>NC_080094.1:8957500-13757500 GCF_950005125.1 Chionomys nivalis | reverse complement strand
ACAACAGTAATAATAATGATTATGATAATAACAATAATAATAATTTTAAAAATTAGAACAAAAACCAGGCTGGTGAGATGGCTCAGTAGGTAAAGGCACTTGCCAAAAACCTGAAGACCTGAATTTGATCCTCAAGTCCCACATAGTGTAAAGAAAGAACCAGTTCCCACAAGTTGTTGTCTGACCTACACATGCACACCCTAGCTGCTGGACACACACTAAATAAAAAAAGTAAATTAAATTTTTTTTTTTTTTTGGATTTTTCGAGACAGGGTTTCTCTGTAGCTTTTTGGTTCCTGTCCTGGAACTAGCTCTTGTAGACCAGGCTGGCCTCGAACTCACAGAGATCCGCCTGTCTCTGCCTCCCGAGTGCTGGGATTAAAGGCGTGCGCCACCACCACCCGGCAGTATATTAAATTTTTGTAAAAAAGGCAGGTTCAGGGGAAAGAAGTTGAGACCAGCTGCCCTTCAAAATGAGCTCCACTGGGAAGGAACACCTAGGACCATGGAGGTCATGATCACACTTGAGCTGGGCCTGGGAGAGGATAAGAGGGACAGCCTAAAATGAAAACAAGACAAGACAGCTGAGGTGAACAGCATGCAGGGAGGTGGGGGAGGGGGGGAAGTTTCCCCAGGGGGGGAGCCTGGCCACAACTCAAAGCCATTTTCAAGGGAGGCTCAGAGACGTTTACTGAGACCAGGAAGAACATTTGTTGCCAAGTCCTTGCTAGACCAGGAAGAGAGGGACCAGAGCCACAGGGGAGCCAGGCCAGATATCCAAAGGTGGCCAGAGGCTCTGTGATCTAACACCTATAATCCCAGTTCGTGGAAAGAGGAAGCATGAGGACCCTAGGTTCCAGGCTGTCCTAAGCTGCACAGCAAGATCCTGAGAGGAGGAGGAGGAGGAGGAGGAGGAGGAGGAGGAGGAGGAGGAGGAGGAGGAGGAGGAGGAGGAGAAAAAAAAAAAGTCAGGCCTGCGGGTTCCAGGCTGTCCTGAGCTACACAGCAAGACCCTGACTTTAGAAGAAAAAAAAAAGGCCAGGCATGGTGGCACACACATGTAATCCCAACACTCAGGAGTCAAAAGTGAGAGGATCCTGTGGATGAAGTCAGAATGAGCTATACAGTGAGATCCTGAACTACATCCCTAAGTCCTTAGTGCCTTTTCTAAAATCATTATTTGGGAGCAGGGGCATATGTATCGCGGCATGCATGTGGAGCTCAGAGGACAGCTTTGTGGAGTCAATCGGTTCTCTCTTTTCACCTTTGCATGAACGCTGGGAATGGAACTTAGGTCTTCAGGATTGCAGATCAGGCAGGAAGCACCTCTACCTGCTGGGCCACCTCTGTGTACCCACCTTCCCATGATGTCGTCCCATTCGCTATCTTAAGCAGGCTTTCCCTCACAACACTACTCTAGTCCAAAGGAAAAGACATGAGCCACCAAGGGATAGGAGACAAAGAGCTGGGGTATGGCATGCTTAGAGACCTCAAAGGGGAAAAGGGTAACCTACATAGCTAGGTATCCGGAGACAGTCTAGGAGGTGGGACATTCTCTGGTTCTATCCGAGAGACAAGGCCAGGGAACACACTGGGATCTTACCCCTCGTGATAACATATGAGGTCTGCTTGGTGGGCCTTATCACAGCCCGTGCAATAGCACTTCCGCCCCGCAGGCCATGATATCGCTCTGACACAGATCTCTGCATGGGTTCTCATCAGGAAGGTACTGTTCCTCTTTTACTGAAAGAGATTTCATACTAAATTGAGATAATTGGTTAGGACTAAAGAGACGGGCGGGGGGGTCAGCCTCTACCACTGGGGGCTGAAGAGATGACTCAGCTGTTAAGAACACTTAATGCTCTTCCAGAGAACACAGGTTCAGTGCACAGCACCCATCTCTGGCAGCTCCCAACCATCTGTACCTCCAGTTCAAGGGGATCCTACTCCCTCTTCTGGCTTCCACAGACACCCATACACACTTGACATACATACAGAGAGACACCTACATACATCTTTAAAAAAAGAGAGAGAGCCGGGAGGTGGGGGCGCACGCCTTTAATCCCAGCACTTGGGAGGCAGAGGTAGGCGGATCTCTGTGAGTTCGAGACCAGCCTGGTCTACAAGAGCTAGTTCCAGGACAGGCTCCAAAGCCACAGAGAAACCCTGTCTCGAAAAACCAAAAAAAGCCGGGCGGTGGTGGCGCACGCCTTTAATCCCAGCACTTGGGAGGCAGAGGCAGGCGGATCTCTGTGAGTTCGAGACCAGCCTGGTCTACAGAGCTAGTTCCAGGACAGGCTCCAAAGCCACAGAAAAACCCTGTCTCGAAAAACCAAAAAAAAAAAAAAAAAAAAAAGAAAAACCAAAAAAAAAAAAAGAGAGAGAGAGAGAGGGAGAGAATGAGAGTCAAATGGATCTCAAGGAGCTCAGCATCTCCATGTGCTCCTATGAAGATCATCTCTGCAACCCTCTTCTCTTCTCGCCACGCAGATACCCACACACCCCATGACTACTAAGACAAGTAAACCAGTACTGCTGCAGAGGAAGACAGAGAGACAGAGACAGACGAACAGAGAAAGGGGACTGTTGCATGGCCCTGTCCTCATTAAATGAACTCTAGGCAATAGCTGGACTGTCTGTCCTTGTAAGTCCTAACTCCTTGTTGCAGGAAGGGCAACAAAACCCAAGCCAACTTATTCTTACTGTCCCAACATTCTACCCATCCAGTTCTTCCTACAGAGATGATTTGCTCCACAGAGAAGCCTTAGAAGACAGGAGATGATCTCTCCCCTAGTAACTTTCTTTTAGCCAGGGACCCCAAATGATAGCTCACCGTGCTCTCCTGCAGTTACCCAGGATGCCAGGGACCCAAGAGCGAGAAGCGCCTTCGTGAGGGAGAGGTGGTTTAACATCCTGCTGGTGTTGCGGGTTGAGAGCTCAGTTCAGGGCAGAGGCAGCAGCAGAGGAAGGGACAGAACTGGGTAACTGCTGTCAATCCAATCCCAACAGTTTTACTTTATGCAGTAACCTCCCACCACCCAAAGAACGGCTTCTCCTCACAACAAGAACAGTGATTGGTTGCTGGTGTGTGGAAATTTTCCTGGCACTACCAAAGGACCCATGTGATGGGAGGGACCAATTACTGTCATACAATATACCTAACACTCTTAGACAAGTGATGCGGATCCCAATGGGAAGCTAGAAAAATGGAGAGGTAGCTATTGGGTTAAAGGTCAAAGAGAGACCAGAAGGACTTTGGAAGGACTCAATCGCAGTCAAAATGACAGAGGGTGAAGCAGACCAGCTGTTCTCCCTGGGTTCACACTGGGACCCTGGTGGGGAGGACCAGAGATGAGAGAATGAACAGGCCAAAGCTGGGGTCAGGAAGGCTGCGAGGGCTAATGACTCAAGCCAGCAAGTTTATTAGTATCACAGTTCTTTACATACCTCTCAAATGGGGAGGCAGAAAACAAACCAGGGAAGTTCATCCAGCAGGAGAATCGCAGGGAACTCTAGTTCCTCTTTTGCAAAATTCATTCTGGTACGATAAGCAAAATATTTCATATCACAGGGTTTGTAATATATAACCACAGCTTTACATGAAACCGTTGATCTCAGGGCACTGGCCTGGGCCCCCCAGAGCCCTGGCACCAGTCCACTGTTGGCCTTGCCAAGAATGGCCCTGGCAAGGAACAAAAGTTCAGTGTTCTTCCTTCCGTCCACAGAGACCTGGAAGGGCCTTTGGTCCTACCTTGCCCCTGACAGAGGGAAGAACTGGAAAGACAACTTAATAAGAAAATAACCAAGCTAGTGCTGTAACTGAAGCCTAACATTCTGTCCATCCTTGGCAACTGCCAGAACCCATGGGAAAGCAGCCTCCAAGTGTTTCAGCGTCAATACAAGTTCACAAAGTTTACAACTTGGTCCCTGTGGAAGGGACTGAGAGTGATCATGAGTTAGTATGCAGAGAACAAAGATCCAGTCCCCCAGCCAATGTTCTTAGCCCTTGGCTTCGTGACAGGGTCTTGCTATGCAGCCCAGACTGGCCTCAAACTCCTGAGCCTCCTGCTACTTCCTCCTGAGTTCTGGGGTTATGTGCTGCATCACACCTGCCCATGGCCACCGGTAGCAATCACATCACAACAGTTCTCTTTCCTAACGCAAAACTCATACACTTCACACTACCTGATTACTGTAACTACAAAGAGAAACGTTATCGCCCGTAATTCTACTCTTTCACAGACCCTGCTTACCTCTGAGACAGTGCTAAGTGGGGCTCTGGAGAGCATCACAATTGCTAAACCCTTCATCCTCAACCATCTAGGGGAAGGAAAACCTGCTCTCTGCAACAGGGCAAGTTCACAAGCCAAAACTCAACCTTCATTCCTGATGCCTTCAGGCACAAGAGGCAGACCGCTTAGGCTAGTGGGTTTTGGGGATGGCACGGGCAGCCCTCCTCTTGTTGGCTTTTCTGGTTCCTGAGTCGGATCGCTCCAATTCCAGGGCCTTGTATCAAGTTATCAGATGTCCAGCAGTTTTCAAGACTTTACTTCGGACAGCCCCCATCCGAAACCTTGGGCTCCCCAGCTGCAGTCTAGGCTCTGCCGCCCTCACACCCACACTCATCCCCCGAACACCCACACTCGGTCCCCAGCCGTCGTCCTCCAGGGGTTTGGAAGCCTCAACCTCGTCCCCACGCCCAAGATCCGGAAATCCACCCAGACGAGGCTCCCAGCCGGCAGTTCAGCTCCCATAGCAACTGTATCGCGCACCCGCGTCGCGCTTCCGGCCGGGTGGCCGGGACGCACCCATGACGTCACGGCGCCGCTTTCCGGTGGCTGAGTCGAGCTGAGGTTGTTGTGGGTCGGGGGCGCCATGGGGGCGACTGGCGACACCGAGCAGCCGCGGGGCCCCGGCGTGGCGGAACGAGGCGGCCTGGAGTTGGGCGACGCGGGCGCGGCAGGGCAGCCGGTTCTCACGGTGAGGGCGCCCGGGCGAGGCCGGGGCTCGGGCCGGGCAGGGCCTCGGGCTCCCGGGCTCCGGGCCCGCGGGCAAGAGAACGCGGCGGCTGTGCGGCCCTGGGGTTGTCGTTTTCTCCGTGCCGTGCGACGACCTGGATTCAGATTCTAGCTAGGTGACGTGGGCCTGATGTGACAACCTCTGAGCGCCAGGTTTCTCTTCTGTGAAGTGAACAGCAGTAACCTCAGCTTGATGGAATTGTGGTGGATGGGCTGATAAAGGCGGGTAGAGCGCCCTCATCACCCGCCACAGAGTAGACCCTCGGTAAACACTGCTGCTCTTCCTCTTGCCCTTCCGCCGCCCTGACAGGGTCTTCCAGCCACTGAATTCCCCTTCGCCCCAAGGTGGGAGAAGTGAGAAGCAGGAACGTCTAGGTTTAGCTTTATACCCACTTTCTCCTCGTCCCCCCCGCGAGGAACCTCGGTGACATTTGCTCACTTGGTCCCCACAGAACCCTTGGAACATAATGATAAAACACCGGCAGGTGCAGCGAAGGGGCCGCCGCTCGCAGATGACCACAAGGTAAGGCTGGCCCTGCGTGAAAACCTATATCCGATTATGTGGACTTGGGTGAGTCCTTTGGGAATCCCACTGCGCTGAGATCAAGAACCCGCAGAAAGAGCCCTGGAGTGGGGGGCGGGGCGGGGCGGGAGGAGACTCAGGGACTGTGATTCTCCCAGTGACCTTAAGTCAGTTTCATGTTCAGGAAAGGTATTACAGTCTGCCACGATCTCTGACGTTTCCCCTCTCTGCGACTGAGATCTATAAGTCAGAGAATGGAAAGCCAAGATTCAGACAACTGTCATAATTCAGGCGCTGACGATTATTATTAACCGGATAACTTTGGACAGTTCCTTCATTTCTCTTAGCCTCTGTTTTCTCAGCTGCGATGTGGGGCTATTAGTTAACTGTCCTGCCTAGGGACGGGAAAGAACCCAGGATGGGCCTCTGGAATTCTAGTTGTGTTTTTGGCCTGTGATTTAGTAATCACAGCACTTGACAGAGGCATGTGGGTCTCTGTAAGTTTGAGACCAACCTGATCTACACAGTGAGATTTTATATATATAAAATTTCCCACTTCCAAGAGAGAGTTACAATGAAACAAAATTATGTGTGTATGTGTCTGTGTCTGTGATCTGCCCAGACTTCGAGCACAAGGCTGGTGTGTCCAGTACTGCTACTGGCCAGTCTGAGCAGTATGTTTGGGACACTTCCCCTGACTGTCTCCCTCCTGAATGTAGTTTCACAGACCCAGCGATCTCTATGGATCTCCTCCGTGCTGTCTTGCAGCCAAGCATCAATGAGGAGATCCAGAGTGTCTTCAACAAGTACATGAAGGTGAGAGGGGCACGGTGGTTAAAGCTAACAGCACTGCTAAAACAGACAGTACAGCCACGTTCAGTAGCGGGCCCAACTACTCAGGAGACTGAGGCAGTTGACAGCCAGCTGGGACTACATAGTAAGACCCCTTGGTCGAGGAAAAGAGGAATGGAGGCTGGGAAAGTGGTTCAAGGATCAGTAGTGAATGCTACCTGCGACAGGTCCAGGATCCAGTGCCCTCTTCTGGCCTATTCAGATATATACACAGTGTATGTATATTTTTGGGGGGGAAAATCTTTAAAAGAAAAGGCCAGGCATGGTGACACATGACTTTAATCCCAGCACTCAAGAGACAGAAGCAGGTGGATCTCTGAGAGTTGGAGGTCAGCCTGTTCTACAGAGTGAGTTCCAAGACAGCCAAGGCTACACAGAGAGAGTCCCTGTCTAAAAAAAAAGAAGAAGAAGAAGAGTGGACAAAGTGGACGCCCTGCCTTGCTCCTGATTTCAGTTTTGAGTTTTCCCTGATAATATAATGTCAGCTGTAGGTCTGTTATATGCAGCCTCTGTTATGTTGAGATACATTCCCTCTCTTTCAGGTTTCTTCAGGACTTTTTTTTTTAATCACAAAGCAACGTTTTATTTTGTCAGAAGCCTTTTCTGGATCTAATAAGATAATCATGTGGTTTCTGACTTGAATCCATTGTGTAATGAGTTACATTGCTGCTTTGCAAATGTTGAACCATCCCTGCATATCTGGAGTAAAACTTGCTTACTCATGTTTGTCATGTTTTCTGAAATCAGTTTACAAGTATATCATTGAGAATTTTTCTTCTATGTTCATTAAGGAGTTTGGCCTATAATTTTCTTCATCCTGCTTTGGTATCTGGATAATGCAGGCTTCATAAAAAGAAGTAACTGTAGATCATATAAAAACTTTGAAGCCACTTTGGGTTTTTGTTTTCTGGATGTTTTGGTTTGTTGTTGTTGTTGGGCTTTGGATTTTTGTTTTGGGTTTTGTTTATTTTTTAAATTTTTTTTATGTGTATGAGTGTTCTGCCCGCATGCATAGATGTGTGCCACATGTGTGCCTGGTGCACACAGAGGTCAGAAAAGGGTATTGGATCCCCTAGGGCTGGAGCTCACTGTGAGAACCGAATCCCGGTCCTCTGGAAGAGCAGTCAGTGCTCTTAACCCCTGAGCCATCTCTCCAGCCCGAGATAGTTTTTGTTCAATTGGTTTTGTTTTTAAAGTCAGTTGTTACTGGGGCTCAAAGAAGCTTAGAATCCATTATATAACCTTGATCCTCCTATTTCAACCTGTGAATGTTTTAAAAGAATTGTTGATTTTTTTTTAAGGGAGGGGCTGGAAAGATGCTCAGCAGTGGAGAGTGCATACTGTTTTTGTATGGAGGATCCTAGTTTGGTTCTCAGCATCAAGGTCAGCTGACTTACATCTGCCTGTAACTCCAGCTCTAGGAGATTTAGCATCTCTGGCTTCCTCAAGCACTGTAAAACACATATACATAATTAAAAATAATTTTATAAACCAAGCATGGTGGCATGCACATACATTTAATCTCAGCCCTTGAAAGGCAGAAGCTGGCAGATCTCTGTCCAAGGTCATCCTGGTCTACATAGCAAGTTCCAGATGAGCTAGGGCTACATAATGAGAATACATACACAGAGAGAAATAAATACATAAATAATCAATATATTTTCTATTTAAAAAAAAAAAGGAATTACTATAATGTAGAGAATAGACTACAGGAGGCCCAGTTAGGAAACTAAAATAATCCCAGCAAGAGACGATAGTGTTGGGCCTTAACAAAAGAATTTTATGTATTTTTACATCTGTGACTGTGGTCACAGTGAAAGAGAAGAGGACGTGTATACCCAAGGCATTTGTCCTGGGCAACCATGAAAATAAAGCTGCCTTCGGCTTACCATGAGGAGGAACACAGTGGGGATCAGAGCTCAGCTTCAGATCTTTCCCATAGAAACCTGCCCTCTGTTCCATCTTCTGTGTGTAGTGCTCTACCCCGAATGTCCCATGTCCCACTCTGGTTCACACCGTCACTATTTCTCATCCAGGCTCCTGCTATCGTCCACATAGGACTTTTCTTTCCTTTTTTAAACCTATTCTCCTAACAGCTGCCAGATGTGCCTTTGAAATAAAAGTAAATTTAAGATTTAAAAAAAAAAAAAGAAGCCAGGTGGTGGTGGAGCACACCTTTAATCACAGCTCTCGAGAGGCAGAGGAGGTGGAAGCAGGATTAGTTTAAGGCTACCTAAGCTACCTACTAAGACTATCTCAAAAATTTAAAAGCTGGGACCATCAAGGTGGCTCAGAAGGTACAAGTACTTGCTGCCAAGCCTGATAACCTGAATATAATTCCCATAAAACACACGATAGAAAGGTAAGACCCAAATCTACAGATTGTCCTCTGACTTCCACAAGCATGCCATGACATACACCCACATTGAATGCACACATATTATATGTATGTATATATAAATGTAATGGGTTTTTTTTTTTTTTTTTTGATTTTTTGAGACAAGGTTTCTCCGTAGTTTTTGGTTTCTGTCCTGGAACTAGCTCTTGTAGACCAGGCTGGCCTCGAACTCATGGAAATCCGCCTGCCTCTGCCTCCCGAGTGCTGGGATTAAAGGCATGCGCCACCACCACCCGACTTGTAATGGTATTTTTTAAGGTTAGCAGTGTAGCTCAGCCTGCCTAGCATACACTGACCCTGGGTTTGCACCTAAGCACTGCAAATAATAATAATAATATTTAATAACATTATGGATAGACGGGCAGAAGAATGAGTAGACATAGTAGAACAAATATAGTAGGACTTTGGACTGTGTATATGGAGGGTATTAGATGTTTATTGAATAATTCAACATTCCTGTTTCAAATTTTTGATAAAATATTCTCTACAACCAGATGTGCATGTGCCTGTAACCTTGGCACTTAGAAGGTAGAGACGAGAAGATGAAGTTTAGGCTCATCTTCAGCTATACCTCAAGTTGGAGGTCAGCCTGGACAATGTGAGGCCCTGTTCTAAAAACAGGAAACAGGCCAGTGAGGCAGCTCAGGGGGTAAGGCACTCGTCCTGAAGCCTGACACCCTGGCATTGGATCCCAGAACTCAGCATGGTAGAAGGAAAACTCCAGCTCCCCAGAATTGCCCTCTGACCTCTGTACACCGCTGTAGCACCAGCGTCCTCAAATACACATACATATTAGTACCAGCTTTTAAATGTTAAAAGCAAAATAGAAAAATATTCCTTACAAAATATTATAAATAATTTTAAAATAAAAGCTAAAAGTCACTAGGACTCACCTTCAGAAGACTGCCGACAGTGACTGCAGCCTTCAGCTGTGTCACTTGCATAACCCTTGTCATCGTGGCTGGCTTCATATATGTTGGTGGTGTTTCTAGACCACCACACCGTAGCTCATCCTGGTTCCCCCTAATAGTTGCAGAGTGGTCTCTTTCATCAGTGTGCCGTAGCTAGTTCCTAGGAGATCCAGGTCATCAGTGTGCCGTAGCTAGTTCCTAGGAGATCCAGGTCATCAGTGTGCCGTAGCTAGTTCCTAGGAGATCCAGGTCATCAGTGTGCCGTAGCTAGTTCCTAGGAGATCCAGGTCATCAGTGTGCCGTAGCTAGTTCCTAGGAGATCCAGGTTGTTCACAGCTTTTCTCATGTCACAAGAAATACCACAGTGGAGCTAATGAGAGGGCTCAGCAGGGAGAGGCACTTGCCACTATGCTGAAGACCAGAGTTCAATCCCCAAGACCCACATCGTGGAAGCAAAGCACCAACTCCCGCAAGCTGTCCTTTGGCCTCCACATGCATACTAAATAAGTAAATACATAAATAGATAATTAATATAATTTTTAGTTTGAAAATATTATTCTGCAATAACGCTGTAAATCTCTATCTTTATTCACTTGGGGGGGGGGGGTTCCTGAGGGGTTAGTTCCTCACAGTGGCATTGAGGAGTAGTAGGGAAAGAAATTTGCTCTCCAGGACGGTGGTGCTTTGTGCAATCATCTGCTCTCCCTAGTTTTGTTTGTTTGTTTGATGTTTTGATTTGAGACAGGGTCTCTCTATACAGTTCTGGCTGCCCTGGAACTCACTACGTGGACCAGGCTGGCCCAGAACTCACAGAGAACATGCTTCTGCCTCCTGAGTGCTGGGACTAAAGGCGTGCACCACACGCCTGGCAGTCTCCCTGGTTTCTGATGCTAACAGACGCACTGGAGTCGCTCAGTAGGAACTGACAGTGCGTCCTCATAGCTGTCTCCCACAGTAGGAGCACTGTTTGTAGTCTCCAGAGTTTCCTGTATCCAAGAGAGAACTGATTCTTTCTCTTAGGGATACAACTTGGGTGTTTTAAAAGATTTATTTATGTGTGTTACCCACTGAGACGTCTGCTTGATCCAGCTTGGACACTGTGTTCCCAGGCGCCTCTCAGGTGTTTGGGGCCTCATGTAGTGCCCTGGTACTTTCACGATCCATGCTCTCCCTCTTACCCAGCAGAGGAAGCATCTGCCCTACTTATCCTGTCTGTTGGTATTGCTGATATCCTGGGATTCTTTGACAGGTCATCTTCCCTGTCCCACAGATAAGGGATTGGTACTGAAAATCCATGGCTTTCCATTAACTTGATGTTTTCTGCCTATATTGGCCCATTGCGACAGGCGTAGCAGTCTTTACATGTGATTTTGAAATTGAGAGGCTGTGCATAAGCAAAGCCCACAGTCACCCATGGTGATCCCACATTCCCTAGATTCCCTAGGTTCATGCAGACTCACAAGTCTTCTCTCCTTGTCCCCATGCGCCCCCCCCCCCCCCCCCCCGCCCGCCCAGTTCTTCCAGAAGGCAGCATTGAACGTGCGAGACAATGTCGGGGAAGAAGTAGACGCGGAGCAGCTGATTCAGGAGGCCTGCCGGAGCTGCCTGGAGCAGGTAAGACCCGGGGTGCAGCTAAGAAAAGTGCTCTGGCTGGGCGGTGGTGGCGCACGCCTTTAATCCCAGCACTCGGGAGGCAGAGGCAGGCGGATCTCTGTGAGTTCGAGACCAGCCTGGGCTACAAGAGCTAGTTCCAGGACAGGCTCCAAAACCACAGAGAAACCCTGTCTCGAAAAACCAAAAAAAAAAAAAAAAGAAAAAAAAAAGAAAAGTGCTCTGTCCTTAGTGGGACTTGGGGGGCATCGGTAAGCCACTTACATCTAGGAAGAACTTGGGGCAGTTGCTGACAAAGCAGGAGGAAAAGTAGCTTAAGTCTGTGCCAGGTGCCATAACAGGTGCATCATTTCACTTAGGTCTCAAAAAGAAAAGTCCTATAAGGACTGCTTTATTCATTCCTGTTTGACAGATGAAGAAACTCACAGAAACATAGAATGAAGTGGTTACCTGGGAAGATAAGGAACCTGACAGTCACAGGGTGGGTTCATTCTGGACTCTGATATGTAGAATGGTGACAGTAGTTGTTTGTATTTTTCTTTACTTGATGTCTGCTTCTTAAGTGTACACACATGTACACGTACACAGTGACACCTGTGTATAGTGATGATATAAAACTGTGATAATCATTTCATACATACATCAGGTCAGCACATTGTACTCCCTCATTTATGGAATATATGTTTGTCAGTTTTACCACAATAAAGCTAGAGAAATTTAAAAGACAAACCAGGGCCAATAAGATGCTTGCCCCCAAGCATGATGACCTGAGTTTAATTCCCCAGAACCCACTCCTGGGAGCAGTCCTCTGACACACACGAGTATCCACACACATACATGTGTACAATAAGTGAATAAATAAAATTTTGTCACCAGGTGGTAGTAGTCCAGCATTCGAGAGACAGAGGCAGGCAGATCTCAGTCTGATCTATAGAGCCAGTTCCAGGACAGCCAGGGCAGTTACACAGAGAAACCCTGTCTCAAAACAACAACAACAACAAAAAATTGTCACATTCTTTTAAAAGGCAAGCCAAGAAAACAAGTTTTAATTCATAATGCACCTCGCCTCTGCAAGTCATTGATGGATCCTTTCAAGTAACCCTCGCCCTTGAGGGGTTGTGGGACCTAGCACCCTTTTTGCCTTCCTGTATCTCAGGTGTGGTCAGATTTGACACCCGTTCTATAAATGACTGTATTCCAAGACACTAGAGAACCTGTTTGTCTGTGTCAGCTGCTGCTATTAATAGGGATTGTCACATCGGCCACATACTTTGCTTGACTGGGAATCCATTAACTATGCTTCGCTTGACTGTGAAAGACAGGCTCAGCTACTTAGAGCCTCAGAAAGGAGCAGAACCACTGCCTGAACCTCTGCTTCTCAGAGACTGAACTTTAAACCACCAAGTCCCTGAAAGGCCAGCTTCTTTACTCCAGGAGGGAGTGTTGTATAAGAGCAGTTGTAGCATTCGCTAACAACAGACATTTGCTAGTAGTGTTTTCGTAAGGTTGAGCCAAGGCAGGACTAAACTAAGAAGACCTTCACTGTGTGGTTCTCAAATCTCTCTCCTCTCTGTTTGTGTTTATATACACATGTGCATGTGTGCATTCCATGGCAAGTGCTGAGTGCATGTGCGCCTGCTCCATGGCAAGTACATAGAGTCAGAAGACAATTTTCTAAGTTCTTCCTTCTACCAAGTGAATTCTGAGCAAGCATGGAACTCAGATCATCAGGCTTGGCAGCAGGTGCATTTACCTCCTGAGCTCGCTCACTGGTCCCCATCTTCTTATCTCTCCATTTGTTATTTATTGAGGACCTACTTGTGCTTAGCACCAGGCCGGAGCAATGTGCAGAATGGGCATAGCCTTGATAGTACTTGACAAATGGTTGTCTGGTGAGAGGGTTTGCTAGATGAGGAGTCTGGGAAGAAGAGATGGAGTGTGTCTAGGAGCAGGGGTGGTGTGTGACCAGTTTCACAGGGGGAAGGCAGTAGTGCATGGCATGGCTGCAGAAGTAGGCAGAGCACTCAACCCAGTGAAAGAGTTAGATGGGTAACCACAAGAGGAGCCCAGTGGGGTTTGTGTTTCGACTGCTGAACTGGAGTGTAACTCGGCAGCATGGTGCTTGCCTGAGCTCCATCCCTAGCACCACAGAAGGAAAAGACATTGTTCTGACTGCTCTGGGAACTTTGGATTGGAAAAGGAGTTAGGAGATTCCGGAGGAGTTCAGATAAGAGGTGAAGATGAAGGGATGGGGGAGATGACTCAGTGGATAAGGCACTTCACAAAAATCTGACAACTTGAGTTCAACCCCTGAACCCAACTAAAAGGGAGAGAACCAACTCTACAGAGTTGTCCTCTGACACCATGTGTGTTAAAGTATATATGCCTAAACACACACACTAGTAATAATAATTAATAATAATATATAATTTTGTTTGAAGAGTTAAGTGGACATGATCCATATCATTGCATCGCTGCTTTCCAGTCTCCTGATCCCCCAACATGCCACACAGATCAGCCTAGCAGTGCTGAAGTGCTTAGAAGCACAGGTGTGGAACCAGGAGTTTTTGGTCACTTGGAATCAGAGCAGAGCAAGATAAAGCTCAGGGCCCAGAAAACTTAGAGCAAGTTCCTTCTGCTTCTAAGCTTCATTTTTTCATCTCTGAAGCAGGGAATAGAGCCACTCACTACCACCAGGGCTTTGCTAGGGGCTTTGGATGGAGCAGTGTGTTTAAATTCAAGCCCAGCACAAATACAGGCAACACAAACACATGAGATGGTAACTACACTGCAGTTACAGTTATATCAGAAAGGATTCTTTCTCACAAAACCTACGTTTCAAAACCAGATGTGATGGCATACACATGTAGTCCCAGGACTCAGAAAATAGAGGCAGGAGGATCTCTGTGAATTTGTAGCCAGCCTGGTGTACATAGTGAGTTCTAGACTAGCCTGGGCTACACAGTAAGATCCTATCTTTAAAAACAAAATTGGGCTGGAGAGATGACTCAGCAGTTAAGAGCTCTGACTGCTCTTCCAGAGGTCCTGAGTTTCAGTTCCCAACAGCTCACAGAAGTCTGTAACTGTAGTCCCGTGGGATCCAGTGCCCTCTTCTGGTATGTAAACAAAACACCCATACACATGAAATGAATCAGTGAATGAATGGATAAATAAATAGCTGGGCATGGTGGCACACACTGTTAATCCCAACACTCGGGAAATAGGCAGGCAGATCTCCGAGTTCAAAGACAGCCAGAGCTACACAAGGAACCTTGTCTTGAAAAACTGAAAAAAAGAAAAGATTCTTCAGACTAAATGTGAAGATGATTACACTAGGATTGCTTTAGTTTGGTGATGGTGGTGGTAGTAATTTTTTTCATTAATGTCAGCACAGGAGGTCAGAGGATAACTTGCAGGAGTCAGTTCTCCTTTCCCTAGTGAGTTGAGGTGAACTCAGGTGCTCAGGTTTAATGGCAAGCATCCTTACCCACTGAGCCAACTTCCCTGTCCAGTTGTTTTATTTTGGGTGCGTTGGTTTCACTTCTTATGCCATATCTTGCCCTTTTCAGCTTCCTCATCTCCCTAACTCTTCCTCCAGTGTTTGTTAGGGGGAAATGACTGAGCTTATTGGCTGAGTTTTGCCTCGAGTTTTCTCTTAATTGTTTGGTTTTCTTCTAGAAGGTAGTTGCTTTTATTCATTCTATTTTTGCAGATAGCATATGTTCATTAAGAGATGTTTGTACACACCTTTAATCTCAGTGCTCGGGAAGCAGAGCCAGGTAGATCTCTGTGTATTTGAGGCCAGCCTGCTTTATATAACAGGAGATGTTTGCATGATGGTTAGTATAGACTAAGCTGGGCACATTCCCAGCAATGAGGAGGCAGAAGCAAACGTATGGCAATTTTAAGCTAGAGTCCAGCTTGACTACCTAGCAAGTCCTAGGTTAGCTTGAGTTCATGGAAAAACCCTGTTTCAAAACAAGGGTTGGCAAGATGGCTCTGTAATTAAAGGTGCTTGCCCAAGCCTGACAGCACATGGTGAAGACAACTGACAGCTGTAAGTCGCCCTCTGACATCCACACCTATTCCGCTGCATGAAGACACACACACCCAGTTAATTAATGTAACAAGAAAGAATGCAGGCTTTTTCTTGTTTCAGACTGCCCCAATACAAATTGATTGACTAGCTGTGTGACCTTAGGCAAGTTACCTCACTTACTTTTTTCTCAGCTGCAAAATAAGGGTTCTGTCTGAAAGTGTTAAATGTATGTTGATGGTATTAACAAAAGCTCAGTAAGCGTTCCCCACTGCGTCCTATTGATAGATATTGTACTTGATCTTAGCCAAAAGACTGAGAAGCAGTTATTTGCTGCATTAAGATGTAAAAGTAGAGGGTGGGGAAATGGCTCAGTGGTTAAGAGTGCTGGCTGCTTTTCCAGAGGACACAGGTTCAGCTCCCACAGGGTAGCTCACAACTCTTTATAACCCCAGTCCTAGGGGATCCAATACCCTCTTCTGGCCTCTTTGGGGATCAGGCATACATGCAGACAAACACCCATAAAAGTAAATCTTTCTTTTAAAGGATGTGAAAGTATGGGGCTTGGGGAAATGGCATAGTGGTTAAGAGCCATACCGCTCTTATGTTCAGTTCCCAGCACCTACATCCAAGCAGCCCACAACTATCTGTGACTCTAGCTCTCATGCCATTCTCTGTCCCCTCCTTTGCCAAGCCAGGTCTTCTCTCCTTGGGGTTTTTCACCCCTCCTGCTGCCAGAACACACACACACACACCTTTGTTTTTCTTAGTGTCTTCACTGTTGTCCAGACTGGTCTTGAACATGCAGCAATCCTAGTGCCTCAGCCTGAGTGCTGAGGTTAATGTGAGCTGGCTGTTGTGCTGTGAACCAGGTTCAGAGCCTCACATACACTAAGCACACTCCAGTTTTTGTTAGTAATCTCTTCAACAATGATTATGACAAAAAGATGGTAAGTAGCTGTCTCACCAACTCCTTTCCTCATTGGTCAACAAGCAGAAGCAGAATGTGTTCCATAGCCAGCTACTTTTTATAAATGGACACATGCCTTTCTGGCGTGTTCATCTTTGAACATGAATGTGAGTCCATGCCCTTGGGTGGTTATGGGAAAGTTAACCCGTTCTGAAGCTCCGCATGTAAACTGCTGCACTTCCAGCACGCTAATGACTGGCAACACTGGTCTTTCCCTTTCAGGCAAAGCTACTCTTCTCAGATGGAGAAAAAGTGATACCCAGATTGACCCATGAACTTCCAGGGATCAAGGTCAGAATCATTGTGCCCGAAGGCCTTGAGAAGGGACAGTCAGGTGGGAGGCAGGTAAAATATGTGGACCTGGGAAGTCTCACACACCATCACAGGTAGAACCAAGTCCCAAAGGACTTCTGAGATCTGGGTCAGGTGGTAGCTAGAGGGTAGAGTCCCATAAAACTGCAGCTCCCAGGCACTAACTTGCCTTGCACTGACTCCCTTCCCATTTGTTCCCTTCAGCGTGGCAGGCAAGCAGAAGAGGAGTCCCACCGAGGAAGCCCCATTCCCAAAAAGGTAGGTAAGCATGGACCTTACAGCTGGGAAAGGGCCCTTCTCTTCCAAAAGAAGGCTTGGGCTTTCATTGCCTTTGGGCTTTTCCAGGCGTGGGGTGGCAAGGAGAGAAACAGTTGCTTTCCAGGTCACTCCCAAGGTCATTGGTTCTCTCTGGACAACCATCTCCACTAACTGACCTCAAGCCCCAGCACCCTGGAGCAGGGACGCTACCCATGGTCAGGGCTCTGCTCTCTGGACAACTGTCTCCACTAACCAACTGGCCCAACACTAGAGCAGGGACGCTGCCCACGGTCAGGGCTCTGACAGCTCTTCTTTGTGCAGAGGAAAGGTCGGCCTCCTGGACACGTCGTGTCAAATGACCGGGCAGCAGCTGGCATGGTGTGAGTAGGGGCCACCAGTGCTCTAAGAGCTGAAGGGACCTGAGAGAGGGAATGGCCATGAGTGGGAAGAGGCTAGAAGTGGAAGTGGTCTGAGCTCCTGTGGGAGAGGGTTGCCCGGTATGGCTGTGAGGTGGAGATGTCCTCAGCTGCTGTTGTACATGCAGAGCGGTTCAACTTGATTAAACACCAGACCTGATTCATGGTTGGATGTTTAGAGCTGGTCTAAGTACCAGCTTACAGCTAGTCTCTAAAGAACAGGGCATTTAGCAGATTTAAAAGAAAAAGTCAGAATTCTATGCACTAATAGGGCATGGTAGTGACTCCTCAGATCCCTGTACTTAGGGAGTGAAGGCAGGAGTGTCAGGAGTTACTGGTTATCCTCAGCTACATAGTGACTTAAAGGCCAGCCTGAACTACATGAGACACTCACAAAAAAAAAAGATATTAAAAGGCAAAGCACTACTACAGAATGGCTGTTATCAAAGAGCGCTTTAAAATTCTGTTTATAGACCATTTTAGATACATCACAAACCCAGTAAAAGATACGGAGCTATCTGAAGCCCTTCCCACCCTACATGTGCACAAACTCCATATTGATAACACCTGACACCAGAGTGGCACATTTGTTACCACTGATGAATCTGCCATGATTAGTGCCGTCATCCAGCCTATGGGCTACTGCAGGGCTTCTTCCTGGTGGTGTTTTTTGTTTTTTGTTTTTTTTGTTTTGTTTTTTTTCTTTTTTTGGATTTTCGAGACAGGGTTTCTCCATAGCTTTTGGTTCCTGTCCTGGAACTTGCTCTTGTAGACCAGGCTGGCCTCGAACTCACAGAGATCCGCCTGCCTCTGCCTCCCGAGTGCTGGGATTAAAGGTGTGTACCACCACTGCCTGGCTCCTTCCTGGTGTTGTGAGTCTGAGTTTGGACAAAGTGATAATGATCTGTATCCAGTTAGAGCATCCTACCTGAAGCCTCTGTCCTGTCTTGGAGACAGGGTCTTACTCTGTAGCCCTTTCTGACCTGGAACTCACTAAGTAGCCCAGACATTTTCTTTCTTCACAAACCACAAGCTGGGCAAGGCACCTGCTGCTCTTACCTCTTTTTGACAAATAAGAAAACTGCAACCTGAAGATTCCTGGACTTGGCTCTCACTAGGTTCTAAAGCAGCTTCTGGTCCAGGCTTTTATATATATATTTCTAATGAGTTGCCAGAAAACAGTGCGCCAACATCACCCCTAGTAAACTTCTTTCCAGGCTCTGTCCCTCCCTCCATCACTTGGAGAATTCACCTCTCTTCTTTCCTTCCAAGCAGATGGAAACCAAAGTCCTGTGAGCCAATTCGCCGAGAAGGGCCCAAGGTATGCTTGTGTGAGTGGGTTAGTGGTTAGTGGCCGAGGCTCTGGTAAGGTAAAGAGGTCAGAGGTAATGCACGATGTGCTCACCATTCCGGAGCCATCTTCCCCATCCAGACCATACTCCAAGGAGAAACTGCAATTAGAAGCAAAATAAAAAGCTGGGCTTGGGATAGCTTGATAGTAAAACACTTGTCTGGAATATGGAAAGCCTTAGGTTTAATCCCTAGGATGGCAACCAAAAAAAACGAAAGAAAGAAAGAACGAACGAAAAGAATAATAGTTATTTCTTGTTGTGCTCTATCTTTACCCCCTGTACATGGGTATGTTGTACTGAGAACACGCCCCTCTCCATACTAGGCTACTTTCCCTTTCTCTGTCTGACCCCTCCCATTAGTCCCCTTTGTTCCCCTAAGCAGTTTCTTTTCTACATTCATGTCATTTATTCATATGTGGTTTTATAGATCTATATAAAATCTAAAAATCGCGCATGAGAAAACCTGTGTTGTCTTTCTGAGACCGACTCAATCATTGAGTGTGATAGCCTGTAGCTGGTCATTTTCCTGCAGACGGCATGACTTCAATCTTGATTGGAATTAGAGGGAAACTAAAAGGCTGGGCTGGAGGCCTGACATGAATGAGGCCCAGAGTTTGATTTAAAAGTCAGAGCACAGGGTGCTGGAGAAATGGCTCAGTGGTTAAGAACACCGGCTGCTCTTCCAGAGGACCTGAGTTCAATTCCCAGCACCCACATAGCAGCTCACAACTGTCTGTAACTCTAGTTCCGGGAGATCTGCCATCATCACACAGACATGCATACAGGCAAAACACTAATATGTATAGAATAAAGATAGTTTAAAAAAAAGTCAGAGCATAGTGCTGCACAGCTATAATCCCAGCACTGGGGAGGCAGAGGCATGCAGATCACTGCAAGTTTAAGAGCAAAAGCTAAGTCTCTATATAAGAGGGTTGTCTTTTTTTGTTGTTGTTTTGTTTTTTTATTTTTCGAGACAGGGTTTCTCTGTGGTTTTGGAGCCTGTCCTGGAACTAGCTCTTGTAGACCAGGATGGTCTCAAACTCACAGAGATCCGCCTGCCTCTGCCTCCCAAGTGCTGGGATTAAAGGCGTGCGCCACCACCGCCCGGCTAAGAGGGTTGAGTCTTAACTGGTAGCCACTAACACTGCTTCGTAGGTGAGGGCAGGCATCACCTAGAATCTCTTGTCTGTCATCTCACTTACTCTCTGGGATGGTGTTATGGGGTGCAGATTGTGTTCCTGTTCTGAACCCGAGCTTCCTTTCCTGTGAACCTGTGGGCAGAAGTGATCTTTTTTTTTTTTTTTTTTTTTTTTTTTTGCTTTTTTCGAGACAGGGTTTCTCTGTGGTTTTGGAGCCTGTCCTGGAACTAGCTCTTGTAGACCAGGCTGGTCTCGAACTCACAGAGATCTGCCTGCCTCTGCCTCCCAAGTGCTGGGATTAAAGGCGGGCCGGCCAGAAGTGATCTTGTTTACTGGGGTTTCTCATATTTCAGGACCAGGTCTTACACCTCCCAAGCCTCTGTCCTTCTCACACCTCTGCTTTAAACCGTGCATGTCTTCCTTTGTGCTCGTCCTCTCTGTCAAACACAGCTGCTCTAGCTACAGCCTGTGTCCAGTAAGGTGACTTGGCAGGCTAGGCAAGTGGCCCACACCACCCACACCACTTCATGTGCACCCCTTCTGAAGCTGCATTCTTGTTCCAAGAGGACAAGTTTCCTTGGCAGAGAAAGGTCCTTCTTTGTTCAGAAGTGGCTACACCCCCCCACCAGAACCTCCAAACAAGCTCTCAAACACAGCAGATCCAAAAACTGTAATGAAGGGGACTAGAAAGATAGCTCAACGATTAAGACCAGTGGCTGCTCTCCCAAAGGACTGGGGTTCAATTCCCAGCACCCACAAGACAGCTCACAGTGATATGTAACTCCAGTACCAGGGCTTTGACAACCTCACACAGACAAATATGCACGTAAAATAAAAATAATAAGAGAAAAAAGAAAAATTGTAATAAGGATCTTTCCAAAAAAAACAAAAAAACGGTTATTTTGAGATAGGATCTCACTGTAGCCCAGGCTAGCCTTGAACTCAAGATCTGTCTCAGCCTTATAGGCTCTGGGCCCATAGGTGTGCACCACTGTGATGGGCTCCACTTTTTGTGGTGGTGATTGTGCTAGGGATTGGACACGGGGCCTTGTATGTGCTAGGCCGACAGTTCTCAGCTAAGTTACACCCCCGGCCCACTCTTCAAGTCTGTTTCCTGGTCCTTACCCTTAGCCGCTTTGCCTGCTGTCTTCCCTCACCTTAGCCTGTGAGTGTGCTACAGTTCCTGTCCCCACTTCCTCCTCACTGTTGCCATAGCTCCGACCCTTAATTACTTGAAGTTCTGATTTGTCCCGCGGCACTCCTGTCCATCATCCGCATTGCTGACAGAGTGAACTCATTAAAGCACACCAGGCTCTCACTTCCAGTAGAGGCTTCTAGTGGTTCCCTGTGGTTTGTGGCTTGGGCGACACAAACTCGTCAGTGTGGCCTGGGGCCTCCAGTTCTCTGCGCTGCTCTCTCCAGCCTCCTCGTGTGCCTCTCACTTCCCCTCTCCTTCAGCAACACAGAAATTACACGGTTTCTCCAGTATTCCAAACAACACCCATCAGCCTTTCTATGTCCTGCACTGTCTAGGTTGCCCCTCTCCTCCCTCCGCCTGTTGGATTTGTACTCACCCTTCCAGAAGTGACTTTAGGCATTGTCTCTTCACGAGAGACTTTTTATCTATTCCATCCAACCCTTTTGATGTCTCGTGCCCTGCACCCAGCCACATCATAGCCCAGTCAGGTAGTGTTCTCTCAGTGTGTATGCGGGGACTCCTGGGGAACAGGCTGTATGTTAGCGCATCTCTCGAGCCTAACATAGTCAGTACTCTGTTTCCTGCGTAAGCTGTTGAATAATGGATGAGGAGCGGGAAGGAAGAGATGGAAGCCATGGTGCTGCCCTGCACAGCACAGTAAACCTCCCCTCACTGGCCTGTTTCTTTCAGTGGGACCCAGCTCGGCTGAATGAATCTACCACCTTTGTTTTGGGGTCTCGAGCCAACAAGTAAGTCTGAACCCTTAGTACTCATGGGAGGGGGGGTTAGCTCAAGGATCCACGACAGGGGCTGCACCTACTACCACCCGTTTTTCATTTTTCAGGGCCTTAGGGATGGGAGGCACCAGAGGGAGAATCTACATCAAGCACCCACATCTCTTTAAGGTAGGTGACTGCTGGAAGGGACAGGCATGCACTGCATGGTGTAGACGGCTTAGAGACTGCAGAGCACAGAGAAGCGCGGGCACGCGGGCCTGGCAGTCAAAACATCTGCGTTCTAGCTCCCTGTAGCCGTCTCCTGTACCTTTTGCCCAGCTGTGCCAAGCCCAGTTTGGAGAGCTCCATTCGCCTGTCATGGGATTGTCCCTGCAAGGACAGTGTCTCCACGCGCAGTGGTGTATGCCTGCAGCCTCCTGCATGCCACTGCTCAAGCTAAGGCTGGGAACACGGGTGCGATCCACCCTTCTTTTCTACTGTTAGTTTTTTGTGGAGTTTTGTTTTGTTTTTTGAGATAGGATTTTTCTGTGTAGGCCTGGTTATCCACCTGCCCTGGAACTGGCTCTGTAGACTAGGCTAGCCTCAAATTCAGAGGTCTGCCTCTACCATTTGAGTGCCGGGACTAAAGGCATGCATGACCATGTCTAGCCCTGCTTTTAGGGTTTTTTTTGGGGGGGTGGGTGTTGAGAAATGTTTCACTGTGTTGCTTTGGGACCTGTCCTGGAACTTGCTCTGTAGACCAGGCTGGCCTTGAACTCACAGAGATCGACCTGCCTCTGCCTCCTGAATGCTGGGATTAAAGCATGTGCCACCACTGCTGACACTTAGTTTTTAATCATAGAAATATAGACCCCTTTTACCTGGTGTTATGATACACACCTGTAATCCTAGCACGGGGGAGGTAGAGGCAGGAGGATCAGGAGTTCAAGCTCAAGCTCATGCTCTGCTACAAGTAATTGGTTCATTGGACAAATATGTATTGACTGCATATTAAATACTGAACACTCACAGAATGCTGGACATAAAGCAGTAAATGGAATAGAACCAAAGTGGTGGCCCTTTCCAAAGAGGAACAAGAAAACAGCTGAGTCTGGTAGCACATGGCTATCATTCCAGTCCTTGAGAAGAGGCAGCAGGAAAATCAGGCCAGCCTCTCAGCTATGTAGTGAATTGAAGGACAGCCTGAGTTGTCTCAAGGAAAAGAAAAAAAATTACTTGTTTTTTGAAGCAGGGTTTCTCTATGTAGTCCTGGTTGTCCTGAAGCTCACCTTGTAAACCAGGCTAGACTCTAATTCTCTAACTTACAAATATCCTCCTGCCTTTGCTTCTGATTGCTGGGATTAAAGATATGTGCCATCACTGCCCGGTTAAAAAGTTTTATTTAAAAAGACAAAGGTGCCGGGCGGTGGTGGCGCACGCCTTTAATCCCAGCACTGAGACCAGCCTGGTCTCAAGAGCTAGTAGGTCTACAAGAGCTAGTTGTAGGACAGGCTCCAAAACCACAGAGAAACCCTGTCTCGAAAAACCAAAATAAATAAATAAATAAATAAAAAGACAAAGATGTGAGACTAGGAAGCCTAAAATACGTATTGACTGGTGGTGGGGTGTTTTGAGGCAGGGTTTCTCTGTGTAGGCTTGGCTGTCCTGGAACTCACTCTGTAGGCCAGACTGGTCCCAAATTCAGAGAGCCACCTGAGTGCTGGGATTAAAGACGTGTGCTGCCACCACATGGTAGCTGACTGCTAATTTTATAGAGAGACCTGTTAGTCTGAGAGATGACATTAAAGGCGTGCACCACCACGCCCGGCCTGAGATGACATCTTAGTAGCTTAGCTACTATGAAGAGTTCGCCCTCATTTTACTTTAACAACTGTATAGAATTCATAGGATTGCTCTTTGGGACGGGGTCCCATGTTGCCTAGGCTGTTCTCTTACTCACTCCAGGTCCTCCTGCCTCCATCTCCCAAGTTCTAGGATTATAGGCCTGTGCCACCATGCCCAGCAAGCCCTTCCTTATTGGTAGATATTTCCTTCCAACCTTTTGATGATAAAAACTGCTCCAGTGCTGGGCAGTGGTAGCTCACACCTTTTTATCCCAGCACTCGGGAGGCAAAGGCAAGCGGATCTCTATGAGTTTGAGGCCAGCCTGGTTTCAGAGAAACCTTGTCTTTAAAAACCAGGGGGAAAGAAAAAAAAAACTGCTCCAACAAATGTCTTTATGTGTCTGAAAATAGAATTTCTGCAGCAGCAATCACACCCTTTTAATTTTTTACTATAATATTGGAAAGTGAGAAATTATTTTAAAACTAAAAGGAAAGTAATCATATATATGCCAGGTACAGTTACAGGGAGAAATCACAAGTAGAGATCAGCCTGATCTACATATGAGACCCTGTCTCCACAAAATAATGACGTTTGTTAAGAAGACCAAGGATGACTCAGTGGTAGAGCACTTGCTAGTACTGTGACAAGCACCTGTAATCCAGCACTTGAGAGACAGAGGCAAAAGAGTTGCCATAAATTCTTGGCCCAGCTGGCATGACCCCACCTCCAATAAACAGCCATCATAGCTGGAATCTCCACCTCTCTGCTTAAACAGCCTGCCCACTTTATGACCTAGCTCTTTTGAGCACTTGTGTATCACACACTGCATTTACCACTTTGCACTATCATTTGTTCCTAAGAACTCTGTTTTGTTTAAAAAAAAAAAAAAAAGGCCAGGTGTGGTCTGTCACACACACCTTTAATCCCATCAGGTAGGTCTGCCTAACTCTACAGGCAAGTTCCAGGACATGCAGGGCTACACAGAGAAAACCTGCCTGGAAAAAAAAAAAAAAACAGAACCCTGTAAAATAAATGCTGACTCTCTCTGAAAGACTCTAAATGCATTTGTAAGCCCCCTCAACCCTAAAAAAATGTAAAACTTTAAGAAAAATATAAAGTCATTTCTGATGACTCTCAGTACTTCCCCACCTCCCCTTAAAACCAAGGACATGACAGCTATGTATGCACGTACTGAGATGTTGGAAACTTTCCATCTCCCTGAATAGGGGCATGATAACCCTTAGGTGTTATTGACTCAGTTACTGATGTTTTGACTTAGTCCCTGGGAAGTGGCAAAGTGACCTTCAGAAGTTTCCCTTTACCTCATCTGATCTGGCAATCACTCTCCAGCTAATTATTGGTAATAGCCTTTTTGAATAAGCCAATCCAATAAGTTGGAAAACAACCTACAGGTCCCCCCCCCCCCGCTTGTCTCTGTGGCTTTTTGCTTTAAAAGATGGGCTGTAACAGCTGTGGATGTCCTTCATATTCCAAACCTGAAGGACCCTGTCATGACAGAATAAAAATCCTCTTGCTTTTACATCAATTTGTGGTTATGTGAGTGGTGTCTGGAGCAACTCTTCCCTGATGTTTGGGCATCTAGTCCAACATCTCTTGACAAGGTCTTAGCCCTGGCTGACCTTAAATTCACCACAAAATTGCAGGTGACCTTGAACTCAGGTCCTCCTGTCTCCACCCAGTACTGGGATTACAGGCTAGCACAACCTTTGTGATTAGAAAGAAAATGGCCCCCAAAGGGAGTTGCACTGTTAGGAGCCATGGCCTTGTTGGAGGAAGTGTGTTACTGTGGATACGGGTTCTGAGGTTTACATGTGCTCAAACCATGCCCAGTCAGACAGTTCACTTCCTGTTTTTTGGGGGGGTTTTTTTGTTTTTTTTGGGGGGGGGGTTTTGGTTTTTTGAGACAGGGTTTCTCTGTAGCTTTGGAGCCTGTCCTGGAACTCCCTTTGTAGACCAGATTGGCCTCGAACTCACAGAGATCCGCCTGCCTCTACCTCCCTAGTGCTGGGATTAAAGGCGTGCGCCACCACCGCCCGGCTGTTTTTGAATTTTTTGAGACAGGGTTTCTCTGTAGCTTTTTTGGTTCCTGACCTGGAACTAGCTCTTGTAGACCAGGCTGGCCTTGAACTCACAGAGATCCGCCTGCCTCTGCCCCCCTAGTGCTGGGATTAAAGGCGTGCACCACCACCGCCCGGCCTTCCTGTTGTCTTTGAGTCAAAATGCAAGGATTCTACTCCAGCACCACGCCTGCCTGCATGCTGTGTTGCCTCCCACCATGATTAAATAGCTAACTAAACCTCTGAGCTGTAAGGAGCCACCGCAATTAAATGTTTTCCTACGTAAAAGTTGCATGCACCAGGTAGTCTGTGGCGCACACCTTTGATCTAGCACTCCAGAGGCAGAGGCAGGCGGAAGTCTTGAGTTTGTGACCAACCTGGTCTACAGAGCAAGTTCCAAGACAGCCAGAGCTGTTATACAGAGAAATCCTGTCTTGAAAAACCAAAAAAAAAAAAAAAAAAAAAAGAGTTGCCATGGTCACATATCTCTCCACAGCCATAGAACCCTAACTGAGACAACCGTGCCTGGTTGTCCTACTTTGCATTCTACAAATGACACAGCTGGGTCTGGAGGGAGTCACCACCCAGACAGGTGGTAAGAAGTTCAGCCTTGTTTATCTTTGTCGAACTCTAGAACCAGGTGGTTTACATGATGCTATTTCTTGACTTTTGTTTTAGGAAATACAGTCTTACCAGGAATTAGCACATGCTCACAGGCCCAGTACTCAGAGGCAAAGACAGGAAGATCCAGAGTTAATCCTAGCCTGGGCTACATAGTGATAACCTATCAGAAACCAAAAAGAAAGAAAGAAAAAAATTACTGACCACACAATAATTATAGGTGTTCTAAGGCACTTGTGATCATTTAAACAGGCTCTAAAATAACTGTCACTTGTTTCCAGGAATGCTATATTTTAAGAAGAGTCTGACCGTCTTAGTTAAGGTTTCTATTCCTGTGAAGAGACACCATTACCACTGAAACTCTTATAAAGGAAAAACATCAAATTGGGGTGGCTCACAGTTCATAGGTTTAGTCCATTGTTATCATGGTGCATCATGGTGGCTTGCAGGCAGACATGGTGCTGGAGAAGGAATTGAGATTCCTCCATCTTAACCTCCAGGCAGTAGGAAGTGATCTGCAATACTGGGTGTGGTTTAAGCATAGAGGAGACCTCAAAGCCTAGAACCACAGTGACTCCTACTTCTAGCAAGTCCATACGAACTCCAACAAAGTCACATCTCCCAGTAGTGCCACTCCCTGTGAGAGGGAGACAGCTAGTAAGCTATTATGTTTAAGCTACCACAGGGACTTAAAAGAGAATGGACACATACCCAATCTCCAGCAACTAGTTTGCAACCCCAAGCTTTCTGGGCTTGGCTCCGCCTGCATTCTAGAGATTCGTGAGCCCTTGGCTATACACACCCTAGACAGAGCCCCTGTAGTGTCTGAAAGAAAATGGCTCCCAAAGGGAGTGGAACTATTAAGAGGTATCACCTTGTTGGAGGAAGTGTGTCACTTTGTGGGCGGTCTTTGAGTTCCCCATCATAATGATAATGAACTGAACCTTTGAAATTGTAAGCAAATCAGTTAAATGAGCTGCCGTGGTCATAGTGTCTCTTCACAGCAATGAAAACTCTAACTAAACCTGGCAGTGGTGGCGCACACCTTTAATCTCAGCACTCGGGAGGCAGAGGCAGGTGGATCCCCATGAGTTCGAAGCCAGCCTGGTCTACAAGAGCTAGTTCTAGGACAGGCTCCAAAGCTGCAGAGAAACCCTCTCTCAAAAAAACCAAAAAAAAAAAAAGAAAAGAAAAAGAAAAGAGTAAAACTCTTAACTAAGACAGTCCGGTTGGTAAGAACTGTAAAAATAAAGGGGGGGACCAATAAAAGAACCCTTCCTATTAAGCTAACGTGTTCCCCCACTGACTTTGTTCTTCACAGTATGCGGCAGATCCTCAGGACAAGCACTGGCTAGCTGAGCAGCATCATATGCGGGCAACAGGCGGGAAGATGGTGAGCATTGTTTTCACACGTGCCCCTGCCAAAGACCCAGCCCACCCAGGGACCACGAGCTCTTGGCCACAGCTTGTCTCCAATTTGGTAGACCCCCTAAGCACCAGATGTTGACTTGAGTTTTTCGTCCTCTTTGATAACATACAGTATCCAGACTCTGTATATTTTTCATCTTTACGTGGCTTTATTTTAACTTCTATTTTTTTTTTATTTTTATTTTTAATTTTTGGCTTTTTGAGACAGGGTTTCTCTGTGTTTCTTTAGCTGTCCTACAACTCACTCTGTAAACCAGGCAGGCTGTCCTTGAACTCAGAGTTCTGCCTGCCTTTGCCTCCCAAGTGTGTATCACCATACCCAACTACTATCTTTTTTTCTTTTAAGGACTTAATCCTTCTTTTCTCTCCCAAGTGTACATATATTTTTAAACACACTGCAAACTGTTTAGAGATTTTTTTCATCTGAAACTATCTTTACTGTATCTCTCTTTTTCTGACCACACGAGTCTTTAATTTGCTAAACAATATGGCTAGGATTAAAGGCATGGCTTTGACAGCTGGATCCACCCTATTTTTTAGCTTTCTGAGAATCTAGCCTTATGGTAGAGGTACTGGCCAGAGCCATAATTGTATGGTATTTCGGGGTCCATGCCACCCAAGAAGCATGCTGTCGTTGGCTATTCATAAATACCATAAACAAGAGTTTTGTGGCAGAGCCTCTTAAAAGGGCTGCAAAGTTTTTGCAGCTAAAGCTGAGTCAGGAAGCCTCTCTAAAATGAGACCCATTTGCCTCTAGCAAACGGCCCACCTGAGAAGTGCTACCGAGAAGCCATGTAACTCTGTTCTTTCTGTCTAGAATTACTTCCCAAGCTCTCTTTGGCTTTAAGTGGATGCAGTTGTCCACGTGGGCACCATTTGTTGACTGAGATTTCTGTCCTGCCCGGCTCCTGCAGTCGTTAAGTCCCAAAGAAAACACAGAGGTCTACATGAATTATAAACTGATTGGCTTAGTAGCTCAGGCTTCTTATTAACTCTTATAACTTATATTAGCCCATAATTCTTGTCTGTGTTAGCCACATGGCTTGGTACCTTTTTCGGCAAGGCAATCACATCTTGCGTCCTCTGCTTCTGGAAAAGACTGAAACTTTCCTCTTCCCATAATTCTCGTTGCCCAACCTCTACTTCCGACCTGGTCACCCTGCCTATACTTCCTGCCTGGCTACTGGCCAGTCAGTGTTTATTATACAAGTATAAGAAACAAATCTTTACAGGGTAAAACCATTGTCCCACAGCAACCGGAAATCTGGGAAGGAAGATCTGTGAGGCCTGTTCCTCCAGGCTGAAGAGCAGCAGAGCCCTATTCCTAGGCTCCCTCACCCCTCTCACCTTCCCACCTCTTGCAAGATTGCAATCCTGTCAGATGCCCACAGGAAAGGCTGTTTACAAGACTTTTTTGTTTGTTTGTTTGTTTGGTTTGGTTTTTCAAGACAGGGTTTCTCTGTAGCTTTAGGAATCTGTCCTCGAACTAGCTCTTAGTTCAGGCTGGCCTTGAACTCACAGAGATCCGCCTGCCTCTGCCTCCCAAGTACTAGGATTAAAGGTGCACGCTTACAAGGCTCTTTTTGTTTCTGTTTTTCAAGACTGGGTTTCTCTGTGTAGCCCTGGCTGTACTAGAATTCATTCTGTAAACCAGACTGGCCTCAAACTCAGAGATCCCCCCATGCCTCTGCCTCCCAAATGCTGAGATTAAAGACAATCACTACATCACTAACACTGCAAGGCTTTGTCTCAAATTTTTAAAAGAGGTTTGTTTATTTTTTCCTAAAGACCAGGTATGGTGTGTCGCACCTGTATCCCAGCACTTGAGAGGTAAAGGCAGAATCAGAAATTTAAAGCCAGTCTCCATTATATGACAAGTTTGAGGCTAGCCTGGGCTACATGAAACCATATCTAAAAAAAAAAGGAGATGTGGCAGGCTGCTGGGGACATAGCTCAGGGGTAGAGTGCTTGCCTGGTATGTGTGTGAGACCCCAGGTTTAATCCCCAATACTAATTTTAAAATTTCTTTATTACATCTCATTTAGTGTGCGTTGTGTTTGTGTGTGTAGCACATGCCTATAATCCCAGCACTTCCAAGGATAAAGCAGGAATACTGCAATGAGTTCAAGGCCAGCCTGGGCTACAAAAGTTACAGGCCAGTCCCAGCTACAGGAACAAAAACAAAAACAGATACCACGTGTGAGCTCAAGGACTGAAGGCTGTACAGACCCAGGAGAACTCAGTGCTACAGCCACTGCTTGGCAACGCTGCTGACTGAACCCGCCCCTCTACACAAACTCAAAACCAAGTTGTCTAAGTCCCCAGGGCAAACACCACTCCTCCCATCTCCTCCCTATTCTGCTAGCTGTCATCATTTTGTTATAAACCACACAAGTCGTGTGTGTAAAAGCCACAAATAATCAGCAAAGCCAGGCTCTATGACACATGCCTGAAATCCAGCTACTCAGGAGGCTGGGGAGGCAGGGTCCGTTTTGAGTCATGAAGTTCAGGAGTTCAGGGACAACCTAAGCAACTTTTTTCCTTAGTCACTGGTATCTACTCCTCCCCCTGTAAAGTTGCTGTTTGAGCCATCCTCCGGTGTCTTCCTACACAGTCTTCCCAGGTTATTAGTAAGCTGCATCCTGAGTCTGGCCGGTTAGCAGGCCGTATACATTAATAGAGTGTTTCTGAATCAGTGTGAAATGACTCAGGCCTTAACCACTCTCCCTTGCCTCCAGGCCTACCTTCTCATTGAGGAGGACATCCGAGACCTGGCTGCCAGCGATGACTACAGGTAAAACACAAGGGGCTTTCTCGGACCTCCATCTGCCTCGGTAGGCACACGGATGAGGCCATCACCCTACCTTTACCATCCCTCCAATGTCTCCCCAGAGGATGCTTGGACCTGAAGTTGGAGGAGCTGAAGTCCTTTGTCCTGCCATCCTGGATGGTTGAGAAGATGCGGAAGTACATGGAGACACTACGAACTGAAAATGAGCATCGTGCTGCTGAAGCACCACCCCAGACCTGAGCCAGGTGTTGTGGCTACTCCACTTGGCAGCCTGCCTCTAAGACCCTCTCTCCCAACCGGCTGAGGCCCTCCTGGGACTGGGTCTAGTTGGATCTTAGCAGCATTAAGCTGTACGTGAGCTAGTTTGTAGTGACTCACTGCAGAGCACCCGGACTGGCATGTGGTTCTGTTTTTAAAGTTATTGGACTAAGAAACAATTAAACAGTTTGTAATAAACACAGATGGTGAGCCTGCTTTAATGACTGCCTACTGGGGGCTGATGAACAAGGGCTGAAGTACTGGGCACACCAGAAAAAGACCACCACAGGCCCACCCCCCATCTTACTAGGAAAACTGTGTCCTTTGCCAGTCTCCCCTGTCCTTTTTCCAATTTAGGGAATGTTGAGCAATGACAGCTAGCCCCGTGGGGGTTTGATGGCCAGGGAAAATGCTGTTGGCCTTTTTTATTACCCCAGTGTTACAGGCTAACACTGACCTGCAGAGGTAGCACATCAAACCTACTGGAGAACCATAAGACGATTACATTTGTGGAGTTGTGGAGACGGGGGTGTTTGAGACAGGATCTGTATGTGGCCCTGAGTGACATCGAACTTAGATCCGCCTGCCTCTGCCTGTGTTGGGATTAAAGACATTTTTGTTTCTTTGAGACAGTCTCATATAGCCCAGGCTAGCCTAAAGATAACCTGGGGTCTCCACCTTCCAAGGGATTCAGGCTTGCACCACCGGAACCACGTTTCCTAACAATCTGCTTCAACCGGCAACCTTAGGTTCACCTGCCTAAATTCTTTTTAAATTCATGGGACCCAAACAGAGGTAGTTAAGTCATTTTAAATAGGATGAGGAGAAAAGACTTCCAGCTTGGGGGACGACAGCACCGTCAAAAAGTGATCCCTGCTGGCTGAGCGTGTGCCTGAGGGACCACGGGGTGGGACGGAGGTCCAGCCACCGCCAGGCGTGTGGTGCACTCAGTCGTGTCCTCTCAACACTTTGGAAGTGAAGGCGGGGGGGGGGGGGGGGGGTGTCAAGAAGTCAAGGTCACACCTGGCTGAGAAGCCTAATCACTGGCCAGCGACTGGAGTCCGACTCCCAAAGTACCGGGCACCGGGTGCGGGGGAAGAGGGTTGTAGTCATGCAGACGATTTCTTGACCCTTTAATGGTCGGCGTCTTCCAATGGCCACCAATCTGCTACCGGTTTGTTAGTAAATGGTAGCTCTCCCCGCCAATCAGCTGTCCGACATAGACCCCGTCGTCCAATCGCGGCGCGTTACTGGGTGGCCTAGCGGTTGCGCAGAGGCAGAGCGCTCCGGGGCGCCCATTGGCTGGATCAAACCCAAGCGAGCCTGTGATTGGCTCTCGCTGCAGGAGAGTTAGGATTCAAACGCGGGCGGCGGCCCGGAGCCCCGCAGTTGCTCTTTCGTCTCCGCACTCCTGTTCAGCTGCCAGCGTCCTCGGGATGGCCTCGCAAAACCGCGACCCAGCTGCCGCCAGCGTCGCCGCCGTTCGCAAGGGAGCCGAGCCCAGCGGGGGTGCCGCCCGGGGCCCGGTGGGCAAGAGGTGAGTAGTGCGGAGCTTACCCCCGGGCCTCATCCCCGGTAGTCGGTGAGGCATGGGACACAAGAGGGGCACCAGGAACGCAGGAGATGAAAGGCTGGGGGCGCTGCCAGGCGGCTCTCAGAAGACGCCCTAGGAGCGCTGGGCTTAACATGCAACAGAAGGTTCACCCGGGTCCTCCTGTGGATGACGAGTGTGCCTTCGAAGAAGAGGCGAGGCCTCCATGACAGCTCCTCAAGGATAGTCGGGTGGCAGCAGCCATGCCCCAAGTGACCCCTACTTCTCTTTGCAGGCTACAACAGGAGCTGATGACCCTCATGGTGAGTGACGGCATTTTTTAAGATCAATTGGCCCGCCCTCCCATCCCCCACCCAATTATCAGTTACCTTTCCGTCTTCAGGTTCCTTGCTAATCCGTTGGGTGTAATTTACTCTCTTATGGGAAATCCTTTGAACACAGCAGCCAGCTTCCCCGAGTCATGAGTTTATCTGGGCTCATCCATGCCTACTTTCAGCCCCAGCTCTAACCTCACCCTCCCCACCCTTCTAGTCTCTTCAGACCTTGGAATTCTCTCTTCTGGTGGGCCTTTGCTGTATCCCCCTAAATATCAATTCACAGGTTCTAATGCCATATAATTCATTAATTTAAATTCCATGTGCTTCCTTGTTCCACTCCTTCTTCCTGTGATTTGACTCCAGCTGCTCTGTTTAGGGCCTGACTATAATGATATCAGGACAGGCACTCCCCCAGTGATCCCTTTGGCTATGTCTGAAAGTGTACTCTGGAATCCAGCAGTTGGGTGTCTTCTTCCCACAGATGTCTGGTGACAAAGGAATTTCCGCCTTCCCTGAATCAGACAACCTGTTCAAATGGGTAGGGACCATCCATGGAGCAGCCGGCACAGTAAGTGTAGTGTGAGACTTGGGGACACTTTGCTGAGTGTGACAGAGGAGGCAACTTCAGTCCCCTGAGCCTGTGGCCATGTTCTCTGAGTACAATGGGAAGGGGCTCTTTGGGCAGTGCCAGTTAGAGACCATGGTGAAGCGGGAGGCCACAACAAGCAGCTGCCCATTGCTGCAGATCTGGTTTTAAATCAGAAATTGGATCGGAGTCAAATCTGAATTTTTACTTTCTTTTATTTACTTTGCTGTTGGTTTTGGTTTTTGAGACAGGGTTTCCCCTGTCTTGGAACTAGCTCTGTAGACCAGGCTGGCCTTGAACTTACAGAGCTCCATCTGCCTCTACCTCCTGGGTGCTGGAATTAAAAGCGTGTGCCACCACCTCCTGGCAGAATTTTCACATTGACTAAGATACTAATTGCACCTCTCTGGTAGCCCTCGGGATGCCCTGTCTCAATCTTTTGACCAAAAGGTCACTGATATCCCCCCGGATAGGAAGAAAGCACCGGGAACCAATTTACCACATTCATTATCTGCTGGTCAGATTTCAGACTCAAAAGTCATGGCCTTATTTGGGGCTTGAATAGAATGTGGGGGTGAGGGGTGCCCAGGGGACTTACTTCACCCTTCTTTTTCCCCCAATGCCAGGTATATGAAGACCTGAGGTATAAACTCTCACTCGAGTTCCCCAGTGGCTACCCTTACAACGCACCCACGGTGAAGTTCCTCACGCCCTGCTACCACCCCAACGTAGACACCCAGGGCAACATCTGCCTGGACATCCTCAAGGATAAATGGTCTGCGCTATATGATGTCAGGACCATCTTGCTGTCTATCCAGAGCCTGCTAGGAGGTAACTTCTAAGACCACCCACTCCTGCACACCATGGTGGGAGTTTGCCAGAGCTCCCCTGAACCTGCCTCTTAACCCTTGACTGTTCTGACTCCATCCACAGAACCCAACATCGATAGCCCATTGAACACACACGCTGCTGAGCTCTGGAAAAACCCCACAGGTAGGTTCTTCTCCAGCCTTCAGAGGGACCCTGTGATGAGTTGCCCTGTTGCTTCCTCTACATTTGGGTAGAATGTGTCTCCTGACCCCGGGTGGTAGTGGTGCGTGCAGAAGAAGCAGGCAGAACTCAAAGGAGTTCAGTTCAACGCCAGCCTGGTCTACAAAGTGAGTTCCAGGACAGCCAGGACTACATGGAGAAGCCCTGTCTCCTGTACCTTTCCTGGACTCTGGAAGCAAGTCAATCAAGGAGCCAGCTAGATGGCAACAGTGTGGGGAGGGGTATCTACTGGGCAGGGAGAACACTCACCTGAGACCTGTTGTTCTCTTCCAGCATTTAAGAAGTACCTGCAAGAAACCTATTCAAAGCAGGTCTCCAGTCAAGAGCCCTGACACAAGATGTCCAGCTTCTCCTTGTGTTGTCTTTTTTCTTAGATGGTCTGTCCTCTCCTTGATTTCTACACTGTGCTGTTATTTTTGTTTTATTTGTCTTTTTAACTTAAGTCTGCTTAAGCCTTTACAATGTATATTAAATAAATACACGTTGATTGTTTTTATATAAGTTACCTCAGTCAGTGGTACTTGGGACAAGAGGGGAGCTAGCTTAACATCTGGGTTCTGGCCTGTTGGCTCCAGGGTTGGAAGCAGCTGATAGACAGTGGGGCTGAATGTAGGTTACTGGGGTGTGACCTTATGTGTCTGCATATAGTCTTCACTAATAAAGTGGGTGTCACGATAATGCTTGTTTGCCTGAAGGTATAGCTCCCTGGCAGAGAGCATGTTGAATACCTGTGAAATCCTGGGTTCACTTCCAGCCCCAGATTAATGTCCATTTCTGAGTTACAGCATGTACTGTGAATGTCAGGAACAGTGCCAGTTGGGTTACAGATGAGGCTAAGCCAGACCTTTAAGCTCAAGAATGTGTAGGAGAGGGAAGCACTAGACACCCACTTTCTAATATGTTATATGGGGGGCTCAGGTTACCCTACAGCAGGTCCGAGCTCTGGAAAAGAAAGACTGAGCTATGAACTCAGGTCCCCCACACATGGTTCCATGCCAGGGATTGGGGGGCACTTTCGCCTCCTGCTCCATCTCCATGAGGACCCTCCCCAAGTCGTCAGCTCTGCAAGCAGCTGGTTGTGCAGGCCTGTGGGAGGAGGGAGGCGAGGCAGAGGGACAGACCTGTCAGGAAGGTTCTAGCCAGCCCTGTTAACTACTGTTAGCCCATCCTCAGTCCTGAGCCCTTACAGCCACATGTGGAAAAGGAAAAATTGAATTGTCAGCTCAGAAGTTAGTGTTTCTCTTAAAATCCATGTCATGTGGGCAAACCCACTTGGGATCTTGTCAGGGTTGCATTTCTGGTGAGCCCCAGGTTACTTTTGCTGTGGGCTAGTTAACATATAAGGTGTTGAACAAAGGGTGTGGTTCGGTTGGTAGAGTGCCTGCCTATGGTGCATTAGACCCTGTGTTCAGTCCCCAGAAACACAGTAGCAGTCTGGTCTATATGGAGTTCTAAGGCAGAAGCATGTTATCAGGGCCCTATCTTATACACACCAAAAACAGGTATGAGTTCAGCACGATGAGACATGCCTACAATTCTAGCAAAGGAAAAAGGTGTGGTCCTGGAAACAGCACAGGTGCCACCTAGAACAGACTTAAGAGGATGCCTAAGAACAGGAGTGCTCAGACACCGTGTCGCCGTCGTGTCCCATGTGTGTCGTGCCCCCCCCCCCCCCAACACACACACACACTAAAGGCTCCAGATGAATGCTGGAGTGGCTGTATTCGTGTCTGCCTTGGAAGGGACGCGTGGTCCTTAAGGTGGTGGTTAGTCCTCTACGTGGTCAGCTGACCTACCCTGTCACAAGGACCCAGAGCTGTAACTAGTTAAGAACCAAATAAGGGGGCAGTGGTGGCACACGCCTTTAATCCCAGCACATGGGAGGCAAATGTGAGTCCGAGGCCAGCCTGGTCTACAGAGTTGAGCTCCAGGGCAGCCAGGGCTACACAGAAACCCTGTCTCAAAAAAATAAAGGACTTGGGCTCTGCTGCTGTACAGTGTAAAGTCCTACAGTGGGAAGAAAGGGAGGGTGTTTCTTGGGGTGCAAGCACTCCTGGGGTGTGCATACTGTGAAGAGTACAAGCTGCTAAAGTAGCTGGGTGTCTGCTCTCCCAGGGCTTGCCGCCATGGCAAAATGCCTGTTACACCAGAGAATCTAGGTTCGGTCCCCAGAACTGCAGGCATAAGGGGGAAGGGGCAGCTACTTGAGACTCATCTTGAAGACAACAAAAACTAAGCAGCCTTGGACACAGCAGTGATATGAGACTGAGCCCACACCCTTAATCCCAGCAGAGCCAGCCTGGTCTACAGAGAGAGTTCCTGGACAGCCAAGGCTGCACAGAGAAACCCTGTCTCAAAACCAAGAAAGAAAGGTGCTGTGGGACAATGGTCTTCTAACCTGTCACTTGTATTTTTAATAAAATGCTGATTGAAACCAGGTGGTGGTGGCTCATGCCTTTAATCCCAGCACTCAGGAGACAGAGGCAGGCAGATCTTTGTGAGTTGGAGGCCAGCCTGGTTTACAAGAGCTATTTCAGGACAGGCTCTAAAGCTACACAGGAAGCCTGTCTTGAAAAACCAAATAAATGAATAAAATAAAACGCTGATTGGCCAGTAGCCAGGCAGGAAGTATAGGTGGGGCAATGAGAATTCTGGGAAGAGGAAACAGTCTGCAGTGGTCACCCAGACTCAGAGGACACAAGATGTGACTGCCTCACTTAAAAAGGTATCAAGCCACGTTGCTAACACAGACAAGAATAATAGGTTGATATAAGATGTAAGAATTAATAAACTGGGTGGTGATGGCGCACACGCCTTTAATCCCACTCGGGAGGCAGAGGCAGGTGGATCTCTGAGTTCAAGGCCAACCTGGTCTATAAGAGCTAGTTCCAGGACAGGCTCCAAAAGCTCCAAAAAAACAAAAAAACAAAAAAAAAAGAAAGAAAACCTGAGCTACTAGGCCAATCAGTTTATAATTAATATAATCCTGTGTGATTCTCTGGGACTTAATGGCTGCAGGACAGGGCGGGACAGAAACCTCAGTCATCGGGAAGGAAAGAAAGACCCTCTTGGCTGCAGTTTAGAGCAAGGAAGATAATACCTTATCAAGAAGTAAGGTGGTGACTTGATAAGAGGGAACGGGCTACGGCAACAGCACATAGTAGGTACTGGATAAATATTGGCGGTTTCTAACACCAGCCCCGGAGCGGGCTGAAAGCAGAAGCTGGGAGGTATATAAGTGGAACAAGAGGGGAAGAGGAACCGGAAGCTGCTTGCCAGAAAGCCTGACAACCTGAGTTCAAACCCAGGTCGCTCAAAAGGAGAATGTCTCCCAAAAGCTGTCCTCCGACCTCTCTATGTACACATATAGCATAATACACACCCGCAAACACATGGGACATAAATGTAATTTTAAAAAAGTTTAAGTGGAGGCCGGGCGGTGGTGGCGCACGCCTTTAATCCCAGCACTCGGGAGGCAGAGGCAGGCGGATCTCTGTGAGTTCAAGACCAGCCTGGTCTACAAGAGCTAGTTCCAGGACAGGCTCCAAAAACCACAGAGAAACCCTGTCTCGAAAAACCAAAAAAAAAAAAAAAAAAGTTTAAGTGGAGGGGCTGGAGAGATGGCTCAGTGGTTAAGAGCACTTGTAGCTCTTGCAGAGAACCTGGGTTCGCTTCCTAGCACCCACATGGTGGATCCTAGCCATCTGTAACTCCAGTTTCTGGGGATTCAACGCCATCTTGTGTCCTCAGGTGCCAGGCAAAGGTGGTGCCAGACACACATGTAGGTGAAACATTCACACTCATAAATCTAAAAGAATAAAAATGTTTCCATGGGAGGAAGAAGACAGGACAGGGATGGAGAGGGTGGGTTGTAATCATGAATAAAATAACAGTAAAATTCAGGGTTTCAAGAATGGTGGCAGGGTGACTGGCATGGTAGCGCACACCTTTAATCCCAGCCTTTGGGAGGCAGACCGCTCACAGATCGCTGTGAGTTTGAGGCCAGCATGGTCTACAGAGTGAGTTCCAGGCTAGATAGGGCTACATAGAGAGATCCTGTCTCAAGAAAAAAGAAAAGAAAAAGAATGGCAGTAAGGGTGATCCTAATATTAGCAAAAGATACATATGCTCTATACAGTGGAATGGAGTAGAAACGTGGCTCAGTGGCCCTGCACTTGCCTAGCGTGCATCTGGGCCCCATCTCCAGAACCACGTAAGTGCCAACATTTATTAAGTGATGTTTGCTGTGTCAGGAGCTGTTCTACTTCATCCACGATTACTCCAGAACTCCTATCCCCCGTAAGTATTCGTTATCTTCGTTTCACAGATGAGGAAACAGAGACACAGAGAGATTGAATTTATCACAGGCAGTGAGGGTTCAAACCCAAGGTTAATTACTGCCCTCAATTAGTTCTGGCTTGGTACTAGCAATTGAGTGGTAGGGAAGGTTAATGGCGCTGTCTGAATCACTGGGGGCTGGGACGGTATCTGGTGGAGACGGTATCTGAGCCCGGACTTGTGGGTTGACAAATACGCCAGGTTCCTAAGAAAGGCACATCCTTCGGGATAGGATTTCACTTTAGCTAGGTCATGCCTTTGGCCCTTTGGAGCGCAATGGAGGGGGCTGAAGGGAGGGAGATGAGGGACCAAAGAAACGACGCTCTCTTCCAGCTTTGCGCCTGAACAAAGTAGTTCATGCAGCTGTCTGGGGTGGATGGAAAGATCCCTCCTCCTCAGGATGGACCTGCAGAGTGTGAACGTACTACACCTAAGACCCAAGAGTTTCCAAAAATGGTGAGGGAAAAGAAGCATTGCCCCCTCCCGGGTTCCAGCTTCCGCACACCTTCGCCCTGTCTCAGGCGCTTTTGCTCAACCGGTGGTCAGGTCACCCAGCGGCTCCCCTTCCTGCAGCGCCGGGCACAACTGCAGCCCACTTGCCGAGCTGCCCACGGCCAGCGCCTGCTGCGGATAGCTGGCCGCGAACCTGTAGAGCCTGTCGAGCACCGCCAAGCACTCCGCCGCCCGTGCCTCCGGCTCGCGTGACCCAGTTCCTTTTCATATACCGCCGATCCGGAGAACGCTCTGGGCGCCAAGCCAGTCAGGCAACCCCTAAGATCCCTTACCCTCAATCATTCCCCTGTCAGTCAGGCCAGCTTTGCAACGTCAGCTTTTATTCCTTCCAGTCACAAAGTCCGGAGGAGAGGCCCTTCCCTGGTGGGGCGGGGAAGGCAAGGGTGGAGTTGTCCACACCCAGGGGACCTGCGATCTGGGTGGAAGCGAAGGCCGGCTCCTTACTGAACGCCCTCCATCATCTTCAGGAACTCTGCGGAGAAAAAGAGGGAAGAGCTCAGGGGTACCTCTCCGGGGGCAGAGACCTGGCCTGGGCTCTCCACTCGCAGAGGGGCGCCTAGTTGCTCTAAGCGGCCGGAGCACCGTACCCGGCCTCAAGACAGTGGGAGGGAACTTAATCGGGCTACGCCCAGCCCCACCTACAAAGCTAAGAGCTCCCGCTGGCCCTCACCGTCGAAGTCAATGCGGCCATCATTGTTCTTATCTCCGTCCTTCATCAGGGATTCGATCTCCTCATCTGTCACGTGCTCCCCAGAAGCCCGGAAAATCTCAGCCAGCTCCTCAGCATCAATGTAGCCATCTGCGTTCCTTTGGGGGGAAATGGACAGAGCAGGACACAGGGAACCGGTGAATTGCTGGAGCCATGCCTGATGCCTCAGCTCACACCCTGACCCTGGCCAGCCTGCCCCTTCTCTTCGGCCAGCAGGCTCCATCTGCTCACAACCTCCGTGATCCCAGACCCCACACGCACCTGTCAAAGATGCGGAAACACTCGGCCAGCTCTTCTTCGCTCTTCCCTTTTGCGTCCTCTTTCATCTGGCGCACCATCATGACCAAGAACTCCTCAAAGTCGATGGTACCGCTGCCTGCGGGGAGCGGGCCGCACACTTAGCCCAGCATGCCCTGAGCCTCTCCCCACTGCCCCCAGCCCTGGAGGGCCCAGCTCACCATCCTCATCCACCTCCTCAATGATGGCATCCAGTTCCTCTTTGGTGGGTGTCTGCCCTAGCATCCTCATCACGGTGCCCAGCTCTTTAACGCTGATGTCCCCGCCACCATCAGCATCAAACATGTCAAAGGCAGCCTTGAACTCTACCAGGGGGAGAAGCGGAGAGGGATGAGTGAGGCCGGTTGGATTGTTCAGCCTCCCAACTATTCTCCTCTCCCCTGGTGGCACATTCTCACTCACCAGCGATCATCTCCTCGCTGAGGTAGGACCTGGCCTCGGCCTGTTGGTCCGTCTGGAGAAAACAAAGAGAATCAAGAGCGCAGAAGGGCAGAGTCTCACCTCAGTTTCATCCTCCTCAGCCCCGCTTGTTAGGAAGTGCCCTGGGCCCTCCAGAACTACTCCAAACCTACTGCAAGGCTCAGGTAGCCCTCAGTGCCCGCTGCCAGTGCTGAGGAGAGGGGACACAGACTACGCCCATAGTTTTCTCATTTATCCTCTGGAGCCGTGGAAAAGAGCCAAGCCAGGAAATCCCCCATCCCAGCAAGTCACACTTCCTGGGCCACCTTGCCGGGACAGTAAAAAATTTGGGGAAGGAGAGGGTTTGGGATATGGTAGCACCAGAGATTTTCTAGTTTCCCCTGTCTCCTAAAGCTGCTTGGTACTTGACAAGTGGCCATAAATACTTCTGAACTAAATGACGGAGGGCAGAGTCACAGGACACCTGCCGAGTGCTCAGAGGCTGAGCCCACAAGAAGACATGAGCAGCTTCGCCTCAGAGGCGAAGTTTCACACGTGGTCGTTGGAGTAGACCCCTCAGGCACTATGGGTAGACCCCCTCAGGCACTATGGATAGACACACTTCAGGCACTATGGGTAGACGCCTCAGGCACTATGGGTAGACACACCTCAGGCACTATGGGTAGACGCCTCAGGCACTATGGGTAGACCCCTCAGGCACTATGGGTAGACCCCCTCAGGCACTATGGCAAATGTGATGGGGTGGCCGTGCCTTGGTGTGGAAATAAGGAAATTTGGTTCTGTTTCAGGGTTTTGGTTTTGAGATAGTCTTGCAACGCAGCTCAGGTTGGCCTGGAACCAACCTGGCCTCAAGTTCTCCACTCTCCTGCCTCTGCCTTCTGAGTACTGGGTTTCCACATACATAAAATCACATGTGACCCTGAAAATAAGGTCTCTGTGGATTTTCCTAGGCCATAGTCAAGCCAGGGCAGCTAGGTCAGGGCTTTGGGGACTTGGTGATGAGGAAGGGGTGATTAACACCAAGGTGCTCTTCAGCCAGCTGGCCCAGATCCTCCTGCCCTCCTCCACCCCTTGGCCTGACCCAGGAGGATAGGCTATTTTTAGTTGGGCATGGGCAACGGCAGCTGGTCTCTGGAGTCCAATTACTCCTTCAAGTGAAGTGGGAAGGAGAAGAAAATGGCAGCCCCAGACTAGGCCCTCTCTGTGGATGGTCAGGGTCTGTAACTCTGGTCTGTCACCCACTCCTACTTCCCATCATCCTCAGGGTGCTCGCTTCGGCAGCACATATACTAAAATTGGAACGATACAGAGAAGATTAGCATGGCCCATCATCCTCAGGATTCTTAGAGGCCTGCACCTGAGCTGGCTATAGGCCCACAGACCTCCCATTGATGGCCCAAGGAACCCTTTCTTCTCTGGATGCCACAGGCTTAGCTGGGCCTAGGAAGCCAACTCAGCCTATGCCTTTCTGGGCCACCTTTGCCTGCCCTCAGGGTTCCTATCTCTCCTACGAAGCAGACAGGCTGAGACCCTTTCCACACAACCCTGGCTGTGGAATATCACCGTCTCAAGCCTCAGAAAGTGGCCAGGACGTCACAGCCTTGAGGATGAATTCCTGGAACAACCTTCCCAGGATGTCCCAACAGGACTTGGGTTCCAGCAACCCTCATCTTCCACCTTCAGACGTCCACTCTGCTGCCCACAGAACACCCAGTTCTGGGACTGAAAGAGACCCATAAGCAGCGATGTCCCCTCGTGTCCTTACCATGGTTGCTGGTTACAGGGGCTCCTCAGCTGTGGGTTGTCTCCTTTGCACTCCACCACCCAAAAGTGCCCCAGATCTCTCTACCCCCTAGGATTTGTAGGGGCATCCTCTCTTCCCTCCTCCCTGCTCCCCAGAACTGGATACCCTGACCAATCAGATCCAGGGGTCAGCAAGCCCCACCCCTCCCAGAGTTCTAACCCATTACCTAATTTAGCCAAGGGCCTTTGCAGGGAAATTGAAGCTTCTGAGCAGGTGGCAGCCTTGGCACCACATCCTCCTGGATTCTTAGGAGAAGGGCCTGCCCTGCTCATTGTCTTAGGGAGCTCCCTACCCCCGGTACATTTGCTCCGAGATGGGAGAGGATGTTCAGAATAGGGACAGCATGGTGGGAGTGGAATGGGAAGAACCCAGGCTTGAAGTCCCAAATTCAAGACACAGTCGTGCCTCTGAGCCGTATGACTGTGGGTGCATGGTGAGGCCCCTCAAAGTACACCTCCCTCCGAGACAGAAGTGGCAAATGTGAGCCAGGATGAACAAGTCACCGAGCTTGTACCATGGCCCAAGGGGGGAAGGATACCTAGAACGCCACTTACTAGGCTCCCACAATGTCTCCACACTATGCGGAACATCTCAGCTCCATGATCTCATCTGGTGTTCATCCTGTGAGGGGATAACTATTATTACCTCCATTTGGCTAGAGTGCTTTGTAAATCACACAGGCCTACAGAGGAATTCTTTTCCCCATTAGGAGGCCAGGTCTCACTGTCCCAGGATGGCCTTGAACTCCTTAAGTAGCTGAAGACAACCTTGACGTTCTAATCCTCCGGCCTCCACCTCCAGAGTGCTGGGATCTATAGGCATTTACCACTAAACCCTGCTTAAGTCCTTTGATTGACTTTGCAACTGAGTCTCCACTGTTAGCTGAGCTGGCCTCGACCTCCTGGGCTCAAGCAGTCCTCTTGTCTTCGTCTCCCTGGGACTGTAGGCACGCCTGATCTATCTATGATATACACAGCATAGGCAGTGCTGGGAATCCAAGCCGGGCCTTGTGCACGTTACAAAGCGCTCTACCAGCTGAGCTACATCCCCGTCCTTGGTGAGCTTTTCAAACTTATTTTTTTATGCATATGGGTGTTTTGTCAGCGTATATGTTTGTGCACTGTGTGCATGCCTGGTGCCCAAGGAGATCAGAAGAAGGCATTGGATCCCACAATTGGGAGCCACTATGTGAGTGCTGGGAACTGAACCAAGGTCCTCTGGGGCTCTTGACCACTGAACTCCAGCCTTGGCAATTCTTATCATTTAACCTTTACTGTGGAAAAGTTAGGACAAACAGACCTCAGGGACCCACCCAGAAGACGCACTTAGAGGAACTGGGCGGTGGTGGCACACATCTTTAACCCCAGCACTTGGGAGGCAGAGGCAGGCAGATCTCTGAGTTCAAGGCCAGTCTGGTCTACAAAGTGAGTTCCAGGACAGCTAGGGCTGTTAAACAGAGAAACCCTGTCTTGAAAAACAAACAAACAAAAAATGTGTACAACACAATGAGAGTGGGGCTTTGTTAGGAGGAGAAATGAGCAGTAAAAAAGAAAAAGGAGGCTTCTCTTAAGTTATGTTTATCCAGGGGTAGGGTATTTAGAAACCAGCTTTTGGTGAGGAAGATAGGTAGTTCTCTAAATAGCAAAGAGACAGAAGAGACAGCAAGTGGCTCTGTTCTAGACATCAAATATCTAGGACTTCCCTGCCTCTACAAAGCTAGGTTCTAAAGATTTATTTATTTATTATGTATGCAACATTCTGCCCCCATGTATGCCTGCATGCCAGAAGAGGACCACAGATCTCATTACAGATGGTTGTGAGCCACCATGTGGTTGCTGGGAATTGAACTCAGGACCTCTGGAAGAGCAGCCAGCACTCTTAACCACTGAGCCATCTCTCCAGCCCCAAAGCTAGGTTCTAGAGTCCTCTGTTTGCTGTGCCTTAGAGGGTCAGAGGCTGAAGCTTCGTTTTTTAATCTTTCTTTCTTTAATTATTACTTTTTTGGGATAGGGCCTCACGTAGCTCAGACTAGTTTCAAATCCACTACAAAGTTAAGGATGACCTTGAACTCCCCATCCTCCTGCCTCCACCCCCCAAATGCTGGGATTTTACATGTACGCCATCATGCCTAGTTTTACTTGATGTTGAGAGTTGAACGCAGAGCTTTGTGTGTGACAGACAAGCACTGTCCCCAGTGAACTTCCCCAGCACTGGAGGCTTCATTCCCATGAGCAAAAAGCTCATTTACCAATGAAGTTATTCAATTTGTATTTCTATTATGAAATCCCTGGGGTTTGGAATGTATATACATGAAATATTCATAAATACACATGTACTTATGAAAACGTGAAAGCAGGCAGCTAGCCCTTTCCTACAGTTCAGCTTATCCTCTGTAGAGTAAAAATGGGGCATAGAAGGGTCCAAAAGGAACACACCCTAAGAATCCGTAGGGTCCTGGCTGAGCGGTGAGGTAAGCAAGGCTCATGGACAGTTGCTAAATCAACAGAAAGAACATGGAGACAACTAAGTCTGGGGCCAAGGGATGGTGGACCAGACACCAAGGAAGGCAGATGGACAGTGGCAACTGGGCTCCACTCTTCCCTATATATAGACATTCCAAAGAAAGCTCAGAGGAGCCAGGCCAGGCTAAATAAGGCCTCCCTGTGCCAGGCAGAGGATCAAGGCATGGTACTCAGGGGAGTCCAACTTGGACAATGAACACTGAGATCACTTGTCTGCAACAGGGGGAAGGCAACCCTTAGCAACCACCCATCACCAACTCATTCCTGTGTTTGTTTGGTGAAACAATAAGAACCAAGGTCCCAAGTGCAGCCAAGCAAGATCTTAGCTGCCCCTATTCTCACTCACCTTCTCTTCTCATCTTGCTAATGCTCCACTCTGGCCAGGCTTCAGAACTGCCCCAAACACCACCCTCCATGATCGCATATGCTAGAAGCTCCCTGAGATCTTTCTCAGCTTTCAGATCACTTCCTCCTGTATTCCCTCTGCCATACACTCCTCTGTGACTCAAGGAAAGAAACAGCTTCCAAGCCTCTGGCCCCACACTTGAACCATGACACATGTGAGGCCTCACTGAGAGAATCATAATAAAAAACAAACAAACAAAAAAAAAAAAACAGTATGGTAGCTGTAATTTGGAGGTAGAGGTAGAAAATGGGGACTAGGGAGTTTAGCATCAGCCTTGGAGGCATCTCAGAAAAAAAGAGAAAAAGGATGATGGGAGATGGCTCTGTCTGTGAAGTCCTTGCCACACAAGCACCAGGACTTGCCGGGCGATGGTGGCGCACGCCTTTAATCCCAGCACTCGGGAGGCAGAGGCAGGCGGATCTCTGTGAGTTTGAGACCAGCCTGCTCTACAGAGCTAGTTCCAGGACAGGCTCCAAAGCCACAGAGAAACCCTGTCTCGAAAAACCAAAAAAAAAAAAAAAAAAGCACCAGGACTTGAGTTTAGATTCTCCTTAGCCACGTGAGACCATAAGCCCAGCAACGAAAGGGGTGATGGGGCCTGAATGAAAACTAGGAGATCCCTGATGTTCATTAGCCACCAGCCTGGCCATATGGGTGAGCTCCAGGCAACATTTGACTACACACACACACACACACACACGCATGAAAGCACTCATGCACGCGCACACGCACACATACACACAAAACCAGACAGAACACTCCCAACTTTGACACTATTTACATGAGAAATCTATCATGGAAGTGATGGACCACTTTTTGGAGGGGACAAAGGGGGATGTTCAACAAAGGGTTTCTCTGTGTAACAGTCCTAGCTGTCTTGGAACTTGCTTTGTAGACAAACGAGCCTGGCCTCAAACTCACAGACCTCCATCTGCCTCTGCCTCTGCCTCTCAAGTGCTGGGATTAAAGGCGTGTGCCACCACCGCCCAGCAATGGACCACTTTTTTAAAACTTTTGTATTTTATTTGTGCATACGCACACACACTCAAATGCCACACTGCACATGTGGTAGTCAGAGGGCAGAGATCGAGGGTGGGTTCTCTCCCTTCACATGTGGATCCCTGGAATTGAACTTGGGTTGCCACTTATTTGGGTGGAGGATCCTTTTTTTTTTTTTTAACAGATTCTCACTATATAGTTCAGGTTGCCCTCTAACTTTTGATTCTTCTGCCTCAGCCTCCCAAGTGCCACGCTTGCAGGTAATGTTGGCTTTCCTGCCTGACTGGACAGACCAGAATTCTTTCCATGATGTCATGAACACGCATTTTCTTTTCCCTTCATTTCTTTCTGTTGGTTTAGTTGCTTCTGCTGTTGTTTTGAGTTAGGCCTTGAACTCAGGATCCCCCTGCCTCAGCTTCTCAGGTGCTGGAATAACAGGTGTGCACGATCATGCCCGGCTGAACTCTGGCTGTGCATCCTGACCTGTGTGGCGTACACTACGGAAAAGTTAGTAGCCAGCCAGCAGGAGGAAAATGAGTGGAGAGCCTTTTTGTCCTCGCAGGCTGCCTGTGAGCAAGTGCAGAGCAATTAGAGCTTGAAGTCGCCAGCAAGCTGAAGTCCCAGATGTCACCCTGGCTGGCCCACTCCCTCTGTAGACCAGGCTGGCCTTGCACTAACAGAGACCACCTGTCTCTCTCCCAAGTTCTGGGATTAAATGTGTTCACCACCGTAAGTCCTGGTCTCTGGCCTCCATCTTTGGAGGCCCAGTCCCTGTGCCCGCCAAGCCTTGACCCCTCCCTGGAAGGAGGGTCAAGACAGCCCGCCCAAATCTTGACCACTCCCCCAGTTTATTTAAACTGCTTCCCCAGAAAGTTCCCTCATGGTCTCTTTTCTCTCCCCTGGTGGTTGTGTTTGCAGCTTCCCCTTGGGGCCACCCGAGAGTACAGGAGCCCCATTAAACCTGGATATTTTTAATTTGGCTTGTTGTGATTTGGCTTGATTGGGATTTTTGCATTGGCAGAGAGTTCGTGTTAGGAAAATTCCTAACAACCACCATACCTGTTTTTTTTTTTTTCTAAGATTTATTTTATTTTTAACTATACATACATGTGTGCCTGTGTTTGGTTTTTGTGCACCTGTGTGCAGATACCCTTGGAGGCCAGAAGGGGGCACTGGATCCCATGCAGTTACGAGATTATAAGGTCCCAGTTGTTGGCGCTGGAAACTGAATTCTGGTCCTCAGTGAAAACAGTACACTCTCTTAAGCACTTAGACACTTCTCCAGCCTCAGCCTTCATACTGAAAGTGAACCATTACTGTCCAATAGCTGCCTCCTCTGAGACCTACATGTGAGTGCGTGAAACACCTACAACTGGACACCACGAGTCCTAAAAACTGATATCTTTCTGTTCAACGAAGGCCAGGTTTTCCATTCAAAAGTATCTCCCCATCATTCTCCTGTGCCCTGAAAGGGGGTAGGAGATACTATCTGAGACACCTTGTTTTGAGACAGGTTCTATGTAGCTCTGGCCGGCCTGGAACTGGCTGTGTAGACCAGGTTGGCCTTGAACTCACAGAGATCTTCCTACCTCTGCTTCCTTGATGCTGGAATTAGAGCCACCAACACCACCACGCCTGGTCTTTGTTCTATTGTCTAGCTGCCAATTTCAAATCTGCCCTGCTAGACCTTGGGACAGGAAGCAGCAATCATTTTCTTGACTACTGTTACTCGGCAGTAAAAGATAAAACTGCAGTTCCCGGAGAGCTATATAAATCACCAGACCCAACCTGCGCACGTGGGAAAAGCTCCACACTAGAAATCTCTGACAAAATGGGGCCTGTAAAAAAATAAATTAAAAAAAAAATTTAAAAAAAAAGCGACCTTTGACTCTCTGGATCTGTTTTCCTGTTTGACTTCCCATAGGTGAAGCGCAAAGGAAACTGGGAAGGCCTAGGAACACTCTCACCAGGCGAGGGACTAAGGTTCTTGCAAGAGTTGAAATTTTAGCCGGGCGGTGGTGGTGCACGCCTTTAATCCCAGCACTCGGGAGGCAGAGGCAGGCGGATCTCTGTGAGTTCGAGACCAGCCTGGTTTACAAGAGCTAGTTCCAGGACAGGCTCCAAAACCACAGAGAAACCCTGTCTCGAAAAACCAAAAAAAAAAAAAAAAAAAGTTGAAATTTTAGTTATTAGTATTTGAATTCCTGTTCCATATGAGAAAACCGAGACTGGGCGAGGCCGGATTTCAGGCTGATCTCAAGGGAGAGCCAAGTTCCCAAATGCCAAGAAATTACATAGTAAAGTTACACAGCACTGTATGGAAATTAGGGAGAAAGCTTGGGGCTGCCCCAGGAGTCCAGGAGAGGTGGGACAAGTCCAAGAGGATGCACGGCCAACCCGAACGTGGACGGTTTCGTGCGGAGGCCTGGGCTAGCCCGGCCACCGCTCGCGTCCCTCCCGAAGGCAGCGGCCCGGGATTCCAGGAGTTCCGGGAGCGGGCGGGGCCGGGACGGGCCCGGCCGGGCGGCGGCAGAAAGCGGCTAGGCGGCGCTGTGAGCAGCCTGCGCCGAACGCCCCTTAAAGCCTCGGGCCGCCCTACAGGATCCCGGGAACCCGCCCAGAACGCACTCGGGACGCTGTGGGTGGAGGCGCGTCCCGGCCTGCGGGGAGGCGCACGGGAGAGGTCGGCCTCTTGCACGTCCCAGGCTGTCGCCGACCGTGGGCGCGGCCTCTTCTGCCCCGCCCACTGACACGCCCCCGGGCCCCACTCCGGCTCTGGACCCAGCTTGGCGCGCTCCCCCCTGGGTGCCATGGCCTCGCGGCTCCTGCATCGTCTGCGACACGCCCTGGCTAGCGATGGCCCCGGGGAGGCGGCGGCAGGCTCCGAGGCCGAGCAGTTCCCTGAAAGCTCCGAGCTGGAGGACGACGACGCCGAGGGCCTGTCCTCCCGCCTAAGCGGCACCCTCAGCTTCACCAGTGCCGAGGATGACCCGGACGACGAAGACGAGGACGACGAGGCGGGCCCCGACTCGCCGCCCTCCGGAGACGGGACATCGGGAGAAGACGCAGGCGAGTGCGGGAGGACAGAGGCAGGAACCTCGGGGCTCGGTTAGGCCTCCCCGCTGGCGGTGTTCCGAGAGCATCCCGGGGACTCTGAGTTATCTTCCTGAAACTCTTGACACCTTAAGCGTTTGCAAATACTGTTTGGCTGTGTGACCTTGAGTCACAACCGTGGGAACCACCCATCTCAGGGGTTTTGTGGATATTAAATGCACAGGACCAAGGAAACAAATGCATGGTGTACTAGCTGCTTTGGGTGGAGATATTTAGCATCTACTGTAAGCCAGGCGCTGGAATAAAGGCCACCTCGCTGGCGTGAATGAGGTCATGGCATTTGTTTACATTAGCCCTTGCGCTAGCCCCTTAACACGAGTGGTCTTGTGCTTGTGCAGAACGGAGTCCCCCACCTGATGGACAACGGGGCAGTCAACTCCTGGCTCGGCAGCTGCAGGATTTCTGGAAGAAGTCTCGAAACACCCTAGTTCCACAGCGGCTGCTCTTTGAGGTGACCAGCGCCAATGTTGTCAAGGACCCTCCCTCCAAGTACGTGGTGAGTGAGGTTCCAGGGACCCTTAGGCAGTGCAGTCTACAAGTCTGGTTAAGAGAAAGTAGGGAGCACCACAGCTTTGGGGGCGGGGGTTGGCTATGCAATTATAAATGGCTGTCCTTATTTTACGGAACTGAGGCAGGACAAGGGAATGGATATAGCTTGAGCAAGTCCTCAGGTAGCTGTCACTGAGAAAGTGACCTTTAAGAAGCTGCCTTCTGTCACAGCTGGTGTGTGCTGTCCTGTACCCCATGGACTTTTGTCAACTGCAGCAAGACACACACTTGAGACCCAGTTGCAGGAGTCAGGATTAAGGAAATGCGCTTCGGATCCAGATCAGCCTCGATTCTCAGGCCATACATTTTATCAGTGGCTTCACTGTGGGTGGGTTCTGGACCCTTGATGGCCCCCAGTTTCCTCGTTTCAACAGTAGGACAGTGTGCAGGATTATAGCAGGGGGTAAATGAGACCAGGCACAAAGAACCCTTGGCGTGTCTGGCACTGTGAAATACTAAACTGGTAGCTATATAGTTTCTGATTCCCTAATCTGAAATGCTTGAAAATCCTAAGCATTTGAGTATCAACATGATGCCACAAGTGGAAAATTCCACATCTAACTTCATGTGATGTGTGCTTGAAATGTAGGCCCATTTAAAAATATTGCATAAGGCCGGGCGGTGGTGGCGCACGCCTTTAATCCCAGCACTTGGGAGGCAGAGGCAGGTGGATCTCTGTGAGTTCGAGACCAGCCTGGTCTACAAGAGCTAGTTCCAGGACAGGCTCCAAAGCCACAGAGAAACCCTGTCTCGAAAAACCAAAAAAAAAAAATATTGCATAAGGACTTGAAAGGCTGAGGCAGTAAGACTGTCACAAGTTCAAAGCTAACCTGGGCTAGAGAGTGAATGCCAAGCCAGGTAAGACTACACACCTAGACACTGCCTCCCCCCACCTCTCTCTCTCTCTCTCTCTCTCTCTCTCTCTCTCTCTCTCTCTCTCTCTCTCACACACACACACACACACACACACACACACACACACAGGCCAAACACCAAGGGGGAATGTAGCTCACTGATACAGCACTTGCCTACCATGCTGAAGAACTGAGCTTTATCCCCTGCTCCCGCCCCCAGTCATATAAAACTACCTTCAGAGCTAAGTGTGCTGGCGCAGTTGGGAAGTAGAGCTCCAGGCCAGTCCTGATACATAGCAAGACCAGATTGGGCTACATAAAAACCCGCCTCAAAAAACAAAAATCCAAGACTACTTTTAGGCTATGTGTATAAAGTACAGGAAATGAGTTTTAGGAGCCAGCATGTAATTCTCAGTGGGTAGAATGCTTGCCCACCACTACATAAACTGTGTGGTGGCACACACCTATGGTCCCGGTGCTTGGAAGGGGGCTGGGGACCAGGAGTTCAAGATCAACTACATAAGCTCCAGGACAGTCTTCTGCAATACATGAGACCCTGTCTCAAGACAATAGTTTTTCATGTACTTTATAGATTTTATATTAGATTTGGGTCTCATTTCTAAGACATCTTATTGTATATATGCAAATATTTCAAATCTGAAATAGCTCTGGTCCCAAGCACTTTGGACGAGGGAAACTCGGCTTGTATTCGTATTTAACTTTGGATGGGAAATGTCAGGCATCCAGGGCCTGCTGCAGCCTCCTGACCAATCAGTTCTCCAGCACTCCCACCTCCAGCCCCATCAGGACCAAGGGGCAGTGTGGCGCTAGGCCTAGAGTCCCTGTTTTCCTGGCTGTGAAGTGGAGAGACTGGCCAGGTCCTGTAGCTAGCTGGCAGTGGTCACCCCAACCCCCTCACCGCCCCCAAGACTTGTCACTTCCCTCCTCTTCACACCCTCCCCCACCTCTGATTCAGCAAGACAGGGGGCCCAGAGCCCTGGGGTCATGGAGCCCTGTCCCATATTTGGGTCTCTCCACCCCTCTCTGTTGCTGTTAGTAACAAGGACCACACCCATGGGGTGACTGTTCCACTTTGTGCAGGGACGGATAGATGATGCAGGTTTTATATCTTGTTAAGGATCAAGTCCTTCTGCATGCTAAGCAGATACTGTACCACTGAGCTACACACTCCTAGCCCCCAATGGTCCAATCTTAAGTCACAAATGTCCCAGAGCTCTGGGGTAGGCAAGGGGTCATGCACAGGAGTGAGACACCAAGGATCAGTAAACAGAGAGCAGCTCTCTCAGAAAAGAATGGGGGGGTTGGCTCTGGAGACCTAGGTGGAAAGGTTTAAGGAAGAGCAAGGGTCATCTTCCGTCCTGACCTGTGTCTAGAAAATGAAGTCATCTCCTCTGTACAGTGAGCACCCATGTCTCCATATTTCTTCTCTGGGAGGTCAAGAGCACGGATTTTAGAATCAGTTCTCGGGACCAGTCTTTGTGCCCTCCGCTCCCTCTCCTCCTTGCAGTGCTGTTAATGATGGTTAAGGGGCACCTAACTGGAGAAGTACTTGGTCTATCATGAGATGCGGGGTAAGCGCTTAGGGCAGACCACAGACCAACAGTCACACCGTTAGAGGGGTGGGGAGGTGCAGATGGAACCCGTGGCCTCATGCGTGTTAGGAAGTACTCTGCCATCGAGGGGCCACCAAGCACCAACAACTATAACCACTGTTACCTGTCTTGGGGGGGTCATTATAAGTATCAGGTGAAATAAAGGATATAAAATAGTCTTTGGCAGAAAATTCAAAACAAAAATAGAGGGGAGTAAATATGATAAAAATATATTGTATATATATATGAAATTTTCAAAGAATAAATATATTAAGATTTAAAAAATCTAGAGCTGGGTGTTGGTGGTGCACGCCTTTAATCCCAGTACTTGGGAGGCACAGGCAGGCAGATCTCTGTGAGTTCGAGGCCAGCCTGGTCTACAGAGTGAGTTCCCAGACAGGCTCCAAAGCTACACAAAGAAACCCTGTCTTGGGAAAAAAAAATGTTGCTAGTAGGCCAGGGAAATGGTATTTGTCTGACAACCTGAGTTCAATCCCCAGAACCCATAGTGGAAGGAGAACGACCCCCCAAAGTTGCTCTGACCTCCATATGTTACTGTGGCATATGTGCACAAACATAACAGACACACCCATGCCCTTCACATCGAATACAATTAAAAATAAATAAAAGGTAACTTATACCACTCTATGCTTAACTTTTGGTGGTGGTGGTGGTGGTGGTGTATGTGTGTGTATACTGAAACTGGGGCCTTGTACATGCTTAGGCAAGTGCTTTACCCCTGAATTATATTCTCAGTCTTCTTTTTAATGTTTGTAAAACATTATAAACATAATAGTCTCAACAAGTGCCTCAGGGTGGTCTTGAATTTACTATGTAACCCAGGCAGCTCTTGACAGTTCAATCCTGCCTCAACCCTGCTTTCATGACATTGTTCATTAAAGGAACCCTCTTTTTCTAAAACAAGTTTAAAGCCACCTTTATGGCACGACTTGTCAAGAAGAGAATTTAAGAAATATAGAGCTGCCAGGCCAGTGACTCAGGCCTGTAACCCCATCTCCTTGGCAGGCTGGGGTCATAAGTTTAAGGCTTGCTTTTGCTACATAGTGAATTTAAGACAATCTGAGACAATTTAGTGAGACCCTGTCTCACAGCAAACACACACATGCTAGGCACGGCGAAGCATAACTATAATGTGTGAAGAAAAGAGGTTTATCACCGGGCGATGGTGGCGCACGCCTTTAATCCCAGCACTCGGGAGGCAGAGGCAGGCAGATCTCTGTGAGTTCGAGACCAGCCTGGTCTACAGAGCTAGTTCCAGGACAGGCTCCAAAGCCACAGAGAAACCCTGTCTCGAAAAACCAAAAAAAAGAAAAAGAAAAGAGGTTTATGAGGGCATCCTTTGACACCTAGCATGTTTGAGGCAGCCTGGGCTACGTGAGGGCAGGGACTGGAGATAACAGCTCAGTAGTAGTAGATGTGTACTAACACGAGCAAAGCCCAGTCCCCAGAAACACACACACACACACACACACATACACACACACACAGTTTGAGGCTGAAGATGCCACGTAATGACCATGCTTGGAAGGGCCCGGGTTCACTAAACCCTGCCTTGACACTGTTCCCTGGAGAGTGCCCTAAACTGAGAGTTCTGGCTTTTTCCTAAAGAGAAAGATGAACAGTGTCAGAGAAGCACCAATTTGTGCTTTAGAAAAAGATCAGAGGGGCTGGAGAGATGGCTCAGTGGTTAAGAGCACCGCCTGCTCTTCCAAAGGTCCTGAGTTCAATTCCCGGCAACCACATGGTGGCTCACAACCATCTGTAATGAGGTCTGGTGCCCTCTTCTGGCCTGCAGGCATACACACAGACAGAATATTGTATACATAATAAATAAATATTTTTTTTTAAAAAAAAAAAAGATCAGAAAGGATGAGCATGGCAGCACATGACTCTAATCCCAGCTATCTAGAAGGCTGAGGCAGGAGGATCACCTGAGCTTAGGAGATCAAAAGCCACCAGGCAATAAAGGGAGACCCCCATCTAAGAAAATAGGAAAGAAAAAGAAGAAGAAAGAAAAGCCATCCCTGGTTCCTTCTTCATGTAATCTCAGCTCTTGGGGCTGAGGCAAGAGGATCAGATCACCAAGAGTTCAAGGCTAGCCTGGGCTACAGAGGCCCTGGACTCAGTGTATTCCAGAGGACTGGAGGTGTGACTTACTTCATTGGTAGAGTGCTTGGCTTGCACCCACAAAGCCCTGGCTTCGATCCCCAGCTCCCATCCCTTGGGTGTGGTGGACCCCTGTAGTGTCAGCACTTGGCTGACTGCAGCCAGGAGCACATGAAACTGTCTCAAAAAACAAAACACAAAACACAGTCTTGCCTGCAAAACAGCCCAGCGCTTATCATGGCCTGAAGACCTGAGCTCAGTTCTTAAAACCCATGATGGAAAAAGAGAACTTAATCCTGAAAGGTATCCTCTGACCCCCATTTGTAAACTATGGCATTAAGCTCAGGTATGTGTGCCCAAACACAACAACAACAACACACACACACACACACACACACACACACACTAACCCCCACCCCCAGGAAAAAAAGAACTAAAGGGACAAGGCATGGTGACAGCTCCTTTAGTCTTTGCATTCAGGAGGCTGGCCTGTCTGGGCTGCACAGTGAGACTCTTGAGGGCCAAAAAAGAAAGGAAGCAAAGAAAAGCAGAATCATCGTGTCTCCGGCAGTGTTCTCCAGTGTCTGCCACCTGAAGACCTTGAGCACCAAAACTAGGACATCCCAGACCTGTACAAACAATGGCCTTGCCTTAGGAACTTTTCCTTAGAGCAGTCACCGGCTTTGCCTGAGGTCACCAGAAGGAGGCTGGACTTTGGGTTGTCCCGAGTCCTGGACCCGTGAACTCCTAATTTTGCCACTGTGGCTGTCTGAAGACTTGTCCTTTGGTCTGGTTTGAAAGAGGTTGGTCAGTAATGCGGGGACAGCTATGTATCCAGAGCGGCACACAGCTCCAAGCTGGCTCTCAGATTGGCTCAGAGGCCCCAAAAATGGCTCTGGGTTTCAGCTCACTCCTGGGTTTCCTTAAGGCTTTCCCAAGAACTAACTCCCTAGGGTCAGGGAGAACTTTCCCAGAAGCAGCAAGCTCCAGACGCTGAAGTTCATTTCTGTCTTTCTTTCCCCTGTGCTGCCTTGGGCCTTGGGTCATTTCAGAGGAGCCTCAGGTAAGATGGGAGTGGGTTCCTGGCCACTGCTCTGCAGCCTCTTCCCTCCGAGACAGTCCCGGGGAGGAGGTGGGGGGCTTAGGTGGAAAAGCAAAGCCAAGAGTGGAAGGGAGGGAAAGGACCCCCAGATGTTTTATATCAGCCCTGATGTCCACCTTCCCTACAGCTCTACACCCTCGCCGTGATTGGCCCAGGGCCACCAGATCGCCAGCCAGCCCAGATCTCCCGCCGTTACTCGGACTTCGAACGGCTGCACAGAAACCTGCAGCGGCAATTCCGGGGCCCCATGGCTGCCATCTCCTTCCCTCGTAAACGTCTGCGCCGGAACTTTACTGCAGAAACCATTGCCCGCCGTAGCCGGGCCTTTGAACAGTTTTTGGGTCACCTGCAGGCAGTGCCCGAGCTCCGCCAAGCCCCAGACCTGCACGACTTCTTCGTGCTGCCCGAGCTGCGGCGAGCGCAGAGCCTCACCTGTACTGGCCTTTACCGCGAGGCTCTGGCACTGTGGGCCAATGCCTGGCAGCTGCAGACCCAGCTGGGCACCCCTTCTGGCCCAGACCGCCCTCTGTTGACTCTGGCTGGGTTGGCTGTGTGCCATCAGGAGCTGGAGGATCCTGGGGAAGCACGAGCATGTAGTGAGAAGGCCCTGCAGCTGCTGGGGGCCAAGAGACCCCATCCTTTCCTGGCACCCTTTCTAGAGGCCCATGTCCGACTCTCCTGGCGCCTGGGCCTAGACAAACGGCAGACAGAAGCCCAACTTCAGTCCCTACAGGAGGCGGGCCTTACCCCCGTCCCACCCCCCAGCCTCAAGGAGCTGCTTATCAAAGAGGTGCTGGACTAACTTTTATTTGTCTTGCCGCGCTTCTGGGCGAGGGACTGCTCCAGGTCAAGGGACTGAAGGCAATAGAGGACACTGAGCAGCCAGGGGCTGAGGAGTTCTGGGAGCCCCTAAAGTAGTTCCCGAGAAAGAGTCTGCAGCAGACTGAGAGGAACTTGGATTTGTGGGGCTGGACTCCAAACAGGCTTTGGTTGGGGTTACCCTAGGATGCTACAAGGAGGAAGTTTTGGGGTGGGCTCTTCAGCCTACCACAGCCGGAGGCTGTAAGCAAGGTCAGGATCAGTGTTTCCTGTTTCCTTTTCCTTGGCCTCTACACCAGTAAAACAGCTTGGCTGAAGGGCTGGGTACTAGTAGTGGAGTCCTGAAGTTTAGAGACAGGAGGAGGGAAATTAAAGGTCAGCTGCTTCAGTGTTAGCAATCTCTTTATTGAATGTGAGAGGCAGGAAGCCCAGCTCTCAACTGTGACTCCTGCCTCAGGAAGGGCAGTAGAAAGAGTTCTTTTAACCCCAGGCCAAGCCAGTTATCTTTGACTACAGCTTACTCGCAGACACTTGAGGCTTCAATCGGATCACACCCTCTTGGGCACAGGTCACAGCAAGGACCCCATCCCGACGCCACAGCCGGCCGTGCACTAGCCCTCGAGAGCCACCTGTGTGCAAGGAGAAGGGTGAGAACGGCCTCTGCTTTAGCACAGCCTGCTTTGCCCTGAAGGGGTTTGACACAGGGCAGAGCTGCCCCACCTAAGGGCACACTGGAACATAACTACTCCAAACGCCCCTTTGTGAGCTGTTACAGCCACTTGATGGCCCCAAAGCACTTTCACATAACTGCTCAGTTCCTCTAAAGATCCCAGAGACAACAGTCTCCACAGGCTTGGCCAAGCAGACTGCCGCTTCTCTGGCCACTGGTCAGAAATCCCATTCTTCCCTTATGATAAGCAAGTCCTCCCAGCTGGTCACCCACCAAGGGAGGGGGTAGTTCAGAGAAGACCCGAGACCATGAGGTATGGCCCCTCTCCCTTTTCATCTAGAGGTTCTGGCCTGAGTTAGTTACCTTCAGGAAGCTAACTCGAGCTTTCTTTACATACAGCAGGGCCCATGCAGATCTAACTGTAGCCAGAGAACGCGGGGCTTCATTTCTTGTACTGTCTTACAGACAGGGACACTAAAGTGCACAGAGGCTCAGGCTTGGCCCCGAGGGTCAGGCCAAAGCTGACCGAGTGTCCTAACTTCAAGGTTGTGGACACTGTTCTGTGCTGCTGGTGGCATCTGAGTAACCCTTTCCTGACTGCAAGGGGTTATTTAAGTTTTGTCTGTTTTATAAAGCAAAGCTTTTCTTCCTTTGACATGTACTTCATTATAAAAGAGTCAGGGCTCTAACACAAGACATCAATGAGTCTGGGTTTCTCTCGGTTCCCTACAGGAGCATCCTTAGAGTCCACTGAGTGCCCTGCTCCATCCTGCCAACTTACGGAATCACTCAGGGAGCTCCTTAAAACACAGTTTACAGCTGGGCATGGTGGCATATGCTTCTAATCCCAGCACTTGGGGAGCAGAAGCGTGCGGATCTTTGTGAGTTCAAGGCCCAGCCTGGTCTACAGAGCAAGTTCCGGGACAGCTGGGGTAGAATGCAATCTGTTTAGAAAAAGCTCCCTCAAGTGACAGCATGGTGGTTTACTAGGTGTAGACAGTACTAATATAACCCTATTAGATGAAAAAAAAACAAGCAGCAGGGCATGGTGGCTCCTGCACTTGGGAGGTGGAGGCAGGAGGATCAGGAGTTCCAGGCCAGACTCCACTCTATAAAGAGTTCAAGACAAGCAGGGGTTACGTAAGACAGGGCTGGGGAGCAGAGATGTGGATCTCAGTAAGTTCTAGGCAAGTCAGAGCTCCGTAGTGAAACCTTGTCCCTCCCTGTCGAAACAGAAAGAAAGAAAAGAAAAAGCTTCAGAAAGAAGAAAGGACTTTTCAGGTTCACATATGGAATCTAAAGTGGTTTGGGTACCTGCGCTGGGTCTCTGAGATAAACTCAATCATTCCTGGCATGTAGAATACCTCTGAAGACAACATGAATACCTAGAGGGGCAGCAATGCAAGGACCCTGTACAGCATCCCCAGAGAGTAAGAAAAGGCAGCAACATCTATAAATAAAGCAGGTTCCCTACCACCCAGAGACACTGACCCACAGGCCCACACTCACCAGCCCAGGGGCTCTCGCACTCATAGAGCATCCAGTGGTCAGCTCGAAATGGGGCGTGGAACCACATGGAGTGGTCCAGTGAGACCATGAAGTTCACTTTATACTTGAACTGGTGGGGCAGCAATGCTGTACCCAGGAAGGCGTAGTCAGAGATGTAAGCAGCCACACAGCAGTGCATCTTGATGTCGCCCTCCCCTGCAACAGGTCCCAATCCCATCAGCCCTGGGCTCCTGGCTTTCCAGCGCAGGGTCTGCAGGGAGGTGGGGAAAAAAAGACTACCACACACAAATTCATCATTGTGCACGGGCACCTGGCCCAGGTGTGGGTGTGTATGTAAGGATAAAGGCAGTGGGGATGAAGAAGAACAGAGGTAAGACAAATGCAAATCCCAAGCCTCTCACTCCAGCCACTCTTTGTGGTCCTGAAACAGGCATCTTCCAGTTTGCACAAAGACGTCTATGGTCAGCCACTGACCTAGATAAGAACCTCAGCAAGATATCTTGCTTCCCCCAGAAAGGTCCAACAATGGGATTACAGTCACCTCATTATTCTCATGTTAAAGGGTAAGGGTTCTGGTGAGAAACTGAGCCAAATTCTGCATAACTCAGATTTGGAAATGGGCCCAAAGAGAGAATGGGATACTCAAGCAACAGATGGCAAATGAGTGGCAAGGCCTAGACCCCTGGAGTGTTTCCCTCCAATTCATGGGTCCTCTTACCAATATAGCCCCGGGCTCGCACCCAGAACATCTGTTTGGGCTCCAGTGTCGGCAGCTGGCTCAGCTGGCTGGGTGGGTTCACCATTTTGATCTCAATGGGTACCTCCTGAGCAGCAATTCGGTTCAGCCCCACTCGGTATTTCTTGTGGAGGTTAGGGTCCCTGAAAGTAAAGACAGGGACAAGGAGAGGGAGCGTCTCTATGCTGCCTCTTCTGGTCCCCACGTCTGTCCATAAGGACTTCTGTCCTGCAAAGCTTCCTCATGGAGCTGGCAAAGCAATATAGTGTTTGATTCCCTTCCTTGTCACTTCAGCCATGCTGTGACATGCAAGTCAGTCATCTCTCTGAGCCTGTTTCCCATGTGAAACAGAAGAGTGATGTAACCTGTCTTGCAGCGAACATACACAGACCTAGGCACCAGCCGGGAGGTGGTGGCACACACCTTTAATCCCAGCACTCGGGAGGCAGAAGCAGGTGGATCTCTTTTTTTTTTTTTTTTTTTTTTTTTTTTTTTGATTTTTCGAGACAGGGTTTCTCTGTAGCTTTGGAGCCTGTCCTGGAACTAGCTCTTGTAGACCAGGCTGGCCTCGAACTCCCAGAGATCCGCCTGCCTCTGCCTCCCGAGTGCTGGGATTAAAGGCGTGCGCCACCACCGCCCGGCCAGGTGGATCTCTTGAGTTTGAGGTCAGCCTGGTCTACAACAGCTAGTTCCAGGACAGGCTCCAAAGCTACAGTGAAACCCTGTCTCAAAAAAAAAAAACAACAAAAAAAAACAAAAACAAAAACAAAAAAAACAAACCCAGGCACCATTCCTTGCCGGGACTTCACATGACAAGTGTGGTCATCATTCCAATTGAGAAGAGGCATGAGCACAGGAGAATGAAGGATATGATGTCAGGCAGTCTGGACCCACAGTTCATACATCTAACCACTCATTACCTGTGAACATGCAGGAAAAGTCTTCCTATATTATCTGCATTCTCTATCCTAAGCGGTTAGGAGTCCTGTGTGCTGGGGTGACACCATTTCCATGGGTCCACAGTGCTCTTAGCAGGCTCTGCCCTTCCCACCCCGTCTGGTAGACTGTCCTTCTGCACTGTCCACCCTGGCAGCCACTACCACATGAGACAGAACTTGAAATGTGCCTGCTGTAACTACAGAACTGCACTGATGAAGGAGGTGGCATGGGATGCGGCTCTGTGGTAGACAGCCTGCCTCGCATGCACAAAGCCCTGGGGATTTGATCCCTAGCACCACACACAGAAAAGAATTGTTCGTTCTATTTCATTAATTTCATATGGCCTATAGGGTTAGTAGCTACCTTATTGAGGTGTATACTCCTAAATTCAGGCTCCTTTAACAAAAATACATTATCTTCATTTCTGTGCACACCAAGCCCCAGCTTTATGCTCATCTGTTAGTGGTGTAACTACTCACATAGCACTGCTAAGTGCCTTTATACCTCTATCGCATTTAATCCTCACAGCAGCCTTAGGAGGTGAAAGTTATAATTAGCTCATTTATAACCAAAGGTATGGACTCAGAGTAGGCAAGCATTTGCCCAAACTCATACCAAGATTAGGGACAGAGCCTAGACTTGAAAGCTGGCTATTCAGGCTCCTGAACCCACATCCATCCCACATGCCCTCTTGCTGCCCCAGTGTCCAACACAAGCTACAGGACCCTTTGGCACAACTCCCTACTTTGACTGCTCCCAACTTCAGATGAAGAAACTAGGGCCTTGAAAGGCTGCCGGATGGGGAACCCCATAGAAGGCAGGCACTAACAGAGGCTACAGTCCTGGTCAGAAGCCATGTGTCCATGTCTGTGTCCAGAGCTCTTCCCCATATTCCAGCCCCCCAGACTTTGTTATGATCTTAATGAGAAATATATGCTACCAAGGTAGAGTCAAGATACTTAAAAGACACCAAAGTGAAGAAACTGACCAGTAGGCCATACTCTGCAACAGGGTCCCAGAGGAGAACATTCATCCTGCCAAACATTAACTCCAAAGCTACTGCATGATAGGCCCGAGTTAGGAGGGGGGTCAGTCAGGAGACTGGAGGATATTTATTCACCCAGTGGTTGCAAAAATAGTTTATTGTTGGATTCAAGTACAGAGGATTGAACCCACGGTCAATTTGTTTAATTTATTATGGATGGGTAGGGGACAGTACGCACAAGTTCTACAGTGTGTCTGCAAAGATCAGAGGACAACCGTGTAGAATCAGGTTTCTACTTACACCTTTATATGGGTCCAAGGGATTGAACTTGGTCCTCAGACTTGTACAGCAGGGACCTTTACCTGCTGAGCCCTCTCTTTGGCCCCAAGCCAATATTTTAATAACAATAAAGCTATCCCATGCCTGTGCTGGCTGCGTGCAAGCTCTGCCTTTTACATTATGACCCAACACACACATGCACATACGCTAGTAAAAACAAGAAACACAACTGAAATTGAAGTTGCAGAGGGCTCTTCCCCTCCTTCAACAGTGGACTCCAGGATCTCCTCTTCTGCTTATATATACTATATATAAAATACGTATATTCCTACATGCATATATATTTTTTTAGTATTTATTTATTTATTATGTATACAATATTCTGTCTGTGTGTATGCCTGAAGGCCAGAAGAGGGCACCAGACCCCATTACAGATGGTTGAGAGCCACCATGTGGTTGCTGGGAATTGAACTCAGGACCTTTGGAAGAGCAGGCAGTGCTCTTAACCGCTGAGCCATCTCTCCAGCCCATGCATATATATTTCTACATACATACGTGTGCATTCAGCATTGGGGTTGAACTTAGAGCCTTGGGTACACTTAGCACATGCTCTATCAGAGAGTATTCCCTCTCAAGCCCCCCATGTATATAAAATTTTTAAATAGTTTGTATTTACTTTATGTGTATCAGTGTTTATCTGCATATGTGTGCCACAGTTGTGTTTGGTGCCCATGAAAGATAGAAGGGGATGTCAAAGCCTTTGGAACTGGAATTAGAGGTGGCTATGAGTCACCCTACGGGTGCTAGGTACCACACTTGGGCCCTCTGCAAAAGTAACACATGCTCTTAATGGCTGAGCCATCTTCTCAGCCCGCCCTCATTTTTTTGAGAAAAGGTCCTCACTATGTAGCCCTAGCTAACCCAGGAATCGCAGAGATCCACCTGTCTCTGTCTCCCAAGTGCTGGGATCTGGTTTATACTTTTAGTATATAGTCAACACCCACTTAGGGGCTCATGAACCACTTATGAGTAGGAGTCAGAGTTTGAAAACACACTCCTGGGTGGTGGTGGTGCACATTACCCAGTAGTCCCAGCACTTAGGAGGCAAAGGCAGGCAGATCTCTGAGTTCGAGGCCAGCCTTGTCTACAAAGTGAGTTCCAGGACAGCCAGGGTTACACAGAGAAAACAGTCGCAAAAGAAAAAACAGAGAAAAAAACAAAACAAAAACAAAAACAAAACCACTGCCTGGGACTGTATGCGAAGAGAAAGGGACAAGAGAGTTAACAAGGGGAAATATATATACATTCAGTCTGGGCTGTGGTGGCGCATGCCTTTAATCCCAGCACTTGGGAGGCAGAGACAGGTGGATCTCTGTGAGTTTGAGGTCAACCTGGTCTACACAATGAGTTCCAGGAAAGGCTCCAAAGCTACAGAGAAACCCTGTCTCAGGAAAAAAAAATCAGAATGCATCAAAATACACTCATCTAAGTATTGTTTTCTTTTTATTTAAAGACAGGCTCTCAGTACACAGGGCTGGTGGGCTGGCTGGGAACTCCCTATGTAGACTAGGTAGTTTTGAATTCTCATAGATCGCCTGTCTCTGAAGGCATATAGATCATACCCAGGACCTAATGGTGTTTTTACTATAGGTCAAAGTAGTAAATGTTTTAAGGTCTAAGGTGTAGCTTTGAGGTAGAACAGACTTACCTAGCACACATGAGACCCCTAGGTTTGATCCCTAGAACCATAAAAACTAAAGAATAAAAGAAGTTTGAAAATTTAAAAACAAAACAAAAAGCCTCCTCTCTGGAGTCCTCATTCTCACCTTAAATACTGGTCGATGAGAGCCTCATGGCCCAGCAGCTCTTCTGGCGGAGGCACAGTGGGCATGGAAAACTGGTGCTGCAGGGGGCTGGGCTGCATCTGCTGGAAGGATGCCTGGCAGATAAAGATGGCTTTGCCATGCTGCACGGCCTTCACGGAGCGCACTGAGAAACTTGCACCTGTTCGCGTCCGCTCCACATGGTACAGCACTGGCACCTTTGGGTCCCCTACAGTATACATAAGGGGGCAAGGTGCCCCTGAGTAAATGCATGGGCCCCATAATCATGACAGTTGATAAACAGACACCTCTGTTCTCATCCTCAGTTTCTGCTGCTGTCATTTTGAGACAGGGTTTCCTTCTATAGCCTTGGCTAGTCTGGGACTCAGGGCAACCTCTTGCCTCTGCCTTTCAAGTGCTGGAATGCCCATCTTTTTTTCTTTCTCTCTTTTTTAAAAGACAGATTTCCCAATATGTTGCTGTCACTGGCTTTTGGCAGAGACCCAGACAGGCGAGTGAGTGTGACATCTCTACAGCAGAAAACAAGTACAGCGTGCTAGGTGTGCCTGACTGGAGGCTGCGAGCCTGGGGAAACTGCCGGTGAACCAACCAGCAGGGGGCAGTCTATGGGATTTGTTAGGGACACAGAGCTGTTAATTAACCAAGCCCTTGCTGTTTGGGCCGAAGAGGGTCACCCTCACTCATGCTAGGTAAGTGCTTTGCCAACCGAGATACAGAGGACAACTTGCGGGAGTCACTTCTGTTCTACCATGTGGGTCTTGAGGATTTAACTCAGGTCTTGAGGTTTGGTCACCAGTCACCCAATATTTTCTTTTTCTTTCTTTATGTTTGTTTTTTAAGACAGGATTTCTGTGTAGCCTTAGCTGTCCTGGAACTCGCTCTGTAGACCAAGCTGGCCTGAACTCCCCGAATGCTGGGACTAAAGGCATGAGCTACCGGTGACTGGTTAGGCTATATGGAACACAGTGATCCTTAATACTAATGAAAGAGTATAAAGCAAGTGTTGTTTATTGGGGGGAGGTATTTTTAAATTGATTATTGTTGTGTGTATATGTGACTATGTGAGGGGTGGCTTGCCACGGTATGCATGCTGGGGATGGAGGACAACTCAATGGTGTTGGTTCTTTTGGGGAGGGGTATAGAGTTTATTTAATGGGTAAGAGAATTCTGGAATGAAGAGACAGGAGGAGAGAAGAAGGGAAGATGGGGAGGCAGTGGTTACCTCTTCGGAAGAGGGGCGGAGGGAGGGAGTGGTGTTGGCTCTTTTCTACCTTTCCTCGGGTCCTAGGGATTGAACTTGGGTTACAAAGGCCCTTCTCTGCTGAGTCATCTAGAAGGATACGTGTCTGCTTTTTGGCAGCGTTCCACTGTTTTGTTTTTCCTGGTGCTCCTGGGAATTGAGCATAGGGCCTCCACTCTGCAAGCAGCCATGCAACTGCTGATCTACATAACCAGCCCGGACCAAGAGTTTGCAATGAGAACTCCCCTGTATCTGAGCCCAGAGCTTTAAGAGTCTAAAAGATCCTACTGAAATATCTCTAGTCCTACCCCTCCTCTATTTCACCAATGAGACCAATCTCAGCAGAAGGCGATCTCATTCAAGATTCCCCTAGTAATTATTATAAAGCTGAAACTGAATTCCCTACCCACACTGCATAGCTCCTAGCCCGAAAGTTTATAGGACTCTGAAGATTTAGCAGTCTTGACCCTAGAAGAGTATAAAGACTGAAGAAGAGAGCCATTAGTGCCAGAAGCAGGCAGATCTCTGCGGGTTCAAGGAGCAGCCTGGTATAAATGGCGAGTTTCAGGCCAGCCAGGTGAGACCCTGTCTCAAAACAGCAACAACAATAACAAAGTGAAGAAGGGGATGGTAAGATGGCTTATCAGTTAGAGCACTTTTTGTTCTTCCAGAGGACCCATGTTTGGTTCCTACCACCTACATGGTGGCTCACAATCCCCTGTAACTGCAAATTTTAGGGTATCCAATATCCTCTTCTGGCCACCTCAGACAATAGGAAAGCAACATGGTGCATGTAAATTCATTTAGGCACATACATATACACATACATTCTAAAAATATGCAAATACATTTTTTTTTTCAATGAGAGGGTTGAGTATGGCGGCACACACCTTTAATCCCAGGTCTCGAGAAGCAAAGGCAAGCAGATCTCTAAGTCCCAGGCCAGCCAGGCACACAGTGAGACTCTGCCTCAAAAAACAAAACAAATAAACAAAGAAATAGAATGAATGTAGAAGAGAACCAGGCCTGGTGTCATGAAGGCCAGCCAGGACTACACAGAACGAGACCCTAACTCAACGGAAACTTAAAAACAAAAAAGCTGGGGCTGGAGAGATAGCTCAGGGGTTAAGAGCACTGGCTGCTCTTCCAAAGGTTCAATTCCCAGCAACCACACGGTGGCTCACAACCATCTGTAATGAGATCTGGTGCCCTCTTCTGGCCTGCAGGCATATATGCAGACAGAATATTGTTTACATAATAAATAAATATTTTTTTTAAAAAAAGCTACGGGGAAAGGCCCACCAAGACCACATAAGCATTAAGAACAAGAGAACAAGTATTTAGTGGATCTCGAGGAGTGAGCTAAGCATCTAGGTTGCTTCCAGACCCATCTCAGTTTCCCCAGTGTTGAGACCACAGACCTGGGCCAACATGATGGGCTCCCTTCCTGCGTTTTTTGGTACTTGAGATGGAACACAGTCCCTTTCATGTGCTAGCCAAGTGCTCTACTACTAAGCTACATCCACAGCCCCTTAGGGACCTTTCATTGGATTTTCTCTCTCCCTTCTCCATCTGCTTCTCTGATTCTCCCATTTCTTCCCCTTTCTCTTGAGTTAGTCTTCAAAGCCAGGGAGCAGTGGCTGCTGGACACCAGGGATGGCTACAGACAAGGAGCCAGGGTACGGGGTTTACCTGCCCGGACCAGGGAGCAGTGGCTGCTGGGCCAGCAGGGGTGGCTGCAGACAAGGAGCCAGGGTACGGGGTTTACCTGCCCGGACAAAGTAGCAGTGCAGGGAGTGCACGTGGACGTCCTCACTCACAGACTTGGCAGCAGCCACCAGGGCTTGGCCCACAATTTGACCCCCAAAGAGCCGCTGGGAGGTGGGTACCCAGTAATGCCTTCCTCTGTAGGAAGAGGAGAATGAAAAAGACTTGAGGAGCGCTCTGGGTCCCGTAAGCCTCAAGTGAAGGGTCTCTTGTGGTTACTTGGGTCCTTTTTGAGAACCCAAGAAAAGCCAAGGGCTCTGCTCTCAAAATCTCTGCATAAAACTTCAGTTTTTATGTCTACCTGGGCCCTGTGTGGACTTCAGTCGAGCATAACAAGCTAGCTCCTTCAGTTTACAGCAGCCGTACAGAGTTCCCACAACTCAACCACTCCCAATCCTGGGCAGTTTCAAGTCCAGTTTCTTCCCCTCCCAAAACCAGGGAAAGGCAGAGGCCAGAAGATACTTGAAGCCTTGAATGGACACAAGAAACCCAAAAGCAGAGCTGGGACTGGACTGTATGGACGAAGGCTTGCCCCTGGCACTCCATAACTGGCAACGTATGAACTGGCTTCAGAGCTAAAAGGGTCCTGAGTCATGCCATCAACTGTCTTTAAAAAAAAAATAACTGTCCAAGGTCTGAGGTTGTGAAATTTAATACAGATGAACAAATTGGCCTGGCCTTCTAGGTGAAAGGGCCTGCCCAGCGCTGGAGGTGAACCCTGAGTCCTACCACCCAGCCCTGAGGTTATTATTTTCCATTACAATACATTTTTGAAAACCACTGCTGGCCTAGGGAGCTATAATTACCTAGGTGGAAGAAAGGGAGATCAAAATTAAGATAGTTTCTGATAAAATCAGAGTGGTGGAGGTCAAAACTGCCACTAAACAAGGGTGATGGTGCATTCCTTTGACCCTAGCTCTAGGGACTCTTCGCAGAAGCCTATGAGTTCAAGGCCAGTCTGGTCTACAAAGAATTCCACGACAGCTAGGGAGGGCTATATAGAGAGACCCTGTCTCAAAAACAAAACAAAACAAAAAGCAACAACAAAAACAAAAACTGTCACTAACCAGCCAAGCATGGTGGTTGGTGCTCTCCTGCCAGCACTCAGGAGGCAAAGGCAGGTGGATCCCTGTGGGTTCCAAGCCAACCTGGTATACGTAGTGAATTCCAGGACAGCCAGGATCATATAGTGACACCCTGTCTCAAAACAAAATTAAAAAAAAACTGTTACAAACCCGTGTCGCGATCACCAACTTCAGTGATGTCGGGGAGAAAGAAACCATACCCCAGGACAAAAAAATGACTTACCAAACCCCAGTTAGTGGTGCAGGGACGGGGTGGTGGAAAAAAGGCAGTGAGTTTATTAGAGTTGTGTATTGGTTTTAAAAACCGATCCGCTATGTACCCTCAGGTAAATCATTGCCCTCGCTAGGTTGATTCTACCAGGCTAAGCTGCCTTGTAGGGTAACCCAGTGCAAGGGCGGGTGTCAGGGACACGCCTTCTCCTAACTGCCGCAGAGCTTGCAGCCCGAACAGAACCTCTTAAGCCCAGAAGTGGGGGGTCACGGGGGAGCGGCGGAGACCGCGGCTCTCTATACTGCAGCAGGGGTGCGGGCCCGGTTCCGGGTGCCGCCGGCTACCTGAAGAGATCCTCATCTAGCGGCTCCAGGTTGAGCACGCTGGTGACCAGCACACTACGGAGGTCTCCGGAAAGGTCGTCGCCGTCGGCGTCGCCTTGCGCATCCCCCGGGGCTTCTGGCGCTGACATCCTGACCTCTCACCGTGGGCGCAGGGGACACTGCGCTTTGTCAGAGACGCGGAAACTTATAAAGGTGCACAACGCTTCCGGCAGGTCGCCCCAGTGGCCGGAAATCCTGAAGGCTTCGCGGAGGAAGATGCAGATTGTGATTGGTCAATGTACCTGTCAATTCCACGGTGGGCGGAGTTATCTCTACCTTATGATTGGAGAGTATGTGTGCCAGTTTGGGAACTCCGCGTGTGATTGGGTAAATCAGCGAGGGGGCGGAGCCTTGGGGGCTGAATAATAAGGGATGAGTGTCATTTCCCTTCTGACACACAGCAAAGTCGCCCCAGGTTGCTGTAACCGGTCTCCTCTCCGGCTCCTCCCGAGCTCCCCAGAGGCCACCCAGTCGGGTCCCCACCTGGGTCCATGCCGGCCGGTTCCCGGTGACCTCTGACCGCTGGCGTGATTCTGGGCTTTGGTGCGGGCCAGTCCCGGGCCATGGAGCTAGGCAGCTGCTTCAAGACCTACGAGGACTTCAAGGAGTGTTTCAGCGCCTACAAAAAGGAGACCAGATGCTCCTTCATTGTGAGGGACTGCGTCTCCGTCCGCTTCCACAACCTCAACCACGGCACCTCCTTCCGCGAGGATATCCTGTAAGGGTGGGGCAGGAGGGTGGGGAGGAGGGCTTCCTGGAGGAGGAGGTCGTGCACGGGGCCACGCTGCCTGGGGCCACTCGGCAGGACAGCTGCCGCACGCCCGCTGAAAAGCGAGGGAAACCTCGTCGGCGTGGCCCTGGGACCCCAGGTGCGCTTGCTCCCGCTCCTTCATTCAGAAGGGTTTTTGGAATTCGCAGTAACTTGCACTTTGTCGGGTTTTTTTGTTTGTTTTATTTGTCCGTTTGTTTATTGAGAGCATCTGTCTCAAGCTCAAAGCTTGTTGGGGAATGGCTCCCAAACGCCTTGGTAATGTCCTCCATTAGTCTCCCCTTTACAAAGCAGTACTGTGCTCCTCCGTTGGTTGGTTCGTCCTTTCGTTGATTCATTTTGTAAATGACTCTTGAGCTCCTGATGCAACCGTTTCCAAACACCTTTCTGACCCAGGGCCGCCTCTCCCTCCCTTTTATGCCTGCTTTACTCTGCAGGGGTGTGTGTCAACTCATTTGGTCTTATGGGTGAAAAGCTGTTGAAAACTCCAATGCCGTTAGGACTCAAGTGAAACACCTCCCATAAATGTAGCTCTTAGTTTTACTTCGAGAAAAAGAATGGTAACGTGCATGTATATAACCCCAGTGCAGGCAGGAGGATCATGAGTTTGAGGCAAATCCGTCCTTTAAAAACTCAGGATGAGGGCTGGAGAAATGGCTCAGAGGTTAAGAGCATTGCCTGCTCTTCCAAAGGTCCTGAGTTCAATTCCCAGCAACCACATGATGGCTCACAACCATCTGTAAGGAGGTCTGGCCTGCAGGCATACACACAGACATAATATTGTATACATAATAAATAAATAAATAAATAAATAAATATTAAAAAAAATTTCAGGATGAAATGAGAAGCAGACCCCAACTAATCAGCTCAGCTAATGACTCCTTTGTGGAAATGAAGGCTGTGGGTGCCAGAATTTGCTGTGAAATAAATTTGAAAGTCAATTCAAGTATTAATTACAACATAGAGGCCGACTCAGAGTCAAAGAACACTCAAATTTGAGGGCAGGATTGAACTATTTGGACACCGCTTCCCGGTCTAAGGAACCTGATGGTGTACTGGCTTCTCCTGAAGTTCATGGCCATTCCTAACTACACACAAAGATGAGTAGGTGCCACTAAGGAGCTAAAGACGAGATGGGCTTAAACAAATGGGGCTAGAATGACCGCTCCGAGATTAGTAGACTGACTGCTCTTGCAGAGGACTCAGGTTCGGTCCCTGGCACCCATAGGACAGATTCCTAGTGCCTTTAACTCCAGCTCTAGGACCTGCCGTACCCTCTTCTGACCTTCCAGGACTCCTGAAAGCACATGGTGCACATACTTACACTCAGGCACACACACACACATTAAATACATAAATGTGGTGCGGTTGTGAGTGCCTTTAGGTCCCAGCACTTGGGAGGCAGAGGCAGGCAGAGCCTCTGTCTGTGAGTACAAGGCCAGGCTGCTCTAAGTGTTGAGTTCCAGGGCACCAAGGACTACATAGTAAGACCCTATCTCAAAAACTAAAGAAAACTCTAACAAACAAATATACTTTTTTTTGTTTTGTTTCAGTTTTGGACACAAGCCCTCTCTATGTAGCTTGGGTAACCTCAAACTCATGGCAATTCTCCAGGCTCAGACTCCAAAGTGCTGGGATTATGGACATGGACCACCATGTCTGCCTGGGACATTTCCCCTTGTCAGTATTCCCTACCCAATGCAATAAAACTATTTACATAGGATTTCCATCACGTTAGATATTATAATCTGGAGATGACTTAAAGTATATGGGAGGTTATATGCAAACCCTATATCCTATGTTATATAGGATACTTGAGCAGCTGCATATTGTGGGATCTGGAAACCATGACTCTGTGGTAAATGCCCTCAAAAGATATTCAGAAGGTAGGTGTGGCAGCTCTTGCCTATAATCCCAGCACTCAAGAGGATGAAGCAGAAGGATTGTATGAGCCAGCCTACAATACATAGAGAACTCCAAACCAGCCTGAACTACAGGGTGAAACCTTTCTCTAAAAATCAAAATAAATAAAAATAAAAGAGTTATGCACAGAAAAAGCAGGCATGATGGCACACGCCTTTAATCCCAGCACTGAGGAGGTAGAAGCAGATGGATCTCTGTGAGTTCCAGAACAGCCAGAGCTGCATAGAGAGACCCTTGTCTCCCCTTTTCCCAGAGAGAGACAGAGAGAGTTACAAGGAAAGAAGAAACAAATGCTGGCAAAGCAGGCAAGGCTTCTCGCTAAAATGAATGTGTGAATTAATAGAGGCCAAGACTAGGATTGCTGACTGAGTAGCAGAGAGGAGTTTGATGAGAAGTTCCAATAGGAGTAAAGACATAGGTTTGCAAAGAAGTCATGTTGGAGAAACTGGACTGCTGGCTTGGGCAGAAGGTGAGGTCAGTTGCAATCTGTCAGCAAGAGCTTTCTACAGCTGAGATGTCAGGATTCCATGCTGTGTGGTGGTCCCTTGCTAAAGTCCCCTGCAGGCAGATCATTCCAGCATCCAGAATGGCAGGATGCAGTACTATCCAGTATGGTTGAGTAAAAATGATTTATGAAGCCAGACGGTGGTGGCGCACACCTTTAATCCAGGACTTTAATCCCAGACAGAGGTAGGTGGATCTCTGTGAGTTCGAGGCCAGCTTTATCTACAGAGCCACTACCAGGACAGGCTCCAAAGCTACACAGAGAAAAACCCTGTCTCAACCACCCTCCCTAAAATCGACTTATCAAGTTTCAAACGTGATTTAGGGAAATGGGTGCTGCAGCAATTCAGTTTTCTATTTGCTGCTCAAAAAAATTTATGAGTTCAGGGTGTTGCAGGATATTTGATCACACTGTGAACCCCGGGATTTTTTCAATTATTTACAGTAAATAACTGGAAAAATCTGTTTCTAGTTGTGGTGTGGCTCAGCCCTAACACACTTTTATCCAAGAGCTTTCTTGTAAACAGGATTAAATAAAATCAACCATAGGTAAAGGGGCAAAGCAAGCAACCAATTGACAGGAAAAACCATAGAGAGTAAGAGGGAGTCAGGAGGATTGAGAGAGATGCACAGGAAGTAGAAGGTGTTTTCTTTCAGAAGGCACAGGAGAAAGCTTCCTTTCTGGGACAACAATGGAAGAGGAGGCAGCTGGATGCTTTCTCTGCCTCTGAGCCAGCAGGTTTTCACCCCAACATCTGGCTCCTGAGTCTTTATTGATAAGATAGAACAATAGACTTAGTTTGAAAAACAACATTAAGGGTTTATTTTAATCTCTCTCTTTTTTTTTTTTTTTTGGTAGGGGGGGATCAAGACAAGGTTTGTCTGTGTAGCCCTGGCTGCCCTTGAACTCTGTAGACCAGGATGGCCTCCCGAGTTCTGAGATTAACGGTGTGTGCCATTTCTGCCCAGCAGGATTTATTTTAATCTTAAATTTTGGTTTGGTTTGGTTTCCATTTTTCGACAGGGTTTCTCTGTATATCCCTGACTGTTCTGGAGCTTACTCTGTAGACCAGGCTGTCCTCCAACTCACAGAGAGCCACCTGCTTCTGCCTCTGAGTGCTGGGGTTAAAAGCATGAGCCACTACCACCTAGCTCGGCTCTTAATCTTAATTTAAGACTCATTTTATTTGTATTTGTGTGTATGTGTAGAGGCCAGAAAAGGACACTGGATCCTCTTGAGTTATAGTTACAATGAATTGAGAACTACCCAATGTGTATACAGGGAACTGCAGTCAAGTCCTCTGGAAGAGCAGCAATTATTCTTAACTGCTGAGCCATTGCTCCAACTCCAAGTTTTACGGTTTAAAACAACATAGATCAGGTCTAGGGAAGTGGTGCAGTCAGTAAATGGGCACTGCTGTGTTTTTTTGTAACACTAGGATTCTCTGGCTAGCTCACCTCGCTGAATCAGTGAGAGACACTGTCTCAGAAAGGTGGGGCATCATGGCCCATACCTTTAATCTCAGCACTCCAGAGGCAGAGGCAGGCAAATCTCTGGAAGTTTGAGACAGCCTGGTTTACGTATTAAGTGGCTGCAGACCAGTCAGGATAAGGCGGAGAACATTAGAGGAAGAAAGCCAATGTTGACCTCCAGCCTCCAAACACATGCATGTTCATGTGCATGCACACATGTGTACACACCCTCCTGTCCCAACCTCCCAGTCTGCTCTGCTCTTTGAGGACCAGACTGCCTGAATTGGACATGGTTGAGAAGATGTCAAAGGGGAGGGCAGGTGTGAGGACTGCAGTAAGAATGACCCGGAAGAAGAAAAGGTGGGAGCAAGACGGCGCAGGGAGAAGGGGAAGGGTTGCACACAGTTAAGAAAGTGTGAGCGGTAAGCCGGACCTCACTTTGGCCACCTTGTGGTGTCTTAACTGTTGTCTGTAGAGACCTTCTAATGTCACATCACTCATTCCATCAACAAATTTGTATTTAGCCTCAGCCAGGCAATAATGTAGGGTACAAAGATGAGCACGCCGTAGGCTGTGCCCCTGAAGACAGCCTTAGACGAATGCTGAATTCATGAGCTCCACTGACCTTCATCCTCAGCAGAGATGAATGCACTGTAGAGGAATGTAGGACTCATGAGCTCCATTGACCTTCAGCCTCAGCAGAGACAGATGGGCTGCTGGTTAAGTTTTTGTTTGATTTTTGAGGCAGGATCTCACCCTTAAGCCAGCCTGACCTTGAACGTGCAGTGATACTTTTTTTTCCCACTTCTCCCATCCCCTCCTGTTTTCCTTTCTACCGCCTGCCCATCCGCTCCTCCTCCATCTCCATTCAGAAGGGGCAGCCTTAGCCGGGCGGTGGTGGCGCACGCCTTTAATCCCAGCACTCGGGAGGCAGAGGCAGGCGGATCTCTATGAGTTCGAGGCCAGCCTGGTCTACAAAGGGAGTTCCAGGACAGGCTCCAAAGCTACAGAGAAACCCTGTCTCAAAAAAAGAAAAGAAAGAAGGGGCAGCCTTCCCACTTTTACCTGTCTCCAAGTACTGTGAGTCCACTGGCTAGAATAGTTTGTCTGTCTGCTTGTTTGTTTGGAAGCAGGTTCCTCCTGCCTCTTCCCACACCATGCCTGACTCCACTAGATGTTGACTGCTCTTTGTTTTTGAGGCAGGGTCTCTTTGTGTGTAGCCCTGGAACTTAGAGAGATCCGACTGCCTCTGCCTCCCAAGTGCTGGGATTAAAGGCCTGTGCCACCACACCAGACACTATTGAATGTACAAACCGGCTCCATGTAGAGCTCTCTGTCTATGTTGGAGGAATTGGAGGGTGGGTGGTAGAAAATGTTTTTAGGAATAATTTAACAGGTGTTTCCACAGCCAAGTATATACACTTAGTAGGGAGATGATTTTAATAATAAATACTTATACAAATGTAGTCACATGAACTTACTAAACAGAGTAAAAGCAGCAAGCTGATTTAAAGAAAATTATTTGGGGGCTGGAGAGATGGCTCAGCAGTTAAGAGCACTGGCTGCTCTTCCAGAGGTCCTGAGTTCAACTCCCAGCAACCACATGGTGACTCACAACTGTCTACCACAGGATCTGATGCCCTCTTCTGGCACGCAGGTGCACATGCAGAACACTCAGATATAAAATTAAATAAAGTTTAAAAAAAGAAAATTATTTGGGGGCTAGAAAATGGCTCATTGGCTAAGAGCACTTGCTGCTCTTCAAGAGGACCTGGGTTTGATTTTCAGCACCCATGTGTGGCTATCAACTGCCTATAATTCTAGTTCTAGGGCATCTAATGCCCTTTTCTCGCCTCCATAGGCACCAGACATGCCCATGGTGCACAGACATACATGGAAACAAAACACTCGTACACATAAAAGAAGTAATTTCAAATTTGTATTTTAAAATGGTAGTGTAGATGTTATATGGATGGCAATGGCAGGTGTACATACAGAGAGTTAGCAACTCAAGATCAGGAAAAGCTGACCATACAGGTTAAAGGCTGAGAACTGTGGAGTTAGCTAGCCTTTGCTCTTGACCTCCACAGCAAAGTTTTATCCCTTATAAAATGAGGAGGTTGGACTGGAGAGATGGCTCAACCGTTAAGAGCGCTGGCTGCTCTTCCAGAGATCCTGAGTTCAATTCCCAGTAATCATGATGGCTCACAACCATCTGTAATGAACTCTAGTGCCCTCTTCTGGCCTTCAGGCATACATGCAGACAAGATACTGTATACGTAATAAATAAATAAATCTTTTAATAAAAAAGAGAATAAAATGAGGAGGTGGGGCTTGAGAGGTAGTTCAACAGCTAAGAGCATTGCTGCCCTTGCAGGAGAACTCAAATTCGGTTTTCAGCACCCTGTCAGGTTGTTCGCAACTGCCTGTATCTCCAACTCCAGGGGAATCCGGTGTCCTCTGAGGGACTCTGGGGACACTGCACCTAGGTGCATGTACATACAATAGACAGAGACAGTCATATAACTAAAGATAAAAATAAATATTGTTTTTAAGTCCAGGTGATAGTGGTATATACACTGTTGATCCCAGCACTCAGGAGGCGGAGGCATGAGGGTCTCTTGTGAGTTTGAGGCAGCCTGGTCTATAGAGCAAGTTTCAGGATAGCCAAGGCTACAGAGAAACCCTCTCTCAACACCCCCCCCAAATTATTTTTTTTTAATTTTATTTTGTGTGTATGAGTGTTTGCCTGGGTGTATTTCTGTGTACCACATGCAGGCCGTGCCCACTGAGACTGAAGAGAATGTTAGATCCCTGCAACTAGTTACAGCTGTGAGCTGCCGTGTGGGCGCTGAGAACTGAACCTGCGTGCTCTTAACTGCGAAGCCATCTTCCTAGTTCAGGTGTAAATCTTACAAAAGGAAGTGAGGAGGTGGACTAGGTAATATAGCTGAGAGGTAAAGTGCTTACCTGCCTGACAATGCATGGTCTTGGGGTCGATCCCAACCCTGGGAAGAAGAAAATACTTCCATGTGCAAGGCGCTGGGTTTAGTATCCGCACCACAGAAAAAAAAGAAAAAGGGTTGCTATCGTTTATGAACTGTAAGTTTTAGAACACTTGCCTGACATCATAAGGGGCTGGGTTAAATCCTCAGCACTGCGGAAGACAGCAATGAGGGTGAGACCCTTATGAAAGGGCAGAGGGCAGCCTGGGAATGTAGCTCAACTGATAGAATGCTTGCCTAGCCTGCACAAAGCTCTGTGTTCAGTCTCCAGTCCCACCTAAACCAGGTGCAGAGTGTACACCCACGTCCAGCGCTTAGGAGGCTAGCCTGGGCTACAGTGTAAGACACAGCCTCAAAAACACTAGTAAGTGCATACATAAGTAAAATCAAGCTAGGTGGTAGTTGCACACACTTTTAATCCCAGGTAGAGGCAGGCAGATAGATCTCTGTGAGTTCGAGGCCAGCCTAGTTTACAGAGCAAGTTTCAGGATAGATAGCCAGGACTGTTTCACAGATAAACCCTATCTCAAAAAAAAAAAACCCAAATAAATAAATAAATATGATACATATGTATGAAAATGGCATAATGCAACCCACTATTTTATAATAACTAGAAATATAAAATCAAAACTTGACATGGTGACACATACCTTTAATCTCAGTACCCAAGAGGTCAAGGACAGATGATTGTTATAAATTGGAGTCCAGCCTGGGTTACATACTGAAATTCTTTCTCAAATAAGTGTGTGTGCGTGCGCACATGAGTATAATTAGAAAATTAGCTGGGTGATGGTGGCACACATTTTTAATCCCAGCACTCGGGAGGCAGAGGCAGGCGGATCTCTGTGAGTTCAAGGCCAGCCTGGTCTACAAGAGCTAGTTTCAGGACAGGCTCCAAAGCTACAGAGAAACCCTGTCTCGGAAAAAGGAAAAAAAATTAGAAAATTACTTTTAAAAAAATTTAATTCTATTTATGTGAAGGTCAGAGGACAACTTTCGGGGTATATTTCTCTCCTTCCACCATGTGGGTTCCAGGGATCAAACTCAGTCAGTGTCTTACACCCTGAACTCACTGACTCTCTAATTAGAAAATTCTTAAAGGGTTTATTGTGACCAAGAAGTTAAGAATGGAGCTTCAGCCAGGTGTGGTGGTTCTAGGGATCCCAACGGTAGATCTCTGCGAGTTCAAGGCCAGCCTAGGGCTCCACAGTAAAATTCCTATCTCAAAAGATAAATAAAGAGTTCTTCAAACCCAACTTTGTAAAAAATCTTCTTGCAGGCCATAGAAGCAGTTTGTAAAGGAGGAAATACTTTGAACTTTTCCTTAACTGGTTATTATTTATTAACATTCTTTTTAGAGTATATAAGGCTGTTTTGTCTTTGTTGAGTTTTGTTTGGTTTTGCTTTTGAGATTGGGTCTCAATGTGTGGCTAGTCTGGAGCTTCATGTGTAAAACAAGCTGAATTTGAATCTAGGGGGCCTCTTCACTCTGCCTCTTGAGGACTGGGATTACAAGCACTGCCGCCATGCCCTGCAGGAGAGCTGGGTTTTGTTGCCAGTGAGATCGAGAACACGTTGGCCTGTAATAATTTCTGCCCCGATGTTTCCAGTGAGTAGCTCATTGGCTTAGTAAAGACAGTTCTCATTTTGAAAAGTCAGAGCAGTTCAGGGCATGTTCAGGAAGCAGGACAAAGACTAAATACATATTTCACAATATCACAGATATATCAAAACTTTAGTTTTTATTTTATTTCTTTTTGTTTGTTTGTTCTGATTTTTTGAGACAGGGTTTCTCTGTGTATCCCTGGCTATCCTGGAACTAGCTCTGTAGACCAGGCTGGCCTCAAACTCACAGAGATTCGCCTGCCTCTGCCTCCCAAGTGCTGGGATTAAAGGTGTGTGCCACCACCACCCAGCTTCTATTTTTTTAACACCCTATCAAGTGAGAAAGTCTGTGACTGTTTTTAATGAACTTTACAGACTAAGCCCTCCCAGCCCCTCAGGTTGAATGTAATATTCTTCAGAGTCCTTGATAAACTCTGATGCCCTCTCCTTTGCTGTTCAGTTCAGTAACTGCCATTTCCAGACAGCGTCCGACATTACTTATTCCAGGTTCCTATGTATCCCTGGCTATCCTGGAACTCGCTTTGTAGACCAGGCTAGCCTCAAACTCACTGAGATCCACCTGCTTCTGCCTCCTGAGTGTTGGGATTCAAGGTGTGCACCACCATACCTGGCTATAGTCTCAGTTTTTAAGGTAAACTTCTGTTCAGATTTTTTTTTTTTTTTGATTTTGTGTTCTGTGTGTGTCAAGGGAGGGAGGTTAGATTGTTTCTTTGTTTTTTGTGCCACATAGCCCAAACTAGCCTTGACAATCCTCCTGCCTCAGTCTCCTGAGTGTTGGAAAATGAGTCACGTGCTACTAATTCAGCTTATAGGATCCTTTTGTCCTCAATTAGCTAACAGCTCTAACTTAAGGTGGTTTATGAGTTGCTAACGCGTAGCTCAGAGTGGCCAGCCTTCTTGCATCTTTTTCTGCATCCTCACGCCTGTCATATGCAGGACAGCTCCCCACGTGACACAAATGCAGTTACATCCAGAAAAAAAGCTTCCTTGATGTTCTGTCGTGGCTCTTCTCCATAATAGGGCAAGTGTTCATGCCCAGTTCTCACAAGATTACCTTAATTGGCTTAGGATAGCAATAGCTATTCTAAGCACGTAGTTGTGTTGGGGAGGAGCAGCATTCTGGATAAAACTGGCTCTTTGTCAGGAAGACAAGGGGATGTAGAGTTGACAAGCAACACTTTGGGGTTAGATACTTCTGTGGTTGTTCCTCAGTGTCGGGGGGTGGTTTCCAGGATGTCCCCCACACATCAAAATCAGTGGATACTCAAGCCTCTTATATAACATGGCATAGTATGTACACACGCCTTACACCCCTCATACTCTGATTTCTAGATTACTTATAATACCAAATACTGTGTCGGTAGTCACTACAGTGTATTTGGTGATTAGTGAAAAGGGAAATATGTATATTAAGCACAAATCATTTTTGTTTCTTGTTCAGAACTGTACTGGGGAAACCTGGGGTTTTATGCAAATGGGGTAAGGATTCTACCGCTGAGCTACAGCCCAAGACAGTTGTTTTGTTTTTTGAAAACTAGGTATTGCTTTCTAGTCCAGACTAGCCCAGAATTCCTTATATAGCCCAGGCTAGTGTTTCCCAAGGCCTGGGTTCACAGGCATGAGCTTCCATACCCAGCTTCACTGAATTAGACTTTAGGTATTGGTGTACTCACAGGTTGGTGTGGAGGGTAGGGCATGCATGTGTATAGATCAGAGGACAGCTTTGCAAAGTTGGTTCTCTCCACCTTTTGGTGGGATCAAACTCAGGTCTCTGGACACCTTTACTTGTTGCCATCTTGCCCTGTTTAGAGATCTATCTATACGGGGATTGTTGAACCTAAGAAAATGGGCAAAATAATGGTTAAGTAGACAATAGACACGCAAACCTGGCTCAGTCCTCAGATGTGCCGGTGTCAGCTGGAAGAGGAAATCCTAGATTCTCAATTTGTATGCCTGTTTCCCTCTGTAAAGTGGAGATGACAGTAGAACTCTGGCTAGTGTGAAGTGAGACACTAGGGCCCAGTGCTGCCGGGCACATCATCTGCAGTGCGTGTAGTGATGGCAGGAAAGCATGGCAGAGACTTGTTCACATGGTGGGTACAGGCTGGGGTAAGGTCAATAGCAGAATACCTGCCTGGCTGTGCATGGCCCTGGGTTTGATCCCTAGCATGGCAGGGGAGGGGGGGAGAGGGGGGGGAGGGAGGATGGTACTGGGCAGGATGGTACCTAAAATCCCAACACTTGGTATGTAGTGCAGGAAGATGACCATCAGGTGAGACCATGTTCCCCACCACCCTACCCCCAAAAAGTAGAAGCAAGGAAAAGAGGGAAGCTGAAGAAGAAGGAAGAATTAAGAGAATGCCCAGGACTCCACCCTGGCTGGCTGCAGATGCTAATAGAGCCAGGAATAGTAAAACGAGCTTTGTGGTTGACAGTGGCTCCCTCAAACCATCACTAAGTTCATGGCAAGTAAATGTAATCTGATAGCTAGAGTTAGGCTAAGATGCTGAGTAGCAGGTGGTGGGGCCAGCTTTGTAGAAGAGTATGGCTCCATGTACCCCAAATGATGAGATGAAGGGTAGAATGGTCCTTCAGAGAAGGGTACAAGCACAAGCCGTTGCCAGAAGACACTTCCTAGTGAACACCAGAAGTCGTGAGCAGTTTGTCATTCTAAAACACAAACAAGGGGGCTAGAGAGATTGCTCAGAGGATAAGAGCACTGGCTGCTTTTCCAGAGGTCCTGAGTTCAATTCCCAGCAACCATATGGTGGCTCACAACCATCTGTAATGAGATCTGTCACCCTCTTCTGGCCTGCAGGCATACATGGAGGCAGAATGTTGTATATATAATAAATAAATAAACCTTAAAAAAAATAAAAGACACAAACAAGGTGAAGGTAGAGGATTAAGGCCAGTGGTGCTCACTTGCTGGCCTTGCCATTCTTCGGGACTGCTCCAAGCCCTTCCCGACCAAAACCAGAGATGGCGCCACCGCTGCACTGTGCTCACCACAGACACTGACATTCTCAGCCCCAGGCCCCTCCACCCTGCTGTCATAAGACTGCCACGTCCTGTTTTCCTAAACTTGCCCTACAGGGTGGGCAGACTGGACCAGCTGGATAGGAGTGTTTGGAAAAGTATAGACGGCACCCAGGCTGTGCCTTGTCGTGCTCGAGGCTGAGATTTTCCCCCCTCCCTTGGTTTTTCAGCTGGGCCACTCCCTGAGGAGGCAGGGGTGTGACCCCTCCCACCCGTGATTCATTCGCCTGTGATATCGCTAGTATCATCTGCTGAGGCGCGCCATTGTGTTAGGAGCTAGGAATACACTGAGGAATGATTTAACCCTGGCACTTGGAGACGTCCCCACTAAGTGTCCCCCGGCATGGGAACTATATAAGCAGCTATCTTTAGCCCTAACATAAACAAAAGCAAGGCAGGCTCTGGGCTAAAGTTTTCTCTGTGGTTCATTTAGTCTTTATGATAACCCTAATGAGGTTGTCTCACTTTATAATGGGCAGACTGTATCCACAGAGGTGAAGTGATTTGCCCAATTAAACAGATTCCTAGTGACAGCCAGGACTCAAAGGACTCAACTTCACTCGACCTCCAGTGTGCCCCCTCTCGCCTCCAGTGGTATTGATACCTAGAGCTCTGTAAGACCTTTTAGCTGAATGTAGTAAATTCAGATTCAGGATTAATTAATGCAGCTTGGGGTCATAAAGGCTGAGGAGAGAAGGGAGGATTTTATTGGACCTTGAACCTAGGAGTGGAATGAAAAGAGCAAGTAATTTGATAACCACCCCTGGGAATCATCCACTGCCACCCAGAGTGCTAAGGCTGCAGGGATGAGACTCTTAGATGGTTCAGCCTCCATCACAGACCAAAATATAAACAACTCAGGGTATGAATCTTCCTCTTTATAGAAACAGCCAGAATTTTTCTCTTCTGCAGATAAGCCGTGGCACATGCTCTTCCTGGGGACTCTGGAGAGCTCAGTGAACAGGCAATAGGCCTCAGAATGTTGCTGTCGAGGAAGAGAAGGCAGAGTGTCCCAAATGAATAAAAAGAACTTTAAGACAAGGCCTTGCCACATAACCCAGGCTGCTCTGGAGCTTCCAGCCTTCCTGCCATAGCCTCCCAGTTGCTAGGATTACATACAGGCCTGGGGGTCATTTAAATGAGGAGAAACTAACTAGGCACTCTGTTGCTATGTCAGCTTTTCCTTACATCCCATCTCAGATTGGATTGTTGGCAGCCACAATGATAGCAGACAGAATGGAGAAAAATATCGACCCTTTAAGCCAGGCAGAGTAAAGAGCTCACCTCTGTAACCACAGCTCATAGGAAGGTTGCAGCAAGTTCAAGGCCAGCCTGGACTATATCATAAGTTCCATGCCAGTCCCCAAGCTGAAAAAACCACCAACAAATAAATTGGCCTTAGAACTGTGTGGAGGAAAGTGAGGGGTGTTATAATATAGTCTTGAGGGAGGGAGCTGCAAATGTTGGGGCTAGAGAGTTACTATAAATTTTTCTTGCTTACATTCTACACTACCTTGTGGTCTAGGGAGTATATTGGTCAGTATGAATGGCTACACGGTCTTTTAAGAGAGTGGCAGCCAGCACCTTTCTCATTGTCGCCTCTGCCTTCCCTAGATATGTGCAGGTGAAATTTGTCTGTATTCGGACGCAGTCAAACAGGAAGAGAACACGGAAGGTGGACAGGTGCCCAGCGTACTTGCTCCTGCAGTACAACGAAAGCCTAGATAGACTGTTTATCAGTGAATTGAATACCCAACACATACATGTTGATTCTTATGCTGTTGGAGGAGCCCCTGCTAGCAAACTCCAGAAGGCAGTGTATCTGCATAAACTCCAGCCGGTGCAGCTCAGCATCAAGAAAGACCTTGATGCAGCAGAGAAACTCCCAGTAGAACCACCGTCTTTCTGCCTAGATAAGACACAGCTGCCCTCAGATCCAGAGCAGGGGGCCATCAGTCCTTCTGACCTGGCCAAGATAGCAAAAGTGATGAAAAACTTTCTTACGGTAGACGAGGGCTCGATGGCCTCCTTCAGCGTGGGCACCAGCCAAGACCTGGACCGCCTCAGCTTCCAGAGCAGCAAGATGAGTGACTTGTTCACCCGATTCCCAGAGAATCTCTTGTTGCACCGGGTGGAGAATAGCCAGGGCCATATTCTGTATGCTTTCTTGGTGGAGAACAAGGAGCGAGAGAGTCGAGTAGTACATTTTGCTGTGCTCAAGGCTGAGACAGCCCCCTCTGTGGCCAAGATGCTCAATATCTTTACAGAATTCAACTCTGATTGGCCCAAGGTCAAGGTGGTCTTTGTGGATCCTTCATTCCCTCACCGAGCTATTCTTCAGGAGATCTTCCCCGCGGCCCGCATCCTCCTTTCTATTTATCATACGACCCGGCTCCTCGAGAAGAAGTTGCATCAGAGCGCTGCAAATGCATCCTTTAAAAGGCTCATGAAGGAAGCTCTTCGGGAGGCTGTGTTTGTCTCTTCTGACGCAAGCCTGAAAAAGCTCTGTCAGATGACGCAGGCCCTGCTGGATGAGGAACTCTTCAGGTTCCTCCAGGCCCATTGGTTCTCCTGTGAACTGCTGTGGTACATGCATGTGAGGAAGGGCCTGCATGCATGTAACACCTACATGGACAGCCTAGACATAGTCACCAGCAAGGTGTCCAGCCTCTTCCGGGAGCAGCGGTCCCTACTGGACTGCATCCTTCACTTTGTGGATTACATAGACTTCTTTAACACCAAGGGCCTGAAGAGCTTGCCCACAAATTCCCCCAAGTTAAAAAGAACTCCGCTCCCAAGCACACCACCAAGGCCCAAGAAGTCTTTTCGAATTTGTGGAGGGGATGTCTCCAGGCTCCCTGTGGACGAGACAAAGCCAGACTCAGAGCAGTCCCAGTCGCCACCACCCCAGGATCAGCCCTGCAAGGGTGGCATGCTGGACATTTTGCAGCAGAGTGGCTCTGAGCTAGCCTACAAGCTCTGCCACAACGAGTGGGAGGTGGTGCGGAACTCTACCCACCTGGTGGACGAGGTTGGCTCCTCGGTCGCTGTGAAGCTCCTGGAAGACTCACACCAGGTGAGCAAAGACGGCTGCAGCTGCAGCTGCTCCTTTCAGCGGTGTTACCATCTGCCCTGTCGGCACATCTTGGCTCTGTTGCATACCAGCCAGCAGCCAGTAGGGGAAGCCATGGTGTGCTGCCGGTGGCAGAAGAAGTACCAGCACCTCCTTGGACCCAATGGGGAGCTTCAAGACCGTGGAATAATACCAAACACAGATCAGCCTGAAAAGCAAGGTCAGAACCACATGATTCAGGACCTAAGCAGGGAGCTGGCAAACCTGCTGATGCAGACTGAGGGGCCAGAGCTGGAGGAGCGCTGTTCCACCCTGCGCAAGATTGTGGACATCTGGGCTGACCCCTACCAGCTACCTGAGTCCAGTCAGCAGCCAGTTGATTTCAAAGATGTGGGGTGCCTCCCTTTCCTCTGGGGGAAGCTAGAGGAAGGGGACAGCCTTCCTCTCGCTGAAGCCATGGTTCATGACTGAAGCGTTTGTACTAGTGCACTGCGTGTCCAAACCTTGGAAGTTCGAGAGTTCGAAGTGGGCGGGTCACACTGTGGGTCAGTATTTTAACCAATGTCTTCCGAGGTAAGGGCTAAGAAGATCTTAAAAGTGTGGGGGGGATAGGGACCCCACTGTGACAGTCCCCTGAGCCTGCTGCCCCTTTCAGCCCTACCTTTGACCAAAGTTATTCCACACTGAAAGGTCACACCTCTTCTTCCCCAGCCCCAGAGGTCAAATTGCATTGACCTAACAGAGATGAGCCCTTGCCCAGGAGAAGAAAACAAAGTGAACCTGGAAAGCAGCTTTGTTTTCAGGGACGGAGGGGAGGGGGATGACCCTTGACTGTCGCTGCTCTTTAGGAAATACCTGTTATGTATTTTTAGTCACGTTAATAAAGTTGTTTTTGTTTTTGTTTCACTTTTGTGGTTTTTGAGACACATGGGTCTCATGTAGCCCAGGCTGGCCTCAAACGTCATTTTAAAGGAAACTTGAGTATTTCTAACGGGCTGTGGTGCTGAATAGAACCTGGTGCTATAGTAGTGTAGGATCAGCTAGTAGTGTAGTAAATACTTCGCCCTCTTCCTACCAACTAAGCCTGTAGCATTGACTTTAGGTGCCTTGTTCATTCTATTCAGTAAAGGGACAAGAGGACTGGGAGGGAGGAGACCCAAATCCTAGATTTTACTGCGAGCCATTTTTGGAACGCTATGGGCAAATTCCTAATTTATTTTATTTTTGAGAGAGGCCTAGCCTGGAACCTAATATGTAGACCAGGCTGGCTTCTGCCTGCCAAGCAGTGGGATTAAATGTACCACTACACCCAGTTTTTTGTTTTAAGACTCGGTCTTACTAGATTGCTTATGCTAGCTTCAAACTATCCTTCTACCTCAGCCCCTGAATAGCTGGAATTACAGGCCTCAGTTTCTCCACAAGGCAGAGGACGAAGTACGACCTTTGCACCTTTCCCGTCTGTCCCTTCCAAACTTCACAGCTCCGTACCCAACAAACAAAAGGTTCCCTTATAAAACACTGTTCTTTATTTTCCTTTATGGTCTTCGAAAGGTGCAAACTTCCCAGCCCTGTTTGACCGAAGGGAGGCTCCGCCCTCGGGCCACGGGTTCCCAGCTCGAGCATCCTTTCGCAGGTTCTCATTGGTTACCTCCGGCCGAGCCCCCGTAACCCTAGCAACAGCGCCTGCCCCGGAGCTGCCAGTCCAGGATTGGTCCGTAGCTCCCAAGTTCGACAGCGAGCTCCTTAAGCCTTTGGCCTGAGTCATTGAGAAACTGGCATGGTGATTGGCGATCCTGAACGTCAGTCAGTCGGAGGCGGGCCCAGTGGGAGAAATGGCTGCCGTGTCTGCCGACTGCCGGTGGGTGAGCGGTCTCGGTCTCTGCAGGGGCGGTGTGGAGCCGGGTTGCAGCGTTCAGGGCATACAGCTCCCACCAGTGAGAGGTGGATTTCGGCTCCGCTGAGCTTGAAAGCGAACCTCAGCCTTCCGCGTCCCACACCCGGGCTCAGGTGAGGTCAGAGGCCGCCTTCCCTCCCCGGTCCACATTTTCGGACCCTATAGGATACATCAGGATCTGGAGCCAAAGACTCCAGCTTCCAGTTCTCTTAATGGTGGGCCTACGTCTTTGAACCTCAGTCTCTCATCTGCTTTGACCCTGACTGAGACTTTCATCTGCGGAATGGGGACAGTAAATGGAGCCAAACAGGAAACATTTGCATAAAGCATTGCAGCCAACCGGGATATACATAGAAAAACAGGAGACGCTACACACAACTGTTAGCCCCGGTTTACAGCGACAGGAATTCAGTTTCAGAGAGGGTCACTGACTAGCCCAATATTTCACAAAAAATTTTGAGCGATTTTTTTTCTCTGGTATATATCAGGACCAAAAGAAACAGTTTGTACGAATTTACAAGAATTTGTGAACATAAAGGCTATACAAATACCCAGAATGGTATTTTTAAAAAGAAGCGTATGTGGCGATACAGACCTGAATCCCAGCTCTTAGAAAGCTTAAGCGAGAGGATTGCTGTGGGGTGGGAGCAAGCCAGACCTACACAGGAGTGTCCTTGTGTAGAAAAATAATAAAGGCCCTGTTTTTTCTATCCCCTGTACTGTCAATCTGCTATATCCGCCAGCCCTGAGAGTTCCTAAGACCAAGACCTCATAGTTCATGATGTCCTTGAGGTGATCTGGCTGCCTCCACCTCTCTGGGATTACAGGTGTGTGTTACCACACCCAGTCCTTTGGGTTAGGTTTGGGTTTTGGTGTATGTGTGTGTGTATGTGTTGTTAGGGTTTTGTGTTTTGAGACAGGTTCTCTCTTTCCTAAGTGCCTGCCCTGGTCTTACACTGGTCCAGCAGACTTTGGCCTGGTGATCCTTCTGCCTCCACCTTTTAGGTAGCTTGGATCACAAGTGTGCACCATTACACCTGGCTTTGTGCCTATTTGGGTCCCTAAGAACCTTATGTTTCTATGGCTGGCTTGTTATTTACATCTTATATCCAGGGTAACCTCCCCTAAAGAGGCCTTCCCACTTTAGCTAATGTGTCCTGCCAACCCCAGCATACTCTCTGACCTGTTTCTCATTTTTGTGGTTTTATAACCATTATCCAGTTGTACCTTCACGAGCTAGTTGTGTATCTGCCCCTAGAAGATACACAATAAATGTTTGATAGATATTGAACTATTGTCCGTCCATGTAAATAATCTAAGTGCCAGGTCCTCGCTGTTTTAAGTGTCTCTCCCTTTCCATAGGTCCATCTGGAACAGAATCTAAAACCGCAGTCTAACTTCAGGCATCAAATTCCGTGGCACTTGAGAAATGTAATGTTTTCCTGACGGCAGTCTTGCAGAGGAAGCATCCTAGCGTGGGCCTTAGATCCCTCCCTGCTCCTCCATGGCCCTGACAATGATGGACGGACATCTTATTGAGGACTCGAGCCCACCCACACTGCTGCACCAGGTTAGCAAGACTCCTCAGCTAGATGCCTTCAGCTACCAAAGCTCCTTCATGCAAGACCTCTTTGCTCATTTCCCCGAGGTCTTATTTATACACCGGACCTATAACCCAAGAGGCAAGGTGTTATACACCTTCCTGGTAGATGGACCGCGGGTACAGCTTGAGGGTCCTCTTGCCCGAGTGGTGTACTTTGCTATCCCTACCAATGAAGATGCCAAAGGCCTGGCCCAGATGTTCCAGGTGTTCAAAAAGTTTAACCCAGCCTGGGAACAAGTCTGCACCATCCTGGTGGATCCCCACTTCCTCCTGCTGCCCTCCCTGACCATGGAGTTCCCCACCGCTGAGGTCTTGCTCTCAGCCTTCCACATCTGTAAGTTCCTCCAGGGTAAATTCTATCAGCTCTCCCTCGAGCAGCCGCTACAGAGTGTGCTTCTCTCCTCCCTGCAGAGCACGATGTGCTCGGCCACAGCAGGCAACCTGAGGAAGCTGTACACACTCCTGAGCGACTGCATTCCCTCCACCAGGCTGCCCGAGCTCCACTCACACTGGCTGCTCAATGACCGTATCTGGCTGGCCCACCGCTGGAGAAGCCGAGCCCAGAGCAGCCGATACTTCCAGAGCCTGGAGGTCACAGCCCACATCCTCAGTCAGTTTTTTGGTACTACCCCATTTGAGAAACAAGGCATGGCCTCTGTGTTCCGATACATGCAGCAGAACCCTTCAGACAATGCAAGCCTCAGCCTGACCGTGACTGCCGAGGACAACCCCGCTCCTGCAGACACGAGCCCTGAAAGCCCCAGCACAGAGCAGTTGGTGGAAGCCCGTATCCAGCACTCCCTCAATGCCATCTGCACAGGGCCAGCCGCCCAGCTCTGCCTAGGGGAGCTTGCCGTGGTCCAGAAATCCATGCACCTCATTGGCTCTGGCTCGGAAAAAGTGAACATACAGATTCTGGAGGATACGCACAACGTGCAGCTCCAGTCCCCAGCCAGCTGCAGCTGCTACTTTAACCAAGCCTTCCACCTGCCCTGCCGCCACATCCTAGCCATGCTCAGTGCCCGCCACCAGGTGCTCCAGCCTGACATGCTGCAGGCTCCGTGGACCTCAGGCTGTGCCACCAGTCTAGACAGCATCCTGGGAAGCAAGTGGAGCGCCGCCCTGGATAAACACCTGGCCGTGACTCTCCTCACGGAAGAGGTAGGCCGGCTCTTGCAGCACTGTAGCCAGGAGGAATTCGAGCGTCGCTACAGCACCCTTCGAGAACTCGCCGACAGCTGGATTGGCCCTTACGAGCAGGTACAGCTCTGATCGCACAGACATACCCAGTCCTGGACACTGAACCGAGAGCAGCACGTGTGTGAGGCAGACACCACCACTGCTCTGTCCTCACTAGGTCGCCTAGGCTGGCCTGGAGCTCAGGATATAGCTGAGACTGGTCTTGAACTCCTCCTGATCCTCTGTCTCCCAAGTGCTGACCACTGCCTCTTATTTTGAGATGCTTCACGAGGTTGCCCAGCCTAGTCGTGAACTCACTCTGTGGATAGGCTGGCTTTGAACTTATGAGCCTCTTGAGTGAGCGGGATTCCAGGCCTGTATCACCAGGCCTGACTTTTGGTCACGTTGTGGCCCTGAAGTGTTCGTGTACATGTGTGCCTTCAGACCCTCCCCTCTGCACACAGCTATGCTTCCTCCGGAAGTCCTCGTTATACTCCAGTCTTCTATCTAGAATGTGGCAAACAGGTGTCAGAAAATGTTTTCTGGCTGGACGGTGGTGGCACACGCCTTTAATCCCAGCACGCAGGAGGCAGAGGCAGACGGATCTCCGTGAGTTCGAGGCCAGCTTGGTCTGCAGAGCAAGTTCTAGGACAGGCTCCAAAACTACAAAGAGAAACCTTGTCTCAAACAACAAAACAAACAAAAAAACAAAGAAAAAGAAGAAAGAAAATGTTTTCTGTTAAGGGGTCAGTAGTAAACATTTGTGGGCTTTGATGGTCGAATGTGGGCTTTGTTCTACATTCTGGCTTCAGATTTGACAACTTTTTCACAAGGTAAAATATAGCTCAAGAAATTTCTGTAAACAAGGGATTGATTCCTTGAGAGAGATGGGGGATGATGAGGTTGAAGACTCAGTGTTGGTCACTACTGCCCCGGTCATGAGATGGCTCACCTGATGCCAGCTCTGGAGTCTTCCCACAAAGGAAGAGGCTGCTGCAGTGAGTCAGCCAGGCTTCCCAGTTTTTCCTGGCCCACCCTGGGATCAATAAAGTGAATGTTGTATCCCCACACTTGTCCTGTGGTCTGCTTTATACATGGTCTGTGAGGGGGTGAAAGGAGAACTGGCAGGGCGGGGCTGAGTACACGGGGCGGGGCTGTGTGCAGGTGTTGCTTCTGTTCTTTTTACCTTTTTAGGTCTGGTTCTGCTTTGCTAGCTGTGAGATTCCCAGCAGGCGCTCTCTAAGCCCCCATTTATCTGTAACGTGGGCGTCCTCACAGGGTGGGTCATATTAAAGAGGAATGGCTTCGCTAAGCTGGAGTCATAGGGTTTGCTCAGCCACGTTTCCATCATTTGTCTACAGCCCCACCTGTCTTCAGGAAGCTGGGACACAAGGCAAGAGGAAAATCCACAATGTCTACAACTTTAGACAAAAATTTCTCAGGTTCCTCAATATAAAATAAGCATCTACTCTCTAAATAGGGCTTTCTACCTAGGTAACTTCATTTAACCTGGTCAGATCTCTCTGGGTGGTACCTCATGCAGGGGGGGAGGGGGTCCCAACAAAGCAGTGCAATTATCAAGATGGCTCAGTTACCCACACCCTCTTCCCATCCCTGCCATAGCCATCCCCAACCTTATCTGCCCAAAAACCATACGGAGAAGCCACCCTATGTATCTCATGCTATTTCGTCTGGCGACAAGCAGGAGTCCCTCCTGGATCTCACTAGAGGCATCTGTCCAGAGGCCATGTGGGCATGTGCCTTTTCCACTGCACCCCCTCCACAGCCCCCTCTGGCTCTGGATGGGCCATCATGAAAGCTTGAGCTGCCCGGATCAGGTCCTCTTCCCGCAGGCCTGGAACAGGCACGGTGGGGATGCCCGCAATCATCATGGCTAGGGTAAGGATGCAGATGTCAGGTTGGGAGCCAGCCTCCTTCCCCCCTGCCTCGGAGGAGGACATCGTCAGAACCCCTGGTGACAGCCCACACAGCAGCAGGGGCCGGGGCCTGCTAGGGCCACCCAGGTGGGGAACTCTGCTTCGGGAGCAGGGGTCTACCCAGCTCAAGGTCTCCAGCTGCCTCATGGGGGGCAATTTGGGGCAGTATCGGTTGTGTTCCTTCCGCGGTGTCTCCCAGCTAGCACCCCCAGAGCAGCCCCTGGCTTCAGGCACTGCCAAGGTAGGGCCCCAGACCTGGGCAGCAGGTACCACCTGCTCAGTTTTCTGGCTGAGTGGACCTAATCCACCAGACGCCACCACCACTGGCTCTGCAGAACTATAGAGACCAAGGGACGGACCCGAAGCAGCAGCCCCACCTGCAGAGACAGGAATGAGATGCAATGTTATTCTTGGTCTCTCGGAGGAAGAGGCCCTGAGGGGCAGGGCCTGGGAGCAGGGGCAGTCAGAACCAGCCCAAGAGGACTGTCAGAGGTTGGGAATGGAATGTAAGCATTACTCATATCCATAGCTCCAGCCAGTCCCAGTTCTGCAGGCGATGGGGAAATGTTTGGTGAATAAGTGAGCAAGTGGGTAATTAGTAGGCGGCAAGGCCTTTTGGATATCTTCTCTTCCAAGAAAACTGATTCCACAGTCAGCCCAAAAAATCCAGCAGAACCTCCTCCCCAAAGCCAGGAAGCAACTTCACGTGGGAAGCTGTGGTGTCCCCTCGAGTTCTGGGACCCCCCTCTCACCTTGGCCAGAAGACAGAAGCCCCAGATGAGTTTGTGGAGACATGAAGTAGGACATGGCTGTCTCAAAGTCCCTATTTGTGAGGGATCTGCCCTAGTCCTGCCCGACTCTCCAGTTTTCTACAATGTCACCTCATAGTCCCCTCTACACCCGGACCCTACCTCACAATACTAACCTGTTCATTATAGAACATGTATGTCACAATGGGAGGGGGTTAGATGGACCAGGGGACACTGGACCAGGATCAGGATGTTCCAGACCCTTCATTCATTATCTTTGTCAGGATCAACTTGGACGGGTGGTTTTGTTTTGCTCTCTTCTGGTGCCGGGACGGAAGCCAGGGCTTTGCAGATGCGAGAACTGAGCGCTGCCTCAGAACCACATTCTAGTTGTTTGGTTTCTATTTGGTTTCTATTTGTTTTTTGAGACAGGATCAAACTACAATAGCCCTGGCTGGCCTGGACTTCCTACAGTCTACTTCCTGTGCCAGGCCTGTCTTCAGCTTGTTTGCTGGGATCAAAGGCGTGAAACCACCATGCTCAGCCTGTTTTTGCTTTTGTGTAACTGGCCTCAAATCCTTGATCTTCCTGTCTCAGCCTTCTAGGTGTTGGGACTATAGGTGTGTGCCACCACACCTGGCTTCACCTAGACAGTTTTGTTACTCAGTATCCTCATCTACAGCCGGGCGGTGATGGTGCTCGCCTTTAATCCCAGGGAGGCAGAGACAGGTGGATCTCGGTGAATTAGAGGTCAGTCTGGCCTACAAAGCAAGTTCCAAGACAGCCAGGACTGTTACACAGAGAAACCTTGTCTTGAAAAACAAAACAAAAAATTCTCATTCGCAAAATGGGGGTGATACTGCCCCCTGCTTTCCCAGGAGTTGTGAGGGTGAAATAAGAGTATCCCTGTGGACCGGGCGGTGGTGGCGCACGCCTTTAATCCCAGCACTTGGGAGGCAGAGGCAGGCGGATCTCTGTGAGTTCGAGACCAGCCTGGTCTACAAGAGCTAGTTCCAGGACAGGCTCCAAAACCACAGAGAAACCCTGTCTCGAAAAACAAACAAACAAACAAAAAAAGAGTATCCCTGTGGGCTGGGTGATGGTGGCGCACACCTTTAATCCCAGCACTCGGGAGGCAGAGGCAGGCGGATCTCTGTGAGTTCGAGAGCAGCCTGGTCTACAGTGCTAGTTCCAGGACAGGCTCCAAAGCCACAGAGAAACCCTGTCTCGAAAAACAAAAAAAAAAAAAAAAAAAATGAGGCCGGTGCTTTTGTGCCCTTACGTTGTGAGTCAAGGTATTCATTCAGTCACCCTCTACCAGCCAAACCGAGCGTGGGGCACAGGCCTGGATCTCAGCATTCAGGTGGGAGAGGCGGGAGGATCAGAAATCCAAGTTCATTCTCCACTTTATGACCAGTTTGAAGGCAAACTCTTGGGAGTACAGGTGACCCTCTTGATTTTTTTTCAGGATTTATTTATTTATGTATATGAGAGCTCTATCTGCATGTCTGCATGACAGAAGAGGGCATCAGATCCCATTATAGATGGTTGTGAGCCACCATGTGGGTGTTGGGAATTGAACTCAGGACCTCCGGAAGAGCAGTCAGTGTTCTTAATCACTGAGCCATATCTCCAGCCAGACCCTCTTCTTCTTGTTGTTGTTTAAAATCATTTGCTAGAGCCAGGCATAGTGGCTCACACTTTTAATTCCAGTACTCAGGAGGCAGAGGCAAGTGGATCTCTGAGCTCGAGACCAGCCTGGTTTACAGAGCAATTTCCAGGACAGCAAGGGCTACAAAGAGAAACCCTGTCTCTAAAATCAATAAACAAATAAATAAAATAAGAAGTATTTGCTATTTGTCCTTACACAAATATATTCTCACCTGTTGGCTTGTTTTCCCCTGGAAAATGACATGGTTGGTTCAGGTCACTGGTGGCCAGCACAGGTTCTGGGAGACTTTGAATACCACTAGGGTCCTACTCCATCAACCACAGAATGCCAGGGACAGACCGATGTATCAATATTTTTATGTTCCTGAAGACAACATAGTCAGGCCTGATGGAACAGGCCTGGAAACAGCTACCTGGGAAGCTGAGGCAGAGGGATCACAAGTTTAAGGCCAGCCTGGGCAATTAGACTCTGTCCTAAATGTTAACTAAAAAGGGGGCTGGCAGCTGGCTGTGGGGGTACACCCCTTAATCCCAGCATTCAGGTGGCAACGACAAGCAAATCTTTGTGAGTCTCACACCAGCGAGGGCCACATATTGGGACCCGTCCTCAAAGGGTTGGAGGGAGGCTGGGCAATGGTTTGGTGGTACAGTACTCATCTGGATTGGGCACTAATCTCAGTTCCTAGTACTGCAAAAGACAGAGGCAGAACTAGTAGGCCATGCCTGGGCTCCCAGGTTGAGATAGGACTGCCACAGTTCAAGATCCCGTGTTACAGAGTAAGACCCTGTCTCAAACAGACCAAAAACAAAGCAGTAAATATAATATTTCCCAAAGGTAAGACCTCTGATCTAGTGAAATGCATCTTCACTCTGACCATTTATTAGAATCTTTGAAGGGGCTTTTTACAAAAAAAAAAGTGTTTAAGTCAGACATGGAGGCCCACACCTATAATAATCTCAGGATAGGGGAGTCTAAGGCCACTCTAGGCTGCAGGCAAGACCTTGTCTAAAACAAAACAACACAAAAAGCCATGATGACTGGGTTTAATTCCCTGACAAACCACAAACCAAAGGAGAATATGGAAGCTGTGCTTGCTTGTGTGTGTGTGTGTGTGTGTGTGTGTGTGTGCGCGCGCGCACGTATTGGCACTCACCAAGTGTCCTATATAATTCAAAAGAGCCTACAGACTACGGAGCCCTGATCTAGACAGATTCTAAAACACTCTCTCTGGCCCGGTGACTCTAGAAGTGGCTGCCCCAGGGCTGCAGAGACAAGGAGACCCTCCCTTGCTCAGAACATCAACACCGGCTATTTATTTCTCACCCTGATCATTAACCATGTGGCTAGTTTCGGATCAGCCACTGCTCTGGAGGCAGGATGGCACTTCTGTGGCTCTGCTCCGGTGGCCGCAGGCCTTCATTCATACTTGCAGAAGTCCTTCAGTCCTTTGGGCAGGTGGAGCCCATCAATGGCCAGCCTGTGCACCACACTCTTCTGGATCACCAGACGGCACAGAGTTTGCAGGGACGGCACTGTGGAGAGAGGACTGTCAGAGACAAACTCATCTGGGGGAGGTGACAGCAAGGCTGAGGAAATCTACATCTTGGTTCCTTATTTGCCATCAACCTGGGAATTACTTTCTGCTCTCAGACTCAGCCTGCGCGGCGGGGCTGCTTGTATAGATAGCTGACATACACCTCCTCCTGAGCCTTTGTCTACACAGCTGCTTCTATTGCAACAGAGTCTGATTCCTTCACCCTTTACTCAGCTTCATGTCTGATTTGCCTGTGCAACCACAGCCCAGTACATTGCAGGTTCCAGCGCAACGCATTCAGACACGTGACCAGAGGTTTAAGTGAAAGGTTTACTGGGCTACAATGAGCCAGACTTCAGAATTTAAAAGTTCTCAATCTGAGGTCTGTGGTGGCTCTAAGCCAAGAGGTCCAAATCTGTGAGCATTTTCCTAATAAAGACACACGAACTCATAGTTGAATGTAGTGGCCCCAACCCTCAGCAGGCTGAGGCAGAAAGGGGTGTCTGAAAGTCTGAGGCCTGCCTGAAAGACCAAGTTCCAGACCAGCCTGAGGTACAGAGTGAGTGGGTCTCAGAAAACCAAAGCTAAACAAGTTCACAAATTTCTCAAGAAGCCTCAGGTCTAAAACTGGTTTTGGAATCCCTGTCTTAGGGGTTGGGATGCACAGCACAGCAAGAGTGTTTGTCTAGCATGCATGAGACCCTGAGCTTGGTTTCCAAGACCAAAACAAAACAAAAATCCCTATCCTCCTATTGAAACATCGTCCAAACTAAAAGGGACCTGTGGGGTCTCAGTCAAGCAGCTGAGTATACTGGTGCAGGCCCACAGCCAAGAAGCGATGTGTGCAAAACCACAAGCAGATGGATGCCCTAGGCGAGACCAGATTCTCCATCTTCAAAACTAGTGCTGCACAATCTCAGGCCTTGCCAGCTGGCTGTGGTGTCCTAGCAGGTGCCTGTCCCTACACTATGCCAGGTAAGGTGGAATACCTACAGCCATACTCCAGTTGGACCAGGCGCACACTCTTGGTGGAGGCAAACACATCTACCACAGCGTAGAGGGGCTGGGCAGCTGGCAGCCCCCGAGCACTGGGACCCATGTCTTCCCCGTTGATGACGATGTGCATGTCGGCAGTCCCATCCTCACGCGGGCAGAAGAGAACACCCAGGCGGCTACGGCGCGCTGTAGGAGGCAGCACGTTTTGTTCATAGAGCTGATCCAGGAGATGGCTATAGAGCCCTGGCCGGCTGCGTCCCACCAGGCGGTCCCGGGGTATTCGGAACTGCTCAATGCGCAGATAGGGTTCAACCAAGAGGGCTTGGGGGCGGCTGGCGGCCGCTGACTCTGCATATGCTTGACCCTCCCGGGGCACGCGGTTGTGGTGGCGTGTGATAGCGAAGACCCAGCTGTGACCAAGGCTGACCAGGTCAGGCAGTGAAAACTCGGGCACAGCGGCCAGGTTGGCCGGGTCCAGAGCGGTCAGGCCAAGACGCAGATGCCCGCACCAGCCCAGCTCTTTTTCCTCTATCTCCACTAGGAATACCTGGCCCGGGGCTAGGGGCTCGCGACTGAAGCACACACCGTGGGCAAAGCTCTCCACGCGTGTGGCTCGCGTTCCTGACGGGTCCACGCGGATGTTGGCTCCGTGAACTTGATGGAAGCGGGTGGGAGGGGGCTCCGGGCGCGCAGGACCCCGTGGGTCACCCAACCTTACGGGTTCGGAGGCAGCAGCCATCTCCCCGCCATGAGACAAGCCCGCTCGTGCCAAGGGCTATTTTGGGCGGCGGGTTCAGATGGTGACCGCCGGGGGACCATGTAAGGCATTTCCCCCTTGCCTACCTAACCCCGGCACCGCCTGGGGGGTCCTAGCGCCGCTTTCTCGGCATCTCACCAGTAACATGTCCCCAGGAGTCTGGGAAACCTTGTCAATACCAAGATCATCTGATCTCTGGCACCCTGGCTAATAACCCTAGGAGCTGTGTACTTTGGCCAGGTAACTGACCGCTCCCAACCCTCAGGCCAGCAGACAAGGAAAAAAAAAAGTGGACGTGAGCAAGCTCTCACGTGATGTGGGCGTTCACGTGACTAGGACTACACATGACTTCCAATCCACCGGCGCCTCCTGGAGAGCAAGGACGCAAGGAAGCAGAGGTAAGGAGATTCCCGGACCGATGGGCAGCGATCGAGGCTCTGTGGCTGGGAACTGGACCCGGGTGAGTGCTTCTCCGGGCGATGAGCGCCAGCTCCTCCCCAGGGACTGCTGCACCGAAGCTCAAAGGAGCTGGGGGACTGGTAAACATCCTCCGCCAATACTTCCTCCCGCAGATGCTCCGAGCCGCGCTGTCTCCACTGCTCTTGCTGCTGCTTGTGTCCTGGGCATCCCGGGGCGAAGCGGCTCCGGACCAGGATGAAATCGATTGCCTCCCCGGCCTGGCCAAACAACCCAGCTTCAGGCAGTACTCCGGCTACCTCAGAGCCTCGGATTCGAAGCACTTTCATTACTGGTGTGCGGCCCTGCCTGCCGAGGAGGGCTTGATAGCTGGGCGGGTGGACAGGGTCTCTTACTTGCATCAATCCTGCCCTATACCCTTCCTAGGTTTGTGGAGTCGCAGAAAGACCCGAAGAACAGCCCGGTAGTGCTTTGGCTCAACGGGGGTCCTGGCTGCAGCTCCCTAGATGGGTTCCTTACAGAGCACGGCCCCTTCCTGGTGAGTTGAGCTCTGTTCTCCGCTGTGAGAGAGGACAGGGGAATAGAGAGAGGCAGGAAACAAGGAAAAGAAGCGACAAGGAAAAAGGCAGGAGAAGTGGGGGAGAAGAAGGAACCTGTGGCTTCCAGAGTTTGTTTTCCTTCTTAACAATTCTATTTTGAACCGGGCAGTGGTGGCACAGGCCTTTAGTCCCAGCACTTGGGAGGCAGAGGCAGGCGAAACTCTGTGAGTTCCAGGACAGCCAGGACTGTTACACAGAGAAACCTTGCCTCAAAAACAAAATAAACAAAAAACCCTACAATTTTATTTTGTTTTGTTTTATCTGAACCTTGGCCTAACTTTCTGTACCTCACCGGAGTGTGGCAATATGTAAAGAGCCTGCCGGGTGGTGGTGGCACACGCCTTAAATCAGCACTGGGGAGGTGGAGACAGTCGAATCTCTGAGTCTGAGGTCAGCCTGGTCTACAGAGAGTTCTAGGAAGGCCCCAAAGCTACAGAGAAACCCTGTCTTCAAAAACCAATAAACAAATAAATAAAGAGCCTAGCACTGTGGCTCTTTCTCACCGCCCAGCTGTCCAATGGGCCTCACATAGCTGTCTTTCCTCCCCAGATCCAGCCAGACGGTGTCACCCTGGAGTACAACCCCTATTCTTGGAATCTGGTACACCTGCAGCTGTGGGTCTTGTGGGGCTGTCTGGGTACTTGCAGGGGTGGGAAACCCTCTTCCACTCATTTCCCCCTTCCCTCTAGATCGCCAACATGCTGTATATTGAGTCCCCAGCTGGAGTGGGCTTTTCCTACTCAGACGACAAGACCTACGTGACCAACGACACAGAGGTGAGTCTGGCGCCTGCCCACCTGCCCCGTTCTCACTGCCTCCCCGATAGCGTGATTGGGGAGAGAGTACGACCTCTGGGGAGAGAATACGACCTCAGAGTCCACTTTTGGCTCTGTCATGTGACCTGTGGTAGGCTCATTACAAAGTCACTTCCTCTTGAACAAAATAAAGTGGGCTGGGCTCGCTATCTCTGAGGATCCCTCCAGTTTAAACCTCGGGTCTCCGGCCTCTTCCATCTCACCGTCCCCAGGTGGCTCAGAACAATTTCGAAGCCCTGAAAGATTTCTTTCGCCTCTTTCCGGAGTACAAGGACAACAAACTCTTCCTGACGGGGGAGAGCTACGCTGGCATCTACATCCCTACCTTGGCTGTTCTGGTCATGCAGGATCCCAGCATGAACCTTCAGGTACAAGACAGCTACCGGGGGGAGGAGAGACACCTTGGGGCCATGACCTTGGATTAGTTAGGTCAGCCTAGGCTGGGCACTCCCTCACACCCTGCTAGTCGTCCCTGAGCTGACTACTGTCAGCTTGCAGGCCTCCTCCTACCGGAAGCTCACCTGCCAGGCTGCCACTTCCATTCTTTAGATTGAGTGACCTCACCCACCCCCACAACCCACTCTGGATTGATTTCAGCTTCTAGATTGCAGGTCAAGGGAGGGTCCCCTCATCCTCACCCTTCAGATGAACTGAGAACTCCGGCTCTTTCACAGGGGCTGGCTGTGGGCAACGGACTTGCCTCCTATGAACAGAATGACAACTCCCTGGTCTATTTTGCCTACTACCATGGTCTTCTGGGGAACAGGTACGGGAGAGGGACGGTTGGGCAACGTCGAGGGTGGGGCAAGTGCTGAGAGCTCAGATCTGTCCTCTAGCACATGATATTCCTGCTCTGATTATGAGTAGGTAGGGTTGGCCAAACAAAGGGTTTGATGCTTAGAGGCCAAGAATAGAGACCAAGATGTAGAGGAAGTAAGGAGTCTGGGCATGGTAGAAAACAGCCCTCAGCCGGCACCTGGAAACAGGCAGCTGGGCTGCACAGTGAGTTTAGACCTTGAACCCAGACTACCTAGAAAAACCTGGTCTCGAAAACATTTCTTTTTTTATTTTAAAAGGGCCCCGAGGAAGACTCTCTGTAGGGACTAGGAACTGGGTTTAACATCGTACCCTGTCTTATCTTTCCTCTTCCCCTGGGGTCAGGGTCTGAGGAGGTTAGAAGGGGCAGGAACTGTGCCACACCGCTTAGCGCCTCTCTGCACCGCTTAGCGCCTCCACCCTCCCTCAGCCTGAGCACTTTGATCTGCAGGCTTTGGACTCTGCTCCAGACCCACTGCTGCTCTCAGAACAAGTGCAACTTCTATGACAACAAAGACCCAGAATGCATCAACAACGTGAGGTTCCGCCCTTCCACCCTAGTCCTGAGATGCGGCTCACACCTCACCTTGGGAACCCCCTATCTCTCCAGCTCCATTGCGTTTCTTTTGGGTGGTACTGGGGGTTGAACCCAGGGCCTAATGCGGGCACGACAAGCACTCTACCAACTGGGCTGTAGCTCCAGCCCGCTTCACAGCCTCTCTGTCCTGGACCTTCCCATATGTGGTGGTCTCTGCGACATCCAGTGAGGAAATTGAAGCCAAGGATGCTAAAGCCACTTGCCTTAAGTCACAAGGCAGGGAACAGTGGTGCTAGGACTGGACCCAGGTCTGGAAGATTGCTTCCAGTGAGCTTTGGGGTCTGTGGAAAAAAGTGGGTGAAGGGTAGTGACAGGAGGTGAGGTAGGAAAGCAGCTAATTTTGAGGGGAGATGGGTAGGTCATGGAGGGTCATGGATCAAAAAAAAAAACATGATGGTATGTTGGCACAGCTCCAGGAAGTGTCTCGAATTGTGGGCAAATCTGGCCTCAACATCTACAATCTCTACGCCCCGTGTGCTGGTGGGGTGCCCGGCAGTGATAGGTAGGTGCTGCTGGTTCTACCTGGGCCAACCCCAACGGCCTCTGCAGGCCCAACACCCATCTTTCTTATTTATTTTTCAGATATGAGGACACTCTTGTGATTCAGGATTTCGGCAACCTCTTCACTCGCCTGCCACTCAAGCGGACCTTCCATCAGGTATGCGAGGGCGTGGGCTTTCCCTGGGGGAGTAGGTGGGGCAGAGAAGTAAAGGCCCTCACTCTGTGTCCATGCTCCCAGGCACTGCTGCTGCGTTCTGGGGACAAGGTACGCTTGGATCCCCCCTGCACCAACACCACAGCCCCCTCCACCTACCTCAACAACCCGTATGTTCGGAAGGCCCTCCACATCCCTGAGAAGCTGCCCCGCTGGGACATGTGCAAGTGAGCTTCTGTGGCCACTCATGATTCAGGAGGTGGCGTCAGCAGGGTTCACGGGGGTCCTGCAGCTAGGGCTCCTCGGAGCGGGCGGTGTGGACATTCAGGGTGAAAATTAGCTGGGCAGGGTATTTAATGGCCTTGACCTCCATCTTGATTGACATTCAGTTAATTCGGAGGTGGCCCCATTGGTTATCATCAGATCCTTTTCTGACATAGGCGCTGTCCCAACTTCCACTCCACTGCCACCCAGAGCTGCTCATTCTGTGACCCCGTCAAATAAAAGGGTAGCCCTAGCTCATCAGAGCCTAGTGAGGTCTTTCCTGATTGGTCAGTGCCCATCCCCTACTCTGTCATTACCAGCTGTTATAGCTTCCATACCTGCTGGTCCCTTTACACTAAACAGCCGTTGTAACAACCAAAAGATGCGCCCACACATCTCCAAGTTTGGGTGGTTGAGAAATCTCTGAATGCCAGTTCGGTTCGAATAAGTAGGTCCAAAGAGAGGTGATAAACCCAGCGCTGGGAATCAGAAAGCTCCGATTGTTGACTGGCCTCCTCTGTGTCTGTATTTTTCTGCATCTTATGCATGTGCTCCCGACAGCTTCGTGGTGAACTTACAGTACCGCCGTCTCTACCAGAGCATGAATTCCCAGTACCTGAAGCTGCTCAGCTCACAGGTATGTGGGCACAGCACAGCAGGCTCCAGCCTCCGCGGATTCTGAAGCCTTCTGCCATGGTAGCCTTAGGTTAGAGCAGTGGGTGGGGTGGGGCGTCTCTTGGAACTTGCCCCACAACGCCCTAGTGGCTGGTTTTTTTTTCTGTTGCTATTCTGAAACTCTGTCTTGTTATGTAGCCCAGGCTAGCTTTGAACACAGCAAAACTGTCTCAGCCTCTCCAGTTCTGGGATTACAGGTGTGTGCCAACATGCCCAGCTCTGGGAAAGTGTCTTATGCATTCCCAGCGATGTTTTCTCTGTCTGTAAAATGAGACTAATCATCTGGGCATAGTGAGTCATAACTATAAGGCCGGCAGCCGGGCGATGGTGGCGCACGCCTTTAATCCCAGCACTCGGGAGGCAGAGGCAAGTGGATCTCTGTGAGTTCGAGACCACCCTGGTCTACAGAGCTAGTTCCAGGACAGGCTCCAAAGCCACAGAGAAACCCTGTCTCGAAAAACCAAAAAAAAAAAAAAAAAAAAAAACAAAAAAAAAAAACTATAAGGCCGGCCAGCCCTGGGGAGACTGAGGAGAGACTTCAAATTCTAAGACAATCTGGGCTCCCGGGATGAGACTGTCTTATTTGCGGGGTGGGGGTATCTTCCTCCCTAGACAGTAAAAGCATCTGACTGGTGCTTACTGGACATGTAGTATGCGATCAGAAAACATGAGAATTTCAGGTTCCTACTATTAGCTGGGCTTCAGCGTTCCCAGGAAGGTAGGGCTTGAACCAGGGAAGGGCTGAGGGCCTGGGCCTATCCCACACTTCTGTTTTCCCCTTCTCCACTCCAGAAATACCAGATCCTACTGTACAATGGCGATGTGGACATGGCCTGCAATTTCATGGGGGATGAGTGGTTTGTGGATTCCCTCAACCAGAAGGTAAGGTTGTGCTGGGGGTGGGGGTGGGGTGCCAGAGCGCACACCTGGAGAGGACTCTCCAGTCCTGAGGTCTCGAGGACAGCTGTGGGCAAGGCTGGCAGGAGCCACTGGCTGATGTCTTTCCCCATGGGCCAGATGGAGGTGCAGCGTCGGCCCTGGCTGGTGGACTACGGGGAGAGTGGAGAGCAGGTAGCCGGCTTTGTGAAGGAGTTCTCCCACATTACCTTCATCACCATCAAGGTACGACTCAGAGCCTAGCGGGGGGCAGCTGAGGCCGGAGGGACAGTGGTGGACCTCCCTTCTTTACCCTCTGGCTTTTGTTTCTTCTGGGTCACCACTGGTGCATCAGGGCAAGCTTTCAGGGTGAAGAGGGGAGTAAAGGTCTTGGGATGAAGTACCAGGGGGGAAGGGTGATAAGTATTGGGGATCCGAATCTCATAAAGCTGTGCTCCCCAGGGCGCTGGACACATGGTCCCCACGGACAAACCCCGAGCTGCCTTCACCATGTTCTCTCGATTCCTAAACAAGGAGCCTTACTGAGGGGACCCATGGAAGTCCTCAGTTCTCCAGCCCCTCCCAGCCTCTCTCAGCAGAGAGAGGTCCTCCTTTATGCAAAATGCCCCTGTGGGGCAGGTCCTGCTCTAACACTGTCCCCAACTTAGCACAGCCCTGTGCATCCCAGCCTGGGCCTCAGGGCTTCACAGAGACAGCCTGGGGGCAGTGAGCACTTTGTTCCTGCCACCACCATGCGGTGGCCTGACCTCCCCTCACCTGCTTATTAAGTGCCCCATCCCAGGACCCCAACAGAGCTCTAGGGCAGCCCAAGAAGAGGGGTGGATGGATTGTAATTGATGGCTGACTGATTATGAAATTAAATCGGGTATAGCTTCAAACCGAATGCTTCTCTCTGGCACTGGGGATACTACAGGCTGTGGGTACGAGGGGGCCAGGGCTGATGCTGAGAAGACCCAATTCCTGAATGCCAGCTGCCTGGGTGGGATGAAGAACTCAGGCAGCCACTGCAGAGGGTGGGGCGACACTGGAGTCCACAACGGTGGCAGGACGGTTCTTGTCAATCACTTCTCGAAGCCCTTTGGCAAAGTGCAGGTCAGCCCCAACGGTGAGGAAGCCCTGGAAAGGGGACAGGGAGTCTCACTCTGTCCTTTAGGAGTTTGTCTATAATTGAGAGATCTCAGGGGGGCCCAGCTGCTTTGAGGTGTATCTCCTCTATAGCTTGACTTTGTTTCTGAATAAAATCCCTTGCTAGTTGCTAGGGAGGAGCAACTAGTGGGAAAGGGACTTTGGGGGACACAAAGCACTGGGGTGTTGTAGGGAGGGGAAGACCCTGGAGTGCATCCTCCCACCCACAATCTACTTACCGCGTGGTTGGTCACCACCTCCCGCACAAAGTTGATGCCCTCAGGGAGGGGGATCTGCACCCCACGCCAGGTCCGCTCTGTGGGTGGGAGAGGCAAGCTTAGCTGGCTCCCTCCAGCTAAGCCCCTGCCCCCACTCCTTCCTCGCCCCCTCAGCCCCTACCATTGAGCATGGGCATCACTCCAATTTGCAGCAGCGTCTTCAGCGGGGCCTGCAGTGGGATCAGCTGGGAGAAAAGAGCACAGACAGGAGCGCATGGGTGGTGTGGGCTGCCAGCCTGCCCCAGGGCACCCACCCACCGCCACCCCCAACTCACTGCCAGAGACTCCAGCGCAGACTGATTTGAGTAGATCTGAAACCTGCAGGAGAAAAATGTGCACCATGGCCATGAAACCTGGGGACATCCTTTTCTTGGCCCTACCTGAAAAATGGCCCCAAGTGTCAGCCTTCCAGGTCCCACCTAGTCATCTTTCAGGGAGCTGCCATTCCCCAGGTGTGCATGCTTGAGTGACACTTGTCTTTGGAGCCTGCCCTTTTCTTTTTTTCCTCCTCTCTTTTTCTTTTTGTTTTGTTTTATTTATTTATTTATTCATTCATTCATTCATTCATTCATTCATTCATTCATTTATTTATTTATTTATTTGAGACAGGGTTTCTCTGTGTAGCCCTGGCTATCCTGGGACTCACTCTGCAGACCAGGCTGGCCTCGAACTCACAGAGACTCACCTGCCTCTGCCTCCCAAGTGCTAGGATTAAAGGCATGCGTCACCACCACCCAGTCTGGAGCCCCCTTTCTTAGGCCTGCTACTTTTCCTTTGTCAAGAAGGCCAATGTGCCAGGACTCCACTGATGGCCCAGCAAGTACGGTTTCCTTCATCTAACAACATTCAACAATGTTTACTGCCTGCCAAATGGGTACTGAGCTTATTCAAACACTTAAAATAGGGCTTGCAAAATGGCTCAAGTGTGGGTAAGAGTGCTTGCCACCAAGCCTGACTGAGTTCGACCCCTAGGGCACACGAGGATGGACTCCCACAGGTTGTCCTTTGACTACCACAGGCACTCAATGGCATGCGACTCCCCACACACATAGTGCCTATGCACATAGGCATACACATATACACAAATTAATTTTTTTGTTTGTTTGTTTTTTTTTGAGACAAGGTTTCTCTGTAGCTTTGGTGCCTGTCCTGGAACTAGCTCTTGTAGACCAGTCTGGTCTTGAACTCACAGAGATCCGCCTGCCTCTGCCTCCCGAGTGCTGGGATTAAAGGCGTGCGCCACCACCGCCTGGCAACACAAATTAATTTTTTTTTTTTTTTGGTTTTTCAAGACAGGGTTTCTCTGTGGCTTTGGAGCCTGTCCTGGAACTAGCTCTGTAGACCAGGCTGGTCTCGAACTCACAGAGATCCGCCTGCCTCTGCCTCCCGAGTGCTGGGATTAAAGGCGTGCGCCACCACCGCCTGGCAACACAAATTAATTTTAAAAAGAAAAGCTAGCCAGGTTGGTGGACCCCTAAAGCCAGCAGTCAGTTTTCTTTCTAAAGGCAAAGGCAGGCAGTTTTCTTTGAGTACCAGACCAGCCTAGACCTTTGATCAGAAAGGAGTTGGGGTGGGACACGGTACTGGGGAGGTTAAGAGCACGTGTGATTCTTCCAGAGGCTGAGTTCAGTTCCCAGCACCCGTGTCTGGCAACTCACATGGCTTGTAACTCAGGCTTCAAGATATCCAAAGCGTCTTCTGACCTCTTCAGGCACCCATATATACATGGTGTGTGTGCATGCACACACACACACACAATTAAAACAACTATTACTAAAAAGCAAATCTTTAAAAAAAAATAGAGAGCTGCCACAGAGGCACAGGCCTTTGATCCCAGCACTTGGGAGGAGGCAGAGGCAGGCGGTCTCTGTGAATTCCAGACCAGCCTGGAGGCAGAGGTGGGCAGATCTCTTGGGTTCAAGGCCAACCTGATCTACAGAATGAGTTCCCTGGACAGCCAGAGCTACACAGAGAAACCCTGTCTCAAGAAGGGATGGAAGGAAGGAAGGAAGGAAGGAAGGAAGGAAGGAAGGAAGGAAGGAAGGAAGGAAGGAAGGAAGGAAGGATGGATGGATACTGGGCTGGAGATGCAGAGCTCTTCCCTGGCATGTATATAAAGTTCAGTTCTATTCCCAACACCACATAAATATACATACATATGCTGCTGAGGCACGTGCATACATGTGTGTATGTGTGTTTGCATGGGTAAAGGTACACGTGTGTAGGGGGGTATGTATGAATATGTGCACATTTAGACCAGGCTGGTCTCGAACTCACAGAGATTCGCCTGCCTCTGCCTCCCGAGTGCTGGGATTAAAGGCGTGCGCCACCATCGCCCGGCTCCACCGTGCTGTTTTGAGACAGAATCTCTTCATTGATCTGAAGCTCCCGTGTTAGGCCAGGCTGGCCGGGGAATGAGCCCAGGGATCCTGCTGTGTTTTCTCCAGTGCTGGGATTACAAACCGTGACCCCTGAACCCCAGGCTTTTAAGTGGGTTTTAGGGCTCAACCTCAGGCTGTCATCCTTGAACTCATTCACTTAGCTATCTCTCCAGTCCTTGGGATTGTTTGTCGTTGGTGATGTTTGAGGCAGGGTCTTGCTATGTAGGGTGGCCTTGGCTGGCCTCAAACCCACTGGAGTTTTCTTACCTCAGCCTTTCAGGTGCTAGGATTACCTGGCTGAGCTGCGATACTGTGAAACAGAGTGACTCAGTCCTCACTCACAGCCCTAAGAATCTGGGGCTTTTAGAAACTGTTTGGCACCGATGAGGAAACTAAAGCAGCAGAGGTGATGTAAGTTGCCAGAAGTCACGTGGCTGTGTGGACTAGACCCTGCCTCTAGATTCCAAGACCCTGCTACCCTTCCTGGTTTTGTTTCAGCCTCTGTATCTGCACTGTCTGCTAGGTAGCCACTAGTTAACGAACTGTGAAGTACAGACGTTTAATTATAACTATAAAATGCAGAGTCGCACATGGCCAGGGGCGATGACGCTTGGCTCGGCCCTAGAGAAGATGGTATTTGCACTGGTATTCGGCACAGGAGGAAATGAGCCTTAGAACGAGAAAATGACTTGCTTCAAGGTAACCATTGCACTGAGCCCAGGTTGATGCCCGAACCAGTGTTTCCATCCTCTTGGCTGTGTAACTGTGGGTGTGTCATTTAGCCTTACTGAACCAATTTGCTGGTCTCTAATAATACCTGCTTTGCCTGCTTCTGGATGCTGGGAGAAGGCAGAGGCGTTGCTTTAGAAACCACTGTTAGCCAGGAATGGTGACACACACCTGTAATCCCAGCACACGAGAGGCAGATCTCTTTGACTTTGAGGTCAGCCCAATATAGAGAGTGCCAGTCCACCCAATGCTACGGAATGAGACCTTGTCTCAAAAGAAAAAAAAAGAAGAAGTACTTTGGGGACTGGGGAGATGTGGTTCAGTTGGTAGAGTGTTGCCATCTAGCATGCCCTAGACCTTGAGTTCAGCCCCGGAGCTCTGAATAAACAGGACATGGTGGTGTGTGCCTGTGATCCCAGCACTCCAGAGAGGCAGGATCATCTTTGGCTGTCTACTAAGACAGAGCTTGGATGTGTAGGTGTGTGTGTGTGTTTGTGTGTGGGGGTGTGTTTGTGTGTGGGGGTGTGTGTGTGTGCATGCATATGAGGTCAGAAGACACCCTCCAGGGTGTTGGCCCTTAGATGCCTCCCACCTTTTGTTTGAGACAGGGTCTTTCAAAGGCCAGACTAGCTCTCATCAGAGCTGCCAAGGATCCACCTGTGTCTAGTCATCATCACTGGGATTAAAAGCTTTTCCCGTGGGCTCTAGGGATTCAAACTCAGGGCCTTGTGCTGACAAGGCAAGAACTTTACCAACTGAGCCATCCCTATATCCTTGAGTTAAAAATCTTTTTAAAAAAGATTTATTATCTTATGCACATTGGTATTTTGCCTCTATGTATGTCTGTGAAGGTGTCAGATCCGCTGGAACTGGAGTTACAGGCAGTTGTGAGCTGCCATGTGGGTGCTGGGAATTGATCTGAAAGAGCAGCCAGTGCTTGTAACCACTGAGCCATTTCTCCAGGCCTGAGTTAAAATCTTCTCCATTCATTCATTCATTCATTCATTCATTCATTCATTCATTCATTCATTTTGAGACAGTAGCTCACTATGTAGCTCTGGCTGGCCTGGATCTCACTATATAGACTAGAGCGACCTTAAACTCACTGAGATCCACCTGCCTATGTTGAGTACTTAAAGGCATGAACCATAACACCCAGACTTGAGTTCAGTTTCCTATGTACTAACAAAGACAGATCCCAGCCTGTTGGAGGCTTACAGGAAGAGCTTGGTTTTAGCCCCATGGTTATGTTGGGCAGGATCACTCACTATCGGAGGTGTTAAGGCTCAGAAGCTAAGGGCCCACCTAGGATCCCTATCGACCGCATACCTGCGAAGGTCCAGCTTCGTTCGCAGTGCCTTGCCCCGGAGTGTCATCTTAGCACTGAGACGCCCTTCCTGAAGGGAAGTGCGCGGAGCCATTAGGAACTGGGAAAGTTCGGAGCCCACCTCACCACCCACTTCTCACTGACCCCCAGGCACCCTCATTCTGGGGCCATACCATGATCATCTTAGACAGCTCGACTTCAGGCAGCATGGGTGGGGCCAAGGTGATGGTGAGGCTGGCAGTGACAGAGATGGTGGTGCCCGAGGGCTTGATGGTGCAATGCGGCGGGCTCACAGCCTGCAGCTTCAGCTTCAGTGGGGAGTTAATCACTGTAGGGCTCTGGAGACGGGGTAAGGAAGGTGGGTCACAGTCCCAAACTGTTACCTGGTGAGCCCTGGGGATACTGGGGGACAAAGTCTCAGCCTTTTGGGAGACAAGGATTGCAAGTACAGACTGTGCTACCGCAAGACTGTGCAACTACTGCCCCACGCCCTTCTGACCTGCACCCAGCCCCCATGAGTTGGTCAAAGTTGTCTCCTTCCTTCCTTCTCTTTTGAGATGGGCTCTTGCTATGTTGCCTGACTGGTCTTGAAACGCTGGACTCCAGAGCTCCCCCGGCTCAGCCTTCAAGTGCTGAAATTATAGCACGCACCCCACACCTGACTCCCTGCCCCCCACTTTCTCCTCAGTAGCTAATCCAGACTCGAACCCCAGCCGGGACTCCCCAGGGATGGATGACCTTTTTGCTTAAACATCCCTCCTCATCTCTGCGCTGCGCTACAGGCCACGTGATACTATTAAATGCGTGCGCTTACTCACTGCTAAACGTGAGTCTGAGCAGGTGTGCTAGCTAAACCTGTAATCCCAGTCTTTGGGAGGTAGGGTAGAGGCAGGAGGAGCAGGCATTCACACACACACACACACACACATATAATTATATACATATATGTGTGTATATATGTTTTTGTATATATATAATTTGAGGCCAACCTGGGCGATATGAGAATATGAGATCCAATCTCAAAAACAAACATCTCCTTAAGCATAATTCTGACCACAGCATACACACACAGTAGCTCAACCAAATGAGCCAGGTGCTATTATCCTCATTCTGTGTATGTGCATGCGGTATGCGTGTGCACGCACACGGGTGCACGCGTGAACATATGCTCTTGCTACAGCTCAACTTAGGTGTCTTTCTTTCTCACTTCCAACCTTATTTTTTGTGACAGGGCCTCTCCCTGGACCTGCAGCTCACCGATCCAGCTATATTGGCTGATTAGCAAATCCCAGGAATCCTCCTGTCCCCTCCCCAGAGCTGTGTGTAACAACTCTGCTCCCAGATCTTAACACGGGTGCTAGGGATCCGAGCTCGGTTCCTCATGTGTCCAAGGCAAGCACATTACTCACTGAGCCAATCCCCCAGGGAACTGAAGCAGAAGGACTGAGGTCTGTGTGGTCATTCAGCTGCAGAGCTGACCGATAAATGCAAGCAGCCTGGGAACACAGCCGTACTCTTAACTACTCCGCCATCGTGTTGACGAGGACGGCAGCAGCAACAGCGGCTGTTTTACCGAACACGCGCGCCATAGCTGGGACTATTTAATTACACGCTCACTGAGAACTCATGACACGCTTACAAGGTTATGTGTGTAGAGGAGGCCAGTGTGACCTCAAATTCCTATCACTTACAAAATTGTAGCTTTGTATTTATACATGCATGCAGTGCCCTCGGAGACCAGAAGAGGGCACTGGGTCCTCCTGAATTAGAGTTCCAGACAGCTACTGTGTGGGTGCTGGAAACCAAACCCTGGGCTGTCTGAGAGCAGCACCGTGCTCTGAATCACTGAACCATATCTCCAACCCCGTGGAGTAAGTATGTATTGTATGTATGTATATACTATGTGTGTATGTATGTATGTGTGGATAGATAGGTAGATGATAGACAGATAGATAGATAGATAGATAGATAGATAGATAGATAGATAGTGTGTATATATATTTGTTTTGTTTTTTAAGACAGGGTTTCTCTATAGCTGGAGCCTGTCCTAGGACTTGTTTTGTAGACCAGGCTGGCCTTGAACTCAAGAGATCTACCTGCTTCTGCCTCCCAAGTGCTGGGATTAAAGGCGTGCACCACCACCGCCTGGCATATTTATTTATTTATTTATTTATTTATTTATTTATTTATTTATTATGTATGCAATATTCTTTCTGCGTGTATGCCTGAAGGCCAGAAGAGGGCACCAGACCTCATTACAGATGGTTGTGAGCCACCATGTGGTTGCTGGGAATTGAACTCAGGACCTTTGGAAGAGCAGGCAATGCTCTTAACTGCTGAGTCATCTCTCCAGCCCCTGGCATATTTTTAAAAAATATTTGTAGATGAGGCTAGAACTTGGGGCTTCACGCCTACACAGCAAGCATTCTACCAACTGTGCTATAATCCCTAAACCCCTGTTTTAAATGTTTTCATTCCTTCCATCCTCCCCCATTAAGTAAAGGTAAAGAAATGAGCGTAGCAACCACCCTGAAGGCCCCGACACCTGGAAGGCTCAGGTTCCCTCCCAACCTCCCAGCTGCTCTGTGAAGTTGACAGGGCAGGCAGTGCCAACCTCTACAGCCACCGCTGGAGATCTCCAACTGTACCCGCCGCCTACCACCTAACTGCTGTGACGGTGGGGTGACTTCAACCCCATCCACACCCCTGCCTCTAGCCAATACTCACCAGAAGAACAATGCTCCCAAAGTAGGTGGCCCTCAGAAGCATGTCCAGGTCACTTGGCACCTGAACAGGGGAATTAGGAATGAGACAAGATCACTGACCCCTCCAACATGGGCCCTTCTTCACCCAGCCTCAGACAAGCCTGCCATACCTTGTCCCCAACAAGCGTCAGCTGCAGGGCTCCAGCCTGGAAGTAGCTCTCCATGGCGGAGTCAAAGAAGGACTCAGAGAAGGCCACATACACCATCCTCTCTTCCTCCTCCAACTGTGGCTCCACCGCCCTGTTGAAGAAGCTCCAGTTCCCATCAGTCAAAGGGAAGAATGTTCCCTGGAATTGGGAGTTCAGGGTCAGGGTCAAGGTAGATTGGATTTGTGCCAGGCACAGTCAGGAGTCATGGAGAACTGGACTCTGTGGCTATCCTGGGTTGGGGGTGGTGGGGTACTCATGGGCTCATCTCTCAAAAAGTATTGCAAAGAGGCCAGGAGAACAGGAGGAGCACAAGAAGCAAGGCATGGAGCCAAAGAGACAGCACAGATATTAAGAGCATGTACTGCTCTTCCAGAGGACAGGGGTTCAACTCCCAGCACCCACATAGTCTCAACAGTCTGCCAGTTCCAGACAATCCTTCTGTTCTCCACAGGTACTGCAGACACACTGCTGTACTTACAAGTGGGCAAAACTTTCACACCATGAATAAGCCCAGAAAGAGAAGGAAGGAGCAAAGAAAAGGAAGGCAGAGAGGACCAGGAAAAATAACTGCACGGCAAAGGAGGAGTCTGAGTGGCCTTGGATACTGGCAGCAGTAATCACAGCCAAATTTACATATCCATCCTGGCCACCCAGTTCCAGGTACTCAGTGCCCTCCTCGACTTATGTGATTTTGAGATGTGGTCTTGCTAATGTAGCCCTGGCTGGGCTCAACTTCATGGCAATCCTTCTGCCTCAGTCTTTTGTGGCTTGGAATATACCATCGTGCACCACCATGAATGCTTCCTTCGGTCTGTCTAACAGAGGCTCCTTTAGTCCGTGCCACAGCCCTGGAAGTCATGGTATCTCACTCTGTTCTTTGCACTTTACTAGGAAACAGGCACAGATGGGTGAAGCCATCTGCCTGATGTCGTGCTGCTGGCCAGGGGTGGGATCAGGATTTGAACTTACAACAGTTGAGCTGCAGAATCTTTAGAACACTTTGTTGCCAGCCACAAGAAGACGCAAAGATGGCCACATATGAACTGCTGACGTTGGGCAAGTCTTCATAGCCATCAGATGAACACAGCTGGGGTGCCCTATTTCCTGGGACCTAGTCCTGCTCTACAGGAGCCCTGCCTTCTCTCCCTCTCCCTAAAATAAAATTACTTAAACTTATAAAAGCCATTCCCTGTGGTCCACGCTTTTCAAATTCAAAGACACCCCAGTAATTCCTGATGACTTCCTGGCCATGAACTGAAAAGAGAATCCATCAGGGAGAGATCTCATATCTAGCCATTCCAGCTGCCAAAAAAGCTACAAGGCAGAACCCTGGGTTCAGCACTTTCCAGTCAAGCCTTGAAGGCCTAGGAAAAAGGTACACTAAGCTACCCACAATGGCTGTGGCCTGAGCCTGTGAAAGATCCACTAAGCTAGCCACAAATGGATGCGGCCTGAGTCTGTGAAAGGCGCTACAGGTTTTGATTGTGCCCTTCTTTTTTTTTTTCTTTTTGGTTTTTCGAGACAGGGTTTCTCTGTAGTTTTGGAGCCTGTCCTGGAACTAGCTCTTGTAGACCAGGCTGGTCTCGAACTCACAGAGATCCGCCTGCCTCTGCCTCCCGAGTGGTAGGATTAAAGGCGTGTGCCACCACCGCACGTCTTAATGTGCCCTTCTTTTCAGCCTGTCCTGGTCGTCTGCTTAGGGCTTGTAATGCCGAGCTGTAAAAACTGCCTGCTCCCACTAGAAGGGAATTGTTTTCTCCATGCAAAGGTCCCTGGTCCATTTCTCCCCTATCCTCTCTCACCTTACTCCCCCATCACATCATTATCCAGGTACCAACCAAGGCCCCTCACTACACCCAGCCCTAAACAAACGGAGCTACTGATGAACTCTCCGGATCCCTTAGGTAGAGCCCAGTGGAGGGGACCACCAACTGCCACACCCAATGATCCGCTCAGCTCAAAGAAGCCAGACTGGTAGCTACCCACGTTCCCCAAAGGCAGATAGGGCTACTCCTTGGCGTGTGGGGATGAGAACAGGAGGTAGGAACAGGCCGAGTGGGGCAGGGACCCCAGAGCAGCCATTGTGAGAATGTCCTGGCTGAAGGCAGGATGCCAGGAGAATGCTCTGCTCCCGGCTTCAGGTTTTCAGGCTTTCGGTCACTCCTGCCTCGAAGCTACACCTGAAGCGATACCTAAAGACCTGCCTGAAAGCAAAGAGTCACCTGGATGCAGTGGCTGGGCCAACCGGACTGACCAGCTCAGGCCCCTCCCAAAACCTCCCCCCCCCCAGCTTCCACCATCAGTCCAGACTAGCAGCTATGTGGTACCCTACTTCCAAGGACCCCTCCTGCTATCCAGGAACTCTTTACTCTTTCGCTTAAGTTCTCTGCAGTGAAATATTTATTTCCAAAACTAAAAAAAAAAAAATTCTAATAACACAGCTGTGTTTTCACACACACAAATTCAACTATAATTAAAAGCAGCAGTTGGGGGAGACAGCTCAGTGGTTAAGAGCACCGGAGGATATGGGCTCAGTTCCCAGCAACCATGTGGCAGCTCACAGCAGTCTGTAGGTCCAGATCTAGGGTTTCTAAACCCTCTTCACACATGGACTGTACAGACAGACAGACAGACAAAACCACTTATATACAGAAAATAAAAATAAGCCTTAAAAAACAAATATTGTTGCTGGGTGTGGTGGCACACGTCTTTAATTCCGGCACTCAGGAGTCAGAGGCAGGGGGATCTCTAAGTTGTGAGACCAGCCTGGTCTACAAAGCAAGTTCCAGGAAAGTCAGAGCTACACAGAGAGACTGTCTCAAACAAACAGCATTGTCAGGCTGGCAAGATGGCTCCTCTGGTAAGGGAGCTTACTGGCAGTCCTGAGGAGCTAAGTTTCATCCCCAGGACCCCAGGTGGATAGAGAGAACCAACTTCCACAGGCTGACCTCTGACCTCCACGTGTGTGCCATGGCGTGTGTTGTACACACACAATATGTATTGATCAGTGAACATTTGCAGGCTAGCTGCCCCACAAATGTGACACCATTTTATGTTTTTTTTTTTTTGTTTTGTTTTTCGAGACAGGGTTTCTCTGTGGTTTTGGAGCCTGTCCTGGAACTAGCTCTTGTAGACCAGGCTGGACTTGAACTCACAGAGATTCGCCTGCCTCTGCCTCCCGAGTGCTGGGATTAAAGGCGTGCGCCACCAACGCCCGGCTGTGATACCATTTTAAACGGTGAACTTGAACATCCTCAGACCATGGTACCCTTGGAGGGCTTGGACTCAGTCCCCCTCGGAAACCCAAAGAAGACTGTTGGCACCTGATTCACAGGGTTGAGAGGGGCAGGGGATGGGCAGGGCATGAGCAAGCAAGTCCCTGAGGTAAGGTCCTTTGTGCGGCCCAGCTGGACAGGAGGAGCTGCAGAACACAGGACATAGCTAGAAAGGTGGGGCTTGCCCTCCAGATCTAGGGGGCTGAACCCAAGGCGGCAACAACAGCAGGAGGACACAGCAGAACAGCAGAGGAGAGAGTGTCGGTTTGTAGAGCCCTGCTCAGCCACAGAGAGAAGGAAGCTGGTTGGCGGTCAGAGGTCACAAGTAACCAAGTCAGTCAGCTCACCCGGAATTCCAAGTCCATATTGCCACTGGAGACCACAGGATCCTTCAGGAGGGAATAGTCGATGCCAACAAGATCATCCACAGGACTACGCACTGCAGAAAGGGGCTCAAGTCACTCCAAGCTGGGCGACACTGGGTCTGGTGCTTAACCTCTCTCTGTCTTTCCTTCACAGATAGTGACACTCCTCCCCTCATAAAGTTCTTTTTTATTTTGTTTTGTTTTTGTTTTGTTTTTTCAAGATAGGGTTTTTCTGGAGCTTTGGAGGCTGTCCTGGAGCTAGCTCTTGTAGTCCAGGCTGGCCTCGAACTCACAGATATCCGCCTGCTTCTGCCTCTCAAGTGCTGGGATTAAAGGCGACACCACCGCCGGGCTCCCTCATAAAGTTCTTATGAGGATCAGATCGGCTTAAAGCGGCAAGCACTTAGAGCCTGGGGTGGTGTCCACGCTTGGTAATGAAGTTATTGTTAGTTCCCGGACTACTGTGACCACTGGAAAGTTTTCATCAAATCACCAAGCAAGACTGAAAAGGAGGGGCCAGCGAAATGGCTCATTAGCTAAAGGAACTTGCCTCCCAAGCCCGGCAACCTGAGTTCAAACCCCAGAACCTGTACAAAGGCAAGAGACAGTCAACTGCACAATGTTCTCCTCTGACCTCCGCACATACATCATGACATGAGTACACACACACACACAGACACAACACACATGCAGAGTGATAAGAGTGTGTTTTAAAATGCTTAAGATGGCAAAGGAGTCACTTCCCCTACATTCCTTCACAATGCCCTTCACCCAACCTGTCTGATGGGACAGAATCGCTGCTCCGCGGTAGACAGACATAGTGGCTTAGGAAGAAGGGACTGATGTTAATTGAGCACCCATGAAAAGCAAGGTGATGATGGAGACAAAGGGGGCCCCATGATCAGCAAGCACACACTAAAGACCTTGACAGCTCCTGGGGAGGTGTTGCCAGACAAATGAGGAACCCGAAACCCAAATGGGTTTTCTTACCTAAGGTTAGACGCAGATCAACGACACATTTGAACCCAGGACTGCTCCATGGCTGGACTTGGAAGGGGTCTGTTCTGAGAAGCTGTATGACAACAGCGTACAGCTTCCTTCCACCCCCAGCCCCAGGCCTAGTCCTGGGTCAGGTCTCTCAGCCCCACCAGCACTGACTCACCGGGCACCGTGTCCAGGAGAGAGTTGAGAAGCACTGTCCCAGCGTGGTAGAGCACAGGGCAGATCTGGGGGAACAGGACCAGAGTCAGGGCTTCTCAGAACCAGGCCACCCCTACTTTGGTACCCAGGTCTGCCACCGCCCAGCACCTGCTGGTTGAGGAGGAACCGCATCCCGGAAGTGATGAACGTGGAGAAGAAGTTATATATTCCCCTGCAAGGAGAGGAGAGCCTGGGTTAGCCCAGCCCTTGCCCTGACCACAAGCCAGGCCCAGGAAAAACACAGTGCCCAAAAGAGACAGTTACAACAAGGGCTCCTGAGTTCCAGCCAGCTCCTCAGTAGATGCCCCAAGATCCAAGCCCAGCCCCTCTCAGCTTGACCCTCAAGGCTCCCTCCGCTGTCATGTGCCTCGCTCACAGCTGCCCAGAGATGCCCAGGTCTAACCTGTACACTCCCAATGCCCTCCCCAGTGTTCCTGCCCACTGCGGCCTGACTGGGCACCGACACCTCCTGTTCCAGTGAGTCTTCTCAGGTCACCCTCCGTCCTGAACACTGTCCTGGTTCCACTTCCTGGGCACTCATACCCACTGTTTAAGTCCTGCCAGCTGAGCTCTAAACTGCTTTCTAAGTCTTCAAGGCCTGAGACACACTACATCTGTTAAACAAACAAACTCTGACAGTGTACAGACACCAGATGACAAATCTATCATGATCCCCTCAAAAACTCAATGCCAAGGACACCCAGACCCCCAATATATCGCTTTATGCTAGTAATAGCAGTAGTAGTATTTTGGTTTTTCGAGACAGGGTTTCTCTGTGTAACAGTCTTGGCTGTATTGGAACTTGCTTTGTAGACCAGGCTGGCCTCGAACTCACAGAGATTTGCCTGCCTCTGCCTCCCAAGAACTGGAATTAAAGGTGTGTGCTACCGTGCCTGGCTCCAGTTTTATTTTCTAATTTAGGTGGTTGGGGATTGAACCCAGGGCCTTGTGGATTCTAGGCAGATACTCTACCACTGAGCCAGTTCTAGCCCCAGGCATACTAATCCTAACAACCACATTTAATCTTAGCAGTTAGACATTTATTATATGCCAGGAACTGTTCTAACTATTCTACATCTGACAGCACAGTGCCCGTGACGATCCAGGAAAAGAGACTCCCTTCTTCTCCCCATATCCCAGAAGACACCGAGGCACTGAGCTTCGCTGACTTGCCCAAGTTCACACAGCCGGGAAGGGGTGGGGGGGACTAGGATTTGGGTACATTCGGTGGGATTCCCAAGATTTGTCCTTTTTCTGAGCTAGGAAGTTTGACTATGGGGCTCAAAGGTGTGCACTGTGGCCAGGACTTACCTGAAGGTTCCCCCGAAGGCCATATCCATTTTAGAGACAGAGGCCTCGCAGGAGACATTGGACACTTTAATCCGACCAGTAGGATCCTGGGAGAGCTTCAGACCTGTGCGGATGGACACACCCTCGGCCGAGGCATTGATGTAGCCCCCATCATAGCTGTCAAAGGGGGGTTCGTGTTCACCCCAGTGGGAGAGGAACTGAGGTATCACTACCCTTTTCTTTACCCGTACAACATACCCTTTTCTTCACCCGTACAACATCCCCCATTGCCTTCTAATCCATCTCCATGCCAAACCCTTCTCTCCAACATGACCCACCCTTACTTTCAGGACTTTTTTTTTTTTTTTTTTTTTTTTTATGATCCAATGAGTTTAATTAGCATTGTTTGCATAAGCATGGGTGTGGAGTTACTAAATGGAGTATGTGCCAAGTACCAGCATCTACACTTTAGAAAAATGACTCCCTGCTCCCTCATAACCATTCACTGCCTATAGCCAGGGGTGGAGAACCATAAACCCTCCCCATAACTCCTCTACCTTCACCAGACAGCCTACCAAACCCTCCACTTGCTTGGAGAAACTGAAACCTAGGAAGGCTTGTGGATACTGGGCCCAGCCACCAGGCCCTCTCCTGAGCATGTTGGGGGGTAGGAGGTGAGGGGGTGGGGAGGGGAGGGGTAGTGAGGGTGGGGGGAAGGGGTAGGGGAGTGGGGGGAGGGGTGGCGGGGGTGCTTACAAGAACCAGTAGAGAAGCTGCCTCCGGAAGTGCAGCCCCAAGGATGCATTGGAGATGTGTAACACCAGCTCCTGGTCTGGCTGGAAGTGGAGCTCCGACGATATCAACTGCAGCTGTGTGACCTTCACCCTGCAGAGGGCAGGTGTCAGGGTTGGTCCAGGACCGAGGGGAAGGGACTCACCCAACCACAGTGACTTTGTCCCTTCTCTTCTAACTTCTGCAGGCTGGGAAGCCAGATGGGTCGGATGGAGTTTTCCTTTGCCCCTCAAGAGCTCAACCTGGATTGGGTAACTCAGAGATCTGCTCTCTGGACCCAAGGGTTAAATGGCCTTCCTCTTTTCTTATGTATTTAATGTTTAAAACACAGGGAGTTGTGCTGGAGAGATGGCTCAGTGATTAAGAGAATTTGGCTGCTTTTCCAGAGGTCCTGACTTCAATTCCCAGCAACCATATGGTGGCTCACAACCATCCATAATGAGATCTGGTGCCCTCTTCTGGCCTGCAGGCATACATGCAGACAGCACACTGTAAACATAATAAATTTTTTTTTTAAAAAAAGAGCTGGATGGTGGTGGTGGCGCTCGCCTTTAATCCCAGCACTTGGGAGGCAGTGGCAGGCAGATCTCTGTGAGCTCAGCCTGGTCTACAGAGCGAGTTCCAGGACAGGCTCCCAAACTACACAGAGAAACCCTGTCTCAAAAGACCAAAAAAAACAAACAAAGAGGGGCTGGAGAGATGGCTCAGCGGTTAAGAGCACTGACTGCTCTTCCAAAGGTCCTGAGTTCAATTCCCAGCAACCACATGGTGGCTCATAACCATCTGTAGTGAGATCTGGTGCCCTCTTCTGGCCTACAGGCAGGATACCGTATAAATAAATAAATCTTTAAACAAACAAAAAAAGAAAAAGAAAAGAGTGAGTCACCAGGCGCAGGCCCCAGCACTTGGGAGGCAGAGGTAGACCATCTCTGCCTGAGTTCCAGGGGTGCCAGGGCTACACAGAGACATAGGAGTCTCCATTTGCTAGTCAAACTGATCTTAAATGTGTGCGCCCAAGGGATCCTTTCTACACACACACACAAGGATTTGGTTTAAAAAAAAAAAAAAAAAAGCTGGGCATAGTGGCAAATGCCTTAATTCCAGCACACAGAAGGCAGAAGCAGACCAGCCTACTCTACAGAGTGAATTCCTGGCCAGTCAGGCTACATAATAAATAAATAGGGGCTGGAGAGATGGTTCAGCAATGAAGAGCACTGGCTCGACTTCCAGAGAATCAGGGTTCAATTCGCAGCATCCACATGGCAGTTCACAATTGCATAACTTCAGGTCCAGGGGACGGGATCCAACACCCTGACACAGACATGAATGCAGAGAAAACACCAGTGCACACAAAATGAAATTATTAACTCTTTAAAAAAAAAAAAAAGGAAGGGGCTGGAGAGATGGCTCAGTGGTTAAGAGCATTGCCTGCTCTTCCAAAGGTTCTGAGCTGAATTCTCAGCAACCACATGATGGCTCACAACCATCTGTAATGAGGTCCGGTGCCCTCTTCTGGCCTGCAGACATACACACAGACAGAATATTGTATACAGAATAAAGAAATAAATAAATATAAAAAAAAAGGAAAAAAGATCTATATAGTCTTGTTCCTTGCACCACATCCTCTGCCCAAACTGTGATCGCTAGACCTGTTTTCGCTGTTTCTTTCTTTTTCTTTCCTTTTTTTTTTTTAATTTCTTCTACGGGAATTTTAACTTTTGCTGTTTCGTTGAGACAGGTTTCTCTGCATAGTCGCTCAGTAGACCAGGCTGGCCTGGAAGTCAGAGATCTGCCTGCCTCTAGCTTCCCGAGTGCTGGGATTAAAGGCGTGCACCACCAACACTTTAACTCACCCCACGTCTCAGGTCTCCCATCTCTACCATCCTTAAACTTCCTCCCTTTTAGCACCACCCTAAGCCGAGACTCCACTCTCGGCCACTGGTAAATTCTTCTAGCGCACCTCCACAGTGTTCTTTGGTCCAAGCTTCAATTCTACTGGCTCGCGGTCCCCTTTCTTGGGCCCGCCTACCTTCATCCGTTACCTTAGAGCCCCACCCTGTTTAACTGGCCACGCCCCGAGTCCAGGGGTCTCCCAGGTCATCCCACCCATCTTTGAGACCCCGCCCCCAGGCCCTACTTACTCGGAGATATTGTAGTAGAAGTGGCCCTTACTGCCGTACAGGTTCGGGATGGTGATGGTCTCCAGCTCTTGCTCCAGAAAGCGCAGTCCCTCCTGCTTCACTGAGGTAGCACGGAGACCCTCAGCTCCCGTGCCCGCAGTGAGAGCACCCCACCCGGTCCACGACGCCCGCCTCGCGCCTTACCCAGCTCCAGCGCCGCGGAGGTGACGCGGATCTTGCATCCCGGGAGCTCGGCATGAGCACCTGCCAGGAGCGCTAAGAAGAGGGCCGGAAGCAGGGCCATGGCGACCAGGCCTGGGGGTAGGGTGAGGTCGCAGGTGTCACCTGGGCGGCTCAAAACTACTCCTTGGGCGTGCAACTAGAACGGGGTGCTGGCCCGGACCGTTATTGTCCATAAAACTGTTCGGGGCACTCGGAACCAATAATCTTGTTTCCATTAGCTAGAAGCAGAAACCGAGGCTCCGAAGCGCGATGTGAATTGCGCTTTGCCTCTAGAGGATTTGGGGCTCGGTTCCCTCGTGCAACCTCCGCGTGACGAATTTGGACCTCAGGAGGATGACACCCCCCCCCCCCCATTTTCCCTTTTCCTTCAGAGGAGGAGGGCGTGTGCTGGCTTGTATGTTGATATGGCAACCACCACACGCGCATTCCTGCTGAGCTGCTTGCGGTCTCCCAGGCCGCGCGCAGGGGTGGCCGGGGTGACTGCTGTCTCCTGGGTTCCCCGGCTCTCCCGGCTCCCCCAGGTCCTAAATCTCTCCCATCAGGCACTCGGCCTGGTGTCCCATCCCAACGCCCTCCTTCATCTGCTCTCCTCTCCACCTGGGTTCTAAGGGCCATGCGGCTCAGGAGGGTCTAGGGGTACGATGGGGACGCGCCCCAACTCACTTAGTGTTGGAACTGGGGGACGGCGCGGTCACACCGGACGGCAGACAATGCAAGGGATCCAGGCGGCGGGGTCTGGCGGGCAGCGCGGGTCCTGCAGTCTTTATAAGCCTGGGCCTCCCGACCCCCCTCCTCGCTGCTATTCTCCCCTCCCCCTTGGGGACTGGGAGGGGACGGGGCGGGACGCTGGCAGCCGGGAGGGTGGAGAGAGGAGTACCGAGCTTGTGACAAGCTCGGCTGCTGTCTGGACAAGTGGGGGGACTTGCTTCTAAAAGAGCGAGAAAAGTGCAAACGGCGGCCTGCCAAGCCACAGCTGTCAAGATGCCCGTCACCTAAGCTCCTCCTGCACGCTTTTCAGCAAACCCCTTCACTTTACTGCGGAGCCTCAGTTTCCTCGTCCAACACAGAATCACGGAAGCTCCCGTTTCCGCGCATCCATCCTTTCCATCATATTCATCTCCTTGCTGGCTTTGTTATGGGACCCCAATCTACCAGGGAGTTTTAGGGCCCTGGAACCTTCTCCTTTTGGAGAAGCAAGACCTGACAAGTTTTTTTTTTTTGTTTTTTTTTTTTTTTGTTTTTGGTTTTTCGAGACAGGGTTTCTCTGTGGTTTTGGAGCCTGTCCTGGAACTAGCTCTGTAGACCAGGCTGGTCTCGAACTCACAGAGATCCACCTGCCTCTGCCTCCCTAGTGCTGGGATTAAAGGCGTGCGCCACCACCGCCCTGCAAGCTGACAAGTTTTTTAAGCCCAGGAGGACACCACAAGGGCAACTAGAATCACCGGGAGGGAGGTTTGTCCTTCCTGGGGGACTGTGGATTCTTTCGTGAACCCCTGTGGCTGGCTGCCCCACAAAGGGCCCCTGGAACCCGTGTACTGCCCACAGAGTTACATGCATCAAAGTGTGGTAGGTGCTGGCTACCTTTTTATAGCGTTGTGGATGGGCCAAAGGGAAAGAAGGAACTGATAATGATGCTTACTGAGCACTCAGCCAGCTCAGCTGACCAAGTAGTCTTGCGTCCAAGACCTTCCTGGATCCAGAATTGTGCAAGGGAATCCACCCATTCTCAGGCAAATCAGAATGGCTAATCACCCCGGACCTGGTTTTACCTTATAGTCTGTGAGGCTGGCTCTCTTAGGAATTCTCTCTGGCAGGAAACTGAAGGTTGAGACAAATTCTGTGACTGTTACTGTATTTTCAGGGATTGTTCCTAAACAGTGGGAGGTGGGTGAGATAGCCCCCCAAAAGGCCTAGATTCTTCTATCTGAGGGATCAGTATTTACAACCTAGGGTGTCAGTCCTTAGGACCCTATTTAATCTCTCAATTAAGTTAGAAGTTAGGGAGGAGGAATGTTTTTTGGTTTTTGAGACAGGGTCTCATGTAGCCCAGGCTGGCCCAGAAATTTCTATGCAGCTAAGGATGGCCTTGAACTTGGAATCCTCCTGCCTTCCCCTCCAGAGTGCTGGGATTGCAGATGTGCACCATCACTCCTGATCTCTGTGGTGCTGAGATGGTTGGTGCACATGGGACCTTGTGCATGCTCAGTGACACTCTGCCAAGTGAGTGACATCCCCGGCCTTAATAGAAGGTTATTGTAAATATAAAAGGATCTATTGCAAGGGTTGGGCATAGCCTACACCATAACATGAGCAAGGAATGAATGCCATTATGATTAAGGGCATACACCAAGAGTGAGCTGAGCAGGGAGCAGAGTGCAGAGGCCACCTAGAGGATTAGAGGCCTGCATGGCCTTGAGTTGAGACAAGTTGTTTTCCTGGATTCTGACTCAAGACACCAACCTGGGGTCTGGAAAGAAGGCTCAGCAGGTAAGCATCTACTGCATGTAAAAAGGACCTGAGTTCAAGTCCCAGTGCCCACATCCAGTGGCTCACAACAATCCAGCTCCAGGGGATGTGACGCCTGCAGCCTGCACGACAGTCACATGCATACATTCCCCCAAGGCACATACACATAATTAAAAATAAATATTTAAAAACTGAAGCAAACCTGGGGCCTGGGGTGCAGCTCAGTGCTGTTAGGTTTTCTGTATATGCACCAGGCCTTGGGTCAGTTCCTAGCACCCTCCCAAAACAGGAGACTCTTTCCTTCCTCCTGTCCTTCTTCCCTAATCTCTTCCAGCCTCTTCCTCTCCTGCCATGTTCTTTTTTCAGATAGAGTCACTGTGTTGCCAGATGTTTGGAAGCGTTAGGTACAATCGTTAACATTTCGGCCACCATGGCTCCTGCCGGCATGCTCTGGTCTCTCATGACTCGCCCCTCATCCCTCCTCTGCCTACTGTCGTCCATTCTAGTCCCGAACAAGCACCTTTTCCTTGCTCAAGGTCTTTGCGTCTGCAGTTCCCTCTGCCTGGAATGCTCTTCCACCTTTCTAAGGCCGGCTTTTGTTATTCTGTTTTCTAGCTAAATGGAGACTTTTTTTTTTTTTTTAAGCAACTTCCTTCCTTCCCTGCCTTACTTAGCATTTACTTCCAGTCACACAGCCTGGTTGATTTGCTTTTGTTTTTGTTCTAAGAAAAGGTCTTGATATGAAGCCCTGGCTGGGCCTGGAACTCACTGTTTAACCCAGGCATGGGTGTGACCTGGTGGGGTAGGAGAAGGTGCCATCCCGTGCCCTGACTCCGGGAGTTGGCAGGCTCAGTCTCCCCTTTCAGTTGTATGGATTTCCCCTTTCCCTCACAGAGTGTTGTGGTTGATATCACCCTCACCCTCCCCCACCCCACACCCAGTGATTCTGGCAGAGTGCTGCCCCGGGAGGGCTTTAGCAATCTCCCTGAGTGTCACAACTTGCCTTGCGTGATGGAGGGGTGAGCGCCAGCCATGTCTCTGACACCAGGCTAGCCCATTAGTTAAGAGCTTTGTATACACACAGACCTGGTTCAAGTCTTTTGCTGAGTATGTCAGCCAGTTTTTCTGGGAACGGGCCAGAGGGAACAGATTTTAGGATTTGTTTAGCTCTACTTCTGTAGCATGAACAGACATGACCAGTGTCTAAGTGGATGGGCTGCTGTCTGGCTGGGGGCACAATGTTCTAGAGCAGCCATTCTCAACCTGTGGGTCTCCACCCCTTTGAGGGTTGAATGACCCCTCTCACGTGGGTTTGCTTAAGACCGTCAGAAAACACAGATAATTAATTATGATTCATACATAACAGCAGCAAAATTACAGTTATGAAGTAGCAACGAAAATAATTCTTTGCTTGGGGTCACCACAACGTGAGGAACTATATTAAAGGGTCACAACGTTAGGAAGGCTGAGAACCACTGTTGTAGAGGAAATAGCAAATCTGATCCTGAACCTCAGTTTCCACGTCTGCAAGATGGGGGTGATGTGGCAGCGAGGGCTTATAGGATAAAGTCTACAAAGTGCTAAAACTAGCACCTGCATGCCAAAGGACTCGGTAGGTAGGCAGAGCTGGTGATTAGCACTACCGTCCTCAGACTGCCTTGCAGATGTGAAGTCACACAACACAACTGGCCTGTGGTCTGCTAGAAGATGAGCATCATCGCCCCAGGAGGAGGGGGGTTAGGAATTAGCTCAAGCCCCTCTGGTCCAGAGCCCATGCTCACACTGTCTTTTTCTTCCTTTTGTGGTTAGAAACCAGAGCCTTGCTCACGCTGTCCAGCCCGGGTCTCCTGAGTTCCATCTCCAGCCTTCTTACAGGTATATTTTACTTTTATCGGGGAGGGGTAGTGTATGTCACGGCAAGTGTGCAAAGGCTGGAGGACAGCGTGCTTGAGTCCTTTTTCTCCTTCCAACATGTGGTCTCAGGGATTGAACTCAGGACATCAGGCTTGGCAGCAAGTGTCCTTATCCACTGAGCTATCTCACTGGCCTCCCCAGTGAGTATTGTTTACTTTGAGGCAGGGTCTTATTAAGGTTTTCAGACCGAACTTGAACTCAGGCTGCAATCCAGGCAGTCCTTGAGTGCGCGATTCTCCTGCCTCAGCCCCTGAGTAGGTAGGATGACTGGGAAGTGCCAATGTGCCCATATGACTGCCTCTCTGTCAGACAGATGGAGCAACTGAGGTCCAAGGGAGAGGGGTGGATGTCCAAGCGAATAAACACAAGCTCCGCTGACCTCGGGATGCCCCGCTGGATTTCTGCCCAAGATGTTAGCTTGTATCATCTTCGCCTGACGCTCCAGCTCGCTGTCTCCAGCTGTGCTTTCTTTGGATCGCAGCCCAGCTTGGGGAAGCTGAATCAGCCATCTCCCCTCTTGCCCCCGCCACCCTGTGCCCACCCAAGTTGCTCCTCAGGAAAAAACACCATCCCCAGTCCCCCATCCGCAGAGCTGCAGCTCATGTGCCTGTGTGAGTCATGAAAAGTCAGCCTGGGAGCACAGGACAGGAGACCCAGGGTGATGAACGGGGAGAAGGGCAGAAAGACCAGGATGGCATCCGTTTCCAGAATGCAGCCGGACAAAGCAGTCCCCGTGGAGCCTGGGTATTTACCAAATAGGGAAAAGGCAAAGACAGGGCTGGGGCTTTCTGAGTTCAGTCGGGAAGAAGTGTTGATGGTCTCTCCGGGCTGCTAATGCTTGGAGACAGAGCGCACTGTGTTCCTCTTCTCCTTCCCATTTCCTTCTTGAAAACCAGTTCCTTTTTTCTGGGGAAAGAGCCATCTGCCTGGTCCCTAGAGGCCTTTCTAGGTTTGAAACTGGAGGGTTTGAAAGGTGCCATTTCCTCAGATCCTACCTAGAGCCCTTCTACTGCTGACCTGGGCCTCTCTGTCTTGACCCTGGTATTGGCCTTGAGTGGCCTCTGACTTCCTTAATTCCATTCAATAGTTTTGCTTGGTACCAGGCTTTGTCTGTATCAGGCAAGGGCTCTCCACTGAGCTCTTATCCCCAGCCCCCTTCATTTAATTATTTATTTATTTAGTGGGGAGTAGTTTCCCCGCATGTATATATCTGCACCACTTGCTTGACTGGTGTTCTTAGAGGTCAGAAGATGGCATTGAGTTCCCTGGAACTAGACTTACAGACCGTTATGAGCTGTCTTGTGGGTGCTGGGAATTGAACCCAAGTCCTCTGGGAGAGCAGTGTGTGTTCTTAACCACTGAGCCATCTCTCCAGCCCCTTATTTATTTATGGTTGAGACAGGATCATTCTGTCTAGCCCTAGCTATCCTGAAACTTGCTACATAGACCAGGCTGGCTTCAAACTCCAGAGATCTGATCTACTTGCCTACCTCAATCTCCTAAAAACTGAGATTAAAGGTTGGCGATCCTGCTGCTGGGCCTTTCCGTGTGTGTGTGTGTGTGTGTGTGTGTGTGTAAGGTGAAAAAGAGAGAGAGCACATGTGTGTGAGTGTGAGCATGGAAGCCAGCGATCAACCTCAGGATTCCTGGCTCAGGTGCCTCAACCTTGCTTTTTGTTTTTGTTTTTTTTTTGTCTCTGAGACAAGACGACCAGGATCTCACTAAGTGGCTCTCTAGAACTAGGCAAGCAAATCTCAAGACTTCTGCAGTCTCCCCTCCCCCAGCGCTAATTAGCATTTCTTGCCACCCTGGCTGCCCAGCATTTTCAAAGGTGTTCTGGGGTCCAGACTGAGTGCCCCACAATTTTCCTCCAAGCTCTTTAGGGGGTGAACTATCTCCAGTCCTCCGTTTCCCCTCGTGGTCTGTCTTCCTTTCCCATTTCTCTGGCTCTTTCAGAAGCCTGACACTGACTCACAGGAACCCCCGCCCTGCCTCGCCCTAGGCCTTTTGACCCTCTGGTCTTCTTTATGCTCCACACGGTCTTTCCAGCCTCAAACCATTGGGAGAAGGAGGCAGGGCATCTGCAGCAGGGCAGTTTAGGTGCCTGGTGATGAAAAGATAAAATACGTAAGCTCAGGAAGAAGGTGCAACAGAAGGAGAGACTGGCTCTTTAGTTGGGCTGCCACGGCCACTCTAAGCTAAGGGTGCTTTGTTTCCCCACTCCAACCCCCCACCCCTGCCCAGGGTCTTTTATGAAGGTTACAAACAACAACAACAACAAAATCACACTCAACACATTCCAACCACTGAAGATTTCCAGGATATACTAATCTTTTTTTTTTTAATTTTTCGAGACAGGGTTTCTCCGTAGCTTTTTGGTTCCTGTCCTGGAACTAGCTCTTGTAGACCAGGCTGGCCTCGAACTCACAGAGATCCACCTGCCTCTGCCTCCCGAGTGTTGGGATTAAAGGCGTGCGCCACCACCGCCCGGCAGGATATACTAATCTTAACATCTCTGGGGCCAGACAACATAAACTTTGATCAGACAAGGACCACCAGCCACAGCTTCCAGACTTCCTCCTCTCTAGAGCTAAGTGGTCAGTGCTGTTCCTTTTGGAGACAAGGCCGCACATGCGCAGAAGGATCATTGGACTACAATTCCCCAAAGCGGCAGCATCCTATCGAACTACAATTCCCAATTCAACAAAAGCCACACATGCGCAGGACATTTTTTCCAGAGCACCTGGATCCCCCTTAAAAACGGGGAACGCCGGGGGCTGGAGAGATGGCTCAGCGGTTAAGAGCACTGCCTGCTCTTCCAAAGGTCCTGAGTTCAATTCCCAGCAACCACATGGTGGCTCACAACCATCTGCAATGAGGTCTGGTGCCCTCTTCTGGCCTGCAGGCATACATGGAAGGAATGTTATATACATAATAAATAAATCTTTAAAAAAAAAAAAAAAAAACGGGGAACGCCATAACTCGCCACTTTTCGTCTCTTCACCCCCGTCCCTCAACTGTCGTCACCCCCCCATTAAAGTTTACCCACGTGGGACCCCGCGCGTCTCGTGTTTTCTCTCTAACCCCACAGAAAGAACAACAGTCCCCAACTCTGCACCTCTCCAGGCCTTCTCCATCTCAGATCATGACTCCCTCTATTATCCAAGCTGGAATTCACCATCCTCAACTCACCAGTGTTCATTACCCACACCCGCAAATCCTGGTCTTTGCAAAAGATGTTCAGTACTCTACCCGGGCTCTATTAGCTCAGCAATATCAAGCCACCTTCATAGTCTGCCTGGACTTCATCCCCTTCCCTGCAGGTCAAGTCTCTCTGTAGCAACCAAAAGTGTCATTTAGAGGGTGGAAGAGAAGCTGAGAATGGTGGCAAATACCTCTCTAAAAATTAAAATGGGCTGAAGTGATGGCTTGGAGGTTAAGAGCACTGGCTGCTCTTCCAGAGGTCCTGAGTTCAATTCCCAGCAACCACATGGTGGCTCACAGCCATCTGTAATGAGATCTGGTGCCCTCTTCTGGTGTATAGGTATACATGCATACTGTATTCATAATAAATAAATCTTTTTAAAAAATAAAAAAGAGCTGGGTGGTGGTGGCACATGCCTTTAATCCCAGCACTTGGGAGGCAGAGGCAGGTGGATCTCTGTGAGTTTGAGATCAGCCTGGTCTACAAGAGCTAGTTACAGGACGGGTTCCAAAGCTACAGAGAAACCCTATCTCGAAAACAACAACAAACCAAAAACCAAAACAAAACAAAAATTAAAACAGAAATAAATAAAGTGGAAGATAGAGAAAGAGAAAAATAAGGATGCTAGGCATGGTGGCATCTGCCTATAATCCCAGTATATGGGAGCCTAAGAAGGGAAAACCAAAAATTCAAAGTCAAGACTGGCATGGTCGTGCTCGCCTTTAATCCCAGCACTCAGGAGGCAGAGGTAGGTGGATCTCTGTGAGTTTGAAGCCAGTGGGGTTTACAGAGTGAGCTCCAGGACAATCAAAGATACACAAAGAAACATGTCTTGTAAAATTAAAAAAAAATTAAAGAGGGGGTGGTGGTAGGGTGGGTAAAAATGACAGCATTTTTTCTACCCTTTCCAAACCCTCTAGTGGTTCCCCATCACACATGTGACTAAACCAAGACCTGGCAATCCCTAAACACTAAGGGTCTTAGCTCTTGCTTACCTCTTTCTGTAATTCCACTGATCTGCCACTGTTTGGGCCACACGACAAGCTTGATAAACCTCAGGCTTTTCATGACTTTTCCCTGCCAAGTCATCCTGTGAGAAAGTCCCCTCCCTGTTACTGTGTTTGCTTAGTTTCTTCTTTTGCCCCCCTTTTTTTTCCTTTGAGACAGTTCCATTAAGGTCAGGCGGCCCTTGAACTCACTATATAGCTGACTTTGAACTTCCATTCCTCCTGCTCCCACACTCCCGACTGCCACCACACCCAGAATTTTTTTTTTTCCTTCACTGCCTCTGTCTTCCAAATTCGACCTCAGGGCCAGGTAGGAGCCTGATACCCACGTTTACACTAACTCCATAAACATTTGTTGAATCCAAGGATGGGTGGACATCGCCATCCGCGAGCCCTGTAAAGGAGGAGAGTCAATGGCTGGCTGTGTAGGCCCCAGCCTGATTGCCCGCTGAGCCTCTAAGCTCTTTGCTGCTTCCCGCTGGCACCATCCATCTCCTGACTCTCTCCAGGGTTATGTGGAGCTGGTCTGCCGCCAGGAATGTCATGCTTTCCTAATCTCCTCTGGGGCCCACAGATCTCTATGGTCATGGGAGGTGCCCCCTTGGGATCTCAGTTGACAGTACACAAATGTGGACTTCTTGACCTAGCTGGCTCCCATCCCTTTCCACATGCTAGGCTGCCCTGGAACAGTGTGTCTGCCTTCTTTGTGGGGGAGGTAACTTGTTTCCTGGTATGGGAGAGGTTGCTGGCCATGGTGACCTCTCTCACAGACTCCTAGGGCAGAACTTCAGGCCTGAGGTGAGACAAGTTAGTTCCCAAACAATTTGTAATATAGCAACTTTTCTTTCTTTATAAAGATTTGTTATTTATGTGTATATATGTGTATCTGTGTATGTGTATACTCATGTGAGTGCAGTGCCCATGGAGGCCAGAAGAGGGCAACGGACACCCTAGAGCTGGAGTTACAGGCAGCTGTAATGTGAGTGCAGGGAACCAAACACTAGTCTCTGAAAGAACAGTACATGCTCTTAGCCACTGAACCGTCTTTCTAGGCCCAACAGCAGCTTCTCTGTCTCCGCCCCCCTTTCTGTCCTTCCTTTTATTTTTCAAAAGAAACAAACCAATTTTGAAAAATTATTTATTATCATCGTGTGGGGACATGGGTGTGCCGTGTCACCCAGGTGATGGTCGGAGGGTGACTCTGAGGAGTGTAGTCTCCGTTTCCACCTTTGTGTGGATTCCAGGGATTGAACTCATGTCATCAGGCTCCTGTGACATTTTTACTTGCCACCTCAGTGGTTTTTAAAATAGGTAGAATTTGGTTAAATTAGGTGTGGTGGCTCCCATTTGGGAGACTGAGGCCAAAGGATGGCCGTGAGTTCCAGGATAACCTGGTCTACACAATGAGACTTTGACTCAGAAAGAACAAGGCTGGAGCTGCCTCTCAGTTGTTAGGAGTGCTTGCCTGGCATACAGAGAGTCATAGACTGGATTCTCAGTGGCTCATAAACCAGACATAGTGCTGCCCATTTGTCATCCCAGCACACTGGAGACAGTGGCAGAAAGACCAGCAGGTCAAAGTCCCCCTGGTTACACAGTGATTTTTTGAGGCCAGGCTGGGATTCATGACATTTTGTCTCAAAAACAAACAAACAAACAAACCCCCCCAAAAACAGCTGAGACAGCCAGCTGCAGCGGTGGGTAAGCAGGGTCCGCCAAGCCTATTTGCTGGGCCTGACCCCCCTCCTGCCTGCCTTGGCCCTGGCCTTCAGCATGGTCTCTAGCCCTGGTTCTGGGTGGCCACTTCGCCAAGGCCCTCTCCCCAATCAGCTCCTGAGACTGGCAGCTTGCCTGGTTCTGGTTCTGGGATGGCTAGGGGCCCGTCCCATGTATAGCTTGACAAGTGCCATGCTCGGTCTAGGACTGGGCTTTGGCTGGGCTGGCATTCCTGGGAGGGACCATGGTCTGGCGCCAGCCAATCAGGAAAGGGCAGATCCGCAGACCACCGCCCCCTTAGGACATGCCCAGGCTTGTCTGGACTTGTCCTGACGTGTCCAAAGATGCTGCAGCAAATCAAATTCAAAGTAATGTAACTGCTGCTTGCTTAGCCAATCAGGCTTGTTGGAGATGACCTAACTGTCTCTGGAATTCCCCTAGCTGTGTATAAAAGGAGCCTGTAAGGGGCTGGAGAGATGGCTCAGCGGTTAAGAGCACTGCTTGCTCTTCCAAAGGTCACGAGTTCAATTCCCAGCAACCACATGGTGGCTCACAACCATCTGTAAGGAGGTCTGGTGCCCTCTTCTGAGCTGCAGACATGCACACAGACAGAATATTGTATACATAATAAATAAAATAAATAAATATTAAAAAAAAAAAAAAAAAGGAGCCTGTAAGCTTCTCTCCGGGTCGCTGCCATTTTGTTGGGAGACAGATCCCAGGATGCTGGAATTTGCTCTTGAGAATTAAATGCTTCTGCTTTGCGTAAGTAAGTAGTGGTCTTTTGTGGGGTGATTTGCAGACCCCAACACAGCAACAAACAACAACAACAAACATCACTCAGAGGCAGGCGGATCTCTGTGCATTTGAGGCCAACCTGATCTACAGAGCAAGTTCCAGAGTAGACTCCAAAGCTACACAGAGAAACGCTGTCTCGAAAAAAATCAAACCAAACAAAAAACCAGCAAAAAACAAAACGTTAGCCCAAACCAAAAATAAACAAAGAAAGGAGGAAGGTAGGTACTTTTTTTCTCAAAGCAAGACCAAGATTCTGTCTTTACTGGATTCACAGAGAGGTAGGCATTTATCTGAGAGGCTCTTCAGTGACTCTGCTGGTCTTGAACTCAACTTGTAGTCAAGGACGTCCTGGAGCTGATTCTCCTGCCCGGTGGCACTGGCGTGATTATCGACACTCAACTGACTAGAACTCTTTTGGTTGGCAGGATGTAAACAGTGTTTGGTGGAAAGCATCACCTCAGCTCCCTAACGTCTATATTTAGCTTACATGTCTAGTTGAAACATAACAGGTAATGATACCCAATTATCGACTGCCTTACAGAGCTGAGAGAATGGCATTTAACAAAAGAGCTTCTAATACAGAGATACGCTAGCTCCTGCAGCATCCTATAGCTCCTCCAAGAAGATAGGTGTTTGCAGAAGACCTTCTGCCTTGAGGCTTGCCTTTGGGTATGGCAAAGTCACCTGCATAGCAAAAAGCAGCCTTCCACCTCTTTGGCTTTCTGGATACCATCTGGGGAATTGATCATATCATCCTGCCAAGACAGGTAGACTGAATCTTCCCCCCAGGAAAATCTTCGGGCCTCTTGTACTCAGCAGCAAATGGCAAGCCCTGTTTCTTTCTTTCTTTCTTTTTTTTTTTTAATACTTATTTATTATGTATACAGTATTCTACCTGTGTGTATGCCAGCAGCCTAGAAGAGGGCACCAGACCTCATTACAGATGGTTATGAGCCACCATGTGGTTGCTGGGAATTGAACTCAGGACCTTTGGAAGAGCAGGCAATGCTCTTAACCACTGAGCCATCTTTCCAGCCCCGGCAAGCCCTGTTTCTAAAGGTTGGTGTTCTCCAAGGGCTAAGGAGAGACTTGGGATTGCCTACATTGCTAAAAAACGCTGTCTCATGTCTGCTCATTTATCCCCTTAGATCTTTCTACTGGCATTTGATGACTTAAGGTACTGACTGGTAGGTAGGTCATTACTTCATTTGTTAAGTTTCCTGCTAAAATACAGACAGGTGTGCCTCTTTAACAGGCCTCATAGTCCAGAACTAACAGGTTTCAGGGTATCTTCAGAGGCTCAAGAGTTTCTAATTTCTTTTGTCTTCTAAAATGTTCATACTCCGAGATGTAAATCTGTTCCAGCTGTCTTACAGATATCTGCAGGTTCCTGGGGGAAGTTCTGCTGCTGTAGCAAAAATCAGGTCTGGTAAAAGCTAACAGTCTCCAGAGCGTATTTTAACCCCACCTATTTTTAAGCTTATTTTACAGGTCATTCCTGCTGTCTGGGCCAAGACCAGTTTACAAAGTGCTCTCCAGATAATGCCAACACATGCACCAGCTCCTGGGCCCTAACCATTGCTACTTGCCTTCTCATCTCCCTCAGGAAACAGCTGCCTGAGGTCTCTAGGATGACAGTAAACCGGATGCCGCTCCAGTCACACCTCTCGCTGAGTGTGAGCCCACTAACTCCCAGCTCTCCCCTCTCCCACATCACCCCATGCGCACAGGAAGCAACCAGACTTGAGCTGGCGCCCCTTTATCCAAGAAGTCTAAAATGTTTGGTTGAGGGGCTTCACCTCAGCTCACTGGCACCTGTTTATCCAAAAAGTCTGGAATGTTTGGTCAAAAGTGTCACCTCAGCTCCCTAAATCCCCTTTTATACAAAGAGTGTGGATTGTTTGCCTGGGGGCTTCACCCCAGCTTCTGGAATAAGCTCCCTCCCCTGGGAAGTTGCCCTAGTCCAAACTCCACCTCCAAGAAAGTCTACCAAATGGTGACCCCTCCCCAGGGAAGGTTGGGACCACTCCCACATGCTATTTAAACTGCCCCCCAGAGAATGAACACATGGTCTCCCCTTCTCTGTGTCTCTTCCCCTCTCCATGTTTTTCCCGGGCCTCCCTGGAATACTCCTTTAAACATGGGCATCTTTAATTTGGTTTGATTCAGTCTGATTGGGATTATTTGCGCCAGTGGAGAGGCTCATCTAAGAGAAAATTCCTAACAGTGTGGCTGCGTCAGGGACCAGCTCTACAGTTTCCTGACGTTAAGGTGTATTTACTACACGAGGCTCTTCTCCCTAAACCTTGCTCACTAACAAAGGGAAATGTGTGGGTGTTCATAGCATCATTCATTATCCTAAGTGGAGAAGCCGGGTGCGGTGGTGCAAGCCTGTAATCCCAGCACTTGGGAGGCAGAGGTAGAAGGACTGAATGTTGGCCTGGTCTATCTGGGGCATTCACGGGCAGCCAGGGCTATACAGGAAGATCCTGTCTCAAAGAAAGGGGGGGGGGAGGAAATAGGAAAACAAGGTGATTGTCTTCGGGTTTCTGTTGCTGCAGTGAAACACCACGACCAAAAAGCAAGTTGTGTAGGAAAGGATCTATTTGGTTTACACTTCATATCATTGTTCATCACCAAAGGAAGTCAGGACAGGAACTCAAAACAGGAGGCAGGAGCTGATAGGCCATGGAGAAGTGGGGCTAATTGGCTTGCTCAGCCTGCTTTCTTCTGTAACCCAGGACAATCGGCCCGGGGGTGGCCCGGGGGTGGCGCCACTTATTAAGAAAATGTCCGCCGGGCGGTGGTGGCGCACGCCTTTAATCCCAGCACTTGGGAGGCAGAGGCAGGTGGATCTCTGTGAGTTCGAGACCAGCCTGGTCTACAAGAGCTAGTTCCAGGACAGGCTCCAAAACCACAGAGAAACCCTGTCTCGAAAAACCAAAAAAAAGAAAATGTCCTACAGAATCTTATAGGTTCCCTCCTCTCTGATGAGTCTGGCTTGTGTCAAGCTGACAAAAACTTAGTACAGTAGTAAGTATACTCCTGGCATTTGGGAGGCTGAGGCAGGGGGATGACTATGGTGGTATTCAGTCTTTAATCTGAGTACTCAGGAGGCAGAGACAGGGAGAGTTCTGTAAGAGGCCAGGTTAGTGTCCATAATGAGTTTTAGGCCAGCCAGAGCAATATAGCAAGATCTTGCCTCAAGAAACAACAACAACCAAAAAATAGAGGGCTAGGGAGATGGCTTAGTGGATAAAATGCTTGCTTTCTAAGCAAAGAGGACCAGAGTTCAGAAGTTTGGATCCTCAGAACCAGCTGGCTTGCTAGACTGGCTCCGTCAGTCAAATCAGTCGGCTCCAGTTCAGCGAGAGATCCTGCCTCAAGGATCAAGTGAAGAGTGATCGAGGTTGATACCCAATGTCAACCTCTGATTTCCACATTCACACACAGGTGTGCATCCATACACAGTTGAATGTACAGACAAACACATACAGCCAAAAAGAGAGAGAGGAGAAGGGGAGAGAGGAGGAAGAGAGAGAGAGAGAGCAAGCAACACAGGCAAACCTTTATGTGGTGTTGAGAGCACAGGAGGAACAGAGCTCCAGAGAAACCAAGAATGCTAAGCAGGCAGGACTATCTTTTCAATGGGAAAGAGGTAAAACCTGTTCTTCATCCAGAAATCTGGGAATTGGAAGTGATTATAGCCTGGTGATCTGTGTTCTCTGTTGGGCCAGGTCATATCAATCTCCTCCAGCCAGGCCTAGAGGTGGCTAGTAATCTATAAATGACCCTTACAGCCATGGGCTCCCCAAGCTCCCACAACCAGGACCAGTGATACCCAGTAGTCTAAGTGACCTTTACATTATCTGTATAGCCAGGGACTCTCCCAAGCTCCCACAACCAGGACCAGAAGTGGCTAATAGCCCAAATGACCTCTACCCTACCTGTATGACAGAAACCAGGCAGAACTAGCTTAGGAGCTTAAGCGAGTACAGGTAGCCTATCTCTAGAACCCATCTTCTCGGAAGAAATGACATGTACCCTGAGTCGAGTTTCAATGTAATTGTTCTTTCTTCTGCACTGGTGACTGTGCCCAAATGACCTCTACCCTACCTGTATGACAGAAACCAGGCAGAACTAGCTTAGGAGCTTAAGCGAGTACAGGTAGCCTATCTCTAGAACCCATCTGCTCGGAAGAAATGACATGTACTCCGAGTCGAGTTTCAGTGTAATTGTTCTTTCTTCTGCACTGGGGACTATATTACACCAGGAAACTTTTTCCAAATTATACTGTGTTTAAATTTCTTGGGAATGAACTGCCTGGCATCAGACTCTCGAGAAGGTTTGATCCAGGTTAACGAAATCAATCTGAAGTGACTTTTCATTCTCACCTTGAAGTTTGTTTCCCTGCACGACATCTGTAGGGTCCCCCTTAGTATAGGACACAGCAATGCCATTCCTGGGCATTCCAGGTCAGCATGTCACAGAGAAATTGCGTTATCAGTTTTTTAGCATAGCTCGTCACAAGAGCTATGGGACCATGCTCAGACTGGGGTTGCCATAAAGAGGAACCTCTGTTGAGGAGTGGCTGCTGTCAGAGTGAGCTGTGGCAATGTCTGTAGGGCATTTTCTGGGTTGTTAATTGATGCAGGAGGATTCAGCCCACTGTGAGTGGTGCTGTCCTTGGGCAGGCGGTCCTGGGTTGTGTAAGGCAGCAAGCTGGGACTGGAGAGATGGCTCAGTCAGTTAGAACATTTGCTGCTCTTGCAGAGGACCTGGCTTCAGTTCCCAGCATCCACATAGTGGCTCACTACCATCTATAACCCCAGTTTCAGGGGCTCCAATGTCCCCTTCCGGCCTTTCGGCCGGAACATATGAACATATGGTGCATATACATACATGTAGGCAAAGTACTCATACATATAAAACATCTTTCTGTTGGTTTGCTTTTTATTTTTGTTTTTTGAGACAGGGTTTCTCTGTGTAGCCCTGGCTGTCCTCGAACACGCTCTGCAAAACAGGTTGGCCTCGAACTCACAGAAATCCACCTGCCTCTGCCTCCACCAGTGCTGGGATTAAAGGTGTTCCCCCCCAAATAGAAATAATCTTATTTATTTATTTATTTTTGGTTTTTTTGAGACAGGGTTTCTCTGTGGTTTTGTAGCCTGTCCTGGAACTAGCTCTTGTAGACCAGGCTGGTCTCGAACTCACAGAGATCCGCCTGCCTCTGCCTCCCAAGTGCTGGGATTAAAGGCGTGCGCCACCACCGCCCGGCTCTAGAAATAATCTTAAAAAAAAAAAAAAAGACAGCTAAGGGATTGGGGATTTAGAGCTGTGGTAGAATGCTTGTCCAGCAAGGATGAGGCCTTGAGTTTAGTCCTCAGCCCAAGGAGCAGATGTGCAAAAGCAGCCTGACAGGCGTGGAGAACAAGCCAGCAAGCACGGCTCTTCCATCGCTCTTGCTTTCCGCTCCTGCCTTGGCTTCCCTCATAATGGAACATAACCCGTAAGTCAAATAAACCCTTTCCTCCCCAAATTGTTTTGGCCATGCCATTTATCATGACAAAAAAAGCAAACCAGTTGGGACTAGAGAGATGGCTCAGGAACCGCCATCTTCCAGAGGTACTGAGTTCAGTTCCTAGCACCCACATGGTGGCTCACAACCATCTGTAATGAGATCCGATGCTCTCTTCTGGCGAGCAGGCATACATGCAGGTAGAACATTCTATAATAAATAAATAAATCTTTTAAAAAAAAAGTAAACCAGGAAAGGAACGAGGCTCGATGTCTGTCAACAGAGGACTAGACAAAGAAATGTGCAGCTCACGACAGATTTTGATTTTAGCCATAAAGAAATTATGTTGTCTGCAGGAAAATGGGTGCAACTGAAGATACTGGACAAAGAAACGAATATCGTATGTTTTCTCTTACTTATGTGGAGGGCAAACCTCTAATCCTTGCACTTGAGAAGCAGAGGAAGTGAGCTAAAAGTCAGCTTGGCCTAGACTGTGTACAGTTACATGAAATCATGCCGTGTATGTGACATTAGAGATGGCTAATGAATGGGGAAAAGGGAGAAAGAAGGTGGAATTGAAGCCAGGCAGTGGTGGCATACATGTTTGATTCCAGCACTCGGGAGACCGAGCCAGCCGGGTCTACAGAGTGAGTTCCAGGACAGCCAGGACTACACAGACAAACCCTGTCTCAACTGCCTCTAAGAACAAAGGGGCTTACGGGAAGGATTCCAGGTGAGCCAAGGGAACTGGCAGATGTGCTCAATGCACTATACTTGTATTGAAAAATTAAAAACCCTGGGGATCTGGGAAGATGACTCATTTGGTAAAGTTCTGCCCTTGAAAGTATAAGTTTGGCCGAGCGGTGGTGGCGCACGCCTTTAATCCCAGCACTCGGGAGGCAGAGGCAGGCGGATCTCTGTGAGTTCGAGACCAGCCTGGTCTACAAGAGCTAGTTCCAGGACAGGCTCCAAAACCACAGAGAAACCCTGTCTCAAAAAACCAAAAAAAAAAAAAAAAAAAAAAGTATAAGTTTGATCCCTAGAATATGTCTGTAATCCAGGCATTTGCAAGGCAGGGACAGGTGGATTCCTGAGGCTCACCACCTACCCAGCCCAACCTAAATGTTAAGCTAGAGAGGGAACCTGTGGCAAAAAGAAAAAGAAAAGAAAAGGCCAACACCCGAGGAACGTAACACGGGAGGCTGTCCTCCGGCCCTCCCACATCCCTGTGCGCACTGGACTGTGACGGTTGCACAATGCCAAGTTGCTGAAAGCACTGGTGTGTACGTCTGAGACACAAATACACAGACGTGTTTGAAACAAGTGAGTTTCAGTGTAAGTCAGCTCCTTCAAACAGCAGTTAGCAAAGTTTTTAAAAGTTTTTCCAGCTAGCGTTGAGCCCTCTGGTCTTAGAATTCAAGCGTCCAGGAACCCTTCAGCTAGGATCGCTCAGCAGGAGGCCTCCTCTCCTGCCTCTCTAGCACATAGTTTTCCATGATCTCAGAGTTTTAGGAGTTGCTGTCACTGGGTCTCCTCTTTTGGAGAAGTTTGGAGTTTAAATCTGCAGACTCAGTCCTTCTGGGTGTAAACATGTTGGCTTCTGGCCGAAGTAGAAAGATGGTCATTGTCAGGGATATAGTGGAGGTGGAGGATTGCCACTCGTGTCCTCCAAGTACGAGGAGGTGTTAGTATGCCACAGCATTTCAAATCCAGGCCCTGGTAAGGCCTACACCTCTCCCATTCCCATCTTGTGCTATAATTGGCCTGTGCTCTAAGCTCACCAAGCCCCACCATACCTCCCAGCCCTGGTACAGGCTGTCCTCTTTCCTTGGCTACCTGGAAACTTCATTGTCATCTCCTTTCAAGGTTCCTTGGCACACTCACTGGCCTGGTATCCCCTTGCAGCCTTATCTCCCTACACAGAGGGATTGTTTATTGCCTGCTTCCCCCACGGCTCTGTGGGGGCTCCCTGAACACAAAGCCTTTCTTATTTATTGCTTGTTCCCAAGGCCCTAGTACAAGTTCAACACATATCCTGCCTAGTCAAATGGAGAAACGACGGGGCCCTCCCACCACATTACTCAGGGCCAGGAAGACACATGGAGACACCCCTTTCCCTAGTCTATTCTGGGCTAAAAGGGTTTCTCTTATGTGATCCCAGAATGGCCAGAGAGCCACTCCCTTTAGAAACCTCACTGGAGGGCAGAAGCCTGCCCTCTACTTGCTTTGGAAACTGCCTCAGTGTAATTGAAACCACAAAACAGGGTCCCAGAGCGCTGCAGCCAGCCCAGAGTTGGATCCTGCTGGAGCCTCCCTCCCGCCATTGCTGGGACCTGGGAGGCAGGATGAAATCTTGTTCCTCTCAGGGGCTCTTACTGCAGTGACAGAGAACAAGGTTAAAATGCATGGGAACGTGAACAAGTATGGCTTTTTTCATACAAGCTATTTATTTTTTTATTTATTCTCTTATATATGTGTGGGCCCATGAATAGAGGTCAGACAACTCTGTCCAGTCAGCTCTCTCCTGCCACCATTTCCATGGGTTCTGGGAATTGAACTCAGGTCCTCAGACTTGTGTAACAAGCATTTTTACCTGCTGAGCTGTCTTACCTGCTCTCTCTCTCTCTCTCTCTCTCTCTCTCTCTCTCTCTCTCTCTGTGTGTGTGTGTGTGTGTGTAAAACCAACCTGGCTTACATTGTGAGTTCCATGACAGCCAGGGGCTATGTCCTCTATGAAAGGGGTTGGTTCAGCAGTTAAAATCACTTATTCTTCCAGGGGGCCCAGGTTTGAGGCCTTGTACTCCAGTTCCTCTCCTGGTCACCTGCTGGGATTCCAGATGTCCTTTTTATTTTTATAATGTCTCACTGTGGCCCTGGCCAGGCTGGAACCCAGATCTGCCTGCCACTGCCTCCAAATGCTAGGATTAAAGGTACCACCTCACTGGGCTGTAGCAGGTTTTCTCTTTGTGCCACCAACCAGCTCCCAAATCATGACATGGAGCTTTATTAGTTATGAATGGTCAGCCTTAGTTTATGCTTGCCCTACTAGCTCTTATAACTTATTTTAACCTGTTTCTCTATGTTTTGCTTCGGGGCTTTTCACTGTTTGTCCTACTTTCCTGTTTCGTCCATGTATGGCTAACTGTTGGCTGCCTGTCCCAAGAGCCTCCCTCATCCTCTACTCTTGAACCTGTTCCTCCTCCTCCTTATTCTCTCTGTTCACCAGTCCCACCTATCCCTCCTCTGCCTATTGACTCCAGCTTTTTATTAGATTAATCAGGTACTTTGGGCAGGCAAAGCAAAACAACACTTCTTCTTTTTTTTTTTTTTTTTTTTTTTTTTTTGTTGTTGTTGTTTTTTCGAGACAGGGTTTCTCTGTGGCTTTGGAGCCTGTCCTGGAACTAGCTCTTGTAGACCAGGCTGGTCTCAAACTCACAGAGATCCACCTGCCTCTGCCTCCCGAGTGCTGGGATTAAAGGCGTGTGCCACCGCCGCCGGCAAAACAACACTTCTTTACATAAACAACTGCAACACAACTTACATAGTTAAACATTCCACACCAGGCCTTTCATATAGGCTTTTTTTTAAAAAACAAAAACATGGGGGGCTGGAGAGATGGCTCATTGGTTAGAGCACTGGCTGCTCTTGCAGAGGACCTGGGTTCAACTCCCAGCACCCACATGGCAGCTCACAACTGTCTAACTCTAGTTCCAGGGGGATCTGACACCCTCATACAGATGTATATGCAGGTAAAACACCCAATAGACATACAACAAAAATAAACAAATCATTAAAAAATTTAAAAAAAAAAGGCATTTGTGTTTTGCCTGCATGTATGATCTTTATGAAGGTATAGGATCCCCCAGAACAGGAGTTAAAGTTGTGAGTTGCCATATGGATGCTAGCAATTGAACCCTGGTCCTCTGCAAGAGCAGCCAGTGCTCTTAATTGATGAGCTCAAACCCCAGGTTTTTTTGTTTTTCCTTTTTCAGGACAGGGTTTCTTTGTGCAAACCCAACTGTCCTGGGACTCACTCTGCAGACCAGTCTGACCTTGAACTCAGAGATCTGCTTGCCTTTGCTTCCTAAGTGCTGGGATTAAAGGTATGCACCACCACTGCCCGGCTAACCTGTTTAAAATTCTTTGTGTGTTTTGTTTTCATGTATGTTTGTGCACCACATGTGTGCCTAATGCCCATGGTGGCCAGAAGAGGTGTTAAATAATCCTCTGAACCAGTTACAGGTGTCTGTGAGCTGCTGTAGTGATGTGGTAATACTGGGAATCCAACCTGGGTCTTCTGGAAGAGCAGCAAGTGATATTAACTGCAAAACCAGCACCTTTCATAACTTTTTTTTTTTTACTTTTTTGGTTTTGTAAGACAGTGTCTTGCTACATCGTCCTTGGCTGTCATGGAACTATGTAAACCAGGTTGGCCTCAAACTCATCCACTTTTTACTGTCTCCCAAGTGACAGGATTAAAGGCATGTGTCACAACACCTGGCTTATAAGGTTTTTAAAGCTGGTTTTAGGGGTTGATCCATCTCACTGGTCTTGAGACAAGGTCTCTTGTAGCCCTGGCTGGTCTTGAAATTGCTCTGGAGCCAAGACTGACCTTGAACTCCTGATCTTCCTACATATGCTTCCTGAGTGCTGAGTTCACAGGCATGGTCTTTGCTCTTTAACAACAAAACTGACTTTTTGAAAGATTAAATTTTGTGTGTGTGGACTGCAGAAGCCAGGGGAGTGCATCAGATTCCTGGGAGTTGGAGGTACAGGTGTTTGTGAACAACCAGACCTGGGTGCTAGGAACTAACTCAGATCCTCTAGAAAAGCAACCATTTCTTCTGCCCCAAGCCTCAGTGGTTGAGGGTGTACTTCAGTGTTTCTCCCAGGATTATGGGTCCCTAGGTTTGATCCCCAGCATCTTGGAGGGGGGGGTTATAGTCACAGAACATTAAAAAACTACAGGGTCTTAGCACACAGCTCATGTTTTGCTTGGTTTTCCCAAGGGAACCACTTCCACATTTCCTGAGAAGCCAGAACCTGTAATAGAAGAGGGATGCCTAAAAAGAGTCACTAAAAGGGAAATGCAAATTAAAACAACTTTGAGATACCATCTTACACCTGTCAGAATGGCTAAAATCAAAAACACCAATGATAGCCTTTGCTGGCGAGGTTGTGGAGAAAGAGGCACACTCATTCATTGCTGGTGGGAATGCAAACTTGTGCAGCCACTTTGGAAATCAGTGTGGCGATTTCTCAGGAAATTTGGGATCAATCTACCCCAAGATCCAGTAATACCACTATTGGGAATATACCCAAGAGATACCCCATCAAATGACAAAAGTATCTGTTCAACTATGTTCATAGCAGCATTGTTTGTAATAGCCAAAACCTGGAAACAACCTAGATGCCCTTCAATGGAGGAATGGATGAAGAAAATGTGGAATATATACATATTAGAGTACTACTCAGCAGTAAAAAACAATGACTTCTCGAATTTTGCGTGCAAATGGATGGAAATAGAAAACACTATCCTGAGTGAGGTATCCCAGACCCAAAAAGAGGAACATGGGATGTACTCACTCATAATCGGTTTCTAGCCATAAATAAAAGACATTAAGCATATAATTTGTGATCCTAGAGAAGTTAAATAAAAAAGTGAACCCAAAGAAAATCATATAGTCATCCGCATGGAGAGGGGAAGTAGACAAGATTGCAGGGCAAAAACTGGGAACTTGCGGGTGAGGTGGCATGGGGCAAAGGGGAAATGGGATGAGAAACATGAGAAGGGGAGGATGGGAGGAGCTCGGGGGATTGGGATGGTTGGGATATAGGAAGGGAGGATACGGGAGCAGCGAAGTATATATCCTATCTAAGGGAGCCATCTTAGGGTTGGCAAGAGACTTGACTCTTGAGGGGTTCGCAGGTGTCCAGGAATATGTTCCCAGCTGGTACCTTGGGCAACTAAGGAGAGGGAACCTGAAATGACCCTATCCTATACTGATGAATATCTTGCATATCACCTTAGAACCTTCATCTGGCGATGGATCGAGGTAGAGACAGAGTCTCAATTTGGAGCAACGGTCTGAGCTCTTAAGGTCCAATTGAGGAGCAGAAGGAGGGAGAACATGAGCAAGGAAATCAGGACCACGAGGGATGCACCCACCCACTGTGACAGTGGAACTGATTTATTGGGAGCCCACCAAGGCCAGCTGGTCTGGGACTGAATAAGCATGGGTTGATTCTGGACTCTCTGAGCATGGCGGACAATGAAGGCAGAAGAGAAGCCAAGGACAATGGCACTAGGTTTCGATCCTAATACAGGAACTGGCTTTGTGGGAGCTTAGCCTGTTTAGACGCTCACCTTCCTGGACCTAGATAGAAGACCTTCGTCTTCCCGCAGGGCAGAGAATTTGGACTGCTCTTCAGTATCGAGAGGGAGGGGGAATGGTGTGGGGGGAGGAGAAGAGGAGTGGGGATAGGGGGAGGGGAGTGGGGGGAGGGGGCAATATTTGGGAGGAGGGGAGGGAAATGGGAAACGGGGAGCAGGTGGAAATTTTAATTAAAAAAGAATAAAAAATTAATAAAAAGGAAAAAAAAAAAAGAGTCACTAAGCTTTTCACACTGTGTGGCCTGTCTTATGGTCACCAAACAAGTACTGTCAGCAGTGCTGGGTATGGAGGCAGATAGGGAGCAAGGGTCAGCATCCTGTAGGAGTCTAATGAGCTCTTGCTAAATCCCTCTCCTGAGAAAGATGCATACAATGGTCACCCCCAATCCCAATGTCCCAGAAGCACCCAGACTCCACCAAAGATCCCTACCCCCTCAGGTGGGGGGACAGCAATGCATTTATTAGGTATACCTACAGAAGACCAGGTCTAAAATTACAGGTGATCTTAAAGTGGAAGCTCTGCACAAAGAAATGATGGCTTCCCAATGGCTGCACAGGTGGAACCCCTTCCTCATTCTTCCCCATCGATATCCTCTAGCCCCTCCGCTAAGACTTCATGCAATCAGTGCAGAATTGCATGGCAGCTGCCTGGATACTCAGGTGAGAGTCCCAGGCTCCTCTCCACCAGTTTCCATGAGGGAAGCAGTTTGCAGGCTCAAACTGTGAAGCAAATTCCTGAAGATGCTGGCTGGGGGTGGTGCACACTTTTAATCCCAGCACTCGGAAGGCAGAGATCTCTGCGAGTTTTAGGCCAGCCTGGTCTAAGGAGCTAGTTCTAGGACAGCCAGGGCTGTGACACAGAGAAACCCTGTCTAGGAAAAAAAAAAAAAAACAAACAAACTCCTGAAGATGGAAGCAATTTGGCTAGACAGTCCTGTACCACACAGGTGAAGAGTGGATACATACCTAATAAGCGTAGAACATTCTGAGACCACAGAAGAGGGAGGATGAACTGGAGGAAGAAGGGGGAAAGAATTCTGGGAGGCTACCTGGTGCTCAGCCACATGTGGGGGAAGAAATTGACAGTAGTCAGGATACACAGAATGGGGGGCAGACCGACAAGACACAAGGTTGCTTTTATAGCTCAATCTGGCCTTAAAATGGCTAAATGTTGAGGCAGCACAGCTGTAAAAGCAAGGACTGTTAGAAAAGTCGAAGAACATCACCAGTGCTATCTTCTACTTGGTGAGTTGGAAATTGGCCTGAGTGTGGCCGACCCATTGTCCACTTTGTGTATATGCAATGACTGTTTCCGTACGCATGCTTATTCTTCAGATGGCATCCAGGTTCCTCCTCATTCAGCTTTCCTAGTATCTGGATCGACAGGTAAGGACCACCATGGCCAGCTCTTGTGTGCTACTCTGGTTTTGCTTGTTTCGTATAGGGATATAAACCAGGCTGACCTAGGAGTCAGAATCCCCACGTCAGCTTTTCCAGTGCTAGAGTAGTGTTGGGGGTTCAGGTGTGTTTACTCTTGACTCCATCTACTTTTGAGACAGGACCTCAGTATGCACCTCTGACTGCACTGGAACTTGCCAGGGAGACCGGAGTGTTGGGATTAAAAGGAGCCGAGCCCCACCGCCATCACAAATTATATATATAACTGGGACTGGGCGAGGGACATGGAAAATTCGCTATTATTGAGTTACACACCCCAACAAAACCCTTTTTAAAAATTTTCTTTTTCAAGCTGGGCGATGGTGGCACAAGCCTTTAATCCCAGCACTCGGGAGGCAGAGGCAGGCGGATCTCTGTGAGTTCGAGACCAGCCTGGTCTATATCCAGGACAGGCTCCAAAGCCACAGAGAAACCCTGTCTCGAAAAACAAAACAAACAAAAAAAAATTTTCTTTTTGAGGCAAAATTTCATTCTTGTAGTCCTGCTGACTTCAAACTAGTGGTGATCCTTCTGTCTCAGTCTCCTAAATGCTGGGATTAGAGGTGTGAGCCAAAAGGCCCAGCTGCTAGCACTTATGCTTGGATAAAGTCTCATGTAGCACAACTTTGAACTTGCAATGTAGCCAGAGATGACTCCACCTCCCCAAGTACTGGCAGTGCACACCACCTTAAAAAAAAGAAAAAAAAAAAAAAAGGATGATTGGTGAGGCATGGTGATGCGTCTTAATCCCGGCATTCAGGAGGCAGTTGGATTTTGAGGCTATTCTGGTTTACACAGTGAGTCCCTGCCTCAAAAGGAAAAAAAGAAAAAAAAAAGATTGGCTGGGCATGACAGTACAATCCTTTATTCCCAGCACTTAGGGGGGATTAGTAGGCAGATCCTTGAGTTTCTGGCCAGCCACGGTTAACACAGTAAAACGATTTAAAAAGAAAAATAGAGAGAAATACTAAGACCCCCCCCCCTTACTAGCTTATACTGTTGGTCGCCATTTTCCTGACCTCCTAACATCCCACTTCAGAACTAGAGGCAGCCAGCGTCATCAGTCATGGACATCAGAGGACGACCAGCTCGGGCATCTGCTGCGCCGGTCGAGCAGCAGGTGGCAAACTTGTCCTCCTTTCAAGCTTCCTTTACTGGGCGATAGCGTCCTAAGGAGGCCACAAGTGGGTGGAGCTAGCAGCCTAATTACGGCCAGGAGCCGGGTAAGGGTCCCTAGCAATCGCGTGCCCTGCTAAACTAAACCGTGGAGCCTTCACAACTCCAGCGTAACTGTTCCATCACTCCTTAGACTGCTAGGTTACTCAAGAGCAACTTGTGAACAGGTTGCTAACGGGAGAAGGTTCGTTTTGCACACCATCTGGCCTCTGAGCAAACAGAAAACACTGCAGGACCCCTCGGGGGACAGAGGCCCCGAGGAGGCTAGGAGCCAGGTGCCGGTAGGGCCGACGTCACCACTCCGCCTCTGCAACTGAGCCCGAGCCCCCAGAAGATTCCAAGCCAGTCTCGTGTCCCCTAAAGTGTCCAAGTAGAACCTCGGTCCCTCCGAGTGTGATCTGCAGGGAAACTGAGGCAGGGCGTGCGTACGGATTCATTCCTTTCCGCCTACATCCCAAGAAAAGCTTTGCTTTTCTTGGACCACACGGGACAACAGGGAAGGACGGGAAGATGGGGAGGGGGTCGAAAGCAATCAAGGTCCGGGGAGCCGGCCAACATTGCCACACTCAAGATGGCGGCGCGGCCCCGGCGAGGTCCCTCAGAGGCGGTACCGACGCATGCGCAGCGCGGAGTCCCGGCCCGGGACACAAGATGGCGGCAGCGGCGCTGGGGAGGGCGAGGCGGAGGCGGCAAAACGGGCGGTCGAGCAGAACGTGTAGCCGCATCCCCTCGAGTCCGCTTCGGGCAGGTAAGAGCCCTAGGAAGCCATGGTCCCGCCGCGAGCCGCGCCATGGTCCGGGAGTCCGAAGCAGGACGGCGGAGGCCCCTCCGGCGCTTCCCGCTCGGGGTTGTCGCTCGCCCGGTCTCTATCGTCGCCGCCATCTTAGAGCCGCGGGTGGGCAGCAGGGCCGCTGGCTGGGGTGAGTGCAGTGGGCCCGGAGAGCGCGGACGGAGCGGCCTCTAGGGTCCCTCCGCTGCTGCCGCTGCCGCCGTCGCCACCGCCTTTGTGTCGGGCTCCGACTCTGAGTCGCCTCAGCCCGGGGGCGGGAGCGCGCGGCAGGGCGGGGGGCGGAGCCCGGAGATGGGCCGGCGCGCGCGCGCCAAGCATCCCGCCCCCGCTGAGCTGTGGGGGAGAGATGCGCGGGAGCGCGCTGAGGCGGACCCTGCGTGCGCGCCTGCGCATTGCGCAGTGCCCGTGGCTCCGCCCGCTGGAGCCGGAGCATTCTGATTGGTCCACTAGAAAGTGCTGCCCCACCTTCTTCCAATCCCGGAATCGAATACTTTGGCTCTCACGGGTTCCGCTGGTGCACAGATGCAGTTGTTTGTGTGTAGACTGCGCTGCGTTTTTCCGACTTTGGTGTGCGTGGGGGTCCGGAAGGCAGAGGCTAAGGGAACCAGTAACCTAATGGGTCAAGTGGTTTTGCCTTAGAAGTCGGGGTGACAGCCCGGCCTGGAACTTGGTGGGTCTGGTGCTTTGGGCAGGAGACCTTTTGCACCCATCTAAGCGGATTTATTTCGTTTCTTATTTTTAAGAGACAGGATCTCTCTTGTTTAGCGTTGGCTGTCTTGCAACTTAAGTATATAGATCAGGCTGGCCTCGAGCTCACAGAAATCCTCCTGCCTTTGCCTCTCGAGTGCTGGGATTAAAGGCGTTTGCCTCCATACCCGGCTCGTTTAATTTTTAATTATTAGTGCGTGTGTGTACGCGCGCGCCCCCGTCACTGTACTACGTAGTTTCACCATTAGCCCTTAGCAGATTCTAAGCTGATAAAACTTTCAAGCCGCGTAAAGTGAAAGAATTAGTCATCGTCTCCCAGTCCCACTTGTGGCGTGTTTAAAAATGACAGTCTTGTTGAGGGCTGATGGCATAGACCTGGAAATCTAGCACTTTTAAGAGACGGAGGCAGGCTAGGACGACCCAGGGCAGTAGGCCTGTAATCTCAACCCTTGGAGATACCGGCAGGATGATTAGGCCTTTAAGGCCAGTCTCAGCTGTGTGAGACCCTGTCCTAAAGTTACCAATTGTTTGGTAGCTCCCTTCCCCATTTCTCACTCCTAACAGGTGTGGTGGGGTACAGCAATCTGCCCTAGATGAGTATGGTAACAACTGCTGTGGGAAGTGCTGCGGTGATCCCACTTGGGTGGCATCGGGCTGGGCTGCTTCTGCCTTCTCTAACAAATGCATCTACCAGGTGAATTCTGTCACATTTTCTGAGATGAACAGTTTTCAATAAAGGTGAATGAGATGTGCTATATGTGTTTGCATGGTTTTGTTTTTATAATGTTTTATAATGTTTTCAAAGTGTGTCTTTTACTAGTTGTGGGTGACTTGAGATAGTGCCCCAAATCTTCCGTATGCTTTGTTCCCTGTTCTTTGGTCGACAGACACTTTGGTTGGCACAGCTGGATGTGCAATATATGGGGCTTCAGTGTTGGAAATGAAAACCTGATTTCCCTTTACATGTGTCTGTGTCCCACCTAATGGGAAGGCTGAAAGGAAAGGATGTTTTGAGCGCAGTGGTTGAAGGTCTGAGTAACAAAGCCAAATCCAGTTCAGAAGGAAAAACTGAGCATGGTGGTCCTCGCCTAATCCTAGCGCCTGGGAAGTCAAAGAGGCCAGACTGGGAGTTCAAGGTCATACTCAGGTACAAAGGGAGTTTGGGTTCCCCTCTAACCCAAGAACAAAAGAAAAAAAAAGTCAGTTCTAGGATTGCAGGTGGAATTGCTCATTGAAGTGCTTACTCAGCACCGCAGATCTGGCTTTGGTTTCCAGGAAAGCAAGGTTTTTCCTTTTCCAGTCCTGGTTGTACAGGCTCTAATCTCAGTTAATCCCAGAGACTAAGGAAGGATGATCATAGATTCAACACCTTCTTGAATTACAGATCAAGTTCAAGGATATTGTTGTTCTTTTTTTAAGACTCTGTCTCAAAAGCTAAAGAGGCGTGGCTCAGTGGCAGAACAATTATCTAGCATGACCAAGGATCTAGGCTCTATCCCCAGTACCCGGATCTGTTTCAGCATATTTGTTTAGACAGGGTCACACTATATCGACCAGGCTTTGATCTCTGAGAAGTACAGCTTTGATTCCTTGAGCCTCCAGACCCTCATAGTGTGTCCTTGTCCCTCTTCTGTTGCCTCTGCCTAGTGAGGCTTCTCAGGCCAATAACTCTCTTCTTCTATTTGCTCTCCAGCTGCTGATGCACGGAGTCCCCTGAGTCCCTGTCAACCTCACTGCTGACCAGCCCACCTACCTGTGCTGCACCTTCCTGTGGGCCTCCCCCCTGCTTCTGTGGGACCCCGTGACGTGGGTTCAGTCCAGCCAGAGAAGAAACCCCTCTCATGCTAGTGTTGCAGACCCCAGAGGGTGAGAGAAAAGGGACCTTATTCAGCCTTGAAACCCATGGGCTCAGCCCCAAAGGAGTCATTCCAAACCTTCCTGTAATCAAGGCCCGCTTGTTACACGTGTCCTGTTGCCACTGCAATTTTTATCTGCCAAACTGTACAGATAAAGCAACTTGATTTTTCCCTTTCCAAATTAACAGACATCTTTGGGTGTACAATAAAATAAGTGTTCAATGATTCCTATGATGTCGTCAACAACCAGTCAGGGATCCTGATGAGCATGCAAAGAAAACCTTCCAATCAGCCTTTGTGGTCTTACTGTGGGTGAGGGTTTCTTGTGGGTTTTGTAACATACTAGAAACAACATGAGCATCATCAGTCTGATCTCAGGCGGCCCCTAGGTGTATACCAGGACCAGACTGGGAAGTACCTGACCTTTGAGGCTTGTGCTAGGTGTGCTCTGGAGGGAGTAGTGGGGAATACAGATCTGAAGAAGCTGGTTTCTTCAGTGTTTAACTTCGGGCTTCTGAAGGACTGAGCCCCCCTCAGTTACACTGGTTTCCTTAGCGACAGACTACTACCAGAGTCCATGCTTCCTCCCCACTGGTCCACTGAATTTACTGTCTTCCCAAGAGGAGAAGGCACTGGTCATTGTAGGGCGACTTCTCAAAGGCAGGCCCTCTTCTTGTTGGCCACTCTGGTGCTCTGTAAATGTTTGCAGGATTAGTAGAGCTCCTTTTGGATACAGGTAGTATCCTCAGCTCTGGAGAGCGATGCCCTGTACCCAGTCTGAGGAAACAGTTCCCCTGTAGGTCTAGCCATCTAAGCTCTCTGATGCACTTAAAAAAAAAAAAAATTATGTGTACAGCATTCCTTCCATGTGTGCCTGCAAGCCAGAAGGGGGCACCAGGTCTCATTACAGATGGCTGTGAGCCACCATGTGGTTGCTGGGAATTGAACTCAGGACCTCTGGAAGAGCAGTGAGTGCTCTTAACCACTCAGCCATCTCTCCAGCCCCTCTGATGTACTTTCAGTGATGCTGTGGAAGAACTGTGTCCACCAAATCTGTGTGGGGGAGGAAGAAGGCGGGGCGGAGAGAGCCTTCCTGGAAGATGGGAGCCCAAGGGCAAGCCAGACCATTAAGGGGAAGGATTTGGCTAGGTGGGCACCTATCTTACAGGTGAGGGACAGAAACTTCAGTCTCACTGCTCCTGTGGCACTAGTTGGCTGGCTGTCCAGGACAAGACCGTTAGAGTTCTCAGTTCTGGAGATAAGTCACCAGAGCCCTAGGCTGCAATTAGTGGGTAGGATGGAGTTGACACTCTTGGTCCTCTGTGTGACAGGTCCCTCACGGCTGCTGAGATGGCCAATGAGAATCACGGCAGCCCCCGGGAGGAAGCATCCCTCCTAAGTCACTCTCCAGGCACCTCCAATCAGAGCCAGCCCTGTTCTCCAAAGCCAGTGCGCCTGGTACAGGACCTCCCAGGTACTGGAGGGAGTGGTATGGGCTGGTAGGATAGCGTGGTGCTGTGCGCAGCCCTGACTGTCTGGGTCATACTCTTGTTTGCAGAGGAGCTGGTACATGCAGGCTGGGAGAAGTGCTGGAGCCGGAGGGAGAGCCGCCCCTACTACTTCAACCGATTCACCAACCAGTCCCTGTGGGAGATGCCTGTGCTGGGCCAGCACGATGTGCTTGTGAGTGCCGACTTGGGGCAAGGGTCAGAGCAGACCTCTGGCCTTCCACAAATGTATCTCAGACAACTAGGTGTCTAGCCCTGTGCTGATACCTGCAGATAAAATGTCAAGGAAGACAGTTCCTGTCTTCAAAAACCTTGCAATCAAACAGGAGAGATGGGGGCAGATTATAAGTGTAGCATGCCAGACACTGGGCAGCATGCGAAGAGGTAGGCGTCAGCAGGACAGAGTTCCCTGTCTTTGCGGTATGTTCATTCTGTGGCAGAGAGTAGGATTCCAGTTGTGGACTTAAAGAATATTCTGGCCGGGCGGTGGTGGTGCACGCCTTTAATCCCAGCACTCGGGAGGCAGAGGCAGGTGGATCTCTGTGAGTTTGAGACCAGCCTGGTCTACAGAGCTAGTTCCTGGACAGGCTCCAAAGCTACGGAGAAACCCTGTCTTGAAAATCCAAAAAAAAAAAAAAAAAAAAGAATATTTTGAAACCCATGGGGATTGAACTCCTCTTGAGATTCAGGGTTTAAGGTGAGGTTAGCTAAGTGGGAGGGGAAGGATGTTCTAGGCGTATAACCACAGGCTGTCTGGTAGGAACCTCAGCTCTTGGAGCCCTCTACACAGTCAGGCAGAGGCTTCTTCATTTTGTAGGAGAGGACACTGAGGTTCAAAGGGAAGTGACTGACCCAAGGCCATGCAGCCTTGCTTGTCTGAAAAATAACATTCCCTGACTTTTCTTGGTTTTTGATTTCTATTTTGTTCTTAAGGCACTAATCTAATGCCACACAGCAGAGCAAGTCACTCGCTGATTTGTGTCACAATGTCAGTGGTGAAGTGGGTTATCATAGCCTTTCTGAAGATGAGGGCATTAGGAAGGAGTCACCCCTGGCCACAGCTGCAGGTAGCAGACAGGAGTGGAATCCAAGGTTCTTCATCTGCATCCCAGGCCTTTGGCTTCCGTAAGGAGCCAGAGAAGGGTGGGAAAACAAGAATTTGAACTGTTGGGGCTCCTAAGCCACTGGCTGTTTGCAGTTCTGCTGTTTTCTCTCTGCCAGTCGGACCCTTTGGGGCTGAATGCAACCCCCCTGCCCCAAGACTCAAGCTTGGTGGAAACTCCCCCAGTGGAGAACAAGCCCAGAAAGCGGCAGCTCTCAGAGGAGCAGCCAAGTGGCAATGGTGTAAAGAAACCCAAGGTGAGTGTCTGGGACTTCTAGGACCTGGTTGGTACTTGGTTATCTTGGGTGTGTGGCCAGAAGCTCCCTGCAAGGGCAAGGGCTGGGACAGGTGGGAGTCCTAAGTACAGCTGCTGGGCCTGGCTGCAGACTTTGGACTGGATGCCTTCTGGTTTCTTTTCCTTCAGATTGAAATACCTATGACACCCACAAGCCAGTCGGTGCCCAGTTCCCCCAGCATCCCAGGAACCCCAACACTAAAGATTTGGGGTGCATCTACTGAAGATAAACAGCAAGCAGCTCTCCTCCGACCCACTGAGTGAGTACCTATTGGTTGGCTTGGATATGTACATTGCTGATGGGCAGCTTGCCCAGGACTGTGTGGTGTGGTAGTAGTGAGCAGGCCATCTTCACTCCTCCTGTCTGTGCCCTAGGGTGTACTGGGACCTGGACATCCAGACCAATGCTGTCATCAAGCACAGGGGCCCTTCAGAGGTCCTGCCCCCACACCCTGAGGTCGAGCTGCTCCGCTCTCAGCTCATCTTGAAGCTACGCCAGCACTACCGGGAGCTGTGCCAGCAGCGGGAGGGTGAGGGCTCTGCAGCCTCCCCTTGGCTTCACTTGGGTTTGGGTGGCAAGGGGACCTAGTGGTTCTGTGTGCTATAGGAAAACAGATTTATTGGGGTCCCAGCTCTGATGCTGAGTGTGTTTCTCAACTTGTCTGCAGTTCCATAGCTGTAAGTTGGGGACCAAAATTCTTAGAGAAAGCATGCGTGGCGCCCACACCTCCCAGCTCTCAAGAGGCTCAGGCAGGATTTCAAATTCCAGGCTAGTCTGGGTTGCATTACCAGACCCTGTCTTTGGTATTCTGATTCTCAGAATAGAGTCTAGGAAATGAAGTCTAGGAAGTAAGCACATGACAAACTCTTATGACTGTGTCTTTTCCTGTCTCAGTGGACCCCGCTGGACACTCCAGGTTCTTAGCAGCTTTCTTGTCCCACAGGCATTGAGCCACCCCGAGAATCTTTCAATCGTTGGATGCTGGAGCGCAAAGTCGTAGACAAAGGATCTGACCCCCTGTTGCCAAGCAACTGTGAACCAGTTGTGTCACCTTCCATGTTTCGTGAAATTATGAATGACATTCCCATCAGGTATAATGCCACAGCTCAGCTGGTTGGTCCTTGTGCCAGGTCACATGTAGGAGGGCTCTAATTCTTGCCTATTTTCTAACTCAGGTTATCCCGAATCAAGTTCCGGGAGGAAGCCAAACGGCTGCTCTTTAAATATGCAGAGGCTGCCAGGCGGCTCATTGAGTCCAGGTTTGGCTTTCGCTACCCAGCACAATCAAAATGGGGTGGGGAGGGGAGCAATACGTCTGGCTAATGCTCACAGGTTTGTCAATGCTGCCGAAGACAGATGGGTGGTAAGCCTAGAGGCTAGTACCTAAGATGGTAGCAAAGTAGGAAGAGGAGGAGAGGAGCAGACACCTAACAGCTGGGCCCTGCACAAAATACAGCTTTCTCTTGCCACCAACCTGCAGGAGTGCATCCCCTGACAGCAGGAAAGTGGTCAAGTGGAATGTGGAAGATACCTTCAGCTGGCTTCGGAAGGACCACTCAGCCTCCAAAGAGGACTACATGGTGAGAGGGCCCCAGGGTGAGGCTGGCTTCCACAGCAGCCTGTGTGCAGTGCGGCAGACCTTGATGCTCATCAGACCCAGAATCATTACAGAGATGCTCAAGGTCCCTAGCTTTCTCTCAAGCTCAGAGGCAAACAGCTGTCTTTTCAACCTGATGAGTGTTCAACATGTCACCTCAGTAGATCTGTGAGAACAGTCTGTCTTTTCTTGTGTGTATCCATATTACAATTAGAAGCCACCTTTAGGGGGTTGGAGAGATGGCTCAACAGTTAAGAGCACTGGCTGCTCTTCCAATGGATTGAGGTCCAATTCCAGCACCTACATGGGGCTTACAGCTACCTTTAACTTTCATTATAAGGGATCTGATGCCCTCTTGTGGCTTCTGTGAGTATTAGGCATGCATTTGGTATACAGAAGTAACTGATGGTAAAACACTTATATGTGTATACATATTAAAAAACAGCCAGCCACTACTGGAGTCAATTCCTACTCTTAGTGTATACACAGCCCTTCTGTCCTCTGGCCCCTGCCTGTCACTTTTCTAACTCTATCAGCATTTGTACTGGGTGCTCTTTTCAGGACCGTTTTTCAGACTTGTTTACAATCACAACATTAAATATACTTGACGTGGTGACAAAGACAGGTACACTCCCTGGCCAGAGCGACTTGTTCTCATAGTGCAGTTTCACAGGTATAATTCTTTTAACAAGAATTTAAAAGCACAACCCTCCCAATGAAAGGCGAATGTTGGTGGTCCTGCCTGGCTTGCCTCTCTCCCCACCGATTATCTTGGGTTCTGCCAACGTAACTGCAGCCATTCATTAGATGCTTACATGACAGGGGCTTGGTGGATCAGGGAATGGCACTGACTCTTCACAATGTCCTATTTGCTAGCTTCAATTCCCTTGATAGGAACAAGATTCAGAGAAGTTCAAGCAACATGGCTAGTAAACAGTAGAGCCACTTTCAAAACTGGGACATCTGGGATCCAATAGCCCCACAAGAGTTCTACCTGCCAGCCCCAACGAGGCCCTTTTGCCACCAGTGTCCTGACCAGGGCTTTTCTCCAGGACCGCCTGGAGCATCTGCGGAGGCAGTGTGGGCCCCATGTCTCCGCTGCAGCCAAGGACTCTGTGGAAGGCATCTGTAGCAAGGTCTACCACATCTCCCTGGAGTATGTTAGACGGATCCGAGAGAAGCACCTTGCCATCCTCAAGGAAAACAACATCCCAGGTAGGGCCCAGATGGGGAGCCGGCTGTAATGCCATCTAGTCTGTCCTAGGCCCTGCTTGAAGAACATGTGAGGCCGTGTGAGGCTGTGCCGATTTGGGAGAACCTATTTCTTGGAGTAATGTTGGGTAGAATTTGCTGTCTTTTGGCTCTGGGGTGTTAGTACTCCCCTGGGAAATTAATCAATGAGAAAGGAAGAGCCAGAAGTTGATGAAAGATGGGCCAGTTAGTTAAGCAGACCTGGGTCAAATCCATTCCCTAAACCTTTGCTTTCCCCAGACCCAAGTGTAATAATACCTGTCGTGACAATGTGAATGAAGAAAGAAAGAAAGAAAGAAAGAAAGAAAGAAAGAAAGAAAGAAAGAAAGAAAGAAAGAAAGAGAGAGAAAGAAACCTGCACAGGTCCCAAAGATCCCTATGAGTAAACTTAACTATCCAGACAAAGGCCACTGTTTTCATACTTCCAATTTGTCTGGCAGGCTGAAGGCATTGCGAATCTGCTTCAGTGCTGAGTGTGTTGATACATGTCACCAGTTAATGCCAGTTGCCTGGCGGCTTTTTTAATGACTTTGTTTCCTTTGTGATGGAAACCGTTTCAATTTCCTGACCCATGTAAGCACTAGCACAATGGATGTGAGCGCTGTCTAAAGCTGGATAGCCCCTCACTGTCCTTCCTGCCCACAGAGGAGGTGGAGGCCTCAGAGTTGGAACCCCGCCTGGTGTACTGCTACCCAATTCGTCTGGCTGTGTCTGCACCCCCCATGCCTAGTGTGGAGATGCACATGGAGAATAGTGTGGTCTGCATCCGGTATAAGGGAGAGATGGTCAAGGTCAGCCGCAGCTACTTCAGCAAACTGGTGAGAGCTGGAGAGGCTTTCCTACTTCCTTGACCATACTCCTCAGCAGCTCCCAGTGATGAGGCCATGAGATAGATCCCTGCTGAATCCCTTCCTCTCTGTCACACAGTGGCTCCTGTATCGCTATAGTTGTGTTGACGACTCTGCCTTTGAGAGGTTCCTGCCTCGAGTCTGGTGTCTTCTCCGTCGATACCAGGTACAGATCTAGGGCCGCGGAGGGCTCCCTTGGAAAGGAGCAGGGAGATGAGCCTCACACTGACTAAGGCTAATCTGTAGATGATGTTTGGCGTGGGCCTCTATGAGGGGACTGGCCTGCAGGGATCACTGCCTGTACATGTCTTCGAGGCCCTCCACCGACTCTTTGGCGTCAGTTTCGAGTGCTTCGCCTCACCCCTCAACTGCTACTTCCGTCAGTACTGTTCTGCCTTCCCGGACACAGATGGCTACTTTGGCTCCCGCGGGTGAGATCCAGGGGTTGCTGGGCTCCTTCTGCCCATAAAGATGTCCGCTAGGGCACAGGTCCCATCCGAGCCAGTTGCTTCTTAATGCTTAGGGCTTTGGAATCAGGCAATCTTGAAGACAGCCTGTCTTCATTATTCCCATGTGTGCATATCTACTGTGTGACCTCTGACATGCTGAAACAGCTCTGGAGCTTCCACTTTTCTGGCTTCATGGGCAGACATTAAACAGACACTACCTAAGGCTGGCCTGTGGACTTTTCTGTGAACTGGCTTAGGTTTAGATTAGGGACCCTGGGACTGAGGGATGAAAAGATTAAGACAGACCTCAAAAGTATCAGGGTGAGGAGCACAGGATATTCAGGTAAATGGTAGGAAGAAAGTACTCAGCGGAAGGTGAGAGCCTTGTGCTCATGAGCTGGGGAAGCCCTGGGTGTGGCTTCTGCTGGGGTGGCCCTGAACTCCATTTCTTCAACTTAGTGGATACAGGCACACACACCTAGCCTCTGTCCTCAGGTAACCTATTTGAGGGACATGGTCACTTCTTTGCCCTAGCACAATTAGGGTGAATACTGGCCTCTGGTCTGACTGTGGTTATCTCTTCATTGTGGCTGTCTGGAGGTGGGGGCAGTATGTGTGAGGGACGGTGCCGGTAGACTACAATGCTCACCTTTCTGTAGGCCCTGCCTGGACTTCGCCCCGCTGAGTGGTTCCTTTGAGGCCAACCCTCCGTTCTGCGAGGAGCTCATGGATGCTATGGTCTCTCACTTTGAGGTGGGTGTGCTGCCAACTGATGAGGCAGGCAAAATTGCAAACTGCCCTCCAGGGCAGAACCTCAACTCCACCCCATACTCTCCCTCCCACAGAAACTGCTGGAGAGCTCACCAGAGCCCTTGTCCTTCATTGTGTTCATCCCTGAGTGGCGGGATCCCCCCACACCAGCGCTCACCCGAATGGAGCAGAGCCGCTTCAAACGCCACCAGTTGATCTTGCCTGCCTTTGAGCACGAGTACCGCAGTGGCTCCCAGCACATCTGCAAGAAGTAGGTGCCCGGGCAGCAGGGGAAGGAAGCCAGGTCAGGCTGGCAGGCTGGATGAGCAGGCCAGTCTATGCCCTCTCCTGAATAGCTGCCTTTGCCCACAGGGAGGAAATGCACTACAAGGCCGTCCATAACACGGCCGTGCTCTTCCTGCAGAACGACCCTGGCTTTGCCAAGTGGGGGCCGACGCCAGAGCGGCTGCAGGAGCTCACCACTGCCTACAAGCAGTCGGGTCGCAGCCATGGATCCAGCTCTTCCTCATCATCCTCCTCTGAGGCCAAGGACCGGGACTCGGGCAGGGAGCAGGGCCCTAGTAGAGAGTCTCACCCCACTTAACATATCCTGCGGGGAGGAGGAGCCCCAGGGGTGCTGTTATAGACTGCTGGAACTCAGTCCTCAGGGCTGAGCAGGCCCCAGGGCACTCCCTTGGGGTGGCAGCAGGACTTGGGCTGCCAGGGACATAGGAATATTATGGCTCTGCCAGGGCTCCCCCTCCCTGCTCATTCCCCCAGATTCACCAAGTCCCTTGTAAATAGGCCCATGCCTTCCCAGCCCCACACTGACCCTGTTGCTGCCTTGTTTCATTTGTAAAAGGAAATACAGAAACTCCCCAAGAGTGTGTGAGGGTCTTGGGGCAGTTGCCTCTGTGACCACTCCCTACCACATCTAGGCGTCCCTTTATTAAGATCCCTAGATTTTCATACTCATCCCTGGGTCCTTGCAGGTCTGAGTCCCTAGAGGCTTCTGAGCGCCTAAACCAGACTAACAGGCTGTTAAATGCTTTACAGTCAAGGCCCAAGAGGAAGTATATAGCCTCATAGGTATAGTACCTGCCCTTTCAGGTCCTGGAGACAGGGAGCCCATGGAGAAAGCACGGTTCTCTTTAGCTCAGTCATCTCCTGGGGTTAGGCTGGTTGGGCCTGTGCTGGACCACTGGAACAGGTGGGTCAGCTGACAGTGGAGTCAGGTAGCCTCCACTTGTTGAGACTTCTGCTTGCTTTCCTGGCCCTTAACCTGGTTCAGGTTATTAGCATGTATACAAAGAGAGCTACAAGGGCTGGGCTCTGGTCCCTTTATTGAGACTGAGGAGCCAGTGGGTCCATCCAAACAAAAATAAATTTCTTTCCCAAAGCCTGCCAGCAGGCTGAAGCACCCAGCATGTCCTGGCTGGGGTCCATGGCTTGCCCCCCCCTCCCCCCCAAGAGCACAGGTCTGGCTCCTTTGGAGTCAAGGGATACTGATTGTCCAGTATCTGGAGGCCCTAAGTAGGACAGGAAAGTCCCCCGTCTCCAGGAGAGCTGGCCCCGATATCCAAGATCAGCGTTGGGCTTTTGAGGCTCAGTCATCCGTGATGGTAATGACGTCGTACTCGATGCCCTGGTGTTGCAGCTGCTGGATGTGTTCAGGCACTGCCTCCTCAGTGCCAAACAGGCCCTGGACTTGGGCCATGGCAGCATCAGCCACTGCTGCCAGAGGAGGGAAAAACACAGTAAGCCTGAGGCTCCAGGAGCTGGGTCTGGCCTCAGCTTCCTGGCTGTCAGTGTTCAGCCCCATCTATACCTGTAACAGCAGAATGTGCTGCAGCCTCAAGCTGAGCCTGGGTGACAAGCTGCTGGCCTGGGGACACAGGCACATACTGGATCTGGAGAAAGAAGCCAGTAAGAATATAGTCCCCCAGGTGCCTCACTACCCCAGCTCTACCTGTTCCTCCAGGTAACATACCTGGGATTCCTGCAGGAATGGGGTACCTTGCTCATACTGGATGTGTGTGATCTGGCCCTCCTGGACCTGGAGATGGGAAGCTGGCCAGTGATCCTAGAAAGAGGCTGTGTGGCCTCCCTCCAAACCCCACCTTGCCCCAGACCTGGCCTACCTGGATATGATGGCCATCAGGGACCACAACATACTCCTGAGGCAGTAGGTGCTGGACGCCGTCCTGAGAGATGATATACTGAACCTAAGAAAGAGGACAAGGCAGGTTCTAGGGCTCCACTCAATGAGAACTGAGGTAAGTGGGCAGAGTAGAAGACACAACTGTGGACACTGGCTCAGGTAGTCTGGAAACTTGTGTTCTAAGGGGGGCCTAGGCGGGCAAGGAGACAGGAGTTTACCTGGTTGTCAGAGGTGACCAGGTGCTGTACTGTCTGGCCATCTGCCGTGGTGATTTCCTGGATGTAGGCAGCTTCCTCCTGTTAAGACCAAGCCCAACTTAGCCACAGTTCTTTTATTTATTCACGTGTTCTGTGTTGTGTTTTTTGGTGTGTATGTGTGTCTCCACCCACCCGGAGGCCAGACGGTCAGACGGGGTGTCAAGCATTGTTCTTCACTGTTTTTCTTCCCTGCCTGTTCTGTTGAGGCAGGGTCTCTCCATGAACCTGGAGTTCTTGGCTGGAAGCCACACAAACCCCAAAGGTCTCTTGTCTCTACCTTCCTTGGAGCTGGGCTTCTAGGAGTGCAAGAGCTGGCCAGACTTGTAACATGGTGGGAGCTGGGATCTAAACTCTGCTCCTCGTGATGGTGCAAGGCTTCTAACCCTAACTCTGAGCCACCTCTCAGTTCTGTCTGTCCCACCCTCTCTGCAGGGGCTCCAGACTTTGCTTACCTGATTGGTCACTGTCTGTTCCTGGGCCACAAAGATGTGTTCCTGGCTCAGTGCTTGCTGTAGCCGCTCTGGACCTAGGACACCATGACTGGACTGGATGGCAGCTGGGCAGAGAGGAGGGGCTCATTAGGGGGTTCAGGGAAAACCTGAATGCCTCATCCCTGGGGTTCCCTTGTGCTGTGGTTCTAGCCTTTGGACCAGAGGCCCACCCTGTGGCCCAGGGTAGCTCACTGTGCAGTGTGGTCAGTGCTTCCTCTTCACTGTTGAGGATGATGGTCTGGGCTGGGGCTCGGGCTGTAGAACCCCCAGTCTTTCTCCCTTCACTGCTATGTAGCCTCTGGATGTGGAATTTGAGGTGCCCATTCCGGTTGAAACTGAGGAGGGAAAAACAGGTATAAAGTGGCTCTACCTTGTGTGCATGGAAGTTCCCCCGCTTCCCTAATCCTGGCCATCCCAAGCCTCACCGCTGCCCACAGAGGTGGCATGAGAAAGGCTTCTCATTGGTGTGCGTTAGCATGTGCCGCCTCAGATCCTTCTTGTTCTTGGAGGCGAAGCTACATTGATTGCACTGGTGAGGCCTTAGGCTTGAATGCTGTGCCATGTGAGCCTACACAAGGTAGAGACCAGGTACCAGTGGGTCAGAATGGGAGGTAACAAGTCTCCACAAAAACTAAATGCACATGTCAGTGAGGAGCCGGACCAAAAGGATGGACCTTACTGAGACTAGTCTACCACAGACATAAAGCGAGAAGCCAGAGGCTGTGCCATTACACCACTTGGGTAATTCTGTCTCAGTTTGTGACTCTGTTGTATTGTACTTACTGAAGAGGGACTTCCTGCACGCTAGGGCTCAGTCCTGCCTAACTGGGCATTATCTTTCCCATTGGAGGGTGAGGCTATAGGCCCTGGCCCCTTACAGAGCTCAGAGGATGCAGCACGGGGTTGGATCTGGAAACCCTCCGGCAAGTGGAAAGAGTTCATAAAATTTATCAGAAACTATTCTGCTGTTTTCATGCCATCCCACATTGGCCTCGAACATCTGCTCTCCCACCATCCTCTAGCATCCTCAGTCCCCAGTCATGTCACCCTCTCTGTGCCTGTGCTCCATTGCCACCTCTGTGGTCTTTCTAGCACCCTATCCAATGCCTTGCCGCCCCTGCTCTACACTCTGTATCCTTCGCACTGGGAACACAGTCTGGCATTAGTCACTTTTTATCTGGTTGGTGTCCTGGACCAGGCAGCTCCCAGACCTGAGATCTTGCTGAGTCACCTCTGACCCTAGAGGGACACAGAGGACTACGCTTGAGGAGATGCTCTCTAAAGAGTTCTTATACAAATGAGTGACCACAGCAATGAAGGCAGAGGCATGATGGAGACACACCTACCCGGACCTCAGGCCACTGGCGAGCACTGAAGGGGCAGTCAGGGCACTTGAAGGCAGCAGGCCCAGCATGGGCCCGCTTGTGACTCTCCATCTCTGCTCGGCCAGCAAAGGCCTCTGAGCACACCTTGCAAGAGAACTTCTTTGCTGACAAAGCTGCTGCGGATGATGGGGAGGTGGGTACTACCAGGCCTAGGGTGCTGCTGGCTGCAGGGGATGGCATGGAAGAGCCCTGGGGGCCTCCCGCATGGTGAGTCTTCATTGGAGATAGAACCTCAGGACCATCTCTGGGTGGCCCTCCACACTGCAGCAGGGGCCACTTTGCTCCAGAGGCCAGAGTATCTGGACTTGGGAAGGAGATGGAACCATCTGCAGTCAACTGTAGAAAAACGCACAGCATGAGGTGCTAAGGAGGGGCAGAGGCAGGACACTGTGTGGGGTGGCCACTCCCTAGACTCACCTCGATGTGGTGCAACTGGGTTCCATCAGCTGCCATTATATAGTGGGTACCAGCCTCCTTGAGATTCTCACTCACAACCACAGCCTGGGCTGTTTCCCCAGGAGGTTCTTCGCTAAGGGCACAGAGTGGAAGTATAAGGTGGGATTTCCAGAAAAGGGTGGAAGGCTATAAGAATCCCTTCTCCAAGCAACAGTTAAGCTGAAGGAGCCTGCGTGAATGTAAGGCTTTGCTCCACCATTTCCACCCAGGCCCCAGCTGTCTCTTCCATAAATGATAACCAAGAGCTCAGGGTTTCACCCCACTCAAGGGGTGGCCCCCATGTCCCTTGGTAGGGAGAAGACAGCACTCCAGGTGTCCAGCTCAGAGCTGGCCAAAAGGGACAGGAAGAGAGGCCAGGCAACAGGAGGAAACAGAATGGATCTGGTAGTCAAGCAGGCAGGGCAGAGCTGAGGCAGCCTACCCAGAAGCTGGCTTAGAGCTTCTGACCCTCATTATACCACAGGACCAGAGCTCCTCAGATGGCCTAAAAGTTCAGTGAGCAGAGAAATGCTTGTCTCGAATTTGCACCAGAGGGAAACCAGAGGGAAGTAGGTCAACAAATGACCCCACATTTGTTCAAACACTCAAGACAGAGGAGCTCATGGGGATGGAGAGCTGGAAAGATGGTGCAGGACCTGAGAACATTGGTTGCTCTTGCAGAGGACCCAGGACTGGTTCCCAGCACCCACAGCCACAGGGGATCTAATGCCTTCTAGATTCAAACTCACATAAGCACTCACATTTGGGGCAGAAAAAAGGTATTAGGGTTGGGAACCAGTGTTCCAAGCCTCATCACCTAAGCAGCTGACCTAACCTCTAGCCTGTTTTCCTCATCTGTAAAAGTAGGGAAACCTGGATCTTGGGGGAGCTACCTAGGCAAGACCATTAGTGCCAAGTTCCCAGAACAGCCAATGACCAAAGAATGGCAGCTTCCAAGCCTGCACAGAACACAATCTCCTGCTGCCCTGTACACACCAGGACTCTGCCTCCTGCTAACTGGATTGGAGTGGGGAGCCCCTCTTAAAGACTGAAAGGAGCCAAGTTACCTGTAAGGAGTGCCAGGAGCTGACGTCCTCTCTTCCAGAGGGGGTGCTGTGATGACACTGTAGCTGGCCCCACCAAATGGCCCAGATGGCAAGGCAATCTGCTGTAGGTCAGTAGGGCCCAGCTGGCTCTCAGCTGCCACACTGCTCCCTGGCTCTGCTACACGAAGTGTCACCACCTGTTGAGTGGTGTCTTCAGGGGAAGGCTGCCTACCAGTAGACGTGGACGTCAACTCTGCCTCCACGCCCTCTGACTTCACCACAGCCACCTGCAATGATACCAGTGGAACAGAGCTGCTGCCCAAGGTCCTTCTTGGAGCCTTAAAGCTCACCATCCTACCAGCGCCTCTGCTGTCATCATTCATTTACACATCCCAAGGATGTCCTAAAACACATTCAGTTGGGCATGGTGGCACATGCCTTTAATTCCAGCACTCAGGAGGTAGAGGCAGGGAGACCTTTGAGTTTGAGGCCAACCTGGTATATATAGCCCAGGATAGCCAGGGCTACAAAGAGAAACCGTCTTAAAACAAAACAGCCAGGCATGGTAGTGTATGCATTTAATTCCAGATCTCTGAGGGTTTTTTTTTTTTATTTTTATTTTTTTGGTTTTTCGAGACAGGGTTTCTCTGTGGCTTTTGGTTCCTGTCCTGGAACTAGCTCATGTAGACCAAGCTGGTCTCGAACTCACAGAGATTCACCTGCCTCTGCCTCCCAAGTGCTGGGATTAAAGGCATGCGCCACCACCGCCCGGCTGGGTTTTTTTTTTGTTGTTGTTGTTTTGTTTTGTAGGCTGGCTTTGAACTCACAAAGATCCACCTGCCTCTGCCTCCCAAGTGCTGGAATTAAAGGAGTGCACCACCACCGCCTGGCTGCCTCTATGTAATTTAACAGAATTTTAAAGTAGGACCAAATACCTTTAGCAGAGTATACCTTTTTTTTTGTTTTTTGTTTGTTGTTGTTGTTTGTTTTTCAAGATAGGGTTTCTCTTGGCTGGGCAGTGGTGGCTGGTGTGCACACCTTTAATCCCAGCACTTGGGAGGCAAAGGCAGGCAGATATCTGTGAGTTCAAAGACAGCCTGGTCTACAGAGAGTGCCAGGACAGGCTCCAAAGCTACACAAAGAAACCCTGTCACCCTGCCTCAAAAAAAAAAAAAAAAAAAAAATTAAAACAAAAGACAGGGTTGGAATGGCATGTGTACACAGTGGTCATGTTGCATATCGCACCTGAACAGATCACTGAGTAGCAGAACAATGAGCCTGTTCTAAAAGGAATATCTAGGTGTTGGTTTGCACCTAAGTAGAATCCTGACGACCTTTCCTGAACCCACCAAGGGCAGGGAGGCATGCTCCAGACTTTCACTTTCTGAACTTAAGTGTATGTATACAGTTGTTTTGCCTATGTCTGCACCACACATCTAAGTGACTACAGAGGCCAGAAGAGAACACTGGATCCCCTGTAGCTGGAGTTAGACAATTGTGAACGGCCATGTAGATACTATGGATTGAACCTGGGTCTACCCAATGCTCTTAACCACTGAGCCAATTCTCCAGTTCTGTTGCTGAGATTGGGTCTCATGTATCCCAGACTGGGCTCAAACTCATTATGTAGCTGAGACTAGCCTTCACCTCCTTGTGATCCTGCTTCCTCTGTTCAAGTGTTGGAATTACAGGTAAATGCTCTATCTGGTTCACACTTCACCTTTCCAAGAGGCTAGGACCAAGAGGTGCTGCTGACTTCCCTGTGTTTTGGAGATGGGTTGCTTTAGAGATGGAGGCATGTGGATGTGAGGCGGTGTCGAGGCCACTGAGAGGTAGGAGAGCTCTGCACTAGACAAAGCCTTGGGTACATTCTGGGTCCACATGGCGTTTACACAGGAAACTGCCTTAGACCCCGGGGGGGGGGGGGCACAGGGACATAGACAAGGTGAGAATGAAGCCAAAGAAGACCAAGAGAACCACATGCAGCAACATATAACCCTCAGCGCAGAAATGGGGTGGGGACTGAATGGGAAGGCTTAGTCACCTGGGAGTGGAACTCTGAAAAGATTAGGAGGTGTGGCCTTATGGAGGAGGTATGGTATTGTTGGAGGAAGAGTGTCATCGGGGTGGGCTTTAAGGTTTCAAAAGCCCATGCCTGGCCCAGTTTCTCTCAGTCTGCAGATCAAGATGTAGCTCTCAGCTACCACTCAGTGTCATGTCCCCTGCCATGGAGACAATGGACTAAGCCTCTGAAATTTTAAGCAAGCCCTCAATGAAATGCTTTCTTTTATAAGAGTTGCCTTGGTCATGGTGTCTCTTCACAGCAACAGAACAGTGACTAGGACAAATGTTCACTGGTTACTAGACAGCGTACTGGGAAAGACTGTCCTTGGCTCCACAGAGCCAGGTCCTTCAAGTTTTGCCCATAAGGATTAGATTGATTTGCCCCCAACAGGTAATCTGGACTCACTAGCCTCCTTTACGTGCCACATTCAGCAGAGCTGGCATGCTCAGCAGTTGGGCAGGGGAAATCCTGAGTGCTCACCTGCAGGGCTGTCGCCCCCAGCTCCCGTTGGGCGCTCATGTTCAATAGCAGGTCCAAGGCTGTCTGAGTGGCCATCGCAGTGGACTCTTCAGCTCCTGGGGGTATGGGGCCTGGGTTTGAGAACAGGCGGGACACCAGGCACCCAATGCCACCCTTGTCATCTTCCTACCCTACTCCCTGCCTTCTTCAAAGCTCACCTTGTTGGTAGATGATTGTAGCACCACCTAGGGCATCAGGACAGAGTAGTGGGGGAGTCTCAGGTGACTGGAAAGGTGCTGGCTCTTGGGGGGCCTGGGGAAGTGAATGGGTCAAACCTGAGAGGGGTGGCCTGATCCATGTGCATTTCCCGAGCACATCTAATGTCATCATGTCCTCCCAGTCCCTTGTTTATCTCACCTATTATTTTTTAAAGGTATTTACCAGCTCAGTGCTCAGTGGAATGGTGAGGCTCAGAAATGTGAAGGGCTGGGACTTGAACCCAAGGCTGCCAATTCCAGAGCCCATGTACTATTATTGTAGTGTGGTTATCTTCCTAGGGTCACTGGGAGCGCCCATGACAGAATACTAGCTGCTTACCCAAATCTAAACCATCCATCCTTTTTTTTTTTTTTTTTTTTTTTGGTTTTTTCGAGACAGGGTTTCTCTGTGGTTTTGGAGCCTGTCCTGGAACTAGCTCTGTAGACCAGGCTGGTCTCGAACTCACAGAGATCCGCCTGCCTCTGCCTCCCAAGTGCTGCATCCATCCTTTTTTTGTCTGTGTGTATGTGTATAGGCACAAGCGCCACAGTGCACATATGGGTATCAAAGGACTACTTTGGGGAGTTATTTTTCCACTTCTACCATCTAGGACCTGGGAATCCAAATCAGGTTATAAGGCTTGGCAACAAGCACTAACTCGCTGAACCAATTCACAAGTCCCTTCATCTTCCTTCTTGTCAACAGTACTCTTGAGTTTCATGAGGGAAGGCAGTGTACCCATCTACAAGATGGTACTTCTCAGCATCTCATGGCTCTAAAAGTGTGGCCATGTAACTAAGCAGCAGCTTCTAATAAGGCTCATGAGGAAGACTTGGGTAGATGACAGCAAGCATCATTTTTTTACCATCTCCCAGCCATTCCCTTTGCTTCTGGCCTGGAAGGTGTTCCTGAAGCTATGCTGGACCATGAGAACAACCATAAAGACCAAAGACAGATCCTAGGATGCTGTTCAAAAATATTCAGACAGCTTTGTCCCTGACCACCAGGGCTTGGGCCACAGCATCTCAGAGCTGTTGAGCTTTGCATCTAAGAAAACAAGTCACTCTGGTGTATGTGCTGTCCAGACCAGCACTGGAAAGCCACCCTCCTCTACGCTTACAACTGTACCCATAACTTAACTGATGTCCACCACAGCAACTGAGGCAGGGATCATCCTGTTGGATCACAATGTGCAAAGGAGACCCCGCTAGTTCCCACTGTGTGTACTGCCTCCCAGCAGGACCTACCTCAGGCCCTGGCGAGCTGGGAGGCAGGCCAGGAGCAGCAGTATGCTGCTGCTTCAGCTCTTCTATCTGCTGCAGGGAGAAGAAGGGGCGGCGGCGGGAGGGGGGCTCCTCAGGGTGGCGCCGTCCCCACTCCTCAAAGCTGTTCGCGTGTCGGCATCGCACATGCAGGCGCAGGTTCTTCTTGTGCCGAGTGCTGAAGTGGCAGTACTCACAGGCGAAGGGCTTGGCCCCTGTGGGTACGGGGAATACTTGCACCCATGCAGCTCTGCAGGGAACCCTAAACTCACTCTATAAGTCATTACCATGCTTGGACAAATACTGCTATCCAGTCAAGTGGACTAAAGCAGAAAGGACATTCTCAAGGTCACCTCCCATTTCCCTCTTTCCTAACTAAGGCAGGGAAAGCAGTTGCTGGCGCTGGGCTCAGGAGCAAGAGAATACCACAGGAGTTCCTTTATGGTATAAGGGTAAGTCTATCTGTAGCTTGGGCTGTTGAGAGGGACAAAGAGAGCTGAACTCTGGTTGGGGTGTTGGGACTGGAGGGTTGGCCTGACCTGTGTGCTTGACAGCCACATGGGATAGCAGGAAATCCTCACGGAAGGTTCGGTAGGGACAAAAGCTGCATTTGAAGGGCTTGTCGCTAACATGGGACAACTGGTGGTTCAATAGTGCCTTCTTGTCATCACAGAAAAACTCGCAGAACTCACATTTGAACCTAGAGGCAGTTAACAGGGAGCTCAGAAACAGGAGGGGTTCCTTCCCGACCCAGGGACCTCCAGTGGGGACATACCTGCGGTTGGCAACAGCCTGGATGTGTGTGAGCAGGTGCATTTTGAAGGTGTAGCGCTTCTTAAAGGACTTCCCACACTGCGGGTGGGAAGGTGGAATGAGATGGGGACGGCCCAGAGAGGGCCCTGCCTCCAGCCACAGCTCGCCTGACCACCCACCTTATCACACATGTGTGGCTTCTCAGTGCTGTGAGTCTTCATGTGCTGCGTTAGTCTTTTTTGCATGGGATACACACGGCCACACACTGGGCAAGGGAAAGAGCTCAGCTTTGGGGTCTGGGAAGGTATAATGAGAGGTTAGAGGGAGAGAAGGGGACAGAGCAGGGAGCTCTCACCTGATCCACTACCCCTATCAGCAGTCCAGGGCCCTTCCCAGGCCAAGGCCCCAAACTCACCGGATCTGGCCTCTTCTTTCTGGGAAAGGAGAAACCAAGTGTCACCAAAGCCTCCCCACAGCTGTCCAATCTCAGTCCAGACCACCCTTCTTGTTCCTCATGCCCTCTCCTCTGAACCCATGGAGAGTCAGCGGGTATTCCCTGGGGAGAATGCTAAGGCTCCACAGGAGACACACTCTGTGCTAGTTAAGCAGGGTCATGGTCTGCCCCCCTCCAGTCACAGGACACATTTCTGCACTACAGGCTCCAAGAAGCCCCATAGGAAAAAGCCCTGGAGAACAGGCTTCAACCTGGTGACCAGAATCCTAGCAGCCTACATAATCCCTTCTTTTCAAGAAACCTGTAAGCATCTTGGAAAACTGTCACCCACCCTGGTTCCAGTACTCCACGGGTCTCTATCCACCCTCTGCTCATAGATCATAGGCCAGAGAAGCCAATTCTTTGCTGGAGCCATAGGCCTGGCTGTAACTCACTGAGCAGCCACCAGGCCGGAAAACATCTGATTTTCCCAGTCCTAATCTGCTCTTAGCTCTGAGAAAGGCCTGCACCTGACCAGCATAAGACCTTCTAATCACCCATGAACCCTGTAGTCACACAATTTCCTTCAGGCCCCTCGACAACTGTCTACACTTTCCAGATGAGAAACTAAAGCTCCTACATGAAGGGAGATCCTGAACTGGGAACCTCAAAGCGCTAGCCCTGAGGATTCTGGGACCACTGATCAGGTAGGATTCACCTTGCTTTCTCAATGTTTCTAACCAGAGCAGGGGTGCTACAGAGGACCCACGGTACTTCTGACCACATGTTCTCCTGCCTAGATTCATGTGCCCGCACAACTCACTGACCGGTCCCGGCTGTGCACGGCCGCATGTCGGATGACATCCTTCCGGTAGACACTGGTGTAGCTGCACTCGTCACACTTGTAGGGCTTGCTGCCCACATGGTTGAACATGTGCTCCTGGGAGAGACAGACAGGGTGGGAGGCTCCGCTGCCCCTCCTTCTTCCTTACCTCCCCTTGCACACTCACTCACAGCCTCAGGGTGAGTGTGGATAGCAGAGCCTGCTGCCTGGCTGGGGACTCTTCCCAGAGAGACACCTGCTATGCCAGTCCTTAGGCTAGTTTACCATCTGACCGAAAAGGAAATGAAGGCTCAGAATGAAGGGACCTAGTGACAGCAAAGCTTGGAGCTGGGCAATGTGGCTCCATAACCTATGCCTTATGCTCCACACTGTGGGACAGTTCCCTGAGGAGCCTAAAGAACAACTCCAGCCTGTGTGTCCTGTGTGGGAAGAAGCAGTAGCACATGGAGACAGCACAGACTGTCCGCCAGGCCATGAAGGATGAGTCTACACTCCACCCTGCCATAGCACGGGTGTCGTCAAGTTGCAATTCTGCAGTACATTGGTACAGCCAACACTTGGAACCTCAACTGACACAAAATGACAAAATACAGCATGGGCTACTGTTGGCCCACACCTCTGGAGCGAGATGAAAGAAGCGTTTTCCCGAGACATGCCACTGCCGTGGAGTGACTGCTGGACGGAACTGCCCACCCGGCCAGTCGGGCAGTGAGGATAAGCATGTCTACACGATCTCTAATGTCAACTGCATCTTTCAAAGTGAGGTGTCACTCACTGGACACCCTAACAATTGCCTGTGGCAGTCCTCCACAGGCCACCATGTCCCAGTATCCTTCACAAACTGGATGGTCAGAGTGACTCGTCCTGCCCTGTGACCTCCTGGACCACACACCTTGAGTGAGGACCAGCGACGGGAGCGGTAGCTACATTGCAGGCACTTGAAGAGCTGTGGGTCACCAGCTTCGTGGGAATTGACGTGGAAGCGCAGATCCTCAAGGGACAGGAAGCGTGAGCCACATATGCGGCACAGGTAAGGCCTGAGCAGTGGCTTGGGTGACTTGTAGTAGTACCTGCCAGGAAGGGATGGAGAGGCCACTGGCTGGGCTGTCGGCTCAGGGAACCCCTAGCCTGTTAAACTCACCTCTGCAACACTGTACCTACTTTCGGTACTTCTTCCCTAGGAACCTCCTGGAGGGTCGTCCTCGGCGGCGGGGTTGGGCGTCAGGTTCATCCTTGCAAGAGTGGGCTGCGTTCTCAGCATCCGACTGACTCACACCAGATTCCACTGGGCCTCTCCCCACCTTGCCCCATAGGCATCCTGGGCCCGAGGAGCTGGGAGCCTCGAGATCCTGCAGTTCTGGAGGGTTCTGTGTGCTCTGGGAACTCACCAGAGGCTCTCCTACACCTGTCATGACACCAAGATTAGTCAGTCACACACTCCAGGCTGAGGCCAGTCAATTTTCACAAGTGATCACAGAATAGACACAAGGTCAGAGGAGAGGACAGTGCAGATGTCACCCTGCTTCTAACCTACTCAGCACAGCAGGACAGAAATGGGACAGTATCTCAGCAACAGCCCAGGCAGTCAGGTTCCGGACTCAGCACCCTCATGGGCTGGCTGTGAATCCGCAGACAAAGGCTTTCCCTCTCTGAGTCTCATTCGTCCCATCTCCCGACTGCTGTACTAACCCACAGGGATACTGTGGACTTGGGAGAAAACAACAGTGGCTTTGACTCTGGAATATCCTTGTGAGGCTGGTGACCCAAGAAAGGGTTCATGGCAAGAGGATCTCCATGGACAGCTTACAAACTCTTTGAAGTCTAATTTGAATGGCAAACCTCTTCAAACTGTTTATAAATACTATTTCAAGGGCTGGAGTGGTGGCTCAGTGGCTAAGAGGACCCGGGTTCAATTCCCCACTCACATGGCACTCACAACTGTCTAACCCCAGTCCCAAGGGATCTGATGCCTCCAGATACTGTAAGCACATGGTAAACAGACATACATACAGGCAAAACACCCAAGCATATAAAAATAAGAAGAAACAAACAAACAAACAGAAAAACTACTTCAAGGCTGGAGGTGTGTGAGTCAGTGGTAGAGCACTTGCCTGGCATGTACAATGTCATGGGCTGCATCCCTGGCACGGTCAACAAATTTGGCCACTTGGTATGAAGGCCTAGTGAATAACAAGACTTCTGCATCCAGCCTGACACCTAAGCTCAATTACCAGGGCCCACGGGGCAGAAAAGAACCATTTCCCATAAGCTGTCTTCTGACATGTAGAAGCTCCATGTGGTATGCTTGTGCATGCACACACAAACGTGTACTAATTTTTCTTTTCTTTTTAAATATCTTTATTTTTTGTGTATGAATGTTTTGCCTACATGTGTATCTTTGTCATGCGTGTGCCTGGCGTTGTAAGCCACCATGTGGATGCTAAGAATTGAACCTTGGTCCTCCTCGAGAACAGCCACTGCTCTTAACCACTCAGCCACCTCTCCAGCCCCTTTGTTCTGTTTTTAATGATACAGCCTGGAAGGCGTCTCCTTTGTGTGTGCTGTACAAGTGTGACGTCTGGGGGAATGGTACATGGACTTGTTCTTGTGCCAGCAAAGGCTACAGAAGGACATCATGTCTTCTGCTCTTTATTCTCACCTTACTCACTTGACACGGGGTCTCCTACTGAATACTCAACTGGAAACTCCACATTTTGGCTAGGCTGGATGGCTAATGAAGTCCCAGGGTCAACCTGTTTCTGCACCCCCAGCACTGGGAACACAGGCACATAGTCACCTCAAGTATTCCTTCTGTGGGTGCTGGAGCTTGACCTCTCATCATGTTTCCACAGCAAATTCTCTTACCCACTCAGCCATTTCCCCAGGCCCTGGGACCAGTGCCACTCGCTCTTGCTGTGAACCACTGCCTGGGTGGGTTATATTTACTTTCTGCAACTACAGTTCCTCTGGAGGAATTCCAGAATCTATGCTCAACTGTGCAGGCACAGTGGCCACCACATAAACAGATGCTGTCCTCTTCCGCGCATAAAGAAGAGATCCAAAGGGCAAAGTGACATGCTCTAGGTCAGAGCTGATAGGTGACAAAGCCTGTACTCACACCATGACAAGTCATCCCCTCGAGGGACACAGCAGTCACCAGGTCTCATTCTCTCTTCTCCAGTGCCATTAAAAGATGACTGGCTCACTTTTAAAGACTCACCCCCTTTTCTTGCTGTGACAACTTATCACTGGAGGGTGTCTGCCTAAAGCCTAAACAATCACCGAGGTCGGGTTTCTCCAGCTGGGGCAGGGCTCCTTTCCATGAAGCCTGCAGCAGTGGATGGAGACTGCTACTCTGCATGCACTCAGTCTCACAAGTACCCCAGAAGCATCAGGCAGCAGTGCCATGTGTGACCCCCACACAGCCATCCCATGACTAAGTCTTACCATCATAGAGGTCCGCAGTCTCTAGGCGAGGCAGCTTTCGGGGTCGGCCAGGCCTCCTTCGAGGTCTTGGAGTACTAGGGGTGGGACGCTGGAGCCGCAGCTGCCGGCCCCGGGGCTCATCCTCAGCTGGATTATAGTCACTGTCCTCTGCAGAGACAGCAAAGGACAGTGTCTAGACCCACACTCTGACAAATCCCACTTCCCCATCACTTCTCTCTCTGCTAGTGAGGTCCCCTCCAAGAAGCCGTCTGCACCCTCCCCCACAGAGGACTAGCCTTCATTTTCCTGCACCTTTCCTGGCACCTGCCAATAACTCTCCTTAATTGTAAGCACAAAGAGGTACCTGGTTCTCAAGTCACTTAAGCGACTGGTAGAAAACAGGCAATTAGCACGGAGTCTACAAGCTCCCAGACTGAACTGTTCCACCTTGTGGACAATAGCCACACGTGGCCATTCAACCGTAAAATGAGCCTGGTCCAACTCAGAAAAACTTAGTTATAAAATGCATACAAGATCTCTAAGTATAGGAGAAAAAAAAGTCAGTCAGTTATGATGATACACACCTATAATCTCAATGTTCAAGAGGAACAAGTCTGAAGTCACCAAGGGCTACACAGGAAAACTATCTCAAAAAATTAGGAGAAGGAACTGGAGAGATGGCTCATTTACTACTTTTGCAGAGGACCCAAGTTCAGTTCCTAGCACCCATGTGGAACAGCTCAAAACTGCCTGTAACTCCAGTTCCAAGGGATACAATACCCTCTTCTGGCAGCCAGGAAGTACTGCACTCAAGATGCACATACCCACAAACAGACATACATATAATTAAAACAACCAAAAACTTTGGAGAAAAACAAGGGGCTGGGGAAGTCGCTAAATCAATGAAACACTTGCTGCCGTGCATGAAGATCTGAGTTTAACCTCCAAGAACCCATGTCAAAAGTTATGCAGACAGTGGATGCCAATAGTTCCAACACCAGACACAAACAGGAGGGTCCCCAGAACTTACTGGCTAGCCAGTCTAGCACAAACAGCAAGTTCTAGGTTCAGTGAGAGACCCTGTCTCAAAAAGTAAGGCAGCAAGCAATTGAGGAAGTCACCTGACATCAATCTCTGGCCTGCACAAGCATCCACACAAATGGTGGTGTGTGTGTGTGTGTGTGTGTGTGAGAGAGAGAGAGAGAGAGAGAGAGAGAGAGAGAGAGAGAGAGAGAAATTATTTTATTAGTTTGAATTGGGGTGGGGAAGAGTCTCGTGTAGCCCAGAGAGAGAGAGAGAGAGAGAGAGAGAGAGAGAGAGAGAGATTATTTTATTAGTTTGAATTGGGGTGGGGAAGAGTCTCGTGTAGCCCAGGTTGGCCTCTAACTATGCAGTAAGAGTGACCATGAACTTCTGATATTCCTGCCTGTACTTCATATACCACTGTGCCTGGTTTTACTAAGATTTTATGACTATACACTGAACTATTTTAGATATGTTAAGTAAATAAATTGTGGCTAACAAAGCTATGGAAAACACATCTATTTTCTGCTTGCATTCTAATTCTATTGCTCTGGTTTTCGGTATATAGCCACCACAGCTTCTTCTGTATTGGAGGGACAATGGTGTGTCTCCTTCCAAATAGGCAGCCAGGAGCTCAGGATTTGTAGATGAGCGTGGGGACAGAGGGTTACCCTGCAGAGTGGCTTACCCTCTAGATCGTCAATGGCCCCAGCATCCACAATGTCATCCTCCTCCTCCTCTGGTCCTTCCTCCTCTGTGGTCTTGGTAGATGTGCCCCACTTCCGTAGACGCCCCCTTTTACCAGCGGCTGTTGTTACTGCTGCTACTGCAAAAGCAAAGCGAGCTGCTACGTCTGGCTATGTGTGGTCCCCCCACCCCTCCAGGCCTAACTGGCTGCTGCAGACACACCTGGGCGGAAGTGCCGCTCCCGCATGTGGCGAAGGAGGGTTGCCTTGGTGCTGCTCCGGTACTGGCACATCTTGCACTTGAACTGCTGCACAACCACCACCTCCATCATGGCCTCCAGGCTCTGCAGGTCGAGCTCGTCAGTGCCAGAGGCTGGGGGTGGCTGTGCTAGAGAGCTAGGTTCTCCCTGGGGTTCCTCAGGAGGTTCGAGGCATGTAGATGTAGATGTGGGGCCATCCGCCAGGGTTTCAATGGCTGCCAGACTATTGGTCAGGGTAGAAGTAGACATTGGTGATGTAATGGGAGCACCTGAGGACAGGACAGAAAACGGAAGGCAGGACTGCCTGAGATTTCGGCTGCTCTTCCCAGGCAGGCTCAAATCCCCCCGCCCCCGAGGCCAGGGCAATGGCTAACCCTCTGGGGTCACATGGAGACCTCTTCTTCTGCTCTCATCTATTACAGGGCTCATGGGAGTGGCAACAGAGTTCATACCATCATCTGGGCCCTGCAGGATCAGATACTGGGTGGTTTCTGCTCCTCCTTCTTCAGCACTGGTCACAGTAATGCAGCCTGGCAAAAGAAGATGAGGGTGAGAGTCCTCAGAGGAACCCCAGCTGTAGGCCCATACCCTTGGGTTTTACCTGGCAACTGGATACCAGTCGCAGCACCTCCTTGAGCCGTGTGTACTTCGCTGCAGGCTGGTTGGAGGTCTGGTGGGGAAATGCTGGCCCAGGCACCAGGATGCCAGAGCTACTACTCCAGCTGCCCAGTCTTTGACAGATGGGCTAGAATGTCTTCCTCTGCCCTCTTCACACTTCAAGATACAGATCCCGCACTATCTTTTTCACAGTGCTTCTCAGCCTATGCCAGAGTTCTGTGAGGTGCTGGGCATTGTGCACGTCATGAAAGACCCAGCACAGTAGCTTGAACTCACGGAGCACCCATCTGGGCTTACTGCCCAGGGCCACCCTCCACTTTTTCTAAGTACCACTTTTCGGTAAGTCACTTTTTGTCTTCTTTGCCTTTCAATTCTCATGTGGGCCAGGTTAATGATAGCCATCTCATCTGGGGGGTCACTGGAAGATCTGTGACCTCCTGTGCTCCCAGCACAAAGCCAGATACAACTGCTTCTATTTTTAAAAATTCATTACTATTGCATGTACAGTGTGTGTATATGGACATGTGTGTAGAAGTATAATGACAACTTTCTAGAATTGGTTCTTTCTTTCCACTGTTACATGGGTTCAGGAGCGGTCACCATGTTTGCCTGGCAAGCACTAGTTCACCAGCCATCTTACTGGCTCCTGTTACAACTATCTCTGCCACTGAGTGCTGTGACATCCGGGCATCATACTAAGAACCCACTGTGGCACCTTGTTTGGAAACAACTATCAGTTTTCCTGACACATTCCCCAGTAAGGCAACTATCTTGCATTCACACATCTGGCTGTGGGATTCTGCAGGGCCATACCCTCCCCACTCACTCTGGATGAGGTCCGGGCCAATGGTAGACTCAATGATCTTGTCAATGGCAGCACCGAGGTCTGAAGAGGAAGCTGCGCAGTCTGACACCAGCATGCTGGGGTCTGGGAGAACACTGGAATGCACCAGGGCTGGGGGGCCACCTGGCACCTCTGCCACTGTTCCGCGGGACACAGAAGATGAATCAGGGAGGTAGCCATGAGGCAAGGGGTCTGCTGAAATGCTCTCGGATACCTCCTCCTAGGAGCAGGAAGCGGAGGGCAGTTTAGGAGCCAGGGATGGGGCAGGTCAGAGCAGCCTGCAGATCCCCAAGAACAAAGCAAATAAAGTCATCTACACTTAGACCCCACTGAGGACTAGGAGAGCTCTCCAGGCACTGAGAGCCCTAAAGTCCATGGATATAATCAGGCTCTACCTGAGGGATCAAAGAAGGACCTCTCTAGACCCCACCCCACAGCCAGGAGGGACAATTTTCACAGGGTTTTTGCGTCAGTTGCTCTCTCTGCCTCAAACTCCTCCATCATCACCCCATTGCTAGTTTGCACCCAGCCTTTTCCCAACCGCTTAGCGGCTACCTCCTCTAGGAAGCCAAGCAGGACCCTACTTAGAACCTTTCTCCATGTGCACTCTGCAGCGACTCTGTCACCTCCATCACGCTGGTATGATGACAGGTCGGGTCTGCACTCCCAGAGGAGCTGCCCAATATGGACCAGGACCACACCTGTCCTGTCCCCAGCTGTAACCCCGTAATTTAGCATATGTTACACTCAGAGCAGGCCCATTTCTGCTGACTTAATGAAACCTTAGACTGCACATCAAGGGCCTCTGCTTAGTATTCTCCATCAAGTGGTGTCGGGATACATCCACTGCCTTGCAAAATGACGCATTAAGAGATAAATGCACTTCTAATTCTCACATGGCAGAGGTGTATGGGGTCAGGAAAAGATGGGTCACTGTGGGGTTTTTCCCTTACAGCCTCACACGCATAAAATCAGACATTCCCATCCCATTAGACAGATCGGAAGGCTACAGTTACTGTGAGATGGATCAACATTTGAACCAGGAAGGGCTGACAGAGCATTAGGGCTCTAGGAAGGCCAGGAGATAAGGAATCCTGGCTCTGTCAGCATGCTCTGCCTCAGTTTCCCTTTCTGCAGGATCTGGAAACAAGTGGTTTTATAGGTATGTCCCTTAACAACTATGGGGTTTGCCAAAAGAACAAAACCTACTCCGAGCAGTTTGGCATGGCATGGCCTCTGTCTCAGAATCAACAAGTATTTTTCTACAAGTAAGTTTTGCTGGATGGTCCCCTTGCCCACACCGTCCAGCCTGGTCCATACCACAGAGCGGCTGCCACTGTCTGAGCTCTGCCCCACGCCAGAGTCGTCGGCCTCCGTTAACTCTGGGGCAGTAGCCGCGTCGCTGCTGTCCGCGGACACGGCTTCCGAGGTGCCCACACCCAGGCCGCTCTCGGAGGGCTCCTCCGGCTGGCCCGGCCCAGGGGCCGCGTCGCTACTGCTCTCCACCTCGTTCTCCTCCATTGGCGCGGGGGACCGCCTGCCAGCAACGTGCACGGTATGCGGCTTTCACTCTGCCAGAAGAGACGACCATGGCTGCAACAAGTGGTCCACCTTTCGGATCCGGCCAAGCTGTACCCACCCAGATGCATCGGCGTGCCCATTCCGCAGATGCAAACACTGAGCACCCGACCAAACGGGGAGGGGTTTCCTCGAGTCCTGGAGAGCGAAGCTTCCAGAAGAGGACGGGGACGCCTCGCCTCTCCGGCTGGGGCTCCTCCAGGAAAGGTGGTCGCGGCGTGCGATCGCCGCCCTTTGCTCCTCCCAGAGGCGTGGATCACCCTCCGACCCAGGGCGGGCACAGCGGCTCAGCCCTTCGGACCCCGCGTCCCCTCGGATGAGGACCCAGTGGTACAGCCCGCAGGCCCCCGGGGTCAGTGGTTCGCTCCCCCTCCCCGGGTTCCCCTGCGGAGGGGGCTGACAGCGACGGTCTCGGGGCTTGGTGACTCGGGGCTGTCCCCGGCGCTGCCTGAGCTCCAGGCCCGACGCCATCTTGTGGCGGCGCCGGGTTTCCGCTCAGGCAAATGCGAAAGCGGCTAAAGGGCCTGGGACCCCGGGGCCCTGTTCGGACAGCCCCGCCGGCCCGGGAGCTCGGCACGCGGCAGCCCCGCGGTAGGACCGTAGTGCACCGCATTGTGCAGTGGGGCGGCCCGTCTCCGGCTGTCGCTCACCTGAGCCTCTGGCTGCTGCGTCGCTCTCCGACTCCGGCATCGACGAGGTCGCCATCCTCTCACCCCCGTCGCGGAGGAACCCATCACCCTCCCTTGAGCCGGGACTACTTGCGCCGCCGCCCCCGAGGAAAGACCGATTTGCGGAGTCTTAGAAGGTCTCTCGGAGGGCTCAGAACAGTGGTCGGGTACAGAAAGACTCTAGAAGTTTATATTCTGTTTGACCTGGGGGTGAGGGCAGCTGGGGTGGGGGACTACTTTTTCTGGTGGCGGATGGCTACAGGGGAAGTGCAGTGACGTCACGCAGGTCCCTCCGAGGCACGCAGGATGAGGCGTGGCGGAGGCGCCTAGCTCTTGTGGGCGTGGCGCCCAGCATCTGGCCACACCTCTTCGGGTCGCTGGGGGAAACGTCACCTCCCAGGGTGGCTTAGAGGTGTGAGCGGGAGGAAACGTCTGCTATTCTGGCTTTTCGCCTATGATTTAAGGCGCCTCTCGAGCCCGATCGGGTCCTCTCGGGTTAGGTTTGCTGTGCCGTGCGGAGGGGGGGGGGGGCGTATACAGATGGGAAAACCGAGGTTTGAGGACAGAAAAGGCTGGTCCGGAATCAACAAGGGTGCTTCGGAGGATGGCAGAGGTCGGGAATTTTTTAGAGAGGAGTTAATGTCTGTGCATCTCTCTCTCTCTCTCTCTCTCTCTCTCTCTCTCTCTCTCTCTCTCTCGATTAAAGATGTGTGCCACCACCGCCCAGCTCTTTTTCCTTTTCCTCTTTTTCTCCTTTCTTTTAGAGACAAGATCCTAATATGTAGAGAAGGCTGGCTTACAATTCACAGAATTCCTTCTGCCTCCTGAGCGCTGAGATTAAAGGCAGGTATTGGGGATTAAAGGCCTGTGCCACCAAGCCAGCCAGAAGAAGATGGGCTGCACCAGGCACTTAAGGTGCTTTGATACATTATTTTAAAGGGTCTCACTGTGTCCCCAAGGTGGCCTGGTGATCATCCTATTTGTGCCTTCTGAGCACTAGAATTGCAGACAAGTCTCACCAGCCGCCCCCCCCATCCCAGTATCTTAAAGAATGGGGAGGGGTTTGAATCAGAATGGCTCCCATAGCCTCATATATTTTAATGTTTGGTTCCCAGATAGAACTGTTTGGGAAGGATTAGGAGGTGTGACCTTGTTGGAAGAGATGTGTCACTGAGGGAAGGATTTAAGGTTTCAAAAGCCCACCATACTTTCTGTTACGTCTCTGCCTTCAACTTGTGAATCAGATGTAAGTTCTTAGCTGCTGCTCCAGCTTCATGTCTGCCTACCTGCTCCCGTGCTCCTCCTGGTCATGATGATCACGGGCTTTTAACCCTCTGGAACCATGAGCCAGAATAAATGTTTTCTTTTATAAGCCGCCTTGGTCGTTATGTTGCTTCACGGCAATAGTGAAGTAGCTAAGAGAGTATGCCTTGTTTCCTTTTTCTTCTTGCCGCTGGCAAAGTACATGAGGTAACCAAAAGATTTGGGATTGCCATCCCCTCAGTGCCCCTGCCATGTTGCTGTCTGCCTGTCAAGCCATTAATATCTAGTAGGTTTCTTTTACAAAGAATGACCAATCTAGTAGAGCCTTTGAGCCTTGTTTTAGAGTGTCTTTGCTGCAACAAAACATCATGTCCAAAAATGTGATTGGGCCTCACAGTCTCATAGGGACTGGCACTATAGGAGGTATTGGAGTAGGTATGGCCTTGTTGGAGGAAGTGTGCCACTGTAGGGATAGACTTTGAGGTTTCCTATGCTCATAATATTGCCCAGTGTCTCAGTCGACTTCCGGTTGGCCTGCAAGATGTAAGACTCTCAGCTTCCTCTTCAGTACCATGTCTGCTTGCATCCATGTTCCCTGTCGTGATGATAATGGACTGAACCTCTGAAACTGAATGAGCCACCCCAAATAAATATTTTCTCTATGAGTTGCCGTGGTCATGGTGTCTCTTCACAGCACAATAAGAGCCCTAAGACAGAAGTTGGTACCAGGAGAGGGGTATTGCTGTGATAGGCCTCGCCATGTTTTTGTTTGGAGGAATGTGGACTTTGGGAGTCTGGGCTAAGAAAGCAGTGGAATGCTCTAAGTGCTACTGAGTGGGCCACAGTATTAGAGCATGGAGCATGGAGGACAGCGGTGCTGGGTGGGATTTGATGAACTGTGGGGGCCAAGAGGTTTCAGAGAAGAGTGCTAGTGTGTAGCCTAGTGACTGGTCTGGTGACATTCTAGTGAAGAAAGTGGCTGCCTTTTGCCCTATCTGAGGCCAAAGTGAAGAATTTTGGATTAATTCCCTTGGTGGAGGAAATCTCAAAACAGCCTAGTATAGACTCCATTGTGTGGTTATTAGTGGTAAGTAATGAAGGTTTATAATGAAAGGGAACAAGAAAATGTAAAGTTTGAGGAGAAAAGGAATGGAGTTAAGTGGAATGAAGCTAAATTCTGTGTTCAAGGAGATTAAGAAATTTGGAATAAAGGGAATAGTGACCTCGGGGCAAGATCCCACCCAGCTAAATTCTCAATTTGTGAAAAGGAACTGAAGAAAAGTTTAGAGCCAGGTGTGGTGGTCACGCCTTTAATCCCAGCCCTCGGGAGGCAGAGGCAGCGGATCTGAGTTAAGACCAACCTGGGCTAGAGCGAGTTTCAGGACAGCCAAGCTTAAGTAGTGACAGACAGCTGGTGAAGATGTAATTGAATGAGGGGCCACGTTCCAGCCCAAGCAAGCAGCACAGCTTGGCAGCTTCAGTCATGTAGTTCTTGGTTTAGAGTTAAGGATGGAAGAAAAGAGTTAGGGGATAAAGCTGCTCAGACCTCGCATATGTCAGGGTGTCCCTGAATGGAGGCCATTGCGTGAAGCTGTGAAGTCGAAGCCTCGATTGCCTTAGAGAACCTAAGATGTTAGAGATGCCAGTCATGGGATCCCAGCCAAGGAGAGCTGCTAACGGAGTGGAAGCAGCCCAAGAGAAAAAAGTGTGTTGCAGTCAACAAAGCTGAACTGATTTGGAGATCTGAAGAGTGTTTTGACATCAGATAAGGAGATGCAGAGTTTGAAGTTTGCCCAGCTGGTTTTCAGTCTTGCTTTGGTACAGATTTCCTTGCTATGCTCCCTTCCCTATGTTTTGGAATTTTAATGTATTTTCTGTGTATATATGTTGGAAGTGTGTGATCTGCTTTTTGATTTTGATTTTTGCAGGTGGTAACAATTAAGAGATTGTATTTGAACCATGGGCTTTAGAACATTTTTGAGACTGTGATAGACTATAGGGACTTTTGAAGTTGAACTAAATGTATTTTGCATTATGATACTGTTAAAAGTTTATGGGGGCCAGGGAGTGGAATGTGGTAGTTTGGATGTAATTGGCCCCCATAATCTCATAGGGAGTGGCACTATCCGGAGATGTGGCTTTGTTGGAGTGGGTGTGGCCTTGTTAGAGGAAGTGTGCCACTGTTTGTGACTTTGAGGTTTCCTATGCTCAGGATACTGCCCAGGGTCTCAGTTGACTTCCTGTTGCTTGTAAGATGTAGGACTCTCAGCCACCTCTCCAGTACCAACTGTGTCTGCCTTCATGCATCCATGCTCTCTGGCGTGGTGATAATGGACTGAACCTCTCAAACTGTAAGTGAGCCACCCCAGTTAAATGTTTCCTTTATAAGAGTTGCTGTACAGGGCTGAAGAGATGGCTCAGTGGTTAAGAGCATTGCCTGCTCTTCCAGAGGTCCTGAGTTCAATTCCCAGCAACCACATGGTGGCTCAAAACCATCTGGTGCCCTCTTCTGGCATGCCGGCAGACATACAAACACAACACTATACATAATAAATAAAACTTAATATTTATTTATTTATTTATTTATTTATTTATTTATTTATTATGTATACAATATTCTGTCTGTGTGTATGCTTGCAGGCCAGAAGAGGGCACCAGACCCCATTACTGATGGTTGTGAACCACCATGTGGTTGCTGAGAATTGAACTCAGGACCTTTGGAAGAGCAGGCAATGCTCTTAACCTCTGAGTCATTTCTTCAGCCCTAATAAATAAATCTTTAAAAAAAAAAAAAAAAGAGTTGCCATGATCATGTTGTCTCTTCACAGCAATAAAAACCCTAACTAAGACAAAAAGCAACTCAGGAAGAAGAGGGTTTATTTTGTTATACTTCTACATCATGTTCATTCTCAAAGGAATTCAGAGCAGGAACTCAAACTGGAGGAACCTTCAGCAGGAGCTGATGCAGAGGCCATGGAGGGATGCTGCTTACTGGCTTGCTCCTCATGACTTGCTCAGCCTGCTTTCTTATAGAACCCAGGACCACCATCCCAGGGACGGCTCCCCCCACAATAGGTCTGGGTCCTCCAGCATTAATTCTACCTACTACCCAATTATACGGGAACATTTTCTCAGTTGAGGCTTTCTTCTCTCTGATAATAGGTTTTTTTGAGACAGGGTTTCTCTGTAGCTTTGGAGCCTGTCCTGGAACTCACTCTGTAGACCAAGCTGGTCTCAAACTCACAGAGATTTGCCTGCCTCTGCCTTCCGAGTGCTGGGATTAAAGGCCTGCGCCACCACTGCCCGGCGACAATAGTTTTTATCAAGTAGACATAAAACTAGCCAGCACACACCCCGAGTCTGAAACCTTTCGGTAACAACTAAAGGGGAGGATGATGGCCTTTGGGTCATTATGTCAGAGGTTTCCATCCATAGCCAGCTGTCTCTGCTGTGGGGAAGTCCTCAGCATCAAGGACAAGCTATCAAGGACAAGATAGCACCTTCAAAGGCATGCCTCTGTGGTTTTACTCTTTTGGGGCGCCCACCACCCAACTCCCAAATAAATGACGTGGAGGCTTATTATTATAAATCCGGCCTTAGCTTGGCTTGTTTCTAGCCAGCTTTTCTTAAATTCTCCCATCTACCTTTTGCCTCTGGGCTTTTTCCTTTTCTTCTGTGTATCTTACTTTCATTCTTATTCCATGGCTGGTCCCCAGCATCCTCTCTCTTGCTGCACCTTCTTTGATCTCTCTTCCCAGATTTCTCCTCTTTGTTCTGCCTGCCAGCCCCGCCTATCCCTTCTCCTGCCTCTATTGGCCATTCTGTTCTTTATTAGACCATCAGGTGTTTTAGACAGGCAAAGAATCACAGCTTCATGGAGTTAAACAAATGCAACAATAAAAAGGAAATACATCTTTGCATTAGTAAAACAAATGTTCCACAGCATAAACAAATGTAACACATCTTAAAGTAATATACTACAGTGTGCCTCCAGTGACCTTTCAGGAAGGTACCATCTAGTAGCCACTCAGCTATTAATCCACTGATGAATTTAACATCTCATAATCCAATCCCTTCTCAATTGTAGCACCAGCTGGGGACCAAGCCTTCAACACAACACTTCTTGTCCATTTTATAGCAAAAGGCTATTATCTTCCATGTAGAGAGAAGAAGCTGAGGATAAGAGAGACAGAGGTAGGATAGGGAGCTGTGGTGAGTAGAATGAAAATGGTCCCCATAACCTCATAGATTGGGTTGTTTAGTCAAGAGGAAGCAGGACTGTTTGAGGATTAGAGGGATTAGGAGGTGTGTCCTTGGAGGAAGTATATCACTAGGGTGGGCTTTGCCTGGCACAGAGCCTCTCTTTGTCTCTCTGCCTCACTGCTGTGGATCAAGATGTAGCTCTCAGCTACTGCTCCAGTGCCACGCTCTCCAGCATGCTGATAACAGACTGAACCTCTGAAGCTGCAAGCAAGCCCCCAATGAATGCTTTCTCTCGTGATGATCTCTTGGTCATGCCGTCTCTTCACAGCAACAGAACAGCCCCTAAGACAGTAGCCAAGTGCATCTTTAGTCCAGAGCCACGTGGAACTTAGCTGCCTTTCAAAGTGTTCTTTTTTTTTTTTTTTTGGTTTTTTTCGAGACAGGGTTTCTCTGTAGCTTTGGTACCTGCCTTGGAACTAGCTCTTGTAGACCAGGCTGGCCTCGAACTCACAGAGATCCGCCTGCCTCTGCCTCCCAAGTGCTGGGATTAAAGGCGTGCGCCACCACCGCCCAGCTTTTCAAAGTGTTCTTAAATACTCTGTCAGTCATTGTTCTAAGAACTCTCTGAGTTCAAGGCTAGCCAGAGCTACAAAGTAAGACCTTCTCTCAAAAAAATAAACAAGTCACTTGGGAGGCAGAGGCAGGCGGATCTCTGTGAGTTTGAGACCAGCCTGGTCTACAAGAGCTAGTTCCAGGACAGGCTCCAAAGCCACAGAGAAACCCTGTCTCGAAAAACCAATAAATAAATAAATAAATAAATAAACAAACAAACAAACAAGCAAATCTGAGTTATAGCTCTGGTTCTGGGAAAGGGACCTAGCATTCCAAGCTCTCTAAAAAAGTTAATCCAGCTCAGTCTGTCAGTAACCTGGCCGAGAGACCGCAAGCTGACTCATCTTTAATGGAGCTAAAGAGCTGGGAGAACTAATTACCCTTTCCACATCCTTCCAGAAGCCCCACCCTCTGCTGTTCACTCCCTGTGGGTGGGCTAAGCCTACTTACTTTTCCCGAATTATCAGGCACACATGGCTTTTCTTTTTAATTTTCTTTTGGATACTGACTAGCCTGGGTATGTTTTCCTCGCTGGGCTTTCTCACTTTCTCTGATGCTGTTCCCTTCCCTCTTCCACAATGTGGCCCCTTACAGACCTTATGGCTTTCTCTCTCCCTCTGCTCCCTCTTCCTCCTCTGGAAGCTGCCAATATTTACAACTTGTCTGCCCTGAGGTTTTCCTTTTGTTATTATTATTTATTTTGATCTCTAACAAAATCATCCTTGAATTTCCATTTTCAACTATTCTTAAATTCTTTGATTGATGAGACTAAGTACTCAAAAGAGGTCCCAACTTACCCAGTAACCTATGGCTTCCCAGGTGGAGTGCCCCAGATTTACAAGAGCACTGACTGAAACATTCCTTATTGGAGGGAGACTCAAGGCTGATGGAGCTAATGATGTTTACAAGAGTTCGCAGGATTCTAGAAGGTCACAGACTCATGAGCCCCTCCCCAAGATTACTCTTAGAGACTCAGTGGAGCTGCCAGCTGGTTAGACAGGAAGCTCAGGGATGTGGCTTCCTTGTGTTGCCACAGTGTTGGGGTGGGCATTTTGGAGATGTAGCTGCCTTTGAGTTCCCATGCTCACTGCTTCACCAAGCTAGATTGGATAGAATTATCCCTTTGGTTTAATGTTGCTAACCTATCTGGGGTGAATAGAGTTGGTTCATATTTTCCCAGAGAGTCACATAAGACAGTTGGCACCTGAACAGGGACTGAACTGACACACTCGGAGGAGTCGGAGAGCCCCTGTGATGGCAACGGAGGCTGAGCCCTCTTTAACCGCGAGGCATCTGTGGGAGCAATTCCAGTTAAGGCAACCTTTCCCATTTGGTGTGTCATGTGTGTCTCCTGCTGTGAGCAATAAGACATGCCACCAAGGTTGAGCCATCTGAGAGTAGAGTGTCCTGGGGTGGGGGTTCCAAGCATAGTTATTTTCTCCCAGTGGTGTTGTGGGAGCTGCGAGCTGCGTTCCTGCCACCCAGCTCCCGGCCGCCTGGATAGCTTATGCTCTGAAATAACAACACACAAACTGTGTTCTTTTAAACACTGCCTGGCCCATTATATCTAGTCTCTTCTAGGCTAATTCTCACGTATTAATTTAGCCCATTTCTAATAATCTGCGTAGCACCACTAGGTGCGCTTACCAGGAAAGATTCAGCATGTCTGACCTGGTGGCTGGCTGCATCACGTCTGGCTCTGAGAGGAGCTGCCCTTCATCTGAGCTCACTTCCTCTTCCTCCCAGCATTCTGTTCTGTTTACTCCACCCACCTATGTTCTAACCTATGAGGCCAAGCAGTTTTTTTATTAATTAACCAATGACCTTCCTCCATCACAGTGGTATGGGATAGCATGCCTCCTTTGATGAAGAGGTCTGTCATGTTAGTATAGGGAACAGCTGATGGACCAGAGAATGCACTGCAATACCTGAAAGCACCGTGTATGGGTTGGGATCATAAGTAGGCTACGGTGGCAGTTCCGTGCGGTATGTCCTATGGGGGACAAAACAGCGGAGGTTCAGCTACCTGCCAAGAGAGAACTTGGCTGCATAAGAGAGAATTCTAATGGGAAAAAGACATGCAGATGTGATGTGATAATTTGAGTAAGAATGGCCCCATGGTCTCATATATTTAAATGCTTAGTCACCAGGGAGAGTGAAACTATTTGATTTTGTTTTTCTTTTTCTTTTCTTTTTTTTTTTTTTTTTTTGGTTTTTCGAGACAGGGTTTCTCTGTAGCTTTGGTGCCTGTCCCGGAACTAGCTCTTGTAGACCAGGCTGGCCTCGAACTGCCAGAGATCCTCCTGCCTCTGCCTCCCAAGTGCTGGGATTAAAGGCTTGCGCCACCACCGCCCGGCTGAGTGAAACTATTTGAAAGAATTACAAGGATTAAGAGATATGGCTGGAAGTGTATCAGTAGGGGTGGGCTTGGAGGTTTCATAGCCTGCATGAGGCCCAGACTCTCTCTGCCTACGGGTCAGAATGTAGCTCTCATCTACTGCTCTGGTCCATGCTAATAATGGACTAATCGTCTGAGGCTGTAAGCAAGCCCCCATGAATGCTTTCCCTTGTAGTAGTTGTTTTGGTCATGGTCATGGTGTCTCTTCCTAGCAATAGAACAGACGTGATGAGCAGTGCTAAGACATGTGATGAGCAGCGTTAGACATGTGATGAGCAGCAGCGTTAGACGTGATGAGCTGCATTAGCCACTGATTTGGCAGGAAAAGTGGTAAGAGGTGAGGCGGACAGGATTTAAGGGAAAGCACAAATTATCCCTTGTTGGGATTCAAAGCTTCCACAAAAGGGAAAACTCAGACGACATAGATGGAGAGAGTGAGGTAGAAATGCTAGAAGGTACCCTCAGGGCCGACCATTAGTGTTGTGAAACCTGTGATTCAGCATTTAAGTGACCTGACGATTGGCCCAGTGTAGAAAATTCAGAATCAGGGCATCTTCTCTCTTTGAACTTCATCAGCTGGAGAAGCTTTTAAAACAAGAGATGAAAGAGCCTCTCACAGCCTGGCTCATGAGGGCTGTAGGACTTGGGGAAGATGGATTAGTTTGATTATTGTGGAAATGGGGAAATAAATAAGTACCCATTCCTTCTTGAGTCAAAGGCTGCATAGCCTGAAGCAACTCAAGGAAGATCAAGGTGGACTGTCTGTGAACCCTAGGACGCTAGGTCACCACCACCCGAGGTCCCATGATTGTCGCGGGTTGAAAGATAGCAGAGGAGGGACAGACATTACTAAGACTACTAGACACTTGATGTCCAGTTCATTTAGTCTGGCAAGACTGTGTTCGCAGGAGAGTGAAGTTTATCCAGCAGAGACCGCAGTATGGAGCTGTAGCGGCTGTGCTGAGCCAGGGGTGTGGGTAGGGTGTGGGGTGGGGAGTGGGGGGGATAGAGGGGTGGGGGTGGGATGGGGCATGATCCTTACGGCTAGGAGAGGCTCAAGTGGGACTGGATGATTCAGACCAACCTAGAAATTGGATTCCTAAAGTATGAAAGCAATCAAGAGGGAATGAGAGAATGGTAAAGCAGACCAAGGGTCAGTTTTGGTAAATCAAAGGAGATAGGCAGCATTTGAGTGAGGCTGGAGTTCCTAGGAAGGAAATTGGTAGAAAGGAAAATGCTAGGTTTGTGAGTTTGTTTTTTATATTTGTTTTGAAAGCTTTAGATGATGGAGTGGTACAGGGGAAACTCATTACCTTTGTCTAGGGCTGGTCCCTTATTTCCCTTAGGTATGCTGTGTGCATTTGTCCCATGCAAGAAAGTACGCTGGGAATAGAGATTGTTTGCCCAGTCACCACCCTTTCTGCGGGCAGATGTGACTGATTTTCAAGACAGGGTCTCACTGTATATATAGCCCTGGCTGGCCAGAACTCGCAGAGTCCTACTTGCCTGCTCCCCAGTGCTAGGATTAAAGGCACACACCACCAAGCCCAGTGTCCTGATCCCTCTTGCTCTGAACTAGGCTGAGCAATGCAAGATAGCCCCCACCAAGCCCAGGGGTAGGGGTGGAGAGATAAACATTGGCCCCACAACAGCTCATCGGGATGAAAAGTGAGATCATTTGTGGAGAATGACATCAGATTACAGAGAACTGAATAGGTAGCGACAGCCATTGCTGCCACTTCCTGCCATTGCTCTCTTGATGAAATGATTGATACAAAGGCGGAAGAGATGGCTAAGTGGCAGATGAGAGAGAGAGCACTGCCTGCTCTTCCCAAGGACCCAGGTCCAACTCCCAGCACCCACACTGCAGCTCACTACAGGCATATGCAGACTCATGGGATCTTTCATCTTCTTTTTGCCTCAGACATGACACAGACATGGTGCAGAAACACACATACAGGCAAAACACCTAAATACATAAAAACAAATAGATATTTTAAAAAAGAAATAATTGATAGAAATGATGGGTTTTTCTTGCTGCCTTGGGCCTTGCTGGTGTTTCATTTTTAGTATCCCATTTGCTGCCAAAGACGAGTTATCATTTGCCTGGAACAGATGGTTGTGAGCTTTCAGAGCCCCTGCTCACCCTCTGTAAAAAGAGTTCAGTACACAGTGTTCACCCTGAGTCTCTCACAGATCCGGGAGACCGTCTGCAAGAACATTGTCAGCAGACATGGAAGAACGTGAATGCAGGCATGCTACATGGCTTGGAAAGACTCTTCCAGAAGCCATAGCATCGTTGAGTGAAAGTCCCGATCAGTGTCTGGACAGGGAGTCCTGTGATGCCCCCAAAACCATAAAAGCTATTGTTATTTGTGCTGGGTAGTCTTATGTCAACTTAACACAACCTAAAGTCATCAGAGAGAAACCTCAATTGAGAGAATGCCTCCATAAGATCGGGCTGTAGGGCGTGTTCTTAATAATCAGTGATGGATGGGGGATTGTTTACACTGTGAAGACGGGTCATTGCAACTGGTTTAATAAAAAGCTGAATGGCCATAGGCAGGAGGGCTTAGCTGAGACTTCCAGGCAGAGAGAGGAACTCAGAGATTAGAATCTAGGCACACCAGAGATGCCAGCAAGACACTAAAGAAGCCATACGTATGGTACAGAGAGGTAACTAGCCATGTAACAGAACATAGATTAATAACAACAGGTTAATTTAAGTTGTAAGAGCTAGTTGGGGGACATCTAAGGTTGTTGCATGGAGAAACCCTGTCTCAAAAAAAAAAAAAAAAAGAGCTAGTTGGGAAAAAGCCTAACCTAAGGCCAAGCTCTCATAATTAATAAGTCTCTGTGTCATTATCTGTGTGCTACGACCCCTTAGAAATGCCCAGCCCCATTTATGGATGGTGTCACCCCTGTGCTGGTAATACTGGGTTCTATAAGAAAGCAGACTGAGCAAGCTAGAGCAATCCAATAAGCAGCACCCCTCCATGACCTCTTTATCAGCTCCTGCCTTCAGGTTCCTTCCCTGCTTGAGTTCCTGCCCTGACTTCCTTCAATATTGAACAACAATATGGGAGTACAAGCCAAATAAACCCTTTCCTCCCAACTTACTTTTTGGTCATGGTGTTTCATTGCAGCAATAGAAACCCTAACTAACACACCACCACTACCGTTGGTACATGCCCGAGTTAGATGGCAAGACTCTGTTGCTAAACTGGACAGCGGTGGTGCAATACTTTGATTCAAGCACTCTAGGAGGGAGAGGCAGGTGGATCTCTGTGAGTCTGAGCCATCGAGAAATTAGCAAATGGGATTTACAAGGCTCAGGAAATAAAACCCACAAGATCCAGGAAGCTCAAGTCACGAGACCCATGAGACCCCTACTAAGGCATATGAACAGTTAATAATTGCTGGGCAGAGAAGGCTCTTCAGTGGAACTGCCTGCTGGTTGGCAGATGTTCTGAGGATACAGCTTTTGTGAGTCATCGTTCATCCTTGGGTAGAGTGGGATACAACCGCCCTTGAGTTACCCACAGTAACCCCAATAAACGCAGTCAATAAACTCGGGTCACTAAGATAAACTTGAGTGGAGTTGTTCCACTCTGAAGTGTCTGCCGTCCGTTCTATCTGGGGAGAATAGATGTTGGTCCATGTCTCCCAGGAAAAGGCACACAACATCTGGTTGAGTGGAAATGGCTGCGGCTCCAGGTCAGAGCTGCAGGAGCTCCCTGTCTGGAACTACAGGTACTGGTACTGCTGAGCACTCGACAGGTACCAGGTCCTGCACATGCGGTCTGAGCTGCAACCACAGAGGGAAGTTCTGGATATTCCTAACGTTGCTGTGTCACCTGAGTGACCAAAGCCAACGCACTGGACTCACCCACTGGAGTCCAGGGTCATATCCCCACTTCCACTCTGGTACCCCTTCCATTCCCCTAGATGCCACAGAACTGAGGCCAGGCAGGCAGCAGGTGGTGCTAGTCACTCAGTACCTTCTCTCTGGGCCACTGACATCTAGGGATTTAGCTAAACCTGTTGTTAAAGACCTATTTATAGCCCCCAACTGTATACTCCCACTTGGGATAATGAGCCCCTAAAGTTGACTCCCCATGGTGTGAAATGAACGCTTCCTTTTGTTTGTCCTGAATCTGTCGACCTTGGAGGCAGGTGGGGTTGTTCGGAAAAGGCTTTAGGATCAGAACACTTGGACTGAGAAAACAGACTGCCGTTGAACAGTTTTTGTGTGTGACGGCAACTCCTGAAGGCCGCAGGTGACACAGACACAAACATTTCACCTGATGCTAAGAGGATAGGGGAGAGGTAAGACCTGAATTTTAGTCTCTTGCCTATGGTGTCCTCAACAGTTAGTGAAGTCTGTAGGCTCAGGAGACAATAGACATCTGTTTACATGAATGAACTAATAATAATAATAATACTAAGTAACACACACATATTTGAGACACAGTCTCCTTATGCAGCCCTGGCCGGCCCTATAACTCTGTAGAGCAGACTAGACTGGAACTGGGATTTCTCTGTAGTGGATCTTACTATAAATAAGTGGAGCCTCTACGTTCCTTTGGTGCCCTGTACGTGCCTCTGTCTGTCATAGTTTGTGTCATACTGTGACGCTGCCAGTGACCCCCACTATCTCCAGCAGACTTGGCTAGATCTGTGTCTGCCTTGTTTCTCTGTGCCCCAGAAACTGTTTTTTCTTTTTTTTGAGAAAGAGTCCCGTGTAGCAAAGACTGGCCCTCTGCTTCTTGTATAGCCAAGGATGACCTTGAACTTCTGATCCTCTTGCTGTGCCTCGATGCCTGATTTTATGTGGCACTAGGAATTGATTGAACCCAGGCCTCATGTGCTCTAGGCAAGCACTCTGAGCTGCGGTCTCAGCCTAGAAACTGTTGTGTGAATCGGCTCTCAGTAGGATGACTTGGCACAAAGAACTCCAATGAAGTCACATCAAACCAAGGGCTCAAGGAGCCCGGCAGCTACGTTTACACACAGCCTGCCCTGGGACAGCCCTCGCTCCATGGGAGCCTGTGCATCCTCATCTCTGCATGGGAACAGCACACACAGCCCTGTGGAGTGGAGGGCAGGCATGTGGCAGCTAAAACCTAAGCCACACGCTCTGGACTAGACTGTGGTTGAGTCAGGCTCTACACTGCAGGCGTGGGGTGGGAGGTCTTTGGTTGTCTCCTCTGCCCCTCACCTCTAACCTTGGGATGCCATGTGTCACACGGCATCTGCAAAGATTAAATGATACAACATATGGGGGCCAGCGTCTACTCGGTGAATACACTGAGTGTCATTACATAGCTGAACGGGGAAGCCTGGACTGCATCTGTCTTTGCAGTAGCTTTTATTGCAGATACTGGCATAATGTACCCTACCCATCTTCACTGAGTCCTCAAACAAACGCTAAGTTAGTGACATGATGACACTATTTTACCTAGATGCTCAGGGCTTTGGAACCATCCCCTCTGCCCCAGACACTACAGAGGATGGGATGTGTGTCCTACAACATCAGCCCAATCAGGCAGCGTCACACCTTGGAAGCGAAGGTGGGGACCTCTGGACCTGCGGTGTTATGCATAGTGGGGTTTGGAGTGCCCTCTGTTGTGAAATATTGTTTTAACTATGTAAACACGTGTTACATTTGTTTGTGTTGTGGAATATTGCTTTAGCTCTGGAAAGGTCTGCTACATTTGTTTCTGCTGCATTTTTTTCACGAAGGAAATATGTATTACATTTGTTTCAAACTTGCCTATTTAAGGCATCTGGTCTAATAAAAAGCTGAATAGCAAATAGCTAGGCAGGAGAGGGCTAGGCGGGACTAGTGAGCAGAGAGAATCAATAGGAGGAGGAAATCTAGAGAAGGGGAAGAAAAGAACAGGGAAAAAGAGAGGAACACACCTGGGGCTGGAAGGCCAGTCAGCTAGCCAGACAATGGAGGAATCAGGAAAGTGAGACAGACAGACAGACAGACAGACAGGTAAAAAGCCCCAAGGCAAAATGTAGATAAAGAGAAAACATTAAAATAAGAGCTAAGATAAGGCCGATCATTCATATCTAATAATAAGTCTCTGTGTCATGATTTGGAAGCTGGTTGGTGGCCCCGAAAGAAAAAGCCTTCTCCAGCCCACTGTGTGTCAGATGCTGAACACCCTGTTCTGCTTTTCATCCTTGAAGTAGCCTCTAAGGTACAGAGCGCTGCCTGTTTTAAAGATGATGAATGAAGAGTTCTGGGGTGGGGCAAACTCACCCAAAGCTGTGCAGAAGTGGAGAGGCACATCTGGATTTGCGGTCTGCACCCATACCTCCAACTCCTGGGTCTCCCATACAAGCTGCCTCCAGAGACCAGCTATGATATAATATTGATTATCAACCTGAGAGGATCCTGAATCAGCCAGGAGACAAGCCACCTTGTAAGGACTGTCTGACTAGGTTAGCCTCTGGGTATGCCTCTGAGGGATTATCCTGGTTACATAGACAGCACCATTCCCTGGGCAGCGGGGCTTGAACTTCATACAAAGGAGGAAGCTGGCTGAACAAAAGCATCCATTGAGTTCTTCTGGATTGTGGCTGCAACGTGACCAATAGCTCCGAGCTTCTGCTGCCTTACCGCCACCACCACCCCCCAAGTGATTGACTGTATCTCAAACTGTGAGCCATAATAAAACTCTTAAGTTGCTTTTCTGGGAGTATTTTATCACTGCAATAGAAAAGCTAATATGCCAGGGGGTGGAAGATAAGGCCAAGCTTGGTGTGAGTGGCAGCTTGGCATGGGGCCTTTGACAGCTGTGCTCAGGCAGGCTTGGGAACAAGTGGCACTACCTTGGAGGCTGGGAAGATGATCACAAAGACAAGATAGGGCCAGGAGCTGCAGCAAGGCACCAAGAAAGTGCTGAGCCCCATTCCCACATCCTTGGGATCTGCCTTCAACAAAAAGCTCCCTGCTTGCTTGTTCTGTGACCTTGACTGGGTCAACCATCTCAGTTCTGTGTCCTCACTTGTCACATGCGGGGTCATCACTCCTGCTGGGTTGTCATGGTATTACACGAGACAGTGCGCGGAGACAGAACTGGGTCAAGTCCAGGCCAGACTCCAGTGTTAATTAGTTATATGACCTAAGACGCATCTCCTCTCTGAACCTTCCTTTCCCCACTCAGATATTAGGGCCAGTGCCTGTCTCACCAGCACTCTGAGGACGCAGCGAATAGAATGTAGTTGCTAAAGTACATTTGCCCAGGTTCAAGGCAGGCCCAGTCACCTTGATTTGCTTACTTTCTCTGTGCCTGTCTCCTGTAAAGTAGGAGTCAACATAAATCCATCTGCATGGAGCTATGACATTAGGTAATATAATCAAGAGAAAGAATGTTGACTGGGGCTGGGGTGATGGCTCAGTGGTTAAGAGCACTGGCTGCTCTTCTAAAGGACTGGGTTCGATTCCCAGCGCCCACCTGACAGCTTTACCTCCATCTCTAAATCCATTTCCAGGGGATCTGATCCTTCTTCTGGCCTTAGTGGACCCCAGGTACCCACATGGTACACAGCCATGCATACAGGTAAAATAATTACACACACAGGATTTTTTTAAAAGTTAAATAAATAAAAAGAATGTAGCCTATAGCCCTCCGCAGCCGAGCAGTCATTAGCCCCAGGTCTGGCACCACACAGGGACTAATCCTGGCTGCACGCTGGGTACCACTTTCAACAGTTTACACTTTGACTCTCAGCCTCAAAGCCGGCCTCTGAGCTGGGTGATAGACTGTCTCTATTTTGTTCCCGAAATTGAGTCACCCAGAGGTCCAGAGCTTTGCCAGAGGTCATAGAGTGATTAGTGGACAGTCGGAGTCGAGCAGACTCCTAGCCACCCTAATAAGGGATCCAGAAATGGGAGCCATTAGAATATCTGTGTTACGTTTTTGGAACCAGGAGAGAAGGCAATTATTCATTTCTCAGCGGAGTAGGGCTTAAATGAGCCCCAGAGGCAGTTCTCAGGGAGGGAGGGATGCCAGCTGCTCACTTCCTGTGTCTTACAGCAGGGGGAGCCCGCTGACTCTGCCTGGGTCTGGTCCGCAGGACTGGAGATCTGGTGTAGGGTACTTCCAGCCGCAGTCTTAGGAGTCCGTGGAAGCGCCAGCAGAGTGGGTAGCTAGTGTAAAATCCCGTGATACCGTCTTGGCTATGAGTCACAGGACACCTGAAAGGGTTTCTTGCATCCCAGGGCAAAAGATTGGGCCGGAAATGCATGGTTAGAAATAGAAATAGAGACGTTTATTAAGAAAGGGAAAACTAGCCAGGAGGTGGTGGTTCACGCCTTTGATCCCGGCACTCGGGAGCAGAGGCAGGAGGATCTCTGTGAGTTCGAGGCCAGGTTGGTCTACAAAGTGAATTTCAGGACAGTCAGAGCTACATAGTGACACGCTGTCTCAAACAAACAAATGAACGAACAAACAAAAATGTGCGGGCAGGTACATTTTAAAGAGGGGAACGCTCCTGGGAATGGGAGTGGGAGGTTCGTGCACTGAAGAAGCATGCGCTCTTATGCTGAACTGTGAGTCTGTTCGTGGCACGTAGCTCAGGTTGGGGGAGGGCTTGCACTCTTCCTCTGTCAAATGGTTTCTTTAATGTGTTAATTTAAAAAATACATAGCCGAGCGGTAGTGGCGCACACCTTTAATCACAGCACTCAGGAGGCAGAGGCAAGCGGATTTTTGTGAGTTCAAGGCCAACCTGGTCTACAAGAGCTAGTTCCAGGACAGGCTCCAAAGCTACAGAAAAACCCTGTCTCAACAAAAAACCAACCAAATATGCAAAAACAACAACAACAAATCATTACATTTTTGCTGGCTGTGATGGTGCATGCCTTTAATCCCAGCATGCGGGAGGCAGAGACAGGCGGATCTCTGAGTCAGGCTACCCTGGTCCAGAGCTAGTCCCAGGGCAGCCAGGGCTACACAGAGAAACTGTCTCGAAAAGTCAAAAACATAAAAATGATTACGTCTTAATTTTTGTGTGTGTGTGGGTGCTTGCCACTGTGTGCTGTGGAGGTCACAGGGAAACTTTCTGTTTCTGTCCTCCTACCAAGGATTAAACTCAGGTCACCAAGCTTTGTGTCAGGGTCAGTTGAGCCATCACACTGGCCCTTTGTTAATCTTGATGGATTTTTCTTTAGTCTCTACTCCCCAGTCACACAGGGAGGTACCCTGTGATCCCCTAATACAGTGGTTCTCAACCTTCCTAAAACTGCAACTCTTTAATACAGTTCTTTATATTGTGGTGACCCCAACCACAAAATTATTTTCATTGCTACTTCATAGCTGTGACTTTGCTACTGTTATGAACTGTAATGTAAATACCTGTGTTTTCTGATGGTCTTAGATGACCTCTGTGACCATAGGACCCCAAAATGGTAGCAGCCCACAGGTTGAGAACCACTGCCCTGTCAGGTTGCCTGACACTGACTTTCTAGGCCCTGCCTGTGGTCACCAGGATCTTTTGGGAATGGACCAATGTCATGGAATAATCTTTCTGTACACTGTGAAGATGTATCACTCTGATTGGCTTCATAAAAAGCTAAATGGACAATAGCTAGGCAATCCTCTCTCCTCACTCTCCAGAGGGCTGCAAATGCTGGGGAAGGCTGTCATGAGCCGCCAAACCTGGTTAGTCAATGCAGTCTTAAAAATGGAAAGCCAGGATTCTAGGTCAGCGCTTCTAGAACATGAGTGAGTCCCTGGGGGAGTTGGCTCCCATCCACAGCCCCAGCACAAAGCCCAGAGACAGGGAGTAAGGATACAGTAGGTGGGCTCAAAAGCCATTCCTACCTCGAGATTAGAAAAGAAAAATAATTTATTCTTTTCTTCCTGGAGAGGATTCGCCCCAAAATAATTCTTCTCATTGCAGTTTTTGGAACAAGGTAGATGTAGCTTCATTCCTTCCAAGTAGCTTACCATTGGTTTACCGCCGTACTCCATAGTACCTTCTGCCTTTAGCATATACCAGACTCCCCGGGGGGAGTCGGCCAATTTCTGGACTTGCTGTCCTGTCCTGGTGACTCTGCCTGGAAGGTTGTGCCTCTTAGCGTTCTGCCTGGAGCTGCAGTCTGAAGATGGTGCCTCTCTGTGCTGATAAACTATTGTTGGCCCTTAGCAGTGTATGGGGAAAGTAACTGTTAAATTTCCTTCCCATCACACACCCTCATTCTGTTCTTAGGGACTAACCACACACTCTCTATGAAAAGGTTTTAGCCGGGTGGTGGTGGCGCATGCCTTTAATCCCAGCACTCAGGAGGCAGAGGCAGGCGGATCTCTGTGAGTTCGAGACCATCCTGGTCTACAAGAGCTAGTTCCAGGACAGGATCCAAAACCACAGAGAAACCCTGTCTCGAAAAACTGAAAAAAAAAAAAAAAAGAAAAGGTTTTAAAGACATTTATGTTTTGTGGTGGTCTGAATGAGAATGGCCCCCACAGGCTCATGGATTTGAATGCTTAGTCACCGGGGAGTGGAACAATTTGAAAGGAGTAGGAGGTGTGGCCTTGTTGGAGGAAGTGTGATATTGGGAGTGGGCTTTGAGGTTTGAAAAGTCCATGACAAGCCCAGGGTCTCTCTCTCTCTTTCTCTCTCTCTCTCTCTGTCTCTCTCTCTCTCTCATTTGCTCTGCTTCCTGTGAGTCTGGATGTAAAACTCTCAACTCCTTCTCCAGCACCATGGCTGCCTGCGTGCCACCATGCACCCCACCACGATGACAATGAACTAATCTCTGAAACTCAAGCAAGCTCCAATTAAATGCTTTCGAAGAGTTGCCCTGGTCGTGGTGTCTCTTCACAGCAATAGAACACCGACGAAGACAGGTTTCTAGCAGATGGTCATCCTGGTTATTTTTTTTTTTTTTTAGCACCAGAATGGGCTTTACACTTTATTTTTTTAATTAATTTATTTATTTATTAAAGATTTCTGCCTTCTCCCCGCCACCGCCTCCCATTTCCCTCCCCCTCCCCCATCAAGTCCCCCTCCCTCGTCATCCCTAAGAGCAATCAGGGTTCCCTGCCCTGTGGGAAGCATCCTGGTTATTTTTAGTGTTTTGTTTTTTAAAGACCACGTATAGAGAAAATGTGCACAAACCCTCAGTGACCACGCACTAATTGAACACACCTGTGTTAACTTCCTGGCGCTCCCGTAGTTAAGAACCATGAACTCGGTGGCTTAAAGGGACAGACACTGGGGCAGGCGAGATGGCTACAGCTAAAGGACTTACATAAACACAGCCAGTGCTTGGGTTTAGGGTTCAGCCTAACCAGGATAATCTCATCTGGAAGGATCTCTTTTGCTAAGTAAGGTCACACTCACAAATCCTAGGTGGGCATCTGCCTGAACACAGAGATGGGAATTGGTCAGGACAGGAATGGGCTAAATGGCGGTCTACTAGCCCACAGTAGAACAGGGCCTGCTGCTGGGGGTTGTAACTCGGTAGTAGGGCACCTGATCAGCCATGTTTGAGGTCCTAGGTTCAATCCCCAGGAATGGCAAAATAATAATAATAATAATAATAATAATAATAATAATAATAATAATAATAATAATAATAAGATGATGATGATGATGATGATGATAACAACAATAATGGCAAAGTAATGATGATGGCAGTAACAGACATCATACAGTCTCAGACTTTCTCACATCCTGTTTGGCAATGGAGTCACCACTTCCATGACTTAGTTTTCTTCCAAGCTTTCGTCTTGAAGATCTCAGCACTTTATTTATTTATTTTTAAACATTTATTTATTATGTATACAATATTCTGTCTGTGTGTATGTCTGCAGGCCAGAAGAGGGCACCAGACCCCATTACAGATGGTTGTGAGCCACCATGTGGTTGCTGGGAATTGAACTCAGGATCTTTTGGAAGGACAGGCAATGCTCTTAACCTCTGAGCCATCTCTCCAGCCCCCAGATCTCAGCACTTTAAAGAAGTAGCAGAAACAGCACAGTGGGCACCCACAACCTTCACCGCCACAAAGCTGTGAACATACAGCCCACGGGTCACTCCTCTTTCTATTTGTGTCTCTACACAATAGACATTTGTTGTTCTTAGTCTTGGTTTTGAGACAGGGTCTCCCTGTGTAGCCCTGGCTGTCCTGGAACTCACTCTGTAGACCAGGCTGGCCTCGAACTCATAGAGATCTGCCTGCCTCTGCCTCCCAGTGCTGGGATTAAAGGTGTGTGCCACCTCCTGGCTTCACTCTCTCTTTTCCATTCAGTTCTGGGCCCAGCCCCAGGAACTGGTGCCCTGAGTCCACGATGCTGAATGTAATCCAACATGCCCACAGGTCAACCCCATCTAGACAGTTTACTCTAGATCGTGTCAAATTGACAACTTCAAGTAACCATTGCAAGGAATATGTTGCCCCACGTCTGGCCATTTTTCACAGGCTTTTGGAAATACAGCATACTATTGATCCTGGATTCAACATCTGGGTGTTGCTGTGTGCCTAGCTCAGCTGTACTATTCCAGATGCAAATACTCAGCCAGCTGTGATGTCTCATGGGTGACATCCGAACGCTTGAAATGTGTCTGATCACACTAAAGGGACTTCTAATTTTACTTAATTTCAATGTTAACTGAAATGACCCATGGATCTCATGGCCTCTGAGTCAGCACCCACACCACCCCTGCCATCTTGCTCATTCTGCACACACAGCTGGGACTGCTGGCAGGGACAAGAACTGTGTCCTGATTCCCTGGGATTTTTCCTAGACAGGTGTTGCTTTGTCCTGGGAGAAGGGGAGGGTCAAAAAGGGGCCCACAGCCGGGCGATGGTGGCGCACGCCTTTAATCCCAGCACTCGGGAGGCAGAGGCAGGCGGATCTCTGTGAGTTCGAGACCAGCCTGGTCTACAAGAGCTAGTTCCAGGACAGGCTCCAAAGCCACAGAGAAACCCTGTCTCGAAAAACCAAAAAAAAAAAAAAAAAAAAAAAGGGGGGGGCCCACAGCATCTGTGAGTCCCCAGCCTCTTCTGCATACCACCCCTCGTCACTCCTTCCTGGGTGCACACGCATGTTTACCGAGCACCTCCTAAGCATTTGGCCGTGGAATGACAGCAATAGACAAAACAGATGTGGTCTCTGCCATGGCTCTGACGGAGGGCGTCGTAAAAGTCTGTGACTGTGTGGGCCGTACATCCGCTTGTCATCCTCTGAGGTCAGGGCCTGGCTCTGTGCCTGGCAGTCAGAAAGAGCTTGGTCAAGGTGTTCTGAGGCCTGGCCTGTGGCCTGTGGCTGTCATCCCAGATACTCAGCAGAGTGAGGCAGGGAGATTGCAACTTCAAGACCCATGTGTGTGACATAAGGAGTTCAAGACCAACCAGGCAACTTAGAGAGAGCCTATCTCAAAATAAAATTTGAAGAAAGGATCTGAGAAAGCCTGGTGTAGTGGCAAATATCTGGAATTTTGGGACTTAGAAGATAGAGACTGGAGGACCAGGAGTCTGAGGTTATGCTGAGCTGCACAGTGTGTTGGAGGCCAGGTCCTGAGACGCCCCCCCCTCCACAGTAAAGAATATGTGTGGGCTAGCTTGTGCTACACGAAACCCCACAAACACACACACTAAGGAGGTGTGGGGGGCAGTCTGTGCTACATAGGATTCCCCCGTACACACAAGGAATATGTGAGCCAGCCTGTGCTACATGAGATCGCCCGCCCGACACTAAAGGGGTGTTTGTGGGCCAGCCTGTGCTACATGAGACCTTTACACACACACACACACACACACACACACACACACACACACACACAAATTATGTAAGTATGTGTGATAATATAGCTCACTGGCAGAAGCTTTGTCTAGTATGCCTGAGGCTCTGAGTTCAGTCCTTACTAAGTATCATCAAAACTCAAAGTTTCCAGAAGGAAGAGTGGAGAGGAGGGGAGCAGGTTTTCTTGGACTGCCAGCCCCCAGTCATGACACAGAGACTTATTATTAGTTATATATTCTCGGCTTTATCTTTTGCTTGTCCCACTAGCTCTTATAACTTAAATTAACCTGTTTATCTACGTTTTGCCTTGGGGCTTTTTACCTTTCTTTCATTCTGTAGGTCCTACTCTGTGTCTGGCTGGCTAGTGCCTGGCCCCAGGCAGCTCCCTCTCCTCTCCTCTCTTTTTGTTCTCTCCACCTGCCAGCCCCACCTACCCTCTACTGCCTAGCTATTGGTTGTTCAGCTTTTTATTCAACCAATCAGGTGCCCTAAACAAGCAAGGTGAAACAGTAACACATCTTTACATAGTTAAACAAATGTAAACACCTTCACATGGCTAAAATAATATCCCGCCACACAGACAAATGTAACACATCTTTACATAGTCAAAGTCCTATTCCACAGTAGAGGAGGGGAAGTTTGGGGACTGCCTTTCAGTGCCAAGACAGAGGAGACAGGAGAGCGGCTGCTGGGGTCTCACCTCACCTGGGGAGGACTGGGTCCACTTGAGGGAGCCCAGCCCAGGCATTGCCCGCCTTGTGGGTTCCTGGCAGATGCTGTTTTTCCTCAGTAGCAGTCATCTGAGCTCTGTTGGTGTCAGGGCCCCAGGAAGGCCGAGGTGGTGGTGGGTGGCCCCTCTTCCCCAACTGATTTATACTCAGCACAGGGGTCCCTGCAGAACCAGCTCTGGGGGGGGGGCACTCCCCAAGTCCCAGGGTCAAGCTGGCAAGGACAGTCTGATTGGGCTGTAATTTTATAGAGAGAGCCATAGGACATCTTTGGCTCCCCTTGAAGGCTCCAGGTCAGCTCTGGACCACACCGGCCTGGAGATGCTCCCAGCATAGGTACCAGCACCCTGGAGGAAAGAGGCTCAGCTCTTCAAGAGCTTGGCCCTTAGGGCAAGAGGAACACTACACCTCTCACCCCCGGATGTGAACTCTGCCTTGCCCTGCTCACAACTGACTCAGACTGAAACTGGACCAGGTATTCATTTTGCCCTGAGACATTTGTTCTGTCAGAGCCTGGGCTGTCGGTATCTGGGGTGTGGCCAGCTGCCTTTCATTTGCCCTGCAGGGAAGACTGTGGTGATAGTAGGTGGACTCAGATGGGAGATTGCCAAGGCTGTCCATCCCTACTCCTCTTCTATACAGCAAACTCCTATTCAGTTCTCAAAACCTGCTGAAGGCATCATCCCTGTGGAAGACTTCCCTAACCTCTGACTTCTCCCAGAGTTCACCACCTCTTCTTCTGATGGGCACTTGGGTTTGAATCTTAGTCTTCCAAATATTAGCTGTTACCAAACTTTTCTGTGCCTCTGCTTCTACATCTGGGAAATGGGGAAAATAACAGCACCCAGGTCACTATGGGAATTAAATGAGTTATTAAATAAAAAATTTAGGATAGTGCCTGGCAAATCAGATGGCCCCAGGGAAAGAGGGTGCTGTCAAGACAGCTTAGTGGGTAAAGGTGCCTGTTGCAAAACTCAAACTGATCAAGCTCTGAAGTCACACAGTGGGAGGAGATCCTCTGAGGGCTGTCTTCTGGCCTCCATGTTCGTACAGTGGCATGCATGCATGCGTCGTGCCACGCACCCACACACCTATGTGCCAACACACCCACGTACCCACACATGCCCACTCTAAACAGATACATGTAGCAGAAAAGTAGACTGTTATTGGTATTCTATTTCTTTATTTAAGAAATATCTGTAGGGGGCTGGAGAGATGGCTCAGCGGTTAAGAACATGGACTGTTCTTCCGGAGGTCTTGAGTTCAATTCCCAGCAACCACATGGTGGCTCACAACCAGCTGTAATGAGATCTGGTGCCCTCTTCTGGGGTGCAGGTATGCACACAGGCAGAACACTGTATACATAATAAATAAATAAATAAATCTTTAAAAAAAAAAAAGAAAGAAATATCTGTAAATGTCACAAACACAGCCTCTATTCCTGTGGTGAGAGAGAGACAAACAGGAAATTCACTCTGACTTATGAAAAAAATGCCACAATAAGGGAAGTGGCGGGTTGAGGGGAGTCATGGGAGCAGGGAAGACCTCCCCTTCCCAGGTTGGGGTGGTCAGCGGGATTTTCCTGGAAGAATCTGACTCAGTTGAAATCTAAGAAATGAATAAAACAGCTGGATAGAGAGGGAGGATGAGGGAAGGCACAGGAAGGAACAGCATCCAGCAGCTGGGGGCCTTGGTGTGCTCTGGTAGGGGTAGGGGACTAGAATGCTGGTGGGTGGGTGCCCTTGGCTTGTAGCCTGGAATATCAGTCCATCACCTTTCTCCGTCTCCTTTCCTGGCACCCCTTCCATTCTCTATACTGGCACCCTGCCTGGCACCCAGCCTGGCACTGGGCAGAGGCCCGGTGAGTGTTGCTGATGGGTGGCTATTTCAGCCAGCCTTCTCATGGTGTTGATGCTTGTAGGTTCAAGCTCTTAAGAGCTGTAGGAAGTCAAGTTCATTAGTCTGTTCAGTGTTCTTTTCTGTAGGGCATCTCAGTCCCCGGAATTAATGGTTGCCTTCAGGAACTTAAACCCCCCGTCTCACACATGCTAGCCAGGCACTAACACTGAGCTATAACTCCAGTCCCCTGAGCAGAATGAAGAGAATGGTCCTTGTCTTAGTAGGGACCCTCATTTGCTCTCATCACATCTGTTTCAGTTAGCTCATACAAACAAGATGCAATGGAGCCAGGCAGTGGTGGTGCACGCCTTTAATCCCAGCACTAGGGAGGCAGAGGCAGACTCTGTGAGTCTGAAGCCAGCCTGGTCTACAGAGTGAGTTCCAGAACAAACAAAGCTATACAGAGAAACCCTATCTTGAAAAACAAAATAATAATATAATGATAAAAATAGATAAAATAAAAGTGAAAGAATCTTCTGGGCAGTAGTGGCACATGCCTTTAATCCTAGCACTCAGGAGGCAGAGACAGGTGGATCTCCGTGAGTTCAAGGCCAGCCTGGTCCATAGAGTGAGTTACAGGACAGGCTCTAAAGCTACATAGAGAAACCCTGTCTCGAAAAATTAACTAAATGAATAAATAAATATTAAAGAATCAAGAAAGGGAAAAAAAGAGATTGCTATTTAAGTCCCCAAGAGTGCCACCCAGGGAACACCAGAGTACCACGATCTAGCCAAAGCTGACTCAACATTCTTGGTAATCCTTCTGCCTCAGTTTCCTGAGTGCTCAAATTACCACAGTGGCTGTGGAAACTGTGTTGGATGGGGTCTGGTGATGTGCGGAGGAAGAGACAGTGCTGAGGATTGAACCCAGGGTCTTGTGCATGCCAGGCAAGCACTCTAACCAATGAGCTACATTGCAGTTTAGGACTAATTAGTTTGAATAATTCCACCGAGGTCTGGTTTCCAGGAGTTACCCTAGTTGCCCAGTGCCTGGGTCTCGGGGGATGCTGAAGCGCAGGAGTCAGAAGAGTAGGTAGGAGGTTTAAGGGGTGTGGGCTGCCTGGATTGGCTTGCAGCTTCATTTCCAGGGTGCTTGCAGACAAACTGTTCTGGGATCCAGCTAATCCTGGGAGAGGCAGTCCCACTAAAGGCCTAGAAGACCTAGATGTGGAGGCCTCATAAACTAGAGAACATAAAAGGAGTGATTAACATGTCCAGAAATGTAAACAAAACCTCACTGAGCCTTGCAATCTGTCATCAGCCACCAGCTGACTGACTGTTCAGTGTGGCTAAGCAGAGTCACGGAGGGAGTGAGCAAGCGGACGAGCAGAAGGAGCAGGCCCTGGGCCTTCTATCCAGATTACTCAACCACAACCTAATGTGATTGGCCAAAATAAACCGTGTTGTTTTCAGAGATAGGAAACACACCTGTTTTGTGTGTTTGGATTTTGAGCAGGGGAGTCTCAATATGCTATTCCAGCAGGTTTTGAATTCCTAGGCTCAACTCATCCTTCCTGCTTCAGCTTCCCCAGTGCTGGGCTGGGACTCCCAGGCAAGAGCCACGGCTCCAATTGTTAGCTTTGAGGTCCCTTTTCACAAGACTCACCCCCATTAGTAGTTCCTTCCAAACTTCATAAGGGCCTGGTGAAGACATGGTTTCTCTCACCGCATAGTGAACTTAAAAGCCCCCCTCCCCAATCCATTTTACTGGAGGGTCTCATGTAGCTCAGGCTGGTCTTGAATTCTATGTGTAGCCAAAAATGACCTTGAATTGAACTGATGCTCTTGCCTCTACTTCCCAAGTGCTGGGGGTAATAGCTGTGTATTACCACACTCAGCGCGCCTTTTATTTATGTATTTATTGTGTGTGTGTGTGTGTGTGCGTGCGTGCGTGCGTATGTGCGTGTGCGCGTGTGTGTGGTATGCATGGAGGAGCGCACCACAACACACAAGTGGAGGTCAGAAGCGATCTGAAAGAAGTCAGTTCTCTGTAGGGTGGAGTGTAGGGAGGGGGCGGAGGATAGGGAGGTGGGCCGGTGGCACATGCCTTTCAGGATAGCCAGGGCTCTGGGGGATTGATTAGATTGAACTCAGGTCATCAGACTTGAAGGCAAGAGGCTTTACTAGCCACCCTCCCATTTTTAGATGAAGAAACTCAAATTTGAGAAGAGACAGTTAAAATTAACTCAAGGTCACACAGTTCAAGTCCAGGTCGGCCAAATCTAACGCCCCTGCCCGGGGCCTAACTGGCCTCCACCTGTTGCCCAGGACTGGAGCTGGGAGAATATTCTGGGTGGTCAAGCCAGGACCCTCATTCAGATCCCTGAAAGGGGGAAGCTCCCACCGCCCCATCTTCCTAGTGATCCTTAGTGTTTCCCACTAGACAAATTCTGCATGATCTATCCTTGGGAGCGGGATGGACGGGCTACCGCCAGACCCCACACCTCTCTCACGGTCACAAGCCTTCCCGCACCATGCTCCCACTTCTTTCCGCCCCTTCAGGTGTATCTAAGTCGCAGCGCTGCGGGAAGTTCAGGTTCAAACACGTCTCAGTACGTTTTGTGAATATATTAGTTTTCTTTTCCTCTAAGGCGCTACAGAGGTGGAGCTGGGGGGGGGGGGGGGGCGGCGGCGCTGGAGCCCAGTATGCAAATGTATGCAGATATCTAAATGAGGGTGTCTCCGGGATTCGGGAGCAGAAGCCGCTCAGAGCTGGCCCGGCTTGTCGCAGCCCCCGGGCTCTGCGGCACCGCAGTGGGGAGGGCTGCTCGTGCTCTTTAGAGTCTGTGCTTTGAAGCAATGTCTCCGCAGCACAGGGGAGGAAGCGCTGCGGAAATTGGTTCTGGATACTTCCTGGCGGTGTTCTCAATTGCTTCAGCTACGTTGGGGGTGCTGTGGGGGAGAGGGCGGAGAGTCTCTGAACCTCTCTGGGTTTCTTCAGCCGGGAAGGGGGCGGCTGTTCCTGTCGTCATTTCTACATCCAGGGATCTTGCTAACACCCATTTCCGGACCCCACTGATTACTGAATCAGACTCTTTTATTTGTTTATTCTTTTTAAAGTCCCCAGCCTAGGACAGAGTGCAGTAGCCCACGTCTTTAAGCCCAGCACTCGGGAGCTAAGGCGGGTGTGTGTCTCTGTGAGTCTGACCGAGGCCAGCCAGGTCTACACTGGGAACTCCAGACCAGCTGGGACTACATAGTGAGACAGTGAGACCCTGGTCTTTAAAAAGAAAAAAAATGTCCCCAGCCTTGATAAGTACTGATGCAAACCTGGAGCTGCTAATCTAGTCTCTTGCAGGTGGGGGAAGGGCTGTGTAGATGTGTTCCCAGCGGTGACGGTCAGAATCCCTGGAGCTTCACACTCAGGTTGTGCCCCAGACCAGCTAAGTCAGAGGGGTTGATGAAACGGGGGCACCACTAGCCGAAAAAAAAGTCCCAGGTGGGAAGGCTGTGTGCGGAGGGCTGGTACCTATGGCAGAACTAGTCTGTAGAGTGTGCGGTCTTGAGTTCTACCCCCAGCATTGACACAAAAGGACGTCTGTACCAGGAAGACCAATGTGCAAGAAGCTTTGCTGGACAGATTTTCCCGCAAGATACATGCTCTTCCTGTGTTCTTAGTCTGTTCGGCTCAGTCCCCGCGCCTTAGTGTACAGCCTTCAGGGGTCTCCTGGAGCGAAGCCTGCACCACACCGGCAGAGAGGCAGCGCTATCAACATACTGGCAGATTCCTGTGTGCCACTTTGAACCTTGCTACTGCCTTGTGCCCTAGCACTGCATCCAGTTCTGAGAGCCCAGGGCTCCTGAAGTGCTAGACTGCCTCCTCCATCTATAACATGGCAAGGAGAACATCAGCATTACGGCCAAAAAAAATCTGGATTGGCAGCCTACGTTGGTACTAGTTATGTACCTGGGCAATTGGCTTTAATTCTCTGGTCTCAGTTTCCCCATCTGGAAGTGGGGTGAAAACCCTTCCCACTCACTGTAGGGATGAGGCTGTATTAAAGCAGAGTTTTCGGGCACCTGAATCACCTGGCAAGCTTGTTAAGTCTAAGGCTGTAGGAGTAGGGCAGACAGAGATGGGATCACTGGTAGACAGCTTGCCTAGAATGTACAAGGCTGTGGTGAATCCCAGCACCTCAAAAATGAATGAATGGTGAATATTCCTGACCTCCACTTGGACTGTTGGGGTAGGGACAGATGCAGGTTTGCTTTTCTAAATGTTCCCATTTAGAAATAGGAGCAGCTACTGCAGGATGCTGGGGACCCCTGCACAGGAAGAGAACTTCACCTGAACTTGAACAGGAGCAAATCTGTGTGCTGTGTGCACCCCTCCCTCCTGAATTATTCCCCAGGGTCTCTTCCTCTTCCATTCTGTCAGCAAGAGCTGAGCCCCTCAGACTGTCACCACCGTGAACAGTCAGGGTTAGGTATGCTGTGGTATCAAGAGTCACAGTGCGCTTTCCAGATGTCACCCAGGGCCAAACAGCTGCACTAAACCCTGGAATGACCATAGAAGGACATCCAATCGAGGGTGGACTTTTTGCACATTGGCCATTTTAAAGCTCCCCCCCCCGCAAATATCAAAAGCAACTTTTAAAAACGTGTATTTTGAGACTGCACCTGCTTGGCTGAGACCCCAAGCATATTCTGAACTGTCAGTGAGCAATTTAATGTAGAAGGAATGGGTCTCGCCTCCACCCTCCTCCTCCCCTCCCCAGATGTGACTCTCAGCATTCTCTCTGACTGGGAACAAGACCTTCAGACCTTAAGCGAACTCCTCTGGACTGTTCTGTGCCCCTTCCAGGTACCTGACTCTCCTTTTTATTCGCCTCCTGTCCCCCTCATTTTTGTTTTCTATAGAACCCAGCAAAATGTACCCGCTGTTGGTTCTTAGACTTCACCCCCTCCAGCCTGGCTTCTGAGCACCCCCCCCCCCAGATGCTTCCCCCATTGACTTCCTTCTTGCCTGAACCAGTGACCTGAGGCTAGCATGGGATTTAGAGTCAGAAGCCTGAGGCAGGAGCCCTGTCATGGGGGGGGGGGGGACAATGAGCAATTTAAACTCTTCTCTGAGCCAGGCATAGTGACACATGCCTTTAGTCCCCAGCTCCAGAGGCAGTAACAAGAGAACCAGAAGTTCAAGGCCACCTTGGGCTGTATAGCAAGTCAATCTCAAAACAAAAAAAAAGGGGGGGCCAGAAGTGTGGCTTATTGGTAGGTGGCTTTTCTGGCCTACATCCAGCCCCAAAGCTCTAGGTTCTATTCCTAGCACTGCATAAATCCAGGTGTGTGGTGCACATCTGTAATCCCAGCATTAGGAGGGAGGGAGGAAGATCAGAAATTCAAGGTGATTCTCAGCAATCTTGTGAGTTTGAGGTCAGCCTGGTTGCATGGGACTTTGTGCCAAAAAAGCAAGACAAAACCAAAAAAGCACTTCTCTAGGATCTGCGTCTGTCACCTTGACAATAGCTCACAATCTCTGCTTCCAATGAGTGTCAAGGGTTCTGAAAATCACAGATCCAAATAGGACGTCCCGAGGATCTACCCTACGGTACAGACGTGGTGCGCTGAGGCCTGGGACAGTGCTAGGCAAACTTTCTGGTGTCCATGTGCACAGATTTAAAACTACTCCCGACCGAGGTAGACTGGGACACAGGCAGACTCTGGGGAGAAGGCTGGGGTACTGGTGTCGGGACTGGCCTGACCGCTGGGTGTGTGGAATTGAGGAAACTCCAGTTATCTCATCTGTGAAATGGAATTATGAATGGATGTTTATTTGTAGCCATGAGATGAGAGCATTAGAGTCAAGGAATCATCACATCCTCCCCCACCCCCTCCTTCCATGTCTGTCAGGTGTCAGTCACTGTGGTAAAATTTGCAGCACATAATCTCAGAATCCTCACCATAACTCTTTGAAGCAGACCCCTGGGAACCAGGCCTTTGCAGGACCTACAGCAAGCAGGGCACATACCCCACAGCTGAGCTGTACCCCAGTCTTGCCCTATTTCACAGATGAAGAACTAGAGTTTCAAAGAGATAAAGTGACCTGCCTGCGGTCACCCAGCCAGTGAATGGTAGGAGCTGGGGTTTGAAGCCAGTACCTGACTTCCCTATGCAGTGGTGCTAAGCATTGGCAAGGGGGAGGCGTGGCTTAGTATCAGGAAGGAATCTAGGAGTCAGCAAGGGGAATTGCCCCCAGCCTGTGGGAGGGATGCCTGGGGGAAGCTGGGATCTAGTAATGTACTTCATGGGGACACCTGTTTCGTCCCAGACAGGGAGCTTGTCTCCCTCACATCCTGCCGGAACCTCTCAGGCCTACCTTCCCCTACCCTCTCCAGCAAGTTTGGGAGAAGCAGACTTGGAATTCCCCCATGCTAGATAGAGCGTGCAGTTCCTCTTCTCTGAGGTTGTCCCTGCTGTGGAGACTGTCTGGGGCTGGGTCACCTAACCAGTGACTCAGGACTCCAGGTCTAGCCCAGTCCCCATCCTACTGTAAGGGGTTTAGAGTTTAAAGATTCCAGGTCAGGGGTTCAGGGGGTCAGGGTCGTGCCTGCTGAGGGGGCACTTCCTGCTCCCTGACTCCTTTCCTGGGTTCTTAGGGGGAGCTGAGGAAGTGGGGAAGGGGATGTGGTAACCAGAACCACTTCCTGCTATGGCTGTGTTGAAAAACCAAGCTTCTCCCAAGTTCCCTTTGATGGGGGCTGGTGAGCAGGGTGTGTGTGTGTGTGTGTGTGTAGGTGGTGGTAAAGGAGGAAGTTGGGGGTGGGGAGAGGAGAACTCTTGCTCAGATGGACTCCTCGCTCTGGGGTTCCCAGTGGGCGCTCTCTTCTCAGTTAGTAAGAGCCACCATGGATCCTGAAGACAAGCATAGCTGAGAAGTGGTAACCACTACTTACACAGTGTGCCAGGCACCACTACATCAGGCCCAGACGGGAAACACTGTTATTAGCCCATTTTACAGATGGGGAAAATGGTAGGTTGTGCCAGTCGCTGGAGTCACACAAGGGACTGAAGCTTGAGTTGAGGCAGTCCAACCCCTTATTGCCCAGCACACTCTCTCTGCCACGTGACTCTGCTGGGCCTCAGTTTCCTCATCTGCATAGTGGAAGGAATTGGAGCAGATAGGCACACCTCTATTTATGGCGCTTGTATTTCTGTTAACATTTTTTGCTTTCCAAAAAAAAATTTCTGCCGGGCGGTGGTGGCGCATGCCTTTAATCCCAGCACTCGGGAGGCAGAGGCAGGCGGATCTCTGTGAGTTCGAGACCAGCCTGGTCTACAAGAGCTAGTTCCAGGACAGGCTCCAAAACCACAGAGAAACCCTGTCTCTAAAAAACCAAAAATAAATAAAATAAATAAATAAATAAAATAAAATAAAAATTTCTAACTGGTCACAGCAGTGTATACCTTTAATTCCAGCTCTCAGAAGGCAGAGACAAGCAGGACTGTGAGTTTGAGGCCAGCCTGGTCTACACAGTGAGCTTCAGGTCACCTAGAGTTACCTGGCAAGACCTTGCCTCAAACCACAACAACAACACACACACACACATCATCGTCTATTACATTTTATCTGTGTATGTTTGTGTGTGGTATGTATGTATGTTCAAATGCAGAGGTCAGAGGACAACTTGTAGGAGCTGGTTCTCTTCTACCATGTGAGTCCCTGGGATGAGCCCGAGTCCTCATGCTCGGGGATAAGGAAACTGGCTCTCTGGTGACTGATTATTTATTCAGTCCCTCTTCTACTGGACTATCAGTCTAACAAGCAAGTGGACAAAAGCGTAGCTACTAATCCAGTTTATTTTTTTCATACTTTTCCCCTTTTACTTCTTAGCTAGGATCTCGTGTAGCCCAGGTTGCGTGAGAACTTGCTATGCAACCACAGATAATCTTGATCTTCTGATCCACCTTCCTCTGACACCTGAGTGCCAGGATATAGCTTAATTAATATAGCTTATTTATTAGCATAATGTCTGGCTCATAAAACTTAACAAAAATGTGTTGAATAGGTTTATATATTTTCTTACTTTTTTGACTTTTTGAGACAGAGTATCTCTGTGTAGTCCTGGCTGTTCTAGAACTTGCTCTATAAACCAGGCTGTCCTTCAACTCACAGAAATCTGCTTGCCTCTGCCTCCTGAGTGCTGGAATTAAAGGTGCTACCTTACCACCACCCATTTATCTATCTATCTATCTATCTATCTATCTATCTATCTATCTATCTATCTATCTATCTATCTACAGGGTCTCATGTAGCCCAGGCTGGCCTCAAACTTGCTATGTGTCAGAGATTAGCTTTGAACTCTTGACCCTCTTGCTTTTACTTTCCAAGTGTTGGGGGTCAGCAAAGTAGAGCAGTCATTAAAGATTTGAGGATCAAGCTGGGCATGGTGACACACCATTAATCCCAGCACTTGGGAGGCAGAGTCAGGCAGACCTCTAAGTTCATGTCTGGTCTACAGAGCAAGTTCCAGGATAGTTAGGACTACACAGAGAAACCCCGTCTTGAAAAGCGAAAAGCAAAAACTACAACAACAAATTGAGGATCATCATCAATGGTTTGAGTATTAGATGCAACTTTTGGACCACTTACAAAGAAAAATCAGCACACACCATAGGTTCTTCCCCTCCCCCTCCTCCAGGGAACATTTGGCAACATTGCTGGTTGTCACAACTGGCAGAGGTGGTACTACTGGCATCTAGTAGGAAGAGGGAGGACACCTCTACACACACTTCAGTGACCCCAAACAAAGAACCATCAGCTCCAAGTATCAAGAGTACCAAGCTTGCTAGGTGTGGTGGCACACACCTTTAGTCCCATCACTTAGGAGGCAGAGGCAGGAGTACTCCGTGAGTCTGAGGCCAGCCTGGTCCATATTCCCAAGTTCTAGGCCAGGCAGGATGCCCAGCTTGAGAAACAAGACAAACATAGACATGGCATATGGCATAGATGTAACATACAATACATACAGGACATATATACATAGATATGACATTTGACATAGACACGGCATAATCCACAGACATGCCATCCACACATATGACATCCTCAGCATAATTACTAGCAAGATGGGGTTACTTCATAGATTTCTCTGAAGTCCTTGTTTGCCACTTAGATAAAGGGAGGCCCTCTTTTGTTTCCATTTCGAATCTTGTATTATTCTTTGACCCCACAATCCCAAGTCTGTGTAATATAGTTGCCTGGATCCCTGCCTTCAGCCTATGAACCCTCAAAGTCCTGAGCTTCTCTCTGTCCTCATCGTAAGAAGGTGGCAAGGGATCAGAGGAGGAGGGTACAAGCTTTAAGGCCCTGCAAGCCCACCCATTTCTTTTATCTGTACTCTGATCTGCTTGGCTCCCTGCACAGCTGAAGGGCCTCAGAGTCAGGCTGTCCACACTTGAATCCTGTCTTAACTCACTGTGTGATCACGGGCAATTCCCTTGACGGCTCTGAGATGAAGTTTCTTATTCCCACAAAGCCAGGGTTACTCACCAAATCAATCTCATAAGCCAGGTATGCTGTGCACACCTGTAATACAGCTCTTGGGAGTCAGAGGCAGGAGATGGAAGCTCAACACAAACCTGAGCTTCGTAGGCTCTTGTCTCAATAAATCAAGGATGGGCCAGGGAAACGACTCACTCTCAGGGTAACAGCATCTATCTGCTGCAGAAGCATGAGAACTTGAGTTCGGATCCCCACCATCCACGTACAAATCTGGGCATGGCCACCCATGCTTGTATTCCCCGCACTAGGGGGATGGAGACTCAGACAGGAGTGCTGCTAAGGCTTGCTGGCTGCCAGCTTATCTGAAAAACACTGCGCTCCAGGTGTAGCGAGAGACTCTGCCTCAAAGGAATAAGAGGGAAAGATGGCTGAGGACGGCCAATGTCTCCTCTGGCCTTGATAGGCATGGATGTGCATCCCTGCACACACACCTGTAGACGCACACATACCCCCAAAACAAATAAACAAAAACAAGGACTAGGGACATCTCAGATGCTTGCCTAGCATGTGGCAGACCCTAGCTATATGTATGAGCTTGTATATATACACATACACACAGAAAGACACACACATACACAGAGACACACGCACAGAAAGAAAGAGAAAGGAGGAACAGGAAATGAAAGGTTTATAGGGAGCACATCAAAGTATTCAACACAATAAATCACAAAAAGTGAATTATCACTGTGGCTTGGAGATGAAATGACTTGCCCAAGGCGAACATAGTTGGGAAATGGTGAAGTTGGGAAATGGTGCAAGTCAGGACTGAAGATCATCTATCAGAAGCATATAACAAGAGAAGCAGAGACGCCTGGGAGCACGCCTAGTCTCCCTTCTCCATCTCATGGGTCCATTCAGTGCAGGAGTGGATAAAGTCTGAACACAAGGGAGGCTCTGTCAAAACAGCTCGCTGGAGGCAAATAAAGGCCTGTTTCACCATGGCGGCAGGCTGGGTGGGCGGAAGGCAGGGTGCTGTTGGCTGTTGGTGACACCATGCAGAAGTTTTCATGGCTGGAGCCGGGCTGGAAGAGGGAAGGGCTCTGTGAAGAATTCATAGCTCAGGGAAAGGAAGGTGTGTGCTCCACATCACCCAGAGGCTCAGAGTCAAGACTCCAGTCTCTTCCTTCCGATCCCAAACCCAGCCGCCAGACTGTTAAGAGGAATCAGTGCCATCAGACAGTTAAGAGGAATCAGTGCCATCAATTAAGGGCTCATGTACACTGTGCTAAAGCATTTTCTGTGACTCATGAGTCTCATTTTAGCCTCACATCAATATGGGGACAAAGGACTGAGGGATGAAGGGTCTGGATTTTTGGTTGTTTTGATTCTATGGACAGTAGAGGAAGGATGCTTGCCTGAGGCCTCTGGGGAGGGTGAAGCTTCTGCTTGTTCCCACAGGCCCCTGAGGCTCATCTTTCCTTCCCCAAGGAGTCAGCCTGCTGAAGCTAGGGGCTTGCCCAGTGGAATTCCCCAAATCCTGCCTCAAAGAGCCTGCTCCCAGCTGGCAGGAGAGGAAGCTGAGTCAAAGGCTCTATCAGGGAGAGGGGTGAGAAGACAGACCCTACAGTGTGGGGAGGGGCTCCAGGCTGAGCTCTGGCCAGGGAGCGGGTGTCTCAGAAGCCCAAGAAAGGGGGAATCTCAGGCAGTTTTTCCAGTCCTCTACCGAACTAACCACTTAGGGCCTTCAATCCTAGGGCTAGGTAAATCTCCCCACCCCCTTCCCACAAATTCTGCAGTTTGCAAAACTCAACCACTCCCCTGAGTGCTGTGGTTTCCTGTGGGTCTGGGGTCCTGCCTGACTCAGCAGTGTTGGACTGTGGGCAGGGCAGAAAGGAGGGGGTGGTGTAAGTCCTTTCCTTGGGCTGTCCAACACACACAAACACACACACACACACACACACATCACACACACCCTGAGTCAGCACCTGCCTGGAGGGGAGGGGCGGGGCTACTGATTCAGTTTTAGGTCTCTTTAAAAACCTCAGGAGAGGGCAGCTTCAGCCAGACGCTGCCATCCTCACCATGAGTCCCTGGCAGCCCCTGGTCCTTGCTCTCCTGGCTCTAGGCTGCAGCTCTGCAGCTCCTCTTCAGCGCCAGCCAACTTTTGTGGTCTTCCCCAGAGACCTGAGAACCAACAACCTCACCGACACTCAGCTGGCACAGGTAGACAAATGCCTCGGTGGAAAGTCGGCAAGGGTCAGGAAGATGCCCAGTGTCCCTGAGAAAGCATGGGGCTTCAGATATGCTTTCTGAATTTACCTGGCACTGGGCATATCTGAAGAAACAGAGGTGCCAGTGTTAGGCACTAGGTGTAGTGTGGAGGCTCTGAGCAGTGGTGAAAATACTGGACAGATTCGAGTTTACTAGGGCATTGGGCTGGGGCGACCTCGGAGGGTTGTGGATTAGGCACAGGCTGGAAAGGATTCATAGGGGAGCTGTGAGGTAGGTAGGCATGGTTAAGAACATCTTAGGTGGGAAGGGGCTGTGTTATTCCCAGGGCAGGGAAATTCTAGCTGTGTGAGAAGCCCTGGTGAACTGGTTTTAGAGTGGCCAAGGAAAGGGTGCCAGAACTCTGCAATGACTCTGTCCCTCCGCCCATAGGAATACCTGTACCGCTATGGTTACAGTCGGGCAGCCGAGATGCAGGGCGAGAAGCAGAGCCTGCGGCCTGCTTTGCTGCTGCTTCAGAAGCAGCTGTCCCTGCCCCAGACTGGTGAACTGGACAGCAGGACACTAGAGGCCATTCGTGCACCACGCTGTGGTGTTCCAGACTTGGGCAAATTCCAAACCTTCGAGGGTGATCTCAAGTGGCACCACCATAACATCACATACTGGTGAGATGCTGGGCTCGAAGCAGGTGGCTGGGGCGGGACTGGAGGCCAGGCTGCACCTGTGCCTGACTGACAAGGTATTTTAGCAATACAAGTTCTGAAAGCTGGGAGCCCTGGGTGTGTAGCTGCTACCCCGCCCCCTCTCCTTTGTGAACCCGGCACGCTCCCTCCGCCCCCACCAACTCCGGCTTTTCACCTGTAGGATTCAAAGCTACTCGGAAGACTTGCCGCGAGATGTGATCGATGACGCCTTTGCGCGAGCCTTTGCTGTGTGGAGCGCGGTGACACCGCTCACGTTCACCCGCGTGTACGGCCTTGAAGCAGACATTGTTATTCAGTTTGGTGTCGCAGGTAAGAACTCCCGGGCTGGGCCATAGGAGGAACGACCACGGACAGAACAGAAGGGGCAGCAGACAGCTTTTTTGCCTGCCCCACGATCCCTAGTCGCACAAAGGATGCCCCCTCCTGCGGGGCATCATTGCCACAGTCACCTCCTTGCAAAGCCTGGGGAGTTGTTCAGGGCGACACAGCCTTCAGGCTCCTGCCACCAAAGAGAGCAAAGCCTACGCAATTGTCGTTGGTTGACTCCTTTCCTCTCCACCTGCCTCTGCAGAGCATGGAGACGGGTATCCCTTCGACGGCAAGGACGGTCTTCTGGCACACGCCTTCCCCCCTGGCCCCGGTATTCAGGGAGATGCCCACTTCGACGATGAAGAGTTGTGGTCGCTGGGCAAAGGCGTCGGTGAGATCTTGAGCCTTCCTATATTCTCCCGTGCCCCTGCCTCAGCTCCCTTCTCTTACAGTGGCCCGTGCTCAGTCGCCCTGACTCTAGTCTCCTTACTACAGTGGTTCCCACACACTTTGGAAACGCAAATGGTGCCCCATGTCACTTTCCCTTCACCTTCGAGGGACGCTCCTATTTGGCTTGCACCACAGATGGCCGCACCGATGGTGTGCCTTGGTGTAGTACTACAGCCAACTATGACAGCGACCGCAAATTCGGTTTCTGCCCCAGTGAGAGTGAGTATACGCTGGTGTGTGTGGGGGATTATGTTGCGGGGTGGGATGCCAGCCACCATTAAGGGTCCAGAATCTTAGTTTCCATTCCCTCTTTGCCACTAGTGGTGTGGCCAGGTCTCTCTCCCCTCCCCTTTCTTTGTCCCTCCCCTCCCCTCCTCCCCCCATTCTCTCTGGGTCCAATCTCCTCTGTGATATGGGAGGAGGGCTGAGACCTTGACGGTAGGGGCAACACATGGAAGTAATAACGCGGTCTCCTCAGAACTCTACACGGAGCACGGCAATGCGGACGGCAAACCCTGTGTGTTTCCATTCATCTTTGAGGGCCGCTCCTACTCTGCCTGCACTACTGAAGGTCGCTCGGATGGTTACCGCTGGTGCGCCACTACAGCCAACTATGACCAGGATAAGCTGTACGGCTTCTGCCCTACCCGAGGTACCTCTGCCCTGCCTAACAGGTTGAGCCTGGCTCTGCCCTCCAGCATTGTTCTCCAAAAGGTGGCTTTTCCATCCATCCATTTTCTCTCTCTATTTACCACCCACCGTCTCCCTCCACATCTCTCTGTGACTCCCAGTTGGGCAGCCTTTTTTGTTTGGCCTTAAGCTTCTGCTTTGCTCTCCTATTCTAGGCGCTGCCCATCCATTAGGGTTTCCTGGCTTCATCAGTGTTCCACAGCGCCCCCTAGGCTTCAAAAATAGGTCATCGAGATTCTTTAGTGCAGCCCTTAGTTTGCCCCCGCTTCTCCCCCCCCCCCCATCACATTAGATCTATCCACCTGACTCATTTATGGTCCTTGGTCTCTCCAGCCGACACGACTGTGATTGGGGGCAACTCGGCAGGCGAGCTGTGCGTCTTCCCCTTCGTCTTCCTGGGCAAGGAGTACTCCACTTGTACCAGCGAGGGCCGCAGAGATGGGCGCCTCTGGTGCGCTACCACCTCGAGCTTCGACACTGACAAGAAATGGGGTTTCTGCCCAGACCAAGGTGGGCGGCGCTCTGAGGCTCCCGGAATGGGTTCCGAGGCACCTCCTGGTGGTCGTGGTGGCGGAGCAGCCAGGACTGGGGCCTTGACCTCCTGTTTACATCTTGGGCGTCTCTTCGTTTCCAGGGTATAGTCTGTTCCTGGTGGCAGCGCATGAGTTCGGCCACGCGCTGGGTCTAGATCACTCTTCAGTGCCAGAAGCGCTCATGTACCCCATGTATCGCTTCCTCGAGGGCTCCCCTCTGCACGAGGACGACGTGAGAGGCATCCAGCATCTGTATGGTGAGGTTGAGGGGACAGAGATGGAGGAGCGGATGAGGCTCAGCTATAGGACCAGAGAAGAGGGGAGGGAAGAAATGGAACCTCAGTATCCATCTAGGGACAGGGCCTGAGAGCCCAGTGAATGCTTGGAGACGGCACCCTAGACCCGGGTTCAGAAGCCAGTCCAGGGCTAGGTGTGCAGCCTAGTGATTAGAATAGGCACTGGGTGCTGCAGAGCAGAGGTGAGGCCCTGGGTTTGATCCTCAGCAGGAGGGGACATCCCTTGGGTATGTCAGATCACCCTTCATATCCTCCTCTCTAATGTGGGTGTGGGATGACAGTATGCCTCACATAAGGCTTTGATAGAGTTATTGGAAGCAGAATGATGCCTGGCTTTACTAAGTGCCATTTGATTATTTTGTTTTTGGTCATCATTTACCCTAAAAAATGGGGATGCTTGCTGGGTATGACGTTGCAAGCCTGTAATTCCAACACTTAGGAGGTTGAGAGGAGAGTTACCATGAGTTTGAGGCTAGCCTGAGATACATAGTAAGCTCCAGGCCAACCTAGGCTACTTAAGGTCCTGACTCAAAGGAGCTTCCAAAGATTAACCTATTTGTATTCGTATGGGTGTTTTGTCTGCATTTATGGCTGCGTACCGCATATGTGCAATGCCAGCAGAGGCCAGAGAGGGTGCTGGATCCCTTGGACTGGAAGTTACAGATTGTTAGCTACCGTATAGGTGCTGGGAAGGGCGCTCAGGTCCTTCGGAAGAGCAACCAGGGTCTTAACCACCTAGCCGTCACAGCAGGCCAGGTGTGCTTGCACATGACTTTAATCCCAACATTTAGGAGGCTGAGGCAGGCTGATTTCTGTGAGCTGGAAACCAGCTAGGTCTACATAGTGAGACTCAATCTTAAAAAAAGAAAAGGGGAGGGAAGGATATTGAGGAACTAATCTTGTGAGTTTATAATGCTTAGAGTACCGTTTGACATGGTGGCCACTCAAAAGACTCTCGCCCCTCCTGATTTGGGGGAGGGAGGAAGACATTGCCTGTTGTTCTGCTCTGACAACCCAGTCCGTATCTTCACAGAGTTCAGTATGGACAATTAGGCTTGGTGTGTGGGAAGAGGCCTATTTGTAGCCTCCAGCTTCAAGGGAAACGGAAGACATCACTGCTGGCTTCAGGAGTAGGCTGGGGCCCAGAGAAATGCTGACTAGTATGTTTTACCTAGTGTCTTGTTTTAGGTCCTGGCCCTAAGCCTGACCCAAGGCCTCCAACCACCACCACCACTGAACCACAGCCGACAGCTCCTCCCACTATGTGCCCCACCCTACCCCCCACCGCCTACCCGACCCAGAGTCCCACGGTTGGCCCTACAGGCCCCCCTGCAGCTGGCCCTACAGGTCCCCCTACTGCTGGCCCTTCTGAGGCCACTACAATATCTTTGAGCCCAGCAGACAATCCTTGCTCTGTGAATATTTTCGACGCAATTGCTGAGATCCAGGACTCTCTGTATTTCTTCAAGGACGGGTGAGCAGGAGGGAGTGTGCGGATGAAAGGGGGCTTAGAGAGGAACCTGCCTGCGTCTCCCACCCACTTTCCTTGCTAGGCCAAGGTTCAGGGTCCTGCTATCTCCTTTCTTTCAGTCGCTACTGGAAGTTCCTGAATCGCAGAGGAAGCCGCCTGCAGGGCCCCTTTCTTATTGCCCGCACATGGCCAGCTCTGCCTGCAAAACTGGACTCTGCCTTTGAGGACCCGTTGTCCAAGAAGATTTTCTTCTTTTCTGGTTAGTTTGTGCCTCTCTACTTCACCTATTCCTCAGTACCCATCAACTTAGGACACGGAGTTCAGGGTAACCCATGAAACTGTGACGCAAAGGTGTGGGGGCGTCCCCTCCTGGAAGATGTAATTTGACATATGGGAAGGAGGCTTTTGAATTTCGGTTGCTCTGACCCTTGAGTGGCATCTGAGACTAGCCTCTCTGGCTGCTCCCTCCTGGTATTCAAAGAGACTGTGCCCCACTGTTGTGTCCCCAAACCAATGTGACCCTTCTCTTCTGCAGGGCGCCAAGTGTGGGTGTACACAGGCGAGTCGGTGTTGGGCCCCAGGCGTCTGGATAAGTTGGGTCTAGGCGCAGGGGTAACCCAGGTCACGGGGCTCCTTCCGCATCATGGCGGGAAGGCTTTGCTGTTCAGCAGGGAACGTGTGTGGAGGTGAGAGCAACCGCGGCCGCCGGTAGGGGGAGCCCTGGCGCCACTCACCCGCAGCCCGTGGGGGCGGAAGGAGCTCAGAACTTGCTTGCTTTCCTACAGGTTTGACTTGAAGACACAGAGGGTGGATACCCAGAGTGTCACTCGCTTGGATAGGTTGTTCCTTGGGGTGCCCTTGAACTCACACGACATTTTCCAGTACCAAGGTGAGGTTTGCTGATGCTGACTGAGGAGGGTCCCTTCATCAGATGCCCCCCCCCACTGGTCTCCCTCCCTTAGCTACTGACCAGTTTCCCAGCAGGAGAAAGCCCTGGGAGACTGAGGGAAAGCACCCCCAGTTCACACAGCCAGATCTAAGTCCAAGACTGCTTGCTTATCTTTCTCTTCTGGGAACTCCATCACAGAACTCAGTTCTTGGGAAGGTATAAAGAAATAATAACCAGCCGGGCGGTGGTGGTGCACGCCTTTAATCCCAGCACTAGGGAGGTAGAGGCAGGTGGATCTCTGTGAGTTCGAGGCCAGCCTGGTCTACAAGAGCTAGTTCCAGGACAGGAACCAAAAGCTACGGAGAAACCCTGTCTCGAAAATTAAAAAAAGAAAAAAAAAAAAGAAATAATAACCAGTATTCAAGGGCTATAATGTGCAGGCCTGCCACTGGGGATACTCCGAGAGGCAAGCAAATTCTAGCTGTCTTTGGGCAAGTCACTGCCTCTCTTGGGGCCTCAGTTTCCCCATCTGTAAAACAGAGCTTTTATCTTTTATCTTCTCTTTTCAACACCCATACCCCATTAGTTGGCAGTTTTAGGCTGATTCTAAAACTCAGATTTCCCAAATCTATCATTTTCAGCCATCTCCCTTATACCCCTCCCTCCAATCATACTGGCTATCTAGTAACCTTTAATACATTCTGTAAGAGTGGGGCGGGATTAGGAGTGGAGGGCAGTGGTCCTGAGGGCGAGCTCGAGCAGATGCTAAGGTGGGAGAAACTAACATGGCCTGACCACTGTGCTGTCTGTACTTCCAAGTTCTCCTCTTCCCTATACTCTTGATGTTCCCTGTGTTCCACCTGTGCTGTCTCTCTTCAAGGCCTTTCCTAGCTTCAGGCCTTGGGGCCAGCCGGTCCCCTGTTTGGAAGGCTTCCCACCTACATTGTCACCATGCTGCCTCTCTCTCATCCTTCAGTGCCAAGGTCACCATTTCAGAGAGTCTCCCCCGACCTTCAACCTTCGTTATGTCCTCACTTCCTTTTATTTCTACCTGTATCTTGAGATCATGTCTGTATTCCTCAGGCCTCTCACAGTGCTTGGCACATAGCTGGTACTCGGTAAATGGATGAATGAGTGAACAAATGAATGAGTTTGTCCAATAAATGGGTGTTGGAAGGACTGATCTGAGCATTCAATACTACCCATTCATTAATCTGCCGATTCATTCACAACCTCTATGTAGAACACCTACCAGGCACTGGGCTTGCCAGTACTTTGGGTATTAATGTCTATGCCCTCCAGCATCTCCTAGGCAAGTAGAAGAGATTAAAGTGTCTTGTAAAAACCACAGAAAGATATAGAAAGGCTGGGACAGGTGTGTCTTAGTTAGGCTTCTATTGCTGTGAAGAGACACCATAACCATGGCAACTCTTATAAAGGGAAACATTTAGCTGGGGCTGGCATACAGTTCAGATGATTACTGTTTAGTCCATTATCATCATGGTGGGGAGATTGGTGGCACACAGGCAGACATGGTGCTAGGGAGGTGGCCGAGAGTTCTACATCTGGATCCGCAGGCAGCAGGAAGACAGACACCCTGGACCTGGCTTGAGCATCCGAAACCTCAAAGCCCACCCCCAGTGACACATTTCCTCCAACAAGGCCACCCCCTCCTAATGGTGCCACTCCCTATGAGCCTATGGAGGCCATTTTCCTTCAAACTGCCACAGGGCGGCTGTAAAAGTCTTGTTCCTGTGCCCATGAGGGAGTATAGGATTCAGCTTTCTTGTGTTTCCTTGTTTCCCACAGACAAAGCCTACTTCTGCCATGACAAATTCTACTGGCGTGTGAGTTTCGAAGGTGCGGTGAACCAAGTGGACCGAGTGGGCTACGTGACCTACGACATCCTGCAGTGCGCTGTCAACTAGGGCTCCTCTTTGCTTCAGCGGTGCGCGAGGGACCACCCCAGGGGGACAGGAGCCAGTTTGCCGGATACAAACTGGTGATTTCATTTAGAGGATGGGGAGGAGTGGAGGCGGGCTGGGCCCTCTCTTCACACCTTCCTTTTGTGTTGGCCTATTTCTAATAAACGTTGATTCCCAAAACCGTTACCAGCTGTTTTAATCGACCGGCTTCTCCTTGGTAGTGTGCATGTCCACACAGGCACGTGGAGGTCAGAAGAGTCCGTTATGTCCTTCCTTTTTTTTTTTTTTTTTTTTTTTGTGGTGGGATCTGGGTATTGAACTCAGCCCCTCAGGCTTCTGTGGCAAGCACTTCATCTGCTGAGCCGCCTCGCTGACTCCAGCCACTTTTATTTATTATGTATGTGGTCACGTTCACAAGCATGTATTTAACTGACAGATGCTTACTGTGTGTCAGGCAGTGCTCCAAGCACTGCATAAATATTAAGGTATTCAGTTACCCCTACTGGAAGGTGTTATGTAACTATTTCTCTTTTACGTCTGAGGACACCACCAAGCTACTCATTCATCAAACATTCATTGGGAGCTTCCCTAGGGACCCAGGCTCGGTATTGGGCACAGGGCACAAAGGAATTCATTGGCTATTGGCCCTTCCTTCAAGGATCTCTCAGTGACTCTCAATGTCCTGGACACCTGCTTGCAGACCCCAGACTCCACTCTGGAGAATCCAGCTCTCTCACAAAGGAAAGCCTGTGCCTGGCAGAGCATTGAGCTTGGAAAGTGAAAAGTGTGAACTCGAGAGGTGTGTGGGAGGTGTGGTGGGAACTCCTTCAGCCAATAGCCTTTTAGATACAGGCCCACTTCGGGTGTGGTTTCAGGTTCTGCATGTGCAGATGAAAAGCCTGCATGGCCTCTCTTTTCTGCCCAGTCAGTACAGCATTAGACTCTGTTGACTGAGGTTTCTGTCCCACCAGGTCCCACAGTTGTTCAGTCCCAAAGAAATACACAGAGGTCTATATTATTTATAAACAGACTGGCCTATTAGCTCAGGCTTCTTATTAACTCTCATAAGTTATATTAGCCTATAATTCTTGTCTATGTTAACCACATGGCTTGGTACCTTTTTCGGTGAGGCAGTCACATCTTACTTCCTCTGTGTCTGGATGAGGACTGCAGACTGACTCTTCCCTCTTCCCAGAATTCTCCTGTTCCCATTGCTCTTCCTCTACTTCCTGCCTGGTTGCCCCACCTGTACTTCCTGCCTGGCTACTAGCCAATCAGCATTTTATTAAACAAGTATAAGAAACAAATTTTTACAGGGTAAAGCCATTGTCCCACAGCAAGACTCTTAATCTCAGGTCGTGGGTTTGAGACCCACTTTGGGCTCCATATTGTAGGCGTATCCAAGAGTTCCACAATAGCCCAGAATAGAACATAACAAAGATTTATTTATTTGGGGATAAACTCACAGTAAGGGTAGCAATCTGCAGTCTTCTGTGTGCATGGAAACTGAGAACCAAATCCAGCAGAAGAGAGGCTACTCCCATCTGCACACAGAATTCCTTAGCATGCCTTGTTCAAAAACTCCCACGTGTCTCCCCTAGGGTACTACCCCGCTTCTCCTTACCCCCCAGGCCCACTCACAGAAAACTTACCCATGAGTGGGTCCTATGCTGGTTTCCACTTCCTTGTTCCCTTGCTCTCTACAACATCACCACAGGTTCCCACCTCACAGTGCCACTGAGTCACCTGTGACCTCCCACTGTCAGCACACTGCCTATCCTCCATCCACACGTGTGGTATGACAGTCCGTCCCCATCCACACCTGTGCCATGACAGTCCATCCCCATCCACACCTGTGCCATGACAGTCCATCCCCATCCACACCTGTGCCATGACAGTCCATCCCCATCCACACCTGTGCCATGACAGTCCGTCTTTCTCTCCAGAAGCCTTTTTCTCACACTCGGTGTCAGGAACCCTTTCCCTTGCAGTTCTTTTCTTTCCTTACTGGAGTGTCTCACGGTAGCACGCCCTACGGCTCAGTTCTCAGATTCTCCAGTGTAGACATTTACTCCCTGTGATCTCACCAGCCGTCCAACTTTGAGCCCCATATCTGTCCAAACCGATGTCTCCAACTGAATCTCTCCCCTAGCCCGAGACTCAGGTCTGACTGCCTGCTCTTTGTGACCTAATGGGTTTTCCGCCTAAACAGACCCAACTTCTCCTCCTTCAGGTGTTACCCCTGACTTTTGTGAACAGGCACATTCATACATAGAGGAGAACCTTCATTCCACTGTGCCTACTCAGCAAGCAATTTTACCCACTAAGCCATCTTAGTTTTCTCCCCGGGTATTTAAACAGTTCTGTCTCTTGAATCCTTTGTTCAGTCTTTGTGAGATTTGTGCATCTTTTGTAAATAGTAGATGGTTTATTCTTAGTCCTATGCCCAATCCCATTGTGTAAACACCTGACAATGATCAATTTTGCTACTGGTAGACATTTGGGTAGATTCAGGTCTGGGATTATTATGAATAATGCTGCTATGAACAGTTTTGGTTGGGGAGTGGTTGGAAAGCCAATTCAGAGGTTAAAATACTTGGTTGTCTGCAAGACAGACAATTCAGTTCCCAATACCAACATCTGGTGTCTCACAATTGCCTTTGGCCCCAGTTAACCTCAGTCCTCTTCTGAGCTCCATGGGCACTGTACACACACACACACACACAAATAAATAAAAATAAAAGGGAAACAAAAGTCTTTGAGAGCACATGGGTAGCCATTTCTTCCACCCACAAACTGGAGTAAGACTTCTGGACCAAAGGGCAAGTATATGCCCAGCCTTGGGATAGGGATGTGACCAAGCAGCACTCCAGAGTGGTTCTGACTGGCTCTGCTGCCCACAGTGCAGTCGCTCTCTGATTCCATTGTTACACCCTATGCCACGTTCCTGCTGGCTGCACTTCCCCAATTTATCTGCTGTATTCCCAGTAGCCGCTCCTGCCTCCTGCCTGAGTGTGTGTTGTGTGTAGACATGCATATACATGTGTGTGGGTGCAAGCAGAGGCCAGAGGTCAACTTGGGTAGTCATCTCCATCTTGATTTAAAGACACATTTATTTACTTGGGTTTTTTGGTTGGTTGGTTTTTTGAGACAGAGTTTCTCTGTGTATCTTTGGCTGTCCTGAATCTTACTCTGTAGACCAGGCTGGGCTTAGACTCACTGAGATCACCTGCTTCTGGCTCTGGAGTGCTGGGATTAAAGGCGTGAGCCACCACACCTGGCTATTTACTTAACTGTTATGCGTGTGTCTACGGGCACCTGCGTGTTTGAGTGTGGAGTTCATCTTTCATCTGCATGGGTCAGGAATCAAACTCACGTCAGACTTGCTGGAAATCACCTTTACCTGAGGAGCCAACTTTCTACACCCAGTCCCATCTTGTTTTTTGAGGCAGGGTCTCTCTCTTTCTCTCCGAGACCCAGGGCCTGGCCAGGCTGGCTGTCACTGAGTCCCTGGGATCCTCAGGCTTCTGCCTGTGGTCACATGCACTGTATCCACGCCCGTGTACACTTAGCTGACTAAGCAATCTTCCCATGCTTTTAGTCCAGCTCTCAGAGTCACTGATCTTGTTTAAATATAAATTAGATCATACTATCCTGCTGCACCAAAACTACCAGCGGCTTCCATTTTTGGTTAGAAGAGAATTCAGGCTCCTCCTCAAAAATGTTGCCTTAGGTTCCTATTGCTGATAGAACACTTAGACCAAAAACAATTTTGGGAGGAAAGTGGGCTTTTTTGTTTTTTTAAAATCCAGTTTACATGTCCATTACAACCCATCACTACAGAAATCAGAGCAGGAACCTGGAGGCAGGAACTGAAGCAGAAGCCACGAGGAACATGGCTCACAGGCTTCCTCCTCATGACTTGCTCAGCCTGCTTTCATATAGCATCCAGAACCACCAGCAGTACCAGGGATGGCACCACTCACAGTAGGCGGGGCCTTTCCACATCAATCATTAATCAAGGAACTGTACCACAGGCTTGTCTACAAACCAGCCTGGTGGAAACATTTTCTCGGTTGAGTTTCTTTCTAAAATGGCTCCAGCTTGTGCTGTTTGCTCTCTTTCTCATCTCCTGTCACTCAGATGCAGACAGTGTCCATCTTGCTGTTTCTCGAACAGTCCAAGTTCCTTCTCACCCCAGGGCCTTGCTACTCAAGAATGCCGAATATTAAATCCAGGGCCCTGTGCATGCCGGGCAAGCATCCTCCTACTGAACCACGTCTCTAGATCTATGTATGCACTGCTGCTTCTGCTGGACAAGTCTTCCCTGAGATCTCTGCATCGCTGATTCTCCTCATCAGTGAGGTCTCAGTTCAGCTCTCAGGCTTTCTGGGAGCCCTTTTCAGATCAACCTTATAGGTCTCCTCAACAATGGCCCTAATTTTCTTTCTTAAGATATGGCACAGGCTCACATGATGATATCTACCTATTTGTTCACACACTTTCTCCGACGTCCTCCTTAGAACATACGCCTCAGGAAGGCAAAGTAGACAGTGGATAGTCACTACTATATGGGCAGAGGTCTCCACCGCTTAAAACAGTCTCACCACCAACTTGTGCTGACTGAACAAACCTCAGGTGTTCAGGAGACTCCAGTAAAGGTGGAGGAATCCTCCTTGCGAAATGACTCACATTTGGGTGGGCTCCTTTGGTGCTTCTGGTGAAACCGAGAGCCCAAGGTCTCAAGTGGCCAGAATTGGGAGCTGGGCACAGCGGGCACTAGGACCCGGCGCGACGCGCGGCGGGCGGGGAAGCTCTTGGCGCTTCAGCAGCCCGGCTGCGGCCACTTGTGCGATCCCGCCGCCCCTCGCGCCATGAGCCGCAGGTTCACGGTCACCTCGCTGCCCCCCGCGGCGCCAGCTGCCGCCGCCGACCCTGAGTCTCGCCGGCATTCGGTCGCCGACCCCCGCCGGCTCCCAAGGGAAGACGTCAAAGGTAGAGGCCGCAGGGGGCGGGGCTGTCGGGGGGCGGGACGAGAGGGCGGGGCCACTGCAGGGCGGGGCGGGGCCTAGGCTGGGCGAGGGGTGCTGCGGGGAGCCGAGAGGAGTGCGGACCAAGGATTTGGGACGCCCCATCGGGAAAGGCGAGGGGGGCGGGACCGTATCCTGGTGGGCGGGGCCACAGGGGAGCAAGTAGGTCCAGGAAAAGAGCTGGGGTAGGGGCGAGAGAAGAAGGGGAGAGCTGGAGACGGAGGGGTTGGTCTGGGTCTGAATGGGAGTAGGCCCCAGCACTAAGGAGGTGGGGGACCTTGAGAAGGGAGAATAGGAGGGGGAGAGAGAGCGGGGACTATGATGTTGGGGGAAGAGGTGGGCTCCAGAACTGCGGGAAAGCAGGCCTAAGTCGATTTGGGGGCCGGCCACGAAGGGCTGGGCCCGGAGGATGAAAGCTGGGCCACGTTGGGTGGGTGGGGTCGCTGAGACAGGAGCCACGTCAGCGGGCCCTTGATGCCCAACGGATTCCTCAATCTACTGCCTCTCTGTAGAGAGTCGGGAACGTCTGGGTATCCCCTAAAGGAGATCGCAGACAGGGAAGTCACATCCTGGGTAGCTAGCTCCAGGAAGGATGCCAAAGGACCCAGTCTCAATTCCCCGGGACTCCCTCTGAAAGAGAGCTCCTGAAGGCTTTGGAGGAGCTATCTCAGCCGGAATTGGGGGGCCCAGGGCAGTGATCTTGTAATGGAAGTCACGCGCAGCTACAGTGGAGAGGGCAGAAGGATCCTTCTGGCCTTCCGAAGCGAAGTGATATCCTGGTTGCAGACAGAATCTCCTCTGCAAGGGCCACTTGCAGGGTTCTCCCTCTCCCTAACTCTGCGCCTCTCATGTTTGGAAGGAGAGGGGCGAATGGGCTTGGAGTAGCCCCAAGGCCAAGACGAGAGAGCCTTCCCTGGACGCTTGGGGTCGCTCACGAGCCGCGGGTGAGCTGGCCTTTCCTGGCGCTAACACATGCATGGTTCTTAGGGGGATCCTTCAGGAGGCTCCTCAAGGTATGGACAACTCCAGGTCTGGACTTCTGCAGGTTCCATTCGGGTGACTCGACCGCCTCGTGGATGTGGAAACTCGGGTTTCTTCTCACACTCTCTCTTTACTGTAACTCCTCTTTTTTGTCATTTTAAAAAATGGCTTATTCAGCCTCTCAGAATCAAAAATTCAGCAACGCTGAGTCTCATCACCGTTTTCTCTTCTCATCAAACCCAACTGTCCCTCGTGATTTGGCCACTGACCTCCAAAACTGATCCAGAATTCTGTTACATCTCTCCTCTGCTTGTCACGATCCCCCTGATCCAAGACTCCAACGTTGCTCACAAAGCCAGGACCACATCCTCCTCTCTGGATTTCCTGCCGCCAGCCTGTCCTAACCATTTTACAAGGAATGTAAAGATACCGTCCACTGTAGGATAAAGGCCGGACCCTTTAGTGTATCATTCAGCTTCTTTCCTCATTTGCATCTGGTACATCTCTCCCTGTTCCCCCCCACCCCCTTCCACGAGCTAGGAGAACTCCCACTCATTCTGAAAGCTATAGCCGATTCCACCTCTTCTGAAGCCCTTTCTCCTTTCCCTCGCTCCCAGGAAGAGGTAGTCATTCCTCCTCGGCCTGCCCACTGGAGCACATCAACAGATGCTGGTTGAAGCGTACCAAAGACAGAGATCACATCTTTTATCTTCGAGTTCTGAGTTCTATACCCAGAGCCTGACAGTGAGCGATCAGGGCTCATCAGATGAGAGTATGTGGCTCTGGTCTCCTCCCTCTTTGTCTTTTCTCCTCCTGTTCTTCAGACCTTGACCTGGGAATAATATGCTGGGGACTCAGGTCCCAAGGTGATTGCTCAGTCTTTCCACTCACACTAACACCTGCACCGTTGACGTAAAGCACAGACCCAGAACCTAACTGTCCAAGTGTATGTGGGAAATGAATGTGAGTATGGGATGTTGTGTGCTTATGGCTGAGGCTGTGTGTGCATGTCTTGATGTGTATATCCCATACTGGCTTCCATGACCTGTCAAGAACTCAGTGAGCCAGTGCTTATGTGTGTCACGGTACTGCCAGTGTGTATGATGGACACGGCGTATAGATTTCTGTTTTTGTCTGTGGGGTGGGCACGTGTATCTATGAGTTCATTCAAAGTTCCCCTTTGTCATGATTTGGGTGACTCTTCATCTCTCAACCCCTCAGATGACCTCAAGCACCTCCTCCTTGAAGGTCACTGAGCGGGAAATTAGATGCGTGCTCCCAGGAGGAGCTTAGCATCTGGTGTCTTTCCCACAGCTGCCCTGTGTCAGTGTGCAGACAAGAATCAGTCAGTGAGCAGCTCAGAGAGATGCTCTCCCCACCTCTTGTTCCCAGGGTCAAAGGGAGCGATGACAGCGTATGTAAGGGTGGGAGGGGCTGTAGGGACCCTGGCAAACCACATATGTGTGAGCATCGTGTTTTCCTGTGGGTCCAGCTGTAGGGTTTGCCATTGCAAGGTTGTCTGCTTTATGACCTACAGGGATGAAAAGGTTAAGTGAGAGACTGAGCCTCGAATACACCGTTAGCCCTGAACTGCAGCACGCATGCTTCGGGTGCCTGTCTTGGTCTGTAGGAAGGAAGGCGGGTGGTAGCCTCCCAGGATAGAAGTAGACAAATCCTTACAGCTCTGAGCCAAGCCCACATCCTTTCGCCCACACCCCATCCCTCGACTTTTCAGGGGGAGGCTGGACAGTGGAAAGGGACCGTAGGATCAGCCAGGCTCACAGAAATTGAGGCTTGCCTTCATGGAAGGACAATGAATTAACTTTTGCTAGGGGATGAAGCAAGACCATAGGATGGACCACATATTCTCTGGCCCAAACTCTGTGATATCACCTTGAATATGCTGCTTTCCTTCCCTGGGACTCAGTTTACTTGTAGTATAAAGCAGGAAATGTCCTTCCTCCATAAAATAACTAAGATGAGCTTGTAGCAATAGTCACACCTCACACCAGTAATTCCAGGAGACTGATAGTCACACCTCACACCAGGAGACTGAGGCAGCCTAGCCTGAACTATAAAGAAAGACCCTTCAAAAACAGAACAAAACACTTCAAATGACAAAAAATGAGGCAAGAGTTTTTGATGCTCTATAAGGGTGGGGCCTCCCCTAGATTCAGATCTCATGCTTCAATCTCTCTCTCTGTAAATTGGGAAGAATGATGCTGTTATTGCTGTGTGTGTGTATGTGTGTGTGTCTGTGTATCTCTGTGTGTGTGTGTATCTCTGTGTGTGTGTTTGTCTCTGTGTGTGTGTCTGTGTATCTCTGTGTGTGTGACCATGTGTATCTCTGTGTGTGTGTCTGTCTCTGTGTGTGTATCTGTGTATCTCTCTGTGTGTGTCTGTGTATCTCTGTGTGTGTGTCTGTGTATCTGTGTGTATGTCTGTGTATCTCTGTGTGTGTATGTGTGTGTGTCTGTGTATCTCTGTGTGTGTGTCTGTGTATCTGTGTGTGTGTCTGTGTATCTCTCTGTGTGTGTTTGTCTCTGTGTGTGTGTCTGTGTATCTCTGTGTGTGTGACCATGTGTATCTCTGTGTGTGTGTCTGTCTCTGTGTGTGTATCTGTGTACCTCTCTGTGTGTGTCTGTGTATCTCTGTGTGTGTGTCTGTGTATCTGTGTGTGTGTCTGTGTATCTCTGTGTGTGTGTCTGTGTATCTGTGTGTGTCTGTCTCTGTGTGTGTGACCATGTGTATGTGCTGTCCAATTGGTTTCTCTACCTTCAATCAAGACTCAGAACCTTACTGCCCACCTCAGCCCAAGGTGAGCCCTAGGAATCTCCATGACAACAAACTGGTTACGAACAGGGCTGCAGTTGCCATGGTGACAGCCCTCTCTCTCTCTCTCTCTCTCTCTCTCTCTCTCTCTCTCTCTCTCTTCCCCTCTCGCCTTCCCTTCCCCTCCTTCCCTCTCTCATTCTCATGCCCCTCTCTCCCCTACTCTCTTCTCAATGACCCAGAGCTATCTACAGGCCCCAGCTTTCCAGGCGGGGTGAGGATAGGGTTGAGTTACAGGAGAAGAGGTCCAGATTGGGAAATTGGGAAGATAGGCTGAGTCTGCATGGGAATAGGGGGCTGTTGGGGTGCTGTTGCCATGGCGACGGGGCTGCAGCCTGTTAATTAAGCCCCCGGTTGCCATGGAGACGGTGGTGGTTGATGTGCTCTGCTGCGAGCCCTGTATGTGTGGGGTGTGCTGTGCTCTGGACTCATCAACTCTCTGCCAGGATTTGGGTCTGGAGGATAAGGCGTGCAGGTGGCAGGAGGAGGGGTGAAGGAGAGGTCTTGGGGTCTCAGCTCCATGACAGGAGGTGGGTAGGTCAAGGGGGTGATACTGTGGTAATAAGGATGGGTGGGAAATACTGTATCAGTGGACAAAAAGGTACAGTTGGGTCCTCCAGCCTCCTCTGGACAGCTCCTATCCTGGCTTAGTGGAGATGCTGGATTCTAGTCTCCACTTGTAAATTCAGCCCACGAGGAGAAATGCCTCCCATTCCATTTCCATTTCTAGACTCCAATTCCATCATAAGTGGTAAGTGGAAAAATAATTTATAAAGTCCTTCCTTGCACCTCAGTCTTCACGTGGTGGGAGGCAGCTCCACTGAGCTTCTCTCTGAGAAGCACAAGGTGGGGGGGGGTATGAATTTTAGAGACTCTGAGTTCAAAAATAGGAGCCTGCTCACTGTCTCTTAAACTGCTTTATCTAGGGGCTTTCCTCTACTGTCCCATCTTCCCAGGGCTCTGGTCTTCTGCATGGGGAGGGTATGCTGAGTGGTCTCTCTGGTTCCTGGGCCTCAGAACTGAAGACCACCTCTTATTGGCCAAGGCCAGGCTGGCCATGTAGGAGGTGCTTGATGTGAGTTTTCTGAAAGCCTCACCAGGAAGGCAAAGAAGAGGGCTCAGCCTCCCTGAGCAGTGTCAGTTGAAGGGCTTGGGGACTCTTTTTAAGACTCTACCTTTGCTTGGTCTGGACTCCCCAGGAGGAATGCTTTTTCCCCTTCCTCATTTTTCAGTTCCCTGTCTGATTTGGCACTCATCTGTAGACCAGGCTAGCCCCAGACTTGCCATGAGAACCCTGCCTCTGTCTCCTGATGGGTGTGCACCTCTACAACCAACCAGGTGGCTTCCCCCCACCCCTAAATACTTTGTGGTGTTGAGGATTGAACTCGGGGGTCTTGTACATGTTAATCAAGCTCTCTCAAACAGAGCTATATCCCAAGGCCACCTCAGGAAGAGCTCAAGGCCTTTATCCAAAACTTTCACTTTAAGGAGACTGATGCTGAGGTCCAGAGAGAGGGGCTTGGTTTTGTCCGGGAATAAATAGATTTCTTCAGCAGAGGACAGGATAAAAGTAGTGCCTTCCACATTCCAGGTGGCCCTCCAGGTCAACTCTAGTGAGGATTCACGGGGGGGGGGGCAGTCACTCTGGCTTTCACCTGTTTTCTGTGGGGATCCACATGTCCCTAAATACAGGTTTATTCCCTGGATGATCAGAGATGCGATAGCACTAGGCCATAGACCATAGATAAAAAAATATGTCCCCAGGGAGACATCCCAGACTGTAGATTGCTGAAAACATCTCAGACTTTGTTTTACCTTTTTGCACACCTCTACAGTGTGTTGGTATGTGTATGTGTGTGTATGTGTGTATACATGTGCACACGTGCATGCATGTGACTGACTCTGGGACAGTCAATGGTACCAAATAATCACACCTTCTTTAAAATATTATATTGTTACTGTGTATGTGTGTAGAATGTGTAGACAAGACAACTTGCAAGAGTTGGGTCCCAAGCACTGAACTCAGGTTGTCGGTCTTGGCTGTAAGTACCTTTATCTATCAGAGAGCCATCACACCAGATCCCAAATGCTCACATCTTGTCTGAATAGTTAATTCTCCTCCCTAACGAATTAGCTGGGTGTCTACAAAACTGAGTCTCCTCAGTTGGCCTAGTCTGAAATCATTGACAAATTCCACAGGGCTAGTATGGCAGTCGGCCCTGTCCAAGGTCCCACAAATGCCTGCATTGTAAGGTATCTCTGCAGATACAGGAGGCTTTCTGCTCCAGCCAAGAGTCCCCAGGATCTTTGAAACCTGGGCGTAAAAGGTGCAAAACTCATCCCAGACTAAACCCCTGTTAATTTTTCTTTTCTTTTTTGAAGCAGAGAATCAGAGGCAGCTGAGCAGCGTAGATATGATTGTATTCTTTCATTGGAGGCAAGATGAATTTAAAAAGAGGTTCTGCTGAAGAGCGACCTAAACTGGAGTAGATAGAAATGGGTACTAGACTGAATTCTGCCATTCATTGGCATTCATGGGCAGTCATTTTCTGTCTTGGTGCTTAGTTTTTTTCATTTATGAAATGAAAACTGTGCAATAGATAAGACGAACAGTTCTTCTGCCCGGGATTTTGAGGACTCGAGTCAGGAACCAGAGTGACTGTAAAGCTATTTCCTTTACACTTGATGGTATGCTTAGATCTCCCAGATGCAAAGGGTCCAAACCTCAGATGTCACTGTCTGCAGCGTGTCTGGACTCTAGGGTTGCTGGGGGTTCCCAGGGTAATCAAGCTCCCGGGGGAGGGGCTGGAGAGGAGGAGGAGCGCAGAAGAGCACGTCAGGGCTGGAAAGCCTCCGAAAGCAATCCTGGATTAGGGGATTAGACACTCCCGCCCCAGGAGAAAATCTGGTCCCCAACCGGCAGGCGGCCTCATTCCCCCCTTCCCCCACCCTGTTCCTGGCCAGCCTGGGGCCAGCGTACCCTCCCTAGGGGCTGCACCATCTCTGGTGAAAAGGTGGTGTTGCTGAACCTCACTACTGCCTGCAGCTCTCTGCACTTCATCCATAAATCCTCCTACATCAGAAAGCCCCCGTCTGTGGTGTGGGCTTCAGGGAGGTGTCTTGGGGTAGGATGCTGAGACTCCAACCAACCTGAGCATCATGAGAGAGTTCTCTACAACTCCTCTAGTGGCAGCCACCGGTTTAAAAACAGGATGGGCCAGACAGATCCATTGACCTGAGGCCCCTGGGGCAGCACAGGGCCTCACTGATGGGGGGTCCTGGGTTCCATCTTCCTTCAACTCTAGGACAGAGGTTTGGGAATGGGTCGGTTTTCCTTCCAGGCCTTGCCTCACCAGTTTTGTAGGCAGGCTCCCTGGGGCCCTTATATTTTACAGTGCCCGCCCCTGCCGCCTCAGTTCCCCACATCTTCCCTCCAGGGGTCACCTCGGACCCCCAGTCAGGCAGCCGCTGTGGGGCCGCCTCCCTGCGGCCGCGACCTAGTTCCCTGCCGTTATTTTTAGGGCGCGGGATGGCACCTGCCCACGTGCCGGGCCCCGCCTGCGCCGGAGAGTGGGGGGGTTGCTTCTGCTCTAGGAAGCAAGGGCCGCGGCTCCCGCAGCACCCCCTCCATTCCACCCGCACAAGCCCCCGTTTTCTGGCGAGGGGGCCACTGGAGTTCTCTGTCCGCCCCTCATCCCCTCTCCTCCCTCCCTCGGGCTCCCCCCCCAAAAAAAAACCCGCCAGTGGCTCACGCCTCCTGCATACGGGATGAGGTGAGCAGCGCCGCTGCTGAGAGGGGGCGCGCGCGGGTGTGAGCGTGTGTCCGTGTGCGAGTGTGTGTGCGCCGGGCGGGCGGGCACTGCAGCTTCTTCCTCCGTGGAGCGGAGAGCGAGCAAGAGAGCTCGAGCAAGCGAGCGGCAAAGGCGGGCAGAGGGGCGCAGGCAAAGCGAGGCAGCCATCCCGGAGCCGGCGCCGCGCAGCCACCATGCTCAACAACCTGACGGACTGCGAGGACGGCGATGGGGGAGCCAACCCGGGTAAGCAGTGGTCCGGGGGCGGCGGGGGAGGGGGCGGCGAGGAGGAGGGCAGCTTCGGGGTGAGAGGCGGAGCGGGGGCCGTCTCCTGTAGAGAAAAGCCGGGGACTGACCCGGGCTGCGGATGCGGAGGCCGCCGTGAGGCTTGCTCCATTGGAATGCGATAGGCGCTGTCCGAGGTTCTGGAATGCGCCGCGCTCAGAGGCAGATTGGGGACCCCGGGTTCGGAAGATCTGCGGCCTGGGGCCAGACTTGGATTAGCTAAACCTGAGAGGCTGTTGGAAAGGGATGGAATAGCTGGAACAGGACTGATGTGCCATTCGACGGTCAGGAGGGAGGCTCCTTTCCCCGAGAGGGGACCCGGGCGTCCTGGCGCAGAGCAGGGACCAGCGGCTTCTGGGGGCGCAGTCTGCTGCAGTCCCTCGCTCTGAGCTTCCAGTTGGAAGGTGGGGGAAGTGATGGCTCTGAGGTTTGGAGGCATATGATAGCTCCCGTCTGGACTGCGGCGTCCCCTTAAGTGGTACTTAGTGCAACCAGGACACCCTCCCCCAAGGCTCCCTGAAGTCCTGATCTGTGAGCCTGAAGCTACCTCCTCTGTGGATTTTCAGGTCTACTTTGCCGAATTTGCTCTCCCTCTCGGTTCTCTGTGGGTTCCCATTCAGGACAGGAAGCAAGATCCCTTCTTCCCTCTTTCCCCCTTCTCTTGGTACCCTGGGGCAGCAGGATGGTTTTCAGGGCGGGGCAGGGGGAAATCTCTACAGTTAGCTCTTTTAGCATCCTGGTGAAGCCTCAGAAACGGGGTCTCAGTGGCTGAGTCCCCAGCGCCGTGGCGACACTGCGGACTCGCTGCGGTGGGTGCAGAGACTTGTCAGGAGCTGAGGGGCTCTGGAGCAAATCCTTGTGCAGTTCCGGTTCTCCGTCATCCTTCACTGCCGTTTTTTCTGCTCTGAGGTCTTGGGGCCAGGCACCCCCTCGGGCTTCCAGGCCCCTCGCCGCCCCCCAGCGGTCTCAGGCATCCATCACGACTGTCAGTCGCCCCCAGCCCCCACCCTTTAGCGGCGTTGTGTCCCCTGCGCACTAGCGCATCTCCAGTGCCTGCTGTCTGCGCTCAGAGCCTTCAAACGCTCCCTTAGACATTGCTTGACCCTCTGGGCAGAGACTCCCACAGACCTCCCCAGGAAATGGCCCAAGGCTCCAAGAGCTGAAAGCATGATCTCACAGACACTAGCAGGTTTGACTCTGAGGTACTTGGTTTTGGATCACAGTCAGAGCCAAGTGGAGGCGTGAAAGGCTGGGGGGAGGGGGGGCATCAGCATCTCTGGTCCTTTGTCCGAGACACCCATTCCCATTCTCTCACGGGGCTGAGTCCTATGCAGGGGACAGAACTGCTGCTGGCCAGCTCATCCATCTCTCCAGTGACCCTGGGGTCACCTCTTCAGGCACTTCTCCCTTGGCTGCAGGGGGAGGGGGTTGTAAAAGTCTACTCTGCGGCAGTGCCAGGCATCTTGAAGCAGTGCTCTGGGAACGAAGGAAAGGGATGTCACTTCCTCCCGGGGTCCATCTCAGATGCCTCCACCATGAGACATCCCTGCTCCCCAGAATGGGTTCTGTGTATTCTTCAGCACCTGCTTCCTACACCGACCTTCACTGGACTTCTGTGTTTCTATGGGGTCGCCAAAAGAAGGCACATGTGTGCCGGAAGCAGGATTCTGATAGTTCTTTCCAGTTCTCAGGACTCCCTGTACATTTCTAGACACCGAGTGTAGCAGGCCCACCTGGAGACTTTCTTTCTATATACAGAGTCCAGCGCTTGGAATTAGAGTGGCCAGAACCTGGGTCAAGCATTCTGTATCCCAGAGTGGGAAGGTCTTCCCTGGACTCTTGGTGAGGGTGATATGAGGAACTAAAGACTTCCCGGGTCTAAGCAAAGAAGGACCAAGAGCCCCTGACTCTGAGTCTAGATTCCTGGAACTAGATGGAAGGATCTGGTGTTGACCTCAGGGAGAGTATGAGGGCTCCTCTGAGCCAAAGAAGATCCCAAGGATATTGTCCCTGGCATCCAGATCTCCTTCCCTTTGGGGTCAGACGACCCTTTCCCTCCCCAAGCTGCTCTGGGGATTCCCTTCAGGCCCAGCCTCTGGCCTCGGGGGAGGCTCCTTAGCCTGTGCCTGTTTCCTCTGGCGAGCTCTGGCCTCCGCAGCTTAATTGAAAGCCGAATCAGGCTGAGAGCTCCCAGGGGGCGGGGACGGGGGCGGGGGCGGGGAGGGCTCAGCCTGGGTCTGGGCTGCCTCTTGCGCGCCTCTAGAGCTCTCCCAGCACCCGGACTCCTGGCTCTGGGGAGTCAGGACGAGTTTCCCCTTTGCTGTCCTGCTCCTTTGAGAACGCAGACGCTCACTCCCCATCCCCCTTAACCAGTGAGCCCAGCGTTCCAGGCAGGGGACAAAATCAGCCTTTGGCTGATGAGGCCCGGAGCCTGGCGTCTGGCCCAGACAGCGGATGGAAAGGCGGGACCCAGGACGAGCCTACCATGTCGCCCCCCTTCCCTGCGCTCCTTTCCTGGCCGGGATCGGGCCTGTAGTCTGGCTCTGCGCTGCGCGCTACGTTACATAAGCGGCTGCGGGCGCATGGCCGGCTCAGCGCGCTGCGCGGTCGGTCAGCGCTGTCGCCATGGAGACTGGCGCCCGACCTCCTAGTTACGGGGTCCCTGGCCAGGGTGTCCCCCTTCCAGTTGGTTAAGCGTCATCCTCTGGGGCAAGGAAGGAAGGCTTGAGAGTGGACGCGAAAAACAGAGGGGAGGGGCTCTTTTGATGGTGGTCTGGGACCTAATGGAGGGTGCTTCTAAGAAAGGCACCCAGCTGTTCAGAGAAGCCCTTAAATCTTGCAGCTAAGGGAAGGATGTGGGATAAGAAGCCCAGGGTAGATGGGTACCAGGTGTGCTAAGAACGGTAGTTGCAATAGTAGCAGTAGGTACTCTTGGGTCGCCACCATGGTATGTCTTATTTCAGTTGACTTCCTAGTCATTCTATGAGTTAGGCCAACTTAGTATCCCTTTGCAACAGGAGACAGAGCCAGGGAGGCTGATACTGAAAGCTTAGCTTTCCCAGCTCAGTCCTTTCCTGAACTGCTAGGGATTTTTCTCTTACACCCCACTAGCTTCTCTAGTCCCAACTGTCCTATGGTAAGAGCAGAAGGCATCTGGCCAACATTTTAGAAGGAGATGGGATCCACCTCACTCTCATTTCTCCTGGTTTCTGGTCCCAGACAGATCTTTTCAGATTTTGGGGTCTGAGATGGAAGCCTTGCTGAATTTTCCTCCACATACTGTTTCCTGAACATCTATTATGTGCTGGCTATCACGGGGCCTGTTATTCCCAGGAACTCACCTCGGTGAGAGGAGAAAATGGCTGGCGGCCTGGTTAGGCAATCAGGCATTTCTGCCTCAATGTGGCAAGGTGGAGGTGGGTGTTTTTTGGAGCAGGTGCTGTCCCTTGCCCCCAAATTTCAGACAGGATGGGATACATCATGCTCTTGAGAGAGGTCCCTGGCCGGGTGACTGAAGAAGGGTTCCAGGAGGCAGGGAGGAGGATGCTAGACAGGCAAGGACACCAAGAGATGAGGGCTAGGGGGACTCAGGGTCCACAGGGCCTCAGCTTTACTTAGAACTTGGACAATGGTGATTCTTCCCCAGAATCCAGGAAGATGTCTGCTGCTGGGGCTTCAGCCCTGGCGCTGAAGGAGGCTGATGGCTGGAAACACCCAATCATGTCCCTGGAAAGCTCATATCTTGGAGGGACCCTTCTCTGCACCAACGGAGTTTCTCCTTGGCTTGGCACATTTCCTATATACGTTTGTGTGTTTACCCTTGGGTCTTCTGGTGTGCAACTTCTTTCATGGACATTGCTCCCTCCTTGTGCCCAGGAAGCTTCTGGACCTTCCGATAGATCACCCTCTCTTGCACACTTCAGTCCATTAAGCTATTGCACCATCCTACCCATTGGCCCATGCTAGGTACCCCAGGTTTTATCCTAGATTCTTCCCTCCCCCTGCCCAGACATCTGGCACAGCAATGCTTCCATAATGATCGATGCTCAAGTCTTTCCATTGCCCCAGATTACTGTGACCGAGGTGTTGTCAGCCTGTGCCCGGACTGTGGAAATGTTCTAGTTGTTGTACTCCTCACCTGAAGCCAGAAGGCTTGCTGCAATACTCCAGTCAGGTCATGACACTCTTGGGCCTGAAACTTCAGTGACTGCCGTTGTCCTCTGGATGGGATCCAAATTCTTCAAGATGGCCTGGCACTTCCTTAAGGCTCACACTACCTTGAGTCATCTTCTCCCAAGCCAGCCTTCATCCTTAGCCCCAATATGCCCCTTCCTAAGACTCTTGCTAGATCACGCTTTGTTCAGCAGTAACCTGTTCTGTTGGCTTCCACATCTGGGACATCAAACACACTGTTCTGGGTTCTCTGTGCCTGGAACACCCTCCTACCACCCCCCAGTCTAGCCCTTACTCATCCTTCAGTTCTCAGCTGACGCGTCACTTCCTCTGGGAAGCCTTCTGTGACCTCTCAGGCTGGGCTGGGTGCCCTCCTGCGTCCCTGATGTTTCCTTCAAAGACTCTAGCAGTCCTGTCTACTGCTTCTCCCCTGGCTTTGGCTTGGGTCTCTAAGGACAGGAACGGTGTCTTAGGATGCTTGATTCCTCCTCTGGCCATTTTGTTGACACATGGGAGAATGACAGTGAAGGGGAGGTATAAGATGCCAAAAGGGTATCCTTGGGAGTTCAGTGGCAGGGTTCTCTGCAGCCCTCTCTAGAAAAAAATCATGCATGCACCTACATACTAAGATGGGCTCATTTATATCCAAGAAGGAAACTCTGAAGACTCGTGGTAGACGAACCAGGACCCTTCCTCAAGAGCAAAGAAGGACACGCATGTTCATCAGGCACTCAGAACAGCCAGCAGTAAATTGGGTTCTTTATCCACACTGCCAACTAAAATATGCAAGAAGGCAGTGCAAGCCCAGTTTCTCCAGCCTGTGACCCAAGGCTCCAGGTGTTAAAGTGGCCCCATAGCTCTATGCAGGATGGATAGGGAGCAAGTGATGGGTGTCACCCCTGACTCCTCTTCTTCTCAGGTGATGGCAACCCCAAGGAAAGCAGTCCCTTCATCAACAGCACTGACACAGAGAAGGGAAAAGAGTACGATGCCAAGAACATGGCCCTGTTTGAGGTGGGCTGCTTGGGCGACAGTTAGTCACGCTGGCTCATCAGAGCTCCCTCCCTCCCTCGGGAAGAGTAGACGCCTCTCCATTCCTCCCTCAGGTCCACCATCTTCCCCGGCCTCCCTAGCCCTCCTTGGTCTTTCCTGCTTTTACCTCATGGTTCCCTGCCTCCTCTCCTACCTCACCACTTCCTTCTCCTGTCCCCCCACTTCCCCCTCCTCTCTTTCCATTGCATCCCAAACTCAGTGGCCTGACCTTCGTCCCCCATCTCACTCCAATTGCTGCCCTGACTTCCTGCTCCCTAATGCCGACCCCTTTCCTCCATAGGAGGAGATGGACACCAGCCCTATGGTGTCCTCCCTGCTCAGTGGGCTGGCCAACTACACCAACCTGCCCCAGGGAAGTAGAGAGCATGAAGAAGCGGAGAACAATGAGGGTGGAAAAAAGAAGCCGGTGCAGGTGGGGCCTTGGGGGAGAAGGGATGGGAGAGGAAAATGGATCTGGATGGAGGAGTGAGTGACACAGAAGAAAGAAGGAGGACGATGGCTATGGGGGTAGGGGAAGGAATGGGAGATGAAGGGTGAAGGTGGAGGAGAGGAGGAAGGAGGTGTTTTGAAGGACGCATGAGGGAGGCAACGGGAGGAACCTGGAGGCAGGTAGAAAGGAGAACAGGATGCAAGAGCCAGAGGGAAGAGGGATGAAGGGGGGGAAAGGCAAGCAAGGAAAGGCAGGGAAGGAATATGGAGGAGGTGTGGGCTAGGCTGTTGGTACTGATGCTGGCCTCTCTGGCAGGCCCCACGCATGGGCACCTTCATGGGCGTGTACCTCCCGTGCCTGCAGAACATCTTTGGCGTCATCCTTTTCCTGCGGCTCACTTGGGTGGTGGGCATCGCTGGCATCATGGAGTCCTTCTGTATGGTCTTCATGTGCTGCTCCTGTGTGAGTGACCCCTCTCCTCTGCTCAGTGAAGACAGCTGGGGTTTGGTCGAGGCCTGGGGGTGTGTAGGGGGGAGGAAGCATGAGACCTGAGTTTTTTATAGGAGTCACTACTTGTGCTCTTTGAGAGTAAATTAGGTCTGACTGGTCCTTCCTGAGTCTCATAGGCTTCTCTCTGATGACTGTCAGCCAGGCTTCACCTGTGTGCCTATGTTTGTGCACAAGTACTGCAGATTCGCTGATGATAAATGCAGAGAAAAAAACAAAATTCAACATAATTGCATAAGAGTAACATTTTGGAAGGTCCCTACTCACACACAAAAAAATGAGATTATGTCTCACAGATAACTTTGCAATTAGATTCTTCCCGTCCACCTTGAAAAAAAAATCTAATATCTATTGAACACCAAGTTTATATTTTTGTGTCTTCACACAAAGCCTTGGGACCAGTTCAAATATATCAGTGCTGAAGCTACGCCTCCCATTTTATACATACAAATACTGAGGCTTGAGAAGTGAATTGTCTTGTGAATTGTCCTAAGTTACCTAGGGACCAAACTAGAGTGATCAGAATTCTCTTGTATGTATGGTAGCTCCTCCCATTTTCATGGTGAATAAGAGGTTATTTTTTGAGAAGGGCTTGGCATGTGCAGAGGTTGGAACAGACCCAGAGAGAAGCTCAGGAGAGGAGAGCCTGTGGGTTTGGCTGGTGGCTGTGGGGTATATTGGCTTGGCCGCCAGCCAGGCCACTGCTACCCCCAGCAGCCACCATTCTGATGATCTCTTTCCTGCAGACGATGCTCACAGCCATTTCCATGAGTGCGATTGCAACCAATGGTGTTGTGCCTGGTATGTGACTGGGGCCTTTGCAGTGTGGGGGAGGGCTGGGGCCTGATGATTGACAGGGGGAACAGAGGGCCAGGCTTTGTGGGCCATCAGGACCCAAGACTGTATTGCAGACCAAGAGTAAGGCTATTATTGTTCATGAGGTAGGTAAGGGCGAGCCTATTGGGGTTAGGGAAGGAGGCAGATGCTGATGTTGAATAGGGCAATGGTCACCTTCTCCCCTACTCAGCCTGAGAACCTCTTCTCTGCCATCCTATTTTCTGAGCTATGACCTCCTTACAGGGGTAATTAGCAACATGGGAATAATTACTGCCACAAACTCCATGCAGAGTGGTTGGCTGTAGTCTCCTTTCTGGGGCGGCAGCCCGAGGTCTAGAGAAACCATCTTCTGCCCTCTGTCCCTAAGTCCTGCTCACTGCAGAGCTGCCCAGGGCTCTCTGACCTTCTCGCTGATACTAGTTTTTTTTCTGCAGCTGGTGGCTCCTACTACATGATTTCCAGGTCTCTGGGCCCAGAGTTTGGGGGCGCCGTGGGCCTCTGCTTTTACCTGGGCACTACCTTTGCTGGGGCTATGTACATCCTGGGCACCATCGAGATCCTGCTGGTGAGAGGGGGAGGGGAGGAGGCATGGGGTCCCAGGCTGTCAGCCACTTAACCAGTGTTCCCCGAACGCCTGCTATAGGCCAGGCCACACTGCCTAAAGCTAAGGCCAAAGGGAAGTCGAATGTGGTCTGTCTCGAAAGAGTTCCCAGTCTGGCTGGGGAGACAAGATACAATAATTATGTAACACAAACAGCTGTGGTTTATCAGGCACCCACTGAGCTCTCGGAGCTCCAAGTGCTTTACAGTCATTATTGCGAACCCTTAGAGGTTTAAGTATTATGATGGCATTTTACGAATGAGAAGCCCCAAAAGGCAAATAGATCACCAGCTCAAGGTCACTTCACTGTGGCGCAAGTGGCAGAGGCGGGTTGGTAAGAGTTAAAATAACAGCTGGAATAATGAGAGCCTACCACATTCCAGGGAGTGTGCAAAGTGCTCTTTGGGCCAGGCGGTGGTGGCGCGCGCCTTTAATCCCAGCACTCAGGAGGCAGAGGCAGGTGAATCTCTGTGAGTTCGAGGCCAGACTGATCTAGAAGAACTAGTTCCAAAGCTACAGAGAAACCCTGTCTTGAATCCCCACCCACCCACCCAAAGTGCTCTTTGGATGTTAGTTGCAGAGCTCGGACAGATGTTCTTGGGTTGTAAACGAGAACAATGAGGGACCGTGTAGAGAGATCTCTTAGGATGGAGAGAGTCTAGGTGTCTGGACTGAAGGACGGGCAGGGCAGCTGCCTAGGCCTCCTGTTCTTTCTGTTTGAATGGGTGCAGAGTAGGGAACCTTGATTTAAGGAAAGGGGTGCAGTTTAGTTGCCTAGAGTGCTCCAAGTCCTGGCTTTGCTTCTCAGAACAATATACACGCTACACCTGGAAGGTGGAGGCAGGAGGATAAGAAGTATGAGATCGCCCTCAGTGACATAGTGAGTTTGAAGCCTGTCAGGGCTGCAAGAGATCCTGTCACAAATGAAAAGAAAAAAGTGGAGCTAACATTTTCCAACCCCCTATCCTCTGCAAGTCCTAAGATTTTAAGAGTAGTAGCCCCCCCCCATGAATCTCTCATGTGTTAGAAGAGAGGGCAAGGCCAGAGAGTCTCAGAAACATGTTGAAGGATGTGAGCCTACATCCCTCTGACTTCCAGGTTCTGTGCTTGCCCACTGTTCCTATGGTCTTAGGAACCAAAACAGACAGAGACAGAGCTTCTGGTTTGGGGGCAGGAGAGAAGAAATTGGGGACTGGGGGCTGGAGGGGGCACATTGGGGCAAGCACTGTGGACTCTGTGACTTACAGCATTTCTAGATGCATTGTCAAACAGTTCTGCCCACCGCCCGACACTGGAACAATGTCAGAGTGAGGGAGAGAGGGATCTAGTGAAAATCAGAAGTATTTTTGTGTGTAGCTCTCGTGTTTCTGTTCTTTTATATGATATTTTGTTCTGTCTTTGTAAAACACAACTCCACCTATAAATATTTCCTCAAGAACCCGAAAACTCCCTTTATTTATAAATAAAAAGTAACTTAAACAAACATAAGAATTGTAAGTTTAATGTAGGCATTTTAGAAAGTATGAATTATGCACGACATCACATTTTAATTATTCAACAAAAGCTTCCGTTGTTTTACTTCTGTTGTCCTTTTCTTTTGTTTCTTGAGACAGGGTTTCTCTGTGTAGCTCTGGCTGTTCTGGAACTTGATCTGTAGACCAGGTTGGCCTTGAACTCAGAGGTCCACCTGCCTTGCCTTTTCATTCCAAGTGCTGGGATTAAAGGCCTGCGCCACCACACCCAGCTAGTTGTTTTCATTAGGCAGGGTCTCTTTATGGTCCAGGCTGATTTGATACTTTTGATCCTCCGTCCTCAGCCTCCTGGGTTCTTGGACTACAGATACTGATATTTGGATATCCCTACAAACACATCTACAATTATATACACACACATAGGTAAATATTTCCACATATAAATTTATAGAAATGAGATCATAAGATACAATTGTCTTATAGAACTTTGACCTTATTCATCCAATGCCACCACACACAGTTTTTAAACTCTTGAAACGAGGTCTTGCTATGTAGCTTAGGCTGGTTTCAAATTCTCCTGCCTGAGCTTCCCATAGTTTGAGATTATAAAGTCTGGACCACCAGGCTCACCATGGATAGTTTTAGCGTCAGTCCCTATAAATTTATGCCTTTTTTGCCTTTGCTGCTGGGGATGAACCCAGGGCTTATATTCATATCAAATGTACTTTTTATCACTGAGCCATGCCACAATCCCATGCCATCTTTTTAAATAGCTTTGTAGTTTAAGTAGAAATATAATACCCTCTAGGGATAAACATCTATTTTTCACCTTTATATCATAGATAATAAAAGTAATAACTATAATTAATAGCTATAATAAATAATAGCAGTGAAGAACCTTTCCCAACATCTTTGAGTGCTATTTGTATTGGCTGCTTCATAGACATTGCAGAAGAGCCCACAGCATCTTTAGCAGGGCATTGTTGATGGATATCACTTCCCATCTTGGAGATCATTTCCCTGGGGTGAGTCTCAGCTGGCCTTTCCTGGGTCATCTGTCTGACTTGCTTTGCTCCTTTCCTGCAGGCTTATCTCTTCCCAGCTATGGCCATCTTCAAGGCAGAAGATGCCAGTGGGGAGGCAGCGGCCATGTTGAACAATATGCGGGTGTATGGCACCTGTGTGCTTACCTGCATGGCCACCGTGGTCTTTGTGGGTGTCAAGTACGTCAACAAGTTTGCCCTGGTCTTCCTGGGTTGTGTCATCCTCTCCATCCTGGCCATCTATGCAGGGGTCATCAAGTCTGCCTTCGACCCACCCAATTTCCCGTGAGTGCTGTCTTTCTGAGTCTACAATATTGTGGCCCTCACTGACCCAGCTCAGGTCAGCATAGTAAGAATCTCTACCAGGTCCCTCTCTCTTCACCTCTCAGAACGAGAGTGTGTGGGTTGTGAGCAACATCCCTGCAGGGTAAATGTTTCCTATTTAGGGCAAGTTCATTTAGGATGGGATAACATTTTTGGAGGAGGGAAGAGGTTCTCTTGAGTGTGTCAACTGCTTGCTGCTGAAAAAGGAACACACTCTGTGTGGTGGGGAAGCTTCTGGATGGGTCAGCCTCCTGGAATCTTAGTTTTTGACACCTTCCCTACGGTGGAAAAGAACCCAGAAGAGAGAACTCAGGGTTCAGGTCCCCTTTGGTTCTCTTGCTTCTCTAGTACCGAGTTCCCTCTATCTCAGTGGCAGAGGACAGGGCTCCACGGCTGCTGTCCATGGTGCTGAGCACAATAGCGCCAACAGGCTTGTTCACTACCTTGTCTGCATGCTAGACTCGCTTGGGAAACTATAGAAACGCCAATGGCGTGCGCCAGACAGAACCAGAATCTCTGGATGTGGGGCCCAAAAATCTGTGTCTTTAAAACTCCCAGTGATTCTACTGTGAAACCAGGGAGCGGTCTTGTTCTTCACACCTCCCTTGCTTGCTTCTCTCCCTAGGATCTGCCTCCTGGGGAACCGCACACTGTCTCGCCATGGCTTTGACGTCTGTGCCAAACTGGCTTGGGAAGGAAATGAGACAGTGACCACACAGCTCTGGGGCCTTTTCTGTTCCTCCCGCTTCCTCAACGCTACCTGTGATGAGTACTTCACCCGAAACAATGTCACCGAGATCCAAGGCATTCCTGGCGCTGCCAGTGGCCTCATCAAAGGTTGGGAGGAAGGGAAAGGGCTGGCGTCCATGGAGTGCCTCGGGGATTATGGGTTAAGTGGTCAGGATTAGGGGCATCCCTTGGGTTTCAGTCAATTCAGTCAGCTTTAATTGGGCATCTTGTGTAGGCCATGTTCCGTCCTAAGCAGTATGGAGAGGGAGAGGCAAAAGAGTGGAATGTACTCCATTGTTATGGAGAAGAAAGCCCGTCTAATAAGTGTTCTCTGCCTACTAAGTACTTAACAACTGTGCCAAAGCACTGGGACCACAGCATACACGAGTCTCAGTACCTGGCCTTAGGAATTTTAGTGACAGAAAGAGTTGTTAATAGATTCTGATCCATAGAGATGTGTATTCAGTGAACAGAGAAGCACGAGGAGACACAGCATCCGTATATATCAAATGTCAAGAACAAGGCTTCCTGCACTTGCCAAGGGAGGCTTTGGAGGACAAGCAAGAGACTGTCAGTTGTATAAGGGAACACGGGAATTATAGAGCAAAGGACAGCCTGTTTAATGTGTGTGGCTGTGGGAATCATAGCCTGTCCTTTGGACCGCGAATCATTCGAAGTGACTCAGGGGGCAATGTACAAAGAAAAGACAGCACGGAATGATGCTAGAGAAGATGGCACAGGTCACACTGTTGCACGCCCTAGAAGCCTTGCTGCCGAGTTTGGGTTACATCCTGAAGGCAGCAGGGGTGCAGAAGGAGGCAGATGCTGTGAGCCCAGGAGAATGAGGACTCTTCTGAGAAACAGGGATGGTTTCAATGGCAGTGGAGTAGGGGTTCTTAACTAGAGCTGTTCTGCCCTGGAGGTGGCCAGCCCATCCACGTGCACATGCACACACATACACGTACACACTTTATTTTGTGTGTTTGTATGTATATGTACACACATGCCATGTACATATAGGGGTCATAGGGACATCTTGCTGGGGTCTGTTCTCTCCTTCCACCATGTGGGTCTCCGGGTTTGAACCCAGATTATCAGGTTTGGCAGCAGGTACCTTCACTGACTGAGCCATCTTGCTGGTCCCTGGAGATATTTTTTTTTGGTCATCAAAACTAGAGGGATTGGGGCTAGATAGATGGCTCAGAGGTTAAGAGAACCAGAGGACCCAGTTTGATTCCTGCACCCAGGTGGTGGCTCACAACCATCTATAACTCCAGTTTCAGGGGATCTGATGCCTTCTGGTCTCTGCAGGCACAAGGCACATATGAGCATGTCTTATGTGCATGCAGACACAATACCCATGCACATAAGACATGAGGGAAACTTGAGGGCTGCTACTCACATTTAACGTGTAGATGACAGGCTTCTACCTAACACCCTGCGGTGCTGTTTGAGAGCCCCTGTAGCAGAGTCATCTACCCCAGCTGCCGCTGTTGCAAGGTGGAGGAGCCCTGGAGAGGGAAGAAAAGCTTGTTTGAGAAATATTAATGAGTGGTGACGGGTAGAAGTTGAGATGCTTTGAAGCAGGGGAAGGGAACAGGAGCAGTTGACAGCAACGCCAGGGTGTTTGAATTGATTGATGCTAGTGCCATTACCAAGATGAGAGATGCAGGGACAAGCTGGGCTTGAGGGCTGATGAGGTCAACTGGGGACATATTGAGTCAGTCTTGGGGAAGATTTTCTGTGTCTGTCCCACTAGATTGGGCTATTTAAGGGCAGAGCCTCAGTCCCATTCAGCTTTGAAATCTGTGTCTCCACCCTGGAAAAACATAGGAGCTTGGAAAATGGTGTGCGTGAACAACCAGTTGTGGGAATGAGATCTGGTTGGTCTTACCTTTCTGCTCCCTACCCCTCCTGGTCTAAGCTCTGGCCTCCAACTTCCGGTCGTCTCCCTGAGTGCCTCGTCTTCCTACAGAGAACCTGTGGAGTTCCTACCTGACCAAGGGGGTGATTGTGGAGAGGCATGGGATGCCCTCAGTGGGCCTGACAGATGGCACCCCTATCGACATGGACCACCCCTATGTCTTCAGTGACATGACCTCTTATTTCACTCTGCTTGTCGGCATCTACTTCCCCTCAGTCACAGGTGAGGGGCAGCTTGGGGAGGGAGGCCTGTGCCTGGGAGTGGGTGGGCAGGAGGTTTGGAGACGAGACGAGTGGCTCTCCCTGCCACCTACGCAGTAGGTACTTGTTCAGGCCCTATGGGAGAGAGGAAGGAATCAGGCTCCAAAAAGATAGCACAGGAGCCAGGGTAGTACCAGTGAGGTGCCAGGCTCCCAACTCCAATATGTGTCCTTTCCTCAATGGCCCCAGCCTCTATCTGAACTGCTCTTCTGCCTACAGGGATCATGGCTGGATCCAACCGGTCTGGAGACCTGCGGGATGCCCAGAAGTCCATCCCTACTGGAACCATCCTGGCCATTGCCACCACCTCTGCTGTCTGTATCCTACACAGCTGGGTGGTGCCCACCCTGGGCGTGGGGGAGTATTGCAGGAGGTTGCTACCTTCTCTGGTGGCTCAGGATGGGTGACGGTGGGGCATCACCTTGCTAGGGATTCTCCTTAATTCTCTACCTTAGACATCAGCTCTGTTGTTCTGTTCGGGGCCTGCATTGAGGGGGTCGTCCTGCGGGACAAGTAAGTAAAGGAATGGGGGTGGGTCTTGTCCTGGGGGAGGGGCAGGCTCAGGAAGAAATAGACCTGGTAGGGTGGCCTGAGCACAATACTTGCTGGTCTACTCATTTTCTTCTTACTGAGTATTTTATCTTTCTTGTCACTGAAACTTAAGAAGCTCCACAGATGTCTCCTTTGATTTGGGATAATGATCTATTCATTCATTCATTCATTCATTCACCTAACACCCCTGTGTATTGTTCACTGCCTTGAACCTGCCTTGAAGGTTCTGAGGGAAGCAAAGAATAACATAGATTTTTGTACAGGGCTACAGAGAGCACAGGAGGTTCAGTGTGATCCAGTCAAGCAAACACATTAATAAATACATTACTGCTAGTTTTAAGGTAGTTTGACTTCTTTTTTTTTTTTTTTTTTTTTTTTGGTTTTTCAAGATAGGGTTTCTTCTTTGTATACTTCTGGCTATTCTAGAACTTGCTTTGTAGATCAGGCTGACCTTGAACTCACAGAGATCACTTGCCTCGGCAATCGGGATTAAAGGCATGCACCACACCTGGCCCATTTATCTCCTTTAGTCATAGACCTCCCAGAGATCACCAGGGTCCCTTCACCTCGGCTCTTCATCCAACATTTGAAGGACTTCAGCAGACATCCGAGGAAAAGCTGGAAGGGGCTTCTGTACATTGTAATCTGTCCTGCACCAACCACAGGCTTTTCAAAATCATTAGACTAAAGCTCAGCTTGTGTAGACTATTATTATCATTAATAATAATGTGCATTGGGGTTTTGCTGCATTAGGGTGTCAGGTGCCCTGGAACTGGAGTTATAGTCAGTTGTGAGCCACCCTGTAGGTGCTAGGGATTGAACCTGGGTCCTCTGGAAGATCAGCCAGTGTACACTTGCCCTGGTCATGGTTCCCTAAACAACACAGTGCGACATCCAGGTCCACAACACTTCCAGTGTGTTAGGAGTTGTAAGTCATCAGACACGATTCTGAGTCTTCAGGGAAGTGTGTGCCTGCCGGTGGATACTTTGTCACCTGTAGATCTGACCACCACAGAACCTGGCATCTTGGGAACAGGGACCCACTCCACACAGATTCTGAGTGATGCTTGCCTCAGTTTTCCTTCCCAGTTTCTTTAAAATTTTTATTTATTATCATATACTAAAGGTATGATGGCACATACCTTAAGTCTTAACACTCCAGAGGCAGAGGCAGGCAGACCTTTGTGAATTCAAGGCCAGCCTGGTCTACTAGTGAGTTCCAGGCCAGCCAGGGTTGTGTAAAGAGACCTTGTCTCAAAAAACAAAGAAATTATTTTTATTAGCAGTGCATGTGACAACCTTCAAGAGTAGGTTCTCTCTCTCCACTATAGATTTTAGGGACCAAACTCAGGTCTGAATATTTTGCATCTATGACTGTTAGTTTTGGAGAGGTTTGATCTACATGATCTCATTTAACCACAGACCTCCCATGAGACTGCCTTGCAGGGGTCTGTGTTTGAAGGACAGGCACCTTTAGTCCCAAGTCATCTCACTGGCCCCTTTTTAAAGTTTATTTTCCTTTACCCTTTCAGTGTTGGACAGAGATTATGCAACTAGGAAGGGAGGGCATTATAGCAGTAGGGACATTTTCCAGGGTGAAGAGGAGAAACGACTGTGTTATGTATGTCCGTGTGCATACTTAAAGCTGTATTGGGTTTAGCGCCCTGGTCCCTCGCTTCTGAAGAGCATGTAAACACACAAGGAGCAGGGGGAGGAAAAGGACTCACATTAATACTTCGGTTTCTTTGTGGCAATGCAATGGGGTTGTGAGGCTGGGCAGGAGTCAGGATGGGGGCCTGGGCTGGAGTCAGGATGGGGGCCTGGGCTGCAGTCAGGTTGGCTGCCTGGCTTTTCCACAAGGAAATTAAAGCTTGATTTTGTTTTAAGAAATGGAGTCCACTGCAAGGTCTTTTGGTGGGGGTGTGGCCCACTCAAGTGAAAATTTGCTTCTGTGATGTTATTTTAGAGTCGTTTGACCTCTGTGCATCTCATTTCATCATAGACCTCTCATGAGACTGCCGCCAGTCCAGCATCCCTCATTCACCACTCTGCCTGGTGTTTGAAGGAGCTCAGCAATGTCCCCTGAGCACATATCCAGGGACAGGATTCCAGCTGCTAAGCAGCAGCTCCACTTTCCTTCCTTCTCCACCTTCTCTCTCTTCCCCCTTTCTCTTTCACCTTTTTAAGAGTACTTGTTTTTATTTTATGTGTATGAGTGTTTACCTGCATGTATGTCTGTGCACCGCATACATGCCCAGTGTCCGTGGAGGCCAGAGTAAGTGCTGGATCCTCTGGGACTGGAGTCCAGGCAGCTTGTGAACTGTCATATGAGTGCTGGGAACTGAACCAGGTCCTCTGGAGCAGTAACCAGTGCTCTTAACAACTAATCCATCTGGCGCACGACTTTAATGCCAGCACTTGGAGGCAGAGGCAGGCTTATCTTTGTGAGTTCGAGGCTAGCCTGGTCTACAAAGTGAGTTCCAGGACAGTTAGGGCTGTTACACAGAGAAACCCTGTCTCAAAAAACAAACTAACAAAACAAAACACCAAAACCCCCCAAAACAAACAAAACAAAACAAAAACCAAACAACATCTGATCCATCTACTCTTGCCTCATCCCCCTCTTTGGAGGTGAGGTCTTGCCGCACTGCTCAGGCTGCTCTGGAATTCTTGGACTGAAGGAGTTCTCCTGCCCAGCTTCACGTGGCTCGTGCTGTGGGCACATGTGAGTGACCACACTGTTTTAAAGCAGTGGCACTGAAACAAAATACTTTCTTCTGATTTTGTTTTGTTTGTTTTTTTGAGGTAGGGCTTTTGTTTGTAGCTCTGGCTGTCCTGGAATTCATTCTGTAGACCAGGCTGGCTTTGAACTCAGATCTGCCTGCCTCTGTCTCCCGAGTGTTAGGATTAAGGGTGTATGCCACCCTGCTTGGCCTGATTCTTTTCTATTATTTTAAACATTAATTTATTGCATGTATGTATCTGTGTGTGTTTGCACATGTGTGTATCTGTGCCATTAGTGTCCATATGGATGTCAGAAGAGAACTGTGAGAGTCAGTTCTGTCCCTTTACCCTGTGGGTCATGGGATGTGACAAGTGCCCTTCCCTACTAAGCCATATTGCAGACCCTTTCCCGTTTATTCTTATACCACCAGCGCACACTGAAGCCAGAGCCCCCATTTTTCACATGGAGATGCTGCAGCCCCATTGAGCCAATTAACTTTCTCAGGATCACCATGTTAACAATGGACTGTTTATTAGGATCATATTTATACCCTGTCCTGGGGAGTTTTCGTATTGTGTCTCCTATTCCCTCACCATTTGTGTGAGGTAGGCTCATGAAGATCCGCAGCTCCCAGCAGAGGGTCAGTGATGTGCTCAAGGTCACACAAAAGCCAGGCCCTGCAGTCAGCATCTTTCTGGGCACACCGTCAGTGGTAGCATTGCTCACCCAATGTCTCTGTCCCCTCACTGTTTCTCTCCAGGTTCGGGGAAGCTGTGAATGGCAACCTGGTGGTGGGCACTCTGGCCTGGCCATCTCCTTGGGTCATTGTCATCGGCTCTTTCTTCTCCACCTGTGGGGCTGGACTACAGAGCCTCACAGGGGCCCCACGCCTGCTTCAGGCCATCTCTCGGGATGGCATAGTGCCCTTCCTGCAGGTCAGTGTGGCAGAGCCACCCCACACAACAGACCAGTCATCTGGGTCCCTGCCCAGAAGACACTGCACCAGGGTCACCACCAGCCTTGAGCTCCCTCCTAGGTACTGTGCCCCACAGCTGCACTAAAAAACAAGGGACCTTATTTGGGATTTGGCCTGTGATCTGTGCCATCTCTGAACACTGTCTGCTTGTAGCGGAAGAATAGATGGTACTTCTCCAGCCTCGGAGCAGCTGGGGACTCAGAGAGCCAGCAACAGGGCTAGGAAAAGCTGTCTTTTTCTGTGATTATTAAGGAAAAAAAATCTATTGAGCATACAGACACATGTTGCCTGTCCCTCAGGAGCCTCTGTCCTTCTGGGGGTCATTTCAGTGTCATTCCACGACTATGGCAGCGAGGGGAGGTGAGACAGAGAGAGCCTGCGTTCCCTTGGGTTCCCTAGAGGATGCAGAACACAGGCACCTCCTCATACCCCCTCACTGGTTAGACGGGTCCTGCCTCTCTTCTCCTGGTTCCCAAGACTGAAGGCTTCAGTCTCCCATGATGGCTGCTCTGTTCCCAGGTCTTTGGCCATGGCAAAGCCAATGGAGAGCCAACCTGGGCGCTGCTACTGACTGCCTGCATCTGTGAGATTGGCATCCTCATCGCCTCCCTGGACGAGGTCGCCCCCATCCTTTCCATGTGCGTGCTAGGCCTGGGGCCCATCCTTTGGCCCCATGAGCCTCTCTTCCTGGGTCCCTCCTCCACCACCTTAACAGCCCCAGGAAGTTCCCCAGCGGCCGCAGAAGCCCATCCTCTGTCGTACAGATTCAGCCTCACACACAGCAGGCTGTGCTGTGAGGTTTGGTTTGTCGGCATGACCTGACCCTCTCCTCTCCTCCTTGCCTCTTTCCTCCTAGTCCTGTTTTCTTCTTCAAGCCCCAGTTTCTCTGTTTTCACAGCATCCTGCGTCCGCCTCACCCGCGTCTTTTGCATTCCAGGTTCTTCCTCATGTGTTACATGTTTGTGAACTTGGCTTGTGCGGTGCAGACGCTGCTGAGGACACCCAACTGGAGGCCACGCTTCCGATATTACCACTGGTGGGTGCCCGTTTCCCCACCCTTCCCACAGCCATTTCTCACCTCTCCTGAGCCCCACATTAGATCTGAGGTCTGAGCAGTGTCTCCTCCTCTACAGACACTCAAGGAAGACCGGAGGGAGGGTTTTATGGTTACAAACAGTAATGTGACACGGCCAGAAACGGCCTGGTGACCACTCCTCTGTGGCCACAGTGCTCAACCTCTTACACGGTACATGGAGGTCAGAGTCAGCTTGACTCAAATTCACAGCCTGACTCTTCACTTCCTACCAGTGAGAGCTTGGACTGATGATAGATCCTCTTTGAACCTCAATTTCCTCATCTAGGAAATGGGCACAATAGCCACGCTCCCTCCTAGGTTTCTGGTGAGCTTGTTGGCAGGTGATGCAGAGAGGATTCTCTTCTGGAGGGGCTTAGGTCTCCTTACTGTGTCAGCCTGTGGATCTTCTTCTGTGACAGGAAGACCTGTGCTCACTCCACAATGGGGAAGTTGAATTCATAGCAGGTGCCTGACCCGTGGTCACCCATAAGACTATGAGACAATAGTCTTTCTTTTTTTAAGACAGGGTTTCTCTGTGTAGCCCTGGCTGTCCCAGAACTCTCTCTCTCTCTGTAGACCAGGTTGGCCTCAAACTCATGGAGATCTGCTTGCCTCTGCATCCAGAGTGCTGGGATTAAAGGTGTGCGCCACCACTGCCTGGCAGGATAATGGACTTTCATGGAAGCCACATGATTTCAGTCTTAAGGCTCCTCCTCTTGCTGCTGGCCTCTTTCTGGAAGGTCCTGCTTCCAGTGTGTCCACAGACCTCTGACTCAGAAACCAGATGAACCCACGTTCCTGGAGGGATCTGGCAGGGTCTAAGGGACAGAGCCTAGATGGGGTAGTGACTCTGGAGTCGAGTGGGACATGGATCAGTGTCCTGTGTATGGCTATTTGTTTATTTAGAAAGTCTGCACGGTGCTCAGGGTGACACCAGTGTGGCATTTAGATCTAGATGCCCATGACTTGCCCAGGCCTTGCCTGCCGCCCTGCTTTTGCTGCCCAAGCCCAGGTGTCATCATCAGCCCTGCAAAGAGCTCAGGGACTGGGTTCTCTTCATTTTCCAGGACTCTCTCCTTCCTGGGCATGAGCCTCTGCCTGGCCCTCATGTTCATTTGCTCCTGGTACTATGCGCTGGTAGCCATGCTCATCGCCGGCCTCATCTATAAATACATCGAGTACCGGGGGTAAGTGCCGGGAGGCCAGGGAAGCTGAGGGTGGGCAGGGCGAGGGCTGACTGAGTGCCGGTCCGAGGCTGGAGTGCAAGGAAGGGACCCTATGGAGTAGGTTTAGAGAGGAGGCTGACGGCGCTTTGAGGGACAGGCAAGAGAGCATCTAGATTTAGGAGTGATTTCAAAGGGACACAGCTACAGCTTGACTGAGTCAGGAGAGTGACATGGGAGAGATGGCTGTGCCCTGGGACAACCAGATGTGTGGGATGTCTTCATCTACCACTCCTGGTTTCCTGGACTCATGTGACCCCCCCTCCTGGTCCCCAGAGCAGAGAAGGAGTGGGGTGATGGGATCCGAGGCCTGTCTCTCAGCGCTGCTCGCTATGCTCTCCTGCGCCTGGAGGAAGGACCTCCGCACACCAAGAACTGGAGGTGAGTGGTGAGGGTGGCTGGGGAGGACGGTGGGGGGGGGGATGGCAGGAGAGCAGGGGTCTGATCTATCCCTCTGCCTCTGGCTGAGCGGTACCTCTCTCTAACCCCGTCTCGCCTGAGCCCCCTACAGCTCTATGATGAGCTGAGTCCTGGACATTTGTCTATTTGATCATTCCATTACTTGTGAAAAAAAAATTCCCAAACTCATGTTGTACGGCCAACTCCCTTCCTAGCCCTGGGGGTACCTGCCAGTTCACAGATCTGTGGAAATGCACACAGAGAAGCAGAAAGACGATACTTCTGAAGCCTGCTCTCTTACTTTGAGAGGGACAGGGTCTTGCAGGAGTCTTCAAATTATTGACAACATTTCTACTGAACATGAGGGGCCCCGGGGGTTCTAGACTCTTCCCCTTCTGCCCTTAGGTCAGGTACTTCCTAAGTGGCTACTGTACACACCCAGCTTGACATCTGTCCCCCTGGTTCCACCAAGGGTCAGGCTGGAAGTCAGAATTGTGGACATATTACTAACCTGGGGCTCCCAGATACTGGGCTTGGCACTGTCTGTAGATTCTCACGCGGTCAGCATAGGGTCCAGCCCAGAATCGGTACTTGGTGGATACTATGAAAGTGATGGAGAGTGGGAGGAATGCCAGGCTGCGTATGTGAAGAAGTGACGGGGAAATGGCAGGGAGGATGGCTGGATAAGCATCTACACTTATGGAAGTCTGTCTGGGTGAATAGATGGATGTGTGAATGGGTAGGGGTGGGTGGGTATGTGGGTGACTGAGTGAATAAGGCCTGGTAGGTAAATTCATCTGGATTCTGCTGGATGACTGAAGGGTGAAACCGATGAGTGGGTGGCTGGACGGTGGATGAATGAGAGGGATGGAGCGATGGGTGGGTGGCTGGATGGATGGATAGAGAGGGGTGGGCCTCCGCTGGAGGGTTTGCTGCTCAAGGAAATGGTTGCTGCGGCCCAGCAGGTTGCGGTGGATGGAGCCCAGGTATGGGGGCCCAGGAGACAAACGGGCAAACAGATGTGACTCATGTGGTGGACGGGTGGGGGTGGGGGGTGGGGGGGTGGGAGGTGGGTCACGTGAACCTGCATCCTCTTCAGGCCCCAGCTGCTGGTGCTGGTGCGTGTGGACCAGGATCAGAACGTGGTGCACCCCCAGCTGCTCTCCTTGACCTCCCAGCTCAAGGCAGGGAAGGGCCTGACCATTGTGGGTTCTGTCCTGGAGGGCACCTTTCTGGACAATCACCCTCAGGCTCAGCGGGCAGAGGAGGTGAGCGGAGGCCGGGCAGGGTGGGCAGTTGGGGTCGAAAGGCGGAAAGGCGGTCTTCACCTTACTGTACTTGCCTTTCGGTACAGCTCTGGGATGTCAGGGCACTCGGGAGCGTGTCTTTTCCTTAGAAGGGGAGTCTGAGGGTCAGAGGGTGAGCGAGTGCCTGTCAATTCTACCCACAGGGGCTGGGGAGGTGGCTCAGAGGATGAAGCACTTGCTGTAAAAAGCAAGAGAATCTTTGTAAAAGCGGACACTGGGATGCGGTGCGGGTCTGTAGCTCTAGCACTGAGGGTAGGGGGTGGAGACAAGAAGCTCCCTGGAGCTCATTGGATAGCAAGGCTAGCCAATCAGTGAGCTCCATGTTTAATGAGCACCTCAAAAAAAGTAAGATGGAGAGTGGCTTAAGGAGATAGTTGATATTGACCTCTGACCTCCACATTCAACCTACAGAACCAAAGGCTGACAGAGCCAGAAGGGCCCATTTTATGGATAAGGAAACTGAGGCTTAGAGATCAGGTTACCCTGAGGCAGAAACTACTCTCTTCCTTCTGGAAGGGGAAATCTTTTAAATCTTTCAAGGGGAAGGGGAAATCTTTTAAATCTTTCAAGGTGTTTTAAAACCCAAGCAAAACAAAACAAAAACATAAAAACAACCAAACCAAAAAAAAAAAAAAAATTAAAACAAATTCAAAGATCTTCTAGGAGGAAGCCAGGGCCCAGCATGGGCTGGCAGGTTCCTGAAATCACAAGGCTGGCTGGAAGTCTAGCCAGGACTCGCACACGCCCCTGGTCTGGGTCACCTGCTTCTGTCACATCCACAAAGGAGCATGCAGAGCCACTGTGAATGGGGCAGCCGGGTGGGCATAACTGTATGAGAAGTGCCTGGAACCCAGAGGGTAGAGGAGGAAGTGGGTTCTACCTGCGACTCAGGCCTGTCTTCCCCCAGGGCTGCAGCTGGGAGTAGAGAGAGAAAAGGTTGAGACGGGGAGGGGCACCCCAATGGCCTGTGACAGTTGCTGTTTCCGCCTCACTGAGCCGCTCACACCAATCTATCAAGACTCAGAGCTGGAGGCCCCAGCTGGTCAGGAAAACGCTACATGAACTGGCAGAGAGCATGCTGGGTACCAGGCATTAGGCTAGGCACAGGGAGAGCGGGACCAAGTGCTAGCCACAGGACACACACGGAAGGCTCCAGCCCCATTTGGCACTGTTGAGTGCTCTTCTGGGTTAATAAGGACAGGGCAGTATGACACATTAGGGCTATGATACAGGGCAGTGTCCTGAGCCCTTTCATGAATCAAGCTGTGTAAGCCTCCTGATTCCTAAGTGGAACTGCCCCCTCCCCCCCACGATAAGAGTAGAGGTTAGGTGACTTGCACGAAGCCACAGCCGGGAGGTGGCAGAGATGGAATTAGTTAGACATCAGGTCAGTGGTTGAGGGCAGAGCGGCTGAAATGAGCCTCCTGGCTCCTGAATCGTCACTTACATTAGCAGCCTGTCCTTACGCGAGTCTTAATTTCTCTGGGCCTCGATTTCCTCATTGATAAAATGGGAACAGTGAGAACCCTTCCCCCAGTGCAGATTAAATGTGCACAGAAGATGCCCATCATTTTTGTTAAAATAAATCATTACATTGTGTGGCCATGCAGAGCAGCCTGGCTGAGCTGTGGTCTAGGTGGAGGGTGGTCTCTGGGAGGATGGTACTGGAGTCAAGGGAGGCAGGGAGCACGTGGGATGGCAATGGAGAGAGAGTCCAGCAAAGGACAACTCAGAGCAACAGCAGGGTGTGCGGAGGTGGGGTGGGTCACTGGTGATGAGCAGGGACAGGAGCCGTAGGTAATGAGGTGCTGGTGTGGGCCCTGGAGTCAGGTAAGATCACAGCTGAGGTTCAGGAAGATGGGATGGATGCAGAGAGAGGGAGGATGGATGAAAAGACGGGAGGGAGGCTGTGAGCCTCAGCCTCAGCCCATGCTGTCTGAGGCTGGCCCTCATCTACACATGCCTTCCCCACAGTCTATCAGGCGCCTGATGGAGGCTGAGAAGGTGAAGGGCTTCTGCCAGGTGGTGATCTCCTCTAATCTGCGCGATGGAGTGTCCCACCTGATCCAGTCTGGGGGCCTCGGCGGGCTGCAGCACAACACCGTGCTAGTAGGCTGGCCTCGCAACTGGCGGCAGAAGGAGGACCACCAGACATGGAGGAACTTCATCGGTACGATGTGCTCGGCTTGTGGGCTGCTCTGCTTCTGAGGGCTCCTTAGTACAGCATGGGTGTGGGCTCAGTACGTGCAGGTGGTACCACGTTAGCGTCTATGTCAGGCCCTGGGAGGAAGACGGGGCAGGACAGGGTGGGGTGAGGGCAGCAGCCTTAGAGTCATGGTGGTCGGGATCTGCATCTTGGCTCTGGTCTTTGACAGATGTGTCCAACCATCATTTAGAGAATGCATTTTGTGTGCCAGGCAAGTTGAGACTTTTCTAATGCTCTCATCACCCTGAGCATTAGGCACTGCTGTCTGCATGTTGGGGTGACACTGAGACATAGCGACAGTAAGAAGTTTGCCTGGGTCACACAGTTGGGAGGTCGTGTTTAAAACAGCCAGAGGCCACCCATGGTGGGTTTAGTTGTCCTTTTGTTTTTTTAAGACAGGGTTTCTCTGTGTATCTCTGGTCATTCTGGAACTCACTCTGTAAACCAGGCTGGCCTTGAACTCACAGAGAGATCTGCCTGCCTCTGCCTCCCGAGTGCTGGGATTAAAGACATGGGCCACAACTGCTTGGCTTCCCATGGGTTCTTAATAATTAGTAGAGGCATAGGAAGGGGAGCGTGCCCAGCTGGTAAACTGCTAATCACAAAGGTGTGAAGACCAGAGTTTGATCCTGAATCCAGAGGTCTCCGGTGTTGGGGAGGCAGAGACAGGAATTTCCTGGGATTCAGCTGCCTGCCAGTCTGGGAGCTCTAGCCCAGTTGGGTCAGGCAGAATCCCATCTCCAGCAAACAAGCAAACAGCAGCAAAGACAAATGAAAAACCCCAACAAGGTGATGGCTCTTGAGGAAGAGGGAAGGATGCCTGAGGCTGATGTCTGCTTCTATCTACATCAACACATGTGTGCTCACATGAACATGCAGCCCTCACATATATGCACACACGAGAGGAAAAAGAACAGGGGGCATCGTTGCCATTTAACAGATGGGAGAACTGAGGCCAGGAGAGACTGGAGTACTTTCTTACAGCCAAATAGCGCCCAGGTAGATGCTGGAGGCCACAGCACTAGACTCTAAGGTCAAGGTCAGGAGTGTGATGGGAGCTGGTGCCAGGAGGCTTGGTGGCTTTCCCTCAGCACCAGGAGGATTGGTCACTGTTGCCCTCTGGTCCTTTTTTTTGGCCTTTCCAAGAACTAGTCCGGGAAACCACAGCTGGCCACCTGGCCCTGCTGGTCACCAAGAATGTGTCCATGTTTCCTGGGAACCCTGAGCGCTTCTCCGAGGGCAGCATCGATGTGTGGTGGATCGTGCACGACGGGGGCATGCTCATGCTATTGCCCTTCCTGCTGCGCCATCACAAGGTTCGTGTACATGCACGTCTGCGGTGTGGGGAGGGCGCGTGTGCCTGCGGGATGTCCGTAGGGAAGCTCGGGGCTTGGGCCAGCCTCCATGCTTGCCCTTCCTGGGGGCTCTGATCATCTTCCTTATCAAGGGTGTTGGGGAACCGATGTGTCACCCCGACAAGCACACTGCTGCAAAGGAGGGGACACTTAATACAGGGAGTGGCCCCTTAGTGGAGGCGCCCCAGACCTGAGCAGGGGAATCTGCAGATAGGAATTGGGTGCCAAGAGTCTGCAGGAGGGGTCTTTGGCCATGGGTCTTCTCACAGCTTCTGGCTGGACCTGGCTGGATTGCCTTTGATCTTTGCAGGTCTGGAGGAAATGCAAGATGCGGATCTTCACTGTGGCCCAGATGGACGACAACAGCATCCAGATGAAGAAAGACCTGACGACGTTTCTGTATCACTTACGCATTACAGCAGAGGTGGAGGTGGTGGAGATGGTGAGTCCCCAGAAAAGCCTCAAGTTCTTCAAGTCCCGCCTGCGGCTCTTTCCTCTTGGCCCCAGTACCAATCAGGGCTCCTCCGATACCCATCAGTGGAGGACGCAGGTTGCCACCCCTTAGCCTCTTGTCTCACAGTGGCCGCCATGTTGGAGAGTGCTCATTTTGTGACAGAGTGCTGTAGGGACTCTCCTGGCCTGCAGAGAGATACACGTGTTAGACCTTTTCATTCCCAACTAGAATGCCGAGACACACAAAGGTTCAGTAATTGACTGCACAGCACAGTGAGTGGCAGAGTCAGGGTTCAAACCCAGGCAGGCCGCTGCCGGGCCTGCTCCTGGAGGGTCTCCACTCCGGATCCACGCCTCTTGCCGTGGTCACAAACCTCCTACGTAGCCGTACACTTAGCACTCCATTCACAGGCGTGTGTCCGTTCATCCCTTGCTCTTTTCACAAACGTCTTCCCTTCTTCATTCACTCAGGTGACAATCAAGCCACTCACTCACGGCTTCACCATTCACATCTTTGGTTCTGCGCTGGGCGCACAGGGAACTAGCTGCCTGCTTTCCCAGGCCGTGGCCCCGTGAGCGCATCCCCCCCCCCCCCCGCCTCCTCCAGCCTTGGTGCCAGGGCATGTGATGGGCAGGTGCAGACTGGTGGGAGGGAGGGCTCCCAGGTTCAAGCTCCTGCTTCCCTCCTGCTCACAGCATGAGAGCGACATCTCGGCATACACCTATGAGAAGACACTGGTAATGGAGCAACGCTCTCAGATCCTCAAGCAGATGCACCTCACCAAGAATGAGCGGGAGCGGGAGGTAAGGGTCCTCTGGTGGGCTCTCAGACTGTGGGACTGTACAGGTTCTGGTCTGACATCCCCGGCCATCAGCACCACCATCTTCACCTTTAGTAACCCTTATCTGCCACTACCTCCTGATACCCTGCTCCCCTGCACTCGGACGTGTGTCTTGCTGCATCTTCCCAGCCCCCTCACAAGGACTTTGGCATCAAGACAGACTTGCTCCTCTGTAGGAGACTTCTAGGCCCGAGGGAGAAGAATGGATGCTAAATATGTACGGATGACGGGTTCTCAGGGGTGTGGGCTGCCAGTGTGGGAGACAAGGTTCATGTAACAGACTCTTGGGGCGGGGAACAGATGGATATTTAACATGGATGCTGGGTAGGAGTCAGGGGCAAGTGATGGGCTTTCGGGAGTGGTTGTGCTGAGCACCCCATGGGGTAAGTTCTCTTAGGTTTCAGTCACTGGTCTTTCGGAGTATGGATAAAAGAGCCACCCCAGGGAGTGGAGTCCCTAGGGGAAGTGAGGGATGGTGCCCAGGGCTCTGGACAGAGGAGCGCCTAGAGGTGGGTGTGAGCTTGTTCGGGGAATGAGTGGCAGGTCCTGTAGGCTAGGTGGAAGAGCCGTGATTATGGGTCTATGGGTCTCCCAGGTGAGAGAATCTGATAGGTGCTTAGGGAAGTGAGCAATGGGCCCTTGAAGGATGGGGTGTCATCCAGGCTGATAGTGATAAGAAATGGCATGTGCTGGCGTGTGCTGGGCAGCCAGAGAGACATGGACCCAGAGTGCTAGGCTCAAGCCTTGCTGTGCCAGGTGTTAGCCTGCTGGTTGTTGGTGGCAGGAAGGTCTGAGCTCTGGAGACCAGAGGCCAGGTCAGCCATGCCTAGGTGTTTGGTCTTGAGGTGCGGTAGCGTTTGCAGTGTGTGCCACTCGGGAATACTTGTAACCTGGGTGAGCATCAACTGTAGTAATGGCTCTTGGCAGGGTGTGGGTGGTGACCCCCAGCAGAGCTGGCATCAACCTTTGTCACTCCCTAGATCCAGAGCATCACAGATGAGTCTCGGGGCTCCATTCGGAGGAAGAATCCCGCTAACACTCGGCTCCGCCTCAATGTTCCCGATGAGACAGCTGGCGATAGTGAGGAGAAGCCAGAGGAGGAGGTGAGTGGCTGGGGTGGTTTGGCTCTGGCAAGTGGGAGCGGAGCCTTTGGCTGAATGATCCCCCTCCTTCAGGTGCAGCTGATCCATGACCAGAGTGCTCCCAGCTGCCCCAGCAGCTCACCGTCTCCAGGGGAGGAGCCTGAGGGGGAGGGGGAAACAGACCCAGAGAAGGTGCATCTCACCTGGACCAAGGACAAGTCAGTGGCAGAGAAGAATAAAGGCCCCAGTCCTGTCTCCTCCGAGGGCATCAAGGACTTCTTCAGCATGAAGCCGTACGGGCCTGGGGGCTGAAGCGGGGGGGGGGGGAGCTAAAGGACTTGTCAAACATGGCAGAATCAATGAGCAGGAGGGTCCTCTTCTGACAGTCTGATGATCCAGGGCAGAACTTGCCTTGGTTTCCCCAGTTGGAGACTTACAGAGCTGGGCTAGAATGATAAGGGTCAGGACCAGCTCCTAAGTGCAGGTGTTGAAATGGAGAAGGTGGTGGGGGCTGTGAGAGTGAGGTCATGATCACCCAGGGCAGCCGACGGTTGGCTCAATGACAGCCGCCTTTTCCTGACCCCTCTCTTTTTCTTTCTCTCTTTGCTTCTCTTTATGTTTCCTGAAGGGAGTGGGAAAACTTGTAAGTGCGCCACTATTTTTCCATCTTCTCTTCTAGGTCTCTAGGGTCCCTACTCCATGGAACTCTCAAGGGGTGTCCCTGGCCTCTGGGGCCTCTAAATGGCCCAACTTGGAGAGATCTGGGGTTGGGGGAGGTCCCAGACTGGCATGCACCAGACTGGGCAGCCCGACTCATGCTGGGAGGGTGACCAGACTTTGCTCTTCCTGGCCTAGGCTAATGCCCTTGCCTTCCTCTCCTTTCTTCTGCAGGAACCAGTCCAACGTGCGGCGCATGCACACGGCTGTGCGGCTGAACGAGGTCATCGTGAATAAATCCCGGGATGCCAAGCTAGTCTTGCTCAACATGCCCGGGCCTCCCCGCAACCGCAATGGTGATGAAAACTGTATCCTGAACTTAAGTTAGGGGGAAGAGGGGGGTTGTTGGCAAAGGGGGTTGTATCCTCTAGCCTGGAATTAAAATAGCAGAGCGGGCTCAGCACTGGACAGGGACGCGGGCTCTGGGAAGGCACAGGCTGTCTCCTTGACCAGCTCTCAGACATGGAATTTCTAGAGGTCCTCACTGAGCAACTGGACCGGGTGATGCTGGTCCGCGGCGGCGGCCGCGAGGTCATCACCATCTACTCCTGAGGGCCAGGACCTGTCACGCCGGCCCGAGCGCGCCCGGCCCGCGGCCCCGGAGCCCTCGCCGCGCCACCCCGCCGCTGTCACCGTTTACATAAGACCCTGTGCCCGTGTCCTGGCCCCTTTCCCCGCTGCCTGCAACCCAGAGGCCGCACCCGTCGGGGCTGACTCTGAGGGCGTCCCATGGGCCCCTTTTCTGAGCCCGGCCTCGCCCCGCCGGAGCAGACGCTGCAATAAAGGTGGCGAGGCGGCGTGGAGAGGAGCGGAACCGTGGTCCCGGGCCCGTCCCTCCCCACGCCCCGCCGCGTTCCCCCGGACCCTGGTCGCCGAGCCCGGGCGCCGGCCGGCCACGCTATACATAGTGTACAGGAGACATCGCGTGTATTTTTAATGTCCCCATATTTCTGTAACTAGAAGCGCAACGGACTCCTCGTCACGGCCGCGCTCTCCCGCTGCGGGCGCCCTGGGACGGAGAAGCCCCGGGAGCCAGATTTCCCTGCGCGCCGGAGCTGAGAGCCAAGTGCTTTAAGGCCTGCGCTCTCTCCCTTCCCTGTCCACGCCCTGCGTCTCCCTCTCATCCCTCCAGTTCTTGGCAAACACAGGAGAGACGGCTTCGGTGGATGCGAGCTTTCTGGCGGCCAGGAGAGCGAGTCGTCGTCTCTCCAGGGGGAGAAAACCGGCATCCACCGAGGAAGCCCCGCCCGGTGCCTTCACGGAAGAGCAGGCGTCTCTCCTCTGTTGGCTTGCCGCCTGCTCCCCATGTCCCGTGGCTCCTCGCCAAAGACTGAATTCGTGGAGCTGGAGGGCACCCCCTCCCCAGTTTCCGCCTTGGGACAGGCGAGGGCCGAGGGGCCAATTCCAGTCTAGAGGCCGACTCACCAAGAGGCCTGGGCAGCCTCTGCTGTTTCCTTCCTTGGTCCCCATCTGCAGGTCCTGCCTGGGGACCCAGCTGCCTCTTGAGTGCTCTGGAGCTGGGCCTTGCTGCCTAGCAGCAGGCCCTTAGCTAAGTCTCCCAGACACCAAGTCCTGGAGTAGGGCTGGAGTCACGTGGGCTCCGTTGTTCCTTGCGCTTCTCTGCCCTCTTCTGACTTGGACCCAAGGCCTTTCTTTGGCTTCCCTAACTCGTCCTTGGCGCTTCCGCAACACCAGCCCCACTTGTGGGGAGGTGCCCTCAGCCCTTAGAAAGGCATTTGGCCGGTTCCCTTCCCCTAGGGCACGTTACTAAGGGGATAGGCACTGCATGCTACTTTAAGCGCCCTCTGGGACTGGGTACAGTGCCTCCAGCCCCAGGGCCCTGACCTGCGCACCTAGTTAGACATCCTGCCCACTTCAGGGCCGGGGCCACTAGCTGACCTCACCACCTCCTTTCCCTTGAGCCCAAAGCAGAGAGCTGCAGCTGGTGCCGTCTAGACAAAGTCAGGTGTGGCCATCGGCGGGGCTGGAGGTTTGCTGCTCGGCTGCACGGCCTAAGACCCCTCTGAGATTTGATGGGGGACTGGATATTCTTCCAGCCAGTAGCCATTCAGTTGGGAAGTGCAGGACCCAGGATCTGTCATCCTTCAAGACTGCTCTCCCTTGCTATGGGTTTTGCCTTTTGGAGCGAGAGGGGCTGCGCAGAAGGGGAGGAGGCTGTATCAACACCAATTAGGGAACCAAAGTTGCACACTACCTGGGCCCAGATTCTCTGGTTGGCAAAGGCAAAGTTTCCATTGATGAAAACAAACATCCCACATCAAAAACCCGTTTTCTCTGCTCCATGTGCAATATTTGTTATGAACCTTGTGTCGTTCAAGTCACCTTTAAATCACTGTAGCTAGATGTTCCATGTCCATCCAGGTGACTTTCACTGAGTGCAATATTTCAATAGCCTGGTAGTGAGAACGAGTGTCGCTTTTCTTTCAGCCGACCTATGTGCAGGGCAATGCAATGCAGTCCAAAACCCTTGTAAATAGGAGGTTGCAAGCCAAATCAAGAGTATTTATCGTTATTACTATTATTATTAGGCCTGCCTTTAATTTTAGTGTTTTGGTATTTCGCATCCTGCCTCGGTATTGATCTTGTGTTCTTTGTGCCAATATGCAAAGGAGAGGGTCGGTTCTTTCCTTTACTGTTGAATGCTCCCATTTAATGCTTTAAGGCTTTTACTGTGTTAATTTTTTAGATACCTGTCTGCACACAATGCAATAAAAATAATTTTATTACACCCTTGATAGCCTAAGGGATACCGTTTGGACACTTTAGGATGAAATCAAATCCACTGTCAACAGATGTTTTGTTTTCTGAGACATGGTCTCATGGAACCCAGGCTGGCTAGGAACTTCGCTAGTAGCCAAGAATGACCTTGATAGCCAAGAATGACCTTGAACTTCCAATACCCTTGCCTCCTCCTCCAAAGTGCTGGGGATTTTAGGTGTGGGCCACCTTATCGTTAGAACAGGACTCTTGGGTGGGAAACACTGTCCTCTCTGCTCACAGAAGAGAGTACACCAGCTTCGGGGCCCTGTGCCTGGGCCGGGACATGCCTCCTAGGTACCAGGTCACATGGCATCCTGTGGAAGGCAGTGAGTCTCTAGAAGCTTGGACATCATGCCAAGTCTTATAAGGGCTCTTCAAGGCTTTCCGGTTGACTAGAGATTATGCCAAACTCCCGCATGACAGGCAGCAACAGAGATGAAGGCAAAAGAGGAATGTCCCTGCCTCCAACCATCATCCACAAGGCTCCTCACAATGCACTTTGGACATACCTGCTGATAGGCTAGCTGTCTCTACTAGAAGCAGGCGCAGAGTATGGCAGGTTTTGATGGAAGGCCTTTGCTCTGTCCATCACTAACCCTTCTCACCAGGTGGGAAATGCAGCACACTGAGGCTCAAGCTGGGTGCAGAGATCCTAAGGCCTCATCTTGAGGGAGTGCTCTGCAAAGAAGCGCTGCAGATATACCCAAGAAAGGTGAGCACAGGTCTGACTTTCTTATTTTAATTAAAAAGTAATTATTTCATTTTATCAACAACACAGAGTTCCAAAGAGGGGGAAAAAAACCCACCATATAACACAAACAGATCAGAACATAAACTGCTGCCATTGGGGAACCTTGGGTTTTGAAACCTGTTTGCTCAACCCTGGCAGGGACTCAACTGGAGCTCCCACTCTTGACTGAGGGTGATCAGGCCCTCTCCACAGATCTGATCCACAGGGTTCTTATGAGCAGTCTTTCTCAAAGGCAGAGGTGTTTTCCTTCGGCTCCATTCAGGGTGGCAGCCATAGCCCTCCAAGTGCCACTGACTCCAAAGTTACGAATGCTGTCTGAGAACATATCCAGCGCCCACAGTCACACATCAAATGGTCCCTACCTCCTGCTCATCAGAAAAGAGAACAAGAGCCTGGATGCAAACAAAAGTCTGGGGCTCAAAATAAACCACTGAAAACATGGGTGCCCATTGTCAGTCTGGAGATGCCCTCTCAGTGCTGACTAACACTGTGGAGAGCGAGCAGCGGGCCCCAGTCACAATTCGTGTCAAAGTCCTGAGTGAGGCGCTTAGTCATCTGCAGACCCTCTGAGAAAATGGGAAACTACAAAACCAAGCCAACACCCAAGGGACCATTCTGCCGCAGACAGTCTTCTCTTCTGTGGCTGCCATATCACGCTTCCCCAGTTCAGAGTAGCCAATCTGAATCCTTGAGCTGGAGTTCCATTCTCTGATGGGACCTGATGACATTGCCTGCCTGATGTGTGGAGGTGGAAAAAAAGGCCGTGACCACGGACTCCACAAATAGTGCTCCAAACTGGGGCAGCCGGGATTTGGTTTCTTCCTTTTTTCCTCCAAATCTACCAGGCAAGGGCCAGAGCAACCCCATTAGACAGAAGCTGAGCCTAGACCCCAGGAATACTTATTTTCAACCCAAATAAAAGCTCCAGCCCCAAAGCAGTCTGAGTTCTGGTTCTGTTAAGTGGTAAGCAACAGCTGCAGGAAGGAGCGGTGTGAGAAACCTAGGAATCTGATGTTGATCCAGACAGTGCGAAGAACACTTTCAAACATCTCTACTTAGGATGAAGTGGGAGGGGCCAGGGGAAAAGGGGACTAGGGACAGTGGACTAGTAGAGCCTCAGTAATGCCTCTGGTAAGAGCCCAGGGGGGCCTGGGGTCGCCCCACCTGTGCTGCAGTTTGGCTAACCAGGTGGGAAAGGGCAGGGCCACTCTGGATCAGGGTGTCCAGAGCCTTCTGTACACTTGGATTGTCAAAGTTAATACCTGTGGAAGATACAGGCCTCTGGCTAGCTATGCTGCTGGCAGGTGCCAGGCGACTGGAAGGCTGACCAAAGAGTGCTTGGGAAGGAGCCCCAGGCCTGGGGCCCATGTTCCGAGTAGACCCTGCCTGTCCCACAATGTTTGGAGGCTGATTTCCTGAGGCCTGTGGTCTTTGCTGAGGCTGGTTGTTTGTTGCTGTGGAAAAATTCTGGTTCTGGGAGCTTCCGGCAGCAACTGAGGGGGATGCAGAGCTGCTGTTGGCCGCAACTGTGCCACTATTGAAGAGGCTGAGGATTTTGGCCTGAAGCTCTTGCTGGGAGGTGGGGGGTGCGGCTGGAGTGGTTGTAGCAGAGGGGAGCACTTGGCCGCTCTGAAGGGGTTGGGAACTTGCTTGTGTCTTCAGCGAGGCACCCGAGGCCTCCCTGAGTGGCTGGCGGGAAATCGGGCCTGGAAGACAGAAGAGGGAGGCATCTGGTTGAGAGTCCCCCTAGGCAGGAGGCCCAGCAGCCACAGGAAGAACAGCAGCCATGCATCACAACAATCATACAGTACAGACAAAAGCATCGAATTCCAAACGGGCTATCTCAGGATATGAACTATTTCACAGAAAGCAGCCTAGTGCCCAAGAAAATTGCTTGAAAAAAGGAATAAATAAATAAACAAGGGGCATCCATCGTGGCTCTCAGGGAGCCAACAACACTAGTTTACCCCCTACTAGCCCAATACAGGGAGCAGAGCTCAGCAGTGAATCGAGATCATCATTAACAGCATCATCAGCGTGCACGGCTTGTGGGGGAAGCCAATGGATGGCTCATTTCCCTTATCCACCCCAGAGAACCCTGGGCATGCCACCCTCCCACCAGAGCACGGGATGAGAGAAATGCAGAGTGAGAACTTCACCTCGGCCCTGCCACGTAGCTCACCAGGCAGAGAGTCGGCGCTGCTCCTCAAGAGCCGCTCCTTCCGCTCACGCAGGTAGTTGATGATCTTGTCTGTCTCCTCTGCAGTGAGGTATCTGTTGTCTGCCAGGAGGTTGATGAGACTCTGGATGGCTGGAGGGTGCCCCCCACGACCTCCCTCCTCAGGGCCTCCACGATCTCTTTCCTGTAGAATGGCTTCATTAGCCATCTTGGCTGCCTGTCGGGCAATTTCCTCACGTTCCTTCTCCCGACAGTTATTCTTGTAGCGCTCATAATTTCTGGCCACCAGCACCATGGCATCTGCCTGGGGCATGTTGCGATGCTCTGTAGGAGGGAATGACAGTTATTTCTCCCATGACAGAGCCAAGTGCCCATTGTGGTTGCACTCTGCTGAGCCTTTCTCATTCTCAAAGCAGAGGAGCACTACAGAGCCAAGAAGCCTGGAGTAGAGTGAGGTGGGCTGAGGGACAGAGCGGTGCTCTTAGTGTGGGACACACCTTCCTACAGAGCTATTTCTTCAGTGAGATTTCTGGATCACAGACTTGTGATAAAAACCAAAGGAACACAAGAGCCTCCCACAGAGTCAAACAGACCGCATGGGGAGCAGTCCTGCAGCCTCTAGACAGCAGCAGGAGGCTAAAGAATCTCTGTAAAGCCTGGTTTCCCGCTGTGCTCTTCAGGGCAGAGCCAACACTGTTTTTAAATTCATCAGTTCAAAAGTCATGGACGAAGATCAAATTGTAACCCTAAATAACCTCCTTTTCTCAATGGTGGCAACAGTCTTGGAACCTTATATAAATATCCTCACACATACTAATGACAGCTCCTCAGAGACAAGTGACTTAGAGATTCTAACATACCCTGTGACTATGCGGGTGACAGCCAGGCCTTCAGAGATCCTTGCCAGGGTGGAAAAGGGGAAGTTAGGCTTTAAGAGCCACAATCAGGACATGAGTGGCTGAGTCTCAATGCTTGGGCTCAAAGCACTACAAGTTACTTTGAAGGATGTTGTCCTTCCTCTGGAGGCCAGAGCCTCCTCCTGTTCTCCGGACTCCCCTACTTACTTTTCCATCACACTGACTGTCTGTGACAGTCTCTTGTCTGCAGGAGCTGCATTTCAGGCAGCAGATGCCTAAGCCAGACTTCACTGGGAGCCAGGTGTGCCTAAGTCTTTCCACGAGATGAGACACAGTGGGAGCACTGACCCCAGGGATATTAGTGATGCTACAAATCACCTGCCTCCACATCAGAGCAGTATCAGAGAACACCAAGGAAAATATGATGATCAATGTCTCCTCACAGCACAAGAATCTGCCATACTGGAGCTGAAACATGTCAGCCATTCCCCAAAGCTACTCACGTCTCACAAGCAGGGCACAGAATCAGTGTGCTGGTGACTATCTCTGGGAAGTGGACTCCTTGGGCCTCCATACCTTGTGGAGTTCCAAACATGATGTTGACTGTGCAAGAGCGGTGAATCTGGTGCTGCTGGGTGATGACAATGGCAAATGGGGACCCTCCCCGGCTGACGTCCTCCAGTGCTTGTGAGAGCGACACCTCTGTGTTGAGGAAGATCAGGTCCACAACCATGCCGAGGTCTCGGACCTTCCGCCCCACAGACTCAGCATAATCTCTGTAAGAACAGGATCCAGATGAGCATTCCCTAGCCACATCTCAATCTGGACACCGCTGGACCTCAGCCAGCTGTGTCTCCTCTTCAGAACCCAGTGTCAGGCTCCCCAATGGTTTCACTTGCCTATGAGTACACAGGGAAGTTGTCGGTAGGACAGTATTTGACACCTGTCCCTCTATCTCATCTACTAGTTAAAGCTGACTATCACTGGGCACTATTTCTATTCAGAGTCTTGCTCTGTTAGTCCCAACCAGCTTGTTCAGACCTTGGGAGTTCATCATTCGGTTCCCTGGCACTTTAACTTGGAAAACAAGTATCATGGAGAATACTTCCCACTAAATTTAGCTCAGCAAATTGTTTCCAGAGGACCAGTCCATAAATGAACCAGAGGGAATAGTAAAGAGGACATACAAGAAGAAATGTGAGCCATTTCATGAGTCTTAGAACATCAAGGTATAGCTCCAACACTTCCACAAGGAAAGACTTGGCATACTAAGGACTTCAGCTTCATAGCTGAATACTTTGGATCATAAAGTTGGCAGTTACAGTATGAGGTGACACCAGGAAGCATCACCAGCTTCACTTCGTGCTCGAGTCATCACAGCTTCACTTACATGGAAGAAACTTCATCTTCACCTTTGTTCTCATGCCACTCAGATGTTTAAAATGATAACACCTCCACTCTCAGTCACGGCAAAGACAGTGTCAGAAGGGATGAAGGGGAACTGAGCACGTGGAGACATGCTTTTTCTGGAGAAGCCTGTCTGCTTCTTCATTCCAAAGGGCAGCATGTCTCACAGCAGCAGGCTCACACTCCCCAACACTGAAAGCCTGAGTATCCTGTAGGGCCTGCTAGAGTACATCTTGGGAGTTCCCAACTGGAGCCACAGGACAGGAGCATAGCTCCAGACTTGCCACTCCCATCAGCCTCTGGCTTCTGTCTTAAGATCTCAACAATGGAGTGGTTAGGGTGGATCTCCAGTGGGTCATCTGCTGTCTCTTATCCCCAAGGCTGTTGTTTCTCAGGGGTCAAACCATCATGATTTTTTTTTATTTGCTGTCTACCCGTAAGTGCTCATGACAACAATAGTATAAGGATGTCACCAAGAGATCTGACACAACCAGGTTTTCAATCTTTTTCCTAAGATATTTAATAATTTTGCTAAGTTTTCAAACTTGATGTTCTCTTCCTGTTGTCCATGTTCTGGATGTCCCAAGCTACTTTTGTAACTGACATATCTTCACCTTAAACTCTTCAGCTACTGGACACAGCACCAAGGAGTTCAGTCACACAGATCACTTCTGAGCCACTCCTTGGAGATGGTTCATAGAGGGCTCCCCTGGGAGAAAACAGATGTCTTTCTGTTTTTTTTCACTCTGGTCTTTAGAAGAACCCACCTTATCCCCCAAAGCAGCCATGTTGTATGGTATAAATTGTGAGAATATCCAACCTGGAGGGAAGGCTTCACAAAACTTTTTGTAGTTTCTCTTCATCGTCCACCAATTTATTACATTTAAAACGTTTATTTTCATTTCATGTGGTTAAATGTCTTTGTCTGCATGTATGTCTGTGTACCATGTACCTTGTGTCCCAGGGGACCAAAAGTGGGCACTGGATCCTCTGGGACTAACTAAAGAGGGTTGCTGGCTGCCATGTGGGTGCTGAGATTGAACCGTGGTCCTCTGGAAGAGCAGTCAGGAGTGCACTGAACTCCTGAGCCACCTCTCCAGCCTATCTTCTACCACTTCAATGAATAAACAATTCTAAGCATTTTTTGATTTTACCAAATTCATTTTGATAGCTTTCTAAATTTTGCTTTGATGCAACATTTCACAGGAAATACTTAAGAAGGAGATTCTTGGAATCCACAATGACTCTAGTAAAATTCAGATCCTAAGGGGCTAACTTGTGATTATGCAGTCCAGTGTTCCTCCCAATTGCTGGTGGAGTACTTGGGGAGGTCTTTACTGATGTCGCCAGGCTTCTTCCAAATAGGCTTTATTCTGTCAAGCTCCTCACCACCCTTTTCTTCTGCCTCTGCCATGGATCTAAGCATGTATCACGGGTTCTGCATCAAACTCCTTTCCTTTTCTTTCTCTTCTTTGTCTTCAGCCTCACCACTGCTGACTCTCATTCATTCTCCATGAAGAGTGTAAGAGATAAGCCAAAAAACCAGGGACCATTTCTTTACAACCTTCTTTATTCATCTTTTCTCTGAGCACCCAGGTGCAGTCCTCTTCCTGGTGCAAAGGGACATTTGTTCGACGACCCACAGGCTCCCTGTCAGTCCACCATGGCAACACCTAGGCTTAGCAGTTACAGCATGCATCAATATCATGTCATTTCTCAGCAACCAGATATACCGAATAAACCCCCCCCCAAACTGGGCAATCATGCAGGACTCTGCACTACCCTGCACAGTCCGCATGAAAATTTTAATCCTCGACTTGGTGAAGCTGGCCTTAGGTCAGATCTTAGATGACTGGGAATTGGATTAATGTGCAGCTCCTTTCTAGGTTTTAGTTTATCAGGATCTGTCGAGCTTTCATATCTGATTTTGTCCAGAGCATCTAATGAACTTATTTGAACAGACAGTATTAATGATCAATGATATTTACTGGGCAGTTTCTACCTGGAAGGCAAAAATCTAAACATCTTTCTCCTCCATCAGTAGGGTTTTCTTAGGTATACTGTCTGGACATACTACACAGGTTCTGCAGTATAGCAGTCCCAGGGTTCTGAAGTATATGTGTACATCTCAAAACAGGATTTTACCATGTAGTCCAGGCCAGCCCTGAAGCAATTCTACCTTTACTCTGGAATGCAGAGACTATAGGCATGCCTCACTATGACCAACTGACACCTTTCTTTTGATTCTCTAGTCTTACTGCCAATGGCTAAGACCTGGTGTACTTCTCATCCCTTGGGGAGGCTGCTTGGGAACACAATGGGAAGAAAAGTCTGGGTTTTGATGTTAGAAATATGTTTGGATTTAAGTTCCAGGATTTATCTGTAAAGTTATAAAGCTATGGAGCAAGTTTGTCTCTTATCAAATTCAGCTTTTTTCTTCTAAAGCTAGTAAATGAGGAACATGGCTCAGTGCCTGTCATTTTCTTCATCTTCCCTCCAACTTAAATCCCTAACCTCTTCCCAGCTTAAGACTCACTCATATGCTTTTTCTGTCACCTTTCTCACTAGGCTGAGAGCTAAAGGCAGATAGGACGACGTGTTTGTTTATTACTACTGCAGTCCCAGGACCTAGCCCCTCCATCTACCTCCCCCTTGCTGAATGACACACATATAATTAGTGATGATAAAAACTGTTTATGCAAATCACCCAGGGGGTTGTATGGGATAAGACACTCGGGGGTCATACTGGGTAGGTACTCAGAAAATAGTGGCTATTTATTTGGCATCTAGACAAGGCAGGGCAACTCAAAGCCTGTGAACTCTTGCCTAATGGCTAGTGTTTTAACATCAACTTCCAGAGCCACTGCACTTTGAAATGAACTTTTCTAACTGCAAATGGCTAGAAAATATACAGATTATCTAACTACATAGGGAAACAGAACATAGCCATGGCCAAATGTGTAAGCTGGACAGAGTGGAACAGAGAGGTATCGTGGACTTTGACTTGACTAATGTGGTCACTTCAGTAAGGCCAGGCTCTGTTCCATTCAAGACTGCCCCTTATGGAAGTGGAGGAGATAAATTATTTTTCTTGACTAGACTATACTCCCAACCTTACTCGTAGATCATATGGTTCTACTGGGCTAATCTCATCACTAAATCTATAGCAAACAACTTAGCCCTAGTAAATTACAATATTCTGGGCCCCTATCCAAAGTGATAAAATCAGACATAGAAGTTATTATAGTAAGTCAGTTTAGTCGCACACAAAAAATCTAAGACTTTTGAAAGAATAATAATTGAAAATGGCTTAGCAGTTGAGAGCGCTAGCTGAGTGAGAACAACAACCTAGCAGGTAACAGTAGTTCTAGGTTGATCAAGAGGCCCTTTCTCTGTCCCTGTCTCTCTCTCTTTGTCAAGACAGAGTTTCTGTGTCTAACAGCTCTGGCTGTCCTGGAACTCACTCTACAGAACAGGCTGGCCTCAAACTCAAGAGATCGTGCTGCCTCTGCCTCCTGAGTACTTGGATTAAAGGCATGCTAAGAGGCCCTTTCTCAAAGGAACAAGGCAGGGAGTAATAGAGGGAGGGCCTATGCTGTCCCCTGACTTCTGCAGCATCCATACACATATGCTCATGTGTGTACAGGAACACACACACACATGCACAGGCACGCGCGCACACACACACACACACACACACACACACAGAGAGAGAGAATACCAAGGGGGAAGGAGAAGAGAGAGAGAGAAAAAAATACCAGGAAAGCAAAGTCTTATCTTCAGCAGGTTTGCTAAGCTAAGAAGATACCGGTCTAGTGGAGTGCTAAGCAAAACCTTCCATTTTTCTGATGCTTTTCCACACTGAGGAGAAGGAAGCACGGGTTCTTACTTAGTCTGTTTGTTGACCACAATAACAGAGCAGTCCACAGGCCTCTCAGCATCAAAGCGTCGCTGGATCTCCTCAAAATACTGACGATAAAGCTCCTCTCTACGTCTTTCCTCACGTTTCAAACGCTCTGCAAGACACCAACAGGGAAATTGGAAGTAAGGGCTGTCCTTCCATAATGTAATTAAGACATTCTAAATTAATCCTCATATACATCTCTCAAAATTAACCATTTTTATTATTTTCTACTATCTTAAATCCACCAAGATTAAACCATGGGTGACAGGCCTTGGTCACTGTAGCGCTTTATATGATCCTCCAAGAAAGGCTGTTAACCATTTATTTAATAAAGGTAGATCAACCAGTGTGGTGACTCATGCCTGTATAATCCTAGAACTTGGAAGATTGAGGCAGGAGGACTGCTGACTTCAAGGTCAGCCTGGCTTACAAATCGAACTGCAAAGCCAGCATGGGCTACTTTTCTTTTTTTAAAAAAAGAAAATAGAAGCCGGGTGGTGGTGGCGCACACCTTTAATCCCAGCACTCGGGAGGCAGAGGCAGGCGGATCTCTGAGTTCGAGGCCAGCCTGGTCTACAAGAACTAGTGCCAGGACAGGCTCCAAAGCTACAGAGAAACCCTGTCTCGAAAAACTAAAAAAAAAAAAACTAAAAAAAAAAAAAAAAAAAAAAAAAAAGAAAATAGAAAAAAGTTGGGCAAGATGGTCTATGCCATGGAGGTGGAGGTAGGCCTCGGCTATCTCTAAACCAGAAAGTAAATCAGCCATTGTCTATTTCTCTGAATACCTTACCCAACACTGGGCATTGCTATTCTTTTAACTTCTGCCCATTTGGCAGATATATTTCATTACTATTCCAATGTGAATTTTTGTACTTTTTTTGAACAAACAAACCAGCCAACCAACCAAAGTACAATTTTTATAATGCCTGTGCTAGTCAAATGGGCAAGAGTGACTATACTCTGGACATCTGTAGTGAGGTCCCTCCCATCTCTTATCTGGCTAGTATAAAACAATAAGAAAATTTTGAAGACAGAGTTGAGAAACGTAGGTGGTAAAAAGTAACACCCATGCTTGCCTTTACCTAAAGAGAAGCTGTTAAGTAAGCATGATAGAGACACACAAACCCCTCACTATATGTGTGGTCAGCTACCTGCAAAACAAGCAAAAAGGTAAGTACGTCTCAGAGCCTTCACCTGTGACGTCTCCTCCTCACTGCTGGACACTCTCATTTCCGGTGAGATGACCAACCTACAGGATGGTGCTAATTTGCATTTAAACATCAACATTAACATTTGTGGATTGCCTGGCTGGGTCACTAAGCCCTTTGTGTGGAAGCAGTGGTGTTAATAAATGACTCTCCCCCAGTAACAGGAACACATTGTTGCGACTTCACCTTTTGTACGAGGACCTCGTCCATCAAAGCTGTCTCTGTAGCGGTCGAAGTAAGAGTCATCCTTTCTCCGGCAGTAGTCATCCATCCTCAGATAGCGGTCGTAAGAGCCTTCCCTCCTGAAAAGTTAGGGACAATTTCTCAAGTTACAACACTGTCTTATCCAGCAAAACTCAGATGGAGAGAATACTTCAAAACCAAAGTCCCTCCAAGGTAGTCACAGAATTTTGGAATCCAGGTTTGTATGTAGGACTTGTTTATTGTCTCTGGGGCTGTGACTAAGTTAACTCATCTCACAAAATGATACGGACTTGGGATGAAGAGAGATGGAATAAAGACAGCACTGGAGCACATGGCTGTCAGAGGAACCATTTTATGCCTTCTCATCTCTCTTCCCTCTACTTGAAAAAAACTGTAGTAAGGGGGCTGGAGGGATGGCTCAGTTAAAGAACACTGGCTGCTCTTCCAAAGATCCTGAACTCAATCTCCATCAACCACATGGTGGTTCACAATCATGTATAGTGGAATCTGATGCCCTCTTCTGGCATAAAGTCATACATGCATATACATAAAATAAACAACTAAATCTTAAAATTCCCCAGCCCCAGCGATCTCTTGTCTTTATGGATTTGCTTCTGCTTTCATTTGTATAACACTGTCTTTCACAACATGGACGATTCAGATGCTTTTTAGTTTTTTTGAGAAAGGGCTTCTCCTGGCTCTACTGGAACTCACTCTGTAGACCAGTGTAGACGTAAGTCACCAAACAATGCCACACCAGCTTGGAATTATGATTAATAAAAGGGTTATTTACTTAAAGGGAAAACTTACAGATCACTGTCCTAGACAACAGCCCTCTTTGAGACCAGGTACAGAATCTAGTAGCTGGAAGCAGAGCCGGAAGCAAGAGAGAGAAAGCAGGGCTATCACTGCTTTTTAAAGCAAAAGAGACCATGCCCAAGCGGGGTGGTATCTTAAAGGATATTGGCTGAAGGAGAAGGAGCTCCTGCAGCAGACCAGGCTAGCCTCAAGCTCAGAGATCCTGCTTCTGCCTCCTGAGTATTGGGATTAAAGGAGTGTGCCACCACCACCACCCAGCTCCAGATGCTTTTAATAATAAGCACAATTCATCAATCTTTTACACATTCATCAAACTTAATGAGTGCTACTTGATAGGAATATAAGGAAATGCAAGGTCACTTATACAGAATTTTCAGTAAGTGCCCCCAAATACAACTAAGAAAAGTTGCCAACAAAACGGCAGATGGACAAGCTTTGGACATACCTGTACAGAGGGTCTCGGGAGTCTCTTATGTCTCTGTATCTGTCATACACAGGATCTCGATGATCTCGAAAATCTCTAGAGTCTCTTAGATCACGAAAGTCCCGAAAATCCCTCAGGTCCCGAGCATCACGTATACTTCTGCTGTCTCTGTGATCCCGAATGTCCCGGCTGTCTCTGTGGTCCCGCAAGTCCCGAGGGTCTCGAATGTCTCTGCTATCCCGGGCATCTCGGCCATTCCTGCCATCCCTGGGTTCTCGCCTTGGACTTCCTCGAATTGGAGACCGATCACGCCTTGTATCTCGACTATCTCCAAAGCCATATGGATCCCTGTGGGAGTTAACAAAAACATGCTAAGACAAAGAAACTTTGGGTGGCCAATCCTTCAGTTCTTTATAGGAGAATGCCACCTCCCTCCAAATATTTTTCTCTGAAATACAGCACACACAGTGAGAACATAACTGAAAATGTTAGGACAGTCCCCATCTTGTTAACAATAAGTCCTAGAAGGTTCCAGAACCTCAAAGATTATAGCATCAAAAGAAGTATGCGCAAACAAAAGCCAAAAGTTGTGGCTGGAGTAGTAGTAGTCATCGGGCTTCAGGCATTACGCAGTGCTTCTCACACATGCCGAGTTAGCTCTTCCATCACAACAGGTTTTCAAAGTGAGTGTTCTTTCCCCTACATGCTATTTCCTCCCATGATCAGTTATCTGAAAAAGACTTCATGGGTCAGGACTACAGGGCACAGTAAGGGTCAAGGTTCATAAAGGAAAAGCCAACCTTTCAGCTCTTTATAAAGTGCCACCCTTCAAATCTTCCCTCTCAAACACAGCCCTTCAACAGAGAGAGCAGGACTAGAATTTTAAGGACAGTTACTCCATCTATCACCCTGCTCAGATACAATCTCATACAAAGTAACCGGAGGACTAATTTTTACAGTATATATAGAAACCAGTTGAAAAATCTAACAGGACACTCAATCACAAGAGAAAAAGTGAGCAGTCTGGTATGCCAAGCTAACAGTTCTAAAACAATCAGCTCTTGTTCTGCTGCTGGTAGCAGTCTCTTTGCACAGAATCTTTTTAGGTCCTTTTCCACTATTTCCTCCTTGTTTACTGGTTCAACCTAAGTTGCTTTTATGACTTAATTCACAAACACACCTGTTTGCACACTTCTGTTCATATGGCTTCTCTATTTCCTACATGAATCCAAGTGCCACCAATCCTCACAAGCAAGCCCATGTGCCATTTTCCAGCCACTTCCTCCTGACCCACCAGCAGGATTACATCCTCCATAATGCCTGTCCTCAACTTTTGATCTTCCGCAACAGGCTCCACCACAGCTCTCGACTTCAGTAAATGACATGACTGAGAGTCACTTGGGCTCCAAGTTCTGTCTAAAACACACATGTTAGTTTACTTCTCTGAAAGCTGGCATCAGTTCTGTCCACTTTACCTTCACTGGTACTACCCAATGCTAACTTCTAAACCAGAGTTAGAACCTTCTAGAACTCTTTCTGCTCTTGCTGGAATATTTATGTAGTAAAACTCTTTTGTTCATTTCTCACAGTATTTAAATTCAGTAAATAATTTCCACCACGGGTAGGAAGGGCCTTAACAATCTTGGTCCCTAAGTTCCTCAACCCTGCAGCACTTCCTTCCTCCACGGTTTACTGTATGGACCTTTCATCTACACCCAGTTGAGATCTTTCCTGATCCTCTGGTGCAGCAGGATGGACCCAGATCCCATTTTTAGGTTTCAGTATAGAAATATCCCCTACGCCCTGATTCTCATAAGTTTATTTTTTGATATCTGAGACAGGGTCTCATAGCCTAGATTCATGATCTTCCTGTCTCCCACCGAGTGCTGGGATTACAGGTGTGTGTGCCACATCTGACTGAAACTCCAGCACTCAGGAGGGTAAGGTGGAAGGATTGCCATTGACTTTGTGGCTAGTCTAGCACACAAAGGGAATACAGACAGCTATACAGTGAGGGTTACACAGTGAGACATGACTAATAAGTATGGAAAAAATTACTTTCTGCTTCTAAAATGTCAAGGCTATAATTTTTGGGGGGTGGTACTAGGGGTTAAACTCATGGTATCATGCATGTTAAAAGTGGGTGCTCTACCACTGAGCTGCATCCCACCCCAACAACTGTACTTTCTCATACTGACTAGTATGAAGATTCACTAGTAGACTGCAAAATCTACAGGACAAAGATGTCATCTGATTCTGCCCTAAAAACATACCACACAGAACTACGCTGGGAGGGGCGTGTCCTACACACACTACTACTGCACTCAGCAAATTGTCCTGAGGTAATGGTCACACGGCACACAACATTTTAATCAACAATGGACCACATGTGCAACAATATTCCTTTAAGGATATATCACAGAGCGGCTGCCTGAATGTAAATACACTTTATATTGTTTACAAAACAAAAAAATTGCCCAGTGGCAGGTTGGTGGCACCTGTTCACATAGACTCCCTACTGACAGAATGCTGTCTTGAAGACTGTGCCCTTAAGATACAGCAAGGAGTTCAGGAAATGTCTGTACTGATCTCTGTTGAGATTCTGGCATTCATCACCACTGTACATATGAGGCATTTATTACAATGCCATTGGCTTGAGAAAGCCTTGGTTTCTCTTCATCCTTACAGCCACAGCAAAAACAATTTAAATGCAATTTTGTTTTCGACACATTTTTTGCCCTCCCTCCCCCAGATGAGGGGCTTGTAAGGTTGTTTAGGCTGGTCTTAAACTCTAGGTTCAAGAGAGCTTTCTGCCTCAGTTTCCAGAACAGCTGTGGCAATTCTGGTCCTCTATTTTAGGGCTCATCAGTACTCTTTGATTTGTTAGCACTGTCACACAGCAGCAGCCAGGTGTTTAAATGGGTGCCGAACATTCTTTACCAGAATCGAGTGCAGACTAACCAAGACTGCCAAGCTCCTACTGTATCACAGAACTGTCCTGCTATGTGGAACATCTGCTGCAGTGTAAATGTGGGCAAACAGTCAGGATACGACAGGAAGTGACAAATACAAAGTATTTTTAGATTATTAATGACCAGCAGATAAACCTGCCTTGGGGAGCGATTAGAAGTAGTCATTAGAGGTGGAATCAGATTTCAAGTGTTCTTGGCAATCAGGGCTGAAATAGCATGAGTCTGATGGACTGAGGACCACACAGGCCTTGGGCTGGGAGAATGTGGATAAGAACCCCATGTATCACAGCATGTTATCTGCAGCCTTATGACAATTATGAATGCCATAGCTGGCTCTTGTTATTACTGTTTTTATTTTTGTGGTGCTCCTACACGCTGCCACCAAGTCGTTCTTATTCTTTCCACCCCACTGAAGCATCTTACCTGGTAGTTTACCTTTGCAGGCTGACTCTTAACAACCCTGTCCTCATAGCCTGGGTCCATACTTCTTGTATGACACAACATTCCTTCCCCTTCCCTCAAAGACTCTGAAGTCCATGTGCAACAAAGCTAATAATTCTCTTCCGGATAAACATGCAAAAGGGACAATATTCCCAAAGGGGAATGGATGGAAGCAAAGGAGTGGTGGCAGTGAGGGCAGTAAAGACAGTAATTCTCCAAAACAAAAAGGCAAACGCTTCCCTCCTCCAGATGAACAACATGGCAGAGCACTGTTGTTGCAGAGACAAAAATGAAACAATAAAATCCTGTTAGGGCTACTCTAGGACCCAAATAACATTCTCAGAGCAATGACCCTCCTGTTTTTGATCCCACCACCTTTCTCAAAAACAAAAACAGTTAACAAGGTAGTGCTGTGTTCAGTATCCAGAGCTGGCAGAGGGCAAACTCCTGCCTGAGGAGCTTGACCTTAGATGGTAGGTATGTTACAAGCAGGTTTCTGGAGCACAGAAAGCTCACAAGGTCACTGCACTAGCAGTGTTTACAAAGGGAAGCCGAAACAGCACACTGTCATGTACTACACCACTAGAGACCACAAACGAACACAACACGGCAGTTAGGCAGCAGCACCAGAGATCACAGAGGGTGACAGGTGGTTAACACACAATTTTGCTCCATGTTCATGATCTATTCGGGGGAGAGGGAAGGGGAGGCAAATGCTCTTTAAGAGACAATCAAATCACTGGGCAACATTCTAGAGATAAGGCAGGGATAGGTGAGGGGGAAAAACCATGGCTCAATAGCAGTGACTTGCTTCTGGTTGACAGGCTTTCTTGCTGGGCACTAAAGGAGCTTGGAGGGTACTAGGCATTTGAAAGCATACAGAGAAGAACCGACAGATGGTCAGCTTAAAAGGCTGAGCTGGACTTGAGCTGTTTTTCAGCCAGCTTGAAACGTCAGATCCAGGACAGTGTTCCTTGGTTTTGGCAGTCCAGGAGGTTCAGGAGAAAGGCCCTATCTTCTTTCTTTCTTTTCTTTCTTTCTTTCTTTCTTTCTTTCTTTCTTTCTTTCTTTCTTTCTTTCTTTCTTTCTTTCTTTTCTTTTCTTTCTTGTCACTGACTCCTTTCTTCCTGTGTCCACCGAAGTATTGGGAGGATTAGCCTTCATTTGATCCTGAGAAAAATCCTTCATCAGCTTTTTATAGATCCTGCCCACAAATACCATTATCTAAATGTAGTGTGGCGCTGAGCCTCCACCATGACAGCCCCAGGCAGTGAGAAATAAGGGACTTGTAGAATTCTATCATCAAATACTTGTAGGAAATGAGGTACAATGAGATGTACACTTCACAGGTCCGAATTCTTTAGGTGCTCAAGCTTCTCCCTGGGAAGCATGTTGGCTCCTCCATTGATAGAAGTGGCACTTCTTGAGATCTGATGACTTTTCTTGAAGAGGTAAATCACACCTGAGAGTCTTCCACTGTGATGCCACTGAAAGTTGGGGCAATCTTATACCAAATGGAACAAGCAATTATGGAAGAAGTTAAGGCCACATGGACAAGGTGAAAACACTGAGGCCATATAGGAAATCTGTCCAGAGCTGGGTTACTTCTGATGAGCTCTCACCAGAGAGGCATATATATATATGGTCAATATCCTTCAAAAATGTAAAGGGGAAAACCCCCTAAGGAGCTTTTGTTGTGGAGAAAGTAATTCTATTTATTGTTCTTTAGGTCATATGGGAAGGTTTAGGAAATAGTATTTGAGGCCACACTGGCACAAGGGTATGTTGCAAAATTTGGTTTTCAAGGTAAACTGAAAATGGCAACTTCAAAAATCTGGGTCATGAGAATTCTAACTCAGTCCCCGAAAGCAGACCAATGCCTGTTGACCAGCTACAGACAACCTGGATAAGTGTGCCGTGCACTAAAGTGGTCTAAGGAAGCAGCCCAAGGGCTGTGCAATAAAGATCCAGGCTGAAATGTGATTGTGAATAAGGAGCCCTCATGCAGATTCTATGCTTGGCCAGGTCAACAGAGTCAGAATTACACTTTGACAGCTGGAATCATTAGGGAGGTACCTTACTGAACACTGAGCAAGCCCAGCAGAACTGTGTTCAGAGACATCTAAAGAGGTGATAATCCTGTGAAAACTCCCAGAGACACAGAGGTGTTCTGACAGTCAAGGTTAAAGTCCAGCAAAACAAGTGTTATAAAGGCCTGGCCAGCACACCTAAAAACAATTTTTTGTTTTAGAGTAGACAGAACAAAGAGATAATGGTGTATCTTAAAGGAAATGCTGGTCGCCAGTTCAGTGTCAAGCTTTACTCCAGAAAACAGCAACCACGGGCATAGGAAGAAGGGTTTGGGCTGCTCAATGAAGGCAGCTCACCTGCTGACACTGAGCTACCTCAGGCTTTGACTGGAAGCATGCGCCCAAGGGGTTGGCAGTCCTGTCCTACCTACTCATGTATTCCACTGCTGTTCTGCTGGTGTGTCCAGAGAAGGAAGCATGGGTAGAGCAGTGACCAAAAACAGCACTACTTTTATTTCAGTACATTTACTTTGTCTTGATCTATTTCTATTTTTTTTAAAGGTAAAAATTTGAGCTTCTTTTGTTCAAGTTTTAAGTGGTGCTCAAAACAAATTTTACCAAACTTGAGCATTTTGTTTTCCCCTCAAACAAAATAAGCATAACCATACAGAACACCACTGTGCTAAATGCCGAGGAACCCAGTCATATATCACAAGAAAAACTGTTAATCAAACGGCACTAGCCTAGCAACCCGTCTTGCTGATTGCGAACATGGCAAGAAGCCACACCCTATCTACATTCAAACAATCTGTCTAGAGGTTAGTTCTGAGGTCTATCAAGATGTCTGCACATTTGTTTATCTGGCAGGGAGATCATTTGAAAGGGTTCTGTCTAATGCTATTTATATACTTGTTTGCTTGTGGGAAACTATTTTTCAAAAAAGAAAAAAAAATACTATTCCTTCCTGCAGTAGTTTGAGTAAGAATGAATATATAGGCATTTATACTTGAATGCTTAGTCACCAAGGAATGGTGACATATGTTTGAAAGGATTAGAAGGATGAGGAAGTGTGGCCTTGTTGGAGGAAGTCTATCTTTGGGGGTGTGCTTTAAGGTTTCAAAAGCCCATGCCAGGCCCAGATTTTCTCAGCCTAGGGGCCAGATGTAGCTTCAGTGCCATGGTGCTCCCATGCTCCCTGAGTGACTATTCTAGAAAGTGTGTGTGTACTTTCCTTTTTGTCTTTCCAGCTGTAAAAACATAGCTGATTCTATCCGGAGACCACAAGCATCACAGAGAGAGAATTTTTCTAGTAAAGTCAATGTCTTCATAGTTATACATTCCATATTCATTTAAGCCACCTGGTTGAGAAAAATACACACTAGTGCTCTCTGAAAATGACACATATCACATCTCCTCTTTCAAGTCATTAGCAATTACAATTCTGACCTTGGATGCAAACTCTTGGCTATACCCACTGCATATTTACTGAGGCAATGAGTGACAATAGAGATGGGACTGTGACTGCCCCAAACCTACACTAGTTAGATACAGCCTGACTGAAGGAGATACTACATGGAAATTTTTTAAGTTTTAAGGATTTGTGTCTTCATAATATGTGAGGCTCCTCGCACACCTGTAAGTCAGCCAATGAAGTATTTATTTGTAAGCCACAATCAATCATTTCTTTTCTTTTTTCTTTCAAGACAAGCTCTAGTGTATCCCAGGCTAGTCTTGAACTTACTATGCAGTTGATGATGATCTTGAACTCTAGCGTCTACTTCACAGGTGCCTGGATTACGGCATGTACCACCACGCAGTTTATGTGGTACTGAGGACTGTACCAGAGCTTAGTATATACTAGGCAAGCCTTCTACCAACCAACTTGTAGGCCTGTATTTCTATGTGGCATGGCAGCCAAACCATCAAGCCATAGGCCACACCTGAGATGGGTCAGGTATCCTGCCAGGCAGGCTGTAGCTAACCTAACAAAAGGTCAAGATGTTTTGCTCCTTCCTTTGTAATTTGGAGGACATCTAATAGAAATGCTAAATCAAACCTACTTGTACACAGCAGACAGGTAGTCGTGGACAGGACTGAAAGCCATTCACCTGGTTACCTAGGAGACAGAATGCTAATGTATTTCCACCTCAGTTAAGTTTTGGTATGAAAGAATGGAGAATAAACGAGAAAATTTTCAGAATGTAAACTCAAGATAGCATGAGATATCTCTGAGAATCTCCTTCTGATAAAACCATGTGAGTCCTGTCTTTATTCCTGTCTCCTCCACGCCGGTCCAGAGAGAGTTTATGTTGGGGTCTGGTTAAGAAAAATAATTGAGGGTCCGGGCTAGCATTGGACCCCAACACCAACTGAGTTATACTTGCAGTCTGTCACAGGCATTAAAGAATTAGAAGGAAAAATATATGATATGCCTTCTTGTAGAATGAAACCAACAGATATCTAGGACATCCACGTGACAGCTGCGGCATAGCTGCAGTGTGGTGTTGAATTCAATTTCTTTGCACATTAGGGTTCTGTCTGAACAACTAAACTTAGTTCATGTAGGGAATGTAGTTTCATTTAAAAATTCCATTTACAGCTGGGTAGTGGAGGCACACAACTTCAATCCCAGCACTCAGGAGGCAGAGGCAGTCGGATCTCTGTGAGTTTGAGGCCACCCTGGTCTACAGAGTTATGTTCCAGGACAGCCAGGGCTACACAGAGAAACCCTGTCTCAGAAAACAAGAACAAAACAAAATTTACATTTATTCTGTGTAGGGGGTGCCACGGCGCACACATGTGGAGGTTAGAGACTTACGGGAGTCAGTTCTCTCCTTCCACTATGTTGGTCCTGGGGACCCAACTCAAGCAGCTGGGCTAGTGCCAAGTACCTGTTCCCTCAGAGCCATTTCACTGGCCTGGAATGTGTTTATTGTGGGTTGTAGTTTCTGTGGAAATCTGGCATTTTATTTAGGAGCAAAGGCAAAATCCAGAGTACACTTGAGCCTTCAAGGGACATCAGATATCAACTACATTGCGTTGGTTTGCATCCCGCACGAAACTGCACATACTGCATCCCATTTGCAAGTTGCCATGGGACCACAAAGTGTGCATACAATCTCAATGGAACACTAGCAGAGTTCTTCCTTTGTATCTTGAGAGTACACACCAAGGATATGACTTTTGTCTATACTGGAAGGAAGGTCATATTGGGAAAATGCCTTTCCTCTATGTGCAGGAAAGCTCAGAAAAAGGAAGACTTTTGAGAAGTGGAGTGTTTTGCCCTTTTTATTTCCCCTCAATTAAGTAACCCAAACATGCGAGCACACAGGATCTGCAGCACAGGCACAGCAGCAATCTCTCAAGCAGCTCTTTCTGCAAACCTGGGTTAACGTCTGGACCGGCAGCGATTTGCAATGAAGAATCAAATCTCTGCTGCCTGTTGCATTGCAGCATGGCAGGCAGACACCAACACGACCCTGGGGCCCTCTTCCTGCTCTGAAGGCTCCCAATGACACGTTAGCTGGGGGAAAATAGAGGTTTATCCTCTTCCAATTGCCTGCAACTCACGCTGCAAGCTGAACTTGCTGGTTTTGTCACCGAAAACACAAAGCTTCCTCTGCATCTCCTGATGTATGATTTTAAAAAGTAGGAAGGCCCTTCACACAAGGTTCTTGTTTGCTTGAGAGTTTCTCATTTGTTGGGGGGGAAGAAAAGACCCTTGTTGTGTGAAGTTGGGCTTAATTCCCCAAAGCCCAACTCTCCCAAGGTAACTCACTGCTTCAGGGTACTTTACCTTCGTGTGGGGCTGGGTCTTGATGGAGCCGTATTCATATTTCTTCTTTCCGCTGCCTTATTAATATCTGTAAAGAATAATCAACCCATCTGTTCAATGCTACGGAATAAAAACAAGATCATCAGCACATTTTAAATGAAAGCAACAACCAAAAAATAAAAAATAAAAAGAAAAAAGAAAGAAAAAGAAAAAAGAAAAATACAATGGCAACCAGCTGTTATGAGGAAATCCATTCAGAGACATACTGGCATCTGGGCAGTTTTTATTATTAAGTTAAAGGTATACAGCAAAGGTATAAGTAAAAGGTAAAAGATGTCCCTCTATCTTGTACAAATTTAATTATATTTCAATACCCTGCCAAACCCTAAACTTAACATTGCCCTGTCCAAAGGGAGGCAAAGGTGGTTGTCAGTTGGATATTTTTGTGTTTGTGTGTGTGTGTGTGTGGGGATAAGGTAAATAATTCTTATATTAAAAAGAAGCTAGAATTAACTGTCTTAAAACGTCGCTATACAGTGAAACACAGCCTTTTAACATATTCTGGATTGCTTTTTAATTGGATGGAAATCTTCCAGAATGAGATATAGGAAAGAAACTAATTTTTAAAATAAAAGAATGTGATTCGCTCACGTCTATAAGCTGAGGTAAGCACGAGCACGTTGTATATGGGTTGTGGTGAAACCATTCCTAGTCAACTTTCATTTAGAGAGGATGGCATGTGCCATGGGATGAACAGCATTTTAAGAGCTTAGAGAAAGGTCGATAAATGCATGCAGTGAAAGATTGTTTTGTTAAAAACAAAATACCATATTCTAAGAGGTAATCGAGTACTAAACACACCAACCAATGTCTCAAAATAACAGCTGATCTTCTCAGAAAATAAATGAATGCATTAGAAGTTCCAAAGTTGACAGAGACACTGCCTCCTATTGCAGTTCAGCTTCATCCCTCTTGTTCCACTGAAGCAGACAACAGCATCACAACTAATGACTCAAATGGTATTAAACACTCAGATAATAGAATACTTTAAAATACTAATTATGTATTTTTAAAAAAATCCCAAGCAGTTTCCAATCATGTGCGAGACCACGGCAGTGAGAAAAGCTTACAGTGGTCTAGTATAGGCTTCACTCACTCTGTAAGCTGCCAATTTTTAAGTTCTCATTTAAGTGAGAACTTAAATCAGAAGTCTCTATATTATGACCTGAAGGATATTTTTAACAAAACTGAAGAAAACATGAATCTATATAACCAGAGAAACTTAGTTTGCCCAAATCATTCCTTATCTCCTGAATTACAACGACACAGAAGAATATAATCTCTACTTAAAGTTAGAATATATTTTCTATGTACGACTTGACTAGAAATAGATGCCAGAGCTTTGATACTGAAGGAGATTCTGTAATTTACAATTAAGTTCACAAATATCCTTCTACAACATGGGTTCCTGGGATCAAGTCAGGCAAGCATGTATCTTTACCCACTGAGCATCTCTCTGATTCTTAATTTTTTTAAAAAAATATGTAATTGTGAAGAAAAAAGTTAAGCTTTGTAAGAGCTTACTGATCTATCAGGCTCATTACACACTTCAAGTACAGACAGGATTTGGAGGAAATACACTACCTTTAACTAATCACAGAATTCTCATACTATCACTGGGTACACCTAGTATGTGCACATAAATAGTGCTGCTTGTAGCACAAGCTGCTTTGAACTTCAGATCTTCTGCCACATACCCTGGAGTGCTGGAATTTTTAGGTACCATACTGCTCCCTGTGGTATTATGTTAACTGCTAAGTTTCTGTCAAATCTGTCCTTTCCCTCTGCATATGAAAGGTTATTACACTGTATCCAGTCTGTGAATGTCACCATATAGGAATTACAAGATCAAAGTGGTTATATATTATGAAAATTTGAGGCAAAATTTGAGGCTCAAGATAGAATGGGGATATTTTATGTCCAAGTTACTAAAAACAATTTTTGATTTAAAGATTATTTAAAGAACACTTACAATTATATACTTAAGCCATTTTTATCATAATTGCTATGTAGTATCTATTCTCCTTAAGTAAAAGAAAGCAATGATATATAGATGGTGTGGCATATATTTCCTCTATAAAAAAGATAGAGCTAGAGATAGAGAACTGTTAATTCCCTGCCCCTTTCCTACTTCTTTGAGATAGGCTAGTCCCATGTTCAAGACACTCCTCCGGTGTCAGTCTACCAAGTGCTGGCCTCCATAACTAGTTTTGTTTTGTGGTAGTAGGCAAATTCTCTGCTACGGAGCTGCATCTTCAACACAAACTACATTTTTTTTTTAAATTTATTTATTTATTATGTACACAATATTCTGTCTGTGCGTATGTCTGCAGACCAGAAGAGGGCACTAGACCTCATTACCGATGGTTGTGAGCCACCATGTGGTTGCTGGGAATTGAACTCAGGACCTTTGGAAGTGCAGGCAATGCTCTTAACCACTGAGCCATCTCTCCAGCCCCACAAACTACTTTTTATGTCAGAGACCAACACACTTTTAGTTTGGTCTGCCAAATGTTTGCCTTTCCACCTTCATTTCACCCATCTTTCAGTTTGGTTGACACGCAGAGACAATGAAATGGGACTTTCTGGCTAAGGACCTCATTCAGGAGGACTGCTCGTGTTAGGGTAGAGTGGAGAGGGTTTCAGACAGTAGTGAAAACATCATCTCCGACACTGTTGTTGAGCCCCTCACACTCCTAGTACACACACAACTTCTGGAGATCCGAGTTCCTGTCGCCAGAGGCAAAGGTTTAGGGAGCTTTTCTCTGAAAACACACGCAGTTACTGATAAAGGAGCTTCTGTATTAATCACATTCTTTTCCTCTTGACACCTCAGAGAACTAGACAGCCAACATCAAGGAAATAAAAATGGCATTATCTAAAGGAGAAGAAAAAAAGCAGCAAGAATCAGAGCTTTATCAGGACAAAAAAATGGAATGCTTCTCTAGAGCAGAAGAGGGAAAAACATGGCTTCTTTCTGTTTCTGACATATTCTGGTCAAACACTTTTATAAGAACCAAAGTCAGTCTCTCCATGTCTTCTCCACTTTTGCTTGGATGCTACTTATACAGTTAAATAATCTGATCAGCAAGGTGCCATTTGGCATTACAATAATCAGCAGGAGATAGAACCTCAGCCTGAACAGCTGTGGTTTTCAAGCATTCTGACAGCTTCAAGTTCAAAGCAATACTCAGTTAAAGATTGTTACGTCAAGAAACCAACACCAACCAAAGGGATTTACAGAATAAGAAAAAACTGGAAAAATAATCAAGAAAGCATGTTTCACAGAAGCAGAATAGCCACTTTAAACCGTGACAGAATAGGGTGAAGATTCCAGACAGTGTATAGCTTCCAATCTACACTTTCATTTTATTTCAGACTAATATGCCACACAGGGCTCAATAGGTGCCCTTGTGTGTTATAAACATGCGTGTTTCATTCATAGTAGCATGAACTGCTGTTCTGCTCCACATACATACATATGTATATGTATGTATCTGTATATGTATGTGCATGCATATATATGTATATATGTAGAGAGAGAATATAAATAATTTACAAAACAAGGGTTTTGTTGTTTCTGCAGTACTGGGCCTCATGAATGTGAAGTAAGCTCTCTACTATGGAGCCATAGACATGCCCTTCAACTAAATTCTTCAACTCAGCAGGCACAGAAACAGAAAACAATGAGCATGAGATGTAACAGCAGTGTGAACCATGAGACCTGAATGGTTCACAGCACCATTATTACTGTTGAAGATTCCAGAAGCCCATATTATTCCAATAACGGCCAACAAATGAAATAAAACTGCCCCCAAAGTTTAGCTGAAAAGCAGCTAGCAACCAGGAGTGACTACACTGGCATTATATGAAGATGACACCATTTGGAAAAACCATACCCACAAAGACAGCAAAATCACCTACTGTAGGGTTTCTAAAGGAAGATGGCTTTGGTGACACATGTAAATCAGGGACAACTGTGACAAGTTTTACTGTCACAGGCCAGAGATTAAAAAAATGCCAGGAAGCTGGGCATGGTAGCGCACACCTTTAATCCTAGCACTTGGAAGGCAGAGGCAGGCGGATCTCTGTGAGTTTGAGGCCAGTCTGGTCTACAGAGTGAGTTTCAGGATAGGCAAGAGATACAGAGAAACCCCGTCTCAAAACAAAACAAAACAAAAAAACCTTAAAACCAAAAACCAAAATAAAATACAAAAAAAAAAAAGAAAGAAAAAAAAACACAACAACAAAAACTACCCCCCTAAAAGAAGTCATACTTGTTGCATTTCTTCTATTTGGCACTTCAGGCTAACTTCCCTCTGACTACTACACATTCCCCCACAGTTACCTTCCATTCTGCATTTATTGTATTTTTAACTGTATTTGCATACCATTCTTGGAAAGAGGAACTTATTAATTGTTCACTCTGTCCCAAAGCCCATACAGAACACCAAACGCTTGATTTGATCCAATCCTTTCACAACTCTTCAGCTAGAACTACCCAGTGAGACCGTGTCTCAAAAAAGGAGGTTTTCAGTTTGTAGACGAGGAAATCTGAGGGTCACAAAAACCATGTGGTTTATCTTAGGCCACATTATTATCAAGACAAAAATCTAGAGGTCTGGGAGTTTCAGGCTCTCACATTAAAAGCTAAGCACTGGGCCAGCCTGTAATTCCAGGTGGAGACAACAGATCCTGAGGGCAGCCAGATAGTCTAGGTCAGTGAGAGACCCTGTCTGAAGGCAATAAGGTGAATGGCAATAGGGGAACCAACCTATGTCCTACTCTGACATCACTATGCACATGTATATTCATACTCATGTGCACATCATGTATACATAATATCACCCCCACACAAAAAATATGAACTCAGATCCAAGTCCAACCAACACAAACTGCTTAAGTATCAGGCTAAGCCTGCCCTAACACAGACATGGTTTCTATTTAGAACAATCTTGCTGACTGATCACAGCCCAAGGGAACCTGGAAAAGGGCCAGTCTATGCCGAACACCCAATGTTTAAATGCCTCATAGATACTCAATGGAGTAGAATTTACTTTATCAATTTCCATTACCTCAAACTAAATATTTCCAAAATATTTCTGGGTTTTGCTACTGATATTTTAACTCTTCAGTTGAAAATTATTTTTGTTGTTTTGGCCTTTAGTTCCAAATTCTCCTGTCCCAGCCTCCTAAATATTGGGATCAAAGAGCTCCAAAAAAAAAAAAAAAAAAAAAAAAACTTAATGAACAGTAATTTCCTGCTTTTTTTTAAAAAAAAATATTTATTTATTATGTATACAGTGTTCCACCTGCATGTATCCCTGCGGGCCAGAAGAGGGCCTCAGATGGTTGTGAGACACCATGTGGTTGCTGGGAATTGAACTCAGGGCCTCTGAAGAGCAGCCAGTGAGTGCTCTTAACCATTGAGCCATCTACTCAACCCCAATTTCCTACTCTTTTAACTGTGAAATTTTGTGTGTTATTAGAGAGAGGATGAGAGGCGTGGGCACTCTGGGGATCGAACCTATGACCTAGTTTGTAAAGGGTGGGCAACACCACCATATAACTTTCACCCCTCACCAAAGAAGCTTTTTTTTTCCCTTCAGCAAATTACTATTACAGAAATATACACACTGCAGGCAGTGGTTTCAAGACAGGGTTTCTCTGTGGGGCAGTCCTGACTGTCCTTAACACTCTGTAGATCAGGCTGAACTCGAACTCACAGAGATCCACCTGCCTCTGCCTCTCGAGTGCTGGGATTAAAGGAGTGCATCACCACACCCAGCCCAAAGAAGCTTCTTTTTTGCAGCAAATGACTATTACAGAAATGTACACTGCAGGCAGTGGTGGCACACACCTTTAAGCGGATTTCAGTGAGTTCGAGGCCAGCCTGGTCTATAAAGCAAATTCTAGGACTGTTATACAAAGAAAAGCTGTCAAAAAACCAGGAAGAAAAAAAAAAAAAAGAAATCCACAAGCTGGTCAAATGCAGAAAGTATAGAACCATGGGGTGCCCAACCCCAACTGATACATTTAAAACACAACCCTTATACCTAAGGCTCAGGGAACATCTTTGAAGAGGAGGCAGAAAAACAACATTAACAGCTAGAGATCCAAAACACCTTCTGTCAGACAGTGTCTTGTAGACATGGCAGGGAGAAACACCCGTGAAATCTCAACAATACCACTGTCTAGACAATATTTGTATAATGACAACACCAGTTTACATGCCACTGTAGAAAGGGGAAATTTCACAAGGCCATACCCCTAGAGGAAGAGCTACATATAGGTAATCAATGGCTGCTGAGAGGCAGAATCACTTTTTTTCCAGGGACAAGTCCTAACAGGCTATCCAATCCCGAGTGCTTAGCCCTAAACTCATGTACACATTAGCAAAAATAAAGAGACTCAGTAGTTACATAGATGTACACATACGTACAGGCACAGATCCATGCACATGTATATATAATACATACAAAATATATAATATAATACACATAATAGTATGTATATACATACACACACAAACACACACATATATACATATATATATATATAAATATAAAATCAATTAACAATTTAAAAAAAGGCCATGAATTTGAGAGGGAGTTGGGGATGGGGACATAGGAGTTGGGGGGGTATAAATATAGCATTCATGGATGAAATTCCCAAGGAAGAAATGTAAATGAAAAAGCTCACAAGTTATACCCATTTGTAATTATGGGACACATTGTGATGTTATAAGGTACAGAGGTATGCATGTTCATAGTCTGTGTCATGTGTACATACATATATGTAGTGTGGAATAATTGAGTCAAATTACCATCCATCACTTTCAACACTTATCCCTAATTGCATTTTTACCCCTCCCCCATCACCTCCCCAACCCACAGCCCACAGTAACCATCATCCTCTTCTGCTGTGAGATGGCTTCAGAGTCCACATAAACAAGGTCACCGAGTTTTTGCCTATCTGTGCCTGCTGATCCCCCTTTCCTTTTTTTGGCTAGGATCAGCAGATCCCAGCTGAAGTCCCACTTAAGGAATTCATTCAGTCAAATCGCTTGATTTCTCTGAGCCTGTGTCTTCTTGATAAAACGAATATTCTACTGTGTTTCCTATGATGATTTAATGAGACAAACTAAAAGATTTACTGAGAGTCACAAAGTTCAGCTAATATAAAGTAAACATCTACTACAAAAACCTTAAAAATACAGTTTTAAAAACAGGCAAAATAGAAAAGCTTAGTTCAGCTGGGTGGTGGCGGCGCACGCCTTTAATTCCAACACTCAGGAGGCAGAGGCAGGCGGATATCTATGAGTTCGAGGCCAGCCTAGTCTACAAGAGCTAGTCCCAGGACAGGCTCCAAAGCCACAGAGAAACCCTGTCTTGAAAACCAAAACCAAACCAAAACAACAACAACAAAAAAAAAAAAAAAGAAAAGAAAAGAAAAGAAAAGCTTAAGTAAGTCAGTGAACTTGAGAAGGACAATTTATAATTAACGCACGGAATATTTCTTTTATGTTGCCATTTGTCGAATTCATACTGTATAAACCAGGCGTTGGTGTTGCACACCTTTAATCCCAGCACTCAGGAGGCAGAGGTAGGCAGATTTCCGAGTTTGAGGCCAGCTTGGTTTATAGAGTGAGTTCTAGGACAGCCAGGGTTACAAAGAGAAACTCTGTCTCAAAAAACAAAACAAAAAAAACCCAAACAAACAAAAAAACCAAACAAAAAATTCTTACTGTACTAGGTGTCACATATGTGGAGACAACAAGGTTCACATCCCTGACTTACAGGAGTTCACTGTTTAATAAAGGTGAAAGGTACTCACAGGGAGATGGCAGGTGATGGAGGTGGGAAGGAAGGAAGGACTGAAAGAAACAGTGGAACCAGAAGAAAGAACAGCTTGGGAAAAAGAAAGAACCACCCAGCACATGTGAATGCAAAGGAATGATGCAAAAGACACAGCCAATCAGAACAGCACAGAAGGTTTGCACTGAGGAGGGCAGATGAAGCCAGTCTAAGGCTAAATCCACATCACAAAACACTTTGCTGTGAAAAAAGGAAGAAAGTGATGGCAAAAGGACCTGCTAGATATGAGACATGAACTAAATTACCAAAACAAAGCCAAATTAACAAAGCTTTCCTGCCTAAAAACAGGGCAGGAACATTTAAACTTAAGGCAGTTTTTGCCAGGCAGGGAGGTGGCTTTACGGAGAATGGCAATTGCCACAAAAGCCCAGTGACCTGAGTTCAAACCCCAGTACCCATGAAAAGGAAGGAGAAAACAGACTCCACAGAGTTGTCCACTCTCCACCACATGAATGCTGTGACATGTGTGCACCCCCACACATCACACCCACATAACAAAATTTTCAAAACAGAATGCTGCCCATTACAATATCAATCTTTGGGGACCATTGGTTTAACAGTGAAAGAGGTGGAGAAAATTTCAAAAGATTATGATTTTACTTTTACTAAAGGAATATAAAATGGACTTTTGATCGAATAGCCACCAGGCTTCTCTTTAACCAGTTTTCTAACACTTTAATAGCAGAAAGAAATGACAACCATTCTCTATTTTCTTAGCATCATTGAAAAAATTACAGCAAAACAACAACAACAACAAAGAAACCATCATCTTAGCTCTGAGTTCAGTGCTGGGGTAGACCAAAGGGCCTTGAGCACACTAGGTGTGTGCTCCAGCACCAGCTTCACCCAAGCCATCTTAACACTTCTGGGCAGGAGTGAGTACATTCACAGTCAGGCAGGAGTCTCGCAACCTTTCCATCTTACAAAGCTAAAACTCTGTGTCCATTAAACAAAACCTCCCCCCATTCTCTCATATATACAGATATGTTTCCACTTAAATTATACATATACATTCATTCCCTATGTCACACCGCTTTAATGGTGATGTGTCAGGACCTCTTGGAAAGTTTATTTACTTCCTGTCTTCAGAGCAGAGGGCTGGACGAACCCAGGGTCACTGAGTTGAATCCCCAACTAAAAGTTCATTAATAAATCAAATTCCTAGGCCCTGTCCTAAGTTTACAGAATCTGAGTATCAGACCAGTATTTTGTAACTGAGCTCAATTCTAAGGGGACTTAACAAATATTTGGGAAGTACTAGTTTGTTATCTATTTATTCCTGCAGCTTACACAATATAACACACAGGCCTTTCATTTACACGTCTCCCTAAATCTGTTCAAACAGAAGTAACAAACACCAACTATCAGGAAGAAAATCTAGTCACAGCCAGGATTATTATTGACAGTGATAACTTCTGGTTTATGTTTGCACTTGTCTTCAAATGCTCTTAATTCTAAAAATGGTTCAGCTTCATAGTGTGAACTAGATTGCTTCTTAGCTTTTCGGCTAAGTTGTAGTGTAGTCTGAACTAGAAACAATAGGAATATTTAGAAAGTCTCTGGACCTTTCGATAGCTAATACCTTACATTCAGAAGAATGCCTTTTCCTAACAAGGAATGTCTCCCAAGATTAACTTCAGATTTACTAAACACTGCTTTAGTGGTGTGGATGTGAAAGTATGTGGCCATCTTAATTTTTTCCCAAAAGTTACATTTAGGTAGTAAAACAAAATACTTCAAAGAGGACCCTAGGAGCAAAACAATACTGACAGCTCTGGCTTACAGAATTAAGTTTGCTCTTCATTAGCCAGAGAATGGGCTAATGAAGGTAACATGCTTTCAAAAACAACAAAATCAGTTAAAGGAAAACATCAGAATGCACTCCACCATGACAGGGCCAAGACTCCACCATGACTGTGTCACCTGTGCGATCCTGTTTCCTTTGGAGGTCAGTGTGATTATACTTTTCACACTGCTTTCAGGGACTGTGTGTTCCCATGTTTTAGCCACTGTCATAACTTTTCTTTCTAGCAGTTGATGTTTAAGGGTTATTTCTCTTTCACCAGGGTTTTAGGAAGACTTCTCAGTAGATGGCCTAACTGAATGTTACACTGTGGAAGCTGGAGGAATAAATAGGTAGCCTTACCTTTATCTTTCATTGTTAAAGCTGCTATTAATGAGAGTAACAGAGGGTCATCTTCTGTTGGGCACTGCTCTGACAGCTTATCTCTAAGCAGAGTAGTAGTCTACACAACCGTGTATGCTGTTCGTAGGACACATCTTTTAGCACATACAAAAAACTGACAGTGAGCATTAAAAGTATTAGTCTTAAAGACACAGATAATCATTCATGAACCACAAGGTGTACAAGAAGCAATGCAGTAGAAAGAACAATGCTTTGGGGGGACATTTAACTGGAGTTCATGGGAAGAAAGAGGCAAAGTCAAAGAGACTATCATCATCTCTGGTGCATTGATACACACACACAGACAAACACACAAATACAGAGACACAGACACACACACAGGGCTAGCTAACAGAGAGACCTCAGAACTCCTAGACTACGGATGCTACACAACATTGCCTAGTCTTGCCTATGAAATCTTTTATCTCCAACAATATTGTCTCAAAATGTTCTTAATATGTGATCTTGGGCAAGAAATCTTAAAACTCCTTGAGCTCCCATTTCCATATATGCACAAAACTTCACAACACACCTAATACCACTAATGCACGCACTTTACAGAACAAGCTGCAGGAGCAAGGGAATGGTAGTTACTGCGTGCGCTGCTAGCTGTGGATCCCCTCTGCAACTAAGTGCCAATGGAGAGTTTAGGAATAGAGACTATTTTTCATGCAGGGAGTCAAAAGCAGAAAACTGAAGGGCATATTCTAAAGGTTTCCTTTTCGTAAAAGGCTTTTCAATCTTAAAAGCACATGCAGATCCTAGTTCTCACAGTGACAAGCTTACAAAGGCACTGCCACCTGCAGGCACAGACATGGAACATCCAGAATGGTTATTTAAAAAGTTTCATAGCAAACCTTTGCTCATGGGACTTCTAAAGCCTTTCCAAAAGCTGTTTATTTTTAGTTAGGAGCACTAATAAATGAGGCTCCACTTGCTTCAGTTCTGAAATGGACTCCTGAGTAAAATAAAATCCCCTTTCTTCTTTGCACAGGATTGCTGTTGGAAATCTGAGGACAATGATTGACCTTATGTTTAGTTCTACTCTTAATATCAAGGTCATATAGCTAAGAACATAGACTTCTTGTCTTACAGCCCTTGGTGGTGGGGTATCTGGAATGACCAAGTTGGCTTTGCTGAGTTTCATTTTAGGAACTAAAGTAAATCTGCTCTCATAATTTATAAAAACCAAATTTATGACGAGAGAACCAGTGGGAGAGTTAACACTGCTATCTAGACAAATGCCTTTACAATGTGGTGGGTGCACCAGCACACTGTACAAGGAAAAGCAGTCTTTATGAGGAGGTTAAGAGTATGCATGTCAGAGGTCCCAAAGAATATATGGAAGGTGAAAGATGAGCTAAAGGGAAGAGACAAGGAAATCAAAAGGAAGAAAGACATCCATGTTAATCATTGGTCAAGGATCTCCAATCCCCTAAGGTAAAACCAGGGCCCTGTTCAGAAAGGTCAATACAAAGTTACTGTTTCACACTCATACTGATACACAAGAGTCAATGTACAGTTGTCAAAAGTCCCAGCGGTGTTTGCAGAAACATGGGTTTATGAACTGTCAAGGGGACTACCACACCACAGTGCTACAGAAAACTGAGGCGGCAGGTCCGGCGTATCTGAGGGGTGATTCTTGCAGCTGTTGGGGTTCCACTTCCAAGTCAGTAATGGCAACCTTTTACAACCAGGATAATTATCATCCCGAAGATCCCAGGGCATTTCAATGGGATCTGGAATGCCGCAGGGGGAAAATTCTATATACAGTGAAAGCCACAACACGACAATTAACCCCGTAGTCCTAGGGCAGCGGTTCCCAAAGCCTGGAGCGCACAACTTCAGGAGGAACAAGGACACAGTGTTTATTTTAATAGACAGGTATTTATTTCTTTCTTTTATGAGCGTCAGAAAAATAACTGACTTTCCATTATACGGTTTGGGGTTGAAGTTTCCGCCTTAAACAAACTGTATTTAAGGGGGGGGGTCGGTTTTAGGAAAAACATTTAACATTCGGTAAATAGTACAAGATGACAGGCAGACTGTAACGGTGCAGCGCGAGGGACGGAAGCTGGGGGACCTGGTCCTAAGCACAGCCCCTGGCCCGCTACCGTGGAGCGGAAAGGACCCAGCGCTAGGGCCCTGGAAGCCAGTGGGTTGCGGCGCTATGTCCGTGTAAGAACCTCGGGCACGGTTTCTCTCGCCCGGTTTTCCGGGCCCAGCGTGCGCTTCCATAAAACGGGCGAGGTGTCACACAAGTTGACATCTCGAGAATGCGCCCAGGGCGACAGCGCACCCCAGGTTGCTTGGCGTCGGGACACTGACGCCGAGACCGGTGTCCATGACCCGGGTTCGAATCCCGCCTGCGCCCACTGATTCGCCGAGCCCCTCCCGCCGCCCCCGCCCCTCTCCCCGGCCGAGCGAGCGACTTCACAGACTGGTGCTCAGGGCGTACTCGATCCTACAAAGACTCGGCGGCTGCGACCGCCGCGGGCCGCGCTGTCCACCTCAGCCCACAGTCGCTCGCCAACTGGGCTCGGCCAGACCCGGGCCTGGGCCGGACCGGAGCCGGAGGCAGCCGCGCCCCGCACCGGGCATGCGCAGCTTCGCGCGCGCACCCGGAGAAGAGGCCTCGGCCGCGCGTCAAGCGGACCCTCCCGCCACAGCGCCCCCCAACCCCCAAATGCCTGCCCATCAGTCCTACGCCTCGGCGGACGGCCACCGCTTCCCGGCACTCACCGCTACCAGCGCGGCCGCCTCCCCGCCGCTCCTCCGCCTCAGACCCGCCGCTACGGCTTCGGCCTCAGCCCACCTGCCCGCCGTAGGACAAAGGCGCCACCAACCGACCGGCGCGGGCACGAGGCAATGGCGGCCGGGGCGGAGTGTGGAGGTGGGGGCAGAGGGCGCGCACGCAGCGGCGGCCGCGGCAGTGACGTAAAGAGCGTGCGGGTTTACGGCAGGGCTGAGTTGAGGCGTCCATCTCCTTGGCGACGAGGGGAAGTGGCGCTCGGGCGGCGGTTGGGAACGCCAACGGTTGCCTAGTAACGGGGTCTCTGTGGAGCCCGGCAAAGGACTTCTTCGGTCTGGCCTTTCCCTCATCGGCAACTGGGCCGACAGATTTAAGTCCCCCAATACCCTCGGTCCTGTCTTAAAGCCCTGGACACCTAAGCACCTGTAGATCTGTGTATTGGAGAATCCGCAGACTCCAAACCTGATCGCAAGGAACAAAGAGCAGAGAGGCTAAGAAAAAGCTGAATTTAAATTTACATTTAAATAGGCTGTGTACCCTATTAGTTTCACTGACAAGAAGCAAAAGGCTTCTAGAGATATAGTCCTGCTTCTTTTTGAACCGTGAAGCATGTAAAAATGTTGCTTTTTCTTTTCCGCATTTAATCTAGCGTTTGTTACAGGGAATGGAATATGCTCACACAGTTAAAAATGCTCTCCATTAAGCCATGGCTACATGAATAGCCTTAGGGAGCTTCTTAGATGCCATCGGGTCTTTGTCTCGTTTTCTCCCCCAGCTCCCCCACCCCCGCCCCTTGCAAATAGTACAGATCAAGTAAAATGGTAGCTGTGAAATTTGAACATTGAGAGGCCTATTTTCGTTCTTTTTTAAATTGATTTTTATTGAGCTATACATTTTTCTCTGCTCCCCTCCCTTCCTCTCCCCTCTCTTTCAATCCTCTCCCGTGGTTCCCATGCTCCCAATTTACTCAGGAGATCTTGTCTTTTTCTACTTCCCATGTAGATTAGATCCTTGTATGTCTCTCTTAGGGTCCCTCATTGTTGTCTAGGTACTCTGGGATTGTGATTTGTAGGCTGGTTTTCTTTGCTTTATGTTTTAAAACCACTTATGAGTGAGTACATATGGTAATTGTCTTTCTGGGTCTGGGTTACCTCATTCAATATGATGTTTTCTAGCTCCATCTATTTTCCTGCAAATCTCAAATGTCATTTTTTTCTGCTGTGTAGTGCTCCATTGTGTAAATATACCACATTTTCCTTATCCATTCTTTGATCGAGGGGCATTTAGGTTGTTTCCAGGTTCTGACTATGACAAACAATGCTGCTATGAACATAGTTGAGCGCATGTCCTTGTGGTATGATTGAGAATCCTTTGGATATAAACCCAAAAGTGGTATTACTGGGTCTTGAGGAAGGTTGTTTCCTAATTTTCTGAGAAATTGCCATGTTAACATCCAAAAGGGCTGTACCAGCTTGCACTCCCACCAGCAATGCAGGAATGTTCCCTTTACCCCACATCCTCTCCAGCATAAGTTGTCATCCGTGTTTTTGATCTTGGCCATTGTTACAGGTGTAAGATGGAATCTCAGAGTTGTTTTGATTTACATTTCTCTGGTGACTAAGGATGCTGAACATTTTCTTAAGTGTCGTTTTAGATTCCTCTGTTGAGAGTTCTCTGTCTAGGTCTGTACTCCATTTTTTTATTAGATTATTCGTTCTCTTGATGACCAATTTCTTGAGTTCTTTGTATATTTTGGAGATCAGACCGCTGTCTGATGTGGGGTTGGTGAAGATCTTTTCCCATTCTGTAGGCTGTCATTTTGTCTTGTTGACTGTGTCCTTTGCTTTACAGAAGCGTCTCAGTTTCAGGAGGTCCCATTTATTAATTGTTTCTCTCAGTTGTCTGTATTGCTGGGGTTATATTTAGGAAGTGGTCTCTTGTGCCAATGTGTTCAAGTGTACTTCCCACTCTCTCTTCTATAAGGTTCAGTGTGGCTGGCTTTATGTTGAGGTCTTTGATCCATTTGGACTTGATTTTTGTGCATGGTAATAGATATGGATCTATTTTCATTTTTCTACATTTTTATATCCAGTTATGCCAGTACCATTTGTTAAATATCTTTTATTTTCCATTTTATATTTTTTGTTTCTTTGTCAAAAATCAGGTGTTCGTAGGTGTGTGGATTAATATCCAGGTCTTCGATTTGGTTCCATTGGTCCTTCTGTCTGTTTTTATGCCAATACCAGGCTGTTTTCAGTACTGTAGCTCTGTAGTAGAGTTTGAAGTCAGGGATTGTGATGCCTCCAGAAGTTCTTTTATTATACAGGATTGTTCTGGCTATTCTGGGTTTTTTGCTTTTCCATATGCAGTAGAGTACCATTCTTTCGAAGTCTGTGAAGAATTTTGCTGGTATTTTGATGGACATTGCATTGCATCTGTAGATTGCTTTTGGTAAGATTGCCATTTTTACTATGTTAATTCTACCTACCCAAGAGCATGGGAGATCTTGCCACTTTCTGGTGTCTTCTTCAGTTTCTTTCTTCAAAGATTTAAAGTTCTTGTCATAGAGGTCTTCCACTTGTTTTGTTAGAGTCACTCTGAGGTATTTTATGCTATTTGTGGCTATTGTGAAGGGTCATGTTTCTCTGATTTCTTTTCTTTTCTTTTTTTTTTTTTGTCATAACTTGGGTACGGATTTTCTCTGATTTCTTTCTCAGCCCATTTAGCTTCTATGTAAAGGAGGGCTACTGATTTTTTTTTTTTTTTTTTTTAGTTAATCTTGTATCCTGCTACATTACTGAAGGTGTTTATGGGTTGTAGAAGTTCCTTGGTAGAATTTTGGGGTTGCTTATGTAAACTATCATTTCATCAGCAAATAGTGAGCGTTTGACTTCTTCTTTTCCAATTTGTATCCCCTTGATCTCCTTTTGTTGTCTTATTGCTTTAGCTAGGACGAGAGGCCTATTTTCTTTGAACATCCACTTCTATGTTCAGTCTGCTCATTGACTCATTGTTTGTTGTATATCTGCCCTCAAAACTTGGCTGGTGAGGGAGTAAAGACACATGCTTTCAAGACCTGAGTTCATTCACATGCACACACACACACACACAGAGAGAGAGAGAGAGAGAGAGAGAGAGAGAGAGAGAGAGAGAGAGAGATGTTAAATGATAAGACAAAAAGTCATCTTTAATCCTAGCACTCAGGAGGCTGAAGCAAGTAGATCACTATGCGTTTAAGGCCAGCCTATACATAAGGAGTTGCAGGCCAACAAGGAAGACCCTGTTTTGAAAACTTTTCTTTTTAATTATAAAATAATTCTTTAAAATACTCTGTGACTTGTTGTGTACCTATCATCCCTAGAAAATAGAGACCCTCCTCTGTTCCCTTGGAAGATGGAGACTAGTAGAAAGATGGACCAGGTTAAGAGAAACCACCTTAGGGTGTGCAGCTGCACACTGAGGTATGTGCTGGGGGAAGAAGTAGGAGAAACAGTTGTAGAAATTACGATAAAATTGCATGAAATTAGAGATCAAAACAGAATCTGTCAATTAGGTCGTCCACAGACACTCATCCTTTCTTCTCCAAAACAGATCCTAAGGTATGGGGCTGGAGAGATGGCTCAGCAGTTGAAAGTGTTTGCTACTCTTGCAGAGGACTGAGATTGGGTTCCCAGCACCTATATGTCAGCTCACAACTGTCTGTAATTCCATTTCCAGGAGCTCTAATACCCAATTCTTGCCTATGCATGCACCAGACACACATATGGCACACAGACATGCATTTAGGCAATACACTCATACACCTAAAAATAAATACTTAAAATAATCATAAATTATAAAAATTTAAAAATGCCAACCAGGTTATTTAGCCAAAGTATGGGCTGGGGCATGGCACAGTTGGCAACGTGTTTGCTCACCATGCAGGAAGCACTGGAACGCATCCCCAGCACTGCATAAACTGGTGTGCTCTTGCAGGCCTATACTCCTAACTCTCGGGTTAAGGAAGGAGGATCAGAAGTCTGTGCTCATCCTCTACTACTCAGTGAGTTGGAGGCCAGCCTAGCTAACGTAAGCAAAAGGCAAAATCACTCGATTTTAGAGGTATATAAGGGAAAAACAGACAAGATCCTTGTCCTTGGGATGTACACAACCCATTAGAGAGCATAAGAGCGTGCACCACCACTGCTCGGCTTAAACGGTTTCTTTTATTAGTTGCTTTGGTCATGGTGGTTTTGGTAAGCATTGGATCTCCAGTTGCTGAGTTCCTCTGCTGCCGATGCAATAAGCCAAATCAAACCAAATTAATAAATCCAGATTTAATAAGCAGGGCAATGCAAAGCAGAGCACTCCTGGGTGGCTCTCAGGAAGGCTCGGGAAGAGAGAAAACATGAGAGCACACGTGACAGATCAATGGGCCAGGTCTTTAAGAGCCCATAGGTGCCCATGGCAGGGTTTCTCAGGCTCGGGGTCTGGAATGGGAGGAGTGAGGCTGGGCCAAGCTTCCCAACAGTTTCATCACAAAAGAAGCAAAGTTAAGACCTTGGTGCTCAGAATGAAAGCTTTGTAACCTTGTGCTCAAATACACTCTTTTGCCCATAAGCAACATTGTTCTTTGCGATAAAGAGTACCAGATCCGTGTATACCTGCTAACTCATCACTAGTAGACTCCAAAGTATGGCTGGTGAGTAAGATGAAAGCTGGTGATGATGTCAAATGCATCTTTGATTTCAGTATGCTGGTGGTTTGATTAAGAATGGCTCCCATAGGCTCATATATCTGAGTGCTTGGCTACCAGGGAGAGGCACTATTTGAAAGGATTAGGAGTGTGGCCCTAACACTAACAGGGAGGAGGTGTGTCACTGGGGGTGGGTTTTGAGGTCTCAGAAGCCCAAGCCAAGCCCAGTGTGTCTCTTGTCTTCTGTTGCCTGCGGATTAAGATGTAGAACTCTCAGCTCCTTCTTCAGCACCGTGTCTGCTGCACCCTGCCATACTTCCCACCATGATGACAGTAGGCTAAACCTCTGAAACTGTAAGGCAACCTCAGGCTCCAGAATGTCACACTAGCCTTAATGTGCACTTTGTCCTCAGCATCTTCTTTTTTAACATCCATGAATCCTGTCAGAGAGTTTCCCAAGGGTATTAAACCTATGCAGAACTTGACTGGGAAAAATCCTGCACACTTTGATATTCCTTCATTGAGAATTTGCATTTGGCATTGTCCCTTTGGAAGGTTAGTTAGGATGTTTTGGGGATATGGAAATCAATTTTCTAAAGGTGTAAATTGGAGAACAATAAAAAGGCCCTTGGCTAAGGGAGAGGGTCTCAGTCTGAGATGCTGAGCACTGCAGCTGGAAAGGCTGGATTCGTCCCTAAGGTGCCCTGTGTCTCCTTTCCACAGACCTGTCTAAGCCCACACCCATCCTACAACAAGCCCCCAAATAACCAGTTTCCTCTTTAAGAGTCGCTGTGCTCGTGGTGTCTCTTCACAGCAGTGGAACACCCACCGAGACACATGCCATTGGATATATGCCCAGTAGTGGAATTGCTGGACACAGGCTAGTTCCCTTAACTTCCCGAGGAACCTCTAGTTGAATCTCTGTAACAGCTGTACTAATTCATGTCCCCATTAGCACCGCCCTCCTCTTTGCATCTTCGCCAACATCTGTTGGTGTTTGTCTTTGCTTGCTTCTGAAGCCTTGCTTCTGTGGCTCAGGCTGGCCTCCAGCTTGTGGTGATCTTGGTACATCAGCCACCAAAGGGTTGAGGATCATTAGTGTGTTTTCTTCTAACTCCCCTGTTGTCAGAGCACCCTGGAACATTGTGTGTCTACAGGTCTACTGTCTAGGCGAAGGGATTAGTCTCTCTTATTTGCAGTTCTCAAAGGGCTCACGGGGGCTAATAGAAGCCAAAGCAATCCACATTTCTTAGCACTACCCTTAGCGGGATTCCTGGACCGTGGAGCTGTGTGACGGAGGTGAGAACCCATGGAGATTGGGGCAGAAGGAGCAGCAGCCTCACTCAGCTGGCTGCACAGACTAGAAGCCTGCTTGCCTGTGCTGCCCTTAGGCTGGCAATGGGGCGACTCTAGCCAGTAACAGATCTCCATTGTTTTAAATTCCTTGACTCAAATTTATAGGCAGACCTCACCATTTGTGAAGACACAGTGGATGAGAACACAAGCTATGGGATCAGAATGGCCCATGCGCATCTCTCTGCTCCACCACTTTGCAGCTGGGCAAACTGGAACTTGTGCTTGACCCTTTCCTGAACCTCATCTGCAAACAGGGAGTAAGAGTATTGCATGTTATGTTCAGCTGAAGTAAGGGTAAAATGCCATAGCACGTAAGCTTTGTATGTATAGCTCTCTGAATCAGGCCTGGCTCGCAATGAATTCATTAACTCATAGATATCATCTGCTATTGCTTTCTGTGATGGTATCATAGTTTGTAGCTTTCTATAGATCTGTTTGGGCTGTGTTTTTAGACCACTGCTAGAAAACAAAGGTTTTTGGTTTTCATGTCCTTACGTGGCATAACTGTCACCTGTGGCTTGAATCCTGTTTTCCCTAGAACATTGGCGAAGGGGTGGAGGGGACTTCACTGCAGTGATGTGAAGTTCCTGGTTAGCTTCAACAAAGCTTGTAGCCTCCTAAAGTAAAGCTTTGCAAACCAAGTAGATGAGATAAGGAAGGCCCTGTCCGGGGCTGGAGTAGGGAGACTGTTGATTGGTCACCTTTAAGTGTCTCACAGCCATTAGGAAGCCTCCTTGCCAGGGTCACCTGAAGAGGAAGAGTCTGGTGTCTGGTCACACTCCCATGTCAGGGTGACTTTGTAGTACCGTGGTAGTCAGAATTATGACTGTCAAAGATGCTCATGTCCTCATTTCTGGAACTTGTGAATCTATGTCTTTACATGGAAACAAGGATAATGCCATTGGTTTTAATATAGGGGATATCCCTGGGTTGTCTGGGTAGACCCATGTGATTGCACAGGTTCTTATAAAGGAAGGTGGGAAGCAGAGTCACAGAAGGTGGCATGCTACAGAGGAGATATGGGAGGAGATGGGGAGGAGAAAAAGGGAGGTGTGATAGTTTATATGTGAAATGTCCCTCACAAACCATGTGTTTGAACACTTAGTCCCTAGCTGGCAGTGCTGTATGGGGAGGTTATGGTGGTCCCTAGCTGGCGGTGCTGTATGGAAGGTTATGGTGGTTCTTAGCTGGTGGTACCTTATGGGGAGGTTATGGTGATCCCTAGCTGGCGGTGCTGTATGGGAGATTATGGTGGTTCTTAGGTGGTGGTGCTGTATGGGGAGGTTATAGTGGTCCCTAGTTGGTGGTTATGGAAACATTTGGGAGAAAGGGGCTAGATGGAGATGAGGAATAATCCCTGCATCCTTTAAATTCTAATCCACCAAGATCTGAGAAGCAGAAGCCTCCCACTCCTACTGCTGCTCTCACGCATTTTCTGCTGCAATGGACTGAAATCCCCCTGTAACCATGAGCTGTAACAAATCCCCCACCCCTGCCAGTTGCTCCTCTCAGGCATTTGCTGGGGGCAGGAGGAGGGAGAGAGAGGTGGGGTATTGGTTGGTCCTGAGAAGCAAGCAGCTTCTAGAAGCTAAAAGAGGCAAGGAGATAGATGTTCCCACAAACCCCATGGGAAGAAACACAGCCCTTCTGATTTTTTTTTAAACTCTAGACTTTATTATCTGCAGAAAACATGATATATTTTTCACATAAGTTTTAATTTGACTAACTTCTTCCCCTTTAATAATTAAATCTATCTTGACATACCAGAGGTCAGTATTAGATTTCCTCTCTTCTCTTCTTAAGCATCTCCCTTGACTTTACCCTTTTTCTCCCTGTATCTCTGTTTGGATTTCCTGCCTGGTCTATCCTGCCTTGCTATAGGCCAAAGCAGGTTCTTTATTAACCAATGGTAATAAAACATATTGATATCATACAGAACAGTTATCCCACAGTTGGGTCCTTTGCAGATAACCCAAATTGTTCATATCAAATGTCCCTTCTGAAGTTTTCGTCTGGATAACTGGTTGACTCAGTAGAGATGGGATGAAGATGAACATTTCAGATTAAAAACCCAATGGTGAAAACACCATTTCCTTCTTATCCATAGTTTCTGGGAATCAGAAGATCTCACTTGGAGTCAGTGGCTGCCTCAGTGACAGGAAGCCATTGGAGATCTGCGGGCTGAGCAGGTCTTCACATGTCCCCTGGAGTGTCTCCACATTGGTTATCCACATGCCCAGCCTGGGCTGCATGGCACCCGAGGGCAGTCTTGCTGTTTACACACAGTTCAGGGCTCCAAGAGAGCAGCTGAAAGAAACCAGAGAGGCACGAGCTACATAGCTTTCTGTGACGGAGCTTGAGTAATCATACAAGTACAAACAGCTTCAAGCAAGGAAAACACAAATTCTACCTCAGAATGGGAGGAATGTCCAGACCCCGTTCTGGGATGAGCACAAAGTCTTGGGGAAGAGCTGTGACAATCTCTGAGAAACCCGGTCTGCACAGTTGAATCACCTCTCAGTCCTACAGTTGATGATTTTGAGCCTGTCCCTCGGATCTCTCCATGTCTCTGTGCAGCCCAGACAAAACCTCGTCTATGCTGTTGGCATCTCTGGTTTGGCCCATTCCATATAAATGTATTTGTACACACACACACTCATTGTTATTGAGACGGGGTCTCACTGTGTACCTATGGCTGGCCTGGAACTTACTATATTTAGTTCAGGGTAGCCTTGAAGTTATAGAGGTCTGCCTGCCTCTGCATCCCAAATGCTGGGATTAAAGGCTTGTGCTACCACGCTGGCTGGGATTTTTTTTTTTTTTTTTTTTTTTTTTTTTTGGTTTTTCGAGACAGGGTTTCTCTGTGGTTTTGGAGCCTGTCCTGGAACTAGCTCTTGTAGTGGCTGGGATATTTTTGCAAGATGAATCTGCTCCCATTTCTAGGAACATAAAGCTGTCTTCAGGGCCTCTGGAACAGGTCCCCTTTCTGCCTTCCTGCTTAACTGAGGCCACTGTCTTCTATGCTTTCAATTTGCAATTACAGCGGTCCTGTTGGGCCCGACACACACCATGTTCTTTGTACTTCAAGGTTTTTGTGTGTCTCATTCTCTCAGTCCCATTTCTGCTTCTATCTCCTTCCTTCCCTCCTTCATTTTCCACTCTTTAACTAAGTCCAGCTAATTCTAAGGTTTAGACCTCAGCTCTTGTGCTCTGTGTAAGAGGCTGTGTAACCACGTAGCTAGGCCAACAGACTATTGCTTAGTACCTGGGTTCAGACCTTGGCGTTCCCACTTACTACTGTGTGACCTTGGGTACAAAACCCTAATCTCTTCAGATCTGAAACAGGCAAAACACTTAGCAGAGTGCCTGAAACATAATACTCAGTGGGTCATTTGCAGCCTGTTACTTCATACTACAACCTCATCTGTGATTTTGGTCCCACTGCCGAGGACAGAGGGGTGCTAAATAAAACACAAGGGTCCTTAGCGTACGGTTCATGAACATGAATGTCTTCATTGACTGGAAGTAAGCCTTTCTCTTTATTGTGAATTGCTGCTCTGAAGGGAGACCTCCTCCAGAGCTACAGCTGGCTCCAGAATGTCACATGTAACCTTAATCTGCCCTTTGTCTTCAGCACCTTCTGTTTAACATACGTGGATCCTGTCAAGAGTTTTCCAAGGATACAAAGTCTACCCAAAACTCGATTGGGAAAAATCCTGCACACTGTGGGTATTCCTTAATTAAGAATTTGCATTTTTTAATCCCAGCACTCAGGAGGCAGAGGCAGGTGGATCTCTGGGAGTTTGAGGCCAGCTTGGTCTACAAGAGCTAGTTCCAGGACAGGCACCCAAGCTACAGAGAAACCCTGTCTTGAAAAACCAAAAAAAAAAAAAAAAAAAAAAAAAAAAAGAATTTGCATTTTGCATTGTCCCTTTGGAATCTTAGTTAGGATGTTTTAGGGAAATGGACATCAACTTGTTAAAGGTGTAAATTGGAGAACAATAAAAAGGCCCTTGGCCCAGGGAAAGCATCTCAGTCCCAGAGAGGCTGAGCCCCGCGGCCGGAAAGGCTGGATTCGTCCTGAAAGTGCCCTGTGGCTTCTTCCGGCCGCGAGTGAAGCTACACCTGTTCTGCAGCCCTGCTTTGTTTCCAGCAGAGGTTGGCCATTTCTGCGTCTTTGTGAGACTGGGACTGAGCCTGCCAGGGCTTCAGGCACGCTGGGCAAGCTCCCCAGCACTGAGCTACTGAGACAGGGTCTCACTAAATTGCCCAGGCTGTCTTTGAACTCTGTGTAGCTCTGATTAACTCTGAACTTTTGATCCTCTTACTCCAGCCTCTTGAGTGAGTGGCAGGGATGTCAGCCTATGCCAGTAGGCCTGGCTGCTGCGGGTATCTTCTTGTATTACTGCTCACACTTGTCCTTTCTTTGTGATGATGGAGGACTTGCCACTAGATCTGATATTTAATTAAGTAATGAACAAACAGAGTGCTAACTGTGTTACATGCTTGTTGTCTATAGTTTGATGATTTTATGTCTTTATAATTGCTTTTCTTCATGACACCATTATGTTATGATATTAGACTCCACTGGGAGAAATCAGAGACTTAGACTCAATTGAAATTTAGATTAAATAAATTTATTCTTACTGCTGGCAGAGGGATGGTAGCCTTAGAGCCAATACAGCATGCTCCTGCAGAAAGCGGTTAAGGCAGGCATTAGACTAACCATGGAATCCACCGCTGGGCAGGAGCATTGCTTGCCTTCCCTCAGGTGTTTCTTACTTTCCTGCGATATAGTAATACAAGGGCATTTCATCTCTTTCCCATCGCGATAAGCAGGTTTTACGGGAGCACAGGCAGCTGTTACTGCTTCACAGCCCATTCACTATCTTCTCAGCTCACCTGCAGACCGCTAGGCTCTCCCAGGCATCCCCAACCCGGAGTCAGATATTAGGGGGTGGAAGCTGAAGGATGAGAGAAGCAGTGTGGTCAGCCATTACAGAGACCATTTACCTCTAACAATGCTCAGACCCAAGGGGCCATCCTGTCCTCAGACTGTCTCCTCAGTCTGCATCCTCAGTCTGCACTGAGCTCTTGTCTCCTCCCACCTGATATTCCTCCCTCTGCCCAGCCATATCATTCCTGTCTCCGCCTCCCTAGTGCTGGGGTTAAAGGCGTGGGATTTCAATTGCTGGGATCACCTTTGTGTGAGCTCTGTTTCTCTTTTAGACAGATTCAATCTGTTGTAGCCCAGGGTGGCCTTGAACTAACAGAGAGCCTTCTGCCTCTGTTTCCCAAATCCTGAGATTAAATGTGTGTGCTACCACTGCCTGGCCTCTAGTGGCTTAGCTCTGCACTCTGATCTTCAGGCAAGCTTTATTTGTTAAAACACAAACTATCACATCCAGCCCTGAAGGGATGGATGGCTCTGTATTAAGCTTCTTTATCATCACAGGGGACCTGTGTAAATTATTACTCTGGTCTGAGTACTCTAATGACTGGGGTGTAGTAGTTCATTTCTGGACAGGCAATAGGACAGTGCCATCAGGTTAGGGCTGGCTGTCATGTCCCCACAATGTCTTATTCCTTGGAAAATATATTTCTAAGACGGGTCCATTGGCTTCTCCAGACAGTCAGAGGAAGCCAAAGCACACAAACACTTAACAACTTGGATATAAAGAAAACCATTGATGGACGGAGACAGGAACTCTCTTGGGGTATATGAAAGAGCGAGGGAGCTCTTTGGGCCGGGAACTTTGCTGAGCACTTTGTATATCCTTACTTAGTGCCCTTTAACTACCTAAAACATAGATATTACAATCCCAGTTTCTGGATGAGAAAGTTGAGTCTCAGAGGAGCAGATAATTACCCAAGCGTATAAGGTAGTCTACTTGTGGTGGGGTCCTTGCTCTTGATATTTCCCATACAGTGACTCTTCCTTCCATTTTATAGATATGCAAACTGAGAATCAAAGATGTGAATTCATTCTGTTCCCTCCCACACACATTGTGAAGTGTTATAATCCGTGTTCGAACCCACGGTCTTTGAGACTTCAAAGCCCTCTTGTTGAACTGTGCCTTATGGAGTTTATGGAAATGGGTGAGTTGGTGGTCAGCCCTGCCTGCGGCTCCAGTAAGTGTGACCCTGTGGAGCCACAGGCCTGAGCAGGGAGCATCCTGGCTGATGGGAAATGCACACTAGCAGACAGAGAACTCCATTAGCCCCCATTGTTTAGACGAGAGAGTCAAAAGTAGGAAGTGAGGGATAAAAGAATTCCCAAGTAGGAAGCTCTCTGTTGGGCTCCTGCTGAAACAGAAAGCAGCATTATTTCGCAACCATTAATGATGAACTCTGCGAGGATGAAAGCAGCCTTGTGACCTGTGAATGTAACGAGATGAAAATGAGGTAATGTGATGTTTTATAACGACAGAGGATCTGAGAAGCTGGGAATTGTCTCAGCGTGAACACTCTGCGGAAGAGGGAACAATGGGTGCCATCTGGAAGCAAATATCTATTCAGCTGTATTTATAGTGGTATTCATCTTGTCTTTCAGTTCAGAGGTTACCAAGGCGCTTATCTCACCTTGCGGCGTGTATGAAAATACGGCGCTTGTCACAGTCCCCGCTGCTTCCTTCCGTGGAACCTGTCACATACAAAGAAGAGAGGCAGAGCCCTCCAAGGAGGGGAGTGAATAGCTCAGGCTGAGACAGAAACAAGGAGGCAAGAGAGCAGGGGGAAGAGAAGAGCTGAGAGGTTTTGTCCACCACCGCCCAACCTCTTTCTCTAGCCTGGGGCTGTTAGATGAGGTGGTACATACCAGCTACATGTTAAAAGCAAAAGCTGGACTGGGTTGGCACCGCTGGTTGCCTTACACACATGCAGGAGCCTCAGTTCAATCCCCAGAACACACAAGAAAAAGCTGGTTGTGATAGCACATACTTGTACACACAGTGCTAGGGAGGCAGAGGCAGGGGGTCCCTGGGGCTTGCTGGCCAGCCAGCCTCACCCATCTGGTGAGCCTTAGGTCAGTGAGGGACCCTGTCTCAAGGGAGCTAGATTGGTTTCCTAAGGATGACACCAAATGTTGTGTTCTGTCCTCTACATATGGGCATACACACATAGACACACATACATGCAGACACACAGACACAGACAAACACATACACACACAGAGACACACACATACATACACAGATATACACAAATACACAGACACACATACTCACAGAAACATACAAGACACACAGACACACACAGATAGACAGACACACACAGATACACAGACACACATACTCACAGAAACATACAAGACACAGACACACACAGATAGACACACACACACAGACAGCACAAAGACATCCACCTCTTCAGTTGTAGTGTCTACATTCACCAGGTACTCAGCAGCTATTATATTGGATGGTGCAGATAGGAATGTGTCTGTTATCACAGATGGGCCCACCCATTAATATACCTAGGAATATTCAAACCCCAGGACTACAGAAACCCCATGGCTACAATATCCCTGGTCCCTAGAGAGCCGGTTGGAGTCTTCCGAAATGGATATAAGAGTACTAAGTGCCCGGGGAGCTGTCTGAAGCCCCTGAAATGATTAATATCATTTTTGCTAGATATTATGATACTGAAAGTGCACACTCCAGTCTTTCCAGTAGTCATAGTCACTCATTTCAGATGAGAAAACTGAGCTTAGGATGAGGCCACACAGTCAGTAGTAGTACCCTGGTTTTGGACCCATGTCTCTGAGGTCAGAGGTCACAGTGATGACTCTCAGCGCCATGCTTTCCTGCTGCATGTTTCCTCACCTGTCATGGAAGGATCTTAGCTGCTGTCTCTTGAAATTGGAAAGGGAGGCAAAACTCTTGATTTCATTCACTGATGTGGGAGGCGGCTGTGTATTGGTGTCCTCTGAGATGGAAACATTCCATCCTGCCAGAAAGCTCCTTAAGAACTCAAAATAGCTTCAGGAAGTTCCTGAAATTGACCAGATTCTCTAGATGACCCCTGCTCCCCTCCCCAGTCTATAATAAAAGCTGAGTCCTTCTCAAAGGAAGTGAGACTGAGCTATAAAGACTCAAAGAAGTAAAGCTAGAAGACTGAGAGGTTTTGACCAGCCCAGTCACCCTGAAAGGGCCCCAGCTGTTGAAGTGCCTCCAGGTCACACAGTGTGTTCCAGGTTCCCAACTTTTGTGAACTGCCACCTATGACGGGGTGGGCTTTGGTGATGCAGCTGTCTTTGAGTCATTTCTGCTCCCGTAAGTAACCCATCACCCACATTTCTGTAAGTAATCCCAATAAAACTCATGGTTTTCCAAGTTGGACTTCAGTATTATCTGCACCTTGGTGTGTTGTCAGAGAAGTAGACATGTGTCACATCTCCCTGGGAAAAGCTTTGTCACACGGTAAGAGATGATGCCAGGAAACTGTAAAGGAAGTTGAGCAAGTAAAACATCCAGAGGAAGTGTTTCCAGGAGGGGAGCCGATGAGCAGCTTACATCATGGGGAACTGGGGTTTCCTCCTGACTGGGAGGATGATGCAGAATCCGCCTCTTAGCCATCCTACCTGAGGGGCTGAGGAACTTAGGGCAGCTTATAACTCTGTGGAAGACTGTTTCCAGGGCCATTTAATGCTGGCACTTCTGTTCTGCTCTGATCCAGAATTAGCTGAAGATGTTTTTGAAGCCATTAATGGCCTCAGAACAAGTGGTCACAGATGCTCAAGATACGGTGAAGAGTGGTCACTGTGGATGGAGGGCCTGAGGGTGGGGACCTGTAAGGTGCCACACGGTGGGTTGTTGGTCACTCTTCTTTATGCCTAGAGCCCAATACTATTTTACACCCTGTAACAAGAAACTAAGAAGGTTCCGGTCTGCCAGAACATGCCTGTGGGAGCGCCCAGAGGCACAACTAGACATCTGAGCTGATTTTTGACGCGAACGCCAGAGAAGAAGGTTAATATCCATTGCATACAAAGAACTCATTAGCACTGAGACTTGTCTAGTTCAATACTATAACCCTAACACGTGACCCACATTAACTGCTCAGTGCCCTGGTTAAGTGAATTAATAATTGAGACTGAATGACAACTATTTAGAAAAGGATGGTTAGTTCATTGATAAGGAAGTTCAAGTGGCTGATAAACATTTGAGAAAACATAAGAACTCACCTTCTCTGGGCCTGGCAGTGCAGAACTGTAACCCCAGCTCCTCAGAATCATGAAGTCAAGATCTTCCTGGGCTCCAGAAAGAGTTCCAGGCCAGCCCGAGTAACTGCTTCACTATGGGAAAGAGACTGAGGACGTGTTATCCATCAAGTTAACAAATATATGAATGATAACATTTAGTAATAGAGTTCAAGGTTGTTGGTTTTTGTTGCTGTTGTTTTGTTTTTGTTTTTCGAGACAGGGTTTCTCTGTGTAAACTAGCTGTCCTGGAACTAACTCTGTAGACCAGGCTGGCCTCAAACTCACAGAGATCCAACTCCCGCCTAGTGCTGGTATTAAAGGTGTACACCACCAGCCTGACTCCAAGGTTGTTTCTTAAAAGTATCTTCTGTTTTGTTTGAGACAGAGGATTATTATGTAACTCTGGCTTCCCTTGAACGGTTATGTACACCAGGCTGGCCTTGAGCTGGGGAGATCTGCTTGCCTCTGCCTCTGGATTGCTGGGACTAAAGGTGTGTGTAACCACACCTGGCGGTTCAAAGCTTCTTAAAAATGAGTTTTTCAATTTTTTTCTTGCAAAGCATTTTGAAAACATTTGTTTGCACTTTCTACATATAGATTTCTTCTAAAACCCTGATCTGTGGACATCAGAGAACACATACCCAAGCTGCATGACCAAAGGCCTGTGTTGCTCAGTGCCCACTGCAGAAGTGGAAACCTGGAAGCGAGTCCACGGCAGAGCAGCTGAATCAGATGAGACAAGTTCGCCACACAGACTATCACACAATTACTTCAAACAGAAGCGGTGGACCTGTGTCTACTGACTCGGAATGATTTCTGTGATACATTATTTAGTCGGAAGTGGTTTATTTTGCTTAGGCAAAGAACAAATACATTCTTTAACACGGGATATCATGAGGAGGGGGAGGGTAGAGCTAGATAAAGAAAACTGTGGGGCTAGAGAGATGGTTCAGTAGTTATCAGTACATACCGTTCGGAGAAGACCCAAGTTTGGTTCCCAGCACCCACGTCAGGGTGCCCACAGCCACCTATAACTCCAACCCCAGGGGATCCAATGTCCTCTGCTGGTCTCCACAGGCACTGCACATGAGCACATATCATACACAGACACACATAATCAAAATTCTTATAAAAATATCATGGGAACAGTGTTCACAGCATAATAACATAGGAAAACTATAAAACAGGGATTCATGCTTTCCTTGGGAGAGAGAACTCCCAAGATACCAACAGGCTAGGACTACACTGTGAATACAAATGTACAAATGGAAATATCGATTGAATTTTGGAATAGGACAATGGATTACTTTTGGTCTGCAACATTTCATATATATGTGAACTGTCTATTTAATATAATGTCTTTAGTGAATTAATATGTTCTGCAGGGGCATTGGCGAATCAAAATGCGTGATTCTGGGCTGGGGAAGATGGCTCAGTGGGTAACGTGGATGTGGCAGTGTGTGTCTGAAACCCTAGAATCGAGTGTTCATCGGGACAAAATATTGCTGTATAAGATTCAGAATCATGTATCTTGGGTATCTCCCTCAATCACTCTGGGCCTTATTCTTTGCTACTACATTTATGTATCTGTGTGTTTACTTATTGCGTATGCTCAAGCACATGCAAGACTGCCACTCTATGTGTGTGGAGTTTAGAGGCAACTTTCGGGAGCTGGTTCTCTCCTTCCACTGTGTGGGTCCTGGGACTCAAACTCATGTTGTCAGGCATGGCAGCAAGCACCTTGACCCACTAAACCATCTTGTCAGCCCTGTATCTTATTTTTCTGAGACAGGCTTTCTCACTGAACCTGATCTGGCTAGATTAGCCAGCAAGCCCCAGGGAGTCTCCTGCCTCTGGTTCCCAAACCCTGGTATTATAGACACACACTGCCTTGTTTGTATTGTTTTGTTTGTTTCTTTGATTATATTGATACAGGCTGTAGCTATGTTGTCCTGTCTGGCCTAGAACTCACAGAGATCCACTTGCCGCTACCTCCCCAGTGATAGGATTAAAGACACATGCTACCATGCCTGGCTTTCACCTGGTTTTTCACATGTGTGTTGGGATCTGAACTAAAGTCCTCATGCTTTGGGGGCAAATATGCCACTGACTGATCCATCTTTCCAGCCCCACCTCAAAGTTTTATGTTCTGAACTCCTTGTGACATCCTGTGAGTCCCCAAGGAAAGGGACCCAGCGTGGGTTTGAAGAACAGGAGGTGGCATCATGGGACTGTCTTGGGGACTGGCTAGCACAGGGATGGCTGTAGGAGCTTCTCCCTTCATAGTCTACCTCCTGGGGTCCTGGCCTGAGTCTGATTCTTCAGCTTTCCTGCCCAGCATCCTTCCAGTAACATTTTCTTCTGTCTAACTTCATGAGCTCTTATACATGAGGACAGTATGGAGAACAGGAGGGGCTGGATAGTGGAAGGAACTCCCTTTCATATGAGGGTCTCAAAATAGACCTCCTTTGGAGACACTGTCTGTCTTAGATCTGACTGGGGAAGAGAGGAGGTCGCAGATGATGTGGGGGGGTCTGGACAGACAGGGATCTGAGATCTGAGGTAGGAACAAAGTCTGCTTGATGGCTGGAGGTTCCTAGTGAGTGGGCATCAGAGGGGGAGGCTGGCAGAAGCCAGGATGTAGAAGACCTTAAAATCATAGCAGGAAATCTTGAGTCACCTCTTCTACCACCAAATCCATCTCTTATTCCAGACACCCCAGTTCCAGAAGGCTGCTGGGGTTTAGTGCTGTGTTCCCATGTCTGAGGGTCAGAATCAGCCAGACCAGCAAGGCATTTTAGCCAGATCCTGACGACTCTTGGCCAAAGTACCCTTTGGTTTTGTTGACTCTCGGGTTTTCCAGATTTCTCACTGTGTTCTTTCCTAAGTGTTTTAGTTCCTTTCGACAAATCCCAGCTCAAGTCTGCCGAGTTCTAGGGAAATATCTGGGGGACACAGTTAGGTCTGGGAATTCCAGCTAGAGAACCCAGTCATCTAGAGATGGGCAGGCATGCAGTCAGTGTGGGGCCCAAGCAGGTAGGTCCTGATGGATCCCTTCAGACTTGTTACTTAATGTCTTGCATTTACAGAATGAGTGCTTCATCAGCACCCAGCATGGGCCCATTCTCTGGATGGGCAACAGGAGATGACTGTGTTTGATGGTTTTATGTCAACTTGACACAAGCTAAAGTCATTTGAGAGGAGGGAACCTTAATTTTAAAACCACTTCCATATGACGGGGCTGTAGGCAAGCCTGTAGGGCAGGGCATCTTCTTAATTAGTGATTGATGGGGTAGTCCTGGGTTCTTTAAGAAAGCAGGCTGAACAAGCCATGGGGAGCAATCCAGTAAGCAGCACCCCTCCATGACTTCTGCATCAGCTCCTGCCTCCAGGTTCCTCCCCATTTTGAGTTCCTGTCCTGACTTCCTTCGATGATGAACAGTGATGTGGAAGTTTAAGCCAAATAAACCCTTTCCTCCCCAAGTTGCTTTTGGTCATGCTGTTTCACCATAGCCGTAGGAACCCTAACTAAGGCAATGACTAAAACATTGATCCCCTTCTCTCTAGGAATCAGTTAAATGTGAGGCATGGCCATTATAAAGGTTATGGAGTGGAAGTTCCACTAGGAATCAGCTGGCAAAGCCAAAAGGGTCTGTGTTGTGGGGAGCCAGATCTCCCCAATGGCTTCACTAAAAGAGGCAGAGCTATACCCACTCGCCACAACCCCGGTTGCCCGCTTTAACTAACAATCCTGCGCAGGGGAACATCTTTTGCTCTATTGATTACGGCGGGGGGGGCGGGGGGGCGCAGTAGAAAAGGTGGAGGTGAAGGAGACTCAAAGGGCCTTGAGGAGACTGAGGGCGACTGTAGAAAGGGGATGTGGGATGCTGACTCTCATGAGGTCTTCCTGGTAGTGGTCACTGCCTATCCGGGCAGAAATCACATGGCAGAGCAGCTACCCCAGATAAAATGTTCCTGTGAACACCGCAGCAGTCAGGATCTAAGTAGACTGACTTCTCTGTAGCCTCCAGGAGGTAGCAGGGCCAGAGAGGAAAGCTAAACTCTGAGCTGAACTGTCCAGGGGGGAAACCGTGAAAATTACCCAGTGTCCCTCAGGAAGCCAACACTTGGTCACTGCAGACAAGGGGGTCAAGCAGCAGGGAGAGACACTTTGCAAAGGCCAGACACTCCACCAGGGGTATTTCTTCCCTCTCCTACTTCCCCTTTCCCATTTCAACCCAGGGAAGGCACCAGGGTGCATCTCCCAGTCAGCCCTTTCTCCTCCCCTGCTTTTTATTTCTAGCTGACAAGATTTTTTTTTCCTGGCTCAAGTCAATCCTTGGATGAGCAAGAAAGATGAGATGAGATTTAAATTGAGTTTACGAATAAAGCGTCAGAGGATGGGGGTTTTAACAACAGAAAGTGATCCGAGAGGAATGCAATCTGCCCAAAATGTCATTAAGGGACAGAAAAGGAAGTTCGGCTGAGCATGGCTGGAGGCAGAGATTAGGGCAAGAGCTTCATTATCGTGCCCCGTGGAGTCGAGCCGCCTCAACACACTGGTTCCACAAATAGACAGGATAATTGAAGTACAGCATGGTGGGGCTGAGTTTCACTTGGGCAACTGGCTGTGGGACTAGGAGAGTGAGCTCGGGGAGGTGGGTGTGCTCACCCTAGTGGGTTATTGGGGATGGGGAGGGGGGGGATGAGGGGACACACGTGAGCTCCCAGAGGAGGTGCACTGAACTCCAGCACCTCAAGTGGAGGTGACAATAGTGGGGGGTTAGCGATGCAGACTCGGAAGCCAAGTGTACCCCTGTAAACTAGAAGGTGACGGTCCTGGGGAGTCTCTGCAAACTTTGGGGAGCACAGTCAGGTTTGCATACTAGCTGGGATATTTTTAATTAATTCTTGTGACAGGATTCTACTATGTAGCTCTGGCTGTTCTAGAGCTCACCATGCAGACCACAAAAATCCAGAAACCCACCTGCCTCTGCCTCCCGAGTGCTGGGATTCAAGGCATGTGCCACTATGGCTAATATTCTTTTTTAAATAAAACTTTATTGTAATGAACTTGCAAATAAAAAAACATCATGTAGTGAGATTAGTAAGAGCCAGAGTCTACACATCTCCATGAACATCATCTATACAGTTAGAAGAGTCATTCTGAAGTCATGCAGCTTCACGTTGGATTTTATACTTTCACTATTAATTATATATATATTTTTTTAAAGATATAATTATTATGTATACAACTTTCTGCCTCCATGTATACCCACACGCCAGAGGAGGGCACCAGATCTCATTACAGATGGTTTGGAGCCACTATGTGGTTGCTGGGAATTGAACTCAGGACCTCTGGAAGAGCAGCCAGTGCTCTTAACCACTGAGCCATCTCTCCAGCCCTATTAATTATATTTTTATGCACTTATTCACCACACAAACCCTGACAAATGCATAACAGTTAAGCCTTGGAAAAAAAACATTAGCTTTATATCCCTTTTTACCACACACACACACGCACATACATGTACATGTAAGTACAGTATACTATGTAAGAAAGGGAACAAAAAGGGATACATATTAGGTGAAGAGGAGGGACATTTTTCAGACTCCTCTGACCTCCACACATGCTCCTCAGCCATTCACTCTTCCCCTGCTCCTCACGATGGCCATTTCCCCCAGGATTCCCAAATCTTGGATCACTGTTCTTTCCAGCACCCCTTGCCCTACCTCTATTGCTGGACCCTTTCCTCAATGAGATGCTGGCATTGCCACCTCCCCTGGAAACATATCACCACCCCTCTCCCTCCTCTTGCCTTTCTCAGCCCAACACGATTCTGTTCTTTCTCTAGGCCTCAGCGATTCTGTTCTTTCTCTAAGCCTCGGCATCAGCATCTCCTCACGATGTGTATGAACCGAAATATCTTCCCTTTATCTTGTCTGGTCTGCACCCCATGGGGCAACATGAAGGCTACTATTTATTCTTTCACACATTAATTTAAGATGCTTTAATTGCCGCTATGATATGTTTTATATAATATAATTAATGTTTTAATTCTGTGTACTGGCTTTCCCCAGGCAGTTCTGTGAAGGGCCCAATTTTGGAATCAAGCAAATAAGGAATAAGCAATAGCCGAAGTTTCTAGTAATGCCCCCATTCACAGAAATGAAAACCAGGCTTGTCTTCCAAAGGGAATAAAAAAGAAAAAGATAGTTTAATTTTCTCTTCATCTCGGGTGTCTTTGGGTGTCTTTAATTGAGACCGCGGGGCCCCGATCTGAGTGCTTCTGGCATTTTCATATGTGATCACCATCCTTTCTACCCAAGGGGCCACTGTGGTTTGAGGTCAGTCTTGAGGCTTCCAGAGTTGTGCCCCCTTTGCCATCTTCTTTGTGATGAGGGCTGCTTCCAAGAGAGAAGTAACAACCTGTTCACATACTCACCCTGAGATAGGACAGTGGCAGAGGTGACAGAGACAGGATGGGTTCCAGAGGGAGAAGACTGCAGCAGAACCTGGCCTCCAGGCATGCTCCTCAGCCGTTCACCTGGCCTGTGCTCTCCCCAAAGGTAACTTCTTCTGGGACTCCTAAATCTAGCATGAATATAAATGAAGCTATTACTGTGTTTTCTGTAACAAAAGCCCTGTGGCGGTTTCATCAAGAATGGCCCCCATAGGCTCGGATGTGTTAATGGAACCGTTTGGGAAGATTAGGAGGTGTGGCCTTCTTGGAGGGGATGTGTCACTGTGGGCTTTCAGATTTCCAAAGCCCATGCCAGGCCCAGACCACCCTGCCTGCCACCTGCTGCCTATGGATCAGGAGGTAAAGCTCTCAGCTACCGCTCCAGGGCCATGCCTGTCTGCTTCCCACCATGATGGTCATGGACGAACCCTCTGAAACTGCAAGCAAGTCCCCAAATTAAATGCTTTCTTTTGTAAGAGTTGCCTTGGTATGTATGGTCTCTTCACAGCAATAGAACAGCAAGCAAGACAGGCCCCAAGGCTGGGGTTATCCTTTCCTTTCCTTTCCCATCCCACCTTCCTTTTTCTTTGCAGCCTGGCCTCTCTGCGTGGCCTGGACATTCAGCCTGCAGAGGATGAACATCCCAAGCACCATCTAGTTCAAGTTCCTGGGAAAGGGAAGAGAGGGAATTGCTACTCAAGTGAACTCAGTGCATCAGGCCCAAAGCTTGGACCAGAACCCAGGGCCACCCTAGCTGTAGAGTAGAATGCTGACCCTGGTTCAGAAATAGCGGTGGTAGTGGAGGGTGTGGGGGTAAAGGCACTGCCTATGAAGCCTGACGACCTAAGTTTGAGCTATGGGTCTCGCGGGGTGGAAGGAGACAACTAACTCCCCTGAGTTGTCCCCTGACCCCCCATATACTCCATGAGGACATGGGGGGGGGGGGAGAAGGAGGGAGGAGGAGGAGCAGCAGAGAATATGATGAATAGTGGGCGGGCTGGGACGACGACCCCGGGGGTAAAGTGCCTGCTAAGCAAGCGTGCTGGCCAGAGTTCAGATCCTTGCTCCCGAGCACCCCCTACCAAAGGGAGGAATAGGAGGGGTTCTGGGATCCTACGAAAGGCTGGTTCACCCAATACATACCCGTCTCCAGACTCGAGATGGATCTGGGATGGGAGAGACGCCAGAAACACGTGGGTGGCGTGCATGGATGGGAGGATGGGGCTCTGCCCCTACACGTGGGAATTTCCTTCTCAAGAAAGAGAAACTGAGTAGGGAACTCATTTCCTTGAATTACTTCCCAGCTCTCCAAAGTGGTCTTTCCCGTTTTCTGGGTTTGCGGCGGTGCTGGGGACTTCCTTAGACTTCTCTGTCCCTATTGGGGTCACTTTCGGTTCTGCGGAGATTCCCGGAGGTATTGGGGGAACTGTGGGTAACCCGTGGCGCTCCCCACCTCTGGCCCCTATAGGAATCCTTCTCCCCTGTGTTCCTTGCAAGCAGCAGGGTTCCTAGCTCTCCTATAGGTGGCTCTTGGGGTCCCGGGTTGTGGAGAAAGGGGTACCCTTGGGACCACGCTTCCTCCTGCTGCTTAGGTGCTGTTGCGTCCCTTAAACTCCCGGGGGAATCAGACTCTTGGGAAGGTCCGGGGGAAATCCCTGTTCTGCGACTAGCCAGAGGCCCTCCGCGATTGGTGCACGAAGACCCCGCCCCCTTCCTGGGCGGAGCCCCTGGCCGAGACTTCGGAGTTACTAGGAGGAACCACCCTAAGCTCTGTGATCTGGCCGCTCGAACCCGCTATGGTGTCTTTGCCTTGGCAGTGCGTGCTTTGGGGCTGCTTGTTGACAGCGGTGAGTGGCTTCTGTCCCGACCCCAAGGGATTTGAGAGTGGGCGATGGACTTGGGGAAGAAGATCTTCCTAGCTGGTTTGGGGGGAAAGGCGGGGAGGGGCGAGTAGTCAAGATCTCTGGTCTTGACTGTAAAATAAGGTGGGCTGCCCCTTTCCCCTCCCAGAAGGTTGGGGTTCTGTTCCGCATAGTCCACAGGGGGAGCTTAGGGAGGGCATGCTTACACAGCGGTGCCTGGACAACTTTATCCAATCCAAGTCTGGGCTCAGGAGCTGGCCACAGAGACTGGAAAGGGTTTGGAGTGCACAGGAAGATAGCCTGGCTAGGGGAAGGGGCGGGTCTGGCTTGTTTCCTGTCAAAAGTGACCCTTTGTGGACAGATGCCTGCCACAGTGGTTATCTTCTCCCAGCTAGTTGAACCCTTTTACTTCCAGGGCATCTTGCGGGAACAAGACCCTGGGTATTTTCTTGGTAAGAGGCGATTTAACAACCACCATGTCCTACCATAGCCAAGCTAATCCAGGAGGAATCCCCAAATTGGTGCCATTGCCTCTTGAACTTAAGATGGCATAGGAGATACCCAGAACAGGGGAATAGCAGTGGAACCCAAGACAGGATGAAGAGACCAGCCTCGGTTTCTCCGGGCACCAGAATGGCTCAGACCCAGTCAAGCACATCGCCGGGATTTTCAGAAGCCAGAGCTTGATTCACTTTTGGTTTAAATGTATATCTGCAGTTCCTCATTCTGGAGACTGGGAATCCCCTGACCACCTGAGTCTCAGCCCCGCCCCTCTGGCTGGGCTCCCCATGTTTTCAAGCACCGGTAGAGTCTTTTTGGTTGGAGACAGGGACTTAGGTGTTTCAGCTGACTTCGAAGTGCCCACGTGGGCAGGTGTCATGTTACAGGCCTGGCTTTCTGCAACTGGAACCCTTAGTGCCCTAAGCACATACTATCAATCATGAGTTGAGAGAGAATCTCAGTTAACAGGTTGGCTTCAAACTTGCTGTGTGGTTGAGGATAACTTTTAATTTCTTTCTTTTTTCCCCTGCATTGTGTGTGTATGTGGTTTGTATGTATGTATACAATTCCCAGATATGTGTGTGTTCTTGCACGTGAGGCATGAAGCTGATATCATGAGTCATTCTCGGACACCTTACTCATTGAGGCAGGGTCTCAATCAAATCCAGAGCTCCCCACATGACAAGTCTCACCAGCCAGCTTGCTTTGGGAATCCCCCATCTTTGCTTTGTGAGGCTGGAATGACAGGGCAGCCACTACAAATGCCTGGCATTTCCATGTGTTTCTGGAGATCTGAACAATGGTCCACACACTTATGTTGCAAGTACTTTAATCGCTGAGCCATCTCTCCTGCCCATGCATCGCCACGGTCAGTTTTATGTGGTTCTTAGAATGAAACCTAGGGCTTCATGCATACTAGGGCAGACATTGTAGGAACTGAGCTACGTACGTCCCCAGCAGAGGGCTGTAGATTCTGACAAGTGGCCTGGGCAAGGATAACTGTTGGGGTCAGCAGCAGAAGAAGAGAGGAAATGAAGAAGCTTCCTTATAAGCTTTTATTGCACGCTAAGCCACTGGTTCTCAACCTGTGGGTCTCGACCCTTTTGGGGGGATCAAACAGCCCTTTCACAGGGGTTGCCTAAGACCATTGGAAAACAGATATTTACACTATATAACAGTAGTGTAATTCATAACAGTAGCAAAATTATACTTATGAAGTAGCAACGAAAATAACTTTATGGTTAAGGGCCACCACAGCATGAGGAACTGTATTAGCGGGTCGCTGCGTCAGGATGGTGGGAACCAATGGCTGCTAGGGAGACCGGATGCAGGAGGAGGGTAGAGTGGGTGAGAAGAGGATGAGGGTCTTTTGGGAGGAATGGAGAAGAAACCAAGATGTGATGAAGGGTATCCTGGACCACCCAAGGCAAAAATCTGCCCTTGTGAGCCACAATCTGGGCTCCAGGTAGGAGCCGGGCCCTGGCAGAAATAGCAAGTGCTATTTAGCGAGGTCTTTCTATGCACGGGGCTGGGAGAGAAGATTGCATATGGCCTCTGTTTGACTTCTCCCTACTCCTGTTACCCAGATGACCAAAATGAGGCTCGGGAAGGGGAAGAGGTTCGTCCAAAGTCTCTCGACATGGATACGAATCCATATCTGCCTGACTTTTGACCTTGACACTCACAGGGCGAGGGGCCCCAAGCTGTGGCCCTGAGAACTTTGGGGGAGACTAGAAACTGGGGTTGGCGCGTCAGAGGAAAGTTGTCTCTTTCACTTGCTCGAAAGCGCCATCAAGGACTTTCTCTTCTCTGGAAGTAGGGTGGGAATTCTGCTGAGGTGCTGCCTGGGGATGCAATGTGGCTGGAGGGGCTTTCAACTGCATTTCATTACGCGATTTGCTCAGATACCCAGGTTGAATGAGAGCCACCCATCAGCTGACTCCTGGACAGTCAGTCAGTTGCCAGGGTGCAGGGCACCCAGACAGACGCTCATCTGTGTGTGCCGATTAAAGCTATTTTGTGACCACGGTGGACTGCCGGGCCATCACATTCTCCACCCAACCTCCAGGGCAGGGGATGTGATTCCATTTTAAAGATGATGAAACAGGGCTAGAGAGATAGCTTAGCAGGTCAGAGCACATGCTGCCAAGTTCAGTTCTTAGCACCCGCCCTGGGCTGGCACATGAATAAAATAATAAAAACCAATCTTTAATGATGAGAAAACACAGCCTCAGACAAGCAGGACACTTGGTTTATGTTGCAGAATGATTCCTCTCATCCTCAAAGGTGGGTGCCCTGCAACCCTGTCCATGGTTGTTTGTAAAGTGTAGCCTGACTTTAAGGAATGCACATGAGGGCTGGAGGGCTGGCTCAGCAGTTAGGAGCATGTGCGGCCCTGGTGGAGGGCTGGGGTTAGGTTTCCAGCTCCCACACTGGAAACTGCAACTCTGGCTCCAAGGAGTTTCGGATTCGCTCTACTGAACACTGAGGGTACCTGCCCGCACACATGCACAGAATCAGATATAGACATACATATCTACCTATAATCAAAATAAAACAAACCTTTTGGTTAGAGAGATGGTTAGAGCACTTGTTGCTCCTGCACAGGACCCAGGTTCAGTTCTCCAGCACCTATAGGGTGGCTCACAACCGTTCTTGGCACCAGTTCCAGGGGATCCAGTGTCCTCTTCTGGTCTCTAAGGGCACCAGGCACACACCAGTGCAGGCTAAACACTCATACACATAAAATAAATAAATCTAAAAAAAATTTAAAATCTTAAAAAAAAAAAACCAAAAAAACTCACATAAGTTCCCAAGTACCAGTCCAGGGAGAAAGCTCAGTGGCTGAAGCAGTTGCCATGGCAACCCGCCGACCTGAGTTCATCCCTGGAACCCATGTGAGGTGTGTGCGGGAGAAGCCTGCAGTCCTAATGCTCCTACAGCGAAGCAGCAGAGTCCCCTGAAGTTCCCAGGCCAGCTAGCTGGGCATATGCCGCTGAGAACAGCAAAGAGACCCTGTTTTAAACAGGTGGAAGGTGAGGATTGACACCAACATTGTACCCTGACCTCCACACACTTGCGTCAAGTCACAAACAGGGCACCGTGTGTGCACACACCGAAACACAGCCTCACTGTACAGTTCTTTTAAAAACTCTCACACTTTGAAAAAATTAATTTTAATTACACATATGTATGTATGTATGTATGTATGTATGTATGTATGTATGTATGTATGCATGTGTCCTTGAGTACCACAGGGTATGTGTGAAGGTCAGAGGACAACTTATAGGAGCCAGTCTTTCCTACTATGTGGTTTTTAGGGATTGAACTCAGGTCATAAGTACCCTTCCTTCCTTCCTTCCTTCCTTCCTTCCTTCCTTCCTTCCTTCCTTCCTTCCTTCCCTCCTTCCCTCCTTCCCTCCTTCCCTCCTTTCTTTTCTGTTTTGTTTTTTGTTTGTTTTTGAGACAGGGTTTCTCTGTGTATCCTTGACTGTGCTTTGTAGACTAGGCTGGCCTTAAACTCACAGAGATCCGCCCGCCTCTGCCTGAGTTTAACGCCTGCACCGACACACCTGGCTAGTTAATGCCTTTGCTAATCCTCCTTTTAAAACTAGAATCAAGACAGGCCCAGAGAGAGGGCTCTAGGCGAGTACAGCTAGGAGCTGAGGTTTACTAATCTTGTTGAGAGTCTGTGGCGTGTATTTTTAGGGTTTCTTTTAATTTATAGGAAGTGATACTGGCTGTTCTCTCAAGGCAACAGTAGATTTACAGTTAAAGAGAAGTTTAAATTAGCAAGACGTGGTTCATAGCATGGGTGGTACCCAGTCACCCCAGAAACGGTGAGATTGAAACAGTCAGTGGAGAGGGGACATGCTGAGAGCTTTGAATTCTGTCCCTGTGGGACCCTAAAATCTAGCCTGACTTTAAGGAGCACACATGCAGGCTGGAGGGATGGCTCAGCAGTTAAGAGCGTGTGTGGTCCTTGCAGAGAGTCTGTGGCGTGTATTTTTAGGGTTTCTTTTAATTTATAGGAAGTGATACTGGCTGTTCTCTCAAGGCAACAGTAGATTTACAGTTAAAGAGAAGTTTAAATTAGCACCCACGCTGGGCAGTTCACAGCCCCCTGCAAGTCTAACTCCAGAGAGTATCTGATTCGCTCTTCTGACCTCTGAGGGTACCTGCCTGCACAGTGTACAGGGTCTCAGCCCCGTTGCTGCTCAGTGTTGCCCTTCGTAGACTGATTCCTATCCTTCTGACCTCAGATGGTGTGGAGCTTTCTTTTCTACTTTGAATTTCCACATCTACTGCAGTCTGTGCCTTGGCTAACTTTCAGCATGCCTGTCAAAGATCCCTTCCAGTTACACACTTCTGTTTTCAGGTCCATCTAGGACAGTGTGCTGCATGTGGTGACAAACAGTACCTCTTCAATGGCCAGTGCTGTGACTTGTGCCCGCCAGGTGAGATGACAGCCTCTCCAGCCCCATCCTGAGACCCTTCCCTCTCAGTTTGCTGGCAGATGCTGATACCATGTATGACCTGTGAACTCAAGCCTAAAAACGACTCGTGCCCTCTGCCCCTTCCTTGATGCCAGAATGCCCCAGGCTGCACTGGGTCTTCCATTTTCCCTACTCATGTAGGGTCTGAGATGCCCATTCCCAAGCTCCCTTCCCCCTGGTTAGTGACAGGGTCTGATTCACAGGACTGGCCTGAGCTGCCTCATTTCCTCCCACCCCCCTTTTTTTTCAGGAAAGAGACTGGAGGAACACTGCTCAGCTCTCGTCAAGACCCAGTGCCTCTCATGTGGCTCAGGCGAATTCATGGACAAGTGGAACAAAGAGACACGGTGTTACCAGCATACACACTGTGAACCTAGTGCGTGGGGCTGCTTGGGGAGGTGCACTTGAGAACTGGCTTAATATTCCTAACAGTGGCATCCCTATGACTTCAGTAGCCTGGGTCTGTGCCCACCGGTGGAAGTCTGGGTTGAGTTTGGGCTGTTGAATAAGTTAGGTGATCACAGTCCGTGGTAGAAAGAGGGTGTAAGAAAACAGGAGATGTTGTGAGAAGTGGGGTTCTTGGTGCTGTCAGGGCGGGGTTCCCATTCTTCCTTCTCATCTCTGCTCAGATGATGGGCTCCAGGTTGAGAAGGAGGGCACCTCAGATACAGACACCATTTGTGCCTGTAAGGAAGGTCAACACTGCACCAGCAAGGAGTGCGTGAGATGTGTGTCGCACACATCCTGTGGCCCCGGCTTTGGAGTTAAGCAGATGGGTAAGTGGCCTGCCTAGGGAAACAGCTCTGTGGGTGGGAGGGAAGAACTGGGGGCTCAGCAGTCAGCCTTTGGTCCTCAGAGACTGAGGGGGTAGAGACTCCCCACCCCACCCCACCCCCTACTGGCATCTTCCCTCTCATTAACAGGAAATGGGATCTTTTGTGTTCTGGTCTTGGCTATGGGCAACTTCCTGGGGAAGGGGGAGGAGACCCCTGCTGGATTGCAGCCTTGCAGGGGGAGGAGACCCCTGCTGGATTGCAGCCTTGGGGGGGGGGTGCCACCACTGCCATGGGGCAAGGAGCTGAAGGCAGGTGTTCTTTCCTGGCCTGCCTGTCTGCTGGCTCCCTTGGGACTCAGATCCTGTGGACCCATTGAGATTATTGATCCATCCTCCCCACATGCTCCCAGCCACAGGGACAGCTGACACTGTGTGTGAACTCTGCCCAGCTGGCTTCTTCTCCAGTGTGTCATCAACTTCTGAAAAGTGTCATCCTTGGACAAGGTATAAGAGTTGCCTCTCCTTAACCAAAAGTAGTGTGGGTCCGCCTGCCCTTCAGTCCCCTCCCCCATGGCCACACTCACTTGTGAAAGTGACCTCGTGGCTGGTCTAAGGGATACTTCCTGCATTTTTCTTTTCCTTGCCTGCTCTGATTGGTTAATAGAATCTCTTGAGTTCTCTAACTTCTTGAAGTCTCTCCTTTTGAGGCACCATGACATCCCCTTCTCTCCTCTTCTGTTCCTTGCCAGTTCTTCCGATTTCGTGGTGTGTGTGCATGTCTGTGTGTGCATGCATGTATGTGTATACGCTCCTGTGTGTGCATATATATGTATGCATATTTACGTGTGCACATGTGTGTGTGCACATGTGTGCACGTGTGTGATACTTATCAACCTGGGGTATTGTTCCTCAGGCATTGTTCACCTTTTTCTTTTCTTTTCTTTTTTTTTTTTTTTTTCGAGACAGGGTTTCTCTGTGGTTTTGGAGGCTGTCCTGGAACTAGCTCTTGTAGACCAGGCTGGTCTCGAACTCACAGAGATCCGCCTGCCTCTGCCTCCCAAGTGCTGGGATTAAAGGCGTGCGCCACCACCGCCCGGGGCCACCTTTTTCTTTTGTTTTGAGACAGTCTCTCACTGGCCTGGAACTTGCCAAGTAGACTAGGCTGCCTGACCAGAGTCCCAGGGACCCTCTGTCTTCTCCCCAGCACTGGGATTACAACCACATGCCACCAAGTCTGGAATTTTTTTTTTTAAATGTGGGCTCTCAGGATCAAACTCTTGTTCACAGGGCAAGTACTTTCCTCACTGAGTCATCTATCTCCCCAGCCCTTCTTGAGTCTTCATTGCTTCTCTGTTGCTTTGTCTGGGTTCTCTTCTCCCCAGTCACTTTTCCCGGCTCTCCTGTGCTTCTCTTAGCTACATCAGTGGTTCCATCTCCCCCTGGATCTGTCGTTTGAGCCCCAGATGATCAAGTCCCATTCCTGAATGTGATGCTTCACCAACACCTCTGACTCTGTATATCCAGAGTGGGCCCCTAGCTAAGCCCCAAGTGAGAGGCAGATTCTGGCCACCCTTGCTTCCCCTCCACTTCAGTCAGGTTCATATGTCTGGTATGGGCATCTTGGGAGTCCACCTCCTTTTCCTCTAGTGCGGTCAACTTGGGCCTCATCACTGTGGTGTGGTGATGGCGTCATCCCCTCACAGGCTCCCTGCCTCTGGTGCCCCCTTGGTTGATTCTGCATCATATTGTCATTGTGAGCGTCTGTAGCCCCTTTGGATCAGTGTGCTTCATGATTTAAAGAACTCCATGGCTCCCCGCTGCCTCTGGGAGGAAGCCTTGACACTTTGGTGTCGGACTGGGGTCTAGGTGCGGTCCCCTAAGTCTTCCTTCACACCTTGCACCCTGCATTCGCACCCCTGAGCACAGTTTATTCTTTTGCTTCAAAGTCTCCTGCCTGGTAAAACCTTTAACTACATGCCCCATTATCTTTTTAACCGGGCAGACGCCTCCTGCAGGCTGTTCCCTCAGTCCACTAGTAAACAAGGAAGCACCGGACACATTTGCTCCCCCGTGACCTCTTATGCAAGTTGTGGTTGGCCGTCTATACTTAGTTTACAGATCCCCAAGGCTAACAAACTTTTTCTTTTTCTTTTCTTTTCTTTTTTGAGACAGGGTTTCTCTGTGTAATAGCTCTGGCTGTCCTGGAACTTGCTTCGTAGACCAGGCTGACCTCAAACTCACAGAGATCTGCCTGCCTCTGCCTCCCGAGTGCTGGGATTAAAGGCGTGCGCCACCACCGCCCAGCCCCTAACAACTTCATAAATAGAGAGTTGTAGCCCCCCTCCGGCCCCGCTCTGTCTCTCCTGCATTTGGAATGGTGCCATCTGCAAGCAGGCACTTATCAGCGTCCACTGGTGGGTATTGGCTGATCATAGGTTCCTGTATCAGAGTCCCATGTGCCCCCACCACACTGCCCCACTTAGCTGGTGTGTGTTGTTTCAACTTTGTACCTTTTGGGGCCCTTCTGATCTTCCTCTGGGGATCCCCTAATCTGCCTCAGCATGTGTGGGACCCTCAGCTTCCTATCTGGAGCTGGAATGCCCCTCCTCTCTGGAGGCTTCAGATGAAGGCGCTGAGTGTTTTTCTCACACAGCTAAAGCACGCGCTTTCTCTGAAGTTCCCCTTCCACTGCTCTGGCTTTTCCTTTGCCAAGTCCCTTTCTGCCCACTTCTCCCAGGAATACCCATCCCATATCTCACATCTCCATTCCTGTTCCACTCCTGGCTGGCCGGTCTCCTGCAAGCCTCCTCTATGGCCTGGGGGCAGTTCCTCTGCAAAGTCTCCTCCACGAGTGGCCTGGGGGCAGTTTCTCTGCAACACCTCCTTCATGCCTGGTCTGGGGGCAGTTTCTCTGCAACACCTCCTTCATGCCTGGTCTGGGGGCAGTTTTTCTGCAACACCTTCGTGCCTGGTCTGAGAGCAGTTCTTTATAGTTAGGTCATCTGCCTGGGGGCCAAGGACATTCTTGAGCTGCCTGGAACTGTCCTGCCTGGAGCACGCCATCACAGTGCCCCCCACTTGACTCCCTCCTGACACACTAGTCCTGCCGAGCCGGCTCTAACTTTCACTTTCTTCAGTGCCTTCATAGTGAAATCTTCCCCGAAGGCACTTAAACCAGAGCTTCTGAACAGGGACCAGTTTTGTTCTCTGTGGGTCATTGGCTGTATCTGGTCCATCTTTCAGATGCCATCATTGGTTAGGGGGCTGTTCCTGGCATTTAGCTAGTGGAGACAGAGGCACTTTTAAATATTCTAGAAAGCTTGGAACATTTTCCAGTGCAAAACACCTTCAGGTGCCGAGATTGAGAAGCCCCACTGTAGGCCAATCATCTCCTCCCATTCCTGCCTTGAGGGTCCTGCCTTGGAACAAGGCCCTCTCAGTTTTAGCCCTTACCACAAAGCTTGACCCTCATCATCCACACTCTTGGTTATCCCTCCTTCGATGTGGGCAGTAACCTTCCCTTCCACTTGTGTGTTCCCATCCTTCCCTTAAGGACCAACTCAGGATGCTGTAGCGTAAGTCACATGCTCAGTGAACGTGGCCGACTCCCCTGGACTTGGAAGTCCTATAGTTGGAGAGCGCTGTTCTCTCTCTGTCTCACACTGTCTCTCTGTGTCTCTCCTTCCCACTCTCTCCCACCCTCCCTCCCTGCCTGCGTGTGTGCATGCACATACATGTGTACATTTGTGTCTTTGTGCAGCTGTGAGGCCGAAAAGATGACGGTTATACAGGAAGGGACGAATCAGACTGATGTTGTCTGTGGTGAGTCCAGGGGAGACTGGGAAGGGCGGACTGAAGGGGGAGATCATAGGAACACTGGGGTAGGCGTGAGAATGAGAGGCAGTTTGGAGAATAGTACTTCAGCTTCGGTCTTGGGAGCTGGATGAGGCGTCACATTCCCTGTGTGAGCCTCAGTGTCTTCTGCTGTGAAATGGGTTGACAGCAGCCCCTCCCTTACTCACGTGGTGTGAGTGCCTGGTGTGGAATTTTGCCACTTGGAAACAGTGAGCGCTGTTCTGCTGCCATGCACTTGTTGCCTGTTAGACTCGGTTTGGGTGCTAGGCTGAGACGCTCCATCTGGATCACAAATGCAGACAACAGAAACGAGGCTGTCACTGCGTCAGTGAGGAAAGAGAGGGGCAAGAGCGTCAGGGCTGGTGAGCGGGCCTGTCAACACAGTGCCTCAGGAAAGTGAGACAAGAACTTTGCCAGTTCAAGTCTAGCCTGGGCAGCTTGGGACGGCACTGTCTCGACATAGAAAGTGGAAAGAGCGCTACTGAGATGGCTCAGGAAGCTAAGTTCCTGCTGTGCAATCCTGACAACCCAGGTTCCCACACTAGTCTAGCATGGGGTTAGACCCCCCGCGCTAGTCTAGCCTGTGCGTAATCCTGGGTTAGACCTCCACACTAGTCTAGCATGTGTGAGGTCCTGGGTTAGACCCCCACACTAGTCTAGCATGTGTGAGATCCTAAATTAGATCCCCAGTGCCAAAAAGAAAAGGAAAATAAAAATACAGTCCCTTTGCTTTTTCTCAAGATTGACTTTGTTCTCCTGGAAAGGAGTGAGAAAAGCACTTGAGCTCACATGTAACATGTAACATGTAACAAACTATTGTAAAAAGACAGCAAGCAAGAGAGAAAAACCACTTTGATATACTAGAAAAAACAAAAACAAATGTAAAAACAGGAAACCTATGATGAACAAAAGAGCAGATTTTAAAATCAAGTAGGAGCTGCCTTAACATGACCCTGCCTACATTATCCTAATTTTGGCCCTGGTTCCAATACAAGTTGTTTATTATTATTATTATTATTATTATTATTATTATTATTGGCTTTTCGAGACAGGGTTTCTCTGTGTAACAGCTCTCCTGGACTAGCTTTGTAGACCAGGTTGGTCTCAAACTCACAGAGATCTGCCTGCCTCTGCCTCCCAAGTGCTGGGATTAAAGGCGTGTGCCGCCACCACCACCCAGCTCCAATATGAGTTTATTTAAAAGCCAGGTAGCCACCTATGAGCCAATGTTTGTTCTACTGGTGTTTGCCTCCCTACATAACAGGTGGGTGTGGTGATACAGGCCTGAAGTCCCAGCACTCAGAGGCATGATGAATGAATGAGAACACCAAGTTTAAGGCCGGCCTGAGCCATTTAGTGAGACCCTGTCTCAAAGAGGACCTAACCTTGATGATTAAATTTTTTTTTTTCTTTTTTTTTTTTTTTTGGTTTTTCGAGACAGGGTTTCTCTGTGGTTTTGGAGCCTATCCTGGAACTAGCTCTTGTAGACCAGGCTGGTCTCGAACTCACAGAGATCCGCCTGCCTCTGCCTCCCGAGTGCTGGGATTAAAGGCGTGCGCCACCACCGCCCGGCTGATGATTAAATTTTTTTTGTGTCTCCCTAATTTTTGTGGGGGAAGTGGTTGCCACCCCTTGCCTCTGAGGCCACCTGCCTTTGGGTCTTTTTATTTGTTGCTTTGAATTTGTTGCAATGTAGACACAAGAGATACAGTACCTCTCTCCTGCACACTTCCCTAGTAGATGTTAACAATGTAGACGCTAGAGTTGAACAGCCGCAGCATAGGGAACAGAGCAAGGGGTGTGAGAAACAGGCAGGCAGTTGGGCTTTCCCTTCCGAACGCAGCTGGTACCAGGTAGGAAGTTGGCTCACTGGGGCCTGGTCCTCCCACCTGGAATCTCCCAAGCTCAAGAGTGATGACTTAGAAGTAAGTATGTTTATTGTGCAAGCATGAGCTCTGACCCCAGTGCTATGGAGGGGACGGGACTGAGAAGGAGAATTACTTCTCAGTAACAAAAGTAACTTGTTGGTTGCCAGACTAGCTCCAGGCTCAGTGAGAGACTCTGTCTCAGTAGCAGAAGGTGACATGTGACAGACCAGGACACCTGCATCCTCCTCTGGCCTCTAAATGTGTTCACAGATGCACACACCTGCACATATCTCAGACCCACATACATTATCCCCCCCTAAAATATGAATCTCTCAATTCATAAACATCGACAAGTACCGCAAAGCATTTGAAAAGGTCCCCTAATGGCAACATCATCCACAACGCGAGTGCGGGAAAGCTCTGACTTCAGGAGGTCCGGACGCTAGAGGATGTGGCTTCTTTGGACGAGGAGTGGGCGCACTGGCCAGTGGCACCACTCAGGTCTTTCTCTCCAGGTTTGCAGCCCCGGATGCGAGCCCTTCTGGTCATTCCCATCGTGATGGCCATCCTCATCACCATCTTCGTCGTGATGTCTTTCTGTATCAGTGAGTGCCCAGGTGGGGAAAGAGAGGGAGGGAGAGAGGGAGGACTCAGCCCTGCAGAACCAGCCAGTGCTTGATGCCAACCTGCCCTCCCAATGCCCCACCTATTCTTTTTCTTTCTAGAAAAGAGAGTCAAGGAACCAGAGGATGATAAGGTAAGCTATCCTGGAGGGAGAGAAGCTGGAAGAGATAGTGGACCGGTAGGGAAGCTCACGTTGCAGGGAGACAGGCTACTGCTTAGTGGGCAAAGTGCTTGCTACACAAGGACAGGAACCTGAAGTTGGACCCAGTACCCGTGAAAACAGCCTTTGAGGCCAGTGCTGGCAGGGGAAGTGGGCATGCAGAGCCTGCTAGCCAGTCAGTCTAGCTGACATGAGGCGCTCCGGGTTTCGAAAGAAACCCTAACTCAGCAAATAAGATTGAGCGTGACATCCATTAGTGCATACATGGGTGTGTGCACATACACCCAACACCACACTCCACATGTGCGTGTACACCCCTCCATATTCCTCCCCCTCCACACACAGAGGAAAACGGGCTCAGGGTCTGTCCCTGGGGCCAGTAAGGTGACAGTCAGTTACTCTTACCCCTTTCTAACCCTGACTCACGGCCTTCATTTCTTCCTCCAACCCAGTCACTTCCCTACTGGGAGGAACTGGGCACCACTGGAAAGCCCATGCTTTTTTTCCTCATTGAACATAGGGGAGTCCCGCCTTAAGGGGCCAGTAGGTGGAACCAAAGGGGCAGCTTCTTCCACTGACTGGCTCTGACTCTGGAAGTTTCCTGCCAAATTTCATGTGTCCAGCAGGGGGCAGGAGGTATCCAAGAAATCAGCTTTGATACTCCCCCCCCCACACACACACAAGGGGAAGGGACTTGGAGGAGGATTCCCCTCCTCAGGGGCAGGATGGCTCTGTGGCTAGGGATGATCTTGGATTGCACACTCTGGCTCCCCAGGCCTTATCCCCTGATCTTGGACAGCAAGGACCTGTGGAGATGGACTATTATCCTGGCCACAACACTGCTGCTCCAGTGCAGGAGACATTGCATGGATGTCAGCCTGTCGCACAGGAGGATGGCAAGGAGAGCCGCATCTCAGTGCAGGAGAGACAGCTGACAGGCAGCGTGGACTTGAAGCACCTGGTCTGAGATTCTGGAGCTGGGGCACAAGGACAAGGGCCCGACTCCAACAACTGCTGACGTTTGAGATTTGAGAGGGGCAAAGACGCAGCCCAGGGCACTTAACTGTCAAGCCTGCCCCACTGCCATCCTATCCCTCAACTTGCTTCTGAAGATGGAGGAAAAGCGTAGGCACCAGGGGTCCACAGGCCAGCAGATGACAACGATATCCACAGACAATTGCAGCAGTGCAGGATCCAGAAATGTACTCTGCAGACTTTCTCTGTAAGGAGTCAGTGGACACCAGAGTCTATGGCTCTGTGGCTTGTGTTGTTAGAAGGCACCTGATTGCCCACCAGCAGGGGACTGGCTAAATAAATCTGTAATGTATTTATACAACAGGATCTCAGAAGTACTAGCAGGTGGGACAAAAAAAAAAAAAAAGGTAATGGAATAATGGATAGAAAAACGGCTTTTTAAAACACATACCCAGGCAGGTAAGACGGCTTTTGTTGGTAAAGGCGCTTGCCAACAAAGCCTGATTACCTGATTTTGTTCCCTGGGGACTACATGGTAAAAGGAGCTAACCAAATCCAGAGGGTTGACATTTGACCTCCACAGGCATTCTGTGGTACCTGTTCATGCATTCATGCATGTGCAAACCCTAAGAGTATGTGCCTGTAATCCCAGCACTATGGGGGAGGAGGAGGCTGGAGGGCCAGGAGTTCAAGGTCAGTCTTGAATACAGAGTGAATTCAAGGCCAGCCTGTGCTACAGGATTTGACAGTGTCTCAAAAAACAAACACTAGCTGGGTGGTGGCCCAAGCCTTTAATCCCAGCACTAGGAACTCAGAGGCAGGTGGATCTCTGAGTTCAAGGCCAGCCTGGCCTATAGAGTGAGTTCCAGGCTACACAGAGAAACCCTGTCTTGAAAAATTAAAAACAACAAGAACAACAACAACAACAAAAAAAAAAACCAAAATCCAAACACTAAAGAACAACAATTTCCCGCAACAACCAAAACAAAGCTCACAGACCCTCAATATCCTCAAACAGTATTTATAGGACAGTATGTAAGCAGGGCTGCACCGTGTGCTCGAATACAGTCTGTATAGATATGGAAGGCAAGCTCCGATACTGTGAATGAGACACGCCGCATGTGTGGGTAAAACAGAGATGCCAAATGAAGCTCTGGAAACCCAAACTGCGAGAGCGGGTCTAGAGAGACGGCTCAGTGGTTAAGAGCAACGGCTCCTGCAGAGGGTCTTGGTCTGGTTTCCAGCACCCACATAGAGGCTTACAGCCATACAATTTCAGGGGATCTGATATCTTCTGACATCTATGGGCACTGAATATATGTGATGCACAATACATACCACACAGGCGAAACACTTGTATGCATAATACAAATGAACTCATTTTTTAAAAGAGTGATGAGGTCTGTGGGCAGGTTTGTGTGTGTGTTGGGTTTTCTATGGCTTCATTATTTCCAAGAGGACAGTAGATTCATATAGTGCTTATGTAATTAAAAAAATCATCAGACATGTACAAAAGAGACTAAGGGTAGACATGATGGGCGATGAGATATTTAATTTGCTATTAGGCTGGAAGAATTAGGGTATTTTCTGAGCTCAAAAGTGTCCCTACACTGCTGTGCCTCCAGGGAATTTTGCCTGTGTGCTCCCATGCAGCGGTGAGTTTGCAAGGCTTGCCTGTGTGCTTCCATGCAGCAGTGAGTGAGTTTGCAAGGCTTCAGGTTCACAGACGCAGCCTTCCAGGGCAGGCAGGGTCTCTGTGCCTCCCCATTTTACAGGGATGAGAATGTGTACAGAGAGGGGGAGTGACCTGCCAATGGTAGCACAGTGGTATGCAGTGGCTCATGAACTCAGATTCTTGGTTCCAAGCTGCTCCCAGATCTGTCTCTCTGCTTTCCAGAACCTAGCCTTCGTGGACAACAACTTCCAGGGGGGATCCTGGGTCCCCCGCTGCCTTCTGACCTCCCCGAAGCTTCCCGGTCAGATGGTGCCCTCTCCTGCCCCATGGCAGCATCTCAGGATAAAAATAGACTCTCCTGTTCTCTTTTCCTGCTGTGCCAACTGAGGGGGAGCCTAGCCAGGAGGAGCAGCAGATGGAGTAAGAGCAGAGGGGAGGGGAGGAAGACTGGAGGACAAGGAGGGGAAGGAGGAACCATACCAAGGAAGTACCTCAGAGAGACTCCTGCACAGACTCCTACTGAATTTTAACTCAAGGGTCTTAGGCAGTTGGGGATCCCCCGGAGGTCCCACTGCTTGGAGGGTGTGGATGGCAATGACTGGGCCTGGTGGAGGCCAGGGATAGGGGGCGGGGATGCTGCTGAAAGCCAAGAGAAGGACACCTGGCTTTGGCAGTCTTCCCAGACGAGCTTCCAGGGCCATTTGGAGGCACCAGGTGGAAGCTCCAGTTTAGAAAGCAGAAATGTGGCAGAGGCAGGGAGGAAACTTTGGGACCTAATCCTCTTTCCCTGCCTAGAGCCCCAATGTTAGTGGCACTGACTTCCGTGGTGGTGGTGGTGGCGGCGGTGTGTGTTGGAGAGAGGCAAAAGACCACCTGCCACTTAGTCTCTGAGTAACCTTGGTGAGTCACTGCCACCCCTTCGGTTCCCAGTTTCTTCACCTGGTGGAGGGCAGCTGTCATATCCTCCTGGCAGCTGCCATCGGTGATGGTTGCTCTCCTCTAGGTTAGAGGTTCTTGCAGTTAGAGGAACACAGTGACCAACTGTGAGCTTTGCAAAGCGACAGATTGCTGGGCCCTGCCTCCCATGTTTCTGGTTCAGATCTGGGATCGAGATCAAGAATTTGAATTACTAGCAAGTTCCCCCAGGTGGTCCTGAAGCTGCAGGATCAGAGAACATACTTTGAGAACAGCTGCCCTTGGTGCTCACACTGCTGACTAGGCAGTGGGTTTCCTGTTGGCTTTGGGATCGATGCCTGGGGCTTCCCCTGTCCTGAACACTTGCCTGCTGTGGCTGCGGGCCAGGCTGGGGACAGCTGGGAGAGTTAGTGTCTGGGAGAACATACTCTCAATCCGACTGAGCTGAGACAGGGTCCTATGCCCACGCTGGCCTGAAACTCACCATATAGCAGAGGATGGCCTTGGACTTCTGATCCTCTGGTGCTCAGATTATATGCATATGCCACCACATCCAATTTAATGCACTCCTAGGGACCGGACCCGGAGCTTCATGTGTGTCAGGAAAGTGCTATGTCGGTAAGCTGCATCGCAGCCCGAGGGTGTCTACACTGCTTTCTGGACTTCCTAGAGTGACGGGTCCCACATGCTCACGACGAGCACATACGCCCCGCTGTTCTCTGTTGCTTTCTAGGTTCAGTTCCCTCTGCTGCTCCCTGGATCAACATCCTGACAGGCTGCTTGCATCCCTTCCTGTCTCTGCTTCTGGAAGGTTCCTCTGAAAGTCTGCAGAGCCAAGCATAGGAATGTAACTTTTGTATCTCTTAGCATCCTTTCTAGAGGGAGGGGGTGAGCAAGCTCTGGTTCTAGCACAGCTTGACCACGAGCTGTCTGCAATACCGGGAAGTCCTCTGCTGTGTGGACATCTGTCACACATCCCTGATGAAGGGCGGTTCCTTAAGGGTCCCGCTCAGCCTGTATATTGTAGGGAGAATCAGCTCTTACCTGGGTAGGTGCTGCTCCTCTGGTGGCAAATGGAGGGGTGGCTGTGAGGCTGGCAGTGACCAGCAGGTGGCGGCAAGGTAACATCCTAAAGTTCTTGGTTTCTGCTTGGCAGCCCTGGGTGATGCCAGCTCTGCCTTGAACTGGCTCTGCACTGGACCCATGCTTTGGAGATGAGGCCTGCCCCCCTGCCTCAATCTGCTGTTTCAGTCTGACCACTGGGAGTTGTGGTCTCTTACTGAACCCATTTCACAGATGGGGCTTGAAGGTCAAACAACTTGTTAGAGCTGAGATCTGGGGGGTCTAAGTTCACTCCCATCAGGACTGTGCCTGGGGCAGATGGAAGTTTGAGCTGGAGGTGGCACTGGAGACTAGAAAGGATGAGGCTACTTGGGTCAGGATCCCTCCTCTGGCTCTTCCTAGTGCATCCCAGGAGGAATGAGAGTTGTGTGTTGTTGCCCAACACGCAAATGCAGCTAATTCCATAATTAAGAAGGTCTTGGTAACTGCCTAAGAAATCATGACGCAGAGGGTTTGGGATGGAAGGACTGGGAATCTCACTGTGTACAGCTGTGTGTGTGTGTGTGTATGCGCGCGCGCGCACGCGCATATAAAGTCCTGATCGGAACCTGAGCCAGGTCAAGTCAAATGCTCTGAGCATGTGGTCTCCATCCTCTGCTATCCAGGAGGTTGGGTGGAGCCCTAGGGACTTAGGCAGTACCCATGCATGGTGACCTGGGCCCAAGGCACTGAAACCCGAGACTTAGGTACTGCTTTTGGGCAGCCTGACTAGGCACAATGAACCCCAAGGTGGGCATCCTGCAGGCATGCGCATGCAGATACCTGCTTGCAGTTGCAGGACTTGCAGTGGGTTCCTTAGGCAGCAGGAGTTATTAAAGGCTGTGCCCCGGAGGATCGTTCCCCCTGGAGTCATTCGGGCATAGAAAATTACAAACCCATCTGCAGGGGTGGGGAGATACAGTTTAATTTAAAACAAGGGGGTGGGGGATCATGCTGCATTTTGGGGTGGGGCAGCATCTCCTGGAAGGGGCCTTCCCTGAGACTAGCAGTGTGGTAAAATAGGGGTTTTAGAAAGATCAACCAATAGATTTTGCCCGAGGGGCAGTGGGCTGGGGACCCTCCTTTTTTTCTGTGATCTCCTCTCTCTCATCAGGCATCCTCTCTCTCTCTCTCTCTCTCTCTCTCTCTCTCTCTCTCTCTCTCTCTCCCTCCCTCCCTCCCTCCCTCCTTCCCTCCCTCCCTCCCTCTCTGCAGACTGGTGTGCCCCGCTGGGCCTTGGCACTCAGCCAGCCCCCTGCCTCCTCCTCACCCCAGGCCTCCCTCCCACTCCCTCCAGGGACTGTCTGGTCCTCTGCTCTATCCTTCCCACTTCCTGCCCACCTCCTTCATCTCCCGCTCCTCTGCCTCACCCAGGTTCTCTTTCGAACAAGTGTTGTTGTTTTGACTAATTATAAAAGTCATATTCCTGCATCACACCCCCATCCAAGCAATAAACAGGACCAGGAAAGCAAGGCCACCTGTAAGCCTCCCACCATCCTGCCAATCATAAGGTATGGTCCTTTCAGAATTGCTTTTTGTGCCAGAAATAGTTTTTAAACTTGAGATATTATTATATGCACTGTTTTGTAAGCAGCTTTCTTTGCTTGGTGGGACACACCAGACGTCGCTCCATGCCAGTGAATATATAGATCGACAGCGTGGTTTTAATCGCTACAGATTCCACTTGCATGGCAGGCTCCTGACTCATTAGGGAACCCCATGTTGCTGGGCACATGGGGGTTGCAAGGCACGCTTTCTTCCTCTCCTGGTTCTCCCTCTGGATCCCCCTGGGTGCATTCTCTCTCTCTCTCTCTCTCTCTCTCTCTCTCTCTCTCTTTCTTCTTCCATTTTCTTTCCATCCATCCCTTCTACTCTCCTGCCTTCATCTCTGACATCTCTGGCCCCGGCTGTTTCCTTCAAGTCCTCTGCACCCCGCTGAGGGGCTGGGGGGTTGGCTGTGTTTAACACCCGCTCCCCTGTGTCAGACGTGTGCCGTCTCATTAGCTAGCCTGTCCCCCCAAGTGAGGCAGGCAGGAGCCACTGTAGCAGCAAGAGGCCTAATTGAATGTAACTAATTATTCACTCCCTTAAATGGGCCTGGGAGGGACGGAATTACTCATTCTGAACTGGGGAGACAGGGAACTGGCCGGCTGGCAAACAAATCCCAGGGCCTGCAGAGAGGGCCCTTCTTGGAATACTAATTAGGGCAGGAGCGATGAAGGAAGGGCAGGCAGAGAAGCCTCTTCTGGGGCTCTCTCACGGAGGATTTTGGGTCTGGAAGGGAAGGGATTCCAGGAAGAAGGACCCCAGGAAAAGGTTAATGGGGGCCTAGGCTGGGCACAGGCAAAAGCTGATGTTTGAAGTGTGTGGAACTGGGAGGGAGTGTGTGAGCTTGAGGTGTTGCCGGTACATGAGGGGACCCAGCTGCAGCTGACTCCGAGGAGGATGCTTATCCAGTCCTGGTTATTGCTAAGTTAAACTGAGGTCAGAAGTCTGCTGTCCTGGAGAGCGCCATTATCTAGAGGAAGTAAGACCCTGGCTCGTTTCACTAGGACCCAGCTGGGGCTCAGTTCTGGCTAGCTGCAGCTTCTAGTCCTAGAATGATCTAGTCTCTCTGGGTGAAGACTTGATCACCCCATTGGGATCTCTGCTCCAATGTCACGAAGTCTCATGTGACACATTCCAAATGACCTCGGGCTCTGGCCTGACTTGGGACCGTGAAGAACAGCCTCACAAGGTGGAAGGGGCTCATTTTGCCTGGGAGGTGGAGCTTCAAACCAGAAGGGCACTGGGGACTGCACAGATGCGGAAGATGAATCAGGCTTGGAGGGTCACCGGAGAGGCAGAGGGTGGGGGAGTGCGGGGTGAGATAGGGTCAGTGATGGTGACCCTAGAAACCAGTTCTGCTCCAGGGACGTCTCCCACATTACCTCATTCAGTCTCACCAGCCATCCTTTGGCTGTGTGTGGTCATCCTGGCAGGAGGGTAAGGTCAGTTCAGAGAGGTTGAACAAGTGACCCCAGGCCACACAGAAGAGCGTGTAATATACCATCATGAGCTTTAGTGGGGGCCGGGTCTCTCTATTCTGATGCCGCCACACTTTTGTGACTGAACCTGACATCTCTCCTCTAGCAGGTGTTACTGTGAACATGTTCCTGTTCTGTGTGTGCATGCTTGTTAGATGGCCTCCTGTGTGCCTGCATGTGCGCGTGCGCATGGGTTTGCGTGTGCGTGTTTCCTCCTGAAAGGGGCTGGCTGTCCACAAACTCCCGTTCCAGTGCAATGTGGTGTCTCCTGCTGACCATCTAGAGAAGGGAAGAGCTGTCCTGTCCCTCAGCCAGCGCCAGTGCCCACTCAGCTGGTGGCTCCCTCTCCTTGTGGCTGGGGTCTAGGGAGGGGCAGGGAGGTATGTCCTGCCAGCCCAGTGACAAAAAGCCTGGGTTAGTTAGTAACGGAGGTGTTCCCTGCCTTCTGAGCTTTAGGGCGGGGGAGCCTGTCCTTTCCTGGCTTTTCAGTTGCTCCTGCCCCTGCCGGTGGCAGAGAGAGAGAGAGGGACGGTAGCCTCTCACTCCATCATCCCCACGTCAAGTGTGGGGTGTCATGGGAGCTTCATAGAGGGGCAGCAGATTTATGAGTCCGATGTTGATTCCGTCACCTTGCTAGCCAATCCATCTTTCTGGAGCCAGGGATAAAATGAAATTATCGTGAAATAAATCCATGCAGATGATGGAGGGACAGGCAGGCGGGGCAACAGAGGAAGCTAGGCTCTAGGTGGGAAGCCATACCTGCCGCTCCACTGGAGTCCAGAGAAGGCACTTGGCTATAATCTTCCCCCAGAGGTTTGGGCTTGGGGCAGATCCGTGCCTGGGCCTTCAGTTCTCCCTGGGGCCTTGGAGTCAATAGGGCTGTCATCTTAAGGGCTCAACATAGGACCCTTGTGCTGTGGTGGAGTCCTGTGTAGCCTAGGTATCCTGGCAGAGCTCTTGGGCCCGGGGAAGGGATGTTAGGAAGGAGACAGAGTCGGGACCAGGCTCCTGAGTGATGTTCACTTGTGACTGCCCCCTGAAATCATGGCCATCAGTTAATCAGTGTTCAATGGCCTCCAGGGGAGTGGGGGTAGGATGGTGAAGTGTGGTCCTTGGGGATTCCCAGATGGGCTTAGTGTTAATTCTGGGAATGAGGAAGCGCCAGGGACAGAAACACATGCGGGTGTGTGGCCTCAGAGGGGCAGGTGTAAAACAACCACGCACCAGTCTTGGGGGAGGGTAAAGGTTGTGTAAAGGTTGAAGCCCTGCACCTCCTCCTGTTGGTCCCTGTAGATGGGCTTTCAGCTACTGAATCTGAGATAGGTCCAGGGCCAAGGCTCTCAGTACATCTGCCAAAACCAGAACACCAAGCCTGTCTGCTTGACCTTCTAACCACCAGTTCCTAGGGGATCCTTTCTGTCAGGGCACTAAGTCATGAATAATGAATCATTCACCTTCCCAAGCAAGGCCAATGCTAGCTGTAGAGAAGGGGCGAGGTGTCCCAGGTTCTGCGGAATCACTTGGTGGGAACCTCCCCCTCCCCAGTTGCTGGCTCAGGACCCTTGCATCCCTCCTGTCTCTGCAGGGAAGTCACTGTGGCTTTGGGCACAGGTCATCATCACCCACTGCTGTTGAATGCTGGATGAGGAGGTATCTGAGTGCAGTCCCCAGCTCACTTGGGTGGGGGTGGGAGCCAGACATGGAAGCTCTGGAAATGAGATTTTCTGTGTTATCTGTTCTCATCCAGGCTCAGGGCCTTGGGCATCAAGCAGCTCGTCCAAGAAGCTGAGATGAGGGAGAGGCAGGGGATAAGAGCCTTGGCTATGGTTTAGCAAGTGCTGGAGTGTGTGTGCATCTGTGTGCATGTGTACTTGTATTTATGTGCATGTATGTATGTATGTATATTTTTGTGTGTCTGTATGTGCGCATGTGTATATGTTTGTATATGTATGTATGTGTGTGTGCTTATGTGTGTATGCTTTTTCTGAGTATGTGTGTATGTTTGTATGTGTCTATGTATTCATGTCTCTGTGTGTGCATGTCCCAGGGTGGTGTGTGAAATCTTGTTCCCAGGAATGTGTGTTCCCCCTGGAGCATGCGTAGACGTTCTCAGCTTGCTGCTTCTGTGTACTATATCTCTGTAGTGAGTGTATGCTGTTGGGATTGCCTGAGTGTGTGTGTTTCTTGAGCAGGCATGTGTACATGTGTGCCTCCACCCTCTCCTGATGCTTTTGTATGCTTAAGCCCTCTCACCTAGAGGCCCATGGCACAGACACAGCTGGTGGGTGGTCGGTCAGGTTCCTAGTCCCAGGGGAGAGCTGGGTGGGTCTGGGCATCTTCCAGAGAAACCAGCCCTGCAGGGAACAAAGGGGTAATCAGCAGAGAGGCCACAAGAGCTTCTGATTGAGGAAGGAATTAGCTGGAAGCCTCATGGGGCCCTGTAGGGGGCCAGGGTCGCATGTGGGCCCTGGCATCCTGATTAGGAGGCATCAGGTGTGGAGGGGCTTACCTGCACCTCAGGGGTGCAGCAGCCCAGAGCTCAGGAGGCAGAGGGGCAGTCAAAGGAGAGGGAAAGAGGTAGCAGGGCACAGAGTGAACATCTACCCGTTCTAAGTGGGGACTCCCCCACTTGTGGCACAGTCCTCCCCACACCTTGGGGAGGCTGGTACTGTCATGGGCCAGGCTCCCAATGCGGAGTCAAAAGACAGACAACAGCGTCCTAACGGCCACACAGCTGCAGACCGCAGTCTGCTGATTTCAGCTTTCCTCTTGACCCTGCCACCCCTGGGCCTTGTTCAGCATCACCAGTGAGGAGAAATCAGAGGATTTGGGTAGAATAGAAGGGCTGCCTGGACCCACCCAGGGAATGCAGCAGAGTGATGGGTGGTCGTTGGCAATAAGCAAGCAGCAACTCACTGAACAAGGGTTTTGTTGGTGGGTAGAGGATGGAGTCCATTCCCTCTGTCCTTGGCAAGAGTCAGAACCCCAAGTTTGAATCTTAGCTCTACCACTGACTCCTGTGTGACTTTAAGCCACTTGCTAGGCTTCTCTGTGCTTGCATGGTGATGAACAGCCACCATAGAGTAAGCTCTTCCTTAGGTTGAGCTTTCTCTGTTAAGGAAGCAATGGGGAGGGGTCTTGGAGGGTGAGAGAAGAGATGCTGGAGAGAAAGTAATTGTCTCTCTGGCTGAGTCTGGAAGAGTGCTGTGGAACTTCAGGGGAACCCCCTGCCAGAGGTCCAGACTCCCTCTTTCTTTTTTCTTTTTAGATTTATTTATTTTATTTTTATGCAGATGGATGGATGTTTTGCTAGTATGTATGTATGTACACCATATGCATGCATTGCCCATGGAAATCTGTCTTTCCCCACCCCCCTTTTTTTCTAAACAGGGTTTCTCTGTGTAACAGCTCTCTGTCTGTGCTGGAACTCGCTTTGTAGACCAGGCTGGCCTTGAACTCACAGAGATCCGCCTGCCTCTGCCTCCCCAGTGCTGGGATTAAAGGCGTGCGCCACCAGAGAGGCAAAGTCCCTCTCTTACCACACATCACGCTCCCCTCCCCTCTCCATCTCCTGCCGCTCTCCTGTAGCCTTTAGTGCATCCCCTTTGCCTGTGTGCCAGAGAAGTCCCTGGAGGCCAGAGCAGGTCCAGGCGGCATATCTGAGCTCCCTGGGGACTTGGCTATTTTCACTCAGTGCTCAGAGGATAGTGCAGGCAGAGCTGGCCTGTCTTTCACATTTCGGAAGAAGTGGGTCAGGTCAGGCTCAGGGTCACCAGCAAAATAACCGTGGACTCAAGAACAGATTTGTTTCAAAACTCAGTTTTTCTGGTTGTTTCCTCCTGCCCTCTGTACCTCCATGTCACAGGCGGAGGTGCCTCTGCTCTCTTGCTTCAAGACTTCTCACAGGGGAGTCCAGTTGGAAGTGCACTTGCACTTCCCAGAGCATCTCTGTGGACCCAGCCTCCCAGAGCCCTTTCCTGTTTGAGACAGGGTCTGGCTGCCTCCCAGTCCGGCTCCTGAGACCTGGGATTGCTGGTTGGTGCCTTCACACCTGACTCCAGCAGTGGCTTCTTCCTCCTCATTCTCATTCTTTCGTTTCTTTGTTTTCTGTTTTTTGGAGTTAGGGTTTCTCTGTGTAGCCCTGGCTGTCCTGGAACTCACTCCATAGACCAGGCTGGCCTTGAACTCACAGAGATCCACCTGCCTCTGCCTCCCGAGTGCTGGGTTAAAGGCAAGCACCACTGCTGCCTAGTGGCTGGCTGGCTGGCTGGCTATCTATCTATCTATCTATCTATCTATCTATCTATCTATCTATCTAATCTATCTATCATCTATCTATCTATCTCCACGTGTGTGCATGCGACCTTGTGAAGTCTGCTTACTTTTTTCACCCCTGTGTGCACTCAGGCACCTTTACACCAACCCTCTAGCAGTCTTCTTGATCCCTTTATGTAGGTGTCCATCTTGGAACTAAATGTCCTAATGTGTGCCTTGTGCTACCCTGCTTCTGCTCCATCTTTGATGATGCCCACTTCTTCCTGTCTGGTCTCCCCATCCAACCTTTTCAGCTGCTTGTCCAGCTTTTCTGAAAGCCCCTTTGACACGGAGCCTTCTCACCGTTTCTTCATATTGCTCTGAGCCAGCAATGTGAAGGGCTCCTGGCTCCTCCTCACTTGGCCTCACCGTGGCCAGAGGGGCTTTTAAAGGCCGTAATAAGATTATGTCTCCCTACAGTTTAATACCCTCAAAGGGCCTTCCCTGGGGCTTACAGCCAATCTGAGCCCTTTGCTCCGGTATACAAGGCCCTAAGTGACCCGTGTCTTTCTTTCATCCCATGGGACTGTTCTCGGTGACCACTCTGCTCCTGTCATAGCCCCCATGGCCCCGAGCTCAGAGAACCCAGCTCTGTCTTGCTCCTGAAAGCAGAACTTCCTGTTGGCGATCTTGGCACACACTGCACCTTCCCTTCCTCCAGCTGTGTCCTTCCTGACTGCCTGGAGGTGTAGTATCTCCTAGATGCCTTTCCAGCTCTGCATGGAGCATGGCGTTTTCTGTCTTTGCTTTTTGATTTCTCTGTAATTAGAAATGCTATGTAAGTGGGAATGTCAGTCTCTCATTCGTTACTGTGTCCTCTGTGCCAAGGACGGTGCCTGGGCCAGAGAATATCTTGATGGAGTATCTGTGTACAGAATGAATGAGTTGTGTTTGCTTTGACATTCCCCTTGTGTGGCAGCTGTTAGGAAAGATCCCCATTTTATTTAGTGACACATTTTTATTTAGTGACATATATATATATATATATATATATATATATATAGAGAGAGAGAGAGAGAGAGAGAGAGAGAGTGAGAGAGAGTGGTTGCTCTTTCAGAGGACCAGGGCTTGATTCCCAGCATCAACATGGTGACTCACAACTGTCTGTAATGCAGTTCCAAGCAATTTGACACCTTTTGGCTTCTGCGGGCACCATACACATGTAGTGCACAGACAAATAAGTAGTCAGCATACACACACACATAAAATAAAAATAAAGAAGTCTTAGGGAAAACCTCGTATCCAAAATACATAGAGTCTTTTATAACTTGACAATCAAAAACTGGACAAAAGTAATTTGATAGCCATTTCTGTAATGAAGACACACAAACTTCTAATAAGAACATAAAAAGAACATGCAGTCAGAGCCACAAGGCACCACTTCAAGCCACAAGTGCAAAACACTTCACTAAAACGGTCAACATTAAAAAGGCAGACAATAGCAAGTGTTGGTAGATTAGGGGAGACATTGAAATGCACAGGTGTGGCCGTTAGGGTTATCAAATAGCTCAGTCGTTGTGGGGAGGGCTTGGCGTTCCTCAGAGAGTTGAACATGAGTGTCTAGCTTATGACCCAGCAATTCTCTCCTAGGTGAATACCCAAGAAAAATGAAAACCTATATCCACACGAGAATGTTATTTGGAAAAAGTGGAAGGATGATTGCCCCTTTTTTCTTTCTTTCTTTCTTTCTTTCTTTCTTTCTTTCTTTCTTTCTTTCTTTCTTTCTTTCTTTCAAGACTTATTTAGTTTTATTTTACGTGAATAGATGTGGGGAGCTGAGGAAGCCCTGAGTGAATGTGTAAAGAGTACACGAAATCCTGAGTTAATGTGTACAGTTTACAGGGGCCTGACCATGTCAAGGACCAATACTTCAGACCCATGGGAAATTGGCAAACCTCCTCGCTCCCCCAGGTCAGGCTTGGACAGATGGCAAAGCCTTCCTCTGGTCCCCAGTGCAAATGTTGGGAGTGTTTGCAAAGGCTAGCAAGCCCAGCTTCTCCCTGTTGTGTGTTTATAGGCTGAGGCTGTGTCTGACTGCCCTGTGTCTGACTCCTCTCACTGGGACTAGCCAGCCCCCGCCCCTGTACACAATGAAGATGCTGAGGTTCCCAGCTACTGTTTGTTAGTAGGTGGTATTCTCTCAGAGCAAGCACGGCTCACTGGATCCCACCTTTTCTCTCTGTGTGTCCATCCCTTCTTCATTCCCTTGCTGTCCCAGTCAGCTTTTCAAGATTAAGCATGCTGGATGCAATAGATAGGTGTTGCAAACCTGTGTCTGTGGACCATGTGTGAGCAGTACCTGTGGAGGCCAGAAGGGGGCACCAGATCACTTGCAACTGGAGTTATAGACAGTTATGAACCGACATGTGGGTGCTGGGAATTGAACCAGAGTCTCCTAGTGGAGTAGCCAGTGCTCTTAACTGTGGAGCCACCCCTCCAGCTCTGGCTTTTCCCTCTCAACTACCCCACAGCACAGGGACACATGGATCTCTGGCGAGTGTCTGGGGTTGGTGGCTTAGAGGTACCTGGCTTTGTGCTTAACTCCAGTTTCTTGCCTGACACTGAACAGCCTCAGAATCCTCCAGCTGCCCCTGTCTGGAACGTTCTTCCTTCTTTCCCTATCTGGTTTTATTCTGCTCAGTCATTGGAGGTGGGATCGACTGGGGTGCCCTGTGCTACCCACTGGGCTGACACAGATGATTTACAATACAGAGGATGAGGCAGAGGCAGGGTAGATGTGATCTGAGCTCTTGGTTCGAGGGGACAACCTGAAGGTGGCCAGAGGAGAACTGAGCAAAAGAGCAGAGGCCTGGATTGTGGGAAACCCTGGGGAAAAGTTCCCAGAAAGAGACTCTGCAGTGGGCAGTTAGCCAGGCAAGACTAGACCAGAGGAGGAAGGCCCAGGGAAGGCAGGTGGACTGGAGAAATCAGAAGTGGGTGTAGCCTAGGATGTGGGCAGATAGAGGAGAGAGATATATCCTTGTGGCCAGGACCTTGGGAAGCTGTGCCGAGGACTCCAGGTGCTTCCTACACCGGGGCATCTCTTACTGCACCATGGTCATCTGCCCTCCAGCCACTGATCTCTCTTCCCTGCATGTCCAGCGCATCTGCTTCTTGACTTCCCCATAGCAGAAGTGATATTGCTTCTGTGCGTTCTCCGCTGAATTCCCATCAGCCAGAGCAGCGCCTGGCTCATGTAGACGCTCGATAAACACTTATCGAATGCATGGATTTACCTGCCTGTCTCTTGTGCTTAACTGAGTTATTTAAAGTCAGGCTGGCAGTTTCATCCCCATGCCCCTGGGCCTAGCGCAGGCTCCGCCAGTATATGCTTTTTATATTTAAAGGATGAGTGTACAAAGGTTTACTGAAATCAGTGACAGTCAACCAGAGAGCACACGGCACAGGACACAGGACATTTCCAGCAGATCTGCAGGGCAAGCTAAGGAGGCAAAAGCTACAAGTTCCACATACTGCTTTCAGACATAGGAAGAGGGATGCCCGGCTGTCCAAGGTCTTAGGGCCTTGGAGTCACAGACCTGAGTGTGGGGACAAAATTGTCTGGGAAGAGAGATAGACAGGGAGACCAGGAGGGCCTTCCAGAGGGTCAGGGAACCTCCTCTGATTCCAGACCTCTAGATACACCCTCTTTTGACAACTGGCAGGCTGCTCCACAAATGAGGGGGGTTCCAGCTGGGGAGGTGGTTGGACGGGACAGATGGTGGGAGACAGGGAAACCCCCATGTAGTACTCCATCTGTTGTATTTAATTGACTTCCCGTGGAAAGGGGGGGAAAAACCAGTTGCAAGGATGAAATTGCTAATTAAAAGACCCTCTGATTAGATAGACAAATATTTACCAATTACGCCTGACCCTGTCTGTCCCTCTTATGTCTGAAAACTTCCCCATCAGCAACATGGCCGCATCATACCCAGCTGGTGGCTCTTCCACCAATCGCTCTCCAGGGATTCAGAGTGACTGCGAGTGAGGTGGGGTAGGAGAGAGGCAAAGGCGGACAGTCATTCAACAAACACTCGCGATGCCTGTTGGACCTCCAGGCTCATTGCTGGGCCTCTGGAAGCCAGAGTAGGATTCCTGTGCACAGTTAGTTGTTCAGGTTGTGTGTGGCACAAGGGGACGCTCTCAGAGTGTGGATTCTTTTGCCAGCCTGGGGTCGCTGGTAACAGAAAAGGGAGCTTTTCTTTGTACAATAGGGCATTAGGTGGGAGAGCCAAACCCACGGGGTTGTAGTAGATGCCCAGAGGGTCACTTTTTCTAATTCGTGTTGAATGGGTAATAGCAGCTCTACAGAGAAGATGCTACTATGCTTGATTCTTCCGGGCTCTTGTGGTAACGGGAGAGAAAAATATGAAGGTGCATCAGGTTAGCGGCATTTATTGAGCACCAGTGTCTGCTGAGCCCTGTGCTAGGTATCAGGGGAGGGAGGATGAGCAATACACATGTCCTGTCCTTCTTCCACCCCTGTCCAGTTGGGAGGTGCCCAGGCTGGGTAAGCCCTTCCCTTCGTGCCTGCCTTTCTTCATTCCAGATGGTTTTAGGGGGAACATGGGAGGCAAGAGTCACCGTCTGGATTCTCACCAGCAATGTCTTATTTATTATGGATACAGTGTTCTGTCTGCATGTATGCCTGCAGGCCAGCAGAGGGCACCAGATCTCATTACAGATGGCTGTGAGCTGCCGTGTGAGTGCTGGGAATCAGATCCCAATCCTTTGGGAAAGCAGCTAGTGCTCTTAACCTCTGAGCCGTCTCTCCAGCCCAACCAGCAATGTCTAAGTCCTGACTGTACCATGTCCTTCCTGTGTGACTTTGAGCAAGTCACCCGCTTCCCTGCCTAAGCTCCCTCTCTGTGGTGGGGAGGTAGTGATGGTAACAGCTTTCCAGGGCTATCACAGCCGTAAATGAGTTAGCATGTGTAACTCAAGCCTGACACAGAGCAAGCATCAGTGAAAGCTAGTGCTTGTGTGTGCATGCACAGGTGTGCATACATGTTTGTACATGAACATGCATGTGTGTGAATGGGAGCCTGTGTGAATGCATGTGTATGCATATGTGCACTTGTGTGTATGAGTATCTGTGTGTAGTGTAGGCACGTGTGTGCATATGAGTGCTAGTAGGGCACATGGGTATGAGAGTCTGAGCTTGGTCTGTACCTGTATGTGTATATGACTGGAAATGTACATGAGTGTGCTTGTGTGTGTATAGGAATGTAGGTGCGAGTACCTAGGTGTGTTTGTGGGTATGTGCACATAGGGCATGTGTGTGTGCATGGGCATGTGTCTGCATGTGTATACAAGTGTACAGGTGTATGTGGATGAAAGTTCATGATATGTGTGTTTGTGAATATGTATATGTGCAATGTGTGAATGTATGTGTATGCACACATGCATGTGTGTATTACTGTGTGAGTGTGCATGTACAGACATATGTGGATAAGTATGTTCATATATGCATATTTAAACATACGTGTGTATGCAGAGGCATGTGTGAGTGTTGGTAAGTGTGAATGTGTGTGGTGGTGCATGCACATGTATGTGTACATATATCTATGTATGTGTATATGACTGGATGTGTACAGGAGTACATGCGCATGCATATGTGCCCATTCACTTATGAGTATGGGTGTGTCTGCATGTGTGTATGCTTATATGAATTACTTTGTGTGAGCCTATATGCATATCCATGTGTGAATCTATTTTTGCATGTTTTCTATGAGTGTGCATGCATCTATTCTTACATGTGTATGCTTGTGAACTCGATTGTTCTTTTGTTTGTCTACACATGTGTTGGCCCATGCAAATAGCATCTCATTTAAATCTCACAGCAGCAGGCACTATTGCCACGCCCACATTACAGAGGAGGAAACTGAGGCCCTCAGAGTGGATGATGCATGCTGACTTAAGCATAAGGAATGTGATCTTCAAATAATATGAGGTGCAGTCCAGGCCTGGCTGTCTTTGACCTCTGGAATGCCAGTCACCCTGCTGTTCTGCCAATCAGGCTTTGGGGTTCTCTGGGATGCCCCCACCCCCTACCATGTGCTCAGGAACTTCTTGGCTGCGTGTCCCCTCCTGGGCTCATACCACGAAAGCCCCACGAAGCGCCTTCTACTCTAGAGGGATATATATTATCTAAATTTGATAAGACAACTTAATTTCACTCCGTGTCTGTTACCGGCGATAAAACCAGCAGACTTTTATGACCCAGCGTCCTCAGCAAGATTGTCAGGAACTTATTACGCAAGGTCTAACTGGATTTCTCTCTGCAGATGGTGGGGAGCCGCGGGCTGGAACGCGATGTGGCCGCCCACTGGGGGGAGAGATGCAAAGTGCTTGCTCAGAGATAAGGCCTCAGCTCCCTGGGACTCAGGATCAGAACCACCTTTCCAGGCCCTGCAGGGTGGTTTGGGGAGGATTTGCCCTGTGAGGAGGTTGGGGGGGAGGAGAGGTTCAATGCTGGATCCTCTGCGCCCTGGGAAGGAATATGGGGCTGTTGAAGCCTGAGGGATCAGCTAAGCTGTTCCCCAGGAGTTAGCTCGGCAGTAGGAGTGGGGGAGGGGCAGCCTGCATGTGAGGACAAATGGGGCACATGGGAGGAGGGAAGAAAGACTAGGTAGAAGACAACAGGCTGGTCTTCACTGATTCTATGCTTGTTCCTTGCTGCTCCAAAAGTCTGGTTAGAGTAGACCCTGACTCTGCTGTGGTGTTTACATCTAGACCAACATGACCACGGCATTCAGGCTCACAGACATTGGAGGTTCATTGTTAGGCACCCCACGTTTAAGGTATTCTGCTCTCTCTCAGGCGTGGACACATTGAGAGCTGGTGATTGGAGGTTTTGATTATTTCTGAGTCTAGGTCTCACTATGCAGCCTAGCATCGCCTAGAGCTCGCCATCCTCCTGCCTCAGCCTCCTGAACGCTGCGATTCTAGGCATGCACCGTGGTGCTGATTCATCTTAGTTCCAACAGTGTTGAATACAGATCTGAAGAATTTAGGATGTGGAGGCCACACCCATGCTTGTTTCGTGGTCAGAGTCCACGGGCAGATGTTTCTCAGGACTGGCTTCCACATAACATCTCCTCAGATTAGACTCTAGCCCCCTGACCCGAACACCTCAGCTGTGGCTATCAGTAGGTCAGAGGACCAACCCTCGGATACAGAAGGTCACAGTCAGATGTGTGGCCTTCAGATACAGGTACACTTAGAGCAAGCATACCTTGCTGCAAGGCTGGTTTCCACCCAGCACAGGTGCTATTGTGAGGAAACTCATGGCTTCCTCACCTTAACCTGGGAGTCAGACTGGCTAGCCCTTGCCTGCCAATCCTTGTCCATCAACTGTGTGAGTCTGGGCCCCTTCGGTAGGCCAGAGAGGCAGCGAGAAGCAGTTAGATTCCACTCAGCCATCTTGACAGCTGAAAAATGTCTTGTGTCATTCCGAGCTGTGTGAAGGCTAGAGAGAGCAGTGACATAAACCGAGGCTAATGGTGAGCGTCTCATAGCCACCTGCCCGCTCACTGCCTGAGACACCGTTTTATACCCATGGCTGTATTGTCCTGTTACCCGTCTCCCTGACCCCGTTCACTCCATTCAGGTGGGCTTCTTTTCCCTTAAGGAAATTTCATCTTGTCTTCTCATCGACTCTTGTCTCCACCCATCTGTGTTCTCCTCACTGGAGTCAGAGGAAAGAGAGTGACACTGGCCCTCCTCTGAGTGCCCTGCTGGCCTCTCAAAGTCTCAGTGAACCCCCTCTACATCCTTTTAAGCTAGCTTGTGTGTGTGTGTGTGTGTGTCTTTTCCAAGACAGGCTTTCTCTGTGTAACCACTCTGGCTGTCCTGGAATTCGTTCCGTCGATCAGGCTGGCCTTGAACTCAGAGATCTGCCTGCCTCTGCCTCCCGAGTGCTGGGATTAAATCCCTGTGCCACCACCACCCGACTCAAGCTAATTTTTTTGTCTTGTGCACTCTGCAGACAGGAAGAGGGGGAACAAAAAGGTGAAGTCACTCATTCAAAGTCACACAGCCCAGAAGAGTGGAAGATGTTCTCTGCCAGGATCTACAGGGGGGGTCTGGGGCTGGGCTCCAAGAGGCCATTGTCTGTGTAGCAGACTGAGGCAGGCATTGTTGTAGACTTTCTACATTGTCAGAATGAATTTCTTCCAGCAGATTGGAAGGTGGAGGTGGGGGCGTGGATGGAGGACACAGCGGTGAGATCAAGGGCGCTGGTTGCCAGAGGCCGGTCACTGGGGGATGCGGATATCAACTGGCCTTTGCCAGGAGACAGTGATGAATGTGTTGGGTTCCAGCCTTGGTTGAAGGGCAAACTGAGACCAGGCCCCTGGAAGAGTATAGGTGGGCGTTGGGAGAGTCAGAAATCACCACTAGGACAGAGGAGCCCGGTTGGGGATGACCCTGGCCTGGGTGAAGGCCAGGACATTTGCAAAGCCTCTGAATGCTAACGATCCCTAATGATCTGGCTCACCTTGCAGGACACAGTGCAGGCTGGAGCCAGCCTGTCTCCTGGTCCCCAATTCTGCAGGTTCCCTGGGTCAGAGTTTGGGGCTGAATAAGCGCTGTGAGTATTTGACTCAGACTCCATTCTTTCTTAGCTGTGTAAGCCTCAGGTTAGCGTAAACAGGAACAGGGATGCTGATCCAAGGGACTGTGGGGTCCATGGTAAGTTATGACTCTGGATATAATGGTTGCCTCACACTAGAAAGGGGGGACCATGTCTGCACCCCAGTGGGCAGGCCCTGGGTATCCCAAGTCCTCAGTTGAGAGTAAGATGTACTCTTTATTTACCGCGTGTGTGCGCGTATGTGCGTGTGTGCATGTGGCAGCCAGAAACATCCTCTAGGAATTGGTTTTTTTCTCTATCAAGCGGGTCCTGGGGCTTGAACCTGGGCCATTAGGTTTGAGCAGCAAGCACCTTTACTGCTGAGCCGTATCATTCACCCTGATTTTATTTTTGATAGAGAAACAAGTCATATAACCCTCAAAGGAGTTTCCTTCTTGGCGCTTAAAAAAAATTCTAACATCTTCATTTCCATGCCCCCCTTTTAAGCTAATTTGTGGAAAATTAAATCGGGGAACTCACAGCGGCTGGCATTTTAATTGGCTCATGTCTGGCTTCTTTCTTGGATCCTCTGATTAGCTGAGCTGCCTCCATTAAATGCTCCATGCTCCACTTAGCCTGGTTCCTGGTCCCTCCCCAGGCCTGGACAGCAGGGCCACCAACCCCTGCTGACTCCCTACCTGGCCCTGAAGCTCCCAGGGGCCCCGGCAGACTTTTTGACCCATGCCACCTGGGCCTGTTTCCTCACCTGGGAATGGGGTTCATCTGGGTCTGGGGTCTAGGGCTCTGTGTTTCCTGCCTCACCCACCTCCATGGTGGGGCTCCCACAAGGTGGTAAGAAAGGTCTACCAATTGCCTCTTAGTTCTGAGTTTCCTAATACATCTACCAGCCACTGGACCCTGGTTAGAATTTTCTTAATTAGTGATTGATAGGGGAGGGCCCAGCCCATTGGGGGTGGTGCCATCCCTGGGCTGGTGGTCCTGGGGTCTATAAGAAAGCAGGCTGAGCAAGCCATGAGGAACAATCCAGTAAGCAGGACCCCTCCATGGCCTCTGCATCAGCTCCTGCCTCCAGGTTCCTTTCCTGTTTAAGTTCCTGTTTTGACTTCCTTGGATGATGAACAGTGATGTGGAAGTGTACGCCAAGTAAACCCTCTCCCCTTCCCGCCTTCAAAAAAAGAAAGCCAGTGGGGGCCATGCAGGCATAAAGATCTCAGTTTGATCCCCAGAACCTACATAAAAAAAGAAAAGCTTGCATGGTGGCAGAAGCAGAAGGGTCCTTGGGGCTTGCTGGCCAGTCAGCAACACAGACCCCAGTGAGAGAACTTGTCTCAAAATACACAAGTCGGTGAGACATTGGAGATGCCTCCATGGATAAAGAGCTGGCTAAGCAAGTGTAAGGGTCAAAGTTCAGATCTGTAGAAGTGATATAAAGCTGGGCTTTCTTCCACCTGTGTCCCTCACTGCTGTGGATACAGCAGGCCTCTCTGCCAGGGACACACAAGGTGCCTGTAATCCCAGCACTTAGACTCAGTGGAGAGAACACAGCATCAATAAAGTGAAGAGTGACGGAGGAAGACATCCCAAATCAGCTTTGGCCCTCCATATGCACATGTATGTGCACCCACACACACACGAAACATGACATGAACACGTTTGCTATGCACACACGCCCACTGAAAACCACAGAACTAAAAGTCGGAGACTCTTGAGAAGGGGCACCCAAGGGTGGCCGCTGTCCTCCACACACACATGTACACACATGCACACACACAATAACATGTGCACACATGTGCACACATGTGCGCATACATACACATGTGCATGCATGAGTCAGGAGCTTTACATAGTTGTGCAGTGTTCCAGGCTTTCTATAGCCATGCAATGCTTCCTATGTGCCCACTTCTATGAGATGCTACCCGTAGGGTCTTGTTTTAATTTCATTGACAACCCAGGAGAAAGACATCACCATCATCCCATTTTGCAAATGAAGAAACTGAGGATCAAAGAGGCCTAAGTAATTTGCCCAAGGCCAGACCACTCGATAGAGCCTGAATTAGATGTCAGGTGATCTCTCCCGCAAACCTCAGCTCAGCCTGTTTCCTAGTCATCCACCACATTTTCCCCGGAGTCTTCATATGTCCCTCCCAGGACTCAGGCAAATAGGCACCCACTTCCTTCCACCCCTGGTAGCCTGCCTTGTGGGTGTGAGGGCCCAGCAGGTGAAGACTCAGAGGCGAGAGGGGCCAGCAGCACCCCAGAGCTCCCTCCTCTGCCCTGTGGGGGGCCTCAATCAGCGATAATCAGGCAGTGCTAATTACCCTGTCCATGGGGAGGTGAGTATGTGCCTGCGCCAAGAGCTAACAGCAGCACCGGGGAGGGTGGGGACCAGGTCTTCCAACCCTGGCTCAGCTCGGTGGGACCTGGTGCGGCCTTGTTCCTCCCCCCTCACTGCTGTGGACACAGCAGACCTCTCCACCTGGGAACTGCAAGGAGAAAAAGCCTTGCCCTCTGGGAGCTAGGGCCGCAGTTTCTGGGCTCAGCCAGTGGCCTGGTTTGAAGCATGGTTGCCAGGTTACAATGTACTTGACTCTTCCCTTTCTCACCTCTTACACGGCGGAAGCAGGACTGGCAAGTCCTGAGAACAGCCACAAGAAGAGTTGCGTTTGGTAACAGCAGGTCCTGGTATACAGCAAGCGCTCAGTTAAGGCAGCTTATGGGCCCCTTGTGTTTGTAGTATCTCATTTAATTCTCAGAACGGTAAGATGAGGGAGGCATTGTGACAGATGGGGAAACTGAGGCTCGTGTGTCCAGTGCACGCTCCTACCACCTTGATTCCTATCTCAGCTTGCTCTAAGCGTGTTAGCAACACGCACACATCACTGCTACCATTTTGGGGCTGAGCACGATTGAGTAAATTCTTGCTCTCAGGGCTCCCCTCTGGAGGGAGACTTCCCCACCCGTCCCCGTAGTGACTCAGGAGGCTGTAAGGGAACCCCAACTCAGGGCAATCCTTGGGGTTTGGGTTCCTAATGACCCCTTTCTCATAAATCTTACATGTAAATTTCTTTCATAATTACATTGAAAGCTATCAAACTATCTAATTTAATTTCTTTGCGAAAATAAATAGCTAACGTGGCCCTAGGTAGCACATAAATCCCCCAGGCAGAACGGGCCGAGATTACAGCAGAACAGACCTGACTGGCCACAGCTCACACTTAATAAGCACATATTTATTGGGCGTCCCCCCCACCCCCAAGAGGCAGGAATCTGCTGACTCAGTGGGAAGGAAGTAGAAGGAAGTGATCCGGGCCACAGTGCTAATGTAGGGAGGAGGGGAGGGAAATGAGGGAGACTGTGACGGGCAATTAATTATCCATCTTCACACATCCATAACTTGATTTTATTAAGCAAATATGCAAATATACATTTTGATGGACTGCCTTTGCCTGGCCCACCTCCCCAGTGACATTTTCTGTGGTTTGGCCCCTGGGGAGGCTTGTATGTGAAGCCTGGTAGGGCTGGGCCAGCTTCACTGGCTTCCTTGCTTGCTGTGGCTCTCACGCTCCCTATCCCCTCAGACCCAGTATCATTACTGTGCTTTGCTTACTCACGGCCAGTGGCTGGGGCCTTCCTAACCCTGCTCCTCAGCATCCTTGACCTGCCAGGGCTCAGGGTCAGGCTCCCATCTCTTGTGCTGGATTCTGGCTGCGCCTCTTTCTGGTCCTCTATCTTCTTCCCTTTTGACTGGCATGCCTCAGTCAACCAGACTTCAGCCATGGTCCTTGAATCTCAGGTCCTTGTACCAACTGTTCTCTTAGCCAGCTCTCTCGCTCACTTGCCTTTCTTCCTTCCTTCTCAGTTTTTTTCTTCTCCCTCTCTCTCCTCAAGTTTCTTTAGTCTCTCTTCCCTCTCCCCTCCATTTCATTTCCCCCCATTTTCACTTTTCTTTCTCTCTCACATTACATGACATATGTTTATTTATTTGTGTGCGCTACGCTACAGAGCATGCGTAGGTTGGAGGATAACTTGCAGGTTTTGGTTCTCTCCATTTACCATGTGAGTCCTGGGAATTGAGCTCAGGTTGTCCGGTTGTCAGAAAGTGACCTTGACTTGCTGAGCCATTTCAACAGTTCTCTTTGTTTTTGAGACAGTGTCATCCTGTAACTCAGGCTTGCAGATGGAAGTTTCTGTCCTACTCAGACCCGCAGCCATTCAGTCCCAAAGAAACACACGGAGGCTTAGATCAATTATAAACTGTTTGGCTTATTAGCTCAGGCTTATTACTAACTAGCTCTTACAACTTAAATTAACCCATAATTCTTTTTTTTTGTTTTGAAAATGGTTATTTCTTTTTTTTTATTTTTTTTATTAATTAATTTATTTAATTATTAAAGATTTCTGCCTCTTCCCCGCCACCACCTCCCATTCCCTCCCCCTCCCCCAATCAAGTCTTCCTTCCTCCTCAGCCCAAAGAGCAAGCAGGTTTCTCTGCCCTGTGGGAGGTCCAAGGACCACCCACCTCCATCCAGGTCTATTAAGGTGAGCATCCAAACTACCTGGGCTCCCACAAAGCCATTACATGCAATAGGATCAAGAACCCATTGCCATTGTTCTTCAGTTCTCAGTAGTCCTCATTGTCCATTATGTTCAGCGAGACCGGTTTTGTCCCATGCTTTTTCAGTCCCCGGCCAGCTGGCCTTGGTGAGTTCCCGATAGAACATCCCCATTGCCTCAGTGTGTGGGTGCACCCCTCGCAGTCCTGAGTTCCTTGCTCGTGCTCACTCTCCTTCTGCTCCTCCTTTGGATTGTGAGACTTCAGTCCAGTGCTCCAATGTTGGTCTCTGTCTCTGTCTTCTTTCATCGCCTGATGAAGGTTAATATTCATTAAGATACCATCTTACACCGGTCAGAATGGCTAAAATCAAAAACACCAATGATAGCCTCTGCTGGAGAGGTTGTGGAGAAAGGGGCACACTCATCCATTGCTGGTGGGAATGCAAACTTGTGCAACCACTTTGGAAAGCAGTGTGGCGGTTTCTCAGGAAAGTCGGGTTCAACCTACCTCTCGACCCAGCAATACCACTATTGGGAATATACCCAAGAGATGCCCAAACATACAACAAAAGTATATGCTCAACTATGTTCATAGCAGCATTGTTTGTAATAGCCAGAACCTGGAAACAACCTAGATGTCCTTCAATGGAAGAATGGATGAAGAAAGTATGGAATATATACATATTAGAGTACTACTCAGCAGTAAAAAACAATGACTTCTTGAATTTTGCATACAAATGGACAGAAATTGAGGTAAGCCAGACCCAAAAAGAGGAACATGGGATGTACTCACTCATATTTGGTTTCTAGCCATAAATAAAGGACATTGAGACTATAATTCATGATTCTAGAGAAGCTAAATAAGAAGGTGAACCCAAAGAATAACCCATAATTCTTATCTATGTTTAGCCACATGGCTTGGTACTTTTTCCTTAGTAAGGCATTCTCATCTTGCTTCCTCAGCATCTGGTTGGTGACTGGCTCTCTGCCTTTCCTCTTCCCAGAATTCTCTTAGTTTGGTCACCCCCACCTATATTTCCTGCCTGGCTACTGGCAAATCAATTTTTTATTAAACTAATACAAGTGACAAATCTTCTCAGTATGCAAGAGCATTATCCCACAACACAGGCTGACCTAGAACTCACTAGGTAGCCCAGGCTACTTCAAACTCATGGCAATCCTCCTGTCTTAGTCTTCCGTGTGCTGAGGTTACAGGTGTGAGCACCCATGACTGGTCAAGCCATTCCTTTGCTTCCAAGTTTAAAGTCATTGCCACCCACCCGCCATCCGGTTGAGCACACCCCTTCTGCTTTGCCGTCGTCTGGCTCCACTGTTTAGTACGCCAATGACTCCGATCATTTATTTTTATTTATTAGTCTTTCAGGCCTATTTTATCTCCCTCTAGAGTGTAGCTTTCCAGGATGAACAGCTCTGTGCCACTTACTGTGGCCTCTCCCGGCACAGGACACAGCACCCACAGCAGACAAACCCATGCCACATGACTAGAGGGAGCGCCTTCTCACTCCAGCTCAACTGCTCCAGCCACTGTCTTCTGTCCCTCATCCTACTCAGGCTCGTCCTTCAAGAGCACAGAGCTTACTGTGTAAACCTCCCACGACTCCCTAGTTTTTTGGATTGTATTACTGTCTACGGCTCCTTAGTTCTTGGGGATAACATCCATTTCTCTTCATGTGCACTTTTACGGCCCAGCCTCTGTTTTTTTCTAAAGCTGCCCCTATTGTCCCAGCTCCTCTGGGCTCCAGGCACTGTCGGGGAGTGCTTGTGAGTCTTGTGTAGATTGTTCTACTTGCCTCATTCCCTTTGCTTGGCCTGTCTGCCTTGTCTTCCCTGTCTCCTATCAGGCCTCATCCCCTCCAGGAATCCTGTCTAACCTGTGCCTTCCTTCACTGTGGCCTGTGCTGTGCTCTGACTCACCAGCCCCCAGAGGGTCCTGCTTTTCTTCCAGATGGGGAGTGGCAGGGGTGGCAGCCATCCTGGCTGGGGTCCGGTCAGTTTCTGGCCCAGGACTGCCTGCCTGCGCTTGTATGCCAGCTTAACTGTTGATTGACTGAGATGGCCCCGGTGGGGTAGCAGCTTCTGGGGCTCCCCTCTGGGCAGACCCCTTCTGGGGCTCCCCTCTGGGCAGACCCCTTCTGGAGCATGAGCTTCTTGGCAACTTGAACCCAGTGAAGACTACCCAGAGATCCAGAAGGAGCCATGGGAAGCTGCCTGAGATCAGATTATACAGAGACTGTGGCTTCCCCTGTGTGCTGGCTGTTCCTTGGCTATGAAGGCAGCTGCTGCCCTGTGGTAACCACCCCTGTCGAGAGGCCCTTGTTGGGAGATCCAGGCTCACAACACCTGCACGGCTGTGCATGATGATGGCCTCTGTGTTCGGCCCATCACATCTCAGTTCACTCCTCTGACCTCCCTTTGAGGTTGGTGTTCAGTAAGTGCAGAAATCTGGATTCAGAGAGGTTAAGTTATTTGCCCAAAGTCAGACAGCTAGAAGTGGTTCCAGCTGCGAATTCAGGCATGCCAGGCTTTGGCCAGGCGAGAAAACAATGAAGAAAGTCGTCCATCAAGAGGCTTGGGAGGGCATGTTTAACCCGGAAGACTGAGCTTCCAGGGGTGTCCAGGATAGCTGCCCACGACCCTCTGTCTCCTTCTGTCTTTAATGGAGAGGGCGGGAGTGGCAGCTGGAGCCGGCAGGGAGAGCTGCCCATTAGCCCTAATTAGCAGCCCGTCTGGAAAAGCGCTTGGGCTGAAATCAAGACGCTGTCAGTGGGTCCCAGCTGGGTTGTAGCTGAGTGGCAGCTGCAACATTTCCAGAGTCTGAGCCTGAAGCGTCAGCCAGGGAGGCCTTGAGGCCTGCCTCACCTGGGCTCAACAACGGGGGTGTGTGTGTGTGTGATTGGTTCCTCCCCAACCTGGCAGTGATCACTGAAGCCCCATGCCACCCAAACAAGCACAGCTCACATGCCTTGGTTACTCCCCCCGCTCCACGTTCTCCCACAGCCTTGGGAGACTGCACTCCTGATCCATTTTGTGGAAGATGTAGGAACCGTGTCCAAGACTCACAGTTAGGCTGTGCCAGGACTGGGGGACCCTGTGAGACCCGGACTTGGGTTTAAGGCAGGAAACAGGAAGGGAGCCCGGTAACATCCTGAATAAGACTGGTGAATCTCAAGAGAATGGGGGTGAAGGACCCCAAGACAGGACATAGGCCTCCTGATACCTTCCATGTGCAGACAGACAAACTCCGTGGCAGAGGAGGCTGACAGGGTGAGCGGGAAACTAGGTGTCAGGGAAGGCTCAATTTACCTCTCCGTCTCTCTTGCTTTCTCAAAGCACTAAGGACAAACTGAAATTTAAAATCGAGCTAAAAAGAACAAGAAAAAGCCCCCCCCCCCCCCAGCTGCCTTCTGAGAAATCGATGGTTGTGATTTGTGCAGCCTACTCTGAGGGCTGCTGAGGCCAGGGGTAGGATGAGGGTGAGAGAGTGGACCATGACCATCTATGTTGTTGTCCATAATGATAAGGGACGAGGCGCTGGGAAATGAGACGCGCTGGACCCTTACTGGGTGCTTTGCAGAGATTAGCTTGTTAACCCTTGTAATTAACCTTGCCAGGTGGGTGCAGAGCTGTCCTGTTCTCTAAGTACTAGATCCAGCAGTGAAGGGGCTGCTGGGGATTGCAAGGGGTGGGGTGGGAGGTGGGATTTTTAAGACTTCAAGTCAGAACCCGTGAGCCACTTGCCAAGCAATGAGGGATGCAGCCAGCTTGGAGTTTTCCACTCTCACTTCAGGTAACAGCTCACGTCTCTGCCTAGGAAGATTCTAGAACACTGAGGAGATCAGGTGGATAGAGAAGGGCTTGGAAGGAAGGAGACTGGCCTTACAAGGAGGGATCACTGTTACCTGTGATAGCCTTTGGGGCTTATGGGAAGTTCCTTGATCTGAGGCCTTCTCATTTTCTTAGACCCAGCCTAGCGGAGGGCAAAGTCTCTCCCAAGGGCCAGCCCTCACCTGTCTATCCATAAAGTCTTACTAGCACATAGCCACATCCATCATGTCCTTGCTCACAGTGACATGGATGGTGGCTACAAGATGCCTGGTCCTTAGAACTTCAAATATTGCCTCTTGGGTCCTATGTAGGAAAAACGTGTTGATCCTGTCCTAACTAAAGTGGTCTGTTTCATTCAGATGCCCGAATTCTACAGTATCAGGGCTTGGTGCATCCAGAGAGAGTGTCTGTCCAGCTGAGCCACAGAACAGGGAAGCCATTCATGCAAAGACACACAAGAGGCGCAGGAGTGGGCTGGAGAGATGGCTCAGTGGTTAAGAGCATTGCCTGCTCTTCCAAAGGTCCTGAGTTCAATTCCCAGCAACCACATGGTGGCTCACAACCATCAGTAATGAAGTCTGGTGCCCTCTTCTGGCCTGCAGACATACACACAGACAGAATATTGTGTACTAAATAAATAAATAAATAAATATTTTTTAAAAAAAGAGGGGCAGGAGTCAGAGTGGCTCAGTAGGTAGAGGGTCAGCGGGGCAAGCATGAGGACTTGGGTTCAGCCCACATACCTGTGACCTCAGTTCTGGGGAAGCAGAAGAATCCTGGGGCTCCATGGTATGAGACCTGCAAGATGGCTAGCTGAGTAAAGGTGACTGCCTCCAAGCCTGATGATCTGAGTTTGACCCCTGACCCACATGGTGGAAGGAGAGAAACATACCCTGAAAGTTGCCCTCTGACCTCTATGTATATAACCTGACACATGTCCTACCCCTCACTAAATCAATAGGTGAATAATTTTAAAGTAAGATGGAGGATGATGGAGGAAGATAGCCAATACCTTTTACCTATACAATACAACCTCCCCCCCACACACACCCCACAAGGAATAAAGAAAGCAAAGGAGTCTGAAACACATTCCTCAGTTCTTAGTGGGCAGGGGGCAGTGGCCAGGTGTTTTAGCCCTGGGGACACCTGACCACTGTCCTCCCTGTGAGGGCCTCTGCATTTGTGTTTTGTACGCTGAAAGGGTTTAGGTGAAAGCCTTCAGCAGGCTCCCTGCCAGCCGGGCACTGAGGCCCGTGCATTACCTGCGTGTGCTGACATCATGGTCGATGCCTCTTCGAGCCGATTTCCGCATTTATGGGCTGCTTTCAAAATAAAATTAGGATAAAAAGAAGTCTGCTGGAAGAAGAAAAACACAAGTAAATAACAGCCCAAGTGCTACTTGCGGATGGCAGAAGTCATAAATATGGTATCTGAGTGGCTGAGACGGGGCACCACAGATAGATTCAATCACATTTTCAGAGCTAAGGCTCCAGGCCCTGGGATTTAAGGGCAGAACATGCTCTTAACGCTAGGGTTGCTATGATGGTGGTGTGGGCCGGTAAATGCAATGCTCAGGGCCTCTCCTGGCTTAAGAGTCACTTTGTATTTTGGGCAATGGGCCCAGAGGCTCTGGAGCCCCATCTTTGTTCCTGTCATTTTCACTCTGAAGTCGCTTCCCCCAGGCTTGGGATTTCTCTGAGGTGGCCAGCTGACTTGCAGAAGTCAAAAGTTATAGATCTCTGATATAGGACTTGCTCCCTGCCACCATGTGGTCACCCCATCTTCAGGGCAGCTGCTCTTATTCTGAACTGCCTGGGAGAAGTGCTATCCATGGTTGAGCAGGCTTCAGGGACCATGGACAGTGTCCACGGACAGTGCCCACAGGAGCCCAGTCTGGTGTGAGGCCACCCTGGATTAGACAGCTGCCTGCTACAGTCTTGCTGTGAGGTTCAGGTCACTTCCCATATGTCCCTGACCCTCATTTTCCTCGCTCAGATCTTTGTGACTGGAACAACTCCCACAATGGATATGGGTCAGAGGGTTCAGGTGAGTGAGGGACACACAGTGGCTATTGGATGAACGCCAAAATAAATCCATGGCAAGGCGGACCTGCTGGGGGTGCTGGGCAGGCAGCTCAGCCAGGGGCCTTGGCTGGGCTGATTCCCCTGGCATTGCCAGACTACACTGATGGCAGCGATTGATTCCACTGTGACTGGACAGTGGCTGACATGTGTGTGTGTGTGTGTATGCATGTGCAAATGAGATAATGAGCTTCCTCTCTAGGACCTGGAGACAGTCTAGAAACTTGTCTTTGGGCTGGAGAGAAGGAGAAGACAGAGCGATGCTGCCCCTGTGGCCCCCATCATGCTCTACTGCAAAGGGCCAAGTGACTGAAGATGTCAAGCCCAGAATATGAAGGAAGGGTGGGCAGCAGGTGACGTCCTTCTCAAGGAGGTGCAGTTCAGTGTCTGCAGTCTTGGGGTTGAATCCCTGGGGTCGTAGACGAGCAGCACCTATGCTGCCAGGTGATCTTTTTTTCTTACTTGCAAATGTCATCTGAGTGCATCCCTGCACCTCCCAGGCACGCACCTATGCCTGCACACACCCACTAGGTATCTATGGAGACTCCCTAGCCAAGCTCTGGGTCAGACTCTGAGGACCAGCACAGATAGGACAGCGAAGAACTTTGTGCCTCTTAAAGATCATTGCCCTCACTCCTTCTTCCTCTTCTTAGATGCTTACAGAGCCCTGTGTGCAGCCACCAGGGCAGTGCAGGGACAGCCACAGACAGTGTCCTGGTGCGTGGAGCACCAGTGGGGATGCTGAGCGAGGCTTTGGGACCAAGCACCAAATACGGGGGAGTATTGTCAGGATGCTGTAGTGGCGGTCACTTATGGTGTCATCGCTAGTGATTGACAGCAGGACAGTGGGGCTACACATGTTGGAACCACACAGAAATGTGCTCCTGAGGTTCCCAGGGTGCACATCATGTGATGCCCAAGGCCACTAGTGCTGGGTACCAGTTGTGCTCTACAGACATCTGTTATGGACTTTGGGGGGCTAGGGACCCTAAGTGGTTTCTGCAATTTGAACTCTTACAGGCAGGCGGACCTTGGGTAACCCTTTGGCTCATCATTTGACTCAAGAGTGGTGGCCCCGCAGCCTAGCCCAATGGCAAGGATGGCTCCCTGCCGGAGACCGATTGATCCCCTTCCCTGGGGGTTTTGCTCTGAGGCCAGAATGTCATTTTTTCACCACAAAACCCTTTTTCTTGTAATTACCGAGAATTACTTATAAGGAGCATACGCACGTGCTCCTATTGATTGCCACCCTGAGAAGATCAGGAATCATTTCAAGTAGATTAAACGAACTTTCTTTTGCCTTTTGGGAAGTTGGACTCAGAGTTATTTAAGGAGATTAATCAACTCTTAAGAGCTCCAGACAGCCGCCCCACCTCTTGAGCAAGCCGGGGACATGTCATCTTCCCTGCCTTCAAATAGCCCTTCCTCACTCCCTCCCACTCCTTCTGCACCCCTATCCTATCGGCAGTTTCTAGGACGCCCTTCTAGAGAGCAGGTAGGCAGCACCTCTGGCTGCCATCAGCTCGCCTGGGCAGCCCAGTCGCCCAGTTCCCAGGCTGGGCACTACCTCAGAGAGGGTTCGGTCCCTGTGAAGAGGTTTTCCATCCAAGCTCTTAGCTCTATAGCTGCCACATAGGGTGATACTGTCTGCTCAAGGGCAGTCGTTAGCTTTCAATGTATTTGGCCACATGGGTTCTGCCCATGCCATCCCCTGTTGGCCACCATCCTGAACTCTAAGGTTCAGAGCAGTTCCTCGGCTTCCCGCCCAGGAAGCCTGTGCTGTGTCATCATCCTGGAAGTGCTGGTCCCCGCCTAGGGAAAGAGGGAAGAGAGGGGGAGGGGAGGAAGGGACAAAGGACTGAGCACGGTCCCATGGGTCTTGGCATCTACGCCCCTCCTCAACCCAACATGGAAGGTTCAGCGATTCTAGAGCCGGGTGGAGTTGGTCTCAAATCCTTGAACAGCTTGCTTGGTCTCTGAAATGTGAGTCCATCCATGTAAGTCGGGCCTGGTGATTAGTGGCTGCTCCCAGACAGGCCAGAGACTCCTTTAGCTCCTCCTGAGGAAATGCCCCTCTCCCTGAGTCTGCATCTCTGCCTTGGTTCCCCTTCATTTCTACTCCTCTCAGGTGAAGGTAGCCAGGATGCTCAGAGCTCCTGGGTCTCCAGAGTGTGGGTGTTCTGGGGTTCTCGGGTCCCATGGTCTGGGGACGTGACAGGCAGACATCATAGGCCCTGGTTGCCCCCTCCCTGCTTCCACTGCCTCTGCTCCCTTCCAGAAAGAAGCTAGAAGTCGAATGGGTCCCGAGGTGGAATATTTTCCAAATGTCAGTGCAGTCTGTGGCACATTACGGCTAAATGCGATCATCTCGGCGCCTGCTCTGAATGTCAGTGCACTGTGACGGTGACGAACGGCAGGCTGACAGGTGGGCCACAGCCCTCTCTCCTGGGAAATCAGCAGGCTGGCCAGGAAGTGGGGCCACCTCCAGCCTCTGCAGGAGGGAACCTTGGTTTGGGTGGAGACCCACAGTGGGCCTCAGAGTTCTGGGCACTGATGTGACCTGTGCTCTGGTGTCCTGAAATCTTTTTCCTCCTCTTCCTCATCACCGAGTTTTGGGGTGTATAAAGCTGAGATACCTCAGGATAGAGACCTGGGAAGGACCAGGTAGGCTCTGTGTGGGTGTGCTGTCTGCCTCAGGATGTCACTGCACACCTGGGAGCTTACAAGTGCTGGAGGATCTGAGGGATGGTACGTACACATCCCCACTAGCCCTCTGTCCCCCTATGGGACTGCGGGGTGGGGTGGGGGTGTCTCTGCAGCATACACCATCTGACATGGGCATTCTTCCCTGTCTCTGTGTGTTCTGGCTTCCAGATTCCTGCCTTCTCTGTGTCATTGCCTGTGAGCATGGTACACAACTGTGTGTGTATGCACTCTCAGGACACCCCTGTGTGTGCATGAATAAATCCACATGTCTTAGGTTCAGACATGCGTGCCGTGTTTGGCTTATGGGGTGCTGGGGATCAAACCCATGGATTTTACATGTTAGAGAAGCACTCTACCAACTGAACTACACACCCAGCCCTTAAAAAAATCTTTAAAAATGTTTATTATAGTAATGTATTTGTGTATATGCGTGCACATGTGGTTATGTATGCACAGGTACCTATAGAGTCAGGAGGGGGACAACTAACTCCTTGGAGTGGGAATGTGATATACATAGTGGGAGCACATGTGTGAAGTGTGTGGTGTGTATATATATGTGTTTACTAAAAGCTAATAGTGAGCCACCCGCTATGAATGTGTTTGTGTGCATGTGTGAGCATGTTGTGGGTGTTGTTTATGTGTCTGTATGTGGTATGTATATGGTATATATGTGTATGATGTGTTTGTATGTGTATTATATGTGGTGTGTGTGGTGTGTATGTATATGGTATATGTGTATTATGTGGTATGTGAGGTATTTGTGGTATATGTATGTGTGTGGTTTATGGTATATATGTGTGCAGTGTGTATATGTGTGTGGTTTATGGTATATATGTGTGTGGTATATATGTATGTAGTGTGTGTTGTGTATGTGTGTTGTATATGGTGTATACGTGGTAAGCCTATGTGTTTCAAGAGTGTCCAGGAAAGTGAAGGAAGAGGCTCAGGGAGAGGCTGTCTGCAAACCCGCCCTGAGCCTGGACCAGTTTCTCTCCTAGGCCTGGATTCCAGGCTGCTAACCATCCACAACAAGGCTGTGAGGCTCTTCTTTTTTTTCAGCCACCGGCTTTGTTGTGCCTGGCAAAAGTGTCCAGGGCCAAGAGTGTGAAAACGCCCTGCTCTCAGCTCACTCCTCACCTGGAAGACTATTCCACGGGATGTGTGCCATGGTGGCCATGTCCCCTAGACTGCAGTTCCCAATGCCATGCCTGGAGGCCTTGGTTTCTCTACTTTCTCTTGGAGACTTCCAGAGGTAGAGACCATCCCTTTCCTGGGCTCCACAATGACCAGGCCAACTTTCTCCCAGGGCTCCAGGCAAGTCTTGACTTCACTGTCTCTTCCGAGGCAGGCATGTCTTCCTGCATGTCTTCCTTCTCCCCACCATGCTCTCCTGAAAGCAGCCAGTGCCTCTGAGAGTCTCACCTAGAGTGAGGAACCCCAGGACTTCAGACTCTTAAAGAGGAGATGTCTCACCTACCCTCCTTCATATGCTACCCTCCCCACATGCCACCCTTCCCACATGTCACCCCCCCACACGTCACCCTTCCCACATGTCACCCTCCCTACACATCACCCTTCCCCACATGTCACCTTCCCCACATGTCACCCTTCCCCACATATCATGCTTACCCACCTGCCATCCTTACCCACATACCAAGCCTCTTCATCTGCATCCTAACTGCTGCCATTCCTTTTTCTTTTCATGCTATGCCAGCGATGAGAAGCTGATGTCCAAATGTCTCTTCTCCCTCCCCCTGACCCTGGAGTCCCTAAGAGCACACGGCCTCTGGTCTTGCCCCCCACTCTCCCTTCTCTCACAGTCTGAGTGCGGGTGTAGACACAGCTTCTGAACTTTCAGGTCCTTCTGCTGAGCTCCAACACTGAACTTTCAGGTCTCATGTCTTGGCCGGCAGCCTCTCAAGCTTAACTCAATCAAACTAAGCTGACTTTGTCTGACCCCCATGGGAGGCTTGTTCTGGGTTCCCTGACTCATAGCCAGCTTCCCTGTCCTTGTCACTCAAGCCTTTGACCTCCCCTTCTGGTGGTTCCCATATCCAATCAGCTGCAAATTCTTCCAGGTCTTCCAAATGTTTTCAGACTCTCTGTTGCGCCTCCACTTAAGCCTCAACACATCACTTTGAGACCGCTATCTGTCTCCCTTGGGCACTTTGGGACAGGGTACCAAGACAGCAGTGACTTCAGCTAGCTGGAGGTTGGTTTCTTTTTCACATTAACCAAGTCTGGAGATGGTAAGGTTGTTGGTGTGATGCTCCAAAGAACCAAGTCTGCTTTAGTAGTCTAGTCATAGCCTGTGGTCCTCGGGAACGGAAGTTAAGTGGCTGCTAGAGTTTGGTCAGGCCAACTGGGTTCAGCCATCAGAAAGGAGGGGGAGCAGACAGAAAGAGGCAAAAGACCTGAGTCAACAGCCTTTAGACAATGGTCAGGAATGCCACCTGTCAATTTTGCATAGATTGTATTGGTTGTGACTCTGCCTGTGGGAAATAAGGCTGTGATGGAGGCTGGGGAGCAACGATCTTGGTTAACAGATAGTCACATGACTGGTTACAAATGAAGGATTTTTCTGATGAAGGAAGAGGGCAAGACTGTTACCGCCATTAATCCTCGCTGCACCACCCCTCCTTCTGATTTGCCCTGGACGCAGGAGCAGTGATCTTTGTAATGGTGAACACTGTGTACAATCACTTTGTAATGGTGAACACTTGTGCACAATCACTAGCTTTCACAAGGGAAGACATGAGGCTCTGGTGCCTGTGGATCCCAGAGAAATGGGGAGCAAATGTGTACAACATGCAGATGCCAATCCCAGACAAGGCATTTGTGTTTACCAGTAATTCAGGGCTTACTGGTGCCTGTCATTATCAACACACACACATACGTGCATGCACGCATGCATGCACACTCCTTTCAATGCCCCACCCCCGACCCCATCTTTTGTAAAGTTTCCTTGGCAGCCTGTGAAGGCCTTTGCCTCCCAAACAGACACTCACTAACCCACAGACTTTGAGTCTTTCCCCATCTGGGATGCATCTGAGAAGCCTGCATTCCCAGAAGGCCCATGGCACCTGGACCTCCGTGCTCCTGGGGTCAGGTTAGAGGTGAGGAATTACTGAAGAGTTGATTGGTTTAGAGCCATACAGCAAATACAGATAAGGTGGGAGTTGCTTCTTGAGCCTCAGGACTTCCTCTACCATGCTCTCTGTGGTCCATGTGGGTCCAGGGCTGGGATCTCCATCTCTGTCATCTTCTCCCACACGAGATCCAGGCACCCCCCCAGCATACATCGGGTTAAGCCAGCCTTAGAGTTAGGAGCTGGTGGGCCTGTGGAGCCCTTCCTGACAATGAAGCTAATGAGGCCCTCCTTGCTGCTTTCTCTCACACAATAACATTTAATCATCATTTGCACAGCAGATGAGGCGTCCGCGGCAGATGCGATTCTGCGTGAGTGGTGATTCTTGCGTGTGGGCGCCATTCCTGCTGTCCCAGGCACACCTGACAATCTGGGGCTGGGGCAGGCTGCACGCGGGGGCTGGGGAGGGGTGCTGTGAGCTCCCATGTACCGGGGATCTGCCTCTGTGGTGTGTGGGAGGTGGGCCACAGAGGCACGTGTCTGCCTGGGGCACACTCGCCTGGGAGCAGGAGCGGAGAGTCTTGGCTATGGATGAACTGTGGCCATCTCTGAGAGTGCACGTGAGCAGAGGAGCTTGGCTATGTGAGGATGAGGGGCCTGAAAGTGAGGGACAGGCAACATGGTGGTGGAGACTCAAAGTACTGCGGGTGTACAAGCCCAGTGTCCTTCTGAGTACATGTATGGCACATGCCTGATGCTCACTTCACACATCAATACAACAGCTAACACTGTGAAGTTGACTTTGCAGCCTGTAACTGACTCCCCAAACCTGTACATGCTTTCTTGTACACACAGACAAGTGGATACATGTGTTCTGCGTGTCACATGGAGCTATCCATTCACGTGACAATGTATTCAATGCCTTCGAGTGGGAGCTTATGGGGGTGGCACATGTATGCATGGATGTGACCTGAATGGGGAAATATATTCCCTCGTTGAAGAGAACCGGTGACACATATGTACACACGAGCATGAGAATGTTTGTGGATGTATTGCATGCCTTGTATGTAAACATAGATGCACACATGAATACTTGCCTCCATTGCATACATAACCATGCTGGTCTGTGATTACATTTTCAGACCTACAGGATATCCTCTGTGTGCTCGGCGGTGCACATGCAATCTCTGCATGGCAGACACTGGCGGGGACATGTCTGAGGGTGCACTGTGTGAGTGCATCCTGCGCCGGCGTTCTCCTGCAGCCACTGGAGCGTGAACTCCCACTTCAACCCAGGGCTGACAGGGCCACATTTGCAGAATGCTCAGCGGCCAGTGACAGAGCTGGCTGGAGCACGCTGGCTGGCAGGAGGTAAGTGGAGCTGCTGATTCGTGACCCAGGGGTGGGCGGTGATGACGGCTGGCTGACGGATGCGGGTGCTGAGCCGCCCCCTGTGACAGCAGCCGGCTCTTTGAGGTGCCTGAGTCAGGGAGGCAGGCATTGGATCTTGACCTGTGGTGTTCAGGCTGCCTTCCTCTCTCTCTACTTTGTGTCCACAGCCCCACGTGCGGGTGCATTGGTATACACCAGAAATTCAGACCAGGCTATACTCCACCTCCATCTTGCTCCTAGATCTGCCCTCTTTCTGGAGTGTCACCTGCGCTTATCAGCTGCTTCTCTGTCCTCTCTATGTCACACATTGTCTAGTTCCTACGAGGAGCTGTGGCTGGGTGGGTGTGGGTGTTTGTAACAGTCTCAGGCCCACACTGTCTCCTTCTTTCCTTCCTTCCTTCCTTCCTTCCTTCCTTCCTTCCTTCCTTCCTTCCTTCCTTCCTTCCTTCCTTCCTTCCTTTTTCCTCCCTCCCTCCCTTCCTCCCTCCCTCCCTCCCTCTCTCCCTTCCTTCCTCCCTCCCTCCCTCCTTCTTTCCTCCCTCCCTCCCTCCTTCCTCCCTCTCTCCCTCCCTCCCTCCCTCCCTCCCTCCCTCCCTCCCTCCCTCCCTCCCTTCCTTCCTTCCTTCCTTCCTTCCTTCCTTCCTTCCTTCCCTCTTTTCCTTTCCTTTTTATTTTTATTTGTTCTCTTGAGACAGGTTCCCATGTAGTGCAGTCTGGCCCTGAACTTCTTGTATCTCCAAGAATGATCTTGAACTTCTGGTCCCCCTGCCTCTACCTCCCCGGGGCTAGGTTTACAGGCCTGTGCCACCACGTCTGAGTCATGCAGTGCTGGGGATATAACTTGGAACTTTTTGCTTGTCAGGTGAGCACACTATTGACTGAACTACATGCACTGCCCAGGCTAGGTGCGCTTGAGCAAAGCCCTCCGCATCTGTGAGCTTGGGGTTCTTCACACCAGCTTCGTCAAACGGGGCTCAAAAGAATCACACCTTTAGCCGGGTGGTGGTGGCGCACGCCTTTAATCCCAGCACTCGGGAGGCAGAGGCAGATGAATCTCTGTGAGTTCGAGCCAGCCTGGTCTACAAGAGCTAGTTCCAGGACAGGCTCCAAAGCTACAGAGAAACCCTGTCTTGAAAAACCAAAATAAATAAATAAATAAATAAAAAATAAAAATCACACCTTTAAATGGAAGAGGTCACAGTATGTAAAGAGTAGACATGAAACAGAATTCGCGAGCCTCATATAGATTCATATTTATCATGCAATGTTGCTTAATCAGGCACACAGCAAGTGCTACATAAGCATGCCGTCATCACTATGGCCAGCATCATCACTGTCACTCAGCCCGATTCTAGAATGCTTGGTCAATTATATTAATGCATCCATTTTTCTCCCAAGACCTCCACAGCCTTCCCTCGCAGTGATGCTGGTGACAAAGTGGATGATAACAAAAGGGGGTTTTGTTTGTCTTTCATCTTCCTCGCGGCCTTGTGCAGAGGGCAGACATTATCTCTGCGCTTCCAGGATGAGCTGGGTGTGCCTCTTTGGTGCCTGGCGCTTGCTTGGTGGCACTATTCTTTGCCTAAAACAGGGAGGTGACTAGGGACTCCTGGAGGCCTTGTGAGACCAACCATCAAAGGATATGCACCCATGAGATCTTCTACAGTCATCCCAGACCATTAGAGATGCCCAGGGGGTGCTTGGTGTGGGTGGGCACTCTGTAGAACCCGGGAAGGGACCAAACACATGGGATACCTCAATAAGTTGAGGAAGCAAGAACTAGGCAGCAGCTGGGATAAAGGGGCCTGGGGGTACTTTTTCTTGTAACCCCACCCCAGAACCAGCAGAAATTGCCGGAGGCTTGAGGACCACAGGCTAGGTAGGTTGGCAGTGGTACATGGATGATGATATTCAGATAGGTCAGGACATGCTGAGGGTTGAAAGTATGCCTTGTGCTAGGGCTGCTGACCAGGTGGCACCAGACCAGAACACCCCTCTTTGGGCCCAATCGTCTCCACTTAATTTAAACTGATCAACTTGGACCAAGGCATCTTCTTCTCTTTGTGCCTGGGTTTCCTCACTATAAGCCAAGGTTATCCCATTGGTTAGGGGCTAACTTTGGGGAAGTGTTCAGTGTTGGCTATTAATACTGCATTTTGACCTCACCGTCATCTCATGGAATCTCTGTTCGAACAATGGGTATGCTCTTATGGGTAAGAGAACAGAGGTGCAGAGACCATGAGCAAATTGTTCAAAGTCACACGGCAGGCAGACCACAGAGCAGGAGGCCCGGATGGTGAATGAGGATCAGTGAAATTCTTTATTCTGGTCCAGTCTTTCCACTCTGTGATCTTGCCAGGTCATGTGTAGGGTTTGGACCTGTGACATTGTATCCCTCTGAATAGGTCATTTCCCTGCTTGGGGAGATCAGAGTGAGTCAAGGCAGCCAAGTGTGTGTGTGTGTGTGTGTGTGTGTGTGTGAGAGAGAGAGAGAGAGAGAGAGAGAGAGAGAGAGAAAAACAAGTTTGGGGTGAGCCCTGCCTTGTCTCAGCTGTTAATAGCTGGGTGACCTTGAAAGTCACCTTGACCCCCCCAGTCTCAGGTTTCCTCTTGGCAAGGGACATTATGATGAGCAGCCTCAGAGCTGTCCATGGGCTGGGTCCCCAAATGCTCATTTGCTGTATTAACTATAGGAGTTGGGTGTTGAGGGTCCCTCGTAGGAAGAATGTGACTCCCACGTCCCCTACCTCACTCACCACCCATGTTTCTGCCATCAGCCACCACAGTGGTCCTCAGATGATGGATAAATGTCTATGGAGCTATGATTGTAAGACAATAGTTGCCTCCTGAAGTCCCTTCCAGCCCCCTAGGTGACTCAGTGGTTGCGCATGGGCCTGGTGTGAATTCCAGCTCTTGCAGGCTGGGCTTCCTTCACCAAGGTCCAAGGTGAACAGAGCTGCAAGGTTTTCTAGTCCAGCCTTCAAGGTCTTTCCACAGCCTTCCCACCTCAGCCTCCTCCTCCTGGTGAGCCAGCTCAGGGGACCACCTGCATGCTGCAACCTGTGCAGCCCAGCCTTTGCAGACGCCCCGCTTGCCTGATCACCTCATCCATCTCACACTTACACTTTAAGACCCAGTAGACCCCGGGAATTATCTACTCTCCATCCTGCACTCCTGGGGTTTCGCTCTGTTCAGTCTGCTTCATCAAAGGTGTTATTACCAGTGGCCTCTGCCTTTGTCCCCAGGGCCTTTAGCTACTGGAAGGCGGGAACTACTTAGTTGGGACCAGTGAGATGGTTTACTGGGTAAAAGTGCTTGGCCACCTGAGTTGGGTCCTGGAACCCACCATGGAAGGAGAGAACCAACTCCTGGAAGTTATCTTCTTTCCATGTGGGATGTAGTACACACACACACAAATGTACCCCCAATAGTAATTTTGGGCACGTTGTTGCTATGAGCATGTTTCCTGGTCTCAGCTACCTCCAGCTCACCACTGTGGATTTTTTTTTTTTTTTTTTTTTTTTTTTTTTGCATGGGGAAAAGGAGCCGGACTTCCCTGGGAGGTCACCAAGGAACATTTACTGAATACTTCCCATACATCAGGGAGACACTGAGATTGGAGCTCAGCACCAGCTACCTCCTTTTTATCATCCACTACCCCCACTTTACAGCCAAGCAAACTGAGGCTTCAGAAGTAGATGGCCTGAATGCTTGAATTCACACCAGGCCCATGGATAATCACTGAGTCACCCTAGAGGTGCTGGGAGGGAGGACAGGAGACAGCCATTATCTTATAAACAGGGTCTCATATGGCCCGGCTGGCCTCAAACTCATGAAGTAGCTGAGGGTGTCTTTGAGCTTCTGATCCTCTTGCTTTTCCCTCACAGGATTGCGGGTCTATGCCACTATGCCCAGTCCCGGAGAATCTTAGGTTGGAATCTAGAGAGGGAAAGACCCCAGCTCCCACAACAGACAGATAACATCACCACTGTCATCACTGTGAGCAGTGTTTTCTCCTCATCCAAGCTCTTCTTGTTTTAGCATCCTTGCCAGGGGCCTTATTCTGATGTAGCCCAAGGAGCAGGAAGATTCTGCAGTTGCTAGGCACATCTGTTTCCCCTCAGAGGAAGACCAGGGGCTGACAGCTGGGACCCATTCCTCTTCCCTTGGAGATGCTGGGAGGTGGCGGAAGGATGAGGGAGTGAGCTCAGACATGCGCGCCTCCAGTAACCACAAGGATACGGGTAGTAACAAAGGCGAGCATTTATTGAACACCTACTCTGTGCCAGGCACTGCCCAACAACTTCACACATGAACCCTTCTCATCCTCTCAAATCTTCGAGGTAGGTGCTGTTATTAACCTCATTTGACAGATGAGGAAACTGAGGCCCAGAGAAATGAGGTGACTTGTCCAGGCAGCTGGTCAGTGCCAGAGGTGCCACCGCTTGCTGTCTAGGTGTACCCGGGGCAGGTCACGACCACTTCTCTGGGGAGCTTTCCCATCTGGCACCTTTGGGACTCCACCTCATAGCTTCTACAATAATGCATTCGGTCTCTGGGTAGCTCCCAGCACACAGCAGGTGCTTAGTAAATGAACAGCCCTTCCTTCATCTTTACTTAGATGCCAGAAAGCCTTGGGGCGGGAATGGCAGCAGCGCCCTCTTCTGCTTTCTCCTCCCAGGTCCTTTCCCAGCACCAGGTTCCCCCCTCCGAGGTCCCTTACAACCCCAGGGCCCCGCAGGCCGGGTTCCCCTTCCTTTTCCTGACGTTGGTCTTCACCCCCGTACCCCTGAGTCCTCGCAAGCTTCACCCCTTGGGGGCGTGTCGCGGCGCGGGGGCCATGTAGGTCCCCTCCCGTCGGGGCCGCGATGCCGGACTGGCCGGGCTGAGGCTAGGAGGCCGGGGCGTCATCGTCCCCGCGGTGGCCGGCATAGAGTGCAGCCAGCGGCCGGAAGCGCGGGCCCCAGGCGCGGAGAAAGGCGAAGTCCTGCTCGGAGCCGGTGGAGCCGCTGTGCAGCGAGCTGAGCGAGGCAGCCGGCGAGCCCGCGCCCTCGAACGCGTAGGTCTGGAAGGCGTCGTAGGGCGGCACCGACAGGTCCGCGTCCGCCAGCGCCACCTTGCGGCTGATGAAGTCTCTGAACACCGAGAAGTCCGGCTCCGGGCTCGACGGTCCCCGAGGGAGCGAGTGGCGCTCGGAGGAGGAAGCAGCCTGTGGGGGACTGGCCGTGCCCCCGCCCGCGTCGCCACCTTTGAGCTCCCCGAAATCGTAAAGGCTCCGCAGCGCTGACATGTCATAGGCCTCGGTGTCCTGCTCGCCGCCGCCCTCGTCGTTGTATTTGATCACGTTGTCCCGCATGTCCTCATCCACATCGGAGCTCAGGTGGCTCTTGTGGTGACGCCTGAGGGTGAGGATCAGCAGAGCCAGCACTGCGGGGTGGGTGGATGGGGGAAGACAAGGAGACAGAGTGAGGGCTGAGCTCAGCATAGGACACTGCCTGGCTTGCCCCCCCCCCTCGGAATTCTCTGCTTCTCATTCAGTGTCTCGGTCAGAGCGCTCTCTCTCTGTCTCTCTCTCTCTGTCTGTCTGTCTGTCTCCCACCCCCCCAGTGTAGTCTCTTCACCAGCAGCAGCTGCAAGGAATTCATCACAACTGTGGGACCTTAGTGGGTCCTAGATCTGCTTCTGAGGCCTCCCCTCTCCTCCTCTCAACTAGCGAGGGACAGCTCACCACAGCCCAGGTCCTGCCAAGTTAACCCCAATAAATATCCTCTGAGACCCAAAAACGTTCCCCTAGCTTGGTGTCTGGCATGGAACAAACATTAGATGTGTGCATGCTTGTTTGCTGAATGAATGAATGAATGAATGAGGAGTTGCTGGGGAGACCTGACTGAGAGGAGTGAACGAGTGACTTCATGTCCTTCTTCATTCGGGGCCCCCAAGACTTCACATTCCTCTCCTCTTCCTCCCACCTTGCTGACGTCACTAACGCCTTCTTCTGTCCTCCAAACTGGCTCTCCTTCCGGCTCCCCCAGCTCCCTAGCTGTCTTCCCAGGACCTGTCCCTCCACAACACTCCCCACCTGCACTGCCCTGCAGGCCCGCGGCTTTGACTTGCCTCTACCAACTCCAGTTTCTCTGGCCCCAGCCTGGACCAATTTCCACTCCTCTGGGTTGACCAAGAGAATCTCATACACCCACAATCGAAATGATCTTTCTCTTTCCCACTACCTCTTCTCCCTCTGCCAGGGCTCAGAGAATGTGAAAGGGGGAAGAAAGAACATAAGAGCCGGAGGAGGGGGAGGGGTGCTGTGACGTGCTGCCTTCTGGACTTGGCTGTCACACTCACAGCAGCTGTGGTCAAACCAGTTGTCCTTCCAGCAAGGATGGGGGAGGGGCCAGCGAGGTCCCACCCTTAGCCCTAAAGTAACCTGGCGTGGAAGCCTAGAAAGACAGCCTTTTTTTTCCTTCAGGGTCATGGTCACTGGTAGGCTGACCATGTCCCCGTGGACGACCACGTGTGCAGGCAGCACTAAGGGGACTCAGTGGGTTATTATAGCAAAGACACAAAGAGGACCTGAGGGCCAGAAGGGGACATGTAGGGAAGGTCTGGGGTGGGGGGAGTTGGGTGGATACAATCCAGATACATTGTATACATGTCTGAAATTAAGAATAGTTTTTAGTTCAGTGTGTGTTGTGTGTCTGGGTGTTCTGCTTGCTCTGTGTGCAGCACATGCACAGTGCTGGCCGATGCCAGAAGAGGGCTCAGATCCCCAGCAACTGGAGTTACAGGCAGTTGCGAGCTGCCATGTGCTGGGAATGGAACCCAAATCCTCCAGAAGAGCAGCCAGTGTTTGTAACTGCTGAGCCATCTCTTCAGCCCCGAGAATGAATTTAAATAAAAATCTCTCGCTCAGTAATAAACCCTATTGTGGAAACACCTGAGAGGGGTTCACTGATGGATTTGTGAATAAAGGATGATGGATAGAGGGGTGGATACATTGATGGACAGACACATGCCAAGCCCCGAGGCAGGGTTTAGACTCTGCTATCGGCTCCAGACAGACCCAGCCAGACCTGTCGCCAGAGCCAGGTGTGAGGGCCACAGCACGCATGCACAGGGTACAAACTTGCCACTTCACATGGTAGCTTACAACAGGGAAGGGAACAGGGCTAGAGGCAGGCCTTGAGGGAGGGCTGGAGGGAAGGAACGTGTTGAGAGAGAAGTGGAGAAGATAGATGGACCGTGTTTGGAGCTGGAGACCCAGGGCTGTGGAGGGGATGCCCAGGAGAGCAGATGGTGAGGATTGCGGGCGGCGGGCGACAGATGTGCCAGACCTGATCAGTGATTCCGCCCGTCACCTTTAGAGCACTGATGTGCACTTTCTTCGTTTGTGGGCAATTAGGCAGAAATTTGTTTGCACTGCCTTGGAAAATGAAACCGCTGTAAAGTGCACCCAATGGAAAAAAGGGTTTCTGAGCCGTGGGCTGTGCTGGGGCGGGAGGGGCTGTGCTCCTGGCCTCTGCGGGGATCTGAAGGGGCGCAGTAGGTCACTGGAGGGTGGACAGCACAAGGGGGGTTGTCATCTCCTGGGGGACTGGGCAGAGCTGGCGAGCACGGTCTCCAGAGAACTCTGTGCTCTGGCTGTTGTGTCTACGTCTGCACTAGGGTGGCCATGGCTGTGACAGCAATCAAAGGCTGTTCACATCTCTTCTCACCAGGGGCACCAGGGTTCAAATAACTTCTGCTACCAGTGTCCCCAGTGTCTAAAGACGTTGTCCCAGGTGCCCCAAGGTGTTGTTTCATGGCAGGTGGTAGAGTTAGAGGTGGAGACACAGACTAAGGAGACATAACCTGTGCCACCTTAGCCAAACCAAACCTCTGTGAACCTCAGTTTCTTCATCTGAGAAACGGGTTGATACACCTAGCCATGCAGCCATGCTTCTCTTTACGGAGAACAAATAAGAGCACTAGACAAGAGAATTTAAAAGCTAGGCTTGGTGTCCATCTCCCTCCTCCTGGCCTCCTTGAAACAGAGATTCATGTCTAATAGGTTTGTCTCAAACTCCCTGTATAGCCAAAGATGGCCTTTAACTTCTGATACTCTTGTCTCTACTTCTTAGTGTTGTTATCACAGCCCTGTACCACCACCCCCGGATTTATGCAGTACCAGGGATTGAACCCAGAGCTTCGTGGACGGTGGGCAAGCACTCTACCAATTAGGTCACACCTCAGCTCCCTGTTCCTTTTTATTGATAAGGGGTGTCATTCTGTAGTCCAGGTTGGTCTGGAATTTATTACATAGCCAAGGCCAGCCTCTAACTTGCAGCAATCCTCCTGCCTCAACTTTCCAAGTGCCGAGATTCCAGGAGCAACCCACCAGACTGGGCTACCCATGGGGTTTTAAACACTAGGGAGTCTTGAGTTGTGTGGGCCACCATCCACACTTGAGAGACTTCCCACGGGAGCTGCAGGAAGAGGTCGGAGATGGTTCTAGCCAGTCTATCGTTATGTAAGGGAGACTGAGGCTCCCTTCCCAGGCTGTGGTGTATCTGGGCAAGGATGCCCAGGTCCAATAATGGTGGGATGCGCATGAACTCACCGACCAGAATGAGGACACAGACCAAGAGAGCAATGAGTGCGCCGGGGCTGAGGGAGGCAGCCATGACAAAGGCGGTGGTGTTGCAGGACTGGATGGTGCCGGAGCTGTCGCAGCCACAGATGCGGATGGTGAGGGTGCCCGTGCTGCTCAGTGTGGGTGGCCCGCTGTCCACAACAAGAATGGGCAGGAGGAACACATCCTGCTCTTGCCGATTGAAGCCCACGTGCTGTGTATGCACCGCAGCTGTGTTATCTGTGCGGGAGAGACGGGCGGTGTGTGACTCAGGGCTGGGCCAGACCCCTGCGCAGTCACATCCTGAGCCCACCTCGAGATCTGCCCCTTCACATCCCAAACTGCTGCCTCTCCAAGGATCTCCCCTAGTTCTGCCCCAGCTGCTGAGATCCTCTGGCTTACAGAGCCCCTGGGTGTCCTCAGCTGTCCCCGGATTCGGTTCCCAGCTGTCCTAAGTATGTTTTCATCAATTCTAAGATGTTTTGCTCCCAGCTGTGCCAAGGTACTGTTCCCAGCTAATCCAAGATTCTGTCCCCAGCTGGGCCAAGGTCCTGGCCTTGGCTATGCCAACTTTTTTCCCCCATTGATATCAAAGCTTTGCTTTGTTCCAGATTCAGCTCCCATTTCAAATGCACTCTGCTTTTAGGCATCCTGTGGTCCTTGGTTGTGGTTTGCTGGACCTTGACAAATCCAAGGTCATCAGAGGTGGCTGGCAGCCCTGGCTGGCACGAGCCTGTCGCTGAGGGGCCTTTCTGCTCTCCATGTTACTCAGAAGTTCTGGAGCTTCCGGGGTGGGGACACGGCCTTCATGACCAGATGAGGAAGCCACAGAGCCTCAGTCTCCCTACCCACAGTTGTCCTTTTCACACAGGTGGCCAGAGAGAGGGGTAAACTGCACAGTGATGCCTATTGCCCAGTCTGAGCTTGCTGCAGACCAGGTAAAACTGGCGAAGGGAAACTGGTCTGGCAGCATAGGCCAAGGGACAGGTGGCATTCACTTCCTCCCCCTTTCCTGCCTTATCCACATCTGTCCCACGTGTACCAGGCAGCACTGACCCTTGCTTTCTGGGAGCATCTCTCGGTCCTGCACAGCATGGGGGTCTGAAGGGCTCGGAGCCCCAGGAGTGACACTCCATCTCTGTTGATGGCCCTATTGCTTGCCTGCCAGGCCCAGCTCCCCATAACCTTGTCAGCACGGGTTCTCACCTGAGACCTTGGGAGCCCAGCATCCTTTCCCATTCTTGTGGGTCCCAGGTATCTCAAGGAAGCCTATCCGTGTGTGGAGAGGCAAGCTGAGGTCTTCCTGGGGCTAGTTTCTAAACTACCCCAGCCCAGGGCCAAGCCAGTCTCCCCAGCTGCCCCTCTCCACAGTCTCCCAAGTCTGATCTTCTTTACCATGGGCACAATGATGAGGAAAGAGCCCCTGGGAAGCCTGCTTCATGGCCTTGGACACACACAGGAGGTGGTCAGAGGTTCAGATGTGACAAGGTTCAGTGTCTTTTTCTACCCACTCTTGTGCACGGTTGAACATTTCCATGTAAGTGTTAATAACACGTATGCATCATGCACTAGCTCGCTCTGTCCTCAGTGTCCTTATCAGTAAACTGAGCCAGGGTCTCACCTCGCAGTGAGGATGGAAGAGAACTGTTCCCAGTACACAACAGTTCCTCCTAAATGCTGGTTGATGGTTCTCGCACGTGCCGCACCCCACACCTGCTCCCTGTTTGGATGTCTCTGCCTCGCTTCTGCAAGTCTCTGCTATCTGGAACATCCCCTCTGCCTTCTTGTCTGGGCAAATTCTTCATCCATCATGTTTCATCGAGATATAACCTCTCCTCCATGACTTCTTTTCTCCACTTCCCTGGGAAGGAGGGATTTTTAACTCTAGTGCCCTGCTTTGACGACGTGGACCCATGCATGGCACGGTCCTGTTGTGGCACTGGTCACCTTGTAAGAAGCAAATGGGTGCCTGTTTTTTCTCTCCTGGCCAGCTGGAGCCTGGCCCTATGCCAGTCTCAGGGGAACAAAGTTTGAAGGGACCACAACTCTTAGGCTAAGCGGCAGCTATGGGTCAGCTCCTCAAGTTCTGGCTTAGCCTCTGGAGCCTTCTGTTAAAGGCTGAGGCAGCTCAGGCTAAGAAACACTGCCTCCTGCCAGGGAAGAAAGGAGACCCAAGCACAGAGGGCAAAGAAGGGGATGGAGGGGGTGCATCCGCACCAACTGAATGCTTCTCATATATCAGCCTGTGGGCATCTGATACACACATTTAGCTCCTAACCATGGCTGGGGCAGGGTCTCCCTGGTGTATATGTAAACTAGGCTCAGCAAGAAGTGACTCGTGAGGCCAGCATGATGGCTCAGCAGATGAAGGGGCTCGCACCAAGCTTGGTGATCTGAACTTCACCCCTAGAACTAACATGGTGGACAGAGAGACCCAACTCATATAAGTTATCCTGTGACCTCTAAATGCCATGTGGCATGCCTCCGTGCACCCGACTCAGGACACAAAATAAATAAACGCCATTTTAAAAACTTTCAAAGAAGTGACTATGGGCTGGAGAGATGGCTCTAGCCATCATTATACACACACTTTCTGCTTTCCAACGTCCACTCATCGTCCATCCATCTACCCTCTCTGTCCATCCGTTCTCTAGCCTTTATACATACATTCACTTTCCATCATCCATCCACCCATCCACACATACATCACACATACACACATCCATCCACAGATCTATCTACCCATCAGTCCTCTCGTCTCCATACATTTGTCCGCTTTCCAGCGTCTATCCGTCTCTCCTCTATCTATTCGCCATCCTCCATCTCTGCTCTTTCTACCTTCCAGCACGCACCCACCCACCATCCATTTCTGTACCCATCCTCTGTATCCCACCTACCCATCCACTCTTCATCATTTACCTCTCCATCCATTCAGCTTCTTTATATACCTATTTATCCCTCACCTATCCATCCATCCTCCTTCCGCCATCCATCAGCTTCCACTCCTTCATCCATCTTCTCTCGCTTGCCATCTACCAATTCCTTCCCTCCTCCCTCCCTCTTCTCTTTCCCTCCCTCTCTCATTCTCTCTCTTCCTTCTTCAGCTTTTAGTCAACTGCTGCCGCTAGGCTGCCTGCCAGTTGCTGAGGGGAAATAATGTCGCGCTAAGTCAGCTGTTGCCTGGATCAGAGCTCAGCTGCTGATGTCAGAGGCGAACACTAATTGAAGGAGCCCACAACTCAGTCTAGGATCACAAATCGTGAGAGTACTGGAAGGACTAGAGTGGGAAGACTGTGTGAGAGGATCTGACCATGCATGGGGGATAGGGGAGAGTTTCCTGGGAGAAGGGATAGATATCCGAGCGGAAGTTCATCATGGGGGGTAATTCCAAGAACCGAGAACAGCCATGTGCTGGTGCTGCGGCTGAAGCCCAGCCCGTGGCTAGAGGGAGGCAGAAGCCCATCCTGGGAAGTTTAGCAGGTCAGTTTTCGTAAGGAACTTGTGCTACTTTCCGAAAAGCAGGCGACCATTGATTCGTGGGCTTTAAACCAAGAAGTGACCCAGTGATACATCAGCCATTCATCCCACAGCAAATCTGAATGGAGCACTCTCTATACATCAGGATTATTCTAGCCCCTGGAGACATGGCTGTGAATAAGATAGACATGGTTTTCTGTCCTGGCTTGAACCTGCCTGGTAGCCAAGGACACTTACAATGGAAAATACAGGCATTGCCATGGGCTACAGGTCAGAAACGTCAGTGTGTTTTGTGAGAGACAATAGCAGTAGTGGTGGCAGAGAGACGCAGACAGATTTGAGAAATGAGTGGCTGGCCCTGGCCCAGCCTCCAACTGCCAAGCAAGACAGAGATGCTGTCCCAGGGTTGCTGTCTCCCACTACGCGGTCAGATGTTCTGAGCACTCAGAGCCCTGCCATACCTCCGCCCGGTGGAAGGGAATTCCTGGGGTACTGTCCTGACCCCATCCAGCTGCCTTCCTCTGAGAAGCCACTGACCACCCCAGGCCCACCCCACCCCTCAAGGTGGGACCCGTGCCCGGGAGTAGCATCCATCCATCTGGCCTGACACCCATCAGCGTCAATCCCTGGCTGCAAAGGCAATATTTATAAATCACACTTCCAAACTGGCTACACATTTGTACAAAGAAGCAGATGGGTTGGGGCAGTCGCTTGTCACCTAAGATATTTATATGGCGAGGAGGTGGGGGTTGGGATGTTGAGGGACAGGGCTGAAGGGCTGGAGGAGGAGGCTTTCCATGGCTGCTCTGACCTCATCCAGCTAAGGCTACCCTGTCCCCAAAGCTTGGCCTAGAGGACAACCCCAAAAGGGAGCTCTGGAGGTACCTAAGCTGGGAGAAAGAGCAGGGGTGGAGCCTCAGGCCCCAGAGTTGTGAAGACTCCTGAACTTGGAGAGGCAGGTACAGGACTGACCATGGGCATCAGCTCAGGGTAGAATGGGAAGGATTGTGTGGGCTGAGCTGTACTGGTTGTTGAATTACTTCCAAAAAGATTTAAATAGCTGTGACTCTGAGCTTCAGTTTCTCCTACAGCCTTAGCCCTTCTCACAGCCATGCCTCTGCCCTCCGTGGAGGGGCTGATGCCAGACACAGCAGGGGCTCCAGGGTCCAGCTCTAGCTGCCTGTTCTTGTCTTCCGGGCTCAGTTGTCAGAGAGGCTCTGTATGGTAAAGACTCTTTTTTTTTTTTTTAAAAAAAAATATTTATTTATTTATTATGTATACAATATTCTTTCTGTGTGTATGCCTGAAGGCCAGAAGAGGGCACTAGACCTCATTACAGATGGTTGTGAGCCACCATGTGGTTGCTGGGAATTGAACTCAAGACCTTTGGAAGAACAGGCAATGCTCTTAACCGCTGAGCCATCTCTCCAGCCCTGGTAAAGACTCTTAACATGGTTCCTGGGAACACAGATGGGTTTGGCTTCAGAGGCCTTGAGGCTTCTCCCTGTAGGGGTAGGGTTTAAAACCCCAGGCCTGTTCCAGGACCAGAAGAAACCAACATGGTCTAACCCCACCCCCACCCCTGCCTCTTGACTTGTCCCTTTCTACTTCTGTTTTCTATTTGTTTGAAACTCGCTGTTTCTGCCACCAGACGGTTTTCAGTCCGGTTATCTGCGTGGCTCACTCCCTGGCTGCCTTTTTGTTTCTATGTATTTTTGTAAGTATATGCGCGTGTGTGGTGTGTGCTTGTGTGAGCATGGATATGCAGTGCACCTGCCTGTGTATAAGAGGCAGATGTTGGTGTCCCCTGTCTTCCTCTAGCGTTTTCCACCTTAATTTCTGAGGCAGGGTGTTCTTGGCCAGGAACTCACCGATTAGACTAGGCTAGCTGGCACCACGTTCCCAGGGTCCTCCTGTCCTTGCCTCCCAGTGACAGGATTATAGAAATATACTACTGTGCTCAGCTGACATGGGTGCTGGGGATTTGAACTCACGTCCTCATCCTTGCACAGTGGGCACTTGACACACTGAGCCATCGCCCGCCCGTTTCATCGACTACTCACTAGAGAGGCCCTCCCAGACCACCTTTCATTTTCAGCTTCTTGCCACACCAGCATTGCTCTGGGCACCCAAAGTCCCACAACGAACAGAACGAGGCCCAGACTCTTGAGGAACAAGGCTGTGCTGTCCCTCTTCCCTGGCCACTCGTCATGTCTGACATATTATTGATTTGTTTAATTTCTGTCTTGCTTCAATAGAATATGAACTCCATGAGGGCGGAGATTCTCTCCCATCTGTCATTGTATTTCCAGGGCCCAGAGCAGAGCTTGCCACATAGGGACTATGTCTCAACGGTGCTTAATAGTCTGAAAGTAGACAGTGAGAGTTTGGGGTCTGCAGTCTACCCCAGGAGCCCTCCTCCTTTGGGGGTACCCGACCACATGAAGTGCTGTGTATTAGCCCCATTTTCAGACAATGAAACGGAGACATAGACAGGAAGTCATGGAGAGCCCTTAGCTGAGTGTGGGCTGCCTGCTGGGGTCCTCACTCCTGTCAGTTGACATCCGCCTCCCTCAGCTTTGGCTTTGCTTTTAGAGATTTCAATGCCATTGTCATGAGGACTTCGGAGGATGGAGCGCAGTATCATGAAAGACTCAGCTCAGGCAGGTGGGCAATTGCTTCTGCAGGGGGGAAACTGAGTCACAGAACATCTATACTGTATAGAGACAAGTCTCTCTCTCTTTCTCTCTGTGAGTGTGTGTGTGTGTCTGTGTAAGAGAGTGTGTGTGTGTGTGTGTGTGAGTGAGTGAGTGTGTGTGTTTGTACCTTATGGGTGTGGGTATGAAATCTCCAAGTGTAGATGTGAACAGAACTGGAAAGGTTCAGTAGGCCTATACCTTGAAGGACCCGGCAGAACTCTGGGAAGGGCCTTTTCCTTCTGAGACAACTAGTTTGGGGAGGGGTGGAAAAGCTGTCCTCCACTGTGTCTCTGAGGATGCCACAAGGAACTTGAGCTGGGCGGCACTTTGAACCACATGTGCAGGTCGTCTGTTTATGGCACTGCCTTCCTGTCACTTGGCTCAGGGATTGTCCTCCAATGTCTACCCTATGGCTCCCTGGGTGCTCAACTGACATTCTCTGCCCTTGGGATGCATCCCTTCACCCTGCCAACCCTCAGGGTTGGCCAGTGACTGGGTGTCAGCCATAACCGGCCTCATAACCGGCCTCATACTCTGTGATCTTAGACCAAGCTCCGGCTCTCATGGAGTCTTAGTTTCTACAGAGGAGGAAAGCAATATGCCAGTTCTCTCTGCCACCTGGGGGTGGTGGCTCACAGGTAGCTCACCTTGGATGTCCAGCAGAGAGAAATGAGGGTTGCTGGGTGCTTCCGGTACCAGGCGAAAATAGAAGCGGTGACCACCCTGGGGCTCATCTCTGTCCACCACGCTGATAGTCTGGATAAGCTGTAGGGTAGGGAGGGGCAGGATATTGAATGAGGTGAGGTGGGGGCTCTGGCATGATAGCTCCCTGGTCCCCAGTTCCTCTGGGTACCTGGCCTGGCTTGGCGTCCTCACACACAGCTGCCTCATAGGGTGTAGCCAGCTCTGGGGGATTGTCGTTCACATCCAGGATTCGGATCCGGAGAGATGCTCTTGATAGCTGGGCATGATTGTCTGTGAGAAGAGTGAGGAGGACAAGCAGCCTCAGGGATGAGATTAGACAACTGCTTACTCCTAAAAGATTAGGCAGTGGAGTCAACCTGACAGACACTTTGTGTTATCCAAATGGGGACAAGGACCAGGGCTGAGGACATCTGGGATTGAGTAATCACACCATGATCCTTACTCCAATCTCCTAAGAATTTCCACTACCCTACACCATTAGCATCTCCACCATTTCCATCCATCCCCACCACCATCTCTGTGCCATCCTCTCCACCATGCCCATCTCCACCACACCCATCCCATCCCCACCACCATCCTCTTTACCATCCATCTCTACCATTTATTACCATGCCCATCTCCACTACCACCCACCTCTCCACCATGCCCATCTCCACTAACACCCACCTCTCTACCATGCCCATCTCCGCTACCACCCACCTCTCCACCATGCCCATCTCCACTACCACCCACCTCTCCACCATGCCCATCTCCGCTACCACTCACCTCTCCACCATGCCCATCTCCGCTACCACCCACCTCTCCACCATGCCCATCTCTGCTACCACCCACCTCTCCACCATGCCCATCTCTGCTACCACCCACCTCTCTACCATGCCCATCTGCACCATTCCCATTCCATCGCATCCCCACCACCACCCTTTCCACCACACCCATCTCCACCATCACTATATCACCATGAGCACCTCCACTATTGCCACTCCATCTCTGCTGTTACCATTACCATAATCATCTTCACCATCCTCCTCTCCATCTCCACCATAGTCTTCACCAAACCACCATCCCTATCCCTATTATTAATGTTAGCATCAATCCCATGGCCATTACCACCACAACCTCTGTGACCATGAACAACAGTACCAGCCACCCATCACCATCACCAATACATCATCAATGCCATCACCATCACCAATACCACCATCATCATCAGTACCATCACCATCATCAATACCATCACCATCATCACTACCAGGAGCACCACCACAATCTGCATTGTTACTGCTTTTACTGCCACCACCATTACCACTATCATTAATGTTACTAAGCTATCACTATGACTACCAGCAGCTCTATCTTCCCTGACTCTAGCAGGTAATGAACAGTAGCATCCTCACCACTGTCTCCACCATCCCAGGAGATCACCATCACCACATCCATTAACTCCATCCTTGTTATTCCCCCATCCTCCCAGGTACTAAGATTATCACCCTCACGGCCACTGTCCCTCTATCACCACCACCAATATTTTAACCTCTATCACCAACAGCACTAGCACCGTCTCCAGTGTGGCTACAACGATGTCCAGCCAGTTCATACCACTGACACCTCCACCATAATCACCAGGTACCCTCAAATGAAGCCTCTGCCTCCAACACCCTGTCACCCAGAGAGCACTGAATGGTCCCAGAGCACACATGCCCATTGTTCAGCTCCCCTTGTGGATCCTGTGGTTTACTAACATTTGTGTCCCCACCCTGCAAAGGAAAAACTGAACTATGTGGCCATGTCTAGACACTGGGTCAGCTGGTGACCGAGCCCCTAAATTGTTGCACTCAGTACACCTGGCCCTGCAAAGACTGGATGAGTCCAAGGAGGTGCATTTGGCCGGCAAACGGGATAGAATAGCTTGTCCCTCACAGTTGGGCAGAAGAATGGAATCTGAAGAGATGGAGAAGAGGCCTGAGTTTCAGGGGTGGTTGAAACTTTGACCCAGACCTTGAGCGGGGACAAGACCCTGACATCAGTTTCTATACCTAAAAGGTGAACAGGGTGTGGTGTTTAAGACTGAGTCTGCCTCTGCCACTAAGGAGCTTTGTCAGCTCAGCCAAGTGAGCTGACTTCTCTGCGTTTGTTTTCTCGCTACGAGTTAACAGCTACAAAGTGCTGGGAACTGTGCACACAGCACAGAAGATGGGCACCTAGGTTTGTAGTAGTAACCGAGAACTGGCTGCCTGGGCCTGACCTCTCTGAGCCCTTCCCTGAACACTGGTCCTTCTAGCTTCCCCTACCTGAGTCTAGTTTTACCCCATCCTCAGTGAGCATGAGCATGCTCACCACTGACCTTGTCTACTTGCTACTTACTGCAGGTGCAACCCCCAGGAGAGCAAATGTCACCCCACTTCCACGCAGATGCTTGGGTGGTGAGAGTCTCCAGCTGAGTTGGCAGAGAGCTATTTTGGGGGCAGTCTGGGAGTTCCCAGGAATCCAGGCACCCCATGAGGGAGTGGACCCATCTGCTCTGAACTCAGAGGCAGCGAGATGCTGACTGCAGCTGCTGGAGGGGACAGAACTGGAGATAGGAAGGCAGGTGGGCCACCTCTGGGGAATCAGGGGAAGGAGGGAAACTCTTTTCGTTAGCATTGCCCACCCCTTTTGGGAGTTCCCCTCAGTTGGGGCCATGTTATCGCCTCAGTTTATCAAGATCTGCCACCTCACCAACTAGAGGGACTCTTCTGGGACCGAGGGAGGGGAGTCGTGACTGGGGATGCCGAGTGAGCCGTTATTTTTAAGAGTATGTTGCCAGAGAACCTCCACAGGCAGATGGGGAGCTTCTGGGAGGGCGGGTGGGGAAGGGGGAGGCAGGCGGGTATCTGTCTCCCAGCTGATGGTGGGGCTAGTGAGGGCCTGAGTGTCCTCTCTGGCAGCCTGCCTCTGTAGTAGGAGTGTGGGGCTAGAGGAGAGACGGGAAAGACCTGGGAGCATGGCAGCCCCCTCATGAAGGGCAGTCACCTTCTACTCAGGTTCTGCAACTGGGAGTCCCCTGTTGTCACACCATGGCATGTGCTACACCTGGGCCTTCCCAGCCTCCTCCTCCAACATCACACACAGGCACAAGAGCGCCCTGAGTCCTTTTGTCTTAGGAAGGATCTCAGAATCATTATTGCTCCTGACTCTTCCCCTCTCCCCTACCCTGTGCCTTCAACATTAGGCCATGTTTCTCACCCCTGGAAACTCACCCAGGAAACCTTAAAAGATACCAGTGCTGAAGGATGGAATTACCCAAGAAAGTTCATTGTGTACCCAGCTCCAAACTCTGCCTTGGGGTGAGTGGCAGGCCTCTGATATTGTCCAGTCCTGCCTGGTCAGTTCATGTCACTCAATCAGTAATAACCGGAAGGCCTGCGTGTAGCCCTGTAGCACCTTCCAGGGGTCTGTTGTGAAGCAAAACACTCAGCAGTATTTAGCCTTCACCTCTCCTGTTTATGACCTCACATGGGTCTCCATACATCCCAGGCAAAGGTGAGATCAAGCCTGTTTTGTAGATGGGGAAACTGAGGTGGGGGGGGCGGGAGTCGGGAACATCCCTGGAGTTGGCCAGCTTCCTAACTCTAAGTGTGTGGTCCAGACACAATGTCTGGTCCTCCTGCTGCCCGGCTCTTTGTCGATCCAGCGGCAGCTGCTCAGACTCAGGCAGAGCACACTTCACCCAGTGCCCAGTGACAGGTGCCCCCTCCAGGGGCCAGGTCTCCCATGGCCCTCCTCCCCATTGCCATCTCAGTTCAGCTGACTGACATGCAAATTAGTTTAATTATTTCTTCTTCTAAAATAAATTATATTTTGCAGTAGCTGCAATATGTTGTGTCAGGCAAAATTACATTCAATATTTTTAAACTAATTGATGCAGCCTTGAGGAAGGCTGATTGACAGCCCAGAGCTGAACGGGCCTGCAGCCTTAACCGATTCCTAAATTAAAATTAAACGTGTTCTGGCCTGGCGCTTCCTTAGTCAGTTGGCTTGCTGTGCATCTGGGGAGGTGGCAGGTGGAGCCCCAGGGGTCGGAAGAGGCTGGGAAGGAGGGCTCTGGGAGAGTAGCTGGACTGGTCTCTCAGCCTCCCGGGGCCCTGGGGTTCTCCAAGCACAGCAGCTGGGGTGAGGTTGGACATTTCTTCGTAACAGAGGCTTGCGGTTTTCGCTGACAGCTGTGGGAGGGGAGTCTCCTTTGTACCAAGGACACAGGAATGAACAAGAACAACACGGCCTTTCGGTGTAGAAGTGGAGACAGACACCACTCCAGATTGTGACAAGAATTGAAAAGCTCAGGGACCAAGCGCATGCAGCAAGGAGTCCTGCCCTGCCGGGTGTGGGCACGTTTTCTATGGAGCAAGTGACATTTCTACTCATATCCAACTGGGAAGTAACCAGGGGAAGGGGGTGGGGGAGGGGATTGCTCTGGGGAGAGTGATCCGCACGTACAAAGGCCCTGGGGTCAGAGTGTGTGGGAGGGTTCAGATCACTAACAAGGGGAAGAGTCATTCATGGGGCATTTAGACTCGATTGAGCAGAAAACAGAGATGGATGGGGCCAGTGGGAAAGGAAGAGGACATAGGGCGTGGTCTAGTGACCAGAAGGAAGGTGTCACCTTCCCCCTAAGACATATATCAAACCCCTTCAGGGTCTGTGACTCCTGCATCATCCTGTCAACTGTGAAACAAGAAAGGCATTTGAATCATTGCTGTTTTGTGGATGAAGAAATGGGCTCAGAGAGGTGAAGCCTTGTCCCTGAGGTCTCACAGGGATGCTGACAGAGCTGGGTCCGGATGAGGTCTGCTTTCAAAGAGAGAGTTTCTAACTAACAGAGATTTTTAACACTTCAGCTGCCAGAACCCTTCAAGGCCCCAAAGGTCCTGCCTCCTCCAGGCAGCTCTCCCTGACTGCCCTCAGCCCAAGCCCTGTACTCTCTCCGACAAGGTCTCATGGCCTGGTTTAGATGGCCAGCATGTCCCTGGCCTTGGCTCTCTTTCCACTTCACTTCTTCCCTCTGCCCTGGGTCTGCCCTTCAGCTCCTTCCTGATGGCTTGTTTGATGCCCCCCCTCCACCTCATGCCCATGACTTCCTGTGATACATGCTATCACGGCTTTTACTGGGTACCTTGCAATTTTTAAAAGTGTGTGTGTGTATGTGTGTGTGTGTGTGTCTGTCTGGGTGCAGGTGCATGCATGAATGGTTACTAAGAGGCCTCCGGTGCCATTCTCAATAATGTCATCTCCCTCCTTCGAGAAGGGTCTCTCATGGGGACTTGCTGACTAGGCTATGCTGGTTACAGTGAATCCCAGGGGTTCTCCTGTCTCTTTCCCACCATGCTCAGCACTTTTATGTGGGTTCTGGGGATTGGGCTCAGGTCTCTGAGCTCTCAAAGCAAGTGCCTTACAGAGCCCACATCCTATCTCTGTCTCCCTCATTCACCTCCTCTGTAGGTAGAAATTTTGTTTAACACTGCATGCTGTAATAGGTGCTTAGTAAAACTGTGTGGTGAGGGGTTCTCCCTGTCTGTGGTATCCATGCCTGTGACCTGTGTTCAGAAGAGACTCTGAGAAAGGACTAGGGCATGGTGTGGCTGCACCCCTCCAAGGACCCATGAAAGGACCAGGGAAACCAGCATCACATTAGAAATATTAGTGGGGGGCTGGAAAGATGGCTCAGAGGTTAAGAGCATTGCCTGCTCTTTCAAAGGTCCCGAGTTCAATTCCCAGCAACCACATGGTGGTTCACAACCATCTGTAATGGGGTCTGGTCCCCTCTTCTGGCCTGCAGGCATACACACAGACAGAATAATGTATACATAATAAATAAATAAATATTAAAAAAAAAGAAATATTAGTGGGTCAGATGCTGTGACTTTCACCAGAGAAAACGAGGAGCCCAGAGAGAAAGAATGCGGGGAGGCATTGAGAGTGGGAAGTAGGGGTGGAGCCAGAGGAGAGGTCATCTTTGCACCCACTTAGTGTGGTGGACAGGGGAGGGGTGTGGAGTGGAGGGATCCTCTCCCTGACAGCCCCCAGCCCTGCCCTACCCTCCTCCCCAGGGAATTAGATTGCTGTCCCTACCGTAGGTGCTGATGAGAGCCAGTCAGCTGGGCAGAAAGATTGATCTTCCCAATTACCCACAGCCCAGGCAGGCGTGGGAGGCGGGGTGGGGGTGGTGGAGAAGAGGATCTAGCGAAGGGTGTGGTGACAGCCTGGAGTGGCCTCTTAGCATGTCTTGCCCTGTCCCCATGTCCCTTTTTGGGAGACAGAAAGTTCAGGCACCCTTCTCTGTCTCTCTCAAGAACTTTGGTCACGTGATTGGCTCCAATGTGCAGTGTGGGCTCAGACTCCTCTACAGTGAGGGACTTCAGGTGAAGCAGGGGCTGTGAGAACAGAATCTAGGATCTGGGCACTGGGAGAAGTTTTCCTTCCCTTGGGGCAGAGTGGGCTATCCTACTGAGACTCTGTACACATCATGGTCTCTGGCCCTGTTGGTATCTGCTAAGTGGAGATCCCACTCAGCCCAAGAGAAACTCAGGAATGATTTACACACTGCGGAGGCCAGGAAGTCATTGCCTCTCAAAGCAGCCTCTACCATGCAGGCAGGTGGCCCACCTTGGCTTCCACGGCTCTGGCTCTGTCTTGACACCACTCATGAAGTTAACACGAGTTATCTTACTAGCTCCAGGCTGTTCTGTCACCTCCTGTTCCCTCTTCTCCAGGCCAAGGAAACCGTGAACACCTTACATCTGACCATAGCACTCTTCTGCTCAAAGACCTGCACTAGCTTCCTAACGCCCCAACATCTGGCTGCATGGGGGGGGGGCAACACTCAAGACCCTTCCTAAAGGGTCTTGCATCTGTGTCCTCTCTCAAGACCCTTCCTAAAGGGTCTTGCATCTGTGTCCTCTCTTCAGCTTGCTGCTCCAGCCATATACATCTCTCTGTTCCCAGAGGGGGTCTCTAATCCTCTCAGTGTTGATTCACAGAGAGATAAAAATCTCAGCTCTTAGAAAGCCTACCCCTACCAGAGACCCACCTCAGAGTACCTTCTTCTGGCCCTCAGTGGTGAGCCAACCCCTCCCTGCTCCTCAGACCTCTCTAGAGCACCTCGTTTGCACTCTAGCTTCTCCTTGCTCTCTTACCCCCCCACAACTCATGAAAGCCACTACCAAACTTGCTCAGCAGGGTATCCCCAATTGCTCAGCAGGGTATCCCCATTGGGGGGAGATAAGCAGTCCCTGGCTGGGTGAGCACAGGGGAAGACTCCCTGGGAGAAGCCTATAAGCCCCACTATGATCTCTCCTCCCCAGTCTCTGCTCCCTCCACAGTGCTCCAAGGAGCACAGGACAGAGTCAGGAAGTCAGTTGCTCCTTCCTTGGCTTCCATTTCCTCATATGAAACGGAGACCGGTGGACCTGGGTCACCATCTCTGACATCCCCCTGCCTCAGATTCCTTCCCTGGCTACTAATCATACTTTGCTAAGTGTCTGTCAGGCACCTTACCAGAACCAGAAAATGTGATTGCCAAGCCCAGGGGGAATTCTTGTTTTATATGTGACACTGACCAATGCCTTTAAATAAACAAAGCCACACCATTCTGCAGTCTTTGTCCCTCTGCCCTCCAAGAGTGCGGGAAGTCATAGCCAGTTTCAAAAAGGGAAAACTGGGGAACAAACAAGAGGTGACAAGGATCACACAAAGGGAACCTTTTCTCACCTCACTGCCCCATTCCCCAGAGGGCATACATAAGCCCATTCCTTCCCGCCCCCACCCAGTCCCCGGCCACAGGGTGCAGACCGGAACTTACTCTTGAAGGGGGTACAGTTGGCTGACACCAGTCAGTTTCTAGATCTGCACACAAACTCATCTGTATGTAGGAAAACTCGGGGTGCTGGGAGATGTGGCTTGGCCCAGGGGGACCCTTGTGGGAAGATTCCAGCTGCTTTGGGCAACACCCTGTCATAGACGGCCAGCCACCTTCTTTGCTGGCCGGGTATGAGCTGATGACCCTGGTGGAGCCTGCTGCATGCACCTCACCTCCAGCCCCCTCTACTCCATCCTTGGCTCTCCAAGTTTCCCCCAAGACTATCCCTTTACAACTGCCCTTTCCACCGAAGGATCCAGACACAAATTGTACTTTAAATTCAATATTGGTCATTAATATTTCATGATTACAAAACGTTAAAGATAATGCCAGTGGAAGGCGCGTCTGCATGGGCAGGATGGATGACTCAGAGGTTCGGGAGAGAGGAGCCAGCATACTAAGTGGGCCCCAGCCTTTGAGGTAATCCAGCGTGACAGGCGACTGCTCTGGCTGAGGGCGACATCCTCCGAGGGGCTCACAGAGTGCTGCAGCGTGTATAAATATTTCCCCTCTGATCCTTGTCACCTCTTGTTTGTTCTGCTTGGGAGCAGGTGGGGCTCTGGGACCCCTTGCTCATCCCGAGAGAGCCACGAGAACACTTCAGCGGGAGGACACGGGACCTGAGGGTGGAGCCGGTGGGGTGGCTCTGTTCCTGGGGTTCAGGGAGACTTCCGGTGTGGAGGAGTGGATCACCCTGGGCTTGCATGGACTCCCTCTGTGGTTTGGAGCTTTAGTCCCCTCATTTGTGAAATAGATATGGTAACTCTGTCTTCATTAGACATGGCTTGAAGGTGGTGCGGGTAGGGGTTATTTGCTACAGATTGTGTGTGTGTGTGTGTGTCTTGCTGGAGGTTGACAACAATGTCTTCTCTATGTCTCTCTATATGTTAAGGCAGGGTCTCTCACCTAAACCCAGAGTTGGCCAGTCTGTCTAGCTGGCCAGCTTGCTTTGGAGATTCTTTGTCTTTTCCTCCTGAGAAACAGGTTAGAGGTGAATTGACATACCTGCCTGGCATTTATGTTGGCACTGGGGATTTGAACTCTGGCTCTTGGGTTTGCATGGCAAGCACTCTTCCCACAGAGCCATCTCTCTAGTTTCTTACCTTATTATTTTATTTTATTTATTTATTTTGGATTTTCAAGATAGGGTTTCTCTGTAGCTTTTGGTTCCTGTCCTAGAACTAACTCAGGCTGGCCTCGAACTCACAGAGATCCGCCTGCCTCTGCCTCCCGAGTGCTGGGATTAAAGGCGTGCGCCACCACCGCCCGGCTCTTACCTTATTTTTTATTGCATGTATGTATGTATGTATGCATGCATGTATGTGTGAACACATACCATGGTACACCAGTGTGGTCAGAGCACAGCTTGCAGGAGTTGGTTCTCACCTTCTACTGTGTGGGTCCAGGGACTGAACTCGGGTTGTCAGGCTTCAAGGCAAGGGTCTTACCCACTGAGCCACCTTGCCAGCCTTTTATTTAGAAACGGGATCTACTGTTGAGCTGAGGTTTACCATCTAGATTGACTGGCCAGTAACCCCAGGAATTTGCCTCTCCATCTCCTGGTGTTGGGATTATGTCATTATGTTCCCCTCAGTGTGAAAACTGGGACTCAGAGCTCAGCAGGTCCTTTATACACAGAGCTATCTCCCCAGCCCCAGACCAAGGAAGTGTAACAGGGCACAGGACAGGGAGAGCTGAGCTCTGGAGGAGGCCAGGTGGGGCTGGGAATTTGCCCCACGGATTTCACCTGAGTCCATTTCCTCATCCACTCACTGGGGCCAGTGGTAGAGCCAACACTTCTTAGACATGGAGATCTAGTGACTTCATCACTGTGAAGGGACTGGCTTCCAGTGGGCGGAAAGCTAAGTGCACAGTCAAGATGGTCAGGAAAGCCTTGAATGAAGGCTTACTAACGCTGAGTGGTTTCTCTGCACTAAGTAAGATCTGAAGTGTGCCATTTGTTAGTAGAGAGATGACGAATAGGCAGGTACTGTGGATTGAAGCTCTGGGGGGGGGGGCGCCTCAAGCCAGACTGGGAGCCAACTTCTCTTTTCAGAGTCTCACCCCCCCCATCCCCGTGGTCAGCTGGTGGGATGTAGTGGGTCTCCAGAAGGCAGAGAGAGAAGTCACACAGCCACAGGTGCCAGGTGAGCATGTAGAGGGAGCCCCGTGGTGAGAGCTCTGGGCTCAACCCAAGGAGGGACTTGCTAGTGGCAGGATGTCAGACAGGTGACAATCTAGGGCCAAGGGAGGAGGCACCTCTGTCTGCTGGTCAGGGTCAGGCCTGTCTTCCCCATGCGCAGAGCCTCAGTGACAGCTGCCTTGGAGCAGGCGAGGGAGGCTCTGAAGGTGGAGGAACTCTATCCCCCCACCCCCCTTCCAGGTCCAGCTACTTCCTCTCCAGCCACCTTTGTTCTCTCTTCCAAGCGGAGGAGGAGTGGATTCAAAGGCTCCCAGACGCCCGCACTGAGGGCTGAGCCGGCTTTGTGTTTTCCTTTAAACTGCAGTTGAAAGAGACTAAGGGAACTTCAGCCTAGGGACTTCCTCGGCCCTGCCACGGGCCAGCGGGGGCCTCCAAAGTGGGAGGAGGAAGGGAAGATGGGCACAGGGAGGAGGGGAAGGCCAGCAGGAGGGCTCGGGGATTGGGGTCGGTTTGAGCTGCCCTAAGGCTGAGGCTCAGACATCTCCCGAATCACTCAAGATGGCTTTCTGGCAGTTTGCTGACAAGGCCTGCAGAGGTGACAGGCAACACCGGAGAGCAGGTGGGAGCAGAAGAGGTCTGGCTGGCACTGGCTGGCTCTGCCCACTCTTGGTGCCCCGTGAGCCCCCTCCCTCTGCTTCCCACTTCCACAGCCTTACTTCCACAGACTCATTTCAGAGCCCTCCTTTCTTCTCTCGGCTCAACCGCCAGCCGCCCAGTGACTCCAAGCTAGGCCCCCACTTCCAGAAACTTCTCCCCCAGAAGAGCCAAATTCCTGTATGTGTTTGACATCTGTACCTTTAAGCCTTTGACCCTGCTCCATCAGCACCCTGGGGCTGCAACTTATTCTCATGCCCACTCTTCCTGGCCCAGGCTGGGCTATCACCCCTTCCCCAGCACTGCGACTTCTGACCAAGCTCCCCACTTCCTCTCAACCCCCTGTCTGTTCCAGACAGCCCTCTAATGCTCAAAACCCGCCTCATTACAACCTCAGGATGAGTAGAGCCCGCCAGGGGCGAACCACTCTGCCCTGCTCCAACCGTTTTGGTTCCATGCAGTTCCTCCAACACACCGGTCAGCTATCACCCACCCAGGAGCCTTTGGCCAGTCTCTTCCTCCGGCCAGAGCTGTCTCCTCTAGGTGAGGGCATGGTGCCCTGGTCATCCTGAGGTCTTATCAACCAATCTTCCCAGAGTATTCTTTGCCCCAGGGAAACATGGCCACCTTTCTTTGGTCCCCTTTTCTTACTGTTCCTTTGTACCATGTCACATGACCTGACATACTAAGTACACCTTTTTTTTTCAGTTTGTGGCTGGCCTCCTATGAAGGCAGATACTAATCCTCCTTTCTAAGACGCTAGACTGAAGCTTAGCTTGTAGTAGAAGTTCAGAGAATGAGGGAAGAAAAGCGGGCCTCTATACCAGTCCTTTCATGTGGGACTTAGATCTCCTTCCTGGAGATCTGATTTAGCCCACACCTATACCCAAGTAGGAACTTTGCCTAGTTTCTTTTTCTCTGCCCCGTCTCAACCCTTGACCCCTCCCCCATGTGACTTGACTGACAGTTCAGTCTTTGCTCCGCCCCGGCCGCCTATCGCTCACGGGGGTGGGGGGGGATGGGGGGGCAACTCACCTGCTTCCATGGCCAGCACGGTAATGTTGTGCCAGCCGGCAGTTTCACGGTCCAGCCCCTTGCCAGTCACGATGGCGCCAGTGTCTGCATCAATGTCGAAGATCTGATCCAAATCCGAGTCACGGTCAATGGCGTACCTGAGTGAGGAGCAGGGTTGGGCTGATCAAATGCGCCCCAGTGTCGGGAGTCTGTGCCCACGATCTCCCGGTTCCACCCTACTCCAAGAAAGGAACTACACCCTAGAGACAGAGGCTTAGCATCTCCCTGGAACTGGGGACTTCTGGATCTTAGGGGCAGGGACAGCCGTTCTGAGCCCTTGAATGATCCGTCAGTGGGGCTACGAACTTGTACCATACAGTTGTGGAGGGGGCTGAAGACGACATCCCCAGGGGATGTCCACAACATCCCGGGACAGAGTCACAGATGGCTCTCTCCTTGTTTTTCTAAAAAGGAGGCCTCAGAATTGGGTTTCACAGTGAGAGGGGGACTAATTGGGGCTTTAGGGGTGGCAGAGGTAGCTGAGGGCTGACTGTTTCAAGGAAATCAAAGGATGTAAAACGGCTGAGCTGGAGGTGGGGAGAGCGATTTAGGACCATGGGGTTCTGAGAATTCTGAGCAGGAGAAGGGGTAGAGGCGGGTTAGAATGCTTCTGGAGGCCAAGTGGTCCCCAGACCTGAGGCAGCTGAGCCTGGCCTGGGAGGGTCTGTGACTGCCCCTGCTCCTCCTGCCTGCACAGCGCTCTTGCTAATCTGCAGTTTTTCAGTTGCCGCGTGAAAAAGCCCTTTGTTCCGCCTTCTTCCCAGGCCTTTGTGCTTCGGCTCCAGGCCTGAAAGGCCCGTGTCCAACACATGTCTCAGGCGGCGGAGGCCCAGAGAGGCCCCGCCAGCGCCCGCCGCCACTTTTTGCACTGATAACACAGGCGGGGGTGCCGTGGCTACGCACAGACAAAAGCCTGGCATGCAGGCAAAGGCGCATTGTGCAGCCAGGACAAAGCAGCCAGGCAGGGAGGAAAGCCTTACCTCTGCTCTTCCCCCAATCCTAGGGAGGGAAACTGAGGCCTGGGGAAGCAATGCCTGCAGGGCCCAAGACCTTGAGAGGCGGCCTTTGGAGAGGCCTGGGCTGCATACAGGATCAACCCTCTCAAGACCTCAGTTTTTCTATCTCTCCCACAGGGATAATGGCAACCGCAGGGGTCTGAGTGTACTGTGTCTGCATTTCCTGTCATTTGTTCACCCTGTGCGACCTTGAGCCAGCCTTCCACCTCCTTAGGCTGTTTATGTGTCTAATTCAGAGCCACCTGATGCCCTGCTATGGACTGGGTGACCTGAGGGTTGGTGGGAGGGGGTGAAGGCATGCAGCAGACACTAGAGGGATTTGCCACGGGCAGGATGGATTTTTAAAACGTGTGTGTGTGTGTGTTCACGTGGACGTGCCTGTGCTCATGAGGGCTCTCAGGTATTCTCTAACCCTCTCTACCTTTCTCCCTTCTGACAATCTTTACACCTGGAAGCCACTGCTTCACCGTGCTGATACACATGGCCACACCTGTCTTCTTACATGACTGTTGAGGATTTGACCTCAGGCCCTTAGGTTTTCTTAACAAGTGATCTTACCTACTGAGCCATCTCCCCAACCCCCAGACACCATCTCTTCCTGTCCCAGGTTGCTAAGTGTACTGCCTCTTGCTTCTGGCTAGCCAGGGGTGCTACCTGGAGTTAAGCTGACCCCCTTCCCCTGGCATGCATTGGACAGTTCTGAGACTGCACATCCCAGATGCCCCTGCTCTGTCCTTCATGACCTGAACATCAAGCAAATGCCTTCTCTGGGCTGTTCAGGGTTATGAAAGAACAGGACTTGCCAGACAGCCATGTGCTTCTGTCTCCATTCCCACTTTGCAGACGAGGTCATTGAGGCTACCAGGGTAAACTCAGCTGAGTGTGACTGTGTCACACACAGGACAGTATTCTACTAGCTAGGCTATGAGTCCCAGCCTCCAGCTTATCTTCTCAAGGGGCCTGCCTTTATTTACATTAAGATGCTGTGCGGATCTGCCATGACCCTCCCAACTAGGGGTGCAGAATTATTCTGCCATAGAGGTAGCCTCTGCATCCAGAGGTGGGACTCTAGACCCAGAGTTCTTTTGTGCTTTTTGAACTAACCAAAGGAAGTCTCAGTGCCTGGAGCCCTTGGCTTCGGGGATCCCTCGGCCTCAGTTACCCTGCCAGGTATTTGCATGGGAAGGAGGTGGAACGAGACTATGGATGTCTGCTCACCTACAAAGGATCCTGGAGAGCCCTGCCCACTTTGTGGATGGAGGGGTAGAGGTGGGGGTGCTGGAGGCGACAGGACTGAGGGGAAGTGATTTCATATTTGCTGATGAGGGCCGGGTGAAGGCATGTGGCAAACTGTAGAGGGGTGTGCCATGGGCAGAGTGGAGTTTTAAAAGTGTGTGTGTGTTTGTGTTTTCCCGATAACCTATGTAGCTATAAATTCACCAATCCTTTGATGAGGTTGGCATCCCTAAGATCCAGTGATTTTCCTCCTCCCTCTCCTGTTTTCCTCCTCCCCACTTCTCTTCTTCCCATTCTTTTTAATCTCCTCTTCTTCCTCTAGTTTTTTTCTTTTGCTCCTCTTAGAGGCAGATGGCAGAGGCGGGAGCCTAAGAATAGGCAACTGTACCCAAGGCCATCGGGTAGGGACACTATAGGGAAAACATTAACCAGTTAACATGTAGGCAACAGGCCTCAGCCTTGGCTGCCTGGCTTCTAGCCTCCGGAGCCAGTTAGTGAGTGGGAGCGAAGGGCTCCCGTGTGGCAAGAACTTCCCGGCAGGCAAGGGAAGGGGGAAGCTGGCACACCTCATGTGGGTGTACACAGCCATGGATCCTGTCTGAGCTGTGGGCAGGAATGTATGTTTGCGGCATGACTGGGAGTGGGGTATGTGTGTGACAGTGTGCTGAAGCTGGGACAGCAAAGGCTTGAACACCCTTCGCTCCCCTCTGGCTCTGTGACCTCTACCCCCAGGCGGGTCCCTTCTCTCTTCTGGGCCACGCTCAGCACACTGTGCCAAGCGCTCTCCCGGGAGCTGATTTTATTTCTCTATTCTAGGGGCACACTGGCTCCCTGTCTGCTGCTCCTGCTCCCTGGAATGCCCTCCCGCAGATCCACACTCAGGCTATGCCATTCTGCCCTCGGTTTCTTCCCTCAGGAGCCTGATCACTCAATGCAAAGTGACCCCTGTGACCCCAAATACCCCGGACCTTCCTACTGCAGCTTTTCCATATCCTGCATCAGCTATCAACACTTAATAACCACCGATGTGGGCAGGATCCCATCTCAGTGCATGCAACAGTGACTCTTGGGTGGCCTGGAGACCCTTCTCTGCTGCACACAGTCCAGCATTGGCCTTGGTCCTCAGGTCTGTGCCCCGCGGTCAGAGAGCTTGCCCTGGAACTGCCCTTGGTTGAGTCGCCGCGTGTTCCCAGGCCTGGCTCTGAGCTGTGCAGGGGAAGCTGGGTGAATGTTTGCGGTGCTAAATTGGACCTGTCTGGAGCTCCCCGAGGGCTCTTCCACATCTGAGGAACACCAGGGAAGGGGGCCTGGCACAGGGAGATGAAGGAGGGTGAAATGCTGGTTTCAAAGTCTGTCCCTTCAGCGGGATGAAAGAAGACTAGAGAGGGAGTGGAAACGGAGGGCGGAGAGCAAAACACAGAGGAGGAAGCTGCAGACAGGACCGCTGACCCCACTGACCAGCCCCTCCTCCTCTTCCTGCCCCTCCTCCCGTGATGCTCACAGAAGCCAACCTGCTCAGGTCTCCAGTTTTCTGAGAAACAGGTGACACTGTCCTCTCTGAAGAAGGCTCAGGCCAGCCAGAAGCCAAACAGTGTTTAAGGGCTGTGCCTGGTGGCAGGGAGACAAAGGGCTGTGGCCTCATTCTAGGCTTCTGCCTGGAGGGTGAGCTCCTAGCCTACCTGTGAGGCCCTAGTGCCTTACCCCTTACTGTAAACTGTAGTCCCAGGATCCTGACATCTGCACAGACCTTTCTCAACCTGGAATGGGGCCCAGCTCAGGTCCATTCCTGCCAGCTCCAAGAATTCTTCCAAGAACCCCGAGGCTGTCTCTCTGTCTGACAGACTATGGCAGCTAAGTGAGATGGGATCTTTGCATTTAGTTGGCTGGGGCTGGCATATAAGGTTGTTCTGGCTGGGCCCTGTGCGATTCTAAGAGGCTTGTCAAGACAGACGATGTCAGAGCGTCATCCCCGGAACCCGTACAATGCAATCCTTAAACTTAGTTCTCCTGAGTACCCAGCAGAGCTCAGCTTGGCCCCTTTACTGTGTAGTAGGGAGGTTGGGAAAAAAGCAGGGCGCCCCGGAACCTCTTCCTTGTCCCTATGACACTGGCTGGCTGATCTTCCCCTCCTAGCCCTTTCTCTGTCTGTTTCTGCCAGAACCGCTGGTCCTTCTCTTCTCTCTGCATTTTCTAACCAAGGCCTCCCTAAAGCCTGCGGTTCACAAATCCTGCTAGAGCTGCTTCCTCTCCCTCACCTCTCTGCCCACTTCTACTTCACCCAGGGCTGTGTCTGGCTGGGTTTCCGGTCCTCTCTCTTGAGTTCCTCTCATCTGCGCTGCCGGCCAGTTCCCTGACCTTCTCTCTTTCCAGGCTCTTCACCTGGTCCCTCTCTTTCACTGCTGGTCTTTCTGTCCCTTTTTTCTGTCTTGCCTCGGGGTTCATTGATTCCCTAGCTGTTTGGGGAGTGTGGTGGGGTGCCGGTTCTATAAGCCTCAGTGCCCCAGAACCTGGTGGCCAGTGAGCTGATAGAGGTCCCCATTCTCTGGGTACTGGTTTGGTGGGGGCAAACATGGATACTAGGAAATCAGAAGCTGGAAGCTGTGTAGAGGAGGACTACAGAGGGAGGGATGGGAGGTGCAGGGGCTGTGTGGCATGGGGTGGGCAATTTTGGACCAAGGAAGGCATTTAGAGAGGAATACTGTTGAGCAAAGGGAGTGAGGAGACAGATCTGGGGGCCTGGGCCCAGAAGCAGCTGCAGCTTAGGCTCCGACAGAGGCTGAGAGGAGTTGAAGCTTGCAGTCTCAAGGGGAGGGGAGCATACAGGGGAAGGCCAGGAGGTTTCTGGGACTTTAAGGGTCATGTTGAGGGTCAAGGCGAAATTTAAATGAATCCAAGAGGAGGGTAAGGAGCAAAGGAGGCCAGGCTTAGCTCCACACTGGAGCAAGACCTGGCTACCTTCTGTGAGGACAGACGGTGTGAGGGCTATCCAGGGGACATGCTGGCTTGGCCCAGGCTGTGACCAGAGCTAAGGAGTTCAGGGGAGAGGTCTGACTACATTTTAAGGTAAAGACTGTAGATGGATTTGGGGGCGGGAGAGGAAGAAGGGGGGGAACACATGTGCTCTAAAGGACGGAGGAGCCCTATAGAGGGGGTGACTTAAGAAAATAGGGCCCGATTTGCGAGGTTTTGTTTCTTCTGAACACGGCGAGTGGTTGTCCTGATGTGGGCTGGTGAGAGGAGGAAGCCGGACCTCTCCAGCAGACCATCAGGGCGCCTCTGGCACTCTGAGCACTGACTCTGCACCTTTGTCCCTGTCTTGCCTGGAACTGCACCTCCTTTTCTTTCTGGGCTCCCTGGTTCTCAGTATCCCCTCCCCTCTGCCTTCAGGTCTGTTGGGGTGGTGCATGGCAGAACAGCAGGCAGCAGGCTTGGCCCCGGGCGGGGGTCTCACCGGACGGGCCGGTTGGCGGCGTCGGGGTCCCGCGCCGTCACCACGCCGACCAGGGAGCCCACCTGCGCGTCCTCCTGCACCTCCAGGAGGCCGGAGGGTGGCCGGAACTCGGGGGGCTCATCCACATCGGTCACGGCCACGCGCACGATTGCTTGGTCTCGGAATGTGCCCAGGTCGGCGAAGCGGGGGTCCACAAACTTGTTGAGGGCTTCCAGCACCACCGTGTGCACCTGCTGTGACTCGAAGTCCAGGCGCTGGGGGAAGCAGAGAAGGCAGGTCAGTGATGGGCCTAGGGAGTGATGACATTGCCAGGAAGGGGGACACAACAGGCTGACAGCCAAGATCACAGGTGGCTCAGCCCATCATAGAGTTGATTGTCAGAGGCCCAGATGAGCCCTTTCCAATGTAAAGGGGGTTTCTAGGGGACTGGTTTGTTTGTTTGTTTGTTGTTTGTTTTTGGCATGGAAGCATGTAGCCACCACTTTAAAAGGCCCCAGTCCCAAGGTTTCTTGCATCCTCACTTAGTGTGTTTTCATCAGCCACTCCATTTAATAGCCACCTGTAGGACCAACATAGCAGTGATCTCCTTTTATACATGAGGACATCAGGGCCAGAAGGGCACAGTGACATTCTGAACAGGTGGCCCCTGGCACAGCCAGGACTCATAGCCAGGTCATTGTGGCTCCCAGAGCCAGGAGAGAAAAATGGGGACAAAGATGTGCAGACTTCAGCCCTGGGTTCCAGCCCTGGCTGTCCATGGCCAGCTGTGAGCTTGACTGTGGATAATCAGACGGACCTTTTCAGCTTTGGGTGAATGAATGAAGTTCCAGAAGAGAAGAGCACCTTGGCTGAGCTTGGTTCTAGCCTTCCTACACAGATGACATCAATGGCAAATCTTTAGTTATTACAGTCACGTGGTGGTTGTGGTGGTGGTGGTACTTTCTGGGGCTACTAAGCCTGTGACTACCTGGTATATGGGGCCCCTTCCCTAACAGCACAGATTTTCTTCTTTCCCTGTCTTATTGCCTGAGCAATCGAGATGCAGGGAGCTGGGCGCTGGCCTACGAATGAATGATGGCTTCTACAGTCAGGCCATTTATCAGGCGGGGCTCTGCCAGGCTCTGGAGCCATTGCTGACTCCACAGACACCTCAGGCGCCACTGGAGCCACCAAACTGCAGAGCATGGGACGAGGCATCCCTAAGGAAGAGAGAAGACTAGCCTCCTGGGGTGAATTCTGATGCTGCTAGGAAACTGTGGAGAGCGTGGGCAGCTAGGCTGCTCTGGGCCTCTAATTCCCTTCTATGACAGAGGCCCGTCTTATAGTTGGGGCGCATGAGGATTAAAAGACTGGAAACTAATTGGATTCTGCAGTTAGAGCCCTGAGATTGTGTCTCTACAGGGCTGTCCCAGTTGAGTGACTTTGGCAAGGTACTGAACCCCTTGGGGTGCACAGAGGCCTGTAACCATGTGTGGACTCGGGAAGGGGACTCGAGCAAGGGACTCAGCCTTCCTGTGGGATGGCATGTTCGAGTGCATAGTCTTCAAGGCTTGGTGCCCTGAGTCATCACAGCGATGGCCAATCCTAGAAGGCAGATTCTTGCTTTGTTCTGGGACCGCCTTCCGCATTCTCTCAGGAGCACTGGGTTTGTAGTGGGGGAAAGGTTTGGGTTCAAATCCCAACTCTGTCTCTTCCAGATGTGGTCTTGGCAAGCCTCTTTCTCGTCGTCCACCTTGGTCACTAATCAAAATTGTGACCTTTCTTTCAGAGGGAAACAAGGGGGTTAAAGGAAACGGTCTGTGAAGGGCCAGGAACCATCGTGATGCTGGCTGCGGACTCAAATCTGAATTCACAAATAGCTGTGCAGCCTTGGGTAGATCACTTATCCCCTCTCAACCTCATTTTGTCTCCCGCGAGATGGTAATGAGAGAGACAATGAGGTTTCTCAACCCCGGAGGGGCGGGAAGTGAGATCCCCTCACTGCCAGAGTTGACCCAGACCCCTGACTTTCCACCCCATCCAAGGCAGCGGTACCTTCTGCACTACAATGATGGCCTCCTGTGTGTCGCTGTCGGTGGTGACCTTGAACGCATCTCCTCCACTGCCACTCTCTTCTCTCAGGTGATAAGTCATGTCTGTGTTCTCGCCCACATCAGAGTCCTCGGCCTTCACTCGGCCCACAGCCGTGCCGATGGGTGCCGACTCCTGTATGCTGAACTGGTACATCTCTGTGGGGGACATGCTAGGAGGTTGACTCTGCTTTCTGCCCAAGCGCCGGGGAGAGGAGGAGGGACCTGGGTATGCCTGGGATGGGGGAATTTGTATTTGCAGAGCAGCTGCCCTGGCTAGGTGGAAATTTCCAGCTGCAATGGGTCTGTCTTCTGAAGAAAGGCAGAGACCATGCGGTTAGGAGTCTCTCATTCCACCCTCAGGCTTCTTGGTTGACAGTATGGGGACATCCCTGTCATCCCTTGAGGGATGTTTTTCCACCCATCCAGCAAGAGGGACAGAAGAGGTTGAGGTTCTGGAGCCAGATCTGACCTGTATCCCTTAGCTTCAGTTGCCTCATCTGTGAAATGGGAAGGATGTATTTCTAACAGCAGTGTTACTATGACAACACAGACGCTGCTACCTGTGAGGTGTGAGGAGCTGTGCACTGGACTGCACGGAAATGACTGTGTCATGACATGTCACGCTGATGGCATTTGTCACCTCCGAGAAGCACCGCTGATGTCCCAGACAGGGTACAGCAGAAGAGGACAGAGCCTCACTGATAAAGGGGTGAGGAGATGAGCCAAAAGCAGCAGATAGCGGGGAAACACATTCTAGCGAGAGGAGATGGCAGGTGTGAACAGTCTGAAGCGGGCGCGCTCCAGCAGAGACGGCCCAGTGACTGAAGGGGAGAAGGCCTGGTGGCTGCAGGGGAGAAGATAATATACCAGGAGCATCCTCCTATCTGACCAGGATCAAGGTCAAGGTAAGAGTGGCTTTCTGAATGAGGGGTCAGCCCAGGCAACGTTCAGAAGTTTGCCTCCTGGTGCCTCAAATGCCGGGGAACCTCTGTGTGCCGTGGCTGCCTCTTTCTCATGCTCACACAGCAACCTTGAAAGGATCCTTGCTCTGATCTCGCCATAGCTCCCCACTGCCCTTGGGGTAGACAGGGAAGCCGCTTGGCCTTCCCCACGACATGCATGGTGCCAGCCCATCACACCCCTGCTGTGGTGCCACCCTCCTGGATGGCCCAGGGACTCCAGCATAACTCAGGACTTACCCGTACCTGGCTTCCACCTTCCCTCCCTACTTTACCCTTGGGGGGACCCTCCCTACATCTTCAGCTGTTTCTCCCCCCACAGGGCCCCCCAAACATCCTAGCAGGTGCTACTGCCCATCTCTCAAACTCTCCCTCCGGGCCGAATGTGAGCTGTAGGAGACAAGGGTCGTGGTGTTCTTTCTCCAGGCACAGCAAGCTGTCTCATGGTGGGTGGGCTGTATTGAGGAGCGGTGAGCAGAGAAATAAAAGCCAGCTGCAGTTGCAAATGGGCGGCCGCCAGGTTCTCCCAGATTAAAGGGTCTGAATACACTCGGTGTTGGTGGGGAGGTGGTACAAGGGACACACATATCTCTTCATGAGGGAACCCTTCTCAGCAATACCAGAGAAGTGTTTGCAGAAGGGCACTAGGGGACACGAGCAACTAGGTTCAAAGTTCACAACAGCCCCGTCTAGAAACAAGCCAAATATCCGGTAGGAGACATGCGCAGTGCTAGATACACAGCAAGGAAAAGGAACACAGCTAGAATAAACAGCCTGCGTTTAGGAATGTAATTTTGAAAGCAAAGGCACACAGCAGTTTATATCCTATGGTTTCACTTATTGGAGGGGCGGATTAGACTATAGGGGCTTGGAGATACGTAGAGAGGGGGGCGGACCCCCAGGAAAGCATGGAAATGATGGCAGTGGCTGGTGGCTGGCACCATTGGGGAAGAAAGAGGCTGTGGCTGGGAAAATCACTGGGGGATCTGGGTCCTGCTGGTGGGGCTGAGTGTCGACTTTGGGCTTTTCTGTTGTTTGCCCTTCTGTCCTCTATAGTCAGAAAGAAGAAATGATGGCAGGAGAGAAAGGAAGGAGAAAGGAGGGAGGAAGGGAGATAGAAGAAAGAAGAGGAGGGTGGGGGAGGGATGGAGGGAAAGAGGGAGTGGGGAAGGAGGGAGGAATGCATCTGGCAGGGCCTCCTCTCTGCTCTGCCCCTCATGTAGAGCCTGCTGCCCCAGCCTGGTATTGTTTATTGTCCGTCCTGAAGCTTTCCCTTCGGGAACAGGAGGGCTGGGCCCTGCCTGCCTCTGGCCCGATGTCGGTAGCCTGTTCTGGGGCACACTCTGTGCTGAATGGCTGCTGGGAGCTCAGCTAAGGGATTGCATTTGCTTATCTTGTGGGGGTCAGTCCCCTGTGGCAGGGCCTAATATGAGAGCAGTGGACCTCGGGTAATGACTCGCCTGATAGGAATCAGCTGGCTCCCAGCGGCATTTAGTCTCTGCCAGATGCAGCTGCAGCTTCCCTGTGGCGGCTGGTCCTGAGCCTGGGACAGCCCTGCTAGCCAGGCTGACAGACAGGTGGGGGCCTGATCCAGAGAAATCGCCTATCCCAGCTTGTGCCAGGAGAGGCCAGCCTCACAGTTCATCGGCTCCGACTGCTAGCCTCCAGTCTCCAGGAAAAGGGAGACCTTGTCGTCAGACTCAGCTTCCCTGGGCTTAAGTATGGGTGTTCCTCTGCCTGGTGTAGTGGCTGCCTCCCTTCAGTCTGGACCCCTATGAGCCTTCAACGCCTCTTTACAAACTTGGGTCAGGGATCTAGCAGTAGCTAGGGGGACTTGAAGGGACAACAAGAGGGCAAATGGATGGACAGAGGGTGGGCAGGGCTTCTCAGATGGGGAGGTTACAGCAGTTCTGTCTGCAAAACCAGACTAGCAGGGGTTTCCCTGTGTGGGAGGCAGGCTTGGAGGAGCACAGGGTGAGCAGGGACATAGGAGCACTCAGGTGATGGTCCGTGTTCAGGCAGGAAGTTTAAGGGAAGCTGTATCAGACAGACAGACAGATACACATAACCCCACTTACTCTGTGGGAAGCGGGGTGGATTGTCATTGACATCAGTGACCACGATGGTGACTGTAGTGGAGCCCGAGAGGCCGCCCAGCTGGCCTGCCATGTCTGTGGCTTGGATAACCACCTCATAGCGTTCCTGGCTCTCACGGTCAAGGTCTGGTACAGCTGTCCGGATCACACCTGTGGGTGAGGGAGAATGGGGACATGTTAACAGACTCTGGTCAGGCTGAGGCAGGACTCAGCCATACTGGGCTATGTACTGAAGGTCAAGGAAGAGGCATGGGTGTGACATGATTAATAAAAACCCAGAGACAGAAATTGGGGTTCAATCTGAAGGTCAGAAAAGCAAAACAGTCAGCCACTGGCTCTTACCTATATCTCAGTCTGAAATGGCAATCTTGTCTTCAGGAATCTCAGAATGAGACTGTGTCTGAGAGCTGTCTCCTCCTGTTTTATATTCCTCTCTAGTGCTGGGATTAAAGGCATGCACCACTACCACCTGGTTTCCAGGGCAAACTAGTGTGACTACTGAGATTAAACATGTGTGTCACCACTGCCTGGCCTCTAGTGGCTTAGTTTTACCTTCTGGTCTTCAGGCAAGCTTTATTTATTAAACATAAATAAAATGTCATGCCAGGCGGTGGTGGCGCACACCTTTAATCCCAGCACTTGGAAGGCAGAGGCAGGTGGATCTCTGAGTTCGAGTCCAGCCTGGTCTACAAGAGCTAGTTCCAGGACAGACAGTGCACACTTACACACAGGCACCTCACACACATTCCCACAGTGCATAGTCACAGACAGATGAGTTCTCTGCATCCCCCCCCATAGGCCTCTACACACCAACAGACTAACATCCACCACACATATGCGCACACTTCCACATACAGAAGACTACTTGTTTTGCTGAGAGGAGGCTTGTGGACCAGACCTGCCCTGAGTAGCCAGTTCCACTATGGGTCTGTTTGCCCCAGGATCTGGTATGTATGAGCAGGGTGTCTGCCTGGCTTGTTAGTGACCTGCAGACCTTGGTACCGAGCAGCTGCTTGAGTTTAACATTCAGGCCACAGTTACCAAGGATCCCACTCTTAGCGTACCGTGTGTGTGCCTCACACATATGGACCGCAGTCACACACACCTGTTCGTGTGCACCCCTGCTCATCCCCCAGCCCGCTCTCACACCCCAAGCCTGAGTCCTCTGCTTAGGCTGCAGAGAAGGACTGGGAAGACCATCTTCCAAGCTGCCCATGGTGTGGTAGCAGAAAGGGGAATGTTGAAGGTTAACTCGGCAGAAAAGACGGTCAGGCCTTATTTCCTGTCGGTGTAAGACCCTGGTCAGGAGGGGGAGTTGATGAAGCATTCAGAGCCTCTCCTGACACCCCCCTCCCACCTGCCAAGCGCAGGTGGTGACAGGTGGCGCCTGGGCCTGAGCACCAGGTGGAGTCATGCACCAGCAGCCCCAGGATGCGCCCCATAAAACCTGTGCTCCAACTCCTGATGTCCCCAAGTCCCTGGAGTCCAGTAAAGGTAATAGGACAGGAGGAGAGGCTGTGGGGTGGTGGTGGTGTGGGGTGTGTGTGTGTGTGTGTGTGTGTGTGTGATGTGTGTGTGTATTATGTCTCCAGAGGAGGCAGGCGGTACTTAGAATGGTCTGCTTTTGTGATTGCAGGGAGAGGAAGGAAAGAACATAAGGGAAAGAAAGAAGAGAGGAAGGGAGAAGAAAGACAGAAGCCAAGGACCTTGGAAAAGAGAGACCTGGAGGGAGGGACAGTAGGAGAGACTAGGGAAGAGAGACATTTGGGGAAGGGGAGACCTCTTGAGACAGAAAAGAAGAGAAGAGAAACCAGGAAAGAGCCTTAACCAGAGAGAAGAGAGAGGGAGACAGAGAGAGGGGAGAGAGAAGGCCAGCGCTTGATGGAGCCAGAGCGGGTGGCTGATGCCAGCTCCAGGGAGCAAGGACAAATGGCAGACAGGTATAGTGGCCACCAGGCTTACAGGCAAGTTCCAAGGCAGAAAGGCAAGGAAGAGAGCTGACTCTGTTGTGCTGAGAGAGGGTCTCATGTATCTCAGACTGGTCTTGAAATCCTGATCCTCCTGCCTCTACCTCCCAAGTGCTGAATTACAGATATGAGCCACCATATCCAGCAGGGAGTTGAGTAGCTGGACACCTTACATGTAGGGATACACTGAAAACAGTCTGGTAGCAGGAGTTAGGGCTGCCTGTATCTCCAAGCTCTGCGCCCCCAGCTCTGAGAGGAACTGGAGCAGAAGTCTGGCTCTATCTGAGTAGGTGAGGAGGGAGCCCCGTGTAGCTAGTTTCCCTGTTGCCCCACTCCAGAGAGACTTGGGATGTGATATCTCATAGAGAATGTTGTTCGGAAGCCTCTGGACATCCTGGAGTGAGAAACAGGGGCCACTGTCCAGAGTCATGTGAAGTTGCTATAGAGATAGTGTCTGATGAAACACATCTATCTCCAAGTACTCACAACCTTGGATAATTCCTGCCCACTGAATATGGCCTTGATGTGCTCTGGCTTAGGGGGAGAAGTCAGGACTGTTAAGTCTTGAGCGCTGGGGTCTTTTCTCTGGGAATCCTAAGGCCCCTGCACATTGAAGCGACCCAGAAAGAAAAAAGGGACATGGGACATGGTGAGAGGTCCAGGTCTGGCAGCTGACAGCCAAGGGCTGGTCCACAAATGACCCCCCAAGATCTACTAAACTAGCCCACACAACCGTGACAAAGACTCAACCATTGATCCACAAAGTTTGGCTTCACGTGGTATAACCTTAGATAACTGATAGAGAAATCTGATTAGCTGAGCCGTTCCTGAGCTAATTCATGTAGCTGGGTCAAACTGAGGGTCAGTTTGGCTGAGAGGCCCAAGGTGACCTCAGCCTCCCTCTGTCTGCAGAGACACGTGGGCTCCCGCTCCCTCCAGTAAGCTGGCATCCTTCTGTGAGCTCTCAGGACTGTGTTCTAGAACAGAAGTTGAAGGCTGAGGACTGGCGGGGTGACTCAGCAGGGAAAGGAGCCCGCCTGTGAGCCTGATTACTTAGGTTCTGTTCTTCCATGGTAGAGAGAACCAAGTCTCTCTCACACACCCACGCTGCCCTCTATACGTATGCCTACCCACGTACGCACACCCAGAATGAATATACAAATTAATGTTAAAAAGGTATTTTTTTTTTTTTTTGGTGTGTGTGTGTGTGTGTGTGAAAGATCTCTTAAGCATGAATCTACATAACATCTTTCTATCACTTTCTATTGGGCCAAGGGTGGGGAAGTGGACTCCAGGTCTCAATAGTTACCAGGGATAGTGGGGGTGGGGTGGGGGGCACGGATGAACGGACGACAAGACCGTACCTGCATTAGCAGGTTTTAAATTCGCAGGGTCATTCTCCTTGGATACGGCCGACTCCATATGGAAAATATGAAGGAAATAACCGCGCCTGCGCTGGATGCATAGGCTTTGTTGCATGCGTAGGCTTTGTTGCATGTGCGCTTTCCCCTCAGTGGTATTCCCTGAACAAGAGAGGGAGACACCGATTTCCTACCCTCGCTTCACGTGCAGTGTCATCACTGCTCTAGGGATGATTTAGAGTACACGCCAGGATGCGTGAGGCGACATGCCGGCAACACGCCACCTTACGCTCCAACGGCTTTGGAGTCTTGGAGCCAGTCCCTGTCAAATGCCAAGAGATGGATGTCCTCAGCGGTAGTGCACAGGCAGGAGGGTGTGTGCAGGTACGAGATTCCCAAATCATGGTCTTATTCATTCATTTATTCATTTATTCGCTTGACACTCGCTGAAGGTCTGTGATACGCTGGGAACACTCAGCACCGGACAGGAGGACAATGAAAAGGATCAGCTCGGGTCAGATAGACACAGGCTTGACTAGTCTTTCCACTGTTTACACCCCCTGACTTTGGGCAAGTTCTTGGGCCTGAGTCTGTTTCCTGGTCCATAAAATGGGCCTATCCACTGTGGTAGCTTCTTGCCAGGATGCAGAATTACCTAGGAGGCAGGTCTCTGGGCTCACCTGTGGAGGATTGTGTTGATTATGTTAATTGAGCTAAGAAAACCCATCTTAATGATGGGTGGGACCATATCCTGGACTGCACAGGACGGGGAGGGAGTGGAGGAGCAGTAGCTTGCATTCCTCCTTCTCCGGCTACAGACTGAGGGTGCAATGTGACCAGCTCATCAAGTTCCTGTGGCTTCGCTTTCCTGCTGTGATGGACTGCAAATAGGAATAAACCCGTTCTGGTCTCTCTCTCTCTCTCCCTCCCTCCCTTTCTTTCTTCTTTATTTTAGGGCATTTTATCATAGCAAGAGAAAAAGAGATGGCATGCCTGCTCTGGGGGTTGCTGAGATGGGGCTTCTAGGACCATGCCTCACTTTTTAAAAATATTTTATTTAATTTGCCTCCATGTATGTCTTTATGGGGGTGTCAGATCACCTGGAAGTGGAGTTACAGACAGTTATGAGCTGTCATGTGGGTGCTGGGGATTGAACTCGGGTCCTCTGGAAGAGCAGACAGTGATCTTAACCACTGAGCCATCTCTCCATCCCCTAAAAATTGCTTTTGTCTGTGTGTGTGTCTATCTGGTGCGTGTGTGTGTGTGTGCACGTGCGAGAGAGCATTTGTGGTAGCTCAAATGAGAAGTTCCTCATGAGTCTCAGGCGTGTGAAGACTTGGTGCCCCGTAGGTGGCTATCTGGAGAGGAATTAGAAGACGTGGACTTGCTGGGGGCAATGTCACAAAGGTGGACTCCGAGGTTTTGAAAGATTCTCATTGTTTCGAGTGCTCTCTGCTTCCTGACTGTGATAGAAACGTTATTCTCAGCTGTTCCTGCAGTCATACCTCCGCTCCATCATTGTGGACTCTAACTCTCTGGAACCATTTGCCCAAATAAACCCTTCCTTCTGTAAGTTGCCTTGGTCATGATGTTTTATCATAGCAACTAAGGAGCAGGCTCGAGGGTGCAGGCACGCACATGCCACAGTGTACCTGTTGAAGTCAGAGGACAACTCTGAGTGTCCCTTCTCACTTCCCATCTTGTTCAAGACAGAGCCACTCATTCATTGCTTCATACGCCAAGCTTCTGGGAGTTCTCCTGTCTCTGCGTCTTACCTCACTATGGAATCACGGAGATTGCACACACACACCTACATCTGACTTTTCGTGGTTTGAGGAATCTGAACTCAGAGCCTCAAGCTTGCATGGAGAGTGAGCATTTTACCCACGACACCACCTCTTCAGCCCCAAGTCTCACATTTTAGAGGCTCTCCCTCACATCTTTCTCTTTGCATCCTGGGCTGGGCACCCCCCTATAGACAATCCCCAGGGGGCAGGGATTCCAATGATCTTTTATCAGTGGAAGGATATCTACAGGGCTTGGGGCAAAGTGCTTTTTCTGCATCTTGCCTGTCCCCCCTCATGCTGATGGCTGTTTCCAGTTTCTGTGTCAGAACAGAAATTCACAAGGGTTGAAGAGGAGCAGGGTTTATCACCCCAACCCCAGCACCCAGCATACAACAGACGCTTAGCAAGTCTGAATTCCAACCTCTCTAGGCCCAATGACTGTCCCTGGCACAGGTGAATTTTAGCCAAGATCATGACATCTCTGAAGGAGTCTTTCAGAGTCTTTCATGCTGAGGTGATGGTAGGCAGGGACTGGCAATTATAGCTGGCCATGACTACCCATTGCTGTGTCCACACCCAGTGTCCCAAGTTCCAGCTATTGTCTTCACCAACCCTCTTATCTCCTCCAGATGCTGCAGAGGGGGCCCTGGAGCCTGTGTGATGCCTCATTAGCCTTCAAATGCCATCCCTGTCGCCCCTTGTGGGGGGCTGGCTGGCAGGCCTGGCCTTTAAAACACACAAGTTAATTCCTCCTCTGGCACTGGGCCCCGTGGCACAGCCCCTCCTCCCCCCTTCCTCACACCTTCCCCTCAGGCCTCATTGCGGCTCCGCTCCTTGCTAGCTGCGCAGCGAGAACAGACTGTACCTCGCAGTAGCAGCTAAATATAGCCCCGCATCGGCAGAATATTCCTGGCTGGGGAAACAGGCTGGGGCTGGCGGTAGTGCCAGGGTGACTGTGGCAGAGATGCTGGGGTACCGAGGGAAGGTCCAATGCATCCTGGGAAATGTCAGAGCGGACCCTTTCAGACCCAGAAGCTGAGATTCAACCGACGATTCCATTGGGGCTCCTCCACCTGCCTTGAAAGGAGCCCCCCTTTCTGGCTTTCAATAGACGCTGTTTCATTGACCTTTGGAGTCTCACCCGTGACACCCCTTTCTGAGCAGGGGGGTTGCCCCTCAGAAAGTGGAAGTCTCTTTGCTCTCAGAGTCTAACCTTTGACTTGCCTGTCCTTACCACCTCCTGAGATTCAGTCCTGGCCCTCCTAATTTCCAGTCCCCCAAAGCAAGCATAGTTTTATTCTTGCCTCTGACTATGTAGCTTAGGCTGACCTCAGGCTCAGAGAGATCCCGATACCAAGGGGTGTGCTGGACACAACACCCACTCCTTGTCCTCATAACCTCCCCGTGGCATCCCTAGACATCCCCGTGGTTCTCACTTCGTCTGGGTCTGGATGACTCCAAGGTCACAGAAAAAGTCTGCTCCAATTCCTACACCTCCATCTAATCCTTAACACTCCTTGCTGGAAGCCGTCGCTGCCCAGCACCATGCTCCGGCCAAAGCGCTTATTTTCTGTATTTCTTTCTCTGCTAGAAACTCCAGAAACAGTCTTGGATAACCCTGCTGCTGTCTCCCTAGTGCTTAGTGCACACGCTGACCTGTAGCGACCACTCTGTCCGTGTCTGAATGAACCACAGGATCTCACCCTGCGTTCCACGAGCTCATGAGTATAGGGTGAGGGGTGCACACTAAAGTTGAAAATGCTAAAATAAAGGGGTGCAGTGAGTTTTTACAAGGGGCAGACATTAGGCAAGCTGGAGCCCCTGATTCCTCCCTTAACCTAGTCTCTGGTAGTCAAGGGAGACTTTAAAAGTCTCAACCATTCTCATAGCTCCATGTTTATAATTTAGATTGACATATTAAATTTCCAGAAGTTTCTTTTCTTCTCTTCCCTCATAACTCTGGCATAGTTAAAGTTGAATTATTATCTTAAAATATTCATTTATTTTTATTTTTATATGTATGAATGCTTGCCTGTGAGTATGTGAACCATGTGCATGCAGTAACTGCAGAGGCCAGAAGAGGCATCAGAACCCCTGGAACTGGAGTATAGATAGTTGTAAGCAGCCACATGGTGCTGGGACCTGAACTTGGGCCCTCTGGAAGATCAGCCAGCGTTCTTAATTGCTGCACCATCTCTCCAGTCCTTTTGTTAGCTCTGCTCCAGACCCTGGGACACATTGGTCAATCCCTCTCCTGTAGATGCCTCTTAACTTACTTCCTCCTGTTTACATGGGAGGCAGCCCTGACCTACATGACTACGGGAGAGTAGGGCAAGGGAGGAATCAGGGACTCCAGCCTGCCTAGTGTCTGCCCCTTGCAGGATCTCACTGAGTCCTTTCTCTTCAGCCTCTCAGCACACACTCACTCCAAGCCCTTCAACTCCAGCCTCCCCAGTAGCCAGGTGTTAAAGAGTCCAAGTAGGTGTTGGGCCAAGTACTTTTGACTTTTGTCTTTGGGGGCTCTGTGCTGGACACCTGGGCTCTGGCATCTCTCTGCCTCCAGTTCCTGTCTCATAGCCTAGCTCGCTTGCTGCCACCCGAGGGATCTTGTTAAAATGAAAACCTGAACATGTCACTTCCCTGCTCAGAAGTCATCAATGAACCCACAGCGTGGGAGGAGGGGACCCGGGCACGGCAATCTGAGGCTGGGGAGTGTAATCTGGTACCTCTAGGCATTATCTGTGGAGATTCCAAATGCATGTGTCCTGTGACCCAGCATTTCTACTTCCTGAAAATTACCCTGCAGATACACTCACGCTGGCAGAAAATGATGTATGTGCGAGGTTATTCGTGGAAGCACTGTTCATTGTAGCAAATGATTGGAAACAGGGTATGTGTCCATCAGGAGGGGATGGGTGAAATAAATTTCAGTATATCCATAACAGGCATTAAATAAAAGAATGAGGGCGCTCTTGGTAGACTGATATGGAACCATCTTCAAAATGTATTGTTAAGCAAAGCAGCAAGCTATGTGTATGGTGTGTCTATAGCTACCTTCCGTGTAAAGCAAAGAAGATAAGCACACATGCCCTATTTCCTTGTACATGCATAGCATAGCTCTGCAAATATCCACGAGAAAATTACATTGGTTGCCTTGGGGACACAGGCGAGGCGGCCTGGGGACCAGATGAGGTGCAGGATTGCTGCTAAATACTCATTTGAACTTTTTGAATTTTGAACCCTGAGATGTTCTATCTATTTTCAAAATGACTTAATGTTTTTCAAGTGAAGGAGTCTAAGATTGTCCAGGCTGCACACACCAGCCATTTGCTACCTGTGGGGCTGCGGCGGCTGGGGACAGGGAGTGGAACACTTTCTTCTAAGCGTTTCTTTAATGTTTGAATGTTTTCCTGAAATGTACTGCTTTTGCAAGGAGGTAAGAATAATGAAGATATTATGTGTAAGAGAACACAATTAAACTGAGCTCCTAGACTACATCCCTCCCTCTCCTCCCCAAACCAAACAAAACAAACACATGAACAAAAAACCAGAGCCAGATCCATCACACACACACACCCCCACACATTGCCCTTAGAATCAACTTGAACTCCTGAGCCCTGCCAGCCTGGACACGTTGTCTGCCCATGTCCCCACCCCTAGCTTTCACCTGCACCATGCCCTCTCCCTGGGTGCTTTCCCTCACCTCTCCACCTATGTTTTCTTGTTGGATTCGTCAAATCCTAATTGTGCCAGTGAACACCTACCCCACGCCTACAGTCCCATGGACCACACATGGCATCCGATGGCTGCCCTGAGGCTGATGTCATGGCTTCCTCCTATGCCCGGGCAGTGAAATGTTCTGCCGGAATCATTGTCAGCAGTTCTCCCTGGTTGTGTGACTTCAGCTTAGTCATCTGCCTCTCTGAGCCTCTGTCTTCTCTCTCCCAGGGACCTCAGAGACTCATCACCGCCTAAGCGCGGAGTGAGAGAAGCTGGGGATAGTGGGGGCTGCATTGTTGCTCAGTGGTGCATGTGTGTGTGAGGGGTAAGGAAGGAAGTGTCACTTCATCTTTCCATCAGGTCAACAGCTGCTATGGGAGCAGAGCTCAATACACACCTCCAAGTTCACACTTGGGACCCCGGAGCACACCCGGATGACAAGGGGGCCAAGTTCAGACATGTGAGGTCCTTACACGGTATAGACAGCTGTGCGTCCTGCCTTTCCTTTTTCCTGCTCTTCTTACAGGAGACTCCACCCACTTTTCCATGCTCCATTCTCTTCTTGCATGGCTGCCCACCCTCCCACATCCCCAGAGTCTCCTGAAACCCAAGATGCCTGCCTCCACATGCTCTGTGCTTCCTCAGCATTGCTGGGCCAGCAGGCTTGACGATCCACCATAGGCTCTACCTCTCTGGCCCCACCCCCTGCCCCAGCCTCGCCCCTCACCTGTCTTCGGGTCCACTGTGAAGTGATGCTCGCCATCCAGCACACTGTACACCAGCCGGGCACTGCTGCCGTAAGTGGGGTCATCTGCATCAGAGGCCATCACCTGCATCACAGACGTGCCTGGGCCCGGGGGACCAAGCAAAACAATGGTCATACAGTGGTCACCTGGAGCTCTGTGGCCCTGTCCCTTCCCCACCCTAGGGAAATCATGAGAGGGCAGACCTTTGGGGAATCTACTGGAGGTCATTGGTCAGCCACTTCACAGTTCTGTCCTCACAACAGAGGTCCAACTTGCTTCCCAACCTATGGCCTTCATAGGGACACACATGACCATGGGGTTATATCTCTATTTAAGTACTCCTTGGTTCCCAGAGGTAGGACGAGTAAGGGAATCCCAATTTCTCCTCCCAAATGGGCAGAATGCCAGTCCTTGGTCTGCAGGGCAAGTGGGAGGGTGGATTTGATCTTCCCAGTGCTGTGCTGCCAAGGGCAGACCCTCAAAGGCAGAAGCAGAGGAACACTCATTATCTCCATAGTCATGAGGCACAGTCAGAGTCGAAACTAGAAAGCATGCCCCGGGGGGCTTTTAGTCACTCCAGCCCCTCTGGATTCATTTTGGACTCTGCCACCTGTCTTCCGTCTCTGCGGCAGCAGTGACAGTGGAAACTCCAACCAGCCCACCAGGCCTCAGAGGCTGGCAGGAGGATGGCAGCAGCCAGCTTCCCTTTGGAAACTGGTCTGCCGTGGCCATGATGCCCTCTTGCCCCTCCCCCTGATGCCCAGACAGCACTGCCCCCGTCAAGTCACACACACTTTTCCTCATGCACTGCACGTAGGCTGCTGGGGAGAGCATAAATTGGATAAAAGTCCATCAAACAGCGGCAATTAAGTTATTGATTTTCGACGCTGCCTCATTAAACTGGGAGCTTCTCTCGGCCTGTCCCAGAGATGGCTCTAATTTGACATCATGTTCAATTTGACGAAAGCAGGGCTTGGGACGTGAGGCTGGACCAGTGGGGGAAGGGCCGACAGAAAGACCATGGGAACTTTTCCAGAAAAAAAAATTTAAAAAGGGATGGGAGGAGGTGAAAGATCTAGAGAGAGCTTTGGTGATCAGGACATGGCCCAAAGGGGAAGTGACTGAGGCCCTACATATGGGTGGTGTCCTCAGCTGGATGCCCTGCTAGGGGCCTGGGTCAGACCCTCGTGAGGCTAAGCCGGGCTCTCTGGGCCAGCAGCTGGCCTGCTGGGAGGTGAGGCCAGTTCACTGCTTGGCTAATGAGGGAGTCAGGAAGTGCTAGAGCAGCAATTCTGCCGAGCCCAGCCCGCTGCCCGCCTCTCCCGCCTCCAGCCCGGGGCCCTCCATCATTCCAGACAGACACATGTATTTATTTTTCACTCCTTTGCATTTCTCATTTTCCTCTCTGGGTTCCCCTCCCAGCTGAAGCCTCCTGAGTGGGCCCTGCAATGCGCCTCTCTTTGTTGGCTACAGCTCCCTGCCAACCACATCCAAGTTGCCCAAAGAAGTCGGAGAGGACAAGCCCTTCCCGATGATGCTGATGACCATGGGTTGCCAACTCAGGGCCAAGGGCACAGTCCCGGTTGCAGAGGAGGGATGCAATGACTTCCTGTTGAGCATCTACTACATACAGAGGCACAAGCCTCTTATCCCATCTAAGTCCATATGGCATCTCAGACATGCATGACATGGTGGAGTTTGAACACAGGGCCACACTGTCAAAGTCCTTTTGAGTACTGTGTCAGCACAGGTGCAGTGACTTTGGGGAAAGTGGTCTACTGTGCTGAGCCTTAACCATTGATGGGCCTTGATGTGAGACATGCCATGAACTCCTCTATACCGAAACACCCTCCCAAGCTCTTTAGATCTTGTTGAGAATACAAACCATTTTGTTTCAGAACCAAGGACAGCACCCAGCAGATGCTAAGACCCGCATAACTGCAGGTGGCTGTCTCAGGAGGCCACCCCAGGCTGTGTACAGTGGTGCAGCCAGGCCTCCCTCACAGAGACTGGAGAGGGATACACGAGGTGTCAGGCTTGAGATGGGTGCTTGGTAAACAGGGCTGCTGTAACTGTTCCGAAGCAAAGCCACCCTGTCTCCTCTCTGCCTGTTCGTTCCATTCCACTGACAAGTCACAATGCTGGGCTGAGTGACTCCCTGGGGACATGGCTGAGCTCACTCTCTCTTTCCCTGACTGCATCCCAGGGATTCCCTCAGGGATGCCAGCATCATTTCCCCAATCCGGGATTCTTTATGGCAGCCATTACAGTTAATGCCGACACACGAAGATGGTGAAGGGTCAGTGATTCACCGCAGCTCCCCCAGGCCCTGACTTTCTTACACCACACCCCCTTCCCACCAGTCAGAAGTCCCCCAGAACTGGCAGACAGAAGGGTGCCAGGTTGCAGGTAGCTGTAAGGTCACCTTGGGGTTGTCCCTAAGGTCAATGGCCATAGCTTACAAAACACCATCATGCTTCTTCTGTTTCTCAGACCACATGTTAACTGTGGCACCGACGCAGGGGTGGCTGCGGAGCAAATCTCGCTGTTTGGGTTTTGTGTAAGCGCTCACACCGTGCCCCAGCATCAAACCACTGATGCGGTATCAAATGGCCCACAGAATTTCTAAAAATCAGTGTGTAGCTCTCGTGAGTGGCAACCCATGGCTGTATTTGTTACTCAGCAGCAATGGTAGCATTACACACAGAGAATATCTGTTTCATACCACCTGCTGTGCTGTGAGCTCTTTACATACATCATCACATGTATGTAAAGCCACGCAAAAGCCTTGCAGTTAGACCTGTTAAGATCTCCAGAGCCATATCACCAACAGCGTGATTCCAGCACTCAAAGGGCCGAGATGTGGAGTTACCCTGAGTCTGAGGTCGGGCTGGGCTACAGAGTGAGGTCCCATTTCAAGAAACAAACAAACAAGCCCGCTTTACAGATGAGTAAACGGAGACTGAGTTGGGTGATAAAGCTCTTTGCCTCTTAGTGCCTTCGTTTCCTCATTTGGGCGGCAGAATTTAAGAGTACTTTCTGCCCAGTTGGGATCCTATTGAGAACGCAGATTGCCGTGTTCAGCACCAAGGACAGTTCAACCCAAGTTCAACTGGCCTGCACATCCGTGAGGCAGGATTTAAACGCAGAATGGATCTATTTCCAAACTCGTGTGTTCTGCCATCCCAGGTAGAAGGAATGAATTGACAAAAGTTGAGATAAATCGGTAAACAGAAGAGGGAAGACTCTGAGGAAGCAGAAGAGAGGAAAGAGGAGAGGAAGATGGGAGTGGGATTCAGGTTTTCCAAGTCAACCTGTCCCAGACAGGCCAGCCTGAGAAGGGAGGGCTGCTGTCCAAGGTACTGCCTCGGTCCTCCTGCTAGAGAGCTGCTTAAGCGCCCAAGTCAAGGACTGGACTAGGAAGAGTCACCTGCCTGATTCTTGTATAAACGGTATCTCAGGGCTCAGGTATTCATGCGGTATGTTAAATATGGGAAGTCTGGTCCCTAGAGAGCACAGACTCAGCCTGGCCGCCCATTAGACTCCTCTGGGAGCTTTAAAATAAAACCGACGCTGAGCCTCATCCCTGACCAATTAAATAGGACTTTGTGGTTGGAGCCCAGGCAAGGGCATTTTTTACAAGCTCCCTGCAGGACTCAGAATGGGTGAACCATGGACCTCAGCCCTGACTGAACCAGGAAGGAAACTGAGTAAGAGCAAGGCTCAATCACATCCTGAGGTCATTTCTCCAGTACACAGTAGGGAGCAAGTCCAGCCCAGACCTTCCTGGACCTGCACTGAAAGTGACATCAGAAAGAACAGTAAGTCTGCCTTGTTGTACCCCTAGGTCCTCAAAGCTCCTCCCTGCTGAAGTCAATGAGAGAAGTGGGACCTTCTAAGGGACGATGTCCCTCATACTTCCACGGAGTGTAGGTAGGCTCTGGCACCACAGCCCTGGGTCACATCTCAGTATGTCCTCACTCTTGCATGCCAAGCAAGTCTTCCTTCTCTTTGGCCTGTTTCCCTCTGTGTAATTTGAGACTCTGGGGTTTAGAGGTGATAGATTTAAGAGGCTAGTGGGCCAAATGTGTTGTGTGTGCTTCGCTGGGGCCCATTTTCTGTTCTCTGGGCAGCCAGGAGGCACTTAGGGCTATGTTCTTGGCCCCAAGTAGGAGAGCCCTGGACACCAACACCAGAGAGAGGGGACCCAACTGTGATTCATCTCTGATTTATCCTGATGACTCTGATGTCATTCATTCTGGCTAGTCTGTTAACACAGGCTATCCATGGGGTACAGGAGGTCCTACCCAGCAGGCTCCTGGAGAAGGCGGTGCTGTGTGGGGTAGAGCTGGAAGCAGCTCTCACTCTGGCTCTTCCCTAGGTACCTCACATGGCTGCAGGACCCCCACCTCAGAGGGTTCCCCTCTGTAAAGAGTCCATGATATTTTATCCCTCATGCATCCAGGTTGTGGCGACCCCTTAATGAGATTAAAGAGATTAAGTGCTTTGGCAAAGCTCAGAGTCCTCCCCTTGCTGAGGCAACCAAGTGTCATTATTATGAAGATGTTTCTAATTGTCATCTTGCAGCTTCTTACCTCCTCTGCTACCCTGCTGGGCCTGGGGATACCCTGGGCTCACATTTAGCTTCTCCAACATTTATAAAAACAGAATCCCACCCCCTGCTGCTTCCAGCACCACGTGGAACGCTTTCTATGAAAATTTAAAAACCACTTGTCGAGTCCCTGGGAACACTCAGATTACACTGGAAACAAACCCCTTCTCCAACCCCGCCCTCCTGCCTCCTCTCAGCTCCCTCTCAGATCATCACTTATAATGTGGGCTGGCTGGGCTGGTCCTGACCTTGCTTCTAGCTGCCCAACTGGGGCGCCCTAATGTGGATGAATGATCCACAGGGGATACCCGGCTTTGGCTGCAAGGCAAAGCGAGGTTGCAGCACAGAGGAGGAGGCCAGTTCAGAGACCAGCAACAGGGGAGGTGACACAGAAGAGGAGGGGCAGGAAAGTGGGTCAGGAGGGAGAGATGAGGGATGGATACTTAGGGACCAAAACTGGAACAGCTGCTGTGGCAGAAAGAGGTAGAAACAAGACATGCTGCAAGCTAGAGTCACAGAAAGAGTGAAATGGAATAGAGGCGGCACTACACAGGAACCGGGCGGGGCACAGGGCGGTGTGATGTGATGCAAGGGACAGAAGGGTGAGGTCTCACCTTAAGAGGTGAGGGACCCACCGGGAGGTGCTGGCGCATGCCTTTAATTCCTGCACTTGGGAGGCAGAGGCAGGCAGATCTCTGTGAGTTTGAGGCCAGCCTGGTCTACAAAGTGAGTTCCAGGAGACTGCTTTACAGAGAAACCCTGTCTTGAAAAACCAGAGGTGAGGGACCCTTTTGCAGAGTTTTTGAACATGCTTCCCTCACCCCATCTTCCCTTATAGATCTAGTCACTGTCTTGTACATTTAGGCAAAGCCTTGTGTGTATCTAATATGGTCCCCCCCACCGCCCAAGACCCCACACTAAAGCCCACAAGATCTTATTTCTGCTCAGCACTCAGTGAGGCTGTCTCCATGGAGTCAGTGACCTTGTTTGTTTGGGATACTGATGATGTCACTATCTGCAACAACCATCTGGCCAGTGGCAGAAGGCAAATATGGTAAATGGGGGAGGGCAGGGGTTGACATAGAGTGTCTTCTTATGTCTCTATCCACTTCTACGTTTTGAGACAAAAAAATAAAAGTTCTCTCTCACGGATCGTGGAGCCTCACCAATTCAGCTAGACTAGCTGACTAGCAAGCCATGGTGTTACTCCTGCCCTTGCAGTCCCCAGGACTTGGGAGGTACAACCTTGGTCCAGGGTTTTCCATAAGTGGTGGGGATTCAAACTCAGGTGCCCATGCTTGCATTGCAAACACCTTACCAGCTGAGCTGTCTCCTCTTGTAATTCACCTGCGTTCATTCACTCAGCATCTATAAGGCCTCAGCGATGTAGCCCCCTAAGGGAAGGATGGCGGTTTTATCAGCTTTGCACTGGGTGCCATGTTGGCCCAGGGCCTAGCATGTTTATGTTTATGTTGAATGGGTTTTTCCTGTTTTATTTATTTAGTTTTATTTTAAAATTTTATTCATTTTTCAATCTGATTACAGGGAAGCTCAGTTTAGGTGTCCTCTCCACTGCTGCCTAGAGCCTTAGCTGGGGTCATCCTTGAGGATTCCTGGGAAGCTCCCTAGTGCCATGTTTTCATTAGCCCTTTAAAGGCTCCCTCAATCAAGATATTGCTTTTCTTTTTCTCCCACTCTGTCCTTCCCCCCTTCTTGAGTATCCTGTTCCCTCATGTTCCCCTCTTTTCTCCCCTTCTCCCCTCCTCCTTCCTTTCCACCCTCCCTTCTCTCCTAATTTTCTCAGAAAGTCTTGTCTGTTTCCCCTTCCCAGGGGGATCCATGAATGTCTCTCTTAGGGTTCTCCTTGCTACCTACCTTCTCTGGGATCATGGACTAAGGCTGGTTATCCTTTGCTTTATGTCCAATATCCACTTATGAGTGAGCACATACCATGGTTGTCTATCTGGGTTTGGGTTACCTCACTCAGGTTGGTTATGTCATCATAGAACCTTCAGCCAGCAACTGATGGAAGCAGATGCAGAGATCCACAGCTAAGCACTGTACCTAGCTACCGGAGACCAACCCAAGAGAGGGAGGAACAATAATATGAGCAAAGGGGTCAAAACCATGATGGTGATACCCACAGAAACAGCTGATCTGAACTAGTGAGAGCTCACTGACTCTGGACTGATAGTGGGCAGGGGACCTGCCTAGGACCAAGCTAGGCCCACTGAATGTGGGGGGCAGTTGTGAGGCTTGGGAAGACCGTGGGGCCACTGGCAGTGGGACCAGGATTTATTCCTAGTGCTTGAACTGACATCTACGAGCACATATCTCAGCCTAGATACAGGGAGAGGGGGCATAGGTCCTGCCTCAAAGTAAAGTATCAGACTTTGTTGACTCCCCATGGGAAGCCTTACCCTTTCTGAGGAGTGGATGCGGGTGGGGTGGGGGAAAGGTAGAGCGGAAGAAGGGGAGGGAGTGGAAAAGGGGATAGCTACGTAAAATAAGAAAAGATTGTATTGGGGCTGGAGAGATGGCTCAGAGGTTAAGAGCATCGTCTGTTCTTCCAAAGGTCCTGAGTTCAATTCCCAGCGACCACATGGTGGCTCACAACCATCTGTAATGGGGTTTGGTGCCCTCTTCTGGTGTGCAGGCATACACACAGACAGAATATTGTAAACACAATAAATAAATAAATATATATATATATAAAGAAAAGATTGTATTAAAAAATTCTTAATAAAAAGAGATAAAAGTATTCATTTTTATGTGTGTGGTGCACACTGTGAGGATTCATGTGTGCCCTGCCAAGCATGCCTGTGGAGGCCAAAGGACAACTTTGTGGAGTTGCTTTTCTCCTTCTGTCTTTACAGAGCTAGAGCTCGGGTCATCAGGCCTCCTCAGCAAGCGCCTTACCTGCTGGGCCACCTTGCCAGCCTTTGAGTAGCTTGTTGATGGGAGAGACAGGGGGTACATGGGCACGCTCCTCCCTGTCCAAATTACCTGGGGTCCCTGGGGGCCAACTCTGAAGGGTAGGGCTCCCCTCTGCCACCTGTCCCCACCAGAGACCTCCTGCTCCATTGTCCCTCCAGCTGGGGAGTAAGAGCTAGTGCTGTTGCTAGGCAAGGAGATGTGGCACATATAGATCTTCCTGGACTTTAATTAAAAACATCTTTAGAAGTCGTCTCTGCAGAGGCCAGCGATTGATTCCTGGCTTGGGCCCGAGGGCTGCTGAGCCACACTCTCTCTGGCTGTAGATGGGACAATTGGAAACTCTCCACCTCCTGCAAATGATCCTCTCGGGAACCACCCTGTCTCCTGCCTTCCTCTTTTCCTGTACCACCCCCTCAAGTCCCAGATTTGGGAGACAGAGCGCATGCGCGCATCATGCATACCCTTACACTTTTATTTCCACTCTGCTGTCAGGTCTCGGGTTCCTCGGCTGCAAAATGGGGGTGTCAGCACTTAGAAGAGAGTCCACGGAGGATGAGGCAAGATGCTTGGTGTGAGAACAATTTCTGGTTGTAAAGCACTGAGAAAGGAAGGGGCGTGTCTGTTCCCCTGAAGAAAGCATGGGATGCTGAGTCCAGAAACGAAGAGTTCTGGTTCCAAGTTCTCTCTCAGCCCTGACAACAAGCCACTTTATCTCTCACTGCATTTACTTCCTCGTCAGCAGAATGAAGACAGTAACACCTGCCCTGCTTATTCTCGGGATTGGAGGATAAAGGCAAATCGCTCTGTGAAAGCAGTGTTAGTTGATAGCTATTATTTACCGACTATCCCAAGAAGCGCCGGTTGTACTGCAAAACAGGCTCCTTCGACCCATTAGAGATGCAGCTCACAGGGGGCGGGAGCCAAGGGAATGGGACTGTAGCAGAGACTTGCAGCGTCCACACTCGATTGCACTCCAATCCCATGGTCCAGCCACCAGTTCTACTGTGCTGTACACCATATCCCCCACCCTAACCTCACAGCAGACATCACTAATCTATTGTGGCACTCCCTTCTGCTGAGCCCAAATGAAACCGTCAGACTCTCCAGTCACTACCAATTGATCCAGGTAGTTGCAGGAGAGGAAACTGCCTCATCGCTATTCTGAGATTGGGATGGTGGTGTTTGTGTCTGTACACCCTGCACACCCAGGGCAGGTGTGAAGGGGGCACCTGGAATCCAAAGTGTCTGCTCGTTTTCTATCTGTGGGTCTCGATACAAAGTAAATTCCAGCAAACATTAGCTATGTCCTTGTCCTCAGATGACTCATCACAGGCTTTCGGAGTCAAGCACACTGGATGTCATGCACAGGGTGGGTGCTAATAAACACTGGTGGATTTCATTGTTCTTCGCATTTCCTGCAGGGCCCAGAATAAAGTAGTGCCTAATAAGCACTGATTGAATCTAGTCTTTGTGGGATTTTTTCTTTCTTTCTTTTTTGTTTCTTCTTATTTTTTTTTCCTGAGACAGAGTTTCTCTGTTTAGCCCTGGCTGTCCTGGGACTCTCTCTGTAGACCGGGGTGACCTCGCCTCTGCCTCCTGACTGCTAGGACTAAAGTTGTGAGCCGCTACCACCCAGCCGAGGCTCTGTGTTTTCAATGGTGCCAAGTGCAGTATCTTGCATACAGCTGATATCAATGACTGGGCCTGGAAGCCAATGAAGAAGAAGACACACGCAGCCTCTCACTGTATCTGAGCCAGGCTGTGACACCCCAGGGGAGGCCCCCAGCCCATACATTGAAAGACCACAGAAGTAAACATTTCCCTGTGCAAGTCACGGCTTGTCACCTTCATGAAGCCCCAAGATTCCATCCCTTCCTCTGCTGGTGCATCTCCCAGCTGGGACTCTCTGTGAGCAGGCTCAGAGCCAGGTACCCCTCACGCATCTCTACCTGGGTTATGGCGGACACCCCAGTCCTAACCTGCCAGAGGATGACCTCTGTTCCAGATTCCTTCCTCCTTCCACGGAGGCTCCAACACTGAGCTGCTCAGAGCTCTTGCCTCTCTCCCCCACATCCAGCTGTGTGCTGACCCCCGTGGGCTCTGCCTCTGAAACACACCGGCATTCTTCCTTCCCACCACCCTTGCCACCGCCTCTCACCTGCCCAGCTAGAGCCTTCGCTCACGTCCCTCCTTCCATCCTTGCCTCTGCGGTCTGTTAACAAATAGCCAGGTCGATCATTTAAAATAAACACCAGATCATGTCACATCTCTGTCCCCATCTCACTCAGCTGCCACTGAAAACCTTCCAGAAACCACAAAGTCCTAAGTACTTCATCTTATGACCCTTTTCCCTGAGGAACCCAAGCACTGTCTGCCGCCTCCCCCCTCTTCTTCCAGCAATCCTTAAATGCGAGGAGGGCAGCATGTCTCAGGGTGTTTGCACCCTTAGCTCCCTGTGCCACAGTGTCCTTTGAATGTAGAGGCAGTTCACTTGTGGTACCCAACCCAGCAGCAGCTCCAGGAGACTTGTTTTCATTTCTAACAGTCAGGCGCTGGTTGGGAAACCCTGGGGGTGTGGCTGGGGTGGAGCTCCGCGGTAGAGTGCTTACTTAGCAAACATGAGCTGAGTTTGATTCCCAGCACTGCAAAGAAGAAAGGAAGAAGAGAGCCCTGGGGGGATAGACGGCAGCCTGTGTTAACTAGCTCTCCAGGTAATTTGGGTACACTGCAGAGTTGGGAAACCCTGCTTCGTTCATTCAGTTCCCTTCCTTCAGTGTGTGTTTCAACACTCTCATAAAAAAAGAGTTCCTGGGGCTGGGGAGCTGGCTCTGTGGATGAGGCGCTTGCTGTGCAAATGTGAGGACCTGAGTTCTAATCCCCAGACCCACATAAAGCTGGATGAGATGGTGTACATTTGTAGTCCTTGTGCACCTAAAGCGGGATGGGGAGTGGAGGCAGGAGAAACATCAGAAGCCCACAAACCAGCCTGCCCAGCCATGCAGTAGCAAACAAAAGACAAGGTGGATGGCAAAGACCAACACTGAAGATGTCCTCTGACCTGCGCCCATGCTCTGCGTCATGCATACACACTCACACACTCGAATGTGCACAGGCATACATAGACACTCCAGCACACACCTGAAAAGGGGAAGAATTTCTACTAAATTCTAATAGTTCTGTTCCCTTACTCTACTGTGTGGCCTTCTGGTGATCCTCAATTCAGGACACAGTGCCTGGCATGTGCCTGCGGTATGGCGGACCCCTGCCCCCAGTGCTCAGCAATGAACTCTGACCCCGGGAAGAGGACAGGGGCTTGCTTAGGGTTAGGGGGTGTCAGGCCTGCCAATTGTCTGCTGAGGACTCGCTTTGTTGTCTGGGCCTCAGCGTGGGCTGGCATGCCCCCCCCCCCCAAAGTGTGGTTCATTGGCCCTCGGCGCACTTCCCTTCTCTTTTAAGCTCTGAGTGGTTTAATTTGCAAGCACAGCTGCCTTTCATGTCGCAAGCTGCGTCCCTGCTCCTTCTGATCTCCGAAGCTGCCCCATCCACTGCCGCTTGTCAGCCCCGCCCTGCTCAGCCAGGATCAGGAGGTTCAGTTAATTGTGAGTGATTTTCAAAGCCGCCTGGAGTCTCCATGAAGCACCCAGTGCCGGATCCGCGTCTTCAAAAAGTTACTCAAATAAATCAACTAATTTAATTCCTGCCTTTTCCCGCCCCCTCTTTGGTTCCCCAGCTTGTCCAGGGTGAGTCACCCTTTCTTCTGAGTGCTATGTGAGTTCAGGCTGGGACTCAGGCCAATACTTCCTACACTCTGGGACCCGAGATGCACCCGTGTCCTTCTCCTGAGTTCAGTTTCCCCATCTTTGAAGCAAGACCCTCGCCTCTCTGACAGCCTGGACACTGAAGGCAGGCTCAATCGCAGCCCTCACTGGCTACAGGACCCAATGCACCTTCTCTTCCCTCTGGGCCCTGGTGTTCCCACCTGTTCAGTGGGGTGCTTGACAACAGACCTGGCGTGCTAATTGTCCAGGTAAGAATGAGGTGGGGATGATAGAGCCAGTGCGGCCGAGGTAGCCTGCTTCTTCTGTCTGCCCCAGCCCAGGCCTTCTCTGCAGTATGGTAGACAGAATTTCCCTAAGGCTCCCTAGAAAGTCACTTAGCTTTATAGCGTCAGCTCTCTCCAGCTTTCTGGTCTTTTCTGTGCGTGCGTGTGCAAGTCAGAGAGGTGGCTGAGTAGGGGAAAGTGCTGGGCAGGCAGCCTGGCGACCTGAATCTGAGTCCTGGACTGACATAAAAGCAGGATGTGGCAGCATACAGCTGTAATCCAAGCACCTCTGCAACAAGATGGCAGGCCAAGACAGGAGAGGCGACTGGAGGCTCAGGGCCAGCGAGCCTGGAGTACACAGTCCAGCAGTAGAAACGAGAAACCCTGCCTCAAAGCAAGGTCTGAGCTGGTGAAGTGGTACAGTAGAAAAAGATGCTTATCCTGCAGGTCTGCCCACCCGAGCTCAATCCTCAGAACCACAGTGGAAGGAAGGGCCCAACTCCCCAAAGTTGCCTGATGACCTCCACATATACCCATAGCTTGCATGCACCTGTGCATATTATATATCATATTTTATAGATGTGTACACTTTTTTTTTGGTTTTTCAAACAAGGTTTTTCAGTAGCTTTGGAGCCTGTCTTGGAACTAGCTCTTGTAGACCAGGCTGGTCTCGAACTCACAGATATCCGCCTGCCTCTGCCTCCCGAGTGCTGGGATTAAAGGGGTGCGCCACCACCGCCCGGCAAGATGTGTACATTTTTAATTAAAAAAACACATGCCAGTTTTGGGAAAAGGTAGACAAGACCATGTCCTCTTGGGCCCGAGATTAAATGGAAAGAGACACTGGATCCACAGTCGGGAAATTTAGCTGCCTCTGGCTTGCTCATGACCTTGGACACGACACCGTTCCTTGGGTCCCAGTTTCTCCGTTTACAGTTCCCGTCTTAGTGCTTGGCAACTCTGGAATGTCCTGGGTCTCTGCCACTGACAACCTCCCGGGTATTTTCCCAGCCCAGAATTCCCTAGTGAATTGGTTTATTCGAGCGACAGTTTAAGGATCTTTGCTGTGCTTCCGAATGAGCCCTTCCATCTTAGTACGCCCGAAACCAAACTCCCTCTTTCCTTTCATCTCCCAGAGCTGTTCTTCCAGCTCAAGAAATGGAAATTCCATCAAGTTCACCACTCAGGTCAAAATCCCCAATGTAAGCCTTGAGTTCTCCCTCTTACATCCTACATCCTACATCCAATCCATTAGCAAACGCCTTCAGCCTAGCTTTCAAAACACAGGCACCAGTGACCTCATTTCTGCGTCCTTTCTAATGCCACCTTGAGTGGAGCCACCACCATTTCTCATCTTAATAACCGCAGCATCCCCCTTTAGAGCAACCAGCTCCTGGCTTTGCCTTCCCCATACCTGTCACTTCTTCATGGAACAGTCATGAGATCATGTTAAAAATAAGACAGACCCTGTCATTCTTCTAAAGGTCACCATGGCCTGTGTAGCATAGGCAGAATAAAAGATCAAGCCCTAACTATTATCTAGATGGCTGCGTGATACTCCGGGAACATAACTCCAGGGCCTTTGTTCATTTGGCTCTCCATCCTCCCACAGTGCCCATCTTCTCACGTCACCGATTTAGCATCACCTCTGAGAGGCCTCACCGTACCAATCATTCTTCTGTGTATTAGCGCCTGTCATCTCTAGCCAGAGCATGCTATGTGTGAACGTATGGACTCTTGTCTGTCTATGCCTCCCATGCCATGACTAGCACATAGTAGGTACCCAACAGATTTCTTCTGAATGGCTACTATATGTCAACAAAACATATGTGCAGTCATAGGAACACACAGGTTTTGATGTCTCTCTCAGCAAGCATGTACACATCAAGCACAGATGTGTCTGCATATATGCAGGGCTCACTCCTCCTCCGCCGCTCTATTTTCCCACTATTCCCTGGGGTCCTCCCTCCATTTTCTCTGGTCCACATTCTCCTTTGAATACCAGCAATCTGCTTATTGAGCCAAATTTGGTCCAGTCCGAATACACCAGGGATGACTATGCCTTTCCCCAGATACCTAAGTGTTTCAGCTTCTTATGTGCAACCAAAGGGCAGGAGAGCCAGAGCAAGGTCAGGACAGCTTGCATCTTCAGGAGAGGACAGTATAGGACCCGGGATACTGTCCTCTGCCTGCCTGATTTGCGGACCTCTTTGACTAATATGGTGGGAAAGAGGAGGCCGCTTGAGACCCACCCCCCATGACTCAGTCAGTGTCCACCAGAGACACTGGGCAGTGTTTGTGGGTGGGGCAGAGGCACGCTGTATTTAGTCTGGGCACACTGTTCATGCAGATGTGCTCTGAGCAGGCCTGTGTTACATCTACAGGCAGCTGTGTGTTTTCTTTTGTTACCTGCACAGGTTGAGTGTGTGCAGTGCCCCTGGGTGTTTGCAACCATACCCAGCAAAGAGTAGCTGATTCTCTCAGTGCCTCATGTATGTTGGAGTGCCCAGGCAGCAGGGTCTCTTAGCTGGGGCATCCCAGTCAAGTGAGTGAAGCTGTCCCTAGCTGCACCCAGATGGAAGAGCACCCCAGCAAGATGCTACTTGCTGAGGTTACCCCTGTGCTCATGGTGGTAACTGAGTTGTCCAGTAGCTTGCTTAGTTTGAGGGCCACTTTCTGTGCCTGGGGTGGGTGGCTATGGGCAAGGGTGAGATCGTGTCGGAATCTGTGCTGGCCATGTTGTTGCCCTTTTAGCCTGCAGACAAGCCAGCGGTTGTGCAGGGGCTGTATCTGCGTGCAGCTGAACTTTGAAGAAGAGCTACGACCATGTCAAACATGGCTAGCATGTGGGGTTGTGTCTCTGGGCATACAGCGTGCACATGCCTAGCTGAGCTTGCATGCATAACTGGGCTTGGCTGTGCAGCTGTATCTGAGCCTTTAGCTGTCACTGAGTCCACAGACAGGCCATGTCCATGTGGGGGCTGGGCGTATGGGTGCAGCTGAGGTCAACTGTGGGCTTTGCCCAGTTATATACCAGGGAATGTGCCCTGTTCCTGCCTGTCCTCTGTGTCCTAGGGACAGTCACTCTGTCTGCCCTGTCCCTCCCATTAGGACTCAATCAGTTCACACTGGGAGCATCCCCACCCCAGGCCTCACCCATGCATCCCCCCCCAGCCCACCTGTAGGTGACAGCTCGGCCACACTGCCGATGTAAGGGCCATGCAGGAAACGTGGCTCACTGTCGTTGATGTCCTGCACTTTGATGATAAACTCTGATTCAGGCTCCAGCAGGCGGTTGGTGGCGCGATCCCTGGCTTGGGCCCTGAGTGTGTAGAAGGTTTTCTGTTCCCGGTCTAGGCGCTCGGTGGCATGGATGTCACCTGTCAGCTCGTCAATCAGGAAGATGGTCCCTGCACCCTCGCCGGAGATGGTGTACTTGATGGTTCCATCACCTTCGTCAGAATCAGAATGGATCTGAGGAGGCAGGAGGAAGGCAGGGTGGATACTGGGGAAGGTGGAGGTTCTTCTCTGACACCTTCTCCAACAGAGTCCCCTGGGGCCTGTTCCTAGCGCATCTCTCCTTCAGCTGACCAGCCTGCGCCAATCAGAGCTCTTCGCCTGGGATTCACCCTACTCTGCCTAGGTCTTCTCACCTACCTTCCCTAGGCCTCCCAAACCATCAGCTTTAGATGATAGCCACTAGCCCACCCTACCCCTGCTCAAAAAACTCCCATGGTTCCTGTTTTTTTTTTCCCCTCATTTTTTGAGACAAGGTTTCCCTGTGTAACAGTCCTGGTTGTCCTGGAACTAGTTCTTGTAGACCAGGCTGGCCTCGAACTCACAGGGATTCACCTGCCTCTACCTCCCGAGTGCTGGAATTAAAGGCGTGCGCCACCACCGCTCAGCTTCCTGTTGTCTTTAAAACAAAGCCCGGGACAGCAGCTTGCATAGCCCTACAGCTCCTACTGTGTGCTCATGTATGTGTTCGTTTGTGTATGTGTGCGCGTGTCGGGGGTCGTGGGGGACGGTGTCAGAAGACATCCTTAGGCGTCATCCACTACGGATTATTTTATTTTATTTTTGAGACAGTGGCTGGCCCCCCCAGCTCTGGGATGACAAGTGCATGTCACCATCATCGGCTCTTTTCAAATGTGGGTTCTGAGGACTCAAACTCGGGTCCTCATACTTGCTTGCAAGACAAGTACTTTGCCCACTGAGCTACTGCTCTAGTCCTGAAGCTCCTATTCTGAGCAGGCATCCTTGTTCTCGGCCTACTGAAAATCCATCCACCGTACAAGGCTCGGCTCACTTGCCTCCTCGTCTCAAAAGCTTTTCTGCATCTCTTTCCAAGAGGAAGAGATCTGAGTACATGCAGCCATCACCATCATCATCCTCATCATCATCACCATCATCATCATCATCATCATCACCATGTCCCACCTTGTGGGATCACCGTTCGTGCGCTTCTCAGACCTCCATATGCACATAAATGACACGGGCAGCCTTTAAAATGTGGCCCTGGCTCACCCGTTCTGGGCTGGGGCTTCCCAGTTCGCAAGCCCTGAGCTGCTCAGTGACCCACTTTGCACTTTCGTCTCCCCCGGGCTTTATTACAAACCTCTGGAAATGGAAGATGGGCCCATGACTTGCTATTTTGTGGGGACCAAGAGTGGGAGGGGGGATGTGATTGCTGAGGTACCTGTACCCATCAGGCATTTCGCAGGGCAAGGAGCACATTTATCTAGATTAGGACTCTAATTAGAGCAGCAGCAGCAACAACAACAACAAAACAGATTAGAGCAAACCCCATTCAAGCAAATTTTTCTTTTTTTCTCTTTTTTCCCCCATTTACTTAGGGAGGGCAGACTACTGAGGAGCTACCCTGTGCTCCCTCCCTAAACTCTCCTACTCCGTTCAAAAGCCTCCTGTATGTCTTACATAAATCACTGCGTTTCTCTGAGCCTGCCACTGCATTTGTAACAGGGCAGATCCTCCCAGAGGAGCTGGGTGGACAGTCCCCTAAGGCCCTTGCCAACTGGCCAGCACCAGCCGCACAGGAAGCGAGATGCTGCCCAAGGACTGGAGCTGGAAACAGGTCCCACTGAGCAGTGCATGGCCCCTCTGGCTACTGGGTCACCAAAAGGTCCAGAAGGCTGGGAGGTGGGAGCAGAGAGGGACTACTTAGGGAAGGTATGGAGGCTTTTGGCTTTTTTAGCACCCACTGCAAATATACCTATTGGCACTAGCTAAAACTTAGCCTTGCCTGAGACACATTAAGTATCTGACACATGGAAGCCATGATTATATTATACTAAGCACTCACTATTTATAACTGGGTTTTTCTCATGGTACAGCTAGGCACCAGACCCCAGGCTATTTCCACTGCACTGGCATCTCTTGGGGTAGGAACCAGCAAGAACCTGTTCTCTTGCAAACAGAAACACCTAAGACTTCACCCTCCAATGCACAAATCTCCAAGCAGCCCCAAGCAGAAGAAAACCCATCTGGATGAAGCGGCGGCTCCTCTCTAAGCCTCCGTGGAGACGGGGCATAAAGGAGACAGTCTCTACGGCACTTTTGTGTCCTGGCTATGGCAAACTCCAGCCCCCTCATCTTCAGAACAGGTGCCAGAAAACTCATCAGGAGGAGGGCCCACCCGGCTACGCAGGGGGAGCTGGGGTGTAAATTCTGTGGTAGAACTTCGTGTCTGAAAGGTGGATCATAGAAGTGCCATTTGGAAGATTGAATGGCCCATAAACATTTTCATATTTCATTAGCCGATTAATGGGCATCTCTCTCTTTTTGGCGACTCTGCTGATTCTCAGCAGAAATTGCCGGGAGTAAATGGAGGCGTCTAGTGGAACCTTTCCGGGTCCCCGTCCTGTTATAGATTGCCCCAATTAATGCCCGTCCTGGGCTCCTTCTTCCTGTCCAGTTACTGTTAATAGATTTCTCATAAGTGGCTGGATTGTAAAAACCTCATAACTCAGTTTAATGCTCCCAATAAAATTATCTCAGATGTCGGCCCTGAATCATCGGCAGCGCCTGGCTGAGGGGACCTGTCTCTTGTTTGTTTGTACTATTTGATCACCTTTCCTTGGGGAGATATGGGGGGAAGAGGGGCTATGGCCTCTCTTACGCTGCCTCTGCCCACTTCTCAGATTGACCTGGGATCTGCTTATTTGATCAGCAAACACTTGGGAGCAGCATGGTAGAAGAGATGAGACTCTGGGAGAATTATCTTCAATGGTGTCTGTCACATCCCTGTGAAATGGCTGTGGCCTGTCTCGGACAAGGAGAAGTGCACAGAGACAGAAGTGATCTTGGTCATGTGGCCCAGTGTGGAAGCTAAGCGCGGAGGTGTTGGTGGTCATGGGAGGGTTCATTTCGCTCTTCTGAGTCCTGGCTCCCCACCCGAGGCATGCAAGCCTACCTGGCACAGTAAAGATTAAACATTAAAGATGAACACCTGGGGCCAAAGAGGTGGCTCAGTGGTTAAGAGTATTGGCTGCTCTTTCAAAGGACCTGGGTTCAGTTTTCATCACCCACATGGCAGCCCACAGCTGTCTGTAACTCTAGTTCCAATGGACCCAATGCCCTCACACAGACATACATTTGGGCCAAATATCAACACACATAATAATTAAATGATTTTTAAAAAAGATTAAATGAACACATGTTGGCAATGACCCAAGCCTCTGGCCATGGTAGCCTCCTTCCTCCTCTGTATCCTGGAGCTCCATGATGTACAAGTAAGGTCTCACATCCCTTGACATTTTGTTTTTTCTTTTTATTCCATTTTTTTTTTGTTTGTTTTTTAGAGACATGGTCTCAGGTAGCCCAGGTTAGCCTCAAACTTACTAGGTACTCCCCCAACCCAGTGATGGTATTACAGCTCAGCACCCTGATACGTTCACAGAGACCTCCTTCCTACTCTCAATGAGGGGCAGGGAGGAGGGAGTGGAAACCTGAATTGATGTCATCAATAGTCTGTGAAGTGTGACATAGTGCTCACACTGGGGCCCAGTAGCTCTTCTCCAGGTATACGGGTCAGACTACCAATCAGCCCAGAGAGGGAGAAGCTAAGAGCCCAGAGTTGTGGGGCTGGGCTCAGTATTAGAAGACTGTGAGCCCCCCAGTTGTGCAGGGCAGCTGGGGAGTGCGGGAGTCATGGTGCTCTCATTTCCTGGACACTACTGGGTCACTCCTGCTGCAGGCTCTCCGCACACAGTATGCAGATGTCTTTGTGTACCCTAAGTGAAGACACCAACATGGTGCTTGCAGAGAAAATGCAGGAGCGTGGAAGAGCTGCACGTGCACGCTTGTGAGTGAGTGTGTATGCTTCAGTGCACACATGCTCACCAAGTGTGAGATCGAAGTCCCCTTGAGGACACAGCAGAGAGACCATTTTCATCTCTGCCGTGGCGCCCAACACAGGGTCTGACTGTAAACACGTTGACCATGTGATTAAGGACATAGATGGTTTCTAGAATTTCCTAGCTGCCTGGCACTTCTGGACCCATTTGCCTTCCTTGCATATTCCCATCAAGATGCCGCATTTGAGCCTCAAGTTCAAGAGTCGCCCACTTCCAAGGGCTCAGGTGGACAGTAGCTGGCCAATGGAGGATGGCCACAGGGCTCTTACGGGGCTCAAAGCACCAATACTGGAGTCTTTAGCACGACCTCTGCCTGCTACATCCTCCTCCATGAGCTCACCAAGATATTCTATTCTCTCCTATTATACAGATAGGCAAACTGAGGCTTAGAAAAAGGTATACATCCTACCTGAAACCGCACAGCTCACAGCAAGCAGTTCCAGAGCCAGTGTGACACTATGTCCCTGTTCTTACTACCACACTGGGTGGCCTGTTTCTGAAGAGGAACCCCCACGCCACCTCATCCTCAACCCTAGCCTTCTATCACAAACACCAAAACCATGGGCACGGCAGTGCTTCATCCCAGGGGGCTGCAAATGGGATTTATGGGCCATTAATTACTTCCTCCTAATTAAATCAAAATTAAATGCGAGCAGAGGTGGGGTTTCCTTATTAAAGACAATTAAACGGACAGCAAGGCTACGCAAATAAAACGAGTTCAGGATTTAAACAGAAAGCAAATCAAATAAAGAGCCTCCCCCCTCCCCCAATGTAAGGGTTCTGTTCACGCAGGCACGACTCGTAAACCAAGAGTTCATCAATTTTCTTTAAATATTAGCAACTTAATTAAATCCACTCTCCTCCCCACTCTAATCCTGCCGTATATCTAAAATAGATCTCACCGCCCACAGGAGTTGGTCATAAGTGCTGACCCCATAATTCTATCTTTTTTTGAAAAAAAAAAAAAAGTAAAATCCTACAAAATCCACATTCGACTGACAGGAGCCTCGGGGGAAATTACAGTTCAGAAAGGGGATTAGTGAAAGTACCCAGATTTTATGGAAATGCTGGGAGGCTGCTTTGGGGGGGTCGTGTTTGAGAAGGTGAAAGGAGGTGGCTGGGAATGCCAGCTGGGCAGGGCTGCGCTGTGCAGGGAGCTGTTGCTGGGGCCTTGGTGGTTCCTGTGGGTGCTGACAGGAGCCTGGCGGTGAGTGATGGAGAGGGCGGTTGTGAAATCGGCTACCGTTGGGCACGCGGGGTTCACAGCCTGGTTCTGTTGCTAAGCTACCTTTAGAATTCGACAAGGACTGATGCTCCGAGTGACTCCCTGGGGTGGGGGACCAGGAAGCAGCGATTTCACTGGAACCGTGGAGAAGTCCTTCCTCCTGGCAGAGCAAGGGGCGTGGCATGATGGGAACTGGCACACATGCGTGTATATGTGCGAGCACTGTATGCATGGGTTTGGTTTGCTAGGGACAGGTGACTTAAACAAACAAACAAACAAACAAGAAAACAACAACAACCCAAGCTCACATTCTTAAGACTGACAGCCTCCCTCCAGTGAGTGATGGGAAGCCAAGATGTGTTTGGAACCGAATGCAGGGGTTGCTAGAACCTGGGAATCTGGTTCCAGTCAGCTCTCTGGTCACACGCCAGTCTCCCTCCATGAGAAGGCCCCAGGCAAGTGTTTCAAAGCTAAGAAACCGTCTCCTTGCTCCCTGTATAGTACCTTCGGGAGGAGGCCTTGGCAGCAGGGGGGCTGAGCTCTATGTAAAGGGGATGGAGGAGGCTCGCAATTCACAACAGTGATGGAGACCTGTCCAGTGGATGGGCCAGCACAGTGCTGTCTTATATCAGAGGCTTCCCATGAATTCCAGACTTGAAGTGGTGTCTGGATGCCTGGTCTTATATCTGTGTTGCCATTTGGCCTTGGCACAAGTTTCTCCATCCCCGGGCCTCAGTCCCCACCCCCACTTTTTTTTTTTCTTACAATGAAAGGATTTATTAGGAGCCCGTACTGACAACAAAATTGCGGTTCAAGGTAATGGCACGGCGTTTACTCACGCAGCGGTTGGGACTCTAAAGGCTGGCCAGGCAAAGATGCAAGCAGCCGTTAATGGCTCCACTTCCTGTTTTTAGAACCCGGGTGACTGGGTGCCCTTTGCAGAGAACCCAGCTACTGGGCAATTGACTACCTGGGCCAGTCACCCCATCTGGCTTTTAGCAGATGTTTGGGCCTCTTTGGGGACTTGGGACAAGTCACTTTCAGGCTAGCCTCTTCTCCCCAGGGCATTAGAAACTACAACAAGGTGTAAAACAGCTTGGTTAGGTGCTTTCCAAGCGCATGAGGTTCTGAGCTTGATCCCCAGAATTTGGATAAAAAGCCAGGCGTGGTACCGTGCTATTGTAATCCCAGCCCAGGGGGAGGCAGAGCCAGGTGGATCCTTGGGACTCACTAGTTAGCCAGCCCAGGTTCCTCCATGTCTTCCAGACCAGCAAGACCCTGCATCAAAGGAGGTACACAGTTTTGAAGTATGACGGCCAAGGTTGTCCTCTGGCCTTCAAACACTCAAGAAACTTCAGAGGCAATCTCTAGCAGATGCCCCTGCCCACTCCAGGTCTCTTGCCCACTCTGCCCTTCGTTTCTCTATCTGCAAAAAAGAGAAATGTTTTTCACCTTGCACGTGAATGATTAAATATTTTATATGGGAGTTATAAAGAGGAACCAAGACAAACAAGCCCTGGGACGAGTGCTTGGTGGGCTCCGTTTTCTCTCTTAACCAAGAAGCTGGGCACAGGGGCTCTCAGATTTCCTCGTTTGAAGAGAGGGGTCTGGCTGTGTGTAAACTGGGGTTCAAGGCTATATGGGGGAGCAGGTTAGCCAGAATAGGCTTCCAGAGCCTGCATTCTTAGCTATCAAACCACAAGTACCTGCCATCTCTGTCAGCCTGACAGACCTGGCAGTCTCTGCTCTGCCGCTGGGCTGCCAGGCCATCCGAAGCAAGGCCCGTGCCTGCCTGAGTCCCGTCTGTCAGATCCTGGTTTGCTCAGCCAGGGGAACGTACTTCAGCCCATGCATGGAGGGTGGTGGTTGAGTAACAGGGACTCCAGTGTCAAGAGAGCAGTGTTTCCTACATGCTGATCCACAGGTTTGCATGCGTTTTCCTGTCTCTGTCAGGGGCTAGTCTCTGAACCTCAGATCTGCGCCGGCCACTTCTTAGGCTCAGGGAGCACACATATGCTCTTGAGTTAGAGTGCCACTGCCAACCAAAATGTGCAAGCAGGATGCCAGCCTAAAGAAAGCTCAGAGAACCAGCCCCAGGTTCCACCTTTCCTCTGCTTCACCATCTCCACTTCTGGCAAATCACCAAGTCAGTCATCCTCTCCTGGCTTTGGAGTCTTTCCATAGGTTGCTCCTTCCACCAGCTTGGTGAGCTCCTACTCCTACGGTAAAGCCCAGCTCAGGGAAGCCGCCAACAATCCCATTTCATCAGTGCCTACTCGCTTCCTGGGCTGGTTTGTGAGGATTTTTACACATCAGAGTGTCTGTGATGTGTAAACTCTTAGAGAGTCTCAGCTAGCAGGGGCTGGATCATACCGCTATGGCCAAAGCAGCATACCCAGTCTTCGTGAGGAACGGGGATTGATTGAAAGGGTGAACACCAATCCTCTCTTCCTTACAGGCCCAGAGCCGGTCTTCAGCCAGGTTAACCAGCATGAGCTCAGAGTCTGAGAAGCAGCATTCATTCATTAATTCATTCATTTGTTCATTCTTTTCTTTCTTTCACTCATTTATTCCCAGAACAGTGTAAATGGTAAGCAAACATGCTTTGATGAAAGAGGCATGTGTCAATTGCATAATCAAACAAACACATGTATAACTGGTGCATCTGAAAGTCAGATACAGGGACCTCAGGGGTGAATGCACAGGTGTGTGTGTGTGCACGCGCATGTGTGTGTCCTAGCCTGATGTAGTCATGGAGGGCTTCTCTGAGGAAGCAGCATTTGAATTGAGATGTGTAGCAAGTGTCAGGTACCTGGCAGAAGGAGGAAGGCACAGGGAGGAGAGCCTTGGGGAGAGGGGCAACAGAAGATAAGACACCAGGAGAGTGACAGTGTGGCAGGGGCACAGCTACACAAGACCCCAGCTCTGCAGAGAGTAGGTTCAAATTCAAGTGTGACCCTGGGTACATTACTGAGTCCGGGAAAGCAGTCACAGTACACATGGGACATGATCAGATCTGTGACCTTACTGGGTAGCCCCACAAAACCCGTGCATGAGCTGATCTCCCCTACTGCATCTAAAGTGGAAAGGTGGGGGGGGGGGCCGGCGGCTTCAGAGGGAGCATGGGGCAGGAGACAGCTGGAAGGGAGCTTGGAGAGGGACTACAAGGGGGTGTCCCCGGAGTTGGGGCTGGACAGTGGGCCCCTCTTTACCTTGCCCACGTACAGGGGTTCTGACCCTGTGTACTCCTCCACCACGAAGAATTGGTTCCACACCCAGCCGCGCTTCACTCGGCCTGCACCCAGCTGGTTGTCCTGCTGAGTTCCCGGTGACGTGGAGGATGGGCCAGGGGTGCTCGCTGCCCACAGGTGCCCCAGCAGCGGTAGCAGCAGCAGCAGCAGCAGCACAGGTGATAGCGCAGCCCCTGCCCGGAGCGCCCCGTTGGGCCTCGGCCTCATTCTTGGCAGCGCGGGCCGGGCCCCGGAGCATGGACGGGAGGCACCGCAGCGGTGCTGAGTCACATGGTGACCTCAGCCTGGGGGATGTTGGGCTGGACTGGGAGGGGGCGCGGCCACACCCGGGCATGGAAACCTGGTCCTGGCCCGCGCCCCCCTCGCTGAGCTCCTGGCCCAGTCAACAGGCCGCACAGCTGTGGCTCCTGAGTAGAGCTTGTGCCATGGTCCCTGGGCCCAGACGATGTGGTCAGTGGGGGCAAAAGCTTCCTGAAGTCCTTCCGGGACTAGGGGTCATCCAGATCCATCGGGAACCTGTGGGACAAAAGCGAAAACATTTCTGTCTGAGGGCAGGCTGTGACTGTCACTGGTCTTGCCGTAACTAACTAAACACCTTCCGAGTGTCTAGCCTTTGCAAGAACAGACATGACAGGGACATGTTGATGGCAGTAGGCCAGCCTATCCCCAAGCCCTAGTCCCTTCCTTCATCCCCTAAGACCCCTGCTCCCCACACCCCAGCTCCTCCAGCTGCTGCTCCAGCCCTCAGGCCCCCAAAGCTGCCTGTTTTGTTCCTGGCTGCTGAGTTCTCTGGCACAGTGGGATCCCCACAGAAGCAGCTTCTAGAAGGCCTCCCAGAGCCGGAAGCTCCAGGCCTCCAGAGTGCAGCTTGGGGGCCGTTCCTTAGTTCTCCCCACAGCAGAAGACCCAGGGGATACCTGCGGGCAGCTGCCTCTTTCGCACCCCTTGTGGGAAGGGACCTCTAGAGTCCTAGATGGCCTTGTTTGCAGCACCTAGGGTGGCTCTGGGTAGACACACCTCCTGAACTGGGTCCTCCACGCCCCCCTCAGCCTTCCTATCCCCCACACTCAGCCTTCCCATCTCCCCCCTCCCCCATCAACATAGGCTGGCCATAGATCCATCCATCTCGCCTTCCCTCAGATTCTGCTCTCAGCAAGGAAGGCTCTGAGACACTCACGCCTACTGGAGCCATAATGAGGAATAATGGCCTAATGTGGGTGTTTGTGGGACAGCCACGCTTCCACCAGGAATTTCAGGTACACAGTTCAGCTCCATTCAAAAACTTCTTTCCACTGACCTCAGCAGGGAGCCAGGCTCAGCCAGCCTAGCTGCCTGGAACCAAGGCAGATAAGCCATAGTTCAGTGTGACAGGAGACAAGACCATCCCATGGCATGAGGGGCACGCGGTCAGTGTTAGGAGAAGGCGGACTGAAGACTGAGGGGTGCGAATGTTTGGGAGGGAGAGCAATCAGGGCAACTTCCTGGAGGAAGAGGCACCTGAGCCGCTGGGAAGGAAGGGTGGTGTTCTGAGTACAGGCTGGCTTAGGAGGGTTATAGTGACAGTGTGGAGGGCGTGGCAGCGGGCAGGGGTGGGGCCTTCTGAAGACAAGGACCACTCTAAGGTTGGGATGGGAAATGTGAGCCACCTTCTTTGAACAGAACTGCAATGGGGAGTCTCCGGGTACCACACCCTGGGAGCTGGGTGTCACATCTGTAACAGATGTGACTCCGAGTGCTGGGGTCTCCAGGGTGAGTTGAAGGGTTGAAGACCATGGCCAGAGGTGAACAGCCCCAGTGCACAGGAACACAGGGGACACAGGCTGTGACATGCTGCCCCCTCTGTCCCTCTAGGCCCTGCCCAGATTTAACCAAGTTTGGGCCTGTGACCCCTCTTCGAGCAGCTCTCTCCGCAGTCCCCGCCCCACTCCGTGCCCTGTGGATGACTTCTACCACCCAGGTGTCCCCGCTGTCCCTGCTACACTCTTGCCTTGGGGGACCTGGCTCTGATTCTTCCTCGCATGATGGCCTGGCTGGTCGTAATGAGGTTGGAGTTATGGGTGAGGAGGGGGTGCCCCCCCAAGCTTTCATTTCCTGGAGCTTATGAGTTCCCTGCATGTGCCTAGCCTGCCTCGGGAACTGTTCCCTTGGCTCCAACAGGCAGTTGCAGGGCCGTATGGTGCTGCAGCAATGTGTGTGGAGGGCAGGGGTGCGGGGTGATGAAGGTGGGGAGGTTGGAGATTCCAGAGAGTCTGCGGCCACTTGGTGGGGAGGGCCAGAGATTCCAGAGAGATTGGGGCCACTTGGTGGGTGTGAGCCAGAGATTCCAGAGAGTCTGAGGCCACTTGGTGGGGAGGGCCAGGGGACCCCCCCCCCAGTGTTTGCAGGCTCTGGACTGCCGCTGGGTCTGTCTCCTCCGTGTTTTATTTCTTTGTTTATAATACCTCCGATAAGGGGGAGCAGCACCCTGGGAGTCACTCACTGGTTCATTCATCAAACGGCACTGTCTAACACATCTAGGAGACAGAAAAGACTCTCATTCATTCATTCTCTCCCTCATTCAGTACACTTTTAACATCTGCGTGAGGCAGCAGGATGGAACCAGTTACTAGGAGAGAGACACACCATTTCTGGCTGCTCCTTTACTCTTTCCATAAATATTTACCAGCATTTCCCCGATACCAGCTCCCGAGTGGGGCCCTGGGGACACAGCAATAAACAGAGTCCAGGCCTTGGGGAGTTGACCTTCAGGTTTGCGGGGAGGGGAGCAGAGCATAAAGGACCCCGTCCGCAACATCATTTCAAATATGAAGAGTAGGGGTGGAAAGAAGGAAAAAACAAGGCAGAAAGGCTGGAGGGAGTGGAGGATTATGGGTAGGAGTGGGGGGACGTCTCAGAGGAGTGACCGACGCTTAGTCTAGAAGGATGAGGGGAAGCCAGACAGAGCAGCAGGACATGCAAAGGGCCTGGGGCTGGAGCCAGCAGAGGTTCACCTGAAGTCCAAACACTAGGCGGTTTTGTACGTGTGGGATAGGGGTTGGGGAGGGGGCGCTTGGTGGAAGACTGCAGAAGCCTGCACTCAGACTCCCACTTCAGAGAGTGGGCAAGTTGAATTCCAAAGCACTACCTGAAAGTTGCACGGGCTACCACAGCCAGAACAGACTTGAATCCAGGACTCGGACTTTTCTTGGTACAAGGGGATGGGAAAAAGTACCCCTCTAGGGGGATGAAGCCCCCACTGGGTGCATGTGGCAGGACAAAGCTGGCCCTTTGTATACGCTCACCCTGGGGACCCTGTCTTCCACCCTCCCCTCCTCTGACCTGGGCCTTTGTACCTCAGCCTCCAGGCTCTCCCTCCAGCAACTGGCCAGCTTCCCTGGCTGCCAGCCAGCTCCTCGCGCTCAGCACAGCCTGCCAGGGCTGCAGCCGCCAGACACCTCCCTCCTCTCCTGTGTCAGCTTTGCCCGAGGGCACCAACCACAGGACCCTGCCCTGGCATTTTGTCTGACCAGGAGGACAGCAGTGGAGCTCCCGGGCTCCCTCCAACTCTCCTTTGACTCCGTGTGAGCCTCTGGGCATGTTGGTGGCCTTCCCCTGGCCATGGGGTTCAGCTTCCTCCATGGAGCTCTTTAATCCCAAGTGGGGTTAAGAAACTGAGTCCTGGCCAGGCTCAACTGACGCTGGTCTTGCCTCACCTACCTTACTTTGCCATCAGCCTGGCCTGTCACGTCACAAAGGTCACGAGGCTCTGCTAGTCACTCATCTAGGCTCAGCACAAATAAAGGGACACCGTGCTTTGTGCAGAGAAGACACAGGCGTGAGCAATGGACGTGTCTGACACAGCTTGGCTTTGGTTTTGAGAGCCACTGTGGCGGTGTTGGGATGTGGGGCCTTAGGGCTTGGGTCCTTATGAATAAAACAGAGACTGGAATCAGTCCCTTAGGAGAAAGTGGAAGTGAAGTGACCCCAAAAGCCCTGTTCTCACTTGTTCTTTCAGCTTGGGCCATCACGACACCTTCATCATGTCCTTGGACCTCTAGGACCAGGGATGGAAACAAACTGCTGTGAGTTTTTTGTTTGTTTCTTCTGAAACAAACATGGTCTCACTATGTAGCTCTGATTAGCCAGGAGGTCACTATGTGGACCAGGCTGGCCTCTAACAGATCAGCCTGTCTCTGGCTCTTGAGTGCTGGGATCAAAGGCGTGCATCACAGTGCCTGGCTACCTGTTTTACTTATACCTTATTCAGTCTCCAGTATTCTGTTATAGCAACAGAGGATTGTATTAGATGATGGGTAACAGGGTAACAGGGGCGGGGGAATATTTATGCATGCTCTATCATCTATCCATCTACATATCTGTCGTCTATCAACTTATCAATCATTTTAAATGATAATTGGTACAGAACGGCTAGGGAAGGCCTTGCCATTAAGATGCTATTTGAAAAGAGATCTATTTGGGCAGAGAGGAGATGCCGTAAAACCAGAATGAGCATTCTGATCCGAGGCGGAGAGGCAAGAGCAAGGGACCCGGAGACCAATCATGTCAGAAGGGAGAGAACAGAGGGAGCTGGGGTGGTGACATGGGCAGCAGGTGGGGACAGAGAGTACGGACGGAGGGGTGTCAAACTGTAGGTTCTCCCGAGTTTTTACTATGAGATGGGACCCTAGGTAGGTTTGAGCATAGGCGTATGGTGAGCACACACCGACACAGACACACACATGTGTACATATGCAGTCATGGCAACCAGGAGCATGTAAGCAGGTGCTGGGAAGTACTTGACTGTGGGAGCATCGATGGGTCTGGAAGGGGGTGCGTGTGGCTTGACCAAGGCACAGTGAGGTTTCCTCTGGTGGAGCTGAAGACACTGTGGGAAGAGAGGGCGTGAGGAAGGGGGGAGGTCCGTGTTGCCGTGTCATGGTTGCGTTTGGATGCAGTATGTCAGCGTGTTGGTTGGACAGCTGGTGGCCTATGGAAAGCAGGGCTCTGCTGCCCCCCAGGTCAGGTGAGCAGAGCTGAGGGCTCAAATTCTAGGGCGAGCTTGAGATTCGGACAAGGAATTCAGGTGAGATGGTAGGAAGGTGAAGGAGTAGGCAGTGCAGCCAGAGAGGACGGACCAGCAAAGGACACTGGGTGGGATTGTAGTCTGCCTCTGAGATGCCATAGGGAAAACACAGTCCAAAGGGAAGAGCTGTCCATCCATCCACCCATCCATCCATCCATCCACTCATCCACCCACTCACTCATCCACCCCCCCATCCATCCATCCATCCATCCATCCATCCATCCATCCATCCATCCATCCATCCATCTATCCATCCATCTATCCACCCACCCACCCATCCACCCACTCATCCATCCACTCATCCATGCACCCAGCCATCCACACACCCACTCACCCAAAACATCCATTCATCCATCCACCCACTCACCCATCCATCCATCCATCTATACATTAATCATCCATCTGTCCATCCTTCCCCAAACCCTCTAAGAACCCCCTAACAAGCCAGACAGGGAGCTCCAGATTCCTGGAATGCTGGTGACATAAAGGCGCACTCCTTTCCTTAAGAAGCCTCCATCTGGGTGCTAGAGCACTCTCCCAGCTCTTTCCTTGCACTGGGAAATGTACCGCTTCCCATTTATCTCTTCAGCAATACACACTGAATGCTGACTGCGAGCCAAGCTCTGTGGATTAGATGCACATTCCCCGGAATGACTAGCAGAGAGCATGTAAAAGAAACAAAAAGCATCTACAACAAAGCATGGAGAGCAGGCTGCAGGAGCAGAGGATTCAGGCATGGATGGGAGGGGAGGCAGGAAGTCACAGAAAGAGACTGAGCAGAGGATCCTGAGGACAGGATGAGGGGCCGTGGACATGGCAGCCTGGCTGGATGTCGTGGCAACTAAAAAGAATGACAAGGAGTGAAAAGCTGCAGCTGACTGGGAAGCGCTGGCTTGACCTCTGTCCTCTCTTGTGTGTTTCATTTCAACATCCATTCTTCCTGGGGCCTTGTGTGCTCAGCTTCCGCTCCGGGAGCAGAGACTAGTGTACACCAGCGAGAGCTCCTCTCCTCCTCCCCACCAGTAATTGGTTTACAGAGTGTCCCATAACACAATTCTGCTCAATACAATATAAAGGGTTATCTTCTGGGAAGCCTCTTGGAAAACATTTCTACTCCCAGTAAAAGGGGATGCCTTACGGTGAAAGCTTTGTTTCCTGAGTGTGTGAGCAGCAATGACTGGAGCAACAGCAGCCATTTTGGGATGACAGGGAGTGCCATTCCAAGATGGAAAGTTCTACTAAGAAAAGGTGAAACCACTGCATTAACCTGCCCTGGTTTGGGATCCGGGCTTAGTGCCCATTTCCTCTAGATTCTTGCTCTGCTTTCCCCAGAACTCCCTTATATCTGCCTAGCTGAGTCTCTATCGTAGGCTTGCTGTCCACTGTGAGGACAAGCTTCTAAGCATCAAAGATCATAGCCATTTCCAGAGTGAAGTACGCGGCTTGGGCCGCACTCAGGAGAGGCTTGCTCCAGAGTCGGCCACTGCCCGGGAGAAGGTGACCTTTCCCACCGCAAAGGAGCCCTGACTCGGCTGTCCTAGCTCTGTTGTACTCTGGGCATAACCGCTGTTGCCTTGCTATTTCTGTCCACTTGCGTTCTGCAGCAGAAGCCGGCACGTCCTGTCTGGGTTTCTTGGTACCCTGGCACTGCCACTGCCAAGGCGAGGGTGCCAGCTCTCCTCTGTCATCTGGCTGTCTCCCTAGTGATAGACAAGGGCTTTTCCTGACTGATGTTTGTCTCCCAGTCGATTATTCTTCCAGGAGCCAGGAGAGAACTGGGCACAGTGACATCCCAGCAGGACAAAGTGGAAGAGACTTCATGGCATGGCCTGGGGCTTATTATACCAGACTGCTTCTCCAGACTCCGGGTCATCTCCAAGCCCAAGACAGAGGGGTAGAATCAAACCCTTAGCACCCCTGAGGCCACATGGCCAGGTTGGGGCCTGACATCTGGCTGCTGCTGGACTATGAGAGACCTGGGTACCTGGTTGTTTCTCTGAACCTCACTGTTCTTATCTGGAACTGGGGGTGGCTCTGCTGGCCTTAGGAGGACAAGGTCAGATGCAGAAGACTGTGCTGGAGAGAACTGGTGTTGAGTGGCAATGCTAGAGGGCCAGCAATACCTGTTTCTGGTCACTTGTTGGGTTCCCTTGGACTCCTGTTACATACCAAGTATCCTGGCTGGGAAAGGGGCTCAGAGAGCTTGTTTGTACCCCTTATTTATTAATTTGCTCATACATTTTGTGAACAATTGCTAGCCAGGCCCACATGTGACTGATGTTGGGGTCCTGTGCCAAGGAGAGTGGAGTGGTAATCTGCTTGACACAGTGGAAGACAGATTCCTGAGCCCTAGCGAGGGACGGGTGTTTGGGGCAAGGAGATGCAGGGGAGGAATGGTCATTCATGCATTCCCTTGCTCCTTCCACCTGGCACTGCAGGCTCGCTCGTGTCCTCTCTCCATGCCCTCCTGGCTCCCAGGGCTGCCAGTGGGCACTTTGCCTGGCAGGCTGGCACCTGTCTGCCTTATCCAAGTCCCAAGGGCACAATGCCTGCTGGATCCTGGATCTGGGGCACATTGTAGCCAGCTGCAGCCTGCTCCCTGGGGGACGTTATCTCCACCAGCTTAGTTCTCTCTTCTGGGGAGAATGGGTCTCAGTGCCCTCGGCAGGAGCAGTGAGCATGGAGGGTGCTGGGCCAACCACCCTGTGCCCGCTCCCTGCTCAGAACCCCAGGTAGAAGGCAATGTAGTGTGGTAAACAAGAAGCCAGCTGGTGCAGCCCTCAGTAAGCTTGCTATACATAGAGCATGAGCTTGGGCAGTGCTAAACACATGTGTTGCCAGAGTAGGGTCACATCCCCAGCACTGGTGCTGGTGTGGTGATGGCGTGGTTCTAACGTGGTGCTGCTGCGGTGCTGGCACGGCACTGGCGTGGTGCTGGTGTGAGATCAGATCTTCCAGGACTTTTCAGTTTGGAAGCCAGATGTACTCAGTGAGGAAAGCTGGGAGAGAGGGAGGTGGGATCAGGTGGGATCCTTCACCCTCCGACATAACACACCCTCCCAATTGCAAAGGTTGCCCAGGATCTCAGACACCTCATCTAAGCTGAGCACACCCCGGGACCTCTTTCTGTGGAGTCAAACTGGGTTCTTCTGTCCCCACGTAGGTCACAGGCATTGCCTGCTTACCTCCAGCCTTTGGAGGTGGCCACTGCTTTTTCAGGTAAGGTAACTGAGGCACAAAGCAGTTGTGTGACTTGCTCGGGTCATACCCTGACCTGTTTTGGAGCCTAGATTTGAACTCTGATATGTTGGCACTACACATGTGGCCACCCCCTCAGGACCCAAACCTACATTCTCTACACACTATCGCTGCCAGGTGTCCTGCCCGGTGCCCATCTCCAGACGTAGATACGCTGGCTGTGCTCTGGATCTGAAATCCCTGCTCTTGTGTGGAAGGCTCCGACCCCAGTGAGGAGGTGGCCAGAGGTGGAGCCTTGGGGGATGATTGGTCATGAGTGCTGTGACCTCATTAGTGACCACCCATCGCTAGACTAACTCAGTGGGCTCTGGGGAGAAGGGAGGTCACTGGGGCATGTCTTTGAAGAACATTGGTGCAGAATATTGTGTACACTGTGAAGCTGTGTCTCCGCCTAAGGCACCTTCTGTTTGGTTTAAGAAAGATCTGTATGGCCCATAGCTAGGTAGGAGAGGATAGGCAGAATTTCCGGGGAAGAGAGAGGAAGAGGGGAAGGCATCTAAGTGCTCAGAGATGCCAGAGCAAGTCGGACATACAGTACAGAGAAGAGGTAACTGAGCCATGAGGTAGAAAGTAGATTATTAAAAACAGGTTAATTAGTTATAAGAGATAGCTGGGGAAAAGCCTAAGCTAAGGCTAAGATTCCACAATTAATAGCAACTCTCTGTGTCATTATTAGGGAGCTGGTGGTCCCACAAAGGAAATTCTGACTACATTTGAGAAAGCTTGCTATGGGACACACTTTCCTTCTGTCTCCCTCGCTCTGTTTCCTGCCTACTACATAGTGAGCACCTTTGGTTCACCACCCATTCCCTGCCACAATACTCTGACCAGACCACCATGGCCGAAAGCCTCTGAGACCGTGAGTTCAAATCAAACTTTGCTCCTGAGACCAGACCTGCCGCAGTGTTCCGACCTGCTGCAGTGTTCCAACTTGCTGCAGTGTTCCAACCTGACCTGCCACAGTGTTCCGACCTGCCACAGTGTTCCAACTTGCTGCAGTGTTCCAACCTGACCTGCCACAGTGTTCCGACCTGACCTGCTGCAGTGTTCCGACCTGCCACAGTGTTCCGACCTGTTGCAGTGTTCCGACCTGACCTGCTGCAGTGTTCCGACCTGACCTGCTGCAGGTTCCAACCTGCCACAGTGTTTCGACCTGACCTGCCATAGTGTTCCGACCTGACCTGCCACAGTGTTCCGACCTGCTGCAGTGTTCCGACCTGACCTGCTGCAGTGTTCCGACCTGACCTGCTGCAGTGTTCTGACCTGACCTGCTGCAGTGTTCCAACCTGACCTGCTACAGTGTTCCGACCTGACCTGCTACAGTGTTCCGACCTGCCAAAGTGTTTTGTCATGCAGCAGGATGCACTGACCAACAACAACTAACGACATTGTTGTTTAAGATGCTCATGCCTCAGGAGCCTTTGCTCTTTCCTTAGGCCTGGGCCAGACCGAAGGGTATGTCTAGGGCTGGAGGGACTGTCCCTCATCCAATCCCTCTGTCTCCTCCTAGCCTAGGGAGTTCACAGCCTCCTGAGCCCAAGGCTCAGGAACTGGCTTCATCTGGGTTTCAGTGCCAGTTTGCTGGCTGTGGGGACTTCAGGGACTACCTCTACCCCTAATTCCCACTTCATTGTGGGGCTCTGGACATACGGGGGCTTGAGGAAGGTGGCACGGCTGCTTGGCTGCATGGTCCAGGGTAAGAAGGACAGGAAAAGCGGGGTTGTCGCAGCTCAACTTCTTTCCCCAGACCGCAAGGCTGCAGTTACCTTTCCCTCTGCCTCTGCCATTTATGGCCTCATGAAATATTTAACTGACTTGCTACTACATGCCAGACCCCTACTGGAGGCTGAGAGCCCAATAAGCTCAGTCTGGGTCCCACAACTGCCTCCCACCCTGCGTGTGTACATGCGTGTACATGATTCCACAGACAGACACACACACACACACACACACACATATATATATATATATATGTATATATGATTTTCAATCGGTTTAACCTCTGTAAAGATAAAACACAGCCCCCCCCCACATATGTACAAGGGACACAACCTCACCATGGGTGGGGGGCTGGCTAGAGAAGGGTCCCCTGGAAAGAACTTGGAGGCAAAACTGGGGCCCATGAGATGCGCTCAGGGATAGTCTAAAGAACTTTCCAGACCAAGGCATGGGCTGAAAAGTCATGCCCAGGTTGCAATAAAAATTAACTAGCCTAGTTTGATGAGGTGACGCGCACCTATAATCCTAGCATGTGGAATCCTGGGGAGTCCAAGGTCATCCTCAGTTACTTAGTGAGTTGGTGCTAACCTGGGCTACAAGAGACCCTGTTTCTAAGAAGAATTAACTAGCCACAGTGTAGAGGGGATCCAGGGCCTGGGATCTGGGCTGGAGAGCTGGAAGATGGGGAAGGTCCTGAGTAGAAGGATGGGAGTGAATTTGTGTTTAAGGAGGTGGCTCTGTCTGTGGCTTGAGGAAGAAGACAGAAGTGGTGTCTGGGGAAGACAGCGGTGGTGGTTCCGACCAGGCAGCCGCTGTGGGGTGAGAGAAACTGACAGCTCTGAAATATTTAGGAAGCAGAACAGAGCCAACTCCATGATGGATTGACCAGAGGGGAGGTGGGAGGAGGCAGCGGAGGACGGCTTCCCGGTTTTATTTTTCTGTTTTCGCTGATGTTTATCGATCAGCTACTAAGAACCAGGCACATTCAGTGCTTCCCAAGCCGCACCTTCTCTGTTCCTCATGTAACCCCATAAACTCAGTTGTCGCCCTCCTCCTCATGGCCTCCCTTTACTCTGGGAAGGAGGCTGTGGGAACCAGGACCCCGATCCTCTGGGGAAACAAACTCTGCAGGTCACGGCCACAGAAAAGGAAGACAAGCAGGCCGGCGACATGCGTCAGTGCAGACTATGCTGATCCACACTCACGGGGTCTCTCCTTCATGCCAGGAGTTTCCAATTAGCTAAGAATCAGAGGTGACAGCTAAGTGCAGGGCACTCCACATCAACCTTCTCATTGTGTTCTCCGAAAAACCGTCCTTCAAACTTCTATTACAGAAAGGAAGGCCAGTGGCTCAGAGAGGCTGAGGACTTGCCCAAGGTCACACAGCTAATTAGCGGTAGATCTGGAATTTCCTTAAGTTGTGGTGTGGGAAGGTGATGAGCAAGGGGGCTGCAGTGGCTGCTGGGAAGGACACACTTGACTTTGGGCCATGGTCTTCTCTCACCGTGACTTACTCAAGCCTGTGTCCATACTCAGGATCTGACTTCCCACGTCAGCTGGGAGCTCCGTGGGTATGTAGCTGTACACAGGCATGCTCACACAAGTGCTTCCCACGGCTGATTGCTGCGGCTGACTGCTGCTTCCCTGCGGGGGCCAGCATGTTCACCCTCCGTCCCAGGTGTTGGGGTTCTACCTGCCTCATGCCCCGCCCCCACCCTGCCCCATGCAGCTGCAGGCACAGCCTCGCTGTACATCATGTTGACAGTAGAAATTACATCCCGGCTGCTGTTTTACACCGCGCCCTGTCAGATCTCACCGCAGCCCAGTGATCAGGACAAATTGAATACCATCCTGGCCGTGTCAATATTTATTCCATTTTACAAACGTGGCTGGATGGGGGGCAGGAACCCGCTGAGATGCCAGCGGAGCAAAGCCCCAGAAGGCTGTCCCCCCCACAGTGGATCACCATCTCCCTTCTCCCCTCCCCCGCCCCCGCCTTCTGGACTTTCCATAATCGGTTAAAATTGAATTTCAGTCTCGATGCTGAAAATGGCACAAATCATTAACACATGCTGTAACTAATAATTACAAAATGGAAAAATGGATCCACCCTTCGATCAAAACTCTGGAAGTCACCCCCTCCCCCAGAAGTCCGCTTTCTGTCCTCTGAGACCCAGCAACAGGTTCCCCCTGCCCTGCCTTTGCTTGTCTGGGGCCACTTCGCTGAGCATTCCTGCACAGTTGGCTATTTTGCTGTCTTGATTTCTTTTGAGCTCCTACTGTATGCACTTCTTTGGGTCTTTCCCTCTATACCGCATCAGGAGAGTCCCCTTCGCTCCGATGTGGGTTTTCTTACTGCGGTACTGTGCCCGGCTGCACAGCTGCCTTGGCTCTTCTTCCTGCTCCACCCCTCTGCTGTATGCCTCTTCTTTCCCATCTCCTCCTTCTCACTTGTCTATTGCTTCCCTTTTTTTCCTTTCCCTCTCATACCCCCTTGGCTATCTGTGCCCTGGTGTTCTGTCTGCTACCTCCAAGGTAGCACACACTTGGTCCCAGCTCCCTTATTAGAGTCCTGACACCTCTTGCTGGGTGCTCTCTCCTTTCCGTAGCTGCTGAAGTCGGTAGCTACAATCAAAGCAGGCTCCCTAGGACAAAGGGAGGTCCCCGTCCAAGAAGTTCCGCCCCACGGTAAACCTACCTCCCAGACTGGAAGAGAACTGGGGGGCTGAGGGACTCTGTAGCCAAATTCAGAAGGGAGTTGGGTGTGGGGACAGGAACGTAGCCCTTGTCTCAGCTCTGCCATTCAAGGTCTCAACCACCGGCCACCATAGACCTTGCGTGTGGTCTCACCAAACCAAGGCAAAGGAGAGCTGTAGATGGCAGGGTCCTTGGAGGCTTGGAGGGAGCACCTGGACACCACCCCACGGGCTCGTGTGACACATTCCTGTCAGCCTCTCTGGGCTCAGAGGCTGCAGGATGAGGCTCGTATTCAGGGCAGTTAATTTTTATTGCAACCCAAGCAGATGACATTAAGGCATCTGTGCCTTTGCGGTACAGGAGAAAGCTTGGGCAGGAAGGTGGGGTAGATGGGACTGGAGCCTGGCTCTGATACCACCATGCTGAATGACCTTGGGCCATTTTCTGTCTTCTCTGGACTTTTTCACAATAGAAGGTCGTAACTGGTTCCCAGGGTTTATCTGAGGACCACGGTGGCCACATATCGGGAGCTTATTCAGAATCCAGCCCCCCGACCCAGCCATGGAGCATCTGATAAGTGATGGTCACGATCACAATATTAAAGGGCACGGAGTATTTCCAGAACTTTCCACAGGCTAGGGACGTTAATGTTAGAGGAATTGAAAGTAAAAGTGTGTACTTTCTGCCTACTGTGATGAGCCCTCTGCAGGGCTTCCAGGGCTATCCAAGTCACCAGGGAGTTGATGGTCACCTCTAGAAACTGGGGCACAGAGAGATGGAGTCACTTGACTAGGGTGACAGCTAGCCAGGAAGCAGGGAAGCCAGGACCTGAAGGAGGAAGTCTGGTCACACAGCTTGGCTGCTCTAGGAAGGTTGTGTAGCAGCTCTTGGCACAGAGCTGCCAGTCCTGGGCAGGGAATTGGGCATCAAGCACCCACTGCATGTGTGATGAACCAAGGGTATATGCTCCAGTTTACTCCTATAACCAGGGCAAGTGTTTGCTATTTTATTAACTAATTTACTTTTGTATGTGCCTGTTTATGTGTATACATATAAGGGTGTATGCATGGGGGTGAATATGCGTGTCTGTGTGTGTATACACACTCAAGTGCATGTAGAGGCCAGAGGTTGATGCCCAGTGTCATCCTCAACTGCCTTTTCTACTCTGTGCTTTTTTCTTTCCTTTTATGTGTATGGCTACTTTGCTCAAACACATGTCTGTTCGCAGTACACGGCACCTGCAGAGGACAGAAGAGAGCATTGGATCTCTTAGAGCCGGGGTTACAGACAGTTGTCAGCTGCCATGTGGGTGCTAGGGACTCAACCTGGGTCCTCTGCAAGAGCAGTCATTGCTCCAGCACCTTAACTCTTTGGAGACTGTGACTCGACTAGACCACTTGGCCACTAAGTCCCAGAGACTCTCCCATCTCTGCTTTCTCAGTACTGGGGTTACAGACACACACCACTGTGCCTGACCTTTCCTGCGACTGCTGGGGATACAAAGCAAGACCTCAGCTGCATGGGACGTGCTGCTAAGCCATCTCCTCAACCCTTTCTTATTTATTATTTGGGTTGGTATCTCTACAGACAAGGCCTTCCTCAGACTCACTGTATAGAAAAAAATGACCCTCAACTTCTGATCCTCCTGTTTCTGCCTTCCAAGTACTGGAACCATAGGCAAGAGTCACTATGTCTAATTTACTATCATCGTTTTGGGAACTGGCACACAATTGGTCTCTAGTTACTGAGGCATGGGACAAAGGACTATGCCCACTACTCCAGTGTGGGCCCAGCTCCTGAGCAAGAATTTAGCTCGCCAGCTCACTTTCTCTGTACCTTCACTCTGCTCCAGCCTGGAGTGCACCCCTAACCCTCCAGGCCAGTCTTCCCTTCTGCAAAGTGGCAGAGCTAAATGAGGAAGCTGGCAGTCACAAACCTGGCTTCTGTGACTACCTCCCTATCTCCTTCCACTGTGAGACAAAATGCTCCCATCTGTAAAAGGAGTTTCCACAGTCCTATCCACCACATACACACGCACGCACGCACGCACGCTCACACCATTCCAGTGACAGAAGGTGGGGGTTCGCTGCCTGGAAAGGGGCCCGAAGGCTGAGCTCTGTATGCCAGTAGATAACAGTAGGTCCCATAGTGGCCTCTGGGGTGTGATGCCAGGCCAGGCCTGGCTTCTGAATCTGCCAGACGCCGCTGGATTGCCCACCCCAAGAACGGCCTGGGGTCAGCTGCTCATTGTGGCTGTGGCATTTCCTCATCAAAGCCCTCCGTACCCACTGTCTGCAGCGGTGAGTCACAGGCTTGCTGGGTGGTGCATTCCACTGAATCAAATCTTCCACAAACCCAGGACCTGACCTCAACTCTAGAGATGACAGCAGGCAGGATGCAGCCTGAGCCGGGGCTTAGCCAGCCAGACCCTGCCAGCAGCAGAGGAGGGAGCCCCAGGCCTACCGCCTGGTGAGCTCACAGCGGGATCAGCGCCCCAGATCTCTCTCAAAGCCAGGCCGCCACCACTGGCCTCGCAGCTCATCTCCCGCAGCTCCCCGAGGTCCCGGCGATTATGCCACTGAACATTCGGCTTTCATCTTGTCAACCTCGCAGTAAATTACAGGCCCGGGGAGGCGTGGGTCTCCTCCTTAAACAAGATTCAATTCCACTTAGCTGCCCCCCTTCCCGCCCCCCACGTGGCTCCCCCCCCCCCAGCCTGCTCAGGATTTATAGCCTGTCCTTGCCGGCAGCTGGTAACCATGGCAGGCTCCTTGGGGAGGCTGCAGGCTGGAGCCTCCTCAGCCCCAGGCTTCAGCTCGGCCACCCGCCTCCTCAGCAGGGAGAGGAAAGGCCAGCAGTGTGGGCTTCTAGAAACTTAGCGTTGGGATAACAACGCTAGCCACAGTGAGTACTTCTGTCCGCTTACCCAGTCTTCCCCATTGCTAAGGCAGAGACACAATCGCCAGCCAGCGTGCCCTACCTTCCTGTTCACCATTGGCACAGGAGCTGCCCTTGTCCCCAGGACATTTCTGAACACCTGGGGGTTGGACTGTGAGGTCAGCTTAGAAAAGCTGCTGGCTCAGGGCTGCAGTTGCTGCACCAGGGCACCTGTCTCTTTCCAGAATCGGTTACTGCAGTCTCGGGCCAGGACAGCCACTTTCGCTCTCAGCCCCTGCTCACATTCCTCCAGCGACCAGATCACTCCCTTGGCAGTGAGAGCATTTTCTCTACTGATTAGCGCAGCGACCTAATGATAGACCAGGCTCAGCTGTCCCTTGCTGACACCCTGTCAGCGTTCGAAGCCCTCTGCCTTCTGGATAGACTGTGTTCACTCCCGGTCTTCTCCACTCGGCTTGGGGGATGGGGTGGGTTCTTCCCTCTTGCCTCACTTTCCCTGCCCCTCATCACCCCCTCCTTTTCACTGAACCCTGGAACATCAGACTTGGAAGCCTATCTCTGCTCTCACTTTCCTGATAGAGAGGCTCAGGGTGAGGTGACAATGGGCTCGGATCTGCCAAGGCAAACCTCCGAAGCCTGTCATCCGTTGGCTTGACACTATTGCTCTGAGCATCTTACATGATAAGCCACTTAATTCTCACACAGTACCCTGAGGCGGTTTCTGCTCCTGTTGCGGTGGATATGAAGCCCAGAGGGGTCAAATGACTTAGCCAAGATCACAACAGTCTGATGTCCCAGCCACACTTCTACCTGGGGCTCCACGGTCCATGCCACTCTGCACCACATGCCAGGGGGAAGCAGAATGGACGCCACACCAGGGGACATGGCATAACACTTTTCCCCTGCAGCCTGGTCTGAGTTAAGTACTCTCCTCCTGTCCACACTCTTGGGGACTTCTCGGCTTATAGTTTCATATTCTGCTGCAGCCCTAGACCTCTGGAGGGCAGCGCCAGGATCCAGTCCGTCTCTCAAATGGAGCCTAACCTAGACATCAGCTCCATCCAGCATGCCTACATACAAGTTCTTGTAGGCTTCAGCATGAGGTGACATTTGAACTGTCGTGGAAGATTATGTCCGAGCTCAGCCGAGAGCCTTGGGAAGGGAATCACGGGCAGAGGAAATAGCTTGAGTAAACTCTTGGGGAGGATGTATCAGCTCAGGGAAGACTGAGGCAGGGAAAGGGGGCTAGACCGAGCACCTTGGTTTCATCACAGAACCGGGAACCCTCTCACTGACCTACATGTGTCCCAGATAGACAAGCAACGGGCATGGGGGTGGGTGGGGAGCTACCACCAGGTGTCATTGCTGCAGGTTGAAGTCCAGTTTGGCCCAGTCGCCCTCCAGACTATGAGCCAGGTCCCATCTGGAGTGACAAATGGAAAACGTTAGCACCAGACCTGAGGGGTGTTCCTCCGTTTCTTCTCCTGACGAGCGATGGAGCTGGCAGATAAGCATTCTTCTCCTCTAATCTCCCTGCTCAGGCTGGAACAGGAAAGCAAGCCGAGCCTGGCACTCCGTTCAAGGCTTAATCCTTTCCTTCCTGCGTTTAAAGCTGTGGATGGCAGGCAGGGTTTTTGGTAGCCTTCTCCGGAGGATGCTGTTGGTAGCGAGCCAACTCACACACAGGTCTCTGTTGTAAGGACTGCCTGAGATGCTTGGGGAGCCCTCAAATCTGCTCATTGCTGCAGAGAAGCCAGGAGCGGGGCTGGTGGGATCCATGTGGGAGTCACACCAGGACCAGGCTGGGTTGCCAACTTTGCTCCTGCCAACTGTGTGACTTAAGGAAACTCACTTCCCCTCTCTGAGCTTCAGGGCTCTTCTATGTAAAATGGGGAAAATAAATCCTCTGAGATTTTTTTCTCTTGAAGCTTGGGTATATGGTGAATATGAAAGTAATTCTCTGGAAAATCAAGTGCTGGAACCAGGTGAGCCATGATTATTATTTTCCACAGGTGAGAGGGGATCGGAGTCTGAGGGTGAGAGGGGAGAGTATCGGCTGCTGGGAAGGGGTTCACCTCCAGTTCTGAGCTCCTGCAGGAGCCCCCTGTGAGCCCCCACCTACCATCTGGCAACATGACTGCACCTTACAGGTAACACCTGCCCACCTGTGGCCTGTCTGCCCGGGCCTGTCTGCCCTCTTCTTCACCTGCTCCTGGTTTTACAACAGAGCCCTCCCCTTCCTGAATTGAGGCTTCCAAGAAACAAGCCAGACACTTTAGGGTCTGTAGTGACATTTCATTTGTACTTTAGTAAATAAACTGAAGATCAGAGAGTAAAACAACCCTACTGGTCAGCCTCAAAGACCAGGCATTGGTGACACACATCTTTAATCCCAGTAGCCACACTAGTTTGCCATAGAAACCGGACAGTAGAGGTGTATGCCTTTCATCCCAGCCCTAGAGAGGAATATAAGACAGGAGGAGACAGCTCTCAGGCACAATCTCATTCTGAAGATTCCTGGAGGAAGGATCGCCATTTCAGACTGAGGTAGAGGTAAAAGCCAGTGACTGGATGTTTTGCTTTTTAGACTTTCAGTTAAACCCCAATATCTGTCTCTGGGTTTTTATTAATCATGTTACAGGGTTCTTTTTTCCCTGTTGCTACCTGTGAAGATGGTGGGTCCATCCAGGAACACACAGTGAAACCCTGACCCCAGCACAAAGCCCTCTAAATTTCTTTACATTGTGTTTATTCATTGTGTGTGTGTGTGTGTGTGCACGCGCACATGCTCACGTGTGCATTCATGCCATAGTGTACATGTGAGTCTAAGGACAACTTGAGAGAATCGGCTCTCTCCTCCCACAGTACAGATTCCAGGGATCAAACCCATATTGTCAGGCTTGACTGTGTGCACCTCCATCCACCGCACCAACTTCCCGGCCCCCTAGTATAAGATTTGAAGAGATGGGACCCTGTGGGATCTGTAATAGATGGTCCGCTTGCCCTCATGATTGGACCAATGGATCTGTGTCACATCCGGCTTGACGTATGTGATGGCGTCGTTACTGTCAGCTGCCCTAGGCTTTAGAATCACCTGGAGACATACCTGTGAAGGAGGGGCCAGAGATGATGCATTGAGGAAGGAATGCCCAATTCGAGTGACACTATTTTCGGTATTGTGGGGTCCCAGACAGAATTAAAAAGGAGGAAAGGAAAGATGGATGAGCACAGGCATTCTCTTGTCTCTTCCTCAGAGAAGAGATCAAGGAGCTACCCCACAGAGTCAACACCTCAAAGCCTTCTCCGCCATGATGGACTGTGTCTCCCCAAACTCAGAGCCGAAATAGACCTATCCTCCCCTAAGTTGCTTTGCATCGGGTATTTGGTCACAGCTATGAGAAAAGTAACGGCTATGGTTGATGCCTGGGTTATCTGAAACCGAGTCTCCTCAGGGTCACTTTGACTAGGTCTCACACGTACACCATCTGCCTCCATGATGTCTTGAGCTACCCTGGGATCATCACTAGAAGGGGTCCCTTTACCTTGGACCAGACCAGAAATCCAAAGAAACATCTTTTCCTTCCATCTCCCGGCAAGCCCCCTGCTGGACATCGGCATTGAAAATGCCCCAGAAACTTCTAGTTGACAATAACTAAGCACACATCTGCCTGTGCCACCTTCTTCCCTTGGCTAGAGAACTCAGCAGGTTGACGAGACCCCTATCTCCTCGCCTCATATCCCTTGTACTTTTCAGCCCAATGCGACCAGGTGCTCACTCTCAACATGCTGAGGTCATCAAAGACCGCCACGTCACCCAGTCCGACAACTGTCCTCAGTCTTTACGTTCCTCATCCTCAGTGGTATTTAGAACCTTACTGAACAGCTGTCACCCTTCACCTCTCCCATGATGCCTCTGGCTCTCCTTTGCAGCCATAGTTTCTTCAGTGCCCAGTGAAATACATCACTCATTGCTGGGCAGGCCTGTCCATGCAGTGGCTTCCGTTACCCTCAACACCATGATGGTTGTCAACCTTAGTGTTCTTGGTCCTGACTCTGAAATTGAAGTGTGAGATCCATGTCCACCTCACGTAGGTGCCTCTGCTAAGCCTAAGCAAGCCCAAGTCACCTCAGTGAATGGCCACAATGTGTGTCCAGCGGTCTGAGTCGGAAGACTGGGATCTCTACTTGACGGGAGCCCTCCCTTTCCCTCCTGAACATTCTTCCACCTGACCACCAGGCCTAACTCTGCCTCCCACTTCTGTTCCAACCAGGGATCCGGGGTTGTGGCTTCACAGTGGACAGTGGCAGCATTTAGCAAGGAGGGAATCAGAGAAGCAGAGGGTGAGGTGGGAGCGAGCATATGGGTGGGCGGGTTGTGCCTGGCACGCTCCTGAGACGTAGCATTCCCACATAGACATCGCAGGCAGGTGCAAGGGACGATCCGGAAAGAACTCCAAGGACGAGCCCGGGCTGGGGACATAAATCAGAGCATCCTCAGTTTGCAGGTGACATTTAATGCTGAGGGGATGCTGAGGTCATGGGGGAGAGACAGAGCAGGCTCGGTGCACGGCCACGTAAGAAAGGAAGCAGAGGGAATGAGGCAGGGAGGGGAGGAAGCAGGGGGCTGAGGGTCACCCAAAACACTGTGCCATGGACTTTACCAGAGAGCAGGCAGAAAACATGCTGAGAGGCAAGGGGAACCAAGGCACAGCAACACTGCAAATGTTCTGGAGAAGAGTGTTATCTGCCTTCCTGTGGACTGTATCTGAAGAGAAGAGGGTGTCAGGTTCGGTCTGTTGTGCCTGCTGCTCAACTCCTTCAGTAGTGTCCTGAGATGTCTGGTTATCTTCAACTATGTGTTGACTATTATTTTAATTTTTATCTTAAGAGAGAACTTGAAGCCCGCCATGGCGGTATTTCTCTTTTTCAAAAGGCACTTGCATTTGACTGTGGGTTCAACTTTAATCTAAAGCCCTGTGTTCCCTGGATGGCTGAATGGCTCAGGTGAGTCTAGCTGCTTCCTGCTGCAAAGCCGTTGAGAATCCCAGTGGATCTGGGGAGGGTCTCCAGCCCGACTGCCTTCTCATTTGGATCATGAACTTAGACTTCATTCTCCTTATTCTGTAAGATCATTAAAAACTAGATTCACTTTTTCTGGGATCAGCCAACGTCCTGAGGGCGAACGCTGCTTCCCTGTTCTCTAAAGTCCTGGCTTTCCAGTTTCCCTTCAGTTTTGACCCAATAATTCCTGGTAATTCCATACAAAGGGCTCTCTTGTCGGCTCTTTGATGCTTTAATAAGATGCCTTTTGTATTTTATCCAGCATTCTTAGCTCTTTTTGGCTGAAGGGTTTGTCCCCAAACCCCGGTGCTCTGTTTCTAAACACCAAGATGCCTAATCTCTAAGGCTTGGGCACAACATGTGGTATATTTTAATGGCTTCATAAATATTTGTTGGGCTAGAGATGGAGCTCAGTGAGGAGAGGGCTTGCCTAGCATGGCTGGAAGCCCTGGGTTTGATCCTTAGCACTGTATACAGGAGATGTGGGGATGTCAGCCTGCGATCACAGCAGCACTCTGGAGGTCGAGGCAGGAGCATCAGGAGATCAAGGTCATCCTCAGCCACTTGCTGCATTCAAGGTCAGTCTGGGGCCTTATCTCAAAAACAAGCAAACTTGAAGGTCCTTTACAGGTTCAAGCACTTCAACTCTTGGTTTTTAAGGAAAAGTATGACCTTTAGGGGAGCTGGAGGAAATAGGTCGGGGTGGGGAACAGATCTTGAGAGTTGCAGTTCAGCCTGGACCAAATGAGACCCTGACTCAAAGAAAGAAAAGAAAGAAAAATAACTATTTGTTGATTGTATGAAGGAAGTGCAGTTAGATCAGCCACATCCTGGCCTTTTAAGGGCATTTTTCATCACTTTCAGGCCAAGATTCCAACAGAGCTGGTGAGTGGTGAGAGCCAGGGCTGAGAAGGGCAGGGGCACTGGCAGGCTGTGGTAGCAGGAAGGACTAGGGAGGACACAGGTGGAGCTGCATCGTGGCAGATGAGCCATTCACTGGGCAGCCAAAGCCGGCACCGAGGCTAGCTATGTGGGAGAGATATAGAGGCTAAGAGTGAGCAGAAAAGCTGGGACCATCCAGGAAAAGGGGGCTCTGGGGGTGGGGGCTTCAGTGAAAGCAGAAGCAGAGCCCAGGCAGGGCAGCTCCCTGCTGCCGCTGGCAGGAGGGAGGAGGAAGCAGCCTGTTGGAATGCATGCGTGGTAATTGCTACAGAGGAGCGTTCCCTTCCCTTCCGTTTGAAAAGCTTTCTGCTCTGCGTTTTCTTTGGTCCCAGTTTCAAAGGAATTTTAATTGCAAAGAAAATTTTGTCATCTCCCTGGGGGAAGAGGGCTCCACAGCTTCGAACAGTCCATGCCTGATGCGGCTGCTTCTCCAAACTAGAGGTTTTCACGCTTTGGCTACGTGGAAGTTGTCTGGGGATTGGTCCCCATTGAGGGAGCGATTGTTGGTCCTGGTGGAGGGAGGGGGCGACGCAGGCCTCCCTGCTCCTTTCTAGGGCTGGGCAAACTGGGTTCACAGTCTGGGGTGGCCCTCCACAAGGCCTTTAGAGCCAGCCTAAGCATGAGCCCGGGTACCATGTGCCAGGTCCACTTTCTCCTCTGGCAAGCTTGTTTAATCATGCTAATAAGCCTAGGAAAGGTGGCCTCCATCCACTCACTTTAGAGCAAGCTCCACATGGCGGCCCATCTGAAAGCAGGGTCTTAAAAAGTTCAGCAGGAATTTAGCGTACCATCCAGCCATCCCACTCCAAAGTATCTACAGCAGAGACATAAGCCCACACAAAGGCACAGCAGCCCAGGTCAGCCACAAAGAGTGGAAACACACTATGCCTCTGTAATGGGTGGTGTGTCTGGGAAATGTCATCTGTTCCCATGAAGGGGCCCTCTGAGAGCCAACATGGCGACATCTCTAACACATGCAGCTCCACGAAGGAAGAAAAGCCAAAAGACAGAACAAAGCCTTCCCTTCTAGAAATGTCCAGAAAGGCAACTCCACAGAGACAGATTCATGTGGCTTGGGACTGGTAATGGGGGTGGGGCTGATGTGATGGGTAGGAAGGGGTAGAGAGACAGGCTGATGGATGGTGGATGATGGTGGCAGGTGCCTGAGAGTAATTTACTGGACATCATTACGTGTGCACTTACAATGGGTGAATTTTATAGTATGTAAATTATCCTCAGTAAAGCTGTCAGGGGAAAATGGCCCTGCTTCTTTCAGAATCAAAGACAGAATGTCTACAAGGCTCTACATGATCTGCCCTTTGACCTTTGTGGCCACAACCCTGCCTCTTCTCTCCTCCCTCTTTTTGCCAGCTTGCTGACCTTGTTTTCACCTGAGGACCTCGGCATTGCTCATCCCTCTGGCTCGATGCTCGTCCCCCACCGTCTTCAGTATGTCAGTGCACCGGCTTTGAACCCCCTTTTCTAACTAAACATTGCCTTTTGAGAAAAGTAACCCAAATACTCTGAGAGCAGCCCCACTTGCCAGCCTCTATCAATAGCCTTGCTCATTTCTGTACTTCATACAGCCCTGATCATCTTCTGGCCTGTCCTATATTCCAATATTTACTGTGCTTTTAAGTGTGTGTGTGTATGTGTGTGTGCGCATGCGCGCACCATGCATATGCAAGCAGGTGTCCAAGGAAACCAGAAGAAGACCTCAGATCCGTTAGAGCTGGAGTTGCAGGCGGTTGTGAGCCACCTGATGGGGTACTGGGAACTGAACTCTGGTCCTCTGGAAGAACGGCCACACTCTTAACTGAGGGGCTGTCCCTGCAGCCCCTTTCCTGTGCCTGTGTCTGCCCTGCTCCTCTTCCATGGCACATTGTGTCGCTGGGATAGAAGTCTTTGTTTGTTTGATTATCTTCACTCACATGCTCTTAGGACATAGAAGAGTCTCTGCCACAGGAAGGTGACAGACCCACCAATATTTGCTGAGTATCTGAATTCACGAAAGACCCTACAACATCTGAGTTCTCTGGGCCAGAGGTGGAACACATGGGCCCTGGGTGGGTGAGTGTTTTGCCTCTAGAGGAACTGCCTGTTAGGAGAGAGACTGTGGCAAGATGAAAACCAAACCAGGCATGGAGGGGACTGCCAGACCCCATCGCTTAGAAATCAGGGTGGTCTAAATGTTACCAAGGCTGCTCTGAGAGCAGGAGGTAGGAAACCCTCTTGGAAAGTGACATCTGTGGGAGGTGGGAACTGTCTTGAGAGAGGAAGGAAGGCAGATCTCTGTGAGTTTGAGGCTGGCCTGGTCTGTAGAGCAAGTTACAGGAAAGCCAGAGCTACACAGAGAAAACCTGTCTTGAAAAACAAACAAACAAAACAACAACAACAAAAACCAAACAAATATAACCTGTAAACCCCATCTGCCCAAGGATTAGGTAACTTCCTGGGATTCTGGGAATTGTAGTTCTTAGAAAACAAAGCCTCTGGGAAAGTATAGTGGCCAATGAGTTTTGTCCACATAAGCCCCACCAACGCGTGCCTCAAGGCCACACAGCTGGAAAGTTTATATACTGTCTTAGTCAACATTTAAAATTTTTAAGAAAAGCTTGCTTAAATTCAAAAACAATAAAACAAAAAACAAATAAGCAAACGAAAATAGAGGGGAAGAAAAGGCATCCAGGCTGTAGGACCAGCAGTGCAAAGGTCAGAAGCAAGACACAAAGTATCATCTAGCTTACTGGAAACAAAGTAGCTTACTGGAGACAAAGTATCTCTAGCTTACTGGAGACAAAGTATCTCTAGCTTACCAGAGACAAAGTATCTGTTCGAATTGAAACAAACAGGGCACAGAGAAAGGTGTCACTGGTGGGGCGACTGGTGCCAGTCTACAGAGGATCTCAGCACATGACAACATCAACTCAGCAAAGCACCAGGGCAGAGGGGCTGGCTGCATGTAGATGGGTGGCTCTGATCGCACATCTGTAGGGCCCTGAGTAAGGGTGTCCTGGGCTTTAGCCGCACACTAGTGATCCCCGGAGAGCCTCATCGAGGAGTGACAGTGATAAGATTTACCTTTTAAAGGACCACTCTGGCTGTCAAGGAAAAGCCCTTAGAAGGGCCAGAGTTGATCCAAGGAGACTGGGTGGGAGACTGTTAAGTCAGCCAGGCTGGGAGAACTGACAGTCGCTGTGATGGATCTGATGTGGGAGGCTGGAGTCAGGAGGGATTCTGGGTAACAGCACAGCCACCGCCAGCGCAGTAAGCAGGGTCCACGTGCTCAGCAGGGCTGTTAGAGGAGCCGGACAGGGTTGTGTCCTTCTGCCACCCACCTGGAACACACTGCGAGGAAGGACCATTGTCTCTTCTACTTTGTTTTTTAAAAGCTTGGATTTTATTTTTAATAATGAGTGTCTGTGTGGGGGCTTAAGAGGTCAGAGGCATTGGATCCCCTTGGAGCTGGCATCACAGGGGTTGTGAACTGGGACCCAAACTCCATTCCTCTTCACTTCCGAAACATCCCCCACCCCCTTGTCCCCTCCACTTTACAGAGTGATGATCAGGGGAGACAGGAACCTACACTAGGCTGGGGATCACATGCTCAGTTGGGGAGGTACAGGCATCTCCCCAAAAGATCAGATAGAGGCCAAGTGGCCAGCCAAACTCTGGAAGGAATCATGGTCAGCAGGGGGAAGGGATTTGGGGCCTGAACCTCCACAGGCACTGCCCCACAACAGCTGAGATGGCTTGGGGCCAGTCTGAGGAGGAGATTGAAATCTCTAGCCCAAGATGGAAAGGGTGGTCCACCCCCAAATCAGGCTGTTAGAAAGATCCCTGTAGAGCTCTGGTTCTCAACTTTCCTAGTGCTGCGACCCTTTAACACAGTTCCTCATGTTGTGGTGACCCCTCACCCCCGACCATGAAATTATCTTTGTTGCTACTTCATAACTGTAACTGGCGCTACTGACCGCTGTGAATCATTATGTAAATATCTGATATGTGATCCAGGGGTCGAGACCCACAGGCTGAGAGCCACTGCTGAGGAGGACACAGAGAGCCCAGACAGGAATGCTGGTGAGTGAACACGCAGAGCTGTTATAGAGGTCACCTCTAGCCAGGTCGGGGAGGTACCCATTCTCTCATCCTTCCTCTCTGTGGAGAGTGTGCCAACGTGTTATGTGCAGTACATGGGCCACGTCTGTGCACTCCGAAACATATTAGGGAGAGAACCACAAGTTGGCGGAACTTCAAGTCATTTTTATTTGTTTTCTTCTATATTTATTTGTGTATTTTTTTAAAGTAATAAATGTTAAACAGATTAAGGGCTGGGAGAAGATGAGATGGTGAAGATGACAGAGGAGTGGGCAAAGAAGAGGAGGGAAGCAGGTGGGAGGGGGAAGGGGGGAGGCGTGCAGAGCAGAAGGGGAGGGTCCAGGTGAGGCGAGGACAGAGCCTTCCAGGACTACAGGAGGGAGGCCAGTGACCTTGGGAGGGTTGTGATGGGGGTGGGGCGGACAGCAGATGGCTGTGGGCTGACTGAGCAGTGAGTGGGAGAGAGAAACACGACAACTTGGTGATCCAAGCTTTGTGGGAAGGAGGGAGAGAGGGGACGGAGCTGCAGAGGACTTTGGGGCCCAGAAGGAGGAGGGAGAGGAGTGTTCAATGTGCAAGAGACGGAGGTGGGAGGCGCTGGTCAAGGACACAGGTCAAAAGCAGAAACAGAGGGAGAGTGGGAAGGGATTCAGGATGCTGGGAATAGGGCTCCTGGGCTTTCTGGGGACCAGCTTCCTCTTGGGAGTGACTTTTGGGGGGCAGTGACCAGCTTTGCTTCTTTGGATGACTTTTGACCCCAGTCCATGTTTCTATGTTCTTCTTTCAATTCCTTGGACCACAGATAGAGTCCAGGTGGCTACCTGATGCTGAAGATCCGGTCCCAGACTGTGACCTTCAGGGTCCTCCATAGACCCGACCCAGCTTGTTTTCCTAAAGGCTCTTGTCTTAGACTCTCTGGAGGGGAAGAAGAGGCTGTGCTGGGCTGAGGGTAGCCACAGGCTGGGCCAGATACTATCCTGTGTCCCCTATAGCTTTTGGCAGGAAGTAGACCCTGCAGCTTCACTGGGCCTTAGCATCCTTTCTCCTCTGAAGCCTGCAGAAGTGGATTGGGCACGTAGCTCAACTGGTAGATTTTCTGAGTAGACAAAGCCCTCGGTTTGATCCCCAGCACTACATAAAACCAGATTGGGGGTTCCCCCTGTAATCAGCACTAGAGCGGTGGAAGCAGGAACCTCAGGAGTTCAGGGTCACCCCCAGTTGCGTATATAGTAAGTTTGTGGTTGTATGGGCTACATGAGACCCAGTCTCAAAATCAGTCAGTCAGTCCATCAATCAGTCAGGCTAACGAGATGGCTCAGTGCTTGCTACCAAGCCTGGTGACCTGAGTTCAATGTCAAGGACACACATGGTGAAAGCAAAAAACCAACTTCAGTAAGTAATCCTCTGACCTCCACACATCTGTGCCACCCCCACCCCTACTGCACACACATACACACACATACACACACGCACGCACGCATGAACGTGTGCACACAGGATAATACAGAAAGCCATGTCCCTGAGCCTGGAGAAAGTGACATGTGTTGGCAACTTGGAAACAGATGACGGTCACATACAACAGTCCCCAAAGTTCTGTGGAGAGAAGAGGAAAGGAAAGCATGTCCTTGTAGGTGGGCTGGTGGGTGGACAGAGGATGAAGCCTAGTCCCCACGAGGACCACATTGCCACCAAGATGGAAGAGTTAAACACGTCAACACAGATAGCTTTCAAAACATCGTTGAAAGGGAAAAAGCAAATTGCACGGTGCTACACCCGGGATGAATGCATTTACATTAAGAAACATAAAACAATGCTACTTATATGCTGTGGGTGCACGGAATGCGTGCTGAAGTCTAAAAATGGTACAGGATGACACACAAGCTTGTCACAGCCCCAGCTCCTGGGAAAGCGGGGATAAGGCCAGACTGGGGAGAGATGAGAAAGGGGCCAAGTTGCTTCTAGTCTTCCACTCCTCAGAGTTCACGGGTTCTCACTCCTTCCTTTCTCCTTCCCTTCCTTGGCGTCTATGATGTTTTGAGACAGAGTCTTATTACGCAGCCTGGAACCCACAATGATCCCTCTGTCTCAGTGTTTCAAGTGCTGCAATTATAGCTAAGTGCCACCATACCTGGCTAAAGTTATACATTTCTTACACAGTTTTAAAAAGATACCACATTTATTTATTTTAGTGCACACGTACGCATGCATACAGGTGCATGCGTGACTGACATGTGGGATTCAGAGGATTGCTTCCAAGAGTTAGTTCTCTCCTTCCACAAGGTGAATCCCAGGAATTGGAGGTGGGTCATCAGGTTTGGTGGTATGTGCTTTTACCCACTGAGCCATCTTGCCAGTTCCATTCCTCTCAATGTTGAGGGACATAGTATAATTTCTGATTGGGGAAAAATCCGAGGCACAGGGAGGTAAACTAAATGGCCCAGGCAACACTGAAGTCCTGGGAACAAGCTGAGTGGCACACCCGGGGCTGTCTCTTTCCTTATCTGGGCCACTTTATTGCCCAAGTTTGGAGGGGAAAGGCCTTCTAAGCTGCTTAGGGTCCCCTCACAGCCTTGTCTTTAGGATAATGGTGGCCAGAGCTCCATTCTCCAAGCTGTTTCATGAGAGACCTATAGTTCTAGTTCTTTTCTTTTCTTTTTTTTTTTTTTTGTGGTTTTTCGAGACAGGGTTTCTCTGTGGTTTTGGAGCCTGTCCTGGAACTAGCTCTGTAGACCAGGCTGGTCTCGAACTCACAGAGATCCGCCTGCCTCTGCCTCCCGAGTGCTGGGATTAAAGGCGTGCGCCACCACCGCCCGGCTAGACCTATAGTTCTTAAGCAGAAGTTGGTCCTTCTCATTTGGCCCCAAGCACCTCTGTGGCATGGTTAGGGGGCTGCAGCATGATTGGGGAGCTACTGCATAGTTGGGGGGCTGCAGCATGGTTGGGGGACTGCTGCATGGTGCGGGGGCTGCTTTCCCTCTTCGAACTCTCATGTGTTGTCTTCTGGAGGGGGCTGCTTTCAAGAGATGGAAAGATGGGTCTCAGCCCTGTCACCAGAGTGCCCCTGCCTAAGAGGCTCCCTTCCTCTGCAAATAGCCCAGTGTGCAAATTTCTGGGGGCAGAGGGTCCATGGTCCCACCCCTCCCTCCTCAGCTTGGCTCTGTTTCCAGCTCCCTTCTGTTTTCAAGCTCCCCTGACAGTAAGCGGGGACCCAGGTTACCCCAGGCTACCCCAGGTTACCCAAGTTTGACTCACTCGTGATCCCTGAGCCAGTTACAGTGCCTGGCATGGAGCAGGTGCTCAGGCTAGCGTGTGACTTCGGAAAGCTGCGGTGTTAGATTTACCAGTGCTGACCAAAGCCACGGGAGTCGAACTGGGTGACACACTCACCCAGGAGAAAGGGTGGTACCTGGGGTCAGATCTCTGGGGGAGATCACCTTTCATTGTTTTCTTCTGTTTTGTTTTGAGACAGGGTCTGGCTATGCAGCCATGGCTAGCTTAGAATTTGCTGTGCAGAAAAGATTGGCCTTGAACTTCTGGTGACCATCCTGGCTCTGCTTCCTGAGTCCTGCACCACCATGCCAGGCTCCTGAGGCCATCTTCAACTCTGTCTTGAAGACAGCAGTAGGCAACAACTGAAGATCACATATAGGAAATGACATGACATTGCAAGTTTGACAACTTAAGTTCAATCCCTGGAATCCCCATGGTAGAAGGAGAAAGCATGCTCCCTCAGGTTGTCCTCTGACCTCTGGACACAAGTGTGCCCCACACACATAAACACAGAAATGCATAAGCAAACAAATAGATGTTTTATTTATTTATTTATTTATTTATTTATTTATTTATTTAATTTTTTGCGTGTTGGGTAGAGTTTAGTTTGGAGACAGCCCCAAAGCAAGGAACAGGAGCATGGTGATCAGTTTGAGTGACAGCCAGGGCTCTGAGATCTCTCTGGCCTTCTTAACTGTCTGGAAAGCTGGAGGAGCCAGGGGACAGTATGGTGACTAGATAGAAGTCCTTTTGAAATTTAAATGGAGATGCTGTGTAGTACAGGCTAGCCTTAAATGGTGATGCTCTGTAGTACAGGTTAGCCTTAAATGGAGATGCTCTGTAGTACAGGCTAGCCTTAAATGGAGATGCTCTATAGTAAGGCTAGCCTTAAACCTCTGCAGTCCTCTCCCTGGTGCTGGTACCACAGGTGTGTGCCACCATGCCTGATGGGTCACCAGGATTTCTAGGCGTTAGAAGAAACTATGTGTATAAGAAAATGGTTTTGCAGTCAGGCGGTGGTGGTGTACACCTTTAATTCCAGCACTTGGGAGGCAGAGGTAGGTGAATCTCCGTGAATCTGAGGTCAGCCTGATCTACAAAGCAAGTTCCAGGAGAGCCAGAGCTGTTAAATAGAGAAACTATGTCTTGAAAAACCAAAACCAAAAAACAAAATGCCTTTTAATCCCAGGACTTTGGAGGCATAGACAGGTATATCTACATATTATGTAGTCAAGACTACATAATAGAGAGACTTTGTCTCAAAAAAAAATAATAAATAAAATAACATAATAAAAAATTTAAAAAGAATATGTTTTGTAAGAAAAAGAAAGACTCCCTTTGCCCAGTTGGCTGCTGTCACCGTGACAGCCTTTCTCGGGTTGCAACATCCTGTACCTTTGTATTCAGACAGCATTGACACAGGTCTCCAGTAAATTCCCAGCTCACCTGAGTCACTTGGCAGAAACAAGTTTTTATGTCAACTCACAAACCGACCTGTGTAAGCCCTCCGACAAACAGTGAGTGTTATTGCAAAGGCGGGTAGCCAACGAGGGACGGTCAGCATCCCGTTCTCTTGTTTGTTACAGACACATCTGCCGACCTACACTTGGCATTCAGGATAAGATCACGCATGCCCGAAACTTCCCTCTCAAGGAGAAGCAAGAAGGGCGGGTGGACTATTGTCAGGATAAGAGGGGAGGTGACCACTTATGATCAAACAGCAGCTACCATTTTCTCCATGCAGCCTGTGTGCTGGACACAGATATTAACTCCTCTGCCCATCTCTGACGTGGGTGCCGCGCTGCAGATGCCTTCTGCGGATGAGGAAGTGCGGACCAAGGAACAGAGGCACCTCTGTAAGATGCTAAAGCCCACACTCTCCTGGCTTTAGACGTTCTCCAGCACCGGGGACCACTGACTGCTCTGGCCATTGAATTCTATGAATGCCAACGTATCCCTTTTATCCCCAGATACTATACACAGATGATTTAATGATGCTGCTTCATTTATTCATGCAAAATTACATTACTGAGCACCGACTCTGCACTTGGCAGAGAAAGGAGAAGGCCATGGGGAGGTGAGGGCGGGACACAGAAATGGGTACTGCTGAAAATCTAGGCTTTGCCCAGGAGTAGATTAGTCTGCTGGGTAGTGAGCGGCACCAGGGACAGAGGGGTCTATAAACAGTGGGTGGAGATGGGGGCGGGGCAGGGGTGTACCAGAGCAGGGAAGGAGTCTCGCTTCCTTATTTATTACCTCTGGGCACTCAAATGCGTGACTACCAAGCACAGGTGACAAAATAAAAAGGGAAAGGAAAAAATGCCAGCAACAGCCCGAATAAAATCAGGGCAAATAGAATAAAACCTGACAGCCAAGTATAAATAAATATTCGTAAAAGAGTTAAAGGACAGATTAAAATAAAAACACCACATGCAATTCTTACCCCTTGACAAATGCAGTGTGAATTGGGTTCTTTTAATCAAATGTTTGGCAGGTGTATGAATTATTTATAATTCAATATCGGGTGGTTAAATGGAAAATGGAAGATGTTCCCGTGGTCTTCTCAGAGCTTATCCACCGCCCCCAGTGAGTTTCCCCCACCCCGGGGAAGGGAGTTGGGAGTGGGTGGGAGCCAGGGAGCCCGTCCCTCCCCCACCTCAGGTGTGGGGCTGAGCCTGGAATCCCTGCCCACTCCTGGGCATCACCATTTGTCAACCCGCTCCCCTGTCACAAGCCCCGCAGCTGAGTCTCAGTCAGGAGGGAGAGCCGTCCGTGTTGCTGGCAGGTGTAGAGGGGGCCCCTGGCCAGGTGTAAGAGAGCTGGGGGTGCAGAGATGTGGGGTCTGATTTTTGAGGGTTGTCAAGACTTGGTCCTGTGCTCCTCCCTAACTTTGCCCTTTCCTGGGCACTCCGCCCACAAACACGCTCCTCCATTGCTCTCCCTTACTTCTCCAAGTCACGTTCTGTTTAGAGTGCAGTGCAGTGTGTGGCTCTCATCACACCAGGCCACGGTAAGAAGTATCGATAAAAAGTGATGCTCAGAGGGAAGCTGGGTGTCTCTCCAGGTGACCCGGGACACCAAGCCTGTGTGGTCTGGCCTCCTTCCCTAACCTCTCTGACCCTCCACTCCATCATTTACTGGACTAATGACAATGCTGCCTTGGGAACTGTCCGTGAGGATCAAGGGCTGGAGTCACTGGGTGGCCAGAGCCTGTCTTCTGCAGCAGTCACACACTGCAGATACCATGGCTACAAGATATTCCACCCATTTGGCAGACAAAGAGACCGAGGACCGGAGAGGTGGAGGAACCTGCTTACAGTAACTCAGAGTGTAAGCAACTGGGAACTCAGACCTCTAGGAGCCTAGGAGTGTGACAGACTAGGTGGACGGGCTCGAGCTGCCCCAGCCCTGGTACTCACCCATACCTGACTCTGACCTGCTTTGCTCCCTATACCCAGAGTCCTAGGGAGTCACTTCATGTTTTACCCATCCTACTGACTTGTGGGATGCTCTGCCCTGTGTCCTGCCTGTCTCAGTCACAAGAACACACACAGACACACACAAGCACCTCCCCAAGCAAAGGCGGGCACGCCAGTGTTGACGGACTCCCAGCAGACAAACGGCTGTCGAAAAGGTGGGAGAATGAAGGCAATTAGTCCCCTTAATGCCGATTTCAGACTAATCTTTCACACTTAAGAAAATTGTTCCAATGATTTTCTTATTTTCAAGGGAGCTCGTTAAGTAAGAATTAGAAAAAATAGATACGGGAGGAGAGATAAGAAAATGGATTTTGTAATGACAAGCTGCCTAAACATGCCGAGAGGGGGCTAGCCCAGCCAGGATGGAGTGATGGATCTGGGACCTCCTTGGTATGTGACAGTTGATGTTCCAGGCCCCTAGGGGAGGGTGAAGATCCCAAGGATGGGGATATAGGGCCCACAGATATAGACACAGAGCTGGAGCCTCTGTGGAGTGCGTGATCCACGCACTCGGGTTGTGGGTGACATCTTTGACACCCAGACCACCCCTCCGCTCCCTGTGCCTGACTGAGTTCTGCAGGAAGCTGAGCCCTCACCATCTACACAGCTAAGTCCTTGCCAGGCTTTTCTGACTTGGCACCTACTGAGTCGTCTGGGAAGCTTTATTGAATGCCCACTGTATACACATTGCTGAACTGGGGCTCTCCATCCATTAGACCCATTGGCCACTCTGGTGGGAATGCGTGTAGTTACAAGGTTTCAATGAAGACACAAAGCCCACCTCCAGCCAGCCCCCTTGGCTAGTCCACCCATCACCTGTTTCCCTGGGCAGATGCCTTTGGTGGGGTGGCTATTAAGTACTTTGGACGGCACACTTGGCTGTGTGACCTGCCAAGGCCAGGGGACTGTAAGCTGCAATCTGAAACGGGAAGCTGTGGTTTCTCTCTCTCTGCTACCTCTGGGTAGGGTTCTCTGAGAGGAGGCCAGACAGTGCTTCATGTCCACTGCAGAAACAGAGCATTTCTGATGGGAAAGAGGGCCCACTGTGCGGGTATCCACCTCAGGACCACAAAGGCCATTTCCCCATCTCCTTATCCCGGCCCATTCCTGCCCTTTCTATTTTTGCCTGGATAGCACCTTCCTGCACCCAAACACTCTACCAGCATAGTCTTCGGATTTCTCCTTCACATCAGAACCTAGGTGAGACCCTTGGTCTTCCTGTGTTGCAGCAGGGCATTCTGGGACTACCCTGCCTGTGGGCCAGGTTAGCGACATTTACCTGGGGTTTGGTTGGAGAAAGGAATTTCTCCCAAGTGGCTGATGGTGAGATGTGACATTGCTTCTCTGGTGACTGACTAGGTGACACACACAAGTCACTGCCCAGAGTTCCAGCTACCATGCAGACCTCTGCTGGGTGGACATTGTTCTGAGCTCAGTGGTCATGGAGGATTTTATCACCCTCGGAACATCTGCTGCACATGGAGACAGCACCTCTGGTGATGCCTGGGAATCCATGGCTGTTATCTAGTGAGATGATGCAAATACCCCAAAGCATACAGAAAGCCCCCAGCACAAAAGTGTCCAACCTGGCCGTCAGTAGGACCAAGGCTGAGAAGGCCTGCCCTAGAGTAGTCTGATCCAGTGTCCCCTTAAGTATGTAAAGCTCCGGTTAGGATCTGTATCTCCTGGGATTAAAGGATAGGTGGGGCCTTGGGCTTTAAGACAAAGATCCAGGTCTGATGCCTCCTTTGCCTCTTCCTTCCTTCCTTCCTTCCTTCCTTCCTTCCTTCCTTCCTTCCTCCCTTCCTCCCTTCCTCCCTTCCTCCCTTCCTCCCTTCCCTTTTTCTTTTTCAATCAGCAAACATGCATCTGGCTCCTGCCAAGCGCCTGAAGCTTCACGGCTGACTGGCACATCTTCTGGCTCTACAGGACAGCAGGCTTTAGGCGAGTGGCCCGAGACACACCTCTCCTTTCTGAACCTCTGTTTCCAGAACTATTAAAAAAGCTTGACACCATCTCTCACCCAGCATCACTGCCAGGCCTTCAGTCATTTCAACATCAGATACAATTGTCTCTGCTTGGTAAACAAGAATGTGGTCTGAATGGCTTTGCTTCCAGGACAGGGCTGGGCAGGTGGTGGGGACAATTTTTTTTCTTTTTTTACAAAGAAAGGAGAAGATGGGGGCGAGGAGACTGCTCGGTAGGTGCAGTGCCTGCCACACAAGTGTGAGGATCCGGGTTCAAAACCCAGCAGTTAAGATAGAAGTGAGGCATGTTGGCATGGGTTACACACCCCAGTATGGTAATATTTCATTTGCATTTTAATAAATAAAGCTTGCCTGATGTCCAGAGAGTAAAATAGCTGCACTGATCAGCTTATAGACCAGGCAGTGGTGACTCACATCTTTAATCCCAGTAGTCACACTAGTTTGCATAGAAACCGGGTGGTACTTGTGCCTTTAACCCAGCACTAGAGAGGGATATAAGACAGCTCTCAGACGTAGTCTCATTCTGAGATTCCCGGAGGCAGGATCACCATTTCAGACTGAAGTAGATAGAGGTAAGGGCCAGTGGTTGGCCGCTTTGCTTTTCTGACCTTTAAGTTGAATCCCAATTTCTGTCTCTGGGTTTTTATTATTGTTCTCCCTAGCACTGGGGAGGTGGAGTCAGGGGAATCTCTGGGGCTCACTGGCCAACCTAGCCTTAGCCTACTCAGCCAACTCCAGTTTGGTGGGAGACCATATCTCAAAAAAGCAAGCTGAACAGCACCCAAGGAACAACATCTTCAAGGTTGACCCGTGAGCTTTACAAGTCTTCACACATGTGTGCACACCCTTACACACGTGTGCACATACAAATGAGTAGAGAGACAAGCTAAGACTTTATTAAGCGTTGGCTGTATGCTTCTCACAGGCTTCTCCCACCAACTGTTCAACACAAGCATTTTCCTACTCAAAGTAAAAATGGGGAAACTGAGGCAGAAAGGAAAGAGCTACACTCAAGCTGGTTTCCACCTCCAGACCTTTCTATGGCGGTTCATGGGCGGGAGTTGAAGTCAGAGTCCGACTGGTCCTGGCCCTCAGGCCTTATTCCCCAGCGTCCCTCGGGGATCCCCGTCTCACCCCATTAGCACTGTTTTAAAAAGCGCGGGGCCGACCGGGGCGCCTTATTGCCCACATAAATCAGGCGGCTCCCGAGTACCGAACACCTTTAAACAAACAGCTGATGGGAATGAAGTTCCGGGATCGTTATTAATAGCTTTTCATTTCGGTGGCCGCTGTGCTGTGACATGCCTTCCCAGCAGAAGCCCCGCGCAGCCAGCCCCCATCGGCTGATCCCCCCGAGTCCGCCAGTCAGAATGAATGACTGTACCTTTGTGTTAATTGTGGAGCCCAGCCGCAAGCAGAATGCTAATGGGGCCAAGTGGGAGGGGGCGGGTGCTAGGGCGGCCTGGCTGCCTGGCTGGAAAGGACCCCACCTCTGGCCCCTCCTCCACAGCCAGAGGCGGGCTCTTACTCAAATACTCAAATCAGCTCTACCCTCCTCTGCTCAAGAAAGCCCCATGGCCCCCCGAGGCCTGGAGCCAAGTCTGCACTCATCCCTCTGCTCTGGAAGCTCTTGGCTCTCATCCTGTCTGTGGCTCAGGCCTCTTGCTGGCATTCCTGCACCAGGAGCCCAGTGCTGTTTAAACCCCTATTTAGATACTCGTTCATTCAGCAGAGGCTTTATCCAACCAATATTCACTGAGCCCCCTCTGAGGGACCTGGGAGGAAGCGGTAAGCAAGACACAACCCTGTGATCATGGAGTCTAAGATCAAGCAGGAAACACCAGTGTCTGTGAGCCCCTGGAATCATAGCCCAGGTTAGCTCTTTACTATCTGCGTGATCTTGCACCAGGTGCCCTTCTGGGGGCTAAGTGTGGGAGGGGAGCCCTCATAGGCATAGCACGTAAAACACTTAGCTGGCTCTGGATCACTATGGAGCATTTAGTAACTGTCAGCTCTTGCCGTCATTACCTCGGGATGCCTGTGCGTGGTGATTACCAGGAAAGAAATGAGCCGGGCGAGGGTTGGGTGGGGGAGGATGGGGGGTGTCTAACAGCGCGCCAGTCTGGGATCCAGTAAAGGCTTCCCCAAGGAGGTGGCATTTTCTCAGACTAGGGGTAGGATGTTTGGGAAGGTAGAGGGCACCAAGTAAAGAAAGCAGCACCAGTTAAAGGCCAGGGCAGGTGGACTGCACCAGGCTATGAGTTAAGAGGAGCAGGCAAGTTGAGTGATGGGCAAGAAGGCCAAGTTGGGGCGGGAGAGAAAAGAATCGGGAAGATTGGAAGGACAGTCTTGTTAAATTTTAAATTTCATCCTAAGGACATCATGGGCGGTTGTTGAAGACTATCCTTCCTCCACCTACTGGGCTCACAGCGTGGCTCAGAAAGACACAAGGAAGACTTGAGGCTACTGTCTAGTGACTACCCACGGTGGCCTGGGGGCAGCGAGTGTTCATGCTGTGTCTGTAGATACACAGGAGGCAGAATCCTCAAGACATGATCGGAAGGGTCTAGGCAGAGAGGAGGGAGAGGGAGCACTTCTCGGAGGGAGAGGGAGCATTGCTCGGAGGGAGAGGGAGCACTGCTCGGAGGGAGCACTGCTCGGGAAGAACTCCAAGATGACCTCCTCATTGATTAGGGAGAAAGAAGGAAAGCTGTAGTCTGAAGGGCTGAGGACCACACCCTCAGTTAACCGCTGTGACGGCTCTAGGCCTCTGAGCCCTTACGATTGCTGTTTTCCCTCTCTAGAATACCCAACCAGAACGGGTTTTTTGAAGAATTTTTTTATTACTTACCCCGGACTCCACTGTCCCCTCCAGTACATGAAGCCCAACTGACTCCCCAGAGTGAGTTACACACCTCCCTGTGTCCTTACCTTGTGAACCTTCAGGTCTCCACCCCCACCCCCTGCCCTGCTTCCTCTGCTCTCCACCCAGAGGCTCCAACACCTTTCCTTCTTGGGTCTGCACCTGTCCCCCCGCAATGCGACCCTAGAGGTTCTCTGTATACCCACACGCATGTATCTGTATCAGATCTCCCCCCGGAGCCCCAAACAGTAGACCCACCAGTCTGTCCAACGCAGAGGTGAAAAGCATGCCCAAAACTACCATTGTCACCATGCCCGGCACACAAATGACGACAAAATGACTCAAATGTTAACACTACCCCTCTTCCGTTCTCCCTTCGGTAACTAGCGTCTCCCTTATCCCAGCTGTGTCTGCCAAAGCCCTGCGAGTCATTCTTGACTCTGCTCCATCTCACACCAGCATCCTATCCGTCAGTGAATCCTGCCAGTCTTAAAATAGAGCCGGAATCTGACCAATCTCGCCACCGTGGTTGTTAGCAGTGGGGCCGCGAGGATTGTCATCTCTCACCTGGGTTATTGCGACAGCCTCCTGGCTGGCCTCCCTGCTTCTGCCCTTGCCCCGTGGGGTGCTCTCAGCTGAGGTGTTAAAACACAATATTCCTTCCTCAGAAAGTCCTTTGGCTTCTTGTTCTACTCGGATCAGAGTGAAATGGCTCCCATCATAGCAGGCTCTGGCTGGTCTCCAGACCTACCAGCTACCACACCGCCTCAGGGCCTTTGCACCTGCTGCTTTCCTGGCCTGGAATTCCAGCCTCCCTTATGTCTCCTTGGTGCCTGCTCCCCTAATCTTTAGAAGTTTGCTTAAATGGTTGACCCTAGATTCACACAGTAAAACAGTCCCCTTCCTCGTCAAGACGTCCCCTTACAATGCATTTCCTCTTAAATCTGTCCCTTTCCAATGCATTTATTTTTCTCTTCTACCCATCCAAGAGAATAACAAGTCAGAAGAAAATACTCTACCTCCTGACTCAGGAAGGCCCTCTCTTGCATGCTGCATGCTGATCCCACATGGAGGGCAGTGTTCCCTAACCTTGCTGTGTTCAGCTCTTTTGTCTCCCCAGACGACATGGGGCCACAGTCGCCTATTGTTCCAGAGTGAAACACAGTGTGTGTCAAGTGTTTGCACAAATATGTGGTGAAGGGCAGTGAGTTCAGACCTATATCCTGAAGCCTTTCCCACCTCTTCTTAGAGCTCCAAATCCCCCAGGACCAGAGGTCAGGGCTGGGATCTAGAGGCTGAACTGAGAGGATCCAGGAGTCTGTTTTGGAATTAAAGTTTGGACTAGGAAAGTGGTTTTTATTGTTGTTGTTTGATTGTTGCTGTTTGGCTTGGTTTTTATTTTTTGTCTATCTGTCTGTCTGTCTGTCTACCTACCTACCTATTCATCTGATGTGGAATTCCCCTCTGTATGCTGTGAATTCCATTGGTGAATAAAGAAACTGCCTTGGCCTGTTGATAGGGCAGAACTTAGGTAGGCAGGGAAAACTAAACTGAATGCTGGGAGGAAGAAGGCAGAGTAAGAGAGAAGTCACGTAGCCCTGCCAGAGCCGGACAACAGAACTTTAGCCGGTAAGCCACAGCCACATGGCAATACACAGATTAATAGAAATGGGTTAAATTAAGATGTAAGAGTTAGCCAATAAGAAACTAGAACTAATGGGCCAAGCAGTGATTTAATTAATACAGTATCTGAGTGGTTATTTCAGGGCTGAGCAGCCAGGAACCAGCAGCCTCCAATAACATCTATCTATCTATCTATCTATCTATCTATCTATCTATCTATCTATCTATCTGCTATGGATCGAACCCAGGGCCTTTTGTACTTTAAACAAGCCCTCTACCATTGAGCTACACCCCAGTCCTCTGGATTGGGATTTCTGTTTAAGTTACTGAAAAAAAAATAAATTAAGATTTGAAAAAGTTACTGACAGGAAGAAAGGTGATGACAGGGGTCCAGGGTTGAACTCAAAGTGAGGAGCAGACCGCTGGGACTTGGGGTCAGAGTTCACAGTTGCTGGCTGGGCTGAGTGGTCAGGGCAGCAAAGACACGCTTAGTTAGCATCAGGCGATCGGAAGATTTTGTCAAGGACAGGAACTCCGTGGGAGGGGGACAAAGGGCTCAACTGGAAGACACTGATTGGGGTTACAAAGCCTCTCTGTAGGATACTGGGACCGGCCTCACATTTTACAGCCACACTCTAGCATAGTGGATGTCTATCTGGGTGAGTTGGCCACTTAGGTGACACTTGTCTGGACACTTCTTGGTTGTAGAGAGGGAGGGCACAGCTGTCGGTTACGCAGAGGCTGGGTGGCCCTAATCAACCCACAGTGGCCTCCCCCAGAGTCAAGCCCAGAATTCCTTCATTCTCTGAAGGTTAGTCAAGAGCTCATCTAACTGAGCCAGGGCTTTGGTATGAGGCCGTCTGTCCTTGGATCCCTGTGCATTCGCCTCTCGTCCATTATCCCTGGCCCTGGCTGAACAAGGGTCTCTGAGGGTAGAGAAGATGGAGAAGAGGAAGTCCTAGGAGCTGAGATTGGAGCCGAGCAGGGGAGGGATGCTGAGGGAAAGAGAGGGACCCGCAGTCTGGGCAGGGCAGCAGAGGACCTCAACAGGGCCCATGAGGCTGTGGGGTGGGGACCTGCAAGGGTGGCAGGGAGATGTCTGAGGTGGCCTCTGCTCCCTGGCAAGAGGCTCATTCCTCACGACCACATCTGCCAGCATCCACACAGCTCTAGCCAGGTCTAGCCACAAAACCCATTGTTTCTTCCTTTGTGTAGAGGCAGGGTTTCATGGAACCCAGGCTGGTCACAAACTCACTATGTCCTGGAGGATGACCTTGAACTTCTGATCCTCCTGTCTCTACCTCCTGCCTGCCACCAAACTCACAGGATTGGCACCATTCTCATCCCTGTCTCACTGAGAAGTCACGGAGGTTCAGAGAGCCTGGGAAAGTCACCAATGACTCCTCCAAATCTGAGTGCCAGGCTAGCTCTGAGCTGGCTAGGGTTTCAGGTCAGGATCTCACAGTCAGGGTCCCTTGACTTCCTATGCTACCATCTACCTTCCCTGCCTTCTCCTCCATGTGCCTTGTGATCTCGGCCAACCTCTCAACGTCTGCTGGATGGGTGCGATGATTATCATCCTTGATGAAGCAGCCACATGCCAGAGAGGTCAAGTGTCTCTCCACACTTCCAGGTCTGCCCAACATCAGGGCCACTTGTGCTTCTCTGCGTGACAGCTGGGGTGGACGTCTGCACGGCTACCAGTGACCACTCTCACAGCCGCATCTGATTGTCACAAACAGGCAAAGATTTCTGTTTCTCCACCCCAGCCCCGGGGCTGGTTGGACTGGGCCATTTCTTTTTAATTACATTTATTTATTTGTTTGTTTGTTTGTTTGTTTGTTTATTGTGTGTGTGTGCACGCATGTGTGGGTGCATGTATGGCATGCATGTGTTGGTATGTGCATGCCATGGCACATTTGTGGAGTTAGAGGACTTCCTGGAAATTCAGGTCTCTCCTTCCACCATGTAAGTCCCGGGATGCAGCTCAAGTCATCGGGCTTAGATGTAGGTGCCATTCTTTACTGTGGAGCCATCTTAATCCCAGAATAATGCTTAGCAACTGTCCAGTCTCTACTGTGTCCCCCAGATGTGACAATTCCAGCTGTTCCCAGACAGTGCCATGGGGTGGGATGGAAAAACCTGCTCCCCGCTTTAACAGGAATATCAGTCCAAGGCTGGGCCAGGAGGAGAGTCCTGTGACAGATGAGCACGGGAACCACAGACCAGTGAGAAAGCACCTTCCTCAAGGTCACTTGGAGTCAGTGACTCGCTCAGACCAGCTTTCTGCTAGGACTGTGGTCCTCCAGGGGCGTGTCCCACAGCAATACTGATATGAGCGAGTCCTGCCTGCCTGTCCAAGAACCTATACAGGTTTTCCCCCTCTAGGGAACTGTTGCAGGCCAGGCTTCCTGGCTAAGCTGAGATGGGCCTGTCCTTTGCCCAACCCGGGCAGCGTGAAGATAACCCAGGGGGATCAGTGGTTAAAAGCACACTGGCTGTTCCTCCAAAGGACCTGGATTCAATTTCAGCACCCACATGGCAGCTCGCTACAGTTTGTAACTCCAGTTCCAGGGGATCCTACACCCTCACATGGACGTACATGCAGACAAAACAATGCATAAAAAACAAACAAACAAACAAACAAACAAATAGAAAATAACCCCGGAATCAGACACTTTGAGCCCAGTAGCTCTCACTGGCTTTTCTGCCAGACCAAGGTTTCAATAGAATCAGTCCTGGCTGCTACCCCAATTCCAGATGACATTCCTGTCCCTATTATCAACCCCCCCCCCAATCTGTCATTTGTTGTCAGGTGGCCAGCCTTCCAGGCACAGAAGCCTCCAGGTGTCCTCTAAACTGTGACTGCTTCCCTGCCTCTGTCTATGGAGCTTCCAGTGGACAGTTCTTAGAGAGAACTCCTATTCAGCCTTCAAGCCTGAGTCCAAGTCATTTGCTCCAAGATGTGTGTGTGTGTGTGTGTGTTCATGCAGCCATGTGTCCAGGTAGACTGAAGGAGTCTTTGAGGATGTAAGTCTACCTGATCCTTAAACCCTGGGGACCACCCGGTGCCTGGCTCAGAGCAGGTAGGTAGTCAGCAACTGTTGAGGAAGAACGAATGAGCGAGGGTATGAGAATAACAAGGCCCTTGGCTGGCGGTGCTGCTCTCAAGACTCCAGAGAGGGAAGCCAACTTCTTGTTGTCCGTTAGTTTTGCATTCTGAGGACTGCCCCACCTCCAGTCCTAGCCAGCGCGTGCCACCCCAGCCACCCACACAGTCTGCGGACTCAAAGAGCGCCTTGGACAGAGACCAGGCATTTTTTAAAATTGCTTTTATCCTCTGCGAGACATCCACAGGGAGCTGTCGGTCAGCCCTGTCTTCCTGTATGATCCCAGACACTTCCCATCCTTCAATCCATCCCACACCCTTCTGAGCACCCGCGTTCTCCACAGGCAAACTTTGAATGTCCAGCCATTTCCTTCCCCTCCTGCTCCTTGAGGGGCCCCTGCCTCTCACTCTGAGCCAGGCATCTTCCTCCAAGAAGCCCTGACTAAGGACCCCAGGTCTCAGCTCCTGCTTTGGGGGTAGAGGGAAGAGAGAGACGATGCAACACCCTTTCAGATCTAGTTCTTATTTTCTGAAGTTAGAAAACCACTTATATGTACAGCTCTGCAGGCCTCAGTTTATCTACCTACAAAGTGGGAAGAAAGACAGAAAGATGCATATAAAATCAGGGTTTGATGTCTGCCCTTCCAGTAAACAAACGTGCATCAAAACACAGGGCTGCTTCTCCATGTGTGGCCCTGGCTATGTCCCTTTCCTCCTTTAGACCTTGAGTTGCAAAAACAGAAAGGGTACCCTATCTCCAAGTTCTAGTTCAGCTTGGGGGTCCTGAGCTCTCTCCAAGCCCAAGACTGGAGCCTCACAGAGGAGCTTGGAAGGGACTGGACTACCGGGTGTGGAGGAGGGTGTGAGGGAGGAGCTGTCCTAGCCTGAGTGTGAGAGACGAGTTAACAGCTCAATTGTTATTTCAATTACACGGATTATTTGAAAACAATGTTATGAGTTTCATCACTGACAACCCCGGGAAATGGCTGCTATGGCAACCGGGAAAAAGAATGGCGCTGGCCAACCAATCCAAAGTTCTGTCTGCAGTCCCAGTTTGTTCAAACTCTTCTCCGCGGCCCCTCCCATCCTCCGCTTGGGGAAAGGCTTGAAAGAAAGGAAGCAAAGGGCAAGTGGAGGGACTTTGAAGAGGGGGAAACGGGGGCAGTGAGAAGAGAGAATCGGATCACCTCTGGGGAGATTGGGAGATGCTCCGTGGGTAAGCACACTTACTACGCGAGCACAAAGACCTGAGTTTGAATCCGAAGCGCCCATGTAAAAAGCCAGGCACAGCTATGAGGTCCTATGACCCAGCACTGGGGGAGGAAGGGCAGAGACAGTAACCCCCAAAGGCTCTGCTGGCCAGACAGCCCAGTCAAAGTTTCTGGTTCGATGGCAGACCCTGCCTCAGGAAGTAAAGTGGAGACCAATAGAACACACCCAGTGTCTGATTTGGCCTCCACATATGCATACAAGGGTGCACACACCTGCACATTCACGTGCTTGCAAAACACACATACACACACTGGCACACTAGAGTCCCCCTGGGCAAGGACATTGGCTCACTGTACAGCAGGGAGTACAAGGCTCTCACCACCCTCTGATTGACAAGGGGGCTCCCAGACACCTCTCACCACCCTGCTTACTGCTGGGTAAGTTCCCCGAGGTCCCCTCCTCTCAGGACACACAGGCCACCTTGTCTCCAGGTGCTGGAGCCTTCACTGGAGGAGAGGAAGAGCAGGCGGGTGAGTTCTGTGAGATTCCTGGATCCTCTGAGCACCCTGCAGCTTCTTCCTGCTTCTCTCTCAGAGCCTCTATAGGGCAGCCCCACCTTTCCCAGACCAAAGCCTGTAGGATCCGATAAAGAGCCTTTGGCCTGGCAACGGCCCTTGCTTCCCCATCAGAAAGTGCCCATGCGATGCCTACTCTACAGAAACATGCTGCCTCTCCGGAGCTCTGCGCTCTTGCCATCTACCCTGTGGCTCCAATCCCTTGCTGTTTTATCAAGAAACCCATAGAGAGGCACCAGGTACCATGCTAAACACTGTACAAATATCAACCCCCCACTTGGTGATCAGAGACTGATTATCAACATCCCTTACAGATGGAGAAACTGAGGCAGTCATATGACTTGTGCAGATCCTGGCAGTCAGGAGGACCGGGCTACTCCAGAACTCCTAACTCCTCCAGACACAAAACAGACCTGGTATGGGGCAGGCCTGAGGGATGGGATGACTTCTAAGACAGAACCTTGGCTTCCTCTCTCAGGACACCTCCCACTAGCTCTGGAAGCTCACACAGCTCTCTCCAGTTGCTCAGCAGGGGAGACCTGGACAGAAGTGAACACAGCAGGCCTCAGCAGGGGAGCTGTGATGTTTCAGAGCTAACTGTTGCCAAGAGCTCTGCTCTTCTGGAAGGCGGGAAGCTTTGCAGCGGCATCCTCATTAAGGTGGTACCCAGTGCTGTTCGAGAGACAGACACCATGTGTGCGTCACCTCACTGACCTGTGGTGATGCCAACAACCCCATTGTGAAGATGAGGAAACTGGGGCTCAGGGAATCAAGGAGATTTGTTCAGTGTCAGCCAGGCAATATGTCACCTGTCAAGAGAGATGATCAGGTACCACCAGGACACAAAGAGCGGGAAAGACACTCAGATGGAGTAGATGGAGGGTTCGGCAAAGCTGGTAGCTAGAAGGCAACCTTGTGGCAACGCTAGCTGGGACAGCTGTGTCTGACTTAGCAGGCGAAAAACTATGCCAGGAGACAAAATGAGGTCTTGAGTGTCAAGCAAAGGTTCTGGAGCTGACAGAGTCATTGCTTCCATCTTTCCTCCCTTTCTCTTGCTCTCCCTCCCCCACTCACCCTCTTCTTCCCATGTTCCCCTTCCCTCTCCACTCCTCGTGCTCCCTCCCCCATCCTCCCTTCCTCCTGTGCTCCCTCCCTCCCATCCTCCCTTCCTCCTTATGCTCCCTCCCTCAACAGCCTCCCTCCCATGCTTCCTTCCTCCCGTGCTCCCTTCCTCCCTGTGCTCCCTCCCTCCCATCCTCCCTCCTGTGCTCCCTTCCTCCCGTGCTCCCTCCCTCCCATCCTCCCTGCCTCCTTATGCTCCCTTCCTCCCGTGCTCCCTCCCTTCCATGCTCCCTTCCTCCTGTGCCCCCTCCCTCAACGGCCTCCCTCCCATGCTTCCTTCCTCCCTGTGCTTCCTTCCTCCTGTGCTCCCTTCCTCCCTGTGCTCCCTCCCTCCTGTGCCCCTCCCCAAACGGCCTCCCTCCCGTGTTCCCTCCCTCCCATGCTCCCTTCCTCCCATGCTCCTCCCTCAACAGCCTCCCTCCTGTGCTCCCTCCCGTGCTCCCTTCCTCCTGTGCTCTCTTCCTCCCTGTGCTCTCTTCCTCCCATGCTCCCTTCCTCCCATGTTCTCTCTCTCCCATTCTCTCTCCCTTCCGTGCTCCCTCTCTGCTCTCTTTCTCCCTGTGCTCCCTTCCTCCCATGCTTCCTTCCTCCCATACTTTCTTCCCCCTGTGCTGCCTCCCTCCCGTGCTCTCTCCCTCCCGTGCAGTAAAGCAATTTCCCAAAACGTTTTCTCTAATTTGTGATTGTTTTCCTAACCCAGAAACAGCAAGTCCAGGATTCTCCAGCCTCTGAGCCAAGCCCAGCGGAGCTGCCAGCACGACTGGTGCCTGCCACCAACTCAGCCTGTTCGCTAACCTGCAAGTTCCTCTGTTCCCAGAGCCATGAGGCAGTGGGCAGGTGGTGGAAGGGATTCACGGGCCCAGATCCAGGGCTTTTTTTCCCAAGGCCTGTGGAGTAGATGCAGAGACCCTGGAGTGGCAGGGGAGTTGGCACCTCCTCTAGCTGGCTGCCACACATTGAGGACATAAGTACTACCATTTATGGAGGAAGGGTGCCACCAAGCTCCAGAAGGGGCCACGGCTGAGCTTGGTGATAAAAGTCTGTGGAGAGAATGGACTGTGAGAATTTACAAGGGGTGGGGGTGTGAGTGCGCACGTGTGTGTGTGTGTGTGTGTGTGTGTGTGTGTGCACAGAAAGTCCCTGTCGGGAACTTGAACTCACAGCAGGAAGAGAACATCAGAAGCAGCTAAGCAAAGTGGCCAGGTGCCTATTAGGGTAAGAGGACCAGTACTATGGTCCAGGGCCCATTGTCACAGAGACTCAGTGACAGGATCTGGGGCTACGTAGGGGCTGACACACCCGTGGAGTACAGCCTAGGTTCTGTTCTGGACTGTGAGGAGAGAAGCCTATGCCCAAAAGACAGCGTTTTCCTATAGCCAGTGGGCATTCTGCCAGGGACTCAGTTGGAGGCTGAGGTTTGTGAGAACAGGGCTTATAAGGGGACAGAAAAGACAGAGGCTCCCCAGGATGGAGGCAAGGGCTCTCAGAAATGAAGGATACCTTGGGGACAAACATGGCAGAGGCCTGGGGTTGAAGAAGACACCCTTGTTCTGGGTTTCTTCCGAGAATCAGTGTTCCCTGCTGCTCCTGCCCTGATACCAGGTACCCCGCTTTAACCCACCTTCACCTCACCACAGCTTATCTTCTTGCTCTACAGTCACCGCCTCCTGCAAACATAATTACCCCCACTCCTTTCTCCAAGGTCGCATCCAGAGTTCTCCACTACCGCCTCCCAAAGTCCCAGTCTGCTGCCCTCTTTGCTCAACCACTCCTACAGTTTTGAGGACTCCTCTCCAGCTGAACACAGGCAGATGGTGCAGTGGTCGATAGGGCAGTCCTCCCTCTAGCTAGCCTCGATCTCTCCAGCTTCAAAGTGGTCAGTGTCCTCTGCCCTGTCCTCATTTCTCCACCAGCCTCATCCCGTGAGCCACTTCATCCAGAGGCCTTCACGGAACACCTCCGACGTGGGATGAGATAGACTCCAGCTATGGTTTGGAGAAGACATTGGCAGCTTAGGCAGATGTGTACAGAAGAGGAGTATGCCTGTGACTACACACACTCACAGGAGCCAGGGAAAACAAACAGCAAATCTGTGCAGTATTAGCCGCTAACACTTTGGGAGCACAGCTCATCTCCAGGCCACAGTCCATCAGAACCCTTCACCGTCAGGAGGACATGAAGTCTCTTTTTAATTTCTGTCCTCCGGCTTAAAAGGTTCACTGCCTTTCAATGTCTTTCTTAATCTCCATCTTCACCAACAGGCATCTCCAAGTGTCGGTGTAAAGATTTCACCCAAACTGGGCACATAGGAAGCTTCTAAGAAACACATTATGAATGAATGGGTACTTTGGTGTAGTCACTGATGGGAGGCAGCAGACAGCCAGGAGACGTAAAGCGAGGCAGTGGGATGTGGGTGGGTGGGTGGTGGATGGCACGTGTGGGTGGACAGCAGTGGGTGGTTAGGTGGGCAGAAGCAGCAGGGGGACAATGGGCACCTCAGCGTTTGGAGGGAGGTGGGTGGGTGGGTGGGTGATGGGTTGGAAAAGACCGAAGGATGGAGGCATTGGTGGGAAACTGGGTAGCTGAAAAATGTTGGCAGAATCTCAGCTTTTCTGGGAGTCTCTCAAGCCAAGACTCCCCTGATTTGATTAATGAGCCCTAGTTCTCGTACACAGACACACCAGACACACACACACGCACACACACACACACACACACACACACACACACACACGATATCCAGGCGAACCACACTGTTTCATTTCTCTTCTTTCTCCACAGCACCACAGCATTTCCCGCAGCCGGGCGGCTCCGGGTCCAGGTGACCCCCTGGAGCTTTTCCCGTGGTCCCTCGATTCTCCCTCACTTCTTCTGGGTGATTCTAGTGCCTGCTCCCTGTGTTCTCTTTCCTTTAATTCCTCCTAAAAATCCAGCCGGCCCCCTGCAGTAGCTCCCCATCCGCTGCATTCCTCAGTCAGGGGCACCGCATGGCACATGGCCGGGGAGCCTTCCCTTCAACTCCTCTCTCTCCTCCCCTTTATGTCTTCTGTGCTCTGTCCAGCGTGGCCACTAGCTCTCAACCAGACATCACCAAGCCACTTCCGCTCCACTCAGCCACTCCCTCCTTAAGGCCTCTCCAACCACAGCAGTGCCACGACAGCTCCAGGCTGTCCCCCATGATATGTGTCCAGTGAGTCACCTTGTTGAGATGTGCTTATGACACACCTACTCTCTCTGTGTGTGTGCATACGTGTAACAGGTGTGAGTTCAAGGCTTCTAGAGCCTTCCCCGTAGTGAATGCTCCAGTCCTTCCTCCCCACAAACCTCAGAGGTCAGGACAGAAGCCCAAAGGCTGGTGACATGTCTCAGGTCCCTCCCCTGGTAAATGTCAGTCTGGCTCCTGTGCCCTCAACAGAACCCTGTGATTGATTACACAGCGTCCTGGAAGTGAGACTGGCTCTTCCTCTCCCTAGTCCCCTCTGGCCGTGCAAGTGGCAGTTCCTCTGCCCTCTGCCCTCCTTCCCTTCCTTTGCTTGGTTTATTTTTGCTCTGAGACAAGGTCTCACATAGTCCAGACTGGCTTTGAACTCACTATGTAGCCAAGGATGACCTTGAACTTTTGATCCTCTGGCCTCTACCTCTTGAGTGCTGGGATTACAGGTTTATACCAGCACCCCTAGTTTTATCTGGAGTGGGGATCACATCTAGGGATTCACACATGCTGGGCGCCCCACCAACTGAGCCACATCTCTAGTCCCGCCCTGTTCCCCTTCAAGCTCACTTGGAAGAGGGTCCCGTGAATGAACAGACCCAAAAGAGGGCACTGAAGGCCCCTTTTCCTGGGGCGAATACCCATCCACGCAGTGAGTTGCTGATTGGTCCCTAAAGGCTTTCAGCTCCAAGTGCATAAACCCCCACACAGCTGCTTGTGTGAGAACACACATGCCATGGAGCCCCTAGCCTGGGCTATGTCTCTCCTCAGCTTCGTCAGTCTCTAACGCACAATGTCAACTCACAGTCTCTGCAGGCCCCACCCTGAAGCCACAGGCCTCTCTCTCTGGACACCTGAATCTGCCCAGCTTGTCACCTGTCCATCATCCTGTCTGCCTACTGACCTGGATCCACCTGCCTCTGCTCCCCATCCATCAGCCTGCCTCAGCCTGTCCACCTCGTGTTCCTGTCTGTCTGATGTCTGCCACTCTGCCCATCAGACACACAGTCCACCTCCTAACCCTGGTCCCCCAGTCTCCAGTGACAACAAAGGAGGAATGTGGCCTTTGCGGTCACCACTCACTGAGCTGGCCACATCTTAACATCACAACCTGCCGTTTCAGAGTCCCGCTGGTCCCCCCGCACCCAGCCCCCTCATTTCCCAGAGGCCCCCCCAGCCTCGCTGAGTCTAAAGGCTCCTATTTAAGGAATCAGATCAGTTGCCATGTACCTTCTGCCAAAAATGTCCAAGCAGTCCCCAAGGAAATCACTGGACACAAGCGTGAAGATGTGTGTACAAGGATGCTCACAGCGGAATTGTTTGTAATAGCGAAAAGGTTGGGAGCAACCCAAGTGTCCGACCGCGGGGGCTGGCTGAGTGAATTATGGACAGCCACACAATGGCGGGCTGGGCAGCTATTAAAAAATGGTGATGTGGATGTCTCTTCATTGAAATGGCAAGACGCTCACAGTACACTATCCAGCAGCAAGGCAGGCTACAGAGGCACACATGCACAGCGTGATGCCATTTTGATTTTTATTTCCAATCTACGTCAAAAAGAGCACGTATCAAAGTGGTGGCCAAGGGGTAGTGGGATCATGACTAATTAAAAACGTCTTCACGTGTAAAATGACATGCAGGAGCATGTGTGTACACTTACGCCCACACGAATACACTCTTCCTAGGAGCTAAGCCAGATGCTCTGTCCTGTATCGGTACCTCCTCCCATCTTCACGGGAGGTAAGGGAACTGAAGGGATTCCCTAGGTGAGAAAACAGAGGGTCCTAGCAATAAGCAGTGGAAGAGCTTAGCTGTAAGTGCAGCTCTCTTGGGCTCCAGGGTCAGTGTTCTTAGTTGGCAAGTTACTGTGTTTTTCATTTTGATAAGCTGTAAGTCATTTATTTGAAGAAAAATAATGAATGTCTAGGAATGAATGGCCTTGGGAGGCAGAGGCAGGCAGATCTCTGTGAGTTCAAGGCCAGCCTGGTGTATAAAGAGAGTTCTAGGACAATCAGAAATGCTACACAGAGAAAACCTGTCTCGAAACAAAACAAAAACAGAAAACAAGAAAATAATGATGCCTTTTGACCCAGAGACATTTCTAGACACGGCCCAATGTCCTTTGGGGACCAAAAGTGGCCCTGGTTTAGAAACACTGACCTGAATAGATCAGTTGGTAGAGTGCCTGCCTAGCATGCAGGAAGCCCTGAGTTTGATCCCTAATACTGCACACGAGCCAGTCATGGTGACTCATACTTACAATACTTTGGCATGGTAACTCATACTTATAAAACCAGCACTCAGGAGGCAGAGGCAGGAGGATCAGAAATTCAAGGTCATCCTCAACTACAAAGTGAATTTGAGGTCAGAGGCACATGAGACCCTGTATCAAAACAGACAGACAGAACCAAACAACCCAAGGCCAGAAAGAGGGCTCAGCAAATAAAGGCACTCGCAAGCCTGCTGACCTAAGTTCAATCCCCAGACCCGGCATAAAGATGAAGACAAGAACTGACTCCACAGAGCTGTCCTCTGCCCTCCACAAGCATGTCATGGCACATGTGCCAGCATGTACATGGCACATCGCGTGCACACACGCACACATACACAATGATAATAACAATGAACATTAGAAGAACCAAAAGAACAACCAAATCTACATGTTCTCCTGAAAAACAAATGATGAAAATGAACAGAACCAGGAGAGGGGGCTGGTGAACTACACACCAGGTAGCAGCCCTCGGCCTCAGAGCTGTGGCTGTCCCCTATGTAGGAGTCACAGGTATGCCGACTCCCACACGGCGTGACTCTAAGCCCCTCCCCAAGCCCACACTTGATGCAGCAGAGGCAGCGCTGGTTGTGTGCCGCACGCCAAGCTCCACACCCCGGAGACAGAAGGGAATGTCCACACTGGCCTCCACGGAGTCTCCGCAGCCTCTGAGCCGCTCTTTGTACTGCACAGTGCTCGGCAGTGGAGTGGCCAGGGGTGGGGACATCCCGTGGGTGGTAGGTGGTTTGGCAATGTCATCAGTGCCAGCCTTTACCCACCGGGTGCCAGTAATGGCCTTCGACCCAAAGACATTTCTAGACATCACCCGACGTCCTTTGGGAACCAAAAGTGGCCCTGGCTGAGAAACATTGGCCCGACATACTGAAAACAATAATGAGGCTGCTGGTGGGAAAACCTACGCTCTGCTTCTAAGGGTTTGCAGCAGAGGGGTGGTCGTGGGGTGGTCCTACAGGGCTCCCCAGGCAGCACCTGGTCCTGAGGATCAGGTCCTACATGCCCTCTTCCTGCCTTAGACTAGACATGGAGTGACCCCCTTCACCCTAGGGCCCTCACAGGCATGCTCCCAGCCCCGACAAGGAAGTCCAGACTTTTCAGCATTATCCCCTGAGTATCACCACTTTCAGGTCCCACCAGCTTGTCACATGCATCTGTCCCTAGCTGGTCCCCACCACTTCTGTAGTCCTTGCCTCATATTGTGCTCCCACAGCCTCATGAGCCAGAAATTGGCATACACCCTCTGCATTCATCCGAGCACTCTCGGGTCCTACATGCTGCCCTCAGAGCAGGTCCAGCAAAGGACCTGGCTTCCCTGTCTATCCACTCCCCCACAGCTGGGGCTGAGGCTTTTCCAGACAAATGTCACCAGGTGCTTCCCTTGCTGAAAACTCTCAGGGTCCCCCACTGCTCAAAGATTCCAGCCCCAAGGGACCTGCTGCTGCAGCCCCATAGGTGGCTTCTCTGCACCACCCTCCCGCATTCACTTCAGGCAGCTGGGTTTGTGGCTTCCCAACCCCTTTTCTCCCTCGCCTCGGGGGACCTCAGCAACCCTGAGCCTGCCTTCCTCTCCAGTGCCCCCTCCTCATTTTCACTCCTCGGAGGACCGTTATTCAACCCTGCAGGGCCCTGCTTGTACCTCACTCTTTCCGCAAGTCTCCACTGCTCATCCATAGCTCTGACCACGATGATAGGAACTGTTTGTCTGCTGGGCACCGTGGACCGCTGGCCTCCTGCTGGCTCAGACTAACAGCTGTATTGCCTAGCACACATGCATGCTTAGCAGACACATGTTTACATGTAAGTTTTTCCAACTGGATTATGAAGGGATGGATGGCTGCACAGCCAGGTGTATGGGTGGACACACGGGAAAGAGACTCCAGGGGTGGGTCATTGGGCTTCAGAAGATTTTTGGACAAGGCGTTCTGAGGAAGGGCAGGTTTGGCCTTCTGCAGGACTGTCGGGTTGGAGGCACCCTGGGAGATAAAGGAGGAGGCAGACGGATTACAAGGACCTTGAATGTCACTGTGCAGAGCCCGGACTTAATTCAGTAGGCGATGGGGAGCCATGGAGGGGTTTTAATCAAGCAAGTGACGCGGTCCCACCTGTGCCGGAGAACGGTCGCTGTGACTGCGGCAAGGACTGGGGTAGGAGGAGACAGGAGGCCTGGAGGCTGGCAAGGAGGTCGCCACCACGGCTGACACTTTTCAAAGCCAGGATGCCTTGGTCAGAGCAGGAACCATGGGGTGGGTCGGGGAGAGAAGACAGAAACTGGGACAAAAGGAACCTGTGAAAATCTAGAACCTTTCTTCTTTGCCCCTGGCCTTTTAGCTAGCATAGGAGGAGCCTGAGGTCAGAAGGAGCCTGATTCTAACTCCCCCTGCCCCGCCCCCCCCCAGTAGCCAAGCAATTGTGCCAAAGCAGGGCGAAGCCGCTGCATCCAGGATTACCGGCAGAGGAGCATTTCCGTAACCGATGTTTTGTCTGTGGGCAACCTGAGTGCCCAGGACGGTGCTAAGGGAACTGGTTTGTGCATGTTTCTTTCTTTCTTTCTTTTTTCCCTCACAACAACTCAACAGAGATGTGAAGTAACTTGTTAAAAGCCACACAGCCCACAAGTAGCAGCGACAAAGCCAAACAGCAGATGGATTGGTCTGATGGGGAAACAGGAAGCGCCCTCAACGTGACAGCAGGAAGGCAGGGCCTGGAGAACCGACAAGGAAGGAAAGGAGCACCTCCAGGTTCTGGAACCTTCTATGCTCAGACCCAGACTCAGAGTTAGGAAGGCAGAGGCCGCTGTAAGAGAACCCAGCTAAGGAGTGGGCACTGTGCGCATCCTCAGCAAAAATAAAGCAGGAACTTTTGAGGGGGAAACGGTGGCATAGGCCCAGGCCCCAAGAGCACCGCATCACAAGCCTTTTTGCAAATTAGATGAGAGTGTGCCTTCTCCAGGCAGACGCGGTTGCCTTCAGGGCACCTTACTTGTTGAGTGGAGCTTAAAATAGATTTCAGACCCTTCTCTCCTCCTGAACCTAGTGTCCTCAAGACAGTCAACAACCTGCCCAATGCCACACAAGACAGCTACACTTCCGCCTCCCTGTTCCAAACCCCTGCCTCCTAGTATCCAGGCTCCCTGACATACGCATGGACAAATTTTGGGCAAATGTAACTTTCTCTGCTCCCAGCCAGACAAAGTCTGATGACTCTGGCCCGTGATCCTGATGACAACCTTAAGGTCAGAGCCTGTCCTGATTAGGGCAGGAGCGAGGAGTGCGGTAGGGATGGATGGGGGGCATCTAGGCTTTCTTTAGAGACACAAGAAGCAAAACTGAAGGTTCTAGAAAGCAGAGGCCGCCTGTCAAGTGTTCCCTCTTAAGGGTGCTCTGAGGAGCCAAAGCTAGTGGAGAGGACCCTCCCCACCCCCGTGTGTGTGGGGGGGGGGCATTGGCAAAATAAGGCTTTGATTCCTGAGCCTGCAGGAAGGTCCTGGTCCCCTCCCAGTCAAGTTTGACCGATACTGCTTGTCCTGGCTCATTGGGGAGGGGTGGTAGGATCCTAACTGGGATCTCAGCCTAGCCTCTTCTCAGGGTCTCCTTCCACTGTTAGTAAGTAACTACTACCCTGTCCCAAGTCACCCGGCATGGGTTTGGTTACATAAACAGGAATGTATTCTCCCTCCACACCCGGGGCTGCATTTCCAATGGATTTTCCTGATGGAAGAAAAGGAGAGGCAACTCAGACAAAAGAAATTTAATTGGCCAACACTTCTATCTGGTATGGTAAATAAACTGTTCCAAACTTTGCTATATTGGAGGTCCCTGTCCCAGCTCTTGCCTGACCCTGACAGGGAGCCTCAGAATAGCACAAGTGAGGGCACAAAGAACCCAGAAAGGGCAGAGGCCGAAGTCCCACTTCTGCGCAAATCGTAGACTGCCAGAGAAGCAGACAAGACCATAGCCACCACACACACTCACACACTTTAGACACAAGTACCCAGCCAGGCTCACAACAGTGTGTCATTTTGGTTTCTCTGTCAAAGTCACTGAGCAGCTTTCTTCCCCTAGGAGCCCAGGGATCTACCTTAAACACCTCATGAGGCCTGGGTGTCAGGGTACCTGGGTCCCCATTGTGACCTCGAGCCTGCTTCCCATACTTTAAGATGGGAAGGAGGGCAGCCTTGGTCGATAGCTTCAGACATGGTGACTGACCCAGAGGCAGGTGCCCTAGGCCGAGAGAGACCTAGCTTGCTTGTTAAAGCACCCACTGAGAGATACTGGCACTGGTAATGAAGGAAGAGGACAGAGACACCCTGTCAACCCTCCCAATCCCAAGCAGTAGTTAAGGGACCACAGTGACTTCCAGGAGCAATGGAAGAGGCAAGGAACCCAGCTGGAGCAGGGAGGAATAGAGGCAGGCTTGGGGAAGAAGGTGCCTCCTGACCAGGCAGAGAGCAACTGAGGCAGGCTGAAAGAAGGTGGACACACTAAGGATGAGATGGACAAGAGTAAGAGTGGGCACTGGTGGGCAAGCGTGGGGGATATACCTAGGGACAGAGCACGTGATAGGCAGGTTTTCAGGACAGTAGGGAAAGAAGAGGGTGGGAGTTGGGAGCGTGCACCCCGCTCCAGCAGCCCTGCAGAGGCAATAGCCAAGGCTAATAAACAAGCTATTGGCTAGGCTGGGCACTCCGGTCAGCCCGTTCTGGAACCCGGGGAGCGCTAGAATCAGACCCTGAAAGCAGAACTGGACCGCACACCATCCCGCAAGCCAGCGACCAGGGTGGGAGAGTGGGAGAGAAAGCAGAGGGTTCCCAGCTGCGCTTTCTCCTAAGGGCTGGCTTCAGCCAGCCGGCGCTTCTGTGCCCGCCAGCAGGGGGTGCCCCTGTGGCTTGGGGAGACCTCGGGGGACTCCGATTTCTGTCTGCGCTCCGCTCGCTAAACCCCACAGGGTAGTCTCCCGCAGCTCCCCGGCTGAGGCAAGGACCCTACTAGGCCACAGCGGGAGTGGTGAGGTCAGGTCCCCAGGCAAAGGCGGCATGGATAGGGATAGTGTCCACCGAGGGTCCCGCAACCCTCACGGCCACACGGTTCACGCCTCCCGGTTCCGCACCCCGGGCCTCGAGGGTCAGTCCCGAGTGGCGCTCGCTTTGGACGTGAGCTTGTGAAGCCCGGTCTTTCTCCGTAGTGGGAACAGAGTCCCCGGAGTAGGGTGCGGAGGAAGAGGGAAGCGCTGCCCCACAATCTCCGCCCTCATCCGACGGCCGAGGGGTGCAGGGGTCACGTCTGCAGGGCCGCAAGGGTCCCCGTAGCCTGTCCTGCTCACCCCACCCCAGGGTGGCCGCAGCCGCGCGTGTCTCGGCGGCCCGACCCGCACACGCACCCGCGCGGCGCACACGCTCCCGCCGCGCCGATCGCCGAGCCTCCGGGAGGGGCCGCGAGCCCACGAGCCCATGAGCCCAGCCCGGGCAGCGCGGGGTGAGCTGCGGGGACGCCAGGATCCCGGCCGGTGTCTAGGCTGGGTTTGCCATCCCCGCACCCCTTCCCGCGCGCCGGCCCTGCACCCCGGTGCGGCCACCTCCTCCCCCCTCCCAACCAGCCCCCCGGCCTGCGGGGCATCCCCGAGCTCTGAGCTCAGGGACCGCGACTCAGGGTCCGGGAGGTGGCCGGGCTGGGCTCAGCGCCGGGGAAAGTTTGGACGTGGAAAAGTCCCCTTCGCCCTACCGGGGTGGGGGCGCGGGATGGGCGCGCTTGTGCCGTTGCCCCGGAGCCCGCGCCGCGCCCGCCTCTCCCCGGTCCGTGCGCCCTCCCGGCCCGCAGCCTCCCCCGGCAGCGATCGGCTGGCCTCCCGCAGGCGCCGCGCGCTCTTACCTCGGGGAGCGGCCGGGCTGCACCCTGGTCCCCTCGCCTCGGGACGCCAGCGAGCTACGGGATCCCGGCCAGGTCCGGCCCCGGCGTCCGCCTGGAGGAGCCGAGGGAGAGCGGGAGCGAGATGGGGAGCCGCGGCGGCGAGTGCGCGCGTGTGTGGAGGAGCGAGAGAGCGAGGGAGTGTGCGTGTCTGACTAGGGGGGAAGTGTGCAAGGGACAGATCCCTTCCTTCCTCCCGCAGCCTCTGGTGGAGACTCGGAGAATGCAGCGCCCGCCGGGCAGGAGCGACGCGCCGTGCCGAGCCGCAGGCGGCCGCCGGGCCGGACCCCGCAGCCAGCCGGGGAGCCCGGCCCCCCGCCCCGACCGCGCCCCTCCCTCGCCCGCGGGGCCGAGAGGCTCCGTCTCCCCTGCCGCCGGCCGCGGGAAAGCCCCCCGGGGAAGTGCTCCTCCTCCCGGCCCCGATTCGCGCGAAGGGAGCGCCCCCAGGAGGGGAGTACGCTCGTCCCTGCCTGGCGGCTCAGCTGCCCCGAGGCACCCGTGGCAGACTAGACCCTGTCCCCATTACTCCCCTGGCCAGAGACTTCGCTGCATCTAACCTACACGAACACACACACACACACACACACACACACACACACACCACTGAAAGCCTGGCTTCAAAAGAAGGGGGTGCAAGCTAAGGTAGGGGCTGGCTTCTCAAGAGGCCACCCCTGGCTGGTTGCCCAGAAAGGCCCTTTGCACAGACTGAGGCTTCAGAAACAGTCACTGTGCATTGAGGTGGACAGAGCCCCTTTCTGGGGCTGGGAGTCTGCTGGCAGGTGGAAGGTGAGCTGTCCTGGGAAGAGAGCCATGCTGGACCACCCCTCTTTAGGAGAGAGCTCTGGAGTCCTGCCTCCAACCAAACCAAACCAAAACAAAACAAAAAAAAACCAAACCAAGACAAAACAAAATAAAACCCAGCCCAGCCTAAACTTAGTGTCCTCTTGCACCGGTGTAATAAAATCCTCCCGCTGTCCAGAAACGTCTGGAAAATCGGCTTTTTCAACCTTCCTCAAATTGAGCTAGCCCACTGCCCCTTGTCTTTTTTGCTTGGACTGCTTTTTCTCTTGGCTGCACTGAGGCCAGCGAGGTGACTGAAGTATATCATGCAGCCGTGTGTCTTTGCCATCCTGCCCCTAACCAGGCACCCTGGCCTGCAAAACAGACACTAATGTTAAAGTGGAGGCCGCACCCTCCTCCAAGACCCTGTCTCCTGTGGGTCTCCAGGGAGCCACACTTCAGCTTACCCTGGCCGGGCGCTCTAATTTCCACCCCTCACACTCACTGGTCCCTGGTGACCCGCTTCCCCTCTGGGTGGTTGCATTTCTGGTCCTCCCTGCTAAACTCCATCACTCTTATTTATTTTGAGATTTATTCTCTACCTCGACAGCCAGTTCCCTCCCTTAAGTCCTTCTCGCGGTTCAGTCCCTTCATTGATCTCCCAAGCCTGGCTTTTGTATAGCCCCTTCTGGTCTCTTTCCTCCCTCCTCTCTCTATTCTTAGCCGCTACTCTTTCATGCTTTCAGAGACCAGAGGCTGGCCCTTCCAGATGCATTTCTTCACTTTCTGCCTCTCTCAGACTGACTTTTGCAGCTGTGGGTCCTCCTTTCTTGTCCCCCACACCTGGGTGTGTGCTGCTCTCTAAGGAATCTGACCTACTTACATGGCCACAGGTTATTTGGGCCTGGGCTGCCCTCCACCCTTGACTGTACATACTGGGGTGCTCTTCTCCCCAGAACTCTTTATTCAAACCTCACCTTTTACTCTGCCAACATCTAGCCTCCCCATCTGAGGCTGCCTCCTGCTCTTACCTTTGACTCTTTTTTTCCACAAACCTCCTCTGGACACATGCCAGGTACTGTCCTGGACTCTGGGAATACATGGGACTCAACCATCATCACAATTGTTGTGATCCTGTTTATGAAGATACAATATCAGTCCCATTTTACAGATAAGGAAACTGAGGTGCCACATTTTGGAATATCAGGAATACACAGGCAACAAATGGTGAGAGCAGATTAATGCATTCTGCCTGGGTCCTCCACCCTTGTTCTCCTCCGGTCTGGTAGTGGGTAAGCAAGAATCTCGCTGACTGCAGTATGTGACCAATGCAGCAAGAGGCAGTGTGGTGCGATAGAATTGCCTTCGTTCTGTTCTGCTTGGGATGGAGGATGCAGGCCTCTTTCCCCAGTGTTGATGCACGGATCAGATGATCATAACAATAGCGGTTAGCAGGCCCTGTGCTGCCCATTGATTTTATACACAGGGAGGCCGGGGCAAAGAGAAACCCTGAAACTTGCTGAAAGTCACAGGGCACGTGGAAGAGCTGGACTTGGGGCCTACACAGGCCTCTGAGCTGAACTGGTATGGAATACTGCTTCCAGGTTAGCAATGGGCCTAGTGCACCTCGGGTGTCTTTATGTCATGTGTGAAGGTGACCAAAGAAGAGGAGAACCACTCCTCCAGGACTGGATGGAGTCATGAAGAACTTGGAGGGATGAATTAGGGATTTTTCTGGGAGAAGCTTGAGATTCCTTCGAAAGAGTGCCAAGCAGCCTTGCTACGCTGATGACCTTTGGAATAGTCATTTGCACCCCTGGCCTTCACCCTCTTTTGAACCCAGTCTTCCTCCTCCTCTACTTCATGACATTTGGGGCCATAACCCTTTGTCACCGTGTTGTTCCACGCATGGCAGTCTGCCTAGTAGTGTCTCCAATATCTGCTCACTAAGTCCTGTGGTTCCAGTCCCTTCTCCTAGCTGCGACAACCATAAGACAATGTCCAGATGCTGCCGAACGTTTCTTGAAGGGCAAAGGCAGCCTTAGCTGACCATCAGGGCTCCGGCGTGAGTGTCTGCCCCAGGGTGTTGTGCTTTTGAACAGGTATTACCAGGTATGTGTCTATGTATGTTTATATGTGTATATGTCTGTATATGTATATATGAGAGTGTATATGTATGTATGTGCATTTATATGTGTATGTCTGTATATGTCTGTATACACACACACTGTGTGTGTTTCTATGTGTATGTAAGAGTGTTGCATGTGCACATACACATACACACAGGCACACTTTCAGGTCCAGGCTCTTCCTCTCCTTGGTTCTTCCTCTCCCTTTTACAATTGCTTACATTATAACCAGACCCCACAGGGCTCACCTGCCTCTCTTTTCTCCTCCACCTACAGACCCAGAATGGCTTTCTGTCCTCCTGCTTGTCTGTCTGCCTGTTGCCTTGATACACACATTCTGCCTTCTCTTCTGACACCCTCCATCCTGGCTGTCTGTTCCTCTCCAGCAGTGTTTCTCTGAGGCATCCTGAATGTGTGTCCTCACTTGTCCTCTCTACCTGTCCCCACATCCCCCCACCCTGTCACTGTCTTTGGCTGTCTGCTTCTCCTTAGTTCTCTCTCTCTCTCTCTCTCTCTCTCTCTCTCTCTCTCTCTCTCTCTCTCTCTCTCTCGTCTTTCTGTCTCTGCCATCAGTCCCCCTGCTCTCAGGTCTCCATGGTCCCCCCTCCCATGTCACTGGACTCTGACCTCACCCTGGTCTCTTCCCATCTTCCCTCCTCCCTCTTCACTTCTTTTCCTCCTCTCCCTTCCATGCTTCCCATCCCTCCTCTCCTCCCTCCTGTACTCCCCGTTCACTCCCTCTCCCCCTCCCTCTCTGTCCCTGGGAGCTGGAAGTTAAAAGCTCTTCCGAACTTGCTCTGCAGTCGCTGTTCCCGGCGCCTTTCATCTCGCCAGCACATTTGTAAAACTGCGCAGACTGAAGGGCCGTGACATGAACAACCAAAGAAATGTCAATGCTAGGATGGGGCCGCCAGCCCACAAGGCGGGTGGAGGAACTATTGGGGCACACCCCAGTGACTCCTAGGAGGGGATTCTTGACTCAGACAGCCCTTATCATGGCTATGTACTTCTTCAAGGCTGAGCTCAGCACAGGGTGGGGCAGGGGCAGGCATGGTGGACGAAGAGAAGACCTTAGGGCTGCCAACTGGACCAAGGCAAGACTAGGCTCGCGCTGGCATTCGGGAGCTCTGGGGAGCAGAGCTGGATGGGTTTGTTACCCCCCAAACAACTCATCCTGTTCAAAGTCACCAACCCAAAGCCAGAATGTATGAATGCAGACCCTACCACTGCCAGTTCTCAGTCCTGTCACCCTGAGCAAGTAGTTTTACTCCTGCTCCTCAGAGGAAAGCAAAGATTATTCTAGCAACATCCATGTCGAAAGCCTGGAGTGAAGGTTAGATAAATTAACCCATGCATGACACTTAGAATAGGTTTTTGTTGTAGTCAACAAGAAATGGATCTGCTGGATAGGATGGTGGCCCCCATACTGCAGAGGGGAAACCAAGAGTTAGAGAAGGAGATGACCTAAGGGAGGAACAGGGGTTAAAGTCCCACCCCCTCTCTCCTTTTCCTTTCTCCTGGGGTTTGTGGGCACAGGGTTGGGACTCACACTCTAGCTGGCTGAGTTATTTGTTTGCTTCCCTGCTATGGCCTGTGGAGGGGGATCATAGTAGATGTCCAATAAACGCTTGCTAATAGATGGATAAAAATGTTGGAACGCATCAAGATTAGACAATTGAAAGGTGCTTCGTTTGCAGGTGTGTGAGGGGCAGGCATGAGGAACAGTGGAACGAGGCTTGGAGAGGAGCCTGGACCCTGCCCTGGGGAGTTCTAGAATGGGATTTTGCCCAAATCCATAACTCCCATCTGGCCTTAGAGCCGGCAGCACCCTGGACAGCAGACATGGTGACAGGAGGCAACCCACCTGCCTTGGCGTTGTCCAGAGACTGTTCTAACCCATTTGGCTGGCTCTCTCAGCTTCTGCCAGGAGCTAGGCTCCAGCCTTCTGCCCACGCCCCACCCCAGACCCCCGCTGCCAATCGTGCATGTTTTGCTACGTCCCTTTTCTTGTTCCCTCTGGCCCCAGATCCAAAGTCAGGAGTCCCACTGGGGAACGTGCCTCTCCTGCCTCCTCTCTTCACTGCCTTCAGCCCTGAGGCTGACACTGCAGGTGGCTGTGTGGAGATGAGAGAAAAGGTCCCCAGGGCTTTTCTGATCATCCCTAAAGATCCAGCAGCCTGGAACAGTGCCCAAGCACCTGGAGTGTCCCTCTTGACCCCCTCCTTTCCTGTGGTTGCAGGGTGAGACATCCCTGACACCCCCCAGTCCCCCAAAACACACACTTCAAACACTCCTCTCTCCCTGAATTATTCACCTGCCTCTCCCCAGGGCTGCTGCAGAGCGCCCAGCCCAGGTGCTGAGCAGGAAGGAAAAAAAAAAAAGAAAAAAACAGGAAGGCCCATTAAATTTAAACACCACTGAGGATTGTCAGACATGAGGTTCTATTCCTGGCCTGGAAAAAGAGCAGATATAGAAGGGGTGTGGATCAGTGAGGGACAGTCGGGAGAGACCACCATGGGACTGGTGACCCACTAAATCGTAGGAAGGCTGGGCCAGGATGCCACAGATCCCCACGCTGCTGGTCCTCATGTGTGAAGTGTGTAGTGCCTCCCTCCCTCACCTGCTCTGGTAAGCCGGAACACCCATCTAAAAATAGCTCTTTGCAGTTACCCAAAAGCCCACCATTCCCGATTCAGCACTCGGGGAAGAGCAGGGCACCACTTCTCCAGCTGCCTGTGTTGCTACTGGCTTCCTTCCTGCATCTCCCATCCTGGAAACGCCAAGCTATTTCAGGATTTTATCCTAACTCTGATCTTTTACAGTGTTCTTACCACTTGGAACTCTGTTGGGACTCAGACTTACTGGAAAACTCCTGTTTATCTCTCAAAACCCAATTCCAGTGGATGGCAAGGAACTTGTTTGCCTCCGCACTTCATCAGCCTGGAATACCTGGCTCTGGCTGCCTCCTTTGTGGACCGTGAAATGAGTATCAGAATTCTCAATGGTCAAACAGCATACAGCCATCACCGGTGATCTGCGATCACAGCTACTTGAGAACAGGTGGTTGGAAGCAGAGAGAGGAAGTGGGGATGCTGAGAAGTGTCCCTCCACCCCCGGTTCTGGCTATGGTCCCAGCTTACTATACTTCGGGCAGGTCCCTGGCTTGCTGAGAAGTGATTTCCTCCGAGTCCTGGCTGTGGTCCCAACACACTGGTCCCAGGGCACTGTGCTTTGGGTGGGTCCCTGTCTTGCTCTTAGCCTTGATTTTCTGCCTTGTGAAACAGAAGGGGCGTTGCAGGAGACGAGGAGGGTGACTGATCATTGCATGATGAGCACTGCCTTCCCAGTCATTAGCACTCAGGGGGCTTTGCCCCTGTGTAATTTCCCACACCGTCTCTACATGGATTCTACTTCAGGCCTGAAATAGCTGGTTTACACTGGTTTATCCAAAACAACTGTTACACACACACACACACACACACACCCACACACACGTGCTGGAAATTTTACAAGCCAGTTTTGCAAGCCCTTGGAAGTAGCCCGTTGGGTGTGTTTATCCAAGCCTTGCCCTCAGGCTGCTCCAAAACCAACTGGTCAGCCTGGACTTCCCAGCGCCCACTCCAGGCCCTGCCCCTGTGGACCTGCTAGAGAAATTGTCATTCCTGCCTTCAATTCCTGACCTCCCTCCTTGCTCAATGACTGCCCACTCAGGACTCCTTGCTTGCCCTACACTCATTCTCCCTGTCTGGGATGCTCTCCACGAGGGACTATAGTCCAAGTACATCAGTAGGCACTCACAAGTGGACCAATGAGAATGGACACCCTGTGCTGCTCTGAGCTCATAGACCTGCTGTTGGTGTTTCTGCTCAATGATGCCTTGGTAGAGAGGTCCATCCCTCTTCCACCCGCCCCTCCCCCACTGCGCATTCTTTCAGCCCTGTTTATCAATCTCAGGTGCTCTCCTCACTGCGACGCTTCCATTTCACTTTTGGCTCATCAGGTTTGTGTCCCTCTAGAGTGGGAGTGGTTTGAGGACAGGGCTCTCTCCTGTCCCACCCACTCCTGCACCCTCATCTCCAGCACTGCCTAGCAGAGCCACTGTTTCCTTCTTTCATGGGGCAGGTGGCTGTATGAATAGGTGAGTCACACCCCTCTCTTTCTGAGTTTCCTACTGGTGGAGGCGCTGTGGGCTTCAGGTTCCTGCTCAGAAGCTGCCTCAGAGAAGAACCCAGGTCTGGGATCTTGGTACTGTCTCTACCTCTAACTCACTATGTTACCCCGGACAAGACCCCAGCCACCAGCCACCAGCCACCAGTACCCATGCCTTGGTTTTCGCCTTCCTCTCACGTCCAGCCTAGACAGTAGCTTGAGCTCAGGGGGTATCTCTGGGCCACATCTTCTGCCCTTCCCCGCCCACCTCATCTCCATCTCTTTAGCTCATTCATTCATTCCTTCACTCAACTAACACTTACTGATCATCTACGTGTCAGACATCCAGGACTTCCTTTCCAGTAGGGAAGCCGGTGAGCAAGATAAATTAGTAAAATAAATAGCATGTCAGAGAAATCTAAGGCAGGAAAAGGGCCCCGGGAGAACTGCAGAGGGCTGTCAGTTTTAGGAAGGAGGAGCAGGCAAATAGCTCTCCTAGAAGACGATCCAGGCAGAGGGATACAAAGGAGGTAGTGGTATTGGTGAGAAAGAGCCTTCTAGGCAGAGGAAAGAGCAGGCACAGAAGGGAGAAGCAGGGGCGGCCTGGTGAGTGTGGCACTCAGTGGGTCTGTGGGCGCTTGGAGGGTCGGAGAGTCAGGTGGTTGCTCCTGTGTCTCCTTCCCTTCATCCTTCTCTTCACAGAAAGCTGGTCCCAATGTTGATGACATAGGAGTCTGGAAAGGGGGGCTCCCATGCCCCGCCCTCCCTCCCTCTACCCTCCCAGCCTGCGCTGCGGGGGGCCTGCAGCTTTGGATCCGCAATTTATCTCCTGGTGCCAGGAGTTTCCTGGAGCCCAGCACTTCCTCCCCACTCAGCCCCGCTCCCCTGAGCGGCGAAGACAGGTGTGAGGAATTAGCTGTGGGGACTAAAGCCGTGACAGGAACCGGCACAAAAGAAGGGGACAGAGTGTAATGTTTATTACGTTTGAAGCAAAGCAAACACGCGGCCTATTTATGTATCTATAGAGAATTAATTGGCGAGCGGCAGCGAGAAGCAGATTATAAATTAGAATCATTTTCGCCAACTGAAACCCATTCATCTTGCTTCAGAATGGGCCTGTCACTGCCTCCTGACTAATTCCTTTTATATTCCATGTTTTTTCTCTCTGCCCCCCCCCCCCCCCGCAGGCTCTCACCTTGAGACCTGAACCCCAGGGGGTTATCAGTACCACAGGGAAACGTCATGGTTGTGTTTTCCCTGGACCTTCGCGCTCCTGGCCACCCTCTTCTAGAACTGCTTCCCCATAAACCGCTCGGGGTTGAGTCCCTGACATGCTCTGTCATATCATTGCCCCTTTTCTTCTTATAGCCCCAGCTTGCCCCAGACTCTCTACGGCCTTGCTCTGTCCTGTCCCTGAGAGTCTGGCAGGAAGGGCCTTCCCCCAGGCAGAGTTTCAGGCCAGGCAGGTGGAAGGGGCAACAGGAGGCTGCTGTCCTGGGGACGCTGGGGGCACTGGCGGCTGTTGCCTGCCTTTGATTCTGGGCTCAGAGCAGGCAGACTCCACAGGAATCAAAGAGAAGCCACGTGGCTGGGGTCCTGGCAGGCCTGGCTCCAGCTCCTCTCACCTAGAGCCCATGGAGATGAAATGCCAGGGCAAGTGCCAGTCTGTCAGGCCTGTGAAAGAGGTCATGGCAGTCCTGGGCTGTGACCCAGTTAACCCTTTCCTTCCTGCTGCCAACACTGTACCAGTCCTTTGGGTCTGGGGGCTGCCACACACAGGCCCTGTCTAAATTGGGGATAGCAATGCTAAACCTTAATGGCCTAGTGATGAATGAGCACTGGAGTGAGCCCAGCACAGGCCCGATTTTAGGGAGCATTTCTGGATGACAGGTGGTAAAGTTCCCTGAACCTCGGTTTCCTTGGTGTAAGATGGAGGTGCAGAGCCTGAACTGACACTAGCTAAGGTTTGTCAAAACCCTGCAAGAGTACAGTGTGTGGTGACACACAGCTTTAATCCCAGCATTCAGGAAGCAGAGGCAGGTAAGTCTCTGTAAGATCAAGGCTAGCCTGGCCTACTAGTGAGTCCTTAGGCCAGCCAGGGTTCATGGTGAGACCCTGCCTCAAAGAAATGAAAATGAAACAAACCTTACAAGACTTCCATGCTGGTCAGTAAATCACCAACCCAGCAAATGCTCTTCCCTGCTCCTTCCTCTGGGACCCCATCCACTACCTCCCTTCCTCATGATGCCCAAACTGAAGGTCAAATCATCAGGGACCTCGAGAACCTGCTTCAGTACCTACAGTTGATGTTCTGATTGCTGTTTCCACACTGCACTGGGTTAGTATTCCACACATCTTCCCTGTCTGTGTCCTAGAGTGGCTCAAAGATTAAATGAGATGATGGGGTACAGTGCCTACATCCCGTAGGAGTATAGTAGACACAGGTACTACTTGGCAACATTGATTTGGTGCACAGATGTTAGCCATGAATCCTGATGGTCAGTCTCTCTCTTCCCCACCTTCCCCACCCTTTGGAAAACTCTAGTCATTTATAGTTTCCTCCCACAAAGTCACAGTCCTCCCCCATCATCTGCTGGGCACCCGGGGATGCTCTGTGCCAAGCCTCCAGAGCCAGAACCAGGTCCTGAAGGACCTTCTCCTAGGACAGAGCCTTCACTGGTGAGAATGTAGACTCTCAGGGTGGCAGACTGGCCTCTCTGACAACTGATCCACCTTAGCTCAGGGTCCGTCCAAGATGTTAGGATTCTTGGCCCCATCACTTCAGGGTCCAGAACCTATGACCAACCCTCAGGGAGCTGTTAAGGACCCACAGAAAACATCAAGATGTAAAGGGAAGCAAAAACAAAGATTAGCTACAAAATGCCAAAAGAAAACCTTAAAATATAAAATGAATGTGTGTCTAATCAAGTGTCTGCAAAACCCATCACTGGGCCAACTGGTCAACCGTGGTCCAGCTCCTCTTTTCCAAATGTATTGATGAAAATGGATGAGGTGGGCTCGCCATCTGACTGCATGTAGGATACAGTGGATGACTCTCAGAGCAGGGGTGCTGGGAATCCGCCTGGGTCTTCAGACTCTCTCGGGCTTCAGCTCTGCTCCCAACTCAGTGACTTTGCATACATCACCGCCATTCCCTGGGTCCGAGTCTTCACTGTCAGATAGGGAGAACCACTTTCTGGATACCAGGATGGCCTTGAGAAGGATGGGAGCCTGCTCTGGGAAGGCAGCAAGCACTTAAAAAATGCTCATTACAGAGGCACACACCTGTTATCCCTGCTCCTCAAGAAGCTGAGGAATGAGGATCACAAGTTTGAGGTCAACTTGGGTTCCATAGCAAGACCTCATCTCAGTAAACCCAGAGGCCTGGAGAGATTGCTCAGTTGGTAAAATTGCCTTGTTGAGCATGAGGACCTAAGTTCAAGTCCTAGAACTCACATAAAATGCTGAGCATGGTGGTGCATGGTCTTAGGCACTGGGATTCGTTGGCCAGCCAGCTAGCCGACCTAGCCTAATCAATGAGTTCCAGGCCAGTGAGAGACCCTGTCTTAAAAGAAAGGTGGCTGAGGACTGGAGAACACTGGAGTTTTTCCTCTGGCTTATACACACACGAGAGAGGAGAGAGAGAGAGAGAGAGAGAGAGAGAGAGAGAGAGAGAGAGAGAGAGAGAGAGAGAGACAGAAGTCTCCATTGTGTGCTGTGGGGATGATGGGGATGAGCAAATAGAAAACCTACATCTCCTCCAGACGGTAGCTTCAGCCCCAGCAGCCATTCCCCTACAGAGGTTATTGACACGCACGACCCTCAGAATGTGTGAGGGCTTGTCACAGGCATCAGAAGCCAAGCAGGGCCACCTGTGGTCCTTTGCTTCCAAGATGCTGGATGGAGTCAAAGGCCGGGGAAGGAGCTGGTACTGAGGAGGTAGGTTGAGCCTTCAGGGGGTCAAGACAGTGACACAGTCATTTGCCCATTAGAGTAGACACAGATAGAAATATGTCCGCATCTGAGCGCCAGCACAGCCAGCCCTATTGGTACACACCAGCTCTGCATAGCCTACTGGGGATTGTCCTCCACAATGGTTGGAGATTTAGAAAGAATTCTTGACTAACGTCCAAACACAAAGATTCTGCTTAAAATCTCAGTGAGATTTATAAATCTCAGTACACTGCCTAGCATGCTTCATGAAGGACAAACCTGAGGGTGGCTATCCCGACACTGTGCTGGGGATGGGGTAGGGTAGAGGTCCAGGCACCGGGCGCCCACGTGAGTGACAAGCAGGGAAGCATGGGGGACAACACTGTGCCTGTCCTAGCAGTGCTGAGAATAGTAGGCACTGCGCAGCGCGAGCCCAGGGCGCAGCTTTGAAGCATGTGATCAAAGGAACGAGACCGGCGGGTCTCCACAGCATAATACCATTTGTGGATTGAAAGTCTGATCAGAAGGAGGTCGCCGAAAGCTAGATGTGTGTTCAAATTTATAGGGCTGAGTACACTTTAAAAAAAAAAAAAGTCAATGCTACTGTATGATGATTCAAATAAAACAAACAAGAGACCACCTTCAGAGGGCTTGCGGCTTAGGAAGAAAGATGTTCATTTCCAAAGTGCACTCAGGGCTGGCGGGATGGCTCAGAGGGTAAACGCACCCGGCGACCTGAGCTCCATTCTCAGGACCCACATGGAAGAAGGATGTAATAGATTCCTGCATGTCATCTTCTCACCTCCACATCTGCACTGTGGTATGCACAGGTGCACAGACACACCCTCGAGATAAACAGATAATGCAAAACTACATTCACACAGATAATGCAAAACTACATTCACACAAGTCCAACAGGCTAGCAAGAGCCTGTGCCCAGAGACTGCCTATGGCTTTGCCTTTGGAAACTTCCTGGGGCATTTGGGAGACGCAGTGAAAACCCCTCCAGGTTCATCAGGGCTTTGACACATGCCAGGCACTCAGGGACCACAGAGGCACAAAACTGTTCTGTCTAGGGAAACCCTGGAAAGCTGCACCTCAAACTCAACGATATGTTATTTGTGTCTCTGCCTGAGTCCTGGTCTCCTGTGATGTCCGCATCAGAGAGCAGGCATCATTTAGCCAAGGGAATGAGGCTGAATGTTAGATGCTGGGGAGAAGCAGGCTGGCCATGGGCCAGATTGGGCATGGGTACTTCTTGTCTTATCAGCTCCTGACAGCTGGGACCCCTGCAGCACCAGCTGGGATTAATCTCGCAGACTAGGCCCCACCATAGGACACCAGCTTAATGTTGAAAGGGGTACAGCCTCCTCTTCTCTGTCACCCCATCTACTCTTCGTCCTCATCCCATCCACCCCACCGACCCACTGCCCTTCCAAATCACTCTTGGGCTTGTCTCCTCTCCATCCCAGCCTAGGCTGCCCTGAGCCCAGCCCTTGCTTTTCTGGGCTATCGCCAGTAGCAGATCCCCTTGTCTTGGTTCCTCTTCAGCCTGTGGCCTGGGGGAGCCTCCTGGACTCAGGTATCCCACTGCACCTGCATAGTTCTTGAGCTTCATGTAGCTTTCTGCCTTCCCTCTGTCTCCCAGAACCCACGCCCCACCCCTGACCTTCTAACACTGAGTCCACCTGAGGGCTTTTGGCTCATTCTGCTCCCCTCCTGGCCTTTTGGGAGATCGTTGTTTCTCCCTTGGCTGACACCTATGCATCCCTCAAGGCCCCATGAGAGCTCGTCTCTTCCAGGAAGCTCACCTTGAGCACCAGAAGCTTCATACCATGCCTCCTCATGCTCCACCAACCCAAGTCCCTTTTACTAGCATGTCCCGAAAAGACATTTTACTTCTCCGCTCGGTTTTATGGTTAAAGCAAATGAGCTGGGTTTGGGCAGTTGGAGGGGCCGTCCTGGTTCTGCCATGGTGAAATTATGGTGGCCGTGGTGACCTTATGGCAGGGACAAGTTGTTTGGTCTTTCTGTGCCTTGGAGATGGTAAAAGTATCTGGAAAAAAATTAAAAGCGAGAGATAACAAAAACCCTAGGGAAAAAGGTACTGTCTCCACAAGGTTTGAAGTGAAGTGCTTAAGTGCCTGTCACGGTGACTAAGAAGTGCCGGCTGTTACTGAGCGTGGCTGTGCAGGCCTGAGATCCCAGCGTTGGAGTAGCAGAAAGAGAAGGACTGAAAGTTGAAGGCCATATTGGGCTCCATAGTGAGCGGGGGGCTGTCTGCAGAGACCAAGGAGCAAAAATGGCTCAGTGGGTAAGGGCACTTGTGGCCAAGCCTGATGACTTGAGGTCAATTCCTAGGACCCACATAGTGGGAGGAGAGAACAGACTCTGGAATGTTGACCTCTGCCCTCCACATGTATGACATAGCATGACTCATCGGCACATACACACACTCACACACACAAAATACATACATATGTTCATACATACACAAACATAGACAGACATGCACACATCATACATACATACATACATACATACATACATACATACATACATACAGAAACCAAGGACTGAGGTGTAGTGCCCGGGAATAACACTTTGCTTAGAATTATGTGTGGGACCCTAGGTTCTGTTCTCACCACTGAAAAAAAAAAGAAAGAAAGGGAGAAAGTGAGGGAGGGAGGAGAAAGATTATTATAATTCATCTCCCTCTACAAGCTGTGAGTTTCTAGTGGCTGGAGTAGAGTCCATGCTGTTGACTGACCATCTGCTGAGACCCAGCTCCTGTGCACAGACGGGATAGTCCAAGGATGTCCCCGAATGCTCCTTAGGTTCATGGCTGCCTCCTGAGTGCTCCTCAGGTACATGGATGCCTCCTGAGTGCTCCTCAGGTTCATGGATGCCCTGTGAGTGCTCCTTAGGTTCATGGCTGCCTCCTGAGTGCTCCTCAGGTTCATGGCTGCCTCCTGAGTGCTCCTCAGGTTCATGGATGCCCTGTGAGTGCTCCTCAGGTTCATGAATGTCCTCTGAGTGCTCCTCAGGTTCATGAATGTCCTCATAGTGCTCCTTAGGTTCATGAATGTCCTCTGAGTGCTCCTTAGGTTCATGAATGTCCTCTGAGTGCTCCTCAGGTTCATGAATATCCTCAGAGTGCTCCTCAGGTTCATGAATGTCCTCAGAGTGCTCCTTAGGTTCATGAATGTCCTCTAAGTGCTCATCAGGTTCATGAATGTCCTCTGAGTGCTCCTCAGGTTCATGGATGCCCTGTGAGTGCTCCTTAGGTACATAAATCTCCATGAGGGTTCCTTAGATGCATGGACACTCCCCGGGTGCTCCTTAGGTGTATGGATGCTCCGAGTGAATGGATAACCCCCAGTGCTCCTTGGGTACATGGATGTTCCCCCTGAGTGCCCTTTGGGTGTTCCCCATCATCTTTTTTAGAGCCCATGCTCTCGGAACTGTCTTACAGTTGATCTGTGCTCTCAACTGGTGACATCTGGCTTCCAGCACAGTCACAACCTTTCCCACACTGCCCTAAGTAGGCTGCCCTGCCTGGGTGGTCCGTGGCCTCATTATCAAAGAACTTTCTTTGGCAGTGTTACTAATTAGCAGCGAAAGACAATTGGTGTCATTAACAGATTCAAAATGTTTGCATGATGGGTTCCTTTCTGGCTTTGAGGTGCCCTGGACAGAGGCAGGGGTGGGAGTCCTGGAAAGAGTGGACTGAGATAGTGGGAGGGGTGAGGGAGCTGGCAAGAAAGAACAAAATTTAAAGTGGATGAATTATTTACCGCAGCAAACAATCGCAGACTCACTTCTTCTCACTTGGAATATCCCAAACTGTAATCTACGGCATTTTTCACATCTCCCTCGCGTGCCCAGTGATTTTCTTTACCGCTGGATCTGGAGGCCGGGGTAATCTTGTAGGAGATTGACTTAGTATCGATCACTGCATCCCTCCCTGAGCTCCAAGCTCCCCCCTATCCGGGACACTGTTTCCCCAGCTTGACCATGTCCCCAGGCTGGGTACCAGATGGGAGCTGATGAGGGGTCATGCTTCGTAGTGAACACTTGAGCCACCAGGATGGACCCCCTTGCCCTCAGAGCCGCCACAGCCTTTGTTGGTCTGGGCCCAGGGCTGCCACTAAATGAGCCCCTGCTATTTTGTCGTGCCTTTCGGATGCATTATGCCATTACCCTTCCGAGAAGCCTACGGTAGGTGTTATTAATCCCATTTTTCAGATAGCTTCAGTAGCTACTTCTTGCCCGCCTCTGCCGGTCCTGGACCTCTGCTAATACCTTTAATTCATCATCCCTCTGGCCCCTCACAACAGTCCTGCTGCTGAGAGAGGTGGAGGTGACCCGCTGGCCTGGAGTCACACAGTGAGTGGCAGAATTGGCCCTAAACCCTGCTTTTCTTATTGCCATCATGGGGCATAGGGGACTGCTGCTGAACTCCTGGGGAGCAGCCATAGATACAGACTGTGAAGTGTACGGACGGTTTCTTCCCCATAGGGTCATACTTTATCTACCCAAAGCGAAAAGAATGTATTAGGCACAGTGGCCTTCAGAGAAGAGCTGGGGAACACACCCTCATTCCCCCATCCCAGTTCCACGCCCAGAGTTTGCTGGGGGATCCCCACTGGCAGCCGGTATTCCTGCCCACCTAAGGGGGAGGGGGCCCAGGAGTCCAGGAGGCGGAGCAGCGGGAAGGACAACTGGAGGCAGAACCTGTTTGGCTCCAGCCTCCACTTCTCCAGAGAGCAAGAGGGGGTCCGTGTCTTGGGCTCTGGTACCCACTAGATGACCAGTTTTCCAGAAGTCCTGACTTCCGGACCTGACTTAACACACGCAGAGTGAAATCTTTTTTTTTTTTTTTTTTTTTGGTTTTTCAAGACAGGGTTTCTCTGTGGTTTTGGAACCTGTCCTGGAACTAGCTCTTGTAGACCAGGCTGTTCTCGAACTCACAGAGATCCGCCTGCCTCTGCCTCCCAAGTGCTGGGATTAAAGGCGTGCGCCACCACCGCCCGGCACAGAGTGAAATCTTTATCTTGGGTCAGAAATGGAGGTGGCCAAGGGTGGAGTGGGGATGGGTGGGGGCGAGGTTCTGTACGTTGATTAAAGCTCAGCTGGTTGCCTCAGTGTAGAAGGAGAAGACTGACAAGTCTCTCCCCGTTCTCCTCCACCGTGCATGATGGCTTCTTGACTCATGAGGGACCCTGGATGTCATGGTGGTGAGCAGTACCCTGAAGCCTGTAGATGGGGCCCAGGTCACCAGCAGTCAGAGACAGGACTACCATGACCCTGGCCTCCTGATGCCCCTAATGGCCTCATCCAGGCTGCAGGGACTACTGGATTGTGAAGCTGTTCCACCTGGAGTGGAGGGACCATGTATGACAACATCCTGGAGAAGAGGCAGGAAGTGGGTTCCACGACAGGTCTGTGGCTCTGGCAACTGGCCACCTTTCTCTTGGTTGTAACTGTAAATAAGTACCTCCCAGCACCGAAAGTGTTTAACAAGCAGTTGTGAGTGACCCACTCTATTAATGGCCCTTTTAATAATAAATAAGCACGTATTTAACAAGTAATGACAGTTTTAATGCCCTCAGAATCCTCAGAAACCTGAAGCTCTGCCATTAGTGCTTTAGACTGGCATCTTCTGGCCCTACGTTTTGTCTATTTTTAAATTTACTCTCTCTTGTTGACTAGCAAACGTTCTTTGTATAGTAAGGCTGTTGAGTGTTTCTCTGCTATATCTTCTCCTAAATCCATACAAAGACTTCTCCTTAAGAGTTCAGAAGTTCAAACATTTTATATAGAAAAAATCTTTAAAAGATTTAAAACTTGAGGGCTGGAGAGATGGCTCAGAGGTTAAGAGCAATGACTGCTCTTCCAAAGGTCCTGAGTTCAATTCCCAGCAACCACATGGTGGCTCACAACCATCTGTAAGGAGGTCTGGTGCCCTCTTCTGGCCTGCAGGCATACACACAGAATATTGTATACATAATAAATAAATAAATATTTAAAAAAAAAAATAAAAAATAAAACTTGAGCCTTCTGAGTTTTGAGAGCTACTTAGGAGGCTAATTAAGTCTCTGGGGACTTTGGACGAACCAAGAAAAGGTTGCGGACATGGGTGTGACCGATGATCAGAAGAGCTCACAGACAAGAGTCCTGGTGATGGACGGCGACCATGGCGACTCTCAATCCCTTGGAGCCACCCTGGTGATGGACCATGACCATGGGCGACTGTCAATCCCTTGGGGTCACGCTGGTGATGGAAGGCAACCATGGGCAACTGTCAATCCCTTGGAGCCTTGCTTGTTCTGTTTGTGCAATGTTTGAGATAGACCTCTAGCTGAACGGCCTAGAGATTTACCCTCCTCACACACACCAGACCTCCAGCAACTTCACCAACAGGAAGGGCCTCTTTTTACTATTGTGCCCTTAGCACCTCACAGAAGGCTACTGAGAGAAATACCCTAGGTGAACCCTGCTTGACTGAACCTCTGTTCATAGCTGGGAGTAGTCCCAGCTCCACGGCATGCCCATTATCAGAGGGGTGGAAGAGAGCAGATGAGGCAGGGTGCAGCCTGAGTTTGGATGTCAGCTTGTCTTTGCTGGGCTTCGTGACGCTCAGCATATGATTTCACCTCTCTTAGCGCCTCTTCCTTACCTGCAAAACTGGGAAAGCCCATGCAGGCTTACTGTCGAAATGTAACTTGATCTTGGTGTTAAGAAAGGCTCTTGTCTGGGGGCTGGCTGGAGAGATGGCTCAGTGGTTAAGAGCACTGGCTGGTCTTCCGGAGGTCCCGAGTTCAATACCCAGCCACCACATGGAGCCTCATAACCATCTATAATGGAGTCTGGTGCACTCTTCTGTTTTTTTTTTTTTTTTTTTAAATTTATTTATTTATTTATTTATTATGTATACAATATTCTGTCTGTGTGCATGTCTGCAGGTCAGAAGAGGGCATCAGACCTCCTTACAGATGGTTGTGAGCCACCATGTGGTTGCTGGGAATTGAACTCAGGACCTTTGGAAGAGCAAGCAGTGCTCTTAACCGCTGAGCCATCTCTCCAGCCCCCTGGTGCACTCTTCTGTTGTGCATGCTATGTAGGTAGGCACTGTACCTGAGTTAGCTCCCCATCCCTTCCTGGTGCTTCTCTATCGCTGGCCAGACAGCAACAGGTCATCAAGAGCTCAATATTTGGGGAGGGACTTCCCTCAGCAGAGGACCCTGAGACAAGGATTCGAGGGCAACCTGCTGTTAGGATAGTAATCCCTGAAGTACCTGCAGTGGAAAACAGCCAGCACAAAAAACAAACAAACAACAAACAAACAAACAAATAAAAACCCTGCTACTACAGTGCCAACGGATGTGCAGAACCCTGAGGATTCTGGAAGCTCCATTCCGGTGCTCCCGCCTGGCGCAAGGATGCAAGAGTCCCATCCCAGTCCTGGACACTTCAGCCGCAGGTCCTAAGTCATCACTTACAAGCTGGACATCGTTCCCAGCCTCTCCCATCTGCCACCTGGACAGCGAAGCTGTGCCGGTGCCAGAAGCTGGAAGCCAGCCATGTAGCTGTGTACTGAACGGCTAAGGACGAGAAGCCACTTTGGAAAGATGGGTTAAGCAGTTGTCTCCGGCTGGCCCCGTGGGTTCAAGGAGAGGCTCTATCGGTAGAGGGGTTACATAAGGTTGGGCCTCTGTTGCTCTCTGCTTGAAATTGATAGCTGGTACCAAAGGGCAGAAGTGTCACCTCTCAATAAGATGAAATCTATGTCTCAAGCTCACGGAGACGACAGGAAGATTTATCAAAGTCCTGGCAAAATTAACATTTGGACAGAGGACGCATGGCAAGAGTGGCCTCCAGAGGGGCTCTCTTTGCATCGACTCAGGAAGGTGGACGGCAGAGGGTTGGTTGGCTGGCCAGCTGGCCTCGGAGGGGAGGGATGTCCAGACAGACAGATGCTACGGACATCCAGGACAAGAGAAGATTGAAATGAGAGACATCACTCAGTGGGAGCAGGGAGGCAGCAAGTGACTTGGGGTTCAGTCCCGGCTCTGCCACATTTTGTTCTGATGCTGGGTCTCAGTTTTCCCATCCGAAGGGCGAGAGCATTCTCCATGTTGGTCCCATGTGAGACTCTAGCAACCCAGGGAGGCTCGGAGGAATCTGCCTGTAGAAAGTGCTTCTCATAGTTGGGGCAGGAGGTGGAAATTGCTACCATCTCCACTTACTTGTGATTCAGAGAAGTGAGATCATTTATCCAGAACCCCACAGTGGGCTGGGGCCCTGCTGGCTGCCCTAGGCCATAGCTTCTTGCCCTGGCTCCAGACCTTACCCCAACACTGGGCTGCAGCTTTGGTGGCTCTGCCTCTCCACTGTGCAACATGTGAACGAGGAGCTAGCTCGGTGCTGGAGAGCTTGCCCAGGGCTGGCGGTGTATCCCCAGCACGAAACAAGCGGGAGCTCAGCATTGGAGACACCTGATTGGCATCTTTCTCAGTCCCACCCCCTGCATCGAGCTCTTCACAGGAGCCTGAGGTGCTTGGTCTGTGACAGGGGCCTATGAGCAGTGCCCGGTCCATGGTGAAGGTGACTTGGGAACCACACAAAGAGCCTGGTTCATATTAAATGGTTCCAGTGGCGTGAGCCCTCTCCACTCACACTGGACCACTGTGCTCACTGGACTCACTCAGAATGGTTCTGAGCTAAAGAGGGGGTCTGCCCCCTCCAATAGGGTGACCTAGACCTGGCAGGCCCAAAGAGTCCCCACAGAAGTCTCAACTCTGGTAAGAGGAGTGACAGACGGATTCAGCAAGGGCAGGTGTCAGAGGTAGAGGACTTTAGTCACTTACCCTGATGTATCTCAAAACCCAGCTTTGGGTCCTGGACTCTGGGGTGGGGAAAGCAGCTCTCAGTGGGAGAGCCAGAATCTTAATGCCAAGAGCAGCTCCAGAGCAAGCCTCAGTTTCTCCATCTGAAACATGGGCACTGGGAAGACCATCCACACCTCAAGTCTGTTTGAGCACAACCGAGTTTTTCAAATTGGGACTCTACACCTTTCAGATCTGAAACAATCAGTGTAGGTTTTTCTTAACTGGGCCTCAGTGTACTAGCCTGAACCCACTGGCCTTGGCTGTAAGAATTAGAGGAGCTGGGGTCTGTGCTACACCTAGACAGTACCAAGCCATTAGGAAACCTGCTATATTATGATCACCACCTGAGACCACAGAGGGCGGAGTCCAGGCTGGAAAAAGGCTTGAGTAGGGCCACTCTACAACAGAACTGTAGGAAGAGCTGCCACCTAAGGGCCTGGCTTTAGGGACCACAGCTGCTCACACTGGGCCAAGCCTAGATCCTTGGGCCTCCCCTCCCCCATCAAGCTGCCCCTCCCTCGCCCCGGAGGAGGAGGCCCAAATCCAATTAGCCTGGGAGCCGACTGCAGAACGTCGTCCCTTTAATATTGCCAGAGAAGCTGCAGAGATAAATGGGAAATTAGAATTCTACTGGGGTCCCCGGGACCAGCCTGCCAGCCTGCCCTGAGCAGAGGCTGCGCAGTTCTTCTCCGGACCGGCGGAGCTGTCTTGAGTCCTAATGGAGGGGCTGTCTCTGAGAGGCCTCTCCATCCTTCCAGCCTCTGGCCTCCCCCTGAGCCCCTGCCCCTCCCGCAGGAGTGTACGTTTGTCCTTCTGAGGCCCTTTCTGTCTCCGTCCACAGCTTTCTCTCTGGGCTCTGAGGGTGGTTGGGGGCTGTTGAAGGTCCCCCAGCCAGCGTGTCAGCATCACCCAGCTGTTTCCCTCGTCACTTCCTTCCTCTAGTCTTTGTCCAACCCAGGACCTCCCTGGCTGAGCGTGGTCCAGGGCCACAAGGTGGGGCTGAAGCCTCTGCTGAGCCCTAGGACATCTACAGTCCCTTTGAGGGTTCACCACAGGATTGCTCTTCAGTCCCTGGAGCCGGTGTGCAAAGGGGCATCTAAGACTCTCTACCCTGTAGGGAGTGAGCTTCCAGACGGAGCTCCTGCTGCCCCAGCACCTCTGCTGCTCCCTGCCCTGCTATGGGCTCAGAGCAAAGAGGAGGACTCCAGGACACCCCAGCCATGACTCTGGTTCCTGTGGTCCTCCAGCCCTGCCTGAGTCTCCCCAACTCCCTCCCTCGGGGAACTCGCTGCTGCTGGGAAAGTTAATCCATTACAGTTTAAAGGCTCCGTTCCTCGCTGGCAGTAAATTACCTGTTTTGCATTTCGCAGCAACAACTTAACGGTATTAATTTATTGTGCTCTGTCTTTAACAAACATCATTATCATATTGCCAGCCAGGATTATGCAAATGGGAGGGACAAGGGAGAAAGAGGCCGATTCTTGTCCCCAAAGTCACCTTGATTTATTAACTTTGGGGCTCTGCAATTGGCCAAGTCTGAAAGACCCAGGTAAACTCGAGGCCAGGAAAATCCAAGAGTTGGACAAGAGTTTGTGGCCAGTAAGGGCTGTTGGGGAGATCTTCCTGTAAATGGAGAGCTGGCTGGGCTGAGGACGAGTCCCGTGTCACATTGGATTAGGCCATTCTCTCTCTCTGGGTCTTAGCTTATTTGTCTGTCAAAGGAGTTGACTAAGTCCTATAGCGTGCACGGCTGAGAACGTGGCTCACTAGGTAGAGGGCTCACCTAGCATGAGTGAAGCTCTGAACTCAATCCCAGCACCACATAAAGCGGGTCCGGTGGCACATGCCAATCGTCCATCACTCAGGCAATGCGGGCAGGGCCATCAGAAATTCAAGGTCACCTCTGGCTATCTAGAGAATTAAAGGACAGATCTATAAGATCCTGTCTCAAAAAACAGTTATCACATGCGAACTTGAGATTCAGCAATACCTTTTAGGCAGGCATGGTAATGCGTGCAGGTAAGCCTAGCACTTGGCAGCTGGAGACAGGAAGTCTGCTTTGAGTTGGAGGCTAGCCTGGGCTACACAGGAAGACACTGCCTCGCTTTTTAAAAATTTTTTTTGATTGTATGTGTGTGTGTGTGTGTGTGTGTGCAAGTGTCTGTGAGTGAACTCATGCCACAGCATGCATGTAGCCGGAGGATAAATTTGTGGATTGATTTTCTCCTTCCAGCTTTATGTGGTTTCTGGTGATAGAACTTAGGGTGTCAGGCTTGTCCATTTGGTTCATCTTACCAGTGCTCAAAAAGCATCCTTTAGATTCACTCTAAGGAAGGTGTGAGGGGCTTGGAGGAGGGCAGCTGATAAAGAGTGGAGTCACGTGGTTCTGGGCTAAGTTCTTTGTGCTGGGCTCCCTGGTTTCTGTGGCTGCTATCCCCAGGCCATCTGGACAGTTAGGGAGAGCCCCTTGGATGGTCAGGCTGCTAGCAGAGGTGTTGGTTGGTAAGGGGATACCAAGTTGTGGGGGTAGGGCCGCACCGTCTGATTGGTCACTGGGCTGGGCTGGAGTTATGGGGCTTTCCTCCAAGACTTCCTCTGCATAACTTCTGCAGCTCTTGCTGTGGTTCTGGACTCTAAACTCCGCCCCAGGCTCCAGGTTGGCCTTCCTGGAGGCAAAGGTAGGCAGCAGAGGCCAGGGAATCAGGTCTTCCCTAAACACCTGCCTTGCAGACCCGCCCACCTCCTGCCTTCCGCTAAGTCTCAGCTTTCATGGTTTTCATGGCGAGAGCTTGCCTGATTACACAGCTGGCTGTCCCCTGGCTACCATGGCCCATTCCCCACCACCTGCAGCCTGGCTCTGCCAGGAACTCACTGCAGCTTCTTCCAAGCACTGGTGGGCTCCAGCCCAGGGTTCTGCCCCCCGCCATCAGGACTTGTCCCTGGGCCCTGTAGAGGCGCCAAGGTGGAGGCTGGACAGGGGCCAGCAGATAGAAAGGGCACAACCTGGCCCATGAAACTTAGGCCTAATGGACATGGGACGTGTGCAGGACCAGCAGGATGGGTGACATCTTCATCTCTGCCTTGTCTCAACCGTCAAGGCCCAGCTGACCCTGCCTCTGTCCCCAGTCTTTGTCCCCATCTAATGCCTAGCTACTTGGGTACTTGTTTCTCTTACTTCCTTCTCTTGGTCTCATCTGTCAGGGAACCAGCCACGGAGGGAAGGGATAATGGAGGGGCAGTCATAGGGGGGAGGGGTAACGGAGGGGCAGCTATGGGGGGAGGGGTAACGGAGGGGCAACCATAGAAGGAAGAGGTAAGAAAGAGGCAGTCATTGGGGGAAGCAATTCAATTTCCAATGTTGGACCTGGCAAATCAGGCTGTGTCATGATAAGAAAGCCATTTCCCTCCTGAGATGGGCTTCTAATCCAAGCTACCTTTGCATTCTGAGGCTCCCTCCTCCTGCTGCTGCATGTGCCCTCTTGGGAAGAGCCCTCTACTCCAAGGGAACCATGCTGAGCAGTGGATCCATGGCTGGACAAAGGCCAAGGGCCAGAGGACACAGACCCAGGAGGACCAGAATTGTCCATGACAGCAGATGATCCCTAGGGCTGAGCTATAAGTAATTCATGCCCTCAGACAGAGCAGTGAGCTCACTGGAGCCTCGTACTAGATGGGATCCCTCCATCTTGCAGATGGGAAGAGAGAGTCTGGAAATGTGTGGGGCTGTGGTGGGGGGGTGGCTGGGAAGCTCACACAAACAAGGAAAGGGGTAGGAGAGGCAATACTGGAAAAGACCCACTAGACCCTTTTCTTCCTTCTAGGCAAGGATTTGAGGCAGAATTTTCCCTCACATTGGCTCCTTCCTATCAGCTGGACCCTTTGGAGAGGAAGAAAGAGGAACAGGAATTTCATCCCCAGACTGCAGACCATTGGGTGGCGTTGGCAGCATCTTGTTGCTGGCTGGGCAGGTGCCCTATAGGTGGAGAGGCTAAGGCAGTTACAGAGACACAGAAGGCCTATGACTCAGGTGGCCCTGTGAAGTCTCTTTCACATGTCATGGAGGACAAGTGGCTGGGTGGAATCTGAACCCTGTTTATCTCCCTTTGCACCCTACCCCATCACTGAGCCCCACTGGGTAAAGACAGCATTCTCTGAGACGGGTAGGGTCTTTTATGCTCCTACCTGGCCTTTGCTGCCCCAGTTTAGATGGGTGGTGCTGGCTGCGGCTGCGGGAGATTCACTGCGACAGCTGGTGGCTGCGCAGGGCCGGGCGTGGGTGGTAGCGAATAGGGACTTGCGTTAGCAAGCAAGCTAATCTCATTTGGTTGTTGCAGCCCATACCATCAGGGCTGCATGTTAAGTGACCAGAGGCAGTGGCAGGCCCCAGAGAGGCCCAGAAGAGGGGCAAGCTCTATATAGAGGGAGGTAACCCAAGCCAGCCTTTGACTTGGAGGAAGGGGCACAATGGGCAGTCAAAGGCACCATGAGTGAGGGCCCATCTCATGTAGCATCTGCTGGGAGATGAACGCTGGGTCCCCCGGTGCTCTCAGCTATGCCCTTTATTCTCAGCCCTCCTTTGGGGGTGGTCTCGTGTGGGTTGGAAGAAACCTGAGTCTGTGTCCCTGGACAGGCAGCATCTGGGGAAGCATCTCCCTCCTCTGCGTTGGCAGAATTGCCAGGCAGAGGAACCCATGGTCACAGCAGAGACAGGAGAGGTGCTGGTGGGAAAGGGACTGGGGTATGCTAGTGGGGAGGCCTGTCTAGAGCCCCTTTCCATCACCCCACTTCTCAGAGTCTATCTGGAGGGAGAGAGGGCCAGAGAGCACCCCAGGCAGTATGAAAAAATGAGGTTGGAAGCTTTGTGAACTAATCTAGAAACATCTTTTTGCTCAGAGGGGAGGGAAAGGAGTGCCAGCGATGCAGTGCCTGGGGCAGGAGAGGGGGCAGGCTGGGAGCTGGCACTCCATGGGCCTCTGAATGCATCCATGCTCCCAGTGAGGACTCACATGCTGAGCTGTTCATGCGGAGGGAGATCTGGAGTCCCAGGGAGCCTGGCCATTGGGCAGAGAGCTGGGAGGTGGCCTGAACTCATATCACAACAGGGACAGGAGCTGAAGCCAGAGCCTGCGAGGCACTGCAGATGGTCACAGCTGTCACCTAGGTCCCTTGATGGCCGCTGCCAGGCTCCTGCAGCAGCTGACTCGGTTATGTCCTTACTCAAGCTCTTAGCTCAGGTAGAGCTGATACACGTGATGTCTGCCCCTCCAGTCATTGAACCACCCTGCAACTCAAGTTTCCTCGCCTGCGTCCAAGTGTCTGTCCTGCTGCCCTTCAAGGAAAGCCCTATTTTCCCATTGCATCACCCTGAAAGCATCCCTCAAATGCTTAAAACCCTCCAGTGCTCCAGAAACCCCTCTGTCCACTGATGTATAATGGTGGGCAGTTCTTTTTACCTCTCTGAGCCTTGGTTTTTCCATCTGTAAAGTGGGAGTAAGCAAACTTTACGGGAAGCCTGAGGGTGTGGCTCAGTTGGCAGAGTGCTTGACTAGCATGCAGAAAGCCCCGGGCTCAGTCTCTAGTACCAAGGAAACCAGCCACAGTGGCAACCCTAGAAATCCAGATGGAGACAGCAGGACCAGAAGGTCAAGTCTGTCTTTGGCTACATATTGAGCTTTAGGTTAGCCTGGGATACATGAGACCCTGTCTCAACAAGGAAGAAGAGAACTGGGCATAATACAGTACTCTGCAGGCAGATGGATATTTGGAAATTTGGAAATTTGGTCTACAGAGTGAGTTCCATGCCAGTTAGGGTTACACACTGAAACCCTGTCTCAAATAGATAGACAGACAGATAGATGGCTAGGTTAGGTAGTTAAGTAGATAGATAGATAGATAGATAGATAGATAGATAGATAGATAGATAGATACATACATAGATACATAGATAGATAATAAATTTAAAAGATGGAATGAAAGGAAGAAGACAGACACACAGAGGGAATGGATACAGTAATGCTGTAAGAAATTAAATAGAAAGCAAACACCCACGGAGACGGCAATCTGCTGCAGGTGCTCACCCTGTGCCGTATCTGAACTCTCAGGGACATGGACTTGGGTCCAGTGACAGGCATGGGCTGAAGTCTCCACAGCCTGCCTGTGGGGAGCCAGAGAGCCAATCTTCAGCCCTTGTCACTTTCCAGTACGGCCCCCGGAAGACCTCAGGGTCTTGGTGAGGTCATTGTCAAGTCCACGGAGCTCCAAGACCAACTTTGCTAGGTCACTTGATCACTTTCACTAGGGAAGGTAGAAGGAAGGTGCCTGAGCTAAGCCAATGTGGGAAGCCCCTGCTGAAGTCATGTGTAAGGGCCCTGGGGCTCAGGCCATCTGGCAGGATCAGAATCCTCTCCCAAGCCCCGCCTATGCATACCTTCCCCACCCCACTTGGCTCAGGTTGGCACGATGGTGGAGGGGGTAGGTGGGGGTACTCACTGAATGTGTGAGAAGCAGCTCCGCCCCATCTCTAGCCAGCTGGAGCCTGGGTCTGGGATGACAGTTCAGCTGGCAGTTAAAGTCCCCCTGGTTGTCTAATTTAATCACAGCTGTGTGCACGGTGACTCTATAAATAATTTTTAGTGCGACATAACCATTATTTCACTAATTGCTTCATGTGCACCCCTGGCCTGTGAGATAAATTAAAATTTGCTGAGTCAGCACCTTTGGCCGCCACGGCTCTTGGGCTTCGGAAAGTGCAGCCCAACAACTAGGCTGTCCCCAAGCCAAGTTGAACTCTCAGGGGCATAGACTGGGCTCAGTCTGGCACCCTGAGGGCTGGGTGTGCAGGCACCAGGGGTGGGAGGGGCGAGGAATCATGAAGGAGCTAACGAGGGTTACCGTGTATGGTTTTACAGGTTGTAGCCTGCACAAGGGTGCTGGGCAGAGAGGCAAGAGTAGGCTGACGCCCTGGATGTAAGGTGCTCCATCAATCCATGTGTCCTGTCTTGGATTTGTGAGCACTGAGGTAGTAATGGGATAGTGGCCCCAGATGTTTTACCCGAGCAGGCCACCTGGTTGTCAGAGAGATAGTGATGCCATGTGTCTTGATGACAATCTGGGGACCCGGGTTCTAGACCAGGGCTGCTGGGTGTCCTCGATCCCATCACGTCACTTCCCTTTCTGGGTTCCGCCATCTCCACATTTCATCTTGTATTAGTCCAGTCTAAGGCTGGCCCTGGAACCCACGCTGGCCTGAGTCCAGACCCTGCGCTCTCTCCTTCTCACAGCCCAGAGGCAAGAGATTTGGCTTTGTAAAATAGGCTCCTGACACCAGATGAGTCTGGGCAGCGTTTTCTTCTTGGTCTAACTTTCCAAAGAGCCTGGGCAAGAGGAAAGCTGGGATGCCACAGCTCCTCCCAAGTGTTAGGACTCTGGTCCTCCACATAGGACCCTTGTGCTGGGATCACGGTGGTCTAAGGAGAGGCCCAGATCAAGAGCGTCAAGGCCTCTTCTTTCCATAGGTCAGGGTGAGCACATGGTTAGCCGCTGCCAGTTTGACACTCATAAGCAATCCTGGGTCTCCCTCCCCTTGCAGAAACAGGGCAAATTAGACCTGAGTCCTCCAGGCTGAGGGCAGCTCTGGGCCTACTGCTCAGTGTTGCTTCCTTCCAGGACAGCTCAGGGCCTATCTGTCTGTCCAGTGACGTCTGGCCCTGCAAGCTCGGAGCATGCTGCTCCTGCAAGTCCCTGTCACCAGCTTGGCTTGTCATGACTGAGGGCAGCAAGCCCAGGCCCCCCACAGGGCTGGCAGGAGAGGTGCTTTCTAAGGATGACCAGAGTGACAGATGATCCTTGTTACCTATGTCCTTGGCTCCCTGCGCGGGGCTGAGGCTGGGATAACGCAGTTATGGCCACCGCTGATTGAACGCTTATGGAGGGCCAGGGCCTGTCCCGGGGACTCTGCTCACATCATTCCTGGCTTGTAATGGCTCGAGACGCTGCAGGGAGAAAAGCATTTTCCTTGTTTAATGAAAAGAGGCCAGTGAGGCTCATAGAGGTGCTGTGGCTCTCCCAGAGACACACAGGCGTTAACAGCGGAGCGGGGATCAGAACAGAGTTCTTCACTCCACCCTGACCTACTGGCCTCATGCTAACCCTAGATTCTCCACCCTCCCTCCCCTTCTGGGCAGGCCGATGAGGTGGCTCATGAGGGAAATGGCAGGACTATGGGCTGTGTCATCAAGTCGTCGTCCCTGTTAGCGGTGACAAAGGCACAGCAAGGGTGGCTGAGTGTCTCTCGTGTCCCTGACATTGGCCTGTAGAGCTTCCCTCTCAAACCTGCCTGCCATGCAGAAGGAATCCCCTCACCCCAGGTACCGAGACAGAGCTGTAGGACTAGAATGTAACCTGTTAGACACATGCAGTGAAGGAGCAGGTGGTAGTGGGGTTGGGGACATAGCTCGGTTGGCAGAATCCTTGCCCAGCAGGCATGGAGCCCTGGGTTTATTTCCCAGAAACAGAGTTTAGTGGCACACACCTGTAATCCCAGCCGCAGAGGAGACAGAGGATCAGAAATCCAAGGTCATCTTCAGCCTATATTTCAAGGCTATCCTGGGCTACGTGAGACTCTTTCTCAAAACTAAATAACAACAAACAGGTGGCAGGGTGGGTGTCACCTGAGGTTCCAGAAGGCGGCTCTCTCCTTGACTCCTAGGTAGCTGTGAGATCGGGGCCCTGAACACCCTGCCCCAGTCTGGGATGACTGAACTGGTTCATCCTTGTCTCCCTGACTCCACACACTGGCCTCATCTCCACAGCTGCCACTGGGACAGCCCCAAGACACGCTGTTAGCCTCTGCCCTCTGCTTCCCCTTGTCCCTGGCACACCATTACCACCCGGGAGACGCTGGAAGCTCATGACAGCAGTCTGGACCAAACCTCTCCAAGGTCCAGGGAGGCCACGAGGACAGAGGGCAGCCGGGAGCAAAGTAGTTGCTGACACTCACAATTGATGCCCGGATCGGTCGTGCGGCCTGCTCACCTCTAGTCATCCCGCCTGCCAGCCTAGTTTTGTGGGGACATGGACATCCCTCAGGCTGGCCTACCCTCCTAGAGCGAGTCTGTTCCCTCTGGTCTCAGGTATGCTTCTGAGCACAGCCCTGAAGGCCTCTGTGTGGGCCCATCTCCCCAGCATGGCCTCTTGATTGCTCATTTGTACTAAAATCCTCTGCTGACCACCTGTATGCCTGGCAGTGTTCCAGACACAGCAGAGGACAGGATAGACAAGGTCTCTGCCGCTCTGCTGTCCTGGGAGGAGCTGGCAGTGAGCAAGCCAAGTTCTTGCAGGGATGGGAAGGTTAAAAAAAAAAAAAAGGAAAAGAAAGTGAGACTCTCCAGATAGGCTTCCAGCGATCGGTGAGGGGCGAGGGACGACAGGAAAACAGCCCGTTTTATTTCCCCAGTCTCCCCCTGAAACACAACATCTCTTTTCAGTTATGCAGGATGGGGATGCAGGATGCATTATTACAGTACCCGTGACTCTGTCACCTGTAGAAATCAGATATTCCCTGTCACGTGGTAGTTGTCGCAGACATTTCGAAAGATCATTGACACTTATCACCGCTTCAAAATCGTGGCAGTTAATGGAAAGGCTACGTGATCTTTGTGTCTGATGCGCCAGTAAGACGGTGGTCTGGGACCGTATCTCATATTTGTTTTGCAAATATTTTGAAGACTGTACTTCAATATAATCAGCTGCCTTTGCCAATCTGTATTTTTTTCTTTGTTTTTCAAACATTCTTCTGAGTTAGGGGGTCATAAGCTTCACACAGCCCTGCCTTTAATGGGTTATCACCCATGCCTCTGCAGGAGGGTGATAAGCAGGACCAGGTCGAGATGAAGTACCCAGGACAGGTCACCCTCTGGGGGAGGGGTATTCTATCAGCTACTCAAAGGTAGCCTCCAAAATGAACTGCATAGTCAAGTTCACAGTGGGAAAGGGGAACCCCAGGGCCAAGGACCCTAGCCTAAGATGGATCTGAGAGCCCAGGGCACTAGAGCAAAGTTAGCATGGGAGAAAAGGCAGAAGAGCAAGGAAAGCATGGCCTATGGTCTCACTTTCTGAGTGAGGAGGACTGCTGCTGAGCAGGCCTGTGCCATCAGATGTGTGGGTTAGAAAGACCACTTTGGGGAGCGAGGGAGATGATTCAGTGGGTTAGAGTACTTGCTGTACAAGAGTGAGGACCCCAGTTCAAATCCCTAGCACTCCTATGAAAAGCCAGGTGTGGCTATATGCACACCTGTAACCAAAAGGAATGCTGGGGCTTGCAGGCTGCCAGCTGAGTTCCAGGCTCGGAGAGACCTTGTCTCAAAAGAATCAGGTGGGGAGAGTGGTCGAGGAGGATGCCCACACATACATGCACCACACACACATTCAAACACACACACACAAGTGCACTACACACATTCAAACAAACAGACAAACATGAAGAGAGAAGGACTTGCCTTGGATATTGGCATGACATGGAGGAGAGGTTGGGCACAGCCGAAAAGGAAGAGGAAGACCAGGAACAAGGTCAGGCATTTGGGGAAGCATGATGGTGGCTTGTACCAGACAGGGGTGGGCATTCCTGCAGAGAGAACTGGAGACTGAGCTTGCACCAGTATAAGGAGCCCCAAGTCCTTCTTGGCCTGGCTCATGCATGTCCCCAGCCGATTGGTTGGGCTCTCGGTCCTCGGCCAGCTTGCTCCTCATTCTTCACCCGTGGCAGAGGCTGCCAGCTGCCTGCCTTGGTCCATTTCCCCCTTCTGATGATGAGGACTGCATCCCAAGCTCGTCTGCAATGTAACATGGCCAGCTTAGAGGCCATATCTCCCAGCCTCCTTTGCAGTTAAGGGTTGCCATGGAGATCTAATTAGAAGTCATCGGGTGGGGCTTCCAGGAACAGGCTTTTTATAGGAGGCTGACTCATTCTTTTGCCCTCTTCTTCCTCTTTCTTCCTGGAACATGGGCAGGATGTTGAAGGCCTCTGTCTCCAAGAGTCTTTTTGGTATATTATGAGGAAAAGTGAAGGGAACCAGGGCACTATAGACCTAGATATCTTAAAGGATCAGCCTCTATCTGGACTCCCCTTGGTGGGGACAAAACCCTTTAAGGGCCTGAGCCATTTTAATTGGGTTTTGTCACTAACATTGGGATAGAATCTCCACTGGACACAATCACAAACCCTGCTTCTGCTGGACAGTGCCATCTGGATGATGAGAGGCCCCTGGGACTTGGTGAGCCCAATGCTGAGTCACTTATCCTCTCAAGGACTTCTTCTTGGGGAGTCTGCACACATATGACAAAGGAGAGCTGGTGGTATAAGGTCAGTGTGTAACCAGTTAGAGGATGAGAGCAGGTGGACGAGCGAATACTCGGCACGCGGGACACCTACCCACCTGTCTACCACCCACCTGCCCATACATTCCCCATCTACCCACTCACCTATCTATGTAACCATATGCCTACCAATCATTCATCCACTCACCCACCTATCCCTTCACTCATTGGCTCATCCATCCATCTACCCGCCTACCCTTCTAACCACCTGTTCTGTCTGGTTTTATGTCAGCCTGACCCAAGATAGAGTCATTTGGGAAAAGGGAACCTCCCTTGAGAAAACGTTCCCACCATCTTGGCCCGTGGGCAAGCCTGTAGGCAAGACTATGGTACATTTTTGTCATTATGTCTGTTGCTGCTGCTGCTGTTGCTGATTGATGTGGGATTATAGTGGGTGGTACCACTCCTGGCCTGGTAGTCCTGGGTACTATAAGAAGGCAGGCTGAGCAAGCCAGGAAGAGCAAGCCAGTAAGCAGTATTCCTCTGTGGCTTCTGCATCTGTTTCTGCCTCCAGGTTCCTGTCGTGCTTGAGTTCCTGTCTTGACTTCCTTTGATGATGGACTGAGATGTGGAAGTATAAACCAAATAGACCCTTTCCTCCCCAGGTTGTCTTTAGTCATGGTGTTTTATCATAGCAATAGAAACTGTAAGACACCACCATCAATCTACCCTCTCACCCATCCATCCACCCACCCATGTATCCATCCATCCGTCCATCCATCCATCCATCCGTCCGTCCGTCCGTCCGTCCATCCATCCATCTGTCCATCCATCCACCCACCCATGTATCCGTCCGTCCATCCATCCATCCATCCATCCATCCATCCATCCACCCACCCACATACCCATCCATCTATCCTCTCACACCTCCACCACCCTGCTATCCATCCATCCACTCTTCCCCCATCCCCACCACTGTATGCTATACCTTATGCTAAGCACCGAGGCCTGAGATATGGGTAACACGTCTTATTTGACACTCGCTTGTGTTTTATGGCTAACGTTTCTTGGAGAAGGGAACTATGACTATCCCCATGCAGAAAAAGTGGGTGCTATGAGCCACGAGTACTCGGTCCCTTGAACCTTTTGAGTCCTGCATCATGTGTATGTATTCGCTATCTAAATACTTTTAATTAAGAAAATAAGTGTACATCTTGTTTGGGTTTGCAGCATTTGCCTTGCGCCTGCAAGGATTTCGGGCTTATGAGAACATACAGAGATGAATAGATGTGGTCCTGCTGCCTGGGAGCTGACAGTCTCGTGGGGAAGAGAGAAGAGCAAACAATTCCAGTACAGTGTTGTGGGAGGGGCAGAAAGCATGGATACCAGGCTGCTTGACTGTTTCTTAAATGGTCCCCGTGACTGCTCTGGGCTACTGTCCGCAAGTGACGGCCGAATATCGTCACTTTCATCTAGCCCCTGGGTTGAAAATCAAGATCCGTGCCTCTCAAGTACAATGTGGGTCTCCCCTCCAAGCACAGGCCCTTGCATGTTTCCATCCCCCAAGACACTGTCATCGTGACCAAATATCCAGGTCCCCAAGTGACTGGAAAAGCAGTCAGTGGTTGGGACAGCCCGGCATGCAACCCGTGTCTTTACAGGAGAGCCCCTGCTGGCCTAGAGTGAGTGCCCAGGAGACAGCAGGGAAGTAGCCTTGGGTTCCTAATGTCAGCTCAAGCAGGGCCCCTCCACAGCCTCAGACTGGAGTGGCGATGGGGCTGAGGGCAGCTAGGGCTGCCGGCATGCCTATGCTGAAGAGGAGAGCCTGGGCTGTTTGGAGAATACGGTCTTTTCAGAGCAGACCTTTGAAATCGAGCAAGAATAACTTTAAACAATAAGATGCTTCTGTCTCCCCCTCGGCTGTTGCCCAGGCAACGCCAGAGTGCTCAACAACTGTTTAGTTTTTTAAGAAACCAAATCTCCCTCCCTTTGGTCAGCTACCGCCAGGAAGATGAAGAGGCGGCGGAGGCACCCCTCATGGCCCATTGTGTGGGAACCCGGGTCAGCTGCCTGCAGCAGTGACATTTAAATCTGACGTTACATATTATAAACGAACCCCAAGCTGCACTCCTGAGGCTAGAGATCCCAAACTGGAGAGGCTTTAAGCTCCAACCTGTGCCTGTGAGCCAGGAGCTCCAGCAGTTTGGGGGTCATTTCCAGACACTAACCTCCACCTGCCAAAGCGGCTGGGAACTGGGGTGGGTGTGGGGCAGCCACCTGTCTCCACACCTCAGCATTTCTTGGTCTAGGAGAATCCTCATAGGCCACCTTGAATGGGAAGCATTTAACCCTAGAAGCTGAGACTTTCAGGGAGGGCTATTCTCTGTGTGGCCACTGAGGCCTCCATAAAAAAGGGAGGGAGTCCTTATTGAGCCCCACTTCATGCAGAGAAACCAGTGACGTGCTCTGAAAAAAATCTTCTAGATGTCAGGCCCTATATCCAGAAATCCTATGGCTGTCCTTCCACGGAGGGAAGTGTCACTGTGTGCCCGTTTTCTAGCTGTAAAAAACGAAGCAATTGCCAGGCGATGATGGCGCACGCCTTTAATCCCAGCACTCGGGAGGCAGAGGAAAGCGAGCTCTGTGAGTTTGAGGCCAGCCTGGTTTACAGAGCAAGTTCCAGGATAGCCAACACTACACTAAGAAAACCTGTCTCAAAAAAAAAAAAAAAAAAAAAAACCAACAACAAACAAACAAAAAACTGAAGCAATGGACACAACTGCTGATTGAGAAAGGACTCAGAGCTGGGCCAGTCCAAACACATGGTGGACTCACAGCCTCTCATCCATGCTGCCTCGGGGAGGTTTTGTGACCCATGGCAGAGCTTTGCTGAGCTTTGATGTGCCCTGCTAGGGGAACCAGCTCCCCACTTTGCCTCCATCAGAGGGAAGTAGTGATGTTGGTAACTCATTCTGGACTCTGTGTTCCCAGGCAAGTTGAAGGACACAGACACAAATCATTTTGCATATCTATAATGTGGGGACATATTCAGCTGGCAGATGTGGATGAGGAAGGCAGTAATTATAACGGCCACTGAAAGCCTGATGTGATGGCTCAGGCCTGTAATTCTAGCCCTGAGGCTGAGACAGGAGGATTGCTATGAGTTCAAGTCTAGCCTGGGCTACAGAATAAGACCTGGGCTCAGACAAACAAAACCCCTAAACTAAAACAGGGCTGGGGGGATAGCTTAATTGGTGAAGAACTTTCGGTGTAAGTATGGGGACCTGAGTTCAATGCCCCAGCTACTTTTTTTTCCTCTTAAGAAAAAAAAAAAGCCGGGCAGTGGTGGCGCACGCCTTTAATCCCAGCACTCGGGAGGCAGAGGCAGGTGGATCTCTGTGAGTTCGAGACCAGCCTGGTCTACAAGAGCTAGTTCCAGGACAGGTTCCAAAACCACAGAGAAACCCTGTCTCGAAAAACCAAAAAAAAAAAAAAAATCAGGTGTGGTGCTTGCTTGTAATCCAAGCTGGAGTGTGGGAGGTAAAGAGAGTATGGGGGGGGGGGGACGAGAGACAGAGAGGAAGGAGGATCTATAGGGTTCGCTGGCTAGTCAGTCTCGTCTACTGAATGAATTCCAGTCAGCAAGGAGACTCTTCAAACAAACAACAACATACATACGCGTGTGCTTGCACTCCCAAAACACACCATCTCGACGACCCCACAACACAGGTCTTATTGATTCCACTTTCAGATCAGAAGAGGAGGTACAGAAGGGTAGGGGTTTCCTGGCTGGAAATCAATAACCACGAGAACCTGAGGACAGGCCCTGGCACATAGTAGGTTCAGAGTACCCACTGGCTGTCTTTCCTGGAGGACAGGCTTTTCCTGGGGCTTCTGTCTCCTGGGAAACAAAACACACAAGAGTGGGTTAAATTTAGAAAAGCTAAGGCAGGTTAGACTAGACCCTTATCCAGTCGGGCAGCGGACTCAGGATGGGAAATTGGCTTCAGGCACAACAAAAACACAGAAGTGGAAGTCTTGACACCTGTGAAATGAGGAAGGCAGGCAGGGATGGGGAGAGCCTTGATGGGGAGCCTTACTGTGCATGCGTGCGTGCGTGCATGCATACATTAGTGTGTGTGTGGGGGGTGGGGGTGTTGGCAGCAGCAGGGACAGGTCCAGGCTTGGATTGAGTGGAAGAGGTCCTGGTCCAGCCCTGGCAGCCTTGTCCTGTCTGGGAATCCCTGGAGGCTTCACCTCCCTAGTAATGACAGGGCACATGGGCAGGGAACAAGCTGCTTCAGCGCAGAAAAACGTTTCCTAGCTTGTACCTCACTCCTCTCCGTGGGCCCTGCTCCACACCCAGATGCCATCCTACAGCACCACCGCCCCTGCAGAGTCCTGTCCCTTCACCCTGCCACCCAGCACGTCTCCATTAGTGCCGCTAAATGGCAAGCCCAGAGGTACAGTGAGGGAAGGGGCTCCGGTAATGAACTCCCATTGGTTTCCTGCGCGAGATCACTGCCTTAATTTACGAGGCCTGAGTGAGTCTCATTTCCCCAGTGCACGTTGAGTAATTAACTATTAATAAAAGCATTACTGAGTTAACCACGGGGGCATGTTTAATTCATGGGGCAGCCCGGAACAGGACGGTGGCAAGGCGCAGTGGGGGATTCCTCCCAGGGCCAAAAGATAGCAGCAGGGGTCTCTGCCTTGCTAGACCTCAGCCCCCTGTGGTGGGCCATTACTGCTGCCCCAGGGCAGAGGGGCCTAATTGGCAGGAGGGAATCAAAACTGCCTGGCATCCCTCCCAGAAAGTAGCAGTGAGTGCTGGGAAGAAGAAGGCTTGGGACTCTGGGAGGAAGGATTCCTTGTAGAGTGGCCAGAGTGAGTGACCTTGGGTCAGTAGACAAACCTCTCGGCCCGGTTTTTGTTTGTTTGTTTTAATCTGGACACAGGGCTGGACACAACCATTTCCAGGGTGCAGGCTAACAGCAGGGATGGCACAGATGGGCAAGTGGCAAAGTTTTTGTTTGGGATGCTCCTCAGGACCTGTTAGTGGACATTGCTCGGGGAACAGTGAGGGAGAGGGACACCTGCTCCTGAGGACAAGATGGCAGTGCCTCAGAATGCCTCCTGGGGTCTTTTCAGAAGCAAGCCAGTCAGTCCTCACCCCCTTTCCTGTGCACTTTTGGCTAGCAACAGTGAACTTGACCTCAAAGTCCATACACCATCCTGGTGCCCACCCGGCCTCCGTGCCTTTGTGTGCTCTGCTTTTTCCTGTGTCCCAGTGAGTGCCTATGTTGTCCTGAAGACTAAATTCAAAAGGCCAAGTCTTTCTCAAAATGCCTTTCCTGACCCAGATGGGTTCAGACAATTGGTTATGCCCTTTTCTGTCTCCCATCCTACCACTGTCTATTATCCCTCACCCGTCATCTATCCATTTACTTGTCAATCTATCATCCATCTCTACATACACCTACATACCCATACCCATCCATCCATCCATCCATCCATCCATCCATCCATCCATCCATCCACCCATGCACCAATCTATTAATCCATCAAGGCACTTGCCCATTTCCTCGGCTGCCCATTTATCTACGTATCCATTCATCTACTCATTCACCCACCACCCACACACCCATCTCAACTGTTCATCCACCATCCATCCATCCATCCATCCATCCATCCATCCATCCATCCATCCATCCATCCATCCATCCACCTAACTCTACCCAGTCGCTGCACTGCCTTCAGTGTATACCTCTGAATTCACTGAACACTGGACAAGCCGGGCTTTCCCAAAATCAGAAAAGCAGCAGTTCCTAATGTTTTAGGAGTTAAGAGCACTATACCTAAAAACCAACCAAACAACAACAAAACAAACAAAACAAAACAAAACAAAAAAACGTGTGCACATCCACACTAGATGTTACTCTGCTGAGATTCTTTATGGTTCTGGAGCTTGGCAACAGTCCTGAGGACAGCGACACCATGATACAGTGGGGGATTGACCGTCTTGAAGAAAACTGCCTACAGGAAGTCATGCCTCATTCCAGGGGTGGGCCCACCACTAGGACTGAGGTAAAGGCAGATATCCCTCAGGGTAACTCTGATGGGCCCTCAGCTCCAGTGCCTAGGCACCAGGACTGCCAAGTCCCACCCGTCTCTCTCCCCCAGGGCCACTTTCTAGTTGACTTCCATGGCTCTCAATGGGCTTCTCAGAGGGAACACTGGGTTCGGTGAGGGCGGGTGGATGCTTTAATGACTTTCACGATCTCCATGGCTCACACCAGGCAGGCGCCTGCAGATTCTCCAGAAGCATTTCCTGAATGTATTCTGATTCCCTTGTCCCCAACAGGAGAACTCTTCTCAGGCATTAAGAGAAAGGGATGGCCCTGCTACCAGATGCCAGGGCCTGGGAGTTGCTGGCCTGCTCCAGGGAAATGTACTGGGTTGCCAACGAAACGAAACTGTAAATAACCATGGGAACAGCAGTCAAGCTCATTGGTTGCTCTGAAGCTGGGGGAAGGGGCCTGGCTGATGTCAGGGCTGTGTGGCCAGGGGCAGGCAGAGGCTGGACTGGCACTCACTGCGGCTGGTGGGGGATGGGAGCCTGCCCATCTCACCGAGCAAATCATTTCAAAACTACAACTAGCACCACCCCTGCACACTTTATTTTGAAAAATATTTTTATAACATTTACAGAGGTGCTCACGTGAGCAACACAACACCCTCGTGGCGGTCAGAGGGCAATCTGGGGAAGCTGGTTGTCTCCTCCTACTGTGCAGGAGGCCCAGAGATCCACTCAAGTCTAGGGATTGGTGAGGAGCATTTTCCTGTCGTCGCTGTTGCTCACAGAGCCATCTCCCCACGACTGGAAATTCTTCCATGAAGCAAACACCCATTAAGAGGTTCCTGTGTGTGTTGGGGCTCTGGTGCTGGTTGCTCCTCTCCCTTGTCACCTGGGTAGGTTGTGACATTGGAAATATGGATAGAGAGAGCTAACAGCTGTGTGTTCAACATGGCCAGTGGATTTCCATACATCCCTTATCTTTACAGTTGCTCGGGACACAGGATTATTCCATTTATGGGCAAAGACACAAGCACAAAGAGGAGCAACATGCCCAAGGTCACCCAGCCCACGGGGGCAGAGGGAAATCGATGACTTCTAGACCCTTGGCTTCTGTGAGATTAATATCCACAGCCAGGATGAAATGGGCAAACAAATTCTGTACTGGGCCACTTGTAGTTAAGTAATCCAAACGAAGGGTCAGGAAATGGTCCTTCTGTCTGTCCTCCCCACTCTGCTCTTTTCCTGGGCTGGAAGGACAATGACCCTGTCTTCAAGTCCAGCAGTAGGCCAACACTCCCTGGATGGCTCACCCTGAAGGATGATCCAGGAAACTCCGCCCTTAGGTCTACACCAATTCACGATACCTAAGATGCTTGCAGGTACCATGGGGCAAATTTGCCTGGTGCCAGGTAACTTCTCTTAGGTCACTGGGTTTTTTCCAACACAGGAAGAAATGGATGGGGGATGCTCCTGAGTCCCTAAGGTAGGGAGGATACCAGAATGGAATCGCAGATATACCAGGCTCTCAGCAAACCTCTGGCTTGTTCTTGTCCACACACCAACCACAAGTGTCCTAGTATATTGGGGTCATTAACCTTCCTCCCACTGTGGGCTCCTGGGAGAGGTGGTGGGCATGTAAGCACTTAAAGCTCAGACCTAGGTCAGCCCTCCCCTTTCCGCTGCTGTAGCAGCCCTGGAGCTGGGGACAAACAGTACAGCCTCAGAGACCAGTCATATCCTCAGCTTCCTTCAACCTGGGCAAACGCTGAGTTACCATGGTGATGCTGCAGCCCCCAAGATGCAGTGGTTGCAGACAGCATGGGTGGTTGGAGGGCTCAGGGCTGAGGGTGGACAGTCTAGACCAGGAGGCCAGGCAGCTGGACAGGCTGGGTGGGGGAGGAGGGAAGGAGGCCTCCTCTAGACCTGGCTGGTAATTGCCGCTAAGTGAGGGGCTGTCATTGAACCCAACATGTGAGCGGTGAGGACCCACTCCACACCCTGTAATTACTGCACCAGACAGCAGTGCCAGCTTGTGTCCTGGAGAGGGGGGCGGTGCAGAATAGACAGGAAGCTCTCATCCACCTGAGGCAGCAGGCTGGGCTGCACAGCCCTCTCCCTCGCAGGCAGCCTCCCCAGTTCAGCCCCCCCACCCTCCTCCCCACCCCCACCGCTTCTTTCCACATCACTGGGCTGGAACAAGAGCATTGTGTAATTCTGACCTCCAAGCTTGCAGAGCCCAAGGCAGAGGGCAGGGGCCAGATAAGGTAGTGTTCTAGAGAGTGGAGGGTGCCAGGAACTCGACACCAATCACAGTTCCAGCTCCTTTAAGGGCTGCAGGCAGTCAGGGTTCTCCTGGGCCTCAGTCTCCTTGCCAGACTCTCAATTCCCAGGGATCCCTCTCCAGCAGGAGGTGGGCAAGAACTCACTTTCAGAAACCAGATTTTATTGGGTTGTAGCCCCACCCCTTTGTGTCTGTGCCATGCAAGGCTTCTTTCCTGCTTCAAGTTGCAACATACACCATATGGTCCTCAATGGAAATATTTACTATCTGTCCCTTCCAGAAGTCTGTGGTCCGTGCGTTCTGGGCACCAATGGAGATCTACTCGCTCCAGCTCTACACAGAGCCCCTTCTGGGTCTTTGCCCAAACTTACACAGATGCCACTGCTGTCAGGCACCCTCTGCTGCCAGGGTTTGGGCAGGGGTGGCAGCAGGCAGGGCTGGAGCCAAACTGTGAGCCAATGGCGCCACCTGCCGTGAGTGCCTGAAGCACTTCTACAGGAAAGCCTGCTTGGCGGCTCCCCTGCCAAAGCAGAGGGGACCAGCTCTCTGAGGAGGGCGCAACCACCAGACGCCAAGCTATGAGAGGGCTCAGCGCCACAGCATGGCCCTGTTGCCTCCCACGGGACTGTGGTCTAGACAAGTGCACAACTTGGCCCACATTCTGGAACCAAGTCCCTCCTCACACATAGCAAGCAGCCTTGAATCCTCACCCAGCAGTTCAGTAAATTCTTTTTTAGGCCATGGCCTCTCCGTTCTTGACAATATTTAAAGAATACATACATAATATTTAATCTGTGACATTCTCCAGAAAGCCTGGGATAGACATTATCTTCTTTCCTTTTCTTCTTAAAAAACAGATAGACAACCTACAGCACAGAGAAACTAAGTCATCCACTTAAAGTCGCACAATGGGTAGGACATGGCGGAGAGAGAATGCAAACCTAGGCTGTGACTCTGGCAGTCTCCAGACGATGGTACTGAGCAAATACTGGTGGTGGGTCTGTAGTATGGCCCCAAGGATGCGGTCTGGGGCAGAAAGAGGAGCAGGAGCTACAGAGGGCAGGGCAGGGCAGAGGAAAAGGCCCCAGGCAGGGGAAGGAGAGGCCAGGCCCCAGGGTTCTCCTTGCTCTCATGCCTCAGGCAACATTGGGCAGTGGAGAAGGAAATCATTATTTCAACTATAAATAAATCCACTCTCTGAGGAAGCTGCTGTCCAGGTGATGAGGCCCAGCTTCTCCACAGCTCCTTCCCAGGCCATGCCCTGCAGTCCGAACCCAGCAACCCGAGAAACTACACACATCTGAAGTTCATCTTGGCTCTCTGAGCCAGAGCAACAGTGGAGAAGAGGTTACTGGCTTCCTTCACTGCCAGCTCAGGTCTTGGGTGAGCCTGGCATCCACTTTATGGACCACGCTTCCCAGGAAAGAGCAGGAGCCACCCCACCCCCACCAGGGTCCTACAGGTGACTCTTAGGCCACCACCTGCAGTTGCTCTGAGGAAGCAGCTGGGCCCCCGGTCCCAACCAAGAGTGGTTAACAGAGCGGACAGCAGAGTGGCTTGCTTCCACTGCTCCTGGACTGGTCACTGCTGCCCCTGGGTCACAAAATACTCCTCGTCATCCTCTTCCTGCTGGCTGCTCCAGAGCAGCAGCTCCAGGTCAGCGCTGGGGTCCGGGCCCTTCGGGAGCTTAGGGCCATCATCACCTTGGGGTAGACACACTGGTTACTGACCTAGTAACCTTCTCTGGAGATGACCTCTATCCTCCCGGGGTGGCAGTGCCATCTGGCACATGTCCCAAGCTACAGCAATCATTGGTAAGAGGTAGCTGGATGGCAGGCGGGACAGTCAAAAATACTAAGCCATGGGGAGGAGGCCACCGTACCTCTAGAATGCAGGGCCTTGAGGGCCACATGCAGGGAGATGCCGGAGAGGCAGAGTGCGAAGCCCAGCCAGTTTAGGAGGCTGATCTGATCACCCAGCAGGTGAGCCGCCAGCAGCAGGGTGCAGACTTCCTGTGGCAGAGGCAGGACATGGGGTCAGAAGCTGGTATGACAGGCTGACCCTTGAGGCAGAAGTGGGGGACCTTTGTGCCTGGATCACCAGCCTGCAGGCCTCCCGGTGTCACCGAGATGCAGGTGCACAGGTGCTCCCCACAGACTCCCAGCAAAAGCAGAAAGCCATTCGGGCCCCAGTGCCCCACAGGAGGAAGGGAGTCTGCCATTGCCAGGCACCCATAGATAGAGAGGGCTCTCCTCATCATAGCCAGACAACCCTTACACCCAAATGTTTGCTTTGGGTATTGCTGCTCCAGCACGAGGTCTACCTGTCTAGAGGGAAGCTCCTCCACAGACCTGACTCATGTGCCCAGCTCTCAAAGCTGGGACTTTTCACTGATCAACCTAGATGAGGGCTCCAGGCCTCTGCCATGGGAGCCAAGCTGCCAGTGAAGTACAACGCAGGCACAGCCAGGCCTGGGGTGGGAGGCCTGCCCTGCAGTTACGCTGTGTGCACTGGCTAGAAGGGCCACTTCCTCAGCTCTGCAGCAGGAAGACCACATCCCATCCAGGGCCAAGCTGCTGAGAGAAACCCTCATGGACCTCCTTCTAGGGGAGGTCTAGGGTTACTTCCCAGTATGTACCTTAAAAATGCCAGCGATGGAGAGAGTGAGGCTGGATGTTCTGGAGACCAGGAGGAACTCGGAGAAGCCCAAACCGAAGGCCAGAATCCCGCCAAGGAGGAGGCTCCCAAGAACCCACAGGAGCAGCCCTGTGTCCTGGAAGCGGAAGATCTTCTCTGAGGTGGACAAATGGAGACCTGAAAGCCACAGGGAGAGAGTGGGAAGCCAGGGCCTGGTGTGACGATTGTCTGAGGCAGGAGACAGGATGGGGTGTGTGGAAACAGCCCCATGCCGATGGCCTGAGACTCAGGGACTGTGGTGGCACTACAGATCCCATTATCAGAACAAGGAGGAACTGAACCTGTGGGTAGAGGCTGATTGTACAGGGGCACAAAATATATGGATGCAGGGCTCCTCACCTTTAGATTGTGTGTATGTGAACATATATGTGCACACACACACACAGGCACACATATGCGTGCACACACACGGGCACATACACACACACACACATGCTAGGCATATACTACCACTGAGCTATACAGCCCAGTTCAAATCTGGGCTTTGCCACTACAAAGCTGCAGATAGATTTGGGTGGAGAGATGCCTCCTTTTTGGCTACCGGTTTCCCTACTGAGAGAATGATGGGGCTGCAACTAGACTGTCATCTCTCCAACGAGCAGTATAATCTAATAAACAGACCTCAAAACACAAAAAACAAAACAAACCTCAAAAAACAAAAAAGCCCAAAGCAGAGTATGGTGGCGCACACTTGTGACCTCAGCTGTATAGGAAGTGCAAGACCAGCCTGGCCTACGTAAGACACATCCCACACCAAACCAAACCAAACCACACACATGTAATTTCATGACAAATCTACAGCCCCTCGCTCCAGAGCACACTGTACAACGTGTCAATCCTTGCTTCATTTTTGGGAGCTGCGACCCCTCCCTAAAGAGGTCCTGAGCTCTTTCCATAGAAGGTCCCCATGGTGTGTTAGAGGGGTGAGATCAGAATCCACTGGGGACAGTAGACACTGGTGGGAACTGAAGGTGGGCAAGAACTTTGGGGGTCAGGAGGGGGAGGGGGCACAGAACTGTGACAACAGTGTGCCCCAGGCCAGTAGCCTGGCACGCGGGCCATCTTGTTTGGTGCGGGGCTCAGCAGCACTGCAAAGGCAGTGGCAAATTGAAGGGAATTCGGGTAAGAGCAACATAAGTAATGAAGGCGCTTGGGGGATTAATTTACCAGAGAAGATTAAAGGAGCTAAATCCATGCAGCTTTGCTAAGTGGCGGCGACCAGGGGCTTTTGGATGAGGTTTGCAGAGCGGGGGAAACAGTGAGGATGCCTGGGGAGGGGGTGAGTGTGGTGTTTGCTACAAGGGGTGTAATGAAGGAATGGGGAGAGTCTTTAAAAAGGAAGAGCACGAGGCTCCACACACAAGTTTCCTGGACAACGAGGCTGCAGATCATTTTCTCAGGGAGGCTGGAGAGGCTTCGCTGCTTGAAACGTAAATGGATGTGGGCTGGAATTTTCAGTAATGACCCTGAGGACAGCTGGGACTCTGAGAAGGAGGGTAAACAAGACTAATCCCAAAGCATTGAAGAAAGGAAGGTGGCAACATCCTGCCCACCTTGTACAATCCCCTGGCCTTGCCTCTTCTCTGGAAGCCACAGGAGACAGAACAATTGTCCGTGTACCCAGGCTGTCTCCCAACCCCAGCCGCAGAAGCTGCCACTCTGCCCGTGTTCCCTGAGCACACAAGGCAGAGCCTCCTGCCCTGCTTCCCAGGGAGTCCTGGTGTCATCAATCCAGACATCCACCACTCATTTTCTACCATCCCCACTTCCGACCCAAGCATCCCACTTGGGGCAGACCCTGACTCTGCTCCCTGGGAGGCATGCACACCACGTGAGAGAGGGCCTAGCCTCCCGATGCCAGGTTGTTGAGCACCAAGTTTGGCTTGCTGACGAGCTTTGGGCAAGCTTTCACCTTTCTCATTCCCTTAGTTTCTTTCTCCTGCCACACAGGGATGAAAATAGTCCTCCACATCCGGTTATAGGGGCAATGAAAATCTGGAGCTGTCCGCACTGTCCGCACTGACTCCTTGTACTCCACACATAATTTTTTTGTACTCATGAGAGTCTAGTCATTCTCTGTGTGTCTGTCCAGTCCCAAAGCACGGAGTCTGGGGAGGGACTGAGTTTTAGATCTGGGCAACCTCTGTGGCTAGCACTGTGCTGAGCTCAGAGCAGTAATGTGGGATCTGCTGTACTACGGTGCTCAGAGATAGAAAACAGAAAGTACCTTCAAATATGGCAAAGAGAGGGAAGAGTCCCAGGAACATGAGTGGCTGCAGGTGGAACATGGTGTCAATGGGATTCTGAAGGCCTGCAGAACACGACATGGGAAGTTGTCACACCTGGCCTGTTGGCCTGTCTGCCCGACTCCCAACCCTCCCCATGGGCTCACCCAGTTCAGCTTTCTGCAGAAGTATTTGTGTAAGGGTCCAGCGGATGCCACCGATGAATGAAGCCCCCAGCACCAAGGCAAAGCCCTCCACGTTGAACTGTGTGGACTTATAGGTAAACATGAAGAGGCCCCCAGCGATGAGAAGGACCACTAGGACCAGGGCTGCACGCTAGGAGAGGAACAGTACAGTTCACTGGGAGCTTGGGGTTCAAGCCACACACTAGGAGGGGAACAGTGCAGCTCTCAGGGAGCTCCAGCCTCAAGCATGTGCCACATTTGGGGCTGGGGATCAGGAGCCAGCCATTCTACGCCCCATCTCTTGCAGAGGTTCTGGCCTACTGGCAGACACGGCTAACACAGAGCTGGCATGTTTCTAACATTGTACTCAAAGTACTGGTGCCCATTCCGGGCTCCAAGTGTGTCCAATGAGTACCAAATTTCTTCATGGGAACCCTAGGGACCCAGGAAATGCTGGCCCTCCTGCACTTGTTTCTTCTACACCTTCTATCTAGGTCCCCTCCCCAAGAAAGACATTTTAAGAGACCCGGGCCAGTGGTCTCCACATACGCAATGACAGGAAGGGAAAGGGATGCGGGGCCTCACCAGCTCCTCCAGCTTGAAGATCAGAGAGAAGATCAGGATGAAGAGCACGGCGGACGATTTGGTCATTGTGTACCTGGAGCAGAGATACCCACAAATACACGGCTGCAGACCCAAAGAGCAAAAGCAGGAAGCCAGTGAGATCTGTGCTGATATATGAGCTTTTAAGAGAAGCCTCCTAGGGGCCTGACAGTCACTGGGGGAGGAGTAGTGGGTCTGACGTTAAGTTCACCAAGTTCTGTTCTCTACCTGGCTGTTGGCAGAGACCAGATACGGAAGATTAGAGAAACCTGGACAGAGACCTGAGGGACTGCCTTCTCTAAAGCAAGATACCAGAGCTGTGACTGGTGACCAGCTGGGCTGATGGCAATGCTCCACTGCCTGGTTCTTCACTCTGCTGCCTGCTCCCCCACCAAGCAATTATAGCTGCTCTGTCCAGTCCCCTGGCTTCTCCTTGCTGCCTGGCGGGCAGGTGCAGCATCTCTCTCTGCACTGGGCTTAAGGAGGAGCTGGAGACTTCTTGGAGTACTGTTGGGTGCCAGCAAGGAGTGGAGGAAGAGCAAGGGATGGTCCCAGAGACTGATGGAGTAATTGGCCCACTGCTGGCTACACAGACTGCCCGCTGGACAGAGCAAGTGAGCTTGGCCTGTATGGGGGGTGGAGGGGGTGGCCAGTACTCACAGTGATACGGTGATGTAGAGAAAGCTCCAGTTAGACAAGCCCACATCAAGTGCTGTTGCCAGTGCTATGGGGACAGAGGACACCCGGTCAGAGAAGCCAGTCGGCAAGCATGTGGCTGAGGTACCTGAGACCCTGCTTGCCCCTCCTTTCCAAGCAACTCCAGGTTAACACTTGGCCAAGAGTCCATCCTGATTGGCTAGGCCTGTCAGTCTCCTCTGTGAGTTCACCTTGATTGGCTAGGCCCATTGGTCTCCTTTGTGAATCCATCCTGATTGGCTAGGCCCATCAGTCTCCTTTGTGAGTTCATCCTGATTGGCTAGGTCTATCAAACTCCTTTGTGAGTCCATCCTGATCGACTAGACCCATCAATTTCCTTCTTGAGTTTATCCTGATTGGCTAGGCCCATCAGTCTCCTTTGTGAGTTTATCCTGATTGGCTAGGCCCATCAATCTCCTTTGTGAGTCCATCCTGATTGGCTAGGCCTGTCAGTCTCCTTCTTGAGTTTATCCTGATTGGCTAGGCCTGTCAGTCTCCTTCTTGAGTTTATCCTGATTGGCTAGGCCTGTCAGTCTCCTTGAGTCCATCCTGATTGGCTAGGCCTGTCAGTCTCCTTTATTTAGTAATTTGAACAGCTCCAGACAAGAGTATTAACCTGATCCTGTCAAGCTGCTCCCAGAGCACCTGGCCATCTACAACTAGCCCAACCTGCCAACTCCCGCTCCTCCCACCAGCAGGGCTCTCCCTTCTGACTTCACACTCCCAGGGCCAGAGGTGCCCATCCACCTTTCAGGCCGTCACTCAAGACCTAGGAAATCTTTTAGCCCAACCTAGCATGGTCACCCAGTAAGGCTCCTGTTTCGCACTTGGTGGAACCCACTGAAGCCCATGTGAGCCAGCAAGGACAGGGATGCTGCCTGCTTTGATGAGAAGCAACAGTAGGAGACAGGTGAGGAAGAAGCGGTGGGGGGGGGGAGCGGGCGACAGGTAGGGAGCAAGGGCTCCTCTGATTTCTGGCCTAGGCTCTCCAGCAGCCGTCCTCGGGCTGGACCTACCTGTGGGGGCCACTCTTCTGAGGTAGTCAGTCCAGCTGAGCACCACTCGGGCCCTGTGGCTGGAGCACTGAACCAGCGCCCTGGACAGGGCTGAGAAGAGGAAGATCACGGCCAGATGCAGCATGGTCATGAAGAGGGGAAAGTGGAAGCTCTGTGGGGCCAAAGCAGAGGGCAGGAGTGGAGAGATGTGGCTCGCTCCTCTATCTCCTCCCTCTGGTGGTAGGGATCAACCCAAGGTCTCCTCCCTCCTCTGGTGCCAGGGGCCAACCCAGGGACTCAGCCACACAGTGACCCCTTGGAACAAGGGTTAGTCCCCACTGTGTAGGTCACACAGAGAGGAGGCAGCCCAGGGGTTCATTCCTACCCAGTTTCATCACAACCTGCTGGTCACCTGCTTAGCCCTCTCAGGGCCAATATCCAGGAAAAGCCACCATGACCCAATACAACTGTACCAACTCCAGCCACCTGCAGGCCAGACCCTGTGCTGGCGAGGCCCTGGTTACCTTGGTCAGCCATTTGTTGTAGAAGGTGATGCCTATGGAGAAGCAGTAGTAGAGGAGGACCAGGCCCAGCGTCAGTACCGCCTTCCACACAAAGGCGACATCCAGGGCCCACCTCCCCATCCGTGGGCCAGCAGGAGCCTCGCTTGAAGATGGTTAGCAGGAGGAACCAGCAGAGCTGGACCACGGTGTTCAAAGGACAGTTCCCCCGGCTGGAAGAGTCCTCTTCACCTCCATGGTGTGGCTGTGCAATGGGCCCCAGACGGAGTCCTCACCTAAGGGGCTGGTGGCCAGAGCCAAAATGTTCCATGGCTAGCTGGATACGGAGGTCACAGGTCCCCAGCTCTGCCGCTGGAGAGAAGAGAGGGAGGGTCTGGACACAGTGACCGCAGAGGTCATGGGTCCCACCCCAGCACAGGGACTTGGGCTCTAGTGTACATTCACATGGTCCTCCATGGGTTCCCACCAAAGTGACCTTTCAATAGGGAGGTGTAGTACTGTCGGACCTTGCCTCAACCCTCCAGCAGCGCCCAGGTACCTTCACAAAGGCCAGAGTCCGCCTGCAGTCCTGTGGTCTAATCTGGTCTAGTCTGTCTCTGCCAGTCTGTCCCGGCACAGAAGGGATGACCACCCTTCCATCTTTCCTCAGTACAAATCCTCTTCCTCAGGGACCTGCCTATGAGCCACCAATGCACGCCTACTTTTCTTTTGTAGCAACTGAGAGGGGTGTGATTTGAGAAGACTTTTTTTTTTCTTTTTAGTGCTGTAGATAGAACCCAGAGTTTTGTGCTAGGGGCCATGCTACCACTGAGCCACACCCCCATCCCCCAGTAATGCTGCTGTCCCTCGTAAGGTTGCACTCCACAAGGGTCTCACCATACTTGGCACTCTATATTCTCCTTTGGTCTGATGGCCCCATGACAGTGTGTGTGTATGGGATTTCAGGGGACTCATTAGGTCTTGAGGAGCTAAAGTGACCCAGGTATCCCTTGCTCTGGTCTCCAAGAGCTACTCCTAGAAAGCAGGTGCCCACCAAACCAAATTACCACTTGTCAATCAGCCCAGCAACACCGTGAGTGCCCAGGGCAAGCCTGGCTCAGGGAACACTGGGGAGCATTATTGGCCCATTGTTGGGTATACTACAGCTGTTTCCTCCCCACCATGCTGAAATGCCAGCTCCCCTGGAAGCCTTCCAGCATCGTGGGATCTGACTTCCCTCCTTCCAGTCTGGTCAGTCCACTCTGCACTCTGGAACCTGTTATCACATTCCCTCCTGAGGCAAACTAGGCTGGCTCTGGGCTTTGCCAAAAGGACTCCTGGACTGTGGCTATCTCCGAGGAGTTTGGAACCTGGAGGAAGCTCCTGGCGTTCGGTGAGTAGGGACTGCAAAGGCCCTGCCCAAGGAGCTCAGCACCGTTCTGTATTCTGAACATCTCTGACAGTCACAAAGGTAGAGGGCTTACTTCTGATTTCTGTAAACATGGTTTTCCAGGGCTCTACCATACACTGAGAGAGTTCAATCTGGAAAACCTCTTTGCTGACAACAGCTCACATCTCTGGCGCTACTATCATGGTTGCTGTGAGCTTAGCCTTATGGTGGGCTCATTCCCAGATATTCTATAGCAAGAGGAACACCAGTGACCTCATGTGACTCCAGCACCTCTGTCAGAACTGACAGATGGACACATTTTATTTCATCAATTACCTTCCCTTCACCTACGGTAGGACACCACTAGTTTTCGGGTTACTGAACAGGCTAAGATCGAAAGACATGGTGGGTCCAAGGGAGAGGCACTGCCCTACTGGCCTAAGGCAGCCTTGCATCTTGACATCCTTTCTGCAGGCTAACAGCTCCCCAGCATGCAGCCTGTTCTGGTCCCCATGAGCCCTAGAGGCAGATCCAACCGCTGACTAGACCTGTTCACCTGGGCCATTAATCACAGGGTCCTGTTTACACTGCTAGACAGTTGGGGACACGGGCTCAAACCAACTTCGAACAGACCTCAAAGTCCACATTCTCTCAACACCAGCGCTCTGTGTCTTTCTGGGGGAAGTCAGTCCTATGTACTACAATCCATTATCAAATCCCTGTCTCTACTCACGGGATGCCAGGGGTACTATACCCCCAACCCCACAATGTAACAACTACATTGGGTCCAGAAGTTACCTTGCAGTGCTGGCCGAGCATGTGGAAGGCCTGGGCTGAGTCTCCAACACTGCAGGAAAAACACTGCTCCCTCTGAACCACGGCTTCCCCTCCCCGGCGGAGCACGCTACACGCCAGGACACAGCCTGTTCCCTTTTTATCAACTTACTGGCCCACCCCTTCTGATGACTTCCTACCTGGTCACTACAGTGTTCTCTGTCCACTATTCAGCCTGCCTTTCCTTCTGAGAGTTTGTCTAGCTCCCTACCTCTAGGTGACCATGCAGAAAGTCACTAGCCCCAAACACAAAGCCAAGCGCCAGCTGGAAAGCCCCAGGAAGCACACGGCCCCTCGCTCCATGTGCCATCATGAAGCAGTGCTTGGCCTCACCCGGACACACAGACGTGAAACCGCTGAGGTCCTCACCCTCACTCTGCGGTGAGAGCAGACTTGCGATCACGTCTGCCCAAGCAAGGAATTCAGTCTCCCTGTTCCCGAGAAACAGCAGCTACCTCAGAGCAGGGTGGAGCAATGCCGTGGCACCTGGCTGCTCTCTACCACCTCAGCTGTAGCCCGGATGGTGAAGCCTAGTGCTTCAAAGCACAGGCTGGAACATCAAAGCCCTGTGAGCAGACCCCTCTGCGTCCACCTCCTGCTGAGATCACAGGTTACCTGGCCTGAGAGGACTCAGATGCTCTGACCATGCGCTTTTGGGGCAAGGGCGTCACTAGCATGAGAAACAGCACTTGGCACTGACCCACGGTCACCTCCTACAGCACAGCTTTCCAGTCAGTCTGTCGGGCTATGTTTCTGTGTGGCTCCCTGGCGAAACTGACCACTTCCTCCTCAGAGACCTACGGGGTGTAACTTGCCACAGTCCCTGAAGTCTGCTTTCCAGACTGCTGCTTGGCCAGTGCCTTCTCTCCAACTCAGCTGATCAGAACTGGTCCCTGAGGGGTGGAACCCAGCTTTTCTGTCTTCATCCCCATCCCACCAAGACCACCTTAAACTTCCTGTGAGGACAGAGGAACCTAACGTTGACAGCTCAACTCAAGGTGCCCCAGGGAGCTACCCTAATATTCCTCGGGTCTCCGTCCCACTCTGAAGTCACTCAGAAAGTCATCCTAAGGACTGTTTGCTTTGGCCACAGGCAGTCACCCCTCTGCATTCTTATCCTGCCCTGTCAAGTTCACCTCTAGTTATGTGTTGACCCACCCACTTCTCTTCCCTTCTCTACAGGCAGTCTAAGCCACAGTTACCTTTCACCTACTGCCTGCACTTCAGAACTTGAGTTGTCAACTTGACACAGTCTACAATCACCTGGGAGACGGGCCTTGGAGCAGACCAGTGAGAGAGTCTCTAGATCAGGTTAACTGATATGAGGAAACCCATCTAGTTGTGGACAGGGTCTCCCAGACTGCATGGAGGGGAATGGGACACCAGCACACATTCGTGACTCTCTGCTTCCGGGCTGTGGATGCGACATGGCCGGCTGCTTCAAGCTCTTGCTGCCTTGACTTCCCCCACGATGTTGCACACAGAACTGTGCGGAAAATCACGCCCTTCCCCTTCCTTTCTAAGTTGTTTTGGTTGGAGTGCTCTAGCACAGCAACAGGGTGAGAAACTAAGACAGCACCAATAGACTGGAGACCCCTGGGCGGGGGCCATAGGTCCTCCTAGGATCCCGCCTGCCAGAGCCCTGCAACCGCACACTCAGCCGTGTGCCCAACACATCAGCAGGTGTCCTCCCGGGTTACCCGATGCTCTCTGCTTCTGTCCCCCTTCCTCAAAGCCCCCACCGCGAGAGGCACATCCCCCTGCGTGACGTCTGTGTTTGCTCACGTGTCATCGCCGCGCCTGCCCGGCAGCGTCCATCTGGTTCCCCCCACAAGACTCGGCCCCTCGTAAGTGCTTGGTAAATACCCGATGAATGGGCCCAGGGCCACGAAAGGCCTGGGGAAACTGAGGCCCAGGCTGGGCGGGAACGCAGGGGACCGCCCACCGCACGCCCACTTACCTCCTCCGCCCAGGCGCTCGCCCCGAGACTCCTGCCGGAAGCGCGAGCTGGGCACTGGGCCGCTGGAGGCGAGACTTCCGCCGGAAGCCGGTGAGGGTGGGTGGAGCCAGAGCATCTTTCTCTAGCCAAGCCGGCCACAGCAGCCTTTATAACCTCTGTCTCTTTCCCTAAACTGGCATGCGGGAACGAATTACATGTACTAATAACTCTTTCATGTGCTTTTTTTCTGGGGCCTTAAGCATCAGGAAATGATGTGAAGACCATTAAATTTTAGAAATGTAGACAGTCTGGGCAAAGTAATAATGGACACTTGTGAAATTACATATACTTATACATTTGAGAGAATTATTCACTAGGTTGAGTGGGTGAAGATCATCCCAGAGGAAACGAAACCCGAAAAGGAAGGGATGGGAAGGGCATATCTTTACTGAGAGCCCAAGAAAGCGAGTTGCAGTGGCTTCAGAACGCCAATCGTGCACACCCAGATTCGATTCATTTTAAGCACAGGACATGTGGGCAAGAGAACCTCGTAAGCCATGCAAGCTAGGGCTGCAGACCCAAGCTGGCCCGGTTCTCTGCTTTTGCCCTTCTGGGCTCTGTACTAAGACTGACTGCAAACAGATCCTTGTGCATGACTTGGCTGGGTTTCTGGCTCCTAGCGGAAGGCTCAAGGCCAGAGTGTAAGCTGTGCTTTGTGTACAGTGCTGCTGCAGGCTGCTGCCAGCTGGCATCACGCAAGCATTAGTTCATTCAACGCTTCCTAAGACCTACAATGGCACCCATCGCAGCCCAAGGTCTTGGCTTCATTCAGCCCTCAAGGCCTGTGTTGCACGCACTTCCTATGCCTTCTGAAAGCGCCTGTCCTCACCCCTCTAACAGTGGCAAGAGGAAGTATCTGTTTTCATCTCTGCCCTCATTCAAGCCTCCCAGCTACCAAGGCTGCTGACGGGAGAAACAGCTTAAAACACCAGCTGGAAGGCTGGGCACCAAGTCCAGGCAGCACACGGGGTGCGGAACATGTCTTCTTTGAAAGGCACAAGTACTCGAGCTGTTCCCTGGCTGTGTCCCTGGCAGGGAAGAGAGGGAGGATGGAAACTTGGAGGTGTATGGTACGTCTTTCCACGCTGTACCCAGCAGGGCTGAGCAGGAAACACTGTGTCTTGGTATCACAATCTGTGAGCATGCTCAGCCAGCAGGTATGAGTAGTCTGTGCATGACACAGCAGGATAGACGAGGAGGGGAGAGGATGGCTCCAGGAAGGAGGCTGGGAGCGCTCCCAGGCAAAATGGAATGAAGGCTGTCAGGCGCCTCCCTACCCTTGTGACAGGGAGCAAGTGCAGAGGAGCAGGTGTTTATAGGAACCAGTCTCCATGAAAGAGTATTTATTGAAAACACGGTCACTGACAGGAAGCTGGCTGCTCTCTGGTTACACGCTTAGCTCAAGACCCAGAGCATCCCTTTCTATGCTCAAGTTTCATCTTCCCTTCAACATTCTGTCCTAGGATAGGATGGTCTTATATAAATATATATACACGTCTGTATAAGTATGGCCTATAGTAAAGAAAATATATAGTACACTCTTGGTTGGGCAGTACCACCATGCCAGGCTACCTGTACTGAATACCATCATGTTAACATGCGTCCAAGGAGAGGCTGTGCGTGTGCTTCAAGTGCTGCAGCACCAGAGAAGGCCCATGGCACAGCTGTGGCCCTAGCTGCTTCTTGAAATCATGGCTAATGGCTAAACCACAGTGCCAGAAAAGAAAGAAAGGGAAGGCAAACTGCCCCAAGTCTGGGAGCAAGAGGAAGCAAACAGAAGGAGCCTGCAACTAGGGAGCATGAGAACATTCTTCCTCAGGAAGGAAAAGATAGAAATGGAGGGGAGAGCTAGGAGGCCTCAACCTGACTTTCCCTGGAGTGTTCCTGGAGCCTAAGGGAGCAGAACTCAGGCTGGAGGCCTCTGCCTGGCCAGCCCGAGACCGAGTGCTTGGGGGAAGAGATTGCTACCTGTGTGGGCAAGAGAGATGGATACTCCTAGAGACAGAGATATAAGGGCCAACCTTGAGGCTGCAGCATCTTGGCACAGGATGAGACTGGAATGAGCCCTCAGAGACCTAGTAAGCAGAAGCACTAGGCCTGTCTTTGCCTGAGCCACCCAAAGACAGTCACTTCAAGGCTCACACCATCCCAGTCCTCCAGTCCCCATGGGCAGCCTTTCCTGGGCCAGCTCCAGCCCACATGAGTTCTCCAGAAAACCAGAGAGTAGGCTCGGGATGGGATAGCTGTTGGTAAGTCCAATTCCAGACTCAGGGTAGGAGGAAAGAGCATCTTGAGTTCACTCCTCCAGGCCCAACCCCAGGCTCTGTGGTGCTGAGGAGGGCGGCAGGCCCTGACTTCATGACTCCTAGAGAATGGGGTCCAAGAGAAGTCCTGGATCCCATTGGGTTTGAGGGGTAGTCACTATGACCACTCCAGAGTCTGTACAAGTAGAGGCAAGGCACAGGCTGCCAGTGTCTCTCCTGGGCCCCAGTCCCTTCCTGCTCATCCGTAGTGATAGACGAAGTCATAACTGCTGGGCTCCTTGGGGACCGGTGGTGGTGCCTCGGGGATCTGGATGTTCTCCAAGTCCAGAAGACGCAGCTTCATCTCCATGCTCAGCAGTGTATCCAGGTCGCTCTTGGTTAGCTCACTGGACATGTCCTTCCCCAGGAGGGCGCTGAGTCCATCAATCCAGATGCAGTACTGTGGGCAAGTTGCAAATGTCACACCGTAGTCCCAAGGGCTGCAGTGGGACTCACAGCAGTGCTGGTTGGGACCATTCGGAATATGCAAAGCTCATAGGAGACGAGGGCAAGGGCAGATAGGAGATGGCTGTCACTATCAACTGATAGGATTTCAGGTGGGATTTGTGTGAAAACTTTAAATAAGGAATACAAGAAGATGGAACCAGTACTGGAGCAGTGGGATAAAACAGGAGCAGAAAACACACACTCAAAAGAGAAGGAAGCAGGCAGGGACTCAGCAGTGCTATTTGTTTTGTTTTTTTTTTTTAAAGTCAATTATGTTTAAAAAATATTTTTAAGGGAAGTACAAAAGAAATTGGCTTATAACATGCTTATAACATCCAAGCACTTGGGAGATAAAGGCAGGAGGACCAAGGGTTCAAGGCTAGCTTCAGCTCCCAGAATGCAATAGTACAGCAGAGGGTCTGCTCTGTCAGCCCTCTGATGCTGTTCTCCTTAGTCTGTGCCTTGTGCACGGGCTCTGCCATCCCAACACAGCCCTACTGGCCCCAGTGCCTGCTCCTCCTGCAGCCTGATGCCAAGTGTTCAATGGCAGGCCCCAGTTAACAATGAGTTAACTGAATTGGGCACTAGCTTCGTCCTGGCTACTGGTGAACTGGGGTCCCTTGTTGGGGGTGCAGATCCATCCAGCTCCACAGTCTAATTGCATCCACTGCATGTAACTGGGATTCAACTCATCTGGGAAGATGTGACTGCAAGATCACACAGAGGAAAACCATCCCCACGCCATGCCTGTCTAATAATTGCCAGCTGCTCCTAAGGAGTCAGGTGAAAGGCTGGTGTGGTGGTACAGGCCTTTAATCCCAGTCCTCGGGAGACAGAGGAAGGCAAATCTATGTGAGTTCAAGGCCAGTCTGGTCTACATATCACACACACACAAAAATAAACAAAACAACTCCCCTCAAAGTAAAGTGGCGAATCCAATTCGGAGGTTAGAAGGCCCACAGACTTGGTGGTCCATTATGCCCACCTGCTTTCAGGGAGACACTGCTGTGCTGACCACAGCTCCTCTCTAAGAGCCACAGTTAGGGCATTGCTGTTCAAGGCAGTGCGGCCCAGTGCTTACCTCATACTTATTAGGAGCGATGAAATTCAGTGTCTCGTCGGGATCATACAGGATGGAGAAGGCCAATTCCAACACCTCCTACAGAGAGAGTTTGAGTGACATGGAGCAGTGATCAGTGATGATGTCACCAAGTCCCTAACCATGCGCCCAGGGGGAGTTAACCTTAGCTTACCCACTCCCTGGCACAGTCACACCTAAGAGGAGGTGGTAGTGTTTTAAACTTGGAACTCGGTGTGGTGGTGCCTGCCTGGATCCCAGCACGTGGGAGAGTGAGGTTTGAGGTGAAGCTGGGCTATATGGAAGACCCACCTTCCTCAAAAAAGCAAGCAAACAAAAACAGTTGCTGCGAAGTATTTTTCACATTCAGAACCTTGAATGCCAGGACCCTATGTTTTTATCTTCTATCCCAAGATGGCTGGCTTTCTCTTTGTATGGTGCTGTACTCAGTGCAAAAAAGTCCTGAGAGCTAAACACCCCAACAAAAACAAATTACTGACGAGCTGAGACAGTCTGAGCATCGAGAAAACAACCGCAGTACAAAGAGTCACACGTGATCGGCTTAAACCCATTTGCTCAGAGTCACACGTGATTGGCTTAAACCCATGAGCTTAAGAACACTAAAAACACAAAATGGAGACATAAAAATTGGTTATCACTGTGTAGCACCAGGAAACAACTCATAGCTTTAGACTTTCATAAAGGAGAGTCAAGCCATTTTCCTATAAACCACAACGGGGAAGCAGATAAAGGCAGGTTTCTTTACTGAGAAGTGGTTCAGCTCATTAGTAAACGGAATGCCCCTAGTTTGCAAACCTTAGCCACTGAGCAGCTGTAGTCGGCTGACATGAAGGAGCACCACCCGGCCATTACGGGCCTCCTGATAGGCCCCAATGCCATCTAGGAGATGGCCACACCAGGGCAAAATCAAATCGGAACCAAATCAAACCTCTAGGTCCCTGTGCCAATTTACAGATCGGGGACAGAAGCACAGAGAGACAGTCAGCAAAACCCGAACTCTGGGAAATGACTACATAAGCAACATGGTCTATTAAGCTAATAAACTGCAAAGACGGGAAAAAGATGGAGGGGGAGGCATGAATGAAGGACTTAGAGACGCAAACACTACAGCAAGCAAACCGACCAGAACCAATTTAAAACTGTGTGCAATGTGTGCATGTGTGTACACTTGACATTCATAAGACAGTGGGTGGACATTTCAAGGCTAATGGAATATTTGATATTAAATTATTGCTTTTTATCTTCTGCTAGATGTGGTATGTAACTCCGTGGGTTTATCGTTTAGAGACATACAGTAGATACTCATGAATAAAGTGATATTCTACTTGGGGTTTTCCAAAGTCAAAAGGAAAAGTGGGGGGGCAGAATTTGTGGAGGCTGGTGAGCTGTGCCGTGAGGTCTATTTATTTTTAAAGTGTTCAAACTTCTTGATATTGAGTGTACAGGAATAACTTACAATGGGAAGAGACTCAGCATGCACCTGGAGCCTGCAGGTATCACGCGGATGCTGGTGTTCAGGACAGCCTCCCCACTCACCTTGTTCTGTTTCAGGGCACTCTTCTCTTTCATGTGGGGACAGTCTTTCCCAGTGACAATGGCCTTAATATCTGCAACAGGAACTGATAAACAATGGGAATTAATATCTGGAAGCTGAAGCTGCAAACTGGTCTAGCACTGGCCTCAGTGTTAGAAGGGAAGCCCTGGGCAGAGTGCCAGGATGCAGCAGCTCCCAGGCTCAAGGGCCCTCCCAGCTCAGGGAGGTGTGCCCATGTGAACCTGCCCTGGTCTTCCGTCTCTTCCTGTACACCTGGCTGTGCTCCACAGGTGCTACTTGGGCTCATCTCCTTTACGGAGTAGAGCTTTGGGCACCCCTCCCACTTCTCTTCCCAGTAGTGAAGGTGGTAAAGAGGCCAAAGCAAACGGCTGCCACCTGCTACAGTGCCCTGTGGAAACATGCATTTCTCACACGGTCCTCTATGGATAGACGTATGGCATTAATCCCATTGTACAGTATAGGAGTGAGTATTAATTCACAACAACTAGTGTTAGCAATCAACTAGGGAGTAAGCCAGGGTTTCCATTCAGACCCTGTAGCTTTAGAGCCTCTGTACACCCACGGCCTTTCAGTGGAGTCCTGTATTGCCCTCTGACCTACACCCTGCCACATCTGGGATCTCAGTAACTCCCAGCCACCCTGAAGCGGGTCAGAAACAGCAGACTAGGAAACTGAGAGTGTGTGCCTGAGACCACACACTGGGTTTGAGACAGTGAGGACCAGCACTCAGGGGACCTGGTAAGCACAGGTGTCATGACACGCCAACAGAGACATACACCTACTTTTCTCCTGCAGGGATTCAAACGTCACCTCCCCTTGAGGGTTGTCATCCAAGTCACCATAATGCAGGACCTTGTGGTTCAGTGCCAAGCGGCAGTGCCAGAACCGTTCTGGAACACAGGACGGCAAGCCAGTGAGGCAGGCAGTGCTGGGCAAAGGGCCGCTCTGCAGAGCCTCCCAGGCAAGCGTCCCAGGCAGGCTCCCAGTGCCCTAGCTGCCCCCTTACCTTGCCGCCGACGGTTCCCGATCTTTCGGAAGCTGCTGCCCTCACACAGTCGGTTCAGGCGCTGTTGCTTGATTAGTTCCAGGATCTCGGGCTGGATTTTCTCCCGAAGCTCCCTGTGGCACACACACCCAGGTCAGCAGAAGACCATGAGATGGTGGTACTCCGGAGGTAGAGCTGGTAGCAGGTGATCTCCCTCACGGGCCCTCTCAGTTAACACTTACACAATTGGTGGGGACTGAAAGTCATCCTGGCTCATCCTCTCGGACTGGCGCAACCGCAGAATCTCTGAGTAGCTCAGGCTGCGAAGTTTACTTTTGAACTGATCCAAAGAGTTGGGTTTGGAGGGCAGAGCCCGGGTGATCTGTTCTCGGACGACTTGCATAACCTGGGCAAAGAAGGAGGCCCCAGGCCACTTTGAAAATGAGCAGGCCCATAAAGACCAAGGCTCTCCCTCACCCAGTGTAGAGTCCTGATTCCTAATGGATGCCTTCTCAGCTGATGACTCAGGTCATGTAACTGGTGCTGACGGGAGCTCTATTTCTCACACAAATCATGTAGCCACGGTGGCAGGAAATGGGTTCTGATCTCAACTCTTTTCATTTTATCTTTTGGTGTCTTTGAGTCTGTGTGTATGTGTGTGTGTGTGTGTGTGTGTGTGTGTAGCCCTGGCTGTCCTGGAACTTACTCTGTAGACCAGGCTAGCCTCAAACAGAGATCTGCCTGCTTCTGCCTCCTGAGTGCTGGGATTAAAGGCATGCACCACAACTGCTTGGCCTGGACTCAACTCTTGAACGCTCTTAAACCCATTCTTTCATTAAGACTAAACATCTCAGGCTCCATTCCCTTGTCTCTACAGAGAAGCATCCTCCTATACACGATGCCATTAACAGAAGATGCTACATGGAGGCGGGCATGGTGCCCAGCAGGTAGGGTGTTACAGTGTGCCCATTTCCCTAAAACAACTGTCAGAGAACAAAGCAGGATGCTTGCCTTCCCATTGTATAGCAGCATGACCCAAGTAGGGAGAAAATCTCAGGAAGGAGTCACAAGTACCCACACACGCACACTCACGTGTGCACACACACCCACACACACAGAGTCTTATAGACGACTCTTTCTTTACGCTTCCTAAGGTTTGTTGTTTAGTTTTACTTTCTTGAGACAGGGTCTTGCTGTGCAACCAGGCTGACCTAGAATTTATGACCCACAGCCTCTCAGGCACGCAGCACCACGCCGGCTCACTTCTAAAATTTCCACAATGAGATGGTCAGTCTCAAAATACTGGGCTCCTGGACTGCTGGCCTGTGAGGGTCTAGCATGGCCCTCCACACTGGGGCACTCTGAGCACCGACGCCTGACAGGCACCGTGATGTGCACAGCGTGCCAGCTCTCCTGCCTTGCTGACGCTGGCTGTCGGTGGATCTCATCTACCGCACTGCAGCCATGACAGGCACAGCAATCCTGCTCAGCTATTCCCCTGACCCCTGTGGAGAACAGCGGCAGGTGTTAGCTTCCCCAGGCAAATGAAGGTCATGGGCACCATGAGGAAGATGTCTGCTCAAGGTTACAAAGGGAGTCACAGCAGCTGAAACCCAGGCTCCCCGGCACTTCGACCTTGTGACTCAGAACTGCCGACCGAGCTGGTTTTCCAGTTCAGGGACCCCCCAGGCACTGGCCGGCTGTCCGAGGCTGTCGTGTGATGGCCTTCCTCCGCCAGTCTCTGAGTGGTTCGGCAGCACTGACCTTGTTGAAATCCTCGGCTGTCGCCCTCATCTCCTTCCAGGTCTTGTTCAGCAACTGGATGCAGATTCCAAAGAGCTCTTCAAAGGCGCGGTCATGGGTGAAGAACATAGGATGGTAGTCATTGCGCCCTTCGTTTGCTGTGGAGAAAAACCGAGAGCATGAAGGCTCTGCCCTCAGGCACCCAGGGGCACCCATCTAGAAATGCTGGATTCTCTGCGCCCAAGTCCTGAGGACAAGGAAAACAGACCACAGACTATAGCACATCAAGGAACAGGAAGGGCCTTCCCTCAAGGCCTTAGCTCTCCCAGGTGTTTTCTCCCTGGGTCTCTCTCTACCTGGTTACAAACTCAGCTAGTCCATACACAGAATACTTGGGGGCTTAAGAGACACCTCAGATGACTAGCTCAGACAAAGCAGCAACCATGATCACCACAGACAGGAGCTCGGACAAAGAAGCAGCCATGATCGCCACGAACTGGTAAAATGGATAAGCTCATGGAGTAATTAAGAACAAATGGCCCCTGCCTGCAGCCCTCCAGTCCCCAACATCTAGCTGTCTATCATCTCTAGCTGGACACTGGCTGGCAGAAGAGGAGAGGAGACTTACGGAGCTCTCCGACCTGCAGGATCTCACAGAGCATCTTTGTGAGCTCAATGGCACTGCGGCCAAATGGACACTCGTGTTTATCCTCCCGACTACTGTTCTCCAACACAATCTACAAGCAGAGAAGGAATGGGGGTTGGAGAGAGGAAGGCATAGATGGGCATCAGGACTGAGAGGCTGCCCTGCCTTTACCCGAATGTAGGTGTCCTGGTGAACTTTAGCTAGGTACAGCATGTTGTCCAAAGCCAGCATTCCAGGGGGAGTCTGGGTGAAGTCCAAGGCTGGGTTGATATGGTTCTGGAGAAACCAGGAGACCAGGTGTAAACAGGAATGTGTGGAACAACCTGAAGACCTCCCCTGCCCTCCCTTCTCTCAGCTCCACCCTAGCATGTCCAAACACCAGGCTAAAGCTGACTGTCATCCACCCGGCAGCTAGCAGGCCAGCACCGAGTATGTACACAGTGCAGTTAAACCAAACTCACTCACAGTTGAGTTGTGTTGAACCAGACTACGGTCACTCTAACCTTATGAAAAGCAAGCTGTGTTGGCGAGTTGATTCACACAGACTATGGGTGCCATCCCTTCCTCTCCACTGTAGGATGGGAGGTGGGGAGGCAGAGGACGGAAGCTAAACCTCAATACCAGAGATGAGGAGGCTCCCCATTAAGGTGAGAAGAGACCACTACAGCTAGAACCACTCTAGGTACACGATCCCCTCCCCTCTGCTGAGGCTGGCTTAACTAATGGATATGGATGCCCAGATGATGTATGCCCACTGAGTGGCCATGGCCAAGGCGAACTGAACACACAGGTCCGAACCTCTTTCTGTCTGCTCCTCCAGAGCTACCACTATGGGAACTGGTGAGCTGCCAGGGCTGGCAGAAGGTCTCCTGACTTCCTGTCTAGGAGGGGGCACCCCGGATACTTACAGTAAACCCCAGCATTTTATAGTCCTTGGTATACATGGCTTTGCGTTTTTCAGTCCCGCTCCCAGGAACACTGCTAGGGTCAGACTCTGCGTCGAAGGCAATCCTCCGCAGTTCAAATATAATGTCTCTTTGAGCCTGGGAGGTGTACACAGTAGGCAGGTCAAACAGCTACCAAAGGGAGCAAGGAAGAGAACAGCCAGTCTCTTGGGAGGGACCAGCAGTGTACAGGACAGAAGGGGGCAGCCCACACTAGCGCTGGCAGGACTGGCACAGACCTCTTCACGCAGCACTCCCAGCACACAGTCAAGAAGAAATAGCACAGCTTATACCAGGAAGGCCCCTAGCACCTGCCTGGTCATTGGGATCCATCTTAGTCATCATTCTTTCTTCCAGAAGGTTAAAGGTCAGGACTTGAAGGACATAGAGCTGATGGGCCATCTCTGTTTTGATTGGACGATTCCCCCGGATCACATGCTAGAAAAAGCAAAGGCAAGAGCAGGGCTCAAAGGACTGTCTCTTCTTGAAAAGTCACATCCACACTGGGGGCGGAGTAAGTACACAGGACAGGGATCACCTCCTCCCTCCACAGAGCCTTCATGCTCTCAAAGAGGCTGGAGTGGAAGGGGGCTCCACCCAGCCAGAGCAGGTTCATGCAGGCCTTCCTCTCCACTCTTGGGCAGGGGAGGTGGAATGGAGGGTGAAGGCTCAACCTCAGACACCAAGGTAGGGAGACACACCATCAAGGTGAGAACAGGCCACCAGACCTAGACCCACCCAGGCTTGCACTACACGGGACTGAAGCCAGGCCAACAGCCAGTGCATGGAAGAGGGCCACTGGCAGACAGACTTTCCAATCTATCACTTTAAATGATACGAAGCCACCTATAAGGAGGGCCATTTGACTTTCCTCTCCAACCTCACACCACCCTCCTAGTCCTTTCTCTCCTTGACTCTCCTGTCACCCCATGTAAGCCCTGTATCCCCCAAACCATGCCCCTGACTATCAATTGAGTATCCTCTCTATCCTCCCACTGTGGACCCATCAGCTTCCTTTGACCTGATGCTCTCTCCCCACCTTCTCTCACCTCCTAGCTGTCTTTCTCCCTGCCTGTCTTGGCTAATCAGCTTGGGTATCTCACATGGGTCTCTCAACCTCTGTCCTTATCCCCACAACACCCTGCTTTTCTTTTCCTCCTTGCTCCCTGGACTTCTCAACCAATACCCCTGCCCCACATCCTGAATCCTGTCACTCTGGGTTCTTGTCTAGATGCTACCATGTCCTACTGTGTCCATCAGGTCTTACTCTATAGCCCTGACATCATCTAGAACCGCTCTGTACGGTGTAGCAGCCACTAGTCACTGTGGGTATTTGTGCTTGTGGCCCAGTCACAGCAGCCACCCTCTAAGTGCTTGACAGATTCTCCGTGGCTTGGGCCAGCAGCACAGCACAGAGCATTACAGCAGCATGGGACTTCCACACAACCCCGCCCTAGCACTAACTCAGCAAAGCTCCCCTAACTCGACCCCCCTCCCCCATCAGCTCTGACTCTAGACCAGCCCTTTGGAACCTATGCAGTACAAACTGATGACCCTGGGCTCACATGGCTAGTGAACACTGGCCAGGTCCAAACTATGGTACGCAGAGTCTACAATACACCAGACCAGGAAGCCTGAGTGTGAAAAGAGAAGGCTGGCATGTGTCATGATGCTTCATGAACACATCTGTTGCGTGCGGAAATGTTTCAGGTATCATGTGTTAAATACACCGGACATTAAGCTCCATCTCTCCCATCTCAAGCCCATGCCAGGCTTGAGTTGTATTTCCTCCAGCTGGGCCGAGACCTCATCCTCAGCTGTGGCCCTCCGGCAGTCTGCTGTTTCTACATCTCTGCTGCCCAGTATGGTTACCACTGAAATGAAAGTCATCCATTCGGACCCCTGGTCCTTCCAAGCAGCATCCTCTCTGGACAGAATTTCCCTAAGTGAAATGTGTATCTGCCCAGCTGCCCTCAGAACAAAAGTGGGAAGTCTCCTGCCCTCGATCTCCTGCTGACTCATGTCCTCTCGATCTCCCTAGCATGTCTCTTGCTAGCTGAAACTCAAGTGTCCACTCAGCACCCCCCAACGTCATGCTCTGTTCTGTTCTCATAGCCAGGGGCTCTGCCACCCTTGTCTCCTCTACATCTCGTCTACCTTGCCCCCAATTCCTCAACTACCCACTCTCTCTACCATCCTACTGCACCTGTGTGTCCACCCCTAAGTCCCTCCTCCTCACATCTCTCCCTCCCTCATGAGATGGCTAGGAAGAGAGGTGAACATCAATATGCTCTTGGGTTTTTGTCCCCTTTCGCAGGTGAAGAGGGAGGTGGGTGCTCTACCAATGCCACAGTGTTCTGGGGTCGCTCAGACACTTATCCACTGCCTGGGAGATCAGTTCAGTCCTGTGGCTCAGATGTCTACTCTGAGGGATTCTCTTCTAATCCATCAAGCTAAGTCTCAAACTCAGTAGACTTTCCTGAGAAGTGCCTCCTCATACCCACATGAAGAGGGGGGTACCTTGGCCTGTTCTGGAGTGCCCACAAGAATGCATAGGAGACTGTGCACCCCCCACCCTGTAGGGGCAGTGTTCAAGCATTTGCTGGGAGCAGGGGTTGCAGTGACCTGGGGACCCAGTCACACCAGGTAAAGCCAGCAGACTCCGCAGGTTTGCTCAGGTACTCTGTCTCTCTCAAAACCACGCACACCTACATACATACCACAGAGAAGTTTCCCAGATGCTGTGCACCCTGCCAGGCATGCTCTGTGCACTAGCTCCTCCAGTCCTCACACCTAGCTAAGCAAATCAAAGCCCAGGGATTCGGGGTCAACTGCTCAAGATCACAGCAAACTGGAAAATGGCTAAAGCCCACCATCAGCACCAAATCTTTATGCTTGACTCTGATGTTTATTACCATCATTGCCATCTCTGTTCTTTTTTCCTTTGTTTTTGACAACTAATAAACTCTCTTCCTTTTAGCCCCAATCTCTGATCCCCTCCCCACCCCCACCTGCTGCCTTCCCATACCCCACGTCACCACCATGGCGACAAGAATGAAGACCTCCTTCCAGACTCCTCTCCAACCCCTCAGCAGGTGCCCAGCTCCTGCAGCATGGTCTGTGGTGACCTAGAAGCCAACCGTACCTCTACCACCATCTTGAATCTCAGCCATGCCGGGAGGGAGACTAAAGCCTGACCTGAGCAGGTGCTCAGTACAATCTGCACCTAGTTCCACCCTGCACTGCTGGGCTCTGTGGTCAGGCTGGGTGTCTTGCCTGTGTACCTGATTCTTACAGCTCCTTGAAAGGCTTCCTGACCCCTCCCCAGCAAAGCAGATCTCACTGGCCCTGCCTTCTCCTGACCATGGCTGTGTTGGACCCCACCTTTCCTACCAGAGCACAAGGTTGAGAACAGGTCCGCCGCCCTCAGCTGTCAGTGCCCTGTATGCTCCAGGTTTCTGAATTTCTGAGCTGTTGCTGGTTCTCCTTTTTTTGTATTTATTTAACAGTTTTGAAGTCAAAACAAGCAGTAGAGATGGCTTTCACCTCTTTTTCCTGGAAGGGTTGCAATCTCTTAGCTGCAGTAGGGATATGTAGTGGACCCCAAAAGGAGTGGCACTATTAGGAGGTGTGGTCTTGATGGAGGAAGTGTGTCACTGTGGAGGCGGGTTTTGAGGTCTCGTATATGGTCAGTCACACCTGTTGAGACAGTCCACTTCCTATTGCCTGCTATCAACGTGTAGCAGCAGCTCCTTCTCCAGCACCATGTCGTCCTGCACACCAACATGCTCCCTCCCATGACAATAAAGGACTGACCTCTGAAACTGTAAGCCACCACCTCAATTAAATGTTTTCCTTTATAGAAGGTGCAGTGGTCATGATGTCTCTTCACAGCAACAGAAACCCTAACTAAACAGGATGGCTTCCCAGAGGCAGCTTGGTTCAGACAAGTCCAAGAAAAAGCTCAGGTTTCAGAATGACCTAGCACCTTAAGAAGTAGTAACAGTGAAGCTGTTCTGTGCCCCCCGCCGGCAATAATCAGAGCCCCCAGTGGAATGAGGACTACCAGCAACAGCATTAACAAAAGGCAGTCGCCAGGAACTCACGTTCAGGATTATGGAGCGAAGGTGCTTCTGTGCAAAGGCGTTGGCCATGTCCTAGGGAGGGAAGCAACAAACAGGTAAGGCAGATGGTACCTGGGATTGCTGTAAGGGGACGGTGTCCTCGCAGTCTTGAAGGTTTTCCTTCCAATTGAAAGTGAAGAAACCCACCGACCACATTTATTTGACTCTAAAAGTTTCCCTGCTTCTTTTCACAAGTGCAAATGGACTCAGACAGTTTCCCTTAAACAGGCACAATAAACTAAACATCTTCACAGGGGACCAAGATTGCTTGAGGACAAGACACATGTTACAAGGATGCTGGTGATGGACACTGCACGCGGAGCACACAGCAGCACACGCACCACTCCAGGCAGATGGCCACAGTTGAAGAACCCGAGCAGCACTCTCCTCCAAGACCAGGGCCCTGGGCCAGCACCAACGCCTGGTTACTTGTTTAGAGGGGCGTGCTGTGTGCCTTTGGGTAATCTCTCACAATGGACTCAGCTTTTCCATCAGTTTGGCTCATACTTTGACAGTAACATTTTATTTATTAACTATCCAGAAATAAAATATCCTAAGAGATGCATCCTCCATGGAGATTTTTAAGGGCCCACCGGTAGATTCTGATGTCTTGTAAAAAGATACATGAGGGGCTACAATGATTATCACGCAAGCTCTTCCTCAGCTCACTGGGGATCACTCTGCCATGACACTGTCACCCTGAGGAGCTGCTGAAATTTCACCTAAACAAAATGGTCCCATATCAGGATGCTTCTAATAGTATCACAGCTTTTCTCAATTTCTTGGTCCCTTCCTTCTAATACCAGCACTGTCTTAGTGATATTAATTACAGAGACTCCCTTCTAAACTGCAGCCTTGGCCACCTTTAGAGACGACTGTAAGTCAGCGGGCCTGAGGGAGCTGCTGCTGCTCCTGTGTGCTCCCTCCTGTTTCTAAGCCTCTGCTCATGTTCCACATGTCTGGTGAGGAGCATCTGAGTTCATTGTGACCCCCGAGCACATCCTGGCCATCAGAGGACGGTGCCTGGAATGTTAAATACAAGACATTAAGACTAAACCCTAAGTGGACAACTCACAGAGAGGCACTACCAGCAGACTAGAGCTTCCCCTTGGCGCTGCATCCGGGAGCACACCTTCCTTCAGGCCCTTCAGGTGACCTCTCCAAAGCTCCCTCTAACCAAGAATAAGCACCCAAATTCTTTTTAGCCTTAAAAAATTATTTGAGTGTTTTGACTGTATGTGTGCATGTGTGCAGTATCTGAGGAGGCTAGAAGAGGGTGTTAGATCCCCTGGAACTAGAGTTAGAAATGATTGTGAACCTCCATGTGGGTGCTGGAGTCCTCTGCAAGAGCCAGACCATCTCTTAGACCTCAAACTCCCTTTTGTAAACTGTCTAACCCTCTCATTATCTATCTAGAAACAGTCCAGAAAGGGCCTGGATTTACCCTCACTCTGGCTTTGGCAGCCAGGAGGTGACACATTCTTGGAATCATATGGAAGAAAGTCAGGCTGTTTCTGCATCTGATTCCAAGCTAATTCCAGACTCTCACAAAGGTGTCCTGAGGGAATGCCTGGCCACTCTCCCAGAGCAGGCAACCCTCCGTCCGTCTATGGCTCTCACCTATGGAGCCTTTCTAGCATTCCAACAAACAGACATATCACCTTTCCAGGGCCTTGCTTCCCTGAGCAGCCAGTCCAGTCCATATGCTTCCTGTCCAGCTTTGACACCCCCTCCCCCCCAGGAAGAGTCAGGCCCTCTGCAACAGCAGTGCTACTTACAGTCGCGGGCAGGTCTAGAGGGTTAAGGTGCTTGTCCTGCCAGCAGAAAGCAAAGAGCACAGAGAGAAGCAGACAGGGTGAGCGTTCGGCTTATGGTTAACATGACAGGAAGGGAGACGGTCACAGAGTCACACCATCCAGACAGATAGAACAGACAGAACATGAATGCTTCTGCTCCTCCCTCTAATAAAGGAACTTTCCAGAGCCTGGTGCATGGCCCCACTTGAACTTCATTTAGTGGCTCATGATAGTGACAGAGAATTAGAAAGCCTTACTTCTGTACACTATGTATGCTTTTAGCAGAGATCTGGGGCGTTAGGGCTGGAAGGGTGCTTAGAGCTTCTTTCATTTTGTCCTTTCATTTCACAAAGAAGGGAACTCAGACTTGGAAGGCTGATATACGGGCCTAGTCAGAGGAAGGACAAGCACTTGTCCAGGTCCTCCACTCAGGTCAGTGCCAACCCCATTAACCAGCTGCCAGGTCCCACACTATAAAACAGGGCTCTCCTGTGACCTAAGGACAATGCCATCAGTGAGTGATCAGGGCAGATGCTGTCATCCCCACAGTTATAGGTAAACGACTAAAGATGAAACAGGAAGAGCTTGTCACGACCACCTGCGCCACACAGCTGGTGAGCGAGGACGGAGGCTGAGGATGTATATCAGGGACTTCCACAGGTGAAACTTGGTGCCCAGCCCCATTTCAGCCCCAGTGGCAGTCAGAGGGTCTCCCCTTACCCCTTCCTGTTCTTGGTCCTCTAGCCCAGGAATTAACAAACTAAAGGCATATTGGGTGTGTTGTCTGTGTAAACAATTTGACTGGAAGACAGCTGTACCATTGTTTATCTCCTGTCTAAAGCTGCCTTTGGCTACAGCAGCCGAACTTAACAGATTGCCACAAGAAGTAAAAAAATATTTACCTTCCAGCCTTCAGAGGAAACCCATCAGAACTCTGCCCTGGTCCCAAAAGCAGGTCACCCACCTCCCAGTTCCTTCCTGAGGCTTCCTTAGCAAAAAACACCCTACTGGGCTCTGGCGGGAAATGTTGGGAAGGAGCACCTGGGAGCATGGCTGGATCCCTCTCTTTGCCCTGAAGAGCAGGCACTGTGGCATTTCTCTCAGGAGAGCCCAAGAGAAAAGTCTGGAAAGGCAGCTACAGACCTGTCGCTTGTCTTCCGGGGCCTTCAGGAACAGTGCATTAATCAGAGCGATGGCGTAGGTCTGGATCTCCTGGTTAGAACTGTGTCAACAGAGACAGAGGCAAGGGAATCAGGGGACTGCAGAGCAAGAGGATGATGCTCACAGACAGCTTAAAACACTCGCGGATTGTGATCAAACAATGACCTGGGGCTAAGTCAGAAAAGCATTTTGCGCAGGCGCACACTTGACCCCGTAATTCACGGGAGGGATTTATCCAAGGTAGTAATCAGGAAGCTATGCATGATTTATTGACGAGCTGTTACACTAGAGTCCTATTAAAAAGACAAGAATGTTAAGTAATCCAAATGCTCTCACTGGGGACTGTTTAATATGCGAGACTCCTAAGGGCCTCCTAAAAATCTTGCTTTGGGGTGAAGATTATTAACCTGGGACTCAGAGATGGGTTTGGAGTATCTGTGAAGCCCAGATATGGTACAGAGAGTATCTAGCTGACTGTGTGACCTTCTCAAGGGGAGAAAAGCTCAGCTGGTACTCGTTTTCACAAACATCTGGGGTGTAGAACAGGGCTAGAAGCATCCTTGTAAAAGAGCTTGATATGGGAAAATGTTCAAGATGAATCATTCAGCCAAAAAAAAGAAGAAAAACGTAAGTACACATGAATGTAGAGCAAGATCTAAATTTTGGTGAAAACATACAAAGGAAAAAGCTACGGGGACGTTCAACTTAGTGTTCAGCAGTGGTCCTGTCTGGAGTGGGGTGATGAGCAAATAATGTACTATGTTTTCCCGTATTTTCAAAGTTTGACTATAAATTTATCTTACTTTAAGTAAATAAAATAATCATAAGCATTTCCCCAGAATCTGCCACACTGTGGGTGCCTCTTGTAGTTTCCTCCAGAAGCCAACAGCTTCCTGGTCAGGAAGGTCCCTTGCTGAGCATATGTACACTGGTGACAGAAGTCTAAGGAATGTCAGAATTCTCTACTGTTCTCAGGGAGAGCAGCTAAGGTCACGTCCAATTCAGAGAGGAGGAAAGAGGAGTAAGGTTGCTGGGACCCATGAAATCTCTATCCAGAGTCTGTGATCTCTCTATCCTGGCTCTTTGAGTATGAAAGTTGGGGCTGAGGAATCCTTTAAAAATGACAAGATGACGCCAGGGGTGGTGGTACCCACCTGTAATTCCCAAATGTGAGATGTGAAAGGAAAAGGAACATGAGTCCAGGGTCAGCCTGGACGGCATGGGTCCCACTCCTCCTCCCAAAACACCAGTGACAAGGTGGGATCAGGGCACACATATGTGTTCTTGATTAATGAGAAAACGGGTTAGCAGCACTACTGGGCTGTGCTGGCTAGCTTTATGTCGCTTGACACAAAGTAGAGTTACCTAAAAGTGGAGAACCTTAAAAGAGAAAATGTTTCCATAAGAACGGGCTACAGGATATTTTCTTAATTAGTGATGGATGGGGGAGGATCCAGTCCATTGTGGGTTGGGTCATTCCTGGCCTGGTGGTCTTGGGTTCTATAAGAAAGTAGGCTGACCAAGCTAGTAAGCAGCAGCCCTCTATGGCCTCTGCATTAGCTCCTGGCTGGATTCCTGCTCTGTTTGAGTTCCTATCCTGACTTCCTTTAATGATGAACAGTGATGTGGAAGTGTAAGGCAAACAAACCCTAAACTCCCCAATTTGCTTTCAGTCATGGTCTTTATAGTAACCCTAATTAGGAGAGAAACTGGTCCCAGGAGTGGGGTATTGCTGTGACAGACCTATCCATATATTTCTGGGAGGACTGTAGAAGGACTTTAGAACTTTGGGCTATAAAAACCATTGAGTGTTCAAAGCTTCGAGAGCTGTTCTGTGGGAGCCTGGAGGATAAGAACGCCGAGAGAAATGCAGAGGCTGACGACCTGGCTTGTCGAGTTCCAGAGGGAGGCAAAGACTCTGCCAGTATATCTGTGTGAAGAAGCTGTGTGTCTGCTCAGCTGGAGCAGAAGAATCAGCTGTGATTAGCAAGGGACCAGAACCATTGAAGCGAAACCATTGCTTTACTGGGACACTTGATGCTGGTTTGCTGAAGCTGAGAAATTAGCAATGATTAAGAAGAGACCAGCATCACGGAGGTGAAATCTGGGAAGTGTTTCCTGAGAGCACAGGGAAGCTGCGTTCCAGAGGCAGCCAAGGTTGGTACCTCATGTAAGAGTCACCCAGGTGGTACTGGTTTTAAGGCATGAAGGAATATTGGAGAGCACCAGTGGCGTGGCACGGTAGAGGCCAGGAGAGGCACTGGGGAAGGTGCAGCTGGAGTGCAGTGGGAACCCCAGGACTGAAGGGGCCATGCAGAGAAGATGAGGCGGGGCACCGTGAAGAGAACCTATTGGTGAAAGTGCAGCCGAGCTGCAGCATGCAACCCCAGCGTTTTGGAGATGCTGGTACCCGGGATGGCCACCAAGAATAGCAGCAGCAGTGGAGTGGAGGCAGCCTGAGCCCAGAAGACAAGCTGTGTGTGCTGCAGGGGGCAGAGCTGGAAAACTGACCCAAGCCCCTCAGAAGATTGTGAGTTATTTACAGATGGAGTTTGGTTTTGCTTTGTTCAGATTGTGACTGTGCCCTGGTTCTTCCCTCTTGAAGCAAGAAAGTATTTATTTTTGATTTTACAGGAACCCACAGTTGAGAGACTTCAAACTTTTTTTTAAAAAAAAGATTCAAGACTTTTATAGAGACTTTGGATTTTAAAAGAGACTATATCTTTAAAGAAACTACTTCTAAAGTGCTTGAATTTTGTAAGGCTGTGGGATTTTTTTAAGCTTGTAAAATGTTTCCTATTTTGATGTCTTTATTAATATGTGGTCTTGGGGAAAGGAAAAGATGTGGATTCCTAGACAAAAGGTCAGTTGTGCTGGCCAATTTTATGTCACCTTGACAAAGGCTAGAGTCATCTGAGAGAAGGAACCTCAAGCGAAAAAATGCCTCTGTAAAACTGGGCTGTAGGCAAGCCTGGAGAGGATTTTCTTAATTGGTGACTGATGAGAGGGCCCAGCCCATTGTAGGAGGAGCCACTCCTGGGCTGGTGGTCCTGGGTGAAGCTGCATCTACCCATCTTGCATCCTCAGGGCCTCACAGGGCATCTGGCCCATTCCAATCAAGGCCAACAAGCAGGAAGGAGAATCAGTGTCAATCAACAGGGTTACCACTCTTCTTTAGGCAAGTCCGGCCCCTTTAATCATGAACACTAGCTCCAAGTGGTGCCTGTGTGTCTCCTGCCTTTAATACAGGCTAAATGTGTGTTCTGATAAAGTAAGCTTGTTAAAAGAAAAAAAAAAAGCAAACTAAAACCATCTGGGCTGGCCATCATGCTAGTTTTCAGATTTCCCTTGACCACATAGGCATGGAAGGTAGAGATGACTCACACATCCAGAGATGAGGAAACCCTGGCATGCCAGAGCCTGGGTCTGAGCTGGCATCCCAAACTCACACGTAACCCAAATTTCTGGATGTTGTCACCACACTGTTGCCACCATAGTAAATGACCACCCGACAAACCAAGCTTCCATTTAAATCAGGAAGGGGCTTCAAAAATGTCTGAGTTCTTGTTTCCAGGGAGCTCAGAACTTCAGATGGGCAACTGGTGATGAAATACAGTATTTTACATAAATATCATTGTCATGGGTACAAACAAGACTATCAGGCCCATAGAAGAGGGAGTGTCTAACCTTGCCTGGCACCTGGGGTCTGAACTATGAAAAGAATTCCCACAGAGGAGGAGGAGGTGCTGAAGGAATGTGTAGGGCCAGGCAGAATTATAAGACAGAGGATGGACTGGCCAGGGGAAGGCAGGCCCTTACTCACACTTGCAGGTGAGAGATGAGCTGTCCCACGGTGATTTCCTCTGCTATCTTCTGGTACAGGCTCTGGCTGTTTAATACCATGCTCTCTAGGATGGCCAGGGACCGCTGAAGGATAGACACATCGACCATCGGCTGGCTCACGTACCCTGCAATCTAGATCCAGGGAGAGGCACACTGGATGGGAAATTGGAGCCAAGGAAGCCCCTGATGCTCTCTTCTCAGCACACTGCCTCTATGTGGATCACAACATCTGGTTTATGACTGCTCTAGCCAGTGAACCAGGATTTCCTCAGCCTGGACGCCTCCATCTATGTGACAGTATCTACTCAACTGTGTTTCTTCAAAATGATGAACACCTTAATCCTTTTCAAAACAAGAGTTCAACTTGAGGTGGACCTACTGTACTGACTCTTGTGTCTTATCTTTACCTGCTCTTCCACCCTCTACAGAGTTAGAGCATTAGACCTGGAGAATCCTTTAGCCAAACCCCTCTTCTCAGTTCCCTCCACACACCGTCACTTCACTTCTGCCTAAGTGTTTCTAACATTGGGAAGTTCTCAATGGTTCAAGCCAAAGATGTGAACCGCTAGGCAACGGACAGCCTGGTTTTCATCCAGTTTTCTGGGCTGAGACTGCCCCTTCTGGTAGCAGACAGGATGGCAGACTGGGAAGGGCTTTTTTAGCTGCTCTGGTTCATCTTGTAACCAAGCAGGCTACTTGTCAGATTTGCACAAAGGAAGCACATTTGCAAATGAGATGCTGCTTTCTCTCAGAAGAGCTGAGGAAGCAGGTAGCTCAGAGCTGATGACTGGCTGTTTTGTGCCAGCCTCCCTGACAACCAGTTCTGCTCTGAGCCCTGTCCTTGGTGCAGGCCCCGAGAGAGAGCAAACTGTGACTTGAGATCTTTTCCTGGGCAAGTGACAATGGCCTCTCTTGAGACCAGGCTGTGAAAACTGAGCCACATCTCCCAGGGATGCGGTCAAGAGACAAACAAAGGAGCCACTACAAGCTGCTAAGGAGGATGTTCAGCGGGCCAAGGGAAGTAAATTCATTTTTAATCTGGTGACATTTCCAACATATGATGGGTTTATCAAGAAAGAACCTACAGTAAATTGAGGAGCATCTGTTAGAGTATACAACATTCAGGAGGCCTGGGAAGATTATTGCTTAAGGATGAAAAATCCAGCCCCAGGGAATACAAAGATGACTCCTGCAGAGACTGCATACAGACTGCAGTGTCTGCTCTCCCCTTATGCCCAGAGAATGTACAGGGAGAGGGAGGAGACAAATAGAATGCTGGAGACCTCACCTGCTTAATAAAGGTGATTGAAACCATGTCCCAGGAGACAATGCCATGGTCCATGAGCTCTAAGAAGGCAGTCAGGGTGAATGCCAGCATCTCACTGTAGCTGAGACACGTGCAACACACACAAAACACAGATTCAGATCCAGGGAGGCAAGTGTGAAGGCAGCTACAAAAGGGACAGGGAAATCTGCGGAAGCAGCAGTCAGTGCCTGCAGCGTCCAGCCAGCTGCAGGGCAGATGTGGCCCAGGTACCTACACTGTAAAGTCAGTGGGCTGTAGGTACCCAGGCTTGTCTTCACCATCTTGCTTCATCTCTGGGTTAGTCTGTTAGCTATCTCCCCAAACACTCTGTCAAAATGTAGTTTGCTGGGGGACCTATGAGAGCTTATATCCCATGTTGCCCCTTAGACCGAGAGGCATGGGGTGAAAGGGACAGTTTGGGCATGGATACACCTTTGGTTTCTGTCCGAGCAGTAAGTAGCCATGCTTGTTTTGTCTTCCCCAGCTCTAGCTTCCACTTCTGTAAGATCAAGTTAGTCTCAGAGCATTCGTCTCACAGGGCTGGGGGAAGAGCAAGCTGATGAGGTCTGCTGTGCCCTTATAATAATGTGGTATAAGGATTAATCGTCTGCCTTTTGTCTCTCCTTACAGATTTAATCATTCATGCAGTGGCACAGTGCTCTACAGTTAACGAGCCAGAGCCCCGTTTGCCAGCGGTAATAACGCTGCTAGCAGAACTCGGGGCTGAGTGTCAGTCCCATTTCAAAGAGGAGACTAAGGTTGGTCTGCTGCAGCCCAACGCTCTCCCAACGGTAGTCAGAGGCTTCTGCTTGGTGCAGCTGGAGGATCCAAGACTTTACAACAAATGCCTAGGATTAGCTGCTTGGCTTGGCTGACAGTTTTGGGAGCTGATCCGCTGCCTGTGAGATTTCTGACTCCCTGCCTGTTAGCTTAGGCTCCACAGGCTTAGTTGGAGACCTGGGCCCCTGTCACTCACTGCTGATCATAAATAGGGCACAGCCACCTGAGCCTGGAGGGAAGTAGAGGTGTCCAGGGGTGGTGCCAAGTCCTGAGTTCCTCTTGACAATGTGGAGCAGGGAGATGGCATCCAAAGGGAGGCACGCACATCAGGAGAGAGGGGATGGGATCAGGGAGGGGAGGTAGGTCACTAAGATGACAGACAGCTCCCCTCTCTCCCCTGAACTTCATCAGGTCAAGCACTTTCCATAAGTTACAGGTCTGCTGTGCACTGGCTTCCTTCCTGACGCCCACGGCCCCTACTTTGACTACTCACCTAGTACAGCACTGGGTCACTCAACCCACGAGAGTTCCCTGGACTCTGAGATGCAGGACCCCAACATGGACGAGACCTCTCTGTATGTGAACTTGGACTCCTTGCCGACACCCAGAGGTGAGAACAGGAGCCCTGTAGGTCAAGGGAAGACTTGGGCCATACTCACTGGGACAGGAGCTTGGCTCCGCTCTCCACAAGCCTCGTCAGCATGACGATGCCATCCATGTTGATGAACTCAGTGGCGAAAGTCACGTCAGCTGAGAGCTTTGCCAGCTCCTTCATGGCATCCAGCCGGGTCTCCATACTAGATGACTGGGTCCTTTCCATCAGCTGGCGTGCAGCCCGGGACTGTGAGGCCAGGGACAAAAGAGATGCCATCTGCTCCTACAGCAGGTTACTACTGTGGGCTCACAGCTGAGCCCCGGGCAGAGTTAGGTTTTCACATGGCTTAGGAACTGCTAAATGTTTATGGGACAGACCAATAAGAGAATTTCCAGTATTCTGAGTCTGATCTGTAGATATCTGTATCTTTTCCTTTTCTATACCCCTACAGCCTATGGATTTATTTTAAAATCACATCTCTTTTGTGTGCACACATGTGCATGCCATACCCTGAGTGTGGCAATTAGAGCATAAATTATAGGAGCAGGCTCTATTCTTCCACCATGAGGTCCAAGGGATAGAACTCAAGCCATCAGGCTTGGTGGCAAGTGCCTTAACCCACTGAGCCATCATGCTAGCCCCAGGTCTACAGATTTTTCTTTTAATTCCTACCAAGAAGATAAAGAAAACTGGGATATCTCCTAACTGTGCAAGTCTGCAGAAGCAGATCTGGCTTAACAGGGAGCATTTCACTGATGAACATTACCTGACAGTAGGGGGGTTCTGCTAAAAAGCCAAGCACCACCCCTGGAAGCAATGGGTGTGGGGAAGGACTGGACATCATCTGTCAGAGGACAAGGGCCCTGCCCTAGAATTTAATCCGATGACTCTGATGGATCTTTTTAATTCTAAAATGTAATAGGCCTGATAATTAAAACTTTAAAATTCAAAGTTCTAGATCACCCTTCCCCAAAAGAATCGTGCTTGTGAGATGTGAGGCCGGAGGATCGGAAGCCATGACTGTGAACAGCTTCCCAGACGTGACGGCTGGAGGACAAAGGCCTCCCACCGTGTGTCCTCCCCAAGCAGCATGCTGGCCTTCTGCCATGCCCACTCATCACCCCTCATGCTCAGCTTGCTAGCACACAGTCAGACTCAGCTCACTGTTTCATCGCACACACTTTGAACGTAACACTTTCTCTGGAAAGGAGCAGGAAGAGCAGACTGTCCCAGGTCTGCTTGTCTGCTCAGTGTCAGGAACCCAGTTCTTTGGAGGCCAGGGAGTGGAGCCAGCTACCCCTCCCTTGCCTCTCTGTTACAAAAAGGGGCCTGAGCCAGACAGTAGTGGCACACACCTTTGACCCCAGCACCAGTACTCAGGAGGCAGAGGCAGGCAGATCTCTGTGAGTTGGAGGCCAGCCTGGTCTACAGAGTGAGTTCCAAGACAGGCTCCAAAGGTACAGAGAAACCCTGTCTCGAAAAAGAAAGGGGGGGGGTGCCCGTTCAGGGCTCACAAATCCTTCTAACCCTACAGCAGAAAATGAGTGGACAGAGAAAAAGGTCACCAACAAGACAGTCTGTAGGGCACCGGTCTGCATCACACTTAGAAACTTCCATCCAAATGTCAACCTCCCTCCAGAGATGGCCTTCCCAGGCTGCTGCCCCCTCCGCTTCATGCAGAGGTCTACAAGATGCTCTGCACTTCTGACAACTGTCATGTGAAATCAGCAGAGCCTAGTGTGTGTTTGCAAGGGGATGGCGTGTCTCGTGAAGAAGCCCCCTCACGAGTGGAGGGAGGTGAACAGGATGCTGAGGAAACTGGCCAAGCCTCACAGGTCTAAGTCTGAACTAGGCTTGGCTACTTTTTCAGTTGCACAAGTGACAAGCTACTCAACCTAAGTCCTCAGTCTCCTTGTCTGTAAAATGGGCTACCGAGAATGCTTCCCTCTTGGTTCTTTGGTAGGATTAGCTGATGCAATCAGGAGGGGTTAGAGAAACAAGGTAAGTGCTGGCTGGCACTCTTCCACCTGTCCCCTCCTAGGACAAGCTGGTCCTTCCCTCAACAAGAAAACACGGCCTTAAATTTCCTACAATGGTGACAAAGGCTGAGCGTTGGTGATCACTTCTGTCGCAAGCCTGCCTCCCTGTCCTGATGCACACTGCAACCTTACCACCTTTCCTGCACCTTCACCCTCTCCCATCTGAACTCATCCATGGGACACACAAAAAACTGCAAGAGAAAGAAAGGAGCCTCCGGTTGGAGAGCGGGCTGCAGGACTGGGCACAAAGACCTTTCACTTCTTTGCCAAATTTCGCAAGTTTTGAAACACGTTAATGCGTTTTACCTATTTCTCACAGCAACACTTCTGGACTCCCTATCTCCCGAGTTCCTGTCCTCCCCTACTCTCTGAGACTGAGCTCCCTGGTACCGTGCCCCCAACTGTCACTCAGAACACCTGGCTGTCCACTTTCCTGTGCAGTCTGTGCCTCCTGTGCTCCTCACGAGCTGCAGGCCACTTCTTCCCTATCCTGCTCTCTGCTTGAGTCACTTCCCATCCTTCCTCGCCACTACCCCCACCCCACCTACACCCCTTCTTTTTGTTTTGAGACAAGGTACTATCTGTATGATCTACAGCTGAGATTGGCCTTGACCAGCCTATAACTGAAGATGACTTTCAACTCATGATCCTCCTGCCTCTACCTCCCGATGCTGGGGTCACAGGCCTGTGCTACTACTCCAGGCTCCTCCCTTTCTGCTAGCTCCCTTTAACCATGTTTAGGGTTGTTTATACAGAATGAGAGGATCCCCTTGAGCTCCCCCTCTGTCCCCACCCAGCACTCTGCCACATTCACTAAGGTTATCTCCTAAGTCCTCCTCATGTCCATCAACCCTGTCATCCCACCGCCTTCGCTGGGCTGTGAGCATTCTTTACCAAGCTCTCAGAGGTCACTCTCCCACCAGCCTCCCTTGCCTGCCTGTGAAAGTAACTTTTGTAACACCCAAAGGAAAGCACAGGCCACTTTCTTTGTTGATTCCCTTTCTTTCTGAGTAAGGTCTGAGCCCACAGACAGCCGAGCGAGGAACTGTGGGACTGTCTCCAGGGTCCCTGGACCACCAGTGCTGCCCCAGCACACCTTGAAGCCATGGGCTCTACACTAGCAAACAGGTCTTTCCTTCCTTCCGTTAGTTCCAGCTTTACCTTCGAGGTTCAGGCTCCAGTAAAGCTTTCTGGAAACCCCCAAGCTGAGGTAGGCTGCCCTCTCAGTCCCGAGAGCCGGAGTGACTCTTTCCAATGCCAAGAGGCTGCCTGCTGCCCTTGCTCATAAGCTGTAGCCAGGCTGCGAGGGCGAGGGATTTCTAACAGCAGAGTTGGTCCCACCACAGCACTTAGGTAACTCGAATACCTACCGGAGAGATAGCCAGCTGTAAGATTGTCCCATTCTTAATGTCACTTCGAGTCTGGGAAGCAAAGAATCAAAGAAAACAAAAAGACAAGATTAAGAGTGCATGGAGGTCAATCAATAGGGACTTGCCGTCATTTTAAAAGTGTAGTTGGCTCTCCTCATCTGCAGATGATCCAGCCAGCAATGAACCACAGATCTCTGCAGGGGGGAGAGGTTTGCTTTGAACGGTATACCCAAAGAATTGCTGGGCAGCAGGTACTTCCTTGGCCTGCCCGCTGCATGAAGCACGTTCTCGACTGGGTTTTCATGTGCATGTGTCAGATGAGAGGCAGCTATGTGACATCTGAACACCCAGAGTTTGCTGTCCTGGCCTTCTAGGGACCACTCCCCATGGGGACTGAGGGACAACTATAGTTCACTGAGGCTCTGCAGCAGGCCTCCTCCTGCTTGCTCCTTGCAAAGAGATCCTAAGATTCTCCTCAGGAGTTCCGGGTCTCAAGAAGCAAAGGCACTCAGCCACTGGGGAGCAGGCTGGTGTGCTCCACGCTGTCCAAAGGGCAGCTCTTCAACCAGGAAATGGGCCGCCTAGACAGCCAGGAAGCTGGATAGTACCATCTCCTTGGCAGGTCACTTGCAAGCTAAGTTTGCCCTGACCTTGATTACTTCGTTCTTACCTGCTCAGTGACATAGAGCTGGGGCCCATCTGCGTAGCGGAGTGTGTAGTACTCTGGGTTTGGCAGCGACCACCTGTGTGAGAGAAAACAATACACCCTCTTGGCCTCTCCTCTGGGCTTGTCTAGAGCAGTAACAAATGATTTTGAACAGTGACTTAAGGACTGTCAGCCTTGGGGCACAGTGGAATCCAAACAAAGCTTTGGGCAGAGCTCCTGAGAAAGGAAGGCTCTCCACCATAGTGAGGGCCAGTACCACAAGAGGAGGTACAGACAGAGGGGTGTGGGTCTCACATACTACCCATACCTCCCAAAGGCCACTCCTAGGTCCAAGAATAAATGAGAATCTCAGGACGCCTCAGGGACATCCTCATTAGCTGTCCTTCCTTGGTAAGACAATGACTCAGCCCAAATGGACCCTCTCTGTACAAGTTCCTCCAGGGCAGGGCAGCCTCCCTCACTCTTAGCTGTCACTGTGGGAAGGAAGTCAACCTACCCATCACACACTTCCTTGATGATGGATGCCAGGGGCCGTTTCTGAAAGAGAGGGGAGGAGATCCTTCAGCACACGGTATGCTGCCAGCAGAACCACTCAGCCTCTGATGAGAAGAAGTCTTTCCCAAGCCACAGTGACTATCTTTCCTGGGGAGGACCAGGCCCAGCGTACAGCCTTCCTGTCCCTGCCCTTGCTTATGATGCCAGTGGCCTCTGGGCCTAAACACTTCCTCCTTTGTGCACCTGACCCCTCCTTACAGCTCTGACATACCTGGTCGATTTCAAGGAGCTGGGCATTAGCACCTGGCCATTCAATGGCCACCTTAACAATGTCCGACGGAGGAGGCATTGTTCTCAGCGGGCCCTGCTTCAAGACACAGACACAGCTGCCTGCAGAGAGAACCAAACAGAAGGGAAGGTCAAAGTGTGCCTTCCTCTTCATTCTCGCTGCCCGCTCGGGAGGGCTGAAGACAACATCTAAAGTGACACGCAAAACTGCTCGGTGCGCAGTGTCTTAGTTCATGCCGCAGCCTCTCCTCGGGCCGCTGTCTCCTTAGATCCAATCAGCAGCAGAAATGGGACAAAGCTCTCTATCATCTGCAGCCCAGGCGGCAGCAAGATCGGTCAGTGTGACAGTCAGTGTGAGGGGCCAACAGGACTGGGTGGGAGCAGAGCTCACTGGGTGCAAATTCCCATCCTGGGGCCTCAGGAGGAGAGAAACCCGTGCTCTGAAGCAGAAGGGAAGAGACAGTCTTTTCTTGGTTGAGTGGTTGGCTGAAGGGGCCAGGCCACTTCTGCTCAGCAGATCCCAGTGTCAGCAGGGCCCAGCCTGCTCTCTCCTCCCCACTGCTGTGACCACTCCTGCCCCTTCAAAGGACACAGTGTGGAGCCTCCTCCCTGTGGGATAATGTGGAATTCAGAAAATGGAGAAGAGAACTGAAACAGGAAATGCTATTTTGGTCCCTAGTGTCAAGGGCAAGGGCTGCCAGGAGCTTGAGTGCAGGCAGTAAGGATGCTCTCACACCAAGACCCCTCCAGAGGGCGGGACTGTGGAACTGCAGCTGAGTGTGCCCCCCCCATCACACCAAGACACCTTAGAGGGCAGGGCTGTGGGAGTGCACCTGAGTGTGTACCCCCATATCACACAAAGACCCCCTCTAGAGGGCGGGGCTGTGGGAGTGCATCTGAGCCCCCTCCCAATCACACACAAAGACCCCTCTAGAGGGTGGGGAATCTGAGTGTATGCCCCCATCACACACAAAGACCCCTCCAGAGGGCAGGGCTGTAGAAGTGCATCTGAGCCCCCCCATCACACAAAGACCCCTCTAGAGGGTGGAGCTGTGGAAGTGCATCTGAGCCCCCCCATCACACAAAGACCCCTCTAGAGGGTGGAGCTGTGGAAGTGCATCTGAGCGCCCCCCCCCCCCACTGCCCTTGAAAATAAAGGGAAATAAATCATCTGGGGCAAGTCTGGGAGATGGGCTCATGTGACTGGTATCCTAGGCAACTCTGGTGGCTTAGTGGTATTCTGGGCAGCACTGAGGCTCTCTCCAAGGTCTGACGAAGGCAGTCACTCTGCTGATGGATTATTTCAATGTATATTTACACTTCTTGCCTACAGGTTCAGGAGCGGGCGCTCTCTTAATGAAAAAGACCTTTTGCCTCCTCAAGGTTCAGCCCCTCACCTGCAGTTCATGCCTGGCTAATGGGGACCGCCTGCCTCTGTTGGCGTGTGCAACACCGCTGTTGCTAAGCTGTTAATCGTGTGTGATATCAATTTTCCAGCTCCAACAGATGCCAGTTCTCACAGCCTGGTGGGCACAAACCTCTCTTGTGAAAAGGGTTCGTGAAGTGTGTCCTCTACACCCCCAGACAGAGAGGAGGAAGCATACACCATTTCCTGAGGGATGGGCTGTGTCAAGAGCCAGTTGTCAAAAACATCAGGGTGTGAAAGTACAGCCACTGCTGCTTCCCAGCAGCCCAGACTTGAAGAGGACAAGAGTGAGGCTTGGTCAGGCCCTAGTTGACCCAGCTAGTAAGTGGGGTAGATGGCCAGAGCTTAGAGTCAGCCAGCTCTTCCCCCTCCCCTGATCGGGTCTGAATTCCCTAAGGAGACAGCAGTGGGTGGCTGTCTCTGCAGCTCCTGGCAGAACCTTAATGTGTAGTTTTTATGTGCCTAGGCCCACAGCAAACCTCTAAAAGGAAACTGGCCCCATGAGGCTAACTTCTGGAGGAGGGGCTCCAGGGACAGCAGGGCAGAGTGTGCTGGGCCCCGGTGGAGCTGTGACCCTGACAGCAGGATATCCCTATGTGGTGAGGTCACTTCTAAGAACTGACATGTAATTTACAACTAAGCGCATGGACCTGAAGCATATCTACACATACGTGCATATGGATACAGATTATAAAAATAGGAACACACGAGGATCCCTTAAACCTCTACCCAGTACCACTCTAGACAACGCACCTGCCCTCCTAGCGCCTACTGACTTCACCACCACCAAGGAGCTGGGCCTGCTTTTGTGCTTCCTATAAATGGAAGTGTACAGTACAGCTTTCTAGACCATTTGTCAACAAGGGATTTTTCTTTTCAAAATAAGTGGGGCCTGGGTCAATGGCTCAGTGGGTAAAAGCACATATGCATGCATACACACGTGCACACAGTGAGTAGCAGGCACTTGGAAAAGAGCACCAGGCTGGGACGCTGTCCCTGGTGAAGAAAGCAGGTGGATTCAGAGCCCACGACTGTCACGTCTTTGCCCACATCTCTGTCTTCTGTTCTTGAAACACGAGTGTGTTAGTTCTAAAGTGCCCTGGATGCCCTTTGAGGTGCAAGTTCATGATTCCAAAGCAGAACATAAAAATGCCCAAATGAGGATGACCTTTCTAAAGGTCCTCAAGGAGTTAACCCTTATTCTGTCGTCAGGAAACATGCCAAACTCTCTGGACTCCTTCCTGAGCACTCCCTTTGAAGGTTGCAAGCTGAGTGTGTCATCACAACTTTGTTTTGGTTCCAAGTAATTTAGTCATCACATCAAATCAAAGCTGGTCTTGAATGATTCATTTCAAAACTCTACCCATGTTATATAGAGCAGGAAAATCTCCAGCCGCCCAGGTCACCCAAGGGATGGTAACAAGCCCACAGTCAGCGACTGTCTTCCTCACAGACAAGCAGACTACTGTCCCAGCTGAAGGAAAGGAAGAGAACACTTGGCTTTAGTGGACAAATCTAATCCCATCTCTGAACTTGAAGGACACTGACTGAAGAGGCTGGTGGTAACAACATGAGAGCAGGAAGTCACAGCCCCAGCTAGGGTGTCAGGGCGAGCCAAAGCTACGCACAAACCAACGCCAGAGGAAAAGCCATGAGCCTCACAGAGGAAGCTATCCCGCACAACTGATGTGAGGCCAAAAACCAGCAATGAGAAAAAACAAATCAAGGGATGGGCAAAGCCTGACCATTTTCCAAATGCCACGGAGACACTTCTTAAATAAAATGCCCCTGTATCCTGCCAATGACAGCCCTTTACACTGTGTTAGCCTGCATTTCTGTTCGCTGCAAGGGAAAAGTCCAAGTCTAAGACTGGTCCAAGCTGGGAGAAACTACAACAGAGGCCAAAATAGACAGTGGTGTCATGTGCGAGATGATGGATGTACCCAATGGGCACTCAGCTAACACTGGCTGAACTCATGAGCAAAGCCCACTTAGGGAGGGCTGGTTTGCTTTCAGCAGTCCACTCACAGGGTGACTCTGGGGTCCTCAGACATGACGCTTGTGTATAGACAGCCTCTAATCACTGCTTCTCTGTCATTTTATAGCTGATGCCTCAGGACCCTGAAAACATTTTTTTTTTTTTTTTAAATAGGAAAGGTGGTCAAAGTTCAGAGAAATTCACCCTCCATCCTATTCATCCGACTGGAAGAGAGAGAAGGAATGGAAGAGAGGGAGGGATGCAGGGGGGAGGGACAAGAGAGAAGGGAATTACATCAGAACTGGGTCTCAGTGATGTCCAAGTTCACTGTCTTTCCTCCACACTGTCCTTCCTTTGATGAGGTAACATTAGCTAACAATTATACAAGGCGAAGGAAGCTTCTTCCCTCCTCCCTCTACAGAGGTACTGAGATTCTAAGTCAGGGTTCTGAGCTTGCTAGAGAGCACTCTGCATCCCCAGCCCTGTTTTAATCTTACTGTATTTTATTTTTATTTTAAGGCAGTGAGGAGGGGTCTCATAAAGTTGCCCAGGCCTGACTTGCAATCCTCCTGTCTCAGTCTCCTAAGCAGCTAGGGTGACAAGCCTGTGCCACCTGGACCCCACAGCCAATCTGTAGGGATACATATTCTACATAAGGGAAGTCAGGGGCATCCTAAGTCACCTGGAGTCACCTGGTCACCAAGTGTTAAGTGTTAGAAAGCCGTACCAAAGAAGGTAGCCTTGTGTGACCATCCCAGCAGCTCAGTGGGGACTTCGAGTCCATGCACTGAAAGGCAAAGTCAGACGCACCCAGAGCCCTGTCCAACAGGAAATGGCCCTCCGCGGTCTACAGAAGGCTGCCCACACTCCCACAGATGGTGCTCGGGCCAGTCTAGGCAGACCCTTCCTGGCTGCTTGTGGCCAAGTTCCCTCGTTTCTCCTGTACCTTTGAAAAGTCCCTTCTACTAGCTGTCAGAGAGCTCCTATCCAAGCTTCGGAGCCCAGCTGGGACATCACCTCCCCTTTGTAGCACTCTTCATTGTGTGTGCACTGTTCCCACATTGTGTCCCCACAGATTTCTTCACTAGCTCCTCCTACCGAAAAGGACCTCTGTACAGCAAAACCCTGTGGCTCTGGCTTCTTCCACTTCTACTAACTAGAGCTGGCTCCCAACAGGCAGGAGGCAGGAACTGTTCCCATCAAGTCCGGAAGCCTTGCAACACAATATCCCCACACAATCCTGTTTTCAGAACGAACTTAGAACAAGCCTTACTGGGGAATCTAGCAAGGGGAAAACAATATCTTCTCCTTCCCCCAGGACCACAAGGAGGGAGGAGAACGGAGCAGGACTTCCCAGACAACGCGCACTCAGGGATGAAGGAGCTCCTGGCAGGGAAACCCTCTAGCACGTGTCTGCTTACTCTCTCCATTCCCATCTCAGAAAGGAAGTGGGAAATTAGGTCGAAGCAATTCAATAACATTGCAAAATTCTCAGGGCTATAAATAGCCACTCGCTCCACCACTCACAGCAGAGCAAGCAATTCAACAGCCACCGTCCAGCTTGAGAGCTCTGAGTCCCACTTCCAGCCCACGGCCCCTGGAAAGCTCTGGAGTCCCACTCCCAGCCCACTGCCCCTGGAGAGCGCTGGAGTCCCACTCCCAGCCCACTGCCCCTGGAGAGCTCTGGAGTCCCACTCCCAGGTGGCAGCCCCTTCTGGCCCAATGATTCTTCACCCTTCTTCCTCCCCAGCTTTCTTTATTCATGACCTCAGGGATGCTAGGCAAGTCTCTGGGCCTGAGCAAGACCCCAGTCGCCTGCAGCTGCCTTGAAGGTACCACAGATACAAAGATGATCAAACAATTGGAAGAGGTTCACACAGATCCAAGAGTGCTGGAAGGACAGCACCAATGCTGCCCTCCAATGACACAGTCGGCACAGCTGAACATGGCAGTGCAGGCACTCAAACAGAACAATCTCCGAGTGGCTTCTGGAAGAGGTGCATCATGAAGGAAGGTTTCATCCAGCACCCCTGCAGGGAACCGTCAGGCTGAATCCACCAGCAGAACTGGAGCCCAGCTTCGAGAGGGAAGACAATCTCTTCCAGGAGGTGTAGGGGAGAGAGGATGCCAGAAAGTTACCAGCTCCCCCTGCCCCCAGCTGGTAGGAATCCCTGTATGCTTTCTGTTCTATGCTGCTTGCCACGAGTGGGGGAGGCCTGGCTGAGTTTGGTTTATGTTTCCTGTGACAGAATGCTGCCTCACCAAGGAGGTAACTATAGGTCACACCCTCTTTTTAATCAAGCTCACAATCTCAGTAGAGGCTTCTCCCCTGTGATCTTTTCATCTGAAGAATGACTCAGTTTCCCTCAGCTCAGCCACACTAGAGTGTGGCCCTTAGGTGCAGAATGGGAACTGCCACGGGAGAGAAGATCATGACTACCAAACCCACAGAAACTGAGGGATCTCCTTTGCACTGATATTTGAACACAGGCCTCGCCCAACTGTGGCTAAGGGCCACCATGCGAAAAAGTAACATATGTGTTAAGAGGCTGCATGGCAACTTTCCCTGAGCTCATTCACGCTGCAGCCACGTTACGGAACTTCTGTTCTTGGAGGAACATCCATACTTAGGCCAGCTCCATGGTGGTGTCCACACTTACCCCTGTGCAAATCATGCACCTCTCACCAACCCCCTTGAAACCATGACAACTCTGACCCTTTGCTGTTCATCAGCTCCTGTCCAAACGGCCACCTTCTGCAAGTCCTCCCTTGTGGCTTCCTAATCCTTGATCCTCAGGTACTGGTGATGGTGCCAGTCCTTGCTACACACCTTCACGACTGTGGATTTTATAATCCTGCCTCTGAAAGCCTCTTACCCGGTAACTAGGCACATGGCATACTCCTTAGGAGCCAGTCTCCTCCAGCTCACACCCTCTGGATTGGAACCTGCCTTCAGATGCAATTCAAAGTGGTTCACAGCATCATGAGGTCGTGAAAAAGGTCCTAGACCAGCAGATCTCAACCTGTGGGGCACGATCCCTCTGCAGGTTAAACAACCCTCTCACAGAAACCTAAGACCATCCAGCATATCAGATATTTATATTATGACTCATCACAGAAGAAAAATCACAGTTATGAACATATAAAATGAGAATAATTATATGGTTGGGGGTCATCACATGAGGAACTGTATTAAAGGGTCATAGCATTAAGAAGGTTGAGAACCACTGCTCTAGATCAATGGCTCTCCATACTGGCTGTGTACCCCCAGTAGCTGGCTGGGTCACCGAAGTCTCCTCCAGCTGATTTTACTGGAGGCTGAGATGGAGACCCTGCTCCAGGAAGGGAAGCAGCCTGAGGACAGGGTCACTGGATGGCACACCTCCTCCCTATCTACCAGCTGTCCCCAGTTCGCAGTACAACTAGCACAGAGCTGAGCCCATAGAATTCTACCCAAATGCCCTCAGGCCTCACTGTCTTTAAAAGTAATGAACCATTAGTGATGGCATTATCCATTTCCCGAAACTCGTACATCCCTGACTATAACTGTTGAGACAAGTAATTCATAAAGGGTCAGATTTCAGGGGGAATAGAAACAAAGAGAGAAAATATGGATGAATTTTAAGAAAATGTTTCTCAGGCCAGGAGAGACAGTTCGGTGGTTAAGAGTACTGGCTGCTCTTGCAGAGGATCTGGGTTCAAACCAACAATCACATGGCAGCTAACAATAGTCTCTAATTCCAGTTCTAGGGGATCTGACAACCTCTTCTGGACTCCACAGGCACACATATGGTGATATAAATACCTACAGGCAAAACACCCATACACATAAAACTGAAAAAAAAAAAATTAAAAAACTTTCTCACCAAATGGTTACACACAGAAAAAGAGCTTGGCTAGGGTGGGGCTCAGCAGGCTAAGAGTAACCTGAGTTGTCCCTAAAACCAGAGGCTATGGGCCCAACTCCTTCAAAAAAGACCATAACAACACAGCATTGTTCTCTGAGAATGAGGCCAAGCCTTTCCTCTCATTTCATAAAGAAGAGAACTGAGGTCCAGGGGAACTAGCAAAGCCAGGCCAGGCCAGGACACCAGTTAGGGACAACAACAACAAAAAGCCCAGCCTCCACTTCTGGGGCACTCCTCGCCTGCCACATAGCTCTGCACAGTGTCTCTGGACTGGATGTGGAGGCAGGGAATGAACTGTTTTCCAGCCCTGACCCTCCCATGAAGCAACGGCACTGAGTGATTAAGGGTGTGCATCCTGGAGCAGCCAGACCTGCGTCTGGATCCCAGCTTTGACAGTCTCCCTATTATAGCTAAACCAGGGATTAGAACCAATCACTTCATGTGAGCATGAAATGGGATAATGTATGCAAAGCACTTCACGTAATACCTGGCAAAAGTAGGAAGAATTCCAACTGTGTGAACTGACAAACTCCTGGAACCACGTATCCCAGCACCAAGGAGCCCTACCTGTTACACTGTGGGAACTACGTATCCCAGCACTAAGAAGCCCTACCTGCTACACTGTGAAATCATGTATCCCAGCACGAAGGAGCCCTACCTGCAGTATACTGTGGGCAAAATGGGAGAACAATTGCCAGGGCAGTGGGAAAAGGAAAACACACACAAAAAAGTGTTGTTGCTACTACGCTCAGTGGAGACAATTATTCTGGTCCCACTGCAGGCCAGTATGACAGGACCATAACCGTTACTCAGCCACTAGGTCCTAGGAACCCCAATTCAATGAGCACTCCCAGTGGGGTGAGGAATTCAAGTGCATTAAGCAGCCAAGCATGTAAGTAAATAAACCAAGCAGCTTCCACACCGGGGACCCAGAGAGCTATGAAGCTCTACCCTGCCTAGAAGTTCAAATTCAGTTTCTTGGGGTGGACACGAACACACACACACACACACACACACACACACACACACGACACATTCATCACGCAGCTGGACCAAGACACTACTTGGCAATTTCTGACACAGAAGGGATTCTGGGTCTTACACCATGTGCTCTCTTGTACACACGCTAGTCATCTTATGTGATATGATTCTGTTTACGTCCATCCTGAGAATCCTGAAGACAAAGGCTCTCACACTGTGCAGCCACCTCAAGGGACCCTGAACAGCGCTGCAACAGTGAGCACCTGGTGAACTAACTGACTGCCAGCTCCGGTCCAGTAACCCAAGCATCTCTAAGATCCTACAGGTCATGGAAGGTTTTCTGCCCTGACCCTGGCTGCAATAATGCGGATGGGCTGAGGAATGGTGACTTGGTCAGAGGACTTGCCTTGTGGGTTTTTCTTTTCCTTTTGAGTTGGAGTCTCACTACACTGCCCAGACTGGTTTTGAACTTCTGTATTCAGGGGATCCTTCTGCCCCAGCCTCCATAGTGCCCAACTAAAGGTGCACACCTCCAAACCCAGGACAGGTTTTCCTTAACTATGTTTGCTTGTAAGCCACCGAGGAAGACATGACCTAGACACAGAGAATGCTAGAATATACTAAATATTAGTGCATTTTTTTAAAAGTCTAGTCCTCACAAACCATACCCCAAACTTTCTTGGCACCTCTTAGAGGTAGCGTCAAAGCATAAAAATTATGGGATTCAAGAGTAACAAACAAGCTGGGCATGGTGATGTATGCCTTTAACCAGGGGTCAGCCTGGTCTACAAGAGTAAGTTCCAGGGCAGCCAGGACTACACAGAAAAACCCTATCTCAGAAAACACCACACACAGAGAGACACACACATACACCATTTGCCTGTTAAAAAGAACAACAGATGAAGGCCCTAGCCCTGGCTCCTTCGCTCACAAACTGTAGAATGAATCCGGAGAGGTAAACTCTCTCAGGAACTTTGCTCTTTTTAACTTGTAAATGTGAATGATGACAGTCTCCTCAAAAGACCATAATGCATGAAACACCCTGACAAACCCACAGCACTGAGCACTTCCCAGCCAGAGCAGCCACCGTAGTCTTGTGGTTACGGACCACTTGACGAACGGCTGCTGCTGTGCCTCCGTGATCAAGAAGGGCTGTCCCAAGTGCAAAGTACACACCAGAGTTCAAGAAGTTAGCACACGCACACAAAGTCAACAACTCCATTAACACGGCTTTACATTGATTATGTGAACTATTAATTATATACTGAAACATATTAAATGAGACATTAATAAGTTATTTTCACTTGCTTATTTTACATTCTCAATATGTGACTGCTGGAAAAGTTTAATTAACAAATGTGGCTTGCATTATTTTTCCTTAATTAACAAATGTGACTTGCATTATTTTTCTTTGGGAGAGTCCGGGGTGAGCCTACTGCCTGACACACAGGAGCATACCAAAAGGTGGCTTCCATGCCCCACAGATGGGATGTCAGGGGCTGCCCTTGCATTCCTCTGGACATATCCAAGCCCTTCATTCATTTATTTAGTAAATATCTATGATGCCTGCCCTGCTGAGACGTTGTGGGTGCATGGAGCAACATCAGATCCGGTCCTTTTACCTGCTAGGACGGGCAGACATCAGACAACACTTCAAACAGTTGTAAAGCTACAGAAGTATAAGCGCTGTGAGGGACACCAGAGCGTTCAGAGTGTGGCACCCGGATCAGAACTCGGGACCCCGCAAGCCTCCTGAAGGAAGACTGGGAGGATGAGAAAAGTTTACTAGACTATACCGAAGGAAGGACTCGGAGGGAGGCCAGAGAAAGGGATGCAGAAGGAACAGAACCAGGCCGGGGAGCAGCCTGAGTCCAAGCAGGGCGGCGAAGGACCAGATCTGCAAGGCCCGGGAAAGAGAGGAGGGTGGAGACTGGCCCCGGAGCATCCCCGGCATTGTAGCGCTGCGGGAAGAAGCGGATGAGAGCCGCCTGCACCGAAGCAGGGCGGCGGAGAAGGAAAGGAGAGGGCCGGTATCGACGGCAGGGGGATGACCGGGCCAGCGCCGTGCCCGGGCTTGGAGCTCAGGCAGCCACTGCCCTCGGCTTCAACCCCATCCTCGGTCCCGGGTCCCCCATCCTCAGTGCTCCGTCCCTCCGCCCCCGGCCCCGCGAGCCCCTCACTCACCCGGCGCCCGCCGAGGCCCTGCTCCGCGCCCGTGTCCCGCCGCTGCTCCTCGGGCCTCGTCCGCCCCGCCCTCCTTCGGCCCCGCCCCGCGCAGGCCGGCCCGGGCTCCTATTGCTCCTCTTTGCCGTCAAGCTTAATATTCTTGCTTCCATTGAACTGTTTGTCTGTCACTAAAGAGGAGGCGGGACTAACGGAGGGCGCGGGCTGGAGCGTCGCCGGCCGGCCCCGCCCCTCCGCGGAGGCCTCTTAAAGAGACAGATTGCCTTTCTCCTGCAGGCTATTGGGTCTGAAGGAACGTGATTTCCCAGCAGACACTAGAGGCTGCTCCCCACCCAAACTTTTTTTCCTTTTATTTCTGTACACGGCCTAAGGGTGAAGGGAGTTCGGGGGAGAGCTCTGGGTCCTTGCGACACGTTGTTGTAAGGAGCAAGCTGTCCTCTGGTGACGCTCACCTGATCGACTCAGCAGTGGGAATAGCTGATTTGGGGAACTGAGTGGGAGGTGACAGTCGTGTCAGAGGCTATGAGCAGCCGAGATGGAGCTAATTATACCAGCACCCAGGCCTGACCGTGGGCGCTGAGCAGAGGCAGAGGGGTACAGCTCAGCTGTGCTGTTGGTAGGGATCCGTGGGAGGTGGCGTTCGTCACCGCACCTGCGGATCTAACAAGGCTGGGCACCGCGCCAAGGACTCACTCCTGCCATCTCCCTTACTGCTCCCAGTAGGGTAGTAGGGAGGGCAATATGCGATCCCCAGTTGCAGAAGAGAAGACTGGGGTGGGAGTGGGGGTGTCTTACGGGACCAACTATACAACCGGTGATAGACAGCAGGGCACTCTCTCCGTGTTTAATTCCATATTTTTTTTAATCGTTTCTCTTAGCAGATCCTTATGGCAATCCCAGAAGACAGACATCTTGTTATCCATTCTGTATTGAAACGGACACTCAGCGGAGAGATAAAATAATGGCCACGTTTCATGTGGTACTTCGCTGTCTTTGAAGCAGTTTTATAGGCACTGTTACACTGACTCCTGCAAACGTTTTAGAATAGAAAACGGTTCTTTTCAGCTGGTGAGTAGGGTGGTACCCGGGCAGCAGAATTACCCTCACAGTCACGGTGCTGATAAAGCCCCTGCAGGGGCCGTCAGCTTTCAATGGGTCCACATACTGCTTGCTTCAGCCACAGTTTCTGTCTCTGTTTTCGCGAAATGCAGCATAGGAAAATGTGGGTTGCGACTCCAACATCGCTTTATTCCCGAACATAAACGGCGGGCTGGGATAGTGTACCCGCCCTTGTCTACACCACCACGTTCGGCCAAGGCTGTCTGCTGCTCAGTGGGGGTTCAGAGAATCCTGTCAGGTTCATGCTGTTATCGTTTATTGTCATTCGTAGGGCTGTGAACATCCTCACGGTTTTGGGTGGTTTATTTGTTTGCTTGCTTATTTTGTAACAGGCTATTGCAGGAACATTTGAACAAATGTCTAAGCCACCCTTAAGGCACCAATGACAAACCAAAGTGTCTTCCATCAAGTCCAGCTTGGGGAACCAATGAGTTCATCGGTCTCAAAGGACGCGGGTGTCATTGTTTTCCTTCTACTGCTGTGATTAAACATCACAGCCAAAAGCAACCTGGGGAAGAAAGGGCTTACACCTCTATGGTCCATCACTGAGAACTAGGGCAGAAATTCAAGCTGGGAACCTGGAAGGAAGAACTGAAACAGAGGCCATGGAGGAACACTTCTTACTGGCTTGCTCAGTGCACTTTCTTATACAACCCAATCAACCTGACCAAGGGTAACACCGCCCACAGTGGGCTGGGCCGGCCCCACATCAATCACTAATCAAGAAAAGACTCCCAGACTTGCATCTAGGCTGATCTAATGGAGGAGGCATTTTCTCAGCTGATGCTCCCTCTTCCCAGACTCTAGCTTGTGTCAAGCTGCCAAAAACCGACCAGCACAATGGGTGAGGGATTATTTACAGAAGTATGGGGAGGAGACCCCAACAGCCACACCCCAGAATGTCTCACCTCAGCACAGATGATCGCTTCCCCATAGCAGCCCAGAGTTCCCTCCTCAGCCAGCTTCCCACCTTGTTGTCTAGTCTAGAGCCTGCAGAGACCGCAGGTCATGTGCAATTAGCACGAAGTCCCAGGCAACTGACCAACAAGCCTGCCACTCTTCGTGATGGGCTTCAGTGAGCCTCCTGCCTTGAGCTAGCCCAAAATAGGATGCCAGGCCCTGTCCTCCAGCCCTTTCCTGGTACCGTGGGATGCTCTGCAGTTCCTCCTCTGGGCGGCATTCCCTTGTCTCTTCTGCCTCCCCAGTTACTCCAGCCCGTGAGCATCTTTCTTTCCCTGAGTCCCCGAGATACTTATTTGGCGACCTTTAGTATCATTTAGAATAGGACCTGCTGGAAATTAGGTTCCCTGTGATCAGCGACTTGGTGGGATTTGGTAGCTGTCCACCAGTGGCCCTTTCCTGCTTCTGTAGTTACATGGCTGCCCTACCCTCACCCCATGACTCATGTGTGACAAAGACCGAAAGCCAGCTGGGTACCTCTTTCTCAGCAGTGGACACGAAGGCATGAAACCTCAGGCTGAGGTGTGAAGTCAGCTGGCACATCCTCCCTATTCTTCCTCCTTGTGGGCTACACCCAGCCTTGACCCTGTGATGACCATGTTGTGTGGGGTAATGACAGAGCCACCATGTGGAGAATGCCACGGTCCCCAAATAGTCATCTGGAATAGAAAGCTCTCCACTGGCCCAGAAACACTCACCTAGAGACAGTTGATTTGACCTTTGTCAGTGACTTTCGGAACTAGATCGGTCTCAGCGTTGCTGTGTAGCAGAGGATGACCCTGAACTCTTTGTGATCCTCCTGCCTCCACCTCTTGAGAGCTGAGATTATAAGCATAAATCACCACACCTGGTTTACGCAGCCTGGAGATAGGACCTAGGGCCTCCTACACACTAGACAAGCCATCTACTAACTGAGCCTCACCCCCAGCTCTGCCAGTGACTAAAGAGCTGACCCTGTGTGCACACAACTTTGAGAGAAAGCCTCCTTAACGTCTGTGTCTCCACCTCTTCTCTCTGGCCCTGGCCGTACTCAGCGCACACCTATCTCAGGAACAATCACTGTGGGGCTTGCAATTCTTTTCCTTTTGGTCTTTGCCTATGGTTTCTTAGGAGCATTAAATTTAAGAGGGTTTCCCTCCAGGCTGATTGAGTCCAGGATCAGCTCTTTAAAAACTCACTGACGGAGCATCAAGATGGCTCAAGGGATGAAGGTGCTTGCCTCTGAACCTAAGGAACTAAGTTCAATTCCAGGGAACCACATGGCAGAGAAGGAGAACTGAATCTTGGAAATCGTCCCTTGACCTCCACACTTGTGCCCTGACACACGATTAATCCATTAATGTGACATAAACACTGTCTAAAAGGCCACCGACAGAGCTGGGGGCATGGCTCAATTGGTCAAGGAGCTATCTTTAGCAGCAAAGGAGCTTCCTGAAAGGCGAGTGACTAACTTGTGAGTGACAGGAAGCTACAGTGACCAGAGACACTTTTGATGGAGGAGGGTCATCTTTCTATCTGTTGCTTTCATTGGTAATTAATAAAGAAACTGTTTGGCCTCTGATAGGGTAGAATTAAGATAGGCGGAGTAAACAGAACAGAATGCTGGGAGAAAGAAGCCGAATCAGGCAGTCGCCATGATTCTCCCACCAGACACAGACGAAAGTTAAGATCTCCCTGGTAAGCCACCTCGTGGGGCTACACAGAATATCAGAAATGGGTTAGATCAATATGTAAGAGCTAGCCAATAAGAGGTTAAAACTAATGGGCCAAGCAGTGTTTAAAAGAATACAGTTTCCGTGTAATTATTTCAGGTAAAGCCATGCGGGTGGCCGGGTGCCGGGGACACAGCCCCGCTGCTCTTATTACAACACACTTTGAGAGCTCAGGTTGCCAAAATAAATTGGTTCTGTTCCTTTCTCTCCTTCTCGTGAACTTTCTTTGCTTGGAGTCAAAGTCCTGGTAGCCAAGTTTGGGCAATGTCTCCCCCTTATAGCTAAGTAGCCTTGGAATGGGCAGCTGCACTCAGCAAACCAGCTCAACCACTGGGCAGCCAAGATCAGGTTCCCTGTCTGTTGGTGGGGTTGAGTCTGTGGAGTAACTCAGCTGAGAGCCACAATACAAGAACTCAGTACACTGAGGTAGCATAACCCTCGCTGCTGTCATACACCCCTCCCCCCAGAAGAGGTTCTAGATCTTTCTGAGACTCAGAACAATGGGACAATAACAGTACCAGCTTCAATGGATGGTCATGAGATCTAAATGAAAGATAGCAAATCTGGAGTGTTTGGCACAGGGCCTGGTACATCGTAGGCCTCCAATTAATTATAAGTTTTCAATTTGTGTGTGCACACATGCACATGCCCATGTTCAAGTGGCCTATGCATACGTGCACCTGTGTGTATGTGAGTAAATGTGGGGAACAGAACTTGACACCTGGTACCTCCCTGGATTGCTCTCCACCTTGTTTATCTATTAGTGGGGGCCGGGGGGTACTGTGGTGTTTGTGCATGTGGAGGCCAGAGGCCAACTCTCAGGAGCTAGTTCTCTCCTTCTACCTTTCCTCCAGGGATCAAAGTCAAATCACCAGGCTTATCCAGCAAGTGCCTTTACCTGCTGAGCCATCTTTCCAGCACCTCCCTCCCCCCCCCACACACACACACCTAATCCTTCGAGACAGCATCTCTCACTAAAGCAAGTCTTACTATTTGGGCTACAATGGCTGGCCAGTAAACACAAGACTCCACCTGTCTTATTCAGTCTATCCTGGTTGTTTCTTGGCTTTTCTGGTCTAGCAGGTGTTTATCCCCACATCTGACTTCCGAGTTTTTGTTGGTAAATAGATTGATAGAGACTTAGTTTAAGCCTACATATAGGAGCCACAGCAAAGCGGGGGCCATGGGACAGGAAGGCCTGGCTATTAGGGCACTGACTGTGGGGCTGTGGGGCTGCAAATGATCATTAAAATATTAGTAGATTCATGCACAGCTGCTAAGCTGACAGCAAAACATCATTTGATGCCCCACATTGGCATCAAATGTAATAATACTTTCCTGTGGACTGTATAACACAGAGATTTATTATTAATTATGAAAGCTTGGCCTTAGCTTAGGTTTGGCCCTTCTAGCTCTTTTTTTTTTTTTTCAGAACAACTGAGCAAAATAAAATTCCAGTTTATTGTTGGACATTATTTTACACATACATCAAACAGGCCAATAAATAAATAAATAAATAAACAGCAACTTCATAGACAAAAAAAGGAAGAAAAAAAAAAGAAATCTTTTATCTTTGGCCTTTTAAACCATCTCATACAAACCAACTACTTATAGTACAGCTAGGTACATACACAAAAAAAGTTACTGGAATGCTTGGAATAAGATTGTTTTTTTGTTATTGTTGTCATTTTTGTTTTTTTTTTTACAAGGTTTTTTTTTCTCCTTTGAGATTATAATGAACATGGTCACACCACAAGTAAGGTCAGAAGTAGGACAGAGAATGCTCTGAAGGCTGGTCTGGTCACCCGTCATCATCAAAAATGGCTGACCCCGCCGGGTGGTGGTGGCGCACGCCTTTAATCCCAGCACTCGGGAGGCAGAGGCAGGCGGATCTCTGTGAGTTCGAGACCAGCCTGGTCTACACGAGTTAGTTCCAGGACAGGAACCAAAAGCTACGGAGAAACCCTGTCTCGAAAAATCAAAAAAAGAAAAAAAAATGGCTGACCCCTAACAATATGTACAAAAATATAAAATGTAAATAAAAATACAAACAAATTTTCCTTTTAAAGTATTTTTTAAGAAAAAAAGCAGGGCCTTGGAAGTTTTGTTTTTTTCCTCCACTCTTGCAAATTCATGTTGTGGTTTTGGTGGGTTGATGAAGAGAGCATGTCATCTGTGGGCGGGCGAGGCCTGCTCCTCTACTCGAAGGTGACCACGTTTACATTCTGAGACGGGAAGTGGAGGGTGAACAGGTCACGGGGGCTGTAGTTTAGCTTTTCCTTTGCTGTCCAGTCATCCTCGTCAGTCTTCTGCTTCTTGGAGTCAACATCATCATCGTCATCGTCTTCAGCTACCCGCTTGCCCGTAGGAGCCTCAGCGTCCTCATCTTCATCTCCATCCTCTTCCTCACCCTCACCTTCCTCCTCCTCCTCCTCTTCCTCCCCACCTTCTTCCTCTTCTTCATCTACCTCATTGTCGGCCTCCTGCTCCCCATTTTCCTGCGTCTCTTCCATTCTCTGCCTCCTCCACAACTTCCTTCTTCTCCTTCAAGTCCTTGGTGGTATCTCGGAGCTGGTGTCCACGGCTGCATCTGACATGGTGGGGCTCACTGGTGATCCGCTGCAGCGAGGGCGAGGGGAATCTCGAGGACTCTGGCTAGAGACAGAGTCCGCTGCTGAGGAGGAAGAGGAGGCGGGCGGGTGGCGAAGGCGGCTGCAGCCAGCGCCAAGCAGCACCAGGAACAATGCAAAGGTGGCTTTTAGAGCAGCCAGTGGGGGCCCTACTAGCTCTTATAACTCAAGTTAACCTGTTTCTATTAATCTATGTTATATCACTTCTCTTTTTTTAAAAAAAAATCATTTACTTTATGTGCATTGGTATTTTGCCTGCATGTATGTCTGTGTGAGAGTGTTAGATCTTGGAGTTACAGACAGTTGTGAGCTGCCACGTGGGTGCTGAAATTGAACCTGAGTCCTTTGGAAGAGCAGCCAGTGCTCCCAACCACTGAGCTATCTCTCTAGCTACATGTCTTTGACCTCTCTCCCATTCTATATGTCTGACTTGTTCCACGTCTCATTGGCTCCTCTGCCTCTCTTCTTCCCAGAGTCCTCTCTCTGCCTGGAAGTACCACCTAGTCTCTCCTGCCTAGCCATTGGCCATTTAGCTCTTTATTAAACCAACCACAGGGGCATATCTTTACACAGTGCAAACCAATAGTCTACAGAAGACGTGTACTACCACATTGGGCTTTTACATGGGTTCTGGGATCTGAACTCAGATCCTCTCTTTCCCTTCTGAGCCATCCCCTAAGTTTTAAACAGTTCAGTATTTACTGAATGAACTGTCCATAGTTTTCTAATTCCCCTGCAATGATACTGAAACTGGAACACAGGGACATGCCCCTCGTAGTTCCTCAATCCCTCTGACCTACTATTTTTGTACAGTTCAGCATTCCCCACCCCCATGGCCTCACTTCCCTCCTTGCCCAGCAGACCCTGCCTTTACTCCCTTGTCTTCAACTCTGATTCTCTCTCCCCTGCCCAGTGACTTCTGGAAGGAATCTCAACTCTCCTTAGACCAGGGCCCAAGCACTGAATGGAGCCAGAGCAAACCACAATACTTTTCTGGCTCAAGAAGGCCCTCCCCACACTGGAGCAAAGTCACTGTACCACGTGGCTCTGGGCAGCACCAGGAGGCTCCGGGGCATATTCTCATCTTGGTTTGATTCCTCACCCTTAGCTTGTGACTTCTCGTTTTCATGGGGTGGAGGAAAGAAACCATAAAGAAAGAACAACCTCTCCCCCACCCCAGCCCTACAGCACCCCTGCATCTCTTTCCTTACCAGAAATACCTCTCCCCTCCTGCAAGATCAGGGCCACTGTCACTCTCCTGCTTACTCCCAGTCCTTGCTGCTGCTACCTGCTTTGAACCTTGTATTAGTAATTTTTCTCATTCCTTCCAAAAAAGTATTCAACAAAAGTAATTTAAGGAAGGAAGCGCTTGCTTGGCTCACAGTTCAAGGGAACAGTTCGCTATGGTGGGGAAGGTATGGTGGCAGGACTGTGACATAGGTGGTCACATCACATTCATTGGCAAGAACCAGAGGGAGATGAAGGCTGGTACCCAGTTAGCCTTCTCCTTTTCATTCAGTCCAGGATCCCAGTCCATGGGATGGAGCCATTCACATTCAGGGAGGATCTATTATGAGATGGCACGGCCCACATTCAGGGTGGGTCTTAGGGGATGGTGCCACCCACATTCAGGGCAGGCCTTACATGGGATGGCATTGCCCACATTCAGGGTGGGCCTTTTTTTTAAAAAAATATTTATTTATTATGTATACAGTGTTCTGCCTGGGCGTATGCCTGCACTTCAGAAGAGGGCACCAGATCTTACTACAGATGATTGTGAGCCACCATATGGTTGCTGGGAATCGAACTCAGGACCTCTGAAAGAGCAACCAGTGCTCTTAGCCTCTGAGTCATCTCTCCAACCCCCCAGGGTGGGTCTTATATGATTGGCACTGCCTACATTCAGGGTGGGTCTTATATGGAATGGCACTGCCTACATTCAGGGTGGCATGGCATTGCCTCAGGGTGGGTCTTTCCATCTCAGTTAACACAATCTAGAAACTTCCTCCAGATGTGCCCCCAGAGACTTGTCTCCCTGGTGATTCTAGGTCTTGTCAAGTTGACAACCAACATTAACTATTACAGAATTTAAATGCCCCCATAGGCCCATGTGTTACAGACTCAGTCCTCAGCCCAGTGCTATTAGGAAGTGGTGGATAACTCAGAGAAGTGTGGCTGGGGGAGGTTTTAGGTCACTGGGATATGTCTTCAAAGAGGACAGTGGGACATCACTTTCTTCCCCTTTCTTAGGCTCAGCCATGACTTGAGCTATCCTCCTCCACCACAAGCTCAACTCAGACCATGAAGGACCGACCACATCACCACAGGTCCAAAATGCAGTAGTACACACCTACCATGGACTGGAGCCTTCCAGACTGTGAGCCAAAAGAAACATTCTCTCTTTCTAAGATGATGGCTTCTGGTGTTCTTACCGGCAAAGAACCGGCTGACAAACACTGACTGTTTCCTGCCACAGCAATGCGCTGGTCATTCCATCAGCGCCCATGGATTCTGTCAGAAGAACCACAGTATAGAATGTGGTCCTCTGAGCACAAGAGTTGCCGTCTTTACCAGGTCATCTGTGCCTTATTGCAAGAGACAACCATGAGTGGGCCTGTAGGCTATTGCTGTTTCCCAGAGAAGGAGGGGATAGAGAGGGTTGACCCTTGCCAGGGAGTCTAGTAAGTTCCTCCTACACCTCCCAGCCAACTGTATGCGATTCTGCCCAAGTTATACATGGTCTTGGGGGTCTCCGGAGGTGCTAGAGTGTACAGACTTGGGAATGTCAACTGAAGGGTGAGGACTCCATCTCTGTGGCTCTGGGAAAGCCATCAACCATCTGGGAAATTTTTTCTGGTTAGGCTACTTTGAGGTCCCCCACCCGAGCTCTGCAAATAAGCCAATAGACTCACTGATCCATTGTGCTTTGGTTTGTCCTTGGGGGAATAAGGAAGGTGTCGACACTGTTTCCAACCCCCAAAGGGAATTCTCATGGCAGACCATCCTCAGAGTGAGGGGAGCACAGCATAACACAACTGTTTTTGTTGTTAATGCAACAGCGTCTCTTGCAGACTGACCTTGAATCTCTTGTGTGGTCAAAGTTTACTTGAATCCCTGATATTCCTCCTTAATCTAAACTATGGAGCTTCAGACATGCATGTCCACCATTCCTGGATTTTAATTTTCATGTCTTTAATTTTTAAATTTATTTCCTTCTGATCATGTTTGTGTGTGTGTGAGTATGTGTTAGTCATGATTCTACTGCTTTGAAGAGACACCATGACCACCACAACTCTTTTTTAAATATTACTTTTTAAAATAATTTATTTATTTGTATTTTATGTACAATAATGTTTTGCCTACATGCATGTCTGTGTGAGGGTGTGGGATCCCCTGGAACAGGAGTTACAGACAGTTGTGAGCTGCCATATGGGTGTTGGGAATTGAACCTGGGTCCTCTGGAAGAGCCCCCAGTGCTCTTAACTACTAAGTCATCTCTCAAGCCCCTGAGCACTGCAACTCTTATAAAAGAAAACTTTTAATTGGGGCCTGCTTACAGTTTCAGAGGTTTGGTCCATTACCGTCATGGCAGGGAGTACGGTGGCATGCATGCATACAGGATGATGGAGAAGTAGCCAAGAGTTCTGTATCCAGATCTGCAGGCAGCAGGAAGAGAGAGACCTCTCTTGGGTTTTTGAAAACTCAGAGCTCACCACCAATGACACAATGACTTTCTCCAACAAGGCCATACCTCCGAATCCCTCTCAAGTAGTACCACTCCCTGGTGACTAAGCATCCAAATATATGAACCTCTGAGGGCCATTTGTATTCAAACCACCACTCCACTGTGTGCATGTGCATATGTACGTGTGCGCATGTGCGTGTGTGTGTGTGTGTTATCACTCTCATTTTACAATTGAAAAACCTGAGACAGTCGTTGTTAATTGGTTAAGAGAAAGCTGACATTCAAACTAGTTCTTTCTGTCTGAGTTCCAGGCCTGAGACTTCTTCCGAGACAACATTACCTTGTCTCCCTCAGGACAATAGAAAGAGAAGCAAAATGGCTTAAAATGAGCAAATGCAGCATGGAGAGGAAATTTGTGGGGACTTGGTTCTTTAAGCAGGAAGCAAAGGGCACAAGGCAGCCAGCCAGTCTCGCTTTGGCTCTCAGAGCCTGGGGTTCACATAACTCATGATAACTTAATTTGGGAAAATCGTTCTTCTGGGAACTGGGGTTTCTGGTGCATTTGTGTGCATGGAAGCAGAGGGAAGGAAGGGTGGGCACTTGGAGACTGTGGGGAGCAGGGAGCTGTCTGCCCAGGGGAACAAGCACAGATAGCCTGGAGAGACTGCATTGCTGGAGCAGAAAGTGCCCTTTCCAACACCCAAAGTGTGTGTGCATGTGCGTGTGAGTGTGTATGTGCATGTGTGTGTATGTATGTGTGTGCACGTGTGCGTGTGTGTGCGCGTGCACACACACACACATAAAGGGAGGAGGCTAGTCACTGAGACTTGCAAAATTTCCATCACACATAGTAATGAAAATAATAGCCACCACTTACCAGTGTAACTAGAGGTGGAGGGCAGGCACCAGTTTAAGGATTGTACATTAATTTATTTACTCCTGGGAACTTCTACACTGCATTGTGTTGAACCTTCACCCCACCTCTTCGGATCAGGAATTATTCTTATTGCTCTCATTTTTCACAGGCTTAAGTTGGCGCTTACAGAATTAAGCCATTTGCTCTATAGCTATTTAGTAGCAGATCTGGGGCTTGAACAAGTGGACTCTGACCTTGAGGGTCAGAATGCTGGAAACCACTCCACATCCCTTAGGTCTGGAGCGCCCCCTGGCTTGTCTTCCAGTAACAGCTTCACTTGAGGGACAGCGTGAGGCTCTGAATTTCTCCTTTGTTTTTCCTGCCCTTTCTTCTTCCCTGTTCCCCTCCCTCTCCCACTTTTTCTCTCTTGATTTTTTGAGACAGGGTTTCATGTAGCCCAGGTTAGCCTTGACCTTGTTATGCAGACAAGGATAACCTTGAAATCTCCATCCTTTTACCTCCCTCTCCCAAACTTGGGTCTCAGAGGTTTTGCTTTATTTTTGTTGTCGTCATTGTTGGAGACAGGGTTTCTCTGTAGCCCTGGCTGTCCTGGAGTCTACAGAGTCGCTCTGTAGACCAGGCTGACCTGGAACTCCGGGATCCACTCTGCTTCCGAGTGCTGGAATCAAAAGTGCATGCCACCACATCCAGTTTCTCAGAGCTTTTTAAAAAGGAGTATGTTTAATTATGTGTATGTGTCAACATATGGGTATTCGCACATGAGAGGCCAGCAGAGGGGGTTGGATTCCTTGTAGGTAGAGTTATAAGGGCTTTTGAGCAGTCTGACCAGGCTGCTGGGAACTCATGTTCTCTGGATGAACAGCCAGTGCTCTTAACTGTTGAGCCATCTCTTCAGTCTCCGGGGATTTATTAAGCAGCTGTACCGGTGCTCCGTGGGTGGGCTACTTTGCTGTACATGGAAGGGAGAGAGGCGGCGGGCTCCTGTGGGTAGTGCACTCGTCTGAACAGGAGCTCTGCCCTCAGCAGCACTAGGGATTGCTTTGCCAGCAGGAAGACCTCAGGTAATAGCAACAGAACATCTTAATTAATAACTACCATCCTCACATTCACAGTCTGGGAGTGCGTAAGCAAAGAGATGTCAACTGTGTGTGTGCATATATATAAATGTCATATATATGAGATGTCAACGTAAGTGTGCATATATATGAATGTGTGTGTATGTGTTTACGAATGTGTGCTTGTGAGTGCAGGGTGCAAGTGGTATATGTGTTAGTGTGTGGGTGTACAAGTGTATATGCGGATGTGTGTGTGGTGTATGTGGTATGTTTGTATTGGTGTGCATGACTATGTGTGTGTGCTAACCTGGCAGAGGACATCCAGTGCCTTGCTCAATCATCCTCCACCTTATTCCCTGGAGAGAGGGTCTCTCACTGAACTTGGAATTGGGTTGACTACCAACAGTCCCATCTTCCCCAACTAGGAGCCTCCTGTTTCCTTCCCTCTTGGCGCTGAGCTACAGATGCACACAGACAGGCAGCTTTTGGTGGGGAATTCTAGCTCAGACCCTCATGGCTGTACAGACAGCCCTTCTACCCACTGGGCTGTCACTCAGTGAAGGCTGGTGAGCAAAAACTACAGTGTTTGCTGCAGTAACTGGCTCCGGGGTGACAATTCAGAATCATCCTTTTTCTTCTGCCATCCAGCCCGGCATCCTCTCCCTCCTAGCCACCATTTCATCATGGGTCAATCAGCCCTTGCTCACCAGGGTGTGAGCCCTTGCTCTGGCCTTTGTCTAACTGTCTTCTCCCAACCCAGCTCAAGATGTCCCAGTGGTGCCCTGGGTCCCCACTGTTCAGCAGTTTCCTGGGCTCCTCACACCGCAAGGTGACTTATCCTACTTGGGGTGACCATGCCTTCCTCAGCCTGTTAAACCTGCAGCACGAAAGTCCATATGGTCACATGACTAATCCAGCTTCTGGTCCTTGTTCCTAAGATACCACAACACATACTGGCATAGACTTTGCCCTTTGCTGGATGAGACACCCCTACTCCCAAAGACGCTGTCTCGGTACCTCAACTGAACCGTAGAGAGGCCATAGCCATCCTGCAAGGAGACTGTTTGGAGACCGTGTACATTCTTACTACTCAAAGTGTGTATGTCTGTATATATGTCTGCATAAGGACATGTGTATGCACATAGATGTATGTGTATGTGTATTGCATAACTTTGTACATGTATGTGTGTACATATGTGTATTTGTATGCATTGTGTGTTCATGCACATGTATGTGCATCTGTCCATGTATATGTGTATATATGTCTGTGTGCATTATATGTATATGTCTGTATATGTGTGTGAACATATGTGTGTGACAGGGTAAGATAGTGCAGAGATTCCTCCATGTTGTATTGTTACTGAGGCCATTTGCATTTGACTAGAATTTGACCTTCTTGATGGAGAATCTTGTGGAAACTTACCTAGCTCTAGTCTAGAATCCCAAGACCAAGATGCCCCAGGTAACTTATCTTGGACTCTGTTAAGCTGCCTGCTTGTGCAAACCTCCCCCTCCAGTTGTTTATCTTAGCTTTTGTCAAACTGCTTGTTTTCCAAAAGCAGCCCCTGAATTGCCAAATAAGATACCAGGATGCAGCTTTTGCCTTTAAAATCCCAAAACAATTTTTTGCAGACCCTGAAAGAACAATACTCAACTTTATACAGGAAAACAAAAAAACCCAGGAGAGCTAAAACAATCCTGTACAATCAAAGAACTTCTAGAGATGTCACCATCCCTGATTTCAAGCTCTACTACAGAGCTATGGTAATAAAACCCACATGGTATTGGCATAAAAACAGATAGGAGGACCAATGGAATAGAATTAAAGACACGGATGTAAATTCACACACCAAAGGACACTTCATTTTCAACAAGGAAGCCAAAATTATACAATGGAAAAAAAGAAAGCAACTTCAACAAATGGTGCTGGTCTAACTGGATGCTGGCATGCAAAAGAACGCAAATTGATCCATATTTATCACCCTGCACAAAACTCAAAGTACGTCGAAGACCCCTGCATAAATCCAGATACACTGCACCTGATAGAAGAGAAAGTGGAAAATAATCTCGAATGCACTGCCACAGGAGATAACAGGTGCAGGCACTAACATCAATAATTAATAAATGGGACCTCATGAAATTGAAAAGTTTCTGTAAAGCGAAGGACACGGTCAATAGGACAAAACAGCAGCCTATAGAGTGAGAAAAGATCTTCATCAATCCCACATCAGAGGACTGATTTCCAAAATGTATAAAGGACTCAAAAAGCTAGAAAGCAACAAACCAAATAATTTAATTAAAAATGCGGTACAGATCTAAACAGAATTCTCAACAGAAGACTCTCAAGCGGCTGAGAAACACTTAAGGAGATGTTCAACATCCTTAGCCATTAGGGCAAATAAAAAAGACTCTGAGATTCCATATTACATCATCTTACACCTCAGAAGATGGCTAAGATCAAAAACACAAGTGACAGCTCATGACGGAGAGGATGTGGAGCAAGGGGAACACTCCTCCATTGCTGGTGGGAGTGCAAACTTGTACAGTCACTTTGGAAGTCAGTGTGGCAGTTTCTCAGAAAGCTGGGAATCGATCTACCTCAAGATCCAGCTAGTCTGTTCTTGGATATATACCTGAAGGATACTCAGTCATAACACAAGGACACTTGCTCAGCTGTGTTCATAGCATTTTTATTTGTAATAGCCAGAACCTAAAAACAACCTAGATACCCTTCAACTGAAGAATGGATAAAGAAAATGTGGTACATTTACACAATGGAGTATTACTCAGCTGTTAAAAACAAGGACACAAGGAAGTCTGAAGGCAAATGGATGGAACTAGGAAAAAAAAATCATTCTAAATGAGGTAACCCAGACTGAGAAAGACAAATATGACATGTACTCACCCATAAGTGAATATTAGCTGTAAAATAAGGATAACTATGCTACAATCCACAGACCTAGGGAGACTAGGAAAAAAGGAGGGCTCATGGGGAACACCCAGATCTCCCTAGGAAGGGGAAATAGAAGAAATTTTGAGAATGAACTGAGGAGGGTGGGGATGGGAACATGAGCGATCAGGTTGGGGGGGACATGGAGAGGAAAAGTGCTGAGAGGTCCTGCCGGGGAGGGGTATTTTGGGGTCTGGTGGAAGCCTGGTGCAGGGGAGATTTCTCCCAGGAGTCTATGGGGAGGACCCCAGTTTAGACTGATAAGTAGCCTGAACTGGCCATCTCCTGTGACCAGACTGGTGCCTGGCCCAGTTGTCATCAGAATGGCATCATCTAACAACTGATGGAGGCAGATGCAGAGACCCACAGCTGAACATTAGGATGAGTTTGGGGGATCCTGCAGAGAAGGAGAAAGGATTGTAGGAGCCAGAGGGTTCAAGGAAATCACGGGAAGGTTTACATAACTAACCTGGGCTCTTAGGAGCTCACAGAGACTGAACAGACAACCAAGGAGCCTGCATGGGACTGACCTAGGCCCTCTGTATATATATGACAGTTGTGTAGCTTGGTCCTCTTGTGGGACTCCTAACAGTGGGAACAGGGGCTATTGCCAACTCTTTTTCTGTCTGTTGGGGCCCTGCTCAGACTGGGTTGCCTTGCCTAGCCTTAATACATGGGGAAGTGCTTGTTCTTACTGCAATTTGACATGCCATATTTTATTGATACTCTAGGGAGAACTGCCCTTTCCTGGATGGAAATGAAAGAGTAGGGGTTGGGGGATGAGAGGTGGGAATGCAGGGGAGGGACTGAGAGGGAGGATTGGGGAAGGCTGTGGCCAGGATGTAAAATAAATAGATGAGTAAAAAATGAAGTAAAAGAGATAACTTTCATCACAATTAATAAAAGAAAAATTGAGGCTCCCTGTGTAGAATATAAAAAAATAAAAATAAAACTCCCTATTCTAAATACTCGGCCTTACAAATATCTGAATGTAGTCTCAGCTAGCTGGAATTAAAACTATAAACTGACTATAAAGTGTGTCTGAGAGCTTCTCTCTGGTGGGCTCCCCATTACGTGTGTTCAGGTACATATGTGTGCGTGTGTATGTGTGTGGAGAGAGCCTCAGCAGCACTAGTCTGGAAGCCTGTTAGACAGACAGAATCTGCATTCCAATAAGCTCTCTAGGTGGTCTGTGAGAGAAGATGGACTTCCTGGTCAAGCTGAGGTGATTCCCACAAGTGCAGAGTGGTGTGAGGAGAGCTGATGACAGGAAGGGGAGGGGCTCACCTGCAGCTGGAGCAACTGGTCAACCAAGGTATCCTCAAGAATGAAGTGCAGCTGGGCGGTGGAGGCACACGCCTTTATTCCCAGCACTTGGGAGACAGAGGCAGGCGGATCTCTGTGAGTTTGAGGCCAGTTTGCTCTACAAGAGCTTGTTTCAGAACATGCTCCAAAGCTACAGAGAAACCCTGTCTCTAAAAACAAACAAAACAAAAAAGAATGAAGTGCCAGCCGGGTGGTGGTGGCGCACGCCTTTAATCCCAGCCCTTGGGAGGCAGAGACAGGTGGATCTCTGTGAGTTCGAGGCCAGCCTGGTCTACAGAGCAAGTTCCAGGACAGGCTACAGAGAAACCCTGTCTCGAAAAACAAAACAAAACAAAACAAAAAATCAACCAAACAAACAAACAAATAGAATCCTCTGATGGAGCTGGTGGAGGTTTGTTTTGTTTTTTAAAGGGTCTCATTATGTAACCTTGGCTGGCCTGAAGCTTGCTGTGTAGACTAGGTTGATCTCAAACTCACAGAGATCTGCCTGCCTCTGCCTCCTGAGTGCTGGGATTAAAGATGTGCACCACTGTGTCTTCTAAAGATTCTCAAACCTGTGACATTTCATTTATGGATGCCCTCTGTCTTCTGGGCATGGTATGAGAAAGGCCCCTTTGTGCTGTTTTCCAGGTCATTTTAAATTTAAATTTTTATTTTCTTAGATACAAGGATGATCTAATGGTGTATTTCTTTTTAAATTTTTTAATTCATTTTACATTCCAACTACAGTTTCCTCCTTACTCCCTTCCTGTCCCTCCCCACTGCACCCCAATCCACTCTTTAGAGAGGGTAAGCCCTCCCATGGGGAGTCAACAAAGCCTGGCACTTCAAGTTGAGGCAGGACCAAACCCTTCCCTCTTGTATTAAGGCTTAACAATACATCCCACCATAGGGAATGGGCTCCAAAAGTCAGCTCCCCTTACCAGAGATAGATCTTGGCCCTATTGCCAGGGGCCCCACAAACAGACCAAGCCACACAACTGTTGCCCGCATGCAGAGGGCCTAGTCTAGTTCCATGAAGACTCCTCAGCTGCCAGTCTAGAGTGAGCTCCCGCGTGCTTGGGTCAGTTGTCTCTGTGGGTTTCCCTGCCATGGTCTTGACCAGCCTCTTGCTCATATCCCTCCTCCCTCTCTTCAACCAAACTCCCAGAGTTCAGCCTGGTGGTTGGCTGTGGATCTCTGCATCTGCTTCCATCAGTTACTGGATGGTTCTCCTCATCCAACTGGTGCAGGCAGTGTCTGTGTCTCTTACTCTTAGTTTTGTACCAGGCTTTTTTCTTTTGGGCCACCAAGCTCTCAAATCATGACACGGAGACTTCTTATTAGTTATGAACAGTTGGCCTAGCTTAGACTTGCTTCTGGTTAGTTTTCTTTAACTTAAATTAACCTGTTTCTCTTTATCTACTTTTTGTCTTGGGGCTTTTTACCTTTCTTTCATTCTGTATGTCTTACTTTCCTTCTTCCTCCTGTGTCTGGCAGCTGCCTGGCTTCTGGCCCCAGGCGTGTCCCTCTTTCTCCCCCATTCTCCCTTTCTTCTCTCTCATTCTCTTCTACTTATTCTCTCTGCCCACCAGCCCCACCTATCCTCCTGCCTAGCTATTGGACCAATTAGGTGCCGTAGGTAGGCAAGGTGAAACAAATGGACCCACTTTTGCATGATTAAACACACATCCTTCCATCCTTAAACAAATGCAGCATAAACAAACACACCTTCACACAGTTAAAGTAATATCCCACAGCATAGACAAATGTAACAAATCTTTAACTAAAAGTTAAAGCAATTTCCACAACATAATTTCCAACCTGTGAGCATATGGTTGGTGACCTTTAGAGTTCTTTCTTTCTTTTTATATTAGATTGTAGCAGAAAAGATAGTTTGTCAAATATTCAGTTAATTCATTTTTCCAAGATTTTTCCTCATGCCCAAGTAGATAATAAGTTTTGATAAATGGTTCATGTATGTTTATATATTCTGAGTTTAAAGAATTTTTAAAATGTATTTGAGTTGTAGATTTTCTCTCTCTCTCTCTCCCTCCCTCCCTCTCTCCTCCCTCCCTTCCCCTCTCTCTCTCTCCGCTCTCGTTTCTGTTTCTTTCTTGCCCACCTCCCCTCTCTCTTATTCTTTTCCTGTCCTTCCTTCCTTTCTTTCTTTATAATTTTTGTTTATTGGAGTCCTGGGGTTAAACTGTGGCCAGTTCCTGGCTGTCGTGAAGATGTACAGTCTCATCTCCCTTCAACTTGAGACAACTTGGAAGCTGCTAATGGTGGCCGCTCGGCCTTTCCTGAGTCTCTGTCAGAGCCCACTTCTTCCTCTTCCCGACTCTCCCTTTCCATTTCACGGATTTTGATCCCGAATCTTCCCTAATGAGTTTCCTGCAAGTCTATCTCTGTCTCCAGACCTCTCTTCCAGAGGAGCCAGGAATGGCGATAAGAAGTGTCTGTAGTCTTGGGACACGCATGCTTGAGTGGGAAATGTCATAACATGGGTAACTTACTTCCACATAGCTCAGGAAACAATACGTATGCATGTGTGTGCAAGGAAGAGACCCAGAGACAGGTGTCCAAGAGCTTAACACATGGCCAGTGTGAAGAGTTCATATGTAGACATTTATTCCCCATCCTGCACTCTCTGGGGGTTTGACATTTCACAAAATTTGAAAGCGAACGCTAAAGCTTTCTTTATTTTTAATAAGTGTTGCATTGGGAACAAATTAGACTCGTTCTTTCAGGCTGCCTTACCTGAGACCTCTTTGTTATTTTTAATCATTTTTGTTTTTCTAATTCAGTTTTTAAATGTTAGAATTCAGCCTTGGTCACAGCTCGCAGATTTTCTTTAATATTATGCTCTCATTGTTATTCATTAGAAGTAATTTCTAATTTTGACTTTGATTTCCTTTAACTGCATAGATAATTACACCAGTGAGCTTCGGATATTCACGTCTACAGGGGCTCTGCTAGCGGTGAGGTTTTTGTTTGCCGTTCGACTGTTCTCTGCTTGGTCAGCCCTGAGTCTTACTGCGCTGGGGTCTAGGGAATGGCCTGGAGGATTCTGGAATGTTTCTGCTTTTTGGAATACTGTGGAATCCTGTCCTAGGATCCTGGGGATGGCTGTTTGAATGGATCCTGACTGTGCTTATCCTTCCACTAAAAACCAGCTACCAAGGGCCCTCGCATCAGGATTCAGTCCCCAGCCTCCACAGAGTGGTTCACAACCGTTCATAACTTTGGTTCCAGGTGATCCAACATCCTCTTCTGGCCTCCTTGGGCACTGCGTGCATGTGGCGCATGAGCTCATGCAAGCAGGCCGGCAAACACTCAGGCACATAAAATAAATAAATCCGTTTTTTTAAAATTGTTTTATTTATTTTAAGTATATGGGTGTTTTGTTTGTGCATATGTATGTCTGTGCACCACATGTGTACCTGGTCCCCAAGGAGGTCAGAAGAGGCCATCAGATCTCCTGAAATTGGAGTTACAGATGGCTGTGAACTACCAGGAAGTGGCTGAAAATCCAGCACGGGTCCACTGGAAGAGCAGTCAATGCTCTTAAACACTGAGCTATCTCTCAAGTTCCCTCCCTTAATAAATCTAAAGGAAATAGATTTATATCCTTAATAAATATAAGTATAATGAAAAAAATCTTAAGGAAGAACCCAGCTGTTCAGCCTTCTGTGATCAGAGCTGTGTCGGGAGTATTGAGTAGATGTAAGATCCAGTAAGAAGATATAAGATCCCTTGGGTAAGCACCGTCTGCCTCTGAGCTCCCGTGAGAGCTCACAGACTAGAAGTGTGGGGTGCAGGGGTGATGGTGAGAAGAAAAGCAATAAAACTAGAAACGTTTGACTTACAGAATCCACGCCCACCAAGGGAGATGCCGTCGGCCCAGGTGGACTTTCTTTGACTTCAACTGCTACATCCTTCAGAGCATGAGAAATAAATCAGTGTGTAGTGAGTGCTTCAGTCCCTGGAAAGCACTGGCCTTTGTAGCATGGGAGACCAAGGGGTGAAGCTGGAATACCTAGTACTCAGGATGCTCCTGCTGTAGATCTCAGCAGTTGACTGAGGGTCCCGAAGAGCCAACAAGAAAGTCCAGGTTAACGCTTCTGGGGCAGAGGCAGCCTCCAGCAGCGCAAGGCTCAAAGGGAATCCACAGAGTCGGTGTGTACTATGACTTTTTTATCTGAGGGAGTTGGGGAAAGACACTCACACGCTCTTTTGCCGGTTTCCTTTAGACCTCTTTTTTATTCTCCCTTTGCATTCTCTAGTCTTTATTTTCCCGTGATTTCCCCCTCTCATTCTTGATGTTCTCTTTCTAACTCATTTTAGCTCTATCTTTATTCTTTCCCTCACAGCTTATAAACCCTGGCAAATCTTTCAAGCAACATAAAAATTACAATGTGGTTACATTCTATTTTTCAAGTGAATGATTACAATGAATACAAGTAAAAAACAGCCTGTTTTCCATGTCCCTTACATGTTTGAACATTTTAAGTATTACAGGTGAAAAGCAAATTATCCCCAAAACCCCACATTCATTCATACCCAAGCAACTTGTTACAGATTAACGGTGTGTACGCAAGCAAGGTGTTCTTTCACTGGCAGGCTGTGTTTTGCTGTTACAGAGAAAGGACCAATCACTTTATTGCTTATCTTAAATGGTAAACTTATAAGGAATCTTAAAGGAACTGCAAGCCTAAACTTTTACCCATGAAAAACAATCAGTCAGCTCTACTTTAAATCTGTAGGGTACATACCCACTAATCAGTAGTTTCTTATATCAGGAGACTGAGGGCAGAATGAGTATAAAGAATTAATCATTGTCTTTGGTCATCAACTAGAAGTACGTCAGCTCACAACAACCGGGCTGCTTTGTGTTTGTTCCCTGACCTTAAAAGTTCTTCGTTCGCCGGGCGGTGGTGGCGCACGCCTTTAATCCCAGCACTCGGGAGGCAGAGGCAGGCGGATCTCTGTGAGTTCAAGACCAGCCTGGTCTACAAGAGCTAGTTCCAGGACAGGCTCCAAAACCACAGAGAAACCCTGTCTCGAAAAACCAAAAAAAAAAAAAAAAAAAAAAGTTCTTCGTTCAACTGTGTGCCTTTCTAAAACTTGAGATTGTCCTCTTGGCTTTTTCATATCAAAGCTATTTAACAAAAACATCTTAGTCTAACTTTAAGCTGTTTTCACAGCTTTGTTGCAGCTGTGATGCACTCTGAGACCTGGGAACACATCTCCCAACATTAAGGTTAAAAGAATGTAAGCTAGCTGGGCCACTGGGACTCCGTTGTTTTCCTTAGCCATTAACCCGAGCCACAGTCTATGCGGCTCCTCAATAGAAACTCATGTGTTCTAGCTGTGGGACTCTTCCTGTATTATTATTTTTTTAATCATTGAAACTCTCTTTAAACTAACATTATTGTCATCAATTAGACAGTACAGCTTAGGAAGAAATCATCTTCATAACAATCCACAGGTAAAAATACCCTGTAGAATGGGATTTTCCATGAGATAAACACACTACATGACAGGCAGTGGGGATCTCCCCAACACCCATTCACACACACCATGCCAGATACCAGAGAAAGATGACGGCAGTAAACATGCAAAGGGACAACAGAAGCAAAAGGCATTCTGGGGTCTGGGGTCCTTGTGGCTTTGCCTATCTGAGACTCATCCATCAGGGATTTTCCTCCTGGTGGGCTGACGCCTGAACTTCAGTTGCCACCCGCTGTTCCTCTGGCATGGCCACCAGCCGTATAGACTGTGGCTTGGGCACCTCGAGGGAGGCCTGGAAAGCAAAGAGCTGGGCTATCACAGAGAATAACAGTTACCCACCTATGGAAGGCACCTGATTTGAAAACAATGCCATCACAATATGAAGGCACTCTAGACAGTGCGCTCGGATGCTGGTCTTTGCTCACTCACACACACACACACACACACAGGAGGTAGGCGTGTGTGTCTGGACCTCATTTGCAGACTGAGAGCCAAGTAATGTAGCAAAGGGCGGGAGGTGGAGGTTGAAGTCTGACCTGGAACCAACTGTAGAGAATAACCAAGCACAGATGACAACGTCAAATGGATGGAGACGGAGGGAAGATGAAGGGCTTGAGTGAGTGATGCAAGGCTGTGGAGTAATTCCAGGGGAGTCACCCACCAGTGAATATATTGCTGTTCATGAAGCAAACGGAAGATCTGCAATGATTAAATGAATACCGGAAGATGTTTTCCCTCAACTCTTTTCAGTAAAGACTTGACCTGCAGCTCTGAAAAGCCAACTAAATTCCAAGCCGAGCTTAGAAAGAATAATGCCCACTGTTAGGCTCGTCCGCTGCCAAGGACTAACGTGACATGTGTGGAGGAAAAACGCATCGGCGTCCAGGGAGGGAAGTACGTGAAGTGACAATTAGGTTGACACTGGGCTTGTTGTGCATTATGGTGAAAACACTTGGTGCTGTAGTAAAATTTGTAGCCTTTGGGCCTTTGCGTAGGCTCAGTGGACAACAGCGCTTGCTACCAGGCCCGACAATCTGAGTCTGATCCCTGAGACTCACGAAGAGGAAAGAGAGAACTGATTCATGGGAGCTGTCCTCTGACCTCCATACAACTGCCAGTGCACACTCACCTCCCTCCACCAAATAAAAAAAAAATAAATGTTTAGAACTAAAAGAGAAATGTATGGAAAAGCTTGGAGAAGTGGGGGTGATGGTGGGTGTCAGCCTAGTATTGGGAATAGGGATGGGTGGAGATAGAAAATAACAGTTCTGAAATCTCTATGGTCTATGGGAAAATGGGTGTATAAATGGATTATAAATGAAGCCATCTTAAGGTGGGGAAATGGATGTTCCAATGGGATCCTTCCCACAGGATGACTTACAGACTGTGATAATGGTCTGTATATTTCAAAAAGCCAGAAGATAGAAGAAAAGAAAAGAGAGGGGAACACACCCTTGTGTGGAGTAGAAAAGCATAGAACATCAGCATCTATAAGAAGATGTGAGCCAGGCATGGTGGTGCATGTCTTTGATCTCAGCACTTGGGAGGCAGAGGCAGGAGGATGTCTATGAGTTCAAGGTCATCCAGCTCTACAGAGTGAGGCCCTGTCACAGCAAAAATTAAGAAAAAAGGCGAGAACAGAGTGAAGCAGTAATGAGCCCTAGGTTAAAACAGAAGCATAAAATAGGTCGAATCCATTTTGACACCATCCTCAGACAGGGTGGATTCCACTAAACCCAAGTCCACCAAACAGGACTGGGAAACAAAGCTCAGTCGCATGCTGAGGTTAGGAATTTCCCATCACACAGAGACTAGCCCACAGTGGTTTCAACGTGGAAGAGAGTCCATTTCCTCTTGTAACAAGACTCTAGGCGAGGCAGTGCCATGGAGAGCGGCTGCCCAGAAAATCTTGAGTCTTCCACTGTCTGTTCCAGCTTCCTTCTCCTGCACTTGTCTTGGACTTGGTGGCCTATGTGCTGGTGTGACTCACCTGTGACAGCTACTGTGTCCATCTCAGGGGGCTATGATGACCAGATAAGCCCATCTCCTGTTTCTTTTCTTTTCTTTTAAATAAACAGAACATTCATACTCTACCCCAGGCTTTTTCCTTGGTTAGGGATCCTGGTTTCTGGACCACTGTGAGTGTGGGCTGGGGAAGAGGCCAGGAGGAAATGGGGTGTGGGAACTCATTCGTGTAGCTTGTTCGTGCCCCCAACCCTCCTCTGCTTGATCCTTGGTGTCCCACTTCTGTCCTGGTCTGCATGCTTCTGGGCCCATCTGACCGTGTGACTTAGCTAATTTGACAGAATCTGCCTCACTGTGGAGTAGTTCTGCCTGCAATGGCAGTTTCTTGTCTCGTGATCAGATAGATGCTCTGGCCCAGTAGCACCCAGGAGCTTCTATTAACTAGTGTGTGCCTCTCTGTGTGGACAACATGGCGTTCATCCAAGGACTCTAATGTGATACTCAATTGTCATTGTCAACCTGACTATGCAGAGTAACCATGGAAACACCTCCCATTGTGTCTGTGAGGGTGCCCACAGAAAAGTCTAAGGGAGGAGGGGAAACTCACCTTAACCCTGCCTTCACTACTATGATGGACTGCAAGCTATAATTCTTTCTTTCTTTTAAGTCACTTTTGCCGGGTGTTGGGTCACAGCAATGAGGAAGGTGTCTGGCACACCTGGAACCCAAGTTATCATTTGCCCCATGAGACCTGACATAAACCTTGCTCTCCACCACCATTGTGTGGGGGAGGGGCTGGCTTTGAAGCACTTTTGCTGGACCTGCTGCAGAAGTCTTTGCTTCTCTGGGCACTCTGATGTACGTTGGCCTCTTCTTTTCACTGGTGTTTGGGCCCAATAGTGCTCTCTGAGCTTTAGAATCTTCTGTCTCCAGAACTTTCTAAGCACAAAGTGGCAGGATGTAAAAGATGCAATTGGCTCACCTCTCCTTTGAGAGACATTCAAGCTATGACAGTCTACACCTGCCCCCAAAGGCTCATTCCCTTCTCATAGTGCCTAACACATTCGGTTCTTATCCAAGGGTCCCATCTATCCTAGTTACTGTTCTACTGCTGTGACTAAAACAGCAAGACCAAGGCAGCTTATAAAAGAAAGCATTCATTTGGGCTTTCAGTTTCATAGGATTGGAGTTCTCAACAGTGAAACAAAGCCCTGGGGACAGGAATAGCTGAGGGCTCACATCTTGACCCACAAACAGAAAGCAGGGAGCACAATGGGTATGGTGGGATGCTTTTGAAGCTTCAAAGCCTGCCCCTGTGACATACCTCCTCCACCAAGGCCACACCTTGTGATCCTTCCCAAACAGTTCTGCCTGGTGGGGACCAAGCATTCAATCCTCTGAGCCTAGGGGTGGGGGGTGGGGATTCTCAGTCAAACCACTCAGCAGCTCAATAGTCTCAGATTGCTCAAAAGCCCACGTCTGAAGACTCTGCTGAAGTTCAAGGTTGACTCTGCGAAGCTCTGTGAAGTTCAAAACGTAAGTTATCGTCAGCATGCAGTGGTGAGGTAGCCATGGGCTGATCACTGCTGTTTCAAAAAGGACTGCAGGCATGGAAGAGAGATGGGACCAAAGCAGGTTGAAACTCAAAGGGGCAAACATTAAATCCTGCTGCTTGGTGTTTGGCTTCTGGGTCATGTCGGTAGGATGTGGGCTCTGAAGGGTTGCGTGGATGTGGAGTGTGGGCCTCTGAAGGGTCCCGCGTGGGTGGGATGGGTCCTCTGAAGTCTTGAGAAGTCTGCCATACAGCTTTCCGGCTGCAGTTCTCTTGATATCTCAGGGTAACTCGGTTTATCACCTGTAACTTCCTCGGCAGATGTTCACGCTTCTGACATCTCCAACGCCCTGGGGTCTCCACTAGAGTTGGGCATAATGCCGCCCACCCTCCGGCCTCATACACTGCTCTCTCATGGTTGCCTCCAGGGATTTAGACCTGGCCACACACTGCCTGGCTTTCCTTTGAGATCTCCGTGGGAGTCCCTGGGGCTCACAGCTCATGCCGTCTACACACCTGCCTCACAAATGGTCCTGTGAACTCGCCGCTGAGTAAAGGAGTTCAGAAAATGAAGAGGCAGGAGCGATGAATTCCATACCTGTGTACTCAGTGAGAAGTGGGAACTGACCTAGGGCTACTTGGCAGATCTGCAGCTGCTTGGGGATGGGGGAGGGGATTGGAGGAGGGAGTGCTGATGGAACCAGAGGGCACGTGGGGACAATCAGAGTGGGACCTTGAAGCTTCTGGTTTTTAGGTGGGTCCCTCCTGAGCCATGACAGAATCTCCAGTTAGGCATTGCTGAGGCTGGACTGCAGCATGCTACACTCCAGATTCTAGAAGAAGTGATTAAAAGTCCATAACTTTGCTGCAGTGACATCGTTTCTTTCTTTGTTTTTTGTTTTTTCAAGACAGGGTTTCTCTGTGTAGCCCTGACTGTCCTGGAACTCCCTCTGTAGACCAGGCTGGCCTCAAACTCACGTCTGCCTCTGCCTCTGCCTCTGCCTCCCTAGTGCTTGGATTAAAGGCATGCACCACGACTGCCCGGCACAACATATTTTCTTAATCTACTCTCCCTCTCTCATTGAGTGTTTCTCAATTGTTATTTTTAGAGATGCGGCTCCCCAAAAGAGCTTCTTTAGGTATTTTTCTATTAATTGGTCCCTTTTTGGTGGAATTATAAAACAACAAAATGTTGTATATTTATTTACTTTTGTTGTATATGCCTATATATATGATATATATGTATATATCATGGTCTTTGGTAGGAGCACACACTGATATGACAGCTAAGATTTCGCAGTGGGGTGGACTAGAAGAAGAAAGTCTCGCCCCATTGAGGGTGTTATTGACTCCTGGGGATACATGTGTTATCCCTCAGGAAAAAAAAGAAGCAGGAACAAAGCAGTATGTAATTAAAATGTAAATCTACACAATTTAATTACCCGTGTAGTGACACAAGTAAGTCTCTGGAATTGTTTCCTCAGCATTGCGCACTGTTGTGTAATAGATTAATGAAAAAGGGGGGAGGGGTGCCGAATGACAGGCGTGGGCAGAGAGCTTTCAGACCAGGGAAACCGCAGTCTTTACATTTGTGACCAGAGCCCTCTGCTGTGCATTATGGGAACATTCTTCAGGAAGTCAGGTTTAGCCCCTTCCTTTAGATATTATTTTAGCCTCACCAGCCATGTGTTGGGGGTTAGGTTTGGCTCTGAGGTCTACTGAGGCCTTATGACATTCAGAACCGCACCATGGTCAATGGTAACCATAGGATTGAGGATCAGCTTTCTCTCAGCCCCAAATTCCACCTCCACAACCCCCAAGTTGGTTTTCATGGGCTTTAGAGGAAGACACTTTCTTAGGCTCTGAGGCGGAAAGGAAGACCAGGGGTAGGCAAGAGTGGCTTCATAGAAGAAGTTGGGGACATCTAAGGGATTGCTACCTCTCAAGCTGGAGAGGGCGGGTGAGGATGACTTTGGTCAAGCCCTGTCTGCAGAGGGAGATTGTTCCCCAGAGATGGAGAAATACTAGGGTGGGGTGAGGTATGAGGAATCTCCCCGTGACTTCTCAGGAGAGTGGCACACCCAGGGAAGGTTAAACTAGATGAAAGGACCCAGGAAGCCTCACAGGCAGACCTCAGAAAGGTTGATTTTTCTGAAGGATCCCACCTTCCTTTTTGGGACCAGCAGTATGATGGGGAGGCACCCAACTTCAGAGGGATGAATCATGGCTCTATTAATGCCCCAAATGGATAACGACCAAGCCTTGGCAAGCAGGATATGATTCATGACCCTCCTGGCCCCCTGTCCTCAGCTCTTCCCAGCTGTTTTGCTGCTGTGGAACTAAAGATCACAAGAGGAAGGACTCAAAGATACAGAGCAGGGGCTGAAGACGCCATACCCACTCCCCCAGGCATCGCTCTTCCGCAGTTCTGCTGTCTCCTCACCAAGACAGTCACTTACCTAGCTTACCCAGCTGTCATTTATTCCTGGTTATTTATTGCCTAAGCACCATGGCTCCTGAAGTTTTATCCTGAGCCCAGGAGGAGAATGAGTGTGCAACAATAAAAATTTAAAGGGAACGTGGAAAAGAAAAGGAAAACTGGGATTTATATAGTCTTATGAGTTAGGTGAGGATGTAGCAGGGGCAGTCTGGACAGTAGAGGATGGATGACGTAGGTGTGTAACCAGCCTAGAGGGTTGCTGAAGGGCCCAGGGTAAGTCTGAACATTAGCCCACCTGCCCAGCTTCTTCTATAGCGTGACCCTTGTCCTATATTCTCAGTCACAGGGACAACAGTTAGTTAAAAATTTAAGACTCCGACTGTGTTAAGAGCTATGTCAAGATAACCACAGACTTATGTAAACAAGCTTCTACAAACCCCCTGTTAGGCTTGTACTGATACCTGGTTATCCAAAGTTGTAGATCCCCAGAATGTAGTCACCCAGGACTTAAGCTCAAATTGTAAAAATCCTTTTTCATACCTTGTCCTCGGCCCCCGCCCCTGACTTGTGACTTTTGTTTTAAAAAGAACCTACCCCCTCTCTTCAGGGTCACAGTGTAAATCTTGACTTGCCTGTGGTCCTGACTAGTTCCAAGTTCTGGTCCCTCAGGATGATGGAATAAAGTTGCTTCTGTGCATCTAACTTTGGTGACCTCATCCTCAGTATTTGTGTGACTCCCAGACCCAACATTGCTATGTTTTGACTATGCTCCCCAAAATCTCGTGTTGGGAAATTAATCCGATTGCAATGGTGCAGTGGTGGTGGGGTGTTCTGGGTACAAGGGCTTGATTAAGGCCTGGGGTTTGCTTTGTCTCCACCCTTTCTCCCCCTCTCCCTTCCACTCTTCCTACTACTGTCCGCTGCTAAGTGAAACAGACGTTCCTCACCACACTCTCTGACCTCTTGGTCTTGGACTTAGCCTCTGTAACTGTGAAAAATAAATTTGTCTTCACTGTAAACTCTTCAACATCGGGTACTCTGTTACAGCAGCAGCAAATGGCCAAAGATAAGCAAGGACAGAAGTCACAAGTGAGTGCCCAAAGTTGCCCCCACCCCACTCCATCCGCTGTGCCTGTAGCCAGTGAGCTCTATGTACTGGCAGCCAGAGGATCTGGAGATCAGTCAGAGACAGACCAAAGTCAGGTGAAGACACATCCTCTCCGTCACTTCCTGTGCTGTGCTCTGTGCACAGACGGCCTCACATTTAGCTTTAGCGTGAAAGAGGAGGAGATAGATGAGGAGAACATAACCCCAAAGATGCTGAGTTCTCTGAGGGGGTAGGATGTTACAGAACGTGTTTCTCTTTAACAAGAGTGGGACAATATCTGGGAAGGGAAGTCAGGCTGACATACATGTGGTGGGACCAGGGCCTCGGTGCTCCCAGGGCTTAGGTCTTTTCTCTCCGCTCTCCAGAAAGGAGATGTCGTTCTGCATAGTGTATCCATTCCTTTGAAAAGCCAGACTTCTATTTTTCAGACATTATAGATCCACACAGCTATGGGGCTAGGGAGATGACTCAGCAGTTAGTCTCGGTGTGTAAGAGGGGACTAGGTTTTGGATCCCCAGAACCCATGTGTCAGATGTGGAGGGGAGGGCTGTAATTCCAACCTCCAAAGGAATAAAGGGTTTCCTGGGGCAAGCTGACAAGCGAGACTAGCCCCATAAGAGAACTCTGTGTTTGGTTGCGTAGCCTTGTCTCAGTGAGTAAGAGGAAGAGCAATCCAGGGTGACTTCTGACATTAACCCCAGGCCTCCACGTGCACAGTCATATATGTGCATCCCTACTCCCACATACATGTACTCACATGCATGCAAAATATTCCTACACACACATGAAAGTAGAAGAAATAAAAAAATGAAACTGTCATTATGTTGGGTACCTTTGAGCAAATTGGAGGCAGGAGGTTGAGGAGACCCAACCCCAGCTCTCTGGAGATGTGTGCTCTCTCCCCAGCTGGGGTGGCTCCACAGCCCATACCTATCTTTAGTCTCTGCAGGTGCCGTGTCCAGACAAATGGTTCAAGGTGCGACCACTCTTGGTACCCTGTTCATCATCCCTATAATCTTAAAACTGGGTTTTTTCTCATTGCTTTGTTCTGTTCATTTTGCAGCAAGGTCTTTGTACATAGGCCTGACTGGTCTGGAACTCTCTGTAGACCAGGCTAGCCTCAAATTCATAGAGATCTGCCTGCCTCTGCCTCTGAAGTGCTGGAATTAAAGGCCTGCACCCAGGTCATAAGTAGGATGTTTAAAAGTTCATCTTCCCCCTAAACAAAATTCCATAGAAGCTGAATTCAATAATATAATCACACGACTCACCATTACGAAGTCACACTTTATTGGAGACATATATTCAAATTCCCTTTTCAACTGACTTTAAATTTCTTTCTTCTTCCTCCTCTTCCTCTTCTTCTCTTTTATAAACTACCTGTCGTTAGAGTTAGGGTTTCTGTGTGTTTAAAATGTTATTGTATGTATTATTAGTGTGCGTGCATGCGTGTGTGTATGCACGCGTGTGTGAACATGTGTGTGCCACAGTGCATGTTTGGCATCAGAGGACAACCTTTACATAGGTTCCAGGAACCAACTGATGTCCTCAGGCTTGTGTAACGAGAGCCCTTACCACCGAGCCACCTTGCTGGCCGTTGCAGAATCTTTTTAACTCAGCATTAAATGACCCCCATCTTTGACATAGAGATTCCTTGCTCATGTTGCTTCCATTAGCTGTTCCTGGCATCTTCTTTACTTTCATTGCTTAGATTCCTAAACCTTTTTTTTTTTTTTTTTTGGTCTTTTCCACTTTAGTTCTTTTTTTTTATTGGTCAATGTCCTCTTTATTATGGAAAAAATTAAACTTCTAGGAAGCAAAGGAGAGAATACGCTGAAGAAAATCAAGATGGGTAGGCAAAAGATGGCTGTTTATTACAACTGAATCAGTAGCCGAAATTATCCTTGTTATGAAAGATCCATATTTCATTTTCTGTTAAGAACAGATGGCGTTCTGTTATCTGTCATGTAATGAGTTTCACGTCACATCTGAAATATAACTTCTAGTTAGACAATATTTCCACAAGGACATTTTTCTCCATATTCATTAAAAGTTTAGATTTTTTTCCTTCAACAACACTGAATACCTGTTGAAAGTATTCATGTGTTTGAAACATTCTTATGCTCTCGATCCTACATTAATTGTCTTGTTTCTATCACTTATAGCCTGTTAGCGAATGCTTTCCTATACCTGTTGCCATGGTAGCATCATGCCCACCCTTGGGTTTTGTTGATGTTCAGCGAGCTTCGCTGGTCGGTTCTGGTGTCTGCCCGTGAAGGCTACCGGAAGATGCTTTCTTCTTGTGAGTTTTTCTCTGATGCTTGGTAAGGGCTGACCTCTGGCTGAAGCTTTTCTTGCATTCGCTGCACTCGTAGGGCTTTTCCCCGGTGTGAATCCGCTCGTGCTTGGTGAGGGCAGATTTCTCATAGAAGGTTTTCCCACACTCGGGACACTTGTAGGGCTTCTCTCCTGTGTGGGTTCTCTGATGCACGACGAGGTTGGACTTGACACAGAAAGATCGCCAGCACTCGCTGCATTTGTACGGCTTCTCCCCGGTGTGAGTCCTTTGGTGCTGTGTCAGGTTTGATTTCACGCAGAAGGTTTTCCCACACTCGGGACACTTGAAAGGTTTCTCCCCTGTGTGGGTTCTCTGGTGTATCTTGAGGGCGGATTTTTGGCAGAACGACTTCCCACACTCGCTGCACTTGTACGGTTTCTCTCCGGTTTGAGTCCTCTGGTGTTCAGTGAGGTTTGCCTTCACTGGGAAGGACTTGTCACAATCGTGGCAAGCGTAGGGTTTGCTCTCCGGGTGTGAGCTCTGGTGTTGGGTAAGACCTGCTTTCTTAGCACAGCTTTCCTTACATCTGCGACACTCATGGGCTTTCGGACCTTGGCAAGCACTCTGATTTTCACCAAGGGGTGACTTCCCACTTTCCTGCCCCTCATCAGGCTCCTCCTCCAAGGATGGTCTCTGACACTGAGTGCATTTGGATCCCTTGAGGACAGAGGTCGGGAAAGTCTTGCATTTTTTGTCTTTGCGGTTTTGCTCTTTTGGGGTAGTTCTCTGAGTTAGGGCTGGACGTGACTTCGTTAAGGCTGTGTGGCTGTCGGCACACCTGGGTTTTTCTGTTGTGCAGGTTCTCCGGTTCTTAGTAAGGCATGGCTTTCCATGAAGGGTTTCCCCACATTTCTCACACGAATTTTCTCCCACGTGCATTTTCTCATTTTGGCTATGGGGTGAGTTTCTTAAGGCTCCCTCACTTCCATTGCGTTCACCAGTCTTTCTTCCTGATTGTACTCTTTCATGTCGGGTAAGATCTGACTTCTCATGACAGGATTTCTCAAGCGTATCACATCCACAGTGCTTTTCCTTTGGGTGAGTTCTTGGATGTTCATGTTTTGACTTCACGCATGAGGATTTCCCACCTTTGCTGGCCTCTTGTGCCTTCCTTTCTCGAAGGGTTCTTAGAAAAGACTGGAACCTGAGCTTGTGGGCAGTAACTTGCATGCATTTACTATCCTGAGAGGCCTCCTGTCCTGTGTGAGCTTCCTCGTGCATAACAGAGCCTGTCTTTCTGTCTGAGGTCTTCCCAGAATTTGAATATCCAAGAAGCTGCTCGAAATGCAAGGCCTTCTGACATGGAACAAGACCCTCGAAAGGACTGTGGGGTCTCTTTCTTTGATCAGCTTCCCAAGTTTTGTTTCCTATGTGATCTTTTCCATGCTTACTTTCAAGGGACTTAGACTCTCCTAAACCATCAAACTTTTTTGCATAGTTTCTGTTATCAGTAATTAGTCCTTCAACGTTTCCCAAGCTTGCTGAGAGACACCTACAGCGTCTTTCTCTTGAGGCCACTGAGTTTGTGGTCAGATAAACTATTTCTTTTAGATCCTTGCTTTTCTTCTTAGTTAGTGTTTTGTTGTTGACAAATAAAACTTGACTCAAGTATTCATCTTCATTTCCTTGGCTTGTTGTCATGATATTGGCTCCCCGGACTTCTAGGAACATGAGAAGTCAGCATATATTATACATCAAAATACAATGTTAAAGGAAGGAGTCTGCACACACATGTCTTATGCCGACTTGATTCTGGGCTTTCTGACACACTCTGCTGGAAAGGAAACCATTTTAAGCAGGTGTTTCATCTAGACTTCTCATTGGGTAATACAAAAATGAAGACAAAGTCTCACGATGGAGTAGAAAGTGGGAGGGAATGAAGAAAATAACATCAGTAGCTTTGGTTTCTTACAAACATGGCCACTAAATGGCTAGAGAGCTGGAAATAAAACACAGCTGGGAACAAAGACTGTCAGACAAAGAACTCGTCCACAGATGGAAGGCACTAAAAACTGAGATAAACAGGAAACACTATCTATCTATCTATCTATCTATCTATCTATCTATCTATCATCTATCATCTATCTATCTCTATCTCTATCTATCTGTCTATATCTGTCTGTCTGTCTGTCTATCTATCTACCTATCTATCTCTATCTATCTTTATCTATCTGTCTATCTCTATCTATCTATCTATCTATCTATCTATCTATCTATCTATCTATCTATCTATCTATTGAGACAGGGTCTTAATGTATAGCCCTGGTTGGCCTGGAACTCTCTGTGTAAGCCAGGCTGTACCACCTGCCTCTACCTCCCAAATGCTTCTATCAAAGGTGTGAGCCACCACACACAGCCTTCAGAGAACATCTATACTTTCCAGGTGGATATCAGGTTGTGAGCATTTCTCTTTGTCTTTTTGAAAATTCTAGAGCCTCTCAAAGATATTCTTTTTGTTGTTTATTTGTTTGTTTCTGTTTGAGACAGGGCCTCTCTTGGCCCCGGGCTGACCTTAAACTACTGACCCTCCTGCCTTTGTACTGGGATTAAAGACCTGGGCTGTGCTGGGCCTTTTATGCTCTGCTGGGGATCAAAGCCTGAGCTCTGCACCTGCTAGGCCAGCACGCCACCAACTCGGCCACAGAAACATTCAAAGGAAGCGAGCCTTGCCCTGGTCACCCAGGCTCTGCCCTCTTCCTCCTCCTTGACATCAACTTACCTGAGAGGCTGCGACCTGGAGATTCCCAAGGACCTTCTCCCTGTTCCAACTTGCATATCAGCTCAGGTTTGGTTACACTACAGCCTGTGACGAGAAGATAGCAAGGCTTGACAAGACTGCTCAGGCCTGAGGGATGGGTACATACTGCTGAGGCTGTGGTGTGTTTCACCAAAGCCACTGGCTAAGTTCCTAGGGAGGGAGGGGGCCACATGTACTTATCTTGTCACTGCTCAGACCAGGGGCTGAGTCCTTGACTGGAGGCGCAGGCACCAGGTGAGTGACTGTGCACATGAGTGCAGACAGGAGAGGGCTTCAGGCCCCAGGAGCTGCAGCTTCAGGCGGATGGGAATTGCCCCATGTGGGTGCTGGGAATTGAACTCAAGTCCTCTGGGGAGCAGCAAGCACTCTTAAGTGCTGAAGCCCAGGCTTAAAACTTGACTCTTGACACTAATTTGACTTCTAAGGTAAGGAGCACAGGTTGATGGGAGCAGCGTGGGAGACGGGGCTTACCCACGGCTTGCAGGTGCCTGTAGGTCTCCAGCATCACCTCCCTGTACAGGCGCCTCTGGGCAGCATCCAGCAACTGCCATTCCTTCTGAGTGAAGGTCACACACACATCTTTGAACAACACTTGTCCCTGCAACAGAGCAGTGGGGTTCAATTGGGAGGGCTCGCCACAAAGAACCAGAGGAGACACCTAAGGCATGTTGTCATTGCATACCAGAAAACAGCGTAAGGTTACCTCATGTCCGTTTCTGTGTGTTACACTTTGGAGGAGAAATGGCATCACCACAGGAACACCAGGAAAGCCAAAGTCACAGATTAACTCATAAAGCAGTAATGTCTATCTGGGTCTGGTCTGGCTGTGGAGGACACTTAGACAAGTAAGCCTGGGAGCTCATTTTTAAGGTTCTTACGGACTTGATATTTCCTATGCATTCAGACAGCAAGGAACTGTGGGACATGTACTTCCTTTAGTTCACCAGTCACCAAGCGTGTGCGCATATGTGTGTGTGGTGTATATATATGTGTATTATGTGCATGTTGTGCGTATGTGTTTATGTGCTTATATATGTGGATGTCTCTTATGAATATATGTAGATGTGTGTATGAGAATGTGAGTCTATGTGCATATATGTTCATTCCAGTGTGAAGGTGCAGACTCACACATGCCCTGATGTGTGTGTGGTGGTCAAAGGACAGCCTTTGGATGTCGTAGACACTGCAGGCCAGCTGGCTGTGGGCTTCCGCCCCCTGGCAGGGAGCACACTGGGATTACTGATGCTTGTGCCACATCCCCTGAGTTTTACCTGGGTTTTCAGGAATGAACTCCAGCTGTCAGGTTTGTGGGATGAGTGCTTTTACACACTGAGTCATCTCTCCAGTACTAACTGAGCAACCTTCACTCCCATACATGCTGCCATCCCCCTGCCACTGTCCCTCAGTGCTGGTATTACAGGCATATGTCTCCAGTGAATACCCTCCACCCACACACAAGCTGCTATCCCCCTGCCTCAGCCCCCCCCCAGTGCTGGCATTACAGGTGTATGCCACCATGCCTGGTTTTTTAACATGGGAGCTGGAGATCTGAACTCAGGTCCTCGTGCATAGCTGGCACTTCACCCTCTGAGTCTCTTCCCAGCCTTTCGGTCAGGCTTTGGTTGCCTGCAAACAGCAAGCTCTGTGACCACATGGCTGTGGCTTGAATAAAGGCTTAGGGAACAATTGGAAGGACAGTTAGAGGAGTCACAGGGAGAGAGGTGCAGCAGGAGGAGAAGGGAGGCCTGGGAGACCAGAACAGTTCAGGTGGGGTTCAGACAGTTCAAACGTCAGGAAAATGACATTTCTTCTGTAGGCCAATGGCTTCCATCAGTACATCCTTGGCAGTCTTCAGTGTATACACACAGTCCGCAAGGCAAAGCTCAGCGGCTCCATGGGGGAGGGGGCTACACACACACACACACCAAAGGCGGTAGCTATTCCAGTATTTTCCCAACACACATCTGACTTGGCTTGTTCACTCTTTAGGGTGCATAGCCCTTCTTGGGGATCATCTCTCTGGATAGTGGAGACACACAGTCAAGTCAACAAATACAACTAGATTTATATTTTGAAAGTAACACTCCAGAAGCGTATTGGAGATTGACTTGAGAAACTGATTCTTGGGCTAGAGGGATGGCTCGGTGGTCAAGAGCACTGGCTGCTCTTGTAGATGACCTGGCTTGGAGTCCAGCACTCACAAGGAGGCTTACACGTCTTTAATTTCAGTTCCAGGGGTCTAATGCTCTCTTCAGGACTCTTTGTCAGACAACACACTCATATACATTTTGAATTTATAAACAAACAAATGATTGAATGAATGAGTTAATGAATGAGTAAACTGATTCTCCATCCCAGCTGATGCTGCCTCCCTGGGGCATCTGGCAACAGCTGTGGGCATCATGCTCTAAACTGAGAGGGTGCTGCTGCCATCTAGTGGCCTCATCCAGATACACAGCTAAACACCCTACAACAAAGGACTACCCCACCCTGAGTGACCAGGTTTCAGTGAGAACTAAAGGACTGTGGTAACAGACTGGTAACTATGGTAACAAGCCTTAGAGCCTTGGCAGTAGGGATGAGGGTGCTGGGACAGAGTCTGCATAGAGTTGACCAGGGAAGCAAAAGAAAGGAGCTTTGAAGGTGGTGAGTGGGCTTGGAGCTGGGGCCACGTACTCTAGTGAGTGGGTTCAGGGCTGGTGCCATGTACTCTAGTGTGTGGGCTCAGTACTGGGTCACATAGTCTAGTGAGTGGGCTCAGTGCTGGGTCACATAATCTAGTGAGTGGGCTTGGGGCCGGGGCCACGTACTCTAGTGAATGGGCTCTGGGCTAGGGCCACGTACTCTAGTGAGTGGGATGGGGCTGGAGCCACGTACTGTCCTAATATGGGACCGAGAAAACCAAAGAATGCATCAGGGAGAGAGGGAGAGACAAGAAAGGGTGAGGGAGGAAGGGAGTGAGGGAGAGGTGGGGGGTTCCTGGGTGCGTTATACTCTAGGGATGAGAAACACATGTGGTAGAGATGTCCAGGTGACAGGTGGACATAAGACAAGTCTGGACTATGAAGAGAGATAAGGGATAACCCCACATTTTAGAAATCAGGCCTATCTCAACAGCATCCAGAACTGCTAGGAGGGAAACCGTTCACAAAGAACCCTGAGGCTGGAGCAAAGGCAGATGACCCGTGCAGACAATGAGCAGACCCTGGAGCACAAAAGGGGACCAGAAGCAGGACTTTTGGTCCACAGTGGCCCCAGAAATGACAGTCGCAAGAGTGAGTGAGTGACTCCAGTTGTGCCAAGTACACCTCTCCCTTCTGCTCCTGAGAGAGAAACAGGGAAGCAAGCCTCAGGCTTATCCCACAGAGGAGTGCAGGGAGGGGCCATGGGCAGGTCAGGCTTTTCTATTAGCTTCTGGCAAGCAGTGAGTGAGTGGCAGGCACCTCGGGAACCTCTTTGCCTCACACCACAAACACAGGCTGGGCAGGTTTCCCCACAGGGCCTAGCAAGGCCTTTAGGCTCAGGAGGTTCAGAGGCTGGGGTTTGAGCAGAGCCGTGATTGGAAAATGGATTTCCAGGCTTCTGGGCAGATTCTCACCCCTGATGATTGATACCCAGGAAATCATTCCCTAGGACAGGCATGAGACTGTTGTCTCCTGGAGTCTGTGAGAATTCCGAAGCCAGTCAGGAACTGAGGACTAAGCACAGTACCCTGACTGACATGGTACTACTTACCTTCAGGGCCATTCTGGGGAGATACATCATTAAGTAGATTCTGTTCTCTTTGTCAAAGGAGGGGTCCCCTCTCTCTTAGCTCCCTGTCTCAATTCATACACACTCAACATCATAAGACATCTCCCGGCACCTCGTGCGCAAGGCCCCAGGCCAGGCGTCCACCTCACGGGGAAGCTGGCCGGAAAACTCAGCTCCATGCAGCAGAGGAAATGCAGGCCAGTCACCCGAGCAGTCAGCTGGGCAGCTGCAGCGAGGTCTCTGCCTTCCTCGGCACAGAAAGCAGAAAAGGCCGGTGACTCGTGAGAGAGTCCCAGTCCAACAAGTGAGCTGGGGCAGGGACTCATGAACCACAGAACAAACACAGCAGGAACAAGAAACTGTAGCCTAAAAGCCCTGAGATGGGAAGAGAGCAAAGATTAAAATGAGTTTAAAATATTGAAGAGCGAGCTGGGGCATAGCTCAGTGGTAGGGTGCTTGCCTGTAACATGCAAGGCCCTAGGTTCAGTCCCCACTGCTGGAAAAAAAAATAGATACTGAAGAAAATAATGATGGACTGGCAAGATGGCTCAGGGTATAAAGGCGCTTGCTGCCAAGCCTGAGTTGGGTCCTCAGAGCCCTGTGGTAGAAGGGAAGAACTGCCTCCAAGACGGGCCCTCTGACCTCCACTTGTGCACAGTGGCACGCACTCCCCAAATTAAATATAAAGCTTTTAAAGAGAATATTTAAACATTCAAGTCAGTGTCTCCAAGTTGATATAAGGATGGGCATTTTCTATGAGAAAAGAAGGGGCACAGAAATGCTAACTATTTTCTTGTTGATTGGAGGAAATAGGAAAACAACCCCCTCAGGGAAAGCATGAGGACAGAATGCTCAATGAACAACCCTCTTATGGAAGCTGGGGATGAGGAGATGGAAGTGAGGGGATCCAGACGGTGGGGGCGGGGCTTGGGTGGGATTCTGGGTGGCCAGGGCAGAAGGGGAGGCAGGAAGAATGTACAGTGGGAAGAACTGGGGGGGTGTCTTCAGGACCGGGGTGGGGTTTCTCTCTACAGGGGACAGACTGGAGGAAGAAGAGGCGAGCAGGCATGATGACCTAGTGAAGTATCTGACACCAGAGGACAGGTGAGAAAGAGGAGGTGACAGTAGTTACAAAGTCACAAGAGCCACCCAGTTCTCCTTCTTCCCTGTGCCTGTGATACTGTAGATGGCCTTTCTCCCAGACTCCCTGAGCGTTCCCTCATTCACAGGACTGAGCAGGACGCGGGCTTTTCAGGTTCAGAGGGCAGACCGGCAGTCACGCTGTGCAATGTGCACCGCAGCCTCCATTCAAACTCAGCAGAATCCCAAAGAGAACAAAGCCCATCGCCAGGCAATGGAGGCAACGGAGGCAGGTGGCCAGCCTGCGAGCGCTGTTGTGCCCCATGAGAGAGGCGAGATGCTGTCAGTCTCGCACAAAGCCAGGAATCATGGGTACCAAGCCTGAAGGACAGCTGCCACAGGAAGTGGTGCTGAAGCTGAAGCAGGCCACACCCCCAGCAGCCATCTGGGATGAAGCCATAAAATCAACCACTGAAAACAACTGCTTCTCAGGAGAAGCCGCACCGTCAGCACCAGGGGTCAGCAAAGAGAGCCTCAAACTCCCTTTCCACCTAAGTGGGGCTGGAGTTGATAATGCATGGCTCCCAGTGGCCAAGGGAGCAAAGACTCAGATTTTAAAGGCTTTGCATGTGGGCAAGCTAGAACATAAAAGACGAAAATTAGCTCTCAGAATTTGGGCTTGAGGTGGCCTCCTACAACCAAACATCTAAGGTGCAACTTTGGGATTATGTCATATGAAAAGCTGATCCAACAGTCTGTAGCCCTCAGTAGAAAGGGTATAATAAAAGTGTGTACTCAGTAATGCTGACAGACTCGTATAAAGTAATCCAGGGAGGGAAGTTAACAGTGATTGGAACATTGTACACAATACTATAGATGGGGCCAGCAAGTTGGCTCCATGGGTAAGGGAGCTTGCCACCAAGACAACCCACCTGAATTTGATCCCCCATGACCTGATGGGTGAAAAGAGAACCCCCACAAGTGGTCCTCTGACCTCCACAAGAACACTGCGGCATGCACACACTCCTCCCACCACCTACATAAATAAATACATTTAAAAATAATCATATTACAGCTGATAAACTATTGCCATTTTGTCGTTGTATGCCGTAAAAAGGAAAGCAAAAATTACCAGAAAATGCATATTCAAATTTAAATTATTATTGCTTAAGTGGGTAGAAGATACACTACATACAGTTAAAATGTGTGTTACACAAGGGAAGACGTAAGGGAAAAGGAAGAGCAGGTAGTCTGTTTCCATAAAACCAACACTCAAGACAGCTGTGTGCGTCCATGTGACGTCACAGGTGGAAACAGTTTCTGAAACAGACAGCAAATCCAGGATGCCAGGGAAGTGAGGACGTGGTCAGATGAACGGAAATGACCGAAAAGGAAGCACGGTTACCAACAATGCAAAGAAACTTGTATGAGGAACAAGCCGGGGATTCACCTGGGCTGTGTTCATGTCCGTCTGTCCCTGGAGAGCTGCAGAGGCTGTGGAGAGGAAGAGGGCAAACCGTCACTGTCAAGGTCCTCAGAGCCTTGCTAAAAATCTATTGTATGCTGACAAATGACCACATGGGGGCGCGATGTCACCCTGACCCTTCAGATGGGTGAGTAGATGGATGCTCAGGAAGCTTTATCGCCTCCTGGAGCTCAGAGAAAGTGGCCTGTCATCAGGAAAGCCAGCACTGGCTTCCTGCAGGCGTTTCACAGTGCTCGTGGCCTCTTTGGCTTTGGCAGGAAACAGGCACAGCATCAGGTTAAGCTGGGAAAGAGGCAGCTAAGCAAATGGTTAGAGCAACTGACTCAGGTCTTCAGCCCATCTGCATGTTTTGATGTGTGGGGTTTAATCTTATGAACAGAGTGTAGCAGTGTATCGAGCACCGTGATACCGGCACTCAGGAAACAGAGGCAGGAGGATGCAGCATTTGAGACCAGCCTGAGCTACATGGAAGACCCTGTTTCAGACAAACACTACAAACCAATAAGATAATCTTATAAAGGGCTGGAGAGATGGCTCAGTGGTTAAAAGCACTGCCTGCTCTTCCAAAGGTCCTGAGTTCAATTCCAGCAGCCACATGGTGGCTCACAACCATCTGTAATGAGATCTGGTGCCCTCTTCTGGCCTGCAGTCATGCATGCAGGCAGACTACTGTATACTTAAAAAATAAATAATTTTTTTTTTTTTTGATTTTTCGAGACAGGGTTTCTCCGTAGCTTTTGGTTCCTGTCCTGGAACTAGCTCTTGTAGACCAGGCTGGCCTCGAACTCACAGAGATCGCCTGCCTCTGCCTCCCGAGTGCTGGGATTAAAGGCATGCACCACCACCGCCTGGCAATAAATAATTTTTTTTAAAAGATAATCTTATAAAGGAAGGTGGGAAGGAGAAAGGGTATGGACGTGTGTTTAAGTGCATGTGTATATACGTATGTGTGTGTACATGCTGGGGGTGGACAGACAATAAAACTGTCTCTCCCTAGCTCTATACGTAACACGCACTCAGGAGTTATCACTCAGTGTTTTCTACTTTTGTGTGTTTTGAATATTTCTGCAATAAAAGGTGTAAATCAATTTATAGGTTTTGCTTCACTTTAAGACAGGGTCTCATTATGTAGCCCTAACTGGCCTGGAACTCGCAGTTTTGGCCAGGCTGGTTTCAAACCCAGAGATCCACTTGCCTCTTCTTCACAAGTTGCTGAGATGAAGGATGTGGGACACTGAACCTAGCATGTGTAAAACAATTTAACAATGAAGATGTTGTGTCTGTTGATTTACTTTTCTACATATATTTTAACTCCTTAACCCTATAACTCAAATCATTTATTTTTAAACTATTTTTTTCTGTGTGTTTTGCATGTGTGTGTGTGTGTATGAACATGTGTGCAAGTGCCCACTGAGACGAGACAATATCTGATTCCCTGGAGCTGGAGTTACAGGTGGCTGAGACCTGCTTGATGTGGGTGCTGGGAGCCAAACACAGGCGTCTGCAAGTGCATCAAGAGCTCTTAACTGCAGCGCCACCTCTCAAACTCCAGCTCAAGGAACGTATAGGGACTGCTGACAACAAGGGCCTTGGGCTTAAAATTCGTTCCTTGGTTTCAGTGTCTCCAAACGAGTTTTGTTTCAAGAGACTCGACTTAGCTGAGACATGTGGACAGAGGCCTGGGAGGGGGGGTGTCTCACTGATGCTTGTGGTTTGGTCACTAGCAAGTAACTTGCAGGCAAATGATAACAACCTAGTTACAGTTCTGGTTCCGGGAGACTGATGTAGGTAACCACTATTATTCCATGAGGAAACCGAGGTGAGGAATGATAGAGCCATTCTTATGGAGGACTAAGTTTCAAACCCTGGCAGTCTGTCCCCAGAAATGGTGTAGCTAAGGACTGCTAACTACAAAGCAGAATGACATGCCCCCTAAAATGGCAATGGAAGCTTTGGCCCTGAAGTCTAGCTCTGCCTGTGAGAAGAGGGTGGTGGGAGGAGCTTCCAGGAGGAGGGGACAGTGCATCTGCCTGCACTTCCTCATCATCTTGTTCCCTCACCGTCCTCCCACGGAATTCTCTTTGCCAAGCAGCCTACCTCTTGTTCACCTCCCGTGGGTGGCCCACGTCACCTCCTTCCTTTGGAAGTTGGCCCCGCTGCTGCCGCTGGACAGGTGTCTACTGAGATGATGTCACAGGGCAGAAGGTTCAGCAAGTGCTGGTTCTCAGAGCAAATGTCCAGGCCAATGGCAACACCACCCAAACTAGACAGAAAGTTGAACTTAGAGACCTCTCCTCTCCGTAGACAACATCCCAAGCTTCTGTATCCAGCGGCTGTTGGGCCTCAGTGCTTTGGCTGATTCTGGTATGGACTCTGAAAACTGCAGGAAGCCTAACTTAGTAGTTTGTAACTGCAGTGGGAACAAACAAACAGAAGGGCTCGGTGGCCTTCATTGAAGAGTGATCCCAGGAGCCCTCAGGAAAGACTCAGGGCTCCCTCCTCCAAGCAGGTCCAGTGGGCCTTGAGGAGGAGCCATGTGAAGCATGAGAGAGAGAGAGAGAGAGAGAGAGAGAGAGAGAGAGAGAGAGAGAGAGAGAAGATTGAACGGAGCTTGTGATTGGGAAATAAACGATTTGAGGTTTGCATCCTCACTCTTCAGCAGACTCCACCCCTCACCCTGCCCCCAGTCTTTCTTCTGTTAGAACGGGGTTGTAACAGTGATCTCAGAGCCAAACGGTGCTTAAGGCTTAATGAACAGGGCACGAAGGCCACTTCCAGATCCTGAGCAAATGCCACCATCCCTGCTAAAACCTATGTCAGGCACTGCCCAGAACACCTAAGAGGCAGGTTCAGGGAAGAATTCCCATGTAGAGATGGGGAAACTGAGTCTCGGGTTCCTCTTCTTGCCGGTAGGGACTCAGCAGTACTGCTAGAACTTGAGCTAAGAAACTGAGAGCAGCCTTTTCAGCTACAGAACCCTCAGTGCCCTTGTCCTGCCAGCCTCGGACAGGTGCCATCGGACTTGGTACTCATCCCATGAAGCCGTGGAAGTCACTCGCCAGTTGCTATGGGGCTTAGAGCCCCAGCAGGTGGCTCTGATATCCGCCGGTTGCTATGGAGCTTAGAGCCCCAGCTCACTTTATCCGGACCACCAAGTCCAGTTTCTTCCCCTTAGAGAAGCCCACCTCCACCAGCCCGGAGCACACTCAGGGTCAGTGTCAGAATCCTCCCAGGACCCGCGCAGGTGTGGGTTAGCACGCAAGCCGCCCCCCCGAGCCTGGCACTGCAACCCTCCAAATTGGCTCTCACCCGTGGGCGCGCCTGCCCTAGGCACCGGGTCTCTGAGCGACGCGTGGACCCTGAGGATCTGAGGGTTTCCTCCGAGCGTAGCGGGACGCGGGAGCGAACAATGAAGATGAACTGCACATGCGCAGCACAGCAGCTAGGGACCGGTTCCCGCGACCCTCTTAGCCTCCATCACATTCCAGACTCTGTTCCCACGGCGCCCGCGCCCCTCCCAGAGCTGCAGAGCTCCTGTCTAGCTGGAGAGCTGTGCCTAGCCACCTGCAGCACCGTGGCCTTAACTTAGTTCTCCCAAAGCCACTGGGAGAACAGTCGTGCTCACATCACGCGAGAAAAAAAAGCAAGGAGGTGAAGTGTTTATAGAAAGTAAAACCACGCATTCTTATCAAAGATCGATATGACCCTCAAGTTTTCTCTGCTCATGCACACGACATCTGCACACAAAAACTGGCTATCGAAAGCAATTCCCCAAAACCGTGGACAAAATCAAATACCCAAGTCAAGGGGGTATACGAGCAAAGGCACTGGTAAATACGTTTCTTCCCCAGAGATGACCATGGTTAATATTGGGTGATATGTTAAGATTTTTGGTTGTTTTTTGAGACAGGGTTTCTTTGTAGCTCTGGAAACTGCCCTGGAACTAGCTCTTGTAGACCAGGCTGGCCTCGAACCCATATATTTGCCTGCCTCTGCCTCCCAAGTGCTAATTTAAAACAAACAAACAAACAAACACCGGATGGTGGTGACACACGCCTTTAATTCCAGCCAGCATTTGGGAGGCAAAGGCAGGCGGACCTTGATTTCGTGGCCAGCCTGGTCTACAAAGTGAGTTCCAGGACAGTCAAGGCTACACAGAGCAACCCTGTCTCGAAGAAAAAAAAAAGATAAAAAAAAGTTTGTGCATGTGTGAGTGGTTATGTGCAGGTGAGTGCGGGTGTCCGTGGAGGCCAGAAGCATCTATCCCTGGAATTGGGGTTACAGGCAGTTGTGAGCCACCCTAACTGGGTGCTGGGATAGAACTCTGGTCCTCTGCAATCAATAAAAATGCTTTTAATCACTGAGCCATCTTTACAGCCCCTGGACAATGAAGTTATTGAAAAATAACCCTAGGAGTTTAATTTTGGATTTTTTAATTTTTTTTTTTAATTTTGGATTTTTGTGTGCAGGTGTGAGTGTAGATACACTATGTGTCCAGCAGAGGGCGCCAGACGCACTGGAGCTGAAGGTACAGGTGGTTGTGGTTGTCTGACACGGGTGCTGGGAACTGAAAGAGCAGTCCCTGGTCTTAACCTAGAGCCATCCCTCCAGTCCCTGGAAATAACCAAAGACTTGGAGGTCAGTATGCTTTAAGATGATGCACAAATCCATGACCTTTTGCCTCTTCTGTGAGTGACAATGGGCTATAATAAGCTCTATTCACTGTGGCATTCAACATCTAGATCTAGGTTTACAAGTGCTGGGAAGAACTCTCAGGAAAGTAATCATTGCTTGCTCCTGGGTGCCATTAAAACTGGAGGCTGAGGCTGGGTGTAGTGGTGAATGCCTTTAATCCCTGTGCTTGCGAGGCAGAGGCAGGAGGATCTCTGTGAGTTTGTATCCAGCCTGGTCTACATAGAGAGTTCCAGGACAGCCAAGAGTGACTCTGTCTACACCACCGCCAAACAAACAAAACCACAGAAAACCCTGGAGACTGCCCTGCCGAAGGAAGAGTGTATTCTCCAACGGCCCCTGGAGACTGCCCTGCCGAAGGAAGAGTGTATTCTCCAACGGCAGCTAGTGGAGCCTGTCCTGTCCCCGTTGCGCTGCTCTGTATTGTTTTATTTAATGTATCTAAGTTTCATCTGAAGAACCAAGTCCCTAAACAGCATTCGGCGTTTTAATTTAATTTAGAGTATTCTCAATTAGACATGAAAATCGCCCCTGCTTCCGGCCAGTACAGACTTAAATGCAAGAGTTCTTAAGAATTCCTAGTGATACAATAAAGGTGAAAGGCCCTCGCAGGAGGCTGAGTGAGAGAGAAGAGGTCCTAAAACATCATCTCAGGGAACTAGGGAAGCCGGGGCGGGAGAGGATCAGTGCTGTTGCATGCACCTCACGTGGATGGGACCCGACCTTCTGACCACGAGTCACCAGGCACTATATAGGAAATATAAAAAGATTATCTCCTTTAATACATGACCAGGGATCAACAATAGCACCTACCAAAGACATGACTCAAAGTTTTTGCTCTAGAAAAAATGTCAAACCTTATCATGAAAAAAAAGGGGGGGGCTGGAAAATACATTTTGTAAGTATATGAAAGAAATGGTTTATTGTCTCCCTTTAATTATCCCTTACCCATTTGTAAGAAGATCACAGTCCCATAGAAATGATCTATGGCTACAAAAGACTAGTAATAAAAGGGAAATGCAAATGAGGAATAAATATGCGGACGCTGGCCATAAACTACAGCTAAAACCGCATGTGTTTAAATACTTCTTTGCCTTCACAGTAGGCGAAGATTATAAAGAAATATGCTATCTAGGGTGGCTGAAATGTGGATAAATGCTCATTGTCATAAATATCTTCTTGGAATGTGACTTGTGGGACAATTGGAGGCCTCTCCGTCTCAGGGCTCATGTTTTGTATTGATGCAGCCATTCCGTCTCCAGGGTTATGACTTAAGGGAGCAAAGCCCAAAAATGCATGGACCGCCACGGTCCTCGGTGTGTGCTGACAGGAGTGTGTGAGGGGGGAAATTAATTTACAAAAACTATGAATACACCAAGTGGGATATAGGACAATCATTAAACACTACACTGTAGAACATGTTAACGTGTAATACATGGAAGTAGGTAGAGCTTATAATGTACTTTTAAGATTTACTTTTATTATTTTTAATTGTGTGTGTGAGTGTGTGTATTAGTCAAAGTTCTCTACAGGAACAGAACTGATAGAATGAATGAATATATATTGATGTGTGTGTGTGTATACACACACACACACATATATGATTTATTAGTATGCCTTACAGGCTAAGTCCAACACTGTCTATCTAGTCCAACAAGGCTGTCTACCAATGGAAGACCTAAGATTCCAGGAGCTGCTCAGTTCCTGAAGCTGGATGTCTCAGCTGGTCTTCAGTACCTGCTGGAATCCTAAAGAAGCAGGCTCTCATGCTAGTGAAGGAATGGACTTGTCAACACGAGCAAGCAGCAAGTTTTCTTCTTCCATGTCTTATAAAGGCTGCCAGAAGGTGCGGTTCAGATTAAAGATTCAGATTAAAAGTGGGTCTTCTCACTTCAAATGATTTAAAAAAAAAAATCCTTCACAGGTGTGCCCAGACACTTGGGTTTCATTGATTCCAGATGTAGTCTGGTTGACAACCATGAATAGCCATCACGGGGTGAGTGTGTGTGTGTGTGTGGGGGGGAATGTGTGATATATGCAGGCACATTCAGAGGCCAGAAGAGAAGGTCGGATTCCCTGGTGCTGGAGTTATTGGTTTGTGAGACTTCCAATATGGGTGCTGGGAACTGAACTCAGGCTCTCTGCAAGAAAAGTGTGAGCTCTTAACCATTGAGACATCTCTCCAGCCAAATGCATTTTTAAGTAAAATATACCTTATTTTAAATCGTGTGTGTGTGTGTGATTGTATCAGTCACTTTTCTCTTGCTGTGATAACACCATGACCAAGACAACTTATAGTAGAAAGAATTTATTTTATTTTATTGGTTTCACCGCCATCACAGCATGGAATTCTTGCAGCAGGTGGCAGACACAGCATCAGGAACAACTGGGGGCTCACATCTTGAACCACAAGTGGGAAGCAGAGAGCAAACCAAGACTAGTGTGAGTCTTTGAAATTTTAAAGCTCACCTCCAGTGAATACTTCCTTCAGCAAAACCACACCTCTGAAGTCTTCTCAGACGGTGCCATCAACTGGGGACCAAGTGTTCTAATGCTGACTATGAGGGACAATTCTCATTCAAACCACCACAGTGTCATATGTATTGTGTGCCTGTATGTACATGTTGCCTTCTTCTATCATTTTGCTTTTGGGGACAAGGTCTTTCACTAGACCTGGAGCTCAGAGATTGCCTAAATTAACTGACCAGTGAGCTCTAGGGATCGACTTGTTTCCATTCCCCACCCTCTCAATGCTCTTGGTTTTTATGTGTGTGCTGGGGATTTGAACTCAGGTTCTCATGCTTTCTGGGCATAAGCCATTTTCACAGGCCTCCAATATAACACATATTATATAAGAATATAATGCCAGGCTGAAGAAACAGTGTAATGGTTAAGGGCTTTTTTTCTTGCTCTTGCAAAAGACTTGATTGATTCCTGGTGTGAAAAGTCCTTTTGTTTATGTGTTGCTTTTATTGGTTAATGAATAAAGTTGTTTTGGCCAGTGGCTTAGCAGACTAGAACAAGGCAGGAATTCTAATCAGATAGAGGAGAAAAGAAGGCCGAGTCAAAGAGAAACCATGTAGCTGCCACAGGAGACAGACACCAGACACTGGACAGAACCTTGCATGTATGCCACAACCACACGGTGATATACAGATTAATAAAAAAAATGGGTTAATTTAAGATGTAAGAGCTAGTTAGATATATGCTTGAGCTATTGGCCAAACAGTATTGCAATTAATATAGTTTCTGTGTGTTTATTTTGCGTCTGGGTGGCCAGGAAATGAACAATCAGCCTCCGCCAACAATCTGCCACCCAACGTGGGAATGAGTCCACTCTTACTGGGACAACCCCCCCCCCCATCATGCTTCTCATTCACCAGCCCACTCACATTTCTCTCCTGCCTGCGGCCCACCTGCCGCTGCCTAAGACCCTGGCTCCCCCTACCCTCGCAGACCCACCCCTCCGTTTTGCACATCACAGCTTGCAACTGAGGGGAAGCTTTGGGTGTCTTTCTTATTCTGGCCATAAAAAAAAAAAACTCTCTCCATGTACAGAATCACTTTAATTGTCCTTAATAACTGCTCTTAATTTGTTAAGCAAAGCATATTTGTCAGTATCTAAGTAGGCAGCAACCCGTGAAAGCAAACCAGGATTGTTTGCAGGTGGCTGCTTATGTCTCTCCTCATCTCTCCTCCATGCGACTGCAACTGCGACACCTGCTGGCCAATATAGATTATTACACCCATTCACTGAAATTTCCTAAAGGAGTTAAATTAATTGATAAATTTGAAAGTTATATGATCACTGACAATATTACCATTCAGGAACTTAATAACCATTTTGCTTATGCTATGGATGGTATTCTACAAGGCTTTTGCAATTTTCCTTATACATCCATTTATTTGATTTTGGAAATTACCTTTGTTATTCATATCATATCCTTAACAAAATGGTTTGATAAGAGTTAAAATTGAGGCACTTTTAGAAATGATACAGTCTTTACAGACTAGTAATGAACAGCTAGCTGAAAAAACTAATACCATTAAAAAAGATAACATTAATTTTACAGACAAAATTCAATCCATGTCAAAGGGTGCTATGCTCAAATTCTCAAATATTGTTTCTAAATTATTGTTTACATTGAAAGGGGATACACTATAGAGATAAATACTTTGCATTGGTATGGATCTTGGTCTATTGATAAAAATTTAAAGTCAATTTTGTTATATGTATATTTCTGCTCTTGATTAAGGTATTGTGTTTGTGTAGCTCATTTAAAAATGTAATCCATAATTAAAAAATACAGGTTAATAGATAGTCATCTATAATACTAGAGCTTGTAGTCATGTTAGTTAGGTTGTCTAGATATATAGAGATATATTTCAGTTAGATAGATCATCTTCAAACCTTTCAAAGACCTACGGAACATGGAATTTAAAATGTTTAAGAACTTAGGACTTTTCATAACAATGAGACACATCTGCTCCTGGCAGCAACAATCTACTTCAAGAGGATGATGGTCATCGGAAGAGGTTCCTTGTGGAGTTTGCTAGTATTTGGGCAAAAAACTGCTCTTGCCTAGACTGTTTGATGTTATGCTGTATGAACTGGACATGCAAGACCCACAGAAAAAAAAGACTACTGAACTTGCCTAAAGGTGAGATGGTCCTTCAGGGTTCCTGTTTCATGAAAGTCTGCTAGATATTCTGCAGGACACAGAAGAAAGTGATTGACAAACTGCCAATATAGGCGGAACTGTCTTTGAAATTTCCTGCTTCTTGGGAAAGTCTGTCAGATACTGTATAGGCCTGTAGGCTGAAAATGGATGCTTCAATGATACAGAAGAACTTTGGGTGACTGTTCAGGCAGAGAGATGTCTCTGTCAATTCTAGAGTTTTGGAAGTTGCTTACAATGCACTTCCTGTTTACTTAGATAATATATCCTTCTGGAGTCTTTGATGGAGTTGAAGAATAGATGGTTATAGTTTTCCTTAGTTATAATAAAAGATAAAGTAGATATAAATGTTGTAACTGTAATTCTTGTTTGATACCTGTTTTATTGTATGTAATTTACTATGTTAAAGTTAAAACCTTCCTTTTCATTTAGATAGAAAAGGGAAAATGGTGTGGGAAGTCCTTCTGTATATGTGTTGCTTTTATTGGTTAACAAATAAAACTGTTTTGGCCATTGGCTTAGCAGAATAGAGAAAGGTGGGAATTCCAAACAGACAGAGGAGGAAAGAAAGAAGAGTCAAAGAGAAGCCATGTAGCCACCGCTGTAGAAGACAGATGCTGGACATTGGATGGAACCTTGCAGGTATGCCACAACCACATGGCAATACACAGATTAATAAAAATGTGTTAATTTAAGATGTAAGAGCTAGTTAGAAATACATTTAAGTTATTGGCCAAACAGTATTGCAATTAATACAGTTTCTGTGTGTTTATTTTGGGGAAAACAAACGAGTGGTCTGTTCCTACACATTCCCAGCACCTACACCAGGCAGTTCCCAACTTCCTCTAACTCTAGATCCAGGGGATTTGACCTCCTCTGGTGCCTACATAGATGTACTTAGGCACACATGATATGCACATAATTAAAAATAAGAATTAAAACTGGGCATGATGGCACATGCTTTTAATCCAAAAAAGCAGAGGCAAATGGATTGTTTGTGAATTCAAGGCCAGCCTAATTAGGCTACATAGTGAAATCCTGTTCCAAGAAACACCCTCCCCCCCCTTTAAAAAAATAAGATAGGGTCTGAAGAGAAGACTGCTCCAGAAGACCCTGCTTCATGTCCCAGTTCCAGGAGATCCGACACCCTCTTCTGGCGATAGTAGTCACCAGGCATGTGGCCAGCACAGATATGATTGTAGGCAAAATACCCACACTCATTAAAAAAGAAATAGATTAAGTCTTTAGAAATAAAGACTAGAAGCCATGATTTGTCTTTTTAATCATCTTCCAAAGGGTTTGAAAGGAAATGCAAGCACCAAAATTTAAAAATCTCACCCATAACAGCAGAGAAATCTCTGAACAGATTTTGTTTATAACAGCCTGCAAAAATTCCTGACTTCCATCACTTAGCACCAACCTCCTGGAGGACCCAGGACGGGGGGGGGGGGTAGCTCAGGAGTGGGAATTGGCATTCTCTGGGGGAGGCATCGTCCTAACGCTGCCTTTTTAATTTCCCCAGTGTTAGCATGATGTATTTAGGGCTCGCCACTAAATTAACGGCATAGTGCATTATGGTATGTGTTAGCGTCTTTGTTGTGCGTTATAGCATCTAATTTCCACTTCAGAGTAATTGGCCTCCGTGAGTCCTTTTTCCCGGCCCCTAAAAGCACTATCACTTAGTGACTTCGGATGAGGGTGGTGCGGTGATTAAGTGATTTACAATTTTAGTAAAAGTGAATGCTAAAATGATTAACCAAGCCACCAAATCACGCAAAATATTCTAAAACACAATGGGTTCCCTGGTGGCCATAGCGCCCATGGGCCCAGCCGCTAAACGGGTGCATTTTGGTTTATGTTGACGCGATGCAGCCAAGTGTCGCAACACACACTGAGCTCACGATTAGCACTCGTTGCTATTTGTATTGTGGTTCTGCACAATACAACCCCCAGGAGCTTGGGAAGGCTCGAGCTGACTTGGAGTTTGTACCTCCAGGACCAGACATGGCCATGCTTTGGTATTGTTTCATCTGTACACCTAGAATTCCTGAGCGCTATGTGGCACTGCCCTCCATATTTTCTGCGGTGCCATTTCAGAATGTGGATACAAATACTTGGAAGTAAAGGAGAATGGGTGCCAACCTTGTGAGTCCTTATCTCTCTGTAAATGACTGGCTGTCTGTGGTCAAGGGGACCATAATAGTATTGTTAACCGGTCAAAACCTAGAACCCCTTCCCCGGGTGGGGTGAAGGGCCTGTGAGGATTTTTCCAGCTGGGGTGGGGCCATCCTGGATGTGGATGGTACTGTTCCCTGGGCCAGGCCCTGGGCTGAATGAAAGGAGAGAAGATGAACCGTGACCCTGCACTCACCCCTCGCTTCTCTTCCTCCTGCGGGTGTAATGTGGTCAGTTGCCTGGCGCTCCTGTGCCCTGAATTCACACCATGGTGGGCTACAAAACCACGAGCTGGAACAATACCTCTTCCCTTTAACTTACGGGAAAAGAAACCAAGACAGAGACTGATGGTCAGTGTTTTAATTTTTATTGGCAAAAGTGCATTTATTTGGTGTGTAACGGGCATGCGCCACATAATGATGCTTCGGTTGACGAAGGCCGTAAAGACAACGGTGGGCCCCTGAGCTTGAAGTGGAGTTGGAAACTCTTACTGTGACACGTGAGATGCCCCCATAGGCCAGTGTGGCTGAACCCTTGCTTCCCACCCGGTGGCTGTTTGGGAAAGTTCTGAATCCCCTAGGAGGTGGGGCTTTAGTGGAGGTGGGTCGCTGGGCACAGGCCTTGAAGTTTTACAGCCTCTAGCTCCTGTCACCACGCCTGCTGTCACACCTTCCTTGCCATGGTGGACTGTGTCCTCTGGAATCATAATCCAAAACAAAGCTTTTCTCCCTTAAGCTGGCTTTCAAAGGACACATTCTTAACAGCCACAAGAAAGTGACTATGTCAGGCAGTCCCTTTACTGTGTCTTTCTGTATCTTTTCTGTTTAGATACACATGGTTGCATGCATGGTGTCTCTGTCTGCCATAGCATACTGCACAGGTTTGAAGCCTGCAATATGTAGATTAGGTATGTAGCAGCCCACTCTCTCTGGGCTTTTGGAAGCATGTTTTCTGAGGACAAAAGGCCTCAGGAACCCAGCAATGGTATTCTAGTCCTGAGTTCTTTCTCTCTGATGCATTCTAGGCTGAGAAAATAACTACAGGAACAATCTTGAGTGAACCTCTGAGGGGGACTCAGGGCAACACTGTCCACTGGTCTTCTGGTCTCCGCTTAGGTTAAGTTATGGTTTAGGAACAGTAGTTGGTTGTTTTTTACTCTTTACTTTTTGGGGGCCCGCCACCCAGCTCCCAAATAATCAGAGACTTATTTTTACTTATGAATGCCTAGCCTTAGCTTGGATTGTTTCTAGCCACTAGCCAGCTTTCCTTAATTATCTCGTTTACCTTCTACTGCTGGGCTTTTACCTTTCTCTATTTCTGTATATCTTTTCATCCCTTCTTATTCTATGTCTGGCTGTGTGGCTGTGTGGCCCCTAGCATCATCCTCTCTTCCTTTCCTTGCTCCTTTCTCCTTCTATTTATTCTCTTTGGATGTCAGCCCTGCCTATCCTTTCTCTGCCTTGCTATTGGCTGTTCATCTCTTTATTAGACCAATCAGGTGTTTTAGGCAGGCAAAGCAACACAGCTTCACAGAGTTAAAACAAAACAATGAATGCAACACGTCTTTTTACTATTAAACAAATATTCCACAGCATAAATGAACATAGCATATCTTAAATATTCCACAAGGAACACCACAGATGGCGTCACTTCTGACACCACACGGTTTGCAGGCACAAGTTCATCTGCTTTTGAGGTGAGCCTAACTCTGTCATTTGATGCTCACTTTCTCTTCCTGACTGTTCAGCCTATAGATTGCAAGCCAAGGCATCAGACGTAGGCTCAGCCATGTCACAGCTTATCCACAGTTGTCTGTCAAACCTCTGTTTATGTGTGTGTGTGTGTGCATGTATGTATGTACAAATACATATAAAATTTTAGGTTGCAGACTACTCTATAAGTTTGAGAGAAAAGGCTATAAATCTTAGCAGCTTCTGGGAGGAGAAGAGAAGCAGTCATGCCTTTGGAGTTAGGGTCAGAAATAGATCCTTCATGCAACTGTAATCTCTGCTTTTACTAAATCTGGAATGACATAGGAAGTACACAGTTTGGGGACCTGGAGAGAGCTCAAGCTACAGCAGAGGGTCATTGACTGGGACACACTAGCAGACATCTGGTGGCCAGAGATCCTTGTTGACAGTGTTCCTGTGAGTAGAGAGATTCTAGGGTACAGAGGGCAGGCAGTGAACTTTGAACACTTCACACTGTATCTGATGTGCAGGAGGAACCCAAGGCTTTCCAAGGAGTCCCACTGACTTCACACAGACGCATGCTATGAGCAAGCAGCCCATTAGGGGGTGCTGTGCCCATCTTAGACTAGAAAATGCAATCATTTTTCCATTAAGCTAGCTTCTGGGGGAACCAGGAGGGATTTCAACATGGTCTGGCTGTATAGAGTCAGTGGACAACGTTCCCCCTGCACTCCTGCAAGCAACAAGGACTTGCCTGTGATGCTCTAAGGCATCCCATGAAAACATCAACTGAGAAAACGAAGACTTTCCTAAGTATCGAAAGGTTCTCCACAGCAGGATGCTACGAAGGATGGATGGATTTATAAATGCAAAGCAATAGGGCAGAACTGAAGGCTGTCTGCTCCATCAATACTGAACAATTTCTAAAACCTGCCTCCTGCTTTCAGAGAATGAATTTACTCTCCACTTCACTGGCAGAATAGGAGCAATTGTAATGGGAGTTTCCACTCTGTCCACCCGCTCATTGCCAGCGCACATCATGGGAACAGGCAGGGCAACGGTGTTTCTATCATTAAAAGACGCCTCTCCCCTGTGCACCTGACTCCAGCTCCACTCACTGCCCCAAACGGAACTTCCTTCCATCCTTGTGCTTGGGAACTTTGATTAGTGGGTGCCTCCACCAGACTGACCCGTGGGGAATTTTCTTGATTGTTGCGGAGGGGCCCAGCCCACTAGGAGTGGTGCCACCCCTGGGCAGGTCCTTCGGTGGTATAAAAAAAAGTAGGTGGAGCAAGCCAGTAAACACTGCTACTCAGTGGCCTCTGCTCCAGCTGCTGCCTCTAGGTCCTGTCCTGACTTCCCATAGGTATGGACTACAAGCTCTTAAGGTGAAATGAGCCCTTTCCTCCCCAAGTTGCTTTTGGTCATGGTGTCTCTAACACAGCGATAGAAAGAAAACTAAGACCCATGCCCTTCCTAGAATTTCCTGTCAACACATAAACATACAATTAACCCAACCTTCCTTTTAAAAAAAATCGCATTAACTTGCGTGTGTGTGGGGGGTATTGGTGGATACGGATGCATGTGCCAGTGTGTGTATGGGGGGAGGCAGCAAGAGGACAGCTTGCAGGAGTTGGTTCTCTGCCTCTACCATGTGGGTCCTGGGGATCAAATGCAGGTTGTCTGACTTGGTAGCAAGTGATCCTACCCCATATACCACGTTGTTCACGAAAGCTGAAACTTGGAATATTCTCAGATTCTCTGTAGATCCAGTAAACAAATGCTAAGTGAATAAATGACCAGCCTTGCTGCAGGGACTCCCTGCAACCCATGCATGGAGCTCCAAGGCTGCAGCTTTTACCACCCATGCTGGGGTGGACTTTGGTGATACAGTTGTCTTTGGGCCATCCCCGCTCCTGTAAGCAGCGCCCCCATACTCCTGTTAGTAACCCCGACAGACTCACTGGCTCACCAAGCTGGACTCTGGTGTGATCGTTACTTCGGTCTGGAATAGGTCTCCTTTCTGGGGTGAGTAGGCAGGCTGCATCTCCCCAGTAAAAGTCTCACACAACAAACATCTATTGTTATTTTAATTTGGTAAACATGGGGGTGAATTTTAGGATGCCAAAAGATACCTCACAGCCTTGAATGTGACCTTATGGAAATAAGGCCGTTACAGATGTCAGTCATTAAGATGAGGCCATGCTTGAGAAAGATGGAACCCGGATCAGACGTACACAGACACACGCAGTGAGAACATGCCGGTACGAGCTGCAGGCAGATGATGCAGCAGAAGCCCAGGCAGCTTCCAACAGTCCCTAGAGGACAGGCCTGCAGAGCTGGGCCTGACTTGCTGCCCTGGGTCCTGTGAGATGAGATCCATTCTTCTGGTCAGGGTGGTAGTTTCTTCCAGCAGCTGTAGGAAGCTCGCAGACCCTACATGTCGCTGTTCCCTTTGGCTGCTTTTACAGATGTTTTTCCATTTAGTTTTAATTTTTGTGTTGTAATTTTTTAACAACTTTAAAAACTATTGTTATTCTGTGTGTGCATGGGTGCACCACAGTTCACGTACGGTCAGAGGACAAACTTGTGGACGGGTCTCTCTGTCCACCTCTACAAGTGACCTGGGTTGCTGGCTTGCAGAACAGGCACCATTACCAGCTGAGTTTTCTCACTGGACCTTAAGAGTTTTACTTTGATGTGTCTTGTTAATTTCTGTGTTTGGGGTTCACCGTTCCTCCACTTGAGGACTTACTTTTTCCCCATCAGACTTGAAAAATACATTCCCCCAGCATACAGCATTCCCGTCTATACACTAAGTCGCACTGATAAAGGCCAATGATTCCATCATCACAGAATCGTGATTAGCTGCATAACCCAAGGGTAAGCAGAAGGCACAACTAGACAGCTAGGGCACAGATTTCCAGAGAGCAAAAATACCTACACCAAACAGCCCACAAACTTCCTCTATAAGGAGCTATGAGAGCTCTAAGGGCAAGGAAAGAAAATTACAAATAAGGGCTACATTCTGACAAGGCTGACAAAAATGCGCAAGAATCCTATCAGTGAGTTTTTAAAACATTTTAACTTTTCATTATTTATTTTTTGTGTGCGTGCATGCCGTACCACACTTGTGGAAGGCAGGGTAACTTGCGAGAAAAGCAGTTCTCACCTATCATGTGGGGCACAAAGACTGAACTCAGGTTGTCAGGCCTCGACCAGTAATTTTAAAAACAGATGATAAAATTCCATTTGCAGCAGCAACCAAATCTTTTAAGTAATTACTAAAAATTTCAGGAAACGATTACTATTGATACACATATATTCATGTTCTGGTATGTATTATATACATGGAATACATGTGCACTCACAAGTATGTAAAGACATACATACCTTACTGCAGGATATAAAATAGAGACTGAATAAATAAACCGCTTTTGTTCACATTGGGATTTCTGATGGGCCTCAAAGGGCAGCTTTCCCCACCCAAGAGCCCAACATCACAACCAGAAGCAGCAGAGAGGTCAGAGAGAGACTCTCATTACCAAGAGTTGGATGATACAACTTAGTCTGTCCACGGAAGGGGCTGATTAGCCAAATGACAGCATTATGCCGCTTTGCCAGCTTGGTCACAGCCAAGGCCCAGGACAAGAAGCCCAGGGGCTCTCCTTTGTCTTGTCAATGAAATAAACTCACTTCAGTGTCCTAGGAAATAACAACCCATCAGAGAGCAGGGCTGGCTGGGCTTGTGGAAAATTCCACAGATGGCTGGCCAGCAGGACTTGACATTAACCCCACGTGAAGAGATTCCGGCCAGATGCATACATCCACACTATGTGATTCTATTTGGCACCACAGAGACCTTTGCTCAGAAGCTGATACGTAAACTCTAAATAACACCCTTATGGACATGGTCATTAGAAAATTCAGATTTTTTTTTTTTTGAAAACACTGACATAATAATCAAACCACTAAGGGAACAGAGGTATTTAAAAATACTAGAAGCAGAGACAGTGTTTTGAGTTGAACACTCCCCAGATCCTCTTCACTATTCAAGCTTATTACGGCTTTGCTGTTCTCACTATGGCACCTGCGCCCATGGCACCTGCGCCCGCTGGCTACTCGGCTCACCTGAAGGCTCCTGGAGGCACTTACACGCCACCTCTCGGCTTCAGCAAAGGCTCACTCCCGTGAGGGAGACACTGTGGGTGGGCGAGGGAACTACGGTTAGCCCGCCTCCTCACTTCTGCAGGTAAAGGGACGGGGTCTGTCACTAGACAACAACAGGGACAGAGGACGAGCGGGCTGTACCGTCTGAGCTGTGAATACGGTAAACTCATAAACAGAGACCATTCAGTTATCACAGGGACAACTGGTAGAGCCTGGTGTATCAAGACTGAATGCTCACGTCTGGCAACACACGCTATGTAAACTGACTGCGGAGGGTAATCAGGTAGGGATGCGTATTTGTCTCAGGATTTGGAAGGGAGGCAGGCACACCTGGTGTAGTGTCTGAAATGCTGAATGTTTTCATTGTAACACTGAAAGTCTGACGTTCATAAAAGAAACTGTATGTTGCCTATGTCATCTCTCCGGTGTTAGGGGCTGACGTCGGCAGAAAATCTCCTGATAACCCTTATGCTGACAAGGTCTCACTCCTTGATGCATAATCCAGGATTTGAGCATTATGTAAATTATCTTTTGCCTTGTTGGAATTCACTTCTTGTGAGTTTTCTGATGTAAAAGGAAGTTTGATTTATGGCGAAATGTTTTCTTGCATGTGTTACATTCATAGGGCTTCTCCCCCGTGTGTATTTTCTGATGCTCAGTCAGAGTCCAGAGCCGACGGTAGCTTTTCCCACATTCGTTACATGAATACGGTTTCTCTCCGGTGTGAATCCTCTTATGCACCGTGAACGCTGACTTATGGCGGAAAGACTTCCCACACTCTTTGCACTTATGTGGCTTTTCCCCAGTGTGAGTTCGCTGATGCTCGGTAAAGGAGACTTTCTGGCAGAAGGTTTTCCCACACTCTTTACACTCATAGGGCCTCTCTCCTGTGTGTGTCTTCTGATGGTGCCGGAGAGCTGACTTCCGGCAGTAGGTCCTCCCACACTCGGGACATTCGTACGGTCTCTCCCATATGGTTCTCTTATGTGTAAAGTGGCGTGAGCTTTTGTGGACGGTGCGCTTGTGCTCATGACACTCGTAGTGACTCTCCTTTGTGTCCGCCCTGTTCTGCTCACTGCAGTTTGACTTCGCGGCGGGTGGGCGGCCCCACTTACTAATCGCGCCGTTCTTCTCTCCGGTGTGAGTTCTCTGGTGTATCGTGAGTGTTGTCTTAAGGTAGAAAAGCTTCCCGCACTCAGTACACTCGAAAGTCTTCTTTCCTCTGTGGATCACCTGATGCGCGACGAGGGCGGACTTCGTGCACAAAAACTTGCCACACTGGCGGCATTTATAGGGCTTCTCTCCGGTGTGGCTTCTCAGATGCACGTTGAGGGCCGACTGGCAGAAGAAGGTCTTGTCACACTCCGTACACTCGTACGGTTTCTCCCCTGTGTGGATTCTCTGGTGCGCTGTCAGGGCTGACAGACAGAAGAAGGTTTTCCCACACTCCTTACACTCGTTGGGCCTCTCTCCTCGGTGGGTTCTTTGGTGCACAATGAGGTAGGACTTCTTTCCGAAGGCGTTCCCACACTCCTTGCATTTGTAAGGCTTCTCCCCTGTGTGTGATCGGAAATGCTCAGCCAGTGCTGACTTCCGAAAGAAGGTTTTCCCGCACTCGTTACACTCGTAGGACTTCTCCCCGCTGTGGATTTTCTGGTGCACGATGAGGGCCGACTTGTCGATGAAGGTTTTCCCACACTCTCTGCATTTATAGGGTCTCTCCCCGGTGTGAATCCGGTGGTGTCGAGTGAGGCTTGCCTTTATACGGAAGGTTTTCCTGCAGTAATTGCAAGCGTAGGGCCGCTCTCCCGTGTGGATCCTCTGGTGCACGATGAGGGTGGACCTCTTCGAGAAGGTTTTCCTGCACTCTGCACATTCGCTCCGCTTCCTCTCCGCACACTCCTCCGTTCCTGCAGAGGGGGCTGACTGCTGGAGGGCGGGTTTCCCGCCCTTGTGTTCAGAGGGTTGACTTACAGACTGGACATTCTGGTCTTTGGTAATATCTTCACCCTGACCCCCAACGTCCCTAACCTCATCAGGTTTGCTCCGTTCTACCCCAGAATGGCCTTTGTCAGTCTTCCTGTGGAGCGGAGGTTTCTCGCACCCATCGGGCTCAGCAAGTACCTTTGCTTTGCTTTGCTTTGTGACAGTTTTTTCTGAATTAGTTTTCAAGTCATTTCCACCTGGATCATATTTATGAAGCATTTTTTCTGAAGAAACAGTATTCATGTCTGGAGCAACTGTTTTCTCAAACAGAGCAGCTTTTTCTGGCATTGTTTTGTTACTGCAGGCTAAAACTGGCTTCAAATGCTTGTCTTGTGTTCCCTTGTCCTTCTGTAAGGCAGCATCATCTTCTGGAAGGAAGGAATAGGATTAACATTAATATATGAGTTCTGTGTAGCTTTGAAATGACAATGTGTAGAAAGGCCTTATGGGGGCCAAGTCTTCAGGGCCGGCTTTCCAGTGTTAAAGAGATTCAAGGGTAAATATCTCCTACTTTATACATTTATAGAGAAAAAAATCAACAATAACACAAGGGAGGGGGGGAGAAATTCACCTCTACCAGCTTACTTAACTGTGCCAAAGAAAGAAGAAACTGGCAAAGACTGTAAAAGCTGTGGACACTGACAGAAACATTCCAACACGGAACAGTTCCCAACATCTCCTGGAAGTGTGGCTGACAGGTGACACAGACAAGGATGTGGTGGGAACCGAAGAGAAAAGTCTCCAGGCAGAGACCAGGCATAGCAGACCTCAGAAAGCCAGTGTTCACCAGGAAGAAGGGGCAAACTTGAGAACTTTGGAGTTTGTACAAGTGCAATGGAGAATGGAAAACAAGAGTCGGAGATGATGCCGGGCGGTGGTGGTGCACGCCTTTAATCCCAATCTCAGGAGGCAGAGGCAGGTAGATCTTTGTGTGTTCGAGGCCTATCTTGTCTACAAAAGCTAGTTCCAGGACAGGTAGGCTTGTTACGCAGGGTAACCCAGTCTCAAAAAAACAGAAGAAAAAAAAGAAAGAGCTGAGTGGGGATGGATTGCAAGAACGCAGCAAGGGCTTTGGCGGGCGTGGTGGGGGAAGAATGAAGAATTAGTGTGTGGTGGAGGAGCTTGGGTTCTGTAGACAGAGTACTTAAAGTCAAACATTTTTATAGAATACATTTATTTGAGAAGAGCATTTTAATATATACAGCACGGGAGCTAGTTTCCTCAGTCACTTATAGAGCTCTACGCCCCAGAAGATTCCAGAAAAAAAAAAAAAGATCATATAGGTGCCAGCTGCGATCACTAGCCAGCCAGGGACTCGAATTCTTTGGTTTTTACCTGCTCGGTCTTCACATTTCCCTGCATGGCTCTGACGTGGCGATTCTTCCACTATCCAAGGCTCTTTGCCTTGCTCCAGTTTTAAGATCACATCTGGTTTGCTAACACGAAACCCTGTTAAGGAGAAATAAGAGGGAACTGGGAGCAAGCTCTGTGGACTTCAAGGACTAAAGGCTGGGGAAACTGAGCAACCGAGAAGCCCCACAACAATTCAATGGGGCTGACACAAATGAGTGTAGGACAGGTACACGTGTGTGCATGTGTGCACACAACTGTCATCATCCTGCTCCCTTGTTACTCAAGGAGAGAGAGCTCATTCTGATATCCGCATGTCCTTGTGACACAGAAGAAAGGAGACTGCGCTCACCCGCTGAGATGAAGTTCCGGTAGTTCTCCAGCATCACGTCCCTGTACAGAAGGCGCTGCGCGGTGCTCATGTACCGCCACTCTTCGTGGGTGAAGGCCACAGTCAAATCCTTGAAGGAAATTGATCTCTGAAAGGACATGTTTCATTTGAGATAATCAGAACTGAGCAACAGCAAATCTGTGGGAATATCAAACATAAGGAGGGTGCTGTCACGGCCAACGTTAGGCTGTAAGAGATGCTTCATGGGGGACGAAAGAGCAGAAACTGCTCACTGTTTATGAATGAGCGTTTTAAATGTGCAGATTATACTGTGCCCTGGATCCCAGGTTACCGACTCATGTGCAGTATGGCTCTTGCTCCCACGGAGCACCCAGCATAAGTGACACAGGCGGAAACTGCACCTCAGCAGGAACACACATGCTAGACAAAGGGTGACCACAAATGGTCCTATTTTGGGCCATCGGACTTCTGTGAGATGATCATTTTAGCCCTCACGTGAGGTGTGTCTTGCCATAGTGTGCTCACTGAGAAATACACTCAGGCAAAACATGCATGACAGCCGAAGAGCAGTGGGAAAGGAAGGCTGTAGGGGAAGTGGGCAGAGCACACGGGTACCTACCCCGGTTTCTGCAACACATCAGTAACACACTCGTCCATGTACTAATGACCTGTGTGTTTACCTGGAAATCATAACATAACTCTACAAGCAATATGTTGGTGCCAATAAGCACGTTAACACCATTGACAACTTGCTGTTCCCGTGCTTCCGGCCACGATATGAATATGAAGAGAAATGTATGGGCTGCTATGGGGCTCCTCGTCCTCCACCCTGGAGACCACTAGTATGAAACGTGCAAACCCACAGAGGTAAACACTAGGGCAGCAGGACCCAATGTGCACGCTGGAGGCAACCCTGCAGCACACGGGTGATGGCAAGCCACTGTCTGTGGGCCAAATTCAGCCACTGTAGCTGAATCTGGCCAGCGCGTGGTTCACACTTTGCCCGTGACTTCCTCATGCAACCACTGCTGCATTTAGAACTAAAGGAGACTGTATCCAAGCAAAACTGTAAACAGTTACTATCTGGCCTCCCAGAAGAAGCTTGCTGTTCCATGCTTGAAAACACGGGAAACGACAGGTAAAAGGTCAAAGGGGAGAAAATGAGCATGCCCTTCCATAGGGAGCATCAGTGAGATGAAGGCACTCCGCTACTTGAGGACCAAGATAGACTGACCACATGGGGGACGGCACGACCAGAGCTGGGCACACGCCAACATCATATGCTAAGAGACTGAACACATACCTCATTTTCTTTTGCTCCCTCTCCCCGTTTTTGAAACAGTTTCAGACTGTAGCCCAGGCTGGCCTCAATCCATAGCAACTCTCCTGCATTAGCTTCCTAAGTACTGGAATTACAGGCGTGAGCCGCCACACCTGGCTTTGGGCCTCATTTTCTTTCTAGCTTGTGTAACTGAAGGATTAACAGCCTTGGTAGGAAACAGTGGGGAAGAAGCACACTGGACAGACAGACTGCCAACATTATTTCTTTTTTGGACAGCAGGACTCCTAGTGCCTTTAGAGGACCCTTGCGGAGAAGTAAAGCAAGAATCCCACACTGAGGTTCTTCGAGGCAGGAAGATTTCAGAGCACAAAGGGTTGCAAGGTAAAACTCTAAATGAGAGTATCCCTGGCTGTCAGGGAACTCTATGTAGCCCAGGCAGGCCTCAAACTTAGAGATCTACCTGCCTCCCAAGTGCTGGGATTAAAGTCATATACCGCCCTGCCCCGCAATAAGTTCATTCTTCTGGTACTGATCTGATTCCTTATTTTCCTTGAGGCTGAATTTTATATATTTCTACCATTTCACCTGAGTGTATGTGTTGTAATCCAATGACAACCCACGGCCCAAGGTGGGAAGTGAAGCCCTCAGTGACTTACCTGGGAACTGTCCATTTTCAGGTGCTCTCAAGAAAGGGCCAGGAATGATGATCGAAGGGCTGGGTGAGGAAGAATGGGGTCAGTCACAGACACACCATGGAAGGAAAGGACCCTGCGGCCAGCATCACACAAGAAGCAACCGCTTGAGGGAACGCCCACAAGCAGCTCTGAATGGACCAGTCCGAGCTCTTCTCACTGTGTGGATGGAAACAAAGGGGTTAAGCTGAATTACTGTCTTACTTATGCCGCCTTAAAAAACAAACACACAACACTTAGGAGTTCATATTAGATCAGATCAATAAACTTTAGTATGTATAAAGCCTGGAAAAGCAGTACAGCAAAAAAGGAACTCTAAGATTAAGACATTAATTAATTAATTTCTGGCATCACTTACCTGTTTTCCTAAGAATGCGTTCTGAGTTGAGATCAGAAAACCCAGACAGAAGGGCTGAGGGTTTTAATATGATTACCATTCGGCTCCCCTCCCCCCAACCTTAACTGCAGTTTCATGAGAGGCCTCTGCTTAAATGTGGTAGAGGACAAAGGCCTGACCTGGGAATCAACAGGCTGGAATTAAATTCTTGGCTCTGTCACCAGCAAACTACCTAAATGGTTAAAATAGCTGCCTTGCTCATTTGAAAAGAAGGTAATTTTAAATATCTGAAAAACCTTCTCTCTAGGTACACTATGTCATTCTATATGAAGTCGTTTTCGACCCCAGGGTGGTGATGGACGTGGTTTGAGCAACTCAGACGAAACGGCATGCATTTGTTCCAAGTGATGGAGAGACCTTTCCCTCATCCGTGGCAGGCATCCTTTCCCTCCAAACGACAAGCCCTCAATGAAGCGTCATTCAGCCCAATCTGGACCTGCTCATTCTCTCAATCGCAGCTCAACCCGTAGCAGCCCTGAAGGTTTCCTGGTCCAAGGGCATCCGCAGGACTTACTGCGATCCGATTTTTGCATGCACACACCTCTCCTTCCCAGGATGCCCGCCCTGAGGCCTGCAGCCCCGTGACGCCCGGCGGCCTCGCCCGGCTGCTGGATAGCCGCGAGCCTTCGCGGGCCCCGGGCGGGCTCTGGTCCCTCCGATCCTGACTCGAGCTCGCTACTCGGTCTTCCTCTGGCTCCGGGGAAATCTTCTTTTATAGTTCCCAGAAGGCTCCGAGGAACCGCTGCGCTTAGGAGCAGCGGGAGCCTCACCTAAAAGCGCTCGGAGAACCGGAAGCGCATACATCAAGGCTCGGAGACGGCGCGTGCGCAACGCCTCAGTGCGGCCGTTCCCATGGTTCTCCGAGGGGTGCTGCAGTCTGTCCCGGACTACATTTCCCACAAAGTTCCGCGACCTCCGCAGACGATTTCCTCTGGCGCTTGATTTTAATCAATGGGCTGTGAGCCATGAGTACAAAAGGAGTGTGAGAAAGAAAGATTACAGCCTTGGAAAGTAATCCCAACAGTGTATTAAGGAAACAATAATGACTAAAGGGTTCTCTCAGAATCGAAAAATAATGGCTAGTTCCAGGACAGGAACCAAAAACTACGGAGAAACCCTGTCTCGAAAAATCAAAAAAAAAAAAAAAAAAAAAAAAAAGAAAGAAAATAATAGCCATACTACTCACTCCCGGCTGAGTTTATTGACAGGTGGATTCTCTTCTGCCAATCTTACATAAGGGGAAATCGCAATAATTAACGGCAGAATACTTTAACAGTATAATTTTTCGGTTATTTTATTTTATACATATGGATACATTGCCTGCACGTATGCCTCTCCATCACTTGTGTGTCATGACTGGTGTCTGAGGACGTCAGCAGAGGGTACCATGTGGTTGCTGGAAACTGGTCCTCTGGAAGAGCAGCCAGTACTCTTAACCATTGAGCCATCTCTCCAGTCCCTTAACAACATAGTTTAACAGCACCAATTATATATAATGCAAGAAATATAGAAACTAACCTTTCATCCATGGGGACAAATTGTATATGCGTATACATATTAAAGAATAAAGCTATACAATATGTTTTATTCACTGGAAGGCATGGAGGTTTCTGACACAGTTACCTGTTATCATTAATACCAAAAGGAACAGCAAGGTGCAGAGGCTGAGAGATGGCTCTCAGTGAGCCAGGCTTCCAGGGATTCGATGCTAATATATTGATTCCCACATCGAACGTGGCTGTCTTGTGGTTTTAAGCAAAAGGGGCATCAAAAGGGACCCCGCAGGTTTCCAAAAAAAAATCTAACCTGTGATGTCCTGGCAGTCAGGTTTGTCTGCAATGTTCCTAGAGTCTGTGCAAAACTTTAGTTTGCTATGCCCAGTCCTTGGGGACCCCAAAAGGTGACCAGGGAGACCGACTCACTGAAATGCAAAAGCAAGGTTATCGGGTGCATGTTACAAGCCTGCCAGGACCTTGTCAGCGCAGCAGCAAGAGGAGGTACCCCACCTTTCTAGAGAGCACTATTTAAAGGCAAAACAGAAAAGTTACATTAGCAGGGTGTGGGTGACGGGCTCAGTCCTGATTGGTTGACATTTGTCTGGGGGTGTTCTGTCGAAAAGCTATGGGTGTGTGCTGGCAGGTGATCCTACCTATAACAGTTGGAACATTAAGAATTTCCTTTGGATGGTCTGTTCCTGGGTGGTGCCTGGGTAATCTCAGTTTTTTGTCTTTATAGAACCAGGTATTGCCTTAGGGTAAACTACTGAGACTCAGTCCTCTACTAAGCTTGTCTTGCTGGGGCCTACAAGTCACCTAGTTTCCAGAGATCAACTGGAAATCAAAAGAAGCAGAGAGGCAAAGCAGAGAACAGACGAATCTTTCTCAGCAACCCAGCCATGCCTCAACTTCCAGGCATCCTTGTCCCAACTTCAGACTCAAGAGTGAGCCTTCTTAAGCACTGTATGCAGTCACGCTCATGGGTGCCTCAGCTGCACAAAGAATCTCGTGAAGCAGAGCCACACAGTCAATCAATACCAGTATAGCATACTTTTGAAGTGATGGAGTGATGCAGTTTCCCACAGTGACCACTAGATGGCAGAAGACTCTCCAGCCAGCTTTCCTCGGAGGCTCCCCATTCGCTGGGAAAGCCTTTGTGTGAAACCACAGTAGCTAAGGGGGTTTAGTCAGGAAGGCCTGGTGACAGCAAGCACTGAGGAAGGCTCTAACTCTTTCTGATACTTTAGACAATGTACCCAGCTGCCGTTAATGTGGGTCAAGTAATTTGCGGGGACTCTTTTTTTCCCTAGCCTCATGAAACTAGTACCTTGTTCTGATAACTTTTCCCTTGGGGACAGCCCCAACCTACTCAAGAATTCCGCATACACTCACAGGCTCTGCACTGCACAGCACCCGAGGACCCACTGATGTCTACTATATGAGAAAAACCCACTAGACAGAGCTTTGCCAAACCTATAAAACTGTCAAGATCATCCACAAAAAGATGGCCCATGATTTTCCTAGCCAAGGTGTAGGTGTGCGATCTAAACCAAGCTTGCCATGAATCTGAACTTGAACCCTGAGCAGAACGAGAGATTGATTCGTTCTGACACGGATGCTATAAAGAGTGTCCATGAGGCTTGCTACTGGGTCTCCAGGGCTCTGCTGGTCCTGGACCTTCCCAACACCTACAGCCTGCTTTTTGAATCACTCAGAAACGTGTTCTGTTACTGGCAAACAAGGAGCCCCAGTGGGTCAGTCCACACTTCAGACTAAGATGGAAGCTAGATCCAGAGAGGGTCTGTGTTGGGATTGAGGCAAGTCTCCATCCATTATAGGCTTCTCATTCATCACAGCAACGTTTGGGAGACCTGCTCTGTGCCCAGAGCTGCTCTATTACAGCGATTTATTTATTATAATATTTTAATTTACTCTTTGGGAATTTCATGTGTATATAGTGGTGTGGGAGGTCCTTCTGTCTATGTGTTGCTTTTATAGGTTAATGATTAAAGAACTGCTTTGAGCCTATGGCAGGGAAGAACAGAGCTAGGCATGGAAAACTAAGCTGAATGCTGGGAGGAAGAAGGGCAGAGTCAGGGAGATGCCATGGTGCCCTGCCAGAGACAGATGCCAGAATTTTAGCCAGTAAGTCACAGCCACAGTAATACACAGATTAATAGAAATGGGTTAAATTAATATGTAAGAGTTAGCCAATAAGAAGCTAGAGCTAAAGGGCCAAGCAGTGATTTAATTAGTACAGTTTCTGTGTGACCATTTTGGGTCTAAGCAAGCTGGGTGACCAGGAACCAAGAAGCAGTGGGCTCCCTACTACAATATAGAATATATTACAAATACAATTAGTGCTGCCAGTAAGTGCATGGTGTGGGGACCATCCACTGAAGTATGGGCAACCCCCCAGGAGTCACACCCCTCAATATAAAGGAGTCCCCACCCCAGGAGCCATTGGCTGCTAATAGCTCCTCAGTCAGGAGTGAGGCCTCGTGTGCCCCTCCCCAGTCCATTCCAGAATATTGGTAGGCTTATTTAGTATAAGCAACCACAGCGGTTGTGAGTTCATTTATCATGTGTGTATATGTATGTGCACTGCGCACACACACATGTGCATATGTGTGCATGCCACGGTAAACATGTGGAGGTCAGAGGACAGTCACAGGGGAGTTGGTTCAATTCTTCCACCATGTGGCAGTTGGGAATAAAGCTCATGCTGTCCCAAAGTGTTCCCCTGCTTCCCACATCGTAAGGTCCCTGAGGTGACTGGTCTGTGTGCCCCAAATTCAGATGCTGATATCCTAGCTCCTCAAGTAATGGTGCCAGGAGGTGGGCCTTTGGGGGTTCCTGTGGTTAGACCTCCTGGATGGGTTAGTGACCAGTGAAAGACACCTCGATTGTTTTCTTTCTCAATTCAGTTGTCCTGTGGAACTCAGACTGGCAACCACACGTCTGTTTATCTAGTCTGAACTTAATTCTCCTTTTCATTTTTTAATACATTTTTTAATGTACTTAATTCAGAGAATTATATTAAATGTAATAATCTGATCTTATACCTGAAAAGAAAATATCTAACCTTTTCCCCTTTCTTCCTTGCCTCCTTCCTTCTCTTTTTTTCTTTCTGTGTGTGCACAGTTGTGTGTGTGTATGTGTGTGCACATGCATAATCCTATGTACACCTCTGAGAACATGCAGGGCACAGCACAGCCTTTGGCACTGGTCTTCCCCTTCCCCGTGACTGAGGCTGGCTCTCCCCTTTTTCTGCTGCTGTGGACTTGCTGTAATTCTAGCGCTTGGTGGGTGGAAGCAGGAGGATCAAGAAGTTCAAGGTTATCCTTGCCTACATAATGAGTTTGAGGGCAGCCTGGGCTACATGAAACCCTATCCCAAAACAAAATAAACAACGAGAAAGGAAAGAAATGATGCTATCTTAGTTACTTTTCTATTGCTGTGATAAAACATCTTGGCCAAGGGAATTTACAGAAGAAAAAGTTCATCTGGGTCTTAAAGTTACAGAGGGTTATGGTCCATGATCATCATGGCAGCAGGTAGACATGGTGCTGGAGCAGTAGTGAGAGCTCACCTCTTGATCTGCAAGCATGAAGTAGAGAGCTAACCGGGAATGGTGTGAGTCTTTCAATACTTTAAAGCCCACTAACCAGCAACACACCTCCTTCAGCAAGGTCACACCTCCCAATCCTTCACAAACAGTTCCACCAACTGGGGACCAAGCATTCAAATATATGAGCCTATGGGGGCCATTCTCACTCAGACCACCGCAGAGGCGAAAGAATCTGTCGTAGCTGCAGTTACAGTGATGTGGTTCATTCTCCGTGTGTTTGTGATACGGATGCTGTGAAAACAAATGTGAACCTCGTGTTTCACAACATTTATACAGGCTTTGGGGCTAGTGCCCCTTACACCCCATTCTGCTTTTCTTCCACTCTCTCTCCACGTAGCAAACGTCTTTGTTCAGTCTTCATAACACTTGATTCTCTTTTAATGAATGGGGTACTGCCTGACTCCCCCATCCCAAAAGTCAATCAAGAACTTGAAATTTGTCATTTTAACCTTGTGGTTATTATTTTATTGTGGGGAACTCCAGGCCACTCATGGCTAACCAGAGACCAGGTTCATAGCCAAGGGCCACTGGATACTAAACAAATGTGTCCCTTCTCTGATATTCAAAACCAAGCAGAGCATATGTTTTCATTTACTAAACTTGACAAGTCCAGAGGAACAGCAAAACTGTTTTTTTCTTATATTTAATAAATATACTCATTTACAAACTCAAACTTTCTGATAATTGTACATTCTGAGGATTAGAGGCTCCTAAGTCAGGGGAGTGCTGAGGTGAACCCACAGGCAGAATCTCCACGTGGATGTTATCAGGGTAATCTCCCTGGAGAGGAAGGAACTGGACTATCCTGATTCCCCCCTTCGCCAAACTTTCAAGACCTTGACTGTAACTGTACCTTGCTGGCTCATCTAGGCCTTCCACTTGGTATGGTTTTGTGCACACGTCACGTGAAAAAGCAGATTGCATCATCATTATGTAGATAAGGAAACCGAGGTTCCGAGAAGGGCAATGTTCTACCCAAGGTCAAATGGAGACCAAAGAGGAGTCAAGCGACTTAAGCCCCTGTGACTCTGGAGCTCTTGACCCCTGCCTGGGCTTCCTGGGTCCCCAGGTGCCCGTGGTGCAGGCCTGTTTGTCTAGGTGGTCACTCCGATCTTGTCTCCTCTGGAGCCGGCCCTGCAAGTGGCTAACTCTCCTGGCTTCCTGGACAGGGAAGAAGGAAGCAGCGATGGCATGCCGCAGGCGCCAAGCGTAGGCCTGCAGCACTAAGGTGGCACCCGCTAGCAGCTGCAGGGTGCCCGCGGTCAGCGCGGCTCTGACTTGGGGCGGTTGAGCCTGAGGTAGGCGGCAGTCGTGGGGTATAGAGTATAGCTCCCACTGGAAGGAGCGTTGTGCCGAGGCAAACTTGCTCTCCACCGGAGGCTGGTTGAGGACGAAGAGGATGAAGCCTAGGAGTTTATATGAGGCCTTCAAAACAGAGAAAAGGATTGTGTCAGAGGCGCTGTTGGGCCAGTCCCTATCCCTGCCATCTACAGAATGGGTCAAGGGCAGGACAACTGTAACTCAGTAGCCAGCAAAGTGGCACCTCACAAATGTTACCCAAAGTACTTTGGAGAAAACTTTTAAAGCTGGGGATGTATCAATGACTCAGACGGTAGATACATGGGTTCCACCCACTCACTGGGTACACCAGGGTGGTAGCCCACACCTTTGATCTCAGCACTGAGGAGGCAGAAGTGGGTGGAGCTCTCTGTGATTTTGAGGCCAGCCTGATCTGCTTTAGCGAGTTTCACGGCACTCAAGACTACATAGTGAAGCCCTGTCTTTAGAGAGAAAAAAAAAGTCCCACCAATTGATGCTTTGGTGTTGTGACTGTCTCATCAGCTTGATAGAATCGTCAGCAATGTTCACTCTGGGTGTATCTGTGAGGATCACAGATCATGGGGGGGTCAGATCATGGGGGCTCTGTTCTAACCAATGATTGGGTTGGTTGATGGGTCTACAGCACAAAGGCCTTGTGGGAAGGAGGTGAAGAAGTCGGAGGCGGGGCCACGCTGGAGAAAGCAGTCCCTGGGGGGGGGTGTCTGGGGGCTGCACCTTGCCCTGGCCCCTTCCTGTGTTCCATTTCTGTTTTCTTGTGTTCCGTGCCTCCACACCATCTGCCTACGACTCCCAGGCGTATGCCAAGATGATGACTCAAGCCAGCAAACATGGACGAAAGCCCAGGATTGAAAAGACTCTGCCCACCTGAATAATTCCGAGAGCGTTCCCCTCCACGTACTTACGTCATACTTGACCGTGAGAGTGACGGGGACAGTGGGCAACTTCTGAGCCCAGGTCACAGCTGCCTGTGCCAAGAGGAAGGCCCCATAGTCTGTGGCTGCTGTCACAGCTGTAGCGACTAGAAGCAGTGCCAGTAGCCCCAGCCTGAGAAGACAGCTCAGCAATTCCTCATGCGACAGCTTTGGCTGGGCTGCGTGGAGCAGCCAGGGAGGTGGAGAGGCCAGCAGATGTGTGGCATCAGCCTGGGTCAGCTGCCGAACCAGCTGCCGGGTGGCATAGATATTGTCGAAGCGCAGGTCAGTGAGGTAGCGGTGAAGGTACCAGGCGGACTCGCCCAGGAGGCCCAGCATAAACAACCCGGTGACCACCCGCTGAGTCCCCAGTGCTGCTTGGGTCAGGAACTCCAGGCTAGAGAAGTCCTCCAGGATCTGCTGAGCGGCCATATGCATGTGAAGGCGGAAGGCTGAGCTGTTGCCCTGTGCCTCAAACGCCAGGCTCCGACTGCCTGCTTGGCTCGCTGGGCCCAGCGCCTGGGATGCCAGGCCCAGCTGGTAAGTGGTATTAAGCAGACTCTCCAACGAGCCCTCAGTAACACAGCTCAGTACTTGTCCAGCTGCACCCAGGTTGGCTAACACATTGGGCACCACGGCAACAGCCAGGTTGGCTACACTGTAGGACAGGAGTAGCCGGCGGCCCTGCTCGGAGCCCAGGGTAGGCACACTGAGCGCAAATAGGCAGCGGATAGGGGGCACCAGGCTCAGGCTCAGGAAGACCAGGAGCCCACAGACAGTGGTCACCAGGGCAGGGGGGCCCTGAGGATAAAGCTGTGAAGAGACCAGCCAGTGATGAAGCAGGCCTGCGATGATGCCGGTCAGGGAAGCACACAGGAGCAGTTGTGTCAGAAGTTCACTGCAGCTGGTTGGGAGGGGCTGCGAGAAGGCATTCCAGGCAGTCTGCAGCGGGACAAGCGCCTTGTAGATCCCCAAACGCCAGAATTTCCACCTGCACACAAGGAAATAGGGGAACTCTGTGTCAGGAGGGGGTGGGTGTCCTCTGTCCCACCAGCCAGGTTGTTGGCAGAACCTGCTCTCATAGCCACAGGGACAGGCACACCTTCAGATAGATCAATCAGAGGTATTCCACCCATGGGGGCGGGGGTAACACAAGCTGAACCAATCAGAGCTTCGCAGAGGAAATCTTTACAGGGCTGTCGGTCAACAGCCTAATATCTCTAATACTTGAGGATGTGGGGCTGGGTGTCTCTTCAACCAGCCCTATATTAGTCACTGAAATCACATTTATTTATTTTTTTATTTATTGTGTATTACACATGTGTGTAAATTCATTCTCCACCTCGATTTCTTCATTACATTTTAATTTTGTGTGCACGTGCTTGCATGCCTCTGTGCATGTGTGTGCATGTATGTACATGTGTGTGCATGCATGGGGGTGTGTACATGTGGGTATGTGGGGGTTTGTGAGTGCTTGCATGCCTCTGTGTGTGTGTATGTCTTTGCTTATGTGTGTGTGTGTGCATGTGTGTGTGCGTGCATGTGTGTGCATGTGTATAGACGTCAGAGGACAACGTGTAAGAGTCACAGGACGACTTACTCCCAGGATCTGTTTCTTGCCTTCTATCACATGGGTTTTAAGGATTGAACTTGGCTCTCTGGCTTGGTGTCAGCACTTTACTGGCTGAGATGTCTCATGGGCCCACCATCACATTTTTCTGAGGTGAGGTCTCTCACTGCCTCGGTGCTCACCAGTTTACCTAAATGGCTGACCAGCAAGCCCCAGAGCTGGGCTCGCAGTCAGAGCTGGGTTTGCAGGTGCATTCTCTCACACCTTGCTTTCTTGCATGTGTTCTGGCATTGACGTCAGGTCCCCGAGCCTATGCAGCAGGCACTTTACTGAGTGAGCTGTCTCTCTAGCCCTCAGCGAATATCTGTTGAGCAATTACTGTGAGCTTAGCGTTGGAGACACAGCAGTAAGGGAAGCAGACTGACTCTGACCTCCTAGGCGCTCACACTAGTGACGGCAAAAAGGAAGTTAAAACACAGCTGGATTTAGGGGTCAGTGTGGCAATATTTTGTTTGTATTTTAGCAAGTTAAGCTTGCCTGAAGATCAGAGTACAGAGCTAAGCCACTAGAGGCCAGGCAGTAGTGGCACACACTTTTAATCTCAGGAGTCAGGGGACAGATGAACCTCTGTTAGTTCAAGACCACCCCGAGCTACACGAAATTGATCCAGTCTATAAGAGAAAGGTGATCACACACCTTTAATCTCAGCACTAGGGAGGTGGAAGCAGAAGTGATATAAACAGGTGGAGGGAGGAATACAAGGCGGGAGGAGACAGGAGCTCAAGGCAGTCTGAGGAACAGGGCACTCTGAAAGGCAGACAGTCTAAGGACGGGACTGCCCCATTGGTCTGAGCATTGGTAGAGGTGAAGAACTCTCTAGATGCTGGCCGCTCTGCTTCTCTAACCTTCAGCATTAACTCCTATATCTGACTCTGGGTTTTTATTATTGAGACCAGTTAGAATTCCTGTTACAGGTCAGGTATCTGGTTTATCACTGCTGTCTTTGCTGCAGGTGGCTGGGTGGAGCTGGACATCCACTGCCTCCAGGGCTTTACCTCAGAGTGCGCCCCCTATAGGCGCTTGTCACTGCTGCACACCCGGGCATCTTCAACCCCTGTACTCCCTTCCTGGCCCCCCGAAGACAAACATACTACACACTACACACAGCTTGATTCGTTTGGGAACGGGGAACTGAAATAATGTCAAGGAGCATGAATGCTTTTAAGAACCGGAAGCTATGTCAGGTGCTCAGTCAGCCGGGTATTATCAGTGGCAGGGAGTGTCATAGCTTTCTCTCTGAACGGCATCCTCTGCACACCCCTCTTGTTCTGTTCCCGCACAGCCTTACAGCCATGGCTGTTGTTTCCATCCGACCAGGAGGAAACCGAGGCTAGAAAGGGGAGGGTTCGTTGGTGGTCTCAGCCGGTGAGGGGGAAGACTTGAGACTGGAGTTCATGCCCGTTTCAAGGGGCTGCTGACGTTTCTTGCCCGTGCCCCTTGTGTCCCAATCCCTGAACCTACCCCAACCTGATGAGGTGTTCCGCGGCTCCTCTGTTGTCCCACATGGCCTTTGACAGCTGAGTTCAGGCAGCTGCCGCGACAGCCATGGCAGGTGGAGAGGAAGTGTGGGGATCGTCCCATCGCTTCTGCTTTTGTCCCTTTAATCAGAACCTCCTGGCTGCCTCATTCTGCCCAGCCAGGGGCCCAACTCTTGGGGGCTGGGCCAGCTGTCTCATCCTCTCCTGAAAGGCAGTCAGGAGCCGCCAGGGGTGGGAGGAGGAGGAGGAGAGTGAGAGGAGACATATTTTCCGAGCATTGCCTGTGATCCTGAAGGCAGGAAGGTAAAATTAGTCCATTTCACGGAGGAAGAAACTGAGGTTCAGGGAAACAACTCACAGTAACACCAGACTAAGAGCTCCACTCTGCTTCCCTGTCCCTCCTCCCATAGTTAAGTCTCCCAGGAAAACCCAATCCTTGATTCTGGGGATGAAAACCCACAGGAGACCCACAGGAACCCGCTAAGGCCACACTGTGCTCTTCTTAGCCACCACGTACAGACACGGAAAGAGAATAATAAATGCAGCCTGTACTGAAAACTGTAGGTGCTCAATAGTTGCACGAGTCCCTGTGGTGGTTGGGGGTAACTCCAGACCATCCCTACCTGGCATGCAGAGACTTCTCCCTAGCACCAGTCCCCCATCACTGTCTACGCCAGGACTGCACCCAAGAGGCCTCCTCCGTCATGGGAATGGCCCCCCCCCCCCACCACCACTCAAACACAAAGAACAGAGCTGACAGCCAGCCGTCTTCCCTTATAAGGATATCCTGCTGAGTCATGGGCTCAGGCCTGATAGGGAAAGGGACTTCCCTAGTACATAATTGAGGGAGACACCTGCGACCAGACCTTCAGAAAGCCGTGAACCCCTCCAGGATGCCAGGAGCCTTCTCTCATCCACTCCCACCCATGCCCAAGAAAAGTCTTGGCACACAGTAGAGTCCAGAAGCTGTCAATCCTCAGGTCTTATGGAGCTGCTACTCTCTTAGCGTTCACATCAATTGCCTGGGTACCAGGTATTCCCATGGGACACTCACACTTCGGTGCCAAAATGACCAAGGTTGTAAGGTCAGGAAAGAAGGAAATAGTAAACAGAGAAGGGAAGAGAGGGAGCAGACAGACAGACACACACACATACACACACACACACACACGGAGGGGGGGGCAGAGAGACATTAACACTTTTATTTTGCTGGCCAGTCTTATAGGAGGCTTGGTTTCCTCTGCTGTCTAGTGGGCTTCAAGGAGCTATTTAGCTGGCCTCTTTGTAGAGACAACAGATCTACGTGCAAATGCAGGCTTCCACACGCTGTGCTGTGTGACCTTGAGCTAGGGCTGTCCCTCTCTGAAGTCTCGGCAGCACCTGCTACATGAGAACAAAGCACCTATTCCATGGGTTTGGAAATACAAAGTATTCAGAAGGCAGTACATAAATGTTCACACCATAAACCCTTCCCTCTGGGTTTCAGCCTTGCCTGGGTGAAATCCAGGCTGCTCAGACTTGACTGCTCAGGCCAGATGTCCTCCATATCCCCCAATTCCATCTCCACACCCCAGCTTGGGTCTCATCAGGGTTTGGGACTGCATCCCATAAATCATGGTCAGCCTCTGTCCAGCTCCGTAGGTGGTTGGTTAGGAAACAGAGACCATTTGGGGAAGCCCTAGGTGACTGAAGGTGAGCTGGAGCACAGAGCCTAGGGAGCAAAAGGCAAGAGATATTTAGGGGTTCTTTTGGCATACGTGCAAGTCACCTCTACTCAGGCAAGGCTGGCCTGGCCTCAAGGCCCACAGCATCCGGAGGGGCTTGAGTAACCAGAAGTCAACAGGGCTGGGCTGGGTGTGGGAGTTTAATCTTAAAGGAATCAGAGGCACGAGATGAAGAGGAAGTAGAGAGTCTTCGGCTGTTCCCAGGGCCACTCAACTCACAGCCCCACAGTGCTTTGTGTCCTGGTGCTTTTTAGCGCGGGGGGGGGGGGGTGGGGGGTGGCCGCGGGGGGTGGGGGGGAAGGTGGCCGCAGCACACTCGGCTGAGAACGCCCGGGTGGGTGTAACCTTCCCAGCAGGCTGTGGAGATGGCGCAAACTCTAACGTCTTTACTGTGTAAGCACGAGAACCCAAGTAACTAGCCCCAGAATCCATGGAGAAAAGGCAGCCAGCAATGGTGGCATACACTCATAGTCCAACCTGGGCAGGTGGAAACAGTGGGGTGCCTGGAGCTAGCTGGCTAGCCCAACTGAACTGTGTCTTGAAGTTTAGTGTGGTCAGGGGACAGCTGCTGAGGGTTGTCTCTGGCCTACAGGCACTCACATTAGTGCACTAATATGCACACGGACATGGACACACACATATACACACACACACATACACATCTTACCAGAAACAACCTAACAGAATCAGAATGGGAGCCACCAGCAAGAGCCGTAGAAGTTTCTGGTAACAAAATAAAAACTGAAAACCAGCAGGGTAGTGGTGGCGCACACCTTTAATCCCAGCACTCGCGAGGCAGAGGCAGGCCTGGTCTACAAGAGCTAGTTCCAGGACAGGCTTCAAAGCTACAGAGAAACCCTGTCTCAAAGTAAAAAAATCAAAAACAAAACACCAGAAACCATTTATTAATGTATGTGTGTGTCCAAGAACAATCTGAAGAGTTAGTTTTATTTTTCCACTGTATGTGTCCTAGGGATTAAACTCAGGTCAGAAAGTTTTGCAGCAAACATCTTTACCTGCTAGGCCATCTTGCCTGCCCTGAAATCCCTTATAATAAAGTATTTGTCCCACTGAATGTATCCCAGATATGACCTGCTTAGCATGTAAGAAATACACAAGAGCATGACAAGATAATTTATATTTATGTATTTATTTTTTTAAAAAAATTATTTATTTATTTATTTATTAAAGATTTCTGCCTCCTCCCAGCCACCGCCTCCTTTTTCCGCCATTAAGTCCCCCTCCCTTGTCATCCCAAAGAGCAATCAGGGTTCCCTGCCCTGTGCGAAGACCAAGGACCACCCACCTCCATCCAGATCTAGTAAGGTGAGCATCCAAACTGCCTAGGCCCCCACAAAGCCAGCACGTGCAGTAGGATCATTTTTTGTATCACTGCAAGTACCCGAGGGGAGTCCCTCAAGCTGTGACCTAAATGTTAGGTGGGCAAATGGCAGCCTCAGTCTCCTAAGCCCTAGGAAGACAGGTGTGCACCACCCACCCAGCTTGGCATTTGGTTTCCCAAGAAAGATAGGAACCCACATTCAGAGGTGTCATTCCTGACACTGAAGTTTGGTGACAAGTGTCTAACTGGAGGCAAAGGAGAGAGAAGAAAGCCTTAGCAGGCACTGCTGTGGGACTGGGGAGCACTCTGACATGGTGAGCCATGTGTGCTTCATCCCACCAGGTGGGGGCTTCACCAAGTCTCCACAGCTGTGAGACCCCCTAAGACACATCGTCTTCTCTTTTCCCTTCAGTGAGATGCAGCGGCCGCCACCAGCTGAGATTTCAGTCTCTACAATTCCTGTCAGTCACAAACCATAGGCCAAAAACATTAAATAAATTAGAACTAAGATCTTCAACTCCTGTTCTGAATGCAGTTGCTTACCAAGGTCCAGGCTGGGATCTGGGCAGTCACCCGAAGAGGGACCCCAGAGGGTTAGTGACTACAAGGGGTCATGCCTGTCCTAGCCAAGTTCTGTCATGTTTAGGCAGCCACCAGCAATGCCACAGGGCCTTTGCTCATGTTCTGGGAGGTGCCAAGGTGCTGGGACCTCCACGGAGCTCTGCCCAGAGGTCGAGGTGTAAATCAGTCAATCAGTCCCAAGGCTGCCATGCTGGGTGGGTTACCAGGCGCTATAGATGACAAACCAGGCTGGCACTGACTTGTTTGCCCTTTCTGACTTCTGGCACTCCTGGCAGGCCACAGATGAAGCCTAATGCATTTCGTGTGACTCAGTTTTCCCTGTTCCCACATCACCGCGGTGAGTGCCTCTGTCTGTGCACAGCCAGTCAGTATAGGGGATCAGTGACGCCCTGGAGACTGGTCAACAGGAGAGGTAAGGACAGCTGCCACTGGAAGGGACAGAAGTTGGACATTCAAGACCCAGTTGATAGCCCAGAACCTGAGGTCATTGTTCCATCCTCCTCCAGACTCCCCACCACCCCCATATTCTCCTTTCCACAGAGCTACAAGTGTCCAGTCATTGTGTCTGGCTTCAACCCATTGCCACCTCCTCAGAGAAATTCTCCTGAAACCCGTGGCCTGAGTCAGCCCATCATGTGGCCACTTCAATGATGACTGTCACTCATTGGATCTATGTCTGCTGCCCCACCGCTTGCTCTTTCTTCTACATTTGAGTCAGCACATCACGGGTTAAGTGCCTGCTGAGTGGACCAAGCTGAGGAGTAAAGAAGACGGAGGGCATGTTCAAATCTTTGGTCAGTTCATGAGCCAAGTACTTCCTAAGCACTGGCTGTACGCCACCCAGCACCTGGTTCAGACATCTGAGTCCCATCAGGGAGCCAGAGAGTAGCTCTTGTTTATACTGTACAAGGTGAGGAGTGGAATGAACAACAAAATAAGTGTCCTGGGGAGTAGTGGTGCAGGCCTTTAGTTCCAGAACTCTGGGAGGCAGAGGCAGGTGGATCTCTGTGAGTTAGAGGACAGCTGGTCCACAGAGTGAGTTCTAGGACAGCCAGGACTGTTACACCGAGAAATCCTGTCTTGAAGAACCAAAACAAAAGAGTAAAACATAAAAATAAATGCCACAGCAGCCCGACAGCTGCGGAAGTGTGAGTGTGCATAGGGGAGAACGTGCAGAAAGGCAAGCCAGAAGTCAGTTTTGCAGAAGTTCTAGACCAGGAATGGGGGGTTTTGTTTTGAGAGACCAAGAATCATCAAATCCGGTATTGACCAACATTCTTTATTTGAGCGCATTTTTGATCAGCAGTATCAGAAATTGTGAATCTTGTAGTCACAAGGCTGTGGGCTTCTTGGTGTGTGGTCTGTCCCTATCCCCTGAGGGACACCATCATCCATCCCCGGAGGGATGGAGCTGATTCAGTCTAATAGTATCACCTCGGCTCAGAGCCCCTCAGCTCTGGGAGAGCACTCTGACTCATCTGTACCTTATCAGAAAGTGTCCATCCCTGGGATGCCCACCCTTGGAAGATAGTGAAGGCTCTACCCTCGGCTGTCCCCACCCTGCGCTGTTCACAGGATGCCCGAAGCTTGATCTGGGAGTAAGAACATCAACTGCCTGCTTCCTGGCTCCAGCCTCTGCTGGCAGGCTATCTTAGGGTCTCCATCTGCAGACATGCCATGGTTTTCTTCAAGGCCTTGACTGATCTTCAGATTTTTCTCTCACCCCCTAAAGACTGTAACCTTTGCAATTTAGACATATTGACCATTGTGGGGTGGGAGTTGAGAAGCCAAACCCAGCTGTGAGGGTAAGAAACAGCTGGCAGCCTGCAGCCACACAGCCCAAGGACCACAGATGGGAGGGTCCTAGACTGATAATGAGGGCCTGGCAGGGCTTGACCTAGAGCTTTGGCCTAAGGGAATCAGATGAGAAAAGAGAACCCTAAGCATCTTGGGTAGACACTTGAGCTAGGGTTTCTCAAACCCCCGTGATGTTGCTTGGGGGACTGGAGAGGCAGCAAAGAGACTCCCGGAGGCCTGTGTCCTCCCTCCGCCTCAGGGAATGGAAGACAGCCTCCAACTGCTGGTTGTCTACAGGGGGAGATGGCTAAACAGAAAAGGGCAGAAACCAGTCTGCAGTAAACAGCTGTAACATCTGGCCTAGAACTTTGTAGCCACAGTGCCTCCCCCAGCAGAGTGGTGATGTCTTCAGAGACCTAAAGCCAGTGGCAGCCATAGGCAGGGATAGCTCCCGACCCCAGGTGTGCAAGACAAAAGCCATTTCAGGTTTGTCCCTCGTGGCTGAAGTGGACTTGCCTGCACCCTGACCACAGACCAGCTTCGTGAGAAAAGCCTGTTCCTCGGGCAGCAGATCCAGGTGACAGCTGGTGTTGAGATGCATGAGAAAGAGAGAGGAAGTGCCGCAGACAGTGAGCTTGAGGCCCGAGTGGACCACTGGAGGGCATGCATCCTTGCTTGCGGCCTCCAGTTAGATTACAGAAAAGAATTGCTCGATCAGCTTGTAGGGTCCTAGCAGCAAGTGACAGCAACAGCCCTTGGGGAAGGCCCAGCACAAAGGGAAGTCCTCAGCAGAGCTCAAAGGATTTGAACTGTGCTGTTGGTCAAGGTGGGTGGCAGGGCGGTGACGTTGGTAGAGTGGGTGTTCGCCCAGTCTGGAAAGGTACCCAGCTGGAAGATGGTCTGTGCCCAGGTGTTCATGGCCAGGCTGAGCAGCAGGACACCCATGAGGTTCATCAGGAGGCCAGTCCGAACCTGCAGTGGAAACCGAGTGAGCAGAGCAACAGCACAGGCCCTCAGAAGCAGGTAGGAGACAGGGGCTTGGCCCACAGCTGGCAGTGCACAGCTGGCTCTCCCCATAGCTGGCAGTGCACAGCTGGCATTGCACACTGGCTTGGCCCACAGCTGGCAGTGCACAGTTGCCTCTTGCTATAGCTGGAAGTGCACAGCTGGCATCGCACAACTGGCTCAGTCCACAGCTGGCAGTGCACAGCTGGCTCTCCCCATCACTGGCAGTGCACAAATGGCTCAGCTCACAGCTGGCAGTGCTGCAGCCAGCCACAAGTGTAGGCCATGGAGGCTTCCCAAGACCCAGGCTGGCCCCAGGGCAGGTGAATCCCTCCACTGAGGGTCTCTAGATGCCATATACCTGGCTATGGAGTGGACTTGGGTTATGCCCATTAGCCAAAAACGTCACTTCAACAAGGTTATAGATTCCCCTTTAAGACAGAGAAAGAAGAGCCTTGCCCAATAGTTCCATCTGATCATTATGCCCCTCCCCACATTTAGTATACCATGTCGAACACACTCATGTTCATATGCACACACACACACACACACACACACACACACACACTGGAAGTTCAGTTAAGGAAATTCTTCCCAAAGTGAAGAATTGAGACAGGGTCTCATGCAGCCTAGGCTGGCCTCAAATTTACCACGAAGTTGAGGTTGGCCTTGAACTCCTGATCTTCTTGCCTTTGCCTCCCAAGAGCTGGGATTACAGCTGATTTTTCTATACTCTGACTATCTGCTGTTTCCACCGATGTGTTTAGACAGCGCCTTGATTTAGGATTCTCTCTGTTCTGTTATTATGAAACTTGATGAAGCTGTTAGCACACTGAAACATGCATTTGGGGCACCTGAAATCTGTGTTCCTGGCCATGTTCACTTATATTTGGCTTTAAATAAATCATCTCTTTTCTTCACTGAGGTAAGAACTGTTTCTGTTTTGATAGCTACAAGTTCAAGGCCAGCCAGGATACAAAGTAAGACATCTCAATTGTCCCAGGTCTGCTTGTTGGAAGCCCAGTCTTTACATCCAATACTGTCATTCCTCTCGAAGCCCATGCGGTCCCAGAGGCCCCCGCTCTGGGGATTTGGTGACACTGCCCTGGGCTGGGCTCTCTGAACAGTTCCCCCACCCTTCCACCCCTTCATGGCCCCTAGAAAGGCTGGTGGGTCCTCTCCACAGAAGTGCCATCTTGGCCACCCCTTCATTCTCTTTAGTCGCCAGCATCTTCTACCATCTTCTCATGTTGCAAATATGAAATTTACATATTTTTAACACTTCCAGTCAGCCTCCAGCCAGGGAAAGGATTCTCCCAGGAGGCAGGTGGCTACAGCTCCCGCACTGCTACCCCCCAGTGGCTGGAACACAGATTGCACTGGACAAACCCAACTAAGGAGAGAGGCCTGGAGAGACTTCCAATTGGGGCCTGGAGAGACTTTTCCAGCTGGGCGATGATGCTGGCTCCTCTGGCCCTCCACTCACCTTCCCGCTCCCCTTGTCAGGCCACTTCTGGGAAGGCCCAACTTACCATGTCTTTAACCAGCAAGTGTCCACTGGCGAAGGCAATGGAATTGGGAGGCGTCGAGACTGGCAGCATGAAGGCATAGGAGCAGCCAACTGTGCCTGGGATCATCAGGTACAAGGGGTGCACATGCAGTCGGATGGCCTGGCCCAGAGAAGTCGCAGTAAGAGACAAGGGCAGTTGGAAAGAGAGTGCCAAAGCTACAGAGAGTGTCAGAGTGACAGAGAATAGTAGACACTCGTGGGAGAGGGAAGGAGACAGAGAAATATAGTCGGACACAAACACACTACACGCAGTCTTAGAGAAATGTGAGCACTTTCTTAAGGTCAGGGATGACAGGACCACACTGCATTTGACCAGAGAGCAGGCAAATAAACTTATTTAGAATCCCTCTTCCCATGTGAGTTAGAGTGTGGCGCTAGGGTCCTCCATAGTCACTGATCTAGAGGTCTGAGTGGGACCCAAGACACTGCATCTCCCATAGGCTCCCAGCAGCCAGGCTACTGCTCACCCAGGGCCGGAGGCCGAGAACGAAGGCTCACATAACCAGGCTGCCCTTCACTACACCATCCTAGAAACTACCATGGGGCACCTTTGGTCAGAGCCTGGCTGGAGTTGAGAGACCAGGTGTGTGCTCCCCCCCAGTCAAGAACCGCCATGTTCCTAAGATGGAGAGTTCAGTGTACCCGACCCAAAGTGTGGGCATTTTCTTGACAGGCTCTACCATCACCCCAGTCAGCAAATATTTTGATTTGGATGAGAAGCTGTATTTAAGAGCAAATGTCCTTTGCTGGTATCTTTTCTAGAACCTACCAGTTACAGACTTAGCAGATTTGGAGCTCTCTCCCCTCCTCCACACCACCTCACACCATCCCTATTTCCACCTATTACCAGGTGTCCTAGACCCTAGAACAGGGTCTGACTGATGCAGTTCCTCTCCATGAGGGCCTGCGGACTCCCGGATGCCCAGGCGGAGGGCCATTTGCTCACATTCAGCAGTTTCCAGTGCCCATGCTTTTTCACCTAGGAACCCCCAGGTGAACCTTGTCTTGATGTAAGTGGCCTGTGCACACAAGGGAGGACCAGCGGCACTGCTGGTGATCACTCTCTGGAATTGTCTGCATGTCCATTAGGACAATGCTTAACAGTCTATCCATTTACAGTGGAATCTGTTTCAGGGGTTGAAGAAAGAACATAAGTAAGTCTGTGCTGATACAGTGTCAACTCCATTAAAAATGGAAACAAAGAGATACAGAGGTAAAGCCAAGCCACCTCTCAAAGGTGGATACCATACTGGTAACACTGTTTCATTTTGTCAGCTTTGGGTTCTATGGTGGGTGTCCTATTGTTTGCTTTACTTTAACCTGTTTAAATATAAAACTAAATCATGAATTTCTGAGACACCCCCTCCCTTTTGAGACCAAGTTTCTCTATGTAGTCCTGAATGTTCTGGAGCTTGCTCCATAGATCAGGCTGGCCTTGAATTTACAGAGATCTGCCTGCCTCTGCCTCTCAAGTGCTGGGATTAAAGGTGTGCGCCACCAGATCTGCTGGCTTTTAAATCCTAGTATGAAATCTACATGCTGGCGGCTTGTGCCTTTAGTTAGTCGTAGCGGGATCTTGACCAAACGCTGGCCTTCCTGCATGCTGGCACTTTTTCCTGCTTTGTTTTCCTTCTGCCTGGTTTCTTCAGGATTTTACTGGATACATCATAGACTGCAGAACTGTCTTTATCCTTCCCTGCCCTGGGAATGGCTAGGCTGAGGTGGGAACTAGAAGGTTAGCAAAGGAGACTCTTGCCTAGCAAAGGAGGATTCTGGATAAATCACCCTGACTGCCTCCCCTCCCAGTCCAATCCATCTGAGACTGGTGGCTTTTAGAACAAAGGGTCTCAAGAGAGTGAAACTTGTCCTCCCAGGAGACTGTTGGCAATGTCTGGTGACATCCTGGATTGCCTCTGTTATGTGATGCTGTTGGCCTCTGGTGGGTAGAAGAAGGGGATGCTCTAATACCCCACAGTATAGGACAATTCTCCTTGCAGAAAATTCTTGGTCTAAAACAGGAGGCAAGAGCTCTGTGGCTGGGCTGGGCTTCCTCCTGGGCTGGGCTGGCTACACAAGGGCTTTCATATGCTCCAAATTTGACAATCTTTTCCTTCCTATGAAACACAGCATGTCCTCATGGGTTACTTTGCCCATACCCCGCTTAAGTATTCCTTTAAGGACAACAACCCTGTCATTTATGAGCTGGCTCTGTGGTTCAGGCTTTCCTCTTTCCTGTGGATTCTAGAAGCAAGCAGGGCAGCTAGAGCTGGTAGCAGGGGACTCTGAGTTGGGAGTTGGGCCAGAGGTGTCCCTTCACCCTGCCCCACGGGAATCCTCACCAGCTCTGCTAGGACGGGCAGGAAGATGATGATGGTGGCCGTGTTGCTGGCAAACTCTGTGAAGAAGGCGATGACCGCAGTGATGAGCAGAACGGCCAGCACTGGGGGCACGTGTTCCAGGGGATGCAGCTGCCCACCGATCCACGCTGACAGCCCTGACTCCTGTGGGCAGACATGCCTTTGGTCTCAGTCCACCTAGCAGCACCCTTCACAGGCAGCCGCTAGTGCAAGTCCCTCCGCCACATACTCTATGGGCCATAACCCAGACTCCTGGGATCCATCCCATGATCTATTTGGTTAGAAAGCATTTTCTATTTGGGTTTCCATTTGGGTTCAGCACCCGGAGTTCCAACTTGAATGGGAAAAGGAAACAGACAGATCCTTATGGCTAAGTCTCATTTCCCCAATGATGGTCACCACTCAAAGTGCCTGCTATTCCTTCCATAAAAGATTAAGTTTTGCTACTACATAGTGGCACATTAATATGTATAAAGTATATTATATCCCTTATACTATCCATAATATAAAACATATGTAGTGGTTAGTTTTGTCAACTTGACACACTCCAGAACAGTGGTTCTCAGCCTTCCTAATGCTGTGATCCTTTAACACAGTTCCTCATGCTATGGTGATCCCCCAACCACAAAATTATTTTTGTTGCCAATTCATAACTGTAATCTTGCTACCATTATGAATCATAATATAAACATCTGTGTTTTCCGATAGTCTTAGGTGACCCCCGTGAAAGGGTTGGTCAACCCCCAGGGTTGAGAACCATTGCCCTAGAGCCACATGGGAAGAAAGCGACAGTAGGGATTGTCTAGATCAGGCGGGCCTGTGGGCAAGTGTGTAAGGGATTGTTTTAGTTATGTTGATGGATGTGGGAAGAAATAGCCCACTGTGGGCTGTACCATTTCCTGGGCTTGGGTCCTGGACTATGTAAGAGTGGGGAGAGCGAGCTGAGCACACGTATGAGACATCCATTGCCCTGTTCTGACTCTGGGCACAACGTGGCCAGCTCCCTCAAGCTTCTATGGTGGGTAGGAACAAAACAAAAAAACAAAACAAATAACAGCTTAGACACATTTCACTCCGGGAAAGTACTTGTAGGGTTTAGGCATTTTCAGCAACCTACAGAGTTCTGTGGGAGGCCGAGCCAGCCCTCCAGGCTACAGGGAATGCCAGGCAGCTGGTGCTCCCTCAAACCATGGCCTGGCACAACATACACAATTAACGGGAGAGGCAATGCTGACAGAGACTGTTAATGACCAGGCGAGTGGCCAATCGAGAGCTTCCTGTGGCTGGGCTCTGAGTGAGAGGCCTCTTGCCAGCACCCCAGTGCCTGGACTTTGGCGCCTCAGTGGAGGGAGTCTCTTCCTCTAAACTCCCTGCGGTTCTGTTGGGGGCACTAAAGGGATTTCCCCAAGTCCTTTTCAATTCTTCTAGGAACCATGGCTTGGTTTCCTTGGAAACACAGCCCCCAGAATTCCCAGGAAGGCCAGAGACAGGCAGTAGTACCCGGAGGCAGTGGGTAGAGCTAGGAGGAGAGGCTTAGCCAGCTTAAGTGTGCTTTGCAGCTAACCTCTTCCTGTGGTGTCATTCTGGATACCCCCCTGCCCTGTGCCTCAGTTTCCTTATCTGTAAACCAGAGGTCACAAGGGAGAAAAGTAGCCGGTCTAAAATAGTGAGTAAAGTGCCTGGGCACCGTGAGTGCTGTGTGGCAGCTGTCCTTAGCGGTCACCAGATGCCTGTGGGAGGGGGGAAGGACAGGAACGGACAGACATAGAACTGACTGACTCAGTGCCCCACCCACTGTCTAGGGTCTTAAGAGACCCAGAGGTGATCAGCAGACCCAGGGCCACCTTCAGATGCAGATGGAGGGACACCGAGCTACCAGGGTGGTGTCTCTCTTCCAGATTTCTTCGGCTAGACCCCCTCTCCCCGCTTTCCTCACTGCACAGTGCGGCCCCATTTCTTAAGGAATGCTCAAGTTCGGTGTTCAAAATCCAAAGTCTCTGGGTGAAGGACTCTGGACAGATAGACAGACTCTGGACAGATAGACAGACAGACAGGAAATGGGACCACAGAGAGACAACAAGGGTAGCAAGCTTCTCACTTCTTTCTCATCTTCCTGACCTGAAACAAAAGCCTCACAGCTTAAAACAAAGGTCTGGCGGGTGGGCTTTTCCTCCTGATGGTGGTCCTACCTTGCCAAAGGACCAGCCCAACGAGTTCAAGGCCAGACCAGTACATGCTCACCCCCAAATGGTGGGCCTGTAGGCCTCCCTGTCTTTGTTTTAACAGCCCCCATCAGTGGGGGATGGGGGGCTTCTTAAAGACCTTAAAACCCCAGCCCTGTGGAGAGGCTGGATTGTAGCCTCCCAAGTTCCAGCTATGCTCTTGCTCTGCAGGGGTTTCTCTCTGTGTCTCTGTCTTTCCTTCTCTGCATGTGTGTGTGCACGCTCGTGCAAGCGTGTTTCCTCACCCCTAATAAAAGCCTTCTTTTTACCAGCTGATTCTGTCTGAGATTTTCCCTGTGGCTGTTTTTCACGAGGGAGAGGGCACCAAGAAGCGAACGGTTGTTTGGGAGTGACTGGGTGCTAAGAGGGTTGGGGAGTGGGACTTTAGAGACCATGGCCCCAGTCTCAGAGCCAGGGAAAGTTCACCAAAGAAAGTCTTGTGGTGGAAATGAGTTGAAGAAGGGGCCAGAGGGCTGCAGGGAGAAGAAAGAGGGAGGTGGGCACAACAGGGGGGAGGGAGGCAGGGGCTCTATATGTGTGGCGCCACGCATAGGCTCCGGTGCAGAGTATACAGGGTGTCTAGCCTGTGCTCTGTGGCAGGTGGCCTAAGATGTACTGCTACAGCTTCTGGGGAATCCACATGTCCAGGCCCAACAATGCTCCAGCCAGGGACCTTGGTCTTGGTGGACCCCAGTGCAGCTTGGTGAAGGCCCTGGGCAAGGTCCAGAAACCACAGGGTATCACAAGCATCCTGGTGGTTCCTGGGCCAGATTATGCCGCCTGGGGACAGAGGCTGGGGTGAAGGGCAACTGGTAGACAAAGGCCCCACTGAATGAAAACCCTGGCCAACTGCCCAGTACTGGCCTCCCAGCATGCACTATGGCCCTGCATCCCAGTCCTAGGGCCAGTGCCCCTCCACCAATCCCCCAGCTTGGAGAAGCCTCTGGGGTACTGGGTCTCCAGCTCCAGAACTAGGCTACGCTCAGTTACTGTAGCAAAAGATGCTTTAGCCACTGAATTATGCAGCCCTAGCCTCCCCATTACCGTCCACTGACCCTTTCCCTAATGTCCAATCAAAATAGCCAACCACTCCAGCTGTGTCCCAAGTACTGTCTCATTTATAACACCATGTGACAACTCTAGCAGGTGGCTGCCCTGTCATTCCCATTTTATAAATAAGGAAACTGAGACCCAGAAGACTTAGCAACTTTAACATCACACACAAGAAAATCCATGATTCTAATGGAGACAGTCTGCTCCCACTGCATGGCCTGACCCTCCAAACCTGTACAACATACTACTTCCTCCAGGAAGCCTTCCCAGATATACCATGAGTCTTAGTTAGGGTTTGCTATTGTTGTGAAGAGACACCGTGACCATGGCAACTCTTCTAAAGGAAACATTTATTTGAGGGTGGCTCACTTACAGATTCAGAGGTTCGGTCCATTACGATCATGAAGGGGAGCATGGAAGTGTATGGGCAGACGTGGTGCTGGGGCTGAGAGTTCTCCATATTGTAGGCCATAGGGCCACAGGAAGTTGACTGACTGTCACCCCGAGTGAAGCTTGAGAAAAGAGACCTCAAAGTGCATCCCTATAGTGGCACACTTCCTCCAACAAGGCCACACCTCCCAATAGTGCCACTCCCTTTGGGGGCCGTTTTCTTTCAAACTACCATACCATATATGAAGGCTTTTCAGCCTTCCTTAGCTTAGAAACACCCTGAGCTGGCAATGGTTTTGAATGCCTGAGGTGGAGTGAATTCTCAAGTGCTCGGCTTGGACTCTCTTGTATGCCCCCTTCCCTCGTCTGAGTAGACAGGGTGAGCAATTGGCCTCTTCTGTCTTTGTCTCCTGTCTGTAGAATGGGGACAGGAACAGAGACTGTCCCTTTGCTTGTTCCCTGGAGCTGCAGTTGGAGGCTGGTCACACCTTCCAGCTCCAGACCCTATTCAACAGCAGGTCCAGAATGCCACTTCTCCTGGGTCCACAGTCGCCCACAGATCCTGGGCTGCAGCCTGCATGCCTCCTGGGCTGCAGCATGCATGCCTCCTGGGCTGCAGCCCTCACTCTTCTCTTCCACAGCCCCATTCCTCCTGAGCCCACAGCCTCCCTTCTTCCCTGGCTCCTTCTTTGCCATAGTGGCACCTCCTTCCCCGCGGCCTCTCTTCCTCCTGTGCCCACAGCAGCTTTTCCAAGCTTTCACCTCACAGCCCCCAATCCTCCCGGACCAGCAGCCCCCTTCTCCCTCTCTGAAACCCCCCTACTCCTCCTAGCTGGTTATCCTTCCTCCTCCTCTAGTCCCAGCCCCCAAGTCACCCCAGCTCTCACCTCACAGCCTTTGGCCATGGCGAAACCACCTCCCAGGAGAAGGATGATATTCCAGGGCACTGTCTCCTGGGCTTTCTTCCAGCTCAGCAGAGGCACAGTCTCCGAGTTGGGAGCTAGGTAGAGAAAGGGATCCGGTCTCACTCAGGGTCACTTGGCTGTGGGGAGGGAGGGCAGCCCTGAAGCCTCATCTTTGTGGCAAGTCAGGCCGCTTCTAACATCTGCTTTGGGGCTGTAGGGAGAAACCCCAGCCCTCACTACTCTGAACCCAGATTCTCCACATGCTGGACACTGTTTAAATGTCCCACCAGTCTTTCTGGCCAAGGCCTATTTTTGTCCTCATTTACAAGAGAAAAGGCTTTTCTCTGTGGCTGAATATGGGGAGTGTGAACCCAGAAGTGGCTTGGCTCTTGGTTCTGAATGCCCATTCTCTAAGAAGAGAGTGGGTCTCTGTCCAGCTCCTGTGTCCCAGACTATAGCCCAGGAGGCCCGGGAACTGCAAGCCCAGGGTCTGTGGGGACTGTGGACCCAAAAGTGGTAGATTTGGCCTTTTGGTTTAAAATGCCCTTTCTCACAAACAAAGGACAAAAAAAGGAAGGAAATTGAGAAAAATAAACTGCAGGGTCTGTGAGCCATGGCATTGTGGGGTGGCTACTGTTTCCTGGAAAGTGGCACCGGCAGTAATGGCGACAGTGGGGCAGATGGACAGCAAACAGCTGACCCTGGGGCTAGAGGGAGGTGGGCTGGGCTCTGCAGGCCCGACCTGGAAAGGCAGGTGACAGCCAGATTTGGGACACCAAGTTAGCATCCCTGTCATAAGCTGGGTGCCTTGGGCCAATGACTCCACTTCTCTGAGCCTTGATTTCCTCATCTCTGAGATGGGATGGCAACCCTTCCTTCCAGGACTCAGGAGTGTGAAGGGCTTGGCCCACAGCAAGCCCTAGGTCTTCGTCTGATCAGTACATCCCACGGTCCACCACACGTTTAATGCTTTTCCGGATGCCACAGACAGAAAATGTATGGAGGCCAGCTCTCTCCTTGGAGACCAGACTTTCCCCAGGGAAGGCAGATAATAAATAAATGCACATCAAAGATGGAAAATATCAAATAACTAATAAAACAGAGAGATGAGAAGGAGGTATTTCTAATGGTGTATTCGGGGAGGGCTTCTCTGGGGAGGTGGCATTTGGGCAGAGCTCTGAATGATGCGGCTGAGTAAGCCAGGGCGACATTTGAAGGAAGAGCTGGTTGGGCAGGGAGGAAACAAGATCTATCCTTGTCACCATCACCATCATCCTCACCATCAGCATCCTCACCATCGTCCTCACCATCAGCACCATCGCCATCGTCCTCACCATCAGCACCAGCATCATCAGCACCATCATCAATGCCATCACCATCATCATCATCACCAGTACCATCATCATAATCACCATTGCCATCATCATCTGCCTATCAACTACAGCACAGAGCCCAGTTACGGAGGCCCTAGGCCAATACTGACTGACTATTAAAGAGAGACATGAACATGCCACTGAGACCCATGAAGGGAAGGCAGTCGGTGTGCTAACCATGTGCTCTGGGTTCTATAGCTTGTCTCTTTTTAACTAAGTCTGTGATCTTTATCAGGTGACTTCTTCCTATAGAAACTCAGTGGCTCCTTGCCAAGGCTCCATGGAGAGCCTAGTCAAAGTGTGAGATCCACTACAAAACATTGCCTTAGTCACATCTGTGCAAGCCACCTGGTAGCCCAAAGATGGCCACGCATGGAGTCCCCAACCCTGGCCACACACTCATTCCAAAATCTCTACAGCCCTCTGCAGAGGGAACATGGTAACTCCATGGACCTGACTGATCATAGCAAGCAATTTCATGCTACTGTTATGGCCCTACGTGTTGGCTTTGCAATTTGAATTATATGGTAATATCTAAAACTAGGAAGATTTCATGCAGAAATCTGGATATTTTGCTTCTTAGAAAATCAGATGGAAACCAGTTCAGTTTTGGTGACAAGCAGCGAAAACAGGGACATCTTCACCCAAAAGTGGAATTGTAGGTGTGTGTACAGACCAATCCGCATCAAGTCCAAGGCTCCAGCTGTGACCATCTTACCTTTGAAGTCAAACCACCACCTGAGTGACGGCTTTTGGGATGGGAAGAAAAACAGGATGATAACAATGGCCACACCAGTGACAGCATCCGAAACAAACCTGCAGGGAGAAGGCCACAGCATGTGACTGGCTCCTGCCAGGCCATGGACTGGCAGACTTGTAAGAGAGGACCTGCAGATGGAGAGCAGTCTGTTGGGAGGGACACTGAGGCCTGCGGAACCACTATCCTGTGTTGTACCCAGGTAGGCCCAAGCTGTTGTAGAATATTAATTGAAGATGTATTACATTTGTTTATGCTGTGGACTTTGTATTTTAATGATACAAAGATGTATTGCATTCTTTTATGTTGCATTTGTTTAACTCTGTGAAGCTGTGTTACTTTGCCTGTCTAAAACATCTCATTGGTCTATATAGAGCTGAACGGCCAATATCCAGGCATGAGAAAGGGTGGGTAGGCGGGGCTGCCAGGCAGAGAGAACAAGTAAGAGGGGAAAGGTGGGAAGAGGAGATCAGGGAGCAAAAGGAGAAAGAGAGGGGGACTCCAGGGGCCAGCTACCCAGCTACACAACCAGCAACGGAGTAAGAAAGAAAGGTATGCAGAAATAAAGAAAGGGAGACACCCAGGGGTAAAAGATAGACAGGATAATTTAAGTTAAGAAAAGCTGGCAGGAAACAAGTCAAGCGAAGGTTGGGCAATTTTAAGTAAAAAAAATAAAAGTCTCCATGTGTGATTATTTGGGAGCTGGGTGGCAGCCCCCCTCAAAGAGAAAAGAGAAAGAGAAAGAAAGGAAGGAAGGAAGGAAGGAAGGAAGGAAGGAAGGAAGGAAGGAAGGAAGGAAGGAAGGAAGACAAGCCAACACCAAGCCATTACCCAGGATGTCCTAGGGTGTCTTGCTGCTGTCAGACAAAAGCTTGCCCTCCTGACCTAAGGACCTAGAATAGGAACTTTATAAAGAGAGAAATTTGAGAGGCAAAGGATATTGGGGTCTGTAGAGCACACATAAATCACCTAAACTTGGACCCTAAGAACCACCCTGCAGATGTGTGTCTCTGCTTGGTTCCTCCTGACACAGGCAGCTGACCAGTCTGTGACTGCTGTCCACGCCAGCCAAGTCCAGGTCCACCAGGCTCGTAGCTCCTCCACACCCAGCTTCCACACTTTTAAGGACTCATGCTATGTCTTTGTGAAAACTTGGTAGGCACAAGGCCTTAGGGCAGATTTTGGGTGGTTCATGAAGCAAAAAATGACCCGCTTAAGGCCAGACCATGGTCTGTGGAGAGAATGGGCCTTAAGCCCTGATTTTCCTGACTCTTAGCTCAAGGAAACCCAGAGTCATTGCTAACTCTTGCAGCTCACACCAAACAAGAGCATATGAAATTGCCGTGAAGATGGGGGGGGGGGGGCAAGACCAATCACCCATCATAAGTGGAGCATTCTTCTGCCACCGTCATGGGGATGAGCCTCGTGAGGATGATGGGCACACTTAAGTACTGAGATAATCTGAGGGGTTACCCTGTGGAGGGGAGATGGCAGCACACTTCACACTCTTACAGGTGACCACTTCTCCACCAGATACTCTACTTGTAGACATTTAGCTTCAAGAAACAGTCAAGCTTTTACACACCTACCCTCCAATACCTGCCCACTATGCTCAGGGAAAGGCCCGTGCTTAACATACCAAGAAGGGCCTTGGAGACGGGTGCTTCTCCACCCTCCCCAACACCGTAGCTGTCCTTCCTTCCCACCAGCTCCAACAGTTCAGTCTGCTCATGCTTCAGCCTCAGAGGGCATTCGAGTGCTTTCCAGAGCGAGTCACAGTCAGTGCCCCTCTGCACCGTTTCTCAGGGCCGCCCACTCACTTTCTCAATGCACCCAGTCCAAGCTGCAGGTCCTTGACCGTCCACACCTGCTCTAGTCTGTGCCCAGAGCACATGTCCCGTGCTCGGCATGGGACACAGGAGAGTGCGGAGCAAATGGCACTTAGGGAGCAAATGGCACACTGAGTCACGAAGCTCATAAAGGCTGAGCTAGGGCTCGAACCCAGTTTTGTCTGAGTGCTCAGCACCTGAGGATACAGAGTTATCCACAGAACCTCTTCTGGGAGGTACTGCCCCTCCAGCTCCACACGGTTCACCCCAGAATCTCCCCCCACCCCACCGATCCCTGCCTTGTGGGTCTGCAGAATCTCACCCAGGGTTGAAGAAGCTGGCCCAGCCAGGGATGAACTTCGGGTCCCGGGAGAAGAGGAGGATGGCAAATGCACAGAACAAGACGAAGACGGCCTGTTCAGCAAACCTGCGGAGCAGAGACAGAAGCCTGTTCAGCAAACCTGCGGAGCAGAGACAGAAGCCTGCTCAGCATCCTGGGCTCAGACTGGAGGTGAGAAGGGAAATTCACTCTCAGGGAATCCCAGAGGGAAAGAGGGTGTCCCAGGGTGGAAGCAGTTCACACTGCCCAGGGTCCCCAAAGGCTTCTATTGTTAAGGGGAATTGGTCAAGTTCCTACAGACAGAAAAAAAGCAAAAGAAAGATAGAAAAGAGGGACAAGCCAGGAGTGATGGAGCACACTTTTATTCCATGCACTCAGGAGGCAGAGGCAAGCAGAGCTCAAGGTCAGCCTTGACTATATAGAGAGTTCCAGGATGGACAGAACTACATAATAGAGAGATCCTATCTGAAAACAACAATATGGGGGCGGGGACAGAGAAACAGCCATCCAAACACACTGACAAGCGCGCACAGAAAGCGACAGGTGCCCCAAGGGGAGCACACACAGGGAGAGGCCTGGCCAGACACAGGGAGTGGGCGCACAGAGCTGAAAAGACAGGCGCCCTAAGTCTGGAAGAAGCAGCTAGCGGCGTGTTTAGCTCACAGAGTGAGGAATGGAGTCTTAAGGCACATAGGAAATAATGGCCAGACCACTCCTTGAATTCGAGCTTGCTGAAGCCTACATGCTTGCATCCCATGGGAAACACATTGAACAGGCACACGGTTCTGGGAGGGATAGCCCATGTACTAGAAGGAGAAAGGTCTCTTAGATAAGCCAGGGAAGAAGCCCAGCCAAATCCAGCCTGAGCTGAATGGTACCGAAGGTATCTGCCCCAGCACCAGGGTAACGCCCCGGAAACCTCAAACACCCCGACACTCGCCCGTACTTGATGGGCCCCAGGTTCTGGAACTCTTCTCGGATCACAGCTCGAGCTTTGTCCTCGGCCTCGGCTCTGATCTCAGACTTCTTCTTCCTCCAGCTCCTGGGAAGAATGGGCAAGAGTAGGAGGGGTGGCAGGAGAAGGGATTATGTTACACTTGAAAGTTTCATTTTTTGTTTATTCATTTATGCATATATGGGAGCCTGGCATACACGTGGAGGTCAGAGGACAGCTTGCAGGAGTCAGTTCTTTCCTACCATGTGGGTTCTGGGGATTGAACTCAGACTGGCAGCCTTTACCAGCTGAACCATCTTGATGATCAAGGGTTTAACTTCTTAACCACCTCCCCTGTTCCCGACCAATGCAACAGCCCCTTCTGAAGACTGTGACAGCCTGATGCTTGGCCTCCTGGCCTCTGCCTTTCCTTCCTAACACGTATGTTCCAGGCGGCCTTTCAAACATGTGAAATGGAATTGGCTATGTTCTTGGGCTTTAAATCCTTGCACGAGTCAACACACACATAGATGAACAAAAAGTCAATGGAACAAAACAGAAATTGACTCCATCGGAAGTGAGAGCTCGGGCCGGGGTGAGGACAACGTCTCAGACTGGCATGGAGAGGAGGGCATTCCATCACCATGCTGGATGCGGAGGTCGGTGGATTTAGAGTCCAGAATTTGTTTTCAGCTCTAGAATTGGGTGATATTTCATGCCATAAAGCATTTATTTATTTTTATTTTTGTCGAGGTTCTCCCTACATGATACTTCCTATTGGGAACCTGACAGGATTTAGGATCACCTTTGGCCAAGCCTGTGAGAAACTGTCCTGGTTATGCTAACTGAGGTGGGAAGACACAGCCCTGGGGCAGGGAAACCAGAACTGCATAAAACTGGAAGTAAGGGGGCTGGAGAGATGGCTCAGTGGTTAAGAGCACTGGCTGCTCTTCCAGAGGTTCTGAGTTCAATTCCCAGCAACCACATGGTGGTTCACATGAGATCTGGCACCCTCTTCTGGCGTGCAGGCATACATGTTGTATACATAAGAAATAAATAAATCATAAAAAAAAAAAAGCCGGGTGGTGGTGGCGCACGCCTTTAATCCCAGCACTTGGGAGGCAGAGGCAGGCGGATCTCTGTGAGTTCGAGACCAGCCTGGTCTACAAGAGCTAGTTCCAGGACAGGCTCCAAAACCACAGAGAAACCCTGTCTCAAAAAACCAAAAAAAAAAAAAAAAACTGGAAGTAAGCTGCTCAGATATAGTCATCACTCCCTGCCGACCGACTGTAGATATGATGTCACCCGCTGCTCTCACAGCTCCCTGTCTTGACCTCCCTGCTGTGGTGAACGGTGTCCTGGAACTGTGAGCTGAAATAAACTCTCCCTTAAGTTGCTTGCACAGGGGCAGTCAGAGGACGCTGGCACTGAAAAGTGGGGCCTCCGCTGTGATAAACCTGACCACATACCTCTTAGGCCTTTGGAACTGGTTTATGGGAAGAATGGGGAAGAGTTTTGAAGCTTTGGGCTAGAAAAGCCTTCAAATGCTGGAAGATGGGCTTAGCAAGCCCATTCTGGTGAGAGCTTGGAGGACAAGAATGCAAACAGAAATGTAGATGGGTTCAGGGGTGGGGGGATCAGAGACTCCATCAGCCCCTGGAATGGGGTTGTCTGAATGATATTTCAGCCAGGAGAAGATGGATTGGCAGATGCTGGGCTAATGTGTTCAGCAGAGGAGGTTTCAGGGCAGGAGAGTGTGGAGTCCTGAGAAATCAGCTCTAATTGGTAACGAGGTCATCACCATGGTAGAAAGCCTAAGCCAGGGAGTGACCACTGCTCCGTCAGAGGGCCAGCACACAGGGGGCAGATCTGCGAGCTGGGAAGGTGGCAGAGTTCAGAATTGCACAGAGTGAGATGGGGACCCAAGCCACGTGGCTAAGTCTGGCTGTTTTCCTGGTTGAGCTGGCTCTCAGCCTGGGCTTCTGCCGTCAGGACTTTCGAAAGTGCCAGAAGCCAGGAGCATCCCGTGAGCACCTCTCTCTGTTCAGAGTGTTTGCACCTCAGCTCCAAAGCAGGTCCTATTGGTCCCACTCCACAGACATCCAGTCAAGGCCTGGAGATGAGGGGAGGTCACTAGGTTGGAGAATAACTGTGCCACGCCCGCCACCCTCCAGCTCAGCTCTTGCACAGTTCCTCCCTGACGACTCTAACCTACATCCGCACAGTACCTGGCTCACACTTCCGTAGTCTTCCCTCTAAATAGACTCACCACTTTCATTAAAGAAATGGGTACCAGCCACTTGTGGCACCACCCACTGTCATTCCAGCACTGAGCAAGCAGGGATAGGAGGAGGGCTACATAGTGAGACAGGGGGAGGAGGATAGCCCAAGGACACAGTGTTTGTCACACTCATAAATGGAAAGTAAGAGTCACTGTCAAGGGGCTGGGGAGATGGCTCAGCTGGTAAAGTCCTTGCCTTGTCAGCACAAGGACCTGGGTCTGATCCCCAGAACCTGAGTCATAAAGCTGAGCATGGTGCTGCATACTTTTAATCCCTCAGATGTAGAGACTGGGTTTGCTGGCCAGTCAGTATACACTCTTTAGTGAGTTCCAGGCCAGTGAGGGACCCTATAAAAACACACAACAAACACCGGGGCGGGGTGGAGTGGAGGTACCAACACCCAGAGGCAGAGGCAGGTAGATCTCTGTGAGTTCAAGGCCAGCCTGGTCTACAGAGCTAGTTCCAGGACAGCCAGAACTGTTACACAGAGAATCCTTGTCCCAAAAACCAAGAGAGAGAGAGAGAGAGAGAGAGAGAGAGAGAGAGAGAGAGAGAGAGAGAGAGAGAGAGAGGAAAGAAAGGAAAAGAAGAAAGAAAGAAAAGAAAGAAAGAAAAGAAAGAGAAAAAATAAGAAAATCAAAACCAAAAAAACAGAGAGGCTCAATGGCTCCTGAATACTGGGCGGTGGTGGCGCACTCCTTTAATCCCAGCACTTGGGAAGCAGAGGCAGGCAGATCTCTGTAAATTCAAGACCAGCCTGGTCTACAGAGCAAGTTCTAGGACAGGCTCTAAAGCCACACAGAGAAACTGTTTCAAAACAAACAAAAAGAATGACACCTGATGTCTTCAGTTCTCAACACATGTGTGAAAATGCACTTACCCCCCAAACACATGCGAACACACCCTCAGAGATACATGCATGGTGCAACACACACACACACACACACACACACACACACACACACACACACACACACAGCAGAAAGAAACCGTAAAGATAAACTTGAGAGCAGAGCATAGGATTACATCTTGGTTCGACACCATCACTGGTCCAAGCCATCCTGGAAACCAGACTCTCCTTTCCTTTGTTCAGAGGGCAACAGGTGGGGCCCAGCAGGGAGTTGGGCTTTTTCATCCTCCCTCCAGAAGAAGGTCCCTCATACCTCCAGCTCATTCCACCGTACAGGAAGGAGATCCAGATCCAGCCAACCAGAAGGAACAGCAGCATGAGAGGGAAGGCGAAGATGAACCAGGAGCCGAAGTTCACCACATCGCACTGTGGAAAGAAACTGAAGAACAAGGAAAAGCGAGGGTGGCCGTCAGATGGGACCATCAGGGCTGGACTGGAGGCCTCCAGTGGGTCAGGGCAGAGTGAAGGGCCCTGGGAGGACCGGAAGAGAGGACTCCCCCCTTCCTCCTGTGGAGGATCCAGTTCTGACTCAGTGGAACCACAGTGCCCTATGCGCCCCCTCCAAGGGGGCCAGACAGTGAAGTGGGCAGGCTGCACTACGACAAACTCAATACAGCATGCCCAGCCCAAATCTGAGCTCTGCTTGTTTTTATGCCATGTTTAAATGCTGACTTTTCTTTCAAATGTTTCTTGTAACTCTAACAGGGAATACACCACATCCTGGGCAGGACCGGGTGGCACACATCTTTAAACCCAACACTCAGGTGGCAGAGGCAAACAGTTATCTGTGAGCTCCTGCCAAGCCAGGGCTATACAGTGAGACCCTGTCACATACAAAAATGAAAAAACAAACAAAAAATATGGTATTAAATTGGATAGGAAAGAATGTTATAAAATGCTTTAGATAAAAGAATATGGACACATAGCCAGTTATGAATTAATAAACAAGACAGAACAAAACATGAGTAGCTGTTGTCTAACAAATAAACAAAAATATTGATAAACTGAAGGGTGAGACCCTGAGAGGATTTCATCCTTAGTTTTCTTTATCTGATTTCTATAATAAGTCAGGCATATTAGTTAAGAAAGAGCAAAATAGTTAAGAAATATATTAACATATTAACAGATATAGGGAAAGTTGTGTAAATTCCTAATATCAAAATAATGCTAAAATGAAAGTAATCAAAATATCCATAATTGATGAAGTATAATACCCCAGATAGGATTATTTCTAGATTTTAGAATGTATATTTTTGTAACATTTTAAGATAAAAATCAAGCTATAAAAGTGCACAAACAGTATGATAAAAACGGCATTAAATGGCAACCTATGGTATGGATATACTCAGAAAAGACTAGAAGGAAGTCTGCTGTCAGTAGGATTGAAGGCATTTCAAGTTTTAAATTTTTCTGTATTTTCTGGAAGTTTATAGTGCACATGTTTCATTTTGTCACCAGAATAAACCCATAAAATGTGTTTGTGCAAAGAGCAGCTAGCTCACCATTGCCATTCCAGTCTCCCAGGTTCCTGTGGGGCTCAGTGAGCCTGAGAGACTCCCCTGTCTCGGCCTCCCCGTGCCAGGATTACAGGTGTGCACTACATCTAGAATTTTACCTGATGCTGAGGATCTAACTTGGGTCCTCATGCTGTACCAACCCTGGCGACATTTTACAAAGCCCTCTATGTCCCTTCCTGTTTCCTGAAGGTCCATGTATTTTACTAAAGTTCAGCATGATGAAGCCCCAGCGCTTCCTCCCTGCTTTCTTTTTTCAGGCTGGAGCCCAGACCTGCTCATGTGTCACAGAAGAAAGCCCTAGATATCACCCATCCCCTTCTTATTCCTCGCTGCCCAATTCAGGCCCTGACTGCAACCCAGAGCCCATGATTACCTGTCTGTCTCTGAGGGGCTCCATAGACTCACCCCCAATACCAAACACCCAATGGGAAAGCAAGAACCAAGAACCGGAAGGCTAGCCCAGATTACCCTAGACCCAAAGCAGGACCACCAGGGAGATGGAAGGATGCCTAGAGTTCATGCACATCAGTGGACTAAAGGCGCATGCTCGGAATCCTGGGGTCTGAAAATCACTGAGACTCTTGAAACAGCTTTACAACAGCCAAGCACTGCGGAGCCCTTCTCTCCTGTTCTCAGGTGTGGGACCAGCCACCATCCAGTGTCTAGAGACCCTATCTGCTGGTAGAGGGACTCCCCAACAAGGACCGGCTCAGGGCTGGAAGCCTCCTCCTGGCTCACTCTTGCCATAGGCCAACGCCTCCAGCGGGGACCTGAGTTTTACATCCTGTCGCTCCTGCCCTGGTCTCTCAGGGTCTCTGTCTTCTTGAGAAGATGAACGCTGGGATTTGTGTGTTATGCTTGTGACCCACTCCCCTCCCCCATTCTTTTCAAAAATCGTTTGCTTGTTTGTTTTTGAGACGACGTCTTGCTAGTGTCTAACTTGTGAACTACGGTGATCCTCCTGCCTCAGCCTCGCAGGGCGGCCCCAACTGCTCTCCCTGGTCTTGCTGGTTCCTGAGACTCCCAAGAGCACTCACACCCCAGAGCCTCTGCTCTTTCGTCCTCCAGAACCCTCATACTCTTACTCTGGGGCTCTTTTCCGAGGTCCTCTCAGCAAACAGATGTCCCTGACGGACAGGGACTTGTCACTCCCGTACTCCCACCAGCTCCATTTTATTTCTACACCATGCATCGCATACAACAATTTACTTTTTGTGCTTTGTTTTTGTAACAGGCTCTCAAGTAGCCCGGGCTGACCTCAAACTCTATGAGGATGACCTTCAGCCTCTGACCCTCTTGTCTCTAACTCCTGATGATTAGGATAGAAGACAAGGTGTGCCACCCAGCATTCATTTGCTCTGCCCATTCATTGCCTGTCTTTTCCCCACAATACAGTCACTTGATCACCATCCTTGGCTGGGAAATCAGCAAGGGGAGGAAAAGAAGAATGAACCCTTGGCCCACAAGGGACACTGTATCTAACTGTGTGTGCATGTGTGTGTGTATGCATATGTGTGCTTGTGGAGGCTGAAGTCAATGCTGAGTGTCCTGATCAACCACCCTCCACCTTCTTTTTGAGGTAGGAGCGCTCAGTGGGCCTGGAACTCACTGACTCAACTACACCTGTCTGCCTCCACCTCCCCAGAGCTCAATTAAAGGCATGTTCCACCACACCTCACTTTTAAGTGGGTTCTGGGGATCCAAACTCAGGAACTCATGCTTGTGCAGCCAACACTTTGCCTGCTGAACCATCTCCCCAGCCCGACACTTACCTCTTGAGCTGGCCAAGCAGGATGAGGTTGGGGGCAGTGCCTGTGAGCGTGGCAGTGCCCCCGATACTGGCTGAGTAGGGGATGGAGATGAGGAAACCCTTCCAGATGTTTCTGCGGTATTCCTCCTCCTTGGAGTCATCAGGCAGTTCCGGTGGGGTCTCTGCCTCCACAGGGTGGCCTCTGCAGGAAAGGACCCAGAGAGAGGCAATTCAGAGCAGTCAGAAGCTCTGGCCCCAGAGGGAGCCAGCCACCCGAGGCTCTGCTTTCTGCTTCAGGCTTCTTTCTAAAGTCAGAACCGCCATGGACCCTGCAAACCTTCAGCTCAGATACTCTGCCCAAGGAATTTACCCCAAGGAAACAATGAGATCAGCGTCCCAGTTGGTAGCAGGGTGAACTACAAAACATTAAATACCATTTTACCCAAAAGCAACTAAGTGTCCATCCAAGGGGAATCAGCTACATACTGAGTCTCTTTCTGAATGGGGACACCTACACGGCTGTTAAAATGTGTCATTTCGGGGCCAGTGGGATGAAATTAAAATTTAAGAATGTGATTAAATGGGCGACTTGAGAGGCATCTGGTAAGAGAAGAGTCTGGATCAGGAATCACCTGGGTGGTAGCTGACATCACCGCCCAGGCTTTGGCTGTGAAAATACTCATGTAATACTGTGTCTCGTGAATATGCAGTATTCTAGTCTCCAGTGGCGTACACAATCTGCTTTCATTTCCTTCCTTGGGAATGGAATTATGGTGTTCCCCCTTTATTTCTTCCTTCAATTTTCTGTGTCGTTTTCCTTGTACACTTTTGGGAAAGACTGAAACAAAGTTACTAATTGTTCCTTTGAGAGACTGAGGAAACCAGAGGTGGCATGACTTGTGATTCCAGGGCTCCGGAGGCTGAGGCTGGAGGATCCTGAGTTTGAGATCCGCTTGGGCGACACAGTGAGAACACCTGTCTCAAAATCAGAGACCTGGATTTGCCTGGACTGGTTCACCAGTTAGCCCCAGGGGTTTTCTTGTCTCCACTCCCCAGTTCTGGGGTGATAGGTGTGCACTGTGATATCTGACTTTTGTTTACTTGGATTCTGGGCCTTTGAACTCAGATCCTTAGGCTTGTGTGAGAAGCACTTTACAGACCGAGCTACCTCCCACCCTTAGGGGCTGTTACAGAGTGCTTATATGTGGCTAGAACTAGGAATTGCATGTAAAGGGTCTGAGGTGGGGAACACTGACCATCTTGAACTAAAGCAATCAGTTCACCACAAACACGTGTCTCAAGACATCTTGCTGTTTTCAGTTATTCCTCAATAAACCAGGAAAAGAAAAAAGAAATAAAGATTTTAAAACTAAATTGTATGGTTCAACAGGCCTGTCTGACATGCACAAAGCCCTGAGCTTGAATCTCAAACACTAGTGTGAAAGCCAGGTAATTGCCCCTGTGAAACCAAGTCATTTCCAAAACATATATTTGAAAGAGAGACCCAGAGGAGTAGACCATGAAGTGTCTGTGTGTCTATTACTTGCATGTTTGCCTGTATGTGCATGTTTGCCTGTATGTGCCTATGTGCCTGTTATGTGCAGGTTTGCTTGTATGTGCATGTTTACCTGTCTGTGCATGTTTGACTGTATGTGCCTGTGTGCCTGTTACGTGCAGGTTTGCTTGTATGTGCATGTTTTCTGTTCCTGTACATGCATATGTATGTGCCTATCCTATATATACACATGTGTCTGTGGAAGCCAGAAGTCAACCTTGAGCGTCATCTTCAGTGGTCACCCACCATTTGTGAGCGGCATCTCTCACGGGTCTGAGCTCACCAAGGAGGGTAGGCTAGTTGGAATCTCCCTGTGGCCATTGTGCTTTCTTTCTTTCTACGTGGATTCTGGGATCAAACTCGTCTTCATGTTTGTGAGATGAACACTTTACAGACAGCTACCTCGCCAATTCTATGGCTGCCTTCTAGTTTGACATAATTAAAAGTTTTGAGATAGTAGTGTCTTGCTATGTAGCCCAGGCTAGCCTCCAACCCTTCATCCTTTCTCAGTCTCCAAAGGGGCGTGATTACAGCTGTGTGTGTGTGTGTGTGTGTTTACACCTGGCTACTGGTTGCTTTTTAAAAAGCAGGGCCTCACCTAAGCCAAGTGGTGAAGGGCAAAATCCTAGACCCTGGACCAGCCAGAGAGAATCTGGGGCTGGTGCAGCACCCAGGCCTTGTCAATCACCCTACTGAATCACCTGGACCAGCCAGAGAGAACTTGAGGGTGGTGTGGCACCCAGGCCTTTGAATCTGTCTGGGAAGTCCCCAAGAATGTGGTCAGAGCTTACCCTTCTGAGCTGGCGAGAAACTGCATCTCCGTGGGCACTGTTCGAAGTCCGTTTCCCCTCACAGCAGCTGGGAGAGAAGAGGAGGCACGTTAGTGACTGCCAGGCTGACTAACAACCCCTAACTCAGACTGAGGCCAATCTGAGAAGCCATTGCTAAAGGTTACCTGGCAAAGATGAGCAATGGGAGGAACGGTCTCCATTCAGTTCATTCATTCATCCATCCATTCATCCAAAACACAGCCACTGAGCACAGACTATGCACTTGGGGTACCCAGTGCACAACACAGAACAAGGCCCCGGCTCCCATGGAGGCTGTATTCTAGAACAGGAGACAGACAAGCAAATAACAATGAAGGTTTCAGTTGAGGAGGAAATGAAACAAGGCTAGGGAAAAGAAAATGACAGCCATGTGACACTATGACCTGATGACATTCGATGATGCCTGCAGGATGACAGTGGCCAGTCTATGAAGCTCCATGGGAAAGACTCCAGGAAATAGAAACATCACGACAAAGGCCCTGTGGTTGGAGATGCTGGCAGTGCTAAGGAAACCTGGCTAGAGGTGGGGCTTTTCGTCAGGACCACCAGCTCCCCGATAAACGACACGGTGACTTATTATTAATTATAAATGCTTGACCTATAGCTTAGACTTATTACTAACTATCTCTTACAACTTAAATTAGCCCATATTTATTAATGTACGTCATCTTCCACATGCCCTGCTTCCTCTGCAGCCGGCTAGCAACTCCGTCCTTCTTCCCAGCATTTTCTCAGTCTGACTCTTTTGCTTAACTTCTTCCTGCCTAGCTACTGGCCAGTTAGCTCTTTATTAAACCACTGAGAGCAGCGTATCTTCATAGTGTCCAAAAAGATTGTTCCACAACACCTGGAATCCTGGGACAGTAGTGAGTCAGGAAGTGTTAAAGGTGACAGAAATGTCCTGTAGGATGAGGGGCCTAAGAAGGAAGATGCGGATTATATTTTCCAGGTATCTTTAGGCTTGAGTAGACTACAGGGACCTGGCTGTAGATAAGCAAGAGGATAATGGCTGGGTGATAGTGGTGATCACAGACACTGAAGTTGTGCAAGTTATGTGTGTGTATGTGTTTGTGTGTGTGTGTGTGTGTTTGTGTGTGTGTGTGTGTTTGTGTGTGTGTGTGTGTGTGTTTCTCTTTTTTTGAAACCAAGACCTCATGGGAGCACAGGACTAGAACTCAAGCAGACAAATCATACAAAATGGGCCAAGCACGAAATCTTGTGTCTCTTGTGTGCACGGCAGTGAATGATGAGACACAAAGAGGCTCGCCACAGGGGTACCGCCTTCCGGTACAAAGTAAAAATGTGGGTGGGTGTCCCAGGAAACAGCACAGGGAAGGGAATGAGACATCGTCTTCAAGAGTCTGACTGACAGGGCACTTGGGTGAGAGGGACACCTGTCATCTCTTCGCAATGTGCCGGAGGTGAGCACAGGGCAAGGGGTGTGAATTCCAAGGGTGGGGACGAGCAACCGCAAAAGTCCTGAGGCAAAAGGGGCTACAAGTCAAAAGAGGCCAGTGGGGCTGGAGTCTCTCTCTTGCCATCTCTAATGCACACACACACACACACACACACACACACACGATCAGAATCAGCCTTATGCGCTGGGAGGAAGGGCACAGTCACCCTGTGCACTAGAAAGAAGGGTCTGGACTCTTGTTTTGGCCTCTCTCAATGTCACCCACTAGCCTGGGGATACCTTTCCTGGCTCCATTGTCTTGCCAGCACCAAAGAAGAACAAGACTCTATGGTGGCTGATGGCATCAATGTGCTGTGCCCTGGGGTGCCGCCTCCCTACTGAGCACAGCAGGAGTTCTCAGGTGAAAGGCCAGGTCCACTCCCCTAGACTGCTGAGCAGCTCACAGCTAGGGCAATGGAACACACGTCCACACACAGTGCACGAGGTCACGGCCCAAGGCACTGAAGCAGGAAGTAAAGGGCTGTTAATAGCATACAGATGGTGTAGAGGTGGTGGAGTGGAGGGGGTGGAGTGGAGGGGGTGGGAGTGGAGGTGTCACTCCCCAGAGGATGACCTCTAACCCAATGATCCCTGGCCCTCACCATCTCTGGCTTGTCCTGTATTTTTCCTACTGGGCCCCACGTATCTGGGGCAGCATCAGACATGGCAACCCTAGGGACTCCCTAGGGGGTGGGTCCCACTCAGAGGGTCTGTAGGGGTTCTGCAGTGGGCGGAGCCTTGGTAGTCTTGACAACATTGGCAGGAGATTCTTTTGTGTAGTTGGGGCTGAGATCAAGAGGTCGGTAGTCACAGAAGGGAAACAGACCTACAGTGTCTACCCAGGCCCTGGTGGAGGGCATGATTACCCCAGTGGGTCTCATGTGGAGCCTGGATGCTCACTGCCTACATCAGAGTTGGGGAGTTCCATATGAGATTACATGAGATTCCACCAGGCATAAGAGCCTTGGTGTGTGCACCTGTGGGTAAGGGTGGGAGTTCATATCGATGGCAGAATGTTCTCTGTTGGGCACTAATTTTGATGATGGAGGTGGTGATGAGGATGAAGGAGAAGTTGGAAGACCAGGAAAACCAAGGCAAGTGTTCCTTGTTTGCCATTTACTCTGGTTATCTTATGGCATTCCTGTGACCCAAGTAGCCTTAGAGACTGAATGGAAACAGGTCTGTGGGCCAAAGTCTCTAGGGAGTCTTTGCTGGGTCCTGAAGACGCTTGTGAACTCGGAGCCTCTGGAAAACTTCTTGTTCAAATCTGAGCCCACTAGCATCCTCCCACCTGTCTAAAGCACAGAAACTGAGTGAAACCCTGGGCCCAGCACTGCCCTGAGGCCTCCAAGGCTGCTCATTTACTTCCAGGCCTCTGACTCCAGGGCTACGACCTCCCCACAGCCTGCAGGGTAGGAAGGGAAGCTATAGACTTCTATCACAAACATCACTGGTGTGACCTTTAGTGAGTCCCCTCTCCTTTCAAGGTCTTAGAGTTTGGGTTTTGTTATAATGAACTGGACATTCAAACATTCACGTGGCCATCCTGTGTGAGGCAGGAGAATGGAATAAAGCGAATACAGCCCCACCCTCAGCCAGCCCAGCTCAAATGCCTAGTGCCACAGGTCATCCTGCCATGGGAACCCCTGGGGTCCTCTTCATCTCTCTTTACTTCTTCAAATCCCTCTTATCAAAATGAGGATGATAGGGGTCCACCCCACTCAAACACAGACCCTCAGAAGGGCCCTCCAACACAGCAAGCATTCAATGGCCGTGGTTCTTCCGCAGACACATCAGGTAAGACAGGACACAGGTTCAGCTGAGGTTGAAATGAACGAAGGGGTAGTGCCAATGATCTGATGCCACCTCAGCATGACCATCTTCTCAGAGCCCCACAACGTGGGAGGGAACCGTTTGAAGCCCAGTAAACTGGCATCATAAAGTGGGGTCAGTAGCTCTCATTTTTGTAGTCTGGATCTGGCCGCCCTGGTCTTGCCATGACCCGCCATGCAAAAATAGCTCTCACATTTTTAAATAGTTCGAAATATCCAGAGCTTGGGAGATGGCCCAGTCGGCAAAGTGCTTGCTGCACAAGCGTGAGTTCCTGAGCTTCATCCTTAGTACCCAGTAAAAACCAAATGTGACCTGTGTCTGTAACCCCAGTGTTGAAGAGGTATAGGTGGGATGATGTGGCCTGTGTCTGCAACCCCAGCGCTGGGGAGGTGGGGGTGGGACGGTGTGACCTGTGCCTATAACCCCAGCACTGGGGAGGTGGGGGTGGGACGGTGTGGCCTGTCTCTGTAACCCCAGCACTGGGAAGGTGGAGGTGGGACCAACCCTGGGGCTGACTCATCAGTCATTCTAGCTGAATTGGTGAGCTCCAGTTTCCTTGAGAGAACCTGTCTCAAAATGCATGCTCCATGTGCACCTCCCTCAAACATATATGAACATGTATAATATACATGGAAACACACAAGATTCATAGAAAAAGAACATTAGGGGATGGTAAACTGATAAGAAATCTTAATTTTGGCTCCCATACATGACTCTTTCTTGGCATGCAGTCGGCGCTGGCACTCCGCCACCTTCTTCAAAGGCAGAGTTTGGAAATTACATCAGAGAGGCTCACAAGCCTAAAATGTTTACTGTCTGGTTATTTCCGGGGAACAGCTGCTAACCCCACTACCTGGCAAAACTCCTGTGTTACCTGGAAGGCTCTGGCTTTGTGACAACCCAGCTCTGCTACCTCTCCAACAGTGACAGTCTGGATTTGTCCTTCTGCCATGGGAAAACCCCATCTGTGAAGCGCTTCTAAGTACATCTAGCTTTCAGGGCCATGCGTGATGAATGAGTAAACACGCATTGCCAAACACAGTCTGTGGATGGTGTATGGATCAATGTGCAATCTGTGTAGGAATCTATATGTGTTTCTGTATGCAGTGAACATGTATGTGCATGTATATGTATGCAGTGCATATGTGTGTGTTTGTGTATGTAGTTGTGCATATGTGTACAAGTGTATGTGTATGCAGTATAAATGTGTGTACGTGTGTATGCAGTGTACATGTATGTGCAGAAGTGCATAAATAAACATGAGTGTGTATATGCAGTATATATGTGTGTATGTGTACATGTGTACACGTATGTGCATGCAGTGTGTCTGTGAATTGTTCTTTAGGAGTCATCCCTTTTTTTTTTTTTTTTTTTTTTTTGCAGACAGTCTCACATGTAATGCTGACTGGCCTGGAACTCTTGTGTAGTCCAGGATGACCTCGAACTCACAGAGATGAGCTACCATCCAAGTGTTAGGGTCAAAGACATGTACCATGATGCCTGGCATCTTGTGTTTTTTGAGGGATAAAGTTTCTCACTGGCCTGGGAATCACTAATTTGGCCAGGTTGAGTGGCAGCAAGTCCCAGGGATCCACCTGTGTTCCCCTTCCCAGTGCAGGGATTACAAGCACGTGCCACTTCACCTGACTTAATAACGCGGGCTCTGAGGATGGAACTCGGGTCTTCAGACTTGTGGGACAGATAAGTCTGTTCTAGGCATGCTAACATATTAACTCATATCTACAAAGAACACAGCTAGCATGGTTTCATGGGTAATACCAGCCATGGTTTCAAGTATAACGCCTGCTGCATTTGTTGGCGTGAATGGCCCTCTGGGGAGTGACCAGCCATTTTTGTCAAGGTTGGAAATTCCACCTTCCTCAGCATGGCGTGTGTGTGTGTGTAGGTTCTGTGATCAAGGAAGAAACGATGTTGGAGATGAGCAGGCCATTTCGGCCCATGCGGGCATAGATTTTAGGCCTCTCTCTCTTTTTTTTTTTTTTTTTTTCGAGAGAGGGTTTCTCTGTAGCTTTGCTGCCCGTCCCGGAACTAGCTCTTGTAGACCAGACCAGGCTGGCCTCGAACTCCCAGAGATCCACCTGCCTCTGCCTCCCGAGTGCTGGGATTAAAGGTATGCGCCACCACCGCCCGGTTAGGCCTCTCTTAAAGACATCAGTATAAGTAGACATCACTTAAAGCAGAAGTGAGTGGGCAGCCACCTTTTCACCATGAGAGAGAGAATCACAGAGTCGCCAATAAAAAGTCCTGACATACCTGTGCCTCCGAAGTGACCCCACAATGCCTTTCTCTGATTCTGCCATGTCTGAACAAAATAAGTCCCTATGTTTTAAGACACTGGAAGGCAGACATGCTTTCTATTGCTGCCGAAAGAATTCTCGCTGATGTAACTCTTTTCTGGTCACACTGCCTGGGTTCAAAGTTAGGCTCAGTCACCTTCTCTCTGCGTGATCTACAGTGGTCACTTCCATCTGAGCAGTGCCCACCACTCCCATTCCCACTGCCCCCACTCCTACCACCCCCACTCCCCCCCCCCACATCTGAAAACACAGCAGTTGCTAAGAGCCCAGCATCAGAGGGTGGAGAGGTCAGATTCCTCAGGCAGGGTGGTCTGTGACAGGAGTCCTTATGGCAATATTGCCCCTCCTGCCAGCCCCTCCACTGAGATGGAGTCTCACTATATACTCCTGGCTGGCCTGGAACTCACTGAGATCAGCCTGTCTCTGCCTCCCAGGGGCTGGGATTTTAGAAGCGAGTCATCCCTAAACCCTGTATTCCCCCTGCCTTCATGGAGGACACTGTAGCAACAGCAGCATGCTGTTCTCTCTGTGGTTGGCTGGAGAATTATCTGAGCATTTGCATCTGGGAAAGAAACTGCAAACATTAATGTAACCTCATTAAATTCTTACGGAACGCCATCAGGAAGGGTTATCCTGGACCATGCTTTCTCCAGCATTACCCGAAAATTTGCCCAGCCCCTGTTCTAACTTGTATGGGGAGGGAGCTGCCTGTCTGATGTTTGCCAGCCTCATTGCTTCCCTGGGTGCCCTTTTGGGTCTCAGTGTTTGTGGGCACCTGTTCAAATGCTTACTAACAAACTTAACTCCAGCACCTACCTACTTCCAAATGTAGTGAAAGAGTGCTAAACCCATTGTATACTAATACAATGAATGCAAGTCTTAAAACTCCAGGGTTCCATGGTTTGGCATATCTGATTCTCAATGAACTATCACCATTAAGACATAGGAGTGTGCCCAGCCCGTGTCTGTGTCCTGGGCCTTCTCCAGTGGCCTGTGGACCTTGCTCATCTCCCCGTATCCTGCAGCCGTGGTGTCGCCCTGGCAACCCTCCAGCCTCACCTGTGCTCTCATCATCTCGATGAAGGTCCTTCCGAGCTTCGCGGTGGCCGAAGAGGCTTTTGAGGATGGCATTGGCGATGGGCAGCATCATGGCAGTGGAGGCTGTGTTGCTCAGCCACATGGATAGGAATGAAGTGGTCACCATCATCCCCAGAATGAGCCTGGGTGGTAGAAAGAGTTAAGATTGGATCTAAAATGAGGGGTTCAAGAGGGATTATGGTCTACTTCCCTGAACCCGGGGAGTCTAAGGGGCTTGTTTTCCAGGAGAGAAGTTAGAGTCCAGAGAAGGCAGATGAGTAACAAATAGGGAAACAACTGCCAGACTTATCTGGGGTGTTTTGATTTTGGGGTGTGTGTCACGGCACATGCTCAGTTCTCTCTTCCCACTTGTAGGTGGGTTCTAGGATCTAACTCAGGTCACCAAGTTGGAGCAGCAAGTGCCTTTAGCCACTGAACTGTTTTGTCCACCCTCAGCTTGATTTAGATCCAAAGAAAACTGGGATTCTTATCCTTAAAGGGGTCTGGCCATGAAGTCAGTCCAAAGCCTGGGGTTTCCCTGCCTTGCCCTTTGGTCCTTAATGGTTACCATTCCAGAATGAAGTGACCCAGCACGTGATCTGCCAGCTGGCCCCCTCCCTGCCCTGCTCCCACTCCTACCTGCACCCACTGCCAGCACCAAGCCCACCTGACTGTTTCTGTTCCCAGTCTCTGTTTGGTCCACCCCCACTAGCAGACTCTAGGTGTCACGGGCTTTTCCACCAGGAGCTAATTTAATACACAGAATTAAGTATGAGGTAAGTGGAGGCTTTGTCACAGATTAAGTCATGTCTTCGGGAGGGACCATCTCGCAGGCCTGGATTGTTATTTTAAATCCTATGAGTTACACATCGTGCAATTAACAGACTTCTACGAAGACTGAAGAGTCAGCAGACTGCCGCAGGGGTTCATGGGAAAACAATACCTACACCTATAGATAGTAAAACAACACTCTTTTCTTTTGGAGACAGAGGGTCTTGGCCTCAGTTTGAGGAGCCTGCTCACACTATTCCAAAACCCTGTGCACACGATGGAGGAGCCCAGAGTCCAACTCAAACTCCAATGACTTTGTATTTTATTTTATTGCTTCCTTTTGAGACAGGGTCTCATTGTGTTTCCCTGGCCATCCTGGAATTCACTATGCAGACCAGGCTGACTTTGAACTCACAAAGACCTACCTGCTTCTACCTTTTGAGTGCTGGGACTAAAGGCATGCACTACCATGGCTGGCTTTAGAAGACTTTTAAGCATACAGAAAACACTGTCACCAAATCAACGATACATCGCATGTGTGCGGAACCCACCAAATTGTCAAGGAACTAGTAAGCCAAAATGTGAGGAATGACAGCTTCTTGGCCCAATGGTCAAACAGGAAGAACTTGTGTGTGCCCCACCCACCACAGGCCACCCTGTGGCACGGCCTTACCTGGCAGGCTGGACCCCAACCAGCATGAGGATCTTGAGGGCGATTCTCCGGTGCAAGTTCCATTCCTCGATGGCGCTGGCCATGATCAGGCCGCTAAGGAAGAGGAAGTTGGTGTCGAGGAAGTACTGGGGGCAGACCTTGCTGGAGGGTAGAATGCCCATGAAGGGGAAGAGGATGATGGGTAGAAGAGCCGTCACCGACAGGGGCAGGGCCTCCGTGCACCAGTACACCGCCATCAGTAGGATGATATACAGACAGCGGCCTTCCTGTGTGGGAGATGGGACGGACACGTGGTCAGTGACTTGTGGTCAGGCCAGAGGTGCTGTGGCAGGAGTGGGGACACCAAGGCTCCTTCTCTGTGGACAGATCATTTCGCTCAACTATAGAATGGGAAAGCTGTCTCTGTGCACAGCAGACACGGTTGGAAGTATATGAAAACACCCCCATGATCTCTGTGGGAAACCCTGAGGAAGAGAATGTTCACAATGGACTTTTACAGAATCCCAGAAAGTTCTGGAAAGGCAGTCGGGGAGTGAGACAGAAGGAAACCAATAAAGAGTACTTAAAAGGTTCCCCCAGGTACACCTGGAGCATGATCCTGGTGGGAACCCTGAAGATGACGTCATTGTATTGGCTGGTTTTGTGTGTCAATGTGACACAATCCATAATCATCAGAGAGGAAGAAGCCTCCGGTGAGGAAATGTTTCCCTGAGATCCAGCTGTAAGGAATTTTCTCAATTAATGATCAATGGGGAAGGATCTAGCCTACTGTGGGTGGAGCCATCCCTGGGTTGATGGTCCTGGGTTCTATAAGAAGGCAGGCTGAAGAAGCCAAAGGAAGCAAGCCAGTAAACAGCACCCCATCCAGGGCATCAGCTCCTGGCTCCAATTTCCAGCCATGCTTGAGCTTCTGTCCTAACTTCCTCCAATGAAGTGGAGCTCAAGCAGAATAAACCGTTCCTCCCCAGCTTGCTCTTTGGTCACAGCAGTAGAAACCCTGACTAAGAGAGTGGTGTAGCAGATGTGTCCGTCCTTTGGATGTCAGGAAAAGATGCTGTCTAAAGGGTCATGCTTGAAAGCCACAGAGACCAGAAGAAAGAAGGGAAGGGAAGGAGGGAGGGAGGAAGAGGGAAAGGAAGGGAGGAAGGGAGGGAGGAATGGAGGGAGGGAGGAATAGAGGGAGGGAGGAAGGAAGGAAGGAAGGAAGGAAGGAAGGAAGGAAGGAAGGAAGGAAGAAAGAAAGAGAAAACAATCTCTCAGTATTTTAAGTCTGTTGAAGAAATTTTCATAGGGCTGCATTGACTCTAACCTTGGTTGTTCTAAGCAGTAGAACTTTCTAGAGCTGTTCTTTGGGATATAGCACAGTGGGGCATTTCCCAACTGGTTGCTTGTCATCCCTGGTTGAGGACTGCTCCTGAGAGCATCGACTCCTGCGTTGGGGGGCGGGGAGCTACTGAACACGCCCTCCAACCAGAGAAACTCACCATGGAGGCAGGCAGATGCTGCAGGTGATGAGTGATGGCAACTGCCATCCCTACAGGACACTCAGAGTGCCCGATGCAAGCACAGTTTTGATATGAAATGAAAGCTTACACTCACTGAGCTGTTCCGAGCCATTCACCCTGCTCTGTGCACCACCTGTCGTGAGTCTCAGGGAAAGGTGGGTCCTGGGATGCCTGGAGTGACGTTGGTGACTCCCCCTGGACCATCTTACATCTTTGCATTTGGAACAAAGACAAGCGTATAAGGTCCTTCACTTAGATCTTGGATCCGATGCAAAACATTTAGACTGCTGGACAGTCGCAGACCCTCCAGCATGCTGCTTGGGCATGGTGCCTTGCTCCCCCCAGATCCACTTCTCCAGGAGAGATCATGTAACATGTCCTCCCAGCACCTCCCTAGGGGTAAGGTTGGATTTGCTGAGCTGTGGGAGTAGAGAGGGTGAGACTGAGTGTGGAAAAGGCAGATGCTAGCATCTGAACTCATGTGCCCTCTCCTTCCTCTGCGGATACTCAGCCTCTACTGTGGTGATAGTAAGATGTGGGACCCTTAGAAATGGGACCAGTGCCCTTGTGAGGGGCCTCAGGGTCTTTCTTTGGCTCTTTGAAGACTCTAAAGCAGGGCACCTCTCTGAGGCTGATGCTGAGGCACCCAGTCAGCCAGCATCTCCATCTTGGACATTTGTTGGGCTGCTAACCAGAATCGTGGAAGGATTCCAAGCCTTCGGGACTGTGAGCAATAAACCTGAATTGTTGATAAACTACCCAAGGTAAGACATTGTGTTACAGAGGCTCAAATGAACTGAGACATCCTCCTGCCCAGTTCGCATCATCGCTGCTGTTCACAGCCGAGACACATTCAGCTTCTTCTGGCTTCAGATGCACACTTGGCCAAGACCCGCAGGGAAACAACATTCTGGGACCAGTTCGTTACCACCACGATGTTTGGTGGCCTTTCAAGCAAGATGGAGGCAGCATATCGAATGCCATCACCCGAGCTTTCTAGTGAGATTCCATCACCCTTGTGCTAGGCTCTGCATCGTGGGTCACTGCCACACCTTAATTCAGACCCTGACTCTGGGTCCTTTATAGAACCACGGAAAGAACAAAGCCTTCTAGGAGGCAGCAGCAGCTTTCTGAACTGGGGCTAAGAGGTGTTTGGCACAGGGAAGGAGAGGGGATGCCTTCTGCCTGTGCTGGAAGCTTCTTTTGTGTGAGATTCGAAAAGGAGTCGTGTTCTCCAGCTGGACCCGAGCCTGTCTAAGCCAAAACTAGCTAACAAGGGCTAGCATTGTTTACCCAGCATCCATCTGTAATGCTCTGAGGCAGGCAGATGGGAACATGGGCTGTTCTGTCGTGGTTTGGTTTTTGATTTGTGGAGTACCAGTGATTGAACTTAGCGCCTTGCACACGCTGAGAAACTTTCTAACTCTGAGCTGTGTCTCCAGCCCTCCTTTTACCTCTGTAGATTTTAAGTCAGGATTTCATTAGTTGTCCATGTTGGTCTTGGACATATGTCAGAGGCCAGGCCGGCCTTGAACTTCACTCCTTCTGACTCAACTTCCCAAGTATCTGGGATTACAGGTCTGAGTCACCATGTCTGGAGGGAAATATGTGGGTTTTTTCTTTAAAATGCATGTATGTGGATGTGTGTGTACGTGTGTAAATTATTGCGTGTGTAGAGGCTACCTCAGGGTTCACCAGTAATGTGGCCTACCTCTTCTAAGACAGGATCTCTCATTGGCTGGAGCTCATCAGTTAGGCGAGCCTGGCTGGCCAGTGCACTCTGAGGCCTTCCCTCTGGCCTCCCCAGTCCTGGGATTATGAGCAGAGGCCTCCATGCCCAACTCGCTGGCTGTGTCAGTTCTGGAGACTGAACTCAGGTCCTCGTTGTTGCACGGCAAGTGATTCACCAACTGAGCCATCGGCCTCCCCACTCACAGTTCTCAAGGAGGTACATTAACGTGGTTCAGAAAGAAAGGAGTTACTGCTCCACACTCAGAGAGTGGCCGATGCATTCTAAGTGGGCAGATCCACTGCCAAGGGGGGTTTGCTAGGGGCTGATCGGGCCTCATGTCATTTCCATATCAGAAGCCCAGGCACGTCATCCCAGGCTTTGTGAGATATTCCCAAGGAGAGTTTTAAGGCTAGAGAAGTTTCAAACTACTGTTCCCCTTGGCAGCTACTAAAGCTCCATGACAGATGCATTGAAAGCTGACAAGTCACAGAATCATACCTGCATTTGTTTAATGCAGTTTCTCAAGATGCCTTCATCCACAGACTAGAGCACTCCTGAAGTCTGCCCATCTTGTACTCCATGAGCAGTTACGAAACTGGCCCCACTGTATGTAATCTGAGAAGATTCCAGCATTCACCAGAGTGCCTGATGCTGTCTCCCCAGTTAGGATCAAAATTCTAGGAGGAGAGGATTCCTGTTTGTTGTGTCTTATTCTCTTCTGTGCTCCAGAACCTAGCACAGTCCCCTACATACTTAGTCTTGGTACTTCAGAGGAGGCTGGGTAAATAAATGTATGAATGGTCAGATGGTCAGATGAATGAATGGCTAGATGGATGGATGGATAGATAGATAGATAGATAGATAGATAGATAGATAGATAGATAGATGGATGGATGGATGGATGGATGGATAGATAGGGATAGATAGATAGATAGATAGATAGATAGATGGATAGATAGAATAGATGTATTGATAGATGGATAGGTGAACAGGTGGGTTGACAGGTGAGTGGATGAGTGGATGGATGGGTAGGTGATGGATGGATGGGCGGGCACTCTTGGCTAGGTCCTAGGCTGGAGTTTCAGGATACAGAGGCAGGCAGGTGAACATCTGCCCTCTGCAGCTGCAGTAGAGTATGGCAGGTGGCCGCAGAAGCATGGCTGCAGACTCCGAGTCACATGCAAAGCGGCCTACTCGGTGGCCAGAGTGGCCCTGGGTCCTGTAGGAGGTTCCAGAGAGATAATTAGCTATAAGGCAAACAGGGAAACCGGGAAGACCTTTCAGAGCTCTCAGCTCTGTGCCGGAAGGTGTGCACTTCCATGGAGTCCGAAGGTCAAGCCCTCCCTCTGCTGTCCTGAGGCCTTTGGGTATTTGTTTCTCACTGTTCACTCAGATCTTAGACATGACCTGAGATGCAGTATAGGATCCTCTGACTCATCAGAAGTTGGTGTGTGTGTGCATGTGTGTGTGTGTGCGTCTGTGTGTGTAGAGCTCACAAATAACATTCAACCTAAAACTTTCAGACAGCAATGTGGCTTCCTGGCTAGTTAACATTCAGGTTGAGACTCATCAAACAGAACCCAAGAGGAGGTGCCATGGGGACAAGAGTGTCAAAGGGACGATGAAGAGAAACTGAACCACCTTAAGAGAAACAAGTATCTTGAAAATGTATCTCACTCAGTTCTCAGAATTATAAAATGGAAAGACTCCAGCATCGCCTTAGGAAATCAAATCAGACACTAAAACCATCTCTAGTCCTCTCCTCACTCCCCCGCCCTGCTTGTTTCAGCCATGACTCTGCTGAACTGAACTGGAATTGGCAGGGTTTGTGTCTTGCACACAATTCTTTGAGTCCAGCCAAAGAGGGGCACTTCCTGTTTCAGTCTTTGGGCTGAGTACAAGCGAGCACTGCCTTGACAAGGGTGTTACAAGAGAAGAAAGTAGGATTGAACATGAGCGAGGCAGGATACACAAAATAACCTGGAAATGTCAAGCCGAGAAGCTGAGGCCCATTTCCTTCTCTAACCTGAATCATGTGACCAAGTCAATGTGTCATGACAGTAGCAATGCCATTCCCTGATTATTTCCTAAGTCCCAGGCTTCTCACTCACACACAGACTCAATTAATGCCTCCAGCAACTTCCATGGGGCCACTATTACCTCCTCCCTCCTTTCAGAGGGGATTGTAGAAAGCCACCCACTTCAATCATGCCCAGAAAGCCAAGGTCACATCCTGTTGCAGTTCCTGGGCTGCTAAATCTGGCCAGGAGTCTTGATTTCCCAATTCTTCTCTCCAATAGAAACTCAATCTATACCGACGTCTCCAGAGGCAAAGACCCTGGCAGGAAGCTGACAATGCAGCAGGGCTTGGACAGCACACAGGTATAGGTTTCATTATTTTTCTGGTTAGCAACGGAACAGTGCTGGTGACCCCAAATATCTTCCCTTTCCCAGCTGAACATCCTATGTGCAAATAGATTCAGAGTTGCCAGGGAATTGATAAGGGCCACTGTCCCTTATCTCCTCCTGATCCAGCTAGGTCTGGGGGACAGAACTAATTCAGAGCAAAGCTCTTGAACATTTATTGATAGTGGAATTAGTAGGCGGGGGGCACACAGGTATAAGTTAATATAAAGTCTTTTCTATTGTGGTCATCTTGCTGGAGCAATCAGGGATCAGCCACAAAGAGGGTCAGAGTGGAACAAGATGCCACCTTTGGTGATGAAAGAAAAGAATGAAGTCCCCCTCCCCCACCCAGGTGTGAAGAAGAGCCAGCAGAGCAGTGGGATTAAGATTTAGCACCAGGAGGAACCTTGCATTGGCAGACATAGCCTCAGAGCAGCTCAGCTTCTGGGGACAATACCTTCTTTACTGTGCATGCACCTGGGGAGAGAGCATCCTGAGATACGTGACAGTACCGAGTCCAGATCAGCTGGCTGCAGAGATTCCAGGACCCTGGACAGGAAGCAGGTTGTCCGAGTGGCAGGAGCACAGCCATGGTCATATCAGCATTGTGACCGACGGCTCAGCATTCTGATGGCCACTGAGTTTATTTTTTGGGGGGTTTTGGATTAAAAAAGAAAAACAGGGCTCAAAACTACTGCATACCCCAGGCTGCCCTCTAACTCAGTGTCCCACATTGCCTCAGCCTCTTCCTGGGATGACAGGAACATGCTCTCATGCCCAGCCTGATGTGCACTGTGGCTAAAAGAGACACAAAAGCCAAAACCTCACCCAAGCATGCGACATTCTTCACATTGAGCTCCAGCCTGCCTAGAGGAGAGGACCCCAGGGGCAGTACCAACGAGAAAGGGTCCAAGATAGCCCATAGTGCTAATTCATGGACACCCACAGCTCTGGTCCCTGGCCCCACCCTCTCCTCCAAGACTTGGTTCTAAAAGAACAGCCCCAAGTCTGTGGTGAGCAGCCAGCGCGGCACGTCACACAGCTGCTGTGAGAAATAAGAGGACAGAGGACGGGGTAGGAAAGGAAGCACCAAACACGGGAAGAACTGTGCTACAGAGCGGGTGCCACAGAGCAAATGCTCCTCCATGAAAGGCTAAAACAGAAGAGATGTCCTCCCCAAAACCAATCTCCAAATAAGAAACAGAAACCACAGACAGGTGCCACAGGTTTGTAATCCCAGTGCTGGGCGGGCTGAGGCAGGAGGATCTGAGTTAGGTCAGTCTGGGCTATGCTGCAAGCTCCGGGCCAGCCTGATGGGACCCTGTCTTAAAAGGCAATAAATAACACCATGAAAATAAATTGATAAATGACTCTAACAATAGACGTTCAATAAAGGGTGGTAAAAACCAGGGCGCAGGCAGTAAGTGGCAACATAAAGCCAGCCTATTAGAGACAGGGACTGAGGGAAGGATTCAAAACAAACCAAAGGCAAGAAGACCCCACAAAATGAGAGGTCTGATGGAAGGCACATACCTGCATTCCAGCATTCCTAGCACCTGAGAGGCAGAGGCAGGTGTAGGATCATGGCGAGTTCAAGTCCAACCTGAACTACATAGTTAGGACTAGTCTCAAATAAATGCTCATATACACACTCCACATGGAAAACGTACATATACCATGTATCTACACACAGGCACACACCACACACACACACACATATACACACACACATACACAACACACATTAGCCTTGGAGATTTAGAATAGAGCAATGAATAAGTAAGGCTTTTTTTAAAATGAGTTCATCTCTAAGATGATTCTTCATAAACCACACATTTCAAAATGCATTTTCAGGCATTTTTTAAAAAAATAGTTTATATATATATATATATATATATATATATATATATATATATTTGTGTTTTGCCTGCACGTATGTCTGTGTGAGGGTGTCAGATCCCCTGGAGCTGGAGTTACAGACAGTTGTGAGCTGCCATGTGGGTGCTGGAACTTGAACCTTGGTCCTCTGGAAGAGCAGCCAGTGCTCTGAACCTATGTGCCACCTCTCCAGATCCCATTTTCAGGCTTTTATTCCCACAGGCTCTTATGGGATGCAGACTTCTCAGAATCCTGATTCTCAATTTGCAGAGGAGCAAACCGAGGCTTGGGTGTTTGCTGATGCATCTGGAGAATTCTGCAGCATCTTATCCCCACCCCTGGCCTCCAGATCCTGGACGGTAATTCCACTGACTGCAACTTTCAGTGTTTCCCAGTGAGCCCAGTGAGCACTCGAAATGTGACTAGTGCCACCAAGAAACTGGAATTTTAAATTTCACTTCTTTAAGTTTGTGACATGGGACTGCTGTATTTGAACAGGCGTGCAATAGAGACTGTTCTTTTCTTCTGTGCTAAAGACCGCTTGACTACTTCCGTATCAACTTCTTCCTAGCTTTGGACTGGGACTTCTTTCTTGCTATGGCACCTGGACTCTCAGGTGGCCATCGTCTCCAGGCCTCATTTTCTGGGCCCTCTACTGTCAGCATTTTGTTTTGTTTTGTTTCTGAGTCATCCAATCTTTCAGCAAACTTCCCCTCCGGAGTCAGAACCTCTGGGCAGAACCAAAAGCAAAGGAGTTACCCAGAGCGACCCAGAAAGGAAGTTGGGATGGTCAAGTGTCTCCTCAAGGACCTCTAAGAAAATTCAATGGAACTGTACTAGTAGCTGCTACCGCAACCTGTCTTGAGGAGTGAAGGGAAGCCAGCACTTCACAGATGTAGCTGGCAGATGTGTGGTCATGTGGTTGATCAGAGTTCATGAAACAGGAGGCCTAGAGGCAGAAGTGCAACCGATCTGCTCTGAGGTGCAGTGAAATCGTGACCGCCATGTTTTCCACCTTAGCCCGCTCTTCCACTGGTGGCCAGGACGCAGACCTGTGAGCGCCCGGTGTGCTCTCCATGGTCCTGAAATTTCCCCCAGCCTTTCCAGGTCTCAGCTTTTACATCTGTAAGTTGGGGATTTTAAGACAGAGCAGATCATTTTAGCACAGGGTCCTGGGGTCCCTCATAGTCCATCCACATGTTGGTATCACCTTCCCTCAGCGTATCTACTCAATACCAGAGGGGTCTGTGAGCACCAATTTAAACCATTTCAGACTGGGCATGGTGATACACAGACACCTGTTATCCCAGCACTCAGGATGACTGAAGCAAGAAGACAGAGGGACTTTCTGTCCCTAGGAGCCTGAGCCCCACTTTACCCCCACCCCTCCCCGTGGCCCTTGAGACACTGAAGCCCAGTCGTGGCTCTAAGCTACCCTCCACTGGGGCATTCTCCCTATGAAGCATGTTCTGTCTTCACCCAGAGTGCAGTCAGAAAAGCAAGTCTGACCCATGCAGGGCCCACCACTTACTCCGCCGTGCCCTGCCTGCAAGCCCACGTGGTTTGGTTTGTGCCGTTTCTTCATCCCTGTAGCTGGTATCTACAGACCTGAGCATCAAGGTGAGTAAAAGCCCTGTCTTCACGGAGCTTGGGGCTAGAGGGAGGAGAGATTATGGGCTGTGGACCAGCTATCAACTGCAGCTAGTGAGAAGAGGTTTAGCCTAGATAATCCCACCAAGAGCCCACAATACATAAGTGAAGATAAACTCTCTATAGAGAGAGGCCTTTGAAGTGAGGCTGAGTGACAGGCCCTGAGGAGGGGGTCAGGCAGCAGTGGGCAGGCCCATCAGAGCTGTCCCTTCTCAGCCAGAGCTGCCACTTTTATCCCAACCTAAGCCCCAGGACAGACCTTTACTCTGAATCTTACTTAGTAGATCAGTTGAGTTTTTGAGTCAAGAGTCTTGTGTAGCCCAGGTTGGCCCCAAACTTACTACATAGCCATAGTCGGCCTTGAACTCCTAGCTGCCCCCACTCCTTCTACTTCCTGAGAGCTAGGACTCCGAGCATGCACCACTGGGTCCTAGAGCGCAGATTGTGTACTTTCCCCAGACTAGGAGCCCCTCCCCCAACCTGCTCTGTGGGGTGCCCTGGGTTCACTTTTGTCCTAGTCTGGATAGGAGCAAGGGCAGAGTTGGCACCTGGTTGCCCCTTGATCAGCCAAAGTCACACCAGGGCTACTCTGACACTGACTGGAGCCCTGCCTTCTCACAGGAAACACTGCAATTCCTCCGCCAAAGTAGGTCCCGTTTCAGCTCTTAGGTCGGACCTCGCCACAGGGATTAAAGTCTTTACACAAAGCATGCAGGGGGATGGGGAGAAAATGCCGTGTCAGAAAGTTAATTTTTGAGCTGGGGAATGATTTCCAGGCAGCCCAGGTGACTTTCCCTCCTTGCTCCAGGCTGGCCCCTCTGCCTGTGAGGGAAAGAGAAGGAAATAGCCAAGAGTAGGGGCTCACAGAACCCCAAAACCACTCTAGCATCCCTTCTTCTCGCCGGCTTCCCTGGAACATTTGTCAAGGTGCGAGTGGGCAGTGACCAGGATGGTAGTAGAGAGTCAGGTGACCTTAGGGGATAAGGAAGGGGACCGGCTGCCCACAGTGCTACCTGCTCCTTCCTTGGGGCTCATGTAGGCCCCAGGAATGCGCAACAACTGTTAGGCCCTAAACATTGTGAGGGAAACAGTCAAGCAGGGCTGGAAGTGTCAGGCTTAGGGACTTAGGTTGTAGTGTGTGACCTTGGCCAAGCCACCTCCTTCACTGAGCCACGCTTCACAGATAGCATGGGAACAATGGCATCTTGTTACCACCATAGAGGGGTTGGCATCTGGAAGACAGGTAGTCCCCAACAAAGCAGGTTTGGGACCTGGGGAGAGGGGGCAGCAGAAGACAGGGAACTGAGAGGGAGGCAAAAACCTGGACCCGTAGAAACCTGCAGCTTAAGAAGTGGTGTCCAGTGCCATGGTGCCTGGGTTCAAATTCTGCCTCTATCACAACTCTTTTTCAAAAGAATTTCAACGTCTTAGCACAGCTATGGTGAGGGTTCTCTATCCCTGGCAGCCAAGCGTGGTAGAGTCAGTCACATCCGCATGCTACATGGCGAGGCCACTTCCCGCAGGTGTCTGTCATTTTGTGCACGTTATGTGCTTTTTACATTATGTTTGCCCTACTTGGTGGCCTAATGCTCTGAAGGCTGAAGCAGGAGGATTGAAAGTCTGTGGCCAGCCTAGGCTACGTTATAAGACTCCTGTCTCAAACAAAGCCAAACAACAGGAGGCAGGCCTCAGACTTTGCTCCTGACTTCTGCAAGGGACTCCGGGTCTTTTCTGTGATGTCATTTAGACACAGATACTGAAGAGACGAGTGTTTGGAGCACAGACCACTGGTCGGTGACCCACAGGCCTAACAACACAAACAAGAGCCCAACAGAAATGCCTTCCGCCAAGCCAAGAAGCAGCCTAGTCTGAGGCCTCCACTAGTAAATGAGGGACCCGTGAAAGCCTCGGAGACCCGGAGACAAGGCCAGGAGGCGTCACCCAGTCCTAGGTGCAGACTCTGTACCACAGCTCCCAGACTTCAAGAGCTCTGGGGCTGGTGTTTATCCCTTCGGAGCCTCCCCGTGTGTTTACAGAAGGCTGCTCTCAGAGTACCAGAAACCTGACTCTCAGGTTCCCCTGTCTGTCTTATATAAAGCAACTAAGCCCCTCTGGGTTCTCAACAGGGGAGAAAGGAGGCACTGGAGAGGGCAATGCTGCCCCAGTCCCCACCCATCCACAGGGAAGAGAGCAGGGACTGGAGAGCTGGTGGGAAGTAGGAATGTTGCCCCCTGCCCCCTGCTCAGCACAGTGCTGACCCCTGGACTCATTAGTAGATGTCCTGACAAGTTCAAGCTTCTGGAGCCATTCATTAAAAGTGGTCCTGAGGCAGCTCGCACTCTCTGGCTGCGTAAGCCCTCAGTAATCATTCACAAAACACCAGGCGGGCAGGCACCAGTCAGGAATGGCCCCAGATCAGGAGTCCCCGCAACCCGACTCAACCCTCAGCAGACTGTATTCCTCTGGGAAAAGAAGCTGACTCACTGTATGACCTTGAGCAGCTCCTACCCTGGCTGCGCCTCAGTTTCCCCAACTGTCCCACAGTCCCATCAACTCTAAACGTGGAGTTCAGGAGAAGCCTCCCATCCTTAGCAGCCCAATGCTAAGGTCAACCTTCTCTGGCTTGGGAGAGTCCATCCCTGGTGGGATGAGCTTCAAATCCCATCTAGGTTGTTCCAGTCTGTGACCAGGGTCCCAGGGGGTTGAAGGCAGAAAGCCTAGATGTTCAAGGTCATCCTCAGCTACATGAGGAGTTCAAGGCTAGCCTGGCCTACCTGAGACCCTGTCTCAAAAGCAAAAGAATGCTTCCTTTGACTTTGTATTGAGCACATGAATCTGAGGCACCTGTGTGCTTGGTACTGGGTGCAAGGCTGAGCATGACAGATGGATCCAGAGTGCCTTGCATCTGTGCAGAGGTGAGCGTGGTGAGGAAACGAAGGCCAGTGAGCATGTGCCTGGCTTTTACTCAAAGGGGGATCTTAGCCCAGCCCAGATACTTCATGGGTTAGATGCCTCATCGCCTTGTGTCCATGGCTTCCTGGCATGGGGTCACTTGCCCCATCTCAGTGATCTGCCATTGATCTACCCAGGAAACTGGTCCTGTGCTTCTAGGCCTGACCCTGGGACCCTCCAGTTCCATTTGACAGGGAGCCTCTACCGCTCACAGACCCTCCCTCTCCAGGGCTCTTTGAGCCAAAGATAAGAAGGACAAGAGAGTGGCCACTGAGATTTTTCTCTGCACAGGCAGCCCACTAGCACACATGAGCCTTGTTCCAGCTTAGAGGGAAAGAACGGGGGCTCTAAGAAGTGAAGAGGAGAGGCCAAAAGGGTTCTTGGATGAGCCCCATGTCCCATTAAAGCCACTAGTCACGGGCTTACTGTAACACAAATATCTATGCTCCATGCTAGTCCTCAGTACTGCAAAGGGCTGCACAAGCACCCCAAATGGGCGTTGCTCCTCAGTTTCTCAGATATGCAAACCAGTCTATCCCCACATCCTTGCCAGCTGCTTTTCAGCTGTCTTTAAAAAAAAAACAAAAACAAAAAACAAAAACAAAACAGAGGTGGAAACTGCAGCACAGAGAATCTGAACATCTTCCCCAAATTCAAAGAGCCAGGCAGGGGAAGAACAAGACTAGCCCAAGTCACTATCCCACCTGCTTCTGGAGTCCATGCCCAGCCTGGAGGTGATTCTGCAGGCTGCACCAGCTCGGGGTGGGCAGGGCCCTGCTCAGTACACAGCAGAAGACCTTCTGCGGGAAAGGTTCTATGTGCTCCTCCGCTTCCTGCCTACCCTCTGGCTCTGCTTGGAGGGTGGGTAGAGCTGGCTATAGGTTCCTTCTTGCTAGAAGGTGAGTGTGAGGCCAGGAGGACTGGGCCAGAAGCACCCTCAGGATGACTGTCTCAGCCTCGGCAGCTTGATCAAGTAGCTGAGCTGCACCAACCCCAGCCTGCGGTTCTGGAGTCTCAGTTCCACCGGATGACTCCTGGAAGGACGGGCCCATTGTGCCGAAGGGCAAGTCGAGGCTCAGAGAGGGCAGTGGCCCACCAGTGTTGCTTATCTAACATCTGGAGGTGCGGCTCAGGCCAGCTTGAGACGGCTGCTGCGCTGCGCTGCTCAGCTGCACTGAGAGGTGCGGTGAAAGGGGAGTTTGTGCTGGACAGGGTCTGTCCCGGGGAATGATGGGTCAATCACATGCTAAGCCGGGACTCTGGAAGTGTCTGGGGATCGCCAGAAGACAGATTTTATGGAGATTAGAATGGACATAGGTAGTTGAGCTGAAGGTGGGGAAGGGAATTTAAGCTTGGCCACTGGGTTTAAGGCCTGGCTTTTTAGCCAACTGTATAATATTGAGCCTCTCTACGCCCGAGTCGGTGATATCATCTGATGAGTGCAGCGTGGCTCTAGCACCTGCCATGTGTGCTGGGGAAGCAGCCCTGTCTCACACGTGTTAGTTCTTTGTCCTCTCTAGATGTCTAACTTTGCCGTTAGGAAAGTTGGGCCACAGTGGGATCAACAAGCCGTGGGTACTGCCTGGCCTCATAGGGTCATGGGAAGGAAAAGGCTGGGAAGCAGGATCATCCTGGCTCTCCTGGCTCTAGTCATCTCCAGGCCCAAGCCCTCTGTCTTCTGGGCTCCTGGGATCTAGATGGTGCCTTCCTTGAGGTGGCGGAGATAACAAAAGATAGTCTTGTTCCACCTTTCAGCACCCAGCTGCACCCTGCACGTTCGTTTTCTCTCTCTCTCTTTCTCTCTCTCCTGAAAACTGTTGATTCTGGAGAGCTGGGGTGAGGGAAGCTTTCTCTGCCCCCTTTAACCCTTTCTTGCCCTGTGTGGAACCAGAAGCAACTGGGAAGGGCACTGAGCAGGGCACTCAAGAAGAAACAGGCATGGTGGGATCCTGAGTCACTAACCATCTGTCGATGACTTCTGGGGCTTGAACCATGCGGTGGTAAGGTCCGGGGAGAATGGTAGAGACCCACCATCTCTTGTGTGACAGGATGACCCAGGCATACCTCTCAGCCACGAATCCTGAGTGTGCTTCTGGCCCTCCTAGCCTCAGTCCCTCCTTTCAGGAGAAGGAACCTGCACCCAGCTCTGCTGACCCTCCGAGCTGAGCCGTCCAGGGGTGAAGTGGAGGCCACACAGAACCCTTTCTTCTGGGATCATCCTTTATTCCCTCTACCAGAAGCATCCAATGTGAGGAGTCAAAGACACTGACACCCAGCACTGCCCACAGACACCCGAACCTACTGCAGAGGTTTGAGGCCCGGGGTGCAGACTATCAGGGTTCGGTCATAGTCTCAACTCGTGTTAATCGTATCTGTGGACAGAAGAGTTGCTGAACTTGCCCCATGCCTCAGTTCACCCGATTCTGAACAGAGTGGCTGTGATGAGTGAGGGAGCCAATGCACGGCTGAAGCGTAGCTTGGGGTGTGGCATTTGTGGTACATCCTCTAAGGAGAGTGACCTCATTGTTCCCCTCCACCTTTCTCCAGGAAGACAGTGACCCTGGTGCCTCATTCACACTGAGCTTCTGTAAATCAAGGTGGAGGGGGAGCCTCAAAAAGGAATCCGTAGGTCAGTGCCTGGCACAGGTGTCCTTGAAGCTGACCTGTGGTAGTGAGGAGACCAGCGGCAGCTGTTGGCAAGGCTGGGGGAGAAACGCTTCCTGTGTCATGTGCACTTTAGGCAGGGCCAGACCCCCGTACCATATTCTCTCCTGTACTCTCCAAGAGAGAAACTAGGAAAAAATATCCCGTTCAAATTAGATCCCCCAAAATTAAGTACCTGTGAATACAGTTAACCAAAGAAGAGAAAGATCTCACAATGAAAATGTCAAGTCATTAAAAACAGAAATCACAGAAGATACTCACTGATGGGAAGACCATCCACACTCCTGGATTGGCAGACTTAATATTGTGGAGATGGCTACCCTACCAAAATTAATGTGTGGGTTTAATGCAATACCTATCAAATTCTGATGCCACACCTCACCGATCTAGAAAAAACAACCCAGAAATTCATATGGGATCACAGATAGCCCAAGCAACCCTAAGTAGTAGAAACATAGTTGAAAGGGTCACCACACCTGACCTCAACTTATACTACAGACCTATAGTGACAAAGACAGCCTGGTGTTGTGGAAGAACAGACAGGTCGACCGGAACAGAACTGGGAACCTGGAAATAAACTGACAAAGCCACCTAGGTTTTGACAAAGGAGGCAAAAATGTACATTGGAAAAAGGAGAGCTTGTTTAACTGGTGCTGACAGAACTGGGAATCCACCTGCAGAAGACAAACACTTGATTCCAGCTTTCACCCTGCCCAAAAATCCAAAACACTGAACATCCTAGACAACAGCCAAGGAAGACGCCTCAAGGCAGCAGGGTCGGCAAGAACTGTCTGACCAGAATCCCTACGGCCTGGGAGCCAGCCCCAAGTACCAATAGCTGGAACTCTGTGGAGGTAAAGCCAGCACATGGAGAAGGAAACAGCCGGCAGAGTTAACAGTTGGCATGGGAGGTTCAGACAGGGGCTAAGAGCAGAACTTACGACGAATCTCAGAAATTAAAAGTCAAGGCAATGAATCCATCAGCAAATGGGCAAATGAAAAGAATAGGCAGCTTCCAAGAGGAAGGAGGGAAGTAAGGAAGGGAGGAGGGAAGGAAGGAGGGAGGAAGGGAGGGAGGGAGAGAGGAAAGAAAGAAAGAAAGAAAGAAAGAAAGAAAGAAAGAAAGAAAGAAAGAAAGAAAGAAAGAAAGAGAAACACAAATAGCTAATCCCTAATTTTGAAAGTGTTCAATATCCCTAAATCAGCAAAATGCAAATGACAGGACGTGGGGTTTTCTGGGTATATCCCAGGAGCAGAATAGCTGGCTCATGTTAGTGCTATTTAAAATGTTCTGAGGACCCTCCAAGCAAGTTTCCATGATGGTCCTATGAATTTGTATGCCCACCAGCAGTAAGTAAGCGTTCCTCTTTCTCGACATCCTCTCCAATAATTTTTTTTAGTATTATAATACTTATTTATCTCTGCCATAGTAGTGAGTGCTCTTAACCACTGAGGTGTCTCTCCAGTCCCTTGTTGTCATGCTTCTTGATAAAAGCCGTTGTGACTGGGGCAAGGGACTATCTCAAAGTAGTTTCAATTTGCCATGAACCAGTCAGGGCAGCTCAATGCAATGCTTGGAGTATTCTATACCATGGTTGCGTCACACTCACACACACACACACACATACACACACACACACACACACACTGCACATCCCTGAGCTGGCACATGAACTTGAGCTGTGGTTCTTCAAGGACTTCTGGCGAATGGGGAGAGGTCCCTCCCTGCAGCCTCCTGGGTTGGGTTCCAGCATTTCCCCCTCAGAAGAGTATGACGCATTGAACACCAAGGGCCCTCTCAGCCCAACCTACAAATTAAGGTATCCTTGGGAAACTGTGAGTCCCTACCAGGCTGGGTGGCAGAGGCATGCCATCCTGGAGAGCCCTTCTCCAGTGTCTTCATCTTTCGGGTTGCTACCACTCCTGGTGTGGGTTTCAGAGATAGAGCATAGACACTGGTCCCCTCGTCTTGCAGGCAGCGGCAGGCAGCCTTTATTAGGCACCTGTTGTCACCAAGTATTTTCATTTTCCTGGCAAGTGGGTTTCACTGAGCCACTCTGCAGGGGAGAAAGTTGAGGCTGGGGAGCTGGGGAGGGAAATAATTTGCCAGGAGGCTGCGTGACCACGTTTCTCTTTCCAAGTCCCTGGTGCACCTGCACTGGAGGCAGCAGCGTGGCACTGGCATGCTGTGTCTTCAGGGTCTGGGGTATCAGAACCCTTGGTTCATCAGTGCAGAGAGCACTGTCCTGTGGGGCTGGGTCAGGACACTCGATCTAGCCCCCAGCTGTGCCACCAGCAACCACGCGGGCCTGTTTACACACCTGGCAGAAGTATGGACAAGTGGAAAGCTGGCTGGGCCTCAGAGGACTACGGCTGGGGCCCAGAGCTAGGGATGCCCACAAGCGGTGGAAGGTTGGCCACCTAGCTGGGAGGACTCCTAGGATGCTCTGGGGTTCCCCACTGGGGACCCCAGGCCTGCTTCCCTTTGTCCCCTGACCTCAATCTCCCAGCTGAAGAAGCAGAGGCTGTTGTTTTCAGTTCAAGTGTGCCACAAGCCAGATGTGGGCAGCGGTTTTAAGAGGTGTACACACTCTGAAACCAGGACCTGTGTTTAAACCCAAGCTTGACCGCTCTGCTGTTGCCAAGTGCCCTCCATGTGTCAGGCAAAGTCCTAGACCGTAGGGACCCACAGGGAACCATAGCAGATGGGGCTTTGCTCTGCCGCTGCCCACAGTCCAGGGCGAGAGGACACTGAACAAAGCCAGGGACCTGTGCACGACTCCGTGCACACAATGAAGCGGAGTAGCTTTGCAGGGGCTGCGGGGTGAGTGGGTCAAGATCTTTCAAAGTGGCCATCTAGGAGGACTCCCTGGAAGTGATGTCCTTGGGCCTAAGACCTCAATAACCAGAGGCATCCAGCTGCACAGATTGGCGCAGGAGAGTTCCAGGACAAAGAAAGAGCAAAAGCCCTGAGGCAGGCACAGCTGGGCAGGTGTGAAGAACCGGCAGGCTCACAGTGTCTGGATGGATGATAGTAGGTAAAGAAACGAGGGCAGGAGAGTTTCTGCTCCCTGTGGTCTGTCACTGGGAGGGGCCACACCACCCAAGATGCACAGATTCCTAGAGCTAAGAAGTCTGCAGCATTGCTCACGCGACAGAGGAACCACTGCAGAGCCCACCCTCCAGCTGCCTGCTCAGAAGGACTCATGCTCCAGGCTGCTCTTCACCTCCCCAGATCAGTCCAGGGCCAGACACTATCTGGGGACAACCCTGTGTCCCAGAGCCCACTGAGACCCTCCCAGTGGGCAGCTTTGATCTATAGCCCTGTCTCAGCCCTACCTCAACTTTGATTCCTACAGAAGAATCTCCTCCCTCCCTCTCTCCTTCCCTCCCTTTGTCTCCTGCAGGCCCTGGGCTTCCCGGGTTCCCTTGGTGGCATGGTGCCCTGCTCCTGTTTCTAGGCACCCATGAGTGTGATATGCTTCTTCCTCCATGACAGCCCCCCTGTGTCTAGGAGCTCACTGATAAATCCAGGCACCACGAGAGGAGGTGGCAGGTGGATGACAGCCTGATGTAGGGCAGGACCCGGAAGTGACTCAAGACCCCTGCTAATGTTCCTGCTGCTCTACTGCCTGGAGTCCTGGAGGCTGCCTTTTCTGATGTCATAGGATCGGTTCCATTGAATACAATGTGCCACACACATAGTAGGCTCTCAGCCAGACTCAGAGTAGGTGCTTAGCCAATGTGACTTCTGTCAGTTCCTACTCTCCAGGGTCAAGGTGCCCTGAAGTGTGGGGCAGTCAGGGGCCCTCTTCCCTACCTTTCCCAGGATTGTCTTGCCCTCCTCCACCCTGTTCCTACTCCATCCAGGCCAGGAACAATCGATGGGACAGATGACCCAAGGTAAAAGCTTCTTCGTTTGTCCCTGCCACCCCGGCACCATGGGGACAAACAACGCTTTGGCTTTGCCTGGGAAGCACCCTAGGGCAGCCATCAGCCAGCACTCACAGTGCCAGGCCCCAGGATCTGCAGGGGTGGGCAGGGAGGACCACAGGAGCTCGGGGCTCCTCCAGGGTCACCGGAGGATTTGTGAGAAGTGTACCGCGAGGGCTTGGCTGGTGACCAGCATTCCTTTGCTCTCTTATGCAACATGTATTTGCTGAGTGTCTACTACACGTCGCGCCCCATGCTGGACTGAAGACACTGTGGTGACGGGGACAGGGAACCCTGTCCGGGGGATTGTAGACAGCATGCTGGCAGATACATCTAACGATCAAGGTGGTGAGAGAACAAGGGAAGGGGCAGAGAACAGAGCAAGGTGTGCAGATCTTTTGTTTTCTCTTTTAGACAGAACTTGCAGGTGGGGATGGTGAAGGCCTTGGAGGAAGTGAGCCACGTGGGTGAAGTGAGGGTGTCCACCTCTAAGGCTCCTCAGGAAGCAGTGGTTCAGATAGAGGGGAACAGGTGCAAAGACCCTGAGGTGAGAGCCAGTTCTGAGGTCATCACGCCAACTTCCACCTCCAATACCACCTGGTCCTTCCTATATAACTTGTGATAACGGTTCACCTAGACAACAGGTAGGGTCTTCCCTTCAGTGGGTCACCTCCGTGAAGTCCCTCTCCCACACATCACACAAGGACTTTGGGCCCCACCATCTTTGGTGACCATTGTTCAGAAACTTCCTGAACTTAAGAGCCACCAACCATCACATGGGTGGTCCTTGCGTTTTCGTAGGAGGACAGTGAGCAGCCAGGGCTCACAGTCACCCAGCGGGGCAGGAGCTCATGCTGAGTACTCCTGAAGAAGTACAAAAGGTCAGCACGGAAGACTAGATGGGACACAGAAGGCCGGCAGGCTGTCCCTGTGCCTCCTCTTCCTTCCCTCCTGTCACTTCTGAAACCAAGTCTGGGCTTCCACCCTGCCATCTTTGCTAACGATTTGATACCTTAAGTATGAACCCTGTCTTTCAGGTCCTGGGCTTCAGGGAAGCACCGTGTGGCCAGGATCACCAGGCTCTGGAGTCTGCATGCGTATTGCTGTCTCTGTTCATTCAGTCATCACAATCCTGGATTTTCATACACGGACCCTACACAAAGGCTCCTCTGTAAGTAGGTGTGTTTAAGTCTTCTAGAAAAGGGGTAGGGAGCAGTGTGGGAATGTGTTCCTCCAATAAGTAAACAAGAGGAACACGATCAAGTAAATAGAGCCGTGAGGGACCGGTGACTGCTGTGGTGGTATTTACAGCTAGAGGTAAAGTCAGACCCTGTTCCTAGCTTCCTGGGATTCAACGTGGTGTGTGTGTGTGTGTGTGTATGTATGTGTGTATGTGTGTCTGTGTGTTTGTGTGTGTCTGTGTGTTTGTGTGTGTCTGTGTGCATGTGTGTGTATCTATGTCTGTGTGCATGTGTGTGTGTGTTCATGTATAAGCAGGTGCTCACCTAGAAACTAGAGGACAACCTTAGGCGTCATCCTCAGGAAGGCTGGCCACCTCCTTGAAAGAGAGTCTCTCAGAGGGGCCCAAGGGATAAGTGGTCATGTTGAAAGGGAGACTCAGAGGAGTTAGGAACTTGGCAGGGTCTGTGGGATGAGAATCCAGTCCTGATTTCAAATCCCACAAACAAGGAAAGAAAAACTTTCCATGGCCACCCACTGGTATTAAGAATAAGCCAAACACAAGAAAGGGCATCTCTGAATTTGCAGATGAACTACCACCCCCTAAATAGATGACCACCCCAGGTCAAGCCTCTCCAGAGACACCCATGATGGGCAAATTTGAAAGTGTGTGTCGGGGAGAGTGTTCCCCAGGAAGGTCCAGCTGTGCCCTCGATTGCGGCTTGCTCAGTGCCCAGTCTGTGCAACATTTTGTAGCTGTCCCATCTGGAACATCTCAATTACCCTTCCTCAGAGCATCCTCAGCATCACCCACCGGTGCAGCAGTCACAGTGGCCAGAGGGTCAGAGCAGCTGTCTGAGCCTTGTGGGGATCAGGAGGAAAGAAGCTACTTTCTTCCCTCTGGAAGACAGGTTGGCAAGCAGATGGGCTGGTGTTGATCACAAAGCAGGTTATAATGGTCCGGTCACACTCGCTAGCTATCCGGGGCTACCTGTACACTTCCACCTCCTGAGACAGCTATTGGTGGAAAATATGGCAGACTCTTGGCTTCCGAAGTTGCTAGGGGTCATGGAAAAAGATCCTCAAGGTGCTGGGAATTCTAGGCCTCAACTTGGCTCGCTCCATTCCTCTCAGGTCAGACCTTACGTCCTAGTATAAGACGTAGTGCCAGGAGCTTCTCTGTTCCTGACCCCAGCTTCCCACAGTGGACCACTTCCATCTGGATCAGTGACCCCGACACATCAGAAACCTGTGGCCCAGAGGCATCACAGAGGTTGAAACCAGGGCTGAACTGGGGCAAGCGCTGCTATTCCACGACACACCAGATGGCAGATGCCCAGGCCTTCCGAGTTTCTTCCCTTCTCTGCCACACTCAAGCATTTCCAGTGACACGTACATGGTCACCTTGACTTGCCTTGGGCTCAGAGGCTTCCAGGAGGCCATCTGATGACGAGGGAAAGGGGGCAGACACTACAGATGCTCTGAGCTGCAATTAGCATTTTCAGACTGGCCCACCAGCCTTAGAGAGATCATATCCACACAGCCTACAAGCTACGAACCCAGAATGAGCAATAAAAATAAAGGCCCTCCATGGAATCACATTTTATGTCACACAAAGAATAGAACAGGCCAGCTCCTATCAGCCAGGAACTTGAGGAGAACTATCTAAATCATTCTGAGTGCACAAGGGCCAAGCCTTCTCACCCAAACTGACCCACTTGCCTCCCAAGAGGAGGACCTGCCTGTCAGTCACTAAGGGGCAGTGACATCTAGGGTCACATCAAGAATTCTCACCAGGGAGTCCCACCAACAAAGTCTTTGTTTGATAACTAAGGTATTAGTACAGGGTGCCCAACCCCACCTTCTCACACTGCCACACGGTGCCATCTACGAATGCTTGAGAACCCACCATTGAGTTACCAAATATATATACATATACATAAACATGTATATATATATATCTCATGATGTTTTCACTAAGTTTGAGATTCCGGCAGGTTACCAGCCTTGCTGAGTTTTCACATCTCTGCTTGTCAAGGATGAAGGCAAACCCAGTCACCTCCCTGGTTGAGCGAACAGTACAGGAGACAACTGCAGAGCCTGGCTCGAGACCCTTCCTCATCATGCTGCCCAGCCTGCTATACTCCCTGCTGCCCACAAATCCAACACAAGGTCAGGCGGCTGTGACTGTCCCACTCAGTTAAAGCCAGGGTAGGAATGCCTTTTCTCTTGGTGAGACCTCCTCAGAGACCCGTGCTGGTGAACCTGCTCCTGGGTTTACAGTTTTGCGTCTGGAACAGGGCACACAGCAACCATGGGAGCATTCAGGAATACTGCTCCTATATGGCCACCGCCTTTATCCAGACCTCTGCTGGCCCCTAGGACCAGTATCCCAGCTTGACCTTCCACCTTTTCCCGAGCCACGTGCACCAGCCTCTACCAGCCTCTGATCATCCCATTTTAAAGCTAAGAAAAGTGAGAGCCAGAGAAGGAAGAAGGCTGGGGAGCCCCCAGGCCAGCGATTCGCCCAGGGCCCCGCTGGTCTTTGCAAGGGTGACATACTCCTTCTACGGTTATTTATCTGCTCTCTTCAAATCAGCAGGGTCTGATAGGTTGGAGAAGTGAGCACCAAAGAACTCGCTGAACAATAATCTAGAGTCACCGTTTCTTGTCAGGCATGATGGAGGCCTTCTGCCTCCATCATGTCATATTTTAAATGACACCTTCAGCTATCCTTTATTTTGTGAACATTGACTAATTTATTGACATGGCCAAGAACCTTCTGGAATAGGCTAAGTGTGATGGGGTCTCGCACCCTCTGGGTACTGGTGCTGGAGCCCCTAGGAACTGGTGTGAGCCCTGAGCTCACCCCAGCCTTCCCTGGGTTCTCAGCACTCGGGTCCTCACTCCAAGACACTCTGAGAGTGTTGCTGTCTCCAGCCTTAGCTGTCCTAGCTTGAGCTGGGCCTCTGTAGAGACTTTTCAGAGGTGACGCAGGTCAGGTGGTGTCTCCTCTAGGAAGCGCTCAGGAAGGTGTTGGTCTCCAACCATTGAGCAACTTGGTACAGAGCAAAAGCAGCTGGCACGCAGTAGGCGCTTACTACATAGCAGGCTAGTTCTAAGACACCGACGTACACTGACTTCTTCAAATTCACCGTGTTGCGATATCGCATCACCTTTTTAGATAGAGGTAAGCAAACCAAAGTTCAGAGAGGTTAAGTGACTGGCGGCCGGTCACACATTTGTCACTGTGAAGGGAGATGCCCCAGTAGCAGCAAGCAAGCGGTTAGAACTCAAAATCTAGAATTCCTTTAGAAGTGGGGAAGAGTCGGAGCGCCCAGAAAGACAAGGAAGGGAGAAGAGGAGCCCGTGTTCCTAGTGGGAGGCAGGCTCAAGCGGGGAGGGTCTAGGCCCGGGGCCACCGTACCTTGGGCGGCAGGGCGAAGAGCACGGGCAGCAGAGCCAGCGGCACCAGCAGCAGCACCAGCAGGCGCCGTGCGCTCCACACCTTCTTGGCCAGCGCCGCCAGCGCCGCCATCCGCGCGATCGCCGGAGACCGGCCCGACTGCCCCTCAGCGGCGGGCAGGGACCTAAAACCCCAAGGGGCGGGGAGGAGTCACGCGGAACCGCCCCGGCCGCGCCTCCTGGGCGGCAAAGAGTCGGGGGACAAGGAGCAGGGAAGGGGCCCCGGAGCCCCCACCCCGCAGACCCACACCACGCTAGGCGCTCTGGACTCAGGTGGGAAATGGGGTGAAGTCCAGGTGGGGCTGAAGGCCTCAGCACTGTCACCCTAGTTTAGACCCTTTGGGACAGACCACACTGCTGTGACCCACAAATGGCCTCAAGTGACCGGGCTTGCAGCCTCTTCCAGACTTGGAGGTCGGTGGGGAGTTTAAAATGAGTGCTTCGTGCAAAGGGTGCAGTCACCTGTGGGTGGGAGTCTTCCCTTTGCAGTGGCAGCTGCTACAGACTGATGGTTGTGTGATTTTGAGACAGGCTCTCATTTAGCCCAGGCTGGCCTCTATCTCCCTATGCAGCTGAGGATGACCTTTAACTCCCATCCTCCTGCCTCCACTTTCTGAGTGTTGGCATTATGGAAGCTTGCCAACACCGCGGGTTATGTATGGAGTGTAGTTATCTGTCGGAGCCCCAGAAGGGTAGCTGCTGGGTCAGCTTAAGATCCAGCCTCTACTATTTTAAGAAAATGGGGAATCTTTCCTCCGACTCTGCACTTTACATCCCGCCAGCAGCTCCTGGGGCCGCTTCTAGGGGAACGCTGTGTGTGCAGCTTTGGATCATCGGACCCTACTGGTCCCTGAGGTGCTGGGAAGGGACCAGGGCCTTGCACATGCAATGCAAAAGGCGTGAGGCCTGACTCTGCGCTCTTCACTGAACAGGTCCCCACACCTCCTTAGTAGTGTGACATGTTTCCCCAGTGGCTTCTGTCGAGAAAGGGCCTTTTTGGGAAGTTTCTTGCTTTTTGTCATTTTTGTGGGGTTTTTTGGGGGAGTTGGGGTATTGAACAGCATTGAATGAATATACAGTTCATAGTCTATAGGCATCATCATTTTACCAGTCCCTGTAAAATATGAAAACCTTATTCATCTCTATTTCCAACACTGCATGCGTTAAGAATCACGGCAGAACTGTGATCTGGGTCTCAGCTTCAGACTTAGAAAACCCAAGATCGTATTAACGTGGCTGACTTCGATATAGCCGCATTAGCTTAATATTCTCTCAGACAAGGTAGAAGGTGACAAGGAACACCAGTGCTGACTTCTGATGGCACACATGCTGTGGTTCACCCATGCCCACACTCTCACACGCACACACCTATGCACATACGCAGAGCTTAAAAATAAATAACTCAGCCGGGCGGTGGTGGCGCACGCTTTTAATCCCAGCACTCGGGAGGCAGAGGCAGGTGGATCTCTGTGAGTTCGAGACCAGCCTGGTCTACAAGAGCTAGTTCCAGGACAGGAACCAAAAAAGCTACGGAGAAACCCTGTCTCGAAAAATTAAATAAATAAATAAATAAATAAATAAATAAATAACTCAGCAGGTAAAGGCATCGCCAAACCTGGTGACTTAAGTGGTTTGATAGAAGGAGAACAATGACTCCCTCAAGTTGCCCTCTGAGCTTCCACACACAAGTGGTAGCACATCTCTTCCTCTCTCTTCCTCTCTCTTCCTCTCTCTTCCTCTCTCTTCCTCTCTCTTCCTCTCTCTTCCTCTCTCTTCCTCTCTCCTCTCCTCTCCTCTCCTCTCCTCTCCTCTCCTCTCCTCTCCTCTCTCTCCCCTCTCTCTAGTAATAAAATAAAAAAAAATACACAAGAGAGAGAAATGGGAAGGGAGGGCCTTGTGCTCATATCTCCCATGGTTCCAGTAACAACTTAGCCAGTTTTTAATCCCCGTCCCCTGCTGATGGTGTCCATCTTAACTCTGACTGTCTGGGAAGATCTCTCGGTGTCGTGGCCTTGGTTTGAGTTTGGTCCAGGGTTCCTTTGTGTCTGTTTCTTCGGAGTCCACTGAGGTTCTGGGACCTGTGGAGACGTGTCTTCTCCAGCTGTGACATGGACCCAGGCATTCTCCCCTCAAATGTTCCCTTCTCCCCACGCCTTCTCCTGTCCTGCTAACCCTTAGAGTGCTTGGTGTCAGCGTGCGAATTTCAGATTCTTCCACATTTTTCTGCCTTTTTCCCTCTGTGTGCTCCAGTCTGGGGACCCTAAATATCCTGTCTTTGGTTTTCCTGACTTGTCCTTCATTGTATCCATGTGTGCAGGGCTCAGTCTTTGTACACAGGGTCATGCATTTGATCCTGGCATTTTCATCTTCATTAGCTTGTCGCAGTTTCTCCTCAAGAGAATTGTCCCCTTTATTTATGAATGTTATTCTTTAAAAAGAATCCATTTCGGGCCAGGCGGTGGTGGCGCACGCCTTTAATCCCAGCACTTGGGAGGCAGAGGCAGGCGGATCTCTGTGAGTTCGAGAGTTCGAGACCAGCCTGGTCTACAAGAGCTAGTTCCAGGATAGGCTCCAAAACCACAGAGAAACCCTGTCTCAAAAAACCAAAAAAAAAAAAAAAGAATCCATTTCTTTTGTTCAAGTTTTAAGTCCCAGATTTTAAAGACCCAAGTCAACCTCAGATCTTTCGATTCTGTTGACATTCACATTTTTTTAAACATTTAATTTTATTCCTGGGCCTGTGTAAGTGTCTGCCACCTGAGTGTCCACGGAGGCCAGAAGGGGGCATCCGATTCCCTGGAACAGCGGTTTGGTCATGGGTCGCCTGACGTGTGTGCTGAGGCCTGAACTCTGATCCTGCACCAGTGCAGCGAGCATTATGGCTAACAGAGTGAGCTCTCCCGTGGTCCCACGGTCACATTCTGTTTGTTAATCTTCAAACACACTGTGGACACTCTGTGTGAAGGGTCAGCAGAGAAAGGCATTCATCCCATTTCCCTTTAGAAGGGGAGCTTGGTCTTCACAGGCCCCAGCTGAGCCAGGCCTCAGCCTCTGTGTAGCCCCAATTGCCTCTGGCTTCAAATGCTCCAAGGAGCTGGATTCTTCCTGCAGCAGGATGGGACCTGAGCCCAGGAGAAGCCAGGGCTCTGCCTTGGCTCCCAGCATCTGTATTAGGGATGGCAGGAGGTGCCTCCCTCCTCTAAGGTTGAGTTGCCATAGGTTTATTTTGTTTTGTTTTTGTTCTTTTGTTTTTGGTTTGGTTTTGCAAGACGGGTTTCCCTGTGTAGTCTGGGCTGTCTTGGAACTCACTCTGTAGACCAGGCTGGCCTAAAACTCAGAGATCTGCCTGCCTCTGCCTCCCGAGTGCTGGGATTAAAGGCATGTGCTGCCACTACCCAGATGCCATAGGTTTTTATAGTTGTTGGGGAGTCACCTGTTCCCACCAAGGCCACTTCACATCCTGGCACTGTAAGAATCTTCTAGCAAGTATTACTGTCATTTATCCGATGGTGGCAGGGTGTGACCCCATGCATTTTTGAAGGCCTAAAACACCGTGCATGTCCGTTTCTGAGATACCCCACACTTCACTCAGTTGCTGGTAGCTGCAGTTGGTGGGAGCAAGGACACCTCTTAGCTCCTCAGCCCCATGGCTGTTTCTGAGATACCCCACACTTCACTCAGTTGTTGGTAGCTGCAGTTTGTGGGAGCAAGGACACCTCTTAGTTCCTCAGCCCCATTTTTCATGTGTTGTAGGCGATGTTGGGGGATATTCAATCATACTGTGAACCCCAAGTTCGCATTTGTATTAATTAAACAAATTAACGTGGAGGCTGTGTTAGCAACTAGTTGACAGAAAGTAATCATCGAGCCTCAGAGGGCATCCGGGAGAGACAGAGAGACACAGGAAGAAGGAGGGTGATGTTTTGAGGGACATCTGGCTTTTTCTGGCTTGGCGAAGCCGAAGCAGGGGTCTTTCAGAGATGCCAGCAAAGAAGAAAGACTAGCTAACTGTGACCTAGTCTCTCTGAGTTAGCAGGGTTTTTCCCAGTCTTTGAATCTTGAGAGTCTTATTTATAAACAGAAGGATAGGTTTAGTTTAAGACACCTTTAGTGGCAGCAACAGAGTCGGTGCCTGCAGGAACAGGATTCCCACCAGGCTGCACCCGAATGGCTGGGGTAACTGGCGCAGCCTGGTAACTGCGGAGTTGCCATTACAGGGTGAAACAACAGTAGATGAAGGCGCAGCCACTGTGCCGAAGTTAAAACAAGGTGGACGTGGACCACTTCGGCCTCGCTGTCGGTTCTCTGGTCTCCTTGCCTAAACTCCTGTAGTGTCTTGCTTTTGAGGGAAGCCCCTTTTCCCCCAACGATCCTCACTCACTCCAACCCTTCCCTTTGATGTCTTGTCACCGTGCATGGTGAACCCCACAATTCTGGGCAGTAGAACTCCTTTGTAAGGAGCTTTTGTCCGTGCCAGTCTGGCTGTGAGGCACATGGCTGGCTCCTTGGCTGCCTAAGGCGAGGTTCCTGCTCTTGGGCAGCTAATCTGGAACAAGAGTAGTAGGGGCTTTTCTCTGTGATGAGAAATGATCTTGCCATTTCTGCTAACATGCAGTTCCTTAGGTGGCTGGCTCAGTGGATAAAGCATTTGCTATGCAAACTTGCGGACCAGAATTCAGATCCCCAGAACCCATGTAAATACCAGATGGGTGTGATGGCTCAGAAGGTGGAGACAGGGGGTACCCAGAGTAAGACTGACCGTATGGGTGAACTTTGGTGTCAAATGAGAGACTCTGCCTCGGTGAACAAGGTGGAGAATGGCGGGGAAGCCTCTCAGTGTCAACCTCAGGTCTCCACACACATACACACAAATACGTGCACATACACTCATACATATGCTTTTACACGTGTTAACACGCATATACACATGCACATGAACCACACACACACACATATATATGTGCAAAACACTATTTCTGTTAGGCTTCTTTATGTCCTCGGCTCTGTACAAACTGTTTCCACTGGTTCTTTTGCAGCCTAGAAAGCCTCTTTCTTGGTGGGGTGGGGAGGGTGGAGTGGAAGCAGACTCTCCCTGTTGTGAGCCTTAGCTTTCAAGGGCTAAGCCATCTCTCCAGATCCTGCGTACTCTCTTGTTAACGTCCTGGACCAACCAGAAGTGCAGCACTTTCAATATGGCTGCGTAGACTATAGGGACTTCGGAGCATCTCATATGGCGGCCAGGTGTGGAGGTGTGTGCTTGGAGCCCCAGAACTTGTGAGGCTGATGGAGAGGATGTAAGTTCAAGGCCAGCCTGGTCTACCTAAGAAGACCTGTCTCAGGAGTGAGAAAGGAGGGTATCCTGTTGCTCAAGCTCGAATGACATGGGAGTTTGGGGCTAGGCCCGACCTGGTGGTGTGGGGTCTGTGGGTCTGGTCTGTATGTATGTTGTATGTATATGTTCATGGAGGTGGTTGCATGTAGGTGCCTGAGCATGCATTTATATGTAGAGACCAGAGGTTGGCATTGGTGTCTGCCTCAATTGCTTTCAGCCAGCAGTTCAATTGGGTTGCTGTTGATGAGCTCGAGAGATTCACCTCGGCCTTTGCCTTGCTGGATCTGGATTCGAATTCAGGTCCTTTGTGTTTTCATGGCAGGCACCTTACCAACCAACCCACCATGAGAATATATATATATATATATATATATATATATACACACACACACACACACACACACACACAATCTGGGAAGGGATAAATTAAAGCCTAACACAGTTCTAAGGAAATAAATCTTGTTGTTGTGTGCACATATACCTGCACTCCCAGCATTTGGGAGGTGGAAGCAGGAGGCTCGGGAGTTCAAGACCAACCTCAGTTCCAGGGTAAGCTTGAGGCTAGGTTGGGCTATAGGACATCCCACCACCACCAAAAAGAAAAGTGAAAAAGAAAAAATAAAATGAAGAAAGTAGATTTTATGAATTTGACTCCTTTGTGCTGGCCATGGTGTCAGGGTGCTCGTGAGTTATGTCACAAGGGGACTTCTGTGTATTTACTTGACCCATAGAAGAGTTAGCTTTGTGGGAACATGTAACTATAGTTCAGGCTCTGGAGGGAATTGTCACTTTTAACTGTCAACTTGACACAGCTTAGAGTCACCTAAGAAAGGAATTCAACAGAGGGATTTCCCAGATATAACTGCCCTGTGGGTGTATCTGTGAGGGACTGTCTTCATTAGTAACTGATGGAGGAGGGCCTGTGGGTGTATCTGTGAGGGACTGTCTTCATTAGTAATTGATGGAGGAGGGCCTGTGGGTGTATCTGTGAGGGACTGTCTTCATTAGTAATTGATGGAGGAGGGCCTGGTTCACTTTAGGCAGTACCATCCCCTAGGCAGGTGGTCCGGGGATGCATAAGAAAGTCATCTGAGCATGAGCCAGAGAGCGGCATTCTTCTGTGGTTTCAGCTTCACGTGCCTTCCTGTAGTGATGGACTGTGACTTGGGAGAGTAGATGAAGTAAACTCTTCTCTCCCCTCAGTTGTTTTTGGTCAGAGTGATTCAAAGCAACAAAAGGCAACTCTGGCAAGGATTAAATGTTGCTTCTGATTTGTGTGATGTCCTGGGTGTTGATCAATCCTTCTTATTCATGAATACCATCACTCCCTGGGTGCTTATGTGGAGTCTGGCTCAATCTCAACGGCTTTCTTCTGTGGAATAATCCTTTTATACACTGTGAAAATGTGTTGCTCCCATTGGTTTAATAAAGAGCTAACTGACCAATAGCTAGGCAGGGAAGACGTTAGGCAGGAGAGCCAGACTGAGATAATGCTGGGAATAGAAGGGTTGAATTGCCACGAAATCTGAAGAGAAACAAGATAAACATGCAGCGCTGAGAAAATGTATTGAACCACCTTGTAGAATGTAAATAAGAAATAAGGATTAAGTAGTAAGAACTAGTTAGTAATAAGCCTAAGCTATTGGCTGAGCATTTATAATTAATACTAAGTCTCTGCGTGTTTATTTGGGAGCTGGCTGGTGGGATAGAAACTTCTGCCAACAGTTTACCATGGATTAGGCCATTGAAACTGATCCTCAGATGCCTCATTATATAGAGGAGGAGACTGACACAAAGAGCTTACGGAACATATTCATGAACACAAAATAGGGATTCAAAGCATAGTAGTGTAGCCCGAGTTCACATGCCGAGCCCTGTACAGCCATGACCCAGTGTGTCTGGCCCTCTATACTCACAGGATCATGATGTCCCCATGACATGTCAACCACCCATCATGGTTCCAGAACCACAGACACCAAGGGACAATTATGTGTGTGTTTCTTAGGTGTGAGGTCACTGACATCAGTGATAGCATGGGACAGGGCCGTGCCTCCACACCCCAGGTTTTGGCAGGTACTGTAAATTTCAATAGGTTGTATGTGCTCACCCTCCAAGCTGATCCCCACCTCAGCACCCTTGAAAAAACATCCAACACTGTGATCCCCAACCTTGCTTGCATATGGGAACTCCTGGGAGATTTAGAGATGCTCGTACCACCCCGCCCCCCAATGAAATTCCACACTGTGAACAGTCATCCCCCAGCCTCTGGAAACCTACTTCCCATCTCTAGAGCCCTGCCTGGACAGCTAGCATCCCCACTCAACTAGTGTTCCCCACTCAACATACTCTCCATGTGTATCCCCGTCTTAGCATGCACTTCGCTCCTCTTCATGGCTAAATGATAGTTCACTGTGTGATGTAACACTCATTCATTGGCTGGCAGACATTAGGATGATTTGCATTTTTGGCTGATCAGAATGGTGCTGCTTTGAGCATCATGTACCCAAGTGTGTGTGTGGTGGGGGGGTTGTACACATGTGCATGTGGGTGTGTGTGCACGTGTGTGGAGGGCAGAGGTTGACACTGGGTATCGGTAACTTGCTCAATTACTTTTTAGTTTTTGTGATCGATGTCTCACTGGGACCCAAGGCTCATCAATTAGGCCAGGCTGACCGGCACAAAGATCCTCCTGTTTCTGCCTCCCTGGCACCAAGATTGCAGGCCACACCAATATGCCTGGCTTTTTATGTGGGTGCCTGGGAGCAAATTCATTCTTCCAATTTACATTGGCAGTGACTTTACTGACAAATCTGCAGATCAGGTTGGTCTTGAACTTACAGCAATCCTCCTGCCTCAGGCTCTTGAGAACTGTAATGGCAGACTTGGATTGGGGCTGTAAAATTTGGTCTCTTGCCAGAATCACACGACACTGTGGTACGTTCTTTCATTCTTTGTTTGTTTCTCTGTGTAACCCTGGTTGTCCTGTAATTCATTCTGTAGACCAAGCTGGTCTTGAACTCAGAGATACCCCCGTCTCTGCCTCCTCAGTGCTGGGATTGAAAGCTGTGCCACCACTGTCTGGTGATGTTCATTCCTTCTTACAGCTACCTTTGACTCTGGGCAAGTGAATTTTCAAAAATTTATTTCACCTGTGACTTTTCAAAGCCCCCTTTAAAATAAAATCTACTTAAGTCTACAATGCCAAGTGATCTGCAGGAAGAGACTAAGTACCTGGGGGCACAGTCCCAGTGACTCTGGGAACTCGCAGGCCTGGGAAGCCTTGAGTAGGTAGGACTCCGGATGAGAAGCCCCAGGCTCACCCTCAACCCTGTCAAGCTACGGCATTCTTGTAAATCCCAGGACAAGGGACTTCCCAGTGGACCTGTCCCAGGCTGTGATGAAACCTCCTCCCATGACCCCAGTCAGCCCAGCTCGGCATCATCAAAGGGAGCAGACAACCTCACGTGGGGAGGCCAGGCCTACAAAGGGCCCTTTGGATCTTTTGGGCTGAGGCAGGTGGGCGGATACAAACTGACCCACTCCCTAAGGTCCAAGTGCACGTAGCTGGGACCAGGGAGTATCAGAAGGAGCTCTGGTGGGCTCCCCTGCTCCAGACCAAGCTGAAAGCGTAGAATGGGGTGCCTGGCCTTAGAACAGAAGGGGCTTTCTTGTGGCTCAGATGTAGCGACAATAACTGTATCGTGTTGAGCACAGGAGCCTATTTCCAGATCTAGCCGGCAACTGAGGGACACCCAGGGCCAGTGGGCAGCCAATGGATAGCCAGGGCCAGCCTTCCGATGAGGGACATTGGGAGACTGCCTGCAGCTAAGGGACACCCAGGGCCAGCAGGCAGCCAATGGATAGCCAGGGCCAGCCTGCAGATGAGGGACATTGGGAGACAGCCTGTGGCAGAGTAAGAACTCTTGCCTCCTATTTCTTCCCAGTTAGGGTGCTCAGGAGGCAGGTCAGGCCCTCCCAGCTCTGGCCCTGCTGGTGCTGCCTGGCTCCTCTCCCTTCACGTGTCCATGACCTCCCAGGTGGCTTCAATTGCTCTCCTCACAGAGTAAGAGGGTGGAGCTCAGAGATGCCGGTTGTGACTCAGGCCTGTGTTGCTCGCCCTTGGCCACGCTGTCCCGAGGCCTCTTGAGCCAGACCCGGGGGGCTGGGGGCTATGACACCCAAAGCAAACTAGAAGATCTGACTCCAGGCATCCGTTGTGCTACCATGCTGGTAATGTCAGAGAGGAAGGCTTTGGGATCCCTGCTGGGATTCTGACTGCCATCACGGAACTGGATTCCAGAGTGTTGAAGAACTTCGTGCAGGGAAGATGACGTCAAGGTAGGAGGGCAGCACCTGGAGAACTGAGGCAGGAGAATCGTAAGGGTAAGGCTAGTTTGGGCTACATAGCGAGACCCTGCCTCAAAAAGAGAGATGAGTGGGGAAAGAAAGAAGAGACCAACATGGGACTGTGTAGCAAGTCAACAGTGCTTAATGCTTGAAACCAAGCAGGAAGGAGGGAGAGGACCTTGGCAGCCACTCCAGCTTTCGTTCCCAGGACAACTGCTCCTCCCTGTGCCGCTGTCAGCATCTCCCAGTGTGACACTGCTTAGAGGCTCCAAGAGCAATATTGGCTTTGAGGCAGGTCCCAGCACAACCCTCAGGTGGGGGCTGGGACTAGCAGCCCCCCTCGTGGCCTGGGGGCCCAGCGGCTCATCCTCGGGGGTTTTCCTTCCTATGGGGAGGATTGTACTCTGGCTCCTGGTAGAGGAGGAGGCTACACACAAGTGGCTTTGATCGCATCAGACCCCAGCATTCTCATTGTTTTTTGTTCCAAATCACAGGCCAGGATTACATTCAGCCTTGCCTCCAGCAGAGAAGTCAGTGGGTAGGTGGGGCTTGTATATGTGTATGGAGTGTGCGCTCTCTCTCTCTCTCTCTCTCTCTCTCTCTCTCTCTCTCTCTCTGTATTGGGTGTGGTATGAGTTTATATGTACATGTATGTGATGTATTTTCAAGTATGTGTACAGTATATGTGTGATGTGTACTTATGTGTATATATATGCACGTGTATGTATGTGTATTTGTATGTATGTGTATGTATGTTAACATATGTGAATGTGTATTATATGCATGCATGTGTGTATGTGTTATAAGTAAATACGTTTATATAGACATACAAATGTGTATGTATGTGTGTAAATGTATGTGTCTGAATGTGGATGGTGTGTGTGGATGTGTGAGAGGAAGGCTCACATCACCAACCTTTGACACTTTCCAATAAGCAGCAGTAGGTCCTGTTCACTTTCTCACAAGTTTTGGTAGCAGAGAGACACAGAGAGAGCATGCGTGGTCTATGATCAACCGCCAACAAGTGCAAGAAACAGGGCCTGCCCATCCCTCCAGGAGCAGCCAAGTCACTGTCCTTCCTAAGCTGCTGGTCTGGCTGTCTCTGAGCTGAAGACATTGTCACAGAAGCGTTGTTTGTCTCTGAGATGAAGACAGCGTGGGTCCAGTAAGGAGCCTGCAGGTGCAGCAATGTCTGGCCCACACCAATTGCTTCACTTTGCAGGTGGGGAAACTGAGGCCCAAGGAAACCTGAACTCTCAGAGCTCACAGAGGCAGCTGGAAACAGAGATTGGCCAGGCCTTGAGCAGTGAGATGGGGAATGGGTCTGGGGTGAAGCCATGGCAGAGGGCGGGTTCAGTCTCCACCTGTGCTGTGGCCTCAAACTCTCAACATGGCTATAGAAGCTCCAGCCAGCACATTTTAAAACAGGAAGTGTTGCAGGGCATGGTGGCACACATCTTTAATTGAAGCTCCCAGGATCTCTGTGAGTTCGAGGCCAGTCTGGTCTACAGAGTGAGTTCCAGGACTACCAGAACTACATAGTAGAAAGACCCTGTCTCAAACCCTGGCCCCAGAAAAGAAAATAATTGAAAGCAGGAAATGCTGAGGGGTTACGTCTGGACAGGAGAGCCCTCATGTCCTCTCCTGTCAGAGGCACCTTTGCAGATCTGCCCTGGTGTCTCATTGCCCAGCCAGCGGCCATGTGCTACCCCTCAATCAAGGACTAGCCAGACAAAAGGTGCATTATGCCGTGACCACTGGGGCTGGCTCCGTGGAAGCCCAGGGTGTCTGACAACTCTGGGGAAAGCTGACTCAACTCCTTCATCTGGAAGAGGCTGTCTCCTGCCCTCCCAGCATGCATTTCAGCTTTCCTCTTGGCATCCCTTTGCTTCTCAGCTTGTTAGAAAAACAGATTCTTCAGCGAGGGAAGCAGGAACTGGCCTGGCTACTTGGTTTACAGTGGGCTGCTTTGGCCCATCCTCAGGCCTAGCTACTCAGTTTACAGTGGACTGCCAGGACACGTCCTCAGTCTGTGAGCGTCACCACCTGAGTGGCTTCACGACAATGTTTGCTCATTGTGGCCATGTCCCATGTGAATGGTGATATCTGTTTGTGGTGTATACTGATGGGTATGTGTGACTTAGTTTCTCTTAAGGAAGGACTGAGGTTTCAGGTGGGGACAGCAATCAGCCTCCGACTGTCAAACCTTGGGGTGTCGGTCTCCTGTGTACCAACGGTAGACTTGCTCAGGCTCCTGCTTCACCGGAGGGAAGTCCATTGGAGTCTCTAATGTGGGTAACAAAGGGCTGGCCATCCTGTCCCATCTTCCGACATCTCTGACGGCCATCTAGCTGTGGGTGTTGCTGGTCCCCCTCCTGGCTCACCTCCCCCAGCCCTTTCCTGTTCCCTCCTGCTCAGGGTGACTCAGAGACAAGCACCACACACAGGCCCAGCTGCTGGTCCTCTCTCCAGAAAGCACTAGGGCTCAGAGGTACAGGACGGGGTCCAGGCCTGCAGCTACAAACAAGGAGACACGGATGGACAGCCCACAAACTTCCTAACATTGGGGCAGCGTAGCTGGATTGAAAGGGTCCAGCAAGATAGTTCGGCAGGCAAATGCACCTGCTGCCAAGCCTGAAAACGCGAGTTCAATTGGCCAGGACTGACATGGCGGAAGAGGGGCTCTCACGTGTCCCGACCCCCTCATGCAGTGGTACAGCACACCCCGCACCCAAAGTAAATTGTTAAGTTTTTCAAAAAGTGTTCATCTCCCTGCTGAGTGTGAAGGGACGCAGGGCCAGGCAGGAGCAGGAAGCCCCTTGAGGAAGTCCTGGTGTTCAGCAGGGACCAGGAACCTCAGGGCCATCAGTGGGACTTCCCCATCACTGGGGCTGCCCCACAGTCCAGCCAAAGTGCTCACCCAACACCTAGGTGAGGATCACGTGAAGAGGATGGAAGAGAAGTTGGGGCAGGAAGAGCCACTGAAGTGGCTGCCAGCGCAGATGACCAGAAGTGGTGTCTGCTCAGCTGAGACATGAGGTGAGCTGATGCGCAGGTTCACTAGAGGGGAGGGAACAATGCCAAGCAGGGGTGGGGGATGGGGTGAGGAGGGTGTTAGGAGGGAGGAGGGGAGAGAGGGCGAGGGAAACTTTTCTTCATCTTCATCTCTGCCTGTTCCAGAGTGACGACAGCATGCGACCTCTGGTGGCACAAGACAGAAACTGCCCTGAATCAGAGGGCAGGCTGAGTTTACTTGCCCAAATTGTTGGTGAGGGGCTGCTAGTAAGGGCTTGCCCGTCAGGGCTGGGTAGCAGCAGTGCCCTGAGTAAGAAGGCAGTGAGGTGCTTGCCTGGGTGCAAAGTTGAAGTGCTGAAAGTTCAATAGCCAAGGCAGACAATTTAAGTTTTAAAATCATGTTGGGAGCCCTGGGTGGTGGTGCACACCTTTAATTCCAGCACTTGAGAGGCAGAAGCAGGTGGATCTCTGAGTTTGAAGCCAGCCTGATCTACAGAATGAATTCCAGGATATCCAGGACTACACAGAAGAACTTTCTCAAAACAAAACAAATTGATACGGCATGGCTTATGGCAGCTCATACCTGCCTGCTTTTGGAAAAGTCTGACTGGGACTGTATTAACAATGGAGTTACAGCTCACACTCCACCCCCACAAGTGGGGCCAGTAACACTGTGGCATGGCTCACTCATCGCATTCACCAGCAGACTCTTCAGGAGGCACCCACCACGCCAAGTTTTACAACATGGACCCAAGGACTGGTTCCATGAGCAGTTACCTAGAGGAGTGCTGACCAGGGTCCTCAGGGTTGAACATGTGCTGGTGTCCTGCTGGACTTCCCCACCTGGCTTCATTCCTCTGAGCCTGCTGCCTCCTGCGAGATACTTATCTCACAGAAACAAAAATAAAAACAAAACAAAACAAAACCCAAACCCTAAACCTCAAAGAACGCTGGCAAGAGTGCCTCTTGCTTCCTGTGCTGAGCTAGCAACCTCTGTCCAGGCCACCACCCATCTACAGTGACAACATCCTGAGAGCTGACTACGAAAACCCCTAGCACAGAACATGCCATGCACTGAGCAAAGCTCACTGGCAACAGCTACCCAGGAAGGGCCATGTGCATCCTCTCCTGGCTGTCTGTCTGTCTGTCACATGCTGGCACTCAGGCAGCAGCAGCAGTTGTGAATGGAATTCAGTCCTGGTCCGGAGAGGACTCAAGTATTCAGACTGGAAACCCGGCTTACCAACTTTACAAGGCACTTCATCTTTGTTCTGCCTCCCCACCGCTTGAGATACACCAACTCTCTTCTCTACCCCATGAGCTTCAAGACCTATGGACACTGGAACGGTAAAAACCTACATGCTGCTGTGTTCTAGTCATCTGAAAGCCATAGCCTGCTTTTCTAGAAAAGAAAAATTCAAAATGCTATTTCTGCATCTTTTTATTCTGACTCTCAAAAATATTTCAAGAATTTATCCATACTATATTTAATTATGAGAAGAGGGGCATATGCATGTAAGTAGAGGTACCTGAGGAGGCAGAGCCACTGGGTCCCTTGAAGCCTGAGTCCTGGACTAGAATCCTTTGGAAGAGCAAGCACCACAAGGCCACCTCTCCAGTGCCTCAAAAACACCTTTTATAATAAACTCCAAATACACCCATGTAAAAATACACACCTAAAACACTTCGGAGAGCAGTCCACTGTATCCCAGTCAGTCTACAGTGCTCTCTCAAAGTGATAGTTATATCCCACTAAACTGGCTTGAAGCAGTCTTTGTACACACACCCAAATCCCAGCAGGTTAGAGGGAAGAGAGAGAAACACTATCCCCGCCTTTATCTCTCCAGGACTACAGTACCGTTCTCAAATCAATGCCACCTGGAATGCATGAGGTCCACAAGCCACTGTTTGGGAGAAAGCCTATTGGATTTGATCTGAAACACCCAGGGCTAGGGCTGGGGACGCAGCTCAGTTGGTAGAGCACCTGCCTAGCATGTGTGAGGCCCTGGGCATTGATCAAACAGGAGTGACAGACAGCACACACCTATACTCCAACGGATGCAGGAGATCAGGAGTTCAAGGTTTTAACCTCATCATACACAGCAAGTGTGATGCCAGCCTGAGTTACACACCAGTTCTGCCCAGACCTGGCCTTGTACACATTAAGCTCCTGAGAATAGTGAACCGCAGGTGACGGTGGCACAGCACGATCGCAGGCCACTTAACAATGACCCCACTGCCGAGCCCAGCCGCATCCACAGCATTCTCACTGGGAGACAGTTACTATAGCAACTCTGCTACCCGACCATGGACCGCTTTCTCCCTCTCAGGCGCACTTCATCTAACTTCTTCAGCACTGGACCGGACTTTTTGGATGAAGTACCATAGCTCTTTAGAAAGGCTTCAAACACAGTCTCGGTGTGGGGGTGGGTGCTGAGGAAGGCCTTCTCCAGGACATAGAGGTCGACGCCTTTATCTTCCGGCAGTCCCGAAACAAAACTCAGCCCGAAGTCGAGGAGCACGATGTTCAGCTGCTCCAGGGGCCGCTTCAGGAGCATGTTGGAGGTGGTGAGGTCCCCGTGAATGAGGTCTTCGTCATGCATTCTGGCCAGAACCTGCCCGATTCTCCTGGCCAAGTCCAGGAGGCACTGGGGGTCTTTTTCGGTCTCCATAGTGGATTGGATATAATCTCGAACAGTCACCGAGTCTTCGATTTCTTCCATATATAAGCAGTTAGAAGCATAGTCCACGAAGAAGACAACCGGGGCAGCTATACCTGCAATGGCGACACAGGTGCTAGTGAGTGCGTTCTGTATGAAGGAGGCGTCACCTGCTCAGGTAGGGCCAGTTTTTAGTCTAAATCTACTTACCCTGGAGCAGGGTTGAGGAATATGGTGGGAATGACAGAACTTACCCAGAAGCTTGCCCAAGCCCTGCCCAAGCCCTGCTCAGGTCCCTCAGGACTATGGCCCAGCCCAGGGTGCGTCTGCAAGTGTCAAAGCTTGCTCCTCTTTCTCAAGTCACCTTAGGACTGGAATTCATTGCTACTCCCTTAAAAAAACAAAGGAAACAGAATCCGAAGGGAAAGCAACCTCCAGTCTGACCTGACTAGCAGGAGGCTAAGCAGCATGTCATCTTACAGACCCATCTTTTTCCCAGGACAGGCAAGTTCAAATCCCAGTCCCCTCCTTATTAGTGGTGAAACCTCGAGGTTCCATTAGCTTCTCTATATCTTGGTCTCCTATACTGTTAATGCGGTAACAATAGCTCCAATTAACTCCAGGAGTCTCCCCTGAATGCCAACCTCGTCCTTGTCAGGGACACTTTCCTAGAAACTGGAGACCTGTCAATAAAGATGAAGGTAGCAACCATCCTTGTCTGATAACTTATAAAAGAGGGTGAATCAAAAAATATGAACACTACTTTAGAGCTCCATTAAGTCTGCTAGGACAAGAAAATACCGGCCTGTTCACTGTTGAGTTTTCCCAGGTGGCCCCGCACCTATCAGTGCCCTTGTGCCGAGTAAATGCCTAAATATCTGTAAGTGTAAAAGCAAAAAAGGTCAGTGCTTCGGAGCCACAGACAGCCCGCATGGTGGCTGTGGAAACTCGGGCACTTTCCCTTTGTGCCTCAGTCTCTCTGGAGGACAGTTCTGTTGGTGGGAGTGTAAATGGTACTTTTAAAGAAAAAAATGAATCATTTCATGAAATCAGACGTTTACTGAATGCTTTGTGAGCATTCAAACATATGACACATAGACCTTCTCTAATGGTCACAACATCCCTGAGATTCCCATAACACGCAAGGAAACTGAGGAGCGCAGTGCTAAACGACTCGATGAAGGACCATGCTTAAGAGTCTGAATTGGCGAGCCTGACTTCTGGCTTTGGACACGCGCCTGGTAAGGCACCTGCTGCTTAAAACTACCAAATGGAGGGAGGGAGGGAGGACAGTGAGCAGAAACGGCAGAAACGGGGAAAGTGAGGCTAAAAGACACGTTGAGGGACAGTTGCCGAGCAACAAACCAAACGGAAACGCGTCCCGTGCGACGCCGGGAGTCCTTAAACACTTCTCTGGTCTCGTCTCCTGGGTCTCGGAGCCCTATGAAGTCCCGTCCTGTTCCGATCCGTCCCATCCGCCCCATCTCCCGGGTCTCGGAGTCCCGTCCACCTCCGTCCCGTCTGCCTCACCCGCGCGGCGGCAGCGGAGCAGCGCCCGCGCCTCCTGCACCGTCCTCCGCCGGCCGAGCCGCGCCTCCAGCGCCGGGTGCCGGTAGCTCTTGGGGAAGCGATGCTTCACCACGGCCGCGCGGCCCTGAAAGCGGCCGCGGAAGACGCGCGCCTCGGCGCCCTGCTGCACCAGCTCTAGGCCGCTCAAGAAGAGCCGGCTCCGCTCCCGCGCCGCGGCCAGCGCCTCGGCCTCCGCCTCCCGCTCCGAGGACGTCTCCGCCATGCCTCGGGCTCGTCCCGACCCCGGCAGAGCCGCTTCCGCTCGCCTCGGAAATCCTCGGGCCTCTTCCGCCACACGACACTGCCCCCGCCCCACTTCCGCCCCGCCGGAGTGCTGCCGCCTAGTGACCTTTCGGAGCTCTGGCTTTCCGGACGCGCCCCTTGGCTCTTCCCGAAGCTCTTCGTCTATCTCCGTGATCACTCGGCAAATTTCGGGCAACAGTTTCTCACTCTTCGGCTTTCTCCGGAAGCCCATTGCTGATGCTCAGACTTTGGGAGCCGTCTCCAAGTTGGAGGCTCTTTTGAGAAAAGTCTTTTGTGAACGCTCTGCTCCTTTCCACTAGGGTTCTTTCCTTTCCTTTCCTTTCCTTTCCTTTCCTTTCCTTTCCTTTCCTTTTTCCTTTCCTTTTTCCTTTCCTTTCCTTTTTCCTTTCCTTTCCTTTCCGTTTCTTTCCTTTTTCCTCTCCTCTCTTCCCTTCCTCTCCTTCTCCTCCCTCTCTTCCCCTCCGTTCATTCTTTTCATCTCCGTCCCTTCCTTTTCCTTTACTTTCCCTTTACTTTCCTTTATTTTTCATTCCTTTCCTTTTCCCGCTCCTCTCCTTTCTTTTTTCTTTGTTTTTGAGACTGTGTAGCTCAGATTAGCGTCGAAATCATGATCTTCCCATTTCAGTCTCTGGAAATATGCTCTTAAGCCAGAAGGGAAGAAGGGGCTAGGCAGAGCTCTCTCCCCAGATGCCACCGGCGCCTGGCATCAGCGTGTCAGCAGCCAACACCATTCCTCTAAGTTTGGTTTCCTCATCTTCAGAATGAGGATGCCTGGTTCTGCTGAGGCCAGGGTTTATCAGAATTAAAGAAAAGGCCGATTACCATGCCTGTGGACAGGGGTCCTCTTCAGATGGCCTCCCTGACCCTACCCCTGCCCCACACTCCTTGGGTCCTGTTGAAAAATATAGACGAGAAGCCTTTCGAACCAGGGTTGCTATGGCACCAGCATCCTGGCTCTGTGGTCCCTGGGTTTCGTTCACACTCATGACAGGACCCTTTTCACACATCAGACCCTTTGTGTGGGCTGAATGTTTTCCAGTAAAGCTCACCCCGAACCGGTTCCCTTTATATCCCCCAGTGCTCAAGTTTGTAGCTTCATTATCATAACTGTTTGTGTCCGCATGGCCATTGCTATGGTGACCAAAACCATCTGACCCTTTGCCTTAGAAATCTACAGTACAAAGATGATGACCAGAGCCAGACTTACTAAGTCAGGCCAGGTTTAGCTCTTTAAACCAGAATCAAATGTTCAACGGCTCATCACTGTGCTGAGGATAAAGTTCCTACACCTTAATTCGGCCCATGAGGCCCTGCAGGGAGCTCCTGCATCTCTTAGAGACCCACCCCCACCCCCACACACCTCCAACACCCCACCCGGCCCATCCTGCTCCCTCTGCACAGTCTTTGCATCTGCTGCCTCCCCTGGGGGAAATGTTCTTCCCGCCCTCATCACCTAGACCCCTGCAGACATCCTTTTTCCGCAAACCAGGGTCACTTTCCAGACAAGGCCTTCTGGTCTCTCTGAAGAGAGGGAGGTCAACTCACCTCCGCCCTTGTTTTCTAGGTGCCAACCCTGTCTCTCGGACTCCCTTTGTTTATGGCCATGAGACTGCCTGATTGATGCCTACCTCCCCCTATGGAGCTAGCAGTCAGGCAGAGGACTGTGTGGTTCCCACCCTTCCCCCAGCGCCAGAGAATGGGTACCCACCTAGAGTGTCTTTGGGATAGAGAAAAAAATAGAATCGGTGCATACCTATGTTCTCAGCGCTCAGAGGCTAAGACAGGAGGCTGCAAGTAAGACTTGAGGGGTGGATGCTGGGGGTACTTAAATTCAAGTTTTGACCTTTTAAGAATATCTTAGTGGGGAGGGCTGGAGAGATGGCTCAGAGGTTAAGAGCACTGACTGCTCTTTCAGAGGACCCAGGTTCAACTCCCAGCACCCACATGGCAGCTCACAACTGCCCGTAATTCCAGTTCCAGGGAACAGACACCCATGACAAAACACCAATACACATAAAAAATAAAATTATTTTATCACTTTTTTTTTGAGAATTTTATACAATGTATTTTGGTGACTTTTTTTTTTTTTTTTTCCAAACGGTGAAGTGGAGTTAGCGGCTTCTTGTCTGTCTGGTGCTGAAAGGGCAGTTTAGAGATGCGGTGCAGACCTTAAAGGTGCTGAATGAGAAAATGAGTTGGGAGAGAAGGGACACAGGCTAGGCCACAGCTGGTCCCTGTGACTTTACAGGAGCGCAGGAGGCTGGAGATTAAGGGTGGTGGTAGGGACCCTCTTCATTTGGTTTCTCGGAGCAGATAGTAGTACAGTGCAGGTTTGAGTGGAAAGTCAACTGTGCAGGCTTCATCCCAAGAAACGTCAGAGAAGAGTGATAGGAACAGGAGGCTGCCAATACGAAGTGGGCTGGCCAGCTACATGCCACAAGGGCCAGCAAGTTCCTACTCAGAACAAGAGCCAGTGCAGAGACTTAGTGTCTTCTACATTGGGGAGGGTCCTAAGAAACGGAAATTTTATCCAGGAAGAGGGGTAGAAATGGACAGAATGCCTGCAGAAGAGAGCAACTCCCTCCAGGACAAGGGTGGCCATTAGCAGTTGTAGAGCTTACCCCACAGCTAGCTCTGTATACACAGACATAGCTGGTGTTTCATCCTTTCTAGAATTCTACCACTGCAGAGAGAAGCAGAGAGTTTATCTCTCCCCAGCTCTTACCCAAACTGCAAACAAACCTCTTTTCATTCACTGATTCTTGCCTCCTAGACTCTGACAAAGCCTGCAACAATGACCCTGAGACCCCTGGGTCACAGAAGCACTGCCTCCAAACAGCGACGGGTGAGGGTCACTCATCGCAGGATGACTTAGAAGGTGCCTCTGATCTGCTCCAGCAGCAGAGTGGGGACAGAAAATGGCAGGCACTATGCTCAGACCAGGGTACACTTGAGGGGCAGAGAACAGAGGCTTCCCTTTGGGTATAGTGTCATCCAGGGTGGGGACATTTTCATTACTCATGACTAGAATTGTAACAAGTAACAAACAAGCTTAAAGGAAATAACCAGGCAGTGGTGATGCAGGCCTTTAATCCCAGCACTTGGGAGGCAGAGGCAGGCAGATCTTTGCAAGTTTGAGGTCTACAGAGTGAGTTCCAGAACAGTCAGGGCTACACAGAGAAACCCTGCTTGAAAAACAAAAAACAAAAAAAGAAAAGGGAAATATGTTTGAACTTGCATACAACATAATATATATGTGATTCAACTCTGGTTTGGATAAAAATGTAAAGTTATAAAGATTTACTCAGAGTTACAATAGCTGACTTTGAGATTTACACCTAACTACTTATGTCTTTGCTAACTGATCAACACTAGGCTCCTAAAAATTTAGATAAGTAACAACATATGTTTGTTCAATAAGATCTATTTTATAAATAAGATTTATAAATTCCTAAGGTCTACTCAGGTTTATGGTATGATTAAAGGTTTTGTTTTGATACCAAAAGAACTTCAGTTCAAAGATTGTCACTTTTAAGGCTCAAATGTAACAAAAGTAACTCTGCAAAAATTCTAATCTTATAAAAACTACCAAGTTATAAATTGTTAAGAAAAATTAAAATGTGCAAGTTAATGGTCAGTCACCTTATAGATGATCAGATTTGTTAGTATTTTCAGAACTATACTAGAAGACGTGCTGAGAACTGACCCAATTATAGAAACAAACTGTATTTTGCCTCCTGTATGTGTTTTCAAAGTTAAGCCTAAAACAAGTAACTAGAAACAAGCAGTTTGTTTAGTTTAGCTAATACTTAATAGAGAGATGGTCCCCAAACTCTTCAGAGATCTGTTGAATATAGACTTTAAAATTTTTAATGTAAAAGCTTACTGTGATAGAGAGAAGCCCCAGCTCCTGACAGCGGCCCAAATAACCTCCAAAGAAGCTGTTGGGTACAGAAGAACTCACCTGGAGCTCGCTATAAACGCGGGGTGACAAACTGCCCTTCATCTTCACCAGGATCCTGTCCAAACTGGACAAGCAAGACACTGGGGCAGTTGATTGCCCTACTTCGCCTAGACAAAGGTAAGCCAGGGACCCAGATTCCTCCTCCACAGGAAAGTCTATCAGATCTTCTGGGTCTGATGCTGCCTGGGACTTCTGCCCCCAGTGATCACAGAGGAACCTAGGATGATTGTCCAGATAGCAGGACATCTGCCATTTTTAATAGATTCAGGACCTGCTTGGTCTCTATTTCCTGTCTGCTCTGGTAAAATTCATCCTGTTTAGATCTCTGATGGCACTGATGCTAAAGCTAGCCATAACATCTGTTTAACAGCAGCAGCCAAAGCTCAGCTGCCTTCTCAGTTCTCTTCATGTGTAAGAACCAGGCCACAGGCATCACTATCCTCGAGCTACTGCAAGGTCTATATCCAGTTTACCTTGTTATCAGACTTTAGAAAGAGATAAACTCACAAAACAGATTTCAGCGCAATTTAATAGTGTTCCTTTCTTTAAAGAAACTCGATTTACAACAATTGCTCTCAGTAGTCAACCACCTGGTGTCTCATGGTAAATGGCTGGGTAGAAAGAAAATGTAGCCGGGTGGTGGGGGTGCAACCTTTAATCCCAGCAATTGGGAGGTGGAGGAAAGTGGGTCCCTGTGAGTTTGAGGTCAGCCTGGTCTACAAAGTGAGTTCCAGGACAGCCGGGACTGCTACACAGAGAAACCCTGTCTCAAAAAATCAAAGAAAGAGAGAGAGAGACAAAGAGAGAGACAAAGAGAAGGAGAAGGAAAGAAAGAGTAAAGGTTATGTAAGATTTGAGGATAAAAAAGCTTAACTTCTGAGGGTCTAAAAAATGTTTTATAAATTTATGAAGTTGTGAGAATGTAATTTAAGCTGAGTGGTGGTGGCACATACCTTTAATCCCAGCATTTAGGGAGGCAAAGACAATCTTTGTGAGTTCAAGGCCAGTCTGGTCTACAGAGTGAGTTCCAGGATAGTCACAGTTACACAGAGAAACTCTGTCTCAAAAAACCAAACACTAAAACACAACCCCTCCAAAAGAATATGATTTAAGATATATGTAAAAATTAAAATTTCAGACTTCTTTGCCTCTCTATGCTATTGTTAAGAGTTCAGAGTTTCAGCACTAGCCAGTGGAGTTCTGATGAGCTATTTATCTAGCTCTAGTAAGCAATGACTTCTACTACCATAGTCACAAACTCAAGATTTTAAATTTCCTTTTGTTGTCTTCTAACTGTAGACTTAGAAGTGCTTCTCACGATGCTAAAAACATCTGTATAATCTATATACACCCAGTTTTCAGGATAGAGGAAAGTACGTTTATGATTTTGACCCAAACCATTTTGGGTTCACAAACTTCTACTATGACTCAAAAGTGTGAGTCTACTGCCCTTCCTACAGTGTGAGTTTCAGGACAGATTACAAACAGTGCAGATACTAACATACCTGAAATTTCTGCCTTTTTTTGTAAACTTAAAAAATTCTTGTAAGTTTCAGGAAATCAACTTGAATCCACCCCTTGTGGGTCAAATGAACTCCAGATAGGTAGTTAATCAACAGCCCGTTTCCTCTCCTGCCTATTCCACTTATCCTGAGGGTGGAATCTCTTCGGGTTGCTTAGCCTTGGTACTCACCTTCCCCAACTACCAGGAACAAGGTCTAAAAGTTTCAAATGTACACCTAAGAAAAAAAATGTTACCCTGAACTCCTTAACTTTACCTTCTGTCCTTAATATAACCATAAGCATAACCACAAACCCTAACCCTAACCCCTAAATTCTAACCCCTAACCATAAACCCTAACCCTAACTCCTAACCCTAACCCCTAACCCTAAGGTGGGCTATTGTTCCAGCAACCCTCCAGTTCTAGGTGTTCCCTCAAAATCTATATCCCAGACAATTCAAAGAGGCTAGTCCCAGGTGGTCTAGCCTCACAGATTCTGCTTGTACTTCCCTAGCCCTAGATGGTTCTACAGAGCCTGGACAGTGGGTGAAATAGCCTGTTCTCCCAGAACTTGGCCAGTGCCAGTGGCCATGTCAGAGGAGCAGCAGGTAGCAATTGAAGTTCAAGGTGTCACCCACCAGGAGCAAACCCCTCTGATGGGTCAGTCTTGGACAGGTAAGGCTGTGAGACCACAGACCACGGAATGCCTTTTGCCTCTGCTGTGCCTTCCCATGTTTTCTGCTGCCATCTTTCTCATGGAAACATCCTGTCCTATTGAGCATTTTTACCTGTGGGTTATCATGAAGATAATTCCTTCCTAAACTGTGCAACCTAAGTGAAACAATGATTTTATATATAACAACAATAATAATAATAATAATAATAATGTTAGGTTAGTTTAAGTAGAGTTTTAGTGATTAAAAATACAAACAAGGAAGTGTCACACAGCTAGAACACATTCTATTGAGGAGCCATATAGACTGTGACTTAGGTTAATGATTAAGAAAAACAATTGAATACCAGTAGCCCAGCTAACTTAAATTCTTTTAACCTTGATGTTGGGAGATGTGTTCACAGGTTTTAGAGTGCGGCACAGCTGAAACAAATCTTTAAAAATAACAAAGTTAGACAAGATATTTTTGCCAAATAGCTCTGAGAAAGAAAAAAAAAACCCAAGAAGACAATCTAAAGTTTTAGGAAGGCACATAGTTGAATGTGGAACTTGTTAAGGTCAGGGAACAGGAACAAAGCAACCCAATTATCATGAGTTGGCGAGTCTTTCTTTCTAGGATTGGTGGACAACTAAAGGTGATGATTAATTCCTTACACTCATTTCTGCCCTCAATCTCCTGATAGAAAAAAACTATTGATGTGTGGGTATATGCCCTAAAGATTTAAAGTAGAGCTGACTGATTCTTTTCTACATAGAAACATTTAGGTTTGAGGTTCTTTTAAGACTCCTTATAAGATTGCCTTTCACGATAAATAATGAAGTAATTGGCCTTTTCTTTGTAATTGCAAAATACAGCCTGTCAGTAAAAGACCTAGAATTTGTGCTACAAGAGCTGACTGAGAAGGAAATCTTGTTTGCCCACATGGTTAATCTATAACAAGTTGCTTGTGTATAAATGTATGTGGCTTTCTTGGGATAATTTGTTTTTCACCTGTAATATGTAAAATGTTTAATCACGTATTAAATCACATGGAAAACATGCAGTTTCTGCTGTTTGTTTTGTATTCATTGTAATCGTTCACTTGAAAAAGAGAGTGTAACCACATTGTGATTCTTACATTACTTGAGAGATTTTGCTGGGATATATAAGCTGTAAGGGAAAGAATAGAAAGAGAGTTAAAATGGGCAAGAAGGAAAACATCAAAAATGAGATAGTTAGAAGAAAAACATCAGGAATGAGAGAAGTAGACAAGAAACATCAAAAATAAAGGTAGTGTTAGAAGGAAAACATGTAAGCTGAGAAAAGGAAATCACCAGGAAAATAAAAAATATCACAAAAGAAGAATAAAGAAGAGGCCTGAAGGAAACCATCGAGAGAATGTGTGTGTCTTTTTCCCGAATCCCCTCAAGTAGAGAAGGGATCCACCCCAATTGTGGATTCCTTTCAAGCCTCCCGATGCTTGGAAGTTGGCCTCTTAGGCAGCAGTGGCCGGGATCCCAGCTTTCTTGGGTCCCCCAAATTGTCAATGCCCCCTGACAACAGGAGGCAGTCTAAAAAACAAGGCTCCTCCATTTCTGCCTCACCAGCTATCCCTTCCAATTTCTTCACGTTTTATAATAAACAAAAGGAAGGAACGTTAGGAACCAGGTGCCACCCCAGCCTGCCTTTGGAGACCCAGCACCACCAGAGGCCACCCCAGCCTGCCTTTGGAGACTCGGCACCAGCAGCCATTGTCATCACCAGCTGCCAACTGGACAACACAGACAGCTCTCTGTGGCTTGCTGCTGCCTGTGTGAACCTGTGGCTTTCAGTTTGCTAGAGACCTCAGCACTCCACAGTGCCAGCTTTCTCCCTCATTTATAACACTGTGTAGACCTGCGCCGATGCTGTTTGATTTGAATTTGCAGGGCCTGTATCACCTCTCAGTGGGCTGGGTCCTTTGACTCTATCAGAACTCACAAAGAAGTGAGGGGTGGCTCTTCTGGTGTTGGCAGACATGGACCCTTGTGTGCCAAAGGCTTATGGGTGGGGCTGACTGACTTAGAGGCTTGCAACTCCTGATTAACTAGGGGCTCACGGTCCAGGCTCTAGTGCCAGAGACTTACGGATCCAGGTGCCCAAGTTAGAGACTGATTGGTCTGGCTTTGGGTTGCCATGGCCCAGCAATTCACAGCTTGTGTAATCATTGGTTCTTCGCAGCAGCAGTTAGCAGCAGTCAGGGTCAGCTAGTGTCACAGGTCCCTTGCCTCTGTGACACAAGAGAAACTGGAATAAAATTGATACTATAAAGGAATCACGGATACTCTTGCTTAGGAAATATTAGTGTCTTAGGGTTTCTATTGCTGTGATGAAACACCATGACCGAAAGCAGCGTGGGGGAGAAAGGGTTTATTTGGATCACACTCCCTCGCTGTACATTGTTCATCTCTGAAGGAAGTCAGGACAGGAACTCAAACAGGGCAGGATCCTGGAGGCAGGAGATGATGCAGAGGCCATGGAAGGGTGATGCTTACTGACTTGCTCTACATGGCTTGCTCAGTCTGCTTTCTTATAGAACCCAGGACCACCAGCCCAGGGATAACACCACCCACAGAGGACTGAGATCTCCCAAATCAATCACTAATTAAGAAAATACCCTACAGGCTTGCCTACAGACTAGTCTTATGGAGGCATTTCTCAATTGAGGTTCCTCCTCATAGATGACTCTAGCCTGTGTCAAGGGTACATAAATTTAGCCAGTATAATTAGGTTACACAAGGTAGACTTAGCTAAGGGAACATGTTTTCAGTGTGATTGGAAGAAAAACTGTGTATCAATGGGCTTGTTAGAAATAGTTTTGTGCCATAATAGAAATTTATGCTCACTGAGAAACATTTCTGTTAAGACTGCATTTGGAAGGCAGAAGCAGGAAAATCCCTGAGTGTGAGGCCAGCCTGGTCTATAGAGTGAGTTCCAGAAAGCCAGGGCTATACAGAGAAACTCTGGCTTGAAAAAAAAGGGGGGGGGGTTGTTCACCAAGGTTGTTGCAATTCAGCCCATTCCCATAGCAAAGAAGACAAGCCTGATTTACAACTCCATTGGGTCCATTCTCATAGCAGAGAGCACTGCTCTAAGAGCTCACAGGGACCTCACATCTCAAACCGCGACAGCCTCTACTAATCCCTCATCTGCTATCAAGTCCAGGTTCTCTTATGGGAAACATATTTGAATGGTTAACACTGATGCACTTATGAAATAACTCTGGCATCTTGTTTAAACTGTTAGAAGTGTAGCTTGAGGCCAGGACTTGAAAGAGATTTAAGGATGACAGTGTACGTGGAATGTACCATTTTTCTCTTTGGGGCTGGCTTGCTTTTGTGTGTTAGCCAGAATCAGTCAAGTACTATTATTAGTTATTAAAGGGTTTTTCCTTTACTAATCTCTAAGTGTTTGGCAAGATTGCTCCCCAGGAAAGCACATTTATTTTATAATATCAGGTGTCAGGGCACACAGATTCCCATAGTAGCTGTAGCTACTGGAGCCTCAGGTGTCAACTCCTTGCTCTTACAGGGAGTAGTGTTAGTTTGGAACTTTGGATGCTGAGCCCCTTTGTCCTTAGAACTTGGTAGCTCCCAGGAACTCTTCCACAGACAAGACCATAATTCCTTGACTTAGCTTTTCATACCTTCTCTGTATTTCCATTGGCCTTTGCCATCTCTCTTGCCTCTTCCCCACTGTTAGTTTCCAGGCTGGCCTCAAACTTGGGATCTTCCTGCCTCTGCCTCTTTCAGCAAATCCTACTGGTATGTACCACCACATCTGAGTCACAGCACCAATGTTATGATTACAGCACAAGTTGGAACCCTGGCAGGTTCCATGGTGGGTGAGGACCATGGACAGGAGACGAATACACCATGAAGACAGAGCTTGAGTGTGGAGCTTAGTGAGATAAAGGGAATGGAGAAGGGAAGAGAGAATGGGAGAGAAAAAGACTGAGAGAAAGAGACAGAGATGTAGAGAGAGGAGGAGAAAAAGAAGAGAGACAGAGGGAGATAGAAAGCTACCTCCTCAGAGAAATGTCAGAAAGGAGGAGAGCAGGAGCAGGCAGGGATTGTCTCTTAAAGGAACAGGGTGCTGTCCGCCATGCACAGAGGCATGGCGCAGGGCGTGATACACTGTGCCAGACTCCCAAGGGACAGGGCCAAGGTGTGCCTGGATCCTAACACCCTCCACCTCTGGAATTCTGAATTCCTGAGGAAGGACTCCTCATCCCTCTCTGAGAGAGAATAAGGTTCTGCCTGCCTCAGTCCTTGCAGGATGACTGGAGCAATGCCTCCTGGGACAGGACTCCTGGCTTCAGCCACAGTAACCCTCAAGGTTGCTCTGTCCTCAGAGTGCTCACAAGGCTTTCAAAACAGTCACACTGCCTTCAGGGCCATCCAGTCACTTCCCAAAAAAGTGATTGCTCAGTTGATGGCTCCCCTGCCAGGCTTTAAGATATGAGGGAAGGGTCAGTCTGCTGCCACTCACAGACCTGAATGGCTCTGCTCTGAACACTTTTACTTATTTACAGAAAAAAAAAGCATAAGAGGGTGCTTATAATAAAAACTTAAAGAAATGCCACATCAAAATTAATAGTCTCTACAGCTTTGCACAGTATTTAAGAATGTTTAATGGTGCCTCGTCCCTGCCTCAGAACCTAAGGGAACACAGTCCCTCTGCCTGCCTCACTTTATCTATGTTCTTGCTATGGGTTGACTCCAGGACATTTCCTAAGCTGGCTACTTAGGTGAGTACAAGGAAGGCCGTTCAGGTGGAAGCTTCACCCCAGTCTCTGGCATCCATATACCCAAAGAGTCTGGGATGTTCTGGTGGAAGTTCCATCCCAAGCCTCCTCCCCCATCTCTCTCCAAACCCTGCTGTATCTCAGAAAGTCTGCCAAATGATGACCCCTCCCCAGAGATGCTCAAGACCGCTCCCACAGAAACCTGGCCCCCAGAAAACAGATGCGTGGTTTTCCAGTCTTCCTTTCCTGTCTCCTGTCTGGGGATCGTTGGTTTGATTTGGTCTGATTTGGATTGTTGCGTCAGCAGGGAGGCTTATGGGGCACAGAAACTTTTCAAGGCCACAGCCCTCATCAGTTGTCACTGAGCATTGACCATGACCAAGGCAGAGTGAGTCCTGGGCTTTTATTCTGAACCATATGCTGGAGTAAAGAAGAAAATAGAAGAGAGTTTTGTTTGTTCATTTTTTAGGAGCTGAAGACTGAGCCCAGGGCCTTGAGCTTGGTAGACAAAATCCCCAATCCCTAAAAGAGAGTTTTTAGAAGTTCTTGTTCCCAAGGTTTCATTCTAGTAGGGAGACACAATAAATCATCAGATCTGAAGTGTGTTCGAGGTCAAGGAGTCTTAGGAAGGCAAATAGGCCCAATCTCCTGTGTGTGTGTGTGTGTGTGTGTGTGTGTGTGTGTACGTACACAATCTGGATCACACTTCCTCCTTTCAGGTGAGGCTCTCCTTTTCTCGATCAAGGTAATGAATAGTGATGGAATATATACCAGCTATTTATCGTTCTGGAACAAATGGCTACAAACCTAATGATTTAAAGCAAAATTAATCTCCTTATGGTGTATGCACCTGTCAAAAGTTGAGATCAAGGAGGACTTGCCAGCCAGCCAGGGTTGGGGGAAGAGGCCTGAGCACACTGTGATCTTGGCTGAGGTTCAGTTCTTCACAGGCAGCTGATCTAAGGCCCTCAGTTCCCCACCAGCTAGGGCCTGGAGGCATCAGCACTGTGACTCAGTAGAGCCTTGCCCTCAGTGGGGGGGCTTCCACAGGGCATCTCACGCTGTGGCAAGTCGCTTTGTCAGATCAATGGCTAAGTGACCTAGAGTAAGGCTGACACTGCCAACTTTTATAATCAGATTGTAAATGGCAGTTTGGCATCTTCTGTTTTTTAGAAACCTAGGACTTGACAGGGAAGCCAAAGAAATGGATGGCTCTGGGACATGAATGCCAAGGGGTAGGAACCATTTGGGTGTATTTGAAAGGAGCTTCCTCCTTGAGAGGGTCAAATGAAGAAGGAGGCCTCCGTTTTCTGTGTGTCAGGCAGGCACACCATCTCTACAGCAAGCATGAGCCACAAAGACCAAAAACATCTAGACCATTCCAGTCACACGCCTTCTATGGATGGTCTCTCAGGAGTGGAATAACTCTTACTGAACTGGCAGGTGACACAGAGGAAGGAAGAGCTGCCATGGGACTGGCCAAGAGGAAGTGCGTGCAGAACGGTAGTATGGTAGGACGGTTGGAAGGTTCACATCAGGAGCTCTGTTTCCCAGAAACTCCTTGTGGTTGGAATCCCAAATGCCCACCCCCACACACACACACACCACAAGCTCACATCTGAATGTCCAACTTGCCGGCCGTTTTGAGGGCTGTGGTGACTTGAGGCGAGGCCTGCTGGTGGAAGTGGTTTGCTAGGAACCTTTGAAGTCATTTCCATCACTCATTCTGGCCCAGAGCTCTCTGCTACCTGTCTGTCATGATCGGAGGTGTCTCTGACATGGGTTTTCTACCAACATTAACTCCACCATACCTTTCCAACTATGATGAACTGAAACCCCCTAAACCATGAGCCAAACTAACCTGCCCTCTCATGGGTCAATTCTGTTGGTTGATTTGGCTAGGGCAGTGTCAAAGTACCTCGGCTTACTCAAGCAAGTGCGCCATCTCCCTTGGCCTCAATTTTCTTGTCTCCAAAATGGGAATCAATTGGAGTAGTTCCCACCTCCTTGGGTTGTGGCGGGGTTAACAGGGAGGCAAAATACCAACAATGTTAAGTAATTTTCAGAAGTAATTTCACTCGATGGTTTCAGTTTTCAGTTATTGCTGTACAATTTGATCTAAAACTTTGCAGCTTAACCAACCATTTCTTCCTTTCTTTAGATTTTTCAAGACAGGGTTTCTCTGTATAGCCTTAGCTGTCCTGGAACTAATTCTGTAAACTCAGAGATCTGTCTGCCTCTGTCTCCAGAGTGCTGGGATTAAAGACATATGCCACAATCACCCAGCTAACTAACCATTTCTTATACTTGAGCATGGGATCTGGGGCCCTTGAATCCAGTCTGTCACTGCTAAATGGTATCTAAGACATGGTCTGGTCAGGACTCCTGGAGGCTGGGGGCATCTCACAGAGGCTGACTTCGAGATGAGCAGAAGCTATGGCTGTATATTGAGGTCATCTTCAGGCCACTTTTGTTAGTGTGGGCTTCCTCACAGCATGGCTGACAGCAGGTCTTTGTTAGCTGTGTGAGAGAGTCTCCCTACGCGGCCTGAGTTGCCCTCAAACTCACAGTCCTCTTAATTCAGCTTCCCAGTGAGTATGTGCCACTATGCCCAGTTAGTCAGACCCACCTGCAGACTTAGCATCCCGGTGTCCCAGCCTCAGCCCAGTAGTCTCATAGCTTGGTACTCCGGGCAATCTCCTGGTATCCATACACCAGGGAGAACATGAAGAACTTGGGACCATGTTTTCAAACTGCCCTCCCCGTCATTCCTCTCAGACTGTAAAGGGCCCTGCCCCAGAAGGTTTTGTCGACACCATCTTTTTGCAAGATATGTGTCTGTGTCCGTGGCACTTGGGCCTACTTGGAGAAAGTACATATGTCTACTAGGAAGGCTGGGCTAGTGTGAACACCTGAGCGTGGAAGCCTGCGTGTGAGCACAGGAGGCTGCGAAAGGCTGTGCTGAGCCCACATGTGATCTTGGAGTGAGAATTAGTGACATTGTCCCCAGCCTAGGTGCAGGGTCAGCCACCCCATGACTCCATACAGCGACAAACAGAACCCTTGATCTCCCTTCCCAGCCTCATGGCACTCCCCTTCCAGTGTTTAAGTCCTTACCAGATCTCCTCTAGTTTGCCAGCTTGTCTCCATCCCAACTGCTGCCTGAGCCCAAAGAGCCTCATCTCTCCTGCCAGCTGTCCAGCTCCCAGCCTTGCTCCTGTACCCATCAATTGGAATGGAACTCCTCCTTCCCGGACTGGGATACTAAGGGGTAGAGCACTTGCCTAGCAAAGCACTGTCCCCCATATTCATGGCCCTGCCTCACTGTCTGGGGTTGTCTTTTCTTGGCCCATCGACTCCTCTCCACTTGACCTCTCTGAACTCGTAGGTTCCAGATCCCCAGCCTTCACTTGTGATGCTCCTTTGTACCCCACTGGCTCCTTTGCTGTCCCCTGGGCCTGGTCCATCAGGCCCCAGCTGAAGTTTCTCCTCCTTAGACCGACCCAGCTGTCCCCAACTGCCTGGCCCGGCGCCCAGTCTAGTGTTGTGCCGCCCTTCCTGAAGCAGCCGGCCCTTCTGACTTCTTTAACTCATTTTCTTCTGCCGTTGGAAAGAAAGCTCCTAAGGAACAAGGAGCGAGTCTGCCTTGTCCCCTGGGCCAACCTGAGTCTAGGCTAGTGCTCCTGTGGCTTGCTTGTGCCCAGACCTCCATGAAGAGTGAATGCTAAATGCCTGGGATTTCAGAGGTGCTGGGTGTGTGTATGTGTGTGTGTACACATGGGAGAATCCTGTCACAGGGGGTGTGGTATGTGTGTACATGGGAGAGGCCTGACACAGGGTGTGTGTGTGTGTGTGTGTGTGTGTACACATGGGAAGGCCTGTCAAAGGGGGTGTGGTGTGTGTGTATTTTGGGAGAGGCCTGACACAGGGTGTGTGTGTGTGTGTGTTTGTGTGTGTGTACACATGGGAAGGCCTGTCAAAGGGGGTGTGGTGTGTGTGTATTTTGGGAGAGGCCTGACACAGGGTGTGTGTGTGTGTGTGTGTGTGTACACTGGGAAGGCCAGGGAAGGGTGGGCCACAGTGACTGTGGAAACTATTTGTAGAGTGACAATCCCTCCCAGGAAAACTTGAAGTAAGTTCCCTTGTAGGGCAGCCACAGAATTGGCTGTCGCGGGGCGGTCCCAGACTACCCTCTGTCCCGCCCCCCAGACTCAGGCTGGCCGACGTGGCGGCGGTGGGAGGGCTCAGGCCCCAGCCCTGGGGAAAGTTCGTCGCCACTGCTATAGCAGGCATTAGACCAGGACGTGCCGGCAGCCTGCGCTGCTCACTAGCTATGGGTAAGTCGCCAAGGAGCCTAGAAGCTCTGGGCTGGGAGAAATGCAGGCCTGGTCCTCCACCCACCCGCACCCCCACCCCTGACTTCCCCAACGCAGTGTAGGAAAGGGAGCCCCTCCCCATGTCAATCCGCCTTCCCGGGGAGTGGCCTGGCCTCAGGGAGCCCCCAGGAGTCCCAATGAGATGATTCTGCAGACAGGGCTTGGGATGGTTTTGCATTTAGGGTCGCTTTGGGGTGCTGAGGTTCCCCGGGGGCTCTGCAGACAACTCTGGGGAGACTATAGCTCTGCAGACTGGGCCATACGCCCAGGAGCCAAGCCAGCCAACAGGTTGCTAAGCACCCAAGTGCTGGGTACTGCCCTAGGTCAGGACATTGCCAGGCAAGGATTAGCCAGAACTCCTGTGCTGGGTTCAACTCCAGTGAGAGGAGAGGGATCCACGGCAGGAGCCCAAGATTTCTGTTAAATTTTCTGAGTTCAGAAACTCAAAGCCATAGTCAGTCCCTTGTTCTTCAATGGGCATATAGTTCAGGCCACACACACGCACACACACAGAGGCTTGGACACCCAGTAAACAAGGGAGACTGTGCTCTCGGTCTTGGAGGTGAGGAATTGGGGGTAGTGAATGAGATGCTGTGTTACATACAGGGCTCCGGAGGCCCGGTGGCGTGTTCCTTGGGTAGCAGAGGGAGCCAAGGCAGACCCGAAACCTTACCCAGAAGTGGGTTTTGCTGAGAACTGAGAGAAGAGCTTCCAGGTGGCAGGAATGCACAGTGGGGTCCAAGTCAGGGAGCTCAGGGGATAAGGGGAGGCACAGACTGTGGAGGGCTCCGAGGGCTGTGAGGAGAAGTTTGGGCGTTATTCCAAATGACAGGAGAAGCTGGAGGTTTTAAGTTGCAGGTAGTGAACGGGGTTCCTTGAACTGTCTGTTAAAACCCTACCGAGGCTGTCCAGTGGAGAGTCATAGGAGCTGACCCTGGTTGTGATATAGCTAGTGTCTCATTTCCAGATAATGAGGTTCAGAAAGGTCCATTCTCCAACGGCCATGCCAGAGAATAAACATCCTCATTCTAGTAGGGAGGAGCAGGAGATTAGCAAGGAAAAACTGGGTCAAAGCAAGACTCAAACCCACGAAGGTAACTAGTAGTTCCTGGAGATCCAGGTCCGGCATCTGGGACTCATGGTGTCACCATGGGAGCTTCTACGGGCTTGGGCAGCCTTGTCTCCATCAACGACCACACGCCTCTGTCTGAGCGGGCTCCCTTGTGGTTTTCCTTGGTGTATGGTTCACAGTTTGGGTACCTCTAACTTCCTGGGGTTCCCACACCAATGTTCTGCCATCAGCTCAAGGGGCAGCAGGGTCCTCTGGGATCCACTGCAGTGGCCTCACAGTCCCCGGCCAGCTGTTGTGGTGGTATAAACCCTGAGGAAACTGCTTCCGAGGTGGGTCTGGGCTAGCACGGTACCCCCAAGGGCTCTTGGTACCCCAAAGAAGACCATTTAATTAAGTTCTGGCTTTGTTGATTCCGCGGCTGGGACTTGGTGGATTTCTGAGATACCCACAAAGTCTCCTACCTATTGTTCCAGTACAGTGTGCGTGGCTTATTTTTTAATGGTGTGAATCTCTTCAGAGACCTTGCCTTCCTCAGCTCTAACTTTACACAGGCTTCTCAGGCTGGGCTGCTCAGCTCTCGCTCCCAACTCCTCACGGTAAACCTGGCAAAAAGCAGCTAGCAACAGCTATTCCATAGCCTGAATGCTGGACTGCCTTGAAATTCCCGTAACAACCAGCTTGATATTGTTTAAGCCCCCTCTCCTCTCTCTCATCCCTCCCCTCTACCCTTCTCTCAATAAACTCCGCACTCAAACTCTGCCTGCATGGCATATCTGTCTCTCCCGCCCGTGGTCATCACTCACCAGGGAACCCGCCATGGTCCCCACTCGTGCCATAGTCTTAATATTTGGTCCACTGCTTAAAGGCAGGATAACGTTGTGGTGGAAGCGCATGGCGGGAGGGGATAATGACATGGTCATGGAAGCTTGGCAGGAAGGGCCTTTTGCCTTTGTGGTGGAATGGAAGCAGAGTGTAGAGAAGAGAGAAGGAGGCAGGGACTTACTTCCTCCAAAAAGGTCCCCCATCCTAATGTTTCCAGAAACTTCCAAAATAACACTGTCAGCTGGGGCTCAAGTCCCCCGACAACATGAGATTTTTGTGGGGCCAATTCATGTATCAGCCAAGACAGTCACCTCACGTAGCTTGACAGAACCTCTGAGAGTGAGCTCCAGGACCAAGGAAGGGGAGGGCAGTGGGGCCAGGCGGTGATCTTTAGACGCTTCCCTCGTCAGGAACAGGGAAGATGAGTGGCAGGATGTTGGGGGTAGGGATAAGGAAGAGGTGGAAATTGGGATGACTTTTTCCTCGTGAACGTTTGCCTCTGCATAAAAATTGTCTGACAGCTGGGAAGAGACAGGGGTGAGAGAACAAAGTCCTACCACACAGCTTTTGTTAGCCAGGAGTACCGACCACCGACTTTGCCTTTTTCTGGTCATGAGTTAATTCCCTCATAGGTAATTCCAAAACACACCTCATAAAGTTGTGGTGAGACACAAATGAGTTATTAAGCGTGGTGATCAAAGCCGTGCCAGGACCAGAGACTGCACTTAGGAAATCTGGCTATCACATCTCCAGTGTGTGGGGGCGGGAGTGACAGATGCAGCTGGCTGCTTCTAGATGCTTCCAGAAATATCTATGTTTAAATGTATGAATTCAATGTAAAAATGACCTGTACAGCTTCAGTGCCAATGTGGCAGTTCCCAAACACATGAGTTAGTAAGATTATTATTAGTCACAATAGAAGGGGGGACATCAAATAGCAGACCCAAACAATCCATTTGTGAAAAAACATGCTTGGCAAGAAAAAGCAGCTTGACTCTTAGGCTGAACTGGAAGGCATCCAGTTCTTACTGGTTAGGGTCAAGTGGTCTGGAAGCTCAGGGTTCTGAAGGTGGGGTGTTCCTGCCCATCTAAAGGTAGGAACCTACTGACGTTGAGGATGTGATCTGAGAGTGGGGGAGATCATAGCTGACAAGCTGAGGTGGGGGAATGTTGGAGGGGGTTGCTTGTTCATCCCAGCCACCCAGAACCAAAATAATCACACAGAAACCACATTATTTAAATCACTGCTTGGCCCATTAGCTCTAGCTTCTTATTGACTAACTCTTACATATTAATTTAACCTATTTCTATTAGTCTGCCTATCGCTACGAGGCTGTGGCTTACCAGCTAAAGTTCCAGCGTCTGTCTCTGGTGGGGCAGTTACATGGCTTCTCTCTGACTCTGCTTCCTTTCTCCCAGCATTCAGTTTAGTTCACCACGCCTAGCTCTGTTTCCCATATAGCTTGCTATAGGCCCAAAGTAGTTCCTTTATTAACCAATGATATTGACAGCATACGAAGGGGAATCCTGCATCAGGAGAGATCATGGCTGACAAACGCTGGGCCACTGGTCTCTGTTTTCCTCCAGTGTCTCTGCTCACGGTCCCTTTATGATCCTTTGTGTTTCTGTCTCATTTTCTTTCTCACCCTGTGCAAACTCTCCAGGCTTAGTGGCCAACAATCCTGGACTCTCCCATCCCTCACTACTTCATTAACATCTCCTTTAAATTCATTAATTCCGCATGTTCCTTGGAGCTGTTTTCTTGCAATTTTTCCTGGTTTCCTTATTTGAAGATGTAATTTATTGTCACAAAGCCCAGAAGTCTGGAGCCAGCCTGATCCATTTGAGAGTCCTCAGAGAGGGGATGAGACTGGTCTACTGTCACACAGTAGGTGATCTGTACAATACAATTTTCTCTTCTGACTAACATATTGTCTTGTCCTCGTTACTATGTATATTAAAGCGTCTTTGTATCCCCCTTTAGTTCCCCCAGCTTAAAAAAAAAGAAAAGAAAAGAGTCGCTGGGCAGTGATGTACACACCTTTAATCCCAGCACTCTGGAGGCAGAGGCAGGTGGATCTCTGTGAGTTTGAGGCCAGCCTGGTCTACAGAGTGAGTTCCAGGGTAGCTGTTACACAGAAAAACCCTGTCTTAAAAAAACCAAAAAGGAATAACTGGACGTTGAGATGACTCCATCCACGTCACTCAGCAACTCCATAAAGCATTGAAATCAATTCTTTAAAAATTAGACCAACAATTACCTCACTCCCTGTGTAAAGCCTGTCCCTTAAGATTGAGAGTCTTCAGGTCCTAGTGACCCTCATGAGCTGGCCATTGTCAGCCTCTCCCACCCTTGCAGATCAGCCCAGAGCTCTAAAGCTCTCCCACCCCACCTTAGCTCCACCCCTTACTGTGGCCCTGAGAACAAGGTTTTGTAACCTCTCTGTTCTGCTTGGATGATGCTGATGATGGTAGAGCGCTGCTGTGAACGCCAAGCACAGCTTTGACAACAGTCTGGACCTTAGTGAGGGAGGGAAGAAGAGAGAGAGGGAGGGGGGAGGGAGGGAGGGAGGGAGGGAGGGAGGGAGGGAGGGAGGGAGGGAGGGAGGGAGGGAGGGCAGACAACTGTCTGGGTGGATGGGTGGGTGGGTGGGTGGGTAGGTGAATGGATTGATGGGTGAATGGGTGGATGGATGGATGGATGGATGGATGGATGGATGGATGGATGAGCAGGTGGGTGGATAGATGAGCAGGTGGGTGGATGGATAGACAAATGGATGGGTATAAGTTATAGATAGATATATGAGTTGATGGGAAAAAGAAAGGAAGGGAGGAAGGGAAGGGAAGTATTTGGCTGACTGGAGATAGATAGATGATAGATAGATAGATAGATAGATAGATAGATAGATAGATAGATAGATAGATAGATGGAGGGTGTGGCCTCAGAGACAGGCAGAGTAAATATATGTCTGCCTGGATGATTAGAGGGATGGAAAGATAAATGGATGTGTCATTGAAAGGAAGGGAGGAAGGGAAGGAGGGAAAAAAGAAGGATAGAAGGAGGAGGAAGGGAGGGAGGGAACTCAGGTGGTTGGACAGTAGACAGCTGCGTAGATGGAGGGTTGATAGACAGAAGGGAGGGTGGGATACACAGACCCTCTGGTGAGAGTCAGTCTGAGCCCTACCCTGTCACTTTTGTTTTCCAGGCCATCGCCCACCTGTCCTCCTGCTCTGTGCCTCTGTGTCTCTGCTGGGTGGCCTGACCTTTGGCTATGAACTGGCTGTCATATCTGGTGCCCTGCTACCACTGCAGCTGGACTTCGGGCTGAGTTGCCTGGAACAGGAACTCCTGGTGGGCAGTCTGCTCTTGGGTGCTCTCCTCGCTTCCCTGTTCGGGGGCTTCCTCATTGACTGCTATGGCAGGAAACGGACCATCCTGGGGAGCAACGTGGTGCTGCTGGCTGGCAGCCTGATTCTGGGTCTGGCTGGCTCCCTCTCCTGGCTACTCCTGGGCCGCTCGTCTGTCGGCTTTGCCATCTCGCTGTCTTCCATGGCTTGCTGTATCTATGTCTCAGAGCTGGTGGGACCGAGGCAGCGGGGTGTTCTGGTGTCTCTCTATGAAGTAGGCATTACTGTGGGCATTCTGTTCTCTTATGCCCTCAACTATGTCCTGGCTGGCATCCCTTGGGGCTGGAGGCACATGTTTGGCTGGGCGGCTGCACCTGCCCTCCTGCAGTCGCTCGGCCTCCTTTTCCTCCCTGCTGGAGCACAGGGCACAGTTCACCAAGACCTCATCCCCCTCCAGGGAGGGGAGGCCAGCAAACCAGGCCTGAGGAAGCCACGATACACCTTTCTGGACCTCTTCAAGACCCGGGACAGCATGCGGAGCCGGACCATAGTGGGACTGGGACTGGTGCTATTCCAGCAGCTAACAGGCCAGCCCAATGTGCTGTATTACGCCTCCACCATCTTCCGCTCCGTAGGCTTCCATGGAGGCTCCTCAGCTGTGCTGGCTTCTGTGGGGCTTGGTACTGTGAAGGTGGCTGCCACCCTGACTGCCACGGGGCTGGTGGACCGTGCGGGCCGTAGAGCCCTTCTACTTTCTGGATGTGCTCTTATGGCCTTGTCTGTCAGTGGCATAGGCCTGGTCAGCTTTGCTGTGTCTCTGGACTCAGGCCCCGGTTGCCTGACCATATCCAACGCCAGTCGGCAGATGGACCTGCCTCAAAGCTCGGGTTTGCTTAAGGGTTCATCTCCATCACCAGTGCTACGCGCCAGTGGGGACCAAAGACAACCAGTCCTGCCAATCACTGAGAGGACCAAGCCCCATCCAGTCACCACAGTGTCCCTGGGACCAGCTCTGAATGCCGCCTCCCCAGCTCCCCCAGATCCCATCTTGAAGCACACCCTGCTATGTTGGTCTGCGCTAATCTGCATGATGGTCTTCGTGAGTGCCTTCTCCTTTGGATTTGGACCAGGTAGGAGGTAAATCCAGAGGCTTCTGTCCCATTTAGTGGGCCTTATCCGTCTAGGGATACATGAGCATTAGCAGGGGATGACTGAGGCTTTGGGGTTCCTTGTTTATATCAAAGGGCTCCTCCAGGGCTGAAACCTAAGCTTCCCTCCCCCATCATCAAATTTTAAACTTCAGGTCTCTTTCAGTCTTGGATCTATCCCTGAGTGGCTACATCAGAAGAGCTTTATCTGAGAGGAACCAGATAGAGACCAGACATACCAGTTCGCCTAGGGCCCTTCTTCTGTTGGCACTGAATATCTTGTGTCCCAGGAACCTGAGAGTGCAGCCACTCATGAGATTCTTGCAGGGGTGTGGGGATGTGCGGCTGGGAAAATCTGGGATCAAGAATATGACACGGACTCAGCTAATGAGGACAGAAGCTAGCCTGTTCAGTTCATGAGTGCCCAGAAACTCTCTTGCTCTCGCCCCAGTGACCTGGCTGGTCCTCAGTGAGATTTACCCAGTGGAGATTCGAGGGAGAGCCTTTGCCTTCTGCAGCAGCTTCAACTGGGCAGCCAATCTCTTTATCAGCCTCTCTTTCCTCGACCTCATTGGTGAGTAATCTGATGCAACCCAGCCTGTGAGCCCAAAGGGAATATTCCGTCTCAAACCACCTAAATGAGTGGGGTGGGTGGCTTCACACAGCCAGTCGTGAGCTTCCCTACTTCAGGGACTGTCCTTCACTCTTTAACTCTGCAAATCACCAAGGGATTTTTGTTTGTTTGTTTTTGTTTTGAGACAGGGATTCTCTGTGTTGCTTTGTTGCCTGCCCTGAAACTAGCTCTTGTAGACTAGGCTGCCCTCAAATTCACAGAGATCCGCCCGCCTCTGCCTCCTGAGTGCTGGGATTAAAGACCTGTGCCACCACCACCCTGTTACCCAAGGTCTTTGTTCACAAACATTCCTGCCTCGTGGTACAAAGGTGGCTGCCAGCAGGCCTCTAGTGCACCCCAAGTCCTGGACCTAGCCTTCATTGACCCACCAAGATCACTTGCCCCTCCCAGAGCCAATGGCCGGTGCCATTCTGATGCCCAGGGCTCCTTCACTCTGGGCAGTTTTTAGGAGTGGGTTATTTTCTGCTCCCCATGGTCAAGTGTTTCCATGTCTAGCTCTGAGACTGTGGAGCACTTTGAAGGAGCCACTCTCCTGATGGCCTCCCAGCCTTCTTTCTCCCGGCTGCCCCTGTCCCCAGACATTTCTGTGCGGATGGATGAACAAGACAAAGCGGGGAGGGAGGAGAGAGAGGAGGGACTCATGATGAATCCTGCCATATTCTCACCCTCATTGCACAGATGAGAAAATGTCATTCCTAAGTCCAGCCAGGTGTCAGAGGATAGAGCCTGGCCCTACAGACAACCCAGGGGGCAGATCCCACTGCTCAGGGAAGCTGGTGGGAGGGTGATGTTGGCTGGCAGAGAAAGGTTCCCACACAGAACCTCACTCCCCATCTACAGAGTCCCTTCAGTCAAGCCCCCTCTCCCTGTCATGGGCTGATGTTAGAGACCCCTGGGGTCATCTCCAATGTGGTCCTTAGCCCTGGGCAGAGCCCTCCATTCTGGGTTGGAGCAGTGGCCCCTGTCTTCCTGTTCTCCTGGCTCAGGTTCAGTCAACTCTAGGTCAGTTTGCAGAGTGCCCTTTTGTGGCCTTCTGGAGCAGAAGCTCTGGAGCCACCTTTGTCATGGCTGGTCCCTGCAGCTGGCTACATCTCCACCTAGGTGTTCTGACTGAGGGACTTCCCCTCCGTACAAGTTGCCCTTACTGTGTTGGTAGCCTCAACCTCAGGGACAGCCAGTGACTTGTTAGCCGTTCTGCAAACTGGGCATCCCTGGCCCTTGCATGGGTGAACAATTGGGTTTACACCCTAGGACCTGTTGGGTGGGATGGGCATCAAGAACAGGATGCTCGGCTCCTGGCCCACACTCCTGACATTGTGTCCAAAGGTGCCATTGGCTTGGCCTGGACCTTCCTGATCTATGGGCTGACTGCTGTCCTTGGGCTGGCCTTCATCTACTTGCTTGTTCCTGAAACAAAAGGACAGTCACTGGCTGAGATAGAGCAGCAGTTTCAGATGAACAGGTACGTGGCAGATGGGACTGGGGGCTAGGACGGTGCCTCCTAGCACCTTCAGGACCTTAGACTCCTTCCTCTTCCTTTGGCCAGATGCTCCTATCTCCTCTTGCCTTGCTGCCACTGTCCCCAAGCCATTTTCCTTCAGTTATTATGCGCCATCCGACAGTGGCTTTTGTACTGACCTCAAGGCTCAGCCCCTGGATGTGTGTGTGTGGTGAAGGGATCAAACCCGGGCTTTGCATGTATAACCAAGCATCCAACCCCTGAGTTACATTTTGCTTTCAAGATAGGGTCCTGCCATGTATTCCACGCTAGCCTGGGGCTTGCTGCGGAGCTCAAGCCAATCTCATCCCTGCCAGTTTCTCGCCACCATGCCAGGCTCTCACAGGGAATTGGAAATTAATTACAAAACCACAGAGTACTGGAATCTTGAAAACCACCAAATCTTAGAGTTATGGACTTTGGCGTTTATATTAAGTCCTTGCAGCTATGTCCCCAGCAGGGACTGAGGCCTTTGCGAATGCGGCAGAGGTCAAACATGGTGAGGTACTGTCCCCAATGAACTGCTGTTCAAGTTTGGAAGGGACAGAAAATAAGCCAACAGACCACTGAAGGAGAGCGGCCTAACCTGATGGTATTTAATGAGAAGGAAAAGCCGCGTATCTTGCTGGGTGCTCATCTGACAGCTGAGCACGGAGAGGGACAGAGAGAGGATCAGGGGTTGTGGCTCAGTTAGAGCAAGGACCTTTCTGAGTGGATGTGACTTCAGTTGGTGAGGAGGGAGGCAGCCATGGAAAGATGGGGGAGGGGGCATTCCTAGGTGGTGGTGGGGGAGTAGATAATGCAAAGACCCTGAGGTGGGGGCCTGTCCTACCTCGGCAAGGAACAAGAGATCCCCCCCACACACACAACATGGGACTGGAGGAGGGAGGGAGGGTCAGATCAGCCAGATGGAGTTAGATCACTTCCGGTATGGGGGCCACAAACAGGATTTCAGAATCTTAGCACCCTGGCAGAAATGACGGGAGACAAGCAACAGAGCGCTACGGCCACGAGAAAATGCCCTCACCTTTCTTGCAGTTGAGGTTCCTGGCTGCCTGTTCTATTTCTGGGACGACCTGAAGGCTTTTTTAAGTCACTGTAATATAGAGCCAGCCTGTGGCTGAAAGGAGCAGGTGGGGTGTGGAGTAGGATGAAGGGGTCGGCTGACCCCCCAGGGCAGAATACTGAAGGGGTGATATGGGTGTTGGTGTTTGAGCCATTGCATGGAGGTGTACTGAGAATTCCCCAGGTACATGGTGACCCTGGTTGTGGTGAGGCGGGTGGGGTCCTGTGGCATTCAGTGGTTTTATTCTGGTGCCTGGAACAGTGGCAGCCGCACCCTGGTTATCGGTGACATGGAGTTCTAGGGCAGCCAGCGAGGGAGCTGTTACCTGAGTGGGGAGAAGGCCAGTGGTTCAGAGCTGGGTGGGGAAGGAGAATGTTCAGGAGGAGGGAAGAACAGAGGCCCTGGCTGGCGTGATGGCCGTTCTGGTGTTTGAAGAGTGGTACAAGCATCACACACATCCTCACAGGGACATGGAAGGGTCTGGCTTTGAGTTTAGAAAGGGCACAGTGACTGGATGGAGACATAGCCAGTCCAGAAGTGCTGTGCAGCCTGGAGAATAGAGGTAGACCCGTTAGGAAGGAATCGGGAAGGTGCGGAAGAGGGTGGGGGCAGCGAGGTCCATTGCTTCCTGCCGGGGGAAAGTCCCAGGCCTGCAGCTCTCTGATCATATGGTTTTCTTGGCAGGTTCCCTCTGCACTTTGGCCACAGGCAGAACCCCAGCGGTATCCAGTACCACCGCCTGGAGGTCTCCTCAGCCTCCTGAGGGCCCCATCTACTTGGAAGGTGCTGGTACATTGGTTTCTGTAGTTCCAGCTCTCAGCCTGCTGGGGCCTGGAACTCATGATCCAGGTTTCCTTCCATAATGACCCCTGCCACAGAGGGTGCCTCTTGCTGGGGTGAGAGATGAACCCCCAACTCTTCATTTTGGGTGTGAGATTCCGAGGACTCTGGAAGGTCTAGCTGCAAATGTCAGGGTTCCCATGGAGTTGGCTTGTCCACATTGTTTGTAGTAACATTCTCTGTGGTCTCTTGACCAAGGGCTTCTCAGATGATCCAGGATGGAAGTGTCCGCCCTAAAGAGCCCTGAGCCAGCAGAGGCTGCAAGTCTCTGCCTTCCTTGTCCACTCGCCAGGATCTTAGTGATCAGGACCCTGTTTTGGTCGCTCGCTTCCTCCTGTCCAGGATATTTATCAGACTCTGGGACTCTGGCTGGGAAGAGGCTGTTGCTTTTAACCCTGGTTTCAGTTTTCCCTGTGTGTCCCACAGAAGCCTGGACTAGGCCGCTCCTAACTCTCAGACCAGGGACATAAACACTCAATGAGGGTCCTGTCACGTGGCCCTGGCACAGAGTTTCGTTAGTAGGGAGTGTACCTAGATTTGAGAGTCTAGCAGCCTGGAATGTAAGAGCTAGTCTCTAAAATGTGACAAGTGCCAGGGTAGAGCGGGGGACTTTGAAGGAAGAAAGGAAGAAGGGCTTGGAAAGATTCACTGGTGTTGGTGGTTATTTCTTCTACTTTGGGTGCTATTGACTCCCCAAGCCTCAATTTCTTCACCTGTAGAATGGGCAGAGTTGTGCCCTTCGGGATATATTAACTTACCCCATCACCCTCAGGAGGATCTTCCGTGAGTCCTGGGGGCTTCTGCTCTCTGTGTTACGCAGGACCCCTCCTTTGGTGGCATTGTAAGTGGTCAGTCAGCTGGAGTTCAGCAAGTAGTTGAGGTCAGAGGACGCATAAGGATATAAAAAAGACAGAGTTGGTTCCTGACACTGGGTAGCTGGCCTCACTGGCAGTGTAAGCCACACCCTTCTGGTCTCCAAGCCAGACCTTGCTCTTTTTCTAGATATTTAATTTATAGTCAGTGGCATGCTGGATTCAACTTGTGCTGGCTCCTCAGAGCCAACTGCCACACGGTCAAGATTTCTGCAGACTGGTTGCTAAGCACAGTCATAATTTTTTTAAAAAAATGTTTTAATTTATAATAAACGATTAGTGTAATTCTAATAGCCAATACTCAAACTCCAACCAGCTGCAGTGGCTCATGCCTGTAATCCCAGCATTCAAAAGGCTGAAGTTAGAGGAGTGAGCATTCTAGGCCAGTCTGGCTTTAAACCTTGTCCAACTAAATAAAAAGGTAAATACAAAAACCAAACCCGTGTTGCCACCTCCTAATTTCTCTGCCGCGTTTCTCCCTCCTCCGGGCTGCCGGGTCATCCTCACGTGTGTCTGATGGAGACGGCCAGAAGGTACCGCGCGTTTTACTGGTCCTGCATTCAGTGCCTTCACAGGAAATACCAGGCTATGTCTTTGCATCCCAGAGGTGAGGGAACACTGCAGACCAGGACGTGGTCTGTGGTTTGGCTGATTTTTCTGGAGATGAGAACTGTGGGGTCAGCGGGTAAGGTGCCTCCTGCGTGTAGCCAGGAAATTGAAAACAGTGCAGAAAACAGGGTGTGTGTGAAAATCCTTCCCCTCTGGTCAGTTCAGCAGACACTTGTTCATGGCCTTGATGGAGGGAGGGGTTCTGATGTATGTCTGACCTTTGGAGATGTGTGTCCGTGCGTCTGTTGCCTAGCCCCAACTGCACACTGACTGTTTGTAGACAAAAGGTTTTCCCACACAAATACATACATTTTAAAATAAATTATTTTGGACAAAGATGTACGTGGTGATTTATATTTCTACACAAATGTGCATTTATTGTTTAACATTGTCTGGGGGACCAGCCTCCAGCAATGCAGGGCCCAAAGGGAATCCGTAGAGTTGGCATATACTAAGGCTTTTCTGAGTGGATAAAGGAAAAAAAATGCTCATACACTCTCTCTGAATGGTTTCCATCTTCATTCTTTTGTATTCTTCATTCTGTGTTCTATATTCTCTTTTTTAAAAATCTCTATCCAGAAATGTCCCTTCTGTCTCTCGAGATGTTTCCCTTCTAATTCTCTTGATGTTCTCTCATTCTTGATGTTTTCCTTCTAGCCATTTTAACTCCTTCTAACTCTGTCTCTATACTTTCCCTTACAGCTTATATACCCCGGCAAAATCTTTCAGGCAATATAAAAATTACAATGTGGTTACATTCTGTTTTTCAATGAATAAATACAAGTTTAAAAAATGGCCTGTTTTCCATATCCCTTACATGATTAAACATTTCATGTATTACAGGTGAAAAACAAATTATCCCAAGAACCCACATTCATTCAAACCTAAGCAACTTGTTATAGATTAACCATGTGGGCAAGCAAGATATTCTTCTCAGTCAGGCCTTTTACTGGCAGACTGCATTTTGCAATTACAAAGAAAAGACCAATCATTTTATTATTTGTCTTGAAAGGCAAGGAATCTTGAAGGACTCAGAAATCTAAACTTTTATGTATAAAAAGAATCAGTTAAAAAAAATAAAAAAATAAAATAAAATAAAAAAAAGAATCAGCTCTACTTGAAACCTTTAGGATGCATACCATTCATCAATAGTTTTTATATCAGGAGATTGAGGGCAGAAATGGGCACAAGGAATTAATCAGCTCCTTTGATCACCAACGAACAAAGGGCGTTAGCTAGCAACAATTGGTCTGCTTTGTTTTTGTGTTCTGTCTTTAAGTCAGACACACAAAATGGGATAGAAGTAAAAGCCACAAATCTTGGGGCAGCAAATAGATGAATAGAAATGGGTTGAGTTGTAAGAGTTAGTTAGTAATAAGCCCGAGCTAGTGGCCGAGCATTTATATTTCATATTAAGCCTCTGATTATTTGGGATCAGGGAGTTGGGATAGGAAAACTCTGCCTACACCACCCATGATACATCATGACAAATGAGTAATGGGGACAGCTTTTGCTTGATCACAAGTTCAGGGCTGGCTCAACCACTCCTCTGCCAACAGGGTTGGCTCTATGGTACCATCCGGGCAAGGTGCAAGGTCTGTTCTCCTGAGTGCTGCAGCGGATAAGGGGGAGGGTCAGCTTCCTCGTCTGCCGCAGGTGGTTAGGGGCAAGGGATAAGAGAATTTCCTATTTCTTAGAGCATAGGTTTTAATGGTTTAGATCTTCAAATGTAACCTATTAGGAAAAAAAAAAAAAGAGAGGGAATTTTCAGCTTTTGAATTCTGGGTATTTCACAGATAACTATAATTTTCTCTTAAAGAGAGCTGGCCAGGAAGGGCAGGGTTTCTCTGTGTGTCAGCCCTGGCTGTCCTGCAATCCAGCACTCCTCGACCATTGGATTCATCCCGATCTACCAACCATTCCAATATTTCACCTTCAGAATGAAAGAAAACCCTTCTAGCTGTAGTAACCTCAAGGCCATAAGGCCAGGAGTGTTGGGAGACAGGAGAGGTCTTAACTCCCTATCTAGAACCATCTAGTTTGTACCTGTGTTCAAGTGACTCCTATAATGTTCCATTTCTGTAAAAAAAAAAAGTTACTAAATAAAAAAATCTTTTAACGATGCTTTAAAACATTATGTGTGTGTGTGTGTGTGTGTGTGTGTGTGTGTGCTAGTTCCCATGGAAGCCAGAAGAAGGCCCCAGGAGCTGGAGTTGTAGGTGGTTGTGAGCTACCTGGTATGTTTGGGAACTGAACCTGAGTCTTCTGAAAGAATAGCAAGAGCTCTTGATTGCTGAGCCATCTCTCCAGCCCCCAAATCTTTTTTTTTCTTTTTAACACTTTTAGAAACACTGAAAACTCTACATGTAAATGCTAAGGACCACCCACATCCTATGTGTTACAGAGAAAGTTCTTGTGTCTGCTCACTTCTTCCTCTGAGACGATAAATGAAGCCAGTTAAGAATGAAGACAGAAGTTCGAGACCAGCCTGGTCTACAAGAGCTAGTTCCAGGACAGGCTCCAAAAAACCACAGAGAAACCCTGTCTCGAAAAAAAACAAACAAAAAAAAAAAACAAAAAAAAAAAAAAGAATGAAGACAGAAGAGCCAGTGTGGTGGCACACGCCTTTAATTCCAGCACTCTGGAGGCAAGGACAGATAGGTTTCTGTGAGCTTTGGGGCCAGGTCTACACAGTGAGTTCTAAGACAGCCAGAGCTATATAGTGAGACAAAAATAAGTAAATAAATGCAGAAGGATAAGCAGAAATGTCAGACCCTCCTCTTTTTTATTATCTTTTTTGTTTTATTGATTTTTTGAGATAGAGTTTCTCTGTGTAGCTTTGGAGCCTGTCCTGGAACTCACTCTGTAGACCAGGCTGGCCCCAGATTCACAGAGATCCACTAACTCGTGCCTCCTAAGTGCTGGGATTAAAAGTGTGCATCCCCATGCCCAGTCTCCTGTGAAGCTGAGTTCAGAAATACCACGTCCTGGCCAAGGTCAAGAGCAGAGTCAGCGAATCCCAGCATCTGGCTGTTTCTTGACTTCTGCTTGTGTAGAAACTTGAGTTACATGTGCGCCAAGTCAACATTCCAGTTTTCCTGGCAAAGACCAAGTCTGCCAGGGGAAACAGAACATTTTCGCTTTCTTTCTCACCCTCATCTGTGCTTTTCTGCATTCTCTCTGTGTGTCCCCTGCACTCAGCCCTGTGAACTTGCTAAGTTCTTCCAGACCTGGGAGCCAGACGCCACCCTGTATCTCTAGTTTTGACAGTCTAGGCTGGTGGTTACTGAGATATCATCCAAAAAACTTTCTCTGGGACCCTCTGTCAATCATCCTTCAACTTCTTGCGGGGAGAACTTGGCAACTGTGCTGAACTTGGATACCACAGTTCATTACCATCTGCTGGAACTGAATGGGCTTTGAGCTGGGCACAAAGCAAGTTGCTATGACGTCTTTGTTGGTTCAACCCAAACACATCAGCTCTTTCCTGCTTTTACTAACACTGTAGGCGCTAAGCAGTGCTTTAAGCTCTCCCACACTGGAGCACCAAGGGCCATGTGCAAGCGGAGACTGCTTTTTAGTTTCCTGGCCGCCCAGACCCGAACAACCACACAGAAACTATATAATTACAACATTGTTTGGTCAATAGCTTAGGCATATTCCTAGCTAGCTCTTACATCTTAAATTGATCCATTTATATTAATCTGTGTATCACCACAAGGCTGTGGCCAACTGGTAAGGTTCTGGCATCTTTCACCTTTGGCAACTATATGGCATCTACCTGACTCCACTTCCTTTCTCCATGCATTCAGTTTAGTTTTCCTACCTAGCTCTATTCTGCCCTGCCATAGGCCAAAGCATCTTCTTTATTAACCAATAGTAATAAAACATATTTGTAGCATACAGAGGGGAATCTCACATCAGCCATGCTAACTTTCCTGATCCCGTCAGTGAGTTAATTTTTGAGTAAACCCCTAAGATTTCCAGTCAGGAGATCTCATTCCACTGCAAGTGGATCTACAGGAATGACCAGCCCAGTCACTCTTTTTCTTTGGCCATGAGGTTGTTCACAGGGGTACAAGTTCTACTTATTGAAAGAGCAGAGTCAGGGGCTGCAAGCATACTTTCTAAGATTTGGGGGTGCTTCTCCCCAGACTCTCAACTCTCCAGTTTGCCTGCAGGTGGCCCAGGGTCTGACACCTGCTTGGGTTTGTTATTCTTTTGAGTAGTAATCTACTGGGACTGTCAGCTGACCCAGAGCCAACTGCTTCTAAAAGTTCAGAACCAGTCTCTGGAAGAAACACACATTTTGTTCCAATCAGATCAGCAATCCGTTGTGCTTCAGAGGCTAAGCAGGTATTGTCTCTAAAACTTAGAATTTTCCAGAAATGGATTGGTTTCACATGACCAAATTCTCTAGTCTTATTTGGGTAGAAACTGTGGGTAGGCAAACTCTCTCTCTCTCTCTCTCTCTCTCTCTCTCTCTCTCTCTCTCTCTCTCTCTCTCTCTCTCCTCTCTCTCTTTCCTTATCTCTGTAGCTCAGGTCAGTCTGGAACCCCTTGGAAATCCTCCTGCCTCAGCCTTCTATGCACCAAGATTACGTGTGTGACTCACCACGCTGGTAGCTCTCAGCGTTAACCGCTCTGAATCATAAACTGAATTTACAAAATGAAAGTTTGTATCTTGAGAGCCGAGGCTCCTGGCTCTAAGCTTTCAAAGCCCAGAGTAACAGCCTGTGAGCCTCGGCTCTTATCTGCTGGCCCTTTTACTCTCATGGGAATGGGGTTCATAGTTGTGCAGCTTGGGCTCACAGCCTCCCCTCTTCATAGCTACAGCCTCTTGTCGCCCAGGACCTCTCAGCTTTGGGATATGTCTGCCATGATTTGTCCTTACTTCTTGCAGTTTCTCCATCACTCATTGGAGCTCTTAGTGGTTTCCTTGCTGAACTGGAAGACCTGGGGTTGACTCATTTTCCAGATCAGACTGTCCTGCCAGTGGCAAATACCAAACGTAGACAGATGTCCTTCTGAGAGAAGCCTTTATTGGGCCTGATGCTGCAACACTACGCAGGTAGCACATGGCATAGAAGCTTCCCAGTCATCCCAAGGCGACTGAGAAACAGGCTGCTCACAGAGCTGGAAGGAGGTATAGCACAGCTGTGTAGGATTCAAACCCCATCAAGCACAGCCTTGCTTGGGCATGGCTTCCCTTCCGCCGGACGAATAGCTGTGCTATTCACTGCTGTCCTGATTGTGGTTTTTGTTTGTTTTTTGTTGACTTTTTTTTTCAGCTTGACACAAGCCCAAACTTATCTGGAAAGAGGGAATCCTAATTGAGAAAATATTTCCAGAAGATTGGCCTGTGTGCAAGTCTGTGTACTACGGTCTTGATTAATGAGTGTTGTGCGGGGGCTCAGCCCACATGGTCCTGGGTTCTATAAGAAGGCAGGCTGAGCAAGCCATGGGGAGCAAGTCAGTAAGCAGCCCCCTCTGTAGTCTCTGCTTCAGTTCCTGCCTCCAGGTTCCTGCCTTGAATTCCTGCCCTGACTTCCTTGGGTGATGGACTGTGATATTGAAGTGTAAGCCAAAGAAACCCTTTCCTCCCCAAGTTGCTTTTGGTCCTGGTGGTTCATTGCAGCATGAGGAACCCTGACTAAGATGGCATTTTCACATGCAACCAGTCACAGGGTTTTTATGGAGTCACGAGGGAGGTACAACCTGCCTGTCCTGAGTGAGACCAGCTGTAGGGTGAGCAGGCACATCTGGAGCCCACTGAGTCTGTTCTACCCTGGGTGGAGCTGCTCAAAGCCAGAACAGTTTGCTTAGTGTAGCAAGCTGCGTGAAGCCACATATGATAATCAGCTCCTAATTATGGCTAAGACCTGACTTATGCTGTGATCATGCAATGATTGTCAGCTGCTTGCATATGCGTGGACCTATGGCCAGTGCCCACCTAGCAATCCGGGGTTGGTTGCCCATGCCTACTTAAGGGCTGGGAGGTTTTGCCCGAGGAGAGAGGGAGAGAGTGAGAGTGAGTGAGAAAAGAGAGAGAGAGAGAGAGAGAGAGAGAGAGAGAGAGAGAGAGAGAGAGAGAAGGAGAAAAATTGCTGTGAATAAAGTCCTGAAATAAACTGCTTAGCAGGAAGAGCTCCGGTGTGTCGCGTGTCATCCTTGCGGGACGAGGTAGAGCCGCGACAGCTTAGGGCAGTCAAGACTGAACCAAAGCCTCCAGATGATGGAGTTGTGGCTTGCAGAGACTGTGGTGACAGTGGTCTTTGCAGCTGGAGTGGATTTGTTCCAGAATGATCAGGGAACATTTACAACAGCTACAGGGCAGTCTGACTGGTTGTCAATGAAGAGGTTGCTTGGCCAACAGCTCCTCATCCAAGGCAAGCAGGCACAGCTAAGCAGGTTGAAGGGTCTGTCCTTCAAGGGGCCAGATAGCTCATTCATAAGAAAAAGACATGCATGAAAGGGTGCTTACCATACAGACCTGTGAGGAAGCGCATGTACGGTTGTTGTGGGTCCCCATCACCAACACCCCCAAGGAATGCCCCCCACACCTATCTCATGGATGCTGGGCTGTGAGGGGGACACAGGGGAGTCCCCTCATTCTTGGCTTTAGTGAAGAGTAAAAATGTCTTTGCACCATTAGACTGGAAGTGTGGGTGGCAGGAAATATACGGCACCCCGAATGCTTTCGCTGCAGCAGGCAGCAAAGAAGCTGGTGCTCTCATTGTTTCCAGCCGTTGCAGGCCAGCGCTGAGCTAAGGCTCCCCAAGCCATCCTTCCATCTGTCCGTCCATCTGTCAATCCTTCCAGTCATTCTCTTTGTGATTCCTACATGAATAGAGGGAAGGGTTCCAACTACCCACTGAGCTCTCCTTGGCCTTTGGGTGTCAGCCAAATGGGAAGCAGGAAGATCCCCCCATTCACTCATGTTGGTGCCTTCACTTCCCTGTCCACACCTGCCTGGTTATTGAGTTCTTTGCGCTGTCTGCCCTGCTGGTCCTTCTGTCTGTCCTCTCCAGCCTGCATCAGGCACAGGAAACACCTGCACCGCTTCCTCTTCATTCCTGAACTTGCACGGTGCGGCCATCTGCGAGCCTTTGTGAACTGGGCAATAACAGGACCGGCCATGCAGCTTAGACACCATCTTCTCCTGGATGTCTCCCCTCCGCCCTGCACGTGCCTGCTGATGATTAATGTAAACGGAGGGGCAAGGTCGAGCTAAGCCAATCAGAACCAATGGCCATGGATCCAAGAATAGATCTTAAAATCCTATGAAAACCTCTGTTGTGAGGATGACGCCAAATGCTCTCTATCCAGTGGGTCTGCTGTCTTTACTGCATGCAGGAAACAATGGAACTGAATTTGTAGTGTGATCCCACCACATAGTGTTTGCTCTCACGTGTGTGTGCGTCAGTTATATATACACACACATGCACAGGCGCACACACACACACACACACACATGCACACACATGCACACTATCATCTCTTGGACAGGTTGTGGCCTATCCAATGTAAGGGACACTATTCACGTCTTTGGGGATAAAAGAAGAGGAAGATGCCTTTCCCACATGTGTTTCTGTATGCTAAGTGACTTTATTTATATTTACTGTGGTTTTATATAATTTTTTCCAAAGAAAAGCATGATATCAGAACTGAGGCGAGATGTTTAGATTACTGTGGACCTTGCCTGGCGAGTCCATGCTCCTTGATCACTGCATTTTTAGGGTCCCGGATTCTGATTGGAAACACAGAGATGTTATTACACTACACGGCCACGAGAGGGAGAACCAAGTACCTGGGAAATTCTTTCCAAGCAGCAGTCCTTTGGAGGGTGAAGGCCTTGAGAGTAGGGAAGGGAAAACCAAGCAGGTTCCCCGTGGGTGCTGAGGGAGTCCTGGCACCATCTAGATCCAGTCAGCCAGCCTTGCCAGTCCTGTCAAGACCTGTCTTCTGAATGTGCCTCAGGTCTGTGTCCTCAGCCATGCAAGGGGCCCAGAGCTAGTGAGACTCGGTCTTTCAGAGGTCAGCGGAAGCCTGAGTTTCTTGTTCTGTAGAAAGAACCCACAAAGAGGGAAAAGCGTGAGAGAAGGAGAAAGCCCCAAAGTCACAAAAATTACTAATACAAGAAGGGGCCTTCCGGAGGTGAGCTCACAAGCTCAGTGCTACTCCCATGAGCATAGAGAAGGTACATGCATTTAAAAAATATTGGGCCAGCAGATGATTCAGCATGCAAGGGTGCTTGTTGCCAAGCTCAGTAACCTGAATTCAGCCCCCAAGAACTTTGTTGTGGAAAGGGTGAACTAACTCCTGAACATTGTCCTTTGACCTCTGCATGTGCATTGTGATACGCACGCGTGTGCATGCGCACGCGCACACACACACACACACACACACACAAAATCAATGTAGTTAAAAACAGAAACAGTGCCGGGCGGCGGTGGTGCACGCCTTTAATCCCAGCACTCGGGAGGCAGAGGCAGGTGGATCTCTGGGAGTTCGAGGTCAGTCTGGTCCTCAAGAGTTAGTTTCAGGACAGGTTCTTAAACTATAGAGAAACCATGTCTGGCGGGGGGGGGGGGACCAGAAATAGTGTTTCTTACGAGAGAGGGGGTCAAGTCTCATAGTCTGAGTTGTCCCCTGCCCCCGCCCCGCCCCATCTCTCCTTCGGTCCCCTCCAGGTACCTTTGATGTCTTTCAGACTTGTTCTGGTTTCGCCTTTTCCAGAAGGTTGTAGGAGTGGACCACACAGCCTGCGGTCTTTTGACACTGCCTTCCTTCTCCTAGCAGAGTCTTTGCTGAACTGCAGTCCTGCCTAGCTGTCCAGTGGCCCCATGCTCCTCTCTATTGCTTAGTCACAGGCCCCTCCCACGATGTACCCTAGCACGTTGCCCTTTCCCCAGCCAAGGGACACTGCAGTGATGATGGTGGCAGTTTTAGTTCAAGGTGATGGCACAATCACTCTCTGTGGCCCCGGGTTTTTATTTCTGGGTTGCACACGCAGGAGCTGGGATTGTACAGCCATCCAGTAAGTATACACTTAACCGGCTAAGAAAGCGCTGTCTGTTTTCAGGGAACCCTTGGGAGTGGCTGAGCCACGGTCCCTCTGCCGTCCCCCATGTCTGTTGTTTCCTCCTCATTGACTTTCTACCACCATGAGGAGAACCTGGCACACAGTAGGTAATCATCAAATCAGCACATAGTAGGTGCTCAAAGTCACCTACTAGATGTACGGATGGCTAGCTAGATGCTATTGCCTGGTGTAATCATGAAGGGTGTTGTTTGTGTGTGTGTGTGTGTGTGTGTATGTGCTCGCGCGCGTGCGGGGTGAGTGTGTGTGTGTCACCCTCCCTACCTCAGGAGACACCCTCCAGCACAGCCCCACCCTAGACCTCAGGAGACAAGCCCTCTGTTCTAACTTCTGACCCCCAAGCTCTGGGCTTCGGGGATAGGAAACTTTCCCCAGGTCAGAATGTACAGCACGATCCCAGATCCTGCCAACCTCAAAGGCCCTAGAGACTCAGCTGTGCTGTATCACCCTCTAGCCTCTCACCCTCTAAGCACCTGAGTGGGAAGCCCCCGCAGGCCAGGGCAGGGGGCAGCTCCTCTGGGGAACATTAGTGCCCTGCCCTGCTGAAGGTTCTCCCTAACCCCCCTGCCAACATGTGTTTGCCTCCATCTTTTCTCTGCTTTTCCTTCTCCACAGCTCCTGAGACCTTTCTTGCTCTTGTTTTTCTACGTTAATTGAAGACTGATCCCCCTCGCTGGGGAGGTGTGAGGCTGCGCCAAGCACAACAGACCCAGCAGGCCAGTGAAAGTGGTTCCCAGGAGGTCACCTCTGCAGTGGTGGTGGTGGGGCTCCTGCGGGAGGACTGCTTATGGGGGGGGGGCCTCTGTGACGACAGCGGTGATCTGGAATGAGGAGCAAGTGGGAGGAAGGAACTCAGGGTCTTTCTTAGACCCTGTAATGGAACACCATGACCAAAAGCAATTTAGGGAGGAAAGGGTTTTACTCCACTCACAGTTCCAGAGAACAGAGTTCATCATCAAAAGCAGTGCAGGCAGGAACTCATGCAGGGCAGGGACCATGGAGGCCGGACATGGGGGAGTGCTGCTTACTGGCTTGCTTGATATGGCTTGCTTAGCCTGCTTTCTTACAGAACCCAGGACATCTAACCAAGGATGGTACTACCCACAATGGGTTGGGACTGGGTCCTCACTCTTCTGTCTAAGGAAATGCCTTAAAGGTTTGTATTCAGCTGGATCTTGTGGAGGCATTTTCTTAATCGCGGCTTCCTCCTCTCAGATGATTTTAGCTGTGTCAAGTTGACATAGAATTAGCCAGCACAGGGTCCCTGTGACCCCTCATGGTGGGGTCAGAGCCGATAGCCCTTCAAGTCTTCTTTCCAGCAGTTTCTTCAGCTATAGTTTCTCAACTGAGGCAGTACTACTGCTTCGTTAGGGATGCTTGGCATGCTGGGGACCCTTTGGGTTGCCATGGCTGGTGTGTGGTGTTGTGCTGGTCTCTAGCTGGTAGGGGTTAGAAAGGAGGTCAGATTTGTGCAGGACAGGCACACGGGACAGGCACATAGGACAAAGAATACTCCAGCCCACACATAGCATGGCCGACGCTCGGATGAGAATCCCTGCCTAATAATGAGGGCTGCCTTGTGTGTTGAGGAAATTGGAGAACAAAGCAGCCAAATATCATATCTGAAGGCACTCAGTCACAAAGACCTGTGCTGTACTCAGGTACCCCGCAGGTCATCAAAGGGTGGAATAGGGGAGACAGGAGAAAGGGGCCCCTAAGCTGGGCGTGGAGTCCCTAAAGGGCTTCCACTTAGAGGCTTTCACAGAGTGTGAGAGGACTAAGGATAATTTGAAGTATTTGAGGGACAAGTATCTGTTGTGTTTCCTCTTGTAGTTGGCTTCTGAAGGAAGGAAAATCTGCTTACCCCTACTTACTACCCACCGGGCAAGCACCATACTGCAGTTCTACAGAGTGACCAGGAGATGGTGCAAGGGCACCTTTGTGTTTCCCAGTTACAGCGTTTCCTTAAAAGGCAACACAGCGCCTTCAAGAAAATGAGTAAAACACACAAAAGCAGAACAAAGAAATATAAAAAATAGTCTTGCCCATAGCCTGACTTCCGAGGGCTGTTTGGCACAGGAGCAGTGTGTACTTTCCTCCTGTTGGCTCTGCAGTTGAAACTGTTGACTTTAGTGTAACGCCCTGTACACAAGTTTCGCAGCCTAGGTGGTCACCTCACACTTGGACTGTGAAAGACAAGTCCCCAGCGATGACTTCCTGTCAACCCACACGTATTAACTTGGATGTGCCTGTTGTGGAGACACAGAGAGGCCAGGGTCTTTGTCATTGCTGCTAGGACAGACAACATAGCCACTGCATATCCCAAGAACAGAGTTCCTGAGGGGGCCACCCCAGGAGGACTCCTGGGAGGAGAGGATGTTGGAGACCAGAGCTGACAGCAAGAATTCTGGGGAAGCCCCAGCGGCGGGAAGGCCCCTGGACTGTGTGAAGGACACAGCAAGAATGGGCCAGGGGCTGCTTCTGGGGAAGACCCTGCTGGGGTCGGGAGAGAGATGGAGCAAGAGGCAGGGAAGGTCCGAGACGCCTGCTCCACTCTCTCCACCTTTGGATAGAGGTGATATGGATGGAATGGAAGAAGAGTCAGCAGGACAGGAAGGCCCACCCCCTGGTTTCTGGTCCCCTTAATCCAGCAGCCTGCAAGAAGGGAGTAGTGCTGAGCTCCTAACCCGGGGAGAACAGTGCGGTGGAGTCAGTGAGGCCAAGCTCCCATGGCCCCTTAAAACTGGAAACTCATTTACTCCTTCGTGTTGCAAAAATAATTATGGGCTGGTGTGGGAACCTAAGATAGGAGGAAAGGAATGGATAGGGAGGCGACCTGGGGGCAGAGACACATGAGTGATCTCACCAACCTCAGGAACTACTTAAAATCTATCTATCTATCTATCTATCTATCTATCTATCTATCTATCTATCTATCCATCCATCTATCTATGTGTATGCACACATGTGTGGACATCACAGGACAATTTGTGGGAGTCAGTTTTCTCTTACCATGTGGACGCTGGGCATTGAACTCAAGTCGTCGGGCTTGGAAGCAAATGCCTCTGCTCCCGGAGCTATCTCCCTAGCTCCTCAGGAACCATTTAAAGCGTTTCCTTCAGGATGAAAGATATGGCAGAACAGAGGCCTGAAGCTCGGGGGGAGCAGAGCACTTTGGATACCCAGGTGAGGACATTTTGCAGGGCAGGCAGCATGCCAGGCACTTAGAGCAGGCTTCCCTTTGAGCTGACAGAGGATGAGAGAGCCAGTCATGGGGATGACGTCACTATGAAACTGCTTCTCGAGCCTGGGGCCTCTTCATCCTCTGCTGAGCACCGGCATGCCCAGGACACCCACTGTTCTGCCATGGCCTTCGGTTTCGATGCCAAGTCCACAGGAAGGACCTGCTTGCTGCTGGAGCTTGGTGCCTGATGTGCAACCAGCATGCAGTCGGGACCTCTAGATCATCCGGGTGAATGGATACTGTTCTGGGGGGCACCGTTGAGATTCTCATGGGTCCCAGTCCAGCAGCCACAGTAGGTCACTCGGAACAGGCAAGGGGAGAAACATGAGGCCCGGTGACTGAGTAGGGGAGGTGAGGCTGATGTTACCTGCAGAAGAGGCCCGCCACACCCTACTCCAGGTGTCATCATCCTAGCACCGTGAAAGCCACCTGACCCTGGTCGACATAGTCACCTCTCTGACTCCCATTTCTGCATCTGGAAAATGGAGACAAACATCAGGCCATTGAGAGGACTTGCCAGATGACAGGTGTCTCAAAGACGGGGGGGGGGGGGGGGGGGGGGGCTTTGGATTCTCTCGCTACAAAATTTGCTACAGTGTCCTGGAGGTTGGAAAGTAGGTGGGACCAATACAGAGCCTGGGGAAAGAGGAAGGAATGCCTGCCACAGGGCCTTAGTGCTGGCTGGGACCTCCTCTGATTTCTTCTGTTCTCTCAGGGCTCAGAGTAGACATCAACTCTTAAGAAGGTCACCTGGCCACGACGCCCTTACTACCCACTTTCCTGCCATCTTCCCCTCCGTCATCTTGTTTTGCTTACATCCCATGACCACCTGGAAGCTGCCAGAGATTTCTTCCCAGTCCACTCCTCCCCCATCCCACTGCTCAGTTGGGACGGGGTCTTTGCACAGACTGCTGTTGGGGCCGTCACAGGCACCCAGAAGCTGGACATTTGCACAGACTGCTGTTGGGGCGTCACAGGCACCCAGAAGCTGGACATTTGCACAGACTGCTGTTGGGGCGTCACAGGCACCCAGAAGCTGGACATTTGCACAGACTGCTGTTGGGGCGTCACAGGCACCCAGAAGCTGGACATTTGGTGGATGCCCGAGACCAGCGAAAGAATGACCGTACTAGAACATCGGAGGACCCCTGGAATGAAGGGGGCCAGGAAGCCACTCTCCCCACGTGGAGCAGGGGAGCTTTGGAGGTTCCTGCCAGGGTAGGTGGAACTGTGAGGACTGAACCCCAGGAAATTCCAAGCTGCCTTGCCATGTTCCAGCTTTTAAAACTCAGCCTTAATGTGATTTCTGCATATTGGGGATAATAAAAACGTAGACCGTGTCTATGTGGAGCTTACTCCCGATTCAATTTCCACCCTCTCTGGGTGTGTTGTTACGCTGTCTGGTCCTGGGGGTGATGGGAGATGGACGCAGAGCAGGTTAAATGGGAAGGCCCAGACAGATGACCTAGTGCAGGACTTTGGCATCTTGAGACCATAGGAGGTTAACTGTCCCTGTGCCTTAGTGCATACCTGTGCGCACACACGCGTGCACACATGCAAGCCTGGTTCCGACCATGCTTTGTGTGGTGCACGGTTCTTTTCTATTTGTTCCATTTCCCTCTTTTAAAACGATGTGCACAAACTGACAGTTTGGTGTCATGACCAACTTCCCAGCTCATAGCTCAGTCGTGAAAATCAGCAGCCTAAGGGAAATGGAACTCCAGGTGAACCAAAGGTCTGGCTAATGGTGAGAACACACAGCAGATTCAGGCAGAGGGCTGCCTTTGTTCTAATGCAGACATCTGGAATCCTGGGACTCAGGGTACCCCAAACCTTGGTGTGCTGGAACCAAGCCCTGGGGACCATGGGTCAGAATGTCTCACCTGCTCCTCCACCCACCGAGCCTTGCACTGTCCCCAGCCAGCTACCAGGCAGTTTCATGGGACTCATGGCTCCCGACAAAGCCAAGTTCTTTCGGTCCTGTCCTTGGCATCTGTCCCCTGCGGGTCATACCGATGTGTGACTATGAGGTGACAGTCTGGTACATGGTACATGGATGTGTCCCTGATGCCCAGCACTCTGTGCTTAATAGTTCAAAGAACAGCTGTTGCTGGACCCCAAGAATAAAGGGGTTCGGCTGCTGGCACCCCAGATTGGGGAAGACAAGATTGAGAACCCGTGTGAACGGGTGGCAGGAAATGGCCTGGGCCAGGGCACAAACCCGGAGCATGATCCCTCAAGTTCAGGGTGCCACCCCCCAGGTTCTGAGGAAACTCAGCGCTCTGCTCTGCACCAGCCGCCTCCATCCACTGTGGCTCCCAAATCCCCAAGACCCAGCTGTTGCGAAGGAGAGGCGAACTTGCCATCAGCTCTAACTTTAGTGGATTGAAGCGAAGCAAAAGTGACCGCGGTGTGACCGGGGCACTGCTGTGTCGCTGCTGCTGCATTGAGCAACTCAACCTAGACTGAGCCGCAGCGCTCCCACAGAGCCCCAAGCACTCTGAAGCACCTTTCCCAATCCACTCTCCTCCATCAGCTCTGAGGACACTCAGAGGACACTGGGCATCAGCTGTGGCTCCCACTAGAGGCCACTTCCATTTGATGGCTGTCACGCTGACTGAGGAGCCTGTGGTGTTGGTGGCATGGAAGCCCACTGGAGCCTTGTGATCTTCCCAATAACCCCCAAATTCCTTACTAGAACCTTGGCCGCTGCACAGTGGGGGCTGAGATTAACTATTACATTGCCATCACCAGTGACACAGAAGGAACAGAGGCGCGGAGGACACTTCCGTAATGACAATTGTAGTGGGTGTAGAAGATGCTGAGCATGAACGACAAGATGCTGTATGGTGCATCCTCTCTCATAAAGCTGCGGTGCTGGGGGATGCTGGATGTGTCCTACTGAGTCATACCCCTCCCGTGAGAGTTATAATCTGGGACAAGGAGAAATCACGCAGCAAGAAACCACCACAAGAGGAAGGGTCTGAGGTGCGAGCAGCGCCTCTCTGGGAGCTGATGTGGGCTTGGGGAAATGGCTGCTGGGGAAACGCTTGCCAGGCAAACAGGACCCAGGCTCAGAGCCACGGTACCCACACACAAGGCTGGCAGGGTGCTGTGTGACTGAGAGGGGAGGATCCCTAGGTCCTGTTGGCAGGCTAGTCTGGATGAATCAGTGAGTTCTAGGTTCAGTTAGAGATCCCATATCAAAATATAGACTGGAGAGCCATAGAGAAAGATAGCCTGATGTCTACAGCCACACACTCTCTCTCTCTCTCTCTCCCTCTCTCTCTCACACACACACACACACACACACACAGCTGAAGAGATGACTCAGTGGATAACAACAGCACTGGTTGCCCTTCCAGAGGTCCTGAGTTCAATTCTCAGCAACCACATGGTCACACACACACACACACACACGCACATATAAACACATACACGTGTATACAACATATCCACACACAAAAGACTAATGTAGATTGGTGGGGAAAAACAAGAAGAGCCCAGAACTTTCTGGAAGCACTGTCATGGCAAGGATTTGGGCTCTTGCCCCCATACCTGGATTTCCCGCCCTTGGTGAAGGGTTGGCTGGTACTGGGATATACAAAACTCGGAAGGGGTCAGAGCAGACCGTGGAGACAGTATCCTCTGCGCTTGCTCTCCTGTAGGACGCAGCTCCACATCGATATGGGCTCTTTAGAGAATCATAGTCTCCATTAGCTCCAAGTCAGGGCGCCCTGGAAGCCTGGTGTGCTTTGCCTATTGACTCGCTGAATGAAATCTTAGCTAAAATCTTTTTATTTTATGCTATTAAGGACCCAGGAGAGAGCCAGCACCTGAACCGTCCCTGCTTTGTTAGTGATTAGGGTCAGTGGGAAGTGGCCCCACGGCTATTGTAAAGAGACTGTCATTTCGGACTTCCCACCAGTGTTTCACATTACCAGTAATTGGGAAGTTAGTCCTCCCCTCCAGGCAGACTTAATGGATAAACATCTCCCCACTGGCACGTCTAATTTTATGGGCGACTCCTGGTATCGCTTTGGTAACCTCGGGAGGTGGCCAGTGTGGTTTGCTCCTGTGTCAGCCTGCGGTTGATGGTGGTGGGAGCGGCTGAAGGGAAGGGTGACTTTCCCCACCGTGAGATCACAGGTCACTCTGCTCTGTGTGACAGTCCAGAGAAGGGTGGGCTTGAGGGGTTTCAGGGGGAAGCCAGCCACGGCTAGATGCTGTATTCTGAGTAAGGATGGGAAAAAGGGGTTTCTTTTTTCCTCCCCCTCCCTTTCTATGCAATAAAGCACTTTTGTTTATATTGTGATATTAATAAATGTCCATTTTAGTTAGAGAAAATACGTCGAGGACCAACAGCGCTGGTCCCTGCCCCACTGTTCCCTCCACCTGGAAGCATCTCCCCCAAATAACCACATCCCTCCTCTCTTTCCCAACTTTGCTCGGCCACTGCCATCTCAGTGAGTCTTCCTGACCCCATGAAGTGTGTCACTGTCCCAAGCCTTCCTTAGCTCTCCAGCACACAGCACTACAGCCTTCCCCAGTGTCATTATTTCCGTGTCCACGTCTGTGTCCACCCACCTGGGAGTCCTGTCCCTGTAGTTATAGATTGTGTCTGCACCATGTGAAGCAGATGTTTAATAACAATTTTGAAATGAGGGCTGGGAGTGTGGGCTAGTTGGCACGGATAAGAACGTGGGGTTGGATCGCAGCACCCACATAAGAGCCAGGTACAGCAAACAGCACTCGTCTGCAAACCCAGCACCAGGGAGGTGGAGACAGGAGGATCCCTCGGGCTCCCTGACCGGCCAGCCCAGTCTAACCGGTGAGCTTTAGCCTCAGTGAGAGACTTTGTCTCAAAAAGAAAGACAGAGATCCAGTGAGATGCCTTGGTGGGTAGGGACTTTGCCAGCAAGCCTGGAAACCCAAACTCCCCCGCCTCCCCCCCCCCCCGCCGCCAGGGCCCACATGGTAGAAGGTAAGAACTGACTCCTAAAAGGTTGACCTCTGACCTCCACACTCTTGCTGTGAGTGAGAGTGCCCTCCGATAAAAACAAACATGTAGATGTCGTAAAATGTAAGGTGAAAATTGACAGAAGACACCCACGGACCTCTGGCTTCCAACACATGTGCACGCTGGTATATGCACACCTGCATACATGAGCTGGGCAGTGGTGGCGCACACCTTTAATCCCAGCACTCAGGAGGCAGAGGCAGGCAGATCTCTGTGAGTTCAAGGCCAGTGTGGTCTACAAGAGCTAATTCCAGGACAGGCTCCAAAGCTACAGAGAAACCCTGTCTTGAAAAAACCTCCCCAAAATTATAATGAATAATGAAAAGGGTCCCCCAATTCTCTTTCATATTCAATCACTGTTCTGGGCTATGAATTTTTATGTCTCCAGCAGAATTGCCCCAAATCCATGGGGTCAGGCCGCATGGGAAAACACTTGGAAGAGTCTGGAAGTCCACGGGAAGGCTTGAGCTCATTGTTTCATCTGGGCACAGAGTGGTTGGGTGGCATTGGGAAGCATGTCACTTGGAAACAGAGACCAAATCATCCCATGGTTGTTCAGCAGGGTGAATGTTAACAGAAGCTCTGGGTCCCAAGGAGTCCTCACGTCGCCCCCTCCAGGCTACACTCAGCAAGGTCAAATATCAGGAAAAGATTGCCCATTCTTCATTGCAGATATGGATGCTGAGGCCGAGTGGCTAACTGGTCTACCTAGCACCACACAGCCCTGAAGAGCAGAGGCTGACATTCAAACAACTTCAAACATCAAGCCTTATTTTGTTTCTAGACCACCTTCAAAATCAGAATCCTCTGCTGGGCATGGAGCTGCAGGCATAGAGTGCTCCTCAGCACACACAAGGCCCTGGGTTTGATCCTTATCATGGCAGAAAGCAGGCATTGTGCGCTCATCTGTTGTCTCCAGAGGTTGAGGCAGGAGGATCATTGTCGGCTACAAAGTGAGTTTGAAGCCAGCCTGGGATATACGAGACCTTGTCCTTAAACAAACAACAAACCCCAGTCCTAACGCCAGACTACAGAGTTGGCTCAGCAGGTTAAGGTTCTTGTTGCTCTTGTAGGGGCCCTGGACTTGATTCCCACAGACACCTAGAGAGCAGCTCACAGCCCTCCGTAACCAGTCAGACGTCCTTCTCTGACCTCCGCAGTCACCAGACATGCACGTGGTGTGCCAGCAAGAACACTCACACACATAAAATGATAAAATAAATCTAAAAATAAAGCCAGTCTCATCCAAATGGTGCCAGGTGGCAGTCAGGAGGACGCAGAATGTTCCAGTCCTCTGGGATAGGAATAGATTGATAACACAAGAACGAGGAGAGGTGAAATCACCCTGCGACGATCCCTGTCACAGATGAGTGTGATGTGGGAGCTCGTGCTCATTCCTGGCCTTCCTCCTGTCCCTACTTTCCAGGAGCCAGAGGCTGACTTGTGGGGACCTCTCCTGGGGACTCCCTGGTGGCATGGTGAGCTTTGGTGGAAGGAGTGTGAGCAGGAACTGTTCCCTGGTCCTGCCCTGCAGAATAGCCAGTGGCCAGTACCCTAGCTCTCCTCAGCTTCCCCATTTACAGCATTAGCAGACACTAGGGCTAGCCCTTCCCTTGTCCCCCACACCCCAGGGCTAGCCCTTCCCTTGTCCCCCACACCCTAGGGTTAGCCCTTCCCTTGTCCCCCACACCCCAGGGCTAGTTCTTCCCTTGTCCCCACACCCCAGGGCTAGCCCTTCTTGTCCCCACACCCCAGGGTTAGCCCTCCTTGTCCCCACACTCCAGGGCTAGCTCTCCTTGTCCCCCACACCCCAGGGCTAGCCCTCCTTGTCCCCCACACCCCAGGGTTAGCCCTCTTTTGTCCTCCACCTGCTGGCTCTGCCCAACCCCATTTAACTGTGTTTGTTTCCGTCTGAGATGCCCTGACACAGCCCCCTTCCTTTTCACTTCCTCATTCCTTTCCCCTTCTCCTCAAGTGGACCTTGCAGACTGGTGGTCCTGGCAGGAGGGGAGGGGGCTGAATTCAGCTGTCTCCAGCTTTCAGCTGCCAAGCACAGCCTAGCGCTTGCAAATCCTTCCAAATTGCCTTGCAGCCTTGGACCCCGGGGAGCATTCATGCAGAACTCCAGATCTTTCCACTTCCCTGGATGGCAAAATGAAACACAACTGGGGGCCCTCGTACTCAGACACCGCAGAGGAACTGCCTCGGTTCCAGGCCTGGGCTCGGGCTCCTTCCTCGGCCTGCAACCACAGCAGACGTCTCCTTTATAAGTCACTCTCTAGTGCTTGCTTTGACCAGGGCTGCTGGTGAGACAAACCAGAGCTTGGGGCTGCACTGCACCTGGGATCGGCTCCAATGGCAGTCAATGCCACAGGAAATGGAGAAGCTGCGAGGCCCTGGACCTGGGTTTGTATAGATCTGCTGAGTGAGAGAGACTGCTTGACAGAGGGTGACGCTAGTTGGATTTGGGAATAGCGGCCCGGGTAATTAACCACCTAAGAGTTGAGAGGGAACCCGAGCTCTCCAAAGAGGCCTATCCTGGGCTTCTGAACTTTAGAAGGCTCTGTATTAAATGGCCCCATTTGCCCTCCTCTTGGGGATTCCTATAGATCTCTGAGTAGGGAAGGCTACAGATTTCTTCCCAATTTGTTTTCTGAGTTCATTGGCTCATACTGGTCAAGGGCAGGGTTGACCTAGGAAAGCATCCTCTGCTGTCGAGAAGTCAAGAAAGCTCTCTGGAAGGTTCCAGTAGCCCTCCCAATTATGCACTAGGGAGCTGGGGAAGGCTCAGAGGATGGCAGGTTGGTTAGGGGGATGATTGCAGTTTGGGTTGCAATCATGTTGCCATAGGCTGGCCCAATGGAGGATGTCCCAGGATCTCTGGGAGGCACTGCAGATAGTCCTCCTTGGAAAGCCAGGAGTAAGCCCCCAGGGGACCCTCTGCCTTGGGGTCTATAGTACACAGGCAATGTTAGCAACAGCATTAGTCTTGGGAATGAAGCAGCTTTGGGTTCTAACCCCCTCCCTTAAAGCAAGGGCCTTACACCTTTTAAAACAATAACAAAATCCTCTTTGAATTGGTTTTGCTTCTGGGAAAAGGTATGACTGTTGCAGTGACCAAGGGTTTGTTGTTTCTCCCATGGCCGAGGATCAGTAATGGCACCATCATCATCATCATTGTGATTGAGATCACCATCACCACCTTCATCACCATCCCCATCACCACCACCACCACTTCCACTACCACATCACTGGGCTGCTGAGAGCTGTGTACAATCTTGAATCAGCCATAGCCCCACAAATTCAGAATCTGCTTTTTCCCAGGCTTTCCCAGGCTGCCCTAGGCCTTGCTTGTCGATGAAGGCTTGAGCTGGACTGGCCTGCTCCTAGAGCTCTATAGGGTGTGAGCGGTCCATGGCCTCAGTGCCTCTTTGCTGAGCCATCAGGTGATGTCTGACATGTCCAGGTGACATGAATGGCACATGCGAAGGGCCTGAGGCATGCTGGGAGATGGCAGTGACTAGAAACAGTCGAAGGGGAAAGAGAAGAGCCAGGATGAGGACCTGTGACTTCAGATGCCACCGAGAACTCTGGCTTTTATGAACAGGATCCAGTGTAGTTGAGTGAAAAAGAGTTGGCCACCGGGTGTCATTTACCTAATGTTGGCTGCAGTTATTGTCCCTGAAAGCCTCGGGTACAGGAGAGACTCGCTTTGGGGGTTTCAGTTTAGATGCTGCTTCACCAGAATTGCCCACAGCCCTTGGTGACCCTGGTTTCTGAGAGCTCCTCAGGGCATGAGCCCATATAAATCCTTCCCCTGTTGCTTCCTGTCAGGTGTTTGGTCATAGTAATGAACAAAGTAACAGATACGATAGGAGAAGATGCAGAAACACAGACACAAGTGCAGCATCTTAGAGGGCACATTCTGGGTGCTAATGTGGGTCTCTTGTGCGGGGCCAGGGGGAAGCTGCTGATGGGGGAAGAGACAAGAGAACCAAGTGCTGCTCCCCCTCCCCGCATGCTTAGCACACATTTCTTTATGCAAAATGCATCAAAAGGAACCAAGCAAAAAGAACTTTTTTTAAGTTGGTAGAGAGCTTGCCTGGCATGAATGAAGCCCTGGCGCCATTCCCACAATAGTATAAATCCAGGGGCCGTGGCACACATCTGTGATCCCAACACTTGGAAGCAGAGGCAAGAGGATCAGAAGTTCAAAGTGATCCTCGGCTACAGAGTGAGTTTAAGGCTAGCAGGGGCTACAGGAGACCCTGCCTCAAAACAAAACAAAACAAAGTAAAACCCAAGAAGAAAGAAAGGTCAAGGAGGCATAAATCTGCAATGGGATTAACATTCGAGTCTTTCTTATGTTGTTTTGTTTTGCGACAAGGTCTCACTGTGTAACCCAGCCTTCCCTTGAGCTTGAGATCGTCCTGCCTCAGTCTCCATGTTAAAGTTACAGGCATGCTGCAGTGATTTTGACATTTGGATCTTTATATCACTTCCCAAGTTCCCAAGTAAAACTTTGTCTGGTCAGCTTTGGGCAAATGGGTTGTGAGCAGGAAATGCAACCAGCGGACAGCAGAGCATCTCTCTGCTTACCTATGTTTGCTTGGAGAGTGCCGGAGGGGAAGGATCCAGAGACCCAGGGGCTAAGGAGCCAGTCACATAGACAACAGTTTCCCACTGTTTTTTCCCTTGAATTCCTAAGATCTATATGAGGGAAAATTAGAGGAAGTGGGTCATGAAGCGGTAAGATTGAGGGGAAGCTGAGAAATCAGCCAGGTGGCCAAGACAGGGACAGCACAGATCAAGCTTCTAAAATGATGAGGCAGAGCGGGCTAATCAAGGGTCTCTGAGCAGCTCCAGGTGACTGGAACAGGCGGGGAAAAATAATAATAATAAAGGACTGTAGAAATGGAATCAGATCGCGAAGGACCTGCACATCCCTGGTTGAATGGACAGATCACACAGGGCCCTGCTGCTTCAGTAAGGCCTGAGTTCTGGAGCAAGGTAGCAGCAATGGGAAAGTCACAGGCAATGGGAAGAGGCACGGGGAGCCTGTGAGGAGGGGCTGGCTAGGAAGTCGGTTTGCTGATGCCTGGCAGCCTGTGGTGGCAGAGACCTAAAACCAAGTACTAACCTGGCTATGTTTAAAATACAAACCCACAATATTCGTTGATGGATTGTGTGTGGCAGAGAGAAGAGCCCCTGGAAGGAGATGCCGTGGACACCTAACCCCCAAACCCAGCCAGGCTGCAAAACGGCTTAAGTTTGGACCCCTTCTCTCTTAGTCTCCCAGGCAAGAGTTTCAGGCTGCCGCCTCGGAACCAGCAAGGCCTTTGGCCCCCATCTTAATCAGATCTCTCCCATCCTATTAAGCAATTTGGGGCCATTTCTCGAGAAGATTTTGTTATTTCCCCAAATCTCCGGCTGCCTCATTTAGAGTCAGTGTTTAGGCGGAATGCAATTAACACATTCCAAACCCGGTTTCCCCTGAAATCCAATCAATTCTAACTCGTTTTCCAATCACGCTGCTTTCTCTAATTGTGAGCTGTGGCCTCCGCAGAATAGGGACTTAAGCCAATTATTGCCCCGCTCGTCTGAAAATTGTGCGATTTGTGTCGGCAGCTCCCCGCATTACTGATGAGCCTCTTCCAGCTAATGGAATAATGAAAACACAAAACAGATTTACCATGCTTAATAAGAGGAGGAGATAATGAAGGCAAATTAAAATGGAAGCTCAGATCTGCGTGGAGAGCCGTAATGTGGTTTTCCTCTTTTAAATGAGCTCTCCGGGTTCTTGGATGCCGGCGTCGGGAGGGGCCCGAAACTCAAAACTCTGTCGGACGACAGTGTGTCCACTTGGCTTGATTTGGAAGATGGCGGTCTCCTGTCCCACTCCCTGGAGTTTGACTCTTCACCCTCTGCCCTCCGTTAGAGCACCTGGGTTCAATTCAACTCTTCTTGAATTCTATAAACCTCTGGCAGAAGAGTAGGCAGTGAAGTCATTTCTGCACGACTCAGTCTCCTTGATTGGTGCGGTGCTCAGCACCTGCGGGGGCGGGGCTTCAGCCACATTCCTGTCCTCTCCATCCATCAGCTGCCACTTGCACCCATGCACACCAAACAGGGACACCAGATAAGTGCGTGGATATAGTCACAGATCTAAGGAGGGAGACGAAAGCCCCTAGTTGTCAGTTCCTGGTGCCGTGTGCTCATCATTGTCCTGGATAGCCACCCTTGCATAGCAGGTGCCTGGAGGTCTGGGTAAATGTGTAAGGCAGGACACATCATGGGTGTGTAAGCCAGGACACATCATGGGTGTGTAAGCCAGAACATATCATGGGTGTGTAAGCCAGGATACATCATGGGTGTGTAAGCCAGAACACATCATGGGTGTGTAAGTCAGGACACATCATGGGTGTGTAAGCTAGGACACATCCTGAATGTGGAACCCAGGACACATCATGGGTATGTAAGCCAGAACACATCATGGGTGTGTAAGCCAGGACACATCATGGGTGTGTAAGCCAGGACACATCACGGGTGTGTAAGCCAGGACACATCATGGATCAGCAGGCTGTCTCCACCTACCCATTGGGTGTGATAACACGGGGATCTGAATCTGGCTTGGCTGAGGAAGTTTGACCTAGGTCACAAAAGACCTTGATAGAGTAAGGGGTGGTGGACTAGAGGGGAATCTCAGAGAAAGGGGGTGAGAGAGACTCAGGAACGTGTGTGTGTGTGTGTGTGTGTGTGTGTGTGTGTGTGTGTGTGAGCCTAGTAAGGGGTGAGGCCGGGGGCTGCCCAAGCAGAGCAGATCTGGAAGCAAGTGAGGCAGAGTGATCCTTTTCCCCCTCCTCCTCCCCTCCTCCTCTCCTTCTTTTCCCTCCTCTGCTCCTGGCATTGCCTCCCATGCCCTCAGGCCTATACTCCAGCTCTGAAGTTTCTCCATCTCCCAGAGTGGGCTCTCTGGGCCTCCATTTCGAGTCCAACAGGAGTCAGAGCAATGATTGTGTTGTTAAACAACAAACATATAAAACCAGTTCTGGTGCAGTGGTGCAGGCCTGTAATCCCAACACCCCAGAGACTGGGGTAGGACTGAGTTCGAGGACTGGGCTACACAGTGAGATGCTGCCCTTTCCAAAAGCAGACGCACCTACAGGGACTGTGGTTAAATTTCTGAGCTAATACTCCTAGCCGTCATCCCGACAACTGCCGTTCCTGTCCCAGTAGCCTGGGCAGATACCCCATTGCCCAGTGTTGGGGTGAATAGAAATCTCCCTCTTCTCAGGGACCACAGAGAGAGAGAGAGAGGGAGGAAGGGAAACTGCTAGTCACTGCTGCCGTGGCTGGGTGTGTCCCTGTGCCAGGACCTGCTCAGTGCATGCATGTGACCCTCACTGCCGGTGTTTCTATATCCATCACAGATGTGAAAGCGCAGAGAGGTTGGACCACTCTCCAGAAGTGCACAGCTAATAAGTGACAGTGCTGTGATTTGAACCCATGGAGTCAGGCTCCCCAGTCTTTGTCTTGACAGCTATTCCTCAGAGTTGATGACTGCACAGTACACCTGGGGAATTTAAGGTGTGGTCAGTGGGGAACTCCCCATCTTACTAGAGATTGTGTGCTTTAAACATGGCATGAAAGATAAGGGTTTCAAACCAGAGGGGGCTGTGTAGGGACCAAGTCTCTCATTAACTAGGGCACATCAACCACCATGACCACATTAGGTGAGAGGTACAAATTAAAGGAGAGAAGATTTGGGACTGGAGGGACGGCTTTGAGGTTAAGAGCATTTACTGCTCTTCCAGAGGATGTGAGTTCAATTTCAGCACCCACATGGCAGCTCACAACTGTCTGTAGCTCCAGTTCCAGGGGACCCGACACCTTCACATAGACATGCAGGCAAAGTACCAATGCACATAAAAAGAAGAAGGAGGAGGAGGAGGGGGAGAGAAGAAGAAGAAGAAGAAGAAGAAGAAGAAGAAGAAGAAGAAGAAGAAGAAGAAGAAGAAGAAGAAGAAGAAGAAGAAGAAGAAGAAGAAGAAGAAGAGGAAGAAGAGGAAGAAGAGGAAGAAGAGGAAGAAGAGGAAGAAGAGGAAGAAGAGGAAGAAGAGGAAGAAGAGGAAGAAGAGGAAGAAGAGGAAGAAGAGGAAGAAGAGGAAGAAGAGGAAGAAGAGGAAGAAGAAGAGGAAGATTAATTTAGCTTTTGGCTTCAGAGGGTATTCGTCCATCATGGCAGAGAAGCAGCGCATGGCTGCAGGATTATGTGGTGCAGGCTGTTCACATCACAGTGGATGATGAAGCAGTGCAGAAAGAGCCACAGGACAGGGACAGCCTTTGACAGGTGGCTCCTACCAGCCCATGCACACATCCTAAGGGCTCCACAGCCTCCCCAGTTAGTGGCACCAGCTGGGAGACAAGCATGCAAAGCAAGAGCTTGTGGGAGCACACCAGATTCAAATCACAGCACAGGAAGAGTACTGGGAAGTGTGCCTTGCACCCCAAGACTCTGGCTACCCCAAGTCCCAGGATATTTGAGGGGCTTTGGTGGGGGCATTAAGATTTTTCCACAGTTCACTGACTTGGGTTGTGGTTGGTGACCCAAGAAAAACAACAACAAAACCCTGAAACCTTTGAATTATTGAGCAAGAATAATCAGTAAACAGTATGTGGTCAGAAAAAGAAGTCCCCAGCCAAGCACACAGTAGGCACCACTGCTGGCCGGGAGTCAGTTCTGAGCACCCATGCGATCTTGTTTTAATAAATTCAAGTGTTGTTTTATCGTTTTTTTAATTTTTTGTTTCCTTTATTTATTTATGTTGTGTAAAGGGGGCACACAGATACCGTGGCACACCTGTGGGGGCAGAGGACAACTTGCAAGACTTGGTTCTCTCCTTCTATCATTTGGGTCTCAGAGGTTGAACTCAGATCATCGAGCTTGGCCTGTTGAACCATCTCCCCTAACTTCCTCCCAGCTCTAAAATGCTAGGAATCTCCACCCTGTCCCTCTTTCGGTGTCTATGCGGTATACCTCTGCACACAGCTGCAAGCCCATTTCTCTACCTTGATTTTCCACAAACCAGAAGGAGCTTGTCTTTTCCATCAAAGCATTCAGGGTGCTTCGGGCAAGAGATAAGGGTACTTGGGCTGCCCAGGGTGGACTTTCCAGTCCAGAGACATTTCAGTAGCTGTCTGGCAAAAACTAAGTATTTAAGGGGCTCCTAAGGTTTTCAGCCATCTTAAACCTGGGACTTTATCTCTGGTCTGCAGGCAACCCTTCTCTGCTCCCCTTTGGCCAGACATTTCCCAGGTTCCCATGGGCTCAAGGCTCCATCTCCTCCCAGGGTGATGAAAGCCAGTCGGCCGCTAATCACTTCCAGCAGTGATAATAACCCTGCTGGTGTATAGAGTTTCTCAAAGCAGTTCATATACGTTTATCTCTCTGCTCCTCCCCCTGACCCCGCCACTTAGATTTTATTTTGAGGCCCATATTAGAGGGAACTTTTCAGCCACCTGCTCGGGGCGGGAATGGGGGTGGCTCACAGTCAGCTTGTGGGGATCCGTGGCTTCTCCCTCTTGTCCTTCCCCAATATTCATGCTAGTCCACCCCGACCCCGAGTTCACCGGGAAGGGTACACGGGATGCGAGCACAAGTGTAACCTACCAACAGCCCAATTTTTGAGATGATAAACTATGTTAAGCATGGTTTTTCTCTCCTTCCCTTGATGCGCATGGAAGCCTGAATTCTGATACAGAGATCTTGGATTCCTTGGAGCTTCCTGTTAGAGCCATATTTTATACGGCCTTTTAATTTTCACAAGCCAATAAATTTCTTTATGTCCCAGTCAGTTCAAATTTCTATTACTTGCAACTGAAAGAGTCGCCCCGATGAGAGGACACTGTGGAAGACAGCCCTGGGACAGGTGGGCAGCCTGTCAGAGTTCCCTGGGGAGGTCAGAGACTCGGGATTACCTAAGACTAGACATTTCAGACAAAGAGGAAATAAGATGATGTCAAATCAAAGACAGTAACTAAATAAACTCCTACATACTGTTTATGCACATGTGCGTGTGTGTATGTGTGTACGTGTGTGTGTGTGGGTGGGTGTGTGTGTGTGTGTGCCTCAGAGGACAACTTCCGGAAGCTGGTTCTCTCCTCCCACCATGCAGGTTTTGGGGATCGAACTCAGGTCATCAGTCTTGTCCATAGGTGCCTTTTCCAATTGAACTGTCTTGCTGGCTCTATGCCTTACTTTTTGAGACTGGGTCTCTTATTGAACCTGGAGCTCACTGATTGGCTAGACTGACTGCCATTGAGCCCCGTCTCCTCCTCCCAGCACTGGGTTTACAGGTGAAGACCACGCCTGCCATTTGAATGGGAGCTGAGGCTCCAAATTCAGGTCCCCATGGTTCACAACAGCTCTTTACCCACTAAGCGTGCCCTAAAGCCCCAAGCTTTTTTGATAAAATATTAGTTCAGGAATGTTCTTAGACCAGTTTTACGCCCAGAGGAGGTCCGAAACCCTTCTTAGCTGAACTTTTTGCTTTATAAACAAAGAAATGGAAAAGCCATTTGCTAAAGTCCTTGTAACTAGCTATTGGCAAGGTTCAATTATTATAGCTGTATGTAATGATCCTATATCATGTCCTGCAGACACCACAGGGGTAGAAGCAGGCAAAAACCAGGGGCTACTGTTGGTTTGTACAAATAAAGTTTTTTTTTAAATGCAGCCTTGTCCACTTGTTTCTGGGTTGTCTGTGACTTCTTTTGCACTATGGTAGGAATGTTGAAAACTTGTTACAGGGCCCAAATGGAGACAAAAGAGAGACTGCTTTTGGAGATGACCATGCCAGGGGCTGCTGACTCTGCCCCAAGCTCTCCTGTGCCCAAACCCCGTTCCCATCCCTCCATCCCCTTCCTATGAAATAGGATAGCCTGTCTATGACCTTGAGATAGTGAGTATATCTATGGTGTTTTGCAAACCAAGTGCAAAGGGACAAAATGTGCATGAGGTCACAACCAGCCAAGTACAGTCCCTGGTGCTGAGGACAGAGGGGAGCTTGGCAGGGATCCTGTGATGGGGTGCAGCAGGCAGCCACTCTGGGGGAGTGCACATTTTTGTCTGTGTAGGATGTAGGATGCATCATCCTTCCAGAAATATTCCAGCAACCCCTCAGGTTCAGGCATGAGCCCAACAAAGTCCAGGTTAAACACTATTGCTTGTAAACCTATAAAAGAACACTGGGGTTTAAGAGCTGGTGCCCATAAAGGGGCAGCAAATTGGGCTACCGACCCTCCTGGATGGATTCGGTGCCCTTTCACAGTCTGAAAGCCCTGTCTGTGTCTTAGTTACCTCTCTCACCACTGTGTTGACAAGTGTGACTTATGGTGGGAGAGGCGATGTTGTCTCTCAGCGCAGTTCAGTATGGCGGCAGGAACTCAAGGCAGCTGGTCGTGTGGTACCCAATGAGGCCGCAGAGAGATGCCTGATGCTGCTTGCTCTCTCCTTTCTTACTCAGTCTGATTCTGTGGCCCTTGGGATGTGTCCCCCAAACCTTTCCAGAAACATACTTTCAGAGATACACGCCTGTAGGGTGCCCTCCTGGGTGACTCTGGATGCAGTCAAGTCGACAACTAACCACCACACCCACAAGAGAGAAACAAACAATAGCAAAGACCAAGACTGCCCACAAGCATGCACTCTGTGAAGACAGAAGAAGCCTCAGTCAACGTAGGTGGTCCACGGATGCAGGTGTGGGGCCTGGGGACACTGGAGCTCCTGGGCAAGAGCATTCTTGTCTTCATGGGACAGTGAAACCTTGATTTTGCTAAGCTGAGGTTCCCCCACCTTCTCTGAATGGACTGTCGGTTTGGGAGTTTTTGTGGTGTCAGGCTTGGTTGGAAGGCTTTGGGCGGGGTGATCAGGGAGGGGTCCCTGCTGTCTGTAGTAATATTTGGTTTCATTGTTAATGGTTTTTGGTCTTTTGTTTTGTTTTGTTTTTGAGACAGGGTTTCTCTGTAGCTTTGGGGCCTGTCCTGGAACTAGCTCTTGTAGACCAGGCTGGCCTCGAACTCACAGAGATCCGCCTGCCTCTGCCTCCCGAGTGCTGGGATTAAAGGCGTGCGCCACCACCGCCCGGCATCAGTTGCCCATCTTCTTACAGTCGCCTTCCCACTGGACCACTGCAAGCTGCCATCCTTTATTTCTCATCAGTCTGAGAAAACAACTTCAAGGTGGAAGAATTTGTTTGGTCACATGGTTTCAGCCCATGGAGGGAGAGTGAAGCAGCTCATCCTGTGGTGACCAGGAAGCAGAGAGAAGGGGGCTCAGGGACAAGGCCTATCTTTCCAGGGCACACCCTGGTGATTTCTTTCTCCAACAAGGCTCCACCTCCTGGTCCCCACCATCTAATAGTACTCCCAATTATAAAGTCATCAGGGGATTGGCCTATGGATGAAGGCGGACTCCTCGTGAGCCAATCACCTCTCAGCAGCGCTATCAGCTGGAGACAGAGCCTTCAATAGCCAAGTTTGTCTTCACATCCAATCTATGACACCCTAACACGCTTGATCCTGGTAGAGGCTTCCTAACTGCTCATTCTAACCCTCCCCCCACCTCACCCTAAGTCAGCTGGCACTAGGCAGTCATAATGATGTTTTCACGCTTTAAAATGCTAAATTATCAGAGTACCCCGTGCATTTCCATCTACCTCCAGAAAATGCAATAGTTAAGTCCTTTTTTTTTTTTTAAACATAGCAAGCATAGGCTGCATTTATGGAGATTACAACTACAAAATGATGAGGTTAATGACATTTAAAGGTGAAATGTCATGAAAGTGCTTGGCTTGACCTTGGGCCATGTCTGGAAGCTTCCACTGTCCCCACTGAGAGGCCCAAGAGTCCTTGACCAACAGAATAGGATTTGTGCCTCCTCTCTGCCCTCAGAGGGGGCCAGTCCAGCAACCCTCACCTAAGAATCTCCATTGGAAAATAAACACTGTTAATATACAAGAAATCCCATCTCAGAGCCTAGTCAAAACGGCCTTGGGAGGGACTGATAGGATCCTAATGGACTCCAGATGTCTCATTCCTCCATTGGGGTGACCTGAGGAGATGAGGGGGAAGCTTGCAGCCTCTCTGCCTGCTCTTCAGGCTTGGTTCATCTTTTCCCTTGATGGTCTCTGCACCGGGTACCATAGAGCAGTTATCCAACCAAGGAAGCACTGGCCCAGCGAGACTCTTCTGTCTGGAGTTGGAACTGAAGCACCTCCATGTCTTAGGCGTGAAGCAGGCAAGGTAGCACTCCTCAGAGGCGTATGGAGGAGCTGTGAGCCAGGTGAAGGTCTCAGGGTGGGGGACGAGTCTGTGGAGGGGCAAATGTAGAGATCCAAGGGAGTGCTGGGTTCGCTTGGACAGGCAAACTCTGGGAATTCATTGCAGCGATCACGGGTCTGACTGAAAATCACCGTTTATACTCACGCCATTCCCTAAACACCAAAGGGCCAGGCTGCTCTCACTGGGCTCCAGCAGCCCTGCACTGGCTCCCGCTGCCAATGGCCAGCTCCCCTGCTGTGTCCCAGTCCTGAGCTTCTTCTGGCCCAGGTTTCACCTGACTGTCATCTGAAGGTGTCTCCTTGGCTTCCAGCCTCCCTCCTTTCCTTCTTCCTTCTTAGTCAGCCCCTTTTTGCCTCAGCCCTCTGTATTGAGTAACTCCTGTCTGTGGAGTCCTGTATTCTACCTGCAGCATCCCCTGAACCACCAGGGGATTGGTTTGGCCTGCACCATACTGTGCTAGACACGCATGTCCAGCGATGCAGCTATCCAGTCAGGTCTTCCCTGGTGATGTGTGTGGCCCACCCATCCCCCACCCTGCATATGCACAAGTCTAGTCAAGCTATTTGAGCCACACATGGGAGCAGAGTCTAGAAGCTCAGAGAAGAAAGAGATGCCAGCTCCCTTGTCCCAGGTCCTTCTCTCATTGCTCCCCACGGCTGCTGCTCTCAGTGCCCTCGGGCATCCTTCTCTACACTGCTGGGTCCCTGCCTAGAACACAGGCAGCATTATTCCTGTCTGGACTCAAATGACACCTCCTTGCTTAGGTCTCTTTTAGTGTGTCCTGAAATGGCAGGTGTCCCTCTTTTCTCCCATTGCAATTTTGCCTCCACCTTCTAGATTGCCAGTATCACAGGGACAGCGCATGACCGATGTTGACACTCAGGAGATATCCCCACACAGAAGGTCACCAAATTGATGTAGTCTCACATTTTTTGATTACATTTATTTATTTTTTTCATTTATTTGAGGGGAGCATAAGCTCTGCATGGACATCAGAAGAATTGGTTCTCTCCTTCTACCATGTGGGACCCAGGCAGCAAGCAACTTTAACCACCGTACCATCTCACCAGTGCCGAGTCAATATTTTACAGACAGATGGTAGAGGACCGGGAGTGTGAGCTGTCTAAAGATGCCATTCAGGTAGCTCCGGGCTGGATGGTGAAGAACAAGAGGATCATATCTGCACACAGTTCTCAAGTGCAGAAGCCAAACAGCGAGATGTCATCGGGGATGTGCACTGAGAAGGCTCTGGAAGAGAAACGCTGCCATTTCTTCTGGCTTCTGCATCTACCTGTCCTTGTCCCATCTCCACAGCCCCGTTGATGCTCTGTGTACCTCTTCTTCTCTCAACAATGCAACATCTCTGCTTAGGGCAGCGGTCCTCAACCTTCCCAATGCCGCAACCCTTTGATACAGTTCCTCATGTCGTGGTAACACCCAGCCACAAAATTGTTTCATTGCTACTTCATGACTATAATTTGGTCACTGTTACGAACTGTAATGTAAATATCTGACAGGCAACCCTATGAAAGGGTAGTTTAACACGCAAAGGATTGCAACCCACAGGTTGAGAACCACTGACCTAGGGATTCACTCCAGGACCTTAGCTTACAACTCTCACAGAGTTCAAGGAAAACTGTGTTCGGGCTAATGTTAGTCATGGAAGCAGGGTTAGCAGAATCCCCACCCTTCCTATTCATGGCCTGCAGGGGCGGCAAGAAGAGTCGTGTGTGTGTGTGTGTGTGTGTGTGTGTGTGTGTGTGTGTGTGTAAGGCTGGACCAGCGGCTGTGGCTGTCAGTCTCTGGAACCCAGCAGGAGGGAGAGGGAAGGATAAACTGTGAGGTTCATGAGACAGGCGTGATCCTGGCTGATCCTTTAATCCCCTCTGAGCCGGCTTCCCACAGAGTAGAGGCTAGGGTCCCTCTGCTCTTCTGGAAGGTTCTCTGGAAACCTGCCCTTCCAGATCCAGCAGCCCAGTGTTAGTCACTACTGGACACTGACATACAACCTCAGAGTGGCTTCAGCCAAGGATGCGCTTTCTGCCCACCCAGCTGAAGGATGCAGTCTCCGTATCAGGCTGTGCTAGATCCGCAGTCCTCACCTGACGACCTGACTTCCATCCCAGAGAGAACTAACTCCCATCCTCTGACCACCACATATGCACTGTGTGCGACTGCGCATGCCCTCGTGGGCATACATGTAGCTTCACATAATAAATAAGATAAAAGAAACAGCTGTTTTTCACCAGACCCCTTCCTGTTCAAATCCACACGCACCATTCTTGCCCTTAAAAGCCCGAGTCCACGGTCACTCGAGCTGCACGCCTCCCGCGCATCCCGTGGGTCCACCCTTGTCCTGCTCTAGTCGTACTCTGTGGGTGAACTGTCGTCGACCTTCGTGAGGTTTGTCAGGCATCTGTGTCCTCTCCCGAGTGACAGCTTTGCATTTCCAGGGACTTTGGAAGAACGGCATGGTATTCCAAAGCATCCCTGCAGGGGTTGACCCTGCAGTCAGGCACAGCGTCAGGAGACCTGTCCTGGAATCCATACTAGCAGGCTCATTCAGGCAGGAAGCTGTCCCTGGCCAGCAGTCTCTAAGAACCCCAGTGAAGGTCCTATTCCTGTTTCTAACCTGTCAGGGGCCTGTTGAGAGCGGAGGGACGTCCCACCCAGCTACCTACCCTGCTTTGCCCAAAACTTAAGAAGGTTGTCCCTGGTGCAGTTACCAGTGATCTCCTGGTGACAGTGGCATCAGATTCCGAGGCCCTGCTAGGCAGGCAGCCAGGGCTCCCCTCTTCTCTCATCACCCCAGTTGTTCCCTCCATCCATCTCTGACTTTCAAACAGTCCTCCCAGAAGCAGAGTTCCCATTGGAAGTTGGATCCTGATGCCTCTGTCAGACTTCAGGCTCCTCTCTCTTCGGGGACCCAACAGAGCCGTTTCCATCCTCCAGACCCAAAAGTTCATGGCCATTCGCCCGTGCCCTCACTCACCCTCTCTAACTCATCTGTCCAGCCACACCTTCATTTGCTCGCTTGCTCATTCATTTGTTCACTCATTCATTTGTTCACGCTCTTGTTCTTTCATTGTTGCCTTGCTTCCCTCCCCACCTCTTCTGCTCCTTCATCACATGCTGTATTTGTGCTGGGGTGAAGGTCAGGACTCTTAAGTACGGTTGGCTGGGGAGATGACTCTGTGGGTAGTCAAGAATGAGGATCTGAGTTTGAATCGCCTGTACCCATGCAAACAGTTAGCTATAGCTGGGTGTGCCTGTAGTGGCAGCATTGGCAGAGATAGGTGTATCCTGAGAGTTCACTGGCAAGACAGCTTAGCCCAAAACAGGGCAATAAGGTAAAGGATGGTGGAGGAATACAATGACATCCTGTTTGTGAAGGGTCCTGAATCTGTTTACTCAGGTGCATGCAACACACACACACACACACACAATCTTAAGAACAGCCACCACTGCGACCCAGCCCACATCATGCAGCCTTGCTACATAATATTCCAGCTCTTGGTAGAAAATATCTCCCCCCACCTGCTTCCCATCCCCCAGTGGTCCACCCACTTGATTCCCATCCCCCAGTGGTCCACCCACCTGCTTCCCATCCCCCAATGCTCCACCCACCTTCTTCCCATCCCCCAGTGCTCCACCCACCTGCTTCCCATCCCCCCAACGCTCCACCCACCTGATTCCCATCCCCCAGTCCTCCATCTGTCTGCTTCCCATCTCCCCAACCCTGGTCCAGCTGTCATCCCCATCTGTCAGTCACCCACCACTGTTGCCCTGGCAGACTGTCTGACTTGATTCTGCACATGTTGTCTTCTCTAGCTCCTCATCTACCAAAGGATTCCTGGAAAGGAGAAAGGAGGTCATGTTCCTTCTGTGGTTAATCACTCTAGGGGTCTCCCGTCTACTAATGCTAAGCTTTGTCCCATTCCACAGCTGGGCAACATATTGTTTCCTCCCTTGACAAATCTGCTTTACCTGTGACTCAAATTCTTACCTCTCACCTCTTACCCAGAACACCACTTCCAGGAAGTATCCCAGGCTAAGCAGCCAGTTGCCTCAGTGACCATGACACCTTCTGACCGAGCTTCTTTTTAACATCCTTCTTATGTTTGCTTCTTGGTTTGGTTATCACTTCTTTCTCCTTGCTAAAATGTCCTACTCAAGAACAGATGCTAAATCAGGCGGTAGTAGCACACACCTTTAATCCCAGCACTTGGGAAACAGAGGCAGGAGGATCTCAGTTTGAGGGCATCCTATTCTACAGAACAAGTTCCAGGACAGCCAGGGCTACACAGAGAAACCCTGTCTTGATAAACCAAGGGGGAAGAAAAGAACAGGCATCGGTAGATGATTAACTAATGGTTCCCAAGTTCGTTAGCATGATGCATCAGTGGTCGCTACTCAGAGTCCTCTCCACTTCCTCCAGGCACAGGACTCCTGACTTCCCTGATTGTCTTGGAGCCAACTCTGAGCCTTTGGCATCAGAACAAAACACATGTCATAGATGGCGCCCAGCTGACTGTGCCCTGTGCCCTGTGAACTCAATACTGAAGCCTCTATCAGTATGAGGTCTGACAAGATGGCTCTGTGAGTAAAGGAGCTGCTGCCAAGTCTGATGACCTGAGTTTAATCCCTGGGACCCACATAGGATCCACATGGTGGAAGGAGAGAATCAACTTCACAGAGCCATCCCCTGGCCTCCACACTCACACTATGGTACACTTCCACACATGTGTTACATACATACACACACACCTATACACACATATTAATACTAAATAGAAAGATTTTAAGTGTAGTATGGACTGGGGAGTTGACTCAGCAGGTAAAAATCCTTGCCCTGAAAGATTGAGGACCGGGGGTTCAGATCCTTAGTAACCATAGAAAAGCCAGGGAGAGGCACATAACCTCAGTACCTGGTGGAGTGATAAGAAGAGCCTGAGAGCTCACTGGGCAGCAAGCCAAGGCATAATGGTGATCTTCAGGTCCAGTGAGAGACCCTGTCTCAAAATATAAGGTGGAGAGTGACAGAGGAAAACCCTCCAATTAACCTCTGACCTCCTCGTGTGCACACAAAAGTTAGCACACTCACCCATACCTACACACGTTCGTGCACACATAATCATACACATGACTTAAAAGTGGGGTCATACTCCATACCTAGGGCTTTTGAGGGAAGTGCACACATACTTGGGTGCTTCGGGTCATGCTATTTGTCCAGGAAAAGCATGGAATTTGTCTAAAACCCGACTTGGAAGGGATCTGCTCCGTGCACTCTGGCCTCTGTGTGAGGAAACACTGCAGGGCTGTATGGGCCGCCATGCACCTACTAGACACCAGGCATTGCTCTAAATATTCAGGATGTGATGGGAAACAGAAAAGATGGAAGCATCTGCTCAGGTTTCAGAAAACAAAACCAAGTCCAGGCAACAACAGGGCAGACAGTTAAAAAATGCTTTGGAGCCGGGCAATGGTGGCGCATGCCTTTAATCCCAGCACTCGGGAGGCAGAGACAGGCGGATCTCTGTGAGTTCGAGGCCAGCCTAGTCTACAAGAGCTAGTTCCAGGACAGGAACCAAAAAGCTACAGAGAAACCCTGTCTCAAAAAATCAAAAAAAAAAAAAAAAAAAAAGTGCTTTGGTGTCGGGGGGTGGGGTGGGAGAGTGAGGCAAGGGGTTTGCTGTTGCCTGCAGAGCCACAGGAGGAGGTGGGAAGAGATGACTCTATCTTTCTGGGCTGTGAAAGGGTCAAAGAGCAGATGAGCTTAGTTGCGGTGGCTCTGGGGGGTTGAGGTAGGCAGCATGCATCTGGGGACAGGGCAGGGCCCTTCGATTGTGCAGAGACCATGGCCTCCCAATGTCTGAGGATGGATACGAATAGAGAGGCTCTTGTGCTACCCTCGTGGCACAGAGCGAGACTGCAAACCTGAGCTGCCTCTGGATGCGCAAGCTCGAGAAATGGATTGGACACAAGGCCAAGACTGCCCTCAGCCAGACCAGAGGGAGACTCAACATGAAACAGGGACGGTGCGTGGGTAGACTTTCATAATGAGCATGTACTGTTTTCTCATTTAAAAAACATAGAACAGGAAACAAAATACTGGACTCCACTGAACCCAAGGCATGGGGACAGAGCCATGCTGTGTGGGTGGCAGAGAGGCCACAACCCTTCTTGGACATCTATATAGCATTCAGGGACGATGGCGTATGGTACACACTCAGCAATATATTCCAATAAGGAAGGGAGGGAGGGGTGATGTGGGAAGGAGGAAAGATAGGCGAACTGAAGAAATGAGGGGGAAAGGAAGAAAGATGGAGGTAGAGGAGAGAGGAAAATGAAAGAGGAAAAAGAAATGTGGGGAGGAGAAGAAAGGGAAAAAAAGAAGGGAGAGGGATGAAGGGGGGATAAGGAGGGGAGGAGGAGAGAGCGGAAGGAGAAGGGAGGAGGGAAAAGATGGCGAGTGGAGAAGAGCGGGGTGGGAGTGAGGGTACAGGCTCACACGTTGTCGGCACTCTCAGACACGGTAGAGCATCAAACTCAGAAACAAGAGCATGTGAAACCCTGACTCGACCGCAGTCCCTCTGGTCGGCTGCTTAATTAAATGACCCCATAATGAAATCTCTCCCCACTGAGTGCGTGCTTAATAATTAATTGCCCACACCAGCCAGGCTTGGAGCACTCATCACTTCCTCCCGGGAAACAGGGAGAAAGTGGGAGAAGGTCTAGGGGCTGGGGCAGCTGGAGATGGTGGGGAGGATGATAAGGGCAGGCCCGATGTTAGCCTGAAGTGCAGACTCTCCTGCCAGCCTCTTAAAGAAGAATATAAGATTGCTAATCAATAACAAACAGGGTTGTGGGAACAAATGGCAGTGTGCGGAGAGGAAATAGCAACCAGTTGCATTTCTATTTTATTTTATTTTATTTTATTTTATTTTATTTTTATGTGAGCAGGTGTTTTGTTCACATGTGTCTATGTACCACATGTATGCCTGGTGCCCTGAGGTCTGAATTTATAAACGCTTGTGTGCTGCCATGTGGATACTGGGGATCGAACCTGAGTCCTCTGGAAGAGCAGCCAGTGCTCTTAACCTCTGAGCCATCTCTCCTGTCCCCAACCAGCTGCTTTTTAAGCAGCTAATGCAAACTCTAAGAGTGATGGCTCAGCAGGTAAAGGAGCCCAGCCTGACAACCTGAGGTCAATACTCAGAGCCACACGGAGGAAGGAGATAGCTGACCCCTGAACTCCATCCTCTTGCTGTGGCATGTGTGTGTCCATATACAACATGCACACACACACACACACCATAGAATAAATTAAAAATGTATGGTTTGATGCTGCCAGCTCTCAATAACTGTCACTTCACAAGACAATTGTCAGCATGTTTCAGCTGATGTAAGAAAGAACCTGACAGCCTTTGTCCCATTCCAGACACAGGCTCTGTGGTTCCTTCACTCTAGGCGAGAGAGAGAGAGAGAGAGAGAGAGAGAGAGAGAGAGAGAGAGAGAGAGAGAGAGAGAGAGAGAGAAGAGAGAGAGAGAGAGAGAGAGAGAGAGAGAGAGAGAGAGAGAGAGAGAGAGAGAGAGAGAGAGAAGCAGTTTAGAAGCTTCTTCCCTCTTTGTGTATGTGGTCTTAATGTCACCTGGGCCTGGCCACTCAGATTAAGGTATCAGAAGGGGTTTTCTCCCAATGTGTGCATGTGGCTGTCCCTCTGTTTGTCCTGTTTTCCTCTTCTAAGCACACAGTTGTATTGAACTGGGGCCCATGTCAACAACCTCACGTAAACAGTGCAAAGCATTTTCAAGTCCTGAGGGCAGTAACTAATCTTAAGCATTAGGGGGAGCTGTTCTCAATCCCGGATCCGGTAGTGTGAATGGACTAGGGGCTTCTTAGGCCACTGCAGGTCACTAAATGCAACCCTAGCCGGTGGTCAAACCCAAAGGTGGCCAGGTCAGTCCAGTGTCACAGACACAAAGGACAGTGTGAAGTCACTCTGTGAGCGGCAATCAAAATCTTTCTTTTGCAAATTTTATCAAGCTCTCTTCCCAGAGCCACTGAAGGCTCTGGAGATTCAGAAACTTCCCTGGAAATCTGCTTCCAGGTGGGTCCTGGATACCTATCTTCATACCCCAGCCCACAGTCCCTAGCCAGAGTCCCTCAAAAGAGAGAAAATGCATGGCCCTCCTTATGCGCTTGGAGAGCATTTACTCCTGGGCGTGGGACAGAGGCACATTCAGTTTTTTGCTGCTGCAAAGAAATAACAAAGGAACGGTGGATTTAATTCCTGCTTTTGGGGGTAAGGCCTGGCAGAGCTCACCGATGCAGGAGCTACCAGAGTGGCCACATGGCACCTGAATAGGAAGCCGAGTTTGGGCCACACTCAGCAGCCTCTAGTGACCTGCTTCAGCCAGGCCCTACTTCCCAAGGGTTCCAGGAACCCTTAAAGCAGGAGCACAGGCTGGGAGCTGTGACCCTGGAGGGGGGTTTCAGTAGCAAACCACAAGAGACTTGTGTTTTGTTTCTTTGGCTACTACAACAGCCCGCAACAAGCTTCATCATGCTTCCAGAGGCTGGGACTTCACGTGTCAGCAGGCCGTGCCTCCTTGACAGCTCCAGGAGAGCCTTCCTGTCCCCTCCACCCTCACCTGTTTCTCTGGCCTCCTGGCAGCGTCACCCTAATGCCTGCCTCTGTCACCACCTGTTTGCTTTCCCGGCTCCCTGCATGGCTTCCTTAGTGGTGTCTCCTCCGGAGGCTATCACGGGACTTAGGGCTGCTCTGATCTAGAAGGATCTCATCTTGAGTTCCTGACCTTAATGACCTAAGGTCACATCTACAGGAAGCAGAGGTGGGGAGGACTTGGACGTGTCTTTTGGGGGAGATACAATTTGATTACTACTAGGAGGGACAGCAATGTTCTCACAAGTTCTTGTCTTAGGACGGTGGGCTCAAGCCTCAGAGATCTAACTGACTCACCACTGGACTGGCCCTTCAGTTCAGTTGGCAGAGTGTTTGCCTGGCATGCGCAAAAACCAGCTTCCATCCCAAGCCTGCATGAACTGGTACTAGTGACTCGCGCCTGTGATCTCAGTGTGCTGAGAGGTGGAAGCAGGAGGATTCAGAGTTCTAGGTCCCCCTTGGTTATGAAGGTTACACTGCTACCCTGGAGGCTGAGGCAGGAAGATGCTAAGGGCAAGCGTTGCTTAGCCTTCAGAATTGGCCTCAAGGCTAAGTCAGGATAATGTGGCAAGACCCTGTCTTTATATAAAAAGTCAAAGGAGATTGGGGAATAGAGTTTGGTAGCGGAGTACTTCACCAGCATGCAAGGTCCTGGGTTGAACCTTCAATACTGCAAAACACAGCAAAAGAAAAGCAAATTAAAACTACTAGAGGTAGAAGGGTCGCTCAATACTTCTGAGAGTCCCTTGGGTGACAGGGAAGACGGGGAGTCATTGGAAGAGCCACCCCTTGCTTCTGTTCTGGCCTGGCTGATCTGGTAGGGTCCCACCTGGCTAGTCTCTACTGGTAGGGTCACGGGATCTAAAGGATGCCTAGAATCTCATAGATCTTGGCAGAAGGATGTTATGGGAGGGAAAAAAAGGTGGGGGTCCCCTCCCTGTCTCAACCTCCACGCCCACCCGGGCTCCAGGCTTCCTGGAATGCCCCAGGGACGCCACTGCGGTAATGACCCAGCGACAGCTGCGCTCCCGGAGAAGCAGCCGCCGCTTCCCGGGCGCCGCCGCCTCCGGGAGACAGGTTCGCACCTGCTGGGGACATTTCTCATCAATTAGGCCTTGGCAGCGCTTGAATGGGGCCCGGGAGGGCGCGTCCCCGTCGCCCTGGGCTTCCCGCGCGCACAGATGGCAGCCCCGAGCGCAGCTGCCCGGCGAGCGCGCGGAGCCACAATCGGCGCTGTGTTCGCGACGCCCCAGGTTGGGTAGGGCCCGGGCACACCTGCGCGGCGCAGATGGTGTCGCCCGCGGCAGCAGGCACCCGAGGTCCCACTGGAGCTGCTGAAAGGGTGCTACGCCGAGAGTCATTGACCTTGGGGGCGGCGGACCACGCCCTGCCCGCAGCTTGCACCTCACCTCGCTCCACCCTCCGCATCCCTGGCTACCAAAATTTCCCTGCACAAAACTGGACGGGTCCTGAGTAGTAACGGGGTCATCCAAGTGCCCAGCAACGGGGCGGATTGACTGGGAAATGTTTCCTCCTCTATAATGTACTCACACACATCCTTGAAAACTTGGCTAAAAAGGGTTGGGGATGTGGCCTAGTGGGCAGGCTGCTTGCCTAGTGAGCACCAAACTCCAGTTTGATCCCCAGAATGAAGAATGTTATGTAGTTTACACCGACCATGAATTCAAGGCAGTCCTCTTTCTTCAGCCTCTTTCCTGAGTGTTGGGATCACAGTCATGATACACACATGCGAGCGCGCGCGCACACACACATACACACACATACACACACACACACACACACACTTTGGCCTCAGACTAGAAAATGCCAGCGCAAGGTGTCAAATCCTGCCAATTTGCAAGTCCAATGGCTCACACCAGCCTCTGACAGCAGCCAGCGCTATTTTCCAGGAGACTTTGGGGAAAGAAAAAAAAAAAAAAACCCGCATGCAGCAGAAGCTCACTCCCTGTTGTAGCTCTGGTCTTAGGGAGATAGGGGCTGGCTGTCTACCTGGGTTGGCATTCTGTCCTCCCTCACAAGAGACAACGCATCTCCTTGCACTGTGATGGTGGCTCAGGTCACCCCAGCCTTCGAGCTGTTTTATCTCAGATCCGCACAGCCCAGGCCTCATTCTCAAGAAAGCCTTTTAAATCTGGGTGGACAATCGCTGAAGCTCTCAGTGTACCAGGGAAAATGAATTTTGGGGGACTAGTTCTGGGGCTCCACTACATTGATCTCATGCTACTGTCCCTTACCTGTGGCCCCCAAGACCACTTTTTTCTTCATTTCTTTGCCCCTTCTGTGGGTTCCCCAGCCACTGCCCCGAGCAGCCTAGAGCCTGGAACTGAGGCAGGTTAGTCACGGTCTCAGGCTCAAAGGGCTGGCCAATAGCAGGTAACAGAGCATCTTTAGATCTTTTCACGGCCCTTATTAAGGCAGCACAGTGTTCCTGGAGACATGGAAGGGCTGGGCAGAGCTAAGTGGGTATCAACAGGCCTCTCCATCACAGGGAAGCAGTAACTATGGGAGCACAAATGGTACTAGCCAGACAGGATGCTCTATCTCACTCAGTCCTCATTGGGACCCTGCAGGGTCCTTCCGATGCCATTTCACAGAGGAAGCAGAGACGTTAGCAACGCACCCCTACCCAGACGTGGATGACAAGTGGCTATGGCGGATTATGGCACCAGGATGTCTGTGTTGACCTTCTTTTCCTTCTTATTCCCTCAGGGTCTTCCGTTGTTCAGAAGAAAGGTCCGTGAGAAGTTAAAATAAAACAAGAACTTCAAAATCCAAGCACACTTAAAACAATCTCTGTGGATACGGTGTATGGTGTTTGCGAGTGTGCAGAGGCTACAAATGCATGTGGAGGTCAGGTGACAGCCTGTGTGTCAGCCTCTGCTTTCCACCTTTCTTTGAGCCTTGATGTCCTTGTTGGCTTTTTCACTGCCCGCATCTACGCCAGCCTGCGGACTTCCAAGGATGTCCTCCTGTCTCCAATCTCCTCATGGAAAGCTCGGGATTGCGGACTTGTGCTGCAGGGTCTGGATTTTATGTGGATTCTGGCTACTTGAACTCTTCACTCTTGTGCAGCAGCTCTTTACCCCGAGTCATCTCCCCACAACCCCAGTCACACTTCTGAGTTCACTCCAACAGGCTCTAATCAATCGTCACTCAAATGTCAGGGACCCTGATCTTTTGAGCATCCCGGGAAGAAGTCACAAGTCTTTGGGGCACGTGGTTTATTGAAAACCTAGGCATTGGCAGTGTGTGTGTGCCTTACCCAGACAGTCCAGACAGTCACCACAGTGGGCAAGCACAGTCAGCTTCCTTCCTCAAATAACCATACTCTTAGGGAGTATTCTGCTCAAGGAGCACGGGAACACCTCCTAGGATCCCCTCAAGAGTCATTCTCTGTGGTCCATCTGCCCTTGGGGACACCCAATAGGTCCCTTATCCTGGACACTTCTTTCATCCAGGGCCAAGTCCTTGCCGCTTCAGGAAAAGAACTCCCAGGAAAAGCAGCACTAGAAACTGAAAGTCATCACAGGAGCATCCAGGAACAACCCTTTTGTCCCTGTCCGGCTGCTTCTCATCTCGCTGTCATTGTGTGTAAGAGAAGAGCCAGGAAACAAAGAAGGGTGGGTTCCTTGGCAGGTGCCCATAGGACTCAGGCATATGGGGGTCTCTGGGAGGTGGTGTAGAAATAGGCACGAAAAGTCATCCTATTTGCTACCAGAGGGGATAGAGGCCTGCATCCTCCTAGAGCATTTGTGGTTGGCCAAAGGCTGCTTCTAGGACCATGGGTTCATCACAATGACTTGTCCTGAGCCCTGAATGTGGTGCCTTGAAGCTGCAGTAGGGAAACAATACTTCTGCTGAGAGGCAGGCAGAGCAATGGGTGGAAAAGTGGTGGCTGTTCAGTTAACTGCTGTCTTAGGAGAGCCTGATAAGACAGCTAACCATTAGTAAGCACCACTGTTTGTCCGATACCAGCCTGAGTGATTTCTTTGTATAATTTCATGAAAAACTTACCTATATATGCCCAGATTTAAATAAGGAAGGCAAAACTAAGGGAAACCTTGACTTTATATAAAACCACACACCTCATTAACACGGGGTGGGTTGAGGTTAAATCCAGGTCAGGCTGTTTCTTAGCCCTGGCTAACATGAAACTATGTAGACAAGTCTCAAACTTGGAGTAATCCCCCTGCCTCCGACTCTTGGTATTGGAATCATAGGCATAAATGAGCCACCACACTGGGCCACCATGGCCAATCTGTTCCACTTCCGGCTACTTCTCTGGATTTCTGAGATGCGTGATTTCCCACTAATCTGGCCCCCTGGAGCAGCATGCGGCAGGGTTATTACAAGAGCCAAAATGAATAAAATGCTAATCCTCTCCACTGGACTAATCTGAGAAGCGCTCCACCCAGAGCCTGGCCTGCCAGAAAGCACGAGGGTGATTCTTTGTAATTTGACTGCTCACATGAGCCCAGGAACCTGAATTACAGCTTTCCAAATCTGTGATAATTTCCTTCAACTTTCTGGTTTTATTGCAGCCATTAAAATCCCGTTGTGTTCTTTAAAACAGGAAAAAAATGATTAAAACAGATGTGGCTCTTAAAGTTACAATCCGGGTTTTACGGCCCTAGTTTTTATAATGCCGAGGGAAACTTCAGTCACTGGAGTCAGAAGCAAGAGGACTGGGCTGGGACTTCTCAACTGGGCTTAGGGAGAGAGACAGTGTGGGGCGAGGGCTCAACACGACAAAGATGGCCAGTGGGGCTCGTTTCCTGAGTGCACCTTCCTCTGGGAACCCACTTCAGAAGGTCATATCTGCAGAAGCAGGCGAGGGCCCCATGGCTACTGAGTTTTGACACACTCTCTCTCCTCCCTCCAGCCTTGCTTCCTATCCCCAACTCCCTGCTCCCGAAGTCATAGGTCTCCAGTCCTATGGTCCCCGGTGCCCCTTGTTTTGTTGAGAGCAACATTTTATAGTAAAAAAAAAAATAAAATAAAAATGTCATAGGCCTGCTCTTCAACTAATTCACTCGGGTGGGTGACTCTGGGACTTTGATATCTGTGTCCACAAAACCAAGGTCGCTAGCGGATGCCGCTGCCTCTCCCGCACCAGTGGCTTATCTGTGGGCTGCAGCGCAGACACTGAAGGGCTTGGCATCTGTCACCCAAAAAGAGATTAAATCCTCAAAGCTTCTCTTCATTTCTTTTCCTCCCTCCCCTCTTAGAATCAGGAGGGTGTTATTAACTTCGGCTAAGATTTTTTTTTTTAAAACACATGAAAATAGTTTCCCTTTCTAAAATTGCTTGCAATCTGTGACAAAGATTTTAAAGATATGCGCTGGCAGAAATGCAGAGAAAGGGGGATTTTTCTGCACAGCTGGTGGAGAGTTAAAATCGTCTGATATCCTGGAGGGTGACGGTCACATGCTAATGGCCATAGCCACAGACTCAGCAATTTCTCTCTCAAGAATTTATCCTAAGGAAACAATCAGGAAAAAGAAAGGGCACGGGGGTGGAGGTAGGGGTGGGGACCCAAAACATTTGGAGCATGAAAGAAGGTCCACATATGAAGGTCAGAAGACAGGGAATTAAAGAATACTACATAAAATAGAGACAGGTGTGCTGTAGCCTGTGTTCCTAGCATTTGGGAGACTGAGGCAGGAGGATCATGAGTTGGCGGTCAAGTCTGGGTAAAGATCCTGCCCTTCACTCCCTAAAAAACAGACAACCTCCCAAACCATAAAAAAGTATAGGTTTCATCATCTTGCATTGTTTATGTAAAAACCACAGTAAAAATAATGGAAAGGAACCTCCAGTGCCACATGGCATCTTTTCCCGTTGGCAACGGTATGGTTTTCTTCCCTTTCTGTCTTCATCTGAATGACGGTCTCATCACCCCAAGTGCCTGCCCCGGCGTCACTGATTGTCATGACCAGCTCACGTAAGAGCTGGCCCTGCTCAGCTTTGCCATCATTCTCCTCTGACCTACTTTTAATTTTTATTTCTTTTGCTATCGAACTGAATCAGCCTGTTTTCTATTATTACAATAAAATACTCGAGGTTGGGTGACTTTACAAAGAAGGGAAATTTATTCAGCTCATCACACCCAGTTCAGAGAGAGAGAGAGAGAGAGAGAGAGAGAGAGAAGGCTGCTGAGCACCTGCCAGGCCTGAAGCGTCCCTTCTGGAATTATCCACTGTGCGTAGCTCACCGGTTGTACTTGGATATCCATCATTTATAATTAAAAGACACTCAAGCAGCCGCACGATTAGCCTGTGACCCTTGGCAGTTACCTTTTAAGGCAGGGATCCCTCATCATGCAGCTAGACAGGGATTTGTAGCCTTGGAGGTCACTGAAGATAATCCACTCCTCACCGTGGGCTTTAGGCCTCATCGTCTCTTTTCCATGGTAACACCAGAAATTGAAACACCAGCTCCACCACCCTTTAGGCCTCCTAGTCAGAAGACTGGAATACTTCCCGTCCTGGGTGAAGATATGACATTCTGATCTGGGATGAAAATGTCACACACTGTTGCCTCTTCGCTTAAGAGTCAATTCAGCTGGGCCTGTCAATCACAGAGCTAGGAAATCTGATTCACTGGAAGACGTGGTAAGGAGAGGGAGGAATAACTATTCCCTTAATGTGACAGGGACTTGCCCTTCCCAGACACCCCTCCTCCGTGCTGCGGCTTCTCCATGCGGCGGCTTCTCCATGCGGCCTCTTGGCTTCCACCACATGGCTTACCTGTTACTCAGCAAAGCACACTTTTCCCCTCTCCTTCTTTGTATTGCATTTGCTTTGGGATGCTGACCAAAGTCTAGGCACGCTTTCCCGGTCACTCTGGGCGCTCCCTCTCTTCCTCCGAAGCATGCCCCACACCTCCTTCCACCATACAGCTCTTACCCACCCCCATGATGGAACCCTAACTCAAAAGGTGCGGCCTCCTCTCTTCCTCCTCTCCATCTCCTTCCTCCCGGCAGCTGCCAAGATTTACAGTGAGGCTGTCCCTCTGTCCTTCTCTCAAACACTAATAAAGTTGTCCTAGAGCTTTCGTTTCAAAATTCTTTTCATGAATGAGACTAAGAACCGCAAAGAAGGAACTCCAGGTTCCCTGCTAATAGCCCTTTGCATCTCCAGTCTTCAGTGTAGTCAGCACTGTTGTCCCCTGTCCTTGTGTTCTGTGCTTGCTGATTGTCTGTCTCGCCGGACTACTGTAGCTGCTTGAGGCCTTGAAACCTACCTTTTCCATGCCTGTGTTTTCTAAGTCCGTTCTGGAGGCTGAAACAGGCAGGAGCTGGGTGCTTACATGGTAGCAAGGCTGCTCCCATCATTAATATACTTGTCTCCTTAAGAAACGGGTATTGCCACCCCTGTGTTAAATACAGGGAAACTGAGACACACAGTGAGCCTCTGCTTAGGAATTTACCAGGTGACAGACTCAGATTTCCAGCAGGCCTCTCTGAGTTCAAAGCATCATCTGATAAGCTTTTGTTGTCTTCCCTCATACCAGGCTGACCTGGGCATGATGTTAAGGAAACTCTAGCTTGCTACTTCTGGCCCGCAGATCCTGACATTGGGTGGTCTTCAGAGTTCGACCTGGATGGGCTGTAGGGTCTCAAACTTCCTGGACAGCTGGACCATGACTGGTGACGGGTCTGTTTCCCATAACATCTGCAGCTATGGGCTGCTGTTTCCTCCCTAAACTAGGCACTCCTTCCCAGCAACACAACTCTCAGGCTTGGTTTCAGGGGTCTCTGCCCCACACTCTGGGGTCCAGTGTTATTTGCTCCTCATGTGGGAATCTGGAGCCCTTGGTTTCTGATCCCTGATACTGCTCTCCAGTCTGTGTCCCTGGTCCCTTTGCAGCTTCCTTGCTGTGCACTGAACCAGCTTCAGTTCCCATAGTGGGCTGTGCCAGCCCCCTAAACAACGCACACACCATGCTACCTGCCTGCCCCCACCTCTGAAGCGCTGAACTGGGAAGCCCTTCTCATCAGGTAGCTGGTTGAGTGCCTCCACTGGGAGTCCTCCTGTGTGCTCCATATCTTACTGCTACTCTTTTGCCCTTGATGTTCTGTACTGTCCTTTAACATGACAACATACCTGTCACGCTCCTGCACTAAGTGTCCACACATCTATAGGCTGGACACACTCTGAGGATGAAGGAAATCACTACGTGACTGGCTTCCAGCCATATCCTCACTTGCTCAGCATCTGGAACACAGTAGGGAACCCATAAAAAACCAGGCAGACTGATTGCTGTCTGATGACTGACAACTGACTGACTGGTAACTGGTGACTCATCTATGGCTGACTGACACCTGACTGAGGTCTAATTGATGGCTGACATGTAACTGGCTGATACTGACTACTGACTGGTGACTGATAAATGAGCGACTGAGAGAGTTTGATGAGTAACTACTTATTGATGACTGCATGATAACTGATGACTGATGATTGACTACTAACTGAAAACTGATTATGACTGACTGAGGATTGGCTGATGATGATTATGACTGACTTATGATTGGCTGAATGACTGATGATTGACGGACGATCGACTGATGACTGACTGATGTCTGTTATTGACTAATGATTCACTAATAACTGATGGCTGGCTGATGATTGATGACTGACTGGCTGATTATTGATGACTGGCTGATGACTGATGATTGATGACTGACTGGCTGATTACTGATGATTGACTGATGACTGACTGATGATTGATGACTGACTGGCTGATTACTGATGATTGACTGATGACTGACTGATGATTGATGACTGACTGGCTGATTATTGATGACTGACTGATGACTGATGACTGACTGATGTCTGTTAATTGACTAATGATTCACTAATAACTGATGACTGGCTGATGACTGACTGATGATTGATGACTGACTGATGTCTGTTAATTGACTAATGATTCACTAATAACTGATGACTGGCTGATGACTGATGATTGATGACTGACTGGCTGATTATTGATGACTGGCTGATGACTGCTGATGATTGATGACTGACTGGCTGATTATTGATGATTGACTGATGACTGATGATTGATGACTGACTGATGTCTGGCTCATGATTGATGATTGACTGATGACTATTGATCAGCTGATGTCTGACTGATGGCTGATGACTGACTCCTGACTGAAAACTGATTATGGCTGACTGATGACAGACAACTGGCTTGTGACTAGCTGTTATCTAGATCAGCTATGGGTGAGTGTGTGTATAGGAACTATCTTATGATGTCAAAGTGTTAGTCACAGTGATTCACGCACCAAATGTTAAGCAGTTATTGTGACTATGTGAGATTTTGCTGGGGTCAGGCTGTCTGCTCCATCACTCACCAGCTATATGCTCTTCCTTGAGTAACTGATGTCATCTTTCTGAGCCTCAGTTTCCACATCTGTAAATTGAAGGCAATCACACATATTAGGGTTCAGAGGAAGATGAAATGGGTCAAGCGTTTATCACTGTGCTTGGCATGTGACAGCCCCTCACACTAACTTTGTTTTCCACATCCTCACAATTCATTTACAAATATTGTAGGGATGGGAATGGGGCAGGGACGCTGAGGGATGAGAAGCAATTTCTTCCTTTATTTCTATTTGTTGTTCGATCTCCAGAAGTCAATAATAAAAGTTTGTCATCAGTGCTTGCCTTGTGACAGGTTCTGTATTCAGCACCGACTTTCACTGTCTAATCTAATCTCCCCGTGGATCTATGAAGTATCTAATATAATTACCTCTCCTTATTATCAGACCCAGACCCAGAAAGGTAAAGTAACTCACACAAGGAAACACAGCAAGTTGGAAGGACATTGTAATATTGTCCCTATGTAAAACCACCCCAAAATTAGGGTTTCAAACAGCAACTATGTGTCTGCTTATATATCATGTGGGCTGGACCTTCAGCAAGTACCCTGAAGAGATGGCTTCTGAAGTATCACAAAGTCTAAGACTGTCCTCACTGTCGTCTGGGTGTGGGTGCTTCTGACCCTTCACACAGCTGGAGCTTCCAGTCAGGGCACCTGCTCACAACCTTCCTCTGTGGCATGGGCTTCCTTACCACATGGAGGCCTCCAGGCTGGGTAGAAACACTCTGTTGAACAAAGGGGACAGCATGTCCCTTTCTAACCCAGCCTTGTAGGCCTCTTAGCCTTCCATCTGCTGTGTTCCATTTGTTACACACAGCAAGGCCCTTGGAGTTCGAAGAAAAAGCTTGCTGTGGCTTGAATGGGACCCCAAAGTTTATGTGTTAGAAACTTAATCCACAGTGTTGCAGTGGAAGCTTTCAGAGTGAGTCATGAGGGGTTTGAAAGATGGCTCAGCGTTTGCAGTCTGGCTATCCAAGTGAGGAGCCGGATTTGGATCCTCAGAAACCCACATAAATGCTGGATAATGCCTCAGATTCCAGCTCCCGAAAGTGAAGACAGGGCATCCCCAGAGTGAGCTGGTCAACAAGACTGGTCGTATCCCCCACGTCTGGGTTTGATTGTGAACCAATCCCTCTGTGAATATGGTAGGTGTATGATCAAAGACTGTGCCCGAGGATTCTCAACACTACCCTTTGGCCTCCACATGCACACATACACATGTGTACACAAACACACATGTGCACACAAATACACATACACATGTGTGTACAAACACACATGCATACACATACACATGCAAAAACATTCATGTAGTCACCCCCCTTCACACACATGGGGAAAGGAAGAGAAAAGAAATTGGAAGACAAGGACTCTGACTTTGTGGATGAATTAAGGCCTTCTGCAGGAGTGGGTTTACTCTAAAATTAGGTGCTCTTTTGCTTTCTAATGCATTCTGGCCCAGCATGGAAACCCTGGCCACTCATTGGACACTTGGTCTTGAACTTCTCAGCCTCCAGAACAATGAGAAAGAAACTTCTGTTCTTTATACCATATACAGCTTCTGGGGCTCTGTTATAGCAGCACAAGGCAGAACTCCTCTCAATGAACCGTAGAAGGCAAGAGACAGGAGATGGTGTTGAGACCATCTTGGGGAAAGAAGAACACAAGAGCAGTGGAAAGCCATATCCTATGACCTTTGAGGTGACCGTGAGAATTAAATGTGCTGATATTAGAGCGGGAAATGGGGCACGGTAGAAACTCAATAAACCTTGCTTCCTGATTTGATGTACATTCTTCAGTTATTTTTGCATCAGGCCTTCCCCACAAGCTCCAAGAAACCCCTGGCTCTGTGGTCTGGAAACCAGGCAGCTTCCATAGAAGCCTTGCTCTATGGTCTCCCTGTGGGTGGCATACCTTGCCTTACCCATCAACAGCTCCTCCATGTTTTAGGGAACCCAGGCAAAGACCATGAAGGTATGCATCTGCCCAAGCCATTGACCCCAGAGATTGAAGTTGAGGGTTGAAGAGTTCAAACCCTGCGTAGTTCAGGAATGTTCCTGCACCCTAAAGAGTAACTCGAGAAATTGTTTGCATCAGCTAGAGATGACTTAACTCTTGGCAAACCCAGCAAACTGCCCCTCTTCCTGTTTCCAGAGGCCGTCCAAAGAAAAGAAACTGTTTGGACTTTCTCAGCTCTGTGGTTGACTATAGACCCTCACCCCAGGGTGAGGTCTGGGCTCCCAGGAGCAGCGGGAGGGAACACTCACTGAACACAACCCAGACTGTTCGGTTTTCTTGGGCCAGCCAAAAGGAGCCTGGGAGTTCGGCTTCAGAGACCACCAATGGCTGGGAGTGCCGTCAACCCTAATCCCAGGATGTCTTTACCCTGAACCTTCCAAGCAAACAAGACCAGGCTCCTCCCTACCTTGACCCGCCTCACTGTTTCTTTTCTGCCTCTTGGTCTTTGCGCATGCGCGGAACCTCTGTCCTGGACCTCTGTCCTACCCAGGACCACGCCTGAACCTAGAGGATGGAGCTCTGCCATCATCTCTCTGACCCCTCCTGCAAGAAGCAGCTCCAGGCCCTCCTTCCCTTCACTTGCTACAGGATCGAATCCATTTGCGATTTCTGCACACCAAGTTTCAAGGAAGCTATTCCATCATGAATGGTGTCACCATACTTTTGGGGGTGAGGCAGTGCAGGTTGATAGTGTCCCAAGACTGTTTTAAACAAAGTTGTTTTGATCTGATGGGTCCCTGACAGGTTTTTGGGAAGCCTGGAGTCACTAGAGCACACCTTACAGTCACACTGTGTAGGCTACTAAATTTACCTGCTCTCTTTACTCTCTCATTGATTCACTGTATTCATATGGGTGTTTTGCCTGCACGAATGTCTGTGTATCACCTTTGCGTCTGGTGCCCACAGAGGCCAGAGGAGATCACTAGATCTCATTGGACTAGAGTTACAGATAGTTATGAGTTGCCATGTAGGCGCTGGAAATTGATGGGTCCTCAGCGCTCTTAACCACTGAGAGATCTCTAGCCCTTGTCTTTATTTTTGTCTATCTCTTTTTTTTCCTCACAAGCCTTCATTTTTGAGAAAGGGTCTCACTATGTAGCTCTGGCTGTCCTGAGAGTCATTATGTAGACCAGGCTAGTCTTGAGCCCAGACAGATCCACCTGCCTCTGCCTCCCAAGTGTTATTTATTTAAATTTAACTAAGTAATTAATTTGTGTGTGTGTGTTTGTGTATGTGTGTGTGTGCGCACATGTGTCTATATTCACCCTTATGCAAAGAGCTTAGAGGACAATTTCTGGGAGTTGGAGGGGGGCACTGAATTCAGGTCACTAGGCTTGGCAAAGAAAGCTCTGACTCACTGAGCCACCTTAGCCTTCTTAAGCCCTCTTCTCTTACCTTGTATCTGTTATTGGCTTCTGGATACGATGGCAATGTCTGCCTTTCTGATCTAGCTTAGCATTCTAGGAAATTAAACAAGCTAGGCCCAGAGGCACAGTCTCCAGACTTTTTCACCTCAGCCTCCTAAGTTCTGAGATAACAACAGTACACAGCACGCTGGGCTAGTATGTGACACTTTTGTAACCCCTGGATTAATTGACCCTTTTTTCTCCTCAGATCCCTCTTTAAGACAGAGTATCATGTACCCTAGATGGTGGAAGCTGATCTTCATTCTCCCGCCTCCATCTCCTGGACTATTGAGATCACAGACCTGATCCACCAAACCTGGTTTATACGGTTCTGGGGATCAAGCCCAGAGTTTCGTGCATACTAAACAAACACTAACTACTGAGCTACACCCCCAACTTAGCACAGTACTTCTCATTTAAGTAAATTTATTGCAATAGTAAAATGAATTGATTTAAGAAATATTTAAATACTGCAATATGCACGCATACCTGGCTTAAAGCTCAAGTGAAAGGAGGTTACTGAATGGCTGGAACACAGGAAAGAATTCTACAGCACATGAGGCATGCATGAGGTCAGATTCCTTTAACACGAATTCTGATTGTTCTTAATAATAAAAACCCAGAGTCAGATACAGGGGCGAAAGCTGAAGGGTCACAGAAGCAGAGCGACCAGGCACTAGAGTTCTTACCTCTACCGATGCCCAGACCGAAGGGGCCATCCTGTCCTCAGACTATACCTCAGACTGGTTGCTGCTCAGACTGCTCCTCAGACTGCTTCTCATACTGCAGAGCTTCTGTTCCCTCCCGCCTTCTATTCCTTTCTCCGCCCAGCCATATCACTCCTGTCTCCACCTCCCTAGTTCTAGGATTAAAGGCGTGTGGTCCCAAGTGCCGGGATCACCTTTGTATGAGCTCTGTTTCTATTATAGACTGGAGCAATTTTGTGTAGCCTTTCAAGGATGGCCTTGAATGAACAGAGATCCCTCTGCCTCTGTCCCCCGAGTCCTGAGATTAAAGGTGTGTGCCACTGCTGCCTGGCCTCTGGTGACTCTGAACTCAGATCTTCAGGCAAGTTTTATTTGTTAAAACACAAACAAAATATCACTACAGACTCCAAGATCATATGTCTAGAAAGTTCTGGAGCTAGGATTTGAACCCAAGTCCACCTGAGGGTGAAATCAGGTTTGTTTTCTATTTCACGTGCTCATCTTTTTGGAGTCAGGAGTGACTACGCAACCACAGCGCCTCCATCTCCCCTCCTTTCTCTGCCATTTTAAGGTCCCTGCTGTAACTGTAATTTGTTTTTTTTTTCTTTGTAATTCCTACATAGGGAAAAAAAAAAAAAGCAAGCTCCTCCCCCCCAAACTTAAGGGACTAAGAAATTAGTGTGGTAGCTACTTTTCTCATTGTGGGGACCAAATAAATACCCAACAGGAAGCAACTTACAGGAGCAAGTGTTTGTTTTGGCTCACTGTATGAGGCTGTAGTCCATTACCTTAGGACAGAAAGTGGAAAGAGTGGCTGGCAGCTGTAGCAGGAGCTTGAGGCTGATGGTTCACATCTTGGTGGATCAGGGCTGTAAACCTAAAATCCTTATCCTCCAAGATCTACATCCTTCAGAACTTTTAGTACTTCCTTCACAAAGGTTCCTAGCTCCCCACCCCAAGTCACCAGCAGGAATTGAGGACCAAAGTGTGAACCCATGGGGGACACTTTATATTTAAGCCATAACAGTGAGTGCAGCCATTGTCACTGCATTAAATAGTAGAGGCTTTGGGAACTTCACTCCAAGCTTCCACTAGAGAACATACAGACTACGCCCTGCTCTGACAGGAAAGTGTCTTCTCACCTGCCCTGCTTATATAGGTCAGTCTGGCCTCAAACTCAGTCTGTAGCTGAGGATGACCTTGAACGCCTAATCCTCCTGTCTCTGCCTCCTGAGTGCTGGGTTTCCAGGTGTGCACCACTGTATCTGGTTTCTGCTGCGCTGGGGATGGGACCCAGGGCTTCTTGCATGCTACAGCGTTTTCACCTGTATAGGGAAACCAGAAGGCGGCACCTGACTGCGCGCTCTGCCGCGTGAAGTCCCGTGTTGACCTTTCAGTGGTTCTATCTCTTGGGGCGCTATTAAAACTGGATGGCTTCTGATCATAACTTTATTTCAGCCTAAAGGAATTTCAGAATCATAGTTTTAATTGCTCCCAACAGATTGGCAATCTTAGTTACAAATTCCGCTTTCCCCAAAGGACAGTTGCTTCTGAGCGTAGTTTTCACATGAGGTCATCTTGCAGGGTAAGGAGTCTTCAGGCAGAGGGAGCAGCAGGGTCAGAGATCCCCAGTCAAGGTGACCCTCAGCATCTGAGGAACCTCTTAGAGACAGAGGCACATAACAGGACAGGCAGGAGAGAGCAGCCATGAGCCTCTCTGTGACAAAGCACTTATCCCACAAGAGTCTGGAAGCGGCTGACTGATTCTGTGCAAAAAAAAGATCCACGCAGCCTGATGGTTTCAGTTATCCAGAGAGCTGAGTTAACTATGACATCTGTTCCTTTAACTCATTTAGTCCAGGCTAGCCTTCAACTCACTAGGTAGTCAAAGATGACCTTGAGTCCCGGATTTTCCTGCCTCTGTCGCCCAAGCTCTGTGCCTCACACCCGGTTTCTGCAGCACCGGGAATGGAGGCTATGGCTTTGTGAACGTGGGCGAGCACTCTGCCACCCGAGCCAAATCCCCAGACTCTGACCAAAGTCGCCCTGCAGTCCGGCAGGCTGTACCCGGTAACATGCGCACAAGGTAGCAGTGCAGCTCCCCAAGGACAGACTCACGCCCTCTGTGTCACCCCATTATTGGCGGCGGAAGTCGTTCCTGAGCCAAAATTTTTGCCTTAACTGTAATGGCCCTTTGTGTGGATGGGTAAAAATGGCCAAGCCTTCCTGAAAAGCCTTTCTTTGGGCCGGTTTATTAAAGAAAGAATCAACGAGTTTCTTTGTTTGTCTCCATAACTGGGCCAACCATTGCACACCCCTGCAGACAGGGAATGAAATAATATCCCAGGAGTGAGTTTTACACCTGTGGGGGGCTGTCCATCACTGATGTCTCCACCACCATCACCCATCACCACCTCAGAGCTCTACTCCGGTCACCCTTGAGAAGGCCAAGGGCCCCCTCTTTCTTCCTCCTCTTTGTTGCCTGACTGGTTCTCGGTTGCCATATTTTTGAGAGAATGGTTTCATGCAAATGATAGCTGCCGAAATGCACACCCCAGAGGGTCCTTTGCTTGCTTTCTTTTGTTTTTTTCATTTGCTCTTTCAATCTTTGCCCCCCAAGCATACCTTAGCCTCAATTGTTAATATAATCATATAAAAATGATGGGGAAATAGAATCTAAACAACAGACTTGATTTAAAAAAAAATCAGGTAGGAATTAATTTTTCAAAATAATTGTCTAGGGGTGGTTTGTTTTCACATGCTGTTTAAATATGTATTTTCTGGTGCATCATGGCTTGAAGGGATGGTTTAAAATTAGTGTGCAAAATAGTTTCTGAATAAATCATTTAAAACCAGAACTCTGGGTAGTTAAGTTTGTTGAGTTTTTGTTGCAAAATACCTCTTGGAGAACAGTCTGCTATCGCATCAGTAACTTCTCCTGTTGCTAGGTCAAAGCGCCTACCCACGACAGCTTAGGCTGTTTCAAAGCCCACAGTCTGAGGGATCCAGACCATCGTGGTGGGGAAGGTGTAGAAGCCGGAGCTTGAGGCATCTGGTCACACTGCAGGACACAGCAGAGATGAATGCCGTCCCTCAGCTCCCTCTGCCCTTTTCCCAATCTGTGGGAGGGCAGCACCCACATTCAGGGCAGGTCTTACAAGGGATGGCACCGCCCACATTGAGGGTGGATCTTGTATGGGATGGCAAAGGGTGGGTCTTCCCAATTCAGCTAAACCTTTCTGTAAAACACTGTTTATAGCTATGCCTAGAGATGTGTTTCCTATAAATCCCATCAAATTGACAAAAATATCATCACATCTACATTCCTGGTAAATCCTCTTTCCTCCTCTCTACTCCATGACAAATATATATATATATATATTAAAGACAGTCCTATGTATTCCAGGCTGGCCTTGAAATCACTAGGTAGTCAAGGATGACATTGAACTTCTGATCTTTTGTTTCTATTTCTCTGGTCCCAGGATTACAGCCCTGTACCACCACATCTGACCTAAAATAGTTTTATCAAGAAAGATAATTAAGACTTGGTCTTTAAAGGCAGGCAGTGGTGGTGCACACCTTTAATCCCAGCAATGGGGAAGCAAAGACAAACAGATTGTGAGTTCAAGGTCAGCCTGGTCTACAGAGTAAGTTCTAGGACAGCCAAGGTTACACAGAGAAATGTTGTAGACTATTATTTTAAGATGGGCGGTGGTGGCACATGCCTTTAATCCTAGCACTTGGGGAGCAGAGGCAGGCAGATCTCTGTGAGTTGGAGGCCAGCCTGGACTACAGAGCAAGGGCCCAGACAGAGAAACCCTGTCTCAAAACACACACACACAAAAAAAAAAAGCACCAATCAGCCAATCAGATGTTTTCGACAGGCAAAGTAACACAGCTTCACAGAGCTAAACAAATGCAACATAAAAGAATGCAACACATCTTTGCATCATTAAACAAGTGTTCCACAGCATAAACAAATGTAACAACACACCTTGGGGTTGGCTGGCAGAGAGAATAAATAGGAGGAATCTGAGAAGAGGAGATTGAGGAGCAAGATCAAGATAAGGGGGGAGGATATCAGGGGCCAACTACACAGTCACACAGCAAACCATAGGTTAAGAAGGAAAGAAAAGATACACAGAAATAGAGAAAGGTGAAAACCCAGAGGCAAAAGGTAGATGGAATTTTTAAGAAAAGTTGGCTAGAAATAAGCAAAGCTAAGGTCAGGCATTCATAAGTAAGAATAAGCCTCCACGTGTTTATTTGAGAGCTGGGTGGCGGGTCCTCCAAAGAGTAAAATAAACAACCAACTATAGAGAAACTCTATCTCAAAACAAACAAACAAAAGACTTGGTTTTTAATGATTGCAACAAAGAGACGCTGTGACAGGAAGACACTAAGGCAGAGCCCATGATCTCCATTCCCTACTTCTATTGGCCAGGATGGCTCCTCCCCTGGAGGGTGGGTAGCACTGGAGTGGCTTTGGTAGAAGAACTTGGTAAAGACAGCAGACAAGACTGCACTATCTGAGGGAGTGGGGTGCCACTCAAGAGTCATGCACAGGCTGACTCGCCCCGATTGCAACACTTAGGACCAGATGTGTTTTGATTTTGGATTTGGAGCTTGGGGAGAAGGCCCATGAGCAGAGGATGAAGACATGACTTCCAATGCCCAGAACCCACATAAGAAACCACAGAACCCACATAAAGAGCCAGAGGCAATAACTTGCTCCTGTAGTACATTAAGAGGTTGAGACAGGAGAACCCCCGGAAACTATTGAGTCAACTAGCCTTGAGTACACGGTGGCAAACAAGAACCCTGCCTCAAAGCCGAAGGTGAAGGCTGACGCTTGGGGTTGTCCTCTGACCTCCACGCATGCTCACATGCAAATACGAACACACAATAGGTGGGAATTGGGAAATTTTCATAGACATAAGTGAGATCTCTGGAGGAGGGAACCCAAGATTAGACATGGAACACATCTGTCCACACAGAGGTTGAACGGAGTCCTGGATGATATTTAAAGTGAGTTTGTGTGTGAAATCAAGTTCCTCAGTGTAGACTTCTCCAGTGTGGCGACATGCTAGCATCCAGAACTCTTGGACCTGGAGGATTTGGAACTTGAGAGTTTGGGGGTTAGGAGCAGCCAGCGTGTTTGGATGAAAAGTCTCATGTGGGTTTCCTCGTGCCTCTCTATGACTGTTTTTCCAAGAAGGACAAAGTTACACTTTTTTTTTTTTTTTTGAGACAGGGTTTCTCTGTAGCTTTGGAGCACATTTCTTGACTAAAGGGTTTGCATACTTAATTTACATGACCATATGTGAATTTGAAACAGAAAATAGTACCAAATTTCAATAGAGTGAATATATGCATTTTTTTTAGCTGAGCCTTCCTTTTGAGAGTGTGAGCAGCTTTGTGTATGTTCCGTTACTTTATGAGCAGAGCAGAGCCGTCCCCTCATCATCTCAGACTCGCTGGTTGCTGGCAATCTTCTCTTTGTTTTTCAGTCATCAGTTCCAAAAGAGCATGTCAGTTGGGCTGGGGATTTGGCTCTGCTGGGAAAGCGCTTACTTTGCAAATATAGGATCTGCACTGTACCTCCAGGCCATGGGGGCAGAGCAATGCCAGGCACGCTGAACACAGTGGCACACACACTGTTAATCCCAGTCAGTGCTCAGGAGACAGAGACAGGAGGATCTCTGTGAGTTCCAGGCTAGCCTGGTCTACCAAGAAGTTTCACAGCAGCCTGGGCTGGATAGTAAGAAGAGCCCCTCTAAAAAAGAAGCCAAGTGAGGGGTACCTGTAATCCCAGCACTGCCCTCTGGTCTTTATATTCCCACCCATATACAGCCTATATATCCACACATGCATGTGTATGAACACGCATGCACACACACACCCTTTACGGTGGCCAGCCCTGACTTTTAGGCTGCATCCTTTTTATGTTACTGACTTTTCTATTTCGCAGTTTATTTACTTCACACTCTTAACTCTCTCTAGATTATATAGGTTGTCAGGGAATTTCTTTTTTTTTTTTTTGTCAGAGAAATTCTTGAACAATGCGATCAGAAGGGTTAAATTTCTCTGTTTCATATTTCACAGATGCTTTTAAACTCTCTCTTGTCTTAGTTTGATTTCTGAATTTTTCTCCTGCAGACAGTATTATACCTCTAATCTGATGGAGTCTGTCCTCTTCATTGTGGGCAAGACAACTTTGGTGTGTAACCAAGCTTACTGTCTATTCTGGAGCTCATGATCCTCCTGCCTCAGCCTCCCAGGACCAGGATTACAGGTATGAGGTGTTATGACCGACTTACTGTCCTTTCTTTTCACATACGCTTCCTTTATAGTGCTCATTATCATCATCATTATTAGTGTGTGTGCGCGCATGTTATCATCATTAGTGTGTGTGCATATGTGTGTGCATGTGTGTGTGTGTGCGCACACATGCGAGAGAGAGAGAGAGAGAGAGAGAGAGAGAGAGAGAGAGAGAGAGAGAGAGAGGGTGCATATGTCGAGGTCGGAGGACTGCTTGCAGGGTCAGTCCTCTCCTTCCACTGCAGTTTCAGAGATCTAGCCCAAGTCATCAGGCCTGGTGGCAAGTGAACCTTTTACCCTGTGTCTAATTTGTATCTATGACCCAAGGCAGGTAAGAATTTGCCTTTCGCACTGAGCAGATTGTTCAATCCCATAAATTAATCCATGTTTTTCACACAGAGGAGAAAAAATTCATAAATCTCTTTTTGTGCCTTGATCCCTGCCCCCATTGTCTTAGTCTAGTCTGCCTGTCTGCCAGCAGTTCTCATTCTCCTGTCATAGCTCAGCTGACGGTGTCGACACCTGGCAGGGACCTGATGCTCACCTTCAAGATGCCCTGTGCAGTCCCTTCCTTCTTCAGAGAAAAAGTAGAATCCACTTTCTACTGTCAAAATTTCCCTTTTCAGGTCAGCAAGAGGGCACAGCTGATAAAGGCACCTGCCACCCGGCCTGACAATGGGGGACCCACATGCTGGGGCAGGGGGGAGCACTAAGTTCAGCAAGTTGTTCTCTGACCTCTACATATGTGCTTTGATATGTGTGTTCCTAGGAGACATAAATAAATAAAAATAGAAAAAAATCAAAAGTTCCTCTTTGACCCTTCCTATGCCCCAACCCTCTTCCGCCTTTGGTGGGAGGGCAGGATGCAGTGATCTGGGACAGCGTCCCTGTATCCAAGAGGGAGGAACCCAACCTGTCCTCAAGTGCTGCAGTTCCAGCTGGCATGGGGTCTATGGGTGGGGTGATGCCCAGCTCAGCACAGGCACTTGCCTCTCTTCAACCTGTGGGGGTTAAGTGCTCCCAGCCACTCACCAAGTTCAGGCAGGACAGTGCAGCTTGTATGCAACCAACAGGGAGCTGGGCAGCAGGAAGGGTGACTCCACTGCTGGCAAGGGGATAAGGCGCCCACGTCTTCACTGCTGTAAATACGTGAGGGGAGCGTTGGTGTGGGAGCAAGCGGTGTAAGCCAGGAGGACTTCATGGGCATGCCCAGTGTGCCACTGCAGGACTCACCACCCAAAGGGACCCTGAACTTGGGCTAGGATTGCTAGCTTGTAACCCTTAGCAATTTTGTCTCTGAATAGGTATTTCACGAGCCCAGTCCAGTGGAAGCATGAGTAAGGCTTGGAGTCATGGGTTAGGAGTGACCCAATGTTTCACCTTCCCATCCTCCTGGGATGGAGGAGGCTCCGTCCCTCTTCTGGACCTACACAGAGCCTGTATGGCTTCACTGACCCCTTTGTCACCCAGTAGCAACCGCTTCTCCTGCACTCCTGCCCAATGCTCATCCAGCAGGGCTCCTGTGCACCTGACATCCAGGTACCTGATGCATTGGGTTGACAGATGGGCTGGAGGAGAAGAGACTCTTGGCTTTGTTTCCTTGCTTGGCAGGGGCACCATCATAAGGCGACAGTGACAGAAGAGAGAACAGATAGCAAGTGGGCACCTCCAAGATGCTGCACCACCACGTGAACTTTTCGTACATGATCTAGAATTGGAAGAGCCTATGACAAGTCCAGAGAGAGGAGAGCAGGACACGCTCCACTCTGTCTTTGCAACAAGAACCCAAAGCTCCTGTTTCAGTCTAGGCTCTCAAACTACTCAAACAGCCCTGGAAGAAGCTCAGTTTTCAGTGTAGATGAATGAATGGATATATTGATGGATACATGGAGATATAGACGGACGGACGGACAGACAGACAGACAGATAATTGAATAACGGGGTAGATGGATTGGTGGATAGATAGACAGATAGATAGATAGATAGATAGATAGATAGATAGATAGATAGATATGTTGTTAGATGAATATGTGGATAAACAATGAGTGGATGGATAGTTGGATGAATGAGTAGATGAATGGATGGCTATGTGGGTGGATGGACATACAGATACATAGACTGATAGATGATAGATAGACGAACAAATGGATAAATAGGCACACATGGAGGGATTGATGACTGGCTGACTGAAGGATGGATGAGTCCACAGGTAAACAGATAGATGGATAGATTGATGATATGTGAATGAATGGGTGGATGAATAGATGGAAATGAAGATGGACAGATGGATGCTTGGATGATAGATGCAAGAAAATGAATAAATGTGTGAATAAATTAATGGGTAAAATGATGAATAATTAGATGGATAGATATATCCAAAGACATACAGATAGATGAATGGATAAAGGTGTGGATGGATAGACAGAGAGCGATAAACAGATGATAAATGGATAGATACTGGTGTGCACACAGGTGTGTGTCTGTCTTGTGTATGCAAGTGCATCTATCCAGAGGACAGGAACACAGTGACATCAGAGCCACCACAGACTTCCTCGGGTGCAGGTCTTGCCTCCTAAAACCATTTCCTTTCAAAGAAGCAAAGACTTCTAATCCCAGTGCTGGAGCAAGGAGAAGAATCAGAATGTCGGAGACGGCCAGAAAGGAAGGAACTGCTCGGAGAATGACAGGGCTGTGCCAAGGGGACACAGAAGCCATCATGAAGATGCCCTCTGGTCACATGGGGCAACAAGCCAGACATAAAAAAAAAGTCATGTAGTTGGACTGGGGAGACAGCTCAGCGGTTCCGAACACTTGCGTCGGACTCGGGTTTAATTACCACAACCTGCATCAGGCCCCTCACAGCCACTTGTCTGTCCAGCTCCAGGGCATCAGATGCTCTCTCCTGGCCTCTGCAGGCCCTGCACACACACGGTACACACACAGACCAAGTAGGCACACAGACACACACACACGCACAAAAACACATATATAAAATAAATAAATCTTTAAAAACGAGTATAGTAAGAGCTTCTAGCCGTCAGCTAAAAGTATCAATGAGGTTGTTAATTGGAACTGGCTGGGGAGGTGGAGGCCCACCTAGCCTCAAAGCCTTACCCACAGAAGCCTTATTAACTACCAAGGCAAGGAGGTAACTTGATCATGGGGAAGCCTTGCAGACACCACCTTCAATTAGGATCAGAGTTAATGTCACTCTGAAGGGGACAAATTAAAAACACGTGCCAAGAGAAGCACACTGCAGACTTTGTGGTGTTCTTACAAAAGATTCCTGCCTTAACCTAAGCCCAGGAGAATGTCAGGTCATCTAAACAGGGACACGCCACAGACTCGGGGCCTCTCAGAATCTCAGCCACACACTAGCGTGCTCAGCATCATACATACGCCTGTTCAGCACGCATTATTCTTTTTGAGTAAACATTTAATATGTAAATATATTTGGCATGTGTGTATGGTGGCTCACACCTGTAATCTCTCAGCTCTCAGTGGAGGTAGGATTGCTTCAAATTCCAAGCCAGCCTGGGCTACAGAGTTAGACATTGCCTTAAAAAAAAAAAAAAATAGGAAAAAAAATTTAATGGGACTGGAGAGATGGCTCAGTAGTTAAGAATACTTATTGTTCTTGCAAAATCTGGGATGTGGTTCTCAGTACCCTTATGATGGCTCATAACCATCTGTAACTCCAGTGCCAGGGATCCAACTTCTCTGCTGCCCACGCAGGTGGTGTGCATGCACACATGCAGTCAAAACACTCATTAAACAAACAAACAAATCTAAACAAGCCCAACCAAACAGACAAAGAAAAAGACCTTCACAAAAATAGGGTTGGTGAGATGGCTCAGTCGGTAAAGTTGCTTGCCTCCAAGCCTGATGCTGATGACCCGGTTCAGTTCCTGGGACCAGCGTGGCAGAAAGGCAGAACCAAAATCAATTCCCAAGAGTTGTTCTTTGACCTCCATAGGTGTGTGCTGGAGGGCATAAACACACACACACTCACACACATGCACACACGAAATAAATGTAAGAAAATAATTTAATAAAAATAAATAAAGTTTCCTTTTAAAGATGCAAGTCTTTTCAGGTCTTTTTATCATATAATTAATTCTTCCAGACCTTTCTCTGGATGTACATGAGATTATGTGTGCGTCTGTGTTGTCTTTGACATACGCAAGGACTGTCACTCATACCATTCACTAATCTATAGATATAACCTCCCCCACCCCTGCCCCAGCATGTAGCTTCATACTCCAACATGTGGGTTTGGCTCGTCTGGTCACATCTTGTTTCCTGTTTGTGCTACTACAATGAACATCTTGCGCATGCTCCCTGGAGATGCTCTCTGCGTCCCCCAGAAGGATCTGGAAAATAGAACTAGTGGGTTGCATTTTATTTGTTTTGCTCTCGGTGCTAGGGATGGATCCCAGGACCCCGTGCCTGCTAGGCAAACGCTGCTGCTGAACCTCAGCCCCATCCCGTACATGACGTTTTGAGAAAGTATTTTCTAATTTCCTGGTTAGTGGCCCTCAACATATTTGAACTTGCAAGGAATATTGGCATATTACGAGAGAATTCACAGTGCACGGAACTCATTATCTTGATAACTTAGTGATTAGTGAGGCTGAGATCAGCTCTGCTCAGTCTCCTCCCCCCTTAGAAATGGGATACTCAGTGCTCAGTACCTAGACACAGTCTTTCCTCTCAAAGTCTGCTGCAGCTAGGCGTAGCTGCTATTAAGTCCCAGTCAACAGGATTTTAATAGAGGTGACGTATTCAACTTCTGCGCAGTTCCCTTAAGATAAAGATAGCCCCACAGTTCCTTTCCTTCCTTTTGACTAGAAGACAGATGTGTTGGCTGGAGTTATAGCAGTCATTGTAGACTACATGGTAAAATTCTTGTTTAAGAGCGGCTACTGGAACACAATCCTGAGATGGTTGTGTGGCTTCAAAACAGCTATCAGCTGTGTCTTCAGATTTGGATATGAGGAGAAAATAAAGTTATAACAGGAAGGCCACTTTTCAAAAAATGTCACGCTGTCACATCAGTCGAACACTAAGGGACAAGGGTTGTCGCTGAGTGTTGAGAGACAAGGCTAGGAAGTAGCAGTAGTCCTTTACATCGGGAAGATGGTGAGGCGCTCTGAGGAGGAGCGCGGGCATGGTGGCACTCAGCAGCTGCCTGTCCCACAGACTGTGGTGGCTTGACTAGGTGTGCCTCCCTTGACTCCTGTGTTTGACTGCTTGGCCCATGAGGACGTGTGGACTTGGAGGAAGTGTGTCACTGTGGAGGCGGGCTTTGATGTCTTACAAGCTCGAGTCTGACCAGTGTGGCACAGTTCACTTCCGGTTGCTTTTTGATCAAGATGTAGCCCTCTCAGCTAGCTCTCTACCACCGTGTCTGCTTGTACACCGCTATGATTCCTGCTGAGATGATAATGGACGGAACTTCTGAACTGTAAGCCAGATTCAGTTACATGGTTTTCTTTGTAAGAGTTGTCGTGGTCATGATGTCTCTGCACAGTGATAGCGACCTAACTAAGACACATAAGGAGAGAGCAATGTTGCAGGGTCGCAGGGTCACCCTTTCCCTGTTGAGAGTGTGGTGGCTGACCTTGGTTGTCCCTAGGAAGAGGGAACCTCGGTTGAGGAACTGCCTCCATCAGGTTGGCCTGTGGTCATGTCTGCAAGACACTGTCTTATGTGGACGGTCCTAGCCCACCACGGGTGGCGCCATCACTAGGCAGGTGAACCCGGGCTGTATGTAGAACAAACCAGAGGAAGCAAGCCAGTGACAAAATTCCTCCATGGTCTCTGCCTCTGTTCCTGCCTCCAGGTTCCAGCTTGAGTTCCTGCCTTGGCCTCTCTAGATAACTGACGGTGACCTATAAGCCACCTAAGCCCTTTCCTCCCCAAGTCACTTTCGGCCAGTGTTTTATCACTGTCATTGAAAACAAACAAGGGCAGAGAGGAGGGCGGGACTTCTGCCCTGCTCAAGGAACCAGGGAGGACAGAAAAGTTTTCAAAACCAACTGGGTTTTGGGGCTCTCGCATCTGCTCACCAGAGGACTTTTTGTTGAGATTTCTCCATTTTGAAAAATCAAGTGACTCAGTACTTTACATTTTTTTCCTAAGTCTCGTATATCGTTGAGACACGAAAAGAACCTTCCTGTGTGTGTAGCTAATTCTTCCACGGCAGTGGCCCAAGGAGGAGGCAGGAGGGACGGATGCTCTGTGACTTGTTCTAGTTTCTGCTGAACTATTCCATCTGCCTGTGAGCGGCGAGGGCCCCAAAATCTGTCTACCCATTGAGGTTTTTTTTTAGGTTTTTGTTTTTTATTTCAATTTAAAATCTACTGTTGTGTTTGTAAATAACTGACTGGAACTCCCATGAAAGGCTGTGAAAATGGCTCTCAGTGCAGTGTGCAGGCGTGAGGACTGAGTTCAGTCCCCTGCATGCATACAAAAGCATGTGTGTGCGCCCGTGCACATGCACAAAGGCCACAGGAAGACATGCAGTGTCCTCCTCTATGACTCTTCTTATTTCCTGAGATGGACTCTCCTACTAAACCTAGAGACATGCCGGCTGCCAGCAAGCCCCCAGGATCCTCACATCTCTACCCTCCTCAATATCAGGGCTCCAAGCTCACTCTGAAAGACCCATCTTTTACATGGGTGCCAGGGATTTGAACTCAGGTCCTCCAGCTTCTCCAGCAAGTACTCTTATTCATTCTTACTAACCCCAGCCCTTGGTTCAAAATTTTTTTCAGCTGAGAAAAACTGTTCCTCCACTGTTCCTATGTGTGTTCCTGTGCTGGAGCTACAGAGATTCCTGTGTTTGTGTTAAGAGCCCCTCGTCCACTCTTTCTGTCTGTCCATATGTGTCCATCTCTGCCCTTCCATCCATGGCCTTTCAGTTTTTCAGTTTCAACTTTTGAAAAACAAAGGGGTTAAGTTTTGATGTTTTTCTTTCAAGGTTTGTACTTTTTGTGCTCTGTGTGTGCACACATGCGTGTGTGTGTGTGTGAGCGTGCACGAACATGTGTGTGGAGGTCAGAGATCATATTCTTAAAAATCATCTCTCTATCCCCAGGTTGCAGTGGCTTGCCTCCTGATTCCTCCCTGAAGTAGCTTGGTTTCTGGACATCCATGTAAGTTTGTCATCTTCCAGGAGCTGACTTTCATGTCTGTTGTGAGGTGGGAGTGTGTGTCTGTCTTTCCTATCAGTGACCAGCTTTCCTCATAGTCCCCTTTGGTGGATTTAGAGTGATTGTTCTGAGAAGAGATTCTGAGTTGTCCTCAGACTGTGGCAGAGGTGACACACTCCTCAGAGGCTCTGGCAGATCATGGGAAGGACTTCAGTCACCTGCAGGAAGAGCTCTGAAGATCACAGGGACACCTATGTTGTCATCCTGCCCAGAGGCCCAGGCCAGAGCATGCCTGGAGCTTGGTTGAGATGGGGTGTACCCAACGCTTGAGAACGTGACGTCGGGTAGCAGATGGCTCTAGGTGGGGCAGCTCACAGCCTGAGGCTCATCGATTGCCCTACCAGAGGGCGGATACCCATGGTACTGAGGACAGATCTACATACCCTGGCTTCGGTAGGGACAGCATCTGTCCACTTGGCTTTGTGCTATACCACACCTCTATACCATTCCCTTGAATGCCATCCTCTCCAGGTCAACAGACCTCTAGCTTGAGGTGCCCCTGTGTCTTCCTCACATCCTCAAGATGTCTTCAGGAGTACAGGATTGCTCACTGAGTGGGAGGATTGCTCAGCAAATTGGGGATGCAGGGCTGTGCCCAAAGCAGCCCACTCTGTAGACAAACCCCACGGTTAGTTGGCTCCATTCAGCAGCAAACACATTTCTTTGTGACAAAAAGCAAGGCAGAGGCAGGCGGATCTCTGTAAGTTCGAGGCCAGCCTGGTCTACAAAGGGAGTTCCAGGAAAGGCTCCAAAGCTACAGAGAAACCCTGTCTCGAAAAACCAAAAAAAAAAAAAAAAAAAAAAAAAAAAAAAAAAACACAAATGAAGACAAGGTGGTAGAAACCTTGGAATTCAGTCCAGGGAAATGAAGTTAAAGCTTCGTGTGTTTGAAAGAAGAATCAAGGAGGATGTGAGGGGTGGAAATTCTTGAGGGCTAGAGTTAGAGAGCCAGTCTTCCCCGCCTGATGGAGGGCGCCTGGTAGAACTTATAGCACTCAGTTTACTATCGGGCTAACCAAACTCCCAAGGCAATTTGAATACAATTGGTTCCTATAAGCTCATAGAGTGTAAGTAGAGGCTGCTCGTTTGTTTCTCAGCTGCCCAGGTCCAAATAATCACACAAAACTATATTAATTACAACACTGCTTGGTCAATGGCTCAGGCATATTTTCAGCTAGCTCTTACATCTTAAATTAACTCATTTCTATTAATCTGTGTATCACTACAAAGCTGTGGCCTACCAATAAGGTTCCAGCACCATCTTTCTCCTTCGACAAATACATGGCGCCTCCTTGACTCTGCTTACTTTCTCTCTCTCTCTCTCTCTCTCTCTCTCTCTCTATATATATATATATATATATATATATATATATATATATGTTCAGATTTCCCACTTGGCTTTATTCTGCCCTCCCATAGGCCAAAATAGCTTCTTTATTAACCAATGGTAATAAAACATATTCACAGCCTACAGAGGGGAATCCCACATCAATAGAGAGTGGCAGTATTAGGAGGGGTGGCTTTATTGGATTGCATATGGCCTTGTAGGAAGTGTGTCATTGTGTATGTGGGCTTTGAGGTCTCACTATGCTCAAGCTACACCAGTGTCTCAGACCACTTCCTGTTGCCTGCCAGATCGAAATGTAGCGAAACCACTGAGCTATAAGCCAGCCCTAAATAAATGTTTTCCTTTATAAGAGTTTGCAAGGTCATGGTATCTCTTCACAACAATAGAAACCCTGATGAAGATAGCCATTAACTTATAAAAAGGACAGGTTCACTGTTGCTCATGGTGCTGGATGATACTAATTGGTATACATCTGAGGCCGCCGGAGATCACATCACAACAGGAGTGTATGGTGAAGCAAACTGCTCACCCTATAATTCAGGAAGAAGACAGAGACAGGAAGATCTGGGAGGCCTTTTGAGGGTAGCCCCTAAAAACCTAAAGACCTATCAGGTCCCATCTCCTAAGGTCACCAAATTTCAATAGCTCACTAATTTACCATCATTTTCAAATGGAAAAATTGTAAAGCATATTGTGTTGGCTCAACCCCCCAAACTATTTTCTAAAATAGAGCTAACACATTAAAAGCTGCCACAGTCCACGTGTTCTGTTACCACAAAATACCAGAGACTGGGTATTTTATGAAAAAAAAGAGAAACTTACTCCTTACAGCTTAGAGGCCGGGGAGTTTGCGATGGAGGTGCCAGGAGGCTCAAAGTCTGGTGGGGGCTGCTCTCTGATGCCGAGATGATGCCTCACAGCTGCATCCTATCCTGTCTTCATGGGGCAAAAAGCAGAAGGCAAGAAAACTTATTTACAAATACCTTTGGTCTTAATTCCCCTCAGGAGGAAGGAACCTTGTGGATTAGCGCACTTTTAATAATCCCTTAGTACAAAAGTCATTTGGTGCCAGCACCTGAGTTTTGGAGAGGCGTATTCAACCCTAGCAAGTATCCCCGGCAAAGATGAGACTAGCATGTGAACATAGAACATTAATTAATTAGTTAATTAACAAAACTCACAGCTTTCTGATCAGGGAATGACCACTGGAGTTATCAACAAACTCATTAGCGCACGTCGACCCAGCTTCAAGTCCAAAAGTGGCCCCGTGTTCTCACTGGCAATAATAAACGCTTGTCCTTCCTGCTGTTTTGAGAGAAATATTGAATCAAGTTTGGGGCACGACCAGCGTCAATTCACGTGATTATTGCAAGAAGCTGTGCCTTATGCAGTTGGGTGTTTGTCAGAAGCGGAGCTCTCTGTTGGCTCCTCACTGGAGGGCTGTCTAAATGAAGTATGTCTTCTTGAGTTAAGGAAAATCTGAGCCCGGCTCCATCCCACTTTCTGTGCATATGAGCTACAGTGCTTATGTGCAGGTCGCAAGAGAGCCTTGCCTGTTGGCCTTCCCCTCCGCGGGCTCTGAGACAGACTCTCCTGGTTTGTGGCTGTTCCCCCAGGCCGGCTGGACCCCGAGTGTCCAGAGATTTTCCTTTTCCTGCCTCCCATCTCACACAGGACCATTGGAATTACAGACGTGTGCTCCCATGTCTGGCTTTCTGTGGGCTCTGGGGATCCAAATTCAGGTCCTCACACTTGTATATCGGTCACTTTCCCATGGGGCATCACCTATGCCTCTTTTTTCCTGGTATGGGACGTTTTTGTGTCCCCGATGTCTGTAACAAGCCCCCTCATCTCATGCTGCAGCCTGTTCCTGCATCTGTGAGGACCCTGGGTCATCTCCCTTTATGAGTAGCCGTCAAATGTGCCTGATGTGCCAAGCAGCTCTGTTTGTGGCTGCCTTTCACGCCGTGAAACATTTTGAAATGACTAGTTTTCAATTTTGGAGGCGCGGGAGCCCCTTCAAGTCCTCACAATTTCCACAGAGGAAGAAGGTGACGCAGGAGCGGGGACCTCAGCTTCTTTTCTCATGCCGTGCATCTTTGCACATTTGCTTTTAGACTGAAGAAATGTAGATGTAACTGATCACATCTTCCTGTTTGCGTTGGCAGCCAGGAAGCTCACATCTAGTTCTCAGTTCACTGCCGACAAGTGCCCAGACCCAGTTCTCAGTCTGTGGGCCAGCCTTGTCCTTGGCGCTCTCCTTCCCAGCCTTTCCCTGGAACCTTGTTCCGTTTATTGTCGCCATCCCTTTCCTGCGTCAAATCCTTTTGGAAAAGCACTGAGGTCTACTAGGACATTAGAAACTGGAGGACTTTCTTCACAGCCGACGCCTTGCGGGTGGGAAAGGAATGTGTGTGGAAATAAGGAGCGATTCTGCATTGAAAGTACACGTGTGTGTCGTAGGATGTGTATGTGTATGGGATACAAAGGGTACACATGTGTGTTGTGCTTGTGTGTAGGATGTGTATAGTATAGGACATGGGGTGCACACGTGTGTGTAGGATGTGTGTGGTGTGGGATATTGAGTGCACACGCGTGTAGGATTTGTACACTGTGGGATATGGAGAGCACATGTGTGTAGGATGCGTATGTGTGTAGGATGTGATGTGGGATTCATAGTTTTCAAAGTTCCTCTGCACTCCCATGTACACTGACTGGGAAGGCGAGGGGACATTCCTCCAAGGCAGATGTGGAGGGGACGGCATCCTGAAGAAACTGCCCTGTGGTCTAGCCCTGTCAGATTAAAAACTGAGGCCATGGCTGGAAGGATGGCTTCCAGTGGGAGCTTCTCAGAGACTAGGATTCCCTCTCTGCTGATTGACCCAGGGAGCTTTGGAAAGCGCCAGTCCCCAGCCCTTCCCCAGAGAGGCTGTGTTAATTGGTATGGGTGGAGATTTAAATTTCCCGTGGAGACACTAATGGGCACCAGAGCACAGAGCCGCTGCCCTGGGAGAAGGAGAAAGAAAGTAATAAACACCTGCCTCCCACCTACGCGTCAGAGGCGTCAGGCTGGTGATGCTGCAGGGGGAGATAATGGGGAGTTCTGGTGACAGAGTCTGAAGGGGACACGTTAACTCTCATTGAGTTATGAAATGTCCAGGACTTCCTTACAGAGTCCACAGAGAAAGAAACATTTCGTACCTTGGTCCTCTGTGTGTGTGCATTTTTTTATATGTGTATATATATATATATATATAAATGTGTGTACATAGCATGTGTGTATATAGTATACTTATATACTATGTGTATGTGCATGGTATATGTGTAATACAGCATGTGTGTATGTATATGTGCATATAGTATATGCGTATATGTAACATGTGTGTATGTTTATGTGTGTATAGTGTATAACATATGTATGTGATTGGTATATGTGTATATATAGCGTATGTATGTGTATATATTATACGTGTATATATAGCATGTGTGTGCAATATGTATATGGGCATATAGTGTATGTAGTATATGTGTGCATTGTGTATGTGTGCGTGTATATATATGTTTATATAGTGTGTCTATGTATATAGTGTGTATGTGCATTGTAAAAACAGTTTATGCATATGTACGGTATATATGTGCGTGTATCTATGCATGTGTATATAAAGTATGCATTATATAGTGTGTGTCTATATACAATGTGTCTATGTGGTATGTGTGTACATGTATATGAATGTGTATATAGTATATATGTGTATACAATGTGTGTGTATGGTGTATATATAGTTTATGTGTGTATGTAGCATATCGTGCAGATGGTATAGGTGTGCATTTGTGTATGTATGTATATAGAATATGTCTGTGTGTATGCATTGTAGCCCTTCAGCATAAGCAAGCGATTGGTAATGGTGTAACATTTGCATAGTCTTTGTAATCCCCCTAATGTACTGTGAACTCTAGATTATTTGGGCACCTAATGTGATCACAGGTGATGAAAATAGTGCCGTATTTCTTGGGATATGGGAATAATGACAAGAAAAAGTGTCTGAGATGAGGATGGGGAAATACATTTGCTGCTGTGACATCACCACGGGTTCAGTCCTCAGCATCACACGTCAAAATGCATGTCCATGTTCAGTACAGAAGTTCCTCCCCCCGAGCCCCTTCAATCTGGGACCTGTATTCGCACTGTGTCATTTCATGTGACACGTCCTAGTCCAGTCTATCCTCATCCGGTTGTGGTGAGTGTGTGTGTGTGTGCGCGCGCTCGCGCATGCCAGAGTTCAATGTCAAGTGACACGTTCACCCACGCTCTACCTTATGTTTTGAGAGCGGGATCTCCCACTGAACCTGGAGCTCATTGGTTAGGCTAGGCTGACTGGACAATGAGCCCCAGGGGTCTTCCTGTCTCTGCCTCCCCGGCTCTGGGATTACAGGCGTGAGCCGCCCTGGTGCCCAGCTCTTTGTGTGGACACTGAGGATCCAAACTCAACTCCTGATGCGTACAGGGCAAGCACTTTACAAACCAAGCTACCACCCTAGCCCTTCATTCTAGGCATTTGTTTTGTTTTGTTTAGAAGAAAAAATGAGGTTCAGGGGCCAAGGCTTGTCCCCTGTTAAGGGACCTTGAATGTCTCAAATGAGAGCAATTTCATGCTTTCTAAGATGACGCCAAGAGGAACAAAATGCCCAGAGTGGTAGGTAATCCACAGAGCATGGTTGGTGGCAGAGCAGCCTTGGTGGGAAGTGTGTTAGCAGGGTGAGCGCGCAGCATTCTCACAGCGACAATGGAAAGTAAGCCATGGGTCTGAGCTCTTAGATGAGAAAATCAAGACCCAGGGCAGATTTCCCTTCTGCTCATCACTGATGTCTGGAGATGCCTGGTCCATCCTCACTGAGTGGGCACGTACATGCCAGCTGGAGACACTTGCTCTGGTGTGGTGTCTGTAAAGAAAAGGAGAAAAATAGAACTGGAGATGCGGCCAAGGGTGCCAGGGCCTGACCCATCTACAGTTGGGGGCCCCTATATAACAAGAGTAAAAAATTACCATATGTACATACAGGTGAGTATTCCTTTAAGTTAAGGAAAGGATTCACAACTGGTCCTGATTTAATTTTATTTTTACTTTTGCGTGTGACTGTTCTGCCCGCTATGAAGGTCTGTGTGCCCATGCCTGATGGAGTTCAGGAAACAGTGTCGAATCTCCTGGAACTGGAGTTAGGACAGTTGTTAGCCAACACGTGAGTGCTGGAAACTGAACCGGGTCCTCTACAAGAGCAACAGGGACTCTTAACTGCTGAGCTGTCACTCCAGCCGCTAATTTTATTTTTATCTATTCGTATGCGTGGGTAGGTGGGCGACAAGGCGTGCATGTGAGTGCAGTGCCTACAGAGGCCAGAAGGGGGCATCTGAGTCTCTGGAATTCTGCTCAGGAATGCGTGGCCTTTGGAACAAGTTGGAGTCATGAGAGTCAGTGGCTCTTTACTAACCACGGCTAGAGGCCCAAAGAAGCTGATGTTTGTAAACGGAACAGATCCTCCACCACTGGAGTCCATTGGAGCCCATTTCCAGTTTCCCGTCAGTGCCTCTGACGACGGGCTCAAAGCCTAGCTTGGTAGAGACAACCCACAGCCCCAGCAGCTGAGTATGCAGTGAGAGTAGTCATCTGAAGCCAGCTGAGCTCCAAAGAGACGTGCTGGACAGGGAGGTGGCTCAGTCATTAAAGTACCATACAAGCATGAGGATCTGAGTTCCAATCCCCATCACCTATATAAAATAGAAGGCATGGCAGTCGGTGTCTATAATGCAGTGCTTGGGAGGCAGAGGTAGGAGTATCCAGGGGGCTTGCTTGTCAGCCACACTGGCTGAATTGAAAAAAAGAGACCCTGACTTAGGGATTAAAAGAAGTAAAAAAGAAAAAAAAAAAAAAAACAGGTAAAGAACAATTGATGAAGATATTAAGGTTGACCTCTGCCCTAACACACACACACTTTTCTGAAATTGAGGTGACACCTCCTCAGAGACGTCTGTCAGGATTGCTCTGGTGCCCTACCCCCCCCCCACACACACACACAGCCTCCCTCTTTTTCCCTCCTCCTTAGTATTTACAACTTTCTCCAACTGCCTTCTTTTTCCTGGATTCTTTGTTCATGATCCCTCTCTCGGTGTGAATGGAAAGTTCTAAGACGACAGAAAACGAGTTGGTCTTGTTCTAGTGGAGTGGCTGACCTGCACGGGCAGTGGACTGGATGGATGGAGAGATGATGGGTGGGTGGATGATGGATGGATGAATGCACGCACGCGGTTCCTTTCTGCGTTGCTGCCTCTCTGGGGCCGCGCCTGGCCGCGGTGAGGACTCTGCGGGGCCGGGAGGCGGCGTGGGCGTCGCCGCGGGGAGGAGGCCGGCGCGTCCCTCCTCTGGGAGCGCGGCGGCAGCGAGAGCAGTGCGCACTGCAGGGCCGAGTCCCCGCCCGGAGCCAGCGCCGCGCCTCGCGGCCCCCACGCACGGCGCGGCCCGGCGGGGGCGCAGGAGACCCGCGGCCGGGACAGGGGCCGGTCCCACACTCACGCGGCCGCTGCAGCTCCGCGACACTCGCTCCGCGTGCCGTCACCCGGCCTGGCCCGCTCGGGACGCCTCTGCATTGCGCGGGTGAGTACAGTACCGCGCTCAGGGACGAAGGGCGGGATCGCTGTTCCCGGGGACCCCGCAGACAAGAGTGGAATCGAGACCCGGCCGCCGCCGGCAGACCCCCTTTCGGAATCTCTCTGAGTCTCTGGGCCTCAGTTTCCCCTCATGTTCCAGGTGAGTGGGGTGCGGGGCGCAGTGACTGAAGTTGGCAACTCCCGCGCGCGGGACAAGTGCAGGACGCGGCCGTGTCTCTGCGTTTGGTTAGATGCCTGGCCTCGGAGGAGGCTCGTCGTGAATCTCGGATCCCACCCAAAAGGAACCCAGGGACAAGCTGATGCCCCAGGGCCGGGTTGATGGGATGGCTGAGGAGCAAGGCAAACCGCTCGACCTGGGGGCCGGTGGCCCAGCCTCCTCCTGCCGATTTTCTTTTGAAAAGTCTTCATGATCCTGCAGTGGTCCAGCTTAGGACGCTGAAGTTGGAGCTGAAACTTAACACAACTTTCCATCAGAACACTTAGACTGGATTTCGTAGTAAGGGGAGAGCGCGCAGTCTGGAGTTATTTTAGCCAGGCAGCTGTGGACTGGCCCTAGCTGCTTCAATGCTTTTCAAATAGCTCTCAAGCTCAAGGAGTATTAGGGAAGCGTGACTGGGAGAAGTATCCCACCGCTAAAGCTTCAACGCGCTTGGCCCAGCAGTTAAAGGCGAGCCTTTCTTGCAAGGTTCATAGTGTCCCAAAGCCTATCCCTGGCTCACACTTGACAGCCCTCACTCATTGCCTACGGAAAAGCAAGGCAAATCTCCTATCGGCTGTCCTTTCTCTCTCTTCCCTCCACCACACAACCTTTAATAACTTTAAAAAAACAATACAACGCGAGTATACAAGTTACCCGCTCCAAGGAAATTATAACTGGGGACAATGGTTTGGAGCCGAGTCTATTAATTCCACAGGCCCTTGATGCTCTGGTGAAATTCCTATTACCAGAGTACAGGTTAACAGACACATCAACACTTGGCAGTGTGTTAGACCCCAACACGCACAGACTTTTCAAAATAATCCTTCTCAAGGAGTCACTCCGCAGTTTTACTCAAGAAATGCAATTTCCCTCCAGCATAGGCCCCCTCAAGCCTAGTATTTCCTTGTCATTAGACATCTTCAAACTGGGGGAAATTAACAAGATATTTACATAAGAAATGATAATGTTTTGAATCTTTTGTGATGAAGCATAATATTGAGTGTGTGTTTGAAACTTGGGATTTTGCAGCTGTAGATAAACCAATTTGGATCTGTGAGAAACTAAGGTTTGTGTGTGTGTGTGTGTGTGTGTGTGTGTGAAGTCGTTTTTAGATTCCAAAGCCCCTTAGTATCTTAGTTCACAACTTGATAAACTGTTTTATCTTAAAATAATTGGTTATTTCTCCCCGGGTTTTAAAGAGCTTGCATAGCGCTGCGCCTGCATGTATAAAAATAAGGCACAAACACATAAGTTGTTTTTTTTCTAGTATCAGATAGGTAAACAATGTGAAATAAAGATGAAAAGATTTGTGCTCTGATATATATATATATTTAATATATATATTAAAAAGCAGCTGTTTTAATGTCCTAAGTTCCAGCATCTTTCCACAACTTTTGTGTTGGGTTAGACACCCCGTAAAGAGATGTGATTTGTGGACAGGATTATCGTTTGGAGAGGGGGAACCACCCATAGCACACTTCTTTCAAAACACCCTGCTGCCTTAAGTTGATCGTAAGAGATTTTGAGTCTTGTTCCAGATGGATAAACTGATAAAATGCTAGCTGCCGTGGGGAGAGCAGAAAAGCCGGCAGTAAAACGGGGCTGTGATGTAGCTGCGCACTTTCAGGATTGGGCTGAATACGTTGTGGAGACGCTAACAGTTTTCAAAAATGTATACACGGTCCAGACATGTCCACTTAAGATGTCTTTTGGTTCCCCCAAGACAAGATGACTCCATCCCTGACAAAGAAGAAACATTTCCTTATTTTTCAGCACGTTCCCAAAGATAACTTGTGCAGGGCGCAGGAGACCAGAACTTAACGGCCATACGACTGTCACCAGCTCAAGCCAAGCTCAGGGCAAGAACTCTTTCTCTGCCCCCCCCCGTGCCCCACCCCCCACCCCCCACACAATGTGTGCTGACTGTCCTCAGCTGCGGTTCCCCTTTCGAAACTCATTAAGCCAGCAATAAACTTCTCATGTAGTAAAAGCCTAGGCTATCACTGAGCGGGAGTGGGGTTCCGGGCGATCACAGCAGATGTGTTTCTGGCTGCAGAGACAGCCGATGGCTGTCAGAAAAAGAAGGGAGGGGAAAGGTCTTGCTCAGTTGAGCTAGCTGCTGAAGCCCCTGCATCTAAGAGGCTAGATGGGAGCTGGAACTGGAGCCGGGACTGCTCCTTGCTGGGCAGGCCCTCCTGCCCGTAAAGGATGCTTAGGGCACAGGGGAAAGCCTAACTCTCAGAAAATATCCACAGACTTGAGGTGTGTGCTCTGTGTGTGTGTGTGTGTGTGTGTGTGTGTGTGTGTGTGCTGTGTGTGTGTGGAGGGGTGCACATACAAAGACTAGGAAAAAGGACCTGCTTCCTGTCACATAGCCAGAGATATTTACCTGCCTCTCACCTGGGCACCAGATACAAAGGAAGACTGTGGGGCCTGACAGAAATTCCTTAAGGGAGAGAATTGTCTGCCCAGAGGCTTCTGAACAGGAAGGATTGCTTAGTTCTGTGGCCCTCCTGATCTTGGGGTTTCAGGAAGCGTGGCTGAGAGTCATTACCAGACGCCACACTTTCTGCCGGCCACCAAGACTGGGTTCTGCTGTGGGCAGGAAACATTTGTCTTGCTATTTGTTCTGAATAAGGAGTTGGAGGCGTTTGCCCAGAAGGAATCCTTTTCGGAGGCTTAACCCGGGAGTAGAGAAAACATGGCCTGTTGACAGAAAACTAACTCTCTCTCTCTCTCTCTCTCTCTCTCTCTCTCTCTCTTTTTCCTCGTTCAGTCCCAACACTCTTCCTAATTCCAGAATCACAGTTTGTGTGAGCAGCTCCCTTCCCCCTCAGCATCTGAGGCTGTGCAAGAGTCCCAAACACACCATACACACACACAAAGGAACTTCTGGTAGGAAAACCATTAGTGGAGAATTTGCTACTTGGTTGTCTTAACTGGTCTAGTGGTGTTTGCCTTCTAATCCAGGGAGGGGACACCTTCCACTGGGGACTAATACTTGTAATTTGGGGTAGGAAAGTACCTGCCTGGCGCACCTAGAGCTGACGGGAGCTACACAGTTTTACATGCGTGTTCTCCGTTTGCTTCTCACTGGCTTTCATGGCTGTGAATGCTGATGCTGTTTTCTCCACTTATAGACTACACTTAAGATTCACTTATGGAAACACACATTGTTAAAAAACGAAAAAAACGAAACAAAACAGAAAACAAGAAAAACAAATACAACTGCTACCACACATCCAGGACTTGAACACAGAGGACATCCATCAACTCATCTCATCGGTCCTTAGACTAGTTCTTCACGCCAGTCCTTAGGGTGTTATTATTCATAGCCCAGCCTTATTAAAGGGGAAACTGAGTCACAGAGCAGATGACTCACATAGGCCGCAGATGAAGTGCAGATGAAACCCAAGTCTTCAGTTCCCAGTGGGTGGGTGCCTCACCCATGTCCTTCGAAAACCCTGCTCTCCCTCCCCTTGGAGGGTGACAAGCAGTTTGGATGACTCTGAACATGCACAGAACAAATTATCTCCGTTATTTTAAATAGAAGAGAAGTCATATTCCATATTTAGAAGGCAGGAATAGAAACCTTGGGAGTCATATTTAGCAGTTTGGGTCTGGTTCTGTCAAGGAAAATGGCTGTTTATTTACGAGGGCTAATTTGATTTGTCCCTTTTATATTAACACTGAGCAGTTCTGTTCCTAAAACAAGTCAATAAACTTACCGGCAGAGGGAAGGCCCTAAGCCTTACGGTAGGCACAGCTCAGGTCCGCTTTACCAGAAGGAGCTGCATTGTATTACTACGAGTGGGAGCTGGCCTGGGGTTCAATTATAAACATTTGGAAGACAAAGTAATTTGGAACAGGTGGTCCTGAGAGTCGGGTGACAGAAGCGGTTCATCTTGGCCACTTAGGCTGTCGAGGGATGCCACCAGTGGCCTGAACGTGGGGACACGGGCTTGTGGTTCATAGGACCTAAGAGGTGCATACTTGGAAAGAAAGCCGAGGATGGAACGCAGGGTTGCCGCGCACCGTCCTGCTGAAAGCAGGGCCTCGGCCTCACAGCCACTCTCCTCTGGCAATTACAGCTCTTCCAGCAGGGATTTTCCAGCTCCTGGTGTTTTGATATGTGAATTCGTAGTCTCGAATCTATGCAGAAATTTAAGACAGAAATGCCAGTGCAAAATAATGCCAATTTAAACATCTTTTAAAATGTGTGAAGAATTTAACAGAGGTTAAGAACTATTTTGTCATTTGCCATCTATATAGCATCGTGCCTGTATCATCAAGTGTGTCGTCGGCTTCCAACTTCCCCCTTCTGTCTGAATATCTAGGAAAATTAACTTTTCAAGTCTGTGTATTCACAGACATAACTGAAATGAACATATCTGCTTACGTTCACTCACTCGGGAAGCAGCCAGCTCTTGGGGATTTTATAATTGAAGGAAAAATGATAAAAATCGACATGCCCCTCCCCTCCCCCCAAAGAATGAGGAACCGGACGGTCCAACGCCTACTCCTGCATGTGTGGCAACACACTTTTCCTTGTGTCCTCTGAAGGCGGGGCTCCGTCTCTTTTCTCTTTATCTCCTAAGCATTGTTTTTCAGAAGTAAAATATATCATGTATTAACCAGTAGGCATTTTAATTTGGGAAAGAAAAGTCATGGCAGAAGCAAGAGGGTCTGTTTCGGCCATTATTGTTCCTGCATTGTGAATACTTTGGGTTTCGTGGTACGACGTGAGTGTGCCAAGAAAAAAAAAACACAGCAGGAAACTATGCGAAAACATACACACTTCTGTTTAAGAAATGGGAAAAACACAGGCAGGTTCTGCATGGTAATTGCTTTAACGTGAGTTTTAAATGGCATTGTTTGACTTAAGTCGACAAAGTCCCTTCTTAGCTAATTCTCACATAAGAGGTCACCAATCTTGCACCTTGAAGAGGCTCTGAGAGACAGACTTCTTCGTTCAGGTGCAAACGCTCCTCATTTTGGAGTGTTACAGACCTTTAAATTTTTAAAAAGGTTACTTAGATATCGATTTTATTTTCTTGACCCAAAATGAGAAAACACGGGGAATTCTCAATAGCTTTTTACAGGCTGCTATTATGAGAAGGGAAGCCAAACCAACATGTATTAGATCATGGGCTTGAAGTACATAAATAAACGCACTGAAGGTCACCAAAACAGGACAAAACCACCAGCACTCGTTTCCTGGGCCAAGTCCGAATTCCTGCCTGTTAGACGTGTTTGGTTGAATTGGACACAGAAGAGGGGGCGTTCTGCTCCTAACTTGATCTGGTCCTCCGAGGGCTCGCAAAGACATCTTGTGGTAAACCGAGACAGAGGCTGGAATGGCGGGCTCCTCCAGAACTTTCTCTTTCACCTTTCTAGAGAAAAACAGAGTTCAGGGTCCATATGTCACTACTGATACCTCCTCCTGATGTTCAGGTCTCTGGGAGTCAGAGGTTAAGAACGCCCTGTGGTCTCCTGGTCAATTTCTTTGCCTCTTATTCCCCATCTCACGATCACTTTGTGGTTGAAATATTAATAGTTTTTCACGGTCCTTTGGTTTTTGTTTCATTTCTTTACTTTCTTTGTTTCTGTGTTTTTTTTTTAAATGTGGGTGCATAGCGTGAAGCCAAGCCTTTTGCTCTCATTAACCACCGGCTCCCTGAAGCACACACACAGTGTGTCTGTCTGCACGTCCCTAATCTTAGTACCAACCCAGTTGCTGGTGGGCATTCCACAATGGAGTTAACCCTCTTCTGAGAGAAAGAAAAGGTGTCAGCCCATAGAGGTTGTTTGCCTTTGTGGGTGTGTATTATTTGCACAAATGGCCACTTTTGTTTTGGAATGTTCTAGCACCACATCTCTCTCCAGCAAAGGCCTGCGTTCCCTGCTTAGTTGGGAAGTGGGGAGGCGGGGATCGTGTACTTCTGGCCTTCCCTGCCACTGGGAAGGCGAGGGGGCTGAGGAGGACAGCTCTGCTAGGACAGACGGCTCAACAAGTCGTGACTTGTGCCTGTGTTGTCAGCAGAGTTTTGGTCCCATCCAGCCGTGACAAAGAGTGAAGCCTGGGAGATTATTCACCTCCGGTCTGTGAGGATCCTGAGCTCTGGGTGCCCTCCTCTTGCTGAAGAGACCGAACCCCTCCCCCAGAAGCTAATGGCTGGGGTGTAGAGGGAAGGGGGAGGGACGACGGGGGTGTGGGGGGTGATGTCTTCATCTCACAGATGTCTAAAATGCGTGGAATGTCTCCACGTTGCTCAGGCACCGCAAGAAAGACAGACTGGTACAGGGATGTCGATGCAGACTCAGGGAGGGTGTCTAGTGGTTTGATCCAGGGTGGGGTGTTTTCTGACCTCTGGGACTCTCGGGGTAACTTTTAAGAACTTGATTTGGAAAGTTTGTCTGCCTTTTATATTTTTATTTCAGTGAATTAATTTTCGGTGTCTTTGTTTTTGAAAAAAGAAATGTTTCCCGTGCAAGGGTTGTTGGCAACATGCAATGCCCCTGTTTATTGAGAATGTGCTGTGTGCCAGCCGCTACACTTAGGAAATACTTTGCTTTGTCTCTGGATGAAGTAGGCTGTTATTATCTCCATTTTACAGATGTGGAAATGGAATGTTGGGGCGGCGGGGGGGGGGGGTAAAGTCGTGTGGTCAGGATCCTATAGCCTATGTCAGAGCAGGATTACATCCAGTTCTGATCCCAAGCCCCTAGAATAGGCAGCTTTCACATCGGCCCTTGGGATGCAGACTTTAACATCAGTCCTGTTTGTATTGCCTTATGGGTATTCACAGAGGGTCAGAATAGGAGGAAGAGGAGGATGCCTGCCTCGAATCTGCCCTTGTGGAAGCATAGGCATGTTTGGAGCTACGGGCTGTTGCAGCGGGTCTGCAACTCTACAGCTGGCCGTCCCCAACCCTGCAGGCTGTCTCAGTCCTGGTATAATAACATCAGTGTTACTATAGGGACTGTGCAGCCCACGGAGCCTGAAACACTGACTGTGGCCCTTTAGAGCAAAATACATTGACCCCTGACCCCTGACCCCTGACCCCTGGCAGTATGACAAGATAAATTCCATTGACAAGATAGAGTGTGCGTTGAACATTTGATAAGCCATTCCAAAGAAATGCTGTGTTTCCCGGTGCTTTCATTCTTATCCATTCTTCAGTGAAACACCTGTGTCTGTGATCAGAGAGACCCACAAGAACAGGACTCCAGTGCCCTTGAACTGTCTCCCTGCCTTAGCCCTGTTGATCCTTGAGTAGACAGAGGGTGTTGCCGTGACTTCCAGCCCTTTCCAGAGCTTTCTATAGCTCCCACGGCAGGATGAGGGTTCAAGCAACTTTGCAGATGCTCACCTCAAGAAGCCCAGCTCAGCACCAACTTCTGTGTCCCAAGATGCATTGTGCATCATGGGACATTCTGGTACCCTGACGGTTGCTCTCTGCTTCCTTGGAAAATGGTGCAGGGTAGAAAGAATCAGCTCTTCCCAACTGGAAGCCTTACTGGGAACCCTGGGCTGCTAGGGTTGAAGCTGTCACTTGGCATTTGTCCATCTGTCTGTACGTGTCTGTGCCTCAGTGTCCCCATCTGCACAGCAAGGATTATAGCGCGCCTTTCTGCGGAGAATAATAAGAAAGTGTTTGTAGCAGCAATGGGCAGCGCATGAGTGATGACCAAGACAAGTCCTGCTATGATCACGCTTTCCAAGCGGCCTAAGGCTAATGGTGTAGCTCTTTGTGCCTCAGTTTCTCAGTTTGTAAAACCGGGCATGGTAATGATAATAAGGATTTTGCCGTTGGCTGCGGTGAAAATTTAAAGACGTCACCTGTGAGAGTTTTGGCTTTGTGGTCCCGCTCGTCTGCGTTTAACACCCAGCTGTAAAGACGGCAGACAATTGCACACCAGGCCAGTGCGGTGCCTGGAAACTGCAGGTCCATGTGCAGAAAGCGTGGGCTGTGGCTGAGCGCCCCAGACTCAGACGGAGCTGGTGTGAATCTTGGCCACTCACAGTGCCCTAGGTGCCCTTGTACTGCCACCTCCGGGCACAGCTGCTGTTCCTGGAAAGACCGCTCACATGAAATGAGGTGGCATGCATTCACGGGGCGTTTGGCACATAGTAAGCACTCAATAAATGGTAGTTTGTATTATTATCGCCCCCACTGCTCGCTGTACCCCCATCCCCAAGTAAGCATGGATCATGGATAAAGCTTAATTTGAAAATAAAAGAACACATTTTTAAACTGCCAAATAGACTTAAAATAATATTCATTAAACAAAATTAAAATATTCTATTAAAGCCAGACTTTGGGCTCAAACCAAATTTTTATAACCCAAGCTTAAAGGCCAGGGAGTCCCCCAGCCACAATGGGGACATTGTGATTGAACCTGAGACTTCAACACAGCTATTGAATGTCTTTGAAATGCATGTTTTCCCATTTAAATGAAAGGGAAGTCACAGGAAGGGAAAAAAAAAATACAAGGTTCTTGCTCAGCAAACCTTAAGGAGCTAAAAAAGAAAAACAAAAGATTTTCTCCCTAATGCCAAAGACTCACAGTGAGTCCCTGGGGTTCACTGGCTAGCTAGTGCCACAGCCATGACCCTCTGAGGTGCCACCTTGGAATGACCCAGATCTGATCTGAACTAACGTCATCTCAACCATGTTCTCTCCATAGGGAGTTCTTACGTTGTTGACAGACATGCCCTGGGTTCAAAGCCTAGCTTTGCCTCAGTTTCCCCATTGACAGCATGTTAACCTGCAGGTTACGGGGGGCTGTGATAAGGATGACTTAGGGTGGTTACTTTCATGTTTTGCTTTCCTTAGAGTGTGAGCTATCCCCAGACTTTGAGAAGTTAAGAATGAAATCACGCGGGTATTAAAGGTTGAAATCATCACAGTGTTCAGAAAGGGATGAGGGGTGAGGATAGTAGATTTAAAACCTCACCGAGATTTTAGGTGCCATGCACTTTCACAAGGCTTTTAATCCTTTTCCAGAGGACCTGGGTTCAGTTCCCAACACCCAGGAGGCTCACAAATGCCTGTTTCTCCATCTCCTCTGGGGTGGGGGATATGCTGCCCTCTTCTGTCCTCCATAGGTACTGCATGCACAGGATGCTTATATTTACAAGCAAAAGTTCTTACACAATTAAAACAAGAGCAAAACCCCCAAGCCCAAAACCCTTGTGTTACAGGTGTGTCTGTGTGAGAGACTGAGACTGATGGCAGGTTCTCTATGATAAACCAGTGGGGCCTCTGTGGCCCTTACCCTGTCCTTTCACTGAGAACCTGTCGTTTTTTTCTTTTAAAAGTTTTTCTTTTATTTTTGAGATTTTGATGTATTTTTATCACTTCCCTCTTCCCTTTCCTCTCTCCAAACCCTTCCGCATACTCCTCCTTGCTGTTTCTAATTTATGGCCTCTTTTTTTTACATTAATTTGTTAAGTGTATGTGTTCCTAAACATATAAATGCAACCTGCTCAAGCTGTATAATGTCCCTTGTGTGTATGTTTTCAGGGCTGGCCACTAGGTATTGCACAGCCAGTTTCTGAGCTCTTCCCTGGGAAAGACTTCTCCCTCCTTCAGCCTTCCTTGGTCGATGACAGTTATTTGTCCAGGGCTGAGGTCTTGAGAACTTCCCCATCCACATCATGTGAGAATTAGTATATGTGTATATATATATATATATATATATATATATATATATATACACACACACACACATGTATGCATGTATGTGTGTGTTATGAGTAGATAGATAGATAGATAGATAGATAGATAGATAGATAGATAGATTGATAGATGATGGATAGATAGATAGATAGATAGATGATGGATAGATAGATAGATGATGGATAGATAGACAGACAGACAGACAGACAGACAGACAGACAGACAGATAGAGCAGGTAAAGAGAGGAGCCTAAGTGGGCTATGAGAACCTCCAGGCAGAACTCTGAGAACATGTGCCCACCAGGAGGGACCTCCTCCTCAAACTAGGCAGGCCCAGTGCTATGTCTCTGAAATGGGGCCCTATTGGGGCAGCAGCTGACTTCCCCCCATCACCTACTTGCTGTGTGACTTTGGGCAGATCCTAGGAATCCTCAGAACCTTGGTATGTTTGCCAGCTCATGAGACAGATAACTTCCGTGTCAGATATATTATAAGGACTTCAATTAAATAATGTCACAGGAGGACTGAGGAGGTGGCTTAGTTGGTAAAATGCTCATCTTACAAGAATGAGGACCCAAGTTTGACTCCAGAACCCACACAAAGTATGGTAATGCGCATTTATAATCTCAGAGCTTTAGAGGGGCTCCCTGACCAGAGAGAGCCTACCTTACTTGGTGAGAACCAAGCCAACGAGAGACTCTGTCCCCAAAATGAGGTAAATAGCTTCTGACCCACAAGACCGAGTTTGGCCTCTGGCCTTTACACATACATGCACAGTGAAGTCACACAAACACACATGCACCTGCACATGCATACACACACGGGTACAAACACACACACATACACATCATAAGCCTGTCTTACAATTTAAAATTTGAATCTGGTAATAGATCTGTCCCCAGAAGAATTCAACAAAAGAGGGTGAAAGTTTAAGTTATTTGTCCTGGACATACCCCACTGCTTCTCAGGTAACTACAGTCTCTAGATTGGAAACATTTTGGAAGAATCTATGAGTCTTCTTTTTGAGGGAGGTGTGCACCCTCCCATAGTAGCTTAAACAGTCAGGGACATTTCTCTCTTTAGCCCTTAGAAACCATAGAAAAAATTTAAGGCGAACGGGCTCCAAAGTTTTTACTGCTTATCATAGACAGTTTAGAATGGTTTAAAACCCAAGCCCATAAACTAATTAACAGCAAAACTGGGTGTGTGCGTGTAGCTGAATCCTGGAGGGAAGTTGTGACGCGTGCGTCTGAGACCCCTTTATTTAAAACGCAAATTTTTAGATGGATATGGTGACTTGTGTTTGCGATCCCAGTCACTCAGAAGCTGAGGCAGGAGGATTGCCATGAGTTCCAGGCTATCCTGGGCTACAGATTGGGGCTCTGTCTCAACAGAACCAAAAAGAAAAAAAAGACAGGAAAGGAGGAGGGAAGCAAGGAAAGAAATACTTTAAGCCAGGCATGGTGGAATATGGAATACTTGGGAAGCAGAGGCAGGAAGCGTCAATTCTGAGGCTAGCCTAGGCTCTATAGCAAGACCCTGTCTCAAAAACTAAAATAAAATACAACACCAAAATATTTTATTCCTAAACTCTCCTCAAATAACAAGACTCTTGTACAGCGAGACCTGGTGCTCTGCACTGTCTTCAGGGGCAGAAGATGAGAGGAGTGAGGTTTCTGGGGTTGTCAGTCATGGCTGTCTAGATCTGCCCTCAAAGACGGATCTTGGCTGATCGAGCAGCTGCATGCTACATGTATGCGTTTGTGTGCGGCCCAGCTTGGACACATACAGAGGTGACCGCAGTAGTCTGGGCATTCCCTCTGCATGGTCCAGTCCTGAATAATGGCAGACAAACGTCTCTCTTCCTCAGCACAACTGCCCCTGTTATAGATGAGCAAAGGACAGTGAGCGTATAGAAGCCACTCAGGTTCACAAGAGAAGGGGTCAAGCCAGGCTTTTCTGTGGGGCTGGATCTAGAGGTATGTCTCCTGATTACTACACTGTCCAGCCTCTAGCACCCCAGAAAGAATCCAGCTCCCTCCCATTCCCCCTCACTTAACTGTGTCATTGATTAACTAGACACAGGCGTGCAAAGGAGGTAAAGGTTCCTTAGTTGCAGCTTTGGAGTTTACAAAAATTAAATTCCATTTGTGTGTGGGGGAGAGGCGCACTGCAGAAGTCTGAGGACAGTTTGTGGGAGCTGGTTCTTACCCTCTACCATGTGCATTTTAGGGGTTGGACTTGGGTTCATCTTTTACCCATTTTTACCTATCAATCCTCATTTGTGCTCTCTCCTGGCCTCGAGCACAGCATACTGTGGGTGAGGATGGGCGAGCTGGGGTCAGACGCTGTCTAGCTCAGCCACGCATGGGGTAATCTAGAGGAACGCAGCATCGGGTGGTTTAGTTGCTGCGCGAACGCTGTGTGCTTCTACACAAATCTATGCTGTACAGTTGCTGCATTCGATCCAGATGCTGACAGTCTACATGATGGCCAAGACTACTCTGGTGTGCGTAGCACCCCACGTTACTGTATAGAGGCAGGACACGGTCCAACGACTCTGTGAAGCAGTAGAAGCCGATCCACGGGTGTTGACAGGTGGTTTACTGTCTTGGTCGAGTCTGATGTGCTGTGAGTAACTGGGTGCGCTGTGTTTACTCTGAGGGCGCCATGGGATAGTTTATGGCAGTGCCAGCCACCCAAACATGACCACATGCGCTGCGATGATTCAAGGGCCGTGACATCACCCTGCAAAGTGAATCTTTCAGCTCCATTGCCATCTTACAGGACCGCTGCTGCGTATGTGGTCTGTCATGGAAGGACGCATTGCTGTGACTGCACCGACTGGTCTCACAGCCCTGGGCTCATGGAACCCCTCCCAGCCTCAGCTCCCTTCTCAATGAAGGGATGGGAATGGAGGTCACGGATGTGACCTGCTCCAGGAGGCACCTGACCCACACAAGTTGTTGAAAGCTGTTTATTCCTTGCTAGGAAACAGGATTCAGCCACTGGAATCCTAGCTTTCTGTTGGACATAAGTGTTCCTGGGCGCACTGGGGGTAAAGAGAGGGAAAGGGCTGGGGGCACAGGTATGACCTGTAAAGGAGCTCCGATTTTAGGACTGCTTGGAGGTCAATTCCCAAAACACTTGCTTCTAGCTCTCGCTACCCTGCCTGAGAGGTTCCTGGGGTCTTCTATGGGAGCCTGAGAGTCATAGCCCCTGAGGATTAGAGCTGCGATAGGAAAGGGAGGCCAGTGAGGGCTTAGCCCTCCTGTGCAGCCAGAGTGAAGATCCCAGCCCTGTCTCCAAGAACCCTGGGTTTGTGGGTCAAATCTGGAGAACATAAAGACCCTGGAGCCACCAGATCACAGCAGTCGCTGGCGCTTGTTAAGGATTTTTTGTTTTGATTTCTTGTCCTTTGCTTTCTCTTGTCGAAATTGTTTTCCTCCAGCAGTTTCGCCTTGTTTCTAATGAACAGGCAATCAGCTGCTTCTTCCCTTCCCCAGCCCCCAGCCCATCCCTACTGAATAGAAATCGAACTCATCCATACATTCCAAAGCATTGAGTACCTACTGTGTACCAGGCTCTTCTCCAGAGGAAGATACCATCAAGAGTGAAAAAGCCCAGGGACTGGAGGTGGCTCGGCCAGTAAAATACTCAGCGTGTAAGTGTAAGGACCTGAGTGTGAATACATAGCATTTAGGTAAAAAGCTAGGTGGAAGCTTAAGTATCTGTAATCTCAGCTCTGGGAGGCAGAGAAGGAATCCCAGAGCTCGCTGGCACAGCCAGTCTAGCCAATCAGTGAGCCAGCTCAGACAGTGAGCGACCCTGTCTTTAAAAAGGTGGAGGCAGTGGTGGCACACACCTTTAATCCCAGCACTTGGGAGACAGAGGCAGGCAGATTTCCATGAGTTTGAGGCCAGCCTAGTCTACAGAGAGAGTTCTGGGACAGGCTCCAAAGCTACAGAGAAACCCTGTTGAGAGAGAGAGAGAGAGAGAGAGAGAGAGAGAGAGAGAGAGAGAGGAAGTAGAAAGAGAGAGAGAGTAAAGAAACGCTTGAGGAAGACACTGGTTGTCAATCTGGTCTCCATGTGCACACATGTACCCACACAGGGATATACACACATGCTAACACATGTGTGTATGCACACACACACACAGGCACACACACACAGGCACACACACAGGAACACACACAGGGATATACACACATGCTAACACATGCGTGCACGCACACACACACAGGCACACACACACAAGCACACACACACACAGGCACACACACAGGGATATACACGCATGCTCACACATGCGTGCGCACACACACACACACGCATGCACGTGCACAAGCTCCCCCTCACGGAGTATGCCCATTAGTCCAGGATCAGGCTCCGGTTACCAGGTGTCTTGGTTTTCCAAAAGATACAGCAATCTTGATTTTTGTGAGAAAGTTCCTGTGTTTCAAATCTGAGTGAGGAACCCCTTTGGGCTCCTCGCACATCTTGGGCATCTCATTTCGGCCAACAGACCCTAAGCCTCTCCCTTCCCCATGACTTTTTTCTTTTGACTAAATCCTGACCAGAAGAGATGCCAAGAGTCGCTGAATGTTGTTTCCAGGAAAAAGCAGGACTCAGGCCTCCCGGGGTCTGGCCGAGAGTTTTCCAAGGAGCAGTCTCTCCCCGGTTTTATGTGTTTCTCAGGAGTTTCCCTGATCATGGCTCATCATTGAGAACAGTGTGCTAGTCCAAGTCTATCCCCTGAGTTCTTATTCGATTCAAGAGGAGGATGGTTATGTCATCTGGGTTGATGTGAGTCGTAAGATGTCTGCAGGTCTCATAAGTGGTCATCAGTCACTGATTAGAACAGCAAGGAGGCCTGGCGGTGGTGGCGCACGCCTTTAATCCCAGCACTTGGGAGGCAGAGGCAGGCGGATCTCTGTGAGTTCGAGACCAGCCTGGTCTACAAGAGCTAGTTCCAGGACAGGCTCCAAAACCACAGAGAAACCCTGTCTCGAAAAACCAAAAAAAAAAAAAAAAAAAAAAAAGAACAGCAAGGAACTTGTGCTGCCCGGTGTGGGAACAGGACCCGTGAGGATTCCACACAAGAAGGAAGGTTGATGGTCCGGGTGGGAGTGGGTGGCGTGGTCAGGGATATGCTGGAGCTTTTAAAGATGTCTTGATGCCCAGGCTGGTAGTTAAATCATTATCTTTCTTCCTCCCTCCAAAAGTCGCATTGAGCAAAACCCTAACCCATAGGACCCTTAGCTGTTGAGATTGTTCGGACGTAAGTTGTAGGAGGAGGACGTGGGCCTGCTTTTCGCCCCGGCCACCCGGCTCCCGGCCACCCGGCTAACTTAACCCACGAAATAACAACACAGAAATTGTATTAATTAAATTACTGCCTGGCCCATTAGCTCTAGCCTCTCGTGGGCTAACTCTCACATCTTGACTAACCCATTTCTATTTATCTGTATCGCCTCTTGACTGTGGCTTACCGGCATGAGTCTAACCAGCGTCTGTCTTGGGCAGGAGAATCATGGCATCTGCCACACTTCCCTTCTTCCCAGCATTCTGTTCTGTCTACTCTGACCACTTAAGGGCTGCCCTATCAAAAGGCCAAGGCAGTCGCTTTATTCAACCAATGAAAGCAACACATCCTACACCATAAGTGATGGATAGCTTTTGAATTGGCCCACATGGACCGACCTGGGAAATGAGACATCCTGAAGGATTCCCAGCACCCATGTAAAACTGGGCATGGAGGTGCAGGTCTGTACCCCAGTGCTCCTATGACAAGATAGGAGATGAAAACAGGAGTGCCCCTGGAAGCTTGCGGCCAGTTGGATCATGCAGTGGTGAACAAGAGTGGCAGGTCTCAGACAAGGAGGAAAGCAAGGACCAACCCTCTAGGTTGTTCTCTGGTTTTCACACACATGCTATGGCATGTGCGTGTTTGCAGTTACATACATGAACACACAGAGACACTGCCTTAGTTAGGGTTTCCATTGCTGTGAAGGGACACCATGACCACAGCAACTCTTATGAAGGAAAACATTTAATTGGGACTGGCTTATAGTTTCAGAGATTTAGTCCATTTTCATTATGATGGCGACGCCAGCGTGCAGGCAGACATGGTGAGGGAGAAAGAACTGAGAGTTTTAGCTCTTGATCTGCAGGCACTAGAAAGAGATTGTCACACTGGGTGTAGTTTGAGCATATATGAAAGCTCAAAGCCAGCGTCCACAGTGACACACTTCCTACATCAAGGCCACACCTACTCTACCTCCTAATAGTGCCATTTCCTGTGGGCCAAGCACTCAAACACAAGAGTCTGTTAGGGCCATTCCTATTCAGACCACCACAGTCACAAATACAAATAAAAACCAAAGTGGGAAATGACTCAGTATGGCCAGGCCCAGCACCAAAGGGAGATGCGGGACAGACTTCCATCCCTCCATCTCTGGTATTCCTTCCTTCCTTCCTTCCTTCCTTCCTTCCTTCCTTCCTTCCTTCCTTCCTTCCATGAATGTTCTTCCTAGAATGTTCTAGAAGGAATTTGGCATGGACAAGAGAGTCAATCTTTTTTTTAAAGGATCCTTAAAGCCCTTCTTAACATTTAGCTTTGCCCCTTTCAAAATCTGGGCCCTGCAACAAGGTTGCAGAATGGGGTGCAGGCGGTGCTGAAGCTTCTGAGAGGATGGGCAGAGGGACCAAGTGGCCTAGAGTGAATGTTCCCCCAGATGGTCTCAATAGGTTGCCCTCTATGTCCTCCCTGCTCAAAATCAAGTCTGTTAATGAAAACTGGCTGGGCAGGGTGGGTGCAGATAAGGAAGGTGGCCGCTGCCGTGGAACGCTGGGAACCGACTTTCTGAAAACCCAGGGCTCTGACTGGATGCTATGCCTTTTCTGGTGTGAATCTTCCCATTCTGATTGATGCCTAGTGACAAAAGGCTTAACTGCCCCCCATACAGAGCAGGCTGCTTGGCAAAGAGAGGTTCCTTCAGTGCTGAGGCGGAAGGGCACATACAAGACTCGGAGTGGGTTGTAACTGGTACATTCTGGAATAGCCAGGAACTTGCTAGAGCAAGCAGAGCCAGGATGTCAGGAAGACAGAGACATTCCAGGCCCCTTCTGATTCTTGGCTTATGCTCTGGGCAAGGTGGGAGCCACTGTAGAGCTCTGAGCAGGTCAGGGACAGTGAGATCTGGCTACCCTGGGAAGAGAACGAGGGGACAGTGGGTGGATCAGGAGATCTCAGAGGCTTCACAAAGTGTGACTCGGTGGGCCGGTCACCAGAAAAACGGAGAAGTGCCTTGGAGAGTGTGATTCCAAACCAACTGCCAGGATGTCCAGATGTCCAGCCATCTTCATCCTCCCAGTCTAGACATGTCCAGCCACCTCCTACCCATGGGCCAGACATGTCCAGCCACCTCCTACCCATGGGCCAGACGATATATCCAGCCACCTCCATCCTCAGGCCCAGACATTTTATTGGCACTTCAGGGAATATGACAGTCATCTAAAAGGTTAAACAGCATGACCAAAATGACTGATGGTATGGTCCTGTCGGCACCATGGCCACATTACCATCCCAGCATCCTCCTTGGCTTGCTGAGCTCTCCCAGGCTTTTCCAACTCCCTGTTTTGAAGAACTGAGGCTAGAGAGACTCTACAAAGGACCCCACGGTGTCGCTGAGACTTACGTCCCCTTGCCGTAGAGAACTGCGACCAAGTCCACACACATGGGGTTCAGCTAGACAGAGCCATCTTAGCCCTCATGAAGAGCATACTCCTATAGACATGCCGCGTACAGTGGAAAAAATGATCGGCAGTGTGGATAGCTTCTGTTTTATTCAGGCACTGGTGGAAATCCAGACCCACCACCTAATGGCCTTATCTGCCTGGGCCTCAGTTTCCCCACCTGTGGAGTGGGGCCATCAGCTTAAATGAGGTCACAGGCACATAGTGTTTTACTAGCGCCATAGTCCTCCTGAGAAAATGAGACTATTACAGCCCGTGTTGTTCAAGGTGAGGACGAGGACAAAGGCTTGAGCTGTAGCCAAAGGTTGACCGATGTTTATGGAAGGGGTGGGATAAGGGGCTTGGTGAATCTCATGCTGGAGAGTTCTGGGACTCGGCCTCATCAGTTCTCTGTCCCGCATCCTGGAGGAGGGAGGCCCTGTCTGGGTGTGTGTCCCTACCCAGGACGCCTGCCTTGGCCCTCGCAGCACCTCAGGTCTCAGAGGAGCCACAGCAGCCTGGCTGCAGCCTTGCCTTGCTCTGGGGACGGCAGAACAGCGTGTACTCACACAGCAAGCAGATCCCCAGATGTGGCCTTCCCAGCTGCCACGTTTTCCCTCATGAAATTCCTGACTTGGTGTGTTGTGTTTTTCTAAAAGCACACCCACTGCCTCCAAAAACCTCAGCCGGGGAAGGGGAAACATTTCTGGTTCAACTGCCGGTTTTTGAACCGGTGTCAGATTGTGCCCCCCTTTGTGGCCCGGATACACCATTCTCTCTACCGACAGCCATGGTGGAAGAGTGCGCTTCTCGCCTAGGCCGGCTCCCGCAGACAGCTGTGGAAACTGAGGCTGAGGAAGGCCATGAACTCCCCCGCCTCTGTCACATGCAGATCTGACTCTTTCCTCTTTGATCCCGGGTCATGGGGACAGGCTGAGGCCACCTTTGCCCCACAAATGTGCTTTCTTTGGCCTGAGGGTGTTTTGATTCGAGTGAGTTGCCAGCATTTAAAACTCGGGAGATTCCATATAAAAACCAGGGTTTCTGGATTCTCCTGGGCCCTTGGGAGATCTGGCAAATGAGGCCTACATTCCTGCACGGTGGCAACTGGGCCTTTCCCTGGAACACACCCTGTTCATCTCAGGAGCTCCAGGTAGGCGTCAGCTCAGAATTCTCTGTAGTGGCTCTCCCAGGGGCCAGAATTTTTTCTTGTCTGTGGTATTGGGGATTGAAGTTCAGGACCTCACACATGCTAGACAAGTCCTCTACCACTGAGCTGTGTCCCCAACCTCATTTTTTGTTTTATTTCGAGACAGTATCCTCCTGCCTTAGCTTCTCTGGTGCCTGGGATTAAGGCCTGCCTTGAACGTGTATGTTAGCAAGGGATGGTAGACAACCCAAACCACCGTTGTCTAACAGCTAACTGGAAAACTTTCTTCCTTCATGGTGGTGGGCGTGTGTGTGTGTGATTAATACGCAGGCAGTGTGTCGGTGTCCAGAGAAGCCACCCAGCGCGCTCCATCCCTCCGAAAGGCTGCTGGCCCTCCTCTGCCGGCATGATGTTTGCCCTTGTCCATGCCAGTCCCGTAGTTTCCACTTATTTTTTGTAAGGCTGAATTGAACGGATTTGACCTAAATCTACCCTGCTTGTCTGAGACCTGAGATGCTATTAAACCAAATTAAGGCGCTCGGGAAAGTTTAAATAATCTTTAATTACTCAAGAGAAAGCCTATGTGATTATTAGGGGGACGGTGTGGGCATATGTGGGCATGCAAGTGTGAAGAAGTATACTGTAAGTGTGTGTGTTTCAGAGGGGATGCCGGAGCTTGTGGGGGTGTGTACTACAAGAGACCGCGTGTGAATGGGCTCATGGAGGAGAGCTTAACTGTTTGTGTCAGTGTTGGCTGTGGGAGCCCGTAGAAGGGTTTAACGGTTTTAACATTTTTTTACACGTGTTTGTTTATTTTGTGTGCATGTATAAGTGTGTGTGGAGCAGTGGTTGCCATGGTGCCAGTGTGGAAGCCAGAGGACAACATGTGGGAGTCAGCTCTCCCCTTCTACCTTTGTCAGGCCTGGTAGCAGGCACTGTGAAGTACTGAGCCATGTTGTTGGTCCAGTGGCTCCTTTTTTCTTTAAGGTGCTGGGGATGGACCCCAGGACCTCACCCATGCTAGGCAAGTGCTCTACCATTGAACTACATACATCTCTAGCCCTTTTTTACATTGTATCTTGAAACAGGATCTCAGTAAGTTGCCTTGAACTTGCTTTGTTACCCAGGAAGGCTTTGAACTCAGGTCCTCCTGCCTCAGCCTCCGTAGCACAGGGATGACCGACCTGTGCCACTGGCCCAGCTGGTGAGACTTCTTGTAAGCACGTCTAGCTGATCATCCATGGACTGCTTGTGCCCCAAGATAGCTCAGCACAACCTGCCATATTTACTTAAAACATTATGAGACAGTGATTTCCTTAATCCGAGTGCAGGAGAGGTGGAGACAGGAGGATCCCTGGAGTTTCCCGAGCAGCCAGTATAGTTGAATCAGCAAATATTAGCTTCAGCATGAAACCCTGTGGTAGTTCCAATGAGAAAGGCCCGCATAGATTCATGTATTTGAGTGTTGGTGGAACTGTTTGGGGGAAGGATTAGGAGGCCTTGGTGGAGGAGGCGTGTCACTGGGGGTGGGCTTTGAGGTTTCAAAAACCCACTGCTATGTCTCTCTCTCTCTCTTCTCTCCTCTCTCTCTCTCTGCTTCTTGCTTATGGATCAGAAGTGAGCTCTCAGCTACTGTTCCAATGCCATGCTTGCCTGACTGCTATCATGCTTCCTGACATGATGGCCCTAGACTCAGCTTCTGAAATTGTAAGTAGCCCCCAACTAAATGCTTTCTTTTAGAAGGTGCCTCGGTCATGGTGTTTCTGCACAGCAACGTAACAGTGACTAAGAAGGATCATATCTCAGAAAATGAGGTATAGGGGAGCACAGAAAGACTCAACATTGACCTCTGACCTCCACACACATAGCAATACACATGCACAAAAGTGCACACATGAACTCGTACAACACACATGCATACACAGATCTGCACTAATAACAAATCATAAACCAACAGGGCTGGGTGCCAAGGCAAAGTGGTGATGAGGAGCTAGGAGCTGGGCTAACAGACGTTGCAAAGACTAGCTCGTGGAGAATCCTCAGTCTGTCCTAGATAGAGGTGTGGTCAAGGAGTAGGCTTTTGCATGATCTTGGAGGGTCTCCACTCCTGTGGCCTCAATTCAGAGAGAGAACACAGTCGTTATATGGTGGAGAAGTATCTGGACAATCTGTACCATGCTTAGCAGTGAGGAGGATGGACAGGATGCCCCGAGGACAAGGACATGTCATCACTTGTGGGATAGTCTGAGAAAGGGTACAACTCGGGAAGAGAAGACAGAAAAGGACATGGAATGTCTACTGTAGAATAGACAGTTTGCTCTTCAAGCATGCCCGGACTGGAAAAGGCAGGGTGAGAGAATGTTCTAGAAAGAACTTTGACAATTGAGCCACATGCTTCTAGAATGACCGGTGGCAAGTGGATAGATGATGGCACACTGTCATTGCCACTTTTCTCAAGGCTAATGACAGAGTTGAGGTGGTAAGACAGTGTTCTGCCTCTTAGAAAACACGCATGGGAGTGTTCAGGGGTGGGAGTTGTGGTGTAATTCCTCTCCTACAGGGTTCATAAAAGAAAAATAGCATGTGTGGTGGGCACACATGCGGATGTTGGGACAGAAAGCAGTAGCCATCGGTGAAATATTGACAGCCAACTCTGATTGGAAGATGCGTGTGTAACTGGAGGTTCTTCTCTCACCCACCAGTTCCCAAATAACTACTCTAAGGCTTAATATCAATTATAAACTGTTTGGCCTATTAGCTCAGACTTATTATTAATTAGCTCTTACAACCTTAATTAATCCATTTCTATTATTCTATATTTTATCACGAGGCTCATAACTTGTTACCTCACATCTTGCTTCTCCAGTGGCTGCTGGCATCTCCCAGACTCTGCCTTCCTTTTCCTTTTATCTGTGCTTAGATTTCCCGCCTGGCTCTATTCTGCCTGGCTATTGGTCAAATCAGCTTCTTTACTAACCAATGGTAATAAAACATATTCACAGCATGCAGAAGAGCATCCCACATTGTGCGTACCTGCTCTCTGCATTGTGCTTGTACAGCTCAGACTGTGAGGGACCCACAGTGCCCCATGTGTCTGCTCTCTCCACAGCTTTGTGATAGTTTTAGATGACACATGGAGCACAGGGACTTATGGGAGCTTTAAAAATCACATCCACAGGAGTGTCCTGGATTTGTGCTAGGTTTCTTGTTTGCTTGTTTGTTTGTGCAAATGTACTCCTAAACCAGAGGACAACCTTGGTATTGTTCCTCAGATGCCATCCACAGGTTCTCTCGCTGGCCTGGAGTTTGCTAAGTACACTAGGGTGGCTGTCCAGAGAGCCATCTCCTCAGTGCTGGGAGTACAAGATTGTGCCCCTGTGCCTAGCTTTTCACAAAGGTTGGGAGGGAGTATCAAGCTGAGGTCTTTGTCCTTCCCAGGCAAACACTGTGATGACTGAGGCCTGGTTTTCGTGTAAAACACTAAACACCTGATACTTCTCCTTGGATAACAAAAAGCCGCCAGACAGGGACTCCCCCTGAGGACAGCATCGCTTTCTTATGGATTCGTCTTGTCTGTTTCAGCTGTCTCTTAATTCTGTCTGTCTGTATGTGTGGATGTATATCTGACTTTTGCTCAAGCACATCAACGAACTTTTTTTGCAAAATCAAAAAGCACATGACAACCAAGCCTGAATAGCTCATGTCACAGAAAAGCAGCTGACTTCTCTAACACCAGAAGCTTCCTGGAAATCAATTTTAAGAACAGTAGGAGGAGGGGGAGGGGAGGAACAAGAATATAAACTATTAAAAACCGAGTGAAAGACATGAACAGGTGGTTCACAGAGAAGGAAACAGACTAGACTTTTACTATGTGGAAATGTGCTCTATTTCACACGCGATGGACAGGGACTCCAAGCTTGCTAATATGCTGGGGTGTGGCTGTGGGGAATCGGACACTCGCCTATGCTGGAGTGTGTGGAGCTCCAGGTCTGTTGAGGGAGGAGTGGCATGGCGTGTTTATTTAGATCACACGTGGAGCTCTTTAGAAAAGCTCTGAGAACTTACTTCCAATAACTTGCTGCAAGTGTGCACATATAAACAGTGAAAACGGTGCATGAAACGGTTTTTATTTGATCTTATTTCTAACAGCTTACCTTTGAGACAGTAACAATGTACTCCAGGCATTCTTTGGTTAAAACTTCCAAACACCTCTCTCTCTCTCTCTCTCTCTCTCTCTCTCTCTCTCTCTCTCTCTCTCTCTCTCTCCTTCTTTTCTTTTATCTCTAAGTTTTTTGAGAAAGGGTCTCACTATGTATCCCTGATATCCCTGATTGTCCGGGAACTTGCTCTGTAGACAAGGCTGGCCTCAGACTCACAGAGATCCACCTGCCTCTGCCTCCCAAGTGCTGGGGTTGAAGGCATGCTTCATCAGGCCCAGCATCCAAACAAGTATTACTAAAAGAAAGTGATACAGGATGCTTCTTTAAAAATAGGAGTGATGTGAACAAGAATATAATTTTGTGTTTGCTCCAATTTGCATAAAGAGAATAAGAATGATACTTTAAAAACTATTGTGTAAGTTGTCTCTAGAGAAACGGAACCAGTGGGAAATAAATCTCATTCTCTTGCCCCTTCTTAGAAACTGACCCATGCAATGTGGAATCTGAGAACTCCTACAGGGTCCTCTCTATAGCTGGGATGTGGTGAGGCTGAGTGGTAGCTACCTGGGTCCAAAGACCTGAGAACCAGGGAACCAAGGATGTGACCCCGGTCCAAGTACAGAGAGAAGGAAACAGATGTCTCAGTTCAAATAGAGAGAGAAGGAAGGAGAGAGAGAAGAGGGCAGGAGGGAGGGAGGGAGGGAGGGAAGGAGGGAGGGAGGGAGGGAAGGAGGGAGGGAGGGAGGGTGGGAGGGTAAGAGTGAGGGGGAGACTATTTCTTATACCTTTTGTTCTATTCAGAATTACATTGGAGAGGGAGTCCACCTGCTGAGCCCATTGACTCAAGGGCCAATCTCACCTGGGAACCCAATTGCAGACATAGGTAAAGACTGTGTTTGATCCCTGTGTCCTGTGGCCCACTCAAGTTCACGCACAGAATTCACCACCATCCCACTGAACGTGGCTGTGGGAGATGGTGGGGGTGAGACCCTTCTGTTAAATTCCTCTCTCATTTTAATTTCTGAATCATGTGAGTTCAAGCCCTCACCCATTCTCCCCTGTAAAGTAGGTCGACGCCTATCATGTATGGGTCTTACTATCTTGCCTGGCCCTGGAATTCCAGAGGTGGGGCTTGAACTCAGGCAGAAACTCATTTCCGGACTGCTCAGACCCGAATAATCACATAGCAACTATAGTAATTACAACACTGCCTGGCCAATGATTCGGGAATATTTCTAACTAGCTCTTACATCTTGAATTAACCCATTTCTATTAATCTGTGTATCGGCACAAGGCTGTGGCTCAGGATCCAGCATCTGTCTCCTTTGGCAGCTACATGGCATCTCTTTGACTCTGCCTACTTCCTCGATATAGATATAGATAAAGATAGAGATAGAGATATAGAGCAAAGATCTGTTCAGAGTTCCCACCTGGCTTTGCTCTGCTAAGTCATAGGTCAAAACAGCTTTATTAATTAACCAATGGTAATAAAATATATTCACAGCATACAGCGGGGAATCCCATGTAACTTCTCACTGACCTTGGGGCCATAAGTCTGAAGTGTGAGCCCACGCCCTCAACTGCGTATGCCAGTCTGGGCTCCAGCCTTTGGAGAGGTGGCAGCTTATGAGCCCTAAGAGCCTGATTTCCCAGCATAAAGGAAGCGAGGAAACTGATGGCATTGACTGTGCCCAGGGCACCTGCTGGGCACTAGACACTGAACACTGCAATGCATCCTTACCTTCCTATAAGCTGTTAATCTCACCTTATAGATAAAGAGATCAATGTCCAGGGAGGCTCGGAATTTTAGGGTACACTTGTAAAAGGAAAAGGCAGAGTTTGAAGGCAAAACTTTTGATTTCAGAGTCTGGGCCCTTCCCTCCCCCGTGTCTTCGATGAGCTGTCACAAGATGTGTGAGGCACGTAGTGTTGTGTGCAGAATCACCTACTCCTGGGGTGTTTTCTGGCGGAGGCCACCCCCCCCCCAGCTGTCCTCTGTCCTCTTCTGTTGATCATGATGCAGACGTCAGCAACTCCCAGGCTGCTGTGCGGACAAGGTTGTGTGGCCCGGAAGCAGAGCTGTGCTGATATCCCCATGGTCACCTCTTAAGGACACACCAATTCTTCCCTCCAACAAGAGCGTATTGTGTCCAGGCCCTGGTCTCCCAGCCATTTGAAATGCAGAAATCCCTGCCAACAGCTACTCTTAGCAGGGCAGACCATCAGAAGGAGAGAAACGGGAGAAATAACAAAATGGGGCCATTGTTCCTGAGGGCTCGGAGCAGGCTGGGCCAGATGTGGGCCGGAGTGGCCTGGAGACATGTTCTGCTGTCACAAGTAAGGAGTGTGAAAAACTTGCTGTAGACTTCCCCTCAACGCTGAGGGGGAGAGAGAGTGAATTCCGCCAGCTCTAGGAGGCTCTGACACCCCATAACCTCATGGAAACCCCTCAGAAGGGGCCTGGAATGTTCCAAAAAGAATAGTCTCATCTCAGACCTGGAAGGAGCATGGTGAGACTGCCCAGCTTCTTCGTAAGGACCTGGAAGAGGTGAGGCAGGGGCACGAGCGTGTGGGATGAGAAAACTCTCCTGTACCTTTAAAATACAATGTGTCTGAGGGAAGGGGTGCTGTCAAGGATGATGGAGGCCCTGGGAAAGTCTGCAAGAATGATTCTGAACCCACACATCTTCCTGGAGCTGCTCAGAGGCTGCCTCCTGTGGTAGTGAGTGGACCACAACCAGAAACATTCAAGCAGAGCCTAGTGGTGATGCAGGAGTCCAGCTTTGGGAAAGGATGTGGGAGGAGAAGCAGAACGCAGAAACTCTGGTCTGTGTGCAGGGCCTGCTCTCACCCACAGTGAGTGGAGGGAACAGGGACTGACTACTGAGGTTAATTCTGAAAGATACAGTAGATGTTGTGTGTGTGTGTGTGTGTGTGTGTGTGTGTGTGTGTGTGTAAGTCAGAGATGGGGGTTAGTGTTTCTTCAACCATTCTCCATCTTGTTTTTTCATTTAATTTATTGTGTGTACATGATACATGTGTGTGAGCAGGCGTGCATTTGCCCTGAACCGTGTGTGGAGGTCAGAGGTCAGCTTTCTGGAGTTGTTTCTTCCCCATCCTCCATGCATTTCCAGGGTTTGAACACAGATCACCAGGCTTGCTCAGCCCAGGCACTTTGACTAGCTGAGCCATCTTGCTAGCCCCATTTTATTTGGGGGGACAGGGTCTCTCACCGAACCCAAAGCTCACTGATTGTCTAGACTGGTTGACCAGCTAACCCCAGGGTTCCCCCATCTCTGCCTCCTGGAACTGAAACTACAGGTGTCTATCTCCGTGTCCGGCCCAGCTTTTCCACGTGGGGGCTGGAGAATCTGAAATCAAGTCCTTACGCTCTCATGGGAAGCACTTTCTTTGGCTGAGCCATTTCTTCAAGCCAAACCCAATTGGTTTTATTGAAAGGACTGAGCCCTCCCTTCTGGTGCTCAGCTGCCCTTCTAGAACGCACGGCGGGTGAGTAGAAACCTGCCAGCCTTGGCTTAGATGCTGCTAAGCTCTCCCACCACTAACTACTATGACTCGAGGAAAATATGTGTCTGACTGGGATGGAGGAGGAACGAGTGCAAAGCGGAGCCTCAGGGTGTGCAGCTGGTGCTTCGGTCTTTAGAGGGCGGCACTAATGGCCGGTGGGTAACAGTGGGCAGGCTGGCAATGCCAGTTCCCTGGGGAACCTGCCTCGTGTGACCGATTCCGTTTTCTTATGTGAGCTTTAAAATGACTTAAAGGTGCAGTATGAACTTAAAGGAAAATATAAAACTTCTTTGTGTGTGTGCTTATGTGCTCGTATGTGTTGTGTGTGCATATATTTGTATGTGTATATGTGTTTGTACATGTGTGTACGTGTTTGTGCATGTCCCAAGATGGACAGTTGACCGTCCAGTTGGGTCATGTGCTCATAGTGTCAGAACAATGGCCAGAGGCCGCTCAAGGCTCTGACTGAGCTTGGGAAATGAGCTGGTCCCTTTTAGAAACAGCACCATGGGCCTAGGGTGACCAGCTCCCCTGAGAGCAGACCAGAGATGTGCCCCAGGGGACAAAGGAGACACTGCAGGTGCTACCAGCAGTATTCACAGGACCAGCAGTAAAGAAGGCGGCTTTTGCTGAGGGGAGCTGAGAAGGAGGTGAGAAATAGATCCCTGGAGCCGCATGACAGGCTTGAGGAGGAGAAACCAGTGGAGCAGCAGGGCTAAGAGGGACATGGCAGGTGGCCGACGACACACACCAAGTACTGGGTGAGCCGTGGATCAGAGGGAAAGGCTGCCTAGCGTGTTTAATGTATTCATTCAAACGACACATTTACCCTGAAAATACACACCAGCAACTCACTCCGTAGGGTGGCCAGAGAAGAGGAGGGTTCAGTCCAGGTCGGAGGGCACCAGGCTTAGCTGGGTGGGAGCACCCTTCCCGCTCATGGCTATGTCCAAAGCCTGTCCACTGCCAGGCAAACTGAATTCCAGAAACCAGTTCCGGGGTCCTGTTGGGTGATCTGGAAGGCAGCCCATAGGCAACCATTTTGTCCCATCTGTCACCAACAAAGGTTGCCATCAACAGAGCATCTCATACTCCATTTAAGGGCTCACTGTCCTGGATGCCAGCCATGCAACTGGCCTTGTTCCTCCATGCTCAGTCTCCTTTGCTGGAAAGATTGTGGGGCTGGGGAGAGGGGTCATGGTAAAGCGCTCCTGCAGAAGCGTGAGGACCTGAGCTCGGATCTCTGGTGCTCACGTAAAAACTGAGTGAGACGGTGCACACCTGTGATCTGGCCTCCATGTGCACACACACAGACACACACTCGCACATACTGGCTTTGTAATGTCATATCCCTCCCAGGGCTGTGATGAGGATGAAGCAGAACAGCATTCAGACAACGACGACATCTCTGCCATCGCTGTTAACCTGGTTGTCTTCGAGGTTTGTTATCTCGGGAAGTGGGGACCGCGACAGCATGTACCTCCACCCTCTTGCTGGCCATGTGTTCTTGGGTCGATGTCGTCACCTCTCAGGGTTTTCCCGTCGTCATGCTCAGGCAACTCCTTACGGGTCTGCCCCATGAATCAGCACCTAGTCTTAAGTGCTTGGAAGAACTCCAGCTTGGCTTATCAGGCTTGCCCGGCAAACACCTTTACCTGCTGAGCCATCTTTCCAGCTTCTCATTGTTCAGATTGTAATCCTACGTTTTGGGACATGCTTCCTAAAGACAAGTAAGACGTGTGCTAACAAAGGAGAATTTGGAAACCATCACCAGAAAATTAACTGATTTGTTCCTTCATTCCCCTCTGTAAATACCTCTCATGGGTCACTATCGGGCAGGTCTCTGTGCCAGGCCTGAGGAGCCAGTCTAGACCCTCCCACCCTCTTGACACAGACACTCCTTTACTTTTTGTACCGTGGGAAGTGCATGGTTCCCCCTGTCAGGCCATCTAGCTCAGGGGACACTGGTCCTATCCCCCAACCATGAAAGTCATATAATTCAGGTCCCTCCAGGTAGCACATCAACGCCCTGGTGACAGTGATCAGACCCTGGATGGGCACGAGACTCCAGTCCAATCAATTAGAACATTTCCTGGCTATTTAGCCTTTACTGTTAGGGGAACCATGCTATCTTCCCACTAGGAGCCTGGGGCCAGTTGAAAGCTCCGGGAGACAGTTTTGCCAACTGCTTGTAGGAAAGACTCTCAGAGAATTAAAAATAGTAATGGAGAAAGAGAGGGGGGGGAGGGAGAGGGAGAGGAAGAGGAAGAAGGAGAAGGAGAAGGAGAAGGAGAAGGAGAAGAAGAAGAGAGTAGGGAGAGACAGGATAGTGAGTTCGTTGCTTTGTTTAAAAAAAAAAATCTTGATCAAGTTGTGCCTGATCTTAGGGTTTCTAGCTATGTGGATCAGTAAGTCCTCCTTTTAATTTGAACCACTTTGCACTAACTTTCCTGTTGTTTGCATGAGAAAGGGTCCTGACTAAGCCAGGCATCTTCCAGGCAAGGGGTGGGTGGGGATGGTTTACTGGAACTCTTTACCACAGATGTAAATTGGTTCGCAGCAGAGTCTTGCTCTGAAAAGCTGGGGTCGCATTCTCAGACATCACAGTCAGGCTGGGACCATTGTAAGAGTCCTCTCCTCCTGATACCCTGTGCCCTGAGCTGGCACACCCGTCACATAGCCCTGGCAGGCCTCAGCTTCCTCATTAATAAGGGCCCATTATTAAGGCATAGACTTTAGTGGAGTAAAAATGAAAGGCAGTATGTGCTGAGCTCGGGGCAGGGGCTCTGAGTTCTAGGAAGTACTCAAAGCAGGTGTTCCCCAGCGCTGCCAACTCCTGTTGCCCAGTGCTGTGTGAGGCCTCTGGAGGTGCAGAAGCTACCCAGGCCCTCCTGGCTGTCTCAGGAAGCTTCATGGAGGAGCCCTCGAAACGATTTAAAACCATAATGAACAAGGGGCTTCCTACATGGACAGCAACGCGAATCAATATCAGTCATAGCGAGTGTTTATTGAACACTCACTGTGTGTCAGGCTTGATGGGATGTGCTCCATATGTCAGCCTGTGCCATGGTCCTAGAAAGAAAAAGGGAAGGACAGAGGGAAGGAGGAAAAGATGGAGGAAGAACAGACTATGTGGCCAGCACTTAGTCCAGTGCTTCCTACCCCCATGGATCAAACACTTTGTTCAGTGAGGGTGGACAAGGCCAAGCAAAGGATTCCTGAGAGGCCACGGCTCTTAGATGGCTTTTCAAGGACAGTGGGTCGGGAGAGCACCAGGCAGCTGGTGGCATGGGGGCTGGGGCCAGCTGTCTCCTGCTGACCAAACCTGAGTCCCCCCTCCAGGCCTCTCGTAGTGAGGCCTCAACAGCTGCCGCAGTAGAAAGTGCCTGTTGGCCCTAGGTGACCTGCGGAGTGGGGCCAGTGACCCTGGGGTGAAAGGTTCACCTGTGGCCCCCGGCCTCCTGCCTCACCATCTGTCTCGCCACCTGCAGCTGCCATTTTGGCTTCTCTCCTTCGGCACCAATGGAGAAGCAGCTACATACGCAATAAATGAGAAATAGACAGGGCACCCTCTCCTCCAAAGGCCTGGGCAGGCTGGATGTCACTGTGTGCTGGCTGAGAAAGCCAAGGGGGGGTACCCACATGCTGACAGGCGGTGAGGTCTCATGGACCCCAGGAGCATCTTCGGTGAGTGGCCACTCTGTCATGTGCAAAGCAGGTTCCTGTCTCTTCCCTGCGAGGAGCTGGAGATGCTAATGCGATGACTGTCACCCTGTGACCCACCTGGACGCAAGCCCGCTGATGGCAGAGCCACCCTTCCCCAAGTCCATGTCCTGGAGTAGCTTTCTTAGGCTGCTGGGGGCTCAGCTTCTAAATCTGTAAAATGAGGTGACAGCCCATGTCAGAGCGACCTTGAGGAGTTAAGTGTACCAACGTGTATGGCATCCATAGAGCCTGGCTGGCCCTGGTAAGAGAGGCAGGAGGATCCCTGAGGCATGCTGGACGGACGGGCTGGCTAAACTGGCGAGAGACCTTGTCTCAAGAAATAATGTGGAGAGAGACAGAGAAAAACACCAGATATGGAACTCTGACCCCTACACACATTTGCACACACGTGCATACACATAATCATATCTACACACATGAACATGTACACATACACCACACACACACACACACACACACGAATGCAGCCTCCCTTGCCTTTCTGCCCTGTGGCTGGGGCGAGTGGCTTCCCCTTACTGTCTCTCACTTTTCTCACCTGTCACAGGGAGGTACCCCCTGCCCCTCCCCCTGGAATTAGATAAGTATCTTAAAAGCCCTTTGGGTTTGGCAGGTGGTAACTTGGGAGGTGATCAAAGTCTCATCCATTAGGAAAGATCTGTCACCAGGTTTTGGAGGAAGGAGCCTACTGATATTCAGGGACAACTTTTGTGTAGTCTTTGGGTATATGAACACAACCCCCAAAGGTAACATCTCCAAGGGTCTCTAAGAGCCAGCTCTGTGGCACTGAAGGTGTAACTGCCCCCTTCCCCGAGGAGGGAGGGTCAAACAGGAGGGGGTCACACACCAGCTATGCTTTGAGACTTTCTGGCTTAGAACCCCACCCAGCAGGCACACCAGCCCTGTGACTGTGACAAAGCAAACCATGTGACTCCTCCAAGCCCATTCCTCCCTTTATGGAGGACAAACAGACCCAGCTCAGAGGGAATTCTCGGAGCCCATCTACAGAGAGTGGCTGGTCTCAGCTAGGACTCCCTCTCCTGTCAGAGGGAATATTTGACAGCAGAAATCTGGAAGAGAGTCCCGCTTACAGCATCTAACCCAGTGATTCTCCACCTCCCTGACGCCGCGACCCTTAACTGCCGTAACTCGTGTTATGGTGACCCCCAACCATAAGATTATTCCATTGTTATTTCACAACTGTAATTTATGAATCATAATATTAATCTGATATGTGACCCCTGTGGAAGGGTCATTCAACCCCCCAGAGAGGTTGCACCCCACATGTTGAGAACACTGGCATGGTGATTTCCCCAAGTGTCAGTGATCTCCATAAAAGTCCTGAAGTAGAGCTGGGCGGTGGTGGCGCGCGCCTTTAATCCCAGCACTTGGGAGGCAGAGGCAGGCGGATCTCAGTGAGTACGGGGTCATCTTGGTCTACAGAGCGAGTTCCAGGTCAGCCAGACCATCCATCCCACAGAGGAACCCTGTCTCAAAAAAACACAAAACAAAACAAAGCAAAAACAAACAATCCTGAAGTAGAAGACGACTTCTGGTCAATGGACATTCCTTTTTGTTGAATGCTGCCTGCTCCCAGTGTCGCCTTCTCCTGGCATGGAGAGAATGCCCATTACCTCTCAGTTGCATTGTGAGATTTAATGAGAAAATACGCCAGAGTGCCCCCAGGTGTGTCCCATGGGAAGATGGTGGCCATGAGGGCTCAGGGAGGTGGCCGCTGGAGTATGGGCAAGAAGTTTCACCTGGAAGATGGGCTGGGCTGGTCTCAGCACTGTATGTGATACAGCAGTCTCTCTAGACCCAAGGACAAGGCATGGGGCTGGGGACACTATCGAGGTTCCATCTGGAGGTGGCCATCTGATGCTGTGGCCGATGGTAAGGGCTGTAACTGGCACTGGGCACCAGAGGTTGGCCTCTTGCTGGATGGTGCAGAGGGGGACCCAGCCTGCTCAGCAGGAGGCCATGCTGTGGGCCTGCCTGCTGCTCTGCCTGCTGCTCTGCCTGCTGTTCTGCTCACTTTAGTCTCTAATCTGGAAGGAAAGACAAGACCAGCTCTTTCGAGCTCTCCAGAACACTCTTTAGGCTCTTTACCGTGCCTTTCCTCCCAGGAGGACCTGGCACTCTGAATATTCTCAAACTGATTGCTGGGCTATGTCTTATCTCAAGTGTTGTTCAACCTCCAGCATGCTGGATCTTAAGAGGCCCAGCTCGAAGGAAGGGATGGGGAGGAAAAGCTATTTCTTGGTCATCCTGCCCCACAGTAAATAACAAGAAGGTCCCCTGTCCCTGGTATCTCACCTTCTGGACCTCAGCCCCCTCATCTGTCACAGAGTCCTACTGTACCTACAAACCAGCAGCATGGGGGATGTGGTGCGCTCGGCTAGACACAGGGCTGTGAGTGGTTTCGTCACTCTTAAGATACTGGACACTGGGGACAAATTGAGGACATTCCACAAGCTCCCTGTTTTTAACCAACTCTAAGTCATCTCGAGGAGCCAAGAAGGCTCGGTTTGCCTACTGCCCACAGTGAACTCCAGGGCACCACCTGTTTTTGAGACTAGAGCCTTGCAGAGCACTGGCCACTGAGAGGCCAGACAGTCCTCTGTCTCTCTGACACTCTGAGAGTACCCTAGACACTGAGGCCTTTAGGCTCATTGTTGATGATTTGGGACATGGTCCGCCCTTCACCTCTGGGCATGCTGCAGTGAGAGCCTGGGTCTTTACCCTATCTGCCTCTGCTTGTACAACAGCCCCTGCCGTGATGCAGCTGGCTCTGCCAGCCTTGACGACCTTCCACTGCTCTTTGCTGGAGAGGTGAGTGTCCCAAGGCATCTGGGCCATTAGTGTTGATGGTGGATCTGGCGTGGGGTGGGGTGGGGGGAGCCCCGAAATGCAGAAAACACTGAACTGGATTAAGGCTTGGTCTGTGGGGTCCCATGTGCTTCAGACAGGGATAACCTCAGCACTCAGACGGGCTGAGCACCCTTGGAAGTGGGGAAAGGGGTGTGTGTGTGTGTGTGTGCAAGCAGGTGCGTGTGCACACGTGTACCTGTGTGTGTGGAGACCAGGGGTCAGGGCTCAACATTGGGTGCTGTCTTCATTTACTCTGCATTATTTTTAAGATTTATTTATTTGTGCGTGCGTGCACTCACATTTTTGTGTGCACAGATTTGAGAAAGTGTCAGATACCTTGGAACTGGAGTTACCTGGAGCTTAAGTGGCCAGCAAATCTCAGGGACCCTCTTATCTCGACCCAGGGACTGGAATTAAAAGTGCCACACACAGGCCTCAGGCTTGCAGGGCAGGCCCCTTATCGACAGGACCATCTCCCCACCCCATCACGGAGGGTGTTGGGTTAGACTCAAGACCTGGGTCTCTTTATCCAGCAGGTGGTACCATCTTGCACCAGAGGCTGCTCTCCCTAGTGCCTGCTTGCTCATATGTGAACTTCCTCCTCCGCTGGCCCCACTCAGCCCCTGAAGGCCCTGCGGAACCTCTGCCAAGCCTGACCTCCTGGCTCTGGAGCTCCAAACCCTGGGAGGTCCAGCCTGAGGAGCCTGCGTGCAGGGCTTTGTGTTTTATTACTATTTATTGTTCTTGTTATTTTAACATTTATGGAGTGCGTCTTAGCTGTGAACTCGCTTCTCAGGCGTCACTGTGGTCAGAGTCTCTCCAGGGTGCGGGGCAGAGTGTTTCTTTGATTCCTGTCTTAACGTCTGCCCTATCCACTTTATTAAAAACACTGTTCTGCTTGGGGCTGCCTTTGTTCTCAGAGCTTTTGCGCATGTGGCCCCAGGTCCACCCAAAGCCCCTTGACACCATTCTTTGAACACGGGCATCTGTGGTGGCCAGAGGCTAGCAAGCGTGCTCTGTGAGTGGCCAGGGAGCAGCGAGTTCAGGCTCTGAGGGCCAGATAGTCTTCTAGTAGCTCTTTAACTTCAGTCATCTTGTGTCTGTGTCAAAGCAGGCAGACAATACAGGAACAAACCAACCTTTATTTATGACGACAGCAGCCAGAACCAATCCAGGGGTCGTGGCTTGAAGACCCTGAGTTGGGTGATGGGCTTTGTTCAGACTGGGGCCCCTCTTTAACCCTTCTGTGGATCTCACTTCGTGCCTTTCTCACCTGCTTCATCTTCAAGTGATCCCCTAGAGCAAGGTTTGGTAAACCCAAACCCAAACGTCAAGTTTCCTTGTTTGTCTATCATATAAGTAAAATTTTATTGTCTCTGGGCCATGGCCACTGGCTCCTGTATCTTTTACACATTTCCCCTTCTGCAACAAAGAGACAAACTTCACACCTGCTGGCCCATCCCTGCCTTAGATGCTCAGCAGATGTGAATAGTGGGCTCCGGGCAGCCTTTTGTCACCTGAGACTAAAACCGGCCCGTTTTAGAATTATCTAGTCTACTCATTCCAGTTCGGGGGGGGGGGGGGAGGTGCACTGCTGTGTGTGCAGAGGTCAGAGGTCAACCTCCAGTGTCCTCAGCACCTGTCCACCCTGTTTGTAGTTTCACAGAATAAGGTCTCTCACTAGCCTGGAGTTCACCAGTTAGGTCCCTCCTGTTCCACCATAGAAGCTCCGGGGTTACAGATGGTACCATGTCTGGCTTCACTTGTTCTGGGGATCTGAACTCAGGTCTTCATGTTTTGTAGCAAGGGCTTTGCCTACTGTGTCGTCTCCCCAACCTGGGAGTTTAATGTTGAGAACTGTGGTGGTGTGAGATTCAGTGTGGCCAAACCCATTCTCGTGATGAAGACTCAGTTATACAGAAAATCCTGTTCAAACCAGGTTAGCCAGAGGAGGGGAGGTATGGGCTGGAGGATCTAAGGAAGTGGGATCAGAATAAAATTGAGGCACAGCTGGGTCAGGGCTCAGGTGAGACAGTGGGGATTCCTGGTGTTTTCTGGCTGTGGACCCCATTCTGTGCTCCTTGCTGTTTTGATTTGATTCTCAGCCTGTACGCAAGTCGGATGGTGGGGGCATCCAGGCTGCACATGCTCTTAGGCACACAGTAGGAACTCAGGAACTGCCCATTGGGTGAATAGAATGCACAAGCTTGGCTGAACAGCTTGATAGTTTTCTAGGTGTTGATTCCTATCCTTGAAGTTGGCAGTTTATCCGTCATAACATAGAGGGAGAATGGAGGCAGAATGCCAGTTCCTGGTCATGCGTCCCACTCACTGTGGGGCCTGAGCAAGGGTCTCAGCCTTTGTCTGCCCAAGCTGTGCATTTTTAGCCTTCCTGGAATGGTGCAGTGGGAAGCAGAACAGTTGGGGCAGGGTGAATTGTGGGATTGTGGGACCAGGGTTTATGCCAGGCAGTTGTCTCTGGAGTTTTGTTTTCTTCACCACATAGACATGGTATGTACCTGGCACAGACTGGCACACTGATGTGTGAAGAGCCATCTCTGTGGGTTTGTTTAGAGGTGATGCAGGGACACGGGTGAAGAGGCAACGTCAGCCTTCACAGACACATGGCGGTAATATAAGTATCGATTACTTTCAGGGACGAGAAAGATTACTCAGTAGGTAAGAGTATTTGTTCCTCTTGTGGAGGGCCCAGGTTTGATTCCTAGCACCAACACAGTGGTTCACAACCATCTGCAAGCCCAGTTCCAGGAGAACCAACAAGCATACATGTGGTACCCATACATACATGTAGGTAAAACATTCACACACATAAAGTAAAATAAATAAGTCTTTAAACAATGTCAGTTACTTTTTCAGAATCAGAGAGGAATATATTCTTGCTTCCTGTATGCTCCTTAATCTCTGTGAGACCCTTCTCTCCCAGAGACTGGGTCTTCACTACCATAAAACAATCTTCAAGACTCTCTAACCCTGGGTGTCTAAGATTCTGAGACTCAGTTCCCTGAATGTGGAAGACTTAGAGTTGGTCTTTGCAGTCCAGAATTACACCTAGAGGGTGGGAAAAACACAAGGATCAGCCTGTAGCACCAAATCGCAACTCAGTCACTGAGCTGAGAACCTGACTGATGACAGTATTTCCAGACTCCCTTGCAGCTAGGTTCCTTCAAGCAAAAGGTCATGATTAAGCCATCTCTGCTGCTGATTCTGTCTCTGAACGTGGTCTAGAGGGCTTTGGTATTCAGCCTTCATAGAGTCTTAGTGGATACTCATAGTTTTATGTATTGGTTGTCATGGCATAGCAGTCCAGTTTCCCTTGAAGCTGACCCCGAGATGAGGATTCAGATGCAAGTAGTTCGTCTAAGAGGTGATTCTGGGAAACACTATATTGGAAATGGAAAGGCAAGAAGGGAAGGGAAAACTGGAGTGAAGGATGTGTAGTCGAGCAGGTAGTTCTCTGGGTATTCAGAACTTACTGCTGATAAGACGTAAAATAAACATATGCTCCAGGCTGGAGAGATGGTTCAGCCTTTAAAGGCTAGGCTCACAACCAAGAATAAGTACACACTCTGGAGGCTTTCCCTCAGAAGAGGCAAGAGAGCCTGCATATGCAAGGAGAGCCATTAGGACATTAGCTGCTGTGGCAAACACAGCATGTAGCCCCAAGGTACAGGACAGTCATAGGCGATTTTCCTCCTACAGACCAATTTCAGATTTTCTGATAAATTTTGATCCCCTCCCTGGCTCCTCCACCCTCTGATCCATCAAAGGCAAGTCCAACTGTCAAGCTGATGAGAAAAGATGATTGAGGGTTAGAAGCTTGAAGAAACACAGGACATGTGTTTTCAGATCTGTGTTGCATACAGTCTATATCACAGCTGCACACTGCACACATGACATGTGCCCATGATCCACAGAACAGTCCTTAGCCACACCTAGCTGCAAGAGAGCTAAGGAAATAGCGTGCACCCGTTTCTAAGAGTAAGATTCTGGTGAGCATGTTGTCCTCCTCAGAACCTCTGAAATCAGATGTCTCAGGTGGGGCAAAACAGTTCCGACAGAGCCCTGTGTGCACTAAGCACCCGCTAAGCGTGACCTCCGCTACTGTAAGCACACGTTTCCTCCCTGTCTGCAGTGTCGTAATCCTCGTAGCCTTTGTCTCTGCAGATGTCTGCATCACTGCCAACTCTTTTAACCACTTCTAATCCTCTACCAACTGACAGCCCTGCTGATTGTCCAAACCTTTTAGAATTTCGCATAGAAATCGATCAACACACCAAGTGTGCTAGACTGAACTATGTCCCCAAAGATATCGGATTCTTAATACTGAAATGTGTGTTAATTGGGCATGGTGATACACACCCATAATCCCAGCACTTGGGAAGTGGTAGCAGAAAGACTGTGAGTTCAAGGCCAGCTTAGGATATAAAATAAGAGTCTGTTTTGAAAATTAAAAAATAAATATTTGAATGGTTAAAAGTGTAGATTGATGGCAGAGTACTTGCCTAGCATGCGCAAGGTTCTGGGTTTGACCCCCGGGGGGGGGGGACCAAAAAATAAAAAGGTAAATGTTATTTTAGGTGACAAAGATTTTGCAGATAGAGTTGGATTAAAGATCTTGAGAGGAGAAAATTATATTATCCAGTTTGTCCCCAAATGCAATAATGGTTTAATGTTTTTAAAGAAAGGTGGGCTTTATGCATCCCCATGCCACCTAAGGCAGCAATATGAAGACAGAAGGTTGAAGACATTAGCCTTGAAGACCGGATGGATGCAGCCACAAGCCAAGTGGCGTTGGGGGCCGCCAGAAGCAAAGAGGTGAGACAAGAGTTTCCCCAGGATCCTCAAGAGAACACAGCTCTGGAGACACCGGAACTTAAAGGAGACGGTGGTTCTAACTTTGAACTCCCAGCCTTCTGAAGTTTGAGAGAATACATTTATGTTTTTCCTCAGCCAGTAAGTATGTGGCTCTTCAAGACAGCAGCTACAGGAAACCGGGACACCTCTCCCTGCGGTTCTCTGAGTGATGAGATGGGTAGGGAACTTGAGTAGGAGGTTGTCCCAAATTGAATTCCCTGCAATCCTGCTGGCTTTCCTCCTGATGGGTGTATGCTTGCCTCCCTAGGTTGGTGGCTGACATGGAGGTCACCTCCTCACCTCTCACCTCTTATAAAACCGCCGGCCACTAATGCTTTTCAGAAAGTTCTGAAGTAGTTGCCCTGTGCTCTGCACTTCCTTTTATTAAAAAAAAAAACAAAACAAAAAAAAACATGCATTTAAAAGATGCACACATGCTGCACAAGTGGAAATCAGATGCTGGGGTGTTGGCCCTCACCTTGTTTGAAATAAAGTCTGTGCTGTTTGCTACTTGGAGCAAACTTTGAACCCAGGTCTCCTGAGAGTTTCCAAGGACCCTGATGTCTCCACTTCCATCTCACCCTATGAATTCTGGGATTGCAGATGGACATTGTTGTGCCCAATTTTATGTGGGTTCTGAGGATTCAAACGTGGGTTCTAGTACTTGCACAACTACTTTGCCAACTGAGCCATCTCCTGAACCCCAACACTGGCGCTTTCTTCTCCCCAGCGTATCTTCAGTGATAGTGCACACACTTCTCCTTCTTGCCTTTCCTTCCTTCCTTCCTTCCTTCCTTCCTTCCTTCCTTCCTTCCTTCCTTCCTTCCTTCCTTCCTTCCTTCCTTCCTTTCTTTTGCCTAACCAGAAATGTCAGCCTCCTCAGCCTGCCTGCACCTATCTTCCTGCACAGCAATGGATCACCATCTTAGCTGATGCCAGCAAGACACAGTCCCTCTTCGGAGTTTCAACCCCGACCTACATCCCACAGCATCCTCAACTTTCTTCTGTGTCTCTCTGCTGCACACACACACACACACACACCTGTGTGCACACAAACAAGGGTAAGCCTCTCCTTCCACCTGCTGCCACCCTGGCGTGTGAAAGTGACAGAGAGGAGGAAGCTTTGCTTGCTTACACAGGCACATGCATCATCTGCTCCCTGCAGCTGTCAGTCCTGAGTCCCACTCCAGTGGCGGGCACTCAGAGGAATGCCAGAGTCACCGGCCCAGGGATTGACCAACTCCGTCAGAAATCTCAGGGGTGTGCCTGGAAAAGCTTACAGGACAATGAATTTTATTTATGTTGCTCCTGGGGCAATGGAGGGTAAATGCTGGGGATTAAACCTATGGCCTTGTGCATGCTAGGCAAGCACTTTCCCACTGAGCCCAAAACATGACTTATTAAAGGGCCCACTCAGGCCATGCATAACAGACTAGGCCTGTTGGCCATGTGTCATGGTTCTGAGGCAAGGAACATGCCTAGGAAGAGCACACACTGAGACTGATCTTGGAGCTGAACCTTCTTGACATGCTTGCCGAGTGCCCGATGCTGTCCAGAGTATTTCAGCTATATGGATTGTATCTTCCCAATGACACCACTGAATGGAGATCGTGTGGCTTCTATGGGTGTGTGAGGGAACCAAGACACTGAGAAGTTGTGTGACTTGCCCAGGTTGATATGGTTGGGCTCCAGGAATCCCCCTGCACTGACAGCACAGACTGCCTCTCCTGGCTGTAGCTGGCCCTGACAGGCATTTCCAAACTGAACTCTGGGCCCTACACCCCTGTTTTCAAGTGATATGAATCCACACTAACCTCCATTCTGTCTCCTCTGAGGTGTGTCTCTGTGTCCCCAGGGCAGAGCTCAGGCCTGGTGCAGAACAGGGCACACAGTGGGCTAGAGTTGAGCAGAAACAGACTGAATGACTATGGTGTGGGAGGTCCTGCCCTTGTCCTGACCACGGCAAGGCAGGGCCTGACCTCATGAACTGTGACTGGGTGCTGGGACACAAGGGAAGAAATAAAAGTAAAATGTGGCTTTTGATTTTAGGGCTCCAGAGGAAACCAAACAGGGTAACATGCTGGACTTAGGGGCTCTCTGTTCACGTGAGACATTTTTAAAAGCTCTGTGTGGAGAGACACGCATGTAGAGGTCAGAGAACAACCTCCGGTGTCAGTCAGTCCTCATCTGCCACCTTGTGTGAGATGGGGTCTTGTGATCTTCTGGGAGGCAGCCTTTGGTTGTGCCAAACAGATAGTGGGAACAGTGCTCTAGACTGAAGAAACTCCACAAGAAGAGGCCAGGTGGGTAGAGGGTACTGATGCCAGGGCAAGCTGCAGGAGGTGGGGGGTGGATTTGGGGGGTGTATGAGGCCAGAGAGCTGACTTCAGGCCTGGCTTTCAGAGTTCTGAAGTGGGAGAGGCTCAGCCTGTAAGCCAGGGAATCAATTCGAAGATGTGAGGAACCACAGCCAGCGTGCACAAAGGGAGGGGCTGGCGGGGAGAACAGACAGGGAGCCCAGAGTGTGCTGCCTGAGGTCACTGTGGTCTCCGCAGCCCTTCTTCCCTGTTTGGTAAAGAGCTCCACTGTGTTGTGTTGTAAAGTGGGTTTCTCACTGTGCACTGGGGGTCAAAGAAATTGAAAGCCAGGGCTTTAGGTCCCTGTGAAGTTTGGAATTTAGCCCAAGGGCAACGGGGAGCCATTAAAGAGGTTTTAGTGGGGGCATGACAAGGCCAGAGTGGTGTTTTAAAGCCTTGCTCAGGGAGCTGGCAGAGGGAATCTGGGGGAGGCAGGCTAGGGGGCTGTTGGAGTCAGTCACCAGGGAGTGACAGCCAGCCAGCCCTGAATGGCAGCTGGCATATGGTGGGGGCGGAGCTTGCAGATAACTGTAAAAGGTTGCCTGTCCTGCAAGGGGCAGAGGGCAGAATACTGAAAGGTCTGTTTCCCTCCCTGGGGACCCCCGGACTCCTCCCCACCCACCTCCTTTCTGGGGAGAACTCTTGTCAGCACAGCAGACAAAATGCATTTTATTTTATTTTGTGCATATGTGTGTGCGTGCATGCGCGTGGGCATGATGTGCCACCGGAAGTCAGAGGACAGCCTTGGGTGTCACTCTCCACCTTTCAGTTGGTCGAGACGGGGCCTCCTTGTTGGCACTGCGCCTCACACACCAGACAACTTGGCCCAGACACTTCTCCTGCCTCTGCCTCCCACCTCGCCATAGGAGAGCTAGGATTGCAGGCATGTGCTACCCCACTCCTGGCTTTACAGGTTCTGTGCATTCACAGCCAAGTCTGCTGAGCCACCTGCCCAACGGAAGGCTGTGGAACTCACCCCTCAGCCTGACAATCTGCAGAACACCTTGCGGTACCCACTCATTTAACATAACCCTAACAAGAGGTGCTATTACTCTCCCCATTTCAAAGATGGGGAAACTGAGGCCCCGGGAAAGGAGAGGCTTTTTGTCTAGAGCCACAGCTCCCATCAAGCTGTGTGATTCCTCACACCTGTAATCTCGGCACTCAGACGATTGAGGTAGAGTGGCTGTAAGTTCAGAGCCAGCCTGCCCCTACACAGTTCTAGGCCAGCCTGAACTATAGAATAAGACGTCTCAAAGCAGGGCGGTACGGGGCGGGGCGGGGGGTGGCTGGGGTACTGGCTCGGGAACTGGCTCGGTGAGTGTTTGCTGTACCGGCAAATGATCTGATTTGGATCTCTAGCACCGAGAATTAGAAAACTGGTTGTGGTGATGTGTGTCCTTACCCTTAGTGCTGAGGGTGGTATGGGGAGGGGGGTGGGAAGCAAGCGCTATAAGTAGTCCCTAGAGGCTGGCTGACTAGGCAGTGTGGTTGAAACATAAACTCAGAAAAGTCAGACCTCACCTCAAACCATCGAGGAGGACACCCATGCTCACCTCCTGTGTCCACATGTACCCACACCCCCGTGCATACACACATCCACCACATAGACAGTAGATGAGGCACATGGGTTCTCCAGCCAGGGAGTGAGTCCCCAGGCCTGATCCTGCACAGCTGTGACAGCTGCATGCTGGCTGGGGTCAGGGATCATCTGGGCCGAGGATGGAAGGGTTTGTTGAGGGCTAACTCAGTCAGTGATAACAGCCCCCAGCCTGCTCCAACAAGTGAGCAGCCAAGCTGGAATCGAACCAGCTTCAGGAGGAGCATTGTAGGGTTCAAGTCCACCTCTGTCCTCTCTCCCTGATCTCCTCCCGGCTCCTATTCTGAGGTACTGGGTGTCAACACTCAGGCCCAAACCTGCCTGCACTTACAGTCTCTCGCCAAGAGTGAGCCGATGCCCGCCCTGTGCAAGGCCAATGGTGAAGAGGATCTCCAAGGCAGAATTCACACCCATAGCCCTTTGCCTCCCAAACAAAGGGATCAGGACACAAAGTTTGGGGTCATTTTGACCTCTCAGGTTTATAGTCTCCTTTCTGTATTTCTGACCAGAAATTTCATACCCACATTAGCTTCCCAGGCCTGCGAACTCCTCAGACTCACAGTTTACCCTCAGCCTCCAAGAATGCTAGGAAGTTCCAAGCCAAAAGTGCCACTCTGGAGCCTGAGTCTGTGCCTCCGAGCTTCTGCGTCTGACGGGCCCTGCCTTCCCTTTCTAGCTGGCTGTTTTCCTTGGCTCAGGAGGGAGCCAGGTGATCCCACCTGACTGATTCGGGCCCAGGCCTGTCCAGTCTCCCAGACGCTCTGAGACTTGGCCTTCTGACTCCCCTGGACTTGGCACTGCTTGGCTTGCCTTGGCTCCCGTTTGCCAGGCTGGGCCCTTTTCAGAATGTTTGTCCAGTCAAGGTTGACAACATTCCCAAGACACCGTCTGTTGATTTTCATGGGAAATCCTGGCTCCACAGCCTCGCGGATCGGCTCCCCTGCTTTGTCTTCTCTGTAGGGTGGAGCCCACGAGGAGGGTGGGGAAGCCGGCTGTGTTTACAGAACCCCAGTCTGAAGGCTGGCAACCATGCAGGCTGGGACAAGGCGAGCGACAGCATTGAGTCCATGAGGTGGCCCCTGAGAGTCTTTGGAAGAGGCATGTGGGAATGTGGAACAGGAGGGCTCTGACAACTGGGTGCTTTTGTTTCTACGACGCCAGGGATGGGACTCGGGACCTTGTGCATGCTAGGCAAATGCTCTGTTGCTGAGCTACACCCTCAGCCCAACAGTAGGGATGGGAATAAGCACACGTCTACAGACTTTTAAACTTCATTCATTCATTCATTCACTCCTTCACATGTTCATCTAGTCATTAATTGGGCAAGAATTCATTCAGTGCGTATTCCATGCCAGGCACGGATCCAAGCCCTGGGGACACAGCAGAAACCATCTAGTTTCACTCTCTACCCTCATGGAGTATGTACTAAAGTCTCAAATAAGTCCAGAAAGGGTGTGGCATGAGTTGCACACGAACACTGGAGCACTCATGCACACACACCACACACACACACAAACACACGTAAGTTTGAATGCTCCAGTAGCCATAGGAACAGACTAAGAAACCTTCCATTTAACACAATGCGTCCAAGTGCCACCCACTGGGACAGAGTCAACACTGTGAGGTCACCCTGCACTGTGTTGCTGGTTTTGTTTCTGGTTCTCGCTGAGCTGCAGTGTTTGGGCACCTGTCAATCAGCTCAGCACACCAAGTACCTGTGGCTTATATGGACTGTACAGGATCCGGAAGAAGAGGTATCGCACAAGGGTACACCCCGCTGTCCACCACAGCGGTGACTCGCGGCCCTCGAGACGTAGTCAGGGTGCCAAGCAAACCACTCCGGCGGAACGGAATGGTAATGGCGGTGGGAGTGTTGAGGTAGGGCTGCCTGGAAGCGGTGGCAGGGTCGCAGTACCTAGCGGTGGGGGAGGGGAACGAGATACAAGGCCAGAGGGAATGAGCAGTTATATACAGATTGAAGTGCAGCAGAAGCTCACTGCTTGACATGACACAGGGTAACGCCACCAGAGCAGGGAGGGATTGGTGGAGCTGGGTCTTGTGGTTCAGCCAGCAGTCCCTGTACCCATTCCAGAACTACAGAGTCCCGGTCCTGCTTGCTTGGCCACTTTCTCAGCCGAATGGATTGAGGATGGCGAGACTAAGCCCTTTGTCAGTGATTAGCTAGGTGTGGCCGTAGGTTTAACCAGTGTGACATGAGGAAGTCTTCTGGGGGACACAGGCAGAAAAGCCCCTCTTGGATAAAATGAAGCCATCTGAAGGGAGCCTCTTTCCATTTCCTTCCTTCTCACTGACTGGGGTGTATGCAATCCTAAGACACCATGAGGCCAAGAGATGCACAAGGTTCTCAGCCAGGAGCTTGACACCTGACCCTCCTGGGCCACCATACAATTCTTCTGCACATTTAGCTTCCCTCTGTGTGGTGAGCCCCAGGATGGCAAACATTCACCTGGTATTTCGTCAGTGTGAGTGCTTCCTGACTGCTCTTCTCATGGACGCAGGTCTCTCTTAGACACTTTGTCCAGCTGAGATAGTGTTCGCGGCGAAGCCTCATGGCTGCCAGGGCCTCAGCCCCTGAAAGAAAGGAAACCCCACACGGAACCACTTGAGAATATTATCATACACCTACCCTGGATCTTAGGGGCTGCCTTCACTCAGTCAGTTAGCTTCCACACCTCTCTCTCTCTCTCTCTCTCTCTCTCTCTCTCTCTCTCTCTCTCTCTCTCTTTCTCTCTGTTTTTGTCTCTCGTGTGTGTGTGTGCACACGTATGCACACGTGTGCATGTTCATATGGGCAGATATGTATGTTTGCATGTTCGTGTGGGCAAATATGTGCTTTATGCTCATGTGGGCAGATGTGTTCATGTGACAGGAAGATATGTCGCTTGCCTTCCCAGCTGCTCTACACTTTATTTTTGAGCCAAGGTCTCTCACTGAACCTGGAGCTCGCTGTCTTGGCTGTGCTGGTGGAGTGTGAGCTCAAGGGTCCTCCGGTCTCCGCTTCTCTGATGCTGGGCTTGCAGGTGCACACTTCCGGGTTTTACATGGGTTCTAGGGATCCAAACCCAGGTCTTCAGACTGGCATGCAAGCCCTGTACCAGATGAGTTACCTCCCTGAACCTATGTTCTTTAATTTTTAAAATTTAAATTCTCCACTTTAAAATCTAATTTCCAAACTGATATTTGAAACTTTTATCTGCCCCAATACCCAGCGCTTTTCTAAAAGAGCATTCTCAACTGTGGCACCTTTCCAGTCTGGGCAGGTGACTCCATGCTTCCGGCTGCCCCGTGTCCTGTGGAGTATCTAGCAGCACCCTTGGTGTCTGACCACTAGAGCCACCCACCCCCAAACTGTGACAACCTCCAGATACTGCCACGTGTCCCCCCCAAAGGGCAATCCCATCCCCAGCAAGTGTCACCAGCCACCTGCCGAGTTGTCATTATGTTCAGACCTTCAGTATGTGGCTCTCCCTCCTCTCCCATGTTTTTTACACCGTGGCCAATGGTGGGCCAAGGGCATGATGAGCTCCTTTTCCACCAGGACAACTGGCTTCCTGACCTCCGCTTTACTCTTCTTTAACTAGGAGAAGCTGTCAGGCTGGGTGTGGGGAAGTGGCGGGGTGGGGGCATTTGTAATCCTGGAACTAAGAAGGCTGAGGCAGGAGCATCACAAACTGAAGGCCAGCCTGGTCTACTCAGAGAGATGTTGACTGGCACACAAAATGAGGAGCAACCGGTGAGGTTCAGCAGCCATTGTAATCCCATGGTCTGCCTTGGAGTCCATGGAATATTAGCTCTTGGGAGCTGTGGCTCCATCTGCCTTCTCTCCCTCTGGATTCCAGGGAATTTGGTCCTGGGAGCGCACAGTGGGGGCACATAGTGGGAGTTCTGTCCTGGGAGCGCATAGTGGGAGTTCTGTCCTGGGAGCGCATAGTGGGAGTTCAGTCCTGGGAGCACATAGTGGGAGTTCTGTCCTGGGAGCACATAGTGGGAGTTCTGCACTGGGAGCACATAGTGGGAGTTCTGTCCTGGGAGCACATAGTGGGAGTTCTGTCCTGGGAGCACATAGTGGGAGTTCTGCACTGGGAGCACATAGTGGGAGTTCTGCACTGAGAGCGCATAGTGGGAGTTCTGCACTGGGAGCGCATAGTGGGAGTTCTGTCCTGGGAGCACATAGTGGGAGTTCTGTCCTGGGAGCACATAGTGGGAGTTCTGCACTGGGAGCACATAGTGGGAGTTCTGCACTGAGAGCGCATAGTGGGAGTTCTGTCCTGGGAGCACATAGTGGGAGTTCTGCACTGGGAGCACATAGTGGGAGTTCAGTCCTGGGAGCACATAGTGGGAGTTCTGCACTGAGAGCGCATAGTGGGAGTTCTGTCCTGGGAGCACATAGTGGGAGTTCTGTCCTGGGAGCACATAGTGGGAGTTCTGTCCTGGGAGCACATAGTGGGAGTTCTGCACTGGGAGCACATAGTGGGAGTTCTGTCCTGGGAGCACATAGTGGGAGTTCAGTCCTGGGAGCACATAGTGGGAGTTCTGCACTGGGAGCACATAGTGGGAGTTCTGTCCTGGGAGCACATAGTGGGAGTTCTGTCCTGGGAGCACATAGTGGGAGTTCTGCACTGGGAGCACATAGTGGGAGTTCTGTCCTGGGAGCGCATAGTGGGAGTTCAGTCCTGGGAGCACATAGTGGGAGTTCTGTCCTGGGAGCACATAGTGGGAGTTCTGCACTGGGAGCACATAGTGGGAGTTCTGTCCTGGGAGCACATAGTGGGAGTTCTGTCCTGGGAGCACATAGTGGGAGTTCTGCACTGGGAGCACATAGTGGGAGTTCTGCACTGAGAGCGCATAGTGGGAGTTCTGCACTGGGAGCGCATAGTGGGAGTTCTGTCCTGGGAGCACATAGTGGGAGTTCTGTCCTGGGAGCACATAGTGGGAGTTCTGCACTGGGAGCACATAGTGGGAGTTCTGCACTGAGAGCGCATAGTGGGAGTTCTGTCCTGGGAGCACATAGTGGGAGTTCTGCACTGGGAGCACATAGTGGGAGTTCAGTCCTGGGAGCACATAGTGGGAGTTCTGCACTGAGAGCGCATAGTGGGAGTTCTGTCCTGGGAGCACATAGTGGGAGTTCTGTCCTGGGAGCACATAGTGGGAGTTCTGTCCTGGGAGCACATAGTGGGAGTTCTGCACTGGGAGCACATAGTGGGAGTTCTGTCCTGGGAGCACATAGTGGGAGTTCTGTCCTGGGAGCACATAGTGGGAGTTCTGCACTGGGAGCACATAGTGGGAGTTCTGTCCTGGGAGCACATAGTGGGAGTTCTGTCCTGGGAGCACATAGTGGGAGTTCTGCACTGAGAGCGCATAGTGGGAGTTCTGCACTGAGAGCGCATAGTAGGAGTTCTGCACTGAGAGCGCATAGTGGGAGTTCTGTGGTGGCTACATGATGACTTGTTCATACCTCAACTTCTAGTTTCTGCTTCTCTCCAGTTCTCCTGGTTTTTGGTTTTCACTCTTTCACTTTGCTTGTTTTGGAGTGTGTGTATGAGCATGTGTGTGTACATGCATGGAGGCTAGAGTTCAACCTCAGTTGTCGGCCTTATTTTTGAAGCATGAGCCCCAGAAAGCTGCTATCTCCCCAGCACTTGAGACTACAAGCACAAACCACCGTGCCTGGCTTACATGGGTCCTGGGAATTTAACAAGAACTCACACGCTTGCGCGGAAGCACTTTCTGACTGAACCATCTCCCCACCCCACCCTGACTCCCTACCAGAAGTTCCCAAACACCAGAAATTGTTTGGTCCACATTTGTGTCTAAGCTAAAGTGACTTTGCAAAGTTGGGAGTCTGTTCACCTAAGCCCCTGGCCTGGTTCACACCATGGCATAGTCTCTGGACTGGCCTTTCTCTAGCAGGTTCCGCCTGGCCCAGGGAACATCCATATAAAGCTGGTTTCAGTTCCATTAGCACTGAGAAATGCTGCTCTATTAAAACACTAGAATGAAGTATGAAGAGGTGTGGGGTGCAGGATACAGAGGCCAGGACACCCCCCCAAGACTCAGCCACACACTTTAAAGTGAGCTGGTCCTGCAGTGGCAATGCCACTTGTATCTCTGAGGCCACTTTGACAGAACGGGTCTCCTCTTAACCCATCCTGCTCTAATCTGGGGCCTGATGCTAGAGACAGACCAACTTTAGGGGCTTTGACTCAGCTCTGCCTGTCAGCGCCTGTGGCCCCAGAGGGGACTTTCTTCTGCAGCTGGGTTCTCAGTGCCGTCTCTCTAGAGGGCAGAAAAGTGAGGCTGTGACTCTGTACCACATTCTGTCCTGAGAATTTTGCCAACAGTCAGCCATGACGCCCTCACCAGAGCCCTCGGCAAAGGCTACCAGCCGGCTATCTATGTCACCATTTGACCACTGAGGAAATCAAGGTCTCCGAGACAAGCAGCGCTGGAAAGCAGTAGATCTGGGGAGGAAAACAGGCACCCAGGGAGCTTGCCACAGGCTCTGGCGGACTCTGTGCCTTGGCTGCTCAGGAGGGTGTATCAAAGGGAGGTGCAGATCAGTCATTGTCACCTGTAAACACTGGGGGTTGGGAAGATGATGGCTCGGTCAGTAAAATGCTCACCGTGCAAGCAGAGGAACTGACTTCCGTCCTGAAACCCACATAAAAATCCGGCATGGTGACTCACAGATGTGATCCCAGTGCCGAGGACTTGGAGACAGGAGGACCCCAAGACTTACTGGCCAGGATAAATTTTATTAACAGTCTCGGAGTTTAACGGTGTGATCCAATATCCCACAACATCCCTCCTCCCTTTAAAATACATATATTTAAAAACTTTCTGAACCCTCATGAAATAATTGATGCGGACCACAAACATTTGGGAGTTTCTTAGAGCCCAGGTTCACCAGTAGAGCCCAGGTTGGTGGTTGTGGGATGTTGCCATTGAATGTGCAGATCACTGTGAGTTTGGGGTCAGATAATGGCATGGGAGTGTGCTATGAATAAGACCCTTTCTCAATAGCACTGTGCAAAGTTATTATACAGTTTGAAATCAGGCGCCCCAGGAGTTACATTTGGGGGGATCACTCCTGGAGAAGCATGTGATTGTGCACCCGGAAGCTGTTTCCAATCATAAGGGAGTTTATTCTAACTAACCACCTGGGAAACTTGGGGACCTAGCCCAAGTATTGGGCTGCAGGCAGCCGTAGCTGGAATACCACGTGGCAATGAAAAGAACCAACTAGACAGTTGCATTGTGGCCTAGCATGAACACCGAGGTGTTTGTTTGGTTGGCTGGTGGGTTGGTATTGTTTGGGTTTGGTTTGGTTCAGTTTTTTGAGACACGGTTTCTCGGTGTAGCTCTGACTGTCCTGTCACTCTGTAGACCAGGCTGGCTTCAAACTCAAGAGATCCGCCTGTCTCTGCCTCCAGAGCCCTGGGATTAAAGGTGTGAGCCACACCTCCTGACTAGCACCAAAGTATTTAATAGACAAGATGAGAAAAAAGAGTGCAGGGAAATGTAAGATTAAATAGCATGGATAAAATGTATTCCTATCAGGGGCATGCATATCTGTAATCCCAGTGCTCAGATGCCTGAGGCAGCAGGAAGTCCTACGTTCCATCCCCGGCACTGAGTGAACCAGGCGTGGTGGTGCATGCCTGTTTTCCTGGCACTTGGGAGGTAAAGGTGAGGTCGGCCTGGGCTACACGAGATGGGGGAAGGCCTGAGGTGGGGTGGGGTAGGGGCAAACACTTCCTAGCTAATCAAGTATGGGTCTTTGTCGTCTGTGCCTGCTGTGGCCACACTCTGGATATGTGGAGTCACCCACTGCAGGATCCCAACAGAGCTGGGATAGCAGAGCCCTCTCTGGACTGTCACTGTGAGAGGAGGGGGTCCTTGTAGGTAGGATCTGCCACCACATTCCCCTGTGCTGTCCCTGGCTCCCTCTCCCTGTTGCAGCTCTGGGCATGCCTGCTTCACCCCCTTTCTCTTGCTCAGAACCACCCCAGGAACGACAGCCAGGCAGAAGTCTTAGTGGAAGTGGCATCTCGAGTCATCTGGACCATGAGGGGGGAGCATCTACTGCTCAATCTTCCGCACTTGCCCTCCAGATAGAGAGCCGGAGTGGGTGGGTGGGTGGGTGGGTGATGTTAATCAAGGCAGTGTCTGGGGAGGTGATAAAAGCCGTGACCAGCACAAATAAAAGCTGTGACCCGGGCAGTTTGGCACATTTAACAAGCACACAATAAATACTGGCTGGATGGGTGCCTTTATTCACAGAGTTCATTCATTTATCATGCCGCAAATATTTATGAAAACCACTACTAAAATCCCTGTAGGAGGTTTGAGGACTAGCAGGGGGACCTTTTAACTAGACAAAATCCCTGCTATTAAAAAGCTTACATTGTGTGGTGGGGGAGACGGATGGAAATTAAATTCTCTCTCTCTCTCTCTCTCTCTCTCTCTCTCTCTCTCTCTCTCTCTCTCTCTCACACACACACACACACACACACACCGTGTAGCGAGTGGAATTTAAAAGATGGGGATGGAGCCCCACTCAGGACAAACATAAGAGAGCTGAGGCCTTTGAAAGTGAACTACAGGGAAGGGCATTGCAGACAGAGGGAACAGCACATGCAAAGCCTCTTATGAGAGGGAGCACAAGACCTGACAAGGAGATACTCAAGTAAGGTTGGTTCAAAGGTTTACTCAAGGCAAGAACAACAGGAAACAACCTGAGGTCATGCAAGGACAGCGAAGGGGGCTCAGATCTGAGCTGTCACAGAGAACACACTGGAGGGAGGCCAGAATGGCCCCAGGGAGATGGGTGTGGAGGCCACAGCAACATTCCGGGCCAGAGGGGGTGGTGGCCATCTGGTTAAGGATCAGACTTGAGAGTTCCAGGAGAGGGGAGAAGCCGGCTTCCTGTGTGAGCACCTGTCCCCATCACAGGGAGATGGGACCCAAAGCTGACAGAGATCAGCAGGCGCTTTTGCAATAGAAATCAAATGGGGATAAAGCAGCCAGCAAGGCTGAGTTTGGACCACAGCTGTCTACCCAGAAGCCTGTAATTGCTGTCAACAGGCTTCGATTTCAAGCCCTCCATGGACAGGGAGTGTTGGCCCTCTCCAAAGCCCACCTGGCCCATCTGTCCTCTCTCCTTCTCCCAGGGAGGGCCTCCTGTGCTCAACCAAGGTAGCCCTGTACTAGGGAAGGTGAGTGCGGAGCCACCGCCTGGGACCTTCCGTCTGCTTTTGATCCTTGCCAGCCTTTGAAGTCGCCCCGCCCCCAGCCTCCAGCTGTCAGCTCTGCTCCTGGGCAGCCCTGGTTCCCCCAAAGTGCCTCAGCCCCTGGGGACCCGGGTGGTGACAAGGGTAGTAAATGGAGCACCAGCAGACAGCAGCAGCCCCTCCCTCAGAAGGCTAAGAGGCAGGGCCTTTCGGAAAGCCTTTTCTGCTGATTCTAGAGTTGTTTCTGAAGGTGGGGGCAGCAGAGTTCCCAAGGCAGGGAAAAGGTTTTTGTTTTGGGGTGGAATTTTGCAAATGCATTCCGCAGGCCTGCTCCCTTCCCAGCCTGTCTGTATATAGCTTGTTCCCTCACCCCTGCAAAGAGAGAAGCTGCTGCCCTGGTGCAGGCCTTTGGGGGAGCAGCCTGGAAGGGAGGATACCAGCACACACACACCCATAGAATGCAGGACTCAACTTGGTCTCTTGAACTGCAGAAGAACCAGTGGTTTCTGGCAATGACTGTCTCAAGTCCTAATGTCCCCCACTTCCTCAGTGAACCCCATAGTCCTTGGCCATGGGACACAGAGTGTTCCTGAGCCATGCTTGGAAGCTCGCTCTCTGGCACATGCTCTCTCTGATTAAATCCTCAGGATAGTCTGACAGCCTAGAAGATTCTGTTAGTTCTCCATCCATATAGCTGAAGCTCAAGAGGTTTTGGTTGCTTGTCACATGTCATACAGCTGATAGGAGGGGGTAGCTGAGGGTTCAGCCCTTGTAGCAGATGGCAAGTCTGGGACTCTGTAGATTAGGGAATAGATTTTATTGTAAGGTGGGACTTGGGTTCAAAGCCTGATCTATTCTGTGTGTGTGTGTGTGCACATGGGTGCCTGTGTGCTATATGTGTGCAGGTGTGCAGGTGCGTGCACCTGTGTCATGCACACATACAGAGGTCAGAGAAGCATGCTAGATGCTCTGCTCTACCAGGTTCCCTCTTCCTTTTTCCTTTGAATCAGGGTCTCTCCATGAGCCTGGAAGTCGGCTGAAAGCAAATTCCAGCAATCCACATGCCTCTGTCTCCCACAGCCCTGGGGTTACAAGCTCACGGGGCCGCACCTGGTTTTTTACATGGGTTCTGGGCTCTGAACTCAGGCCGTCCTGCTTACACATGATGCCCCAAAGCTCAACCTATTCTCCTGCATGCTATGGCTCAGAGTTCATACCTTGGAACCGGACTGAGAGTGAAGTGAGTCCCGGTTCTCTCGCTAAGAGGCCAGGTCACTGTGAACTTTAGTGGCGTCATCTCTGCCTGCTTCACAGGATGGCACAAGCTGACGATAGCCAAGAGTCCTTGGCCCCAAAGTGGACACTCTTTCGGTGGAAGATTTACTAACTTCTATCTTCTCTAAAATGAGAACATAGCCAGGCAAAGCTCTTCAAATCCCTCGAGACACTGAAGAGGTCTGCCTTCCTCCTCCTCCTCCTCTGCCCCAGTAAGTCACCAACAAAACCACAGCTCACAAAACACAAACTCACCGTGCAGAACCACAGCAGAACAGGAAACACTTAGCAAGCAGGAATGACTCACGAGTTGCCAGTGCCCGGACTTGGCTCAGACCTGAACCTGGGTTTATCACTTATTAGGAAACGTGGGGCAGGTACTTTCATCCCCCAGGGTCACTGGAAGCATTGGAGGAAACAGATCCGGGCAACTGCCTGGCGTGTGCGGGTGCTCGCTATGTAAGAGCTGTAACAGAATGTTGAGTTTTCTGACTTTGCAAACTCCCAGAGCTCGTATGGAGGATCAGCCCATCTGTCTGCATGGGAAGCTGGAGCTGGAGTGGGCAGCAGGAAAGGTCAGTTGTCAATCAGTAGGATCGCGGTCTCTAATACTCCTACCGCCAAGTCTGGATATGCCACCGCTGGCTTGTTTGAACTGCTGCAGAGCTGTTGCTGTTTGAGGTGTTGCATTGCCTGGCAGGGAATCAGGCTCAGTCAATGGTGCTTATTATTCCTTTTAAATTTTCTCTTTCTTTCTTTCTTTCTTTCTTTCTTTCTTTCTTTCTTTCTTAAAATATGTGTCTGCCTGTCTCTTTCTCTCTCTCTCTCTCTCTCTCTCTCTCTCTCTCTCTCTCTCTCTCTCTCTGTGTGTGTGTGTGTGTGTGTGTGTTCTATCAAGGAGCTTGGGTAGAGGTCGAGGACAGCTTTAAGAGTTGGTCCTCACCTCCCACCTTGTTGGAAATAGGCCTTTTGCTCACTGCTTCACACCCCAGGCTAGCTGGCACAGAAGCTTCTGCTGTCTCTGCCCCCAGTGGGGACATAGGAGCCCTGGGATTAGAGATACATCCAGTTTTATATGGGCTCTGGAGATTTGAACTCAGGCCCTCACGCTTCTGTGGCAGGTACTTTCCCCACTGTACCATCTCAGCAGCCCCTTTCTTTACTGCTTTTTACCCTGTGTTTGAATTTTAGGTCCTGAGTTGTCTAGCAGAGACTCAGCTAGTTGTCTTGATCCCTATTTTGAGCTAGTTCTCAGGAAATGAACCTGAAAAGAGCACACTTACCTTATTATAATTTATATTATTATATTTGACAAATTATACCTTGATCGATAGATTCTTTGGCAGAATATATGTGTTCCCCTAAGTCTATTGCAGTGGTTTTTATTTTAAAGTTTGTCTGGAATTGCTCCAGCTTTCCTTGTGTTTATATCATGTGGGTTTTCCCAATTATTTTTTTTTTTGCTTGGGATTTGCTATTCCATTGGTTTCTCTTGCAATGTTTCCAGGTTATCTTGCTTTATCTTTCAAAGTGATCTCATACAAAGCATGTCAGTTTTAAAAGTCTGATTTGATAATCTCTGTTGTTATTGTTTACTTTAATTGGGAGCATATGTCAAAGGACACATGTGAAGGACAGAGGACAACTTTGTGGGTTTTCTCCACCCCTTTACATGCATCAAGGGGATTGAGCTCAGGTCAGCAGGCTTGTGCTGTCAGGCAGCAAGCCACTTTACCCCCTGAGCCATCCCACCAGCCCAACCGTTGTCTTGTAACCAGAAAGCTTATTCTGTTTATATTAATACTATTATAAGAGAATGTAAATGGTTGCATTCCTTTTCATTCTTCAAGTGATTACTGTAAAAATCGTAATATGGGCCCCTGATGGCTGTTGATGTCAATAATTAGCACATGTGCCTAGACAAGCCAGACGGAGTGTGTTTGCCCTTGTATGTCGCTGGGCATCCTCATGAGTCGCCATGCTTCGACACACTGTGGGTCTGCTGATGGCAAAAGCACAACTCTTGCTTCATTTGGACTTGATTTTCACTCGTGTCTGAGCTACATGAGTATGTGTACATATGGATGCATCCACTTGTCTGTGATCGGGTCATCTTTGTTCTTTGAGACGGGATCTCTCGCTGAGCCTGGAGCTTTTTGTTTGGGCTACACTGGCTACCAAGGAAGTCCCTGAAGTTTGCCTTGTCCCTGCACCCCCACTTTCCAGTTACAGGCACTCTTCTTACTCCTGGCTTTTTACACAGTGCTGGAGCTGGACTCAGTCCCTCATGTTCACACAGTGCTGGAGCCAGGCTCAGTCCCTCATGCTCACACAGTGCTGGAGTTTGGGCTCCATCCCTCATGTTCACACAGTGAGCACTCTGCCCACTAAGAAAACTCCCAGACCCTCATCTTCATTTTTTAAAAGAGTTTTCTTTTTCTTCGCCGGCATGGAATTCTATATTGGGATGTAGACCCAGTCATAAGTCTTTATTCTCTTTAGAGAATATGCTTCAATTATTCTATCATTTTTTTCTTCAAATATGTTTTACCCTTCCTGCTCTAAGTTAGGGATGAGCAGCTGGACTGTGCCAAGCCCAGAGATGATCAGCTCTGTGTAGACCCTACGTAGTTTTACAGAACTTCTTAATTCTGTGACCCATGTCCTTAATCCATCTCTGACAGTCTTATGTCAGTTTCCCCTAAAACACTGTGTTTTACTTCTTCCTTCTCCAGCCCTCGTGTGGCTCCCGTGACATGTATGTTAGCTCTTTACCATGAGTAGCCTTGTTTCTGTGCTTTGTCAAAACCTGTATCCCAGTTTCCTGGAGCGGCATCTCCTGACTGGCCCTTCAGCCCACTTATCTTTCCCATTGCTGCGTCCTCTCCGTGGTTCTGCTGAGCTCTGCGTTGTTTTATTTTGTAGTTCTGAGGTTTCCACTTGACTCTTGTTGACATCATCCTTGTGTGTAAGTAGCATCTTTTCCTCTTCAGCCTGCTCTTTCTACCTTGTTTTCCGTTGCTGGGAGGCCCATTCTGGCTCTGATCTCTGATTCTCATGGGGTTTGTGTGGCTTTCGGTCTTGGGTTATGACCCTTTGGTCATATCTCTGTACACATCTGGTTGTTGTTTTGTTTTTGTTTGTTTGTTTGTTTATTGTGTTTGAAAACGATGCAGAAACTCCGGGAGATTACATCCTCCTTAGAGGAGACGCTTTTCTCCTGGCAGGCTCTGATGGCAGAGGCAATCCTTCATCCAATGTGGGATTAAGATGTGACACGGTGCAGTCTCTGTTTGTCTTGCTCTTACTCCAAGTTAGGGATCAGTGAAATCCTGGAGTATTTGTTTCATCTGTGTGTGGCGGGAGCGCTGCATGCGTGCATCTGTGTGCATCTATGTGCAGAGTCCACAGAAGGACCGAGTGTTCTGCTCTGCCCCTGTCCACTGTCTTCCCTTGTGACAAGGTCTCTCACTAAACCTAGACCTAGGCTGGCAGCTGCCAAGCCCTCGCAACCCTGTCTTTGCCCCCCGATACTGGTGAGGTGACAGATGCCTATGTAGCCACATCCAGGTGTTTTACATGGGTGCTGAAGATTTGAACTCAGGTCCTCATGGCTTATTTGGCAAACACTCTATCTTCTAAGCTGCCTTCCCTACCCCACCAGCCTAGGGTACTGATTAAGGCTCCCCATCTTTGAGGGGTAACTCTCTCCTTGACTTCTTGCTAAGGAACCCCTTTCTGCTTGGATTCTCTCCTGTTCCCTCCCAGCTTTTCAGCGATTCTCCCGGAAGCAACGCCATCCACAATCTCCAGCCGCACTCTGAGCTCTCACACCGTCTATGACTTCTTCCCCTTGTGTCTGAGCTGCCCTAGTGACATTTGTCTCCACAGCCCAGTGAGACAGGAAAACACTAAGGTGTCATGTTGCTATTGCTCATGACTTGGTAGGTGTCTTGAGAGAAAAGAAGGTAGAGGCTAGACTTAACTCTGACCACCCTTGCTCTCAAAGACCCTGGGTCCTCAAGCCTGGCCTTCCTTGTCTTCGGATGTCTCAAAACATTCTTCCTAGCTGGGAAATGGTGGTAAACACCTTTAATCTCAGCACTCAGGAGGCAGAGGCAGGCAGATCTCTGTGAGTTTGAGGCCAGCCTGATCTACAGAGTGAATTCCTGGACAGGCTCCAAAGCTACAGAGAAATTCTGTCTCGAAAAACAAAACATAAAGCATTCTTCCTAGTGTTGGTTTTTATTGTGATTGAGAAAGTAAGCTAGAAGTTCAAGTTTTGCTCTGTAGCATTAACACCGAGCTGGCTGCATGAATGTCTGTGTGTGTCTGGTGCCCGCAGAGGTTAGAAGAGAGAGTTACATCCTCTGGAACTGGAGTTACAGATGCAGGTAAAATAGCCATACACATAGAATAAAATTTAAAATACACCTTTTTAATGAAGAAAATGGACAATTCCAAGTATGCGGAACTGGGGATGCAACCCATGATGGACCCTTACCTGGCCTATGCAAGGCCCTGGCTTCCCATCATTGGGGGGAAAGTTGTCATTTTAAGCTAAGAGTAGCAGCACCTTCCTGTAATCCAAGCCCTCTGGAAGTGGAGGCAGGAGGATCAGGGTCCCCTTCAGCTCTGCAGTGCTTTCTAAGGCAGCCTGGGCTGTATGAGACCCTGCCCCAAAGAAAGGGGCAGAGGGAGAAAAGAGAAAGAAATCGACAACAGAATAAGAGACTAATAGAAGCGTCATTGACATGTTAACAAAAAAACCTAAGCAACAACAACAAAGAAAAGCTATAATATTAATATTAACGCTGAACAAGAATAAAGGAAATGGATATGCGCTTCTCCCCAGCATGGGGTGGAGCTCTGGGAAGGTCCAAGCGTGTTCGTCAGACTGCCCCTCGCTGCTTAGAAGCAATGTTTCATTTCAGAGCTGTCTGGCTCCGTGGCTGTGAGGGGGAGGTGATGCCAACCACATAGGAGTGTGTCGCAGACCAGGTGCCTCATCTCCTTGGGGACCAAGGTTTCCAGCACCAGCCTTTCTGGAGAATGCCTTGTGCGGAAACCACAACACAAATGTAACGTCGGGCTGTGAAACTGGGAGCCTGTGTGTGGCTGGTGGGAGTCTTAAAAAGCGTGGGAATTATAAGGAACAGGCTAGGCTGTTAATGTTTGATCAACATTAACATGTCAGTTAATGTTCAGTTCACATGGAAATCTTGCTCCATGTGTGGGATGTGTGTGTGTGTGTGTGTGCAGTTCAAGGATACATGGATCCAGGGCTGAGAGATGACTCAATCAGTAAAGCTCTTGCCTCACAAGCATGAGGACTTGAGTTCAAACCCTAGAACCCACCCTGGCATTGCACAGTTGTGATCCCATCACTAGAAAGGTGGGGCTCACTGGTCAACCAGCCTAGACAACAAGACAAAGTCTCAGGCCAAGAAGACCCTGTCTCAAACACACTCAAGGTTCTCTCCTGATGCTATACACACACGTACAAAAGACAGGTATATGCAAATTATAGATAGATAGATAGATAGATAGATAGATAGATAGATAGATAGATATGGATATAGATATCTAGATGATAGATAGATAGATAGATAGATAGATAGATAGATAGATAGATGATAGATGGATGGATAGATCGGTAGATAGATAGATAGATAGATAGATAGATAGATAGATAGATAATAGATGGATGGATGGATAGATAGATAGATAGATAGATAATAGATGGATGGATGGATGGATAGATAGATAGATAGATAGATAGATAGATAGATAGTTCTTAAATGAATAGCCAGATGTCCATTGCAGTATTGTCTGGAATGGGTGAGAGATGGTAGCTACCTGGATGCCCCCACCAGGGAAGTGCACTTGTGGCTACGAGCGAGACTTCCACCTAGCAACGCATGTGTTTGAAAGCCATAATCCAGATTGAAGATAAAAGTCTAACAAGTAGGACTGGAGAGATGACTCGGGAGGTTAAGAGCACTTTACTGTTCTTCCAGAGCTCCTGAGTTCAATTCCCAGTAACCACAGGGTGGCTCACAGCCATCTGTAACGGATTCCTTCTGGTGTGCATGAAGACAGAGCATTCATAAACATAAAATACATGAATAAATAAATCTTCGGACAAAAAGCCTAACAAGCATGTAAATTAGAGCAGGTGCCATCCATAAGACGGCATAATGACTATAATTACATATGCTCTATAACGACCACATGTACATATTTGATACACTAGATATTAGAGTCATTTTCTAGAGTCCAGTGGGAAATAAAGAAAGAGGGAAAAGGTTTGATCCGATCAAAAGATGCTGGCTACTAAGTATAGATTTGTTCCTTTTGTTTATTAAATAGACACAGGATTTTGTGTAGCACGAGCTGTCCTCGAGCTCAGTGTGTGTGTGTGTGTGTGTGTGTGTGTGTACACTGTGTGCACTCGCCATGCCCAACTTTTTACGTGGTGCTAGAATTTGAATTCGGGTCTTCATGCACAGGGGGCAGTTTACCTTCCCAGCTTCCTTGTTTCTCCCCCTCCTCCCTTCTTCCTTCCAGCAGGAGCTAATGGGGTAACAGGATGAGGGGATACTGTACTGGGTCCTGTGGGGAAAGCAGAATTGATTTCCAAGCCGCTGACAGCTTAGGTGGGAGAGCACATAAAATCCCCCAAAGCTTTAATCACTTCCATTCTGTCCCATAGCAGAGACTCCAGGACGAACACCCAGCGGAGTGTAAAGTCAGTAAGGGCCATTCGGATGTGAGGAAGCTCTTAGGAATGCCAGCAGGGCTATGTAAATTCCCCAAGTCATGTGACAGAGACTGGATGTGTCTCTCTGCTGTTTGTTCTGAAAATATATATTCCCAGGCTCTCCAGAGCAAACGACTGTGGGGACCAGAAAGAAGTGTAAATAAGAAAAGAAGGGGGCCAAGGGGATGGGATGAGAATCAAACATGGCACGGCCAGCGGCAAACGTGCCGCTGTGTCTTGACCAGCAAAGCCATGGGGCTATTCCCTCATTTCCAAGAGAAGGCAAGCGCCCAGGTTGTCATGCAATGTTGTCTTGTTAAGCCCTTCCAACTATTTCTACAAGTTCAAAGTACCAGGAAGAAAGAAATTCGTGCCATTTTAAAACTGGGCTTGGCAGTTTAGCCGCCCTGACCTCTGATAGCCAAAGCGACAAAAGGATGGCGTCTGGGGACCAAGGTTTTTACATCAGCTGTCTTTTAAAATTGTTATCCCCTGACACCCTGGAAAAGGAAGGAAATGGTGGGGATTCTGCGTAAATTTCTGTCACCTACAATCAGGTGACAGATTCAAAGTCTGTTGCTGCAGAGGGCGCAATCCGCCGCACAGGGCTAAAGGAAGCAGACACCCAAACCTCCACCCTGCAGCCTGTGGCAATTTGGGAACAAGGAGTTGGACACTTACGATTCCTGTGTATGTGGGAACAATAGGACCAATAACTATCTGTTCGTGTAAAGTTCCAAGTGCCCATTGATTTGCGTGGGGATCTCTCGCCAGTTTAAAAGCTTTATATAAAGCATTTTGGGCTGAGGGGCATGGTTCTGTGGGTAGGGTGCCTATTGGAAGATCACAAGGACCTGAGTTCAAATCCCCCTCACCCACATCAAAAGCTGGGCACCGTGGTGCACAGCTATAACTCCAATGCCTGGGGGAGGAGACTGGAGGAGGATCTGGGGGTTTATTGTCCAGCTGGACTAGCCATATAGTCAGCTGTAGACTCAGTGAGATGCTGTCTGGAGAAATTAAGATAGAGACATGACTGAGGGAAAGACATCCCAACATCAGTCTACACCCCCTGCATGCACTTGTTTGGGTGAATATACCCTCATGCGCAAGTGTGCACATACACACATCTACCACACACTTTCAGAAACTTGCCTCCAGCACACAAAAGTGTATAGTAAACTAATAGCACAATCGTGTAGCCACAACCTCGCTTGCAGACTAAATCGCAGTTGACAGACTTTTGTTGTGGAATATTATTTTAACTGGGCAAAGATATGTTACGTTTGTTTATGCTGTGAAATATTAAAGCTGTGTTACATTTGTTTACACCTCCCCGCCCCCGTTTGTTTAACAATGTAAGAATGTGTGTTTAATTTGTTGCACCTTGCCTGCCTAAGGCACCTGATTGGTCTAATAAAGAGCTAAATGGCCAATTAGCTAGGCAGGAGGAAGCCTAGGCAGGGCTGGAAGGCACAGAGAATAAACAAGAGGAGGAATCTAGAGAAGGGGAAGAAGAGGATGAGGGGAAAGGAAAGGGACACACCTGGGACAAGAAGCCTGGTGCTGCCAGCCAAACACAGGAAGCAGTGAAAGTAAGGTATACGGAAGGAAAGAAAAGTGGAAAAACCCGAAGGCAAAAGGTAGTTAGAGAGAAACAGGTTAGTTTAAGTTAAGAGAGCTATCCAGAAACAGCCTAAGCCAGGCTGAGCATTCAGAACTAGTAAGAAGTCTCCATGTCGTGAGCTGGGAGCTGGTTAATGACCCAAAAGAAAAAGCCTGGTACAAACTTTCCTCTTCCAAACACTAAATATCTTCACCTTTGGGGAGCCACCCACAGTCTCTGTCTGGACTCCGCCCAGAGGTTGTAGTGTAATAGTAACCACGGGCGTGACTGTAGGTTATAATGTATTGGAATTTTGCTCGTGGACACTGACATTTTGGTTTTCTATTGTATTCACTTGTTGGGGAATGGTATTCTTTTGGCTTTTTTTTAACCCTTTAAAAACGTGACAACCTGGACCTGGGGGATGACTCAATAGTAGAGAGCTTGCCTTACATTGCAAGTCCAATCTCTATTGCTGCAAAGAAAGAAACGGGAAAAAATGAGAGCCAGTCTTAGTTCACAGGTTGGAGTAGGAGACAGGCTGAGTTGGCCTGGGGTCGAGGTTATTGTTCAGGGAAAAACCCTGAACTGGTGTAACAAGTCATGCTGATCCAGCTGAACTCCCAGGGTCTACTTCCCAGCTCAGAGCCCTAGTCCTTCCCTCCTGAGATCACGGTCTATCATTCCCATCCACAGTACTGGTTTTTGTTTGTTTGCTTGATTGGTTTTAGGTCTTTAAAAGTATGTGCATTTATATGTACTGGTGTTTAAGAGGCCGGAGACAGTCAGCTGCTAGAACTGATTGTTGGTCCAAAACCTCCTGATGCGGTGTTTAGCACCAAGCCTGGGTCCTCAACAAGAGCGGTACACCCTGCCAACCCCCCAACGAGGGCAGTACACCCTCCCAACCCCTCAACAAGAGCAGTACACCCTGCCAACCCCTCAACAAGAGCGGTACACCCTGCCAACCCCTCAACCAGAGCAGTACACCCTCCCAACCCCCCAACAAGAGCGGTACACCCTCCCAACCCCCCAACAAGAGCAGTACACCCTCCCAACACCTCAACAAGAGCGGTACACCCTGCCAACCCCTCAACCAGAGCAGTACACCCTCCCAACCCCCCAACAAGAGCGGTACACCCTCCCAACCCCCCAACAAGAGCAGTACACCCTCCCAACACCTCAACAAGAGCGGTACACCCTCCCAACCCCTCAACAAGAGCAGTACACCCTCCCAACCCCTGAGCCTTCTCTCCGGCCACGCTATTCCCCTTTGACCTCATGCATCTTAACAGTGTACAATCCTGACTTGTGTGTTTGAGGCTTCGTAGATTCTGCCTCTTTGCTGGACTCTGATCGTCTATCATCACACTGCATGGGCTGCCACTCGGTCATCTGAGCATGCTCTGTCAAGGCCCCATCTTGTGGGACACATGGGCACTTGGGTGGCTGCCCCAAGCTCGCCCCTTCTATATCTTGCCTCCTAGTCTGCACCATGGTCTTTTCAGGAAGGCATTTTCATGGTCTCTGTCTCTTAGACTTACTCAAGTCAGCGAGTATCAGAACTAGGGAGAGTTGAATTCGTGGTGTTTCTGGGATGGACCTGGTCCACTATACCTAGTGGACCACTGTGGCCATGGTGTGTCCCATCAGGGCAGCATTAACTGGCCATGCCCGGGGAGGCCTCAGCTTGAGAAATGCTCAGTAAGTATTGCTTCTCCCTGACTAATAGTGGCACTCTCTAGTGAGGATCATGAGTTGAAGCCTAGGCCATTGATGGCTGCCCCGCACGCTGTGAACTTTAGCTGGCAGCCCTACTTTCCAGCCACAGCTCCTAGGCACCTGGAGCAGATACAGTTACAGTGCCAGTGTGGACCAGTGTGGGATGCTTCAGGGAAAAGTTAAGAAACTCCATGTTTCCATGTGTTCCACACACACACTTCCACCCCCAGCCCTGTGACGTGTCAAAATCTAGAGCAATTCCAGCCTCGGGGCTTGCTGTCTTGGAAGGGTAGCTGCTCTGGGCTATGGGGCACACCACCTAGAGGCGCTCAGGTCCTAGGAGAGGAACCCACGCGAGTGCCTGCTCTCTAGCCCTCTCTTGACTTTTCATTTTGCAGCGGCATCTCACAAAGTTGCCCAGACTGGCCTTGAACTTGCTGTAGCCCAGGCTGGTAATGAACATGCGATTCTTCTACCTGGGCATCCCATGTGGCTGGGACCGCAGAGCTGTGATGCCAGGGCCCATCCTAGAGGCACTTGTGAAATACTGTGACTGTCCTCTGTGTCCTTCTCCACCTGTGCGGACAGCACACTGCCGACTTTCCTACTGTGGCCACAGCCAGCTCCGAGTGCCCTCCCCAGCCCCTCTAACCTCTGAGAGTTGAAATACCAGTCCTTTCTTCCCCTGTCATCCCATCCTCCCCTGGGATGTCTCCCCAGTCCGAGGGCAATCCAGAACAGAGACCAAAACACAATACTTCTAATGGGAAAACCCAGAGCGCAGGAGGGGGCATTTTTATGGAATGGGTATGCTCTCCAGAGGTAAGAACTTCATTTCCATTTTGACAAAAAGGTTGTGAATTTGTATAATATGGAATCTATTAGAAGGTTGAGAATAGGAAATTAGCTTTTAATATTTACATTCTTAGGGAAAGAAAGATGATTCATTAGCGAAGATGCATAATTCTGAATAAATCCCATTCCCCTTTGTCTCCACTCAGGTACAAGGCAATGTTAGAAGTGGTGATCTCACCCAGCCTCGCAGCAAGCAGTGACTGCAAGGAATCCCTGACGTGGAGCGAAGGCAACGCTGCCCTGGGGGCTCTGAGTGACAGAGAAGGTAGGCCTCTGTGGAAACTTGACTGGGCAAGTTCAAAGGGCCTTGTTCATTTGTGACAGATGGAGGTCCCCATGGTACCATTCCCAGAACCTGACACTCACACTGATGGTTCTAGAACAGAAGTTGAGTGCACATGGATCACAGTCTTGTCCGTCATTCAAGCGACAGGTATACGTGGTCATGTTCTAAGCTGCCCTTCTTGGTCTCTGGTTCCAAGAAATCCTGACATTTGCTATGAAGGATAGTCGCCTTGGGTGCATTCCTAGCCCTACCTAAGGCATGACTTGTTGGGTCTCTGCCTCTCTTCCCCATATCCCTCCTGCCATCACCTCTCCCTGCAGGTGTCGGGTTCACAGGATTCTGTGCCCAAGATGAGAAGCTGTCTGCCTGTTGCTTTCAGGTTGGGTTGAAGTCAAGGAAGCAGAAGACAGTTAAAGCTGTTTAGAAAATTATTGGCAAATGATGCTGCCAGACTAGTTTTCTCTAGAACAATCTGAGCTATTGTTTGCTCTGCTAGGATTGTCAGCCTTCCTGGTAGAGCCTGGGGTGAGCAGAGGCATTCAGCCATCATGCTGAAGCATTAGACTTAACCCTGTCTCCGACTGTATGCCCGGGGATTCGCCACCAGCCCTGTCCTCAGACACCCCCCCCCCCAGCTTGTTCTCTTTCCTGGTCTCTGGGTGACGCCAGATCACGGGACAGGAATGCTACAGGATTGTCACAAATAACCAAAAGGTCATGCATCCAATGCAACTCTCAGGGAACTTTTTGAGAACAAATCCAGGCTTCCCTGAGTAATTATTCTGTCACCGAGACAATGAATGGCATTGCCCTTGCATGCTGGTTATGACGTTAGACAACCCTGTTCAAAATCTCACCACAAAGGTGTGGGCTCGGAGACCAGGCAGGGGTGGGGGAGGGAGGTACCCGCAATTCTCCTGGTATCTATAAGCCTCTGTGAAAGCGACCCTCTTTGAGGGGTCAGAGACCTTCATGGTTTTCTCTCTGGTTAGAGGCCCAGGCCAATTCCCCACTGTGTCTCCAAGTCAGCATGGGAAGGGTCTGAGCTGTGGGCATGGGCATTCAGGACCGACTCCCGGGCCAGCCACTCCCCAGCCAAGCAATCTTTCTGAGTCTCAGTTTCCACCCCTGTTGAATGGGTTGTGATAATGACGCACTCTGTAGAGTGCCACACAGGGGATTAAATGAGGTTCTGGTGTGTGGCAGCCTGGCCCACTGGGGGGGGGGCTGTCATAGTAAATGATTAACTAGACCATTGTCTCTCTCTGAGTCGAGTAACCACAGGGTTCAGAGGCAGAGTGGGAGTCTGGCTCTAGGCCACTCTTTGTTCTGTCTTCACTGTATACTGTGCACAGTCGATTAAAGTGGGGAAAGTACCCCTCAAGATCTGCTTTCCCTTGAGGTGCTGAGTCCTTCAGTCCACCTTTCCACCTGGCGGGAGCAAAGGGCAGACGTCCCTTAGAGAAGTCCCTGCCCCCCCAACCCCGCCTTCATCTTTAGTGTTCCTGAGAACTGACTCTGTGGCAGGCTCTTCCTCATCTCTGGTTCCGAGAAATGCTGACATCGCCTCAGAACAGGGTCATTTTGGGGGTGCATTCCCAACCCAGTCCTGTGAATCCAGTTTTACCTCCCCGCCTTCTCTTTCGCTACCTCAGAAAACACTTGGATGTCATTTTGAACTGGGGGCTCAGGGTGTGGCTCAGTGCTGGAGCACCTGCCTCAGAGTGAAGGACTGTGAGCATAGCTCAGCAGGAAAGCCTAGAGTCCACCAGTGATAACTCTTCGTTCCCACGTGTGCATTTAAAAATTTATTTAGTATATAGCTCAGTACCTGGCGTGTAGAAGACCTTCAGAATTATGGATGGATGGTGACTAGGTGCATGGATGGATAAATAGGTGGGGGGCTAAAAGGGGGGCTAGAGAGATGGACAGATAGCTGGGTGGGTGGGTAGATGGGAGGATGGGTGAGTGCTTGGATAGTTGGGTAGATACATGGTTGAGTGCTTGGGTGGATATACGCATGCGTGGTTGGGGAGATGGATGAGTGGTTGAGTGGATGGGTGAGTGGTTGTATGTTTTGAAACATGGATGCAGACAGTGGTCTTGAGAGATGAGCTAATTTCAAGTCAATATTAGCTTTGAACCACAAATAAAGTTTTCTTAACTTCCTCCTACCCAGTTTCTTGCCTCCCTGAGGTTCAGGTCATAGCAACCTCCTCTAGGATTCTGTTCTAGTTTCGTCTCTCTTGCTCCAATAAAACACTCTGACCAAAGTGACTTAGAGGAGGAAAGAGCTTAATTGTCTTATACTTCTGGGCCATAGTCCACCACTGACGGAAGTCAGGGCATAACTCGAAGCAGAAAGCATGGAAGAACGCTGCTCTCTGGCTTGCCCTAGGCTCACACTCAAGTTGCTTTACCCTATAATATGCATTTATCACATGAAAATTATATCATGATTCATACATCTTAATTTTCTCATTACCTTTACTTTTAACTAACAACCTTGCCAACACTATCATCCCTTTGAGCTATCTATAGCCCTTCTTGTATGTATCAGTACTCATTCTGAACGCTGGGTTCTGGTTGTAAAAGAAGCTAGGCCCTTGCAAGTATCTCCTCTGTTTTTGTCCACTAGTTCAACAAAACCACAATGCATGCTGTCAGCTAGCTTTTTCATACATCCTGGGACCACATGTCTAGGGAGGGTGACATCCATAGTGGGTTGGGACCCTCCTGCATCCATTAATAAAGACAAGCTCCCGGGGCTGGAGAGATGGCTCAGGGGTTAAGAGCACTGTCTGCTCTTCCAGAGGTCCTGAGTTCAATTCCCAGCAACCACATGGTGGTTCCAAACCATCTGTAATGATATCTGGCGCCCTCCTCTGGCATGTGGGTATACATGAAGGCAGAAAGTTGTATACATAATAAATAAATCTTTAAAAAAAAAAAAAAAAAAAAAAGACAAGCTCCCATAGACATTCCCACAGGCCCATCTAGGCGATCCTTTGGTGTCAGGTGAGGCTTTTCTCTCAGTTGACTCCAGGCTATGTCAAATTGGAAATGAAAGATAATTAGGACCCTCTTGACCTTGTCAACTTGACCCACAAATACATCACTTTTAAACCGTAAGCTTTTGATTCTTTGTCCCCAAGACCTTACGTTAATGTTGCATTATAAAAGAGCTACAGCTTTAAAAGCCCCAGTCTTTACATTTTTCAACACTTTAGAAGTCCAAGGTCTCTTTTAAAATCCAAAGTCTCTTACAAGTTGCAAGCTTTCTTATTCCAAAAGGAAGAACCAAGGCGGGACGTCTGCATAATCAGATCAAAGCAGAACTAAAATCCGGCAATGTGGACCCAAGCTCTGTATCTCCGCATCTGCCATCTGGAGCTCATTGGTGAGCTAGGCTCTCAAGGGCTCGGGCAGCCCCCTCGTCCCCGGCTCTGCCATCTGCAGCACACATAGCCTGTCTCGTAGCCTGAGGTCAGGTCCTGGCCACCCTTGTCTCTGTCCTTGGTAGACATCCCACACCCCAGCATCTCCAAAATCCCGAATCAGCATCTCCAGTGGAGCTGAGGCTACACCTTCACAAAGGGCCTCTCTTCTAGAACACAGTGCCAGGCCTCAGCTGCACTCCGTGACCCCTTTAATCATGTAGCTTCCATGCCTTCAAAACTGGTACCACATGGGAGATCATACATTTTCAAGTTCAGGTGCCACTTGAACATCAGCTTCTAGGTGCGGCTATGAGGAAATAACTTTCCATTTCCTGGTGAAACACAGAAAAACTTTACCTCAGTAAGCTGGTCTCTTTTTAATCACGGCTGATTCTTCAACACCAACTGACCAGCAAGCATGGGTGTTTAATATAAAATATCACACAAATGGCTCGGATAGAGACCTTGCTTCCCTCTGAAACCTCACGAGCCAGGCCTCCACAGTCCACACCTCTCACTGTGTTCTTAGTGTCCAGACTCCCACAAAACATTCCATTCATCTCTGAACACTCAACTCTTTCCCCCCAGCTTCAATTCCAAAGTCCTCCCTAGTCCTCCGATAGAATACTCCAAAGGCACAGATCTCACACGCTTGGGTGTATCCCAGCAACCTCCTGCTGCTGGCTTCTGCGCCCAACATTCTGTGACTAGGAGAAAATCGCTCTAACCAAAAGCACTTAGTGGGGAGGGGGAGGGCTTGTTTGGCTTACACTTCCAGGTGATAGTCCATCACTGAGGGACATCAGGGCAAGAACTTGAAGCCGAAGCCATGGCGAAACACTGCTCAGTGACTCAGTCTCTGGCTTGCTCCTGGGCTCATGCTTGGCTGACCTTGTTAATACAGCCAGGGATCATTTGCTTAGGGACAGGGCCACTCATGGCATCTGTTTCCTCCTCCATCAATTAATAATCAAGACATACACACACACACACACACACGCACACACACACACACCTCGCGCAGACATTTCTGCAAACCAATCTGATCTGGGCAGTTCCTGAATCAAGGCTTGTCTCTTGGTTAATTGTCAAGATAACAGTTAATGCTAACAGATTCTCTCAGGGATAAAATGGACAGCACTTAGGTGGGCACAGTGTTCACCGCTTACAGTAGCCACTGGGCAAGCCCATCTCGTTCTTCCTTCGTTCCTACTCAGGCGATAGTTGGATCTGAATAATATCCTGCTTTCTGAGAGGAAGAGGTAAAGGTTCTGAATACCAAGACGCCAAAGGGAAGATTCCTCTTTGAAAGTGTAGATGCTTCTCTGCAAAGTTTCAGCCATAATCCCATCAAGTGAACCTGCCCCCAGGAGCAGGCACCCAACTCTCTGACTTCCTGCCCTCTCCTGTCTCGGACTGAGTTTTTTGGTTTTATTCTGGCCAGCTCCAGTCTGAAGCTAGTGAGCTGGGGGCTGACCCAAGAAACACAATCTACTTTCTGCTCCTTCTCTGTGCTTTCGAGCAGCTTCCCGGAGGCCACTGTGGGTTCCAAGGATGCTCCAGATCCCACTCTAGGAATGAGGATTCCACCATGGCTCACGGTGAGCCTCTGCCTTACACACTCCCTCTATAGCCCATGTCTGCCCTGTGTTCTGGTTGCCTCTCGCTCTGCCTACTGCTACTAATTTTTCTTTAGAAAAAAAGAAAAGCAACAACCTAGAAATGAATTCCCTTTAAGAGAACAACTCGAACCAGCTTTAGAAAAGTTTGACTGCTATTGCCTCGTTACGCTCTTAACATGCATTAACATTAACTTGTGATGGTTTCCACAGAGGAGCACATATTTTCAACTCTCTAAATTATACTCTGAGACATGTTCCAATCTACCTCTGCTCACAGCAACACCACTGCAAGGGCCAAAAGAAGTATTCGCTTGCCAAAGCGCCCCCATGAGAAGAGACGGAGGCACACTTCTGGACTCTTAACAGTGCTCTTCCGGGTTGGGAGTGATGTCAGTCACACACTGGGGGAAGATGAGAGGATGCACTGGATGACACATATATACTTGCCTCGAGACGTTGTGCTGGCATCAGAAGATATCCTGAGTCACTGAAGACCAGCTGAGAGTCAGCCCAGGGGCTCAGTAAGGCTGTGTACCAGTCGCAACTGCTTTCAGAGTCATTAGCTTGGTAACATCGCTGTGAGGATGTACAGGCAGGCCGATACCCAATGAGCTCTCAGAAGAGAATGGTTGCCAGGGGACGGGGCAGGGAAGTGAAAAGAATAGCTGGGGCTGGTATTCGGTAGCCTGGGTTTCCTCTGCAGGTCCCAACTGTAGCTCCAAGTTTCAGATGAGAAAAGTGAGCCTCCACAAGAATGACAGACACAGTGACTCTCTGTCAGGGTGCACAGAGCCAAGGTTTAATATGGAACCTGAGCTCTTAAGCCTCATCTGCTTCCTCTCCAAAGACATTAGGTCAGCCAGTTGTGAGATCTGGCTTGTAGATTTGGATCACAGTGAGTAATATCAGTACTTACGGAGTTCACGAGTAAGCAAGTAACTGGGTGTATCCTTCACACAAGCACACACACACAAACACATACAGTGTGTTCACATACACAATCACACAGCTGTATACAGTCACATACAGGCTCTTTCTGTAGTTTCTGCTTATTAAAACTGGGCCTTGGGCTGGAGAGATGCTCAGCAGTTAAAAGCACACACCCAACCGTTGCAGAGGACCAGAGTTCAGTTCCCAACACCCAATAAAGCCACACACTACTGCCCATTACTCCAGTTCCTGGGGATGTGACGCCCTCTTCTGGCCTCTGCAGCTACTGCACTCACAGACTGGGCTCTGCTCTGTACCTGGGGCTGGCTGGCCTGGCTGCCTTCCTGCTCCATCCAGAGTCTCTGACCTTCATGGTATCTCACCTTAGTCCCATCACTCCTAGACACAGGCCAACTATCAATGAAGTCTATCCCATCCTGTCCAGGAGGAACACAGGGAGAAACAAGGGAAGGGGTAGGGGAGTCTGACCCACCTTCTCAATCCCTAGAGTGTCCCATGATGGCAAGTTTAAATGTGAGACAGGAGACAAGAGGTTAAAAACTGTTTTTCAAGCCGGGCGGTGGTGGCGCACGCCTTTAATCCCAGCACTCGGGAGGCAGAGGCAGGCGGATCTCTGTGAGTTCGAGACCAGCCTGGTCTACAAGAGCTAGTTCCAGGACAGGCTCCAAAAAAAAACACAGAGAAACCCTGTCTCGAAAAACCAAAAAAAAAAAAAAAAAAAAAAAAAAAAAAAAAAAAACACCTATTTTTCAAAAGAATAGTCTCCAAGAGAAAAAGCATTCTGCACTCCCAAGTGCCCATCCCTGTCTCCTACTCCCCTGGCTGGGTGGACGGCAAATGTGAGGAGCAGGGAAACGGGAGGCTTGGCCATGTCCAGGGGGGAAAGGCAGGTAGATGAAGGGGTCAGGAAGGGAGTGGAGGTGAGGAAGCCAGAAGCCTAAACAAAGCCACCATGCCAATCACTCTTTGGCAACCAGAAGACACTCATTTTCAAATGCCTGGAACAATAAGTTAACGGGAGCCCACAGGAATATTGTTTCTGTGGGTTCCATTTTTGTAAGTATTTGTTTATTTATTAATGAAAATATTAACTGTTTTTAATTTAATAGTTTCTGAATTTGCTCTGCACACTTGAAGCTTTTACCAACAGTGAGAGTGGCTGCTGCAGAGATAAGTGGTTCTTGGTCTTGGAAGATGAAAAAGGGTACCATGTCGAGCCTGCCTGGGGCAAAGACCTCAGGACCAAGAGAAGTATCCGTAGGCACCAAGGAGGTGCCAGAACTTTCCTTGACATTGAGTCAATGCTGTTATTTGGTTTTTAAGTGTGGTGTATAAAGAGTATATTTTATGCCATCACACCATGCGTGTACATAAACACACACACACACTCTCACACACACACATATGTAAGTAGAGTCAAGCTGAACTCTGGTCATCTGACCATGATCCATACATGCTGACACTGTGTATAGTTATGCAGACAGTTCTGTGTGTCTAAGGTCAGCTGTGACTCTGTGAAGTTCAAGGAGGCACAGCAGAGTGTGTCTGAGGACTTGACGACAGAGATCAGGCTCGTGTGACCCTTGGGTTCAGATTCAGACATGCTCAGTTTCCAGAGCTTCTGGACAGAGGGTGGGAGGAGGAGGGCCTTGTCTGCCTTGTGGTCCCATTGCCTCATGGTAAGGATTAAATGAGATTCCATGTCTAAGTCATTACCACTAGGCCTGGCTCACCACTAACTCCCGAGGGAGTGCTTGCTCCAATCATACTGGTGGCCATCTCTTGGCTTATGGGGTCTTGGTTGACACAGGCTGCATGGCTGGGCCCCCAGGGTTCAGATCAGAGGCCCTGAGTGAGTTTCTCAAGACTGCTCACCACCCTGCAGCTCTTCACCTGGGGATTAAAATCACCAATGCAGAGAGAGTGATTCCCGGGAAAAGATAAAAGATGGATGTTATCAGCCTATGAGATGTGTGGAGGAGAAGCTTCTGGGACTGCAGGTAGAGGAGGCTACCAAGTCCCAGAGTAAGGTGAGAGAGTTAGAGACTCAGAGTGAGCAGACTTTAAAAGTAATTCAGTGAATAAGTGTTGTTGACTGAGATTTCTGTCCCACCCGGTCCCCCAGTTGTTCAGTCCCAAAGAAATACACAGAGGTCTACATTAATTATAAACTGTTTGGCCTAGTAGCTCAGGCTTCTTATTAATTCTTACATCTTAAATTAACTGATAATTCTTGTCTGTGTTAACTACGTAGCTTGGTACCTTTTATCAGTGAGGCATTCTCATCTTGCTTCCTCTGTGTCTGGGTGATGACTGCAGACTGAGCCTTTCCTCTTCCCAGAATTCTTCTAGTCTGGTTGCTCCACCTATACTTCCTGCCTGGCTACTGGCCAATCAGCATTTTATTACACCAATACAAGTGACAAATCTTTACAGGGTGCAAGAGCATTGTCCCACAGCAGAGTGTGTCCTCTCTCCCCATCCAGAATTCATCCAAGCTACTTGAGAACATGAAGTGGTGTTATTTGAGCCACCATGTGGTTGCCGGGAATTGAACTCAGGACCTTTGGAAAAGCAGGCAATGCTCTTAACCACTGAGCCATCTCTCCAGCCCAAAGTGGTGTTATTTAAAATGATGACGCACAAGAATACTCCCTGGGGAACCACCCAGATTGATGACACCCTAGAAAACAGCTCTCCCAGCTGGGCGGTGGTGGCGCACGCCTTTAATCCCAGCACTCGGGAGGCAGAGGCAGGCGGATCTCTGTGAGTTCGAGACCAGCCTGGTCTACAAAGGGAGTTCCAGGACAGGCTCCAAAGCTACAGAGAAACCTTGTCTCGAAAAACAAAAAAAAAAAAAAAAAAAAGAAAGAAAGAAAAAAAAAAGAAAGAAAACAGCTCTCCCAGCTAAATCTGTTATGTTTCGTCACCACCCACAGTTGTTTCCTGTGGTAGCTGAACAGCAGGTGTCCAGGAATGCAATATAAGACATTTGTGTCAGGATCTCATGGCTGAGCTAAAAAGTGCCTTCCTTGGATGTCCTGGAGCAAGCCTGACTTGAACCACACCAGCTAGAGTAAGGGGGTGGGGGAAACAGGAAGGTGATGTCATCAGGTGATGTCATCAGGTGATATCCAGGCCAGGGAGATGACTCAGTTCATAAATTGCTTTCCATAGAAGGGTAAGGACCTGAATTTAACCCCCTTAACCTATGTAAAAATCCTGGGCATTGTGGTCTGCATTCCAGCGCTGGAGAGGTAGAAACGGGAGAGACCCTTGGAACTTGCTGGCTAGGTCACCTACTGGAGTGGGCACGTCCCAGGCCAATGGGAGACCCTGACTCAAAAAGCAAAGTGAACAGCTCCAGAGGAATGGCACCTGAGGTTATCCTCTGGTCTCTAAGTGTCCACACTTACACCTGCACAAGAAGAGGAAGGGAGAGCAAATGGAGGAAGAGGGGTATGGGGAGGGGAAGACTAGGAGGAGGAGGAAGAGGAGGAGGGAAAGGAGGAGGGAGAGGAGGATGAAGATGAGGAAAGGTCATATGGTTGGAGCCAGCCTGTATCTTCGTCCTGCAGCTCTTGGTTGCCCCCTGTGATCATGTGACCTTCCGGCATATACTTCCTTTCTCTTTGGCCTCTATTTCCCCTTTTGGGCAGCATGTGGAGCATCGGCTCTACCTGATGTTCCAAGATACTCTGTGTGTTTTCTGCGCCTGCCTTCCTACAGTGCCTGGAGAACAGGTGCACCCAGAGAGGGGCTGTGAGCCCACTAAGAGAAGAGTACCTGCCTCTGAGAACTTTCTATGGTAGAAGAAAGTCCCCAGCAATGGCTCTCTAAGTTGCTCCCTACCCAAGTCTCTCTGAAGTCACAGTTTGAGCTGAACATGGCCTCGGTAGCTAAACCCTCATGTGTTTCTTTCTCTCTCCAGGCATCGCCAAATCAGCCTCTCCAAAATTGCCCCAGCTCTTTGCAAAGTGAGTACCCTGGTCACGTACATCCCCTTTATCTTACTTCTTCCCTTCCTCTTCTTCAGAGGCTGGTATCTGGGGTGGGGTAGGAGTGCGCTGGAACTGTTTCCCTAATAGGAATGCCAGTATGGTCGCAGCTAGATGGCCTTGCACTGATAATTTGACTGCCTGAACCTTGGCTTCCCCATCTGGGAAAGGGAACATTGAGTGGCCTGTCCCCACAAAGTGAATGAATGTGTAGATTGCTTAGAATGGGCTCTAGTGTTGTGTGCTGCTTCCTTCTTTCTGGAGGTTGCTCCTTTTTCGATTCTTTCCTTTCCCTGTTTAGCACCCTCCTCCTTTCTCTTCCACGGCCTCTGCCCCCTTCCTTTCCTTCTTCCTGCAGCTTCCTCACCCCCATTTCCTGCTTCCTGTTCACTTCATCCTTTCCTTGTTCCTTTTTCCTGGCTCCAACACTCACCCAGGACTCCTCAGTCCCAAAATCAATATGAACCCTAGGATGAGAGAGGAGGGGACACAGCTCTTTCAAGCTTATGAGGAGAGCCCTGGGAAGAGAAGAGGGACACAGCCCTGTCTCAGGGTTCCAGGCTTGTGAGGAGAGCCCTGGGAAGAGAGGAGGGACATGTGCCTAAAATATACTTTTGAAGTAGACAGATTTTTGCTGATGTGGTACAAGGAGACCAGCCAAGTTCCTAGTGACCCAGGCTGAGAGAGTAAACACATGGGTCACATTCAGCCAGCGGTGGATCTGAGGAAAGTGTTGGGCTGGACTGGGAGACTTAACCATCTCTCCTTCCATCAGGCCTCACCCGTGTGTCACTCCTGGTCAGCCCTCCGCAGCCATGGCAGCCTATGGCCAGACACAGTACAGCGCAGGCATCCAGCAGGCATCACCCTATGCAGCGTACCCACCTCCATCACAAGCCTATGGGATCCCCCCTTACAGTGAGTACCAAGCAAGCCCTTGCAGCCCCTGGCAGCCCCAACATTGTGGTCCCTTCATGCCTCAGTTCAGGATCATAAATGTAGCTGGACTAATTTCAGCTTGGAGGTAAAAGGGGAGAGAGCATGGCTGAAGCATGGCTCAGATTCTTCCAGGTTATGGCAGGATGTCTCTTTCAATTACAAGAACCATAACGCTAACCCATGCTGGTTTCAGGAAAATGAGGAGTTAGTGATTCATGTGTTGTCATATCTGGGAATGCGGTTGTCACCATATATGGTGCTCCAGTGGCATTCGTGAGGGTCCGATGAGATATCTCAGGCTTGCCGTAACTTAGGGGTAGAGGGGAAAATATAACTCTATAAGCCATCCTCCAACCTCCACACGTGCACACGTTCACCGTCATCTACAGAGCCCTCATGGGAAGCTTGAGCCATCTTTGGGTGCTCTCCTCTGAATGGCCTTCACTCCCACAGAGGTTGTCCCCTCATGGTGACACAGACAGTGCCAACTTTGGTCTTTGAACTTCAGTATTCCTGGCAGAAAGAGAGTTTGCCCTTCTTAGAACTTTAAAAGAAGCCCCTCTTGGTCCTCACTGGCCAATCTGGTTCATGTGACAATGCTGTACCCAAGGGGGAAAAATGGGATGAGGAGGCAAAAGAGGTCATGGGTCACAGGTTAAGTATAGAGAGACTCAATTCTCTTGAAGTCAGGCAGGGTAGGAGAGATTGAAAGGGTGCTTTGGGGACCTTGAGCATCAACTCCTCAGAGTGCAAAAGTGTTATGTCACCGGCTTCAGGCAGGGACCTGGGTGCTCAGATGAGCTGTTTCCCTGTGTGTGGGCTTCAGTGTCTACTACAGTGGCAGACACAGCCCTAAGCACTTCTGAGCTGCAAGTACCCCACACAGAGGGCCTTTCCTGCCTAGAACACCTCCCTGAAGTCCCAGAGTTTTCTCTGTCTGGGCTCCACCCTGTCCCTGACCCAGGCTCCAGAGCAGAGGGGACCGAATGCTCTAGATGCTACTGTGAGCCACATGTCCCTGCACAATACTTGGGGCCAGGCCCATCCGGAACAACTGATCTACAGTAAAGAAGGCGAGCTACTCGGAGGAGGGACAGCCGGCTGCAGAGCCCCCACTTCCATGCACACAGATGGGTGTGAGAGCTGAGCATGGCAGTGTACACCAGTAATCCCATCAGTCAGGGATGGGGGTCTAAAGCTCGTCCAGCGTGGGTAGCGTCCTAGGTTCCACCCCAGCCCTGGATAAACCAGATGTGACACTTGGGAAGGGAAAGCAGGAGGATCAGAAGGGCAAGATCATTCTTGCTGTGTAGTGAATTTAAGGAAAGCCTGAGATGCATGAGACCCAGTCCCAAACACACACAAGCTTGTACACCTGCTGACTTTAGCACTAATGTGACCTCTGGTTTAGAAGTTGATGAGAACATTGTCTTGACTCGGTGACTCTTCTGTGGATGACAGGAAAGGGTTCTAGCCATGTCTGGTGCTTCTGTCTCCTTCCAAGGTATCAAAACAGAAGACAGTTTGAACCATTCCCCCAGCCAGAGTGGGTTCCTGAGCTACGGACCAAGCTTCAGCACCGCGCCTGCTGGACAGAGCCCCTATGCCTACCCAGTGCACAGTAAGTGTGGTGTCTGGCCCTCCCTGCCCCTGTCTGGAGCACCCCAGGGTGGAAGGCTATCCATTTACGCACCCACTCAGCAGACTGTCAAAGTTCCTACTGTGTGCCAGGCTCCATCTTAAGTGATGGACAAAGCATGAGTTCTGCCCTGGGGACAGTCCCATGGCTCCAGGCAGAGGTGGGGATTCACAAGCCAACAGATAATCAGTAGTCCTGCCAGAAGTTGAGCAAAATGAAGCATCATGGTACCCACATAGAGCTGACAAGCAGCTGAGAGGCCAGGGGAGAGATGGAGCCGACTGTGGCATTAGACAAAGACAAGGGTGAGGTTGACACTAGCTATATGAGCACCGGGGAAGGGCATCTCAAGCAGAGGGAGTAAGAGATACAAAGGCTAGGTAGCAAAATATGTCGATGTGTTTGAGGAACAGAACAGAGATGGTGACCCTGGGACAGACTGAGAGGGTCCCTGACTCAGGGAGGGAGCAGGAACCTGTGGCCTATGCAACCATGTTGGCTTGCATTCTAAGTGTGATGAGTCAAGCAAGGCCATTGCTAAGACTCAGAGAAAGGTCATCCATGGGATAAGGGGCACTCAGGAAAATGGACTCTAGTTCCAGTTGCCCAGGAGGTGTCCCTGCAGCCCCCATGTGACAGAAGGAGTGGACCTGCTGGGCTGCCCTGGACTCACTCCCCCTACTCTGACCCTCCCAGGGCCCCTTCTCTTCTTAGTGCCCCAGGTAGCACTTGGGCCTGATGCACAGAGCAGGGGATAGAGGCTGTGTCTCTGAGAGCATTCATTCTGGTGCTTCCCCCCCCACCCCCATAAACAAGCAGGGTCTAAAAACAGCACTGGGAAAAACAAGATGGCGACTGGGTGGTCTCAAGGGTGAGTGTGCTTTTATTTAAAATGGCTACTGGGATTTGTGGCCACTGTATCGTCTGTGTTTGGCTTGTTTCATTAATGGCTGCACAAATGTCATCAGGGTATGTGGAGAAAGTGGATGCAGTCACATCCAGGAAGAGGATCCCACCTTGTCCCACCTTATCCCAGCGCCCAGTGGGTGCCAGGTGGGGGTGGCATACAGTCACCACCACTCTCTGAAGTATTGAGGCAGTAAGTATGCCCACTTCACAGAAGAAGAAACTGAGGTGTCAAGGGGATGACCAGTCTGACCAATGTCGGGGCAAGAACTTTAGATACTCCCTCAAGTTCAGTGGGAAAATTGTCTCCTAGGTGGGCTGGCATCCCATCTCTCAGCCTCCACCCCAAACCCTTGACCTTGACTATGACATCTTTCTCCCCTGCTCCTGTTATTGTCTTTGTTATCCTGCCAGTGACCTTTCTGAGTCCCGCTGGAGGGTGACAGCTGCTGGATCCCTCCCTCAAAAGCCAATGAGGAAGGGGACCATCCTTGGCAATAAAGGTTCGCCAAGGACGGGAACTTGCGCTTGCATTAGGACCAACCCTTAGCTCTGCAGCTAGAAACCACACTTGCTGATTGGGACGTCTATTGCTGATGAGGCTGAAAGGGGGCCGTCCACTCTCAGCCCAGCTGTGTATTATGTGCCTTACCCTCTGGAGGTGCCCCACCATTCACTCACCCATTCATGTTCCATAACTGAATGCTAGCTTTACGCCTGCCATGGGGTGAGGAGGCAGCAGTGGACAGGATGGTTCCCTCAGGAGAGAGCTAGACAGAAATCCATTCATCGGAAAACAGTTACAGGCCGTGGTCAAGAGTGTGAAGAAGCTCAGGGTGGCATGATGGACATGACCAGAGGATCAGGAATCAATGTGCCCATCCTCTGGGTGGACATAGTTGCCCTATGACAAAGGCAGAGAGCCCAGGGCAATGTAAGACTGTCAAGTGAGGTCATGTGACCCGGGCAGCGAGATGGAAACCCAGCCTTCTCCAGTTGAGGCACACAGCTCCGCAGCATCCTGCCTCTCTGCGCTCACAGATCCAGTTAGAAAGTGACTTTCAGCAGAGGACCCGTCAGTCTTGGACCCAAACCCCCCTCAGTCCCCAGGAGCCCTTCACACATCACATGCACCCTCCGCTCATTTCCTGCCTACCGTGGGAATGGCGCTTGCCATTTTCTCATGGTTCTCATGGCCGCCGTGTGTGGAGGGTGTGACTGGACCTCCTGCTTGCTCCAACCCTGATACTGACAGAAATAGGACCATCCCACCACTCTACAGATTGGTAAACTGAGGCGCTGTAACAGTGTGGCAAGTGTGTCTCCCTTTCATCTCCCAGCTTCTCGCACACTGATGTCTGTAGCAGGATCGCTGGGTTACATTCCCCATGGTGAACAAAGGCTCTTCATCCCTGACATCCTGGCCAGCATACGTGGTGCTGTTCTCGATGGCCACCATTCTGACTAAGTTGAAACCAAATGTAGTATTTGTTCTTATCTGGTTTGTTTGTTTGTTTGTTTTAATTAATTTATTTCTTGCTGATATATAATCCACATGCCATCAGCTTTACCCTTCTGGAATGTTTAGGTCAGGATGTTGACATAGCTGTGCAGTCTCTACCAATGACTCCCCAGTGTGTACGGTGGCCTAAAAAGATGCCCCATCCACTGGGGCTGTAGCCAGTGGCAGAGCGCTTGACCGTCACACAGAGATCCTAGGCTCAATTCCTCACATGGGAGGAATAACAAGAAAGACATCGTTCCCTCTAGTAGATTCTTTTAGTAATGAGGAGAATAAAAGATCCATTAGAAGTCACCCCTCTTTCACATTAATTTTGAGAGCAGATTAAACATTCAAACATCTATAAACATTTTTCTTCCACTCAGACCCTGCACCCATCCTGCGTCCAAACCTTGTCGAGTGCCTGAGAACCCACACAGAACTTCTTATGCAGATATAAGCACTGTCAGCAGTGTGTTAGATCCTGTTACCATGACAACAGTCATAGGGAAAAGCATCCTCCAAGTGACCAAGTTCCTTTGCACTGGCATCTCTCTTTATTGCGGGCTTGCTTTGTCTTTACGTGCCGTCCCATGGCTTCCTTCTTGACTCTTGTGTCCAGAGTTCACTGAGCTTCCTTGGTCTATGGGTTCATAGTTTTGTTTCTGCTAGTATTTCTTCAAAGAACTCCTTCTGGACTGGGGATATGGCTCAGTTGATACAGTGATTGCCTCACAAGCATGAGGACCTGAGTTTGATTCCCCCAGAACCCACATTAAAGTACAGCACTGAGGAATCAGAGACAGGTGGATCTCTGGATCCCCCCGGCCAGCTGGCCCAGCCTACCTGGTGAGCTCCAGGTTTCTCTCCCAGAGAAACCCTGATTTGAAGGCCATAGACTGTGTGGCCGAGGAATGCTTGCCTAGGATGCCCTGGGCTCCATCCTCAGCTTCACATAAACTGAGAGTGGTGGCTCACACCTGTCACCCTAGCACTTGGGAGGTAGAGGCAGGAGAATCAAAAGCTGAAGATCAGCTTGAGCTATGCATAGTGAATTTAAGGCCAGTGCTTTTGCACCCACTGAGGGCAACCTTCCAGGACATTACGCCCAATGCTTGTGAAGGGTGTGCTCTCTCTCTCTCTCTCTCTCTCTCTCTCTCTCTCTCTCTCTCTCTCTCTCTCTCTCTCTCTCTCTTCAGTTCTACTCAAGGAAAGTTCTGGAAGCTGCTTCTTCCTCTTCACCCGGGTAGTTTCCTCATGCACATGAGCCTCCCCTAAAAGTAGCATCTGAGGAGAAATAACCTGCAGACTGCTGCCCGCCCCCCCAGCTCTCAGCCAGCTGTTTCTCTCTGATACCCATTCTACATACCCAAGTCACAACACTTCCTGTAGGTCCGGCTCCACCTCAGTGCCCATCCTAAAGAGGGCATTTGCCGTTTGTTTCAGGTCTAGCTGGGGTCACTGCCCTGATGGCCTGATGCCCAGTGCCTGGGGAAATGGCTGCTTCACATTCTGTTGGTCAGAGGACAAATGCTCCCTGAGCATCAGCCATGACCAGGAATGGAAGTCCCACGGGGAGGGGTCGTTTGTGATTCTTTTCCATCATGGATGCTGCCGGCTTCACGCGTGTGGATGCTGTTATAGGCACTGGGCTCTTCCTCTGTCTGCCTGGCCACACGCACTGTTCTGAGGAACCTTACTCTTGCTGGTCCTTGAGCCCTTTGCCCTTGTTGTCATGACGCACCCTCACCACTATCTCATCAACCGAGATGTTTCCACCTGTGTGTGTGTGCGCTCGTGCGCGTGTATACTCATATATGCATGCACACTTGTGGGAATGGGGGCATGTACACACGTAAGCCTGTGTGGAGACCAGAGGTCAACCTTGAATGTCTTCTTCTCTTGCTCTCCGCCTTGTTTCTTTGAGACAGACTCCCTCACTGAGTGTGTAACTTGCCAGTTTGGGTAGTCTGGCTGGACAGTGGGTCTTAGGCATCCCCCTGTCTCCACCTCCAGTGCTACCACTACAGCCTTTTTCCTGAGAGGGGCCTGCTGGGATCCAGCTCAGGCCTTCGGACTTGTACGGAAAGTTGTTTAACATGGCTGGGCCATGTCCCCAGCCCAGCAACCATGTCTGAGTGTGGGATGCCTTTGTTATGTTAGGTGTTGGCAGCTGGCTTTAGTGCTATCCTGGGAAGCCCTTGGGAAGTAGACAGATAGGCACAAGGGGGGGCCTCCCTGTCCCATTTTGTAATCTGGGTCCGTATTTTCTTAAGAACCACAAGGCCTTGAAGCAGAAATAGAAGCAGCTAAGCACAAACCAAAGGTACCTGGGGATACAGGCAGACGGGAAAGCCTGCCCTGGAAAGCTTTAATGGCAGGTGGCCATGGCAATGTCCCCCATCCTGGCCAAGTGAACAAGGCTCTGTTTTACCTTAGTGCTGACAGCGTTAGACGGCCTGGCCCAGCCAGTTCTGAGCAGGTGAAGTCAGCCTGATCTCCCTTGGTCAGGCAGGTCAGAAACCAGGCTTGGCAGCCCAGCTGCGCTGGCCCAAGGTCAAGTTCCGGGGTGTGAGTCAGCAACTCTGCTGACCACAAAGCTCTGAGGTCCCAGCACATGTCACTCTGATCTCAGCCCCACCTCCCCATGGCGGCCACCTTCATAGGTTGGCCAACCCTCTGTCCTGTATCTGGCTAGTCTTCCACATTCAGGACATATAGAGATCAAGGGACTGGGGCCTCTCTGATTATATGCAAAACGTGATTGGTTGAAAACCCCAAAGCCACCAGGAATGACAGGAGCAGGGTGAAAGGTTTGCCTGGGGTCCCACTACAGTGGTCACTAGCCCCAGGGCTACTGGGTACTTGAAATGTGGCCAGGGTGATGGCGAAAGTGGCTTTTCACTCCTGTTTAGTTTTAATTAATCATAGTGTCATGATTAGTTGGGCAGACCAGCTCTGAGAGAGGTGCGTTCTTGTCTGCGGCACTGGGAGTTGAACACCGGGCCTCATGCATCTAAGCACGGGCTCTGCCTCTAGCCTCTACCTGCAGCCTTTTATTAAAAACAACTTTTTATTTAGAGACAAGATCTCATTTAAAGGCCTTAAATTCATGATCCTCCTGCCTCAGCCTCCCAAACAGCTAGAATTACAATCCTGTGGCTCCAGACCCAGCTGCTGTTCCCTCCTCCTCTCCTTCTCCTCCTCTTCTATCTTTTGTGTGTGTGTCTTTGTAAGTATGATGTGTGTATGTGTTTCTGTGTGTGAGAATAAGTGCATGCACGTGGGAGTCTGGACAACCTCTGATTTCCACCCTAGCTGTCACCTTGCTGGAGATGCAATGTCTTGTTAATCAGTGCATGCTGGGCCTAGCCCGTGAGTTTATTGAGACTCTCTTGCCTATGCCTCCTATTCCTGTGGTTCCGGGAACCCGTGCAGGTCCCCGTGCAGCTAGCACTTTCCCTACTCAGTCCCTTCCCAGCACAAGCACACCCAGCTTCTAAGGGCAGTAGAGAAGCCATCTCCCAGCCCAGTGAGCAGGTCATTGTACTTGCTATGAGCTCAACGGTGCCCTCCCACATGTCTATTTTAAAGGGCTCACCCTACGGGGAGGTATCTGGAGATAGGCCCTGCGGGGGGAGGGCGTGTACACTAGGAGGAGACCACTGAGTTGGAGCTTTAGGGATGGATCTCATCTTCTCTCACCTACCACAGTGCTCTCCGTGGAATAGCTGGGTGAGGATATTTGGAGACAGGGATTGTAGACAGCAGAGCCTCTTCACTGGGCCCCTGGACCTCCTGACCTTGGCATTCCCAACCTCCAGGCTACAGAGAGAAGTCACTCCATCTATGGTTTCTGACTGTGACAGCCTGGCTTACCCAGATGATGGGTTTCCGAGGCAGGCCACAGTAAGAGGAAGAGCAGAGTGCCGGGAACAGTTTCCACTGCTGGCCCTGAGGGATACTACAGCCCTCTTCTGCCCTTTTTAGAGGGGTCTTTAAGGCAGAGTGGCAGGACTGAGGCCTGAGGTGACACCGCAGACCTGCTTGTGATGTAGAAAACAGGTGGACACGGAAGCCTATTGTCCCTGTGGGTGGTAATGGAATTGCTCCCAATGCTGGGTACTGAGAACAGAAAAGCACAGGTCACGGGTACCAGTGGAGAGTTGCCTGGAACGCTAGACACTGATGGCCCTTATCCATCACATCCAATGCCTGCTTCTTGTGACAAACATTTTAGAAGTCCTTTCTAATTTTGAAATGAATTTCATATGCCATTTAAGCAACTTATGCAGTCTGTGTGTGAAATGCCTGAGCATCCGCATGGAGACCATAGGTCCACCTCTCCCGTCCTTCCGTGGCCGTTGTCCACCTTGATTTTTGTTTGCTTTTGTTTGTTTCATTTGTTTTGAAACAGGGTCTCTTGTTGGCCTGAGGTTTTATGATTTAGGTAGACTAGCTGACCAGCAAGCCCAAGGCATCGTCCGGTTTTTTCCTCCAGGGCTGGGGTTACTAGAGTGTGCCACACACCCAGCTTTTTATGTGCGTTCTGGGGATTGATCTTGCATCCCCTTGTTTGTGTGAAAAGCACTTCACCAAGCAGCCATCTGTTCAGCTCCTGCCTATGCACATTTTCGAGTCAAAACTCCTAAGCCAATTAAAATGTTCTTAGTATAATAATTTTTAGAATGAAGTAAGTTAGAAGATACACTTTTGACATTCTATGAAACAGTCCTATGCACCACGCAGGACACCAAAGCAGGACAGCAGTCTAGGCTCCTAGGCAACACGGCTGTCACCAGCAGTGTGACTTTCATGTGGCTGTGATCACACCTGACAGAAACAATTAGGGAAGGGGAGATGTGGTTTTGACTCGTGGTCTCAGCTCATCGTGGTGGGGAAGGCACATGAGGGAACTCAGGTTCATGGCAGCGGGAGTGTGCAGTGGAGACCGTTCACATCATGGAGGCAGAAAGTCAGGCCGGAGCCAGGCTCTAGGGATGACCTGTCCCTTCCTCCAGCTAGACCCCACTCCTGAAGGTTGTGAAGCCTCCCAAAATAGCATTGCCAATCAAAGTGCCTTCCAAGCACTCCTGCAGGGTCCTGTTCTGCCCCCACATCACTCACTGCCAAGTGGCAGCTGCAGGCATGAGGAGAGATGGGCAGGATGCAGGGAAAACCACCAACCATTCATTCAGCAAACATCCCCAAATGCAGGCTCCATTCCAGGCAGTGGACAGGGTGTGTGTTGTGCAGCTCTGAGATGGTAGCCAAGGCTGTATGGATTTCATGGCCCAGAAAGGGGACGTTGACTGTTCACCCAATCTCTCAATGCCACAGGCTGGTGGCTTAACAAGAGAACTTTGCTTGCTCATCGTCAGAAGTCTCGAAGTGACACATATTTGTTGGCTGCTAAGGCTCTCCAGGTTTGGGTCAGCCACCTCTGTGCCAGGCAGCTACATGGTCTTTCCTCTGTATAGGCTTGGAGAAAGACCTCTCACTTTCTTATAAGGACACAGGTTATGGCCTGGTGATGCTTGTGACTTATGATGACCTCAGTCCCTCCCTAGAGGCCCCCTTGCTAAATACAGTCACCCTAGAGGTCAGGGCCTCATATACAAACTGGGGGAACAGGGTTCAGAGTGCAATAGCAGGGAAGCTAGCAGGTGACTGGGATGCACAATGATCCCTTGGGACAAATCCATTTTAGCTGTTGCTAAGAGCTCAGGCCATGAGCCAGCTGCCATCTACACCCCAGACAGAGCTTCTCACTAAGCTCAGAAACCCACAGCCAGTCCCCAGCTCTCAAAGGTCCATGTCCTGTGTGATAGGCCTATGTGCCCCATGCAGGTGACCTGATTCTGCCCGCCCAGATCTACCTGCCTTTTCATACTGTGTGGAGTTGCTCAGATATTTATTTTAAATTGTGTAAGTATTATCAGTATGAACCTTTCTAGAACTTACTCTGTGTATTTGTGTGTGTGTGTGTGTGTGTGTGTGTGTGTGTAAGCATGCTATCTTGCTGAGCATCTCCTTTCTGTCTTTGCCATTGGGTAGCATGGGTTGGAAGTCATCTACAGCCTGTTCCCAAGCACCATCTTGGTCTCTGGTCTAGCTTCTGGGTACTTAACAGAGAGAGAGACCTCATATGGCACCCCGGTCCTGTTGCTTACTGACACACACCTTCAGGCCGATCCCACCTCTCAGGCTGTATGTATGATCTTCTCTGAGGAACTGGTCCACCACAGCCTCCGCTGTGGACTGGGCGCAGGTTGTGCAGACTGGAGCTGAGGACAATCCTGGGATGAAGCCAGTGCTCACTCAGCTGAAGCTGCTGTTGTCACTGTTGGCATGTGCCAATTTCCCAGCAACCCCTTCACCATGGTGTCCCACTGATGTGACAGTTTCTACCACATCAGCTATATGTTTTAACCTCCTCTGAAGCCCACGGTCTCTGATTTTTGTTTTGTTTTGGTTTTTGGTTTTTTTTTTTTTTTCTGCTCCAGCAGTTTCTACTCTGATGAAATTTGGGTTGGTGCCACGCCCTGCTGTCTCTGTTACTTGTCCTATGACTCCGGGAATGTGTCTGTGTGCATTCGTGCATATGTGAGTGTGTGTGTGTCCCTCTGTGTGTCCCAGAGATCCCTCCCAGTCACATCTCTGCTGCTACCCTGACCTACAGCTGCCGGCTCAGCTCTGCAAAACCTGATAGCCACCGTCAGAGCCACGGCTGCTGGAGCTGCAGTCTGTGTCCACACTGGCTGCTTGTGACATGCCCCTCTGACCAAGACAGGGACAAGAATGAGAAAACCCAGAGGGGACCCCACCTCGGCGTCAGGGGAGGGGTCTGTCCTGCAGCCCCAGGTGCCTGGAATCTGCTTCACTGAAGCTCCAGCTGTTCACACCCAGTGTCAGGTGACCTGTCAGGCTGCTAAACCCTCAGAGACACAATGCTACGTGTTAGAACAGATGGGCCAGGGGTCTAGGCAGGCTCTGAAAGAGGCAACAGGGTCCAGATTCTGGTACAAGCCCAGCGTAGATCAGATCAAGAGAACACACCTTCCCACTGGGGAGTGCTGGAATGTTTGAGTGTAAAATGGAGATGCTGAACCGTACATGCGTGCATGCATGTGTGTGCACGCACTTTGGAGTCTTCCCATGCCTCTACTCCTTCAGCAAGGACAGTAGCCCCTACCTCATTGAACTCTACAAACAGGGAATAAGTTTGAAGCTCTGAAATTCCAGCAGCCTTGCATGCTACCTGTGAGCACCAGCAGGGAGTTAATTCTGTGACCTCATTTTCGTTTTATGAGTTCTCTCTGGCTGTGACTGAGGACTCAGGTGCTGGAAGTACTTATGGTCCTCTGGGGCAGGGAACAGAAGACCAAGCAAAAGGTGCAGAGGCCTCCTGAAGATAGTAGGGCCCCGCAGTGCACTTCTCGAACTGCTGTAGTCTCCCAGAGCAGATATCTGTAAGCCCTTTCTACTAAAGTCCCGCTAGGAAACATCTCAGGCTCTAAAAGATACCGAGACAGCTCATCTCTACCTGGACCACACAGAAACAGGGCCTGGCTGGGTGCCAAATAAAATTTTATCTATACAAACAGGTGCCAAACCCGAGTGTGCCAGCTCCCAATGCCTACAGTATGTCAGCCAGGTCTGGAAAGCAGCCGTGGCTGCCACCAGTGCTGCCCCCAACAGTGAGTCATACCCAATGACCCAGAGGCAGGTGTGCGTTCCTGGCCTCTCACATGTGCAGTGTGTAAGGAATAGGCATTCGGCCAGTGTGGCGGTGAAGTTAGGGTGGCGTTAACCAGGTGACTCCAGGTCAGAGCAGTCAAGGGCTAAAATGGGGCCCTTTCTCCCATCTGACCATGTTCAAACCAGGGGACAGTCTCTTGGTAAATGTCTACTAGTTATACAAAGGAACATAGCCCTCTGATATCCCCCAAAGGACATAGAGCATGAGAAATGAGTACATGTATGTCATATATGAGCCACCAAGACTCAAAGGATGTTTGTTACTGTAGCTCACCACCCCCTGTCCTAACTGATCCCTGGGGATGTTTGTTACTGTAGCTCATCACTCCGTGTCCTAACTGATCCCTGGGGATGCTTGTTACTGTAGCTCACCACCCCCTGTCCTAACTGATTCCTGGGGGATGTTTGTTACTGTAGCTCACCACCCCCTGTCCTAGCTGATTCCTGGGGATGCTTGTTACTGTAGCTCACCACCCCCTGCCCTAACTGATCCCTGGGGATGTTTGTTACTGTAGCTCACCATCCCCTGTCCTAACCGATGCCCAGAGATGCTTGGTACTGCAGCTCACTATCACTGCCTGACTGATCCATTTGCATGGAAAGTAAAGATGAGAACTGGACATCACTAGTTCCCAAGGTGAGGAAGCCAGGCCCTGTCTAGTCTCTCCTGATCCCTTCTGACTCAGTCAGAAAGTGAGGCTGGAAATCCCTGATGGGAGCTAGTTATGTCTTCAACGTCTGCTAAATTCCAGCAAGTATTTGTTTTTAACAAAACAGAGACAAACCCAGGTATGGGGACTTAAGCAGAGAACAGATTTAGCTAGGACTGAAAATGTTTGTTTTGCTTGTGTTTCTCCTTTTTCTGTGTTTATTACTGAGGACAAATGGTACTGCAGTGTCAAGGTGGAGTTTTCTCCTTCGACTGTGCGTAAACACCGTGACAATGTTATAGCTTTATAATGATAAGCTTTACGGAAGTGTGAGTCCCTTTGACACTGACAGGAAGAAATGTGAAGTAAGATGAAATGGTATAGATTTGAGACTATGGTGACATTGTGAGGGTCCCAGGGACATACAATGTTGGGACTTGGGGATCTGGTTGTGTCTTCCCTTCACAGACCTGAGGTAGGGGCTGGGAGAGAGCCATCCTCAACAGGGCGTGACTCAGTTCTCCAGGGACCAGGTTTTGCCATCCAGAGCCTGGGTCATCCTTGGCCCCATGGTCCACGGGAACTGGAAGAACGGTGTCCACCCATTGGCCACTGTATTTACTTACCCTAGGGAAGGACTGCAGTGTGGCTGAAACAGTGTGAGTTTACACCTCTGTTCTCCACCAGTCAGACGTCTACGGTGGAGGTGTCTCCGTTTGTCCCTCGTCTCTGGTAGCTGCCAGTGCTTTTACCCTGCAGACATCTCATGCCAGCTCATCTCTTTATCCCAAGCACCCTTCCTGGGGGTCAGCACCCAAGTTTCCCTGTTCTTACAGCACACCCTAGTCCCCATGGCCTCCTTTAACTTCATAGCATCTTCCAAATGAGATCACGTTTATGGGTACCAGGGTGAGGATGTGAATCTGTCTTCTCGGGGGACACAAGCCAACCCCCAACATCCTCCTCTGGTGTTCTCTTGCTGAGCAGCGACAGGCAAAGAATCCTGGACTGTGCCCCTGAGACACCCAGACTTCGCAGAAATTGAAACCACCCAGGCGAGAGGGGCTTCAGAGGCTGCCCAGGCCAGCAGCAGCTGGCTGTCATTCGTCTCGGTCTCAGGCAGCAGTAGCTCTGCTGTCCCAACCTGGCAAGTTCAGGCCGAGAGGCCGCGGTAGCCAGCGAAGGTCAGGCGCCCTCCCTATAGGATAAATAGAGTGGGTCCCAGCCAATCCCTCCGGAGGCCACATAGTATCTCTTTCAAAGATCTCAAAACATCCAAGCAGACCATAGCAAATTGACTTTATTGTTTTAAAACCAGCCCCTTCTAGCCGCCACCACTCCTCCCCTGGGGAAAAATTCATAATAAACGTCCCTGCAGTGTGCACCTCTGTCCTCCTCTGTAATGTCAGCCCCGAGGCCACCGTAATTCACGGTATGCCCTGATACTGGGCATTTAACATTTCTCTGTCACCACTTTGATCACGCCACTACCCATCAGTGGCCAGTTTAGTACCAAATGAGCACAGCCAATCCTGACTGGAGACACACAAGCACATTGCTCAGAGGACAACCTCATCCCGAGAAATGCTGTGTACCTCCTTAGAGACAGGGATTCTAACTGTTCTGGCATCACAGATTAGTGTAGATTGGCTGTTCAGTGAGCCGCAGGGATCCATTTGGCTTACACTCCCTCACTAAGTGTTGGAATCGTAAGCAGTGACCTCCATTCCTGGCTCGCCTCCTTCCTTCCTTCCTTTCTTCCTTCCTCCCTCCCTCCCTTCCTCCCTCCCTCCCTCCCTCCCTCCCTCCCTCCCTCCCTCCCTCCCTTCCTTCCTTCCTTCCTTCCTTCCTTTCTTTTTCTTTCTCTTAATGTAGGTCTGGGGAATTGAACTCGGGTCCTATTTACAACAGCTTGTACTTACTAACTGAGCCATCTCCTCAGGCCAACAGGTGCTTTTTGTTTGTTTCTGTTTTTGTTTTTGGAGACAGGGTTTTTCTGTGTAGCCTTAGCTGTCTTTGAACTTAGTCTGTAGACCAGGCTGGCCTTGAACTCAGAGAGATCCACCTGCCTCTACTTCTACCTCCCCTTTCAAATGCTGGGATTAAAGGTGTGCACCACCACCACCCGGCCCAAGGGATGTTTTTTGACAGAAGAATCTGGAATAACCTTTTCCAGTAGGATCACACTGTAGGAAGGTGTTTTTGTCAACACAGTTGTGTGGTTTCACCCATGACGCCCCTCTGTAGCACTCAGCTCAAACGGGAATCAATAGTTCGGTAGTGATTCCCTTCTAGAGGGTTCTATAGTTTTGCATCCAGGATCTCATGATACCTGGGTAAGCAAGTTTGGGGGTTCAATATGGAGCCTCTGAGCCCACCCAACTTCTCTCCGGCTCTGGTCTTAGTAAGTCCCATGAGCAGCAGCCCTCATTCCCAGGGCCTCAGTTTCCACACTGTGCGATGGATGCAGGTGACAGATGGTCTTCCTCATCACTGAGGACCCAGAGAGACAGGGATCAAACACAGGCCAGGGCTCAGCTCAGTGTAATAGCGTTGCCCTGGGTGCTTCACCTCAGATGATTGCTGGCTGTGGGCTATGGGACTCTAACCCTAGTCTTGGGTCCCCTCTCTGCATAACATGTCAGCAGGGCAAGTCTGGCTTGCTTCAACTTACTGTGTTCCCCTGTGGGCTATGTCTCTAGCCTTCTGCCTTTTTCTGCCACTTTAAAGGCCCTTGTGACCCTATGAAGCCCACCCAGATAATCCAGAACTGCCTCAATGAAGGTCAGCTGACAACAACTTCCATGCCATCTTCAACCTTAGTTCCCGTTGCTACGTAACCCATGCAGTCACAGGCTTCAGCAACAAGGACTGGTGGTGTAGGATGGGGATGGGTAGGGTGGGGGTTACTCTCTGATGACCACAGTTGTCACCCATCAAGGACTGAGCCATAGCAGCTGCTGCAGCTGTGACCAAACAGATCAGCACTGCCCTGCCCTCTCACGGAGATCCTCCTGCCTCTGCCTCCCGAGTGCTGGGATTAAAGGAGTGCGCCGCCACCGCCTGGCCTGCAGTCTACTTTTTAAAATATATTTATTTAATAAAAGTAGTGTCTCAGAGGCCAAAAGAGTCACAGAAAAGCAGAGATGGGGGAGGGCTGAGAGGCTAGTGGGGCCAGAGACGGCCTGGTTGGGAAGGGATTTGAGCAAAAGGCAAAGGGCACCAGGTGAGTCATGGGGAGGTTCAGGGAAGGGCATTCCAGACAAGGAACAGCCCCTGGAAAAGTGACGTGCACTTGAGGACTGAGGAATGGCAGAGCCAGCATGGCCAGGACTAAGGAGGTGAGAGGTCAAGAGAAGCAATGGGGCCGGAGCCTGGATCAGGAGGGCCATATCTGAGCCTCCAAGGAGGCAGGCAGGGCTGGAGGATCTGAAGACAGCATCCCCGGTACTTTCCCAGGTCACGGAAGCAAGTGTTGTCATCTAAGAGGCTTGAGCTGACCCCAGATCATTTCTGTGTGGTTCTGGAGGCCAGAAGCATGTAGCAAGTTGTAAGAGGGTTCCACCTGGAAAACTACTCTGCTGCTCCCTGCCCCACTCCCCCACCCCACCCTGCTGCCATGTCGGATTCCCATCAGGATCCCTGTATCTTTCTCTACCGCTCTGGGGAACACTAGCCTGGTTTTAGGGCTCATACTTACCTAGCAGCACACTTGCAAAGGCTGTTCTTTAGCCATGAATTTTAGGACACTGGGTACTTATATTTGGAATACAATGGCTATGGAGAACAAAATTTCAGGCTCGGAAAAGGCACGCTAGAGGCCATTATGATATGGGAGAATCAGCGTCTTACATACTGTAAACGTAAACAAACCCTCCTACCTGCTGTTTGTAAAAGCTCTCTTTTGAGATCTTTTACAAAGACCTGCTTTTTTAATATAATGTCATTTAGCTACCTGGTAGGAGTATCCTGAGATATGTGTGTGAACCTCCCAAAGCTGACTGTGTATTTGGAAAACACATAAGCATCTTTAGCAAACCTAAAATATAAACTTGTGAGCACCCATACGAAAGCAGAAAATGGCGTAAGAAAGTCTATGGCTTTCTGGGCTGTAGTTGGTATCTAGGACCAGGATAGATGAGGTTACTGGGGCTCCTCCTAACAACCTGATGTCCTTTTCACCAGCCCGACATTCCCTTCCACCCAGTTCTGTCCCTGGAGCCCCTGGGTACATTCCAGATACATGTCACTCAGGCTAGAAGGATTTCAGTCTTTGCGTTTTTAAATTTATTCTACATTTATTTGTGTGCATGTGCCACCACACATGTGGAGGTCAGAGGACAATTTGTAGGAGTCAGTTTTCTTTTTCCACCATGTGGGTCTGAGGATCAAACTCAGGCTCTCAACTTGGCAGCAATCACCCTTCCAATCTAAACCATCTTGCTGGCCATCTTCCTTTATATTTTAATTCCCCCTCAGGCAGACCATGGCTCCTGAATATGGAGGACACTGGTGTGGACCTGGCCAGCAGAACCCTCTGTTAGGAAAAGGGACTGGGCAGCATTGATAATGGGTTCTGCCCAGAGTTAGTCCACAAGCCTGTCTTCACAAAGCCCGGCACAGGTGCCCCATTCATAGTGACAGTTACATCACTTTAAAGTGGTCCCAAAGAACTGCAGCAAGAAGTGACCAGTGCCAAGTGGCCAGCAGCTGGCTCAGCAACTGGCAGGGGTGAGCCCTGCCTAACCACTTCCCAGTCTGCCATGCAGAACTGTGGCAGGGCCACACAGGTCCCCTGTGTGTGACAGCCAGCCCAGAGGGGGCATCTGCAGCCCTCCGTGGTGGCCCCCAGTGTTGTTCCAGCCTTATTTATCTTACACTATTTATGTCAGTCATTAAAGGGCCCTGAAGGGCTGGGGTCAAGGGGAAGCTGGGTTCAACCCTGAAAAGACAGGAGTTTCCATAACAACCGTCGCCATCTCATTAAAAAGAAGAAAGCCAGAGGGCAACAGGCCCAAGAAGGGACACTCAGAGTCACCAGCAGCCGGAGAAGCATGAATCATGACACTCTTATCAGATCAGCAAAAATTGGCCAGAGTTCTGTACTGAATGCTGGGGGCAGGGCCGGGGAGCAGGTGCGGAGTATAAGGCAAGAGCCCTTACAGGCAGCCCTCCCTGGTCTCCTCCAAGACATTCAGGGCCCATGGGAATGAGTGTGAAGATGCACACAGCAGCCTTGTGTCACACCCATGTCCTCCTGGGAAGTTAGGACCAATGTAAGGAGGGCACACAACAGCCTTGTTAGTAGCTTCACACTCGTCTCCTCCTGGGTAGTTCGGACCGATGTGAGGACACACACAGCAATCTTGTTAGGGGCCTCACACCCATCTCCTCCTGGGCAGTTAGCAGCAATATGAGAACACACACAGCAGAAGACCAGGCCACTGCCAGGGCATAGATGATGCTCTAGCAGTGAAGAGGTCAGAACCATTTGATGGCATGTGAAGCCTGGGAAACGAACGGCACACACCCAACCTCACAGACCTGACACCTGTTACCCGAGTACCTGTGTGTGCCTTGTACTAACAGGAACGTGTGCCCCTGTGGCCTGGATGTAGTTTGTTCCCAAAGAACTCCCATGTTGCTCCTCATGGTGCTGATGCTGGGAGGTCATAGGTCATGAGAACTCAGAAGGTGGTTCTTATAGGATCCCCGGATAACTAGCTACAAGAGAGTCAGAAGAGCAAGCATAGGTCACATAGTTCTCTGCCCAGTGATGTAACCTTTCATTTACACACACACACACACACTCAACCCTGATGGCAGCTGTCAAAAGCGCCTTCCTCATCATCTGGTGGCCTGATCTTGCACTCTGGCCTCAGATTTTACTCAAACCTCTCTTCTCTACAGAGTTAACCTGCCTTCAGCATTTCCTTATAGTAATAGAAAAATAGAAGTAAAAAACACAGTGTAAAACAGTTTCGTACACCCCACAGTTATTGCCTAGGAGAGGTGGCTACTGAGAGGAAATAAATGAAAAGAGGGGAAATAAGAATAAAGGACCACGGAATGAATTGCCTCATTAGCACCTCGGTGCAAGGTGGCAAAGAGGCACAGGCCATGCAGGCGAGAGGACCTGAGTTCAGATCCCTGACACCTCTGTAAGAAATCATGCCTGGTACCACATGCCTGGGACCCCAGCCCTGGGGAGGCTGAGATAGCACAGTCCCGGGGCTTGGTGGCTGATCAGTTTAGAGCTCCAGGATCAATGAAAAACCCTGCCTCTAAGACTAAGGTGGAGAATGACTGAGGAAGACACTTGTTGACAGCCTCTGGCCTCCATGCTCATGAACACACACACACACAGTGCAAAGTGTGGCAAATTCCTCTCTCCAGTGTGACAAGGCCTCAACTCCCTCTGCCTGTTGTTCAGCCCAGTGATCCAAGATGACCTTGAGTAGAATGGGCTAGTCTAGACTTTCCACCCAAGCCTTCTTCTTCAAGTATGCAGGCCAGCCTTGAGGACAGGCGGATCACAGTTGGTCCAAGTGGACCAAGTAGATCCCACTGGGATGGACAAGGTCTGTGCCCTTCACGATTAAGGACCCTCTGTGTAATGGCAGTCAGGAGAGAGACCCAGTGGGGTCGTGTCCCTGCCTCTGGTTCTCTTTGTCCAGCTACTTCCTCCTCCTCCTCTGGACCTCAGTTCAGACGAAGCCTTCCCCAACCCCACCCTTCCCCCAGTCACCAGTCTGGATTTCTCTGAGTCCACAGCTGGGGAGGCAGCTGAAGAAAGAGTTAGAGATAAAGGACACTTCCTCCTGCCTCCCTTGGATCCGAGTTCATGCCTGCAGATTGGGTAGAGGGCAGGAAGGCTCAGTTATTCCAACAGGTGAGAAAGCAGAATCAGAAAGCTAGCTCACCCTCCAGGAGGGCAGGCTGAACCTGTGGCAGAGGCCAGGGGCTGCCTCCAGTGTCTGGCCTTGGGTTTACCACCACACTCCTCCCCGCCCCTGGGTTACTCTTGAGTAGTCTCTTTTCTGGACTAGGGCTGAAGTTTTCTTAGAAATGTGCTTACCCACAATTCAGTCTGTTACCATGTTGTATTCGATGCAATGCCACATAAAGTCTAGTATGGGAAAAGGCAACGATGCCTTGTGTGTGGCTCCTCAGAGGAGGCCGTTCCAAAGAGTCTGGCAGACTTGAGGGTACGGGCGTGGTTGTCCTTCCCAGAGCCTAGCTCTCATTACCTCTTCAGTGTTCCTCCCTTCAAGTTCTTGGGGGTTGTTTATTGGTTTTGAGACAGGGTTTCATTGTGTTGTGTAGCCTTGACTGTCCTGGAAATCAGTTTGTAGACCAGGCTGGCCTTGAACTCACAGAAATCCACCTGCTGCTCACTTCAAGTTTAAACTCCTTTGTTAACCATACTAGAAACTAGTATTGATCCAAGATGTGCTGAGGGTCTGTCTGACAGACTTGGCTTGGGAGGTGCACATTTCACACAGTTAGGAAGCCCATTTGGAAAGCAGTTGCTAACAGCAGGTAACAGACTGACAAAGGACCCACTGTGTGCTAACAGCAGGTAACAGATTGACAAAGGACCCACTGTGTGTGCTCAGGGCTATCAGAACCTGGGAGGGGCCATTGGAAGTCACCTCATCCAGCCAAGTTTTGAATCCCTTCCTTCCTTTTGTCACTAATGGTCTCTTCCTTTCGACCATCCACCCCCCCCCCCATTCTGGCTCTTGGGGTAGAACTTCTAGAACAAATCTGGGGTTCTCCACGGCTTGTGGATGCCTGTTTCCCCTGCGTGCCTGAAGGGCGGGGTCTCTGGATGTAGGTATCCAGGCTGGCAGCTTCTTGGTGAAAGAGCTTGGAGCATGTGGTATCGCTCTGGCCTCTGCTGGCCCCAGTGAGACATGTGTTACACTGCAGGGCATCGTCCGCTACACTGCAGGATCCATTTGCTTGAACTTGTGAATGAATAAAGATTCTCCCAGGAGCACAGCCTGCCAGCCCTGTGACCCTGCACAAGTCAGAGTCCTCAGTCTGTCCTTCTCCACAGAGATGGTGATACACAAATGTATTTAATGCCCCTTGCTGTGCACTTGAAACTGGATAAAGTGGTATTATGTTCCATCATTTTTACCACAGTTTAGAAAAAAATAGTTTGGGACTGAACATAATTCCAGCACTTGGGAGGCAGAGACAAGTGGATTTCTATGAATTCGAGGCCAGCCTGATCTACAAATTGAGTTTCAAGACAGCTAGGATTATACAGAGAAAACCTGTCTCAAAAACAAAGCAAAACAAACAAACAAACAGTTACCAAGGTCAGCAAGATAGTTCACAGGTGAAAGCACTTACCACCAAGCCTGACACTATGCCCTAGAATAAAACAGCATTTTAGCAACCACAGTAGGCAGGGCTGACACGGCTGTGTGCAGGGTCACCTTTACTGTTCTCCTTAACCCCTCAGAATGCATTCTTTTTTTTGTTTACTAAAGAAACCGAGGTCAGGGAGACTCGGCTCCAGTTCACAAGTCCTGCCCCCCACTCCAAGCCTGAGAAGCACATCTTTTGCTACTCCTCCCCCAAGCCCTCCCTGATGGGATCCTAACCTGTCCTGTCCTCCTGCAGGCACCACAGGGCTCTACCAAGGCACCAACGGATTGACCAACACGACCGGATTTGGGAGCGTGCACCAGGTAGACATGGCGCTGCCAGTTCTCTTCTCGGTTCTTTCTCTGAATGGTCCCCTTAGCTCAAGGTGCACCACAGAGCCACCTCACATACACAGGCCCCACCAGAAATGTGACCTCTCAGTCCTGCCTGAGTTTGGGGGGCAAGACTGTGCAAAAGACCACTAGAAATAAAATGGCAAGGTCCCCAAGATGTCAGGTCTGCTCTTACCTGAGCCCAGAGCATCTAGGCGCTCTTGAATGTGGGCTCTGAGTGCAGTGTGTGCTTTTTCTGGACCATGAGCCTCTCAAGCGGACAGCACATCCTGCTCCCTCTGCATCCAGTGGGCACGAGGGGCTTCAGCATTGCTTCGTGGGACATTGGGATGTTTTCCCTAGAGCCAGCTAAGAATCAGTCTAGAAAAGAGCTGGATGTGTGGGGTGCACACCTGTAATTCAGCAATCAGGAGGGTGAGGCATGAGGACCAGGTGTTCAAAGGTCATCCTCAGCCAACCTGAGCTACATGAGACCTTGTCTCAGACAGCCAAAGAAAAAGTTATATGGGGCCTGGAGAGATGGCAAAAGACTGGAGTCTGGTTCTCAGGACCCACCTCAGGTGACTCACCACTGCCTATAACTACAGCTCGAGGGGACCTGGCACCTTCTTCTGGTCTCCATGGGCTCCAGCATGTGTGTGGCATATACCCATATACATTTTCCTTAAAGAATTAGCCTACAGGGGCTGGAGAGATTGCTCAGTGGTTAAGAGCACTGGCTACTCTTTCAGAGGATGCTGGTTTGATTCCCAGCACCCACATGGCAGCTTACAATGGTCTGTAACTTTAGTTCCAGGGGATCCAAAGCCCTCACACAGACACACAGACATGAATGTAAGCAAAACATCAATACACACAAAATAAGAATAAATGAATCATTTCAAAAAGAAAGGGAGTCTAGAGAGTTGGCTTAGAGGTTAAGAGCACTGACTGCTCTTCCATAGGTCCTGAGTTCAATTTCCATCAACCACATGGTGGCTCACAATCATCTATAATGAGATCTGGTGCCCCCCCCTTTTGGCTATATATATAATTTATTATATAATATGTATAATAAATCTAAGAAAAAGAAAGAAAGAAAAGAAAAGAATTAACCTACTGGGAGGAGAGTGTGTAGCTCTGCCAGCATGCTTGAGGCCCTGGATCTGATCTCCAGGACTTTGGGGAGTGACTTGCTGAAGGACCCTCTTATATAAACTTCCTGTAAATCTGAAATTCTTTCAAAACCAAAGGCCCATGTGTTTCTAACACATGAAAGTTCAAAGAGTGATTCTTAAGTCTAGGTGTCTGTCTGTTTCACTCTAAGACCCTGTCACAAGTTAAGACCCCAGAAATTCTGAGTTAGTGGATATGAACTGGGGCCTATGGCATAGAACTTTCTATGAGTGCCTTGTGGATAAATCACTGGCTGTTGGTGATCGCTATAGTGGTGATGGGGCTCATGGGGATCATGGTGGAGTGGTAATTACGATGATGGAGATGGTGATGTTGGTGGTGGTTATGATGAGTGATGGGATGATGGTGCTGATAGTGATCATGGTAGTGGTGATAATTACAGTGATGTGATGGAGATGGTGATGGTGGTAGGGGAGCTGGTAATGATGGTGATGGAGATGGTGATGGTGGTAGGGGAGCTGGTAATGATGGTGATGGAGATGGTGATGGTGGTAGTGATGGTGATCATGGTAGTGGCAATAGTTACACTAGGGTGATGGTGGTGGTAGGGGAGATGGTAGTGATGATGATGGGGATGACAGTGATAATGATAATGATGGTGGAGATGATAAGGACCATGAGCTGAGTGTTTGAAACAGCAATGGGTGCTGCTGGGACTGGGGGAAAACACCCTGTTGAAGTTGATGCAGGCTGTCTGGCATTTCCTAGTGAGGACTGTTCTGGACCCTCGATATTGTAGGGGCTGCTGCACTTATAACTTTTTCCTGAAATGTGTCCCACCCCCAGGTCTGTGCTCTCTTTCTTGTTCCCACAAGGTCTTCGACGTTACTGTGAATGCTAGGCCCAGTTCTCATGCTGGAGACAGCATTGGCCAAGAGACTGTCGAGACCACACTCCTGTTCTTCAGGCCGCCCCCATCTTCAAACACTCAAATCCTTGAACTTGGGATTTCCTCTGTGTGTAGGGCAGGCAGGAAGTATCAGGGAGCTTTGCTGTCCATCCCCCAGCCCCACCTCCAACCCCAGGAGCTACTCAAGAGATGGCTAGACTCAGTGTGTCCATATCACCGCTCTTACCCCTTGGGAGAAGCAAGCGTGAGTGGGGATTCCCACCACCTCCGCCTTCCCAATCAGGTCATTCTGCCCACTCCTGTGACAGCTAACACAGGGCCACCTGTTTCTACTCTGGCCTCGTCTCTCCTCCCCTTGAGTCTCCTCTCCTTTCAGCCTTCCCTACTTGCCCCTGCCTCTTGGGTCAGATTCTGTTCATGAGAAAACCAAATAGCAATGATCTGGATGGTCGGTGTTTACTCTGAAGAGAAAGCCTGGCCTGCCAAGCCCGGCATCTCCTCACCCAACCCCTGTCTGTTTTTCTCTTGCCAGGATTACCCCTCCTACCCTGGCTTCCCGCAGAATCAGTACCCCCAGTATTTCAGCCCATCCTACAACCCTCCCTACGTCCCTGCCAGCAGCCTCTGTGCCTCTCCTCTCTCCACGTCCACCTACGTCCTCCAGGAGGCTCCTCACAGTATCCCCAACCAGACTTCTGAGGCATTGGCTGGTAAGTCCACTTACCTTTGCTCTTATCTGTGCCCATGGTCTGAGCTCCCGTGTGAAGGAGATTTGTGAGCTGTGGTCCAAAAGAAGCACACGCTTGGATAGTTTTCTGTCATCACCACCCTTGGTAACGTGCATTTATTAAGCACCTGCTGGTTTCCAGACACTCTTTAGTTTGAACAACTATAAATAAAGGGCTCTGTAGATGTTTTTTTAAAGATTGATTTATTTTTATTTTTTTACAAGGATGTGTGTCTTGCCGGCATGAGACTGGAGCTACAGCTGGTTATGATTCCATGTGTGTGCTGGGAACTGACCCCAGCATCTCTGTAAGAACAGCAAGTGCTTTTAGCCCCTGAGCCATCTCAGTGGGACAGTGTCCATTTGACCTTTATAGACCAGAATCAAACAGTCACACGGATACATTCCCAAATCGGAGTAGATTGCCACGATCCTCACAAGAAAGGAGCTTCTCAGCCCCACCCGCTTCCACACAAAGCGGTACAGATCTGAGTAACAAGTCACTGACTAGTAACCGTGGTGCTGGGACTCAAACCCAGGCCCACAGAGCTTCGTCTTCTGTGCCAAGCTAGCTACTCATCAGCCATGTGCAATTGAGATGTTTTCTTTTTTTTTTTTTTTTAAGTTTTTCGAGACAGGGTTTCTCTGTGGTTTTGGAGCCTGTCCTGGAACTAGCTCTTGTGGACCAGGCTGGTCTCGAACTCACAGAGATCCACCTGCCTCTGCCTCCCAAGTGCTGGGATTAAAGGCGTGCGCCACCACCGTCCGGCGAGATGTTTTCTAGAGCACACAGCGGGCAGGACTGATAGGGGCTGGGGGAGCCAAACCACTGGCTCAGCTGTTCTTGCAGAGGGCTGCGTTTGTTCTCAGCACCCACCTGGGGTGGCTCACGACCTATAATCCCAGCCCCAGGAGGTCTAACACCATCTTCTGGATTCTGTGGGCACTGCACATACGCATATGAAATAAGATAAACCTGCCTGGGACTTAGCCAGGGGTCCTCTGGTGTCTGTTCTCTCAGAGGAGGTTTGGCTGCCGTGACTCTCAGCTTTCCAGAACTTTTATACAGCCATCTCTGAGACACCAAGACAACACAGTTTTTGGGAACCCCTGATTGCACAGGACTTAGGCTCCAAAAGATAGGAAAAAAAGAAAAAAAAAAAAAACTCTTGTTAGGCAGGTGTAACTACAGGGTCAGGGGTCAGCATAACTTCAGGGGTTCTGACAAATTGTTGAGTCTTGGCCTCCGATCTCAGGACTTCATCCTGCTGGCTGCACCACCAAAAAGAAAAGTCTCTTCCTTCTAGACACTTCTGCTAGAGCCCTAGAGCGCTCTCATTGGCCAGCTGAGTCCCACGGCAATCCGGCAGCCAGTCTCTGTGGCTTAGGTACAATGCAGGAACAGAAGATATGGGTCTGGGTCTTAGCCCATAGCTGGATCTAGATAGAGTTTGGTCAGCCCTACCAGAGCCAACAAAGCGAGAGAAAGAGGGGTGGCCAAGGAAACCCAGAACCCCAGAGCCAGAAAGCAGAAGAGACACCCTTACCCCTGACCTGGGTCCCACCTCAGCTGTGAGCTACACAGCCCAGGCTGGTTTCAAACTTGCTATATCTGGACCAGGTGTCTCCAGATTCTTGTGCCTTCTTCATAGAATTCATGAAGTGCATGCAAATAGCAAGCCACGGGGGTTTTATTCGGGGGCAAAGCAAAAGCCCAGAGTGGAAGCGGGACTGGTGGGCCCCAGCAAGGTTGCTCAAAGCCCTGGTTACCTCTGGGGTTTCCTTTTGTGGGTTGGGAGGAGGAGGAGATGGTTGCCAGGGGCAGAGTGTGGGTGATTTTCTGTTGTGACTGACAGGCCTGGATTACATAAACATTGGTTTGCTGCAGATATCCTTCCCCCATGATGCATCTGGCCTAATCATATGTGTGCCCAGTCATGCATAGGCATAAGATGGTAAATAGAAGATTTTCACCAAAAAGGTCACTCAGAGGACAGTTTGCCTCATTGTGTGTATGTCTAAAACCAGTCCAGATTGGAGCAGCCCACTGCCCCCAGTTCCAGGATGTGTAGGGCCACAAAAGAGAGTCACTGAGGGGTTGCTAGGGAGTTACTAGGGGCTTTGAGGTGGAGTGACAGGTTGCTTTGTGTGTAGCTCAGGGCAGGAGAAAGTCCCTAGTTGCTAAACTATTCTGCAAACCAGGTGTCTCACAGGTGCTGGGGTCACAGGTGCAACCAGCCTAGAGTCTTGTTCTTTTGTTGTTTTGTTTTATCTGAGATAGGGTCTCATGTAGACCAGGCTGTCCTACCTACATCAGTGATGACTTTGAATTTCCCATGCTCCTGCCTCCCCATTCAGCCTTATTTTGCCTCTTTTCTGAGTCTCCTGGTGTTCTCAGGGTTGTTGGGAGCTTGGCAGCCAATGTCACGTGGACATTCATTTCTAGCTGTTCCTCGCTAGTTAAGGGATGAGAAAGAAGCAGTAGGCTCTTGGTGTGGTTGTGGGTCCAGATCTGCGTTCCTTTCCCCTCCCTGAGGAGCTCTTCATCCCTGTCCCAAAGACAAATGGAGACACCTGGTGAAGCATCCCAAAGTCCGCTTTGGCAGGAGTGTGGGGCTGACTGACTTTAATCTTCGTAATCTCACCCCAGAGTATCTACTGAACACACAGTCCCTTCTCACTTAGCAACTTCAAAATCATTTTCTTCGGAGAAAGAACATGGAGCCAGTAAGCTCCCCTCCCTGATCTCGGACTGTCTTTGGCATCCTGCTTCTCTGAATGTAGCCTCTGTGCACTGGTTTCAACAAAGGAGAGAAGCAAAGGGGCTGATGGGAAATCGAGATGGAGAGGAGCTACCAGCAGGAAGATGGGCCAGTGGATCCAGAACTCAAGGGTGGACTTGACTCATTGGGTGGTGCCCTTCCTGAGGATCTGAACCCTATCAGGAGCAAACACGGGACTCGTGTCTCAAGTGGCCCTTCATAGGGCCCATTCCTCGCTTATCCCTTGGCCTCAGCAATACTAAATAAATGGCCTCAGGTATAAATAATAAGTGAGTAATAGGTGCTTGGGATGGCTTTTACTGTGTCTCACAAGCTCATATAAAACGTAATGACATCACAGGGCTGGAGAGATAGCTCAGTGGTTAAGAGCACTGGCTGCTCTTCCAGAGGACCTAGGTTCAGTTCCCACTACCCAAACTGTGGGTCACAGTTGTTAGTAACTCTAGTCCTAGGGGATCTGATGCCCTCTTCTGACCTCCAAGGGCACCAGGCACACACGTGATGCACAGATACACATATTGCCAAACACGCATGCACAAAGAATAAATAAATCTTAAAGTGTTTAGTCTGATGGCATCAATGACTGTCACCTCCAGCTGAGGTCCCTAGCCTCTTTCTCCCCAGTGTCTGTTGCACAGAAAGAGCGTTTAGCCTGTGTGCACACATACGTGTACACACATGTGCACAGACATGTATATGAACTTGCACACACATATATACTCGTGCACATACATATGTGCACACAGAGATATTTAGTGTGTTCCACAAAACTCCACCTTTATTTCTGTCTAGGATGCCTGGTGTTCCCCAGGTACTCCAGTGGTCTGAGTGACAGATTCCACTGGCTTTCAGCCTTGCCAGGAAGGTCTCTGACACCTCCCTCCCCGCCCAGCCACATTGGAAGACACACTGACAGGCATGAACATCTGTGCAGAGGACGCTGGGCAGCCTGCTAAGCAGGACATAATCTGAACACCTGTCCAGACCCAAGAGAATAGGCACCACCAGTCATTGCTCAAGAACTCCTTTCCGTTGCTTAATGTGCTACAAATTACCCGGAAGAAGTTGGAAGGTTGTTTTTTAACTTCTTAAACTACCGCCCTTAGCCAGTGAGAGAAGGCTAAACTCTCAAGAAGAGAGTTAAGGTTTTTCTGTGCAATCAGATGACACCTAACGAACTTAGAAATGCACGCACCCTTTAGCCCAACCGTTCCACAACTAGTAGTTTATCCTAAAGACAACTCTCACATAAATATAAACACTTAAGAGAAAGAATCTTTACTGCAATTAATATCAGAGCAAAAGACTAGCAGCCATGTGGACCCACGTTAGGACCCAATTAGGTAAAGGGGGATGCATCCACCAGAGGCATACTACACAGCTCTGGAAAAGATGCGGTGATGTCTGACTAAGCGGCCTTCTTTGGACTGCTCTGATAGGTAGAGACAAGTAAAAGAATCACCTGTGAAAACCCAGACAGGTGTCTCACTCACTCTGAGATCTCAGCACTCAGGAGACTGAAGCAGGAGGATTGCCATGAGTTCAAGTCTGACCTGAGCTACATACTGAATTCCAGGCCAGGCTGAACCACAGAGGAAGACTGTGTCTTACCTCACCTACATGGGAAAAAAGCAAAACAAGGCATGAAATGTGTCCCCAGGATTTTCTTAAATGGAACTGTAGCTTGAAGGCCATGTTTGCATAGAAATTTCTGGAAAGGTTCAAAGTTGGTGCTCATGATCATTTTCTCTGGAAAAGAAATCCGGGAATGTGGAATGGAAGGGAAAGACTGTGATGACAGACGTCTGTAGGGCATATCTCAGCAGCCGTGTGTCCCCTCCAGCAGCATCCAGGGTGTGTGGGAGAGACTCACATTCTGGACCAGAAAGCAAGTTCCAGTTAAGTTAGCATTCAAGACAGAAAGTCCATCCTCTGGCAGCATAGAATTAAATCAGTAATAAATAACAAATCCTTCTGGAAATTTCTTGAACGTTTTTACACTTATAATGCACTTCTACGTAATTTGGAGGTCAAAGAAGAAATCAAAAAGAAATTTAAAAGTCCTTTGAATCAAATGAAAATAAAAACACAGCATTTCAAAATTTATGGGATGTCATTAAAACAGCAAAGGGAAAATTTTAACAGTAAGCGGCTGTTTAGAAAAGAACAAAAGAGACTATACAAAGATGGAGGCATTGGCAGCACCCGCAGGGCTGCGGGGTGCTCCGAGGAGCCTGAGAGACCCATGGAGACTTCGAGGAGAGACGTGGCAATGGACAGTGAGCCTGCAGAGGGCACAGTATCTCCGGAACAACTTTTAAAAGGTGGGTCTTATGGGAAGATGCTTTAAACAGTGGTTTCATGGAACCGGAAGAACAGATAGAAGGATGGAGCAGCGCGCTCAGAAGAGAGACGTGGAACTAGGGATGCAGTGGCAGCAGTAGGCGCGGGAGCACGGCAGACAAAGGACCATGTTACTGACAGCTGGAGGCTCGGGCCACCACTGGCCTGCTTTGCCCCATCAATACAACAAGATACCCGAGACGAAGAATGGTTCATTTTCTGGATTAAGTCTCCTTAGGTCTCCTGGAAAGACCTCCATGGTCTATGCTGCCACCACCAGCCATATTGATGTTTGTGCTACTTGCTGTCAGAGGCCGTGCTGATGTCTGTGGCCTGTGCTGTGTCTGGAGGCCATGCTGATGTCTATGGTCTACACTGTGTCCAGAGGCCGTGCTGATGTCCGTGGTCTACACTGTGTCTGGAGGCTGTGCTGATATCCGTGGTCTGTGCTGTGGTTGGAGGCCATGCTGACATCCTGGTGCTGGGAACCATATGGAAGTCCATGATCCATGCTGTAACCGGCTGCTATAGGCATGGAAGCTTCTTTTATTGGTGACTGCAGATTCATAACTGAGCATGAGAGACATTGAAGATTTCTGTGACAACCTCTCCCCCCACCCTCCAAAAAGAAACAAACAGTCCAGACAGGAACATTGCAGAAAGCCATGATAAAGATGCTGATATTGATGGAGGGGAAGGAGGTGGGGAAGGACTCAGTTTTCTTTAAGCAGCTGGCCAATGAGAGTTTGGCCATGCTCCAGCAAGCATATGAGCAACACAAATTGGACTGGGTGTTTGTTTGGCCTTTTGTGGGGGTGGTGGCACAAGGGTGGGAGAGTGGACCTGGGAGGAATGGGAAGCAAGTGTGATCAGGGTGTATTGTATGAAATTCCCAAATAATTAATAAAAAATAAAAAATATTATGTTGAGGAAAAAAAATTAAAGAAGAAAGGGGATTGCAAAAAGAACATCTCTTTTTTAATTTTTAAAAAATATATTTATTTTTATTTTGTGCATACAAGTGTTTGTCTGCCTTTAGATGTATGTATGTCACATATTGCAGTACCCATGGAGGCCAGAAGAGGGCATGAGATCCCCTGTAACTGGAATTACAGATGGTTGTAAGCACCATGTGGTGCTGGGAATTAAACCCAGGTCCTCTGGAAGAGCATCCAGTGCTCTTAACCACCGAGCCATCCCTCCAGCCCCAAGAGTTCTTCTATCTTAAGAAACTCACAAAAGAGACAAATTAACCCCGAATAAGCAGAGGTACAGAGGGGAAATCAATGGAAGTTGCAAACAGAATTGGTGGGGGCAGGTAAATGGCCACAAAGTAGAGAGGTGACCTCACCGTGATAGTACCTGGGTTGACAACTTCGATCAAATGTGGATTTCATGAGAGGTGGAAACTACCCAACTAACACAAGAAGAAAGTAGTTCCCTACACAGGCGTGTACCCAGTGAACGAAAGAGTATTTTTCCTATTGTTGTTTTTGAGGTCAAAAAGCAGAGCTGGGGTGTGACTCTGTGAAGTATTTGACTGGACTGCATGAAGCGCTGGGTTCCATCCACATAAAACCAGGCGTAGTGGTGCACACCTTAATCTCAGTGCTGGGCAGCAGAAGGCTGGAAGATCAGGAGTTCAGAATCATCCGTGGCTACATAGTGAAGTAGCTGCAGCTTGGCCTACACGAGACCCTGTCTCAAAGAAAAACAGGAACCACAAAGAAAACACCAGTGCCAGATGGCTTTGTTGGCTAATTCTACTGAAAGTTTCAGTAAGAACTACTGATTCTACACAAATTTCTAAGAAAATTCAAGCCACACTTCCTGAGGGCCTCCACAGCTGGATGCTGAAACTGGACAAAGACATGAAAACAAAAACAAAAACAAAACCCCAGGCCACACACTTCATAAACAGAGATACTTCTAAAGAAAACAATAGTAGGCCAAACCTAAACTTTTATGGATTGGAGTTTTATCCAAAGGATGCGGGTTAGCTCACATTCTAAATTCAACTGATATCATTTACAATACTTGCAAGTTGAAGGTGCAGGAGTGCTTAACCCTTCCAAACCTGCAAACCTGGCAGGCAAGTGAGAGAGCGCTTCACCTCAGCTCCAGCTGGCGCCTGAATATCCTTTCATCCCCAGAGGGAAGTCAGCTGTCAACTCCCTAATCTTCAGTGGGGCGGTGCTTGGAGGTGGAGCTTTAGGAGGTGATCAAGTCATGAGGATGGAGCCCTTAGGAATGACTTAATGTCTCTGTAAGAGCAGGAAAGAGAGCAGATCTCTCTCCTGTGGAAGATAGGGCAAAAAGCTACCCATTGACAAGCCCAGAGACTTCACCAGGAACAGGACCAGCTGGTGCTTTAACCTTGAACTTCCCAGCCTCTGGAACACTGCGGACCTGGAGTCAAGGGGGCAAGCACACTGTTCTTGCAGAAGACCTGAGTTCAGTTCCCAGCACCCATTTTGGGTGAGTCACAACTACCTCAAATTCAAGCTCCATGGATCTGACGCCCCCTTCTGGTCTTCAAAGGAACCTGCACTCATGTGCACATACATAACCCTTACACACACACACACACAAATTTTTAATTTTTTAAAGAATATGCTTGTATTATTCAAATCACCCCATCAGTGCTAGTTTTGCTTTAACAGATCAAACCAAAACTGCACAGCTTCAAAGGATCTACAGACACCCACAAGACAATATTACAACAAAGATGTCTACTGATTTTCAGTAGTGGGGAGCAAAGCTTGGGCCTTGAGCATGCTAAGCAAGTGTTTTACCACTGAGCTACAGCCCCGGCCGTCTTTTAACCTTTTTATTTTGAGACCAAGTCTCACTACATTGCTAACCTTGAACTCACACTGTAGCTCGGGGCAGTCTTGAACTTTTGATCCTCCTGCCTCAGCTTTCCAAGTAGCTGAGATTACATCTGTACTCCGAGGATCAGCTCAAACGTCCACTCTTAGTACTTCAATCAAACATCTGAGCTGAGAAGAAATTATTCCTTCTGAAGAAAGTTGTTTCTGGGTCTATGCCAGGAGTGTCCAGGGCTGTGCCCCAAAAATGCTGGCTGGTGGGGAAATGCCCGACACCCTGACATCTCACATCACGGCTTCTTTTCCGATTGTATCCCTTAGTCTGCTAAGAAACTTAATAAACATTAAATTAAATAAAGTCCCTTGGGTGGTTTTAGTTTTTTGGTTTTTGAGGGATTTGGGGGACTGTTTGTTTGTTTAATTTGGTTTTTCGAGACAGGGTTTCTCTGTATATCAGTTCTGGCTATCCTAGAACTTGCTTAGTAGACCAGGCTGGCCTCAAACTCACTGAGATCTGCCTGCCTCTGCCTTCCAAGTTCTGGGGTTAAAAGCATGCGCCACCACCGCCTGGTGTCCCCTGGGTTTTGCAGGAAAATAGTCCTTCCAGGATAGGAGAAAGAACTCAGTCCGTTCCTAAAGACTTTTAGAAAAGACTGAGCCTCCCTCCTACCTGGGAGCCGGAGGAGAGCTGGCATCTGCAGGACACAGTTAGAAGCTAAAACCAGCAGCTGAGGAATGAGGAAATGGGATAGAGTGTTCTCTGAGGGTTCAAGAGGGTTTGCAGTTCTGATGCTATACTCACAAGAATAGGCACAAATCTTGCCTTTAATTTGTAGAGACTCCAGGCAGGTTCAGCTCTCTCACGAAACCAATGTGCCTCTGGGGCCTCTATTAAAATTATATCTATGAGGCCATGTTTTTACTTTGCCATGATCCAATCCCAGAGTCTGGCTAACTTTATAAAGGAGAAAAGTTTATCTAGCCCACAGTTCTGGGGGAGACCCAGGACTTTTCAGAGTGTGTCCCAAGTTAATCTGAGGTCCTCCCCAAAGTTCCACCTCTGAAAAGTCCCATCATCATCTCTCTGGGACTCAAGCCCCCAAAGCATGAACCTGGGGTAGAAGTGCTGAGAGTTTATCTCCCTGTGGGCAAGCATTTTCACCCTCTGTCTGCCTAGGAGTCTTCAGGCCATCAGCATGGGCCATCGCTGTAGTCACCTTGGCTTCTTTCAGACCTTCGAGCAGATACTCCCTCAGTCAGGAAGCCTCCCCTACAGACCTCTCATGTGACACCACCACCCAGCACCCTGCATACACCTGTATGTAGAAACCAGATGACAGTCTCAGGTGTCACCCTCCAAAATATCACCCTCCACCTCCCTTGAGACAAAGTCTCTCATTGGCCTGGAGCTCACTAATTAGGCCAGAGTAGCTGGCCAGCCAGCACTGGAGTCAACCTCTGGAATCAAACTTGGGTCCTTGTGCCTATACGGCAGATGCTCTACCAGTTGAATTGTGTGCCCCACCCCCACCCCAGCCTTTCCTGGAGGTTCTGAGGGTTTGAGCCTCTAGACAGGGCCCAGACCCTGAAACAGAGCCGCCTGCCTCACAGATATCTATTCACTGGGAGAAGGTCGTGAATGGTACAGGTAGCTGTAATTGGAATTTTCTGTCCTGCCAGCCAGCTCCCAAATAACCACATAGAGACTTCATATTAATTATAAAAGTTCAGCCTTTCAATTTAAATTAGCCCATTTCTATTCATCTATGTATGGCCACATGGCCTGTGACTTTGCCTGCCCTCCAGAATGTCTTGCTCCCTCTGTCTCTTGGTGACCCCACCTTCCTTCTTCCCCGTGCTCTCTTGTCCACAAGTCCTCCCTGACCTCTACCTGCCCAGCTATTGACCATTCAGTCCTTTATTAGACCAATGAGAGCAAGAGTACAAAGGTATAGCAGATGGCAGTGCCCAGCTGTTTAATCTTGTGATCTTGACTTCTGGTGCTTTCTTCATGACATCCTGGCTGGGGGTTGCGTGGTGATGGGGCTAGTGTGCTATTTCCCAGGAAGAGACACCCGGCCAGGTTTCTGACCTATGTATCTTCCCCTGTCGTTCCCCAGGTGACTACAACACACACAACGGGCCCTCCACTCCAGCCAAAGAGGGTGACACAGACAGGCCCCATCGGGCCTCAGATGGGAAGCTACGTGGCCGATCAAAGAGGAGTAGTGACCCTTCCCCAGCAGGGGACAATGAGATCGAGGTAACCAGGGGGTGTTTAATGGAGTAGAAGTCACTGCTGAGGGCTGGGGCTCTCCAAGTCTTTGGCCCATTGTACTTTGTAAGCACAACCCAGTGACGGCGGCATCACCCTGAAGAATTCCGTTGACTGCAATGAATCCTGCTGGGGCACTGATCTGGAGACAGACAGACTGACAGTCAGCATGGACCATGCTTCTCACACCTCAGTAGCATCCAAGTTCGCTGGAGGACTGTGGGCCCCTCCCCCCCGAGGCTCCAATTCCATAGGTCCTGAGCAAGACAGAGAGGTGGCATGTGTAACAAGCCCCTTAGCCTGCTGGACCCTAGAGGGGGCTCACCCTGAGAGCCCCTGGTAAGGAAGATGACGGACAGGGTCTTCGACCGGAGTACAGTGATGGGGACACTTTGGAAAGACAGGTGCCAGGTCCCATCCCAGACCAAGTGACCACAGGTGTGGGCAGTTTAGGATGCCTGGCTTGTCCCAACCTGGGGCATGCCCAAGGTCTACATCCTCAGTGTGGCCCTAGCAGCTCAGGCAGGGAGGTCCCCATGCTGGGCACAGAAGCACCTGCAGAGCTGGGAGGGACCTTTGCCCTCATGCTGCACACCGGTCATAGCCCACACTGCCTGATGTGGGGGCTCCAGGTCCCGGTGGTTCCAGTGCATAGCCAGAGAGAAAGAGGCTGATCTGAAGAGCATACTGACATTTGGCAGATGTGGAAATCTTCCTCGAACCAGCCTGCATGGGGGATGAAGACAGTGGGGACAGCAACCTCATGAATACCCTTGAGACAGACCCAGGGGACTACTGTGTGCTCGGGGAAAGAAAGCAAGCAAGTGCAAGGGTCTACGCTGCTCTATTTGTTAGATGTCTTATGTTTAACTCGAGCAGCATTAGCAAAGATGGGGTCTGTGCCCAGCATGACAAACACATCACGGTCCCACTGTCCACCTGCCTGGGCCCCTCACAGGACAGCCACACACTCAGATCCCGAGAGCCATTGTCACTCCTTGAAATCAATGTTACTTGACTGGGCATGGTGGCACATGCCTTTAATCCCAGCACTCCCAGAGGCAGAGGCAGGTGGATCTCTGTGAGTTTGAGCACAGCCTGGTCTACAGAGTGAGTTCCAGGACAGCTAGTGCTGTTACACAGAGAAACCCTGCCTTGAAAAACTCAAAACAAAACAACAACAACTTAAAAGTCCATGTGACTGACCCTGCTTTCCTCTCCCATCAGGCTGCTAGAAATTCATTACTGAGCCCTGCCCCAGCTCCAGAAACATATGAGTCTTAGGGTTGCGTGATCTCGGGACACAGAAGCACAGGCACTGCCCCTTCAGCTTGGATGCTGCTGCCCTTCTCAGTGTGGAAGCCGTGAGCCCAGTGAGAGGACAGCTGCTTGCTTATTGCCATACTGTCGCCAGCCATGGAAATCGCTGTTGGTCTTAAGGACACGGGGCATCAGCTGCCAGTCTTTGGTGGCAAAAACAAAAACCACAGAACCTACAGGAAAGGAAGGAAAGGGAGAGGAGGCTGCAACAACCAAGTGGAGCCTGGAGGGATGGTTCAGCTGGTAAATAGCTTGTCACTCAAGGACTTGAGTTTGACCCCCCCCCCATGTAAGAAACTCAAGGACTTGAGTTTGAACCCCCCATGTAAGAAGCCAGGCTGGACGGCCAGTAGGCTCTGGTTTGGGGGGGCGGGGAACAGCAGAAACAGGTGGATCCCTGGAGTTTGGTGGCCAGATATTCTAGCCAGTGATCTCCAGATTCAAGGAGAGGCCCTATCTCAAAAGATAAAGTGGAGAAACAATCAAAGAAGACATTGGACTTTGATAACCAGCGTGAACACACATCTGCATGCACAAGCACACACACACACACACACACACGAAGAACCAAGGATTAAAGAAATGCAAACCAGGGTCTAGGGTTGTGGCTCAGTAGTTAGGAGCTCTGGCTGCTCTTCCAAAGGACCTAGGTTCAATTCCCAGCACCCACATGGCAGCTCACAACTGTCTGTAACTCCAGTTCCAGGGGATCTAACACCTTCATATAGGCATATATGCAAGCAAAACTAGCAATGCACATGAAATAAAGATAAATTTTAAAAAAAGAAAGGAAGGAAGAAGGGAGGGACGGAGGGAGGGAGAGAGGTGGGGAACCCTGGGAACTACCAGAGGACTTTCAGATTCTGTCCTACCAAAGAGCAGACTGTCTGAGAACACAGCACCACTTGACCCAAGGTCAGACTCAAGGCCCAACTTAAGTATGTCCCTTGATTGACACCCTATGGGATGGGGGGTGAGGATGCCCTTATCAGAAGACCTGGGGGGACCTAGGCCAGGAGTGCCCACTACTGAAGCACCTGGTACCACCTGTCCCGCTGGCGCAGTTTAACGGTAGCTTATGGCTTTGCTGTTCCGTCATGGGAAGCATTGTCCTTGTGAACTTTTACTCTTATCCTTTCTGTTAGCCATCTACAAACTTTATGCCCTCTAGAACTCTGCCAGGGAGAGTTTCCACTGAAGAAAGGACTGCCTTCAGTCTGGGGCATTCTGTCCTCCTCTCTCTCAGTCCCCACCCCATTTACTTTGAGATGGGCTCTCACTGTGTTGTCCAGGATGGTATCAAAGTCCCAAACTCAAGGTATCCTCCTCTGTCAGCCTCCCAAATAGCTTTGGGTCTAAAGGAATGCCTGTGTAGCCCAGGCTGGCCAGTGATTCTCCTGCCTCAGCTTCCAAGTGCATGTACAATACTCTGCTTCTATTCTTTTTTGAACGGGGTGGGACTTGAGACAGGGCCTTGCTACTTAGCCCAGGCTGACCTCAAGCTCCAACTCCTCCCACCTGCCTCAGCCTCCCTGGTGCTGCACTTACAGGCAAGCTTCCCCTCCATCTTAAATCTGCCCCTTTTCACTGGACTGACATCCTTACACTTCCTTCAGTGGGGTTTGGGTCTTTTCAGAAAGGCTTCTGCTGCTGTTTGTGGCCTGCCTCCCTCCTGCATGTCCCCACCAGCTTGGAAGTGCATAGAGTAACCCAGGCATTAGTATTCCTTCTGGAGAGCTCTGCAGTTACCTGCTGTGGCTTCCGCTCTTGATGGGAGCATTGGGAGTGGAGAGACATTCTTCCATGGCACTGAAGGGGGGGGTCGAGGCATGGAAGTGGGGGCCCACAAGGCAATATTATTCTGGAAACACCTGGCTCTCCATCCTGAAGTACCAGCGTGTGAGACTAGGCACCAAGGTGTGAGCAGTGCTTTGCTTCTGAGTTTAATGTCAGCAGGCGTGCTCACACCTCCTAAGTCTTTGGCAGTTTCATACATGACAGAGGCCGGGAGGGAAACCTGTGTTGAAGTGGCAGTTCTGAGGTGTGGTAGCTGGAGCCCCTGAGCTGCGGGTGCCAGGAACCAGCTTGAGCCGGCTAATATGTAAAAGGAGAATTTTTTTGAAGGATGTAGAGCCCTCTTAGGACTCAAGGGCAGGGATAGCGGGACAGTGGAGCATCAGAGAGGTGATAGGAGATGGGACAGGGAAACCGGGTTGGGCCTCCCTCCTCTTTGTGAAGGAGCTAAAAGCTCCATGCTGTGCCTTTTTAATGACCCTCCCCCATACATTGTTTTCCAAGGAGAAATCTGTACCCAGAGAAAAATATAAGTAATAGATTTGCTAGAATTTGGGAAAGTTACTCTCCACACATCCCTTCAAAGACGTGACTTAAGGACTCAATGAGGTAAAACAAGACAGAGAATTGAGAAACAGACAGACTTAGAGTTCAGGAACAGTGGGTCCAGTTCAGGAATGCGTGGGATGGAATTCTGAGGGTGCTGCTCTTGGGGATCCCAGGGGTGATCCAGTCCACTCTGCCCCATCTCATCCCTGAAGTCGCCATGGACAAGGGCTGTGACTAAATTTGACATTAAAGTGAAGGCACACTACCACAAGAAAGAGAAAATCAAAGCAACGAGGAAACTCCGGCAATGGCCGTGAGTTCTACGGCAGGTGTGACTCAACCGGGAACACACCGAGATGATGTGAATCAGGTGATGCAGGGGAACGAGTGTGCTCTGAACGTGGATCGGGAGCTATGAGGTTGGATAGATTTGTTCCTTGTCTCAATGGTGAATGATAATCAAGAACTGTAAACAGCTCCTAGTTATCTACATTTAAAATCAACTAATGAAGGCCCAGAGGATAGCGCAGCCAGAAAAGGTGCTGGCCAAGACTGATGCCATGAGTCGGATCCCTGGAACCGTATGAAGATAGGAGAAAGCTGACTCCACAAAGTTGTCCTCTGACCTACACACACACACACACATGCACGCACGCACACACACAGCAGCACACACACCTACACATACATCATTCATATACAATGATAGTCTTTTTCAAAAAATCCACTTGTAGAAGATGCTTATAGTTATGAAACTAAACAAGCAGACTGGTTTGTTCATACTAACAATGGAAAAGTAATTCAATGAAGATTGAGAACAGAGACAAGGTAGGGACACCAGCACCCTCCTCTTGCCTGCTTGGTCCTCTGTCCAGGGAAGAAACGCAACAGTTCCATTTGTTAAAGTGGAAGATTCCAATGGCGTCAAGAGAGATTGTCCAATTGTTGGCAAGTCCATGAGGAAAGCTACCCCTGTGTTGTAGAATTGCAGACAAATCTGCTGCAAACAGAAATAGCTAGAAGTAACCAGGCTTACATGAACATTGTCGAGCGAGTCCTAAGGTTTCCTCGAGCCTTAGTTTGGCCCAAGTGCCTCCCTTTTTGAGTTTTTATGTGAAGACCTCCAGGTTCCAGCATGGGCGGGGCTGGTAGGAGTCCAGAAATTGGCCATGACAGTACAGTCAACACAGACGGGGCTGGGCGGCGGCTCAGGGCACAACGTGGGTCGTCTGGTTTATGACTTAATGGTCTCAAGACTTCCCCAAGAAAGTTGGGATCTGCAGACAGCAAGCCAGACTTAGGCGACTCCATCTTCCCTTCTTCTTTTCCATCACAGCGGGTGTTCGTCTGGGACCTGGACGAGACAATCATCATTTTCCACTCCCTGCTCACGGGGACTTTTGCATCCAGATATGGGAAGGTAAGGATCCATTTTGTCTTTCTCCTTTTTTCTTAGAAAGAAATCACATTTACTTAGTTGCTTATTCTGTATGCACCTGTGTGCCTGGGTCTGGGTGTGAACACACCTAGCACTGTAAGGGTGTGAAGGCCAGAGGAGAACTTGGGGAAGTCAGTTCTCACCTTCCACCCCGTGAGTCCCAGAGAGCGAACTCTCATCGTCGGGCTTGGCAGCAGGAGCCTTTACCCACTCAGCCAACCTGATGGCCCCTTTACTTCTTTTCACATGTGGCTGTGTGCCCAGGGTGCTTGTCCTGGCAATCATGGGGGCTGTTCTTGAGAAACATCAACCCAAAACAGCCCCTTTGGGTCCCAAGATTAACACTAGGAAGTGTTCCTTCGGTGTGTGACAATTTCACCAGTTTCCTCTCTGCCACCTCATACATTCCAACGCATGACGTCATCAATGTCTATAATTACCAAAGTCCTTGGGGGTCTCCTTCCTTAAAGGGCAGTGGCACGCCACAGCCAGACACATAGTAAGCTAGAAAATGGGGCAAAGGGCTCTCCTACTCCCTGGTTATCTGGAAGGTGACACAGACGTGTGTAGGCCAAAGGTTGACAGTGGGTATCTTCTTGTTTCTCTTGCCTTTTTGAGGTAAGGTCTCTCACTGAACCCAGAACTCACTGATTTGATAAGATTAGCTGGCCAGTAAGCCCTGGGACCACACTCAGGTGCACAGGTGTTGGGCATCTGGACTCGGGTCCTCATGCTTATGTGGACGCATTTTACTGACTGAGCTGTCTCCACAGCCTGCTGTGGGCTTACAGACCACAGCTGAACCATCTCTTCAGGGTGATTTGTAGGGGTTGAGTGTGGTACCTAAGAGGAAAACATAGTGGCCATCTACTCAGAGGTGAGACCCCAGGGGCAGCTGCTTCTAGCATGGGTGGAGAAGGGGACTCACCAGGCCTGGGAAACCCTTTTCTTTCTGCTTAGTGTGCTGGACTTGACATCACCTCATGGCTTTCCCAGCTGCTTGCGGTTTTTATGGAGGCTATAACAAGCTGGAGGTGTGATTAACAGGGTAGATTTATTGTCTGCCACAATGCAGTGCCGGATATAAAAATGGTGTCGGGGGGCGCAGAAACCTCTTGCCCATAGACACGCCGTTAATATGTGTGGCAGGTACAGCGGCGTGCATTTCCAGGCTCTCTGAAGCCTAGGCGGGTGCCAGCAACAAGAGCGGCTGCAGACATTAGTGGGCTCAGCAGCCACAGCAAACACATGCCATCCCCTAGGGCCAACTAACAAGTACACTCTCCCCAGGGCTATTGTGTGTCACCCAATGAGGCTGTTTTGTGGGTGTTCATCTGCTCGGTGCAGTGTCCACACACACACATACGGGCACACACTGGATGTACATTGGGTGAGACTCCGGGAGCCCAGGAGAAACTGTCCTTCCTATATGTGTCCCCTGGGTATCTTAAGCCACACCGGGAGGCCCCTCCAGGAAAGGACCCACCTCGCACTCCACTCTGAGTCCCATGGCCTTGGCCAACTCACCGCCTTCAGCGGGGCCTCCTAGCTGATCCCTCAACCTCTGCTTTCCCACCCACTTGTCTCAGCCCCCCAAGCAACTGTGAGGGCAGATGTGTGCCACCATGCCCAGTTAATGTCGTTTTCCTCAAGGGCCCTTTCCCAGCCATTTCCACCCATGCATCGCTCCCTAGAAAAGCACTTTGTGCTTCAACCGTAATTCTGCACCTCATGCATGCACACTTTGTGCTTCCACCGTAATTCTGCACCTCATGCATGTGCACTCTGTGCTTCTACCGTAATTCTGCACCTCGTGCATGTGCACTTTGTGGACACAGGACTCTGAGGACAAGGGACTATGAACACTTCTCATCTTCCCAACCCAGCATGCTTCAGGGGACAGGCTTGCTCAGTGAGCATTTGTTGAATGAGTGCGTCGGAGTGATACCCTAGGACGCCTGACCTCTGGGGACCAGAACTTCCATCTCTGTCTTGTTCGTTGCTTCATACACAGTCACAGAACATAGCCTCTCACTTAGCAGGCATCAAGTAATTGTTTGCAGGAAGAAGGGAGGGAGGAAAGGAAAGAGAAGAAAAGGAAGGAAGATAGTGTCAAAACAGAAATTCCTAACTGGTGGCCACTAGCCAAATTCAGCCTGCAGATATTTTTGTTTGGCCTCTGGAGTATTTTTTTTTAATGTGAATTTATCGCCAACATTTAAAAATCAGACAATTGCACAAACCAGAACAATCCAAATTTCCAGCCCTTTTTGAAAAATGAGGGAATCTGGCAAGCCGGCAGTCCCCTGTGACAGCAATCAGCAGGAACCCAACAGCGCTGCCCTTAGGGACGCGTGTTCTCCAGGCCCATAGCCCTGCCTGCCCTGCCTCTCCCAGAATGAAGCTCTCTTGTCCCTTGGATATCTGAGTTTCAGTGCCCTAGAACTACCAGGCTGTAGCTGGAAGAACCCCAGAGCTACCATGTGCAATCAGTCTCCATCATCTGAAAGAGAAACTAAAACTCAGAGGAAGTAAGATCACCCAAGAAAGAGGTCGGACCCAGGCCCGGGCTCATCTGCCTTCTTGTGTAATCTCTGGATGTCCTCATTCCTCTTCTAGAAACTTCCACTCCCTCCCTAGCACCCTAGAAGGTTAAAAATGATGTTTTTTATTTGCTGAATCTATGGACCTGATTTAAGAACCTTGAAATGGCAAGGTGATTGCTAATTTCTCATGTGCAAGCACGCACGTGCACAAGCACACATGCACGCACACACACACTCACGCAGGCACCACGCAGTCCCAGCAATAGCAGCTGAAGCTGGACCAGCCCCAAGGGGGGAAGCTCCTCCAGGCTTGCTCTCTGCCATCCCAGGAACTTGCTGTCCTTGCCAAGGTTATTCGCAGCTTGCCTCAGGTCTTCGTTCCAGCCAAGAAGAGGAAACCTGAAGAGAGAAGCCTTCTTTTCTTTTGTTATTGCTGTCAGTGTTAAATTTGATGTGAACATACATTTTGCTTAAATGTGTGTCTGTGCGCCAGGCACATACCTGGTGCCCATGGAGGCCAGAAGAGGGTGTTGACTATCCCAGAGTTAGATATAATTATGAATTACAGTGTGTGGGCTGGGAATTGAACCCAGGTCCTCTGCAAGAGCAGCCAGTGCTCTTAACTGCTGAGCCATCTCTCCAGCCTCTTTTCTTTTGTCCCTGTCTTTTAAGGGCCAGACCCAGAAGTTACACATATCACTTCTGTTCACATCCCATTGGCCGAAACCAATATTGTCACATGACCACACCTAGCTGCAAGGGAGTCAGGGCAAAATGGTCTTTCTCTGAGGTAATCACATGCCCAGGTAAGATGCAGGGGTTCTATTGCTCTGAGGAGGAGAAAGGAGGAAGAGACGGTGAAAGACAACTGGCAGTTTCTAACCCAAAGTACTGCCCAGCCTACAATTATTTCTGTCTATGGGACAACTGGATTTATGAGTCTGAACTCTAGAGAGAAGTCCAAGCTACAACTCTAAGCCAGAAGTCAGAGAAGTGGGAAGAGTGAACATGGCCATAACCTTGAGCCCATTTTGCAGACAGAGTAACCAGGACCCAGGAGGCAATGCAGTTGGGATATTTATAACAACTAGCACCCAAGGCCTCCACTTCTGGCCTGCTGTTCTTTCTCTGTGTTTCCCCGGCTGCAGTCATGGTACCTAGTCCTACCTGCTGAGAGCAAGCGGAACTTTAGGTCTGAAGCCTTCATAAGTGTGCCACACGGGAACTGATGAATTCACAGTATCTGATGAATTCACAGTACCTGAACCACCCAGGGATTACTGAGATTCAGGTCCGGCTGGATCCGGGAGCAGCATCCTCTGCTCACCCTAAGCCAGCGTCTCCACAGAATGATGGATTCCCTCTTGGAAATCCTACCTGAAAAAGGAGTTTCTGCTTCCTGAATCCCAGCACAACTCTTGTTCCACACCGGCTCCCCTGCCCATCTGCACTTCCGCTTGCCCAGACTAGACCCAGAGCCCATTCTTGGTATGGAAAAAATGGAGAACAAACCATCCTATACTCCAAACAAACGGACTGAGTGGGAGAGGGCTGGGCCCCCCAAAGGAACCTGAAGCTACCCTTCCTGGAAAGGTGGAAGCCCTCAGGTACATGCGGGCATCCTTGCGGGCGACCCGTGCCTCACTCTGTTGAACATTGCACAGAAGCAGGACTCAGATCCGTCACAGCCCCGGCCAGAGGAGGGATCCCTGTTTACTTAGGGAACAGACACCAGAGCTAACCGATTAAGGAATGATTCAAAACAGGGTTTCTGTGTTTTAAAACAGAAACTGGGCCGCCTTCCTGAGCCCAGTCAGGGAATGCTGAGTGCAGCTGTCACCTCCCAGTTCTCTGCCAATCCCTCCTCCACAGGGCTCCGCCCCCACCCCCACACCCCTACAGCCCTGCAGTAGCTACCACCCACATCTGTGGACTAATCAGCTGTGCTCCAGAGGTGACTGCCCCCTTCTCAGCCTCTTGCCCACTTTTCTCTGGACCCTGCTTTCCCTGCTGGGGTTAGAACACAGGTGGAAGATGTGGGAGTCTTTGCATGGAGCCAGGGTGAGATGCGAGGAGAGGCATGTTAGCCGTCTTTCCTCCCATGCTCCCTCCGTGCTTCACCTCCCCGAAGCTCCATGCAGGGGTGGGGGGGCTTCCCCCTGGGAACATGGCTCCCCTGGCACTGCTGTCAATGACCACCTTTCCGAGATTCAGTGTGCCCGGTATACACGGCTCAATGGGTTAGTTTATCCCCAGAGTTGAAAGAGCAGAGCCATTGTCTCGTTTTTAAAGTTTTGTTACATGTACTTAGTATGTGCGTATATGCGTGCACATGTGTGTGCCATAGCATTCGTGTGGAGGTCAGGGTCAGCTTGCAGGAGTCAGTTCTCTCTCTCCTTCCACTGTGTGGTTCTGGGGATCAAACTCAGGTGTATTGTGGGGAGGGGGTGACAAGCATTCGTATATAGGTTCATTTGGAGCCATCCGTTCTGCTCCACTGTTCTGTGTCTGTCTCTATCCAGTACCACCCTGTTCTGCTTACATCACGCTTACAGTCAGTTTTGAAATGGGAAGTTGACCTCCACCTTGACCTCTGTAACTGGCACCTCCATCAGGTACATTGTCTGTGGGTCCCACAGGACCTTTGCACATGCCGTCTCGTTCCCCAGTTCTCTCAACGTTCTTCCTGTGCGTTATTCAGGAACCTTCCCAAATGCTCCCTCATCATGCGAGCCTTGCCACCTCCTGTCATGGTTAGTGTCTGTCCCTCGCCCACCCAACAGCCGTGGCGGTGGAATGTGAACTCTGCGACAGCATTCCATGACAGAATTGTTGCTGGAGGCCACTGGCCCTGCCAGGTGTTTCCAGGCTCTTGGTGCCTTAGTCAAAGACCTGAAAAAGGCAGAGATTACACAGGTGGTAGGGGACTTCTCAGGAGCAAAGCTTCTGGGCAGATGTGTCCTGTGCCGCCTCGAGGGAGCAGCAGACGGCTTAAATCAGAGCACTCAAGGGCCCCCGATATTGTCATGCCTTCCATTTCGGGGTCTAGGAGGAGGAGCTGGTGGCTAAGGGGTGTAGAGCCATGGGTTTTCTGCCTTGATTGACAGACTTGAATGATGTAAGCCTTCGCTCACTGCGCATGCCCCTTCCCATCATGCATCTGACTTTAACCATGCTATTCACCCAGTTCTGTACAGACATAAGACAGTAAATAGGTGTTTGCCATAAAAGTTCACTCAGAGAATTGGGTGGGCTTTATTGCTCACACCACCACCCCCAGAATTCATTTGGGCCAAACCAGGCTCCTTTCTTTCACATTCAGACATGTTCTGGAATACATGTCCAGGGGAATACACAAAAGGGGTGTTGCCAGACCCGCAAGATGGCTCAGCAGGTAAAGGTGCTTGAAGACTTGAGTTCAGTTCCTGGAGCCCACACTGGAAAGAGACCCAGCTCCTAAAAGTTAACCTTTGACCTTCATAGAGATACTGTGGTATTTGTGTGTCATAAACTCACAGACCCAATAACAATGAATTAAATAAATTGTTTAAGGAGGGGAATTACCAAGTGGCTCCTAAGGAAGGGCTAACTAATTCTATTGTTTGGAGAGGAGTGTGTACAGAGCCCAAGTCAAGTGGAGTCCCAGCTCACTGAGCTATCCCTATGCTTTGCCTGTGTGCCAAAACTTGAAGCTTGAGTATCAGCCAGATTTTAATACAACATTTGAAAATTCAAATCAATACCAAAACTCAATAATGAAAGAAAATCAACATTTGAATAAGAGTGAGGAGTTGTGATTTAGCCACGACCTGCACCATTGTGCAGAGAAATTGACTTCCATTCAAGCCTGATTCCCCGGCCCCGGAGGCCCTTAAGTCTCTACGGCAGATTTACCAGTGTGATAACAGCAGGAGCAGGCTTTCCAGAGAGTTCTGGACAGTTGTCTGTGTGGGGGGGGGAGGTGTTCACACATGTGTGTACATGTTGGGGCGTGCATGTCAAGGCCAGAGGAGGAGGTCAGATATCCTCCATCACTCTCTGCTTTTTCCCCTTGAGACAGGGTCTCTCACTGAACCTGGAGATAGGCTAGCAGCAAGCAAGTCCCAGAGATCCTCCTGTCTTCACCTCCCTATAGTGCTCGGTTTACAAGTGTGTGTGTGTGTGTGTGTGTGTGTGTGTGTGTGTGTGTGTGCCCATGCCCAGATTTTTATTGTGACTGCTGAGGTTCAGAATTCAAGTCCTCACGGGTGTGCAGTAAGCCCTCTTTACCCACCATGCCTCCTCCACAGCCCCCGAATACACTCGTGTCTCTATTATACAGATTTCATTAACTTTTTCCACTTGATCCGAAGTACAGAAAAATGTTTTATTAAGAATTTGGGGGGGGGGTCAGTTTCCTTCCACCTTGGGCTGGACAGGAGCAGTGTCCCAGCTGTAGCCTGGGGCTAAAACAGAGCCTGGCAGGCAGTGGGATCCAGAAGTGTCTGCTGGGACCATGCGTATTGATGAGGAAACCTCTATAGGGTCTGGAGCAGAAAGAGTTCTCAGCCCTCACCGCACTACATGGAGTGAGGACCTGGTGAGGGCTGATGCAGTCCTCAGCCCTCGGGGTGCCACTGGGGTGTGTCCCATTCTTGTCCACAGAGCTTTTCATGGTGAGGATAGCCATGGTCATGGCCACCTCACAGCAGCCAGACTGTCCCTCTAGTGGGCTTAGCTCCTTCATGGGCCTCACAGGGACTTCAGTGCTCATGGAGTGGGGAGACCAGGGGTCCTCAGAACTTCCTCATCTTCAGTGGGTTTGAGCTTCGGGGACCCAGGCCAGGAACCAGTACTGCTGACTGGTCCTTTATCCCCAAACTTCCAGTCTGCTCTTTTGTGTGGGGGAAGCTGGAAGAGCAGTGGGGACTCACAGGGTCACCCACTCTCTGCCATGTCATTGTGGGAGGGAGCAGCAGGGCCTGTGGGTCAAACAGAAGCAGCTGGCATTGTTGCAGTACACCTCAGACTCAGCCCCCTGGTGCCCGGAGTGTGCCACACAGGAGCCCGCATCCACAGTTCAGCTCCACAAGTGCCCAGCCCCTCCTGAACCAGAGCCATAGCCCAAGCACTGAGGATACAGTGGGGAGCCAAGGCCAGGAAGAAGTTAAGTCTTTGAGGAGGAGGAGAAGGAGGACAATAGATGAGATAAACCAGGAATACGGAGAAAAACCATAGTAGTGCACATCTCTGGTCCCAGCGCTAGGAGGCTGAGGCACTAATTTGAAGCCTGGGCTACATAGACAGCCTGTATCAGAAAAAAGAGGACAGGGAACAGAGAAAGAAAAGAAGCATAAAGAGGTAATAAGGAACAGGAACGGGGGCTTAAATCCAATTTGGAGAAAGGCAGCCTTACAGAGAAGCTATATTTGAATATAAACCTAAAAGGAGGTAGGAAAATGGATGCCCAGTAGTAAAACATGGGACTAGCGTGTGCCAAGGTCCTGTGGTGAAAACCAGCAGAGGCCCATGAGGCTACGGTAGGGCAGGAGTTGGAGACAGCAGCGTTGGCACTGACTTCCGCTGTGAAACGGGAGCTCTGGGGTTGGGAACAGGGGAAAAGCCAGGCCACATTCTCTTTCTGAAGCCCTGGCTGCTCCCCAGAGAGGCATAGTTGGAACTGGGGAGAGCCCCCTGAAGTGTGTGTTGCAGTCCAGCTGAAAGACACCATGAGCCAGGCAGTGAGGGCACACAGCTTTAATCCCAGCACTGAGAAGGCAGAAGCAGGAGGGTCTCTTAGTGTGACCAGCCTGATCTACAAAGTGAGCTCCAGGACAGCCAGGGCTATACACAGAGAAAATGAAAACGACGCTGTTCACTTTAGGAGGTAGAGCGGGGAAGGAGAAGCGTAGCAGGCTGGACCTATTTTGAAAGCAGAACTGGCCACAGATAAAGACGTGAAGCAGGAGCTGCGGAGATGGCCGCGATACAAGGGTGCTTTGTGATCAGGAGGTAGCGAGTTCAGTGCCCAAAACCCACAGTGACACACTTGTAATCCCAGACATGCCTACACACACACAAACATCCACCACACACACATATATACACATGCGAACATACATACGTTCACCACACACATACTCATACACACATACAAACATACACACATACACCATGCACACACTACAGATTTTAAAAATAAAAAACGATCATGTTACTATTTTGACATTGCGAAGGTTCAAATAAGAGCCCAGCAGACAATTAGTTCATCCTGAGGCCCTTGGATTGGATCCCTGCCCCCACCCACCTCAAGACCCAGCTCTCTGTCCACAGCTGCCTCTCAGGCATCTAGATCTTTCCACTCTCTAACAAACACCAGCCAAAGTGCTTAAGGACCGCTGTTTATTTTATTTCTTTAATGAGAAAACCTTCGCGTTCCTCCCGAGTTCAGCTGTGTTTATTTACTTTGTGCTGGGCTTGAGGCCTGCGACAGCCGGAGGTCTGACAGGCTGTGCAGCCCCAGCCCCAGTCCTTAGAACTCCATAACGCAGACTCTCAAAATAAATACTGCCTAATTCACTCGGCAGAGGTGGATTAAGTCAAGATGAATACAATTTAGAAAGGATTTGCCGAGGAAGTGGGAGATTTTGTTCCCCCACTGGGGTTGAGCTCACATCAGACTCTTTTCTCCACCTTCAGACTCTGGCAGCCAAAGCTATTTGGTGCTTGGGACGAAGGAAGAAACAGTTTGGATGGGTACTTTCGGACCCACGATTATTTTGTTCGTGGGACGAGGGGGTTAGGAGTAGCTTCCCTGGTCACTTCGCCCATCCTGCAAGGCAGGGAAACACAGGCATCTGCTGTTTTGCTGGGGGTGAGCCAGGAGGGAGCCAGAGGAGCTTTGAAAGATGTCACACAGGTGAAGAATGACAGTCACGGGCCTCCGGCAGGAGGTGTCACCCTTTGTCATCTTAATCCCTTCTAATAGCTAACCCCCAAGCAGGAGCCTAAATGCTGAGGGCCTGTGCTTATGCGTCTTCTTGGCATTAAAGGATCCAATTCAACAGAAAATCGAGGTTTTGGTGACGGCTGGGGGTTATCTGGAAAGCGTTCATTACGGTCTCTCTTTGAAGCCACGGCTCGGAGAAGCTGTCTACTTTGGGTTGAGGGCATTGGGAGTTAAAGACTTCCGCAAGGGCTGCCTACTCCCTCTGCCAGCCCTGTCCCCGCGCCCTGCCCACCTGCAGGAGGGGACCTGAGAGGAGAAGGAAGGTTTCACTCATCTCTGAACACCTAAGAGAGCTCACTTGGGTTGGGGCAAGAGGTTCTTTTGTTCTCTAAATACAGGGGCTGTGCTCTCAATGGTCTTGGCAAGAAAGGCTCTCCGGTGTCCTGGAAACCGAAACAATGGCAGGGGTTTTCCTTTTCAAGTTGAGAGGGTGCCCCCTACGCCCCCATCCCCACCCCCACCCCCACCAGCGCCCACCTGTGCGTCATGCCATTTAGTCTCCAACAATGGGGGTTTCGAGCGTGTCCAAAGGTTGCTGGGATTTCTGGAGCCTCTGATGCTGAAGTGTGACTGGACGAGCGACAGGTGGGCATCATCACTGTTGTTGGGGCTGACACTGTGTTGGGATGTGCCCCTCCCCATGCCAGCTTTTCATACCCCCTCCGAATGTATGGACTTTTGGGTCCCCATTAATGGCAGGAAGCAGAGTCCAGGGGGGAGACCCCCACTAGGACCTTATTCTAAGTAGGAACATACAGCTAAAGGATCCCTCTAGGGACACAACCGGGTCCCCAGACAGGATGGTGGAATGGTGAGATGTAATTTGGTCATTAAGAGGGACAGAGCAGTGTCACATGAGACAATGTGAAAGAAGAGAGACAGGTGGAGCCTGTGGCTCCAGATGGGCGTGTCCAAGGAGCTGGGCTGTGAACTGGTGGTGACCTGGGGCAGAGGGCACTAAAGAACCAGTGTTTTGTGGGAATCTCGTTTTATTTCTCAGTGAAGAGAATCTGGGGAAGGAAATGGAGATGGCACTGCCCCTGAATTACATACTCCAGAGAAAAGCTGGGGGACTGGAGAGTCGGCTTAGTGGTTAAGAGCACTGACTGCTCTTGAAGAGAACCTGATTCCATTCCCAGCACCCATGTGCTGGCTCATGGAACTGTTTTCAGGGGATCTGACACCCTCTTCTGACCTCCTTGGATACTGGGCAAATGTGATGCATAGACCTACATGTAGGCAAACTAAATCAGTTAATTTTTCAAAGCTGTGCCAGACACAATGGAGCACACCTGTAATCCTTGTACCTGGTGAAGAGGTGGGAGTTGGGGGCAGGAGGACCAAGAGGAAAGCTGCCTCACTACATAATATTCTGTCTCAAAAAATATTCTGTTTCTTTAGGACCTTGCTAAGGATGGAATCTGTGTATGTTCAACAAGCATTCTACAGCTGAGCTACATACACACATACATACACATTCACACATACATGCACATATATATATACACACACACATGCACACACACACACACACATGATGCCCTAGATGGCGTGCTTTCAAGTGAAAAAGGGAGAGAGGAAACGCACAGAGGAATGAAGGGCATACGAAAGGAAGGAGACAGTGGAGCTCACCTACAATCCCAACACCTGGGGGGTAGAGGCAGAAAGGTCAGGAGTTCAAGGTAGGGCCAGCAAGAGCTGGCAGCAGGTGAAGGCTCTTGCCAACAAGCCTGGTGATTGAGTGTGACCTCAGGAATCCACAAGGTGGAAGGAGAGAACCACCTCCAGAAGGTTGTCTTCTGCCCATCGTGTGCAAACAGTGGCACACGCACACACACACACTACACATACACACCACTAAGTGTTTTAAAACAAACAGAAGTTTAAAGTCATCCTTAGCTACATGGAAATGGCTCACGACAAGGGAGGTTTGGAGGAGCCTCTACATCGAGAAATGCTGAGTGCTTAAGGGTATGCGTATGCTCAGGGGATCCTCTGGGAACCCCGTAGTCCGCCATGCCCTGTGCTTCTGCATAATAGGTACATACATTCCACAAAAGGGAATAGTGTCAGTTATGAGGAGAACACTCCAGATCCCGTGGTTGTCATGCAAGCGAAGGCTCTTGAAGCCTGCAGCTCTCCCAGCTCCCAGCCTGACTCCAAGGTCTTGTACTGTCCACTGTCTCCTTCTGTGGACCAAGTGTGCCCACCACTGTCTCTGTAAGCAAGGTCTGTTGGCACACAGCTGCTCCCATGTTTATATATATTACCCATGGCCACCCTTGTGCTGCCCGGGAGGGTTGAGAAGTTAAATTTGAGACCACACAGAACATGGAGTCTAGGCTACCTGCTTTGTATAGAAAAAGTTGTCTTCTTGTGGTCTGGAGTGTAGCTCTGGAACCAGATGGCTCAAGTTCAGAGCCAGCCTCATTCCCTAACTGTATCTCACAAGGTGCTTGGTTTCCTGTGCCTCAGTTTCCACCCGTGGGATACAGTTATGATATCAACAGAACTGACCTCCTGGGGTCGAGGTTGGAACATTAACACATCACAGGTGTTTAGAAGGGGTCACCTCTGTGGCAGGCAGATCGTATAAAGTAAATGAATTCAGTGTCTTACAGACTTGAGTCTTAAACCACATGTGCTGATGAACACCTGTGATCCCAGCACTCACGAGGCTAAAGCAAGGAAGATTCGGATTCAAGGCCAGCCAGAGGCTGTATCCAAAAGAAAAGGAAAAAAGAGAAAAAGAAAAAACTGAATCTTAAGAATCAAATAGGCTCTCACAAGTACTCAACTGTTGGCTGTAATGGGACAATAACCATAGACAAGACACAAATCTTATGTGTGATATGTGTGGTTGTGTTTCAATAAAACTTTATTCATGGACAGAAAAGAAAGTGGCTCCTTAGAAGCAGGCTGCTGGAACCAGGAGTTGTGGTTCTGCCTGTAGTCCTAATACTAGGGAAACTGAGGCAGAGGAATCCCTCCAGGTTGAAGGTCAGTCTCAGATACGTAGCAAAATCTTGCCTCAAAAAAAATAAAAAGTACCAGGTGGTGGTGGCGCACAACTTTAATCCCAGCACTCGGGAGGCAGAGGCTGGCCGGTCTCTGAGAGTTGGAGGCCAGCCTGGTCTACAGAGCGAGTTTCAGGACAGCCAGAGCTGTTATATAGAGAAACCCTTTCTCAAGACAATCTTAATTAATTAATTAATTAATTACTAATTAATTTTTAAAAGCATGTTACTGGTTGTGCCCAGTGCTGTGTCTGTGGAGGGAGGCTGAAGGACTGCTGCCTGTGATGAGCAAAGAGAAACCACAGGGTGCTGGTAGGGACATGGGTAGAGCATCAAGCAGCTACTAGATACCATTGGTACCAACGTGTTCAAAGCAACTCTGTAGGTACCAGGCTCCAACACCGTCCATGCCTCTCCAGGCTCCAACGCCATCCATGCCTCTCCACCCTGGACCACCCTACACCCGGCTCACGTCAGGATGATCGTCTGCCCCAGACCTTCAGATTTTTCCCTCTTGCCATACAGGCAGCCGCGGGGTCCAAGGCAAACAAGATGGAGGCTGCTACCTCCTCTGTGTTTCTGACTTTGAATTTCTGGCCTCGGATAAGAGTGGAAAATGCGGAAGCTAGACGGTCTTGTGTTCTGTAAATGCAAACGATTTAAACAGGATAAGAAGAACCCGTGTACTGTGGGACCACATGACCCCCTCAGAGCGGAGACAGCTAAGACATCTTTTCTTCCCTTCCTCTCGACCCTGATTGCATCCTGAGTCCTCAGCTGGCTCTTGCTGATAGACTGTAACCCCCAGGTCTTTGGGGAAGCGCTTGTTCATGCAGACAGACCCATTTGTTGAGTTTTCAGATTTCTCTCTCTCTCTCTTGTTCTCTGGAACCGCCAAGGAAACAAGTTTGAGGGCTTTTTGTTTGGGTTTGTTTTTCTTTACTATTCAAACACATGAATTGACCTGGTTTGGTTTTTTTTTTTTTTTTTTTTTTTCACGACCATCATTTTCTTGTCTCCCTCTTTAAAAAAAAAAAAAAAGTTTTTTCTTTTTTTTTTTTTCTTTCTTTAACAAGCTGATCTGTTTTCCAGGCGTTTCCAAGTAATTAAACCCAATTAAAACCATTAAATTCTTGCTTTTAATGACAACTTCATTATTAAAGTCTAACCGCAAGGAGGAGGTTTAGCTGGCAGAGCCTTCCACTGTGTGCTAATCCGCCCCTAACCTCTGGCTGACACTCAGAGAGATAAACCCCACAGAATAGGCAAGCTGCTTTAATGAATAGCTTTAATTAGTACTTTTCTTCCTCGTGGCAGAGTAATTATTTGTTCGGCTTATAAACAGCTACTTGGCAGGGATGGTTAAAGGCTGGGTTGGTTTGGATGGTGTGATAGCTTCAATTGGTTTTGTGTGCGCAGGTGGGATTTTTTTTTTTATATTTAAGAAAAAGAGGGGTCTTCATACCAAAGTAGGTGCAGAAGTATATCATCCTGAAGTTGGGGTTGTCAGGGTAACTGACGCAGAAGAAGAAGCGAGGTGACCGCAGGCAGCGGGCTATGAGCCAACTTCAGAGTTGGCCTGCCACCCACCCTGTGTAGGAAGCGTGGGCAAGCCCAGACAACACCACTCAGGGACATAAGCCTGGCTCCTGGGCAGCCTGGGTCCTGGCAAGAGAGGAAAGCTGTGGTGGCGCCCTCCCTCTGCCCCAAAACCTTTGTCTAGATGGCACCTGAGGAAGGAAGAACCAAGTTCATATTATAGGTGTGGTCAGAGAGACCCAGGGTGCAGCCTAGCCAACCCCTATGACAGAGTGCTTTTCTTGTGACCAGACTGTTGTTAATGGCCCACCTCTGGGAAGCGGGTGCTGTGGCTACTCAGTCAGGATGAGGGGCATGAAGTTAAGTGGGTGGCCCCAAATCACCTTCAGAAAACACAGGCAGGGTGCCAGTAGGCACCCAGGGTTCTCAGTGTCGCTACTTCTAACTGCCATCTCACTTCCTCCTTGAGACACACAAGAGGCACCTCCTGCCTTGGTGGTTGGGAGGTTTCCATATGGGGAGGCAGTGGTGGTGGCAGGGTCTCCTGTAGCCCAGATTGGCTTGAAACTCACTAGATAGTCAGAGATGACCTTGAATTTCTGAGCCTCCACCTCCCGAGTGCTGGGCTTACAGGCACACACCATGCTCTAGGTTTATCTGGTGCTGGGGATCAAACTCCAGGCTTTGGGCAACCTAAGCAAGCGCTCTACCAGCTGAGCCCCAGACCCAGACCTGGGTTTGATTGCGGTTTTTTCATTTTTGTTTTTAATGTAATTCAGTTTGTGTGTGAGCTAGAAAGCTAGTTTCGTTTCAGGGTTTTCCACTCTGTGACTCCAGACTTGGCTGCTAACGCTGCGAGCTGAGAACCGCACTTTTTCTCATCTAGAGTCCTTTAGAGTGGGGCTTCTCAGCTGGAGCAACTTGGTTCCTGGGGCCTGTTGGGCCAAGTCTGGAGACATCTGTGGCTGTCATCACTGGGGGAAAAGGGGGAAGTTGCGTTGGCATTCGGGGGGGTGGAGATTAGAGACACAGATACCCAGGAAGGCCCCCTCTGGAAATACTGTTAGCATTGAGCTGGGGGCTGGAGAGGAGGCTCCATGAGGAGTGAGTATACCACGCAAGCATGAAGACCTGAACCTGGATCCACGTAAAGCCAGAAATGGCAGCATGTATCTGTAACCCTAGCGCTGGGGGAGGGGGCAGGCAGTAGAGACAGGTGGATCCCCAAGGCTCACTGTCCAGCCACCCTAACTGAAGCAATGAGCCCCAAGTTTAGTGAGAAACCCTGTTTCAAAAGTAAGATGGAGAGTAATAGAGGAAGATGCCCCAGGTCAACTTCTGCCTTCCATACCTGCACACCTGAACACATGCATGTATGTGTATATACAGCACACATACATATGTACCATATACACATACACCATGCATACCGCCCATACACCTGCACATCTGAACACATGCATGTACATGTATATACAGCACACATACATATGTACCATATACATATACATCATGTATACCGCCCATACACATCACACATGCTTATCACATGCACACATGCATACACACACACACACACACACACACACAAAGCTAAGACAAAACCCCGGGTTGGATTGCTAGAATACTCAGACTATGTATTCTCCAGGTACCTTGCAAACAAGTGACAGCAGTGTTGATGTGGCCACTTGTGGCCTGGGTAAGGTTCAGTGGTGGATCACTTGCCTGGTACATAGAGAGGCCTTGTATCCAGAAGCACAAGAAGAAAACTTAACCAGCCCATTGAAGTTGTTAACCATCCATCAGCAATCTTTCAGAAACACATCTAAAGAACTGAAGGCCAGTGGATGAGGTGTGTGTGTGTGTGGTGTTTGCATGTGTGTGTGTGCACTGTGTATGGGATATGTGTGTGTATCGTGTGACTTGCTTGTGTGTGTGCACACATGTGTGTGGTGTGTATGTGTGTGGTGTGTGTATAGTGTGTCTGCATGTATGTGTGCACGTGTGTGTGTGTTGTGTTATGTCTGCGTGTGAGGTCAGAGAAAAACTCTGTAGAGTTGGTTCTCTCCTTCTAGCCTTGTTTGAATCCAAGAATCAAATTCAAGTTACCAGGCTAACACAGCAAATGGCTTTACCCATGAAGCTATTTTGTTGGCCCCCACTTAAATATTAAAAAGCAGACAACTCCTGTTTCAAAATAGGCATTTATCAAAAGAAACATGATCATTGCCCTCATTGTAGTAGAAGTAAAGTCTTTTGTTTTATGTTATCGTCTCTGCAAAGACATATTCAGGGAGTGGAGTGGTTACTTCCGTGGCTAAGCTAGCCGTGCGGGAACCAGGTGGGACGAAAAGCAGGCCTGCTGACCTCCCTACTACAAGAAGCAGGTGGATCTCTGTGAGTTCCAGTGCCTGAGACATGTCACAGTGGGATCCACACACCCTAATGAATCTGCTGTGGGTGACTAGGCATATGGCTGCCATTCTGTGTAACATCCTGCCAGATCAGCCTCCCCCTGCCCCCGCAGCTGTGGTGGTGTATGGCTGGTGTATGTGTGTGAACCATGCATGTGCAGGCGCCCTCGGAAGACAGAATAAAATCTCCTGAAGCCAGACCCACAGGTGATTGTAAGCCACCTGACATGGGTGCTGAGAACCAACTCCCTGGACGGGCAGCAGGTACTGTGGCCACTGAGCCGCCATCTCCCTAGCCCCAGGAACTAACTGCTGCGTTCACACTGAGTAACTCAGCATTCATATTTCAAAAGCTCTCCAAGCCACTCCCTTCTGCCTTCTTTCTTAACTTGTTTTACCACAGATCGATTTTGTTTTAGGAAAGACTTTCCTTTTTTTACTGTTTTACCCTCTCTCTTCCACCCAAGAAATACAACCAGGCATCACAGGATAGCCTAACAGCTACCAGGCTGGTGGTTGGAACCCCCTGCCCTAACTAAAAAAATTCTATCAAGAAGGCATTGGAAGTGGGTCCCCATGCTTCGTGGGGATCCAGAGTGTTGTCTCTGTCCCAGGGCTGTCCCACCTCTCCTCTCTAACCCCCCACCCCAGGCATGCACAGACCACCACGATGACATCAAAGTCAATTCCAGAAACCCGCAAAACCTTAGGGCTCACTGGAAAAATCTGCCGAGTCTGGACCAGGTTTCTGCCTTCTCAGGGTAACAGCCACCCGCAAGCATGCTAGGTCAACGATGGCATTCCCTCCTCCCCACCCTGCCCAGCACAGCCCTTCCAGGGGCGTGTTCCTCACTAAACTCATTCTCCACTCGCCCTTTCTTCTCCTGCTCTGGTTTTAATCGCTCTTTGTTTTTCAAGTCAGCCGTGTCTGATGTTGCTTGTTTAGCAAGTTAACCACTGGACTTCTGCTTTAATCCAAAGAGTATGTGATGGTCTGGGAAGTAAGTGCCTCTCCTGTGCCTGCCATCGCCGGCTGCACCGTGGGTCATCAGGAGCCCGCGGGATAAGAGTGGCATGGGGACACTGGGCGAGGTGTTCACACTCATGCCGGACTGGTGAACCCTCTGTGCACCATTGGCTGACATGAGGCTCGGTGTGGATCTGAAAGTGTAGTGAGAAAGCTGCCACACACTTGCCCGGGTCACGCTGTTTGCTGCTTGTGTGACCGAAGGCCTCAGAGCAAGCGGGTGTGTCATGGCGGGTGTTCAGGAATCACCCAGCAGGCACTGGGAGGTGCATGGGAAGTTTTCCTCCAGCTCTCATACCTGAATGCTGGTTTTGTCGTAGCTTATCCATCCTTTTAAAAAATATTAAGTGTGTGCAGGTATGTCTGTGGGGGTATGTACGTATATACGATTTTATACATATACTACATACATATATAAGGTCATGTGTGAGTACACACGTGTGCTGTTGACGACCCATGAGCTCCAGGAACCCACCTGTCTCTGGCCCGCAGCCAGCATTAGGGTTACAGATGAGCCACCGTGCTGAGCCTTTCCATGGGTGCTGGGGATCCAAACTCAGCTTGCACGGCTGGGACTTGCTGACTGAACCATCTCGTGACCCTAAGATATTTTAAGTCTTCGTATTAACACAAGGAAGATTGGCAGACTTCTTTCTGCTGAGGTTTGGGTTTTCTATCTCACTCTTTTTGTCTTCCTCAGCTGCAAGGTTGAGTTAGGTCCAGTGTCCTTGTTCAGGAGCGTATGGGTGGCTTTTGTCCTGGCTGTGACCAAATACCTGATAAAAAGCAACTTAGGAAAGGAAAGGGTCACTTTGGCTCACAGTGTAAGGGGGACACAGTTCGCTGCGGCCAGGAAGGTGTGGAAGCGGGAGCCTGAGACGGATGGCCACATGGTCTCCTCCATCAGGAGGCAAATATCAGACAGGAAGTGGGGCCTGTCAAACCTTAACACCCACCCCAGTGACCCACTCCTGGTCTCCAGCCTTCGGAAACAGCATCTCTGACTGGGAACCAAATGTTCAAACACTTGAGCCTATGGGAGCTTTTCACATTCAAATAGCACTGAGTAAGACCTTTTCTCCTGGGTTAAAAAAAGCAAAGTGGAGCTGGGCGGTGGCAGCACCAGGCCTTTAACCCCAGCACTTGGGAGACAGAGGCCGGTGGATCTCTGAGCTTGAGGCTAGCCTGGTCTACAGAGCGAGAACAAGGACAGCTAGGGGGCTACACAGAGAAACCCTTTCTTGAAAAAAAAGGGAGAGAGAGAGAGAAATTAGTCCTCAAGGCTAGGGCCAGCCCTGGCATGTGCAAAGACCCTGGGTTCCCTCCCTGCACCAAAAGAATAAATCCATTACAAAAGGCCAGGCAAGATAGCACACGCCTGCGACCCTAGCACTTGGGAGGTGGAAGAAGAGGATCAGGAATTTGAGACCAGCCTTGGCTACACAATAAGTTTAAGGCCAGCCTGGGCAAATGAGGGCCTGTCAAAAACAGAAAGAAGGTCCCATCCCTCACCTTTGCCGTGGTCACGCACACAAAGCTCCTACTCATGTCCTACCGTCATCAGCCAGTCACGATCTCCGATTTGCCTTCCTATAACTATATACATACCACCACCACACCACACCACACCCCAGGGAAGTGGTTTGTACACACAATAATTGTTTTGTCCTGCTTTTCTGAGTCAGTCTTTTGGGGCCTATATGGCAGCCTTCCTCTCCCCTCCTGTGCAAGAGAGCCAGCCTCACAGCCAGGTGCACATCAGCCTTGCCTTTTCCAAGGGAAGAGAAGTGGCACAGTGGTGACCACAACCTTCCCTAGGGCACGTTGACTTCCTCCAGGGACCAGGACGTTTGTTCTCAGTTACCGTCTCCAACCAGAGTCTCTGTCTGCCACCCCCTGGCCAGAACCCTGGATGGGAGGCGGAGCCCTGATGAGGTGTTTGGCCAAAGGCACCGTCCTGGTCTGGTTCTCCACATCTGTGTGCGCACACGTGGGTGTGCATGCGTGCATGCATGCATGTGTGTGTGCGTGCATGTGTGTGTGTGTGAAAACAAGATCAGCAGCTGCACTTCCTTTGTTCTCCTTTTCATTGTTTTGTTTCATTATTTTTTATTTTGTTTTATTTTTAAAGTCAAAAGGGGTCTGTTTGGGGAATTGTTTACTTTATAGCAGGAGGGCTTCCTGGATGTGGTGTGTGTGTGTGTGTGTGTACGTGTATGCATGTATATGTGCATGTGAGTGCTCATGAACACAGGTACATGTGTGCATGGCAGCCAAGGAACAACCTATGCTGTTCTTCCTTCGGCACTTTTCACCTTGGTTTGAGACAGGGTCTCTCGCTGGCCTCGAGCTCATGGATTGGGCTGGCTGGCCACAGGCACCCACCTGCCTCTGCCCCCCGACACTGGGATTATAAACCTGCACAGCTGCCAGGCTTTTGATGTACATTCTAGGGATCAAGCTTAAGTCCTCACGCCTGCATGGCAAGTCCTTCGCTTCTGAGCCATGTCCCCAGCCCCCAGTCCACTTCTCATTTATGGTGTGTTCTAGTCTGGGTTCTGTTGCGTGACAAATACCATGACCAAATGCAGTTTAGGGAAGGAAGGCGTTTATTTGGTTTATACTTCCGGATCACAGACCCTCACTGAAGGAAGTCAGGGCAGGAACCTGAAGGTGGGAAAGGTGACGGAACACTGCTCGCTGGATCGCTGGCTCGTGCTCAGCTAGCTTCCTTACACAGCCGGGACCCCTTGCCTAAGGACGGTGCCTCCCAGGGTGGGCGGTGGGCAGTGGGCAGAACCCACCCGTGCCAGTCATTAATCAAATCAGTCTCACAAGCGAGTGAAAGCTAATCTGACTGAGGCAGCTCCACAGCTGAGGTTCCCTCTTTCCAGGCGACTCTAGGCTGTGTGACAATAAAAACCAACTAACCAGCACACACTTCCAATTCACGGCCACCTGCGAGTCCCACATTATCTTTATCCTGGAGCCCGGGCATCCGTTCATCTTAACTCATGAGCCAGATAAGACAGCACGGGCCATGTTTACTGCCCACTGGAATGTATCTTCCTCAGGGAGGGTGACTGGCAGCAAAGGCTTGTGGTAGTTACTTTCTTCTTTCATGCCAAAATCCCTGACAAAAAGCCAGGCAGTGGTGGCATGGGCCTTGGTAGGAAGATTTCTGTGAGTTCGAGACCAGCCTGGTCTATAGAGCAAATTCCAGGACAGCCAGGGCTACACAGAGAAACCCTGTCTGGGCTGGAAAAGAAGAGGAAGAGGGGGAGGTCCCTGACAGAAGCAACCCAAGGAAGGGTTTAGGTTTAGCGTGAGGTGCACCTTACACTCTGATGAACTTGCTTCTGTCCTTGCTGTAATTGTTTGTCGCCATCACTCTAGAGGGGTGTCATTTACAGTATCTGCCTCTTCTCTCCTGGTGTGGACAAGTCATTCTCCCCCCAGGCCATGTTCTCAACCACTTGGGTTGTGAGCCATTCGGAAGAACGTGGACTCCCGCTGCCTTCCAGAGCAAGCAGGGGTGGAGTGGGGTGGAGGGGTGGGCTGGGACCAAGAGGCCAAGCTTGCATTAAACCGTCCCGTCTCTTTCCCACAGGACACCACGACGTCAGTGCGCATCGGCCTGATGATGGAAGAGATGATCTTCAACCTCGCTGACACACACCTGTTCTTCAATGACCTGGAGGTCAGCACCCAGCGCTCACTGTCACAGTTACTAGGGGGATGACCTGGTGGTCGGTACCCAATGTTCACTGTCACAGTTACTAGGGGGATGACCTGGAGGTCAGCACACATGCTCACTGTCGCAGTTACTGGGGGGCGGGGGGTGCTAGCTCTGTTTACCTTTTTTTGTATATTTTGTTTTTTGTGGGGTTTGTTTAGTTGTTTGTTATTTTGATTTTGATTTTCAAGACAGTACTTCTCTCTATAGCCCTGGCTATCCTGGAGTCTACAGAGTCGCTCTTGTAGACCAGGCTGACCTGAAACTCAGAGATCCGCCTGCCTCTGCCTCCCAAGTGCTGGGATTAAAGGCGTGCGCCACCCCTGCCCAGCTCCTTTTCAAAAAAGACTTTATTTTTATTTTATGTATGTGCATGTACATGACTGTAGATGCCCTTAGAGGCCAGCAGAGGGCAGCAGACCCCTAGAGCTGGAGCACTTGGATGCAGGTGCTGGGCGTAGAATGTGGGGTTCCTTGGCAGAGCAGAGCCCTCAAGCACTGAGCCATCCCCCAGCTCTCCCGTCTCTTTTAGAGACTCGAATCATTTCCTAGCGACTCCTGGGAAAGTACAGAACTGCAGTCAGTAGGTTTCCTTTTGGGGGAACAGTCTTGTCAGGGTGATCTTGCTGGCCCTCGTCCGTCCTTGCTCCAATCACATGGGATGGTGGTTCTACTATTCCAGTAAAACCTGGTGGCCTCTTCTTCCTTCTGAAACGCCTTTGGCTAATATGTTCATTGAGGCAGACTGATACAGATCCTCTTGGGGCAACAAAAATGAGCAGCAGGGCCAGGGTGAGAGCTTTTTAAAAAAGAATTTACATTCCTTGGACCCATGGTTTACAGAAAGGAGTGGGGGATACACTCGGAATGTTTACTCCTGAGCTCTTGAACCCTTGAACAAGATGCAAGGAAAGGAGGCAGGAAGCAACTTTGGGCACAGCTTAACTCATTTGTTTAGACCTAATCTATGTTGAAAGAGGTGGGGATAAATTCAAATGAAAAGTCCATTTAACTAGAACTCCTGGGGCCAGTGAGATGGCTCAGAAAAGGTAGCTCGTAACTATCTGTAACTCCTTTACTAGGGGATTTGACACCTTAATACAGACAGGCGTGCAGGCAAAACACCAAATGCACCTAAAATACAAATACATAAATTATTAAAAATAAAACTAACCATCACACCCTATCCAGTAGGCGCCCCTCAGACATTAGAACAGAGACCTAAGGTCGGTGAGAGAGGGGCCTGTGTGTATGTGGAGGGTCTCCCAGACACAATGAATGGCAGTGCCAAGGACCTGAGGCACGGTCAAGGTTGGCGGCTCCAGGAACAGAAAGGAGGCAGCAGAGCTAAAATAGAAGAAGCAGAAGGTGGGGTACCCTATGGGGTACAGCTTGGGTGGGGGCCAGTGTGGGGTTCAGGGTCACATCCTAGGAGGGGTTGGAAGCACTGGACCCTTTGAACCTCAGAACGTGGTTCAGAGACTACCCATGGTTGCCCAGTGGAGGACAGACCTTAGAGGTGAGGCCAGCTAGCGAGGACAGTGGTCCTTACATCCCAGGAGGCAGACCTCACAGGGAAGATGGGTAAGGACTGGGAAGGGACAAGGAAGATGCTGACCTCTGCCACCTCCAGCATATTTGGGATGTGAGCCACTAACTGAGCACCCAAAACTTGCCTCATAACACCCGCACACAGGCATGTTCATTAGCTGTGTTTCAGAGTTTAAAAGGCCAAGCTGACAAACTTGCTCTGTCTTCTAAGGACAGAAACGCTGACACCCCAGCAGCATTGCACCACCCAGTACCCAAAACCTGCCCTCCCACCCCTTTCTCCAACATAAGGTCCTTGAGGATAGCTCTGGAGCTGGGCAGGCAGTCGACAATTAACTGTGAGCATTTCCTATGGTGAGAAAGTGAGAGCCAGACATGGTGGTGCACCCCTGTAATCTCAGCACTCAGAAGGCAGGAGCCGGCATTTAAGATCAGCCTGGACTACATGGTGAGGCCAACCTGGGCTACATAGTGAGTCCAAGGCCATCAGAAGGAAGGAAGGAAGGAAGGAAGGAAGGAAGGAAGGAAGGAAGGAAGGAAGGAAGGGGATGGAAGGGAAGGATAGAAAGAAAATACAACAGCTGGTTGTAGTGGTGACCACCAATGGGGTATGCTTAAGAGATGGGGACAGGGGGATCACCAGAAACTAAAGAAGCTCTCAAAACCCAACGATGCCTTATGTCAAAGGAACAAGATGAAACTGAAAGGGTCCCCAATGGCCAGAGCTGGGGTGACTTAGTGATGAATAATGAACTATTGAATTCCAACTCAAAGTACAGAATAAGCACCCCCAGATCCATGCTGACGGAGACAACAATCGTGAATAAGTTAAGTGGGGAAGCAGACACATCTCCCAGGCAGAAAGCCCCAAATGCTATGTGCAAACCTTGCAGCCTCTACAGGAGCCAGTCGGCTATGGCCAAGCCAGGGTTGTAAGGGACATGTGCTCCCTGCTCTGGTGATCTCAGGCATGCCTCAGCACGCAGATGTCACCCAGCTTTGCCGTGTTCCTTCTTCTGTACATGTTGGTCTCTATGGGAATCATCACGTTTCTCCCATCCACTGCCCGACCCCGCCTAGCTTCCCAAACCAGACCAAGCTAGGCGTGCAGGGTGATCCAGACAAAGACAAAATCTCCCTTTTGTCCAAACCTAGGGACTCATCAGGGTCATTTGCTGTGCCAATTTCCAAATAAAGATAACCTCACGGGACGTTGGAGGTTAAGGCTCCAACTCTGGTTCTTTGTGAAGGGGATAGTTCAACCCATGACACGCGCCAGTGCTCTCTGCTTCACTTTCTCTCGTGTAAGCTGGGACGATGAGAGTGTCTCTTATCTGAACGAAGGCCTGAGCAAGTCCCTGCCTCAGTGACAGCTCAAGAACACGTCAGGCCAGGCAGTGGTGGCGCACACCTTTAATCCCAGCACTCAGGATGGCAGAGACAGGCAGATCCCTGTGAGTTCAAGGCCAACCTGGTCTACAAGAGCTAGTTCCAGGACAGGTTACAAAAAAAAAAAAAAAAAAAAAACCAAGGAAACAAAAAACAGGTGTGGTCTCCTCCTCAATCATTTATTCAAAAGCAATGCATATACCTATAATCCCTGCCCCTCCTCGTATGTGTGTGTGTGTGCATGCACACACCCATATTTGTTTTCACTGTTTTTTTTTTTTTTTCTGTTCTGAGGAACAAAGGCAGATCCTCATAACACAAACACCATGCCACTGGGCCACTCCCCAGCCTTCGTTTTGTTGTGGTGGTAACAATGGCCCTGGGGACTGAACTCAGAACCTTCCCACTCTACACAAGGACATCCGGCTGGGCCACACCCCAGCTCTCGTATTTATTGCTATCTTTACCATTAATTTGTTGACACCATTTAAATTAGGCTAATCCCTCTACCGCCCACCGGGACAACCTCAGCTTCTTCCCTGTGGAGCTGCTGTTTCCTCCTAGACATATAAATTTCTAGATTGTTCTTTGTCCTTTTAAAATATCACATATTTTAGTGGATTGCTATCACCACACCCATGATTCCACAGTGAATGTCTCCTCCTTAGCCACTTCTCCACTATTCCAGACGCCTTGGAATCCTACGAGCATACTCAAGGCCTGCCCTTGTCTTCTGGGCTATGAGGTTGGAGTTCCCCAAACGGGAACCGTTCAGTTCACTCTGTTCCCGTCGATGGAAGGGGAGGGGTACCCCTGTTTCTCACTGCACCAATAAGCTGACATTGAATGACTGTTCCCTAGCCCACATCACCTTACCATAGGTGTCAAGGCCGTAGGACCCCTTTGCCTGTCTTTGCCGGTTGGTCCCTGTAAAACCCTTCACAGGGTAGTCCCTCCCTCTTTGACCTGAGATAGACCAGAATTTCCCCACAGGCCCTGAGAATGTGCTATATAGTGAGTTCAGCTTTGAGTATTGCCCCACGTATTGGGGGGTGCACAGCATAATCAGGGACACCAGTCTGCCTCTGCAAAAGCTCAGTCAGGTCCCCTGCTCTCTGCACTGTCCGGTGGCCCTGGCGCCACTGGCTTGGAGGGTAACTTGATCCAGGTCAGCTGGTGAAGCATGAGGTAGCGTCTAGCAAGGGTCACGGCGTTTTATGAAGTACGAAATGTGATCGCTACTGTTGTCACACTTTAGCGCCCCCGACAATCCCCTCACAAATGAGAAAAGCAGAGCCTCTTTGCGTGCCTTTCCCCTGACGTCTGGGAAGCCCTGGGAACCTGCCAGGGGAGGAGGGTAGGGATATGGGGCGCTGTCTGACCCCCGCAGGGCTCTTGGGCCTGAGAGGGCATCCTGTGCCAGGTCTGCAGTGCGCTGTGAGATGCCGGGTGCTCACTTTGTGTCCTCTGTGCCTGGATCTGTAGAATCGCCTTGCATCTTAAATGCCAATCATCCAGGGGCTGGGGATGCTGCTCAGTTGACAGAGCGCTTACGTGGCATGCACGAAACTTGGTTCCATCCCTGGCACATAAAAAAACCTTGGGGGCACATGTCTGTACTGTATGCCCTGCCCTCAGGTGGGGGAGGCAGGAGATCATCCTTGGCTGCATAGTGAGTCAGAGGCCAACTCAGGCTACATAAGACTCTATCCCAGGAGAAGAGAGCTGTTCACCAGCTTGTCAGGAGGGCTGGTCCTGGGACCCTTCCTCATACAGGCCAGCTGTGAGGGGAAGAGCCAGATAAACACTGTAGGGTCAAGTGAGGCTAAGCCAAATGGGAGAAACTGCAGATGAACCTCCAGGCCCTGGGGCACAGCCAAAGTTCAGTTCCAAATAACACGGTGCTGGAACTCAGAAAGAGGTCCCCTTACTTTAAATGTGGGCAATCACTTCAAAAAATACTTTGAGAGGGACTGGACCTATGGTTCAGTTGTTAAGAGCATTGGCTGCTCTTGACACAGGATACAGATTCAATTTCCAGCACCCACATAGAAGATCGTAGATTGGTAACTCCAGTTCCAGGGGATCCGACACCCTCACAGAGACATACATGCAGGCAAAACACAAATGCACATACAAATTAAATAAATAAATAAATGAAAGAAAGAACCATTTTTTCTAAATCAAAAAAGAAGAAGAAGAAGAAGAAGAAGAAGAAGAAGAAGAAGAAGAAGAAGAAGAAGAAGAAGAAGAAGAAGAAGAAGAAGAAGAAGAAGAAGAAGAAGAAGAAGAAGAAGAAAGCCATTCCGACATCAGCCTTCGGCCACTATATGCACCTGCATGGGTGAGTGCACAAGAGCATGTGCACACATGAGTTAGCATGCACACGTGCGTGCGCACACATGCATGCGCGCACACATACACACTTTGCAGCATAAAATAGGCTATACAGATAGGCCAGCTAACAAGCCCTTCCCTGGAAAAAACCTCACTGAGCCAGTCCAGAAGTCGAATGTTGACATATTCCTTTTTCCTAGAGCAGTGCTGTTCATAAAACTTTCTGGGTTGACAGAGATCTGTGCATCTTGCTTTATGGTGTCCTCAGGTCCACGTGGTTGGTAATGCGGGATTAAGGACAGAAGGGAAACCTAAGGCACACGGTGACCTGCAGAACCTGGATGCAACAGATTTCACTGTGTTGTGAAAGTTAACTAGCACCCACCTGATGACCAGGTGACATCCTAGAGACTTGGGGAGCCTTGGTGTCCCCCAAAGCCACACTAGTTACCCCCTTTTCATTTGCAAAGGTCACTCAGCTGAGCCGGTCACTTACCTGGTATCTCCTCATGGCCATGTGCTTATTCATATGGGAACCAAAGAGAAAAGCAGCTAATTCTTAAGGCAAGGCCCTAAACTTTCGGGACAAAACCCAGACCAGCCCCCAAGAATGCCAGCTCCAGTGCTCACCCTCCCTCATCTGAGGAAACACTTTAAAACCAATGTCAACCAGGGGTAGGAGGGTAGTGGCGCACGCCTTTAATCCCAGCACCTGGGAGGCAGAGGCAGGCGGATCTCTATGAGTTCGAAGCCAGCCTGGTCTACAGAGCTAGTTCCAGGAGTCAGGGCTACACAGAGAAACCCTGTCTTAAAAAAACAATAAATAAATGAATGAATGAATAAATAAGGCGCTAGGCTGGGACATAGCCCAGTTGTTGGTGTTTGGTTAGGAGTCCTGACACCCTGGTCCTGTCACTAGCACAGCATGAAGTAGATGTGGTGGTGCACACCTATAATCCGACGCTTGGGAATTGGAAGCAGAGAATCAGAAGCTCAAAGTCATCCTCTGCTACATAGCAAGTTCGAGGTCTGTTGAAGGGAGCTGCAGGCTGCGTTCCTGCCACCCAGCTTCCGGTCGCCTGGCTAGCTTATGCCCCAAAATAACAACACACAAACTGTATTCATAATAAACACTGCTTGGTGTATAGCACCACGAGGTGCGCTTACCAGGAAGATTCTAGCCTACGTCCATCCTGGGTCGGAGCTTCATCGCGTCTGCCTCAGAGAGCAGAGCTATGGCGTCTTTCTGAGGCGTCTTACCTCACTTTCTCTTCCTCCCAGCATTCTATTCTGTTTACTCCACCCACCTATGTTCTAACCTATGAGGCCAAGCAGTTTCTTTATTAATTAATCAATGACCTTCCTCCATCAAAGGTCAGCCTGGGCTACATTAGACCTGTCTCAAAAAAAAAAAAAATCAAACCAAAATATCCACCAGCTCCACTTCAGACTTACTGGCACACCTCTTCCTTATCATCTTTCCACAGGACTGTGACCAGATCCACGTGGATGATGTCTCATCTGATGACAATGGCCAGGACTTAAGGTAAGGATTTGGGGAGTCTAGCCAAGCATGGCTGCTCATGCTTTTAATTTTAGCACTCGGGAGGCAGGGGCAGGAGGATTTCTATGAGTTTGAGACCAGCCTGGTCTGCATCATGAGTTACGGGACAGTCAGGGCTATGTTGAGAGATCTTGTCTAATTTAGGGAGTCAAAACTTCTGTGCTTGAGCCGGGCGGTGGTGGTGCACGCCTTTAATCCCAGCACTTGGGAGGCAGAGGCAGGTGGATCTCTGTGAGTTCGAGGCCAGCCTGGTCTACAAGAGCTAGTTCCAGGACAGGCTCCAAAGCTACATAGAAACGCTGTCTCGGGAAAAAAAAAAAAAAAAAAAAAAACCTTCTATGCTTGGGCATAGCTCAGAGATACAGTGTTTGCCCAATCTTGGGAGGCTAAGGCGGAAGGCTGGCAAGAACAAAGCCTACCTGGGCTGCAGAGTGAGTTCAAAGCCAGCCTGGGCAACCTAGCAAAATCCTGTCACAGTAAGTTAACAAGAATAGACTAGGGCTGGGCGGTGGTGGCGCACGCCTTTAATCCCAGCACTCGGGAGGCAGAGGCAGGCGGATCTCTGTGAGTTCGAGACCAGCCTGGTCTACAAGAGCTAGTTCCAGGACAGGCTCCAAAACCACAGAGAAACCCTGTCTCGAAAAAAACCAAAAAAAAAAAAAAAAAAAAAAAAAAAAAAAGAATAGACTAGGGCTATAACTCAGTGGTAGGATGCATGCTTGGCATTGGCTTAACCCCAAATGTGTTCATAGTAACCTAAGAGAGAAATGGATGCTCTCATTGTCTGTAGCAGAGACTGCCCCCCACTCCTGCTCCAAGCTGAGGAGTTCGCTAGGCTGAGAAGTTCCCGTCCCACTTATAAACCTCAGCACAAGACAAACTGGATTCTTGGCTTTACCACAGAAAGGATAAACCAATATGGATTTTTTAAAATTAATTTTACTGTGTGCAGGTATGGTCATCTGAGCATGCGTGTGTAGAGCCGCAGGTTACATGTCCTCCTCTTCATCTTCCACTTTTTTTTAGTTTATTTTTGATATGGAATTTCTCAGTAAACCTGAACTTACTATTTCGGCTAAGTCGACTGGCCAACACCCCAGGAGCCTCCTGTCTCTGTCTCTCAAGCACCCTCCAGCACTGAGGTCACAGGACTCCATGAGCTGCATTCTTCGTGGATGCTGAGAATCTAAACTCAGGTCCTCTTGCTTGCTCAGCAGGCAGTTCACCCGCTGAACCATCCCCTAGTCCCAGATTTTAAGCACAGAGTTTGATGGACAGAGAGATGTTTAGGGAAACAATAAGACTCAAAGGAGAGGCCATTTTATTGTCCTTACCATGGGAGAGGTAGGCAAGTAGGTAGATAGATGATATATAGATAGATAAATAGTTGATAGATGATAGATAGATAGATAGATAGATAGATAGATAGATAGATAGATAGATAGATAGATAGATGATAGATAGATAGATAGATAGATAGATAGATAGATAGCTGATAGATGGAGAGATACCTGGGAGATAAGTAATAAATGGTTATAGATAATAGATTAGTGATTACTAGGTATTAGGTAGATGATAGATAATGATTGACTGAATGATATTAGAAAGATTGATGATTGATAGATTATAGATAGATGATCAAGAAATTGATGACTGACAGATGAAAGATGATAGATGGTTGATACATGACTTGATTGATTGATTGATTGATTGATTGATTGATTGATTGCACAAAGACAGATGTTGCCATCTGTAAGATCCTGTGACTGAGTTGGTTTGGGATTTAATTAACAAGGTTTAAAGATTAAGAAAAGCTCAAAATTTAAGCGAAGTTTAAAACTTAAGTAAAGGTACACGAGCCAGTTTACTTATCCCTCTTATCTTCAAGACTTTCCTTTTGTAAATGAATGAATGCGTTTGAGGCGTGTTGTTTAGATTTAGGGATGAGAAAGGCATGCCAATAAGGTCAGACTCAAGGTTACAGACACTCTGGCCCTCAGTAAGCACAGTTCACTGGTGCTTAAAATTCCATGGGACAAAGACGGAGACTTTCTCAAGCTTGTCCATTGTGTGCAGGGGCGGCAGTAGTTCCCCAACAGAGTCTAGGGGTGCAGTCTGATGCCCAAAGACAGAAGCAAGAGCTTTGCTCGGTCCCAGCAAGCATGCAGCCATCTTCAAAATGAAATGAGAAACTCCCCCCTCTAGATCCATATTCAGGCACCCTGAGTGTATTCGTTCAGGGACCCAAGGCCACCACAGGCCCAGGGACCTGGGTCTCCCCACACTAATGCCACCCCTCTCCTGTCTCTCCAGCACATACAACTTCTCCACTGATGGTTTCCACAGCACGGCACCGGGGGCCAGCTTGTGCCTGAGTACAGGTGTGCATGGCGGTGTGGACTGGATGAGGAAACTCGCCTTCCGCTACCGCCGGGTGAAGGAAATGTACAACACCTACCGCAACAACGTGGGTGGTGAGTGACCAGCCGGATAGAGGAGATGGGCGAGTACACGGAAGACTGAGCTAGGTGCTCCTGGACCCTGCTGCGGGCCAGGCACCATTTTGGAAGATTCTGGATGACTACAGAATACCAGTGGGCTGTCTGGCTTGATGTGTATATGTGTGTGTATGTGTGAGTGTGCTCACGCACACTGTATGGATGTGTACATGGATGTGTACACAAGTGCATGCAGGTACATAGTGTATATGTGCACGTGGAAGCTGGTGTCTATTGTCTTCCTCAATCACTCCCCACCTTACTTTTTGGGACAGGGTCTCTCACGGAGCCTAGGCTTGCGGTTAGACTGGGCTAGCTGGCCAGCAAGTCCCAGGGGCCCTCTTGTCCCAGCCTCTAATCACTGGGATTACAGGCTGGTGCTTTTTACAAGATGCTGGGCATCTGGACTCGGGTCCACAGGCATGCACGGGGGAAGCACACTAGCTACTGAGCCATCACCCTAGTCTTTGCTGACTTCTGACGCGGAGCCTTTCTGTGTAGCCAAGATAGCCTTGATCTCACAGCGGTCCTTCTGCGTTGGCCTCCCAAATGTGGTTACAAATGTCTCCCAACCAGTCCCAGCCTCCTTGATGTCACATCTTGTCCCAGAACACTCGGTCCCCATGGAGTCCTCTTAACACCACCAAAGCCACTTAGATGGCAGACTGTATCTGCTCCTAGAAGAATACAGACTCCTGGTTCGCTCCCATCACCTACCAAGGCTGCCACTCAGGGTAGGCCATGGTCCCTCCAAGCCAGGCAGTTTGAGGACAAAGGACTGTCTCTGGAGCAGTCACCACAATTAAACTATTTACAAATGCATGACCCGGGCTGTCTCAGGATACAGGGCAGCACTGTGACCCAATAAGTCTCCCCCAGCACAGACGGGCTCAGCACCAAGCAAGTGTCCGTCACCCTGTCACCCAGGATGGCCCTATGGTATCCCACAAGTTCCCCTGGCCCTGACTTGTGGGAGCAGAGAGCCAGGAGGCTAAACAGACCTCAAACACATGATCATGGACTTTTAAATCCTAGCGCGAAGCCCTGGGAAAAGGTCGAGAGCTTGAGCGAGGATACACTGGCGGGACTTAACCCGAGTTGTTGGTAGAGGACTTAGCTGGGTAAAAGATGAGGAGGACAAAAAGAAAACAGTAATGGGGATCTGTAATGGAGCATGCGAAGGTCCTGAGGTAGGCACACACCTAGTGTGTGTGACTGAGAATGAACCCTGAGGCTAGAAGAGAAAGACACTAGAGCTCTGGCTGGGAGGTGAGGCTGGCTGCTCCAACAGGATCATCCAGAGACTCTGGACTTCATCTGAAAGCCTGGCTGAGAAAGACAGTTCAGAAACATCCAGGTAGGGCTCCAGAGGCAGCGGCCAGAACTACCGTCGTTCTTTCTTCCTGTGCTAAGCAAATGTGTCAACCCTTTGCAGGGCTTGGTTCTGCATCTAAAGGACAGAACACAATTAGTGCCCCCTCTGGGGCTTCTGTGAGGATGAGAGGAAGGAGGTCACACTAAAAGCCCATGCTCTGTCCATAGTAAGAGCCCAGTAGAGTTAGTCGTTAGCGTCTTCTGCTCTGTCTTTGTGTCCATCTTAATGGTTCCAGCCTTCAGCTCCATACATTCGGTGCTTGTCACAATACCAAGCACATAGAAGACAATCTCGAAATATTGCATGGATTTGGGCTGGGGGGGAAGGTAGATGGGCAGGGAGGATAGGTGGGTGGGCGGGTCAGATGGAGGGGTGGGCAGATGGGTGGGTGGGTTAGATGGGTAGATGGATGGATGGGTGAGTGGGTGGATGTGTGGAGGGTTAGATGGGTAGAAAGATGATGGGTGGGTAGAAGGATGGATGGGTGGGTGGTTGGATGGGTGGGTGGGTTAGATGTGTAGATAGATGGAAAGGTAGGTGGGTGGGTGGTTGGATGGATGGGGGTGGGTGGGTGGGTGGGAAGGTGGATGGTTGGGTGGGTTAGATGGTGGCTGGGTGGCTGGGCAGATAGTTGGATGTATAAATAGTGGATGTTCTGAGAATGAAGAAGATCGGTGAAATTGAGTTGAGCGTGAATGATTTGAGCTCCACTACTCTCCCCGCACCCCCGAGTTTTTTCTAACATGAGAACATCCTCTTTATTCCCTTTACCTCAGGCTTGATAGGCGCTCCCAAAAGAGAGACGTGGCTGCAGCTGCGCGCCGAGCTGGAGGCCCTGACTGACCTCTGGCTCACCCACTCCCTGAAGGCCCTCAACCTCATCAACTCTCGGCAAGTGGCCACCCCTCACCCCTGCACAGTGGTGACATCTCCATTCCCTCGCTTGGCAGGACACGTGGAGGGGCTTTCCCGACTCGACTCTAGGTTGCTGGTTTCCCAGGGTGGGCTAGAACTTAACTCTTCAAGGCCCAGTGGACACCTGCTGGGACCTCAGGAGCCTTCCAGGCTCAGAACTGTGCTATTCTGTGGAAGTCAGCCCTCACCTGTCCAGACAATGTCACATGGCCTGGAGCCTTGTAACCAATGAACTTGCAGCTCTTAAAATAGATTCTTGCTTCTAAGGAAGGAAGGAAACTGGGGCACACCTTCAATCCCAGCACTCAGGAGGCAGAAGCGGGCAGAGATCTCTGTGAGTTCAAGGCCAGCCTGGTTTACAGAGCCAGTTCTAGACCAGCCAGAGCTATACAAGGAGATCCTGTCTCAAAACCATATAAATGAATGAATGAGGAAGGCACCACCCCACTGCACATCAAGGTCAGGCAGCCTCAGGCCAGAAGCAGCGACAGTGACCCTGGGCATCACCTTACCTGAAAGCTGAAAGCAGCCCAGCCAGATGATACCCTGCCCCTACCTAGATCCTGCCATAACTCACCCGCGCTTCAGGAGTGGCCTGGTAGTGCCTTTGGGTCTGACACAAAGTTGCCTTTGTTCCCCAGACCCAACTGTGTCAATGTGTTGGTCACCACTACTCAACTGATCCCAGCACTGGCCAAGGTCCTGCTGTACGGCCTGGGCTCCATATTCCCCATTGAGAACATCTACAGTGCAACCAAGACAGGTAGGAGGGGCTGGGGTCGGGCACGGAAGGAACTCTCACCCCCAGCTAGTAGGGCTCGGGCCTCAAACAACCCTCATACCCTCCAACAACGGAGCTGATCTCTGAGCACGGGTCGGGAGAGACAAGAATCAGACAGAGCCTTGTTTGCTCTCAGTCCCTTGCTGAGTCCTTGACAAATCCAAGGAATGGTGGTGGCTTTCTTTTTCTTATGAGGAGGCTCACTTTTTAATTCTTTTTTTTTTTCACTTTTTAATTCTTATGTTCCAAATGCACAGGACTGAAAAAAATAAACCTAAAGGTTGGAGAGATGGCTGAGCAGTTAAGAGCACAGGCCGCTCTTCTAAAGGACCAGAGTTCAATTCCCAGCACCGACATGACAGCTTACCACTATCTGTAACTCCAATTACAGGGGAGCTGACACCCTAACACAGATGTACATGCAGGCAAAACACTAATGCACATATAAAATAAAAATAATAAATTATGAAAAGATAACAAACCTAGGTCTGGGGAGAAGGCCTAGTGGGTAGCATGGAGACCCGAGTTCAGATGCCCAGTGACCACCTGAAAAAGCACTGGGCATGGTGGCACAAGACTTTGATCCCAACACTCAGGAGGCAGAGGCACATGAATCCCTGTGAGTCTGAGGACAGCCTAGTCTACACAGCGAGTTCCAGGCCAGTCGAGGTTACATAGTAAGACCTTGTCTCAAGAAAACCAAACAAAAGCACACACACAAAAAACAAAACAAACTAGGCATAGCTTACATGCTTGTAACCCCAGCACTGAGCAGGCATAGCCAGCCAGCCTAGATGAATTGAAGAGCTCCAAGTTCAGTGAGAGACCCTCTCTCAAAAAACTAAGATGGAAAGCCGGGCGGTGGTGGCGCACGCCTTTAATCCCAGCACTTGGGAGGCAGAGGCAGGCGGATCTCTGTGAGTTCGAGACCAGCCTGGTCTACAAGAGTTCCAGGACAGGCTCCAAAACCACAGAGAAACCCTGTCTCGAAAAACACAAAAAAAAAAAAAAAAAAAAAAAACTAAGGTGGAGAGAGATCTGGAAGACTGTGGACATTGACCTCTGGCATCCACAGCACCCACGTGGGCAAGAGCACCCATGCACACATACATGCATACACCACACATACACACAAAATCTAGTTAGTTGAGATGGTTTTATTTATTTATTTTTAAATTGCATTCTTTTATTTTGTGTGTGTGTATGATGCATTTTGTTTGTTGTATGTACACATGTATGTGTGCATGGACATACACAGGCCTGTGTATGCAGAGGCCAGAGGACGTCAGGGAGCCTCCTGTATCACTTTCCCTCCAACTCCATCTTTTAATCCGGTGTCTCCCTGAACCTGGGCCTTGGGTTTATTTAGGCTAGGCTGGCAGCCAGCAAGCCATGGCTACCTGTCAGCATGCACATATGTGGGCGTGGCATGAGTGTGCATGCGTGGGTATGTAAAGGACAATGCCTGGATTGTTACATGGGTGCTGGGATCTGAACTCGGGTCCTCATACTTACACAGCAAGCATTCTTACCAGCTAAGTCATTGCTCTTTTTTTTTGTTTTGTTTGTTTATTTGTTTTGTTTTGTTTTTTTGAGACAGGGTTTCTCTTGGCTTTGGAGCCTTTCCTGGAACTAGATCTTGCAGACCATAGACCAGGCTGGCCTCAAACTCACAGAGATCCATCTGCCTCTGCCTCCAGAGTGCTGGGATTAAAGCCGTGAGCCACCACCACCTGGCTTCATTTTCCTTTCTTTTTAACTTTTCATTGTGGGCAAACAACAATATGATTATTTTCCGTGGTTCTGAGAATTGAACTCAGCGCCTTGCTCACTCTAGGCAAAAGTTCTACCACTGAGCTACATCCCCAGTCCTCCTAGCTTTATTTTATTTTATTTATTTATTTATTTTTGGTTTTTTGAGACAGGGTTTCTCTGTGGTTTTGGAGCCTGTCCTGGAACTAGCTCTTGTAGACCAGGCTGGTCTCGAACTCACAGAGATCTGCCTGCCTCTGCCTCCCAAGTGCTAGGATTAAAGGCGTGCGCCACCACCGCCCGGCTCCCTCCTGGCTTTATTTTTTATTTTGAGATAGGGGCTCACTAAGTTGACTACTCTGGCCTTGAACACCCTAGTACCGGGGGCGGCTTTAAACTTGTGTTTTTTCTGCCTCAGCCTTTCAGGTAGCTGAAATGGCAAGCCTGTACCACCACACACTTGGCAACAATATAAACATTTTTGCTATTGTACATTTTGGGTTTGCAATAATAGGGACTAAAGGTGCGGCAGGACAGCGGGTTCTTTGTTAATGTACATTGCCAAGGCCCAAACAGCAGCATCATAGCCGGGAACCTGCCTTCCACCCTGCTCAGGCTCTTCCGACAAGCTGCTCAGATTCTCTGGGTGGCTGGAGTTGGCCGCCTTCCAGGGAAGCTAATGGCAGTGTTGAGCTTGCTGTAGGACGGATGACAGGGTGGCAGTGGCTGCCCTGGATAGCTGTCACCTACACTGTTTCACCCTTTGTGGGAACTCGGAGCTCTGATCTCCTCTCTTCCTCTCCACTCCGCGCAGGCAAGGAGAGCTGCTTCGAGAGAATCATGCAGAGATTTGGCCGCAAAGCTGTCTACATTGTGATAGGTGACGGGGTAGAAGAAGAGCAAGGAGCCAAGAAGGTACCTGCGGCCTTGAGCGGCACGCCTGCAGCGCATACACACACACACACACACACACACACACACACACGGGCTCCGCTCTCCTAGGCGGCTCACTTTTGCAGATCCGTCCTGAGTAATTTCCTCCCACAAATCCCCCTTATGGCCCTGGCCACTGCCCCTGGCATCCTGGCCTGGTTCTGGACCCCAGGGACACTGTGGATCAGCAGGGCCAACGCACGTGCGGGCATTTTATTTCATGCTCGGCGCGGCAGGTTCCAAGAACGCTTCCCAGCTAATAAAGGCAGCATTAGGCTAATGAAAAAGACAATCCCACATCTGTGATCTCAGCCTCCAGCAGAGCACAGGGGCCTTTTTGGAAAAGAAACAGCTGCCCGGACCCTGGATCTGGCCCTGTCAACAGCACCCCAGAGAGTTGCCACCCCCACCCCAAGGCCAGGCAAGCTCCTAGTTAATGTCCCTAAGCTTAATTCAGGGACCTGCTTTCTCCCCTCACTGCCATTTAACAGATCCCAAGGAAATGCAAATGTGTTTAGGGTCCCTCAGGGAAAGAGAAGAGGCAAGGCCCAGGAGGCCGCCCTGCTATTCTCTCCCTGACAGAAAGACTTCAGTCTGTCCCTCCAAGCCAGCTAGGTCCCCTGACCTAGGGTCCACAGCTGCCATCTTTTTCCTCCAATTGCCCTTGTCCCCTCTTGTCACAGAACAATGGTCTCTGATGTTGCAGCCAGTATGAGGGCTGTGTTAGCTGAGCACCGACTGTATGCTACCCACCTCTCAGCCAGCACACAGACTGAGCACCTACTGTATGCTACCCACCACTCAGCCAGCACACAGACTGAGCACCTACTGTATGCTACTCACCACACAGCCAGCACACAGACTGAGGACCCGAAATGCAACATGCATGACAGGGGGTAACAATAGCTTAGGGTAGGGGGATGAAACAGACTGGACATAGGGATTAGCCAGGTGAGGGGGCAGGTGACAGGCCCAGGTAGTGGTCAAACAAAGACAGGACAGCGTGTGAGCTGAAGATCTGCAGGCAAGGGTGCTGCCGCGGTAGGCAGGGCAGGGCTGGAGGAGAGATCAGGGAAGCTGCCCAGGCGCCAGAAGGGCTACGGGCACTATGGAAAGAAAGTCTTTTCAAAGCGTATCTTCCAAACTTTAAGTTCACCACGCAGGGCTGGGGAGATGGCTCAGCAGATAAAGGGGTGGTTCCTGCCGTGTGAACATGAGGGCCTGAGTTCACGTTCTCTATATCTTTGTAAAAAGTGTGTGTGTGTGTGTGTGTGTGTCTGGGCACTGGGAGGGGGCGGGCATTAAGAAAAAAAGGTGGATCCCAGTCTAGCTGAGCTCTGAGTTCAGTGAGAAACCCTGTCTCAGGAAACAAGTTGGAAAGCCATAGATGAAGACAATTGACATTCTTCACTGGCCCAAGAAAAACCCTTCTTGGGACACCCTCCCCCTCAGGCACCAGCAGAACAGAAACTCCCATTCTTCTTTCAAGGCCTGATACAAACTTACACCAATCTCTAGGCCACCCCAACCCATCTACTGCCACCCAAACAGAGGCTGCCTCTCAAGATGTTTTGCACCTGCTGTTCCCTGGGGGAGCAGAGAGGCTGGGCCTCACCGGGGGATGCTGGGCACATGGGGCCTGCCGTTACTCTGGGACCCTCCAGGCTGGCTGGGCAACTTGTATGAGCACGCCTAACCGGACACTTTCTGCCGTAGCACAACATGCCCTTCTGGAGGATATCCTGCCATGCTGACTTGGAGGCTCTGAGGCACGCCCTGGAACTGGAGTATCTATAGCAGCGAGGGGGGGCAGCCCCCGCCTGCCACCCACCACCGGGGCCCCGTCATCTCACTCCATGAGAGCCCTAGACACCAAATTCTGGGTAGGGGCCCGGACACCAGGGGACGCGTCCCACAGCCTTCTCAGAAGTGTTCTCTTCCCTTGGGGACAGAGTCAGGCTGTGTTGTGAAACCCAGAGGCCCAGATGAGGGAGGGTCAGCTGGGGAGGGCACGGGGGGCAGCTCATCTTGGTTTCTTGTTTTTATTTATGGACTGATCCCATCCCTCACGTCACCAGCTGGTCCCTGTGCTGTGGTTTCTTGGCTGTTAGTCTGGTTTGGGGTTCTACACTGGCTGTGCGGTGGTTCCCAGTTCTGTGCTTCAGGGACAATCATTCAGTAGACGTTGGTGAGGGAGGCCATCTGGGGCTGTGGGGACGCCTCTTGCTTACTTTTCATTTTTCCAAGCCCCTCCCTGATGTCATGTGGACAGTGCGCGCGTGCCTTATGCCGCCATCTTATTTTGTAGGAAAAGGGGGACCCCGGGAAGGAAGAGGTACTCTGTGCTGATGGATAAAGGCATTAAATAAAGCCACGTTTACATTTGAAGGTGGAAGATTGTGGTGACTTTTACCTTTTGTTTAGGCTTCCACGTGTTGACCTTTTCAAGTTGCAAAATAATAAAATCCAGTTTGAACCTGAACTGGTTTCAGTGACATGGGGAGGGGGCCTCAGCTACAGCACACAGTGTCTGCATCTCCTAGACCAAATCTGAGCCCTGTTCTATCCAAGAAGCTAGACTTAGGGATGTTGGCATTAAAACGAAACACATTGCTCTCACTTCAAAGGACATAAGAGACAGTCTGTTCTACTGCCAAATAAGAGTGGCCACGGCTCGGGGGTACATATTAGGTTACCCCAAATTCCATATCCCAGCATGGTGACAGTCTCATGAAGTCTCATAACAGCAGAACAAAGAAGGGCATAAACTCAGACATCTTTAAATGCGCACTGGGGGGAGTGTCGAGCTAGGACGGGTTGTTGCAGAGCTAGGCGACCTCTCCTGCCAGCCTCCTGCTGTGTGATGCTCAGCTTTCGCGCTGGTGGAACACGTGGTCTGTCGACGCATTCCAAAGGTTTCAACTCTTGTTCACAAAGATGTTAGGTCAGGCACAGTTTGGTACAAGAAATGGCTGTTTGGGGGGCCAAGGATAGCCTAAGATAAATTGTAATTGGGCTCTGGACCCACAGTGCTCCAACCTCTCAGCAATCGCTGAAGGTCTACAGTGTGAGCCAGCTTTTAATGGAAGCTCCCGATCAGACAATGACTTCTTTTCTGGGAACTCTAGACCTCCTGGCTTGATTTGCTCAAGAACAGACAGCTGAGGGGGCTGGTCCCTCAAAGGAAAGCCACCAGCAATGGTGAGCTATTACCAAACAACCTAGGGAAAGGGTAGTGAGCTGCCAAATGTTCTATAGTAACGCCAAATCCATCTATCTCGTCATGGGCCTTGGCTTTGATGTGGACAGGATATAGGTTAATGAGCCAGTGTCCGGGGCAGGAAGGACATCAGAGAGGTGCTGAGGACATCATGTTGCTACGCAGGACCAAGTCCATCTGACTGACACATGGGCTCCTCCGTGAAGGAAAATCCAGGGTCCCTGGAGCCACACTGAAGGAGATGGACTTTGTCATGGGAGCCTCGGAACTAGAGGATTGTCACCAGAAGACTGTCAGCAAGTGTGGTAGGCACTTCCTGATTAGACTCTACATCACATTACAGAATATTTCGGTAGACAAAGGAAGGCACGCACAACAGTGGTCTTGTAGGATCGCATGCCATAGCTTCAGCTGTCAACTTGACACAAACCTGGAAAGGAAGAATTGGCCTGATCAAAATGGCCTGTGGCCGAGTCCTGCAAGGCCTTTTCTTAATTGCTAATTGAAGTAGGAGGGCCCCACCCACTATGGGAGGTGCCATCCCTAGGCAGGTGGGCCTGGACTATATAAGACAGGCAGCTGAGCAAGCCAGTAAGCTGAGTTCCTCCGTGGTCTCCACTTCAGTTCCTGCATCTACGCTCCCGCCTTGACTTCTCTCGCTGATGGACTGTGACCTGGAAGTGTGAACCAAATAAATCCTTTCCTTCCTTATGTTGCTTTTGGTCAGTGCTTTCACCCAGTAGCAGAAAGCAAACCAGGGCACCGTCGTGGTCACGTGATGATAATTGCCTAACATTTATCCCTAAGTAACTGTGGAGCTGGAGATGGCTGGGTGTGTGGTCAGGTGGGTCATGGCTGTTGGATGGTTAAGCAGGTGGGTCAGGAGTGGGTACATGCTCAAGTGAATGGTTACTTGAGCCGCTGGAAGACAAAGATGAATGGATGGATAGGTGCCTCTGTTGAGTGCCGAGTTGGAGGGCTGGATAGATCCTGGGCACATTGATGAACAGAAGGTTGTGGGGAGCTGATGAGCGGTTGGGTGATGAAGTGAACAGAGGGACAATGGCTGGATTAATGGTTAGAAATAATGGATAAGGGGCTGGAGAGATGGCTCAGAGGTTAAAAGCACTAGCTATTCTTCCAGAGATCATGAGTTCAATTCCCAGCATCTACATGGTGCCTCCCAGGTACCTATAATGAGATCTGGTGCCCTCTTCTGACATACAGGCATGCAGAATGCTGTATACAAAATAAATAATCTTTTTTTTTAAAAAAAAGAAAAGAAAAAAATAACGGATAGATGGTGGAGTAGGGAACAAATGAGTAATGAGTCGCTTTGGAAGGCATGTTGGTTACTTTCCTCATTGCTGGGACAACATGCATGACAAGAACAACCTAAGGAAGGGAGGGCATATCTTATTCACAGCTGGAGGCGGCTGGTCACACTCAACCACAGTCAGGAAGTCGAGCCGGGCGGTGGTGGCGCACGCCTTTAATTCCAGCACTCGGGAGGCAGAGGCAGGCGGATCTCTGTGAGTTCTAGGCCAGCCTGGTCTACAGAGCTAGTTCCAGGACAGGCTCCCAAAACCACAGAGAAACCCTGTCTCGAAAAACCGAAAAACCAGAAAAAAAAAAAAAAAAAAAAAAAAAGGAAGTCGAAAGATGAACGCTGGTGCTCAGTTCACTGTCTCCTTTTTATGCCATTTGGACCCCACCCCAAGGCTGGGTATACAGATGTCAGATGGCTTATGGTTCAGACAGGAAGCTAAATGGAAGCAGAGTGTAAGAAGGTACCCAGGCAACCATGTGAGTGGAGTATGGGATGGTCAGACAGAAACAGAATGGATGGATGGGTGGATGGATGAATAGATGGATGAATAGATGGATGAATAGATGGATGAATAGATGGATGGATGGGCAGGTAGGTATGTGGATGGATGGATGGATAGATAGGTGGATGGATATGTAGATATATTTATATATAGATAAGCGGATGAGTAGCTAGATGAGTGGTAGACAGACAGATGTGTAGATGGTAGGTAGGTGAAAGGTAGATGAAGCCAGGCGGTGGTGGCACACGCCTTTAATCCCAGCACTCGGGAGGCAGAGGCAGGTGAATCCCTGGGAGTTCTAGGCCAGCCTGGTCTACAAGAGCTAGTTCCAGGACAGCTAGGACTGTTATGCAGGGAAACCTTGTCTCGAAAAACAAAAACAAAAGGCAGATGAATAGATGAGTAGCTGGCAGAGGCCTGAGGTAGCCCCTGTTGAAAAGACCAGCTGATGGGATCCTATGCGCAGCCTCTTGAAAGAGAGAAGGGTCCCAGTACCTGTCCTGGGGGTAAATTCCTGGAATCTTCTTGCTGGAAAACATTTAGTTTTTTTAGGGTATTTATTTATTATTTTTATTTTTGAGGCAGGATCTCACTATGTAACCTGGCTGTCCTGGAACTTTCTCTGTAGACAGAGCTGGCCTTAAACTCAGAGATCTGCCTGACTCTGCCTCCTTAGTGCTGGGACTAAAAGTGTGACAATGCCCAGCTTAATTTTTTATTTTTAAAATAGGGCCTCACCATGTAGTTCAGACTGGTCTTGAACTCTGGCAATCCTCCTGCCTCAGCAGGAGGGCTGGGATCACAGACATGGGCCACCATACCTGACTCAAGAGATTTTAGCTTGTAATACAAAACATGGCTCTGAGCTCTCAAAGCCTTGCCAGTCTGGGGTGGCAGACTAGAAGCAGGCACTGGGATCGCATGCTGTAGATGATGCAGAATAAGGAATCTGTGAACTGGTTGTTCAGCACTATGCATATGACATTTGGGCTCAGACAGGATGGAGACCAGAGAAATCCTTCTAAGGAAAGGACTGAAGACAGGAAAGTGGGGGAGAGGAACGGATAGGACAAAGGAACCTTAAGGAAGTGCTGGGGGCCAAGGCTAAAGCAGAGGCTATGTGGGACCCAGTTGGCCTTGGATTGGGGATCTTATTTTAGATCTCATGAAAAGACCTGGGAGGATAAAGACCACTGTGTGGTCTAACTGACGCTTTCCACACACCCGGCTTTGAAGGGGATATTGTGGCCTGGTCACAGGGCTCCTTCCTGGATTTCAAGTTTTGTTATTAGGTTTTTCATTTTATGAGCAACATAAACTTTATGGCACAGATCTCAAATCTCACCATCATGATGTCTTTACACGACTCCATTGAGGTAGTTACATCACATGGATCAAACAGAAGAGTCCGAAAGGCCTGCCTGCTCCTGCCCCCTCGGCTCCACACCTCCACTGCACTGGTTTCTGTCTCTGGGCCTGGTGCAGATGGGCTTAATTGGAATGTCCCCTTGGTGCTTAGCTTCCTTCCTGTGGAATGTCCCCAGGTACAGTCATGTGGTGGCTTGAACCCATAGTGTATTCTGACTAAGATGCAGCCTTGAATAAGATCTGGACCTGCTAAGTATGCTTGTTACCCAGGCGGTGGGGAGGGAGGGTCATGAGTTCAAGGTCAACCAGAATACTTGGCGAGACTTGTCTAAAAAAAAAATTAGAAAGATGACAGATAAATTTATAGGTTGAGTGATGTCAGATAGATAGATAGATAGATAGATAGATAGATAGATAGATAGATAGATAGATAGATAGATAGATAGATAGATAGATTTAATTTATAGGTTGATTAATGACTGATAGATGATAGAATAAATCACTTTCCACAGGGCAGTCAGCACCAGTGGTGCTATGCTCACCAGTGACCACCAGGCGGCAGTGTGACCACAAACTGGCCAAGCTGTGGGACCAGGAACCAGCAGTAGAATGAACCCGGCCTGACAGGATTTTGCAGAGCCACAGAGCCGCACTACCCGAGAGTTAACAGAAGGGCACCTTTGTCAGTGGCCCCCTCTCAGACACGCTGTCTCTGGAGACAACAGGAATGGTGGGCCGACAGCAATGCAAACTTAAATGTGGGCTCTCCTTTTCCACGATAAAATTGGTCATCGTAGTTTAGATTGTTCGGAGAAATGCTACTTATTTTATTTTTGTTTGGGGGGTTTGTTTTGGTGTTGGTTCGCTGAGACAGTCTCTGACATCCAACTTGCCAGGCAGCAGAGGCTGGCCTTGAAGTCCTGATCCTCCTGCCTCCACCTCCCAAGTGTTCCGATGTGCACCACCGCACCTGGAGGCTCATTCTAGAATGGTGGTAAGTCAGCTTCGATCAGACACTGGCTCTAAACATCCACGTTACACCAGGGATGGTGGCACAGGCCTGTCCTGTGTTTGAGGCCAAACTAAGCTACAAACTGAGTCCTTGTCTCAAGACTGAGACCAAAAACCAAAATTCATCGCCTATGGCGAGAAATGGACACTAAGTCTCTTCTGACAGAAGGCTGGGTATTCTAGTCACTGTGAGGGGAAGGGGGGTGTGGAGGAGAGATAGAGAGACAGAGGAAAAGAGGGAAAGGGGGTAGAGGAAGGGGGACAGGAAGGGGAAGAGGGAGGGACAGAAGGAGAGAGAGAGAGAGAGAGAGAGAGAGAGAGAGAGAGAGAGAGAGAGAGAGAGAGAGAGACAAAGTTAGCCTGTGAACAGCGGCTGTTCGGATGAGCTGAAGGCCCGGCATGGGAGTCTAGGTTGGATCTCCCAGCTGTGAGGTCAGTGGTGGCCATGGCACCTGAGCCTCAGTTTCCTTCTTGTAAATTTAAAGTCCTTTGATTTTATCCGCCATGGCTTGTTCAAAACCAGTGTTTCCCAAAGGACATCTGTGACACTGATTCAACAGTAAGGCTGGAAAACAAGGACCGTGTGGCCCCGGCTGGAAGGTTGGGAGATGCAGAGGTTTAAAGTGGAGCCTCCAGGAGGAAAGGGGTCGGCCATGAGCGTCACTTTCCCCTGCTCTCGGCTTCCTGAATATGTGACCAGCCACCTCACATTCCCGCCGCCATTCTTCACCACCCTGTGGATCACATCCCTCCTCAAGCTGAGCCAAAATGAGCCCCCTCCTCGGGTCCCTTCTTGTCAGTCACAGGAGGTAGACGTGACATCCTGTACTTAAGTATGAGTGCCGTTCATGTTTAATAATATTTGTTTGTTTGAGACAGGGTTTCCCTGTAGTCTGTCCTGGAACTAAGCTCTGTAGACCAGGCTGGCCTCGAACTCAGAGATCCACCTGTCTCCCAGTGCTGGGATTAAAGGCGTGCGCCACCACTGCCAGGCTCATGTTCAATACTGGACTGTGCCATTCTCCCTCGCTCTTTCCTTCAGAGCTGGGGATCTCCATGTGTTGCTTAGGCTGACTTGAACTCCCGGGCTCAAGCAATCCTCCTGCCTCAGTCTCTTGCCTGAGGCACGCCTCTGCATGCCTGGCTGCAGCACACACGCACTTCCATCATGGAGGACAGCTAGGCAGTTTGGAAGCTGCTGCTCATGTAGCTGCTCATGTAGCATGCTCATGTAGCTATGTAGCTACGCATGCTTCTGGGAAACGGGCTCCCGTCACCCCATTTTAGAGCTGAGGACACTGAGGCTTGAGAGTTGAAGTCTCACCCACAGTGGGAACCAGAACTCACTTTGCCCCAAGATCCACCTCAGCCTCAAACTGTCATTCCTCTTTAGAGGGGATGGGTCAAGAGCTCAGCCCTGTGGCTGGCATACAGTAGGTGCTTAATAAGTGTTAGAAGTGAGTTTGTGAGCCGGGCGGTGGTGGCGCACGCCTTTAATCCCAGCACTTGGGAGGCAGAGGCAGGCGGATCTCTGGGAGTTCGAGGCCAGCCTGGTCTACAAGAGCTAGTTCCAGGACAGGAACCTAAAAGCTACGGAGAAACCCTGTCTCAAAAAAAAAAAAAAAAAAAAAGAAGAAGAAGAAGTGGGTTTGTGGTTGAAGCTCTTCCCTGGCTGTGCCAGGTAAGCTAAGGGCTGAAGCAGCTTGGGTTCCTGTGGCCCCACATGCTGGAGAGCTGCACAGCCGCACACTGGCTCACAGAACACATAAGTCCCATTATTCTACTCCTTTATTTTTTTCAAAAATTGATCTCATTATATAGAAAGTTTAGCATATTTACTTCAAAACCTAAAACTCTGAACCAGGCATAATAATGCACACCCTTAATCCCAGCACTCAAGAAGCAGAGGCGAGCGGATCTCTGTGAGTTCGAGGCCAGCAACATGGAGAAACCCTTTCTAGAAAAACAAAACAAAAAGAATTGTTGCCTGAGGGACCAGCAAGATGGATCACTGTGTAAAGGTGCTTGTGGCCAAACTTGATGACCTGGGTTCAGCCTCTGGGATCACATGGAAAGAGGAGAGAACCAGTTCCACAAAGTTGTCCCGTAACCTCCGCATGCACACCAGGGCAGTCACACACCCAAATATACACACACACATATAGCAAATAATTGTTATAAGAGATGCTCTAATAATGTCCAGGTGAGGGGGCTGGAGAGGCGGCTCAGTGGTTAAAAGCACTGTCTCTTCTTCCAGAGGTCCTGAGTTCAATTCCAAGCAACCACACAGTGACTCACAACCATCTGTAATGGGATCTGATGCCTTCTTCTGGATTGCAGGCATACATGCAGACAGAGCACTCACACATAAAATAAACAAATCTTATTCTTTTTTTTTTTTTTTTTGGTTTTTCGAGACAGGGTTTCTCTGTGGCTTTGGAGCCTGTCCTGGAACTAGCTCTTGTAGACCAGGCTGGTCTCGAACTCACAAGATCCGCCTGCCTCTGCCTCCCGAGTGCTGGGATTAAAGGCGTGCGCCACCACCGCCCGGCCAAATCTTTTTTTTTTAAAAAAAAATGTGCCATCATCAGGCATGACTCCAACAATTGGAGCCACCTAGAACGTGATATATGTGGTTGATTTGTTTCCAGTGAGGATGCTATTTCTCTGGGGAAAGACCAATCATATTTCAGTCATCACTGTGTACCCCATGCTTGGCTTGACAAACCGCAGAACTGAAATGAACACTTTCCACCCATTTTTCTGTCCCCAGTCTATGGGCTGCAGTTCTGCATACAGCCACGAGGTGGCGAGAGCACTGGATTGCACTAACCACAGTTTGGCTAGCTAGCCTCTACCCCTTGCTAACAGGAAGGAAGAAGGTTTATGGCCACTTGTGTGCATTCAGCCCCTTCATGACCTTTTCTCATGCTCAGATTCAGGGTCTGGCACCTGAAAATACAGTAAGAAGCCCTGTGACACACAGGGTCCACGGCATCTCAAACATCCTCTGCCCACTCCCAGGTCACAGGAAGCCTGCAGCTGAGTCCCCACCTACCTACCACACACTGGCCCTCTGGGCTGCAACTCTGGGGACAGACAGTGACAACTGTCCACATGATAGAGTAAAAGAATGAGGACCTTCTAGACCTGTACTTGAAATCCTAAGTGAAACCAGGGGACAGAAGGTGTGTCAAGTGCTCCGTGACACTGAGGGACACCCGAGGACACTGGACAAGCAGGGTGGCTGGAAGGGTCTTTATACACGAACCCTTTCAAATCTTCAAGCAGAAGGCATGTGATAAATGATAAAAATCAAGATTCACATTGTTCATTAATCCACTCTTTTATTTGAGACAGGGTCCCATGTAGTTCAGGCTGGTCTCGAACTCATTACCTAGCCAAGGGTGACTCTGACCTTGTAGTTCTCCTGCCTGCCCCTCCCAAGTGCTGGGATTGCAGGCATGTGCTACCACCCCTAGTTTTATGGAGTGTTGGGGCGCAAACTCATGGCCTTGTGCACGCTAGGCAAGCACCCTTCCAATTGAGCCCTAGTCCCGGCCCTAAATTTCACATTAAAAAAAAAAAAAAAGAAAAGAAAAGAAAAAAAAAAAAACATTTTTCTACCCATGAGTTAGCAAGTCAGTTCTTCAAGACTTTTCCTCTGCAGAAGGCTTGGGAGATGGGGAATGAGGGACAAAGGAGAGAAGGGGCCAGAAGCTGTTTTCTGAGGGTGCCCCTCAACAACCCTTTAACACCTGGGGACACAGGAAGGAACAGCATCAACCCTCCCCTTCAGAACTCACACCCCATTGGGACACACAACTGAGCATCTGCGCGTACACGCACACATAGGCACCATGTGTGCACACATGTGCCCCAGGCCACAGATACAGGTCCTATACAGAAAACCACAGGAAACTTCAGCCTTCCAAGAGGGACTATCTGGCCTAGAGCCAAAGGCTGATGGACCAGTTGTTCCCAGCCTGGCCCTGGGGAGGCTGGTGGTCCAGCCCTCTGCCTCAGGAAGAATGCAGTTACCCTAGCAGAGAAGAAAGTTCCTGCCCAGGCCACTCCAGTAGGGTGCCCAGGACCTCAGGGGAACCTTCCTCTTGTGCTTGGCCATTCAAACCTGGCACAGCCACACCCTGACCCATGGGAGACTGTCGCAATCAGACTGTTTTGTCAAAAGTTTAATTTAAAAAAAGAAAAAGAAAAAAAAAGGTGAAGAATCTGAAAAAAACTGGGACATTGAGAAGAGAGAACCCAAAAGATTGTAACCGCGAGAGACCACTGGCTCAGTCATGAAGAAACACCATCATCAAAAAAGATATTTAAGTTTAATACAAATTTTATACAAAGAAAATGTGAAAAAATACTCCCATATGCTAAAAGCAGTTACGCTTCCCAAATAAGGCCAGCTAGGCTAGATTGTTTGTTTTTTTTTGTTTTGTTTTTTGACAACTGCAATTCACGAATGTTCTTTCTCTCCTGCTCTCCTCCGGCATTTCTTCCTTTCTTCTCTAGTGGGGTAAACTAGCTGGACAATGCACAGCTTGCGTTCTCTTAGCAACAATGAAGAGAAAGTAAACAAAGACTAAAATGTACAACGGAATGTACTGGAATGATATACAATTAATTTTTCTCATATACACACATCGCCTGTTGCTTCGATCGATGCTCGTTTTACACAACATACAAAATGGGAACCTACAGCAGACGTAGCGTTAACGGGACAGCATGACTGGTCCTGGCTTTCTCTCACACTGCCTGTGTTTCATGCTTATATAAAAAACGTAGAACTCCAGCATATAAATTATACATACATGCTCCATCCACGGGCTCACATGTCCTCACCGTGCACCTTGCTTTTGGGTTCTTGCTATGAGACGTGTTATCTCTTCACGAATCTGTGTGAGTGTTTATGGAAAGCGCTTGGCAGCAAGAAGGGGCATCCCCACGTGAATGCCGTCTGCATCCATGATGGAGCAGGGATTGCTCACGGGGACCTTGTATAAACAGCAGGCTGCTTTGCCCCTTGGGGAACCATAGCTGAAATCACAAACACACACACTTCTCTCTGTGTCCTTCGAGCCCAGCGAGCTTGTGTTTCATAACATCGTCTTGTAGGGTCTGCGAGGGGCCGATGGCTTGGTGTGGCGGGTCCAGGACAGCACAGCCTGAGAGCCCCGGTCGTGGTGTGCTGCAGAGCGACAGTGGCTACCCCCCCTCCAACCTCTGGATATCCAAGGAGGAGGACCTGTGTGAGAATAGCCATTCCTGGGCCCAGCCCTGACACCACAGTGATACCAGAGAGCTAACTAGCCAGCCCTCTGGATTAGCAAAACATTCTTTTCGTTGTAGAATTCTTTTATATATAACTTGTTTTTCTTTTTTTTTTCTTATAAGTTAAGGTCAGTATAGATATGAAAAAGGAAGGTAGGCTAGGTCAGTGACGTCACAAAGTGTACCTACTTACACCTAAAGTGTTGGGCTCACGAGGTCCAGCAGTCCCAGCCAAGGCCCATGCTGGGAGGGAGTCAAGTTGCTGCCCTGCAGCCAAGCCCACGGGCAGAGCCTGAGTGTTGGGAATTTGAATGGTGGCTGTTCTCCAGTTTCTGTTGCTTCCTGTGGTTTGGGTTTATTTCCCCTCACAGGGAGGTATATCCTGGCTCACAATGCACCCTAGTCCCAGAAAGTGTCTAACCGAGACTCCCGAGATTCTTTGGGCAAGAGGTTCTTCGTGCTGGTCCCTGCGCTGTGTTCAGAGCGGGCTGACCCTCGCTTCTCCTCGCTGCTGCTCCACAAACCGGTCTTGCTGCTCCGGGAATGGTCTGTGGAGGAAAGATGGCAAGCTCAATTCCCCTGCCCACCTCCCCTCAACTTATCCCGCAGTCGGGAGCCACCTCCCTCCCTCCAGTTGTACAACCACCATGGCTGCGCTACAGCTACCTTGATATCTATAGGTATACAGAGCAGAGGGAGAGCTGAATTTTAGGCTTCAACCACGGCTAACTGGAGGACCAGCAGGGTGGTACATGGTACGCTTCCAGAGTGAAGGTTAGTGAGCGGTGGTGTCGCACTGACGGGGAATCCCTGCCCTTGTGAAGTGACTGAATGATACCACAGGGCCCATACGCTCTTAGAACCTAGCACATGGTCTACTGATGTTCACAGGACTCTTAGTTAATTTTAGAAGACTCACATTCAAACCAGGAAGAGATGGCAAAAGAGAAGAAATGAGGACCAGATGAGAAGGCTAAGCCTACCTGGACATGAACCCCACAGACTCCCAGTAAGGATCGTGCTGTGGGACAGTGACGGAAACAGACCCCAACTGACACCCAGGATGGCTTTGAGGACATATAGGCATCAAGTTAGGTAGTGGCTGAGGAAGCAAAGAGGAAGCTAAAGGAAGAGCCTCAGAAGCTATCTCGGAAGAGGACAATGGCCCCAATCCGTGGGCAGCGCTGGTGGCTGCGACCATTCGCTGAGCTCCAGATTCTCCAACTCTCCGGAGCTTATCGGAGTGTCAAGATGGCAGGGTGCCAGTGAGGAAGGCTGTTGCTGCCCCTAGGGGACGGCACTTTGTCACAAAGCCTGTACAGAGAAGGTTCCAGTTGCTTTTATATTCAGCCAGAAGGGGGCAGTGTTCTCACAGTCAAAGGCAATTCGAACCCGCCCTCTTAGGTGAGCTCCTACTCCGGGCAGTTAGTTACACTATAATCTTCCAGAATGTCTTTGAGGGACTGCCATAGCTGTAGTCACACACCACCAAGTCCTTCCAGCTCTGGGGAGAGCCAAGATCAGCAGGCACACTGAAGAAACAGAACTCAAGATCCCAGGGTCTGTAGGTCTGAGCCTCAAGTGGCCTGGGTGCAGGATGCTGGCTGACAAGGTCGACTGCGGTTAAGACAAAAACAAAGGCCCCAAAACGCCAACCCTACACTGTCCTATGGCAGCTTGCAAAGGCGGTGAGAGGTACAGACCACAGGAAGACTGACAAGACTCAAAGAACAGGACACGCCCACAAAGACACACACAGACACACGACGAGGCTTCTGCATGCCAGGAACGACTCCCCTGCAGCAGCTGCCCCGAGACAGCGTCATACTTACACTTCTGGGCTGGGTAGTTGGGGTGCGGCTGGTGGTCTGTGGTGGTTGGGGTATAGGCAGGCTGCTTGTCACACCTCTTGCTAACTGAAGAAGAGCACAGGTACCCTTAGAGTCTGTCACCGCTCAAACTCCACACAACCCCAGGAGCTGACAGCTGTGGTCACCGCTGTGGTACACTGGATGTGCCCGCCAGTGGCTGGGGCTTTTGAATATGTGTGCAAACCACAAACAGGGTCTCTGGACACAGCACCGCAGGGAGGAAGTAGACACACAGGGACATAAAAGCGACCCCATATTTTGCAAGCCACAGATTCTCTGGATTTTGAGAGCAAAACTCTCCGAACCATAAGCTCCGCCAAGAGCCTGATTCAAGCAGGGAAACTGAGGCTGAGTGGAGGTGCATGAGGGTGGCAGACACCACACAGTAGAGCAGAGAATGGACTTGTTATCTATAAAGAACAGGAAGGCTGGCAGAGGTGGCACACTGAGGACAACAGGGGACAGCAGCCAGGAGGGACTAGCTGACTAAACCTAGGCCACAATAAAAGGACATTCACAAACCACATCCTCAGGAAAGCCAAGTGTACTGCTACACACCTGTCATCCCAACCCTCGGGATGCTGAGGCAGGAGGATCATGACTTTGAGGCCAGTCTTGGCTCCACAGCAAGCGGAAGGAGTGTGTACGCTAACGAATATCCTGAAGGGTTTAGTAGGGGAAACGGAAGGCAGCTATGCTCACCACTATGCCACCAACGCCGCTAGCAGGGGGGAAGTGGAGCTAAGAGAAAGAAGGGGAGGAAGTACAAGTGTCGCCACAGCAGACCACGTGCCTAGGCAACGAGTGGCATCACAGTCACTGCAAATGGAGCTGTGCGATGGCAACTTCTCACACTCAGAGAGAAAGGCGGTGAGAAAGGACAGCCAAGTGTGCCTGCTCTCAGTCTGGGTACCAGCAGGGGAGCCAGCATGGATGTGACGGATAGGAAGGAGGTGAACGGCCAAGAAAAGACGGCCTCTCCCGAGACTGGGAGTAGGTAGGCTCACCCAGCTGGGGGTGGTAGGGCCACGTACAGCAACGATCTCAGAAATCAGGAAGCGGGAGGGGAAGCCCACAGATAAAGACAGGCCAGAATGCAGGTCTGGGGAAGTCCCAAAGGGCCAGCGCGGCACTGGAGCCGGGCAGAAGACACTTGCCAGCTCTAGTCTAGTCTCTGTGCTCACATTCAAGGACATTCTGCTTAAAGCTCTTTGAGTACAAACTGCTGCTGAGATTTGACTCCATGGTTTGCCCAGCATGCATAAGGCCTTGAACTCAATCCCTAATACTACCCAAAAGGCCATCAAGTCTAAAGGACAAAGAGAAACCCATGTCCACCTACTGGGGAAGCCAGTGCCCCTCCTAACATCTCTGTCCCAACAGACCCCTCCATGCCCACACTGACGCCAGACAGAAGACAACACAGCTCAGGACCACTTCCTTCCTCCCTCCTCCAAGATACGTCATCGGCAGTGACTCCAGAACCGAGAGCTGGCACTAACTGATGTGTCAAGAGTGAGGAAGTTCCCCTCCCCTCCTCTCCATCCTGCTCTTGAGGAGTTTGTGGGGGTAAGAAGTGGGAGAGATGGGGTACATGTGAATGTGGAGGCCAGAGATAATGATGAGTGCCTTCCTCAATCATTTCTCTGTCTCTATTTATTTATTTGTGAAGTTGCTTTAAAGTCAGGGTCTCTCACTAAAGTTTGTGCCTGGCCAGTGAGCCTCAGAGATCTCTGGGCTGTGGACTGGAATTAGAGGCGCATGCTCTCTGCACCAGGCTTTTCACAGGGGTGGAGAACCCAGGCCTTCGTGTTTGTACCCACTGAGCCGCCTCTCCATTGCCCCTGCCTCGTTCTTTACCCTAGACTCGAGACCAGGCTTGTTTGGAAATCTCCACCTATCTGGACACACGCCGGCTAGGTTGGGGCTCAGAGAGGAAAGCACCAGTCTGGCATAGGCCAGTCTATGAGGGCTCTCCCGAGCATGGCATCCGTGCCCAGAACTTTAAGAAAAAAGAGAATGATAATAACAATAAAACTCACAACATTTAGACTCTCAAATGCCCTTGCTTGTCAACGCCCTTTCGAGTTTTTTTCAAGATGGCATCGCACTACGTAGTTCAGGCTGACCTGCAACTCATTATGTAGACCAGGCCTGCCTCTGCCTCCTGAGTGCTGGGATTGAAGGCCTGAGCCACTGTAGCTGGGTGGATGGCTTCATCTGGAGACAGTAGTGACATGCCAAAATAGAAGCCAACTAAGAGAGCTGAGGACAGCGAGAAGGGAGATGGAGACAGGGTACCAAAAGGGAGATGGAGGCAGGGCACCAAGAAAGGGCACCTGGGCCGTGAGAAGGGAGATGGTGGAAACAGGGTGCAGGAGGTCACCCTGGCTGGCCAAGGCAGGGAGGTGCTGGTGCCCTGCAGAGGACAGCGCCCATGCCCGATGCTCCAACGGATGCGGAGACGGGGAGGAGGGTCAGGCAGGTCTGACAGGGAGCAAGAACTTGAGAAGCTGCTATTATGGAGTAGGGAATCAGGGGGTCATGTTAGGGACCTAACAAGATGGCCAAGCAGGTGAGGAACTGTGCCAGGGTGACCGAGACTGTCTGTCATGGGAGGGAGGAGTTTGTTCCCACGGGTGGTGTCCTCCCACTGAGTTCTGGGGGTTCAAGTGCAGCTGAGGAAAACATGGAAAGCTGAGTTTTTTCCAGGTGTGCATGCTGAGGAAACAGAAACCTGGGAGCCTGGGTTCATTGTCAGGGCTCCTGACAGAAAGGAGGGCCAGGGAGACCCAGGTGGAGGCAGGGAGGGACAGGAAGGAGTACTGGGATTAATTAAACAAGGTCACCAGGAGCCTGGGCAACCACCTCTGCCTTCCACTGACAGCAATTCTGTGGGGGCTACCCACTGCATCTGGCATACTACGGAAGGAACGCCTGCACGGATGCCCCAGCCTTGACATCATCAGCTGAGCAACCTGGGTGTCTAAGTCAAGTCCTGTGAACCCTGACAATCACAGCAGCTGCTTTCTCAGAGAGGCCAGGGACAACGTGACCCGGCAGGGCAGTGCCTCCTTGGGGCTCTGCTTACCACCCCCTCCCAAACGCCCCTGAAGGAAGGCCTCCTCTCCACTCAAAGGTATTTTCTCCACTCCCTCTGACCCAAGAGGCTCCAGGTCAGGGGTCAGCAAAGGGAATCCCAAGGCCCAAGCAGGCAGCCACTCCTACAAACCGGGGTTTGCTGGCACACTGCCATGCATGTGGCTCTGTTTGGTCTGTGACTTGGCACAGCTGCACACAGCCTCCAGCGAAAAAGTGTGGCTGCCCTGGTCTCGAAAGTAGAGCATAGGACACTTGGGGAGGAATCCTCTAGCAGATCCCCAGCAGGGCCCCAAGGTCACCCCTAACTGTCACTTCACGGTTCTAACCCCCCACAGCACCCCAGAGTCCCAACTCCAGCCCTCTTTATCTTAATTCAATGGGCTTATTTGTGTGTTTATATTTGAGACAGCTTCACTCTGTAGCCCAGGCTGGCCTCCGACCTCACAGAGATCTGTCTGCCTCTGCCTCCTGAGTGCTGGGATTAGAGGCGTGAGCCACCATGACTCCTTTTATTTCACTTTATTTTTATTTAAATATCACCATTAAAAAGTAGAAGATCCATTAAGGCGCCTCTTCAAACATGATTTTAAACGTGTTCCATACTAAGACACCAAACAGCTAGAACACCGTCCATTTTGTCTTTGTGAAGAGCAGAACTCAGGGCAGGCAAGGTGGCACAGGCCCATTACCCCAGTGCCCAGGAGGCTGAGGCAGGAGGATCATGAGACCAAAGACCAGAATTCACAATGATTTTGATGTTAATAACATCGTGGAACGACAGAGCCCTCTGAGCTTAGCAACAGAGGAACTGCAGGAGATATTGGGGGGAGGGGCTGCTTTGTCCACCAGCAGTCTTCACTTCTATCGCATCCCAAATGTGCACGTTTTTTTTTAAAAAGCACAGGCCATTAATCCCAGCACTCAGGAGGCAGAGGCAGGCAGATCTCTGAGTTCAAGGCCAGCCTGGTCTACAGAGCGAGTCCCAGGACAGCCAGGGTGGCACAAAGAAACCTTGCCTCAAAAAGAAAAACAAACAAACAAACAAACAAAAACACAACAGCCGGGCGGTGGTGGCGCACACCTTTAATCCCAGCACTCGGGAGGCAGAGGCAGGCGGATCTCTGTGAGTTCGAGACCAGTCTGGTCTACAAGAGCTAGTTCCAGGACAGGCTCCAAAGCTATGGAGAAACCCTGTCTTGAAAAATCAAAAAAAAAAAAAAAAAAAAAAAAAAAAAACCACAACAAAAAACAAACAAAAACCCAAACCAATAAAGTTAGTGAGTTTATATCTTCCTCCAACTCCTCCAAGCCACCTCCTCGAGCAACCTTCCTCTGTCTACACTCACTGTGCGGAAATAAAACATTAACGTTTGGTTTTCAGCTAAAGAAAATCAGCTGACTGAAAGATCTTGGAGCCAAGACAGAAGAGAACCTCCGTTTGCCCAAAACTGTTGTTGAAAAGGAAGCCATGGCTCTAAACTCTGGGAACAAGCTCAGAAGGATGTGGGAAAAGACACCCAAGACTCCCAGGAAGGAAAGGTAGCTCAAACTCCACAAGAGAAGATGCCCACAACGGCTAGGAGGGGAGCCCAGGGGAGGCCCTACTCATCATCGTCTTCATCACTAAAGGCTTTAAGGGTTTCCATGAATCAAACATGGCCTGAAGACCTCAGACCCTGTGTCCCAGAGAAGGGTGCTCTCAGTAAACACAATACACACAGGTCACCAACGCAAGGAGGCACCCAGATAACACCTTGCCTAGCCACACCCCCATCCAAACACATCCAAGGTACCCCAAGTCTTTGACTCCCTGCAACTTGACCAAGTGAAATACAAAACACCATCTGCCCACCAAGGGGCGACATACCAGAGCCTTGGTTGGAACCCAAGAGAATGGAGGAGGGTGTCGTCTCTCTGGAGCCAGAAAGATCCAGGGTCTAGAAATACAAACAAAAAGATGGGACCATAGAACCTCAGGAATCATGGAAGGGCTCACTACTCCCCCCACCCAAGACACCTGAAGAGGCCTCTACCTGGACTAGACAAAAATAGATGGAAGGCCACACATCTTATGCTCAGATTAAAAAGGCCAGATCAAGGCATTTGAATGATGCCCCATTTATCCCTATTGTCTTGGTTCCTAGAACACTGAATGATGCCCCATTTATCCCTACTGTTTTGGCTCCTAGAACACTGACTGCTTCCAAAGCTCCACTCACAGACCTACCCAGTACCTGTCCAAAGAAGGTATATACTGCCCAAAACGCTACCAATCTGTTGTTAATTTAATTTCATGTTAGTCTCTTAATAGGTGACACACTATCTGTGAAGTCAATAGGGTTTTGACTGACCATCTAATGATTTGGTCTCTTGAAATACACAGTTAAATGTGTAAGCAATGATGTAAAATAAAATAAAGCCTGTGTATTTAACTTTTATCATATACCTCACAGACATCAAGCAGCTGTGTGTGTCCCTGTGGTTCAGTGCTATCACGCTGGACCACAGGGGACACTTAAATCTCAAGTGATTTTAAAATAAGCAGATCCTTGGTCACACCAGCCAAAGATCTAGTCCTCCACAGTGATAGGTGGCTGGTAGCTTCCAGGCTCAGTGGAAGGAACATAGATTTCACCTCTGCAAAAGGTCTTAGTAGATGCCCCCTTCTGAATTTTGAGGGACCCTACAGAACAACTGAAGGGCCCCCCAACATCACCCAGGCTTTCCACATTCTTTTTTTTTTTTATTTTTTTATTTTTTTTATTTATTTTTTTTTTGGTTTTTCGAGACAGGGTTTCTCTGTGGTTTTGGAGCCTGTCCTGGAACTAGCTCTTGTAGACCAGGCTGGTCTCAAACTCACAGAGATCCGCCTGCCTCTGCCTCCCAAGTGCTGGGATTAAAGGCGTGCGCCACCACCGCCAGGCTCCACATTCTTGCATGTCATTGGAATCTAGGGCACACTGGCCAGAAAGAGCCTAGACCGTCAGGAACAGAGCGGGTCCTTGGTGCAGGGTCCTCACCGAGCTGTCCTTGCTCTTCTCCGCCGATGTCTCCTTCTCTTTGGAGGCATTGGTCGTTTCTGACGGTGCCGACTGTGCACTGGAGGAGGAGCCGCTCTGGGATGACTTATTTCCTGTGTCCGTGCTTGCCTCAGCATCTGCTTCCTGCTGAGGGGCAGTAGCTAGGGACCAATGAGAAAGAGAGAGCTCACGAGGATGCTCCAAGCCATGTGTGATGGTTTCAGGATTCACTTGGAGCCCCGCTTTAAACCTGTGCCACACCTCGAGGACCCCACGGCTTGATCCTTACCTGACCTACCAGGTTCCGTCCTTCCCAGCCCCCATCTGAAGATCTGGCATGGGCCATGGTCTCCAAAAGCCAGAGTTCCCAACTTTATTCGAAAATAGATCGTTTAATATTTAGCGATTCAGGTGTTAAATCATTTTGCTAAGTGAGGAGAGCTTGTTCTCCAGGCAAAGGAAGCTTGTATGGAGCCAGGCTGTGACACCCCCGCTCCTCAAGGGAGCCCTGGTCTTCATTTAGGCTTAGATCTGCCTCAGCCCAGAGACCTTGTTTCTGAGGGAGAGTGACAGAGACTGGCATCCTTTGAGAGGGGCACAGAGGTTCCGAGTGAATAGAAAAACGCAGAGGAATTAAAGACACAGACCTCACCATGCCACAAAAAAAGTAGAGAGATCTAAAGTAGCCACATGGAGCCACGCCCCTCCCACCATTGCACATCACTGAACATGGCTGAGAATACCCCAGAGTCACGCTGCCATAAACTAACCATACAACTTAAAACCACTAAAAATGCCGACAGGTGGCGGTGCCTGGTGGCTCCAGGCCCAGGAGATGATGACTACTGTGGCAATCCTAACAGCAAACCAGTTCCCAACCAACAAACACTTCTTCCTTAATCTGAGAAATGGGACTGCATCCGGTTTAAGGCTGTGGATTGTTATTACCACAAAGAACAGAGGTTCTCGATGCCAGGACCACTGACTTTTGGGGCTAGATCACCTGGTCAAAAGCTCTGCCATGCCGGCTGTTGGAGGTGGCAGAGCCCGTGCCAGGTCTGACATGTAACCCCATGACTGTATCTCTTGTGTATCGGAGCTAACAGTTGTTGGCAGGCATACGTGCAAAAGCCCACCCCGCAGCCTCCCTGGCAGGCGCCTGTTGGTACCTGACTGGGTACAGGACTTCATGTGCTCGGGCCAATGGGCCTGCTGACAGGGGTAGTCGCAGTAGCTGGTGTTCCAGCAGCAGTAAAAGATGGCCTCCTTCTTGCAGTTGGCACACCACTGCTTCTTCTTGGTCTCATCGACCGCCTGCTGTTTCTCCAGCTCCAGTTGCTTCTTCACCTCGCCAATGAGTCTATCCCGCTCCTGCTCCAAGCTCTGCCGCATCTCCGCCATGGTCAGCTCTAGAGAAGGAGGACACCAGCTATGTCACCTGACCCAGCACAGCACACTGGGCATCAGACCCATAGGTTCACACTGACCCGATCTAGTGTGGTGATCCTGGGCCAGTCATTCAGCTGGGACATCATCATTCAAGTCTGATGGCCTGTCACACTGTCAGTGACTTGCCCGGTATGTAGGTAACAGGAGCCCCAGTGATGTCACCCAGAGTAACTTCAAGCTGCAGGAATTCCACAAGCTCTTCAAACAATTTCAACTGATACTCATCTGCTCTCAATTTATTTTTTTTTTCCTGTCAATCAAATACTTAGACAGCACCTACTGTGTACGGGCGTGGTTCTAACTAAGCACTTTAGACTAGTAACATAGGCAGTATCATACTCCCAAGGATAAGCTCTACCATCCTGTTTCACAGACGAGGAAACTGAGGCACAGATAATAAAGGCATTTGAACACAACTAGTCTTGAGACACTGAATGACCCTGCCAGGGAACAATGTGGTTGATCACTATGCTAATGGGGCAACTATCAAACCACCCATTCCCAGAAGATTCCTCTGCTTCTACTGCAGGCAGAATTAACATTTACATAGAATGTAAATGGGATGGCCCTCAATTCCTCACAAGCTCTTCTTGAATTAAAAAGACAAGAAAAGGGCCACCAAGTTGGTAAAGGAACTTATGGCCAAGATCCCTACAAGTGATCTGCACCCCACCCCACCCCCAGATCCCTGAGGACTGTGCTCTCCCTGACTCCAGGAACAGTCTACTGTAGCCCTGTTCACATCTGGGCCCAGTCTCAAAGCAGCCAGTGGCTCCCACAGCCCGGGACTCACCTAGGTTGTGCTTCATCTCAGCAAGCTCCTGCTGGTGCAGCCACTGCAGTTTCTCAATCTCGATCCTCAGCCTTCGAATCTGCAGAGAGGACACCTGAGCCTAAGACGCCATCCGTAGCAGCTGGTCCCCCTCAGAACTGTCCCCAAGCTCTGCCTGGCAGCCTGGCTCTGAGCCCACTGTCCCACAGCTCAGGTCGTGGGTTGTGTGATAGGAGGGAAGGGTTCACGGTCACATTCACATTCATCCACACACACACACACACACACACACGACAGACAGACAGACCCTTGAATATCCTGGTTCTGAAAGAAAAAGCAAATAGACCCCCCCCACACAGCCTGCAAATTTGCAAGAGGTAAAACCAAATAATATATTAAAAGTTTAATTAGCATCATGATTCTTTAAACCACATGAAAACAGGGCTACTGAGAGAACCTGGCCCGTAAGGGAACCTGGTGCCACACCTGATGACCTGAGTTTGACCCTGGGGAGCAAACGGACCCCTCTAACCCACTTCTACCCCCACCCCGCCCCACAAGTCCAAGTGTCCCACGTATCATCCTTGACATCCCAAATCCATATCTCTGAAGTCCAAAAGGATCTTGGGGAGGGATAAATTTGGGGTCACTCATTTGGAAGGGAAAAATAAACCCAAACTATGGTTGCTCTCCACCTGGGCAACCTGCCCACGCACGACAGTGATAATGCCTGGTGCCATTCTGGGTTGTCACGGTTGTGTAGCACTGCTGACTCGGGAGGGGAAAGAGAGCCAGTGGCTGCTCCACACCCTCCAACCTGCATAGGATGCCCCAGAGCCGAGGGTCCCCTGTGCCACATGCCTGAGCAACTGAGTGAACAGCCACATGTCAACACAGAGGAGTACAGAAGGGATAGGGGCTGGAGGGTGCAGTCATCTTGGCATAGCCTGAATCCTAGATTTCAGGAGAGATGTGTGGACCAGAACATCAACAACACACAAATGGTCAAAAGGAACAGAAAGGGCTGAGTGTAGTGGCCTTTAATCCCAGTTCTCAGGAGGTAGAGGCAAGTTTACTTGAACTCAGTTGAGTTCAAGGCCAGTCAGGGACACACAGTGAAATCCTATCTCCCTGCCCCCATCCCTACCCAGTCACTGGGGACAGAGAGGCAATTTCTGAGGGTCCTACGTAGACAATGCACAGACATACCCCCATGCCCCATGCACAATGCCTGTTTCTTCTGAAATCTCCACTGATTTCTTCAGGGTCTCTCATAAGCCTTTATATTCGCACTGTCCTGTGTCACCTTTAAGAAAACCCTGTCTCAAAGGCCAATGTTTCCCCTTGGGATTCATTCTCACCCTGCAGCGCCATCTCCAGTGGCCTCAAGTAACCCTGCTCCCTGTGTGTCACCTGATGGCTGAATATAGGCCACCAGGCCACTACCAGCACCGTGCTGTGCACACAGATACTAGCAGGTGAGTGGCCTCTGAGGGAGGTGCAGGGATGACTTTTTGTGTTTACCTTTGAATACAAGGATGCTCTGTGATCTAATTATATAAGAGGTGACTTCGTAAGTAACTAGTTCAACTGTTTAACCACTGCCTGTCTTTGGTCATTGAGCTACGGTGCCTCTGGCGCACAAATTCTTACACAGGAAGAACTTGTCCTCAAGCAGAGAGGTGGCGCACGCCTTTAATCCCAGCACTCGGATCTCCGTGAGTTCGAGGCCAGTCTGGTCTACACAGTGAGTGCCAGGGCAGCCAGAACTGCTACACAAAGAAACCTGGGGGTGGGGTTCAGGGGTTGAAAAAAGGTCAGGGGATTGGAGAAACTATAGGACTGATCACACACACACACCAAAGCTGCTGCCCAGTCCCACTGATCTAACAGGATGCAGGCAGGAAGCAGGACTAGTCACCCTAGCCACCTGCTTAATGAACCGCCCCACCGATGCTCACAGCCAAAGAGCAAGCCATGTGCCTGGAGCCAGTGCCCCCAGAGGGGTTCCAGTCCAGTTTCCCATGGCCCTGGCTCGAGCCCCAAACTGCTGGGGGTTCCCCAGAAGCCACTAACCTCAGCTATTGTGCTTCCGGTGGTGTTTTTGGAGAGATCATTGTAGATTTCTGTCATTGTCCCTTTTATGGCATCCATCATCTGAAAAGATAAAAACAGAAGCCTTATGTGAAGGGGGATTCTCTGTGGCTTTCAGTAGGAGACAGGAAGGCAAACGTGAAGCTAGTGATGTCTGGGGTACAGTGCTCCTCCCAGGACCTAGGCGCTTTAGTCTGCCAAGATGGCTGACAGCAGGGAGGGACTACTAAATGACTTATAGTGTACAGGTGGGCCCCTTGCTGAGCTGAGAATCCCTGAAAACAATGTGGAAGCCACCTAGAGTCGCTTTTAGAGGCCAAACTCCACCCCCAGGTGTGTCCTATTGAGCCGAAACAGCAGGTTTAAGGAAGAGACTTTTGTTTTTGTTGCATGAAGTTCCTTTTTTAAAAAAAACTTAAAAACAAAATTTAAAATAAATAAAAATTACAGTCTTTCTTTTTAAAAAAAAAAAGGTCAGGGCCTCATGCATCCATCTGGTCTACCTCACTATCACTTTGTAGCTGACGACGCTGAGCCCCTGACCACACCCAGTTTTTAAATTCACTAGTAGGGCTGAGTCCAGATGTTAATGCAGGGCAAGCACTCTAGCAACTAAGCCACACCTCCATCCCCCCAAGACCATTCTTTTAAAGTTTATTGTTAGAAGTGTGTGTGTGTGTGTCTCAAGTAGAAGTGTAGGTCAGAAAACAATTTTGTGGAGTCAGTTCTCTCCTCCCACCTTAGCGTGAGTTCCAGGGATCAAAGTCAGGCCAAACTTGCACAACCTTTACCCACTGAACTATCCTGCTGAACCCAAGAGTATTTTAATGAGATAAAATTAATACATTATCTGCGCCACCAGCTACAGGGCACAATCTGCTGGCTTTGAGGTGCTAACTTCAGTGGCTATATGCCAACTCTTGCGCACGCTCAGACACACAAGAGCTTTTGGCATGTCTGGAGTTATACCGTCAGCAGTATAAGCAATTCTAGAACATTTTCATCACACACACAGATGGGGACCCCACTCTCCCCTTATTCTTCACTGTCTTAGGGTCACCGTTGCTGTGATGAAACACCATGACCAAAGCAACTTGGGAGGAAAGAGTGTAAGTGCATTTCCACAGTACACTTCACCATCAAAGGATGGCAGGACAAAACCTCCAACAGGGCAGGAACCTGGATGTGGGAGCTGATGCAGAGGCCATGGAGGAGTGCGGCTTACTGGCTTGCTCAATATGGCTTACTCAGCCTGCTTTCTTCTCTTTCTTTTTTACTTTTCTTAAAAAAGATTTTATTTGTTTATTGTGTATACAATATTCTGCCTGCACGTATGCTTGCATGCCAGATCCCATTACAGATGGTTGTGAGCCACCATGTGAGTTGCTGGGACTTGAACTCAGGACCTCTGGGAGAGCAGTTAGTGCTTTTAACCTCTACGTCATCCCCTCAGCCTGCTTGCTTATAGAACCCAGGAGGACCCGCCCAGGGGTAGCACCACTCAAGATGGGCTGGACCCTCTCCATCAATCACTGATTAAGAAAATGTCCTAGAGGCCTGCCTGGATCCTAATGTTACGGAGGCATTTTCTCAGTGAGGCTCACTCTTCCTGGATGACTATAATTTGTGTCAAGATGACTTAACACTAGCTAGCATAACCCCCAATGTACCCATTACCCCCCCTACTTCACCTAGGTCCCTGGGAACCACTTATCCACTTTTATGTTTCCATGGATTTGTATGCTCTGGACCGGTCGCAGAAATGCCAATCACTCCACACCTGGGCATTAGGGGCTATGGTCAAAGATTGTTACACTTTCTAGGTTTCATGAAGCAGCCAAACTCAGATACATACCAATTAGTGTATGTGTAATGTCCCTTCTGCCTCCTACCTGAGTGCTGGCACCTATCGAGCAGAGAGAAAGGGGGCTGCGAGCCCTTAGCTGTTGGCCCACCCCTCCCTTTCCAGTGGGAAGGCTCACAAAGTGCACATTCTTTTGTATCATTTTGTTTTAGATTTATTCACTGTTTATAGCATTCTGCCTGCATATATTGCTTGCACAGCAGACAAGGGAACCAGACCTCATTACAGATGGTTATGAGCCACCATGTTGTTGCTGGGAACTGGACTAAGGACCTTTGGAAAAGCAGCCCATGCTTCTTGCTTCTTTTTTTCCTTCCTTCCTTCCTTCCTTCCTTCCTTCCTTCCTTCCTTCCTTCCTTCCTTCCCTCCCTCCCTCCCTCCCTCCCTCCCTCCCTCCTTCCTTCCAGATAGGGTTTCTCTGTGTAGCTTTGGAGCCTGCCCTAGAACTCACTAGGCCAGTAGGCCAGGCTGACCTTGAACCCACTGTGATTAAAGGTGCACACCACCACAGACCAGCTGCAGCCCTGCAGCCCGTGGTCTTAACCTCTCGGCCATCTCTCCAGCCCACCTCTGGTACTCACATCTCTATCAGAGACTCCTCCCAGGTAGCAGGAACAACAGCACCCAAGTGTGGGATACATACATCAATGGAGTGAGAAAACCAGGGGAAGATTGGCTGGGCCAGGGTGACCATGCATAAAAAACCCTTGTGCCAGACAGGGTATGCTTTAAAAACGAGTGAAAACTTGGTGGTGGCACCGTCTTTAAACCTTTCATCCCAGCATCCAGGAGGTAGAGGCAGGCTGATCTCTGAGTTCAAGGGCAACCTGATCTACAGAGCAAGTTCCAGGACAGCCAGGGCTACACAGAGGAGCCCTGTCTCAAAAAACAAATGAAAGAAAGAAAGAAAGAAAGAAAGAAAGAAAGAAAGAAAGAAAGAAAGAAAGAAAGAAAGAAAGAAAGAAAGAGGGAGGGAGGGAGGGAGGGAGGGAGGGAGGGAGGGAGGGAGGGAGGGAGGGAGGAAACCCGGAGAAAGACTATTCTCCACCCTTTTCACCTGCCCCTCTGTAACTTGAACTACTTACCCACTAATTACTAAACACTCATTTCCTCATTAGTGAAAACACAAACTGATCTTGCTCACACAGTAATCTACTAAATAGGAAAGTAGTTCTCATTAGCTATGAAATGATCGGCAGCGATATGTCCAATAAGCAGGCAACTGGCTAGCCTGGCCGTGACGGACCAAGTGCCTCCCTCCCCAGGCATCATTCCCGCCAATCACCAGTGCAGCTGGGACCCTGGGGGTCATTGTCACTTATCTACCTGCAGGCCATGCAGAGGTCTCCATGATCATACAAGCCTTGGCCAGTAAAGAGGGACTGGGTCAAGTTCACACACAGTAGGCAATCCTGCCGGCCAGGCCACCAGCAAGGACTGTGTCCTAGAGAGTGGATGACTTGCTGAGAGGACCCAGGAAGCCCAGTCCCGCCTGGTTCCTGGCATCTCACCTTGCTGGTGCCACACTGAAGTCTCTCACTTTGGCTCCGCATGCCTTCTTCCAGCAAGCAGGCCCTCGGTCAGCTATTCACAGGACAGTGTCTCACTCCAGTACTTTCACATCTGTCCTGCATGAGCAGCTGGAGATGCAGTGATACACTGTGCCTGCATTGTAGTAACTTTAAACCCAGCCCTCTCGCAGTTAAGACTGGCCCGGTGCCCTGGCGGGGAAGTGTCTCCACCAGGCTTCCAGGCTTCACAAAATTACAGAAGTCACAGGCCCTGAGGTTATATAAAACTGAGGAGAGACTTCCGCAGCTTCACCACCTGCCGGGTGAGCATCAGAGCCAGGGAGGTGATTTCTTCATCCTTGCCATCTTTGGGATGATGCAGCTAGGCCTGAATCACTCCCAGTCCCATGCCTAGCCCTTATAAACTCACAGGCCCACTAAGCAGGGATTTTCTCTGGTCTGTCACTGGTGCCTTTTGTGGCATAAACAGACATCTGTTCACATCTCCGCAGGAGAAAGCAAGGACTAACCTAAGGTGGGCAGAGGCATGGTAGCATATCTGCAACCCCAGATGCTTAGCAAAGTCAGCCTCAGCTACAGGAGGACCCTGTCTCAAGATAAAGAAGAATAATGCTGGGAATACAACTTGACAGTAGGATGCTTGCACGGTCTATTTATTCTAAACCCTAGTTTGACCACTGTCAGCACACGAAAAAAATAAGAAATAGATGAACTAACTTGAAACCCAAATGCAAGATCGGCCTTAGAGACCCTCCCGCCAAGCCAGCAACTTAGCCTTTGAGCAAAGCACCAAGGTCCTGGCCCCAAGAAGCCCACCACAGCCACGCACCACCCACTCACTTTGCTGGTGTACTTGGCAATATCTGCAGCCACATCGGCTGAAGCGGTGGCAATGGGCAGGTCGGCATTGATGGCAGACGCCAGGGTGCTTGCGGAGCCGGAACTGCTGACCAGAGCTGCTGGCTGAGTGCTGGTCACCAGTGTGATGGTGGAAGTCGATGGGCTCTGGGTGACCTCCTTCTGCTGGACAGCTACAAAAGCAAAGGGTCCAGTCACCCGACCTATGCGAGGAAGCGCACCCCAGCACATAGCAGGGGTAAGAAAGGGAATTCTTCGTGTAACCAATGCCAGGTTTTGAACTACTAACGCCAGTGTCTCACCTTGACCAAGCTGGAGCCAGACTCTGGCACTCTTTGCTCGAGTAGGCCCTAACCTTGAACTACAAAGTCTTGAGCAAATGCAAACATTGTGAGCTCAAGGTGGTATAGTTTAGGTCATTTAATCCAGCCTCAAAAAGCCAGGTTACCAAAACACACACAGGTGGACACAGTCAATGTCTGAAGATATGAGGCCACTGTCTCCCCATCTCTATGCAATGGTAAGAGTCTGGCCGCTCATGGGCAAAACCAGACCGCTTCACCCACAAACCCTTCTGCTCTCATTACAATGTTTAAATTCCCTTTCTCTCAGCTGCTCCCTGCCAGCTACCCTTGCACAGGTCCTGCTGGGCTCCTTTCTCACGGGGACAGTACCGGGTTCTATTAATTAAAGTCATTCCCCACCACTTTCACTGAGGGGAGGAATATTCCTTGGCTTGTTAAAATCTCAGACTTTGACACTTTTGGAGGTTTGCAGTTTGGGGAACTGAACCCAGGGCCTTGGGCATACTGGGCAGGCGTTCTAAGTCTAAACTACACCCATGACTTCAAAAGTCCAACAGCTCAATAGTCATTAAAATCAACACCTACCACTCTACGAGGTGGCAAAACAGGATCACAGCTCACTGATTTCAGTCCCTGCCACTGTGGCTAGAAGTACGGTATGCCATGGGTGATCAAAACCAATGCTTAGCCATATTAATGAACAAGCGGTGCAGGAGTGCTTTACCAGTCAAAGTGTGGCCCAACTGGCCACAAGGCCTGTGGTAGAGTCTGTCCCAGACACTTTATGGGGCAGCAGCGTACTGTCAATTAAAACCAGCCCTTACCAGCTGAAATAAACTTTACCAAATCCAACATAGGACCGACTATCTGAAAGCTGAGGACTCTACTGCCACCCGGTCTGAGTGCTGTGCCCACCTATCCCACTGGCAGGGGCATCCTTTATAGAGACAGAATCCAACAAGGGGCGGTCCCAATCTCAAGCTAGCTCCACAAGCTTCTTCTATGCCCAGCTCAGTCTTGACCTGCCCAGTTCTTCAGGCTTTCTCCATCCAAGCGGTCGTGAATCCCTGTACGGGTCCCTGGGACGGGTCTCACACCAGTTCGGTGACGTTTCCTCACTGGGGCAAGCTTGGATGGGGGAGGGAGCATCGGAGAAAGGGTGGGTGTGGAGGAAGTTCCTTTCCCCGAAGAAACCAGGCCCAGATTACTGCTCCCAAATGTGGGTTCACTGATGCTGTCCAGACCCACAAAATGGGTTTAGCCCATCAGCTGTAGGCCAGGGATAGGCCTCCAGCACTGAGGGGAGAATCGACCATGCAGCTGTGGTTGCAGTGAGGCTTGCTCACCTTTTACATGGAACGGAGTACTAGTTTCTTTAAAGGAACCTTTGTCACCTACCCACTTCACATACTCTACAAACTGTCCTCCAAAAGGACTAGGGGTTCATTCACACTCATAAGACATATTACACAAAGATATATTCATTGCAGCATAGCTTATACTGGGGGAAAAACCTGAAAGCATTCTAAATGTCTACTAGCAGGGGGATGTTTTCAATAAATCCGGGAATACTATGCAGCAGTCCAAAAGAATAAGACACAGACAGACCTCTAAAACATGCTGATGGGTGGGAGGGGAGAAAAAAAAAATCAAGAACGGTACCATTTTTGCTTTTTAAAAAAAAGAAAGTAATATTTAATGGTATAATAGTGTATGATATAAAAACATATGTATATGCATGCACTGGGAAAGGATTTTCACAATTACTCATGATCATCACAGAAGGGTGAGCAATGTCATGGATAGTGAATGGGCCCACGTTTAGCATTCAAAGTTCTACATGCGTATTCTGTCCCTCTGTAAGGAGGAGACTTTTATGTATCATTTATAAAATGGAAAAATAAACATCTGAAATAAAACAAAAATCCAAGTAAATAGTGAATAGCAAGCCAGTTTTAAAAAAAAATAATAATAATACCATATGATATGGGTAAGGCCCGCAATGACCATGGCACAGAGGAATCAGGGAAAAAATTAAATGGGTGGTTTGTCTCCTGTTGATGTGGCAAAAAGGGGGTGGGTGCCACAGAGAACAGAAGGGGGCGAGGTACCTTTCACAGCCTGTCTGGTCTGATATCTTGTCCCCTGGGAAGAGTGAGGTTGCTGCTGCTGGCTTTGCTGTTGGCTCTGCTGCTGTTGCTGCTGTTGCTGCTGCTGCTGGCGTTGTATCTTCTGCATATGCCACCTTTGGGAGGACGTTTGAAACTTACTTGATGAGTTCCACACGACCCGCTGCACGGCCGGGGCAGTCTCCTTCGGTAACAGCGGCCTCTGCTTCTTCACTGGGCTTCCCGTGACGGCGGTGGCTGGTGCCGTGACTGTGACGGTCGACATTGTGCTGGTGGTGGCGGCCACCGTGACGCCAGCCGCGGGTGCTTGAGTGGCCGAGCGGGTGAGCACAGGAGTCTCTGGGGGAGACTGGTTGCCAGCCGCAATAGACTGTGGCGGTTTACCTATAGGTGCAGCCAGGCAGGCATGGAAACAAGCAGAAACTGGATTGGACTTATGAGCAGGGACTTCACGCCATTGGCCAGTTCTGGGTCAAACCCAGTATAGGCAGACAACAGAACGCCCCTTGGAGGTCCAAGGACAAGCACAGCCTCTGTCAGATCAAGGCGTGGTAAGTCTTCTAGGGGAAGAAAAGAGGGCAAGACCCAGCCCCCTTTGGAGTAATAACCAGTGGTACAACTGTGGACGACAGGGAGAGCCCAGCCCAGGAGCAGTTCACCAGGAAACCATTGGGCTAGAAAGCTAACAGGGCATGGACTCCAAGACTAGATGGCCCTGATTGTCAACTGTAAAAAAAACAAACAAACACCTAATCTACTTTCATCATAGACAAAGTCTCTGGGAGAGACATTTAACAATGGAATTCAGCCCCAGGCCTGAGAACTTTCCCCCAACACATTCAGCATGAATTTACAGCCCAGTTTCAGCTTGCATTGAGATGTTTCTGACGTGGCCCTCCATGGGTAGCAAACAATACTAGATTTCCTATCCTGTAATGACTATTGACTTTATCAGGGGCTACGATGCAGCTCACGGTGAAACACCAACCATCTGTACTCAGCTGGACTTAATAAGTCAGGAGGTGGACAAAGACCGGGAGCAGGATTGGAGGGTCAGCACAATGGGAAGTCAGTGGAGAAGCTTCTGAAACATGGGTCAGAGCTAGGGTTCTGAGCTCATTTATGAAGGGGACCCGGTAGTTGCAAGGGTGTCAGATTGCACTCCACCCCACCCAGGGTACTCAGAAAACAAACAAAGGTGGGGGGGTTGCCATCATAGCCCACACTCCTTGGCATTTCGTGAGGATGAAGCTTGTCCTTTTAGGCTCAGATCACCCTGAAAAACACGTAGGTTATTCCAGACAGGACCTAGAGCAGGCTTTCGGGTCCTCTGAGGAGATGGTTTCCTGTCTGGTGAGCACCAAGCTCCTCTGGAGACCAGCGTTCAGTTAAGCTCATGAGGAAGCCGCGGGGTCCGGCTGGCCCTCTTGGCTGACCTGACAGACACCACACACAGCCCGTCTGCCCTAGGTCAGATGTAGTGCCCAGCAAGGGATCCAACATGAAGAAACTACTACCTGTGGTGGACTGTGTTTCTGCCAGAGACATGAATGTTATTATCACTGCTACTACCTAGCCTGGCTCACTTTTATGGGAAAAAAAAAAAAAAAGAAGTCAGCTCTTTTCTCAGGACGGGGGTTTTTGAGGTGTATCCACTTGATAGCAGTCTCTTCCCAAAGGAAAACTGTAGCAGAGACAAGAGCTAAGGCTGAGTGTTCTCTGGGAGAGTTTCCTCAGACTATGGCTTGGGGCTATCAAGAGTACAGAAATTTCCTCAAGGGGACAAATTCCAGGAATTTCTTCAATAGTTTCTTCAATGGGGAGAATCCAGGTGTTTGGGGTGGGGTGGTTAGATAGCTGTGGGGAATTTGTTTGTCCAAGAGAGCCCAGAGTGCAGACCCATCACTCTAAAGAAATGCAGATTGCCTAGTAGCCCCTTTAAATGAATGAGCCAGAGGTCAGAGCTTTGCATTTATAAGGACGAACTAAAGGCCCAGTGAGGATGGAAACGCCCTCAGTGGTGGGTAGTCCGGGAGTTCCCAGTGGTGAGCACTGGGTCTTCATCTGCCGACGCACCAACTCCGGGGTGGAAAAGTGGCTGCGGTCCACGAAGCTCTTCACTTCAGGACCAGAACACGGCTGTAGACTCGCTAGTAGAACCACCTCCGACAAAGAGGATTCACGTACATCTGTCGAGCGTGGGGCACCGTGGGGACTCTGGTTTACAGAAGTAAGTTTTGCCTCAAGTCTTGGAAAGCTGTTCTGATAGTGTTGTATCCTAGAACTGCCCTTATCGGTCTTCTACCATCCACTAAGGGTTTTCTGGGTCTACAGAAGTTTCCCTTAGCAGGGCGGTGGTGGTGCACGCCTTTAATCCCAGCACTTGGGAGGCAGGGGCAGGCGGATCTCTGAGTTCGAGGCCAGCCCGGTTTACAAGAGCTAGTTCCAGGACAGGCACTAAAAACTACAGAGAAACCTTGTCTCTAAAAATCAAAAACAAACAAACAAAAAACAAAAGTTTCCCTTAGACATCAAAACCAGGAATAGTTATGCTAGAATGCTTTTGATCTTTTAAAAGTATGAACTCTGTTAGGAACTATGCTTTCCTTTTTGCTTTCACTGCTAGGAAGCTCACAACCAAAATGGAAACTGTTTTGTTTGGTTTAAGACAGGGTCTGATGGAGCCAAGGGTGACCTTGAACTCCTAATTCTTCTGCCTCTACCTCCAAGTGCTGGGATTAAAAGTTTGTATCACCAGGCCTACCTTAGTACATATTTGCATATAAAACCTTTCCCCAAAGCCAAGGCAGAAGGCAAGTCAATCAAAAGGTGTATTTCGGGGCTGGAAAGATGACTCAGTGGGTAAAGACACTTGCCACCACAAATAATGACGTGAGTTGTTCTCTGACTGACAACACACAGCCTCTTTCAAAAAGAATGGGAGATTCTCCGTATCACAGGAGCACAATCCTCACATGGAGGAGGCTACGCCTACTGAGCAGTAACCAGTATGCTCTACCTCCTTCCCACCCCAGATAGACTTCTGAGGGCTTCAACAGGCCTAAGCATTAGCTCGAGCATACTCTGCCTTCTCCACCTTGCTCCTCCCCATTACAGGTATCTCATTCTCCCTTCTTCCGCCAGCCTCGAACTCACAGATCTGCCCGCCTCTGCCTTCCAGGTGCTGGGATTAAAGGCTTGTGCCACCACTGCTGGGCTCTCTCTTCCTTTGTCAATAAATCTTTCTTAAGAGTTGAGGTTCCAGGCTGCCCAGTTGTGCACCCCACAGAGAAAAGGTTCTCAGGCACAGCAAGACAACAGGGGCCACCAGGCTACAAGAATGTGGGGGGACACAGATTCATACCTTGTTCCTGGGTTACGATGAGAAATTGGCTGCTGTCAGAAACTAAGCACATCTAAAATGACACCTAGCTAGCTGTCCCTTAACAAGGACACCCAGCTTGGCGGCTACCCTGTAAGGTGTACTTAAGTGATGTCATTCTGGGCCCTGGCTAAATGCTGTTGTTCGAGTGTTCTGGCCACCCACCTGCCCAGCCAAAACCTTGCTGTTGCCCAAGCCCTTCTGGAGAGGTTGCCAGCATGCAGACAATATCATCACAATAGCAACAAGCCAGAAAAGATTCAGGCTACAGTCCTCAGGCCGGAAGGTTTTGCCCACTAGGAAAAGCCATGTTTGATGGGCAAGTGCTCCTGCCATCTAGTGGCTAAAGGCCAGAGCTGCACCTAGACCACTTCCAGTGCAAAACACAAAGAATCCCAGAGCTTGGGTACACAGAACAGACTGTTCAGTGGGTGCCAACTAAGGTCTCTTCCATTTTCAATGCCCCAAGAAGCTTTGGTACCATGACTAACGGATTCCTCTCCTAAGAAGAAAATACACATGCAGGGCAGGAGAAGAAGGGAATCTGAATCTAGATCTTTCTACTGAGAGCCTTAACCCCTAAGCCCAACCCAAATGTCTGAATGTTAAAAGGCGGTTACCTAGATGGGGCATGTAGCTCAGACAGGTTCCAAGGCCATGGGTTCGGGCACCAGCACCTTTAAATCGGGCTTAGTGGCCTGTCACATGGGGGGGGCGGGGTTTAGAGGCAGAAGAATCCAAAGCTCAAGGTCATCCTTTGAACTATATAAAGCCTTCAGCAGGCAGACCTAAGGCTAAGATGAACTTCACAAGAAGCAGCTACGAGCGACAGTGGACTCATCTCTCTTGTGTTGAGGATGGAGCAGACCCACGTGCAGGTCATCATGCATGGCTCTGGCTGTGCCAGCTGGGGACCAAGATACTCCCTGCCACACTGGGCTTCGCAACCACACAAACTCAAAGTGTAATATATAATAGTTAAATGGTAGATCACTCGCCCACCACACACAAGGTCCTGAGTTCGATCCTCACACAACAACAAACACTAAACAAAAGTCACCATCTGGGGACTGTGTACATGACTTACCATCCTGCTTAGGTGATGGTACCTTGGGCTCCTTCTTGTTTTTGCGACCCTCCCGCCCAGAAGGATCTTCTCCTAAGTCTATGACAAGTTCACTCTCGGAGTCGGAGTCCAAGCCCAAATGCACTGTGGGGGAATCCGTGTCATCTTTCCCCTTCAGCTTGTCCTTTGTAGGGTGAGGCGAAGGCTTTGCCTTCTCTGAGTCCTTCTCGGGCTCAAGGCTGGCCTTGTCCTTGGCGGGTGCAGGCTCTGCCTTCTCGCTGGCTGGCGAGTTACTTTTTGCTTCCTCTTTGACCTCCACCGGGTTTGCGGGTTTGGGCTTTTTTTTAACGGCAGGGGCCTCTTTGTCCACCCGACTCCCCTCTTTTTCTTCAGGGTCCTCCGGCTCATTCTTGGGCTTCTGTTCCTCGTCGCTGACGTACTCACTGTCGCTGCTCTCTGACTTTTCGGAGTCCTCTGAATCACTGTGCTCCACGGCCGTGTAAACGTCCTCGGAGATCTCATTTATGCCTGAGGTAGAAAACACAGCTGAGCCACACAATAAAGACAGGAGTGAAACATTCACCCGCATTTCAAGTGGCATCACCATCTTGGTGGGGGCAACAAGGAAGAGGACTTGGGAGGTGATCAAGACCCAAAGAAAGTAAGGGGGGGGATCGATGGATGGCCAGGTTTAAGTTCAGTCTGCAACTCTGGTGCAGAGGTATGAGGGCCCAGAGAAGCCAAGCATCTAGTCATAAAGAAAATCCACTGGGAAGCAAACAAGGCCGGGATCCTGACCAAGCACTCCTACGAAGTGTGGACAGGCAGGCTTCTACCTGTGTCCAGGGCTCCAGAAGGTCAGAGCCTTAGTAGGATAGCGTGGTGGCCACCTGCTCAGCCCATGCTCAGCCCGTCTGCCCTCACACTTCCCATCTGGGCAGCACTGGCTTGCCTGTATGCATTGTCTTTTTGCCTTTTTTAAAAACTTAAATTTCTCTCCCCAGGTCACAAGGGAAGAATATCGACATAGGCCTCAAGGTGGTGGCTTCTGTGCAAAGAACACAGGAACCAGACTTTTGGGGATGCTGGGATGTGAGGAGCAAGCAGCAGTTGGCAAGGGCAGAATCTGCTGCACCCCTTAGGTGGGGGCAGATCTCCAGATGACTGGGTGCCCAGCCCTCCAGCTGGCTCTCTGAGCTACGCCAAAGCCTCAAGGGTTCATCTGAATGCATTGCCCTTTCCGCTCACAAAGGGGGAGGGGGGGCAAGAGGAAAGCACACCTGTGCATGTCTCCCAGCTAAGGAGACAGAATAGCAGGTGTCACGAACACCTGGTGCATGCTTCCAGCTCAGGCAGGAGGTAAATAAGGACAAACCCAAAAGAATGAAAATCCAATCAATTCTTCATACCACCTTTACCCCAGTGCAACGGCCAGCTCTCTGCCATGATCTGTACACATCAAAGAAAAACTCAGGAAGGACAAGGGCCATGCAGAGTCAGGACACAGACGGGTGGTCAAGAGAATTGGTGGAGTGTGGTATCTGCCTCCCCCAGGGTCCAACAACCATGCAAACATGAGGTCTGGAATGATTGTACAGTCAGAGGCTTGTGCTACTGGTAGGCAAGCATTGGGGACAGGGGACAGGAACTGTTATCTATGGGACCTTGGGAAAATGAGCTGCTCTTAAGCCTCGGAGTTTTCATCTGTTAAGATGGAGCTGAGGATTATTATACAGCTCCCAGAATAACCCAGACACAGGGCTCAGCAGAGTGTGGTAGGTCCAGGAGGGGGGTGGTAAATGAAGGAGGGAAAAGGTTTTTATAATTGTTTTTATTGCGCTATACATTTTTCTCTCCAGGAGGGAAATTCTTGCTAGCAATGATCGAGCTTTATGGAAGGCTGTAGGCGACACCAGAATGGCTGACCGCAGTCCCTATCAAGTGTCCCAATGGGACAAGGACCCTACTAGGGAGAGCCATGCTGCTGGCAGGCGACACCTTAACAGGGACCCTGGTACCATCTCACTACTGAAACAGTGGGCCCAAGAAACTGTCATTTCCCCAGTGACTCCATGAAGGTAAGGCGGATGCCTGGTACCAACCAGAGGGACTTGTGTTTGGGAAAGGGATTTCACACTGTTCTGACTGCCAGGATACCTCACAAGAGCTGATGCAATGATGAGTCACTAATGGGAGGATCATATCTTCATCAGGACTGCTTAGGTACGCAAACTTCTGACCTTCTAGTTAAACGTAAATGTCCTACCTAGGATCTCTTTATTTGTTCTTCTTCCAGGTGCAGCCACAATGAATAAACCTCCCTTCTCTGCTTGTCACTATTACTCATTTCCCTAGAAGACAGGGGTCAAGACTCTCAAGAGCCAGAGATTTGATCCTAAAAAGCCTAGAACTCAGTGATATCCCCAGATAATCCTAATTACAGCTCCCTTCTCACTGAAGGACCCAGGGCACCCACTGACACCAAAGACTCCACCTCAGGATGACCCTTGCTCCAGGGGCCTACTACCCACCGCTCTTCCTCAGACCTCCCAGATTAATTTGCTACCTCAATCCGTATTCCAGAACATAAGCTATGTATATGAAGCCTGGCTTCCATTGAGAAGGCAAATCCCTGTAAAAGATCGCTCCATTTAGAGGCTTCCGTAGAGGGCAGGGCCCACAACCAAGGTCCCCTCTTTGGGACAAGAAAGAAGGAGGCCAGCCAACAAAAAAACAGAGACTTCCAGAAGATGAGATGGGGGCACACACCTGGAAGGGGAGGGTTGGGCTTTAAGATTCATTCAAGAACAATGTTGCCGGGCGGTGGTGGCGCACGCCTTTAATCCCAGCCACTTGGGAGGCAGAGGCAGGCGGATCTCTGTGAGTTCGAGACCAGTCTGGTCTACAGAGCTAGTTCCAGAACAGGCTCCAAAGCCACAGAGAAACCCTGTCTCGAAAAAAAAAAAACAAAAACAAAAAAAAAACAAAAAAGAACAATGTAGTGACATCACTGAGTTTGGGGAAAACGGGTGCCTTCACATTTGCACCTGAGGTTCCCGGGCTACCTCAGCCAGAATTCCGAAGGCCCTTTTGGAAAACCAACTAGCAAATCTGAAATAATTCCGGCATAGAAACGCAGTGCATTCCAACTAGAAAAAAAGACGAGGCCCCAGCAGCCGGTGAGATCGCAGCAAGCCACGCCTTCTATCCAGGTGCATCTCCAAGAGAGAATGGTGCCCACAGCACAGGCAGGCAGGCAAGGGGACGCACCTAGTTGTGCTTTGCAGCTCTCTATGGTCTTGTCCAGGTTGAGCTGGAACCGGCTTCGAATCTGCCGCTTGGGAGAGATGAGAGGGACGGGGGCCGACTGCTGGACTGACTCGCTGAGCTCCTTCAAGTCCATCTCGGCTTTGCTTCGATCTGGAAGACACCACCACATCCTCGTCAGAACACGCACCAGGGGAACAGCAAGCACCACCAGCACTCAGGTGAGCAGGGTGGTAAGCGTGTTCTTATCATTCAACCACAACAGTATACCCAGCTGCCCAGAGACCAGGGCGCAGGCGCAGGGTAACAGGCAGCACATGGCAGGCTTACTTCCTCCCCCAGACCAATTGATTGAGTCTAGAAAATGCTGATCCCGGCTGGGATCTCAGCTGCAGAGAGAAAGCTGCTAACAATCTATCCCATCTCAAAACAAGAGGGAAACACCTGCATGGTCAGAGCATGGAGACAGCTTCCCTATAGCAAGAGGCATGGCGCCCCCAGAGGCCACTGTGAGCATGGATCACTGCTGTCTTTCACTCCCAGGCCAGCAGAGGCTTGAACAAAGACGGGAATTAGGGGACATGTCCTTTCTAGCTCGGGTGGGCTGCCAGCACCCGAGGCCGGCGGAGAGAGGCAGAGGCTGGCTCTCGTGGTACTGACCTGGGCCAAAAGGTCTTCTCAAATAAGAACCGGAGTTCTTTGGCCTGACAGTCCTAGCTACCTCTGCCAAGGGCTGGCTGTACAACCAGCTAGACCAGGTTTCTAAGGGCCGGTGACTTCACTGTTTGAATTGTTTCCTACTTCTCCGCAGTGCCCAGCACTTCAGAAGAGGAGAGGGGGAAATGGAGGTGGCTGTGGCGGTTCAGAATAGAGGGAAGACCTGCAGGTGGAGCTAGCTCAAAGTCCTTCCTGGCCTGCTCCCCACACCACCCCCTCCAGCTGATTCCAGACATGGGTCAGAATCCCATCAGCGATAGAACCACTTCCCGCTGGCTCTGCATTTCCTTCATGCTACCACAGGCTCAGGGCCTCCGCTGCTATTACAGGCCATCCAGAAGTGACCAGAGAGAGAGCTGGACAAGAAGGGCTGTCACAAGGCCTTCACCAGTTCCTCTTTGGTTCTGACCTGAGCACCCCCTCCCCATAGCACAGCATTCTCTAACAACAGGCAGCTCCCAAAAGCCCCTGCCAACAAGAAGCCCCAAACTGCTCCAATTCATGCATCACCCCAATGAAGGACCCACTCTGTGAGATGATCCCTCCCACATGAGACCACACACACACACACACACACACACACACACGTGCACCTCAAGGTCCTCGAAGGAAGGGAAGGAATGGAATATTCTCATAGCAAGTGCAGACGCCACCTTTGAACATCAAGACAAGCGGCCCCGTGGTTCTGTGTGGGCACAGGTGTTCTTGAGAGCATCCGGGATTAGCTGGAATCATCTGGAAGGGATTTTGAAGGAGCAATTCCTGCCTGCAGATCTCCCCTTGCTTTCTGGACCTAGCATCCATCTTTATGGCCTCCTCTACACATGTTCTTAAGAGCACACACAGAAGGCTTGCTTCAGGGGGCTTCCAGGAAGGGCGTGGTTATTTAATCTACCAGGAACGAAAAGGAAAACTACTTCCTGACACCCACCTTTGGCTCCAAGCATCTGAAGCATCAGAGGAGGCTCAGAGGAGGCTCAGGGCCACGTGACCCTATCTTTGGCCCTATCTTCTCTGTGAGTTACTGGCAAGGAGACAGAGCTGGCTTGACAGTATAAAAGCGCTCCTTAACTTTACCCTGAGGCAGGTGGGTTGCGGAGTTCAAGGCCAGCTTGACCTACCCGGCAAACAGGGCAGCCTGGACTACTGCGTGAGCCTATGTCTCAAAGACTAAATACTGTAATATTACAATGCAAAATACCCCCTGCATTTTACAAAATTAGGCTTCCCTGGCAAACAAATTATTATATTTATCCAAACTATTATTATTCATCTCGTGCATTAGGGCTGGGGGGTCAGGCCTAAGATTAGGCTTCTGGGGACATAAGCCAAACAATCTGGGAGTGCTGGCGAGATTTGAACTCTTGCCTCTCCTTTGTGGGAAGAAAGCAGCAAGCAGTCTCCCTCATTGCAGGGAGGTCCACCGCTGCCCTTCTATACCGGGAGTAACTCCAGCTCCCTGCTCGCTGCCAGCATTTTAAACATTTCAGACATAAAGACAGATCCAGCTATAAATGGAAACCAGGGAGGAAAAATAGCCAGTCTAGAGACAGAAAGGCATAGTCCTCCCTTTCTGCGAGGGAGCATGAAGCATAGCAACTTCACAGGGCAACTTGGCAACTATTTCCAAATGTCAAGCCCACGAGGCCGCGTCGGCAGCAACGTCTTCATCATGGCTATTTTCAGTATCAAACGGACAACAACCTCACATCTGTTCGGAAGGATGGAGGCTCCAGATTACCCACGACTGGGGTTAGAATAAACACATGCTAAACCCAGCCGAGGCAGATTCCTATGCTGGCATCAATAGACAGCCTCTTCTGAGGAAAGGAAGCCAGGGGTGCAGCTAAGGAGCCTTAGTGTGGGGAAGAAGGGACAGGATGGGACCGTGAATACAGACATGCCACTGATGACAAAGGGCTCAGGAAAGTCACAGTGGTGGGGTGACTGCCCTACTGGTTCAGGGATAGTAAGAACCCTAGCCCCAGCCTCACCCCCAGTCAGGGACACCCACATTCTAGAGAACAAATATTGCCTCAGAACCGAGAACCAAAGGTACAGACACATAGAGGAGATGGAAATCAGGGGACAGTGTCAACCAGTGGAAAGGGAAGGAGAGAGAGGTGCCAGCAGCACTACGGACAAACACAAGGCAGTGTCAAGAGTGCCAACCAGCTGGGCCGCTTCCCTCAGTGATGGTGAAAACAAGCAGGAGGGTCAAAAGTTCTGGCCCTGGGACCTGAATGGTGGAGAGAACAATTTCCCAAGCATGCCTGGACCTCCACACAGGCGTGGGAAAAAATGTATGAAAGAGAAGAAACAGGGAGAGAGATGCCCTTAATCCCAGCCCTCAAGAGACAGAAGTGGGCAGAGGTCAAGGATAGCCTCAGAAAGAAAAGACAGAAGTAAAATAATGCACTCCAAATTTGGAGTCAAACCCAGGCAACTGCTGGCCTGCCTCACACGTCCCTAGTATGGTTCTCTCCCTGAGCTCTTTTTAATAGAGGCCTGCTTTGTTGGACAATGATCTCACCATCAGCCTCCAGCACTCGGGATCACGTGTCACACAGGCAGACAGCTAATATAGCACTGCCCTCTGCCCTTCAACCTTCCCACCCACGGACCGTGCTCTCCTGGATCCCCATCAGAGCCTCTCGCTGTGAGATTGAGATTCCACCCCAGGAATTTATCCTTGTACCCAATGTTCTCGCCCCCACAGGCTAGGATGAGACGTGTACCCCAGAAGGAGTTATGGGGGACGATGGGACAGAAGGCATGGCTTCCCAGCAGCCACCTTTGCACCACCCACCCATCAAGCCAAGCTTCAAAGACCCACAGTGTCGCTAGGATGCCCAGGGGCCCCCAGTTCACAGAAGGAGCTGTTCTTGCCAGGCATGACTGGCAGAGAGGAAATGTCAACGTGAGAACGCCTCTGCTCGCCGCTTCTGTTCAGAGCATGCAGGTGGGAGGCGGCCCCGAAAAAAGAAACCACATTTCCTAGAACAAATGTCCCCGAGACAGCAAGTGGCTCCCTTCTGAATCAAGTGAGGAGCCAGCTGGTGGTTCTGGGTGGAATCTTAGAAGGACCTTGACTGTCCCCCAGCCAGGCTGCAAATGGGTGACAAAGATGATTGCCCCTGTCACCCCGGGAACCTACACCACCTGTTCAGGTCTTTGTGCTACCATCTACAACAGCACTGCAGGTGGCATGTGCCTGGGGGTGCCATGAACTCACACAGTACTGCGCACAGGAGCCTCCTTCCCCCCAGGAAATGTTCTGTCCAAGTTCACTGGAGCATCACAAACCCCTGGAGATATTTCCTCTCAGTGTCCTCCTGCCCCCTGCTCTACCTTAACTGGTCCATACCTGCTCCAGGGGCCGAGGGCACTTGCTCCTTCTGAAAACTCTAACCCCAGCTCTCAACCTCAAGAACCACCGGGGCTGTGGGTCTCTGTGCCAAGGTCCTCAATAGGAATGGATACTTAGTTGCACCTCCAGCCTCCGACCACAAGGTGGCAGCATTCAATTACTCAGCAAAACATGGAAGCTAGAGGCCCACGTCAGACTATGTCTCTTCCCCCGCCAGAATCTCACGTTTTGCCCCTTGCTCCCTGGGATGTATGCTGGCCACCCTAAGTTATATAGAAAATTAACAGCAAGCTGGGACTACAGGGGTAAATCCAATCCTCCCCTCTCCTCCCCACTCTGTCTCACACACCAACTGGAGCCAGGCCCAGCGGCACATGCCTATAATCAACACTTGAGCGGTAAAGACAGAAGTCTCTTGAGATCCAGGGCAGGCCTGAGCAGCTAGGGCAAGTTCAAGGGCAGCTGCACTACACAGTCAAACCTTGTCCCAAAAAGCCAAGGAGCTGCAGAGGTAGACCACTCAGCTATCACGCACAAAGAACTAGGTCTGACCCCTAACAATGCAAAGAAAACAGCCAACGGAAGGCCAGTGGACATAAAAGCCAGTAATTCAGGAGGTGAAAATTAACATAACAAGGAGCCAGAGAAGTGGCTCAGGGGTTAAGGGCACCAGCTCTGCTAACAGATCCTGGTTGGGTTCCCAGCACTGACATGGCGACTTACAGCCATCTGTAACTCCAGTTCCAGGGGACCCTGATGCCTTCTGGCCTCCACAGGAGCTGGGCTACCATACTCATAAAACAGTAAGTAGAAGAAGAATTAAGGAAACTATCAGAATACCCACCCAGAAATGGTAAGACTCACAAAACTTGGCGTCAGTCACGTGTATTTTCACAGGAGGAAACTGGTTTACACGGATCACTTGTAAAGACAGGCCCAGGATAATTTGTGGCAAAACACCTTTCCATCCAACAGGCCTCTCAGGAAAACCTTCACCCTGTTCCTCCAGCTCACCCCTCGCCTCCGATTCACCAAAGCTCTGATATTTTCAATGGCCAAGAACCACTCACAAAGGGCAAAGTGTAGAAGCAGTCACTGCCACCAAACGCACACACGCCACTGACCCAGGTTCAGGTTCAGGATGCTCCCAGTGGTGGAGGTCTTGTCTGTCTTCGTCATGATGGGTGTCGGTGCTTGCGGAGAGAAAGGCTTCGGGCTGCCGGACAGACTCCCTGCTTGCCCCGTCTTTGTGGAGGCTGGGGAAGCTGGAAAAGCATGTCATGGTTAGAAGCCAGCTTCACAAATAAGTAAAGCAGCAAAGCTCACAGGTTCTGGGTTGAGGGCAGGAGAGAAGGCACAAGGTGTTCTTCAAGGGTGTCCTGGATAAGATCCAGTAGGGAGAGTCACCATGAACTGCCAGCAAAGGGCTGTCACCAAACAACAGGGTGACTGAGCCAGGCAGCCTATTAAACACAAAGCAGCTAAATTACCCCTGAAATGCCTTGGCCCATTCATGGGTATAAATCTCAGAGACCAGGGCAAGTCCCTCACCAAGACCACAGGTCAGGACCAGGCATTAGAGGGAGATTGAGGGGCTACCCAGCAGTCTACATGCGCCACTGGCCAAGCCCTAGGGAGTTCTAGCCCCTGGCTCAAGGTTTCTCAGGATGCACAAAAGAAAGTTGGGTACCAGATGACGGGAGGAAGAGGGGTATTGGCAAAATATCCTCTTCCTTGTGAGGCTCAAATTCCTACAGGAAGGGCAGACCATGAACCAAACGTCTCAGACTTTTAAAATTACTTTGAAATGGTTTCCTTCATTGGTTAAACAAGCAGAACAAAGGCCAAATGCTTTAGAGGGGTTAACAGCTTCCTAAGAACCCACCCAGTCACCTGGCGATGGTGGCACACGCCTTTGATTCCAGCACTTGGGAGGCAGAGGTGGCCAGATCTCTCTGTAAGCCAGCTTGGTCTACAAGTAGGCTAGTTCCAGGACAGGCTCCAAACCTTCAGAGAAACCCAGTCTCAAAAACAAAAAACTCACCCAGTCCAGACCTATTTATCCTCACACATTTTTTGGGACTGCCCAGTATGGATCCTGGACCCTAAAAACAACAAACTGGTCATGACCTGAAGTGAGATGATTTGGTCCTGACAGAAAGATGTGAACGATCCACAAAGGTAAGAAGCTAGACACCCGCAGAGATTATAAAAATGTAGGCCAGGTACGGTGTTTCTGTAATCCAAGCAGTGAGAAGCAGATGCAGAAAGATCAAGAGTTCAAGACCCTGATCAGCGATACGGCAGGTTGCAAGCCAGCCAACACTACACAGCGAGACCCATTCTGAGGAGGAAGAAAGCTCCCGCACTTGGCTGGGTAGGTACGACTCCAGTTCTAGGTCTTGGAGCGGGGGTACATGTGAGTCCAGGGGCCCATTGAGCTTATAAGGCATTGGATCCCTCAGAACATGAATGGTGGGAACCAAAACTTGTATCCTTAGCAAGTGTAGGCACTCTTGCCCGCCACCCAGCAACCTCTCCAGCTCTAAGATTTAAGACTAGAGAGACCTGGATTCAATCAGGTGGGCATTTAGGGTTCAGATCCCAGCCCCTGCTGACTTTAGGCAAGGTGAGCCTACAGTTTCCTTGGAGAGAAGGACGGGGACAGCCAGCCTGACACAGGGATGCACCTACACCTACCTATCAGGTTATAGTGAGGACTGAGTCTAACAAGCCACTTGCGCCAAGGGCACCGGCCATCCAGTCAGTGTGGCGTCAGCACTCACTGCTGGCATCAACTTCCAATTTCCTTACTAGACTTTAGTTCCTCCATGCACCATCCTCACCAACACATGCTGGCATCTAGTTAGAGAACCCACTAACTATCCTACTAAATATGCCACTAAATATCCTACAAGACACAGGAAAGTCCCCACCATGAAGAACTATCGCCTGGGAGCTAAAGAAGTGGCTCAGCGGTTAAGAGCGCTTGCTGTTCTTACAGAGGACGCAGGTTCAATTCCCATCACCCACACTGTGATCACGGCCATTTTTAATTCTAGTTCCAGAGGATCTATGCAGGCAAGCACCAATACATCTGTAACTCCAGTGCTTTGGGATCTGACACCCTTTTCTGCCTTCCGTAGGCAAGGCATGCACATGGTACACTTGTAATATACCTACATGCATGGGAGCAAGATATTCATGGCCATAAATAAGAAAGGAGGAATTAGCATCTGGTCTCGAATGTCGCTCCTGAGCTGAGAGACCTAGGTATGAATCAAGGAGCACACGAGGAAATCCTTTCCCACCTCTGGCCTCTGGAAGGGAATAACTTTTTTTTTTTTTTTTTTCCTTTTTCGAGACAGGGCTTCTCTGTGGTTTTGGAGCCTGTCCTGGAACTAGCTCTTGTAGACCAGGCTGGTCTCGAACTCACAGAGATCCGCCTGCCTCTGCCTCCCAAGTGCTGGGATTAAAGGTGTGCGCCACCACCGCCCAGCGGGAATAACAATTAAATGCATGTCCCCTGTCACTAGGCCAGTGCTCAACAAACATTAAAAATTATTTGAGGGTGAAGTTTTACAAATATTAAAGCCATTTTACCAGAGGGAGTTGCAGACGGGTTGCCTGGCCTAGCAGCCGGGCAGGCAGCCTTCCTTTCCCTGTGGCCTGTTGCTGGGGTGATCACTATTACTTCCATAGTATCGGAACAGACAGAAGTGGAGTGCTTGTTATACGAAGAACTGAGAAGAAACGAGCCCTGTGTGCATGTTTGTTGGGCAGGATACATGTGCACATTCTCTGTACAAGCATGTAGTGGCCAGAGTTTGCTTGTTTGTCTTTTGAGACAGGACATCTCATGAGCCTAGAACTCCCCCAAAACAGGCTAGGCCAGCTGGTGGAGGCTGAGGGACCCACCCTGATCTCCTGCCCAGCACTGGGATTACAGACGTGAACCACCACCACGCCTGACATTCAATCCGGCCCCCACGCTCACAAGACAATCAACAGACATCTTGCCGGCCTGCAAGTGAGGAATTTTCAAGTGTGCATTACCAACAAACTCACCACTACAAGAATTCTTTAAAAAATTTCGCTCACGAATGGGGGTGGGGGGAAGAGACGGAGGACTGGAACTCGATACAGACATACATGCAGGCAAAACACCCAGACACACACAAAGCCAACCTAGTCTATACAGCGAATTCCAGGCCGGTCAGGGTTACAGAGTAGAACCTAACGGAGTCTCAAAAATAAAGCAAAATGCAAAGCATGGTAAAAGCTGCAGGCGGCCAAAGGGCACCGGTCTGCATGTGATGAAAGTCTCGGGTAAAGCCACTGTCTTAATTCTGTAGATAAAGTTCCATGTACATTGGCTAGGGCATCTACCACAGCAACAGAAGGAAGCTAGAGGACAGGGACACTTGCATGTACACAAAATGAACCAGTACACAGTTGCCATTATATATATTAGAGGTGTCTCCTGTTATAGCAGCAATCTGGCCATGCTGCGTCTGCATTTGCATCAAGAATCAGCTGACCAGAAGCCCTTGCCATTCTGGTTCTGGGTTTCTGGACCTTAATGCTAGCATGCACTTGCAATCAAAAGGCCAAACACATGGGGCCACCAAGACGGCTCAGCTGGTATAAGCACTTGTCCCCCAAGCCTGATGACCTGAGTTTAATTCTTAGGTCCCATGTAGTGGCAAAAGGCGACTCCTCTGACCTCCACACAAGTGCCGTAGATATGCATGCCCACATACACACGCACACACAAATATTCTGTGAATGCCATCTGGGCAGGCATTACACACCAATGCACATGAGCAGACACAGCGGGTCACGATGAGACAGAACTCTGTGGATTTAAGGACAGCTGAGTCTACAGGGCAAGGCCCTAAATTCTCAGGCTTACGTGTGCTCCATCACAGCACAACTGGGCACCCTGGCTTCTGAAAGCTGCTTACATGGCTTTTCGCTCTATGCCAGGGTAGACTTTTCTGGCATTCTGGACGGACCCCAGCGTGATGGCAACTGTCCCTGACTGTAGGGGTCTAAATGAATGTGTATGTCCTCTTCTCCCGCCACTAGCTTCTAACTTCTGACATCGCTGCTAACAGCAGAGGGCAGGAGGGAGCAGCGGCAGGGAGTAGGCCTGCTTCGTGGTGTGGCCAGGCAGGTTTGCCACCTTAACAAGGGTCTATGGGCCCAATCTGTTCCCTGTCCCTGTGTGGCCTGCTATTTAAGCAGGGTATTTAGTATTTAGCACAGGGGAGGGCACAAAAAACTCAATAGCTTTTTTTCCCCAATATGTGCATTTATGCCTTGCACCACCTGCATGGCTGGTGTCCAAGAGGGTCACAAGAGAACATCAGAGTCCCTGAACCAGAGTTACAGGTACTTGTGAGCAGCTATGTGGATGAAGGGAACTGAATCCAGTTTCTCACCAAGCACAACCAGTGCTCTTACACATAGAGTCATCTCTCCGGCCCAATTCAATAGTTCTTAACGCATAAACTTACAGGAAAGTCAGGCTTCGGTTTTCACCAACCAACATCAATAAAGTTTTATTGAAACTCAGCTACCAATGTCCATAGCTACAGCCACGCCAAAACACAGAACCTACCCCCCCACACACACAGGAATGGGTGCAATTTGGAAGAGCCAAACAATCCTGAATGTCATCCCTTCTTTTTTGAGGGTTTTGTTTGGTTGGTTTGGTTTCAGCATTTTTGAGACAAGCTCGCATGTACTCAACAGACTGATCCTCCTGCCTCTACCTCCCAAATGCTCCCCACACAGCAATGTGCTCCCACACCCAGTCTGCTTTTCTTTTATAAGGCCGCCTTTCAGGATTAGCAAGTAAGGTTGTGTATTTTTAGGATAGGGACAAGTCTCAATGAACAAGGAATGTTGCCACAAAGTTTTAAGTCATGTATACCAGCCCAGAGATGACAGACACTAAATTAAACAGAAGCTTCTATAAAACCCTGGTTTTTGAAATGCAGGGCTTGCGCACGAACACACTTTTTATTGCGCTCTCACTTAAAGCCAATGTTTTAAAAGGGCAACTGTGGTGGGCACACTTGTAATCCCAGCACTCGAAGTTGGTGGCAGGAGGATCAATGCAAGAGGCCTCGAGCCCTGTAGGATTTCTGCCCATCTCCACCCTTTAGGAATGGCCTTTGGGAACACTTCCCTCGTGTCTGGGATCCAGTTATTCACCAAGTCCAAGTCCATCACTGTACCTCATAATGGCTGTGGTGGCCTGCCTGCTTGTGCCCACGGGTGAGGCACCGAGAACCAGAGTGCACCCAACAGCCTCCTACCCCACTCTCCCAACTGGGGCTGACCTGTGCTCTTATCAAGGAAGTCCATGGACTCTTCACTTGCGCTGAAGTGGCTGGATGGGGCCTTCTTCTCGGGGTCCTGCTCCACATCGGAGCCCGTGTGCACAGAAGAGTTCGTACTGGTGGGGGAGCGTGGCATGTCGGACAGGGAGATCCTGCGGCCTGCGCCCCCGCTCAGAAGGGGCTTGCTTAGGAGGATCTTGGGGGACGCTGTCATGTCAAAATTGAGCTTCACCTTCTCCTGTTTGTCTGTCTTCGCAGTGCCAGCGCTGGGGTTGCTGGGATCGAGCAGCATTTGGTACTGGCTATTGGGGGTGTATGGCGTCCTGAACGGGGAATAGTTAAAAACCCCAAACTTCCTCCGTATATTCTCCACGTAAACTTCCATCTCTTGCATGGCGCTGTTGAAGATACTTTTAGTCTTTTTCACAGAAAAGGGGATTTCTTTAGACATGAGGTAGCAATTATTGATGGGGACCCAGGCTCTAGGAGGGCAAAAGAGAGAGACTGAGTCAGCTTTGCTCATTCCCAGGATTGTTTATTTTTAATTTTCTTAATGCAAACCAAATTAGCCTGGCGGGCGCTTGCCAAGATTCTTAAATGTGGGTTCTCCTTTTTAAATAAAAGGCATGTTTTGAATGGTTAATGAATGATCCACTTCACAGAGGTATTAGGGATGGAACACGAACAACAAAACTTAGCCAGGACGTGAAAGCGCTCCACACTTGGCCATCTTAATCTGTCAGGCACACAATGGAGGCCTTCAAGATGGCTCAGCAGGTGAAGGCGCTGCTGCCAAGCCTAAGGCAGGCCCTGCTCTGGCAGAACCGCCGTGAGCCACCTCCCTCCAGTCGTCTTTTGGGCTTCACACATGCGCCGTGGTGCTCACACACACACATAAAGGAGTAAACAAATGAGTGTTAAAAACCAAAAATAAAAGGAGCAGCAATCCCTTCGGTTTTCTGCTGTTTGAGAGGAAGAAAACCAGTCAGAGTCCTCCACGACACATCTGAAGAGGGCATAGTTCCCGGATCTTGCTCAGCTGAACATGGACCTCCTTTCTGGTTTTTTTTTTTTTTTTTAATTACAATTCCAAATGGGACTATCCTTTATAAGTTCATATTCCTAGAAGGAGATGCAAATTTCAGATTGATCTGAGTGTCTCAGTTCTCACAATGTAGTCCAGGTTGGCCTGCAACTCAGAATCTTCCTGCCTCCGCCTCCTAAATTCCATGCCACACCTGGCAGCATGTGAGAAAAGAAACATGGGGAGCACTCTTTATAAAAAGTAGCTTTGGCTTTGGGGTGGACACGCTCCACCTGCTGCTCTCCTCTATATCGACCCCCACATTCCAGGAAGTTTTGCAGAGACCCACAAAACCAAAAGCAGTGAGGTGCTTTTCCAGAACCAGCACCCCCACCCTATCTCATGACCGCAGGACGGACTGAGAACACCCAGCCATGCTCCTGTGGACGGGGGACACCAGAACATCTTGTTAATTCTGTACTCCTAACTCCACAGTCTCAACCTCATTCAAATAGTTTTCCATGGAGACAAGGAACTCTAGGGTACCTGGATCTCAAACCTAAGTCTGGCATAAAGCCATGGGATGTGGGGGGAGCCGGGGAAAGAAGTGACGTGCACTTGTAAGAGACACACTTGCCCGGCTGTATCCACAGCGCCCACACAGGACTCTGGACCCAGCCCTCTCTGGGCTTTCTTCTACAGCATTTTACACCACCTCAACAGCTGGCACTGAATTCCTACACGTGAAGGGAAATGTTGAGTGAGAAAGGAGGCCTGAGCAAAGGCCAAGTTCAGCACAAAGCCTGGCTGCAAGTGAGAACCCCCAAACACACAGCTAGAAGTACTAGGGACACCTTCCTGCTGGAACCTGAAGACCCTCATGTCTAAGCAGGGGAAACAAGGCTGAGCAGAAGTCAAACAGCTGTAAGAAGAGACAGGGCTCGGGCTAGGTGAGGCAGAAGTGAGAGCCACCAGAGTCCCCAGGGCGGCCCCAGACACTTCCTGCCTAGGAGAATGGAACTCCAACAAAGCAAACTCAACAGTCCTGAGTCAGCACAGGGCCTTCCCAGTCAGGGGCCACAGGCCCAAGGCCCTTGCCCTGTCTGGGCCAAAACTACCTCCCACCCCCTACCCTATTCCCAAAAGCCTTAAGAGGCCTACTAGGCAAGAATAAAAGAAAAAGAGATTTTCCTCAGCACAGAAGGCCTCAGGCAGGAGCCACAGAACTGCTCTCCTTTGAGTGACCCTGGGTAAGGTATTGCCTTCCCTGGGCCTCAGTTTTCTCACCAGGAAGACTGAGGTGAAAGCAGCAACTTCAAAGAGCAGCAAAATGCCTGGTGTCTGGGAACAGGGTTTGTGTCTGCAACCCCAGCTCTCAGGACGCTGAGGCAGAAGGAGCAAAATCCAAGACTAGCTTGGCTACACAAGAATCCCCTCCTCAATTGTACAGTAGGCACATGAAGGCTAAAGAGTATTTTTCTTAAGGCTTAGCAATCATTTGGCATAAGAATTTCTATAGTTTTAGGTAATGGTACACGTGTCTAAAATCAATCAAACAATTCTTTTAAAAGATAAAAAGCATCCCGGGCGTGGTAGCTCACACCTTTAATCCCAACACTGGAGAGAAAGAGGCAGAGGCAGGCCTCTGACTTTCAGGCCAGCCTGGTCTACAGGGACAACATAGGGCTTCACAGAGAAACCCTGTCCCAAAGGGAAAAAAAGGCAGAAAAGCGCACAGAGGGAGACTTCAAGGTGTCCCATAACCGCCAGAGCCTCCATGGGTTCATTCTCCAGCCAATCAACTTGACAATCTGAATGTAGGGTTCTGGGATGTTTCTTAGCCTGACCCAGCTCGCCATTGTATGCCTAGGCTTTTGCTTTTGGCACCACTGAGTGAAGTAAGCATTCTAAGAACAACAGCTATGGCGCCTGTTATGACTCCCATGGATCCCTATACCACAATTTCAGCACATCTTAGCAAAGCAGGCTGTGGATGGGCCTTCCTGGGTTGGTTATCTAGGGTTGGGTATGATGGCACATACATTTAATCCCAGCACTCGAGGCAGAGGCAGGGGGATCTCTGTGAGTTCAAGGATAGCCAGGGTTGTTATACAGAGAAACCCTGTCTAGAAGGGGATGGGGAGAGGAGTTCCTGTCTAGGAACCAAGAATTCATTCCCCTAAGGAGAATATACACATCAGCTCCCAGACACAGGAATACCCTGGGCCTCCAAAGTGTTGGTACCATGGCACTGTGGACTGTCCACACATCCGCAGCAGGGTCACCTTGCCCAAAGTAAGCACACTAGGTGAGCACAGGCCAGAAGAGGAAACAGCAAAACACTGCAGATGCTGAGAAGGATCGTGATCTTGCAAGAGAACAGGAAAGGTCTGGCTCTCAGCCAAGACCAAGGGATATACTGTATACATACATCTAAGGCAGCAGCCTTGGCACAGAGAACAATCAATGCCTTTGAGGCCTGTGTGCCCAAGGACACCTTCATTGGCAGGCTGGCAGGACAGACACAAAAGGAACAGAGCCATGAACTCGGTTGGACCATCTGGTAAATGGGGACACGCTGGTGTGCCACACTGATGCACACCCTTGAAGGTGACTCCACAATGCTGTCCCACAGAAGAGCCTTAAACTATTAAGATATGAACACAAGCACTTAGGAGGCAGAGGCAAGTGGATCTCTGTGAGTTCGAGGCCAGCCTGGTCTACAAGAGCTAGTTCTAGGACAGGCACAAAAGCTACACAGAGAAACCTTGTCCCGAAAAACCAAAAAACAAGCAAGCAAACAAAGCTATGAACACAAAGGCTCTGTGATGGGATGTGGAGGGCACAGCCAGTCACCAGCTCCTCCTGCTACGGAAACAAAAAGCAAATCCTTGCTTTCCTCTACCCCAGGTCAAATCACAGGCACAGCCCTTCCAGAGACTCCGCCCCTCCAGCTGTCAGCCAGTACCTCACACCCAGCATTTCCTACAGCTGGGAGAGAGCCGGCCTAGCAGCTCACTTGGACAAGTATCTGCCTGCCAACAATTGCGCTGTAGCCCAAGGAAGCAAATTCCTTCAAATGAAGGAATGCTGAAATTCAGGACAGGATGGGATCGGGAGGGCCTGGGGATGGAGCTGACTTGGTAGAGGGCTTGGCTAGCAAGCAGGAAGCCCTGGGTTCTCTCAAGGAGAATGCCTGGAAGTCCAGCACTCAAGCAGAAGAAGGAAGACCAGGAGCCCAGAGTCACCTTCCAATATAAAACACATTGAGAGGAGCCTGAGCTACATGAGCCCCTGACACTCCCCCGAGAAAAAGGCAGGGGAAGGAGTCAAAACTAAAGTGTGATACCCAAAGCCAGTACCACCTCGGTGAGACAAGGGACCTGTTGGGATTTCTTTTTTCTTTTTTTTCTTTTTTTTTTTTTTTTTTTTTTTGATTTTCGAGCCAGGGTTTCTCCGTAGCTTTTTGGTTCCTGTCCTGGAACTAGACCAGGCTGGCCTCAAACTTTTTTTTTTTTTGGACTGTTGGGATTTCTGTAAGAAAATAAATCTCCTAAAATTCTTTTTCTCCTTTGATTTGTAAATCAATCAAAAATTCACAGAGTAACCGCTATTTATGATGCTGGTATCACATATTCATATATGTATATTCTGTGTGGGACACAACTTCAACTCCTATGCACTCACTCCTACATCGTCCCAGCAGAGGGGGACGGCTCTGAAGGTGCCCTGGATTCACGCAATCCTGAGTGACTCGCTGAAAGGGAACGCGTTAAGCAGCACCTCTGGCTACCCACAGTTCACAGGCAGGCAGGGCGCCAAAGCAATGGGAGCTGCTCTTAGCTGGAATGACTCCATAACTCCGTTCAGTCTGTGCGGAAAGGAAAGAAGGGGAGGGTGGGGAGGCTGGGAGGGAGGGTTCACACCTGTCAAAACATCATCATCCCCATCCCCGCCCCATCATTTCCCATTTTACATATGAAGAAAGGGGTAGGGTACTACTCCATCTAGCACTAAGAGAAGCATTTAGTGGCAATCTAGGAAACTACCTCCGGTCCCTAAAAGGCATTACTTTTAAAAGTAATTTGCACAGAGGTTTAATTCACTCCAGAAAACAAAATAAATAAATAACTGCAGGACAAACAGCAGCACCTCACACGGTCATGGAACTCATTCCGAAGCCAGATCCATCAACACAACCATGGAGGCCAGGTTCTTTCCTGAGACTCCTAAAGGGACTGAATGAAGCTCTCCCCTCACTGGGCTTAACACAGAACCATGAAATGTTTTTTGCAACACCAGTTGTGACAATAAACAGAACAACAGCCATAGTCATTACGAATAAAAGGCAGAATTTGTTTTTTAAAAACAGCAGAAATAACAGCAAGCCGGCTCCGCCACCTTTGACATCCGATGTAAATCCCCAGGCTTCCACCCGGAGTCTGTTTTTAAATTCCCACCTGTCATGTTGTCCAAAGAAACGGGCATCAACCTGCCCATCTTTGTCCCTCAGAGCTTTCGCTGGCCAGAATGGGAACCCTTTCAGTTTGGCCCAGACCAGAGGGTGCGGATTGCTCTAGAAGAAGAACAAAATGCAGAGTTGGCATTCCACTTGGCAGCGGGACACACATTAAAGTCAAGCAAGGTAAATTGAACACGAGGAGACAGGCTCTGCTGAGTAGGTTTTTGTCAACTCGGCACAAGCTAGAGTCATTTGTGGAGGGGGACGACTATAAGACTATAAATGAGAAAAAGCCTCCATCAGACTGGCCTGTAGACAAGGCTGTGGGGCATTTTCTTCATTAATGGCCGATGTGGTGGGTGGTGCCACCCCTGAGCTGGTGGTCCAGAGCTCTATAAGAAAGCAGGCTGAGCAGGCCATGAGAAACAAGCCCCCTCCACTGCTTCTACTTTGGGTCCTGCTGTGACGACCCTGGATGATGCTATAAGAAGAAATAAACCCTTTCCTTGCCAAGTTGATTTTGGCCATGGTGTTTTCACAGTGATTAGAAGGCAAAACGGCACGAGTCACGCACAAAATGAGGACAGCTGCCAGCAGGGCCCTCACACAGGTGCTCGCTGGCAGGTGTGCAGCCACGCAGAGCTGTGGAGGGCTTAACAGCTGAAAGTGAGCCTTGCACGGTGGCACTGGCCTTTAATCCCAGCACTCAGGAGGAAGAGACAGGCAGATGTCTGAGTTCTAGGGCAGTCAGGGCTACACAAAGAAATCCTGACTTATTTATAAAAAAAAAAAAAGTGTTGAAACAGTGAAAAGAATCAGGTTCAGGTCCTGGCTCTGTTCATTACCGCGTAGAGCTATGCAGGAGGCGCTCATCTGCCGGGGACTCCCCAGGGCTGGGGCTGAGCTGGTCTTTATCTCCAGAGGCTCAGAAACCTGAGCTGTGTGTTAACTGTCACTTGTCCAGTCTTGCCCTCTCCAACCCTCCGCCCTGCCTTTCTCTCATGTATACTCACTCCACCCTGCAACGTGCACCTCTGTAAAACAGCGGTTCTCAATCTCTGGGTCATGACCCCTTTGGGGGGTCAAATGGCCCTTTCACAGGGCCACGTAAGGCCATCAGAAAACACAGATATTTACATTAGGATTCATAACAGTAGCAAAATTACAGTTATGAAGTGGCAACAAAATAATTTTATGGTTGGGGGTCATCACAACATGAGGCACTGTATTAAAGGGTCGCAGCGTTAGGAAGGTTGAGAACCACTGCTTAAAATAAACATACATTGATCCAATCAATGCCCAACACTGTAAGAGAAACAAAGTCCATGAGGTCTCTCTGGAGACCCTGACAATCCTCCAGGGACGTATGTCCAAAGGTCTTCAAACAGACTGAAGCAGACTTAAGAATGACACAGAAAACTGCAGGCATGATTCTGACGTCCTGTGACCTGCATCCCACTAGCCGCATCCCACTTGAGTCAACCTAGTTACCAGGATGCTTAACTCTGGGACAAAACAGTTCAGCCCAAGAGGTTTGCCCAAGCCCAATTAGCTCCACTCTACCCTGATTTTTACAGATCATTTTATAAAATTCCACAACCTCATCTCATGAATCCCCGAAGAGGTCCCTCTTGGTATAGCCACTGAAGGCACCAGAGTTGCAGAAATGAATTAAAGGGATCGAGTCCAACTTACACAGGGTTCACAGAACCAGTTGTCTCGTTTTTGGCAAGCAGCAAGATAGCACTCTGGACATACTTCAATTTCATTCATCTGTAAGGCAAAAACACATTAGAGCGTGGAGCCCCAGAGACGGCCTCCCGTCTGGCAGCCCTCAGTAAATCCCTGGTAGTTAAGTGTTGTACTTTGATTTCAAGGTCAGATTTTCTTCTTTGGGTTTTCCTCTTGTATTAGGGGGCAGGGAGATAGCAATAGAATCTTGCCACATAGCCCAGACTGGCCTCAACGTGATCAAAAGATCCTTCTGCCTCAGCTTCCCAAATGCTGGGAACGAGAGGTTCACAGTGGTGCACACAGCACAGTTTGCTTTCTGATGTGTGTGTGTGTGTGTATGTGTGTGTGTGTGTGTGTGTTTATAGAGAGAGGGGGAGAAAAGGAAGGAGAAAAGAAGGGAGGGAGGGAGGGAGGGAGAGAGGGAGGGAGTGAAGGAAGCAAGGGAGTTTTGCCTGAATACGTATGTGCACTTTGCCTGGTATCCTTAGAAGCTAAACTGAGAAATTAACAAAAAACTTCAACAACTGCTAGGCTCCATTCAGGCCATGAGTAATCTGACCTCTGCCCACCTACAGAATCGCAGCTAGACCAATTTTGTCTGGAATCTCTCCTCTCCACCTCCCCCATTTTCCACGCTCAATCTCTACATTACTGTCAACCATGACCGCGTCAACACACTCTATTTGCGCTAATGACAACCAGAACATTCAACCACACAGTAGCTGTCCCCCATCCTTTTTAAGATGGTACCTTCGGGTAGGTGGACAGCAGGCTCAGAACCAATGGCCTCGACCTGAAGTCGCAGTCTACCTGGCACTAATCCAGAGGCTTCAGAAAAACATCACTCATGCCCCTGGGCCTGCGCCTCTTCCTAGGGAGTCACGGATGATGAATAACACAGAATCCACACAGCAGTAAACTTCACAGATTTAGTATACATCATCTAGATGTCCCGTGACATCTACAGTCAGTCATACCACCTTGACCACAACCAGACCCACCTCAACCTCCCACGCCTGGGAATTCACTCACTCCTCATCAGTGGGACAAGGACGGACTACTATCATCTCATTTTAAAGTATGGAGGAGAGAGATGAAACCCTCAAAATTCAAGTAACCTACCCCAGAGATCACAGTGGCAGAGAGACAGGGCAGGGATTTGAACCCTGGCAGCAGACTCTAAAGCCTCACCAAACTCAGTGGCTATTAGCTTCCCAGTATCAGCGGTCTTGTATTTCTCTCTGCTTCCTACCACCATGCAGGACGCAGGCATGGAACAGGTGCTGTTACATCTGCGTCTTGTAGCCCACATCGATCCCATCCCCATCCCTCCTGAGCCAGGTTAACTGGAGACAGAAGGAACTGAGTGAGCGGGGATGCGCCTCCTAACGCGCAACTCGTACTAGTCCAAAGTGAGTTCCGTCACAATTCGCTACCAACGCAATTCAGACAGGAACGACAGTGACTTGCTGCTGTCCGTGCTCACATGGAAGAAATATACATACACACACTTTTTAAATTTAGACGGGCATGAGAAAAAGCTCAGAGATTAAAAGCACATGCTGAGCTTGCTCACAACCTGGGTTCTGTTCCCAGCACCACCTCAGGAAGTCTGAAACCACATGTTAACTCCAGTTCGAAGGGAATTGCCCTCCAGTCCCCCTCAGGCATCTGTACACCTGTGATGTACATAAATACACAGGTACCCATACCCACATAAATAAAAATAAATAGGGGGCTGGAGAGATGGCTTAGCAGTTAAAACCATTGACTGCTCTTCCAGAGGACCAAGGATCAATTCCCAGCACCCACATGGCAGTCAACTGTCTGTAACTACAAGATCTGACACCCTCACAGAGCCATACCTGCAGGCAAAACACCAATGCATGTAAAATAAAAACAATTTTTTTAAATAAATAGATAAACCTTTGATAAGGTGTCGGGAAGAACACACACTGCCATACAGATCCAGCTACAGCTATTCTGGAAAGCAGTCAGGAAAGATCCACCAACTAGCAAAGCCATCCAGTCTCTTGACCATAGCACACACACATTGTTATCTGTGAATTTCATGCCTGAGAACCACACAATCAGGTTGGGGAAGGAGGGTTGAGGGGCTGCACCATCATGGCCAGGCCATGTGACAGGAGCAGTGGTACCTTTACTCCTGGTACTAAGGAGGCAGAGGCCAGCCTAATCTACATAGCAAGTTCAAAGTTAGCCTGGGCTATATGACGAGACCCTATTTAAAAAAGGGGGGGAGGGAGGAGAAGCAGACACTTTATAAGCTTGTTCCCTTAACTCAAAACTACAAACTCCTCTAAAAGGAATGAATGACTCCATGGACCGCCTCAACCCCTCAATCCCAAATGTGGAGGCAAAGGGCAAAGCTGAGAAACTGACAACAGAGAAAACTCAGGATCCCCTGTACTTGCCACAGCTTCGGGCTCAATCTCCTCCCACCCATTCCCTTTAGATCACGGGCCTGGACCACTAGGGGCCCCTCTTTCCTATTTTCCCACGCTTGAAGAGACAAGAAGCTGTACACAACTCAGAGAATGCAGAAGTCACTGTAGCCACCCATTGGGCTGCCCTGGGCAGGGTACACGTACCTCATGCTCACAGATCTTGATGACGACTTTTGCTATTTGCGTCAACTTGTGATTTCCTAAGGAGAAGGAAACTGGATTATTTCAAAAGCAAACAGCAAGCCGCCTGCCTCAGGATTACACTTGCATTAGAAAAATTTTAACCTGTTCCCCTCACCCCCACGTATATTCATCATTTAAAGGCTTAGAAAAAAAGGAGGTTTCAGGCTTCCAACACTGATTCAGATTCTGACTTTTCTATCAAGGACCAAGTTTTGTTACCGTATTACAATTGGGCAGTTGGTGTGGAATTCCCTATAGATGAAGTTAATATTTCAAAGTACTCTGACATTCTAAAGGCTATAATTAGCAGAAAGGAGCCTTATTTAACCCTATAATCTCAGAACACAATGCAAAAAGGAAAGAGTGCCTAGTGCCTTGCTAAGACTCCACCAGTAGCTGTGTAGAAAAACAGACAAGATGATTCTCACTTACTTAATGGCTAAGCATCAGGAGGAGTCCCTCCCTCTACCAGAACTCTTAGCTAATGATGTGAGCATCTGGTCCAGAGCCAGGCCTTTTTCCTTTGCATTAAAGCAGAGGTCAAGATGGCCAAAGGACTGCGTTCTCTCTGCCCTAATAGTATTTCCAGAAATTGTAAATTTGTTGGTCTGAGGAGATGGCTCAGTCAGTATTCGCGAGCCCCAAAAGCACAAGGACAGCCGGGCGGTGGTGGCGCACGCCTTTAATCCCAGCACTCGGGAGGCAGAGGCAGGCGGATCTCTGTGAGTTCGAGACCAGCCTGGTCTACAGAGCTAGTTCCAGGACAGGCTCCAAAAAACCACAGAGAAACCCTGTCTCGAAAAACCAAAAAAAAAAAAAAAAAAAAATTCCAAAAGCACAAGGACTCCACGGCCAGGCATTCCAGCCTAACTGGCTATGTCCAGACCTGGGAAGACACCATCCCAGCAGACAAGCAATAACCAAGGTAGGTGGTACCTGAGATGGAACCTGGGATAGACACTTCAGGCCTCGCCCATGCGCGCGCACACAGGTGCACACCCCACACACATGCGTCTACGAGAGTATTCACTATCCGAACCTACACACACAGCTAGGAACTAAATAAGCAGCAGTGTACAGGAAGAAACCCGTAATGGCCGCCATAAGCATCCCTGTCCTCCATTCGCCCCACTCCACTGGCCATCCTAGCTGGAACAGGTGTTAAGCTCATCCACAGGAGTCCAAGCACATTTGTCTGATCTGATAATCAGGGATCGGTATCAGGTGCGCTCCCGGTTTGTTCTGCAAGTGTTTTGAGACACGGTCCCTCACTGAACCTGCAGCTCACTGATCCGAGAGCACTGGCCAGCCTCCAGGGAGAGTCCCCTCCCTCTATACCCCCCTCCCACAGCTAGGGTGACAAACACATGCGGTGACACCTGGCTTTTCTACGGGCACTGGAAATGGAAGCCCAGATCCTCACTTTGCTGACTAATCTATGTTCTCAGCCACCTAAGCCTGGTATTATTTCCAAGATTCTTTTCCATTACATATATGGGGGAGGGGTGTACACGTGAACGCAGATGGCCGCCGAGGACAGAAGAGAGCTGTGCCATCCCTCCAGTCCATGACACCTGACTGATCTCAACAAAGGACAGGAAGACTGTGTGCCACACTCTCTGAAGCACACTCTCTTCCTTGGGAACCTCCAAGCTACTCACCCCCATTATAAATAATGCAGTTGTGAAGGATCCACTTGGCATCAGCCAGGAAGGCTTCCGTGCAGCCGTACATCTTCTTTTTTGCATTCTAGGGAGAGAAGCCAGAGAGCAGCATGACCATGGATGCTGATACAGACAGCAGTGCTAACACCCAGGTCCCCTACGCCTGTCATAGAAGCCATCGGCCGAATTAATCGGTGCTCTCTGACTCGTTTCCCAGAATGCTATTAGGTTCAAGATCTATAACCCTATAAAGTGCACCCAAGAGTCAGCACAATGACTGGAACAATCTCATCTTGAAAATGATGTCATTTATTCAGCAGCAGCATCCAATGAAGGCAACAGTTCATGGCACTGAGTATCACTACTAATAAAGTCACTGTGGTGTCACAGGCCTCTCACAACAAGCCAGGGAGGTACTTTGGACAACGTGAAGACACCAAAGCCCCGCTTGAAGCTAGAATCCAACCCTGTCGTTTTCTACTGCTTTCTCTTTCCAGCATACCATAAGGGTCTACAGAGTTTCCCAAAGTAAATGTTATGTACTGCTTTTTTGGGGAGGGGGGATTATTAATACAGACATTATGACATCATGTTCTACTTTATGGATGTCTTTGTTTTCTTACAGAATTGGGGGATCAAAGGCAAGACCCTGCGCAGGCGAAGTCACGCCAGCCCCAACCCTACCATATTTAGCTGCTGAGCTGGGAAATCTGCATGAGGGTTGTCTGCTCAAGCAAACACTTCAAGTGTGATTTTCACCATGGAATTTTAGCAAAGCTCTTCGGACATTAAAGAAACAGCCTGATGGGCAAAGGGAATTCAGTTCTAGGAAGCCCCTTTACTGCTAAACCGGAGGTTTCCAAACACGTCATTCTCTCTCCTTCCTGCTGCTCTCATTAGCGCCTCCGAAAGAAGTGAGAAGCCAATCAATCAAGTCACTAATTCTCCGAAGCTGGGACTACCGCTCTAAAGCACTGCCTGTGTGGCTCAACAATCCCCGCAATCCCCTAGGAGGAGGTCACGGAGGAGGGGCATAGAAGGCAGGATTCTATCCGAATGAAACAGAGCAGGACAGCATCAAGAAATAATCTAACTGGAGCCTGGACAGGGAACGGGATTAGCCTCAGCCGTCTCGGCACCTGTGCTACCTCGGCCAGGCCCTGTGATGGAGGCCAACCTTTTCCAAGGTACAAAGGTCCATGGGGTGGAAAATGTATTCTGCATAGTCAGGATGCTGCTCCAAGGGAACGGGCTTCTGGAAAGCGTCTGTCTGTAAGAGAAAGAGACATGCGCACACGCAAAAACCATCACTGCTATGAAGACCACGCCTGGAAAGTAAAGGATGCTGGAAACCGGACAACCTTTCACAGCTCCAGAAATAACCACACAAGATGGCCTCAAAAAGCTCAAGGTGACCCATCTTCTAACTCCACCCACTCACAGAGCCCTGGGCCCGGGTGGTTTTGTTATTTGTTCCAACTTCTGTGCGTAGCCTCTGCCTTCTTCCATTAGAGTTGACAATCACAACACTGTCCCCCACTTTGGGCCTCTAAAGGGCACTTGCTGTGCAGGCCACACCCCAGCACAAGCTGACTTGAGGATAAAATGATACTGACTCATCAAAAGAATGTCCCCTAAATGTGACCATAGGGTGTGACCTGGGGGGAAACCTACAAGTGAGATTCTGCTCCTCCCTCAAGCAGCCGGGCTGAGCAAGTTTTTGATCTTGACCCACTTAAGACATCAGCTCGAGGGGCAATGTCCATGGCAGGAATTAACTTCTCAATTTAAACATGCTAAAAAAGGGCTGGAGAGACGGCTCAGTGGTTAAGAGCACTGACTGCTCTTCCAGAGGACCCGGGTTCAGTTCCCAGCACCCACATGGCAGCTCACAACTGTCTGAAGATCCAGTTGCAGGGGATCTGACACCTTCGCACCAATGAACATAAAATAAAGTTAAATAAGCCATAAAAAAAATTTAAAAACAATAAACATGCTAAAAAGAGGTGCTGGGAGAGACGGCTCTGTGTTAAGCCTGCTTGTCCTCCACCAGAGGACTCTAGTTCGGATCCCAGCACCCAAGCTGGACAGCTCCAGGGGATCTGATGACCTTGTCTGGCCTCCTTGGGCACCTGCACACAAGTAGGGTTCACACATATGTGCACATATGCACACGCAAACCTTTAAGAAATAAAAGCACTGAATACTGTAAAATGTTAGAAAGATGGTCCAGGGCAAGGAATGCAATTCAGTGGCTGCCTAACTGCACACACACACACACACACACACACACACACACGAGCCCAAGATAACTTGACAACTATCAGTACAGACACTAGAAAGACGGCTCAGTGGTTAAGAGCACCGGCTGCTTTTGCAGAGAACCCAGGTTCAGGTCCCAGCACCCACACAATGGCTCACAGTATCTCTAACTCCAGTTCCAAAGACTTCTGAGCTTGAACGCCAGGCACACATGGTGCACATACAGGCAAAAACTCATGCACATAAAACTAAGCAAATCTCTTTAAAATATACCATGCACCAAGTGGTAGTGCCACACGCCTTTAATCCCAGCATTTGGTAGGCAGAGGCGGGTGGATCTCTGGGGCCAGCCTGGTCTACAGAGCCAGTTTCAGAACAGCCGGAGCTGTTATACAGAGACACCCAGCTGGGAAAAACAAAAACAAAAACCGCACAAAGTTGGGCTGGAGCCGCAGCACAGTGGTAGAGCATGAGAAAGGCTCTGGGTTCAATCCCCAGTATCCGCACCTCCCCTGAAAAAAAGACAACATCTCTACTGAGTTGTCTGGTCTAGATGACCCTTTTATATAGACAGGTCTTTAGCAGACACAGTTTAAAGAACTAAAAGAACCAGAAGCAACATCTCATCACATTCAACCAAAATAATAATAGTAATAATAATAAATGGCTGCTTTTGTTCTGCTTCTGTTTTTTGTGTTATCGCATTTATTTAGTGTATGCGTGTGAGCACAGACATGTGCGGGTATGTATGTGGAACTCGGAGGACAATGTAGGGGAACTGGTCCTCTACTACCATCCGGAGTCTGGGCAGCAGACTTCACAGCAAGTATCTGTACCTACTGGACCACTCGATGGCCACGTTTGTTCTTTTGAAAGAGGTTTAACGGGTGAGCCCTAACTAAGAGTCCACATTTCTGTGAACTTAGAAAACAAACTCAAAGGAATTTCACTAGCGCACAGGGTGCTTTTGTACAAACAGAAGGGGAACCCCACCCAAATTTTCCTTGAATTCATCTGTATGAAAAATGCAGTAAGGGAGTAATTTTAATGTCTTTGGGAAACGGGGGGAAGGGTTTCTGTGGGTTCAATCCCCATGACCACAAGAAAAATAAAACAAAGTATTTTCTGACATTTTCCTGAAACCGTCATGGTGAACACATGTGCTGTGGTGACAGGGGCTCTCAGGGTGCTGCTGTGAGTTGCACACCCACCTCTCCCCACTGCTCAAACAGAAGAGACCAAACCTCGCCCCACTTGCTGAAGGGCAGCATCGCCAAGTGCGCGAGTTCACTGGCTCAGTCTCACTAGGGTGAGCGAGCGGTAACTTTGCTCTCAAGAAAATCCCATGTGGGGAGGAGCAGAGGCCTTCCTTGTGATTTTGACCATTGTGATTTTGACCTCATAACTCTTCAGAACCATCCCTTACCCCATCCATCCTATGAGCAACTGTCTCCTGACTAAACTCTTCCCGGATGGCGTCTTATGTCTGGATATACAGGAAGACCCCAAGGGTATGTCAGTGTGCCTGAAAAGCAAGGCCACCGAGGAACACGTGGGGCATGGAAGGAACAGAACAGAAGCCACTGTCGCCATGATGCTGACAGCAGCAGGCATAGTCCTCTTACCCCTGGCTGCTTCATTTTCTGAATGGCAAACTTGAGCAGGTAGGACAGCTGTTCAATGGTCAGCATCGTCATGGCTTTGCTCTGTGTCTCGATGCATTCTGCTACTGTTATCTTCTACAAGTCAAAAAATCACACACACACACAGGTCTGTTAGGGGAACACATCACAGCCAATGCATCTGTTCTCCTTCTAGTTTTGTTATTGCACTCAGAAGTAAATGCAGTTCCCGTCTGAGAACGGCGATCCACGTACACTGCATCAGGAAAGGATTCAGACTTGTGAAGACGTAATGATCTGGGACCTGGCAAGATAGCAGACTGCAACCTTTGGGTCTTAAGAACTGAATATGATCCAGGAGGGGGTGGCACACGCCTTTAATCACAGCACTCGGGAGGCAGAGGCAGGAGGATCTCTGGGAGTTTGAGGCCAGCCTGGTCTACAGAGTGAGTTCCAGTCTCAAAAAGCCAGGCACCCCTCCAAAAAATTGAATCTGAAAAGAAAGGCCACAGAGAGTAGATGGAGGGAATAGCAACACAGAAGGCGTGCTCACAGCCACTGTCATATCCTCTGGGGGCCTTGAGCTACGGATGAGCAGGCTAGCATGGCCCGTTCTCAAGAACACTGCTGATGCAGGGGAATGGAACTCACTGTAGAAGAATTAAGGGAAAGGGATCAGCTAATGAGAAACACGCCTCATTCTCCATGCCCAAGAACATGAACCCACTGAGGGCATCCTATAAGAGGTAACCTCTCCTTTGTCCTTTCCTTCTTTGAAAACCATCTCAGTAATGTAGACCAGGCTGGCCCAGAACTCACTCTGTAGACCAGACTGGCCTCAAACTCACAGAGAACCAGTTACCTCTGCTTCCCATGAGCTGGGATTAAAGGTGTGCACCACCATATCCAGGCTTCCTGGTTCTTTCTCTTTCCCGTTTCTATTCCTTACCTTTCTTTCTTCTTTTCTTTCCTTCCTTCCTTCCCCTCCCATTCTCTTCTCTCTTTGGAGAAAGAATCTCGCTATGTAGCCCAGGCTGGCTTCAAACTCCTAATCCTCCTGCCTCAGCCTCCCAAGTGGGCTTACAAGTATGTGCCACCACACCCAGCTCACAATGGTCATCTCAGAAAGGACATTCCTATCAAAGAAAAGACCCAGAAAAACAAGTGGAACCAGACTGCCACAGAAGCCTCATACCAGATCTTGGGGACTCTGAGGGTTACGTGGCAACAACAACAACAACAAAAAAAAAAAAATAGCAAATCCTAAAATGTCGGGGACTCTTCTGGCCTCTCTGTGGAAGGAGAGCTGAGACATTCCCTCCAGGTAATTTGGAACCAGTTTCCATCTGTCACAGCTCAGGGGCCGACCTTCCAGTGAACTCCCAGTGTGGTTGGTTGTCAAGAAAAGGGCCAGAGTCACTCAAAAACTGATAACGGTGCAGAGCATATAAATCAACCCCATTTGATCGTCTCAGCTGCATTTCCTATTCACTCCAGGGTGGGGAGCGGGGGAAATAGGGCCCTGAATCTGAACACACAGCAAGCAGACCTGCATGCTTGGATCCCAGTTCTTTCTGGGTGCTGCAGAACCATAGTGGGCATAGAGGGCGTTGCCTACCCCCCTCTAAGCTTCTTCCTCCTTCCTGGCAGGGACTGATGGATTAGCACAGGATAGGAGTCTCAGTCAAGCTTTTTCAACAGGGGAATTGGTGAGCAATGCTGACCAAGGAGCCCAAGGGCAAATTAGCTGGAGGACACTAGGAAAAAACTCTCCCACTTAAAAAAGGAGAGGTTAGGACACGTGCTATTCTTTTAAGGAAACCATGGCCTAGGGGACAGAGAAGGGCCATCATCTTAAATGGTGAGACAGCAAACTTGGCTCCCAACAGCCTGGCAGGCCCTACTCACTGGCTACTTCCCACACAGGGTGGTCACACACTGTGGCGTCTCAGACAGCACTCATTACAAGCATCGCTTGCAAAGATGGCAGCCTATCTCAACCACACTCTATCTGGGGACTCGGACAAAGCAGGGGATGCTCAAGACAGAAGAAAACTGCTGGAGGCTCAGGGACCCACAAAACTAAGGGGAGGTAAGCTAGCTCTAAACAGGAGGGAACTGGCAGCAGAGTGTGCAAGCCTGTCTGGAGGAACCCCGAGGGAGCCGTCAGCTGGCTCTGGCTGCGACAGAGACACAAGACCCCTTCAGGGCCATCATCATTTGTTTCGAAGTCTAATTAATTTCGAGTATTTTTTCTTCTTTTTCTCCTTTCCCCACCCAAGAGTGGCAAGACGAGCGTGTTTTCCTGTATTGAGTTCCTCCTACACACACGTCTAGGTGACACGTCCCTCTCACACAGGACGCTAATCTAATCCAGTGCACGGTGGAATCCCAGAGATGCTCTATGAGATGATGTGAGCGACTGACACTTGTTTTCAGCAGTGCAGAGAGCATCAGCGAGCTGCGTGGAACAGAGGGAGCTCAGGCAGTCAGCTGCGTGACGAAATAGTTCACCCTTGCTGCTGAGGAGACGCGGGGTGGGCTACCTTCACTCTAGAACGCAGTACCGAACCTGCGGCTTCCTCTGCCCAGACGTCATGCCCTTCAGATCCTCCTCATATCTCGGTGTGACCTTCCCAGGCTTGGATTCTTAGTCCGTTTTCTCCACATTTCTTCAACCTATTTATTATAAGTAACTGTCTTTGGAGTTTTGTCCAAATAGAAACAATAATAATAAAAGGTTATCCTCCTCTCTGTCGAAAGCGCTGTTGAATCCCCAGTACCTAGCAGGCACTGGAGAAATGCTTGTTGCACGGAAGTTAACATGAGACGTCGCCACGTGGAACACACACACACACCAGAGCGGTCTTCCCAGCTGGGCTGCTGGCGAGGACTCAAAGCCGAAGGAAGGAGGGAAACACAGCCCGGGATCTTTTCAAATGGCATCGTCAACCATTACAGATCTACAAGGTCCCTTTCTAAGGCACTCACGGCAGAAGCAGCAGAGGCACAGCCGCAGGTCTGAAAGCGCTCCCAAGGCTTGTGAAGAAGCGGGGACAGGCAAGGCGACATGTCTTCCCAAGGGCTGCCCCACTGCAGCCAGCGCAGAGGCGGGTCCCCAGAGGGGGCGGCCAGGGTAGAGCAGGCAGGAGGCAAGACATTTCTCTTTCCCTCTATTTGGATTATTTGAAATTTTTAAAAAATAAAAGGAAGAAAAGAGAAAGGAGAGGAAATGAGGAAGGTCATGAACTCATTCATCGGGAACTAACCTCACATTCAGGACAAAACCAGTCCCCCTCTGGTTCCGATGTCAGTCTCAGACACTTAGCGTGATAAACCCGGGGACAGAGCTCACAGCAAAGGACTTGTCCTTCCCGGTGACAAACCCAGCAGTAGAAATCATTCCGTCCGTCCTGCGGTACAACATCAACAGGGTCTGTGGTGAGTGGCTGCTTCATATAGTAAAACGGACCATGTCTTAGCTCTGACTGAAATGTAGGCAAGAAAGACAGGTGGGGTTTCAAAACAAATGTGGTTTCTCAGCAGTCGTTTTTGCACAAGTACATCACAAACAACACACCAACATCACACACCTCACAAACCCACTCCACAGCCAGGCCACCTCCACTTCCCAACTAGACACAGCCGGAGCCAGGCAGCAGTTTGTGGGGCCCCTTGCCTCTGTGTTAGAAGGCCAGAGATTGAAGGCTAGCACCTGAGAGTTAGTGGCTAGACAGCAAGAGCATATCCGAATGCACAGTTGAACCCTCCCCACTGGCCAGCTGCGTGGCCTGGGCCATGTCTCCCGCTACCTCCCTCCCAGCCTCAATTTTCTCATCTGTAAAATGGGGTTGAGAGTCCCAATGTGTTGGTATTAAGCGGCGGCACCGCCACTGCTTACAAAAACTGAAGGGCCCAACATGCATGAGCCCAGATTTACACAGCTAATGTAGGTTTGGCAATTTGCCCTAGTGTGCTTTAAATAGTAGTTATTTGGAGGGTAGAAACAGTTAGATTTGGTTCACGCGAAATTATCTCTATTGTTTAAGCATATCTCCAGCGTAGAAAGTATCTCCAAGAGGCTCTCCAGAGCCGTGATCCTTGGAGCAGGGTGTTCGCATCCGCCAAGAAGCCTGCTCACCTTATCAGAACTAACAACGGCAGAGAGAGGAAAGGGCAAGGCAGCTCTTGAGAAGCAGACATCCTCCTACAGGGCCGCATCAGGAAACGCGTCTCCAGAAAGAGACATTTGAGAACACAGCAAAGCCAAACACAGAAAAGCCTGAAGAAGCAGCCACGAGCAGCCAGCCCAGTGAGGACTGTCAAAGGGCCTTGGAAAAGCTATGTGACCTTCAGAACCCACAGGGAGATAAAGAAACCAGACCTCCGCAACAGATATCACATTTACACAACACAATCTCCCTGACAGTAAAATATTACCATTTCCTCCAATAAGATCTCACACTGGCTGCATACTGCAAATTCTGATAATATGGACACATAGAGCAGACTGTGTCTGGGATCTGAGGCAGAGGGACTGTGGGTTTGAGGCCAGTCTATGAAGGCAGACCAAGTCTCAAAAACAAAACAAGGGCTGACAAGAAGACTCAGCAGGTAAAGGCCAGCCTATAAAAGCCAGTTTGATCCCTGGAACCCATGGCAAGGAAGGAGAGAACCCCATACTCACTCACACAGACACTCACGCAGATACACTCACACATACACACACACACACACTTTCACGCACAGACATTCATGCATACACACACTCTCCCACTTTGTATTTAATTTTTAAAAGTGTATATGTGTGAAATGAACAGGGGTCTGCTATTACATTTCTTGTGGTCACTGCTCTTACACGCTTCTACATTTATTGATACTGACCTAAAATGAAAAGCAGTTGAAACATTTTGTTGACTAAACATCTGACTTCTCAGCCTGGTGGTGGCGGCACACGCCTTTAATCCCAACACTCTGGCAGAGATCGACAGATCTGTGAGTTCGAGGCCAACCTGGACTAGAGAGTGAGTTTCAGGACAGTCAGGGCTTTTACACAGAGAAACTCTGCCTCAAAAAACAAAACCAAAATAACAAACCTTCCCAATAGGTCCAGACTTCTGTGTTCACATCTATCACTGCTTTCCCTCCAGCACCTGGAACTGAGCCCAGGGCTTAACAGCACACAGAGCCACACCCCATGTCTCTATCTGAACAGCTAGCACAGTGTTCCAAATCTTCCTAATGCTGTAACCCTTCGATACTGTTCTCATGTTGTGCTGACCATAAAACTATTTTCATTACCACTTCATAACTATAATTTTGCTACTGTTACGAATCGTAATGTAAATATCTGTGTTTTCCGATGTTCTTAGGCAAGCCCTGTGAAAGGGTTATTTGACCCCAGAGGGGTCTAGACCCACAGGTTGAGAAACACTGGGCTAGAGTCTCCAGGATGAGAAAGCTTTCAGAGATACAGGCCGCCCAAGTTCTTCCCGGATTCTAGGATGAGTCAGTGCTCTGCACACTTGTTTGGTCCTCCCACACTCCTTCAGGGAGCGTCTTGGGGACTTATTTCGCTCACCTTTTTAAATCTCTCTTCTAAGTAAACTGCTCCATCTTCCTGCACCACCAGTTAATCTCCCTATTTCAGTTCAACTGGAGGAGTGCAGGTGACCCACAGAGGAATATCATTGTTGGGACATTCTGTAAATGGTACATTTTGTTTTTCCAGGCAGTGGTGATAGCTCACGCCTTCAATCCCAGCACTCGGGATGCAGAGGCAGGCGGATCTCTGTGAGTCTGAGGCCAGCCTGGTCTACAGATTAAGTTCCAGGACAGCCCCGACTACAAGGAGAAACCCTGTCTCAAAAAACAAAACAACAACCACCAAAAAAAAAAAAAAAAAAAAAAAAAAAAGTACTGTGGCAAATAAGTTAAAGGCAGCCTTGTAGCCTTGTGATTTAGCAATACCCCATATCTCAATAACAGAAGAGTAAAACCAAAACTCAGGGTAACCTAATATGACACAAGGGTCCACTGGGCCCAACCCATTTCTACTATTGCTTTTGTTTCTTTAATGGCCCAGTTTCCCCCGGGCTCCTATCTGCCTCGCCCCAAGTGGATATCCTCAGGACCAAAGGGACAACCAAGTGACTCTGCTCTCTTCAGGGACCCCCCCCACTCCACGAGCGTCAGCAGCTGCAGAGACAGTCACCCTGTCAATCATGTTCCCCTAATGGGCTGTTTCTGTTTTCTGCTCAAAAAAAAAAAAAAACAACCTGAAAACAAATGTGGAGGTTTTAAAAGGAAAAGCCAACAATTTCAGGTAAAATAAATTCTGATTTCTCTCTCCCAGCTTAAAGTATGTAACCGGCCTCCAGTAAAGCGCACAGCCCGAGCGACAAGGGGATAATTGCAGGTTACGGTTACAGAGTAAATGTTTTTATTCCCTGGCTCTTGCCCCAGGTCAGCTTAACAAGAAAATGGAAAAGGCCTATTCACTCACTCCAGGGATGTTTTCATCCACACTACAGCTGGCAGATGTTGTCTAGTCCAGATTCTCTACGAATAATAAGCGAAGGGCTGGAGGGGTGGCTCAGTGGTTAAGAGCACTGGCTGCTCTTAGGGGGAGCCTGGGTTCAGTTCCCAGCACCCACAGCTCACAATTTTAACTCAACTTCCAGGGCATCCCTCACCTTTCTTCCGGCCTCTATGGGCACTATACACAAGTGGGGTGTGTACATCTATGCAGGCAGAACTCATACAGATAAAATGAAAAAATAAATCTTTAAGGTTAGTAAGTAGCAGGGTTGAACAGACCAGCAGGACTCCAGCACCTACATGGCTGCACACACTTCGTACCGCTCCAATTCCAAGAAATCTGACCTCGAAAGGCCCCTGCACGTACACGATGCACATAAACTCATGCAAGCAAACACACATAACATAAACTTTAAAAATAATAAATAAATCTTTTAAAAAGTCAGGCATGGCTAGGTGGTAGTGTGGCTCATGCCTTTAATCCCAGCACTCAGGAGACAGAGGCAGGCAGATCGCTGGGAGTTTGAGGCCAGCCTGGTCTACGGAGCAAGTTCCAGAAACCCTGTTGATGGATGGATGGATGGATGGATGGATGGATGGATGGATGGATGGATGGACGGACGGACGGACGGACGGACAGACAGATAGATAGATAGATGAATAAATGTATGTCAGGCATGGTGGCGCACACCTTTAACTCCAGCACTCCAGAGACAGAGGCAGGGGCGGGGGAGGGGGGTGTTTGTGAGCATGAAGCCATAATGAGTCTATATAATGAGTTCCAAGTCAGCCAGGGCTACATGACGAGCCTCTATCTCTAAATAAGTAACTCTCTGTGACCCCCGATAGTGAAAACGGTGAACCACGCTCCTGGCAATGCCGAAGCGTTCTCAGGTAGCCGTTTATATCGAGTTTCATGATCTAAGTTGATGAGGATGACTGACCAGGTCTCTTCCTCAAGGAACAGGCTCCACGGAGACACGAACTCAGACCGTTGGATTCAGAGTCCAGAGTGTTAATCATTACACCATGGGAGTTGGTGATCCCCTTGATAGCGTGCATGAAAACTGGCCCTTTCTGCTAATGCCAATATGCTAGAAACCACCAAGGATTCAAAGGGCAAGGACTCTTCTTTCTGCCTAGTGAGTAGAATCTCCCCGCCAATCAACCATAGACAATACATACCCAAAGCCCTCTTGAAGATCTAACTGAAACTCCAAGAGAAAGCCTGTGTGTGACCTGATTACACAGTGAGTGTCCCCGATGCTGGGAGCTAGGTCATGTGCCCTGGGGTAGAGCGAGGGTCTTTCTTCTGCAACCCTGCTGACAAATCCCTAGAGGCCTAGAGGCAAGGTCAGTTCGTTGGTCTCCTCACCCTCGCCCCTCTGCTCCCATACCTAAGCCATAGAGTCCCACTCTCTGTCAAACCCTGAGGACAGCAATGCAGGACACGACAGTGTGACAGGCAATCACCACCCACGTGAAGCTGAAACGGCTGAAGTGGGCGAGTTTGGAGATGGGCCATGGACTGTGGCTTCCGCTACTTGCTTATATAAGACTACGCCTTGCTAGGTAGATAGCCTAGGCTGGCCACTAACTCACTACAAAGCCTAGGATGGCCTCTAATTTCCCATGGGACTCGGCTAGCCTTGAACTCTGATACTTCCCAAGTGCTAGAAGGGCAGGTGTGGACGGCCACAGCCTGGCTGAGAAATCATGTGGGTAAGGAAGGGAGGGAAGAATGTTCACATGGACCCACTAACAGAAAGTCAGCCGGTTCTCAGAGACCCAAGGACACACATGTGTAAGCTCATGACTGCGTGGAGGCCGGGTGACAATGATGACCTCAGGTGTCATTCTTTAAGAAGGCCCTCCACTTCCTTAAGACAGTCTACTCACTAAGTAGGCTAGCCTGGCCGACCAGTGAGCGCCAGGGATCCATCCCCCTGTGTCCACCTCCCCACCACTGGGATTACAAGCAAACACTGGGCATTTTTACATAGGTTCTAGGCTTTCTCAAATGCAAGTCAGGTCCTCAAGCTTGTATGACAAATGCTTTACAAACTGAGCCATGACCATAGCCCCGTGTTTCTTTTTGAGTCTTTACTCCTACTAGTTATAATGGCTCCCAGGTGACAGGACCAGAAGTCACTAGCCAGACAAGCAAAGCTAACCCCACTTGCCCTGAGACCCAGAAGAGGGAACACCTCTGCACTCCCGTTTACCAGAGACAGTTACAGCCCTTCCAAAATGACCATATCCGTGCCTTCTGTGGCAGCCATTCATTTTCAATTAACTGAAAAACTCAGTTTCTCAGTCACTCTTGCCCAAGAGAGCCACGCATGGTTTGTGACTTCCATGTCAGACACTGTGGGTCTACAATGCTTTTTGAGATACTAGGGGGTTTTGATATGTGCAAAGACCTTAAGTTTGCTAGAGCCAGAGTCCCAGGGTTACAAAAGAAGGGGGGAAAAAAAGAAAGAAAAAGATTGCTAGAGTCAGACTTCGTTTTCAAATTCGGTCACCCTGTTTGCATCATTAATTAATGGTACTCAATCAGTGCTCCCAGCAGCCGTGTGGACTGGACAGCAGCACAATCCTCATCTTGGGAATAAGAAAGCTAATCGCACACAAGAGGTTAACTGCCCAAAGCCACAAAGCCAAGGCTGAGCTGGCCATGCTCGCTATATAATTTCAAGGAGTGAAAATAGATTTACGCTCAGAAACACATACGTGAGGCCTCAGGCATTTAACCATTGTGAGCCCTCTTCCCGGAAAAGCAGCAATCTTGCTTAAATTCGACCCCTGCTCCCCAGAGCCCACTCCAGACCGTGATAAAACACAGAACAGATGGAAGAATCAGCACTGAAGGCCTCACAGTCACAGAAAGGACAGACACCCAGTCCATTCACAGGGCCTCTCATCAGTTCACATCCGAAGACTACCTAGCCTGCACCGGAGGATGGAAAGCTAAAAGATTCTTTACATAAAATCCGAGAGGACAGCCTTTTCCATGCAGCTGACAGCGCTGGCTGCCAGGAGGGCGGGTCTGTAGTGCAGAGAAAAGGACAGGGACACGTGACCAAAGCTAGACACGGCACTGTCTCTCCCCCGCTGACCAACATTTTACAGATGAGAAAATGGTCTCAGCCACGCAGTCCCCTGTCTTAGCCCAGAGAGAAGGAAAACTGGGAGACCACCAAAAACTAACCCTAGGAAAAACTCCAGCCTGTTCCAAAAACAATGACTACCACCCCCCAAGTCTGGTTCACAGCTCCATCTATCCTGTCCCCAAAACAGATCTGAAACACCACTGAAAAAACTGTTTGCACAAGCCTCCTCTGAGCTGCCCTTTATGGAAATGGCAGCTAGTGCTAGGCCGCCTGCTACATCAACGCCACAAACCCAAGCGGCACCACTGCTGCCTGGCCCCCATCCCACCGGTACCGAAGCCACTCGCGGTGGCTCTTTTACCTGCTCCTTATTGCTACTGTTCAGTAAGCCGGGTTTCTTTTTCTTTTTAATGGGGCTTGTGGAGGAGTCTTGGGGCGAATGGCCATTGGAGGAATGTGGAGGGCTGGGGAACTTCCGTTTCTGAGCCGTTCGCTCTGTAGAGCCAGGATCTGAAAAAGACATAGAAGACCATGTTTGAAAAGCTGTCAAGGAGACCTGGGTCACTTGGAGAGGGTGTGGAGGTGACAGTCACAGCCACCCTGTCCCCAAACTCCGAGTGACATGTCAGAGTTTCCCACCTTGAATCTACCTGTCTCCTCCTTCAGGTCAATGGGTCTTTCTTCAGCCTACGTAACATTTATGGAAACTCTTAACTTGGTGCCAAAGAACACAATAGGGGAAGCTCCAAAACATCTAGATCTTTGGCTTCTCTTAAAAACAAGGCAACAGAGCAAGGCCATAGACCGCGATGGCACCTGCTACAGCTGTGTAGCTGATCAACTATCTTCACATGGAAAGACATCAACTATTTAAACAAAACCCCCTTCGCTATCACAGCCCTGATGACAAGGCCATGACCATGGTCTGAACGTGAAAAACCTCCTCAGGCTCAAGTATTTCAACGCTTGGCAACCAGCTGGTGGCAACATTATGGGAGCCGCGGTATATTTAGGAGACGGAGCCTCATCAGAGGACATGGGTCACTAGGTGTGGATCTAACATTTTTGAGCTATGCCCTGCTTCCTGTCAGCTTTCTATTTCCTATTCAGAGGTGAGTAGATTTGAGGAGCCCAACCGCACACCCCCACCACCACAGATGAAGCCGCCTACCACCGGGCCTCCTAAGATGGCCGACTATATCCCCTCAAGATGGAAGCCAAAATAAACCTTACCTTCCTTAAGTTGCTTGTCACGTATTTGGTCATAGCAACAAGAAAATCAAGTTATAAGAAGTAGTCACACAGGCAGAGATGTTGCTCCTACAACCAAGAAACACTTCTCCATACCACGCCCAACAGCAAAATCAAGGCGCGCAGAAAAACACTCTAAGGAAATAGAGCCACCAACGCTTATTCATTCATTCAGCTAAGACAGCCCCTCCCCCTGGAAAGTTCTCATGCCCCACCCACCCACCTCCTCCTCCAAAGGCATCAAGACAAAAAACACTCACTGGTGCCCACCTTAAGAAGTACCACCCCACTCCAGGCTACCTGCCTTTGGTTCTACTCGGCCAGCCGTCTTTCCACCTCCATCCACCCATAATTCCCCTTAAGAGTCACAGCCTGCTCATGCTTGATGGTGGGCTCATTAGCTTGGGGATAAGGGTGCACCCTGAGAGACTGAAGTCACAGAAGCAGAAAAGGACCCCAGAGCACGAGGATGTCAGCAGATGTCCCGTCTCAACTCTGCCCTTTACTGCCATGACCAGTGACCACCAAGAAGTGGTTTAATGTATGGCAGCTAAACAATAGAACACTGTGTGCATAAGGAACACTGAGTGCAGGATGGAGAGATGGTTCAGCCGTGAAGAGCCCTGGCTGCTCTTCTCAGAAGACCTGGGTTCAATTCCCGGCTCCCACATGGTGGCCTACAGCCATTTGTAACTCCGTTGTCACGTGATCCGTGCCACCTTCTGGCCTCTGTAGGAACTGCACACACAGGGTACACAGACACGCTTGTAGGAAAAACACATATCTTTAAAAGAAGAATGTTGGACACAGCCAAAAGGCCTGTGAGTTTGAAGCCAGCCTGGTTACCATAGTAAGTTTTAGGCCAGTGGACCCGTCTCAAAACGTTGTGGTGCAGTTATGGAGACAGATAAATAGGTAAAGTGCTTGCTCTGCAAGCAGGAGGCTCAGAGCCTAGAAGTCAGGTAAAGTTAGACATGGTTGACTGAATCTAGAATCCCAGAACTCCTTCAGCAAGATGTGAGGCAGGCAGGAGGATCCCAGAGGGTCCAGGGCCAGCCAGCTAAGTCTGCTACATACTGCAGTAAACAAGAGATTCTCTCAGACAAGGCAGAAGGAGAGAGCTGACGCCCAAGGCTGTCCTCATACCTCAACACAAGCCTACCACACACACACACACACACACATACATACACGAAAGAGCAGGACTGCCAAGTCCCAGACCAGGCTGGCTAACAGAATGTCACACAATCTCAACCCCTCCCCCACCGGGTGCCATTTAGTGGCAAAGCACTTGCCCAGCAGGCACAAGCCTCCAGGCCCAACCCCAGCACCAGCACCAGAGCATCTTGCCATGGACTGATGCTTGACCATCTCCAGCCCAGGTTCAGTCACAAAACAACATTTCTAGTGCCACCAGGAGGCTAACACATCCCTCCCCTAAAGGAGACAAAACACTTAGACTGTCCCAGGGTAAACGCCAAAGTCCAGCTAGGTTGGGGGCAGGGGCGGGGACTCATGAGGAGGGAGTGAGGAAAGGGATTATTTTTCAACGTATACCCTAGTGTACCGTATTCATCATGTACCCAGATGACTTTATCAAAGTACGGGAAATGAAAGGGATTTAGAAGGCTCAATTTCACATGAAAAGCAGCAGGTGCAGGCAAAAGGCAATAATGAGTAAAAGAGGCAGGCATTCCAGACAGAAGTCACAGATGGATAAAACGCGCAGGGGGGGGCTGGGATGCCGAGGGCACGAAGGCCTCAAGAAGGAGTTTGGGGTTTGTTCTACATGGATGTAACACACGCCATTAACTCCGCTCAAGTGTCAGAGCCTAAGTACTTAATGCAGGGAACTGGGGGCTCACAAGAATATGTCTCAAAAGAAATGATGCTCTGGTCAATCCAAACCAGAAACTGACAGGACGAAGGCGGGACTTACAGAATCTCCACTAGAGGTTAGGTGGAGAGGATTTGCCAATGGGAGACAAGAGGCAGTTTCTAGGGTGTCTCCAGGTTTCTGAGCTGGCTTTGGAAACACCTCAGCCCTCAGCCAAACTCAGTCCCATTAAGAGCCCCAAGAACTGGCAACAAAAACAGCCCACCAGGAAAGGGGTAGGGCACCTTGGACCAGGGCAGTGCAGCCTCAGGGACAAGGCTCAGACAGGTTAGGGTGGTCTGGTATTCACCCCCCAGAACTCCTAGGGGGCCTATGGTTCTGATGACCAGCAGCACTTAAAATATGCAAAAAACATGCAAACCACTGGGCCTCACCCATGGAATCAGCAGCCATTAGGGGAAGGGCTGGGATCCCTGGTTTGAGAGGCTGCAGTGTATACAAATGCTTGAGATGGGGGGAGCAGTGCAAGTGTCAGCCCCACACACATAGGAAATCCCATAGATCACGCTGCTACGGGACTCCATGATTAGATGGGAAGGACCCCAAGCCTCCTCTCAGGGCCCCATCTGCAATATGGGAAAGAGAGAGATGGCAGCCAGCAGTCCTCGAATGGCTCCAGGTGAACACCTCAAAGATCCAGAAAGTACATGCTGCCACCCCTGTAAACAGTTTCCTGGACTTAGGGGGGGGGGTGCGGGTAAACCAACGTGACTTTCACAGAGCTGTCCAAAAGAACAGAGTTGCAGTCAGAAGCACTTGCTGCCGAGCATGAAACCTGACTTCCATCCCAAGGACCCACAGGGGAAAACGAGAAAACCAGCTTTTGGGGTTATGCTCTGTGGTACCAGCTCCCACGGCTGCTCTCGGTGGTACAAGCTCCTGGAGCCGTGCCCTGTGGTATATGGATGTGAACGAGATCTCCTGAAAAGAAACCCTGTCTGCACAGACTGATTGGAAACAGTGACGTGGAGAGGTTGGAATGATGCAAGTCCACAGGCTGACCATCTTATCCTGGGCTAGTTCGAGCCATTTCACCATTCCCTGGCCACCTCTCTGTCAAAACTAACAGCCTGTGGCCAATAGAGAAAAACCTTTCACAGTCTGTTAATGTGGCAAACCGCTAGCTCACACCAACCCCCAGTGAGAACGTCAGAAGACAGCATCTGTGGCCTATAGGAGAACTTCCCCATCTCTCTGCACCGGCCTCTCTGATATCCCCGCTGATGTACTCTCAACTTACCTCGATCTATGACTTTGTTCTGTGGAACTATGAAAAACACCATGAAACTGCTTCCACATCAGACCATGAAATTTAGGGTACTCTAAATCTGTGCTCCTAAGCTGTGTAAGTTTGCATACATGAAAATGAATGGGGCAGGAGGAGGGGGAGCAATCTATACCTGACAAGGGAGTTTTGTCCCAGCCTAAGGGGGACAAAAGGGACACTGAATTCCATTTGATCTGTCTCACCATCACCCAGGTCTGAGCATTCAAACCTTGTCTCAGCAAACCATAAAACCTCAATTCAAGCTGGGCATGGTGGCCTGCACCTTTAACTCCAACACTCAAAGGAAGAGGCAGGCAGACCTCTTGTGAGTTCGAGGCTAGCCTGGTCTACAGAGCAAGTTCCAAGCCATCTAGAGCTATAGAGTTAGATCCTGTCTCAGGCAAACAGATGGCCTCAATTCTATTTGCTGTTATAAACCACCGGCTCTCCCTGGGGCTTAGGGAAGCCCAGCAGCTGTGTATATAAGAGCTAAATGTCCAGCTGCCCTCAAGGAAGAGTTTTCCAAAAAGACTCTTAGTAAGAAAAATCAGAAGATGCCATTAGACTTATTCTTCAGAATACCAAATGGCAGGCCAGCCCTACAGCTTAAACACCTCCCTGCTCCATCGAGAACCCGGCATCCGGTGACTGTACAATGAAGGAAAGTAACCCAGCTGTCGTCATGGTAATGAAGTCACCATAAGGAACTCTTCCAAAAAGCTGAGTCAGAGTTGTACTTCTCTAATGACTTGATTCTGACCAGGCTACTCTGCTAAGCATATCTCATCCATAACTTTGGAGTGACGACACACAGCCACCGCAGGCTATCTCCCTGAGAAATGGCCCGCCTTGCATCCAAGAGGGCGTTGTTTTCGTCTTTTTCTTCACCTTCTTTGAATTTAGCAGGATTCTACTAGGCTGGCCCTACTGGCCCTGTGCCAACTTCCTGCCTTCAATCCACCGCCCCTCAAAATACATCTGGCTCTGAATGTGTTAACAAGGGTGAGGAGCAGGGCTGCCTTGTGGAGGAGACGTGTGCAGTGACTCAGGAACACAGCCTGAAGTGAAGCAGGCACCAGAAGCCTACCCTCCTTGTGACATTTCCCTGAAGACTCAGTAAGCGTTCTCCTGGGTATTAAGAGCTAAGCATGTGATGCAATCCTTCCAGAGCTCTTATCCTGTGAACCTCCAGAAATAACCGTGCTCAGCAGTTCCTGCATGTCCTTTGACTTAAGGGACACTTCACCTCAAGATAACCTGGCCACAAGTGAGGGCCTGTTCAAACTGCTTCGAATTTATTTCCCACTTACCCAAGACAGCGCAGCTATTACCAACTGTTGGTGTCAGATTTGAATCCAGGCAGTAGAGTGACTCCATTCCCCACTACTGTGCACCCAAGGAGTACAGTCCTCAGATGGGGATGGGGGAGGGCGGCTGGCTGGGGTTCAGAGCTCTTTCAACTGCAGGTGGAGACAATGGGACAGGAAGGACCCCAGCAGAGTCTCACAGAGGAGGCCATTCTCTCTAAAGCAGTCTCTGGGGGCACTCGCCCACCCCACCCCCACACACCCCCAGGCTGCATCAGAACCTACCCTATGCTACAGATTAGAGACTCCTGAACCCCATCCCCCCCAACCCCACTTCCCATCTCCACCTCGGCCTGGCAACCTGCCACCCCAGGCACCACACACACACACACACACACACACACACACACACACACACACACGTCCAGAGCCTGAGTCAGGGCTCTCCGGGGTCTATGCCGTGACACAACTCACAGGAAGCTATTCTTCCCTGGGGAAAGGGGCCACCAAGCTTAGAGGTGGGAGCTTTGTGTGTTTTTGTGGGTGTTAAATTTCTTTAATGATGCAGAAAGCCAGGCCACTGGTGCCCAGGTGCAAAGAGCAGGGGGACAGACGTGACAGCACAGGCTGGCCCCACGCCAATAAACAACTTTTTTTTTTTTAAAAAAAAAAAGGTTAAAAGAGGAGCTGGAATGAGAGTTCAGCGGCTAAGCCCTGATCGGCTCTTCAGAGGACCTAGGTTTAATTCCTAGCACCCACTCTTATCCGACAAGACATCTCTCCAGCTCCTGGTTCTTTCATAAGAAACAAAGATTCCCCATACTCCTCCCTCCTCCTCTCCCATCACTAGCTAGTTTAAAGGGAGTTAGCTCTCTTCCAAAGAGCATCCTAAATCAATCCTATGGGTTGAAAATAATGAAAAGATGCAAGAGGAAAGCAAAATGAGTCCTGGCCGTGACTGCAACCACTCTGCACACATGGCGCGATCCTGGATACCGTGGAGCCCTCTGGGTTAGCAGCAGCTGGAGCACCCAGGGCTGGCAGAGGCAGCACTCCTAGTCACTACCAGCCTCGGTGCTGCCGGCATCAAACAGGACCACCCGCGGCCAGCTCTCCCAGAAGTGGCAAAGCGAGCCCCTCGTTAATCATCTCCAAAGCTATTCCAAAAGCCAGAGAGCAGGTACCCAAAAGGGCCTCCCTCCCCAGGAATCCCTGGCACTCCCCACTGGGTAATTACATCATAAAGAAACAAAAACCCAGAACTTCCTCCTAGCAGAGCAGAAAACAGTTGCGAAGAGGGGGGCAGGGGCGAAACTGGACCTCTAGCAAAGGATGTCGTGGGGGGATGGGTGGGGGGATGGACCCTGTGCGCCGCCAGAGCCCCTTTAACAATCCTCACTCTCACAGGGAGCACAGTTTAGGTAGGCAGGCTCTCAGAGACCAGCCTGTATGGGCCTGCCAGCGCTGGAGCCAAAGGCACTCAGCCTCAGTAGGAAGCAGGGCCTAGCAGCTCCTCACCCAAAACCAGGAAGTGGATGGAAAAGGGAGAAAGGTCACTCTCAACTTAGGACAAAATGTCACTTCACCTGAAGGCCTCCACACCAGGAAGTGAGGTCCAGATGGCAGAGAGGGTAGGTACTTACCTGCCATAGAGGCAGCTTGGTCACTCAGAGAGCCTAGCCCCTCTGTTCCAAAAGAGGACAGAGGCAGGCTCCCGGCAGACATTCCTGCTTCCGGCTCGTCGGCGGCCTCTCCCAAGGGGAGGAGGAAGCAGAGAGCACAAGTTGAGAGTCACCACTTTCCAGGCCAGCTCTGATCTTAGACACATTAGATCGCCCAGCAGCACAAGGACACCTTTCCAACAGGGCAGGCAGAGCCTTGCCTGGTGTCCTCAGGCTTTGGATCTAATTCATCACCCTCGACAGTAGCACGGCTATGCAGGAAGTGGTCCACGCGCTGCACCCGAGCCATTTATTATGGTAGACGGGAATAAATACACGCAATCGCTACGGTTCTGAGGACAGGATGGCTGTGGAGAAGGGAGGTGGCTTGCATTTTGAACATGCTCTTAATATTTTTTTATTAGGAGTTTCCATTTCCCTCTAGCCGTGAGGCTCCTTGGGTCACAGGAGAAGCTAGCAGATACATGCCTACGGTGGCCTCCACCCTAGACACCAAATCAATATGGAAAAGACAAACCACCAAAATGACCAAGCAGGACAGAAATTGATACCATCCAAGAAAAGAGGCCACCAGATGATTGTGTTTAGCCCTCAATCACCAGAACAGTGGCTGTAGCCCGGGCCTTCCTCATCCTCAGCTGCTGCAGGACCCTGGTGCTTTCCTGACTGGAAAATGTCAAGCTCCTTCCAACAATAGGAGAGGAAGAGTGGGCCTGAAATCCCCACCGCAGCCTCTTAGTCCTACGGCTGCCTCCAGTTCAGGTCCTTCCTTTGGCCTCCCAACACTGCTGGCTCTGGGACAAGGACCCAGCTGCACATTCATCCCCATCCCCCCTCATCACACCCCCGCGGGCTTGCCTGTGGCTCGCTGGCTGCGGTGGGAGGACTGCAGCAATGGAGTGCTATTCAGACACAAAAGAGGACCTCTGTGTGGCAGTGGCTGAAGCTGAAAAGTGGACTAGGAGTAAAAAGGGGAAATAAAGTTACCCCAGAAAAGGAGGCAGATAGAGAAAGCAGGGCTTCTGGGAACCAGGCCCTGCTCCCCAAAGCACAAAGGGTTCAGCCTTCAAATGTCACTCTAAAGATGACAAGGAAAATGCCAGAAAACAAGGAGGAAGGAAGGAACAGGTCTTACAGGCAGCTTGCCTTGTCTTCTCTGTGCAAGGTGACTAGAGATGAGGAAAGTTGCCCGAATAACCCTGGTGAGAGGGATGCTGGCCTTCCCTAGAGCTCTCAGGGTGTGAGGCCTGCCCTGCAGCATGGCTTGGAGCAGCCAAACACAGGAAGCAGCGGGGAGGAGCAGCCAGACAATGGACTGCAGGAATCCCCTGGGGGGGCCTTAGGAAATCCTACTGGAAAGGTCAAGAACTAAGGGGAGTGCAATACAGGGGCTACAAGGATCCTGAGGTTGCAGCCTGGAGGAACACTTAAACCAGAAAATGGGGATTCGGCTTGTCTAATTGTGTTTGCACACTTGGCTGTTTGTGGGAGGTATGTGTGTGTGTGTGCGTGCATGGTGGTATGTGTGTGTGCATGAGTGCTGTGTGCATATGATGGTGTGTGGTATGTGCATGCGTGTGCGGTATGTCTGTATGCATGTGGTGGTGGAGTGTGTGTTGTGTGTGGTGGTGTATGTGTGTGTCTGTCTGTGCATGCATACAATCTCACCCTCCACGTGTTTGAGGTTGTGTCTCGTTTGCTACTGTGTGTGCCAAGCTATTTAGCTCAGAAACTTCAGGATTCTCCAGTCTCTGCCTCCCTCTTCACTCCCACCTCACAGCAGGAACAACCTCCTTGTTGCACAAACAGTTCCCAGCATCACACAGTCCTAGGGATCTGAACTCAAGTCCTCAGGATTGTGCCACAAGCACTTTACCTACTAGGCCACCTCCCCAGCCTTTGCAATGTATTTTTAAAAGATGTATTTAGGGGCCGGGAGATGGTGGCGCACGCCTTTAATCCCAGCACTCGGGAGGCAGAGGCAGGCGGATCTCTGTGAGTTCGAGACCAGCCTGGTCTACAGAGCAGGTTCCAAGACAGGCTCCAAAGCCACAGAGAAACCCTGTCTCGAAAAACCAAAAAAAAAAAAAAAAAAAGATGTATTTAGGTATGTACATCTGCATGCATGTCTGTATGCCAGAAGAAGGCATAAGATCTTATTACAGAGAGTTGTGAGCCACCATGTAGGTAGTGGGAATTGAACTCAGAACCTCTGGAAGAAGAGCCAGTGCTCTTTTAAAGGGGTCCCCAGGGTTGACTTGACAGAACCTAGAGACATTTTTGCTTGTCACAAAGGGTCAAGGACATTTAAGAGTGGGGAGATGTACGGCATCCTTCAAGACAGTCACCAAGACAGAGGGACTGGATCCAAGGCATCCAGCACTGCTGAAGCTGGGAAGCCCTGGTACCTGAAAGCTTCCAGTGAGCTACCCAGGAGCCTCGGCACCGTCTACAGCAGCCAGTGAAGTCAGTGGGACAACTAGGAAAATGAAGGCTCTGGTCTCTCCGGAGTGCAGCCAGACAGGCACAATAGTAGCAATAGCCACTGAACACTTACTATTTGGGAGTGCTGTGCCAAAGATATTTATCAACTCACCACAACTCTGCCAGAAAGCGGACTCCAAGAGTGTCCACTTTATGGATACAGTAACTGGAGCCCAGAGGACAAACTGTCCCTGTTGGGCAGGAGAAAGACCAGGGGCCATGAATACAGGCTAGAGAGAGGGCAGGGTCAAGGAGCAATTTCTCTTTCTTCCTCAAAGTAGCTCATTTTAGGCGAAGGCTGCTTTTTAAATTTTATTTATGGTATATTGGGGGAGGGAGGCACATATACCATATGCATGCCTGGTACCCACAAGTGGCTGGAAGAGGACACTGGACCCCTTGGAATTAAAGTTATAAATAGTTGTGAGCCACCATGTGGCTGCTGGGAATCAAACCCAGATCCTCTGCAAGAGCAGCCCACACTCTTACCAAATGTCAGCACTATTATTTATGAAAAGGTACTAAAGAATTCCCCCAGAACTGGGTGGTGGTGGCACCTTTGTGACAGGCACTTTACTCACTAACCCACCTCCCCAAGCCTTTTTTTAATAGGTTACAGGGAATACGGAGGCAGAGGCAGGCAGATCTGTGAGTTCAAGGCCAGCCTGGTCTACAGAGAGTTCCAGGACAGCCAAGGTGGTTACACAGAGAAACCGTGTGTGTGTGTGTGTGTGTGTGTGTGTGTGTGTGTGTGTGTGTGTGTGGCAGTGGGGGGAGGGTGGGGGAGGGAGATTCCCACAGAGCCAGTACTTGGGTCAGTGGTAGTGCTTATATAGTTCAATTCAGGAAAGGAAGTGGGGGACCCATGAATCTCATGAGGTAGGAACTCATTTACATAATGCAGGCCACCCTAGCCTGCACCTCAGCCAGGTGCCATTCCAACACCCTCCTTCCCAGGAGGACCCTGGCTGCCTAGGGTAGGTTCTGATTGCCACGGCCATGCTTGGGCCACCCGTCAACACTGCCATAGCACATGGCACGCTGCAGGAGGGGGCAGGCTCTGCCACCTGGTAGAGCTTTGAATCCAAGAGCCGGGTTGATCTCTCTAAGCCCCAGCGAATTCAGCTGTAGCTGCTAGGGTCTACGTGTGTGACGTGGGCACAGTAAGCAAATGCACAGAGAACGACCAATGGCAGCCAGGGAAAAGCCTCAGAAATCTCAAACCAGGTTCCCCAAAACTTGCTGTGTCCCACCATGGCTTGCCACAGCCTACCTGACTGGTAAAACCTCTCTGGCTGGCACGGTACCACAAAACCAGGCTTCAAACCCCTCCAGGATCAGGACTTGACTAATTTCCTAGCCTGCTTGAAACGCTCCTATGCCCCATACTGTGTCAGCCAGTGCTCCCCTGGATGTGCGCTCCTCCCTCACTGTGCCAGCCAGTGCTCCTCTGGATGTGCGCTCCTCCCTCACTGTCAGCCAGTGCTCCCCTGGATGTGCGCTCCTCCCTCACTGTGTCAGCCAATGCTCCCCTGGATATGTGCTCCTCCCTCACTGTGTCAGCCAGTGCTCCTCTGGATGTGCGCTCCTCCCTCACTGTGTCAGCCAGTGCTCCTCCTCTGTGCTCCTCCTGTGTGCACTCTTGCACATTCAGAGGCTCTTGCACAAAGAACAGGCCAGCAAGAAGTCCTACCTCAGGCAGCCTGTGACTTTCACCTCTCTGAGATTCAGCTTCTAATTATTCATTCAGAATGTCAAACCTAAAGCCAGCATGGCTCACACCTGTGATTCCAACGTTCAGGAGACTAGGTCAGGAGATCTTCATGAACTTAAGGCCATCCTGGGCTACAGGAAATTCTAGGCCATCCTGGGCTACAGAATGAAAGATCATTCCTACCCCATGCCATTATGCTCAATTCTGCTTATCCAATCCCCTTAACCCCAGCCGTCCCTGACCTCCTTTCTTCCCTGTCACTTAGCCATTTCCTTGGCACTCAGCTGGCTCCTCCCTCCATCTAGAATGTTCTGTACCCAATCTTCTCCACAGTAGCTAACTCTAGCCTGTGACTGGAATGTGACTTCCAGGGGCCTTCCCTGACACCCTAGCCTGCTGGCTCCTCATCACATTCCCCGTGTTGTGGGGGTGTTTATGCTCCATGACAGTCATTCCTGGGACTTGTCAGGCACTGACCCATCTGTCTTATGAGCTCAGTCTCAGTGTGGCTGCCCTGCAGGCCAGGCCCAGTGTGGGGCACATAGCCTGATTGACGGGTGCCCGCAAGATGTATGTCTGACCAGAAGCAATCACAAGACGGGGTTAAAGAAACTCTGAGAGGCCGGGCGGTGGTGGCGCAAGCCTTTAATCCCAGCACTTGGGAGGCAGAGGCAGGCGGATCTCTGTGAGTTCGAGACCAGCCTGGTCTACAAGAGCTAGTTCCAGGACAGGCTCCAAAACCACAGAGAAACCCTGTCTCGAAAAACCAAAAAAAAAAAAAAAAAAAAAAAAAAAGAAAGAAAGAAACTCTGAGATAAGGGACTGAAGAGATAGGTTAGTGGTTAGACGCTGACTGACTGCTCTTTCAGAGGCCTTGGGTTCGATTCCCAGAACTCACACAGCAACTCATAATCGTTTGTAACTCCAGCTCCTCTGACTTCCACAGGTACCTGCATTCATGTGTACGTACCCACATGCAGACATGCATGCACACGTAATTTTAAAGTGTAAATTTCAATCTTGAAAAAAAAAAGTTTTGTTTACTTTTGAGACAGAGTCTCATGGCATAGCTCTGGCCTGGAGCTTACTGTATAGGTCAGGATTGCCTCAAACTCATAAAAATCTACCTGCCTCTGCCTCCCAATAAAAGGCCTGGCTTTTGAAAAAGAATTGTTTTTAAATAAAGGCAGGTGTTCCATCATAGCCTCCTACCCACCCCTTTTTTGGTTTTTCGAGACAGGGCTTCCCAGTAGCTATGGAGCCAGTCCTGGAATTCCCTCTGTAGATGAGGCTGGCCTTGAACTCACAGAGATCTGCCTGCCTCTGCCTCCCGAGTGCTGGGATTAAAGGTGTGTACCACACCACTGAGCAGGGGTTCCATAATTATACAGCCCAGCCTTGTTTTGAACTCATGATCCTGCTGTCTTGGCCTTCATAATGCTGAGGTTAGTCCTGTCCATTCTGGCTGACAATCCCCAAGCTGCAGCGAGGATTAAGGATCTGTGGGGGTGGGTAACTAGCAGGCAGGGTCACATGAAGCCCAGAGGACTGAGAGCTGCTGAGAGGGACCCAAGGTCCAGAGGGGATCAGGCCAGGCCATGGGAGGGGGAGCCCTTGTTACTGGGCCAGAAATAGTCTACTCAATCCAGGCCACCCACGGTTGAGAACTACTTTTAAGATCTCAGGGCCGGGCGGTGGTGGCGCACGCCTTTAATCCCAGCACTTGGGAGGCAGAGGCAGGCGGATCTCTGTGAGTTCGAGACCAGCCTGGTCTACAGAGCTAGTTCCAGGACAGGCTCCAAAACCACAGAGAAACCCTGTCTCGAAAAACAAAAAAAATAAAAAAAAAAAGATCTCAGTAAACCAAGCCCTGCCAACTTGGAAAGTCAAGAGAAAAGGACACTCTAACAGGAAGCACAAGAGAAACTGACGGGAAGCTTACTCCCTGCCATCCCTGACGAGGTCTCCACCTGTACACCCAGCACAGGGCTCACGAGTCTGTTAATCCCTGGAGGCCACAGCACGGCCACAGCATGGTAACATAGCCTTCCACAGTGACAGTGGACGCCCGCCTCCTGTCTGCACCTCGCTGTCCATCACTAAAGTCCATATTTAGCCCGTGAGCACAAGGCATGGGGCTTGAGCTGTGGCTTGAGCTACTGAGAAAAGAAAAATGATTCTCCTCATGCAAATCCCAACATCACACATAATCAGTAGCTGCCACAGGCAGACAGGACACTTGAGAAAGTACCATTCCTCCCATGTGCCTGAGGGACTCCCCAGCACAGTGAGCGCTGAGGCCTGAGAATGTGCATTTGGACTACCTTTTCTCGTTCCATTCATCTGGCTTGGATATCATCAATTCTCTAAAACACATAAATTCTGATCAAAGATGATTCCTTTGGTAGGTAATTTAGGGATCTTTCAAGGGCAGTTTTGACTTTGGAGCCTACAGGAGCCTGCTAACTCATTTGGATTTTGTTTATGTTTTGGGGGGTTATAGGGAAGTTAAGTTTTACAGTGCTGGGAATTGAACCCAGGACCCAGAGTTTAACATCTGTTCAGCCATTAAGCTGCAAACCAAGAGACAGGTATAGGTGTAAACAAAAGGCTGGGGATTTGGGGGGATGGGGGCACGACCCACACACGACACAACATGCAACCTGGTATCTGGGGACACACGTGAGGGAAGGGGAAGGCAGTCCTCAGAGAGCAACAAGGAAGAGTTACAAGGAGGAGCAGAAGAGTTCCCTGCTGGTAAGGGGCCCTCATGGCTGTCAGGGAGGATACAGGAGGGACAAGTGTATTGGGCACTGCAGGCCTTAAATCCCTGTTCCAGAGCCTCATCTTAAGGGAGAGAGGACTGGATTGTCTTTTGGAGACAGCACCAATGATCTCTGGGGAGGAAAAAAATAAAAAAAACAAGAGAAGAGGCAAGCAGCAAGACCAAGCGTTTCAGGCACAGCTATCCAAGCCGAGTAATTACTCGCAGGCACTAGATTTTGCTAGAAAAGAAGGCAATCTCTCCGGTGGAAAGGCTGCTTTGGCTTCATGATCTAGGGCAGACGTTCCAGCCATGAGACAAAGTCCAGTTCATTCTGTCTATTCTGTACGGATGAGAGCAGGCACGGTGGTAGACAACAAAAGGCAGGATTCCGTCTCAGCTGAGCCTCAGTCTTGAGGGGGCTGGGGAGGTGGCGCAGAGGGGTGGCGCACTTAGCAGATAAAGGCCCTTGCCACCAAGCCTCACCAGCCTGAGTTCAATCCCCGTGATCCAGATGATCCGTATGGTGGAAGGCGAGAACTACTAACTTCCACAAGTCGGCTGCCTGGTTTTTCACATGTGCACACACAGAATAAATAAAATGTAACTTAAAAAAAAAGTCTGGAAAGGAAAAAGTCCAATATGCACAAAGGTCCTAGAACCAAAAATGGCTCAAGGAGATTTGAAAGGTCAACTGCTAAGGAAGCAGAGAGGGGAGAGGGAGAGGGAGAGCAATGACCTAGCAGGAAGGACAGGGCCAGAGTCTGCGGGTATCAGGACTGCACAATAAGACAATCAGGGAGGGTGTGGCAGGGAGCAAACACAGTCACCAGCCAATATCCCACAACCCCACTTTCAGGTTTTGCACCCAGAAAGAACACACACACACACACTCCATACAGGTTGCTCAAGGCAGCATCTGAAGCAGATATAACGTCATACCCATCAACAAAGAAATTAACGAAGTAAGACAGACATTCACAGACAACAGAGGACTGGCCGGCTGGGTTGGCCTGTATATCTCAGCCATTTGGGAGGTGGGGGCAAGAAAATGGAGCCAACAAGCTGGGTTGGTAATGTAATAAGAGTGTTTGCCTAGCATGCAGAGGCCCCAGTATCACCACTACCACCTTCACCCCCAAATACCTCATGCTCTCTGCCCAGCCTGGTAGAACAATCCCAGGTACTCGGAGGCTTAAGACAGTAGGATCCCATGTCCAGAGTTCATGTGGCATACAAAGTGCTTGGGCTATGAGTCCACAAATCTGAGACCAGCCCAGGTAGCATAGTAGGACTCAGCCCCAAATCTCAAGCACACAGAATGTAACTTAAAAAAAAAAATTAAAAACGAAATCTACTTTCCCGGAAGCCAAAACAAGGGCAAGCAGACAAGGCTCCAAGAGCCAAATATCTCTGAGTGCTGAAAAATGTCACACCCGTTATCATTTGCTGGCTCTCAGTCCATGGGAACAGGAGCCATCCCCCAGGGGCGGTGGCTCACATTGATAACCCCAGCAGCATCAAGGCAGGAGGCTGAGGTGGAGTTCCAGATCTAGGCCAGTTGGGGTTGTATGTCAAGAGAGCCTCAAAAAACAAAGTAAGATAAAATAACAAAAAAAAAAAAAAACTGAAAACACTGTCTGAAGACCATTGTGCTACGCCAGGGATACATGAGTGAGTTTCAAATTTATACAAAAATTTGAGAAAGAGCTGGGCGGTGGTGGTGCTCGCCTTTAATCCCAGCACTCAGGAGGCAGAGGCAGGAGGATCTCTGTCTGAGTTCCAGGCCAGCCTGGTCTACAGAGTTCCAGGGCAGTCAGGGCTACACAGAGAAACCCCGTCTTGAGAAAACAAAAGAATAAAAAAGAAAGAGAATGACTGAGATACCTAATGTTCACCTCCACACATACATGCACGCGTGTACACACCCATATGACTATGTATGGGAACAGGAATGGGCACACATGCACACATAAGAGCACGCCCAGCAGGACAGATGCGCAGCTGGTAACACCCGCCAAGAAAGAGCAGGCAGGCAATTTCTAGTCTGAAAGTCGTGACCAAAAGGCTTCGGCATTCTGAGATAAATTTAGACCTTATTACGGAGGGACAATATCAGAGTTCTCATTCACGCACACTTGGCCCTACACACAGCAGGCTGCACTTCCTGGGATCTCAGGGACGTCAGAGGCAGGACAGTTCAAACTACTAACGTCTCTTGAAAGAAAACCTCCGGGAGCTTCTGCAGCCCCGGTTTCAAAGTATTGATGGTTCTGTTTTCTTAGAGATCTCTTGAAAAATGACAGAGGGTCCCTCACCGCACAGCCAGCGCTCACAATCAATCTCTTTGTGAAGGTCTCAATTTACATACAAGAGAGAGACAGAGGATCCTGTGCTAATTAAGGTCTGGGGCTAGTTAGCAAATTGCTCTAATTGTAGATCCTCCAGCATCCTGGCTCTGTAAACACATCCAAACCAAGCAAGTCTCAGGAAGAACGGCACTGTTTGGGATTTTAGTATGTTGGGCTTCCGCTACATCTGTGCCTGGTTTCCGAGGGGAACGGGCCCTCGTGCTGGTGACACAAGGCAGACACAGCACAGCTGCACACCGCCATTATGCCCACAAAATGTACACGCAGCAGGATAGAGATGCAAGCGGCCTGACCGGGAAGCCTCCGTGTGGGGAAGTGAACCAGACTGCTTTTCAGACTCCCAGTCTCTGGCCTATGAGGCCGGGCCTTGTCTGACTCACACAGTTAATGCCAAACTCCTGCGAGGAAGTACGCTGTGACCATTCTTGCACAGAGAATGCAAGATGACAGCCGTGGGCCATTTCTGTCCCCTTGATAGGAGTTTACGGGTTCATACACCATCCTCGAGAAACTGGTTTGCAGTTGAGCTGCCGTTGCAAGAGAAGGGTGGGGCAATCCCAGCAGGCATCGCGAGTGAGCCCAATTCCTGGCCCTGAGCAGTGAGTAGAACACCCCTACCCCACCCAGTAACCCCCTTCTATTTCCCCCATGCTGGCAGCCACCACAGGTATATCTGCTAGCCCTGAAGGGGTTTGATTTGGGGGTTTAAAGCAAAAGACAAAACCAGACCCCTGCGTCCTACTTGGCCACTTCATTCATCATCATGAGTCTCAGTTTCCAAGACTGTGAAATGGGAAAGCACAGATCAGAGCAGCGAGATGGAAACCAATGAGGCGAGGCGATGTGTGGATACTGTGTGTGGATACTGCGTGCAGATGATACTGTGTGCAGGCACGGGTAAGAACTCACGAACCCTTCACTGTGCCAAGGCTCCTGGAAGCTGGATGCTGCTTGTGATTTATGCCTGGGTAACTTTCAGCAAATTGTCACCCTCGGACACAAATGTCACCCTGACATCTTGAAAGCAGGAAGGCTTTGTCTCCTGAGAAGTGAGAGCTCTGGAAAATGCCAGGGATGATATAAAGGAAGCAATAGACTCGGGAACTAGCCTATTAATAATAAGTGATTACACAGGAAGAGCAGCTGACGGACGGAGCATCTGAATGGGACTTGAGAAGTCTGAACTAGCTCCGGTAAGATGGCTCGGTGGGTGCCTTCACACACACACCAAACCTTCCTCAGGACCCACACAATGAATAAAAAGAAAACCAACTTCCAAAAGTTGTCCTCTAGGCCGGGCGGTGGTGGCTCACGCCTTTAATCCCAGCACTTGGGAGGCAGAGGTAGGCGGATCTCTGTGAGTTCGAGACCAGCCTGGTCTACAAGAGCTAGTTCCAGGACAGGCTCCAAACCCACAGAGAAACCCTGTCTCTAAAAACAAAACAAAACAAAAAAAAAGTTGTCCTCTAATCTAGACACATGCACGCGCACACACACACACACACAAAATGGAACATGTGTACACATTCAATAAATAAATACACACAGGGCGGGGGCACTCTGTATCTGTAAGTTTGAGGCCACGAGGCTAGACTGGACTACAGAGCAAGTTCTAGGACAGCCAAGACTGTTACACAGAGAAACCCTGTCTCAAAACACAAAACAACAACAACAACAAGAATTCCAAGCTAAGTGGATCGACATATGGTCTGCTATCCCAGCTACTCCCTTAGGCCCACGGTTCAAGACTAGTCTGGGCAACAGAAAATCATCTCAAAACAAAACAAAGCCTTAACAGTTCTTGAACTAGGAAAATGGCTCAGAAGATAAGGTGCTGGCTGTCAAGCCTGAGGACCTCAGTTGGATCCTAGGGTCCACATAGTTGAAGAACCAGGTTTCACATGCTGTCCTCTGGCTTCCATAGATATCCTGCGACACAAAGACACCCACACCAGAATAAATGCATCAAAGCAACACTTCAACTGGGGGCTAGAGAGGCGGCTGAGGGGTAGCGCACTAGCCCTGGCCTCTCCACCAATCACTATCCGTCTCTGGATCCCAGAGCCAGCTGGAGTCCACCCCCTGCCCCCACAACCAATCCCAGATGAACGTCTTGAGCTTCTCCAAATGCCCCACCTCATCTCCTGAGGAATGTTCTTTTCCTTGTGGAGACAGCCAGGGTGGGTCCAAGTGTCTAGACAGCAGTCAAAGGGCGGCCACAGACACATGGCCCGGATGTGCCCTACTGTTCCTGAGATCGGTGAGCCATCCAGCCCACTTGACAGCCTTTCCTGTTACCACCATGAGACAACGGACCCCTTTCCTGACAGATCCTACTGCTCCTGCCCAAACGGTCCAGACAGGCTTTTACTGTTCATAACAGAAAAGGAGCAAGCAGACAGGACACACACTCAGCGGTTGGCACACGCATGAATCTCTCTTCCTCCTCCCCCTCTCCGGGTTAATTAATTACTTCTTTTTTTAAGACAGGATTCTGTCTTTTGGGGACTGAAGCACTAAACACTGAGAACCACAAGAGGGTCTAAAGGGACAATTCGTGTTCACAGCCTGGATCACCACACTGGGAACCTCGGAGATAAATGGGGTGAAAGAGGGATAAGCTGTGGCCAACACATCACCCACGTCACATCCTGGCCACACAGACTTCAACTCTATGAACCTCGGTGCCCTGAGATCAAAGCTCGGGCTGTGAAATATGAACGACACTCGGGTGACTGTGTCAGAAGAGTGCCCTGGCAGGTCGTGCGCCCTTGTAATCCCAGCACTTGGGGACAGAAGTCAGGAACAAGTCAGGAACATCCAGAGTTCAAGGCCAGCCTTCAACACCAATTAATTCATGGTCAGTATGGGTTATGTGAAACTCTTTCTTTTTTTTTTTTGAGACAGGGTTTCTCTGTAGCTTTTGGTACCTGTCCTGGAACTAGCTCTTGTAGACCAGGCTGGCCTCGAACTCACAGAGATCCGCCTGCCTCTGCCTCCCGAGTGCTGGGATTAAAGGCGTGCGCCACCATCGCCCGGCTTTAAGGTATGTGTGCTTTTAAGAAAGAGTTTCAGCAGAGCTGGATCCTGGTTTCTAATACCAGAAAGGGCCTGAAGCAGAACACAAACATAAAGTCATAAGCAGAGCCCATGATGATAGCGGCTGTCCTAGGGATCCCCAAGGCCAACACAAAGCACTCCAGGCTGTCCAACAGAAGCAATGCGTACCAAGTAGCGGTGCATGACCAAGAGTACAAAACTGATCTCTGGGTCCATGATAATATCAAGGAACAAAGAAACACATAGGAGAGACACAGCTCAGAAGTTAAGAGCATTGGTTCTTCCAGAGGCCCTAGGTTTAATTCCTAGCACCCACATGGCTCACAACCACCTATATAACTCCTGTTCCAGGGGATCCAATTCCCTCTTCTGGCCCCTGTGGGCACCAGGCATATATGCACACAAACACCAATACACATAATTTTTTAAAAAATAAACCTTTATTTATTTATTTTTTTTTTTAATTTTTTTTTTTTTTGGTTTTTTCGAGACAGGGTTTCTCTGTAGCTCTGGAGCCTGTCCTGGAACTCCTTTTGTAGACCAGGCTGGCCTCGAACTCACAGAGATCCACCTGCCTCTGCCTCCCGAGTGCTGGGATTAAAGGCGTGCGCCACCAACGCCCGTCTTAAACCTTTTTTTAAAACAAGATTGATGACATAGGGGAACAGTATCTCTATTGTACAGAGTTTTAATATAGTCACTGTGCTCATGGAGATGGACGAGGGACACACTCTCCTGCTCCTGGGATGTAGCTCAGTAATTTCCTTCCAAAGACTGCAGTGTGGGGACCAAGGGTGTGGCTCAGCATTAGCAAGTCCCAGGTTCCACTCCCAATACCACATAAACCTCACATGACGGCACACGCCTGTAACCCCAGCACTTATCACCCTGGACTGCACAGCAAGTTTAAGGCCAGTGTGAGCTACATGAGTCTCTGTCAAAAAAAAAAAACTCTTTTAGGAGTACAATTTGGAAAATGTCAAGGTCATCAAAAATAAAGGTCTGAGAAACGGTTACTAAGGAGACGGTGCCATATAGTGGCACAGTCTCATTCAGGACAGCTAAGGAACTCTGAACGCAGTGTGGGCTTTAGAGGATGAATTCAGAATATCCAGATATGGGGAAGAGGGGTAAAGTTGGGTGGGAGCTGTGCTACCTCCATGAGTTTTCTTTTGAAAAATCTAAAACTCTTAAAATGTACTTATTTTAAAAACAGAACTCAAAATGGCAGTTGACTTCTTCAGAACCAGCAGCCACCAAAAGCCTTTCTGGCAAACATCTGAGAAGAATCTGTGTGATAAGAAGCAGTCTACCAGGACCCAGGGCAGCATGTTCCAGACAGACTGGGACACAAACTCCCAGGACAAACAGAAGGACATGGGGAGCAAAGTCAGGAAAGTTGGGGACGGGTGCTGCAGGAGCAAAGGAGGCGAAAGGGGCGGGTCACGGTGACTCCAGACAGTAAGGGTGTTAGGAGGGATCACAAGCTCTGGGAAGATAAGCACGAGTGAGGGTATGTGCCTGTGTACATGTGTGTGCAGGCGTGGAGGTCAGAGGTCAACTTCAGGTGTTATTCCTCAGAGCTGTCCACCCATTGTGTTTCTCTGAAGAGGGTCTCACATTTAGATAGGATTTTTACGAGTGCTAGATATTGACTCAGACCTTCAGCGAGCACTTTACCAGCTGAGCCCATCTTCTCGCCCTATAGCTGCTTTCTAGGAATGGTCCTCACTGCCCTGGGAAAAGGCAGGTGGACACGGGTCATCCAGAGCTGGCCAGCAACAGAGAGGAAATAGCATTTAGTTGTGAACTAGGGACCTCTTATTGTATAATGACAGAAAATGTCTCCACAATGGGCACGGCAGGCCCCTGGTGGACTTTGCCAAGTTGGGGGGGTCACGACTGTGGACCTTCTGGAGGGGGTTTTACTCTGCCTACCAAGGAGTCCATGAAATAGACAGCCTCAATACAGCCTACACTACCGACTTACCACCCATTAGAGACTCAATCTCGTAACCCACAGGGTTACACCTCCTGCCTCAGAAGGGGACTGGACAGGCTCAGCACAAGAAGGTCCATGATGTCCCACAAAGTCCAAACTCACCAGTGTCACAGACAACCCTAGGCGGGAGGAGCGTGAGATCTAAAGTAGCTCACACCTGGGCTTACAGTAACAAAAGGAGCCAGGCAACCCCAGGACTCAGAAGGCAGAGGCAGGTGGATTTCTGTGAGTTCAGAGCCAACAGGGTCTACAGAGCACATTCTAGGCCAGTCAGGGCTATATAGTGAGACCCTGACTCTAAAAAGAAAAGGGAGGGAGGGACAAGACAGACAAAGATGAAACCCAACACCACCCAGCCCCTCTCTAGAGGGTTCCTCATCCTCTCTACTCTGGCACTTGTCTCATCGGTCAAATCCCAACAGCGGGGCTCCAAAGGGCTTCTCAGTCATGGTCAACTGCCCCCAAAGGCTCTGGTAGAAGGACCCCCCTGTTCCAGCTCTCTGGGCTCCTTGCCACCAGGAGCAATGAAATTCAGATGGCATGCACATTCTGGGACAATGGAGACAAGGGACAGGGCAGTGAGCCTGCCTCCTTCTCCCAGCTCTTGGTGACCACCTGACCCTTAGCTCGACCCAAATAATAAGGCTGTCTGATTTGGGGGTGGCTGTCTGGTTTGTGGGTGGCTGTATGGTTTTGGGGTGGCTGTCTGGTTTGGGGGTTTTTTAGCCCTGAAATGTTCTTTTCTTCCAGGTGCCTTATTATTTTATGCCACATTTTATGACATCCTGGCCAGATGAGAGTCTCCTCCTGGAATGATCTGCACCTTTCCTGCCAACCCGCCCTGCAGCCCCTCCCACCTCCCAGAGAGAGCAGTGAGCTGCAGCACAGGAACAAAACAATGCAGTGGTTGGGCTATTCCAGCAAACAGTGCTCCAGTGAGCACCCAGAGCGCAAACAAATGTTCCCTTTGGGGTGCCCCACAAACTCTCCCACCAAGCAGCAAGGCGGACCCTGTCCACCACAGGCTCCCAGCAAACAGAGTAAACAGCAGAGCAGACACCACAGTTTGCTCTGAGTGCAGGCCCTGGCGTCCTCACTCCTTGTTAAGGCTAACCAAGACCACCATTTTCCAATGAAGCCGGCCAGCTCCATCCCACTCCGGGGATTGCCCAGAGGCCTGCTGTTAAAATCACAAAGTCTGCCACAGCTGCAGATCCCAGTGGCTTCTGCAGGCACCATACCATTTAGACCCTTGATGCCTGTTAGAATTCTAGGGAGAGGCACGCAGGCACCCTGGCCCAGACACACACCCCAAATTTACCACAGGGCAACTCCAGACAAGTCAGTGCACCTACACAGGCACAGCAGGGAGGAAAGACTGAATGATGTCTCCAGAAATTAGGTTCATCCATCAAAGGCCCCTACACAGCGCGACGGGTGTCACGCCCAGCAGCTCGGAGAACCACATTCACCCCTCCACAACAACAAAAGAAATCCCACCCCTCCTTGAGAACTGAGCAGATAATCTGAGATTTTCACTCACCTTTGGAGCGAGTGGAAATGTCCATTCCCTCTTCCACCTCCTGTTCAGTTTTTATTTCCTCCTCAGCCAAGCTGAAATAGAACAAATTAGGTTTGTTTAGGGAGGCTGCTGACGACCCCTGTGGGGGCAGCTACTGGAGAGCCAGAGAGTAAACCCGCTTTCCCTCCAGACCCTCATCATGTGAGGGGAGGGAGCACACCTGATTTCAACCAAGTGTGAAGATGATGAACGGACTTCTTTAGAACACTAGAACGCTAAAAATACTTTTTGAAAAAAGCCAAATTAATATTTCAATTGTCATGCCATTCATTAGAAGATGAGAGGGGGCACACGTTTTTAGTTTATGAACTCCAACAACCTACCCACTTCTAGCCTAAAGAACCCGGCCTTCAAATTAGCAAGTCTCTCATTGCTGACACTAGGGTGCCACGCAGGCAGGTTAGAGCCTGGATACCCAGAATCCCTAACTCATGGCCTCCCCATCCTGAACCTAATAGCTCTCCAATGAGGCAGGAACATGAAAACAGACGTACTGGTTAAATTACAAGGTAGAAAAACATGGCCAGACTCCACCAGCCTTTATCCCAGGAATCAGGACCCCGGGGTCTCCAGGCAGCCTGAACCCCAGCAGGCATGGCTTCCTTCTTAACTGTGGCTAATTACAATCCAGCACAGACAGTGGAATGAGGAAGGATTATTGAAAAGACACAGGCTGAGTGGAGAGCTGGGATAAGAAAGGAAGGAGGCAGGCCACCTTAGCCAGGAGGGTCTGTTGTCCAGAACCCTCTCTTCTCCGTTGGAACACAGGTTAGACAAGAGCAGGTCCTGTCATCTCTAACCCCTCCCCCCTCCGAGCCCCTAATACTTCAAAAGCCAAACGAAGGAAATGCAGATCTGCTCTTATAGGTGTGCTAGAACGTTCCAGGCATTTCCGGATGCCACTTCTATGAGAAGCTATGCAATCATGGCTCAGTAAGAAGAAACGGATGCATCACCAACTGATGTGGCTGGAATTTTCCATTGGGAAGCTCGAAGGCCAGACAGGAAGAGAGCAGAGAAGACCATCCTGTCTGTGTCCTGCGTTCTGTGTGAGTGACAAGGCAAAGGACAGCTCCAAAAGGCAGCCTCAGGCCTGGAAGCTCAGGGTAAGATGGAGTCGTGTTTGGGAGAGCTCCAAGTGTGCTGGGAGGGCAGAATTCTAAACAGGAACTAGGCAGAAAGAGCAAAGATGGCTCGTGACGAGTCCTCGACTCTAACTAGTCCCAAGAGAGAAAAGAGAGGGAGATAGTTTAGGTTTGAATTTAAATATTAACACAACATGCTTAGCACTGTGATATGGGGTCTTGGTAACAATGACATTTAGTCAGCATCTGTCGAGAGACCAACGACAAAACCACCAAAGAAATACTGACACGTTGTCACAGGTGATCCTCCGCCAAAGAAACCAGCCTGCCAGACCTAAGTACGTCACCAAGGCAAAACAATACAGGGGACAGTACAGTTTCTACTCCAGCTTCCAGGGAAAAGCAAACCCAACTCCGAAACCCTGCCTAGAATGCTGAGTAACTGCCCCAGGTGCGGCTGGAGGGGTGATTCCTCCAGCCAGCAGAGATGGGGTAGAGGGTTAACTTCAAAAGGACAACCTTAAACCTTGGTCTTTCAAAGCAACTAGAATTCTGTTCCCCTCTCCAGCATGAAGCATTTAAAACAGATCCCACCCATATTTTGAGGGGTGGGAATAGTGCTAGTCTGTGCTCCAACTAAAACGTACGGGGGGGGGGGGGATAAGTACGACTCACAGAGAGCCCCCACCCCACCCCGCAACAAAACCCCCTTGAAGGCTTTCTATCATGATGGAAACATTGAAAGGTGTATTGATCAAGGCGGGAGGCCTGCACTGGAGAGAACAATTATGTGGCTTGTAAGAGCACAGAAGGGCTGAACACTTCAGGCGGGAGTGCGGCTGAGAAGCTAAGAAAATGCAAAGTAGTTTCTCGGAGTGGCTGTTTGCTGCTGAGTTTAGGATAATCAATTCTGAAACAGAAGTGGGGGGTAAGCTGGCTTATCTTCCCTGGCATTACAAGTGATCGCCATAGTCACCTGACTTTAGCTACAGCATCACCGGTTTTGAGCCTAGGATTTCCAGCACAATTGAAGAAAACCATCCTTTTCACAAAACAGCAAGCCTTCCCTTCAGAGGCAACCCCCATCTGTGCAAGAACATGCACGCGCGTGCACACACACACACACACACGCACACTTGCACAAGTGCACAACTTATATTTGACTAAATTGACATGGCAGTGCCTGTGAATTTGAAAGGAAAAACAAACAAACAAAAACACTCCATTTACAAAAGCATAGGCCAAAAAACAAAATTAGTCATTTTGAATAAAATACAAAATTAGTCATTTAGAATAGCCACATGCAAGGGACTGCTTTTCACCTACAATCTTCGGTTTCTTATCCTTCCTTTTTTTTTTTTCTTGTTCAATGTTAAGCACTAAGGGGATCATATCACAAGAGCTGATGAGAAAAGATTGATACCTTTCTAAATGCCCCCACTGATCCTGGGCAATTTAGTTTAAGAGCTGTTTGGAGATTGTGGGGTGGAAGTGGGGGGCAGGTAGCCAAATAACAATCTTTAGAGAGAAAACTGCAACGGAAGAAAATACTTTGAACTTTTGCCATTAACACGTTAAAAGTCCTAGCATGCACAGCCCCCCCTTCCTAGGCTGCTAGAACCCAACAACCCTGCTGACCATTTCAATCAACAAAGGAACAAGTCCTGCTTAGAAATTGACAATTCTATTTTTGTAAAGGTCTGATGGGGTGAATGGATGCATAAAGAACAGGGTTACAATAAGCAAACAGAGAAAAAAATGTATCAACTAGCTGCATACACTGTATACAGGCGACCATCGGCACTTAGGTTCATATTTACCCAAGTCACTCCCTGGTGGATCCAAACTGCTACGGAAAGAAGATACAGCACCTGCAGACACAATCAACTCATCTCCTTTTCCCTTTCCAAAAAAATAAGACTCCCCCGTACTCATTCTCTGAGCAAGAAATCCGGTCTTCCTTCTAAACCTACGTGCACCAGGAGGAAAGGAGCAATTAAAAGTTGTATCCGCACTCCTGTCCATCCAGGAAGCCTTAAACCTTCTGATTATTAATTCTGAGGACTCAGGGTTGATCCGTAATTCCCAGGCATCTCACTCCTTCAACACTTCCCAAGGAGAGAGAGAGAGAGAGAGAGAGAGAGAGAGAGAGAGAGAGAGAGAGAGAGAGAGAAAGCTTATCTATTTGACAGGGGGTGGGGGGAAGCCTGGATGGATATACAATAGGTAGATCCTCCTTTTCCCAAGTGCCCTTAATACTTTGACTTTTACAACAATCTGTAACCCAGCTAGAACACATAACCAGCATGCACAAGAAGACCTTGCTGCCCCAGTCAGAAGATCACACAGCAATTCAGGAATCATGCATCATTCCCAAGCGCTTCTCCCAGGTTTTACTTTCATTCAAAAATACCAAAAGGGTCCAGGCTGTAAGAAATACTTAATACCCAAGACACAGCATCCTCCTCCTCCATGTCACAACAGTCAGCATCAAAATGTAAAGAGGGGGGGAACAAAAGCAAAACAAAAGCAGGCATGCCCCTCTGAATCTGCAAATAATTTTCTTTAATTGGGGGAGGGGGGATGGTTAGCAAAGCGCTTTCTATAATCACTCACCTAAAACGGGCAGTCATCGGAGCTAAGCTATTTATGCAGGATTCTTAAAATGGCGGCTGGCAACAGTGCCTCATTCCTGTATTGGAGCTAAAATGGTAGCAGTTTGTTCAATAGCTGAGCTCATGTTTAAGGAGCCCTGCTAGTTCCAAAGCTGCCTTCATAAACATCAGAACTAGAAAACGCTCCACCAAAGGACACCAACAATCCAGCGTTTGAAGAAGAATAAAAAAAGAAGAAGAAAAAGGGAAAAAAAAACAACAAACTGCAGTCAGTGGCAGGAGTTAGTGAAGTCACAGGTTCTTAAGGAAAAGCCAGCCTTCCCTTTCAGGCGCTCAGCCTTCCTCGGGAGACTGTGCTGGGGCCCCCTTGCCCTGCACTGAGGTGGGTGGAAGGTTAGGAATTACGCAGCCCCCTGGCATAATGTGGAGACAGACAGGTGTCTCCGCGCGCAGATCTGTCCTAGAGAGCAAGCTGCAGGGGAGGAAGCTCGTGCCCTTCTGAGTCCAGAGCAGCACAGCTCGACATCCCTTCTCTCCAGGTAAAACAGCAGGCATAGGAGACGCAGAGCGACAGGGCTGCACTTCTGTCTGAGGCCAAGCTGAAAATTCAGAACGATGGTGAGCCTAAAAACTGCCACCAAATACAGCAGCCACCCCTGCTAACAGGGATCACCAAGGACAGACCCCTCGGGTCTACAAAGGAGGAACCCTAGTCCACAGAGGACGACTCTCACACATGAGGCTTCCGTCCACCTCCCCCCATGGGGCCTGGGAGGTAGCAATGCATTTTTGCAAAGCCCCCCTTCACAGGCCGAACTATTAATAATAACGTCATGGTGGCCAATGTCATTGACTGCTAAGGTCTAAGAGCTACAGGATTCCTCCAACGCTGGGAGCAGGGAGTTTCAAGGTGACAGTTTTTCAGCTCCTAGGGAGAAAGGAGGGCACCATGCCCGTGGCTGAGTCGGGCGAGGCCAGGCCGCTGGCTGGGAGCCGGTCTGCAGGTAGGAGATCCGGGTAGGAAGGGCCGGCCTGGCAGCATGCAGGCTGCAGAGCTGGCAGGGCCTCCCTGTTTGTCTGTAAGGAAAACAGAACCGAGGGGGGAAGGGCAAGCAGAGCCCAGCAACCTGAGGCCAAGGGTGACTCCTGACTTGCTCTTTGCATTTGAAGAAAAACCATGAAGGCTTCTAAACCCCACTACTGCCTTTTACTTCTCAGTCTTGGGGCTGGGCCCCTTGAATGTGTCTTCTCAGGGTCAACCAAAGGCAAAGAGATCCAGGAGCTAGCAACGTGTGCCTCGGCCAGAGGAGCCAGGAGGAGAAAGAAAGCAAACAGAAACAAAAGAGATCACACATTTGACTAGATTGGACTTCCCAAACACACCTTGCCTATGGGTCACCAGTACCCAGTCTTCTATGACACCACACACACACACATTCAACCTTTTCTTTAAGACCTGATGCACTGGCTCTCTGAAAGAAAGGGGGGGGGAGCTATTGTTTTCACCCCTACTTTATAATCCTAGGGACCTCTTGCTTTCTTTCTAACTCAAATCATTTTGAGCGTTGATTATAAAAGTCACTAGACTTCTACAATGTTCTTGGCTCTACAATTAGAAGAAACCCTGAAGAAAGTTTACTGAGTGATTATATGTAATTAATTCCTAGTTAAGACTCAGCACTGGCCATTTTCTGGAGCTAATAAAAGCAGTTACTCCCCTCCCCCCACGTGAATGCCACTTCATCTCCCGAAGCAGAATGGTGTACCCATCCTGGAAGGTCTTAAAGGGGCAAACGGAGGGGAGAGAGAGGGGAGGGAGGGAGGCAGAGGAAGAGAGAGAGCGAGAGAGAAGGAGGGGCAGAGAAGGAAAGATGGGGAGGAGGGGGGGAGAGAAAGAGATCAAAAGCTCCAGTGTCTGTATTTGCTCCCTGCAGCTGTAAATCCTCTTTGGGGACCAAGGAGGCAGAAGGGAAGGGAAAAGCAGCCCCTCAGTCTGTTTTCCCTCTGCAATTTGCACAAGTGTTGAACCTTCCACCTTGATGAGGAGAAGCAAGGTGGGGGGATGGGGAATCCTAGGGATGGAATGGAGGATCTCTTCAGCTTGGCCACCTGCTTTCCTAAAAGGAACAAAAAAAAAAAAAGTAGAAATTTCCAGAAGTCCTATACTCAGGCCACTGCAATTGTCAATCTTTAACCTTTTCCCAAAATCTATTGGTTTAAGAGTGCACGGGAAAAAAGGAACCCCATTGGGCTAGTCTGTGAGTCAGCACTGAGGTCCCACAGAGTCCAACTGCAATGCAGTAATTTTTTTTTTTTATTCTCCCTTTAGTAACTGGAAAAGAATGCTACTTCGAAAGCAATTAACTTTTTACCAACCCGGGCATGGTGGTGGCCATGAGGAAAATTGGGCAGCTTGAGCCAGGGTTAGGAAATTGGCTGGGGTTCACATTTACAAACAGACCCTGGCTTTCCAAACCTGTGGGGGCCATTTTAATGCAAGCTTTCAGAGGACAATTGCTTTGCCCTCAAGTTTCCTTCCAGCCTGACAAGTTATGCAAATACTGAAAGAGGCAAACCAGGAGGCTTCTGATTAGCCACTGGTTCTGGGGAAGGCCACAAGAACCTCAGGTTGTAATTTCCATTTACAGCACCGAGATAAGAAGGAAGGGAGTAGCAGAACTTGTGTGGGCCAGTGGCACCGGTCAGAGAACATTACACCCCATCTGTCTTTCTGCTTCAGAGACGCTGGCCTGCCTCACACAGACTGCCCAGTTCATAATTTCGTCCCGATCTCTTTACTAAATGAACCTTTTCCAACTGATGTCAAAGGGTGAGTTGCTTGAACACTGAAAGAGAAAGATTAGTGAGCCTGTGAAGTTGCTCTGAGACCACCACTGCACACTGAGGCCGCACTTCCATGCAGGCTGCATGGATCTCAAAGCTGGAAATAAGTGTCATGAGCTTGCAAGCAGACCCTGAAGATACATGCTAAGAGAAAAGTCGACTTTCGTCACTTTAAGATTCTAACTGCACCCTTAGAATTAGGGCGAATGAAAAGTCAGCATGCACAGAGAAGTGTGGAGCAGGCTTGGGCGGGGGGGGGGGGGGGGGGCGGGCTAAAACTGGTGGTCAGTGAGTCCTAAACCAAACCTAGTTTGGGAGTGGAGAGGATTCTGTACTAGATGTAAACACCGTAAATTACATATGGCAACACAAGGCACACACAGGCACGTACCCCCGTGTGGGGGGCTCTGGAACCCCTAAGAACAAACAGTTTTGTCCACACCTCACAAGCAGGCCACCTACCCAGAGTTCAAAAGAGCCAGACAAAATTCCAGGTCTAGCTGCCAGTCACAAGGAACCCAGCAATTCCTCCCCAGCTCAGGGTAAACAGGAAGTGAGACCTGAAGCCCTAACTGCAGATTAGCAGGAACAACAGTGGACTTAAGCCATCACCTCCACTCAAGGCACTCTTTAGAAGCCACCTCCCCCACATTACAACAGACCCCAAATGTTCACCAAACTCTTGCTACACGGCCAGAGGAGATGGATTGCTTTACTTACCCAACATACGTTCAAGCAACCGTCCCACTTTTCCAGTTAGGAAGAGAGAACGAGCTGGCAGATTTGGGACTTGACCAAAAAGGAAAATTTTTTGTAAACAGTTACATGGTATTATTAAAAACGCACACCACCACCACCACCACCACTAACACAGCCCAGCAACTGGGTATGAGATGCTGTCATGAGCCTCAGGTATGTCCTCTACACTGTATAACAGAGGCCAGAGATGATATAATGGTTTAAAAAAAAAAAAGAGGGGCAAGAAAACAAGGATAAAAGAAACATTAGCCCATGGAAAATCATGCAAGAGTAGAAAGCTAAAGGAGTCAGAGTCCTCCCAGGTTTTTTTCCTGCAGGATGTTATTCAAAAATCTCTCCCCATCCCCACTCCCACTCCACCCCCCAGGCACCAACCCTACTCCCAAAACTCCCTCAGAGGCTAGAAAACACTTTGAGAACCATTTGCTGGCTGTAGGCTGACTTGAAGAACACTCTGTACCAAAGCTAAGTCAGGAAAAAAAAAGGCTGAACAATGTCGTTGTTAAGTGTGAAACACAGTGGAGGAAGAGGAGCCACACGCCACCACCCACCTAGGCCCAGGAGCCAGCCTGGCTCCCTGAGCGCAGCTCTTGCTCAGGCCTGGGTTCTGTTGCAAACAAACACACATCCTCTCTTGCCAGAACTTAGCCCAGCCTTTCCCAGAACCTCTCTGGAGAAGCAAGCTTGCTTGTTCTGCTATCTGCCACACGCAGTCCTGAGCAGGGCTGGGAGAGGACCTTCGGGCTTACCTTCCATTTTCTTCCCCCAGCAGGCATGTGGCAGAGCAGACAATAGTGCAGGGGTGGGGGTGGGGGGGAACTGTTCAGAGAGGGAGAGGAAGGGAGAGGAAGGGAGAGGGGAAAAAAAAAAGAAGGGGAAATAAAATAATAGCTACTCTTTTGGCACACCAGGATCTAGCTTCAAAGTATTCCAGAAATTCTATGTCCTGGACAGAGTAAAGTGTCCCAGGCCCTCACCAGCCTGTAAAATCAAGCTGTGGCTAATGGCTACTTAGCCATGTGACCCAAGAAAGGAAAAAAAAAAATCTCTCTAAACAGTCCCAAGTTAGCCTAAGTGCTCTGGGGGGGGTGAGTGTGGCCCAGCCAGACTACAGAGAAATCACACTGCTAGCCCACAAGTCGCATGGCTCAGGGAGGGGGGAAAAGATGGTTAAAAAGGCGAGCTTACCTCTGTGGATGCATTGTTAACTGTGTAATGTCAATACTTATAAAACATGGAGGACAGGCTCCTAGTTCTCACAGAAAAAGGGTTTGGCACTTCGGCTGATGATCTGGCCGCCTAATAAAAGCTCATCCCCGATTGGCTGCCCCGGCAAATCGGAGTGTAAAGCCGCCGCGGATTGGCTGAAACACTTCCTGAGCGATTATCTTTGTGAGGCTCGGGTGAGCAAGAGCCATCCTGTGCATAGAAAAAGACAGGCCAAGCTAGGCCTTTTGCAGGAAGAAAAACTTGGGAAAGGGGCCCCCGCACGCACTTCTCCCACACCCTGGCGAGATTCCCCGGTCCTGGCAAACCTGCGCAGCCAGCCTGACCTGCTCCAGCGAAGCCTGAGGCCAGGATGCCACTGGGAAGAGCCCTTTTGGGGTGGGCTGGAGGGCTCAGCCACACCTGCCCCCACACAGAAGTCCTTTTCTAAGGAGCCAAGCGGGCCGTTTTCTAGAACAAGCCAGCTTGAGAGGGTCCCAAAGGAGAAAGTCGAGCTGAGGGCTGGAAAGCCCCTGGGAGACAAGGAGCAAGAGGGGCAAGGCCAGATGCAGGCCTCTGAGGGGCTGGGGAGGGGAAACAGGCGCCCAAGAGAGGCCCCCAACAAATCAGCAAGGGGCAGCCAGGTTCCTGAAAGCTGAGGAGCCGCTGCTGTGGGGAGGAGTGGTCAAGTTTGCCTAGTCATGGTCAAAGTGCCTGTTAGAGAAAGCAGGCCCACAGAGCCATTTGCAAGGCCACCTCCTGGCGGTCCTCAAAGAAAAACCAAAAGGGTCTCTCTGTCAAGATGGCAAGTGGGGGAACCCTCCCCAAGCTTACCCTAAGAAAAGCCAAATGCGTTGCTAGCAGGCCACATGCCTCCAACTACAGACCTCCCTTCCCAGCTCCCTCCCCCACCGATGAGGCCTGCTAAACCTGTCAGTTAAACAAAAATCTGACTTCCGTATTAGTCTGTGATGCCTTCAGCTTCCTGCCTGTTAACCCTCTCTCGGACTCTGGGCCTCGCTGGGAAAAACTAGGCCCTGAGATTGCAGAAAAGGCCTGTGGAAAAATACCAGCTGCAGCTCTCCGGGCAGATGCAGAGAGAGAGAGAGAGAGAGAGAGAGAGAGAGAGAGAGAGGAGAGGGAGAGAGAGAGCGCTAACTGCTGTCTCGACTCTGCTTCCCAAGGAGGCGTGGACCTTCTGAATCCAGGGCATACAGGCAGTGTCTGAGAAGCCATTTAAATCCAGAGGGACAGAGAAAGATGTCAAACCCAGCCAGGAAACAAGAACGTCCATTATAGTCAGGCCTGCACACCCACAGGTTAGCCCTTTCTGCCACAATCGCCCCTGTATGTGTGTTCTGAGGGGGAACTGGGCCCTGTTTGGTGGGCAGACAAATCCCCTGGGCTTCATAAGGGTTCTTGCTTCAATTTATTTCCACAGAGAACTGCTTCTTCTCGTCCCCTAAGGCAGATGGAAAGGCGATTTCACACACAGCCTCACACTTGGCAATTCCCCCCACCCCCCGAATCCCTGGCTCTACTCCCCAGTAAAATATTAACTAGTTTCTCAGACCTGCTTATAATTCTGCTCGTTTCAGTAGTGCCGGGTGGGAGGCCAACGTCTGTTCCTTCCTAAAAGGGCGTTTGTAGAAAAGGCAAAGAGAAGACTCTTAGACTGACCAAGCCTCTCTCCTATTCTTTAGTTATTTTTTAAACAACGTCCTTAATTAACAAAATATTAAAAAAAAAAAAAACAGAAGCTAAATAAACACCTTTCTTTGGGGGCTGGAGTTGGTTCAGCCAGACACCAGGAGGCGGACCCAGGAAGCAATAAAGTCTCCCCTCGGCGACTGAAATTAGGACTCATTCCTGCCCCCCACCATTCCTCAAATAAGAATGGAGCTGTTCGCTTGCTCTCCCTGCCCCCCAAGGACAACAGATGCCCAGCAGGCCGGCAGGCCTTCTCCCTGGCTGCGGATCTGCTATCAGGATCCAGACCCAGCCAGGAATCTAAACACACTACTGCAGGAAAGAGCCCTGGCTTTGGAAACAAGACAGGATTTTGTTGTTTTAACGGGCTGAGGCCAAGACTCAGAGAGGACATCTCCAGAGCCACGAGGCCTGACAAAGGCACTCAGGACAACAGGCCTGCCCTCACCCCGAGGGAGGAGTCAGCTCTGACTGGGGAGGGAACCCTGACTGGGACCAAAAATGGGGAACCAGAGGCCTAATCCGGGCACATTCTCCTCTCCCTCCCATTCATGTGGCAGCGGCCTCCACCACTGCTCACATGAAATATTGCTTTAGGGAAATAAACACCAACGGGGCTGCTGACAGAGCTCATGGGCTCCTAACTTCACAACTGGAGAAGGAAATACACACGCAGTGGAGTGTTCATGGGTACCCTGGGTTAGAGCTTGGTGCATAAGTAATTGCAGCACACACACACACACCCTCTCCCTTCTCTCCCTCCCTCTCTCCCTGCATCTGATCACTTGAACTGTTTTCTGGGGCAAAGAGCAGGAAGTTGACGGCCTGCTGGCGACCTACTGGGAGAGCTTTGTTTGAGGAACGCTGCTGCCATTCAGGCTTGGCTGAGGTTATCTGGGAAATGTAACTGGGCTGGAGGCAAAGGTAGGGTGCAGACAGGACTCAGGGAAGGACACAGATTGAGGAGGAAGCCTGAGACCCGCCCACCCGCCAAGGCTGATCTGAGGCTTGATGGAATGCGGCTGATAGGCAACGAACAGAAAACACTTCTGAAGGCCTCTCTGCTGGGCTGCCACGTAAGGACAAGGATTGGCTACAGAGCTTGAACTGGGCCCAGAGAAGCCACGTGCAGCTCAGGGTCACACAGCTAGCAGGTGCCTCTTTTTGACTTCCAATCCAAGAGTAGCCCTGGATTATTTTGGCCTCTGGAAAAAGACACGGGAAGTGAGGCTGAACTGAGACTGCAATGGCGGGCCCTTTTCCTTTCTCTAGCGGCTGAGAGCACGGGCTGCTCTTCCGGAGGTAGACCTGGGTTCAATTCCCAGCACCGGCGTGGCAGCTCACAATGATCTGTACCTCCAGTTCCAGGGGATCTGACACCCTCACACAGACATACATGTAGGCAACACACCAATGCACATGAAATAAAAATAAACGATTAAGCCAGGCGGTGGTGGCACACGCCTTTAATCCCAGCACTCGGGAGGCAGAGGCAGGCGGATCTCTGTGAGTTCGAGGCCAGCCTGGACTACAAGAGCTAGTCCTAGGCTACAGGAACCAAAAGCTACGGAGAAACCCTGTCTCGAAAAATCAAAAAAATAAAAATAAAAAATAAATAAACGATTAAAAAGAGTGAGAGAGCGCCCTTAGGTGGGCTTTGAATTCTGAGCAGCAGAGCTGGGAGCCATCGAACTGAACGGATGCAACCGCCCATTACAGCTGAGGCCCAGGGCAAGCCCAAGCTCCCTTTCCCGTACAATCCTCCTGCTAGATTGCCACCTCAAATGGGGCTTCTATAGTTCTCAAAATCTGTGCATTCTGACAGATGCAATCTTGTCCCCCCAACCTAGGTTACAACTGGAGACTTCTGGGCTGTCACAACTCAAGTGAGGAGAAACCAGAGATACAGTTAAAAAAAAAAAGCCTGTGGACGCCTCCCCCCTCCCACCCCACCCCCCACCGGCAAGTGTGAGACCCAGAATGCACTTTGTGCTGAGGTTGGGAGTCCACGACAATGCAAGGGAAGGGGGAAAATCAACAACCATCACACTTCTGAATCGAAAAGCCAGCAGAGGCCTAGACAAGCTCGCTCCTCGGTGATATTAATAAGTAATGAGCTAATAAGACGATATTAAAGCCTGTCTCTTTCACTAAGCCTGGTGGTGCAGGCCTGTAATCCCAGCTCCTGGGTGGAGTGAGAGGCTGAGTTAGAAGGATGGAAAGTCTGGAAGCAGCCTTGAGCATCATGGAGGGCCGGCTGGGTGACTTAGAGAGACCTTGTCTCAGAATACAACTAGAAAGAAGCTTGTGCACGTAGCTCATCGCCGCCGCTGCGCTTACAAGGTCAGAATCCGACTTCTGGGAAGCCATGTGGTGTCAAGACAGCTAGCCTTGGAGGAGGGGAAGGGCTGGCTGGTCCACCTTCCCTCCCTCTCCAGCGCCTCCCTTAGCAGAGGCCAGGCCTCGCTGAGATGTTCTCAAAGCCTCTGGCCAGCAGCCAGGCAGCAGGAGGAGGAGCGGCCTGTGCAAGCTGCATCCCAAGATAGCTTAAGCAGTGACTAGGGAACAGGAGCCCTGGACTTATCTGCCTTGGGCAAGAAGGCAAGCAGCAGGCTTCTTGTCTGTTATGGTAAATGATGGGGTCTGAGGCAGGGGTGGTGTTTAAAATATCTCAGTTTTGTGTTGTTTCTGTTTGGTCAATTAGAACTGAAGCTAACCTTGGGGACAATGACAGCAGGCTCACCTTCAAGGATGAAACTGACAGCAGCTTGTTGCAGCCACAAACAGGCAGCCAGGACTCGTCCCTCCCTTGGACAAGATGTCTGCCCCGGGAGGGTGTATGTGTGTGAGCATGAGCATGCGTGTGCATGTGCTTGTGCGTGTGTGTGGTTTTACTTCTCTCTAGAAGGGGCTGACAGAGTTAAAAGGATGGCGAGAGGAACAATACAAAGGGTTGGGGCAAAGGACAGGTGGTAGGTTGAACAGCCTGTGCCCCATCAGGCAGATGGCCGGCAGCACAGGTGTGGGATATGTGTGTCTGTGAACAGCGCAGGTTCAGACAAAGGAGGGTGATTTGGTGTTACCCAAACCTGCTTTTCTGCCTTCCCAGTGGCTTTACTGTTTGTCTCTCCTTCCCACTAGACCATCGGTTTTCAATGGAGGAAAACACTTGCCTCCCCAAGGCCATGTGGTAAGAATCTCTGGAGAGGTTCTGGATTGTTGCATCTAGGAGCTGAGGGTGGAGATGCTCCAGGGATCTAATAGGGGAGTCCAGGGGCACTGTACCACATCCTACACTGCACAGGATGGCTTCAACGTTAGCAGGACTGAAGCTGGGGTCCTATACTGATGTGGGGGTTTCACTGAGCTCAAACCTGCCTCTGAATCCTTCCCCATGGTGCCCCAAATCAAACCTAGTGACAACCCCAGATTATTAAAGCTCTATTTTTTTTTTTTTTTTTGGTTTTCCGAGACAGGGTTTCTCTGTGGCTTTGGAGCCTGTCCTGGAACTAGCTCTGTAGACCAGGCTGGTCTCGAACTCACAGAGATCCGCCTGCCTCTGCCTCCCAAGTGCTGGGATTAAAGGCGTGCGCCACCATCGCCCGGCTATTAAAGCTCTATAAACCATCATCTACCCATGGGGTGTAACAGGCATAAAAATGCTCAAAATCCCATCCCCAAGTACCACAAACAAAACAATAGGGCCAGGAGTGGTAACACACACTTTTAATTCCAGCATTAGGGAGGCAGAGGCTGGCAGACGGACCTCTGTGAGTTTGAGGCTAGATTGGTCTGCATAGCTAGTTCTAGGACAGCCAAGGCTACATAGAGAGAGCCTGTCTCAAATAAATAAATAAATGGATGAATAAATGAATGAGGAGACACCTGCCAGTCTCCTACCAAAGCCTTTGATCCAGTCCTTGCAAATTCAGAGAATGTATGCACACCACATAATCACCAGGGTGCCAGCAACCATTGTCCAGTCCCTGTCCCTCCTCAAAATGCCATGATTCCCTCCCTGATTCTCATCCCTCTAACAGCAAAAGCCAGGTCTCACAACTGACTGAGCAGCCATCCTCACCAGCTGGGTACCATTCCCATCTCTGGTTCCAGCTCCTTCCTCCTTCAGCAGCTCACTCCACTCGGCATGCCCATCTGTTCTTTCCGTCTGCTAGCAAATCCGGCGCCCTTCCTCTGGCCTTTGCCCTTGGTCTCCAGCTCTGCCCTGTCCCTCCTCCCTTCAGCCCGTCTCTCTGCTCCCCCAATCCACCTCAAAACATTAAGCCATTTCCTCCTCTGGACCCTAACACGTCCATCTCTTCCTTCCTTCCTTCTGGCTTCAGAAAGAACTTCTCCAAATCCTGGTGTGGGAGAGCATGTCTGTAATTTCTTCATTTGGGAGTCTGAGTTCAAGGCCAGCCTAGGCTACATAGCAAGATCATAGCAAAAAAGGTTGTGGATTTAGCTCAGTGGTAGAATAGTCCCTGGGTCTGTCCTCAGCACAGCAAAAATACAAAAGAAAGGATTCTGGGCAGATAAACATTCAGGTTCTGACTCTCTCCCACCCCACCCCCACCCCTCAGCTCAACCAGGGCCCTGTTTGTCTGCACCCTTCACTCTTTTCCTTTCTTCCCCACATCAAGAGACAGAAAGGCAGCGCAGTGGTTGAATGTGTGGCTGGCGGCTGTGAATCCCAGCTGCTCCACTCACTGGCTGCAGAGCCTCGCCCAAGGTCCACAATTCTCCATGCCTAGATTTCCTCACCTACCCAGGGAGCGGTCATCACAACACCCACCTAGAAGCCTGAATGCACCCTCCCATGGACCACTGTGGCTAAGGCACATAGCAGCCCATGTCCAGTTTCCTAGCCTCAGAGTTTCCCTCCAGGCCAGTAAGAGGCTCAGGAGATGAGGTCTTTGCAGGAAGCCTGACAACATGCGTTCAGTTCACAGGATCACATGATGGGAGCTGTCCTCGTGAATTTATGTGAACACATGCAATGCCTGCACACATACACACACGCACACACACACACACACACACGTACTTAAAAAAAAATAAAATGGTTTTTTTTTTTGGTTTTTTCGAAAAAAAAAATAAAATCTTGCCACGTGGTGGTGGCACAACCCTTTAATCCCAGCACTTGGGGGGGACAGTCGGTCAGGCAGAGGCCAGCCTGGTCTATAGAGTGAATTCCCAGACAGCCAGGACCACCCTGTCTTGGAAAAACCTAGCTAGATGATGGATGGATAGATGGATGGATGGATGGATGGATGGATGGATGGATGGATGGATGGATGGAATCTTGGGGGGGGGGGCTTTCACTATATGAATGTCCCAAGAGATAGCTCAGCACCTAAGGGTGCTTGCTGCCAAGACTAGTAACCTGAATCTGACCCCTAGGACCCACATGGTAGAAGAAGAAAACTACACCAACACTTTTATTTGTCCTCTGGCCTCTAGCCTTGGCATGTAGGGTCCCACACAGTCACACAAAAATAAGTAATAAAATGGGTTTTTTTAAGCCTTTTTAATTTACTGGAAGCTGGTGAGGTAGGTCAGTGGGTAACGTCAGCTGCCATCAAGCTCACTCCTCAGGACCTACTTGGTAGCAAGCAAGAACAGGCTCTTATAAACTGTCCTCTGATCTGTACTTGTATGTCACAGCACACACACACTATAAATAAAAATATAATTTCAAAATTTGATATGGGAGTCAGGTGGTGGCGGTGCACGACTTTTATCCCAGCACTCAGGAGGCAGAGGCAGACGAATCTCTGAGTTCAAGGAAAAGAAAAAAAAGAAAAGAAAATTTAAAAAAATAAATAAAACAATTCACATCAGCCGGGCGGTGGTGGCGCACGCCTTTAATCCCAGCACTCGGGAGGCAGAGGCAGGCGGATCTCTGTGAGTTCGAGACCAGCCTGGTCTACAGAGCTAGTTCCAGGACAGGCTCCAAAGCCACAGAGAAACCCTGTCTCGAAAAAAAAAAAAAATTCACATCAATAACTTCATTCCTAGCCAGAGAAGAGTCCAACCACACAGGGCTAACCTCTCCCCGGCTGGAAGACATGCTTGCTGGTCTATACGCAGCCGCAGATAGACACAGCGTGCCCCAGCCTGTTAGTGCCAGGCCTGCTGTGTGTCTGCTGATCCCGCTTGGAAGAAGCTAACAGCTGAACAAAGAGGCAATGAAGATATAAAGAAATCCACGCACATGATAAAACGTCAAATTGAGGCAGAGCACTGTAAAGAGGAGTAGGGGACAGGGATAGGAATGACATGGGGGAAGGGGCTTCTCTAGAAGCATAGCACTGTTTCCAAGAAGGCTGGGACACTGGCGCAGAAAATGGGCACAGGAAACATATACAAAAGCCTCCTGAGGTGGGGTTGAGCCTGGCAGATCAACTGCCATCCAGTAAGTGAGGTTCTGAGGGCCTTGCTTGAAGATGTGATCACTGTGTCAGCGTTCATCTTGACTGAGACAAAGTATCCCAAGACATCCTTTGCTTCCCATCCCCGCTCTCCTCCACATCCAGTCTGCACCACCGCTGTTTCTAGTGCCAGTGAAAATCCCATGAAAGAAACAAAAAGCCTGGGGATGGGGCTCAGTACTGCAGAGCTTGCCCAGCAGGCCCAGAGATTCTAACCCCAGCACTACAGAAACCAGACGTGGTGCTAAATGCTTGTAATCCCAGCATTTGGGAGACGGATTCAGAGGATCGGGAATTTAAAGTCATCCTGGCTACACTGCGAGTTCAAGGCCAGTCTGGGCCATGGGAGACCCTGCCAAGGAAGAGAGAAGGGAGGAAGAGAACAATGGACATGTATACACAGGACTTTAGCCCCTCCTTAAGCCTGGCTCTGGTGCTTTCTGCCAGCTGCAGAATCCCAAATAATGTCCCTGGTTCATCTGGGATCACAAGTATCATAGGGTTGTCTGGAAGATGCGGACATCTGTCTACTCCGAGCGAGCACAGAGATGCTCCAGCATCAGCACCGTCACTGCTGCTGCAGTTCCCACAGAACCCTCAGCAGTACTCTACCACTCCAGTGAAGACGATGCCCTCAGTGACCCCGCATCCTCGGACTCCAGACCTCATCTTCCTGCTGCTCCCAGAGACAGACACCAGGCTGCATTCCCCTGTCTTCTCCGGGTCCTCCTGATGAACAAAAACCCAGCTCTCCAATCCTGAGAGCCTTTCCTACCTGACTCCCACCTGGAAGCCTTCTTGGTTCCAGAAACCTACGGTGAGAAGCACATGGCCTTGCAGGTGCGATTTTGCCAAGTCCCTGATTCCTGGAACCCGATAGCTAACAAGTCACAGCCAGTATCCTCCTGCCTGCCCAGCAGCAACTCTGGGGCAGGATCTCTCCCCACTCAACCCTGCTCTCTCACCCTCAGCCTTCAAGGCAGTCCTAGGCTCCTGTTTTCCACCACCCCCATCACTGCCGCCTGTCCCCACACCCTGCTAATCTGTGCTCCCTTACTCTCTTGAGGCACCTGGGGGACTTCAGTTCTCTGGGTCAGCACACAAATGAGACCTGGCCAGCAGCCATGGGGATCCTAGCCACAAGGTGACATGTTGCCTGTCTGCTCAAAACTTCCTAAACATTCCGGGCGGTGGTGGCGCACGCCTTTAATCCCAGCACTCGGGAGGCAGAGACAGGCGGATCTTTGTGAGTTCGAGGCCAGCCTGGTCTACAAGAGCTAGTTCCAGGACAGTCTCCGTAGCTACAGAGAAACCCTGTCTCGAAAAATTAAAAAAAAAAAAAAACTTCCTAAGCAATCAGGTTTGAGGATGCAGGCCTGTGCTTCCCCTCACTTAGGAGGCAAGCCTGGGCGACATAGCCAGATCCTGTCTCAAAAGAGAAATAGGAAAGCTAGTTCCAGGACAGGCACCAAAAAAAGCTACAGAGAAACCCTGTCTCGAAAAACCAAAAAAAAAAAAAAAAAAAAGAGAGAGAGAGAGAGAAATAGGGCTCGGAGTGAGGTATGGCGGCATGGTGGGCACACACCTGTGGCGCCCGCTTTCAGGAATTGGAGAAAAGATCAATTCGAGCTCATCTGAGAGTACATGAGTTCAAGGCCACCCTGGGCTGCAGGAGACTGCCCCAGAACAGATGTGTCCACCTGTGATAGCTTGTGGCTGCTGTTGTGTGCCCACAGGAGGCCAGGCACCTGCAGAGACAGATGGCTCACAGCATCTAAAATATTTACCCAATGGGCAGGAGAGATGGCTCTGTGTTTGAAAGCACTGGATGCTCTGGCAGAGGATACAGGTTTGGTTCTCAGCACCCATGTGGTGGCTCACAACTTTCTGTAATTCCAGTTCCAGGAGATCTGACACCGTCTTTTGGCCTCCTCCATGGGTACCAGGCAAGCAGTGGTGTAAACACACATGCAGGCAAACACTCAAATACATAAAGCAAAAAAAAAAAAAAAAAAAAAAAAAGAAATACATAAAGCAAAGCATAAGGCAGTTGGGGTAGTGCATGCCTGTAAAGAGGCAAAGGCAAGAGGATCACAAGTTTGAGGCGAGCCTGAGCTACATGTTTATCTGTGAGTTTAAGGCCAGCCTGGGTTACAGAGCAAGTAGAACAGACCAACCTCATGGTTGACCCTGTCCCAAATAAAATAAATCTTGTCAGGCATGGTCGTGTTCACCTTTAATTCCAGCACTCAGAAGGCAGTGGCAGGTGGGTCTCTGTGAATTTAAGGCTAGCCTGGTCTATCTAATGAATTCCAGGTCAACCTGAGCTACATAATTAAGGCTGTCTCTAAAAGAGCAAACACACTGGCCAGCACCTTCCCCAGGCTCTGGCTGGCCAGCACCTCCCCCATGCTCAGGTTAGCCAGTGACTTCCTGCCTCCTTCCTTACTCAGCTCTCAGCCTCCCCACTCCAGGCCCTGAGAACCTGCTCTACCCCCACCTCCCCACACCGCCACCACATTCCCACAGCTCAGGTCCCATATTTCTGAGCCCCCCTCTACCCCCCCACCCCCGCGCGCCTTTCCTTCTAGGACCCAGCATGCTCTCCTAGAGTCAGTCTCTCTCTCTCTCTCTCTCTCTCTCTCTCTCTCTCTCTGCGATTTTGAAATCGTGAATAAAAACAAAGAATTGTGTCTCCCGTTGGCCTTGTCCCCAGTGCTGGCACAAGCCTGGGGCATCGTAGTTGATCAATAAATAATTTGCCTGTGAACAGCAGCTTCTTCTTGAATGGTTTCTATGTAAAGTGTCTGTCCCGTACGTCAACCCTGGCACCTTCTGGCTTAGAGATGACTATGAACCATACAAGATTATCTCTTGTACATCAAATAAATATTCCTCTGCCTCCCGTTTGATAGCGTCACTCACCCTATCAACTTTTGTGGGGAGGGTCCCAAAGTGGATCTACTGTCTCCTGAAAATACCTCCTGTCATATCAGAACCTTTGTTCCTTCTGCTTCAGATCCAGGACCAAAGGCCACCTCCTCCAGGGGCCCTCTAGGGTTTTCTCGCTGACATTTTCATTTCTTTCCTGGCATTTAGCACCTTTTAAAACTGTCTGTGGGGCTTGCTTTCTGGGACAGGAACTTGGTTATTCAAGTTCACTACTATATCCCACATATTAATAAGAGTTTTGAGGTCTGCTGGTCCAAGTAAAGACAAGCAAATCTTTCTTAAGAGTTCTCTTGTCAGCTGGGCGGTGGTGGTGAACACCTTTAATCCCAGCACTCGGGAGGCAGAGGCAGGCACAGGCATATCTCTGTCTGTGAGTTCGAGGCCAGCCTGATCTACAAGAGCTAGCTAGTTCCAGGACAGGCACCAAAGCTACAGAAAAACCTTGTCTCGAAAAACCAAAGAGAGAGAGAGAGAGTTCTCTTGTCAACAGGGCAGGCACAGGTGTTTAATCCCAGCACTGGGGAGGCAGTGGAAGGGAAATCTCTGTGAGTTCAAGGCCAACCTGGCCTAAGCAAGTTTGAGAAAGTCTACAAAAAGTCTACAAAGCCGGGCGGTGGTGGCGCACGCCTTTAATCCCAGCACTTGGGAGGCAGAGGTAGGCGGATCTCTGTGAGTTCGAGACCAGCCTGGTCTACAAGAGCTAGTTCCAGGACAGGCTCCAAAGCCACAGAGAAACCCTATCTCGAAAAACCAAAAAAAAAAAAAAAAAAAAAAAAAGTCTACAAAGAAAAACCCTGTCTAGTCTCTAGAGGGGAAAAAAAGAGTTCTCTCCTCCTGTCACTGACTATGGTTACTTAGTATCTCTTACTCAGTACGGAGGCAACTTCTATGGGCTTTACCTCTTCCCAAGGCAACAGCCTGTTGTCATGACAACACTACATCCACTTTCCCTTTGAGAACAGCTTGTCCTCACTAGGCTCACCATGTACCAGATACTTTTTTAAAAAATAAGGTCTCGCTATGTAGCCCAGACTGACCTAGAACTCTCTGTGTAGACCAGGCTGGTCTCACACTCACGGAGATCTCTGCTGGCCTCTGCCTCACCAGGACTGGGATTAAAGGTGTGTGCCACCACACCTGTCATGGGTTGTTGTTTTGTTTTTACCGTGAATTCCAAGCTGATCTAAATCCATAATTCTCCCTCAACCTCCCAGGAGTTGAAATTTCACACTTGATTCATTTCTTTATTTACATTTTTTCTTTTGTTGTGTTTTTCTGTCTGTGTGTGGGGGTATGCGGTGTGTGTGTGTTTTTGCGGTGTGTGCTCTCCCTCACGTGGAGGTCAAAGGACAATTTGCAGGAGTCAGCGCTCTCCTCCAACCATGGGATCCCTGGGATTGAACTCAGGTTGGCAGGTTTGGCAGCAAGCACCTTTATCAGCTAAGCCATCTCACCAATCTTTAGTTACTATTTTTTTCCTTTTTACCGTGTAGCCCAAGCTGGGCTCAAACCTACAGTATTCCTCTGAGTGCTGGAGCTAATCCATGTGCATTTCGCAAATGCATCGTCCTAGCTGGCCTCCGAGGCGGGTACTGCTAATATCTCAGGTCACAGGTGGGTGGCAGCAGGCACAGAGACACTAATCTACCTACAAAAGGAAGGCAGTGTGCCCAGCATTGCAGCGCTCACACAGTGTGCTCAAGGCCCTGAGTTCCAATCCCCAGCTCCAGGATGTGAAAAAGACATTTATAAGAAAAATAGGTCCCTTCCACCTCTAAAACCTCAAGAAACAAATCTTATGCGAAGAGGACCTGAACTCACTTGCAGGAGGCCATTAGAACCGAGCAACATCAAAAACACGCCAACAACATAATGGAAACCACGACGAGCTCAGAGCCGGTCCCATCCCGTTCCCCTCCCAAATACATCCACATCCCACCCGTCCAGTTTGGCAAGCCCCCGAGACCTTCAACCCCCAACCCTGTGACACGTACCTTTCCGACATCTTCCACCCCTGGCTCCTTCGACTGCGTAGCTCCATGGGCAGATCAACACCAGCCTAGGACCTCAGTTATCTGTTCCCAGGATAGGAGGGAGCTGCCTCCCATCAGCCTCCAGGCCCTGACTCTTCCCATCCCCCACACCCTCCAGCTACTGGGAGCTTTTGAAATTTCGATTCTGACCAGGTCACTTCCCTGTCCCCACCCCCCATCTCCAAAACCCCTAAAAGGTCTTCCTTTGTTCTCAGGCGACCGTCTCAAATTCTTCCCCCTGCCTTTGGAGGCCTTCGAGATTCCCTTTTCCCACTTGAGCGCCTAACTCTGAGCACAGGGCAGCCAGAAAGGCGCTAAAGCTGGGCTGTCTGGACACAAATCCTTCTCCTGTAAGTAATTTCTCAGGGCTTGTGAATTAGGGGCAAGAGGAGCCTCTCGACCACTGACGGGATTAAATCAGTTCGTCTCAAAGTGCCCATGTAGGCCAGTCCAGGAGCATTTGTGAGTAACATAAATGAACACGTAGTGATGTTTGACATATGAGAATAAGCTCTGGGCTGGAATACAGCTCAGTGCATCCCAGTACCTCATGAGAAAGGACGGGAAAAAGAAGAGATTTAAGTCCCAGCACCCACATGGCTCCTCACATCTGTCAGTAACTCCAGATCCAGGGGATCCAACGCCCTCTGCTGACCTCCACAGGGACCAGGCGCACTAGCGGTACACAGCCGGCAAAACACCCATACACGTGAAATAAAATGTGGAAAACGAAGGGGGAAAAAATCACATAAATTCTTATAACTGATTTCTCACTTAATGTCTGACTCAATTTTGTATCTCCCTGGCACATAATATGCTCTTTTAAAACCTGATGGGCACACGCAAGTCAGTCCAGGGGATAAGTGCTTGCCATGCAAGCCGGTCCTCTGGGACCACACGGTAGGAGGAGGGAAGTTACTCTGTAACCCAGGAAGTTAGAATTTAGCCTGGGCTACCTAGCTCCTGCAGGATAAGCAGTGCTACGAAGTGAGAGGTGAGAGACCCGGTCATCTCAAAGGACAAAACAAAAGCCATCTGGAGAGCGACAATGACTCAATGACTCAACACACTTCGGGATCCCCCAAATCCTTGTTTTCCATTCAAAAGTAGCACAGGGAGTCCAGTCCTGCTGGGGTGTGTGTGTGGGGGGGGGGGGAGGCCAAGGCTGGGGGTGGGGCACCTCTGTGACAAAAGGAAGCTGCTACTATCTATCCATATGCAAAACAAGTCCGGGATGTAGGGAGAGCTGGGACCAGAGGTGTGAGGATGTGGGCCACCCAGGAACTGGCTGTTCCTTCCATCACTGCAGTGACTGCTGCCGTGGATGAAATGCCCAAAGCTGAAAGAGTCAGAAGGTGCCCCCCTTGTCCCTTTCTCCTGCTCAGCAGACTCAGGATCAGTGGCACCCCATAATGCCTCTGGTCCCAGCTCAGGTCTCTGCCATCCTGACATCATCAGGGAATCAGAATGTCAGAAAAAAGGAATGGTTGGGACAGGACACCCATGTTTGCTGTAGCACCCTACCCCTCTGGTCCCATCAAACCTACCTGGCAATGAAGCATTCTGCCTACAAGAGTGTCCAGTCCCCTCTATACTCTGGCTGAATGGGATAATACACCAGCTGCTTAGGAGAGGGTTAGGCCTCCTGCTCGTATTCCTGTATATCCTAGATACCTCTCCTGAGTCCTGCTGGACCCATCTTACAGAAGAGGAAAACTGAGGACTTACCATTCCATTGGAAGGACTAGAAATAGTGTCTGCACAGTCTCTGGGTCTCTCCTGATGACATTCCAGTCCGTACCAGATGTGACTGCATAGTATGTATAATTGTGTGACAAGACTTTTCCTGGGGAAGATACCACACCCTTGTCTACTCAGCCCATGCCAGGAGCCCATGCCAGACCAAAATATGGGTACCACCAGAATCCAACTCGGTGAACTAATGGTTTTATTGGGGTTACTTACAGGGGCAGAAATGACTCAAGACGCATTATTTGGTGATGTCCACCCAGCATGGGTGACGGCTCATCGAGATGGGAACCTGAAGCACACTGCACAGCCTGCAGGCGGCTCCACAGGCTGGAGGGTGTCCTTTGCAGGTCTCTCTGAGAACCGGCTTTCATTAGCTTTCATTAGTGACTCTGACAGGGAGGGGCCTAGTGAACCTACTCAATTTTAGCAACTTCCTGAAGTTGTCCACCTTCTTGCTTCAGGAGCTTCCCTGCAGGATGAAATGTTTCTGTCAGGGAGGGCGCTGTTAGACAGCAACCCAAGGACAAAGTCCCTTTGGCTTCCCAGGGACTGCTAGGATAACAGCCTGCAGGAGCATCTGAAGGGGATTCTGAAGGCAGTGACTCAACATTCCAAACTGATGACAGCTCGCAGACCCTGCATAGTGATCCAGCCTGCCATTCCAGCACTCAGGAGGTGGAGACCAAAGAATCAGGAGGTTAAGACCAACCTTTGCTACCTAGTAAGTTTAAAACCAGCCTGGACTACATGAGACCCAGTCTCAAAAAACAAACAAGCAAACAAACAAAAAAACCTAGAAATAGAAAAATCATTGGCGAGGTGGTATACACCTCTAATTCCAGTATTTGATTTGAGAGACAGAGGCAAATCTCTATGAAGTCAACGTCACCCTAGCCTACAAAGCAAGTTTTAGGCCAGTCAGGACTGTATCATAAGACCATCTCAAAACAACAACAAAAAAAAAAAAAAAAAGGAAAGTAGCCGGGCGGTGGTGGCACACGCCTTTAATCCCAGCACTCGGGAGGAAGAGGCAGGCAGATCTCTATGAGTTGGAGGCCAGCCTGGTCTACAGGAGCTAGTTCCAGGACAGGAACCAAAAAGCTACGGAGAAACCCTGTCTCGAAAATTCCAATAAAGGAAAAAAAAATGGAAAGTAGAAAATCAGTCTACTGAAAGGAACAGCCTCATTGGGGAGAGAACAACATAAATTTTTCTTTTCTTTTTTGAGACAGGGTCTCATGTTGCCCAGGCTATGTACCCATTTAGCCAAGGATGGACCTTGAACTGAGCCTCCTGCCTCCATTCTCAATTTATATGGTAGTAAATTGAACCCAGGGCTTCATACATGCTAGGCAAGCACTGGACCAGCTAAGCTACATCCAGCCCCAGGAAGAATGTCCCTTCCAGCAACTGGATGCAATCAGTCAGATTACTGCACCACTACTGATATTGTACACAGAAAGTTATAGCCAGTTCTTGGTCCGAAGGTCAAAGCCTCCGGGAAGCCCAAGGCCAGACTTCAGCCTCGCCTACTTTTTCAGGGTTACTTCTGCTGCGTTGACTGTGTGTTTTATCTCTGTTGTTCTTGTCCTTGTTGTTTTGTTTTGTTGTAACTGAGGTCTCACTGCATAGCCCTGGCTGACCTGGAACTTAGCACGTAGATAGACCGGGCTGGCCTCAAACTCACAGACTTCACTTCTGCCTCCTTAGCGGATTGTTGAGATTAAAGACCTAATCTCTTTGTTTTTGAAACAGGGTCTCACTCCATAGCTCATCGTGATATGGAACTTGGCGACTCAATTAGGACAGCCTTAGCCAAGGATGACTTTGAACTTCAATCCTCCCACATCTTCCTTCCGGTGCTAAAATCACAGACACTTCCCCCATGGTGCCCAGTATGTGGACACCCAGAGTTTGCACTTGCTAGACAAGCACTCTGCAAACTGAGCCACATCCCCAAACCAAGTTACGTCCCCAGCTCTTGGCTGTCCTGGAACTCCTAAGAAAGCCGTAGACACCTTGCAGATGGAATCCCGTTCAGCTGAGATCTCCAGCCCCGACAGGTCTCCCAGATCCACTTTATAAGCCCCAAGTCAGAGCCTTGCTTGTTTCATTTATTTTCAATCACATTTTTTTGTAAGAACTATTTTTATTTCTGTGTCTGTGGATGCCACCTGTGTGGATGACAGACGGCACCGCCAAGTACCCTGGAGTTGCAGGTGGCTGTGAGCCCTCTGATGTGGCTGCTGTGTGTCGGACACTCGGAGAACAGCAAGTGCTCCTATCCACTGAGCCATCTCTCCAGGTCTGCCTTGTTGGTTCTAGGGGACTATTTATATTAGTATTTTGTGTTGGAGAGGGCATTATGTGCTCGTGAGACAGGGGCCGGAGGAGGCCTCATCCCCTGAGCTGGGGTCACAGGTGGTTCCAAGTAGCCTGTGGGCGCTGGAAACAGAACTCAGTTCCTTTGCAAGAACAGCCCACATAGGAGCCATCCCTCCATCCTGTCATCTCCCTGTTTGTTTTGAGACAGGATCTTTCTCAGCCCTGGTGACCCAGGAACTGGTTGAGGCTGGAGGGTGGCCTTGAACTCGTCTTTCTGCTTCCACTCCCAGTCTTCTGGGATTTCCAGCCAGTGTGCTGAGACTCAAAGGCAGGCTCTCGGCCGGGCAGTGGTGGCACACGCCTTTAATCCCAGCACTTGGGAGGCTGAGACAGGCAGATCTCTGTGAGTTCGAGACCAGCCTGTTCTACAAGAGCTAGTTCCAGGACAGGCTCCAAAACCACAGAGAAACCCTGTCTCAAAAAACCAAAAAAAAAAAAAAAAAAAAAAAAAAAAAAAAAAAGGCAGGCTCTCTGGCGTACTAGGCTGGGATGGGGACAGCCCAGTACTAGGACCTATTGGCCCTCAGTTAACTGGGCCACAACTTCCAGCTTTTTGTTTCTTTTCTTTTTTTCTTTTTTTTTTTTTTTTTTTTTGGTTTTTTGAGACAGGGTTTCTCTGTGGTTTTGGAGCCTGTCCTGGAACTAGCTCTTGTAGACCAGGCTGGTCTCGAACTCACAGAGATTCGTCGCCCTCTGTGTCCCTACACCTCCCACCCATGCTTCAGTCACTAGGGCTGGCATTTATTTGCTTAGAGACCTGTTTATCGAGTGTCCACTGTACGAGGTCCTGCTGTCAATTGCTGGAGACAAAGGTCCTGGAAGCTAGACCAACTTGCTGGCTTCGGGAACCTGTGTTATGGTGAGTGACAGCAGCAGACCACCTGTCAGCAGATGCTGAGCACAAGGGAGGAAACCAGGAAGGAAGACAGATTGGGAATGAGCAGCAGTGCCAATTAGGAGGGTGGAGGCCTCTCAAGATGGGACGGCTGAGGCCAGACCTGGATGAGACAAGTAGGGAAGTTCAGGCGTGGCTAGGGAACTACATTAGAAGTTGGGCAGGGATTGGGTATGTACCTCCAGGGTCTGGAGGTCCTGGGTTTTTTTTTTTTTTGTTTGTTTGTTTGTTTGTTTGTTTTTTTGGTTTTTTTTTCGAGACAGGGTTTCTCTGTGGCTTTGGAGCCTGTCCTGGAACTAGCTCTTGTAGACCAGGCTGGTCTCGAACTCACAGAGATTCACCTGCCTCTGCCTCCCAAGTGCTGGGATTAAAGGCGTGCACCACCACCGCCCGGCTCTGGAGGTCCTGGGGAATGAAGTCTGCTTCCATCTAGTAGATGGTGACCAAGGACGCAGCTCATCACCCCACCATGTCCAGGACTATGTCAGTAATAGAACAGAGGTCCCACTCTTAGGATCCTCGGGGTAGACATTCCTCAGGTGTGGAGAGGACGGAAGACCTCACCCCAGCTACTTCATGACTTTTGTTGGAACTGTGGGGATGAGGAGGTCCCAGTACTAGGACTTATTGTGCTCTGGAAGGAAACTGGGCACGAGGCATTTGAAGATGGGAGAACAGGAGGAGATCTCAGACCAGTTTCCAGAGTTCGGTGAGAGGCTGATGTGGTGGTACATGCCTGAATCCCAGCACATGGAGACAGGAGGGGCAGTTCAAGCTCATCCTCAGCTACAGAGCAAGTGGGAGGCCAGCCTGGGCTACAAAAACAAAACAAACAAACACAAAAGCCCTCAAAAGCTGAAGAAATGGCTCTAGGGTTAAAAACCACCTACTGTTCATAAGGAGCACCTGAGTTTGAATTTCCAGCACGCACTCAGGTAGCTCACAACTGCTTGTAAGGCCAGCTCTAGGGCATCTGCTGCCCTCTTCTGGCCCCCACAGAATCTGCACCCACGTGCATATATACTCCTCCATGTAGCTGCATAGACACAAAATCTTTTAGCCAGACCTGGTGATGTACATCCCTTAATAAAATCTTTGAAAGGGGGCCTCTCAGAGGTTGAGAACACTGGATGATCTTCCAGAGGTTCTGAGTTCAATTCCCAGCAACCACATGGTAGCTCATAACTATCTGTAATGAGATCTGGTTCCCGTCTGACCAATAAGCATACATGCAGGTAGAACACCTGTACATGTAAAAAATAAACAAATCTTTTTTTTTTTTTTTTTTTTTTTTTTTTTGGTTTTTCGAGACAGGGTTTCTCTGGTTTGGGAGCCTGTCCTGGAACTAGCTCTTGTAGACCAGGCTGGTCTCAAACTCACAGAGATCCGCCTGCCTCTGCCTCCCGAGTGCTGGGATTAAAGGCGTGCACCACCACCGCCCGGCTAAACAAATATTTAAAAGAGAAAAAAAGGCCCGGCGGTGGTGGTGCACGCCTTTAATCCCAGCACTCGGGAGGCAGAGGCAGGCGGATCTCTGTGAGTTTGAGACCAGCCTGGTTTACAAGAGCTAGTTCCAGGACAGGCTCCAAAACCAGAGAAACCCTGTCTCGAAAAAACCAATAAATAAATAAATGAGGAAAAAAAGGCAACCAAAGCTAGGGCTGTAGCTGACTTGGTAGTGTCTTTAGTTATCATGGCTGCAGTCCTGATTTTGATCCCGGCACTTGGGTAGGAGAAGGCAGAAGGATGAGGAGTTCAAGGTTACCCTTGGATACAAGTAAGCTGGAGGGCAGCTGATCTATAGAATCTAGTCTCAAAACACAAACAAGGGCTAGAAAGGGATGACTCAGATGTCGTGAGCGTTTGTTACTTTTTTTAAAATTAGTTTCCTGTTAGGTGTATTGGTGTTTCGCTTGCATGTAAGGCTGTGTACCATATGCATGCCTGGTGCCCTGGGAAGCCAGAGGATTTCTGCTTGAATATTGTCAACAGGATTAAATAAAGTCAACCACAGGGCACCATATCTCATTGTAAATGGTTGTGAGCCACCATGTGGTAGCTGAGAATTGATCTCAGGACCTCTGGAAGAGCAGCCAGGGCTCTTAGTTGCTGAGCCATCTCTCCAGCCTCCCTTCTATTTGTATGTCTTTCTATCTATCCTCCTGACTCCCTCTTTCTCTATTTTTTTTTAATAATCCCATGTTCGCTTCCTGTTAGCTAGTTACTTGCTCCGCCTCTTGACCTATGGTTGATTTTTTTTTAATATTTATTTATTCATTATGTATACAATATTCTGTCTGTGTTATGCCTGCAGGCCAGAAGAGGGCACCAGACCCCATTACAGATGGTTGTGAGCCACCATGTGGTTGCTGGAAATTGAACTCAGGACCTTTGGAAGAGCAGGCAATGCTCTTAACCTCTGAGCCATCTCTCCAGCCCCCCTATGGTTGACTTTATTTAATCCTGTTGACAATATTCAAGCAGAAAGCTCTTGGATTAAAGTTGTGTGCTAGGGCTGAGCCACACCACAGCTGGAAACCAGGATTTTCCAGTAAATAAAGCAATCTTGGGTTCACAGTGCTATCAAATGTCCTGCAACAGTTTTGTCTAAAGAGCAAGTTTCGGGACAGCCAGAAGTATATAGTGAGACCCTGTCTTGGAGAGGGGAAAAAGGCAAAAAAAAAAAAAAGATGGCTAGAAGTTTTTAGAGAAGTGAGGAGAGAACCAGACCAGGGGGTACCTGACTACCCTTTGGGGAAGGAAGTGGGTTTTTTTTTTTTTCAAAATCATAAACTGTGGCCCATTAGCTCAGGCTTTTTGTTAACTCTTATAACCTACATTAGCCCATTATTCTAGTATATGTTAGCTACATGGTTCGGTACCTTTTTCAGCGGGTCGGGTCACATCTTCAGAAGGAAATGTTTTAAGCAAGGAGTGATTAGCTAAATTGAAGTTTCAGAAAGAACAAGTTGAAGCCGGGCGGTGGTGGCGGACGCCTTTAATCCCAGCACTTGGGAGGCAGAGGCAGGCGGATCTCTGTGAGTTCCAGACCAGCCTGGTCTACAAGAGCTAGTTCCAGGACAGGCTCCAAAACCACAGAGAAACCCTGTCTCGAAAAACCAAAAAAAAAAAAAAAGAAAAGAAAAGAAAGAACAAGTTGACTAAAACCCGCAGGAAGTCATGACGGCCACGGGTGAGGTACCCGATGGTGACCTCAGAAGACCGCCACTTCAGGTCACCATGTGAAGTTTGTCGGGAAAGAGTTTGTGCCTGACTGGGGCATCTTCTACTGTCGTGACTTTGAACAGGTTCCTGCCTGCCCCCAGTGACTCCCACACTATTCAGGGTGGATGAGCTCATGGGAACTGAATAGTGAAGTGTGCTTTTTAAGGACCCTGGTGACAGTTGTTTCTGAGCCTTTATGTAAAGACACCTCCAGTGACATATGGGTTCTCGAGGCCATGAAGCCTCTGCTGACACTTGCCCCAGAACAGATGATTTCAAACTTCCTGAGAGTCAGGTACCCTGCTAGCAAGGGCTCAAAGAAATGACCTTTTCCTGACATGGACAGGCAGATATCCTAAAAGTTAGAAAACGTTCTAGGAAGCGGGGCAGTGGTGGTGCACGCCTTTAATCCCAGCACTCAAGGCCAGCCTGGTCTACAAGAGCTAGTTTCCGGACAGCCAGGGCTACATGGAGAAACCCTGCCTCAAAAACCCAACCAAACAGACAAACAAAAAACATTCTAGGGCTGGAGAGATGGCTCAGTGGTTAAGAACATTGCTTGCACTTCAAAAGGTCCTGAGTTCAATTCCCAGCAACCACATGGTGGCTCACAACCATCTGTAATGAGGCCTGGTGCCCTCTTCTGGCCTGCAGATGTACACACAGACAGAATATTGTATACATAATAAGTAAATAAATGAATATTTAAAAAAAAAAAAAAAAAACATTCTAGGCGAATGCCTGGAGTCAAGATGAAGAGACTGAGGTAGATGGTTAGGAGTTAAAATAGGCAATGGTTGAGGCTGTGGTTGACACCAGCCTGGAATTCTTGCATTTGGGTAGCTGAGTCATAAGAAACAAAATCAGGGGGCTGGAGAGATGGCTCAGTGGTTAAGAGCACTGCCTGCTCTTCCAAAGGTCCTGAGTTCAATTCCCAGCAACCATATGGTGGCCCACAACCATCTGTAATGAGATCTGATGCCCTCTTCTGGCCTGCAGGCATACATGCAGACAGAATATTGTATACATAATAAATAAATATTTAAAAAAAAAAAAGAAACAAAATCAATTGCACAGAGAGTCTGAGAGCAGCCTGCGCTTCAGGAGACAAATGAGACAATGTTTCTTTTCTTTCCTTTACTTTCATTTCATTCTTTCTCTCTCTCTCTTTTTTTTTTTTTTTTGGGGGGGTTTTTCGAGACAGGGTTTCTCTGTGGTTTTGGAGCCTATCCTGGAACTAGCTCTTGTAGACCAGGCTGGTCTCGAACTCACAGAGATCCGCCTGCCTCTGCCTCCCGAGTGCTGGGATTAAAGGCGTGTGCCACCACCGCCCGGCTTTTTTTTTTTTTTTTTTTTTTTTTTTTTTATTTTTCGAAGACAGGGTTTCTCTGTGGTTTTGGAGCCTATCCTGGAACTAGCTCTTGTAGACCAGGCTGGTCTCGAACTCACAGAGATCCGCCTGCCTCTGCCTCCCAAGTGCTGGGATTAAAGGCGTGCGCCACCACTGCCTGGCTTTTCTTTCCTTCCTTCCTTCCTTCCTTCCTTCCTTCCTTCCTTCCTTCCTTCCTTCCTTCCTTCCTTCCTTCCTTCCTTCCTTCCGAAAGTGTTAAGTGTTATTGGGGGGGGCACACGTCTTTCTCCCCAGCACTCAGGAGGCAGAGGCAGGTGGATCTCTGTGAGTTTGAGTGCTGGGATTAAAGGAGTGCGCCACCACTGCCTGGCAACAAAATGTTTTTAAAATATTCTCTTTAAAGCGGTTTATTGGTGGAGTACTTGCCTATATGTGTGAGACCCTGGGTTCAACCCCCAGCTCTACAAAAGCCAGGCACACCTGGCACACACCTTTACTCCCAGCACTCAGGCAGCAGAGGCAGCTAGATCTCTGAGTTCAAGACCAGCCTGGTCTACAGAGTGAGTTCCAGGACAGCCAGGGCTACACAGAGAAACCCTGCCTCAAAACAACAACAAAAAGAAGTGGAGGCAGTAGGTTCAGGAGTTCAAGGACATCCTCAGCTACTTAGTGCATTTGAGACCAGGCCTGGATGTGAGACTCTATTTCAACATAAATTAAAAATAGAGAACGAAAAAGCCAAGGCTCTCTTCAGGGCTTGAGAATTTAGTTGAGTGGTAGAACATAAAACCCAGGGTTCAGTCCCTCCCCCCGCCAAAAAAAACAGTGAAAAGAGACTCACAGTAAGACTGACTGCTACCTGTCTGTGTCTACCCATTGGAAGCTGCTGTGTCTCCACCTGTCTGCCAACTCCAAGCAGTTTCCTGTCTGGCCAGACCGGTTTGAAAGCTACCCACTTAAGGTTATAAGTCGGGTGAGGACAAATGTCCTACCCTGCTGGCTCACATCTGGGGTGCTGCTGACTGTGCCAACAGATGCTTCCACTTGAGTAACAGGTTTTTCTGGTGGCTGTCCTGGGCAGCCTACAGCTGATGCTGGCCTCTTTCCCTCTCGCTTGCTCTTTAAATAGCAGCTTAACTTTTATTTCATCAGAATGACTCAACTACCCAGATACAGAGAAAGGCACACGGGTGGATTTTTTTTTATATCAATTTAAATATAAATCAAGCCAAGTATGGGGATGAGTGTCCGCCTGGTCTACAGCAGGAGTTCCAGGACAGTCAGAGTTCTGCAGAGAAACCCTATCTCAAAAAAAAGAAAAAAAAAATTAAAGGTAAACAAACAAACCAGAGGTCACAGTCAGTGAAGTTGCCCTGGAAGCCCTTTTTGCACGCAGTTGGAATGGCATGGGTCTTGATTTTTGCATGCATTTGGAATGGCACGGGTCGTAGCTGGCTTGGAACTTTAGGCTTAAACTTGAGGCAATCCTGTTCCCTGTCTCCCAAGTGCTGGGATCAGAGGTGTTTGCCAATCAACTCAGCCTTGATTTCCTTGAGGACTGATGGTATCCGAAGAGTTTCAGTTTGTTTATTTGTTTATTGAGACAGGGTCTCACCACGTAGCCCTGGCTAGCCTGGAACTCTCTATGTAGATCAGGCTGACCTCAAACTCTGCTAGGCTAAAAGGCGCATGCCACCATGCCAGGCAAGAGTTTTGTTTTCTTGGTTTATTTTTGACTTTTTGTCTTGTACCCGTCCATATGCATGCCCTGCACTCAGTGACTTTTGGCCCTCTGCCTCACTCCCTGGATATAGGGCTCCCGTGGAAGCTGGAGCTAGGCTGGCTTGCCAGGGAGCTGGATCCTGACACCTTGGACTTCCTCCTGCCTCCATCTCCTGAGCGCCTGAGTGTGCGTTTGGTTTATGTGGTGCTGAGGTTCAAACCCAGGGCCTTGTGTTTGCTACCGACTCTACCAACTGAGCTACGTCCCCAGCCCTCACTTGTTGTTTTGATGTTTTGTTTTTAATTTGGAGCGGAAGCAAGGGCTCAGCTCTTGCAGAAGGTTGAAAGGTTCGCAGTAGCCACTCTGGGAAGGTCACAAAAAGCTTGTCACTTCGGTTCCAGGAGATCTGGTGCCCTCTTCTGGCCTCTTTGAGCAATGCAGTCACAGGAACATGGCTCTACACCTGCAGGGCAGAGGCTTCCTGAATGAGTTCTTGGGTCAGGGAGTTCTTCCCCGGCCTGCTTCAAAACCAGAAGCAGAAGACAGAGCAAAGCAGCTGTTCTGTAAGACTCCTAATTTCCTCCCACTTACAAGACTCAGTATTGGGCTTAGCAGTTAAGACTGGGACCTAGGTTCAGATACCGACGAGCTCCTAGAGACTCACAACTAGTCATGAGTCTAGTTCCAGGGAATCTGACACCCTCTACTGACCTCCACAGGCATGTAGCAGACATGTGGTGGCCTGACATACATGCAGGTAAAACACACATAAAATTAAACAAACAAACAAACAAACAAACCCATTCCTTATGCTCAAGTGCCTGATTGTGGGATTCATGTTCTGAACCCTCCGGGGGAGTCTCTGTGCTGCTCTAGGCAGATTCATGGGCACGTCAGAGTTGAGCAAAGGGCTAGTTGAGCCCCGCTAAGAAAAGAATGCCCTTAGCAGGGCAGTGGTGTGCACCTTTAATCCAGCACTCCAGAGGCAGAGGCAGGCAGATCTCAGTGAGTTCGAGGCCAGTCTGGTCTATGAAGTGAGTTCCAGGATGGCCAGGACTAACACAGAGAAACCCTATCTACAAACAAACCAACAAAAAGGAGTTCAGTCTTGAAACATGAGATTCAGAAGGCTAAGGAAGGACGGTGGCAAACTCGAGGTTAGTCCAGGCTACATAGTACAAATTCTAGACCAGTCTGGGCTACATAGCAAGACCCTGTTTGCAAATGAACAAGCAAAGAGGTCGGAGAGATGACTTGATCAGTAAAACATCTGTTGGGCACACATGAGGACCTGAGCTCTCAAAAAAACAATGTGGCAGGCTGATGGAGTGGCTCAGGGGGCAAGGCACTTGCCATGCAGGCCTGATGATCTGAGGTCAGAGTCCCAGAACCCAGATACAAGCCAGACAGTGCGGTAGCTCATTTATCACATCTCCATGTCTCCACAGGGACTGCACGGCAAACCTGCCCACTAGCTAGCCCTGACTCTTACCTAACCTCGATCCTGTCTCAGATGAGGTGGATGGTAAAGGCTGGCCTGGCCCTGAAGGGTGTCCTCTGACCCCCTCGTGCCCACATTCACGTACATAAACAAACACGAAACAAAGAAATGAGGAAGGCACTGAATGGTGACCTCTGACCTCCATGTGCACGCACCCTGTACGTCAAGTATACACACACTCAAAACGAAACAGAAACCACAATGAATTAGGCAGGCGTGCTGGTACGGGCTGTGGTTTCAGCTCCTGGAGGGAAAGCTGGAGCGGCTGGGCTGGACTGTCATTGAGTAAAGTCATTTGTCTCCACAGCTGCTGACCGGAGTTCTATACCTGGGACCTAGATGCCGAGAGGAGAGGGCCACCTTCAGCAAGTTGTCCTCTGACTGCCACACACTAGCCATGGGGCACATGTACACACACACATACACACACAAGATTTAAAAAATAAGGCCGGGCGGTGGTGGCGCACGCCTTTAATCCCAGCACTTGGGAGGCAGAGGCAGGCGGATCTCTGTGAGTTCGAGACCAGCCTGGTCTACAGAGCTAGTTCCAGGACAGGCTCCAAAACCACAGAGAAACCCTGTCTCGAAAAACCAAAAAAAAAAAAAAAAAAAAAAAAAAAAAACAAGATTTAAAAAATAAAAAAGCCATGCCGGGCGATGGTGGCGCACGCCTTTAATCCCACCACTCGGGAGGCAGAGGCAGGCAGATCTCTGTGAGTTCGAGACTAGCCTGGTCTACAGAGCTAGTTCCAGGACAGGTTCCAAAGCCACAGAGAAACCCTGTCTCAAAAAAACCAATAAATAAATAAATAAATAAATAAATAAATAAATAAATAAGCAAGCCAGCCGGGTGGTGGTGGTGCACGCCTTTAATCCCAGCACTTGGGAGGCAGAGGCAGACGGATCTCTGTGAGTTCCAGACCAGCCTGGTCTACAAGAGCTAGTTCCAGGACAGGCTCCAAAACCACAGAGAAACCCTGTCTCGAAAAACAAAAAAACAAAAAACAAAAAAAAAAGCCGGGGCCCAGAGGTTAAGAGCATTGCCTGCTCTTCCAAAGGTCCTGAGTTCAATTCCCAGCAACCACATGGTGGCTCACAACCATCTGTAATGGGGTCTGATGGCCTGCAGACATACACACAGACAGAATATTGTATACATAATTACATAATAAATAAATAAAAAAAGAAGCCAAGTATTATGGCATACATTTTTAATCCTAGCACTTGGGAAGCAGAAGCAGATGAATCTCTGTGAGTTCGAGGATAGCCTGCTTTATATAGTGAGTTCCAAAAGATAGCCTGAGTTATTTAAAAAAAAAAAAAAGGCTGGGGTGGGGCTGAAATTCAACTGCAGGGCACTTGCTAGCTTGTGCTGGGTCCCGGGTTTGACGTCTGGTGTGTGGCTGGATGTCTAGGACGCAAGCTCTGCTGGTTCTTAGCCGAGAGCCACTGCTCCAAGTCAATTACTCTAACAGTCGACAGCCGTGACCTGACCAGCCCTGATTCCTGCAAGAATTCTGTTGAATTACATGCTTCGAACCATCCAAGGGGGTTGTTACCGACACCGTTTACCAATAACAACAGACAACACAAGTTCCAAGGGTTGCGTGAATCGTACAGGCAAAGTAGACAGATTCTGGGTCTCAGCGTTGATCTTCTACAAGCAAAAGAGAATCTGTGTAATCTTTTCCTTCTGGACCCAGAAAGTTGGCTGCATCCATCCAGGGACAACCAGTACAATACAACCTCAAGCCAGCGCCTGACTTCTGGGCTTTACTCGGAAAACAAGAACTATGGACAGGTGGTGCCCCCTGGTGGCAGATCAATGTTCTGCTTCTGGCGGGCAGGACTCTTAGAGTCATGCCCATTCTTGGGTCTCATTGAGAACATGGAAAATATTATTCAGCCCATTCCATCCTCAGACAGAACACAGGGTGTTGAAAGGAGGTGGGAACCACAGAGCTGAGGAATGCAGAGGAAGGGCGTGGACAGGCCCTGGGGGCTCCAGGGACCAGGACTTGGAAGGCACAGTTGACCAGGCTCTTACCTTTGACCTTCCCCAGGATCTTGCTGAGGAAGTCAAGCCCAAAACTCACCTGGTGCTTTTGGAGGTTTAAAAGTCCCCCAACAATAATGATGCTTCTGACGCTGGGCCGTTTCATCCAGTTCACTGCTCAGATGTTATCCGAGGCCCACTGTATGCTGGGTGCCAGTCTCGCTGCTGAGGAAACAGAAGTAAACAAAACAGACTCCCCACTTTGGGCACTCTGGCTTCCTGCCTCCCGTATTATCCCTTTGGAACATATCCCTGCCGTGATTCCACTTGCCACCAGACTCCAGAGTGAGACAGATGTCCACCCGCCTGATCTTGGACTCTGGCCCGGAAGATGGCGAGCTAAATGAGCGTTTCCTACACATGTGAAAAAGAGGAAAACTCGACAGTCATGGTGGCGCACGCCTGTAATCCCAGCACTTGGGAGGCAGAGGCAGGCGGATCTCTGTGAGTTCGAGGCCAGCCTGGTCTACAAGAGCTAGTTCCAGGACAGGCTCCAAAACCACAGAGAAACCCTGTCTCGAAAAAGAAAAAAAAAAAAAAAAAGACTAGGGAGAGAGAACGGAAAAGGAGGGAGGGAAGGTTGGGACATCTCATAGGGCTGGAGGGCCAAGTTTCTCATGTGTGAAAATTCCCACTAGCTTTTTAAAAATTTATTATTATTATTTTGGTTTTTTTGTTTTTTCAAGACAGGGTTTCTCTGTGTAACAGCCTTGGCATCCTGGAACTCACTCTGTAGTCCAGGCTAGCTTTGAACTCACAGTCTACCTCTGACTCCTGAGTGCTGGCCACTACCTAGCCAGTTGTTCTATTGTTAATTCAAAAGTTTTTACTACAGTAGGTGAGAGAGTTCATTGTTTGAAGGTGCCTGCTGCCCCGCCTAAGAACCTGGATTCAGTTCCTGGGGACCCACTGATAGAAGAAGAAGTTCCTGACTCCTAGGGTTTGTCTTTACACACACACACACACACACACACACACACACACACACACACACACACACACACAGTAAAATTCTGTCTCAAAAAAACAGCTAAACAAAACAACTAATTTACCACCTTGACCCAGCAATTGTGATTGCTTAGGCACAGTTGTCTTTTGTTGTTGCTGTTGTTGTGTTTTTAAGATTTATTTATTTATTATGTATACAGTGTACTGTCTGTATGTCTGCCTGCATGCTCTAAGAGGGCACCAGATCTCATTACAGATGGTTGTGAGTCACCATGTGATTGCTGGGAATTGAACTCAGGACCTCTGGAAGAACAACCAGTTGCTCTTAACCTCTGAGCCAACTTCACAGTTTTTTGTTTTTTTTTTTTTTTTTTTTTGGTTTTTCAAGACAGGGTTTCTCTGTGGCTTTGGAGCCTCACAGTTTTTAATTAATTAATTAATTAGGGTTTTCAAGACCTGACCTTGAACTCACAGAGATTCCACCTGCCTCTCAAGTACTGGGATCAAAGGGGTGTCTCACCAGCACCCAGCTAATGTCTGCTTTTTATGATGATGCTCAGAGCCCCATGCCTCGGAGGTAAGCCCTCTACCAGCTGAACTGGGTCTCCAGACCAAGAAAATCTAAGGAGATGCAGCCATGCTGGTCCACTTCAAGGTTCTTCTCAAAACAAGAGAGATTGTTTAGCTCAGGCTAGTCTCAGACCTCCAGTAACTTCCTGTCTCTACCTCCTAAGTGCAGAGATCACCAGTTCCTGCCACCACAGCCAACGCACTCTTTGTTTTCCTGGGACCCCTTCCAAGGGACTTTATTTTATTTATTTATTTATTTATTTATTTATTTTTTTTTTTTTTTTTTTTTTTGGTTTATCGAGACAGGGTTTCTCTGTGGTTTTGGAGCCTATCCTGGAACTAGCTCTGTAGACCAGGCTGGTCTCGAACTCACAGAGATCCGCCTGCCTCTGCCTCCCGAGTGCTGGGATTAAAGGCGTGCGCCACCATCGCCCGGCCCTGGCTCATGGTTTCTTATGTGCAGCTTATGCATGCAGGAATCCATGGAGGTCAGAGGGCATTGGACCCACTAGACCTGGCGTGACAGCGGTTGTGGGTTCAAGTCTCCCCACTTCAGTGTTTTTTCTCTCTTCTCTCTCTCTCTCTCTCTTTTTTTTTTTTTTTTTTTTTTTTTTTTTTTTAGGTTTATTCAAGACAGGGTTTCTCTGTGGCTTTGGAGATTGTCCTGGAACTCTCCCAGTAGACCAGGCTGGCCTCGAACTCACAGAGATCCGCCTGCCTCTGCCTCCTGAGTGCTGGGATTAAAGGCATGCACCACAGCCACCTGACTCCCACTTTGCTTTTCATGAGATGGTGTCACACCTTGTGTCCCAGATATCTGGAGCTCATTAATTAGCCCAGGCTGGCTCTGAATTTACCATCCCCCTACTCTGTCTAGAGCCGGGACATTTGGCCTGTCACCATTTTGGTGCTGAGAATAAAATAAAATTTTCTTTTACTAAATTTAAAAACTAAAGTTCGGTGGGGCCTCCGCACATCTGAGCTCATCCATTGAACTTCAGCTTATTTCTTTAACAATAGTACTTCTCAGAAATATAAGAGAAAAAAAGAAAAAGTCTTTTTTTAAAAAATTACTTATTTTTTGTCTGTGTGACTGAAGCATGAGGGAATTCAGGCACAATGTACTGATGTGTAAATGACAACTCTGTGGAGTTGGGGCTCCCCTTCCACGTCTACATGAGCTCCAGGGGTCAAACTCAGCAGGTGCCTTTACCCAGTGAGTCGTCTCCCTGCCCCCCCCCCCCCCCCCCCCCCCCCCCCCCCCCCCCCGCCTACCAGCTTAGTTGCTTTTGCTGTGAGGTCCACTCACCGCCAGGAGGGCGGTTTCACACACCCGCCAGCCCCACAGAGGCACAGGTGGGTGATCTGCACTAGCCGTCAGCTTCCGGAATCTCTGGAACAAATGCTCTGACCTCTCAAGAAGGAGGTCCTTGGAGCTCAGTGATGGACAGTCTTGAACTTAAGAGAAAACTGGTCGGGCGGTGGTGGCGTACACCTTTAATCCCAGCACTCAGGAGGCAGAGACAGGTGGATCTCTGTGAGTTCGAGGCCAGCCTGATCTACAGAGTGAGTTCCAGGACAGCTTCTAAAACCACACAGAAAAACTCACTCTGTAGACCAGGCTGGCCTCTAAGATTCACCTGATTCTGCCTCCTAAGTGAAGCACGAACAATAAAAACTCAGAGAGAGAAACTGGAATTCAACCTGACCTAAAAACCCGGAAAGCACCACTACCGCCTGGTTTCTGTGGCAAGCTAGTGTGGCTGCTGGGATTAAAGGTGTGTGTCATTGCTGCCTGCCCTATAAAGCTGGCCAGTGGGATTATTTTACTTTTCTGAGCCTTAGGCAAGTTTTATTTTTTTTATTTTTTTATTTTTTTTATTTTTTTCGAGACAGGGTTTCTCCGTAGCTTTTGGTTCCTGTCCTGGAACTAGCTCTTGTAGACCAGGCTGGCCTCGAACTCACAGAGATCCGCCTGTCTCTGCCTCCCGAGTGCTGGGATTAAAGGCGTGCACCACCACCGCCCGGTGGAAAGTTTTATTTATTAAAATAAAAGTGAAATGTTGCTACACCCAAGTGCTGGGCTTGAAAATGTGCAGCACTTTAAAGTCAGAGGAGGGGTGGACCCAGGGTCTCACACAGGCCTAGTCAGCGCTCTGCTTCTGAGTCTCACGTCCAACCCTGAAGCTCATTGTTGGTGAGCAGGGAAGACAGGCTCTCATTATGTAATGAACTCAGGATCCTCTGTTCTCTGCCTGCTGAGTGCTGGGATTATATGCCTACACTACCAATATGGACCCTGAAGCACTTTGAGTTAAGGAATTTTAGCTTCATACATATTCGTAAATAATAATTTGGTCATTGGCCTTTGTTTATTGCCAAGGATATTCAGACACAATTTTTTTTTAATTGTCTTCCCTCCAGCCCCTTTTTGAGCCAGGCCTTCAAGTAGCCCAGGCTGGCCTTGAACTTGCTAAGTAGCAAAGGATGACTTTGAACTCCTGAAGCTCCTGCCTCCATATCCCAAGTGTTGGGGATACAGAAGAGTCTCATCATGCCTTGCTCATTTATTTTTGAGACAGGGTCTTGTTCTTGTGACCTCAAAGCTCCTGAATGCCTGTGACTACTGGCGCTTCCTACCACATTGGGCTTTGCAATCTGATTATTACTTTCCAAGAATTTCTTGTCTTCTTTTATTCCATGCCAGTCTGTCTGTCCTCCTCAAATAAAGCTGGAGACGACTGTATTCTATCAGTAGGCAAAGGATGTTGAAATTGTGTTTCCTGAACAGGCAATGTTGCAGCAATAACCACAATAATAGCCATCTTTTTCAACCACCACTGGGTTTGTAGGAAAATAAACTGCCTTCCGTTGTCAGTGCATAAGGACGCAACCTCTCTGGAGATCATTTACTAACGTGTATCAAAATATGCGGGGCTGCTGAGATGGCTCAGGGGATAAAAGCTCTGGGACCAAGCTCCATCACTGGGACTCTTATAAGCTGTCCTCTGACCTCCGCATACACACACGGTGGCATGACTGTGCCTACACAAATGCACATACACAAAGAAATAATGTAAGCAATGTAAAAACACACAGTAAGCTGGTCACAGTGGCACACGCCTTTGATCCCAGCACCCAGGAGGCAGAAGCGGGGGTGGGGGTGGGGGGGAATCTCTGTGAGTTCAAGGCCAGCCTGGTCAATATAGTGAGTTTCAGGCTAGCCTAGGCTACAGAGTGAGACCCTGTCTCAATAAACAAACAAACAGCCACGGGTGGTGTAAACCTTTAAACCCAGTACTCCAGAGGCAGAGACAAGCAGATTTCAGAGTTCAAGGTTAGTCTGGTCTACAGAGGGAATTCCCGAACAGCAGAGAAATCTTGTCTCAAAACGAATGACCAAACAAAATCAATTAATTAATTAAAAAAATAAAGAAAAGTCTGCCCAGTAGCAGGGCTGGGTTGTAGGTTAGTGGTGGACACTGCCTGTCTTTAGCGTGTGTGGACCTACGTTTCATTCCAGGACTGACTGAGAAGATTCAGTGATAAGGCATTTGTCCTTGACCTGACAGCCCAGCAGGAAAGTGGGTGCCACCGTTTCCATGGCAATGCATTGGTGATTACAGGGGGAAACAACCTAAATTTCCAGGCATAAGTTGGGCGGGGAACGGCACCACACACAGGAACTATTCTGCACAGCCAGAGAAAGGAGGAAGGGCTGTTTGGGTCCAAGGACCAAGCTCCAGGACATGCTGTCAACTGAAAACAAAGCAGGAGGGGTGGGGTGACTGGTGAATGCCATCTTCTGTGTGAAGGGCTCAAGTGTTTGTGTTTGCTTCCAGAAAAAGAGGAAGCATTCCAAGAAATCAAGAAGACCGGTTTTAAGTGGAAAAACAAGGAAAGAGCACAGACAGCCGCGGAGGAAGTAAGTTTCCTCTGTGAATTATTTTCCATTTGGCTTTAAGATTTCTGTTCTGGGGGGCTGGAGAGATGGCTCAGAGGTTAAGAGCATCGCCTGCTCTTCCAAAGGTCCTGAGTTCAATTCCCAGCAACCACATGGTGGCTCACAACCATCTGTAATGAGGTCTGGTGTCCTCTTCTGGCCTGCAGGCATACATACAGACAGAATATTGTATACATAATAAATAAATAAATTTATTAAAAAAAAAGATTTCTGTTCTGCTCTTACGTGTTTGTTTGTTGGAGTTACACATGCACATGCCACAGAACACATATGCACAACTAGAGGACGGAGAACAACTTCCGGGAGTCGTTCGTTTCTCTTTTACTAGCTTATGGGCTCCCAGGGATGGCTAACTTGGGTTGTTAGCCTTGGTGGCAAAAGCCATCTTGGCGGCCCATTCTTGTTGTTTTTTATGTTTTTATTAAGCCCAGATCCACGAAGTTCCCCAAAAACCAACAAGGAGACCGAGTCCCATATGTAAAAGCAAAGAGCCTTTATTTTATACAAGTTTGCAAACTTGGTCTCTCCATGTGTCCTATATATTGGAATAACTGGAGAGCCCCAGGTCAGTTAGAGTTGGGTTTTTCTAGTAGTAAAGGTAGGGGTGAGGAATTTCTAAGGTTCAGGACCCCAGTTGGCTGGCATTTGTCTAGGAGTGTGCCGGTGAGTGTGCTGGCAGGTGATCTTATCTACAAAGATTGGAACTTGGAATGTTAGGCATTTCCTTTGGATGATCTGTTCTTGGGTGATGTTCTGGTAATCTCAGTTTGTGGTTCTTTCTGCAACCAGGAATTGCTTCAGGGTAAATTATTGAGACTCAGGCCTCCATTAAGCTAATCATGGCTAGGCCCTACACTGCAGGTGATAATGGTTGGAAGTTAAGAACTTCCTTTCGGTGGTCTGGTCTTACTAAGCTTCTCATGGCTGTCTGAGTCCTACAGTTTTATTTCTGGAGTGCTACTGGAGAGATTGGCTCAGTGGTTAAGAGCATTTACCGCTCTTCCAACGACCAGGGTTCAGTGTCCAGCACCCACATGGCAGCTCACCACTATCTGTAACTCCAGCTCCAGGGGATGTGACCAGCTAACTTCTTCAAGTTCCTACAAACACGCATACTGGTAGTGTTCAGGCATCTGTACAGGCCTGCCCTCGGGGTCCTGACAGGATACATCCTCAGCTGAAGCCACTAAGAGCAACCCCTGTGCACATTTGCTATGTTCCCTTTTAAAAGGTGGACTTGGCCAGGTGGTGCTGGCACACGACTTTAATCCCAGCACTTGAGAGGCAGAGGCAGGTGGATCTCCGTTCAAGGCCAGCCTGGTTCACAAAATGAGTTCCAGAACAGCCAAGGCTACACAGAGAAACCCTGTCTTGAAAAACAAACAAACAAACAAACAAACAAACAAAAAAAGGTGGGCCTGCCTACCTCGTGTGTGTGTGTGTCCCTCCCTCCCTCCCTCCCTCCCTCTTTCTCTTCAGCCACTTTTGTCCCTAGAGACTGGTCTCTACCCCCTTTTCTCTCCTCTTTCAATAAACTTCCCATGTGAGCCCTGTTGCATGGTATGACTTCTCTTCGTGGCCTCTTCTGAGTCCTTTGTGGGGGTCACCTGTCTTGGTGGTTGTGGAAGTTAGCTCAGACAAGACCAGCACCGCAAAGGTTCTGACATCCTTCCAAGTCCAGACACTTCCAGGATTCATGCTCACAGAAGGAAGTGGGAAGGGAGGGGTTTTAGCCACTGCTTTACTGTCATGACCAAACACCATGACCAAGGCAAGTTATAAAGAAAGCATTGGGCCGGGCAGTGGTGGCGCACGCCTTTAATCCCAGCACTTGGGAGGCAGAGGCAGGCGGATCTCTGGGAGTTCGAGACCAGCCTGGTCTACAAGAGCTAGTTCCAGGCACCAAAGCTACAGAGAAACCCTGTCTCGAAAAACCAAAAAAATAAAAGAAAGCATTGGCTCCAGAGGATTAGAGTCCAGGGTCATCATGGTGGGGAGCATGGCAGCAGGCGAGTGTGGCGCTGGAGAAGTAACCGAGAGCTCACACCAGCTCCACAAGCCCAAAATACACCCTGCAAGGGACCCCCTCAGTGACATTCTTAAACTTTTCCAAACACTTCCACCGAGTGTGGACTAACATATGGGGGCCAGTCTCGCTCAAACCACCACAAGGGGTTGTACCAGTTGCCTCTTGTCAAGTTGGCACAAACTTGCCATGAGGAAGAGGAACCATGATTGAGGAATTGCCTGCAGGCAAATGTGTGGGGCATCCTCTTGATTAATGATTGATGTTGGAGGGCCCAGTTCGCTGTGGGCGGTGCCACCCCAGGGCAGATAGTCCTGAGCTGCAATGGGAAGGAAGCAGAGTGAGCCCTGAGGAGCCAGTACACTCCTCCAGGGACTTCCTCTGGTGGTGGACTGTGAGGGGGGCTGGACGCTGAAACAAAAAGGCAGAGAGCTGTCATCTTCTCCCGCCCCACCCCTGCCCCTCCCCTCAGTGGCTTTGGTGTGAACGCTCCCAGTGGGAACTTGAATTCCAAGATCTTCTGCTGGGCAAGCAGACAACTAGCAGGTTCAGCACTCAGGACTCCATCTGACAGTCCCTTCTTAAAACCATCTCTCCAAGCCGGGCGGTGGTGGCGCACGCCTTTAATCCCAGCACTCAGGAGGCAGAGGCAGGTGGATCTCTGTGAGTTCGAGGCCAGCCTGGTCTACAGGGTGCACGTGGAGGTCAGAGGACAACCTGCAGAAGTTTGAGGATTCTGGGGACTGAACCCTGGTTGTCAGGCTTGTCCACAAGCATCTTCATCTGCTAGGCTATCGCAAAGGCCCACATTATTTTGTTTAATCTACATTAGGCTCTCCTTAGATTTCTTGCAAAGGAATGCAAATCTTTATAGCAAAAATGCTCTGGTCAACCCTACTTCCAAGAAATGATCCTTCTGCTTACTCCTTTTGTTATGGCTGAGTGATTGACTTTTAGATCCAAAGAGAAGCAGATTCAAATTACAATGCCACTATTTACCAGCTGTGGGAGCCTGGGGACACTCAAGTCCCAAAATTGGATAATTGATCACCTAGTCTATATCTGGCTCAAGGTAGAAAGCCTGCCAACTCGTGGGAAAATAAGCCCAGACTCCTAGTTTCCCAATGTGATTTGAGTGGAGACAAAGTACCTGACTTTCATCGTAGCTGTTTTAAATATTCTTTTAAAGATTTATTTATTTTACGGATATGTGTGCTCTATCTGCATGTACAACTTTCTGCCAGAAGAGGGCGTCAGCTCCCACTAGAGAAGACTGTGAGTCACTGGGTGGTTACTGGGAACTGAACTGAGGATCTCTGCTTTTGTCTGTTTGGTAAACTGGTGTTTTAGGTTTTTCGAGACAAGGTTTATCTGTAGTCTATTCTAGAACTTGCTCTGTAAACCAAGCTGGCCTCAAACTCACAGAGATCTGCCTGCCTCAGCCTCCCGAGTGTTGGGATTAAAGGCATGCACCACCATCACTCGGCTGAAATAACAATCTTTATGGACAAATTTGAATTTCTTTATTTGTGAATTTATTCATTTGTGCTGTGAACATGGAAGAAAAATGATTGGGTTAAAATTCTACCTCTACCTGGTTCCTCTTGGTTAAATAATTGAGCCCTATGAATCTAGTTGAGATGAGAAGGCTAACGCCTACTTCAGAGAATAGCTCAACATGGCGGCCTGCAATCCTGGCACTCAAATTCAAGAGGCTGAGGAGGGTAGATCACTAAGTTTGAGGCCAGCCTGGACTAAATAGTTTCAGGTCAGCCATGGCTACATGGTAAAAGACTGTCTCAAATAGTAAAAACAACAACCCCTCCCCAGAGGCAGAGAGAGAGAGAGAGACAGGAAAAGGGAAGAAAGAAAAAAGAAAAAAGAAAAGGGAGGAGGAGGGATGTAGGAAAAAGAAAAAAATGGAAATTTGAAACCCAAAGGGGAAGGTTAGAGAGAAGAGAGTCATAAAGTCGGCTGGCCAGCGGTAGCTATTCTGGGCTGTTTGTCCTTCCCACCCTCTTCTTGGATCAGACCCCAGCCACACTTTGCATTTGGGATGTTCTTCCTCTGCTGCTGGGCTGAGCTGAACTGAGTTGCTTCCGTTCCCCTTAAATATCCTTCCCTCCGGACAGGATGTTCCCAACCAGCCCAAGACGCGGCAGCCCTGCTCAGCCAGGCTAACTTTAGTTTGCTATTTTCAGTCAGAATTTGCCCTATACTTATCCACACTGAATGCCCTCTCCAGGTGGGACAATTCTTAGGTGATACACCAGGACTGTGGGACAGAGATGCTTAGTTTCAACTAGACAATCAAGCCGGCAGTGGTGGCACACGCCTTTAATCCCAGCACTTGGGAGGCAGAGGCAGGTGAATCTCTGTGAGTTCGAGACCAGCCTGGTCTACAAGAGCTAGTTCCAGGACAGGCTCCAAAGCCACAGAGAAACCCTGTCTCGAAAAAAAAAAAAAAAAAGCCGGGCCATGGTGGCGCACGCCTTTAATCCCAGCACTCGGGAGGCAGAGGCAGGCGGATCTCTGTAAATTCGAGACCAGCTTGGTCTACAAGAGCTAGTTCCAGAAACCCTGTCTCGAAAAACCAAAAAAACAAAAAACAACAATGAGACAATCACCACATGCCTGTAATCCTAGCATCTAGGAATCTGAGGTGGGGATCACCTTGCATTTGAGGACAGACTAAAATACACAATGAGATTTGTTTGTTTTGTTTTTGTTTTGTAACAGTCCTGGATACTGGCTTTGTAGACCAGACTGGCCTTGAACTCACTGAGATTCACTTGCCTCTGCCCCTCAACTACTGGGATTAATGGCGTGTGCCACCATTGCCCAAGGAGATTCTGTTTTATTTATTTTATTTTATTTTATTTTATTTTATTTTATTTGGTTTTTCGAGACAGGGTTTCTCTGTGGCTTTGGAGCCTGTCCTGGAACTAGCTCTTGTAGACCAGGCTGGTCTCGAACTCACAGAGATCTGCCTGCCTCTGCCTCCCGAGTGCTGGGATTAAAGGCGTGCGCCACCATCACCCGGCGAGATTCTGTTTTAAAAAATCCAAACCAGAGATGTCAGAGGTTACGAGCATTGGCTGTTCTTCTGTAGGTCCTGAGTTCAGTTCCCAGTGACCACATGGTGGCTCACAACCATCTATAACGGAATCTGGTGCCCTCTTCTGGTGTGCAGGCATACATGCAGACAGAACATTGTGTAAATACATCTGTTCTAGAGAACCCAAGTTTAATTCCCCAGCACCCACATGGCACCTCACAACTGTTCTCAACTGCAGTCCTGGGCAACTTGTACCCTCTTCCGGCCTCTGTGGGCACTACAGGCATGTGCGCACACAGACGTACATGCAGGCCAACACTGACACACAGGAGTTCAAAAACAGCCTTAGCTACATACAGATTCTAGGCCAGCCTGAGCTGCCTGAGATCCTGCCTCAAAACAAACAAAAGGAATCGACTTGTGGAATTGGAGGTATAGGGAAATTCTAGCTCAGAGAGTATGGGATCAAGGATTCTTGAGATACTTACCCTCTCGACATGGCTCCTCAGGGCCCTGGGCTCCAGTCCAGGAATTCAGAATTACTAGCAGAACACAATACCTAGGTCCTAGCACCTCTACCCACACCTGCACTGAGTCGTGACTGGGACCAGACCTGATGGCTTCACATGCTGACAAATATCTAACACTGGCAGCTTTGATTTGTAGTACTTGTGACTTCTGTGGTCTCCAATTCCCATTATGGCCAATTTCAAGTAAATTTTTTTTTTTTTTTTTTTTTGGAGACAAGGTTTCTCTGTAGCTTTGGAGCCTGTCCTGGAACTCACTCTGTAGACCAGGCTGGTCTCGAACTCACAGAGACCCGCCTGTCTCTGCCTCCAGAGTGCTGGGATTAAAGGCGTGCGCCACCACTGTCCAGCTTAATTATCATTTCAAAATGCCCCAAATGGCACAGCTCTGGCTCAGGGCTTGAGCCCTTGAGCCCAGGCTGGGATTGCACCTCACACATTCCACTCAGACTGAGAGTGTGGAGGAAGCCATTTCTCAAGGGGCAGGAACTGTGCTAGCGCAGGGGTGTGGTGAAAACAGCAGGTGGAAGGCAGTGGGTGTCCGTCAATCACGCTGCTGCTCACATTTGCTAAAGTAGTCCCCAAAAGAAGGGGTGCCATGGGTAGATCATGCCCCCCACAAGCAAGCCTAAGAAGCAGTCCTCAGTGCTGGTATTGGAAGTACAGGCCCGATGGCAGGTGCTTAGGGCACCAAGGCTCCATCCTAATGAACGCACCTGGGTCAGCCGTACAATTGTAAAATGGACAGAGGCTGGAAATTTTGGTGTCTGGCTGGAGAGATGGCTTAGCGGTTAAGAGCACTGACTGTTCTTCCAATGGACCTGGGTTCAATTCCCAGTACCCACATGGTGGCTCACAACCATCTGTAACTCCAGTTCCAGAGGATCCAACACCCTCCTCTGTGGGCACTGCACATACATGGTGCACCATGATACAGGTGGGCAAATGATCCATACACGTATAAGTAGATATTAAAAAGAAAGAAACTGAGCATCAGCTAGAAACAACATATTCTGAGGCGTGTGTGTGTATGCTTGTGAGAAGCATTTATGTGAGCGGGAGTATGTGTGGAGGTCAGAGACAGTTTTCAGGACTTGGTTCTCTCCATCTACCATGTAGATTCTGGGCATCAAACTCAGGTCATCAGGCATGGTAGCAAACACCTTTATCCGGTGAGCCATCTTGGTAGTCCTGGTCTTGAACTCTTGGCCTTCCTGACTAACTCCTATCTACTAGGATTACAAGCGTGCATTACCAGGCCCAGTTCTGCAAATTCAATCTCCTGCTCAGGCCTTTCCTGCCTTCTTCATTTCTGACACTGGGTAACATAGCAAGGGGGTCCTCCCCAGATGTCTGTACTTGATATAGGCGCTCTCTCTCTCTCTCTCTCTCTCTCTCTCTCTCTCTCTCTCTCTCTCTCTCACACACACACACACACACACACACACACACACAAAATGTAGCCCTGGCTAGCTTGTTTTCTTTAAATCACCCTGCCCTCAGTATTCTGTTATAGAGCCAACGTGGGCCAAAGTAGGGAGTCACCTTAACGTTTTAGGACAATGAGTCTTTATTCTCATGTTCCTGGATCTGCAGATGCAGGCTGGGCCGGTCTGCTTTCATTTGCAGTGATCTGAACTGACCTGAATATTCCTAATCCTTCTTGGGCCAGTGGCTCCCTGGGGTATGTCCTTCTGAAGGTGACTGTGGAAACTCCAGGGACAAAATCAAATTATGTAAGCAGGGACAGGGGGAGGGAGGGGGGGAGCGTATCTCAGCGGCTGAGCAGTTGCCTAGCATGCGCAAGGCCCTGGGACGATGTCCAGCATCAAAAAAACCCCAAAGCCAAAACAAACGAACATCAGGAACTCTGGGAGCCCAAGGCAGGCTCTGCTCATAGGATATTTGTTAATATCGCATGGGCCAGAGCGAGTCACACAGCCAAGCTCAACATGGGTGGGAGGCGCAAAGCCTTCCTTCCTCAGCTGGAGGCCTGGGGAATTACTTGGCATTCACAGGTTTGATGAAAACCACCACATACATTGTTGATAATCCTGAAAACCTTTTTCTTTATCTAGTGCTCTGTAGATGTAGATACTCCTCCAAGTCAGTAGACGTAGGTTTAATTTGTCATTTATTTATTTATTTATTTGTTTGTTTATTTATTTATTTTGGTTTTTCGAGATAGGGTTTCTCTGTGGCTTTGGAGCCTGTCCTGGAACTAGCTCTGTAGACCAGGCTGGTCTTGAACTCACAGAGATCCGCCTGCCTCTGCCTCCCGAGTACTGGGATTAAAGGCGTGCCCCACCATCGCCCGGCTAATTTGTCCTTTAAAAAAAAACAAAAACATTTTGCTGGGTGGTGGTGGTGCACACCTTGAATCCCAGCACTCAGGAGGCAGAGAGGCAGGCGGATCTTTGTGAGTTTGAGGCCAGCCTGGTCTACAGGTTCCAGGACAGGCTCCAAAGCTACAAAGAAACCCTGTCTCAAAAAACAAACGAACAGCTGGGCGATGGTGGCGCACGCCTTTAATCCCAGCACTCGGGAGGCAGGGGCAGGCGGATCTCTGTGAGTTCGAGACCAGCCTGGTCTACAGAGCTATTTCCAGGACAGGCTCCAAAGCCACAGAGAAACCCTGTCTTGAAAAAACAAACAAGCAAAAACAAACAAACAAAAATAAAAACAAAAACATTTTTATTACATTTTATTTAGTTACTGTGGGTGTGTATGTCATGGCATGTACGGACAGGTCAGAGGCCAACTTTAGGAGTGGGTCCTTCCTTCCACCATGTGGATTCCGGGGACTGAGCTCAGACCCTCAGGCTGTGCAGCAAGTCCCCACTGAGTTGTCTCCTCAGCCCCCACCACTCTCTTGAGTACTTGCACTAAAAAATTCTTCAGTGTAAACACACGTTCATAGATCATTGCATCCGTGAATTAGCTAAGGATGGGTAGGATGGATGTTTGGGTTGTATCAGGTCTTTTTTTTTTTTTAATAATTCTGGGCTGCAGATGCAGCTCAGCTCACTCAGTTGGTGGCCTGCTTTCCTACAAACAGAATGTTCTGTTTTTGATCCCCAGCTTCCTACAAACAGAATGCCGTGGCACATGCCTGTAATCCTAGCACTTAGAAGGAGAAAGCGGGGGGATCAGAAGTTTAAGGTCACTCTCGGCTACATAGGGGGTTTGAGATATCTTGGGCTACACAAATCTGCCTCATAAAAAAAGAACAAAACTGAAAAACTGAATTAATACATATGTTCCTATATATTCTCATTTCGAGCTTAAGGATCAGCAAGTCAAGGCTTATAGACCAAACCCAGCAAGGTGCAATTTACTATAAATAAGGTTATATTGAAACTCAGTAATTTGCATAAAATCAGTGGTTGGTTTCACCCTATCCTGGAAGAGCTGAGTCATGGACACAGAAACCCAGCGGTCCAGGAGACTAAACTGCTTCATACCTTGGAAACACCACTATATTTTTGTTTTCATTTTTGTTTGTTTAACTTCTTTTATATTGGTGTTTTAATTGCTTGTATGTCTGTGTGAGGATGTAGGGTTCCCTGGAACTGGAGTTACAGACAGTTGTGAGCTGGGAATTGAACCCAGTTCCTCTGGGAGACCAGCCAGTGCTCTTAACCACTAAGCCATCTCTCCAGCCTCTTGTTTTCTTTTTTTGAGACAGGGTCTTACTATGTAGCCCTGTCTGGCTTGGAACTCACTATATAGGCCAGGGTGATTTGCTTGCCTCTGCCTCCCCAGTGCTGGGATCAAAGGTGAGTGCTACCATGCCTGAGATGAGAAAAAGGATATATTTTTTTAAAATGTAATGGGGGTGAAGGGGTTAGAGAGATTGCTCAGTGGTTAAAAGCATTAGCTGCTCTTTCAGAGGACTTGGCTTCGATTCTCAGAACTGACGTGGTGACTTACAAACCATCTGTAATTCCAGTTTCAGGGGACCCAGTGCCCTCTCCTGGCCTCTGGGCACCAGGTACACACGTGATACACAGACATACATGAAGGCAAAACATTTATACACATAGAGTAAATAAAAACTTTAACAATTACCTTAGCTGGGTGCCTTAAATCCCAGCACTTGGGAGGCAAAGGCAGGTGGATCTCTGGGAGTTCGAGGCCAGCCTGATCTACAAGAGCTAGTTCCTGGCGATGGTGGAGCACGCCCTTAATCCCAGCACTCGGGAGGCAGAGGCAGGTGGATCTCTGTGAGTTCGAGACCAGCCTGGTCTACAGAGCTAGTTCCAGGACAGGCTCCAAAGCCACAGAGAAACCCTGTCTCGAAAAACCAAAACCAAAAAAAAAAAAAAAAAAAAAAAGAGCTAGTTCCGGGATGGGCACCAAAGCTACAGAGAAATCCTGTCTCGAAAAACCAAATAAATAAATAAATAAATAAATGGAAAAGAAAAAAGAAAAAAAAATAAAAATAGCCTAGAGAGATGGCTTAGCACTGCTCTTCCAGAGGTCCTGAGTTCAATTCCCGGCAACCACATGGTGGCTCACAACCATCTACAGTGGCATCTGATGCTCTCTTCAGCCAGGCAGGCCTACATAGAACACTCATATATACAAACTACATAAAAAACAAACTTTAAAAAAGAAGATTTATATTTATTATGTATATAGTGTTCTGCCTGCATGTATCCTTGCAGGCCAGAAGAGGGCACCAAATCTTATTACATATGGTTTGAGCTACCATGTGGTTGCTGGGAATTGAATTCAGGACCTCTGGAAGGGCAGTCAGTACTCTTAACCTCTGAGCCATCTCTCCAATCTCTCCAATCTTTTTTTTTTTTTTTTTTTTTTTTTTTTTTTTTGAGACAGGGTTGCTTTGTGTAGCTTTCTTTGGAGTCTGTCCTGGAACTCACTCTGTAGGCCAAGCTGGCCTCAAACTTGCAGAAATCTGACTGCCTCTGCCTCTTGAGTGCTGGGATATACACACACACACATGCACACAAATATCAGGGCAGGGACTCAACCGGTTATATTTAGGAATGTGTGAATATACAAAAAAATATGGATCCAATAACAATGAAAAAAGAGGATGTGAATTTGAAGGCTATCAGGGAAGGTACATAGGAAGATTTGAAGGGATGAAACAGAAGGGAAGAAATGTTCTAACTAAATTATAATGTCAAAAATAAATTGTTTTGGGGGAGTTTCGGGACAGGGTTTCTCTGTGTAGCCCAGGTTCTCCTGAAACTAGCTTTGTAGGCTAGGCTGGCCTCGAACTCACAGAGATTCACCTGCCTCAGCTTCCTGAGTACTGCGATTAAAGGTGTGCATCACCATAGTCCAGCTCAAAAGTAAAAATTTAACAGAAAAAAACAAATAACCCTTTGTCAGCAGATCATGTACTAGTGTTTTTATTAAGAGTTATAAATTGAAGGCTGGAAAGTTGGCTCATAAGAGCACTTGCTGTTCTTGCAAAGAACGGACATTTGATTCCCAGCAACTACACGGAAGAATAAATACCATTTCTTTGGGCACCAGGCATGTATGAGGTACAGACATGCGTGCAGGCAAAATACCCATACACACAAAGTAAAATAAACATGGAAAATATTTTTCAAAAATATTTAATTTATTTTTTATTTAATGTGCATTCATGTTTTGCCTACATATATGTCTGTGTGAAGGTGTTGGATCCCCTGACACTGGAGTTACACATGGTTGTGAGCTGCCATGTGTGTGCTGGGGATCAAACCTGGGTCCTCTGGAAGAGCAGCCAGTGCTCTTAACTGCTGAGTCATCTCCCCAGCCCCATAAAAAGTATCTTACGGCCAGGTGGTGGAGGTGCATACCTTTAATCCCAGCACTCAGAAGGCAGAGACAGGTGGATCTCTGTGAGTTCCAGGCCAGCCTGGTCTACAAAGTGAGTTCCAGGATAGTCAGGACTGTTACACAGAGAAACCCTGTCTAGGAAATAAAAAAAAAAAGTTATAAATTGAACAAAGTTGGGGAATGGCAGGGAGGTAGTAGTAGATGGATATGATTAAAATACATGAAATAAATGTATGAAAATTTCAAAGCATAAATAAAAATTATCTTGGCACAGTGACAGCCACTTTAGATGTAACATTAAGTCCCTGGAAAGAATCATTATAAACAAACAAACAGCTAGAGTGTGGTGGCCTAAGCCTACAATCCCAGCACTTTGGCTGCTAACACAGGATGATCTTGAGCTGATGCTAGCCTTGGCTACACAGTGAGCCCCAGTGTCAAGAGACAGAAGCTGAACAGCGAAGGACGATGTCTCTGTCCTGCCATCAGCGATGTTCGGTGGCTCTAATACATACGGTCAACACAGGCACACGTTTTCTTCATTTAATCTTCTTAGTGCTGGGGAGTTTGTGACTCAGGCTGGCCTTACCTGCAGATCTTCCTGCCTCAGCCTGCAGAGATCTGGGATTATTCCACTGGGGTTGAGGATTAAACCCAGGGCCTTCATCTGCCAGGCACGTGCTGCACCGCCACAATGTCCTAACACTCCATCCTGCCCCGCCCCTTTTATCCTAAATGATTTATTTTATGTGTTTTGCTTATGTGACAGTGTCAGATAGAACTCCAGGTGGAATTAGAGTTACAGGCAGTTGTGAACTGCCACATCGGTGCTGGGAATTGAACCAGTGTTTGTAACCTCCGCGCCGTCTCTCCAGCCCCTTCCTCATAGCCTCTATTTTACTCTTCTCACTTGGTGTTTCATTCATTCATTCATTCATTCATTCATTCATTCAGTTTTGTTGTTTCAGTTTATTGAAAGTCCTTTTTTTGTTTGTTTGATTTTCAAGATAGGATTTTTCCCCCCCCCCCATGTAACAGCTCTGTCTGTCCTGGACCTCACTCTGTAGACCAGTCTGGCCTCTAACTCAGAAAGCCTCCTGCTTCTCCCTCCCTCCTGAATACTGAGATTACAGGTGTGTGCCACCACCACCCACCTAAAAATTCCTTTTAAATTTTATACCCTGTTTTTTTTTTTTTTCTTTTTTTTTTTTTGGTTTTTCGAGACAGGGTTTCTCTATGGCTTTGGAGCCTGTCCTGGAACTAGCTCTGTAGACCAGGCTGGTCTCGAACTCACAGAGATCCGCCTGCCTCTGCCTCCCGAGTGCTGGGATTAAAGGCGTGTGCCGCCATCGTCCGGCTACTATACCCTGTTCTTAGAAAATAAAAACAAGGGCCAATTAAAAAAATAGCCCAGTAGGCAAAATGGCTTGGTGCTAACCTGGTGTCCTGAGTTGGAGCCACAAGGTAGAAGAGGGTCAAGTCCCCTAAGTTGTCCTCTGAACTCTACATTTGCGCCAGGGTATGAACAAGTGTACACACACACACACACACCAGAATTGTTGAGAGAGGTCTATAATCCCATCACTCAGGAAGTGGAGGCCAGCTGGGCGGTGGTGACCATGCCTTTAATCCCAGCACTTGGGAGGCAGAGGCAGGCAGATCTCTGTGAGTTCCAGACCAGCCTGGTCTACAAGAGCTAGTTCCAGGACAGGAACCAAAAAGCTACGGAGAAACCCTGTCTCGAAAATAAAAAAAAAAAAAAAGGAAGTGGAGGCCGGACATCCTCTGTCACTTAGCGAGTTTGAGGTCTTCCTGGACCGCCCGAGATCATATCTCAAAATAACAACCAAATGAAAGCCTAACTAAAAACAAAACAGCCAGGTTTGGTGTTGTGTCCTTTAGAGGCCAGCACTTGGGAGGCAGAAGCAGGCTGACTTCTGTGCGCTTTAATGCTAGGAAGACAAAACAGAAAATAAAGCAAACAAAAAACTAGCAGGAGCAACAACAATACAGCAAAACAAAGTCACACACACACCAAAACTAACCAAACATAACAATAGCAAAACAAAGTCACACACACACACCAAAACCAAACCAAACATAACAATAGCAAAACAAAGTCACACACACACCAAACACAACAACAAAATCCAAACTAAACCAAACAAATCCTCCCACACAGGAAATCAAAAAGGAAAAATAAACTGAAATCCAAACAGTACTGATCCAGTTCAGTGGCAGAGTACTTGCCTAGTTCAATTAACAATATCACGCACTCTTAGGAGGCAGAGACAGGTGGATCTCTGTGAGTTCCAGACCAGCCTGTTTTACAGCGTGAGTTCTAGGACAGGCTCCAAAGCTACAGAGAAGCTCTGTCTTAAAAGACTCCTAAAACAAAAACAAAACGAAAAACAAATATCACACACGTACACACATTAATAAAGTAGTCGGGTGTGGTGGTAGATGCCTGTAATCCTAGCCCTTAAGAGGTAGAGCCCAGAGGCTCAGACCAAAGTCAGTCTAGGCTACCTAGTGAATTTAAGGACTGTCTGGACTATAAGAAATCTTGTCTCAAAAATACAAGTAAAGCCTTTAACCCCAGCACTTGGGAGGCAGAGGCAGGCAAATCTCTGAGTTTAAGGCCAACCTGGTCTACAGAGCTAGTTCCAGGGCAGCCAGGACTACACATAAAACAAACAACAACAACAACAAAATCCCCCACAAGTAAATAATTAAAATGAGGCCTGGAGATAGTCCAGGAGTCTTTATGTCCCACCAGTCGACTCCCAAATAAGGACATGGAGACATTAATTATGAAAGCGTGGCCTTAGCTTAGATTTGTCCCACTACCTGTTATAACATAAATTAACCTGCCTTTATAATCTACATTTTACCATGTGGTTTTTTACCTTTCTTTTATTCCGTGCACCCGAATCCCTGCATAGCTCATTGGCATTTCTGGTGTACCTACATTCTCCTGTTCTTCCTTTCTCTCCCCGGAAGTTCTGCCTAAACCTAGCCATTGACCATTCAGCTTTTTATTACACCAATCACAGCAAATACGTCCTCACAAGGTGTACAGGGATGCCACAACACCAGCAGGTAGAGGCACTTGCTGTGACCTCCGCCAACCTGAATGATCCCTGAAGCCCATGCAGAGGTTGAAGGAAGAAGCTGACTTCACGGGAGTTGTCCTCTGACCTCCACACATTCAGTGTGGCATGTGGGCACAGGCACACACCAGGCTCAAGTGAATACTGAACAGTAATAGCAAGTAAATAAAAATGAAAAAACAAACTGAGAAAACGATCCGTCTATCTCCTTGCTTGCTTCAGTGTTTGCCTGTGTGTGGAGACCATGGATCATCAGATGTCTTCCTTAGCTGCTGTAAAACCATTTTCTTTCTCTCCTTGCACAGTGTGTGTTACACAGAGTTAACTCGGCTCTTCAGGCTTTGCAGCAGGTACCTTTTCCCTGCTGAGCCATCCCACCAGCCCTGTCAATCTTTCTTTTTGAGATAGGGTCTTTCACTGGAGCATGCTGATTGGCTAGGCTGGCTGGTTGGCCAGAGAGCCCCAGGAATGCTCTTGACCAGTCTCCTCCATTCCTATCCCTAGCCCCGGGAGGTGGGAGTTTGGGGGTGGGGGGTGGGGGTGGGGAGATGGGGGTGGGGGTTAGATACATGCTGCAGTACTTGGCTTCTTAATTGTGAATTCTTCTGCATTCAGGGCAAGCACTTTAATGACCGAGCTTATCTCCCTAGCCCTAGATAATTTGTGTTACTTTGATTACTCTGTCTTCTTTCTGGCTCATGTAATAAATATAATAAATAAATAAATAAGACGATGCAGGTGTTTGGACACAAAATCCTGGCAGCTGGTGCACTTCACACCTGTGTAGATGCTCTGAATCCCTGAAGAAGCCACCTTTAAATGACTGTCATGCTTCAGACCACCAGGGCTTTCTCAGGTCACTGAGGGAAAGCCTAAAATACTCCCGGTAGCTTCTGAGGTCCCTCAGGACCTGGCACTTGCTGATAAGGACACTCTGGCTTGTCCTAAATTTAACTCTGAGGAGGGACTGGAGATGAAGGGAGAGATAAAGGAGAGAAGTCACTGAACAGCCAGTTAACTGATGGCCCAAACCAGCAAAAGACCTTCCCACTCCTCCTGACTCAATGTGGTTGCCTAAGCCTGTAATCCTAGTACTCGGGAGGCGCAGGCAAGAGGACCATGAGTTCTAGGCTAGCCTGTGTTATAGGACTAAGACAGTATCTCAAAGCCAAACAAGGGGGTTGGCTTGCTTGGTGAAGTGCTTAATGTGTAAGCCTGAGGACACAGCCAGGCGGTGGGTGGCGCACGCCTTTAATCCCAGCACTCGGGAGGCAGAGGCAGGTGGATCTCTGTGAGTTTGAGGCCAGCCTGGTCTAGAAGAGCTAGTTCTAGGACAGGAACCAAAAAGCTACGGAGAAACCCTGTCTCGAAAAAAAAAAAAAAAAAAAAAAAAGCCTGAGGACACGAGATCTAATCCCAAGCAGTCAGGTAAAAGAAGCTAAACGCACTGGGAAGCAGAGATGAGAGGATCCCTGGGGCTTCCTGTCCCCAGTGCTCAAGTAAAAAGTTAAGCTGCACTGGGAAGCAGAGATAAAAGGATCCCTGGGGCTTTCTGGTCAACCAGTCTAGCCAATCCATGACCACTAGGCTTGGTGAGAGACCCTGTCTCTAAAAATAAGGATGAGGGGCTGGAGAAATATCTCAATGGTTAAGAGCAATGGCTGCTCTTGTAGACGACCTACATGGTAGCTCATAGCTATCTGTAACTCCGGTTCCAGGAGATCTGATGTTCTCTTCTTGCCTGTGAGGCCTCCAGACACTAAAGTAGTGCACAGACATTCGTGCTGGTAAAACACTCGTACATATAAAATAACAAACAGACAAATAAGATAAGCGATACTTATAAGCAGAAGCCGGTGAGTCTCTGAGTTTGAGGCCAGCCTGTTCTACAGAGCGAGTTTCTGGGCAGCCAGGGCTACACAGAGAAACCCTGTCTCAAAAAATAAACAAACAAACAAAAAATTGGGTGTGGAACTTTTTGGTGGAAGCTCATCTAGCGTGGGTGCAGTCCTGACTCCAATCTCCAGTATTTGATTCCATTTCTTTTTTCTTTTTCTTTTTTTAACATCTGTGCATCGTGTGTGTCTGAGTATGTGTACATATTTGTGTACATGTGGGGGCATTTATGTCCCACAGTGCACTTGAGATGGTCAGGACAACTTTCAGGAGTTGGTTCTACCATGTGGGAGCCAGGTACTGAACTCAGGTCATCTGTCTCGGTGGCAAGTGCCTTTACCTGTTGAACCATCTCATCTCATCTCACCAACACAGACTTTGCTTTGTTTTGTTTATCGAGATAGGTTTCTCTGTAGTTTTGGAGCCTGTCCTGGAACTCTCTCTGTAGACCAGGCTAGCCTTGAACTCACAGAGATCCACCTGTCTCTGCATCCCGAGTGCTGGGATTAATGGTATGTGCCAGATTAAAGGTATGGGCACAGATCTCATTACAGATGGTTGTGAGCCACCATGTGGTTGCTGGGAATTGAACTCAGGACCTTTGGAAGAGCAGGTGGTGCTCTTAACCACTAAGCCCTTGCACAGACTTTTTAAAAAAACAAACAAAACCCTTAGACATGGGTTTGGCAGACAGTTTTTCTTCTTTCTCTTTTGATATAGCTCAGGCTAGCCCTACACTCCTGATTTCACCTCCCAAAAGCTAGCATGAAATGGGTGCATATCTGACTTCATTCATTTTGTTTGTTCTTGAGACAGGGCGTCACTGTGAAGTGATGCTGGCCTGGAATTCCAGAAGATCCTCTACCCCAGCTTCCCCAGTGTGGGAACTCCAGTCAGGAGCCATTATGCCTGGCCGGCAGCCATATTTCCCCTTGCTACCGAGCTTTGCTGAAGGAGCAGTAGAACCCTCTGCTGTCTTCAGACCTTTTCTGCCTAGATTTTCAACAGTTCAATAAACCCCTCTGTTTCAGAGATCCTGTGGTTTCTGACAGCCCTTAATCTTTTTTGGGGGGCCCCTCTTCTTCCTGGGTGCCAGGCCTCTTTCACTTCCTCAAACTCCACTAAACCCTTTCCAGTCTTGTTCTGGCCTAGTCAGAACTTATAGATCTCTGTGAGATCAAGGCTGGCCAAGGTTGCATGGTTAAAAAACACAAAACAAAAAAACCCCAAAACTTTTGGGGACTGGAAAAATGGTACAGCATGCAAACTGCTTGCTATGGAAGCTTGAGGACCTGAGCCTGACCCCCAGCGCTGACACAAAAGTCAGGCCCCCTAGTGCACATATAGACCCAGCTCGGGGAGGTGGGGAGGACGGAGCTCACTTTCTGGCTAGTGAATCAGTAAGATCCGGGCTCAGTGAAAGCCACTGTCAAAAAAATAAGATGGTAAGCAATTCAAGAAGACATCCAGTGTTGATTTCTGGAGTGCTCACCTGCAAAGACACCCATACGTATGCACGTGTAGTACACACACACACACACACACACGAATGCACACACACTGCATGCACACATGCACGCAAGCACGCACATAGCAGCCTATTCTCTCCACCTGGTTCTTACTTCACTGCTCCAGAGTGCAGTCTTGATATCAAGGTTTTCCACACACGCACACACCCGCATGCACACTCACACAAACACACACAGCAGCCTATTCTCTCAGCCCGGTTCTCACTTTACCGCTCCACAGTGCAGTCGTGGTATCAAAACTTTCCAGACTCCAGGTGGTTGTATCTGCAGCCCTGGGTGAGGACCAACCGTGACATAGTGAGCATCTCTTTGCCAATTCTGCTTCTGCAGGGCTAAGGCTCCCAGTTGGCCATGGTGTCATCCCTACGGTGACACTGGAAGCTTGCATGCAGCCTGCACAGCTTTTCGGTCTGTGCCTGATGAATCCGTCTAAAGAAACTGGATTTCTTTTCTTTTTTTTTGGTTTTTTTTTTTTGTTTTGTTTTGTTTTTTCGAGACAGGGTTTCTCTGTGGTTCTGGAGCCTGTCCTGGAACTAGCTCTTGTAGACCAGGCTGGTCTCGAACTCACAGAGATCCGCCTGCCTCTGCCTCCCAAGTGCTGGGATTAAAGGCGTGCGCCACCACCGCCCGGCTTTTTTTTGGTTTTTTGAGACAGGGTTTCTCTGTGGCTTTGGAGCCTGTCCTGGAACTAGCTCTTGTAGACCAGGATGGTCTCGAACTCACAGAGATCTGCCTGCCTCTGCCTCCCGAGTGCTGGGATTAAAGGCGTGCGCCACCACCGCCCGTCAAGAACTGGATTTCAACATTTGTTCTAGTTCAGGAGCAGCCTTTCCTGATCTCACCTGCCAGTCAGAGATGTAAACCCTAACACTCCACCAGGCCTGGAGCTACAGGATTGTAACCTTAGCCCCTGAGAGGTACAAAGGTTCAAGGCTTCAGAGGTTTCAGGGGTTCAAGGCCAGCTTCAGCCACTTGGAGAGTTGGATGCCAATCTGGGCTACATAAGACTGTCTCAAAAAGAAAAAAAAAAAAGGAAGGAAAGAAGGAAGGAAGGAAGGAAGAAAGAAAGGAAGGAAGGAAGGAAGGAAGGAAAGAAAAAAGAAAGAAAGGGAGGAAAGGAAAGGAAAGAAAGAAAGAAAGAAAGAAAGAAAGAAAGAGAGAGAGAAAGAAAGAGAGAAAGGGAACCAAATCAGATCACCTTCTGACGGAAACTGCATGGTGCGTCACCAGAACTGAACTCTCGTGCACAGTGCTGAGCTGACACTGTGGGAGTCGTTTCTTCTTCCTTTTGATGAAGCGGGAACTACAAAAACTGGAAGTGGCTTGATCCACTCCATGTCCCTGAGAGCCAGACCCCAGCGTGTTTCTCAGCTGGGAGCGGCTTTGCTTCACCTTCAGTCAGCAGGGGGCACAGAGGTGGGGCCCTAGGGAAGCTGGCATCTTGGGTTGGCTTCTTCCTGAAGATTTCTTTTTTTTTTTTTTTTATTTTTTTATTTTTATTTTTTTTACAAGCCTACAGCACCCGGTATTCCCAGGCGGTCTCCCATCCAAGTACTAACCAGGCCCGACCCTGCTTAGCTTCCGAGATCAGACGAGATCGGGCGCGTTCAGGGTGGTACGGCCGTAGACTTCCTGAAGATTTCTAAGTAGAGTCTCAACTGAAGCAGGATCCTGAGAGGCTGGAGAGGTGGGGGAGATTAGGGCACCAGGAGTGGGAAGAGAAGTCATCACAGGTGCAAGAGGGGGGGATCCCTGAGAGCAGCAGGTGCAAAGCTGGTGGAGGTTCTGGGGCAGGCGGCTTCTGGCCTGGAGAATGGGCCTCGGGCTTGTTCAGCAGTTAAGAGAGCACTTGTAGCCCTGTAGGCTGGGTGGTGGCAGCACCAGCCCTTAATCCCAGCACTCCTGAGGCAGATGCTGGAGGATCTCTGGGATCTCTGAGTTTGAGGGCTGCCTCATCTACAGAGTGAGTTCTAGGACAGCCAGGGCTACACAGTGAGACCCTGTCTCAAAAAACCAAAGAGAGAGCAAGAGAAGAAAAGAATGGGTCCCACATCATGTTGTGCTTGGCAAAATCTATGCTCGAGAATATCCTCAAGTAGAGAATTACAGGTACACACATGAACCCTTATGTTTAGGTGTGTGTGTATGTGAATAAAACCTCAGGATTTTATTGTATTTCTAACAAAATTGGCTCTGAACTGTATCAATCCCAATCTCTTTCTCTCGTCTCCTCTCCCTCCCCCACCTCTTATGTGTGAGTGTTTTATCTGCATGTATGTCTGTGCACCACATGTGTGCCTGGTGTCCTTAGAGGCCAGAAGAGGGCGTTGGATGCCCTCGAATGAACTTACAGACAGTTGTGAGCTGACATGTGGGTACTGGGAATTGCTCTCTGGAAGACTAGCCAGGGCTCTTAACCTCTGAACCCTCTCTCCAGCCCTACTGCACATCTCAAAAAGCCAGAATCTTTTTAAATTTGCAGTTGAGCTCAACACACTGAAGCTTTGGCAAAATCTTTGTAATCTTAACCTTTTTGTACAAAATTGGCTTGGTGTGCCCATGGTAGCTAATAGAGTTACCATGCTATTAAGAGCCAGTTGATATTTTGTCTCCTTGGTTTCTGGGAGCTGTGGCTTCATCCTGACAGGTTGATTCTGGAAACATCTTTCCTTCTCCCTCTGCCATTTCCTCCTACCTAACACAGTATGAAACCCAAACTGACTGACCTTAATTCCAGTACTTGGAACTGGAGGCAGCAGGATCAACAGGCCAGCCTCAGCTACATAGCAAAGTTAAAGCTAGCCTGGTCTACATAGTGAGACCTTGTCTCAAAAAAGAAAATTGGGTGGCTTTTGTCTTAAATGGTCTGCTTAAGCCAACAAACCAGGTTCAATGAAAGAATTGACAGCCAGGAGTGATGGTAATCACTTGCAATACTAGTTAGTACTCAGGAAGATGAGGCAGGAGGATTGCCATGAGTTTGAGACCAGTGAGTTTCGGGCCAGCTCAAGCTGGTCCAGAAAAAAAATAAAATAAAATAAAAAAATTTATATTTGCCGGGCGGTGGTGGCGCACGCCTTTAATCCCAGCACTTGGGAGGCAGAGGCAGGTGAATCTCTGTGAGTTCAAAACCAGCCTGGTCTGCAAGAGCTAGTTCCAGGACAGGCTCCAAAACCACAGAGAAACCCTGTCTCGAAAAACCAAAAAAAAAAAAAAAAAAAAAAAATTATATTTAAAGACTGAAATATCTATCTATATTGATGAGTATAAGTGTGTTGTGGGGGTGGGGTTCAGTAGTCACCCCTGTGCGTGGGGGTCAGTAAATAACTTGCAGAAGTCACCTCTCCCTCCACCAGCAGGGATTCTAGGCTTGAACTTGGGTCCCCAGAGGTATGAAGGAGCACCTTTATCCACTGAGCCATTTTGCCGGCCCAAATTATAAATTTTAATGTGCTCTCTAGTATCAAAACCAGAATCTCCCTTCTAACCTGTAGATTCACTGTTCAGCCTCTCAGCCCTCACGTTTTATTTTCCAGTAATGCTGACAGGTCCTCATCAGTCCCCTCTGCCCGAGAAACCCCGCTGTGGGCCTCCTGGTATTTTGTTTTCATTTCAGCGCTGACAAGCAGGATCACATCAGGCTGAACTTCCTGTGGAAGAATTCACAGAAAAGTTATTTATGGCTACTTCATCTTCCGGCTCTGAGACAGTGACCCGGGTTAAAGTCGGAGGGGTGCGGAAGTGGAGCACGGCGCGCGGCACGGAGGGAAAAAGAAGGCGCGGTCAGGGCGGCAACTGCCTAGATAAGCTGTTTAAATCGCAGACTGGGTGGTATATTATAATGCTTATTGTTCTAATACACTTATTAATTTGTTGCGTGTGCTTGCGTGTGTGTGTGTGTAGAGGTCAGAAAACAACTTGTGGACCTCTGTTCTCCCTTCTACCATGTGGGTCCCCGGGACTGAATTCAGCCTGCCAGGTTTAGCATAAGCATCTTTACACACTTAGCCATCTTCCTGGTCCAATGCCTAATATTTTAAAATCTAACAGAAAATGAGAGCAAAAAAGAAAAATATCTTCCATGTGTTTTGAGACAAGAGTCTCATGTAGCCTAGATTGGTCTTAAACTCTCCATATACAGTCAAGTAAGGTCTTTAACTCCCGATCATTCTGCCTTTGCTCCCAAATGATCAGAGGTATTTGTCATCGTGCCTGGCTGTTTGTGACTCGTGTCTGTAATGATGTCTCAGGGAAAGCAGAGACAGACAGATTTCTGTGAAGTCAATGGCACAACTGCCTGTAACTCCAGCTCCGGGGGTTCTGACCTCTCAGAGCGCTGCACTCATGTGTACAAACCCACACACAGTCACAGTTGCATGTACACACATACATACACATATACACAATGACACACATACAAACATATAGAGACATACACACACAAACAGGCGCGCGCACACATACAGAGACACACACAGAGACAGACAGACACACACACATAGACAGAGAGATCCACACACATACACAGAGCCACACATACACAATACATGCACACACAGACAGACAGACACACACACTCATAAATGGTATGAACCGTCTCCCTCTTGGAGCCCCTCCGACTATCAGTGCTCTTCTCCCTTGTTTTAATGAACACACGTTTGCTCTGCTCAAAGCAAACAAACGCTCAGTCTTTTCTCTTAGGTTTACTCAGGATGCTTAGCCTAGCGGCCTGAAGCAAGACCGTCCAGCTCTAGCCTCTTCCTAGCTTGAGAGCTTCCTGCCTCAGTTTCTTCCTCTTCCTTTTTTTCCTCCTCCCCCCTCTTTTTTTTTCCAGACAAGTCTTCTCTCTGTAATTTTGGCTTTCCTGGAACTCGCTCTGTAGACCGGGCTGGACTTGAACTCACAGAGATCCTCCTGCCTCTGCCTTTCAAGTGCGGTTTCTTTCTAAAACTCACCTCCGCCGAGAGTCTGTGCATTTAAGCTCTGGGAATAGAATTTTTGCAGCTGGTAGCCAAGCTAAAGTAGCTATGCTGAACCAGTGGAGCACTAAAATCCAACATGGCAGGTGACTTTACAAGAAGAGAGATGTTTGGGGGCTGGGGGTATAGTTCAGATGTTGAGTGCTCACCCCGAAAGCATAATGAAGTGAGTTTGATCTCTAGAGTTGTATAAACTAAGCCCAGTGGTGCACATCTGCAATCCTAGCTTTAGGGAGGTGTGAGGCAGGAGAATCAGAAATTCAAGGTCACTCTTAGCAACACAAAGTTTGATGCCAGCATCAACTACGCGACAACCTGCCTTAAAAAAAAAAAAAAAAAAAAAAGCGCCGGGCGGTGGTGGCGCACACCTTTAATCCCAGCACTCAGGAGGCAGAGGCAGGAGGACAGCTAGTTCAAGACTAGTGTGGGCTCGCCGGGCGATGGTGGCGCACGCCTTTAATCCCAGCACTCGGGAGGCAGAGGCAGGTGGATCTCTGTGAGTTCGAGACCAGCCTGGTCTACAGAGCTAGTTCCAGGACAGGCTCCAAAGACACAGAGAAACCCTGTCTCGAAAAACCAAAAAAAAAAAAAAAAAAAAAAAAAGACTAGTGTGGGCTGTAAAGTAAGATCATTTCTCAATCAAATAAAATACAGAGTCCTAGATACATGGAGATAAGAGCAGGGGAAGACAGAGAGAAGCCAAGCCTGGCGTCAACACACCGTGTCTACCAGCATTTCTAGCAAACAACAGGAACAGAGGGGGCCCCGAGGATTCCCCCCCAGAACCTTCAGAGCAGTGCAGATTTTTGTCTTTTGTCCCCAGAACTGCAAAGGGACACATTTCTGTAGTTTAAAGCCATCAGAATTGAGGTCACCTGTCATCTGAGCTCTAGGGAACCAATCCACTCACAGTAAGAGAGAGGAAAATGAAAATTATAGTGACATATTATTTTAACCAGTTTGACAAAGATCAAAAGGTCTGATAGCAGCCAGGCAGTGAGTGTTCTGAGAAGTGTGTGGCTTTCTTTCTTCACTGGCAGGAAGATATGTAAATTGATGTAATCATTGTGGCATTGATATGACAAATTCTATCAGAATGACAAATGAAATTTCCTTCTGACCCAAAAGTTCTGCTTCTAGGATTTGTCCAACACATGAAAAAATGAGCATCCTTGGAGCCTGTTGGCACATACCTGTAATTAATTCCAGCATCTGGAGGCAGAGGTAGGAGGATCGCTAATTTGAGATCATTCTGAGATTACACTGAGAAGCTGAGGCAAAAAGTTTGCAGCAGAATCAAATCTAGCCTGGGCTACACAGTGAATTCCAAACCAGCCTAAACTACTTAGCTAGACTCTGTATGAAAAAGAGGAGGAGGAGGAGGAAATTTTTAGTATATGCACCGAGGATTCTACACTCCAGAGCCAGAAGCACGGAGAGCAGAAATTCTACGACACAGGGTTTTACTGTCTGGCTTGGAACTCTGCTATGTAGACCAGGTTGGCCTTAAAATCATAAATCACAGAGATCGAACTGCCCTGCTTCCTAAATGTTGGGATCAAAGGCATACAGCACCATACCGGGATACTTTCCCACTCTTCTCACCACCCCCAACCACTCCCCCAGACAAGGTTTCTCTGGGTAGCCCTGGTTGTACTGGAACTCGCTGTATAGACCAGGCTGGGCTCAACCTCACAGAGATCCGCTTGCCTCTGCTTCCTAAGTGATGGGATTAAAGGCGCGCGCCACCACCACCAGTTACTTTCCCATTCTTTTCTTGACCCTCTGGGCATTTCCACTCTTTTTCTGAAGACCCTGTAGCTGACCTTTGTTGCTGAACCTGCTAGCCTTCTTGGACAATAATTAAAAGACATATCTTTCTCTCTTCTCCTTTCTCACCTGCCTCCTCCTGGCATCTGCCAAGATTACAGTTTATCTACCCTCCAGACTCCTCCAGACTAATAAACTGGTCCTTGAGTCCTTTCAAATGCTTAAAAGAAGTATTTTATCACCAGGCGGTGGTGGCATGTGTCTTTAATCACAGCACTTGGGAGGTAGAGACAGGCAGATCTCTGTAAATTCAAGGCCAGTTTGGTCTACAGAGTGAGACCAAAGAGGCTGTTACGCGCAGAGAAACCCTGTCTCGAAAAACAAATTAAAAAATTATTTTATCAATGAGACTAAGAACTCATGAAAGGATCCCCGAGTTCCCTGGTAACAGGAAGACTCAAGTTCAGATCACTGTACCCATGGGGAAAAAGCCTGGTGCAGCAGAGTGTATCTGTAAACCCAGCACTGGGGAGGCAGGCACAGGAAGGTTCTGGAGATTTATGGGCCAGCCAGTCTAGACTAATCAGTGAGCTCCAGGCTCTGAGGTTCAGTGATAAATCCTACACACACACACACACACACACACACACACACACACACACTCTACCATTACCACTACCACTACAGAGAAGGAAAAGAGGAGGGATTGAGAGAGAGAGAGAGAGAGAGAGAGAGAGAGAGAGAGAGAGAGAGATTAGCCTTGACTCCTTGTCTCCTCTATCTGCACATGTGACAGGGGAGCATAGTGAGGGTTTGGGGCTAGGACTTCACACCTGGATTGTGACTGGAAGGGTTTGATCTTAAAAAGAAAAGTGCCAGGCATAGTGGGCCACACCTTTAGTCCCAGCACTCAAGGGGCAGAGGCAGGCAGATCTCTGTGAGTCTGAGGCCAGCCTGGTCTACACAGGGAGTCCAGGCCAGCCAGGGTTGCATAGTGAGGCCCTATCTCAAAAGAGAAGAAAGAATAAGAAAAAGGCCGGGTGGTGGTGGTGCACACCTTTAATCCCAGCACTTGGGAGGCAGAGGCAGGCAGATCTCTGTGTGTTAGTTAGAGGACAGCCTGGTCTACAGAGCTAGTTCCAGACCAGGATCCAAAGCTGCAGAGAAACCCTGTCTCAAAAAACAAACAAACAAACAACAACAACACAACAACAAAAAGAATAAGAAAAAGGAGGAGAAGGGCTTGTTTCCAAAGAATGGACATTGGAGACTGAATCAATGGGGCTGACTACTGTAGGCGAAGAGGAGAACCACGTTCTTGGATTCAGACGGAGCCGTAGCCAGAGGCCTTGATGTGATCAAAGAGTTGGGCTTTGTGGAAAAACTGAGACATCCATTCTCTTTTAGGAGTCTAATTGACTCCCATTCAAGTCAACAACTTTATTAATTTATTGGGTATCTGATATGTCCCAGAGCAGTGCTCAATCCTGGAGGGACTTGTATGAGTAATAACTCACTGGACAAGTCCATTCGTTTTCAAAGGCTTCAGCTTTTTTTTTTTCTGTGCAGGTTTTAAAGACCTCAAAAGTTCCACCGCCCCAAAATCAAATTACACATGCCTCGTTAGAATATCCTTAGTCCTCCTAAACCCTTGCAGTTTCTTGGAGAATCAGAAGATAGGGCAGTGTGACTTGCCACAGCCCCCAGGCTACTGGAGTGCTTGGCTGACTCCAGCCTTGACTAACTGTGGTGGGAAAGTACCGTGCTGAGAGCTGCCCTGGCGACTGCTTGAATTGCTGGACCCCAGACTGTGTGCGTCAGTCTGGAGACTGTGTCATCGTTGGGGGGGGGGGTGCCAACTACTAGTTAATTATTTTCACACAGCCTTTTCAAACCAGCACAGCCAACTTTGTATTTATTTATTTTTCATTTAGCAACTTTTTAATGTGAGAAATGAAGCAAAACCTCCTTTGTCCCGGGTTTTAGTCTGTGGGTACATTTGAAGTGGCTTTGTGTTTTCTTGTCTTTCTCACAGAGGGTCTCACTATGTAGGCCTGGCTGGTCTAGAACTCAAGGTGTAGATCAGGCTGGCCTTGAACTCACAGGTGTATGCCCATCTTTGTTGCTATTACTGTTTTCTTCCTTCCTTCCTTCCTTCCTTCCTTCCTTCCTTTTCCTTTTTTTTTTTTTTTTTGGTTTTTTGAGACAAGGTATTTCTTTTTTTCTTTTCTTTTTTTTTTTCGAAACAGGGTTTCTCTGTAGCTTTTTGGAGCCTGTCCTGGAGCTAGTTCTTTTTTTTTTTTTTTTTTTTTTTTTTTTTTTAAGTTTTTCGAAACAGGGTTTCTCTGTGGTTTTGGAGCCTGTCCTGGAACTAGCTCTTGTAGACCAGGCTGGTCTCGAACTCACAGAGATCCACCTGCCTCTGCCTCCCAAGTGCTGGGATTAAAGGCGTGCGCCACCACCGCCCGGCCTGGAGCTAGTTCTTGTAGACCAGGCTGGCCTCGAACTCATAGAGATTCGCCTACCTCTGCCTCCTGAGTGCTGGGATTAAAGGCGAGTGCCACCACCGCCCAGCCCTAGACAGTAAATTTATTTGGTGAATGCTGTTCGCAAACTTCATCTGAGAAACCTGAAGGAAAAGATGCTGTTAACAGGAGCCTCAGAAGCCTTCTGGGCCACACAGGAATGTCACACAGGGCAGAGTGTAGGCTCTGGGGATACCAAGAGCTTGGGACCATTGGTGATCTTAAATACCTCCACCTCTTCTTCTTTTTTTTGGGGGGGGGGTGTTTCGAGACAGGGTTTCTTTGTAGCTTTGGAGCCTGTCCTGGAACTCCCTTTGTAGACCAGGCTGGCCTCGAACTCACAGAGATCCGCCTGCCTCTGCCTCCAAAGGCGTGTGCCACCACCTCCCGGCCCTCCACCTCTTCTTGTGCCTTCATCTCATCCAAGATGACAAGAACAGGACAGATTTCAGTGACCATGACAGTGTTGGCTCCTCCCTTATAAAATACAGAGAGACCTTCAATACAATCTTCATAGATTCTCAGGTTCCTATACTTGACCACAGACCACAGCATGACCAGGAAGAAGTGTTCAAAGCTGGCATCTTTACATGTTCCTGGGGCATGCATATATTATACACACACATATCATGACACAATATAGGTATATTTCCATATAGCTCAGGTTGACCTGGAACTCAATATGTACCTTGTTTGGTCTCCAATAAACTTGAGGTCATAGGTAATCCTACGAGACTATCATTTTATACCCTTTTTTTTTTTGTTTTTTTTTTTTGTTTTTTTGAGACAGGGTTTCTCTGTGGTTTTGGAGCCTGTCCTGGAATTAGCTCTTGCAGACCAGGCTGGTCTCAAACTCACAGAGATCCGCCTGCCTCTGCCTCTCGAGTGCTGGGATTAAAGGTGTGCACCACCACCGCCCGGCTTTTATACCTTTTTTTGAGACATGGTCTCACTATGTAGCCCTGGCTGGCCTGGAACTCACTTTGAAGACCAGGGTGGTCTTAAATTCACAGAGATCTACTTGTCTCTGTCTCCCAAGTGCTGAGATTAAAGATGTATGCCTGAGCCCGGTGGTGGTGGTGCATGCCTTTAATCCCAGCACTCAGAAGGCAGAGGCAGGCAGATCTCTGTGAAGTTGAGACCAGCCTGGTCTACAAGAACTAGTTCCAGGACAGGCTCCAAACAGAGAAACCCTGTCTCGAAAAACCAAAAAAAAAAAAAAAAAAAAAAGAACTAGTTCCAGGACTGGCTCCAAAGTACACAGAGAAACCCTGTCTCGAAATAAATAAAAGTAAAGATGTATGCCTGGCATTTTATATATTAAAATTTTATTTATTTATTTCCAGGACAGCCAGAGCTTTTTTCTTTCTTTCTTTTTTGCTTTGTTTTGTTTTGTTTTTTGAGACAGGGTTTCTCAGTGTAACAGTCCTGACTGTCCTGTCATAAACAAATATATAAAAAAATCTTTAAAAGATTTTATTTATTTTTTAATAATTTGTTTTATGTGCATTGGTATTTTGCCTGCATGTATATCTGTGTGAGAGTGTCAAAGCCCTGGAACTGGAGCTACAGACAGGTGTGAATTGCCATATTGATGCTGGGAATTGAACTGGTGCCAGCCAGTGCTCTCAACTGCAAAGTTATCTCTCCACCCCTGTTTTATTTTTTTCCTTTTTTTTAACCTATTTTTTATTTTTTTATTTTTTTTATTTTTTTAATTTTTTTGGTTTTTCGAGACAGGGTTTCTCTGTGGTTTTGGAGCCTGTCCTGGAACTAGCTCTCGTAGACCAGGCTGACCTCGAACTCACAGAGATCCGCCTGCCTCTGCCTCCCAAGTGCTGGGATTACAGGCGTGTGCCACCACCGCCCGGCCCTATTTTTTATTTTTATGTCTTAATTTTTTGCATGGGTATTTATGGTGCATGTGGGTGGCTGTCAGTATGTGTCGTGCCTGTGGGGGTGTGCTTGTGGTAGAAGTGTGGAGGTCAGAGGGTATAGCCAAGCATCTTCTTTGCTTCATCTCCCTCTCATGTACTGAGGCAGGGTCTCTCACCAGAACCCAGAACTCGCTATGTCTAGCTAGCCTGCTTGCTCTGGGGATCCCCTGGCTCTGCTTTCCAAGCGCTGGGGTTGGGTCGGGCTGCTGTGTCTGCCTGGCATCTATGTGGTGCTGGGATCCAAACTCTTCTCTTCCTGATTGCACAGCAGCACTTAACTGGCTAAGCCAAGCTGTCTCCCAGCACTGTGAAGCTTTATTATTATTATTTCAATGAAGATGCTCGTGGTTATGTAAGCAACAGGCTCCTCAAAACCAAGTCCTTGTGTCATGGTGAACACAAGCCTCTAACCCAAGGACTCGGGAGCCGGAAGTTCTGGGAGTTCAAGGCTAGCCAGTGAGACCCTGTCTTTGCCTAAGAAAAAAGAAAAACAAGGGGCTAGAGAAATGGAAATAAAGTTAAATAAATTGTTTAAAAAAAAAGAAGAAAGAAAAAAGAAAAACAAAGTTGCCGGATAGTGGTGGCCCACGCCTTTAATCCCAGTACTTGGGAGGCAGAGACAGGCGAATCCCCTATAAATTCAAGGCCAGCATGGTCTACAAGAGCTAGTTCCAGGACAGGCTCCAAAGCTACAGAGAAACCCTGTTTCGAAAATAAAATAAAATAAAAAATAAATAAATTCGAGGCCAGCCTGGTTTACAGAGTTCCAGGACAGGCTCCAAAGCTACAGAGAAACCCTGCCTTGAAAAAAAAAAATTAAGCAAAAATAAATGAAGAAAAACCAAGTTCCACCCCTGTCCCTGAGGCCAGTCTTGCCCTTTCCTGATGGGAACTGTTTGAGATGCTATATGCTAGCGGGAAGGGGTTGGAGCAGGACAAAGTCCAGCAGAGATTGGCTGCGGACCTGCCCTGCCCAGGGAAGGCTTAGGTTGCTAGCCCAGCCTTTCTGTGAAAGCTCTTTTGCAAGCTGATGCGGCTGGAGTTGAGCTCCAGGTTCAGATGAGTGGCAGAGGGAGAAAGGACTGTTTGCACACTGTAACATGTATCTAAACGCTGTGACAAGAGGCAGGTGAAAGTGCCACTGCTATTGACGAGGCGCTGGCGGTGACTGCCCTGGCAGGAGATCCTCCGCACAGGCTAATTGATTCATTTGGTCTTTTCTTCTCAAGCCATGAGAGTGATGAAATGCTTTTTCTCCCCTTTCCTTTTATGTTCTTTCTTAACCCGCCAGGAAAAACAAAGCTGGCTTTCCAACCCCACCGCTCCTGTCAGCTGCTCAAGCACCCGCTAGGAATTAGCACAAATAGCAAAACAATGGAATCGAAAATCTCTGTGATTTAGGATAAACAAGTCTCCCCACCTCCCATAGCCACCCCCTACCCAAAGTGAGATTTGTTTCATGGAGGAAGTGGTAACTGCTGGCTCGGTGTGGTGGTTTATGCTTGTAATCCCAGCACTTGGAAGGCTTGGGCAGGGGGATTGTCACAAGTTGGAGACCAGCCTGGACTACATAGAGAATTCTAGGCCCACATAGGGAATTCCATAGAAAGACCCTGTCTCAAAATAAAAGCAAACAAATGTCCATCATTTATTTGCTACCTACTGCAATCTAGTGTCTATCTGTCCTGTCTCACTTATTGCTGATTTAACATCTACAGAGGAAGCTTGGTGACCCATATCTTAACCGATGAGGCTCAGAGAAAGACAGGACTTACTTTAGGTCACACAGCGCATGAATGAAGCTAGGCTTGAGCAGAGGCTGCCTTGTGAATCAGCTCATGTTCTGTTTGCTGTGTGGCCCCGTGATTCCTCAGTCTGGGTTAATTCTATGTGATTCTATAGCATCCTGGGCCTTTGCCACACTGGGCTTCTTACATTTCTTCTTGTTTGGAGACAAGGTGCTGTAGCCCAGCCTGACCTGAACTCTATGTGTAGCTAAGGCTAATCCTGAACTTCTGATCTTCCTGCCGCCACTTCCCAGGGGCAAGGATTGCCGGAGTGCAGTCCCACCTGTGAGGCTATGCTGGAGATGAAACCCAGCTCCTGAGCGTGTTAGCTGAGAACTTCAGCTGAGCCCCAGCCCCAGCAACATAGTGACGTATCCCTAGAGGTTAACTGTAAGGCCTTTCTGGAATCATAATATATACTGTCATTTTTTAGGGTGCCAGATTTCCATAGAATGAGTACTGATCTTCATTGTTTTTGCTACCCTACCCCCAAGTCCCCTCTATCCAACACCAGGCACCTTCCCAGAATGATGAGGAGGCTGAGGAAAGCTGGCCCTGCTGGTACATCCGTATACTCTCAGGACTCAGAAGGCAGGGGAAGGAGAAGTTTGGTCTGGGGTCCAGCCTAGGCTAGGCAGCCAGACCCAATCTCAACAAGTCATTAAACAAACAAACAAGAAGTGGGAGAAAGGATCAACTGAACAAGGCTGCACGTGGTAGGTTATGCATACCTTTATTCCCGGCACTGGGGAGGCAGAGGCAGTGGCTCTCTGGGAGTTTGAGGCCAGATTGGTCTACAGAGTGAGTTCCAGTTCAGCCAAGGCTACACTGTGATGTCTGCCTCAGGAAAAAAAAAAGTACTTATTTCTTGAGGCTCATGAAACAAGTGATAGTTAACAGGAGTGGCTCGCATGAACAGTTATGTACAGTGGTCACCTCATGGCTAGAGCGGAAGTCCCGGAGCAGGGTCCTGGGTGGTCCTGGGCTCCATTTTTTAAAATTACGATTCACTTTTATTTTATTTATTTATTTATTTTTTTTGGTTTTTCGAGACAGGGTTTCTCTGTGGTTTTGGAGCCTGTCCTGGAACTAGCTCTTGTAGACCAGGCTGGTCTCGAACTCACAGAGATCCACCTGCCTCTGCCTCCCGAGTGCTGGGATTAAAGGCAGGCGTGCGCCACCACCGCCCGGCTGTTTTTTGTTTTTTCGAGACAGGGTTTCTCTGTGGTTTTGGAGCCTGTCCTGGAACTAGCTCTTGTAGACCAGGCTGGTCTCGAACTCACAGAGATCCACCTGCCTCTGCCTCCCAAGTGCTGGGATTAAAGGAGTGCACCACCACCGCCCGGCTCACTTTTATTTTATAAGTCTCATGACTGGGCAGTAGTAGTGCACACTGCCTTTAATTCCAGTACTTAAAAGGTAGAGGCAGGAAGATTTCTGAGGTTGAGGCCAGTCTGGTTTACAGAGTGAGTCCAGGATAGCAAGGGCTATACAAAGAAACCCTGTCTCAAAAATAAAAAATAATAATAATAAAATAAAATAATAAATGTTCTGCCTTCATGTAAGTATATGTACCACACGTGTGCCTGGTGCCCAAAGAGGCCAGAAGAGGGCACTGGATCCCCTGGAACTGAAATTAAAAATAGTTGGGAACTGCCATGTGGATGTTGAGAGTCAAACCCAGGTACTCTACAGGAAGTAGTGTGGGGCTGCAGAGGCGGCTCAGCAGTTAAGAGCACTGATTGCTCTACCAGAGGATCCTTGTGCAATTCCCAGCGCCCATGTGGCAGCTCACAACTGTCCGTAACTACTGTCCCAGAGGACCTGACACTCTCACACAGACATATGTGCTGGCAAAATACCAGTGGACATAAAATACAAATAAATAAAATTTAAAAAAAGTAGTGTGAGAGCCGAAGTTATGTTTTTTTGTTTGTTTGTTTGTTTGTTTGTTTTGGTTTTTTTCGAGACAGGGTTTCTCTGTAGCTTTGGTGCCCGTCCCGGAACTAGCTGTTGTAGACCGTGCGTCACCACTGCCCGGCTCCCGAAGTTATGTTTTAAGTTTTAATTCCTGTGCCTAAGAAATCCAGGAAACAGCCGGGCGGTGGTGGCGCACGCCTTTAATCCCAGCACTCGGGAGGCAGAGGCAGGCGGATCTCTGTGAGTTCGAGACCAGCCTGGTCTACAGAGCTAGTTCCAGGACAGGCTCCAAAACCACAGAGAAACCCTGTCTCGAAAAACCAAAAAAAAAAGAAAAAAAAAAGAAATCCAGGAAACAAAAACACCGCAGATCTACAAGCCCCTTGCCCAAGGGCTGATAGTTCCTTAAATGCTGGAGGCTGTTGGAAATAACGAGTCACCTGGTTTTCCATTCACCTAAACAAGTTTGTTTGACCCGTCTGTACCAAGGTGTTGGATCATGCGTGGCTGGGAGGTCACAGGCTGTAGTGCCTCAGGATGAGTGAGAGAGAGAGAGAGAGAGAGAGAGAGAGAGAGAGAGAGAGAGAGAGAGAGAGAGAGAGAGAGAGGAGAGAGGAGAGAAGAGAGACGAGAGAGACAAGAGAGACAGAGGACAGAGAAAGGACACAAACCCCTTTACAGATTCTGTGAACACTTGTGGAAGCTTTTGGTGTCTGCTTCATCCAAGTCTTCAGAGAATCAAGAAGCCATCAAAATAAACATGGTGGTTCCTGCTGGAAATCCCAGCATTTAGGCTATGAAGCAGGAGGATTGCTGCAAGTTCAAGGCCAACTTGGGCTATATGAGGGGACCTTGACTTAAAAAAAGAAAAGCTGAACTCAAAACTGAGCTTCAGCAGGTCAGCCTGGGCTGCACTATGAGACTCTGTCACTAAGTAATTAAAAAACAAAAGAAATCCTTTTTGGTGCAGGGAGTTTGGAGAATCTGGAGAGGTCTACGGCATCCTCAAGGAGACACTGCCCAGAGTCTAGCCCTTCTAAACAAAAGCTTCTTTGGTGTGTGTGCCAGCTGAGAAATCTGTAGGCCTCCTGCCTCCTCCTTTCTCAGTCCCTGCCACCACTCTAAGCAAACAACAACCTAGAGGCCCGCAGGGACCGGGACCGAGGAGGGCTGTCAATCAACTGGCTGCTGGCGGCTAGCGACTTGAGCAAGAGATAAATGCCTATTATGCAAAGGCTGGAGTGTGGGCTTTATTTGCTGCAGAGACTCTAATAGAAGGCTCGACTTGGGAGGGGAGGGGACTGGGGGGGTAAGCAGGAGAGGGGAGGAGGAGAAGTCACTTCCCAAGGTCATCTACCAAGGGCCTGTAGTCTCACTTGTCAAACCTCTGTCTTCCTTCTTTCTTTCTTTCTTTCTTTCTTTCTTTCTTTCTTTCTTTCTTTCTTTCTTTCTTTCTTTCTTTCTTTTTTTTTTTTGATACAGGGTCTCTCTAGCCCTGGCTGGCCTGGAATTTATGTACACCAAGCTGACCTCGACTGCACAGACATCCTCTTGCCTGTGCCTCCCTAGTGCTGGAATTATAGGTGTACAACACCACACCCAGCTCATGTATCTTTCCACAGTGTTGGAGTTGGAATTCAGAACCTTTTATGCCCTAACAAAAACCGTACTGTGCAGTCTGCCACCCTTACTATGTTCGTTTTATTTAGCAAAAGTCACATGGCTACCTCATTCAGGAGAGAGCTCATATTATTTGTAGTCAGTCCGAGCATCCTTTATGGAACAAAGTAAAACTTTAGCTTCTAAATCATTCTGTGTGTGTATGTGTGCGCATGCGCACACGCATGTGTGTATGTGTGTTGTCTGTGAGGTGTGTGTCTGGTGTGTGTGTGTGTGTGTGTTGGGGATAGAGCTGGCAACCCATGCATGGATCTTAGAGTAGAACTAAACTGACCAAACACTCCAAAACTTGGCTTCCGGTTAGCTGACTCATCAGTGGACAGTATTTCCTTAGCTTCAGGGTTAGAGAGTCACACACAGCACGTGACCTGGCCACAGGCAATGAATGTCAGCTATTAGTTGGAGCCCCAGGAGGGAAACTTTCTCCTCCCTCCCTCCCTCCCTCCCTCCCTCCCTCCCTCCCTCCCTCCCTCCCTCCCTCCCTCCCTCCCTCTCTTTCTCTCCCCTCTTTCTCTCTTTCTCTCTCTCTGTCTCTGACATCTGTGTGTGTGTGTGTGTGTGTGTGTGTGAGAGAGAGAGAGAGAGAGAGAGAGAGACCAAAGAATAACAACTTTTGAGAAATTAGGTCTTGCCTGACACCATGTGGTCCCAGGAATGGGACTTAAGACTTGCTAGGGTTTTGTAGCAGGGACTCTTATCTGCTGAGACTTCTCACTGGCTCCTTTTTTCTCAACTTTTCATTTCCCTCTGTCCCTCCCTTTTTCCCTCTCTCCTTCCTTCTCTTTTCTTTTTTGGACTAGGATCTCCAGGCTGACCTTAAACTAGTCCTGTGGCTGAGGATGACCTTGCATTCCTGACCTCTTGTCTCCACCTCCCTGGAGCTAGGAAGACAGGCTTTCTCTGTCCTGCCTGGCTCTAGGGTGTGGTACCTGAGAGGCTACTAACTGAGCTACATTCCTAGCTCTACTTTCTCTTTTCTTGAACTTGCAGCAATCCTCCTTTCTTGACTTTCCAAGTGCTTGTGTTTTAAATTTTTAAAGTAAATTGTAAATATTATTATGTGTGCGTGTGCAAGTATGCTCACAACACAGTATACGCATGGAGTCAGAGACACGTTAGGGAGTCAGGCTGCTCTTGCCACCGTGGGACTCTCAGATCAAACTCAGGCTGCTTGCCAAGCACTTTCATCCTGTGTGCCGTCTTGATGACTTTGAAACCAATTAGCTTTACATCCCTCAATTTATACATGTTTGTATAAATGTTACATCATTCACTTGTGAATAACAGAAAGCCGAAAAGCAAAAGACTATTAAGGGGAAATGTATTCATATGCTTAACTTGGAATTAATTTCAGAGTTGGGCAGCTAGTGTACAACTGTAATCTCAGGGCTTGATGGGGATATTGAGTTCAAAGTAACTCCTGGCTGAGATTCTGTCTCAGGCAAAACAAAACAAAGAAGCTGGACGGTGGTGGTAAGCCTACAATCCCAGCCCTTGAGAGGCAGAGGCAGGCAGATCTCAGTGAATTCTCAGCCAGCCTTGTCTACAGAGGGAGTTCCAGGGCAGTCGGGACTGTTACACAGAGAAACTATGTCTCAAAAAACTAAAAAGAGAGAGAGAGAGTTGAGCCTGACACTCTCACGTGGGAGGTCTGAGGTAAACTTAACAAGTATGAAGTTCAAGCACTGAGGAAGTTGGATGTGGTGGTACCATGTATAAGCCCAGCACTCGGAGGCACATGCAGGAGGATCAGAAGTTCAAAGTCGTCCTTAGGTATCTGTGGAGCTTGAGGTCAGTGTGGTATATACAAAACCTTATCTCAAACCAAAACAAACCAATGAAGCAAGGCACTTGACTTGGGTCACAAGACCATCTCAGGAACACTCACTGCACCAAAAGGGAATGTAAAACTCTGGCCAAGGCTAAAGCTAAATCTTGACCCTTCAAATCCAAAAGTGAGGCAGTCTCTGCTCCAAACAGATTAAGAATGTAGATGGGGGGAGGGGGGCGCTAGAGTGATGGCTCAGTGATTAAGACCACTTGTGACTCTTGCAGAAGACCTGGGTTCAGTTCCAGACATGCGCAATGTCTCTCTAACTCCAGTTCCAGGGGATCTGTTGACTTCTGACCTCTGATGGTACCAGGCATGGACATACATGCAGGCAAAACCCCCAGAAAATAAACAGGTCTAAAGAAAGAAAGGAAGAATCCCAGCACTCGGGAGGCAGAGGCAGGCAGATCTCTGTGAGTTCGAGACCAGCCTGGTCTACAAGAGCTAGTTCCAGAACAGGCTCCAAAGCCACAGAGAAACCCTGTCTCGGAAAAAAAAAAAAAAAAAAAGAAAAGAAAGGGAGAGAGAAAAGAAGACCGGGGGGGGGGGGCATCACGATGGCTCAGTGGGTAAAGGCACTTGTCACCCAGCCTAACAACCTGAGTTCTGTCCTTGGGACCAGCAAGGTGTGCCTGGAGCTCTTCCCCTGACCCCACTGTGTACACCAAGGCACTCATACGCACACCCTATTGAGTACAGGCACAAAATAAATAGAGTTGTAAAGTCAAGAGAGAGAGACAGAGAGGAGTGGGGTGTGTGTGTGTGTGTGTGTGTAGACTACAATGCTACCAGCTTGAATTATGAATGACCAGATGCCAACTGCCAGTTCCAGCATGCTTTGCAGCTGGGCAGCAGAGTTGCGTGGGTGTCCTTTAGTTCCATCCCTGAGTCCTGCAGGAGAGTGACACTTGCTCCCTGCATTTGGTCTTTTTACTCCTGGTTCGCAGAGTCAGCTTGCTTATGAGTCACCCAGGAGGATCTTTGTAAAACACAGATTCTGGCTTCAGGAAGGTCTCTGTGCATTTCCAGGCTTCCCTCTGGGCAGCAGAAGGTCAGAGGGCTTCCGGACATTGTCTTGGCCTCCAGGAAAACCATGATTGAGGAAGATAGACTCAGGTCTTCTTTTTTTCCCAAGACAGGTCTCACTATGTAATCCTGATTGAACTGGAAACAGTTATATAGACCAGGATGGACTCAACACACAGAGAAACACCTGCTTATACCACCACACTCAGTCACCTCCTCCTCCTTCCTTTTTAATTCTATTTATTTATTTATTTATTTATTTTTTGAGACGTGTTTTTCTGTTTAGTCACTCTGTAGACCAGGCTAGCCTCAAACTCATAGAGGTCCACCTGCCTCTGCCTCTGCCTCCCAAGTGCTGGGGTTAAAGGCACGTGCCATGACTTCCATCGAGAAAAAAATATTAAATAAATTTTAACAAGGTTATTTGGGGTCACGTCAAAAATCCTAAATGCAGGGCAGGGAGTTTGGTACACGCCTTTATTCCAGTGTTTGGGAGGCAGAGGCAGGTGGATCTGTATGAGTTTCTGGCCAGCCTGATTTACACAGTGAGTTCCAGACCAGCCAGGGCTACATAATGAAACCCTGTCTCAAAAGGAACAAAAGAATCCTAAAAGCAGGCTGTAGCTCACTGAGTAGCTGCCTTACAGCTGTAGCTGTAGTAGTAGGTTGTAGGTTGTTGGCTTCAGAAAGAGATCCTGGGTTCTGTTCCCAGTGCTAGGGGTAGAGGGGAGGGGGAGGGGGAAGAAAGAGAAAAATAGAGAAAGATATCATATGTATGAACTAAATTGGGCCCATGTGTGTTCTAGATTTGACTAAGTCAAATGCATTGCCGTGTATACATATTACTGGACATTGAACCCAGGGACTAAACAGAACTATAATTCCAGCAACCAATCAATTTGTTTTTTTTTTTTTTTTAACTGAAAAAAAAATCTGAGACAGGTTTTCCTGGTATCCTAGAATGGCCTCTGAACGAGCCCCTGCCTCCACCTCCAGAGAAGTGCACCACCAACACCTGGTTTATGGCTGGACCCCAGAGCATGCTAGAAAAGATTTTTTTACCAACCAAGCTACAGGCAAAATCACAAACAGAAAAACCAAACCAAACCAAACCCTTGAGTCTGGCGTGGTGATGCACGCCTGTAATCTTAGAAGATCAGGAGGTCAGGGCCAACCTGATCTACATGATAAGTATGAGGCCAGCCTGGGATTTTATGAGACTTCTGCCTTAAAATATCAAGAACGAGCCGGGCGGTGGTGGCGCATGCCTTTAATCCCAGCACTTGGGAGGCAGAGGCAGGTGGATCTCTGTGAGTTCGAGACCAGCCTGGTCTACAAGAGCTAGTTCCAGGACAGGCTCCAAAACCACAGAGAAACCCTGTCTCGAAAAACCAAAAAAAAAAAAAAAAAAAAAGACAAAACCACAGAGAAACCCTGTCTCGAAAAAGCTAAATAAATAAATATAAAAATAAAAAAAATATCAAGAACGACCAACAGAACAGAAAGAAAAAAATAACCTGAGATAATTGCGAATCCTTATGCAACTGAAGAAAACAGATGCTTCCCCACTTTGTCCCTTCACGCCCAGAGGTAACATTGTGCAAACCTGCAACAACCGTCACATGACATTCAGAGTCCCTGTGTCACTGATTTTCACCTGTGCATATTAAAGTCTATGCCATTTGCCACATGTGGTTTGTGTGTCTGCATCCACTTAAGGCAGACTCAAAACAGGACTCGCATCCCATATAACACATTCACCTGTCTCTCAGGGTTGCTGTCGGGCCCTCATCCCCAACTTCCGATGACCACTAATCTGTCCTCCAACATTCTAAATGTCCTCTAACATTCTAAAATGTTAGAATTTCAAAAACGCTCTACAGGCAGATGGAGAGATGACGCCGTGGGTAAGAGCACTTGCTGCACCACCCTCTGCATCCGAGCTGGGATTTCAGCACCCGTGTAAAAGCTGGGTATCGTGCTATAACCCCAGTATTATGGGGGTGGAGGAGACAGGAGTCCTGCCGGGGCTCCTCAGGTGGCTGGCCATCAATTAACTCCAGGTTCAGTGACAGACTCTGCCTGAAAGGAATAAAATGGGTAGTGATATAATAGGACACCGGGTCTCCTCTGACCCCAGAGGACACACACACACATACATGTCACACAGCTGGACATGGTGTCACATGGACTGTAACCTCTTGCACTTAGGAAACTGATACAGGAGGGTTGCTGTGTGTTGGAGGCCAGCCTGGCCTAGATAGCATGAGCCTATCTTAAAACAAGTGTCCAGGCTGGGCAGTGGTGGCGCACGCCTTTAATCCCAACACGAGGGAGACAGAGGCAGGTGGATCTCTGTGAGTTCGAGGCCAGCCTGGTCTACAAGCGCTAGTGCCAGGACAGTTAGGGATGTTACATGAGAAACCTTGTCTCTAAAAACCAAAAAACAAAACAAAAAAAGAAAAGAAAAAAGAAATGAAAAGGAAAGGACATGACTGCTCCTAGGCATGGTGGAGGAGAAAGTTTATTACAGATGAGAGAGAGAGAGTAGCCTCAGTCAAGCACACACCTGGAGAGTCCAGAGTGATCAGAAGTAAAGTGAGCTAGATCATTTGAGGAAAGGGGTGGGGAAGTGGGGAGAGAAAACCAGATGCAGCAGCCAGGAGGCTAAAGGTGGGTACCCCAAATGTCTGGATTATATAGGGAAGAGCCTCTGGGGGAAGGGCAGCCTTCCTTTGGGGCTGAATTCAGGGTAGAGGGCGGGGGCGGGGTACACTATCCGTACTCTGTAGTACACAATCCCTCAGGTAGGGACTGAGGGATGCTGGGAGAAGCTGAAGGGCCAGGCCCACTTTGATATGTTAAATAGGTACCTCAGTCATTTGTCCTGGGTTTGAAACTTAACAATTTTATGTATGAACGTTTTGATTGTATGTCTGTCTGTGCACCATGTGCATGCCCGATGCTGGTGGAGGCGAAAGGAGATGTCAGATCCCCCAAACTCAAGTTACAGATGGCGGTGAGATACCACGTGAGTGCTAAGAAACACCCAGGGTTTCTCTGCAAAAACAAGTGCTCTTAGCCAGGTGTGGTGACACACACCTTTAATCCCAGCACCCAGGAGGCAGAGGTATGTGGATCTCTATGAGTTTGAGGCCAGCCTGGTCTACAGAGGGAGTTCCAGGACAGCCAGGGCTACACAGAGAAACCCTGTCTCAGAAAAACAAACGGAAAAAGCAAGTGCTCTTAGTTGCTGGGCCATCTCTCCAGCCCCTCCCAGCCCACACCTTAATGCGCATAGGATCTTTGGCTAGGTTATGTAAACTCTCTCCCAGCAGCCTTTTTTAGGTGGGGCTTAGATGATGTGGGATGTCCTTCTGTATATGTCCTTCCTTTTATTCATGGTTAATGAATGAAGCTGCTTTGGCCTATGACGGGGCAAAGTATAGTCAGGCTGGAGAGATACAGAGAGAGAGAGTAGGCAGAGTCAGGGAGACACTATGTAGCTGCCAAAGGAGAAAGATGTCAGAACTTATTATTGGTAGGCCACAGCCTCATGGTGATACATAGATTAATAGAAATGGGTTAATTTAGCTGGGTGGTGGTGGTGCACACCTTTAATTCCAGCACTCGGGAGGCAGAGGCAGGCGGATCTCTATGAGTTTGAGGCCAGCCTGGTCTACAAGTGCTAGTTCCAGGACAGGCTCCAAAACCACAGAGAAACCCTGTCTCAAAAAAATAAATAAAAAATAAATAGAAATAAATAAAAAGGAAAAGAAATGGGTTAATTTAAGATGTAAGAATTAGTTAATAAGAAGCCTGCACTAATAGGCCTTGAATTTGAGACAATCCTTCCTTCTCAGCCTTCTTCTAAGTGACTTGGATTATAGGCATGCTCCTTTCCTGCCCTTATTTGGGGTTTTCAGATGTGTTATGTCATCAGGTACATGATGGAATTTTGGGGTTCTGCAAAGGACTATGTGAGTCCTAGTGATTGGGTGTGGTCTTGATTTCACTGTCAGGGGTGTCTCACTGCGACTTAAGTTCTCCAAGCAGTTTGTCTCTCTCCCCTCTGCTTGTTTTCCTACTCAGAACCCTCTCCTTCAGACATGCTCTACCTCGGAGCCACATACCACACACACACACGTACTCCACATGGTTTTATTATTAGTCAAAGCTTAGCTTTGAAAAAAAAAAAGCCTTCTGAACTCTCGAGTGGCTGAGCAGCTGAAGGACCTAAGTTCAAACCTGGGATCCATAAAGTAAAGAGAGGAACCAATGACCACCAGTTGCCCTCTGACCTCCTCAAGTGAGGTGCACACATAAACTCATTAAATAAATAAATAAGTGCAAGAAGAAAAACAACCCCTTTCCTTATTACTCTGCTCACACTCAGTTCCCTACTTCAGGGCCTGAACCCTATTGTTTGTTTCAAACTTCCTCTCTTCAAGATAAGACCTGTTTTTTCCCCTGGGCTCCGGGAGCCACTCCTACAAGACACTGATGCCAGCAAGCCCAGCATTGTTCCTCGGCTCTGATAAAGCTCCTCCTCTGAGAATCTCTGACTCTTACCTGGTTCTGGGATGCCCTGGGATCTGCTTGGCTTTCAATCTCAGGGCAGTGTTGCCATTTCTGTTAGGAGTTAGTTAATTGCCCATGTACTATGCTGTGCAACTTTGCAGCTACTGAACCACCATACCCCAAGTTATGGTTGAAGCTTGACCCATCTTCAGGATCACCCAGAGGGTGTGTCAGCCCACTTATCCTGGGGCCCTCCTCCAGAGTTCTAAGATTTTCTGACTCCAGAACCATGGGCTAACCTGTTCCCCAAGAGGCTTTCAGATCTGTGGACTATACTTCAGGAATCACAGGCTTGCTAGCATTTATAGACTGTCAAAGAGATGAACTGAAGGGTGTGTGTGTGTGTGTGTGTGTATGAGAGGGAGAGATTATGTCATGTGCGGGTGCATATGTGTGTGATCTGACTGGGTGGAAGCCAGAAGTTGAGTTGATGTTAGGTGTCTCCCTCAGTCACTCCCCACTTTATTTTTTGAGGCAGGGTCTCTCACTGACTAAACCTGAAGCTCATTGATTGGCTAGACAAGCTGGCCAGGGAGCCCTAGCAACTGTCTGTTTCTATGTCCCCAGTACCTCTGTCACAATGTCTGCTACCACTCTTAATGTTTTACAAGGGTGCTGGAGATCTGAACTCAGGTCCTCATGCTTGTGTGATGAGCACTGTACTGACTAAATCATCCCCTAACCTGTTTTGTTTCAAGACAGGGTTTCTCTGTGTAGCCCTGGCTGTCCTGGAACTCACTCTGTTGATCAGGTGGCCTTGAACTCAGAGAGATCCTTCTGCCTCTGCCTCCCAAGTCCTGGGAATAAAGACATACAACGCCACTACCTGGCCTAGCCCCAGCTTTTTGAGTCAGTGTCTTGCTTGTCGCCTTGACTGGCCTGAAACTCACTATGCAGAATAGGCTGGCTTTTGAACTTGGAGTCATCCTCCTCTTCTGCCTCCAGAGGGGTTAGAATTACAGGAGTGGGTTACCCTACTGGTACTGAAGTACTGTGTTTGTTTTGTTTTGTTTTTTGTGTTTTCAAGACAGGGTTTCTCTGTGTAGCCCTGGCTGTCCTGGAACTCACTATGTAGACCAGGAAGAACTCAACAGCGATCCACCCAACTACAGGGATCAAAGACATGCACCACCACACCTGGCTTTCTTTTTTTCTGTGCATGGGTGTTTTGCCTGCATATGTGTCTGTGTACCGTGTGTATGCAGTGCCCATGGAGGCCAGAAGAGGGCGTCAGATCTCCAGGAAGTGGAGTTACAAATGGTTGTGTGCCATCAGGGTTCTGAGAACTGTGCTCAGATCTTCCACAAGAGCAGCCAGTGCTCTTAACCTCTGAGCCATCTCTTCAGCCCCCAAAGTATTTTATTTTATATTTATTTATTTATTTATTTATTTATTTATTTTTATTTTTTAGTTTTTCGAGACAGGGTTTCTCTAGCTTTGGAGCCTGTCCTGGAACTCCCTTTGTAGCCCAGGCTGGCCTCAAACTCCCAGAGATCCGCCTGCCTCTGCCTCCCGAGTGCTGGGATTAAAGGCGTGCGCCACCACCGCCCGGCCCCCCAAAGTATTTTAAAGTTAGCAATGTTGCTACCCACAAAAACTGACATCTCCACTTCTCAGGGTTCAAGGGTTCAGATCTCTACTTTTCTTATTCAGGACATCTAATTTGTCACAGGTGTTTCTGCTTCTTGAGTCCATCCTTCTTTCTCTCCCGCCCTCTCCCTCCAGTGTGTGTGTGTGTGTGTGTGTGTCTGTGTACACATATGCAAGTATGAGAGAAAAAGAGAGAAGGTTTCATTCTGTGGCTCAGGCTAGTACCTTAGACTTTCTTTAAACTCCTGGCAATTGTCCTGCCTCAGTTTCCCAAATACTGGGATCATAGCCACAAGTCAGCAGCTTCTGGTGCCATCCTTTCTTGTTTTACCCTATCCTTGGTCATGTTCATCTGCCACTTCCCACCTGGTGTCTCTCCTCCTGACCCTGCTGCAATGTTTGGAAACTGATCTTTGCAGTCGCAAGTCAAATCATGACAGTCCCCTAAAAACACACCCAGTGGCCTTTGCTTAGGGTAAATTGCAAGCAGCCTTTTTTTTTTTTGTTTTTGTTTTTTTTTTGTTTTTCGAGACAGGGTCTCTCTGCAGCTTTGGTGCCTGTCCTGGAACTAGCTCTTGTAGACCAGGCTGGCCTCGAACTTCCAGAGATCCGCCTGCCTCTGCCTCCCGAGTGCTGGGATTAAAGGCGTGCGCCACCACCGCCCAGCTTTGCAAGCAGCTTTTACAAGGGACCAGCAAGAACCTGCATGCCTGGCCCCTGCCTCCTTCTCCTCAGCTCTGGTCCCCACACTGCAGACTCTCCCCGGATAGTTCCTCACCCCCTAAACCCTGTCCTCCGATCTACAGTGTTCAGGGAGTTACCCTGGAGATGGGAAGCCAGCTGAAAACAAACAGGATAAGGAAGTATGGGGCAGGTATGTCTTCGTTTATGAGAAGATACTCTTTACTCTTTAAATAGGCTCCTTACTCAGATCAATTGGAAATCTCATGGAAAGGATTCCCGCAAAGCCGAGCCATTTGTCTCTAGAAAGGGAAACTACAGAAGGCTGGGGCTGAGGGGAAGGAACTTTTTAACCTTAAGTCTTTCATTCCTTTCGACTCTTGACCCGCCAGAGGCAAAGTAAGTACACAAAGGGGACCCAGTCTATTTTAGGAAACCAGTAGTCCTCCTTTGCTTTAGCTTTCTTTAGAGGCAGTAATTAGCTTGCTTTTGTTGCCTGCTAACTTTTTCTCAGCTGCCCCTCCCTCTCCTGAGGGCTCCATCACAAACTACCCGAGAACAAGAGTGCCCTCTCTTCGGTTTACCCGGGCATTACCCAGGTTCTAAGTATTAAAAGCTAGAAAAATATCTGTTGAATGCGTAGGGACAGGATGCAAAGGAACATGTGATAGCCCCCCACCCCCACCCCAGGAGGATTCAAATATATATATATATATTTGAGGCCTGCTTGCTGGCTTGGAATCTCTAGGATTCATTACTGGCTAATTCTTTTTATCTTTATTATTATTTATTTATTAATTTTTTTTTTTTTGGACATAGACAGTATCCCTGTAGCTCAGACTGTAGCTCATCTAATATTATTCTTCTGCCTCAGCATCTCAATTCAGGGACTATAGGTACAGACATAAGCCATTACAGCCTATAGTACCTTTCTTTCCTTTCCTTCTTTCTTTTGTGTGTGTGCATATGTTTGAGGGCAGCCTGGGTGACAAGAGCCTGTCATCTCCTCCTCAAAAGAAAAGGCCCAAGGAAACCCATCCTTTCCTGAGTAGATAGATGAGCCACACATCTCCTGTGTGATATGGATCCTGGATAAACCATATTATCCAGGTGGAGGTCAGAGGACAACTCTCGGAGTGAATGTTCTCCTTTGTGGATTCGAGGAACGTGGCAACCCAGGGCCTCAGGCTTGGTAGCAAGCATCTGCACCCACTGAATCATCTCTCTGTCTTCTTCATTCTTTTGACTTCTTCTTTTTTTTTTTTGTTTTTTGCTTTTTCGAGACAGGGTTTCTCTGTGACTTTGGAGCCTGTCCTAGAACTAGCTCTGTAGACCAGGCTGGTCTCGAACTCACAGAGATCTGCCTGCCTCTGCCTCCCGAGTGCTGGGATTAAAGGCGTGCGCCACCATCGCCCGGCTTTTTTGACTTCTTAAAAGATCTTATTGTACATTTATAGACACTTGTGTGTACATGTGAATGTGTGTGCCTGTACCCTAACAGATCAGAAGAGAGCGTAGAACCCCTGGAGCTGGAGTTACATGTTGATGTGAGCCACTTGATGAAGGTGTAAGCAGCCTGCCGTGAGTGCTGGGAACTGAATCCAGTTCCCTTGCAAAAGGGAGCACTTAGCCACCTCTCCAACTTCCCTTTATTTTATTTATTTATTTATTTATTTGTTTGTTTTTGCTTTTTCAATACAGGGTTTCTCGTGTAATAGCCCTGGCTGTTCTGGAACTCACTCTTGGGGGTCTACAGAGTGCCCTGTTTCAAAAAATAAGCAAATAAGCAAAACAAAAAAAGGTTCATAGCAGTACCAAAATTACAGTTTATGAAGAAACAACAAAAATAATTTTATGGTTGGAGATCACCACAACATGAGGAATTGTTTTCTCTCTCTCTCTCTCTCTCTCTCTCTCTCTCTCTCTCTCTCTCTTTCTTTTCCATTGGTTTTTCGAGACAGGATTTCTCTGTAGCCTTGGAACCCATCCTGGAACTAGCTCTTGTCGGACTCACAGAGATCCTCATGCCTCTGCCTTCTGAGTGCTGGGAACTAAAGGCATGCACCACCACTGCTAGGCCAACATGAGGAATTATAATAAAGGGTCACAGCAATAGGAAGATTGAGAATCATTGCTCTATGTCCTTGAGGAAGGATTTCCCCTTACTCGGAACTAACAATGGAACCCAGGACCTTGTGCAAGCTAAACAGAACGTGTCCATCAGGGACCTGCACCCCTGTTCTTCATAGATGGCTTTTAACCAAACACCCCAACATCTGAAAGCTAAGTCTCACCTGACCTTTTCTCAACCTGCTGGAGCAGGGTTGTAATTTCCTATCGCGTGAGCACAAGGCCTCTCTTCCTGGGCTGGGATTTGCATAACCACCCAAACCCCTGCCTTCCAGAACCATGGCTCCTCCCTTTCTGGGAGCCTAGCTGTTACTTCACACAAACAGACTTGGTTCTCAGTTCCATTTTTCTTTTACTTCTGGGGATTTCCCTTACTTTCTTGTGAACTCAATTATTCATTTGAAAGAATATTTATTGTCTTTTACCTAGAATTTCCCCTTGTCTGTGTGGGGGCAGGGTACTTGGGGTTCTCTCCTTTGGGGTGTTTGCTGCCTTGGTTTTCAGAACTAAGCTTCTGCGGGGGAGCTCTTTGCTCTACCCGGCCTCTCTGGAGAATGTCTGGGTCTCCTTCACAGGTGACTCCAGCCTCTCCTGTCCCACAATGCCTGTATCTCCTCAGCTTCAGGTCCTTTAACGAACCAGCTGAATCATCTCAAATTGGAAATCAGTCAACCTGGTTCCTGTTTGGTCAGATATTTTTGGGCCCAGCTCTCTTATAAATCACTGGCCAGCTGGTGCATTGGCTGCCCCGGGGGTGACACCCATGCCTGCCCCAATCACTGGTAGTCTTAGCTGAAGTAGGCAGTCACGTGATTCCGGAGACAGTGACTTCTGCCCTTCCTGTGGAAGGGGGTGTGGGTGGGTCCAGCCCAGGGACTGATGGGCACAGCACAGATACTTAACACGAAAAGGCTCCACGATGTACTTGATTGATAACAGCCAGAGGGGTTTAGCTTTTTTTTACCCCTGCTAAAGTCTTAACTTGTCTTCTGTGTTCGCCCCTGGCATTGACTTTGTCTGCCTGTCTCAACACATCCACTCCTCCTGTGTTCCTCCTCTGTAATTAGTAAATAATGGGAAAGAATTTATCCTCTGAAATAATCTTCGTGTCCTCACTTTTAAAAACTCAACTTTCAACACCATTTTTTTGTTACTTTTTAAAAGGAACGGTGTGATTCTAGGACTGGAGGGCCGCCAAGGAAAAGCCACGGCTGCAGAAGCAGCTAGTGCATGAAGGAAGGAAGGCCTGTGAGAAGCTCCTCATGGCTGGACGACACCCAGGGCAGAGCAGCGTGTGGAGGGTGACCCGTGGTACAAAAACTCACATGTGGAATGGGGGTTGTGCACCTAGCATCTTATCACTCGGCAAGTGGAGTGTAGTTGGTTTGTTTTAACTCTTTTGTCTTTGGGGGCCCCACTACCCAACTCCCAAATAAATACGCAGAGACTTATTCCTTTTTTTAAAATTTTTTTATGATTTATTTATCTTTATGTGCACTGGTGTGAAGGTGTCAGATCCCCTGGAACTGGATTTTCAGACAATTGTGAGCTTCCATTTGGATGCTGGGAATTGAACCCCGGTCCTCTGGAAGAGCAGTCAGTGCTCTTAACTGCTGAGCCATTTCTCCAGCCCCCCAGAGACTTATTCTTGCTTATGAATGCCTGACCTTAGGTTGGCTTGTTTCTAGCCTGCTTTTCTTAACTTAAATTATCCCATCTACCCTTTGTCTCTATTTTACTTTTCTCTATGTCTTTCTTTGCTTCTTACTCTGTTGCTGGCTGTGTGATTGCCCCTGGCATACTTCCCTCCTCTTTTTGCTCCCCCTTCCTTTTCTTCTATTTATTCCTTCTGCCTGCCAGCCCTGCCTATTTCTCTCTCCTACTTAGTTATTGTCCGTTCAACTCTTCATTAGACCAATCAGGTGTTTGAGGCAGGCAAAGTAACAGAGCTTCACAGAGTTAAACAAATGCAGCATAAAAGAATACAACACACCAGGCAGTGGTGGCACACACCTTTAATCCCAGCACTCGGAGGCAGAGGCAGGTGGATCTCTGTGAGTTCCAGGCCAGCCTGGTCTACAAGAGCTAGTTCCAGTACAGGCTCCAAAACCACAGAGAAACCCTGTCTCGAAAAACAAAACAAAAGAATACATCTTTGCATCATTAAACAAATATTCCACAGCATAAGCAAATGTAACACATCTTAAATATTCCATACAGTAGAGGCAGGAGAATAAGAAGTCTAAGGCCAGTCTTGGCTATATACTAGTTCAAGGCCAATTCTGGGACACTTGAGGATCTATCTCACCAAACAAATGAAGGAAATTGTATATGCATATTCATTTGTAAATCTCTGTGGTCTGGGTTCGTAGTGACTTGACTTACAATATTTGGGCTCTACGATGCTGTAGAAGTGGTACATATTTATCGCTATTTTTTTGACAATCCTAATTTCAATTTTTATGTATTTACTTATTTTTATGTGTATGGACATTTTTGCCTGCATGTATATCATGGTGGGCCACATGAAAATGGCCCCCAAAGGCTTGTTTAGTTTGAATACTTGCTCCCCAGTTGGTAAAACCCTTTGGAAAGCATCAGTAGATGTGGCCTTGTTAGAGGAGGTGTGTCACTTGTGTCCGCTTTGAGGTTTTCAAAGGCTCGTGGTGTTCCCAGTGCTCCCTCTCTGGCTTATGACTGTGGATCAACTGTTCCTTTGCTCTACCATCATGGACTCTGAGCCTCTGAAAGCATAGATCAGATTTAATACTTTCTTTTTTTTCTTTTCTTTCTTTTCTTTTCTTTTCTTTTTTTTTTAAATTTTCGAGACAGGGTTTCTCTGTAGCTTTTGGTTCCTGTCCTGGAACTAGCTCTTGTAGTCCAGGCTGGCCTTGAACTCAGAGATCCACCTGCCTCTGCCTCCCAAGTGCCCGGATTAAAGACGTGCGCCACCACCTCCCGGCTTAATACTTTCTTTTATCAGTGGTGTTGATCATAGGATTTTGTCACAACAATAGGAAAGCAACTTGTATCAGGCTTTCTTGGGTTGCCAGCCCCCAGATCATGACACAGAGACTTACTACTAATTATGAATGCTCGACCTTAGCTTAGGCTTGTTTCTAGCAAGCTCTTTTTTGCTTAAATGAACCCATTTCTCTTAAGCTCTGTGCTGCCCTGAGGCTCATTTACCTGATGATGTACTGCCCATCCCACTATCCTGCTTCCTCCGTGTCTGTCTAGCTACCCCCATAACCCCCAGTGAGCTGGTTTCCCTTTTCTCTCTGCTCTCCAGATCTGCCTATCCCTCCTCTGCTGAACTATTGTCAATCAGCTTTTTATTAGATCCAATCAGGTGCCTTAGGCAGGCAAGGTAAAACAGCAACACATCTTTACATAGTTAAATAAATGCATCATAAACCAGGGCGGTGATGGCACATACCTTTAATCCCAGCACTTGGGAGGCAGAGGCAGGCGGATCTCTGTGAGTTGGGGGCCAGCCTGGTGTACAAGAGCTAGTTCCAGGACAGGCTCCAAAGCTACAGAGAAACCCAGTCTTGAAAATGCAGCATAAACAAAAGCAACATATCTTTACATAGTTAAACAGTTATTCTGCAGCACGAACAAATGAAACGTATCTTTACTTAGTCAAATAAATATTCTTTTTTTTTGGTTTTTTGAGACAGGGTTTCTCTGTGGTTTTGGAGCCTGTCCTGGAACTAGCTCTTGTAGACCAGGCTGGCCTCGAACTCAGAGATCCGCCTGCCTCTGCCTCCCAAGTGCTGGGATTAAAGGCATGCGCCACCACCGGCCGGCTTCAACAAATATTCTATTTTGCAACAGTAACTAAGACAGAAGTCTGTGTACCATATGTGTGTGTGCCTGATGCCTGCAGGGGCCAGAAGAGGCAAGAGGACATGCAGATCCCCTAGGACTGGAGTTACAGTGAGATGCCATGTGGAAGATGGGAACCAAACCCTAGTCCTCTCCAAGATCAGCAAGTATTCTTAAGCACTGAGCCATTTTTTTTTCCAGTCTCAACAACTCTACTTATGAATTCTGTTATTTTGTTTGTGTGTGTATGTGCATGTGTGTGTGCATGTTTGAGACAAGGTCTTACTAGCAGACTTGACTGGTCTGGAACTAGATATATGTAACCCAGGCTAGGCTCAACCTGAGGCTATCCTCTTGCTCCAGCCAACTGAGTGCTAGGACTATAGGAGCTTGCATAAGAAGAAATGCCACAAATTCCAGGCCGGCTGGGTGGGTTACAGAGAGAGTTCCAGCCAGTCTGGGATAGCATACAACCTTGTCAAATACAGACAGACAGAAGAGATGGCTTAACAGAGAGGGCCTGTGGTGTGTTGAAATCAATAGTCTAGAAGCCACACACAGAAGCACCTGAGCAAATCAAAAGTAATACTGCAAAGCAATTTCTTTCTGTAAAAAGGGTGTACTGGGGATCCAAACCAGGACAACAGGTCACTGGACAGGAAGCTCATTTTGTTTTTATCTTAAGGCAGGTGGAACTGAGTCTCACCCCCCCACCCAGTCTGGCTCCAGGGGCTAATGTATAACCAAGGCAAAGGAAAAAGACAGGGAAGGGTCATCTGGTAGGAACCAGTTCTGGGACAGGTGAGGAAGATGAAAAGGTTTGCATAAATATTTTACAAGGTGGAAGAGATTTAGGGAATCTTGATCCTTGGTGCCTAGCGCCTCTGATATGAAAAACAAACAAACAAACAAATTCTTCTCAAACATTAACACGAAGACCTGAGTTCAGATCTCCAGCAGCCATATCAAAAGCTGGGTGGGGATTTGCATTCAACTTCTGTAATCCAGCAATGGGTGGGGGTGGGAGGTAGGGCATAGCCAGGTGAATTCTGGGAGCTCGCTAACCAGCCAACCTAGCTGAAACTATGCACTTGAGATTCAGCAAGACCCTGTCTTGTAAAATAAAGGTTGAGGGTGATTAAAAGGAACCATAGGCCTTGATCTCTGGACCCCATGTGCATGTGCATCTACACACCATGCACACTTATTACACACACACATACACACAATGCTTTTTGGGGGGGGTTTCAAGACAGGGTTTTTCTGTGTATCTCTGGCTGTCCCGGAAGTCGCTTTGTAGACCTGGTTGGCCTCAAACTTACAGAGATTCGCCAGCCTCCACCTCACACAATGCTTTTAATCCCAGAATTAGAATGTAGAAGAAGAGCAGTTTAAGGCTAGCCTCAGCTATTTATCAAGATGGACGGCCAACCTGGGCTACTTGCCAGCCTGTCTCCAAACAACAAAAAAACCACAAGGAAAATGGCTTTTAAGAGAAAAGAACAAGGAAAATTCCATGTAATCAAAAGAAAGCAGAACACTCTTGGTGGCCGAAAAGCAGAAGGACATCAGATGAGGCTGCCGTGTACTCACGATATCACAAAGGCTGCTCCAAAAGCCCGGCTGGCTCTCCCAGGTAACCACCAAGAGGCCCCTCCTAGTTTCCTTCCTGTTGTTGTGCTTAACATTTAGAATAAAGTTTTATTGCCATGGGCTAGACTTGGTTCATGACTTCAATCTTAGCACTTAGGAGGCAGAGGAGAAAGCAGAGCTCTGTGAGTTCGAGGCCAGCCTGGTCTACGTGTTGAATTCCTGGACATCCAGGGTACATAGTGAAACACTTTTTTTTTTAAATTTATTTATCTTTATTTCCTGAGCATTGGTGGTTTGCCTGTATGTGTGTCTGTGTGAAGGTGTTGGATCTCTTGGAACTGGAGTTACAGACAGTAATGAGCTGCCATGTGGGTGCTGGGAATTGAGCCTGGGTCTTCTGGAAGGGCAGCCAGTGCTCTCAACTCAGCCTCTGAACCATCTCTTGAGACCCAAGACACTGTCTCAAAAAAAAAAAAAAAAAAACCCAACCAAAAAACATCATATGCATACCCAGAGTCCAACATTATCTAGACAATTTCTCGCGGAGACTCCTTTTCCAAGTGATCAGGGTGTGTGCGAGGCAGCTAATCTGCACAAGAACAATTGGCACATTCTTAAATGATAAAGCAAGACAGAACACCTGTGTGCAGAGACACTTGTGGGAGCCGCGCATGAACGCACGTACCCAGAGGCAGGTTGTGTGGACACGGAGTATATCTGAAGCGACAGGAAGACAGTCACCGTGGTATCTCTGGAGACAGAAAGATGCAGAAATTGGGTGGGAGGTGATTGCCACCGCTCTCTTCCTCTTTTACATCATTTGAGTTTCTTCCATTATTTCTGTTCTTCTGGTGTCAGGAACGGAAGCCAGGTCCTCGTGCATTCTGAGCAAGCACGCTACCACTGAGCTACCCCCACTCCTGTCATTACTTTGTTTTGACACAGGGCCTGATGGGGCCCAGGCAGCCCTCAAAATCACTAAGTAACACAGAGGCTGACCTTGAACTTCTGACCCTCCTGGCTCTACCGACCACTCAAGTGCTAGAATTATAAGCAAAAGGTACCGTTCCAGGATAACACCCCTTTGTAAAATTTGCTTCTGATTTTTGTCACGGTGTTGGCCTCAAGGGTTGCTGGCTCCTGGTGCTGTTGGAAGGTGGTGTGGGACCATTAGGAAGTAGGGCTTAGTGGAAGGAGGCCAGGTCACTGGGGACGTGCCAGTGAGAGGGGTACTGAGACCTCGGCCCCCTTCCTGCTTTCCAATAGCTACGAGCTATGAGGTGGAGCAGTCTGCTCTGTCCTTCACTTGTGTCCTGACCTGCCTGACCACAGGCCCACAAACAGGGCAGCAAGTGACCCAGGACTGAGCCTCGGAAACTGGATCAAAAGAAAGCTTTTTCTTTTAAGCTTTTCCTTTATTATGTAGCCTAGGCTAGACTTGACATTACGGTGCCCAGGATGGTTTCAAACTCTGAAGCTTCCTAGCTCAGCCTCCAGAGTGCCAAGATCAAAGGCTTGTGCCTACTTTAATTTTTTTTCCAGATCAGTGTGCAGGCAGGAGAAGGTGTTGGTGTATGCTTCTGTGCCTGAGGACAGGGGTTGATGCTGTAGGACTCCCTCTGTAGTTCTCCACCTTTTGATTGCTGGTGCTTGTTCGTTTTTGAGACAAGATCTCACCATATAGTTCTAACTGGTTAGTCTCACTATGTAGACCAGACTGGCGTGGACCTTAGATCTGCCAGCATCTCCTTACTTAGTGGTAGGATAAGAAGCATGTGTTACCTCCAGGTTCTCCACCTTATGTTTTTTTTTTTTTTTTTTTTTTTTTTTTTTGGTTTTTCGAGACAGGGTTTCTCTGTGGTTTTGGAGCCTGTCCTGGAACTAGCTCTTGTAGACCAGGCTGGTCTCAAACTCACAGAGATCCACCTGCCTCTGCCTCCCAAGTGCTGGGATTAAAGGCGTGCACCACCACCGCCCGGCCACCTTATGTTTTGAGATGTTGTTTTATATATATATTTTACTCTAGCCCCACTTTGGAACACCAAGGTGTTGTTGGCTGTTTTTGGGAGGCCCGCCACCCAGCTCCTAAATAAATTACACACACATGGAGTCTTATTTTCTCTTATGAATGCCTGGCCTTAGCTTGGCTTATTTCTAGCCAGCTTTTCTTACCTTAAATTATCCCATCTATCTTTTGCCTCTGGACTTTTATCTTTCTCTATTTCTGTATTTTCTGTAGACCTTCCTTTACTTCTTTCTCCGTGGTTTGCTGTGTAGCTGGGTGGCTGGCTCCTGTCATCCGTCCTCTTCCTTTTTCTATCTCGCTCCTCCTCCTTCTCCTCCCAGATTTCTCCTTCCATTTATTCTCTCTGCCTGCCAGCCCCGCCTATCCCTTCTCCTGCCTCTATTGGCCATTCTGTTCTTTATTAGACCATCAGGTGTTCTAGACAGGCAAAGAATCACAGCTTCACAGAGTTAAACAAATGCAGCATAAACAAAAGCAGCATGCCTTAGAATAATATCCCACAGCAGCCTCTCACTGAAGCAGAAGCTCACTGAGCTAGACTGGCCAGCTGGTCACCCTCAGGTCTTCCCGTCCCTACCTCTCTAGTGCCGGGATTATAGGTATGCACTGCTATACTTTCATGTGGGTGCTGGGGTTTGAATTGTGGTCTACATACTTGTAAGGCAAGCACTTTACTCAAGGAGCCATCTCCCCCTCCCTTTTGTCGTCGTCGTCCCCCCCCCCCCCCCCCCCCCGCCACTCCAAGAGCTTGCATAGCTCAGTCTGGTCTTGAACTTACTGTGTAACTGAGGATGACCTGACTGTCTCCTGCTTCCATCTCTGGAATGCTAGGATCATGGCATGGGCATCCAGGCCTGGCCCAGACATGTTTCTAGCTCCCTTGAGTATATACCTAGGATTGGAATTGCTGGGGCGTACGGCAACTCTATGTTTACCATCTGAAGTACAGCTCAGATGTTCATTTTCCGAAATGGATGCATGCAGTTTTTCACAGTTCCACAGTGACGCATCAAAGCTCCATGTTTTCCTCACCCAATCAACACGTGTGGGTTTCTTGTTTGTTTGTTCTTGTTGTTGTTGGTTGTTTTTTTTTTTTTGTTTGTTTGTTTTGTTTTTTGGAGAGAGGGGCGAGAGGGTTTTCCCGTGTAGCAGTCCTGGAACTTGCTCTGTAGACCAGGCTGGCCTCAAACTCAGATATACACCTGCCATCTCTGTGTCCTGAGTGCTGGTATCAAAGACTTGGGCCACCACTGCCTGGCTAACCCTTGTTTTCTATTTGAGACCTTCTCCTTTGGGTGCTGTTTTAGCTTCTCTTCTTGTTGATGTGATAAAATGCTTGAGCAAAAGCCATTTAAGGATGGATGATTTATTTCAGCTCACAGTGCATAGGAAGTGGAGGAGGCAGATCTTGGTCACATCCCATCCATTGTCAGGAAACAAGCAAGGCAGGACTGCTACTGTCCATCTCCTTTCTTCCATTTACACAGCCCAGGAGCCCATCTGGGGAATGGTGCCACCCACAGTGGGCAGGTCGCCAACCTCAATTGACACAATTAAGATAATCCCTTGCAGGCAGCCCCAGAGGTCCACCCCACCAAGTGATTCTAAATACCTATGTCAAGTTGACAATTAACACTGACCTTGGGAGGGGGTGGGGGGGTGGGGGGGTGGGGGGTGGGTGTGGGGGGGTGTAGGCAGATCTCTTGGCAATTTTTTTTTTTTTTTTTTTTTGGTTTTTCAAGACAGGGTTTCTCTGTGGCTTTGGAGCCTGTCCTGGAACTAGCTCTGTAGACCAGGCTGGTCTCGAACTCACAGAGATCCGCCTGCCTCTGCCTCCCGAGTGCTGGGATTAAAGGCGTGTGCCACCACCGCCCGGCCTCTTGGCAATTTTTAAAGTCAGCCTAGTCTACATAGTGAGTCCCAGGCCAGCCATAGTTACCTAGGGAGACTCTGTCTCAAAAAACAAGTGGCGCATGCCTTTAATCCCAGCACTCGGGAGGTATAGGCAGGAGAATTTCTGCGAGTTCGAGGCCAGTCTGGTCTACAGAGCAAGTTCCAGGACTGTCTCTATAGCCAGTCTGAAACTGAGAAACCCTGTCTCAAAAAACCAAAAACCAAAAAAAAAAAAAAAAAAAAAAAAAAAAAAAAAAAAAAAAAAAAAAGCCAGGTATGGCTTAAAAGGCAAACACTTGGAAGGTTGATGTGGGTTAATTGGGAACTCAACGTTGTTTTCAGCTACATAGAAAATTCTAGGCCAGTCTAGGCTACAGGAGAAACTGCCTTAAAAATGAAGCAACAAATAATCCGAACAAACAACAAGAAAAAAAAGTTAAGAGAACGACTACTAACCAGAAGTGAGTTGGCTTTCCAATTCCTCCAGTCAGGGAGAGCCACTTGCAGGTCACAGGCAGGGCAAGTTGGCTGCCTCCAGCTCCAGGGCCAGCAGCAATTGGCTGCCAGGCCATCCATGGCACACAAACACACACACACACACACACACACACACACACACACACACACACACACGTCGCCAGAGCCGATTTTAAAGACAGAGTGGCCAGTCTGGGTGGAGGCGCTCGGACTGCTCTTTATGACCATAGGGAAGCGCTTGTCTCAGAAGTGTTTCCCCCACTTTAAACCACACTCAGAGAGTCTCCGCCGACCCTGGATCTCATCTGTCTGTCCCTGTCTCGCTCCTTCTAAGCCCAGATAACTGCACGGGTGTGAAGCGGTTCAGACAACAGCCTGGGGTGAGGTGGGCTGGTGCCAACTCACTTTCAGAGCTGGTCTTTCCAAGCAGCGTTTCAGGCATGCGCAGTGCCCGGGCCCGAGTCATCTTATTTTCATTTGCAGGGAAAACTTCGGACTGTAATGACTATAATGAGGCAAGATGGGAGGAAAACGGGGGAAATTGTTTCTGCCTCTTGTTGGTAGCTCCTGCTAGCCCCAAGCCCAGAACTGGCACATGTAATCGTAGCTAATTTAGTGCACACTTGGCTTGATGTGGTTCTTAGGTTCCCATTGAACCATCTCACCAGCTATCTGTAGGTGCTGTTGCTGGTGCTCTCAGGTAAGGCACAGAAAGTTGAAGAAATCAACCATTATCGCAGAGCGCTGAAAGTAGCAGAACAGGCTTAGCCTGCTGAGATGATTAAGTGCTAAAAACAGTCTTTATTTATTCATTTATTTAATTAATTAGTGACACTGAGGACTGAATTGGGAGGCGGCGCTGCTGCTGCGCTGAGCTATACCCCAGCCCCCTTCCCCACCTTTTTTCGTTTGTTTTTTTGAAAAGTTGAGAAAGGATTGTGCTAAGTCGCCCCAAGTTGTCAGGGTTGGTCTTGGCTTTGTGGTCTTCCTGCTTCGACCTCCCGGACACCTGAGATTATCTAGTACCACATTTCTTTTTTCTTCTCTTTCCCTCCGTGCTGGTGATCAAAGCCATGGCTTTGCGAATGCAAGGCAAATGCCCTAATCACTGAGCTAGACTCCCAGCCCCACAGCCTACACTCTCAACCCCTAGTAACACCATAAAAGAGAGGATGTATTCAGGGGAAGGGGAAAGCAGGGAAACAGAAGCAGTCTTTGGGAGCCAGGCATAAGAGGCTCAACCTTGTCAGTCTCGCGCTGGGAAGCAGAGCCGCGAGGAGCGCTCTGGGTTTCTCTCCAGCCTGGATTATACAGTGAATTCCTGGACAGCCTGTGCTAAAATGCGAGATTCTCTAAGCGTCAAGGAAAGCTGGGCAGTGGTGGCTCATGCTTTAGTCTCAGCACTCAGGAGGCAGAGGCAGACAGATTTGTGAGTTTGAGGCCATCCTGGTCTACTCTGTGAGTTTCCAGGATAGCCAGGGCAGCTACCCAAAAAAACCTTGTCTCAAAAAACTACTCCCCACCCCTCCAAAAAAGAAGCAGAGCCCCTGGACTAGACCACACACCGAGAGGCATTCACTCACCCATTCACTTCACTTAAAGCCCAAGCAGGAATAGCCACTTGCACTCCTGTATTCCACTGCATCTAGAGATGGCCGTGTGGCCCAGACCCCTGTTATAATGAGATATCGGGGGCATCTGATTAGGCTAGGGAAAGTAAGGTATTCAGAGAAAAAGTGTGCTTGTAGCTATAATATCCTTCCTTGTCACGCCCCACCTCGTCCCTCAAGGATGACACGCGACACACCGGAGCTCTTCCTGCTGCAGTTTTATTCAGGACCTTGTTCTCTTTCTCTCCTTCTCTCTCCCTCTCTCTCCGGGCAAACCTCTACCCAGCCCTTAAATAGGCATGGGCAACCAACCCCGGATTGCCAGGTGGACACTGCCCATAGGTCCACGCATATGCAAGCAGCTGACAATCATTGCGTGATCACAGCATAAGTCAGGTCTTAGCCAATAATTAGGAGCTGATTATCAGATGTGGCTTCATGCAGCTCGCTACACTTCCTGACACTTATTGATTCCAACACTGTATTTGGGGCTTAATTGTGAGCTGAGATGATGATGCTTCAGCTCTGACCATCACTTGGTGACCACGAGGCTATAGGCTCCGGTCAGAATGACAATATGATGTGATGAGAGGGGAGGGGAGCCATCTGAGCATCCTCCCGCTTTAGGAACAGGCTCTGCAGCAATCTGCCTTTAGAATTGTTGCTCAGCTATTTTTTTCCTTATTTTATTCTATGTGTGAGTGTACCTCATGTGCTCATGTGTGCCTGGTGCCACTGGGGATCAAAGGAGGGGGTCAGATATTCTGGAACTGGAGTTACAGGTAGTTTATCGGCCACTTGGGTGCTGAGAGCCCATCCTGGTCTTGGTCTTCTTTTTTTTTTTTTTTTTGGTTTTTCGAGACAGGGTTTCTCTGTGGCTTTGGAGCCTGTCCTGGAACTAGCTCTTGTAGACCAGGTTGGTCTCGAACTCCCAGAGATCCGCCTGCCTCTGCCTCCCGAGTGCTGGGATTAAAGGCGTGCGCCACCATCGCCCGGCCTCATCCTGGGTCTTCTGCAAAAACAAGTGCTCTTAATTGCTGAGCTACTCTTGATCTTAGCCAAAAGGCCAAGAAGTGAACTACCTCCAGGAATGTTTCAGAAGACTGGTAAACGTTTTTGTTGCTTGTACATTGGTGAACAGGAAGTAAGGCAAAGTGGAAGAGGCTGACCCTTGAGGTGTATATCCTTGGTCAAGTGACTGACTAGTTTAAAACCTCCATTTGCTCATCTCTGAAATGCAGGATAATCAGCATTCTTGCAATGATTAAATGAATGGGGGGGGGTGTTGAAAAACTACAAAAAGTGCCTGAAAAACTGGGTATGCTGCTGCACAGAAGGACCACTGTGAATCTGGGACCAGCCTGGACTGTAGCATAAGACCTGCCTCAAACAAACAAAACAAAAACCCCACAAAAATGACAAAATAAAAACCCCAAAGTACTTGAAACACATAAGTGCTCTATGAGTTCTGGGGGTACTGTCCTCCCATTCTGACTTGAGTCCTGTAGCACCCAGCTTTTCTATTTTTGGAAATGTTTGAGTCTACAGAAAACGTAAGTCTATGAGAAACATGGGTTGAGGGCACAGTTCAATGCTAGAGCGAGTACTTAGCTTGCATAAGGCTCGGGTTCAATCCTAGCTCCCAAAGCAACAAGACAAAATGAAATCCAGCAGACACCTGCATGCCTGTCTGTAGTTTGTTTTCCATCATTAAGCTAAACGCCATGACCTAAAGGCTTTGTTTCCACTTGTGGTTCATCACTGAGGAAAGCTAAGGGAGCGACTGTAGCAGAGGCAGTGGAGGAACCCTGCCTGCTGGATTGCTCGGCCTGCTTTCTTTTTCTTTTTCCTTTCTTTTTTTGGTTTTTAGAGACAGGGTTTCTCTCTGTAACAGTCCAAATTCACAGAGCTCTGCCTGCCTCTGCCTCCCGAGTGTCAGATTAAAGACTTGCAAACCCTGTCTCGAAAAAAACCAAAAAAAAAAAAAAAAAAAAAAAAAGACTTGCACCACAGCCGGGTGGTGGTGGTGCACGCCTTTAATCCCAGCACTTGGGAGGCAGAGGCAGGCGGATCTCTGTGAGTTCGAGACCAGCCTGGTCTACAAGAGCTAGTTCCAGGACAGGCTCCAAAACCACAGAGAAACCCTGTCTCGAAAAACCAAAAAAAAAAAAAAAAAAAAAGACTTGCACTACCGCCTGGCAATAATTATTTCTTCTAATGGACTTTTGTTATATTTAAAAATTATTATTAGTACCATTTTGATTAAAATTATTATTATTACGATTATTAGTTTTAAGATAGGGATTCCATATGTAGCCCTGGCTGACCTGGAGTTCTCTTGAGATCTCCCTGTCTCTTGCTTCCCGAGTGCTGGGGTTAAGGGTGTGCACCACCATGCCAGCGTTGGACTTGGCTGCTATGTGAACAGACTCCAGAAATGAAGGGTGGAAGTGAAGCAGGGACTGCCACAGGGCAGGTGAGAGATCCTGAGGTGACAGCAGAGCAAGGATAGAATTAATTGTATTCACATTGAAGACATTTTATATGGATTGTCTCCCAAGACAATGTCTATCTATCTCACTAACCCAACTCCAAATTCCTTTCCAAATTCTTTTTATATAAAAGCTCTCCTCAAGCCAGGCATGGTGGCATAAGCCTATAAGGCAGGTTGATCTCTGAGTTGGAGGCTAGCTTGGTCTATAGAGCGAGTTCCAGGACAGCCAGAGGTATGCAGAGAGAAACTGTCTTAAAATCTAAAAAGAAGGAAAGAAAGAAAATAAGACTACAACTTGTTGCTCTGACTTTTATTTATTTATTTTGGTTAGGCATCTTTTTATTTTCTTAGTCCAGGTAGACTGTAAACCTGTTTGGGAAGTTGACCTTGTATTTTTGTTTCTCGTGCCTCCAGTTCCCGAGGCGTAGGTCACACAGACTGGTTCTATTGAATGCTTCACATTTTGAATTTGTCTTTTTTTTTCTTGTTAGATTCAGGTCCCAAAACACTGAGTGAGCCTTCTGCTCTGCCTCGCATCCTACCGGGAGACATGTGATGACAGTTTGTGCCACTCCCGGTGACTCTAAGTTCAAGCCGCCCTTGGTTAAGGTAGAGTCTCCCAGTTCTTCCCACTCTAACATAAGTTGTTCTCTGGTGTAAATCATGATACTTGAGAGACCACAGCGGGGGACTGAACACCTAGTGACCCAAAACCCTTTCAGCCAGTGACATAGCAGGGCGTCTGAAAAGTAAGGACGACGCCCCCTCAGCTGCTTGTCTTGAGGACCGGTGCTTGGCGCACAATGAACACTCATAGATGTCAGGAATTCCAGAATGGAGACAAGAGAGAAAACTAATGCAGACGCTCGAGGTCCTTGGAGGGCTGGAGGCACCCAGACCACCTGACCACGCCCCTACCGCGCGCACGGCCCCCTGGGACCCGTAGTGCTGGGCGTGGCCACAGGACTACAAATCCCGGCGGCCCCCGCGCCGCGGGTTCAGCCGCGGCCGCCTCAGCTCCTCAGATCGCCGTCGGCGGCCTCGGCGGAGTCGGTGTCGGCGGCCGGGGTTGAGCTGTGAGTTTCCTATCGAGAGCTGCGCTGGAGGAAGATGGCGGCGAGCGGTGAGTGGAGAGAAAGGCGGCGGCAGGCAGCGGGCGAGGCCGGCGGCATGGTCCCGGGCGGGGGTCTCGGGGGGGTCCCCGGCAACGCGCGGCGCAGGCGACAAGGATCGGGCGGGCGGTGATGGGCTCCGGGGCCCGCGCAGGGTCGCGAGGAGTTCGCGGCCGCGGCCTCTGCTGCTTGAGCTCCCCCCCGCCGAGTCCCAGGTCGGAGAAGCGCAGCGCAGCCTTCTCTTCCCGCCGGCGCCGCCCGGCGGGGCGGACTCGGACTCAGCGGGCAGAGGCTGCAGCTCCGCTGCGAGCGGGCGCGGCGGACGCGGAGTCTGCGGTGCGCGCGGGCTGAGTGCGGGGTGTGTGGGTGGTGAGAGCAGGGTCTGGGGTGTGTGTGTGTGTGAGATGGATGTGGGGTCTGCGCGATGTGCCAGGTATGTGGTGTGGATCCGGAGTCTACGAGGTGTGTGTGGTGGATGCAGGGTGAGCGTGGGGTCTGCAGGGTGGATGCAGGGCGTGTAAGATGTGTGCGGTGTTCGAGGTGTGTGGTGGTGTGTGCAGGGTGAGTGGAGGTGTGAGGGATGAGTGCAGGGTCTGCGGTCTGTGTGTGGCGAGTACGGGGTGGATGCGGGGTCCGCGATGTGTGTGAGGAGTTGGAGGTGTGTAGCGTGGGTTCGGGGGATGAGTGCGGGATCTGCCCTCTGTGCGCGTGGATACCGGCTCTGCCGTTTAGTGTCACCTATCAACGCGATTACTTTCACCTTCCTAAATTCCCAGTCTTTATTCGTTCATTGATTCTGTTCGCAATAGTTTAAATGAACCGAGCCTTACAGCCTGTGTGAAGTGGGAGGCAATGCTACTTCGTAGGCAGTTTGAGGGCGCCCAGGGTGGAAAAAGTTAACCAGTAGAGCAGTTGGGAGAGGCCAGATCATCTCAGGCCCACGGAACAGGAGCCCAGGACTCCATACTGTATGACACGGAAGGTTGGAGACTGTCTTGAAGCCGAGTAACTTTTCTCCCCCTCCCAAATGCGAAGACTTCCTTTTTTTTTTTTTTTTTTTTTTTTTGCAGTTTCTGAGTAGCGCTTCAAAGCCAACTTGTTTTTGTAATTAAGCTTGTGCGGTAAAAGACCAGGAAGGCGAGTCTCTAGTCTGCTGCAGGCTAAGTGGACTGAATGAGATGAGAGCGCTCGTGTCAGGGTTGCCCGAGATTTAAACGCCAGCTCTCGTCGGATCGGCTGGCCGATCTGTGCTGCACGAAAGCCTCAGGATTTGTTTCCGCAGGTTGTTGCGCAGACGAGATGCCAGGGGAGGAGTGTGGATTTCAGATCTTCAGCAAATATGCTGTGGAGATGGCTATGTAAACCTCCGAATTCGTGAACCGTTTGCTCTTTTGAAAAATCAAATGGCTATCTGTTTATTTAGAATAGGTTTTACCATATATGACACCTAACTGAGAAGAACAAAAATACTCTATGAAGCAATGACTGCTAGCATTTCATGGGTTATGTTTGGCTTTGGGACTAAAGACCAGCACGTATATACAGAAAGAAGGAACAGAGAGAAATGGGGTGGGAACAATGTTTTCTTTTTGCTATCTTTACACCTGGAGGAGCTGGAGGGATGGCTCAGTGGTTAAGACCACAGGCTGCTTGCTCTTCCAGAGGACCCGGAATTGATTCCCAGCATCCAGCAACTGTCTCTAACTCCAGTTCCAGGAGTCGCCCTCTTCTGGCCTCTGTGAACACCAGACATCCACCTTGTGCTTGGACATACATTTAAAAAAAAAAAATCTTGATAGCTGTTAGAAAGGCTCTTTTGAATTGAGTGCTTCTGTTGCTTGGGGTAAAACCCTTAAAGAAATAATAGCTTGTAGGATGAAGAACCCTGAGGGTCCATTGTAAGATGAAGCCTCTGTTTGTAACATGTAAAATGAAACACAGTAAGTAGCTCCTGTGTCGCTGGAGGTTGCTTCAGATTCTGAACTTAAATGAACAGTAATCTAAAGTGCCTCTGATCCTAAATTATATGTTGATAGAAAGGACTTAATTGTCCAATCAACATTAGAAAACAAAAAGGCACATGCCAGCTTTTGGCATATAGAAAAGTACATTTGTAGTTGGGAATTGTGGACTTGGTGAGAGGCTGTAATTTTAAACAGTTTCTACCAGAAAGCATCCCTTAACCAAAGAGGTCTTCAGAACACAGACGTCAGCATGTGATCAACAAGATTGTCTTTTTTAAAAATTGTTTTATGCGTGTTATTTTGCTTGCATGTATATCTGTGCACCATGTGCGTGCTTATTGCCTGAAAAGATCAGAAGAGGGTGTCAGTTCCCTGGAAATGGATTTAAAGATGTTTGTGAGCTGGGTGTGGTGGCTTACTCCTTTAATCCAAGCACTCGGGAGGCAGAGGCTGGTGGATCTTGAGTTTGATTGAGGTCAGCCTGATCTGCAGAGTGAGTTCCAGGACAGTCAGGGCTACACAGACACTGTCTTAATAAATAAAAGTCAAAACAAAATAAACAAAAATGTTGTGAGCCATCCTGAGGATGTTGGGAATCAAACCTGGGTGCTCTGTAGGAATAGCCAGAGTGCTCTTAACCACTGAACCATCTCTCCAACCCCCCAAATTGATATATATATATATATATGTGTGTGTGTGTGTGTGTGTGTGTTATGTCTGCATGTGTTGGTATACCACATCTGTGCCTGGCGTCTTCGGAGGCCAGAAGAAGATGTGAGATCAGAAGAGAGCATTAGCTTTCTTGGAACGGGAGTTTTTTTTTTTTTTTTAATATTTATTTATTATGGATACAATATTCTGTTTGCATATATGCTTACAGGCTAGAAGAGGACACCAGACCTCATTACAGATGGTTGTGAGCCACCATGTGGTTGCTGGGAATTGAACTCGGGTCCTTTGGAAGAGCACGCAATGCTCTTAACCGCTGAGCCATCTCTCCAGCCCCCGGAACTGGAGTTTCTAATGGTGAACTGTAGATGCTAGAGTGTGAACCCTGATCCTCTGTAAGTGTAGCAAGTTCTTTTAACCAGTAAGCATCTCTCAGCCCCTATCTTTGGTGTTTTGAGATGGTCTCATTGTTCAGGCTGTTGTGGAACCTGGAGCTTATAGTTCAGGTTGGTTTTGAACTCATCATCTGCCTGCTTCAGCCTCCTAGTGCTGGAATTAGAGATATGAAAGACACATCATTTGGCTAGGATGCTCACTTTTTAACTTTTTTTTTTTTTTTTTTTTTTTTTTTTGATTTTTTTGAGACAGGGTTTCTCTGTAGCTTTTTTGGTTCCTGTCCTGGAACTAGCTCTTGTAGACCAGGCTGGCCTTGATCCGCCTGCCTCTGCCTCCCGAGTGCTGGGATTAAAGGCGTGTGCCACCACGGCCTGGCTAGGATGCTCACTTTTTGTAAATCTCTGCATCATTGAACTCTACCTCCTGCTTTAGCCTCTCAAGTGGGATTATAGGCATGTCCTACTTTGTATTGCTAGAATGGTTTTAAAAATTAGTACTGGGGAGTTAGAGATGGCTGAGTGGTTAAAAGTACTTGCTGCTTTCCCTCCCTCCCTCCCTCCCTCCCTCCCTCCCTCCCTCCCTCCCTCCCTCCCTCCCTCCCTCCCTCCCTCCCTCCCTCCCTCTCTTCCTTCCTTTCTTTCTGAGGGGCAGTTTTCAAGACAAGGTTTTTCTGTAGTGTTGGGAACCTGTCCTGGAACTCTGTAGACCAGGCTGGACTTGAACTTACATAGATGCATCTGCCTCTGCCTCCTGAGTACTGGGATTAAAGGCGTGTGCCACCACTGCTCAGCTTTTGCTGCATTTTTAGAGAACTCAGGTTTGATTCTTGGCTCACAATCTGTTGTAACTTCAACTCCATGGCATCCAGTGCCCTTATCTTTCTTCCCCAGGCTCCTGAACATGGTGCACATACATACACACAGGCAGTCATATACACTCAATAAAATAAATAATATTAAAAGATTACTAACAGTCTGCCAGGAGGTGGTGGTGTATGCTTTTAATCTCAGCACTATGGAGGCAGATCTGAGTTTGAGGCCAGCCTGGTCTACCAAAGCCAGTTGCAGTACAGTCAGGGTTACACAGAGAAACCACCTCGAAAAAAACAGCAACAAAATTTACTAACAGTTCATTAAAATAATTGAACAGGGGACTGAGAGGTGGCTTAGTGGTTAAGAGAATTTATTGCTTTTCCAGAGTTCCTAGCACCCACGTGACAACTCAAGGTCAGGGGATCTAGTGCTCCCTTCTGGCCTCCATAGTGTTTTGCCTGCATGTGGTGCACATAAACACACATTAGGAAAACTTAGAAAAAACCCAGAATGATAGTAGAGCTATGTCATTATGGATTGTATTAAATTATTTCTGACTTTTTAAAATAAAAACCTAAATGTATTTAATTTTATGTGTATAGGTGTTTCACTTGTATGATACCCCCCCCCCCAACATGCTTTTGTGTGTGTGTGTGTGTGTGTGCGCGTGCATGCTTGGTGCCTGAGGAAACTTTTAATACCCTGGAACTGGAGTTATAGATGGTTGTGAGTTGCCATGTGGTTACTTGGATTGTGAATCTTCTGCAAGGGGCAGCTAGTGCTCTTAACCCCTGAGACAGTTCTCTAGCCCTTTGTCTAAATGTTTTTTTGATTTTCGAGACAGGGTTTCTCTGTGGCTTTTTGGTTCCTGTCCTGGAACTAGCTCTTCTAGACCAGGCCTGCCTCTGTGCTGCATTTTTTTCTAAAACAGGATCTTACTGCATAGTCCTTGCCGTCTGTAACTGACTGTGTAGACCAGGCTGGCATAGACCAGAAGTGCCTCTCCTGCCTCTGCCTCCCAAGAAACGGAGTGAAATAACAATTTATTTTTAAATTGTTTATGTGTATGAATGTGTAATGCAACCACGATGCCTGCTGAGGTCAGAAGAGGGTGTTTGATCTCTGGAACTGCAGTTACATGGTTGTGAACTACCTTGTGGGTGCTGGGAACTGAACCTAGATCTGCAAGAGCAACAAGTGCTCTTAACCACTGAGCCAACTCTCCAACAACTTATTTTTTATGATGCGTGTGTTCGTCCCTGTGGGCTCATGGGTTCATGTGTACCACATGCACGTGCAAGGAAGGCCCATTTTGACCCACTGAAATAAGGTTCCTTTCAGTGTCAGGGACAGTCTACTAAGGGAGAGAGTAGCTTGTAAAATCCAGTCAGTGGGTAAAGGTGCTTGGGCAGCCTGACAACCTGAGTTCGGTCCCTGCATCTCATTGACGGAGCAGACACTTAAAAGTCTGCACCTGCACACACAACATGTCATCATCTAGTCTTTTGTGCCGTGACTGCATGGTTGGTTCTAAAGTATTTTCTATGAAGTTGAAAGCTGCTGTTTGAGAATTTTAAAGTATTTTTTTAGTTTGGGGAATAGAATTGGACGAAACAACAGCAAACCCCAACTGCTGTTGTCCTGTCCCTAATTGGTTGCTGATGTGAGTGGCTTCAGGGTTTCTTTTTGCATTTTGAAACTCTGATTTAATTCTAAGCCAGAGCATGTACTTTTGAAACTTTTAATTTGTTCTAAGTTCAGAATGACTGTTGCCTTCAGTGGCAGTTTGTCCACATAGCAAATTGGATACAGTTTAATACCCCCCTTACTTTGCTAACGCTTCCTGGGATTGGAAAAGCACGAGTTGTTCTTGTTGCCTCCCGTTCATTGAGCCAGGGATTGCTGCCCCAGCCGTGTTTGTGCTGCTGCTGCTGCTGTGTGTGTGTGTGTGTGTGTGTGTATATATATATATATATATATATATATATATATACACAGTGTGGCGTATTCTCTTTGCTGTATTGATGGGCTAGAGCTCTGGGAGCCAAGCATTGGCACTGGAACAGAATGTTCGCTTTTTCTCATAGGAAACTGGAAGGAGTGACTATTTAGATTGCAGGGAGTTTTGAGGTGGGTGCTGCAGTGAAATGTGGCTCCTACTGAGTGCATTCTAGGCTGGGAAGGGGTTGGAAGGGATATTCAGCTGTTAGTGTGGAAGAGGGGCCCCAGGAACCCGAAGCTGATCTTAATGTTTGTTAGGTAAATATATATCCATTGGTGTCTTAGAGGACTCTTGGGGATTCTTTTGGGCTAAGGATACACTTTATCCACAGCAAACCAGTTTTCAGTCTCCAACAGATGAGATGACATTGTCTTGATTTAATCACCTTTCCTTTTCCTTCCCCTGTTGGAAAGTTGTTAAAGGAATAGGAAAGTGACCAGAAGATGCTCAGCGGGAGTGAGGCCAGTTCACACACACTGGGTAATCTTCTTAGCCTGCCAATGCAGATGCCGATTTGTCGTCAGCGCTCATTTAGCTTGGTAGGAGTTGCTGTCTAGGTCAGTTTGTAAGTGGGGCAGTAATAAAGGCATATTTAACTAGCTATACCATGGTCATGTAGGGTAGAGGCAGGCGCAGGAGTCTCACCTGACTGACAGCATATCTTGAAATGTTCTCAGAACAAGTGAGCTAGGGCCTCCCTCCAAATTTGTTAGGAGCGTCTTGTCCTGTTTTTTTTCCCTCCGCTAATGTTTGTGTTGATGGGCTCAAGAGGTGTGGTTTCTGGTGAACTATTCTATACTGCTGCTCTGTTTAATGGGCTGACCTCCTCAGTTAGAGCTGTGGGAGGGCTAAAGCTGAGCTGATTCTCCGTTACCCGCAGAATGCCAGGAAGGGAGTCCTGGCCTGGACTTACAGCTTACTACACCGGAGTAGTGGGCGGATGATGGATGGGAAGCCTGGTGACTGTCTGAGACAGGGTTTCTCTGTACTCCTGGCTGTCCTGGAGTGCACTTTGTAGACCAGGCTGACCTTGTACTCAGATCTGCCTAGCTCTGCCTCCTGAGTGTTGGTATCAAAGGCATGTGCCACCACCTGGTGGTTGGTTGAATGGTAATTGTGTAGGTTGAATCTCATTGCCCTGAACTCTAGGGGACGAGTTACATTATTTTGTTGTACTAGAGTAAGGGTTTATTAAATATTGTTAAGTTGGATCTTTTGTTTTGCTAGAAGTAAAAGATCTTGGAAAAGTTTCTGTTTATTGTACCATTTGACAAGTTGTTACTCATGAACCTTTCATTTTTAAAGTTTTTAGACTAGGGCAAAGGACCGATGGCCTGCTGGGAAATAATTAACCACTTGTGTGTGAGTCTCTTCTCTGGGCTAGCTCAGCAACCTAATAAGAGTTTACCGAGCATTCCACATTCAGATTGGGATCTGAGGAGGGACGCTCTGGCTGTCCAGTGAAGCCGGTAATCTAGTCTGTTCTCACAGTTTAAGATGTGTAAATGTGCTTCATTCTGGTGTCACATGTCTGTAAAAAGGGACCTTGCCCAGCAGTGGTGGTGTACACTTTTAATCCCAGGGAAGAGGCCAACCTGGTAAACGGAGTGAGTTCCAGGATAGTCAGAGCTCTACAGGGAAACTTTGTCTCGAAAAACTAAAAACCAAACCAAACAAACAAAAAACCATCTTGGACCCTTGCATAATTTGAGACACTTAGGTCTCAATAGGGTAGGTCCCTCCTCCCCCACTTTAATTGATGGTGATATTGACAATTTCGATGTAAATTTCTTATTTTTCAGAAACAGGCTTCGTATATTCATGAAAAAGAGTCTAACCTGTGCATAGGCAGAACGATATTTCCCTCTAGTTCCTCCAGTTATGTGCATTTTACTGGCTTTTTTTTTTTTTTTTTTTTTAACCAAACTTAAGCTATTTGTAGCTTAGCTCACCTACCAAGGCAGGCAACTTTCAGTTTGTTTAGAGTTTTGATTGGTGCAGCAAGACATTTTTGAAACCATTCTTTTCAGTAGATGGTCCATGAAGGAGGGGAATCTGAAAGAGGGAATTTCAAAGCAACCCAAGCAGTGTTTGAAAGCCCTCTGGTCTTGAGAATAATGACTGGCGGGCAGGCAGGAAGCCTGCAGCTGTGTTGTGGCATTGTTCTTCCATCTCTGGCATCTGAGACCTTCAGTACAATAGAGGAGAAAGCCTGGGGAGGGAAAGGCATCCCTAGGAAAAGGGGGTGCTTTCAGGGTGAATACTGTTTAACTGAAATCCAAGACGAAATTATTTCCCTTAAGAGCATTTCTTTGTCATAATCTGTCCCAAACTGACATTTTTATAATGAACGTTAACTGCTATTGGAAGAGCAGCAGGATCCTTTACTGTTTCGAAACAACTGAAAGAAAAGATATATGTCAGAAAGGCTGGAAGTGTTTTCCCTCTTCTGCAGTCTGGGCAGTATCGCTTGCTAACTCTGAGGAGACTTCTGGTGTCCAAGAGTTCAATACTTTGTATGCTCTGGGTGTGTCTTCCTCTAGGGTTGTTTTTATTTTTGAGATTTGGTCTTCTGTGTAGATAATACAGTTTGAAATTTAAATCCCATACCTGAGCCTCCCCTGTGACATGGCATAGAACACCCTGCCAGGCTCCCTGTTTTTTTAATATTTGATGCAGGGTCTTGCTAAGGCCTGGCACTTTCTATATAGAATAGCTTGACTTTGATCTTGTGATCCTCTTGCCTCTGCCTCCCAAATGCACACTACCAGCTTCTTTCAGCTTCGGTTCTTCCTCTCAGAGGATGTAAACAGAACTGACATATTATGATTTTCAACAGCTCATAGACTTTACATGGTGTGTGTTGTCCAGTGGGGGACATGGGGATGTGAGATGAGGGGAGGAGACAGGTTAACACCAGTTGTCACTAGTGAGAAACAATTACTGAATTTAAGTTGCCTGTGAAGAAGCCTAGGTACTTGATTCTGTGTCCTGATTAAAATTTGGTGATTTGGTGTGGACCTGAGCTCTATTCTCAGCACCTGCCAGTGCTCTTAACATTTGGGCATCTCTCCAGCCCATAGAGGCACACACTTTGTTGTATGTTTTATACAAAGTTTATTGGAGTCTATGGCCTATCTTAGAAAATAACTTTTTGGAAGGTCTAAAATTCTTAGTGTTAAAAGGAGGTTAGTGTTTAAATTTACACACACATGCCACACACACTCATGTGCGTGTGATATTTTGAGACAGTCTTTCTGTAGAATAGTCCTGGCTGCAGTGGAACTTCTCAAGTGGACTAAACTGGTCTTGAACTGGAGATCCCCATGGTTCAGACTCCTGTGTGCTGACATACCTGACCCTGTGTAGATCTCCTTTCGGGTATGCTTCTGTGTTTGTTCTGTCCTAGCACGTCTCATCCCAGCCCTGCACAGTGTAAACTTCTCATGGCTTCAATTCAGAAAATCTAAACCTTCCTTTAATCTTTTGATGTGTGTGTTTTTTTTAATTCTTTGCAGTTCGTACAATTTTTTTTTTTATTTTTAGTTCGTACAATTTTTAGAATGGGGATGGATGGCATGTAGCATAATTGGTGTTGTGTTTGCCCAGTGTACCCAAGTTCACTGAGTTCAGGCCACACAGCCAGATTGTAGTGGTATTGCAAAAATTCCAGTGTTTGGGAGGTGGAGGCAAGAGCAGCAGGAACTGAAGGTCGTCCTTGGCTACATAGTTTTTGGTAGCCTGGGCTACGTGAACAGACAAAGGTGTGTGAGATACTGTAACTTCCCTAATATTAACTTTGTATGTGTGAATGTGTGTGTGTATGTGTGCGTATAACACAGTCACTCATTTAATGTTTATGATGCTGAGAATTGAATACAGGACCTCAAAACATGCCAGACAATTACTCTACGATTGAGTTGCACACCAGCTTCCAAGTTCCTTTTTTAAAGATTTTTTTTTGTTTGTTTTTGTTTTGTTTTGTTTTTGTTTTTAAGACAGGGTCTCAATGTCTCAATATGTTCAATATATAGAACTGGTTGGCCTGGAATTTACTCATGAAGACCAGATTGGTCTTGAATTTTTTTGAGGCAGGGTTTCCTCTGTGTAGCCTTGGCTGTCCTGGAACTTGCTCTGTAGAAGGGGTTAGCCTCGAACTCAGAGATCCCCCTGCCCCCCTGCCTGTCTCCCCTGTGCCAGGATTAAAGGCATGCGCTCACACCCAGCTCTAAGAATTTTACAAGTTGAAAACAGCTGGGTGGGATCTTGCCTGAGGTCTCCACTCCCTTTATTTAATTTCTTTCTTTCTTTTTTTTTTTTTTTTTTTTTGGTTTTTCGAGACAGGGTTTCTCTGTGGTTTTGGAACCTGTCCTGGAACTAGCTCTTGTAGACCAGGCTGGTCTCGAACTCACAGAGATCCGCTTGCCTCTGCCTCCCGAGTGCTGGGATTAAAGGCGTGCGCCACCACCGCCCGGCTTTTAATATAAGATTTACCTCCATTCCACTTCCTGGTGCTCTTTTTCTCTCAAAATTTACATTTTGTAATTTACTCTGCTTAGCTTGCTTCTATTCATGATGAATCTTTATTAGAGTTACCACCAATAACCACACAACAGAGTCTGGACTAGGCTGTTTTGAGATTTCTTCTACCAACAGAAATAAATCCAAAACTCTTTAGTCTCAGGCAGGCTTTTAGGACAAGGACAAAAGGCAGCCACTCTCATCACCTAAATATCACAACAATGATCTCTAGTTAGCATACTAAAATTCTTCTCCTCTGGAATCTCTTGAGTGAGCCCCTGATAGTTCAAATAACTCCTAGCACCTCTGTCTTCCTTGCTCCTACTAGTATGGCCTATTAAGTAGTGCTTAAAGCATTCCTCTGCTTTCCTAAACCCAAACTGCAAAAGTTCAAATTCCTCAACAAAACAAAACAAAGAACTTGGTTATGCCTGTCAGCAATGCACCAGTCTGGGTACCAACTTCTGTCTTAGTTTGGGCTTCTATTGCTGTGAAGAAACACCACAACCATGGCAACTCTTATAAAGAAAACATTTAATTGAGAGGGCTCACTTAGAGTTTCAGAGGTTCAGTCCATTATCATCACGACAGGGAGCATGGCAGCATGCAGGTAGACATGGTACTAGAGGAGTAGCTGAGAGTCCTGCAGGCAACAGGAAATCGACTGAGACACTGAGTAGTAAGTATCCTGAGCATAGGAAACCTTAAAGCCTGCCCCCACAGTGACATGCTTCCTCCATCAAGGCCATACCCATTCCAACAAAGCCACACAACTCCTAATAGTGCCATTTCCTATGAGATTATGGGGGCAGATTACATTAAAACTACTACACCTGGCTTATTTAATAAAACTCGAGTTTCAAGTAACTTGTTGCTAATGTATAAAAATACAATGAATTTCTTTTTATGTGTATTTATCAAATACTTCATGATCTTATTAAACTCATTCATCCTAGTTGCTTTACCTAGTTCCCTCAGGATCGTGTACTCTTATTTCTCATCAGCCCTCCCAACCTTGTTGTGCCTTTCAAATTGGACTAGGTCTTTACTGTCTAACTAGACTGGCTTTGCCTTCCAGATCCTCCTGCTTCGTTCTCCCAGTGCTTGGAATACAGGTGATTGCTTTCTCTCAGTACAGCTTTGGCCCTTCAGAGTTTCTCTTTTTTGTGGTGGGGGTGCTGGTGGTAATTGAATACAGGATGCCATGTAGACAAGTGCTTGGCTCCAAATAGCATTCTTAGCTGAAGTTGTACCAGCCTACTTAGATTAGCCCAGCTCTGTGAGATTCAGACTGTTGCATAGACCAGTTCTTTGTTGCCAAGTATTCTGTGTATATGGCATTACCCTTTTACCATTCAACCACCATTTTATTGTATCCAACAATTGGCTGTTACGAGTAATGCTACTGTAACCATTTGAATACAAGTTTGAGTGAGAACGTAAAATAAGATTTCATTTTTTGGGATGTAGGATTATTGATCTTATGGCAAATGTATGTTTAGCTATATAAGAAACTATGGAATTGTTTACAGCAGTGACTATGCCATTGTATAGCCTTTTCCAGTCTCACATCCTCACCAGCTCTTGATATTAATATTTGTCTAAGCCGTAGCATTCTGGTGGATGTGTAGTGAGAATCTCATTGCAGTTTGAATTTAAAATTCCTTTTACCTTCAGTGAAATTCTGTTTAAAGTTTTTTTCTCCTTCCCTCCACTTTTCCTCCTCTTTGTCTTTGTATGTGTGCAAACACACACATAACAAGCACACACACACACACATACGGGTAGGTACACATGCTTGTGCATGTGTGTGGAGGCCAGAGTTTAACCTTGGGTGTTGTTCCTTAGCAGCCATCCATATGTTTTTTTTTTTTTTTCGAGACAGGTTTCTCTGTGGCTTTGGAGCCTGTTCTGGAACTAGCTCTTGTAGACCAGGCTGGTCTCGAACTCACAGAGATTCACCTGCCTCTGCCTCCCAAGTGCTGGGATTAAAGGCATGCGCCACCACCGCCCGGCTCATCCATGTGGTTTATTCATTTATTTAATTTTTTATGTGTGTGGATGTTTTGCCCACATGTGTGTCTGTGCACCATGTGTGCGCGGTGCCAGCAGAGGCTTGAAGAAACCAGGGCAAATTCCCTGGAACTGGAGTTACAGATAGTTGTGAGCCACCATGTGGATTCTGGGAAACAAACCCAGGTCCTCTGCAAGAACAACAGATGCTCTTAACCCCTGAGCCACTATCTAGCCCTTCATTCCTTACTATTTTATTATTGCCAAATAACTTTCATTTTCTCAGTATATTTTATGCCCATTTACAGGTAAATAAAAGCTGCAGTTTTAGGTGGTGGAAGGGAATACTTTCTGATAATATACCTGGATCTGTGAAATTAACAGCAGAATATCTAAGAAATTAGAGTTAGTACTTCAGTTTACATCTTGAAGTAGCCTGTGTTGTCACACCTCTTCCCCCAGCCCAGATTAGGTAGATCAGAACTGAACAGAGATTGACCAATAAGACAGACTCTGGGCCTGGCTGAAGGTTACATGGCAATGAAAAATTAACTGACTAGACATTGGGATTAAGAATGTTTTGTGAAGTACTGCAGAGATGATTCAAAGGTTAAGAATAATTGCTGCATTTACTGGGGATCGAGTTTGGCTCCCAGCATCCATATTGCCTATAACTCTATCCAGCCAAAGGGGATATGGTATCTTCTTTTGGCCTCCTCAGGCATCTGCATGAATGTGTGCATAATTATACACAAATATAAAATAAAAAATAAAACTTAAGGGGTTGGATTGATGGCTTAACAGTTACAAGCACTTACAGGAGACAGTTTCTATGTGTAACAGCCCTGACTGTCCTGGAACTTGCTCTGTATTCCGTGCTGGCCTAGAACTCAGAGATCTACCTGCCTCTGCCTCCTGAGTGCTAGGATTAAAGACCTGCAGCACAAGGTCTATCTAAAGCACTTATTCTTTTTTTTTTTAAAAAATATTTATTTAGGCTGGGCGGTGGTGGTGCACGCCTTTAATCCCAGTACTCGGGAGGCAAAGGCAGGCGGATCTCTGTGAGTTCGAGGCCAGCCTGGACTACAAGAGCTAGTTCCAGGAGAGGAACCAAAAACTACGGAGAAACCCTGTCTCAAAAAATCCAAAAAAAAAAAAAAAATTTATTTATTAAGCATACAATGATGTACCGCTGGCAAGGAAGGCACCAGGTCTCATTACAGATGGTTGTGAACCACCGTGTGGTTGCTGGGAATTGAACTCAGGACCTCTGGAAGAGCAGCCAGTGCTCTTACCCTCTGAGCCATCTCTCCAGCCCAGCACTTATTCTTGTAGAGACCCTGATTTCAATTCCCAGCACCCACATCTGTAACAGATCCTCTGCAGGCACTAGGCATTCATATAGTGCACAGACATACATGGGAGGAAAGTGTTCATACACATAGAACAGATCCAGCCTTCCATCTTTCCATAGGAGTGCTGGATCACATATATTCCAGTCACACAGTTGGTTTCTACATGATTCTCAGGATTTGAACTCAGGTCCTCATACTTGTATGGCAGATGCTTTTTCCTGTTTACCCATCTTAAGACCATGTGAGATCTTAAGCTTAAATTATTTTTTACTGTTATTTGACTGTTAAAAATAATTTTTTATTTTTTCGAATGGTCTGGAACTTAATCTTTTTATCCCTTTAATAAAATGAATCAGTGAGTCTTTGGCTCAGGAAGTGGTCCAGTTAGAGTGTTTGCCTAGCTAGCAGGAAGCCCTGAGACTGATCTCAGCACTGTATAGACAGGGTTTGGTGGTACAGATTTTAATCCCAGCACTCTGGGAGGTGTAGTTAGGAGGGTCAGAAGTTCAAGGTCATCCTTGAGAGAATGAGAATTTGAGACCACCCTGGTCTATATGAGCGACTGTTTGAAAAGGGGGAAAATGGTTTTTGTCTGTTTGCTCACTTAATATAAATTAAACTATAAAGCATTACTTATGTTCTAGTGTGATCTCAATGAAAAGTGCTGAAAACCTATCTAAAAACACTGACCAGTGAGGCCCTGGGCCTGCCTCTGCCACAGCAACACTGTGTCTTGTTGTATTGTGAATGTTTTTTTTTTTTTTTGGATTTTTCGAGACAGGGTTTCTCCGTAGCTTTTGGGGCTTGTCCTGGAACTAGCTCTTGTAGACCAGGCTGGCCTCGAACTCACAGAGATCCGCCTGCCTCTGCCTCCCGAGTGCTGTATTGTGAATGTTGTATTGTTCCCTTAAATTAAGGTGATGCTAGACACCTGTAATCCCAGCACTCAGGTGGATCTCTGTGAATTCTAAGCCAGCCTAGTCTACAGAGTAAATTCCAGGACAGTCAGGACTACACAAGAATCCTACAGGGGAGAGGGGGAGGAGGAGGGTGAGGGTACCAAACCTCCTCAAATATTTACCAGTTATTTGAAATGTGTCTCATGTAACATACCCTGGCCTTGAACTCTTAGTAGTCTTCCTGCTTCCTCCCAAGTTCAGGATTACAGGGATGTGTGGTGCTAGGGAGCAAACCCAAGGTCATGCTTGTATAGCAGTCTGCCAAGTGAACTGCATACCCAACTGCATTATTTTCCTTTTAATACTGGAAACTGTCTCCCACTTCAATTTGACACATGCCGAGGCAGTTCCTCTACCACTGAAGTATACACCAGCCTTCCTGCTCTGATGGATTTTGCTGTCTATGCTGGTCCTGATGTTGTCGCCCAAGTGAGCCTCTGGAGCATCTGACTGCAGGTGCTCACCACCATGTTTGTCTTGTCTCATGGTTTCTGGCTTCTGTTGGTTTAGGTCAGCTCGCAACATCATATGCTAATGAGAAAGCCAGCATCTCTACATGTTTGTAGTGCTGATGTTTATCAGCATCTTAGCATGCTTGTAGCGCTGTAGTGTTTATATTAAGATCTTGTATCCTTAAGCTTCCTGCCTGTCTCACTGGATGTTGCTCATCTCCCAAGGTGGTGGGGACCCCAGTTTATTTACTATTGTCTTCACTTAGTTTAAAGATTTGGATTTTAATTCTTTTCCATCTGAATCATTTTATACTGGAATTCTGGAACATTTTTCAATTTGCATTTAAAAAGGATAGTTAAAAAAACAGTGGAAATTTCCAGTTTTGAAAAAAATTCAGTTGGTCTAATAACTGCTTTGCAGGGACAAAGAAATATGAAAAGGAATCGCAGACGTTCTGGATGTCAGCCTGTGAAATTTTCCACTATTCCCCATAATAACATGCAGGCATGCTTATATTCCTGATTCAGTGTGACTGCAGTTGCCTGACTGGAATTTGAAGCTCTTGTCAGTGACAAAGTGGCATCTGCCACTTGCATGGGTAGTTTGAAGCTGCAGTCTAGGAACTGCTTGCTGTAGGGCTACAGGGAAGGCTCATTGTAAATGCTTGAGCTTGGAAATTATTTATCTGTCTCATTCCAAATGATTTTGATTTTGATTATAGTGGATTTTTTTTTTATTAAAGTCCCTAGTCCCCCTTCTCAGTTTTCTTTTCTTTTTCTTTTTTTTAAAGATTTATTTATTTATACAGTATCCTGCCTGTAGGCCAGAAGAGGGCACCCAATCTCATTATAGGTGGTTGTGAGCCACCACGTGGTTGCTGGGAATTGAACTCAGGATCTCTGGAAGATTCCAAAACCACAGAGAAACCCTGTCTCGAAAAACAAACAAAAAGGATCTCTGGAAGAGCAGTCAGTGCTCTTTAACCGCTGAGGCCATCTCTCCAGTCCCCGATTATAGTGGATCTATAGTGCATCTGATAACATTCTTTAATGCAGTTTCTAGGGTTTTATTTTGTATAGAATGCTCAGAGGTAAAATAAAGATTTGGATAAATAAAGTTTTCATTTGGTGCGATTCAGGAGCTAGTTATTAACTTGTTTAGGTTACTGCTAGTGTGGGTTTCTTTTTTTTTTTTTTTTTTTTTTGGTTTTTCGAGACAGGGTTTCTCTGTAGCTTTGGTGCCCGTCCCGGAACTAGCTCTTGTAGACCAGGCTGGCCTCGAACTCCCAGAGATCCGCCTGCCTCTGCCTCCCAAGTGCTGGGATTAAAGGCGTGCGCCACCACCGCCCGGCTAGTGTGGGTTTCTTGACGAGATTAACCATTCTTCAGATTCAGGAGACCAGAGTATCCCATTTGCCCAGGTTGCTTGGTTCTTTCTGTATGAAATGAATTTGGAAGAGCAGGTCACAGATACATTGTAACCCAAGTCCTGGTAGAGTGGGTTAAGGAACAGGATAGTCAGATCTTTTTATTTTTTTTTTCTGACTGAACATGACTGAACATGAGTCTTTATTGGCCACAGCTACTTGAGGGGGATGAAGCGGGAGGAGTGGGTGGCACCGATGCCAGGCCGGCTGTGCTTCACAGGCTTGTAGGTGATGGAGAACTCGCCCAGGTAGTGGCCGATCATCTCCGGCTTGATCTCCACCTGGTTGAAGGTCTTGCCGTAGTACACGCCCACCATGCTCCCCACCATCTCGGGCAGGCTGATCATGTCCCGCAGGTGGGTCTTCACCACCTCGGGCTTCTCCATGGGCGGTGCCTCCTTCTTGGCCTTCCTTAGACGCTTGAGCAGCGAGTGCTGCTTCCGCCGCAGGCCGCGGTTGAGGCGTCGCCTCTGCCGGGCGCTGTAGAGCTGCATCAGCTGCTCCTAGGACATGTCCAACAGCTGGTCCAGGTCCACGCTGCGGTAGGTGAATTTGCGGAAGGTCCGCTTCTTCTTCTGCTCCACTTCGGCCATCTTGGCGGCGTCTCGGAAAAAGGGGGATAGTCAGATCTTATGAATTAAATTTACTTAATTTTGAGAGATGGTGTCACTATTTTGCCTAGGTTGGCCTGAAGACCAGGGTTCAGAGGAATTTGCTACCCTAGCCTAAGTCACTGGACCACTGGGACTGTTGTTTCACAGGACTGACTTTAAGCTAAATGGTTAAAAATTTCCTTTCCCTTTTTTTGAGACAGAATTTCACTTTCTAGCCGATTTAGAATTTGTTATGTATACCGGCTTGACCTCAGGACTCACAGATCCACCTGCCTCTGCCTAGTGTATTGGGATTAAGGTGGGTGGCCCCAAACTGCTATCTCGAGAACATTGTTTAACAAATCTTTGTTGTATATTTAAAAATGGGGCTGTGAGTGGTGGCTAAAACTTGGGAAGCCGAGGCAGAAGGATTAACATTAGTTTGAGACCAACCTAGTTTACATAGTAAATTCTAGGATAACAAGGGCTACACAAAGACCTCATCGCAACAAAATACAGGATACAAAAACAAGACAACAATTACAAAAACCTGCCCTGCAAACTAAACTTTAAAAACATGTGCTCTTCTCCAGTGAAAAATTTGAGGGTCAGAGTGGGAGCAGATGTGCCTAACACTCTGGAGTCGCTTCCAGCTGAGAAGTAAAGCCATGCTAATACACAAGTGACTTTACTCTGGACTGGAATACAGTGTGCCGGAGCAGGGTGCTACTCCTGTCAGTCATGCGCTCTCCATGTTCAGTCCCATCCTTCCTCTTGGCTTCGGTGGATCTCTGACCTCTTCATACTTCCATTTCAGCTTTCTAAATTTTCAGCTATTTATCTTTTCACCCTAATTCCCTTCTGACTTGCAGCCTTCCAGTCAGTCCCAGCCCTGCCTCTGACTGCTCACTCTTAACTGCCTTACCTTTGAAAGCCCTGCTCCTGGCTGACAACTTTCTTTTTAGTCTGTCCTCAAACTGGCTGATCCCAGTAACCTCCACATACAACCCTTCAACTCACCCCCGCCCCCCTTCGTTGACTCAGGGTAGACTTGAATGTCTGATCCTCTTGCCTCTGCTTCCCTAGGATTTCACAAGCAGTATCTATCACCACACTCCGGCTCAGGACACTAACCTCCCCGCCCTCCAGGGTCCTTAATTAAAAGTTCAAAAACAACAGCAAAAACCAAACCTTGGGTCTGGAAAGATGACTCAGCAGTTAAGAGCACAATGTGCTCTTCTAGAGGACCTGAGTTCAGTTCCTAGTACCCAGTTCCAGAGGCTCCAATGACTCTGGGGGAATCCATAGACGCATACACACATAATTAGAAAAAAAAATTGAAGCAGGGTCTCCTTATGTAGCCCTGCAGCCTATACTAGCATGGAACTCACATCAAACTAATGTTAATGGCCCTTCCTCAGCTTCCCAGTTGCTGATATTGTAGGTTTGAGCCATTACACCTGGCTCCTTTTTTTTTTTGCTTCCTGGTTTTTTTCCAGATAGCATTTCTTTTTGTAGCTCTAGCTATCCTGGAACTCTTTCTGTAGACCAGGCTGGTCTCAAACTCCCAGAGATATGTCTGCCTTCTGCCTCCTGAGTGCTGGGATCAAAGGTGTGCACCATCACCACACTGGTCTGACTATTTTAAAATATATAATACAAAGATTTATTGAATGTTGTTGTCTAGAAATCAGGGATGTACCAGTGAGGCTTGAAGGACTGACAGAAAAAGCACCATGCAAAGGGCTGAGCATGGGTATGTGTTTGGCATGCTAGGCAAGTGCTCTGCTGTTGAGTTATATCACTAACATTTGAATTTACATTTTAGTTGGATAGTTATGTTGAATTTCACTGAGAAAGTAGCTTGTGAACAAAGAGTTCACAAGAGAGGAAGCCAAGGAGGAAGGATTGGAAAGGGGAAGCATTTTGTGTGAAGGGAGCTACTCAAAAGGCCTTTTGGTGAAAGCATTTTTGTGTTCGGGTAAGTGTAGGGGTTTGAAGTACACGCCTTGGACATACAGGGCCAGCATTCTAGCCCCAGTTAGGTCTCCAGCACTTGATTTTAGACGGTCTTCCATTGTGGCCTCATGGACTTCCTTATGGCCTTCCAGGCTGGCTTCAAACTTATTAGCCTCTTATCTTTGGCTTCCAAGCCTGGTATCTGGCCGGCCGCACCCACCCCGCCCATCCAGCAAGACTTCTGCTTTCATTTTGAACAAAATGGGGAACTCTGCAGATTTTAAATCATGTTTTTAGTTATTTTATGAAAAGACCTTTAATTTTATTTCCCTCTTTAAAGCATTTTTTTTAATTATAAAAGTGATTAACTTATTTTCCCATTGGAAACAGAAACGCACAAAGAAGAAAAATAAGAATTACCAATAACTTCCTGTACAATTAAAATTGTTTTCTGGAGGCTGGAGAGATTACTCAGTGGTTCTGGGCACTCAACTGTAGCAAGGGGAAGTAGTGCACACCTTTAATCCCAGCACACAGGCCGACCTCTGGGATTTTGAGGCTGGCCTGGTTTACAATAGAGAGTTCTAGGACCACTAGGGCTACACAGAAAGACCCTATTTTTTTTTATTATTTTTAAAACATTTACTATTTTGGCAGAGGATTCAGGTTAGGTGCCCATCACCTACATCAGGTGGCTTGCAACTGCCTGTAACTCAGATGAACTAAAGGGTATGGTATGTGATTGTGTGTGTGTGTGTGTGTGTATGCGCGCGTGCGTATTCGTGCACGTGTTCACATATGCATATGCCTGCCATAGCATGTGTGTGGAGGTGAGAGGATAACTTGTGGGAGCCTGTTCTCTACCATACATTCCCGGGATTTAATTCAGGTGCCAGGCTTGCTGACAAACACTTTAATCACCTGGCCATCTCTCTAGGCCAAATGCTTTTTATTTCAATAAAATGTTATTGCTTCCTAGATGTCTGCAGTAGCACAAAGACTTGCTTTTAAATAATGAATGTTGATTTTCTTTTAATTTGGTATATTTACATTTGACTTGATTGAGGAGAGGCCTGTGGTCAGAGAAGAATTTGTTATTCATTACAGACAGTGCAGTACATATTCAAATATCTGTCTGCTTCATGAATATATAATGATAGTATGATTTAATGAAAACATTATTCTTAGGTCTTTACTATTATGGAGGTTAAAGGAATTTTGTGTCTGTTAAATGATGTCAATGGGTTGAGTATTTGTGAGATAAGGTATCTTGTAAGGCTCACCTGAACTCTGGGTCTTCCTGCCTCCACCTCCTGGGTGCTCAGATTATAGGTACATGCCCCCATGCTTAATTGTCTCATTGATGATTGCTTGAGGTGCGGTCTCATGTAATTCTGGCATTAAAGATGTGTGCTACCACCTCCCAGTATTTTGCATATATGTAATATTAAATCATTTGGATTGGAGAGTGGTGGTGAATTGGAGTTTCGCAGTGCTGTGTTCAAGCCTCACTGTCGGGCCTCTACAGGTATAGGTTTTGGAAAATGATTTGGGGACACATTTAAGATGACTTTAAAGATACATAATTTCCTCTGTTTCCTGGGAAAGGTTCTTATTTCATAAATAACATTGTTTTTCTCTTTCAAGTGGATCTCGTGTGAGTTTTGTTTTTAGAAACTAGAGATGCTGCTGCACTGCCCCCTTGATCTGTGAGCACCTGCTCTGGCTGTTTACTTTTTCTAAACCTGTTGCCAAGATTTTCCTCTGATTTGGTTGCTGTGATTTTAACTATATTATTGTTGGGTTTCTTTTTTTTTTTTTAATATTTATTTATTATGTATACAATATTCTGCCTCCATGTATGCCTGAAGGCCAGAAGAGGGCACCAGACCTCTTTACAGATGGTTGTGAGCCACCATGTGGTTGCTGGGAATTGAACTCAGGACCTTTGGAAGAGCAGGCAATGCTCTTAACCGCTGAGCCATCTCTCCAGCCCCTTATTGTTGGGTTTCTTTTTTTTTTTTTTTTTTTAAATTTTTGGTTTTTTCTTTTTTTTTTTTAATATTTATTTATTTATTATGTATACAATATTCTGTCTGTGTGTATGCCTGCAGGCCAGAAGAGGGACCAGACCCCATTACAGATGGTTGTGAGCCACCATGTGGTTGCTGGGAATTGAACTCAGGACCTTTGGAAGAGCAGGCAATGCTCTTAACCTCTGAGCCATCTCTCCAGCCCCTATTGTTGGGTTTCTTACCTTACACTTTTTGGTGAGGGAACTTTTTGTTGCAAGGTCTTTTGTGGCCTGTATCCCCAGCCTAGCATTTTATTTCTGTGTGTCTTTAAAAAAAAAAAAATCATTGTTTTCATTAGTTTTTTCATGACTTTTTGTTGTGTTTTCTAATGTAACTAAATTTTCCTTCTTAAGAAATAAGCAAATAGTTGGTATAGGAGTTCAAATCCCTGTAGTCCTAGAGCTCTGGATGTGGAGGTAGGTCAGGAGTACACATGAGAGCCTGCCTCAATCAATCAATCAATTAATCAATAAAATTAAAAAGACTTATAGGGCTGGAGAGATGACTCAGCAGTTAGAAAACGTTTGTGCTCTTGCTTATAACTGTCTGTAGTTCCAGTTCTGGGGAATCTGAATCCTCTTCTGACCTCTGTGGACCCCGAAATGAATGTGTGTATACATACATACACATGCTACATACTAATACACATCCAGATAAACTGTAGCAGAAATTGCTTCGGTTGAGGAAGGAGAGAACATTTGAGGCAGGCTTGTCTAGGCTAGGATTTAAATATTGTTCTGGGAGATATTTTCAGCTAGTGAGACTATTTTGCTTGAGTGTGTGTGAGTTCGTGTTTGGTCAGTGGAAAATTTGCAAGAGTTGATTCTTTTTTTACCATGTAGGTTTCAGAGATGGAACTCAGGTCAGGCTTGGCAGCTAGTGTCTACCTGCTGAGCCATCTTGCCTACCTCATTTTCTTTTTCTGAGGCACTCCTTTCCCCTGTGGCTGGATGTTACAGGAAATTTCAGATGAAGAAATAGAATAGTGTGTTTTGTGTGTGTGCTTATCAACTCTGGTGTGCATATGCATGAATACACACATGTTCATATATTCACACAGACACGTAAATATTTATGAATAAAAAAAGCTTTATGTATATGATTAATATACATAAATAGAGCAAGTATCAGAGAAGATACACCCTCAGGCAGGGGTGCTTTTGCCTGCATGTATGTATGTGGTCAGAAGAGATCAGAAGAGGGTATTAGGTCCCCTGGAATTGGAGTTAAGGATAGTTTAAGTCACCATGTGGTGCTGGGAATTGGACCTGGATCCTCTACAATAACTGTTGAGCCATCTCTCCAGGTCCTGGTTATCTTTTATCTTCAAACCCTATAGGGTATGTTAAGAAAGTCTCTGGTTAGCTATGGTCTCTTAGGCTGGAACTGTTTCTAGAAATCCAGTGAAGCGCTGTGGCCAATGGGCACCCTATAATACTAACACCCAAGAGCTAGAGGAAGGAAGCTCAGGAGCTTAGGGTCTTCTTCCTCCATAGTAACCTTGAGGCCAGTCTGGATTACCTGATCATGTGTTTCCAAACAAGAAAAATTTCTCAGATGCCCTGAATTTAGATACAGAAAGGCCCTTCGAGTGAGAAGGTAAGATAAGGGAACCCAGTGAGTTAATAATTGTGGTCTGGAACCTTGATTTGAATTCTCCTACAGGGCCCTTTTTGTATATGAGCCATCCATGCTATCAGCTGCTGCCAATGCAGAAGCAGTAGTTGTGAAAGACTACCCTCCCATCCTATAGCTTCTCTTTATTATTGTACCCTCGTATCTATAACCAATGTAGTTACATTGCTCTCATTCCCAGATTTCATATTTTTTCTTTTTAAATATTTATTTATTTATTATGTATACAATATTCTTTCTGAGTGTATGCCTGAAGTCCAGAAGAGGGCACCAGACCTCATTACAGATGGTTGTGAGCCACCATTTGGTTGCTGGGAATTGAACTCAGGACCTTTGGAAGAGCAGGCAATGCTCTTAACCTCTGAGCCATCTCTCCAGCCCCCCAGATTTCATATTTTCATATGCATGCATACACACACACACACACACACACACACACACACACACACACACACACTCACTCTTTTTCTTGGCTCTTGATCCAGGTGCCACCTAGCTACAGCACCTATACTCCTGGTGGTGGGGTGCTTGTTCCAGGACGTGGTCTTGCCTTTCCTGGCTGCCATCTGTAATGGTCCAAGAAACCCTTTTACTATATATATGTGTGTGTGTTTCCTGCATGTATATCTGTGTACCTCATGTTTTACTGGTACCCGAGAAGACCAGAAGAGGATGTCAGATCCCCAGGGACATGTGGGTGCTAGGCATTCAGTTGCAATGATTCAGAAAGGTTTGCAGCTGGGTATGGTAGCCACAGCTTTAACCACAGTGCTTGGGAGAAAGAGGCAGTGGATCTCTGTTAGATTGAGGCCAGACTGGTTTACAAAGTGAGTTCCAGGACAGCCAAGGCTACACAGAGAACCCTGTCTCAAAAAATGGGGGGAGGGGAAGAAGCCAAAGAGTTTGATTTATTGCTTGAAGTGTTTGTTAAGAGATGGCCTGTTGGGAAGGAGATGGAGATGCCTGATAATCCCTGTTTAGTGTTGATGGAGTGATTTTAAGGCTGCGGAGGACTGGAATGTCATGAGTGCTCTGTTGGAGAGGAAGGAGAGAGGCTTGGTGAGAAAGGAGCTTTGTACAAAATCATGGCTATGGAAAAGTCTCAATGGAGTCTGTGTGACATGAGCCTGCACTCTGGCTCTGTGTGGCACTGCTATGTGACTCAGTGTGGAGTCTTAGTAACAGATGGAATCTTATTTCTTGAAAAATTATTTTATATGTATGGGTGTTTTGTCTTTATGTTTGTCTGTGCACCACATGTGTGCCTGATACCCTTGGAGGCCAGAAGAGTGTTGGAAGTATAGATAGTTGTAAGCCAGTATATGAATTCTGGGGTTTAAACCTGGGTCTTAGAAGAGCAGCCAACACTTTTAGCCTCTAAACCAGTGGTTCTCAACCTTCCTAATGCTATGGACACTTTAATACAGTTTTTCATGTTGTGTTGACCCCAACCATGTTATTTTGTTGCTACTACTTCACAACTGTAATTTTGCTACCGTTAAGAATCGTAATGTAAATATCTGATATGCAGGATATCTGATAAGCATAAGTGGTCAGATCTCCGAGTTCCAGGTCATCCTGAGCTTCATAGCTAGTTCCAGGCAAGCCAGGGCTACACAGTGAGACCCTTTCTCAAAAAAAGTTATTGCTAAGTTATATTTGGGAATGCTTACTATGTTAAATGTTAATTTTCTGGGATTGCATATAATATAGAAAAACTTCAAAGGTGTAAAGACTTATTATAAAGTTAATGTGTGTTCTCTGTAGATAATAGAAAGTATTAAAGAATAATGAGGGAATATGATTTTAGTACATTCGTTTTAGTCTTTTAAGTGCATATTCTCACTATACAGTCCAGGCTGATCTTAAAGTCTATTATCTTTCCTCAACCTTCCAGTGTGGGATGCAGCCTCTGTGCTTGGCTTTAGGCTTTTTATGTCCAAGTGTTATATATAGCACCTACAAAGAGAGAAATGAGATTATATTGTTTTATAATATGTTTTTTTTTCTTTTTTTTTTCTTTTTTTTTTGGTTTTTCGAGACAGGGTTTCTCTGTGGCTTTGGAGCCTGTCCTGGAACTAGCTCTGTAGACCAGGCTGGTCTCGAACTCACAGAGATCCACCTGCCTCTGCCTCCCGAGTGCTGGGATTAAAGGCGTGCGCCACTATCGCCCGGCCTGTTTTTGTGAACATTTTAGAAACTATAGTATTTCATGGTATGGGTGTATTATAACTTAATTTTGTAATTATTTTGGTAATATAACATTGCTTTTTTTAAAAATATTTATTTATTTGTATACACACACCAGAAGAGGGCATCAGATCTCATTCTAGATGGTTGTGAGCCACTATGTGGTTGCTGGGAATTGAACTCAGGTCCTCTGGAAGAGTAGCTAGTGCTCTTTAACTTCTGAGCCATCTCTCCAGCCCTATTTTTTTCTTAGTATTAATTTTTTTTTGTCAGGTATGGTGGTGCATGCCTTGAGTCCCAGCATGCCTTCAGATCTCTGTGAGCTTGAAGTTAGTATGGCCTACATAGTGAATTCCAGGCAGCCAGGGTTATGAGAGACACCATGTCTCTAGAAACAATAACAAGAACCTGCATAGTATCTTGCTATGAGGCCCTACTGGCCTGCAACTCACTATGTAGCCTAGCTTAAAGGTGTGTGTATGTGTGTGTGTCATGACAGGCATGTGGAGACCATGGGGAGTCCTCTATCATGTCTGTCCTAGGGCTTTAAACCCCGGTGGGCAAGTTTTGGTGGCAAATGATTTACCCATGCAGTCATCTCATCAGTCCCTATATGACAAATGGGGTGGGATAGGGGAGACGAACAAGTAGATTCACCTATAGCAAAAAAAAAAAAGTACTTTTTATTTTTTATCAGCATGTATAATAATTACATCACTGTGGTGGTTTTTCAGCATTCTGCCTATGAGCACCTGGAATGTAGTGATTTCAGTTTCTGTGCCCTTAGATTAGGGTGGATCAAGAGTATATTTTCTCTCTCTCTGTCTCTGTCTCTCTCTCTCTGTCTCTCTCTCTGTTTTTCTTTCTTTCTTTTTTTTTTTTTGGCTAGTTTCACATTGAAGTCCATGATAGGCTAGAACTCCACACTGTAGCTCAGGCTGGCTTCAAACTCCCAGGAGTTTGAAATTTCCGAGTTAGACATGGATAACAATTCTTTGAGTGTGCGCAAGTGAGGTTTAGTTTATTGAAGGTACAAATGCTCTGCAACATCTGTGTCTGCTTTGTAATTAGGCTGATGAAAAACATAGCTTTTTTTTTTGTTTGTTTTCAAATAAGCAAAACCTGGGGGAAGGAGTGGGCTACTTAGAGAAATCTTTCACAAAGCCTTACAAGGGATTGAGCCAATAATTCCAACTGACCCAGCTCACCCAGACAGCAAACAGTATTATAAACACCATTGTTTACTCATAGTGTTGCTGTGTTCAACAGTCTTGGTGGCTATTCATTTAAGAAGAGTGTTTTCAACTTCTGTGTTTGCTGTTTCCTGCAAAAGATACACCTGCATTGTACTGGATGGGGGCATAGAAGAGAACACGACAAGATTACAGTTAAGTATTAGTTCAGTTCTAAGAGCTGAGTACTGGGAAGTCCAAGGAAAGTAATGGTAATTGTTACATTGTTCTCTCTGTCTCTTTTTCTTTATTGTTTTATTGAGCTGTACATATTCCTCCACCCTCCTTCTACCCAGGCACATAGCTTTTCAGGACAGTTTTGGTAGTGATGTGAAAAACTGTGAAGTTGTTCAGTATCTGGTTGGTGTTGAGTTTCTGCTGACTTCCGGGAAGCACCCCTGGAAGGAACTGTGGACACAGTGTCATCAGAACACTAACTGTGGCAGGGCTTGGTGTGTGTAAACAGTCAGGAGTGCACTTTTATGTTTGGGGTTTGGAGTCCGCCTCTTGTGTTTTCTTCATTAAGTGTATGCTGGAAGACAATGTCTCTTCCCCACTCCAGGGTCCTCTGCCATTGTGTCCCTTCTTTCTCTCCTTTGATGCAATACGGATCCCAGGGCTAGCATCCTACTGTCTGGCACCCTGCCTCAGGCTTCTTAACCATTCCTGGCTGATTGAAAGAACAGTAAACGGTACTGATTGTATAGAAAAAAATTTAAGCTTGTATCTTTCAAAATCAAATAAATTAGATTCTTACTTTGCCCATTCAGCAAATAAAATTAAATCAAAATAATTTTTGCCAGACCTGATATGTTGCTGTGAAGATAATTTGTGTCTTCTGAAGAATAAACAGGAAGGTTAATGCAGAGGCTTTGTAAAAGAAGCTGTGTCCCCCTGCTTCACTGTGGCCGTGGGTTGAGGTTTTCTGTTTTAAAAATCCTTATGCTCTATGTTGGTCCTTTTGCTAAGGATGAGGCACTTTTGTGGAAGTGTTACCATGGCGACTGCCTTCCAAGTGCTGCCTCAAGGTCACTCATCACTCTTAGCGCGGAATACTCAGATTTTGTAGATCAAATAACGTTAATTATTATGTCAGCTTACTGAAGCACTTCTAGAAAACATAACCAGTACTTTGAAATGTTGAATTTTAACCTGCCAGATTAGCAGTTTAGTGGCAAATCTGTAAAGTAACCATAGATCATACTACCTTGTTTTTATGAATACACAACTTGATTGCATTATAACGTCGGAACATGCATACCTCCCTTGGCATTTTTCATTCACGCGTGATAGCAAAGATGCCTTTAGTGTTTCTTTTTTCCAGTATAATGAGATCTAAGTTACCTTTTGGTGTTCATACGAGAACCAGATGATTGTCTGTGTTTTTACAAACTCAATTTCAGAGCCACTTGGCTTCTATATCATGCACTCTTTGTCTCATGCTCCTGTTAATTTTTCTTGTATCCAGTTTCTAAATTGTAGCCTTTTACACAGATCATGTGGCATGTATTGTTTATAAAGCCATTTCTCGGTGAAGGAAAATGTGACGAGAACTGCCCCTGACCTTGGTCTTTCTGGTGGGTCTTGTTCTGGGCAAGGGGGATCAGGGCCACGCGCCTCCATTAGTGCTCCAAGGTGACTTTGAGATCAAAGCTGGAAAGAAAGGTACAAAGGGAACAAATAGTAAATGCTGTTCACACACCTGACTGGACTTTTAAAGCTAATTACACCCTGACTGCCTGCTGTGCTTTCAGAATTAGACTGATTCCTTCTCCCAGGGCAGTGTCATGTCATCTCTTGTGTTTGCAGCGCTGACTCTTGGTCAAGATATTTTACATTGTACGTTCAGCGATCTATAGATGGTGTTATAGATATTCTAGAGAATACCTACCTGCTAATGAGTGTCTTCTTTCTCATATTTATGAAGTGATGTGTTCTCATACAATTATTTTGCTAAACTGGGAAAGTGGAGTTGATTTAAATCCATCTAAGCAGTTAGGGCAATGAGATGGCTAACTGGGTCAAGGCATTTGCTGCCAAGCATGACTACCTGAGTTGGATCTCCAGTATCCACATGATGGAAGGGGAAAACAGACGCTCATGGCTTGTTCTGGCCTCTATGTGTGCCTTCCAGACAAACAAACAAACAAATAGTGGAATTAAACCAAAACGAGGTAAATTGTAGTATGAGACAATATGATCTAGAAGAAAGAATATTGGACAGGCCAAGGTCTGTACTGATCCTTCATCTGTTCCAGGCTGTGGGAATCCGCTCAAGTCATTGTGCTTCATTTCCCTGTAAAGCAAGATGGTCCTCATACCCATTGTGACTTGTACCATCATTGGTTTTTGCAGTAAAGTTTGCATTGTTTTCAGTAGTGGAGAACTGCCATATATACACTGCAGAGGGCTAAGTGTTCCAAGCTGATTGTCTCATTTTTGACTGACACCTTATTTTATGTGTTCTTGGTGGTCTTAGAGAGATTTTGTTTTCGAGGTGCATTTAGGAAGAGCATGAAAAGTCTGAGGGTGGCTAGCCATGTAGCAAATAGTGGGGGCTACGTACCCCAAGCTGTACTTGAATTAGAGGAAGGTTACCAGTTTCAGGAGATTAGGATTAGCTGTAGAACTAGAATTTCCATGTCTAATATTTAGCCTATGTGTGTGTGTCTGTATGCTCATCTGTGAGACTCTGACACTTATGTAGTAAAATAAATGCCTTTCCATGTTGAATGGTCTTGCTGGTCCACTTTTGAATAAGTGCTAATTGACACTATTGAATAAGAAACTAAAGCCAGGGGCTGGAGAGATGGCTCAAAGGGTAAGAGCACTGGCTGCTCTTCCAGAGGTCCCGAGTTCAATTCCCAGCAACCACATGGTGGCTCACAACCATCTGTAATGAGACCTGGTGCCTTCCTTGCCAGCAGTACATTGTATGCTTAATAAATAAATCTTAAAAAAAAAAAAAAAAGAAACTAAAGCCAGGTGTATTGGCACATACCTTTAATCACTCAGAAGGTAGAGGCAGGAGGATCAGAAATTCAAACTCATCCCTGTCTCCAGAATAAGCATAGTTTGAGGCCGGTATAATATAAATGAAACCCTATCATCAAACAAAAAACAAAGGATAAAAAGGAAAAGGCAATTTTATAGTTATACTTTCCACACTTATGTATGTATGCATGTATGTATGTATATATCAATTATAAGGCTTTCTAGGGTGACCTTGAACTTGTTGTATAGCCTCAAACTCAACAGTTCTGCCTTAACCTCACAGAGAACTGTTATTACATGCATGTCCCCATGCTTGGCTTTCTAAATCTGTACCTATGCACTGTTAATAATTTTTAGATGCATTGGATCATTGTATGCTTATCAACATCTTTCCCAAAGGTTTCTAAAACTTATATTTGCATTTTGCATGGATATTTGTGGACCATATGCATTCAGTGCCCACAGCAGCCAGAAGAGGGTGTCGGGTCCCCTGGGACTGCAGTTACAGATGGTTTGAGGCACCATGTGGGTGCTGGGAATATGAGTTCCCTGGAAAAGCAGGCTGTGCTCGTAAACCTCCCAGCCATCTCTTCAGTCCCTAATTCTTCCTCATCCTCGTCCTCCTCTGTTTTTTTTTTTTGTTTGTTTGTTTTGTTTTTTACCAGACAGGGTTTTACTGTATAGCCTTGACTGGTTCTGTAGACCAGGCTGGCTTCAAACTCAGAGATCTGCCTGCCTCTGCCTCCTGAGTGATGGGATTAAAGGCACCACTTAAGGAAAAAAATGTAAAATTAAATTTCTGTGCCTTTAACCCCAGCACTCAAGGCTGAGACAGGTGGATCTCTGTGAGTTTGATGCTAGCCTGGTCTACCAAGTGAGTGGACTGGCTCCAAAGCTACCGAGAAACCCTGTTTTGAAAAACAAAACAAAAACAAAACAAACCAAAAGAAACAAATGAGTTCATACGAACCACAGGCTACATGTGGAGGTAAGGGGACAACTTTTTTGAGTTCTATCTTTCCATGATGGTCGGACGCAGATTTAACTAAGTTGTCAGGTTTGATGGCAGGTGCCTGTTCCCCACTGAGCATCTCACTTGCTGGGTACTTGCTTTAGTTGCAGCACTCCAGAAGCTGAGGCAGAGGGAGCATAAGGCCAGCTTGTACATCCTGAGTTCTGGGACAGTTGGAGCACCACGTGGGACACATGAGCTTTACTGCTGCAGTTTCTGGACATGACTATATATCTTGGTCAGAAAGTAACTTACAGTAGCTAGCTTGCTTTCTTTGCATTTTATGTGTATGGGTATTATGTCTACATATATGTTTGTGTACCATTCGTGGGCAGGGCGCACTGAGGTCAGATGAGGGCCTTAGATCCCTTGGAACTGGAGTTAAAGACCATTGTGAGCTACCATGTGGGTGCTGGGAATTGAGCCTGGGTTCTGGGAGAGCAGCAAGTGATAGTCCCTTCTCCAGTTCCAACTTCAGTAGCTTTCATTGACTGTTTTTATTTGTTTAAAATGCTGTGACAGGACTTAGAGAATTGACTTTTAAAAAATCTGAGTAGATTTTGGCTCTAATTAGCTGCATAGCCAGACTGGCTTAAATCTGCTTATAATACCCTTGTTGAGCTATGCCTTGTAAGACAGATGGGATTTTAGCATATCTGAGAATGTCTTGTCAGAATGCTTCATCAGCTGCTGGAGCTGACAGGAGATTCCTTCCTAATAAGTTAATGTGTTACTACTATAATTTTATAGTTTTGTAAACATTGTGTTATTGCCATATGATGGAAAATTTAAGTTTTAAATACACCTTTTTTCTTTTTCCTTCCTAGTTTATATAAGAATAAACTGTACACTAAAGCCCCATTGGTTTGCATTTTCCTCAGCTTTCAGCATTGTTATTTTGTATGTTTGGCCAATCTGTTCAGCGTATTAGTATCTTATCATGGAAATTTGCAGTTACTAATTGCATTTGTGGTTTAGTATCTTTTCACGTTTGCCTGTTTGTGGCAGGCTGAAGACAACTTAGGTCCTACTCTGTGGACTTTAGGGGGTTATTTAGGTGTGAGAGCAATCACCTTTATCTGATGATCCATGTTGCCTGCCCTTGAGTGTGTGAGTGTGTGTGTGAGAGAGGGAGGGAGGGAGGGAAGGATAATTTCAGATGTCATCCATAGAAATGTCATCTATTTCCTTTGACACAGGGCCTCTTGCCGGCCTAGGACTTAGCAATTAGGCTAGCCTGGCTGACCAATGAGCCCTCAGATTGTGTCTTGTCTCTGCCTTCTCAGTGTTGGAATTACAAGAATGTGCCACCAAGGTGGCTGGAGAGATGGCTCAGAGGTTAAGAGCAGTGGCTGCTCTTCCAGAGGTCCTGAGTTCAATTCCCAGCAACCACATGGTGGCTCACAACCATCTGTAATAAGATCTGGTGTCCTCTTCTGTACTGCAGGATACATGAAGGAAGAAACCTATATACATAATAAATAAAAATCTTAAAAAAAAAAAGAATGTGCCACCAAGCTCACAATGTGTTTGTTTGTTTGTTTTTGGCTGTTCATTTATTTTACCTGGGTACTGGGTAGCGAGCACAGATCCTTGTACTTGCAAGGCAAGCACTTTGTTGATTGAGCCTTCCCTTCCAGCCTCATCTTTTAAAATTTAGGTTTTCATTTTCTTTTTATTTATTTTTTTTATAATTTAGTTCTTTATATTTTGCATGTGTCATTTTTCAGATACTTTTTGGGAGTGAAAGTGTCTATCTGTGCCTTGGCACATATGTGTTGGACAGTTGTGTATGTCATGAAAGCTTGCATGTCTTCTAGAGTGCCTCCTCATCTTATTTTTTGGGACAGAATTTCTCAATGAATCTGAGGCTTGATGGTTTGACTAAATTGGCTGGCTGGCATTCCTCAGGGCTCCCCGTCTCGGTCTCCCCAGTGCTATGATTTAGAGTGTGCTGCAGTGCCTGATTTTCTATGATGCTGCGGTCTAACTCAGACCTTGTGCTGGTGCAGTAGTCACTGATGGAACTGTCTTCTCAGTCACAGACAAATCAAATAGTTTTCTCCTATTTTATTTTTCCTTTCAGTTCTGGGGATTGAATTTAGGGCTTTGCATGTGATAGCCAAGCATGTTATGTCTGAGCTTGACCCTTCACCCATTAAAATACCCTAATTTTAGGTCAGTATTTAGATCGTAGCCACAGTGCTCACAGCCTGCACGAGGACTGTTGGTCCCGTTGGACTGCTCTGCTCCCCTCGTTTAGTCTAACCAGGGTTGACTCCCAGGATGTAGGCTGGTTTATGGACTGGGCAGCTATATAAAGATAATGTAAGACAAAAGGGCCTTTTCAGATTGGACTCTAATGTGGGGTGTAGCCAGCCCACCTCCTTCCTTGCTGGAATTATTATTATTATTTTTTTTTTTTGGTTTTTCGAGACAGGGTTTCTCTGTAGCTTTGGAGCCTGTCCTGGAACTCCCTTTGTAGCCCAGGCTGGCCTCGAACTCCCAGAGACCCGCCTGCCTCTGCCTCCCGAGTGCTGGGATTAAAGGCGTGCGCCACCACCGCCCGGCTTCCTTGCTGGAATTATATGAGCAACCACCCTGCGTATTTTGGTGATGTTGACTTTGATTGTTGGGCACTTGCTGCATTTTCCATTGCATGATTACTTAAGGAGGTGCTGTCTGTTCCATCTGTGGGTGTTGAGTGTATGATTATGGAGATATCCCAACCCTCCTTCAACCCAGTCTCTTTAGCTTCCTTGGTTCCTAAATTAGTAATTTTGATTTTTTTTTTTTTTTTTTTTTGCTGACTGCTGATATTTTAGTTGCATCAATCCTTCTCTACTGTCTGCCTTTTCACTGCCAGGAAGAGCTGCTCTGTATGCTGCTTGTTCTGTGCTTATTGTGATTTCTGTGTTTTATTCAGTGGGTTGTTCCACTTACTCATTTTGATACTTCAGATTATGTCTGTGGCCATCTGAAGCTTAACTTTTATTATGGTGAGGTTTTTTTAAACTTTATTTTTAATTATGTATGTTTTTTTTTTTTTTTTTTTTTTTGGCTTTTTTTTTTTTTTTTTTTTTTTTTGGTTTTTCGAGACAGGGTTTCTCTGTGGTTTTGGAGCCTGTCCTGGAACTAGCTCTTGTAGACCAGGCTGGTCTCGAACTCACAGAGATCCGCCTGCCTCTGCCTCCCGAGTGCTGGGATTAAAGGCGTGCGCCACCACCGCCCGGCCAATTATGTATGTTTGTATGTCAGTCTGTGTGAATGTATGCTGTGTGTGTGTGTGTGTGTGTGTGTGTGTGTGTGTATGCCTGAGGAGTCCTGGGAATTGAATAAAGGCCATCATGCTTAATGGCGAGCACCTTCTCCTGCCGAGCCATCTTGTCAGCTCCAAATGCCATATTTTGAAAAATGAATTCTGGGCCTTTTGAGATGACTCAGTTGATAAGAGTACTTGCTGCTTTCTCAGTGCATTAGAACCCAGTTCTCAGCACTCCCTTTGGGCAGTTTATAACTTCAGATGACTCCAGATCTGATGCCCTCTTTCTGCCTCAAAATGTGCACATGCGCACATAAATAGATAATAAAAATGGATCCAGATGTATTGATCCCTGGTTCTGGGTTATTCTTGGGAAGTCCTTCTTAAAAACTTAAGACAGATGACCATTGTTGATCATCCCACCCCCACTTTCACAACCTCTGATATTCCATTACCTACAGGCACCACACAAGCTAGTGGCTGGGAAGAGAGAAGAAAGGTGCTGATAGGTCCAGTAGAGATAGCCAAGACCTTAACCATTATGAACTAATAACTTAAGCCGGGCAGTTAATCCTGGCTAATCCCATCACCTGGGAAGCAGGGACAGGCGAATCTCTACTTCTTTGGGAGATCTTATTCTACATAAAAGAAACACAAGACAATAGAATCATTGGTGGGCTAGGAATGCAGCTCAGGGGTAGAGCAGCTGTTAAGACTCCACCCCCAGCATAAAAAAACAAACAAGGCTGGGCCTAGTGGTGTACACCAGATTCTAGAACCTAGGAACCTGTAGTGGGGAAGGAGGGCGGTGTGTGTTTCCATTTTTTTAGGTAGCCTGGAGGACATAATGAGACAGAAACCCAGTCTAAAACCATAGGGAGGCCGGGCGGTGGTGGTGCACGCCTTTAATCCCAGCACTTGGGAGGCGGAGGCAGGCGGATCTCTGAGTTCGAGACCAGCCTGGTCTACAAGAGCTAGTTCCAGGACAGGCTCCAAAACCACAGAGAAACCCTGTCTCAAAATAAAATAAAATAAAATAAAATAAAATAAAATAAAATAAAATAAAACCATAGGGAGGTGGAAGGGTATAAAAGGAGTTGGAGAAGGGGAAAATATGGTCAATATTGTATAAATTTTTAAAAATAAAAAATGGCTGGGTGGTGGTGATGTACATCTTTAATCCCAGAATTTGAGGCAGAGGCAGGTGGATTCTTTGAGTTTGAGGCCAGCCTGGTCTACAGAGTAAGTTCCAGGACAGCCAAGGCCACAGAGAGAAACCTTGTTTTGGAAAACTGAAATAAATAAATATATACTTAAATTAGACAAGTTACCGAGAAACCCGCATGGGCGCTTTGCTGATTCTAGGTGGCTGGAACTTCATAGCTTGATTGTTATTTGAAAAGTAAAATGAGGGGCTGGAGAGATGGCTCAGAGGTTAAGAGCACTGACTGTTCTTCCAAAGGTCCTGAGTTCAATTCCCAGCAACCATATGGTGGCTCACAACCATCTGTAATGGGGTCTGGTGCCCTCCTCTGGCCTGCAGACATATATGGAGGGAATGTTGTATACATAATAAAAAATATTAAAAAAAAAAAAAGAAAAGTAAAACGAGGCAACAATCCTTTTATAATAAAAAGGCTGTTGTAGACAATTACAGGAAGGTGTAGGTTTCCTGACTCTGCCTGGTGTGCTATCCAGTGCTCTGAGCTGTGTAGGACACAGAGTGTTACAGGCAGGGTATGGAGTGTGTTTAGGTTTCCTAGCTATGCTCGTTGACATTGATACATTCCTGTTGCTGAAACTGGATTTATTCTACTTGCTATTAGTTTATACGCTGAGAATTTAAAACACAATTACATTTGCATAATGTTGACAGGTAAAAGTTCAATTGCATGTCAGAATAAAATTTCATGAATTTTCTAATAAGTTTTGGATTTTTGCTGTGACTTGGGCCTTTTCTGGTTCCGGGTGAAGGAACTGGGAGTTTAATTCTGTTCTCTGTAAGGGCTTAGATCTTCCTTCAGGCATTTGCACGCTAGGTTCAGGTCATCTTGTAGTGCTAGTTAGTTTAGTTTGGTATTTAGTATTATTTGTATAGTTTTTTGTAGTTAAAATGTTTTTTTGCACATTATCAAGAAGGACATTTTAGATAGAATTCTGACACGAGCACTATGCATATTGAATTACATTTCTGTTTAAATATTAAGGAATAGAAATATTTTTCATCCTTATATTGCAGGATCTTGCCAAGATAACTGTGTGGAAATGGAATCTATCCAAGTGTTACTAAATACTATCACCCACTTTCTCCCCCCAGCCGCGTGCTAGTCTTTGCCTGCAGCTGCAGTGGTAGGCATCGTTCAGGAAGTGACCTTGGCTTGTATTAATCAAATTCAGAACACACAAAAAAGCTTCTGGCTAACATGCTGACTTGATGTAAAATTTTGTCGCATCCATTTTCCTTCAAAATGATGCCATCCTGTAAAAAGAAAACAAATTAAATGCACGCACAGTGTGCACACTTCTGCAAGCTGTATTTAAAAAGACTGAACTAGATGTATTTTAAAAAAATCAGACTTATTTATAAATTTATATCATGGGATTAAATTATTAGTAGAAAATTACTTTTATAAGTCCAAGTTGAAAACGATGTACATCATCCCTGATTTTATTATGGTCTGAACCTTGTACATCAAGTTGCTGTGTAGATTTTCTGTGCTGTGAGGACAGTCTGCAGTGCTCTGGGCCTTTGGCTGTTGTGTGGTAAGTGAGGCACTTCTATATATTCCTTACTTCTGGTGTTTCAGAAATAGCTGGCTATTTGATATTCTTGGTTTGGATAAAATCTACCATACTATATGGGCCCATTTTAGTATTCAGTGGTGGTGCTGGTATGGGTCTCAAATCCAGGCCTGTAAAACTGCAAAAAATTCAACCAATTGACATATCAATGAGGAAAATATTCCTGTCTATAAATCAACTTATCTCTAAATTTAGGATTTAGTAGATCATTTTGGTAGGAGAGTGTGTACAGCTGTTCTCCTTGTGTGCTTTAAGGAATAGCGGCTCTCCCACATGCATTTCCAGCACTTTGAGGCTAAGACACAAGGACTGCTGCTTAGCCACTGGAACTGGAAACAGACAAAGAGAGAGAGATTGCTTTTTTTTTTTTTTTTTTTGGTATTTCAAGACAGGGTTTCTCTGTGTAGCCATGGCTGGCCTGGAGCTCTAGAGAAACTGATTTAACCCATCCTACAACCATCCCTTAAAAACAAACAACAAAAACCAAGTCAAAAAAATCCAACTCAAACGTCAATCCCAAGTAGTCATGCTGCTTCAAGTAGTAGTGCTGCTTCAAGCTCCCTGGCTTTAGCATCCTCCTGCCTCATTGTCCTGGGGTGGTGTGTGTGTGTGGGGTACAGAGGGGGGGGGAGAATATGTGTGTGCGCATGCACACACTCATGCCCCTGTGCACTCTTGTCTGCTTGCCTGCCCCCCCACCCCCGCTCTTCATCTTGACCCTGCTCACTGTTAGTACAGAATGCTGACAATGGTAGTGAATGGATTAATGCATTGATTTTTTTTCTGCATTTGCCGGAAACTTATAAAAAATGATTAGGAGGACAGCTCTGTCTATTGCCAAAAGGCTTTACTTTTTAGTTTTCTGTGCGCAGAGGGCTGTGCTGGGTCCTGGAGGGCTTGGCGAGAAGAGTAGAGGGAGACAAATGACTCCTTAGGAGCTCTAGCTATATTTCTGTAGACTCCTCTTGTGAAAAGGACAGCACACGGCAGTTTGTATCAATGACCTTAGGGAGTGGGAGCCTAAACACTATAATTAATGGGCTTCATTTACTGAGGTTTTCTTTTTAAAGCATTTATAGGGAACTAAACCGGTATCATCTTCTATCATTGTAGGTTGTTGGTAGAATTGAAGCCTCAAGGAGGAAAATATTTTCTTAACCTTCCCTGATTCTTTGTCTTTACTAGCGTTATTGATTGGTTTATTGGATGCTCTTAAGATAAACTCTGACTTGAAGGAGAAAGAGGATAATTATCAAATCATTTTTCTTCTTAAACTCCTGTTTAAAATAAAGTTGTCACGTGAATTTAGGGTTGTCGGGTGCCATTTTACCTCTCCTGCTTCTTGAGAGAGGAGGCCTTGGAGGAGCAGCAGCGGGCTCGGTAGCCAGGGAGTTAATGCTCCTGCAGCCCGAGGGTCATTGCAGTCTCTGTTTCCTGATTGGCTGCTAAAAGGTGAAATTGAAACCACTGTAAACTTTTGACCCTGTAGCAGTTCCTGTGGAAAGCCTTCTACTGGTGGAGCCTGCTCACCGCCCACCCCCACTCCCACCCCCTTTGCTGTATTTATTTAGTGTGCTAGGCTCTACCCAGCTTTTCAGAGAGCCAGAGAGTGGGTGAGACAGAGAGAAAGGAAGAGAGGGAAGAGCAGCAGAGCAAGCAGCTGCAAGCAGCTTGCTGACATGTTGCTCCCCTTCTAACCAGTTCCTTACTAACTTGAGCTCAGCCAGTTCACACACTGCCCTGCCATTAGGATTTTGTGGTCTTTTAGCCTTTAGGCACGTAGAAGCAGAATGGCTTGCCTCCACAACTTTTAGACTCACTGTGTAACTGGCTAGCCTGATGCTGGAGTTAAAGGTGTGGCCGCCACCACACCCCGCATTAAAAAAATAATAAAGCTTTTAATGTTTTAGGTTAGCATACACAGTTCTGGGTTCATTATATTTTCATGCTGTGTGCCATTGTGCTTGCTCTAGTCCACCTGATCTCCTCCTGCTCCGCTCCGTGTCCCCTGGTTTCTGTGAGGCTGGAGACTGACTGTTCAGCAGAATGCCTGGCTTTACTTCCTGCATGTGCTGAGCTAAAAGCTTTCACTTTCAATTGCCTTTTATGCATTTCTATTATGTATCCTGTCCTCCATGTAATTTTTAGACAAATGACCAATATTTTCTTTCTTCCCCTTTCCTCTTTCTCTCCCTCCTTTCCTTCCTCCGTCCCTCCGTCCCTTCCTCCCTTCCTCTCTCTCTCCCTCTCTTTCTTTCTTTTTGTTTTCCTTTGTAGCCCTGGCTATCCTGGAACTCACTCTGTAGACCAGGCTGGCCTCTCAGATTCGCCTGTCTCTGCCTCCCTAGTGCTGGGAGTAAAGGCTTGTGGCACCACTGCCTGGCTACAAATGACCAATATTATATAAAGTGTTACTGGAGTTGGCAGGATGGTTCAGTGGGTAAAGGTGTTTGTTGCCAAGACTGATGAACTGAAATTGGGCCCATGGTGGAGAGAACAGGTTTTTGAAAGTTGTCCTTTAACATCCATATTTCTGTCATGGGATATAGGGATGCATGCGCGTGTGCACACACACAAATAATAAAGACATCCTGTTAAATGTGTTTTGATCATCTTTGCCTTTTGGGGTGTGGTGGTCTTGGGGTTGGATCTGGGCTTTTGTGCACACTGGCAAGCCCTCATAGTGAACTTTGGCTTCAACCCTGTTTTTGAGAGAGGATTTGGCTGTGTAGCCCAGGCTGGCCTGGAACTCGCCATCTTCCTGCCTTTGCCTTTTTAACTCTGGGACTGCAGACCATATGGTTGTACTTTTGTCATTTACTGTGAAGAATTAGCAAGACATTTAATAAATCCGGGTAATATTTGCAGAGATTGCCTGTTTCATGAACAGTTTTGGATTTGTCTTAATTTCCATTTTAACAGTGCTTCAGGATTACTCATGTTGTGGTGCTTTTTTCGTCCCTGCCTGTTTGATGCTCATCTAATGCCAATTTCATGGACATCACTTTTGTTTCAGAAACTTTAGTGCCTGTTTGTGCCTGCTTTTGCTTCTCCCCAGTTAATGGTGGCACTATGATTTCTTTTTTAATAGTATTTATTTTTATTTTTGATTATGTGTGTATCCGAACATGAGCATAGTGCTCCTTGAGGCCAGAGATCAGGAGTTATAGGTGGCTGTGAGTAACCTGACAAGGGTATTAGAAAACCAACTCGGGTAAGAGCAGTGTATGCCCTTAGCCATCAAAGGGCCCCCTCTACAGACTCTGCTGCATCCATCAGCAGGACCCCATCTTCCCTGGTGTTGGGGTAGTTAGTAACCAGCCTGCCGTATCCTATCCCCTTCCCTAGAGTGTTTTGGGGAGGAGAATGTAGACAAAATGAGAGGATAAACTTTTGAAGGAGGCTGGCCTGCCTCTCTCTCTCTCTCTCTCTCTCTCTCTCTCTCTCTCTCTCTCTCTCTCTCTCTCTCTCTCTCTCTCTCTCTCTCTCTCTCTCTCTCTCGACAGGGTTTCTTCGTAGCTTTGGAGCCTGTCCTGGAACTAATTCAACAGACTGCCTCGATCTGTCTGCCTCCCAAGTGCTAGGGTTAAAGGTGTGCACCACTACCGCCTGGCTGTTTTTTTTTCTTTCCCCTAAAGGCTGTTGTATTTTTCAGGTTGCCTTGCCTAGGACTACATATTTATAAAGCATTAAGTGACTGTAGTAAATGGTTTGAAGTCAGATTGATCCTTTCTCATGGGCATTGGTGTAGGTGGTGGTGCCCAGCAGAAACCCTGCTGTCATCTATGACCATCACATTGTGAATGCTGTGCTTAACTTTTTTTAAAAAAATAAAAATTGCAAGTTTTTTTTTTCTTTCTTTCGAGACAGGATTTCTCTGTAGCTTTGAAGCCTGTCCTGAAACTAGCTCTTGTAGACCAGGCTGACTTCGAACTCACAGAGATCCGCCTGCCTCTGCCTCCTAAGAGCTGGGATTAAATTCGTGTGCCACCACCGCCCAGCTAAAAATTGCAAGTATTGATATGGTCAAAAAGGCATCTATGCTGATTCCCAGAGGAGCCATCATGTAATGGCTTTCTCATGCTGAAGGGAGAGTTGGGAATAATAATAATAACAATAATAATAATGCTTAATTTGAAGAAAAGACAATAAAATTCACACACACCCATTTTGTCCTTAGGATCAAAAGATTTGTTGAACAACAGACTCAGAGATCGGTAAAAATAAGCTCCTACCTGAACCTCACTGACTGGGCGGCCAGGTAGGTAATTCATGCACTTTCCTTGACTTGATTGTTGTAATTTTCTTTTTTACTTGAACTGCCTGAAGGCTTTGCCTTTTGCTTTGTGTCTTTAACTTGCTTTGTGCTTAATGTGCTTCTTTCGATGATGGTTCAGCAAGTGGACTTGGTTGAACAAACACATAGGTGTATGTTTGTCTATAGTATACAGAGAAACATACTCTGTGGGGACAGGAGGGAAAGCAGCAGCCCTGCTTGCCTCTGTGTGTGAATATTCTAAGGTTTTCGGTTAAAATTGGAATCTGCCTGGAGTGGGTGGTGGAACATGCTTTAGTCCCTCCAGAGGCAGGCCAGCCAGGACTACAAGGTGAACCCTGTCTAAAAAGCAAATTGAAATCAGCCGCCACTCATGTTTGCTATTTCCCCCAGATCGCTTGTGCAGACAAATGACATTTTATCTAGCTCCGTTCTTAACCTTTAATATTACATCATAATAGTAAAATGAAAATCGGAAAAGCTGCTGGATTGCTTAGAAAGCTGTTCACTTTGCCCAGCTAAGTGTGTATTATCCTACCAGTTCTTGCTTAGTCAGTCCTGAAATCTGGGTATTTGAATCCCACCCTCCTTGGATACGTTACTAAACAGGCTTTATCTAGTTTGCTATTTTCCTGTCCTTTTGTCTCACTTTCTAAGTTTAGCCTTCTCTAGGTCAAGAGCTGTAACTTGGAGCGGCAGTTCTCACTTGCCGTGTCCCCTTGCTGCTTCCTTATCTGTTGTTTCTGTGTGTTTGTAATTTTGATGCAAGATTTTCTTATGTTCCTTTTCCTGTTTACAGAGAAAAAGGGACAGTGCCTGGGGTACTGCTCAGCTTATAGCCACCTGCTGAGAATGCTCAAAGCTTCACATGTTAAGCCACCAGTCTAAACCCCCAATTAGTTAGGCACCTATCCTGATTTCCGTTTGTATTGTTTATACTTCTGAATTAATCCAGAGCTTGTAGGCGCCCTCCTCGCTTTCCTGCTGTATGGTTCTTTGGCCTATTGGATGGTGCCACCTACAGTCAGGACCGTCCTTTACCCTGTCCTTCACTGTTCACTTGCCAGCTCTGCAAGAGAGTTCACAGATGTACCCCGAAGGGCTCATGAAAACCCTAGGCACTGGTGGCTCAGTCCAATCAAGCTGCCAGTCAAGATGAACCCTCTCAATGTAGTGGATGCAGAAGCACAGTGTAGATGGAGTAGATTTTAGTTGTCTTTTTATGTAACACTTAACTAAAATTCTCATTCTAAAAGTTCTCCTGATGGGTTGGTGAGATGGCTCAGCTGGTAAAGGCACCTGCTGCCAAGCCTGACAACCTGAGTTTAATCTGAGACCCGTATGTTGGGGGAGATGTCCCCAAGTTGTCCTTTACCTACACATGCAAAATATCATTAAAAGAGCTGGGCAGTGGTGGTGCGTGTCTTTAATCCCAGTACTCGGGAGGCAGAGGCAGGCAGATCTCTGTGAGTTCGAGGCCAGCCTGGCCTACAAGAGATAGGCTTCAAAACTACAGAGAAATCCTGTCTCAAAAAACAAAACAAACAAAAAAAATTAAAAGGTCTCCTGGTTATAGTGAATCAATGTGAACAAAATATCACTGGCAGAGGAATGACTGCTAGGCTGTATTTACCCCTGCCCTTCATTTTAATTTGAGAAATGTTACTTTGATTATATGCTATCTTATTAAATACAAGCCCTAGTTATGGGAACTTAGAAAAGATGCTGCCTTAAAGCCAAACAGCTTAACTGACTGTTTTCAGTCTTATTTTCTTTTGGGGTGTATGAATCATTAATCCTGCCAATTGCCTGCCTAGAGAGAGTGACTCTCAGCGTAAAGCCAGGAAGCACAGATGGCCAGTTTGTAGTAGAGAAGCTAGCGGAACAGGACTGTGGTCTTTCATAAGTTTTCATAATGATCAATTTGTACACTTTACAACGCTCAGTTCTTTCCAACTCTAAGTTTTTGTGGTTGACAGATCTGGTTCTTCATGTAGAGACTCTTATCTACTTAATGTTTCTCCCCACTCATTAAAGTACAAGCTTGCTAGTGAAAGTAACATTCTCACTATGTAGCTCAGCCTGGAGAAGATGATAGGGCCTCACTCTGTAGCCCAGGCTGGCTTTGAACTCAATGATGCTCTTCCTACAACCCTTTAAGCACTGTTCTTGTGCACAGCACAGTGCTGAATGCTAATATTCCCCTTTAAAGGAGATATTTGTGGGGGTGTTAATACTGGATTGTTTGTGATTTAGCATATGCCTGTAACCCCAGCATCAGGAGACTGAGCCCGGTCAGTTCCATTGTGAGTTCCAGGACAGCCTGGAACCACAGACCTTATGTACAAAAGCCAGACCTAAACACCTCCCACTCTGAACTTGAACAAATGAAGAGTACAGTCTTTGGTTTGCTATTGGTGACCTGCTAAGGTGGTAGAATGAAGTTTTAGTAGGTGTGGTTAGGATTATTACTGGGGCTCTTGGGCCTCTCCTCCAAGCTAGCAAAAGTTTGTTTTTTTTTTTTTTTTTTTTTTTTTGAGATAGGATTTCTCTATGTAGCCCTGGCTGTCCTGGAACTTGTCATGTAGACCAGGCTCGCCTCAAACTCAGCTCTGCCTGCCTTTGCCTCCCGAGTGCTGGGGTTAAAGGCATGCACAACCACTGCTGAGCCCCAAGAAAGTTGTGTGTGTGTTTTTTTTTTTTTTAAACAGACTATCATATCTATTCTCCTCCATAATCTTCTGTGCCCCCCCCCCCCCCCCATATTTTTTCTCTCTTAAAAAGAAAACCAGAACAAAGACAACCCAGCTGGTTCTAATGATAGTTAACTGACTGGCATTAAGTGGCTTGCTTACTCTTCCTCACAGAGGGCAGTCTGTGAGGAAGAGTGAAATTCCTGATATTGTGACTCAGGCGTCCAGTTCTTTTCCTGTGTTGTGTTGATGTGGTGCTGAACTTCACCAGTGTTAGTGAGTTTGTTCTCTCTCTGTTACAGCCCTTCTTCTAGCCCCCTGTTCTGTAGGATGAAATGGGAGTAATAAATAGTGTGTGTGTATCTACACCATGTCAGATGAACTGTTTTAAAATTTAAGACACTAATGAGCATTATTTTGTGTGTTGTATGATCTGATTTATTTAATGTGTTTGGGTGTTGCCTGCTTGTATGTCTATGCACCACATGCATGTAGTGCCTGCAGAGTCCGGAGGAGGGCATCAGAACTCATGGATCTGGAATTAGAGATAATTGTGAGCTATCATATGGGTGCTGGGAATAAAACACAAGAGTAGCCACTGCTAAGCCACCTCTCCAACTCCTTGTTTAGCTTTAAACACTAATAATAATAATAAATTGGTCGAATATACTTCCCTTTTAAATTTAATGATGGTTTATAAGATTGTATTCTGCATAATTAAATTTTGTAACATCATATCTTTTTTGGCATGGCTTCATTAGAATTTATTCAATATTTTGAATATAATGTAGCTTTTGGGCCAAGATGATGGCTCAGGTGACAGGCCTAACTGCATGAGCCTGATAACCTGAGTGTCATTTCCACAACACAGCCCCACCCCTGAAAAGCCAGGTGCAGTGGCCTCCATCTGTAGTTCAGAACTCATAAGCTGAGATGAGAGGTGGAGACAGAAGCTCCCTGAATGAAGCTCCAGGGTGTTGTAATAAGAGTGGCGGGGCTGCGTCCCCGGCACCCAGCCGCCCGCATGGCTAGCTTATGCCCTGAAATAATTACACAGAAACTGTATTCTTTTAAGCACTGCCTGATCCATTAGTTCCAGCCTCTTATTGGCTAGCTCTTACATATTGATCTAACCCATTTCTAATATTTTGTGTAGCACCATGAGCTGGCTTACCAGGGAAGATCTTAACCTGTGTCTGTCTGGAGTGGGAGAATCATGGCGACTCACTGACTCAGCTTCTTTCTCCCAGCATTCTCTTCCGTTTACTCCACCCACCTAAGGGTTGGCCTATCAAATGGGCCTAGGCAGTTTCTTTATTAATTAACCAATAAAAGCAACAGATTAATACAAGACCCACCTCCATCACCAGGGCAGCTAGATGTAGAAGCAGAAGACACTGCCTTAACCAAGTGAGTGCTATGTTGTGCTATGGCACGCACTGGCATGTACATCAACCCCTTACCCTCAAATAAATTTAATAATAGCAGCTTACTTTATTGTAACTATCTTTAAGCTTTTTGAGATGCAGTTTTGGCTCTGATACCCTGGCTAATCTGGTACTTGTCTGTGGTTTAGACTGACCTCTTGAACAGTCTTTTTGCCTGAGTTTCCCAAGTGCTGGGAGTATAAGTGTACACTGCTATGGCTTACTGAACAGAAATCACATACTGTATAAGATGCTTTAAACAAACAACTCTTGACAGGAATTTTCCATTACTGAAGTTAGACCTGCAGTTGAAGAAGTTTCCTATAAGTATGGCACTCTTGGAATGTGTAATGAATACTTTAGAATTCATTTGCATATATGTATTTTTTGATACAGGATCTTTCTATAATAGCCCAGATTGTCCCCAAACTCCATGTTTTTATCTGTGTATTCAGTGTGGCACCTCTCTTGACATGCAAATTTATCTTTTTTTAAGGCTTACTTATTTTATGATTATGAATGTTTTGCCTGCATGTGTGTATGTGCCACATGTGTGGTCTGTTGCCCCCCCCCCCCCCCCCCCCCCCCCCGGAACTGGGCTTACAGATGAATGTGAGCTACTGTGTGGCCGCTGGGAAATGAACCTGGGTCCTTGGCAAGAGAACAAGTGCTTTCAAGCACTGAACATCTTCTCTTCAGCTCTAAACTCATCTTTGGTTAATACAGTCACTGTTGTTTTTTTTTTTTTCCTGTAGAATTGGATAAAATTTTTGTTTTTGTTCATGAAAGAGTTTTATTTAACATAGACAAATACACAAAAAAAATTGGATCAAAGACACAGGTTGTAGCTTAGATGATAGAGTGCTTGCCTTGGTGTATCCATGGGGCTCTTGAGTTCAACACACACACACACACACAGAACATACAAAAATACAAAATAAGCCTTCAGGTCAGTGATAATATACTTCTTATAGTACCTATAGAAGGTACCCAGCCTAACAATTTGCAGAATGAACTAATGAAAATAGTCTTATAAGTGGTTGTAGCTTGTAGGGGCCACACTTGTAATTATTTTCCTAGCATTTTTCATTTCTAAATCTATTTTCAAAAGAACGTTAGTCTGGGTGTGGCTGAACACTCTGTCAATCCCACACTCGGGTGGTAAAGGCAAGTAGCTCTCTATGAGGCTAGTCTGCTCTACATAGCAAACTCCAGGCTAGTCAGTGGTACACAGACCCTGTCTCAAAAGGCAAAACAAAGGTACAGAGCTATTTAGAAGTTGATATTGAAAACCTACACGTCTGACCTTGGGTAGAATTTGCTGTATGTAATCAGTGTCTGCAGCTGGTGGATTCCAAATTGCCTCTTCTAGGTCTTTGCTTTGTGAAATAGTATGCATCAGACAGGAGCGCATGGCAGCTGACATTGAGCAAGGCTAACAAATCTTATTTGTTTTTCACATTTTCAAGCAACTTTAAAGCTTTTCATGTGCACACATGCTTAAGATGTGTTTCTAAGCTTCAAATAAAATGCATTACTTATCATTAATACGAGAAACTAAACATTTTAGTGGGTTTTGTGTATTAAATACATTGTGAGTACACAAGCATCGAAAGTGAGTAGTGCAGGATGTTTGATTCATTTCTATGAGAGCTTCTGTTTGGTCTAGCTTTAAAACCATTAGAGTAAAAATACAGCATCTTCACATTGTGGTCTTGCAATGTCACCTGTGAGCCAGCCTTTCTTTAATTTCCATACTCTGAAATGTGACCAGAATGTAGAAGAGGGAATTAGAGGAACAAAGCCCTGTAGATAACTGTGGAAAAGTGTTCTGAAAGATGACATGAGTAGAACTGAAATAATTTTTAATTTTGTTGCTTAGCTTTTAAAATCTGATTGTGGTGATAGCTAAAAGGGGTTTTAGAATAAAGCACAGAGTCCATCGTGTGTTGATAAGCTCGTCAAGGAAAGAAGTGCTTTCTGTGGTGGGCACAGGCCTCAGGTACCAGGACCCATCAGAGTCCCAGCCCCATTGGTGTGCAGATCACACTGGCTTGCTGCAAGAGCATGGTCAGACTGCAGAAGACACAGTGGCCCCATACAGATGTAGTTCTACTGTCTTTGCATTTCTAGACACGTGTGTGCGCGTGCACACGCATACCACACACCCCTGTCCATTTCCCATTTCCCCCTTCCCCCGCACATGGAGGGATTACAAATGCCCACCACTGCCCCTGGCTTTTATGTGGATTGGGGTATTGAGTTCAGGCAAACGTTTTACTGGCTGAGCCATCTGTTCAGCCCGAAACACTTAAAAAAAAAAAAAAAAGATTTATTAATTTTTGCTTTGTGGGTGTTTGCCTGCACTTGATCTCTGTGCATCATGTGCGTGCATGGCGCATTTAGAGGTCAGAAGAGGAACTGGAGTTGTGTGCTGCCGTGTGGAGAGCAGGACTGTAGGGGCAAAATCTGATGTTATTGCCATGATAAACTTTGAGCTTTCACCTGAAGTCATAATGTTGAACTTGACCATGAATACCATGAGTACCTTTCGTTACTGAAGGACTTCTGATGAATGATTGATATGAATGAATGTAGATTTTAATAGACTGTATAGTGAAATTATACATTTACTTTCTATTTGAAAGTAAATATATCTATATTTGAAATGTCAGCTTCAAGACCCAGTGCTTGGCACCACAAATAATAATAGAAAACCTGTGTAGTCATGAAGTCAAGCCATGCATTTCAGTGCAACATGGAAAGTCCTTGATGGGATTAGGGTCTGATTGTCAGCTGCAGGAAACCAGAACATGCCGTCTGGAAATGCATTTCTTGGAGACAAAGGTTATTTTAAGAAACAGACATAGCCAAAGCTCTGAAACCTGACATTACATTATTATTATTATCTTATTTTATTACTTTAAAAAATACTAATCCAAATTCCCAGTTCCCCTCCTCCCACTCCCCTCCACTCCTTCCACACACCCTTCTCCTCACCCCCTCCAATCTTAAGAGGGAAATCCACACATGTGATGTGCAAGTGAGTGTGTTGGTGTGTGTACATGTACTCAGCCATTCCTCCGTTGATCACATCAGTCACTGAGTTCCAGCAAGACTTACTGTAGTACCTAATATAATTTATGTTTATATGCCTGGTGGTTATTTGTCACTGCCAGTAGAATTACCTTTCATACTTGTGTTGAGACAGGGTTTGTGGTGCTGCCTAGGATAGACTCAAACTGCGTTGGAAGTCAAGATTACCTTCCAGATGCTTCTCTGTTTTCAAGTACTGGAGTTCCAGTACATACGTGACAAGGAGTTTCATTTTAAGTTTTATGAGATTTAGTGTGCGCATGTGCACATGCCCTGGGGAGTTGGTCACCTTCCTCCTCCTCTGCCTCCTCCTCATCTCCCTTCTGTTTCTCAGGCAGGTTTCTCTGTGTACCCATGGCTGTCCTGGAACTCCAGAGATCCACCTGCCTCTTCCTCCTGGGATTAAAGGCGTGAGTCACCATCACTTGTAAAAAACCTTTGAATTTGATATTGTAAGATTAAGTTTTTAGATTAATTTGTGGTGACAAGCCACTAAATTGAACTGAATAGGAACATCCGTTTGGGACTTGTATTTTAGGCAAAACCTTTATGTGTGAATTTTCTTGATGCCTTGTAAATTCTTCCCAGGTGCCTTCCCCATACCCCACCCACCCCACCCCCATTTAGAACGAGCAATCCCAGGTTCTGCATAGCGCTCTAAGCAGGTCTTCAAACCCACAGCTGTTGTTTAACAATTTTTCTAAGTTTCTGTGATTCTAAAGAGGCACTACAAAGACTCATAATTGGTATACTTAACCATACCTTGTATAACCCTGACACACAAGCCGGGGGAAGTTGAGTCACAGCTGAGATTGCCAATTCTTGGCCTCAGTGTTTACTCATAATAGCACACCCAAGAACAGACACTTGGAGGCTATTTTAGAGAGTTTTGCTCTTCTCACCTTAGATTTTCTTGCTGTGTTAGCCACTCTTTCCATATCTCACATGGAAGTAAGGGTAGTATTAGGCCAGAGTACAGTTTAGCTGTGTCTTGGGGAGTAGTGGGTAGGGGGTGAGGCATAATAGCTGTGTAGGTAACCCCTTATTCTCCAGATACCTACCTCATGCCCCTAAACTGAAATATTTATGATCTTACTGATTTGCTGAGCAACTTTCTGTTAACTGGTTGGGGGCAGTGTGATTTATGGCATAAATGGTTTACTTTGGTGATCGTGGGGGAATAAAATGGGGTAAATGGGATAAGGAACATTTGATGCCTTTTGTGGTTAGTTATAGCTCTTCCATTCAGGATCTAGTTGTGATGCTAGTGGCAAGCTATTTAACTACTCCCCTATCTGCAAAACCAGAATTGATTGTATGCGGGTGGGTTGTCACGAATACATGTGAGAAGTTCAGTGCTATCCTGTTCTGTATCCTCCCCCACGCCTCTGACACAGGAAAATGCTAGCTTATTATTGAGTAGCCCACTCCCTCTCATTTTGGCATGGTACAGTTTTTCTTAGGCCCCAAAATAACTTGCTTAGTTAGAACGCTTATATTATTGATATATTTCATTTTACCTTTTTTTTAAAAAACAAAACAAAACAAAACATTTGTTTGCCTGCATGTGCACATATGCCTCAGTGTACGAATGGAATGTAGAAGACAACGTGTGTGTCCCTGCTATGATCTCCGGTTGCTAGGAATAGAGGCAAGTGCTTATACCCCCTGAGCCCTCACCCTATTCCTGTTGATCTTTGTGTCTGTGCCCTTGTGCTTCTGGCTAGTTTACAAGCCTTGTCCCTTGTCTGAATCTTGAGATAACAAAAAGGAAGTTGGCTAATGTTAAACAATATACCCAAACCATACTCTTAGTCCTTGTGTTCAGCTACATTAAATTGGCATGGCTCCACTGATGTTCATTTCCTGCTGTGTACTTGGTGGATGCATGTGCTTCAGTGGGTGCCAAGCTTGGCTGTGACCACTAGAGATGTGGGTGGTGTTTGCATCTGTCTTTGTAGTCTCTTTCAGATTCTTGTTTAGTTTGAATTTTGTCACAGATGATCCATTAGGTTTTGACGGCATGGGAAGGCGTTCAAAACTGCTTTCCTGCTATTGGTGGCATTTATGAATTCCCCATCATGTGCTGCGTACCAGTTTGTGTTTCACAACAAAGTTGGACCTGCTATTGCTAGCACGTCTTCCATTCTCCACTCGGGTGCAGCTTCAGCCGTGTTAACACCAGGGCGAGAAAACACGTCACAGAATTTGGGATAATTAAGTGAAAACAGATATGTTAGTGCTCAAAGCATAGTTTGCTGCTTAGTTTAAAAATGTTCTGTAAATGAAGCACATATGAAGCCAGACAGTAACACAGCTAGACTTGCTGTAGTTCTGTCCTTGACATACCAGACTTTGCTGTTTCCCACTAGTGTGCCCATCTTCAAGATGCTGTAGTCTGAAACCTGATGGGAGGGTTCATGGTTGTCGTCCCCGTGTGGTGTAGAGGCAGGGCCAGGCACTCAGGACTAGCAGCAATTACACATTGGGGTCCAGGCCAGCCTGTGGGACAAGGCCCTGTCTCAAAACAAATATGACCTACATATTTTAAGTTTGATCACGTGTGGGTTTTCTTTTAATTGGCCTTTCTGGTAGTATTCTGCCACCTAGTGGACTTATGTCCTGTAGGCTAGCTGGTTGAAATGCTAGATGCATTTTAACATTAGAGACTTAATTCTTCAGGCCAGTGATTGTCGTGTTCAAGCAAGAGTTTATTACACACGAGAGCTTGGTAAATGCGGCTTAATAGAACCTCACAGTATAAGCTCAAAAGGAAATACCCTGTGTTTATCTTTTTAGTGTTTGAAATTTAACCAAGATATATTATTTTTTCCACCAGTCAGTATATAAATAATTCTTGCTGTGTAGTTTATGGTAGCCTTTGCCATGTAAGACTTTAAGTGGAATGTACAGGACTTTTACATTAATGTTTATTATATAGGCTAGGCTTATTTGAACTTAATGGAAGAAGAATATTAGGTGATAAATATTAGAGAAACGACCCATTGGACAGAAGCGCTAGCTAGAAAGAGAGCCTGTGGACTGGAGGATGAGTCAGTGATTAGGGGCACTGGCTGCTTGGACAGAGGCCACAGGTACTGTTCCCAGCATACCCACTCCATCTTCACTCCAGCTCCAGGAGATTGACATCCTCATTTCACCTCAGTGGGCACTGCATACACGTGGTGCATGTATATACATGCAGGTAAAATCAGATATTTTTTATTTTGCACAGAAAATAAAAATATATATTAAAAAAATTTTTGACTAGTCTAGTCTGGGCTCACCACTTGGAGAGGTTTTTGTTGTTGTTTTTTGGTTTTCTTGAGAAAGGGTTTTTATGTGTAGCTCTGGCTGTCCTGGAACTTGCTCTGCAGACCAGGCTGGCCCCGAACTCACAGAGATCTACCTGCCTTTGCCTTCTGAGTGGGGATTAAAGATGTACACCACTACTGCTCAGTTTGAAGGGTTCTTAACCAAACCGTAGGATAAGATTTTTATCTCTTCTGCTTGGATATAAATAAAATTTAGAATTTTATCTAGATTGGAGTCTTGATAGTCTCTTATTAAATATAATTTATTTTCTGATATGTATGTTGACATAGGGTTTTACTCTGTGGTCCAGACTCTTCTCAGGTGTCTTAGTTTGGGTTTCTATTGCTGTGAAGAGACACCATAACCATAGCAACTCTTAAAAAGGAAAATCATTTAATTGGGGTAGCTTATATTTTCATGGTTTAATCCATTATCATCTTGGTGGTGTGTAGATAGGCGTGGTGCTGGAGAAGTAGCTGAGAGTCCTACATCTTAACAGGCAGGCAACTGGACATGATCTGAAACATGAGGCATGACTTGAGTGAGACTTCAAAGCCCGCCTCCACAGTGACATACTACTTCCAGCAAGGCCACACGTACTTCAACAAAGCCACACCCCTAATAGTGCTACTCCCTTTGGGGGCCATTTTTTTTTTTTTTTTTTAATGCCATCACACTAGGCTTGCCTAGAACCCTTGTCTCAGCCTTCTGAGTGCTAGATACAGACGTGTACCACCAGGCCCAGCATGGTTACAGTGCAGCTAAGCTCTGAGCTTGTGTGAGCACACTCATCTATAACACTTACACTGAAAAAGGGCCTCCGGACCACAGCGTGCAGCCATTCTGTCATATGACACTTTGATAGAAAATATATGTTTTAGGCCGGGTGGTGGTGGTGCACGCCTTTAATACCAGCACTCGGGAGGCAGAGGCAGGCAGATCTCTGTGAGTTCGAGGCCAGCCTGGTCTACAAGAGCTAGTTCCAGGACAGGAACCAAAAGCTACGGAGAAACCCTGTCTCGAAAAATCAAAAAAAAAAAAAAAAAAAGAAAGAAAGAAAGAAAGAAAGAAAATGTATGTTTTAGTTCTTATCTTGTTCCCTCTTCTTTCTTAGTTGCTGGATCTGTGTTCAAGATGAGTGGATTAGGTGAAAGCTCCTTGGATCCACTGGCCACTGAGTCTCGAAAACGTAAATTGCCTTGTGACGCTCCAGGACAGGGGTAGGTGATTTGTGTCCGTTTTTTAGATGGAGGAACTGGGGTTGATTTTTGTCAAAGGCCAGTGACGAATCAAAGGTAGCGCTGAATGAAGCTGCAGGAATTTCTGCAGTGTATGCTTTTGTCCCGCTATGTTCTGACAGCTCTTGTTGGCTGGATTTTGTTTCCACATGGAACTAATGGCATTCTGTGGGCAGATTCTGCTTGAAGCTTTCTTGAGAGATGTGAGCTGTGGCTTTTCTCCCTATTCCAGTCTTGCCTACAATGGTGAAAAGTGGAGACGGGAGCAGGAGAGCAAATACATAGAAGAACTGGCTGAGCTGATATCTGCAAATCTTAGTGATATTGACAATTTCAACGTCAAGCCAGATAAATGTGCGATTTTAAAGGAAACAGTGAGACAGATACGTCAGATAAAAGAGCAAGGTAATAACAAAGTCAGGAAACGCCTCCTTCCCGCGTGTTGGGTCACGGAGATTGAACAGAGCCCTGCTCATGCTAAGCAAGAATCACTCCCAAAGCCCCTGAAGCGATCAACTTTGCTTTTTAAGAAACAATTACCAGAGAAGTGGTGGAAGACCAGAGTTCCTCGCCATGCCACATGCTGGAGGGAGGGGAGCTGGGGCCTAGACTGGCACCTTTAGCCGAAAGGGAGCTGAGTGCCTTTTGCCTTCGTGGGGAACCACGAACCTGGATAATGTTAAGTTGTGGTATTCTCTTACATACACACATGCATTGAGTGTTCTGCATGTACGTGTACATGTACATGTGTACATGCTTCCTACTCCCCAGTGTGCGTGCGCACACTGAGGTAAGTGCTGCTCATTGTGATGCTTCCTTCTGTGTCTTCAGGAAAAACTATTTCCAGTGATGATGATGTTCAGAAAGCTGATGTGTCTTCTACAGGACAGGCGGTCATTGATAAAGACTCCTTAGGACCACTTTTACTACAGGTAGGTGTGAAGATTGTAGCTGTCCAGAGCATGCTGTGATTTGGTTGTTTTACCATGTGGTATATACAGGGTGGATGCAGGGAGTGCTGGCAATGAGAAAATAGCTCAGAATTCTTATAGCAGTCACAAATATATAGTTCTGAAAATACCATACACACACACACGGGGGGGGGGGGGCACGCACACAAGAAGTTCCTGAGGAAGAGTAGCTCGTAAACTCACAGGTCACCAGCACCCAGAGGTGCTGCTTGGTGTATTTTAGTTCAGACCTTTCTGTGGCTTTTTCCATGATTGCTTGCACAGCACACTACAGTTTTTTTACTTTTTCTTTTTTGTGCTTGAGATTGAACCAAAGGCCTGCACATGCTAGGTGACCACAATAGGCAAGCATGTTTCCACCAAGTGACAACCTCAGCCCTCAGCTCTGTATTCTTGGAGAATTTTATTCATGGTGCTGGGGAGGGAGCCCAGGACCTCATGCATGCTAGGCAAGTGCTCTGTGATGGAGCTGCACCCAGCTTGTGAGGCAATTTCAAACATTAAACATGTGCATGTTTTTAAAGTAATTGCCTTGAGAAGAGCTGATTAACCATGGCGCAGTGCTACTTCAGGCCGACGAGCGCTTCAGCGAGTTTACTTGACAACTGGTCTTTCTTTCAGTGAGTCATCTCAACTACTTTTGTGTTTTATCATTTTAAATTCTTTTTACACGCTTGTTCAGGGACAGTATGATAATTCCTGTAATTTAACTTGGGATCAGGCAGAAAGCTTTATTTATTTATTTTTGACAGTGTGTAATGTTAGCCCAGGCTGTCTTTGAACTTGCCAGGTAGCCTAGGGTGACCTCAGCTCCTGCCTCTACCTCCTGAATGTTGGGGTTAAAGCTGTGTGCTATGTCATGCCCTGCTTGCCTCTCTCTCTCTCTCTCGCTCTCGCTCTCGCTCTCTCGCTCTTTTTCCCTTCACTTTAAAAAAAAATCCTTTATAAACTCTGGAATAATCATGCTAATAGTCTGTTAATAGAAGTGATAGTTTGTATTCACTCTGATTATTAGGCTAGTGTTGTTGATTTTTGCCCCTTTGAAGTTCTATTTACCAAGAAGGCTGTAGTCTTGGTCTGCTAGGGCTGCTAGGATAGCCCAGAGCATGTGACTCAGGCAATCGGAGCTGATATCTTCAGTTTTAAAGACTGGAGTTCAAGATCAGGGTGGTGACCAGGTTGCCTTCTCCTGAGTTCTCTCTCCTTGGCTTGTTACCACGCCTTAAAATGACCTTTTCTCTGAGGGTGTGTCCCTGGTGTCTTGTTATCTGTCCTGAGAAAACACCACTTATACTGAATTGGGTCAGCTTTAATACTTACTGACTCTTTAGAGGCTCTATTTGCAAGTATAACCCTAATCCTAACCTAACCCTAAGGATAACCCTAACCTAGCCCTAAATGTAACCCTAACCCTTGCAGAAAGAAGTGAAGGGCTTTACTGTTTTTGGGCCACAGGGATACAGTTTTCATAATAGCCTCTATTAACGTGTCCCACTGTAGGCATTGGATGGTTTTCTGTTTGTGGTCAATCGAGATGGCAACATTGTATTTGTGTCAGAAAATGTCACACAGTATCTACAGTACAAGCAGGAGGACCTGGTTAATACAAGTGTCTACAGCATCTTACATGAGCAGGACCGGAAGGACTTCCTTAAACACTTACCCAAATCTACAGGTGCGCTCTTTGTTTTGTATATTGTTTGAAAGAGAGGGAGAGAGAAACAGGGTCTCACTGTGTGGTCCAGGCTAGCCTTGAATTCATGATCCCCTATTTTTGTCTCATGTGCTGGATTATAGGTGTGTACCTACCATACCTGGTTACACATATTGCATATAAATGTGTGTCTTCTAAGTACGTCTAATTTTTTCTTAGTTATTTCTTAAGAATTTGAATGTGCTTTTTAGGAAGCCAGGAACCGAGACTTAACAAGTGATTGCAAGCAACATTTTCAATATGGCCTCAGCAGACTCAAAGTTTTCCCAGGGGCCCAAATGTCCAGTGGGACTTCTGGTGAGGCTGAACGTACGCAGACATCTTTACTGTTGTTCTGAAATGTTAGTATGTAGGTGACTCCACATGGGAGTTTGTGTGATGAGAAAACAGCTGGATTCTTTTTCTGTCGTCTACATAGAGTCTCATGTGTTACCCAGGCTGCTCCCCAGTCCTCTTGTTTCAGCCTTCTTAGAAGCTGGGCCAGCCCCATGCTCTACCACACTCAGTTTATAGTTTGGATTCTTTGTTGTTTCTCGAGACAGAGTTTCTCTGTGCCTGTCCTGGAATTCACTTTGTAGACCAGGGTGGCCTGGAACTCATAGAGATTTACCTGCCTCTGCTTCCCAAGTGCTGGAATTAAAGGCGTGCACCACTCCTTACCATTTGCATTAAAGATTTTTTAAAAAATCATGTCTATCTATCCATGTGAATGTGTGCCATGTGTGACTGCAGTGTGGTTGGAGGCCAGTAGAAGACATTAGATCATCAGGAGCCAGAGTAAATGGTGCTTGGGAGCTGCCTGATACGGGTCCTGGGAACAACAAGACTCTGGTCCTATCAGGGAGAGCAACATCTGCTCGTAACCAGTGAGCCACCCCTTTAGTCTAGCCAGTGAGCCATCCCTCCAGTCCCTAGCTTGAATTTTTAAAGATTTTGCGTGTCTGATGAGTGTTTTGCCTACATGTGTGTTTGTGTATCACATGCATGCCCAAGGTCAGAAGAGGGCATCAGATCCTTGGAACTGGAGTTATGGATGACTGTGTGCCACCGTGTGGGTGCTGGGAACTAAACACGGGTCCATCAGAGAGTAACAAATGCTCTTAACTGCTAAGCTATCTCTCTGGCCCCAACTGTAGCTTGAATTCTTGATAATTTTTGACTGAGTTTTACCTGGCTTCTAAAAAAATAATTCAATTTATTTTCAAATTTTAATTTTTTTCTAAAAGTTAATGGAGTTTCTTGGAATAACGAGACCCAGAGACAAAAAAGCCGTACATTTAACTGTCGTATGTTGATGAAAACACATGATATTTTGGAAGACATGAATGCCAGTCCTGAAACTCGCCAGAGATATGAGACAATGCAGTGCTTTGCCCTGTCTCAGCCTCGAGCTATGCTGGAAGAAGGGGAAGGTAAGAGTCAGGGATGCTGGCCTGTCTTCTTGCTGATGTGTTCTTGCTCGCCACCTGCTGAAGAATCATATCTAAAAGTGTGTGTAACCCGACCTGATTACCTTTGTCACTTGTAGACTTGCAGTGCTGTATGATCTGTGTGGCACGCCGAGTGACTACGGGGGAAAGGACATTCCCATCAAGTCCTGAGAGCTTTATCACCAGGCATGACCTTTCAGGTAAAGCCAGCCCGTGTGCCTTCCCTGGAAACTGTTAAAGGAAGCGTTCTTACTGCTGTGTGTGCACGAGTGCATGCACTGTCAGAAGGAAACTCTTCTCGCGTGCATGGACTCACCTGCTCGGCTTTCAGCCGAGTCTGCTTATTATAGGACTATAAAAGAAGTTCACTAAAGACCTTGGCAGTTGAGTTGAATATAGTTGGCACCTAAAATTTCCCAAAATAAAAAGATTAAAAAAACAAAAACATGTGTAAAGGCACCTGCGCCCCCACCCCCCTCGTTTGTTTGTTTTTGTTTTTCCAGACAGGGTTTCTCTTTGTAGCCCTGGCTGTCCTGAAACTTGCTCCCTAGACCAGGCTGACCTCAAACTCAGAGATCTGTGGGCCTGTGCCGGGGCTAAAGGTGTGTGCCACTACCACCACCAGGCCAAATAGCACTTTCCGAAAACATTGATTTATGGGCCTGGAACGAAGGCCAGGTTAATCTCATCTACTTTTCCAGGGAATCCAATGTCCCTTTCTGGCCTCAAACATGACTTACATTCACACACACACACACACACACACACACACACACACACACACAATGAAAAAATTTAAAAACATGAAAGAAAAATCATTCACACATAGAGTACGTGTGCACATGATCCATAATGTGGCTGGGAGGTCAGGGGCAATGTAGAAGAGTTTGTGTTCTCCACCATGTAGGCCCTGGGTATCAGACTCGTATCATCAGGATTAGTGGCAGTGTGCCATCTCTCCCGCCCCCAAAATAGCACTTTGTGTGAGAATTTAATGTTTATTTTCCTGTAACTTCAAAGCCATTTATTATAGTGAAACAAGTTTTCAAAAATACATAGAATTTCTAATAATGAAGGTAATTTATTTTTATTTTATATGCAATTGTGTTTTGCCTAAATGATTGTCTGTGCACCACTGTGTGCCTGGTGACCCTGAGGCCAGAAGATGGCATTGGATCTCTAGGAACTGGGGTTATAATGTTTGTAAGCTGCCATATGGATGTTGGGAACCCAGCCCATCTCCCGTGAGAGCAACCAGTACTTTTAACCTCTCCGCCATCTCTCCAGCCTGGAGAGTAGTTCTTGCCATAAACATGAGGTTTGATTTTCTTACACTTGAAAAAAAATTATTTAAAAAAAAAGGCAGTGGAGCCCTTGCTGACCTGAAACTCCGATGTAGAACTCCTGCTTTGGTCTGCTTTTTGGCTCTAGGAATCCTGGATTAAAGACCTTGGTTATTGTTCCTTGCTGTCTACCTTAATTACTTTGTTATGGGTGTTTTGCCGGTGTGTAGAATGAAGTGTTGGATCCCCTGTGGCTGGAGTTACAGATGGCTGTGAACTGCCATGTGTGTGCTAGGAGTTGAACCTTGTCCTCTGCAAGAGCAGCCAGTGCTCTTAGTAACTTTCCAGAGCACCCCCTCCCATCTTTAAAGACTCACTGAACCTAATGCAGCTAGGCAGGCTGTCCAGCCTCCCATCTTCCTTTCTCTGCCTGCTTAGCTCTGAGATTACAAGTTTGTGCCACTCAACCTAGCTTTTTGTTCTGGGTGCTGAGAACTGAATGTGGATCTTCTTGGCACTTAAGTGACTGAGCTGTCTCCACATCCCAGGGGCATACATTTTTATTTGATCTTTTGGAATCAGTCCCTTCTTGAGCGTTTACTCTCGTTTTCTCTCTCTATTTGATCCATGAGTTGACAGTCTTTCTCCTCTAAATAGCTACATTAAATTTCTTTAAGCACTTTAGTGACTAGCATTCAAAAATCCATTTCATCCAAGACTTTCCTGACTACCTGTTCATTATAAAGGCGCATCAAGAACAGTGGCATGAGCCGGGCGGTGGTGGCGCACGCCTTTAATCCCAGCACTTGGGAGGCAGAGGCAGGCGGATCTCTGGGAGTTTGAGGCCAGCCTGGTCTACAAGAGCTAGTTCCGGGACAGGCACCAAAGCTATAGAGAAACCCTGCCTCGGAAAAAACAAAACAAAACAAAAAACAAAAACAAAGAACAGTGGCATGCTTCTTACTAGGAGCCGCGCCTAGAACCAGGTGGTGTGTGCTGTTCCAGTCCACAGCAAGACTTGTAGACTGCAGTCAGCTTCCTGCTGTGTGGTAAGGATAGTAGGCAGGGCTGAGATTCAACCCCTTTATCTCACAAGTGCTAGTCAGAGCTAAGCAGCAGTCAGTATTTGTGGGCAGGGTTGAAGTCTTTTGTTTTTATCTCTAATAGGAAAGGTTGTCAATATAGATACAAACTCACTTAGATCTTCCATGAGACCTGGCTTTGAAGATACCATCCGAAGGTGTATCCAGAGATTCTTCAGTCAGAATGATGGGCATTCATGGTCCCAGAAGCGTCACTATCAAGAAGGTAAAGGCATTTGAGTCGATGTTGGTGCTGCGGTGGATGATGCTGTAAAGTAGTCACTGTGTGGACAGCACTTGGCCTGCTGTGTGGTTGCGGGAGAGGGAATGATGATTGAGCATAGCTGTTCTTCACTTTTGTGCATGTCCATGCGACTTAACAAAGCTTTGTGCTCGAAACACGATTCTTTCCTGTTTCTGTACGCATTGGTCTAGTATCAGGTACCAGTGACAGTGTCCTTTTCCCCAATAGCTTATATCCACGGCCACGCTGAAACCCCAGTATATCGCTTCTCCTTGGCGGATGGAACTATTGTGAGTGCGCAGACGAAAAGCAAGCTTTTTCGAAATCCTGTAACCAATGATCGTCATGGCTTCGTCTCGACCCACTTTCTCCAGAGGTGAGGAAACTAACTGCACCCTCGTCCTCAGGACGCTTTGCTGCTGATGTGTAAAGGGAGAAAAAAGGCAGGCAAGTTGTTGGATTCCATGAGGTGAATTTAGATTCTTAGAAATGTTTTCTTCAAGGTTATATTTTTTATCTAAAAGTTAGTATTTTCCACTAAATAATTGCTTCCTGGGTAAGGCCAGGGTGTGGGGTGTGGAGGATGAGGAGGAGGGTGGTGGTGTGTTGGAGAATAGTGGATAGTGGATACCCGGTTCCAGAGACCACGGCTCTTAGAGCTGCTCAGTGTAACTCACTCATTTAAAACTGCTAGGGGTTAGGGCTGTAGCTCAGCTGGTAAAGCACCTGCCTTGCGGGAAGCCCTGGTTAGATTCCTAGCACAGCAGAAACTGGGTATGGTGGTGGTCTGTGATTCCTAGCACTTGGGAGGGGAAGGTGGGAAGGTAAGTTGAAGGAAATCTTTGGCTTTGTAGTGAGATTAAAGCTACCCTAGGCTGCATGGGATGCATCTCAAACAAACAACAACAACAAAACCCCCAAACAAATCCCCAGACTTAGGCCTGGTGGTATAGACCTGTAGTCCTAGCTTCATGGGAGGTTGAGGCAACAGGATCTCAGATTCTTTTTTTTTATTATTTTATTTTTATTTTTATTTATATGTATACAATGGTCTGCTTGCATGTGTCCCTGCAGACAGAAGTTGGCATCAGATCTAATTACCAGTGGTTGTGAACCACCATATGGTTGCTGGGATTTGAACTCAGGACCTCTGGAAGAGCAGTCAATGCTCTTAACCACTGAGCCATCTCTCCAGCCCTAGATCAGATTCTAACTGCGTTAATGAATGATTTCAAGTCCAGCCTGGGTAACTTAATGAGACCCTGTCTCAAAATAAAAAGTGGGTTTTGGGGGGGAAAAAAAAGGACAAGTAGGGGATAGAAAAATAGATTGCTCAGGTATTAATACTTACTCTTACAGAGGACCTGATTCATAGCATCCATATGGCAGCTCACAACTGTCTGTAACTCTAGTTCCCAGGGCCCGATGCCTTCTTCTGACCTCCACAGGCACTCGGCATGCATATGGTGAAAGGACACACATGCAGACAAAATACCAATGCACATAAAATTAAATAAATTTAGAAAGGAAGAAAGCAAGGCTTGACGCGGTGATCAGCACCCAGATTGGTACTGGAGTGACCAAGTGTGTGCTCCTGAGCACTTCCCTCCACTCCCTTCCCCTTTGCCTTTCCTTTCTGCTTTGCTGCAGTTTTTAAAGTCAAAACCTGATGTGTTTCTTTGCAGAGAACAGAATGGATATAGACCGAACCCAAATTCTGTAGGACAAGGCATCCGGCCTCCTGCAGCAGGGTGCACCATGAGTATGTCTCCCAATCAGAGCATACAGGCGATGGGCAGCAGGACCTATGGTGTGGCAGACCCCAACAATGTGGGGCAGATGGGCGGAGCTAGGTATGGGCCTTCCAGTAGCATAGCCTCGTTGACCCCAGGACAAAGCCTGCAGTCACCATCTTCCTACCAGAACAGCAGCTATGGGCTCAACATGAGCAGCCCCCCTCACGGCAGTCCTGGTCTTGGCCCCAACCAGCAGAACATCATGATTTCTCCTCGTAACCGCGGGAGCCCAAAGGTGGCCTCACAGCAGTTCTCTCCTGTTGCAGGTATCTGCAGTAGCATCTGCTTTGCTTGGGCTGTCTGCCCACGCCACTGACATTCTTTGTCATAGGAGCTTTGAAGTTGTTTTCTTAGCATGTCTGACTGTCTCCTGATTTTCTCCACATGCAGGTGTGCACTCTCCCATGGGATCTGCTGGCACTACAGGGAGTCACAGCTTTTCCAGCAGCTCCCTCAGTGCCTTGCAAGCCATCAGCGAGGGTGTGGGAACTTCTCTTTTATCTACTCTGTCTTCACCAGGCCCCAAATTGGACAACTCTCCCAATATGAGTGTAAATCAACCAAGTAAAGTGAGCAGGCAGGATTCTAAGAGCCCCCTAGGTTTATACTGTGACCAGAACCCAGTGGAGAGTTCAGTGTGTCAGTCAAATAACAGGGAGCACCCCAGTGACAAAGAAAGCAAGGAGACCAGTGGGGAAGGGTCGGAGACTCAAAGGGGTCCCATGGAAAGCAAAGGACACAAGAAACTGCTGCAGTTACTGACGTGCTCTTCTGATGACCGAGGCCATTCCTCTTTGACCAACTCCCCTCTGGATTCAAATTGCAAAGACTCTTCCATTAGTGTCACCAGTCCCTCTGGAGTGTCCTCCTCAACATCAGGAGCAGTATCTTCCACCTCCAACGTGCATGGGTCTCTGCTGCAAGAGAAACACAGGATTTTGCATAAGTTGTTGCAGAATGGCAACTCACCAGCGGAAGTCGCCAAGATCACTGCAGAAGCCACTGGAAAAGACACTACTACTAGTAGTACTGCTTCCTGTGGAGAAGGGACTGTCAGGCAGGAGCAGCAGAGTCCCAAGAAGAAGGAGAATAATGCCCTTCTCAGATACCTGTTGGACAGGGATGACCCCAGTGACTCCCTTGCAAAAGAGCTGCAGCCCCAAACGGATGGGGGTGACAGTAAACTGAGCCAGTGCAGCAGCTCCACCAATCCCAGCTCCAGCCAAGAGAAAGAGTCCAAAATTAAGACAGAGACGAGTGAGGAGGTAAGGTACCCTGCTCAACTCTTCATCTTGTTTCTTTTCTGTGTTATAAACAAGATTTGGCAATACCACCAGTAGTTTTAAATTTAAAGATAACTTTGAGCTTACATTTATTATAGTAACATTCGCTTTTAAAGAGTTATTTATTTATTTATTATGCAATGTTCTACGTTCAGGCCAGAGAGGATATCAGATCTCATTACACATGGTTGTGAGCCACCATGTGGTTGTTGGGAATTTAACTCAGGACCTCTGGAAGAGCAGCCGGTGCTCTTAACAACCGCTGAGCCATCTCTCCTGCCCCCTTTAGTAACGTTTATTATACAACTTTGAATTATCATAGGGTGAGTGTGAGAGTGTGTGAGAGTGTGTGAGTGTGTGAGAGAGTGTGTGTATGGGGGGTTGGTGCAGCATGCCACAGCATGCCTGTGACAGTCAGAGGGCAGTTTTCAGAATCTGTTCTCCTTCCATTGTGGGACTGGAGACTGAACTCAGGTTGTCAGTCAGGTATGAAGGCCAGCACCTTCACCTGCTGAGCCATCTTCCTGGCCTGATAAATAAGTTTGGAGAGGCCAGTTTGAAAATTTTGTCATGGAAGTGGTTATGTTGGAATGCGTAGCGTGGGTTGTTAAGGACACGATAGACATTATTAGGAAAGTTTTGATTTAGCAGCATAGTTTTCCCTCGAGTCAGAGTTCATGCATAGGAACACATTCTAAGTGTGCATCTCACTGACTTTGAGAAGGCACCCTTTAGGGAGAAGGAAAAGACTAGCACTTCCTAGGGCACGGGCTTTCCTCGTTGCATCTGCATACCTGTGAATGCCTCGTGAAATACCATGTACTGGTGCATTTTAGAAAAGTTATGTGTAGATGTAGGTTTTTGCCAGCTCTGAACCTTCCTCAGCAGCTGTGGTGGGAAAATAGTGTCAGAGCAAAGAGTGCTGCTTTGGAGTCCAGTGATTTATTTGAATGACTATCCGTGCAGTGAAGGCAGAGATGGGGTGAGGTTGTAGGAAAGCAGCCTTTGATCTGAACATTGTTATTACAGGTGTTCCCTGTGGATTTGTTAGGTTGATAACCCCCCCTCCCCCCCCACACACACTCACACAAGGTTTCTCTGTGTAACTGCTCTGGCTGTCCTGGAATTTGTTCTGTATCCCAGGCTGACCTGGAACTCACAGAGATCCACCTGCCTCTGCCTCCCGAGTGCTGGGATTAAAGGAGTGCGCCACCACCGCCCAACCTGGTTGATTTTGTTTTGAGAGAGGACCTCACTCTCACCACTAGAACTGTTCTCTCTCTTTTGCAGCAGAAGCTGTTGTGGTGGATGTGGTTTTTGAAGTATTATCTCAGGCTTAGAGTGAGGCAATTTATGTGATAGATTTGGTTTTTAGGGATTCTAAGATCAGATTCTGAAGATCTATAGCAGCCTGGTGCGTATCCTGGAATTGGAGTGCTGGGATTAAAAGTGTGAACCACATGCTTACGTCACTGCTGTGTTTTAGTGGGTTCCTGTTTGGTCATGTTTCTTTTGCTGATGCCTTGATAGCTGCATCTGGTATCCCATGCAGGATAATCTGAAAATATCATTTTCAGGTATCTGGAGACCTGGATAATCTAGATGCTATTCTTGGTGATTTGACTAGTTCTGAGTTTTACAACAATCCTGTATCGACAAATGGCAGCCATCCAGAGACCAAACAGCAGATGTTTGCAGGACCAAGTTCTCTGGGTAAGGAAGAACCAGAGTTTTTCTTTTTTGAGGGGTGAAGTTGGGTGGAAGGGTCACGACAGGGTCTTTCTGAGGAAGCCTAGGCTGGCTAGGGACTTAACGCTCTTAACTCCATGTCCCAAACACCCTGCTAGCTTTTGTTTAGAAGCTTGGCACAGTGGCATGTTCTATTACACCAAGACCAGGAATCAATAGCACCAAACTTAAGAACACAACCTCTTCCCTTTTGAGTTCTTACACTCATTGCTATTGTCTGTGTTAGTTCTTTTCCTGTCCCCGCTTCCTTTTTAAAAATTACATCTAATTTCATTTTGTGTGTGTGTGTATGTGTATGCATATGTAGATGCTCATATTACAAGGTATATGTGGTCAAAGTCAGCTTGTGGAAGCTGGTTCTCCCCTTCTATCATGTGGGTCCTGGGTGTGGGATGGAACTTAGGTCATCCAGCTTGGCAGCAGGTATCTTGGGTGCTAGCTGTCGCAATGTCCCTTTTTATCTTCCCCTTCTAATGTACCAGTAGCCATGATACTAGAGAATCCATATTTGTTCCCCAGGGAAGATGGTTTTTTTATATATGGAGAATTGGGTTAAAAGATGAAAATTGGATTAAATTCTTGTCATACCTGGTGCTTAAAGAATCTTGTTTAACTACGAGACTCTGACTCTTCTCTCTCTCTTCACGAATTCTTCCCTATTGTAGTATGTTTATTCATTATTAAGGGTGTGTTGCATGAGCTAAAGAATAATTTAGAGTCATGCTAATTATTTCTACCCTCTTCTTTCTCCCCCCACTTCTTTTCTTTATATTTTTTTCTGTCCTCCTCTTTCTGTCTTTGAGAAAGGGTATTTGTGTAGCCCTAGCCTTAAAATCATACCTAGAAGTCTCTGTCCCACCCCTCAGAATCTCACTGTTTTCAATTGTACTGTTTCCTAAACGGAAATGAACAGTCAGTCAAAGAGACTGGACAAAGAAAAAGGTTGGGAGAAAAATATACATTTATTACCTATTCGATTTGGAAGGCAGAATAACAGTTTACTTTTATTGTAAGATTCTGAGTCGAGAATACACATGTAAGTACACATGTGGAAGAGTCTCTAGGAATTAAAAACATGGATCCACTTTTCTCTCTCCATTTTCCTCCTTGCTTTGTGTTGCTGGGAATCTGCACACAGGGCTTCATGCATGCTAAACACGGGCCACTGAACCACACTGCTCAGCCTGGGACTTGGCACTGCGATATGGACATCATGCATGACCATATTAGGCTACAGCTGAGTGCCGGCACTAAGGCCAACATGCAGATTATTGTTTGTACTTTATTTGGAATTCGGGATTTTTTATTTCTTTTCTTTTTGGCATAACTTATTTTGTAAAATAAGATGGTAGTGTTTGTTTTTATGAGAAAGAGTTTTTGTGTGGGGCTTAGTGCTGTTTGTTTCTTGCGCTTGATTATTTAAATATTGAGTTAGTAAGGGCTATTAATGTGGTAAGTTTCTATGTTTTCAACAGGTTTGCGAAGTCCACAGCCTGTGCAGCCTGTGCAGCCTGTGCGTCCTCCGTATAACCGAGCTGTGTCTCTAGATAGCCCCGTTCCCATTAGCTCAGGCCCTCCAGTGAAGAATGTCAGTGCTTTCCCCGTGTTACCAAAACAGCCCACACTGACTGGGAATCCAAGGATGATGGAGAGTCAGGAGAATTACGGTGCCAATATGGGTAGGTTATTTCTAAGTGCAGTGATTTCCTTGAAGTACCTTTAAAATACAGAAAACATTTAAACATTGAAATCAAGTAATATCTTTAAAATATTATTATTAATATAATGTTTCTTTCATAGGTGTCTCTCCTTTGTTTTACGTTTTGATTATTTAAACTTTTAAATATTCCATTGGTTCAGGACTTCTATCTAACCAGTAATGAATGTGTGAGAGTAGTGGCTTCTAGATACTGTCTTTGTAGTTGGCCGGCCCTGCTCTAAGGATGACAGTGGTCTGTCCCAGCCACTGTTGTATATAATGGCTCTCCCTGTCCATGAAGACTTTGTTATGCTTTGGGTAAGACTTCATGAGTTCTACCTCTTTTAGGAGGACCAAACAGAAATGTTGCTGTGAATCAGACTTCTTCCTCAGGAGAGTGGGGCTTAGCTAACTCAAAGGCCAGCAGAATGGAACCTGTGGGATCAAGTCCCCTGGGAAGAGCAGGAGACTACGGTGTCGCTTTGCCAAGACCTGCCACGGGGGGCTCAGTGCCCACCTTGCCTCTTCGTTCTAATAGAATGCCAGGTGCAAGACCAATGTTGCAGCAGCAGCAGCAACAGCAGCAGCAGATGCTTCAAATGAGTAAGCTGTCCATTTCACTTAAAAAAAAAAAAAAGGAAAATGGAAAGTTTTATGGCAATTTTTGCTTTTGGGTTCTTGGAAAATTCATGCTCTTGTTTTGATTCCCCCAGGAACTGGTGAGATTCCCATGGGAATGGGGGTCAACCCCTATGGCCAAGCAGCACCATCTAACCAACCAGGCTCTTGGCCAGAGGGAATGCTGTCTATGGAACAAAATCCTCATGGGACTCAAAATAGGTATGGCTTTATATTGTGATGTGGGAATGTTTGCATTGGATTTAAGAGTCTGAACAGGAACAGTTCTGGAAGAGTCTGTGAGAAACATTGTAGTTGACTGTTTGCCATCTGCTGAGGCAGCAATCAGAGTCTCCTGGGAGGGGTGGAGGAGACAGAAGCACAGCTCAGCCTTCAAGCCTTCCAAAGGGGCCTTTCTGTGAAGCGAAGCCTTTCATAACAGTAATCTCCCAAGGGGCGGTGCACATGAGCAGCAGTTGGTAAAGACATGTTCTCACTGCTTTATAAGTGGTGTTCTGATACTGTGTCTCACCCAGTTCTTCTGAAAATTAATTTTACAAGTTTTATTTACTTTTTTTAAAAGTATGTATGGCTATTTTTGCCTTCATGTGTCCGTGCATCCTGTATGTGCAGTGCACATGGAGGCCAGAAGAGGGCATCATCCCGCACCTGGAGTCACACATTGTTCTGAGCCTCCATATGGGTACTGGGAACTGAACCCATAACTGCTAAGCCATCTCTCCAGCTCCTGAAATTAAATTTCTGCTTTTTTTTTTTTTTTGAGACTGGACTGACACAATTTTCTTAAAAAGAAGATGTGAGCAAGAGATGTTGCTTAGTGGTAGGTAGTTTATTAAACAAATTGAAAATAAAACTCACAATCTTTTCTTTCCTTTAAAAAAAAAATTAAAAGAAGGTGCAGTAGTCCTTACCACAGGAGGCTGCTCCCATCCTTACCACAGGAGGCAGTGGCAGGCGGATCTCTGAGTTTGAGGCCAGCCTGGTCTACAGAGTGAATTCCAGGACAGCCATGGTTGTTATTAATACAGAGGAATCCTGTCTTGAATTGCCCACCCATACGTATTTTATAGTGGATATTTTTACTTTGATGTTAATGTGAGCATTGTATAAACCTCAGCATTTAGCACTAAACAGGAGAGATTGATGGATGTGAGTTTGGACTAAGGAATTTAGCAAGACTCTCAGAAAAGTTAAGCCTGAACAAAAACAACAATAACAAAGGAGCACTATTAAAACTCTTTTGCTTTTTTTTTTTTTTTTTTGTGGTCCTGGGTGTGGAATGCAGGCTCTCATCAACCCCAGTCCAGCGTCATTAAAGCTGACTCAAGTCTTTCTCTAGGCCTCTTCTTAGAAATTCTCTGGATGATCTGCTTGGACCGCCTTCTAACCCAGAAGGCCAGAGTGATGAAAGAGCCCTGCTGGACCAACTGCACACACTCCTGAGCAACACAGATGCCACAGGCCTGGAGGAAATTGACAGGGCCCTGGGCATCCCTGAGCTTGTGAATCAGGTGAGCGGCCGTTAATGTGGAAATGGGAGAGTTGCCAATAAGTATGTTTGCATTTGCATATTCATGAAGACAAACATAGGCTTAGAACAGGACTCTGTTTACCTTTGTATCCCTTGTGAGAAAGTGTGCATATTTGTATCTTGTTTTCCTATGGTCAGAGAAAAGATCTAATGAAATTATAACTGATTTTTAAGATGCTGCTTAATTTTTTTTAGTTTAACTTCATTTTAAAAATATTATTTTATGTTTATGGGTGTTTGCCTGCATGCATATCTGTGCACCATGTATGTGCACATCCAGAAGGCCAGAAGGGGTTGTGGGTTTTTTTTTTCTTTTTTTTTACAAACCAATCCCAGTTTTCCCTCCCTCCTCTCCTCCTGCTCCCCTCATCTTGTCCCCACCCCACCCCCCATCTGTTCCTCAGACAGGGTAAGGCTTCCCTTGGGAAGTCAACTAAGTCTGTCCCATCATCTTGAGGCAGGACCAAGCCAACCCCCTACCCCTACCCCATGCTGAGCAAGGTATCTCTCCATAGAGAATTGGCTTCACAAAGCCAGTTCCTGCACTAGGGTTAGATCCTGGTCCCACTGCCACACACTGCCCAAGCCCCACCATTGTCCTCTGCCTTCACAGGGCCTAGTTCATCCAGTTCTATGCAGGCTCCTCAGTTGTCAGTTTGGAGTGTCAGCTGATTCTATGGGTTTCCCCTTCCTGGTCTTGATCCCTTTGTTCATATTATCACTCCTCCCTCATTTCAGTTGTTCTACAGGATCTCGGCCCAGTGTTTAGTTGTGGATCTCTAGATCAGCTTCTATCAGTTTCTGGATGAGGGTTCTATGATGTCAATTAAGATAGTCCTCAATCTGATCACAGGGGAAGGCCAGTTAAGGTACCCTCTCTACTACTGCTTAGATTCTTAGCTGGGGCTATTCTCGTGGATTCCTAGAAATTTCCCTAATGCCAGGTTTCTTGTTAACCCCGTAATGGCTTCTTCTATCAAGATATGTCTTTCCGATTTCTCACTCTCTATCCTTACCCCAGCTCGGCCCTCCCGATCCCTCTTGTTCTCCCCTCTCCAGAAGAGGGTTTTGTATTCCTTGGAACTGTTATAGACAGCTGTGAGCCAACATATGGGTACTGGGAACAAACCCTGATAGTTTAGAAGAAGAGCTGTTCTAGCACTTGGGAGGCAGAGGCTGGCAGATCTTTGTGAGTTCGAGGCCAGTCTGGTCTACAGAGCGAGTTCCAGGCCAGCCAGAGCTGTTGTTACACAGAGAAACCCTGTCTCGAAAAACCAAAATACAAACAAACAAACAAATAAGGAGGGTATTGGATCACTTGGCTGGATTTAAAGATGGTTATGAGCTGAAATGTGGGTTCTGGGAACTGAACCCGGGCCCTCTTCAAGAGCAGCAAGTGCTCTTAGCGTGAGCCCCTCTCCAGCCCCACCAAATGCTGTTTCCTTTCATAATTTTAGTATGTAGCTGATGGGTTAGGTGTGCAGAGGAGGCAGGCTGTCCGCACTTGTGGTTTAAATGACATCTACAGAGGCAAATCAGCATCAGCTTCTCTTCTGTTTATATATCCGTCTCATGGAAATATGCTCTCAGGATTGTATTTTTGTTTTTCAAGACAGGATTTCTCTGTGTAGTCCTCTGGCTATTCTTAACCAGGCTATTCTTAAACTCAGATTCACTTGCTTCTACCTCCCCAGTGCTGGGATTAAAGGCATGGGCCATTACTACCAACATTGCAAATATTTTGAAATATTTGCTGCAATGTCCAGGTCTTTTTTTAAAATAATAAATGAAGAGTGGGGCTTCTGTTGTTGGCAGGGAGATAGACATACATATGTAAGGAATTGTGTGGGAATGTGTATTTGTGTTTGCCACATGCAAATAAGTACCCATAGAAGCCTGAAGAGGGTATTGGATCTCCTAAAGCTAGAGTTACAGCAGTTGTCAGCCACTTGATGTGGGTGCTAGGAATTGAACTTAAGTCCTTTACAAGAGCAAACAGTGATCTTAACCATGGAGTCATTTCTCTAGCCCCTTTCATACAATTTTCAAAGGGATTTGTGGAAATACTGAGCAGTTCTCATGCCAGTTAGAGATGTCAGTGACACCTGACCCTGAAGAACAGCTGACTTTGGTGGTGGTGGTAGGATGGTGTGTGTGTGTGTGTGTGTGTGTGTGTGAGAGAGAGAGAGAGAGAGAGAGAGAGAGAGAGAGAGAGAGAGAGAGAGAGAGAGAGAGGAGCGCGCTGCATGTCAGGGTGACACCTGACCCTGGTGCCAAAGAGCATGTCCTATTCCTTCCCACTTTCCGGCTATAGGTCTGTATCTAAAAATCTGATAAATGTACCAAATGAAGTGGTGCTCACCTTCAGACCCAGCACTCTGGGAGACAGAAGCTGGAAGATCTGAGTTGAAGGCCAGCCTGGTGTATATAGCAAGTTCCAGGCAATCCAGACCCTATCTCAAAAACCCAAACAATAAAAACAAATTCTGACAGATAGAAAGAATAAAACACAAAACAAAAACCAACAGTTTAAAACCCTCTACGAGCAGCATGGGGGGGGGCATTGTTAATAACTGTGGACATATATTTTTAGGTTTAAAATGGTATGTGTATAAACATCCATGAGTGTGTGTACATGCTTACAAGGGTGTCAGTGAAAGTCACCATCATTGTCAGTTGTCAGAGGCCTCACTATGTGGTCTTTGCTGTGTATACCAGGCCACCCTTCAGCCTTTGTATGATCTGTAGATGTAATTTCCTGTCACAGTGGCTGCTCTCCAGCCAGCACTCAGCTGATGAGAGTGTGCATCCTTAAGAGATTGTGAGTGACCCAGGGGATACGAACCTGGTGTCCCAGCTGCTTTGGAAGCAAGTCAAGAAAAATTACATGATTCCAGGAGTTAAAGGCCAGGTAGCATGTTATTCTCACTAAATGAGACTAAAAGACTGTTCTCACTAAAAGACCATGACCCAAATTCTTTGGTCAAATTAAGCAAGCTTTATTTTCTGTCAGACAGGGCTAGCTCCCTAAAGTGGGGTTTGAGAAAATTGCACTGAACATGGGAGAATATGGGGTTTATATTAACCCCAAACTGCAAGGCTTGGGGGTTTTCAAGGATTTTTGAGTTATGTAGAAACTTGGCAGAACATCTTCTCAGGGCGGAGGTCAGGGTATAGGCGTGGAATGTGAAATTCCAGAAAATAGGTCAAGACATAGTCAAACCCCCCACGTCTTACAGAAAACAGGAATGAACTTATTTTGACCTTGTAAAAGATGGCTTTTAATCTCAAGATGGAGTCTGGCTGGTCTGTCACGTTAGGACTTTGTCTCAGAAAGGAAGGTGGCAGTAAGGTTTTTCTAGATGAATGGTGTCTGTTCTTCTCTCTCAGCTCCACTGTGTTGTGTGGCTTAGGCAGATGACCACAAACAACAGGGTATGATTATTTTAAAGAATATTTACTATTATGATAGCCAAAAATACTGTTTCCTCACTGTATTTCTTTGCAAGTTTGTTGGCCATTCATTTATGTTTTTGTAGTCGTCCCCCCCCCCCCCCCCCGGCATCTCTGTGTAGCCCTGGCATCATGAAACTCACACAGTAGACCAGGCTGGCTCAAACTTACAGAGATCCCACTGCCTCTGCCTCCCAAGTACTGGGATTAAAGAGTATGTGCTACTACCGCCCAGCTGTTTTTGTAGTTTTCTAAGGGAGTTTAAATGACATGATGGCTCAGACTGTGCTGTTTGATTTCACAGAGGTGTAGAACTCATGCCCATTTGTTTCCAGGCTGTCCACATTCAGTGTGACACCCCTACATGCTGGGAGCAAATATTGCCAGTGATTTGTCACTCCTTTGTTGTGGTGGCTTGGTTTTAGTTTTGTTTTCAGTTTAAGAATGTTGCTGGGCATGGTGATGTCCACCTTTAATTCCAGCACTTGAGGAGGTCAAGGGAGGCCAGTCCAGGGCTACACAGAGAAACCCTGTCCTAAAAAACAAAACAACCACCCACGACAGACAAAAAAACAAAAAACATCTCAGCAGATTCTCCAGATTTATAACAGTAACCAGAAGCTAAGTTGTTAACTGGTAAGCATTTAAACGGTAGCATCTAATCCATCTATAAAGCTAGCCATAGATGACAAGTGACAAGAAGACGAGCTAGTCCATAGAATACTGTTCTGTCGGGCTGGCCTAAGCTGATAACCCGAGAGTTAGATTCCTGGAACTCACATGAAGATCCAGATGAAATTGGAGGCGGAGAACCAACTCCACACGCTGTCCTCTGACCTCCACATGTGCGCTGTGCTGCACACACAGCAGCAGTAAAGGTGAAGTGAGAGTGTTCTGTAAATAGTCAAGATAACAGGTGTTCACAGTATGATGCCTGTGATCAGGTAGAACAGAGTCTAAACGTGAAATGTGGAAGTGGTCAGGAGAGACTGTCTAGGAGAGTGCCCGTGGCCCTTGACAGAGGGGCAGGCAGAGGCTGGACAGTGGAGTCTTGAATGCCAGCTAATTCCTGTTTTTATTATATATATCAGTGGGTTAGGTAAATTCTCAGAACCTTCTAAATTCTTTACATTCATTTTAGTAGAGTGGGCACGAGAAAGAAGGTTAATGCATAGTCAATATATCATGTCCAATGTAACATACAGCGGGCAGTGGTGGTGCACATCTTTAATTCCAGCACTCAAGAGAGGCAGGGGCAGGCAGATATTTGTGCCAGCCTGGTCTACAAAATGAGTTCCATGGGGCTGGAGAGATGGCTCAGAGGATAAGAGCACTGGCAGCTCTTACAGAGGTCCTCAGTTCAATTCCCAGCAACCACATGGTGGCTCACAACCATCTGTAATGAGATCTGTCACCCTCTTCTGGCCTGCAGGCATACATGGGGGCAGAATGTTGTATACATAATAAATAAAGAAATCTTTAAAAAAAAAAAATGAGTTCCAGTACAAGCCAGGGATGTTATACAATGAAACCCTGTCTTGAAAAAGCAAACAAAAAGATGTCTGTGTCTGAAGAGTGGGGTTGGAGTGACAGACAGGACAGTAGAAGCGTGGATGCCAGTTGCTGCAGTAATTCTTAGGAGTCTTGGGAAAGGTCGTGGGAATGGAACACAGAGAATGGAAGGATATAAACAGCGAGGAGGAACCCCAGGAAGACCAGGTGAATGTGTATACCAGTACATACACTTGGAAGGAAGGAGTTCTGGGGAGCTGTGCACATGATACAGGGGAGACTCGAGAAAAGGGAGTTTTCTTTTCTTGTGGGGAAGTGGGGCAGTCATAAAGCTTGATTTCTGTTACTGCATACTAAGTTTGAGATGCTGGGGACACCCAGATAAAGAAAGGTATTAAGGATTTATTTGCATAAGTCAAATGAGTTCAGAGATATTTGGGGTTGAAAGCATAATCGGATAGCTAGTTATCCTCCGTGTCTGAGAGCACCCACAGGAAATATAGCAAGAGAAGAGGAAAACCTGAGACTAAACCCCAGTATACTCTTGAGACTCATCCAAGCAAGGGAAGGCTAGAGCAGGAGGACGCGGATGGTGGTGGGGGTGGCACAGTGGAGTTACAGGACAAGATTTAATAAGGCTGCCCACTGTGTTCTTGGCCTTTTGTGCCTAGGAGAAGGTAAAGGTGTACAGTGCACCTGACAGATTATTTACCCCTTCAGAACATGCCATTTCAGGTTGAGGTGTGTGTGTGTGTGACCATTGCATGTAGAGAACTGATGCCTGATCCTAACATTGAGCACTTGAGGAATAGTGCTGGGAGTGCATTCCAGAGACGAGAAGTGGTTTTTCCCCTATTTTACCTATTAGTACATAAATTACCTCTTCCTAGTCATGAATTTTGCGAGAATTTATTTAAATTAAAAGGACATATTTGTAGTTTTATTACATTTTATTTAATTTTGTGCGTGTGGGCTCATGTCCATGTATCTGTCCATGCATATACACACTATGTTACACACATGGAAGTCAGAGAACAGCCTGTGGAGTCAGGCCTATCCTATCATGTAGGTTTTGGAAACAAAACTTGGCCTTTGCTACTCAACCATTTCACCAGCCCAAAAACCTTTAAACATTTTATGTGTGTACATGCACTTAAGCCATGCCATGCATGTGGCATGTGGGTCCTGTTGATAGAGGTTTCTGTCCTGCCCAGTCCTGCAGCCGTTCATCCCAAAGAATCACACAAAGGTCTATATTAATTATAAACTGGTTGGCCTATTAGCTTAGGCTTCTTATTCTTATAACTTACCTTAACCCATAGTTCTTGTCTGTGTTAGCCACATGACTTGGTACCTTTTATCAGCAAGTCATTCTCATCTTGCTTCTTCTATGTCTGGGTGGCAACTGCAGACTGAACCTTTCCCCTTCCCAGAAGTCTCCTGTTCTGGTTGCCCTGCCTGTACTTCCTGGCTGGCTACTGGCCAATCAGCATTTTATTAAACCAGTACAACTGACAAAACTTTACAGGGTACAAGACCATTTGTCCCACAGCAGAGTCCAGAGGGCAATGTTTGGGAGTCTGAAAGTTCTTGCAGTGTGGGAGCCAGGGATTGAACTCAGTCTGTCAGGCTTGGCAGCAGGCACCTTGCCTTGTTGGGTCACCTGGATAGCCCGTAATTTACTTAATCAGTTCTGCTATAGACAGTTATTTGCTACTAAAAATTAAGATAATATGCTGATTTCCTTTTATTGAAAATGTGTGAAAACTAGGAAATCTAATTATCTACATTTGCTATTTACATTTCAACCAAATTCTCCTGCATTTTCTTCCATCCCTTCCAGTTGTGGTTGTCCTATGCTGCAGATGAGTTCTGGACCACTCAGGAGCACACAAGACTTACTGGGCCTCTTTTGAGTCCAGCCAAGTAAAAGTATATAGAAGTCATTCCTAAGCACGCATATCACACAGCTTCCCTGTAGAATATTGTTGAGAAGGTAGGAGGGGATCTCCCAACCCCCCCCTTCACCGCACAAAATCAGCAAGAGGAAAAGGACATTGCAGAATTCATTTGCTAGTTTGTTCTAGCATAGAGTTGGGACAACATTACTTACTCGCCATTGCCAGTAGGGAGAGCAGTGGAAGACAGCTGAAGGGACTCTGGTTAAAATTACTCCCTAGCGTAGCGTTCTCAGAAGACTCCACTTGGGACCATTCAGTTCTTGCTTCTCTCTGATCATATGTGGCTGATCCCCTCTTTCTGTCTGCTGTTTTGTCTGCTATTCTCTCTCAGCTGATGGTGTCTGTTCCTGTTCCTTTCCACATACAGGGAAAGCCACCTCTGCTCTCCCAGAAGGTCCTTGTACTGGGAAGGAAGCTTGGTACTAGGAATAAGAACAAAGGTGTGAAGGTCTCTTATTCATGTTTCTGGAATGAACCTACTTCAGTCCTTAGTGTCTGGATGGGATTTCTTAGTGTAACTGAAAAGATTTGGGGATGGAGTCATGGTTGGATGCTAAGCACTTGTGATTGCTTTGCCTCAAACACTTGTTTCAAAGTAGCCCAGAAAAAGTTGTGTAGATTGAGGTCCAGCATGGTGGCTCACACCTTTAATCCCAGCTCTTCTGAGGCAGAAGCAGGGGGATCTCAAGAGTTTGAGGCCAGACTGGCTGACAGTGAGTTCCAGGACAGCCAGGGCTACACAGAGAAACCCTGTCTTGAAAAAATGAAAACAAAGCAAACAAGTTGTGTAGTCCTAAAGACACCGAAGCCCAGAATCCAAGATTGGTGGTGTGATAAGTCAGCGTGAGGACGTGTTGCCTACTGTGATTTTGATGCATTGTCTGCTTGGTTTGAGAGGTGTGGTTTACTGGTTGTGGGCAAATAGTATTTCTTCAGCTATTGACTATACTATAGCCACTGGAAAGGCTGAGTATATGTGTCTGCTCTGTGCTGGGACTCAGCTCCCAACAGAGAGGGACTTCAGACCTGTCCTGTGGAACTTCAGGCCTGAACCTCGATTGGCTTCTGGATTCTGAGCCATTACTGCTCACATGTATTGACTTTACTTTTTTTTTTTTTTTTCAAAACCTTGTTTGGGATGTTTGCTTTTGGTTGCTTTCTCAGATGTAACTCACTATTCATTTGTGTTTGATGTTTAAGGGGCAAGCTTTGGAAGCCAAACAAGATATTTTTCAAGGTCAAGAAGCAGCAGTGATGATGGATCAGAAGGCAGCAGTGTATGGACAGACGTACCCAGCCCAGGGTCCTCCAATGCAAGGAGGCTTTAACCTCCAGGGACAGTCACCATCTTTTAACTCTATGATGAATCAGATTAGCCAGCAAGGCAGCTTTCCTCTCCAAGGGATGCACCCCAGAGCCAGCCTCGTGAGACCAAGGACAAACACCCCCAAGCAGCTGAGAATGCAGCTTCAGCAGAGGCTGCAGGGCCAGCAGGTGAGCCAGCTGTGTGCTTGCCCAGGCTCTTAGTGGCTTTCAGGCTATGTTCTCCAGAGCTCTTATCACCGGCTTTCCACTCTTTGCTAACCTAAGGAATTCCTTTTGCTTTTACTTCTGTTCTAGATTTATTTTGTATGTGTAGATGGCTCCTTGTTGAGGGGTGTGTGTTAAAATTGGGTATCTTTTTGTATATTCTATATTCTGTGGTATAACATTAGCAGTGACAGAATGGCTCAGTGTGTAAAAGTGCTCCATGCAAGCCAGGCAACCTAGCTTAGTCCTTACTTTCTGCTTAGTGTACACCTCTAATCCAGCGCTTGGGAGGCAGAAGCAGGCAGAGCCCTGTGAGTTCTTCAGGCCAGCCTGGTCTACACAGTAAGTACTAGGCCAGCTAGGGCTACACAGTGAACCCTGTTTCAAACAGAACAGAACATAGCAGGTTAAAATGTCAGAAACGATTTCCCCAGAAGGAACAGCATGTCTTGTCAGCCCCTGGAAGGCATTTTCTTAGTATGATGACCAAATACTTAAATCTTGATTTTAAGCTTTTTAGTTTATATAGACAGAACCATGTTAATCCCAAACTGACTTCGAATTTGTAATCCTCCTACCTTAACCTCTCATACTGAGATTGCAGGTGTGTGCTACCACTGTTGATTTCAGCATTTTAACGGCAACTGCTTTTTGATATTTTTTTAAAGCTTTTAGTACTTTAGTGCTGGGACATTCTCAGCAGTTAAGAACATGTATTGCTTTTGCAATGGACCTATGTTTGGTTCCTGGTACCCACATTGGGTAACTCTCAGTCTAATTCTAGCTTAGGGATTTATGTCTTCTTCTGATCTCTGAAAAATCTCACTCATGCATATACACCCACATGCAGACATACTTAAATAAGAATAAATATTTTAAAAAGAATATTCCAACTAGAACTTCCATTTCTTCCTGTTTCCTTAATCCCTAATTTTTTTTTTTTTTTTTTACAATTCCCAGTTGTTTTAAAACAATTGTTTCAAAACATAACTGGCTGCAGAACTGTAAGTGCAGATAAGTGTGCTTATTACATCTGGTGGCACTAGACCTTGAGTAGATAAGTGGCTGAGCTGAGACCAGTGGGCCGGAGCCAGGGTACAGTTGTTCCTGAAGTGGGTTTCCCCTACTAAATGCTCACTAGTATCTGGTCAAGTTGGTTGTTCTTTGATTGTCTGGACGAGGCCTGGAGAAACCTGACACGGTCCCTTGAGCTCCTGTCACAGTGCTGCTCCAGCTCACACTGCTAGCTCTTTGGCTTTTGCCCCAGGGCCGAACAAGCTTTCCACACTCAGGCAAGGAATTGTCAGCATTTCTCATCTATTTACTTCATTTTTAATAATGTGTGTGCACACGCGTGTGTGCGTAAAAACATACATGTGCCTGTGGAGGCCAGAGGTGTGGAATCCCTGGAGCTGGAGGTAGCAGCGACTGCGAACCACCATGTCGGTGCTGTGAAAGGAGCCTGGCCATTCCCCAGGGTGGACAGTGCGTGCTCTGAGCTGCTGACTGTATCTCTTCTGCAGAGTGCAAACAAACCAGTTGAGTTTAGATGTGGCTGGCTTCCCAGCTCAGTGTGTTTGGAGAGATCATCTCACCGGGTGGTGCTAAAAGTTGGTAAAGCTGATTGGGGCTCATTAACACTTGACCCTACTAACTTCTCTCTGTTCAGTTTTTGAATCAGAGCCGGCAGGCACTTGAGATGAAAATGGAAAACCCTACTGGTGGTGCTGCTGTGATGAGGCCCATGATGCAGCCCCAGGTAAGTTCCTGGCCGAGGGTGGGCCCCTCCACAGTCCATTATAGGGGTGGCTTCTGCCTAGTCTTCAGTCCATGATAAATGAGAATTATCTGAAGTTCGTGTAGGAATTGGTTCCATATACTTTTTCTTTTTTAGAAAAAGTTATTTATTTTTTATTATTATTATTATTATTTTTTTTTTTGTTTTTCGAGACAGGGTTTCTCTGTGGCTTTGGAGCCTGTCCTGGAACTACTCTGTAGACCAGGCTGGTCTCGAACTCACAGAGATCCGCCTGCCTCTGCCTCCCAAGTGCTGGGATTAAAGGCGTGCGCCACCACCCCCGGCCGAAAAAGTTATTTTCTGTTTATGAGTATGTTCCCTTCATGGCTGTGCATCATGTGCATGCCCAATGCCTTTGGCGGCCAGAAGAGGATGTGACATCTCCTGGGACTGGAATTACAGGTGGTTGTGAGTGGTCATGTGGGTGCTGGGAATTGAACCCAGGTCCTTGGAAGAACAGCCAGTGCTCTTAGCTTCTAAGCCAAATCGCTAGCCCCTATACTTACTCTCCTTTGTTAGTAGTCAGGGATTGGGGAGAAGGGATTCCTTCATTAAAATCACCAGTAAAATCACCCAGATTGAGTCCCTTTGTGATGAGTTGCTATATTGTAAGATAACCACTGGGCTTTTTGTGAATGTGTAAACGCTTCTGATCCTAGATAGTGAGGATGTGCTTACTGGGCAGCATTTAGAAGCCACAGTTATAATGAGATATTTTTGATAATTTTCTTATTCCTTTAATTACAGAGAAGACACTGGGTGCCTTTTCTCTGACAGTTCATGTATCGAGTGGCACTGTGTGAAACTGACTGGTTCTCTTGTATGGTCTCGCAGCAGGCTTTCTTTAATGCTCAGATGGCTGCCCAGCAAAAACGAGAGCTGATGAACCATCACCTGCAGCAGCAGAGAATGGCAATGATGATGTCACAGCCACAGCCTCAGGCCTTCAGCCCACCTCCCAATGTCACTGCTTCCCCTAGCATGGATGGGGTTTTGGCAGGATCAGCAATGCCACAAGCCCCCCCGCAGCAGTTTCCATATCCAACAAATTATGGTAAACCTGGCATTTTGTGCCTTTTCCAAAGTAACGCTACCGAGGTTACAAACTCCACCGGGTCTGTTGTGTTTGAAAATAGACTACTGTTAACTCCATCTTCTGAGGAGACAGAGCTGCTGCGTATAGTGACGAATAGAGCGAGTGTGTTCTCCAGCACCCCTCCATCATGTCCCAGGGAAGAATGCTGTGTCATCTCTGGACAGTCTTACTATGAGGACAGAGCCCATATGTGGGCTTCAGTTTCTTCTCAGCGACTTGAGTGCCTACCATTATACTAAGCACGCTGTGCTTCAGTCCTGCCTTTGGGAGAGACTGGGATAAAGGGGTCCTATAGGGAGAGTACCGGTTCCAGTGTGCGGCCCTGCCCTCTGGGAAGGAGTCTGTCTCATAGGAGGTCATGAAGCAGATGACATCTTTTATTTATTTATTTTTTTACTAAACCCATGACTTTGTCATCTTAGTGAGAAGCAAGACCACCCAGAGCAGCTACTTGTAGCTGTGTCCCTTCTTCACCATCCTCTGCCACCCACAGTGATTCTAGGATGCTGAGATCCCAAGGGTGCAGCATTTGAACACTGATTCTTATTTATGTCTTCAAGGAATGGGACAGCCACCAGATCCAGCCTTTGGTCGAGTGTCTAGTCCTCCTAGTGCAATGATGTCATCAAGAATGGGACCTTCCCAGAATGCCATGGTGCAGCATCCTCAGACTGCACCCATGTATCAGTCCTCAGAGATGAAGGGGTGGCCATCAGGGAACCTGGCCAGAAGCAGGTAAAGAGTGTGACTTATCTTTATACCCTAGCGCTGGAGGCACGGACTGTTTCTCAGTCACACTTACGCAAGAGAGATCACGGGGCTTGGCTTACTTCGGGTTGGTTGCTTTATCCCATGCCCATATCTGTGAGCAAGCTGAGTCCTAACAGCTCCTCTGGCCAGGAGTGGTGGCACTCACCCAACACTCAGGTGACAGAGGCAGGAGGATCTCTGAGTTTGAGGTCACACAGGGAACCAGAGGTATCAATGAGATCCTGTCTCAAGCACCACCACCACCACCAAGACAAAACAAAAACCATACGTTCTTTCTCTGATGTTTTCTGCTTAGGCAGAGGGACATCTGACATCTGTGATAGTCTGTGTGCCCTGTAGTCTGGATTGATTTGGAAGCAGTATTCCCCCCGCCCCCCCCCTTTTTTTTTTGCAGCTCCTTTCCCCAGCAGCAGTTTGCTCCCCAGGGGACCCCTGCAGCATACAGCATGGTGCACATGAACAACAGTGGCGGCCACCTGGGGCAGATGAACATGACCCCCATGCCCATGTCTGGCATGCCCATGGGTCCTGAGCAGGTATGGATATCTACTCTTAACTCTCCAAAAAGGTTTTCCTTCTCTGTTTAGACCCAGAACCCTGCCAAGGTGGTCTGTGTACTTAACTCGGATATATAACTTACACAAATTACAGTTTTGAAAAGCATTTGGTTTGAAGGTCCTGGGTTATTTATTAGGTATTTGTGTTGGATTCCAAAGATTCTAAAGAACCAGTCACAGCGGTGCCTGGCAGAGTGTGTGATGGGGGATGGTTTTCCCACTGTGCTGACTGTTTTCTCTGTTAACAGAAATACTGCTGACATCTCCCTGCTGGGACCAATAAGGACATCCCTCACTGCACAGACTCATGGGGTTAACGAGTCACTGTCTAGGTGGCCAGCTTGACCACCGAGGTGTTCCAAGTGCTGTCATTTGAGCAGAACTGGGTCCCAAGCTGAAGCGCACTGTCTACCTGATGCCCTGCCTCTGTGTGGCATGGTGTTCTGCCTCATGGGGACGTGATTCTGGAGACAGGAATTTCGTAAGCACCGCTCTCCTGTGTCACTTCCTTCTGCCTCACCAGCCAAAGTCTTCACATAAATCTAGGTGGCTAGGGTTTCTGTCCTGTAGCACTGGGCGAGGAGCACAGTCTACCTTTCCGTGTTTGTCACCAAGTAGTAGCTCTGTGTCGCTCTTCTGTCCAGTGGAACCTGTGTTCCTTTGCTCTCGTCCCTTTACAGTGTGGTCCCTAGAGTCTGTCATCTTAGGTTTCTCTTGATGAGGTCCCAATACCCTGTAACTCTCAAGGATTTGTCATTGCTGTTAAATGGCTTTGCAGAAGGGAAAATGAGATGACAATATTTAATTTTCCCGTGCTAATGTGCAGCCAAGTGCACTTTACTTAAGAAATCGTGGAGAAATGCAATATTCCCAAGGGTGTGAGGAATGGCGAGCCACATTCCTGGTTTTTGTCTGCACTAATCTGTTAGGACAAGAACATGATTGTTTTTTGTTTGTTGTTTTCTTCCAAGTACTGGCGTCACCCTTTGCCTATATGGTAGAGCAATAATGCTTTGAAATAAACCTGTGAAACCCAAGGCCAGGTACTGCACTCTGAATCAGAAGCTCGCAGTGTTTCTGTGAATAGGTTTCCTTTTTGTAAATATGATCTTTTAAGATATTGTATTATGTAAAAATATGTACATACCTTTTTTTGTAGGTCACAGCAGCTCATTTTTACAGAGTTTGTGAAGTTAAATATTTAACATTGTCGATTTCTGTGAACTCCATGCAGTGAGGCTACAAGCGAGTAGACATCCGGAAGGCCACAGCCTGGGGAGGATGGGCGGCCCCAGCTTTCCTGCCTCACCCTAAGAGTGAAGGCCTCTCTCTTCAGTCTCCTAATCCTAAGACTTTTTAAAGTGATCATTTGTTTAGATGTAGGCATTTAAAAGTTTAAAAATTTCTTTACCAGAGAACTACGCACTTTGTTAATTTGGGGGAAAGAATAGATACGGGGAAATGAGCTTTTAAAAAACAGCCCAAGAATTGGAAGGAAAAAAAAGCAAACTGATTAAGCTGTCTGTAAATTAAATGATAATAGTTTTAGACAACTTGAGTATGCAGCCCATTCATCTTTGAAGAGTGATTTTGGTTGCTGGGACCGGAGATGAAAGGCGCCGGGGCTCTGCTCAGCTCTCCCGTTGTTCTGCTCAATGGGCTCTCTTTCTACCTCTGCACCAGGATGCTGAGTCAGAACCAGGCCCTGCCCGTGCTGTTGAGTCAGAGGATGGGCCTTGGCCCTCGCTAGCCCTTCCCCGCCACTTCTCTTGCCTCTTCTTGGCACCTATTCTAGCAGTTTGGAGTAGGGAAAACCAAATTTAATGCCCTTTATTTGGGTTTGCTTAGGTTCAAACAATGAAGTGAAATTCGATTCCTAGACTGTGACTGGCTTTCAGGTATCTCTGCCAGCCTGGTGTCATTTTCTGAGAGCCAGTTACTTTTTAAAAGCCACACATATAGCCGCTTGTATCCCTGAAGAGAGCTTCACCACACTCTGTCTCTGAACAAGTGAAGCTTACATTTCCAGAGCCATCTCAAGGATGGACTTGGCTTTCCAGCATGTTAGGTCATGATGGGATTCCCCCTGTGACTGACCTACTGGCCCGGATTGTAAATCCGTAAGCTTGCACTGTGTCTCTTCATGGGTGACTCTCTGAGCTGGGCTGGTGTGGCTGAGACGTCCTTGCTTAGACTGTGTAGCCCACAGTGGTGCTCCTGTCTCTTCTAAAGACACTTAAGATCCAACTTTGATTCTTTGCTCAGCACCCCAATGCCAGGCTAACTGGTTGACACCCCTTTTTTTGTATGGGGAAAATGGAAGTTTATTATGTTTTTATATTTTCTACTTATTTTTATTGGTGCAAATTCAAAATTCTGATTTTCTTTTAATAGTCTTTGGGATAATTTGTTTTTACCTGAATTGCCCTTTTAGTCTTTTTGGATCACTCTCTTTGTACTCCTGTTGCCTACCTCGCCTCCCTCTCCTCCCTGGCCCCTCTTTAAATCTAGGTGTCTCTTGGGCAAACAGTATAAGTTATCTTTCCATCTGCTTTTATGATGTGGGACATTTCCAGTATCTACTTTTTTGCTGAATCCAAAGATATATAAATAAATATATTTTATGAAGATCAAATGATATTAAGGAAACATGTTTCTTCAAAAATAAATGAAGCTGTCCTGTTGGTATTAGACCGCTTTCTCTCTGAACTGTGCCCGGCCATTAGCAGCCCTACTCCGTTCATCAGGATTAAATGTTGAGCAGAGCTGGGGGTGTGTAGCAGTGGGTACCGCAGAAGATAATGGCTTCACAGCCTAGATGTTTTCTTGAGGCAGATGCAGCTGGACCATCGTGAGGGTTGCCAGTTGCCCACATGGCAGTCCAGGCCCTTTCTATCTGAGGAGGGAGGCTGTGAATTGTTCCCAAGTGGGGTGTTACAGGAGCAAGTCTCTAGGCTAGCTGCACCTGTGATCCTGCCATGAAGCAGCAGGGGGTGTTCCCACCTCCAGTGCGGATGACTTAAAAAGCAAGGCATCGTTCTCTTTTGTTCTCGGCCCCCCCCCCTTCCTTTCCTTTGAATATATGGAGTTTAAGAAGATGAAGTGTTGTTCCAAGAGCAGTAAATTCTCAGGAAGTGACACCACTGAGAACGAATTCGGGTTTAATCAGGTTTATGTTGTGTCACCTAAAAGGGGGCCATTCTTTACCCTGCAAGGAATCGAAACCACATGGGTGACTCAGTTGGAGTGAGCTTTGGATGCCTTGCTGACTGTCTGGATGCTCTTGTAAATAAAGGTTTCTATTTAAACCTCAGCCTAAGCATGCTGTTCCTCTCCTCCAGTGCCCGGGTCAGGGGTGAAAGAGGGTGAAGGAATAAGGACATCCGTGTGTCTGTGAGGTCAAAAACAGGCCTTTCAAAGCATTTGAAAACCATTTAGACAAACATGAGTGCCCTCTGCTGAGACATGGGGTGGGTTGAACTTTCCACCTCTACCCACCCTAGCTTTCTGGCAGACACGTGGACCGGGTCACCCTACTTGGTTTAACAAAGGGTTGGATGAGTGCAGGCCTTGTTGCTGAGAAACAGACCTCCAGATGCCCCAGAGCTGGTGGACTTACCTGTGCAGCCCCGTGAAGCATGGTAGGTTTAATATTAACTTGCAACCCTCTGCTTCTCCAAAGCCCTTGCAGCTGAAGGTGCACCCTTCCCAGAGGCACTGGCAGTATCCTGAACGCTTAAAGAAAAAGTAAAAAAAAATAAAAAATAAAAAAAATAAAAGACAGCAAAAGAAAAGTCCCAACATAACCTTTTACAAAAATTCAAAGATTTTTTTCATACCAGTAGCTAGTCATTGGCTGGGGGTATGAACACTGTAAGATGGTGCTTATACTACAAAATTTCTTTACAAATACAATGTCATTAAAACCACAGGACACACATTAGCTTGGGTGTTCAGTACCTTCGAAAACATGAGTTCTGGGCTGGATAACAAAGGAATGGATCCCGGGTGGGAACAGAAATGTCCACAAGCTCGAGGGATTTTTGTTGACACTGGCCACAGAGCGTTTATTGACACCACAGCTCTGGAGAACGGGATTTTGTGTTAGTGAGATTCCCCTAAAGTCCCTGTGTTGGTTACGTGTGAGCGGTCACATGTGTACAGTGAAGGCAGCTTCAGAGGCAGCGGGTCATCCGGCCAGGTGAGTGGGGCTGCTTTTGTGCTATTGACTCATGGCCAGACTGCCTTGCCGGCAGCACCCGGGGTTTCGTGTCCGTGCTTTCTCCAAAGAATAAGCAGGTTAAAACAAGATTGTTTTCTTATACGACTTAAAAAAAAAAAAAATCCCAGCAACTTTCATCCTTGGAGGAGATCCATGGAAATCAGTCCTGTTGTCCATCCGAGCCTCCGAGAGGGCTGACAGATTCCAGACGTGAGAATGTGTTCTGAGCAGCTGGTGAAGTTCAAAGCAAAGCAGGGCAAAAAAAAAAAAAAGGACCCAGGGAAGTCTGGGCGCAGTCCTCAAGGATTTCATGTCCCAAGAGAGCAAGCCCTGCCTCCTGTCAGGTCTCCCAGTTCCAGCACTGGGAATCGTGTGTTTTTCGCACAGCCTGGGCAGCCACACCAGGCCTCTGGTTTTGGAGGTTCCTCTCTATGGCCGCTTAGCCTTCCCAGCCTTCCCAGAGCTGTCCCCTGCGGAACAAAACACACTTCTCAGCCTCTGGTTGTCACGCTGTTCAGACTTGAAATCAGCCCTACACTGCAAAGCTTGGTTGAGGGGTGTGGCTGATGGACAGGAGTGTTGGGCCACGAGGAAGGAATTGTTCCACCCGGTTGCCTCACGGTTAATGGCTCACTTAGGACTCAGTGGACATTTGTTAAGGGTCTGGGTAGAAATGTGGCTAAGGATTTGAGATGCATGTTCTGGAAGCTGGCCCATTACTGTCCTCGTGAAGCCACAGAGATTGACATGCATGAGGAGGGACATGGATGGGCCAGGGTGGGTCACTGCAGAGGGGAGTGGACAAGTGAGCGGTCAGTCTTAAAGTATCCACACCCCCTGGGAACCAATTGGCTGCCCCTAGACTTGAGGTTCTCCACATGGCCCGTGACAGCCACTCTGCTGAGAAAGGGTATACACTGCAGCCACGGCCTTCAAGGTGTCTGTCACTGTAGCCCTGAGTCACTTCTCAACACTGCCATAGCTCAGCCATGCAGATTACTACAGAGAACAGCAGCCTATTAGGATTAGCTATTAATTTCAAATTATGAAATATATTTGCATTATCTTACAGAAGAAACAGCTATTACTTTGTCCCCTCTGAGTATGGGAACAGAGGGTAATGAAGATGCTGCATGCATGAAGAACAGCCCCAGAGAGAGGAAACAAGGCCGGGGTGGTGTTTGCTAGAGCTCTTGCCTAGCATGAATGACTCCTGGCTTCAACCCCTAGTACTGGGAAAACACACAAACAAAACAACAGCAACAAAACCAGAAACTAGCAAGTCCGAACCAACTCTGCCTGTCTGCAGACTGGTCCTTCAACTCACAGCGATTTGGAAGAAGGTCTCTTCATTTCTGCCCATTTTCGACGCTGAAACTGCCTACAGTTTTCAGGTGCCAAGAGGAAGATCTGTGTTAACTATCACTAAGATTACATCGTTGCGTCCCCCCCAACCCCCCCCCCCCCCCGAACTGTGCAGAGATGCTGTCTGAGGTGACACTTCGGTACACAGTTCCTCAATAGGTACAACCATAAAAAAAAAAAAAAAAAGTCAAGATGGGGGAACTTAGCCCAAACTTAAGTAACAAAACCAAATACCTGTATTGCTCATAGCTTCCTCCATCTTTGAGTCCTAAGTGAGAGATGGACAGAACAGGAACCGTTTAAGGTAAAATGGTACAAGCATCAGCAGGCTTTGTGACTGCTAAGGAAGACAGGTAAACCACCTTTGGCTTGTCATAAATGCCAGTGCCAGGATGTCACTAGTGTCCCTTGCTCAGGTAGAGTTGGTGAATGATGAAGACCCTTTTAGTATGGCAGATGGCCTTGTAGATACCGCCCCATTGAGCCCACTTAGCCTTCATTCTCAATGGCCTTAGTGGGGAAGTAGGCACAGGTGTGGGTCCTAGTGCCGCACGAGACTCACTGGCGGTGGGTGAGGGACCCCTATGGTTGCACTCTGAATTCCTGAGGATATGAGGACCTGAGCATGTGTCAGTCACTGGGTTCACGTTGCTCACTTCTGAGCTGGGGCTAAGGGTTGCCTCAGAATTCCCACGCATCACAGTACTTAGGTGAGACTGCATGAGCACCACCAAGTAGAAGCAAGTATTTGGGTAGGGTCAGGTGTCTCCTGCCACTGCTGTAGCCACTCTGGACCTCCCCACATCATAACGCAGACTGGGACACCTGGGTCTGTCTTCTCCACTTCCCTCTTTCCCCATGGGAATCTGAGGCCTCTCAGGACAAACAGACAACCAAGGGTTCTGAGGTTGTTCCCTCTGCACTTGGCCGTGGCATCCTCCTAATGGTTTCCATCTTTACGCATCCAGCTGGTACCCTGATAGAGATGCTGACTTTGCTCTCTTCCCACCCCTCCACAAACCCAGGAGTAGCCTGTATCTCCCTCTCTTCTGTCACCTCCACATCACCCCCATGTCGTGTGGCCCTCAATACCACACCTCAAGTCCATTATCCTCTCTCATACTGAGTCACAGCCCCAAGTCTCTGTGGATAAAGTGGATAACTGTGTTATGTGCCACTCTTTACTGGACCCAGCTTCATCCTCTACTTAGTAATCACTGTCTTTTTTTTAAATGTTGACTTTCACTGCCCAAATTTAAACCTTCCCATCAGCTCCCGAAAACATCTCAAAGTCTAAACCTTTCTCCATGGCCTGCAAAGCCTGTACAGGATGGCTGGCTGACCCTGCGTGTCACATGTCACTCTCCACCACCACACTGGGCTTGTTTATGCCCCTCCTACTTCTCAGCTGTCCATGTTTTCTCAACAGGTGACTGCTTCCTCTACAGTGGTCACCCCTGATCTATCACAGAGCCCCAATGATCCTGTCTCACTCCACTCAAGCCAAAGCCTTCCCTGTATGGACCTTTGGCTCTGAGCAGAATGCCAGCTCCGCATCTCGCACATACATTTGCTTTCCTTAACTCACAGGGTTACATTCTGCGCAGATAATGAACAAAAGGAAGGACGTGGGAAAGAAGTTTGTGTCTGGTATCAATGGTAAAGGCTCTCAGCTCTCGGGAAGCACAGCCCCGTGAAAGCCAGAAGGTGTTTATAGCCTTCCCCATCTTTTTGTCTAGACTTAGAAGAGACTTGGACCCTTCCCTGTGATTCTGGGCTCACTTTTGGGTCAGACACGACCTAAGCTCTTCTCTGTAGATTCTGCACTGGGACCCCTACTCACCCAGGTCCATGTTTCGGGTCCGGGGGTTGCACTGCTTGTAGCCTTTGCAGCTTCTCAGCTCCATGAGCTGCACATGCAGTTGATTGAGGACATCCCTGTCCAGCGTGTTCACTGCGTTCATCAGCTGGTGGGAAAGGGTGGCCGTTAACAGGGAAAGTCCTGGGACCCTGCAGTGGTATTTCATTTGTATTCTAATAAATAAAGCTCGCCTGGAGGTCAGCGCAAAGCAGAGACACTAGTCAGCCATACAGGCCAGGCAGTGGTGGCACACACCTTTAATCCAGTAGCCACACTAGTTAGCTATAGAGGCTGGGTGGTGGTGGTGCACTTTAATCCCAGCACTAGAGAGGATATAAGACGGGAGGAGGCTGGAACTCGCTCTCGTTCAGTCTGAAGATTTCATTGAGGTAAGAACTCTCTGGTGGCTTGGCTGCTTTTCTGATCTTCAGGCTGAACCCCAATATCTGCCTCTGGGTTTTTATTATTTGTGCTACGGGACCCCCTATCTCCATCTCCTCTTCAAACCACGGCACTTAACTCAGGTGGGCTGGGAGCAGAGGCACTATGGGGGTCCTGTCTACACCCACACTCCACTTCTGCAAGAGCCACCGTGTGGAGGGGTGAGATGAAGGGTCAGATCCCCTCTGCCAGGTCTGCTTCGTGGGGACGGGAAATGGAGAAGACAGGCTATGTCCATATCCTTAACCTTGAACTTCTGGAGCTGCCCACTAGGTGTCTGGAGTTTTCCCATTAGCTGGGAGAGAACCTAAGTCTTGTTTGTAAGCCCTCTCTTGTTCCCCCAGATGGGAAAGCAGCCACTAGGTACAAAGGTGGGTCAGGGGTGTGGAGGCCTTGCCTAGTATGGCAGCTACTGATGATCACTGACTGACATTGTCTGGTGCTCTCATTGGTAAAATATGGATGGGTCAAGCCTATCAGAAGGAAAACTGCCAGGCTGTGGCTACTGAAGTCACTTTGCATGAAGATGCTTCAGGCTTTTTGAATGCGGTTGAACAGTTGGACATTACAGAGGCTACTCTCCCAAACAGCTAAGATGGAAAGTTCTGGTTCCCAGGTGCCCTGTGGCTTGTGCTTATCTCGTGTGGCTCGGAGCCATTTCAATCATAATCTGTGCCTAGGTTGTTTGCCATAGGAAAACAAGGCACAGTAGCTTGCCTCAAGTGGATGCCGGGTGGGAGGGTTGCTTGCCCGCACAGTCTATGCCAGGCCAGAGCATCCTGACCCTAAGGGTCCACAGAAGTGCCTGTTGAGCCTTGTGTGTGGCCAAGGGCGAGGGAAAAGCTACTGTAGATCAGAGCGAGGGTAATGGAGGAAGACACATGTTGACTCCCCAGAGTCCCAGACTCCATGTGGCCTTGGAACTCACTCTTCCCGTCTTAGGGACCTGGTGGAAGTTCTCTGCCCTTCTGAAGGAGACTGTGTGGGTGTCTGGTGGTGCCTGTGTGCCATGCATTCCCACCTCCCCATCTCTCTGGCGATATCTGTACCTGGTAAGGGTCTGTACTGAGGTCAAAGTATTCTATGAAGCCAGTCGCGAATTCACAGAAGAGGAAGTTGTGGGTCTCGTTGATGGTCCTCAAGCACCAGTATGTGTTATTGTTGGCACTGGTGCAGGCACAGAAGGGCCCCACTGTGGAAGGAAGCAAGCATGTTCCAAGTGTGTCCGCAGAAACACGAGTCTGTCAGCTTCCCTGAGCCAGTCTCTCAAATGCCAAGCGACAGGCTGACACCAGGCACAGGTTTCTAAGACACCTCCAGGGTCCAGAAGTTTGGCCCTCTGAAGCCTGGGGAAGGTAGGTGGCTATCTATAGGCCTCCCGTCCCCTGCGTGCCCCTGCTTGCTCACGCGTCCAGAGAGGCGCGGTCTGCCAGTGGTGGTTGTCGTGGGTGAAGCACGTGAGGCCTGGCATGCTGCATGTGTCATTGTTCTGCAGCCGCTTGAGCAGCTTGCGCAGTTTCTTCTTCCGTTTCTGCTCCCGCAGCAGCCACACCTTGTCCTTCTCCTGCAGTCCTTTCCTTGGGGGACACAGAGGACCACACACACTTAGGACCCCTGAGGGATCAATGACCCCCAGCTTTGTGGTCCACCCTCGGGGTTGGGCAGCCATCAAGGACTCTAAGCCCCACTGTCGACCCCAAGGGCCTTTCTCCTCCCATAGCCTCCTTCAGGCCCCCTGCAGCCTGTGAAGTGAGGTGGCTGTCAGGATCCCTGCTCACACACACCATGAGTGCAGAGTGCTTAGTGTGGCTGCAGCACCATAACCAGCCACAGTGGGGCTTCAGAGGTCTTTGCATGGACCTGGGGCCAGCCTCTCCAAGGACTACACAGACCTCACCTCCTGGGGGAAGCCAAGGGGGCCTTCTATCTTTTCCATATTGGGTTTTAGCTACAGGTGGGAGCTGTCTGAGAGCCGCACACCTTACCCCTGTGGTCGGTCCCTACCCTTACCTGAAAGGGTGCAGGCTGGAGCCTTTGTGCTTGAGGCGGCCTTTGTGCTGGGTGTGGTAACTGCAACAGACACCACCCCCCCCCCGAAATAAATAAACAAACAAAACCCCAAGAGTCAGGAGCCTCGCAGTGCAGAACACCCTGGCAAGTATGCAATGGGGTTCCTGGGCTCCCCTATGCCCTTCTCTCATGTAGTGGGACTACACTCCCCAGCATGCCAGCTCCACACTTGTCTTGGATGCCCCAGGCTAGACCATACATGGTCAGAGTGGGTATAATTGAATCCAGGCTGGAAGCTGAGCCACGCTTCAGGTGGTCTCAAGCCTTGACCTCGAAAGGTCACTTCCCAGTGAGACATGTACGGAATGCTTAGAAGGGGATCTTGGGAACCTGAGTTTTCAAGGCCCTACAAGTCAGCTCAGGTATTCAGAGCAGTATGCCTACTTCAGTTTAAATCGAGTAAAATTCTCAAAATAATAATAATAATAATAATTTTAGCTGGGAGTGGGTGGTGGTGGATGTGGCACACACCATTAACCCAGCGCTCTGGAGACAGGCTGGCACATTGCTGAGTTTGAGGCCTGATCCTGGACAGCCAGGGTAAAGTAAAATTCTGGCATCACATTAGCTAGTCATGTGTGTGCTATGACCACCACACTGGACAGTGACCGCAGATAGGATCCATTGCTTTCCGTGTGGGACATTCTCACAGGCGGAGCCTGAGTGGTAGCAGGGATCTCGAGCCCCTCAGCCCAGAAGTTCCCAAAGGCAGTGAGCAGACACAGTGTCCCTGCCTGAGCCAGCTGTTCAAGGCAAGACCTGCCTCCTGTTAGAGCTGCCGCCAGGGAGAGTTATCACTGACTCCTTAATCTCGACAGGCAAGGGTGCAATTGAAAAGCAACGAAAGGGGCCAGGAACGAGAGGGGAGTTAGTGTTTGCGGGGGTGGAGGTGGGGGGTGGATCCTGTGCTACCCTGCCCGCTCCCACACCTGAGTTTATGGCAGTCACATTCTTCTGGCCGCTTCTTCTTCAGGTGACCTCTGACCTCTCGCAGGTTCTTAATTTTGTTCTGCAGGGTTTCAATCTGAGGGGGCAACAGGAAGAACTAGAAATCACGGGGCAACGGTGGTGGCAAGGGTACAGCCATGCCTACATTCGTGCTTCTGCCTGAGGAAGAGGGTTCCCCTTCCCTTCAGCTAGGATCCCCTGAAGGACCAGAGTCCTCCTGTCCCAGGGGAGCCCACCAAGGCTGTAGAAAGGACGAATTATCAGAACATCTTGTGGGTCTAGACAGGCTATGTTGTCCTAGCCAACTGACTCTGGGTTGGCCCTCTGGCTGGCTATCAGATCCTGGGACTCAGATTCCCGTTGTGGGCTCATAGATTTGGGGGTGTGGGTGGGAACTACTCTTCTTCTCTTGGCCAGGTCTCCCTGCCCTCCCTATGGATGCTGCTGTGGAGCCTGTGGCACCCAGCTGTGCTGCCCCGGTAGCCGAACCTCATGGTCGATGTGCAGCTTGTGGTCTTTCCAAGCCTGCAGGGACTTGTACAGGTCTAAGTCACACTGGACTGTATCGTTCTCGAGGATGTAGCACCTGTTCAAGAGGCAGGGGGTCATGAGTAGCCCTGAGGGGTGGAGAAGGGCCCAGCCTGCCCCTGTTCCCTTTGGGCAACCTCCACCTGGGCTCTCACCGATGGGTCACTTTAATGGGATTGGGGGCGGAATAGTCTGGAAGACCACCAGTACCACTGAAGCTGCCACCATCCTTGTCATCCTGGTCTTCTGGGGCCCCTGGCCAGTGCCGCTTGGTAAGGTTCCGGGGCTGGGGCACACTATCCAAGCCTACATGGTATACCTCACCATCCACCTCAATGGCCACGGAACGGATGGAGCGGTTACGGGCATAGCTGGTCTTGTACTCTGTGGATGTCGAGGGGACAGGTTAGAGAGGCTGGGGACAGGCTAGCCAGGTATCTTGGCCATGGATCTTCAAGTGACCAGACGGTTTCGGAAGAGCTGGTGAGACAGCTTTGTGGGTAAAGACACTTCTACCCGGGGCTGACATGTGAGTCCGTCCGTCCCCCGGCCCTCCCTACCCCTATCCTTCTCCCCCCTGCCCCCTCCGCCCAGGCAGTAAAAAGAGAGAGTTAACTCTTGCAAGATGCCCTCTCTCCACTCATATGGGCCACAGGTGCATTCTGGGAGCAGGTGAGTCTGCCAGTGTGGACTCTGAAAGCAGACTGTCCACATGGTCCTGATGGCTTGCCCCTCAGGTCACGTCTAGACCTGACCACTTCCTCCTTTGACACGATGGCCTGTCCATGCCTCCTGGCTTCTTGTCTGGCCCTCAGCTGTCTGTCTGTTTCTCTCACCTTTAGAATGGCCATGTGAGGGAGATTTGAGACCATGAAATTGACCACCTCATCTCTGCCCTCTCCAGACCACAGGGTCCCATCTGGAAGGAGACACCCATCCTAGAGTGTGCAGCTGGCCCCATGTGCTTGGCCTTGGTCCCTTCTCCACACTTCTAGCCTCCTAGTGGCTATCCTACCACTACTGTTCTCTTGAACGATGGCCTGGGAGAGATCTGGCTGTGTCCCTTTCTCTGAGGACACACCCAGGCTTGGAGACAAGTATCTGTGGAATTGTTTGAAGTTTACGTGGCCCCAGGCCTTGGCTGCTTCTCCTGCCTAGTTTGGTCAGGCCCGTGACACTTACTTTTCTTAAAGAGTTTGCGGCGTCCAGCCAGGCCCAGTTTATAGTCCCCGCCACCGTCACAGCTGCAGGCCTCGCGGCTCTGCCCGTAGTACTTGGGCACCAGGTTGGAGAGGGCTCTGCCGCCGCCGCCGCCACCACCAAACCGCGTGGGGCCCTTACACTTGTGTAGCTTCAGTGTCCCAGAAGCATCTTCCACACACTGCCACTTCTGCGGGACACAGCAGGGCTTCAGGCACCCCGGCCCCCGGGAACCTGCTTAACATACCCACTTCTCCTCTTCCTGCCCATGCTTAGCTTGGCAAATGTCATGCCCTTGTACCCTTGCACCTCCAAGGGCTGGCTGCTCCTCTGTCTTCACACATAGCTGGACCTGCCATTGCGTCCAGCGAGACAGTCCTGGTGTGGCTGCTCCTGTCTGCCTAACGCCTGCCCTCACCGTGGCCCAGTAGTCCTCGTTCAGGGTCCTGTCACTTTAAAACCTTCCCAGGCCTGATCTTTAGGTCCCAGGCTGGTAATCCCGATATAGTCTGCCCGGATCTCCTTCCCTGCTGGCCTTGCTCTTTCTCAGCCCCACACTCTCTTACCCGTATGTCCCTCACCCTGCCTTGAGAGAAAACACAGAGAGGTCGGGATCCTTGCCCCGGGTCACACGGCTGGGGGGAACTGGCACTGTGATACTTAGCCCCATATCTTGTTCACCGTGCCCTCTCCCCCACCAATCTGCTCTCCTGGCTGCCAGAGTCTATTATGTCAGAGCTTCCTGCTGCCCTCGTGCCCCTGGAGGTGGGCCAGGGGAGCCCCACTCCTGCTCACACCACATGCCCACAAGCTCTCTTGTCTCACTCCATCCTTCCCATCTCCCTACGCTCTGAGGCTCGTGCCCAGTGAACTGTCGCACCCCACAGCCCATTTTGGAAAAGCTTCCTTTGGGCTCTCTGAACACCAGCCCTTGCTCTCCCTGGAGATCACCTGGATTACACTTGTTCTTAAGTGTTTCTCTTGTAATCAACTTATTAAAACAAAAATCTTGAAGGTCATTACCTAATCCCCCTGTAAATGGCAAGACAGGCACATAAAGGACACCACAGAAGTCAGCAGGAAGGCAATGCTGTTCGCCATCAGCCTGCCTGCTGGTCTTCCCTCATGCGAGGTCACACACCCAGAGGACACTGCTACTCTGACAGGGCTCAGAGACTCCCAGTAACCAAGGAACCACACCCTAGAGGCCCAGGGGGTTGCGGGCCATCTCACCTGCCCCAGCTGCTCGCAAGCTGTCTGGTACTCGGCGCGCTGGCATAGGTCCTTCACACGCTGGTACTTGGGCAGGAAGTTCTCCTCCTGGGCATCCACTTTGTCACCGTCTCTCTTGTGGAGCAGTTTGCTGAGGGAGATGAGGGGCTGGCTGAACTAGGGGATCCCTGGGACGACTTGTGTTAGCCTAGACCGCAAGCCCCACTCAGCTCTGTGGGGACCTACAGTGGAGGACGTATGTCTAGCTGCAGAGAGCACATGGGTTTTAAATTTATTTGTGTATTCTTTATTTATGAGCGCTCTGCATGGATACCTTTGTGTCAGAAGACGGCATCAGAACCTAGTATAGATGGTTGTGAGCCACCATGTGGTTGCTGGGAGTTGAACTCAGGACCTCTGGAAGAGCAGCCAGTGCTCTTAACCACTGAGCCATCTCTCCAGCCCCACATTTAGATTTTAATGGGAAGTCTCTAGAAGCGGTTCATTCCAGATGGATTGAGTTGGGATAAATGAGCAAGGAAGACACCATGCAGGCTCTGCCAAATAGGTTGAAAGGGGGGACATGTGGCCTTCAGATTTAGAGTTCTGCATCAGTCACCTGATCATGACTGGGACTTTAGACATACAGCCCGAGTCACCCAGTCACCAGCATAGCATCAATGTGACCCCTCCAGTCTTGCGGCTGCAGGAGCTCCTAGCGGGGCCCAACCTCCCTGCCCCGCACTCACCCTCTCTCCACCAGGAAGGAGTCTCGCCAGACCCTCAGCTTCTTTTTCAAGTGGAACCTAGGAAACAAGTAGGTCCAGCCCTGTCCACAGGTGCCCCAGGGCTGTGGCAGTCATTGTGAGTGACCAGTGGGACACTGGGAAAGGTCCCCACACTCTGTGGGCAGGGCCACTTCTCCAAGATGTATTTCTGAATGCCTGTCTGGGATTGGTTGAAGTCGCCCGGTTATATGTGTGTGTGTGTGTATGTGTGTGAGTTTCCCAGGAGCCTAGGCCCCCAAATGCTGGCAGAGACAGCACTCCCCAGGTCTGGGATAATGAGTCTCTGAAGAGGGCCATTCCTTCTGACCCATTAGGGTCAGGTTTCTGTACACGGCCTGTGTGTATAATGCATGCTGTCTTCTCCATTTCATAGGTGGGGGCATTGAGAGACAACATTCTACTCTGTCCCCCAATTCTCAGGTAGTCTCAGAGTGTGCCCCACACTCTGCATGTGTATTTCACACCCTTCCAGCTCTCTCAATCGGAGGATGTACCTCCTTTCAGGGTAGCCAAAGGTTGGGCCCTCTGGGAAGAAAGCCAGGGCAAGGCTCAGGGCAAAGCCAAGGACGACACCAAGCATGGTGACCTGTTAGCCAGCAGGCAGTTTCAGTACTGACCGCCAGGGGTCGCTCCTGCTTTTCTGGTCCCTCGTCTAAACCCATCTTTCCTTCCACTTATTTTTTTTGTTCACTGCTGCTTCCTTCTGCAGCCCAGGACACCTGGAACAAGTTCCTGTCAGTCACACCACCCATCACCAGGGCCATAAAAGCCACAGTCGTCGCGACAAAGAGTCTGAATTCTCTCTAGGACTCAGATAATGTAAGTCCCCTTTGCTGGGGGACTATGGGGGCAAACTTGCTGGGATCCTTGGGCACATAACATAGTCCCCATGCCCCTGTGATCACACAGTGGCTACTGGTACTTCAGGCTTTCCACCATTTTAACTTTGGAAGGGTCCTCAACTCCAGACGGGAGGATAAAATCCTAGAGAGGGTTGATCCTTTGCTACCTCATGCGTTAGCATGGAGGCACCTAAGTCCTTAGTTCCTGATGCTAGTGGCCCTCCCAGTTCCCCATGGTTTGGCTGAGTTCACATTGGTTAGGGAGTCCCCTCCTTCCCTGGGTCTGTCCTGCGTCCTTCTCACCGGTTCATTGGCCGCTCTGAGTCCAATAGCTTGAGGATGGACTTCCCATCCATGTCTGCGGGGATGTCCAGCCCGGCGATATCCAGTATGGTGGGGGCCAGGTCAATGTTGAGGACGATGTGAGGATTCCTGGGGACAGAGGGATTGGAAACTTGGCCACCTGGAGGATAGTTTGGTTGGGAACAGAGACAGCTGGAGGTGAAGAGGGGGGAACGTCCACAGGAGAGGAAGCTCCCATCACACCACCCCAACCTTCATGGAGGGGAGCTCCAGCTGGATCATCTTTTGTTACCAAGGTGCTGAGCTGACAAGGTTACCTGTCCTAAGGCCACCCCCTGTGCCTCTAGGGCAAATGTCCACCCTCTTGTAGATTCCTGCTGTCTGGGAATGCATAGTCTGGCCCCTAAGCTCTTGCCATCCTCCACCTGGAATGATCTTCCCCCAGACAGCTAAGTGATACTGATCTTCCCTTTTAGCTCTTAACAAGGGAACCCCCACCCCTGCTCCTGGGATCACATCTTAGCCAACGACTGCTGGGTAATCCACTCAGTGGCCATCCATGTGAGAATGCCCAGTCCAGCCCATGGCTAGCTGGCGGGGTGACAGAGGAATGGGGTATATGAGGACAGGTGTTTAGCCTCGTCTTACTGGAGTTTTCTTTTGTGTCCACCCCTCGCTGGCTTTGAAGGCATGTCGAGGGCTGCTGCGCAAGCCCCGTCCTCTGCACACACCTGGTGTCCTTGATGTCCCCCCACCTCAGCTGTTACAGGGACGAGGTCACCACGATAACCAGCCCTTCTTCCATCTCTGCCTCCCGCTAGCATCTCTGCTGCAGGTTGCCATCTCAAAGGTTAAGTCAAGGAGAATGACTGAGGTCCATGGCCCACACGGCCCTTGAGGAAAGAGTGGAAGGCAGATGGATGGCTTGCTCTGTGCTGCCACTAGGAGCAGCTCAGCTGATAATGGCTCTGGGCTCAAGCCTGAGGTTTCTCCCCAACAGCCACCAGACCAGGGACTGCCCAGCTGGGGTGGAGATCAAAGCTCTTCCCAGGCATTGGCGACACCCACCGTCTGGTATTTCCTGGCACAAAACCCCACCTCGCTGCTTTTCACAACAGCACAGAGCTCCTGGCTTGTGTGGCTGGCTCAGCTGTTCTGGAATTGTGTCCCTGGGGGAGTGTGGCTCGGACTTGGGCTAAGCTCTCGATCCAAGCAGAATCCAAGGTCTCCCTGTGAGCCTGGGACCTGGGGTACAGGTGTAGGTGACATACTTACAGAGAACCGGCCTCCACGTTGGGGCCCCTCACATAGAATGGGACCCTGATGTCGAACTCATAGGGCATGGACTTGCCCTTCACCAGGCCAAACTGGCCAATGTGGTAGCCGTGGTCGGCGGTGTACACGATATAGGTGTTATCCAGCTCACCGGTCTCCACCAGCATGTCGTAAATCTGCAGCAGAGGCTAGAGGTGAGGTGTCTGGCCACCCAAGGGGCAAGGGACTGGAGCCTTCTGGTCTCATCATCCCTCCCATCTTCTCTCTGCCCTCCGTGCCTTGGGGCAAATTCACTTTTCCGAGAGGCCTCTGGGACTGTTTGGGAGCTCACTCCCCCCTCACACTTAGGGTCAATGTCCCCTCATCTGTAGACAGTCCTCACACTACAATGGAAGCACCACAGGGTGGGAGTCTTGCTGTGTGTGTAGGGGGGTCTTGCTATTTTGTTCCCTGGCAGCGGGGACCCTCTTGCACTGATCCTCAATAAATGACACTGGATGGATGGATGGATGAATGAATGAATGAATGAATGAATGAATGAATGAAGCTAGGTGTGACCAGGGCAGGAGTCTGTGCCCTGAAACAGAGCTGTGGCATAGGACTTTCTGTGATGGTGGCTGTGTGAGGGTCTGCGCTGCCCAGTGTGGCTATGGAGCCCACGAACCAAGTCTGGTGTGACCAAAAAATGGTATTTAAATTTTACAGTACTTTTTAAAAGGATTTGTTTATTTATTTATTATGTATACAGTATTCTGCCTGCATGTATGCCTGCAGGCCAGAAGAGGGCATCAGATCTCATTACAGACAGTTGTGATCTATCATACGGTTGCTGGGAATTGAACTCAGGACCTCTGGAAGAACAGCCAGTGCTCTTAACCTCCGAGTCATCTCTCTAGCCTCAATTTTATAGTATTTTAATTAATTTAAATTTAGATTGCTATGGATCCCTAGTATGTGAGCTGTTATCCCACACAATGGAGTATGATTCAATACAAAGTGTGTCTGTGTGTGTGTGTACAAGTACATTCTAGCATTCCAGTTTGTGTGTGTGTGTGTATGTGTAAGTCAAATGAGAATTTTTGGAGTCAGATCTTTCTATTCTGTGGGTCCTGGGGATTCTGATATATGCTTTAGTATAGGTAAGCCTTGGGGACAAAAAGCCAGTCCCCCCTCCCGAGTGCTGGGATTAAAGGCGTGTGCCACCACCACCCCACATAAAAGGCCATATTTTGTATGATCCAATTGCCCGATGTGTCCAGAGTAACGAAGAGCTTAGCACCTGCCAAGACTGGGGGTTACAGAAGGGTGTTACAGCGGTGATGGTTCTAGAACCCAGAGTAAATGCGAATTCAGAGGGCCGTGGACATGGCTTAATTGGGTAGAATGCTTTCCCAGCATGCACTTGGCCCTGAGTTCAATCCCTAGCAGCATATAAACCAGGTGGTGCACACCTGGAATCCCAGCACTTGGGAGGCAGAGGCAGGAGGGCCAGGGGTTCAAGGTCACCCTCAGTGAGCACTAGACCATTCTGGGTTACAGGAGACTCTGTCTTAAAAACAGAAGCAAACGGAGCTCCCAGCTCCCACGGCAGCGTGCACACGGAGCAGCCACGACACTGTGCACGTGGAACACCCACTGCACCGTGCACACGGAGCACCCACGTGCACACGGAGCAGCCACGGCACTGTGCACTTCAGCTGGGCGAACCACATGGTGCATGAGTACTGAGTGCACAGCTCAGTAAAGCTGCTGAGATTATAAGTGGTTTCTCCTTCTTTTGTTAAAGAGATGGAAGCAGCTGGGCATGGTGGCTTTTATTTGTAATTCCAGAACTCAGGAGGCTCTATCGGTAAGAGGCCAGTTTAGCTGCTCACTGGGTTCTAGGACAGCCTGGCTATACAGAATGAGACCCTATTCAAAAAAATTATTTTTTTTTTTAAGAAAATAAAGAAAAGCAGCAAGGCTACAGTGACTCCATCAAGCAGCACAGGCTCATGGGAAAATTTCAAGAGGCAGAGGCCTCCCTCTGGGTTGCTCCAAGCCCCCTTGCCCAAGTCTAAATAGTGCCTGGTCCTCTGATTTAGGTTTCTGGGTTAGGGCAGAGGCCTGAGGGGCGGGACCTACCGTCTCCATGGAGTCGTCCACAGACATGAGTGTCTGCAGGCGTTTCCGCTGAAGCATGTTGGTGAACTCCATGTGGATGGGCTTCATGGGTCCCGTGTAGCGCATGATCCAGTGCTTGTCGGGATTGGGTGCATAGTTGTAACTTGGTGTGCTAGTGGCAAACACAGGCAGTCAAGAGAAGTGCTCCAGAGCAGGGACAACACCGTGCCAAGGGCAGCTTGCTCCAGTGGGGGCAAGCGGTCACTGGCACCTGAGGGACTCCACTAAACCACATAAACAGGGGAAGACAGCCGCTAGGGGATGGCAGAGCATCCGGTAGACCGGAGTCCCCAAGTGCAGAAAGCCAGCCAGTGACCTCTCGGTTTGGCATGAGTCCTTCTTTGAGAACTTTTTGGAATTCATTCATCAACCCTTTAAAGAGGCTCCAGTTCAGATCCTTCTCACGCCCAGAACTTGGTGCTAAGTGCCCATCCCCGGGGGGACACAAATGGTTGTCACACCAGCAAGGGAGGACCAGAGATATGTGACCCCTTTGCATTTGACCTTGGTTTAAGCCAGAAACCCAAGTAAAAATCAAGTATGTCGCAGCAGTTATGCGTGCAGGGTCCACACTCCCGAGGATGCCCCCAGTAAGTCCGCATCTGGGACGTGAGGCATGCCATCCTTTTGATTCTTTGTCACAGGTATTCTTCCAGTTTTATGGTTTGATCTCCCTTTAGACTAAGTCAGGACGATCACAAGTTAAAGACTCGCTTGGGCACAGTAACCCGACCCTCTCTGGGAAACAAAACAGAATGAAACCACAAATAAACTGTAAAACCCAAAACTAACCCACAGAAAGAGGGCAACACGCCACTGTCCACTGGGTCTCCAAACATGAGTGACTGGTCCCCTGAGACCCTATCCCTAGCTTAGCAAGCTAACAATGTTTGGCTTTATGGCTTAGAGTTGTCTCCTGCTTGACAATGGATTCTTAGAGAGGAGTTGGGGGGAGGGGGGAGGTGGTCTGTGAGACCTTGTCAGAACAGACAATGCTCTCCCTGCACAGACCCTGCCCGGGGACCCCAGCACTTTCTCACACATCCAAGGGTCTTGTACGGAGATGGCACCATGGCAGCTTGCAGCAGTCCAGCAGAGAGGAAGTTGCTACTGTGTGCTGCCGACGAAGCTAGGGCCTCACGGCTCCCTGGCTCCTGCCAGGCTCCTGCCGCTAAATCCTTCCCAGCCCACGCGCTCTTTGATTATGAGAAATGCCCGCGTCCCACGTGGCTGGCCCAGGGCATGACCTCCATGTAGAACATTCTTGGAAACAAACCTCCTCACCTCAGGGAGCCAGAGGGGCTACTGGGGCAGTGGCAGAGCCACACTGTCAGCTCGAGTGTGGGGAAGTCACTCCCTGTGATCCGGGCTTAGATTCTAGGATACAATGGCTGTCCCCGACTCCACTAGGAGTCAGGTTGGTATTGGTCCTATCTGGGGGCATGAAGGTGGTGCGGGTGGGAGCCAGCGAGTGACATCATCATCCTTTCACTTTGGGAGGCTGAATGGAGCTAGAAGTTGAGAGCTGGGTCCTGAGTGAGAACTGTGCCATGCAGCTGGTCACCTGCCCCAGGCTGGGCACCTCAAACATCTGAGGAATATCTGGGTGTCTCTAAAGGACCTTGAGCTGGCCATCTTCTCTCCTTACACTAGGTGATGTACAGAAATGTTACCCTGATATCAGTCAGGGGGACCCTTTATGCAGCAGGCTGTGACCTGTCACCCCAGTCTGTCAGCATCACCCCTATCTTCACAAGTCTTGGGAAGGGAGGCTTAGCACCTGGGCTTGCCCTCAGATGTCACGTGTTGGAAGATGTGCTGAGGGCTGATAGGTATACATACACATGTCTGTGCAGGTCTGTGAGCATATGTACATATATGTCCACCTAGTCGTGTGTGTGTGTGTTTGCGTTTGTGTGTATGTGCCTGTGCATATTTGATTGTCTGCATATTTTTTTGTGTGTACCTGAATGTGTTTACCAGTGTTTGTCTATGTGTGAGTTCTTTTGTGTCTGCTGTGTGTGTCTGCATGTGTATGGTGCGTCTATGTGTACTTGTGTGCATGTATTTGTCTATGTCCATGTATGTGTGTGAATATGTATGTGTGCCTGCATGTACATGCTGTGTGGCCCGCATTCTTGTGTGTCTATATTTCAGTGTCAGAAAGTGTGTCTGCATGTGTGTGGCGTGGTGGGGAGAGTGAGGCAGTGGGGGTTGGAGGGTGGAGAGGAGTGGACAGGGGCTGGCACTGGCTTGTCACAGACCAAAAAATGCTCCAGGAGCAGGGATGAGGCAAGCTTGCTGAGCGGGGAAACTCAGAGGCTCTGCCCTCTCTTTTACCATTACAAACATTCTTCTGTAGAGCTGTCTGAGAGCAGCTGCCTTCCAGGGACAAGAGCCTCTCAGAGCTACGTGGTGGAGTGAGGAGTCTCTAGGCAAGCAGCTGAGGGCTGCTCCCACTGTCAGATGCTGTCAGGCTATTTCATGTCACTTCAAAGGGTCAGCACAAGAGCAGGCAGTGTCAAACATCACACACCCTGGCTGACAGGCACTGGGCTCAGGATGGAGTGTTCTTGACTTCCCTCTCTGGGGAAGAGGGCAGAGGGCAGTGGGTGGAGGCGGCTGGGCAGACAGACACATTTGTACGGAGGCTGTACCGTGCACTCGGGGTGAGGGTAGCCGGCTGCCCCCTAAATGCAATTCACTATCTTCCGTCACCTCCCCCCTGCAGCCCAGTCCCTGCTATCCCCTCTGAGTGCTTCACACCCTCAGAAAGAAATTAAAGCTGAGCTGGGGGAGGGTGGCGCATTCTGACCGCAGTGAAAATTAAACGCCCTGGGTATTCAGGTGGAGTCCAAATTGCCCTGTCCTTGCTACTCTAGAATGTCACAGCAAGGGCTGCTGAGTGTCATTGCTGAGCTGAGGTAGTTAGAAAAGACAGAGAGCTTTGGAGAAAGCTGTACTAGCCAGTTGGGTGGAGGACTTGTGGGGTAGCTGGATTTGAATCCTGGCTTTGTCCTTTTGCAGCTGGGTGACTTTAGGTAGCTACTGCCTTTCTGTGCTTGCTCACCTGTAAAATGGGAACACTAAGTGTGACAGCATCAAGGTGACCCTGATGACCCCTCCCTCTTCTTGGTCTTCACACCCCAACGTAGGCTTCTCTAACGGCACAGTGATATGTATAGCCTGTCTGGGTCGAAAGGATGTCAGCTTCCATCTTGACGTCTCTTTCCCTTTCTGCATTGCTTTCTGGAGAGGCCTACACATCAAGAACTAGCCAGCTGGGACAGGACCTCAGGCACCGACTCAGGTTCCGTCACAGGGTTATGAGGTAATGTGTGCTTGCTGTTTAATGGGGTTAAACTTTGGAGTCATTTGTCACGCGGCAACAGAGAACTGATATGCCAGGGTCACCAAGAAGACCAAAGGGCTACCACAGCCAGTAGCTGGCAGAACTGTGGACTATAGACGCTGTGTTGGCAGCCAGGCTGGATTTAGTCACCTAGGAACTGGGGGGTGTTTTCTTAGGTAGGAACCTCTGAATGTGGGAGATGCCATCCCACAGGCCGGGGTCCTGGTCGGAATAAAGAGAAGGTGAGCCTCGTGCTCGTGTTCATCTCTGTCCCGACTGCAAAAGCCTCCTGCTCTGTGCGTCACGCCCTTCCCACCATGATGGACTGGACCCTCAAACTGGGAACAAAAGCAAATCCTTCCCCAAGTTGCTTCTGTCAAATATTTTGTCACGCAAAGGAGGACTGCAGGCTCCGTCCGAGAAGAAAGGGTTTAAATGTAGGATATAACAGAAGCTCACGGAGGAAACCCTGGATGTGCAGATCCAGCAAGTACGAGGGTGTGTGAGGACATGGATCCCAGTCCAGAAACCTTCCCCAGAGGGCTGAGCCAGGTGGGCTGGCCTGTGCCCCAGATCCACAACTAATGAACAGCTGGACTCCCGAGGTCTTTGTGCACCCTATTGACTCAGGCATCTTCCCAGCTCCCATTCCCTGTTTTCGGTTATTATTTACTTTGAGACAGGGTCTCATGTAATCAATCCAGCCTAGCCTCAACTGTCTAAGTAGCCGAGGCTGGCCCTGCACTCTTGATCATCCTGGTTCTACCTCTCAGGTGCTGGCATGCCAGCCTTTGGGTCTTTACCCAGGAGGGTTCTAGGGAAGGCTTAGCTACATCACAGTTGCTGTCCCATCACTGCTGAACCCTGACCTGCCCACTCCTATGTTTACCAGTGATGCTGCCATGTTGGGGCCGAGACTTACATGTGTTGGGACGCATTGGGGAAGAGGCGTGAGTACTGGGGGGCTGAGTCTTCGGGGCCATGGGGAGCTGCGTGGCTGATGACCATGAGCACGGGCCTGTGTGGGTACATCTTCTTGGATGTGCGGAAGAAGCTCACGCTGTCGTTGGTGATGAGGTCCGTGAGGTAATCCTGGGGAGGGAGAGATGGGAGGATGGTGAGGACCAGGGGATTTAGACTGCTGCTTATGTGCCCCACACTCAGGTAGGCATCAGGGACGGAGCCATGAACATGCCCTGATTGTAGTGGTATGTTATGTGTATTTTGATAAATAAATCTTGCCTGAAAACCAGAGGCAAAGTTAAAGCCACTAGAGGCCAGGCAATGGTGACACACACCTTTAATCCCAGGATTTTGGAGACAGAGGCAGATGGGTCTCTGTGAGTTCAAGGCTACCCTGGGCTACACACGATCAATGCAGAAACAACTCCAGGTGGTGGTGGCTCACACCTTTAATTCCAGCACTAGAGAGAATGAAATGAGAGGAGAGGCTTTGTTTGTTTAGTCTGTGGTCTGCGGCCTTGGTAGAGGTAAGACTTCTCTAGTGGCCTGACTGCTTTGCTTTTCTGGTTTTTGGGTTGAACCCCAATTTCTGTCTCTGGGTGCTTATTTGCACTGGAGCCGGTAGCAAGGCAGATAGCAGAGAAGCAAATACAGTATTAGAATGCCACTACAGGCAGTGTTGTCTCCTTAATAGAATCTAGGGTCACCTGGGAGACAGATCTGAGCATGTCTGTGAATGGGATTATCTCCATTATTTTAAACGAGGTAGGAAATCTTGCCCACTGCGGGTGATACCATCTTGAACTGTGCAGTAGGGAGGGGAACTGAGCAGTAGCATGTGGTCACTGCTTTTGTCAAGCGTGGTAGCTTGAATGTAACTGGCTCCTGTAAGCTCACAGGGAGTGGCACTGTGTCACTGTGGGAACAGGCTTTGCGGTCTCATATATGCTCAAGCCATGCCCAGTATCTCAGTTCACTTCCTGTTGCCTGTGGATCAATATGTGGGACTCTCAGCTCCTTCTGCAGTACCATGTCTGCCTGCATGCTGCCATGTTCTCCCGTGACAGTAATGGACTGAACCTCTGAACTTTGAGTCACCCCAATTAAATGTTTTCCTTTATGAGAATTGCTGTGCTCATGGTGTCTACACAGCAACAGAAAGGGAACCAAGAAGTGAAGCCTGGTGGAGGGAAGCAGAGCAGGAGAAGCGGGGGAGTACGGCAGGAGGGACTGGTGCCTCACGACAGACAGAAAGGACAGTGTTAAACACAAGTGAATATTTAGGGTCAGCCAAGAACCGGCTTGCGTTCACATACATGCAATTGTAGACAGTGGGCATGGTAACAGTCCCTACTTAGAAATGAAGGCACAGGGAAGGGAGTCCTTCAGTGTTACAGGAATGTCAGAGCTTGGTCTCCAGAAACTGGGCTGAAACAGTGAGTGGGGCCTCTTGGAGGAGGCGGCATTTGAGCTGACCTAGGACTAGAGAGATGGAAAACCTACGCGCCAACCCCAGGAGGGAGCTGAGAGCAGGGCTCTCCGGCTGGGTCTGGGGAGGGCACGGTGGGGAGAGCTTACCGTGGAGTAGTCGGAGCCATGCTTCTCTTTCACCCCGTTCCGGCAGAGTGTGTAGTTATAAAACCTGGAGTTCTTAAGCAGTCCGACCCACTCCTTCCAGCCCGGTGGCACGTACGAGCCGTTGTACTCATTGAGGTATTTTCCAAAGAAAGCTGGAAGGGACCAGAAGCGCGTCAGACAGCAGCGGACTTGGCCCTGGTATCACTCGGTGAGGTTGACCGAGCTGAGTGTCACAGCCAGAGGCCAATATACATCCTCTTGTCTTTCGGCAAGAGGGGAGCCCAGGGCTCCTTCTCTGCGGCATTCGCATGTACAAGGTGAAATGTACAGCAGGATTAGAGAGAAGCATCAAGGCATTTTGAAATACGGTCATAGAAACACTAAAATAATTTACAGTAGATAATATGTTCTTTAAAAATTAAGGGATCAAAAGCAGGGGGCGGGGCTGGAGGGATGGCCCAGGGGTCAGGAGTGTGCACTGCTTTCCCAGAGGGTCCCAGCACTGGTCGTTTACAATTGCCTGTGACTCTTAACTACACACACTTCAAATAAATTTTAAGTAAAAATAATAAAAAATAAAAATATATCAAAAGCAAAAACTTGCTGAAGAGTTGATAATTTCAAAGTAGTGGTGAGTGCAAGTATTTAATTGTGTGCTATCTGCAAGAACTATAGCAGGGCCTCAAACACCAGTGGTCCGTCCGTCCGTCCGTCCCTCCTTTTCTTCCTCCCTCCCCCCACCTTCTTTTTTCTTCTCACTCAATAAGGTCTAATACTGTGGCCCAAGCTATCCTGGAACTATGTAGACCAGACCAGCTTCAAACTCATGGCAATCCTCCTGCCTCAGCCTCTTGAGGACCGGGATTACAGCTTCACGGGGGCGGGGGGGCGGGGAGATGGATAATGAAACTCTGGTGCATAAATATTTTGGTTTTTCAAGACAGGGTTTCTCTGTAGCTTTGGAGCCTGTCCTGGAACTAACTCTTGTAGACCAGGCTGGCCTCGAACTCAAAGTGAGCTGTCTGCCTCTGCCTCTGCCTCTGCCTCTGAGTGCTGGGATTAAAGGCATGTGCCACCACTGCCTGGTCCAGTGATATTTCTAAAAAGCTGTAATTTAATGAAATTCAAAAGTTGGGCAGAAGAAATGCAAGCGTTGGTTCGTGCTGGATGCAGGGAGGGGAGGAGGTCGAAGGGGCCTGGGAGGGTTTAGCACCACGGTCCCGCAGTCCCACGATTCCACTTTGTTTCTTGCAGACCCAGAGGCCGCACTGGTGACCTTTGCGGAGTGGCCATCTGGTCACTGTGTCTATCTGTGTCACACCAGTCAACAACAATGCCCGCTGTTAACAAAAGCACCCCAATCTGTACTTGATTAGAAGGGGAGACGTGGAGCTTCTCCCTGGGGATGAGGGGACAGACTCAGAGGTTGTGCACAGAGGTAATACTCTAGTCCTCTTTTTCCAGACAGGGACACTGAGGTCCCCAGTCACTCCATCAAGATGGAGGCCAGCACAGGACCTTGACTGTCTGAGGCAGGAAGGTAGGAGAACTCAAGGACACACAGATCAGAGATGTGCCTTGACCAGAGAGTGCCCAGTGGGTACTGGTGCAATACTCAAGATGACAGAGGTTTGGAAGGGGATGCTTATAAGGAGGACAGGAGGAGCTAGGCTCCTGTGGGTCCAGAGGACAGTGTTGGGCCCCTCTATGCTGGGCCTTTGACAACAGAGTCGTGGCAGCCTGCTGCCTCAGGGGATAGGCGCTGTGAAGGAGGGGGATCCCTGGAGACCTGGCAGGTGGCCGGTAGAGAGAACTATTTCCTTGGAGTTTGGGTCACTGGATTCCAGAGTCCCTCACGCACAGGACAAAGGAGACACGGGGGACAAAGGGGTCTGCTGAGGACCCCTCAGCAGTGCAGGGAGAGAGCCGGCTGCTCCTGAGAGATGCAGAAGAAATATAGCTTGCGAGGCTCCAGAGAGCAATGAAAACAGGAAGGAGGATCCTTCCGTGGGGAGGTGGAGAGATGAACAGACGGAACCTGGTTGGTGGTGGTGGGGGCAGGAGGCGGCTGTGCCTTCGGAGTCTCAGGAGCTTCTGGTATTTATTATGATATGTGATTAGGCCATGGGTGCCTCACAAAACAGCGAATGAGTGTTCCTGGCTGGGGTACCGGAGTGACAGAATACTGGGAGGCAGGCAGAGAAGCCAATCTTTCTTTTCCTACGGAGCTCAGCAAAGGTCACTGCCAGGATGGCCTAAGGCCAGGTCAGGATGCCCTGCGGTGCTCAGTTCCCCAAGTGGGCTTTTCATCCAGGCTGCTTTTGTCCTCTAGATCATCCTGGCAGTTCAGGGGTGGTACTTCTAGTGTTATAACAGATGACTCTAGGGGATGCTAGATGGATACCCCTCCTCCAACACCTAGGGCAGCCTCCTGGTCACAAAGAACCTTCCAGAATAAAATGTCAGTGGGGCTGAAGAGGAGAAAGTGTGACCTTATTTAAAAAGGCTACCATCACCCAGCCCTGGAGCATCTCTGGGTTCTGGAACCACACTCAGAGAGCTAAAAAGGCCCTAGGAGATCAGGGCTGCCTCAGATCAGTCTTCTCAGTGACTCAGTGTCCTCGCTCCTCATTGCAGTGACTCTGCCTTCACCCGCTCTATGCCATGACACGCCTGCCTCTTCATTCCCAATTGTCCCTCCTGCTTGAGAGCCCACATATGTCAGGGCCGGCAGGTCCACCCACAGGCTAAACCACCGCTGTGGCAGTTAACCTTTGTAGAACACAGGGACAGAAGACATCAGCAAATGGATGTTACTGTGTCCCAGTAAACCTTTATACGAGCAGATGGAGGGCTGCATATACTCCACGGGCCACAGTTTGCTGACCACAAGCTCAGACAACTGGTGGGTTTGAATGGACCAATTGGGAACTCAGAAGCCCAACCCTTTTCTGGCTTATCCAGAGATAGAGAGATAGAGATAGCGATGGGGGGGTGAGGGAGATGGGTGGGTGCTGTTTTAAGAAAGAATTTTTAGAGAATGTGCATGGTGCTGGGGGTATTTCAGCTGGAGCTTGGAACAAGGCTCAGATACCCAAATGCTATCAGGAAGAAGCCTTTCTATGTTGCCTTTGCCACACCCAGGTTGGCGCCCACCACTGCTACCGTTCTTTCTGTACTAGCTCAGAACTTCAACAAGAGGACTCCCCCACCTCCAGTCCTGAAATACAGGGCTGTGCAGAGAGGTGCTAGGTAGTGAGACCACGCTCCTATTCCAGAGGACCCATGTTTGGTGATCGGCATCCAAGCTCACAACTACATGTAACTTCAGTGCCAGGAGATCTGGCATCCTCTTCTGGTCATGGTGGGCAATTGCACACTTGTGGCCTACACTCGCACAAACACATTATATATGTGAATACAATTTAAAAACATATTATGGTTAAAAATAAAATTAAGATGGAAAAAGTATATATGTACAGGGATGGGAAAATGTCCTTTGGAAGCCACTGGAGTGCAAAGGGTGAAAAAAAAAAGCCAGTTATCAATCAAAACCAAAATAACATCAAATGGAATTGGTGAGTTTGGGGTAACAGCCCCAGGGCATGTATAGCTTCAGATCCATTCAACAACTCCTGCCATATTCTTTTTTTTTTTTTTGGTTTTCCGAGACAGGGTTTCTCTGTGGCTTTGGAGCCCGTCCTGGAACTAGCTCTGTAGACCAGGCTGGTCTCGAACTCACAGAGATCCGCCTGCCTCTGCCTCCTGAGTGCTGGGATTAAAGGCGTGCGCCACCATCGCCCGGCCTCCTGTCATATTCTTACAGAGCTGGTTGCTCACCGACTGCAGTTCCTGAGAAAGTGTTATAAACTGAGTCTAAAATGTGCCCCACAGGCTTATGTGTTTGAACACTTGATCTCCAGCAGGTGGCACTGTTTTGGAAGGTTGTGTCACCATGGGGACATGCAGCCTCACTACGCACGTGGACCATTGGGAGAAGGCTTGACAGGGATATCCACTGGTAGTGTGGCAGGCTGAAAGACACTGTGCCAGGCAGGAAGAACAGCAAGGCGCAAAGAAGTATGACAGAAGCAACCCTGGCACATTTGAAGGACCCAAGGAAGACAGAGGGGGAGGCGGAGGTGATGTCCCAGGGAAAGGGGCTAGATCTTGCTGGCTCCTGGAAGCTACAATGAGCAGCAAAGTGGCCAGAGCCTCACGGAATCCATACTTGCCAGATGTTGTATTTCATGTTTACATGAAAATGCCATGCCCCCAAAAGAACCCAGGACCATAGCTTGCCCAGGAAGTACAAAACAGGTCCTCCCTGTGCTGATGAGTGAGAACAGAGAAAGGTGGTTGAACCCCACAGCAACACTGGGTTCCCTCCCAGCTCTCCTGGGTACCAGGCTGGGGATCCCCAGAGATCAAGGCCAAGGTCTTTGTGATGCTGATGTGCTCCAAATGTGCACACTCCAGTGCTTGGCCTGCCTAGCGGGATCAGGGAGCGGCGTGCTTCCCTGCCTGTCCTCTGTACCAGAAATATCACAGTTTCTGTCTTCTCCTCTCGTCCTTTCTTCTTTCCAGCCCGGGACCCTCGTGAAACCCAGAAAGACCTTATTATCCAGGCTCAACGAAGGCCCAGAAATCAGGGCTTCAGTCAGAGGCTTTTAGTGCCAAATTAGATTTTGCTCTCATTTGATTAGATTTCCCCAGGGCAGTTTTTAAAATGGTTATTCCGGCACTAGTAGAGGTGGGAGAAGCAGATTAGCGTGGGCCGGGGGCTGGGAGTTGCAGGAGAGGGAGGGAGAGAGAGAGAGAGAGAGAGAGAGAGAGCGCGCTGGAATGAGAGCCAAGATGAGGCGCGCGGCCCAGATCGTAGCTAGAGCTGGAAAACTTGCTCTCTCAGAGTGGTGGTGGCTGAGATGGTACCTGAGGGACTGGGGCAGAGCAATCTGGAAGCAGACTAAGACGATGGCAGGTCAAGAAAGGCCAGAGACAATGTGCAAGCCAATGCCTGTCCCCAGGAAGCAGGGCTGGATGGACATCCTCTGAAAGGGTGTGTCGCAGACTGGCCCTGTGAGTCAGGTCCAGGTCCTCCACCTAGAGCGGAGAAGTGATTTGCGTGCCCTGTCCTGACTGTGGCCTGTAATTCCTGGCTCTGGAGCCGGTGCACAAGCTTCAGCTGGTATTATTAATGCACAAACGGCCCCTCCTACGTGGTACAGCCTGTCACCACAATGGTAAACTAATCGTGGAAAGGATAAACTGTGGCCAGGACATAGGGATCAAGGGTCAAATGTGTCCCTTCTTGCATGGTCTGCAGAGAACACATTGCCACACAAGCTATTCAGTTCCTGAGTGGATTGTAGGGTTAGCAGCGGTGCTGTTCCCCACACCCAGTGACAGGGCAGACACACATTTTATAAGGTAGTCACCAGAGAGAACTCGGCAACAAAGTACTCTGGAGAGACACGGCAGGTGCGGGAAACACACAGGCTGTACCACTCTTCCTGGAGACACACTGGCAGCGGAGGAACTTAGCTGAAGGGAATCCTAATGACACCAATGAGAAAAGTGGACGTGGCAAAAATAATGACCATACACGATACAGGGCACACAGGGGCCATTTACAGGTTGTAAGGGTCGGTGTGCAAGTATTACGCCTCTTCCCAAAGGAGCGACATTATCTAACTCCAAACAGGACAGGTAAGATGTCTCTGGGAAGAGCACTTGCCACCACGTCAGACAACCTGAGTTCAATCTCTGGGACCCATGTGGTAGGAGAGAAGAGACTCCTGAAAACTGTCCTCTGACCTCTGCGCGCGTGTGTGTGAACACACACACACAAGAATGTAAGAAAACCAAAACCGACTTCAAACCCATCACTTCCCAAATCCTCACGTGAAAGGAACTCATACAGAAATCCCACAGCACTGAAGGCAGCGTGCCCTCAGCAAATTTCTTATTCTTTCTTTATTTCCTGAAATAGGGTCTTGCTACATATCTCAGGCTGGCTTAGAACACTTGATCCTCCTGCTCAGCCTCCTGAGTGCTGGGATTAGTGATCTGCTAGCTACCTCAGCTTCTCCATCTATAATGGAGATAACAGTGTCTCCCTCTGGGTGCCTGCTAACAGTGGTTTCAGGGTCCCTGTGGATATGAGACACAGTTCTTCCAGACAGACCCACAGAATCCAGGGCACTTCAGCCGGTCCCCAGGTTCCTTATACCACGCAATATGACATAATACTCCGTGGCTAGTCATGCTCTCTAGTCTGGCCTACAATGACAAGAAGACAATTCTAGGCATGCCCAGCACAGACAGACACACTCGTTCCCAACACTTCTGATCCTTGGTGGTTGAACGCACAGAGACAGAACCTGCAGAAATGGCGGCAGGGGTAGGGGTGGGGTGAGGAGGGAACCTGACCGACTGTTCACGGATATTGCTTAGAAGCCACACAATACAACATCTTCATCACAGCCACGTCTGGTCCGCATCCCACCAGCAGCATCTTGCCTGTTAGTACCTGGTCTAATTGATGCCAGATGTGGGACGTCACGTGCACACTCACCTTCCTCTGTGAGGGATCAAACCCATGTCCTTCCCTACTCTGCCCTGCCCTACCCTGCCCAGAGCTTACCATTTGGAGCAGGCAGCTCAGCTGGCAAACGCCTCCCCTCCTGGCTGTCTCGCTCCACTTGTCTGAGTTAAGGGCTGCTGGGGAGCCATTCACTGACTGATGGGAGGCACAAGCCCTTCTGTTCTCTCTCCCAGCCCTGAAACAAACTCAAATTGCCTCATAACAATGCATTTGTGGTCTGGAAACGCTGTGTCTTGCAGCGACCAGGGATAGAGATGAGCTGGCTGGAAGCCTGGGACTGGAGGGCACAGGAGGCGTGGCTGTGGGCGTGAGGTAATGGAGGAGACAAACGGGACTCTCAGAGGACACATTTTGTTGTTGTGTGTGGCATCTGGATGTATGTGCACATGTATGTAGGGGTGTGTGTGCTCGTGGAGGCCAGGGACTGACATGACATTTATTTCCCTATTTCTCTTCTTATCCTTTGAGATAGGGTTTTCAGTAGATTGGTTCACTGTGTTCACCAACTGGTCAGCACGGGTGGCTACCATGCTCCCAGGATCCTCCTGTCTTTGCTTCCCAGGGCTAGGATAACCAGTGTGTGCTATACCACCTCTCTTTTTCAGTGGGTGCTGGGGATTCGAACCTGGGTTCCCATGCTCAGCTAACAAGCATTTTTCCTTCTGAGCATTTCTCCAGCCTAGGACACACAGGTGTGTGTGTGTGTGTGTGAGAGAGACCTCCTGGCACCTGCTCCCCTTTTACCCGTGGCACAGGAGGTGCTGTGACAGAATGGGTACGCACAATCCTGTAGGGTGACTGCATCTGTACCTTGGACCCACCCTGCCAGCTCCTTGCAGATTGCCACGCAGAGGGCATCGTCCCTCTGTTTGGTTTGGCAGCAATGGCTGAGCACTAAGGTCCATGGCTGTGCAGGAGGCCGACACCTGTGAAAGGTGAGATGGCGCCCGATACATCCTGTGGTCTGCTGCAGGGCTGACTGGAGGGCTCGCTCAGCCTGCAGCATAGACCCTTCCTCCTTCCCTGGTCCCCAACCATCTGGGGAGAGCTGTCAACAGGGCTGTTTCAAGGACAGCAGCAATTTTGGCACAGGCTGATCCTACACCACCTCCACCCACACTGAACATCCAACAGAATTGATAAATAACCGCTAAGAAGCCGACCCACTGAATCACACTATGCATGGCTGACATTTCATTAAATACTTATTTTTGTGTGGCAGTTCCTTTCCGTATTGTGAAGCCAACACACACCCACATTCACACACGGTTTCTCCTTCCTTCCCTTCCTTCTATAACCCTGGAAGAACCACAGCCACCAACTTTAGTGCCACAGTTATCAAGGTTTCTATCATCAGTCAATATGTCCTCCTGTGCCCCAGGGACACGTAGGTGCCCAAGGCTGGGACATCAGACTTACTGTGGCTCACACCTTGAGGTCAGAGACCTAAAGACAGAAAAGGGTGTTAGGTCCTAAGAAACCACCAGGAGACCAGTGTTCAAGAGGAGCTGTACTCAAGTCCCCAGAGCCTGCCAGGGGCTCTTCCAACCCTATGTCCAGAACTCATGAAGCGGGTGAGCACGCCAAACAGAAAGCACAAAAAGAAAGAAAGGTTTAGGGACTAGGGATCTAGCTCACAGCAGAGTGCTTGTCTCAAATGCATACAAGACCCTTGGCAGGGAGGGAGGGAAAGAGGAATGAAGGAGAGGGAGGAAGGGAGGGAGGGAGGGAGAAGAGAGAAAGAAGGGGAGGGAGGGAAGGAGAGAGGGTAATAGAGAGAAAGAGAGAGGAGGGAGAGAAGAAAGAAGGGAAGAAGGGAGGGAGGGAGGGAGGGAGGGAGGGAGGGAGGGAAGAGGTAAGAAGTTCTGTTTGACACTCATGCTCCTGGCTAGGAAGACAACAAACACATCCTCCAGCACAGACTGAACCCACAGTCAAGAATGGTGTGTCCCGAGAGTCTGGAGGGCCTGGTCTTCACTAAGAGCATGGAGGCCCAGCAAGCCTCGGGCCAGGGCTCTCCGGTCAGCCTTGGTGACAGCACCTATAAAGTGAGACAGTCACCAGTGTGACCACAGTCAGCTCATGGGAAAAACACCCAGGAAATGAGGGTCCCGACTCATCTGCAAGGAGGGGCTGAACACTTGCCTTTGAAGAACCGAAGACATTTCTCTAAAACTAGATGTGACTGGTCTCAGCCTAGAGACACTGGGACAGGGGAAGGACTGATGGGCCAAGGTCAGCGACAAATGAGGTGGAACCGGGACAATCCAGCCTGCCCAAACCAAACTGCTCTGCTCCACAGGCAAGGGCTCTGGGGAACAGAATGAGGCTGTCACCCCACGCGGCAGCTTCCTGCTCCAGCCGTCACTGCCTTACACGTGTTTTGCTGGTTTTACAGACCCTCTGGCCTGATGCACACATTCCCCTCCAAAGAGATGCATTTGATGCTAAGCAGGTGTTTCAGGATGGCCTCCCATCTGTCCCCAGCCTGTCACTCAGCCAGCACTGTGGTCAGCAGGGTCATACCTGGAGATCGTTGGCAGTCCCCAAAACTGTCCCTGTAGCCTGGCAGCTCTGCCTACAGCACAGGTCCAGGCTGGGACCCTCCTTGGCATCCCATCAGCTTCTCTGTCTGGATGTGGCTAGAGTCCCCTCCTCAGCCCTCCTTCTGCCTCCACCCTCCAATCCTCAGTCCTTCCTCCATGGTGGCCAGAGAGCCACCCATCTAGTCCCACCACACTCTGCAAAAACCCTGGACACACTTGAACAAACCAGAGTCTATGTCAGCCCTGCAAACTCCTGAGTGACTGTCACCTACTTGTTACCAACCTTGCCTCCCTGGTTCTTCCCTCAGCCAGGCATGCTCCAGCCTAGCCATACCCTGTCCTGCCCCAGGACTTTGACCTGGCGTTCCTCTTGGGAAGACCTTCTCTACTGTATTACTTTGGGATGATTCTTCATCTCTGCCAGAGTTTGCTGGGGCATGCCTGTGTGGCTTCTCCTTCCTGATTTAGCAATTGGCATATCTTTGTTTGTTTGTTTTGTTTATTCTCTATGACTGATCTCGAATATTAGATCAAGGGGCAGGGAAAGGGTTTTTGTTTTTCGTTTCTTCCGCATCCTGTGTCTAGATGACAACCTGGTAAGCAAGCTCTCAATAAACCCCTGGCACGTGGGGATGGGCAGCAGAGTAAGTGAGGTGAGAGACCCCAGACCCCAGACTGTGGAGACCTGAGGGCACTGGTCCAACAAGGGGACTGCAGGTGCCTCAAGTCTGCCTCTTTGCCTTGCTCGTGTGATGTGTGGTTGCTGAATCTAAAGGGTGCTGTGGCAGGAGCAGGCCTGCACAGGGATAAATTAGGAGGTCAAGCACAGCAAGGCAGAGGTACAGGTCATCCCCTGGACATGAGGCAGGCCAGACACAGGGATGGGGTTCAAGGGGAAGGAAAGGGGTGGAGGGGGAGGTGTCTGCGGCTGCTAAGCATTCCAGTGGCACGCATGGGCCATGGGATTTAATATCATTCTAAGGAGAGTTCTTTTCTGCGACACAAGACTTATTACATAGCTTAGGCGAACTCCAAATTCAAATCCTCTCGTCTCCCGAGGGATTACCGGTGTGTGACACGGCAAGCAGGGGGAGGGGTTCTGTTCTTTCAAATTTGAAAAAAAAACCAAGATTTTATTTTGTGTCTTTATATGTATGCACAAGTGTATGTGTGTATGCATATATGAATGTGTGTGCATGTATGTGCATAAGTATATGTGTGTGTATGCTTGTATATATATTTATGTCTGTATGTGTCTATGAGTGTAGTGTTTGTGGGGTGGTCAGCCCTTCTGGAGTTGGACTTGCAGGCCTGCCTTGGGTTCTGGGAACTGAGCTTATCCAACACTAAATCATCTCTCCAGCTCCAGGAAGTTTCCTCATCTCCTGTCTGGAGCCAGAATTCGGACAGTCTGTGAACTTGGGAGGGGGAATTCGTGTTTGTTTATTTTCTTTAACCTCTAACTAGCATTCCCTACAATCCTGAGGGAAGGCCACACACTCCAGTGACAGGGCTGGGGACTCGGTCACCACTGAAATCAGAGACATCTTCCTATCACAGGACAGTCATTGCAGACACTTAAAATATCACCCCTGGTCCAAGACCTGCCCATCAGCAGCAATACAGCCCAGATACACGTGTGGAAGGAGACCCACACCAGTCTACAAAAACGTTGGCTTCCTTTGTGACTCTGGGCGTTTTCTTCCACAAGTGAAAGTGGCATCCAGACGTGTGTGACTTCTGATTAGGCCATCCTAGGATGTAGGTACACCTCCCCCTTCATCTACTTCCTGCAGTAGCCATGCTGGATAATGGCTTTACCCGTACTTTAACACATACCCAACAGAAGGGAAGCAGGTCCAGGAGTTCAGATCCCTCCCCTGGCACCTACAGTGACAACTTGGACCTGTTGTCCCTGGGATTTGGGGGATGGGGCTCTTGGTCTGAGCGGCAGAGACAATCCTACTAAGCTGGGGGAGCTGGGGGTCCCCATGAACAGTTATGAGAAGGTGGCCTTTGACTAAGTCCAGGCTGCTGTAACTATTACACGTGACATGCCCCAGGCCTGAAGTCTTCAGGTTTTTGGCAGACAGACCGTCTGGGCTGTGGAGGCAGAGATGGAGCCCCACAGTCTCAGGCTGCGCCAAGCTCTTCTGAGACTCGCAAGCAGCTCTCTTTCACTCGGGGCTGCTGCTCACGAGATTACTGTGCGGCTCACTCTGTGTTCGCATGGTGAACTGCCAGAAAGCAGGATAAATCAACTTAAATCAGCGTGGTTACACTCTGGATGGAGACACAGGAGTGTTCCAAAATGAGACGAGTGGAGGCCGAGAGAAAGATGGGGGATGGTTCCAGTCTAAGGAGCCGTGAGTATGAGAGTGAGGGTCTGAGGCTGCAGAAAAGCCCCCCGCCACCCCCACTGAGAGAGAGAGGCCTCTGCTGCCTGCCTTCCTTCCCTCCCTGTTTTGGAGAGGGAGTCCCTTGTAGCCCAGTTTGTCCGGGGAAATAGCTGTCAGTAAGAATGACCTTGAACTCCTAATCCTCCTGTGCCTCTACTTTCTGAATGCTGGAATTATAGGCAGACATGTGCCAGCCTGCTTGGTTTATGTGGGGCCGAGGGCTAAATCCAGAGCCCTCAACACAGCTCCCGACTGAGCCATAACCTCAGCCCCAGACCATCGCTACGTTTCTGTGGTGGACATCTGTTTTCCTTCCCTGCCCGGCACGCATTCAAGTACTCATCTTTGTACAACTGGGGCTGGGTAGGGTGTGCTGACAGACATCTGAGAAGAGTGGGGTGGGTCAGGAAAGTTCCCAATGGCAAGGCGCGTGAACTGTGTTTTAGGCAGAGGCAAGTGCAAAGGTCCCAGGGCAGGACCAGCCGTACATGCTTAAAAACCAGCAGAGGGGACCAGGGCCTCAGCATCATCAGAGTGAGAGGCAGCGGGAGATGTGAACAGGCAAGCCCACCGAGAAGGAGCTGTGGATCTATCTGAAGAAGTCAGAACAGCCAGGGGACGGTTTAACCAGTGTGCCATTTTTTTTTTCATTTTTTTTCCCTGTTGTCCTCTTTGGAGAGCAGGGGTGCTTGGCGAATCATCAGCCCCCCCCCCCTTCCTAGTGAGGCTTTTGCTATGGAGAGAGGTTGGGTTGTGGATGACCCTAGGGCATCAGGCCAAGGCTGGGCGGAGGTGCAGGGGACCTGGAGGGGGTGGCTTGTTTCTAAATAAATGCAGGCTTCAGCCTCCCCTGCAGGACTCAGGCAGCAGTAGCAACTGACAGGGCCCATTCATTCCCCACAAACCTAGTTAGCTGGGAAGGAGTTCCTAGCATCAGGGAGAGGCCCTGGCCTGCTGAGTCATTATCAGGGTAACCTGGCCTTGACCTCTCAAATCCTGCCTCAGCTCTCTGAGTGCTAGGATTGTGGTGTAAACCACCACACCTACATGCACTGCTGGGAAGCAAACCCAGGGCTTCCAGACAGACAGACACGCACACTTGCATGTACGTGTGGGCGCACGCACACACCCACACACATGAGAGAGAGAGAGAGAGAGAGAGAGAGAGAGAGAGAGAGAGAGAGAGAGAGAAAGAGAGAGAGAGAGAGAGCGCATGCAGAGGTGACATCGGATGTCTTCCCTATTTGCTCTCCACCTCACATACTGAAGTAGGGTCTCCCACATGAACCCAGAATTCGCCAATTCTACCAGCTTGCTCCAGGGATCTCATCCTCTCCTCTTGATACTGGTACTATAGGTGGGTTCATTTATCCTGACTTTTACCAGGGTGCCAGGGATCTGACCCGTGTCCTGTTGGCAAAGCGGACGCTCTAGCCACTAGGCCATCTCCTCAGCCCTCTGCCCTCTTAAGTGCAGACCTGTGCAGAAGGATGTGACAGAGGAGGGGTGGAGAATCCACAGGACCCTTTACAGCAAAGCTGGAGGATTGGTCAGCAGCAGGTCACATCACCTCAGGGGCTGCAGTAGGTCACATCACATCAGGGGCTGCGGCACTAATTGGACCCCTCAAAGCTGCTCCCAGAGCATCTCACCAATGGCCCTTTCCCATAAAAATCAGTTTGTAAGACCCCCTCCCCAAAGAATTCGCAGCTGAAAAAAATTTCCCAAGCCAGTCGCCTCCCAAGATTGACAGAACGCTAGAACGGCAATCTTCAAGAAAAATAAAAGCTGGGAGGTTTCTAACAAAGGGAGGTTTCAAGAGGAAACTTCCCCAGCATATCCGTCAAGGAGACATTGGGTGGCAGTCAGGTGCCACCATGGAGACAGAGTCCCAGGGCAGGCTGGTGGGCGCATGGCATTTGCAATTCAAATCCTGGCTGCCGCTGCCGTCAGGAATGGGGTTTTCAGAAATGAGGAATAACTCTTGGGAAAGTTTGCATTCAGTTATAACATCGCATCCTGTCACGTCTAATGCTGGGAAACCGGGAGCATATTAAAACGCTGCCAAAAACAAAAACACCAAAACCCAACCCAACAACCCTCCCTTATTTATAGACAAAAGAGACTCAGGTTCAAGAATCAGAATAATAAGCATAAGATAATCCACGCAGATGAATGACTTGGTGGGAAGTGTAGAAGCCACGTGAACTGCAGAGCAGCCACCAAAGTTCCTTGTTTCAGGAAGCAGCCCCAGCATCCTTTGTCACTGCCAGAAATGCTTTTATGGATTTGGTCCATAGGGGGCGCTGTGCTCCCTTGAGAAAAAGGCTTGCAATTAGATGGCCTGGGGCCTCATCTCTCCCCTGGGTGAGCTTGGTGTAAGTTAGCCTTGTGGTCACAGAGTTAAAAACCAGTGGGCAGGCATGGAGGCACACAGCTATGATCCCAGTACTGGGGAGGTAGTAGTAGACACATTGCAAGTTCAAGGCTAACCTGGCTACAAAAGACCTTGTCTCAAATACCAAATAAAATGTAGAGGTGCTTTGGGCATCAAAGCCTTTCTTCTTCTGACCCATTGTACTGAAGTCAGGCCCGAGGGTGGCTCTGGAAGGGAGGACAGCAGCCTGTGGGAGGTGAACATGTGAGCCATACTGTGTCTCTCCAGATACCTGCTCTCACCCCTGGTACCCCCCTCTCACCCCTGGGCACCCCCTCTCATCCCTAAGACCTGCTCTCACCCCTGGTACCCCCTCTCACCCCTGGGCACCCCCTCTCATCCCTAAGACCTGCTCTCATCCCTGGTACCTGCACAGTGACCTTATCTGAACCCTGGCTTCTGTGATCAAATTAAGACAAGGTTACAGTGGGTCAGGGTACACTCCAGGTGAGTGCCCTGGGGAATCTGGACAGAGGTACCTGGAGCTGAGAGCCATGCGAAGACGAGACGGAAATGGAGAGATGTGCTCACTAGCCACAAGGTGCTGGGATTTGGAGAGCTGAGGAGATGGGAATAGAAGCCCCTTGGAACTTCAGAGCCCGACCCTGGGGACAGTAGATTTGGGACATCTGGCTTCCAGAACCATCAGAGGAGAAGCATCTCTTACGTTCCTGGGCTGTGACACTTGTTTTCTGCAATGCTAGGAACACTTGGCGTGGCCCAGGGACACTGTCAGGGCTCAAGTGAACACCTTGACCACCTACACCACACACCTAGTGCTCGGGGCACTGAGGGCAGTCATACCTGCTTCTTCTACCTTTTCCTTATTTGTGTGTGGTATATGTATGTGTACATATGTGTAAGTATGGAGGCCAGAGACCAGTATCATGGATCATCTGTCCTCAATCACTCAGCTTCTCCCCCTCCAACTGTTGGCAACATTTATTTGTATTTTATTTGTGTTTGTGTGTGTATGTGCATGCGTGTGTGTGTGTGTATTTTTGGAGACCAGAGGACAACCTGCAGGAGTTGTTCAACCTGCACCCTACCTCCCCCGCCATGTGGGTTCTGAGGATCAAGCTCAGGCCACTGTACCAGGCTTGGCAGCAAGTACCTTTACCTGCTGAGTCATCTTTCCTGCCTCTACCTTAGTATTTGAGACATCTCTCACTGAATCGCTCCAATTGGCTAGGCTGGCTGGCCAATGAGCCCCGAGGAGGCTTCCCATCTGTCTCTCCAGGGTTCACGAGAGGCGCGTGCTCCATGTCTGGCTTTTTATGGGGGACCCAGGAATGAAGCGCAGGTCCCCGTGCTTCAGCGGCAAGCACACTAGTAACAGAACAATCATCTCCCAGTCCCTGCGTCCTTCTCCCTCCCAGGGACTTTCTCCTCTGGAGTTTGTGGGACCTGGTCACACCATCCTTGGGGCAGTGCACATCATGGGCACAGGGCGACTAACCATGTCCTAACACTGCTGTACTGAAGGGGAAACTGAGGCTCACGGAAAAGTCCCAACTCGGTCACAAGTAATGTTAGAGCTGGGGCCCGGTTCCTCTCTTATACAGATCTTAAAAGTGTTGAAGAAAGGGCTTAAGGTCTAAGGACTTAGGGTTTAACAAGATTGGTTTCATGTGTATGTGTGAATATCTGCATGTATATATATGTGCACTGCATATATGCCTGGTGCAAATGGAGGCCAGAAGAGGGCACCAGATCCCCTGGAACTGGAGTTACAGATGATTGTGAGCTGCCATGTGAGTGCTGGGAACCAAACCTGGGTCCTCTGCAAGAGCAGTAAGTGCTCTTAACTGCTGAGCCATCTCTCCAGCTCGTTTTTGTTGTTCAAGATGGTTTCACGTAGTCCAGGCTAGCCTCAGACTTAATACATAGACAAGGATGAGCTTGAACTCTAGATTCTCCTAGGATCCTCTACCTCCTATGGACTGAGATTACAGGCATGCCACCATGCTTGGCTCAGCTAAAGGACACTGAGCTCAATACAAGAGGCAGATGTGACCAGGGAAGGCCCAGACCCCTATGCCGAGAGGCAAGTCCCTCAGGGGGTCTTTACTGCTGAAGAGCCCAGACTCTGGGGGTACTTGGGAACTCTGCTGTCACAGGACAGGCACCAGGGTGATGTGCAGCTGGATTGGGCAAGAAGGGCTCTGTGTGTGTGTACACACTCGAGTGTGTCCCTGTGTGCTTGTGTGCACTCAGGGGAGAGGAAGCCAGCCACAGACAAGCAGAAGGGAGGCCAAGGGCAAAAAAGGCTGCCATTGTGAAGTCAGGGACAGCTGCACCAGGGCCCTGAGAAGCGTCCAGGACAGCTGAAGTCTCTCCTGTGTGTGCAGAAAGATGAAAGAGGCGATGGGGTGGGCTGCTGGCTATGGCAGGGGCACGGGAAGCCATCCACGCACCCACCGTAGGCCAGGAGCTCTTGGGCCTGGGAGACATAGCAGGGAAGTCAGCACAGTCAGTCAACAAGCCATGTGGGAGAAAGGGTTAGAGGAAGCAAGATCCAGGGCAGGGAGCCTGTCAAGAGGGGGAGGGTAACAACAGGGGAAGGCCAGATTCACAGATCCTGGCTGGGTGGTGCCATGGCTCAAAAGGAAAAGAAACCGAGCAAGGAGATGAGGGACTGGGGTGTTCACAGAAGGGTCCTCTGGGGACATCGGAACTCCCCCTGGTGTGTTGGGGGGAGTTGAAAGCAAGTCATAAGAGTTTTCTGAAGACTCTGTAGACCAGTGGTTCTCAACCTTCTTAAGGCTGTGACCCTTTAATCCCCTTCCTCATGTTATGGTGACCCCCCCAACCATAAAATTATTTCCGTTGCTACTTCATAACTGTAATTTTACTACTGTTATGAACCATAAGGTAAATACCTGCATTTTCTGATGGTCTTGGGCGACCCCTGTGAAAAGGTCATTCGACCCCCACAGCGGTCACAACCCACAGGTGGAGAAGCACTGCCTTAGAGGAAAAGTACGGAGGCCCCAAGGTCTGTGCCTGATCCACTGACTGAGCAACAGGAAGGAACCCCTGTGGGTGGAGCTACTAACAGGGATGGGGGAGGCCAAGATGGACAGGAGGGGTAGTTCCTAGGGATCCCACAGCAGCTGTGGGGGGGTCTCCATCCTTAGCAGACAGCAGCAGAGGTCCTGATGGGACCGCACTGCTTGCTGTGTGGAGGACGGAAAAGGACCAGGAAGGACAGACCTTGAGGATGATGAGGGACAGAGAAGCCTGGGGGATGAGATGGGGAGACAGTGGAGGGGCTCAGGCATGTTTTAGGAAGAGTAGTGGGGGTGGGTTGGTGGACTGACTGTGATAGGAAGGATGAAAAATCAAGCCTGGCTCTAAGGACTTGGCCTGAGTGAACGGAAGTTGGAACTGCTAAGGGAGAGCCAGCGAGCATCCCTAACGAGGGGAACAGTGAACAAAGAGGGCAGGCTGGACATGGTGGGTTTGACACAGGGGACCCCAAGAGAGATGCCAGTGGGCAGGCTGGACATGGTGGGTTTGACACATGGAGATCCTAAGAGAGATGCCAGAGGGCAAATTGGGCATGTGAGTTTGACACATGAGGACCCTAAGAGAGATGCCAATGTGCAGGTGGACACAGTCTGATGGGGCTCACGGTAGGACAAGGAGGTAGGAGAGGGGGCGGTCGCAGAGGGAAAGTAATATGGTGGGCGTCCTTCTGACTTGAAGCCTCTTCAGGGCCATATGCACACATGCACACACATGTCTGCCTTTATGTAGCAGGGTGTTTTTTGTCAGGGTGCTTAGTGCCAAACCCTCCACATGATGGCCTGTGCAGGTATTAGCACACCAAGGCTATAGTGTGGCGGCCACCCACACTGAATGATGGAACCTAAGGCCTTAGTCGGTGTCCTTCCCCAACTCTGTGAGAACTAAAAGAACTGGGCTACATAGTACAATCTGAAAACAGTGCCTGTGGTCATTGAAATGTAATTGGCTCCCATATCATAGGGAGTAGCACTATTAGGAGGTGTGGCATTGTTGGAGTGGGTGTGGCCTTGTGGGAGGAAGTGTGTCACCCTGGGGGTGGGCTCTGAGCTCTCTTATGCTCAAGATACTTCCAGTGTCGTAGTCTACTTCCTGTTGCCTTCTGATCACGATGTAGACAGTGCCATGTCTGCCTGCATGCCGCCATGCTCCCCGCCATGACGATAATGGGCTGAACCTCTGAATTGTAAGCTGCCACCTCAAGTAAATGGTTTCCTTTATAAGAGTCGCTGTGGTCATTGTCTCTTCACAGCAACAGAAACCCTAAGTAAGACAGCACCCCAAGGAGAGCCTGACGGAACGCAAGCGTCTAATGAATGGTTTGCTCCAGGTTCCCCAGAAACATTCTAGAACATGTGTGTGTGGGTGCACAGGGTGTATCACCACTGCCACTGTAGTCTAGCAGCCATGGGACCATGTGGGGCTGCTGAACTCAGATGGCTGTCTGGAGAGGGAAGACCTTAGCTGTATCTGGCTGGTAGAAAGTGCTGGAAAAGGCTCTTTATCCCCCACAGCAGTGTCTGGAAATCTGAGATCGGCGCTCCAATCTCTCTACCTCCCCCACAGCCCACTGTGTCTTATCAGGGATTTACGCTGGGGACATGCAACACAACCAGGGCTGCTGGTGGCTCACCCTGGGTTGAGGGGGCCGGGGACCAGGAACACGGGGAAATGATGAACAGGCTCCAGGTGCTTATATAGGATATGCAAGCTTCTGATTCGACGGGAGCCATAGCCAGAAACTTGCACTAACCAGTGGATGTTTATCCTGCTGAAACCCAGCACCTCTGGCTTCAGCCCTTGTCTGTCCCTCACAAACATGCAGAGACAGTTGAGGGTTTCAAATTGGGGCTGGTGTGGGTATCATTTCTAGTTCTGAATGGCAGGTGCACTCTCCAACAGACACTGCCACCCTGCTATGTCCCCACCTAGCCCAATTCCAGCCAAGTTCAGGCTTCCCAACCATCTAAACCACTGGCCCGCAGTGACTTCTAACAATGCTTTCTGTAAATACTCCAAACTATCAGGGTCTGCACCCTCATGGCTTGCCCATGTGGAGGAGCCAGTTCCTACAGCTGAACCCGCTTTTGGGATGGTTCCCATGGTGGGAGGAGCATGGCAGATAGGGAGTAAGCTCCATCTACTTCCACTGGGCATCTGAGGGGCTGCCCAGCCCCAGCCGCTGCAGGTCAGCTACAGGAGATGCCTGGCCCCTCCTCACTCCTACTCAAAACAATGTCTCAGCACTAAGAGGCAAGTAAGTCCCTGGGCTTGCAACATCTGAGCTGTATTATCTGGTTTCACAACTGCTTAGGCTGCTTGCCAAGGTAGGAGAGTGTTTGTTTGGTTTTTTTAAATTCAAGCAAGTTCAGTGAGTTGAGTCTGGAGAATTTGGCAAGGGGGAGGTAAATGGGTTGGGAGTATAGCATGACCTCAGACACGAGCCTAGTGAGTGGCCTTTCAAACTCCACAGAAACTTTGTCAAGTAGGAACACAGTACATCCCACCTCTGACATACATATGAGTGCGGTTGAAAGTCTCTTACCATGGCAACCCCTTCCTTCGTCATCCTGGTTACTCCCACAATGTACCCACGAGTCCCCATGTCTACTCCTCTCTAACTTCAACCTCAATATTCTGGAACCTTTTCTCAGACAGATGGCTGGTCTCAGTCAAGAAAACAGTTCTGAACAGCTTTAGAAACAAGCCTCAAACGCATGCAGGGATTATCTTGTGGCCTCTCTGTCAGAGAATTTGCAATCTCCCTGGACTCCCCATTTTGTAAAAGCCCAGTTTCTTTGAGAAGGTCGTTTTTAGAACCCACTGCAGACACATCTACTTTCTACGCATAGAAATGAACTTGGAACTTCAATGGGGGATGAAACCCATTCTGCTGGTGACCCAGATTTGATGTGTGATTTCCCTCTGTATGCTGTGAATACCATTAGTTAATAAAGAAACTGCCTTGGCCTGTTGATAGGGCAGAACTTAGGTAGGCAGGTGGGGGGAACTAAACTGAATGCTGGGAGAAAGGAGGCAGTGTCAGAGAGAAGCCATGTAGCCCCACTGGAGGCAGATGGAACTTTACCTGGTAAGCCACTGCCACGTGGCAATACAAAGATTAATAGCAATGGGTTAAATTAATATGTAAGAGCTAGCCAATATGATGCTAGAGCTAATAAGCCAAGCAGTGATTTAATACAGTTTCTGTGTGATTACTTCAGGGGGCTGAGCAATCTGGAACCAACAAGTGGCCTCCTTGCAACACAGGCTTATTGTGGGTACCCGTGTAGTATGGGCATCACACCCAGAGATGCTCACTGAGGGCACAAGAGGCCACCTATTCCTTGAGGAGACCCCTCAGGCAATCCCCTCACCCTGGTCCTCACCTGTCCGGTAGCCTGTGCTGTTGAGGTACACGGCGAAGGTGCGGCTCTCGTGCTGTGCCTGCCAGGAGGGCGAGGAGCAGTTCTCGTTGTTGGTGTAGGTGTTGTGATTGTGGACGTACTTGCCCGTGAGGATGGAGGAGCGAGAAGGGCAGCACATGGGTGTAGTCACGAAGGCGTTGATGAAGTGCGCCCCACCCTGCTCCATAATGCGCCTTGTCTTGTTCATCACTTGCATGGAGCCTGCAAGCAAAGGGCACTGGTGAGTCACGTGGCCTGCGCGGGGGGGGGGGAGGACTTGGGGGGCTCCCAACCCTAAGCCTGGAGCTGCAGGCAGGCTTAGGAAATCCATGGGCTGCATGGGCCAGATCTCCACCCCGAACTCAACCAGGAAGGCCCCGGTCTCAGTCCCACTAGAGACCTATGTTGGATAAAAACCTGGTTTTAAGTATCTTTGTTTATTTGTTTGCTTGAGACAGGGTTTCTCTATAGCTTTGGGGCCTGTCCTGGAACGAGTTCTTGTAGACCAGGCTGGCCTCAAACTCACAGAGATCCACCTGCCTCTGCCTCCCGAGTGCTGGGGTTAAAGGTGTGCAGCTAGGACATTCCATCTTTCAGGCCAGGGCTGTGGATCAGAAGTTGAAGGGTTTCATCAAATAAAGACTCAGAGCGAAGGAGATGGCTCAGTTGGTACCGTGCCTGTCGCACAAGCGTGAGACCCCCCCCCATCACGCATGTGAAGAAAGCAGGTGTGGTACACCTAGGCTCATCTGTAACCTTGTTCAGGAAGGGGAAAAGTGTGTGTGGCGGGGGGAGAGAATAGAGACAGGAGGCTCTCATTGCTTGATGGCATCAATTCTAGCCTGTGAGCTTTGAGTTGAATGAAGGCATTACTAACTAGCTCATACTCTACAAAGCCCAGGTTGGCTTCAAACCTGCCATGGTGAAAGATGATTTTGATCCTCCTGCCTCCGTGTCCTGAGTCCTGGGATTACAGGCCTCCATCACTATTCCTAATTTATACCGTTCTGTGGATGAAACCCACAGACTTGTCACACTAGGCAAACACTGCCACCTGAGCTACATCCCCCACCTGTGTAGCCCTGACTGTCCTGGAACTCGCTCTGTAGATCAGGCTGCCCTCAAACTCAGAGATCCACCCTGCCTCTGCCTCTGGAGGGCTGGGATCAAAGGCCTGTGCCACTATGCCAGGCACACAGTGGGGTGTTAAGCTCTGACTTTTAGCTCAAACACATCAGGAGCTCTGGAGTTGGCCACACTCCGCAGCACATTCTGCAATGGACGTCGGATCACATGCATCCATCAGGCGCTGAAAGTCTCTGTTGTCGCCTGCTAATTGATCTGAGCTTTGGGACCACTGGCCTGTCCCTGGGGTGGAGAGCAGTGTCCACGATTGGCATTTCTAACACATGGGGCAATGTCTCGGGCTGGCTGTCTATTGGTAGCACATATGATACGCAAAGTTGTTTTTCAAAGCGTCCCTTTCTGAACAGGAAGTGAAGCTAGGGCACTTAGTGACAGGTGGGGCCCCGGAGTCGGGAGGGTGGCAGATGAGAGCAGAATGGTGAATGTCACCTTCACCAAGCCCTGGTGATGGTGTCCTGGGGAAGTGCAGGGTCCCCATGCCTTTGACTCTTGGCTTTAGCAAGGGCCCCTTGAGGACAGAAGTGATCTCTTATGGCACTGATGGGATGCCACAAGGCGTCTCACCAACCCTCAGAGATGCCCCCTTTGGGTGGCTCCAGGGGAGTATGCTGTCCACACCTGTTTACACACAGGGATGGGGAGTGGAACTGTGACAGGCAGGTGGCCCTAACTGGCTTCTACTACTTGAAGCAATGTCAGCTTCTGGGAGCAGTAAGAGCCTGTTCTTTATAACACAGATCTGCCCAGTGGTATTAGTGGTAGAGTTCTGATGAGAACTGGGAAGGGGACAGAAGCCTAGCAAATACCATGGTGCAAGTCAGAATCTTCCACTCCTGATGCCACTGGTTGTCCACTGATACCTGGTGGGACACATCCGGTCAAGCTCTAGAAGTCCCTACCTTCCCTCCAGTTACTCAGGCGATATCTGGCGATTCCTGGGCCAGCATTTGAATGCTCTGCTATCTGATGAGCTTGCCCTTTGCTGTTTGGAGCATATATCTACCACTGGACCTGGTCAGGTGATAGGCCCTCTCCCCAGGACTAGGATCACTGCTTTCTACTTGGGTGACACCCCCAGGATGTAGCCAGCACCCGTCCACTTTAACCCACGTCTCACCATTCTGTAGCCACAGGACCCTTGCTTTGTCCACAAACCAACTAAGAGCCCCAGGCCTATTCTTTCCTCTGTATAGAATATGGTTCCCAATACTCATGAAGCTGTACATAGAGAGACAGAGACACACATACACAGAGACAGATAGACACAGACACACATACCCAGAGACAGAGACACACATACAGAGACAGACACACATATACACAGAGAGACAGAGACACACATACCCAGAGACAGAGACACACATACAGAGAGACAGACAGACACACACATACAGAGACAGAGACACACATATACAGAGATAGAGAGGAGAGAGACAGACACATGCACACAGAGACAGAGAGTCATACAGGCACACACACAGAGAGAGACAGACACACACACACACACACTCATGCCATCTTCCTCAAAGGTTCCCAGTGGCACCTCCCCTAGCTATGTGCTCTCCTCCCTGGCCCACTGTTTCCCACCTCCCTCTTGGTTTGGGCTCATGGCTCCATGTTGCCGTCTGTGACACTTCCTTCTTCCCCAGCATCCTGTCCATAGTTCCTGGGCCCCAGGACTGCCACACCCCATTGTTGCTCCTGCATTATTTCTCTGCCATGAATCCCTTGTGCCATGGGTGGGATGGACCCTCCATGGTTCAGACCTCCCAAGAGAGAACTGAACAGCTGATGGCAGGGGCTCAGCGTCTCAGCATTTGGGGACCTAAGTTGGCTCCATAAGCCATCAGACCCCCTCTGGAGGCTCAAGAAGCACCCCCCAAAGCTGTATTGGGGCTGCCTCTTACATTTTAGGGCTGGAAGCTCAGGAGGCTTCCATGCCCCCCTGGGAGAGCCATGCTGTCACCAGACCTGGCAGATGCCGTTGGGGAAGAGCTGGGTGGGTAGTCAGTTACAGGAGAATAATTCTTAGGGCCAAAATGACACAGGGGTCTGTGCAGAAAAGCACACACACTATGGCTCCCTTGCAGACAGTGACCTGCTTTACTGAAAGGGCCCAGTGTTGGGCTATAAAACCCACTTCTGTAATGGGAAAACACATGAGCTAATGGCTCAGAGGACTAACAGCCCTTGGCTGGGAAGACACAGCCACACACAGGGGAAGGGGGCAGCTCTCATGCTTCATGTGAAGTGGCCAGCCAACCTAAACGTGGTCTGTCCAACATAAACCTGGGGACGTACAGATCAAAACAGGCATCGTTTCTTTCTGTGATCAAACTGTCCCACCACACAGAGCCAGGGTGAGGTTATCCTAACATCTCTTGGTGTGAGTCTCCCCTCTCCCACAATAGGTCTTAAACTTCAGGGCCCCCAAACGCCTAACTGCCAGATGTCCCCACAACCCGCAACTGCTCACCCTTCTTGTGAACGCTGCATAGGGGTACCTAGCCTATCACTTGTGTGATCTGTGTGTGTGCACATGTGCACACTCGGGCACTTAGGCACAGGGAAGCCCGAGGTAAAGGACTGGTGTCTCCCTCAATTGCTCTCCACCTGATCTCTGCATACAGGGCCTTCACTGAACTCAAATCTCACAGGCTAAAATGGATGCCATCAAGCAATGAGAGCCTCCTGTCTCTATCCCCCTCCCCCATTTCCCTCTTCCTGAATAAGGCTACAGATGAGCCTAGGTATGCCACACCTGCTTTCTTCACATGTGTGCTGGGGGGGTCTCACACTTGTGCGACAGGCATGTTATTAACCAAGCCACCTCCTTCACTCTGAGTCTTTGATGAAACCCTTCCACTTCTGATCCACAGCCCTGAACTGACAGATGGAATGCCCTAGCTGCAGTGCATTTGATGCACTGTTTTGATAGTGAGTTTGCAAACAAGAGTCAGGGGCTACTGGGCTGGCAGATCACGAAGCCACCTTCCATCTCCTGACACGATGACATCCACCTGTAACCTCAGCGTTTGAGAGGGGGAGGCAGGCAGATGAGAGGCCACCCTCAGCTATGAAGCAAGTACACACACACACAGTTTGTTGATCTAGCACGGGAGATTGTCTGTCTCTGGCTGAGTTGGTTTATGTTTACTTTCACAGTATTGAAGAGAGAACCCAGGCCTTAGACAAGACATCTGCACCGAGCCTCAGTCTCATGTGTTCTTGTAAAGACTTGAGTCAGAGCAAGGGCCACCCATGGGAACTTAGCAGTACCAAGGATTTCTTCCTTCCCTTTTATATGTGTGTGGACATGTGTGCAGCAAACACACTTGTATGTGGAGGCCGGAGGTTGACACTGAGTGCCCTCAGCTGTTTTTGAGACAGGGCGTTCCATTGAACCTCAACGATTTCTCTGTCTTGGCCTCTCCAGTGCTACCTGGCTTTTATGTGGGGATGGAACTCCAGACTTCACGCTTACACGATGAGCACTTTTAACAACTGAGCCATCTCGCCACCCCAGAGACTTTCAAGATTGAAAACATGAGCCAACTTCTGCCATTCCTGGTGCCAAAGCAGTTCCTGTCCAATTCCTTCCCCAGAGGCCTGCTGTCCTGGGTTGGGGTAGAGCGGGCACCACCCCATGCAATATCCTCTGGCACTATGGATGGTACCTAAGGAGATGATGCCCACCTATGCTTACTTGTTTAACCTCGTGGGTAAACAGAGTCTTTGAAGGCGGGGCCTCCTTGGGAAAGTGGTGGGAGGTAGACTGGGGTGGGGGACAAACACAACCAGAGTCAGTAACCTGAGTCCTGACGCTAATCTGCATGGGAGCAACTGAGCACTTGCCTGGACCATTGCCGTAGACTGAAGTAATCTGCACTGTCTTCTTCCCTCAGTAGCTAGAGAGCAATTTCTAACAAATTAAGTGATATCATCGTGTTCCTTTAGGCACTCTCCCGCAGACACCTGCCTCCTTCACAGTAAGAGCCAAAGTCCACCTCTGGCACAGAACCTCAAAGGACCTGGAAAGCCCTGTTCTGATAAGCCCACCTTTCCCTCAGGCCGGCTATGCTAGGCCCTTCTTGACACAATGGGACACAATGGGGCGCAAAGGCTTCTTAAGACCTGTGTTCCAGCTGCCATAGCTCCAACCCCCATTATATTCTGGTTTCTTCAAATAGAGCCTCTTTAGAGGCTCCTGCCGGGTGGGCCCAATTGCCTTATCCTCTCCACTTATCTCCACTGACTCAGGAGGAAGGGCTGTCTTGGTTCTGAGTTATTTCAAAGTTTCCAAGGGCTGGATCAGGGACTGAGCACACAGGCAGACAGAGGGCGAGTTTCTATGCCCGTGGCCTTCCTATTTGGCTTTTAATCTTGGCCATAGATAACCCAGCACAGAATGTTCCAGTGGGAGCCTTTGGCCAAGGACCCCTTCTCTGCAGAGACCACAGTGCCTGCAGCTAACAGGAGCAGTCACAGCTAAAGGTCACAGTCAGACTGCTGGAGTACTTGGGCACATCTTTTTAGTGTCGGCAGAACGTGGCTCCCTACCCGCATTTTGAAAACCAGGATGTTGTTCTGGGATATCATGAGGGCTTCCAGGGCACTTGACTTTCTGGCACTGTGAGCTTTTTCCTCTGTAACAAAAACTAAACACTACGGCTTGGAGGCCATGGGGGAATGAAGGTGGGCACGCAAATACTCTCAATCTAAACACTTCTTTCTGACCACGGGAACCTTTCACTACAGTGGAAGAATCATGGTCCCAGGCACTGCCAATGGTAGCGGTAAAGTGCCAGCCGCGCAAGCGTGAGGACCTGAGTTCCATTCCCAGGACCACATAAAAAGGCCAGATGTGATGGTATGTGCCTGTAATCCCAGTGGTGGTGTGTGTGTGTGTGACTACTTGTGTGAGTGGTGTGTCTCTGTGTGTGATCACGAGTGTGTGTGTGTGTGTGAGTGGTGTGTATCTAACTGCATGTGTGTGTATGTGGTGTGTCTGTGTGTGTGCGCAAGTGAGTGGTGTGTTTGAGTGTGTGTATGTATGTGTGTGTGTGTTGGTTGTGGTTGTGGAGGAGTGGGGAGGATCAGGAGTTCCAAGTTATCCTTAGCTGCAACCAACCAAACAAAGCAGAGGGATGTGGTTCAGTGGTATAACACTTTGCCCAGCACACACAAAGTCCCAGGTTCAAACCCCAGCACTGCATGAATTTAGAGACACTAAAGGAGTGTTGAGAAATTGAATTGATGACCCTTTCTTGATGGACCCATGGGTAGGTACCAGATGAACCCCTTCAGGACCAACCAACCCCCCGACATTTCCTGTGTAGCAATGGCCTGGAATGGGCTGGTTGTGGCTAGAAATACCACAGCTTACACCCACTACCTGACTTCTTCTACTCCTGTTGAAGGGTACCACTAAGCAGATCTGGAAGGGATCATTCTGCTGCACTTAAAGACCCACCCCCATCCCAGTGCAGAAGGGGAAGAAAGACTGTAAGGTCAGGCCAAGGGCAAGAAACACTTCTGTCCTGTCCCACCCTGAGGTCGCAGAGGTCATGAGACAACCCTCACCTAGCTTTAAGTGTCTCTGGAATGGCTATATTGTAGGGAACTCCCTTTAGGCCACCTGCTCCCAGAAACACTTTAAGAGCCACTTTAGGAGATGAGATGTCCCAGAATAGCTCTGTCCCCGGCAGGGGGTGAGAGGGAGACCTGGGGAGGGGCAACCAGTAGCACCCAGAGGCAACATCTTGGGAGGAGGGAGGAGCCGAGCGAGGCTCAGAGTACACTAGACATTGTCTGCTCCAGGCTCACAATCAGGAACCAAATGAATGGCACAGGACTCCAGGCATCTTAGACGTGGTTTCCTGGCTGACAGTGCCAAGGGAACCCTTCTGACTCTGGGGAATTGCAAAATCAAGCTGGTGCCACAAACCCCCAAGCCAATCAGGCAGATGCTGAGGAAGCCATGCTGCTGAATGCAGAGATGAAATTCCAGAGTCACACTGTCAATTTCCCCCTCCTTCTTTAAGGCTCTGCTGTGGAGGCTTCTAGGAGAAAACTCGGAAGGGGGTCTCTGAGTGGAGAAAGAGGACTGAGAGACCCCCAAGAGGAGTGTGGCAGGGTGTGAACTCTGCATGACTCATCCCTGCTCACCTGGGAACAGACACAGTAATCTTGCCACACCAGGTAAGTGTTGAAGGAGATAGCACTTGCTGGAGCTGCCCCAAGTTTGGCAAGGGAGGGAGGGTCACAGAGCCAATTATCCCTTCACTGAAAACAACACCTGCAAAGCAGTTTTGTTTGTGGGAAGCCTTCATTCTATCTGTGGCTGGCTAGTTAACACAGGCTAAGTCATTTGGGAAGAGGGAACAGCAATTGAGAAAAAGCTTCCACCAGATTGCAAGCCCACAGAGCAATTTATTGGTTGATGATTTATATGCGAGGGCCCAGCCCACTGTGGGTGGTGCCATTCCTAGGTGGTGGTCCTGGTTCCTAAAAGGCTGCAGGCTCAGTGAGCCAGGGGAACAAGCCACGGGAACAAACCATGGGAACGAGCCACAGGAACGAGCCAGTAAGCAGCATTCCTCCAGGGCTTTTACTTCAGTTCCTGCCTGAGTTCCTGCCCTGACTTCCCAGGATGATGGACTACAGGCTATAAGATGAAACAAATTCTTCCCTCTCCAAGTTGATTTTGGTCACTCTTTCATCAGCACAGCAATAGAAAGGCTAGCTAAGACACCATCGTTCACCCTCTAGCCCTCTCTGCATGAGGTGCCACGATTAATCTGATTCAGGCCCTCTTAAAAGTCTTCCCCTCTGTTCTGTACCACCTGCCTGCTGCAATCTCCCTGCCTAGCACAATGCACTGCCCGCCCAGAGGCAGAACTGGGGTCCACTGCTGCCCTCCTTCAGCAACCTTCTCAGCATCACCAGCACACCCCCTCCCCCACCCTCGCCCTCCACGGGTCTCCCTACTTCCCATTCTCACCCTCAAGCTGGCCCTTCCCCAGCCACAGGTAGAGCCTTTGCTAACAGGGATCCTGGTATCTGACCTGCTCAGGACATGTTCGGGATCTTCCATCGACCTCGTATCGAGATCTTGACCCTCATGCACAGCTCGCTTGGGTCTACACATCTCCCGCCTCCTCTGCCTTCCCTCCCCAGCCTGGGCAGCAGTCTCTAAGACCCTGGTGAGACTGTGCCTGCCATGGGGCTCTGCACCCGCCACCCTGCCCACAGTGCTCTTTCTAGAACTGTCCATCTGGGCAACTACTGTGCACTGTACAGACCTCAGCACACAACTCACTGCTGAGGAGCTGTCCCTACTGGGACCTTTGCCTTTGTTCTGTTGTGGCTCAGACCCCAGCTGCCCACCACGGCCTGCGTCCTCTTCTTCCTTCTCCGTGGGTCCGCTTCCATCTCAGTGCACCTAGCCCACAATGGTCTCTCTTGTGGCCAGTATGCAGCTAGCAATCACCTTTGACCTCTTCATCCTAGGTCCCCAGAGAGTGGCCAGCACCAACAAACTCCCAAACCCTCTGGTTTTTAACTCATGGGAGCTCCTGGCAGGAGATCAGAGAAGGAAATTGAGGCTTGGCTCTGAATTCCTCCTCCTTCCTCCCTGTGGTGTGTGCAGAGGGTATGGCAGTGTTGGGCAGCTCTGCCTCTGAGTTCTGGTAACTACCCCAAGGGTACAGCACCGAATCTGGAGCTATCTTCACACACCTGAATATAAACCGAGATCATGTCCCTTGGGACTGCTGGGTGTGGCCCTTAGAGACTGGACTTAACTTACAGTTTTACCCTTTCTGCCCTTTGCTCTGTTTCTTGTTGCCAGGCTGGCAGCTGTCACAGCTGGAGCTCCAGCTGCTGTTCTGGAGCACAAGGTGGCCTTGAAGACAGATGTGACACAGCAGGGATGGTAGAGTGGAAAGCCGGGGGCGTAGGAGACATCCTTGATGTCACCACACCGATTCTGGACCACCGACCTCCAGACATGTTTATGTGATGAAGAAGCGATGCTGAGCTTCATTTTCTTTTCCAAGTAGGCAAGCCTAATTCTGGCATGCTTTCTTTCTGGAGTTCAAAGGATCCTGCCCCATCCCGTGCCCCTCAACACCCCGTGTTGATGAACAGAACTAAAAAATCTCATAGGAACGCGCTTGGGCGTTTGAACCCAGGGCGGGCCATTCCTGAGATAACCTGCATCCAACATGCCTTCTTTCCGCTGCTAAGTGGGGGCTGGAATGCTGGGAATGGATGTCGGTGGTGGATGAGGCTGCCCTGAACTGCAGCCTGGAATCTGGGTGTGTCGTCCTAGGCTGCCTGCCATCTGGCCCCCGTGAGAACCTGGGGCTTCCAATCCGTCTCTTGGTTATCAGCTGGCAGCATGGGCATACTTTCCTCATTTCCCAGATGGAACATGGGAAGCTGGGCTGCCAGGCCCTTCTTTCCCAGGCTTGCTTTGCATACGAAGTGGATGTCAGAGCTGGGGACCTGAAGTCCTCAGCATCTCACTGAGGTGCAAACAATCCTAGAAGTTGTACCCCGTCTCACCCTCCCCACGCCACGCCTGAACCACAGAAATCAAGCCTCGTCTTCAGACTTGACCATGGCTGCCCATGGAATGGCTCCTTCCTTGCTATTGCCACGGAGTGTCCCCATCAACTTATCCTGACTGTTTTGAAGCCTAGATCTTGGACTTGTTCTCCACTGGTGTGGCTTTGCCTCTGAGCCCCAGCACCCCCCATCATTGCATCAGAGGCTTTGCTGGGCTCCTCTACTGCCTGGACAGCTGCAGACCCCTTGCTCGACACCTGCCTTGTTCTGTTTACAGTCTCTTCTGCACAGATTGAGATGTAAACCAACTGTTTCTCTCTCCTGATCAGGGCTAGTCACTGACATCCATCCTTACCTGAAGCTCAAGACCTCTCTCTGGCTCAGAGTCCTATGCCCTGGCACGACCCATGCTACCATCACTACCCCTCTGACTTCCCACTTCCTGTGCCCTGGCTCAGGCGGCCTTGCCACTCTGTCAGCCTGCCGTGAATGTCTCTGCCTCAGGGCCTTTGTGCCAACCATTACTGCTGCTTGGCTGCTCTTCCCAAAGGAGTCCCCTTGACAGGTTCCCTGACCTTTCTTGATCTAACGTCCCCTTTATCAATGTGATCATCCTGGATAAAGTTACAGGTCCTCCTTCCCTCTGTGTTTGACTTTTGTCTCTTGTTCTCACCACTGTTCCATGTCATGTGCTTTGTGCATCCACACTAGAACGCAAGCCCCGTGTTGGTCAAGATTCTGCCAATTTTGTTACTCAGTAACAGGTGCTCAGGGAATGATGATGCAAGGAATGAGTGTGGTCCACATGGCGCATCCTGCAGCAGACAAGGCGCATCCTGCTGCAGACAGAGATGTGTATGGGAAAAGCCTGAGTACCTCCTGGCTTGCTCATATCTTCCGGAGTCAATGCCCAAGTTCCCTTTAGGGAAACCCGCCCAGTTCCTCTCAATCCCAGTCCAGGGGGTTGCTGGGCCGGGTAATGGCTGCTGGCTGCACTGGGCTTTATGTGGGAAATGCTAACATCTGCTTAGTGAACTGGTCTGAAGGCAGCTTGGAGGAAAGCAGGGTGCCATATAGAGACTGGTGACATCTGGAGGGGCATGCCTGGATCCAAATGCATCTGAAGCTCCAAGTACGCCTGAGCCTTTTATTTCCCTGCCTCAGTAAGTTGCTGGTCCTGGTTTGCACCCACACGGCTTGAACTGAGTTCCAGGAAGTCCCTTGTAACTGGAAGAGTCAAGACCAATGGGCTGCGACTGTGCCTGTCTGACTTTGTTTTGTTTTCGAGATACACTCTATGCAGCCCAGGTTGGGCTAGAACTTTTGATCCTCCTGCCTCCACCTCCTGAGTGCTGGGGTGACAGGCATAAACTACTATGCCTGGCTTCATTTATGAGCTGTCATATCTGATGAGACACCTGTCCCTACAGCACCTTAGTGTCCCCTCTAACAGCACCACACAGCTGACCTTTGCCACCGATGATGGAGCAGCCATATCTAAGAGCTCGTGTTTGCACAATGCATGACTCCCCCTGGACTCTCAGATTCCAGCTGAGCCCTGGAGATGTCCTGGAGTTGGCCCATATCCAATTCACTTGGCCAGCGCTAGCAGAACCCAGAATCTCCTTGGCCTCCATGGAGGCAGTGCTTCATGTGACAACACTGTGATGTCATGTATGACTCCAACCCCATGTCCTGCTGATGCTCCTGTGTGCCCTCGCTCACTAATGTTCTGGGGACCAGTCCCCAGCACCCAGCACTCCCAGGTGACAACCAGGAAACTGGAGGCATGCCAGAAAAGCAAGGTAAACACAACAGCAACCATGAGCTAGAAGGGGCCCCTCTTCTCACTGGGTCCTGATGAGAGTGGACAGCTGTCCCCGCCCGAGATTAGCTCTGCTGAGAGGCCTCCAGCCAGAGGCCCTGTGGAGCTGCCTCACAGACAAGCAGAAAATAGCAGTTGATGAATTTTTCAGGACCACCCTCGGCTTGGCCAACTGTGAGCTAATGTGTTGGGCTTTTGGGGAGCATGCATTATTGATCTGGGTCTGTCTGGTTTATAAAAAGCCCATCAGCCCCCCAACTACCTGCTTCCCACCCCACAGTCCTCACAAAGACTCAGTTTGGCTTGCTTAGGACACTACCTGTGGAGAGGTGACGGTTGGTGGGCACCAATCTCTAGCATCTAGGGCTGCGGGAGAGTACTGTCGTAGTACAGAATATGGGAGGCCCTGTCCCCACTGACCGGTTCTCTGAAATTTCCACTAAGATGCCTATCTGCAGATTCTGCCAGGGAAGGTACTTGCAACAGTTAAGCATCAACATGGACACTCTTTGGATAGCCCGTCACCCATCCTGGAAACTGATTGAGCAGAGCAGTGGTAAAGGCCACCAGTTCTTGGTTCAAAATCCTATTTCACCACAAGTTAGCTGTGTAACCCAGACATGTGTTTTGCCATCTCTGTGCTTCACTTTCTCCAATGGCAAGATGGAGGGGGGACGGGTATCGGTCTTGGTTTATCCTCTTCCTACGTCAGCTCATCCACGGATCCCTGACTTGTCCTGAAAGTCAGCATTTAGTCTCTACTGGCTCAGGTCCCACACCCGTGCATCCAAGTATATATGTATACAGCCCTGCCCCCCCACTCTGAGCCTTCACCCTCACCCACTTTGCTCCTGGAGGGCCTACTGGGAGCCCTCTGCTCCTACTCTTGTCCTCTGACGTCATCAGAACAGCAGAGGATTCCTGTGGCAACTCAGGTGAGGCCACAGTCCCTCCCAGTTGCCTCACTAAGAATGACACTGGGTGTGGTGGCTCATGCTTGTTGCTCCAGCACTCAAGTGGCTGAGGCAGGAGGATCTGAGCTCAAGGCCAAGCTGGGCTCCATAGCCAGAGGAATACCCAATTGTCTCAGAAGAATACCCACAATCCCTCTGTTCCCTCACTGTGGTCACACTGTCACATGCCCCATGGGTCTGGTCCCAGTGGCTCCCCCTGCTCTGCCTCAATATTTGCCATTGCAAAGTCACCATCCCCCAGGCCCAGCCCCTTGCAGAGCAAATACCTATTGCTTTTGTTGAAGTTGTGCTGCCTGACTGAGTGGCCATGTGGGGTGCCTCAGGTACTTTGACACTAGTTCCAGTACCTTGAGAGCCACAGGAACGAGCCCAGTGGGGCCAGGTACCACTGCAAGCATATCGGCTCCCACCCACAGCCTTGTACTGCAGAGCTCCTTCCCAGTGAGCAGGAGACTAGTGCCCTGTATACTAAGCTGTCGATAAAGCTCTGAACTCTCACAGCTTCCAGGCTTTTTTTCTACACTGATAATGCCCAGACATGAAGCCACGCTTGGGGTTCTCAGCACCCACTGTGCCAACGCTGGCTCGAGTTTGTGCAAGTGGCCTTTTTGAGTAGTTAAAACACAGGCGTGAGTTGCGAAGATCCATCTTGTAAGTCATTCCCTTCATTGCCACCAACTGTTTCCTGTTGGCCTCAGAGAGCAGACAGGAAAGAACCCACCCTTTATCGTTCAGCAACAGGCAGTCCTAACCACAGCCCTAGTCTCTGTCAATCTCCCTTTCCGGGCTCCAGCCATATCTACTTCCTTAATCCTGTCCCAGGGCCTTTGCACATGCCATCACCTCCACCACCACTGGGGACACTTGGCCCCAGATTTTCACAATGCACAGTTAGTACAGATGATGAAGAGGGACAGCTAGCTTCTAGGAGAAGGAGATCACACGTGAGTGCACACTGTGCATGTGTCTATGGAGGCCCTGAGAGGTGGCCAGTCCTAACCAAGACACACACCTCCCAGGCATTGAGAGCAAGGTAAAGGTAGACAAAGCATTCACAAGTAATTTGCTCGACTGATCGCACTTCAGGTATAGTTTGCGTATGGGGTTAAACAAAATATTACTGCAACTGATCTCACTAGCTTCCATTTATCTATCTATCTATCTATCTATCTATCTATCTATCTATCTATCTATCTATCTATTCCTTTTAATTTCTGGGCCTCAGGCAGCCCAGGATGGCCTTCCACTAGCTATCTATTCAGCGATGACCTTGAACTTTTCATCCTTTTGCCTCCATCTCCCTAGTGCTGGCCTTACAGTCCTATGTCAACACGCCTGGTGTCTGCAGTGCTAGGGACGGAACCCAGGACTTGGCACAAGCCAGGCAAGCGCTCTACCTAACTGGGCCGCATCCCCGACCACTTGCATTTGTGGCTCATGACAGACAGTTGTCCCTCAGTGCTGGGTTCTGACAGTGTTCAGGCCCTCGTGCTAACGGCTGTGTTCTTTGCTAATAGTCTGCACCCCTGTTATTCACTGAGATGACCGGCGACACTGGGTGCTGGGCACAGCTGTCCAACTGTACCGCTCAGGGAATAGCGAGAACGGAAAATGGTGGTACATTTCCTGATGTTTTTAATCTGTGTTTGGTTGAGTCTGCAAATGCAGAACTGAGGATACAGAGGGCTTGAGTGTTCCTAGGTTACAGAATGGATGTGGGTTCAACGGGGGAGGAAGCCATACAGTTACTTCAGGGTGAGAAGATGTGTGGGGGGAATACGGCTCCCCAGGAGATGCCCCAGAGGTAAAGGAGAACAGATCTGGATTGACTCTGGAGCCCCCTTCCAGTGGCCTCTGTTTTGGGGTTTCCTATTGGTGCTAACAGAAAGAAGGTTTTTTTGTAGTAGAGGGAGCAAAAGCCTGTGACAGTTGCTCAGAAGGGAAGGGAGCGGGGATGGCTTAGTTGTCAGCCAAGGCCATGGGCCAGTAGCTTGGGAGAGCAAAGTGGTCAACAAGAACAAAATTATCTCAGTCTCTTTACCCCTATGTTGTATAAACTGGGGAACCACTCTTCATTAGAAGTTGGGGATCCCCATTCTTGAGGGACCCACATTCTCAAGGCACCCAAGGTTACATCTGCTTAGAAGCCACTTAACTGCCTGGCACCTGGAGCTTCTGCGAGACTGTGGGGACATGTCACCTCTAGAGCCCCAGGTATCCTGGCCAGCTCGGCTACTTACCCAGCTCCACGTCCTGGTCATCCGTGAGCACCAAGATGATGTTGGGCCGGATATTCCTGCGGTCCCTCTGGAAGCGGCCTTTCAGGCGAGGATGGGACAGGAAGGCTGAGCTTCCAGCCAGCAGAGACAGGAGAGCGGTGGACAGCAGCCATAGCGGCAGGCCAGGGGGCGCCATTGGCGTGGCTCACTGGTCTGTTGCTTCCTCCTAGATGCAGAGGCTGCGGTGGTGTCTTGTGGATGGGGTTCCTTCCCCTCTTCCCTCAGGACCTGAAGGAGGAAAGGGATAGATGGGAGTCAGTGTACTGGCACGCTGCCTCGCACAAAGAAGGGCAAGGGTAGTCTTGTCCATGTTCTAGAACAGTGGGGACGCATGGGGGGCTAAACTAGAGAAGTGTTTACAGTTGGCTTGGGGACAGATCTGCAGCAGAAGTGTCCATAGGGACTCTCCTGGAGGGTCCCCAGGTAGGTCAGCCTAGCTTTGGCTGACCCACCCACTTAGACACAGAAGGGGACAGGCCACCAGCACTTCTGCCTGGCCCTTCCCTTCCGGTCCCAGCAATGGGCAACTTGGGTCGCTAGGATGCTTTGGGCTGTGTGGCCATCGGTTCCAGTATTAGATGCGCCTTTCTGGGGCTGTTGTCCCCACAAACAGAGAAACCCCAGTTTTCCCAGGGACCAAGCTAAGTACTCAACCTGACAGGGCCATGTGCACAAGGGTGAAAGGGCTCCTCTCAAGGTAACAACCGTAGAGAAGGCTGAGGGGGAGGAACTGGCACATCCCACACTAGTCTCAAGTCATCCTTAAGCCCAGGCGACAGTACCTCAGCAAAGGTGGGTGAGGGAGATGGGAACGGCGGCCCCGCAGAGAGGCCTCAGCACCCACTTTGCTGGGGGGAAGAGAAGGGATGCCATCAAGAAGTCAAGACACACCACCACAGCTGTGGCCTTGGAGGAGTCTGCCTGTCCTGCTGACCATGGCGGTAGTGGACCCAGCTACAGGGCGCTCAGAGCATCCTCTGGCCCCACAGGGTTATGCTGTCGCCACCATCACACCCGCCCTAGAGCTGTAAGAGTGCCCAGGGGTGTTCTAGCCTTCAGGGCGGCTGGAGGGAACTTCCTAAAATGGCAAGGAGATCCCCTGACACAGCAGGGCCGCGCATGTGCTAGCAGCAACTCAGATGTAGGGCAAAAGTGGGGGAGGGGGGACCTGCTTCTGGTTGTGCTGGCTCAAGGCCCTGGCTGGTCTCAGTCTTGTGCTCAAATGTCCTCCTTTGAGTGCCAGCTCTCACTCACCTCTCCATCCCCACTGGCTTCCTTCCGTTGCTGAACAAGATGGGGGTCATTTCTACCCCCTGACTTTTTGACCCTGGCCTTTTGTAATCACGGTAAGAGCTTTGTCTTCGTCTGGCCTGCTCATTCTGCTCTGCCAAGTCTGGGCACTAATGCTACCTCCTCAGACAACAGCCACCCCCCCCCCGGCCCCCATTCAAGCACCATTTTATCACCTGCTTGATGTCCCTCAATCAATCACCACCACACCTTGAAATGAGCTTACTTCCCGTGACCCACACACATCCCGCCCCCGCATCCCCCACACAGGAGGGACAGCCCCATGAGGACAGAGATGGGACTTTCATTGGTTCCACCTGGGTCCCCTGTACCTTGGGCAGTGTCTGGTGCAAAGAAATAGCTAACCAGAGGAGTGGAGATTCCAAGACACTTTGAATTCTGCAGAGTGGGGGATACCAGACTCCAGAGGGCCAGCCGGACTCAGATGTTCTTCTTCCTTCTGCTCCCCCTGCCCACTCCCCACCCCCTGTCACACACAGGGCAGTATTCCCCCATCAGTGGCCACAGTTCTTCTGGGGGCCACGGGGTACTCCCTCCTCTTGTCTCTTGGTCCAGGGTAGCTATGGACCTCCCTGCTGAGAGCCCCAGAGGCTCTCCTTGCTGCTGGTGGAGCCCTCCTAACTCTTAACTGTCTGTCTGTGGTCATCTCTCCCACTGTGCTGTGAGCACCTGGTTCTAACCCAGGTGTCACGATAGGCTGACAGGGACAATGTCTCCTTGAGCATTTGCCTTTTCCCTGGGCGGTTGGTGGGGGCGCGGGTGGGGGGCAGGGAGGGGGAGGACAGGACTGTGAGTGGCTCCCACTGCCTACCCCAAGTCCTGGGCTGGCCTGCAAAACAAGCTCCAGAGAGAGCTGGGGAGAGAGTCATGGCACCAGGCCGCTGAGGACACAGAATGAAATGAAGTCTTGCATGGCCACCGAGGGTGGCACCCAGGAGGGCAGACACAGGCTCCCTCGGCTCCCTGCCATACTACAACCCACATCTGGGGCCAGAAAGAGCCAATGCAGTGGTCTCTCTGAGCTACCCTGAGTGACAGTTAAGAGCACAGACCTTTGAGTTTCTTGTCTAGTCGCTTAACACTGCCGTGCCTCAGTTTCCCTATCAGACATCTGGGAGTGAGGGATGAAACAGGTCACCCAGAGGCAGAAGCAGAGCTTTCGCACTGTAGTGTGAGCCATCTCTGGGCAGTGGTCACCTTCCTGCATGGGTTTCTCAGTCCTTTCCATGACCCCAGAGACATGGGCTCTCCTCTTCCCACGGCATTCTAGAAGACAGATTCATTGTCCCCACTGGCATCCAGAGAGGACAGCAGAGGACATCTGAACCGTGCCCTCCTGACTGCCTGGTGCCTCTCCTTACCCTAAAGCTGTCACCCCCTCCCCCCACCCTGCAACTTCTTCCATCCAATGCCACATTCCCCATTCCTGTCGCCCTCCAAGTAGTTTTTGTTAATCAACTGCAGGTTTTCTGTTATTTTGGAGAAAGGGTCTCAGTATGACCTTGAATGTGCTAGGTAGCTAAGAGTGACCTTGAACTCCTGAAGTTCCTGACTCTACCTTCTGAGTGCTGGATTACAGGGGTGTACCACCGTGGTCTATACTGTGCCAGGGATCAAACCCAGGGTGTACACGTACAAGCTGGAAACTGGGCTGCCCCTTAGTCCATGACATCTTCAAACAGCCTCATAAGACAAGTGATATAGCACATGCCTGTCATCCCAGTACTCAGGAGGCTGAGGCAAGAGGATCACAAGCTTGACTCCTGTTGGAGTCAGTTTCCACCACCACAATAAATCAATAAACAAATGCACATTTCTGAAATGGAAAACTCTTTTGCCAAGTATGATTGGAAGCAGCCATCCCTTCCCTGTGGAGTGGCTCACGTGGAGCTAACGAAAGCTGATGGTGGCCCTGGACACTTCTTTCCCCACCAAGGCCCTCTCAAACACTCTGTTCTCCTGAGTGAGGATGCCAGCTGGTGCCGGATGAAGCCAACCCACATGGTCACTCAGTCTGGAGGGAACAGGAGGCCGCACATGAACAGAGTGGGCTCCTCCTCATGGTGCTGGCTCCTGAACTACTCCCAATCAGGGTCGGCCTCCCACAGGGCTGGGTCTATCCAGAAGCACAGACTTGTGGGTGAACGAGAGTTTCAGAAATATACCCGCATGCTTCTACAGCTACCTGGTCACCAGGAAGTGAGACAGCCCTGAGAGAATCCCCACAGGTTGCCCTACAGGGCCTCCAGTGGCAGCTGGCCAACCAGGACTCACATGAGCAAACACTCCTGAGACTCCCAGCTCGCAATGCCTGGGGCATCCCCACTCTGAGCGCTTCCCAGCTGCCAGCCCTTCTAACATGCAGGACTTCCCGGTGACATCATACCCACGCTGTGGATGAGGAAAGGAAAACACAGCATGCTAAAATCACTTTCCCCAGACTGCAGGTTCCGGGCAGACAAGGGTTCAAACCCAGGCTGGATTTGATCAGCGTGACGGAACCCTCTGGAAGCAGGTTTGTAAGTGGCTTTCTAAGAGGCTCCCAACCGTAGTATCTCCTGCCCAAAGGGTGGGCAGGCACCCCCCCCCCCCAGGGCCTTTTAAAGCTATCAGTGTGGTCGGGGTGGAGGCAGATGTCCTCTGCTGGGCTGCAGGCCCAGCTCTGGCTCTGCATACTGGTCTCAAGGAGCCCTTCCTCCCTCCGGATGGAGTCTGCAGTTCCACAATCCAGAGCTGCGGCATGAGAGGGGCTGATTATCTACCAGCCGGGCCATCTGTGGGTCGATTTTTGATGAATCTCCCCACTATCCCCACCCCGAAGGCTTCTCCTGGCTCTGTGCCAGCTCTCTGGACAGAGAAGAAATCAATTAACAATGACACAGGAGTCTGTCTCCCCTTTCTTGGTAAGGGGATGCAGAGCAGCGGCACAGATCGCCTCTGAGTCCCGTTCTGGTTCAGGGCGTCCTGTCCCCGTGCACGCTATCTCACCCATCAACTCCTCCCAAGCCTGCCCAGCCCTTTCTCACTGGCCCTTGGCAAAGGAACCCCAGCCTAGCTAACTATCCCTGGAGATACCTAAGGTTCCAAGAGCTCGGAGACACCGTGACACTTCCAGAACCACGCGCCACTCTACATGGGAACAGATCTTGGTGTGGTGGCAGGTCCCTGGCCCACAGACGACAGCTATGGGGAATTCCCAGGTCTCATTAAAGGCACCTAGAAAGGCCTAGGTGGGCTGTTTTCTTCTGTGGGTCTCCAAGTCCCATAAGAAGGAAGGAGACACGCATGTAGTTGACAGGGTGGGAGAGGATGAAAGGTCAGAGTGGAGGAAGGACCAGTCTGGGAAGAAACTCTCCTGGGAGATAGAAGAAAGGAAGCAGAGACACCTAGAAGCCATGAGCAGAGCCCTGCCACATACTGGGGACCTCCTGGATATGAAGTGTTCAGTAGCAGCAGAGTCCCACCAAGACAGTGACACAATCTCTTAGCAGGTTCCACTCCTTCTGCCCTTGCTTTGCTCACACAGTGGTCAGAACGCCGCTGAACAAAACCCAGAGCCTATTCTTACTGAAAAGTCTTCAAGCTCTCTTCCCCACCCAGGGTAAAACCCTAAAGTCCCCAGAGGCCACCAAGACCCTACATGATCTGACCTTTGCCCCGGCCCTTTTCATCATTTCCCACTCCTACACGTGGCTCCATCCACACGGCCTCTGTGCATGTCTGGCCCATCTCCACCCCAGGACCTTTGTACTGGCTGTTCATTCAGATATCTCCCCAGCCCCGTTCCTCTTTCCTCCTGGTCTTTGCTCACATTCCACCTCTGCACACTGAAGTTGAAGCACACCAGCCATTCTACCTGCCAGTCTCCCAACAGAACGTCCCCTCCCTGAAGGCCCAGATCTCTGCTCATCATAGGCATCTACGTCTGTGTCCCCAGCACCAGCAGGTGCTCAAGTTATTTCCTGGACTTAGCAGGGAATGTCCTTCCACTTGCCTCCTGGTAACAAGCCCTCCACTGTGCCCAGAGGCCACTGTGGCTCCCTGCGGCTGCTGCAGAGAGGGCCGCTGACCCACTGAGGCCCTGCTTTGAATGGGGTGTGTGTGTGTGTGTATTTTGGTGATAATGGGTAGGCTAGCCAGGGCTGTCCTTCAGAAGGGAGCATAACCCCAACACCCTGAAAGAAAATCGTGGGGTAACTAGAGTCACTCGGTGTTTGCCGGGACTCTGCACAGTCCTAGGCATCAATCCCACGTTAACTCACCCACATACATAACAGTAGGGTTCAGAGGCCTGGTCTAGGAAGCTGAGGTGGGAGGGGCTTGAGAAACTGCCATGAGTCACGCTGCTTGCAACCACACACACTCCCTGACCCCCAAGAAGTTCCTCGGATCCCAACAGAGGGTTCAGTGCTGTTCACCTTTGGGTGAGCTTGGTCAAGGGCACACAGGAGGGGATAGGGCGGGAAGAGCAGGGGAGGGTGCTCCCGAGGCACCCACCCGGCAGGTCTCTGGGAAGTAAGCCCCGTGGCTCTGTTGAGAGCCACAGCTCTGTCCACAGTTGTCTTCTCCTCATATGAGAGAGGTAAGCTGTGTGCCCAGATATCCTGACCCCAGGCCCCACTCCTATGACCCCCACACTCGTTCAGAAGCCACAAACAATACCCAGGATTGAGGTTTAGTGAACAGGAAGAACACAGGGAAATTGATCTTAGGGGCAGTCAGGGAAGGCTGCCTGGAGGAGGGGGCAAGAGTCAAGTTTGAGATACTCAATTGGTATAAAAGGTCAGAGAAGCCCTGGGGCACAGCAAGAGTAGGAAGAAGCGGTAGAGGGTGTGGCCTCAGACAGAGGGGAAGAATGAGGAACCTGTAGTCAGAGAGTAGCCTAGCTGGAGGTACACGCTGTCCCTGACCCTGGCATCTCCCTGCTTCCTGGGTGCAGGTTCCCTCCTGCGCTCTCTGGTCTCTGAGGGAACTGCTAGGGCTTATGGGACAGTTTCCCACATCCCCTTCTTATGTCTAGGGTCTTGGTACCAGCTGCCTTCTTCTGGGATTCCAGCTGGAAACAATAGAACCAAACCAGCCTTGAAATAGGACAGGGTTTTACAAAAGGACCCTTCCGAGGGGTGGGGTCTGAGGGATGGAGGCCAGGTCTCCAGGCAAGGCTCAGTGTGTGGACCAGGTAGCTCAGGAATGAAGAAAACAGGACAAAGGGGCTAGAAGCGCCAGCGGGATGACGGTCAGACACAAAGCCATAGAGGCAACGGAACATTCAGGAAGGCCTGTGCGCCAGGCACAGTTCTTGGTTCTATGAACAGCAGTTGTCCTCACGGCACTGGCATTCTGACGAGCTGGCGAGTCTCCAGGTGTGTGCGTATGTGTGTGTGTATGTGTGTGCGTGTGTGTAAAGAGCAACACACAGGATGGGAATGGTGTCGGGGCCGCGGTCCCAGCTGGCACTCAGAGAGGCTAGAAGCAACACGTGCAAAGTCTCGGGGAACAGAGTGACCAGACTGTCTACACACCAAAGAAACAGACGGCCGACAGGCTGTGGGACCCCAGGACTCATACACCTGCATAATGGCTCTGTGCCAGGACTATTCCCTGCCCAGTGAAAACAACTGTACCCCAATCTCTGCTCCCACTGAGCACGGAGAGGATGGTCGGCGAACAGGGAAGTCCACACGGGTGGGAGGAGACAGCAGGGAGTGGACTGTGATCTGGAACCGGCTGCCCGGCTTTGAACCAGCTCTGCTGCCCACTGGATGCCAGGAGGTGTGTCATTTCTTACAGCCTCAGTACCTTTACCTATGAAGTGAGAGAAACAAGAGCATCCACGACACAGCTGAGGATGGAAGAACGGCTAACGACCTTTAGAAGTAGATCCGCATACAGCAAGTGCCCAATCAATGTTGGCAAGCCTCACCTGCTGGCTTTGGGTCGCCTAGCAACAGCACCCAGTTTTCATTTCAACATCCTTTCCCTTCCTGCATTTGGTTTCTAATGTTCAGGCCCAGTCATAGAGGTCTAAGGTTAGACCATGAAATCAGACCTGATCCAAGCAGAGCTTTTCAATCCCCCTGCCTCGGCGATTCTCTAATCAGAATGTAACACTCTGGCCTACTGAGTATATACCATTCTATAGAAACAGAGGGATCCTGTCACCCTCTTGCCTCCTGCAGAATGGAGAAGGAAGCCACCACAGAAGAGGCCAATTCTGGGAAGTGGTATGAACTCAGTGACCTTAGAAGCCTGGTTCCAGCTAAGCCTGAAGGGAGACGGCTGATATCTAGGTCCTTCAGAGTCAATAGATTCCCACCCCCCACCCCCCACTTCCAGCTATGAGCTGTTCTTTTGTAAGGTCAGCTTCCTCCCAATGCTTTTGGACACGAGTCAAACTCATTTTGGGAGACTCGTGGAGAATGGCCGCTCTCTGCTCTGCTGGTGCTCATGGCTGGCAAGGCTCCAGAACTGTGCCTGGGCTATGTGCTGGCTGCTGAGCCAGGCTGCGTGTGGTCTGTGTTTGGCCTGGAGGATTCTGGGTGGATCAAGAGAGGGCTCCAAAGCTGGTATCTCACTGCCTGTTCCCTCCACGGCTCTGTGATCCCACTATTCATTTCCTTGATGTGTGTGATGTAGGTGGCCTGATCTGAGGTCAGAGGACACGAACCTTTCCTTACCATGGAAGAGTCTAGAGATCGCAGTATAGATAAACACATGGGGTTCCAGGTCCTTCTTAAAAACACAGAGCATAAGGGCCCACAGGCCATACCTCATTGTCCCTGCCCTACTGTTAAGTGAGAGCTGCCTGTCTATTGGGCTATAAGTTTGTCCCATGCCCATCCCTGAGGTTCCCCAGAGTCTCAGGAAGTCTGGGTGACCAAATATCCCCAGCTCTTTCTTCTTTTTTCCCCAGGAGAGGGAAAGCCACAATGCCAGAGTCCAGAGGGCAGAAAGGGCTGACATCAGATGTGAGTTACCCTGACAATCTGTTTACTTGATGTTTTTAAGGGTAAAGTCTCACTCGAACTTACCGAGTAGCCAAAGGTAACTTTTAACTCCTGACCATTCTGTTCCCACCTCCCGAGTGCCAGGATCACAGGCATGCACACCACATCCCGTGTATACACTGCTGAGGACAGACTCCAGAGCTCTCTGCATGCTAGAAAGGACTCGACCAACCGGGCTGCATCTGCCTCAGGTAGATGACAGGCTGTCCTGCTAGGCTCTCCCAACCCACCTTCCTGGTGACATCCGGGAAAGATAGAACTATCTTTCATACCTAAAGTTGAAGAAAACAATTTCTTTGCATGGCTTTGTTTTAAACTTTCTCTCGTTTGTAAGAGACAAGATGCTCAGACACCCTCTCACAGGGTGGGATGTGACCTGGGGAGGCAACCTCGGGAGGGCCTGCCTAGCAAGAGTCTAGGTATTATTTTTTGAAAAAGACACCTGCCTGTAGTGGCCTTTGTCTATAGTTGGGGATGTGGGCACAGATCCCCCAGGAACAACGTGGAGACTGGAACGAAAGACGTAGGGGCTGGAGAGATGACTCCAAGGTTTAGAGAACACACTACTCTTCTGGAGGACCCGAGTTTGGTTCCCAGCACCCACACTGAGCAGCTCGTGAGGGTTTTTATGCCTCAGGCCTCTGCAGGTACTGCGTTCACAGCCCCTATACACAGACACATAACTTAAAATTAAATATTTTAAAAAAGACAAAGGACCTAGATTTAGGAGACGGGGCACAGAGAGAAGAAGCCAGTCCATTCTAAACCCACAGACAAAGAGGCCCCTCTGCAGCTCAGATGAGAGAGTCACCGCTCTAGCCCCTGTGAGTGAACCTTCGAGGCCATCGGTTCTTTCCTAAGCACCTACTTAAGTGTCAGTCACAGTGTGGGTGAGTGCTGCCGGGGCTACGAGGCTGAGCTAGCTCCAGACACTGGCGTTCCGGTGAGGACAACAGAGGCTGGGATAGCTCCGGACACTGGCGTTCTGTGGAGGACGACAGAGGCTGGGCTAGCTCTAGACACTAGCGTTCGGGGAGGACGACAGAGGCTGGGCTAGCTCCAGACACTGGTGGTCCGGGGAGGACGACAGAGGCTGGGCTAGCTCTAGACACTGGCGTTCCGGGGAGGACGACAGAGGCTGGGCTAGCTCCAGACACTGGCATTCTGTGGAGGACGACAGAGGCTGGGCTAGCTCCAGACACTGGCGGTCCGGGGAGGACGACAGAGGCTGGGCTAGCTCTAGACACTGGCGTTCCGGTGAGGACGACAGAGGCTGGGCTAGCTCCGGACACTGGCGGTCCGGGGAGGACGACAGAGGCTGGGCTAGCTCCGGACACTGGCGTTCCGGGGAGGACAACATGAACGGGCTGGTGGGATGGCTCAGTGGCAAAGGTACTTACTACAACAGCTGCTCCTGGAACCCACACGAAGGTAAGAGACCCAACAGACGCCACAAAGTTGCCACCTGACCTCTGCACACACGCTGTGGTACCCATTCCCTCACCCACACGAAACACAAGAATGCTAATACAGGCAAAGGCCCTGTGATTGGATTAAGTACAAAAACGTGCATGGCAGAAGCATGCAGGAGGGTGGTTGGCCCAGCTGAGAGTGGACACAGCTGTACCCTAGCTCGTGCCTGTGGCAGCCACGCCTGCTGTCCTTCCTGGGTGTTTTCGGGGAACTGGAATCAGATAGGACATTCCCACCTCTGTTCTTTGTTCTTTCCTCTCAGCTGAGGACAAAAGCTTCCTTGGCAGGAGTTACAGTTATTTCTGAAAAAGGCCCCGAGCCAAAAGCAATAAAGCCCAAGAACAGAGTCGTTATTCACGCCTAATTGCGGGCTGGTGTTCAGTGGGACTGCCCGTCCCAGCCTCTCGCCCCATCTCTCAGCCCCACACTTGCCCTGCCCTGTGTGTGCCCTGCACACGGCACAGGGATTTCTGGCTATGGATGCTGCTGCGGTCTTTAGGAAGGCCATCCAGGAGCAGCGGGGCATTCTGACTGCCGGGATAAATAGCCCAGTCATTTCTTCTACTTCTGCCTGACGCCTGGTTGAGCACACCATCCCAAGCCAATACAAACAGGTCAATGCTTCTGGTCACTCACTCCAGAGGCTGGGACACACACGTGGGGCAGCTGCCTGAAGTCCTTCTGACCAGATAACCAGCTAGGGCAGGATGGATAGAGAGTATGTGGGCCCTGCTTCCTGCCTCGTGGACTAATGGACATCTGAGAGGAAGCCATCTGGGAGGAGGCTGTGGGTCCTGTGAGCTGGGGCTCATGGATTGTAAATCAACTGGGGTGTCCGCAAGCAGGCCCACTCTGGGTTGGAAGATAGGCAGGTGCGCATGTCAGGTCCAAACAAGGCCGGGACTGGGGCATGTCCAGCATCCAGGGTGCTGGAAGAACCCTCGACAATCATCTTCACTTTCCAGACAAGGACACTGAGATGCAGCAGGATGAGGGGAGTGACTTTGCCCTATAGAAAGGACCTTCCAGACCCCAACAGTACCTCAGTACAGGTCCCGAGAACAAGAAAAGTTGCCATGGAATTTTAAAAGAACTTGGCCTTTAAAAAACCCCATTTTTTGGGATGGAGCTGCCGCACCTAGGCAGAAGCCACACAGACTTCACATTTTTCCTCTCCAAGAGGCATCCACTCCCCTTCCTTCTTTGGAAAACAGTACCCCAATTTTCTCTAGAGGGTATTGTCTCTCACCAAGGGTGACCATGTGACCAGGGCCAGCCAATGAGACTCTTCCTGAGCTCAGGACTCCCAGATAGTGCTCAGGGCAAGGCCTCTATGTCCCCCCACACAGGTGAGAGGTACCCTTGAAGTCTCTCTAGAAGGCTAGCAGCTCCTGCTCAGAGTCCCCCAGAGATTTCCAAACCATGTCCTGTCCTCTCCTAAGCCCAGCCCTCTTGTGAACCCCTGAGACTTCCAGTGCCCTCCAGATGAATCTGGTTTCTGAGGCAAGCATTGGGGAGGGTGAGCTGTCACACTGGCAGCCTCTGCCCAGCGGCCACACCCTTGTGCAGTCTCCACGCCCTGCTCTGACCTAGTGAAAGTGGCCAGTATAAGGCTTAACACTCCACAGCTCTCATTTCTGCACCCTGAAGCCAGACCATGCAGAGAACACCACGCCATGAGGCTGCCCACGTAGACACGTGGACTTCACCATGGCTGGGGGACGCATGACTGTGACCAGCACTAGGTGTGGGTCAGCTAGGCATAGTCCAGTTTGGACTTCCCGGTTGGGGTCACTCAAAGCAGACATTGGCAACCCACAGCACCCCAGAGCACAGGGGAACTACCATCACGTTCATCAAACATTTTGAAGCCCAGCGACGGAGGCAGAAAGACGACCAAACTCGGTGAACTACCCACGCAGCAGCTGTCCACAGAGTGCCTCAGTTTCCCCCTTACTAGAGAGAGTTGATCAACTTCCTGCTTCTAAAGATTTGTGGGATGACTAAGTGTCAAGTAATAAGTGGAGGGCAGATTTAATTTAATTATTTATTTTCTTTTGAAAGTAGGTCTCACGTCGCCCAAGCTAAATTTTGAGCTTGATATATAGCCAAGGGTGACCTTGAACTCCTCCTGATCCTACTGCTTCTGCATCCTGAGTGCTAGGATGCCAGATGTGTGCTACCTGCTAGGTGTAAGATTTTAATATCACGACAAACACATTTGCGGGGTGCGGTCCCTCGAAGTGTGTCACAGCAGGGTGCTAACATCTGTGTGGGCCTTGTAGTTGGGAGGGGTGGGCCTGACGTGGGGCCACGCTGCTCTCCACCCCCCTCAGGTTTTGTTTCTCATGGGTGTGAGAACCGAGGCCTGCTCCACTGGGAAAACCAACCACACAGGGCAAGAACAGAGGCAGCTGGACTCAAGTCATAGCCTTGGGCTAAGCCCCCAAGAGGCACTCAGGTGGTCCCCCTACATCCCAGCCATCAAGTTTCAGAAGAAGCTGAAAACTCACTTTTAAAATATGCATGTAATTCTAGCACTTGGGAGGTGGATAGAGGCAGAAGGATTGGGAGTTCTCGGTCAGCCTGGGCTACATAGCAAGTCCCTGTCATACCCCACCCCCACCCCACAACAATCTATTCACTGATTTTCCAGAAGGTTCAAAGGGACACATGGATGAAGAAAACAACAGCCAAAACTTTCATGAACCAAACTCAGGCCCTGGTAGGCAGCCTGGGATGCCCTCCCCACTTTCTTGTTTTTTTTTTAGCAGGGGCCCTGAACTCCCAGTCCTCCTGTATATTGGGTCTGCAGGCATAGGCCCCTCATGCATGAAGCAGGATGGTGGTGCTCCAGCCCCGAAATATCCTGGGTCCACTGGGGCCCAGCCAGAGTTCAGAGGTCATCCTGGGATGGGCTTAGGTACTAGGAGCGGAAGTGATGAGACCGGCTCAGCCCCGATGATCCCAGCACCTGCCTCAAAGGCGAACTTTCACTTCCCAGTGGCCCAAGGGTGACCAGCTCTTGTGCAGGACCTGCTGACCCTGCTGGAGCACCAGGGAGATGACCCCTCCTCCACTGGTCACTTGGGCATGTAAGAGTCCAACCAGTTCCACCTTAAGCTTGTTCTCGGCCAGGGACAAACAGGTTTGGACTTCCAGGCCAGGAGCAGTCACCTTGCAGCAAGGACAAAGGCTGCATTCCATTCTGTGTTGGTCCACAGAGCTCCTTCCTGGGCACCTGCAGGCCTGGGCCGAGCTCTAAGAAGACAAGTCCTAGCTACTCAGGGCTTACTTTTTAGCAAGAAGAAACAAAGGACAAATATGTGCCGAGAATTCCAGAGGAGACATCACAGCTGAGCCCAAAGGAGCCAGCAGTGTAGTTATGGAGGAAAAGTGGGTCACGGAGTGGGGACAGCAAGTGTCAAGGTCCTGGGGTTGGAGAAAGCGTCCAGCATCTGAGAAAAGACAGATGGCCAGTGTATGGGGATGCAGGGAAGCAGGCAACAAGTTTCAAGAGTTCAGGTAAATGGGGCAGAGGCAGATGGGGCAGGGTGAACTGAGCCTGGGTTTTATTACAGGAATGGCAGGCCCTGATACAGGGCACTTCAGGAGAAATGCCACCTCCAGGATGATGGAGGAATTACTTTCATTTAATAAAGAAACTGCCTTGGCCCATTTATAGGCCAGCCCTTAGGTGGGTGGAGTAAACAGACAGAATGCTGGGAGAAAGAAGCCGAGTTGGTGAGTCGCCATGATTCTCCCACTCCAGACAGACGCAGGTTAAGATCTTTCCTGGTAAGCCAGCTCGTGGTGCTACACAAAATATTAAAAATGGGTTAGATCAATATGTAAGAGCTAGCCAATAAGAGGATGGAACTAATGGGCCAGGCAGTGATTAAAAGAATACAGTTTCCGTGTAATTATTTCGGGGCATAAGCTAGCCATGTGGGCGGCTGGCTGCCGGGGACCTAGCCCCTCCGCTACATATTACAACACCAGGAGCCCCTTTAGGACCTAGCAGAAGGCAGCACACCTGAGCCTTCTCTCCTGCCTTTGTGGTTCTCAATGGTGCAGAACACTGGCACTCCCTGGGCAGCTGCTAAGCACTTCGAGACCTAGACTGTGATTCCCCCCCACCTCTAACAGTGCTTGCTTAACCATCAGGGTGTGGCCAGGGCACTGGGAGATTCCAAGTCCTCTGGAGACAGTGAGGATCTCCCCTGCCCAACCATCTTTCTGCTTGGGCTCACAGTGACAGATGCCATCCTGGGTTCTCAGGACAGGCTCCTGAACCTGAGTTTGGCTTCTTTCCCCGGGCTGGTGTCCATGGGGCCTGGAGCAGACATAGCATAGCAGAACAGTAAGCCTGATGATTCCTGTTGTAAGATGATGTTATGCTCTTTAGACTCTTTTGGGAGGCTGCCCAGCTCCCAGATGAATCACACATGAAGCTTTCTCCTTAGTTATACCCATCTGGCCTTAGCCTGGCTTGTTTCTTGCCCGCTTTTCTTAACTTATATTATCCCATCTACTCTTTGGCCTCTGTGTTTTTCCCATTCCCTTACTTCCATGTAGCTGGGTGGCTGGTCCCTGATGTCCTCCTCCTTCTTGGGCTACTACTCCAGAATCCCTTCTCCCAGTTTTCTCCTATATAGTCTCTCTGCCTGCCAGCCCTGCCTATTCTTTCTCCTGCCTTGCTATTGGCCGTTCAGATCTTTATTAGACCATCAGGTGGTCGAGAAGGCAGAGAATCACAGCTTCACAGAGTTAAACAAATGCAGCATAAACAAAAGCAACACACCTTAGAATAATCCCGGCAGTTGCCTTTCTTTCTGAACCCACTAAACTGTGATCACCTGTCACAGAGAGGCAAATGGCCTTCCCTAGAGACAGTGCCCCAAGGACACAGCCAACCTTGCTCCAAAGCTGAGGAAGGATTCTCAGATAGGAGCAGAAATAGGCAGTGACCACTAGAAGCAGCTTTTCTGTCCCCAGGCCATAGGCGCCAGGCATTGATCCAGGTCCCCACAGCTACTGGGGGAGCAGGCTGCTATGACTATCTCAGTTTCCAGGGGAGGCAATAGACTCAGTGAGGCAGAGTGACTTGCCCATTTGCATCCAGCTCTTGAGAGGCCAAGCTGGGCAAAGCATTCTGATTAGGGCTGAGTCTTTCATTGACAGACACTATACCACTTGGGACGTCTCTTCTACCCTGGTCCAGCTCAACCTGGGCAGGAGCTAATGGCCTCAAGACCAACTATAGAACACGTGGCCCAGTCTAGCGAAGGCGGGATTGGTCTTGCTGACTGCACTGAGTGTCACAGCAGGGTGGTGTGGGAAGAGGGACTATAGGCATCTTCGAGGTAGAAGCTTTTGGTGCAAAGACCCCTTCCAAGTCAGCACTTCTATAAGCCCATGTTCACAGGGGGGCTCTTCTTGCCCAAGGGGTCACCCCAGGAATGTGTGAGGACATCTGAGCCATCACTGACCAGAGTGCTAAAGAGGTGTAGGACTGTTGGGCTGTTTACAACACACACCCAGCAAACAAACATTCATTTCCAACATAACTTTAGGGGGAAGGTGTTTTGATTTAGGGGGACAGAAGCTCATGGATCCCGTATTGGCCTTGAACTCTGTCTGTATGATCCTCTGCCTCAGCTTCTAGAGTGCTGGGACTATAAGCATGCACCAAGAGACCCAAGTTCCAGTATAATTTCTTAACTTCTGCCAGATAATGTTGCAGATGAAAATGTCACTGGTGCCAGGCAGTGGTGGCACACGCCTTCAGTCCCAGCACTTGGGAGGTTAAAGATCTCTGTGAGTTAAAAGCCAGCCTGGTCTACAGAGTGAGTTCCAGGACAGCAAGGGTTGTTACACAGAGAAACCCTGTCAAAAAAAAAAAAAAAAAAAAAAAGACCAGAAAAGAAAAACATGAAGGCTGGGCAGTGGTGGCACATGCCTTTAATCCCAGCCCTCGGGAGGCAGAGGCAGGCGGATCTTTGTGAGTTCAAGGCCAGCCTGGTCTGGTCTACAAGAGCTAGTTCTGGGACAGGCTCCAAAGCTACAGAGAAACCTTGTCTCGAAAAAACCAAAAAAAAAAAAAAAAAACACGTGGCCCACAACACGATTACTTCTGCATGCTTTTCACCCTACACTCAAATAAACCAAGGAAAGACCATAATCTGTTTCACTTGGGAAACTTGGCCAACTGTTCACCATTTTATAAAACTACATTGTCTTATGGGTATGTGGTTATGTGTGTCTATGTTTGTGAGGGTGACAACTGGAGACCCAGAAAAAGAGAGATACAGTAAAGATAGTTTCAGACAAAAAAGTCTCTAAACAATTTACAGTGTGTTTAAAAATATATGTAGGCTTGGGAAAGAAAAAAAAGAAGGATAAAGTCCTTAAAAGAAAAAAGAGAGTAGTTGGGTGTGGTGGCACACACCTTTAATCTCAACACTTGGGAGGCAGAGGCAGGCAGATCTCTGTGAGTTCAAGGATAGCCTGGTCTACAGAGTGAGTTCTAGGACAAAGATACACAGAGAAACCCTGTCTCAAGAAGCCAAAAATTAAAGATAAAGATAAAAGAAACAGTGTGAATGTGTCTGTCTGTCTGTGTATGAATGTCTCTGTGCTGTGCCTGACTGTGTGCTGTGTGCTAACGTCTGCATGCATAATTAATCGGAAGAAAAAGATAAAAGAAACAGAATTTAAAAAGATGGAAAATACACAGAGAATCTGGATACTGTATGTTATTAAGTTCTCTTTGAATTCTTTGAATGCTGAGGAAGAAGCAACAGTTGCTAAAAGATATTTGTTTATAAATGCTGCTGAATTAATTAAAGATAGGTAGTTTGAAAATACCTTAACTTCAAAAGTCAAAAGGTATGTTACTTTGGAGAAGAGGTTTTGCTTTTGTTTCCACAGGAAATGAGAAGCTGTGGATTCATTCTGAGTTAAGAAAAATCAGGTTTGAGCAAAGAAGACCACCTGAGAAATTCCAGTAGGAACAGATGATTCAGATGTCTGAGTTCTACGTTCAGAACAGATTCAAGATGCTGCCTGAGATGATCAAGGCTCACAGGATACTCCAGTCACGACTTGATTATAATTCTAAATTTTCTTTAGGTCCCCATAAGATTATCAGTGCCCCAAATCACCAGGAAGTAACCTGGAAAACTATGCCCACATTCCCCAAAAATGGACTGTGGATATTTCCTTTGTTTAGAACGTTGGTTACAAGTTGTTATGGCTAATAGTTAGGAGAAAAGCTAAACAAAGGTTATTAGATTCAAAGTTCTTGGTTAAATAAAGGGGGGGGGTGCTGTGGGACAATGGCCTGTACCCCGTCCCTTGTATTAGTTTTAATAAAACACTGATTGGCCAGTAGCCAGGCAGGAAGTATAGATGGGGCAATGAGAACTGGAGAATTCTGGGAAGAGGAAAAGTCAGTCTGCAGTCGTCACCCAGAGACAGAGGAAGCCAGACACAGAGCAAGCAAGATGTGACTGCCTCGCCGAAAAAGGTACCAAGCCACGTGGCAAACACAGACAAGAATTATGGGCTAATATAAATTATAGGAGTTAATAAGAAGACTGAGCTAATAAGCCAATCAGTTTATAATTAATGTAGACCTTAACAACTGTGGGAACCAGGTAGGACAGAAACATCTGACAACACACAGAGAAACCCTGTCTCAAAAAATTAAATAAGTAAAAATAAAGAAAAGAAAGAAAGGAAAAGAAAAGGCCAGAAAAGAAAAACATGACTGCTGGCCCATAAGATCACGTCTGCATGCTTTTTACCCTACACCCAAATAAACCAAGGAAAGACCAAAATCTGTTTCACTTGGGAAATTTGGCCAACTGTCCACCACTTTATAAAACTGCATTGTCTTGTGGGCATGTGGCTGTGTGTATGTCTATGTTTGTGAACGTGACGACCAGAGACCGACATCAGTTCTTCTTTTTGAGACAGGACCTCTCGTGGAACCCAGAGCTCAGCAATTCAGCTAGACAAGCTGGTAAGCAAGCCTCACAGATGCCCCCGATTCTGCCTCCCCGGTGCCAGAGTTACAGGCGCTGCAGCCACGCCTTCCTCTTAACACAGGTGCCAGGGATCTGAGTTCAAGTCCTTATGCTTTCTCGGCAAGCACTTTACCCACCAACCCGTCTCCTCGGCTGCCAGAAAATGTTCATGGCCATATTGGCTAAACACCCACCTGCACTGGCTGCTGGGAGGTGCCCATGCCCTCAGTGGTGGGCACCTGTACCAGCCCTGCCCAGGTGTCCATCCCAGATGCTGGGCCGCAGTGTGTCCACTGTGTTAAATTATAAGCCAAGCTGCCTTTGTTTTCCCTTTCACTTCCAATCAGGGCATTTCACTGACGACTACGTAGATAATGTTATCTGCGAATTCTTTCCAGGTTGCCCTACCCTCAAAGCACTTGCTAAAACCAGAGGTGTTTGATCTGTTTGTTTGGGAAGCATTGAGCTAAGGCCATCAACAAAATCCCACTTATCCTTCCCAGTGTTTGGTTTAGAATCCAGTACAACACCCAGGCAGGGGCCGCTGAGACAAAGAGCGAAGCCTGCTGCAGGGTGTATTCAGAAGGATTTTGTTCTTTAGAAAATAAGAGATAGAAGGAAGTCCATCCTCTATCCCTCCCTGCTTTGAAGGGAGATTTGATGATTGGAGCTGTGGCAGCCACACTGAAACCAAGAGACAAGAAGGTAGAGGGCATACTAAGGACGGGGACAGCGGGATCTAGGGATTTTGAAGATGTTATCAAAAGACAAGACTCAGACTCTCCCCTACTTGGAACTTTTTGTTATGTGAGAAATAGAAACTTCAACTGCCCAGAACGCTAAGCCAGGCATTCCATTTCACTCTAAGTAAAGCATCGCGAGCCACGTCCAAATGATTAGACGCTGAGCTATCGTAATGATCTTGGTCGGCTTCCCTGTTCTTCGAAACAGCCAGCTTAGCGGCTGTCCTTCAGAAGTGTGCAGACAGCACGGTCTCCAGAGTGGCGCTAGGCAGTCTTCACCAAGCACAGATTCCTAACTTCCCTAGGCTGTACGCTCAGATCTCTGCCTCTCTGACTACCGAGGTGGGTCAGACTTCTGCTGGAGTTCTGGCCATGAGCCAACAAGAAGAGCTGTCAGCAACACACTTCCCAGACACATCTGGCATCCACCTGGCCAAACACAACTTATGTCCCTGATTGAGGTCCCCAGCGGATGGCCTCGGCCTCCCCTATCCCCTGGCCTCACAGACATGCTTAGCTTAAGGATTCCAGTCTGGGCTAGAATGGAGGGCTGTCTCCAGGGGGGCCCCCGTGTGTAAAGCAGGGAGCCACACTTTTTCATAACATGCAGCTATGAGTCTGGGGGCCCCCCCGCCACTGAGCCCATGCGTGCTTTGCAATCCCTTAGAGACTGGGAATGTAAAACAATGGTTTGTGAGAATCTAGCAAAGTGCTAGGTGTGGCAGCAGAGGAGGCTTGGAAGGCTGGGCTGATAGCCACTCTCCTCAGGAGGCACGGTGCCATCTGCCATGGTGGAGATGCCCCATCGCCCCAGGCAATTCCCAGAAGGCCTCTGCCAATCACTCAGCAGTGAGGAATCCATCCTGGGAAGCTCAGCCAGCGCTTTCTAACACTCCCAGGAATGTCAAAGGGGAGCCAGTGGGGTGTCTGAAAATATTCATCAAATAGGTGTGTGACATGCCCTGGGAGACAGGGGAACACATTAGGGAATGAAATGTGAGTTCTCCCTTGTCAGCGAGTCTAAGGGCACAGCTTAAACTAACCAGAAAGCACAATGGTGCCCGAATTCGGGTCGTCAACCTCAGCAGACTACAGACTCACACATCCAAGACTTGAGGTGTGTGCGCGGACCTGGACAGCCAGCTGGCTCAGTCCTCCTTAGCCTTCCCTCCTGGTCTTTCTCATGCTGCTTAGGAACCACCCTGTCCCAGGCTGGCTGGCCACCACACTAGGTCACCATTCTCAGCACTGTGGCCACTCTTTGGGGTGGGGCCCTCATGAGCAGGAGAAGATGCTGAGAAGCACCAGTGGCTTCCACCCCCAGATGTCATATTTGTGGCCCTCAAATTTGTCTCCACCAATTGCTGCATGTTCCCTAGGCGGCAAGAGAATCAATGGCTCTTCCCTATTCGGGACTCTGGACCCACACCAGTCCTGCTGGCTCCACACCAAGTCTCTCTCCACTGCACCAACCCAAACCATCCCTGGGATTCTGTTCTGTGGCCACTCTTGGTTCCCCACAGCTGTTGATGGTCCTGGGCCTTGCATCCCCACCTCAGCATCCAGCCTACTGTTTGTGTTAGCCAAAGTTTTTTGAAACACAGATGGGCTCTTTTCTGAAAATCTCCTATGGTTTTCTGTTGTAAGGAGCGGCGGGCTGCGTCACGCCACCCGGCTAGCTTTACCTGAAATAATTACACGGAAACTGTATTCATTTTAAACACTGCTTGGCCCATGAGCTCTAGCCTCTTACTGGCTAACTCTCACATCTTGATTAACCCATTTCTATTAATGAGTGTAGCACCACGAGGTGGTGTCTTACCGGGAAGGATCTTAACCTGTGTCCATCTTGGAGAGGAGAGCTATAGCGTCTGCTTGAATCTGCTTCTTTCTCCCAGCATTCTGTTCTGTCTACTCCGCCCACCTAATTTTCTATCCTATCAGGACCAAGCCAGTTTCTTTATTAACCAATGAAAGTAACACACAGACCCTCCTCCATCAGTTTTCCATGTCATTTAAAATAAAGTCTGAATGTCATACTTCTGTCTTCCCCTCCACAGCTCATTCATGAATTCCTACTCTGCTGGGCGTCTGTGTCCTCTCCACCTCAGGGCCTTTGCACAGGCTGCTTTTACCCCTCAAATGCTCTCTCCTCAGCTCTTCCGAGGCCAGTCTCTCCTACACTTCAGGCCATGGCTCAGAGGGTCTCCTCTGCATGGAGGCCTCTCTGGACCACCTGCCTGAAGTTTCCTCTCTGTGCTCCACACTCGTGAAACTGCCTTGGATTTCATTGCTGTGTTTTGTAGTTATGTTATGTTATGAACGGCCTTGATGGTGGCCTGGCCTTGTTCACTGCTTGCTGTTGGGCCTTCCCCTCTGGAAGACTGGATTCTCTCTTGTTGAGCTAGGTCCTCAGGTAGCACCTGGCTCTTGTCAGGTGCTTACTAGGGATAGCTGGCACTCGTAAGGTACTGGGACCCGTGAGGTACTGGGACCTGCAAGGTACTGAGACCCGCGAGGTACTGAGACCCGCGAGGTACTGGGACCCGCGAGGTACTGGGACCCGCGAGGTACTGGGACCCGCGAGGTACTGAGACCCGCGAGGTACTGGGACCCGTGAGGTACTGAGACCCGTGAGGTACTGGGAACCGTGAGGTACTGAGAGCTGTGAGGTACTGAGAGCTGTGAGGTACTGGACCTGTGGTACTGGGACTCATGAGGTACTGGGAACCATGAGGTACTTGAGCCCTTGTGGTACTGGGCCCTGTGTGGTAGTGGGATCCTGCAGTAATAGGGTCTGCACAATGCCCAGAAGGTTGTCATGCTCAAGGCAAGGGTGCGTTTTGACACCTCTCTACCCCTGTTCTCATCTGGAGCACCCACGCACACTGCTGCTCCACAGCTGGACAAGAAAAGGCCCTCTTCCAAACCTTTTGCCGGCTTGGACATAAGCAGGATGCTTTGCTCCTTCCTAGGACTTTACATTTTTTTAAACAAACACTTCAAGATGATTTTCACAGTGGAGGGTCAGGCAAACTCAGCCCCCAGAAAGCCCTGGATCAAAGTCAGGCTGCAGCTTTCTCCACCGAAGTGGCTAAGTTAGGTTCTTGTTCCCAAGCAGAAAGGGGAAGGTGGTGATGTCCCTGTGGTTCTCACCTCAGCCAGGATGCTGACGGACAGGCTCCTCTGACCATGGCTGCCCATACAGGTGGCTCCTGGTTTCCCAAATGCCCAGGCTTCCCTTTTCCAAGGGACCTCCAGTTTGTGGGACCCAGAAGCCACCCCTCCCCCATCCAGACTGTGGTCTGAGGCACGCGTAACTTACTATCTCAGGTCAATGATCTCATGGGAGGGCATCTAGGAGGCTGTCGCTGCAAAGAGGCTTGCTTCTACTGGGCTGTGATCACAGAGGTGAGAGGGCAGCCACTCAGTGGCATTGCCAGGCATCTCCAGGGTGATAACAGTCAAGGTGTGCCTGGGACAGATGCTAACGCTCGGCTCTGATGATCTCACCCCGGTCCACAGACTCAGGGAAGGGTGTGAGGACTTACCCTCGTCACTTGTTGGATAAGAACACGGAGGCATATAACGACTGAGTCACACGCCCCCATGCCATTGCTGGGCAGGTGGCCAGACAGACTGGCTTGGCTGTCTTCAACACCCAGCCTGGGGCTGCCAGAGACTGCAGCTCGAGTGCTGAAGACGGCACAGAGCGAGGTGGAGGGCAGAGCGGAGACGGAAGAATGGCCATTGCTGAGCCCCGATCCGGCAGTACCTGATGCTAGGGATGCCTTAGGATTTGGGGACCCGTGAGAGGCATCAGACATTTTTCTTTTGCCTCTGAGTGATTTCAGAGCCTCTCTTTCAATGGCTTGCAAGAGAAAGGGTCTTGATTGGAGCCCTTAGAAGAAAACACCCCGAGCCCACATTTCATCTGCAATTGCACTCGGCAGCTGCTGGCAGATATGGGTGAAACGGTTCTGGCTTTCCGCCCATGAACTGCAGGGTCTGTAACCCCAGCGCCCAACTGCAGCCAGCCACTACCTCTTCCCCTCTAGGCTCCAAGTGAGGTCTAGTTCCCTAGCAACCGCCCCAATTAGGCAATCACGCCATTTATCAGGATGCCAATTAATTATAATGATCTTAATGATCTCCCAATTAGATAGCGCCTTGAAGCCGGCTGGATGATGGGCATCTGTTGGGGTCCCCACTAGGCCAGTCGCTGGGGCTGGCCATAGCCATTGTCCTGGCCTGCAGGTCACCACAGAGAGGCTCACTTTTTCCTTTCCACTGACACACAGAGTCCAGCCTGAAACCAAGTGCCTGGGACCCCCTCTGAGGCCACTCCACCAGCAGCCACAAGAGGGTCTCACTCCCACCGTGTCCTACCTCTTCCTTGTGCTTTTGAGGAGCTAAAAATCCTAACCTCAGCACGCTTTTCATTGGCCACATTTGAGAGAACCTTTGCATTTAGACCAGGGGAGGGAGACGAACGCCCGGGAAGAAGAGAGGGTAAAAAACCACCAGAGGAAAACAACAGCAACAACGACGCAAACCAGGGCAACTCCCTCCTTCATCCAAAACATGAGGTTCTTGGAGGAGGGAAAGGATTCGGAGGGGCTTCCAGCTTCCAGAGCTTTGCTGTTTCACTGGTCAGGTCTTTCTTGCCCCCCTACATTTAGAAAATAACTAAGCCCCTAGAGGACAAGGGCGTAGTGGCTCAGAGGACCTGGAGCCTGAGGAATGTACCACTGAGCATGGTATTCAAGCCACAGCCTGGGATTTAGTGTGGACACGTGACTCGTGTCTAAGGGCCTACTACACTTCCTGGCCGCTATCTCTGAGGTGAAGAGGAAACTCCTTTGAACTGGTCAGAAAGGCAGGAAGGGTCTCAGGTCTTCAGAGAGGGCAGAGTCTAAGACTAGATAATGGCTGAGTGATAATCTCCCGTTGACCCAGGGGCCAGAAGCCAGCAAGGCCAGACACAGGGGAGAGACTCAGTTCCCCAGTTAAAAGGCATTTTGGACATCCGGTGTGAAATTGCACATGGGATGGGGTCCTTGGATACAGCCCGTGTGGGCCAGGGGGACACAGGGGCACACACAGAGACTGCACACGGGTGTGCTTAGCTCCTTCCTCAGGGCCAGCCTTGTCTCAGCAATTCTACCCTTCCACCCTTAATTCTGAAAACCTAACATGCTATTAAGGTTTCAGAAAAAGCCATAAATTCAAATAAAAAAAAAAACCTCAAGAGGGTTACACAAAGTCCAAAGCCACACTGCCTCCCAGGCAGGGCTGGGACAGCGGGTCCAGCATTACATCGGCCAAGCCAACAAACACCATCATCAACCAACTGCTGATTACAACACCAAACCGCGCAGAAACAGGTTGTTTTGATTTTCCTGAGGACTAGCCAGGCTGGGTGGAGCATCTTGGGGGGGAGGGGTCTTCAGGGAGCTCCCACCCCCTTTTAATCAGTGGTTGCCACTTACTTGATCCCCTGCGGGCAAGGAGCTGGACCCGGTGACAGTGCCCACAAACTGCAAGATGAACAATTTGGAGGGGGCGGGGAAGAGAATCCAGGGTGTCCCCAGGGAAAGCCAGTGTCACCTGCTCTCTGTCACTCACCTCCAGAGTAGACTGGGGGTGCACCGTGGGAAAGAGGCAGGGACAGATGGAGGGGAGAGGGCGGGCATCCCCATAGACACGGTAAATATCTAGAATCAAACGTAAGCTGAACGTAATTACTTGGTTAATTAAATATTGACTTTTAACTCAAAAAGTGATTAAAACAGACTGCAAGAGAGCCAATTCAGAAGGGTTGGGGCCGCTCAGAACTTTCAGGAAGTGGGGAGAGGCGGGGGGTCACCACAGCCGCGTTCTGTGCAGACCATCCTACTGTGTGGGGAGAGAGACTCTCAGGGTCCCCGCCAGACAGAAGCCACTAAGCAGACCTACGGTCCGCGGGTGGCTCCCTCCATCTGCCCGCTTTGAGCCTCTTAGCCCAGCCGCCCTCGCAGGGACTAACACTGCCATCCACACTTTCCGGGGTAACACTCTGTGCCTGGCACGCTTAAAGCTCCACAAATGCTTGTCGAATGAATGAATGAACTACTCTAAATGAAGTCGCAGTTCCCCGCTGCAGCGTCCCCTTCGGGCTTCTGGAGCCCGCGGCGGACGCAGGACTGCTGGGCGATGGGTTCTGACCTGGCGCGGGAGAAGTTTTCCGATTTCATTTGTCCTCGGTTCTGCGAGTTCCAAGTCCCTGCTTGCTTGGGTCCTGCCCAGACTAGCTGCACGTGACCTGGCTTTTAGCTGGCCCTCTGGGTCTAAACCCCAAAGGGTCAACCCGGCCATGCTCCTGCAGCCCTCGGGTCCAGGCGCCCTTCCCCGGGGACCACCGGAGCGCAGCGAGAAGTCCTCCCCCCTGCCGCCCAGCCTCACAAACGGGGTCAAACCGGTCAGCCCCCTGTGGCTGGTCGGCGCTGAAGCCTCCGGGTGCCACCCTCCCGGAGAGGAGCAGCGGGGACCCACTGTGCTCACCTGAGCCGTGCTCGCCCTGGAATCCGTGATCCCGGCCCGGTCCCGCGCCCCACTCACCGCGCGGCCCCCGCGGCCTCACCGCACCTCTGCCGCAGCCGGGCCGGGCCGCGGGGCGTAGGGGACTCAGCGCTGCCGCTGCCCCGGCTGCCGCCGCTGCATCCCGGCTTCTGCTCCGCCCCGCCCGCCCCGGGCTCCGCGCGCTCTAGGACCGGGCACCCGGCAGCCTCCCGCCCCGCCGGGGACCCTGCGACCCAGCCATCGCGCCTCACCTCCGGTTCCGCGGTCGCCCCGCGTGCGCCCCGGCCCTAAGTCCCGGCGGCTCCCGGCCTGCTGCCTGCCGAGCCGGTGGCCGGCCGCGCTCCCGCCGCCGAGCGCGCACCCTCGCGGGCCCCGGGCGCACTCACCCGTACCCGCTCCCGCTCGCCCAGGGCGCGGAGTTGAAACCGATGTAAGCTGAGCAGCGAGCTGCCGGCGAGCCGGGACCGCGCGTGCGTGTGTGCGCGCGTGTGTTCCACTCGGCCCGGGGGCGCATCTCTTAGTCCACCAGACACCGGCGCGAAGTCGCGAGGGCCATGGATCAGGCCCCGGGGCTGGCGCGCAGAGAATCCAGCCTCTTTCCGTTTTCTTGTCCTCCTCCCACCCAGCCGCGAGGAGCCAAGTATTCCCTGAGGCGTACGACAGCCCCGGCCCGGCGCTGCCCCTCGTAATGACACGTTAATAAATGTTTTCTTTTATCCGCTTTCACAGGGGCTCGCCCTGGTTTGCAAACACCCGGCTGCCTTTGCTGAAAGCCCAGAGCTCGCCTCTAAACACACACGCACACACTTGCCATTGGAGACGCCGGCTCGGGCCGATTCCCGAGCTAGATCGCGGGAGGAACTGCCCACTCGCCCGGGACCTTCCCACGCCTCTCCGAAGCTCTCTGAGAAATTAACTTGAGCTCAAGCGAAAGCAGAAGCGTTGCCCAGGCATGGGCCGGGAGTGGGAAAGAAAGGAGAGGCCGGTTCCCTTGGTAAAGAGAAAACTCGACTCCAGGTGGTGCTGTCTGCGCGATTTCTGCCCTCCCGAAACCACCAGAGGTCTGAGGGACACTGGCTGCCTGGGGAGGGTGAAGAGCCGCCACAGAGCCCACCAGTAGCTGCAGAAAGTGCAGCCGGTGAACTGGGGGAAACTGACCCTGCAGAGGGCAACAGCGCTGGCCTTGGGTGGAACCGTAACCCTGAAAATCCTCCATGGTATTCTATCCATTTATAGATATTGAAACCAAGACACAGCGTTCCAAGTTATTGGCCCAAGGTCAGACAGTTACAAGCAGTGGATCAGGATCTAAACCCAAGAAACCGAGCTCCAGCATAATATCTGAAATCCCAGGCTGTACTTATCTTACAAATCCTCCTTTCCCTGCTGGGATTTTTCTAGTTTCCTGATGGATAGTGTTGTCAAGTTTAATAAGTAAAAATAACAGGGCACCCATGGAGATTAAAAAAAACAAACAGAAAAATCTTTACTGTTTATCTAAAGTTCAGACAAATTGTTTTGACTGGGTTGGGGGCTCTAGGCTCCTCTTTGTACTAATCCTGAACTTGCTTTTCCAAGCCAGGGGCAGGTCTCACCTTTGGCCAGTGTGCAGTTACGGCTGGATACAGAATGTTGGGGTGTTCACTTTTAGGGACAACAACAAAAAGACTTCTCCCCCTTTCTTCCAGCATTAGTGCTGCATAAGAAGGGGCTACACTTTCTTCAGCATGGTTCAGTGGATGTGTGTGTGTGTCAGGAAGGGCCACACTCCCCGCAGTACTGTTCAGTGGATGTGTGTGTGTGTCAGGAAGGGTCACACTCCCCGCAGCACTGTTCAGTGGATGTGTGTGTGTGTGTGTCAGGAAGGGCCACACTCCCCACAGCACTGTTCAGTGGATGTGTGTGTCAGGAAGGGCCACACTTCCCATAGCATTGTTCAGTGGCTGCGCGCGCGCGTGTGTGTGTGTGTAAGGGCCACACTCCCTGGTCACTGTTCAGTAGATGTGTGTGTGTGTCAGGAAGGGCCACACTCCCCGGGCACTGTTCAGTGGATGTGTGTGTGTGTTTGAGAAAGAGTCACACTCCCTGGGCACTGTTCAGTGGATGTGTGTGTGTGTGTCAGGAAGGGCCACACTCCCCGCGGCACTGTTCAGTGGAGGCGCATGTCAGGCTGCTCCTGTAACTGAGAACTTCTGAGAATTGGCACTAGAAAGTGTGATGGCTTACACCTGCACTTGGGAGGCAGAGGCAGGAGGATCAGAAATTCAAGGTCACCTCTACTACACAGTGAGTCAGAGACCAGCTGGAGGTCTAGGAGACCCATTTAAAAAAAAAGAAAAAGAAAAGTCTTAGAAAACAAAAAAATTAAAACAGGTAGAAAAGCAGGTGTAATCAGTTTTGATGTCACGGACACGGCTCACACCTGTGATCCCAGCATTAGGAAGGCTGAGACTGTCTCACAGGTGTGCAAACAACACCAAATAAGTTTATATGGTATCTTTTTCCACTCTTTTCTTTCTCGGCAGCATGTAATGTTGTATTTACAACACCCCACACTGTGCGCCCCACGTGTCTTGGGTTCTCCTCCTGGGAGGAGGTTCTATGGCCAACTGAAGAGCATCTGCACCTGGTTATCGCTGGAAATGTTCGTTCACAGTTTTTGAGAACATGGCTGTTCAGAAAGGTTAGGGTCTTGCCCACAGCCCACTGTGGATGGGCAGGGGGCTTTCGGTCACCTCTTCCCTTCCGCCCCACTGCAGAGGCTGCGCCTGGCATTGGACCGGGTACCTCACTGCAACAATGATTTTCCCAGTGTCCCATGGAGGTCTAGGGCGGGAAAGGGAGGGAGGGTCAGGGCTGGAACCTGCATCCTGTTTGTTTTGAGGTTCTGGAGAATGTTCTAAAAGTTGGGGATTTACACCACAAAACAGTTCAAGAACCACAGTATGACCACACCCTTGTCCTTCAGATGGTGGTTCTCTCCGTAGTTAGGTGTGTCCCCCAGAAATTCCAGGAAAGGAGGCTTATAGTCGTCCAGCTGGGCCTGGGCACTGGAGGAAGATGGCACACTCGATTTCTTTTATGTTTTCTTTCTGCTTTGCAATTAAAAGGTCTAACGTAGGCACCTGACCCCACCTCATTCTTTACTGAGGAGGGGGTCAGAGTTTAAGGAACAACAGCTAAGGCACCCGGAGGGTCTGCAAAGTCTCTCCAGTCACACGTCTTCCCAAAGTCCTAGTGAACTCCTAACCCTGTTGGTCCGAGCCTCGGGCTGTGGCCCAGGCTCCTTCCAGGTTTCTGAGGACTCCCGGCCCCACTCAAGAACTTCTATGACTATCTAAAAATGTGGGGGACTTCAGCGTCAGATGTCCCCCAGCCTGGGGAGTCATGGCCTCTTCCACAGTTCAACTCTGGCCAGGGTAGGCTAAAACAGTCCCCAGACCTTCAGGACTTCCTGAGTCTCCAGTCCCCGCCTTTCTAAGCACGTGGTCTAGGCCAGCTTTCTTTTGCATGCCCTGTGCCCCTGATGGCATCCGTCACTACAAATGCCCCAGCTGGACAGCTGTGGAGCCTTGCAAGCTCCCCAGGCTGCCAGGCTGTCCCCCCACCTCCATTATTAGTTTTACTTGGATACCCTTTGTTCTGACACCCATACCTTGCTTTTCCCCTCTGGGAATCCCTTGGGAGTTTGTTATACAGGACATCGTGGGTTCTATTCACCCTACAGGGTCCTTTCTGTTCTTACCTCCTTGACTCTCTGGCAATGGTGGGAACCCAGATGCCTCTTTCTGAGACTTTCTGCATCTCAGCCCACAGGTTGAAACCCAGGCAGATTGCTTAAACTTTTTTTTGGCTGCATCTGGGCCAGAGTCGATGGTAGTTTATGGGGTTATAAAAGACAACCTTTTAACATGTCTCAAACAAATTGGCATGTAAAGGAGAAACACTAAATGGAGGGACATGGCTGGAGACTGGAGGCTCTGGCTGAGGCCTCATGCTCTGGGGCACAGGTGGCTTTAATAATGCCTGCAAGTTTGGCTGTGACTCGCCCCTCCAGGAGAAGCCTGCAGCTCTTCTCCGAGTCGAGATCCATCCCCCCAGCTCCTGAGTAGAGATGTGTTGTGCCAGGCCTTTAAAATAGAAATTTGAGTATCTTGCAAAACAGTATGAATTTGTGGTTTGTTGTGCTGAAATCCTTGTTAGAACCCAAGCTGTCTTGTCAGGAGAAATACCCTGGTATTAGGGAGAAACTGTTTCTATATCTTCAGATATTGTGATAATGAGAGCAGCTCCATAAGTCCCCATTAAAACAGAACACTAATTGTATTTCATATGGCCTCCCTGGGCCAGCACACGGTCACAGACAGGCTTTACTTCAGCAACACACAGCTATCTGTGCATCGCCACAGCCGTTTCCCTTTAATTACATGTAATTGTATAGTCTAATTTATTCTAACGCCTGACGCCTGAAAGTGCACATTTAGGATCAAGGGCTAGTTTGAGAGGGAGGAGAATTATAAACCACTACAATTGCCGCGAGCAATCGCGAGCAGTGATGGTGTTTACTGAGAACTCTTACCAGGGAAAGCGTGGGACAGTCCCCAGTTAAGACACTCTTCAAAGACCACGGGTCATGGAGACAAATGGACTCATTGTTTGATGTTATACCATTGGTCTGTCTTAGAGAAACGGGCCAGAAAGTTTAAATGTGTGAATCTGTGTCATCTATGTGGCCCTGGTAAAGAGGGTGCCCCGACGGTGTGAGGACGGTGGAGCTGGCAATGAAAGTAGTCGTGAGGCCCTGAGTAGAGCCAAGGCCTCTCTGCAGACAATGTGGAACAAAAGGATTTTTTTCTTTTCATGTTTTTTAAAAATTATCTTCAAGTGTGTCTGTGTGTGGGTATGTGCATCTGTGTGCAGTGCCCTCAGCAGCCAGAAGAGGGCGTCAGATCCCCCTGAACAGGGCATCAGGTCCCCCTGGAGCTGGAGTTTGAAGCAGTTATAAGCAGCCTGATATGGGTTCTGGGAACCCAACTTTGATCCTCTACAAAGGCAGCAGGGGCCATCACTCCACCCCTGGGATCTTTGTCTTGAGGAAAAAAGCACAATCCACTTGTTCATAAGTGATATTTGATCTAGGGCTTTCTCTGGGACAGTGTATCTAGTTTCATTATCAAAATCCAGCAAATCGCTTCTGAGCTTTGATTACAGCTCGTAGATTGCGGTTATTGGATGGTGGGGCAATGCTCGATGCTATTCCAGGGCAAGCGTCTAACAACGTGGGCTCAGCCATTGACCCCCTCCCCCACTCAGTTTTCTCATTTAAGAATGGAGCTGGGGGGCTGGAGAGATGGCTCAGCGGTTAAGAGCATTGCCTGCTCTTCCAAAGGTCCTGAGTTCAATTCCCAGCAACCACATGGTGGCTCACAACCATCTGTAATGAGGTCTGGCGCCCTCTTCTGGCCTTCAGGCATACATGCAGAAATAATATTGTATACATAATAAATAAATAAATTTTAAAAAAAAAAAGAATGGAGCTGGGGGGCTAGGGATGTGGCTTGTTTGAGAAGATGCTTTCTTTGGAAGCATGAGGACCTGAGTTCAACCCCCAGAATCTATGTAAAAAGCATTGCATGCCTGTAATTCCGGGGCTGGGTGAGGGTGGGGTTTGGGGAGGGTGATGAGGGAGGACACCTGATATTAATCTCTGGCCTCTGTCTTCATCTAGTACTGGCCACTTTATCTTTTGAGACAGAGTCTCTCACTGAGCCCAGAAATCACCAATTTTCAAGACTGGCCAGGGACCTGGACTCAGGCACACATCTCCCCAGTGCCTCTCTACTCTCCTTTTATGATAAAGTTATCGAACAGAATCCCTGAGAGGATGATACAGTGGATGCGTGTGAACCCTCCGCTTGAGGCCACAGTTGATTATATTTATCATGTGGGCTTGATATGTTGCTGGGTCCCTTGGCAGAAGGCTGCAGACACGGTGACGCCATCACCCCTCCGGACTGGAGCGGGCATCTCCGAGGAACACACTGCTTTCCCAGTTGGCCTTCCCATCATTATGGCATCTAAGGAAATTAACCGTAATTCTGTAATCACTCCCAGGTTGCTCCCATTAACAGGGCCCCATAAGTATTTTTTTCTCTGTTTCTCAAGCCATTTCCTGCCTCAGGGCCTTTGCACCTGCTCTGGCCTCTCCTAGAAAACTCAGTAGGTTTCACTCTGCCAGCACAGGGTTCAACTCAGATGCCTCCTCCCCCAAGACTCTTCCCTGAATGCTTTACCTAAAGACAACTTCCTGGCCACTCTTCACCCATCACCCCACGTTAGCATCTTCCTATAATACACAACCATCTGACACCCCTTTTTCTTTCCCCTGGTTGGCCTGGAGCACTTTGCATAGACCAGGCTGGCCTTGAACTCATGGAGATCCACCTCCCACTGCCTCACGTGTGCTGGGATTAAAGGCACGTGCCACCACATCTAGCTGACATTTCATTCTTATTTTGTGCCCATGGCCATTGGCTATGTTCCCCTCCCTGTGCCCCACCAGACACCAGCAGTAGAAGGCAGAGGCTGTGTCTGTCACCGTGATAGTCTAGTGTCCAGAATATCAGCTCCCACACAGTAATCCCTAGACGCTTGGTGAATGAATGAACAACCTGTAGATCAGGCTTCCAAACAGAAGAGGTGGTAAAAATAATTTGGATCCCCGTATTTAGGGACAGAACCCTGAACTCCGGCGGCACAGCTGTCATTCAGCAGCTGTGTGTCACCATGGGCCTCACTTTCCTGCTAATGGGGACAGTGCCTGTCTCTACCACCTACGGTCATGCATGGAATGGCGTCTGTTTTTTTTTTTTTTTTTTTTTTTTGGTTTTGGTTTTTCGAGACAGGGTTTCTCTGTGGCTTTGGAGCCTGTCCTGGAACTAGCTCTTGTAGACCAGGCTGGTCTCGAACTCACAGAGATCCGCCTGCCTCTGCCTCCCGAGTGCTGGGATTAAAGGCGTGCGCCACCACCGCCCGGCCTGGCGTCTGGTTTATACTAGCAGCCTCTCTTGAACTTAAAATATTATCTATTTACGTACATACGTACATACGTGTGTGTGTGTGTGTATGTGTGTGTTCAGATGGCAACTTTCCTTTTTTTAAGATTTATTTCTTGTGTTTACAGTATAAAGTCTGCATGTATGCCTGTACACCAGAAGAGGGCGCCAGATCTCATTACAGATGGTTGTGAGCCACCATGTGGTTGCTGGGAATTGAACTCAGGACATGTGAAAGAACAGCCAGTGCTCTCAACCTCTGAGCCATCTCTCCAGTCGCAGAGGGCAATTTTCAGAAACCCATTTTCTCCCTGCCCCATGTGGGCCCCAGGGATCACACTCAGGCTGGCAGGGCTGGCAGCCTGTATCTTGAACTGGGGGAACCATGTCACTGGCCCTTAACTCTTCTGATGAACATGAGATGGCTTAGTCAGGGCCCCTGATTTGAAATCCGCCTGGCTGTTCACTGGCTCACACTGAACTGCCTCCCCATGGGCTTCTCCTGGGAAAGCTTGCTGGCTGCATGGATGTTGCCCCATTGCTGGCCACATGCTGCCAAGTGACCAACCAGCCAGCTCCACCTCTGGCCCAGAGAAGGCTTTCCTGGCTTACAGCTGGCATCTAGTAGGTGGGCCAGAGCCTGTAGTTAAATATTTTGATTCTCAGGCTTGAGGCTATAGTTTGGAGGTTCTCACAGAACTGAGACCTGGCAGCACGCTGAGGAAGGGACAGAGACCTTTCTCCCAGTGGGGCAAGGGGGACCCAGCAGTGGGACTCTGCTATCTCATAGCTCTGGCGGGAATGTTGCCTCAGTCCTGGCTTCTAAGCAACAGGTATTTAACACTGGCTGCTCGTAAGCAGGAACATAGAGGGTTTGCAGCTTAAGTTGTCATGAACTTAAGTTTCAGCATAAGTTAGGGGGTGGGGAGGTGGCTCTGTGGGTAAGAACCCTTGCTGTGTAAGCACAAGGACTTTAGCACTCATGCAAGAGGCTGGGTGTGGCTGCGTGGGTGCCTGTAACCCCAGGGCTGTGAGGGCGGAGACAGGAGGATTGCTGGGCTTGCTGGCTGCCGGCCGAGCTCCCATTCAGTGACTAACAGACCCTTTCTCAAGGGAATAAACTGGAGTGATGGATCAGGATTCCTGGCATCCTCCTTTGGCACTGGTGTGCTCCTGGGTGTGTACATCAGCACACACCTGAACACACGTACATAACACACACACAGACACACATAGACCTGCATGTACATTACATACGTACTCACATAGAACAAGAAAAATGAATTAGTAAAGGCAAGAACAGCATTGGAAGTTAGGACATGGACTCCAACATAGCCAGGAAATACATGTGTGAGGTGGGTGTTTGTGTGTGTGTGTGTGGGGGGGGGTTAGAAGGGAGAGAGGTCTTTCCAGGGGCCACTTACCCAGTGGTAGAGAAAGTGCCCTACTTTTCTTTGGGGGAAATGGTCTCTCCCTGACTTCCTGGTGCCTCAGATGGGACTGCATTGATGATGTTTTTTGTTTGTTTGTTTGACTCTTCACAGTGGGGTGTCAGTTAGTAAGGCACCCTGGGTGTGTCTTGAGGACCTTTCCAGAGATGAGCAGCTAAGCGGGGAGAGAGCACTCGGCCTACTGTGACTCCATCCCATAGTCTGTGGACCTGGATAGAGTGAGAAGGGAAAGGACACGGTAGTCTGTCCCTCTCTGTTTTCTGACTGTGCATGGGATGCTGGCAGCTCCTGCATCCTTGATGTCCCTGCCTTGATGAACTGAAATAAACTCTTTGCCACTGAAAAGGGGTGGGGGTGGTACCTAGAGCCATATGCATAATATTCTCTCCCTCCCTCCCTCCCTCCCTCCCTCCCTCCCTCCCTCCCTCCCTCCCTCCCTCCCTCCCTCTCTCTCTCTCTCTCTCTCTCTCTCTCTTTCCTCCTCCTCCCTGGCTGCCATGATGTAAGCAGACTTTGTCTGCTGATGGGTTCAACCCTCTGGGACAGTGAGCCAAAAGAAACCCACCTCCTTAAACGTGTCCTCTCTGGTATTTTCGCAGTGATGAAAAGCTAGTTAGCCCCCCCCCTCCAGTTTTGCATATGTAACTCAGGGTTGGCAAACTCAGGCATTCTGCATTCTGACCAGTGATTGGTCAGATATGAGCACATGATCCTTTGGTGGACCAGTGGGAACAGGCTAGGGATTTTATTTTGCGCATTTGAGGGAGGCTGGCCACAATGGGTGGGGAGTGGAAACTGGCTGCTTGCGTTAGGGAGGTAGGATTCTAACGTGGTCCCCAAGGTTCCTAATCCCACTGTCCCCTTGGGTGTGGACAGGACTATGAGTGTAATGGTTCCAAACCAGAATGAGACTGAGGCAAAGGGAGTTTGCAGATGGGATTAATCTCCCAAGTCAGTTGATAGAATTTAATGAAAAGGGATTGCCCTACCTGGGCCTCGTTAGCCAGTCATAAGTATCAAGGGTGTTGTTCTTTTTCTAGAAGACTGTTCTCTAGCTGGCCTTAAGGGTGGGGGAGGGATAAATTGTCATCTTTGGAGGCCACATGGTGCAGATTTCTCTGTCTGATGACAAAATTCCAGAATTGTGGGCTGGGGAGTAGCTTGGTTGGTAGAGTGCTCGCCGGGCTTTAATCCCAATGCAGTGCAAAGCCAGGAGTGGTGGTGCATGACTGTAATTCTGGCACTGGGAGGTTAAAGGCAGGAGGATGAGGAGGTCAAGATTGTTTGAAGTTAGCCTGGGGTAGATGAGACTCTCAGAATGGAAATCAAAGTTCTACAGTCACGAGGAACTGAATTCTGAGGAGCTGTCGTCCCAGCCTGCTGTGACTCTGAGCAGAGGGCCAGGCTCTGGATCTCAGAAGTGTGGGGAAATAAATTGTGTTAGTTTATCCTGTGTGTGGTAACTTATGAGTGCTAGGGAGTGAATGCAGTGTGAACGCCTAGCTCAGTCAGCTACGCACGAAGTGAACCCTGCTGCACGTGGACTTTCAGTTATTTCAACCTTTAAAACTCTCCTCTTCCTGTCTTTTAACTGTGTTTCTTTTAAAAACTTACTATTGTGTGTGTATGGTGTACATAAGGTGCTAAGCATGTGGAGGTAAGAGGACAGGTTTGTAGGCTGTGGTTGGACTTTTATTTGGGCTGCCAGCTCACAAAAACAACCTGGAGACTTAGTATTAACAATGAAAGCTTGGCCTATAGCTTAGGCTTGTCCCTAGCTCTTAGAGTTTGAATTAACCCATTTCTATTCATCTGTGTGTTGTTACAAGACTCATGGCTTTTACCTCCCCTCCTGCATCTCTCTCTCTCTCTCTCTCTCTCTCTCTCTCTCTCTCTCTCTCCCCCTATCTCTCTCTCTCTCTCTCTCTCTCTCTCTCTCTCTCTCCACTTGGCTAGTTGAGCCACTGGAATGTGAGACTCTTAGTCTCAGGGTCATGGCTTCATGCCCCACGTTGGGTGCCGTTTTTAGTTGGATTTTTCTTTGGGCCACCAGCTCACAAAAAACAACATGGAGACTTATTATTAATCATGAAAGCTCAGCCTATAGTTTAGGCTTGTCCTAGCGCTCTTATAACTTAAATTAACCCATACTTTAAAATCTACATTCTTCCATATGCTTATTACCTCATCTCTATTATGCCCATCCTGGTTATTCCATGTCTGGCTGGTGACTCTGCCTTCTTCCCAGAGTTCTCTCTCTGCCAGGGAATCCTGCCTTGCTATTGGCCATTCAGTTTTTTATTAAACCAACCACAGCTATACATCCTCATACTGTGTAAAGGAATATCCCACCACAGTAGGCATTCTCTCCTTCCACCTTGTGATCTTGGATTTGAACTCAGATCCTCGGGCTTGCTTCCGATGACTTTTACCCACAGACCGTTTTTAAGCCTTGTTTCTTGGCAGATTCACAGGCTTGCATCCATGGATGGACCGATTTCACATGCCCGATCTATTTAGTTACTCACTGAGCCTAGGATCCTCTCTGTCCTAGGACTGAGCTGTGAGCTGTGTCTTCTGTGACTCATAAAGCAGACATCCTACACAGAAGCTGTAAGGACACACAGTCTGTCTACAGCCTCTGAACTCTTACTGGAACCTCTGTTGGGCACTTCAGGGCATGAATAACTGGATAGTGTGGTTACTGGAGGGAGCTGACACACATTTTCCACAACGTAGTAAATGGTTATGTGTTGCCAGCCGCAGAGAGTCTTTGTACATATTCCTTTTCTGTTCAACACCTATTTAAAAACGGCAATGTTATTCTTAGGCTCTGAGCCACAGGAAGCAGAGGAGCTAGATCCGGCCCGTGGGCTGCAGGTGGCTCACTCTGTTTTGGAACACAGACTGGAGGCAAATGCTTGTGCTTGAATCTCAGCTCTGGCCCTGATCGTCTGAGACCCTGAGCCAGGACTTTAGGTACCTTCCCTATGTAGAAAGGGGGTTCTGGGAGGACCCACCCTTCAAGGCAGCTATGAGATGGAATGAACTGGCATGCAATGCTCTGGGCATGTTTGGCCAGAGACAGGGCTTCCAATAACTCTTGGCATGGCCATTAAACAGTCCCTTCCCCACCTTGCAAACTCACAGCCAGGTAAGGCAGCCTCCTGGGTCTGCTGTGTTAGATCATGGGATGGAATCATTGGGTTTCTTCAAATCTCTGGATCTATCTAGAATGACTCTTGTGGCAGCGGACACCTAATATAGACGATGGATGGGGGATCCCCTGAAGGATGTGAACTCACATCTACAGTGTCTGTGGTTCCTCACAGTGGCACCATGAGGGAGATGGTATCTCACCTGGGGGCTGACAGAGCGCTGTGAGGCAAGATGGGCTCAGCCCCATCCTTCATCCCACTGTGCTGGCAGAACTGCTCAGCCTCAAGTTTCTGCCAACCCAGAACCTGGCAATGTGATCTTACTTGAAAATCATCTTTGATGTAAATAATTAAGATGAGTTCAGAATTGATGTAGGCCCTGATCCCAACACCAGGGTTCTCATAGGAGGAAGAAGTAGGGACCTAGAGAGACCCAGGAAGAAAGCTGTGTGAAGATGGGGATAAATGGGAGAGCCATGAAGTTACAGCCAAGGAGCCCAGGACTCCTGCAGACCTCAGGAGTGGGAAGAGGCAGGATGTAGGGGAATTTTTTTTATTTTTTCAAGTCAGGGTTTCTCGGTGTAGCTTTGGTGCCTGTCCTGAACCAAGCTCTTGTAGACCAGGTGGCTTCCAACTCAGAGAGATCTGCTTGCCTCTGCCTCACGAGTGCTGAGATTAAAGGCATGCACCACCACTGCCCGGCAGGTATAGGAGAATTTCAAAATAGTGACTGTCAGCAGATAAAAATTTCAGAACAGTGGTTAATCACATACCTGCAAGGATGTTTGAAGCGAGCAGATGTTGTCTGGACACTTTGGTGGGTCACTTTGGACCAAGGCAGGCACAATGTCTTGGAAGTGTTTATGACTTTGCTGGGCTGCATTCACCACCACCCTTCCGCCCCCCTCCCCCATTTAGGTCCTATCTAAAATGGTGTTCTTTCTCAAAATGGAGTTTTTTCTGCTCCTTCATGGGGTGGGGGGCATGATTCACACCTCCTTCTGAGAGGGAACTCTGTGTGATGCTCTTGGTACATGTATGCAACCTTTCTGCCCTGGACAGTGACTGGAGTTAATGGTGGGGTATCAGAGGGTGTTGAGGGGACTCAGCGTGAGGCCTGTGTGAGTCCCTTGCTAGAGCAGGAACACACTGAGAATGTTCAGCAAGGCTGAACAGGACCCAGTGCCTGGCGTCTCTAAGCTCTGGAGGCTGTGGACCAAGGCTACAGCCCCTGAGATCCACTGAGAGTACCTTGCACTCGGGCTCACCCTGGCCCTGTAAGTACCCGTGGTGACTCATCATTTGGGTTTACTTTTGGTTGGCAGTGGCTCTGTCTGGCACTGGTGCCCACAAGGGCTGGGCAGCTGGCCAGGATTGAATCAGAGGCTCCTGGGACAAGCCAGGCTCAACCCACTCAGTCCTCATCACCTTGGAGAAAGCAGCATGAGAATGAGAATGATCCTGACCGCTCACTGTGGTGCCCAGGAACTCGCTGCCAACAGTAAACTGGCCATGGCTGGGTAAAGCAGGACCCGAGCAGTGCCCGTCTATGAGAGGATCAGGGTCTGGCTTAGTCATGTAGACACAAGGCCTACAGCTACATTTTGAGGACCCCTGACATACACACCAGGGCTACCATGTCCACCACATCACTCTGCTGCCCTGGGGGAAGCCAAGCCTTTGCTCAGGCACAGCCACCCACCTTTCAAGGCTCCACATTCCCATCTTACATGGAAGCATCCAGGGCAGGTGACCCCAACCATCCACAGAGGAATTCTGGTAATTTAAACTTCTGCAATTGGCCTGGGAAGGTAGGGACCGTCATGTAGAGAGAACAATGTATAGTGAGGGTATTGGGTGGCCACAAGAGAAAACAATGTCTGCTTTCAAACATCCTACAACTGCACAAGCCCTGGCCAGGGCACTCACGACACCCCTGTCCCTAGGCCTGCTTATTCTTAGGGAACCACAGAACAGAGTGGGCAAAAGTGACTTGCTGGAGGTTCTAGAATGCTCTCCAGCCTTCCAAAGGCAGTACTGCATAGAAAATGGCATAGACTTCCCTCCCCAGCCTCTGCCTCCTGGGGGCCCTAATGCTGGGTGGGACTGGCTTCAATCCCAAGTGAACCTGTGTGGCTAAGGCAGCAGGGTGAGTCCTCAACACACAGGCTCATGTTCATAGGCAGACATGGCGGTAGCAGTGTATTGTCACAGCCTGAGCAATGTTACTGCAGACTTTGTAACGGCAAGATCAAAGTCCCACTCTGACCTTCTCACAGAAGCAGGAGGCTATTGCCCACCTAGGAAAATTGATCTGTGCATCCATGATTGGAGGATCTACTGATGGTTCTATCTTCCAGCTCTGTGACCTTGGTCCTCCATTTCTCCATGGCTACCAACATTGCCTCTTCCTTAGTTACCTCTGGAATTGTCCAGTAGCTCAAACAGGCCTATAGCATCCACAGAAGGATCAGCCATGCTGGCAGGGCCAGCCTCCCCTTCATCCGTCAGATTCCACACCAGCAGTTTTCTAAAAGCTCCCCGTGGCAAAGGCAGAGAGAGTGTGTGCGGTTTGCTGGCAGCTGCATTCCAGTAGGTTCATAAGGATGCGGAAGCCCTGCTCTGGCTTTCCCAGTTGGCGCTGACTCTTTAGGCAGTTAGTGAACTGAGAGCCTTCAACAGAGGCCACCCGTGGCAAGCCATTAGCAGACACTGTGAAGATCAGTGGCCACAGGCTGTCCGCCTCAACCAGCGTGGAGATAGCGCAAAGACCTCTAAGCAAGCATTGTTCTGGGGTGACCCACAGACTGCGCTGATCCTGCTGATCCCAGAGTGTCACTTCAGAGCGGGAAATCAGGAAAGGGGAGGGGAGGCTTCCAGGGCCCAGAGGCTGCCTGCCTGGGAGCTTTTGGGAAAGAACTTTGATCAGGTGGCCGGGGCAGCCAGTAGCTGTGGACGACAGCTTTGATGAGACATTTATTCATTTGACAGATCTCTTATGAGTGAGTAGGGAGACCTACATAGGATAGGCTTCAGACTCAGAGGCCTGAAAAGGTGACTTTCCCAACCCCTGCTCAAAGGCTGAGAGTGTAGTAGGAAAAAGATACTGAGAGCTAGTGACAGAAGCTCTCCGCCATTTTCTCTCCCTGCTCCCCCTCTTTGCTGAGAGAAACCTGAGCTTTGTTTTTTTGTTTTTTCCCCCAGGTGTTCCATGGCCAGCTCAGGGTGGGTAGCTCCTGGTTGTTTGTGTCTCTCGTTGTGGCCCCTGGCCCTGCAGCTTCAGAATCCTTGTGCAACTCATGAAAAACGTAGTCTTGGGTCCCCAACAGTCCCAGGCCCACTACTGAGCCGTCCCCTCCTCACCCTAGTGATATCTGACAAGCAGGAGAGAATGGGTGAGACTCTGCTCTCAGGAGACCTGTGGCTGTGGGGAGGCACACACAAATGTACGCACTGGCGGCCAACGTGCGTTAGAGAGGCCTTCTGGGATGGTTGTGTATGAACTAGTTTGCTTTAGGATACAATAACGAAAGTCCCTAGTGAGTGTGGTTCACAGGGTAAGAGACGTTGTTTTTCCCGTGACAGATGGGGGCTTGACGGGGGCTTAACTCAGCGCTCTGCAGCCCGGCTGCCTGGTTTGCTATCCATCAGCTGTTGTGGCCTCACTCTCAAGTCATGCTCCCTCTCAGTCACAAGACTGCTGGCAGCAATGGAAGTTACAGGAAGTTTTCTCTTTGGGTAGGTTAGCCTCTGTAGGTCATGTGTCCATGCCTGGACCACTCACAACAGCCAGGGGATTTCTAGCCATGAATGACATAGTCATCAAGATGGCTTGGGTCTGAGGACCTTGATGGTGTCCCCTGAACCACGGGGCTGCGTGGATGTGGAGTCAAGTACCTGGTAGGCATATGTTGAGCCAGAAGGCACCCAGGGGTGTAACAGTAAGTAGGCAGTCTCTTGGGCAGGGCTATGGGGTGCCCGTATGCCTTTAGACATGCAGAAGTGACAGGGATAGCAGCGTGTCTGCAGCTCTCTGCCCTGAGAGCTCCTGTGCAGGGTAGGCATCCAGGGGCAGCCTCTGAGCTCAGACCCTGAGCATTGATTCAGCCAGCCCAGGAGCATATAGCCCCAGGAGCTGCAGCCTGCAGTGGGCTCGCCTCTGAGCTCAGCAGGGCGTGGCCTGCTCACCAAGTGAGTAATTTTTCTGCCAAACCTGTCGGTTCCGGTTGTGCTCAGACCGGCAACCACCTCACAAAGGAGCGAGCCTGGGGACGACTGCAGCTTGATGACAGAGAAGCGGCTGTACTTATGACAAGCCAGATCATTGAGAAAGAGTTGGCAGGGCAGAAACATCTGGGACAACACAGCCCCATATTGTTACCACATGGCACAGGTGCGTCGAAGACAGCTATTGGTTGAGAGCGACTTTCAGATTCGTTTAATCTTCATTATGTGAACAAAAGGGGACGCGTGGTTCCGCCACTGGAGAACTTTTAGATGGGTCTGACCCATTCTTTGTGTGGGTCTACATTTTCAACTGGAAATTTCTGAGGTCTGAATGCAGGGCGTGTGGGCTGGAGCACCGCCAAGCGGTAGAGTGCTTGCCTAGCGGTAGAACATGCGCCACCCTCAGCATCAGCCACCAAGGCAGCAGGGGGTCAGTTCACATCTGATGAGTGCAGAGACAGGCGATGGCTACGAACTTCTCACTAAGTACTGCAGACCTTTAAAAGAGCAAGACACCCTAACTTTTATATTTACTAAACGTAAAATTGTTATTTTAGAGGTACGTAGGGTTAAAAAATAAAATGCCCATATTGTATTTATTGGCAAGTTGATTCTTTTTAAAGACAATGTTTCACTATGTAGCCTTGGCTGGCCTGGTACTAGCTACATGGTAGTTTGAGCATGGCCTTGAACTCACAGAGATCCCACCTGTCTCTGTCTCCCGAGAGTTGGAATGAAAGGCACGTGCCACCACGTCTGGTTCCTGTCAAGAAATGTAGAGGTGCTTGAGCTTGGTTGGCATTACATTTCTACTGGGTGGTGCTATTCCCATACGGGCGGTGCTGCCTGGTGTATGTCTGGGCACCACATTCATGCTTGATGCCCACAGAGTCTGGAAGAGGGTGTCAGACCACTTAGAACTGGTAATGAGCTACCATGTGGCCACATCCTTTGGAAGTGCAGTGTTCTTAACTACTGAGCAATCTCTCCAGCCTCCATTCCTATACTTAATACAAAGGTTTTGCTGCCTCTGCTGTGGTCTGGTTCAATGTCCCCACATCCATTGGCTGAGAGGAGCAGTGCTTTTAGGGGCCCAGGGGGGCCCTGTCTTGTTGTCTGAGATGTTGCTGTGTTCCTCTTCCAATCACCATGGGACTGAGCACAGTCAGTGACCAGCAACCTACCACTAGTGGCCAATGCCCGCTAGTAGCCCGGGGCTTCGGCTCCGCTGTGCGGCAGCTGTTGTTACGGTGAACCATTCCTACTCAGTCCAACCCAGTTCATCCTGAAGCTGGGGTTCCCAGCAGTCCATCTGTCCTCATTGGAGTGAGGAGTAAGGGAGTCGGCATGCCTGGAGCCTTGGGGCTGCAGTCCCAGCACGCAGCAAGTGTCAGGGACCCACCAACAGGCAACTATGGAGTCACCCCTGGGCCTAAGGGAGAGAGATTCTGCAGGTCCTTGGGGTTGTGGTTTTGTGCTCAATAGTTTTGCTTCTTCTTCTTTGTTTTGTTTTGTTTTGTTTTGTTTTTCGAGACAGGGTTTCTCTGTGGTTTTGGAGCCTGTCCTGGAACTAGCTCTTGTAGACCAGGCTGGTCTCGAACTCACAGAGATCCGCCTGCCTCTGCCTCCCAAGTGCTGGGATTAAAGGCGTACGCCACCACCGCCCGGCAGTTTTGCTTCTTTTAATCGCTCTCAAGAGACAGGCTGTCAAATGCCAATTATCCCTAAAGGAAGTGGACAGTGCCGTGGGAGGAAGGGCATTCCTCACTTCCCCTGTGACATGCCCATATGGCAGCACTGCCCGGTGGCCAGACTCAGAAGATGCTTGCTTCAAGTCCCAGGTCAGACCCGATGATTCTCTTCCTACTAGATTTTTCATCGAGAGTGTAGCCGGGCCAGGCAGTGTGTCTTGGAATAGACTGCCATATTTGTGCAATGTTTTCTTCTCTATCTCCTCTTTGATCCCCAGACCCAGAAGCAATATCAGCCATTGCTTTGTTGGCAGAGGTTAGCCCACATTCCTGCGCAATCTCTCCTTTTCCCCCTTCCTGGTAGTTTATCTTCCTCTGTGGGAAGGCAGGAATGAATGCTATTTCATTCCTGGGAGGCAGGTGGTAGATGGGACAATGACAACACTGTTCTGCTGTGTCCCAGCCACAGTAACACAGTCCTCAGATGGACTTTTGCTGGGCTTTTGCAGGATATGGTGAGGGACCAACTTGGTTGGATGAGACCTTTTGTGTGTGGGCAGAAGAGCAAGTCTAGAGAACAGGAAGTGTTGCCAGGGGCCAGGGAGCCTCCATCTGCCGGTGCTCAGCCTCACTCTTGGCCAGTTTATTCAATTAGCATGTATCAAGGAAAATCTGTGCACTGAGTATTAAGAACAACAGATTTTGTGTGCGTGGAGTCCACATTCAGAAGGCAGAGACAGGAAGTGAACAGTTAAACAAATCACATAAGCTCAGTTCATCTGGAGTGTGAAATGAAGTGTATAGATGGACCAGTCGCGGGAGCAGGACTGGGGTCCTGGAGAGATGATGGCCCTCTGCGAAGAGACGGTTTGTTATTTGGATATGAGTGAGGAAAAGGAATCCACCAAGAAAACAAACAAACAAACAACTATTGAGTACTTGCTTTTATTTAACACAGTCCTGGACATACTTGCCTAAGCAATTAGGCAAGAAAAGGTAATAAATGCCATGCAGATTGGAAAGGAGGAAATGAAATATTGTCTGTTCTTAGTGTTTGAGATATTTTAGTTGGGGGCCTCATCCCAGGCCCTGGCATCCATCTTTGGAATACTGGCCAGGAAACTCCATTTCAAGCCCACTCTCTTGGGAGTTGCCTTAGTCCAAACTCCACCTCCGAGAAAGCCGGCCAACCAGTGACCCCTCCTCAGAGAGGGTCAAGAAGGCCCGCCAAATGGTAAACCCTCCCCAGGGAAGGTCAAGATCATTCCCACAGGCTACTTAAACTGTCCCCCAGAGAATGAAAATGTAATCTCCGGGTTTCGCGTGGTCTCCCCTTCTCTCTCTCTTTCCTTCTCCATGCTTTTCTGGTACCACCCGGGAGCATTACATTAAATATGGGCATCTCTTAATTCAATTTAATTCTGTCTGATTGGAATTATTTGTGTCGGCAGAGAGGCTCATCTAAGAAATATTCCTAACACTTAGATGATATGATCTTATACACAGAAAACATTTATTTCATTTACTAAAACAAACAAACAAACCCATTACAACTAAGAAATGGATTCAGTAAAATTGTAGAATACAGAATGAACACACAGGCATACATGCACACGCATGCATGCACGCACACACACGCACACATACATGCATGCAAGCACACACTGCATTTTATAACCAAGCATGAACAGCTCACAAGAGAAATGAAGAAAGCAATCCTGTATATAAAAACATCCACAAGAATGAAACACTGAGGGAAATCTTCTAAGGAGGGACAGGATTGTGCACTAAAAACAAAATTCACTTGTGCTGAGAGAGGCTAAAGATGACACAGCAGACTCAAAGATGTCCCTCGTTCTCTCTTGTGCAGGAGGACAGAGCCTGGCAGAGGTCACGCTTCCCAATGAGGTGACAGATTCAGCAGCTTCCCCACTAAAATCCCACAATGCATTTTGCAGAAATGAAAAACAAAATTCATCCTAAAATTCATAAAGAATCTCACGAAACTCCCAAAAACCAGTCTTAGAAAGAGGAACAGAGCTGGAGGCCCCACACTTCCCAGTTTTCACACTGAAACCAAAGCTGCAGAGACAAAAATGACCATGTTTGTCCTAAGCTTTGAGGGGGCAAGAAAATGTTGCCAGGTAAGAAAGCCACTGTTAGGTCTCACAGGCTGTCCATTATGTCTAGAGATGAACTCTGACTTCTGTGGTCAGATAAAAGCCAGCATTTCTCAGGAATGTTTGAAACCAGTTCCTATCCGCTAAAAGAAGTCATTCCCCTTACCTCTGACAGAAGGGACATATGGCTCCATTCACATATATCTGTGGTTGCATATCAAAGCCCAAGCCACCCTCCAGGCTCCCTCAGTCCCTACTCACAAGTACTTGTTAAACATTTCAGAGTCCACACCAGCCTCCCCAGGCTTCCCTCCTCCTAGATACCCAATTATTCTCTTTATAAAGGCAGGCAAGACTTTCCCCTTCCCCCGACCCCTGCTGTTCTGTTTCTCCTTTCTACCTCAGAGCTCTCTATGGCCTCTTTCTGTCTCTGGCTTTCCCTTCCTGCTATTCCCACCCCCTTGCAGACAGCCCTGGCTATGTCCAGTTTGTTTCTTTTCTCTCTGATCTGGATGCTTCCTGATGTCTCTGGATTATTTTTCTCTTCTGCCCAATAAAAGCCTTCTTCTTAACCATACCATAAAGAAGACATATTGGCAGGTTCCTTACTACGCCCCCTTGTACACATCTGGTCCCAAAACCCAGGGGTACAAATGGATCCAATTCCAAGGGGCCTGGCTTCTCCTAACCAAACCGAGCAGCTGATTTGACTCCTAAGGTCTGGATGATTGGTTTCTGCTGTCTTCTGTCACCCACCGTATTCATCTCCAAATACCAGATATCTTCTCTTCAGCTGCTTCTCCTCCTCTGCTCTGACCAATTGGCTCTCCTCAGGTACTCAGGACTAGTCAGTGCCGCCTCAGAACTGCCCGTTCAGCTGTGCCATCGTGGCTCCTGCAGCTTCCTGACGTGCAAAAGCTATGCCAGTGCCTCAGGAAGCTTCACTTCTCCTGCCCTAAAGGCGGACTTGAAGACGGAGGGACAGGGAGGTCTCCAGGACTTTCAACTCAATGCTTGTCATTATTTCTTTGCCCATCTGCTCTTGGAGAGGGTCATTGGGTCCCTCATTACAGTTTCAGCTCCAGAAAGGAAGGGGTGACTCCCTGTGGTGTCACATGCCCAAGGCAAGTGCTGGCTCAGTATGTATTGGCCGAATACCCAGCTGACATGGGGTCAAGGGGACAAGGGCAGAGATAGTGCTTGCCTTTGACTCCCCACCTCGGCACACTGTAGGCTCAGTAAATATTGGCTGAATGAATGAATGAATGAATGGCATCTTTCAGGGCCTGTGGGTGCCTCCCTACTGTCTACAGGACAACCACCCCCTTCTTCCTCTCATCTGTTTCCTTGCCCCTCTTGGGTGGATTTGTCTCATGCACGCACGCACACACACACACACACACACACACACACACACACACACAGAGAGCTGCTATCACAGCTCCTCCTGCCTGTGTATTTTGGGCCATCTGACAAGGGCCCCCTTCAGCCTGTGGGCTAGGGCACCTCCTCTGATTGGCCTGCTGTCCATGTGTGGCCCTCCTAGAGATACAGCCAGACAGGTTGTAGATCTGGAAGTTAGTTGTCACCTGTCTGCCCAGTGCTGAAAACATCCCGGGTCCCTGATGGCCACACCTGTGGATGGAGGAGAGGCGTGTTTTCAGCAGGCATCCAAGGGCACCGTTTGCAGAGGTTGGAGCCTCCAGTCACACCCAGAGTGACTGCTCAGTGTCTCCTCAGGTCAGCACTGCCTCAGGTACTCAAGATGATGAGGACCAGCTGCACTGAGGAAGACCCCAGTTTCCCTGGATGTCCCAAAAAGGGCTGTGAAGTCTAGAGCATAGCCCCAGACCCTGGCCTGGGAGTTGCATTGGTCTGGACTCCAAATCCCAGCATGCCACTCCCACAGGGTATTTAAGTGGGCTCCCAGAGGAGAAACACGTGGTTCTGGGTTTGCATGTGCTCCCCGTTTCCTGTCTTCCTGCCCTGCACTTGGCCACCCCAGAGCGCTGTATTTAATAAAACGATGGACATTTTAATTTGGTTTGATCTGACCTAATTGGATTTCTTCGTATTCATCTTAGGATTTTTCCTAACGGGGCCCCAGGAGGTGTTGATCCCATAGCTACTTGTGGTCTAAATCCATCTCACCTGATCATTTGCAGAGCGCTTGATCCCACCAGAGCCAGGCTCTGCCCTCCTAAGGAAGACAGCCAGGTTAGTATGGTAGGCACGCCTTGTCACACTGCTGTGGGACTTAACGGCCATCTTTCCCACTCATGGCTGAGGTTCTTAGCACTTCTAGAACTGTCCCTCCATGTGCCATAGTGTTGGGAAACCCAGAGGCCTCTACTATATTACATTATTAGACTACATTTCCCAGTCTGCTTTGTAGTTAATATGTAGCCAATCGAGTACAAGCATTGTCTCTTTTTATGTTTTCATTGGTGGGGAGGGAACAAGTACCCAGTATCTGGGAGGAAGAAGATAAACGGCATAGAAACTCAAAGAGTACAAGGTGGCGGGAACAGGGGCCCCGTTTCCCTATCTTAAACAAGAGTGTAATCATGCTCACATGCTCTGGTTTCTGGAAGCTGGTGTGCTGAAATGTAGAAAATTCAAAACCAGTGGTCTAAGGCGGAGGTAGAACTACTGGTTCAGAGAACTGAAATACAGGTGTAAGGAAGCCTGGTCCATATGCAAGACCAAGCAAGCTGCTGGTCTGAGAGCAGGTGGCCCTGAACTTCCTCCTGCTCGCTGCAATTCCTTCCATCCCAGCCAGTTCCCTTCGCTGGTTTTCAACCTTCCCAGGGTCCCAGAGGGGCTCCCTTACTGGTGACAATGGAGCAACACAGGGGGGTGTGATTTTACAGGCGTCCTGGTTCCCAGCCGGTTCTGCCAACTCCAGCTTCGGGATGTGTTGCTTAGCAACCCCATCCCATCTTCCCTCCCTCTCTAAACCTCACCTCCTCCTCCCAACTCTCAAAGCACCCCTGGCTTCCTGGGTTTATTTCGACCTAAGACCATGTTTTCCGAGCCTAGTGACTTCATAGGCTCATGTCTCTGGACTGAGCAGTACTGTCCCCCGAGCCACTTCCATCCCATCCTGTTGTTAAGGGACGTTCCTCCTACCTGCCCTGTGGTGGTCCTGAGGATGCTTCCTGGCTGGTGGTTCTGTGCGGAGCCTTTCACACACCACCTCATCATTCTGCCAGGGAGTCTGTGAGAGGGGTCCAACTTCTCACTTTATAGCCAAGGCAGCTGGGGTTCAGTCAGGAGACAGGGCTTGGTGGTCAGAGGGGGCTTGTAGCCTCTCGGTTGCACCTGGGGCCCACACTTCTAAGCACAACTCACTGTTTGCTAAGTGAAAACATTCTCTCTAGTCTCATCTCTTCATGCCCTGTGTTTACTCATCCCTCAGATGATGGTTTGCTGGATTTTTTTTTCTTTAAATAAGCTTGTTTTTGTCCTTACCAAATCACTTCTATTGAAAAGAAAACCCCATCACCGTGGTAAATAGGAAGCCAGCGGACTGCAGCTCTGAGGTAACCATAGAAATGAAAACAGTTGGCCTAAACAGAGGGGCTGTGCCTGCGAGAAGCCCCTGCCTGTCCCTTTCTACAAGAGGGTGATCAGCTTGGTTTGGCGGGTATAAAAGGTACTTTAGTATCCAACTGAGGTCAAAGAAAGGATTAGAGGAGAGTTCCGTGGTGCTCATGGCCTCTCTCAGCTCTTCTCGCATTTGTTATTTGGAGTGGCTGGAGAAAGGCAGGGGATGGGGGTGGGGTTGGGGAACAGGAACACACAGGGAGGAGAGGGGGCAGGGAACGCCTGGCCCACACAAGCAGCAAGAAGCCAGTATCCTGGGACGAAGGGTGGTGGAGGTGACAGAGAGGGCTGAGTCCCGCAGGGCCCCCAGTCACACCTAATTCTAGACCAGAGCAAGAACTTCCCATGGGGCCCAGAAGAAGGGCCCACCAGTGCTGGAGTGAGTGTGGCAGCCCCAGCGGACAGGGCAGTATTTTCTCACTGTACGGTGGTGTGGCATCTGGTCCTCCCTTCCAGCAGGTGCACTGCGCATCCTCTAAGGCTGAGATTTTGGGATGTGAGGAGACTGGGTATCTATCTCTGTGTTAAAACTACCTGTCCATCCCTCAGCAGGGGCTGCTGCTAGCTCAGTGACAGAGAAGCAACATGGCAGGGACTGCAGGCCATGTCCTCTGGGAAGTGCTCTGGACTGGATTTCGGAGCCCTTGTCAGCCTGAAGAAGCACAGTGACACCGTGCCCTGGGATCCCATTGCATCCACGCCTGCTGCCCTGACTGAACCCATCGACTTCCTGTCTCTTTGTTCTTTTTCTGTTGTCAGCAATTTGCATATTTCAAGCCTGACAGAAAGGTCAATAGGTGTTGGGGAGTGGGGAGGACTTGAAGGACAACCGAAGACATCTTTCTTTGAACTGCACCACTGCAGAGAGGAGCCTAGGACAAGGGACCTTAAGTCATGTGTCCATCTGTGTGGGCTCCCAGGGCCCAAGGAGGGAGAGTCCATTTACCTGGAGTCATCAAGAAGAAGGGCAGTGGTACCACACTGAGGACTGTCCACCCAGGGATGCTGAGAACCAGAGGCTGGACCCTCTCTGCCACAAACTGACCATGTGTTGGGCGCACGAGAGTTGCAGCAGGCACAAAACGCCTGGCAACAGGGCAAGTAGCCCAATCAGAGCTGGGGGTGTGGTCAGTGGTGGGTTGAAGAAAGTCACCTGGAATGCTGTGTGTATGTCTGTGGTGTGCTTTTTCACATGTATAGGCACATGTGTGTTGGGGTACGTGTATATGTGGAGGTCAGAGCTTAACATGAGGCACCTTCCTTTTGTTCTCCACCTTAGTTTTTGATACAAGGTCTCTCACTGAACCTGGCACGTATAGATTCCTTTTGACTGGCTGGCCAGCAGGCCCCAGGGACCCTCCTGTCCCTGCCTCCCTGGTGCTGGAATTACAGGCATATGCTACCAGGCTGCGGAACAATCCTGGTACACTGTGAATATATACTACTCTCATTGGCTAATAAAGAGGCGACTGGCCTATAGCTTGGCAAAAGAGCCAGACTAGGAGGATGCTGGGAAGAAGAAGGGTGGAGTCTGAAGAGACGCCATGAAAGGCAGAGCAAGCAGGATAGGAAGTATGTACATGAGGTAAACAAACCTGGGGTAGGACATAAATTAATAGAAATGAGTTAATTTAAGTTATAAGAGCTAGCTAAAAATGAGCATAAGCTATTGGCCAAGTATTTATAATTAATATTAAGTCTCTGTGTGGTTATTTGGGGAGCAGTTGGTGGGACAGAGAAACTCTGCCTACCTTACCACACCTGGTTTTGTCACATGACCCCTGGGGATCCAGACTCAGGTGTGATGAACCATCTCCCCAGCACACCCAGGGGGGCGTTAAGTTGCTTTAAAAATTATATTTATTTTTATTTATTGTGTGTGTGTGTGTGTAAGCACCCCCCTCAAACATACGATGGCACATGTGTGGAGGCCGGAGGATAACTTTTGAGATTTGCTTTCCTCTATTTACTATGTAGGTCCTGGGGGTTGAATTATCTGGATTGACGGCAAGCACCTTTACCCACTGAGTCAATCCAACCCCTTCTTAAAAAACAAAACAAACAAAAGACAAGCATAGTTCTTTGGGGTGGGTATTCTTTTGAGTTCAGAAGAAATCTTCACAAGGTTGAAAACTCCTTGCTCAGGCTGTGTGCTGACCATATTCACTTAACCTAAAGACAAGCAAGGCTCTGTGTCTCCAAACAGGTGGTCGTTTATCCAGGTGGACACCTTTGTCAAAACTCACTAACTAGGCCCTTGTTTTATTGGCAGGGTCCCAGGCAGTGCCTTGGTGTGCATGAGGAATGGGCTGTAGGCCAATGCTCAAGTCTACTGTGTGTATGGTGTTGTGCTTGCATTTGGCCCGCACATTATAGGCTTAGGAAATTGCTTGCACATTATTTCCAATGGCTGATTTACAAAGCATTGGCACAGGGTGGGACTATTGAGCATTCCCTGTAGGAGGACGGTCCACTGGTATCTTCTAGTAGGCTGAGAATTATTGTAAGTAGGCACTGTGAAAGCAAACTTTTCTCAATCCCCTTTCCAGGTCCCCTCTCAGCTATAACACCTGATCCAATGTAAAGACCATGTGGTGGCCATCACATAAGATGGCAAAGTCTCCATGTGCTCAGTGCAGAGGCATTGCTTATTCTGAGACAGGGTCTGCTGTGAATCCCTGCCTGGTTGTTAGGTTTGCTTTCAGTTTTGTTGTTTCTTTTAAAAGCCCAGGTCTCTGGTAGCCCAACCTTGTGGTGATATTTGTTTGGGCTGTAACAAATTAAGCTTATCTGAAGATCAGAGTATGGAGCTAACCATACTAGTCAGTCACAGAGGCCAGGCAGTGGTGACCCACACCTTTAATCCCAGCACTTAGGAGTCACATGCCCAGCACTGAGGAGGTGGAGGCAGAAAGGGATATGGTTGGACAGAGAGAGGAATATAAGGCAGAGGAGACAGGAGCTCATTGCATTCAGTCTGAGAATTCATGGAGACAGGATTTTGCCTGCTTTGGTCTGAAGATTTGGTAGAGATAAAAGGTCTCTCTAGTATCTGGTTCCTTTACTTCTCTGACTTTTCAACATTTACCCTGATCTCTAACTCTGAGTTTTTATTAAGACTAATTAGAATTTGTGCTACAAAACCTAGCCTCAAGCTTGCTGTGACAATGACCTTGCACTTCTGACCTGCCTGCCTTCAGCTTATAGAAGTATACTATGTGCCTAGTTCTTTTCTTTTTTTTTTTTTCCCCTTTGGATTTTCGAGACAGGGTTCCCCTGTGTATCAGTCCTAGCTGTCCTGGAACTAGTTCCTATAGATCAGGCTGGCCTCGGACTCACCTGCCTCTGCTTTCTGAGTGCTGGGATTGAAGGCGTGTGCCACCACTGCCAGGTCCCATACGCCTAGTTCTATGTAGTGATAGGAACTGAACCCAGGGCCTTGTGCATGCTGGGCGCTTGTCTACCTGCCTTCTTCTTTTTTTTTTTTTTTTAGATAGGGTCTTTCTTACTCTGTAGCCCAGACAATTCTTACTCTGTAGCCCAGACAACTCAAGACAATTCTTCTGCCTCAGCTCCCTCATGCTGGGATGACAGGTATGAGCTACCATACCCAGCCTGGTTTCAAACTCATCATCTTCTTAACTGCCTTGGATTTGCCGAGCACATGTCACCATCCCTGGCCAGGAGTAAATTCCTCATTTTTGATCCAAGGGTTGGGTGATCCAGAGGGTCGATGGTCAATCCTAGAAGTCACAGCTAGAACAAGGACCTCTTGGAAGCCACAAATGGGAAAACAAACCCAGGGGCCATGGCCAAAGCTGGAGCGAACTCAGTAGAGCACGCAGGGTTTTAAATGACCCCAGAGGTTGGAAAGGACAATGGCAAAGATGCTCAGCTCAAAAATGGAAGTGAAGGGATGAAGCCAGAGCAAGGAGGGTAGGGAGTGCAGAAAGGTAAGAGCCACACCCAGTGTGCACAGGGATAGGGAAAAGCGAGGCTTTCTATTTCTGGAGCGGGAAGGTGTGGGAGCAGGGGAGTCAGACAGAGGTGGAGCAGGGCAGAGGGCAGCTCTGGAGGTGGGTGGAGGCAGCCTGAGGCAGCAGACAAGCAGATACTTCCAGATGAGTTAGTATCTCCCCACTGCTTCAGGCTTCAGGGAACTTTAAGTCTCTCCCCTCCCTCCTTCCCTTCTCTCCTCCTTCCCTCCCACCCTTCTTTCCTCCCTCTTTCTTTCTTTTGACACAGGTTCTCAGGTTTCTAAAGGCTGTCTTTACACTTGCCAAGTTTCTGAGGATGACCTTGAACTCTTGATCCTGCTGCCTGCACCTCTCCAGTGCTGGGTGACAGGCGTGAGCCACCGTGCCTGGGTTGTGCTGAAGGAGGTTTTGTAAACGCCGGGTAAGCACTCTGCCAGCTGAGCGACACATGTATTTCTCAGTGGTCATGTGTAGCTGCTTGGCCTCTAGGTTATGCAGAGCAGAAATGAAACTTCAGAAGAGCGGATTGATGTCTGAAGTTCTGTTGAAACTGGAGAAATCTGAGCTCTGCGGTCTCTTGGAGGCTATGTGTGTGTGTGAGGAGGATGCAGAGTACAGAGGTCAAGAGAGGCCTGCCTGGGAAGATGTTGCCCAGAGCAACAACCTGGGGGAGGGGGGAAGGGAGTAGGAGGAACCAGCCTAGGCACTGTATTTAGAAGCCTTGGACAGGGCAGGGCAGGGTAGGAAGTCAGGAGATGGAGGACTGGCACCCACACCCTTAGGGACTGGTGGCTCACTTTTGGAAAATGTCTTCTGTCTTCAATCAGAATTGCACTGTGGGTGGCAAGTATTGTGTATAAGCCCAGACAGTAAAGCATCCAGTCCATAGGTGAGCTTGACTCATCCCTAGGTGTGTACACCTGAACCCACTCCTCTGAGAAGGCACAAATCACACAGAGACCCTCAGAATCCTGCAGGGCAGGCCCACCCTCTTCTCTAACACCCAGGAACCCGTGACGGCTCCAGAAACCCATCCCAGCTGTTTCGAGTATTCCTTGCACCCGTGTTTTATGAGTTAGACTCTTTGAAAGGGGACCTGCCCATGTTGGCAGGTTTCAATTTCATCTCGATTCTGTTTGCCTGGTAAGGAAAGCCCCAAATCACAGTAAAGCAACAGCAGGCATCTGGAAAAGATTGATGAGTGTGTTTTTAATCACCAGGAGAAAACCCAGCCAGAGAGTCGGCCAGCTGAACTGAGAGTTTGGGGGACGAGGCCAGCCGCAGGCGATGGAAGTCTCAGGGGTCCCAAGAAACAGCTTTCCCCAGAGACCTCTGCACGAATCCTGGGGCACACAGGGCTGGGCTGGTTCTGAAAGTTTGTTTGTGACTGAGAAATTTTCACTCCCACATCAAGAATAAAAATGCCACTTCCCATCACTCCGGTTCCTTCATTTTTCTACCCCTTCCTCTTTCTCCTCTGACTTTTATCTTGGAAGAAAAAGAGAAAGAGAGAGAGAGAGAGAGAGAGAGAGAGAGAGAGAGAGAGAGAGAGAGAGAGAGAGAGAGAGAGAGGTTTTGATTTCTGAAGACGTCTTTCTCATCCTCCCCTGTGAGCTGCCGAGCAAAGAATTAATTTAGATTTTTGCAGTGTTGGGGCCTCGCTCATTAAATGAATCCCATTGTCTCTTGGAAGCCCAGGCAAGTTAGTTTAATGATGCCTCCCTCAGTCCTTCCAGTTCCTCAACAAGCGCCCCGTGTGCCTTCTGGCTCTCTCTACTAGAGCTTTGATGGCAGCTTTTCAGTTTCCATTTGGTTGTGCCGAGCTCCAAACCCCTCCCTCACCAACCCCACCCATACTCTAGTCAGAGAGCCCCTCTTCTGCACCCCTTTCTGGTGCCCTGTGGGGTCTGCTCACCCCGTTTCCATGGTTTCTGTTCCTACCGAAAGTGTGACCGTAACCAGCCAGGCTGTTCGGATTTTTTAAAGACTACGTAGAGATGGGTTCCTCGTGTCCCTGTCAACAGTTCATGTTTGCTGGGATAGGATGTGCTGGTGGCAGGGAGAGATGGCATTCCTGTGCCTGTGTAGTCTGATAAAGGGCACAAACACTTGTCCCCCAAAGGAACACGTGAGAAAGCGTCCTGAAAAGCCTCTTCACCTCTCTATATGCTCCCCCACCCTGTGAGGAAGTGGGCAGCCATAACAGTTTCATCTCCCCTTCGCAATCAGGAAAATTTAAACAAAGAAAGAAGATGGCCTCTTGTGTTGGAAAAAAAAAGTCTCCATGAAAAACTTCACAGGCTTGATCTTGTTGCATCTTAGACCATTGCTAAGCACTTCATGGACTTACGTCCTTTGCCTCCTGAGTCCGTGACCCCAGCAGGTCTGGATCTGTGGGAAAGTTGGCTTCCTGGGGTGATTGACTGAGGCAGGTGGAGCTTGTGGAGCTGGAGTCAGTGGTTAGGAAGCGTTCTTCTGGCCGATGCTCAGGCTGGGGAGGAAAAGGGGGTTACTCTGAATGCTTGTGGGGGGCAGAGTGGGCCATGTCTTAGGGTAGGGAGGCTGCCGGAGGGTGGTGGGAGCTGGACCCTGGGTCATGCCAGGGGTATGTTCCGAGACATAGGGATGTTCACTGGCCATGGGCTCTGTGCCAGTCAGCTTCTGCTGTGTCACGAAGTCCCCCACCCTTCAAAAGGTAGTGGCTTAAACAAGCCTTTGTTGTCTCCAGTTTCTGAAGGTTGGACTTCTGGGCACTTGATGAATGGGTTGGAGCTCCAGATTCGTGCAGGCTAGCAGCGGGGTACAGCTATAGGCTTTGAGGGTGTGCTTAGAAGGGCGGAGAAAGGCAGACTCTGGACTTGCTCATGTGGCTCCTGGCCCCACATTTCCTCCCTCAGCACATGTACTTCCCCGCCCCGGGCATGGCACTGCATGGGAAGAACACGGAGTCCAAGGCAGGGGCATCCCTGAAGGCCAGCAGCCAACGGTCGGATGTCTCTTTGTCATTAAAAAGGTATTTAGAGGGGCTGAGGAGATAATCCATAAAACCCGAGGACTTGAGTTCCAGAACCCACATAAAAAAGGGGGTGTGGTGGCACACATTTGAACTCCAATGCTGGGAAGTGGAGACAGACGGATCCTCGAGGTTCACTGGCCAGCCAGTCTTGTCTAACTGGTGAGCTCTGGGCCAACGAGAAACCTGTCTTAAAGGAGCTGGGACTGCATTTCTGAGGCTGACACCTGAGGGGACGGGACAGAGGACATGAAGAATGGTCGTGAGGTGTATGCTTCTCCATCTTGAATGTCCCTGCACGCTTGCGTCGGTGCCGTGAGACGCTGCTGTTGTTTTTCATTTTCTTCTCTTCAGGGGAGGAGACAAAGCCTCATTAGCATGAAGCAGCGAAGCAGCAAAGAGAGGGTTAGATGGCAGGAGCGGCTGCGCCTGCAGCCAAGCAGGGTGGAGTCGCTACTCCAGCCCAGAGACTCAGAGCGGCCAGAGGCAGCATATGGCGATCTGGCTGAACTTCAGTAGAGGAGGGGATCTGATGGCAGCTGTGAGTACCAGGGATTGCCGCTGCCTCCATTCCATGCCCCGGCGTCAAGGGGCAGGTGAAGCGACTCTTCAACTGTGTCCCCATGATTAGAGATCCTGTTGAGGTCCTCCCAGGGCTGGGGAAGGAAGTCTCCAGAGCTCACCTCCCTGGACAGAGAGGGGGACTGTTGAGTAAGGCTGTGTCCTGTGTGAAGTTACTATGTATGGTATAACAAATGGGTTTCCAGGGTCAGCCTTGCCCTAGGAGACTCCATATTCTACAGCTTTGGACTCCATCTTGAGGGCGGTGGATGAGTGTGACTTTTGGGTGGACCCTGGAGCTGCACCGTCTGTCAGGTGCCACCCACCCAGCTCAGACTGATAAAAGACTTATTCCATGTTACAACTTCGTTAGGGCGAACTGAGATAGCATGTGGGGGTGCATGGGTGTAGGGTGTATTGAGACCCTATCAGGGAAGCCCAAGAACTCATCAGATACACCAGACCAAGGGAAAAACGACTCCTCTGGACACCTTAGTGATGTTACCCATGTGTGACAGTGCAGTGACGTGACTCCACACCAATCTAGCATCCATACCTGGTGTGTACCTCAAGGACCAATAAGCGGAGGGCTCCCTGATTGGTCCCCTGATCCTGGTGCAGCCTATTGACTGCCTGCCATCTGGACCTGAACTTGCCATTTCCATCTCTGGACCCAGGTCTGCCCTTTCACCTCACAGCTGGAGACTTTCACTCTCAAACCATGACTTCAGCAGTGGTGGTGACAGCCCCTCCCAGCGCTGCTGTGGTACGGTATCTATCTATCTATCTATCTATCTATCTATCTATCTATCTATCTATCTATCTGTCATCTATTTTACGTATACGAATGCTCTATCTACATATGCATGGGCATGCCCAGCAGAGGGCAACAGATCCCATTATAGGTGGTTGTGAGCCATCGTGTGGTTGCTGGGAATTGAACTCAGGTCCTCTGAAAGAGCAGTCAGTGCTCTTAACTGCTGAGCCATCTCTCCAGCCTGTGGTATCATATTAATACAGACCGTTGGGCCACTTGTGAAGTGTTTTGAACCCTGCTGTAGCCTCTTTAACTGTATTTTTCCTGTAAAGATGCATGCAGACACAGACACACCTCCTATGCGCCTTATGTTGTGTAATATGAGAGTTAGTATTGGTAATTAAGACAAGAACAAAGGAATCTGCATTTGCCTCCCCAGGTTACCAAGGCAGGTGGATTATACAACAAGCTACTGCCCTTGAAATGGCTAAATCTTGTGAATTTATTGTTGTTTACTGATAATAATGATCAGGAAAGGACATCTTGCGAGATCATGGCTAAGTAAGCTGTAAGGACATCAAGGAGACAGTTTTCCTGCAAGGGCGAACCTTGAGTGTGTGTTTGCATAGCATGTAGGAGTTTTGCAAGGAGTGATGGGTCTGGGCAGAGTGGGAAGTGAGATGCAGTGGGATACAGTCAGGGAGTCAGGACCATATGGCCGGGGAGGTTTTAACAGGAGCCTTGTGCCTGCCATGTGGAAAGTGGCCTGTAGGGGGCGAGATGGAGACAAGATTGGTGAGTAGATGTCTACCCAGCTCAGCCTCCCAAGTGCTGGAATTGAAGTTAGGTACTATTAATGCCTCTTGGCTCCTTCAGCAAATACTGGCTGAGCAGACACTGTGTGTTGAGTGCATTCTAGACACAGAATATAGCATTTTCTTTTCTGTAGTACTGGGGATGGAACCCAGGGTCTTGTGCATGCTAGGTTATCACTCTACCTCTGGCCTGTGTCCCTAGACTTGCGTTTTTAAAAGACAGGTAGCAACACGCACACACACACACACACACACACACACTCACACAGTGGGGGGAGGTGCAAGATGGCTGTCTTTGGAGTTAGACCTGGAACTGTGGGGGAGAAGACCTCTCTCTCTCTCTCTCTCTCTCTCTCTCTCTCTTCCTCCCCCTCCCCTTTCTTCTTCTTTTTTTCAGAATCAGAGTTTCTCTGTGTAACAGTCCTGGCTGTCCTGGAACTTGCTTTGTAGACCAGGCTGGACTCTAACTCACAGAGATCCACCTGCCTCTGCCTCCCAAGTGCTGGGATTAAAGGCATATGTCACTATAGTCTGTCCATGAGGAAGACCTTCTTTTTTTTTTTAAATTTGTTTATTTATTTCTTTATTAAAGATTTCTGCCTCCTCCCCGCCACCGCCTCCCATTTCCCTCCCCCTCCCCAAATCAAGTCCCCCTCCCTCGTCAGCCCTAAGAGCAATCAGGGTTCCCTGCCCTGTGAGAAGTCCAAGGACCACCCACCTCCATCCCGGTCTAGTAAGGTGAGCATCCAAACTGCCTAGGCTCCCACAAAGCCAGTACGTGCAGTAGGATCAAAAACCCATTGCCATTGTTCTTGAGTTCTCAGTAGTCCTCATTGTCCGCTATGTTCAGCGAGTCTGGTTTTATCCCATGCTTTTTCAGACCCCGGCCAGCTGGCCTTGGTGAGTTCCCGATAGAACATCCCCATTGTCTCAGTGTGTGGGTGCACCCCTCGCGGTCCTGAGTTCCTTGCTCGTGCTCTCTCTCCTTCTGCTCCTGATTTGGACCTTGAGATTTCAGTCCGGTGTGAGGAAGACCTTCTTAAACAGTTTAAGGATTAATCGGAAGACAAGGAATAGACCCCGGGCAGTGGGGTGGGGAGCTCTGCAGTGAGGTGAGGTGAGCTTGCAGCCTCACTTCTGCAAGAATCGCCCAGGTCCTGAATTGGCTGTGATGGTGAATAGGGGTAGGAGAGCTAGAATGGAGGGGAGATCAGAGGGATGGAGTCGAGGGGTGGGGAACTCGGTGGCCATCAGCACAGAAATGCAGTCCTGGTCAAAGGGTGGTTCTGCCCATCACTGGCTCTTCACTGTCTCAGCTCCTGGCCCTTAGGTCTGTCCTGTGAGTCATCAGCAGTGTGTGGAACCTCTTTCTGAAAGGCAGGTTCCTCTGGCCTGGATTAGGCTGAAGTCTTTCTTCATCCTGCCCAGGACTCCTGAGGAGATTTCAACTTCACAGGGGTCCATCGCCTCACTATCCTGATAGCCAGAGAGAGGGACACAGTGTCTCTCTAAAATATCTTCTCTCCTGTCAGGACAATTACAAGGGGGCCAGCCAGACTGCTTGTGGACTGTCCCAGTCCCCCGGGGCAGCGAGATCACAGAGTATCCTGGCCCCCAACTGTTCCAACAAGGCCAAATTCCTCACTGCCCTTTTCAGACTTGCGCCCGTTCCCTTTCCAGCCCGTGGGAGATGGATGGTTTCATTACTTGCGGCACTCAGCAATAAATCTCACAGTTGCGGTGGAAGCGAGCTCTTTCCCGTGCCACCTCCCGTCCTGTGATTCATCACGGTTAATCTTTCCTTTACCCCTGAAGCTGGGGGCTGGGGAGGAGCAGAGGCCTGGGGACCGAGGGGCTGTCACTCCTCAGAGGCTGAGGAGAAGGGACTGTCTGTAGACAGGGTCAGGCTCCAGGTGGGCTGGAGCATTGGCAGCCTCCGCGTAAGGGCTGTAAAGGGAAGCGGCCAGCGCAGCCCTTAGGGACCTCCATGCCTGGTTCATTTGCCAAGAAAATCTCCCAGAGAAGAAGGGGAGAAAGCTGAACGTCAGACAGAAAAGAAGCAGCCAGAAAGTTCTCTGCCGGGGGAGTGCTGAAGAATCTAATTCACGATGAAATGTGTTCTTGTTTGTGTACAATTAATTTTCCTCCCAAATGAAGGGCTTTGTCTCTCACTCTGTGTTTCAATAGCAACCGCGTAATTAAGGCAGCGCGTGCGTCTCTGCTCGGAAAGGGGCTGCTCGGTGTTAACATGGTGGGAAGCAAACTTTGCTTGGATTGGTTCCTGGCTCTGAGGAAATTAGAAAGAAAACACAAAGGATGGAAGAGAACACCTCCGAATAGAGACTTGGCCTCGGCTGGGATGATGTCACTGGAAGAAATGTGAGCAGGAAGTCCCATGAATGGAGGTTAGAAACTCCTGCTCTCACTGTGGGGGACCTGGAGGAGTGTTCAGGGATTTCCAGAATTATTGGAAACGAGAATGACCAGTTTCATTGCCATGGGTCCAGGTGGGAGGTGCTTGCAAGTGAAACAGGCCATTGTGTTTCTCAATGCAAATGCATTTTATCTGTACAGTGAGGCTCAGATAAATATTTAATCACTCCAAGGAGCCGGCTTGCTTGCGACTGTTCTTGGATCTTAAGGAACTCTTCACTTTCTTTTTCTAGCTTTTCCTGTGTGCATATACACATGTATGTGTACAAATGCATGTGTACTTGGAGGCCTCAGGTCAGGAATTCACCTCCATTGCTCTTCCATCTTATTCACTGAGGCAGTTTCTCAATCAAGCTCAGAACTCACTGATATGGCTGGTTCTGCCCAGTGTGCTTGCTCTGGGAGTCCCTGTTCTCTGCCTTCCAAGGCTGCCATTATAGGAAGGCCACCATTCCCACCTGGCATTTACGTGGGTTTCTGGGAATCAGGACTCTGGTCTCCGTGCTTGCATGGCAAGCACATTTAAACACTAAGCCATCTCCTAAGCTCCTAAACTCTATGGAACTCTAGACTGGACTTTTTATTTTAGTACGTGTGTGCATGCATACACACATATGAGGTCAGAAGTGAGCATCAGATCTCTTGAAACTGGAGTGAGTTACAGGCATAGGTGAGCTGCTTGAGGTGGGTGCTGGAAACCTGGACTCCTGTCTCCTGACAGAGCAGTAAGTGCTCTTAACTGTGCAGCCACCTCTTTAGCTCTTGACAGACCTTGAGGATGCCTTATTGACTGATAGTTTAAGAAAATGTCCTTACCATTTTGTTCTGAGGCAGAGAGGGCACAGCCTTCCTCCAACCACTGTCTAACTTCCCTGGTTGATGGCAGACCCCATCTCCCTGCACTTCTCCTCGTGGGTTCTCTGTCTTCTAGCTTTCCATGTTGTGTGACTCTTCTCAGACTTCAAGTCTCACTGCATTTCTCTTTCTGCTTGCAAGGGCTTGTGGGATGGCAGGACTGGCGGACACATCATGGCATGTTCTGGTGTGAAGCTAGCTGGTTGGCAATCCCAGTTATGTCTATGAAGCCTCTCGTCCCATGTTAAGTAATGTCACCATGGGCTTCACATCAGGGACCTGCTCAATGGTGAGGAGATAACTTACCAGGTTGAACAATTTGAACAGGAATTCCAGGGACATGTGTGGCCACTAAGCACAGGCACAGAGGCTTGAGCAAGATCTATAAAAGCAAAGGACAGCGACCAACATCAGAGGTTTTCAGGACCCCTGAAGACACCTTGCATCACAGTGGTACTTCAAGAGGCACTGCCACAGTGAGCAAAGTTTCACTGTGCCTTAGAGAGCAAACCCCTTAGCTCCGGAGCTTAGAAGCTAAGCTCACGTCTGAGCTCGGAAGCTGAGCAGGGTCGGCCTGGTTAATACTTGTATGGGAGACAGCTAATCCAAACTTACTGTTGGGCCCAACGACTTCCAGAACAGAATGGCTTCATTCACATTAGGCTCAACTCGACCCACAGCAATGCCCATCAACCCGAGAGAGAGTAAGCACATTGGAAGACAAGACTGCCAATTGTAACAAAAAGAAAAGGCGGCTGACAAATCAGTGTGGACAGATCCCAAGAGTATTATGCTAAAGGAAGAGGCCAGACACAATGTATCGTTTCACTTGCATGCAATTCTAGAACTTCAAAACCAAAGTGACAATGGATAGTGGTTTCCACCGGCTAGGAAGAAGGGCAGGAGGGGATTGTGTTTTCTCAGGTGACAGTCATGGTGGCGATGAGGTTCCCTCCCCTTGTCAAAACTCATGAAAACGGTCCTCTTAAAGCCGCTAACTTTCACCGTCTGCAATTAAATTCCCATAAAGCTTAGTTTTTAAACAGCTTTATGTCACTAACATTAATGGCAAATCACTGCTCTCTGCCAAGATAGCAGGCAACTGTAAAAACAAATACATATATTTTAGAAGGCTCGGAAAAGAAAACAGACAGCCCAGCTGTCGTGCGTGCCCGTGCCCCTCTGTCTTTGTAAGCTCTGAGGTTCCAGCTGGGAGTCACATCTGCAGAGCCTCCCCACTGCGCCGCCCGAGACCACCCGAGCTGGCCTGAGAACCACAAGGAGGAAGACATTTTGAGTCGATGCGGCATCAGCGTGGTGTGGGAAAGCTGTGGCAATTACTCTGTGACCATACTAGCCTATGCTAGCTGACAACCAGGGCCGTGCTTAGCGAGACAGGACTTCATCTGTGGTCCGTGCAAAGGCCAGTGAGTGCTGTGTGTCTCCTGGACATTGCACAGACTGGTCCCCTGTCTGGGACTGCTTTTCTTCAGATTTTTTGCCTAGCCAATGCCTTCTTACTCTTGGGGGTCTGCCGAACCCCCAGCTTTTGTGGTGTAGCTGCCCTTGATCCAGTAGCCCTTGGACTTAGTGCCTGCTCATGCTTCTCAAAGCATTTAAACAAATAGTTTGGTGGCTAAGAGAACTTCTTGCGTGCACTTGTTCCCCTCACTCTGACTGACCGGAGGCCCCAGCAGGCTAATGGCATGCAGGTCTAGACTGCCCGGTGTGGTTTCCCCAGAACTCATAGGGGGGCCTGTCACCTGGCAGGCAGGCTGCTTCAGTTTTCCTTCGTTGCACAATAAATTACCCTGAACTTGGCATGTGAGTGTCTGTGGATCAGAACTCAAGATCTGACTTAGTAAGGTCCTCGATCGGAGTCTCAAAGGCTTCAATCAAACTGAGGAGACGCTCAGTGGGTAAAGAGTTTGTGGCACAAGCCTGTGGACCTGAGTTTGGGGAAAACAGGACTTGATAATATAAACCTGTAATCCTGGCACCGGGGACGGGGAGACAGACAGCATCCCGGGCTTCACTGGCAGGACCTTCTACCAAAGCAGTGAACCTCAGACTCAGCAAAGAGACCTTGTCTCAATAAGATGGATAGTGATAGAGGAAGACACTAAGACCTCTGGCCTCTACCTGTGCATTGTGTAAGTGAACACACCTGCTTGCATGTGCACACACTTCCACAAACCATGCAAACACACACAAAGATTGCAGGCAAGTAGTGTGGGCCTCTTCCACACTCCCAGAGCTGCTCAAGGATTCCTCTCCTGTGACTGCAGAACTCTCAACAGTCACAGTGTGTGTGTGTGTGTGTGTGTGTGTGTGTGTGTGTTTGGGAGTATGGGTAGACATTGTGGGGGTGGGGTTGTGGAGGTGGATAGGAGTGAGCGTGGGGAGGCGTCTCTGGCTTCAAGACTCCCTTCAGGGGAAGGCTTGGATTCTCTTTTAAGGATCCACCTGATTAGTCTAAGTACACACAACTTAATCTCCCTATTAATTAACTCAGGGCCAACTGTTTAAAGAACCTTAATTATATCCTCAAAAATCCCTTTGCCTTTACCCTATCACGTGATCAAATCATGGGATTTAAATTCTACCTTAAGCACACGTCCCACCTCCATATAAGGGGGAGAAATCTTGGGGTCCTCCCCTGGGTGCAGCCTGCCACTCTGGCTTTCAGTGTTCTCTTGTGATGGACAAGACACCTGAGTTTCCTGTGTGCCATCCTTTGCTCAGCTGGCGTCCTGCACCGGGAATTCTTACCATCCTCTATGGCCGCCATCTTTGTTGTGTTACCCTCTGAGACTGGCTCAGAGCCTCCTGTCACTCGTGACTTGCGTCCTGTCTGTCTCAGACTGATAATGTCTGTCTACCTTCCCCACAATGGGAGGCCAGGTGGTCTCAGAGTGAGTCCCCTCTGGTCCAGATATGGCTGTCTCTTTGAACACATGGAGTCACCAGGAAGTTGTTCGCTTTGAAGATACCCTCTGGGCTCTTCCCTCTCTTTCTCTGCTTCCAAACATAACTACTAAACATGCACACTGGTGTGCCCACCCCCGGTGTCTCTGAATTCCTGTAGTTCTGTCATCTTACAACCATGGGAAGCTCACCAGGCAAGCAAGAAATGCTTATTGCTGGCTCAGCCTGCTGATAGCGCCTTCTGTTTTGCTTTCTATTTGCAGAGGCTTCTAAAGAGACCCCCTTTGAGGTGCTGTGACCAGGAATCCTGATGTCAGCCATGACTGTAATAGTCCCTATTACAGCAGTCACCCAACCCAAAGAGACAATCAGGAGCCCAGAGATCACCCCTAAGCCAATCCCAGTGTCAGGTGCTTCCAGACGGGCCCGTCTGGTCTGATCAGGAGAAGGAAACTGACAGACGTGTCTCTTTGTTTCTTCCTCTGCTGGAGAGGTTTGGAAAATTACCCGAATATATGAGGCCCCAAGGATGGGGGGGAGTCCTGAGCACTTTCCCCATCCCTGAAGGCAAGTTCCTTCCAGTTCCCAGTCTCCAGGGCCTGCGGGGCAACTGGCTTTCAACAGAGCTCTACCGTGGGCAAGATATTAGCTCTCAGCTGCCCAGGGAGAGTAGGGACGAAGCCAGGCCCTCTGGCCTACAGGATGGCCACAGGCTGGAAGTGGAAGGAAGATCCGAAGGGGAGAGTGGGCAGGGCTTGTCTCCCAGCATTTGGGAGGCCGAGGCAGGTGGATCTCTGGACTACAGTTCAAGGCCAGTCTGTCCTATAAAGTAAGTTCCAGGACAGCTAGGGCTGCTACCCAGAGAAATCCTGTCTCAAAAAACCAACAAAACAAACCAGAGAGCATCCCGGGCCAGAATGCTTACTGTGAGTCTCTTCCAACTAAAGCCAGCTCAACCACTAAGCGTCAGTAGGCTGTGTACATGACCAGAAGGACTGGGGGATTGCTACTAAGCAGAAATTAAATAAGCCCTTACTTTGCCTGCGCTTAGCTAACGTAAGCCTCACCCATCTCAGGGGCCGCGCAGAGCAGCACGCCATGAGCCTCGGCAGCTTCCCTGCAAACGGCGCCTTTGACCATAGTTGCCTGGTTACTTTGCAGACACCTGAAGGTCAGTTTTGCTAAAATCAGCATAGCTAAAATGGGACAAAAGGCCAGACACCTCTGTCTTTGTGCTGTGTCTACTGCCTTTGGCGCTTGAATCTCTGAACGACTCTACTCAGGTCTGTTCAGGGAAACATTTTGTTTAGGTCTGCCTCCTGTACAGAGCAGAGAGGTGGTTTTTATTTTTATGTATCGACCTCATCCTCATTTTTTTTTCCTCCACAGTTCCAGCACCCACAGGCTCTCAGCCTCACCGCAAGGCCCACACCCAACTACAAGGCTTCAAGATGATAGCGCCAGCTTAGAGAGGCACTCAGCTGCTCTGAGGTTAAACCTGCTTCCCATCAGCAGACAAACCAAAGGCATGGGTGGGGTGTTTGCACTCGAGAAAGTGTCTTTTGGAACTGTGCCCATGGCTGATGGACAATCTTCAAACCTCAACCAACCCCAGAAAAAAAATGTCGAAAGCCTGTCGGTTTGTGGCTGCAGAGATGCCTCAAAAGTAAGGATTCTTTCTGCTCTTGACAAGGTCAGAGGCTTTTGTTGGGGACCCCTGCACCTAATTTTATTATATTTACCCCCCAGTGACCTTTGCTGGGTCATAATGTGAAGGGGTGTTTGCTGGAATGGAAAGGCAGTTTGTACAAGGAGGAGCCTGTCCTAAGGCCTGGAGTTTGGGGAGTATTGTGTGCAAGGACAGATTTCTGAGGAGACAAACCTCACCTGAGACCTGACAGGGAACCAGCTTCCTTAGGAACCTGAGTGAAAGGTTGGGTTGGGGAAACATCCCAGGAGAGGGAGCAGCAGATACCAAGGGGCATTGTAGAGCCCGCTCTGTCCAAGCAGAGGGGACTCTGGTGCGGTGATGGGGTAGTGACAGGAAATGGGTCTGTTTCTAGGGCTCGAATGCAGGGCACCAGGATGTGTGGGGACACAGAGGCTGCTGAAAGGGACTTTAGGGTGGAAAGGAGATGCCTGGCCTATGGATTTCCAGTCGTATGTTTCTATGGGAACCCTGCAAATGACTTCCTGGCCACCGTTATGTCCCTGCGTAGTGCTGAAATTATTAAAGTTGTTGGGGGGCAACCAGTCCTCCTGGCTATAAGTATATGACTAGGAGAGTTAGCAATTTCCTGACGCAACACAAATAACACAGGCGTCCAAACGTGTGCATGTGTGTGTGCGCGTGTGCACATGTGCACTCAGGGAAGGATTACAAAAAGTAGGTAAAGCAGCAACAGGAACACTGAATAATTAAGGGGTGACAAGTGGTGGCCACATTTCAAGGAGGCTCATTCCTCAGCCTGTCACCTTCCCTGGGCTGCACAACAAGACCTACTGAAGATTCCTTTAATTAAATTTTATTTGTGAAGATGAGCCTCAGCTATCCCCGGCCTTCATTCTTACAAACTGGGTGATATTGTCTCTGAACAATGCTGTCCTGCGCAGAAGAGCTGGATCGTCCCCGCCTTCCCTCTTCTGCCCGAGGAGCAACCGTCACCTGAGGCTCCTCAGGTCATCTGTCGTCCTTGAAGGATCCTTCCTGAGGCAGCATCTGAAAACCATGGCTCCTGAGACGGAAGAAAACAAGCTGTGCCCTGCCAGGACGAGCTTCCCTCCTGCAGTCCGGAGCCTGCCCATCGCCCGTGCTAACGACCTCTGTCCCCAGGGTGGTCCTTCTTTCCTGTCACCTCTGGAGCTGCACTGTGACACCTTCCCTCTCTGTGTCCCTGAAGCCCTCTCGGCTTGGCAGGGTCTCCCTGCCTTCCTTCCCCAGCTCACTCTCTCTAGCCTGTATGTGTATCTTGACTGCATCCTGCCATGCTGGCCGCCTGCCCCACTGTGGGGAAGGACACAAGGTCAAGGTCAAGGTCCCTGGCAGGTAAACAGCACAGTTTCAGGTTAACAGACGTCCTCTCCCCTCTGCATCAACTGCCCATCAGGAAAGTCAGAACTTGGTGCCGCTTGGGAAGGAACAGGTGATGTATAAGTCTGTCTGCGGGTGCCAGATCCTGATCTGTGTCCCTGTGAATAAGAAGCCACTTAAGAGTGTCAGGAAAGTGGGGCCTGGCCCTCCTCCTGCCTCTAACTTTGACTCGGCTTTTGTGGAGTCTTTGTGGTGGTAACGTGTCAGAGCCCATGTATTGTGTGATGTTTTATTTTTTTGGCTTTTTTGAGGGGCCCATCGCCCACCTCCCAAATAAATCACTCATGGAGGCTTATTCTTAGTCATGAATGCCTGGCCTTAGCTTGGCTTGTTTCTTGACAGTTTTTCTTAAATTATCCTGACTACTTTTTGCCTCTGGGCTTTTATCTTTCTCAATTTCTGTAGCCCTTTCTTTACATTTTTCTCCGTGGCCAGCTGGGTGACTGAGTGGCTGGCCCCTGATGTCCTCCTCTCCTTGTTCTCTTGCTCTTCTTTCTTCTTTCCTCCCAAATTTCTCCTTCTATTTATTCTCTTTGTCTGCGAGTCCCACCTCTCCTTGCTCCTGCCTTGCTATTGGTCGTTCATCTCTTTATTAGGATCATCAGGCATCAGGAAAGAACCACAGCCTCACAGAGTTAAACAAAAGCCACACATTTTAAAATAATATTGCCCAACACTCACGTGGTCAGATCAGTACCACAGAGGCAGGTGCAGACTGGTGTCAAAGGTCTGGTCCCTCCTCCACAACAGGGAATTCTGCATTGCCACTGTGAGTCCTGCCCAGGGACCCACAAGACCAGTGCTAACAAAAAGCATTGAGTGAGGACCCTGGGAATTTGGGTCAGAGACTTCTGTCAGAAGATGAACGTCATCCAGAAACAGCTTACTGATTCTGTCCCACAAGCCACTCTGTTACTGGGGAGTGGGCTGCAGGTCAGTGGTGTGTCCCCTGTTCTTTCTGGGGCCTACACCTGCTCTGTGCCCTGTTGTTAATGGCGCAGTCCCGGTGACACCCCATAGTGTCAGAACCTCTGTAGGTGAAGCAGGATCCTGGTTCATCTGATATTAACCCTGCGAGAACAGAGCCTCAGCATGAGAAATGTGTGTGGACATCCAGACTTCACAGGACAGGCCACACCTCATGGCACTACACATGAGGATGGCCAGGGGAGGTCACTGTTTTTAGCCTCTCTTGTGTCCTGACCCTAACCGATTCTGTCACTTTCCAATGTCATTTCTCCTGGCCTCCCCGGTTGTAACATCCGGGAACTTCAGGTGAAATGGAGACAGGAGCTCCTGGAACTAGCCCCTCCCCCACCTACCATTCTGGAGCCCAAGAATGTTTCTCTGGTTGGTAAAGGCCACAGTATGTCTCCCAGGGTCTCTACTCATGCCCAACATGGGCGTGCTGCCTGGGGGGAGCTGGGCAGCGAGAAGCAGAGTACTTGCTGGGTACTGCAGGTCAAGGAAGGGTGAGAATGACCTTGAGAAAGCCCATCCCAACCCAGGGCCCCACAGGCCTGGTTGGGAGAGGACCCAGCAAAGAGAACAGAAATCTGATGAGTGAGACCAGTTCCCCAAGGAAGGCTGGCAGTAAGATGGTTGTGCGTGCATGACATGCATGTTTGTGTTTGTGTACATGTGTGTGCATGTGTGTGTGCATGCATGTGCATGCGAGTGTGCGCGCACATATATGTGTGTCCAACATGCCAATCAATACTACCTTCTGAAGAGGGGGAGGGAGCTTGGTTCCTGCCCGAGCTGTGAAGAGGATGGCCCGGAGAAGACCCTGAAGCAGGCATTGATCCAGCCATGCTTTCTGCAAGGACACCACGGTCTGTTCACTCTGGCCTCTGAATTCACCTGACCAGTCGGTGACTCCAACACACTCTCCTGATCACATCTCCTACCCTGGACTGGCTCTTGCACCAGAGAGGAGGCTCAGGACGCCTCGGTGCTTCTATTCCCACCTCTGCACACCCCCTCTTCTTGATGTGCTCACAAGCAAAGGCCACCAGTGGTCTGGGCTTGATGTCTTTTGACTTTCCAGCAGTTTCAAGGTGGCTGCAGGGGAACGAGAGTCCTGGTGGGCACGTGGAGCAGCTGTTTCCATGGGACCCGTTGTTCTGACTATGGAGCCCTGAGCTGGAGGCACAGTGAGGACCAGAGGTGATCGGATGATAGTCGCATGCGCACTCTGCAACCGTATCTCCAGCTAGATGCTCTCGGAACCTGCAGGTTTCCTGTTTTTTGTTAAAAAAGATTTCACTAAAAAGAGGTAGTTATTAATTATGAAACCCAGGAACTCCAAATATGCCATCTTGTGACCTTTCAGCTGGAATTTTGTCTTAGAGATGGCCCCGGGGACCTGTCTTTTCTGTACAAAGGTCTGTGTCCTGCCTCTGTCACTCTAGGGGACACCAAGCCAGAGGTCCGTCTGACATTCAGAGCTCACTGTGGGCAGAGATGAATTCCCTCTGCCACGGTCTACTTCTCCTCTACGATGCTGATGGTTTCTTTTGTGTCTCTCCCTCCAGGGGTAGGAGTCTCAGGAGTGGCACTGCCCACCTCCACTGACCCCAGCTTCTCGAGGCAGAGGCATTGGTGTGGAGCTGGGCTGTCACATGCTTTTTCCTGGAGCCCTGAATTTTTGAGTGAATGAAGGGAAGGAGGGAATGAGGAGGGTGGCAGTCCTCCAGGGCACGTGTCCCAATAGCCCAGCTTAGGGTAGGAGATGCTGCACCCTGGCCAACGTGGCTTTGTGTTTCCAACATGGTATCCCCACCGTCAGCCACTTTGAGAAGAGCCTACTCTCACACATTGTCTAGTGACCGGGGACCTTGACTCTGCCTCAACCCATCTGTTGGCCAGTGAGAACGTCCCTGGGCACCTTACACTCTCATGGACAACTGTAGAGTGTGTGAACGGCATTACTTGTGGCCCAGGTCACTTCTCCATCCAGAAAGAGGACTCACCGAGCCCAGCATGGCTGAGTGGTGGAGCCCGAGCCTAGAGTGTGTGAGCCCTGGATTCCTGCCACAGTACTGCGGCAGGGCAGGGTATACAGGTAAAAAGAGCCCACGAATTAGCCTGACTTTTCTAGACCAGATCAAATCTTTAGTTTTCTTAGACTCCTTTTTAAACTTTAACGTCATGACTCTAGGTACTGGAGAGATGGCTCAGTGGTTAAGAGCATTTGCTGCCCTTTCAGAGTTTGACTTCCAGTGCCCACAAGGTGACTCACAACTGTCTGTAACTCCAGTTCCAGGGGATTTGACTTCCTTTTCTGAGGTGAGCCTGTGGCACACAGACACACATGCAGGCAAAATACTAATACATATATAAAAACAAAAGAATTAGAAAACATTTAAAAATGTACTGAGATAAAATTAATATAAAATTCACTCTATAAAAGAATATAGTTGAAGTTGTTGAATTTTTTTTGAGATAGGATCTCACCATGTAGTCCTGGCTGTCCTGAACTCGCTCTATAGACAAGGCTGGCCTCGAACTCACGGAGTTCCACCAGTCGATGCCTCTTGAGTGCTGGGATTGAGTGCCACCACACCGGTGTTGAGTGGGTTGTAAGTTCATCACTTTTCTAACTGCAGAGCAAGTGTCGTCCTGTGCCCGTCAGGACTGTCCACTGTCACACTGCTGTCCTACACAGTCACCAGCTTCTTTCCTGTTCCCACGGACATGGCTCTTTGAGAGGTGTCCATAGACACAGAATCACACACGTGCATGAACTTTTGTGTGTGGCCTCTTTCGCTTGGCACGAGGCTCCCAAGGACGTGAACCAGTCCTTCACCTCTTTTGGTGGTGGGCTCATCCTCTTTTTAATTTTTAGCTTTAAGTGAGCAATATGTTAGATTATCTTACACAAGCAAGCAAACTCCCTGAGTGTCTGTCCCCCCGCCCCCAGCTGTCATCAGCTTGGGTGGTCAGGGAGCCTGAACTCAGGGAAGCTGAGTGAACCCCAGATTCTTTGCCCAGGCCTTTTGGACTGGAAACTGGGGGAAGCTGCTGTCTAGCTCCAGGAGTTTTGTAACTGGGATATGGAAGGCCGCCTTGGCTGTCACCGTCAATGCCAGGATTGAATGTGTAAATTGAGCTCTATTTACTAAGTTATAAATAATAAAAGCTGCTGTACATATAGTAAGAGATAAACAATACAAAATGACTCAGTAGGAAGGAAGTGGATACAAATTATCCCCAGAAGGACTTCATTAGGAGCGTTTAGGGCATCATGGCCACAGATGGTCATGATGGGGCCCTGAAGAGAGAGTGAAACCTCAGGTCTGGAAATGAGCCTCATTAGGAGAGGTAGCCAACACAGCGCGCATGATGGGGACCTTGTTCAGGGAAGAAGGAATCACTTGTTTGTTTGTTTATGCATTTATTTACTCATTTTTAAGGGAAGTCAGTCCCACACCATGTGACTTAGCCTTCATGCCAGGAGTCACAAAACCAGAGGGAAGGCACTAGAAAAATGTCCTAATTCAAGATTGCCTTAGGCCTGGGTCTAGAGTGAGGATGGGATGGGGAGGACACAGGCTTGCAGCCTCAAGAGGAATGGAGACTGCAGGCCACACACTTTATAGAATGTTTTTTTTCCCATCTTTTTACATCATTCTTTGTCCATTAGTGTAAGTCTCCATGTAGGACAGAGGTGACCAGCTAGTCTGACTTTGTTGCTGTATACGCCACATCATTTCCTGGGTGTACAGTGGGAAGAGGCTTGTACTCTGAACTGTGGCCAGCTCCTCTAGCCCACCGAATCTTGTTGACCTTTTTAAGTTTACTTTGTTTTGATTTTCTTGTTCCTGAGTAAGTACAGAGACAGATGTTTCAAAAATGTCTCATAGCCTCATAAAGAGGCCTCTGGCTTCTTTATGTGTGTCACAACCTCCAAGGCGTAAGGAAGACCTTCAAGCAGATAAGGATATCTCCCTAAAGCGGGGGAATAATATGTTCAGGTCTGTCCTGGGGAAGCTTGGAGATAGTATTCCTGGGAGAAGGCATAAATGATTCATAAGGAGTTTTATATGCATCCAATATTCCCAAATTGCACAAATATTGAAACTCGTTCAAGTACGCAACAGGTGGAGATGAAAAGCAAAGGTGGCGTGGCAGCCACCATGTGGCTCAGCTTTGCTGGATCTTTGTCAAACAGCTGTGCTGGCTTTACGACTTCTGCCATCCCCATCAGATATGACTGTGCCACCAGACCAGCTAGGAGGCCATGTGCATCTTCCAGCCTGTCAGTCAGGCAGAGTGTAGTCTGAATATGCATGTGTAGCCCTGTGATAAAATCGGGGGAAAAGAAAACTCATTATGAAGTTTTTAAAGGTTATTCGGCGTGGCGGGATTTTAGCTGGCATTCACGAGCAGGCTGGCGGCAGGGCTGATGGAGAGCAGAAAAGGCTCTTGACTCACATGAGCAGAGAGGAGACCTCAATTTGAGAGCAAAATGCATGCTAGACCCTTCTCCGTGTTCGACTACTGTGCTTCACAAGAAGAGAAGGTGGATGAGTGATCCCCTCCAAAATGATCTGCCACGACGTCATTGTTCTCATAGCAACGAAAATGGCCACTCATGCTGGGTGTGGAAGCACATGCCTGCAATCCTAGCACTCGGGTGGAGGCAGGAGGATCAGGAGTTTATGGTCATCCTCAGCTACAGAGCTAGTTTGAATCTAGTCTGGGCTACATGAGACTCTATCTTTAAAAAAATTCCTAAACGCAACAAAAACCCAGTCTCAGTCACTGAAATAGCCGTGTGTTTAGGGAACAGTCCTGTATTTTGTAGCCTACCTCCCAGGGCTCGATGCTATGGTTTGTATGTGAAGTGCCCTCCATAGGCTCACACATTTGAACTTTGCCCCTGCCTCCCATGGGCTTACTTTTGGGAGGCAGTAGAGCCTTCAGGTGGATTCTAGTTGGAGGAGGTGCCTCACAGGGGTGTGGGAGTCACACATCTCCCAACTTCTGGTTTGGCTCTCTGCTTCCTGTTCTGCTGAGGTCTAAGGAGTCCCAGCCACAGGCTCCACCACCGTGAGCTCCTCTCTGCCTTCTCATCACGATGGGCCGTACCTTCTCAACCAGGAGCCAGAATCAGACCCTCGCTTCCTTGCTTCTGTTGGCCATTTTGTTGCAGCGGTGAGTGAAGCTACAAATGTGGCTGGATGTGAGTAGTTAGCCACTCACTCAGTAGGTTTCCAAGAGACCAACAAGACCCTTCGCGTCCTCTGACCCACCGTCTCTCTTTTCCCTGCCCTTTTTTCAATGTTGGCAATGTTTCTAATTTTGCTTTATAAATAATGCTGCAATGGACATCTATATGACATCAGTGAGGAGTGAGTCTGTGTGTGTGTGGTGTGTGTGTGTGCACGTGCATGTGTGTGTGTGTGTGTGCATGTGCATGTGTTTTCAGGTACATGCAAATGCTTGTGGAGATCAACCTTCGGTGTCATTTTTCAGACACTCCTATAGTGTTGATTTTTGAGAGAAATGTCCCTCCCTGGTATCTGAAACTTACCAATTAGGCTGCACCAACTGTCCAACAAACCCCGCTATCCCCTGTCTCTGCTTACCCAGCTCTGGGATTATAGGTGTGTGCCGCCATGCCCAGCTTCCCACATGCTTGTAGAGCAAACACTTGACTGAGAAGTCTCCCCATGCCCTGCTCCCTCTCTTTATTTTCTTTTTCTTTCTCTCTTTGTTCCTGAGACAGGGTCTTATGTAGCCCAGGCTGTCTTCCAGCTCCCAGCTGAGATTACAGGTGTGAACCACCACAGCCAGCAAAAGGTTTTCAACATCCTGAGCCACCCGGGTGGGTCAGGAGGAGGAACCTTCTAGACTCTTTCCGACCCCGGGTTTGTTGTCATCCCACGTGCTCACCATGTCTCACAAAACACTGGCCTTGCTAATCTGATCTGATCTACTCTGGAGTTTGATTTCAGAGATTCCACTGCAGGAAGTGGCCCCTTGTTTCACTTCCTGAGAAACAGATGGGGATTTGTCCAGAGGCCTTCGAAGTACAGAATGTGACAGACAGGCAGCCATACCAGTAGAGCTTTCCAGACTCGGTGGCCACAGCTGCTCTGTGCCAACCCCAAGCGCGGCCCTTCTTGGGACTCAGAAGTTGGTCTTTGGCTCTCAGCAATTCTGGGACGGAGTCTGAGGGGGCAGGTGGCTAGCATCTGGCTCCCAGATGTCCCAGACTCAGCCTGCTAGCCTCCTGAGTGTGGGGTGCTGCAGGCCCAGGCATGTTTACAGCACTTTGTGTCTGTGGCACCCCCACTTTGAATCCATCTCACCCTCAGTTCTGCAGCTCCCACTCCATGGCTGTCCCAAGTGTCCCAAGCCTATTTCACGGCTCTCAGGAGGCCGATTAGAGCTGTTCCCATTTCTGTGTTAAACGGTTTAAGTCACAGGCATCAGGCTGGGTCCTGTATCAGATGTAATTTGCCATTTGATCACAACCCCTTCATCCCCAACCCAGGCCACAGTGGGATTCTAGCGGCTGATCAGTGGGGTTGGGGCCTGAGTGTCCCTGTCTCATTTCAGGGAACTGATGCGTGACATGACCCTGCAGATGTGAGAAATCTAATCTTTGAGATGACTTTCCAGGGCATAGAGTTGGGTGTGTGTGTGACCTGGGTTGGGAAGGATGCTTTCTGCAGCCCATTTGTCAGCCCCAGAGGCCTTCCTGGCAGATATGCAAATCAGCCCAACTGCCAACACTCCCTGTTCCAGGAGAGCAGAACCCATGAGCCCTCAGGTCACAGTGGACAGGAGACCCAGGTTAGGAGAGGGGCAGCTGGTGACATGACCGTTGTGGGGAGATGTTGGGAGGTAGAATCTCAGCTGAGAACCCCGAGTCAAGGTGCCAGGGCTAGAGCCCAAGTGACTGCTCCCCACCTGCTCCATGTCCCCATAAGTCTTTATGTCCTGGGCTTGAAGGGGCTCCCTTTACACTCCCCTCAATACTCCAAAGACCTCTGAAGTCCAGTGTGGGCTCCTTGGGGCTGCTTTGCCAGCTCACAATGTCCCAGAAAAACCCTTCTAGAGCACTGGACTTATGTGCCGTTCCTGGGTCATGGTTGCTGTTCAGGTTCCCAGGTGATGAATTCTGTATTCAGTCTCAAGGCAGGAAGAGGGGGAGTGTGCAGAGGTGGGAACAGAAGAACTGGGGCATCCTGGATCTCCTTGAGGTGCAAGCACTAGCCCAGGGTAGCAGGTGTGATCAAGAGATCTTGTCTATGCTTATCAGCCGGTCAGGTGGATTCAGAGCCCAGCGTGAACTGACAGTGGTGTCCTCACAGGAAGCAAGGCCAGATCAGCATCCACGCCAGGGTCTTCTCTGGGTCATCCTCCTCACAGCTCTGCCAGGAATCAACGTCTTGTATTGATTAGTACGCTGCACACACACACACACACACACACACCCTAAAACACAAACAAGCTCTTTTCATTTTAATACAATTTTTTCTTGTGTCCTCTACTTGGCCTTGTCTTTTCTCTCCGCATCCGGGCTTCTAAAATGAGCATAAACCAACATTAAAGAGAAAGTGCATTGGGGGGGTGGGGTGGCAGCTTCAATCTGTCAAATGGCCCTTCCCTATGGAAAATGCCACCAGATGGGAATGGATTAAGTCTGTTACAGAGCTGGTTCCAGCCAGAGGTGAGGGGCTTTGGAGCAACCGTTGCCCAGATGCCTCGTTGAAGACACTGGTGAATGATGAACCCAGGGCACAGTGGACTAAAAGGGCTTCTCTGGAGGGCTGACCCACAGTAGTGTGTGTATGTGTGTGTGTGTGCATGTGTGTGTGTGTGTGTTTATTTTATGGGTAGGTGGTGGGGGATGTAGCTCAGTGGGTACAGTGCTTGCCCAGATGCACGAAGCCCTGGGTTTGATCCCTGGCTTGTATTCTAGCAGGAGGAATAGGAGTTCAAAGCCATCCTTGACTACATACTACATTAGAAGCCAGCATGGGGTAGAGAGCCTATTTCAGAGGGAGACACACACAAAGGGTTCTTTTAGGAAACTGGCTCATGTGGTTACAGAAAGTGTGATGTCCAAAATCTGTGGGTGGGCTGGCAGACTGGAGAACCAGAGACAAGCCAACAGCCAAGCTCAAATCCAAAGTCGAATCCCGAGGGAGGGAGGCCCAGTCTGTTCTTCTAGTCGGACCTGCAGCTAATTGGATGAGGCCTCTCCACAGTATGGAAGGCAATCTGTTCCCTTTAAAGTCCAGGGTCCCAGAGTCATCTAAAACAGTGTTTAGACATGTCAGCACCATGGCCCAGACACGTATATTTACCCATTCACATGGGTTCAGATTGTCAACACTTTACTGTGTGAACATGTGTGTGTGTGTTGTTGTTGTGTATGTGTGTTATTGGTGGTGGTATGTGTATGTGCTCATTCTTCTTTCTGTTTCCCAGTTCAGGACTTAACTCCTTTTCTTCCTGCCCACATTTCTTGAGAGAGGCATCCTGGGAACAGGCCTTGCCTCAGTACATGGACCAAATGGCTCCTTACCATCTCCTGGCCACTGTGATTGGTCTGGCGATGGGCCTGTGACTGAATCAGGCCAATGAGAGAGACTTCTGAGGCTTTGGGGAAGCCATGGTGGAGGGATTGTAGGGTGAGAGCCATTGGTGTCCTCTTCCCAGTTCATATCTTGGCTTATTGGTTTATTTAGCTCACACTTGTACATCACTGCTTCTCATCACTGAAGGAAGTCAGGACAGGAACTCACACAGGGCAGGATCCCAGAGGCAGGAGCTGACGCAGAGGCCATGGAGGGCGCTGCTTACTGGCTTGGTCCTCATGGCTTGCTCAGTCTGCTTTCTTATAGAACCCAGGACCAGCAGCCCAGGGATGGCACCACCCACCATGGGCCAGGCCCTCCCCCATTGATCACTAATGAGAAAATGCCTTACAGCTGGATCTCATGGCGACATTTCCTCAACTGGGGCTCCTTCCTCTCTGACTCTAGCTTCTGTCACGTTCACCCCAAACCAGCCAGTACACCCCCCCAACTTGTTTTTTAGTCATGGTGTTTCATCACAGCAGTAGACACCCTATTTAATGTGACATATACATGCGTAGAAGACTTTGGGGCATCCTGCTGTATCTCTCTCTGCCTCATTTCCTTGAGATGAGATCTATGATTGAAATTGGAGCTAAGCTGATCACTCAGCCATCCTGTCCCCATCTTCCTAAAGTGTTGGGGTTACAGGAGTGTTCCAAAATACTTCACTTTTTAGAAAAAGATTTTATTTTTTAGAAGTATGTGTGTGTGTGCATGTGGTGTGGGAGGTTCTTCTGTATATGTGTTGTTTTTATTGGTTAATGAATAAAGAAACTGGCTTGTCCTGATAGAGCAGAACAGAGCTACCAGGGAAAACTAAACTGAATGTTGGGAAAAAGAAGGCGGAGTCAGTGAGAAGCCATGGAGCCTCCACCAGAGACAGACATGCTGGAATCTTGCCAGTAGGCCACAAGCCTTGTGGTAAAATATAAAATAATGGAAATGGGTTAAGTTAAGATGTAAAAGCTAGCCAATAAAAAATTAGAGCTAATAGGCCAAGCAGTGATTTAATTAATACAGTTTCTGTGTGGTTATTTTGGGAGTTTGGCTGGCCAGGAAACAAACAAGCAGCCGCTTACTATATGCATGTCGGTGTCTGGGTTTGTACATGTGAGTTCAGGTACCTTTAGAAGCCAGGAGAGAGTGTTGGATCCCCTGGAGATGGAGCTATGGGCGTTGAGTCACCAGTCTGTGTGCTGGGAACTGGATTCAGGTCCTCTGCAAGAGCACTGTGTGTCTGGAAGTGCTGAACCAACCCTCTAGCCCCGTGCTTGGCTTTTTATGTGACTTATGGGAATCTGAACTCAAGTCCTGATGCTTGCCCAGCCCCGCCCCTGGCTTTGAAACCGTGCTAGGAAGCAATCACCCTGTGACTGTGCCCTGGCCAGCACACCTGCTGCTGGCAGTGACCAGGTGTCTGTGTTTGCTCTGTGTCTGCGCTGTTGCTGCAGCTTCACCTCTTTAGTGCGCCCACCGTCCTGGCTTCGAGGTGTCCCTTGGGGTGAGGGGACATGAGATGTGTCTTTATTCTCCTGCTGCTGCCTATTTGGAACAGTCCAGCTCTGAGTCACGAAGAAGCACCATGAACATTCATGTCCATCCCTTCTGGGTACAGGAAGTCCTTCCAACCAGTAGCTTCCATTCTGGGGGTGCAGCGTTTAACTTCAGCCCTGGTGAGGAATGGTATTTCATCCTTAACCCTTGTCCCCCGTTCACACATGAGAAACCAGCATCTCCCTCTGCATCTGCAGCCGTGTCCTGTGAGTGGGGTGACTGGCTCGCCTTTCCTCACGGCACCTGGGAAGCTCACCCTCGGCCACCTACTGAGGAATGGAATGGCCCAAACGGTGCAATTGGCAGAACCACCAAGTAGTCACGTGTTCTAAATAAAAGTGGTTGCCCCAGTGTCCCTCCAACAGCCAGGGACAGTCCTACCCTTCCAGATGCTTGGGCTACATCAGTGAGCTTCCTGCCGGAGGCGGAGCTGTTCTGTGTGTGCAGGTATTCATGTCATCTTAGTGAAGCTCTGGCTCCTCCCTGTGTCCCGTTCTATTGGGCTGCCTCTCCTCCGCTCTTTTTCTTTTCTGAGGGTTTTGTCATTTATTCTAGATGTTCATTCTGGTGCCTGCTTCTATCCCTCCAGGGTCAAATATCTATGGATATCTATGGACGTCCGTGGACAGAGGGGAATGGGACAGAGGACAGGCCATCCAGGGCCCAGTGGAGGCTGGCACACAGGGACTGAGCACCACCGGGAGATGGAGGGACTGGCAGATGGCTGTGAGTTGAAGAGCAGTGTGGGACTTCACTGCTGTGTTTGGCTCAGGGGAGCTCATTTCTTTGAGACGATTCAGCCTCGGCCATCACGGAGACCTGTGGTTCAGACCCGGGCCTTGACATGGTCATGTACACAGCTATGCCTGGCCCCTCTGTGACAGCCCTGGGACCTGCTCCGCCCTGCTGACATTTGTGACATCTCTCACATCCATCCCTTCCTGTGCCTGGCTGTTTCTGAGCCTCATTACACCCGGGCACGAAGACAGAGGTTCAGGCAAATGGCTCGTGAAGCATCTTTTTAAAGGTTAATGGTGGCGGTTGAGGGAAGAGGGGGCCGTGATTGGATGTGCTCTGTGATGGTTGTACTGTTTTCAATTAAGTAAGAATAAAGAGTCTAGTGTTCTGGTAGACACCCGACTGGCTTACCAAGGAGCCTGGGAGCCACAGCATCCTGGGGCTAGACTATCGCTCCCCCTATGAGCTGTGTTTTTCCATTGATAATCTGCTCAGGGGAGGGCAGTGGGTCAGGGGAGCCCAAACCCAGAGTCCTGCTTGGCTGTATGGGCTGTGTGGAGAGGGCTGTGCAGATGCCACAGCCTGGAGAGTTGGCCTCTGGGCGGAGGGTGTCTGAGCTCAACCTAGGTGCTCAGGGTGTAAGTTTTGGCTGCTGTTGACCTGGGGGAAGGAAGCTATCACTAGAGAGCCCTGCTGTGTTCCAATCCACCCAGGCCTCACCTTGATTCAGGTAAAAACCATCAGAGTTGTCATCAGTCCGAATGAGACAAGGCTTGGCCACAATGACAAAGGAGATAGTCAGGAACACAGGCAGGTCATCTCCTCCCTGGGCCTCCATTTCCCCAACACGCATGCATGTTCACTCATGTATATGTCTGTATCACAGTCACACATACACATGTTATCTCACAAGATAGTTCATGTTGGTTGTCAATCGGACTGACTTTAGTGCCAACTGAGGCACTGAGCTTCTATGTGCAGGATCATCTAGACTGAGGTTAGCTCTTGGGAATGTGCGTGAGGAACTTTTCTTGGTCATATTAACTGAAGTGGGAAGATGCACCCTAAATTTGGGCAGCATCTTCCGACAGTGGCCCACACAAAGGGGGATCTGAGACCTTAGCTTTTTGGCTCATCGACTTTGCAACTCGCTGGCGAGTTCAACTGCTCTGCCGTTGCCGCTGACGCCACCTCGCTGCAGCTGCATCCCAGCCCTGCTATTGGTACTCAGTTTCTTTGTGTTCCCAAAGTATCCTGAAGACCAGAGGGTTCCAACAGTCCTCCTTCTGCGTGAGAGTGAGACTGTGGAGGTGTTGAACCTCACAGGCTGAGCAGGCACTCAGTTCTCAGCCTCTCCAGCGGGAAGGCAGCCATTGTCAGACTAGAGCAGATGGTACATAAGTCAACCCCAGCAACTCCCGTTTTAATAGATCTTCATTTTTATTGCTCGGTTCCTCTGGAGAATTCTGATTAATAGGCTTGTATTCATGTGCTCACACACTCATGCAGACAGCCATATGCACACCCATTATTCACATGTCCACTCTTGTACATCTGTCTACCCATGCAAACATGCATACACGGCCATACACACATCCCATGAGAGTGCACACATGTACACACATACACTGACATTCATAACCTCTCAAATAGACACTCACATATACACATTTACATACACACACCCATATACTCATACATATTTGTGCTCATTCACACACACGTTCATAACACACACATACACAGACACATACTCTTACACATAAACGCATCATACTCACTTGAGCTCACAGATGGGCAAGCCAGGCCTAATTAAAACGCCAGGCATGCCTGGGCCTCCTCACAGAGCCCCTAGGAACTGCTCGTCATTGGAGGGAGTCCTGGTTGACCCCGGTGACCCCCCTCACCTCTCCATGGCAACCAGCCTGACACCTGTTTTTCAGGTTAAAAGCTACGGGCTGACATGATTTCTCATGTTAATTCATGTAAGTCAGCTGATCAGCAGTTTACCAGGTCCTGTGAGCTGAGGCAGTGGGCTCATGACTGACACCTGCTACATCGTGTGTGCTGGGGAGTTTGGTACAATTAGGTTGAGGTTGGGGGGTTAAATCGTGTGAATACAGCCCCTGGCAGCGGCTCATAGCACTGAAGTCATCAAGCGCTGACCCCCAAGGTTATATAAGACCTAGTGACGTCTAGTGTGTCCATCAGGAAGTGGGTAAAACATACAATTGCCAACTTGATGGACCCTCCCCCAAGCAGCCCCCCTTCGGTGGGGGAGGAGGTGGCTGGGGGGTCTGAGTGTACCCACACAGTGCTCTCCAGTAACGGGAGGTGACCAGGGCCGTGGAAACCCAGGCCAGTTGGCAGGCTCTACGTTCTGCATTTTGTGCTCTCTGGCTATGGGACACAGTGGGTTTGTGTCTTCACATTGTTGTCCCTGCTTTAAGGGTCACTTGTAGAGAATGCTAAGTGGCAAGCACCAGAGCTCAGCGTTTGATGCTCTGTGGGGACCCGACTTTGTGAGCAGTGACAGAGCAACCGGCTGCTGTCCTTTAGCCGGGAGGGGACTCACTCTGCCGTGGCTTCATAAGCACCCGTGAAATCAGCCTGTGTTCTCTAGCTGGGCAGACTTTGATTCTGAGGAGGGGCTCTGCCCTAGTCTGGCTCCAGCTGGAGAGCAGAGTCCGAAGCAATCGCCAAGCAACCACTTGTGCCAGTTGCTCAATGGGGCGAGAGATTGCTCGTGAGCCACTGACGCCATGATTGCCGGTTCCTGACTCTTCTCAGCTGGGCTGGGGTATAAGCCCAGACGAAGCTGGGGCTCATGGGTGGTTGGGGCTCTTTCAGGACCCTGGCTGCTGCAGTTGGATGAGCTCTCTTCCAATTTTAGCTTCCTCTCCCAGACCAACCCCGAACCCAGGCATCCGGCATCACACGAGGAGTGCGAGTTATATTCCTTGAGGCACCAGGAGGAGGCTGCGGGCTGTGCTTCTGCTCTCCTGACTTTGAAAGGGTTGTATGTGGGGGCTGGTGCATGGGACTGGTGCATGGGACACCAGGGGCTGCCATGGTAGAGAAGGATGAATTATGATGTGTGATGCTCCCCCCAACTCCCCAAGCAGGTTACTTCTCTCTGTCCCAGTTCTTGCCCCCTGGGACCTTAAGGGGAGGAACTTCCACTGAGCATCAGGTGCCTGTCACTCACTCGTCTCCCTTCAGTCTCTGCCAGGCAAACACTGGCAACCCTTTTTGCTCCCTCTCTGGGACAAGTCACTGTCCCAGCTCTATGACATGGGTTATTACTGTGGCTTGTGGCACTTGGGCAGCCAATTGGACTGGGAGGGCCGAGGAGCTCACTTCTCTTCCTTCCTATTCCTGTGTGCCTCCAACTCTTACCTGAGTCTTTCCTATCTCGTCAGAAGTCCCTGGTGACATCCAAGCCCTTATTAAGCTGCTTCAACCTGGTCACCAAGGCCAACCCAGCCCCACTCAGATCTTCTCCTGTGCAGGCTCCAAACCCCATCCCCTTCCTGATGGAAACACATGACTCGTCACAGGGGAAGCCACTTGTGAGAGCCACGCAATGCACTTGAGACCCACCCTCCTGGTGTCCTTCTGCCATAACACAACCCCAGCGGTCCTCATGAAGCACCTTCTGGCTTCTTTAGGAGCCCAGGGAGGGGGTGAGGTGCACTGTTACGAGGACTGGGCATAGTACATGCAGCAGGTACCTGTAGCACGAATTCTAATTGTTCTTAATAATAAAATCCTGGAGTCAGTTATAGGCATTAATGCTAAAAGATTAGAGAAGCAGAGTGGCCAGCTGCTAGAGTTCTTACCTCTACCAATGTTCAGACTGAAGGGGTGGTCCTGTCTCTACAAATTCTCAGACTGCGTCTCCGGACTGCGTCTGTCTCCGCCAAACCTTAGACTGTTGCCTCTGACTGCTCTGAGCTCCTGTCTCCTCTCGCCTTATATTCCTCTCTCTGCCCAGCCATTTCACTCCTGTCTCCACCTCCCTAGTGCTGGTTCCTGATCCCAAGAGTTAGGATCACCTTAGTGTGAGCTGCTTCTTTGTTAGACCGGATCAATTTTGTGTAGCCCAGAGTGTCCTTGAACTAACAGAGAGATCTGTCTGCCTCTGTCTCTTGAGTCCTGGGATTAAAGTTATTTGCCTCCACTGCCTGGTCTCTAGTGGCTTAACTCTGCACTCTGATCTTCAGCCAAGCTTTATTTGTTAAAACACAAACAAAATATCGCTACAGGGGCTTCCATCTCCTCGAGAGCAGGTTCCGCGGTACAGGAGGGCAGCGCATGGCCGACCCTAGGACAATTGATTCTCCAGGCCCCCTGGGATTCATGAGTTAGTGCTGACATCTTAGCGAATGGTTAGGAATTCTCCGCATCTTCTGTCCCCACCTACACACCAGCAGGAGAGCCCACATTCGCCGTATGTCAGGTACTGAGCTAAGCATCTCCACTTTCTCAGTCCTCACCGCAGCTCTATGAGATAGGACCATGATTCTCCCTGTGCTCGCCATGAGGAAACAGGCGTAGAGTTAACCATTCTGAGTCTCTCAGCTCGAGTGTGGTATCCCTGGGACTGGGATTCCATGTTAGCCACTTGCTAAGAACCTCGTAAGTGGCCACAGATTTAACTCTTGGCCATCAGAGGGAATTTCTCAGAGGTTCTGTTGTAGCCTCTGAAGGGTAGTGAGGCTGTTAGCAGGATTTAGGGGTAGAGCCTGAGTGGCTGAAGCCCAACAAGGTAGGTTTGGCCACTTGTCCACAATATGCCAATGAAAGAGACAACTAATAGCAGAAAAACAAAGACTGTTTATTCAGTGGTTGTATGGAGAAAGAACAAATAAAGACGCCCGGGGACCCTTGGATCATATTAAGTCCTGACAGGAGTTTAGATGAGAGGCCTGTGGAGCTAAGCAGTCCTGGTCTGTTGTAGGAGGCTGCTTGTTTGTTCCCAGCTGCTCAGCCCCGAAATAATTACACAGAAACTGTATTAATTAAATCACTGCTTGGTTCATTAGCTCTAGCTTCTTATTGGCTATCTCTTACATCTTAATTCAACCCATTTCCATTAATCTGTGTATCGCCATGAGGCTGTAGCTTACCTGGTAAAGTTCTGGCGTTTGTCTCCCATGGGGCTACATGGCTTCTCTCTGACCTCACCTTCTTTCTCCCAGCATTCCGTTTAGTACCCCCCCTCCACCTAGCTAAGTTCTGCCTTGCTATAGGCCAAAGTGGTTTCTTTATTAATCAATGGTATTCACAGCATACAGAGGGGAATCCCACATCACTGGTCATGGTTGGGCCATCCTGCTTAGCCATGGTCACACACGGTCCCACCCACTTGGTCAAGATGTGGCCCTGCTCACCACTGACCCGTTGTCCTCTCAGCTCATCTCTCCTGCAAGGTGTCCTGACAAGTCAGAACTCTGTGAAATCCCATTCTGGGGACAAATTCCTTCTCTGGCTATTACTGGGTTTCTATGGTTTCCTTCGCTCAGCATCTGATTCTGGGAGCATCAATTCTTTAAGGGTTATTGTCTCAATGGTCTGATTGGGCTCCTGCCAGGACGTTAACTCTGGCCTCACTCTTGCTGACCTCTCTGCCAGGAGCCCCATCCTGTGGCCACTCCTGGGCTCTGTACCTCTTTTTCCTTCAGAAGTCAGAAGAGATATCTCCTGTTTCCCATGTCACACCCAAGCATGCCTGATCTTCACCAACCACGTCACTTCACCTGCCACCTCACCAGTTGCTGCTTGGTGCAAAGCTACTCGTCCTGGGAACTCCTGTACCCAAAGGCTTGATGCGTCCAGGATATCAACCCAGTTCTGGCTCTGTTCATCACGGCCTGAACGGCCTTCTTGGCTTCAGAGTGCCTTCAAGCATTGACCGTGGGGTCAAGCCTAGAATGAGTGAGGTCCAGGCATTTATTTTAGAGGGTCCCTGTCAACTTTAACAATTTATTTAAAGAACGAATATCAAAATTCTCTGTCAAAAGGCAGGGGAGGGACTAACCTGTAAAAATGAGGGCTCTCAGTTGGGGAAGTCTACCTGCTTTGTTGTCTATAATGGTTGGTTTGTGACTGTCTACTTGATACAGTCTAGAATCACCTGGAGAAAAGAGTCTCAATGAGGGACTGTCTAGATTGCAATGGCCTGTGGGCATATCTGTGGGGGACTGTCTTGATCAGAAGGAAGGCTCACCGGCTGTGGGTGGCGCCATTCTTTGGCAAAAGGTCCTGGATTTCGGCTGAGCGCTGGCATGCCTGCATTTATCCTTGGCTTTCTGCTCTTGACTGAATGCAATGTGACCAGCTGCATCAAGCTCCTGGCTACCTGCGATGTCCTTACTGCAATGGATTGAGACCTAGAACTCGTGACCTAGAAGTCTGGACCCAGTAAATAATAAGCCTTGTGCTGCTTTTAACAGTTTTTTTTTTTTTTTTTTTTTTTTTTTTTTTTTTTAGTTGTCATGTGCTCTGGGAGGCTAGTACATTACGTGGGAGGAACAGCACATTTAAAGGCTCAGAGGAGGAGACAGGGTAGAGAACTGAGGGACCTGTGAGGATGTTAATCTGTTAGTTCTACATGATGATAGGAAATGAACATAAGATAACATCCAATCAAGCAATGTGACATTAAATAATTTAATAAATAATGTGACATTAAATAATAAAACTATTTTATGTGTCTGGGTGTTCTGCCAGCATCTATGCCTGTGCGTCACATGTCTGCCTGGTGCCCACAGAGGCCAGGTGAGGCTATCGAATCCCCTGGAACTGGAGTTACAGATGGTTGTGAACCACCGTGTGGGTGTTGGGAATCAAACCCGGGTCCTCCAGAAGAGCAGCCAGTGCTTTTAACCGCAGAGCCATCTGTCCATCCCTAATACGACATTTCCTTGTGATGGCTGGGTGCCAGTTCATCCTCGGCAGGCCCGCATTGTACACAAGAAGAAAACAGAACAAGTCAGATGTAAAACAACACGTCCCCATGCAAAGATTGTCAAGGCAGTCATCCACATACTAACCCGTTACTTCACTTAACATACGGTTGGGGACATCTCTGTTGTTCCCACAGCTGCTGTGCTGGCGCCTGGACGTGACAGAGAACGCGATCCATCTGTTGACAATGGATTCCAGCCTCAGAGGATGACAGGGGCAGGTAAACACATCAGCCAGCAACTTCAGGGGGAGATGTTGCAGGAACAGGAGCAGATGGGGGAGGGGGTCCTGGGCAGGGCTATCTTCTCACACTGTGTGATGCAGGAGGGCCTCCCCGAGGAGGTGACTCCTGAAGACTCAGGAGGATCTGGGAGAATGGCACACGTCACGGCTCAGAGGAGGGGACGGGGCAGAGAGCTGAGGGACCTGTGGGGATGCTAAGTGTATCTGAAGAGGAGGGAGGTGGTGGGAGATGGGGTCTGGACACATATCAGCCAATGTCGAGGGCACAGGAAGAGGAGTAGGCAGCACTAGTAAGTCTCTGTATCCAGGAGGTGCTCACCTGCCTGCCATTCCCCTGGTGAATCCACCTTCACTTCATCTCACAGACCTCCCCAGTCCAGGCCTCTGATGTTGTACCTTTGCTCAGTTGATCAGCTGATGAACTCTAAGTCAGGTGATCATCCTGATCCGAGAGAGAACAGTCTCTCTTAAGGCACCATGGGAAAACTTTAATCTTTAAATACAGGTAAACAAATCGTGATCTCTCCATGGAAACAGACCAGGGGAAGAGTGTGTTTAAACAGTTCCAGCATCAGGGCGGTCATTCATTCTCTTGGTTGGAGAGCCTGCTACACTTTCCAGGAATACACTCTCTTGCCCACGTTCACCTGTATTCAGGGAACATGGGGGAGGTATTTCTATGTTGTTCATGTTTGTGGTTCTTTTTTCCAACCTAACAAAGAACCAAAAAAAAAAAAAAAACCCACAAAAAAACCCAACTGTAGACTCACAGCTGTGCCTCTGGCCAGCCCACCAACACCCTTTTATTTCTCAGAGCTTTATGTTGAATGATGTGAGCCAGTTCTCCTTGCCCCTCTCAGATGGGTGGAGGCTGTCCTTGCCCACCCAGAGTCCAGTCCTGGGTTCATTGGTGTCGCTGCGCCCCTCTCAGATGGGTGGAGGCTGTCCTTGCCCAGCCAGAGTCCAGTCCTGGGTTCATTGGTGTCGCTGCCTTGATTACACCCTAGGTGTCTCTTCTTCTCCAACTACAGTCATGGAGGACACTGGCCTCATTAGCTTAGCCCTCATGACCTGAACCGCGGAAGCCAGTGGATTCTTCCTGCCCCATTCCAGTATGTTAGAGTTGTGCAGAAGCTGCATGCCCTGACTGATGAACTGTAGAGGGAGGAACACCATTTTGGTTGTTGTTCTTTATTTTGAGGGAGGACCTCACTATGTAGACCTGACTGGCCTGAAACTCACAGGTGTCTTCCTGACTCTATTGGGATTAAAGATGGGTGTGACCATGCCAGCTTTAAGCAGTGTGTGTGTGTGTGTGTGTGTGTGTGCGCGCGCGCAGATAGAACCTAGGACTTCATGCATGCTAGGCAAACACTCTACCAATTGACCAACTGAGCTGTTTTCCCAGACAAATAAATATTGTTTTAATGTGACTGATTAAAAATAAAAACCAATGTAATAAAGTCTACAAAATTTAAAACATTAAAAATGTTAATAATATATTTATTGTTTTGTCAGAAATCAAAATTTTAGCTGTTTCTAATTTTTTGAGTGCTAAGCCAATTTTATTTTTAATTAAGAATATTTTTGTCTTTGTATCCTGCAACTTTATTGAGTTTTTGTAATTAAAAAAATGGAGAATTTCATATATAAGTACCAACTTTATTTAAAAATACTAAAACCAAAACAAAACCAAAAAACCACCATAAAAAACCAAAACAACCCTCTTCTGAATCAGTTTGTAGCAGAAACAAATTTGTAGGCTTTGCCTCCTAAGGCAATTGAGCCAGAGACTCCCAATACTGTATCTCCCAGGTAGATACTGTGTCTGAGTCATTGATGGAGCGTCCTGGTTGCCTGGCAACAGGAGTGAAAGGAGTGACAACTCTTCAACTCCCTTTTGCAAACAAACCTTTTTGGGGTGTTAGGTCCTCTTTGTGTCAACTCCATTGGGTCACTCATCTGTCCTCTGTCCCAAGGACTCTGCCCACGTGCCCAGAATGTTTCAGAAAGAGCAGGGTAGAGCCCTGAGGAGGACTCCCGTCGAGATCTGTGGCGGGATGAAAATCACGTCTTGGCAGATGACTCGAGGCATCTGTGTTCATCACAAAAACATCTGAGGAGCCTCCAAGAAGGAGAAAGCTGCATGCAGGGGATTGCAGATGGAGAACACGTGGTGGACGATTTGTTTGGCTTTTTTCTTTTTTAATGAAATGGGAGCCATCAAGATGACTCAGTGGGCGATGATGCTGCCATCAAGCCTGGTGACCTGAGTTTATTCGCTGGCATCCACGCGGTGCAAGAACCCGTTCCCACAAGTTGTCCTCTGACCTCCACACACACGATGGCTTGCAGGCTATGTGCACTCACAAACACAAAATAAATAAAAATGTAAAACACTAAAAATAAAAAAGCTACCTAGCTCAAGAAGGCTTTACCAAATACCTAGAGACGGAGGAAGTCTCTGCCATTCGTGAAGTCAAGCCGGCAAAGAAGCGATGACATGAACGGCAAGGAGGTTTTGCCTTAAAGGAATAGAACATTTTAATTTTTTAGAAGATGGAAAACACGCCTGGAGAGGGTTGCTAAGGTTAAGGAAATGGTTGTTAGGAGAGAATTACAGGCTCTGAGCTGTCACAATTCTGCCCCTGGAATGTGGAGCTGTGAGGGAAGACAGTTTTCAGATTGGCAGGAGTGGGTTGGGGTTTCCAGGGGGAGTCTGTGATGGGGATCTGTCTGCCAAGTTCTGCCCACTTACAGGCTGCCATTGTGGGTCACACCAAGCACAGGTGTCCGGAGCGGGGTCCCCAGCCTCTGGTGTGCATCCCGAAAGGGAAGCAACATCAGACCCCAATTCCCACCAAAGCCAATTTTCCCACAAAAACATCTACATGGAAGTATGGTGTGGTGGCTCCATCCTGTTATCTAAATACTCAAAAGCTGAGGCAGGAGGCTTGCTGTGAGTTTGATGCCAGTTGAGACTACATACTGAGATCCCGGAGGTGGTGGTGACAGTTGTATGGCTGGGGCATACTGCGGGGCCACTGGCAGTGGAACCAGAATTTATTCCTACTGTGTGCACTGGCTTTTTGGAACCCATTCTCTTTATTGTGCTGGTTTTGACTTTTAATCAGTCGCATTAAAATAGTATTTATTTGGCTGGGGAAACAGCTCAGTTGGTCAGTTGGTAGAGTGTTTATCTAGCATGCATGGAGTCCTAGGTTCTATCCTTGCACACACACACACACACACACACACACACACACACACACACTGCTTAAAGCTGGCATGATCGCACCCATCTTTAATCCCAACAGAGTCAGGAAGATGCCTGTCCCAGGTGAGTGTAGCTGCTTCTCTCTGCATGTTGTACATGTGAATGTAGTGGCATTTCATTTGTATTTTAATAAATAAAACTTGCCTGAGGATCAGAAAAGTAAAACAGTCACACTGGCCAGCCTTATAGTCCAGGCAGCAACAACACACACTTTTAATCCCATAGCTACTCTAGCTTGCTATAGAAACCGGGCGGTGGTGGTTCACCCCCTTAATCCTAGCCCTAGGGAGGATTATGAAACCGGAGGAGACAGCTCACGCACACACACAGTCTCATTCTGAAATTCCTGGAGGCAGGGTTGCTATTTGGACTGAGATTGAGGTAAGAGCCAGGGGCTGGCTGCTTTGCTTTTCTGGTTTTTAGGTTGAACACCAATTTCTGCCTCTGAGTTTTTATTAATTGTGCTTCAGATGGTCTTCTCAGAAACTGTGAGGCGATTGGTGCCTCCTCTGCAGGGTTTAAACAACAAGCACTCTTGTCAAGAAATGTGAGGTCAAAGAAAATTAGCTCAGCGCTCTGACACCATTGGAAATAGTCTGGGTACCCAGGTGATTCTGTTACGAAGATCGCAAGTCACAAAGAATCGAGTGTGTTGGTGTGAGCCTGTTAGCTCAGTGCTCAGTAAGTGGAGGCAGGAGGATGGAGAGTTTGAGACCAACCTCACTACATAATAAGATCCTGTCTTAAAGGGAAGGAAGGGAAGCGAGAGGTGGGGAGGGGAAGGGGAGCCCAAGGTAGAGGGAAATGAGAGAGATGGTGGAGAGTGATGGAGGGATATGCCTGCTGTGCAGTTCTGGACTCCACATGTATGCATGGTGCACACTCACCAGTGTGCATGCATCACGCGTATGCATAATACATTCCTCCACCCGCAAATTTTTGCTAAGTAAAACTTCACTTCTGAAGAATGTTGTCAGCTGTACTGTCAATTTTGTTCTGAGTTTCCTTTACTATTTTAGAAGAAAAAAACGAGAACTTGGGATGTAGCTCAGTCAGTAACATGCAAGCCACACGGGCATGAGGTAACATGCAAGCCACACAGGCATGAGGTAACATGCAAGCCACAGGGGCTTGAGGTAACATGCAAGCCACACGAGCATGAGGTAACATGCAAGCCACACAGGCATGAGGTCCTGAGTTTGGATGCCAGTATGAAAAGCTGGCAAGAATGGGGACAAAAAGGGGGTAGCTCCTCAAGACCCATGGCTGACAAGTCTAATTGAATGGGTGATCTTCAGGTTCAGTGGGAGACTCTGCCTCAAAAACCAAGGTGAGTCCGGTGGTGCTGGTGCATGCTTTTAATCCCAGCACTTGGGAAGCAGAGGCAGGAGGATCTCTTTGAGTCCAAGGTCAGCCTGGTCTACAGAGAGAGTTCCAGATCAGCCAGGGTGACACAGAAATCCTGTCTCCAAAAATCGAAAACCCAAAAAACTAAAAAACAAAAATCCCAACCCCTCCCCCCAAAATAAAAACTCAAGGTGAGAGCAAGCAAGGAAAACACTCGATACTGACCTCCTGTCTCTTCATATGTAACCTCATATATGTGTACGCAACATAACATATATGTACACATTCATGTATATACATGAGCACACACATGCACACATAGACAAACATGCACACACACAAACATGCACAAATATACATAGACAAATATGTACACACATACACAAACTTACACACACAAACATGTATACAAAATGATGCACACACAAACATACACAAACATACACAAACATAAATAGACAAACATGTACACATATACACAAGCATGTACACTCAAAGATGCACACGCAAACGTGCATGTACACAAACATGCACACTCGCAAACATGCACACACATAAATATGTACACACACAGAGGAGAAGACCAACCATTGCAGACTGTGTTGTCCTCTCCCATGTGATACAACTATTCTTTTTTTTTTTTTTTAAGATTTATTTATTTATTATGTATACAACATCCTGCCTCGATGTATGCCCGCACGCCAGAGGAGGGCGCCAAATCTCATTACAGATGGTTGGGAGCCACCATGTGGTTGCTGGGAATTGAACTCAGGACCTCTGGAAGAGCAGCCAGTGCTCTTAACCTCTGAGCCATCTCTCCAGCCCCCGAGAAAAAAAACTATTCTATCCAGCAGTATGTAAGATGCCTTTTGGTCTGTCCACTGAGGCAGGATGGGAAAATAGGGTGAGTTCTGTTCTCAAGGGCTCCCCGAATCACAGCCTCACACACATCATGTGCCTCTCCCTGGCCCTGTAAGTGCTGAGCACATTTATGAAGCTGTCTGCCCAGGAGCTTGCCTTGTGGGCTGAGTGGGATGGACACACCAGAGGTCTGGGATGGGATTTGAGGAGATGGGAGCCCAAGAGCCCAGCAGGACCTTGGACTCCACTGGCAGGTCTTTAAGATGAGGCCACTGGGAGTTGGTGGACGCATGAGGTGTGACCTGTTGGAGGAAGATGGCCACCGAACGGGTATCCTAGCCCCTGCAGTCTTTCCCACATCAGGTACTCCAGCCAACAAACACACACACACACACACACACACACACACACACACACACACACCCTTTGCTTATGTAAGTTGACCTGCTCAGGTAATTTGTCATAGCCATGAAAGGCGATGAACAGTTCCCTTGTGTGTCGCTCCCAGGGGTTCCCCTCAGGCTCCCCCCTCAACTCCACTCCACACTGTGTGTTTTCAATCATATATAGAGAAGCCAGTGCAAGGCATTCAGCGTCCATCCATCTCCAGCTTTGACGTTCCCCACGTATCTTGTTTTGTCTACGCTGTATTCCTTTTGTGTCTTTTCTCCTGGATTATCTTCAGGCCAATCCTAGACCTGACATCATTTTAAAATACTTCAGTAATGCGTCTCTAAAAGGCAAGGGTTTCTTTTCAAAGTACAGACAGAATATCAGAATCTGGTCTGAGAACAATTAGCAACAGCTCCTTAGACATGATCAAGTATCTGCTCGGTGCTGGAATTTCTGGGATGATCTCATGTGCATACCCCTCCCTGTTTTGTTTTATTTTTAATAAAGTTTCAAGTGACATCTGGGGCTGGGAGGCTGATTCTACATGAGATTTGTTTTGCAGAAGTTCAGTTTGGACGTCTCCTCCTATAGCAATGCCTCTCCTGCTTCAGGGGCTATGCTGCCAGGTCTGTACTTCATCTCTTCCATCTGTTGTTAATCTGCAGTGTTCTTGACATCACCCCCACTCCTGTGTGCGAATGCCTCTGTGTGTGTGTCTGTGTGTGTGCGTGTGTGCACGCTCATGTGAACTCTGATCAAGTTCTGATGAAAACAATTTCTGTTTTTTAAACTGTGAACTCGGGTCCAGAATTCTAGGGGAAATCCTGCCCTGGAGGATTGGTCCTTGATTTTCTCCCAGCCAGCAGGATCACCTTCCTGGGCAAACTTCTCCATGTGACCTGAACATTTGAAAGGTCCAGCACAGACCACTGGGGGAATTGTCCATCTGCTTGTACACTAGGGATGTGGGTAATTTGGGGGGGGGCTGCTGTGAGGCCCCACCAGCCTCATCTAGTTAAGTATGATGACCCCAAAGTATGTCCCGTCTGTCTTTCTCTTTCTCCTGATGAGGGATGGTGATAGTGTGGGGCGTGGACCTTTGGCATCTTTTAGATTCACACAAGGTGAGCCACACTGGGAGACTGCGGCCAGAGCAGATGGTGGGATGTAGGCAATGCCAGAGCAAAGCCAGCGAACTGGGCAGAGGTAAGTATTGACTGGATGTGGGGCTCATGCCCTGTTAATGCTACTTGTGGGCATCTGTGTTATCGGCTGGAACAGCAGTGAGCAGACGACCACATCACTGAGGAAGCAAATGGGTAGATCCTGAAGCCTGGTTGGCTGATCTGGTACAGCCCAGCGCAGTCAGGACTTTTAAATGCATGGAACGTTTGTGCGGGAGTCTAAGAGAGAATCTCTGGAAACATCAGGCTGGTCAACTCAGGAGAGAGGACTGGGTTCCAGAGAGGTGACACCTGGGGCTGGGAGGATGCTTCCAAATGAGATTTGTTTTGCAGAAGTTTGACTTGGATGCCCCTTTCCATACCTATGCCCCTCCTCTTTTTAGGGTCTGGATAGGAATTGTTCTTAGGTCAGTCTGCAGGGTTTGTCATACATTTTTAAGTGAAAAGTGTTAAAGAAAAAAAGAAAAACCTTCTGGTTCTTGTTGAACTAGTAAGGAAGACTTTATTCAGGACTATGGCAGTCAGTGTTTTATCTGTCTGTTTTCCGTTACTGGAATAAAACGCCTGAGGCTGGATCACTAAAAACAAGATGTTTATTTAATTCACAGTTTAGAGGTTGAAAGTCCAAGCAATACAGCGTTAGCTCTGGTGAGGGCTGCTTGGCTGTGTGGCTTAGTGACAGATGGCATCATGGGAGGAACACTTTTAAGAAGGAGAAACAAGAAGCCAGACAAAGGAGGTAAGCTGGTGACAGCCTCCCACTCGCTCTTGGAGGTTCGGCTACATTCAGCCATCACCACACCAGGGATTGTGCTTCGGTTACATGAATACATGTAACATGTGATCATGTGAGAGATCGTGGGTGACGGGTCACAACCAGTCACGGAGGTGCCAACCGTTCATTACAACAGAAGAGCAAGGTGGGCAAATTTCACAGCTGGGGGCAGGTTGGAAGGTCCGGGGGAGGGGAATTGCTGGGGATCAATTCCTGATGGATCACCATGGTCCTTGCTGGGGATAGGCCAGGGTGATTGACAGCAAGCCTGTGAGGTGGGGATTCTTGCGGAGCCTGGATTGTGTGGGTCTGGGTATGGACAGGGTCAAAGCTGAAGCCTAGCTGAGAAGAAGCCTAGAGGACCTGAAGTTTAGTAGCAAAGGAGAGTCTTTGTCCAAGGATAAATTAAATGTTCTTTTACCCCAAATCCAGAGTTGTTTCTCCCTCCTCTCTCTGTTACCTGCACATGCGTGAGGGAGTGCACACATTAGTGCCAAGGCCAGGGGAGGATGACGTTGGGTGTCTCACTCTATTTCTCACTGAACCTGGAGTGAGATTGACAGCCACGCATCCCCCAAGATCCTCCTGTCTCCCATGGCCGCAGTGCTGAGGTGCTAGGAACACTTTCAGCCCCGTCTGGCTTCTTCACACGTGTGCTTGGGATTCTAGCTCATATCCTAACACTTCCTCCTCACTGAGCCATCGCCTCAGCCCCTCGAGTGAACTTTGCTAACATTGTAGACTTTTCTTCCCCCTCTACTGGGGATTGAACCTGGGACCCTATGTGTGCTGGTGGAGCACCCCCTCCCCCACCTCCAATCCCCCAAGCCATGTTTTCAGTCTTTTCAATGGGGTTTCTGTGCCCTGTGCCCCATCTGTTTTCTTTCACTTTGGGTCAGGGCTCTCTGTGAGCGACAAGAACAAATTTGGGCACAGAGAGACCAGTTTCAGCTGCTTGTGATGGTTTAATCACCCCATTTAACAAGCCACTTCCAAGAAGAAAGCACATATTGCTTGGGTGAGGGGACAGACACCTTGATTGGCAGGCCTTCCTCGGTGTGTGTGTGAAGGCCTTGTTCCCCTGAAGAGAACTGGGCTGTTGTTATCATGGGGAAAGCATGGCAGGGTGGACCATGGGAACGTGGCTGCCCGCCCTCCAACACTAGTTCCGAGCCCACCCTCCTCCGGTGTCTTATCGCAGGAAGCTCTCTTACTCCAGAATGAGGTTTGTAAACAGAGCGGCCAGCTTAGACATTCTTAAAATCACACCATTGTCCTCAAGGACAGATAAAAGGGACTGGCTTTTAGAATTCTGTTTGTAATAAAAAAGAACAATAGAACCCTGTAATACTAGCGTTCAATAAATACGTGTCTGAACAGCTGCGCCACGACGCGACGTGAGGCCCCTGAGAAATGTGTGCTCCTGTGACTTCTAAAGTAGCAAGACCTAAGAAATCACCTGCCTGAGACCTCCAGGAGACACACGCAGTGGGGTAGGCGCCATGGCATGGCACATCGTGGATTTCCAAAGGAAAGATGAGGACTGGGAGGACGGTCCGATGGCAAAGCGCTTGCCTTCTTGGTGTGGGTGTGAGGGCCTGAGTTCAGATCCCCAGAAAACACACAGAAAAGCTGGGTGCAGTGTGCAGTGGCGCAGGCCTGTCGTCTCAGCGCTGGGGAGCTGCAGACAGGAGGATCCCTGGGGCTCCATGGCTTGCGTATTGTGAGCCAGAGATTTTGCCTTAAAAAATGAGGCGGGCAAGAGAGATGGCTCAGTGGTTAAGAGAATTGGTTGCTCTTCCAGGGGACTAGGGTTCAATTCCCAGCACCCATATGGCAGCTCACAACTGTCTGTGACTCCAAGATCTGACACCCTCACATAGACACACACGCAGACAAAACACCAATGCATGTGAAACAAAAATAGGTTTTAAAAAATTAGGTGGATGACACTCCTGAGAAATGATACCTGAGGTTAGCTTCTGACCTTTGCCCTTCTCACATACATGCGTCCGCACACACACACTCACACACGGTGATGAGGGAGCAAATCACTGAGCAGTCACAGTTAAAGGGGGCAGATAAAGGGGCAAACAGGAGCTCGCTGTAAACCAGAGGGACAGTCACTTGGACAAGGAGAGCAGTGGATGCAGAGGCCGGAGACTGCCCAATTGGTGGATCAGCTTCCTTCGTGATTCCTGGAAAAGCTGGAGAGGGAGGGAACTCTGAGGATTGTTCTGTTTTCTATGCTGCTCTGTGGAGTTTATGACCCCAGTCCAACCCATTGCAATGCACCCACTGCAGTCCATCCACTGCAACCCACCCACTGCCACTCAACCACTGCAACCCACCCACTTGCAATTCACCCAACCTTTCCACCCTAACCCACCCACCCCACTCCAATTCACACCCCCTCCACCTAATGCAATCATCCCATCCCAGTCCAGCTATAGCCAGCTCAGGCTAGCCCTGGTCAAGCACAAAGGTTTTTACAGAAACAGAGTCTCACAGAGCCCAGCCCTTGACTCCAGGAGCTCTGGGTCTTTCAGGAAAGGCTGACCTGGGAGGAGCTGGGGGTGGGCAAGAGCAAAGAACTGGATTCAAGTTCAAGGCACCACAAGACTTAACCCAATGCCAGGAAATCTGCACAGGGTTCACTCTGTAAGAAGAAACCCCTCTCTATAGTGGCCAGGCAGCTCATCCATTCATCCACCCATTCATTCACCTAACAAGATGACAACTATGACCTGCGCGTTCTAGGCGCTCGGGGCTGGAGGATGTGGGGGTGGGAGGAGATGGGGCTCTCTGCTGCGGGACTTCTCCATAATGCAGGGAGCAAACTGAGACCTAAGACTTCAGATGAGGACAGAGAGGGAAGCACAACAGGGTGATGGGTGGCAGAGAGCAGATAAACAGAGTGGGTGGGGGTGAGGGTGGGAGAGAGGGTGGGGGTGAGGGTGGGGGAGTGAGTGGGGGAGAGGGTGGGGGAGGGGGGAGAGTGGGTGGCGAGGAGTGGGTGGGAGGGAGTGGGTGGGGTGAAGGTGGGAGAGAGGGTAGGGGAGAGGGTGTGGGAGTAGGTGGCGAGGAGTGGGTAGGGGAGTGGATGGGGAGGACTGGGTGGGGAGGACTGGGTGGGGAGGACTGTGTGGGGGGGAGTGAGTGGGAGAGAGGCTGGGGGAGAGGGTGGGGGAGGGGGAGAGTGGGTGGGGGAGAGGGTGGGAGAGTGGGTGGGGTGAGGGTAGGAGAGAGGGTGGGGGGAGAGGGTGGGAGAGTGGGTAGGGGAGAGGGTGTGGGAGTAGGTGGCGAGGAATGGGTAGGGGAGTGGATGGGAGGGAGTGGATGGGAGGGAGTGGGTGGGGAGGAGTGGGTGGGAGGGAGTGGGTGGGGGGAGTGGGTGGGGAGGACTGGGTGGGGGGAGTGAGTGGGAGAGGGTGGAAGAGTGGGTGGGAGGGAGTGGGTGGGGTGAGGGTGGGAGAGAGGGTGGGGGAGTAGGTGGCGAGGAGTGGGTAGGGGAGTGGATGGGAGTGAGTGGGTGGGGAGGAGTGAGTGGGGAAGAGTGAGTAGGGATAGGTGGTGGGGAGTGGGTGGGGAGGACTGGGTGGGGAGGACTGGGTGGGGGAGTCTACAGAAGGTGGACAGCAGCTCGTGGCCTCCTAGACTCAGTATCTGGAGACAGAGCTCTCTGGCTCCAGTTAGGACTGAGACCTACATGCAGAGGCTTGAGATTGGGGTAGGGGCAGTGGGTGCAGGGTTTTAAGGGACCCCTTTCTGGTTGTGCTTCAGGAACAGCAAGGTTGGGGTCAGCTGTTCCATGATAGGGAGCAGACCCAGGCAGGAGGACCTGACTGGTGGTTCAGAGGAAGGCCTTGATGGAAACATGGTCTATTACACCTGGGAACACAAAGGGCTCCACTCATCTCCCACTGGCTGCTGGGAGGGGCCATCCTGTCACGCCCTGGAAACATCCCACAGGAATAAAGCCAGGAGAGCATTTAGCTTCACTTGGACTGTTGAAGCTTTTTTATGGTCCCATCCCACCTTGGTCTCTCTCCTGTTTCTTGGTCTTCCTCTTGGCCCGTCCTTATAAACTTTTTGCCCCTCTGACACTGTGTCCCCAACCCATACAATTTCCTGTGCCTTTCTGAGGTGATTTAAACACAAGCCCAGGTGCAGCTGCCATCTCTTGTCAACGCCCACAGAGAAGGAACAGGAGGGACAAAGGAAGTAATTGTGTGACCTCTGTTCAGTCTGGCTAGTACAGGGGAAGAATGGTTGTGGTTGATGGTGACATTCCATTTGAGTGCCTGGGTCAATGAGGCTTCGAAACGATGAACAATGAACAACTGAGTGATGCTTGTGGAGGCACCGAGGGTCAGCCTGGCGCTGGAGTCAAGGAACCATGTGTGCACAAAGCATGCATTACCGCTGCGCCTGCTATTTGCTGTGTGCTGGTCATGGCTCTTGACACTTCACTGACGTGGCCTCACTCAGCAGCCCTGCAGAATGTTCACACTGTTCGCAGGTAAGGAACGGAAGGCCGGGTTGTTGGAGCATGCTGCTAGTCCTCACAGTTTGCTAAGAAATGTGACTACCAGCTGTCAATCACAGCCTGTGCTGGGTAGCGCATTCTGCATCCGAGGAGCCCAGTATTGGTGGGAGAGGGCAGACAGCCTTCTGCTACAATTATAGATCCCAGGCTGGGCCTCTTCTCAGGTCAGCTCACATTCCTGGTGACTGAAGTCTAGGACAGCAGCCTTGCAGATGGGGCTTATGCTGGCCTCTGTGGCTTAACACCCTTCTGCTTAAGCCTCTGTTCCCTACGGTAGGTGTGTGCAGGTGTGTTTGTCTGTATGTATGCAGAAAACACATTTGGGTGCAAAGGTGTATCCGCACATATGGGTATGTGTATTTGTGTGTGTATAAACGTTTGCACAGAGCTCCTGGGGCCTCATAACCTGGATTTGTATCCCAGATCAGTCACTGGCTAACGCATAACTTCAAGTCAATGATATAATTTTTGGATGCTTCTGTGTCCTCCTTTGTCTCATGGTAGCCATCATGTCCCTCCTCACAGGGCTAATTGGAGATGCTTTGTTTCCATGACACTCAGAGAAGGGGGAGTTTGACACAAGATCAGTGTTGGACAAACATCAGTCATTGCTGGCTCCTGCAACCCTTTGTCCCCTGAATGCACAGTTCTATTCCCAAGGTGACTGCTGTGTATATCTATGAAGGACAAAGGGAGGTGCATCATGGCCCAACTAAGCTGGCTGGCCTTGAACAGGTGTGTCACCTCCTTGTGCCTTGATTTCCTCTTCCAAGAAATGGGATGGACCATCTGCTTACAGGGAGGAGAAGCAGGTGGGGAGTGAGCACTTGGAGTGTTTCTCAGTGTAGTAATATTTCATTTGTATTTTCATAAATAAATCTGGCCTGAAGATCAGAGAGTAAAACAGCCACACTAATCAGCCTTACAGACCAGGCAGTGGTGACACACACCTTTAATCCTAGTAGCCACACTAGTTTGCCATAGAAACCAGGCAGTAGTGGTGTATGCCTTTAATCCCAGCCCTAGAGAGGAATAGAAGACAGGAGGAGACAGCTCTCACACACAGTCTCATTCCAAGATTCCTGGAGGCAGGACCACCATTTTGGACTGAGGTTGAGGTAAGAGCCGGTGACTGGCTGCTTTGTTTTTCTGACCTTCAGGTTGAACCCCAATATTTGTCTCTGAGTTTTTATTAACCGTGCTTCACCTCACCTCTCTAATCTCCACCCATTTTCCAACTCATTATTCCAGGCTCCGTTCTTGAGCTCCTGCTGCAAGACCACTCCCCTGGACCCTTCCTCGAGTGTGTAATGTGCTCTGTCAGCCTGATGCAGCTCTTGGCCATCCCTTATGCTGACAGTCAGCGCCCTACAGCCACAGCCAGATGCCATCACCTGCCCAAGCTCTGGGGATCCTGACAGGCCAGGTTTGGCCACCTGTCCTCACTACATCAATTTTAAGGAGACGAGCAGGAGTGAAAAGCAGAGAAGGGAGATGTGTTCATTGTGGCCACGTTGAGAACTGACCCCCATGTCTGCTTTGGTGGGTCCTGATAGGAAGTTTATCTTTCCAGAGAGAGGCAAGAGGTCTGTGCAGCTCAGCAGTTCTGGTCCATCACGGCCCACCGCTGTCCTGGCTCTGGCCTGTCCGCACAGAGCAGTCTGGTGAGCTGCTAGAATTGTGTGGAACTCTTTCCAAAGGCAGGTCCCTCCTCTGTCTGGCACCAGGGTTTCAGCCTTGCCTTCCCCCCAGCATGGGATTTCTGGAGAGAGTTTAATTCTGTGGCGTCCACTGTCCCCATGATCTGACGGTACAGATGTCTCTCTTCAGAGCATCTTCTCTCTGGCCAGCATGGTCACGTGGGTTACACTGCCTGCTTTCATAAACAAAGCGTTACTGAGACACAGCTGCCCCATGCTCTCACGTCCTGTCTACTCTCTTATTTCAAGGGCTCAGGCGAGCGTACCCCCAGGGTTTAAACATTTCCTTCCTGGGCCCCAGTCTGTTCTGCTATTATACTTGACAGCCACAGGCCTGGGAGGGGTCCTTAGAGAGGAGGAGCTGAAATAGGGGTCTGGGTTGTTTGCATGTTTTAGTTTTTCAAGACAGGGTATCTCTGTGTAGCTTTGGAGCCTGTCCTGGAACTAGCTCTGTAGACCAGGCTGGCCTCGAACTCATATAGATTGGCTTGCCTCTGCCCCCTGAGTGCTGGGGTTAAAGGCAGGGGTCTGTTTTCCGAGGTGATTTTGGAATACTTTACAGGGGTTATTGGATGGGAGGCAGGGTGGCTTGCTGTCTGACGGTCCTGTGGTCCCTAGCTCTCATGGGCAGGAGGCTGGGTCTTGGATGTCAGTTTTCTAGGCTACCCCAGGCCAAAGGAGACCCCCAGGAGGGAGAAGTTGGGGCTATGGTCAGTTGCCCACCTAACAAATACTGTGCAGGACACGTGGGCTGTGCCAACCCCTCTAGCACCGCCAGAGTCGATCTCAAGTTCCTAAGGCACTTTCTTGGGCATTGGCCCTTTTTCTTTTTCTTTAGAGATGGGGTGTCTTGTAGCTGAAGCTGGCCATGCAGCTGAGGATGACCTTGACTGTCTGATTTTCCTGTGTCCTATGCTGGGATTCCAGGTGTGTAACACCACTCCTACTTTACATGGCACTGGCACCAGGGTGGAACCCAGGGTTTTGTGAATGTCGGGCAAACACTCTAGCAACTGAACCTCAGCCTCAGCCCCACAGTGGTGTTCTCCTGTGGCTGTCCTGCTATCAGAGTGTGGTCCTTGGACTGTAATGGAGGATGGACACTGAGGAACGCTGTCTGGGGATGCTGGAGAATGCATCTTGGTTGTAGACATGTCCCTGCCTCTTATTCATCTCTGACAAGATGAGGTTTCCCTTCTTGGGATAGATGAAGGAGCCGCGAACCTGGGGAAGAAGCCCAGACTCAGAGATGGGTGTGTCCCAGGTTTTGCCTCCTCAGGCTGTTTGACCTGGGGCAGAGGTGCTAGTCCTTAAGAGCTGGGGTGGGGTGGATCGTGAAGTCAGAAGGTCTAGGGTTTAATGGTTTTATTTCCAAGAAGAGGAAGCTGGGGTCTGGAGATGTGACCCTGTGGATAACCCAGGGACTCCATATAGGGGACATTTGGGGGCCCATTTGACCTCAGCCTCCAGCCACACAGACCCTCCTTTTGCAGCCTCTGTGTCTCAAGAGGATTGGAGGAGAATCCTGGAGTCCTTCCCACTTTGGGAGGACTGACAGGCTCCATCATACCTCCCCTAATACCCCCAAACCCATCGTCCTGTGTCCCCCACTGTGGACAGTGCCCCACTGGCAACAGCGATGCCAGTGAACCGTATCACATTCCAGATTCACTCATGGAGCCTGCTGGTACATGCTGCCTTAACTTCTGCCCCCAAGACAGACAGCTGCTCCCACGTTAGACTTTCCATGGCCATAAGAAACACCTGTCAGACACAGAACCTGAGGGAAGAAGCTTTGGCATGGTCAGAGGTTTCAGTATACAATCCTCAATTCTGTTGATTCTGGGCTCTCACTTAGACAGGGCATCACTGCAGATAGGAATGGGGGGCAGGGGGCAGGAAGGGGGAGAAAATGAGAACAGCCTTCAAAGGTCATGTTAGTGACCTGTTTTCCTGGTTATGCCCCACCTTCTAAAGGTTCCAGAGCCTTCCAAAACAGCACTGCTGGCGGGGACCAGTCGTTCAATGCATGAGCCTGTGGGGACATTTTAAGATTCAAGCTGTTGGATAATTGCCACGAGGAATTGAGCCAGGCAATATTCTGTAGCCATAAAGAATGGTTCATCCCCACCGTGGTGGTTCAGCTCCACTGCAGAAACAATACACCCAGTATTGAAGACAGCTCATTCTATTTCCACGCAAACCACACACAAAGCTGTAACTTCCTGGTAGGTCCCCACGTCGAAGTGTAGCTACCCACAGAATGGTTGGGGTCCTTCCCTGTTCCGATACATCACCAGTCTCAGCCTGTAGAGATCGAGTCTGTCTGCCTATCTGCCTGTCTGTCTGCCTGTCTGCCTCATTTTTCTAACATAAGCCATAACAGCCTCTGAGCATGTATTCCCCCCTGGGGTTTGGTTATGTGGAGCCAAATGCTTAAAGTAACAGTTGTCTAAATAGAGGGAAACAGAGAAAGGTGCGTGTGGCTGGCCCGAGTCAGTAAGCAATGCCAGAAGACCAGAGGGGTCTCCAGGGCCTGTATCTCTCTGAGTCTGTGGGATGCTGGGTTTCACTCTGTGGGGAGGGAAAGCGACTGAGGATAGGAGAGGGAAAGCGTTGGGATCTTGCTGTCTTTAGAGTCATGTTGGCCTTCATTTCCTTTCTGCATTTGTTTGAATGACTATTTGGTTAATACACTGCCCCCAACCTTGTCCTCAGAAGAACTATCCATTACATAGGAACCATATTAAGTTTCTTCTCCATTGCTCGGTGTGGTGATGGTGCTATATGAACACTGGTGACAGAGACGAGGAAGGGGAAGAAGGGTTAACCTTGACGCAGGACTAGTCCTGTGTCTGCCTCTGCTTCCTTTTGAAAATGGAAGCCACACATCTGCAGAGAGTGTGTCAACTTCAGACAGCACAAGAGCTCTTCTGCATGCAACCGCACTGAGCTTGGAGGTGACTTTGTGCTGAGCAAGAAAAAGTAACCAATCGTGAGCGAGCACTTAAGAAAAAGCCTTTGTGGTTGTGGGCACGGTGTCACCACCAGGGACAGAGGTGTTAAAGGGATAGATTGCAGACATCTGGTGTTGTAGAGTCATTGGCTTAGACAGAAGCCAGGTCTAAAACCATGGTCACCTGCCTAAAGATTAGGGAGTGTCCCACCCCTCTGCTCTCTCCTCACCCTCCTCTTCTGCTCTTTCTCCCTTCCTTCTTTTCTCTCCCACCTTCCTCTTCCTTCTGTTCTTCCTCATCTCCTTCCTCCTGTAAGCCCCCCTTCATTTCTTCCTCCTCCTTTTCCTCTTCTCTCTGATGGAGTCTTGTTCTATAGCTCACGCTGCCTCAACCTTGTAATCTCCCTGCCTCAGCATCTGCAGTGCTGATTCTCAGGGGTGCGCACACTTGGCTTTGCCATTCTTTGGTACCACATAGAAACTTCCATTAACTCCACACCTTGGAAGCAGCTGCCCTAACCATAGGGTCCGAGATGTTGTCTACCATTGGTCATCTCTGGGCCAGTCAGGGGCTGTGAGTATATTAGTCATGGGCACTCATACACACACACACACACACACACACACACATACACACACACACACACACACACACATTTTCAGTCATAATCTTGTGACTTTAGGACCAGGAACCTCATGAAATAAGAGGTTGGAATGGCTCATGACTGGAGGACCCACATTTGGTCCAGAGAGCAGTTGATGAAGGACTCTTGGTCAGATGTCAGCACCCTCTATTGATGCGCTGGGTAATGAATGGGGTGTCAGTATTGGTGTCCAGAGAGTGGTCTGGCCATGTGAGCAGCTTTGTGGGCTGAGAGCTTTGGACTATTTGGTTGTAGAACTGCTTTAAATGATGTGTGTGCATGTGGTATGTGATGTGTGTATATATGTGTGTGTGTATGAGTATGATGTGGATATGTATGTGTGTGTGTGATGTGTGTGTGTGTGTAAAGTGTGTGTGCACTTGTGCCATGAAGGATATGTAGCAATGAGGTCAGAATGCAATCCAGGCCTCTGTTCCTGACTCCCTTCTCCTCGGAGTCAGGGTCATTTTTGTGTTTCGGTGCTGTGTGCTCCCAGCACTTGGCCTGTCTTCTTTTACCCCTACAGAAATTTACCCGTCTATTCCTCCCATGTTTTATTTTTAGATTTATTTTATTTATGTGTTTGAGTGTTTTCCCTGCATGTATAACTATGTACTACATGCATACCCGGTGCCTACAGAGGCCAGAAAAGGATGTTGGATCCCCTAGAACTGGAGTTATAGGTAGTTGTAAGTTGCCATGTAGGTGCCAGGAACCAAGCCCCTGCTCTCTTCCAGAACAGCCAGGGAGTACTCTTAACCACTGAGTCGTCTCTCCAGCCCCTGTTCTGCCAACCTTCCTGTAGAAATGTCAGGATTACAGACCCATTTCTCTACTGGCTTCTGGGAATATGAACCCAGGTTCTCACATAAGCTTGGTAAGTGCTTTTATCTACTGGGCCATTTCTTTAACCCTGTGGCTTTCTCATTTCCAAGTCTGATTCTGGCTTCTCCGGGCGATTGTGCAGCTGGCCTCTCTGTCTTAGGAAGTCCTGTTTCTGTATGTATCCATAAGAATGAGCCTGCTGCCAACAGAACAGTCTATCCACAGTGTATGAATAGGGAACTGCCTACCGACCAGAGAAGCAGATGGCCAAGGATGTGCCTGTGCCCCAGATACACTGTGCTGCTGGGACCAGGTCAGACAGCCAAGCAGGGCAGCTGTTATTGCTCACACATGTTCTCTTTCACCGAGTTCTTTAAGAAGCGTCTCTGAGGTATCAACCATTCCAGGCACCAGGGAATAAGGATGGTCAAGGCAGAAAGCCCCTGTTTTCAGAGAGCTTCCACTATGGTTGCCGGGTGTGGGAGCCAGACATCTCTGTTGCTGGGCAAACACAGGCAGGAAACAGTTTCAAGGTGGAAGGGCGTCTTTTGACTCACGGGTTCAGAGATTTACGTCATGGCAGCCAGAAAGCAGAAAGGGAGACGGGAGGGGAGGTGGGGTAGGGGGGTCAAGCCTATGCTTTCACTTCGGGGTTTTCTTCCTCACCTCACCTCATCACCCCCATTTTTGTTTGTTTGCTTGTTTTGTTTTGTTTTGAGACAGGGCTTCACTGTGTAGTCTTCCAGAGATCCATCTACATGCCCCTGTTGGGATCAAAGATGTATGCCATCACACCTGGCCCCCACCCCCATTCTCATGAAATAGGTTGGCTGGGACTGTGTGCAGTCTCTACCAAGAAGAGTAGGGCCATCCATCTTTCCATGCTCAGGAGAAGCAGACCTGAGCCTCAGGCACTCAGACTCGGTGAGCAAGTCACTTGTCCCCCCCCCCCCCCCATTTAGAGATGCAGAAATGTCAACAAACACATTTGAAAGAGCAGGGCAGATAGCAGGAGCACAGAGGGCAGAGGAGAGGCCTCCTTCACATACTGCAGGAGTCTGGTCCCAGAGCCTGGAGCCTGGAGGTGGCTATGGAAACCCTGGCCAGAGCAGCCAGTGCTCAGCATAGCCACAGAGGCTCCAGACAGGAGCAAACAGCACAGGTTCCCAGGACAGCGAGAGGCAGGAAGTTAGCCAGAGGCTTACTAGTTCTTAGCCGGACACAATGTGGGTCATTCCATGTGGAATCCAGGCCCTTCAGCTGATGCTCAGTATAGTGACTAGTTCTCACAGGGGGGTAGGGGGGGATGGTGACTTAGCAGCCAGGGAAGGTCTCTTGGATACCGGGGGAGCTGTCACTGTGATTCATGGCGCCTCTGACATCACAGGGCGCCTTTTGTGATGCAAAGTCAAACATTGTCTAGACACACACCAGGGGCCAAGGGACATGCAGTTGTCCTGTGTGGCCTACTGAATGGGACCTAGAAACATATGGTTTCCATCATGCGCTGAGCTGGAACTGTGTGTTTTGGGGTTTGATACATACACACGGATTCAGGGAAGACTGTCACAAGGGAAGAGGTCACTCTCACTGATCCCTGGAAGCAGGAACCAGTACATAACTCAGGGCTGCCAGCAAAGTGCTAGGGTTGGAGCAGGCAGAGGGACTAGGTCTGCACAAGGGCCACTAGGGTGGCCTTTGCAGGAAGGGCAGGGTGAGGCATGCCAAGCAGGTGTAGTGTAGCAGGACTCTGGGCTGTCCCTTGCTGTACCTGACCTTAGGGGCAATTATGCAGTGACCTGGTGCCCAACAAGGAAGGTGTTGAATGTGCATTCTGGACTGAGGCTGGTGTGCACTCAGACAGAGACTGCAGGTTGGTCACCCTGGCAAAAGCAGGTCTCCGTGGTTAGCAAGAACCTTAGATGCTGAAATACCAGAAAACGCAGCATAAAAACCTGATTAAATGCAAACGTGTACATGCATGCACACACATACACACATGTGTGCAGATGCACACATATGCATGCATCCATACAATTGAATTCAAATGTCTTCCCCATTCTGGAAGCAGTCATCACCTCCGTTTCCCAGAACAGGCCTTTTTTTGTGCCCTTTAATTGTAAGAACACTTTGGGAACGGCAGTGATGTGGTTAAAAAAGAAAACAGCTCCCCCCTACCCCGCAAGCGTTATAATTATGCACCGTGTGTGCCTTTACATCTTATTTGGAAAGTATAAAAACAAAATAGAGGAAAACAAGAGGCTCAGGCAAACAGCCAGCTTCCCGTGGGCAGAGCCAGGAGGGACTCACAACAGAGGGCAGCCTCTTCAATGTCACCCGTTCTTCCACTTGCTCAGGGAAAGAGGCCCCGCCTCCTGCCTAGGTGTTCCCGATGGTGCCACACTCCCTGTGCCTCTGTCTGGGATACCACAAGCAAAGAGCGGGAGGCCTGCTGAGGAAGGAGCCCACTTGGCTGAGTCTTGGCTTGGTCAGCCCTGGCTTCTAACTGGAAGATCATGGGCTCTCTTCCCACGGTCCATCCAAGAGGCCTCCACACCAGTGAGACGCCAGAACCTCTATGTAAAAGGTACCATGATGTCTAAGCTTTATGTCAACCTGACACACCCAGGAAGAGGGAGCTCCGGTTGAGAAACTGTCTCCAGGCCACATCTGTGGGTTATTTTCTGCATGGCTAATTGATGTAGAAGGACCCAGCCCACTGTGGGCAGTGCCTTCCTTAGGCAGGTGCTTTTGGGTTGAATGAGGAAGCTAACTAAGCTTGAGCCAGGGAGCCAGTGAGTCGGTGAACAGCCAGGGTTGCCCCATGGTCTCTGTTTCAGGTCCCAGTCCAGCTTACTGCTGAAGCTCCTGCCTGCTCTGGCTTTCCTCAATGGTGGCCTGTAAGCCAAACAAGCCCTCTCCTCCCTCAGGCGCTGCTGGTCAGTGTTTTATCGCAGTAGTGGAAAAGCAAACTTTCTGTAAACCACTCGGGTCTCAAAGGAGAAGCCCCGGCTTCACAATGGAAAGGGTATGCAACACGACACAGAGAATGTTCTAGATGAGCAGTCTTTGTGGAATCGGGGTTCAGTTGCTGATGCTATGGAGAATTACCTCTATGTGGTTGTATTTGCTTAATTTTCCGTTGACCTTGGTGCAGCCAGCTTTTCGGTAGTGGCTGCTTTAACTAACTGGTGTCTTTGTGTCAACGACTGTGCTTGCTCAGCTCCCTGCCTTTCTGAGCTAACAGGATATGAGCTTTTCTTCTTTTCTTGAAATTCGCATGTGTGTGTGAGTGTGTGTGTGTGGCTGCATGTGTGTGTGTACACGTGTGTGTACTTTGTCAGCTCAGCTCTCTCCAGCTCAGGACCTGAAGTTTTTAAGTGCACGTAGCATACTATATTCAGAATAAATCCTGCCCTTCCCGGCCTCCCTTGCCGCTCAGTGTGGCCACACTACTCTGTTCTTTCCAATGTACGGAAAGAGAAGCAAGATCTTGTAGCATTCAGGGAGAGCCCTTAAAAGTCGGGTTCTTTGACTCCCCATCTTTCCACCTGGCCCCATGGCTCCATATAAACATGTCCCAGAGCCCCAGTGGCCCCAGTGGATGGGAGCCACCCACCGGGTGAAACAGGAGCCTGGGCCTTGTGAGGCTGTCCATGCTCAGAGGGAAACGTCTGGACCAAGGTACTCCCTGGTACAGGAAGAAGCCTGACTCACCCAGGAAGGTCACTCTGGGGTCCCTGATAGGCAGAACCACCCCATGTTAGACCAGCAGAGACCATGTGTCCTGCACCTAACAGGGCCTTACCAGCGAGGGAAGATTCAGACTTCGGAAAACACAAATATGAATACGAATTTTCTCTAGAGACCCCTCTTCAGCTATGAACACTATATGCCTGAACACACTGTGAATGTGAAGACTGTTCGATTCTAATTCTACACAGGAAGTAGGAAAAGAAAAAAATATTCATTGGCTGGGTCTGAGTCAGGATCCTGCTTTCCTACGCTCACAAGGGTAAGAGAGCCCATGTGTGCATACATGTCTACACACACACACACTCATGTGTGCCTATCCTATGTGTGCATACACACCTACACAAACATGCACATGCACACACTCATGTATGCCTACCCCGTGTGTGCACACACACCTACACACACATGCTCATGTATGCCTATCCCATGTGTGCATACACACCTACACACACATGCTCATGTATGCCTATCCCATGTGTGCTCACACACCTACACACACATGCTCATGTACGCCTATCCCATGTGTGCACACACACCTACACACACATGCTCATGCACGCCTCCATCACCTCCCAGTTTCTCCCGCCTCTCTTTCATCCTCCCTACACTCACTTTCCCTACCTAGTTCTTCACCTTACTCAGTTCTTGGCAGGGAGTGGGGAGGAAGGACGGACCAGATGGCTTGTTGTAATGTGCTGGGAAGAGAGGCCAAGAGAGGCCGTGTGATCAGGACACCTTGAGCCTTCTGCTGGGGGCAGGAGGAAGCTGCTTAGGGTTTAAGTTTGGTCTCTGTACCTCTGTCCCCTGTAGGACTTGGGAATTTACCTCCCCTTCCATAAATCCCCCCATCCTGCCCCCCATTAGACCTCAGCCCCTGAAGCACCTACAGTGCCTGCTCTGGCCAGGACTAGCCCACAGTTCAGAGTCCTAGGGGTCCCTCTCTCTCCTTTCCCCAGCCTGCCCACTGCCTCTATGTTCTAACCTGTAGAAATTCCAGCTACACTCTTGAGAGACAAGCGGGTGGAGTGGTCACTAAGGACCCAGATTCCTTTCATTTGGCCTTGGCATTAGGGGTCCACACAGGTAAGGACTAGCTCTCAGGCCTCCCCAGGGGAGCCTTCCAGAAAGGAGACACACAATTCAATGTGCATGTGGGTCACAGGGTGAGACAGAGCTATTGAAATCTTCCTAGATGCCCTCAGTCGGTGGAGGCTTATCTGAAGGATGCTGTAGCCTTTCCCCATAGGAAGCAGTGCCTCGGTGCCCTTGTGCGTAGCTATTCAGGATATAGCGGACTCCTCTAGCAGGCAGTGTTGCTGAGTTCAAATGGGTCTCCTGTGACCATAAGAGGGTGCCTGCAGGGTCTACACCACCCAGAGGGGAGGAAAGAAGACCCCAATATTTCTCCACTGCTGGGACTCAGAAAGCAGCTCTGTTGGGGAGACTCCAGGGACTCTGGGAGTTGTCTTTACACAGTGAGCACCCCATTTGGCATGGATTTCAGCTCCTCCAGAGTGTACTGAAGAAGGAAATGGAAGAGTTAGGTCACTTCGTGTTCCCCAGCAGGCCCTGAGGACCAAGCCCCCAACCTCCCTCCAGGCCCTGCTTGGTCTAGGGTCCTGGTATCTTGTCAACATAGGAAGTTCTAAAACACTCTAACAATGGATGGCGCTGCCTAGGACTGGAGTGGGTTCATGATCAGGAGCTGAAGGAAATTACTATATGGGCTCAGTGGCTGAGTCTGTGGTTATTTCACCAAGACTGGGACCTTTAAGAAGGCAGAGCCCTGAAAGGAAGGCACAGGCTCCCTTCCTCTTCTACCACACAAAGCCTCATGCAATGAACCACATGGAACAGCCAGTCAGCAAACGCTGGTAGAGGACAGAGTGGGTTCCCTTTGGCTCCGTACCCCCATTGATGGTGCTCTCTGGGTAGAGGTCATGCTCTGGGTCACCCTGGCCGTGGCTCTCGAGAGGGAGGTTCTGCTGTTGAGTGCTTGGCCAACAGGTTAGTTCCGTGCCTGGATTTGGAGGAGGAGCCAATCTTGTCAATATTGACCAGGAGGAGTGAAGGGTAAGGGGCCCTAAAACTAGATACACCAACCAAACATGGCTTTCTGCATATGGAGATAGTGAGGTCTTCTGCTCTGAGTCCAGCACATCAGGGCTCCCTGCAAGGAGCCCTCCGCTTAATTCATCAGCCCGAGTCATGGCATGAGCTAGGAGAGGGTGGCCCCCCTGATGAAAGGGGCCTTGAGCACTAATGGAGCTGCTTTGGCTACCAAGGAGCTCATCTGTCCCGGCTTTTATCGTCTCCTGGATCCTCAGCAGGTGAAGCCTCTTTCTGAGCTGAGTGGGGGGTTCAGGTGTCATGGAGCTGCGTTCACACCTCACCTACCACCCTGGTCTCTGCGGTGGTTCCCTCCACTTCCCTATTTCCACAGCTGCAGATGACTGCATGTTTTGTTCCTTAAAAGAAGTAAACTTATCTTTTTCTTTGTTTTCTCTTCTCTCTGTTTCCACCTCTTCTCCTAAAGGTTTGTAGAAGGCTACTGCTTAGAGGGTTGTTTCCCAACAGAAAAATGTGAGGACCGATCAGATGGGAAGTACCACACAGCCCCACGCAAACCGTGAAAACCACAAGAAAAGCTGCACAGCGGCAGGAAAACATGGTTGGGAGGGAGAATAGTGTCCCACAGCTGCTAAGCGTCCCTGCAAGCATCAAGCACCAAACTGTGGGCCAGTACTGCATGCCTTACGGTGGCACTGCCACGTTGTGACACCCTCCAGAGCCACGTGGCTCTTGATAAATCCCAGACTCTGCTCAGGAGGACTTGGGTGGTTCCTGAAACCGCCTTTATAACAATGGAGATGAAGAAGCCATTAGCTGGAAGTGGTATTTTGGAGGTCACCTGAAGTCCTCGCTGCAGCCAGCGCATCAGAGAAACTGGCCACTGGTGAGTGACCTTTTCAGGTGAGTGAACTCTTGGGTGAGTAACCTCTCAGGGCAGTCATTTCTGTAGGTGAGCTCGCTCTCAGGTCTGCACCCTTCCCGGGTGAGTGAACTCTCCAGTCAGTGATTGTTCACTAAGTGACACTGTCAGGTGTGAAATGTCCTTGGGTAGGAGCCATCTCCAGGGCCATCTGGCAGGCACATGGTGAAGCCAGGCTTTAACCCCAGACTACCCCAGATCCAAAGTCCCCAGTCTAGCACCACCTGGATGGTTTTCCAATAACTTTTTAGTGTTTTTCATCATGCCTCAGTAATTAATCTTGGCTGTAAGATTATTAAAAATTAATTATGAGGTCTGTTCTCCTTCAGGAACCCTAGGCTATGAACACTGACCTTGTGTTAGCCTGTCCTGAAGTGAGCTGAAGTGAGACACTGTTGCCGCAACCGTGGCTATTGAAAGAGTGGATGCCAAGCGTCCATCATGTGAGCTCTTACCGCTAATAGCCCAGGGGAAACCAGAAAGCACTTTACACGGCCTCAAACTGCAGCTATTTTCTTGGTTCCAGCATTGCCTTTGCCGGAGAGTGTCACAGGCCTGAAGTGTTTGCTGCTACCAGGTGCCACTGAAGATGGAATGTCTCCTTGTATGCAGACCCCAGAGCCAGGCCAGCTCAGCCTTGAACTGGCAACACACTGTGAAATTCCACTGTGGCTGCGTCTCTCATGGCCAAACGATGGGTCCAGGATGATGACATCAGTGCCCATGTCTCCTTAGAGGTGGGAGAGAGGACCACAGAGAGAACCCAGAGCAAGACTCTGGGGAATGGGACAGTGAGGATGGTCAGATGTGTGTTGATGAGCTCGGCTCCATGCCTGACCCTGTCAAGATGGGCGTGTGTGACCACTCTCTTTGAAGGCAGTGGAACCAAATAAATATAATTTCTCCAAAGCCCTCTGCTTCAGCAGAGAAAAGCTGTAACTCCAGGTGACCGGAAACTCAGGTTAAATTAGCAATGAGACTGTTCTGCTGTTGGGGTGGGGGGAAGCTTCTCAAAGGTTGGTTTATGTGCCCGTGTGGAAGTTCACTGTAGGTGGGGGACACGAACTCTGCTTTAACATGGGAAGTCCTGGATGTCTCGGTTTGCCAGATCTCTTTTGTGTTCTGATAGTTTAGGGCTTTGGCAGCTGCTGGCAGAGTAACCTTGCTTCCCTCCCTATCATGGAGGTTATTGTTCCTTCAGGGCCTCTCTGTCCCAAGGGTCCCCTTAGGAGCTGGGCAGCATGACTTGAGAATGACCTTGGCGGTCTTTAGTCTAACTGTGAGGTTTATACATAAGGGGCAGGGTGGCTTTGGGAAGGTACAAATTCACAGAGATTACCTGGGAGACTTGGGCCATAGTATACTGGTCACATTGTGTGACCCCAGAGCCAGAAGCAGGTGGCTGCTGGCCATAAAGGACAGAGAGCTCTGTAAACAGCTTTCTGAAGGCTCCAGCCTTCAAGATTCCAGGGGTGGAGGGCATTAGGGATGGTAGGATCAGGCAGGGTCAGCTCCCTGTGGCCTCCATCCGCCTCCTCTCCCAGGTCAGCCCTGGTTCATCTCCCACAGTGACAGCAGGAGGTGTCAGGGGCTGCGTGCTGCAGCCTGCTCACGTGGCTCACACAGGGGCAGCTCCTTGCCCCTTGCTTTTGAGCCCCTGGGAACCATCTCTGTGGGGGATGGGGTGTGCTCACTGGATCTGGCCAATCACAGCCTGATCCTGGAGCTGGAGGTGGGGTCAGCCCCAGGGACTGCTGGGTAGGGAGGTGGAGAAGGACCAGGTGAGTGGATGCCTGCCATCTGCCTACAGCTGCCCAAGGCAGGAAAGTCACTCAGCGGTCAAATGGGAGGAATCATGACACACTTCCCACAGTTTTTCTGTGCTGTCCCGAGGGTCAGATGAGGGGGGAGGCTTAGCATCCTGAGAGCTGAGCCCTGGAGGCAGAGGGCCAATGTGGCTATGGCTGGAGCTATTTTAATGCTCCAGAAGTTGTTTCGTTTCAAGCGAGGGACAGACACTTGCTGTTCCTTCACTGTGAAACAGATATTGCCTGAAACTGACTTAGCTGAAATTAGTTCTTGTTACACAAGTACATCACCCTGCCGTGAAGCCTGAGCCTGACAGAGTCGAGGCCTCTTGTCCTCTCCCGAGGCTGCCCCGTGCCTGTCCAGTCCCTGCCGGTTGGGTGGGAGCCCTGCACAGACCTGTTCTTAAGCTCTTCAGCAACGTGTAGTTACTCATTCTAGACACACAAACACCGAGTCCTTGCACAAATGCCCACCAAACCTCCACTAGGTACCTGGCTTGGTCTCTGTGGAGCAGATCGTCTGGGTGGGCGGGCAATGGATCCAAAGCAAGGTGGGAGATGAGGGGCTAGTCAGGGAAGCCGGCTGGGATTTCAGCAGAGGCTGGTGTGAACAGGGCATGAGGGTGGGACTGGTTCCCTAGGGGTAGCAGGGGCCAACATGTTAAGGCATGGCTGTGAGCAGCGTGAAGGGGGCAGTGTGTGGGGAGAAACAGGTGGTAGGGTTGAGAGGGTAGCCCACAGGCCAGAGCGGCAGCTGGCCCCACGACTCAAGAGGCTTTTGGGCAATCCACGTGTGTCTAAAACGTGTGTCTAAAACCACATCTGAATACACTCACACACAGGTGGCACGGCCCTCGGGGCTTTGTTCTGCGTTCACGGGGTCTATGTGCACACGTGTGCATATCGACTTCACCGTTCTGCACTCTGCAGTTCCCGCAGGCGGGGTCGTGCTGCACACTTCAGGATGTACAATATTGATTTCACAGTAAAGGGACTGAGATGTGTGCGTGCCTTTGATCAGAATCAAATGTCAGGTGGATTAGTAGTCATAGCAGATGCGGGGACAGGAGGCAGTTGTGTCACTGGGATTTGTCTGTCATCCCTGGGTCAGCAAAGGTGCTGGTCCCCAAACCATTGAAGGGGCGCTCGATGCCTGATAACCAATCCCCTAGCTCCACAGACCGGGCTATCGACTGACCTGCAGGCACACACAACCAAGCCTGAATCTGCTCAGAAACTTATCATGTGGTTGGGGCTAGCTCCCGGAGTGGTCTCACGGGCATCCTGTGTCCTGGTACGCAGCTCACTAGGGTCCTCTCAGGGGAGGGACTTCCTGGGTCTGTCACCAATGAGAGCCTAGGCCTGACACCACACACAGTAGTCTCAGGAGGTTTCAGATGTGAGTGAGCACAGAGGCTCCAAGTGCATTAGGCTGTAGATGCAAGGCTTCCAGAAAACACCCAGCACTTTCTGCCTTAGCTAAGACTGCAGTGATGCACCAGGAAGAAAGGGCGTGGCCAGAGCAGGGGTGAGGCCAGGAGGAGGAGGGCAAGATCAGTTTAAGAGACTGGACTACAGTGGAGGGTACATCAGAGGTGGCAGTGGGGTCTGAAAGGGACGAGTTGGTTTGGGTGGTTTGGAGCCTGGAAGGGCTGGGTCTCCAAGCTAGAAGAGGAAGAAGAGCAGGGACAAGGCAAGACAAGCTGGGGGAGGGGCCAAGAGTAGGTGAGACCATACAGGGTAGGAACCCTAGTGAGGTGCTGTTATGCAGGGAGGGGTCATGCAGGCCTGAGCTGCTGAGTCTGCAGGGGCTTTGCTCCATAGGGGAGTTTCTCCACAGAGAGTTCTGACAGCTTTTTTTTTATGATTTGTACATTTTACAAATGGTAATTAATTTAGTGTGTGTATGTGTGTGTGTGCACGCACACATATGTGTGCATGTGACTGGAGGTCAGGGGACAGCTTGGAGTGAGTTCTGTTCTTCCACCACCTGAGTCCCAGGAATTGACTCATCACCTGGGCAGCAAGCATCTAGGCATCATTAGTCTAGGCATCCAGCATCTTTAACAAATGAGCTATCTTGTCGGCCCTCATTGTAGTTTTAACCAGACACACCAACATATGCCTTTAAACCCATGGCTGAAAAGAAGACTCCACTTTGGAGAATCAGCTCAGCAGAAAGACCCCTTCTGCCCTATAGACCCTGGCCTGTGAGGGTCTGTCCTGCTGTGTGAGTGGAGCCTATGAAGAAGTGGCGCAACCACCAAACAGGAACAGCAAGAGGCACTCCAGACTCAGAGACATTGCGAAGGAAGCCCCGTGCAGTCCCTTTGATGTGACTTTCTTCCTGCATTGTGATATGTGGCCCACACATTTTCATTGATACAGATTCAAGAAGTGTTCAGCTGCAGTGCTCGCAGAACCATAAAGTCTCTTGAACATGCTGTCCACCCTTGCACAGTTAGCCAGAAGAACTGTTAGATCACCTCCTGCCCACCTTCATGTGCCCATGTACACCTTGTCCCAGCGTCCGGGCAGTTGTCTGGAAGGCACCCTCTATGCCTTCCCTCTACGCTTCGCTTCTCAGCAGATCCTGCAGGGATGGCTGCACCAGGCCCCTGCTCTCTACCACCCCCTGGCTCGGGACTGTGGGTCTCCCAGACTAGCCCTTGGGGCACGCCCCACCTGTTCTCAGAAAGTTAATCCTGTTTAAGTGATCTAGGTCATGTGACTCCCCTCCCTGCTCAGACTCCAAGGCTCCTATTCCCTAAGTCCTCACAGGTCTGAGTCTTGCCTTCTGCCCCTCCTCATCACCTCTCAGGTATCTTCCCATGTTAACCTCTACCCCTGGGCTGCAGCAACGCTGGTCTCAAAGTCATCTTTCCCCATCCTTCTCAAATGATGTCCTGCCATCCTCTCTCCTTACATCCCTCTGCCCCCCGTAACCCCACAACCTAGACAGCTTCCCACCTTCTCCCACCCTGCTTGCAAAGTCCTTCTGGAGCACATCCGGTCCTCCTAGTCTGCATCTTCATCCTCAGCTGCATCCATCCATCTACTGGTGCACTTTGTAGTCACTCTTTGACCTGTCACTGTCCTTTGACCTCGCGACAGTGCCAGCACTACGGAAACCAGACTGCCTCATCAGTGCCCTGCACACAACTACCTAGAAATGGTCCCAGGCAAGTATTGCCACTTCTCTGTGAGTGTTGTATATGTGAATGTAGTGGCATTTCATTTGTATTTTAATAAATAAAGCTTGCCTGAAGATCAGAGAGTGAAACAGTTCCACTGGTCAGCCTTACAGTCCAGCAGTGGTAACACACACCTTTAATCCCAGCAGACACACTAGTTGCCATAGAAACCGGGTGTTGCATGCCTTTAATCCCAGTGGTGCACGCCTTTAATCCCATCCCTAGAGAGGAATATAAATCAGGAGAGGACGGCTCTCAGGCTTAGTCTCATTTTGAGGTTCTTGGAGGCAGGATTGCCAGTTCGGACTGAGGTCGAGGTAAGAGCCAGTGGCTGGCTGCTTTGCTGTTTTTATTAATTGTGCTTTATGTGAACGTATGCGTGCATGTGTGCACAAGTGTATGTACTGAATGCCTTCCACAATGGCTCTTCCCCTTGATTTTGAGACAGAGTCTCTCACTGAATTTGGAATGCCCTGATTTGGCTAGACTGGCTGTCAGCGAGCCCCACGGATGCTCCTGTCCCTGCCTCCCATGATGCCGTGCTCAGTGTTTACATAGGTGCTGGAAATCCAGACTCAGGTCCTCCTGTGTGTGCAGCCATGTCCCCAGACCCTATTCTGTTGCATGCATGCATGAATGAATGACTGACTGAAAGAATGAATGAGAAAAAATCATGGGAAAAAGTGGGCTCTGAAGGAAGAGTAGAGACAGGGCAAGTGGCAAAACAAGATCTTGCTTTATGAAAACACACAGGGATAACCACAGAGCACATGTGTATAGTATCTCTGTGGTGTTAAAATTTCACAAGGAGGGCCAAGGAAGAAGAAAGCATCTAAATGCCTTCCTTCCAGGGTGATGTTGAAACACGGGATTAGAGGAAACAGACACTGCAGCCTGTTACCCACCTATTGCTGGGAGCTAGAAGACAAATCAAGATATTTAAACACATGTAAAACATCCACGGCATCTTCCCGCTGGAGGAGAGAATAGAAGAACCGGCTCAGCACTCCGAGGAAACATCTTCTCGCTCCCTGCCAAGGGACAGACTTACAAAGGATGATATTTACATTTTCTCCAAGCCTCTAATTTTCTCATTTATCATTTGTCAGAGCCTGAGGCCCTTCCTCAGCGCATGGTGTTTGCCAGCAGCTAATGATCCCTTTACCAAACATCACAGTCCAGCCAGGAGCTTGTTAATGTTGCTGAGGCTGCTGATTTAATGCGTTAGTGTCACAGGCAGGTCTCGGCCCCTGGATCACAGGAATGCTGCAACCCTGAGGCCCTGTGCTTCCTGGAGGCTCCCCCAACACCAGGGAACCATGGAAACCAGTCCAGCCCCAGAGTTGGAGATGGCTGAGCCCTGAGGTTAGCCTTGGAAGCCAGGTCTATGTTTCTAGAACTCCACCCAGAGGTTGCAGGCTGGATCCCATCTTGCTGCCCCACAGGGAACACCTGAGGACTGGAGTCACTCAAGGAGTAAGCAGAGGCATGGGCAGGGTTTCTAGGGCTCCAGCCTGATTCTTCTGCCTTGGCACCAGCTCCTCTTCTTGCCCTCTGACGCTGAGCAAAGCCAGAGTCCATGAGAGAGATTCTGTCCAGTCCAGGAACCAGGAACATGATGGCACAGGATTCTGGTTCTTGTGACACAGAGACAATGGGAAGGGCCAACTCCTCTGGATCCTTCATTATAAACCAGTTTAGAGGCCTGTCATTAAAACACAATCTTAAAAAAAAACAAAAATAAAAGTGTTCTTTTTTGTTGTTACATTGTGTGTGTGTGTTTCACACACATGTATGGAGGTCAGAGGACAGCTTGCAGGAGCTGGTTCTCTCCTTCCACCACGTGAGCCCCAGGAATACAACCTCAGGTTGGCAGGCATGGCGGGAAGCACCTTCGCCATTCCATGTTGTCTCACCTGATCAGAGATACATCGTTTAAGTTAAAAGCGCAGGTGTCCAGGGTTCTGCAACAGGCAGAAGATACTTTGCACCTGGGGACCCACCATGGAGGAGCTGGGGGAGGTTTTTCCTGGAGGTGGAGCTCACGCACAGGAAGCTGGGTGGCAGCAGTGGTTGAGAGCTCTGAAATTCGACCTGACTGGGATGTCCTCTTAGCCACAGACTGGGAGGGACAGCACCTTGGGGGAGCAGCCAGGAAGGAAGAAGAAAGAAGGAGGAGAGAAGCAAAACCAGAGCTGGGACAGCTTTCTGGTCTTTTGCCAACACATCCACTTTCTCTTGTGTTCCAGATCTTACGTCTGGGGCTCTTTTAAGCTCCATGCTGGCTTTGGCAGTCAGTTTGACCCAAGGCTCTTACAAATCTTGCTTTGTGCCCTGCGTGGTATGGTGGCTGTCCTGGTGTTGATGTCTCTCAAGTTGATCTTATCTGCCCTGGGTTTCAACTTTTCAGGTCCTGGCTATTACCTGAGTGCCCTGTGGCAGGCGAGAGAGCCTGGGGCCGCATAGGGGACTGGTTCTACAGATGTGAACTGCCCACGGCCTTGCTCTGGAGACTGTCTGCCCATAGACTCGGCTCATTTCCTTCCACACAGGCATGCCCTCATGGTTCCCTCTTGACCTGCACCTCCTTCCAGAAGCTGTGACTTCCTCCCGAGAGACTGCAGTGGCACCACGCAGGATCTGGCGGAGCCTCCCTGGGGTGTCTCATACGGCTCCAGTGAGCACATGAGACCCATGTAGTTACTATTCCCACTTTCCACAGAGAGACACGAGCTTGGGAGCTGCCTGGGGTCACATGGGTGACTGAGGAGTGGGTGGAGTTTGAACTGTACAGATTTCTAGGCTGACATGAAAACATCAGATCAGGCAAGCCAAGCTGCAAGTCATTGCATTCCAGACCATTCCCAGGGAGCAGTGAGAGCCAGAGAGTGCTAGGTCCCTTATAATTAGGCAGAGGGGGACTGGCAGGTCACAAACAGGTCATTTCCTTTTTCTATTGTTGGAGATACTGGAGTCAATATGATACCATCTGGGCTGCACCTGGCTCATGCCAGGCTCCTCTGTCTAGTCCCGCTAGGCTGGGCTTTTCGTGGATGTGCTGGGATGCCAGGGATCTGAGCTATGACCCACTCCAGATGTCAAGGATGCTTGTAGTGACCCCTGATCTCAGGAAGGCAGTAGGCTTTGACAGAGATTGGAAGCCAGGGCAAGTCAGAATTAGGTCCCCTTATGAGGAACAATGGAAGGTTGTGTGTGACCGCAGCTGGGGAGGGGTGGGGATCCAGGAACTTGATTATCCATCTGTGTGTTACACAGGCCACAGTGAGCAAAATTCAGAGGTCATGTCATAGCCCAGTACAAGGGCCCTGGAATAAGTATCTCTATAACAAGTCAAATAATATCAATTGCTGCGTGTGCAGAGCCCACTTCTCATGCAGCCAGGGGCCATCTGAACATCTTGTGCTAGGTCCCCAGTGTGTGTGTGTGTGTGTGTCTGTGTGTCTGTGTGTAACTTCAGGAGCGTGACTCCATGGAGGAATCATCATGAGTTCTGTACTGTTCATCATTTGTGAGTGTTTTCTAGGCAGACCTTTAATGTCTTCAACTTGTTAACTTTGCAGTCCTGAGATTTTGCATTGTGTTACCTTTCCCAAGATAATGGGCATGGATAATGGAGGAGACAGTACTTCTGCAGAGCTCTAAGGAGGCCAGTCCCGTTGGCCACTGCATTTCCCAAGTTCCTACCAGCGCCATCTCTTGATATGCAGAGGCTGGTGGAGCCCAGGCGGCTGTCTTCTGTTGGTGTGTTCTCAGCTAAAAAGAGGCCTATGTCACTGAACTCTTCTGCTTGTGATGGCACAACCTTATCTGCCACTTTCCTGAAACCACAGCTTTGGTTCTTTCCCCAGGACACATTAAACTATAAGACTATTAAAATGATGATTATTAAATGACCAGTAAAATAAAGGAATAGGCTCCACATATTTATTGGCATATAATTTCACCAGCTTGGTGAGGGAGTTACAGTACCAACAGCGTAGAAGGCCAGAGGCTACTTCTCTGTCTTGGACACTTTGAGCTTTCCATGGAGGAAGGACCGCTTGTGAGCAGCTGGAGGTGGGAGGCGGGTATGTCATTACAGCAGGGAGATGCCTTTCTCATTACAGCGGGGAGCCGAGAGCTCACACCTTGAACCGTCTGGAGCCTGAAGAAGAGAGAGCAAACTGGACTTGGTGGAGACTTTTAAATCTCAAACCCCACCCCCAGTGACATACTTCCTCCAGCAAGCCTGCAACCACCTAAACCTCCCAAATAATGCCACCAACTAGGGACCAACTGTTCAAATTCCCAAGACAGTGGTGATGCCTCTTATTCAAATCACTACAACACACACACACACACACATGCATGCATGCACACATACACACACATGCATACACATGCATGTATATACATATGCATATAATAATAGAGCCCAGCAAATGCACACAGGCATCATATGCAAGCACACCAAATACATGCGAATATAAAACTTTACAGAGAAACTCGTGTCTTCATTTCAAATGCTGCTTTTGGGTGTTTCCTACTCAATCCCAGTATTCCATTTTGTAAAATGCTGGTTATAGGCACCGACTGGGTTTAGTTTGGGAAGCTGGCCCTGCAGCCTTGGCCCACAGCCCCACAGTTTCAGCTGCACTTCCCTGCCACCAGCCAGCTCGCATCTGGATACCCCTCTTTGTTTCGCTTTTGGTTGCTCAGCTTTTGGATGCTGATCATGTCTTCTGTTTTTGCTAATTTCGGGGCCACACGTGTTACTTCAAGTTGCTTCTTTTTTTAACTGGAGAACATTTTTTAATGACTTTGTCATTATTTTTCTCCACTATTCTTGCAGCGACAGAAAACAAAATCCAAGCGGAATGCTTGCAGTAGGAAGGCTGTGGGAGAGCAATTGGTATGTGGCTCCCCCTCCGCCCAGCAGGCCTGGTTCCGCACGAAGCCAACAGAGCCTGCTAGATAGTCGTGTCCAGTCGTGTGCTCCCCAGAGATGCCCAGGTGATGGATGGGAATGGGCACCAAGGCTCAGTGAGTCTCTCCTCCTGGTCTGCTTCTTGGGTTTGAATGTGGACTATCCTCCTGTAGGCTCATGCGCAGAATGTTTGGTCCCAGCTGGTGACAGTTTTAGGAGGTACTGGACATTGTAGGAGGCAGGGCTTAGCTGGAGGTGGTAGGTATCCGGGAGCATGTCCTCAAGGGGTGTATCTTGTCCTTGGCCCCACTTTCTTGTTCTCTGCTTCCTGCTTGCTGTTCACTACAACGTGAAGACACCCCTCTGTCTCATGGTCTGGCTGCCATAACCATGCTTGCTGCCATGCGGTCCAGCACAGGCCCATGGGACCGGGCAGTGGAGCCAACATAAATCCTTCCTGCCTTAAACTGAATCTGCAGACTCTGTTAACAGTGCAGAAGCAACCGATATAGTTCTCTTGACCTCTGGGGGAAAGATGAGCCTGTTTGGGGGCCACCCTGTGCACTCTAGGAGGTTTGGCTGTTCGCATCCGTGGCCTCTCCTACCCAGCAGCTGAGCACCCCACCTCCAATATGAAAATGAAACTGTTGCTGGACATTGCCAAGTGTCCCCTGGAAGCCAAGATGACTCTGTGGGAAGCCTGTGCAGGTGGCTCCATGTAGCGTCAGTGTCAATGTGTGTCACACAGAGAGCTTCAGCCACTAAACATGGCCTCTGGTAACAGCCACTCAGACCCTACGCCTTGCCAGCCGTGTCACTCAGCAGAGGTGTGGTCACCTCTCCCCAACACCACACCACTGCTGAGCAGAGCCGAGTCTGTGGTTATCCGAACTGCACCTGCTCACGCTTAACAGACTCACGCAAATCAAAGTCAAATTGAGCCTTGGTTATCACGGTGGGCATCTGTGACATGTGACATGCGGGCACAGGCTGCCATTTCTCTTTCAGCATTGATATCTGACATATTGGCTCTGGAAATAATGTTCCTAGGTGTTCCAGGGACAACTGACTGGCCACTGATGGAGACCCGAGTTCTAACAAGAGCCTGGAACGTAAGGAGGAAGCTTGACCTACAGATGGACGAGGTAATTCCCTGCACAGACACCTGTGCCGTCGGCTGTGGCTCAGGCCTGTCCTTGTGCAGGACACAGTGTGGTACAGCAGGCCCTGACACAGACGCTGCTTTCAGCAGAACCACTGACTCTGCCCGAAGGGCACGAGCAGTTGTAGGGATGGACTTTCAACTTCAAACTAACAAAAATTCAAAGGCCCCTGGGCCTGTGAGCCAGGGCCCCGGAGAATCCTCCTGTCTCCTCCTGTGAGAGCCGCGTCTGAGTGCATCCAGATGGCATCCCCGCACTTTAACTCGTTTGTCTTGGCGACAGTTCCATGTGCGTGCATTCCCACGGGGTCAGTCCATGCTCCTCTGGCCTGTGTTTCTGTGTGTGTTTGCTTTGCTTTTCTCTCACCAGAAAGCCCGCAGCCCACTTTCCTCCGCTATGGAGAAAGCCCATGAGAATGTCAGCTCGTTGGCTCATACCTCACACTTCCTAATCTTCCTGTCTCTGTTTGTTAAACAAGAGTCAGCTTCTTCCTGGGGATGAAAAGTGTTGGTGGTCTGCATGTTCTGGATTCTCTGGTGCTTTTGTTCACTCTGACATTTTCTCTGGAGGGCATCCATCTGTGGGGCTTACCACCACGTAACCGGCATAACTGTCACCATCATTATCACCAGCAGCAGCAGCAGCAGCAACAGCAGCAGCATCATTGCTATCATTATTATCATCATTACTACCATCGTCATTACACCACCATTGTTATCATTACCATCACTGCCACCATCTTCATTATCATCACCATCATCATTGCTATCATCATTATTATTATTACTACCATCATCATCAACATCATCATCATCAACATCATTATCACCATCATCATCATTGCTATCACCACCATCATCAACATCATTATCATCATCAACATCAACATCATTACCATCATCAACATCAACATCATCATCATCACCATCATCAACATCATTATCATCATCAACATCATTATCATCATCATCAACATCATTATCAACATCATCGGCATCATCATTACGATCATTATCATGCATATCTTAAAGATGGGAAGGATGAGGACAAAGATTTGCTTGGTGCATACGAACCAGAGGCAAAGGAGAGAGAATCAATCAGTCCACTTTGCATCATGGTGACAGAATACAGTGATGCATTTGAGATCATCAGCCACAAAAGTGGAAAACCTTATTTTGGCTCCTAGTTCTGGAGATTTCTGTGGCCAGGTGGCTTATTTCTTTGGGGCCTGTGGCAAGGAAGTCATCATGGTAGGAATACGCGGAGGAGGAAACTGTTCACCTCCTGACATCCAGGAAGCAAAGAGAGAAGGAAGAAGGTGGGGCCTCAATATCCCTTTCAAGGGCTGTCTGCATATCACCGGAGGGCTTCTAACTGGGGTACACCTATTAAAGGTTCCACCGCCTCCAGTCTTCACTATGGGATGGAGACCAACCCTTTACTACAGGGCTTTAGGGGACATGCACAGGCCAGAGTAGTTGGGAGCTGCTTACCTCTGTGGGTCTCCCTCAGAGGGTCTTAAAAAAAAATCAAGAAGGTAAAAATAGCACTTGTTGAGATGTGTGGTGTTGCATTGCATGCTGGTAACTCCAGCACTTGGGAGGTTTCACTTCAAAGAGTTAGGGGATCAAGCCCAGCCAGTTTCATCTACCATGGTAAGTTCAAGGGTAGGCTGAACTATGGGAGACCTTTCCTTGAAAAAAATAGCAAAAACAATGCTCCCTCACTCACCCCTGCAAAAACAACTAAACAAGGTACTTGTGAAAATTAAGTGTGGGGAAACAGGGAGACTCAGTGTTAATGTGTTTGAGTGCTGGAGGCTGGAGAGATGGCCCTGCAGTTAAGAGCACTTACTGCCGTTGCAGAGAACCCAGGTTCAGTTCCCAGCACCTACATCGGGCAGCTCACAATTCTCAGTAACTCCAATTCCAGGGGATCTGACCTACTCTGGCCTCTGAGGGTATCTGCATGTACACAGCGTACACAAACACACACACACACACACACACACACACAGAGAGAGAGAGAGAGAGAGAGAGAGAGAGAGAGAGAGAGAGAGAGTAATCTTTTAAAAATGAGCTAAGACTGTAGGTTCCTTAGGACAAAGAGACAACGATGCATCAACCCTAAAACTGCAGGTGTCGGTGAGTATCACTCTTCTGTCTGGTGTTAGAGACTAGAGATGTGAAGAGAACCATCACCTTTGGGACACACTTCCACCTAGAGGGTCTGAAGAGGCCTTGTGTTCTCTCATCCTCTTGGATGCCACAGAGGCAGGGCTGACTGTGCCTCAGTGGTACTCCTGATATGTCCTGGAACACATTGTCTTGTACTGAACTAAAATAAAGCAGGAGGAAGATGGGGAATCCTAGCCCAGTGGCTCTCAACCTTCCTAATGCTTCAACCCTTTACAGTTCCTCGTGTTGTGCTGACCCCAACCATAAGATTAGTTTTGCCTCTACTTCATAACTGTATTTTTGCTATTGTTATGATTTGCAGTGTAAATATCTGATATGCAATCCCTGTGGAAAGGTCTTTCGACCCCCACAGGGGTTGAGAACCGCTGACTTAGCCTTACAACTCAGTTCATTCATCTATTATCATTTATTATTCATTTATCCAGCATCCCCATGACTCAGGGAATCACTGTGTGAACTGGGCAGGCCCAGCAGTGCCCTGTACCTACTCCCCTCTTGAGAAAGACAATGTTAGGTGGGGATCCCAGGAAGACTGAGGACCAGGATCTCACAGGTAGGGTCATCTCTGCCCTCTCCCAGCGTGAGTTGAGATGACAGAAGAAAGACAGCATCCTTATCCTGGTCCACTTCAGGGCCTTTATAACAACAAATGAGGCAAAGAAGAAACAGAAGAAAACAAAACAAGGGAAGAGTGCCTGAATCCAGCAGCAGAGGAGAACATTCTGGAGCCACTGGGTAATTTTCAAAGATCAATAAAGAATGCATCTATGTCCTGTGGAGGAAAACTCCATGCAGACTCTGAAGAACACTCATCCGTTCTAGCTGCTTCTTTTATAACCAGGTTAGACTTCAATTTGTGTGGACGTCAGTTTTCTGTATCTTCGAGAAACATTTTCTTAACTCTGTTGCTTTTAAAGTTGGGAATCAGATGGATAACACTGAAAGCAAATGGCCCAAGAGAAGAGCAGAGGTGTCCGGAGGTGACACGCAGCCCCTCAGACTCAGAACCCTCCATGGGAAGCCCCAGAGCAGGGACCCTGTGTCCTCACTGTCTTGGTGGTGGCGCCAGGAACACAATCAGGGCTTGGTTAATAATTGATGACAGTGAAGACCCTGAATGGAGTCCCCTTTACTGCAGGCAGCCGCCACCTCCTTGGGGTGCTCTTCTGAGAGCCTGTCTTTCATTTTCCTTTTTTCCCCCATCTTAATGGATGAAATGGAAGCAGCAGGGCGCGTCTCCTGCTGAGAGCCAGAGAAGAGAAAAAAGAACAGGCATAGCTCTGCAGGACGCCATGGGGTTGGGCTCAGTCCCCACAAGACCTACAAGTCTCTCTCTCTCCCAGTGACTCTGAGGCTAGTCAAGAGCTGTTGGCAAGAACGAAGTGAGAGATGCAGTCACCAAGATGTTGCTGTGTGTGTCTCTCTGTGTGTGTGTGTGGGGGGGGGGGGTGGGTAGATCTAGAGCCTGGGACATGGTCTCTGCTCCCATGAGATTACCAGCAGGTGTTCACAGAGCCCTAGCCCACCAGCCTCTGCTCTGTGTGCAGAGACAGGAGGTACCTAAATAATGCCTCTGCCCTCTGCCCGGTTACTTCCTATGCCGAAGGACAGGCTATGGCCATTGAACACAGGGCCTTTGGGAGGTGAGAGGTGACCTAAAGGTTAGTAGAAGTCAAGGCCAAGTTTGTGTGAGCAGTCATGGAGGGTCTGGTCTGCCTGAGAGAGACCAAGGTGAGCAGGGGACAACCTCTGTGCAAAGGCCCTGGGAGAGGAGAGATCCTGGCGATCCTTGGGGGAGGAGAAGCAGCAGTAGGCGGTGTAGCTGGAGACTTGTGACCAGGCCCAGGGACAGGGCGAGGGCACAAAATGAATCCCATGAGTCATGTGCCACAGGCTCTCACACAGGAGAGGGCACTGAGTGAGACGCTGGGAGACCCAGGCCCAGTGGTCTCCATCTTTAGGTGAACATGGTGGAGAATCCTGGTCCTCTCAGCTCCCAGCCGCCTCTGCTTCTCTGGACCTTGTCAGTGATGTCAGTTCTTGGGCTCTGGACCTGCTGAATAGGAACCTGGGGGTCAGGATGGAGCTTCAGCAGGCTCTCCTCTGGTGGTCCCAAAGCTCTCTCTGGAGTTTCTGGAACAGCAGCAGTGAGGGGCTCAGGCTGCAGTTGTCACAGAGCTCAGTGGTGATGAGAGCCAGGCCACTGTTAAGGAGGCATCCGTGAGAATGATGCTCATCCTCTCATCCTGTAGCACAGTCCGGGGCCCTCCCAAGCTGGCTAAGCCACTCCCACAGTCAGGAAGTGGACAGAGGGTTGAAGATCCAAGGGGAGAAGAGGTCTTGTTGTGATTCGAAAGAAAATGACCCCCAAAGGGAGTGACACTATTAGGAGGTGTGGCCTTGTTGGAAGAAGTGTATCACTGTGGAGGCAGGATTTGAGGTCCCATATATGCTCAAGATGCTGCCCAGAGTCTCAGTTCACTTCCTGTTGCCTGCAAGATGTAGGACTCTCAGCTACCTTTCCAACATGTCTGTCTGCATGCCACACTATCATCATGATGATAAAGGACTGAACCTCTGAACTGTAAGCTGCCACCTCAGTTAAATGTTTTCCTTCATATGAGTTGCCACGGTCATGGTGCCTCTTCATAGCAATAAAAATCCTAACACAGAAGCTGGTACCAGGGACTGAGATATTGCTGTGATAGGCCTGACCAAGGTTTTGTCGGGAGTTTGGGTTAGGAAAGCAGAGAGAGAAAGAAGGAGCAGTCAGGCAGACACCATGTAGCTGTCAAAGGAGAAGGACACTGGAACCTTACCAGTAAGCCACAGCCTCATGTGATACACAGATTAATATAAATGGGTTAATTTAAGATATAAGTGCTAGTTAGGAATATGCTCGAGCCATTGGCCAAACAGTGTTGTAAATAATATCATTTTTGTGTGATTATTTGGGTCTGGGTGGCTGGGAAATGAACAAGCAGTTTCCGTTTATACACATACCTGTTCCCGGGATGGGCAGGAGCCATCTGGGAGAGTGTCCACGATGACACAATAACCTGCTGTCCACAGTGTGCATCTCCTGCCTTCAAAGCTTCTGCTGGCCTATAACACAATAACCTGCTGTCCACTGAGCATCCTCCACCCTGTGGGGACAGCTCAGTGCAGTGTGCATCTCCTGCCTTCAAAGCTTCTGCTGGCCTATAACACAATAACCTGCTGTCCACTGAGCATCCTCCACCCTGTGGGGATAGCTCAGTGCAGTGTGCATCTCCTGCCTTAGAAGCCTCTGCTGGCCTGGGAGCGAGCTTGGCCCTATATCTGAATGCAAAGCTACCTTGGGGCTGGCAGGGCATCCTAGACTCCACGGCACGACTGATGTCTGCAGAGCACAATTCTCAGCGAGGTCCCCAGTGGTAGCAGCCGCCCCCACTGCCGTCTCCGAGCCCGGCTCTCAGCGGCACTTCATGCACACTGTCTTATTCATGAGCAACCAGGTGTCAGGGTAATATTCATAGTCTGGGAAACTGCGGCCTTCAACTTTCCTATGGAGCAAAGATGACCTTGAACTCCTGATCCTCCTGCTCCAGCTTCCTGAGTGCTGGGGTTACAGGCGTGCACCCCCCATGTCTGGTTTCCTGGGTGCTTTGGACTGAACTCACAGTTTCGTGCCTGTTAGGCAAGCACTCTACCAACTGAGCCCCAGTCCAGAGCCTTAATTAGAGTTTGGAATTAGTAAATGCCCTACTTGACTCTGCCACCTGCCATGGTGGGACCTCTGTCATACTGGCATTGCTCAGGCACCAGCAGAATTGTTGGCAAGAATGGAGACCCGTGGTGATCTGCTTCATAGCCTTGAACTCTATCCCACTTTTTTTTTTTCCACATTTGATCGCATCTAGCAGGGCTTCACACAAAGAAGTTAAAAATTACTTTTCAAATGGCCTAATGTTTCATCAGCCCAGAGGCTTCCTCACAGCGGAGATAATGAAGTGACTATCACAGCGTTCTTAGTACCCTCCGCGGTGGCTGGCCGGGAGAGGTGCTTCTCTCAAGTACTTGAGAGAGTGAGGCTCAGCTCGGCTTTGAAACTCTGGGCTCAGTTTGGAACCCCGTGATGTCAGTAATGTGGACACTGGGATCCCAGAAGGCCATGGCCAATTTAAAACTGTATGGGAATTTATGTTCATTTCAATTGATGGCAGAGGCTCTGAGACTGGATTCGGTAGCATAGCTTCAGGGAGACAATGAAGACAGTGCCAAGGAGCCAACTTGGATGTGACTTCCTCCAGGGACAAACCTCACGGAGAAATGGAGCGGAGAAATAGAGCGTGCTGGGGAAAGTGCTGGGTGCCAAAGTCTGGGAGAAATTGTGGGCTTCCTCTCAATTAATGGTTTTATCTGTTAACTCAAGCATGTGGGGACAGGAGAGAGACCGCAGCCCTCTGAGAATGGGACAGTGTCCTCTTGACTCTCACACAGAGCAGCCTCTAAGGAAGCCACAAGGTCAACAGAAAGAGACACTTGGACATTTAGCAGTGGCTCCTGAGGGCTGTGACCTCAGCAACAGGAAAGAGCTGTGTGGGTGGGTGGGTGGGGGGAGTTAGCATTAATCTCCCCACCCCAGCAATCCTCTGAGGATCTGCAGTGGCCTTCTGAAGCATAGGTTGACACAAGTATATTAAGATACCATCGAAGGCCCTTCAAGGCTGCATTCTATGGGGGAGTGTCAGGGAAGATAGACAGAGAGGAAATTTTCTTTGGTCTCTAAAGAATGTGTTACTTTAGTGTGTTCATGAGTGTATGTGTACCATGTGCATAAAGTCCTTGTGGAGGTCAGAAGAGGGCAGCAGATGCCCTGGAACTGGAGTTAAAGGCAGTGGTAAGCCACCTGGTGTGGTTGCTGGGAACCAAATCTGGGTCCTCTATGGAAGCAGAAAGTGCTCTTAACCACTGCCATGTCTCCAGACCCTAGAGGGAGTCTGAATCCCTCTTAGGGGTTTGTCACCCAAGACTTCCAAGCAATGTCAATGACCTAAAATTGTCCCAATGCTGGGTAGAGTTACTGTGGTGATTTGGGTGATAAATGTCCCCCACAGTCTCTGGCACGGGATACTTGGTTCCCAGTTGATGTTGCTGTTTGAGGCCCGAGAGGTGTGGTCTTGTTGCAGAGGCAGTATGTCACTGAAGGTGGGTTTTGAGAGTTTAGAGACTTGCTATTTCTAGTTCATCCTTGCCACTTTGTCTTACGGTCCAACTTGTGAGCCCTTAGCTTCCTGGTCCTGCCAGCATTTTTTTGCTCCACCATCACAGACTTATCTCTCTGTAACTGTAAGCTCCAACATACTCTGTCCTCGCAATGGTGTTTTACCACAGCAATAGGAAAGCGACTGATGTTGAGTGATAACTTTTCCCCACCCGATGCTTGCTTTTCCGTCTCCTCCACTTTCTTAATGGTGGTTTTAGTGAACAGAGCTCTGACCGTCTTTCCCTGCACAGTGAGAGCACAGCTCCTCTGCCTCCCTCTGCACTGGGTTTGAAGGCTTCTGCTAAGCCAGCAGTCAAGGCAGGTGTCCAGGCTGTGGAAACTAACCAGCTCGAAGAAGAAGGCTCAAGATTCACAGCTGAGCTTGCTGGTGCCAAGGAGCATCCTCCGGCTTTGTCTCTCTCTACCTGCCAGGACTCTTGGTTGCAAGTGGCAGAACCTCTGCTCTTGAGATGAAAAGAGAAGCCACTCATGCAAGAACAAACGGTAAAGTGCCTGACTTCAGGCCTGAGTGGGCCTCAGTGTTCACATGACACAGACAGGTCTCTCCTTATCTTGGCCTCTACTTCCCCCTACGCTGGCTTCGTCAAGAGAAAGGCTCATTTCGAAAGCACCAGCCGCATCAGTCTGTCATCCAGGGATACTGAGTTAGGGTTCTCGAGAGGAGCAGAAGCAAGTGAATATGTATTATAAAGGGGAACTTATTACACTGGCTTACACAATAGGGCAGAGTAGTCCAAAAATGACAATGAGCATGCAAGAGAGGCCGAAAAGGCTGTGGTTGTTCAAACCGAGACACTAGGTGCCATGACAGTCCAGTTCAGTGGTGAGGGCCTGGACACTCCGTGGAGACTTGCTGGTGAACCTGTGATGAAGGACAAATAACCACAGTCTGATGGCAGTGGACAGTGGCTGCGGCTACACATGTTCAGGAGAAGGGGTATGCACACACACGTTACCTTCTTCCTATATGCTTCCATCCAGGATGCCAGACCGTTACATGGCATTGGCCACACCCAGGGTAGATCTCTCTACCCCACTCACTGTCTTGCATGCAATCCTTTTGCAGAGAGGTGTGTGGCTTTTAACCAGTCCAGGACATTTCTTTTTTTTTTTTTTTTTTGGTTTTTTGAGACAGGGTTTCTCTGGTTTTGGAGCCTGTCCTGGAACTAGCTCTTGTAGACCAGGCTGGTCTTGAACTCACAGAGATCCGCCTGCCTCTGCCTCCCAAGTGCTGGGATTAAAGGCGTGCGCCACCACCGCCCGGCTTCCAGGACATTTCTTAATCTAGTCAAGTCAACAATCAAGATCATCCGTCACTCGTGACTCCAATACTCTGCCACTTCACAGGTTCATTACCTTGACATTCCTGCCACTGAGAAGTAGGTCAGTGTCCTCTTCTTAACCCCAAGCAAGTGTGTGACTCATTAGAAACCAGAGGGGACAATGACATGGCCCTGCTTTCTGAGGCCAGATCAGAAAATGCAGGGTTGCTGTTGATTCATCCTTGAGGACTGGTCTGAGCCTGAGCTGACACACCAGAGGCCTCAGTCCCTAGGCCATTATGAAGTGAGAAGCCTAGGTGGGTGTTCAGGACGACAGCCTGAGCTGAGGCCCTAGCTGACTGCCACCTGCAGTGCCAGACTGAGCAGAGATGCATCCAGGTGATGACAATATAGGCAGGACATGATTCCTGTTCTCCCTGGATGGCACCAGACATCAAGGTGCAGATGAGCCACCTCATTCCACTTCATTTGACTTCCTAACCCACCAGCTTGCTGCTGTAGGAATCCCTACCGCCAGTAGCCTTTAAGTTACCCGCCCACTTGGCTGTGGCCTCTTATACTGTTTATGATGATGTAAAGCACGCGTCTGGCCTCTTTTCCAGCCGTGGGATTCAGTTGCTGTTCCCCGGTCCAGCAGAGGATTGTGATCTGTGAGTCTACCCCTAAATAAATAACCTTTTATTAGACTCAATTCTGAGCTAGTGTGGGTTTAGCATCCTTCTTCATCTGGCTTACCATGTGGATCCAAACTCTACACCTACCAGGTGAATTGGCTTAAAGGCCTAAATGGTCCACAACCCAGAAAGTCTCTCACCCCCACCCGCTTGACTTGCTTTTACCCACTAAGCACTTTTTTTGTAAAACCCCCGCCACAACAGAGCTAACTGCATGTGGTGACTTGGAAATTTCCCAAGCATGTGCATGACCTCCCTCCATCCCTACTGCCACGTTCCCTGCCGGATGGCGACTTGCACAACTTTTGGTTTATACTCCCAGCTCCTGAGTTCTGGGCTTCTCACTCCGTGTACAGAATTGATTTAATTGCTTTTAATTTGTCAAGCAAAGCATATTTCTTAGTATTTAACCAGCATCAAGGCAGGGAAAGCTAAGCAGCTCAGGACTGTTCTTGGCACCAGGTTGTGCAGCTAGTTGCAACTCTGCAACCATGACACCTGATGGACAAAAAAGATTATTACACTTAAAACAATTTACCGGACCTCATACCAGGTAAATATTTTATTAATTAACAAATCAATAAACTTGAAAGTTATAACATGGCAGACAATATTACCATGAAAAATTTCAGTAACTTTTTGGCTAATACTATGGATTGTATTCTGCAATGCTTATATGGTTATGGTAATACATCCATTTATTGGATATTGGGACTCAGTTTTTTCTTCGTAGTATATCCTTAAGAAAATGGTTTGATAACAGAGCTAAGAATGAGGCACTTTTAGAAATTATACAGTCTTTACAGACTAATAATGAACAGCTAATACCATCAAAAATCAAAAGTTACTTGAAAAAATTAATACTGTTGAAAAGGGTAACATTAATTTGGCAGGCAAAATTGAATCCATGTCAAAGAATACTGAGAAATTATCTGAAAGAATTCATACTGTTGAATTTGGCAATCAAAATTTGTTCAAAAGTTATGATAGGTTAGCAGATAGAGAGTCTCTCCAGGATGGCAATCTGCATGCTATCCAATAATGCCCAAGGAGGAGGTATTATCTTTAAAGGAAAAACTTCAGACCTTGGAATCACATGTGCAGAATGAGAACCAGAGTGAAGGTGCCTCAATGAAATCACTAGAAATATATACAGGCCAGGAGATTCAGGCTTTACAAAAAAACAGTAGTAAAAAGATTTGAAGCAATTGAGGAAATTATTGGAGCTGATGAGCAGGGAAAGAAGGTACAAGGACAGGATATAACATTGCCAGGACCTGCCAGAGATGACTTACCCAGGGTTTTAGCTTCCTACCCTGTAATCTACTCTGACAAAGCATCTAGTTCTAAAGGTCCCAAAAGATCTAAAGAAGGTAGATGGATACCTATAAAAATAAATGATCTAAAAGAAATTAAGCAAGCTGTTGTAATTTATGGCTTGCATTCCATATTTCTTAGGGAGATAATAAAGATATGGGCTTTTAGCATTAAGGTGACACCACGTGACTGGCTTCAGTTAGTCTCAGTAGTCCTGGATGATAAGCCTCAACTGATGTTTAAATGCCATTTAAGAGGTTAAAATTTTAGAACAACAGGGAAAAGCAAAAGGACGTGAGACGTCCCAAGATCAAATTCTTGGTGAGGGCACTTATTCTGACCCACAGGCTCAAGCTCTTTATGATGAACAAATCTTGTTCCTATGCCACAAGCAGCCTTAAATGCTTGGGACAGGATTCAAGAACTAGAAAAACTAATTGAATCATATACCAGGGTTAAACAGGGCCAGAGAGAACCCTTTAGTGACTTTTTACAAAGATTAACTAAGGCTGTACAAATAGGAGTAACAGACCAAGATGCTAGATGAGTACTTATTGAATCTCTGGCTTTTGAAAATGCCATCTTAGAATGCAAAAAGATACTTGGGCCTTTAAACGTTAGGTCAGGCAGTTGTAGAAAGATCAAATTGAACTCTAAAGGGATGGAAAATACCTCCAGAAATAGATTACATAATGCTTTATTAACCTTGAATTTTCTTAACGCTAATGAGAAAGGGACAACAGCAGCAGAGAGACACTGGATAATAGAAAAGTCTTCTGAATTAAATCACCTGGTATATTTCAAGGATGTGTTGACCTCACAATGGAAGCCAGGAGATATGCTACACTGGGGAAGGGGTTTTGTTCTTCTTTCCACAGGAGAAGAAAAGATATGGATACCATCAAAATTGAAAATAAGAAATCTTTTGAGAAAGAAATGACAGCTCACCCACAATGGTGACAACCATACAGGTGGTTAGGAAACCATATAGAGTTTGGGCAGGGTTTTGCTCTTGCCTTTACAGGAAAATACACATCTTCAAAAACTCAAGAGACCCTTGATGTTTGGATGTTGACAGAAGGAAAAATAACTATCCACTAAGGATCATCAAGAAAAAGGAATATAACTTGTAAGGGCAGGTGATCAAAACATAAACATTATATACATTCATATATATATATATGAATATATAGAGTTGGATTTGGAGTTGGACAATGGCTCTGTCCTTCTCTAAATACAAGCATGTTGTTAAAAGAAAAATTCAGGGTTTCTGTCTCATGTCAAGAGCTGTCTGGTATGGGACAGAAAGAAGAAAGAATTTAGAAAAAGTTTTACTTTTCTTCATACCTATTTTTGTCTCTATCGCACCTTTCATTGAATATATATGTCTGTATATGTCTATATAAGTAATGTTTAAGTTTTACACAATGAACAATGAATTTTCCTGCAGTAATCTTTAAAGTTTCCAGGAAGAAAATGGGGTCCCACAACAACACCACCACCTGGTTGATATGACATCATGATGCTGATAGCACTGCTATAAGACCTGTTTTGGGTACCAATTGCTCAAGATGGCTCCAACTTGTACTGAAATGGTGTACTTTGTTTTTTTATTTCTTTTCTTTTTCTTTTTTCAACGTTCTGGTCAGAACTCCAAAAAGGAACCTCAGAAAAACCATACCGAATACTCAGAGTTAATTGCAATTCCAGACAGTAATCTTGGAACTTAACCATTATTTTACTTTCATGGGACCCAAAGAAAGAACATCACCCCCATGACAGCTGGAAGTAATTCTAGAAGACGACGTCCCCTTTCCCAACAAAGTTTGTCCTCAGGGTTAGGGACATCATTTAGGGGTTAATTATAATTGGTATAGGGTTGGGGATTCGGGGGGGAAATTATATAGAATCAGGGATCTCTTTGAAAAAAAGAGGGGAAATTGGATGGGTTAATAGATTAGCATGGGCTTACTCCTACTAATAATATTAGTGAATAATAGAGTGAATACTTGTGAGCTATCATTCATAGGCAATTTACATTGGTATAGATTCTTGCATATTGATACAAGTTTAAATTATAGTGAATATGTTCCTATTTTCATCTACAATATTTGTATACCTAGGCAATGTTATTTTGTCATATTGTATGCAGGCATGCTTCTACCTCTGTTTAAGACATTTTGTATATTGATACAATTTTAGGATATATTTATCATATTACAATATACATTTCTACCTCTCATAAAGATACTTGTAGATTGTTTACATTTTGAGTTCATTGTCCTCATTTGTTGCACAGTTGTTTAAAGGTTGTTTAATATTCTAATATGAAGTCTTAGTCTTTAAGTTATATAGGTATTAAGAATTATAGGTCAATAGCCATCCATGTTTGTTATACTTATAGTTAGACTAATCAGGGTTTTTTTTTTTTAGATACATAGAGATTGTATTCTGCATAGATAGGTAATCTTCAACCACTCCAAAGAGCTGTAGAATATGGCATTTAAATAACTTAGGGTTCTGTCGATGTGAAACACGATTGCTCCTGGCAGCACCTATCTATTCCCGAGAGAATGTTGAGCACTGAAGACACTCTACTTGGAACTTGTTTTCTTCTTGGCAAAACCGGCCTTTGGGTAAGGGACGGCCTATGCATCAACCACTGACAAAATGCACAATGTCTGTACAGGACAAGCAGGATACAAGAAAAAAGACTGTCAAATCTTTTCAAGACAGGGTAAGATGGTTTTGAAAAATTTCTTGCCTCTGAAAATGGTCTGTCAGTTACTCTAGGCCTTAGCTAAAGTTGGTTGTTCCAACGTTGCAATGAGACTTTGGGCGATTGTCCAGGTAGCCAGTTGTCTCTGTCATTTGTTGCATATTTTGGAAGTTGCATGATTGCACTTCCTGCTTACTCAAGTGATGTTATTTCCCTTCTTGGGTCTCTGATGGGGTTGAAGACAAAATAGTTGTAGTTACTTTCCTCTCATGACTTGGCCAAGTTATTTATATACAAGACTTAAACTCATTAGGATAGGATAATTATTGAAAGATTTATCACATGTTTCTTGCTTGATATTGTTTATGCTGGTTGTTATTCTATTTTTATACCTGATATTTGTTCTTATTGTATACAACTTTGTATTAGGCTTAGAATTTTCTTATTTAAACAAGAGGGGGAGGTGTTGTATGGATTCCTACTACCAGTAGCCTTTAAGTTAACTGCCCACTTGAGCATAGCCTCTTCTACCATATAGGCCTATGTAAAGTGTGCGTCCGCCTCTTTTCCTGCTGTGGGATTCAGTTGCTGTTCCTCGTTCCAGCAGAAGATTATGATCTGTGAATCTATCCCTAAATAAATAACCTTTTATTATACTCAATTCTGAGCTAGTGTGGGATTTCTTTTTTAGCGTCCTTCTTCAGCTTACAGTTGCCCCACCACCCTGACTGCAGGTTCTCTGAGTCCATCAGTGAGAGGACTGAACCATAGAAAAGGGAAAAGGCTCTAGATGACACCAGATAAAGGGGTCCCAGGTGAGTGCCCAGACCTCAAGATCTGCCTGAACCCAGTACTCCAGGTGATGGCCAACCACATGGAGCAACCTGACCATCAGGATGACTGTGACACCCATGGCCTTTGTGCTCACCTGCCCCTGTGTGTGTGTGTGTGTGTGTGTGTGTGTGTGTGTGTGTGAGGAGACCCCTGCAGGATTGGATTTCAACAACTGTGTAGGGAGGCCAGCTCCCATTAGGCACAAAGGCTCTCAAGGGACCCTTGAACTGTGCTTCAAGTCCCCACAATCCAGCTTTGGTGAGGATAGACCTAGAGCGGCTTTGGGGCTCTGCCAATGTAGAATAGTCCCATGTTCCTCTCAGCAGTGACAATCCTTTCCAGATATTCCAATGTCCGATGACATCCTGGAAGAACTATGTCTTCTCTGGCCAGACCAATGAAGAGAGACAGCACAGCCCCTGCCAGAGCCTTGTCCCAAGAGAAAACCTTGAGCTCATAGCATTGGCTTTAAGGCCTCGGCTGGTTAAGTAGCTTCCAAGCCTGACAGGCATTGTGATGACACGGGGCTTTGCTCCTAATCCGCTCGCTGGGCACCGAGGCACGTTCCCATTCTGTCATTTTCTACGGCTGCCTTTGGTAATTACTTTCAGTTTGGCGCAAAGGAAGCAGGCACAGGAGGACACAGGCTGGGCGGATCCAGTATCTCAGATCAAGCATCCCTGGGGTGGGGGATCAAGAGGTTGAGCTCTGTGTTCCCAGATCCCACTGGGAATATATGATGATCAAAGAGTTCTAACGGTTGTTGAGGCCTGCCATGGGGCAAGCCATGTCCCAGGACAGTGTCCAGAGTGTCACTGTCATTTATGAAAATGAAGTCCAGCAATGACTCCTCAGGATGGGTTTGCCTGTCTGGACAGCTCAGGGCAGGATGTGGGATGTAGGGGGAAGGCCAGTTCTGGGCGAGATTCTAGAAGAGTGGCCAAGTCTAATGAGAGAAGATGCCGGCAGGTGAAGGAGCCTGGGAAAGGGAGGGCAGTCAGGAAGTGGCACAGGTGGCCAAGGTACTACAGGCTCAGGAAACAGGAGACAGTCGGTGTGCTTAGCAGAACATTCTAGACTGAGCTAGTGGTGGGGGGGCAAGATGACTGATAATACAGACCTTAAGGACTGGGAAGTGTCTTCAGAAGCTAAGGCTTCAGCAAGCAAAGCAAGGATGTGACATGATTGTGCTTTGGGAAGGTCACTATGTATGCTATGGAGGGTGACTCAGAAGATAGGTGAGTCCAGTGTAAGCCCTGAGCCAGGAGGGTGATAACATTGGAGGAAGCAGTGGTTCAGTGTCCAGTAGTATTTCAGAGAAGAAGGAATGGAGACCCACCTGGGAGTTTGGCATTGACCTGGATGGATGGGTTCACTAGATACTACGTGGGGACCTGAGGGTTGTTTTCGAAAGTGACCCCATTGAGCTGAGCTCACTTGCTCAGGGATCCCCATATGTCCTCACAGGGTTGAAGCCCAGGAACATGGCATTCCTAAATGAGTGTAGCACTAAGATCCTAGGAGGCTGAGCTCCCAGGAGAGAGAACACAGATGTGACTGGAGGGGCCCTGACAGTTAGGACAGGCAGGATGAGAGCTAAGGAAGCTAAGGGGCATCAAGCAGGGGGTGCAGCAGGGGACAGGGCAACCAGCAGCCGAGGGTAGGGTGTTGGAAAGAAGGTGCAGAGAATGGCTGTCTGTGGGCTTGTGGGCCACTGCATACAGCATGGAGTGTCGGAAACATTCCTCTCTTGTCCTTGACCTGTCCTTGACCTCTAGCAGAGCCTCCTTGGCTGAAGCCAGGTGGATACTGAATGACAGGAGGAAAGGTAATTCAGAGGGTCTCAGGGTCAGGTCCCAGAGTGAAAAAGAACACAGAAGGTTCCTGGGAGAGGAAGGGAGGGTGGGAAAGAAGCCCTTGTGGCACCCATGGCTTTCCCTTCAACTTGTGCCCAGAGGACAATGTCCTCTCCACATCCAACCCAAGCTCTAAGGGCACAAGTGAGGGGAAGCAAGGGGGAGGGGCAGAGTGTGCTCTGGAGAGCTGGAGAAGCTGGTGCGGAGCCAGCCGCATGGAGGGCTGTGAACCGGGAGCTGAAGAGGAAAGCGGTGACTTAGGAGATCTAAGTTGACACCACACAGAGTGGGCTGAACATGGGTCAGTCTGTGCGTCTCATGGGAGGGTCACGTTCCCACCCCTAACGGACTTGTAGAACACAGGGGAGAGGGTGACACATGCCTGTGCCCTCTTGCACACTTGAGGACAACGCCCTGCAGAGTGTTCCTGCTGGAGTCACCTTTGAGGTCTAACACGTCCCAGGGCTTCAGTGGAAGCTAGAGAAGAGGGCGTGTTCGAGATATTAGTTTAAGAAAGCCACTTACTTCATGTGCAATTGAAACTCATAAATCACTCCAAGCTCTTTAGAGACAGTGCACTTGACAGGAGCTCTGTCTAGCCAGCTTCAGACTGAACACAGCTCAAGTTCACATAGAAGCATGCCATGTCTTCCTCACAGGCTGCAGACAAATAAGCCGTGTCAACTCCCAGACGCTGAAACCCCAGGGGAAGGGAAGTGAGCTCTGAGTAAGCTTTCCATGGCTGTAATAAACCTCTGCAGGCTGCCTGGGGTAAATAACAGAAATCTAGTTCTCAGGATTCTGGAGGGAAAGTCAAGATCGTTCTGCGTTGGTTTCTTCCGAGCTGTTGTCCTTGACTGGAAGGTCATGTTCTCCCTGCATCTTCATCTGCCGTAGTGTGGCTGGGGTTCTTTATCTATATCCAGATGGAAATTTCCAATACAGACAAGTGGTGGCCTCCAGGCTCCTGAGCACCAAGGGTCTGATGCATGGATTAAGATCTGGGGAGTTATGACCGGGATCCTGAGAACGTAAAGCTATGGGTCCAAACAGTAGAGGCCAGAGACTTGCTTGGTGGGCTTTCTACTCTGGGTCTAGATGTCAGTAGCCCTGCCCTCCGTGACCAGCAATCCAGGACTCAGCAGTAGCTACTGGCTGGTGTTATGGCACTCAAGGCCTGGGTGTTGGGACCTTATCAGTTCTGAACTCTTCTAGAGACTATTTCTGCAAACTCCTTGTTTTCAGCTTTTCATAATCCCTTTCCTGGCTTCAGTGATCTTGGCTGTTTTTCCTGTTCCATTTTTTCTCTGTTATCCCCCCCCCCCCGTCGTCTCTACCACCTCTGTCTCCAGGTGCCATCTGGAGCACTCTAGCTGCCTTCTTGCCACCACCGGTGCTGGAGTTTGCCCACTCAGTCATGTTACCAGTGCAGCCCAGTCTACCATGATGAGGACCACAGGTAGGCAGAAGACAACCCAAGAGCCTGCAATATTGTGGCCTATGTAGCAACCCCAGGGAGGCCACACAGAAGACAAACTCCTGTCTCACCTGAAAGACAAGTTGACCATGTGTTTGTGAGTGTGTGTAATATATATATATATATATATATATATATATATATATAGAGAGAGAGAGAGAGAGAAATGCGGTCATTGTGACTATCACCAGTTACAGCTCAATTTCCAAAACTATCAAGAACTGATCAAAGTCAAGCATATAGCCTGTTCTAGTCAGTTTTGGTATTCAACTTGACACAACATAGAGTCGCTTTTTTTTTTATTTTTTTATTTTTCGAGACATGGTTTCTCCGTAGCTTTTTGGTTCCTGTCCTGGAACTAGCTCTTGTAGACCAGGCTGACCTCAAACTCACAGAGATCCGCCCACCTCTGCCTCCTGAGTGCTGGGATTAAAGGCGTGTGCCACCACCGCCCGGCCATAGAGTCACTTTTATATTAAAAGATTAATATAAGATGTATTCATCTTGTCTTACATGGAAGCGTTTTACCTGCATGTTTGTTTGTATATCGTGTGTGTGCTTAGTGCCCGAGAAGGTCAGAAAAGGGCATGAGATCTGCTGGAACAGGAGTTACAGATGACAAGCCACCATGTGGGTGCTGGGAGTGAAACCTGAGACCTTTGCAAGAGCAACAAGAGCTTTGAATTACTGAGCCATCTCTCCAGTCCAATGGGGAGGAAAGTCCTCTGAGGAATCTTCTAGGTCAGGCTGGCCTGTGGTGGTGGCCGATTGTCTTGATGGTTAGCTGGGTTGGGAAGAAGGTGGGTGGTGCTGGCCCCCGACGCTATGAAAATGTTGCAGCCAACGGAGGACTTAACACAAGCAAACAAGCAGCTCGAACTGTATGTTCACTCTCTGTTCCCGACTAGGGAAGTGGTCCTTTATGTCCCTGCCTTTGTGCCCCCCCAACATGGACTGTGCCTGCCATCGTAAGCAAGGGAACCCTCCTCTGCTGTGTGGGTTCTGGTCCGAGGGTTTCAACACCATGACAGGAATGAAGCTAGACCACAGTCCCTCTCTCTGCCAAGTCTTTGACTCTGTTGCTGCAGAGGGGCCCTGCTTTGCAGACTGACTGAAGACAGACTGCCAGGTTCATAGCGCCGAGATGATGCTCCTTGGAGCAGGTGTCCAAGCACCCTTCTAAGTTCTCCTGGGCCTTTTCCTAGTCCCGGTACAGGTGCTGATGGGAAAAGGCCCGTGACGAGAGTCATGTCCTGGACTCTGTAGTTGGAGTGCTGTCCCTTCTAGACAGTTATTCATCAAAGGCTGCCGGGACTGCAGGAAAGGCCTGTTTGATGACCCACCCTGACGACTTCATTCAGTCACAGAAAAATAGCAAAGCATGCAGAAAATAGACATAACAAATGCTTACCTATCATTCTCAGTACCATTTAACTGTGGTTGACTGTAGGGCCTGGGTCTACCCCTCCTCCCGGGGTTCCTCTTTTTTTTTTTTTTTTTTTTTTTTTTTTTTTGGTTTTTTGAGACAGGGTTTCTCTGTGGTTTTGGAGCCTGTCCTGGAACTAGCTCTTGTAGACCAGGCTGGTCTCGAACTCATAGAGATCCGCCTGCCTCTGCCTCCCGAGTGCTGGGATTAAAGGCGTGCGCCACCACTGCCCGGCCCGGGGTTCCTCTTGAGGACAGTTTCCGGCCAGACATTTTGTTGCATTTTCCGGCTATCCTGTGCTCCCTCTGCCCTGCCTGGTAATTAGCTATAGGGCATTGCTTACTCCATTTTGGGCATGGTAATTTCCCACCTGCCTGGGGGAAATTCCATTGGGCAGCAGCTAGGTATATAAGGCTTTTCCTAAGCTTGAATAAATGGCATTCGGCTGATCTCCTTTCAAATGACCCAGGTGTCTTGTGTGTTCTTTCAATCTCCAGGCCCTTGCCCGGCTGGCGAGCGGTACAGTGGCGCGTGAACTGTACTGAGAGTAATGCGGGCATTACAGTTGACCTTGTATCTAAAAGGTCTTAAGGGCTTCCCAGAATCCCACTGATCCAGTGGTTCTCAACCTGTGGGTATGACCCCCTTTTGCAGGAGTCACGTATTAGATAACCTGCATATGAGATATTCACATTACATTCATAACAGCAAGATTACAGTTACAAAGTAGCAACGAACACTGTAGGGTTGGGGGTCACCACAGCATGAGGGACTGGATTAAAGGGTTGCAGCGTTAGGAAGGTTGAGATCCAGTGCTCTGTTCCTTTTCACCTCGCATGGTCTTTCTCTGCCCACATCTGCTCCCCATCCTCTTCTTGAAAAGATGCTTAGGACCAGGGCTCACTTTAATAAAGTCAGTGAACTTTGAAAAAGAAGGTGAACCCGTCTCCAAACACAGTCACAAGCAGGAGGATTGGGAGATGGAGCCCTAAAATCTAACCCTGTAACATCTATTTTCCATTAAAAAAATAAACAAGTATTTTCCCCCCTTTGGCAGAATTTCACACATTCCAGACTGCTTTGAACTTACTAAGTAGCTGAGGATGACCTTGAACTTCTGATCCTCTTGCACCCACTTCCCTTGTTCTGGGATTACAAGTACGTATCACCACACAGGGGTTTATGTGGTACAAAGGAATCGGATCAAGGGCTTTGTGCATACTAGCCCAGTATCCTACAGCCAAGATTAATCTCAACCCTTTCCTTTTTATTACTGTTGCTTTCTAAAAAGATCTGTTTTATTTTGAATCATGTGTGTGTACTGTGTACAGGTGTGTGCATGTGTGGACCGGTCAAAGACAGAGGAGAGAGCTGCATCCCTTCGAGATAGTGGGACAGGAGTCGTGAGCTGCCAGACATGGGTACCGTGACCAGGGCGGGGTCCCTGAAAAGGCAATGGGCACTCGTACCTGCTAAGCCATCTTTCCAGCCGCTCCTCTGTTTTGGGTTCCATTTTGGTTTGGTTTAGGAGACAGGGTTTTACTCCTGGAAAGTCACATGCTGTGCCTGGGTGACACACATGAGCCACCACACCTGCCGGGCATTTTTCTTTTTCTTCAACAATCTTAGTTCACACCAAGTCACCTCCTGGCTCTGGATCCAAGAGCCATCAATCAAGCTGCCAGGCAGAATTTTCTCAGGACATCTTGTCCTTAGACTGAAGAAACAGCAGACGAGATGAAGACAGTTTCCAGCTCAATGCTAACTTAACCCCTGAGAGCCTCTATCAGGGAGCGCCGGCTCTAGCCATGGACTTGGTCCTTTTTTTTTTCCCCCTCTTCAGGTATGTACCATGGGGCTCACAGACCCACCCCAGACTCCATTTCACCATGTGTAATTGGAAATCGGGCCACCCTTGTTCCAGTGACTCAGCACTAAAAAAGCCATCAATTTCCCATTTAAAATGAACTGCAAAATGCAGAAAAGACAATTCAGCATGTGGTGGAGTGGGGGGTGAGTGGCAAGCACATTTTGCAAACTTAAAAAGCATTTTGGAATGAAATCATCCTTAGAAAGCTGGAAGCTAGGGGAAAGAAATCTGCCAAATCAGTTATTAAAAAAAAAAAAAAGCCAAACCCATTATGGTATCTTGAAATTCTTTGGGGATATTTTATCAAAGGATCTGTTCCTGGGGATGTTATTTCGGGGCTGTGTCTGAGACCAGCTGACACGCTTCTGTTTAGCATTTCACTGGCTTTCAAAATCACAGCCACCAAATTGCTGTCTTCTAACTAAAGCAGGGACTCATCTGCAAGGGAGGCTGATTAATATATTCACATCGTTATCGTTGTCTGCGCCTCAGATGACGGATGGAAGTGGCGAATGAGTTATTTATTCTTCTCGGAGAAGAAGGCAAATGAGGTGTGTGGTGGTTCTCCTGTGATCTGGCTTCATCTCTGTCTTCCTGGATGCTGGTCACTGCATGCACAATGCCTGGCCCATGGCGGTGGCTGTGAACTTGACTGCTCCACTTTGGAAAACGCATGTGAGGTCTTACGGTCCATCTTACAGGTGGCAAGGAAGGCCACCCACTAAGCCTGCCCTGCGTTGCTGGGGGAAGGAAAGTGTCTGTGAAACTGGAGGTGGGAACGTCCTGAGGCTCGCACTCTCACGGAGGGAGAGTCACCACTGTGCCTTCAGAGAGGGATTTCACTCTTTTAAAGATTTATTTTTATTACTTTAAATTAGGCATATGTCTACATGGTGGTATGTACCCGAGCTCTGGGAGAGGGTATCAGATACTTTGGCGCTGGAGTTACAAGTGTTTATGAACAGTTCAGTGTGGGTGCGGGGACTCAATATTCAGGTCCCTTGCAAGAGCAGTTCTTTCTTGAGAACTCCAAGGGTCAACAGACTCTGGACACCCACCCTACTCATTGTATTCCCCATGGACCGAGATAATGCATGTCCATGGAGATCTCTATGGCAACTACTTGTCACCTTCAGAGATACCCTGACCCGTGACATGACCTCTGCTGTTGACTTGACAGCACCTGTGTGGGTTCAGACGGTTTGGGCCAGTTAAGGGTTTCAAATTAGGATTCCAAGAGATTATCCACTATGGTAGTTTGAAAGAAAATGGCCCCAAAGGGAGTGGCACTATTAGGAGGTGTGGCTTTGTTGGAGGAAGTGTGTCAATGTGGGGTGGGCTTTGAGGTCTCATCTATGCACAAACTTTGCTCAGTGTGATGCTCAGACCACTTCCTGTTGCCTGCAAGATGTAGACTCTCAGCCACTTCTCTAGCACCGTGTCTGCCTGCACGCCGCCATGCCCCGCCATGATGATCATGGACTGAACCTCTGAAGTGTAAGCAAGCTACCTATCCTAATTAAATGTTTTCCTTTATGAGAGTTGCTGTGGTCACGGTGTCTTTTCACAGCAATGGAAACCCTAACTAAGACAGCCACCAATGGGATTGAAATTATAATTATTCACACTAAGGAGTTAAGATGTGACAATACTTTCTCTTAAAAATATTATGTGTATGGGTGTTTGCCCGCATGTATATCTATGGACTACGTGTGTTCTTGGTGGCTGAAGAGAGCATTAGATTCCCTAGAAATAGAGCTATAGAGGATTTTGAGGGGCTATGTGGGTACTGGGAATTGAACCTGGGTCCTCTGGAAGAGCCGCCAGTGCATCTAACTGCTGAGCCATCTCTCCAGCTCTGACAGATAATTCTTTCTATCTGTAACCAGCGATGGCGACAACAACAAAGGAAGCATATGGGCAATAAATCAACTAGTGGGATTTTGGAATTCATTTTTCAACCAGTCAAGATTTCAAGCCATAAACTGCTCTTTATTATGGAAATGCCATGGGCCGCCTTTAGAGGAGGGCAAGAACATGGATCTGAAATGGCCCTGGTTAATGGGGAACACTTTGTAAAGAGCCCGTGTGAGGTCTGACATATTCTCAATTTTGTATGTTCGAAGTGGGTAGGAGAAAAAAACGGATCACCCGCAGAGTACGCGGTTATGAATTCCCAGGGGCTGTTTACTTAAATGGAGCCACTTAGCAGTGGTGCAGTGGGAATCCATCCAAATTCTGCCTGTTGTCTTGGAGCATGGGAAGCTCAGTCAAAGGAGGGCAGCTGCCACCCCTGTCAACCCTTGTGTATCCCACCATTGCTTTCTCTTCATCAAGTGGCAATCTAAAGCCCATTCCAAAGCTCTCGGTAGATTGTGCTGTGGAAGTAAAAGCAGGCAGCCGCTAAGGGGGAAATAAATGGGACCTGAGGGATGTGAGCAGTCCTGTGGAAGAGAGCAGTGTGTACCAACGCATGAACATGTCTCCTGGGGAGTGTCCCTTACAAACTGCATCGTGAATTTCAGTTGAAGTGGGCTCGGTGTAGATCCTGTTTCTCTTGTGTGTCCCAGGGTGCTGGAGGCTGACATCGTTCATTGTCTTGGCTTGTGTCTGTGAGTTTCTCTAAGGAAAGGGGACTTAGAATTAAAGTTGTTTGTGTCTTTATTTCCTTAGCTGTTGGAAGCCTCACAAGACGCTGTATGAGAAAGAAGAGCAATGTCTATGTGCTTTTCTGTCAGGCTATAAATAAGTGAACAGAAGCCACTGGTGTATCTGCCCTTGGTATGTGCTCAGCCTCTGGTACCGAGCAGCCCAACCCCTTGTGGCACCATGGACTACAGTGTTGGGGAGGGAAGATCTTCTGATAGTCGTGGGTTTCAACCAGGGTTTTCCAGAAGACAAACTCACAAGATAAGATCTTCTCAAGATGAGATGCAAAAATCACCAAGGTCACACTTGGCTCACAGGGGACCCACGGCTCTCACAGGCATACAGATGCTGTAGGAAAAGCTGATCTCAATGCATTGTATACATTTGTCACTGTGCGTTCTCTCTCTCTCTCTCTCTCTCTCTCTCTCTCTCTCTCTTTCTATATATATATGTGTGTGTGTGTGTGTGTGTGTGTGTGTGTGTAAGCATGCACAGGCAAATGCAAGGAGAAAGGGGTGGGTACCAGTAATGCTGTTCTTTTTTGATTTTTCAAGACAGGGTTTCTCTGTAGCTTTGGTGCCTGTCCTGGAACTAGCTCTTGTAGACCAGGGTGGCCACGAACTCATAGAGATCCACCTGCCTCTGTCCCCCCAAGTACTGGGATTAAAGGTGTGTGTTGCCACTGCCAGGCAGTAATGCTGTTCTTAAAAGACCACCAAGGGGATCTTCCTGGGTAGGAAGACATTGAGACAAGATCTGGGGCTTGCAGGTTCTGGGGCAAATTGAATAAGAGAGAGGAAGTAGCTGGAGTGTGGCTTTTCCGGTTGGGTTGTGCCATGCTGAGGAGCAAGAGGATAGAGATGGGTGAGGGGACAGAGGGGGCTGAGATTAGACAGGGATGGGACCAGAGGGACAACTGAGGAAAGCAGAGGTGCCAAGACGTACCCGCAGAGTCACCCTTCAGAAGGAATGGGGCAGGGCCTCGCTGACTCCCCCATCCCAGAGCCTCCTTCCTTGTGGCTATGTTGTCACGAAGATGGAAGCTGCCGACTCTGCTCTTGTCTCCAGGGATGAAGGTCAGTGTCACAGCAGCGTCCACTCTGATGCCGTCTTCACGCTGAGACCCTGATATTCAATGTGAAATCTGCATTGATGAAATTTTCATTACAGAAACATCTTCCCTTTCATGGCCTCGTTAGTCTGTGGCTTTGGGGATCCGCTGGCTTGGGTTTGGTTACCCTGTGAGCCGAGGATGGGGCGTTATTAAACATTTAGATGAGGGATGGTGTGTCAGGACGTCCTCCCCCATCGTGGGCAGAGCATGAGGGGCTTTGCTAATGACTACAAGGGAGTCAGGGCTGGGAGCCAATTACAACATCCTCTGTGGTCCGAGGGAGCCTCCACCTTCTGCCTGCAATGGAGAGGAGCTGCCTGACTGCAGGATGCAAGAGAAGCCCAGTCTTCCATCCACCTCACATCCACCAGGTCGCCTGTGTGTCTGAGCAGGCTCCACCCACTTCTGCACCCCACAAACAGCATAAGGCAGGTTGACCAGATGGACATTTGGGCACAGTGACTACGGACTGAATTGGGTTAAAGGAGGATGCTGTGTTGCAAGCTGGTTGTGTTTAACAAATGCTTTTCCAAGTGTGAGAACAGAGTCTGTGTCTCACGTGTACACACCTGTCAGATTTTCTCACCTGTCCTATGGGACAGGTGGCCTCATTGTTCCCACTTTACAGATGGGCAAACTCTGGCCAAGATGTGCTAGATTACCAACAAAAGGGCTGCCTGCTAAGTGGTAATAAGGGCAAAATTTGGACTCAGGACTGAGGAGCCCCTGATGTAAATCTTGGCACCCAACTTTTATTAAAAGTGTTTAACAAAGAATCTCTCCATATGTGTTTTGATATCAAACAATGTGCTTTAAAAAATTGCCCTATCAATGCTCTCCCAACCTCTTGCATCCTGCATACCCAGCCTTTCCACAAGGCGTAGCAGGGTCAACTTCCCTGTCTGGGCTAGCTCTCCAGTCTCGAGTTTTCTCATTTTCCCATCAGTGCAGCTTATCACCGTCTCTGACGAAGCTACCATCCAGGAAGCTCACCTTTGGCTCTGATGGGCATTCGCATTTCCTCCTGTGCTGAAGGCTTTCTTAATCTCTGTTTATGCTACGGAAGTGCATTTTTAAAAGCCAATTTGTTCTTTGAGACAAAATCTCATGTAGCGTAGGCTTACCTCAAACCTTTGTAGGGCCAGATGACCTTGGTTTCTGATTCTCCTGCAGGCCCCTCCCGAGTGTCCTGTAGTGTGATCAAGTTATAGAGTTGTTGGGGATTGGACACAGAGCTTCATTTAGAGCAGGCAGGCACTCTCCTGGCTGAGCCACACCCCCAGTCCTCAGTGGTGCAGATTTTGTTTTTCGTTTTGTTTTTAATTCACGAGAAACCACAACTAAAACAATTCCCCATTCATCTAGGTTGGAGACAGGGTCAGTCTGTCAACTCCAGATCTCCATGGGTTGCTGCCTCGTTTTTAACACACAAGGAAAATCCCTGTATGTTTTGATCTGGTGGAATAGCTTCTAGCAAACAAACAAAGCCAGAGAGAGTCAGAAAGGAGAGAATACTCTCTGTCTCTCTGTCTCTCTCTCACACACACACATACACACACACTAGACACACATTCACATACTCACTTAGACACACACACACACTTACTCAGACAGACAGACAGACACACACACACACATACTCACTCAGAGAGGGAGAGTCTTTTCAAACGAGGCTTCACTCAAAAGGCAACCCAAGCTTTGAGAGCTTGAGGATTGTACCCCAGAGAAAACGCAAAACATGCCAAGGTGGCCCCCATCACTCTGTTCCTTGAGTTACTCAACAGAGTGTGAGTGCCGCTGAGCCAGTCCAGAGTTGTGTGCCAGGCTCTAGAGCTGGGGAAACAAAGCTGAACCTGGAAACCAGAGACAAGAGGGAAAGTGCAGCCCTGGCAGTTGAACCTGATCTTGATCTGCACTTGTTACCCAGAGGCCTTTGTGGGTGCAGAAGTTGCACAGAGCACAGAGTACACAAGGCTGAGCTGAATAGGCATGGGTGTCACCCCCATCCCAGATGTCATTACAACAGAAGTTGGAGTTCAAGCCTCAACAACCCAGAATTTCAGAAAACATACAAAGTTTTCTGTTGAGTCCCTAGGAGGTTGTTCCTGAGAAGGACAAACTGGCATAGACTGCTCAGCCTTACAATATCTTAATTCTGGTTTTGGACAGGTGCTCAGCCTCTGCCATAAACAACACCACGAAAAGACTAAAATGTCCAGAGTCTCCAGCACTCACAAGGTTAGCAGACCTCAGAGTTCAGCCACCAGATGCTACATGGGGGGAAAACAGACAACAGAAGGCCCCAGGTGCTTAGTCACTGAGGTGACTAGGGACAAATTTGCAATATCAATTAGCAATTTATTTTTAACAAATGAAAAGCCGGAGTACATTATCAGAGGAATTGTATTTGAAAATAGAGCCAAATCACATCCAACTAAAAGGCAAATTCAAATGAAAGCCACATGAAGCTGGCACAGTGTTTAAACAAGAGATAAGCAAGTTTTCTAAAATGTTCCAGGCTGAGGAGGTATGGAACAAAAACCTTGAGAAATAAAAGAGCACACTAGGGTATGCAGGGTGCTGTGGAGAAGTTGAGAATGTGTAATTAAAATTCTTAGAAGGGGCCTGTAGAAGGCTCTGCAGTTAAGAACTTTGAGGCTCTGTTGAGCAAAGCCTGCCATGCCCAGCAAAGGAAGAAACAGTAGTGAGACGGCTGACTTCTCACTGGGACTGACGGAAGCCAGAGGAAATGGAACGGCATCTATGAAAGTGCCAGATGCGAGCCACGGCCCGCAGCCTTGAGTCTTGTTCCCATCAGCACACTGTAAAAGTGCACATGAAATTGACACATCTTTAGAGAAGCAAAAAACGAAGAGGATTCACTAGTGGCCATTCTGTGTTGAGATGAACACCCAGAAGGGTCCTTCAGGTACAAGTGGTGTGATTTTATAAAGAGCATGTAGGGGTTGGAGAGACGGCTCAGAGGTTAAGAGCACTGGCTGTTCTTCCAGAGGTTCTGAGTTCAATTCCCAGCAGCCACATGGTGGCTCACAGCCATCTGTAATAAAATCTGATGCCCTCTTCTGACCTGCAGGCATATATACAGGCAGAATATTGTATGCATAATAAATAAAAAACATTAAAAAAAAAAAGAACATGCAGACACACAAGAAAGAAGGAAGGCCTTTACAAGGGGTATGTACATTTGGTGAGAAGTTCAACACTGCCTATGGTCCTTCGAGCCTGTAGTATTGGAGAATTAAAGGGTAGCAGGGACACAAGCTTCCAGAAGGCTAATAATGACTGCTCCAGTGTTTCCATGCAGCTGCACCTCCCAGGAAATGGTACCATTTGAAAGCAGGTAGATCTTGCAGTGGGAGATCGACCCTTCCTACATGCACGGAGCACAATGGAGAGATTAACACAAGCAGCCTTATTGAAATCTGCCACATAGAATAAAGACAAAATAGTTGGCAAAATAAAACAAGGCAACAAGGGCAGAGAAAGGTAACACAAAGAGCTAACCATAACAAAGCTAACTCAGATTTTGGAATAATTAATGTTAACAAGGACTGGTCTCATTCTTATCTGCGGGGGTGGGGGAATGGGGTTGGGCTTCATATTCTGCAAACTGGTTCACAGGATGTGCTTCTGAACCAATGTGGGAACTAGACCATGTGTCACTTCCTGGGACCAACACCAAAAGTGGAGGAGTGAAGCTTGGGGACCCTGCTGTTTAAACAGGTCTAGAGTACCCTTGGAAAGATAGCAGCTACCTGTATGTAAGGAGTGTAACAGTTAGTACATTACTCTAACTGTTGGGGTGTGAAGAGCTCATGTAGCAAGTTAACAAATCAATGTACCCCGAACAACTGTCATCTAGCCTCTGACCTTCTGCAGCCAGCTCCGTGGAGGTCCTGACTGTCCTCCTGCATCTTAACTCTGCAGATCTTGGCAACCTGGGCTCAGACCAGCTGGAGTCAAGGATTCCCAGCCAAGCAGGATCCATCCGCACACACTGTTTTACTCAGTTCTGCAGCTCAAGCAATGAAGTTCAGGACAGGGTTGAGCCAGCGAGAGAAGGAGGCCATCTGAGGGTTCCAACTCTTCTAGGACACCCGGCTCCCGAGGCCCTGCTGGGGCCAAGCCTTGCTGGACACAGAAGGCACATGCCAGCCTGTTGCATGGTGGCTGTGGTTTCAGAGGTGGCAGCAGTGGGTTGGTCTTGGCTCCAGGTTGTTTGAGGGCTCCCTACCTTCAACGGTGAAGGGAAAACGGGAATGTTCCAAAGCAAACGGAGTGTAAAGCCTGTGGTGGCTGCGAGGTCCTTCTGTGACAACTGAGGGGCTGGCTCTGATTCCAGGTCCCCAGGGTTGCTCTGATGAGGACACCGCAGAGCAGAAGCCTCAGAGCCTGGGGAGTGCTTGCCTGGCCTGCCTCACACTGTGTGGGTGACAGGGACAGGGTTCTGTGTATCCTGGGAGCCTGCTGGGGTTGGGGGAGCACTGAGAGAGCTCCCCAGGTCCCGAGTTCCATTCAGGGAGGTGCCGGTGACAACGGTCCTGCCGTGCCAACTTCACTTCACCTGACTGAAAGAACAGTGGAATAACATGATTGCTTTTTCTTCCAGACAGTTTTGAAATTTTACAACTAAGTTTTGTGACATCACTCATGGGGTACACACGTTCTGGGCCCCTTAAAATCCTTAAATAATTAAAATTGAAAGCCGCAGCTCTGGGAATGTCACCCCGATCTCATGAGGATCTGGGGGAATCGGAAGATGCCGGCAGCTCCACAGGGAAGGAGCTGAGCTAAAACCAGGACCAGGGCTGACAGGACAGGCTGGAAGGCAGAAGTAAGCAAGGCTCAGCTTCTTAGTAGACTGCAGAGCCTGCTAGAGGTCAAGGGTGAGGTCAGGGCAAGGTCACTGCAGACCTGAAAGGTGTCAACCTTTCTCAGAAAGCCTTGGGAGGAGAAGTTGTCTTAAATGAGACAGAGAAGAGGACACTGTAAGACCCCAGACTTGGCACAGGAAAGACACAGAACCTGTGGGAAATCTCTGGGTGCCGCTCTGAGGCAGAGAAGGGAGCAGCCCTTCCCCAGGGTGTTGCCAAGGGAGACAGGAAACCATCCTCTTTTTGAGTAGGTGTGTTGAGAGGTGGGTTACAGGCAGGGTGAGAACTTAGTGACGGTTAGTGATGAGCACAGACAAAAGTTAGACATCGGAAGAAGATGAAGCCAACAGCAAACAGCGCTCTGGTGCTAGCCAGCTTTCTGAGGGGTAATCGGTAAATAACAATCGCGGGACTAGGGAGATGGCACACTGAGAAAAGCGCCTGCATCGCAAACGTGAGGACCTGAGTTTGAATCCCCAGAACCCACAGAGAATCAGCTCACCATGATCAAGCACGTGAACAGGCTCATCGCCTCCCGCAGCTTCACTTTTCTTTGACAGCAAGAACATGGCAGAACCGCCTTCTTGTCAAACCACAAGTTCAGGTGCTTCAGTATGGAAACGCAATACACTGCCATCATCAGCTGTGGGAACCATGCCACACACGAGGTCTCCAGAATAAGTTCACCCGACACGGAACACCTTTAACATCTTGCCTACCTCCCTGCTCTGAAGCACCCCGAGTTTTTGTGTGAGTGAGGTCTTGCAGTGGCTGCCAGAGTCACGGTTGAGGGGATCGTGTGGAGCAGAGACACTGGGCCGAGAACCAGCTCTTCAGACTGGGTTTCACAGGGGCCATGAGGAGCCAGGCAGACAGACAGGGAAAGGAGCCATAGATGGAAGATGCAAACTTCCATCTTCTTTACCTTCCTGACCTGAGATAAAAGTGGGGTAGGTTTTTCCTCTTCCTGAAAACCCCCCGCCCTCCCCAGTGTGCCCCCCACCTTCTACTGGCAGGCCAGGTAAGCTCAAGGCCTGTTCTAAACACGGTTACCTGAAGCTGTAGGCCTATCAGATTCTTTTTCTTTGTGCAAACCGACCAACCCCAATTGACCAACCCCAATTAGGGGAGGGAGACCCGTCTCAGGCCACCAAACAACTTAACCCCCCCACCGCCACCCTCGCCCTTCAGGCCTTTTCTGGTTGTTCTTCCTCACCCATGATTACCCTTGTCACCATGGCTACCCACTGTGTCTTGAGATTTTTTTCTGCTTTTTAATTCTTTCACTGGTAGAGAAAATAAACCGGACAAAGATCCCTGGCAGGTAACAATAGCCCCTCCATCCTAGGAAGCGAGTTAGAAAAGGAACCATTCAACAATTTCATCATATTACTTAGAAATACAGAGTTCCAGAGACACAGAAACACCATGAACTACAAGAACTGAAATGGCTGTTTTTGGAGTGGGTGGGGTGAGAACCAACATTTTTTTTTTTTTTTAAAAATTAGAAGTCATAGAATTCTAAAGTTCTAGTTGGCTTTTGTTAAAAGTTATAATTAAATAATGGCAGAATGTATTTTTGGTGTTTGTTTTTTTATTTATGTATTTTTTAATCTAGAAATAAAAGCACATTGCTTTTTCTCCTAATGGTTTTTCCCCCTTGGGGGTATTTTTTTGAGATTTATGTTGATCCACATAGTTTTGAATTTTTTTACTATAGACTATTTCTTCATGATTTTACCCCTGGGGTTGTTTGCTCATTTGCATAAAGGCTATGTGCAGTGTTTTCATGCCTCCCAATAGTATAGATGAGGCTACAGTGAACATCTCTGTACCTGTGTGTGTGTGCATACGTGTGTGAGTGTAGTGTATGTGAGTATGATGTGCATATGTGTATATGGGGGTGTGCATATATGTGTATATGGGAGTGTGCATATATGTGTATGTGTACTTGTACTTATGCATGTGAGAGTGTATGTATTTCTCTAAGATATGTAAGATCCAAATAAATCCAGACTTTAGCTTTAATGGAATAAGTCATATCACCAAGCACTTTGTAAAACAACATAATAACAACAAAATGTGTTCTGAAAAAAATTGATTCCAGAGTTTGGAGACCTAGCTCAGTAGTTTAAAGCTCTGATGCTCTTCCAGAGGACCCAGGTTCAATTCCTGGCACCCACATGGTAACTCACAACTGTCTAACCCCGGTTCCAGGGGCTCTGACATCTTCTTCTGGCCTCTGTTGACAATGCACACATGTGGTACATGGTCATATGAAAGCAAAACACTCATACATGTAAAACAAGATGACAATAATTTTTTAAAAAGAAGCTGACTGAGGACAGCATCCCCTGCCCCCCGTCCTGTGCTCTACTGAGAGTGTCAGGCTGGTTGCACACACGTGTGCCCTTTCAATCTTTCTGCCTTTGTGTGCTTTTAGTGCAAACCTGGCCTGACTGCTCTATTTTCCAGACCTGGCCACGACACCAGCAGCTACGTGGGGACAGAGACCATAGACTTGTCCTTGAGAATCCAGCGCTGAGCAAGAGATGAGCAAAGGGATGGTCACGATACAACCATGGCCGTGGAAGCAGAGTGGGCAGAGTGGCCAGGTCTGAGCAGTGTTCGGGCCCATCTGACATGGGGGGAGGGTTTCTCTCAGCTGCCCCATCCAATTGTCTTCAAGCCAGGTCACCACCCACATTTCTTTCCTCCTAATCTGTGGGTTCCCCTTTCAAACATACCCAGAAAATGTCCCCTTCTCCTCTGTGTCCCCGACTGTCACTCTCCCATCTGATTCCTGCAAATACCTCATAGCCCTTCTTATTCCTCCTCCCTGGCCACTCTGCCCACATTCCACTCCTCAGTGCTCCCAATTCAGGGTGGGCCCAGGGCTGTTCATCAAGAATAAACCCAGTGGCCTCACAAGGCCTTGAAGGGTGCCACCCCTCACTCCCAGACACCCATCCTGGAGTCAAAACTCCTCTAACCCAAATGGCAACAGAACAGAGGACTTTCTTACCCTCAGCGGCCAAGTAGTTCCAGAAGTGACATCACATCTGTCACCACGGACTCTGCTCTTGCCATGAGTGTGCTGAATAGCTTGCTTGGGAACTTCATGCTCACGTGTCGGGCTGTTTAGAGTGGCAGATTTACATACATGGTGCAGGCTATTCTAAAGGCATGTTCCCCACCTTGGGTGAAGAAGGGTGGAGATGGCTGGTTCCTTCACAGCCCCAGGATGGAGAGGGTCTCAGTGGAACTATACCCTCCAGTCATGGCCAGCTAGGGGCTGAGAGACACGCTCTAAGATGCCAGGGTGTGGTGGTGGGGACTGAAATGGGGTCCCACCTGCATGAGAAAACTGGTCAGCTTCATGGGAACACAGGGTGACTCCCAACAGCCTGGCCGGGAGCAAGAATCTCATCTGGTTTTCACATTTGTCCCTAGAGACTGGAAAACAAAGACAGACATCTGAGGAGCCTCCCAGCCCCCTTGCAGGCTGCTCTGGGCTCAATTCTTGTGCCTTTTAGTGCTCTTTCTTTAGAAGGGGTCATCTTGTTTTGGGTTCAAGCCATTGGAAGCAATGCATTCATTTAACATTTTCTCCAGGCTTCTTAAGGGAGACAGTGTTCCCCTCAGAAGCCATACATTGCCAATTAAAATACTCAGTGCCTGGTGTGTGATATCTCCTCTCCAGTGCTTGGTCAACGATGTCCCAGAGACCTCCAATACAGTATAAGCTATCGCCACTGCCCTTGGTTGCTGCCAGAACTCGATGACTGAGCCTCTACCTATGCCTGAAGACATCACATTTTTCTCATAATACACGGAGAAAGCAGAATCAGATATTTCTAGGTCTGAGTGGTTTGACAGTTGATTGGCCCATCCAGCTCACAGAATCCACCTTTAGATCCAACAAAGCCCCTTCTTCTGGCTTTATTGGTTCCAGGAATGTCCTCATGCTTACAGAGCATCCCCCCCAGCCCGAGTCACTGTCTCTTTAACGACCTCATTGCCCACCTTTTTCTGTCTAAGCAGGGGTCCTTGGAAGGCTAATAGAGCCTCCTCCCTATTGGGCTATTTCCGCCCTAATCAGCGGGGGACAAACAATTCCTCTTTCCTCTCCCGGGCGAGCCCATTAGTGGCTTATCCAGCTCAGAGCCGCAGGAAGACCTGAAATCCTCATGTTCCTGTTCCGGCATGCATTTGGCCACGGAAATGATCTGAGGCTTGTGGCTTCAGAATGACCCTGAGATCTGTCTATGATCGCTCACGGCCTGACTGAGCAAAGTTTATCGTGTAGTTTCTGAGGCAGGAAATCTTTGTGCTCCAGACTGACAGCCCCTCAGCCACCACCTGATCAGTCACACCAGCCCTTAAGAATGCCACCTGTCCGCAGGCCTGATCCATCATGGGTCCCTGGGATAGAACTAAAAAGTGCATGGGCCTTAGCCACCAACATGGGAGTGTGTAGACAGGCCTGGACAAACGGCTTCAAGCCCGATGACTCGCAGGACTCCAGCGACTTGAGACTTGTCCCAGTCCCTTGCTGGGGTAAATATAGGGAACAAAATGCAGAGTAACATTGGTGCTCGGGGACCCGCGGGTACACTGATTGCCAGGGCATTTATCATAGATCCACACACATACATTTTCACAGCTGGGAGATGTTAAACACTGAGAGGGAGGGAAGAGGAGGCAGAGGTCCCAAACAGCCCTCTTCTCTATGAAGGATCTCTGTGCGTTCTTCCACTATAAGGCCCTCAGTGCTCAACAATCCCAGACCAGTCACAAACTACGAATGTACCTAATTCCACAACAATACAGGGTGGGTACAATGGGTGCCAATCACCCAGAACTTTTTATTAAAGTGATAGATTTATGAAACTGTATTTTTTGTTTGAGCTCGGCTGTGTCAGAATTTTTTTAATGCAATTTTCTTTCACAGAAAGTCGACTTAAAAATTATTTTCATTGTTAATTATGTGTGGGAGCATGTGAGCACAGTCACAGGAGGAGGCGTGAGTCTTCAGATCTCCCGGAAGCTGGAGTTAACGGTTGTTATAGCCATCCATCCAACATGGGTGCTGGGAACTGAACTCAGGATCTCTGAAAGAGCAGAAGGGGCTCCTAACCACTGAGACATCTCCCCAGCCCCAGTGCAAAGTTGATTTTAACTCTTAGAAAAGAAAGGGAAAGCACCTTTGTGAATATGTGTGCGCACACGTGTGGAGGTCAGTGGTTGAGTGAGTATGTGCGTGCACGCGTGTGGAGGTCAGTGGTTGATGGCCATGCCTTCTCAATTGTCTGGGGAGCCCCAGGGATCCTCCGTGTTCACCTCCCCAGCTCTGCAGTTGCACTGGTATGCTAGGAACCTGACTTTTACAGCTGCAACGGGACTTGAACTCAGGTCATCGGGCTTGCACAGCAGAAGCTTTCTAACTGTGCTGTCTTTCTAGCCCCCAAACTACATCTCTGTAGAATACCTCTTTTGTTCCCCAGATCTAAGTTTCTAAATACTCATCTATATGAAAGCCATGTAGAGAAGGCAATGCCATCTCATGTAGTCTGCTCCACAAAACCCTGGGACGCACATCTGCTTCCCATTCTTCCTATAACAAGTTCCAGGTGTCTCAAAACAGCATCCGCACAGGCCTCACAGATCCACCCTGTGGGGTGGAGTTAGGCTCCCAACTCAGGGAGTCAGCTCACTGCCATTTTCCACCTTCCAGCGGCTGCCTGCTTTCCTTAGCTCAGGGCCCTAGCTTCAGTCTTCACCTTCACTCCCCAAGTCAACCCAGTGTCTCCTCTCTTGTCCTGGCCCTGACCCACAGCCCTTGATTAACCACACATGCACCCTCCTCAGGCAGGTTCCTCTGCCACTTTTATAAAAGTGACAGTCTGAGCTCACTGGTCACCTCTGCTCTATTTATTTTTCAGGATCTGCTTCATAAACCATTGGACATTCAAGTCAATCTTCTTTATTGCTGTTAACTTCGCCTTCCAATTATGCAAAATGTCCTGCAGTTCCCAGAACGAGGTCCCATCTCTACTGACACTTGGTGCTGTGGGTCTCAGCCTTGACTGACAGGGGCAGTGGCTTCTCATGTCATCTCCAAACTGCAAACAACTCTAGGACCAGAGAGATTTCTGAGGCCCCTAAGGCTGAAGAGACAAAGAACACAAGCCAAACCCAGTACCCACCATGGCTGTAACTCAGGTTTAATTGCTTTCTTAAAAAAAAAAAAATCAAGATTAGGAGATGGTTAAAAAAAAGGCTTCCTAGATTTCGGAGGTTTTGTCTTTGTGTCCTTGGACACATCAAGGCTCATGTGCCTCCTCTCGCTGGGCATCTGGGATTCCAGCAAACACTGTGCTTTGTCCCGTTTTCTAGTTCATCCCTGAATAATTCCTCCATGCATTCACCAATATCTAACTTTGGGCTTTCTAGGACACTCTAGGTACTGTTCCAGGTTCAAAACATTCAAACAGAGGATAGGAAAACACAGTCACCAGCAATACAGAGTTCATGCTCTGGGCTGGGAAACATCACTGGAAAGCCAGACTGTAGTTAGTGTAATGGTGGAATCTCCTTCCGTGGTTAAAAGGCGAGACTCATGTTGGGCAATCCACCCTTGCCTGTAACTCCATCTCTGGGGAATCCAACAGCCTCCCTTGGCATCCAGAGTCCCTGCACTCATGTGTAGATATCCATGATCTTAGGGTTTCTGTCGCTGTGCTGAAACAGCATGACCAAAAGGCAAGCTGGGGAGGAAAGGGTTTATCTGGCTTATACTTCAACATTACTGTTCATCACTGAAGGAAGTCAGGACAGGAGCTCAAACAGGGCAGGATCCTGAGGCAGAAGCTGATGCAGAGGCTGGAGGGGAGCTGCTTGCTGGCTTGTTTACAGTTTAAGATTTCAGTCCATTATCATCATGGTGGGAGCATAGTGGGGAACCTGGCAGCATGCAGGCAGATGTGGTGCTGGCTGTATCTTGATATACAGGTCACAGGAAGTTGACTGGGTGGTGTCCTGAGCATAGGAAACCTTAAAGCCCGCCCCCATATTGACACACTTCCTCCAGCAAGGCCATACGAACTCCAACAAAGCCACACCTCCCAATAGTGCCACTCCCTATGAGATTGGGGGGGCAGTTACATTCAAGCAACCACACCCACATACCTATTTACAAATAAAAATAAAAATAATCCAGTGGCAACAATTTGCAGAATTACCAGCAGACCAGGAACCCTGTACTTTGCTGGTTCTGTCCTGAATTAGCTGCAAGAGAGATGAGCCTGAGCGGCTCTATTAGGCGCGTATGACAGTGTCCCTTGGAGCGACAAAGGTGTGAAAACAGAGAGGAAACACCTGTTCTTCAGAAATTAGCTGAGAGCTACAAGCCTTCTCTGGTCGATGCTATCGCTGTGAAATCCGATATTCTGAGGAAGGGAATCTAAGCGAGGCTACTAAACACGAGATGGCAGGCCGTCTCATCCCTCACTAGAGCTGCTGTCGGCTGGGCTGCTCCTGGGAAGGGTGAGAGGATCCCTTCAGAATGTGTGCAGGCCTGCAGGGTGTGGCCCTCAGGGAGACGGGGTCTTCTGTAGCCTGCTCTGGACTTTCCTTAGATGGAAACTAAAAAAAAACAGAAACCATGAATCTGGGAGTCAGCTGAGCTCACTCCGACACTGTGGAGTCCTCTGGCTAGGAAGTCTGTGTCCTTTGGAATCTCCCTCCCGTTTGGGGAAAACTGCGATTTGTTTACAGTACAGATGAAAGGTTGGGAATCACCTCAGGCATCCATGTCAGGAATCAGACTCATCCAGAACAATCACAGCCAGGAGCCTTTGGGGAGACAGAGGGGAGGGAAGCAGCCTCTGCTCCACCCCTCAATCCTTATTGTAACCTCTCTCCCTCCCTCCCTCTCTCCCTCCCTCCCTCCCTCCCTCCCTCCCCCTCTGTGGCCCAAGGCTTTGAGGGATCTTTCCCAGCGTCTGTAATGGTTATGAGTGTTGTTCCACAGGGCCTGTGGTGTTTGACATTACATTTAGATTTTTCTATGCTTGCGAGACTGAAAAGTAACCGATGTCTCTAACATGTAAAGGCCAAACTCATACAAGCTGTACCTTATCAGTCCACATCTCTCCCCCTAGATTCTAAAAACTATTCTTAAATTAACTGATCTTGTAAAATTTGCCATTCTGGCAAGATAATAGGTTACAAGACTGCTTTTTCTGCTTTTGTAATCAAACCTGCTTACTCTGCTCAATGACTGGGACAACAAGACACATATGTTAAAGTTAGAGCCACCGACATGTGGACAGAGTCCGTGTCATCTTGTGGGTTCTGACTTTATAAGCCCTAGACGGACATGAGTAGATGTTGTGACTTGGGAGTGCTCTGGGTTGCAGTCCTGATGCCATGGATGGGTATCCAGCCCCTAATTTACTAAAACCAGAGCTTGAGTCAGACTGGTGAATCTTTGAATGACCCCACACCACAGCATGCCCTTTACCTCTCTGAGTTGGTGGTCTGTCTGCATCTGAACTCCCTGAGTAGCAAGGCTGGTTGACCAGCAAGTCCCAGGCACGTGCCTATTTCTGCTTCTGCCTGGCTGGGGTTACACCAGCTGATAACTCTGACTTTCTTTACATTGGTTCTGGGCATCAAATCTGACTTCTCATGCTTCAACAGCGGGCACTCTGCCCACTGAGCCGTCTCTGTTGGAACACCCCATCAGCAAGTCCACCTTCAGTAACCTAGCTACAGTAGCATGTCCTCATCAGCCACCAAACCTGGACACATTTCTACTGTTGCCATGAGTCCTATTTTCTCCCCACACACATGTGCTATACCCCCTTATAAAAAGCCAGGGCCTTCTATTTCCGTCCTCTTTCCTCTTCCACCCTCGCTCAGAGGCAGCCTCCCCTCCACCCCAATAAACCTCTTGAGTGAGACCCGTTGCATGGTGTGATCTCTTTGCATCACACCCTTCGGTACCAACATGCCAAGGTACTGTACCGCTAAACCCTAACACTGGTCCTGTCACTAAATCATAATAGTCTCCCCATTGGCAGAAACTTTCTAAGTGTTGACATGGTGTTATGGGTGGGAAAGCTGTGACGTGATGCTGCTTAAAAGTATTTTATAATGGTCTGAAGAGATGGTTCCATGGTTAAGAATATTTGCTGCTTGCGGCTCTTGCAGAGGATCCAGATTGTCAGCACTCACATCAACACACACACACACACACACACACACACACAATTAAAAATAAACATATAAGAATATTTTACAAAATTACCTCCAGTGTACTTGTATATATTGTATATGAGACATAAATTGACTTTGTTTTAACTTGAGTCCCTCCCCCATCATATCCTATCATGTATGTGCAGATATTCCAAGATCTGAAAAATCATCCCAAATTAGAAATACTTCTGGTCTCAAACACAAGGAATGATGGATATTAAACTTTAACCTGTCACTAGTTAGGGCCTAGATATCTCACAACTATGGAAAAGTAGAAGCTTAACAGAGAAAACATATACAAAATAATACCAAATAAATGATGTTTTGAAAAATATGGGGCAGGTAGACCAGATGGCTCAGCAGGTAAAGGCACTCACCACAAAAGCCTGATGATTACAGTTCAATCCCCGAAATCCATATGAAGATGAAAGACTTGATTCCACAAAATTGCCTTTTGACCTCCACAGATCATATGTACCTTCACAGTCACACACACACACACTCACACACATCACTACTAATAATGGTAAGATTAAAAAGTTAGCTATACAAAGTATAATGTTTTTCTTAGTGGTATTAAAGATAGCTGAAGCAATCAGGTTTTGCTCTCCATTAAAATGACTGCCTCAAATTCAGTATGCCTCCCAGGGTGCTTTCACTCCCTGGGGTTCACGGTCTCACTCTCTGTTGGGAATCAACTCTGCAGCCCCATTAGTTTATGACATGGATAGATGCTCCCATCCAACTCATGAGAATTATGCTTTTCATATTTTGAGAGGTCTGCTACACACACACACACACACACGCACGTACACACACACACATACACACACTCACACACTCACGCACTGGGACTCAACAGCTTACTCTTCTGAAACCAAATAGCTTTCATTGCAACATCAAATTCATGCCCCAAACACGCATTCCTGCAGAAACATCTGGACTGTGTATCGTGACCTGTCTCCACCCATCCCTGGCTCCGCCTTTGTCTCTGAGTCAGGAAGAATCAATCATGTCATCATTTCTGGCTCAGACTCTTCTGTAGATTTTAACGAGAAACACAACCGCGGGGAAGAGCATTTCTGTGAACCAGTGCCTGACGGAAGGTGCAAGAGACACTGCCATGTTCTGGAGTCCTCTGGGACCCTCTGGACAGTCTCACAGGTCAGGGAGAAGAAAAGCTAGGGGTCCACAGTTCCACCTCCCCTCAATCCCCACTCAGTCAGGGCAGCATGGGGACAGGGACAGTGCCTCTTGGATGGAGAGGACGGAAGTTTTTCTTCTGAAGAGAACTGGAGAGGGCATTGCTGAGGCAGCGGGGGCCTCAGGATCACAGAACAGCTGGGGCACCCTCTCCATCCCTAGCTTTCCATAAAACTAAGGAGAACTTCAAGGCGCACTAGAACCTGTTGCTGAGGACTCTGTAATCACCCCCTGGACTCCACAAATTAATCTCCACCAGTTCTTTGATGTCCGTCCCGCCACTTAAGAAGCACACAACACAAGGTTATCTGAGGATTTGCTTTGCCTCTGTGTTGGCAAAATAGCACGAGACCTCCAGGGTTTAGCACACCCACCTCCTGGCACACCAGCAGGGGAAGCTCATTTAAATATATATTCGAAGATTTGATGATCAGGAGGTGACTCCTGGGATGAGCTTTCTTGTTATCTTCTTCAAAGACGGATTTGTCTGTGTGGAAAATAAGGAAGATGCGGTATTGAGGATGCTTGCACGGATGTGGACGAGGAAGAGAAAGGCGCACCGGGGAAGAGGAGCACTAGACATGCTTTTGTATTTGTCACATCAGAGCTTGTCATAGGTGCTTATCAAAGCTTGGCTCTTGCTTTGGCTAAAGCTGCAGGCCCCCATGCTTCTCTGAATCACTCTGTGTTAAGCCTGGAGAGAGATAGCCAGGGGCCAGAATGGCAGTTCTTCAGGGACCTCAGCTGCTTCCTGGATTCTCATCCCTTGCTTAAAAAAATATTACAAACCCTCAGGGAACCAGTTCATTCAGGCATTGAACATACAGATTTTCTCCAAAGACTCCTTCAAGTAAAAAGACCACCTGATTCTTTTCCAAAGATTGTCTCATTGAGAAGATTGAGTTAGATTGCAAAAATGAAATTTAAACCAAGTATGTTTGTGTGTGTGTGGGGGGGTGTATATATGTGTGGGCATGTACAGGTGCTTATGTACCTGTGTGAACGTGTGTGTGTAGGCTGGACATCAGTGTTGGGTGCCCCCTCAGCCACCTTCTGTCTTTTCTTTTTATCTATTATAGTTTTAAGTGTATGGGTGAATATCTGGAGTTAGATTATGTGCTTGGTGCACCTGCCTCCAGAAGAGAGTGTTGGAACCCCTCTAACTGGAATTACATACATCTGTGAGCCACCATGTGCATGCTGGGAATCGAATTTGGGTCCTCTGGAAGAGCAACCAGTGTTCTTAACTTCTGAGCCATCTCTCCAGCCCTTGCCTTCTTTGCTAAGCCTGGAGTTCGCTGCTTTGGCTAGACTAGCTGATGGGTGAGTCCCACCTCCCTAGCACAGGGATTAAGATGTGCTATTTCCTACCCATTGTTTACGTGGGCATTAGAGCTCCCAACTTAGTTCTTCACACTCGCACAACACTTCACCCACCACCCGTCTCCCCAGCCCCTGGGCCAGATATATATTAGAAATATTATATTATTTTTTTAAAAAAATAACCATATAGTCAAATCAGCTTTTTGTGGGTCCCAAGTTGGTGATGGTAAACACGTCTTGGCTTACCTTTCTATTGTGATAAACCACCATGACCCAGCCAATTTATGAAATAAGTGCTTGTCTTCTGGGTTCAGAGGGTGGGAGTCTGCGAGGGCAGAGGAGAAGAGCAACTGAGAGCTCACATCGTTACCTACAACCTTGGGATGCCATGTGTGAAACCTCCAAGTCGGGCCCCAGTGATGCCCGTCCTCCAACAAGCCCACACCTCCTAATCTCTCCTAAACAGTTCCAACGGCTGGGGACCAAGTATCCAAACTGCAGCTATTGGAACCATTCCCGTTCAAACCACGACACCACAGCTATAGGCTGACTGTCAACACGAGTATAGACTGACATGTACCCCACCACAATCAGGGTAAATTCCAGCGATTTTTTTTTCTTGATTTTTTTTTCCTTGAGACACGGCTTCTCTTCTTCCATCTTTATGTGGATTCCAGCCTTGAGCTGCAAGTGTCTTCGCCTACTGAACTGTCTCAACCGCCCTTTGTTTTTGTAGTTGACTCACCAGGGGACAGGTGTCTGGGTGGTCCCCGTGGTGTCTTGAGCCTGAGTGGCAGCACTGTGAGTGTTCACATGTAGAGCTGTGTGAACATGTGTTTTCATTTCTCCCAGCTTGCAGCTGTGGGACCGGGGTGATCTTCTCGAAGATGTATGTAGAGTATTTTGTCACTCCAAACAGTGAGAGTCAGAGAAGGATGAAGTTAGCGCGTGTCTGCGCGCCGAGCCAAGTCGCCTTTGCAAAAGTAATAAAACGAAATTAATTCTGTCACTTCCCATCTGTAGTCTTCCTACACTCTCACGTCTCCCCTCAGCGTGCTCTTTACGGAGTAAGAGCGACCAGGACTTGTTTGATTTCTGAGCTAGCTGGGGTTGGCGCGTGTCCTCCAGCCTCCTGTCTCGGCACAGTCCCTTGCTTGCCTTCTCTTATCTTAATAGACTTCAGGTGCTCTCGAGGTGGTAAGGTCTATAGCTCCAACAATTCCAAACGGCGAGGAATACCCAGTCCTGCAGGCTCATTCTTATCGTCGCCCGCGGCTTCTGCTTCCAACCTCCCTTGACCTGCTGTGAGCGTCCGTCCCTGATGACTGCAGCCCCTAGGGACCGCAGTCAGCACCTGTCTCCCTGACAGTCCCGAGATGTCATCCTGGAGGAGGCTGACAACCCTGGTGAGAGTCTAGAGGGAGCCATGGCTGCATTTGTTACTTCCCTCGTTGCTGTCACAAATGGCGAAAGCAGGTTTGGGAAGGAAGGGATTATCTGAGTTCCTAGACTGAGGAGGCAGTCCCTCACGGTCCCCCACCATGGAGGAGCTATGGAGGCAGGCGCTTGAGGCAGCAGGTCCCATCGCATGCACAATCAGGAAGCAGAGGGGATGGACACTGGTGCTCAGCTCGCTTCTCCTTTTGATTCAGTCTGGGACTCCAGCCCATTGGATACTGCTGCTCACATTCAGAGTGGCCCAGTCTAGAACCTCATTCATAGATGTGCTATGAGGTTTATCTGCTATCTTATTCTAGATCCTGCCAAGTTGATAGTTGAGGCTAGCCACCACGCAGGCCTTCAGTGTGTGTACCTGTGGGATACCGTGGAGGAGGAGGGTGGTGTGATGGTAAGAGTGTGCGAGAGTGTGCTGGGGTAATGAACATGACCCACTCTCTATAGTGTAATAAAGTCAAGAGAAACACAAAAACTAATAAAAAAGAAAAGGTTTACCCATAACCCTTACTGTATATGTGTTATGTGTGTGTGATGTATATGTGTGTGAGTGTATAATATGTGTGTGTATGCATGTGAATGTATGTGTGTGTGATGTATGTGTGTAATATATATGTGTGCGTGTATGTTGCTGTTGTCGTTGATGCTGGGTACCTTCTTTCACTCCCATTAAGTTGGGAGCATAGCCTCCAGGCCCCAGGCCTGAGAGTTGTATTGGTCTGGACTCCAAATCCCAGCATGCCAGGTGCTGACCACTCCCTAGGGGGCTGTCAGGACCACTCCCACGGGGTATTTAAGTGAACTCCCAAAAGAGGATCAGGTGGTGTCGTCCCCCCCAGCTCCCTACCCCTCTAGCCCCCCCCCGCACCCCCCGTCGTGTTTGTGGCCTCTCGGTTCCCCCTCGGGGCCGAAATCCCATTAAACTCAGATATTTTTTTAATTTGGCTTGTTGTGATTTGACTTGATTGGGATCTTTGCATTGGCAGAGAGCTCGCGTTAGGAAAATTCCTAACAATTCCTTCCCCTCCCCTTTTTTTCCTTAAATTTTATTTTGTTTTATTTTGTGGGGGAGACTACAGGGGCTGAGGGCAAGAGGATCGGGATGCATGACGTGAAAGACACAAAGAATAAAAAAAAAAAAAAGTTAAAAAGAGAGCTATTGGGAACAAGCCTAAGCTAAAGGCCAAGCTTTCATAATTAATAAGTCATCTCAGTGTCATTATTTGTGGCTGGCATTCCCAAAAGAAAGTCTGACTGTGGTGTGGGTTTGTAGGAGGCTCTTGGTCACCACTGTGGATCAGTGATCCCAGACTGATGGAGATGGCACTGTCTTGACACATGGTCTAAAGAAGAGCATGCCACAGAGTGCACAGAGTCCCACTGTGGTTCTTCCTGGGGGCAACACCTGCCACTTTCCTTTGGTTTATTTCTGAGAGTGGTCACCAGTCTTCAGGAACACTTGGGCATCTGTGATTGGATGACCGGGGGGGGGGGGGGGGGGGGATAGTGCTGAGTAACCTCCAGCAAGGAAATGAATGTGGACAGGGATAATTGGGCTTAATAAGCAATTTGACTTGCATGGTTGTTCTTTCTTGGACGATTTGGATTTTGGCAAATTATCATGCCCGTGTGCTGACGGGGTGGAGAGCATTTGTATTTGAGGCTGGGGACTTTCTGCTCTGCCTCTCTCTAATCTTATTTTGTCTGCGGGAAGGCGCAGCATGCATCTTCTGGGCTTGGGGCCAGCTGAGTCATCTCACCCGGTTCTCTGTCTCTGTGGCTTGAGGTCTGTGTCAGAACCCAACAGCTACAACTGAGCCAAGGGTTCAGACATCACCAAGCTAGGCAACTCTGATGCTCTTGATTGAACCACCCTCAGGCTGTCACCAGGAGGACCAGAACCAGGGACTGTGTCCTTAGGAGCCTTGTGAGTCATGCTTGGTTCATGGCCCAGATCAACTCTAGAAAAGGGATGGCATTAGCAACACTTCCTCTCTGGGACACCCTCAGGAGGTCCTTTGTTGTGGCAGTGGGATTATAATCTTCCATTGAAGGTGCCACTGCCACAGAGATTAGAGAGCAGGGATAGATAGACAGACAGAAAGACAGACAGATGGACAGATAGATAGAGAGCAGGAGAGAGTGAGTTCCTGGGGAAGGAGACAGGAAACACCCCAGGCTAAGTTTAATTACCCCATTCTAAAAAAAACAAAACAAAACAAAAAAAACAGTGCAATAGCCAGGAGACCTAAAGGTACCAAGATAGCAGGTAACCAAAATGGTTGGATTCCATAGGGCAGAGCAGCCCAGACCCTGGGCTGGACAGTTAAGGATAGAGTGCAGGGTGTGCCAGCTGGGATAACCCTGTAACTGGTAGGGACTGAGGGATGCAGGTAGAACCTGGTGGCTGGTATTGGCTTTGCTATGTTAAGTAAGCACCTCCCCTTTGTCCTGGGGATTGAAACCTAGCAGAAGGAAGGAAATGAACTAGCTAGCTGGGATGGTTTTGTCTGAACTGCTTTAGCTTTCCCTGACTGAGGGTAGGAGAATGGATGAGCCCCATCTCTCATGTGCTGAACTGGGGAAGCAGATGCCATGGGAGATGGTGGCCTATCAGTCAACAGCAGTTATCTTCTCAGTGCTCAGATGCCAGCCCTGGGCTGGAGAGGGCTCAGCAGTTATGAGACTTCCATCTCCAGAATCCACATAAAAATATCACACACCGTAGTGCATACCTTAAAATCCCAACACTAGGGAAGTGGAGACAGAAGGATCCCCAGGACTTACCAGTCAGCCAATCTAGCCTAATTTTTGAAGCCCAGGCCAATGAACCAATGAGAGATCCTGTCTCAAAGCCTATAGATGACCTTCCTAAGGATGACACCCAAGGTTGTCCTTTGGCCTCCACATCTGTATACATACACATACACAGAGGGAGAGAGAGACAGAGACAGAGAGAGACAGAGAGAGACAGAAAGAGAGAGACACAGAGAGAGCACCTTCCATAGGAACTTCATCTATAACGTAGACCAGCAACCAAGCTTCTCTGGTTAAACGTGGGGTGCCCCACCCACCCTGCCCAGGAACCATGCCCTTTGCAGACAAGTTCATACATCTATAAATCTTGCTGTTGCCAAAGGTCAGTTCTGCTCATCTGAAAATATCCATGAGGAGACTGTCCATGTAACAGACTGTGGCTCTGATTTCTAGAATTTTCATGTGAAGGACTACAGATGTTTCTATGTGTCCTGCAGTGATGAGCCAGCATCAAGAGCAGGCGTTTCAGGTCACCCTGTGGTCAGCCCCAGTTCTCTTGTCCCGTCTTAACCAGGCTTCCCTCTTCCTTTTCAATTAGGGTCTGAACCCCAGGGATAACTTTCCATGGTGGGAAAGTTTTCTGGGAAAGGTCTTTTAGAAAATAGGTCCAGGAGAAGAGCGTCTTCTTTCTGGTTCTGAAGTTGAGGACAGAAACCTGCCATGCTAAGTCCACCAAAGCAACCGTTATGTGGGGACATGCTTGCAAACCATGCCAATGAACTGAAGAAGGCAGAGCTGAGCAGGGCTGAGGTAGTGGTCAAGCTGGGTTATTTAACCCCTCCCTTTCAGGGGGTAATAGGTGTGGTTCTTTAAGTCCCCGAGCTTGGTTTCTGGCATGCACGTGTTTCCACATATTCTTTACCCACTATAGATTCATTTAGTGGAGCTCCGAGAGAATATTCTACATGCATATTGAGCCTTTGATATCACTGGGACTTTTCTCTTGGTTCAGGCTGTGTGAGCCTTTATTTCCTTCCACACACTTATCTTCCTCTTCTGCCTGAGGCTCTTTTCCTGGGGTGAGGAAAGCTAGAGCCTCTGCTGCTAAGGGCAGAGCTGCTGTTTGGTACTTAAATTCTTTAAAATCCTTTATCTGATGGGTCCAGCCCCATCCCACCAAACATCCTCCGAGGGGGGTGGCTACCTGTCTGCTGACTGTCAACACTGTTCCCTGAGTCCTAGGCAGAGCAGAGAGGGGCAACTCCCAGCCTCAACTCTCTTGCTCTCTCCCTCCCCTGAACTCCATTCTGTCCTTCTCTGAGGACAGACTCCACTCTGCAGAAGCCTCAGGTGTGTCACCCCCAGGTGTGTCATCACGGTGTGAACAGCCTGAGCTCAAGAGGAACATGGCAGTTACAAAAGGGAGGTCTGACTAGGGCAGGGCCTAGTTCTGCAGTCGCTGATGAGGTCAGCTGGCCCATTACATTTGAACTCTTGTCAAGGGGCTGGAGGTTCTGTGGGGACAGAGACACTGGCTCTGAGTATGTGTCTTTCTGGATGTTACATGTCTATCACATCCAGCCCAGGATGTGGTTGCGCTTAGATCCTGGTTCAGACTTGTACCTAACAGTTGCTGTCCTGGTTTAGGGCAGCTGGAGGAAGTCCAGGTCCCTGTAGGCAGCTGGCTGTGCCACAGGCAGCTCCTTCTCAAGCCCTGACAATCAATAGACAAACCACAATGTGTGTAGTGTTGCAGGGAGGAGAGCTCATTGCCCCCAACAAAACAGAAAAGGAAAGAGAAAACAAACAAAAAACCAGCAAAGAGTAGAGAAGACAATCCAAAACCGCTGATTCGAAGACTTAACCATGCAAGCCATGTAAGCAAATCGAGGAAAAGTACCATACATGAGAGCATGGAAACGCATGACTGTGGAAACACGTGAGCCTGGAAGGGAAAACAAGTCCCAGAATTCCTGGGGGATTTCACAGGTGAGGGAAGCGCAGAGAGTTTCCAAGACATCTTCCTTATGAAGCCTGAGTTATTTTTGTTTTTCTTGAGATAGAATTTAATGTGGCCCAGCCTGGCCTCAGATTCCCTATGCAGCTCAGGTTGGACTTGGGCTCCTGATCCTCCTCCTGCTCAAGCACAGTGTTAGAGGTGCGCACCCTGATGCCCAGCTAAAGTCTGACTTATCAGAGAAGGCTGGGGGCAGGGTCCTCTGGGGCAGGAGCTGCAGCTTGATTCTTATTGTTGAATTAGGTAACAAGCACCTACGTGTGTGTGTGTGTGTGTGTGTGTGTGTGTGAATGAATGTATGTGAGTTATGGATGTTTGTCACCATTTGAGGGGTTGTTTGCAAATTGTTACTGGTCATAGTAAGAGAGGAAACTAACAAGGGAGATTAGATTCAAGGATCTCTTTCTGAAAAGGAAAATGGGGGATATAGAAATGATAGGATACAAGGGTAGATTATTTAATCTACTTTAAACTAAAAAGCAACTATTAATCTCAAATATTTTACATTGATATGGATTTTTATACATTGATACAAATTTAAGGTTATTTTTGTTAGAATATACTCTATATATGTTTCTACTCTTAAGGTATTTTGTGTATTTCTACAAATGTAAAATTATTTTTCTTATACTATATATGTTTCTACTCTTGTTTAAGGTATTATATCTATGCAGCTTATTTTAAAAGATATAATTAAGAAACACAGGTTAGTAGTCATCTTGTAGTCATGATAGGTATGTCTTCAAGATCAAGCATATACATATATATATATATATATATACACACACATACAGAAGTGATCTTCAAACATTTCAGAGATCTACAGAATATGGTATTTAAGATGTTTTCATAACATAAGACTTTTCATGATAATGAGACACCTTTGTTCCTGGCAGCAATAATTTACTTCAAAAAAGGATGATGGACATCAAAGAACCTTCACATGGAGTTTGCTTTGGTTGTGGCAAAATTAGCCACTGGGCAAGAAACTACCTTTGACTCACCTGCTGACAGTATGCTGTCCAAATTGGATGAACAGGATACAAAAGAAAGCAACTGCTGAACTTTTCCAAGGTCGGACAGTTCTTCAAAATTCCTGCTTCACTGAAAAGTCTGCCAGACATTCTTAGGCCTTGAGCCTGAATACGGATGCCCCAACATTGGAAACCTGGGTGACTGACCAGGCAGTCAGCTGTCTCTGTTATTTCTATAGTTTTGGAAGTTATTTGCTCTGCACTTCCTGTTTACTCAGGTAATATTATATCCTTTTCAGGTCTCTGGTGGCGTTGAAGACTAGATAGTTATAGTTACCAAATTTCAGAAAAGAAATTTACATAAGAGATGTAAAGTTTATAAGGTTGAGAAACATAAAAACTTAAGTTGTTTATCTGAGAGGATGCTTTTAGGTCTAAAAAGATATTTTTAGGATGAGCATACAAGTAATGATAGAAAATGGTTTAGGTATAAAACTTTGGACTCACCAAGATAGAATAGATAATGGAATAATTTCTCTGAATTTGTTAAATACAAATGGACTGTATACTGTAAATTAAATGTAATTTTTAAAAAAAAATTTGTTTGTATTTTCGTTTTTTGAAACAGGATTTCTCTGTGTAACATCTCTGGCTATCCTGAAACTAGCTTTGTAGACCAGGCTGGCTTCAAATTCACAGTCTGCCTGCCCCTGCTTCCTGAGTGCTGGGATTAAAGGCATGTGCCATGGCTGCCTGTCATAAACTTAATTCTTACCTGATAATTGTTCTTACAGTATATAGTTTTACTATGTGAGAGTTAGAACCTTTCCTTTTTATTCAGACAGAAAAGGGGGAACGCTATAGGATCTTTTGATTGCACTGTGATACTCTGAGACTGTTAAATAAATCATAGTGAAATAAAGTTTACCTTGAATCAGAGGGTGGAGCTAGTGCCCAGATGACTGGAATTAGCCATAGAGAATCCAGCAGTTAGGATAGAGAAGACACACGGGAAGAAAAGGGTAAGGTCTGGAGTTTGAGCTTCCTTTCAATTCTGGGACAAGGGAAGAGATGTGTCTCTTGTCATGTCTTGGACCAAAGAGCAAGGTAAGCTAGTTGCTACTCAGCCTTTCTGAGCTAGCAGGTGTCCACCCCAGCTTTTGACTCCTGAGTCTTACTGATAAATAGAACAATAGAGATTTAATTTAAACCTAAATATCGCAGCCGCAACTGTAGGACCAGAAGGTCTGCCAGGTCATGGCATAAGTGACTGGCGGGGCACTGACTGCAAGGCTGTGGGGCCATAGACGATAATTAAAATATCAGTAGATTTATGTGCAGACCCTAAGCCAACAGAAAAGAATCACTTCCTTTGCTACCCAACCTCCAGGCCTGTCACCCTATCCCGCGGGCAGCCTGGGCCTGGAGCACCTAGCCTCTCTTAGTGCTGTTCAGAACTTGAGCCTCACAGTGCAACCAGGTGCTGTCCATTTGGACTCTGTTCATCCTTGGGAGGGAGGGACATTTCTGTGAGCGTGGACTCCTGCATCCTTTCCCCTGGTCTCCTTGTCTGAACACCCTACCTCCTGGCCACTCTCTTCTTACCTCTTCCTCCTCCCTTGCCCGTCTGCCTTCCTCTCCCTCTGCCTTCCAGTCTTTTCTTTCCTTGGAACCATTATCATAGAACTAAGGCATGCACGATATTTGAGGAAAAGAAAATCACCAAGTGGCCGAGAGTGACATTTCTCTACGGGCCTGGGTCCAAGCCTTGGACAAATGGGGCTGCTATCAGGGAAACGAATTGTTAATATTACATCACAGCTTTGTGACAGGGGACGGGAGGACCTCAATATTTGTGTCAAGCAACCAAATATAGGAGGGTCGAAGCAGATGAATCCCCTTCTAAAACCACTAAGCTGAGCAAACGGCTGCAAATAGGGTTTGAAACGGACACCCCCGTCCTCGGAGATTTTGCAGTGGCTAATGGATTAGTCCCCGAGTGGAGCGCAAGCCTACTTAGCTTTTGCGGAAGCAGGTGGGACTAATGAAGGCTTCGGCATGCTGCAGCCCCGAATCACCGGCTGACACCCTTGGTTTGATTGCCCTGTGCTTCTCCGTGGAGTTTCTTAATTAAGTTGCAATAAGAGGTGGCCCTCAAGAAACTCTTAAACACCTGAGTCCTTGCGTTTATTTATTAATTAATGTTTGATTTTTTTTCTGTAAAGCAAAGTGTCTTTGATTCTTTTATTAGTTTTTGTCTTCTAATTAATAGAGACAGGGCTCAGAAGGGAAGCCATAGCCCCCGCAACCTCTGCTCTGCTCCCTGAGGACACTATGGAAAGGTTTTTTTTTTTTCTTTTTAGTTTTTTAAACCAGGGTTTCTTTGTGTCAACTTAGCTGTCCTAGAACTAGCTGAGTACACCAGGCTGGCCTTGAACTCAGAGATCCTCCTGCCTTTGCTACCCAAGTGCTGGGATTAAAGGTGTGCGCCATTATTGCCCAGCATGGGAAGGACAAGATCGTAATGCTTGGAGAAAGCAAAGAAGAAACAGGAAGAGAGGGAGGGAAGAAGAGGAAGGAGAAGGAAGGAGAAGGAAGGAGAGAGGGAGGGTAGGTGGAAGGTATTCTTTCTCCCCCAGGGCAGGCCTCCCTTGCGTCCTGGAACTGTACCAGGCTGTGTGCAGAACGAACAGATTCTGGCGAGGGAACATCTAGAGAGCTGTGTGCTCAGTAGACCTCTCTGTAGAGTAAAGGTCAAGTTGTGAGCACCGTTCCCGGCTACCCCACCCTGAGGGTGCCCTTCCAAGAGGAGAATCCCTTTCTTGCAGTAGGCAAAGCCCTGGGATGGACTGTTCAAGGCCTTCCCTAGGCCACATTTTGTGTGTGTGTGTGTGTGTGTGTGTGTGTGTGTGAGCCAAAGAGCCCAAGACAATCCTGGCACATGACTTAAGGCAGTCTGTGGTAATATTTTGTTTGTGTTCTAACAAATAAAGCTTGCCTGAAGATCAGAGGGCAGAGCTAGCCACGACTTAACCATAGTAGCCAGGCAGTGGTGGCACACACCTTTAATTCGAACACTTGGGAGCTGGAAGCAGGAAGATCAGGAGTTCAAGGCCACCCTGGGCTACGCGAGATCAAATCAATCTAAAAGGAAAACACTAATATAATCTTAAAAAAAATTTCACCAAAGACAGGTATGTTAGTACATAACTGTAATCCTAGAACTTAGGAGGCAGAGGCAGGAGGATTGGCACAAATTTGAGAAGGCCAGTGTAGGTAGGCTACAGAGTGAAACCTGTATCAAGATATAATTAATTTTTAAGATTTTCTTTAAAGATTTATTTATTTACTTTTTTCTTTTGGTTTTTTTTTTTTGACTTTATGGGTAAGCCACAAATATCACTGTGCCTCAGTTTCCTTGTTTGCTAAATGAAAACCGAATAGGGACTTGGTTCAGAACACTAAGAATAAGATGCGATCAATACCGTGTTAAGTATTTATAATGTCTGCCACCTCCAAAACAACAACGAAAAGAATAGTTCTGCAAATGCATTTAATATAAGCAGTCAGATGCTGTCTTTCCAATGCCAGTCATGATCCGACTGAAGCAGTAACCTTCCATTCCGCTCCCCAGTCACACATGCATGCACAGTGGCACGCGTGTGCACACACAGCTCATCAGCACAGGCAAGTCACCGTGAAAAGTTTGTCACATTGTTATTGCTTTTGGCCCAAGGCCATTTCATGATTAAATGAAAAGCTGGGGCCTTTGGGTTTCCCACAGCCTTGTGGGAACAAGAGGAGAGAAGTACTCTGGGGTAGCTCTCACCCTTAGCAAAAGAGACTGAGTCTAGCTCTCAGTACCGTGGCATCATGGGAGACACACAAGGGCAGCTGGGGCTGGGGGTAGATGGGTGAGGGGGTGCTCAGAGGCTTGAGCAGTGAAGTAGCTGGAAACCTTGAGTCTGAATGTTGACAGCAAAGCTGAATGAGACTGGCCAGAAGAGCGATGGGAAGTCTGGGGGATGCTGAAGGGTAGAGAGACATAGCAGGGCATTCTAGAAACATGGGCTAGGGAGGGCTTTGGTCTTGAGTGGGTAGTGGGGCCTTTTCAGCATCTGAGATCCTTGGGTAGTTGGTCTCTAATCCCTGAATGTCACCTATGGCATCCTGCTCAGGCCGCCCACACTCAATCCCTTCCTCCAACCGCCACCAGGTTGATGCAATGACCAAAATAATTAATTGTAACATTTAAATTTGCTTGCTATCAGCTGGATCCCTATTGCTTCTTAAATTACCCTGGAAACAAAATCAATAGTTTATTTTCTAAAGATGAGAAGGGGGAAAGAAGAGGAAAGCGCCCTGAGGAATGCTAGCGCTTCCCCTTGGAAAGCTGGCTGTGGAGGTGGAGGTGGGAGGATCAGGAGTTCAGGGTCAGCTCTAGTGACTTAGCAAGCTCAAGGTCAGCCTGGGCTCTGTGACTCGCTGACTCAAAAAGAAAAAGTTTTACCTGGGAAGGCACAATGTACAATATTGATAAGCTGAGGGTACACATGGCCAGTGAGACCTGGAGGCCAATATGCCCGAGTCTTTCCTGTTCATTTCTTGGCCCCTTCTTGTGAAAGAAGTTTGTATTTCCCTTTAACTGAGTGACAAGAATAAACAACACTGTAGACACAAGAGTGGGGTACAGCTGGGCTCAGTGTGTGGGCTCTCCTCTCCACCCCTGACAGCATCGTGTAGCTCAGGCTGGCCTGACTGCGAACTCCTTTGTCTCCACTACCTCAGGGTGGATGCTCTGCTCCAACTGACTTCTCGTAGACTGTCTTGAATGGGGTACCTTGGCCCTCAGTATATTGGATTCCCCAGTTCAAGCTCCAACAGCAAAATTCAAACCAGTTTGAAATCTTTACCTCCAATGCTTACTCAGTTTTAGAAATTTTCAAAAAAAGGTCTCTGTGGGTGTGCACGTAGGTGTACTTTTCGTTGCCCTTAGATGCCATTCCAGAAGAGGGTCCCTAAAGCTGTGAGCTGCTTGACTTGGGTACTGAGAACCGAACCTATGTCCTCTGCAAGACCAGCAACTGTTCTTAAATGTCTAGCCATTTCTCCAGCTTCATTGTGTGTGTGTGTGTGTTTTAAAGTAAAATTTCTTATGTTTCCTGCCCCAGTTCATGGTTCCTTTACATATACCACCTTATTCTGGGCTGCAAGGACCCAACCACTCAGAGTTGCTGTTCCGGCCAGTGAGTTTCTAACGCCATTTGTTGGGTGCCCTGCAAGTACCTAGCAGATGTGGGCTCAGACCTTACATGCCCAGGCACTCCTGGTCAGGCCTGAACAGCTGGTGGGTGCTTTGCAGCCAACACCCTAGTGTCTGGTGGGCATGGCCCCTCCTACTCACCTCCTGGTGACAGCTGACAGATTAACGGAGTGGAAAACTTTTGTTTTTCCCCCTCAGAAGAAGAGCACAGGGTTGTAAATCAATGAGAGGGCCCATCTGGGACATGTTCTCCACAAATTCAAAACACGTCATGTCAGAGATGCTCAAGTCCCTGGAGCTGTTCAGTACTAGATCTAATGGTAGCCATGGAGATGAGCACTTTCTGGTAATGAAAAGGGCTCATCGCAGATGGGGAGAGTGAGCCCTGGGCACCAAGTCCCTTGGGAAATGGGACAAGAGGATGGAAAGATGCTCCAAGCCAAGGCAGGAAGGTTGGGTGGAGACCCTGCAGCACACAGACACGGCCCCACCCCTTGTATCGGCATCATCCTTCTGTGGTAGGGATGCCGCACAGCAAGGTGTGAAGAGCGAATGTTATAGTTCCTGCCCAGGTTCTCTGGGAGATGTGGCCACTGTGTTCCAGTTCATGGATAAGCCTCAGTGCCGTGTTTGAGTTCTGAGAGGCATCTCATGGAGGAGCGTTGCCATGTCCTTTGGGGCTGGCTGGGAGCAAGCTGAGGATTCCAATCTGCAGCCACCTTGAGGACCTTTTCTGAGCAGGTGAGAGCCACAAGGTAGAAGGGGCCTGGGCTCTTCATGTCCACAGAAGCGCTCTTCTAACTACAGATCAGCCACATCTCTATGACACAGGTGTGTTTTTATGTAGTGGGGAGGAAAGTGTAGCCAAAGCAAATCTCAAATCTCATGGCAGTGGGTTAGGAACCTCTGGGCTAGAGATCTTCCCAAGGGTACGGGTAGTTCTGGGGCCCATTCTGACTCTAAGCTCCAGGAGCTGTGGGCTGGGGAGCAGCACAGACTGGGAGAGGTGCCGATGTTGGGGAAAGAGATGAAACGTGACAAGAACGATTAAGAAAAGTTCTTTTTTTTAAAATTTTCTTTCCTGTGTATGTACGTGTGCATGTGTGGGCATGGGCATGTATGTGTACTTGAGCACATGCGTGCATGTGTGTGTGTGTCTGTGTGTGTGGAGCCCAGGAGAAGACTTTGGATCCCTGAAGTTGAAGTTACAAATGGTTTGAAGCACCCTATGAGTGCTGGGAACTGGAGACCTTTGTAAGAACAGCAGATGCTCTCAGCCACTGAGCCATCTCTCCAGCCCCAAGTACATTTATAAACCAGTAACACAGTCGTTCGTCACCTCCAGCAAGATCGTGCAGTGTGTAATCCATGTGCCATCCTTTGTGAGTGACTGGCGGGATAACAGGGATGTTCACACCAGTGTCACTCAAATGTGTGTGCAGCATACTGCATTGTGACGTCATGACAGCTGCAGTGTTGTTGGGTAATAGGCAGCTTTTAGCTCCACGGCAGTCTTATAGGACCCCTGTTGTACATCTAGCTAGCATGAGCTAAACTATTACTATAGGTCTCTATGACCTATATGACAACACACAACAATTGTTTGCAGAGTGAAATAAAGAAGAAAGGACTGCGCGGGTACCACCCAGAGACATAGGAGCAGTAAGAGACAGTAGCCCAGGAGTTCTGGGTGCTAGATTCTGACGGTTAACTTGATATTCAACCTGGCTGGACTTAGAATCACCTGGGAGACACGGCACTGGGTTTCAGAGAGGGCTTTCCCAAATAGGTTAACTGAGGAGGTAGAGGACTTACCTTGAATGTAGGTGACATCATCTCACGGGCTGAGATCCTAATAGAGAGAAGAAAGCTAGCTGAGAACAGACTGGGGACACAATGTGAACGGTCATCTTACTTCCTCCCACCATGTCTGTACCTCCGTGCTGGGCTGTGGCTGACAAGATAAACCCTTCCTTCCTTCAGTTGTTGGTTGGGCGTTTGTCAGAGTGAGGCGGTGGTGAACACTCTGTAAGCAGGTGCCTTGGACCCACGCCTCAGCACATAGGACTGACCCTCTGCCCTTTCCCTGTGGCTGTTGGGGTGCTGAGTGATGTGTCAGTAGGCTCATCTGACAGCAGGGGAGGGGACTCCCTAGCCCCAAGCGGCCTCTTTCTAAGTTTCTCAGGCATCTTTTTCTCCACACTCCCAAGCCCCTCCGACTCTCCCTCAGGCCTTGTTAATCTCCTGTGGTCACCTCAGGCCCCAGCGGTCATCATCTCTGATGGCTTGAGGTCACCCTGTCATTGGACACTTGGTGTAATGGTTCCTTGACCGACTCTGGGGGACTTTGAGACTTCCTTCTGTTTTCTCTGCAGGCAATGGGCAGACAAGGAGCTTGCGGACGAACTTGACTGCTGCTGAATTCTGCCGGACACACCCTGCATTGTGTCCTCCACCCAGGATCTGGAGTCACGTGACTGTCCTCTGAATATTTATCACAAGTTTAATGCATAGTTGGATATAACTCTATGTTTTATATAGACATTTAGAATATTTATATGAAATGAACAAATGGATATATTTGGCATGTTATAAATATTGATATTTAAGAGATTTTAAAATAACTTTTCAAGCTTGTTCAATTGGCCTCAGTACCACGGTGGCTGATGTTCAGAAGCGTCAGGTTATTGAAAACACACACGTAGGAGCATCGCTTTGCCAGGAATTTTGCATTGTTCTTTCTTCCTCATTGAGCCTGCAGAATATGAGTTAAGTATCATTTTTCATTCTTGGAAAGCTGTTGTTGATCACTCTATTTTGTCACAGCAAACATATGGGCACAGACTGAAATTGAGAATTTAAAAATTTAGGGGCTGGGAAGATGGTTCGGTGGGCAAATCGCTTGATATGCAAGCATGAGGAGCTAGCAGAGTTTGGAGCAGAGTCCCCGGGAAAATGATGGGTAAGTGTGATGAACCGCCTGTAATCCCAGTGTTCAGATGGAGACGGAAGGTCACAGGAGCAAGCTGGCCTGGCTGGACTAGCTGAGCTCCTCAGTGAGGCCTGGGCTCAACAAGAGTCTTTGTCTCGATAAGTACAGTCGAGAGCGATGGAGGAAGACACTCAGCATCAACCTCTGACTTCCCAGGCACACACATACACATGCATACACATGCACACACATGCACATGCATTCCACACACAGAGAGAAAATTAAAAGGTTTTAGGGTCTTCAAGTTTTTTATTTTCATTGAAATCACTTTAAACAAGCAGACCCCACTCAGTGAGGATGCAAACAAGCCATACCTCATGATAAAAACAACTCAGGAAAGAAGAAATTGCTTTGGGATATGTCTGTCCCTCACTGTGATGGAGGCTGTGTTTACAGTGACTGTGTTGAGAAATGGCCGTTGCTTGTCATTTAAAGGACACAGGCATTTTGTCAGCTCCACTCAGTGTCCTGGTTTCTTCGGCTTCAGTGCCCAGAGCATTTCCTCATAAATAGTGAAGAGGGTGGAGAAGAACAGTGAAGACTCCATTCAAGTTGCATGCCAGACTCACACTGTGAGTTGTCATAATCGTGTGTGTGTGTGTGTGTAGTCGAGTGTTTGTGTGGCACACATACATGTATGTCTGCAGGTCTGGAGTGGCCAAAGGAAGACACTAGGTGTCATACTCTATCACTTCCCATTTATTCCCTTAAGACAAAGTCACTGAAGATGAAGTGAGGTTGGTACCGCGCAAGCCCCAGCCACCCCTCTGTCTCCATCCCTGCCACAGTGCCAGGGTTACCGACATGCCTGTGTATGGGCATACTAAACTTCTCTGTGCTCGCTGGAGATTTGAACTCAGAGCCTCATACTTGTGTAGCAATTGCTCTTACCTGCTGATTCATCTCACAAGACCCCCATAAAATATTTTTTTTTATAGTTTATGGGCTGATTTTTAAATGAGGAACTGCCTCCATTTCCATGGAATTGAAAATTGACTCAACTGTGGTTGTATCCAGATATGGTACTGGAATATCAGAGATGTCCTAGGCTCCAAGGCCAGTATTTCAGAGTGTGTCTTTCCCTGGAGGGTTTTTCCCAGCTTGGCGGCCCTGTTGTAAGATTCCAGATAAGTGTTATCTTTTGTGGGGCGTCCTCCTCCAGCCTTGGAGGCTGGCTGTGACCCACGTCACTGGGCTCTTTGCCCCTGTTGTTTCCAGTTAGGTGGATGGAGGGTACCTGCACTGGGTGATAGTGAGGAAAGACTAGTGAGCCTGGGCACCTGTTCCCAGGGCTGCTACACCTGCTTGTGACTCAGGGTGGCTTCATCTCTTTCAGGAGGGGCACAGTCTTCACATTCTACACAACCCTCCCCCACCCATCTCCCCATATTTGAAAGACTTCTCCTTACTCTGACCCTGCACCGAGCTTGGAATATGAAATGAGAAGTCCCTATAAACATAGGTGTCGATGCTTGAGCCCCAGCTGTGGGTGCTATTTGGGGAGGTGTTGAAAACTTTTGTTTGTTTCAAGACAGGGTTTCTGTGCGTAGCCCTGGCTGTCCTGGAACTCACTCTGTAGACCAGGCTAGCCTTGAACTTTGAGATCCTCCTGCTCCTGCCCGCACGCACGCACATGCTGGGATTAAAGGTGTGTGCCTCCACCACTCTGGCAAGTTTTGGAAACTTTAAGAGGTGAGGCTGATCTGGAGGAAGTAGGGTAGTGGGGTGGTTCCGTGGTTTATCTATTCCTGGTCGCTTCCTGCTCTTCAGTGTCTGCTTCCTGTCCACTGTGACGTGGAGGCCCTCTGCTACATGGGGCCACTGCCATGCTGTCCCGCCCAACATGTGGAGCCAACAATCATGTTCTGAATCCTTTGAAACCATAAGAAAAACAAACCCTCTCTCCACTAAGTTGCTCTCATCAAGCATTTTGTCATAGATGACAATAAAATCAGCCACCATTGCCCCACCAGCCCCAGGGGCTATTCTACCCTGTGCCTTCTGTTAACTTTTTCCAGCCCAACCGAACCCCTCCCTTTAGCCCATCTATATGTTTATTCATATTTCCTGCTACATTCTTCCTCAGTACCCACTATGAGTGAGCTGCTGCTTGAGGTCACTGTCCTGGCCAGTAGTCCCACGTGGAAACTGGAACTTGCAGAGGCAGAAGCAAAAAAGCTCAGCGTCTGAGATTGATTTCTTTTCTTTCTTTTTTTTTTTTTTTGAGCTATAGGTGTCTGCGACCCTTTTTATAAAACGTGGTGTATCCCCCAGATCTCACTGTTCCCATTTGATGTAAGTTGCTCTAATGCCTGACTGTGCTCATTCCCACATATGATGACGAAGACACCTTTAGGAAGGAAGTAAGCATTTAAAAAAAGCCAGTGGGTGCTTTTCTACCACTGCTTACTGCTAAGGTGAACCTACTGCTTCCTGGTGTGCCCAGCACTTTCCAGTCACGCCCCTCTCACCTCTCTACAGGGGACCAAATGTGTGTCTGACATTCAGAAGTTGGGAGTCAGAGCTGCCCACCTGATTCTTGCATCTCCTCCCAAAGGGCAGCTTGTCTGGCTTCTTGACCCATCAGGCTCTCTGCGGCACTGATTTAGACATTCCAGACAGCCCATCGAGGGTTCTTTTATTGCAGCAGAGGGCAACCAATCTATAATAACATGTAAAAAGATAGGGGTCCCCAGGCAGCGACAGCAGCTGCAGTTTAAAGTGGAAATCGGAGCTAAACTGTGTGCAAATCCACCTGCTGGGGGAGTGAGGCTCTCAGCCACATCCCTGAGTTGGGTAGATGCCTTCAGGTCAATTTACCAGGGGTTTGGTGCCAGTGAGATTCAGGGTCCCTGACAGATGGCCGCGGGAGGGGCTTGCACCAGCTGCCACTGTAGCTTGTCACTCAGAATATCAGCTTCTGGCATTTGCTTCAGCAAATTCAGTCACACTGAAGCATTAAGACAGACAAGCTTTAGCCCATGGCTGTATTTAACAGGACTGGGTCACTGTTTGGGGCCTTGTTTCACTTGGTGGTTGGAAAACCATTGGCTCAGACACTTTCCCCGCCTCTCAGGGTATACTAGCTACTTTCTGTTGCTGTGATAAAACACCATGACCCAAAGCGACTTACAGACAAAAGTTTATTTTGGGTTATGATTCCAGAAGGGAGAGCCCATAACAGTGGGGGAGGCGCGGCTGCAGGTGGCCTGAGCAGGGCACAGACAGGTCAGCAACATCAAACACAAACACAAGAAAACAGACTGGAGGTAAAGTGGGGCTATAAATTCTAAACCTGCCGCCCCCAGTGAAGTACTTCCTACAACAAGGCTCCGCCTCCTAAAGGTTCCATAACTTCCCCAAAGAGCGCCACCTGCTGGGGACCAAGTGTTTGCACACGGCAGCCTGGGGGACATTTCTCGTTCAAACCACCACCACACACAGAAAGTATGTCTCATATAGTCTACTTAGATGATCTCAGTGACCAAAGGGCATGAGCGATAGTGGCAGGGAAGGGGCCTAAAATGTGCACAGATGGTTTGACTGCCTCTTGGCCCTGGGCTTGGCCTTGAGAAGCGTGTGTGTCCTGGTAGCTGCTGTTCAATTTCCACGGGCCCAGGCTGCATCCGGGAAGAGTCATTCTGACCCACCCGCACCTACAGCTGAGCACAGAATCTGCAGAGCCCGCCCATGTGAGCAGAGCCAGCGCTGACCCGTGCTGGGAGCATTCTCAACCAGTGTGCTAGGCTGGCGGCAGCTGGTGGATTACTGTGGTTTCAGTTTCTCCTCTACAGAGAGCTCAAGGAGGCCTTTTTTTTCCCCAGAGTTTTTCTTTTTCTATTTCCAATGATACCAATGATAGGGATGGAACCCAGGGCTCACTCATGCTAGACTGGGTAGCAGTGAGGACCGAAAAGCACACAGAATAAAGGAAGAGAGGGATTTGTTGTTCCGACCCGGGAGGGAAGGCTACCAGGAGGAGGTAGCAACGGAGAACCAGGAATGTGCTGAACTTAAACCGCATTTTAAAAGTGCAGCAGGCAGCAGTGCAACCAATGCAAAGACCCTGAGGCAAGACCAAGCCTGACTTGTTAAGGAGACCACAAGCTTACTTCCCAGAATCCCACAGGAGAACAAGAATCTCTTAGGTATCAAGCTGGTATTTGTGTAACCCCTCACTCCACCCTTAGGAAGCAATGCCTCGCCATGGAAACCAGTGTTGTTTGAACAAAAAGTTAACAACAGACAGCCCCATGTTCTCAGAGAAAATCTTTGGAGCAGAGAGCTTGTAGCCAAAAGCAACCCAGGTGGTGGACAGAGGGACAATAATGGGGCTTGGTCTGCTGGCTGCGCTGGGCAGGGCACCTGCTGGGGCTTCACAGGGCAGATACAATAGTCTCTCATTGAACCTGGAACTCACACACTTCTGCTAAGCTGGCTGGCCAGGGTCTGTCTGTCTTCCCGCCCCTCTGCTCACGGTGCTGGGGTCACAGGAATGTGCCACTGTACATGGCTCTTACATGGGGGCTGGGAACCCAGACCTCATGCTGTGTAGCGAGCACGTTACCCCCTAAGCCATCCTTCTAGCCCCCTGTTGTTTTTTTTCCCCATAAAACAGGGTCTCAGACTGACAATCTTCCTGCCTCAGTCTTTCATGTGCTGAGATTATAGGTAAATACCATCATTTGTCTAAAAAAATAAAATAAAATTATTTCCTCACTCCTACTGTGGATACTAGAGTCCCTTGGTGCCTGCTACCCCAGTCACGGGCCTCTGTCCAGGGAGGAGGTGATGCCCTCCCCATCTGCTGCAGCCTGCTGACATTGTGCAGCTGGTGGGAAGGGGCAGCCCCTCCCCCACAAGGCTTCCCAGGGCAAGGATGTTAAAGCAGAGCAGTAAGAGAGAGCCAGCTCTGCTTACTGTACCAGAATCCTGACATGAGCTACACTGTGGGGGGCGGGGTCCCCTTGACCAGCACCCAGGCAGTGAGTGTAGTGAGCAGTGAGATCTTTGGTTGACAACACCCTTCACGTGGCATAGCAAATCCTTGCTAGGGGATTGGCATACTCTGTAAGCTCCTAGAAATTGGCACTAGCTTTTTAATTCGGGCACCTTCTTCCCTGGATGATTTAGCTTTTGAATTCTTTTTAAGGTGAATAATAAATCATAGCCAAGAGGATGATGAATCCTGTGGGGCCACGAGGCATCCTTGTGAACCATCAAAACTTTGAGTGTGTTTGGGGCACTTTGAGGTAACATCCCCACCTTTATTGGACCCCACAGCTTGGCTTGAGGTCCTTCTTCTTCACCAGAACAGTGACCTGGCTTCCAGGATCAGTGCCCTGCTTGTCAGGACTCTGTTCAAATCTCACCTTGACCAAGACTTTTGAAGGCTCAACCCTTTTCAGAATTCTACGGCGTTTGATAGCGGCACCACCCGGGGCCTCTGTGTCAACACTGGCCATCAGTTCTCTTCCTAAGAGCTGTCCGCGTTTTTGAGCTTTGTGACATGTGTCTCTTTCTGACAGCTTGCTTAGCCTGGGAACTGAGATAAGATGCTGCAAAACGAATGTTTTGACATTGGTGTGCCTTGCCCTCGATGCTCTGTGTGTGCCGGGAAGAGATTTTGGAGGATAGCACTTTAATAGATACCAACTCATCACCTAACTTCAAAATATTTTGACAATTCTTCATAGATACAACTACAGCAAAATATCTGTCTCGGCAAGAGTGCCTACCGCTGTGATGGAGCGCTGGGAAGCCGACTTAACTGTCATTAGAAACATACGCCCTCCTAATCACTCCGTCATTTTAACGCAACCTCACTATAAAAAAATTTTTTTATTTTGTCGAGTGTCTACTAAGTGATGTGTGTTGTGAACATTCTGCAAACTCAGTTCTCAGGTTTGGAAAGAGTGAGCTCTCTATCTGATACTTTGGGAAGAGTCTATTTATCCTTCAGTATCTGGTTTTCCCACCACACTCTCTGGGGACACTCACTTTCCCCTTAGTAGCCTTCAAGGCTCGTGAAAACTCACCCACTCCCAGAGCCAGCAGTGAACCCTGATTGGCCTAAGATACTGGAGTTATTCTATGTCCTTTGCCACATAATGAGATCAGAAAATGTACTTAATCTAACCAGCCCACAACATTATGCCCAGAGTGGCCCAACCAAAGGCCATGTCATCTTTTCCTTGGAAATCCCCTTCTTGATGTGGAAGATTCTGTGATTTTTGAACTTCAAAGCTATCAAGTCACCTTGGAAAGCTGGGCTGAGGACAACGAGATGAGCACACCAACATTGAAAAAAATGTACGGAAACTTAGATCAAGCTGGCCCCGATGCCCAAAGTTATCAGATGGATGGTAGATAACACTAGGGTGAGCCTGGAGAGCTCCCTGATTCTGGACAAGAGGGTCTCTGGCAGTCTGAACTCTCCTCCCTCCCTTCCAACCTTTTTGTGACCCTGTGACATTAGGGGAAAAAACCCAAACCAGGTAGAGTCTCGCTGCATAACAGGAAACAGCCAGGATGAAATCTCCCATTCCTTGGTACACAGGCACCTGGGGACACAGAACTCACCAGAAACAGTGGCAGGCAGCATCACTGAAACGATACGGCTATTCTCTGATGACTCTAAAAGTGGTATAGATTCGTGAACAATTGAAAACAGCCCGAGCAAAGAACAGGGGAATAACTGTGACCCTGGGTTAAGAAAAAGGGTTTTAGGTATGATTCCAGTCCATAAACATCATTGATAGATCAGGAAACGACAAAAACGGACAAAACTGACTTGGGGAAAGACTATAAAAAAGAACAGAAAATCTAGTCTGGTCTTGGCAAGAGGGCTCAGTGGAGGAAGGGGTTTGCTACCAAGGCTGATAAACTGAGTTCGAACCCTGGAAACGACACAGCAAAAGGAGACAACCGATGAGCACAATTTGTCCTCTGATCTCCACATGCACCCATTGCATCTTTGGAACCTAGCACGCATGCACGCACACACACAAGCTCATGCGTAAAATGTCAATTTTTTAAAAAAGCGAAGAGTCCAGTATGTTACTAGGAGAGACTATTGAAGCACAATCACATAGTTAACAAAGCACATGCAGCTAACATACCTAAGGGAGCCTTAAAACCCAGACTGGAGCCATTGTAGCTCAGTGATAGAGCATTTGCCTAGCATGCCAGGGACCATAGGTTCGTTCTCTGGTACTGCAAATACCACCCCCCACCCCCCCATATCTTAGAACTCATCTGCAGGGAAGCAAAGACCCCAGGAGGTGCCTTGCACTGGCTCTTGACTGGAGAATATGCAGAAAGCGGCATTGTGCAGGATAAAAGTGTTCCCCATCCTTATTCTTTAGAGGACTGTGAACGAGCAGTCGCATTTGCCAGTTGTGGTGGCTCGTGCTGGTAGGATTTGCTGAAGGAGGTGGAGGCAGGAGGACCAGGAGTTCAAAGCCAGACAGGGCGAACAAATGCCACCTTGAGATATAACTTCTGCCTCTCGGAGAGCCCCAGGACACAATTTACAGACTGGTTTCCCTTTGGAAAAAAGTGGCTGGAGGCTGGGAACATGCGGAGGGAGCTCTGCTTTCGGAGTGGAAAGAGCCCCCCCCGGTAAACAGTTTGCAGCTTGTTAGAGAGCTGAGGGGTCATCTGTGGGCCACGTGACCCAGCTGCCTGTGCCTGTATGATGCTAGCGGAAGGAAGGCACTGTGCTAGGCAGCCTCCAGCAGCCCCTGGTTAAACAATCAGGCGGTCCACGCATGAGGCAGGACCCAACCACACGAAGGTAGAAATCACAGATGAACACAGCCACTTGTTTGAATGTGGCAAGCACTAGCAGCCTCCACAGCGACACACCGTCTCCATTTCTGTAACTTTGACTGGGAGCAGGGGTGTACCTGGGCAGGAGTAGGGTAGAGGGAGGGGGGTGTGACTCTAAGGGAAAGGCATGAGGTGGGCTGGTTTAGAGGTGGGGAAGGGAAGCCTGACCACCGGTTGTGTTTCCACAAAGAGGTCCACAGGTTAAAATTCATAGACCTGCGCCCCCCACAAAAACCAGTTTTGCTCTATAATAATTTTAAAATATGATGGTTAAACTCACACAGAACTGATGGTGTCTCTGAAAACATACTCAGATTTCTTAAAAATAATAATTTAAAAAAACCAGTGTCCCTGCTGCCATCTGTGGAAGACTCTCCCTGGCTTTGCCTCCTGCAAATCCCTTCAGAGGGACGGAGATGAAGCTGAGCCCTTCCCCTCAGAGGCAGCGTCAAAAGTGTGCCTGCCTGTGAAAACACAGACCCAGCTCAGCCGGGGCCCTGGTGCCCCATTCGTCACTCCCCCGCCCAGCCCTGACAGGACATGTGGAAACAGAGCCAGAACTGTAAGCCTGGAGCAGGAATGGGGATTTTATTGCCAGAGATGTTTATAATTTTTTCTCTGAGTTTGAAGGCTTCTTTCATATCCAAATAAGTTATTTGGAGTATTGATAACAGGCCCAGTCAGAGAGGGCCCACAGAGGTCTGTTCAGAAGAACTGCCCTTCTTCAGGGCTGGCTTCACCGAGCATGGGAGGGCGTGGCAGGCCACGTGACTTTCCAAGGCTGTTTTGTGTTTTCTTTTCCTTCTGGTCTGTTCACAAAGCACCCTAGATATCGGACCACCCCAAGTCCAAGGTGAGAAGGAAGATAGACTTTGCGAAGACAATGGCCTTTCACACACAGGCAAAGACACAGCCAATCCCGCGAGCCCCACCAAGCAAGGCAGCCTCTGCTGGCATTTGTAAACCAGCAACTGGGAAACACCCAAAGAAAGACCGAGACCCTCTCTGTGGCTGACTGTGCTTGTGGGTAATCGGGAACTCTGATAAGGCTCATGAGTGAACAAGAGGGTGTATTAGTGGCTCGTGCCTGTAACCTCAGCACTCAGGAGTCAGAAGGAGGAATATCAGAAATTCAAGTTCATCCTTTGCTGCCCATTAGTCTTAAAGCTAGCCTGGGCTACACGGGACCCAATCTCAAAACCCAAAGCAAAGCAAAGCAAAGAGGAAGAGTGTGGTCTTTATGGTCATGGAGAGGGGCACATTTAAAGAACGGTAGGGTAAAAGTGTCACACGCCTGCCTTCCCCCGCTTTGACAGAATGTGTGTGTTTGTTAAGCCTTGGCTAGCAATAGCAGGGACCCAGACTAAACTAGAAGATAAGAGTCCACAGGCTCTTTCCGTTGAAAAATCAAGGGGGGATGATTCCAGGCATGGCTGGATCTGTGGGGCCTTTTATGCATTTTTGCTACAGCTAGGTGAAATGAATTTAGTTTGAGTAAGCATAAAAAGCGTATTCAAGACTGTCATCCCACACAGGGAGGCGTGAGCCCGTGGGATGGAAAATTCTAAACAGGCAGTGAATTTAAATGCGGACAGACAGCAAATCCACCCCACCCACAGCTGCCTCAGGTTGATACTTTATCCCCGTCCTGCCTCTTCCAAGTGCACTTGTGAGTTAGCAGAGTTTCCAGCCATTTCTTTGGAGACAAAGGGCCCAGGATAAAGAGACGTAGAGCAGCGAAGGTCTAGCGTGACCATCCATGCTGGCTTGGGGGACAGCCCAAAGTAATACTAGCACCTTCCCCTTACTCTCAAAAGTGGTCTTAGTCAAGTCGATTGATTCTGGGATCAATACGTGTCATGTAGCTTGTGTGTGTGTCACACAGCTTGGGGGGCATTGATGAAAGGAAGACAGCAATGGCAGGCACCAGGTAGCGCCTTCCACCTCCTCCATGCCTTCGCCAGCTCTGCCTTCCCTGTCTGGGCTGACCTCCGGGCTGTTCTGCTCCATGCAGAGGACACTGGACTCCACCTCACACTTCCAACCACTTGAGAGCTGTTTTCGCACCCATTGTCACAGAACTAATGTCTCAAGGGGTCTCATCTGTTGTATGACAGTGACAGACCCAGATAAAGCCTTTATCCCATTGCCTGCTAACGCCAAGCAGGGAAAGCCCTTGCCAGAGCTTCCTCGTCTCCTGAGCTAATTAGGGATGCTGTAAGGAGGGACTCCGAGGGGCTTGTCTGCATGCCTGTGCACTCACTTCTCAGACTCTGGCTCGGCTCAGAGGACAGCACAGTTGTCAAGGAGACACGCAAACACCTGGAACTTTCCAAGGGGCACAGTGAACGTAGCTGGCTCCCTGCATGGGTAGCCATGACATGTATGATGTCTGGTCTCTAGATACAGGGTCAAAGTAAAGCTGTCAGGGAACTGGACAGTGGTCATAAAAAGGAAAGATGGGACCCCTATGGGACATCCGTTCCTTCTTCTGTCCCCATGAGAGTGCCTTTTTCTGGTTAGCCATGGCTGTCAGACCCTTTCTGGGTGCTCCGATGTGGCTGAAGTAACACCGTGGGGACTCAGGCTTGCCCCAGTCCACATGCAGAACCTGGTGCTACCCGACAGACTTCAGGTCTGTGGCTGGCAGGGGTGGTTCCCATCACCATCCATCACAGGCCTGACGTGAACGGAGCCCCTGGCCTGTATGCACAGCTAACAGAACCCATCTGTATGGGCTGCCTGGCTCAGACAGGCAGGTCTGAAAAGTCCTGACGGAGGAGGGTCCAGCTGGCAGCCTCCCGTGTTTGCCCTCCTGTCTCACGTTACTTGGTCGGTCCAGGAGCAGCAGACAGTATGGTACAGAAGGCAACTCTCCAGAGAGCCAGGAAAGCACTGAGGTTTATCCCTCTGTGAACATGTGGAACAAGCCCAAGAGAAGCCTGGAGAAGAAGGTGGGTCCTTATTAGGGGCCCATTCACCTCTTTCTAAGGACATGGAAGACTTGTTTGGTCTCTGCTGGGAGACCCTATTGTGGGCAGAAGTTGCCAGAAGTGAATAGATGGTGGTCTGTGTTTAGTCAGTTGCCCCTGGTTCATGGTCAGTGTTCTTTGTCTCACAGCCGTATCCTGTGTCTGCTCACTGTAAGGACTGGAGTTCTCTTGCGTTTCCAGACTTCATATATCTTTTGCTCCATAGAAGAATCCTGAGAAATGCTTCAGACAAGGCTCTTCATAAGTAATGGCGGCCTCTTCATTCCAGCTTCATCTGGGCTGAGAAGCACAGCTGCTTATGGCAATAGACAGGAGCTGAAGGAGGGATGGCGCCTTCCACCAGGTCTCCAGGTAGAGTGGCTCTGGCCCCAAACTGAAAGGCCCACAAAGAGAAAAGGCAGGGGAGGTGTAATGCTAGGGGCTCGGAGACAAGAAGGCAGAGGGGAGCCAAGATAGCTGAAGGGAGCTAGAATGGTGGACCAGAGAAAAGACCAGAAAGGAAGCCAAGCAGGAAAGGAAAGCAAAGATGGTAGAGGCAAGAGACTTGGAGACAAAATGGCGAGTGTGTAAAAAGGACATGTAATTAATATTAGACCTCAGAGTGGTTATTTCATAAGCGGCGTTGGGAGCGGGTGGGCTGAGGAAGCCCAGTCCAGGGGCACCAGCAGGATGGAGGATACAAAGCTACAAGAGGGCTGTTTGGAAGGCTGACCCAGAAAGACAGCAAGTTCAGGCCCAACGGAACTATAGAGTGAATTCAGGTCCTACATGGACAACTTATCAAGACTCTGTCTCAAAATAAACAGTATAAAACAGAATTGAAGATATAGTTCATTAGTAGGGGGCTTGTCTAGCATTCTTAAGTCCACAGGTTCAATCCTCAGCACCGCCATGTGGGGAGGGGGAGCTGTGCAGGGGGAAGAGCAGGGGAGGGAGAGTGTGGGTGTACAGAAAGGGAGCTGACTGGTGTCCAGCCTTTGCTGTGTGTGTGGGGGGGGGGATCACAGGCAAGTTGCATCCCACCCCAGAGGCAGCGAGTATACGTAGATGAAGATTATCAGCTCCATGGAGGCATGGCCTTTGGTTAGACTTGTTCCTTTGATTTTTTTTTTTCACCTAGGCCATTGTTATACCTTTAACACAGAGAACAATCACTGACACACAGAGGATGCCTGAGGAATACTTGCTGAATGGAAGCGGGAAGGCTGAGTGTGCAGATGAGGAAGAGGGAAGGCCGAGTGTGCAGATGAGGAAGGCTGTGAGTTTTGAATGGATATTTCTATCAGGGAAGAAAAGCACATTAGAAGGTTCACAGTCATCACTTGCCATCAAGAAAATAGAAATTTAAAACCCCAGTAAGGGGGCTGGAGAGACGGCTCAGTGGTTAGAGCACTGGCGACTCTTCTGGAGGCCCCAGGTTCAGTTCCCAGAACTCACAGGGCACGCTAACAGTGGTCTGAAACTCTAGTCCTGGAGAATCCTCTTCTGGCCATAAAGTGTATTGCATGCAAGTGGTGCTCATAGACTCCTACACACAGAATAAAAATAATAAAATCTCAAAACAAAACAGTGAGAAGCCGCTTCATACCCACTAGGATGGCTGCTATGGGAACAAACAACCAGAAAGTTGCAAGTTTTGGGTAAGATGTGGAGAACGGTAAACTTTGTGCACTGGTGGTGGGGACGTAAAAATGGCATAGCCGCCCTGGAACGCACTATGGTGGCTCCACGATGATGCAGAAGTCACAGTTGCCAAGCACGCCAGAGGCTCCAGGCTTGCTCCACAGCACCAACAAGGAAACAACAAAACCCCGGAGTTACCACAAGTCATGGCTCATCTTGGTTGTCAACTTAACTGGATCTGGAACCAATTAAAAGGCAAGCGCCAAGGCACACCCTTCAGGGCTTTTCTTGATTGGAGTACACGAAACAGGAAAACCTGCCCCTAAATGTGGGTGGCACCTTCTGGTAGCAGCCCAGATCAGGGAACAAGAAGGAAACTGCTTTTCACCTGCTTGCTCTCACCCTTGCAGGCTGGTTCATCTGTTCTGTTGCTGTCACGGCCCTCCACTAATGTTAGAACCAGACTCGACATCTGGATCAAATTGGGACCACAGAGACATCCAACCTCAGGGATTCTCAATCTGTCTAGTGTGAGACAGCCGTAGTTGTAGGCACAGCAGCTGGTGGAGTCAGGCTTTGAGCTCCTTTGCTCTTCTCCTTCCTTTAGTTAGAAATAAGATAAACACTGGATCCATAGAGAGGGGGTTGAGACAAAATTATCCTTACAAAAGAGCTTTATTGGGAGAGTTCTAGGGTCGGGGGCCTTAGGGAGACACCATGGGGCCCTGGACAGGGTGAGCATTAGGAGAGGCATCAGGACAGGGGACCTGAAGGGACTGAGCCTTCAGTTCCAAAGGAACTGAACAAAGTGGAGTTTCTTGCTCTTCAAGGTCACTGCGGAGTAGGTGTGTAGATTCTGCATCATGCGACCTAGTCTACATAAAGAGGGCACTAGTTATATTTCAAAAAGGTCATAAGAATGCACCAGGAAACCATACTTGCTCGGGGCTGCAAGGTGGCGGGAGAAGACGCAGGTCCTGTGAGAGTTTCAGGGCGCAGCGAGAACTCTGTGATGCTGCTCATCCCACACGCCCTTCTCCTGTCCTGAGTACGCTGGGGCTGGTCCCAGGAAGCTGGCCCATTGGGACTGTCCCCACTGCCCCCTCGAGAAATGCAATGCTGTACACCGTGTCCCCTGCAGAAGGCTTCCCATCTGTTCCCTACACGAGCACAGTGACACATACAAATGGTCTCGTGCTGCCTGGCCATGGAAGACGGCTGTGTTCCTGAGGAGCGCTCCTCAGTGGAGGACAACACCAGCAGCCTATTATAAATCAGCCATCTGCCCCGGGCATCGTGACCATCGATTTCCTGTCCTGGGGGTGGAGAACAGGCTTTGTCGTGCAGTACGTCCTGTGGTGACTCTGTGATCTGGGGAGGGTGCTTTGTAGTCATTGCTGTTGGCCTGGATGTGACTTCTGGTGACAGAAGTCCCTTCACTGTCTCTCAGCGATGGGAAGGACCGGTCAGGCCCAGCAGCATGAGGAGACACAGGACACTTTTCACTACAGTGACGACACTGCCTGTGGTGGCCAATCCCTCCCTAAGCAGAAGACCCTGACGAACACTGTGCGATCTCCTTTGCTATAAATACCTGCCTAGGAACGAACACCAAAACCAAATGAATGAATGAATGAACGAACGAATGAATGAATGAATGCCAGAAATGCTGCCTGAAAGAAGTCTTCAGTGTGAAGAAAGAATGCATTTAGAATGGAATGAAAGGGGTGCTCTAATCTTGGCTTTTACATTCAGCAGATTTTTCCTTTGTGTTTTCCATATTTATGTTTACAAATCCCACAATATTATGTAAATATTCATTTACTCTCTTCTGGGCCTTTGATGATTTCTACATTTAATTTACCAGTACATCTGGAGTTTATTCTGATATACATAATGAGATATGGACTGGACTGGGTGGCACATTATGCTTCTCCACTAAGTTCTGCAGTCCAGTTCCCTCCCAGAATCTACCATTCTCTGATGATTATGATATCATCAAACCTGCCTCTATGTGTGTATGAACTTTTGTTCATTTTTCTTGGCTCTGAATCAGCTCCATCCTTTTGTTATTATAATCCTAAGTGTGAGACCACCTGACTGCATGCATCATTGATTTTGTTTTGCAAAAATAAAATATTTCATGACTTAATTTTTCAGATTCACTTTAGACCTTTTTCCTCATGCCACCTTCCAGGAACATTATGTATTGGAGATTGGAGATAACGGATATAGACATCTGGTCTACCAGTCCTGTCTTCTTCAAAGGAATATGCCATTCACCCCTTTCTTCCATCTTTCTCTTTTCAGACTTTGCTCATCTGCACCTCAGCAACTTGCTGGGATCATACCCAAGTGATCTATTAGCTGTTGAATTTGAATTTGATCTCTTCGGGGTAGGACAGTCATGCTAAGCTAGTGTTTTCATTTTTGTGTCAAAAATCCCAACAAAAGCAATGTATGGAGGGAAGGGTTTATCGGGGCTCACAGCTGAAGGCTGCAGAGCCCATCATGGTGGGGAAGGCATACCATTGAAAGCAGTTCTAGATGTGGCCACAGGAGTACAATGTAGCTGCCACATTGCACCCAGTCAGGAAGCAGAGAGAGACAAATGCATCCACCCAGATTACTTACTCCTTTTATGAATTTTGTAATTCACTCTGTTCCCAGTTTTGAATTTTTTCTTTTCTTTCTTTTTTTCTTTTTTCTTTGTTTTTTGAGACAGGGTTTCTCTGTGTTACAGTTCTAACTCCTAGAATTCACTTTGTAAACCAGGCTGGCCTTGAACTCACAGAGATCCGTCTGCCTTTGCATCCTGAGTGCTGGGATTAAAGGTGCATGCCACCACTGCCCAGTCAGTTTTGAATCACCACACCCACCATTCCTAAAGGGGATATGTGCGTGCATGGATTGGCTCATCCGCACACCCACCGTTTCCTAACAGGACGTGTGCAGGTACATGGATTGGTCCGTTTCCTAAGGGAACATGTACATACATGGATTGGTCCATTTCCTAAGGGGACATGTGCATACATGGATTGGTCTCAGCACAGCCACTATTTCCTAAGGGGACATGTGCATACATGGACTGGCCTCATCAGCACAGCCTTGTTGAGCTCCCTGCCCACTCTGACTCCCTAGGAATCCTGACTCCCCAGGAATCCTCTTGCCTCTGACCTTGTTAGGCATCCTCTGACAATGGGAAGGTGCTTGGCTGCATTTGGATGATTTCTCCTCCTCAGTAAAATACACACAGAGGCGTGCCAGGGGTGTGTCTCCTTGGTGATTCCAAATCCAGTCAAGTCGACCATAAAATTTAACCATCACAACTATGTATTCTTAATCATAGGGTTCATTCATTCGTGAATTGACACTCTGGCTGTTGATCTCTTTCTATCTCAACATCAACACCAAGTTCGGTCAATGGGATCCTCCTACATCCCATTGGGGTTTCTTTACATGCTTCTTTGTGTGGGTGTTATACTTGGCTGATATAACTCCCCAGATGTGTGTAGATTGGACCAGTGAGAGTTCTAGTGGATTCTCCTGGGTGTTCCAAGGACAGCAAGTGATGTCACATTCCCATTGCGCCCCCTGCCTGCCTGCGTGTCTGTCCTTCATCATGGGCCGGCTCTTGACACTTTCCTGGCGCCATCCCAAACACCACTTGGCTCCTCTGTTTTTGTTCGCTGAGTTACAAGCTGTATCTTGGCTCTGCCTTGTAATTTAAAGTCTTCTGCTGCCAGCCCTGAGCTGCCCACACCGTAGCCACCCTGACTGCATCTGATGACTGAGGAGGGGAGAGTTGAGCTCTCCACGGGCTGAGTTCTTAACATGGGCCTATAGAGTTTGAATCCAGATGTGTTGCAGGCAGTTGTTCAAAGAGCAGAAACAAAATCTGGAATGTGGCCAAGGGATCAGCCAGTCGTTGGAGCGGCAGAGCCTGCGTGGTACCATGTGTTCTGGCTTCTGTGTGTGTGAGTTCATTTTTCAAATGAAGGTTCTAGACGTAGAGAGGCCGTGTCTCTTGTCCAAGGTGACACGGATGAAAACTGAAAAGAGGCAGGGTTTCCGCCAAGGGAGTGTGTCCTCGAGTTTGTATTCCTGATCACCACACCCATCACTCACAGAGGAGCTGTGTCTGCGCTGGTCTCGTTGGCACAACCTGCTAGTTCCCTCCTCACCCCAACCTTATTGGGAGGGAGTCCTCCTCACCCCAACCTTATTGGGAAGGAGTCTCTCCACCCCGACCTTGGCTGCAGGAGTCTTCTGTCCAGCCCAACAAACCTCTTCAATATGTTCTGGTGCCCGTGTCATTTTCTGTCTCCATAAATGTTCTGCCTGGCCTGGAGACAGGCTTCCTCCATGTTCCATAGTCCTATTTCAAAGACATCAACTAGAGAGAGAGTCTCACCAGTGTGGAAGTCTACCCCACACCATGCAGCAATAGCCAGCTGTGTCCAAGGCATTACTCTTAAGTGGCAATAACTTGGGCGTGCCCTGTGATAAGGAAGGGTACTCTGCAGAAAGGTCTTGCTGAAGCCACAGGGCTCCATTTCTCGAGCTGCAGAGCCACAGGTTTCCTAGCCATGTGGCCCTAAGCGCTGCTGGGCTTCCCAGCTGAGGCATCCCACTGGACTGGTTTCTAATGGTTCCAGTTTCATGTAGCAGAGAGCTAAATGCAGTCAGGGGCTTGACTGCTGGTGGTCCCAGTTCAGCAGCTTGGGAGACATGGGGACTCCCAGCATCTTGTGGCAGGTGTACCAGAGCTGTCCAGTCCTGGGATGGCCCATCTGATGTATCTCTCACCCTGGTAGGATCATGCTGATCTGTGGGCAGCTCATCTTCCTCAGCAAGGATCAATCCAGCCTGAAGTCCTGCTCTGTAATCTACAGGACAGGATGTTGGAGGGTGGCTGCTCCAGCCCATCAGCTTGCGACCAGCAAAGAGCTGTGGTGGTGGATGGCCTTGGCATGAGGTGGAGCCAGAGTAGTCTTGCCTAGGACCACACAGTCCGCATGAGGCTGGGACCAGAATGGCCTTGTGTAGGATCACACAGTCTACATAAGGCTGGGGTCAGAATGGCCTTGCCTAGGATCACACAGTCCACATGTGGCTGGGACCAGCTGTTCTCTCCCTGGAAAATCTTCGAGAAGGATTTAAATGACCCTGCATGCTGATAGTGCCCACGTGTGCTTCTCTACCCCGAACCCTCTTGAGTTCTGGGCCCCTGAATGCATGTCAGGAGTGGGCAGATGCAAATACTCTGCCTCCGCTGCTTTCTCTCCCCTGCCCCCTGTGCACATACTGAAACCCTGCCCCAAAGGTGATGGTGTTAGCAGGGGTCCTGAGGGGTGGAGCTCCCTCTGAAAATGGCATGTGTGTTCTTGTGAAGGAGGTACATGGAAAGTTGGTCACCTGCTTCCACTACAAAAATATACAGAGAAGGTACCACCTGGGGTCCGGAAAGGAGGCCTCCCCAGACTCTGGCTCCACTGGCATCTGGATCTTGGCCTTTGCAGCCTCTACACTGTTATAGAAAATAAATTTCTGGCATTCATAAACTACTCTATGAATGCAGTTCTGTTATAGCCTCCCGGACAGGCTGATCATCTTGTCTAAATCTGTGGATCCTACCGTCTTCCCTGTGAACTACAAGTTCCTCTGTCCAGTGCCTTGACATCTCACCTGGAAGCCATCTTTGTCATCATTCCACCAGGAAGTTATGTAGACCCCATCTTCAGAACCTGTGCCAAAGCCAGCCCTGTCCTGCCTTCTCTACTGTCTGGAGCCACCTAGTTTTTACAACAAACTGCTTATGGGCTTCTCATCTCTGCCCTCCAGCCCAGCCCCTGTCCTGGCCTCCCATTATCATCTAAGCACAGCAGATTCTGTGGCTCAGAACCTCCCATTGATCTTTGCTTCTCTCTGACTAGATGGGATTCAGTGAGAGTCAGACAACGCCTCTTCTACCAACATCATCCCCGACTCCCTGACTCCGTTTCCTGTCATCCAACAGCCCTCTTCTTCTGATTTTCTTTTCTCTTCCTCCTCCTCTGTGTGCACTCATGCATGTTTGCACGTGTGTGTGTGTGTGTGTGTGTGCACATGTGTGTGCAGTATACTTGCCCATGCAAGTGTTTGTGGAAGTCAGAGCGGCACCAAGTGTCTTCCTCACTCACTCCCCTCCTTACCTTTGAGACAGGGTCACCCACTCACCTGGAGCTCCCTGTTTTGGCTAGAGGGCTGACCAGCGAGTCCCGGCATCCTTTCTACCCCAGTGCTTGGATTACAAACAAGCACACATGGCCATACTTGGCTTTAACACGGTTGCTGGGGATCAGAACTCGAGTCTCCATATTTGTGCCACAAGCACTTTACCCATGGGGTCACCCCCTATCCTTCCTTTAGTTTGTAGTTGTTATATGTGAAGATTTTAGGAGAGAGGGGGGTCAGCAGCCCACAGACCCTTCCAACCCTCCTGACATCCTCTCCGACTCTGGCTGGCTTTCCTCCTTGGTCCTCCTGGGGGACGGGCCACAGCTTCTGTTCCCTATCCCTCGTCCCCTACCTCTAGAGGATCTGTCACTTGTCAACTGCTCTGTTTAGGCTCCCAGAGAGCATGGCAACAGCTGCATCTGAAACATGGAAAAATGGAAATAAGAATTGTTTTTTCAAAAAGGAAACACATGCTCAGAAGAGTGGGAAGAAAATTTCCCATGAGAAGCGGTTGGGGGGCCATATTGACACATGGATGGAACTTATTTTCCAAGCCGACTTTGGAAGTGCAGGAGCTGAGCTAGGCTATGACCTCACAGCATCCCAGGCAGCAGATCTGACACGTGGAAAAGAATTATTAAAGTCTGTATTTGCTCACTGCCAGAGTCTAAATCTGAGCCACCCCCCACCCACTGGCTTGAGGTTTGAATGCTTGGTCCATGACTGGTGGTCTATTTTGAGAGGTTCTGGAGACTCTGGGGAATGGAGCTTTGCTGGAGAAAGTCAGCCACTATGTGGGGAGAGGGCCCTGACATAGTACTCCAGCCACTTCGTGTTGCTCTTTACTTCTGGGTCCACTGTGATGTGAACAGCATTGGTTACACATTCCCACTGCCAAGATCTACTTGGCCATGCTTCCCTTCCCTGCCACGGTGGACCAAGGAGCTGCTTGGCACATCTTCCTTCCCTGTCATGATGAACTGAGATCCTCCTGAGTAAATCCTTTCTTCGCTAGGTTGTTTCTGTCAGGTTTTGTCACAGCAAAAGAGAGGTAATGACACATCCACATACCCCAGACGGTCCAGGTCTCCGTCCTCATTTTGGGCTCTTCTCCCATTGGGCCAGTTTCCCATCCGCCATATTCCCTAGTTCTAGCCTCTATCCTGAGCCTCAGATGCCGGCATTAACCACCACGGCTGTCAGGGTCTCCTTACCCTGCTTCGCTGGATTACACACACGTGCATGGGTGAGGGGGAGGTGTTTGTTGTCTGGTTTTTTGTTTGTTTGTTTGTTTGTTTGTTTGTTTTGGTATCTGCATCAGCTGGCTTTCCGTGCATGTAAAACATACCATGACAATGGTCTTAGTGAGGAGCTTATTTAAGTCCACAGTTCTGGAAGTTTCAGTTCATGTTCAGGTGGCCCTGCTTGCTTCTCTGGGTTGCATCATGAGTAAGCTGTTCTTTGCATGGTGGCCAGGAAGCAAGGGAAGCAGAAAGAGACCAGAGCCCCACAGCCCCCTTTAATGGTACCCCCACCCCTGCCAATGACCTGAAACCTGTCTCTAGGCTTCACCTCTTAGAGGTTCCATTGCCTTCTGGTAGCATCACCTTGGGGACTAAACCTTTGACCCAAACAAGGCCTTAGGGGGACATTTCAGATCCAAGCTAGCTCAGTGAGTAAAGAAAGCATTTGCTGTGTACGAGGACCCGAGTTCAGATCACCACAACCGAGATATGGTGCTGTAGCAAACAATATAATCCCAGCACTCCTACAAAGAGACGGGAGTGGGGGATAGGAGAACAGGGAAAACTTGTGGGCCAGCTAACCCGGTATGCATAGAGGCAAACCACAAGTAACAAGGATTGCCACCCAACGCTGTCCACCCACACTCATGAGCAGGCACAGAGAAGGTAGGAGAGAGAGAAGATGAATATGTGTCAACTTCTAGAATCTTGGTGTTCCGTGCAGAACCAGATGGCCATGGGGGCAGGTTTCATGGCAGCCTGAAGCTTCCAGTGGATTCCCCAGCCTGGAGTTCTAAGAACATAGCCTCCATCCACACCAGGAGAGCAGCTTGTGGTAGTCACCGTCTAGAACACCCATGGACTCCAGAGCAGCAGATGCTATGACTGGGCTCAGGGATTGGAAAGCCCATGGCAGTATCTATCCTAAAAAACTACTACCAATTATTTTGCTAAGGGAAAGATATTTTGCTTTCTTTCTTTTTTTCCTCCTCTCTCTCTCTCTCTCTCTCTCTCTCTCTCTCTCTCTCTCTCTCTCTCTCTCCTCTAAGTCTGGACTTTAGAGAGTCAGGGGTAAACAGAAGCAGCAGAGAATCTGAGCTCCCTCCTCCCGTCTTCTTTGCTGTTGACAGGAAATCCAGCCCTCTACGCTCTCTGAGGCCAGTTGCTTACAGGACATGAGCCTGCTGCTGGCCAGCCTCCCATCAAAGGCTTTGTTCTCTGGCTGCAAGGAGGCACACCCAAGGGGACTGTGGTTGTTCCTGTCCAGCTCCAACCCTCCATGGTACCATCCCGGCACAGATCAAGAGTCTTGCAGATGGTTGTGCCTAGGACAGAGGGTCCATGGAGGAAACGACGGGGTACAAGTGCCCTGCTCATGCCCACATCTTTTCCAAGGGTTGTTTCAGCTTACGAGGGGTGTGCTTCCTTGGAGAAATGTCTATTCAAGTCCTTCATATTAGATGTTTGGCTTGGGTGGTCCATGTTTCTTTTGGTTTGGTTTGGTTTGAATATTAGGTTGTAGAACTTTGTTACATGTTTTAGAAATGGATCCTGTATCAGATAGATAATTTGCAAATATTCTATCTGCTTAGTAGGTTGTTGTTTACTTTAGATATTGTTTCTTGGCTACACCGAAGTTTTAGTTTGATGCCATCCCACCTGCCTATTTTTGCTATGTTTGCTTGTGTGTTTATGTCATATCATAAATAAATAAATACACCCATCCATCACCAAGGCTACTGGATAATGGTCAGCCTGTGCGTTCTTCTCTGTATTTACTTGTTTAGGCTTCACGTCCACAGGTCTGTAATGTATTTGGAATTGATTTTCATGTGTGTGAAGAAAAGCTTTAACCTCTTCCCTCAGCACGCTGGGGTCTGGTTTTCCCAATTTCATTTGAAGGGACTGTCTCCTCTACTGCTATGTAGACTTGGCAGCTTCACGGAAAATCCGCTGGCGTACTTATGTGGATTCATGTCTGGGTTCTCTGCTTGTAAATGACATTGTTTCCCTAATTTCCTTTTCAGGCAGCTCATGGAGAAATGCGGCTGACCTTTGCTGTGTTTGCGTTCGGCAAGCTCACTGGATTTGTTTCTTAGTTCTAGCAGATTTCATTTTCTTTCTTTTTTCAAGTCTTCAGAGGTTTGTGTATAGCGGATGATAGGATAAGCAAATAGAAACTTCTTTTTGCAGTTTCTTTCTCCTCTTCCTCTTCTTCTCCTTCTTACCTCCTTGCTTTGACTCAGAACCCCAGAGCCCGGCTGAAGAGCAGCGCTGAGCATGGATGATCTGAGAGAAAAGCTTTCGTGTTCCACATTGACAGCCAATTAACTGTGAGGTTTTTATTTATAGTAATTACTATATGGAGTTAATTTCCCTCTATTTCCAGTGTGTTGGGCATATTTATTACAAAGGGCCTCTGCACACATGTGGCATACACTCACACACAAACAAAAATAATTTAAAAATCTTTTTACTAAAAAGGACAATCTGTCTCAGTGTCTTCCCTAAACCACAAACCTAAGACCTGTCTTGTGACTGTTCCCATCTGCTAATAGAGTGTCAGTAGCTCCATTGCCTTTACCACAGACCTGACCAACACCACATACTGGGCTGCTCACTCTGTTAGCAGGGCTACCTAGCCGAGGCCTGCTATTCCAAAATGGTGATGGGATAGTCATGTAAATACTTAGAGGAAGAAAGTCATACCTCAGCAATTATAAGTAGAAATATCAGGGACTAGAGAGATGGCTTGGCAGTTAAAGGCATCAGTTGCTCTTCCTCTAGAAGACCCAGGTTCAATTCCCAGCCCTTACCTATGTGGCGTTTCACAACCATGTGTAATTTCAGTTCCAGAGGACCAGACACCCTCTTCTTTTTTTTTTTTTTTTTTTTGGTTTTTCGAGACAGGGTTTCTCTGTGGCTTTGGAACCTGTCCTGGAACTAGCTCTGTAGACCAGGCTGGTCTCGAACTCACAGAGATCCGCCTGCCTCTGCCTCCCGAGTGCTGGGATTAAAGGCGTGCACCACCACCGCCTGGCCGGACACCCTCTTCTGGCTTCCTTGAGCACAACACTTATAAGCTGCCTTTACACACACAGAGACAAATACTCATATACATAACATCAAAAAGTTTTAAATTAGAAGTCTCAGAGGACAGAGCTGAAGGCTCCATCTCTGAAGCAGGAGGTAAGTTACAGGAATTGCTTCAGAGAGCTTCCCCCAAACACTGCGGCTGCTGACAGGGGCAGCTGTCACTCTTCCCTCCACCACATGGAACCTTAATCTGAGAACTTCACCTTTCAACTCAATGTAGTTGTGCCAGTAATCCGTTCCACAAATTAGTACTGCCCTCAACCCTGGCCAGAGAGTCTTCTCTCTGTTGTCAGCTGAGACTCATAAGTGGTGAGAATAAGTGTCTCCTGAGTGTTCAGCCCTAAATGGGATGTCTCACCCCCTGCCCAAGGCTCAGGGAACATCTCAGCCCCTACCTAAGGCTCAGGGAACATCTCACCCCCTGCCCAAGGCTCAATGAACATCTCACTCACTGCCCAAGGCTCAGGGAACATCCTACCTGCTGCCCAAGGTTCAGGGAACGTCTCAGCCCCTGCCCAAGGCTCATGGAACATCTCAGCCCCTACCTAAGGCTCAGGGAACATCTCACCCCCTGCCCAAGGCTCAATGAACATCTCACTCACTGCCCAAGGCTCAGGGAACATTGTAGAAGAAGGGCAGAAAGAATGAAGGGCTGGAGGGTAGGGAGGAGTGCAGTGAAAGCCTGTCTTACGGACCTGGCACGGCCATGGCACTCACAAACTCCTGTACAAGATCAAGGTAACAGGATCAATCAACATTGCAGGCAGCCTCCTTAGACTCAGCTGGTTCCTAATTTAAAGAGGGAGCGGGCCTGAAGTGCGGAGGGGGACATGTCGGGAGTACCTGGGGTTGGGGAAAGCAAGGGAGAGAGGCTGTGGAGACGCCTTATGAACAAGATGCATTGTTTACATGTATGAGATTGTCAAAGAATAAAAGATTCTCCATTAAAAATGGGTAGGAGTGTAGTTATCTTGGCTTTCAAGTCTGACTTCAAAACTGCCTATAATCTTTGACAGTGCTGTTTATTAGCAACCTTCTGAAAATGTGTGTAAGTATTTAGCTAAAATGACTTGTTTGGGGAATTAAATCGTTTGAATATGCAAAAAATAAAAGTGTTATCTGAACCAGCTATTCCACTTCTGGGCTATTTATCTAAAAACAAAAGAAAAAACAAACCCTGACGTCTGGATCACAAATGTCGTAACACTCCCACGTCCATTAAAAGGTGTGGGGAAGGCCCAAATGTCCACTGGTGGAGGGAATATGTAATTAAAGAATGTGGTATGGACAATAGAAAACTATTCATCCTTAAAGGAAACAAAACCCAAAATATGACAATACACCACAAGGACAAATGATGGATATTGAGAATAAGCTTGTCACAGGAAACCCTGCCTGTTCCCATCCCTGGGCAACATAAAACAGCCACTTATAGAAACAGAGCGTGGAAGGGGTCGGCAGAGGTTAGGGAAGGGGAGGGGGACCCATTCATCAACAGGCATAATGTTTTAGTTGTATAAAATGGAGAAGGGTGGGGGCTGGAGAGATGGCTCAGAACTTAAAAACACTTCTTGCTCTTTTAAAGGCTGGAGTTTGGTTCTCGGCACTCACATCAGGAAACTCACATGGTCTGTACCCCCAGCTCCAGAGGATCTGATGCCCTCTTCTGGTCTCCGAGGGTGCCTGCACTCAACGCACACACTCCTGCACAAAAACATATAGCATACACAGTTTAAAAATAAATCTCATTTATTTACTTTTATTTTGTGTATGTATGTGGGGGTTCTGTTTGCACACGTCTCTCATGTTTATGCCTGGTGCCCATGAAGGCCAAGAGAGGGTGTCAGATCTCCCACAACCAAGGTTACAGATGTTTGGGAGCTGCTGTATAGATGTTAAGAATTGAACTCAGGTCCCTGGGAAGGGCAGCTAGTGCTCTTAACTGCTGGGCCAACTCTCCAGTCTCTAAAATAAATCATGAAAACAAAAGGTTTGGTTTTTTTTTTTTTTTGTGTGTGTGTGTGTGTGTAGTTCTGGAGATTTTCTGTGTATACTGGAACTTAAGTGGACAGGTTGAGTCATACATGTATGCCCTGGTTTAGGAAACAGGCCTCCTGTTAAACATTCTTGCCACAATTTCACACACACACACACACACACACACACAAAGTAGGGTTCTGTCAACAGAGGCCTTGTACTATTATTTTCTAAATACAGCCCTCTATCGACTTCAGGCATCTAATTTCTTTGGTTTTCCTAACAATAAACACACTGTGTACATACCCCGCCCCCGATTTAATAAAGATGTCTAGTCCTAAAAGATGGGTTTAAAAAACTCATACTGTGCATGACTTTAATTAGGATTCCAGTCAGGGATGCCAAAAACTGAGGGTCCAGTGGGTAGGGCAGCAGAGAGGGCGGGTGACCAGCTATTAATAGTCTTCCTTCCCCAGCACACTGAGGCCGACCGGCACATGTTCCCATCCAGAAGGGCAGAACAGCTGGAAACACAGCTAATTAAGTATTCATAAGCTGAGGTTTCTAGAACCTTCTGGAATATTCTTTCGTTGCCTTTGAAGTTCAGTCTTTGGGCTCACATTGGACTTGGGGCTCGTAGTGAACAGGCAACAGAGCCACAAGTTCTCACTTCCCAAGATGCAGTGGGCACCGTGTGTGGCCTGCTCCCTGTGGTGGCTGACCCTGAGCATCAATGGGTGTTGCACGGGACACAGACACACTCCTATTTCCTCTCTGTGTTTCAGGTTTCTGTGGTGCTGGGAGATCGGGTTCAACTCATCTACGTGTTCCAAGGGCCTGGAAGGTAGCCAGCTCCTGTGTGACTTGGCAGCAAGAGATGTCCCATTAGCTTCTCAGCAGGACGACGCTGCCTCATTGGGAAGGCACTTGGCTTTGGTATAGAACACCAGCAAATGCTGCTAGGAGTGTGGCAGGGTGGGGTGCAGCATGCATTGAGAGTGTGCATCCCTCTTTCCAAGCAAAGAGACTTCCCTAGTTCCCAGGGCTGCACTGGTGAAGGCTTTAGTCACGTGACAGCATCACGGGCGATTGGGGGTGGGGAGACCCATAGGTTCATCTGCTCACACCACTCTCTGGCCACAGTAAGGCCAAGCCTCCTTGGACAGCAGGGTGCCTGGTATAAAAGAGGGTTAATGGTGCTGAGGAGAAGGCTGAGCCATTAGGAGCACTTGGGTTTCCAGCACTCACACTGGACAGCTCACGACTACCTGTAACTCCAGCTTCAGGGGACCCAAGGGGCTCTTCTAGCTTCCTCTGGTAGCCGCACATGTGTACACAGACATGTCCTCAGGCATGCACATTAAACTAAAATAAATAGAAAGTTAAGGGACTTCAACAGTCTCTTAGCTCCAAGCTCGTCTGGGAGGTAAATGACCACCCCCAGGAAGCCAGAGATTTGCATCTGCCCTTCTCATCATTTTGACTCACAGTGGCTTGGCTGGTAATAGGAGAAATTAGGACAATGGCTTAAATAATGAGGCTTCGTTGGTTTTGAAAACAAGGCAAACCGGCAGCACCCAGGGCACCCAGGGACTCAAAGAGGCTGCCTACTGGTGTGCACACCCTCTGTCTTCTTACCTAACACCTTCTGTGCCGGTCTCCTTGGTCACCTGCTTAGGTTGGGAGGTCAAGGAGGCTGTTCACTAGCCTGCTGCTTAAATACCAACCTGCTCAGGTAAGAGCTGGAAGCGAGGCCAGCGTGCTGGGATGCGTCTGTAATCCCACCACTCAGGAGGCTGAGGCAGGAGGATTGTGAATTTCAGACTAGCCTGAGTTATATAATGAGATCCTGTCTCATTTTTTTAAAAAAAAAAAAAAAGAAGGGGGAAATCCAAAATTATTGAAAACAGCTGGGGCAGAATCAAGACAGAAAAGGCTTTTCAACAAGCGCCGTAGAACCTGGTGGTTTAGTCTGTGAGACTGCCCTGTGTATACAGAGCAGAAAGGAAGGGTGGGGGGAGTCGCCTCTGCAGTCCTCACCTCGAGGTCCCAGCTGCAGATCTGCTCCAGGCTCCTCTCCTCGGGCCTCCCCTCCCCCTCCTAACTCAGCCTCTCTGGCTGCCGCATCTCAGCTGGAGCTAGAAGCCATTTCACCTAATCATGTAGGTCATTTTCTCCGAAATCGCTTTCCTCTTAACCTTTTTTTCACGAGGATCAAAGAAGTACGAGAGACAGGCCGGCAAATTACCTTCCCTAGCCGAGCCAGCTCTCTGGAGGGGGCGGCCTTAAAGGACAAGTGCCTTTGGGGCCAGCGTCAATGCTCTCTGCACCCTGGAGCTCCCATGCAGCTTCCTGAAAGAAAATGACCATTTGGGGCAGAGACACAGAAGTCGTAGAAAGCATTTGACACTAGCCCAGGAGAGAGCAGCCATTAACCTGGGTGAGAGGCCAGGGCGGATGCCACACATGCCTGCTGCTCGGTTCCTTTGAAAGCGGCGTCAAGCTATATTCAGGAGAGGCATCGGGAGTTGCCGCTGAGGACTGGAGTTTAGTGAAGGCCCACTGTGGTCCGGACATGCCGTGGGGCCTAGAAAGAGTCACCCCCATGTCTCTGGACCTAGTTTTCACACCTGTTTCAGGAGGCAGGAAGACTCTAAATGTATGCGCCCTGCAGGTGACTGGAAAGGTACAGAAGAAGTGTAGAGATCCACCCAAAGTGGAAATTATTTTGTGAGATGTTTAGAACGTTCTATCAGGCTTCCTGTCTGTATTTTCTTTGGCCATTTTCATGTGTGTAGGGTACACGTGCATGATTACATGTGTGCGAGTACACGTGTGTATGCTTGTGAAGGAGGCTGATGTCGGGAAGCCAGCAGTCACTTCCATTTTGGTTTTAGTGAGGCGGGATCTCTCAACCAACCTCAAGCCCTGCCTATATGGCAAGCAGTGGTGTTCACTCCAAGCTTGCTCGGCAGAGCTCTTCCCCACCCTGGGAGGCTGGAACTTTAGGCGAGGGGGCTCCCACTCAGTGTTTACGTGGGTAACAGAGATCCAGACTCTAAGGCCACATCTCAAGTGCCTATAGTTTCCAGTCTATCTGTATAACGTAAACGAAGCTGCTCTTACGCTGCAGGTGGTAGGCATCAGGAGCAAAGATGTATACAATCATGAAATGATGTGACTCAGTGGAATACCTTAGCAGGAAGGAGGAGCTGGGCCAGAGAGACATAGGTGGGGAGGTATGGGAGAGCAGGGAGGGGATGGGGGCAGGGGTGACGGGAATGAGGCCAGACGGGGAGTGGGAGATGCTTCGCTGTCTTCTGCAGCCCAGGAGGTAGAGCCATGGACATTTGTCGGTGTTACATTTCCGTTTACTCCCCAGCTGCGGTACGCTAGGCGAGCACTGTACGGCTAGGATAGAGCACCAAGCCCTGTCCAGTATTTTGAAACATCTTGATTTCCTAGATAGGAACTCCTTCCCCCAATACAGCTGTGGCCTGGGTGTCGTCCCTGCAGCAGCCCGGTCTAGTAGGAGGGTGGGTGGCTGCAGCCCCAGCCTCCCCCTCCCAAGTGATCTCCGGGGAAAATCGTCTCTGGCTGAGAACCAGGAGTTTAGAAAAAGCCTTTGGCTCAGAAATGTCAGATGACTTTCTAAAGGTCACAGAGCCTGGGGAGGGGTCGCTTTTGTTGCCAGCCTTCCACACACCCTCAGAGGAGCACAGTCAGGGGCAGGGTTCAGGGTCACAGTGGGCTTGGGGCAGACAGACCTCCAACTGAGGACACTGAAAATGAAGTACAGGGAGATCAGCTTTAGCTGCTCATCACAGAAGTCATGCTCAGGACCACTGAACATGGAATATTTCTGGCCTATCAATAACTCAGCTGGCCATGCCCCCTCAGGCTCCTGTTACTCCATCCCTGGGCCTCAGTGGCCCTTATACACCTGCCTCATGGAGCCAAGGTGAGCCGGTAAGTGGCTCACACACTCCCTGAAGGGCCCTCAGCTGCTACCATTGCTGCGTGGGTGGTTATTTAATTTTCTACTGTGCACAACTCCATCTCTGCTTCCAAAGAAGGAAATATATTTGATCTTAATTTTCAGAAAAGTTCATGAGGCAGAGAATTGTTGGATAAAACAAAATGAAATAGTCAATTAGCACGTCCGCATACAAGCCACCAAACCGCTGCAAATAACGCCTCCTACCAAGACAGTAGAGTTGAGTCCCAGAAGATTTCCTGGAGAAGGAAGTTCTAGGTTTGTCTGAGAGGAGATTCAAGGAAGAGGTAGGTGGAAAGTGAAGCCAAGGATACCTGGGGAGAAGAGAGGATGATGGGAAACCTGGCCAGCTGTAATGAACAAATCATGCATTAATGCCACCATCAAGACCTTCAAGAGAGTGATAGCCTCCTGGAGTGGGCCATTAGCGGCTGCTTCTGTTCTCTGGAGTCCTTAGGCCAGAGACAAATCAGGATTGTGGTGTGCCCAGTGGAGGACATAGTATGATCATGTTGGGGCCAGGCATCTGCCTACGTGTGACAAATGCTGATGAATATTAATAACCATTTGTTCCCAGGGGACCACAAATCAGTTAATTAGGGCCCTGTCAACCTGTTTATATTATCTATAAATGAAATCCCATCAGCAGCCAAACATGAAGTTAAGTGAGCCGTGTGTGGGCTGCCACCATCTCGGGGATAAATGACGCTGCCAGCTCCTGCTGAGCCCCCGCCTTGGCAGGGAGGTGGGCACAGCTCCTCGACACCCTCATTTTAATCAAGTCGGTGGTTACATGAGGCGCATGACAGCCTCTGAGTTTCCTCGTGGCGTGCAGGGGATGATTTAAGACTGCCGGGAAATTAGCTCCCATCCAACCTTGGAGGAAAGAGAGTTACCCATAAATCACTGTTTCCCCGGGCAGGTAATCAGGCCCCCATTCCAAACTCTGATTACTCCTGGGCCTCCCTCCACATCTTCCTGATGGCATGTGGCTGGAAAGGGGATACCGAGTCACCAACCCCAGCTGGGTCAGGCTGATATTCTGAACAGCCAGGCCTCTCTACACCGTCCCCTTGGTCCTTGCTTCCCAGAAGCCATAGGGATCTAGGGTTTGAGGCAGAAAGTAGAAATGGAAGTAGGGATTAGAGAGAACACAGATTTCTCCCAACACCAGAGCACACCGAGTGCTGTGCTTCGAGCTGGGGAGCCACCGCAGTGAGGGAAACCACGGGGAATGACACAGTCAGAGCCACCAGGGGCTGCTGGGGACGGGGGTGGGGTGGGGTGGAAATGGAGTCTCCTACTTCATCACACGGTAGACCTCTTTCTACAATCCTGGGTGAGACAATTGTTTTTTCTTTTTGGTTTATTTGTTTGTCTTTGGTTTTTCAAGACAGGGTTTCTCTGTAGCTTTGGACCCTGTCCTGGAACTTGCTCTGTAGACCTGGCTGGCCTCGAACTCACAGAGATCCACCTGCCTCTGCCTTCCGAATGCTGGGATTAAAGGCATGCGCCACCAATGCAATAGCTTTCCCTTTGGGTGGGATACTCTAGCATTTCCTGGTCATTTTTGTTTCCTTGCTTAAAAACAATACTAAATTCCTGGAAGTCTATTTAAATGTGCATAGTTCCCAGAGATAGGACTTGTTATCAAAATACCGTCTAACCGGACACCGTCTCTCCCGTGAGAATTGGGGAGAGCAGAGGCCCCAAATATAGGTCCAGGAGCAGTCTTTCCTGTTCCAGCCCGGGCTCTGTTCCCCATGGTCTCTGCAAGGCCGCTCCCTCTACCTGTCTTCTCTGTGACTCACGAAGACACTGGTTGCTAGGTCGAGGGTCCCCGCTGGCCCAGAGCACCTTGGCCACTTCACGTCTGCGGTGACTTATTTTCCAGATAAGGTCCTGTGATGTGGCTTTTCCTAGGGAGACAAGCCCCAAACCCTGTTCATCCAGGTGGACATCACTAATCCACCCAGGCCGCACGATTCGACACAAGGCTGGCTGAGTGAGCCAGCGAGTGTCCTGGGGTCACTTGCAGGGGCGTGGGGGAATGAAGATAGGCACCATTGACCAACTCACCCCAGTCTGGAGGTGGCCTTGCACAGTTTGAAGTGGCTAGGCAGGTCTGAGAAGAGACCATTCCTGCTCATTTAACCCTGTGTGTGTGTGTGGGGGGGGGGGGGTTGGTGGTGGTGGGTGGTAGTGGTGGCAGGGGCAGGACTTGTGAATCCCATTCAGGTCCATTGCTTCCTGGACCTTTAAGTTTCTTTTGCTTTCTGAATTCTAACAAGCTTTCTTCTAGGAAGCAAGGGGGATGCATCAATTCTGAGGAAATAATCACCACAGGTCACATTCATAGGGCCTGGCGGTAGACTTCCTTTTTCCTAGTTAATTCAGCCCAAGGCACAAGGCAGGATGGACCCAAAGGATAACACAGAGGAGAGCTCTGAGCACCTCACAGGTTCACTGGGTTTCATGTGGCTAAGAGAAAGCCAGCTGGCCTGTCTGCCCTCCCCACTCCCTTTATATACAACAAAACAAAACAAAAAACCAACACCAACAAAGACCCCACAGGGAAGATTATCTACCTGAAAAACCGGCAGGCCATCTGTCTGTCTGTCTGTCTGTCTGTCTGTCTGTCTGTCTGTCTATGACAGTATAAAACTCAGACTTCCATGTGCAAAGACCCAGTTACTGCACTGGGTGACATTTATATTTTATCAACCACACGGAAGATGTCAGGCTGTGAATCAAGGCTGTCACCTCCAGGGAACATGAAAAGGTCATGAGTTAGGAGTTAGGAATGCAGTGGGTGCAGCCAGGGGTGATTTGGAAGAGCAGTGGCCACCCCACAGGGGGATAGTCGCACATCAGCAGGGTCCTCCAGGTGGCTGCCACACTCCTGGCCGCCGCTCCTCTCACCCTAAAGGAGCCATCAGCAGGAGGTGACAGGGACCATAACTCTGAGGGGATGACTGTGGAGCATTGCTAGTTTCTGGCTGAGTGGGGCTGAGCGACATCTGGTGATTTAGGGACCCACGGTGGGGATTAGGGAGGCACAGCTAAATGGTGTTTTCCTCCCAGGTCTGGGCCGGCTGCAAATGGCTTCTGCGGAAGAAGCTGATTTAAAAAAATGGTCTTGTTCCTACTCGCAATCACATCGGACTGCACAGTCCCCCAAGAAATCAGGCATTAGCAGTTATCGTCTGGGGCTGGACGGTTCTAGTACAGTGATCCTCCGGCAGACAGAGAAGATAAATGTGCAAGTGTTCACACCCCAGACCATACCCCCTCTCTCTCATCCTTCTTGGTAATGAGCACTGTGGTATCCTGATGTATCTGGCTCAACAAATGAATACAATCCATATTTCTTTCTCAAAACAACAACAACAACAACAAAGAGTTGTCCAAAGGATGCTTGTCCTAGGAGCAGGATTCCGCAGGGAGGTCCTGGGTCTGTGTCATGGACACTGGGTCCTTCCCATGTCTAACGTGTTTGTTTCCTCCTATTCACCATACCACCCAACTGACTTCGAGGACACTTCTCCTCAATATTCAGTTCAAATTTTTTGGGTGGCCCAGGGATAGACACGTGACTCAGGCCTGCTCCATTTCTGTCTGGTCTCCACGGCAGGGTGAGGAAGGAGGAGCCGATCATGTGACTTAGATTGCCCAATCACTGCCTGTCCTGGGATGGTTGCTAGCAGGGTTAGGGAGGCTGGCACGGGGCCTGTGGTTGCCTCTGCCTCTCTTCCAAGCCCACCCAGAGCCAGAAAGGGAATCAAGGTGGGAAAGGCCCAAGAGTTGACTCCTGATTCAGCTGCACCTGCAGTCGCCACACCTCCCACTTCCCGTCATGTTATTAAAACATTCCTGTTTTGTTCATTTGTTTTATTTGAATTTCTATTGCATGCAACCACAGGGGTCCTGACGAATACTTCCTTGTACTAGTCCAGAGCAGTGGTCTAGCCTACAGCCTCCCCGTGAGGCTATAGTACCGAGCAACCCTCCCTTCCGTTACCAGGCATGCACAGGGCTGGACTTCTCAGACCTTAACCCTCCTCTTAAGGCCCTGTGCCAATCCTGCAGAGTATGAATATTCCCTATGGGTCCCCCATGACTGTGCAACCAAAATCTATCTTTCTTCAGCTCATGTCTGCTCCTGACGGGTCAAAGCTGGGTTAAAGTTGTGATGAGCCTTTGCCTTTCTGGAGCAATTCTGAAGCAGCAAGAAGCATGTCACCCCTCTTCCCAGCTTCTCTGCCCCACCCCCACATCAACCTTGCTGCCTGAAATGGATTTCCAATGAGGTAAAGCAAGATGGTGATCCTCCTGGATTGGCACAGCAGTCTGTTTCCCATCAGCCACCGAGAGAAGGGGAAAGTAGATTCCATAGCACAAACCACTCCTGGACTCAACATTTTAGACTCCCTTTGGTGCAGAGCAAAGCTGTCTCTGGTAGCCAGATACCCGGGGTCTCCTCCCACCCAACCAGTTATAAAGGGCACATTCCTATGGATCAGACCCATGGTTAATTCCAGTCCTGGAGTCTGTGATTTTTGACTGAACATGACTGGAAGCTTGAGCTTCTGCTTTACAGCAGACATCACTAGCTGATCATTCTATCCTGCTGGGCCTCAGCGAGGCTTCTTAATGAGGTCTGGTGATCAGAACATCTCCCCAGAGATTGTTGCTGCTTTTATAATCTTGGTGGAGGGGCCTTGTGCCTCTTGTATGTTTCAGGAGCTTTCTGAGCCTTGTAAGTTTCACAGGAAAGCAGTTTGGAGTCCTGTAACTTCAAGCTCCATCAAAGACAGCTGCTGAAGCCAGAGATATGCTGGTTACTATGGCAGCACTGCACTGCACTGTTGCAAGCAGATACCTAATGCCCACCAAGGCTAAAGCTTCAGAGTGTTCTGGAGAGGCTGGGGGTTGGGTTTTCATAGACACGCTGACTTCTCTGTGTGCTCATACACGGAGCCAAGGCAGGGACAAAGGCAAGGTACACAGGGAAGGGAAGGGCACAGAGTGGGACAGACTAAAAGAGACAGGAGAGGAGATAGGTGGGGGAGGATGGAGGTGGGGGAGCAAGGAGAAGCAGAGTGAGTGGAAGCAACCACAAGGGCTGCAGGGTCTGGGAGGAATTAGGATCCAGCCACTGAGGTCTCTTGAGTCCGATTCTGGCAAGAGTAGCTGCTTCACATCCCCAGAATGTTCTAGCAGCTGCTCAGTGGGGTCCCAGTAGGGATGGACTCCAGTCTCCAGACTACTGGACCCCATATGATACACACATGTCACCCAGGGCCTCTGGGTCCCCTATGTATAGTTCCCTGTGCCCACCCAAGAGACATGAGGCCTGGCATTGTAGAGTCAGAACCAATGATCCTCCCCAGGAAATGAGAGGGACCAGATGTGCTTTTGTGGTCTCCATGGAGACCTGCCAAATGGGCATCCTCCAAGGGCAGAGGCCTCAGAGCTTTAGTTTTTTGCCAGACTTTTGATAGAATGCACATACTATAAGCAACTCTGTCAGGCATGTGAAAGACTAAGGCTTTCCTCCCAGGTACAGGGCCTAGCCGACTAGGACACCCAGAGCATGGGCAGACACATGGCACCCTCAAGAAGCTGTGAGCGCCATGGGTGCAGCTTTCGGTTTCAGGGTCTCAGCTCAGTTCCACCCGCCATTGTTTAAACATGCGGTGCCAGCCCCAGCTCTGCTTCCAGCAGGAAGGCCCCAGGGGTCCGTCCTGGAAGAGTAACGGCCTCGATGTGGCTTGAACACGAAACAGTACCGTCTGAGCAGGAGCAGAAGATGACTCAGGACTCCGATACAACACGGCTGCTTATTTGTGCAATCAGCAAAACGCAGGCGTTCCCAGGTCCCAGCAGTGAGCAGCCTGGACATGATCCCTTCTCCGGGGAGTCAGATGTTTAGCACATCAACAAATGATGGCAATGACTCCCAGTCAAGGCGACCAGGAGGTCGTGGGCCAGAGCACGAGGAGGGTGGGGGGTGTGTCACCAGGGCAGGAAGAAAAGAGAGGAGATCGGAATGGAGGAGGGGGAGTGAGAATACCGGAGAGACGGATTCAGAAGGCGGGACCAGCCCATGCAAAGGCTCAGAGTCCCCCTTATTCAGTGTAAGATGTACCACCCAGTCTGTGAGGATGGAGGATAGCTCCTACTCCAGGCCAACCTCAAAAAGCTCCTCCTTTCTCTTTCAAGGGTTGATCAGAAGCAAGTGCCATGTGGTCATTCTCATACAGTCCTGTCTATCAGCCTTCCACTGGGCCTTTAAAACTGGAGAGATGGCTCAGTGGTTAAGAGCATTGCCTGCTCTTCCAAAGGTCCTGAGTTCAATTCCCAGCAACCACATGGTGGCTCACAACCATCTGTAATGAGGTCTGGTCTGCAGGCATACACACAGATAGAATATTGTATACATAGTAAGTAAGTAAATAAATAAATCTTTTTAAAAAAACAACTCCAGAACCAGCAGGTCCCCAATATGTCTGCTCCACCACCGCTGTACCCACCCCATGGTGTCTCCTCCCACCAGCTATCTACACCAACCCACATACGTCCACGGCAGCTAGGACTTCACTGCCCATCTCTTCGGTCTGCTGACAGTTACTAAAATAGCAACTGTGCATCTGGCGACCACCCGAAACCACCGCAGAGGGCCTTTTGGGAACCGCTATCCTGGCCCAGCCCCTGAGCTGGTGCATAGAGGAGGCCCTCAGGCCAGAAAGAATTTGTCCACAACCCATGAGATTAGAGAGCCCCTTCCCTTGTACCCTAGACTCCTCTTCTGCTCTCTGGGCTAAATGACTCTCAGGTGACATTTGGGGAGGTCTGATGGCCCAGGTCACTTAGGTCTGGGGAAAGTTCTGCATCTCTGTTTAGCTGTCTCCTTCCCTCCTTCCCCCTCCACCCTTTCTTCTTTGGTCCCCTCTTCCTCCCCTCTCTTTCCTCCTCTCTCTACTTTTCACAGCTCTGAAATCTCCAGCATTTGCAGCCTGGATTCTGCCTTGTACAGCTACTCTGTCCAGATGGAAGGAGCCACTCATTTCCACTCTGCTCATGAAGATTCGAATCTGTGATGTTGGGGTTTGAAGGTGACGTGTGTCCCATTGGCTCATGTGTTTAAACACTTGGTCCCCAATTAGTGGTGATGTTTAGGAAAGCCATAGAACCTTCAGGAGGTGGAACCTCGGCGGAGGAAGTGGATCACTTAGGACAGGTCTTAAGGGCTTAAAGTCTAGCACCACTTCCTGTTTACTCTCTGTTTCCTAAGATGGATACAATGTGACCAGCGAGCCTCTTGCTCCCTGCTAGGTACCTTCCCTTCCCTGATGGGATGATCCTCTGAAGTGATATTTCATTTGTATTTTAATAAATAAAGCTTACCTGAAAGTCAGAAAAACAAAACAACCAGCCACTGGCTCTTACCTCTTCCTCAGTCTGAAACTGTGATCCTGCCTTCAGGAATCTCAGAATGAGACTGTGTCTGTGAGCTGTCTCCTCCCATTTTATATTCCTTTCTATGGCTGGGATTAAAGGTGTGCACCACTGGGATTGAAGGCGTGTAACACTGGGATTAAAGGCACGCACTGCCTGGTTTCTATGGCAACTAGTGTGGCTGCTGGGATTAAAGGTGTGTATCACCACTGTCTGGTCTGTAAGGCTGATCAGTGGGGCTGTTTTACTCTCTGATCGTCAGGCAAGCTTTATTTATTAAAATACAAATGTAATATCACTGCAGTTCTCTTGACCTGCAAACCAGAATAACTTCCTCAAATTGTTTCTTGTCAGGTGTTCGGCAACAGGAAAAGTCACTAATGCATTTTGACATGTTCATCCCATCTGATGTGAGCCAAGCTGCTTCCAACAGAGAGCCCTGGGGAAGAGGGGGATGGGTAACAGAGGCCTTTGTGGACCCCACAGTTATTATCAAGAGCCTCCATGTGGAGATGGATCTCAGACCCAACTCAAGTCTCTGAAGACAAAGGGACAATAAATACCAAACCCTTCCTGAGAGCTCACCCTCTCCAGGGGAGCAGGGTCATTCACAGACAAGCAAATGAAGGCAGCGCCTCCAGCCACATGAAGGAAGGAATGAGTGAATGAATGAATACCATGGATCCTCATGACTTTCCATAAGCGAATTCCTTTTCATCGTTCAAGGCTTGGCTCCCCTCTGTTCTACCCTGGCAGGCTCCCCAGCTCTGCAGTACCCACATTCCATCCATGCCACCCAGGCCACCTGCAGCAGCCCCACAGCCAATCTCCAGCAGCGGGGATGTAGGATGAGTGGAAACAGATGAACAAGCATGTGTTTGTGTTCAGAAAGTGTGACTGGGACGAGATCGTGTTTATAGAAATTGCATGACAAGTGGGTGCATTCACGGGCATGCCCACGGAGGAGGCGGGAAGGTGGGGTGTGCTGGATTGGATTTTGTGGGTTGGAATGATGTTGTCTTTGGCAAGGACACAATAGGTGACTTGGTCTAGAGGGGTGTGTGTGCGTGTGTGTGTGCGTGTGTGTATGTGTAGATATGGTTTCTAAGTATGTGGATGAGTATGTTTGTGTGGTTTTACAAGGGCACCTGTGAGCACACAGGTAAAAGAATGTTTGGAAGAATTTGCTTGTGAGTACATGAGCGTGTTTTTGTGTGTGTGGTAGGCACTGCACGTCCATCAGTCACTGCTTGACTGACCAAAGGGCTCACAGACCACACGGTCAAGCTGGTAGCTCAGAACTGCAAAAGGAGGTAGATTTTGGTCTGGCACTGATCAGAGAGCAGAGGGGAATAGAAGAGAGAAGGGTCCTACAAACCCCGATGGGGGGGCACTGTGTCCTGCCCCCTGGGGTCCCTGGGACCATTACAAGGGAAGATCCCAGGTGTCTGGTATATGCCAAGGATACACAGGAGGCAGTCCAAGCTGGTTTGGCCAGGTACCTTCTAAACTGTGTAGGTCACTTAAGGCCTGAAGTGCCAACCTCATGAAGAGGCCATGGCTGCCTTAACTGAGCTACCATCAAGGACTCCCTGATATGGGTAGTACCCACTGAGGCTGTCAGGCCACCTGTCCCTATCACTGTGAGCGCCACCTTGTTAAAAGCAGCTTGGCTTCTCAGCTTATGGGTACCCTTTGTGGCAAAATAAAATGACCTTGTTCCTGGTGTGATGAAAGCTCGAGGTCTATCCCAATAGTGGGGAGCAGCACCCCGACACTGCTCTCAGAGGTGCTGGCTGTCACAGTCGCGGGGCAGCATTGCCAGGCTCAGAACTGAGCCTCAACCTGAGGACTGTGCTGCCTCAGACTCTACAGTCATGTCTGCCTGCTGGACAGAGGCTCCCTGCCTCTCCACCCAGATGGCCACCTTAGAGGCCCCTAGAGATTCCCAGGGATCATTTCCCTTGTCCCTCACTCTGGGCGGTTCTTGTTACTGTCCCAATAGTAATAGTGTTCCTTTGAAACACTGGCTCTGCCCAGCCTTAGCAAAGTCCTCCGGTTGTGCCCGGTTGATTCTAACTGCCCCCCTACCCCAAAGTGTCTTTGCTTCCTTCCCTCTACCCCTCCTAATTCGACCTCCACTGTCCCTGAGAACAGTGAGCAGAGGGGGAGACAGACATCAGTCAGACATGCAGGGTCCTTGGCTTGCTCCTCCCACCCTCCTGCCATTCCACCATTAACAGTTTGCTCTTTCATCCACTCAGAGCCCAGACCCCAAATCTCTGTGATTTCTAAAGTAAGTAAAGTCCCGTAGCTAACGTCTGAGCAACTTGTCCTGTTCCTCGGAAGAGCTGGCTGGCTGGGTATGTCCCTGCGTGAATTCAGCGTACAGATCCCTTGGTGGGGGCCAGCACAGTGACTGCTTGGTGGGACTGCACCAAGACCCTGGGCTGGGGATTAGGGGTGGGGGTGGGGACGATGACACAACTCTTTCCAGGTTCATTCAGGTCTGAACCGTGGCTGAAAGCAGCATCAGCCTCTTCTGCTTGGAGGCAGGGATGGGAGTTCACAAGTGGTTCCAGATGACCCCTAGGCTCTGTGCGGCGAGGCCGTGCAAAACCAAATGCATAAGAGGGAGAGCTGGGCCACCCCACCCCCTTGCACACATCCTGTTACACATCTGCTGCGAGTTCCACCCTAACGAGCAGCCCTCAGCATCAAGGCAGGCCTGCTGGGCAAGAATGCCATGCACTCCTGGCTAACAGAATCCATGGCTACATGGTGATGCCTACACAGAGCCCATGTGGGCAGCGGCTGTCTCCAGTTTTGTGTTTCTATGTACAGACCCACCCTTCTGGCTTCCTTTACAGAGACCACACACTGGCAGCTCGCAACAGCCTTCCTTAGATTCCTTACCATGGTAAAACCTCCTTCAGGAGAGGTGGGCTTCAGGAGAGGTGGGCTTCACTCACTGGGGATGAGTTACAGCCTGGCTTCTGCCGGGGCTAGGGGTGCAAGACCCATTCTGCAGCTAAGTTCCTAGTCCACTATTGAAGCCACCTGTGATGGCGATGTATCACACCCGCCGGGACTTCCTGTGGGTCAGATGTGCACTGCAGGTCCACCCTCCTCTCATCCTCAATCCCCTCTATGCACATGGAATGCCTGTCTCACAGATTCCATCGCTCCTCGAGTCAAATGCTTCTAGAACAATCCCCTGGAAACCTCCTCCAGGAAGCCCTCCACTGTCACCCTCAGGCACCAGAGACAGATGGCCATACAATAAAGATCCTGCCGGCCCAGGCCTTCGAGTCCTTCTGTGGAATGAAGAAAGGGTGGCCGGGGTCCAGGACTCCCCTCTGGCCTATTTTACTCCCACCTGTTCAGCACCCACCTTTCCCCACAATATAGTCCATACCTAGAGTTGACCCCAGGGCGTCGTCACTCACTAAATACACTGGACTATGGGGCAGCAGAGGACATACCAAGAAATGTGGGCCAAAGGTTTTCGAACCTTCAGCATCCTTAGACGAACTGCATTCACAGAGCCAGCTCAGAACGAAGAGGCCACAGTGGCGTATGAGACTCTGCTCGCTCCAGTTCTTTATTGGCATTAATCACCTCGGAAACATCCAAGCTCTCTCTCAGGTCTGCCTCACCTTTGGCAGAGGGGGCTGCACGATGCAATATGAGCCTCCACTGGCAAGAGTGAAGATAGTTTCCACATGGCGTGTCTCCTAGCTACCTGGAGGCTGGGATTCAGATGACGGAGGAAGCTAAGCTGGAAGTCACCTTCTGGCCATCCCTCTTTCCAACTGTGTCATCATAGGTTATATAACTAATTTCCCCGAACCTCCATGTCCCGGGATGTGGCGTGTGGGTGATGGCATTCACTCCACGGGATGTCATGATAGCTAATGGACTAATGCTGCAAAGCCTTTGAAACGTGGCTGACACAGGTGTTTCCTAAAGTCACTCCTGGGTCTAATCCTAGGGCAGAGTGGGTACTCCGTGAAGCTGTCCCGGCATCTGTTCCTGGGGCACCCTGAGCCCTGGGCTCTCAGGATGGTAGGAGAGACAAGCATGCTAAAAACGGCCCAGGGAGCCTGGCACATCTGGATGCGTCATTCCTCGGTGAATGTGGCAGGTGTCTCCCCCACATTGATATGAGCAGCAGTGGTTTTAGTCCCTGATGAAGGAGTCAGCTACCTTGAGGGCTGGTCATATCATTTGTCTCCAAAGAGCCAACATGGCTTCCCCTCCGTGAGGCGTTCAGACAGATGTGGTGTTGGGATAGGGACAGGCTAGGGAATGCGTGTGTGCTTCCCTGGGCATGGTGACCTGCTTGTAGCTGAGTGTGCAGAGCACTCGGAGGCCCGTGCCTCCAGGTGACACAAAGTTGAGGACATAACTGTACTGAGGTTCAGAAGTCACCATTGATGCAGGGAAGTCAGTGCAGCTAGTCACAGTCATCCTCAGGGCTCCGATCATGTCGAGAAAGCTTCCAGTTGCTTGTCCAAGCCCTTAAGTGCCGGCAAGTGTTGGCCCTGTTCTCTTTTAGAAGAAGAAAATGCAAGCCCTTTCCAGAGTCTCTGGGGCTTTGGGTGTGCCCAGATTGTGCCAACTGTGCTTGCTTCTATTAGGGACACTGCTATTTCCTGGACGCGTTGGGAGATGCGGCGGTTATCACCCTGAAAAGGGGTCGGAGCCTCTTCAGATCATCAGAAGGTGAAGACCAACGGTGTCAAACAGCCACAATGCTCTGTAGCCAGCTGGAAAGCGGGTCCGTGCTTGGCATTTTGCCCAGGACAGCTGTCACCCTCTGCATGCCTCTGCCCGACTGGGGATGCACAGGGACAATGCAAACAATGCCTGTCAGGGCTTGTGATGGCCCTTTCCATAACCACTCTGGTGCCATTTATTCCACACCCCATTAATGCCATCCTTTTAAAAAGCAATCCTGTCTTCAGCCTCAGGGTGCACGCCAGTGTGCAGCCAGAGAGAACTTAGCGAAGTGTGGAGTTGGGCAGGCATCACTACTGTCGGAGCCAGGACATCTTCATTATCCCCCAAACATGCCTCATCTCTGTTAACAGCCGCTCTCGTCACCATGGACACACTTGGGATGGAGATCATGGAAACGTGGCCTGAGGATCTTGGGGATTTCTTTAACTTATTTCAAAGGTTTGTCCACACTGAGGCAAGTGTCAGTCCATGTTCCTTTTAAGGGTAGAGCAATGGCAAATTGTCCCAGCAGCCACAACATGTAAATCCACTCACGTTATGACAGTGTATTTTATAGTTTGTTTGCTTTGAGACAAGAGTCTTATTTTGTCCAGGCTGGCCTTGAACTCCTGATCCTCTCACCTACTCCTCCCAAATGCAGGGATAAGAGGATTCAAGGAGTGTGGAATGCTGTATATTTGAAGGTTAGGGTACTCGGTCTCTCCAGGCACACCCACCTCTCTTCTGCTTTTTCATTGATTTCCAGCCTTCCAAAAGCTTCTTTCCTCTCCGTGAGCTCCAATAGAGTGTCTGTCTCTAGGGAGGGCCTGCCCGAGACCTCCTTTTAATATGGGCACTAATTGTAGGGAGGGGCCCATGTTGGGAGAAAAGCCAACCTCCCCGTCTATGTTGCTTTCATCTCTTGGGCCATATGCCACTGAAATGTGATTTGTAAATATTTTGTACCCAGAAGCCATCTGTAGATCTAATAGTGAGGAGCTTGGTGCATTTGTGACATAAGGTGTTTACTGAGTGTGTGCTAATTACTCTTGTACCAAAACAAATCTTGTTCTTCAGCAAAGGGGTGTGAGATGGGGGTGGGAACACTCCGCCTACCCGTATCTGTGGTCTGGCGTTTGGAGTTTCAGCTATCTGTAACCAACTGTGATCTGAAAATGCTAAATGTAATTCCAAAAGTAAATACTCACATACTGTGGGTTTCTTTCTGTTCCAAACAGCGTGATGAGAAGGTTCCAGCAGGATTCCATCCTCCCAGTATGCACTCATCCCTTGGCCAGCTTATCCACGTTGTGTGCACGACCCTCTCATGAGTCATGCGGTGGCTGTCTTGGCTATTGGGTGGATTCTCTCAGTGCCGCAGTGCTCCCCGCAAGAGTGAAGATGCCCACACGTTTGTGACTGTGTATTGTTACAATGTCACTCTGCCTGGTCATCCTTATTCTCTTACTGTGCCTCATGTTTGCATTGTCACAAGTCTGTTTATAAAGAAAAACATAGTATCCAAAAGGTCCAGTATTTTCCTTGCGTTTTGGAGTCCATGGAGGACCTAGGAGACCATCTTCCCGAGAGCTGCAGCAGGAGGATGACACAGGGTGATTTTAGTACAGTCTGGAATGATTGAAGTCTAGAACGTGTGAAGAAATGGAAAGGGAGGGAGAATGTGAGGTCCCGGAGGGGGAGGGGTGAGGCAGGAAAGAGGAGAGTGAGGACTGAAGAGAGAGGAGGGTGCACAGCATGGAGGAAGAGAGACAACACTGAGGAAGAGAGGCCCACAGTTGAGGCTGCTCCACTCTCCAGTCCCTGCAAGCACCGTGCTGAGCCTGGGCGGACAGGGTTCTAGACCCTTCCCAACAGGGGTCTGTGCCCTTGGAGGGTGCAGATAAGAGAGTCAGAAGCTGAAGCAAAGTGTTTTCCATGTGATGGAGTGTTGTCTAGATGGCCAAGGTGTTCTCCATGTTGTGGAGTGCTGTCTAGGTGGTCAAGGTGTTCTCCATGTGATGGAGTACTGTCTAGGTAGTCAAGGTGTTTTCTGTGTGGTGGAGTGCTGTCTAGATGGTCAAGGTGTCCTCCATGTGGTAGAGTACTATCTAGATGGTTAAGGTGTTCTTCACGTGATGGAGTACTGTCTATATAGTCAAGGTGTTCTCCATGTGGTAGAGTGCTGTCTAGATGGTCAAGGTGTTCTCCGTGTGGAGGAAAGCTATCTAGATAGTCAAGGTGTTCTCCGTGTGATGAAGTGCTGTCTAGGTGGTCAAGGTGTTCTCCGTGTGGTGGAGTGCTGCCCCTGCCAGCGTGGAGGGCTTTCCAAGTGGGTGGGTGTGAGGAGAAGTAGCAATGACAATAATTTAACAGAGACTGCCCTACTTCCCATCACTGTCCCAAGAGATAGGCTCTGCTCACCCCACCAGCCTTTGTAACAGATCCTGGTACACCCCATTATAGCAGGCTCCTCTCCGTTCACTTCCCAGACCCCTTTGTAGACAGATGTTTCTGTGGGTCTTAGAGAGTCTATACACATAGATGCAGAAAATACCAGCTTCTTCCAGGCCTGCCCCAGAGCAACCTCCAAGGCTCAGGCCCAGACCTGAATGATAGGCTGGGGGCTGCCTGGTGGTAGTGGGAGAGAAGACGGGGCATTTCTCATGGTCTGTCTCTGCCAGACCCAGACTGAGCCCGTGCTGTGGCTCTGGCTTTGTCCAGGGTCTCCCGGGCCAGCGCTGGCCTGGTCCACCCCACGGCCGCCCTCATGAGAATAATTCACTTTCGTCCCCGGGGAAGATGAGTGTTCATGTCATCATCGCTCTGCACTGCCAGCTTCAGCGTGGCCAGGAGAAAACAGTTAACCCATTTACGAGCCGATCTTTGGAAACCGAACTTACTGGAGGCCGAGGCCAAGTGGGTTTCCAGCCCATAAAAACAAACGGGGCTGGGTACTGTCCCAACAGACCTGCCATTTGGCTGCTAAATGGGAAAAAGTGTCTGTTAATGACCTTGGCATCTGGGGAAGGGAAGGAGGCCTGTCCGAAGAATTTCCAGGCAGAGGTCCTAGGATCTTGGTCAGCCTGTCTGTGCTAGGAGGAGCTGCGAGAATTCGGACAGTGTGTGGGACACAAGAATGAAACCTTAACAGGACCGTTTCCTGTGTCGGTGAGATGGCCAGCTCCAACCACATGGCTCACAACACGTCCCTGCCTGTCCTTCACTGTCACACTCAGATGGGAGAAAGACAGGGTGCAAGGGAGGGGAGCGGGGGTGAATCAGGTCTACAGACTGGTTTACAAATCACTGTAGCTTTTACTGCCCTGATAAACTGGATGGGCCTTACCTCCTCATCTTTATAACCCCACGTGAAGCTAATCATGGTTGTCAACCTGATGGGTTAAGGTCACCATGGAAACAAACCCATAGGCATGTCTGTGAGGGAGTGCCTGGAGTAGGTTAATGAGGTGGGAAGACGTATTTTGAATGAGGATGGTGTCATCTCATGGACTGGGGTCTCGCGGGACTGCAGAGAGAGGAGAAAATGAGCCAAGCACAAACACTTATTCCCTCTGCTTCCTGACTGTGGATACAATGTGACCTGCCACTTCCTGTTCCTGCCAGTGTGCCTTTTCCACCATGATGGACTGTATTCCTGGGAACTGTGAGCCCAAATCAGCCTTTCCTTTTAAAGTTGCTTTTGTCTGGCATTCTGGGGCAGCAACAAGACAAGATCGAATACACCAATATGTCCTGAGGCACTGGAGCAGAGTGTGTGATCCAAGAGGAGTCAGTCACCTTCACGGGTACCCTGGGTCTCATGAAATCAATTGTCACTTACCTACCTTAGACAGGCTGTGAAAGACACACAGGCTTCTTGCCATGTCCCAGTGAGAGGCGCAACCCTGTCACATCTCACCCACCACTCAAGAAGAGGTGGAGACTCTGGTGGGTGAACCCTTTCCTTGTCTTCATAGCCAGGTAAGCCTGGATACAATGTTGGTTAACTTTCTGTCAACTTGATACAAATTAGGGTCATTTGGGAAGAGGGTACCTCAATTGAGAAAATACCTCCATCAGATAAGTCTGTAGACCAGTCTGTGGGGGCATTTTCTTGATTAATGATTGATGTAGAAGGGTGATGGAGGAGGGTCATTTGTCTATGTGTTACTTTCATTTGTTAATAAAGAAACTTCTTGGCTTGCTAGGTCAGAACATAGGTAGACAGGAAAGATAGAACAGAATGCTGGGAGAAAGAAGCAGATTCAGGCAGACGCCATGCCTCTCCTCTCTGAGACGGAAGCAGGTTAAGAATCTTCCTGGTAAGCCACCACCTCGTGGTGCTACACAGATTAATAGAAATGGGTTAATCAAGATGTGAGAGTTAGCCAAGAAGAGGCTGGAACTAATGGGCCAAGCAGTGTTTAAAAGAATACAATTTGTGTGTTGTTATTTCGGGTATAAAGCTAGCCATGTGGGAGCTGGGTGGGAACGTAGCCCACAGCTCCTACTACAGAAGGGCCCAGCTCACTGTGAGCAATGCCTCCCCTGGGATGGTGGTCCTAGGCTATTTAAGAAAGCAGACTGAGCAAGCTATGGCTGGCAAACCAGTAAGCAGCATTCCTCCATGACTTCTGCATCATTTCCTGCCTCCAGGTTCTTGCCTTGATCTCCTGCCCTGACTTTCCATGGTGATGGAGTATGGCCTGGAAGTTGAAGATGAATCAACCCTTTCCTTCACAAGTAGCTTTTGGTCATGGTGTTCTTCACAGCAACAGAAACCTGACTTGAATGGACATTGTGCTTGCAGCCCGCCCTTTCCTTTCCCGCACATGGGATCTACAAGCAGGGTTGATTCCTAAGTCTGTGTTCACTCAAAAGCAAGGGAGGTGGCATGAGATACTGCAAAGCTATTCTGAGCTGATTCCTGAAGTAACAACCACAGAGGTTCAGGACACAGAGTGTATGAAAATATTTCTACTTCATCTACAGTGAAGGCTTGAGACTTCCCAGGTCATCCATGCTTCCAGGCAACCAGCTACAAATTCAGCTATTGCTATGACCTTCCTAGGTTCCCCAATCCACTAGAATGTCACACAGAGTTTAGGAAAGTGATACCCAGTGGTCCTCCTATATTTATTGTTCTGTTTTCTGCAGCTTCAGTAACTTGTGGTTGGCTGTGGTTTTAAAAATTAAGTGGAAAATTTTAGAAATAGAAGATGCAAACGTTTTGAGTTGTAAGTCCTTCTGATTAGTGCTAGAGATCGCTCTTGCCATATTCATCTCACCAGAAAATGAATCATTGCTTTATCCAGTGTATCCACAGTGTATATGGTACCCACCTGCTAATCACCTTGTATCCATCTTAGTTATCAGGGTGTTGCAGTATTGTAGGACTTGCGTGCAGTCAAGTCTTGTGTAGCATCCTAATACTACATTGCAAGATCTATGTCACTCAGTTCACTTTTCTTATCACACAGGCATTGTGACACAACACCTCATCACCTGACAAAGATGTGGGTGTAGTAGTAAGATATTCAAGAAGGGCCACATTTACTCGTTTAAAATATATATATATTTTTTACAATTTCTTATTTATTTATAGATTGATGATGTGTATGGATTTGCACATGCCATGGTGTGCATGTGGAGGTCAAATGACAACTTGCAGGAGTCAGTTCTTTCTTTCTCCCATTTGGGTTCTATGGATTGAACTCAGGCCTTTAGGATTGGTGGTAAGCACCCTTGACCCACTGAACCCTCTCACATAATTCTTACAATAGAAAGTGCGTATTGTCCTCTATTATTGCCATTGATCTCTTACCGAGGCTAGCTGATAAATCAAGCTTTTGCTGGGTGGGTGGCGCATGCCTTTAATCCCAGCACTCAGGAGGCAGAGGCAGGTGGATCTCTGTTCAAGGCCAACCTGGTCTGCAGAGCAAGATCTAGGACAGTCAGGACAGTTACACAGAGAGACCCTGTCTTGAACAAACAATCAAGCAACAAACAAACAAATCAAATTTTATCAAAGGCATGCAGTGATAGATGAGCACCTTCTGGCATCCATGTGAACCCCTGGGTTAGGGGTAGAGTATCCTCAAAGATCTTTTCTCCTTTTTTCTCAAATACCATTTTTAGTTTCATTTGTTTTTGTCCAGATAAAACACCTTAATGAAAATAACAGAGAGAAAGGGTTTATTTGGCTTACAATTCCAGATTAAAGTCTATTGTTCTGGGGTAGTCAAGGTGGCAGAAACTTGAAGGAACTAGTCACATGTCCCTATAGTCAAAGGCATCAAGCAGTTAATTGATTAATGTGCATGCTGGTGCTCAGCTCAATGCCTCTGCTCTTATCCTGTTCAGAATCCTCTGCCTAGGGAATGGTGCTGCCCATGGTAGGCAGATTTCCCCAGCTCATTAGCATAATCAAGTAACCTTCCCCTGCCACACACACAGAGGAGAGGAAAGGGGGGCCACAAGCCAACCTGATACCTGATCTAGACAGTCCTTCAATGAGACTCCCTTGGGAGATGATTCTAAATCCAGTCGAGTTGTCAATTAAAACTAACACAGTGTCTTAGTTAGGTTGTTTTCTTTGCTGTTGTCCTTGTGAAGAGACACCATGACCCCAGAAACTCTTATAGAGGAAATATTTAATTGGGGCAGTTTGCTTACGGTTTCAGTTCAGTCCATTATCACCAAGGCGGTGTTCAGGCCCATGTGGTGTTGGCTACATCTCGGCTTGCAGACAACAGGAAGTCGACTGATAGACACCCTGAGTGAAGCTTGAGCAAAAGAGACCCCCAAAGCCTGCCTCCACAGTGACACACTTCCTCTAAAAAGGCCATACCTCCTAAGAGTGCCAGTCCCTTTGGGGGCCATTTTCTTCCATACGACCATACATGGGAACCTTGTGTCGCATTATCAGCCCCTTTCCATTTGTTTCTCTCCTATTTCCAGACCCTCTCTGAACCTTGACCTTCCTGCCTGGAGTAAATAGTTAGGCCACTGTGCTGAGGACATCCCCATGTAGGAACACAGTCTCATAATCTCTGGCTCATTAGAAAACAGACTGAGTTGACTAGAGAGCCCTGTGGAAAATCCCTCCTGTGTGTCTCATACATAAGTTCATCTTTTCCTTTACGAACTCTACAGATCTTCAAAGGCCCTGTTGATGGTGAAGAAAGAGGTAGAAAGATTTGGACTGTCTGGCGGCCAGCTCCACACCTACAGCTCTGTTGAGCTCCTGGAACCATGCTTGCTTGGGAGCGCAGAGAGAGGGGCTCTGAGGCCCGAAGGAAAATATTGTCTTTGGATGTGCCAGCCACAGTCATGAGCAACAGACAAGAAGCCAGTGTGCATACGGCCAAAGGCAGAGTTGCTGGTGATAGGCCTCAGACTAGGCCAGGGGATGTTACAATTCTTCCTCTCTCCCATACTTTGTGTGTGTGTGCGTGTTTGTGTGAGTGTGAATATACCTGTGTTCTGCTGTCTGTAGAAGCCTGAGGACACCCTTGGGTGTCCCTCCTCAGGTGCTGTGTCTCATTGCCCCCCTTTTGAGACAAGGTTCCCTCACTAGCCTGGAGCTCACTGATATAATTAGGCTGACTGGGGCCACCAAGCCCCAGGCACCCACATGTCTCTGTGTCCCCAGCACTGGGATGGCAAGTGCCCACCCCACGTTTGGTTTTCTTATGTGGATTCTGGGGATGGAACTCAGGTTCTTGTGCACAAAAAACAAGCGATTTTCTGACCATGCCTCTCCCTAGCCCTGACTCAGCACCGATGTTGGTGAGGACAGCAGATAGGCCCTGACGTGGAGAACATGCAAGTGACAAAGAGAAAGGGTCTGAGGTCAAGACCTCGATGTGTGAGGAAGGGCAACCTGCTTCCTTGGATCCACAGGGAAGAACAGCTGTTCACCAAATGCCTGAAAGCAGGGTCCTTTGCAAGTTCAGTGGTTCGTATTTTCTGATTGCAAGAGTATGTTAACCTGATGGTAGTCTGGTTGGGGTAGAGGTTTATGTAAAAGAGGGTCTTATTTTAGTCAAGCTTCATTGACTCAAGGATAAAAAAATCCAATTCAAGTTAGAGTAATCAAATCAGGGATTTAATTGGCTCACATAGGTGAAGCTGCACAGAAAATTCTTTTTTTATATGCATGTGTATACGAGTGTGTGTGTGTGTGTGTGTGTGTGTGTGTGTGTGTACAGTGAAGATGTTTCTCAGGAGATGTCTGCCTTGATTTTTATGACAGGGTCTCTCACTGGGATCTGGGATCACTGACTAGGCAAGGCGGGCTCACCATTGAGCCCCAGGGATCCACCCATTTCTTCCCCACCACTGGCGTTTGGCTTTCTATGTGGGCGCTGAGTGTCCAACCTAGGTAGTCATGCTTGTGTGGCAAGCACTTATGCTTGCTGAATTGTCTCCACAGCTCCAGGCCCCAGAATCCTAAAGCTGAGAGTCGGGCTAGGTAGTTTTTAATGTCAATTTAACACAGGTTAATGTCATCTAAGAAGAGGGAACCTCAACCGAGAAAACACCCCCATCAGATTGGACTATAGGCAAGCCCATGGGACATTGTCTTGACTGATGATTGACCGGAGAGAGGGCCCAGATCACTGTGAGTGGCCCCACCCCTGCACTGGTGATAAGAAATCAGGCTGGGCAAGCCATGGGGAGCAAGCTAGTAAGCAGTGTTTCTCCATGGCTTCTGCTTCAGTTACTGCCTCGGGGTTCCTGTCCTGACTTCCCCAGTAGGGGGTGTGACCTGAGAGTGGCAAGCTGAAACAAACCCTGTCTTCTCCAAGTTACCTTTGGCCATGGCGTTTTATCACCACAATCAAAACCAAACTAAAACAGGAGTCCTCACGGAACCCGTGAGGTTTGGTCAAGCTTCCAAACACATGAATAAAACAATGGACTCCTTTGGTGAAGCAAAACCCCTGCATCTATGGGAACACGAGCAGAATAGGTCTGAGCTGTGTGACTAAAGGAAGAAAAAGGGGCGCTGGGAATACCCCAGTATCCTATTGTCTTAGCTCTCCTAGCTCCAGCTTCTCCTGGGGAACTGAAGAGAGATGCTGAGAGCTTCTGGTGTGTGTGTGAAGAGTGAACTGGGGGTCAGGACACACTATGCTAGACTCCACCGAGACAGACTTCCCCCAGATCAGTTTTCTTTCAGTATCAAGTCTGTTGAGGGGAAAGTTCAAATTTAAGGCTAATATATTTTTAATCAATTTCTCAGCCTTGGCTAATAGTCATAAAATGAGAGGTCATGCTAGGCAGTGGTGGTGCAGCATTTGGGAGGCAGAGGCAGGGGGATCTCCGTGAGTTTGAGGCCAACCTGAAGCAAGATCCAGGATGGCTAGTACTATTGCATAGAGAAACCCTGTTTTGAAAAATCAAAAAAAGAAGAAAGCAAGCAAACAAGAAAGCAAGCAAGCAAGAAAAGAAAAGAAAAGAAAAGGAATGAGAAGTCACTTCTCCATCCTGGGTCACAGTGACAGTGTTAATTTTCAATGTGACCAGATGTGGAATCACCTAGAAGACACACCTGTGGGGGATTAGTGAGCCTCTGAGAATGCCTTGGGGGATTGTATTGATTATATTAGCTGAGATGGGAAGACTCACACTAAAAGTGGGCAGTGGGCAGCGCCATTCCCTAGGCTTGGGACACGGACACAGCTCTGTAAAGAGCAGAAAACTAGCTGAGCACAAGACATGTATCTATCTTGCTTGTGACTGCCAACATCATGTGACTGGTTGCTCCATGCTCCCACTGTTCAACTTTCCCACGTGATGACTGCATCTTGACCTGTGAGCCGAGATAAACTCCTCCTTCCTTGGTCTGCTCTTGTCGGTGTGTTTTCTGACGGGGATAGAAAAGGAACTGAGATGGTGCCTTGTGGGTGACAGCACCATTATTCTGGCTTTGTTTTATGATCTCTCTCTCTCTCTCTTAATTAAAATTTATTGCTATGCCTTGAATATGAAACACTCCCACAGGCTCATGTATCTGAACACATTGTCCCCAGCTGTGGGACCTTTGAGACTAGTAGCCTAGCTGAAGGGATTAGGTCACAAGGGGCAGTCTGTGAAGTTATATCCCAGATTTGTTTCCATTCCTGCTTTCTGCCTCCTGACCCACTAAGATGTGAGAAATAGCCACCTCTTGGTCCTTCCACAATGGACTGTGCCATCCTAGACACAGTGCCCTCCCTACCATTATGGGCTGTGCCTCCAAAATTGTGAGCCCAAATAATCTATTCTTCCTGCTTCAAGTTGTTTCTGTTAGGTGTTGTGTCATAGGAGATAATATTACTTGAGTAGGCAGGAAGTGCAATCAAGCAGCTTCCAAAATGTGCATAGATGATAGAGACAACGGGCTGCCTGAACAAACACCCAAAGTCTCACTTGCAATATTGAAGCAACCAACTTTGGCTAAGGCCTAGAGTAACTGACAGTCCATTTTCAGAGGCAGGAAAATTTTCAAAACCACCTTACCATGTCTTGGCAAGATTTGACAGTCTTTTTTCTTGTATCCTGCTTGTCCAGTCCAGACATCATGTACTTTGTCAATGGTTGAGGCATGGGCAGTTTCTTGCCCCAAACCCAGTTGTGCCAAGAAGATAAACTCCAAGCAAAGTGTCTTTGGTGCTCAACACTCTCTCAGTAATAGATTGGTGCTGCCAGGAGCAATTGTGTCTCACATCCTAGGAACTGAATATCTGCCTTTTGAAGAGGCCAATCTGGATGCCAAGATTCTGGAGTAATGATAGTACATCTGCACCTGTGTCTAGTAATCTCTCAATTGCAATGTCATTTATATATACTCTTAGCTTTGACCTTTGATCATTTATAGAAGTCTGTCAAAATATACATTTCCTATTTCCTACTGGAATTTTTGACTCACCCTCTAGGTCTATTCCATCATCCAGAACAGTATGGTTTTTTACAGTAGGCACTGGATTGCCTAATTTTCCTGGTGAGACATGTTCTCCACAGTGACTGGAAGTGACTGGGCCTTGTTTGACAACAGGGCCTGTGAGAGGCCTCCCAAGGAGTTTCTGGTGGCATTGGGTTGCCTTGTCTGTCTCTGGTCAACCTACATTCATTAGTCCAACGGTGGCCTTTGCCATACCTCCTACATAACCAGAAGGCTGAGTTATCCTATTCTTGCCATTCCCAGAGGATGCATTATTCCTAGAAATTCCTTGTCTACAGTTCATTCTTAAATGTCCTATTCTTCCACAATTAAAACATTTGGCATTTTGGTATCTCCTCATCCCTTTGAAAATTGCTTTTCCTACCCAAGATTCAATACTATTGCCAAATGTTTGAACATTCATTATATGCAAGATCTATGGGTGCTGATATAACCTTTAAAATCCCAAGAATCTTCTTACATTCTAAGTTGGCATTTTCAAAAACCAAAGATTCAATTAGTACATGTCTAACTCCAGGGTCTGTCACTCCTTGTTGTGCAGCCTTAGTTAATCTTTGTAAGAAGTCAGTAAAGGGCTCTCTCTGGCCCTGTTTAACCCCAATATATGCCTCAATTCTCTTTCCTGGTTCCTGAATTCTTTCCCAAGCATTTAAAGCTCCTGTGCTCCATAGGGACAAGTGTGTTCATTATAGTGAGCCTGTTCCTGAGAATCAGAGTAATGGCCCTCACCAAGAATTTGATCTTGGGAAGTCTCAAATCCTTTTGCTTTCCCCTGTTGCTCTAAAATTTTTGCCTCTTATCTCAAATAACACTTCCAAAGCAGCTGAGGTCCATTTTCTAGGACTGCTGAGATTAATTGAAGCCAACTGTGTGGGGTTGCCTTAGTGCTTGAAGCCCATGATTTCACCAGTTCCCTGACAAAAGGTGAAATGTAGTCCATAAGAAATTATTGCTTGTTTTATTTCTTTTAGATTGCTCATACATATTGATTCCCATGCATATTCTTTGACTACCTTAGGGTACTTTGTGCCAGATGGTCTTTCTGAGGAAATTACTAGATCCCTGTTCATATGGACCATGAGTGGTGTGTGAGGTTGATTGGGTGGGAAGAAGTTTCAAGAGTCAAGCAATATTTACTACTTGTCAATCAGGTCCTCATAACCATGGTCTACCTGCCCCAGGATGCACCAGACTTTTCCAGGGCCTTGCATTCCCATCACATCCACTGCTTGTCAGCCACACGTGCTCAAGAGCCTCCTGGCCGACTCCTGTCTACACTCAGTACCAGCAATGTCACCCCTTCACTCTGGCTGCTGCCACAGCTGACTAACTCGAGCCTGTGTGATGCTGTTCCTCACACTTGTCCAGCGTCTGTTTTCCCAGCAGGTGGCACTCCCACAGCCAGAGCAATGTCCGGCTTTTCCACAGTGGCAGCCTTAGAGTCTGTGCCTACATGTCAGGTGTGTAAGAGGTGTTTAGCCAGGGTGCTTAGCGACACGCACAGTCTTGGTTGTAGAAGGCTCCTCTAAGTGTTAGCACAGCTGACATCCAGAAGGCTCTGCCTTAGGTGGTCCTGGCTGGGACCCTCCACCAATTGCACCAGTGCAAGGAGGATCAACCCCAGCCAACGGAAGACAGAACTCAACTTCACCTTACTAAATGCAAGTTGGGGATTTCCCCAGACAGTTTAATTCAACTCAAAACGTGTCCTCTGCATGCTCTGTTCCGTAGCCCAGCATGCTTGTCCTTCTCCCCAACCAGATCTTCCCCATAGTCTACAGAGTGCTGTGGGGTCACGCCTGCCACCCCCTCTCTCACCGCACCTGCCCCCTGGTTTGTGCTGCCTCAGTCATGTGGTCTCTCAGCTGGACAGCTACCACGTGTAGATTTTGGATTGCCTCCTCCCTCTGCCCAGAAGTCTCGGGCAAATCTCACCTCCATTATGAGACATCTGCTAATCTGCTTAGCTGCTAGATGTCCCCCTCTGCCACCCTGTGGCCTGTGGTCCTTTCTCATAGATGCCACTGTCTGCAGCTGTGTTCCATCTTCCATCCAGAACATTGGTTCCTAACTTTCCTAATGCTACAACCCTTTAATACTGTTCCTTATGTCGTGGTGACCCCAGCCATAAGATTATTCTGTTGCTACTTCTTAACTGTAATTTTGCTACTGTTCTGAATTATAATGTAAATATCCAATATGCAGGATACCAAATGATCCCATGAAAGGGTCATTTGACTCCAAAGGGGTCACGACCCACAGACTGAGAACCACTGTTGTAGAATATCAGCTCTGCAGTCAGCCAGAGCCTGTACTCAGGGCTATCTGCCCCACAATTGAATCATGAGGTCCCCTAAGTCAGGCTGGCTCTTTCCCAGGGAGGCCTCCCCGGCGCCTCCCTACTGCTTACCTATGCCGTCCACATTGACAAGGCTGCCTTGACCTTCCTGGCAGGTGATAGGATAAATCAGGGTGAGCGGGGCATATAACAGGTGACAGATGGGCTTCTAGGCTGGACTTCTTCCCACGCCACTGCAACCCTCAGCCAGCTGTTGGCAAACTAGTTCACCCCCAACCAAATCTGCTGCCGTCTTGGCAGCTCTGAGGGCTGGGCTTCCCAAGGTCTTAGAAGACTCTTGGTCTGAGTGGGAAAAAAGGCAGAGTTGGGAGTCTCATCCATCTTGGGGTTTGGAGGTTTGTAATGAGTCACCAATCTGCATGCAGCCCTGACCTGCCTGGGAAACCTCATCTTTGGCCATTGTCTCTAAGGGCATTCTGGTGGCCATGCTGGCTCCAGAGCAGCCTAAGCCCCAAAAGAATAGATATGGGGATATGTATATATGTATGCATGTATGTATGTATGTATGTATGTATGTATGTATGTATGTATGTATTTTATATGTGTGTGCTAATAAACGATAAATGGATAGATGGTGGACAGGTGATAGATGTCTGAAGTAGTGGATGGATTGACAGGTAGATGATCAGGTGACACACAACACTGTTACCACCTGAGACTTCTCCAGGAACAGTGGCAGGTAACCCCCAGAGAATCCTGTCATCGTCCAGTCCCTTTCCAGGGGCCCCAGGGGAAGCAGCACAGACATCTCCAGAGTACAGAGGAATGAAACTCCAAAGGAGAAATCCATGGAGCATCAGGGTCCTTTGTGTGTGTGTGGTGGGGGGGCTCAGTTAACCCATTTGTCAAATGGAGCCCTTAGTAGCCACCCACCCTCACAGGGAAGAAGTCAAGTGTGGAGGTGGAGGATACAGTATCAGGCCAGAATGTGCCCTGGTTCAAATCCCAGCTCTCCTCCTCATCAGCAGAAGTTGTTCCCAACCCTGAACCTCAGAGCCCAGTACCCTCCAAGGCTGAAGCATGGGCCGGCTACTGCAGAGCCCTGTAGTAAATGCTCATTCTCCTTGGCGGGGCTGCAGGGCTGATGTGCTGTAGGCACTCGCCTAATGAAAGCGGTTGGAAGAATGGCCACAAGCCACAGTTTAAATTTTACCATTTTCCTTGTCTAGATTGGAAACTGAGGCCCAGAGACGTGGAGAAGCCACAGCCCCACAACCTGCCCGCCTCCTGCAGCCCCATTCTCATGTTCACCCTGGCTTAGAGAGCAAGGTTTCCAGACCCCAGGCCTCGGAACATGGCTCTTCAGCCTCCCTTGCATTCTTGTAGAACCAGTCTCCCTTTCAAGGCCCCGTGGCTCTCAGGAGGGGCAGAACCGACTTCATGCAATGAACTTCAACTCAAAAGGCTTCCCACTTTATTCCTCAGGCTCCTCTGGCCCCTCCAACCCTTCTGGCCCCTCACCATCTGGTCCTGGTCAGGGACCAGTGTCCTTACCAGCTGCACCACTTTCCCCGGCCAGGGACAGACGGTTTCTAGGGCTCCCTGCCTGGCCTTATGGACTTGAATTTGCTGCTGCCCTTGGCCAGTCCCTCCCTCCTCCTGCCTTATGGCTCCCAGAAGGCCATTTGGCCGAGATCCAGATTAACTACATCTTGGCTTCAACAGGCGAGCCTCTGCTTCACCATAAAACTGCCTTGGATTGAGCCCCAGGGACAGCACTAGGTCAGAGGGGATGGTGAGCCCACGTCTGCCTGCCCACCTTCCCAAGACTGGGACTCTCAGCTTCTCTCCGAGTCCTCCCAGTGCCAGCCTGCTGCTGGGGCTCTGGCTGCATGGGCTGGATCCGCCTCAAAGCCCTCACTCCCTCACCCCACAACCATGTTGATCCCTTCGCTGCTAGCCCCGTGTCTGGATCTTGTTGAGTTCATCCCCATGCCAGCCCCGCAGGGAGGCTCCTGAGTACCGTGTTGTTCACAGCCTGCAGTCCCCTCCCTTCTTAGGCCCTCTTGTGACTCTGGAGCAATCACAGCTCTGGTCTTCACCACTTGGTGTTTTCTTGTTTGATTGCTTCAATGATTAGGTCTGAAAGTCTCGTTCATCCAGAAGGACAGGTCTCCTCGGTCTTGCTCAGAATTGCTTTCTCTGACCTTGGACCACGCCTGGTCATAGCACTGCTCAGAGACCACCCGAGAGGTGAGTGGAGCCGTGGGTCTCTGAGAATGGATTTGCTAAGAAGAGACTCGCCTCGGCATTTTAACTAAGTCTAAGAACAACCATTACCTGACTTGACAGGCTTTCATACATAATATCTCATTTAATCCATCCCACAGCTGACCCAGGTGTCTGGACCGTGAACGCCCATCCAAGGAGGTCAGCAGTGTTTCCATTCTAGGGTGCACAAGTCACCTGGAAGGGACTCTTCCCCCCAAAACTTTGCCTGGAGTGGGAGGGGCAAACAGCAGTACTCCCCAAGTGTCCCAGGCATGGCACTGCCCAGTGGGTCTCACCACTGCCCCGTCAGACATGGGTTTGCAGCTGCCCCCAGTCACCCCTCCCTCCTCCGACCTTATGGCTCCCAGAAGGCTGTTTGGCGGAGGTCCAGATTTACTGCTTCTCAGCTTCAACAGGCGAGCCTCTGATTTACCATAAAGCTGCCTTGGATTGAGCCCCAGGGACAGCTCTGGGACAGAGAGGATGAAGAAAGAGCCCACATCTGCCTGCCCATGGGTCCACGGCTCTGGGGGCCTCCTGTTGCTGAAGGTCTGAGACCCTTTCACACACCAGCACTTGCCAGAGTCTCCCGGTGTCTCGCGTATACATGTGGCCTCATGCTGCCCCACAATCTGGGGAGTGGGTGCTGTTGTCCTTCTCTGCTTCTTTAGAAGAGGAAACAAGATGCAGGGGAGCTGGATACCTGTGCCCTCCTGGATGCTGTGCTAGGGAATTCTGGGAAAATCTTCGCTCTGTAAAGGGGGCTTCCAAGGTGGGGTCTTTCCTCCTCTGAGCACCCTTCCCTTCTGCTCTGCTTGTCACCATCTGGTCCACTCCTTACTGCTTCTCCAGCTACAATCCCATTCCAGTCTCTGATGTAATTTGGCTGGAATATTCCAGACTCTTCACTGTCCTCCCAATTTTAACTTCACCCCAATACACAGTCAGTGAGAAGATGTAGACTCAGTTAGCTATGACCTTCCTCTGCTCATGACCTGATGTGGTATTCCCCTCTGCATGTTGTGAATAGGTTTTATTACCATTGGTTAATAAAGAAGCTACTTTGGCCTGTGGCAGGGCAGAATAGAACTAGGTAGAAAAACTAAACTGAATGCTGAGAGAAAGAAGGCAGAGTCAGAGAGACACCATATAGCCGCCAAAAGAAACAGTTGCTTAGGAACCTTCCCAGTAAACTACAAGCCTTGTGGTAAAATATAAAATAATAAGAATCAGTTAATTTAAGTTGTAAGAGCTAGCTAGAAATACACTTAAGCTATTGACCAAACAGTACTGCAATTAATATAGTTTCTGCGTGATTATTTCGGGTCTGGGCAGCTGGGAAACAAATGATCAGCCTCCTCCTACAAGGACCCTTGAGAAACTTTGTATCACTGTGGTGAAAGCTCAATTCCCTGCCAACCCACGGGATCCTTTCAACTCTACCTAGACACCAGTCTCCTCAATGTTTCCAGAACTTTCAGGGAGGTTTCAGCCAGGGACTTCATACAAGCTGATTTCTGTTTTGGATACTCTCTGGGAACATGCCTGTGCCCCCCACTCCCAGGTCTGCCTCATACTGCAATCTCAGGGAGGGTCATGAGCTATACAGATCTTGTCCCTCGTTCTCAGAAGAACAGCAGGATTTGTCCTTCTGAGCTCCCCCTGTGTCCTGGGATGAGGGTCACTCTATGGGGTCTGGGACAGTCAGTGGCACTCTGCTAAGCCTGGCCGTCCTGACTTTTGCTCCTCCTCCAGGGATCAGGGGACACCTCGCTGATGTCTTCACTCCAGGCTGCATTTCCACAGTGACATCTAGAAACTTCTCACACGAGCAGCGACTGGAATGTGAGTACAGGCCCAGGGGCTCCGCTGGTGGGACTCCTTGGGTATGTCAGGTAGTGACTGGGCCGTGGCTCCTGCACTGGTGACTGGGGCATCCTTGAGCCCTGCTCCACTAGGGCACCCTTGAGCCCTACTCCACTGGGGCACCCTTGAGTCCTGCTCCACTGGGGCACCCTTGAGCCCTGCTCCACTGGGGCATCCTTAGGCTTTTCTCCTATCCAGAAGTCTAGGGACCTCAGTTGGAAGCCCAGTCCCCAAAGTTCCCAGCCAGCCTGTGCTGAGCACATGGGAGAGCATCTTCCCACTCTGCTTCTGTGACATTCCAGTACTTTCCATGTCCTTACTATGTGACCTGATCCTGATGCTTTAACATCAGTTTCCAAGTCTTTCCTCTAGTCCCCTGCATCCAACAAGGCCACCCAGCCCCTACCTCCTTCTTCAGTGACTGCTCTGCGCTGAGGTCACAGTCCTACCACAAGATCCCTGCTACGGGGCCACTGGGAACTGGCCGCATCACCCACTCTGATTTTTCAGAGAACCTAGAGCTTTGGGATGACAAACAGGGCTTCTCAGGCTCCCTGGCAGGGCCATAGTTGTCTCAATGAAATCACAGGGAACAGGATGCAGGGAGCTGCTCCTGAGTCAGAAGACTTGGGCTCTCTTTTCTGCCCTTTGGCCATGAAGCTTTTAGGAGATGGCCTCAGGAAAAGCCTGGGAGTGGGAACCTGGATCCACGGTGTCTTCTGATATTAGGAGATATTGGGCATCCTTTTGCAGGGCCTACCATGTGGGACACGAGGCCAGGATTCATACAGCTGAAGGGGCGTTGGGCTGAGGCTGGGGTGACATCTAGAAAGCACAGAGGTGGCACATTTCTGTCCTGCCATCAAAGACTGAGCTATGAAAGGGGCTGGGACCCTCGCCCCTCACCTGCACATGATTTCTGATCTAGCTGGGTTCAGCTGTGTGTGTGGTCCCTGGATGACTGAGGCGGGAGTGGGACTGCAGGGTTAGGACAATGACCTATACTGTGCATCCAGCCTCAAGGGGGCTGAGAGAGGAATGAGCTGGGTTAGGGCAGACTTTTTGGTGATGGGCACACCTGTGTGCGGGCAAAATAAGTCTGAGCTAAAGAATGACATGAAGCAAAGGCAGAGGCCACCAGGCTTTATCCTTCAGAGTTACCCTGTGGGCCTCAGAGTCACCATCCCGTAGCAAAGCGTTTCTACATGCCTGTCATAGAAGAGTCGGAGTAAAACCCTACCCCTTCTCCGTCGGACAGAGGAGACAGATTCAGGGCCCAGCTGGGCCTGAAGATACACAAGCATATGTGTGTGAGCTGAACATCCATCCACTCTGTGCAGGTCCCAGTTTCTGTGACTGGGACACCATCACCTCAATGAGCTCAAACAACAGCCCCACAGCATGTCATTTCGTACCCACCACTGTGGGGAGGAAAAAGGGGCCGGGGCAGAGCTCAGTCAGAGACACAATACTTAAGGAGCCTCAGTGGCAGGATTTGAGCACTGGCTGCTCTTGAAGAAGACCCGGGTTTAATTCCCAGAATCTACATGATGGTACCTCACAACCATCTGTAACTACAGTTGTAGGGGATCCGATGCCCTCTTCTGACCTCCATGTGTACCAGGCACACACATAGTCCATGCAAACAATATGCAGGAGAAACATTCATACAAGTAAAAGTAAATAAATGTAAACTTAAAACACAAACAAACACACCCTGAAGCATGAAGACAAGCAGAGCCAGGCTGTGGAGACTAAGGGTGCCTGACGTGCTTCAGTGACACTTCACCCTGGCGCCACTCAGGAAATGAGAACCAGGCAGCCTCAGGAAACACGACCCCAGGTGCTCAGGAAGACAGGGAGGGCTGACAGGGGGCTGGTCTCTGCTTGCAGCCCATGAGCTCTGCACTGGACTTCCCAGGCTTGGGTTCTATGTCAGCACCTTGGCCTGTACCTGCCTGAGTTCCCATGCAGCGTGGGCTCACAGGGGAGGAAAGGGAAGTGTGTGACAGTGTGTAGCTCTGGTGACTGTCTAAGCGATGTCATGACTGACGGTCCTTCTTCGTGGTCTGAGGTCTCTCTGGCTCTAGTAGTGGCCTTATTTAAAGGTGAAATCTGGGCCTTTGGCAAGAAGAGGCCCACCCCGAGAGGCCCAGGCTTGGGGAGGACTTGCTGGTGTTTACTTAAGATGACAGTGTGTGTGTGTGTGTGTGTGTGTGTGTGCTCCCCCTTCTTTCCAGAACCCCAGGGAAGCACAGTGAGCCTGCTGCTTCTGCTAAAGGCATTAGAGGCAGATTGATGGGAATCGCCATACAGAGGCTAAGAGGAGCAGGGTGCATAGGGTTCCAGACAGCACAGATCCAGGGCTAGTGGACATCATCTCTCCCCCAGAATGGGAACTCCAGGTTAAGGCCACGGGAGGTTTGACCACCACTGCCTCATGTTGAGGTTGGAATGAAACTGAAATGAGAAGGTCAGTGATTTTGAGATCAACTTGAACCTGCATGACAAGTCTGAGCTCAGTGTTCTCTGCACCAGGGGACTAACTTTAGCTCTTCCCTGCCAGGGCTATCCCCAGGCCTAAACACATTATTCTGCTAAGGTGTTCAGCAAGTCCCCACCACATTTTAAATACTCAGTTAACACAGTTGCTGTCACCTCCTTTGGCATGCAAAAGATAACACACACACATGTTTATTCTCAGTCACTGGGGAGATGGATTCAGAGTTGCTGGTTACGTAGACTGAGGTGATCTAGAGACCTGCACTTGGGTGTTCCCACACAGAAAATGATTTCAAAATGTGTCAATAAGAAGCAAAGTTAAAGCTGGGCATGGTGACGCACACCTTTAACCCCAGCATTCAGGAATCAGAAGCAGGCAGATCTCTGTGAGTTTGAAGCCAGCCTGGTCTACAAAGTACGTTCCAGGACAGCCAGGGCTGTTGCCCAGAAAAACCTTGTCTTGAAAAACCAAAACCAAAACCAAAAACCAAGCCAACAAAAAGAAGTAAAGTTGAGTTTACTAAGGAAGGGCAGTGCACATCCAAGGAGCAAGCAGAGTCATGCCCAACCATCTTAGGATACACAACACACATATGTATGTGTATCTTGTTGTAAATAATTGTATATATACTCTCATGTGTATGTTTATGTTTGTGTATCTATAGTATTTTATGGCCTTTGAAGTTATATTATTTATAGGATATAATCTATGTCTATAAAGGATATAATTTATGGTCCAGTAAAAATGTTATGTTTTTGTTTTATTCATTCATCTGTCTGTCTGTCTATCCATCTATCCATCTATTTATTTTGTGTGTGTGTGTGTGTACACTCAGGCACCACAGTACATATATTCATCTATCTCTCTGTCTGTCTGTCTGTCTGTCTATCTTATCTATCTATCTATCTATCTATCTATCTATCTACCTACCTATCATCTATCTATCTATCTATCTATCTATCTATCATCTATCTATCTATCTATCTATCTATCTATCTATCTATCTATCTATGGTGTGTGTGTGTGTGTACACTCAGGCACCACAGTGTATATGTGGATATCAGAGAGTGGCTTGCAGGAGTTAGGTCTCTCCCTCTGTCCTGTAGGTCCTGGAGACTGAACTCGGCTTTCAAGCTTTTGCAGCCAAAGAAATTTTCTCTTGTGAAGGAGGTTCTGAGGTGCATTGTGCCAATATGATAAGGAGTGGGGATTAAATAACAACACAGGACTGGAGAACTGTCTCAGCAGTTAAGAGTGCATGCTGCTCTTGCAGAGGACCTGGGTTCAGTTCCCAGCACCACACCAGGTGGCTCACAACTGCCTGTAACTCCACTTCCAGGAGAGTCCCTAGCCTCTGGACTTTGAGGTGCACACATAACTGAAAATAATAAAACTAAGTCTTTAAGAAATAGTAACACAGGTCAAATAAAAACCACCAAAGGAATTCTTACTGTCTTCAAGGGTCACGAGGAGGTGAAGGCTTGTGCTTTGACTGTGAGCACTGCTTAGAATCTTGCTTGTGAGATTTTCTCAAACTTACACAGGAGAGGAGCAGGTGATGAGGCGCAACACAAAGGTCGCAGATGGTCTGGCCTTGAACATGGTTCATTAGATGTTTGAGAAATCTCTTAGAAAACAGAACATTGTACGCCGGCTGTCTTCACAGTGCTGTGCGTGCCTCTGTGTGGGTGAGGGGCTCTTTCCCCATCCCAGCGCCCCTGAATCTTCTCCTTCTATCTTGTCTCATTTGTGGTGCTTGTTAGGCAAATTATAGGCAGTAGCATAGGCTTGTGTGTGACCTGCCTGGGCAATGGTGGTTGTCACTTCCCCGGTGGCTGGAGCGGTTGAACTCCTGCTAGAGTTCTCACGTGGACTGTATGACACCTCAGTGACCGGTAGCCCACACCTGGGCTTCTCCACAGGCCGAGCTCCTGCTCATATGGGAACAGTGGCCACTGGCATTCTACCGTCTCTCACCGATGACCCCTGGTGAGGAACAGCCTGTCCCCAGCTCCTCCATGGGCCACTATTGTCTTGACAGGAAGAGACGAGCCTGGGAAAGGGGATCACAGGGCAGCTGAGGCCCGGTGTGTGGGACTTACAGTGTCACAGGCTCAATGCTCTTGTCACGGCTGCTCCTATGACCTGGCCACGAACATCTAGAGCTTTAGGATGGGAACTTGGCCTCATCCTCAGACAGCTGCAGAGTGGAAGGGATAAGCACATGCATGTGTGTGTGTGTGTGCGCGTATGCATGTATGTGTGTATGTATGTGTATATGTGTGTGTGTTTGTGCACATGTGCGCGTATGTGTGCATGTGTGTGCACGCGCGTGCATGTGTGTGTGTGTGTTTGCTCTAGCTATGCTGTATCTCCGGAGGGCTCCATGCTCATTACAGCAATTAGTGAACAGCAGCCTTACCGGAGACTCATGTTTATGTGTGCATGCATTCCTGTGGCATGTGTGACTATGCATACATGTAGGTGTAGTTCCTGAATTTCTTTGTGGATATGCACTCTTACCCGCACACACACATTGTGTGTAGTTGATTTCACAGGTCACCTAACTTCCTCATGAATCCTGTCTCCCAAGGTCTGGTGTCACCCATGTGGAGCCACTCTGGAGCAGCTGTGCTCAGAGAGCCCAGGGTATGCTGATTCATAGTCTCTGCTGGACAGTGGACTCTCTAGTGTCCTTTTTTCTGGCCCCAGGGAATGGCAGCATGGTCAAAAACTCCCAGCACCCACAGTCCTGGCCTGTGCTGGGTTAGAGGCTCCTGGCTGGTCTGCCAGGAGCTTTCCAGCTCCCAGTCCCCTTGCTGAGCAGGCTTGGGGGTCCTTCTTGGTTTCCTGTGTCACTCTTTCTGTCTCATTCCCTTCTTTCAGCCTGGCTCCTGGTGTAGGTGACAATCCTTGGGTGCCTTGTTACAACAGGAAAGAGGAAACCTTGTCTTGGTGCCCAGTAGTCCACAGGCAAAAGGCAGGACTTGCTTGTCACCTCCCTTTTCCATTTGTGTCCTGGACTCTTTGTCCCCAACCTACTGTCCCTGATCCCACCTTCTCGGGCCTCCCCACCAGCTTTAAACAGCATCCATATGATTTTGTCCTCCCCACCCACTGCGCTGGGCAAGGCTATGCCTTGTGAGTTTTACATCCCAGAGTCTCTGCATCCTCAGGCGGCATGCCTGCCAATCCAATCACCCTCAGTGTCTCCTCACCACCTCATCCAAGGCAGCACTCTGTCTTGTCCTGGTGATGATGACAGCCCTGGACTGTTTATGCCCACACTGGGCACCAGAGAGTCTTACTCTTGCAGAGTACAGCTGAGATTCATGTGTTCTCTCCTTCAACCCTCAGCGATTTTCTTCCCCCATAAAACCCAAACTCCGCATGGTGGCGTATGATTCCATATGACCTGTCCCTGACCACCTACTTCTGCTCCCTGCTCACTTGACAACAAGCAAACTCTCACCCCAGGGCCTTTGCACCTGCTGCTTTGAATGCTTTCATCTCTGATCATGTCTCTGTCTCCTTCTCAGCTCCTGTCTCCAGGTGAGACGTGCAGCATCAATAAGGAAGATACCTGTGGTACAGTCCATAACCCCAGGAAGTCACTCCAGTGAGGAGCACAGAAAGTGATGGCAACTGTGCCTTGTGGCACAGCCTGCAATTACAGTTTCTCTGGAGACTGAAGCCAAAGTGTTCCAAGCTTGCCTGAGCTACAGAATTCAAGGTCAGCCAGGAACACTCAGCAAGACCCTGTTTTAAGATGAAAACAACAAAAAAGGAAAGGCGCTGGACTGTGGCTCACAGTAGGAAGACAACCAAGTACCACTGAGAGGTTGGGCATGTGACTCAGCAAGGAGCACTGGCCTAGAATCCACCAATGGAAGTCTGCGGATTGGACTCAGCAGCAGAGTCGGTCTGCGCTAGCGTCGTTGTCCACCAATCATGGTCTGGGATGTGGTTCAGTGGATTGCCTTCTTCCGATTCCCAAGTTAGGGGTTGGAGGTGTGGCTCAGCAGTCCACTGGCCTGGCTTGTATGAGGCCTTGAGGTCTAACTCCAACATAGCAATAAAGGGGAAAAAAAAACAAAAAAAAAACACCCACGGGGATGGTGACAGGCTGGGAGGACTCATGGGCTCACGTGCCAGGCAAAGGCGTCCAAGTGGTGGAAATGCAAAGGGCCCTGGACACAGTGAATCTTCATTGCTTCAAGTGGATCCGATGGCTTTTCGCCATCTCTACTCATCTGGCCTTTTCTCTCTGAGTTCCACGGAGGTGGGACCTAGTGGCCTTTTCTCCCAGAGCCTGACAAGAAGGGATTCACCTGGCCTTGGCCACTGCTGCTTTTCTGGACTCTGTTCTCCCAGCTGCGGGTGAGGAATGGGAGCTCTGAGAACATCAGTTACGGGCTCGGAGTTTTAAAACCCACAGAGGACAGAGCCACAGACCTCGTACAGGGCTCTTGCCACATCCAGGGTATCCTGCTGTCCTGCTTGCCTTCCAGGACTGTCTCAGTCATTTTACTCAAGATTGAGCGGTGTGAGCTGGTCTGGTCCAAAGTGAAAGTCCATAGTCCCCTCATTTTGACTGTTATACTGAGGATTTAAGTTCAGTAATGTGTGATTGACCAGCAGATTTATTTTCCCTAAGTAGCAAATTTGTGGGCTCACATGCACCTGTGTGGTTATTTCCTGATATTTTACACTAGCGAGGCCCCTTTATCGTCCCAGTAAATCCAGTGGCTGTGCTTGGCAGATCAGACAGTGCGTTCTCTGGCATTAGAAGGCCGCGACTCCTCCGCGGTGATTTAGGGAACTTGAGGAGATAGGAATTTAGTGCCCTGCAAATCAGATACAGGCATATGTGGTCTGATTTGCTGTGGCTGCAATCAGAGCCCCAAGTACCAGGCGGAGCTCTTTCTCCTGAGACAGCAGAGGTCTGCTCAGCATGCAGAAGAGCCCTTACTTGCCACACAGGAGCCCGGGATGTGGTTAGCGAAGCACCCAGAGTGATTTGCAGCCTGAAAGCCTCCAACGATGAATAAAACATGGAACTAATTGCGGAGAACTGTCACCAATCCTCGGGAGACCTGAGCACCTTGGAAAGCACAAAACAAAAACAAAAACAGAAACACAGGAAGCAAGAGTGGGCTTGGGAGAGGCTGCCCACCCCCAAGCCCCAGAAGCAGCAGTCAGTCATGTCTAGAATTTTCTTCTATGAAATATACACTTCTCTGGTTGCTTTCACAGAGTCCTCTTTGCTACTCACCCACGTGGGGAGCATTCCTTTGTCTGATCTCTTGGGGTTCCCTCACTCGTAAATATTTACTGAGCACCTCCAAGCCCTTACTGTTCCAGGTGCTGGAGAAATAGGTAGCAACAAGCCGGGGTGTGTCCCTGCTGGTCTGGGGTGGCCCTCCTGTTGGGAGGGAGGCCCTGGCTGGGGATGGAGCTCAGCGAGAGAGAACTTTCCTAGCTGCTCTGGCTTCCACCTTCTGCACCAGAGCAGGTGGGGTTGAGAGTGGGGGCTGGGGGAGTGGAGGGTATTAGGGGACGGTTGGTGCTTGAGGAAGGTCAGGACAAAGGCCGTGAGCAGGAACAGCTGCAGGTGGGGGTGGCTGGTAGTTCTAAACCAGACAATCATTGAGGGTCAAGGCACTAATGTGGGGGATGCGAGGGGTCCCTGGCACCCTAGGCACGGAAGAGCAAGTGCTGAAGCAGCAGATAAACAGTGGCCAAAATTGGAGTGTCTGGAGTAAGGTGGTAGATAAAGCCTGAGGGGCAGGACCAAAGTCAACAACACCCACCCATCTGTCCATCCATCCACAATTCATCTGTCTGTCTATATGCCAATCTCTATCAGCTACTTCTCTTACTGCTATGACAAAATCCCCGACAAGAGAGGCTCAGACTATTTTAGCTCACAGTTTGAGGGGACACTGTCATGGTGGGGAAGGCATGGCAGGGGGAGCTGAAGGCAGTTGGTCACATTGTCACAGTTGAGGAGACACTGTCATGGTGGGGAAGGCATGGCAGGGGGAGCTGAAGGCAGTTGGTCACATTGTCACTGTTGAGGGGACACTGTCATGGTGAGGAAGGCCTAACAGCAGGAGTTGAAGGTGGCTGGTCACACTGTCACAGCTGAGGGGACACTGTCATGGTGGGGAAGCCGTGACCGCAGGAGTTGAAGGTGGCTGGTCACATTGTCACAGCTGAGGGAACACTTACTGTGGGGAAGGCATGGCAGGGGATTAGAAGGTGGCTGGACACATTTTCACAGTAAAGACAGGAAGGTGGAACAGGAAGCCTGCTCCCAGGGTGCCATTTCCCCCAGCAAGTGTCCACCTCTGCAAGGTTTCATAACCTTCCCAAACAATGCCAGAAGCCGGGGCCAAACGAACAAACATAAAGCCTGTGGGAACATTTCACATTCAAACCCAAGCGTTACCTGCCCATCGCGCCCACCTCCCTATCATTGTTCACTGAATCCGCACATTCCTGACTAGACTGTGAGCCAAGCCTCCCTGCTATCCTGATCTTGGAGGTCACCAAGGTTGACCTTGGTTGTGGTACCAAGGCAGGAGGCACAGTGAACATTTCTTGTCTCAGAACCTCCCACAGCTGACACTGGCCCCAGAAAAATGAGGATGACAACCTTTTCCAGATCACAGTGTACCAGAGAGGCAGCGTAGTGGGCATCTGGTCACGCTCCATTGTCACGTGAAAGGGAGGCAGGCAGGTGGGACCTGACTAAGCTGGGGCACCGTCTGCTCTAGAGTGTTTTGTGCTGCTAACCTGGGTGGGATGTTAGCTGTGCATCCCGCCCCAGGCAGGGTCAGCTCCCAAGCTGAGGCCAGGGAGCAGGAGGGGCTCCAGGGACTGTGAGGGCAGGACTGGGTGACTCTGGGCTCAGTACAGTTCAAGGAGCCCCAGTATCACCCAGGACCAGGTCAGTGACCACAGCAGGTGCCTGGTGTCCTCAGCTGGACAGCTGTTCAGCTAGGATCAGAAACAGTTCCTGCCAGGGATGGTAATCACAGCATACAAAGAGAAATCCCACATCAATAAAGTCATGGAGGGGGGAAGAAACTTAACTGTGAAGCTCAGGAGACAATGAACTTTTCCCTGATCCTTGTCTGCTAGACCTCTTAGATATTAGAGCAAGATGGGGGACATGTGTCAGGGTCCTTGCATGTCTGTCTCTGCTTCTGGAATTGGTAACCACCCCTTTACTGCCTTCTGAGCCACTTTTTCTGCACAAGACTTTGAGGAGCCAGGCACACAGTGGCACCCCATCACACTCAGAAGGAGCCCATCTTGGCTGTGCAAGGGTTCAGAGGCTCCAGCGCTCAGGAGAGAGCTGTCACTCTCTTGGGATTTAGAAGCTAGTTGGGTGAGATGAACACACAGCAGGAGAAAGGGCAATGAAGAGGGGAGGGGTGGGCACCTGCCTCAGCCCTCAGATGTCCTCATAGCAGCTCCACTTTAGAGATGTGGAAACTGAGACCCAGAGACTACAGGCTTCATCCAGAAGCACTCACATAGACAATGGTGGAAGCAGGAACTGAATCCAGGTCCTTGTGAATCTGGGAGAAATGAGCCAGTGAACGGGTGAACTGCATGCAGTGTCATGGAAACCCTTGCGGTCCGTGTCAACAGAGCTCCCATTCCCAAAGGACTTCTCAAGCTCCAGGAGAGGTGTATCCCCACAGACACTCTGTTCTCTAACTTCACTGTTCGGGGTCAAGGACAGGAGACCTGTCCCCACCCTGGACCCGCTCTAGAAGGTCAAGTCACTCCCAGTTCCCCAAGACTTGTTCTGCCCTCAATTGACTCCATCATCCACTCCAACCTGAAGGCTCTAGAACCTGCTGGGCTCCCTCCCCTTCCTTAGAGAAGCCAACATGCTCACAAGAGCCCTCAGATCAGGTGGCTCCTGGGGAGTCTCCATGCCCCAATGGGTGACTCTACACTCATGCCCATGTAGATAGCACTAACTGGACCTGGTGAGTTATTGAAAGATGGGGTGGGGGAGGTTGGAGAGTCTGGGGGAGGGTAGAGATAGGGAGTGTGTCGTGGGATATTGTATACTGTGTGAAGATGTGTCACTTGATTGGTTTAATAAAGAGCCAAATGGCCAAAAGCTAGGCAGAAAGAGATTAGGCAGGACTTCAGGGACAGAGAGGACTTGGGGAAGAAGAAGGCAGGATCGCCAGACAAAGAAGAGGCAGGATGGGCAGAGTAAAGGTAACAGAGCCACACAAAAGAAGGGAGATCAGAAGATAGAGGTTAAGTTACGTCATAAGAACTAGTTAGGAACAAGCCTAAGATAAGGCTGAGCTTTTATAATTAACGTAAGTCTCCATGTCATTATTTGGAAGCTGGCTGGTGGGACAGAGAAAGACCTGTCACAGGAGTGGAGTTGGATATGACCAAGGTACCTTATACACATGCACGAAAACGTCAAAGATCAGCTAAAGTAAGAAAGAGTCCCCAGACCAGCATGCCCTCTTGTACTGTTACCTCTGTCTCACCAGCTCTCAGTCCTCCCCTTGCTCAGCTTCCGTGGCTCCCACTCCCCTCAGCACATGGACACTGCACTGTAGCCTCCGGGTTTTCCCTGCCTCTGCCTAGAAAGTCCCTGGGCCAGCGTGCACTTGACTCCTTCCCTCCACCTCTTACGACTTTGCTTCAGTTCCCCACTGAAGCTGGCCCTGGCCACCCAGTGTCTAGCTGGAGTCCCACCTGCTTCTGTCCTGGGGTCTTCCTCTCCGTGTGAGACCTCATCTGATGTCGTGTTATACATTTCAAGAACACCAAGTCTGGAGGAAAGGGATTGACCTCCACTCTGTTCTGTTGAAGAAAAAAAAAAGACATCCAACAGAGAAGCCATTCCTCACTGTCCCTCGTGGTAGGTAGAGTGTCTGCCTCTGTCCCACCAAAGATGATGAAGGTGTCGCCCTGAGTTGAGACCGAAGAATAAGAAAGAGGCACCAGGTAAAGATGGGGGAGCAGCAAGTGCAAAGGGCCTGGCAGAAGCAGGCATCAGTGTGGTAGCAGTGGAGTGGGGGAGGGTGGGGGAATGGGGGAGGCCTGGCAGGAGCAACCATCAGTGTGGTAGCAGTGGAGTGGGGGAGGGTGGGGAATGGGGGGCTGGCAGAAGCAGGCACCAGTGTGGTAGCAGTGGAGTGGGGGAGGGTGGGGAATGGGGGGCTGGCAGAAGCAAGCACCAGTGTGGTAGCAGTGGAGTGGGGGAGGGTGGGGAATGGGGGGCTGGCAGAAGCAAGCACCAGTGTGGTAGCAGTGGAGTGGGGGAGGGCAGGGGGCTTGAGGGGGGCCTGGCAAGAGCAACCATCAGAGTGGTAGCAGTGGAGTGGGGGAGGGTGGGGGATAGGGGTGCTGGCAGAAGCAGGCATCAGTGTGGTAGCAGTGGAGTGGGGGTATTGATGAGGTGGGGGGGCTGGGGTTGGGAGCGCAGGCTCCCAAGAAGTCAGTAGGTGTTCCTGCCACTCCAGGTCTTGAAAGCAATGATGAGGATTTGAATTTTATTATAAGAGCAATGGGGAGCCATTGAAGGTTTCAGAAGTAGAGAATAAGATGATTTGGTTCATGTTTTTAAAGCGTCATTCTCACTACAGGGGGTGAGCATGGATGGAAGGGGGAGACTAGGGAGAAAGCCATGATGCCTGGTGTGCTCTGCCGAGTGAGACACATGAGTGAACTCAGTTCCCCACGGGGTAGACTCCAAGCTCCAGCTTGGCCATGGAGGGGGCACACTGAGAACCAAGCTCCGGCCAGCAGGGGAGTATGGCTGGGCCTGGTGACTCTTTTGTCCTCTGTACTTGGGGACCTCATAGCTGAACCCTTTGCAAAATGCCATCACCACAGGAGTCCCTCCATCCCCGACTTCCACACCCTGACAGTTGCTGTGAGGTGTTGGCCCCGGGCTTCCCTAGGCAGGCCAGCGCATCCTCTGAGGACACCCCGCCAGAGCTTGCGCACGGCCAGGCAGAAAGCTCATGTTTGCCTCCGCTAATTGATATAAATGACTTTCCTTTCACAGCCTGCACAGGCGCCGAGCACGGCCACGTTAATGGGGCTGGAGGAGGAAAATTAAGTGCTTCAGCCTGCCATCGTTCAAGATGAAAAATGGGAAGGGAGAAAAATCACTCCACCGAGAAAGAGATGAGCTGTGAGGAGCTGGAAGCCCCTGGGGAGGGGACAGAGGTTCCCCGGGGAGCAGACCAGACTCCTGGGGGACAGCATTGGCTGAGCGGGGTTGATAAAGAGGTCAGAGCTCCTCTTCCAGAAGCCTTTGTGCTCTTGTCTTAACCTATCCTATAGAGGTCAACTAGCATTGCTCCCTGACCACTGGACCAGTCAGGCCCAAAGCTGAAAGAACTGAACATCTAAACGAGTCATTCTGAAATCAAAGGGACCACATGACCCATAGATTGCATGTAAGTTTCACCACGTTGAACCCATTAGCTCATGTTTATCCCTCACCCAAATCCTGGGACCAAAGAGGTGAGATTTGTCCTGGCAGGGACTGTTCCCTTAGGTGCCTTAGAGGGACTTGGAGCAGGAAGAAGTAGCTGGGACCAAAGGCTTGCTGCTATAAGGTATCAGCCCTAGTGTGAGGTCCAATCTGCCCAGGGGTTCTTAACGGTCCCATAGATGTCTATCGCAAGACTGGAACTGTGTGTCCCAGCTAAACCTCACACCTAAGGTCCTAGCTGAGATGATGTTATTGTGTGGACGTCATTGGAAATGCATAAAAAGTGCTGACAATATGCCTGGCAAACAGTGGGCACTTAATAAATGCACACCATGATCAGTCACTACTTATTTCTGCACCCCTCACACACCCTAAGCCTGCAGGAAGTGTACTGTGTGGGACACACAGACGGGAAGTCACCAGTGTACACACAGCTCTGAGCCTTTCTGGGCTCCCAAGAGGCCTGGACAGAGAAACTTGGCTGCTCCCCGCAACCCCAGGCTGAGCTCACGAAGGACAGGGTCCCTTGATACAACTACTCCACTCTGTGGAATTCTCTCAGAGTCCCTTTGTAGACTCAGGTTCAGGAACATTAGTGCCAAAAGGGCTTCCACTTGGTCCAGATCTCAGGTGGCAAAGATAAGCAAACAGTGGCCCCAGTCCCAGGAGGGCACCACGTCCCCAGGGAGCTGTGAACTGTTGCTCAGGTGTCCTGCAGCAGCCTCTGCCCAGGGTCACAGCAGGGACTGACGGTGAACTAGCTTGCAGGTGGTCCTATCACTGCCTTGGTGTTGCAGGTAGGGAAACTGAGGCCCACAGAGTCTCAGGGCTTCCTTGCCCAGGCATGTCTATCTGAAGGCAGCTATGACTGTGTCTCAACACAAAATTGTCTAAATTTACTCTAACCATGATGCGATTTTCTGTCACAATCTTTTCTTTGTAAATCAAGAACCCTGTAATTGCATCTTGTAGTGATGTCAAAAGGTGGGACACCCCTGCTTCACCCATCCTGAGCTCAACCCAAGTGTCCCTATCATAAGCTCCATTCCTATTTAAAATATGTCATCCTCATGCCCTCAGTTCATTCTGGCAGGCTGCTCATAAGGGAGAGATAGGCGTGGGTGGTAGGGTGGGAAGGTCCCAGGCTGGGTGGTAGGGTGGGAAGGTCCCAGGCCTACACATGATGCGATGCTGGGGACGTGAGCACACCAGAAGCACTCACTCACCTTCTAGGTCTGGAGCACTGACATCCTGCAGAGGGACACAGTGCCGGTGTGTGAGGAAGCTGTGACAGGCTGTGTGTTTGATCGAGGACCGTGTGGCGGTGTTTGCAGGGTGATTGTAGATACTGTTTGGACTCAGACCTGAGTGCCAATCCCAAGTCTCCAGCTGAAGCCACTGACCTTTGAGGGTCTGCCGCAATGCTCACCTTCCAAGGACTTTGTCACACCACAGAGCTGAGGATGTTGTCTGCACAGGCCCATTGTCCGTGACGATGTCTCTTCTCCTTGACACGGAGCAGGCTCGAATGCCATTCCTGGGCGGAGTAGAGAAGAAGGCTGAAAGTGAAGGTCACTGACTGTCCATCAGTCCCAGCTGCCAGGAATCTTGCTGCTGTGACTCTGCTAGAGATATCCTCAGGTTCCTCAGTCCCCATGCATCCTCCCAGCTACACCGGCCTAAGCTGAGACCCAGCCTACAAGGGGCAGAGGCACATTCTCTGTGCACTGAAAACTCATCCAAGGGGCTGTCCTCTCTTTGCAGCAGGAAAGGTTCATCAAGATCAGCAGTTCTCAAGCTGTGGTCGTGACCCCCATGGGGTTTACATATCAAATATTTATATTACAAGTTACAATAGTAGCAAAATTACAGTTATGAAGTAGCAACAAAATAATTTTGTGGTTGGGGGGTCACCACAACATGAGGAACTGTATCAAAGGGTCACAACATTAGGAAGGTTGAAAACCACTGACAAAGATTAACTTGGATTATAGAAAGATAGCTGTTGTAGCACAAATAATAAAAACCCAGAGACAGATATTGGGGTTCAACCTGAAAATGAGAAAAGCAAAATAGCCAAGCCACTATAGAAAGCTTTTACCTCTACCAAATCTTCTGACCAAAAGGGCAATCCTACAATGCTGTCCACCGACCTCAGACTCCACACTCCCCTGAGTTCCTGTCTCTTCCCCCGAATATTCTTCTCTCTGCCCAGCCTATCACTCCTGTCTCCACCTCTCTTGTGCTGGAATTAAAGGCATGTGATCCCAAGTGCTGGGATAGCCTTTGTATGAGTTTCTCTTTTAGACAGATCTGTCTGCCTCTGCCTCTTGAGAACTGGGTCCTGGGATTAAAGGTGTGTGCCACCACTCCCTGGCCTGTATGGCTGATTAGTGTGGCTGCTTTGCCCTCTGATCTTCAGGCAAGCTTTATTTATTAAAACACAAATAATATACAATTGTAATCTGTCAAGAGCACATGGTGCTCTTGCAGAAGACCCAAGGACGTGAGTTAAGTTCCTAGTGCCCATGTCAGACAGGCCACAACTACATGCAGCTCCAGGGGACCCAATGCCTTTGGCCTCTGTAGGTACCTGCACTTTGCACGTACCCCCACACAGACATACATGCACACATATAGTTAAAAATGATAAAAATAAATCATTTTTAAAAGATTAACATGCCAATGAAGCCAGTTTGCAGAGAAAGTCGGGATACCCTTCATCATTGGGCTTCCCAACACCAAACAGGGCATGTACAAGAAAAGCGCAGGCTACACAGACGTGGGAGATGTGGGTGTCACATGTCTCCTGGCCCAGTGCTTTCTCAATTGCCCCCTATTCTTGGGAGTCCTCTTCCCTTGCTTAGTGATCTGTCTCTTTTTCTGCTTCTAATCACGTGTGCTCAGTGTGGTCCTTTGTCTTGGGACACAAGAACCTGGATAGAACAGAGAACAGAGAGAGAGACTCATTCACACATGTAACAGTGTATTACCAAGCCTTTCCCTCTCCGAGTCTTGATGTCTTTTCAAAGATGCTGCCCTGGGAGGCCCCCCTTCCCGCCAGCCTCACTCCCTGTCCCCAGGTGCCTGTTCTGACTGCGTCCCCTCTTGCAAACGTGTCGCATCACCACCGAGCAGGTGGCACAAGTTACTCCTGTGTGATGCATCTTTTGCTTAGCGTCTGTGGTAGGTGAAGCCCACAAATGTCTATAGCATCTCACAGAGGCCTGTCAGCATCCCAGTGTCCTCATTTCCTCGCCTTCAAGCTCCCCAGGGTCCCAAGAAATGCTGAGCTGGAATCGTTTGTCAGCACTTCATTCCCCGGTGCAACCGAGGAAGAATCACAGCCTGTGGGAGTACTGATGTCATGAGGCCACACCTTGTCAAAGAGTTCAGGGGCTGAGAGCAGATTCCTCTTACTGTTTAGGTAGAAGCCCTACTGGCACCCATTTATACCCAAAAAGGTTGAAATGTTTGGGATCTCCAGCTTGGGGCCCCATTCCACACTCAGGTCTCACTCATTCCATTCCAAACCCCACCCTCAGTGCACCAAGCAGTGGTCCCTACCCTGGAGCTGCCCTCTTCAATCTTGCCCCCCAAGAAAGCCCACCAAAAATCAGCCCCTCCTTGAGTCTTCTCAACACCAAACCTGTAGACTACTTAAGACCTGGTAGCCATATTTGCCTCGTGATTCCTCTCCTGCCCTCCTGAGGGTCACCCAGGAGCTGCTTTGCTCTGTTCATTAAACTTGGATTTAATAATCCAGTTTGATTGGCTTATTACATTGGTGGTGGCGGATTTCCATTAACCGGGGATTTAAATCTATCACTTACCCTTCAGTCCCTTTCCCCTTGTGAGGACACAGCAAGGAGGCACCAGTCCTTCCAGAACCTTGCCCTTAAGCCTCTCAGCCTCAGAGCCCTAAAAATTAGTCCTGTTGCTGGTCATTTGTCCAGTCTGAGGAACAGCAGCGAAACGGACTGAGATACTCACATAGCCCCTGTTCATTGATGAGGAGGGCTCCAGGATGGAGCGGGAGAGTGCAGAGGGAATGTGGGAGGATGAGGATACCCTGCCCTTTCTCCAGGGATCATCTCAGTGCCAGAGGCCAGAGCTAGCCTGAACCTGACCACGACTCTGGAGAAGCAGAGGCAGCTACACCTGGTAAAGAGTTCGCCGGCTGCAATGAGCATCCCAAGACCCCAACAGTCATGGACTAGCGTCTTGTTTTGAATGCCCTGAAAATCCCGCTAGCCCCGGAGGTGATTAGCTTCTGCATCCTTGCCCCTGGCTACAGCTCTGTTCTCCACTTGTCCCCTGTGCTCACCTACCTTACATACTGTCTTCAGAAAGCTAGCTTAAGTCACTGCTAAACCGTACATTTCAACAAGGCCCTGGACTGATGCAGGCAGCCGTGCATGAACAGCACACGGAGAGCCTCCCTCTGGAGCCGTAACCCCATTTATTAAAACCGCCCTTAACTACCAGGCTTCCAGGACTAACGTCTCTAACTCAGGAACATGTGCCCTGAGCCTCTCTCTCAAGTCCCAGTACTGATGCAGAGGGACAGCTGGGGTGGGAGGTAGGGAGGTGGAAGGCAGGAGCCGCCTGTCTTAAATATTTTAAGAGGAGGCTGGCCAGCCAACCAAACTTGCTTTCCCCAGCGTCAGCCTGGGAGGGTTGTAGAAAAACAGACCCAGTTTTTTTCGGTGACTAAACCTCCCCGCTGCAGAGGGCCATGGCTGAAGTCACCCTGACACCTTTCTCTGTGGCTTCCTTTAGTGGACTGCCCAGCCCCTGGCTGATATTTAAATTCCAAGCCCAGCACACACATCCTGCTGGGACAGCATTTTCCAAGCACCCTCTGCTCACACTGAAGCTCAGGATGATCTCCTGTGCCATCTCCATGAACCTGCTATGCAGTTATTTGGCAAGTCTTTTCAAATCGGCCTGTCTTGGGGCTAGTAAGTTGGGAAAGTCCTGACTTCATAAGCTTGAGGACCCGAGTTCAATCCTCCAGCACCCATGTTAGAGTCAGGCATAGCAGCACACATCTGTAAGCCCAGTGCTGGAGATGTGGGTGAAGGGAGGAGACAGGTAGCTCCCAGAACCTCATGGCCCAGCCAGCTAGCCAGATCAGTTTCTGGAGCTCCCCAGAACCTGCCTCATTCCACCCACAACCCCAATAGTGAGCAGATACAACCTCCGAGAGGCAGCAGGCTCTGCTTGTCCAGATCGGTGCAGATGCCCTGTGGGTCATCACAGTCCCCACCTTTCCCTACTACTTCCTCAGCCCCGAGATTGGAGGAAGGGACACGACTTATAGCACGTGGGTACAGGGCTGTTTCCTACGGGACTCAGGGAGCAAAAGTGTGGGTTGCACCCACACCTCGATCAAAAACAGAAGTGGTAAAGACAGAGTCTAGAAAGGGGGTCGGGCTGGGTGTCTGTCACATTCTCTGAGCCCAGCTTCTTCAGTCCTGGGTGCCACATTAGCTTAGCCAGGCAGAACTGGGACAGGCTGGCAGACGGCACAATCTAGTTTTGTTTGGGTTTAGTTTTGGTTAGCTACCAACTTCCATTTTATTTTGTAATTGATACATTTTGCTTCTGGCTCTTCTAACAGGTCATCAGTGAACGGATTCATGCTGTACCCTCTTTCTCCATGTGGGAAAACACCCTGACTTTTTGTATATTGCAAAACCAAGCTGTTGCTGTTTTTAGCGATGAAAAGCCCAGGTTTAAATTTGGCTTCTGAAACCACAGTCAATTAAGCAGATGTTGGAAAGGTGGCGTTGAACTTCGTTTATGAAGGCTGGAGCAGAAAGAGGAAAACCACGTGACTTCTTCCTCACCACCTGTCGCAGGCTCTGCCCCAGAGGCTTCTGGGAGGAAACTCTGCTGTGGCCCTCTGACGGGAAGGAGGCCTTTGAGAGGCCCTGGGCAGGGTGGGTTTGCTGTGATTTTCGGGACTGAAATTCCTGGTTGTTCCTCTCTGAGACACTCCACATAGAAATCATTCTTGCCTATTTTTTGTGGCTTCCAGGCTGCGAAGCATAGCCCAGAAGGTGTGCTTGCAACTTCATCTCGGCAGAGCCTGGAAACCCACCCCTAGCCTCGTGCCCCACCCCTAGCCTCGTGCCCCACCCCTAGCCTAGAGCCCCACCCCTAGCCTCGTGCCCCACCCCTAGCCTAGAGCCCCACCCCTAGCCTAGTGTCCCACCCCTAGCCTAGAGCCCCACCCCTAGCCTAGAGCCCCACCCCTAGCCTAGAGCCCCACCCCTAGCCTAGTGTCCCACCCCTAGCCTAGTGTCCCACCCCTAGCCTAGAGCCCCACCCCTAGCCTAGAGCCCCACCCCTAGCCTAGAGCCCCACCCCTAGCCTAGTGTCCCACCCCTAGCCTAGAGCCCCACCCCTAGCCTAGAGCCCCACCCCTAGCCTAGAGCCCCACCCCTAGCCTAGTGTCCCACCCCTAGCCTAGAGCCCCATCCCTAGCCTACTGTCCCACCCCAGCCTAGAGCCCCACCCCTAGCCTAGAGCCCCACCCCTAGCCTAGAGCCCCATCCCTAGCCTACTGTCCCACCCCAGCCTAGAGCCCCACCCCTAGCCTAGAGCCCCACCCCTAACTTAGTGCCCCACCCCCATCCCAGTTCTCTCCCTTTCTCCCCCTGGTTTCCCTCCTCTACTTTCAACCTCTACACATACCAATGCCATCTGCCCAGCAGCTCAACACAACTTAGAGTCCCCTCTTCCCCTCCACCCTCTCCGACCCCGACTCTCTCCTTTCCTTACAGCCTCTCCTTCCCCATAGCCTCCTGCCAACCCAGAAACCCATCTATGAGCCCTGCCTACCTGCAAATCAGGGTTGGAGTTGGTCCGTCTCTCTCACACTCACATTGCCTTACAGGCTTATGGGGGCCCAATGGGGCCCTACTCCAGGGCCCCTCTGTCCTTATGCCTGCACCCTGCCCACCTTCACTTGAGGGGGAGTCTTTCCCTTCTCCATGTTGCTGAGCTTCTGAGAAGGACTTAGAGCCTCCTTGCCTTTGACATCTCTCTTCTTCCAGCTCACAAACACAGGTGCGTCAGTCATCCCAGGAGGCAGAGAGTCGTGGTGTTTAATAACTGTTCTCACGGCAGCCAGCTCTGCGGCGACCTTCCATTTATATCAGTGAATGTTGGATACTATTCCCAATCCAAACCCACTCAAGCGTAAGAACACAAGGCCAAGTTCAGAATAACCTCAAATTTTAGCAGGAATGGCCCTTGTGCTGTGGACAGGATAGTGTGAGTCTGTGCAGAGCGGGTACAAGGGATCCCCATGTCCCCAAGACAAAGACAATGACTCGTTGTGTGGATGGCCCAGCCTGGGCTCCTAGGGACACTGGTCACAGTCTCCATAAGAGCGGGTCTGAGAGAGGGAAAGGTATACCTGTGTGAATGTGTGAAGGGGTGGGCTCACCTGTGTGTGAGCGTCGGGGTCAGAGGTCAGTCAACTCATGGTGGCAAATGTGTGACGTGGTGGGCTCACCTGTGTGTGAGCATTGGGGTCAGAGGTCAGTCAACCCGTCAACCCATGGTGGCGAATGTGTGAAAGGGTGGGCTCACCTGTGTGTGAGCGTCGGGGTCAGAGGTCAGTCAACTCATGGTGGCGAATGTGTGAAGGGGTGGGCTCACCTGTGTGTGAGCGTCGGGGTCAGAGGTCAGTCAACTCATGGTGTTTTCTTCAGCTGTTCTACACATTGTTGTCTCTTGCTGAGCCTGGGACTGACTAGACTAGACAGTTTGCTCAGTGCACTTCGTCTTGGTGCTGGCTTACACTGTGCCTGAGTTTGAGTGCTCTGCCAGGACTCTGCATAAACACTTTGTCCAATGAGCCATTTCCCCAGCCCCAATCACAGAATTTTTTCTTTTCTTTTTTCTTTTTTTCTTTCTTTTAGTGCTGACAATTGAACTCAAGGCTGTGTATATGCTAGGCAAGTGCTCTACTAGTGAACTACATCCCCGTCCCAGCCCCCGTCCCAGCCCCCGTCCCTGTCCACATCTACATCCCTGTCCCCATCCCATCCCATCCCAGCCCCATCCACATCCCATCCATATCCTCCCATCCCCATCACACCCACATTCTCCCATCCCCATCACATCCCCATCCCATCCCCATCCCCATCCCATCCCCATCCCCATCGCATCCCCGTCCACATCCCTATCCCAGCCCCATCCATATCCCCATTCACATCCTCTTCCCCATCCCCATCACATCCACATCCCTATCCCAGCCCCATCCACATCCCCTCCCCATCCGCATCCCCATTCCATCCACATCCCCATCCCAGTCCCACAGATTAGTTTGAAATGACATAAGTAGTGAGCCCTGTCCAGAGTGTCTCCATCCTGCCTTGAGCTCCCTGTTCAAATGACAGGGATCCTGGGGTCCTTGTGATCTATATCACATACAATACCCACACACCTTACAAACAAGAAGCAAGAGGAGCCAGTTTCAGCTGCTCCATCTGAGCCAGTCCCCTCAACAGTGGGGCTGTGAAGCTTCCTGTCCTGGCCTAGAAGGAAGCCCGGGATTGTCCAGTGGAGAGGCCTCCACCCCACTTCCCAGAGAACCATGGAGCTGCAAGAGGAAGAGTGGGAAGTCACAAATCATGAATATTCTTGACTCTACATCTGCGTGCCACCAGAGACCAGTGCCATCACTCTAGTGGCCCCTCACCTGCCCATTCTCCATCTCCCAAAAGAACCCTAGTCACTCTCAGAGGACCAGTCAGCTGTGGCAGAGGTAACCTGGCCTTTTGTGGAGCGTAAGACGCCCTGACTTCCACCCAAAACTGCATCACTGCTCTGGGAGCTGATGAACACCACAGTCCCTGAGGAACCCCGAGACCACAGATCACCCCAACAGACATTCTGGGTGAGAAGATGTGTGTGTAGAGATGCCTGCAGTAATGACAGTTAGAACAACAAGCATCCTAACTGGAGCGATTCTACACCCACCCAGGGAAGATGGTACAGCACGGTGAAGGCTATAGGTGCTGGGTTCAAATCCTGGATCTTCCACTTATGGTATCTGCATGTAATGTACACATGCAGACTTATGATGAAGGCATAAATCACAAACAATCCCACACCAGTTTGGAATTATGATTAATAGGATGGTATTTATTTAAATGGGAAAAAACTTACAGATCACCATTCCAGACAACAGCCCTCTGTGCAATCAGGAAGGAGTCTAGTCCCTGGAAGCGGAGCCGGAAGCAAAAAAAAAGAGAGGGAAGTGGCCACTTTTTTAAAGGGAGAGAGACCACACTCCAATGGGCTGGTATCTCAGCAGCTATTGGCTGAAGGAGCGGAAGGAGCTCCTGCAACACCTCCCCGTTTTGTTTAAGTAAGAGAGTTCTAAACCTACTATGAAATTATATACAATAAGTACAAATATTCTATTCTAACTAGTTTAAGTCTTACATAATAAATAGCTTGGCCAAGTCATGAGTGGAAAGTAACTACATTTATATAGTCTTCAACCCCATCGAAGATCTGAGAAGGGAAATAATGTTACCTGACTAATTAGGAAGTGCAATCAAACAACTTCCAAAACATGCAACAAATCACAGAGACAACTAGCTACCTGGGCAATCACCCAAGGTCACATTTGCAGTGTCGAAGCAACCAACTTTGGCTAAGGCCTAATGTAACTGACATACCATTTTCAAAGGCAAGAAACTTCTCAGAACTATCTTACCCTGTCTTGGCAGGATATGACAGTCCTGTTTTTTCCATTCACAGATACTCTGTACTTCTGTCAGTGGTTGAGGTATGGGCATTTCTTTGCCCAAAGGCCAGTTCTGCCAAAAAGAAAAGCTCCAGGTGGAGAGTCTTTGGTGCTCAACATTCTCTCGGGAATAAATCGGTGTTGCCAGAAGCAATTGTGTCTCACTACCACAAAACTCTAAGTTAGATTAAAGGCCATTTTCTACAGCTCTTTGAAGAGGTTGAAGATTATCTATCTATACTGAGTATAATCTCTATGTATCTAAAGAACCTGATTAGTCTAATTATAAATGACAACTTAGAATACTATTGATCTATATAATTCTCAATACCTATCTAACTTAAAGACTAAGATAATAAACAACTGTGAAACAAATGAGGATAATGACCTCAACAGACTTACATGTGTGTGTAACTACAGTGGATAAATACACACGTGGTCCCCTGATTTTCTTCCTGTTCTTCTGTCCCAAATCCCCATCATACCTATAGCTTTTTTTTTTTACTTGATTTTATAATTTATTTTTTCTATAGCTTTTCTTATGCGTGTATGTGAGCTTGTGTGTGCATGTGTGTGTGTTGTGTGTGATACACGTGTCAACATTCATCATATTCATCTGTGTAGTCCAGAAGAGGACATCAGGTGTCCTGCTCTGTCACTTACACCTTGACACTAGGTCCCTCCCTGAACCTGGACCTAGATTGGTAGCCAGCAAGCCCCAGAGACAGCCCTGCCTCCATCCCCCCAGTCTTTCATGTGCCAGGCTGTGCTGGATCCTCATGGTTATACAGCAAGTGTTCTTACCCACTGAGCCACCTCAGCCCCCAGTTGGCTTCTCTTTTGTAGAGCACTCTGTCCTGCTGCTTTCCATAGAGAGTCTTCCACAGAAAATTATAACTCACACCTAATATTCTGCTTATTCCAGCCACGGTTTCTATGATACACATTTATTGATCCTAAGAGAGAAATTGGGGTTCAACCACCTGGTGGCTCAGTTGGAGATTCCCCAATCTGTCCTTCTGTCACCTTGCTGCTGTGACTGGGCTCTCTCCCCTCACATTTGCGTTCAATGGCTTCCTTTGTGGTCACCCTACTTCTGCCCTTGACGCTGACAGTCATGCATGAAGCCGGAGGATCACCTCCTCTGCTTAAAAACGCCTTAACCAACGTCCCTAGAGTACCATCCAAGTCCTCCCTGCAGCCTTTGGGGTCCCACGTGACTCCGCCATCCTCACTAAGCTCAAGGTCATTCTGAAAAGTTCTGCCTGGAAACAACCTTCCCGGAATAGCATCCGCCAGCCGCCCCCTGCGGCCGCTTCTAAATGCTGCTGTGTTCTCAGCTGCCAGCTTTCAGTGCCAGCCCCGAGTGCTGATGGCATCCTGGCTTCCCATCCTGCCTGATCACTGTCTGAGCGTCCATATGCCTGCGCCTCCAACGTGAGCCTCGGCTCAGTTTCACACACACCGAGTCTGTTTTTGGCAGCTAGAAAATAGGTCTGTGTTTTTAAGAATGAATCTGGCAAGGTACAGGTTTGCTGAAGATCAGCACCACTGTGAACCAACTGTGAGGGCTCCCCTTGACAATAGCAGTAATCCAAGCTCCATTGTCCTCGGACAGCGGCAGGCGTCCCAGGCCCACTGCTCACCGGGTCAGTTAATACCTCTGCCCCCCGCCCTGCAGATCCTTGGGACATGGCTTCATCATCCCTGTCCCAGGTTCTCTGTGTCCCACCCACACACCCTCATTCCCAGCCTTGCATCAGGACCTTTGTGTCTGCAAGGCTGTCCTTTTGATATCTGTCTCTGAGCTGATAGTGACAGCAGGCAATGGACTCAGCAGGACTGGGGCACTACAGCTGGGTTATCTGTTGCCTCTTTGGGGGTTGCGGGAGCCACGTTTCCTTGCTTATCTGTGCATTCTCAGATGTAGTGAAGAATTAGGATATGGATGTTCACCTCAGAGAGGCCCAGGGCCTGCACTGAGAGCAGGAGTCACACACTGTCTTCTGGGTCGAACTCTAAGAGTCTTTCCAAAGACTTGAAGCCACAGCAGAATCTGCTAAAGTCCAGAGAACTGGAATTGGCCAGCAGGCAGACTGTCTGAAGAACTTCCCAGAAGCTCTCAAGTATATACTCTCTTCCCAGGCTTCAGGGTATGCAGGCAGGAGGTCAAGCCCCAAGTCGGTTATCAGCTTGCCTCTGCACGACCAGCACCTCTCAGCAGCCAAATCCCACACAGTGAAAAGGTGGTTCTCAGGGGACTGGGGAAATTGACAGGTTCATTCACTTTTGCCCTTCATCTGATGTGCAGCGGAGGTGGCCAGCTTGGGCTGAAAGGGAGCCCATCCTCTGTCGGTATCACGGTATCACGGACCACAGGTTTTATCCCAAATCCACCAAACTGAGACTCAGTCCCCGCCATGAGCAAACCAATAATAGTAAAAAGCATGGGGGTGGGGTGGGTGGAATGCAGCCACTGTAGCCCCAACCAGGACAGGCGTGTATCAAAGCCCTTGATCAATAGATTTCACACAATGAACATTCTTCTTGGTTTTAAATTGCACACTAAAATAAAATTTAAAAATTGGATATTACAGGTCTGGGTAGTTAGGGAAAGAGTCAATCACAGCCCTCTAAACAACTATCCTAAGAAGGGTGTGGTGGAGGGTAGAATGATGGCCTTAGCTGGGTGGTCTCCACCCTCTCACTCGGTGAGTCTGCAACACCTGCAGACAGAGTCTTTAAATCTCATTTGTTTTAGACAGGAAACAGGCTGGGTGTCTTGGGTGGAAGCTGTATCCGTGGCTGTGACCTTGGAGTCGGGCTGTCCCAACTGCCACAGGAAACGCAACCACCACTGCAGAGTCCACCTGATTGTCCCCGATGCTGGTTTAACACCGCGGGTCCTGACACCCTGGAACTCATTTCTTCGTGGGAGCCCCCAGCAGTCCACTGTGGGAACACACTGAATAGAACACAACCTGCCTGTCCCAAGCACTCCGTAGTGTCAGATCCACTGGGTGATATCCAGTGTTCTGCTTCAAAGCTCAGGCCGCCTCTCTGCATCTCTGCATCTCCACGGATAGGCTGGTGTGGGACCTGAGGCTTTCTCTTTGAGCCTCCCAGGAGCACACTAGCTTGGGACAGATGGTTTCATGAAGGTTATACAAACCAGAACAGCTCTAGCGGTGAATGTGGCCTGGGGCTTCTGTTAGCTCTGGGGGAACCGCGCCAGGGTCCCCATTGTCACAAAGTTGGCTCCAAACGTGCCTTGCAAGAGCAAATCGCTTGACAGTCACCTCTAGTGCCTCAGCTCCTGGGGAGGGACAGTGTGCTTTCGGCCACAAATCATAGCATCGCCTGCTAATTTCACTGGCGTTCCCCTTAAAACTCAGCTGTCAGATAGCAGCGCTGCAATTGCATTAGGAAAAAATATCTGTTTATGTATGTTTTGAGAAATTGCGATTGTGAAAAATAAGAGCGTGAGCTACCATTAAGTTAGAGGGAGGAAAATTACATGCCATGTTGCCTCCCTGGGTGAGAGATGCAGACGCGGGTTTATTGCAGCACACCCAGGCTAATCTTCGCAGCCCGCTACCCGTTTCCCCTTAATTACATCTAATTGAATAGTCTAATTTATACTAATGTCCAATGCGGAGCAGGGCAGGAAGGGAGGGCTAGTGCTGAAGGTGCAGGATCACGAAGCACCTTAGCCGTGGTGGTCTGTGAGCTGTTCTGCGACACTGATTACCAGAAATTTGTCTAGCTGAAGACAGTTAACACGCTCTGCTAAAAGCACAGATGAGATGACAGTTTGGCTAGTCGTGACACTGTCCACCCATCATTGTCTTTGGGATGATCTCAGGGATGTTGGAACTTTCAGCGAGAGAAGACTGGCCCTGTGGCGCCACGGACATGCTTGTGATGGAGCTTGGGCAGAGGAGGACAGGAAGAGTGTGGCCATGCCTCTCTGTGGACCAGGCAGGGTTATGGATCTCGGGAACACAGGAGTTTCCCCAAGAGAAGGGTCAGGTTCAACCACAGTGCAAACCTACCACGGGCTCTCTGGCAGCCCAGCTGCTTTGACGGCCCCTTCCAGAAACTCACCTAGGAGCTGAGCCACGGCAATTAAATAAGAGTAATGCAGAGGCCCCTAGGCCAGACCCAGGTTCTCCCCAAACTATGTTCCCACTGGCTAGTGACCTCCTGGGACTCAGCTCCCTCGTCTTAAGAATGGGACAGTACCAAGGACACTGCCAGCTGTCACGTGGAGAAGATGGAAGGGCACGTGAATGCCTTCCTCTAAAATCTTCCTGGGTCATTTCATAGCAGTGATCTGGGTCCCCAGGGAGAAGGCACCAGAGGGAAGTCACTCATGAAACCCTGAAGATAGGCGCTAGCTTCAAGCCATGAGAACATGGCCCAGTCTGTGACATGAGAGTCTCAGGGTGAACTCATCCATTGCACAGATAGGAAGTTACACGCTGGGCTGCCACAAACAGTCGCTATAAGTAGGGCCTGGGCCTGTGTCTGGAAGCAAAAGCAACATCAGATAGCTCTAAGATGGGAAGAGTCCTTTGTCCTTGACTCTCCTCAGAAAGCATCAGGGGTGGTGTTTCTATGTCTATAACCCTATCAGTCAGGAGACTGAGACAGGAGGATTGTGAGATTGAGGTTTGCCTGAGTTACATAATAAGACTGCCAATAAACAAAAGACTAATGGCGGGGGGGGGGGGGGGGGGAGGAGGGACGGAGGGAGAGGAGCTGCTGGGGATGCTGGGGACAGTCTCTGATTGACAGTTCCTCCCCCTCTGCCCAGCTGTGCTAGTCTCACTGCCTTGATGAACCGTGTCGAGATCCTTCTCACCTCCGGACCTTTGTCCCTGCCGGCTCTGCCCCAGTTACCTGTCTTCTAGCCAGGGTTCATGGCTCCATTTACTCCTCTCTCCGCTCAGATCTCTCATCTCCATAGAGCTGAAGAGCCGTCCCAAACTGCACACGAGGATAGCTGTGCCTTCGGTAGGTATACAAAGCATTACCTGTCAAAGGGATAAGTCTATGATGGAGAAAACTCGCCCCCAACCCCTGCTTCCCATTGTACTTTCAGCTAACCAGTCACTGCCTTGATTTGAAATGAAGTTCAAAGGTTTTTTTTTTTTTTTATGAAAAAAAAAATTCAAAAAGTACCAGAAAAGATGTGCACACAGGACACAAGTCAGATCAAACTCTACTCTATGAAAGCTCACGGTGTAGAAAAAACTGTGTCATGCAGGCCACCGAGCTCCACTTAGTGTGGATTTGATATAACAAAGAAACACGCAACAGTCACTGTTCTCAGTATGACGGGGCAAATGCTGCTTGAAGCCAGAGCTGGCAGGTTGTGGGGCCACTTTCCTCACTGGCATCCTGGGCAGCACACGCAGGCCTTCAAAGTTCATGCCCAAGCCTCAGTAGCCTCCTTGGCCCGTGGGAGATCAAAGCAGGTGGCCCTGGGTGATGCTTCTCATTAGTTATGTGCGAGGCTCGCATAGGGGACTGAATGGAAAATGAGGCTCGTAATTATTTCTGAAGATGAGCACTCTGGCTTTAGCCCATGAAGGCTTACAGGCCCTGCAAACAGTTTGGCCTCGTAGGCCTGCGTAGTGTGCTGGCCCTCCCGGCAGAGGAACCGACATTTGCTTTAATGTCCTCTCCCTTCCTAGTACGGGGCTAGTAAGATGAGCAGTCAGTTAAGTGCTTGCTATGCAAGCCTGAGACCCTGAGCTTGACCCCTCTCCTCGTCCCTGTGCTCGGTACCAAATCAAACTCCAGTCCTTAGCTCCCAGAGCCCCAGAGGACCATGATGGGCATGGGATTCCCTATGCCACCAGGGTCTCCGCAGAAATCACTCTGAATGGTTCTGCTGCACTGAGGAAGGAGAAGCCTAGGGTCCTAGCTTCATGGCCGCTGATCAAAAGCAGCTTTAGGAGAGAAGGGGTTTATTTGGCTTACAATTCCAAGTCACAGTCCATTGCCGAGGGAATCAAGGCAGGGACTTGAAGACAGGCCTGCTTGCTATTCTACTCAGCATTGCCTCCAACCAGGGAACTCACTTCACAGCCAAAGAAGCAGAGCGTGAACCAGGAGGGGCATTGCTAGCTGGCTAACAGAGAAGCTTAGGTTCAGCCAGCTTTCTTACACAACTTGGGACTACCGGCCTAGGGAATGGTGGGCTAGGCCCCCCTCTATCAGTTAGCAATCAAGACAGTCCTGCACAGACACGTTCAGAGGACAACCTGATCTAGGCAATTCCTCAGTTGAGATTCTCCTCCCATATAATTCTAGACTGATTTAAGTCAACAGAGCTAACCAGGACGCCTATTGTCTGGTGATTTGGAACCAGGAGCCGCCTCTCTGGACCCATTTCCCAGATCTGACGCTGGACTTGGGCTAGACACCATTCAAATTCTGGTTGGTATTTAATGTTCTGTGGTTTATTTATTTATTTGACCCAGCATGCTGTCTGCAAACAAAACTCTAACCATGGCCCATGTGGTGGTTTGAATGACAGTGTCCCCTGTGGGCTCAGATGTTAGTTGGTGACTGTTTAAGTGTGTCTAGGAGATGCCTTCCTGGAGGAAGTGCGGCACTGGGGCTTTGAGTTTAGAAGTCACGCTGCATTCCCAGTTCACTCTCTCTGCTTCCTGCTTGAGGTCTGAGATGTGAAATGTTCAGCTTTCTGCTTCCAGATGCTGCCACCGTGTCTGCTACCTGCTTCCATGCTGTCCCTAACATTATGGACTCTAACACTCTCGAACCACGAGCCCAAATACACTTTTCTACAAATGACCTTGGTTGTGGTGTTTTAGCATAGCAACAGAAACTTAACTAATACACTAACTGTTTACAATCATTGATAAACAGGCTCCGCCCCTACACTATCCAGTTGCTGGGACTATTTAGAGACCTGCACTGTTTCCTTCTCTCCTGACTGAGAACAAACACCTGACAAGAAGCAATTAAAGAAGGAAAAGTTTACTTTGAGGGACTAGAGTTGATTGTGGTGGGAAGGGACGACGGCAGGCCCCTGTGGTGTCGGGAGGACATGACAGTCGCTTGCTCACATCTCGGGGGACCAGAAAGCAGAAGAACAGGGATGGTAGAATTCTGATGGCTTTCTCCCTTGTCCCCGTTTACTTAGTCCGGGACCTCAGCCTCGTTGTGTCTTTTTACTGAATCCAGAACCTCAGCCCCTGGAATGCTCCGTGGATTTACCTTCCTCAGTTAAGTCTCTCTGGTAAGGTCCTCTCAGAGGGGTGTCTCCTAGGTGGTTTTAAATCTGGGAAACCTGATAATGAGAATGACCCAATACAGACCTCAAAGACAGAGACTTGTACGTGTTATTCTCCCGGGGGGCGGGCAGGGACTTCTCACTTCCTACTATAGAACCATAGGCATGAGCATCACTAGTCTCTCTGTGTGTGTGTGTGTGTGTGTTATTTCATTTTTGTTGTTTTTGAACTGTGACATGGCCTCTTTCTCTGTTGTCCACGTGGGCTTCAAACCTACAATCCTCCTGCCTCAAACTCCTAAATACTGAGATTACAGGCATGCATTGCCATGCCTAGCATGACATTGTGTTTATAAAATGCAATCATTTCACTTCCTGCTTAAACCCTCTCTAAGCTCCCTTTCCCTATAGAGTCAGAGCCACAGCTTCTGTCGGGGACCCTGAGGCCCTGACACCCCTGAACGAGTGCCTGGACCCAAGACAGAATGCAGACTCTGTTCCACGCCTCTGACTAGCCTGGTTTTGCTTCTGTTTGGACTGAAGCAGACACCACCACACCCCCACACCCTTACAGCCTTTATATTTGGCCAGATTTTCCTTTGGGCTCAGTTCAAATATCCCCTCCTCCAAGAGACCCCCTGACCCTATTTTCAGTGGCCCCTCCTGCCCTGCCTGTACTTCTTACTTCTCAGTCACACACACACCACAAGTATGCATTTGCTTGTGCCTCCCTCACTGTGACACAGTCCCTTCCACACAAATGACGTCATCATGAAGGCAGGTACTGTATTGTTACTTTTCTCATGATTTTGACAAAGCACCGTACAAGAAGCAATTCGGGGCTTCGTTCTGACTCATGGTTCTATGGGATTGTTCCGTCAGGGTTGGGAAGACTTGAGTTCTGGGAGGAAAGTCATAGTGGTTGGGCAGGAGGATGGCTGTACACACTGTAGTCAGGTGACGGTGTGGACAGGGAATGAGGACCTCAAGTCCCGCCCCCAGGGACTACTTCCTCCAGTAAGTCTCCACCCCTAAAAGGACTCCAAGCTTCCCAAACTGAGCTAAGGACCAAGTGTTTTGAAATACATGTGCCTACTGCGGGGGTGTGGGTGGGGTGGAGGCGTTGACATTTTGAATTCAAACCACAATGCCAAGCCTGGCTGTGTCATTAGCTTCCAGATCCCATCACCTAGAACAGTGCCAAACATCTAAGGGCTCAAAAAATATGAATAGAATAATTAAATGACTTGATTAATTAATGCACGCATGAATGCGCTCTGGAGCTGAGGAGAATTTTTTAAAGAAAATGGATTGCTGCGGAAAAGAGCCTGAGATTTCAGTGGTTTGTCAGACTGAACGGGCTGCTGGGAGGAAGCATAGAGACTTGGGTTTTACAGGCCAGCTGGTCCGCCATGCTGATCGGGCCTGGGCTCTGTGTATGTGGCTACTGCGGCAGGACAGCAAGTCTGCTGTGTGGGCATCCTGAGCTAAGCACAGCAGCTCTTCAGGCTGGATCTCTATGCAGCTAGAACACCTTTGACCTAAGGCACTTCTGCAGGTAGTCAGTTGGTAAATGCAAGCCTGTGGGGAACACATGGTCAAGGGTTTTGGGTATCTGATGCACAGAAGTCCAAAGAGTCATATACCCTCACGACCATGTCATGGTTCAAGATACCAAAGTCAAAAGCAGGCTGGGTTAGGATCCAAGAGATTTCCTGAATACTGGGCTGAAGGTGTGTGTGTGTGTGTGTGTGTGTGTGTGTGTGACGGAGAGAGTGAGAGAATCTTGCATCTGAATAGCCCTAGAGTAAAAACCCTATTGGCAGCATGGAGATTTGCACACATTTTAGCTCCGATTTCCACTCTAAATGGCAGCTGCTGTCGCTGCCTGGGGACCCCTATCTTTTTACATGTTATTGTAGATCAGTTGCCCTCTGCTGCAATAAAGAACCCTCAGTGGGTAGTCTGGAATGTCTAAATCAGTGCCACAGAGAGCTTGACAGGTCAAGAAACCAGACAGACTGCCCCCCTGGGGGGGGGCAGTGAGACAGACAGCAGCACTGAGCCCCTACCATCCGGAAGTCAGTCTCCTCCCAATGTCATCATAGTGGCCTGAGTCTTTCTCTTCCTCAGGGCAGTGGGAATGCATCATGGCTCCCAGCATCTTCAGTCTGCATGGTGAAGCACTCATCGGCTTTCGCTAATGACCTTTTGGCTCCTGGCATTATCCCTGCAGTTCTGGGAGAAGCTCTCCATCAGGTGTAAAATCAGTCATCAGCTAAACAGTGTACTCAGCCCGTGGGGACACACGACAGCTGCCAGTTCATGGTAATGGGCAGCTTTAGGAGAATCCATTTTCTTTGACACGTGTCATTGATGGCTTCCTCTCTTCCATATCCCCGCCACCGATGCCCTTCCCGCATTCAGCAAAGCCGAGCTTAAGCACTCAGCGTTCCAGCAGGGACAGATGGTGTGCGACTGTGGGCTCATTAAAGGACAGTTCAGAAAGATGCTGTTTAAAACCCACAGGCAGGATGGAGGGAGGTGGCAGTTAAAAACAGGGCACCAGAGCCCTGGACAGGGTGAGGGCAAGAACAGTGGGCAACTTCCAGAATCTGGAGGCAGGGGGGCTCTGCAGAGGTATGGAGGGGATGTGGGCCACATGCATGACCCCACAGTGGGGCCCACGGGATGAAGAGTCCTTCCTCATTTCCTGCTCTATCTCCCCAAGCCAGTCAAGCCAGAGAGAAGGGAAACCTTCGTGCGTGGAAGACATTGGAAGACGGAATTCTTCAACTCCTACCTGGCCTCTTATATGAGCAAAGACTATGGTGGCTTCTGTCAACCAACTCAGAGATTGAAAGTCAATCCAACTAAATGCTTTTATTTATAAGAGTTGCTGTGGTGTGGTGTCTCTTCACAGCAATAAAACCTCTAAAACAAATTGCTACTAGGAGTGGGGTATTGCTGTGACAGATATGACCATCTCTTGGGGAAGATTGTGGAAGGATTTTGGAACTTTGGGCTAGAAAAGCCATTGAGTGTTGAGACCTCAGTGGGATGTTGTGTGGGAATTTAGAAGATAATAATATTGAGAAAAGTGCAGAAGATGGAGGCCTGGCTTGTGAAGTATCGGAGGGAAGTTTAAAGACTCTATCATGACCATTTGTTATTTTGATTTAAGATCCTATGGCTCTGTTTAGTTTGGCAGAAGAATCAGTCTGTGATTAGTAAGATACCAGAACTACTAAAGCAAAAATTTGCTTTGCTGGGTTACTTGAGGCTGGTAGGCTGGAACTAAGAAATTATTGGGGATTATGAGGAGACTAACATCACCGAGATGAAATCTTCTTGGAAGTGTTTCCTGAGAACACAGAGAAACTGTGTTCTAGAGGTAGCCACGGCTGTGCCTCATGCTGGCAGCTAGACTTGGTAATGTGTAGGAGTCACCTAGGTGGTACTGGCTTTAAAGGCACAAAGAGATCATGAAGAACAGCTGAAGTTTGGCATATGAGAGGCCAGGAGAGGCCATTGGTGAAGGTCCAGCCTCAGTGGCAGTTGAAGGCCCAGGATTGAAGGGGCCATATAAAGAAGTTAAGGGTTGGCACCATGAAGAGAGCCTATGAGAGGCTATTGGTAAAAGTGCAAGCCATGGGAAGCAAGCCAGTAAACAGCTCCCCTCCATGGCTTCTGCATCAGCTCCTGCCTCCAGGATTATGCCCTCTTTGAGTTCTTGTCCTGACTTCCTTCAGTGATGAATAGCAACAATGAAGTGTAAACCTAATAAACCCTTTACTCCCCAACTTACTTCTTAGACATGGTGTTTGGTTGCAACAACAAAAACCCTAAGACAAATTGGTATCAAGAGTGGGGTATTGCAGTGATAGGCCTGACCATGGTTTTGTTTGAAGGACTATGGACCTTGGACTATGGATTAGAAAAGCGGTTGAATGCTTAAGTGCTGATTAATGGGCCCTACTAGCAGGAGCATGGAAGACAGTGATGCTGAATGTGATTTGATGAACTGTGGGGGGTTGGATCAAGAGGTTACAGAGGAGAAGAGTATTAGCATGCTGTCTAGAGATCGCTCTGGTGATACTTTGACAAGGAAAGTGGCTGCCTTTTGCTCTTGTGCAAACAGTCTACCTGAGGCAAAAGTGAAGAGGTTTAGATTAACAGAAGAAATCTCAAAACAGTCTAGTATAGACTCTGTTATGTGGTTATTAGTGGTAACGCTAATGGGGACAGGTAAAGGCAGAATATAGATTAATACAAGTATGTTAAGTTTTAAGAGCTAGTTAGCAATAAGCCTGAGTTATTGGACAAGCATTTACAATTACTATTAAGTCTCTGTGTTGATTATTTGGGAACTGGTGGGCAGGGAAAAAAAAAAAGTCTGTCTACAGATGTCCCTGAACGGAGGCCTAGTAGAGAGGCCATTTTGTGAAGTTGTGAAGTTGAAGCCTGGATTGCCTTGGATACCACAAGATGTTGGAGATGCCAGAACAGTTGGATACCTGCCAGAGAAAACTGCTAACAGGGAGTGGAACCAGCCCAAGAGAAGGAAGCATGTAGAGATCTGAAGAACATTTTGACATCAGACATGGAGATGAAGTTAGGAGCTTGCCCAGCTGGTTTTTGGTCTTGCTTTGGTCTAGTAATTCCTCACTGTACTCTCTTTACTATGTTTTGAAATGGTAATGTTTATCATGTGCCATTAGATACTGGAAGTATGTCATTTTTTTTTACTTTGATTTTACAGGGGATTACAGTTAAGAGACTGCATGAATCTCAAAAGAGACTTTGGACTTTTAAACATTGTTGAGACTATGATAGACTATGGGGACTTTTGAAGTTAGATTGAATGTATTTTTTTTTTTGTATTTTGCATTATGATAGTTACAAGTTTATGGGGGCCAGGGAGTGGAATGTGGTAGTTTGAATGTAATTGGTCCCCATAATCTCATAGGGAGAGACACTATCAGGAGTTGTGACTTTGTTGGAGTGGGCGTGGCCTTGTTGGAGGAAGCATGTCACTGTGGGGATGGGCTTTGAGGTTTCCTATGCCTCAGGATCCACCCAGTGTCTCAGTGGATTTCCTGTTGCCTGCAAGACCTCAGCTACTCCTCCAGGACCATGTCTGCCTGCATTCTGCTGTGCTCTCTACCGTGATGACAATAGATTGAACCTCTGAAACTATAAGCAAGCCAACCCAATTAAATGTTTTCTTTATAAGAGATGCCATGGTCATGGTGTCTCTACACAGCAAGAAAAACCCTAACTAAGACAGGAGGAAAAGGTCGTTGGGTGGTCAGCATGGCTTATCTAGAAAGGAAGGGAAACTTGGGTGCTGTGGATATGGCTCAGTCAATGGAGTGCTCACTGTAAGCATGAGCTTGATCCTCAGCACCCATGGAAAAACTGGGAGCAGAGGTCCATGCTTTGGCAGGGTCCCAAGGCTCACTGACTAGCCAGCCTGGCCTAATTATCAAGCCTGGAGCCATGAGAGATTCTGTCTCAAAAGGCAAGGGAGATGGGCCTGAGGAACCAGGCTTGAAGTTGACCTCTGACCTTCAGTGCCCCCACACCCACACATACACCTGCACAAAGAGGAAAAAAGACAGAGGGAAGAGCGCTCAACCAAGGCTGTGGACAGATGCAGTTAGAATTGTGAGCAGAAGCCTGCCAGGATAGCTAAATTTGCATAGTCCCGGGAGTCCTATTTTTCAATCAACAATCACAATAGAAAGCAGGGATTCTGTGGATTCGCTCCTGCCGTTCTGCAGGCATTGTGCTCAGTAGCACTTAATGTGAGTCTCGGTCCACCACTGTCCACAGCAGAAACTCTCTCATCATCAACTCCAGCTGTGGATGGAGGACCTTGTTGAATATCCTGTCCAGGTCACTTATGGGATGCCAGAGCAGAGACACCGAAACCGCGGTCCTCTGACCCTTTGGCAGGCTGCCCTGTGTGCCTCTCTGTTTTGTTAGTGGGTCAATGACTGACACAGTCGTGTGGTCTCTTTCCACAAGGTAGATTTCTCGAGCCCTGCTGGGCACTGTGGGAAGCCCTTTACCATCTTATCAACTGGTAAGACCTCATCTGCTCTGGCTTCCCAGTGGAAATCTGTGGAAGCGTGCTGCCAGCCTCCCATCTAACTTGGAAGGAATGACACCCTCCCTTTCTGTTTTTCTCCCCTACATTTCCCATCACAGGACTGAGCTCCCTCTGTCAGCCTACCCTGGACAGACTGTGAGTGTCTACTCTCACGCAGGATACTGGAACTGCTGTCTTCCACCTCAAGGAACAGATTCCTCTCTTTGTTCATTGTAGCCATGTGGTCCAGGTCTCAGCCCCCATTCTCCTGCTTGAATTCCTCGCTTCTGACTAAGCAGAACTTGTCTGTCCAGATGATGCTCTGCTGAGACCTTGCTTAGATGCTTTTTCTAAGACCAAATACCAGCACCACAAACAGGATAAAAATGTGTTTCTGTGCCAGCGGTGATGAACTGCTACTATAATCCCAGAATTTTGGGGGCTGAGGCAGGAGGATTAATTAAAGATCATCTGGGCTACACAACAGTGCTCTGAGTCCAAAACCCAACCAAACAAAGAGGAAGAGTGTAAAAACAAGTAAAAATGTGTTTCTTTCTATGTGAGTGGGTAAGTGAGCACACGTGCAGAGGCAAGTGATGTGTGGAGAACAGAGGGCAGCCTGGGTCTCATCCTCACAAACACCTCCCATCTCCTTTGAGATATGGCCTCTCAGTGGCCTCAAGCTCACTAAACAGGGCTGGCTGGCTGGCCAGCAGGATCCAGGGACCTCCATCTCTGCCTCCCCATCACTGACATTATGGACGTACACCACCACATGGATTCTGGGAATCGAACTCTGGTCCTTATGAATGTGTAACAATTACTTTACACACCAAGTTGATTGCTCAGCCCTAAAAGTGTGTCTCAGTGTCACATAAATGTGAACATTCCACAGCTAAAAATTGTGACTCTGAAGACACGGAGGGCCTGGGCCCCATCTGTCTTACGGGTCTGCTCTGCTCAGGAACAAAGTTCTCATGAGGGCTCTGGGTGTGGGATCTTGATCAGATCCCTGATCTCACGTCCAGGCAGCATCGGGGATTAGGTGACATGGGAGGGAATGCTGTCTCCATGAGACCCCTCTCATCTCAAACACGGCACTTTGGCGTATCTTGCATGAAGTAGAACTTAGTGGGGCTGCAGCAGCCACAGGAGTAGTGCGCATGACTCATGGCTGTCTGAAATCTCTGATCAGAGAAGTAGTTACAGATATCTGAGAGGTAGCCCATGGGGCTGCCAGGGTCCCCTACAGAAGAGTGGCCTTCTGTTCATTTGGCCCTGATGTTTCTCTTCCCATGGCCCCATGCTCTGGAGCCACCTCTCCTGGGACTTAGGCACTGGCGCACAGGAGCAGCCTTCCTCCCCATTCCTCTCTTCGTAGTTACCAGCATTGATAACTTCGTATTTTCCAGGGACTTCTTGTCCTCCAACTTGTCACATTTAGAATTTGTGAGAACATGCTCACAGATGGCTCTCTATTGATTTACTATCCAATTTTCATATTCTGAAGCAAAAATAACTGTTTCTGCTCAGCCCGTCTGTCGGAACTGAGGTGGGTAGGAAAGGCTCATGCCCAGCAGACATGTGGGTGGAGCCTCCACAGCACCCACAGGCATTCACATTTAGAAGACACGAGTTACTCGCTCCCCGTCACTAGGTTTCCTCTAGCTCTTTGTCGGGGACAAGAATTGATGGTTTCAGGAGCTCACAGCCTCTGAGACAGAAATTCTGGTTTTTAGGGTCTACACAGTCAGCAATGGAGTCTAGACTTCCCTGCTGAACTTGCCCCTGGACACTCACAAAGCTTCTTCACCCCAGAAGTCCCCATGGAAGCCTCACATGCGGCAGAGACCTTGTGTGATTGTGCTCTACCTGTAGAGGAAAGCTTCCTCATGGAAGATGGAATGGCATCTATGCTGAGAAGTCCTCCAAACTCAGGATGCTTGTTTAGATTGGCAGGACAGCTAAACCAGGCCCAAGGTCCCCTGCAGAGGAACTGCCTTAGCCCACTTCACCCGATGTACTGGTGTGAACTTTGTAGGTCCCCTGCAGACAGCCACACCAACCCGCTCTCCTGGTTATCTCCCTCATGATGGATGTGGTCTCCATCATGCTGTGTCTTGCTTTCCAAGCAGGAGGAGATGCTTGTTACCACATGCAATGTGTGTGCAGGCTGAGCTGAGCTCAGCTGAACACCTAGCTGGCTCTGTTTGTCTCCACCCACCCCCAGCAGGTCCCTCTCTACCCACTATGTCACTTGTCCCCATTCGCACACAAAACTTAGCACACCCTAAAACAGTCTCATCTGTGTGTTTTCACATGTATGTGTGTGCGCTTGTTCACATGTAGATCATGGGTGTTAGAGGCCTGAGGTTAATGTCAAATTCTTCCTCAACTGTTCTCCATATTGTTTTCTGTGGCTGGGTCTCTCTCTGAACATATAGGCCCCAATTCATCTCGTCTAATGAATCACCTCACCCCAGGATCCCTCATCATGGCTCCTGATCTCTTCTAAGCAGAATTCTGTGGCCCCCAGTGATAGAAAAGGGAAAAGGACCAGCTGAGGAACAGCAGCCCTCCAGTTTCCTCTTTGCTTCAGTCTTTGTCCAACTCCCACCAGCCCTGGGAGACATTTCCATCCTTCTCAGGGAATATTCCTCCTGTTCAAAATTAGATATGTCCTGATTGCCAGCAGATTCGCTGGTGGAAGCCTCCGGTTCTAGAGGCATAAGGCTCAGTACCAATGAGCTATGACCCAGATAAACTCAAAGCACAGGGCACTTGAAGAGTGATATTTGAATTCTATCCAGTTTTGCCCCATGGGGTCCAGGCTGGAGGCATGGATGAGTTACTGGATGTTGTAATGACCGCAGATATTTAGTTCACGGCATAACACAAATTCCCACAAGGGGTCCCAGTAGCTGTCACTCTCAGAAATGTCATGGGATTGTTTGGTTCTGTTGCTTGCTCAGAAAACAGCTGACATTCAACAAAGGCCTGACTGGTTATCTGTCAGGGAGAGCAATAATGAACAATATTAAATTAGGCTGTGCACACTTCTCCCAGCTACTCATGTACCCTGCTTTATGGCAAAATTTCTTCCCAGTGTTTGTCCACGGCTTCCTTCCAAGCAGAACTCATTACAGAGATTTCTTTGGGGGATTTTTTTTCTTCTTTTCCTTTTTCTGCTTCTTTTCTTGACTCTGGTTAAATAAATTATTGATTTGTTTTCAAGATAATTTAAGGGGTAATACAGTTGTGATTTAATAACTGCAGCCAAAATGCGTTCAGAGGAAAAACACTTAAGGGGTTCAATTAGGACTTCTTTTGTTTAAAAAAAAATCAAACCAACCAAGCAATGACCCACAATGGTGGGGAATTCTGGGTGGGCTGAATGGACACGAACCTTCGTGTGGCTGTAATAATCAGGACAAATCAGCTAAAGGAAAACTGACATTAGAGACTGAGGAGGCCCTCACAGACACCTGTCATTCCAGGGGGATTGGCCCTAGTCCTTCAGGACTATGGACACCAGTCTTTAGGGTACATTTGCTCATAAGTCATGAGAAAGCTAAGTTCAAAGTCTTAGGAGAAATATTTGTTGCCTGGTGCCAAAGCCAGAAAACTGGTCCTGGGCATGCCCAGTTCCAAAGACCAGAACTCTCTTATGTAGATTCTGATGGCTGCTTCCTGCCTATCTCAGAACAACTGCCTAGACTGACTGTATAATGGTGCCTGTGCTCTGAGGTGGTGGTTCCAGACACTTCCATCTCACAGCAACCACCCCAGCTCCATCTGAGCCAATCATGTACCCAGCCCAGTGGAGTCTAACTGGGTCAGGTCTGCATCACAGGCTCACCCCTGGAGCCCCATGGAGACCAGCAAATGCCAGGCGCCCTGAGGCAGCTCAGCACTGAGCTGTATAAGGAACACTACGGAGGCTCAGAGAAAGCCCCATGAAAAAGTACTTCGCTATGGGTGAGTCGTCTGTTGTCTGCTTCTTGACTACACAGGTGTGGGCCCAGCCAGTCTTCTCATGCTCCTGCCTCTGCTTATCCTTTCCCCACATGATGGACAGTAGCCCTTCAAACCCTAAGCCCAACTGAACCTGAAGTTGCTTCTTGTCAGGTATCAAGGCTGCTGATGACTTCAAGACAATACCTACATGCGTGCCCACAGGCCAGGGTGATGCAGACAATCTCTCCGTGACACTCTTCTTCTGGGTGATTCTAGATTGTGAAAGTGGACAATTAAACTAAGTGTCAATGAACTAATGAAGCCTTATCTCAGACATAAAACATTCTGGTGGCAGGCCTGATAAGACTGAGGACAGAAGATCCTACATTTAATGCCTGGTTGAGTTTGAGGCCAGTCTGGGCAATTTAGCAAGACTCTTTGTCAAAAATCAGAACTAGAACAGGGCTCTGATGTAGTTCAGTGATAGAGTGGGGCCTCACTATTGTGAATGCGGTGGCTTGGATGAAAATGGCCCCCCAAAGGGAGTGGCACTATTAGGAGGTGTGGCCTTGTTGGAGGAAGTGTGTCACTGTGGGGGCAGGCTTTGAGGTCTCTTTTGCTCAAGATTTCCCAAGTATGACAGTCAGTCAACTTCCTATTGCTTGCCAGATGTAGTAACTTCAACCCTAGCACCATGTCTGCCTGCAGGCTGCCATGCTCCCCTTCATGATCATAATGGACGGAACCTCTGAAACTATAAGCGAGCCACCTCAATTAAATGTTCTTTTTATAAGAGTTGCTTGCCATGGTTATGGTGTCTCTTCACAGCAATAGAAAACCCTAAGACAAGCTGGGCGGTGGTGGCGCACACCTTTAATCCCAGCACTCGGGAGGCAGAGGCAGGCGGATCTCTGGGAGTTCGAGGCCAGCCTGGTCTACAAGAGCTAGTTCCGGGACAGGCTCCAAAGCTACAGAGAAACCCTGTCTTGAAAAACCAAAAAAAAAAAAAAAAAAAAAAAAAAAGAAAAGAAAAAAGAAAACCTTAAGACAGTGAAGTTCTAGGTTCATTCCCCAACAGCATCTAACTTTAAAAAAGAAATTGCTTGTGACCTTTTCTAAATGGTTACACTGGTGTCCACTGCTCTTTCTCTGAATGGTTCTGACACCTTCAGCTATCCCTTCTCCAAGTGCGATAAACTTCCTGGATGTTCATGTTCAGGCCTTTCACGGCTCAGGGCTTTCTGTGGCCAGGCTTTCAAGCAGGCCTGCTGTAAGCCTTTCACCCGCCGAGTGAGACATTATTCAGAAGCAGTATGTGAGAGGGCCAGGATTTGGTCTGAGGCTTCAGGCCCAGGGTGTCACCTCTAGTGACTGTGATACTATGTCAACGCCTCAGTTTGCTCCATGGTCTGTTTAGATGCTTGTTTTGTAACTGGCTCTCGGATCCCTTAGGAGACTCACCTCTGGGTGTGCCATGAGGGCTTTCCTAGATTGTGTTAACTGAGGAAGACCCACACCAAAGTGGGCAGTGCCATCCCATAGACTGGGATTTTAGACCAAAAGAGAGAAAGTAAGCTGAATCCCAGCATTCCTTACTTTCAGTGGGCAATGTGAGCAGCTGTTGCCAATGGTGTCCCATGAGGAAAAGGCCTAAAGAAGGGCATATGGGATGGGACAGCTTATTATCTACAGTGCTTGATGTGCAAGTGTGGGGGGCCAAGTGCAACCCTCAGAAACCAACGTAAAAAAGCAAGGTACGCTGGGGAGGCAGTGAGGGGCAAAGCCAGCCAGTTAGCCGAGCCTAAATGACAAGTGGCAAACCCTGTCTCAAAAAACAAGGTGGACAGCTCTTAAGAAGTAGTGCCAGAGGGTGGCCTTGAGCCTACGCACGCCCACACATGTGTGCAATCTCTCCCTCCCTCCCTCTCTCTCTCTCCTTCTCTCTCTCTCTCTCTCTCTCTCTCTCTCTCTCTCTCTCTCTCACACACACACACACACACACACACTCACACACACACACACACACACAAGCATGCACCCAAAGAAATATATTCATTCAGTGGTACACAAACATATGTTGTTCTGATTACTACATAAGCCCAGGTTGTCTTGAAAGCCACCTCGGCAGAATTTGGGGGTTCTTTTTGGAATGTACATCTTAGACAAATATGATAAAAATAGTTTTGGCATGGTTGTGCTATTTTTACTTTATCTGTAGCCTTGCTAGGGTAATGTCAGTTAGAGAGAGGTGGCCGCCCTGCCCACTTCAAGCCTTTTCTTGACACTACCGTGAGCAAGGAATATTAAAGCAAGAACTCAGGTGTTTGGGGACTTCTTAAGAACCACCTCTTATTGCAACTTAATTAAGAAACTCAGCTGAGAGGCGCTGGGCTATCAAACCGAGGGTGACGCCCCCCCTTCCACAGTTCAGGGCTGCAGAGCGCCAGGGCCTTTATTAGTCCTGCTCGCTTCCATGAAAGCAAAGTAGGCTTGTGCTCCACTCGGGGACTAATCCATTAGTCACTGCAAAATCTCTGAGGACAGGCAGGTCCATTTCAAACCTAATTTGCAGTTGGCTTTTCATTTTAGTGGTTTTGGAATGGAATTCATCTCCTAAACCCTAGAGTGTTTGGTTACCTCATGCAAATATTGAATACCCAGAGCGAAATTTCAATAGAACACTAACAATTTGCTTTCCTGGCCATCAGCCTCATTTGTCAAAGCCATTGACCCAGGTCTGTAAGGAAATGTCACTCTTGCCCCCTTTATAATGGTTTTATGCAAATACCTTTCAAGGCTTAATTCTGTGGAAATGTTTAGGGAGAAAGAAGACAGGGAGGGAGGATAGACAGATACCAGGGACAACTGGAAGATGGAGGGGAGGGAACCGGAAAAGGGTGGGGATCCTGGGAAGAAGCAAGAGAAGGAGACTGACAAGTAGAAATGTCCTGACCATCTTCAATTAGACTGTCCCTGACACCCAGAGGAACATGGCAATCAGTGTTTGACTGCCCCCCGTCACCTTGTGGGGATCCAGGAAGGGACAAGATAATGACTTTTCAGAGGATCAAAGGCAAGCTCCTGCCATCTTGGTGGTGGTTGTTTGACTAGAGAGTGTGAGAGAAGACAGAACATAAATTTAACAAATGGCTCCCAAACATCCCCACATGGGAAGGCATACTTGGAACCCGTGGTAGGTGTCACAGGCTGCAGGGGCTCCCAGCTCCCTAAATTGATCTGCCTAGGAGCACTCCTGGCTGCTATGGTTTGTGGAGAATGTGCTCCATGGGCTCATGGTGACTGGGTCCCAGCTGGTGATGCTGCTTTTGGGGGGTGGTTGAAACTTAAACAGCCTAGCTGGGGACAGTGGCTTTCTGAAGGTGTGCCTTTGAAGGTTCTACCGGCTCTCCAAGTTATCCCGCTCCAATCTACCCAAAATGACCTAATACCTCTGCCTGGGCACACTCCTAGCACCAGGGTGTTGTTCAAGAGCCCAAAGACTGACGGTAACAAGATTCCGTGCCAAGCCTTTGAGGCAGTTTTTCTGAGGTTTTGGTCACAGCAAATGCAGAAGTAACTCACTCCGCTACTGTGCAGTGAGCTTACACGTCCTTAGCTCCCCACCGAATATACTTCCTTTTTGCCAAAGAAAGACATGGTTTCTACGCCAAGCTGTAAATGACTGGGGGCCAAGCAAAGAGGTCACTAAAGTGCTGGGGTCCAGAGGCTTCTGAGAGGCTTTCTCACATGCTTTGATTATGCTTCCTTGGTGGTCCCTCTTTAACTCCCAAACAAATATTCTTTGCATATTGAAAAGTACAACACACCCTTCACCATCTATATTGTTTCCATCCATTGGTGCTGTTGACAGTTCCAGTGGTGATTCCAAAATAAAATGTAAATCATTAGAAAGCAATGTTCACAGTAAGTTGAGAGTTACATACATGAGAATGGGAGGCTGTTCAGTCATTAAAGTGCGTGCTATGCAAGCAAGAGGGTCTGAATTCAAGGGCTTAGACCCTGTGTAAAATCTGGCCTTGTGGTGCATGCCTGTAATCCCAACACTAGGGAGGTAGAGGCAGGAGGATCTTGGGGCTTGCTGGCCAGCCTCTAGCTCACTTGATAAGCTCTGGGTTCAAAGAGAGACTCTGCTTCAAAAAGCAATGTGGAGAAATTGAGGAAGACACTTGGCATCACACCTCTGGTTTCTATACATCTGTACATATATATACAGATTCCAGGCACACATACACACATGTACACACACAGTCAAAAGCCACAGGGACAAAGAGTCCACCAGGTATGTTTCCCTCTGTCATCCCAAAGCATAGTACTGACATGTCTTCCCATGAACAATTGGGTTCTGACTCTGGGGACCTCTGGGAACTCTACATTTGTAAACAGTTCTGTGACCTAGATCTTGCCTCTGCTGAGTGCAGCTGCTTTTCTAGTAGATGACCCCGGAGCTGTTGTCTGGAGATTTTACATTATGTGTTCATCACAGAGCTTGGCCATGCACCTTTCAAACATCGTGACTCCGTTTGCATTTGTGGTTTCATTTTATCCAGAACAACTGCTTTCTGGTTAAGACCATTGATTTTTTTTTTTTGTTTTTGTTTTTTTGTTTTGTTTTGTTTTGTTTTGCCCTCCTTGTCTCTACTTCTAATTCTAGATGCTAGGTTTCTGCTCAGGGGTCACTCTTCACTGAGCATTTTATTCTAACCAACATATGATTTATTAGGCGATCCTATGGATGGGGGATGAGTCCAGACTTTCTGGGCTCCCCATGCAGAGGTGTAGATCAGCCACGCTCACCAACTGCTTCTCATCCCACCCTCAGCTCTGCTGCAGGAGACTGCCTCGGCATGAAGCAACGCTGCACACTCTGGGGGTGCATCCAGCCAGTGGTGATGTTAACACAATGTGCTTGGTTCCCTTCATGCCTTTTGGAAGAAGTGTGTCCTTGCCTGCCACTCAATGCCAGAACAGCTAAGAGGTGGTTTTGCCTGTGGCGTGTGAGAAAGCCAAGTGCCTCTCAGAAGTCAGAAGCCAGCTGCCTGCCTGGGTGAATTTCTTGAAACTTGTGTCAAGAGGCAGCCTGGTCCCTGACCCAAGTAAACATAATGCACAGAACCACCCTCCCCCCCTGCCACTTATTTTCCAGGGAGGGAATACAGTCAGTTCTCATGACTAGGGGGATCTTTGTTACTGCAGCATACACTAGCTCACCCTGGCTAGCACACAGAGGCGTGTCTAGTTATTTGAAAATTCTGAATCCAAATCTGTGACACGAAAATTTCTGCTACACACTTCTTGCCTTGGCAACCATGGTTTCATTGTTTCTCATATAGAGTCTTTCCTAGATGCTTTTACTGTCAAGCCTGTATGGTCAGCTCAGTGGCTGGCTTCCGATGGGCGCTGGAGCTGCTAACAGACTGTGTCCCGCTGCCTGCCACTGCCCTTGAGCATCAAGTCTCTTCTCGATGAGCTGATCCTGGCACTCGTGGTCGCTGACAGTTCTCAGAAATCCAATTTCCTGCTTTGACCCAGGGTCAGAGCCACTGGTCAATAAGCAAGGAGGGTGTTCATCAAAAATAGCCTTAAATAAGAATGTAAACAGAAAGGTCCGTACAAGGGAAATACCACATACAGTGAATGGAGAGCTGAAGAGACAGTGGGGAGCCCGGGAGACTCAGAAAAACAGATTAGCAAGACCAAAGGACATGGCCCAGCATCCAGCACCCAGTGACAGACTCAGATGCTGCCCTGGGAGGCTGGTGGAAATTCCTCACTCTAACTCAGCATCAACATCCAAACTGGATTTACACCGTGGCCAAGTGCGGCACCACGGACTGTCTCCCTGTGACCTGGAAGTCTGTTCTCTGCATCTGTGACCTCAGCAGACCCCACAAGGGCTCTGTCAAACTATGACAGCGTGTCAGTCACAACTATCTCCACGGGTCAGCCCAGCTCAGCCTGGAAAATTCTTGATCGACGGCATCACCACATTCCAACGTGGCTTCAATTTCTCCAGCAGTTTCTTAATTGAAACCATGCAAAGCCAATACAGGCGCTCCATCTTAAAGGTGCAGGAGATGTGGAGAAAGATTCTTGCTAACAATTGCCTCTTGCGGGAGGGTGGATGTACATGTGCTCATGCGCGTGGGGCTCAGCACTTGGTGTTGAGTGTCTTCCTCAACCACCTCTCCAGCTTTTTGTTTGCTTTCGTTTTTCCTTTCAAACTGGATGGCTCGCTGAACCTGGAGCTCACTGATTGGCTAGGCTGACTAGTCAGCAAACTGCCCCCTTCTGTCTCTGTGCCATCACCCTACCCAGGGCCCCCATGCCTGGATTTCCCATGGCCTCTGGGGATCTGAACTCAGGCCTCGGGCTTGCACATCACCCCAGCCCCTACAGTGACTCTTCTCTAGGTCCAACTGTACTTAGAGACTGAGGGTCTCTAAGGGGCACTCCGCCTTCCTTTTTACACCACTGCCTTCTCCTGGGCAGCCGTGTGCTGCGGTCCCATTGTTATCTGCCTACCCCTTTTTGGCAGAGACATTGAATACACATTTTAAAGTTTAAGAAACATCAAATAATTTTTAAAAACCTGTCCGTCATCAATATTGGTTCCACGCAACAGGAAACCTGAGTGGATAGAATGAGGGACTTGAGTTCGGGTCTCTTAGTAGCTTTAGGAACAGCTGTAATGATGTCATCAGAATCCGGCCAGGGAAGTAAACATCAGTCTCTTAATAGCTTTAGGAACAGCTATAATGATGTCACCAGAACCCGATTAGTGCCTTGGCATCCTTGGCTCCTCTTTGCTTCCTCTCGGGATTATTCCTGAAGCATCCCCTGCTCACACTGTAGGATGACAGCTCAACCCAATGGAAAAGAGTCTCTGTCCCTCCAGAGCAGCCACAAGTCTCCACACACTATGTGGGCCTTAGTGTGCCATGTGCCTCTCCCTGGCCACTGAGAGGAGCTGAAGGAAGAAGGCCCAGTGGCCTCAGCCACTTGACATATAGGGTTGGTCCAGCCCTCTGGTAAGAGTGAGAGATGAATCCCGGGAAACCGGGATTCGGTAACCAAGCAGGCTGGGCTGCCTTCTGTGTAGCTGCTGCCAAGATCATTCATTAGAAGGTTGTGAGCAGACACGAAAGATGCAGAAGTGCAGTTTCAGGGGCCTTGTGTCAGAAGATGAAGCCCCTTACCTGGGTGAGTTCTCGAGGCAGACACTGTGACCTCCAGGAGGCCTCTTAGGGTGAGGACACAGAGGAGAAGGACATGTCAGTGCAGAGACAGGAGACCCTAAGGCAAACAGCTGGGGGCCAGAAAACGGATTCCCTAAACAGCGATATGGAAGGATGTGGTCCCCAAGATCCAGGAACAGCAATTGCTAGCAACAGTAGCCAGCTCAGGTCAGCTGGGCAAGCATGAACTGATGGCGGGTTCACAGGCTGGGAAGGAAGCCTGAAGTTCTCCAGCAGAGCAGACCCGAGTGTCTGGAGTTCTAGGGTAGGAGCAGCAAACAACACAGAGGACACAGAGGACTGCCCCTTGAAGGACCTCAACCCATCAGGGTGTGTCTATCTCTGTATCCAGTTACCCAGCCAGAGTGAGTCTGGGTAAAATTACTCTTGGGTTGGATCTCTCTTCCATCCCCTCCCGTCCCCCCCCCGCCCCCCCGCCGCCTGCTTTCTTATAGAACCCAGGACCACCAACCCAGGGATGGCTTACCCACAATGACCCGGACCCTCCCCCATTGATTACTAATTGTGAAAATGCCTTCCAGCTGGATCTCATGGAGGCATTTCGTCACCTGAGGCTCCTTCCTCTCTGGTGACTCTACCTTGTGACAAGTTGACACAAAACCAGCCAGTACAACTGACCCCTTGTCAGCTTGACACACAAACACATCACTGAGAAGCCACAACCCTTTCTTTCTCATTCATCCCCAAGAGCTCACATTAAAAACACAAGTAACTTTAAAAGTCCCACAGTCTTTACAAATTCAAATACATTAAAATTTCAGTCCCTTTTAAAATAGCCAATCTCTTTTAAAATCCAGAGTCTTAAAATTCAAAGTCTCTTGACTGTGGACTCCAATAAAATCAAAAATAAATCAAATACTTTCTTACTTCAAGAGGAAAAAAATCAGGGTACTCTCACAATCTAATCAAAGCAAAACCAAACTCGAACAGTGTAAATAACTCGGTGTCCAATTACTTGGGGTTCACTTATGATCTGAACTCCTCCAAGGGGCTTGGGTCACTTCTCCAGCTCCGCCCCCTGCAGCACACACAGCTTGTCTTCTGGGCTCAGGCTGGCTCCAATTCACTGCTGCGGCCATTCTTGGTGGTCATCCATGGTACTGGCATCTCCAAAACGCTGGGGTCGCATGCTGCAGCTGGGCTGCAGTTTTACCAATAGCCTCCCAGGATGTCATGGTACCAAGTCTCAACTTCTTTGGTCCCTTCAGTTCTCGGCCTTCAACTGTCACTTAGACTGAACCTTCACCAATGGCCTCTCTGGGCCTCTCACAGAGCCAAGCCTCAGCTGCTCTCCATGACCCCTTCATGCCTTCAGAACCAGTACCACCTGGGGACTCTTACACATTACCAGGTCTGGTTGCCAGCACGAGGTGCAACCTTGGCTGCCTTGGAACATAGCTTCCCTGTGCTCTCAGGAAACACTTCCCAGGTTTTATCTCGGTCATGCTGGTCTCTTCTTAATCACTGCTAATTTCTTAGCTCCAGCCGATCGACATCGAGTGTCCCAGCAGAGCAAAGGTTTCGCTTCAGTAGCTCTGGCGTCTTGTTAATCCCAGCTGATTCTCCAACCCCAGCTAATCAGACACCATAGGATCTTAAATCAAAATTACAAACGGCCTTGATAAAGTCTTTAGACTTCCCTCTGAAACTTCACAAGCCAGGCCTCCATCATCTATGCTGTTCTCAACAGTCGTATCATCCAAGCTCCTCTGAGGTCTTACGGCTCTTCTAGCTTCAAATTCCAAAGTCCTTCCACAGTCCTCCCCAAAATACAATCAGGTCTGTGCCAGCAACACCTCACTACACTGGTACCAGTCTGTCTTAGTTGTGGTTTCTATTGCTGCAGTGAAGCACCACGACCAAAGAGCAGGTTGGGGAGGAAAGGGTTTATTCAGCTCACACTCCACATTGCTGTTCATCACTGAACAAAGCCAGGGCAGGAACTCAAACAGGGCAGGAGCTGATTCAGGGGCCATCAAAAGATGCTGCTTACTGGCTTGCTTCCCCTGGCTTGCTCAGCCTGCCTTCTTACAGAACCCAGAACCACCAGCCCAGGGATGGCACTACCCATCATGGGCTGGGCCCTCCCCCATTGATCACTAACAGATAAGAGCCCTATAGCTGGATATCATGGAACATTTCTTCAACTGAGGCTGAGGCTCTCTGACGACCCTAGTTTATGTCAAGTTGACACAAAACATGATTTTTAGTGTGGTTTCTTTACTGTGTGGGGAGGGGGTTGTATAATACGTTTTATATCTAAAACATCCAAGCCAACCACAAGGAAGCCACACTCATTGTCTTTCTATCCTTTGTGTGTCTGTGATTCTTCTGTAACTCTGGCTCTCTCTGTCATGTTCTCTCTCTCTGTCTGTCACACACACACACACACCTCAGCAGGTTCCTGCTTGCCCCATCTTTCTGGATTCCTTTGGAGTGTGGTTTGGTTTGGTTTAGTTTGGGCAAGGTTGTGGGGAGCCATCACGTTCTCCTCCCTACAGCACTCCACACGTTGTGATTTGTCCATCGATTGTCTGTCAGAGCTGGAGAAGGAGCTGTCAGCACAGCTGTCTCCCCACAGGGACCTGGACTTCCTCCAGCTACACAAAACAGGGACAGCAATTGTCAGGTGCAAGTCTGAGCTGAGATCCAAGAGAAACCACAGCCTGGGATGGATGTGAGAGGCAGATTTGTCCAGAGGGAGGCACAGCCTGGGATGGATGCAAGAGGCAGATTTGTCCAGAGGGAGGCACAGCCTGGGATGGATGTGAGAGGCAGGTGTGTTCAGAGGGAGGCACAGCCTGGCTCGCGCTTCTGCCTGGAGAAGCCTGTGTCCTCCTGATGAGGCTACTGAGGCCATGGCCACGTGCTCCAGCAGCCTTGGCAGGACCTTGAACCGAGCAGCAAACAGACCATTCTCCTTTGATCTTCTTACTTCCTTTTATAACTTCCAACTCCCAGGCAGCATGGCTGATGTCTGATTTCTGCTACTGTGAACAATAGAGAACAGATTAAGGAAGACATGGCTTATTCTGTCTCACAGGTCAAGGCACAGCCCATCATGGTGAGGATGTCACAGTGGCAAGGGCTTGAAGCAGTTAGCCACATCACAATCAAGGACAGAGATTCATCGAATCTAGATTCATCAAAGTGATTCTAGATTCCAGTTAACAGTTAACACTAGGCATCATGCTCTGTCAACCCAACACCCAAATACGTCAGTTTCAAGCCACAGATTTTCGATTCTTCTCCTCACTGGTTCATAACCATGTTGTAACACAACCCGCATTTAGTATAACTTTAAAAGTCCCATAGACTTTAACAAGATTTTAAAAGTTTGAAACCTCTTAACTGGGAACTCTGAAACAGACAAACAAAAAAATTACATATGTTCAACATTTAATGGCAGAGAGTGAACACTCCTATTCCAGAAAGAAAGATCAAAACATAGCAAGGAATGATCGGATCAAAATACAACAGGAAAAACACCACATCCTGCAGATTCATGTCTGGCACCTGAGACTTGTGATAAAATCAAGCTGGGCTCCAAGGGACATCGGTAGCCTCACCTCTTTGATCCTACCCCCTGAAGCACACACAGCCTCTCTCTTTGGCTTTGCGCTCTGTTGACAGCTCTCTGTGGCTGACATTCTGGTCCTGGCATCTCCAGTGTCCTGGGTCCTACACTGCCACTTAGGCTTCGCCTTCACAGCTTCACCTGGTAGCGTCTTATCAGCTCCTTACTGGGACTCAGATTACTACACACTGCCTGGCCTCTGCCGCTCTCCATAACTCCCTTAATCTTATGACTTCTATGCCCATGTGGATGATTCTCCCAGGTTTTGCTGCAAGTTTGAAGTGTAGCCTGGCCACCTTGGGCCACATTTGTATCAGCCTGTGTGCTGACCCTGGGAAGATCCTTCCCCTAGGCAGTTGCCTTTGAGGAACAGTGAACCCTTTCTGGTTAGGTTTTTTGCCTTCAAAGGGAATTTAGATAGTCCCAATTTGGAGCATCTGAGAGGCTCTGCTCTGTTCTCAGGACATCCTTGCTACTGTCCAGTGCAGACCAGAAGGTTCCTCTTCAGCGAGGTCCTGACTGTAACCAGCACAGATGCTCTTGCAGCACCAGCTTGGATGCCCTCCTGTCTTGAAATGTCCTCTTCCAAACAAATAATCCTATTACCCATCAATTCAACTTCACCCAAGTTCTCAGGGTATTGGCCGAATGAAACCATGGTTGTTAGCTGCGGGTATCTCTGTTCCTCACCCCAAGGGGATCCAGGACAAAAAGTGCAAGAACCAAATGCTGAGTCACAGTCTGCTGCCCCCACTTCAGCTTCAGCAGTGACATCACTTCTCCTGGATTGCACTCCTCAGAGGTAAGTCCCCAGGTCCAGCTGGTCTGGAATACTGGGCAGAAGGAAAAGAATCAGAAGGCTGTCTGCCACCAGCTGCTTTCCAGGCACCATTTTGGACATCTGTGTCAGATTCCTCTGATGCAAATGGCATGCCCCATTGGGTGATAGCATCCTTTCTGATATTGACAGAGGGGACTCCTGAGTCAGGGAACATATAAACACTTACCCGGTGACATCCATTGACTCAAATAGCAACTCTTACACCATAGCTGTCTCCCTCTTGCCATCTCTTTTCTCCAAACATCGACCACAGTCTTAAGTTTTGGCCCTGACACTCCAAGTCACAAGGACTCTCTTTCTGAAGCCCACAGCCACGCCCCATTCACAGACTTCCACTGCGTGGTCTGTCTGCTCTCTCACCTTCTAGCTCAGAGAATGCCACCTTCTCTTCCCCTGCCCACCTCTGTCTTCCCAGCAGCAACTGCTGAGATCCTCAGCAGCTGGCCTGTTGTTCTCTTTCTCAGGTTTCCATAAAGCCACGCTTAGTTCCCTAGGGAATCCCTTTTAAATGCTTTGGTCCATGGGACACAAGGTCCCCACTTGGAAGGATGGGGCTCATACGAGGACATGGTGCCAGGAGGAAGGAATCGCTGGGAGTCCCTCAGGAATAGCCCACCATCCTGTCCCTGTTTAATTTTAGAGAGCTGTTAGACCACATTATGAGCAATTGACAGACAGCACGTTCCACGATGCCCCTATTTTAGGAAGAAGCTCCTGAAAACAGTCCCGTTCACACCATGGCTGTGAAGAGAAATTCTTTCACTTTGCTGGCCTCAAACTCACAGGAAAGTGTGAGATTCTGGGCACAGCACCCTCCATATTTTAATTATGTCTTTCCTTTTCTCCCCCAACTGGTGTCTTTATGGAATGTTGGGCACCATGGGAGCATTCAGGTTGACTCCACCCCCTCCCCCATCATTTTTCCTATTTATTATGAAGAAAAAGAAAAAACGAAACCTTGGCTGACCTGGAGTGCTTCCTAGTCCTTGGCGGCATCTGGCTGTCTCAGCTCTTCCACCGTCTCTGATCTCCACACAGCCTGTAGCAGTGGGCACCTTTGCAGAGGGTGGCAAAGCCACTGCCATGATGAAGCTCCCCCCTGGGAGTGCCCTGAAGATGAGGGGTGCCAAGCCTACCCAGTTTCTAGATTGATGACAGGTTGATCTAGGCACCAGAATAAATGTGACTCACCAGGCTCCAGGCAGTACTGTCCCGGAGCCTGGTCCTGACACCGGTGCTGACGGAGGGGGACGCCATCAGAGACCCAGGCCTGTCTAAGTTTTGTGGAACCTGCACACCTGGCCCAGTTTTTGGCCAGGGCTGCTGTTGGGTTCTGACACAGACCTGATACCATGGAGACAAGGCAACAGACAAGGAGATGACTCATCTGGCTGAGAGCCCAAAAGATGCATGCCAGGCCTCTCTGCAGACAAAATAAGATTATAGAGAGGCAGAGCAGAAAGTGCCTGGCCTCAAATGCTAATGCTCCTTAATCCAGCCACTTAGAAAGACAGTCATCTGCTGAGATCCAGTGTGTCCAAGCGAGAGCTGTCACATGCAGGACGCTATTTTCCAACTCCCCCCTTCCCATCACTAATGCAATGAACCACAGGCCCTCTTCAGCACCCGAAGGTCCTCTCACCTGCCCCCTCCCACCGTACAGTCACAGCTTCTCCACTGCTTGTGACTGTCTATGCCCAAGACCTTGCCAAGTCATGGAGACCCAAGAGGAAGGACAGGGCTGTCTCCAGGGGACTCGCTAACGAGACTAAGGGCTGCTGCGCTGGATCCATAGCAAGTGCTTGCTATACAAACGTGAGGACCCCAGTTAGGATCCACAACACCCACATAAAAACCCAGGAACAGCAGCATGTGCCTGTACTTCCAGAGTCGGGGGGTGGACACAAGAGGATCTTTGGGTTTTCTGGCCTGCCAGTCTAGTTGATCCAGTGAGCTCTGGGTTCCATGAGAGGCACTGACTTAAGAAAATAAAGGGGAAAGAGATAGAGGAAGGAAACCCAAATAGGCTTCTGACCTCCACGAGCACGCACATGTATACACACACACACACACACACACACACACACACACACACACCGTTCCCCATTCTTTCCCACAGTGATCATGGGAACGAGCATTGAGATGGTCAAATCGAGAGATGTTTGGGCTTCTGTCAGAGAGTAAAAGAAGCCAGACCTTCCCACCATCCACGTTAGACACAGGATGCCTCTTGTGCATGGCCAGGGTGGTTCGGGTGGTGTTTGCTGTCACCGTGTCACATGGCTGTCTTGACTAGTAAACCCCCTCCTGCTCCCCGATGTACTGTCTGCAGAGATACTCAAAGCTTACGGCTCCCTTCCAATGCTTCCTTGGGAGCAAACTGGCTCTCAAGCTGTCCTTCCAGAGACAGAGGATTCCTGAAAGACAGCGGCTAAGGCAGGCAAACAGGAACTGAGTCCCAAACTCGCACATAATGAAAGAGGAAAGAGCCTTTAAAGGAACCGTTTAAAAAGCTCTAACACTGGGGACAGAGACTGTAACGGTTCTGTCGGTGGAAATTTAAACCTGAAAACAGCTACGTGTGTGCTTTTCAGAGCCTGCGTTTCAAATGAGTAACAGGAGGAGCCACCTGGGTACGTAGGTGCTTGGTGCCATTTGGAGTTACATGAGCTAAATAATTGCTGCCATGAGCAGTGTGATGTATGTTCTATAACTGTGTGCAGTGTGATACGTGTTCTATTACCATTGTGCAGTGTGATGCATGTTCTATAACTGTGTGCAGTGTGATGTGTGTTCTATTACCACTGTGCAGTGTGATGTGTGTTCTATAACTGTGTGCAGTGTGATGCATGTTCTATAACTGTGTGCAGTGTGATGTGTGTTCTATTACCACTGTGCAGTGTGATGTGTGTTCTATAACTGTGTGCAGTGTGATGTATGTTCTACCACCACGTGCAGTGTGATGTGTGTTCTATTACCACTGTGCAGTGTGATGTGTGTTCTATAACTGTGTGCAGTGTGATGTATGTTCTATAACTGTGTGCAGTGTGATACGTGTTCTATTACCACTGTGCAGTGTGACGTATGTTCTATTACCACTGTGCAGTGTGATGTGTGTTCTATTACCACTGTGCAGTGTGACATATGTTCTATTACCACTATGCAGTGTGATGCATCTTCTATTACCACTGTGCAGTGTGATGCATGTTCTACCACCATGTGCAGTGTGATGTATGTTCTAGCAGCACTGTGCAGTGTGACGTATATCTTACAACTGTGTGTGGTGTAATATATATTTTACTTCAGTCTTTTAGGAAGTAAGAGGAGAAAGATAAGAAGAGTGTCCTACAGCCTGGTCTACAAGGGCTAGTTCCAGGACAGGCTCTAAAACTACAGTGAAACCCTGTCTCAAAAAAAAAAAAAAAAAAAAAAAAGAAGAGTGTCCTACAGTGGAACCTGGGACTCCATCACTAACCACAGCCTCAGAGAGCAAGGGCGCTCCCACTTCTTTGGTTAACAGAATATCATATTCAACTTAACACAAACTAGAGACACACAGGAAGAGAAAACCTCAAGAGAGGAAATGCCTTCAGTACACTGACCTGTGGGCATCACTGTGGGAAATTTTCTTAACTGTTCATTGATGTAGAAGGACCCAGTCCACCAAGGGTGGTGCCATCCCTAAGCAAAGTGTGCCTGGGCTGTATCCGAAAGGCAACTGAATGCTTCTATCTTGAGTTCCTGCCATGGCTTCTCTCCATAATGGACTCTGTAGCCTGTAAGTCAAATAAATCGTTTCCTCCCCAAGCTGCTTTTGGCCATGATATTTTATCTCAGCAACAGAGAGTCAACCTGGGACTCACAACGAGTGGGCGATGAGGAGATTTCCTGCTGTCCTTTGTGCCCATTTTAAATCCATTACCATATGAACTTACATCAGAGCCCTGCCTACAGACAGGAGGGACCTGGAAACGGTCACAGCCCATCCCTTTTCCCTTTAAGAACAGGATCCATTGCAGGGTGTCCAGGAGAAGTGAGAGGGGAATCTGGGAATGTGGTATGATATGATCAATGTTTGCATGAATGAAACTGCCGAAGAATAAAGGGAAATCTTACTTAATTTTTTTTCAATGGAGTTGATGCTGTTGGCACCTGTCACTCAAGCTCCTCCAGGATCAGACCCTCTGAAACACAGGGAATAGGGTGCACTGAGAAGCTGGGCCCCAGGTCTTTGTCTTCCAGGTTGTGAGCTCATGGCAAGTGTCTGTGCCTCTCTGAGCCAAAACAAACCTCAAGAGACCTTGTACCTATCTATTTCCCTCATCACTGACCGCCCCCTGGCTTGTGTGTCTGTCTGTCCTCTTCCCAGCCAGCCCCCCACCCCGGCCTGGAATAGAAGTGACAGATATTTCTGCTCTGCACTCATTCGCATGGGCGACATCAGGCTCCCTCATCGTCATTTCCATTTCTCTGTGCTAGCAGATCCTCCAGGAAGTCACTAACTAGAGCGCGTTCATCCCAGAAGCCTTCTGGATCATCAAATTTTTGAATAAATATCTTTTTATTTGCTGTCCCTGCTGAGAAGCCTACGAGCGTCTGTGCTAAACCTGGAAGGTTTCATTATTTGCCTGAGATTGATGCCAGTCGGCTCCGAGATCACCTTGAAGTGTCTGCGTCTGTGAGCAGCTGAGCAGCCAAGCAGCCTCATAGCCCTGCAGCAGAGCAGCCTTGCAGCGGAGCAGCCTTACAGACTCGCACAATTAGGATCTTAGATGCATCAGAATTGAGATTTGCATCTGTAGTCAGGTGATATGATGAGACACATCCAAGCCTGTTCAGTCCTAAAGGAACTCTATGTATTATAGAACATTCTCGGGGGAGTGGTCTTACATGTGTATGCATGCATGTGGAGGCCAGAGGCCGGGATCTCATCTCCTCCTCAACTGCTTTCAGCTTAGGTTTTGAAACAAGACTTCCTGCTTGACATAGAGCTTGCTAATTCAGCCGGGCTGACTGGCCAGAGCCTCAGGGATCCTCTTATCTGTCTCCCTAGCACTGGGGTTGTAGCCATGTGCTGTCACATCTGACTTTTTAAGTGGATGCAGTGGACCTGAATGTAACAGACTTTCACCACCCAGCTCCCAAATCAAGACACAGAGACTTCTTGTTAGTTATGAATGCTTGGCCTAGCTTAAGCTCACTTCTGTCTAGCTCTTTTAACTTAAATTAACACATTTCTCTTCATCTACCTTTTGCCTTAGGGCATTTTACCTTTCTTTCTTTTTGTATGTCTTACTTTGCTACTTCCTCCAGTGTGTGACTGGCTGGTGGCTGCCTGGCTTCTGGCCCCAGGTATCCCCCCCCCCTTTCTCCCTTGTTCTCTTCTTCCTCCTTCTCTTCCTCTTCTCCTCCTTCCACTTATTGTCTCTGCCTACCAACCCCATCTATCCCTCTCCTGCCTAGCTATTGGCTGTTCAGCTTTTATTTAGACCAATCAGGTGCCTTAGGCAGGGACAGTGAAACAGCAACACGTCTTTACATAATTAAGCAAACGCAGCAGAAACAAATGCAATACATATTAACATCGTTACCAAAGGCAGCACAAACAAATGCAATACATCTTAACATCATTACCAAAGGCAGCAGAAACAAATGGAACACACCTCGTTCACATAGTTAAAGTAAACTCCTCAGCATAAGAAATGTAACACATCTTTGCCCAGTTGAAATAATATTCCACAACACCTAAACTCAGGTCTTCATTCTTGCAAAGCAGCTTCTTTGCTGACTGAACCACTTCCTCAGCCCTCCTATTGATTAAGGACAAAGTGTCCTCAGGATACATGCCCCACCATCAGCCCACATCTGCAGCTTATTGACAAGTGGACAATACTTGCTCAAACTTGGCCACATTGGAGACTGGAAGAAGCCACTGCTATGGCTTCTTCCTTAGGGGACAGGCAGGGTGTAGCTCAGTGGTAGAGCCCTTAGTACATGGGAAGGCTTGGATTTCCTCTCCAGCCCCACAAAACAGGAATCCTCGTGATTAGGGAGGCAAACAGACACACAGAGACAACCAGACCAGATAAGGATGTGCACTTTCCCTGAAGTCTCCCAGAGTAGGCTCCAACATGTGTAGGCACTTGGCCTCCAGAGAGCTTAGGTGTTAATATGAGACACAAACATACCCACAATGGCGGCACAGGATGCTAAGAGGACCACAGGTAGATCCACCTACTCAGCTGCCTCTTTGAAGCAGTGACCATATTTTCAGAGTCTGCCTTCACTCAATAAAACAAACCAGCAATGTCAAAACGCTGGGCAGAGACATGAACTTGATCTCCTTGGTCCTCATGGTGGACGGAAGATTCCCAGCCCTGCTTGTGCTCATGGCTGCTGCTGTCCAGTGTTTGCATTGCTTTCTGTTTCTCTCCTATTAGACTCAGTTTGCGAGCTTAGAGATAAAAACGCCTTGGCTGGGGGTACAGCCACAGAAAGCAGCTGAGGACGGAAAGATGAAGCTTAGAAGAGGCTTCCGGTCTCCGTCCTTCTCACCACCTCCATTCCAGCCTGATCTGCTGGTGTGGGGTCCATGGCTGCCTCAGCTCAGGAGCCGTATTTCTGAAACAGAACTGGTGATCCTCTCTAGGGTCTCTGAGAAGTGTGGTGGGAACATTCTCTAAACGGACCCGCTCTTGCTACTCCAAGGCTGCCTGGATGTTGTTTTGAGTTCAACCAAGAGGTCAGCAGCAGGGATCAGCAGGGGCTAAGGGCTGTCACTGTGCTCTTTGTATCCTGATTGGCAAAACCACAGGGCTTCCCAGCATTGACCTCCACTGATTCCAAAGAGTGTTTGACCCTAACATGACTCAACTTGAAAAAGAGGCTGTTCGCAAACTGCCTGCCTGTTTGTCTGGCAATTTATTCAGTGGACTTAACACTCAAAGTTTAGCTCAGTCGGTAGAGTGCTTGCCTAGCATGTACAAACCGCTGGGTCCCATCCCCAGCACTGCATAAACAGGATGCAAGGACATGCATTGGTCCCTGTAGTTGGGAGGATGGTGGGTCACTGCATTGCTAGTGTCCAGTGTATCCCTCCTTCCTTCTTTATGCAAATACAAACACGAAGAACAGCAGCACACAACATCTTGCCATCCATCACATGGCTCTGCTCCTACACACCACAATAATGATGCCACCACCTAGCGGCGTTTTACCCATTTCAGGCTCCTTCGGAATGCCTGTATCCCACTGTCTTTATTTGGCTTGGTTTTATTTTTAATCAGCCTCCCACAGAGGGATGTTCATATTGTTTCTGTCTCTGTTTCCCACCAACGAAATGTGATGTATGACCTTGGTTGTCAGTATCTGGATGTGGGAACCCACAGGAGACGTACACGGGAGCCAGAGTGCTGGCTCAGAGACCAAGTGTGTTCGTTATTTCACAGGGATGGCCTCTGTTGGTATAGCATCATTTGGCTTCCCGCGGCAACCATCGGGAATGTACAGTTCCTCATGGTCCTACCAGCACAGAATAATCGCCAACGTTCTGAATTCTTCCCCTTAAGGTAAGTGAAAGATGAACCTATCAGTGTATTTTACTGGGGGATGGCATAGTGGATAAGCACCAACCACGGAAGTGTGAAGACTAAAATTCAGGTCCTAGAACCTACTGGATAGACATGGTGGCTGCCTGTAATCCAGACATTTATGAGGCCAGGACAGGGGATGCCTGGGGCAAGTTGTCAGGCTAGACTAGCTGAATCAGAGCTCTGAACTCAATGAACAATCCTGCCTCAGTAAATAAATTGAGAGCTGTAGATGACACCCAATGTCAACTCAACTTATACATGTACCTGAGCACACATGTGCTCATGAGAACATGTATATGCACACATGTACACCATGCATCCGCACATGCCAATATATTTTCAATACGTTTTCATTAAAACTTTGCATATTTTAAAGGCAATTAGAATACCATAATTGTTGGGGACTGCGGACCCTCAGACCCTGAATTTTCTATGACCGCTTGCCTGCCGGAGTAAACAGCTTGTTTTCCTGTGCTTGCAGCTGCTCTGGGCATGAGATCCTCTTGAGTTCCTGATGGCAGGGGAATGGTTTCTGGTGGGCTTGCAGCTGAAAAATCCCGAGAGCTAGAGTGTGGCCATTAGTAAAGGAGAGCCCTATATAAGCTGTCCTGGAACACAATAAAAGGGGCATTCTTGTTTCAAGGATAATCTCTCTCTCTCTCTCTCTCTCTCTCTCTCTCTCTGTGTGTGTGTGTGTGTGTGTGTGTTTCAATCTCCAGCCCCTTGCCCGACTGGCAAACCGTCCCATGGTGTAGGTGCCACAATATATTAAGACAATTAGGATACCATACATTAAGACAATTAAAATACCATACATTAAGCGGCCCCACCTGGCATCACTGGTCACTTGATGAGAGAATGATGCTGCCATGGTTTGGACACGGAAATGTCCTCTAAAGGCTCAGATGTTGACATCTCTGTCCCCAGTACAGTGCTCAGAGATGGGACTTTGGACAAATGACTAGATCATGATGGCTCTGATCCAATCAGTAGAGCAATTTATTGAGGGATTGCTGGGACAGCTGGACAGCTGTGCTGTGTAGACACCGGCCAATTGAAGGAAGTAGGTCACCAAGGTGGTCATGGCTAAGAAGGGCATGACGCAAGTCACCCTGTCTGCTTCCTGGCTGCCGTGAGGTGAGCACTCCTCCACCACCTAAGACCCACAGCTATGGTGCAAGTTGACCAGAGCCTGAAACTGTAAGTCACTCCTCTCAGATGTGTGCCACAGGAGTGACAAGTGTGATGAGCCCAGGTGCCAAGCCCAGTGCCTTCTGCCATGCAGATGGTACATGGCACTGTGGATAAAACATCTCATGGGTTATGAGATATGGCCCAATCCTCTGCCAGAGCCATCTCTGGTAAGGTGGCCTAGGTTCAGCATCTCTTTACAATTGTGCTAACTGAAGTCCCCAGAAATAAGCAACTGCCACACTGGCCATTCTACAAAGTTGACTGACCAGTTAGAACTTCAGTGACCACGGTGAGGTTGAAACGTTGCAAATCCAGAAATCTAGTTTGGACTGTCTTTGCCCCTTGTTAACCATTTGTTGCTCATCCCATGTGTGCCCTAACACCCTGTGACTATTGGGTAATCTATTTTGATTTTTTTTTGTTTTGTTTTTTGAGACAAGGTTTTTCTGTATAACAACCCTGACTGTCCTGGAACTCTACTCTGTAAACTATGCTGGCCTTGAACTCACAGAGATCTGCCTGCCTCTGCCTTCCAAGTGCTGGAATTAAAGGCTTGCACCTGTTGGGAGTTATTGGGGGCTGTGAACCCCTGGACCCTGAATTCCCTGTAAGCGCCTTGTTTTTCCTGTGCCTGCAGCTGCTCTGAGCACGAGACCTTGATGGCAGGCTGGTGGGTCTGCAGCTGAAAGACCCCGAGAGCTGGGGCATGGCCAGAGCACTATATAAGCTGCCCCGAGCACAATAAACTTGGCATTCCTGTATCAAGGATGACCTGTGCCCGTGTCTCTGTCTATGTGTTTTTAAGTCTCCAGTTTAGTTCCCGACTCACCTACCACAGGTCCTACGGGACGTTCGGCTTTTTACATCCGCCACCACCTCCCGGTTGTTTTTTGAGACAGAGTCTCCCTGTGTGGTAAGTTATTTTGAAATGTATGGACAGATCCTAATTTCCACCAACCTAAAAGCTATGAACATCACTAGGCAGCAAATGAGGCCTGTTCAAGACATGTCCCTGCTTTGTCATAACTTGCCTACCCGGTGTTTCCATGGGTACATTTAAAAAGTGTGGATTTGTGGCTTCTTTTGTTCTAATCTTCATACAATTGAATTCATGAGAACTTGGAATTTTGCGTACTCCAAATCTGTATCCCCAAGCTTTAATGACTCAGGTCTGGCTCCAAAATAAACCATTGCTCATTCCCTTTGAGAGAGGAGATGTTTTTTATGTTGACAGTCATGGGGTGAGGAGGGAGCAATTTTTGCAGAAATACAGGTCATCGTGCTGCTGGCCTGTCCCTTACTATGTGACACACACCCTCTAGACCAGAACACCCGGGCCACTTCCAGAACCTGCCCGAGTGGAGATGGGCTGAGGCATGTCACTGCTGCTTGATGAACTGCCGTGTGCCAGCTGACAGCTAGTGACCTTATTTCCCTTCCTGGAGTAATATTGGATTTCACAGCGAGATCGTCAGCCAGAGAAAGGCTTGTGGCTAACAGCTAATGTCCTCGGAACACGTGTTTCTGCTCTCATTCTGCACCTTTATTGCTCAACCAGACGCCACAATTCTTTCCGCTGAGCGGCAGCCTGACGCGACTCATCTGTCTCACACGCAATTCAAGTTGGAGTCCATTAGGCGAGGCAGTTCTTGGCCTGTGTGTGTGCTTCTCAAAAACCATTGCAGCCAATTCTCCTGCTCTGTGTGTGTGTGGGGGGGGGGGCGGGGTTAACTAATAACTGAAAGGATTCTGATCATATTTAAGATTTTATAATCTTTATCATGCTATTTCAATGAATGGTGACAATTTGTAACCCCAGGGACAGTGTATCCATATGACATAATGTATTGCTTTTTAAAATATATTTCATTCATGGTGTGTGTGTGTGTGTGTGTGTGTGTGTGTGTTTACATGGTCGTGGACGAGGGCACCTTCATGCCGTGTGTAGGGATCAGGGAACAGCTTTGATGCTGGTCCCTGTGTCACACCCCATTTGAGGCAGGGTCTCTCTTGCTTTTTGCTGCTGCACTGTGTCTACCTCAAGCTCCCGGGACATTCTCCTGTCTCTACTTCTGCCTCCCATCTTGCCACAAAAATGCTGGGATTACCAGCGAACCCCACCATGTCCAGTGCCTACCTGGATTCCAGGGATCTCAACTCAGGTCGGCAGACTTGAAGGGAAGGTCATACCCTGCCCCTGCCCTTTAAGATACTGTGAAGCTGCAGATGGTGTCTGCCTTTACATCTTAAAGCATAAAACTCCTTTTTAAAAATCTGTATACATCCTGCCAGGAGTGGTAGCAAAAGCCTGAAACCCCAACTTTCAGGAAGTTGAAGCGGGATTGGGAGTTGGAGGCTAGCCTGTGGTACATGGTGAAGCCCTATTTTAACAATAACAATAGCTGGGCGGTGATGGCACACACCTTTAATTCCGGCACTGGGGAGGCAGAGGCAGGAGGATCAGGAGTTTGAGGCCAGCCTGGTCTACAGAGTGAGTTTCAGGCAAGGGACCAAAGCAACACAGAAACCCTGTTTCAAAACAAAACAAAAACCAATAACAAAACCTGTATAATTCTTGATAAACACCTGCCAGGCTCTCAGAGATCAAGGTCAAGTTATTCAGACCAGCAACCTAAATGCCTTTGTGGGACCCATGTTGTCTGGTAGTTTGTACATACAATGCCCCGTCCCTTTGAAAAAGGGGTTGGTGCTGCCTTAAAGATACACACAGCACTGCTGGCAATGTGGCTCAGCTGGTAAAGGCACTTATTGGCAAACCTTGTACTCACATGGTGGGAGGGGAGAGTCAACTCGTTCAAGTTATTCTCTGACCTCTACATACACATATGAGAAAAGCATAAATACAAATGCTGTGAAAACATTGTTTTCAATGCACACACACACATGCATATATATATATATATATATATATATATATGGCTTCTACTATGGTGGTCCAGCTGCTGTTTGGACCTGAAGACAGCATCACTTGTCTCCTGGGGTTGACACCAGCCTCCACCCTGGGCCCTCTCCCAGTCTAAACAAATGACCCGAGTGGTCCTTTTTGAGATAAATTAGGTCTTGTCATTCCCTCTGCCTCCCACACAGAAAGCTCAGAGCAGCTGCGCAGTGCCTTGCCACCTCTCTGTCCTTCTCTCTCCCCTCCTCTCCCAACTCTACAATGCTCTTCCACCGGTGGTCAAACCAAGACCTACCTCAGGGCCTTTACACTGCTGCTCCCCGTCCGGAGCTTTTCCTGCAGAGTCTCCCACTTTCCCATCCTGCAGGGTTCACCCCAGTCTCTCCTGAAGCCCCTTGTGCCCCAAGACAACCCTTCACTTTCTCATCCAGCATCTGCCATTTTCTGAGTCACATGAGTCCTGTCCTGTCTAAGTGTCTCTGGCCAGAACTCAAGTCTAGGAAAACGCCTGCACATAGCAGGCACTCAGTACCTTCTAGAAGGAGTCACTGGGGGCTTCATTGCGATACCACGCACAGCAGCTCTCCTTGGAGTCCTAAAGGGCAAAGGAAATACAAACAACAAAATTTACATGTTCAAATACAGGAATACACACAATTTTTAAAGTGTGCTTTTGGCACCTCCCAGTTGCCATGTTTTTTGAACAAAGCAATTAAGCCTGGAGCTCTAGCTGCCGTGGGTGCTGTTTTCAGTTCACAGACCTTGCCTGTCCAGCCATGCATCTCCCAGGTGCCCATCTTGTCCCTGAGTCACTTGTATTTTGGAGAAGACAGGGCTTGACATGAGAAGCCATTGCCCCTGTCAGTCAAGGTTGAGACCCACAGCACCAAGTGTCAGTAGAGATGGGACCTCGTCCTGGGAGCTGCAGGACATTTTGCATAATTGGAAGGCGAAGTTAACAGCAATAAAGAAGATTGATTTGAATGTCCAACGGTTTATGAAGCAGATCCTGAAAAATAAATAGAGCAGAGGTGACCAGTGAGCTCAGACTGTCACTTTTATAAAAGTGGCAGAGGAACCTGCCTGAGGAGAGGGCTGTGGGTCAGGGCCAGGACATGGGTTAAAATCAGCTGCCCCCTTCCAGCTGTTCCCCCTGAACAAAGTAAGAAGCATTGCTCTTAGAGTTCACAGCACAGGCGCAGAGGGGACCTGGGACCACTGAACACACAGGTGGGGAGCTTTGACACCTTAGTACTCTGTGGACGTGTCTTGTGGAAGCCGCTCAACAGCCACAGGGGTGAAAATGGAGACTGTCACTCTCCTACTTCCTGTATGTCACATCAGGGCAGAAGAGTAAGAGCCGCCTGTACTCCTATGGGACTAGGAAGAAGAAGCCACCTTAGCCTGTGTCCCTGAGTGGGAGTGAGCGGGGAAGGGAGGAGATAGGGAAGGGATAGCGAGAGACCCTCTTCCTGGGGAAGCCCTGTTTGTTCCCGCAGCCTGTTCTTTTCTGATTTGCTTTTTTGTTGTGACCAGCTTTGCCAGGGCTCAAAGAGAAGGCGAACAAGAGATGCCCTTCCTGGAGACGCTGCAATGCAGTGTTGGGGACAATATAGTAGTAGCATTTTTTCTGTCCCAGTGACTTCTAGTGTCCCAGTGAAGTAAACAGTACTGTGTTTAACATCTTTGCTCCTCCTTCATGTGGGCAGCACTGGTCAAAGGTAGGTTCTTAGCCATTGTAGTCCACAAAATTCAGACTTCTTGAAGTGTTACGAAAGTTTTCTGCTCAGTGAGATTTCCCTGGAAACATCTTCGCCGTCATGGGTTTAATCCACCATCCCTCCTTTGCTGTAAATCTCCAGGCTAACCTCCACCTGCCATGCTTAGTGTAACCCGTCCTTCCAGTTCCTGTATTGATCACGTGTCGTGTACCACCTCGTCCAGCAAGAAGGACGCAACACCGGAGCTCTTCTTGCTAAGCAGTTTTATTCAGGACCTTTTTACAGTTCTCTCTCTCTCTCTCTCTCTCTCCCTCTCTCTCCTCGGGCAAAACCTCCCAGCCCTTAAGTAGGCATGGGCAACCAACCCTGGATTGCCAGGTGGGCACTGCCCATAGGTCCACGCATATGCAAGCAGCTGACAATCATTGCGTGATCACAGCATAAGTCAGGTCTTAGCCATAATTAGGAGCTGATTATCAGATGTGGCTTCATACAACTCGCTACAATCACGTGGTGCCCAGAGAGCGGCTCTGTTTTGGGGGATAGTTAGAGAAAGTGGGTCACTTGTGTAGGGGTCTCTATTAACTCCACCCCTGTCACAGTAGGCTTGGCTGTTTCCTGAGTCTCTATGACAGTGGTTCTCAGCCTTCCTAACACTGCAACCCTTTAATGCCGTTCTTCACGTTGTAGTGACCCCCAACCATAAAATTATTTTTGTTGCTGCTTCATAACTGTGATTTTGCTACTGTTATGAATCATAATGTAAATATCTGATATGCAGGAAATATGATATGTGACCCTGTGAAAGGGTCATTCAGCCCCCTCATGAGTAGTTACCCAAAGATTGAGAACTGCTGAACTAGGTATTCATGGTCTGTGACTGGCCTGGGGGTCTAAAGTTTGGGGTTCTTTGACCAGAAAGAGCCAAGAGACATTGTAGCTGAGATGAGGGTAATTTAGCCTTAAGTCTGCTTCTCATCCAGATTTATTTGTCCTGCGCCTGTGTGTGCCCACTGCTACCCCGACTCTCAGAACCCCTCAGTCACTTTATCTTTACCACAAGAGAGGGGGTTCAGGAAAGTCACAGCCTCCAGAAGCAGCACATAGCCCTTGGCTTTTCCAGGTTTTCCCAGGGTCTGCCACACACGCTCTGCTTATACTCTCAAGGTTCCCTTCTTTTTCTAATGATGCTTTTCCTCACCGGGAACCCTGAGCTGGAGCAGCCTTGTGCTGGAGGAACCCTGAGCTGGGGCGGCCGCATACTGGAGGAACCCTGGGTAGAAGCAGCCTCATGCTGGAGAATTCTGAAGCTTCCTATCCTTTCAGGAATGAGCCTGTCTGTCTGTGGGTCACAGAGGTGCACTGAGCCCCATCTGCACATTAGTTAATCACTAACAAATGAGGGTGAGTTTTCACCCAGCACAGACCACAGGCTGCATCACAGACACTCTGCCAAGCCATTTTGGAGCTGTAAGCATCTGGCCTGGTTCCAAGCCGAGTCTGTTCTGGCACACAGTGACCATGGGCCTCCGCAAGGCTCTGACTCCTAAGCTGAGAATGGGTTCATGGGGATCCTAAGCCATGAGGAGATGGTCTCCAGTTAGCACGACAGAAACGGACTAGGGCTCAGGATGAAGAACGTGAGCTGTCGCTCTCTTCACCAGGACCTCTACACCTCCAGAGGCAGGAAGCAGGGTTTTCAAAATGCCTACTTTGTTTGCTGGGCATTTTGCTTGGCCAGAGTGACAGTGATCACTTTGTCTGCCTTCGTTTCCAAGTGGGTAGTCATAGGCACGGCAGGGTAGGAGGCAACAACAAACCAAAGAAGACAAGCAACAGCTCACTTCCAAGTCCTTTCATGGTTCGCTGACGAGGGAGTGTGAAGATGGCAAGGCAACCCGTGCCCAGCAGTGGCAAGAACAACCCGTGCCCAGCAGTGGCAAGGCAACCCATGCCCAGCAGCGGCAGGAGCTCACCTTCAGACACTGACATGAATTGATGTGACAGTAACACTTTCTGGCTCCCAAACCCAGGTACGTGTTAGTCCCTATGGTGAGAATAAGATCACTACCACAATTGGAGCCAAATTTGAAGCAAGCTTGATTTTTTTTTTTTTTTTTTTTTTGGTTGGGGTGCATCCAAGAGATGGCCAGCCACTTTCCTGTTAAAGAGAGCAGCCCCGAATCCATCACTGGGCCCCTTTTAAGGAGTAAAATCATGAGTAGCTGCAAAGCAGGTTTACAGAAGAGAGACAATGGGGCAACAAGGTGATACAGAAAAAGATCTCAAAAAAAATCATGTGGTCACCATATGATCAAGGAAGGTCAGGGAGGGTCAAGAAGGTGAAGGGTCTTCTAAAAAACAAGTCAAGGTCACAGATTGGGGAAAGTCAGGTTCCAAGAAACAGAGAGCAAAATCAGCTCTTGGAGGAAATAGAAACTTATTTTTAACGACACAACATAACGGCTCCTGCCTGCAAAAACTCCCCTTCCCCCACTATTCGTGCAGGGTAAGGGTGGAACATGTGACTCACTCTAGCCAATCACCTGGGAAATTGCCCTGACCTGGAAGTAGATCAGGTGAGCGGTGGCAGGAGTTGGTTCAAGCAGGTGAATTCCAAAACTGGAGCAGGAGGGGCTTGAGCTGAATGTCCCTTGGCGGAGGGACAGATTCCCTGCTTCCTGTCCTTTACAATGAGCTGTGGTACAAATAATAAAACCCCAGCGACAGACATTGGGGTTCAAGCTGAAGATCAGAAAAGCAAAGCAGTCAACCACTAGAGAGACCTTTTGCCTCTACCAAATCTTCAGACCGAAGGAGTGAGATTCTGACTCCATAAATCCTCAGACTCCACACTCCACTGAGTTCCTGTCTCCTCCCAACCATATCTCTCCTATCTCCACCTCCTAGTACTGGGATTGAAGGCATGGGACCCCAAGTACTGGGATCTCCCTTGTGTGAGCTCTGTTTCTCTTATAGACAGATTCAATCTTGTGTAACCCAGGGTGGCCTTGAACTCACAGGGTTCTGCTTCTGTCTCCGAGTCCTGGGATTAAAGGTGTGTGCCACCACTCCCTGGCCTGTGTGGCTGCTTTGCCCTCTGATCTTCAGGCAAGCTTTATTTATAAAAACACTATAGTGAGCTCATTACAGTCAGGAGATCCAGAAGAGCGTCTGCTGAAGCGTGAGGAAACCTGGGACAATGAGAAGTGTGCCTGGCCAGTTTCCTTTCCTGGTTGCTGTCATGTGTCCTGTGTTCCCTGGATGCTGTCGTGTTCTGTGTTCCCTGGATGCTGTCGTGTCCTGTGTTCCCTGGATGCTGTCGTGTTCTGTGTTCCCTGGATGCTGTCGTGTTCTGTGTTCCCTGGATGCTGTCGTGTCCTGTGTTCCCTGGATGCTGTCGTGTCCTGTGTTCCCTGGATGCTGTCGTATCCTGTGTTCCCTGGATGCTGTCGTGTTCTGTGTTCCCTGGATGCTGTCGTGTTCTGTGTTCCCTGGATGCTGTCGTGTCCTGTGTCCCCTGGATGCTGTTATGTGCCCTGTGTCCCTGGATGCTCTCATGTGTTCTGTGTCCCCTGGATGCTGTCATGATCATAGGTGGCAGTCATTTTTCATAAGCAAGAAGCCTCCTCAGAGTGTGACCTTTAAGTTACTAAATCACTCTCCAAGCCAACTATCCTCAGACTCCTGTGTGGAGAAACAATACAGTTTCATGATCACACTACTTTTGACAAGATTTGTTAGTTACATGCAACCTCATAGAGTCACTGGGAACCTTGCTGTCACCCCAGAGTGACACCCTCGAAAAGATGAGCAGAGCCCACACAGTGCCCTGGTGGCTTTGTGAACACCCGAAATGCGCCTGCCCATGAAGCCTTGTCTCTGGCCTGTTCAGTCCCATGATTAGACAGGAGGTTAGCATGGGACAGACTGACCAGTGGACCCCCAAAAACAGGACATAAAGAACCAGAGGTGGTGGCAGGCTCTCTAGCAGGGCCAGCTCAGAGACCCACAAACCAGGATATGAAAAGTAATAGGTGACAGTGGTCAACTGCAGCTGCGTCCTCCCCAGGGGAGCATTCGCTGTTACCTTTCCTAGTGAACTATACAAATCTGGGGGTACTTGGTTCCTACGTATTCTTGCACCTGATACATTTATTTATAACAAACTGAATTCTGGACTAAATGGAACTTCAAGGAAGTATGCCCCTGTCCTGGAAGTGCCCACCCTGAGGGAGGGACAGGCAGAGGACAGAGGGCACAGGGAAAACTGTCCAGTGCCTGACAGGTTTAGGGTGACTGCTGCTGGCCCCGGTCACTCTTTAAAAATTTCTAAGCTGTTCCTGCTTCCCAGCTCGCTCTAATTGGGTTTTTGACTGCTCGCTCTACTCCTGCATCCCATCTGAATTCTCTTTTGAAAGCGGAAGAATGGAGCCAGCTGTTGGGGTCAAGACCGGAGGACATTGGAGACCTCCTCACAGCACCCACAGTCTGGGACACTGCCTCTCTCCGGTTCTTTAGGGGTTAGCTTTCTTTCTTACATCAAAACTTCTAAATTCTGCCTGACGAAGCACTCCCACCTGCTTTAACATCTATCAATCCATAGAAAGCTGGATAAGGAAGATGAATGGGTAGTCTACAAATAAGAAATGCAAACAACCAATAAGCATAAGAAAAGATGAAAATGTGTTTTTTAATTAGACAAGTGAAACCGGCTATTAGATTCACTTATCAGATTGGCAAGGCGAAGCGAGCCAGGCTGAGAGTAAACAGACGTTCCCGGGGGTCCTAGCTAAACAGGTACAGACGTTCCTACAGGCACTTGGCAGCAGCTACCAAACTATAACGAGAATGCTCTGGCTTTTGTGTAAATCAATATCCAGGCAGGAACATGAAATCTGCTCTACTACGACAAAGACACAGCCAAACTCAAGTCCACCCTGACACCGACAGAAAGACTGGGGCCAAGAGCAGGAGCAAGAACGGGGGCAGAGGGACGATGCCAGCAACTGTGGTGACCAGGAGACAAAAATACAAGAGTGAGAAAGAGGTAGGAGTTCTGGTCTCTGGGTGGCTCTGCCTTCCCTGGATAACCCCAGCGGTCAAGGACGAAGACAAAGATGGTGTTCTGATGTCACATCCAGAAAGAGGACGCAGACACACTTTCTGTGCCCTTGCTATAAACACAGGGTGGTAGATAATGTTGGTTATGAGGGATTATCTAGAGTAGATTAACTGAGACAGGAAGCTGATTGACTTCAGCTGTGGGTAGCACCATCCGTGATCTGGGCCCCTGACAGAATGGGGAGAGAAAACAAGCCCAGCGCCAGAATGCTTCCTGATGGCAGGTGCGGTGTGCACAGCTGACATGGGATGTCCTTCTGTACGCTGCGAATATGTGTTGCTTTTATTGGTTGATGAATAAAACTGCTTGGACCTATGGCAGGGCAGAATATAGCAAGGTGGGAAATCCAAGCAGGGATGCAGGTGAAGAAGGGTGGGGCCGAGAGAGAAGCCAGTGAGCTGCTGGAGCAGCAGGATGGGCTAGAGAACAGGTAATGCCACTGTAACGCAATGCCTGCTCTACGCGCTATGTGCTACGGTATGGTTTGCAGTCAGGTAAGGGCCTGGAGATTGAACAGAGAGACTCCCACATCACACTGACAGACAGCCAAGAATGCCCCAAGAATGTTCTCCTTATTGTGTTCCAGGACAGCTTATATAGGGTCTCTTTGACTAATGGCCACACCCTAACTCTCAGCTGCAAGTCCACCAGAAACCACTCCCCCGCCATCAGGAACTCCTGAGGGTCTCATGCTCAGAGCAGCTGCAAGCATAGGAAAACAAATTGTTTACTCTGGTGTTGGCAGAGGTTTCTGTCCCACCAGGTCCCACAGCCATTCAGTCCCAAATAAACACACAGAGGTCTACATTAATTATAAACTGGTTGGCTTAGTAGCTCAGGCTTCTTATTAATTAATTCTTACATCTTAAATTGGCCCATTATTCTTGTCTATGTTAGCCATGTGGCTTGGTACTTTTTTTCCGGCAGTCACATCTTGCTTCCTCTGTGACTGGGTCATGGCTGCAGATTGAGCTTTCCTCTCCCAGAATTCTCCTGTTCTCATTGCCCTGCCTCTACTTCCTGCCTGGCTACTGTCCAATCAGCATTTTATTAAACAAGTACAAGAAACAAATCATTACAGGGTAAAACCATTGTCTAATAGCAGTCCGGTAGGCAGGGGGTCACAGGAAATTCAGGGTCTGGGGGTCCCCAGTCCCCAACATGCCACAAGACCACATTGCATGATTATTAGATATAATAATACAGATTATTAGATATGGGTTGATTATATGTAAGAGCAAGCCAGTAATAGCCTGAGCCACCAGTCAAGCTATTATAATTAATATTAAGCCTCTGAATGATTATTTTATAAGTGACTGTGGGGACCTGCAGGCAGGAGAGAAACCTGTCTAGTGGAACGGGGCAGGACACAGAAAAGTATCGGGCTGCAACCAGCTCCCTCACACTCCAGCCACCGTGACTCCCCCACCAGGACAGATGGTGCTCTCAAACCACAGCCAAATAAACCTTCCTTCCTTTCTTCCTTCCTTTCCTTTTCATTTTTTCCTTCCTTCCTTCCTTCTTGTTTATTTGTTTTGGTTTTGTGGTTTTTTGGGTGTTTTTGTTTTTTGCTTTTGTTTTGTTTTGTTTTTGGGACAGGGTTTCTCTGGGTAGCCTTGGTCACTCTGGAACTTACTCTAGTTCCAGTTTGAGGCGGGCCTCAAACGCAAGATCCACTGGCCTCTGCCTTCCGAGTGCTGGAATTTAAGGCGTGCACCACGGTGCCTGGCAAAAACTGTAGTCAGGTGTTACAGTGACAATAAAACTAAGTAATACAAGCTAAGTTCCCTGAAAATGAGGCCTTGGCGGGGGAGGGGGGTGGGGTGGGGTCAGAAGACGGCAGACTGGCAGGGTCTCAGGTAGGAGCCCGTATCCAAGCAAGGCCTACCGGATAGTGCCATGTGCTTATGGTCAACACACAGATCATAGTCCTGTGCACCTACTCCAACATGCAGGTTACAGGCCTGTGCCCCTACTCCAACAGAGCACAAAGGAGGAACCTGTACTTCTCTCTCTACCTGGTGGCAACAAAGCACCCAAGAAGCCACCAGGATGATGGCAGGGAGGTCAGGTGGAGAACCAGATGGGCATCCTGGCTGCATATCAGTCAAGGCCAGGAACGGAGTCCTAAGGAGGCACACCTGACCCTCCAGACATAGCTATCCACAGAGACACAGTAAAAACGGAATCCCCAGCCCTGCTCTACAGCCCTCAGGGACTCCTGGTCCTCAGTGGAGCCAGAGGAAAAGCAAGTACCTCATCCTGGCAATGAGTGGGCATTGTCACCCTTCTCCACGGCATGCCACAGAAGGAGAGACAACCCTAGAGGTCATAAATCCCAGACCCCACCCCCAGCACAACATCTAACACATGAAAGACTGCATTGAAAATTGTTCATCTTTCCAAGAGCCAGGGAAATGATAACATGGACTGGAAACAACCACCAAAAGCCAACACAAGTGACATAGGAGTCACCTGCTCTCACTAGTGGTTCAGTGAGCAGCTGCCACACTGGACTCAAACGACAGAGGAGGCTCATCACGGAAATGGGAAGTTCACCAAGAAATAGGAAACACGGTGCTAGGGAGATAGCTGGGTCGATAAAGTACCTGCATACAAGCCCCAGGACCTGAGTTGGGGTCCCACCACCCGTGTAAAAGCTGGGTGTGTGGTGATGGGCACCTGTAACCCCAACATTAGGAGAGACTGAGCCATATAGATCCTTGAAGCTTGCCTGCCAGCCAGTCTGGCTGAACGGATGGCCCTGAGGTTCAGTGAGAGATCCTGAATGGTGATTTGAGTGAAAGATGCCTCCATAGGCTCACAGGCAGTGGCACCATGGGAGGTGTGGCCTTGTTGGAGGAAGTGTGTCATTGGGGGCAGGCTCTGAGATTTCAGAAACTCAAACCAGGCCCAGCATCTCCCTCTCTTCCTGCTGCCTGTGGATACAGACGTAGAACTCTTGGCTCCTTCTTCAGCACCGTGTCTGCCTGTGTGCCACCATGATGGCAATGGACTAAACCTCGAAACCTGTAAACCAGCCTCAATTAGATGCTTTCTTTTGTAAGAGTTGCTGTCATGACTTCTGTCTTCGTTACGGCTTCTATTGCTGTCAAGAGAGACCATGACCACGGCGACTCTTATAAAGAAGACATTGAATTAGGGTGACTCACCTACAGTTTCAGGGGTTATCATCCTAATGGAGAGCACAGCAGCATTCCGGCAGAATAATAGCTGAGAATCCTACATCTTGCAGGCAATAGGAAACCAACTGAGACACCGGGTGGTATCCCAAGCATAGGAAACCTCAAAGCCTCCCGCCCCCGCACAGTGACACATTTCCTACAACAAAGCCACACCTCCTAAAAGTACCACTCCCTATGAGATTATGGGGGCCAATGACATTCAAACCACCACGGCGTCTCTTCACAGCAATGGAACACTGACTAAGATACCCTGTCTCAAAACATAAGGTGCTAAGTGATAGAGGAAGACCCTTTATGTTGACCTCTGACCTCCACAGGCACATTCAACCACACATGCAATTGCACACATGAACATTCTTATATACACCACACACACACACACACACACACACAAACAAACAAAACACACAGAAGAAACCAACTAGAAATTTTAGAATCAAACGAAAATGCAGTCACTAAAAGTTGAACAAATATTGGGTAGTTGGGCTCAAGGGTAGAATGGAAGAAACAGAAAAGCAACAATTACACCACTGCCTTGTGACAAGACAGTAGTCATGACCTGCTCCAAACAAGAGGGCAGAGATTGTGCTCATGGAAACGGCAGAGCCCAGCACCCACCATTCCTACTGCTGACATCTGAGGCTGCCTTTCTCTCAAGACTGTTGCTCTGTCTCTATAGCTGGAAACAGTGTGCATCTTATCACTTCTGCAGTTCTGTTAAACTTTCCCTGCCACTTGACTTGGGTGACATGGTGGCAATCAACTTCCTGAGGAGCAGTGTCCACCTGCCACCTACCCTTCACACGGCTAGAACCACATAGATTCCAGGCCAAGCTCGTGTAACCGGGTGGAAGATGCTCCCAAGTGGCCCGGTCAGTGCAGACAACATTACCCTAGTTCTGCAGCCTTCACGGTCCCCTAGAAACACAGATACTCCCTTTGCTTAGTTTCACCCTGCCTGTAACCCACCTCTCAACACACCCACTCGGCAAGAGGATGGTTTCCTGTCTCCCTTGGCAACACCCTGGGGAAGGGCTGCTCCCCTCTCTGCCTCAGAGCTGCACCTGGAGATTTCCCACATGCTGTGTGTCTGTCCTGGGCTCTGTGCCAAGTCTGGGGTCCCACAGTGTCCTCTTCTCCGTCTCATTTAGATCCACAGGCAGCGCTGGCTACTTCTCCTGCTGCCTCAGCCCTGTCTTGAACTTTCTTTGCTTGAGCCGCAGAAGCAAATAAACACATAATGTGTGGATGGATCCCTGACTCCAGCCCTCCAATGTCTTTCTGAGAAAGGCTGCCACCCTCCAGGTCTGCAGTGACCTTGCCCTGACCTCACCCTTGACCTCTAGCAGGCTCTGCAGTCTACTAAGAAGCTGAGCCTTGCTTACTTCTGGCTTCCAGCTTGTCCTGTCAGCCCTGGTCCTGGTTTGAGCTCAGCTCCTTCCCTGTGGAGCTGCCGGCATCTTCCAATTCCCCCAGATCCTCATGAGATCGGGGTGACATTCCCAGAGCTGCGGCTTTCGATTTTAATTACTTTAAGGATTGTGGAGGCCTGGAAAGTACATCCTCTATTAATGATATAAAAATTTGTTGCAAACTTCCAAAAGAAAAAAAAATGGCAGGAAGAGAAAGTGACTCATGTCGTTCCACTGTTTGTTCTCTCCATCAGGTGAAGTGACGTTGGCCCAGCAGGTTCATCATCACCAGCAGAGAGCGCCTCAAAGCTTCTCCAGCCCCAGCAGGCTCCCAAGAGACTCACAGAACCCTGACCCTGTCACCTGCACAGTGTGAAGCAGGCCAAGTCAGCACTCCCCAGGCTCTGAGGTTTCTGCCTGGGGTGACCTCACTGAAGCAACCCTGGGGACCTGGAATTAGAGCCAGCCCCTCAGTTGTCACAGGAGGACCTTGCAGCCACCACAGGCCCTTGTACGCCTTTTGCCTTGAAACATTGAAAACATTCATGTTTTCCCTTCACCACAGAGGGCAGGGAGCCCTCCAGAAGCCAGAAACCACAGCCTCCTGGGACACACAGTCATATACCTTCTGTGTCCAGTAAGACTTGACCTTGGCACAAGCAGGGATTCGGGAGCCAGGTATCCTAGGCAATCTGAGTCCCCAGATCCACAGGCAGCGCTGGCTACTTCTCCTGCTGCCTCAGCCCTGTCTTGAACTTTCTTTGCTTGAGCCGCAGAAGCAAATAAACACATAATGTGTGGATGGATCCCTGACTCCAGCTGGTCTGAGCCCCATTTGCCAAGATCTACAGAGTTAAGAGGCAGGACAGCCAGGACCTCTCTCAGGGTGACTGGAGAAAGCATAGGTCGCTCACAGAAGGCGTTTACGTCACAATTTCTCACATTGTATCAACCACCTAGGAGCTGAGCTCTGGGCTCCATAGTATTGCTTTCAGCTTTGGGCTCACTCCCTTTGCCCTCTCTCTCAAAGGAAGGTCTGGAGCTTCCTAAAGATGCAGATTCCCAGGACTGGGGAGGTGGCTCAGTTGGTTGAGTGCCTGCTATGCACGCACCAGGACCTGACTTTGAGCCCCAGCACACACAGAAAAGTCAGGTAGAGCAGTGCATGCCATGACCCCACCACTGAGAAGGTGGAAGCAAGAAGACCCAGGGCCTTTCTGCCCAGGAAGTCTAGTCGATCAGTGAGCTCCGGTTTCAGCGAGACACTGTCTCGAAAAATACGGAAGAAAGAGATGGAAAAAGGGAGAAGATACTTGATGTCAATCTCTGACCCATACACATCTGAAAAAAAAATGATTACCACTTTCACAATCAAAGGGTTTTTTAAATCCTTAAAATTACTTAGCCTGGTTATTATATTATTTGTGCCAAATAATTTGACTCTCTATGTAATAGAACTATAGCCAAAGCTAATTCTTATTGCTGATTCATATATTCATGTTTAAATGCACATGACACATATATACACAAGCACGTACACCAAACATGTAAACACATACATGCGCACACACCCATACATGCACGCCACACACATACCATACATATACACACAGAATGTGTATACACCAAACACACACACAGAGAACACATACACACCAAAACACACACACATACATACCTCAGACACACACCCTTTCTGTTCATTTGTCACGAGTCATCTCATTGACTGCCATTTTTCCTTCTGCCAAAAACTCCATTTACTGCTTATTTATGCAAATCTGCTGGCTACGAACATTCTAGTTGTGCTTATATGAAAGCATTTATTTCTCATTCACTCTCCGATGAGATTGGAGGAGAGCTGTGGGTGTGTGTGTGCTTGTAGAGCCGGAAGGTCAGCCATGGGTGTCGTTCCTCAAAGTGTCTCAAGCTGTCTGGGATCGCGGTCAGCAAGTCCTGGCAGCCTAAGTCACCCTCCACTGCTTTCAAATGGGGTCCTCTCTCCCCCACCCTGGCGTAGTTATAATTATTCTGTCAGTCTTCCTCGGAGATGGGACTCTTTTTAAAAGCTGCCATCATGCCTAGCTAACAAACACTAAATCCTCTCATTATTAGAGTCTTCTGGAAGTGCACAATGGGACCTCCCACCAAGCAATCCTTAGTACGATGGTTCTCAACCTTCCTACTGTTGCAACCCTTTAATACAGTTCCTCATGTTGTGGTGGAAATCGCATCCCCCAACATAAAATTGTTTTCATTGCTACTTCATAACTGTAATTTAGCCACTGTTATAAATCATAATGTAAATATCTGTGTTTTCTAATGGTCTTAGGTAACCCCTGTGACAGGGTCATTGGACACACACACACACACACACACCCTGCACGAAAGGGGTCACGACCCACAGGTTGAGAACCGCTGCCCTAGATCTTTGTTGAGCCTCCAGGTTTTTGGCAGGCAAGCTATATGTTTGTAGAGTGTCTTAAACTCAGACGCCTCATTATTGTTGAAATGAAACTTGAAAAGTACAGAAGAAAGCCAGCGTGTAGCTCGGGTGGTAGAATGCTCACCTAATGCACAGGTCCTGTGTTCCACCAAAAAGGAAAATCAGTTCACTGTCATATTAGGTCATATAGTAAGTTTGAGGTCAGTCTATGCTAGAGACCTGTCTCAAAAAAAAAAGGGGGGGGAGGGAGGGAAGGAGGGAAGGAGGAAGAAAGAGTGGGATAGAGGGAGGGGGGTAGTGGGAGGAAGCAAAGGAGAAAGAAAGAAAGAAAAAGAAAGCAGAATTATTAAGAAATATCCCATAGATGTTAAAGCATACATTCTAAATCAGACATGCTGAATTCAAAGCCTGCCATTGCTCCCAACCAGCAGGCAGCCCTTTGTAGGCTATCTAACAAGCCTTGGCCAGAGTTTGCCCATCTGTAAAGTGGGAACGATGAGGCCACCTGTCCCATAGGACAGGTGAGAAAATCTGACAGGTGTGTACACGTGAGACACAGACTATGTTCTCACATTTGGAAAAACATTTGTTAAACACAACCAGCTTGCAACACAGCATCCTCCTTTAACCCAAATCAGTCCACAGTCACTGTGTCCAAATGTCCATCTGGTCAACCTGCCTTATGCTGTTTGTGAGGTGCAGAAGTGGGTGGAGCCTGCTCAGATACACAGGCGACCTGGTGGATGTGAGGTGGATGGAAGACTGGGCTTCTCTTGCGTCCTGCAGCCAGGCAGCTCCTCTCCATTGCAGGCAGAAGGTGGAGGCTCCCTCGGACCACAGAGGATGCTGTAATTGGCTCCCAGCCCTGACTCCCTTGTAGTCATTAGCAAAGCCCCTCATGCTCTGCCCACGATGGGGGAGGACGTCCTGACACACCATCCCTCATCTAAATGTTTAATAACGCCCCATCTTCAGCTCACAGGGTAACCAAACCCAAGCCAGCGGATCCCCAAAGCCACAGACTAACGAGGCCATGAAAGGGAAGATGTTTCTGTAATGAAAATTTCATCAATGCAGATTTCACATTGAATATCAGGGTCTCAGCGTGAAGACAGCATCAGAGTGGATGCTGCTGTGACACTGACCTTCATCCCTGGAGACAAGAGCAGAGTCAGCAGCTTCCATCGTCGTGACAACATAGCCACAAGGAAGGAGGCTCTGGGATGGGGGAGTCAGCGAGGCCCCGCCCCATTCCTTCTGAAGGGTGACTCTGCGGGTGCATCTTGGCACCTCCCTCTGCCATGCCCACTCCTCCTGGGTGCCCCCACCCTCAGTGAAGAGACCTAGCTTCTTGCAGCTGAGCAAATCCCTGACATTCTCCCTGCTTCATTCATGTTCTTCCTCCTATCTGAATCAATGATTTTTCTCATTGTTGTGACAAAGTACCTGAGGAGAAGCCGTTAAGGACGGAGAAGGTTTTATTTTGGCAGCTGGAAGGGTGCAGTGGGGAAGGCATGGCAGAAGTGTGAAGCTGCTGGTCCCATTGTGTGGCTCAGTCCCTATCTTAGGGCATTTCCCCCTGTCTGAGAAAGCGGGGAGTGCTCTCTGTTCTCACACTCAAGGCCCCCATGGCTTTCCCAGTGAGGAGTGTAATGTGTATAGCCTGTCTTCTTCCTGTGATCTGCACGCTCAAGGGCCGGTTTGTTCCTCCAAGGAGAAAAGGTGTTTGCAAACTGGTGACAGGCTTGTTGTTTATGTTTTCCAAGGTCACTGGAAGAAGGAGAGATGAGCGATTTTTCTCTGCATACTTTTAGTTCCTGGCAGCCAGTCGTGAGACATTATAACTATGGAGCAGAAGGGAAATCACCCCCTTTTACGAAAGTATGTAAACAATAGGGAACACAGAGAGTGTGTTTACGGATTCTGCCTCCCACCAACTGGAAACGACGCTAGAGGAGCATTTTCAAGTGGCGCTGAGCCCTTGAGGCGTCTTGTTCAGCTACTCTAGATGACAGACCCCTGGAGTTAAAACCAGTCCTTCAAAAAGACAAAAAAGCTGGACTAGACTTAACTTTGGATCTCATAGTAAAGGAGAAAGGGCTTAGGGGTTTTCACCCCCTTGTTTGTTAGTTAGGACCGAGGCTGGCTGGCCATGGAGGTGCACATGTATCTGCCATCCCAGCCCAGGAGAGCCTGAAGCAGGAGGATTGGGAGTTCAATGCCAGACTCTGCTGCAGATGGAGTCTTTGTCTCAAAAAACCCCAAACCACAGAGTCTAGACAAAACAATATCCATGTTGAAGTTTCAAACAATGAAGATTTTCATCTGTGTCTTTTGCCAAATAGTAATAACTAAACACATAATATTTATTATATACATATTACATTAATAACCATATGTGCACAGCATTTATTTTTGTCTTCTAGGGCAAGATGAATGAGGATGAGACTAATAACTTCCAGGTGTGGCCCAGCTTCTGGGGTCTCCATAGTCACAGTGGGGCATTGGTAGAGATGTCTGCAAAGTCAGATGACTGTCTAGCTCCTTGTCATCCCAACCACAGTCCACAGACGTGAGAGCATCACCAAGTCCCAGTTAGGAGACGGTGTTCTGTTCTGACGGGAGCAGATGTGGAGACCTTCTTGCCAGACTCTTTCCCCAGGAAGTTAGCACCAGTGGATCATCTCAGACCTTTACTGAAGTGACCATCGTGTGGACCACTCTGTCCTGATTGCAATTGGCAGACAAAATAGAAATTACTATGAAGAAAGGATGACGGGAAGAACTGGTACCTTATGTGGTTAAGAAGTCCAAAGGTAAGGCACAGAATGACTCAGGCTTTCAAATCCAGAGTCAGGAAGCAAACTTTCCTCATTTCCCTCCTCCTCCCACCCCCCCTACCTCCCTCCCCGCCAGTTCTGCCCTCAATGGTCCCCCTCACACGTCAGTTCTTCTGTTCTTGTACCTGTTTGCACTTTCAGGAGTCCTGGGAGAAAGGTGGGTTTTTTTTTTGTTGTTGTTGTTGTTGTTGTTGTTGTTATTGTTGTTTGTTTTGTTGTCTACCCCATAGTTTAAACCTAAGTTCCAAATATGAGTCTTACATGTTTGTCCCTAACCCAGCCTCTGAAGCCAAGGGCACAGTATCTACCAAGGTCTCTAGTTCCCTGCTGTTGTCAAGAGAAAACCCAAATCCAAACTCTCCCAACACACAGTCTACAAGGAGGGTGGAGGAGCAACAGCTGTGCAGGTTCCACGTGCCCTTTGATAGCCTAGCCTTGGAGGTAACATGGGCCACACAGATTTAAGGAAAGAAGGCACACGCCCCTTTCACGGGAGACATATCTAAAGCCATTCCCTAAAGTCCCAGTCCGTGGCGATCAACTCAAAGTACGCCCTGGTCGGTCCTTCTGTTTGCTCCCGTTCATGCCGGATTTGTTTCGCTTCGTGATCTCTGGCAGTTTATCCTGGAAGGGAGGGCATGATGGAACCTTCCTTCTGTGGTGGGACCCTCCAGCCTCCGCACACGCGGCTGGTTTAGATGGAGGCGAGTTCTAGGCTAAGCCGCTTCTGCTTTGTGATTTGGAAAGCAAAGGAAACCCGCGTGGGCCAAGCTCCAACAACCACGTGTCCTCTGCTTTTCTATCCACCCATCGTACCTCGCTCTCAGCCATCAGGGGCTGCAGCCTCCTCGGGACCCTATGCCATTTGGAAGAGCTTTTTAATTACTTTTAACTCTCAATTTTCTGATCCAACGGCACGTGTGAAAGGAAAACGAAAATGGCTCCTGCTTTTTACTTGGCTTCGTAATCCTCTCATTCCCACCCGGCTGGCTCTGGTTTCACTCAAATCCTCCAGCATCTGAGCAGGCCCCATTAAAAGGAAGTCCCCTGGGGTCTGGATTGGCTGTCTGGGCTGTGAGTCACTCTATCTCTACCCACCTCAACCATGTGACATCTGCCCCGGAGGTCAAACTGCACACTGGTTTCTTTCAAAGTATTGGCAGGTGACGGGGTCATTCCGGGGCCCTGGTTTTTCTCTTCCGAAAGATTCAGTCAGTGACGTTTTCACCCTTAGGGACACTGAGCTTACTTGAAATCCCTGGTGACTTAGAAATGACTTTTAAAAACACCCTCTGGTGGATTTAGCATGTTTTATTCAGAAGAAATGCTTTTTGATAAGTTAATAGTATCACCACTCCACTCACCCCACCCCCACCACAAAGACCCCAAGATCTCCTAAGTGGACCGCTAAGGCACAAACATATGGTCACCATGCTGGCTAGACTATCACACAGCCTCTGAATGGCCTCTGGGTTGAGAGGGTTCAGCAGTCTTTACGTCAACAAGATGAAGTGTGATCCATGTGAAGGAGAAGGTAGTTCTGAGTCCAGAGACCCTCTGAGTAAGTGTGGTGTCTTCACCCGTTTAACCCTCCTCATTTCCTCCAAGGCAAGCCCTGTTCTTATCCACCACAAGCACCAACAGGGAAACCGAGTCCCAGAAACCTTGTGTCACTGGCCAGAGTGTAACCTCACCTTGAGCGCCAGCCAGCTGTGCAGCTCAGAACAACACTGGATCGAATGAAATGGACACCAGCATTCCTCTCTCTCTCTCTCTCTCTCTCTCTCTCTCTCTCTCTCTCTCTCTCTGCTTTCTGACTACAGATGGAAGAGGACAGCCTCCTCCTCACACTGCTGCCACCATACCCTTCCCACAGTGATGGGCTGCACCCTCAAGCCCTTCCTTCCTTAAGTTGTTTCCTGTTGGATGTTTTGTCGTAGCGATGAGAATGTGTCTGACATGGCCACCCTGAAGTCAAGCAAGACCAAGGACAGAAGGACCAGCTTGGAACACGTGACCACTGCTGGGAGGAAAACAGTGACCATGGCCCTGTGAGGAGGACTCTGGACCCTCACTCCATGCCACATTTTCCTAGAGTTCAGGAAGGAGATTCAAAAACAGCCTCAAAACTTAAGCCTTATGCATGCTTTTTGTGTGTTAATTTACTTAAATTTTTTTCTTTGACTTTTTTTTTTTTAATATAAAAAAGGTCTTCAAACAGAAAACTCAACTCCCATCTGTGCAAGTTAAAACTAATATGTCACAGTGGACGGGCAATGTGCTTCAGAGAGCGTTGATTAAAAAAGGATGTTAGGTAAAGCAATCCATGCTAACGGTTATAAAATATGCTTTCTACATTTTAATATCATCTGGCTGTAATTTTAACTTCTGAGTTATTTTTAAGTACTCACTTAAAGTCTTGGTGCTGGAGGTGGCACCCAGGAGAAGGCACCCAACGGTGGCACCCAGGACCTTAGACACTGCTAGGCAAGATCCCCTAAACTACACCCCTACCCTTAGGGATTTTTGAAGCAGAGATTCACTATGTAGCCCCGGGCAGACCCCAAATTCATGATCCTGTGCCTCTGTCTCCCAAATGCTGGTAGTACAAGCATTTACACTTGATATGGGATTCCCCTCTGTATGCTGTGAACTATTGTGGGACAATGGTCTTGTACTTTGTAAAGATTTGTCACTTGTATTTTAATAAAATGCTGATTGGCCAGTAGCCAGGCAGGCAATATAAACGGGGCGACCAGGCAGGAAGTATAGGCAAGAGCAACAAGAACAGGAGAATTCTGGGAAGAGGAAAGTCTGAGTCTGCAGTCGTCACCCAGACACAGAGGAAGCAAGAAGAGAAGGCCTCACTGATAAGGGTATCAAGCCACATGGCTAACACAGACAAAAGTTATGGGCTAATTTAAGATTTAAGAATTAGTTAATAAGAAGCCTGAGCTAATAGGTTCACCGGTTTATAATTAATGTAAACCTCTGTGTGTTTCTTTGGGACTGAACGGCTGCAGGACAGAGTGAGACAGAAACCTCAGTCAACAGACCCTCACGCTCATCTACCTAAAATTTTAATTTAAGAGACTTAACCAGCTGGAAACAACCAAATACAGACCAGCCCTGACAAACCAATATGGTGCTTGCATCTCTGTTGGGTTCTCATTGACGGGTGCCTTAGACATGGTGCCCATAGAGTGTCTAGGAGGGCATGCTGCTTTCTGAGATGTCACTGCAGATGTAACTCATTTATGACTACATTTGATAGAATCACTTCATGGTTGAAGACATGGGCGTGGGGGTCTGTGGTCCACCAGATCATTGGTACTGATCTTGCATTCTATGATATATTTGTAGGCTGGCTCCCTTCTGCCTATAACCTTCTGGGCCCCCACAGGGCAGATGGACATCCAACCCCCTCACTTTGAGGTTGCTTTGACCAATGAGAAGACACAGGATCACAGGGCTAAGGGTCTATATCGTAGCCCTTGTGATCAGGCCTGCACATACTGCATCCTGGCCCTTGCCGCTCTTCCAGACAGGACCTCAGCACAACTGACTCCGAGAGCCCACCCCATTGCTGGAGCTGAGCCCAACTGCTCTCCACCCCGAGCCACAGATTGCCAGACCAAGCCAGTCAGGATCTGCTGGCCTACGGTGTGCACTAAAATCCCTCGAGTGAGGCAGTAAGTGCTTGTTATTCTGGTCATTTCAGGCTGGCCTCTGAGACATCACCATAGAGATAAAACCAAACATAAGCTCCCTGCTTTGGAATCCCACCCTGTTCTTGTCTGTCTTAACGGAAGACCAGCTCCCAGGAGCCCCTCTTAGGCTACGAACAGAAAAGTGCTGAGTCAGGGGTGTGCTGCAAAGATTTCCTCTGGCTATTAAAAGAGAAATCAGTGCTGGAGAGATGGCTCACTGGTTAAGAGCTTGTGGGCAAGCCTGGTGACCTAAGTTCAATCCCCAGAACACGCACAGTTGGAGGGAACTGGTTCCCAAAAGTTGTCCTCTAAGCTCTGTGCTATGGCATTGGCACACACATGCACATACATGCACACACATGCACATACATGCAGGTACGAAATAAAGTTTTCTTTCTTTCTCCTTCCCGCTTTGGATTTTTGAGACAGGCTTTCTCTGTGTAACATTGTCTGTGTAACAGTCCTAGCTGTTCTGAAACTATCTTGTTTAGACCAGACTGTCCTCCAACTCACAGACTGCCTCTGCCTCCTTGGGATTAAAGGCGTGCACCACCACTGCCCGGCAAAAATTTTCTTTTTAAAAATAAAGGGATGGAGTATGGAAAAAAGAAATACTAAGAAACAATTAAACACGAAAAAGAGAAACCACAGGTGTGTCCGTTATTTAACTTGTTGCTGTGACCTGACAAGCAGCCCCTTCAGCATAGAAGCGCTGTTTTCACTCATAGTCTGAGCAGGTGCCATCTACAATGGAGGGGAAGACCTGATGGTGGAATCGCAAGGCAGCTGCTGAGTTGCTTATACAGTTAGGAAACAGGAAGTGAGGCCAAAGTATAATCTTCAGGTCCGCCCTAACACAACCCACTTCCTCCAGCTAGGCTCTGCCTCCTGAGTATTCCATCCTGGCCCCAAACAGTGCCTCCAACTGAAGGCCAAATCTTCAGACATCCAAGCTCTTCATATTGCAGCAACAGTCTTTCTGGTTTTTTTATTTATTTGGGTCTACATCAAAGTCGGCCACTCCAGTTCCCAGACCACATCCCTTGAGACAGACAGTGTCCAGCAGCCTGCCCCTAGGTGAATGACCCACATCAGAGAAGATGGAGGAAGGGCAGGGTCCCCCGCTCACTCCTTCCTCCCATCTCCCTGCTCTTAGATTTTGGAATAAATAACTCATGAACACTTTCATCTGGGTTGCCTGAGACAAGGCGGAGAGGAGGGTAGAAGAGGAAATATCGACCAGACACCGTAAGTCCGCCCTGCTTCTCTTCTGCGGGAGGCCGCGAGGAGGGCTGGGACCGTGAACTCGGTGGAATACTAAATACAATTGCATCCTCTGGCATCATAATGATTTCCCAAATAACCCCCACGGAAATGCTTCTTTGATGACACATTTTCTGATTGGCAGCTCCTACCTCCAGTTCCTAGCTAATTTCCATTTTAGAATTCTCTCTCTCTCTCTCTCTCTCTCTCTCTCTCTCTCTCTCTCTCTTTCTCTCCCTTCCCTGTGGCAAGGTGTGATTGCTGCTCACCTTCCCCCATGCTGAGCTGTCTCTTTTGCATTCGGCAGTTAATTTTAAAGCCAGAATCGATGAGTTCTTCGGTGCTGAGTCACTGCAATGGGACCAGCTATATTTTCAGCTTAATGGGGACAGAGATTGGCGGCTGTAACTAGGAGAAAGGCGCTCAGCACACCCCCGTGAGGCTGACAGCCCCCAGACTAGTGATTCAGTGGTCTCAGGTCTATTTTCCTGTGCAGCTTTTCCTGCAAGCAGAGGCTGAACGTTTCTGGACACCTTTCAAAATCTAGAGGAGCCAAAAACCACTTAACACGTGTCCTGGGAACATTTCAGGGCTTTGGGAGAAACACAAGGAAAGAGCTCTCTCCTCGGGGCGTTTGTGTGATTTAGACACAGACAAGATTTTGAAACCAGTGAAAGATGTGGTATCCTGGACCAGGCAAACATGACAAAGTTTCAGATTCCTCTGTAAGCGCTCCAATCATAAATTATACGTAAATATCCTATCTGAGGCCATGAATCCATCTCATCCATGGTAGTCTCAGCAGCATCTACTGACGAGGGATAGGAGCCCTGGAGAATGTCTAACTGACAACTTCATGACTCTAGGAAACCAGAGAAGAAAGATGGAGAGTTAGAGAGAAGGAAAACTAGGCTGGAGAGATGGCTCGGGGTTAAACAGCACTTGTCGCTAATGTGGAGGATCTGGGTTCAGTTTCCAGTGTCTGTCTGTGACTTCAGTCTCCAGATGATCTAAAGCCATCTTCTGACTTCCTCAGGCCCCAGGTACGCACACGGTACACACATATACATGTGGACAAAACACTCGTACACATAAAACAATAAAGATAATTCTAAAGAGAGAGAAGGAAGGAAGACCATTGCTCTGTGGAAATCGCCATGTTCTGTTCACAGCGCCACACTGAACAGCATCAAGAAGGCTGGTAGCACCATGTGAAAGAGTTCCCTAAAGTCACCAACAGAGGAAGGGAGAATGTATTGAGACACACAGTAGGAGCAGCAGGTGAGTCCCAGAGAGGCGAGCGTGCATGCGTCTAGAGGGTTGGCCTTCTACTTGGTCCTAGAGGATCATTCAAGGAGAATGTCAGCTTCCCCTCCCTCCGTAAGAATGTTAAGGAAGTGTACCCTCTGTACACCAGCCTCCAGAGGACATCCTTACACGCCCATCAGCATAAAACTTGTTCACGAAACTGAACAAGGTCATGGAAGCAAAAAATGCATGTTCTTTCTGTTAAGGCTCCTCACACAAGAACCATGTTTCCTCAGACAGTCATGTTCTCTGTGAGCCAACGAGTGAAATGTGATAAATGTCTGGTGTCAAAACCAAGAATGACGTGAATACAAACTTGAACTCAGCTTTCAGTCTGCCCCTGGCCACCAGGAGCTGCCTGGAGCTGCCCGGTTCCTAATCGTCTGACGTGATATGTGATCCCACAGAAGGAAGCCGGTGAGGATATGCCGGTACTGATCTGCAGATTCTCCACACTGAATGGGTCAGAGCAGAGATCCCTATCACAATGTGGAAACAAAGAAATAAATTCTCCACAGCTGGCTGGGCAGCACACAAGCACCCCAGGCATTTGGTACAAACAGAACAAAGAATGAAAGCTGATTCCCAAAAATCTAGATCTAAGCCAGGGGTGGTGGTGCACGCCTTTAATCCCAGCATTTAGGAGGCAGAAGCAAGTGGATCTCTGTGAGTTCGAGGCCAGCGTAAGTTCTGGTCTATGAAGAGAGTTCCAGGACAGCCACAGCTGTTAAACCAAGAAACCCTGTCTCAAAAAACAAAAACAAAACAAAAAAAAATGAACAAAAAAATCAGATTTAAAAAATAAGATTATTAAAAAGAATAGGCCATGTTCACACTGTATAGTACCAGTCCAGTATCTCCAAGTCACGCCCCTCCTCTTCCCATCCCCACTCACAGCCCCCCAGACACAGTATTTGCCTCCTGCCCACTCCTCCAGGCATTTTCTCCCCATTCTCCTAAAGCTTGGGCCAGGCATGGAAGAAAAGCTGTTCCTAGGCACAGGGTAAGGAAGAAGGCACAGGGCATTCTCCACTAAGGTTCCTTTTCTACTGGTCTCTACCCAGGACATAGCCCCATGCCCTGAGAACTGACTCCTAGGCTCCAGCAGGCTTCAGTCCTGGAGGCGAACAGGGGAGGAAGAGAGACCACAGTGCCTCAGCCCCCTCCCTCTGTCTGCCGTCCTACAGCCTACATTCTGAAGGTCCTGCTGGGCTTTCTAAAGGCTCCCTCCCACCTAACCACTCAGCCCTGAAGCTACAGCACCTCCCTGCTCTTGCCGGTCCCCTGATGCTGCCATCTTTTTGTTCCTTTTATGTTCAAAGGCCACGGACCTTGCTCCAGCCTCCTGCTAGGGCTGCCATCTGATAGACCAGGCTCAGTTCTGAGGGCCGGAAACGATTTACCATGATTACGAAGAGCAAAAACCAGCAGATTTCTAAACTCACAATTTTGCAAGCAAAGAAGAAAGTTGAAAATGATAGCCAGGGAGGGTGTGATTGCTAAAGAGATTAGCATCCCCTAAGAAGTCAAGAGCCTCGCACGGGGACAATGGGAAAGAAGACTTGAAGGCACTTCAGGAATTGGCCAATTCACACAACTCTTCCCAGGCTCAAAGGCATAAGAGTATAAATCCCTTTCAAAGAGTAATTTGGGAAGAGGCTCAGGATGCCCTGCTGGCTCGGGGCTCATTTCTCTGGTGTTTATTTGACTATGTTCAACCATCCAGACACTCAGAGATCATGGTAGCCATTGTCCAAACACCTCCGGCTACTGCTGCAACTGATGGGAACCCTGGTGTCACTCCACTACTGACTGGTTTTGCAGGGCGAAGGATGCTCAGAGTCCTGGAATCATGGAGGCTTCCACCAAGATTTCCAAGGAGGTCAGGCAGTTTGTGATAGAGCCAATTGCCCTTTGGGCAGCCCCTGAGATGGGGATGGGTGAAGCTGTGAGGGTGAGGTCTAAGATGAAACAGAGACCCTGGAATGCTGGAGATGCCAGGAAAGCCAGAGTGGCAAGGAGAACCAGTCTAAGGGAGACACCGTGTGGCCTGCGGCCATCAGGACACCCGAAGACAGAGCCACAAGACCCAGATGCCAGACGTGGAGCTGTGAAATTTAAAATCCACCCGTTGGGTTTGGGTTTTGCTCCTTAAGCTCTTATGCCTCCGTATTTGAATAGAAACATCTGCCCCATGTCTGTCTCTCCATGGAAGATGAAAGTGTGTAATTGGTTCTGTATTTGAGTTGCCTTGACTCCCCACGGAGATTTAGACTTGAACTTTTACAATATAGGAACTGTTAAGGGAGGGATCTTGGTGACATTTCCATGATGAGATATGCCCTGGGACATGGAGGTTAAAGGCAGGATATTAGCTGTTTCCCCAAAGACTTGTGTGCTGAAGCTTAGTCCCCAAGGCAGACTGTGCAGAGGTGGGGCTTTAAAAGTCTGGATCTTAGGGGTGCTAATCTCATCAAAGGATTAATCCATTGATGAGATTATAGCTAATAGGTTATTCGAAAACCCACACATACATGCACGCACACATGCATGTTGACACCCATGCTCACACACACATGCTGAATTTCCCATGGGTTTGTCATGTTATTGAGCTGAGAAAACTCTTACAAGGAGTGTAGGTTAGTCCTCTGCCTATAGAAGGATTTCCCCTTCAAGATGCAGGCAGCCCCTCAGGTGCCCTCTCTTTGACCCCACTAGGGAGAAGGAGGATGTTGCTTAGAACAGGCAGGGTTGCCAGCAGCAACACAAAAGTCAAGCTGAACTCAACAGTAAAGGGAGTGTATTAGCTTTTGTATCTGGGTAGAAGGACTCTGGGCGTGTATTCAGTGAGCAGTATATTTTATACTCCTTTGTCACCTTTCTGTCCCTGACACTGGACCTTTCATTCCTGTTGACTTTCCTCGTGGTCTCATAATGGTCACTGCTGCTCCACAATGTTGTCTGTACCCTCTACTCTCCTAAAGAAAGAAGGTATTTCCATTTCCCAACTGAATCCAGGGTCAGGGCCCTCTAGAGTAACAGAACGTATAGGATGAAGATAGATAGGTAGATAGATAGATAGATAGATAGATAGATAGATAGATAGATGATAGATAGATGGTAGATAGATAGATAGATAGATAGATAGATGATAGGTGATTGATAGATAGATAATAGGGGGTTATTAGAAAGACTTATAGGCTGCTATCTAGATAATCCAACAATGGCTGGCTATAAAGGGAAAACCCAAGAATCCAGTAGTTGCTCGGGCAACAAGGCTGTGTGTCTCAGCTGGTCTTCAGTATGAGCTGTAATGCCAAAGAAGTAGGCTCTAATATGAAGGAATGGACTTTCTAGCAAGGCAAGAACAAGCAGGCAACAGAGAGACCTTCTTTCTTCCATGGCATCATATAGGCTTCCAGCAACAGGTGTGGCTCAGGTTAGAGGTGGGTTTTCCCAGCTCAAAAGATCAGGATTAAAAGTGTGTCTTCCCACTGGGCACTGGTGGCACAGGCCTTTAATCCCAGCACTCAGGAGGCAGAAGCAGGCTCTCAGTGAGTTCAAGGTCAGCCCGGTCTACAAAATGAGTTTCAGAACAGCCATGACTCTTGCACAAAGAAACCCCATCTCAAAAAAAAAAAAAAATTAAAAATTAAAAAAAAAGATTCTTCCCAACTCAATATCCATATTAAAGGCATGCTTACCTACACCCAAGATCTGGATTAGGAGTAGATCTTCCCACTTCAAATCAAGCAAAAAATCCCTCACAGGTGCATCCTCCATTTTTGGGTTTTAGTTAATTCCAGTTGTGGTCAAGTTGACAACCAATGATAACCATCCCACCTGTCAACTGTCTTCTGTGACCAGCATCCTCAGGTGTGACAGAGGGTGAGTACAGTCCTCTTCAGTGACACAAATCCCTGAACCCTCTTCCTGGGACCCAAAAAGACTGCTAGACTCTGAAAGACGCACTGAGACACAAGTCTCTCCTCCACACAGGAGACTGAGTCAAGCTGGAGAGATCCAGAGCTCTGGGCAGCTGTAAAAGGCAGGCAGACCTGAGCATCCAGCAAGTTATGCACCACCTGGAGAGGTGGTGTCCTGTGGGAACGGGCTAGACATTGCCCTTGAACGACAGGCCCCTCAAGACAAAGCCAGGCCTGCCTCTTACTTTCTGCGAATGAGCACCGTTTGTGTCTCAGTCTCCAGAGCTGTAGAGATAACCCTGACACCTGATGTTACACCGTCACCGTCTTAGCTGTCTCTTTGTCTCCACGCCCCACTGCAGTCTCCTCCCTTCCCCCTCCCCCCCCCCCCCCCCGTAGACATGGTAAGAAGCCTGCCAAGTCGTTGTCTTACAGCTCCTCTCCTCCCCTTTGCAGCTACAGAATAAGTTTGTGGTCCTGCCTAACACCTGTTAACAATGATCCCTGGCAAGCAGGCTAGGTTGCGCTAGGTCACGTGCTGTGGAAACCGCCACCTGAAAGCCCGTAATCCCGGGAAGTCACACGGTCCTACTGAACTGAAGGCTTGCGCCTCCCCTCAAAACCCCATGGCCTCTGAGATGATGTCATTTCTCTTCTAAGCCACTCCCAGCTTCAAACCACCGTCATGGCTGCCCTTGCTTGTAAGGTTCATCTGAAGGGTAATTTTGCCTTAGATTCCTTTCTGTGAATACACTCTCTTTCATAAATTATAATGTCTATCATGGGGGTTAGATGGTGTGTATGAAGGGCTCCTGGAATGGGAGCTAAGGGCTCAGAGGGTGCCAGGAGAGATGGCTGTCACAAAAAGCTCTGCTCCCTGTAGCTTCTGCTGAGATTCTCTTGTGCCCAGCAGCCACCAAGCACATGAATATCTCCAAAGAACTAAGCTTGCAATGGCTGATCTGTAGGAAACATCCCTGAAGCAGGCCTCCCAGGATGGAGGAATAGCTCTGAGTATGCCACCCAGCACTGCAAGCACAGCCCAAGCCAGAGCTGTAACCTGCAGAGCGTGGACAGAGGTAGACAGATAGAGACACCGCCCGATGCCTGATTGGCTGTGGACAGAGGTAGAGACACTGCCCAAAGCCTGATTGGTTGTACCTGGGCCCTGCTTCTTTTAGGCGTTGTATATTGAGGTGACTGCCTGAGAGTGGCTGAATGTCAGCTCTGTGTTACAAAAACCACACTCGTGAGCTAGGTTTCTGTTTATTTACTACATTAGGCGGTGGGTTGTTGCTTAGCAGCCACTCGGCAAGAGGTCCAGTCCCATCCTTCTCAGGAGCTGTGGGCTCCACATGCAGACACAACCCAAGTGTGAGGTGCATGGCTTCTATGAAGGACACTCGATGTAGAGTGGAGTCAATGGAGCCTCTCCCAGCTGGTTCCTATTAGTCCGTGAAAGGAGCTCATGCTGAAAGAAGCAGGAACGAAAAATCAAATGTTAAAATGCAGTTCCATTGCTATGGCAATAAACCACGGTGAGAGTGACCCTCAACCTGAGGCAAGTTTCCTAGCCAGAGGACGCTGGCTATTATCTATGGACATTCTGGTTGTCACAGCTGGAAGTGAGTGTCCCCAGTATTAACTAGGTAAAACCTAAAAATGCTGTGACTATTCAGCAAAGCGCAGCTACCCCACTAAGGGCCATTCTCTGAACCAGCTCCCATAACAAAGGCCAAGGTGACAGGCCGTGATACTGGTGCTCATGGAGAGGTGGATGAAAGTTGTTTGCATTCTGAAGAAGCAGAATGGAGTCTCTGGGGAAGCAGTCACCTCATGCAGAGAGTAAGGAGGGAGAGAAGGCTGCATGCCAGCAGCCAGCTTAGATGGCACTGTGATATTATTTTGGTGGCTCTTGTGCCTTTCTCTGCTTCTCAGAGACTCAGACTCGCAGACAGGCTCCACTCTATCCTGCGGTCACCCCAGGACTTGCAGCCGAACTTTGGCACCTGCCCCCAGCCCAGAGTTTCCATACCAGCAGCACAGGCAGATCCCAACCCAAATCACAGCCAGCAACACAAGGGCCCAAAGGCAGCAGTGTCAGTTCTGTTCCCCTAGAGAACGCTGACTAATGCATGGGCTGCCCTGCACCAGACCCCGGTGAAACTTTCCTGAATGGATGCTCTTTCGTTGTTAGTTGTGTTCTTAACTGTAGAATACAGAAGGCCAATCTAGGAACACAAAGAACAGAAAAAACCCTGGGCTTCCAACCCCAAACCCACCACCAGCAACCAGAATATAGCAGGAAAGTGACCTCCAAGGCCATAAACACTTAAGATTCCCTGAGCTCTCAAGCCTTTAGGTCACTCAACATCTCTAGGAGGCAGCTGAGGAGTGCCAGAGAGTAGCCAGGAGCAAGGACTGAGGAGACTGTGAAAAGCCACAGCACACCATTCTCTGGAAGTTCTAGAAGCGTCTCCAAGTCCCTATCTTCTGCCTCTTGCTGACTACTGCAGGCTCCTTGACTTCTAACACACTGGAAAGATTTTTGTTCTCCTAAAGACATAAATGATCTTGATAATGGTGAATATGATAATGATAAAATGGTGATGGTGATGATGACAGTGATGTTAATTGTGATGATGGGAGTGATAATGCTGATGATGATGGTGATGACAGTGTTGGTGGTGATGATGATGATGACAGTGTTGATGGGAGTGATGATGATAATATTGATGGTGATGATGACAGTGATGATGGTGATGTTGATGGTTATGATTATGGTGATAACGTTGATGGTGATGATGATGTTAATGATGACAGCAATAAAGTGTTGTTGATGATGATGATGATGATGATGATGATGATGATGATGATAGTGATAGTGATAATGTTGATGGTGATAGTGATGATGGTGGTGACAATGAAGATGATGATAATATTGATGGTTATGATTATGGTAAGAATGTTGATGGTGATGATGATAATGTTGATGATGATTATAGTGATAATGCTGCTACTGATGATGATAATGCTGATGGTGATGATAATGATGATAATGATGATGATGATGGTGGTAGCAATAGAAATGATAATAATATTGATGGTGATGATGATAAAATGATGATGATGATGACAGTGATAATGTTGATGATAGTGATGACGATAATGATGATGATGATAATGATGGTAATGATGGTGATGATGGTGGTGACAATAGAGATAATGATAATGTTGATGGTTGTGATTATGGTGATAATGTTGCTGGTTATGATTATGGTGATAATGTTGATGGTGATAATGACAACGTTGATGGTGACAATGATAAAATGTTGATGGTGATCATTTTGATGGTGATTATGGTTAATTAGTGATAAGCCCCACATCACAGTCATTGGCAGGGGACACATCTGGATGGTCTCCAGAAAAGATGCTGTAAATAGGATCAGCTTGCTCTTTTTTGTCTTAATTTGGCAAATGGACAACTAAGAAATGGAGGGCAAGCCAACATGCCAACATCCAATGGGCTTTCTCTATAGCAGAGACCACAGTGGGCGCTTCACTGTCTGACAGAAAAACAAAACAAAAACACATAGAAACTCTACCCATGCACCACAGGTTGGCCCCTGAGCACAGACCAGAGGCTTTTGGCCTAAACCCATGGGAACCCGTGCCCAAGGGAACCGTTGCCAGGGTGAGCAATCAAAGTGTGGGAACAGAGTCCTGGTGAGCTGAACCATAGTTCTCAGGAAGAGAAAAGAGGAAATTGTCCCTGGCCCTGGTTAACTAACTTGGAGGCTTTTGTGTGTTGTTTTTTGCCTGACTCCACCAAGCAAAGGCACACTGACTTTGGTGCTGAAATCCCACCCATGTAGCCAATACCTCAGCCTCTCTGGTCAGTGTTCCTCAGTGCTGAGGGGAGCTGGCTGTGCAGTCTGCCCTGTGACCGACGACATCTTGTACGAGAGCGCTGGAAATAAACTCTTACGTCAGTTGCAGTCTCTGTTGTGACTTAGGTCACATCTTGGCCAATCAGTTGTTACCACAGCATCTATGAACACTATTTCAGAACATGATAATCTCAAACACTGGTGCTGGATGGGAAATGGTGGAGGAGCAGAGAACCCGGTGATTGCTCAGTCCTGGAAGCCAGAACCTCGCTCTTGCCATCATTTCTGCAGGCCTGTTGGAAAATCCCTGCTGTAAATCTGTGTTTAAAGACACATAGGAAGCAGGAGTGTGACGTCCCCAGCAGAGGTGGCCCAGGAAGGACAGAAAGTGACCATGTGCTCCCAGCTCTTTGCTCCCCCCAGCCCCCCAGTCTATTGGATAATACTGCCAATACTCAGGACAGACTGTTCCCCCTCTGTCCCTGTCCCGCATGTCAGTTTGCTCTGGAAACCCCTCCACAAATACACTCTAAATGTCTCTCAGTCCAGTTGGGTTGATAGGCAAGCCCACTTTCACAGGTCCCAAAGGTGCTGACCTTGGCTTTGACTGAAATCTGACGTTCCCATGACCTTCAGGTCCTCATAGGCTAAAATCAGCTTTTGTCTACTCGCTCACGTGACCTCAGAACCTCCCAGACTTGACTTCTTCATCTGGAAAGTGGGAGCACTGACCAAAAAGGTCTCTTGAGTCCATCAGAGTCACATGAGACATCCCAGGAAGACCCATCAAGCACAGAGGAGCCCCAGACAGATACCACTGCCGTCACTCCAGCCAGGAAGCCCTACTAACTCTAGAAGAGGGAATCACGAGGGTACCCCTTTCCATGATGTCCAAGTTAGGCTGAATATCAATAAATTCCGAGCTGTGGCCATTTGTTGTCTGCAGTTCACCAAGCCTCCCCCTCCCCTTGGTAGACCTGGCCTGGCCAGCATCAGTGGCTGGATCAACTCTGAGCTCACACACAGAGAGTGCCCATGTGCTGCTCCCGGCTCTTTGTTTTCACGCGGGCATCTACATGGCTTATCCAATGGTTGTGAGAGGGTTAGGGAGGCTGTAGAGTATGAGCTCACACACAGGCTTTTCACGCGGGCATCTACATGGCTTACCCAATGGTTGCAGGAGGGTTAGGGAGGCTGCAGAGTTCAGAATGCTGTCCTACTATCAGAGACAGGGAGCGGAAACAGAAGGAAGTGTCTTCAGGACAGCCGGTAAAGTCTTACCGTGGGCACAGAGTTCTCAGGCTCGCTGTTGTCAATAGCGGGACTGAGCAAATCATTCCGAGTGTCACTTTAAGTGTCATTAGCACGGAAAACTGTACTTGAGCTAAAGCCTGGGGGCAGATGTGGAAGTCCCTTCCCAAGACAGTTTTCCCAGACTAAAAGTGACCAAGTGATGGCTTAGCAATGGCTTAGTGATGGCCTAGCAGGCCTACGGTGTCTCAGTGTTGGGGCATTCCCAGTGAACATTTACATTTGGTACAACTAAACACACAGACCCAGTGTTTCTGATGTGGTTCCAATATGCCCACAAGTTTGAGTGTTCCTGATTTAACTTGGTGATCTCAGAGGTGGTAAAATTTTATCTGTGTAAATAAATTGTGTGCCATTCAGTACTTCATGCTTTGTGCTGAGCAGATGACAGCTGCTGGTCTTCAGTTTTTATATTACATTTATTTTTATTTATTGATTCAGTGTGTGTGTGTGTGTTGGGGTGGAGAATGTGGAAGTCAGACAACAATTTAAGGGAGATCAGAAGTCAGTTCTTTCCTTCCAACCCTGGAGATCTGGCTCAGTCATCAGGATTGGCAGCAAGCGCCCTTAACCGATGAGCCTTCTTGCTGGCCCCGATGGTGGTCGCTGACTTGTTATTCTGTCCCAGGATTTGCACTCAGAATGAAGCAAGCTACTTTACAAAATGGAGTCACTTAAGGCAGGGCCCAACCTGATCTCCACCAAGGCCAATGCCTGTCTGCCATGCTTCTATTGGCTAGTGATGGTGCCACCATCGTAATGTTTCTCATGAGACACACACAGAAGGCATGGGTTAGGTTCCTGACCCACTCAAATAATATTCTAGAAGCCCCGGCTCTGAAGCCCACACCCACCTCAGTGCTCAGTTGTCATCTCAGGAACTGTGGGTAGGGTGGTTGAAGAAGTCTGGGGGAAGCGCAGGACCCCAGAGCTGCAGTGGTTCTATGTTCCAGGGGCCTGAGACCTGCCTGTGGTGGCCCAGTGAGATCCTAGCACATTAAACCAGCAGCCTTGGTGACATTAAGGAAGCTTCTGGTAGGGCTGTGATGTTTGGTAAAGGGATCATTAGCTGCTGGCAAACACCATGCGCTGAGGAAGGGCCTCAGGCTCTGACAAATGATAAATGAGAAAATTAGAGGCTTGGAGAAAATGTAAATATCATCCTTTGTAAGTCTGTCCCTTGGCAGGGAGCAAGAAGATGTTTCCTCGGAGCGCTGAGCCGGTTCTTCTATTCTCTCCTCCAGCGGGAAGACGCCGTGGCTGTTTAACTGACTTACACACTGTGATCCGTCTTCCCCAACCCAGCAAAGCCTTCCCACTACGTGGAGAAAAGGGATGTCATTTCAACCAATTTCCCTCTCACTTAGTGTTTCTCAGCCTTTATTTAAAGATCACTCCCCAAGGGTCTCACCAGTCTGCACCCAACCTAGTTTAAGCCAGCCTGGGGTGCATATTTCAGCTAAGGTCAAGCTGGTCAAATCTTCTAAAGTAGTCTGAAAGCCTTGCAGGTCGCTCTTGCTGTACAGATGGGACCTGTCCAGAACGAGAATGAGTTCAGGTGCACAGGACATCTTTGCTGAAGCCCTGGACGCCAGTCCTGGTGTATTTACCACCTGGGACATGTGGCCTCATTCTTACCCTGGTTTCAGGAATCAGTGCCCAGGCTTCAACTCCCTGTGCAAGTGTCTTCACCGCTCTGCCCAGATGCCCCTCCCCACTGTAGCAACACGGCCTTCATCATAGCATGGCGCCTCACAGCACAGGGTAGGGAGCAAGCGAGATGCAGAGTACATGGAATAGTAGCTGGACATGGTGAAGGACTTGCCCTGCCAGCCCTGCCAGCCCTGCCAGCCCTGCCCCTCCCCATATCGCATGAAGAGGATACATCCCTTCTCTATCAGCTCTCTAAACTCAAGCCTCACTGCTGGAGCCCACAATCCCTCTCAGGGTGAACTTGGCCTAGCCCACTCCTGACAAAATTTGGAACTGATGGGCTGCTTATTAGTTTCTTTCCATTGATGAACACTCCAGAGAGAGCAATAGGAAGTCAAATGTCCCTTTCTGGAGAGAATTTGTCAGCCTCTGGAGAGGTTTCAAAGGGCCCATCCCACATCCTCCACCCTTGCCTGCAATGAGGGGACAGCGCTCTGACAATTTGGGATGTCAGGGAGTTGGAATCTACCCAGATCTCCTGAGACAAGGAGGGGCACTAACCAGAAAGCATTCTCCTGAAGAATGCTAGCCCAGGGGAGGAGCCAGTCCTGTGTGCACAGACGTGGACAGCGTATGGCCAAATGCACACACGGACAGTGTAAGGCCCACGCTAGAGGCCATGCTGCCAGCGTTAGACATAGTCAACACACCTGTACACACACAGGTGCCCGGTGTCTCTCCAGTCTGCTTGGACCCATATGCCAGCTCTTCTCTGACCCTCAGTATCCCTGTGTGTCCCACACACCCACTGTCACATACATGCTGTGATTTGGGGACTTGAAATCATCCTTTGGGTACTAGTTTTGCTACAGAGGGATACACTTGTGTAATGAAAAAAATAATTTTAATTAAAAACTCAATTTCGTGCAATACTGGTTTCACAATATTAAAAGGGAGTATTTTGGCTTGTTTAATTGAGATACTGGGCACCAGATGCTCTGTCATCCTGAAAGAACCAACTTCACATTAATAACTTTTGGGGGGTTGAACCATGACAGTCATTGTCACACTGTCCCTCCACCTACAGCCACCAGCTTTGTGGATCTCAGAACACTGAACCTCCTGCCTCCTCTGACCCTCAGGACAACACAGCAGAACTGTGGGAGGTGGCACAATGTCCCATTTGGTCAAGTGCGGTCCCCCACTGTGGGCACCTGACCCTTCTCCACCTCCCACCCAGCAATCCCTGGGGCTGACCCCACCTCCAGACTCAGGAGTAGGCTGTGATTGGCCTGATCCAGTGAGCAAACCCCATTCCCCATTGTTATTGGTTCCTAGTGTTGAGATGGAATGTGTGGGCTTCACATTCTCACAGTAAACTTCCAGATGAGCAGGTTTTCCTCACCAGTCTGTGAGGAGAATCCCTTCCCCAGCAGCATGGCCAGATCATAAACCCAACTCAAGTTTCTGGGTACCTGGAGTTACGGCTCTTCTCCACTGAAGGAGAGGGCTTTGGGGAAATTATATTTATTTGGTCCCACAGCCTTCAAAGAGAGTGGTCACACACGCCCATCTTGACAGGATCAGGCATGGAGCGGAGCTCATCAACATACATCTGACTGTACTCAGCTCTCCCATCCCCAGAGTTCTGCTCTGGGTTTTCTCTGTGGTCCTCTCTCCCACCTCTAAGGAGACATGGACACTGATGTCATCATCCTGGCCCCAAAGTCTGGCCATGAAAGATGCAGCCACAGTGGAATTTTGCAATGTGTTGCCTGTTAAAGGCTGAGCTGGCCTGGCTTGGGATCCCCACACAAGGAGACATTCCATCTTCAGTAGCACCTGGTAGCCTCCCTTCTCAGGTGACAGCAAACACTTCAGGCCTGTGACACTCTCAGGCAAAGGTAATGCTGAAACCAAGAAAATAGCTGCAGTTTGAGGCCGTGTAAAGTGCTTTCTGGTTTCTGCTGGGCTATTAGCAGTAAGAGCTCGCGTGATAGACGCTTGACATCCACTTTTGCCATAGCCGTGGCATCAGCGACAGTGTCTAACACCTGCTCAGTCAGGACAGGATAACACAAGCTGGAGTCCTTGCTGAAGAATTCATCCAAACCTAGTTTCTCTTAACGAGACAGTGATGAAAAACAGCCCTCAAGGGAAACCATGAGAACGAACACCAGGCCACTGTGGACAAAGCCGAGGAGCTTTCAAATCCCTAAGATGTGCATTTAAATTTGGTTCTGCCTTGTACCTTTCGTGTGGCCCTGCAGAAGGTACTCTGTAAAAGGTTTTCTCTCCTGCCCACCTGTTCCCAAATACCTGGCAGCTGCTTCCCAAATAATTGACTAGGAGGCTTAATGTTATTTATAAATGCTCGGCCAATAGCTCAGGCTTGTTACTAGCTAACTCTTACACTTAAATTAACCCATAATTCTTACGTATGTATGGCTACGTGGCTTGGTACTTTTTCTCAGTACGGCATTTTCATCTTGCCTCTCTGCATTTGCCGGTGGCTCTGACTCCACTCTTCTCCTTCCCATCATCCCTAGTGTGGTCTATTAAACCAATTCGAGAAACAAATCCTCTTGGACAAGAGAATTATTCCTCAGCAACACTCAGCTGAGGACATCTCAAACCTGACAATGTTACACACCTGAAAGCCACATAGTTAGAGGTCATTCACCCACCCCACCCAGGGGAGTCTCTTATCTGAAGGGTCCCTTGGGAAGAGCAAATCATTTCAGGGACCTCACTACTCCCAGAGGGAGAACCTGGAGCCAAACCGTTCTAGAATCATCTGCCTGCGGCACCTGCAGGATTATTCCCATCTTACAGGAGTCAGCACCCTTAAGAGCTCCCAGGAGTCCCAGCTTCTGTCTCAGAGCAGCAGCTGGAAGCCGGCTGAGAGGCCAGGATGACTGACAGCCCTCCCCCTTGACTACCCATGCTCCATTTCCTCTCTGGACAGTCTCTCCCTCCTGAGACAGGCTGTTTAGAGATGGAAAGATCTGGAACTCCTCGAGGCTCAGTAAAGAAAGGCAGTGGGGAGTTAGCTCAGAGGTGGAGCGGGAAAACCAGGCCATTTTGATCGGGCTGAGAGGCATCAAAGGAAGGACAGGAGAAACCTGAGCCCAGACCTGTTCCATCTCTGAACATCGTGAGCAAATCTACCTTCTCAAGCCCTGGTGACCCCATCTGTGAAGGAGGGACTTGCATGACACACTGGGGGCTCTGAGATTTTAGTAAGCTGCAGCGCGTCATAGAGATCAATACTCGGGCCACTGTCCTTCTGGAAGCAGACCAGTGGCTCTGACCTTCATAGCTCATGCCATGGCCCAGGGAGTCAGCAGGCCACAATAGCCACCCCTTACATCAGCTTATAGTGCCCGTGCAGTCATAGCTCCTCCCTTTCCTCTTCCTGCTACCTGAACTGGGGGTTTCTTCACACAGTGACTATGGCAGGAAATGGTAACTACCCAGGACAGGCCAGTGAGCTAACTGCAGAGACACAACCTGCAACAGCCGTTAGCAGTGAGGGGTGGGCAATGCTCCCAGCAGTGACCCAGGATGCCTCACGACGTGCCCTGTCACCTGCCAAAGCCAATTTGAAGAGCTGCTCTTTTGAGTGCCAACATGCCCAGCTACTTTAATTGAAACTGTCACCCCTTTCCTGGGTCACTCAATGTCACCTGTCCTATTGAGTGGGAGCAATTAAAAGGTGACAGACGCCATATCATGGTAGAGCAGTGGTTCCAGACGTGACTTCCCATACAGATTTAAGGTGGAGCAGCCCTTGCCAAACTTCTGACAAGGCAGCCGGTGAAAGGCATTTGGCAGCTGCCAGGGGCTCCCTGAGCATCAGAGGCCACCAGGATCTTGCAGAGATCTCAGAAGACAATGCTGGAGCCCTGGGATCCTCTTTCAAACAAGTCCTCAGGGATTAGAGAGAGAGAGCAACGGGCCGATCCTGGTGGCCTCTGAATCCAGATCGTGGCGGCATGTTGGTCACATGTTCTTCCACAGTGGTTACCAAGCACTGTTGCTGTCGGATTGTCCTCAACTTATTTTCTGAGGCTGCATTTTACTTGAGGAAGTGTCTCTGGACGCTGTAACACAGCATGGACTGCATATCCCACCTACCTGTCTGCATCATAACCAGCAGATCAGGCCCTTTCAGGTGGTAACAACTGTCAATGAGACCACACCTTGCGTGTCCAAGAGTCTCCTGCCTCTTGGGCGAAGGCTTCATGTAGGGCAGCGATTTTATGTGCACCCGTCCAAAGTTACAAGTCACTCATTATGACAGTCACTAGTTGATATGCATGGCTGAGTGAAGGCAGCAGAGCCTGTCACCAGCCCCACATCGAGAACCTAGGGCTGTTTTTAAGCAGAGATAATGGCCACTGTGGTTCCTATAAATTGGTGATTTATTTCTTCCTGGGGTGGCCTCCAAACCGCTGGAGAAGGTGGTGAACTCCACAGCCAACACAGGGCTTATGGCGCCTCAGCAAGTTTGCATATGGTGGCTGCTGTCTTGGCACATGCCTATGAGGAAAGTATCCCATTATGCACCGGCCATGCTTTCTAGTGGGAACAAAATCTTGCTGAAGAAAATGCTTTGGGGTGGTTTGGAAGATCTCCCAAGACCCCGAGTCCTGGCTGGATGAAGATGCAGAGCCCCTCTATTCTCTCCTCGTGACTAGCCGCTCATTCTCTGCAGAGTGTTCAGTAGTGTGGATGCCGGGCCAACTCCTCAGGGTCACTGTGATCACTGGACGCTTTCCTAACCTTGTTTTCCTCATCTGTGGGATGGGGCCAGCGATGGTCACAGATGAGCATCAAATCGGGGCATTTATCTGAGAGCTTTAGAACAGAGCCTGACATAGAATGATTATCAACTACTGTGCCACTGGTGTGCATAGGGCATAGTGAACAGTTATAAGTCTGTCTGTCTGTCTCTCTCTGAATCTCTGTCTCTCATCTGTCTCTATCCTCTCTCTCTCCCTCTCTCTCTCTCTCTCTCTCTCTCTCTCTCTCTCTCTCTCTCACATATGTGTGTGTGCGCACGTGCATGCCTGCCTGCCTGTCTGTCTGTCTGTCTGTCTGTCAGTGTCTCCAGTCTCATTCCCTGGGTTACAACAAGACAACACAAGTTCTCTGGCCCCCTGGTGTGTGTCTAGACAATGTTTGACTTTGCATCACAAAAGGCGCCCTGTGATGTCAGAGGTGCCATGAATCACAATGACAGCTCCCCCGGTATCCAAGAGACCTCCCCTGGCTGCTAAATCACCATCCATTCCCCCCAATCCTCCTGTGAGAACCAGTCACTGTACTGAAGGGCCTGGATTCCACATGGAATGACCCACATTTGTGTCCTGCTAAGGACAAGTCAGCCTCTGGCTAACTTCCTGCCTCCCTGTGTCCTGGGAACCTGTGCTGTTTGCTCCTGTCTGGAGGCTCTGTGGCTATGCTGAGCACTGGCTGCTCTGGCCAGGGTTTCCATAGCCACCTGCAGGCTCCAGGCTCTGGGACTAGGCTGTTGCAGACTGTGAATGTGGCCTCTCTGTCCTCTGGGCTCCCGCCATGCTATCTGCACGACTAAGCTCCCCTGCCCTGCTCTTTCGTGTCGCTGTTGCTCTGTCTCCTATGGAGGGACAAATTATTTGCCCACTGACGGTGGCCTAAATTTGGCAGCAGCCTCAGCAGCATCTGTAACAAAGTGGAGCCAGGTCCCCACACTTGATGGGGACAATTCCAGGGGTGTTTCGACAGCCTGAGGATGTAAGGATAAAAATTACAGCAGCCTCCAGCAGTGGCTGCAAGAGGAGTCTTGGCAGAGGAGGAATTGCCAGATAAGAAGAAATTCAAGGCGCTCTTCTATGAAAACCTGACTCGATTCAGCAAAAGCACTCGAAAAGCTCCTTCAAATGGGGTCTCTGATCCCTGGGGACAGAGCTGCCACTCCGACAGCTGCATCTTAGGATGGCATTCTCAGCCAAACAACCCCCGAGCTGCATTTTAGAAACAATTTCAAAAATTCATTTTTCGGGGCGGTTAAGAGCATTGCCTGCTCTTCCAAAGGTCCTGAGTTCAATTCCCAGCAACCACATGGTGGCTCACAACCATCTGTAATGAGGTCTGGTGCCCTCTTCTGGCCTGCAGGCATACACGCAGACAGAATATTGTATACATAATAAATAAATAAACATTTTTTTAAAAAATTCATTTTTCGCTTTAGTCAAAATTTTAAATGAAAGTCATAGATCTATATACTTAAGATGTATTATTCTGTGTGTGTCTGCCTGCCAGCAGGGGACATCAGATCTTCTGGAGATGTAGTTATAGATCTTTGTGAGCCACCCAGTATGGGTGCTGGGATCCGAATTCCAATCCTCTAATTCATCTGGTCCCATACTTGATTTGTTTGGTTTTGTTTTTTAATTTGATGTCCAAAGAATATAAAAATAGGAGAAATGATAGAGTCGTAGGAATTCGCAGCGTGGCAGCGCCTCTGCGCATGCGCAAATGATGGAGGCGTAGGAATTCGCAGCGTGGCAGTGCCTCTGCGCATGTGCAAATGATCAGGCACAGGTGCCCATGAAGAGAGCAAATCAACTTCCTACCCACGACTGGCGACCAGTGTGTTGAGTGGGTACCCCAAATGCCACAGGATGCATGATTGCTGATGTCACTGCTAGCAAAGTTTTGAGCAAACCAAATAGGAATCCCCCTTGACGGTGCCTTTGGGGATCCCCGAAAGGCAGCTGTCCCAGCAGAGACCGACTGACCGATTAACCCTGGGGTGCATGGAGAGGTTGGAACACGGCAGGTTCAGGAGCTTCATTACCTTATCTTGGGTAGTCCTCCCCTCTGTAAAAGCCATTCCTTGCCCACCTCTGTGTGCGAACTGACAGCTGGTGACTACCAGATGAAAACTTTTGGAATCTATTAACTTAGCAGACTACTAGCTTCCACCAACCCGAAAGCAAAGACCTGCCATCAGACAGCATCTGAGGCCGACAGGAGAGCGCCCCCCATGTCTCCGTAGCCACAGCCGCCATCCCTGTCTGCTTCTTGGTCCCCTGTCACATGAGTGGCCCCCACACCACACCACTGCTGCTTTACTCAGGGCTGCTCTCCCTGCCACCGCCCCACCCTACGCCTTACCGCTGCGATGGACTGAAAATCTCCGAGATCATGAGACAGAGATTCTTTCCTGCCCCAAGTTTCTCTGCCAGGCTTCTTGGGTGCAGCAATTCAAAAGTCACCCACACACCAGGAAAAGGAGGAACTGTCTAAACTGGGCCATCACTGGTTCCACGGAAAGTGGAGCTTCCCCTGGGGTTGATGATACAATACAGCAATTCTGCTTTGAAGAAATAAGGATATCTTTTGTTTTAAGCTACAGAGGAGCAGCCCTGGGCTAGAACACTGACCCAACTGAACCTGATTGCTATGGTAAACTTTATAGTCACAGGTAAGAGAAAGTTATGCAGAAGTCAAGGTGTTTGTCAATGCATTAGAGGGGAGGCAGCATAACAAGGCAGGAGAAACTGGGGGGCAGGACATGAGAAGAGAGAGAGAGACCCTCACTCTGGAATCCTGTTGAAGCCTCCACCAGCAGCGAAGCAGGCATTCCAGCACCATGGTGGCCAATGATGTCGGAGCCTTCTCCCTTCCCACCATGCACCTGCAAACTTCCAGGGGTCTCTAGAAACCCCATTTGCAGAGAGAGAAGAGGTGGGACAGAGTTTTCTGAGCAACTTTTGAGATGTAATTTGAGAACCTCTCTCTTTTGGAAAAGTCCATCCCCACCTGGGGCAGCTCTCACTTCCCCTTCCCTCTTGGGGCGCCCATCCTCCCTCTCTTCTAGCACCTCTTTCCTCTCCTAACTCCACATGTAGGGCCGTTAACGCCTCTGATAAAATCTCCAGCTCTACTTCACTACGCTGGTGAGTCCCTAATTCTCTTCTGCACAGAAGCTACGAAGCCGAGTCTGGCCTGAGCTAAGGTCCCTAAAAGTCTAGGGGAGTACCTCAGGCAGCCGACGGTGACAATGTGGAGCTGTGTCTCTGTCCCCTCGCTGCCAACCATGGGATATCAGGCAGACAGCTCCTGTAATCCAGGAGGCCATTTTCTACAGGATTGAGAGGTTGTCTTCTCTCACCATAGCCTTAGGGCTGCCAGAGGCTGGAGACGCCTCGGGCTCAAAGGCACATCCCAGGGTCTTCAGTTTTAGTCAGAAGGAGACCAGGTTGGAAGCAGAGGTCAGCAGCAGTGGCTGCTGGGAACATTCCCCCACAGGCTCACATGTCGACTGGAAGAGCTAATTGAGAAGATTCCAGAAATGCGAGGGGGTGGGGCCTACCTAGCTGGTGAAGTAGCTCTCTGTGGGTGGATCCTCGGGATCATCTGCTCCTTGGTCCCCTTCACCCCGCTTCCTGTGAGTGAAGGCGCCCCCTGCTGCCTGCGCCCTCTGCTGCACAGGCCCAGTACTATTGTTTCCCCCAGGCCTGCAGAGCCAAGTGACCCCTGACTGAATTCTCTGAAGCCATGAGCCAAAATAGTAACATTTTAATGATGAAATATTTAATGGAGGAATGATTTGTTTTAGCTTGTGGCTTAAGACAGTTCAAGATAACTTTAGCTCTCGGTCAGCAAATTCCATCTCTCCACAATCTGATGTTTTATTTAGCCAAGGTCAAACGGTCTGCAAAATCTTCAGTATAGTCGTGCCTTCTTCAGAGAACTTCAATTCATTGCAAGTGAAGTCTGCTGACTGCCAGAAGCAGTTGGTGGGCCATCCCAAACTAGAGCCGAATGCAAGACTGCCTGATGTAGACCGGTCCCGTGCACTGTCTGTCTCCCACTGACTGCAGACAGCCCCCTGATCCATGATGGCACCTCTCAAGAGGCAACGCCCCGCTACCCCCCTGCCCACACATGGCTGTAGAGTTCCAGGGGCGGAGGTCCTCTGATGTCTGCCTGCTCACCTGGGATCCTCTTGCCCTTGCCTTCCCCTGGTTGGTTCTCCACCCTGCCCAGGATGAGGTGAAAAACTTCGGAAATACAAACTTCCTACTCCTTGCTCAGGTGAAGAGGGACAGAATCTTCATCCCGAGTGAGCCAGCCTCTCCATGTCTGAAGGCTACACATACGTGTGCACACACACACCACCTTCACACATGCACACCACACTCATATACCGTACTCTTGCACACATTCACATTGTACACACACATGCACACCACATACTGAACACATATGTATGAACACACACATATATGCTTGACACACATGTATGAACACATACACGTGTACACCACACATACATGAACACATACACCACACACATGCACAAACACATACACCACACACACTGCATAAACACGCACTGTGCACACATGCATGAACACACACACAAGCACACCACACACATATACATGCATATCACACACTGAACACACTTGCATGGACACACACATACATGCACATACATGCATGAACCCACACATGCACTCCTGTTCATGTTGGGTGATTCCTGTTTCTATTCCTCTTTTCCAGAGAAAACCCTCTCAGAGTTGATGGAAGTCAGTCTCCAGGGTCTTGAGGTTTTCTACTTCCTGAATATTTAACTGTATGTCTAAGTGTGTTGATCTGTGTACATGTTCATGTTCACATACATGTAGATGGCTAATGTGTTATCTGTTACTAAAATACATCATGACAACAATGTCAGTCAAGATAAACAGAATTGGCAGGCCAAGCTCATCTCACGGACCCAGTGCATTCTTATGTCATTCAGTGGCGTGCACATGCGCCAGGGTGGTCCCTAAAGACGGCATCGCCTGGTGGCACAGCAGCACAAATCCACTCTGTGCTGATGACATTGCCGTCATTTTGGTGCAGAGCTCCGAAATATTTTCAGGTTCTATGATCAACTATAATCAACCATGATCAGCTTTGGAATAAATACCTTTGAATATTTATTTTCCGCGGCATATGTATGCATATGTATGAGCCTTGGTTTCTATGGGACACTTTCCTAAAATAGGACTCCTTTGGTGGAAGAATATGCATATGTTTAAGTTAGAGGTTGATGGCTTCTGCCTGGGGCAAGACAAGACAGGGTTCTGGGTGAAGGAGCCATCTTTGAAAGAATGAGGAGAGCCTGCAGGCTGAGGCAGGGTCCCAGGAGTTACCTGCTGAGGGGACAGGTTAGAAGGATAAGTTGCAAAGGTCCAGCAGGATCAGGGGACCATACTGGCCATAACCTTCCATAATGAATCTAATCATACAATAGCAGCAAGAATAACAGCAGCCAGGACTGCGTAATTAGCTCAACTGGTAAAGTGTTTGCCTTTGGAGTATGAGGTCCTGAGTTCAAATCCCATAACCCATGAAAGGATAAGAACAAAAACTAAAAAGTGGGTGGTCCACACTTGTAACCCAGAGTTGGGGTGACAGATAGCAGCAGGCAGAGCAGAAACAAGAGGAAATGTGCGGTGGGTGAAGTAGGGTTGTGGCAATGAGACCTTAGGCTTGTTTCATTTCAAGGTGTGCAGTAGCCCCTATCTGGTGAGCTCCAGGCTACTGAGACCTTGTCTCAAAACAGCCAAGTGGACAGCCTTTCTGAGGACAACATCTGAGTTTGTCTCTGGTCTCTACGTGTACATGTGTGTACATGTGAGCTTGCACACACACAAATGCATGTGCACTGACATACAGTCAAACATGTGTACACACGCCAACAAACACACACACAGAGAGAGACATCTGCTGATGCACTGGCACTGACTTGGCCCTGGCGGGGTCCTAAACCCTAGAGCAAAGCTGATCTCAGCAGCCTCGTGGGAAAAGTAGATGACCCTCGTCCCTGCCATTTCCAGAGGAGGAAGATGAGACATGGAAAGGGGGCACACACACCAGGTTGAGGTTACTAAGTCAGCCTGGTGTTAGGCCCCTCCCTCCTTCTGCCCTAGATGAGGATCCCTGAGGCAAGGAGGTTCACCTCTGAGTCACCCAGACCCCACATGGAGCTGTGCCTGCAGGACACACAGATCAGGGCTAGTACAACAGGGATGTCTACAATACCTAACAGTATGTCCCTGCTGATGTGTGCCGACATGTGTGCACACATACAAACATGCATGTGCATTGGTCACTTATGTGCAGGCACTCAGAGAGAAGGAGATTTGAACCTGGGGTGTGCTGTGGGATATTTGTACACTGTGTGAGATGTAGTGCTGTGATTGGTGTAATAAAAAGCCAATAGCTAGGCATGAGGTAAAGGCAGGACTTCTAGGGAGAGAAAGGAAGAGAAGGGGGAATCTAGGTGCAAGAGAGAACCCCGGAGACACATAGAGAATACATAGGTAATATACCACATGACGGAATGTAGATTAATATAAATGGATTAATTTAAGTTGAAAGCTAGTTAAGAGCAAGCCTAAGCTATAGGCTGAACTTTCGAAGTTATAGGGCTCTGTGTCATTATTTGGGAGCTGGCTAGTGGGACAGAGAGACTCCTTACCCAGGTGTGCTCGACGCTTTAGGAGGGAGTAAGGATCACATGGGGTGGGGGGGCTGTCGCCCAGCTTCCCAGGTAGAGCAGATGAGCTCTGTTAACTGACAGTTCAGATAGCAGAGCTCAGGATCCCATGCCGCTCAGAAGCTACATTTTGTTCTGCCCATACCTGCCGGTCCCTCATCTGCAGACTCAGCAACATTGTGACCCCTCTGCATGGCTGTGGAGGACACAGTGAGGTGGCACCAGTGAGGCACTGTGAGCCATGCCAGGTACACAGTAAGTGCTCAATAAGTGCAGAATTGGTGAATTCCCACGAACGCAGGGTTCCCCTGACTCCCAGCACCAGGCAGACCTTTTGGGCCTTTGTTTGTCGCCCACCACTGCCCCTTGTTTCAAAGTCGCATCGATCCGGGCATCCAATGAAAGGCTAGAAAACTGCCTGCCTCTGTTATTTCCCCATGCTGGCTGATTCTATCGGAGGGCTTGTAATTATTTCCTTTATCCCTCCTGTTCCTGCTCTGTGGGCATTGACACAGGATGGCAGCTGCACCTGGGCTTCTTTTTAATCACCTCAGAAGTGGCCAGGAAATTGTATGGCTTTGGTGTCAGAGGGGCAAGGAGTTCATGAGGACAGGCCAAGAGGAAGACCAAAGAGCAGGAGAGAGATGCAAGGGGTGGGATTGTCAAAAAGACGTCCACAGTTGAGGTGAAGTTAAATATGCTGAGGGCTTTGCTCCTGTGGGATGTTTCCAGAAAGAGAGGCTGCCCACTCCCAGCAGTAAGTTGAAGATGAGAGATGGAGCCCATTGTGTCTCTAGACAGAATTAAGTCCGCCCACCAGGACCTTCCAGACACTGAGTCTCCAGTTCCACCTTCCCCTCTCACAAGACTGACTCCCTGCTCCTGGCACGTCACCGTGGCCTGGCTGCTTCTAAAGCCTGTGAGGACATCTCCCTACAGCCACACACTGGCCACACCCCGCCCTGCCCTGGTCTTCTCGTCCTCTCTCTCCACACACTCCTCACTCCTGTGTGCCCAATCCAGGGGTCAAGAGGGCTTTCTCCTGGGCTGTCAAGATGGTCTGTGTTTATCCATTTTCTCTGACTGGATGTTAACTTCCCTCATCAACTTGACTGACTCAGGAGTCACAGGCAGAGACACCCAGGGCTGTGCCTCCCGGAAGGTTTACCTGAGGAGGGAAACCCCTTCTCCTCTGCCTCCTGAATGTGACGGGTCATGCCATGCTCCTGCTACCATGCCATCCCATGGCGATAGACTGTGCCTCTTCTTAACCCCTGAGATAATAAAGCCTTGTTTCCCTGAGTCATTTCTGTCAGCATTTTTCTGCCAGCGCCAGGAAAAAGGAACTAAGTTGGTGCTAAGGCTTGGAGTTGTGGGGTCATTGCCATGGTAAACGAGTTGTCTAGTTTATAGCCTTTGGTGCTAGTTTATGGGAAAACGTGAGCTGGAGAAACCCTGGGGTACAAGAACCTAAATGCGGAGGGCACTTCTGGTGGGAGCGTGGAATACCAGGGTTCTGAGGAGATGTAGACAGAAAAGACTGGCTCACAAGGCTTCATAGGGGAACAAGGACGCCATCAGGAACTGGGCTAGAGCCATGCATAATTTCCTGAAAATGTGAGTGAGGCTGAGCTCAAAAGCAGTGAACTAGCTTCATAGAGGAAATTTCAGGACAGTACAGTACCCAGATCACAGCGTGGCTGACGCGCCCACCTCGGCCAGCAAGGATGACGCGACCACCGGAGCTCTTCTCACAGCAGTTTATTCTGGACCTTTTGACAATTGTAAAATCTCTCTCTCTCTCTCTCTCTCTCTCTCTCTCTCTCTCTCCTCTCCCAGCCCTTAAGTAGGCCTGGGCCGCCAACCTCAGATTGCCAGGTGGACACTGCCCATAGGTCCACGCATATGCAAGCAGCTGACAGTCATTGCGTGATAATAGCATAAGTCAGGCCTAGTTGATATTAGAAGTTGATTATCACAGAGAGCACTCGCTTTCGGGATCGCGGAGGGTGGGAGCCAGCACCATCAGGTGCGACTCCACGCAGCTCTCTACATTGCCATCAGGTGTGGCTTCACGCAGCTCGCTACAGTTCCCCCTTTTTGTTTTGTAAAGCTACAGGCAAGAGTAGAGGTCTGATCTCTGTTAAAAATGGAACATGTACTAGTGTCTGTCCAGGTGTCATCCACCCAGAGAACACTAGACCTGTCCGGTGTCTTTTTACAGAGGTGGGAGTTAGACACCAACCCACATGCAATCAGACTTGCTCTTCTTGAGGTTGATGTATGCTTACCTCAAGTGCAGTGCGCAAGCCTCGCATCCTGTGCTCGCTTCTATCTCTTTTAAGATAGCCAAACTTGGGGAGACTGTCCTGCTTCAATGGCCGTGAAGGCCTGAATGATCATAACTGCATTGTAATGCTGTGAAACCCTTATGTGACAGACGCACCACAGGCATACCAGGGAGGCAAGCACCATTAAGCCTGTTAGGGCTCCTACTCCCGCCCACTCCTTCAGATGATCCATGGAGTGATCCAGGAGGATAGTCCTTCTGCCAGGCTGGTATCCATGCATGTGGAATCTGTAGTCGCAATCGTCATCTGCAGCTTTTCCAGTTGTTTTTGAATTCACCAGACCAATTACCTAAAAGATATCTAGACAATTCTTTAGACAGATTAGCTGCATGGGTTAATGTTTCATACTGAATGCTGGTCACACACAGCCCTGGATGGATAGAAATGTCTGACAGACTAGGGTATGGACTTGCCTCTCAACATACCCCAGCTGCCATACCCCCGTGGCACATTCATTGTCAGCTGAGTGCATGGAAGACACCTTCTTCCTCGTGCACCTCTTTGGCTTCCCTAGCAGCTCAGCTGATCCTGCTTCTGCTAAGTGACCATATGCTGCATTCTTGGCACTGCTGTGGCATCCACCAGGCTAGGTTCCGACTGGGCTGAGGCAATGTGCCTTCCACCACAGCCACCTAGCAAAGATCTGCTCCAGCTCTGTTCCAGCTGCCTTTCTGCCCCAGCTGCATTCGTTCTGGGTCCAGACTGGTGCATGGAGTGGAGTGGAACTCAGGGAAGCAGGCTTGCTGCTCTGCAACCATTGAAGGGTCCCCACTTACACGTTTTAGGGAATTTGGGCGTTGTCAGTCTGTCTGGCTACTTCCTGCTGAGCGGGGACGTTGCATTCTTACTGCCATTTTCAGCTGCGCTTGGACACAGGTCGCGGCAGCGACTGGAGAGAGGAGGGGACTCTACCTCCCAACCAAGCTGGAAGGTGGAGGCCTGGCAGCACAGAACAGCCCTGGTTGTGCTGCGCTTCTATGCCCTGAGGCACACGCTGGGAGTGGCCTAGCGTTCTGGCCTTGTTGGTCCTCAAGGCAGGTCCTGGGTGTTTGCAGCTTCGCAGAACCTCAGCGCTGCTTGGCCTTGGAGCCGCAGCTGCTCACTCTCCACTGCAAACTCAGGAGGTCTCGGTAATTCAAACCACATGAATCTAACTCCCTTCCTTAGCGTACCTTGTTCTGCAGCAAAATTCATATCTCTACCAAGCTTGTCCCAGGATGACACATTAAGATTGCCAGAGATGGCAAACCAAGGAGCAATTGTGTCACATTCAGTCAAAAACTTTTCCAATGCGCTCCTTAACAGCTCGTTAAGAGCCAGAAAAATCAGGTGTGATGTTGAAGCGCCCATTCTAAAATCCCATTCTTTCTTTTATTTTCACTTTAAACCGTCCACTTTGGTCGTGGCTCTCACTTTGATCCGTCTGCTATAGTCGCAGCTTTCATTACCCCCACTCTCCCTTCTACTGGCGAGAGCGGAAAACCCGCTTTTTTCGCGGATCCCCAGTCTTTACCTGAGGATTATCCGGTGCACCCCCTGACTGCAGCAAGTTCTGGGCTCCACGGAGAGAGGTTTGGAGGTTCCCCGTACATGGCACCACTTGTCCCCGTACGGGCCACCAACTGTCGCGGCCCCCCTTGTCCAGCAAGGAAGACGTGCAACACTGGAGCTCTTCTTGCTAAGCAGTTTATTCCAGGACTTTATTCACAATTTCTTTCTCTTCCCTCTCTCTCTCTTCTCTCTCTCTCCTTTTCTCCTCTTTTCCTCTCTCCCACTCTCTCTCCTTTCTTTTTTCCTCTCTCCTAGGGCAAACCTCTCCCAGCCCTTAAGAAGGCCTGGGCCGCCAACCTCAGATTGCCAGGTGGGCACTGCCCATAGGTCCACGCATATGCAAGCAGCTGACAGTCATTGCGTGATAATAGCATAAGTCAGGCCTAGTTGATATTAGAAGTTGATTATCACAGAGAGCACTCGCTTTCGGGATCGCAGAGGGTGGGAGCCAGCACCATCAGGTGCGACTCCACACAGCTCTCTACATTGCCATCAGGTGTGGCTTCACGCAGCTCGCTACACGTGGCCACTGTGGTGTGGTGACCACTCACTGCTCTCAGTCAGAGCGAGAGTGGCAGAGAGCAGCACACTGAGCAAAAACACGAGAGAATGGGCATTGAGGTGGGGAAAGGACTGGGGTGGCCTCGTCAGCCGACCGTTTCATTCTGAGGGCTACAGGTGCAAAGTGTGTTGTTTATGAATGGCATTTTAGAACAGTCAAGGGTCATCAAAGCCTGGGACCAAGTGCTAGGGCTGAGACCATGTGCCCACAGAGCCCTCTCACGGGCTTCCACAATAAACCCAGCACCAATCTTGTCAGCATCTAGCTTCAGGAACAGAAGATGCCTTACCTTTTACAGGTAACCATGGATAAATGTGATGTTTGGTTCCCCCAGACGGATGCAAGGACGGGCAGACCCTGAAAGAGCTGGTTGCAGCCGGAGTTTGGGTGTGAGATGGGCTGTGTGATCCCGGCCTGGCTTTTATTACCTTGGTCTTTCTGTATTCATGTATGTTTGAAATTTTCCAAAACAATGTGATGAAATTGTTGAAAGACTGGACCCCTAAACTAAGTACAAAATTGGGGCGACTCCTATAAGCCACACACACCATCCATGCAGCAATGTAGGTCGAAAGGGTTCATTTCTAAGCAAGCTCACCCAGGTCCTGGCCAGGACTGCTCATGTGACATGAAAGCTGTGTGGCCTTAGGCAAGTTACCTGTCCTCCCTGTGCCTCAGTTTCCTCCCTCGCAAATGGAAAGGTAAAGTTTCTACACCGTTCGTTGGCTAAGGCTGCTGTAACAGGCAAACAACACACACTCATTGTCACAGGCCCAGAGAACTTCAAATGGTCCACACAGCTCTCCTCCTGGAGGGCCCAGGCCCACTTCTCCAGGTTCCAGAGGCCCACAAGCTTGACTCCACCTCCCCCATCTTCAAAGCCATAGGTGCAGAGTCTTGCCTGACCTCTGACCTCCCGCCTCCCTCACATAAGGACTCTTGGGATTGCAGCGAGCCTACCAGGATAATCAGGGATGACCTCTCCAACCAAGAGCCTTAGCCCAGGCACCACTGCAGTGAAGGAGCACAGTCACAGGTGTAAGGGACCGGATGTGGACATCTAGGGGAGATGGTTTAGCCTCTGTGAGGTCATTGTGAGGCTGAGTGGGAAACACATTTATACCTGGGTGATGACCATTTTTCTCATTGCTATGACAACAGTAAACAGTTTAAGGAATGGTTTGTTCTGCTCAGTTTGAGGTGATAGAGTCTGTCATGGTTGGGAAGGCATGGTGGCACAGGCAGGAGGCTGGTTAGTCCCAGCGCATCTGCCAGCCTGAAGCAGAGAAGGAACAGAAGTGAAGGCTAGACCCTGTAACTTCAAGGGCTAGCCCCAGTGAGACTTTCTCCAGCAAAGCTCCACCCCCCTGGAGGTTCCAGACCAGCAAGGGGCATTTCACATTGAAAGCACAATCTGCATATGAGTGATGGTAGTTACTAATGCTTGATAATGTAATTATCCTTACCACGTGTTGTGTTAATCAGGTCTTAAAACACTGAATGCAGCAGAACAAGTATGGTTTCTTGTTACGGAATATTATTTTAAGATGTGTTACATTTGTTTATGCTGTAGGACATTTGCTTTAATGATCCAAAGATGTATTGCATTTGTTTATGTTGCATTTGTTAAACTCTGTGAAGCTGTGATTCTTTGCCTGTCTAAAACACCTGATGGTCTAATAAAGATCTAAATGGCCAATAGTGAGGCAGGAGAAGGGATGGGTGGGGCTGGCAGGCAGAGAGAATAAATAGGAGGAGAAATCTGGGAGGAGAGGAAGAAGGAGGAGCAAAAGAACAAGGAGAGAAGGACATCAGGGGCCAGCCACCCAGTTACACAGCAAGCCACAGAGAAAGAAGTAAAGAAAGGTCTACAGAAATAGAGAAAGAGAAAAGCCCAGAGGCAAAAGATAGATGGGATAATTTAAGATAAGAAAAGCTGGCAAGAAACAAGCTGAGCTAAGGCCAGGCATTCATAAGAAAAAATAAGACTCCATGTGTGATTTATTTGGGAGCTGAGTGGTGATCCCCCAAAAAACCCAAAAGAGTAAAACAACCAGAAATAGTTTGTAATTGGAGTCATGCTGGAATTTACTTTAAAAAACAAACAAACAAACAAACAAAAAACCTATTGCCCTTATTCCCCTACGCCATTTGACTTCTTCTCTTCCTATTTCCTGCTGGCTGGGGCCCAGGTATAAGGACTGGAGCTGAGGCTGCTATTTTGTACCACGAGGAACCCAAAAGCTAGAAGCCACCCATGTCAGGGGACCATCATGAAGAAACAGATGGACACATCCCTCTTCTCAGCACGTGACTGCTCAGCCCAGCCAATCACAGGACACAGAGTTAACTCCCACACTCTACTCCAGTCCATTTTCTGAGCCTGAGTCATTCATAGCAGGGTACAATCCCACTGATACTTGAACTTTAATCTGTTTTTCATAAATCATGGGAGGCGTCAAGTGTGGGAAGAGGCCCTGAAATGAGAAAGCAGCCTGTGTCCACAGGGCTTTGCTTCCCTTCTTGGTCCTCAGTGAGGAGGCTGGGACAGTCACCCTGCTCATCCCAACACGGGTCTCTTTTTAAATGTCACAATCTCTGATGTAGGAAGATGAAAGTGGAGCCAAAAAGCCATGTTGGGAGAGGATGGCAGTCCAGGTGGGAGTACTCTGTGACCTCTTTGACCCCACCCCAGCCTCTCTCCAGCTGCCTTGGTCTCCCGAGAGTCTTATCCTTTACTGTCCGTGTTCCCTATTATGAGGCCCATGTCGGCAACATCTCGGTGGACGTGGTAGTCCTTGGGCTCTCCCCTCAGCCATGAGACAGGAGACGCATGAAGGTGCATTTGGCCTGATCCTTATGCTCCTGGTTGTCGTGATTGAGTCAATGGTTATCACCTGACCTGAACTGGTCCAATGGGGGGAACTTGTTTTCTTCCTTTCCTAAAGTGCTTCTATCAGCATGTATTAATCACAGGTATTAATGGGCCCATTCTGGTATTTTCACACACATGAGTAATGTGTTTCATGCATGTTCACCTGGTTGCCCTCTAGTTCCCCTCCATTCTCACTAATTCCCTTCCTCTTCCCAACCCTCATGGTGTGTATGTGTATGTGCGTGTGTGTACATGTGTGTGCTCATGTATTCATGCGTGTGTGTGTGTGTGTGGTGTATGTCCCAATGAGTTTCATTAGTGGCCACACCACTGAAGAAAATGTTTGCCCCTCACCCATAACCATTATCCTCATGAAAGGTGGGGCCCTATGAGCCCCTTCTTGTGCAGGTCATCCCCGTGTCATGCCTGGCAGTGGGCATTTCACACTCCCCTCCCTGCTCTGGCTCTTACCGCCTTTTCACCTCTCTTCTGAAATGTTCCCCGAGCCTTGGCAGGAGACAACAGAAAAGACTAGATACATGCCCTGCTGATCTGAGCCTCGTGCAAGGGGAGTCTCTGGATCGAATTCTGTCTGAAGCCAGTTCCGCAACATTTCCATGCTTAAATCTGTTAAATTCCCCTGCTCCTGTGTAACATGAGGTGCTGGCTTGTTTGTTTGGGGTTTCTGTCCTCCCACCAGGTACCCCACAACTGTTTAGCCCCAAAGAAAATCACACATAGATCTCTATAAGTTATAAAGCTGATTGGCCCATTAGCTCTAGCCTCTCACTGGCTAACTCTCACATCTTGATTAACCCATTTTTCTGATCTATGTTAGCCATGTGGCTCAGTACCATTTTTCAGTGGAGCAGATCACATCCTGCTGCTTCGGTGGTCTGACCAGGAGTGGGAGGAATCAACTTTCTCCTTCCCAGAATTCTCCTGTGCTCATTACAACATTTCTACTTCCTGTCTGGTTTTCCCACCTATATTTCCTGCCTGGCCAATCAGCGTTTATTTATAACATGATTGACAGAATACAGACAATTCTCCCGCACCACTCCTGAGAAGGAGAGACAAGCCAGGGACTTTGACCCAAGACAAGGGTGTGATGAGACGGGGTCATTTGGAAGCTGATTGCTAGAGACAGTGGGGTAAGTGAGGCAAGGGGGAGGTAATAAATAAATATAAATAAATAACAAATGAATTGCATATTCATTCTGTGTGTCAATCCCTCCATGCAGTTTTCTCACCCTTGTGCAGAGAGGGTTTAGTGGGTTTTTGGGCTGTGTTTCTCTACTTGGTGGCTCAGTTTCACAGCTCCCCTGTAACGGGTCCTGCTTCTTTTCCTCTGGCTCATTCTGCCCTGATTTGGGTCACACAACTACCAGTGAATTGCTGTGCTGTAGAGAGGGGGGACTAGGAGATACTGGCGGGCATATGAGCCCATGTCCAGGCTATAATACCAGGTAACACGAGCCCAAGTCTAGAACTGGAGGTTAGGGAGGCCGTGTGCAGAACGGGTGTGAGCAGAACAGGAGAGGTTCCCAAAAACACTATCAGCACTGGGCTTCCCAAGAGCCACAGTTAACCACAACTTAACCCTGGGTGACGGAGTGAGGGAGGCAGGCAGGAAGCCCACACGGTGTCCCTTGCATCAAGGACAGCTCCGGGCAGAGTCAGGGAAGAGGGCGCGTTTGTGGGAAAGCCGGCAGCACTGGTGTTTGTGGGCGTTTTGTTGCTGTTATTTTGTCATGGAGAGATCTAGAGAGAGGCATGACAGGCAAGTGCACTGGATGGAAGGAAAGGTTCTGGGAAGAGCAAGGTATTGCACAAACAAACAACTAGAAATCATACCGGAGGTGGAAGGCGGCCAGTCCTTGCTGCCAAGGCTCCTGCTTCCTATAGCAAAAGCAGACTTCATTTACCTGTTTCTAAATATTAAACTTGTAGCTCAGTAGCTTACCTCTTTTAAAAAGAAAGATTTATTTTTATTCTCTGTGTATGGTTGTTTGGCCTGCATTCATGTCTGTGTACCTCCTGTGAGCCTGGTGCCTGAGGAGGCCAGAAGAGGGTGCGGATCGCCCGGAACTGTGATTACACAGTGGTGAACTGCCACTGTGCTGGGAATCAGATCCCAATCCTTTGGAAGATCAGCCAGTGCTCTAAACCTCTGAGCTTTGATGGCTTGCCTCTTTAGCACGGAGAAGGAACATGTGTTTTGTGTAACACGCTTGATCAGCCGCATTTTATCTGATGCTAACACGCTCGTTAAACCTTCCCTCTGATTTGGGAGCTGGCTGCTAACGCTTCAATGTGTCTGTAACTGGCCACAGAGGCCAAGACTCGACAAGAGTGGAAAGCGGAGAGAATTAGGACTCCAAACTGATGTTCTCCCTTCTTCTGCCATGAATGTGGCTTGTGCTGCAAAGCCCTTTCTCGCTGTGAACCCAGACAAAATAAAAGCTTACAAACACAGAGTAATGGGCTACGGTTAAGAGGCCCCTGGACAATAACTGATCTTGTAAAAGCATGAACCTGAGCCAGGAACTGGAACAGATTGTTGCTATAATTTGTGGAATTGGAAGCAGCCACATACCCTTGGGCAGCTCAGTCTAACTGCCCTCAGTGCCCCCAGGAACAGGACAAGATGGCCCTTTCTGATCACAGAGACAAGGACAGTGAAGATGGCAGAGCTGGGACTCTCCGAGATCATGCCTGGGCTCCTGACTGCAGCCAGCCTCCAACTGCACCGGGTCCTGTCATAACAGCTGCTGCCAGCAGTGAGCCTGACCAGCCATCAACGTCACCATCACCAGCCTGTGACATGGAGTCACCACCTACCTCTCCAAACATGTCTGCAATCCAGGCAACACAGAGGCTAGGGGGTCCACTAGGCCAAGTGAGCAGCCAGCTGAAGAAAGTCAGGGGCTGATAAGCATGTCTCATGGTCGGCCATTATCCAGGATCTGTAGGAGGCTGGGGCAGGAGTCTAGGAAAAGAAGTCTCTTTAATCCTAGGAATGCAGAACCTAGGGCCTGCCTCCTGGCTCTGGTTTCCACAGCCTGGTCACCCCATCACTGTGACTCCTGAGTGACCACAGTGGCCCCTCACCTCTTCAAGGAAAGCCTGACATCTCTTTGCCAGGTAAAAGACCGGATTGATGCAGTCCCTTCTGCTAATTCGTGCACATCAACTCTGTGTGCGTGTGTGTGTGTGTGTGTGTGTGTGCGTACAACAGTTTGTATATGTGTGCGTGTATGAGTATGTGAATGTGTGATTGTGAGTATATAAGTATTGTGTGCCTGACTGTATGTGTCTGTGAGTATGTGTGCACATTGTTGTGTGTGTATAAGTGACTGTGTGTTAGTATGTGTTGTGAGTATCTGAGAGTGTATTGAGTATGTAACTGTATGTGAGTGTGTGCTTCTCACTGTATGTATGAATATATGTGCGTCTGTGTGTCTATGTGCATGTGTGTATACCACATTCTCCTCTCCTACACACACACACACACAGCATGAAAAACATGAAAGATCATATTAGCTCAGGACTTTTAAACCAACAAACAGGAGTCAGGCTTGTTGCCATGGAGAAGTGAGGGACCACTAAGGTTACCCAGACTCCGTCCTATGATAGGCAGGTCCCGTGAGGCTTTGTGAGGAGGTTAACAGGCATTCTAACGGTGGCGGACATGCCTGCTCTGAGGAAGGATGAGTGTGTGGTGTGTGTATGTATAGGTAAGAGTCTATGTTGTGGAAAAGTGTGTGTGTGTATGTGTGTGTGTGTGTCAGTTAATCTCGGTTGTCAAGTTGGCCATCTGGGAAACCTGTTGCTGGGCATATCTTTGGGGATTATCTTGACTGCATATATTGAGATGGGAAGACTGGGGAAGTGAAGGAGATGGAGGTGGACGGCAGGTTAAGGGTAAAGGCACAGGAGGAGGGTAATGGGAAAACCAGAGAGTGCCACCCTCTTCCTTGGCTGCAGAAGGGGGAGAGTTGGAGCTGGGGCCAAGACCTGCCTTCCACACATGTGACCGGTGCTTATGAGGAGCACTGCGGAGCTCCCACCAGGCTTTAAAATAGCTGCATGTTATCTGTAACATGGCCTCATCAAAATGCATCTGAAAACGGTTACTTACTTCGCTGAAATAAAAGTTTTAAGGGAAATCAGATGATCTTGTTCTGCAAATGAAGAAAAAAAATCAATATTACTTGCCATAAATAGAAGCCAGCCGCCAAAACAAAGAAGCCACGGAAGTCGCTTCGCCAGCAGGAGCCATTGACGGCCCCAGCTGAGGCCACACCCGATTTGTTCTGCCAAGGTCTGAAAGTCTGAGCAGGCAAGCCAAGCCAGCCCTCAGCAGTCTCTCTGCCCAAAGTCAAAGACAGAGACTCGTGAGGTTCCATTGCAGCTTCCTGCTGACTCGGGAGCATCCCAAAGTCATCTCACACCCCTTAGAGGCACCCCGGCTACTCTCTCATGGATGAGTTTCAAAACACATCGCTTTACATGTCAAGGTGCACAGAGGTCTCAGCACCAGGCAGCGAACGCCCCATAGTTCTTGTTGCTTTGGAAGTTGGACGGGCAGTATACATGGGTGTTTTCTGAACTGGTGTCTCTTCAGAACAATGAGCAGTGGCTAAGACGGACCCTATCCTAGGTTGTTTTGTGTTTTTTAATTTTGTTTTGCTTTGTTTTGTTGATTTTGTTTTGTTTTTCCTATGGCTGTGATAACTGCTCTAACAAAAAGCAGCTTAACAGGAGACAGCTTCTTCTGACATCCAGCCCCTGAGGGATCTAGGCTATTGGGCAGTGAAGGCGATGCCAGAAGCATCCACACTCAGCAGGCAGAAAGTGAGCATGCAGTTGGGTGGGACTGAAAAGCCTCAAAGCCCAGCCCGAGGGACCCACTTCCTGCAGAGAGGCTCCACCTTTGAAAGGTTCCATAACCTTCTCAAACATTACCAGCAGCTGGAGACCGCGTGTCCGAACACATGAGCCTATGGAGGGCACCTCACGCACGCTCAAGGCACAAAAGCCCAGTTGGCTTCCTGATCTGAGGAGATGTGAAGCCTTGAACTCCAGATGGCACTTTCTCCACCACGGTGGACCACACCCTCTTATACTGTGAACCAGAATAAAGCCTGTCTCACCAAGACAAGAAAAACAAACTCAACAGGACCAAGACAACGGATTTCCTTGGAAGGCTCTATCTTTACATAGACTAGGGAAACCCAGTGACACCCCCTTTCTTGAAGCCCTCCTGTGCCCTCACTCTGAAGCTGCCGCACAACCAAGCAGCATGTTCTCACAGGGCATTTTCTGAGAGTTCAGTAAACATCCCATTGGCTCTGTCCTCTGGGGAGCACGGACTCATTTCTATCCCTCCATGGTATTCCCCGAGTAAAGGTGACTCCAGAGCCCCTCACCTCTGACTGTAACCAGCTCTGTGAAAGACTCAATTCATTTCCATCTGCTGGCATTTCCTGCAGGAAAAGGGCATTTGACAGATTGAAGATGCCACCCCACCCCCATCCCCGCCCAGCTCACACATCTGTCTTTCTCTGATGTGGGTTTATGTTTATTTTTGGGTCCCGGGTAGAAGAGGGAATATATGGCAAAATCGGTGTTTAGGCACAGAGCTGGTTTTCATTTGGGGTGGGTGGTGTGTGTGAATGTGTGTGAGTGTGTATGTGTGAGTGTGTGTGTGTGAATGTGTGTGAGTGTGTATGTGTGAGTGTGTATGTGAATGTGTGTGTGAAAGAGTGGTGTGTGAGTGTGTGTGTGAATGTGTGTGTGTGAGAGAGTGGTGTGTGAGAGTATCTGTGTATGTGGTGTGAGTATGTGTGTGAATGTGTGTGTGTGGGCGGGGGGAGAGAGAGAGAGATGTGTAGAGGTCAACAGGCAGCTTCGCATCTTTTTCAGTTGCTTGTCTCTCTATTTTTTTGAGACATTGTCTCTCATTAAACCATAGACTCGCTCAAGGTCAGTGAGCTTCAGGAGCAGGCTGTCTCACCGACACAGGTCGCTGTGCCCAGCTTTGACATAGGTTCTGCGGATCCAAATGTTAGTATTCAGGCATCTGCACTGGCCTGCCCTTAGGGTCCTGACAGGATACGTTCTCAGCTGCAGCCACTAAGAGCAACCCCTGTGCACATTCGCTATGTTCCCTTATAAAAAGCGGGCACTGCCCACCTCCTCTCTCTCTCCCTTACCTTCTCCTTCTCTCCCTCTCTCCCTCTCTCCCTCTCCCCCTCTCCCACCGCTCTTGTCCCAGGGACTGATTTCTACCCCCTCTTTGCCCCGCTTCTTTGCTCCCCTCTCTGCCCCCTTTTCTGCCTCTTCTCTCCTCTCCCAATAATCTCCCACATGAGCCCTGTTGTACGGCGTTCCTCTTTCCGGGCGTTTTTAATTTGTAACACCAAACTCTGGTCTTGATGCTTCACAGCATATCCCCAACTTCAACACTACCTTTTGAGAGACGCAGAGAGGTTGGTTCCTGACAGAGCTGTTTGAAAGATGGACCTGAAACAGATTCTAAAAGGGGACATCGGTCTGGCTATGTCTCCTGCTAGGACACAGCTGTCCATTTCCTCTGGCATCTGAATTCACCTGGAGCACCTGAGTTCCTAGACTGAGGATCCCAAGCAAGCGCTCCTGCTCCCACCGCCTCAAAGGCCTGGCTGCTGCCTCTATAACCAGGGAGATCCGGAGCTTCTGCTCCTGATCTCTGCTCACGCTGCCTTGCTCTGCCTCAGGACTGAATGTGGGTTCTGTCACTGGCCACAACCCAAGCAACACCCCCAAACTTGTGATCCACAAAGTCTTGTGCCCTAGAAGGGTTCTTATAGGACATCATGGGGTAACAACATGGCTCCAAAAACATCAAGATTGTCATAAGGAGAACCCCTCAGGGACAGAAAATGGAGAGACACGGACATGGAGTGGGGGGGCAGTCACCTGGGCTCTAGCCCTGGCACCTTGACTCAGATTCTCAGCTGAGATTCCACCTTCCAACATCTCCCCCAATGGTCATGTCATAAGCTGCCCTGGGCCTCCTCCCACTGTGACCTGAGGGCTCATGGGTTCTCCCCTCCTGATGTTGGCAGTTGGGTTGATTTGCATATCTGCCAGGAAGGCCTCTGGGGCTGACAAAAGTGCTGCAGAGAGCATCCCTCCCAACCCAGGTCACACACACCCTCAACTCTATGCCCTGGAAAGTCACCTGCAGGGTCATGTCACGCATCAGTTCCCTGAAATGAGACAGGGACACTCAGGCCCCTGCCTTCCTGAGCAATCACTAGGATCCCACTATTGCTTAGGGGCAGGAAGGAGGGGAGATGAACGGATTGTGATCAGAATGGTAAATTGCCGTCAATACAGAACCCAGCCAATAAGCTTGGGACACTCCGGGAGGGCTGCAAAGCTGGTGATGAGCTAGAGACAAAGTGGGGGCCTCAAAGAGATAGTGCTGTAAACATGCCTGGACCCGCAGCACCCCACACTCAGGAGGCTGCCAGGGTGAGTCTGCAACAGCCAGGAGCCAGATGCTAGCCACCTGCCAACTCGAACTCCATCCCAGAATTGCTGAGAGCCAAAGACTAACCCCTGAGTCCCTGAGCAGGGCCATCCTTGGGTTTGGCACAGAGCAGTTGTGGCTACCACGTCTATAATGCACTGCTGATGCTGCCTGGCACACCCTTTATTTTGGTGACCTCAAGACAAGTCCCTATCTGGTCCTGAGGTGTGACAAGGGGATGCTCCCTTGAAGAGACTCTCTGAAGCCAAGCTATAAAACGTATCACAATAGATTTGCTTAGATCTTTTCAGCAACATATACTGTCTGTGTCCTGAGGATTTGGTGGCAGGTGTACAGGATGCCCACCAGCGAGGTCACAAGACCCAGTGTCTTCCAAAAGCCATTTGGAAAATGACATGGACACACTTGCTCCCTAAAGCACTGGCTGAGCACACAAGAGTTGTCTCAGGGAAGCATCCATGAGACAAAGGCAGCAGAATGCTCAGTGAAGCATGGGGTGTGATCTGAGCCAGCAGGTTGTCCTTCGGTGACAGGCCACGAGATGAAAATATAAAGAAGATAGGAAAGCTGGGGTCAGGAGACCTTGCACAAGCTGTTGGCCTATACCAAGCAAGCTTATTAAGAGGTACAATATATTTTATACTACCTGTGGGGGAAGTGGGACAGAATCAGAGGCAAGGTAATCAAGCAATGTGGAACAGAATGTCTCAAGAGTATCACAAAGCGAGCACACAGTCACCTTGGGACTGATAACCACAGACCCCTACAGTGGGAAGTGTAAGTGTCTCGGGGCCCAAAGTAGTTAGCTCAAGGTCCTGGCTTCAGGCCATTACTCCGCCAGCATATTTCTGGCTTTAGAGAAGGAGCTGTGTTACTTCTCCTTACAGCAGGGCCCCAGGGGAAGTCTCTGGTCACTCTGCCGTCAACAAGTTGCAGCCAAAACACTGACGCTCTGCAGGCTGCAGATAAACAGGACCAAAGCGCAAGGCAGGGACGCTTCAGGCCAAGGGACGAAGGGACGTGGGAAGAAACACTGACAGGAAATTGTCGACATCACAGAAAATGCTGGAATTATAAGAAGTGGAAAACACAGCGAGAGACAGCAGCAGCCCTCCTGTCATAGACCAGAGAGAGCAGAGTGAACTAGAGCAGCATTCCAAGAGCTGAGCTTCCTAGGGACGCTGTAATGCCACGTGGAAGGCAGAATGACGAAAAGATCAAGCTGAGTCCAGACTCCACAGTGAGACTAAAACCCCGACAGCAATCACGCACGGTGGAGCCAGCACACATGACCTTCATTTTCTTTCTTATATTGGCATGTCTCCCGACCATACAAATATGGACTCTTCCCAAATCAGGAGAAAAGAGTTGCTCAAAGTTACTAACAGCCACCTGTCATAGCTAGTCTTGGATGTCGGCTTGACTACATCTGGAATAAACTAAAACCCACGCACCTGGGTACACCTGTGAGGGATTTTGCTCTTTGCTGCCTGCTCTCACTCTCCCTGGCAAGTCCATTCCTTCCCCAGCATCAGAGCCTACTTCTTTGAGAATCCGGTGTCTACTGAAGACCAGCTTAGACATGCAGCCTCGAAGACTGGACAACTACCGGGTTCTTGGCCCTTCCATTGCTTGACAGCCATTGCTGGATTAGCTGGACCATACAGCCTGTAAGCCATTCTGATAAATCCCCTCCATATACACACAGAGCAGGGTGGGTATTCATTCTATCTGTTCCTCTAGAGAACCCTGATTAATATGCCAGTCCCATGAAAAGCATAGTAGTTTCCAGCAATTTCTGCAAAAAGGAGACTTCATAAAAGAGACAGGCCTTTTCTTTAATAATGAATGTTTTATTTTCAATAAAAATTCTGATGTTGAGGCTTATAAGACAAGTTAAGGGAAGAAACACTTAAAGAATTTGTTGTGTGAAAAATCAGCTCTTTAGTCTTAACTCAGTGTCTCTCACTTTGAGACGCTTGGGCAGGTTTTCTGCTTTCTGCCCACCTTAAAATTCATCAACTTCACAACTCTGAGAAAGAAGTGTGTATCGTTTTGAAAAGTTATCCTTTTAAAAAGCAGTGTTAAGTACATGGCGATTTTAGAACAGGATGATTGAACCCTATCCCTGAGTTCCCAACTGAGTCTACTCCGAGTTCCTTGTTCTCTGTTGACCTCCAATTGTTAGTCCCCTCCCAGGGACACGATGTCCTCACCTCCCACCCACTGTGTTCTTGTCTTGTTGCTGTGATGTTCGGAGGTCATTGACCTCTGATGCTAGAAGGGCCTCTGAGAGGATTAAAAGGAAACCATTTATGCAGCCTGGGTATGGGGGACACATGCCTGTAATCTGGGCACTTGGGAGGTGGAGGCAGGAGGATCAGGAGGATCAGAAGTTCAAAGGTCATTCTCAGTTAGAAATTGAGTGCAAAACCTGCCTGCATTATGTGAGAACCTCAAAAATGAAAAAGAAAGAAAGGGAGAGGTGGAGGGGGAGTGAAGATGGCCACAGTGGGAGCAGCAAACGGCAGGGCTGGGAACAGAGCCAGCGTGGTCTGACTCGGGAGCCAGTGTGTTCACCTCTACAGCCTTGGAGTCACCTTCCCTTAGATGCTCATGGACCACCATGTGTTTTTTCCACCGGTTACACCTGAATCTATGGCTGCTCCACCCACTAACTGTGGCTCCCTGGTGACTGACCCACTTCTCAGCAGCCTGGCAGAACTTCTACATCCCACCAGATCCGCCTCCTGCTGCTGCCACCAAATGCAGTTTTTAACAAAATCTCTATTATTCTATTTATCAGTAAGACTTGGAAGTCAGAGGCTGGGGTGAAACCCTGCTAGCTCAGAGAGATTGAGGAAGAACTAGTTGATGTTCTCTCTTCACAGGTGTCTCCAAAGAGAGTGTACTTCCACTCTGCCCAACCAAAAATGACCACCACATCAAAGTCCCTCCCTACTACTTCCTGTGCATCTCTGATCCCTCTTCCAGACTCCCTCTGGCTCTATGATTGCTTTCTGCCAACTAGTTGCTGGCTCTGCTTCCTGGCCCAAGGTTAATTTTATTTAACAACAGAAATGCAAACTCGGGATTCACAGTGTGATAGAATATCCCACAACACCATAGCTGCATGGGGTCAGCCCACCCCTTCTCGCCCAAAAAATGTTCTTTGGTTTTGTTTTTTTGTTTTTTTAAGAGGCTAGGGGAAAGTAACTTCCATCATGCTTTTAAACGTCTCTCTTCCCCTCCCAGGAATGGTTCAGCTCCCTACCACTTACCCTAGGAATGTGCTTTTGATCCATGAGATGTAACTCTTGTAACTTTTTTATCTCTTCAAGGCTCCTGGAAGAAGAGTTTTTAGGCTAGAAGAGAAGTTAGGAAGACTTAGAGTTAGAACAGCAGAATTAGAATATAAATAGAACAATAAGGAGACTGATCCAAAAAACACAGTGTGAGAGTTTGCTCTCCCTCTGATACCCAGGTCCTTTGCACTCACTGTTACATCCAATCTGAACCCTGAAGCGAGTCTTGGGCTGGACTCCAAAGGTTCTAATAGTTAAGCAATGAAACTGAGTGTGGTGCACACCCCTTTAACTTCAGCATTTGAGAGGCAGAGGCAGGTGAATCCCTGAGTTTGAGGCCAGCCTGCTCTACAGAGCAAGTTCCAGCATAGTCGGGGTGACACAGAGAAACCTTGTGTCACCAAACCAAAATAAAATAAAATGTGAGCAATGGTCCTGAAATGACAAGGGAGAGCTCCGCAGTTCTGAGCCCCTCACCTGGGGTTGATTGCTGCTAACCGAGAGACTTGGTTCTCCCCAGCACCCATCCCAGACATCCTGGAATAAGGGTCTCTTCCAGGGACACCAGGTTCCCCTCCATCTCTTTTGTCTTGTGCTGGGGAACACCAAGGACTGTCACCAGAACTACATATTTATCAATGAGAAAACAGAGGCACAGAGAGAGTGGGGGTTAGTCCAGCACTTGGACATGTGGCAGATGAGGACAGGAACAGGCGTACCTGGTCTCCAGGTCTCTCAGTAATATGTTGGTCACCATTTTCACTAATGCCTACATGTCTGAAGTTCATTCCCTGGGAATAGAGTAGAATGTGGGGTGTAGAAGGGAGCTGCTGGCTGTGTTCCTGCCACCCAGCTCCCAGCCGCCTGGCTAGCTTATGCCCCGAAATAACAACACACAAACTGTATTCTTTTAAACACTGCTTGGTCCATTAGCTCTAGCCCTTACTAGCTAATTCTCATATCCCGATCAACCCATCTCTAATAATCTGTGTAGCACCAGTCTTACCGGGAAAGATTCAGCATGTCTGACCTGGCGGATTGCTTCATCGCGTCTGCTCTGGAGAACAGAAGCATGGCGTCTTACCTCACTTCCTCTTCCTCCCAGCATTCTGTTCTGTTTACTCCATCCACCTATGTTCTAACCTATGAGGCCAAGCAGTTTCTTTATTAATTAACCAATGACCTTCCCACATCAGTGGGGCAGAATCAGTAAACTGTGTCTGAGTGATGTTCATCTTATGATAGAAGTCTCTGACTCAAATTCCCAGACCCCTCACCCAGCTCTCTTTATTAACTCTGGTCTTGTGGGTCCCTGGGAAGGACTCACATTTGCAACACAAAATGCCGGTGTGGGAAGTCCTTCTGTATATGTGTTGCTTTTATTGGTTAATGAATAAAGTTCTTTCCAGCCAGTGGCTTAGCAGAATAGAACAAGGTGGGAATTCCAAGCAGATAGAGGAGGAGAGAGTAAGTGGAGTCAAGAAGAAGCCATGGAGCCGCCACAGGAGACAGACACTGGATAGAACCTTACCAGTAAGCCACAACCACATGGCGATACACAGATTAATAGAAATGGGTTAATTTATGATATAAGAGATAGCTAGAAAGACGCTTAAACTATTGGCCAAACAGTATTGTAAATAATATGGTTTCTGAGTGATTATTTCGGGTCTGGGCAGCTGGGAACGAACGCGCAGCCTCTGACAACAGAATGCTCTGTTGGGGAGCAGGGGCTGGACTTTTGCCACTATTCTACACCCTGCCTCTGTGGTGCTGATCTAATGACATGTGCTCTGCCACGTTACCACCACAAAGACTCCACAAAAGCCGAGTCAAAGTTAGAGGCACGAGGAAGGCCAGGCTCATACATCACCTGTTCCTTCCCAAGCGGCACCAAGCTCTGATTTTCCTGATGGGCAGTTGATGGGGGGGGGGGGGGGAACCTCTGTTAACCTGAAACTGTGCTGTTTACCTGCCAGGGACCTTGACCTTGACCTTGTGTCCTTCCCCACAGTGGGGCAGGTGACCAGCTTGACAGGATGCAGTCCAGAAACACACAAGGGCTCTGAGAGAGTGAGCTGGGGAAGGAAGGCAGGGAGACCCTGCCAAGCCGAGAGGGCTTCAGGGACACAGAGAGGGAAGGTGTCACAGTGCAGCTCCAGAGGTGACAGGAAAGAAGGGCCACCCTGGGGACAGAGGTCGTTAGCACGGGCGATGGGCAGGCTCCGGACTGCAGGAGGGAAGCTCGTCCTGGCAGGGCACAGCTTGTTTTCTTCTGTCTCAGGAGCCATGGTTTTCAGATGCTGCCTCAGGAAGGATCCTTCAAGGACGACAGATGACCTGAGGAGCCTCAGGTGACGGTTGCTCCTCGGGCAGAAGAGGGAAGGCAGGGATGATCCAGCTCTTCTGCGCAGGACAGCATTGTTCAGAGACAATATCACCCAGTTTGTAAGAATGAAGGTCGGGGTTAGCTGTGTCTCATCTTCACAAATAAAATTTAATTAAGGGAATCTTCAGCAGGTCTTGTCGTGCAGCCCAGGGAAGGTGACAGGCTGAGGAATGAGCCTCCTTGAAATGTGGCCACCATGCGTGGCCCCTTAATTATTCATGGGCATCCCTGATGCAGCTTCACTTTCAGCCAACTCATCAAAAAAACAAAAAATGGGTTCAGCTAATGCGTCCATTTATTCTGTTTTTACATTTTTAATGTGTGTGTGTGTATACACATACGAGCACATACTCACATGAACTCACCCACGTATACAGGTCAGAGGACAGCCTTCAGGAGTTAGGTCTCTCACCCCACCATATAGTCCCAGGATTCAAACTCAAGTCACCGGGGTTGATAGCAAGCACCCTCCCCACCGAGCAATCTTGCCAGCCCTGACTAGTCCTTCGCCTCCACCTGCTGCCTGTATTACTTAACGATGTAGTTAACTGTGTGCCTCTGTCATATGCAAAGACCTCTTTTTTTTTTGTTGTTGTTTTTGTTTTTTCTTTTTTGTTTTTGTTTTTCGAGACAGGGTTTCTCTGTGGTTTTGGAGCCTGTCCTGGAACTAGCTCTTGTAGACCAGGCTGGTCTCGAACTCACAGAGATCCATCCGCCTGCCTCTGCCTCCCAAGTGCTGAGATTAAAGGCGTGCGCCACCACCGCCCGGCGCAAAGACCTCTTAAGAGCCGAAGAGAAAGGAAACTGGAGCCAGGATAGAGAAGGCCCTCAGAAGTGCGCACTCAAGCACCCGTGTTGGAGATCTATCCCCTGGATGAAGAGTACAAAAATTCAAAAATTCAGTGTGCAGTTATTCCAACCAGAACAAGAAACAAAAGTCACTCTAGTTCTCTCTTCTCTTGAGGCAGGGTCTCATGTAGCTCAGACTGGCCTTGAATTCCCTATATACATGCAAACGCACATATATGTGCACAGATGTGCACACATACTCATGTAGATGGATGTCTTAGATGAGTCATGGCAATCCTCCAGAAAGGATTCATGACACTCACCTGCACTGCTCTGAACACATGTACTAGGAATTTGTTAAGAACCAAATTGAGCCGGGCGCTGGTGGAGCACACCTTTAATGGCAGCGGCAGGAGGATCTCTGTGAGTTTGAGACCAGCCTGGTCTACAGAGCGAGTCCAGGACAGCCAGGGATACACAGTGAAACCCTGTCTCAAAATTGAAAACAGAGCTGAGCCATGCAGAAGAGACAGAACTGCCTTTTGCCTAACCTGAGAAAAGCCAGCCTGTTACTGCAGCTGGTGCTGACAGGCAAAACTGGTCTTCGGCTTCTTGTTTGTTTGTTTCAAAACTCCAGAGGTTAATATCTAGATAGAAGTGAAGAATTGTGGGGGAGGGGGAGGGAGCTTGTTCTTAATCAAATGAGAAGAGTGGGGAAAAAGAAATCCAAAGGAAGGTCACCACTGCTCGAGGTGTGGTGAAGGTTTATTTATTAAAGGGGAGAGCAGGGATGTCTGGGAGAGTCCAGAGTGAACCTGACCTGGAAGGGAAAGGGGAAGGGAGAGAGGAGAACCGGGAGAGGCTAGGGTAGACAAAGAAGAACAGGTAACCAAAATGGCTGGGTTACACAGGGAAGGGCAGCTGGGGGAAAGGCAACCCAGCCCTGGAGCTGGAGAAGTTTAGGGTAGAGAATGGGGTAGACCATCAAGAAGGTATGGACTGAGGGATGCTGGGAGAACCTGGCAACCAGGTTTGCTTTGATATGTTAAATAGGCACCTCAGTTAGCCCTGTGTCCTGGGCTTGAGACCTAATGGGCTAGTTCTTAATCCTTTAGCTAATGAAGGAATTGTTTTATCTCAGGGTTTCAGGTGTACAGGACAGCTCAGGGTAGCCAGGGAGGACACAGAGGGATGAAGGGCAGGAGAGACTAGGAGAGGCAAAGGGGGGAGGGGAAGGAAAAGTAAGTCCAAGTTCTCAGACATCTCGTTATTCCTTTTACTCCCACCAAGCCCCCCACCTATAGATGTTGGTGGACACATTCGGAGTACATCATCCCCCTCCATTAACCATCTCTGGAAAAACCCTCATAAATGTACCTTTTTAGTGTCCAGGCTTTAAAAAAAAAAAAAACATAACTATCTATAGAAATCAACAAAATAAAATATATCAAGAAAAATGAGACTGTGTTTGAGTGTTCACTATGAAAATAATCCTGAATTGAAAACCTGACTCATGCACACCTGCCCCTTGACCTGTGCAAGGCCTCGAGCGAAGCAGGACCTGGCTCCTGCTACCCCTGGGGCAACCTCCAGCCTCCTCACCCAGCTCCCCCCCCCCCCCCCCCCCCCCGGCAGCCGCAGCAGGGTTCCTGTGGCCCCTCCACTCACAGAGCCGTCCAGCTCACGTTTTCCAAATGACATCAGCCCTGCGGGAGCCAAGTCTCTATTTGAAGCTATTTTCTTTGGCTCTTTGTTTTCCTCTTCTTAGACCCAGGAAGCAAGGAAGCAATGTTTGCTTCCCACCATGTTAACACCGAGCAGCCCCTTTCCGAGCAGAGACGCACGCGCTGCCTTAATTACGCGGTTGCTATTGAAACACAGAGTGAGAGACAAAGCCCTTCATTTGGGAGGAAAATTAATTGTACACAAACAAGAACACATTTCATCGTGAATTAGATTCTTCAGCACTCCCTCGGCGGAGAACTTTCTGGCTGATTCTTTTCTGTCTGACGTTCAGCTTTCTCCTCTTCTTCTCTGGGAGATTTTCTTGACAAATGGACCAGGCGTGGAGGTCCCTAAGGGCTGCGCTGGCCGCTTCCCTTTACAGCCCTTACACGCGGAGGCTGCCAATGCTCCAGCCCACCTGGAGCCTGACCCTGTCTGCAGACAGTCCCTTCTCCTCAGCCTCTGAGGAGTGACAGCCCCTCGGTCCCCAGGCCTCTGCTCCTTCCCAGTCCCCAGCTTCAGGGGTAAAGGAAAGCTTAACCGTGATGAATCACAGGATGGGAGGTGGCACGGGAAAGAGCTCGCTTCCACCGCAACTGTGAGATTTATTGCTGAGTGCCGCAAGTAATGAAACCATCCATCTCCCACGGGCTGGAAAGGGAACGGGCACAAGTCTGAAAAGGGCAGTGAGGAATTCGGCCTTGTTGGAACAGTTGGTGGCCAGGATACTCTGTGATCTCGGGGGCCCTGAGGGGGAGGGGGAGGAACGTGTCCTGGAAGTGCCCTACAGAGTGGACTCCCCGGACCTCTTACTAAGTTCTGCTAGAGGAGAAAAGAGGATCACTGATATCCTGACCTGTCCACCTGCAGAGAATCCTGTACTCTGGCCTCCAACGCTTCACAGGAGCCAGGGTGGGGGTGGGGGAGGGTCAGCATCCTCCTCTCCAGGGCCACACCCGCTTACCTGTTACTCATCCCGAAACAATACAATTGTCCTCACATCTTGAGGACAGCTCAGTAACTCTCTCTGGAACTCACAAATCAGGGATGAAAGCTCACCTGAGGATCGCCAGCGTCTGAGACACCCTTCCAGAACTTTCCATTGTTCTAATGTTCTGCCCAGCTGTTAGTGGTAAAACTCAAAACTTGCATTGGTCAGAGTCGCAGCAGCAGCAGCAGCAGCAGAAAGAGGAGGAGCTCTCCTCGCTGCTTCCTTTCAGGAGAACCTGGAAATTGCAGGTTTGGGTTTGGGCCTCTGTGGCCCCGGAACCAGCAGAAAGGAAGGGCGGCTCCTGTACCCACAGGGCCACCCTACAGCTCTATGTAGGCCCAGTTCCTGAACACACTGCATACAGATCACAGCCCCTGGTGTATGCATGCACTTCACTCAGCAGCAGCACGCCCAAAGGGGTACATCCTGGTTCCTGCACCGAAGTCCTGCATCCCAGCAAAGCCCTCCACTCTGTGTGAACCTATCACCTGTATGATCCATTGCTGCAATCTGTCCCCATCGACGGCAGAATGGTGACCTCACCTGCCCCTGCAGATGCAGGCCCTGCCCTCCTCAACCCGCCCCCCATGGACCCTGGAAACTTGATCTCAGTAGTGGCCTCACAGGCTTCCTAGCCTCTGGCTGGGAATCTGACTAAAGTTTGGAAAGACCCGCTGCAGCTGGGTGAGGCTGGAATGTCAACCTCCTGGCCTCCTGCTCCTGGCCTCCTGGCCTCCTGGCCTCCCAGCCTCCTGTCCGCAGCTTCCACAGCGGCTGCATCTCTCTGCTAGCCTCAGCCTCCGCCAGGTGTCCCTCATCTGAGGCTTCAATACTGTAGTATCCCAGTCCCCCTAGTTGCAGCCGGCTGGGTCTTGGTCCTGGGCACAGCTGACTCTTACGACCCTGTCCTTCCTGCATTCATTGTTGCTTCATTACCTTCCCTTCAACCCTCTTTCCTGGCTGAGTTGCATGTTTCCTAACATTTATCCCCTGTCTGGTACACCTGACTGTGTCAACCCTCTCTTACCCATGGCTTCCCTTTCCAGTGTTCTGAAAACTGAAGCATGGAAAATTCCAGAAAACAAAGTAACTCCTAAGTTTTAAATTTTGTCCACAGCTCATCTGGAGTACCAGTTTGACAGAATTTAAAACCACCACAAGAGCACACCGCCAGGAATATCTGTGAGGACATTTTCAGAACTATTTCATTTAGAGTGAAGACCTACCCTAACTAAGGGCTGAAATTCCAGCCTGAATAGAAGGAGAAAGCAAGTCGATCGTCCACATTCATCTCTCCCTGCTTCCTGACTGGGCAATGTGACCAGGACCTTAATGCTATGTTCATGAGACCCTTCCTTTGTCTGATAACAAGCCCCACAGTGACACACTGTCAAATTATTCATTGTGGTGTAGGAGTTCCTTGTGTTTGTGTGTTGCTTTCATTGGTTAATGAATAAAGAAACTGCCTTGGCCTTTTGATAGGGCAGAACTTAGGTAGGCAGGAAAAACAACTGAATTCTGGGAAGAAGAAAGCAGAGTCAGGGAGAAGCCATGGCTCCTCGGCCTGAGACGGATGCCACCGGTTAGAATCTTTCCCGGTAAGCCACTGCCATGTGGCGATATATAGATTAATAGAAATGGGTTCAATCAAGATGTAAGAGTTAGCCTATAAGAAGTTAGCACTAATGGGCCAGGCAGTGTTTTAATCAATACAGTTTCTGTCTGATTATTTCAGGTGTAAGTTAGCCAGCCAGGCAGCTGGGACGAGCAAGCAGGCTCTCCTATAACATGGTTGTTAGCCCCTCGCAGGCCTAATCTGTAAAACAGACCTTGCTGTAAACGTGGGGGAAAGACATAGCATATTTATAGGGCTTGGCTTTCGAACCCATTGGTGATCCTGGAATAGAAGTCCCATGGATAAGGGAACTCATGTGCTTTTCTCTTCTCTTGACAACATTATTACTCCCAGAGAGACCAGAGAATTTCATGAACTTCTAAGTGCCATTGGCTAAGACAAAGCCTTCTCAGATGAGTCTGGAACCTCCTGCAAATGTAGATCTGAACGCGGAGCTGGTGGAAACTTTGCAATAAAAGGTTTCTATGTGCAATAACCAAAAATGGATTCAAAATCAAGCATGTGTCAAGTCCCACCAGCTTCTGATGGCGCTAGCTAGCGCCGCCTCTTGTGCCATGTGTGTAGCCAGCAGGTGGACCGCACGTGTGCATTTTGCATAAAGCTCATGCCACCAGACGGAAGCCAACGCTGCCCCAAGCAACCCTGTTCAAATCTGAGGCCATTGTACGTTAGGAATTCTAGTGTTTTTGTTTAATGTACAAAGCTCTTTGCTCTTACCGAAACATACTCATTTAATTACCCAAAAAAAGAACTTTGATATTTTCCTAGCAGCATTCCTCGGCATGTAAGTATCAAATTAGTACATCTTAGGATTGCACGGTGTTAAACAGGCAAGCATATTCGTCTCATTGGTATGTATAAGTTTCCCTGCGCCTTTAATAAATAATAAAACCACATGTACATCAAAGGATTGCCCTAAAATAAATTTCCACACTCTTTTATAAGAAGCAAAAGTATCATCTGTGTACCTATAAAAATAGACATAAAAAACTGTGTACACATAAAATTTTCTCAGGCAAAAAGGCAGTTATATGTGTAATTTGCTGAAGAAGCCCTGAGCCTCAAGACCAGCTTCTCACAAATCGCTAAGAATCACACCGACAATGAACCCCAGCACATCACCATGGAGATGCATTCTGACTTCCGATATTAGAATATGAAAACAAATGTGGTTTGTTCTGAATTGCATTCCTAAATCAACCGAACACGTTATGACAGTGCTCTCTGTGCCCACCTCCCCCGCCAGCTCCCTACGCAGCCCTTCATCTGTTCTTTGCTGTTGCTTCTACAGTCTGGGCTCACGGCAAGAGCAAAGAACGACCTCTAGCCTCCATCCGCAGTCCTGTTTGTTAGGGTGCCTGCACCCCCTTCCAGGCATGTCACACCCTCTCCCCAGCCTAAGCCCTAGGCGGGATGGAAGGGGACTGACCAATGAGACCTTTATGTCTCTGCAGCCTCTGCCTGCTCCAGCCCAGTGTCCCTGCTGGCTGATGTTCCTACAGAGCCAAGGACTCAGGCAAGCAGATGGAAGTGGACATCAAGTACACAGCTCAGGGATGCAGGTCAGAGGGTATGTGGCAGCCTAGCACACGTGAAACCCTGGATTCAAGCCCCAGCATATATAAACCGAGCATTGCAGCACACACACAACACTCAAGAGGTGGGAGCAGGAGGTTCAGAAGATCAAGGTCATCTTTGGTTTCATAGTTTGAGACTAGCCTGGGCTACGTGAGACCCTCTAAGACCGAGAAAGAAAGGGGGAAATGCGATGACTGTGAGAAGCGCCCTTTCCAAGACCTGCTGGTGTGGAAACGTCCAGCGTCTTCCAGCTTGCTGCAAACCAATTTTAAGCCCTTTCCTGGCGTTCTATTTGCCGAGAGGCTGAAGGCCCAGTGTAATCCCCGTCTTCCGTCACACTTCATTGAGAGCCAGCACTCAAGAGATAACTTCCTCTCTTCCACATTCACCTCTGTGAATTAAATGGCTGTCTCCGTTTCACCAGCTGTGCAGGAGTCGCCAGTCCTGCTGGCTGCCTGGGCCCCATGGAAACCTCCAGCAATGACTTCCATAGAACACAGTCATCATTGTCTCTTTCCAGTGTAAAATGCAATCCTGAATGAAATAAGGTTTTTCATTAGGAATGGGAAATGTCAACCAAGAGGGACAGACAGAAGAGGGGCCACGGCCAGGGATGAGGACTGTGAGTAGAGGTGGGGATTGTGGGATTGAATTCAGAGTGTGGAGGAAGATAAGGGAGCTTAAAGCTGCCAGCAGAATGGAGACTGAGCCAGAGGCATGCCACACATTTTTTTTAAGGATGTAAAGAGCGAGATCATTAAACCAGTCACCAGGGCTTCCGAGAGATAGTGGCAGTCATTTAATAAGAGGCCCGTGTTGCACAAATCTAAATTAATTCTTTGCTTGGCTGTTCCCGGGGAAGGATGGGGAAGTGTTTGCCAAAGTAAAAGATAACCAAAATATATTTTTTAGCAGAAGCAATGTGTGTGTGTGTGTGTGTGTGTAAATAAGAGAAATGGAGAGAGTAAGAGACGCGGGGTGGGAGGTGGGAAAAAGACAAATGCAAATGGGTGTGACCTATTTTTTTGTGGGTTTGGCATGGTTTGTTTGAGATAGGGTCTCATGTCACTCAGGCTGACCTCAAACTCCCTGTGGGCTCAAGAAAGAGACTGAAATCCTGATTCTCCTGCCTCTGTCTCCACAGTTCTGGAGTCAGGGTGGTGTGCTACCTCACCCAGTTTACCCCGGAAGTCAGGGCTTCTTGTTGCTAGGCAGACGCTCTGCCCACTGAGCGACCTTCCCAGCTGTCATTCACTGCTTGGCATCAGGTGGAGTTTCTCTGGCAGGTACTTTATGCCTTATGCGGCCTCTGCAGGCAGCCCAGGGCTCCAGGATTCCATTCACTCTCTTTGGTCCTGAGTCCTGTACCCCGACTGGCAGTATGAGATCCCCACTCACCAGTCCCAAGTTCAGGGTTCTCCCACACCCTTCGCTGCTCATGTCTTCTCACCTGAGGCTGAAAATCCCAGGGCTGAAATGGGACCATGGGATGAATGTCTGAGAAGGGTACTCACTACACTCTGCAAGGATCCTTCCCTGGTTCCTCCAACATCCAAGAAAACATGTTAATTTGGTGCTAATATGTTTTTAGCAGTTTCTAATCCTGGTTTATCATCATGGTGAGCAAAGAAATCAGGCTGGGTCAAAGGCAGGATGCAGCCCTGTGGGTCAACAGATTGCTCTTTCCTCAAGGCAATGTTTCCCGACCTGTGGGACTCGACCCCCTTGGAGTTGAATGACCCTTTCACAGGGTCACCCGAGACCATCAGAAAACACATATATTTACATTATGATTCATAACAGTGGGAAAATTATAGTTATGAAATAGCAATGAAATTAATTGTATGGTTGGGGGTCACTGCAAATGAGGAACCGTGTGAAATGATCACAGCGTTAGGAAGGTTGAGCACCACTGTTCTAGCTGACTTTCTTTCATGGCAGGAAACATTGCTGGCTCCTCCATTCCCACCCTCCAGCATCCCCCTTCACCTTCCCACCCTCCCCTACACCCTACCCTTACATCCCCACCCCCTTCGCCTTCCCACCCTCCCATCTCCACCCTCCCCTATATCCCCACTCCATTTTGCTCTGAGGACAGTTTTCCTTTTAAATGAAAGCTGCTTAAGGTTTGTTTATTTAAAGAAATTTTAAGTCAGGGGTACTGCGGTCAGCTTCAGTGGGCTCTTGCATTTATCTGTTATTTTAATATCAATAAAAACTCAGAAGTCAGACATAAGAGTAAAACCTTAATAGATCCAAAGAGCTGATCCTAACTCTCCACTTTTCCAGATCAAAAGGCCTTGAATCTCTCTAAGCCCCTCCCTATATCTCCCTGTGCCCCTCTATCTGGGTCCTCCAAAACCTCTATGGCTGCTTCCAGTCAGCCAATCACTGAGTCCCCCCTCTGATCACTGTAAACTTTATTATCAGTCTCAGAGAGTCAGTCCAAACAAATATTCCGCAACTGTTGTCACCTCAACACAAGCCTAGAGTCCCCTGGGAAGAGACAATTTCAACTGAAGAATTGTCCAGCTCAAATTGGCCTGAAGTGACATTCGCAAGACATTTTCTTAATTGCTAGTTGATGTAGAAGGACGCAGCCCACTGGGGGCGGTGACACTCCTAGGCAGGTAGGTCCCAGCTATCTAAGAAGAGTAGCTGAGCAAGCCAGTAAGCAGTGTTCCTCCATGATCTCTGCTTCAGTTCCTGCCTCCCTGCTCCTGCCCTGCTTGAGTTCCTGCCCCGACTTCCCCGGTGATGGTTTGTTACTGGGAAGTATAAAATGAAACAAACCCTTTCCTCCCTGTGTTTCTTTTTTCTATGGTGTTTATCATGTAGAGAAGCAACATACAAGGGGTCAGACAACACGCCAGCAAATGTGCCTGAGACCACCACCCTGTCTGTTCATGGCCTGAAACAGAGACCATGCACACCCACAAAACCTAGAAAATTTCCTCTTTAGGCCTTCCAGAAAGGTGTGCCCATGCTGGGAGGAAAAGAGCATCTGGGAAGGGCAGACATGAGGAAGGAGGCCAAATTTAAATTGTCAGAGTGAGCAGTAGAGGGAAGTATGAGGCCCAACCACTTCACTGAGTACCAAGTCTCATCTCCTGATGGAACTTCATTGCCCTCGGCTGTAAAATGGGAAGGAAGACCCCTGGTATGAGCCCCAGGAAGCACAAGGCGGTGGTGTCTGGAAGGCACAGCTGAGTCCCAGCGCAGAGGCCCCAGCCAGGAAGCTATTTCAGGAAGGTTGCAATACCCCACCTTTACCACTGGGTGCAGGCTTCTCAGTGGACAGAAATGTATACAACCTAGGAAAAAATATGACCCCAAGAAATCATTGGCCTTAAACAAGTGACTCAAAATTGAAATAGGTTCAGGAAATCATGACTACTCTTAGGGCTGGGATGGGAAGGTGAGGTCTGGAAGGTACAGGGAGAAGAGATGAGGTTGCTAAGCAACACATCCTTATCCTTATACTGGAGTTGGCAGAAGTGGCCCAGGAACCAGGGCATCTCTCACTCCTGAGCTGCTCCAAGGTCACCTTCAAGGCAGTCCATCACAGCCACCTTGGGGAAGCAATCTGGGAAAGCAGAAATAAGCAGAAGGAACTTTGCCCAATGGGCGATATGGACTCTGAATGACTTCCCTGCAGGCCAGCACCTCACTTACTGGGTCCTGGATCCTTTATGCCAGAACTGTGTGTGACCTCAATAGTTGTACTGTGCAAACCCCAGACTCAACTAACTGAGACTGGTCCCAGGCTATGTATAAACAGATAGGGGATGTTCCCTGCATCCTATGAGCTTTTGAGTTAGACTCTAATCATGGCTGCCTTACCACCACCTGCGTGTCCCTGAACTTCACCAATGTCAAACCTCCATCTGTCAACGTTTCCCACAAACAAAAAGTAGCACAAAGCAAGACACAATTGTGTAGTCTCGATATGGAGTAAATATTTACCTTGTGTAAGACAGTTCTGAGGTCTCAGAAAATGACCGCAGAACCCAAAGTATTTGGCAAGACAAAAAGTTTTACTTCCATAGAAGGATTTGTAGCCCGCTAGAGCAAGCAAGCAAACACCCAACACAAAAGGGTCCCATGCCTCACTCCGAGTAGTCCCAGCTAAGCTTACATTCTCACGCGATTGGCTAACACAGAGCTGGGCAGTTTCTGGGAAGACTCAAAGAACGGCTGACCATGCAGGAATTTGAATTTCTGCCCAGTGGCTTCTGGACATTTTTTAGGGAGTTTTGTCTTGTTTAGCCCTTCAATGAGAAAGACAGCACATTTCCCACACTTTAAAATATGCTTTCCCCGTGGCCGCTGGCTTCTCCCTGACTGTGCAAAACAGCCCCTTGCGCAGGCCAAAAAATCCCTTTATAGCCTTGGCCCCTAAAGTCGAATTTTTCTGCAATTTAGCCAAGGAAAGAGTCCTGAGTTTTAAGGCCAGCTGAAACAGAGTTACCCTTCTAAAAGAATAGATAAGAAAGCTGAGGATCTCCCCAGGTTATCAACCCACCTGACCTTTCCATCCAATTAACACAGCAAAAGGTCAAAGACCGTACCTCATTGGTCACATATGGGCCACAAGACATTCTGGGAAATGTAGTCTTTATTCCAGGCTACTGGGCCACTACTAGGGGGGCAGAAGCAGCCCCTGAGGAGCCCTCAACCCTGTGGCAGAGAATCAAAAAGGATGATATCCTGTGTGTAATGGTCTGTCCTGTCCCTTTAAGAGACAAGCCCTACCCGTTCCTTCCCCCATCCACTGAGGCAAGCAGATCTTCCTAATAGGTCTCCGTATCTCACCCGCCATGCGGCTCCCTGCCTGGGACCAGCCGCCTTCGCGGCCTGCCATGGTCTCGTGACCACTGCCCACTGCTGCCACTCAGGAACCTGTGGCATTTTATTTTTACCATAACATTTGGTGCTTGTGACCCAGCCAGGCTCTCTCCACATTCCTGGAACCCTGGGCTCAGGAACGGGTTTCTTCACAACAGCCCTGTGTCCTATCTGCCTAAACACTGACCTCTACGCACAGTAGCAGCTTCAGTAGTGAGTTTCCCCTTCCGGTCAGCCAACCACAGCCTTCAAGGCTAAGGTTGAGCCCTTTGCTGACATTCATTTCATCTCTGGTTGCTTCCCATAGCTAAAAACATGATTGGACAACCCAGGGTTGGTCCACCCATGCTAACACAACACACTATGCGGTGCATTCAATTTGGGGCCCAGGGACCCAGCTTGTTCTTTCTCCTTTCTTTTTCTTCTCTTTTCTTTTGGACCCCTCGTAAGTGGTCCCTGCTGTGAGAGACCACTTGGAGCAGCCTGTAGAGAAGAGATGTCTTCCTGTAGGCTTTGCAGTGTTGCTGTTTCATCCACAACCCACCTATAGAGAGGAGACGTCCTCCTATAGGCCCTTTGGTTTTTTTCGCGGGTTTTCACGTTTTCAGCTATGGTATAAACCCTCAAACTACCAGCCCCCCACCTGTGAATGCTCTGCCAGTGTCCCGCTGGCTCCACCTTTCCTCAAACTCTCCCTGCTGCCACTACCACTGATGCCACAGAAACTGACAAGATTAGTGGAATCCGTGAGGCAGCTGTTTTCAATTTCCCAGCCTCCCCGCCACAGCCTGTGGTGCAGCAGCTTGACAACAGGGCAGATCACACCTCTAAGTCTCTCTTGTTATTATGTTTAAAACTCTGGCGGCTCAAAAAATGTGGTGTCTCCATATTGCACGTGACCGCCGCCATTTTGACTGAGGTCAGGTGACCTCACCACCATCTTAACTGATGGCCAGGTCAGGTGGCCAAATCCCGCCCTCTTTGCTGAGGTATTCCCTGCCTGGTTGCCTGGTGCTGACTCTGTTGCATGTGTGTTTTGTGCAGTGGCATGCCTTTGGTAAGGCCCACTAAGAGCATCCACTTCGCCCAATTCCTGTTAACTCTGTGTGTGTGTGTGTGTGTGTTCATACATGTAACTTAAATGCACCTATGTTTACTGTTAAATGTTATAATTGTCTGTTCATTGTATCTCATTCCAGACTACAAAGCAATAAGTCTCATGTTTTAAATTGGTATGTACTTTTAAGTCTCTTAATCCAACACTGCTTTACCTGTTAAGTTGACTGCCAGTACAGTCAAACTCAGACTCAGCTCTCCAGGCAGATTCTATACTGTAGTTATAACTCATCTATACCTGGTAAACAGCCCTCAGCTGCTCAGAGATCTGGGGAATATGGCATTTAAATATTTAATTATTAAAAAAACTTTTCATAACAAAAGGAGACAGGTTGGCTTCTAGCAGCAGCACTCTATTTCCTCCAAAGAAGACAGAAGACAAATGGGCTCAAAACAACATCCATCTGCAATTTGTTTCAACTGCCAAGAGCTGACCACTGGTCAAAACTGCCCTTTATCTAAACTGAAGCTCTCCAGACAGTAGACAGAATCACCGGAATTGACAGCCTAGTTGCTCAGGTCAAGGTAGGCTTGTCTTCCTACAGATTTCTTAGCCCACAGGATCTTCTGGAGCCTGGCAGGCCCTGAGCTAAACAGCAAAAGGCAAATAGGACCCTCGGCAACCATGGAGGACCCGAGAAGTAGCTCTAGGTGCCAACCAAGTAAGTTCTCTGTCGCTTTTTAATCAGTAACTCAAGTAAAATTTTATTCTTCTCAAAGATCTCTGATTCAGTTTGACAGCTGAGAGGTTTTGTCAGTTTAAAAAGACAACCTCACCAAACAAATTTCAGCAAAAACACAAATACAAGTTATTAAGGCATGTACCTACAAGTTATAGAGGTGTGAGAGCAAGTGCGTGCTATCAAATTCCCTCTCACGCTGCCTTCCATAGTCTTAAGGATACTTTTCATTATCAAAAACATCCGTCACGGTCATTCTGCTGCTGCTTAAAACTTATGTTTTCACAAACCCAAAAAAATTCTTGTGAGTTCCAGGGAGCAGAATTAAAGAATCTACCTTAAACTGGTCAGATAATTCAAGGATTTACCTTAAACAGGCCAGATATACCCCTCTCAATTCCCTGGTCCTAAAATTTTCCCCCCTTTCCCTTTCCCCTCCATAAACCCACTAAATAAATACCCACTTTCTCTGCATGGAGTGCCTAATAGGTCTCTGTCTCTCACCCACCGTGTGGTTCCCTGCCTGGGACTGGCTGCCTTCAAGGCCCGCCGTGGTCTTGTGGCCCGCTGCCCACTGCCACCACTTGGGGACCTGCAGCATATGCTCCATGATTGATGAGTGGCCCATAGCATTTGTCCTCACACATCTCTGAATTAACTATCTATGAGGGCGGGGAAGGAAAAATCTAGAAAAAAAAATATTTACTGTAGTTCTGGAAATCATATTACTGTAGCTTCAGGGACTGTCACAGTTCAGACGAAATGGAGGAAGGAGCTTTACAAAATGACATGGCCCTGACTAACAGCCAATAGGCCCCACTCAACTGTGATAGAGCTTACCATACAGCCTGGCCAGGTCCTCCAGCTGGAGGCCAACAGCTAGCTCTGGTGGATTCAAGCACTCTGTAGATGAACAAGTGAAGGGGTTGAGGCCACCTACAGCATTGGGGTCAACATCCTGGGACACCCAGGGAACTTGGGTCTTCCACTATCATGTTGGGGCCTCCTACCCCAGACATCTGCAATACTGCTGAGCTGAAGGGATCCTGGATCGCCGCTCAGTGTGATGAGACTCCAACCTCTGCAGAAAGTGCTGACTGGGGCTGCGGTACCATCTGCCACCTGCTAAAAATAACCTCTCCTCCACCTGCAGGTGCAGCCATCAGGGGCCCGGGCTGTTTTATAGCACTGGGTAAGCAGGAGACAAGTGACTTCCGGATTCACAACCTGTCTAGATGTATGAGAACTTGTCTCCAGGAGGGCCACACGTGGACCACATATCATCCCCACAGCTCCTCCCTCAGCCTCCCGTGATTGTTCAGGATGTGGGCAGGATGTAACCATTGTTCACTAGAACACAGCACATGGCCTCTACCTGATGGAGGAAGGTCATTGGTTAAATAATAAAGAAACTGCCTAGGTCCATTGGATAGGCCAACCCTTAGGTGGGTGGAGTAAACAGAACAGAATGTTGGGAGAAAGAAGCCGAGTCAGGAGTCGCCATGATTCTCCCACTCCAGACAGACGCAGGTTAAGATTCTCCATGGTAAGCCAGCTCGTGGTACTACACAGAATATTAGAAATGGGTTAGATCAATATGTAAGAGCTAGCCAATAAGAGGCCGGAACTAATGGGCCAGGCAGTGATTAAAAGAATACAGTTTCCGTGTAATTATTTGGGGGCATAAGCTAGCCATGTGGGCGGCTGGGTGCCGGGGACGCAGCCCGCCGCTCTTATTACAACATCTACTGTCCTTGTCCTCTCTGAAGCTTCGTAGGCACGGTCCTCACGGTCCTCATGGTCCTCACGGTCCTCATGGTCCTCACGGTCCTCATGGTCCTCACGGTCCTCACGGTCCTCACGGTCCCCATTTCTCCCAGCACTTTCAGGCCCACACTCTCACCAGAACGGCCCATTACGCTCTGCTTACGGCACCTGAACGGTTCTCTGGCCTGTGTCCCTCCCGAAAACCACTTCCAAAGACCTACAAATGGCATGAGCACATTTATCACATCAATGGCCCCACTTCTTAGTATACAGTGTGTGTGTGTGGTGTGTGGTGTGTGTGTGTGTGTGTGTGTGTAGGGTAGAGAACAGGCCTTTGGTGTCGGCTGTCTCCTTCCACCATGTGGGTCCTGAGGATGAGACTCAGGTCATCAGGGTTGAGGACAGGTTCTCTCAAGTCATCTTGCTGGCCCAATAGTTTTGTTTACTATCTTGATCGACAAGGTCACAGTTTCAGGACGGCACACGTGTGAAATGACTTACCAGGTTAGGGTCACTGGCATGGCTCAGTGGGTAAAGGTGCTCTCTGCCAAGACTGACGACCTGGGTTAAACCACTGACTCACACACGGTGGGAGGAGAGAACCAACTTCTACCAGCTGCCCTCTGACTTCCACACGGGCACTGTGGTTTATATACACACAATAAACAAACAAGTAAGTAAATAAATATGCTTTTAAAAACTTACCAAACTATACATTTTGCAAATGTCTGGTCTATCCATTTTAGTATCATGAAGTTAGAGCAGAAAAGCCACCTGCTACACCTTAGAAACAACCTTTCCAAGTTTCACACTGACTGCTGTGTAGGCGGCTCAGACTAGGAAATGAAACAGTCTTTTCTTAGCGTAAGTTAAAAGTAAGAAGAGATTACCATATACAGGCAAAGCTAGGACTTGGATCTTCACGATGTGTACCTTGCGTTAGTCAGGATGACGTTGAGGAAATGTCCTAACCGGAGCTAAGTATGGAGGCTCTGGGCTTTCTACCCAGCTATGCCCTCCTCTCCACTCTCCTTCTGAGCGAGCCTTTTACCCAGCCTGGAACCCCCCCCACCCATGAGATGGTGACCCCTGCCCCAGCCACACATGATCAGGACATGTCTTCCTTCTTCAGCTAAGCCTCTCTAGAAATGTCCTCACAGATTTACCATATGTGTGTCTCCTAAGTGATTCCAAAAACCATTCAAGCTGATCATGAAGAATAAATTACCATCTGCCCTCATCAACACCACACCCAGGCATTACCGTGATATCCCACTCCTGGTCAGTAAAGGTTCACGGCCATCTCAACGCAAAATGCACTCAGTTCATCCGTAAGAGGCCCCAGAATCTTAACAGTTTTAGTATTATGAAAAGCCCAGAGTCCATTCTTAACAGTGAGGCACCGTAAACTCAGAAGGTAAATTATATCACCACAGGACAATGGCACTGAATAAATGTCCCCATTTCAGAAGGAAGAATGGAAGAACTTCTCCAGCATGCCGGGTCCCCCACCGTGACTTAGGTGTCACTCTCACAGCCTGACCAAACATCCTCCCAGAATCTCTGTGTAGACGCCGCCGTCATCCAGCCTCAAGCTCCCCGACCTCAACAGCCTTCTCAAATCTCTGCACAACTCTCTACGACCCTGTAGATTTTCTCCATTCTCCTTGCCCACAGCATGTAGACCACACTACCAAGTTTTAATGCTAGTTCAAGGCACAGTCTGGCCACCTGCTACCATGCTGCCAGATTCTGTATCTTGGCAACTAACTCTGGAAAACAGCTCCTCAGGCGGTTGTTTCCCAGCACAGGACCGCTTCAGCAGCAATCTCAGTTTCGCCCCTGTCTTTCCAAAACATTTGAATTTCCACAGACTGGAGCCTTCAGCAGGCTGCTCCTTCCTGATTGTCCCCTTTATTGCCACTGATCTCTTTGATAACTAAAAATCCTTTGTGCACCGACCTAGAATCCGTAAGTGTGAGTACACTCAGTTCCTCACCAAAACAAACACTTTTTCCCATGTGTCTCTCATTTTCCCACTGCAGAGCTGACAGAGAGCAGGGAGCAGTAACCATGCCACCACCTGGATGTTGTGTTGATCTAAAATGCCCTCCCATAAACAACCTACTCAACTCCTTCAGAACTCAGCTTCCTTAGAATTTCCAGGAAATAATGCAGCCCTTGTTCATGAGTACATAACATTCATGGCCTCCGGTCCCTCGAGTCTTTGCTACCCCCCGAAGCCTCCTGAGCATGGTCCTTACTGCCCTCATTCTTCTCAACACTCCTGCCAGAAAGGTTACGTTAACTGCGTCCTGCTAGCATTCTGAAGGTGCTCAGGTCCATGGCTCTAATTCTTCCACCTCCCTCCCAAGAACCATTTCCAAAAACCCACAATCCACAGGTCATGTTTACCACAGCAACAGCCCCACTCCTTGCCACACACTCAGTGTGGTGCTGAGGAGGGTGGCAGTGTATGCGTCCTATGTGCACTTGGGTATAAAAAGTCTACAGAAGTGTACCCATGTGAATGGCATGTGCCTTTTCTTCATGCCCTATTCTCAGACCCTTCCTAGTCCTCAGTTGAAACTGAGGTGGCGGTGGTTCCTGGAGTCCATTTCAGTCACAACTTTGTCATGACCTCTTTGTAATGGCCACAGTTACATCTGCTTCAGTGTCCGACCTTAACTCAGTGATTCTCAGCCAAGAGTGGATATGTCCCCTGGGAACATTTGGCAGTGTCTAGGGAAACTTTTATCATTCTAGACTCATGGTGTTTCAGCAAAAGATGGCCCAATCCCCAATATATAGAAGGCTTTAGCTGATCCTCTGAAATGGGGTGGAGTAACCAGATGTCACTTGTCTCAGCTTCACAAGTGTGTCAGATGAAGGTGTAAGTGAATTAAAACTTGGCTGATGGCTCAAGCTTATTATTAGCTAGCTCTTACATTTAAATTAGCCCATATTTTTTAATCTATGCTTTTCCACATGGTTTGTGGTTTGTTATCTCATTTTCTACATGTCATGCTTCCTGAGTGTCTAGATGGCACCTCTCTCAGACTCTGCCCTTTTCCTCCTGTATCTCTTCTTGGGGAAAACACAACAGGTATGATAGTGTCCCTGCTCTGCTCACTCCTACGGGACACCTTCCCCCAGCTCTTAACCCCAGGACAGGGCTCAGGGACAATAGCTCCCCTCAAAACAGCTGAATGCCACACCCTCAGCCATTCTTAAGGTGAAGAATCTGAGGCTTCTGAGGCCCAGGAGGCCACATTCTGAAAGTCTGAAGTTAGAGCCATTTCCAGGACCCCTCTATAAGATCCTTCCTCTTAGTGTGTTCTCTCTGGGACATGATGCTCTGAAGAGACCCAAGGGGACCCTAGAACCTGGCCTATTCACTCAGATTCTCTTTCATTTTATGTATGTGATAGTCCATAGTGTCTTTGATATCATCCCATTCTTAAGATAAGGAAACTGAGCCCACCTTTATCCCAACACTCGGGACACAGAGACAGGAGGATCTCTGAGTACTGTGAGATGTTGTTCTGTATGTGGTGAATATGTGTTGCTCTCATTGGTTGATAAATGAAGCAGCTTTGGCCTATGGCAAGGTGAAATAGAGCCAGGTGGGAAATAATCCAAGAAGAGATACAGGAGGAAAAGGGCAGAGTCTGAGAGAGGTGCCATCTAGACACTCAGGAAACATGACATGTAGAAAACGAGATAACAAACCACAAACCATGTGGAAAAGCATAGATTAAAAAATATGGGCTAATTTAAATGTAAGAGCTAGCTAATAATAAGCCTGAGCCATCAGCCAAACATGTATAATTAATATTAAGCCCTTGAGGGGTTATTCAGGAACTGGCAGGTGGGACAGAAACCTCTGGTTACTTCTGAGTTCCAGGCCAGCCTGGTCTACAGATGAGTTCCAGGCTAGCCTGATCTATAGAATCAGTTCCAGGACAGTCAAGGCTACAACACTGAGATCCTGTCTCAAAAACAAAAGAACCAACAAAAAGACGAGGAAACTGCAACCCAGAAGGTCAGCTAAAGAGTCTCTAGCTTCTGGAAGCAGAGCCCAGGGGACAACCTGGTGCTGCCAGGGTGCTTCTGCATGCTCTTGTTTAATCACCATGGCTCAACGCACGCATGTCTTTTGGATTTTTTAAAATTGGTTGTTTGCTTATTGAGGATAATCTTAAACTCTCTCTGTAGTCAAGGATGGCTTTGAAAGTCTGAGCCTCCTGCCTCCACCGCCCTAGTGCTGGGATTGCAGGCTTGCAGCACCATGCCCAGTTTCTGAGATGCTGGCGAATGTGATCAGAGGCACAGACGCTTGGCAAGCACTCTGCCCCAGGTGCTTGGAGTGAAAGCTTGCATTTGTGACTCAATGGGCCCTGAGTCTCCCCCTTGAGAATATGCCCTTGCTCTAAGATCCACAGAGAACCACACACAGCATGCACCCACTCCTCACCACACTGTCCACAGGCACGTCTGTGCTGGGCCTCCTCCCTCCCTCACACCTGAGAAGGATGAGTGAATAGCCCTCTATTCTGAGGTGGAGGGGGCATCTCACTGTCCCTGCTCAGGATTCTAACGGCATCGGTCCCTGAGTTGACCATGATGCCTGTCTGTAGCTCCCCACCTCCCATCCTTATCCTTTATTCTGGAACATGCTTTTCTGGGCTCCGTGCACTAGTGTAAATCATTCTGTACAATTATTTGTAATTAAGGGAGAATATGTGTTCTGGGCTTCAAGATTAGCTATATTTTGCTGAAATAAATCCACATCAGTACACTGGCCCAGGAGGCAGCACGGAACACAATTAACTTTCTTCTAACTTAACAGGGGTTTATGTAGCTGTTTTCATAATCGTAATATCTCAAGATATATAAACATTTTTCCCCTAATGTAATTGTGTTCCACCAACAAGACAGCTTAGGTTTAAATGAAGGCCCAGGCAGTGATGACTGTGGGGCTGTATTACACAGAGGATCCTGGGATTCTGCTTTCAAGCCTGTGAATTGCTATCCTCACACAGGTGCTTCCTTCACCCTCGAGGGAGCCTTCAGAAACCCCAGCGAGCATCCTGACTTCTCCCAGACCCCCTCATTATTTTCCTTGTTTTTAACCTGTCTCCTTCCCACAGCGATTTGATAGAAACCCATCCAAAGCTTGAGTTTTACAGCCTCATGAAATCATGTCTGCTTTACGTTTCAGCCCAAACCAGAAAGGGGCCGTGCCAAAACCACTCAGAGGAGAAAACTCAGGAAAAGAGCCGAGTGAGCTCCTCCGCAGACGGCTACTGAGTTTCTCCACGGACCGCTACTGAGGAGAACGCAGAAGGAAGAACGTAGCTATGTGTGCCAAAAGAGGTTCTTATGTGTTCACACCCACCACGGGAGGGAGTTGGGGCTGCCTGCTGGGCATGACAGGCTGACTGGCCAGCTCGACAGTCACCGTAGGACATGTCAGGAAGCATGCAGGACACAGAGGAAAAGATGTCCTATATGGCACCATTGGAAGCGGCAGGGGCTGAAGATGAAGGTCCTGGGGACCAGACCCAAGTCAAGTGACCTCCCAAGCTGAGGACAGCTAGGCTCCAAGGACTCTCCTGTCTCCAGCAGGCACTGAGACTCCAAATGGGGCCACCAGTCCCCAGTTGCCTGGTGTTCTGGTTTCATTTCTGTTCCTGTGATAAAACACTCTAATGAAAAACAAATTAGGGGAAGAGGGTCTTATTTCTGTTTAAAATCCCAGGTTATAGTCCGTCATTGTGGCAAAGCCTAGTAAGGAACTCCAGTTAACCCTACCACATCTGCAGTCAAGAGCAGAGAGAAGGACCGCGTAGGTGATAGCTTGCCGGCCTGCTACCCCCTTTGCACTCAGCTCAAATTATCTCCATTCATCTACAAGGGAGGACCCCTGCCTAGGAAATGGTACCTCCCACAGTGGGCTGGGTCTTCACACATCATTAACTTAATTAAAATATTTCCCCATAGGCCAACCCAATACAGACAATACCTCATTGAGAGTCTCTTCCTGGGTCATTCAAGTTGTGTCAAGTTGACAGAAAAGCTAACCGTATCCAGGAGCATGAGGCCCGTGGGGCTCGCTGGAAATAATGGTAAAACATAGCCAAAAGGTACTGCTGACTCTCAGGTCCCTTGGGTCCCTGGGATATGTATGAAAACCATGACGCAAGCCCTACCTGCAGTGACTGCACACGTGCGTGCGCGCACACACACACATACACACACACACACACACACGTGCACTGGCACTCACAGGCTAGACTTGCCCCTCCTTCTGAGGGAAAGATTGCACACACTCTGCCGTCACCACATCTGGTCTTCCAACAACAATAAACAAGAGGCAGCCACATGACCAAATGACAGCATCCCAGCCCGGTCCCCCTTCCCTCATGAACACAGCTGACTGCCCCATGATTGGATTGTGCTTCCTTCACGGAGACAGAAGAATGGTCTAGAATCTTATCTGCAGGGCCTCCCACGGTCAAGGCCTGAAGGAGTACGGCATATGGTAACAGATTCATTTTTAAATCCTTTTTTGCCCTTAAACACACACATTGCAAATTCTCCTGGAATTAGAAAAAAAAATTGAATTTCAGATCAACAAAAAATAAAATTTTTATATAAATATGTACCGAACATTGCTTGGGACAGAGTTATACTAAAATACATTAATTCGTTATTTATCTGAAATTCAAATTTAACTGAAAATTTTGAATTTAAATTTATCTATCAACTCTACATACACACACACACACATTCACATTTTTCTCGGATGAGATCTTATCTAGGAGAAAGGAAAGGACAGAAAACCACCCAACCTTTAGGACCCTGAGGTCCCTCCACAGACTCTGAAAGTGAAGTTTGAAAAAGAATCACTGGTGCCATGGGTGGGGTGGTTTTGCCCCTTTGTGTAAGACACAGCTTCAGCCGCTCTGGCCTGTGACCTTGGATGTTGGTCAGTTTTCTCATTTGCTTGAGTCTGGGTTTCCGCTTGTGTCTGTCACACCTGCTCACCCTGCCCCTACTTCCTGTCGGTCCTCTGCCTTTTCCCCACGCTGTGCCTTTTGGACCTCTCCCCCAACAGGCTGCTCTGGAGCTCAGTACGACGGTGACAGGGTACGAGCAACACTGACTTTCCATGGCCTCCACTGGAGACATTCACCTTGTAGCTCAAGATGAAGGGATCCTCTCTGGAGGGATCCAGGTCCTTCCCCAAGGGGGCGGGCATAAGCGAGAGCAAAGCTTTGGAGACAATAGAAAGGGGCCAGGCACGTGCAGAGAGGTCCCAGCAGTATGGCAGCAACTTGGAGGAGACAGAGTCAATTACGATAGCTGTCATGGCATGGAACTTAGAGCTGTGAGGTGGTGGACTGGGCTGAGGACATGCTGGACACTTGCATATGTCAAGTCCTCCCTCCCCTACTTCCCAGGCCAGCCTCGTATTTCCTCTAGGGCAGAGGATGCGGGCTTGAGGCTGATACTCAGATAGATCTGCTATTTTGTTTTATCCCTTTTGTTTTTTTTCCACACTAACTTAAGACTTCTACAATGCTAATTACACATTCTGTTTCTAAACTTACCCGTTGAGTGACGAGTTAGCTATAAAAATCCTGAGTGGGAGGGCAGCCCCGAGCCAGTGTGAAGACAGAGGACTGGGTGTGCACAAGTGTGCCTGTGCCCACACTGTGACTCACAGTCTGTGCTCTAGGTGGCCTGGTTAGTGTCCTTGCACACCCCCAGGAGACCACTGCCATGGTCTTTCTTGTGCTTTGGATGGAGGAGTTCCACGCCTATCAAAGTCACAGAACTAGGTGCCAGGGTGATGCTGCCCATAGTTCATGGCAGTGGGAAGGTTGACTCATGGCAAGAACTGGGTACGGTTTTCTCTGTAGCTCCCCAAGCTGATGTTGGAGAAAACAAGTTTGGTTACTGAGTAACTTGGGGTTCCGTCTTTGAGGTTCTTAGTCTCATTGATAAAAGAATTAGAAATAGACTTGGCAGAAAATTCAAGGACAATTTGTTAGAGTTTAAAGGAAAAATTCCCAGCTGGCCTAGCTGTAAATCTTGGCAGCTTCCCCCAGGAGGGAGACGGAGAAGAGAGAGAGAGAGCCAACCACATGTCGGATGAGCAGCTCCCTTGTAGACAAGCAACCACACGGCAGAGCTGAATGGCTTCAGAGAAAAGGAACGAGAAGGCCCAGAGTGGCCAGGAAACTGTGCCCAGGCTTTGGCCAGCATCCAAAGACAAAGAGAGAGATAGAGGAGGGAAAAGTTGAACTTTCTGGGAGGCTCTGCAGCAAGCACTCCAGGGTGGGTACTCTACCAGCCTTGGCCAGAGGGAGGGGCTCCTGAGAAGGCAAGGTCAAGTCTCATTAAGGGTTAGTCTTCCCCTCTCCCTGCTGGAGAATTGACAGGCCTCACTGGGTTAACTCTTAAAGGGAGGAGACAGCCTTATGCCATATTCAAGGCTTAGAATACTGGTTCTCCTGCCCGGGCCAGACATAGAATTTAGGTTCTTTTAACTTGGAGGAGGTAGCTTTGCCTTAACTGAGCTCAAACACAAACTCCCAGGTGCTTCCATCTTTTCGTGAGGTAATTTTAATCCTGAGGAGTGGCCATGCTGGCAGTTAACTGTCTAGTGTTATGAGGCAAACGGGATATAGAATCCTAAACCTTCGTGATCTCTAGGGCTACTACACAGCTTGGTGGCTCAGACTAGTTTAACTATTTGAGCCTGGTTTCTTCTGCACAACCTCTATCTTTGAACTCTAACGGGTCGGTTATCTGCGTGGGGTGGGGTTGCTGAGGCTCAGATCCTGTTCTATAGATGCTGGAGAAGGAGTCTCTTTAAGAGCTGTTTGAACAATGTGGGTGACTGTCCCTCAGGGAGTTTCCCATTTAGTGCTGAGGTTTTGGTGGCGATGGTGATGGTAGTGGTGATGGTGGTGGTGATGGTGGTGTTGGTGGTGATGGTGGTGGTGGTGATGGTGGTGTTGGTGGTGATGGTGGTGGTGGTGGTGGTGATGGTGGTGGTGGTGGTGATGGTGGTGGTGATGGTGGTGGTGGTGGTGATGGTGATGGTAGTGGTGGTGATGGTGGTGATGGTGGTGGTGGTGTTGGTGGTGATGGTGGTGGTAGTGGTAATGGTGGTGGTGATGGTGGTGATGTTGATGGTGGTGGTGGTGATGGTGGTGGTGATGGGGGTGATAGGGGTGATAATGGTGGTGATGATGATGGTGGTGATGATGGTGATGGTGGTGATGATGGTGATGGTGGTGATGATGGTGATGGTGGTGATGGTGGTGATGGTGATGGGGGTGATTGGGGTGGTGATGATGGTAGTGGTGGTGGTGATAGGGGTGGTGATGGGGGTGGTGATGGTGATGGTGGTGATGATGGTGATGATGGTGATGGTGGTGCTTTTTGTTTTTTTTGGATTTTTCTGTTGTTTTTTTTAAGCTGCTAAAAGTGTGCACTATAGAAAGATGACACACATGAGTGCAGAAACAGTGTGCTTGTGTGTACACACACCTGACTGCTCATCACCTCAAAAATGAGTGTGAGGAAAATAAGCACATAAACCTACAGCAGGCTTTCTTGGGCCACTAGCCCCCAAAACATGACACAGAGACTTACTATAAATGATAAATACTGGCCTTAGCTTAGGCTTGTTTCTAGACAGCTTTTTCTTTAACTTAAGTTAATCTATTTCTGTTCATCTCTGTGCTGCCCTGAGGCTTACTTACCTCATCTATGTACTGTCCGTCCTGCTTTCCTGCTTCCTCTGTGTCTGACTAGCTGGTCCCAAGCTGGCTCCCCTTTTCTCTCTGCCCACCAGCCCCACCTTCCCTCCTCTGACCAGCTATTGGCCATCCAGCTTGTTATTAGACTAATCAGGTGCTTTAGGCGGGCAAGGAAAAACAGCAACACGTCTTTGCATAGTTAAACAATTATTCTACCACACAAAAAATTTGTGACACATCTTTATTTTTAGTTAAACAAATAATATATTCCACAACATATACCCCTACTAAGCAACCTTCTTATCAATAAGAAAGTCCTATGTCCATGGTGGGCCCAAAGAATCAGGGGGTCAAAATCTAGCCAATCAAAGTGCCTCATTTCTCTAACTCTGCTGATTGGGTCAGGGTTGTACCTGTGACCTGCTGGATGGTTTGAATAGGAATGACCTGCAGAGACTCCTGTGTGAGAATGTCCACAGGGAGGGACACTAGTAGGAGGCGTGGCCTTGTTGGAGGAAGTGTGTCACTGTGGAGGCGGGCTTTGAGGTCTCAAGCTAGGCCTGAAGTGACAGTCTCTTCCTGCTGCCTGCCAGATCAAGATTTAGACTCTCAGCTTCTTCTCCAGCATCATGTCTGCCTGCACACTGCCATGATCCCTGCCATGACGATAATGTACTAATGATCCGGAACTGTGAGACAGCCCCAGTGACGTGTTTTCCTCTATAAGAGTTGTGTGGTCATGGTGTTTCCTAACTTTAAATCCTAACTAAAACAGTTGAGTCACTCCAGACCTAGGAGGACTCTCAGCTTTTCATCTGTGTGGGGATGGAGGTGGCTGTCATCTGCAGGGGTGGTTGAGACAGGAGGCTCTTATTCCCGGGCGCTTAGGGTCCTCCCTACTGCTCCAGAGGGAGGTCAGTGTCCTGGTTGGTTTTTACTATCAAATTCACACACTCTAGAGTCACCTGGGAAGAGGGGACCTCAACTGAGGGACTGCTAAGATCAACTTCGCCATTGGCCATGTCTGAGAGGCATTGTCTTGGTTGCTAAGTGATGTAGGAGAGCCCGGCCCACTGTGGGCGTCACCATTCCCAGGTAGGTGATCTTGGGCTTCGAAAGAAAGTTCACTGAGCATAGGTATGGAGTGGTTCAATAAACAGCCCTCCTCCTCCTCCTCTTCCTCCTCCTCCTCCTCCTCCTCCTCCTCCTCCTCCTCCTCCATGTTTGCTGCTTCGGTTCCTGTTTCAGTTTCTGCCCTGACTTCCGTCAGTGATGGACAGACTCTTACCTGGAAATCTAAGCCAAATAAAGTCTTTCCTCCCCTAGGTTGCTTTGGGTTGGGTCAGAGTGTTTCATCAGAGCAACAGAAAACAGACTAGAGCAGTCAGCCTATGGGAAAAGTCACCTCAGAGACCCGAAGAGTCAGGAGACAGCCACAGCTTCCAAGGAGCCCAAGCATCTCTCCCAGATGAAGCTGGTCTAAAGTGCTTTCCGTGGTTTGCGAGACACCGTGCAAGGTGAGGGCAAGCACCCCATTTGACAGTTAAGTAAAACTGAGGCTCCAAGCAGAAAACAGAAAAACAGGCAGAACCAGTCTTTATCACCTCCGTTGGTCATTCCTTCTATATCACCTATATCACTCAACCTGTCTACCTCCTTTCGGGTGAACACACATCTCTGGGAGAGTGGTACATGCTCCAGGCACTGGCAGGTGCATGCGTGTTGGTGGGCAGAAGTGCATGCATATGTGGAAGGGAGTGTGTGGGGCTGCATGATCGTGGCTCATGTGTGTTCAGAACTACCCAATGCTCGGCCCTCTTCTGAGCCCTTCTCACGTAATTCTTAGGCAGCTCTAGCTGAGACAGGGCCTTGGTTTGGGATGCCAAGGGTCAGATGAGTTGAGACATCTGGTCCTCATCTTGGCCACCCCATGCCGACCAGCTGGCTGGATAAGGAACAGCCAGGAAGTAGAGACAGCAACAATTTAGTGGTTGGCACCTCTGCATCCAGCTGAGTCTAAAGCCCTTACAACGGAGCTTGAGTTATGCAGACAAGGACACCTCCCTCTCCACGAATCCATGAAGACTGACTTTCTACCACTTCAGAGCAAGCTGACCAACCAAACTGAGCTCATCCCTGGTCTTCTGGGTGGCCAGTCAGGGGGAGCTATGGGAAGGACAGCTTCTTTGTGGGTGCTGTGTTCTCTGCACCATGAAGGACTTTGTCTCCCTGAGGCAAAAGTCAGTCCTATTTCTCTTGAGTTGCTTCTGCCAGGGGTTTTGTCATAGAAATTGAAAGAGAAACTCTTTACTCTCCCAGGCTAGAACATAGTTGTCAGAGCACACGGACCAGGCCACTATCTGCTCTGCACCCAGGGAGCCTTCGCTAACGTGACAGGTGGCCCATACTTTTCTCTCCCTTTCTCTCTGGACACTGTGCACTGATAATCCTTGGGGAGCCCCGCCCTCCACATTTGGGTCATATGTTTTGGGGTAGGAGACAGTGGACCAGATGGGCTCCCCACTAGAGCTGAGCCCCAGCCAGGGGCTTTCATGATAGCATGCAGCTCTATCTCTTGTTCTAAGGCCCCAGGGGTCAGTCTCTGGCCCTGAGAAAATCCCACCACCTTGACCCACTTCCTGTTTGTGGACTATACATCAACAGGTGGGTCCAATCAGGTGAACCCTGATAACCACAGCATAGCAATACCAGGAAGAGGCTGGGGTGGCAGCTCTGGCGGGGTCCCCCCCCCAACAAGGAAGGGACGAGAGCACCCTCCAGGCTGAGAGAAGCTGGCTGGGTCCTGTGTGCTGCCTAATGGGAGGTGGGAGGGGGTAACAGCCCCACCACAGTAGGACTTGGCAGAGTGGGCGGTACACTCCCTTTGGCTTCAGACTGAAGACTGGCTTTCTAGTCCTTGTGACTTTAGGTCTGTCTGACTCAGGGGTCAGGAGCAATGCCCATGCATGACTGGGGGTCAGAGAGAGATGCCCACAGGGGCAGCCATGAGCTGGACTGAGCCCCACAGAATGGGCATAAACCCACGTGCACCAAAACGGCTGCCAGGCTACCCCCAGGAGTCTGGTCCCTCACCAGAGAGCCTCTATAGCCTCCCCTAAGGGGCTCTACTGCTCACCCCCTCCCCCCACCCTCTCTCTCTCTCTCTCTCTCTCTCTCTCCCCCCAATACTCCACTACTCCACTTCCACATTTCTCATCTTGAATGATGGCAAACTAAAGCACTTAATTTTCGTCTTCCAGCCCAATTAATATGAAAGTGTGCTGAGCTGACGCGACAGTGAGAGGCAGGTCATTTATATCAATTAGCAGAGCCAGCTCCGAACAGTCTCCAGGGATCAACAGCCCTGGGAAGGGAAGCTGAGGAACTGAGGCCCTAGGGGCAAATAAGCAGGAGCTGGGGTGCCACTAGGGCCCCCCCTCTGCTTCTCATCGAGTCTGTCTCTTCCTCCCTCCCTTCTTTTCCTTCCTCCCTCCCTCCTTCCCTCCCTCCCTTCCTTCTTTCCTTTCTTCCTCTTCCCTTCCTTCTCTTCTCCTCTTCCTTCCCCCTCCATTTCCTCTCCTCTCTTGTCTCCTTTCCTCCCTCCCTCCCATCTTTCCTCTCAACCCCCTTCTTCCTCATTAGGCTGTAAACCAGGCTCTGCCTGTAGCACTCCATAAACATTCACCAAGTGGGAGGTGCCTGTGCCCTTCCGGTCCTGCTGGATGGTAAAGCACGCTGTCAGGGTTGGTTTCAGAGGAGCCTGGTGCAAAGGTGCAGAAATGCAGGTCACCCCACTGGTGGGGCTCACATATAAGGTACAGTCCAATTCTCAAGCCCGAGAGAGAGCGGAACCTAAAGCACAGTGTGAAGATGCCTTGTTGCTCTGGGCCTGGCATCTAATCAATGTGCTTTAATCTCCGAGCAGGCACGCATCATCTGAAGTATTGATGGACATGCAGCCCAGAGTCTCTACCCTGGGGATTCTGCAGAGCCTGGGGCCTTGAGGGCAAAGGTGGACAGCTGTACAGCCAAGCCACAGCACAATCTGCTGAATTAATGACTCCTGAGCCAGTCAGTGACATTTGTTTGCAAGTCCATGGTGGTTTGAATGAGAATGGCTCCCAGAGACTCCTGCCTTTGAGTGCTTGATCCAGTTGGTAGAACTATTTGGGAAGGATTGGGCAGTGGAGCCTTGTTGGAAGAGGTATGTCACTGAGGGTAGTGGGCTTGTGGTTTCAAAAGTCCACTCCAAGCTGAGTGAGGTGGTGCACGTCTTTACTTCCAGCACTCGGGAGGCAGAGGCAGGTGGATGCTTGTGAGTTCGAGGCCAGCCTGGTCTACAGAGCGAGCCTCAGGACAGCCAGGGCTGCACAGTGAAAGCCCACTCCAGTCCAGTTAGTTTTCTCTGCTCCTGCTTGTGGAGCAAGTGTGTGCGCTCAGCTACTGCTCCAGGGCCACGCCTGCCTGCCCGCTGCCTGCAGCCTCTGTGATGGTCATGGACTCTAAATCTCTGCAACTATAAGCTCCCAATAAACTCTTTCTTTTGTAAGCTGCCTTGATCATGGTGTCCCGCCACAGCAGCAGAAAAGTGACAAGTCAGGGTCCCTGGATTCCCACAGGGTCAAGTCCTAGTATTCCTTAATGCAAATGAAGAACAGAGAGGTTTACATTTTCTTCCAAGGCCACACAGCTCTGACACAGGACTGACTTTAACCCAGTGTGTCCTGGATCACCCCAGACTGCAAACTGCCACTGTGGGAAACTACAGGACTTCAGGTCACATGCTCCGTGATGCGCAGTGGGAACGGTCCTGGGGGCTTGTGACACTTTCAGGAATCCAGAAAAATGTTGTGGTTATTTTGAAAACCAGAGAGGAGTGGCCTGGATATCTGGGAGAATCCTGCAAATGCTACAGCCAGCAGAGAAACCGTCTCCACAGCGCGGAAGGAAGTCCAGTTCAGCACGGCCCTTGTTAGCTGGTGTGGTTCAGACTTCTAGAATCTGACACTGTACGGTTTATTTTAGACCTGTTTAAACACAGCACAATGGTGGAAAGTAGGTTCCTGGTAAGAATTATTTCTATCCCATGTGCACAGTAAAGCTTAAGGCGACTACATCAGAACTCTTTTGCAAAGAGCGTGTGACCTACACCCTGAAGCTGGGTTCTATAGATTAAGGACCTAGGGTCTGGTGTGGTCTTAACCATGCAGATAGTGTAGAGGTCAACAGGCTCTGAAGTACATGTGTGTATACTACATGTGTATATAGTACATGTGTGTATAGTACATGTGTATAGTGCATGTGTGTATAGTACATGTGTGTGTAGTACATGTGTGTATAGTGTGCGTGTGTATAGTACATGTGCATGACATCTCCTCTCAGGATGGGCTCCATTGCCGAGAAACAAAGCTCAAAGGTCTACAGAGGGAAAGTCTGGGATAAACACAGTATACTGGGGGATTTGGGTGTGACCTGGCCCTACAGATAACTTTGACCTCTAGGCTATTACAGCATCCACTCAGAGCTGTCTGGGTGAAAAACAGGTTTAAATCCCTTTCACCGAAGAGACAAGCCTACATACTAACATTTCTGGTTTCCCTGGTGCTTACTGGTGAGCACAAAGGCCTCGTGCTCTCTGCAAGGATAGAACTGCTTCCACCCAGGCGGTTCCAGGAGCCTGTGGAAATGGAGGAAGTGGGACTAGGCATCGGCCTAGGACAAAGGAACACAGCCAGGAAGACCCTAGGGCTCTAATTCTAGCCATCACAGGGAGAGGGGACCACATGAAATTAGTCACCACGACCCAAGGCCCTAAAGCAACGCCTTTATTGAAATTAAACTACCAAGATGAAGAACAGAAGAACCCTGAACTCACGAGCACCACCCCCTCCTGTCAGCTCCAGATCACAGTGTGGGACACCCCCACCTGTCCTAGATCTGTGCTTCTGCTCAGAGGACTTCAAGACAACGCAGGACAAGACCCTCTGTCCCCAGTTTCAGCCTCGCCCCAGGACTTGGCTGTGCAGCTTGAATCTTGTCTAGGTTGCAATAGAGATTCAATAAGCTACTTAGCAAAAGTATTCCCTGTACAGTAAGTATGAAGTTAATGGGGTCCCAGTCTTAGAGTTTAGAGACCCGGGAGCAGACTTTAAGAACAATTTCAGGGCAAGAAATGAGGCTGTGAACGAAAGGGACTGTGCACAAGATCCAGGGGGCAGAGAGCTTGGGAGACAGCACCTGGGACGCCAACTTTAGGGCCAGTGAGGAAGAGAAAGCAGAATCCAGGCAGCGGGACTTTGTCAACCAGAGAGTGAAGGGTAGGGCAAAGCTGGGGGTCAGCACCAGGCTCACCCCTGTGGATGGGCAGGTGGCCTAATCGGTAACTCAGAGCAGCCTGTCGGTGAGAGTGAGGCTGGAACTCTCCAGTGGAGAAGGAACCTCTCCATTGGGTTTGCATGCTCCTCTTCCCCTCCCCTCCCTCCCCACCCCTCCCTCCCCTTCCCTCCTCTCCCCTCCCTCTTCTTCCCCTTCCCTCCCCTCCCCTCTCCTTCCCTCCTCTCCTCTCCCCTCCCTCTTCTTCCCCTCCCCTTCCTCTTCTCCTCCTCCCCTCCCCCTTCCTTCCCTCTTCTCCCCTCCCCTCCCTCCTCTTCCCCTCCTTCCTCTCCCCCCTCCCCTCCCTCCAGTCCCAGGCTGAGCTACAGGCCAATGCTCCCTCAAGAGAAGCTGAACTGCTGTTTTTGAAATTAAACTACCAAGATGAAGAACAGAAGAACCCTGAACTCACGAGCACCACCCCCTCCTGTCAGCTCCAGATCACAGTGTGGGACACCCCCACCCGTTCCAATGTTACAAAACAGAACCTCTACATTCTCAGACCAACAGAGATAGACCTACCGGAATGTTTGATGCCTCCCACAGTGTATGTGTTAGTTTTATTTCTGATTTACGGGCCGGGCTGAGAATTTCTAATGTCCAATGTGTGTGTTTTTACTGTGTTGGATGGCGTACCCTCGTCACCAGGAGCCCTGGGATTTCCTACCATCTTAGGAGTGTTGGAATTCAATTTCATTACTTTTAAATATTCACAAAGCTTTAAAGTTTTATCTTGGCTTTTATGGCCTATGGTTACATTATATGTTCTATCTGTGACTGTCTGACGCCAAGTCTTTGGGAAGGGCAAGGGGAGCCCCCAAAGGCAGCCCTAGCCCATGGGGGCGTGAGCAGCATACTGCTAGCCTTGGAGATACTGCGTCCAACAGTGGCACAGAGGAACCAAATGGGATGGGACCAGGAGAATGAGTGAGGCCTCCATGGCAGAGGCAGGATGGAACCTTCCAGAGAAGCCTGTGACGTCACTCCCCGCAGGGCAGGCTCCACTCCAAGGGTGCTTCATGGTGTAGTTTTCTCCCTGTCTCTAGGCACAGCGAAGACGTGAGGATGGAGGCTGGGAGACAACTTGAAGGCCTCTGCAAAGGGCAAGGGAGGAGAGAGAGGGGGAGGAGAGGAGGATGGAGGAGGGCAGGGCTCCTCTAGACAAGCAGCAGGTCCTGATTCTGCAGAACCAGCTGGCAGCCAACAGATACCTTTGAAGCAACCCCCTGGGACCTGTGCTGTCAGAGGAGGAGACCCTCTTCCTGCAAGGACCAGGTGCATGCATATTCAGGCACGTGGGAGCAGACAGATGTGGCAGGCTGCAGGCTGATGGTTTATTCAGTCAGTCAGGATTTACCGGACACTCGTCAGGCAGACGCTGAGCAAGCCAGCGGGATGGAGGAAACCTACCAGTCACGTGGTGTTGAGCAGTCAGCAGGGAAGGCTGGGCACAACACTGACAGGAAGGTATGGAGGGCTCAGAGAGAGTGACAGTGAAGGACATAACTGCCCAGTCACCTCCAGACATTTCAGTCCCCCCCCCCCCACCTTCCTCAGAGTGGCAGCCACCAACCTGACCTCTCCCCCGGGGGTCCATCTGCCCAGTTCTGGTCCTCCTGCCCCAACCTGCCCCAACCTGCCTTGGTCTTTTTTGGCTACACACCATCTACCTCAAGGTGGGCAGAGCCCGCAAGGGAGGGACTGGGGAGAGAGCTATCTGCAGAGGGAGTTCTCTGAGGCAGGTACAGAGACTCCGGGACAGGACAGAGTTTTGTTAATGGTGTTGTGAACACTGTCTCTGAGCATGGCCGACATTACCATCTTCATCGGGAGCACTGGGACTGCAAACAAGAGACCCTCAAGACCCAGGCCTGTCAACAAAGAAAGGGTTCAGGAGCATCATCCAACCCTCACCTGAGATTCCAGCTATGCCCTCCTGGACTTGCCTGCACTTGCCTGTTAGCTGTACACAATTCTGCCCCCAGAAGCCTTGTAGTCTTAGGAGACAATGTAGTGTAAACAGTATGGGCGGTTAGGAGGGGACTTCATCTATGACATTATGGGGAAGCTATGGGGAAGATGCATCCAGGCTGGGGTGAGATTTTTTTGGTGCTGTGCTTTTTTGGGGTACCCCATACTCCCATAACCTCTCATTGATTGATATTTATGTAAGTAAACCCAGCAAACTCATTGGTTCTCCAAGTTGGATATTGGTTTAATCGTTACTTTGGTTGGCCATATGGAATGAGTGAACATTTGTTTGTGTCTCCCCAGGAAAAGTTCACATGACAGGAGGGCAGAAAGGCCACAGCATGGTCAGCTCCCCCACAAATGTCTTCTTTTATACGTTGCCTTGGTCTCTTCACAGAAATAGAAAAGTAAGCCTCCAGGGCTGGAGAGATGGCTCAAAGGTTAAGAGCATTGCCTGCTCTTCCAAAGGTCCTGAGTTCAATTCCCAGCAACCACATGGTGGCTCACAACCATCTGTAATGAGGTCTGGTGTCCTCTTCTGGTCTGCAGGCATACACACAGACAGAATATTGTATACATAATAAATAAATATTAAAAAAAAAGAAAAAAAAAAGAAAAGTAAGCCTCCATAGATGAGTGCAGTCTTCACCCCTCATCAAGGGAACTACAGAAAAATGACAGCCAATTCAAACACAGAGTTGTGAAACCCAGACCCAGCTGATCCATCTACAAGGTAACCTGCACCTTAGGCTCTGAACACTGTGGAAGAGGGGGTGATGAGAATGTCAGGGCCGGAGGAACAGGAGTTGGCTGTGAGCCTGTCTGCTGGAAATGTTAGAGAAGATCCACCCGTAAAGTCTCACCAGCATGACTGCCTAAATGTGACCTGGACAAGGACGACAAATTAGGATGACATCCCAGGCCTCAACCCTGCAGAGAAAACTACAGAAAACCGGGAATGAAGAGAGTGGGAGAAACAGTCTTCCCCAAGTAAGAGCACACCATTGGTCAGCCCTAAAAACATACATACAGCTAACATTGTACCGATTGAGCAGGTTGCATTATGTATTTAGGAATATATATTATATGTATACATATTATATATACATATATATGTATATGTAACAACAACTAAGAAAAAGAGGTTGTGAATTTGGAGGGAGGGAGGAAGAGAGAGAGGGGTGGGGGAGAAATCATGTGACCTTGAGCCTCTTTAGGTCTGGTCAGCCCCAGGAAAGACCTACCAAGCCCCTGAGGGAGAGACAGCAAGCAGGGTACCCGTGTACTCTGTGTGTTAGGAGGAAACACTCTGGGCTACAGAAACTATAGGCGCTGCTTCCTCCCTGTGTACCCTGAACCTAGCCTGGTCCAGTTGCTCTCGGTGGCACCCAACAGACGAAGGCTCTAGACGTCACATCTTCTCCCAAGACTAGACTGGAAAATTCCCCATCACCGTGTCCTGTCGGAGAGAGAGTTGGGGCGAAGTGACAGAGTGGAAGCAGCAACCCTCGAACCTTCCCGCTCTCCAGTTCCCAGGCCCATGGTGCACAGGGTGGGGCCTCACTAGGCTCACTGCTGCCAGTGCAGCGAGGTCCTTGGGCAGAGGTTACACTAGAGCATCCCAGTCCAGCTACAAGGGAGCAGTCGGGACAAGAAGCAGCCTGAAACCAGTACACTTCCAACAGCCGACAGCAAAAAGGACCAGTTCTCCCCTCCAGGATCTGCTTGTCACAGCAGGAGCCAGACAAGGGTCAAGAGAAAAACACCTGCTTTGCTGGATGATAAAGTGACAGAAAGAGAAGGTAGGGGTGGGGGAGTGAGGGGACACAGCCCCAGGCCCATCTCTTTTCTCTATGGGCAGTCGAATTCACAACAGTTCCAAAAGGCCAGTGTCCACGTCTATCCTCAGAGTTCTTGGTTCTGAGATGTGCTGAGCTCAGAGCCCCCTGGGAGGGGCTGCGTACAGATGGAGACAGAGACCCCAGACCACCCTCAGAGTCCCTGCCAGCCGCCTTCTCTGTGGCTATGCCTCCCTGGGGTGGGATGCATGGCTCACACGTAGCTCTCAACACAAAGCACTCCAGAGCAGATGGTGCCCCAGACCTCGTCAGGTCCCGCCTGCCTTTCATGTGACAATGGGGGTCTGGCCAGGCAGATGCCCATCACATCTCTTCCCCGGATACTGTGACCTGAGGTCATATCCACACCTGGCAGCTGGAGCAGCTGTGGTTGAACAGCCTTTGCTGTCACCTCCCAATCCATGCCTCTGTTCCCAGCCTGCCATCCTCCCGGGGCGGCAGGAGAAAAGACAGTATGTGGGTGTCCATTATATGCATTCCATATTCCTGGGACACCCCAGCAACATGGGGGAGCAGAGTGGGAAGGGGTGCTGGACTCAGAAGAAATAGTTCACAGGCCCTGTTCCTTGGGGCCTCACCTGTCTCAGAGTCTCACACGCCCAAAAGCTCTTAGCTCCTCCATGTAGCCAGTAGCCAGTCACTGCACAGACGCCTGCGGGTTCTCCCCACTGAGAAAGGACAACATCATTGAAGTTTCCTGGAAGCCCCTGGCTCTGGGCATGGGCACCCCTGTGTCCTCCCAGGCAACAGCTTTCTCTGAGTATAGGGGAGGCCCTAAGAGGTTCTAAGCAGGATTAGTAAGAAGGGCTCAAGGTCCCGTAGAAGTCCCTATGACCACGTGGAGACAGGATGACCACAGGCAATCAGGGAAGGACAGGAGCCCAGAGGCGCCACAGGTGATGAGCCACTGCCCCAGCCTAAGTAAGTCTGAGCTAAGAGAGGGCAGAAGAGCCAGAAGACACCAGGCCCTACCTCTCTGCAGCCTCAGTACCAGCCTAGCACAATCCAACCACCTACACCATCAACCCCGAGTTCTGGCAAAGTCCCAACCAGCCAATTGGCCCAGATGAAGCCCATTCTCAGGTCCCCAGAGAGTTCTCAGGCTCTCAGCACACAAGGACTGCCATGGACCAGGCTCCTCCCAGCTGGAAATTCTCCATTCCCAGAATCTTCCAAGTGTGAACAGCACAGACCTTTATCTTAGAACCTCCCACAGCCTCACACTGGCCTCAGAAGGAGGAGAAGGTCATTCTCCTCCCCAGTTCCCAGACTACAGAAGCCCCAGGAGCAGAAACCAGGACCCGTGGGCCAAGGAGCCTCTGTCTTATCTGCTAAATGGGTGTAGGGGAGAGAGAAACGTTGCTCAAGAGCCAATGGTGACGATTCCACTGGGCTTGCCAGGCAGAGGCTAGGGGTTCTCATGACCCTGCCCACCTCCCTCACCACTGCCCACCCTGTGAAGAGGTCCTGATGGCTCCCTGGCTCCTCCCCCAACTCATCACCCTGCCCTCTGTGTCTCCATGGTGCTGGGGGAATCTCCTTCCTTCCTGGAGTGTTTCTTAATTTCCATGATCTCAGCAGAACATGAGCCTCAAGGATCAGAGCTTCGCTACCCCTAGCCCCTGCTGGACTCCCATAGTTGCTACCGTGAAGTCTGGTTCACTGCCTAGCTGGGAACATATATGTTCAGTGAATGAACAATTGGGAAGTGGATGGATGGTAGATGCATGCATGGATGCATGGGAGGATGGATGCATGCAAGCATGGATGCTTGGGTGACTGCATGGGTGCATGGGCTGTACACAACCTGCACATTGGTACCCAGCTCTCACCTCCCTACTCACTCCCTCTGGCCACCTCAGGTGTGGCCATTGTTTCTCTGAAATGGAGAACTTTCCAGTTGCGGTACTGGCTCCCAGTGCCTGTGTTAGGCCTCCAGAGATGTCTCACATCCGCCCACACCTCCATGAGGACCCAGTGTGTATGTCCCCAGCTACTCTGTCTAAAGCTACAAGCCACCCCCTTTGTCCTTTCCAACCCTTTCCACCCACTGTCATGGGCTTTTGTCCTCCACACACCTCTCACCTCTTAATATAACACCGCCCATCCCCCACTAAAAAGGCATCAACTCCAGCAGGAGGTCAAGGGCACCTGCTGTGCCCCACCCTCCTATTGCACCACCTGGCTCACAGAAGATGGTCAGTCAATGTTTACCGCACCATTGTGTGACCCAGAAACAAAGGGGCTAGGGCAGGGCGGCTGGGGTATACAAGTGGAACTTCCAGGAAAAAAAAGTTGAGACTTAAGGTCCTGAAGGGGCCAAAGCTGTGTGGAAGAAAATTCCAGGAGCATACAGGATTCCACAATCAGGGCCCAGAACACACCTAAAGTGCTGTCTTGACTTTTGAGCCCAGCAAATGCTCAGATCTTAGGCCATTTGACAACAGCCTTTTGAAAATTAACTCGATGTTTTATTCATCCTTAAATTCTTTAAAGTTGAAAATCAAACAGTCACTGGCGCTTGGCTGGCTTCGGCTCGGGCTCTTGTGCTGCAAATAACCGTGCTCTCCTGCATACCAAGAAGACCTCTCTGCGTCCCAGGAAAATGAATCTCTTTTGGTGTTCATTGTGCTAATTGCATCCACAGCGGAGGCAGAGCAAACATCTTTCCCTCCTGATTTGCATTATGCAAAACCTTAATCTCCCCAAGTTTCCTAAAGCCCTGTGAATGATTCACAGCCTTCCAATGCCTGGAACAGCACAGCCCAATCTGCTCGTCCATATAAATTAGATTTACTGGGGAAATAAAGGCGGCTCGATACTATAAACTATTGGGAATGATGACCCCCCAAGTGTGGATGCCCCATAAATTTATGTCTTAGGGGGGACAATGAGACTGCTGATGACACACATATTGCTAGATTTATCTCTTTGGGGCAGTTATCGAATGAAGAGGATAGTAGATTGCCATTGGGAGCCGCTGTGCTGTCTGGGAGAGGGGCTGGCCCTCCCTGAACTGGCAAAAAGTGGCTTAAAGAAAGCCACCTCGAGACAAGAGTTCACAAGCACAGGGCTACGGGTTGAAGCAAGAGCATGTGTCAGACTGATTTTGAAACCAACTGTGTTCAGTCTGTGACACTGAGTAGGTGACTTCCCCTTCCCCCACTTTTGTTCCCTCAAGTCCTGTCGGGGATAACAAAATCTCGGAAAGACTGGGAGCTAAAGGCAGCCCTAGAATGGGATCTTTGTTGGGCGTCTCCAGTGTGTCAGGTCCCTGGCCTCGCTCTAGAAATCAGTGAGAACCAAGCTTTTCTGGGCCCCAGACTTCCATGTGCTCAGAAAGCTGACTGGATTGGCTCTGACGGTGACAGCTTCCATGGTGGTGGCTGGGGCAGGGGATGGTAACATTAGCCAACGCTGTGACGGGTGTGCAGGTGCCCAGGCCCCTTTGACAAGCCATCCCAGATGCTCGAGCCTGTTAGTGCCCTAAGCATGTTGCCCTGGTGACCAGAAGCTCTGTGCTGGATTCGGATGTTGGGCATCAGATTATGACCTCTGTTATTATTGTCGTATGACCATTGCACAGATGTGAAAGCTGAGTCCTATCCTAGAATCTAAGTCTGAAAGGCACCCCAACAGACATTCAGTCCTCGTCTCTGGTCCCCTAGAGTAGGACTGAGTAGGGAAAAGGTGGCTGATGCATTTATTGTGTTTAAGCTAACATCTCTCAGCCAGAACCTTCCACGATGTACCACCTTACAGTAAAGGTCTCTGCTATCACAATATACTGCCACAGAGACCCCTTATTGGGCTATGCCAGGGACTTCCTGCTGGGCTTTACCTGTGACTTCCTGTTGGATTTTACCTGTGACTTCCTGCTGGGCTTCACCATCACTTCCTGCAGGGCTTTACCTGTGGCTTCCTGCTAGGCTTCACCATGACTTCCTGCAGCCTGACTTGACTGAGTGGGCCACCAACAAGTGGACACTGTCCTCCTCACAAACTCACATTAAATTCAGAATATCTGGGTCAACCAGATGACGACTTGAGTCTGATGCCTGAGACCCACATGGTGGGAGGAGAGAACTGACTTCCACATCCGGGCAATGGTGTGTACACCCACAAACACACACATATAACTAAATGCAATGTTTACAAACCAAAATCAGAATCCCTAGCAAGTGCCCCAGAAAAACACATTCCTCGGTTCCACGGAACACGATGGCCTTCAGCATTCCCACACAAGCTCCCCAGGCTCCCCACTCCTGACTGCAAACTATTGCAACTATTTCATTGTATCGTCTCTGTCACCCCATCCCCCCAAAGCCAGACACCATTCCTGCCCTTGGTGCATGTGACTGTGGCTGGTGACAGGTATGTGGGGCTGGAAGAAAGGACAGGGTTCCTTACAAGGAAGTCTTGCCATTACCTTGTAGGGAGACAGGAGGAGGCTGCTTCCGCCTGGTTGTGGCATGCACCAAGCATGCACATGGCACACAGACATACAAACATGCAAAACACCAACACATATGATAAAACACAATGAAAAAAATAAAAATAAAACACAAGGAAATTCATCATATGTCCATCCCTCAACCTTACAGTATGTTTATTCATACAAAAAATATTTATGAAATACACACCCCACTAGAAATCATGTGAAGATAGGAAAAGAACCAGGAGCCAAGCAGAAGCAGCCACCAGCAGATTCCTGCTGGTAATTCAGTGCAGTCATGGAAATCAAGTCAGCGGCCAGGAGTGTGGCAGTTCCAACCACCAGTCCAGGCAAATTCAACCCTCCCCTGCTGGCCTACCCATGGAGGCAGCTTCTTCCCCAACACCCACTATGGCTCAGTGGCAGCACGGATACCTGGCAGAGGGCTGTGTGTGGACAGAACAGTGGACATCAGTACTAGCCCAGTAGCTACACTCACCCTTCAGTTGCCGTTCAAATCCAAAGTGGCCCTGCCTGCAGTAGAGAGCCATGGCATCTGAGAGCCACAGCTGAGAGCCATGACAGCTGAGAACCACAGCAGCTGAGAGCCACGGCAGCTGAGAGCCACGGCAGCTGAGAGCCACGGCAGCTGAGAGCCATGGCAGCTGAGAGCCACGGCAGCTGAGAGCCACGACATCTGAGAGCCACAGCAGCTGAGAGCCACAGCAGCTGAGAGCCACAGCAGCTAAAAGTCACAGCTGAGAGCCACAGAAGCTGAGAGCCACAGCTGAGAGCCACGGCAGCTGAGAGACATGGCAACTGAAAGCGACGACAGCTAAGAGCCACAGCTGAGAGCCACAGCAGCTGAGAGCCACAGTGGTGAGCCCAGGCTCCCTGGCCCCAGGACATGATTCCTGGTGGACACGAGCCAGGGGCTCTTCACCTTGTCTGACCCCACAACCTCCCAGAGAAGTGTACTTAACAATTCTCCACTGCCCTGAATTGAAAGCCTTAAATAATTAACCTGTAGTGTGACACACCCACTTAAAAGCTCATTAGGGCGCCCTAAGTGGATCGTGAGAAGGAAATAAAAGGACGATCATTTGCAGTGAAATACATCGTCTTTCAATATGTAAATAAGCAGTAACAGACCCAGGGTCCTTAGGCCCTGCTGACCCCGGTAGTAAGTTCCAAAGGAAGAGAAGTCAGAAAGTCAGGCGTGGCTTGACATGGAAGGAAGGAAAATGAAGGTGGCCTTTGAGTATAAAATAGCATTCTCAGGGCTAGAAAGGTTGCTCTGCGGATAGAGGCAGCTGCTGCCAAGTCTGACAACATGAAGTTTGAGCTTGGGAGCCTCACGGTGGAATGAGAGAACCAACTCCTCCAAGTTGTCCTTTGAACTCCACATGGCAGGCATGCACACATGCACACACGCGTGCACGCATACACACACCCCATGCATATATTTCTAACTCATCTCCAAGAGCTGACAGAGTCCATTTTCTCTGCAAACCCTAGGAAAGGCGCCTGTGTGGCAGCAGGCGCTCTGAGAAGTGTCCTGGTTTCCACACTGTGGTTATTGGAGAGGGAACAAGGCGGCTGGAGCTGGGGAACAATCCCACTGGGGTCTGTGCTCATCCGTGGATCTGAAAACCACCTGACCTGGGCCAGCCAGCTCTCCCGGATGAGCCGCAAGCACTTCTGTGTGTGAAGTCCAATGTCCTTCTGACTTAGCTACTCATTCTAGAATTCTGTTTTCCAAGAATATCCCCTCCATGACAGGTAGGCTCTTGCTCATTTCCATAATCCACACAGTTTACTGGGTCAAGCCCTGGCAATCACAAAGTAACAGACCTGGGGCCATCACAGGTCTGTGTGTGTGTGATGTGTAACAGTCTCAACTACAGAGGTGACTTGTCCAATGCAGACTCAGGGGAGGCGACTGAGCAGATGTCACCAACCCTGTGCTGCCCCCAGGAATATTAAGAGGATCTCTTGGTTCCTGTCTTCTTGAAGGAAAGAATTTAGTCTGAGACAGATACAATTGGAACAGAAGTCTATGCATCAAAGCAAACGCTACAAAGGGACTGGAGGGGGCTGCCCCAGGGTTCAATGTTGCTGAGGCTAATGATGGTTTCATGAATATTTATGAAGTGGGTGGCATATTCATGGAGTAAGGTGACCCTTGGATAGCCATTTTAGGGCATTTCTTTCCATGATCCTCTAGAAGAGCCCACAGGGTGGTGTCAAACCCACAACCAGAGTGATAGCATGATGACGTTAGATTTTTGAGGGACTTAGATCCTTTGCCCATACACACTGCAGACATGTGGGTCAAGGCCCCGGAGATTCGGCTTCTCATATAACAGCCACCTAACGGCGGCTTCGCGGATGTGTAACCACAAAGAGGAAGACATTTCTAACTCCTTACCAACCCAGGATCAAGTACACCCTCCCCTGGATCCAGAGACACCTAGCTGTCCTGTGATCCCATACCTCCCCAGGGGCCCCTGTGCCCTAACTATCCCCCACCACCCTCATCACCACCTTACAGTCTCATTATTGGGGTGATGTCCCTGGTTTTAAACATTGTTTCCCTAGACACTCCTTATTAAAACCTGCATATCTTATCTGGGAAGAAGTAATACATATTCATCAGAATAAAGAAATTTTCCATCAGCTCTCAGATGCTGGAGGCTTTGAGAGAGAAGGGATGCAGGTAAGCAAGTGTGAGCTGAGTCTGCTCATGGGGCCAGAGCGAGCTTTCTATTCATGCATGCTTGCGTGCGTTGTGTGTGTGTGGTGTGCATCTGTTTATATGAGGGTATGTGCATATGTATGTATGAGTCTAGTAAACACATGTGTTTCTGAGTACTTGTTACATGTCTATGCACAAGCAGATGCGTGTGTGTGTGCGCGTGCATGCGTGCATGTATGTGTGTGTATGTGCATGCGTGCATGTGTGTGGTGTGCATCTGTTTATATGAGGGTATGTGCATATGTATGTATGAGTGTGGTAAACACACGTGTTTATGAGTACTTGTTATGTCTATGCACATGCAGATGCGTGTGTGCATGTGTGTCTGTGTGCGTGTGGAGGTCAGAAATCAATGTGAAGCATCTAGCTTTATCAGTTTCTACCTTACTTTTTGAGACACGAAGCTAGGTCACTGAACCTGGAGCTCACCAGTTCAGTCAGGCTGGGACCAGTAAGTTGAGGGGATCTACCAGTCTTCCCGGGCTAAAGCACATGTTTTGTTTTTTGGGGGGAGGGGGTTCTTCTTTGTTGCTGTTGTTTCTACAGCGGTGCTGGGGGTTCCCATGGAGTCCTTGTGCTTGTGTGGCCAGCTGGGTCATCTCCCCGGCCGTCCTTCATTCCCTCGGAGGGCAGGACACTGCTTTGTTCTGGCCCTGGTGGAGTTGACCTTTGTCCTAGCTTCGTTCGTCTGTTGCTCTGATCAAATGTCCTGACTGGAAGTAACTTAGGGGAGAGAGGGTTTATGTCAGCTCACAATCCTAGGGAATCCTCTCCATCACTGTGGGGACGTCAGGATGGCGGGAGCTTGAGACAGCAGTCATACCACATCCAGAATCAGAAACCTCCGAGGGCCAAGGGATACTGAGGAGCTGGAGCGAAAGCAGTGCAGACAGGAACATGCACAGGTGCCCAGGATGCAGCCATGAGTGTGCATGTGCACACACATGAGCACACACACAGGTTCACCATACACTTACACACGTGTCCCCATTGAAGTCATTTTCACTAACTGCTGCACAGAGCTCCTGTCTTCCTGCAGCAGATAGAATCTTCTGGAGTTGCTGTATAAACAGAACACAATTCCCACTAATCACAAGAGGCCAGATTTCTTTCCTTCTCTCAAAGGAAAGGCCCTTGATGTCACCCCTGGCTCCGGAGATCTGGAAGAAGCAGCTGGAAGGCATGGGGCTCCCAAGTTGTTCTGGGGATCCCGTGCTCTAGAAAAGATGGCAAAGTAGCCAGTGCCACCCTGTGCATGACAGGGCAGAAACCAGCTGCCACGTGCCACCCTGTGCATGACAGAGCAGAAACCAGCTGCCACGTGCCACCCTGTGCATGACAGAGCAGAAGCCAACTGTGGCAGAAGCATGTTGAGCCCGTGACATTGTCAGTCCCTCGACTGGGTCTCGGCTTGCTGAAAGTCAGAGCTCCTCTCAGAATCCACCTCCTTTCTCAGGTGGCCAGCTCCTTGCCTTCCATGCAGCCAGTCAAGAGCAAGGATAGAATTTGAACCCAGGACCATCTACTTCACATCAGTCTCAAACCCAGGTCATCACATTCAGCATGAGGGTGCCACATGGGGAGGGTAGCCACATCCCATGACTGTGATCCTGAGTGCCCATGCTGAGGGGAGGTGATACCCTCTGGCCCTGGTTCTATGTGGTCCAGAACATTCCAGCTCCTGTGTTCTCAGCCTGACCTCCTCCATACTCTTTGGCCCAAGTGCAGCAGACCCTAGGCGAAGCAAACCCACGGATCCACCTCCATTGGGATCAGCGGCCTTGCTGTGCTTTCCTGGGGGCTCCGGGTAGGAGCAGATAATCGGCTCTACTTATAAATACCTGTAAGACCTCCCCAGGGCCAGGCCTGCTCACACGGGCCTTCTTCTCCCACGTTAGTCACCTCTGACTGATCCCTGAAGCGACAGTGTGCACCTCCAGCCCTGATGAAGGATCATCAGTCACAGCATCCCCATGGCAGTCACCCAAGCTGTGCCTGTCACATGACTCCTCTTCCAGCCGCACAGCCCCAAAGGAGAGCGCTGCAGGGAGAACAGAGGCACACAGAAGTCAAGCAGCTGGCCCGAACCTGGGCCTGGGAAGTCCAATGCGGAGCTCATGGGCTTCAGACAGAGGTCAGGCCTCTGTCACCCCTCCCTGACTGGCTGAGCACCTGGGATGGTGTTTCCTGAGGCTGCCTGGTTCTCATTCCCTGAACAGCACCAGGGTGACACACCACTGAAGCACATCAGGCACCTTTAGTCTCCACAGCTGGGTTTCGCACTTCTTCATGTTTAAATATGAGGTGTCCTGGGTCACCATGAACTGTCCATTCTGCTCTGCTTGGCAGACCTGGGATAGGATCAAGGCTCTGGATCCAGACACCAGGGACTCAGCTCTCAATTCCGAGGCTTCTTAACCATATAGGCCTGGGCTGAGTCCTGTCGCTGTGCCTGTCTTCCTCCCAACGGGGCCCCTGCAGGAGAATCATGAGCATTTGCTGAGGGGGGTGTCCTCAGCACCTCAGTAGTATTCAGCTAAAGCTCACTTCCAATGACTCCTTGGCCCCAGCAGGACCCTGGATCTACCTCATCTGCTTCCTGGGAATAGAGGATCCCCTTGGGCTCCTCATCATCCTCCCGGGCCTCAGCTGTGGGGGACAGAAGAGCTGGAGCAAGAGCGGCGGTGATGGCAGGAAGACATGGAGATGGGAGGCCAGGCCTGGAGGAGCCTTGCCAGCTCTGCCAGCCCTGCTGGGTCACCCTCACAGTCACAAATCCATTCATTCACACACTCGGTCACTGTGTCAAGAGGGTCCTGGGAGAAGCAGAGAAAGACAAATTCTTGGTGGGGACAGAGAAGCTCGGCCACACAGCTCAGTGACCCTCACTTACAATGGATGTGAGTAGAGATCCGTGGGGAGGCGCCTCTGGAATCATGGGACTTGTCTGCAGAGAGTAACTTGTGTAAAGGCCCTGTACTGAGAGTTCCAAGACCAGTCCTGAGGACAGAATGGGGTTGGGGCATGAGGATTACAGGGAAGAGTCCACAGGGAATTGTGGGTTTGATACTAAACTTCACTGAAGTCTCTAAGAGTTTCTGGGTATGCGAGAGCCATGATGACGGGGTCACTAGCTCCACACAGGGGATTGATGGAGTCGGGAGAACTGTGAGGAGTCTGGAATGTTCCAGGCAAGCTTTGGCAGTGACTGGAGAGGTGGTGGCAGCAGAGGTGGGAAGGAGAGGCCAGGTTGTAGTCAGAGCAGGAGGGAAGGGGGCCTGGGGAGAAAACAGTTTCCTTAGAAGCCTCTACAAAGCCAAGAACTTTCCAGAAGTTCCCCAGCACAGCATTTCATTGGTCAGAGTGGTTTGATCTCCACCATTCACTGACAACGTGGCAGGACCCTGTGACTGGCTTCTGTCTCTGGGAGACCACTGTGGGACTTTGGGAGTCCCCGAGCAAACTGCAGATGTGAAGATGGACGAGATGGCTCTTTCTATCTGGGCCACCCTGGAAGGAACAATCCATTCTGGGGGATGGCCTCCCCCGCCCCCGCCATCTCAGGGAAATACCTCACAGATCCACTCAAAGGCAATCTCTTAGTTGACCACAGATCCAATCAAGTTGATCCCAAGATTGAAAAATTCACTCATCCTGGGAAGCGTGCAAGGCAGGGTTCACAAAAACAATCTCTTTGTTCTCTTTTCTTTCCTTTCTTTTTTTCTCCTCCTCCTCCTCTTCCTCCTCCTCCTCTTTCTCTTCCTCCTCCTCCTCATCTTCTTCTTGTAGTTTTTCCGAGACAGGGTTTCTCTGTGTAACAGCCTTGGCTTTCCTAGAACTCGTTCTGTAGACCAGGCTGGCCTTGAACTCACAGAGATCCCCCTGCCTCTGCCTCCTAAGTGTTGGGATTAAAGGCGTGCGCCAACACACCCAGCAACAAAGACACTTTCTTTTGCAAAGAGACCCATTCAATTCTTTCTTCCCCCATTTTCCTCTCTACTGGTTCTGGTTTAAGAACAAAGTCAGGTTCTCCCATAGCACGTCTGGAAGACAGTCCACGAAACCCAGCGGTGTGGGTGCCTCCCACCTGCCATATGCAATGCCCTCTGACTTGGAGCTGCACCAGGTACTTATGAACAAGCCGTTCAAGCTCACGTGACCATCTGCTCCTTAAGTCAGCTGAGTCCATTTTTCTCCTCTGTGGGGTGGGGCTTCACATGGTTGGCAGGTGTCCTTCAAGCCACCGAACAGCATGCCTGTGCAGTGTCTCTGGATGGTTCTGAATGTCACAACTTGTCTTTCAAAGAAACCAGGCCAGGTGGGCTGACTAGAGAGTGAGAAATTCCCTCTGAGGGACTGGCTGGGTCTCTCTGCACAGGTGGAGGACAAGAGCAGAGAGAGGCAGGGACATACTGAGTCACATGCCAGGTGGGGAATCTCTGCCTTCAATTCACTCCTGAACACCCCACCACCACCACCCCAAAGCCTGCCTCTAACGCTGGAGCTGTCTGGGAACTCCTCTGAAGACAGCCTGGCCCACACCGCCACCTGGTGGCCACAGTTCTAAGTGAGTGGGGGGGGGGGCGGTTGAGAAAGAGAGTAAACATGGGTTAGCAGTCGTATCCCTCAGAAGCACCTCTATAGTGTACGAAGGTCCTTGTGTTATAGATACAAATGGAAGAAAGACGAAAGGCAAGGAGAGAAGAAAGGAAAGAACAGGAAAACAGAATCGTACCAAAGACCCGCCATGGGACAAAGAAATCCAGAAAAGGTGGGCGGGCAGCAGGTGGGGGTAGAACAGGACAAAAATGATGAGACAGAGAGAGAGAGACAGAGAGAGAGAGACAGACCCAAAGGGGGTAAAATGTAGAGTAACCAGTGGAGGGAAAAAAAATGCTTCTATGGAGTTAGCCAGGCAGCAGGTCTCCTTGTCCAAACATCAGCTACACCTGCACCTTCAGGCAGGCGCTATCCCCAATGTGGGTGCCCAGGGTCAGGCTCTGTGTCCCTAGGAAGGACCCCTACCAGGCAACCGCAACCTCTGCGCATTCCACGGTCCCTGGTGCCCCCTGCTGGACAGGCTGGGCTCTACAGGCCTTCAGAAAGTTACTTCAGGGCCAGGCTGTTCTGAGGGTGGTGTGGTATCTCCATTGCTTAAAACACACACACACACAAACACACACACATTAAAAAAAAAACTGAAAGAGGCAGTGACAGCAGTGACATCCCTTTTGATAAGCACAGGGCTGCCAGGTCAGAGGGCCAGGTGAGAGAGCTGACAGTCACAAGACAGGCCCTCTGGGCCTGCTGACAGCCCCACCAGACAGAACCCCAGACCACTGCACCCGGTCATGTCATCTATGCAACTGATGTTCCCGGCTCCTCCCACCACACACAGAAATGAATGCGACGGGCTCAAAGTCACAGACATACTGCTCTGGTCTCCGTCTCACTTCTGCGGACCTTTTGTCTGCAGATCCCCGGGCCGGATTCCTGTGTATACCTCAGACTCCCTGGCAACTCCAACTGCACACAAGTGACAGCTCTTAGTAACTTTCCTGAGACCCAGGTGCTAGCTCCAGATGGTCCAGAAGATGCTATCCCATGGCCTGAAACCCTTGCAGAAGCCCTCAGAGTTAAACAGCAACAGCATGGGGCCATTTGAAACTGCAACTGAAACGCAAGGTCACCTCTCAGCAGGACCCAGCGGTCTCCAGAGTAGACCAGGGACAGGTGGAGACCATGAGGGACCTTACGTGAGAAACAGACAGGGGAAAACACTTTCCCAATGTGAGGAAAGGAAGGTTAATGGAAGAGGAGGAAGAAGGAATAAAAAGAGGAAAGGGGAAGGGGGCATCCAGGGCTGGTCAAGGCCTGAAGGTTGTACTCAGTTTCAGAAGTGACTGGCTTGGCTTGGCCTACAAATCCTGGCAACTCATGAAGACCCCTTCGGCCTAAGGAGCTAAAACATCCATGAACAGTGTGGGACCCACCCAGGCCCAGGCCTGTGTGCAGAATGGTGTTCTGGATGGCTTATGTGGACTCTGTTCTGATTGGCATGTTTGTGGCTAACTTGGATCCCAACTGCCTCAAATTTTTTTAAAAAAGATTTATTTGTGTGTTTGAGTGTCTTGTCTGCAATGTACATCTGTGTACCACGTGTGTCTGGTGTCCACAGAGGCCAGAAGAGGGTGTCGGATTGCCTGGAACTGGAGTCACAGATGGTTGTGTCTCTGGAAGAGCAGTGTTCTTATTGCTGGGCTCTCTCCAGGCCGTAAGTGAGGGTGTTAAACTTTTGCTCAAATCCAATGTCTCAGACAATGGGACGGACAACTGTTCTACGATACTCTGTGGACTTGCTCTGACCCATGGAAAATACCCAGGACCAGGAAGGAAACTTCTAGAAAGATGCCAGTCACATTTCTCTCCTGTCAACAATGAATTTAAGAGCTTAGAATCCAAAGGAAGGTTGGAATTCAATGTAAAACACGTCATTTGTTGCACAGAGCTACCTTGGTTCCTTAGGAGGGACCTGAGGCACAGTGTTCACATTGTTGGCTCAGGGCCACTGACCTCCAGAATCTAATCGTCTGAGCTGGAACCCATTCATTGCCACTCACCACCAGACAGGCAGACCATACCTTATTTGTATTATATACTGACTTTTAATAATAATAAAAAAATCTATCATGGATTTAACGAATAGAATCTGTACATTTAAGATAAACCAGGCTTGATGCCCTGGCCCTCGGAACCCGTCCCCATCCCCTCAGCAGGGATAACACAGGGCCCTGAATCTCCAGACAAACAAAACATATCAACAAAAGTTTACCCCATAGCAAGAGAAAGGTAGCCCCTGGGAACCGAGGAGACCATACTCCCCGCAACCCAGCCTTACAGCCAGGCAGGGGTGACAGGATCCCCGCTCCCCTCCGCCATGCTACCATATCCCTCTAGATGTCCAGAAGTTGGGGAGCAGACAAAGAGCCAAGGGGTGCCCATGTGCAGCCCCCTACCCAGAAGGCAGACAACAGGTTCCTAACTCTTGTTCTCCAAGAAGTCCCATAATGCCCTGCTCTGAGACAGCAACACAAAAACAAATGACACACAGTCCAGCCCTAAGCCACAACTAGGTCTGGCCACCTTTCAACCCTGATCCAGTCATTCAACAACAGAGTCCAACATGGGCCCGATGCTGGGGTACTGAGGCAGGGGGTGAGGCAGCAGGCCCAGTGAGCCACACCTCACAACCTTAAGATTTTGAAATGGAAACAATGATGTCTTAAACTTTTTCAATAATTTAGTTTCTTTTGTTTTTTGTTTTTTTTTTTTAGTAGAACTGAATAAAGTTGCTGATACTACTTTATGTTGGTCCCATTAGGCAAATATACTTTTCTCTGAAATTTAAAGTGTCAAAGACATAATGAGAAAACTTAGGGAAGAGAAATTCTTGGCAACACTAACAATAACGATAAGAAAGAAATACAAAATATAACCACAGAGATGTTGCGCCATATAAATTAACATCAGAGCCAATCTGGTGCCCAGAGCTGGTGGCTCAAATTCCGACGGTGGTGGGTCATGTTGAAAGCCAGCAAGGCTCTCAAGTGTCCACAAGGTGACGGCTGCTCAGCCCAGTGTCCTCTCCTGGTAGAGGCCTAGCTGTCCCGAGTTTGCTGAGCTGGTTAGTAAGGGGCCAGGGGCATATGCAGAAGCTTCAGCCAGGACAGGAAACAGGCACAGTCTCCAGGAATGTGGACCCGGGAGGAATCCCAGGCTCAAAGTGCAGCTTTGCCATCTGAGGAGCTGGGTCTGCAGGCCTCCAGCTACCGGACCCTATGACCTTTCCTTGTGTAGAGGACTTGGGTGAGAGCAGGCATTCAGGCCCCAGCTACACTCATGAGTTCTGGGAGCCCTACCAGCCCTCAGGCCTTAGGCAGAAGTATAGAGAACCTGCCAGCCCAGGGGTGATCAGCCAGTCCGGGGAGACTTGTCCTGGACAGTGACAGCAGGGTCCGCTGGGGAGATCTCTACACAGCTGTTGCAGAAGCCTCGTGGCACTTTGTGGCCCCTCCGTGTCCTCCGCGTCGCAGCTGCAGAGGCAGTGGTCTAGCAGGGGCAGCTGGTGTTCATAGGTCTCCATCCACTGGAGGCTGGCAGAGGCGGTAGAGGCTGGCAAGTGGAGGCAGAGAGCATGAGGGGCCAAGCGGCCGCCACGATAGCTACTTCCCCTTTTATCTAGCAGAACAAGTAACTCACGCCCAGAAAGATACAGAGAATGAGAAGTATTGAAGCCGCCTTCTCAAAGGCAGATCCTGTCCCTCTAGAGCAGTGGTTCTCAGCCTGGGGATCGTGACCCCCTCTGGGGTCGCACATCAGACATTTGCATTATGATTCGGAACAGTAACAAAATCATAATTATGAAGCAGCAATAAAATAATTTATGGCTGGAGGTCACCACAACATGAGGGTGCAGCATTAGGAAGGTAGAGAACCACTGCTCTAGAGATAGGCAAGGCATTTCCAAATGGCGTGTGTATTCAGATGCCTATAGGGTACAGACACCGGGCAATAGCTCTAAGTCGTGTGTCCCGTCCCGTGCCCCCCCCCCCCCGTCCCACAGAGTTTGTGTCTGTCTGCTTGTAGCCAGGACCCCGTCCCCCCCATCTCACAGAGTTTGTGTCTGTCTGCTTGTAGCCAGGACCCCGTCCCCCCCCATCTCACAGAGTTTGTGTCTGTCTGCTTGTAGCCAGGACCCCGTCCCCCCTCCCCATCGTCCCCCCCCGTTCCCCCCCCCGTCTCACAGAGTCTGTGTCTGTCTGCTTGTAGCCAGGACGGCTCCTTGGTTTTGGAAAGGCTGCAAGGAGGGACACTGAGGTATGTAAGCCTTCAGTGAATGAGTGTGTACTGGGCTCTGAGGAGAGGCAGCCATGCAGAGGGATGACTTCAGGGGCAGGAGACTAGACAGGAGGTCACCGTGGTGAACTGGAGTGAGCAATGGCATTGGGGTGAGGGCTAAATGTCTAGGCCTAGAATGTCCTGGGTCAATATTCCAGCTCTGTCTGCTACTAGCTGTGTGACCTCCAACAAGATGATGAACATCTCTGGGCCTCTGTGTGCTTGCCTGCTGATGGGATCTCAGCAGGATCTTGCCTACAGGGCTGCTGCGGGATCAGCTGGGTTCATAAGAGGGTGGGCGTCACCATTCCTGAACAGGCCAGGCGCCAGGAGAGCATGAAGATGAATTGAAACAGGAAAACATGGCAGACAGGGGACGTGAACAGGTTTCGGGGCAGTGGCAACAGCACACCAAGGCGCTGACCAGGGACATGCTGGGGTTCTGTGGGAGCACTGTCACTTCAAGAGACACTGCTTGAAGACACTATTTCAGAACAGAGTTATTCAGAACTCCTGGGCAGCCACTGAGGAGTCATGCATGGCCCCGTGAAAGGAGCTGGGTGCTGAAGATGACAGACTGCTGCCACAGGACTGGGAGAGTCACCATCAGGGATAGGGGAGGGAGCCCAGCAGTTGCTCAGATGCTGGGTAGCAGGTTAAGCCATGGTTGAGGCCTTTCGAGTTACCATAGCGAGAGATGGCTCACGGAACACTGGGGCTCTGTTTGGGGTGAGACCCAGAGTCTTATGCCAAGCAGGCCTTGGCCTTCCTGGGAAGATGATGGGAGCTGGAGAGGCTGGGTGGTCACTCACCGTGGTGCACCTTGGGGCATGGGGTCCTTGATTCGCAGGTTTTTGGCCAAAATCTCCACTCGGGGACCCTAGAAGGAAAACTTCTGTCAGGCCTGGGCCCTGTGGAGCTCAAGGCTGAGGGGGAAGCAGGGAGCTGGGTGGGGTAAGAAATGTGAACAGCCGAGACTGAGCAAGGTATCTGGGGCCAAGGAAGACCAGGCCCAAGATGAACCACATCCCCCAGGGCTGATCAGGATCCGCGGCCACAGGGCCCACTGTGGGTGTCCTTACCTGCTTGCGCATGATGTCTGTGGCCTGCATGACACACTTGGGCAGCAGCCCGTGACTCCGCGCCAGGATGGCTGCCTGTTCCAGGGACACACTCAGGGTGCTCCTGCAGTGGGTGAAGGGAGAGGGAAGATAAGGACCACTTCCTGCCCACCACTTCCTGCCCACTACTAGCTCCCTTCTTCCCACTATCCCCAGGTGTCTGCTGCCTCTCAGGAAGGTTCCTGGATCCTCCACTCAGTCCTCCTAGTAACCATCACCTTCCATCCCCTCAATGCACGATACCCACACCCCTTAAGGGAGTACCATAAACCAGGGACTTTCTGGAGCTTTCTGCAAGAACCCATATCCCCAGGCAGAGGCTGCTGGAACACCTGATTGAGGGATGGTGTTTGGAGGCTCTCTTAGGGGGTCAGAGAGGGGACAGAAGTGTGTGCCTTAAATCTGCTCCTGAGACCAGGCTAGAGACAGGCCTTTTGGATTCTTAATCTACTCCTCTATCCTGTCTCCCTGTGCCCTATACCTCAGTTTCCCTAACTGTAACACACCAGGCCATCTCTGAGATGGTGTGTCATTCCCCTGCACTGGAAGACACTCAGGAGTTTCTCTGGTCTCCACCTGCTGTTTATCCCCCTCCCTTCCTCCCCAGACAGAAAGACCACAAAAGTCTCTAGACATGGCTGGGCATCTCTGGGATGGCGTCACACTGGCTTGATAGTTATAAGGAAGCAGCCGTTCCCCTGGGTGGACAATGGCAAGATGAACCGCTCACGGCATGTGTCTCCCTCCTGAATGGGCTAGAACCAGACCAGTGCACAGCCCTCCCAGGCTCACTGACCTCGGCAACTGCATTTCACCAGCGGGTAAATCGGGGCCCAGAACATGGGCACTGCAGTTCCCAGATTTGAACCCAACCCTCCCACTTCTGTGCGTGAGCCCCTAAATACCCAGAGCCTACCCAGTCCCCCTACGTCCCATCTGGCCTTGGCGCAGGCTCACCGCTGCATGCCGGTGCCGCACATGGTGATCTGGCACGCCCCTAGGCGGTAGCAGAGCTCAGAGGAGATGGGGATGAGACCGGCACCCAGGCTCCCAGCAGCACCAGCTTTGGGGTGCACGAAGGACTTCATGAGACGATAGAGTTCATCCAGGGCATTGATGGGACGGATCAGCTGCAAGAGATATGACAGGTGTCCAGGAGAGGCCCGCAGCCCTGAGACCTTCACTGCCTTCCCTGTCATCCTTCTAATCCAGCTGTTACACAGCTGTCTCCCCCATGTCCCTTTCAGAGCTCAAGAACCATCTGTAGCTCCCACTGTCCTGGAAGTCGGTGTTTAGCATTTTCTGTTTCTTCTGAGCTGGCTCTGCTCCTGCCAAGTGCAGTCCCACCTAAAGCTACGTGGGTAACCTCTTCTATCCTCACTGAACCTGTCACGGCTAGCTTGAGTGGTCTCTCCTTATGCTGTCTTCCTCAGTCATGTGTCGTTGGGACACTCTGGTTTATAGACAACAGACTACAAAATCCCCAAAGGTGGTGCCCATGCTCCTTAGAGCTCACAGCCTCTGAGCCCCAAGGCCAGTTCCTCACAACCTGTTCCAAGTTCAAGGCCTGCCTGGGCCTGGGGAAACCAGGTCAGAGAGGTGCATTGTGGGTGAGAGACAGAAACCACTCAGGCCCATCATGACACAATGGAACTGGCCCTGCAGTTAGATCTCAAACCATTCCATTTCTCTATTGGCTTCTCTATGTGGAAGTCGCTATTTTGTTGTTGTCCTTAGAGGACCAACGAGGCTCTACACTGGTAAGAAGACATGACACTTGCTCTCTGCCAAAAGGCCAAGAAATGACAAAGCCTCTAGTTTTAATGGAGGATTTTTGACTTCTAAATGCCCGGCAATAACCTGAAGCAGAAGGAATACTGTGTGGATCCACACGGGACGTGACAGCTAATACTCTGACCCTTAGGGGTCTCAGCTCAAGAAACGTGACAAAGAAGCCAGGCAGTAATGGCACACACCTTTAATCCCAGCACTCGGGAGGCAGAGGCAGGTGGAGCTCAGTGATTTCGAGGCCAGCCTGGTCTACAGAGTGAGTTCCAGGACAGCCAGGGCTACACAGAAAAACCCTGTCTCGGGGAAAAAAAAAAAAAAAAAAAAAAAAAAACTAAGATTTTGCCAGACAGTGGTGCCCAGGCGGTGGTGGGGGCACACCTTTAATCCCAGCACTTGGAAGGCAGAGGCACAAGATCTCAGTGAGTTCAAGACCAGCCTAGTCTACAAAGTAAGCTCCAGGACAGCCAGGGCTGTTACACAGAGAAACCCTGTCTCAAAAAACCAAAAAAAAAAAAAAAATGACAAAGAAAGGGCTCATGAGAGGGCCCTAAGCAACAGCATGTCCCCAAGGAAGTCCCAGGACAGTGGTTCTCAAGCTTCCTAATGCTGCAATCCTTCAATACAGTTTCTCATGTTGTGGTGACCCCCAACCATAAAATTATTTTCATTGCTACCTCATAACTGCATTTTTGCTACTGTTATGAACTATAATGTAAATACCTGCTTTCTGATGGTCTTAGGTGACCCTGTGAAAGGGCCATTTGACCCCAAAGGGGTCACAACCCACAGGTTGAGAACCTTTGTCCTGAGGAACAAAAGCAAGCTGGCAGAGGCTGTGGGAGCTTTGGGGGCTTCTAGGTCTGATTCTGGTTAGGGCTGTAACCCTACTACTCAGCCCAAGTGTCCCCACCCTGCCCAAGCTTCCAGAGACAGCAGCATACCTGGTCAATCTTCACAGCCGTGGTGCCGGCATCTGTGGGGAGGTTGGACCGTTCCAGGTAGAATGCCCTGAATGAAACAGACGGGGTTGAGGATCCTGCCAACACAGACAGACAGACACACACACACACACACACACACACACGTACACACACGCACGCGCGCGCTCTGGCCACACCCCTTCCCTACAGCTACAGCCCTGCATCCTCCCTGAGCTCTCAGAAGGAAGTCACTGAGTGGCTCTGAGGGGCTATATGTGCCAACTGTCACCTGCTCCTTCAGTAGCCCTAGGGAAGCAAAAAAGGGTCTCTGGTTTCAAAACGCCACCCCTCTGATTGTTCTAAACAACATCTCTCCCATCCCTGCTACTCCATCCCATCCCTGCTTTCTCTCTGCTGAAAATCCCTTGCAATTGGCACAAAACTGTTCTGGGTTTACAAGCCTGTCTTTATTCTCTCCCTCTAAATCCTTCTAGAAGGATCAACCAGAAAGCACCGGCCCTTTTAACCTGAGTCTTTGTCTTCTGCCAAAACCAGCAAAAAAAGTCACAATGGGTGCAGGAAGAAACTGTCTTGGCTGCGTGTGAATAAAACTTTCTTTATACACAAGGGATGGGCTGGATTTGACAGAACAAGTGTTCATGAAGAACAGGACAGCTTTCTGAGCGCCAGATCAGCACAGGGCACGGAAGGTCTCCATGAACACTCTGAACAAAGGATAAAAAACTGGGGGCTAGTCAGATAGACACAGGACCGACAGATGACAGCAACAATTAAATTATAAATTCTGCCCTGGGTCTCACTGCCTAGCAAATGAATGGAAGCTGCATTTTTCATTTTCCAAATGGTCAGAGGGGCCCTGGGGAGAGAGTGCCCCTCTCTAGGGAAACCCAGCCTCTACCCGACCCCAATTCCTTGCAGAGAGAGCAATGAGAAGGGCCATGGTTGGGAGCCGGGTCCAGGTCTGGTGAAGGTGAGACTGTGGGTGTATTGGAGGGGTGTGGCTGTGGCTGTAGCTGGCTGTAGTGAGACCATCTGATCTTAGCTGCTTTCCCAGCCCAAGCTGAACTTCCCCTGGACAAAGTTCTGTCTCCTGCTCTCTCCACTTCTCTCTGGAAGTTCTTCTCAGAACAGGACCCAGTGCTAGAAGCCCAAAGATCCCAGTGGTAACCTCCCTGGACAGGGAGGAATAAGCTGAAGAGATTGGGCTCATCTGGCTGTGTGACCTGGGGCAGGCCACGTGGGCCTCAGTATAGCCAGCTGTACAATGGGTTAGCAGTGGCCTCTGTGCCCAGTGCCGTATGAGCTCCAGAGGGCCCACGGCTTTGCAGGATGTGTCCTCACTCCGCAGGCTCCCTCCTCACCCCCACCCCACCCCTGCCAACCCACAGCAGCTACCTGAGCTTTCTGTAGTACTGCTGCACCTTCTCCAGCGACTGGGCATTGATCTCCTGCTGCAGGTCTTCCGCAGCCTGACTGCCTGGGGGCGGAGGCCCCTCCATATTCTCCAGAGCTACGAGGGAAGGCAAGCGAGGGGAGGGGCTGGGCCTTAGGGTGCTCAGTGGTCTGGTCCGCCTCCCTCACCAGGGCCCCCAGCCGGGCTGCTCACCTTTTGTGAAGAGTACAGTGTGCAGCCTGAGGCTAGCCCCGCCCTCCAGGCGGGAGGGCAGCCTGGAGAAGTGGAAGCCGTCCAGGTAGAAGACGACCTTCAGTGCCTGCCTGCTGCCCTCAATGTGGTAGAAGACGTTGGTGTCTGTGGAGGGGGGAGGCAAAGCAGGGGGGCTCACTAAGCGGCCAGAGGGGGGCCCAGGCATATCTGCACCAGAGCAGCACTCAAAAGGGCTAACCTTACACTTCCAACCCTCTTGACTCACAGGGGTAGCCTCAGACCCTCTTATCTTCCCAGCCTCAGGGTGGCGTGCTGGGACCTCTGTGTTTCTGAATATCTGAGGCCTCCTCACCCCAGCATCCCAGAAGGGCAGCTTCAATCTCCCCACCTCCACTGCCTGTCATATTAAACTTTGAAAAGCCTACAAGCCCTCCAGACCATCCTGTGAGGGCCACGCCCCGTTCCCACGGCCCATGGTCCCCCACTGCTTTCCTCTTGACCCTGAACACTGACTCTGCCCAGGTAGAGGAGCAGCTCTCCCTGGCAAAAACTGTTCAAACACAGGCCCTGTATCTTATCAGCACCCATAAGAAAGAAAAAACATGACTCAGAGCCTGTACCTGCACCATGCAGGCATCACTAATCAATCACTGCTTCTCCCCAGCCCAACCCAGCCTCTAGGCACGAAGCTGCTGTCAACTGAAGACTTCGCCCGGGAAGCAGCTAACACACCACTACACCACTCTTTTCCCATGTGCTCCCCAAGGCTGACTCTGAGACTCATCCTGGGATGTGAGGTTTGAAGCACTGGAAACTGGTTGGCTTAGGCTGCTAGCCTGGCAGCAGAGGAAAGCCAGGGTGGCTCCGAGCAGCCTGACTCTCAGGGCAGGAAAGGAGGGCATCGTGTGACACATGACTCACTGGCCACAGAAGTCTCATCCAGCTGCTTAAAGGAGAAGGTGACATTGTCCAGCTCCGACAGGGTCACCCAGATGTCTTCGAGCATGGTTCGTTCCTCCTTCTGCAGGGAGAGGATATGATGAAGACTCAGAGGTCAGCCTGGCCTGGGCCTCCCTAGAGATGCCACGAGGCTGGCTGGGCTGTGGGTATCCTGAGTGTGGCCCTGCATGAGTGACGTCCATCCCACTGCCTGGCCAGTGCTCCATCTGGGACAGAACTCATCTCTGCTCTGACTTGCTGTGTGGCCCTAGTAAAGCCACACCAAGCACCATCTGAAAGCAGCTGACTCTGTGAACATCTGCACTCCCTTTCTCAGCCCCTCAGATCTGTCCCTCGAGACTTTCTGTACCCTGGTCCCCTAACCCCATCAAGCAGCATGACCAACCTGACAAGCCAATCACCAGGACACAGTCTGCCTCCTCCAGCAATCCCAGTCACTCTTCACCAAGGCTGCCCAGAGGGGCTCCTTCTCCATCCAGTCCCCTAATCGGTCCTCCCCAGGGTCACGCGCTTCCTTTTAAAACTTAGCCCGGGCTACATGAGTGTCCAGGCTGCAGCTTCTAAGTTGCCTTTTACCTGCAGACCACCCAACCAAGCTTGCTTTCCCAGCCCCTGCTTGCTCCCTTCAGGCCGCACACGCCTCTGCTCAGGCCTCTGTACATGCCCTTCCTTCTGGGTTCTCTTCCTCAGACCATCATTCTGACTGGCAGAGGCTTCAGCTCAAAAGCTGCCTCCCCAGACCACTCCCTGCTTGATGTCCCCCTCCCTCCTCTCAGTCCCCTCTCCTGCTAGGAAGTGAGCTGCAGATCCAGGGCCAGCTCAGTGCTGGTGATGTCAGAGAATGAGCTGGGTCTAGTGTTCCATCCTGAGCAGAGTTCAGGGAGGGCTGGCATGGTGTGTGTGTGTGTGTGTGTGTGTGTGTGTGTTGGGGGGGGTGCTTTCCTGGAGACCAGAAGCAGTGCACATCAGTGGCCAGCAGGGGGTGATCTGAGGCTGCACTGTGCATTGTGGGGAATAGTCTCTGGAACGGCTTGTACTGGATCTGCTTTGGGATGCTGAGCCAACAACACCTCTGCCTGATACATGTGTACTAGATGCACGTAATATGCCCCCGCCCTGCCCAGCTCCTCAACTGTCACAAGGCGCCTGCTCGTGGCTCAGAACCACAGCTTTATGTATTTCTTTTCCCAAGAAACCACAGAGCAGTGGTTCTCAACCTTCCTAATGCTGCTGTGACCCTTTAACAGTTCTTCATTTTGTGGTGACCCCAACCAAAAACTTATCTTCATTGCTAGTTCATAACTGTATTTTTGCTACTGCTATGAGTCATAATGTAAATATTTTTTGGAGACAGAAGTTTGTTGGAGGGGTCGTAACCCACAGGTTGAGAACCACTGCCACAGAGCCTAGGAACTACAGTTCATTCACAAACTCCTGAGTCTAACAGTAAAAGCTCAGCAAATCACTGCGACAAGAACCCCTGGGTAAACAGGAGCTGAGAGGCCCGCGATCGTGTACCTCCCATGCTGTACCTCCCATGCTGTCACCCACCCGGCCACTTACCACAGTGGCTGGTGTCAGAAGAGACTGCCAATGCAGCAGGACGCCCGTGGCCGCCACCTGCTCCAGCCACTTGCGGCTGGCGTCTCGGCTACTCTCTTCATACTCGCCGTTGTTGTTGTAGCGGTAGTCAAGGGCGGCCAGCAGCTGCTCTGAGAAGGTGCACACCGCGGCCACCAGGGCCTGACAGAAGACAGCGTCCCGGCGCAGCTGCAGCTCCGTGTCTGTGGGAGGTGCAGGAGCCTCTGGGTGAGTTGTCCTGGGACAACAGCACCTCCAGCCTCAACACCTACACCCAGGACCAGTCACACCCACAAGGGGTCAGTGGACAACTTTGAATGCACAATTTAGATACCAAAAGTCAGTTCCACAAAGATAGATTCTTCAAAAGCAGACAGATCCACTCCAAAGCTCACTACCCCACTGTCCAATTATCTGCTCTCTTTAGAAACAAACGTGTGGTCTTTCCCAAGGCCATGTCCAAGCCTTGCCCCACCTGTCGTGCCACGAGCCACGGGCCCTCTCAGCCTCGGCCACGTGAATACTAGCAGTGCTAAGCTGTGCATTCAAGACCAGTCCTAAGAATGCTCTCCCCATGCCTCACCTCCTCATAGCCTGGCCCCAACTAGCACAACGGATGGAGGACCTGGGCAATGCCAAGCAGCTGGTCACTTGGGTGAGAAAAGGCACATATGGGACATGGGGAGACGTACGTGCGCGACACACACACATATGCGTGCACACGCGCCCTGGGCTCCGGCAGCCCCATCCTCCACTCTTCCAAGGCTGGGCTCTACTGACTAAGGACCTAGCTTTCTCACCCCCCATCTTTTGCTCAGTATCCCTGTCAACACCCAGCAGGCCTAGTATGCAGCACTGAACAGTCCCAGGGCCTGAGGCTCGTCTCCTGCCTAGCCCCAGAGAAAGAGGTGAGGTTCAAGTAGTTCTTGGTAAGGCTGGCAGCCTTTGCCACCCAGTGCAGGCGCTGAGGGGCTCCAGTGAGACACCGCTGGCCAGCAGACGGACATTTCCCCAGCCTATGTCCTCAGCGCCCACTGCAAACTCCCAGGGTCCCCTCCAGAACCTGTTCTCACCTGTGCACTTCAGCAGAGCCAGGAGCAGCTGGTTCTTTCCATCTGGAAGGAAGAAGGAGAGAGGAGGCGGCTGAGCAGGGCTAGCAGAGGCCACAGTGGCACACCAGTACCTCTCACAGACGCCCTGGTGCTCAAGCTATGCTCAGGAGTAACAATGCATGCTGGGTAAATTCCAGAGCCCCTGGACATCAGAGATGGAGCCTCTATTGCCAGCTTTATCTGTCTCTGCGTCCCCATCACAGAGGCTAAAGCCGACAGTGTTGTCTCTTGAGCCAGGGATTCTGCCCTACAGTGTACCCACATGCTATAAAGGCACAGGCACACATGCGGTCTCCCTGACAGTCAAGGGCACACCACATGTACTTGTGCAAATCCCAGGCGCAGCCCTGCCCTGTGTGGAGAAGGCTCACTTCTGCCTGATAGATGTCAAGCACCCGGTCACAACCCTTCAGAGACTATCTTGGGTCTAAAAATCCTCCAAGAAAATCTGAATGACCTCCAGACCTAGCTACCGAGATATTCCTCCCCAGTGAGATGCAGGGGAGGTGTTCTGGCGGAGTGTGGGGACGGGATGAGTCGGGAAAAGCCACTCACTGAGGACATGGCTGTGTCAGGTGGTGTCCCATGCACCTGGTGCAATGGACTCATCTGCCCTCATGGCAACATATGACAGGGAGTATTGTGAGCCTATAGAATGAAGGCCCAGAGAAGTCAAGGAAGGTGTAGAGGTCACACAGCCAAAAGTGGGCTAAGGAAGGATTCCTTGCTGGCAGGCAGATCCCAGACTCATTCATGCTAGTAACCTACTTCAATTTAGAAACGTGAAGGGCTTGGCTCGAGACAGCCATGCCTTTGCAATTCCTTTCTTGTTCCAATTGGTCTTGGCCTGGGTCCTTCTGGGAGTCCCTGACTCAGGGGCCCAAAGGCTCAAATGGGTGGACAAGATATGTGGAGCAGGCATCAATACGATTACCTAATGTCCTCATTCAAGTGTGGCCAAGGGCAGCTGGCCGCTAAGGCATCAGGAAATGGCACTTTCCTGTATCGCTGACAGCTCAGACCAGTGAGCTCCAGCCTATGACCTCAATGACAAATAAGGACCCAAATGGAATCCAGTTTTGGAAGTTGAGAAGGAATGAGTCCCCCAGGCCAGCCCCTGACTGCAAGAAGCCTTGGTAGGAACGGCCCCATTTCTAGGGCTCCTCCAGCCACACAGGCCACCTGGGGTCTTACCGAGTCGGAACACTCACTAGACATGAAGACAGAGCCACATGGATAGGCCTATTTCCAGACGACATCACAGTCTACATCAGCACCAAAAGGCCACTAACACGCGTGGCATCCCCCCTGCCCACTGACCTTCCACATATCGCTGGATGTTGTCCACCAGGGTCCTGATGGAGCTGGGCAGGTTCCAAGGGTCCTCCTGGATGCTGATCTGGATCAAGTTCCGTCCACGGACCGTGCACTCTTCTTTTTGCTTGAACTCTGAGACACAGTGGTGTGAAGGTGTGAGTTCAGAAGAGGGAAGAAAGCACAAAGGCCTGTGTCCCATCACCAGGATACAAGACTCACTAGCCTAGATCAGGGAAACTAACAGGACTCATGGGTTGTGGAGGGCAAAATTATGGTAAAGCGTCATAAACCGCATCCACAGCAGAGTCTCAGCACCCTCCTTCTAGTCCAACCCAGCACAGACATTACAAATCAATCACCGCTGGCTTCTCAGGTATTACCTCCCTATAGCCACAATCAACTGGGCTGGCAGATGAGTGGTAGCCAAGTAGCCTTTCCCTACACAGAAGGAGCAACCCTGGCAGGGAGCAGAAACGATGAATATGTGTGTGGATGGACCTGGGATGCTCATCTCTCGCCCTTCCCATCCTTTGATGCCAGGGAGGCCCTTAGGACTTCTTTTCCTCGGGAATCCCTCTCAGTAAGCTCTGAGCAGGCACCAGGACCAGCGTGTAGAGAGGACATTTTTGGTATTGCTTCCACTAGATTTGTGGCTTTGGTTTATCGCTAAATAGTGGCACGTTATATTGGTTTTTCAACTACATGGAGCTTAATACAGTACTTGTGACACTAAATTTCCGATGGGAAGAGTTTTGTTTAGCGTTAAAAAGTTACATCAGCGATAAAACAGACCACAGACAAAAACGACCAGCACTAATGCGCAAACTCTGTAAGCAGAGCTACGTGAGGACAGCACGGGGACTGAGCTCTCGCTCCAGGCTGTCCCCATCCTTGGGCCCAGGAAAAAAGAAAAAGAAAATCTCGGTTCAGTTTGAGAAAACACAGCAGTGACCTGGTTGACAGAACCAAGGCCCTTCCAGAGCTACCGTGCAGATGCGGGACAGAACCAGCACGTGGCCATGTCCGTGGATGTCCCCTCACCTTGCCAGCTGTGCTCCATGGGGAAATGCCTGGTCTCTTCAAATGCCCTGTTCATCACAGGACCCTTGAGCAGAGCATTGATGGAATCCACCTAAGGACAAGAAGCTCCCATGAGTGCAGTGAGGCTGTCACCACAGCATGCCCCGCTAGTCGCAGGGTGATGAGCGGGCCAAGGCACAGGTGGGGCAATGGTCCTACCTGGTTAAAGAGATGCTCTAGGCAGCCGTGAAGTTTGTCCTGCTTGTCAGATGGGATGCGCATGTCACAGGGCAACTCATCCCCTGGCACGAAGAAAGCACCATAGCCATCAGTCACAGTTGTCCCGCCTCCCACCTTCCCAACTGTTTTCCTGATGAGTTACCATGGCTACAGAGCCACAGACCCACACAGAATGTGAATCTGATAAGCCCAGGCCCCGGCCAACCCCTGGACAGAGCCTTCACACCTGTGAGCCTCAGTTTTATCAACTGTGAGTCTGGCCATGGACATTGAAGTCTTGCAGGGTTAGCAGGTAGGTGGTAGTTTCTATTCTGAAAGCCGGAGAGAGACTAGTGTGGGCTCCCCAACTATCACTCAGCTAGTCCTTCCTTCCCCAGAATGTCTTTCTTTTCCAAAATATACTTAATTACGTTTATTTATGTTGTTGGGGTGGCTGTGGGGCTCACGTGGAGGTCAGAGGACAACTTTTGGGCCCAGGAAATCACACTTGGGTTACCAGACTGGACAGCCACACACCTTCACTCACAACACCTCACTGCCCTTTCTTGACTTTCAAGATGGTCTCACTCTGTATACCCAGGCTGGCCTCTTAACTCACTATGCAGCCCAGGCTAGTCTCAAATTTCCAGCAATCCTTCTACCTCAGCCTCCTGAATGCTAGGATTACAGGCATGAGTCACCAAGCCTATCTTACCAGCCCTCACGCGAGCACCCTTGGCACTGCTCCCAGCCTCTTTTACCAGCTCCATCAAACAAGCCTCTTTAGCAGGGCTCCCAGCCCTCACATGAGCACCCCCAGCAGTGTTCCAAGGCTATTTTACCAGCTCCATCACGGAGCACCCTCAGCAGCGCTCCCAGCCTATCTGAGCAGTGCCCTCACACGAGCACCCTCAGCAGCGCTCCCCCAGATGCCTTCCCATCCATCACACAGCTCATGTGCTACCCAAGTATGTAAAGTCTGCTCTCACCTCGACTTCCTTCCCCTTTCCTTCCTTCCATTAAACTGCTGTAGAATTAAGATTATATCCTCATGGACAGACTTCACTGGACACACGAGAAAGGGAGAGCTGATGTGGCAGCCTGAGACCCAGGAGGGTGACACCTCACAGGGGACACAAGGGGGTATTCAATAATAAAACGTGTGGAGGTGAAGCCTGGTCAGAAGATAATTTTTTTCTTTCTTTTCTCTCTTTTTTTTTTTTCAGAGCTGGGGACCGAATCAGGACCCCACACATACTGGGCAACTGCTCCACCACTAAGTGATACCCACGTATACAATGATTTTTTTTTTTTAAGTCTGAAGCTGACAGATAACTAAAATGAAAACTAAAACCGGCAAGTGTCTGGCTCTGGCTAAACGCCCCCAGCACAGCACTATCTAGGTCATCAGGCAAGGCTAATGTTGGTCCAGTCGTCTACCTTCATGCCAACCTCCTGACGACCTCTAGACAGTAGCCTCACAGTAGTAAAAGTCACTGATGGGACAAAGAAAACCCAGCTTTTCACACACTTCTTTGAACTTTCTGTGCTGTTTGGATTTTGGGCAGAATGGGGGGTCACTTTTAGGGAATCCCTCGGCGGTCTCTCACAGGCACACAGCACACACGGCAATGTCACTTGGGGTGGGTGGGTGGGAGGGTACATGTGTGCGTGCGTGCATGCATGTGTGTGTGTGTGTTCACTTGTTCCATGTTTCCGACACTAGTAATAGCTGGTTCTTTCCTTCATTCCACTGGCTGCTGTGTCCCCAGGACCCCTAGCTGATCTTGAACATATAGTAAATATTTTCTGAAAAACTTGTCCCATCCCATGATGCCAAGGGGCATGATAAAATGCAGCAGAACAGCCCTCAGGACCCTGCCATCAGGACGCCCCAGCAAAGCCCCTTTATCCAAGGCCATACTCTCATGGCCACCGCCTGCTCACCTGAGCCCATTTCATCACTGCCCAGGTAGGAGCTGTTGCTTCTCACGCTGGTGTAGGACAGGACAGAGTCACGATTGCTGTTACATTCGCTGCAACAGGACAAGAAACACCTGAGTCACCCTCATTCCAGCCCCTGGAGCTCACCTTCTGGGGTGCAGAAAAAACTCCTCGCCTTGGACGGATGTCTGGCTAGAGGCAGCAGAGGGTTAGTCCAGCTGGGCCGGTACCCATGTCTGAGATGAGCAAACTCACTCAGGTCCAGCTCAGAAACATAGGCAGGACTCCCATCACTCAGGTGTCAGCGTCACCCAGGTTTCTGAACACTTTGCTGCTCTCATGAGCCCTGGACACACCTGCCCACACCACACCTGCCCCCCAAAAAACTCAGCAGGACAAGGGAGCAAGAAGCCACCCTGCCAACACTGATCCCACAGCTTTGTGACAAAGCAAAAATCCAAGAGCCAAAGATGTAAGAAAAGAGGTGAAGGTGCGGGGGGGGGGGGGGGGGGGGGGACGGAACACGGACCTGGGACAGTGCCCCAAGGACACTGAATGCCAAAGCAGTCAGGACATCCTGCTGCAGAGTCACGGTGAAAGGTGGTCATGGGAACCAGGTAGACCTCGTGAGCACAGGAAGGGAACTGACACCAGGCAGGCTGGCTTCCCCCAATCCTGCACCTTCAGACTTTGCCCACATACTGAAGGCTGAGACAGATTCTGACCCCGAGTTAGACACCATGTCATTTCCCACTGGGCTCCCTTCTCTGTAGTAATGAGGGTCACCTGTCACATCCCAGCAAGTTCTAGTTTTTGTCTGGTCAGTAGTCAATACTCTGCTGGCATTTTCAGGATAAATTTAACAATTGCAGAAGTACCACTCCCATCCTTAGAGGCAGAAAACTCAAGAAAATGTCCGTCTCCTTGGGTCTACAGAGGCCCCCCACATCACAGAACCCTGGCTCTCCTACACCTGTGAGTACCCAGAATGAACGGTGCCCACATACCAGGCTCGGAGGCCTCAGCTCAGGGCAAGGGAGCTAAGGAGGCATTCTGGAACATTCTCTGAGAGGCTCAGATCCCCCTGACCCACCAAACACACACTGTTATCTCAGAGACCGAGCCCCTACATCTTGAGAAACATCACAGCCTTGCCTTTCCCACAGGCCTCGATTGTCCAAGGGCCTTCTTCAGGCCACACGCACCTGTAGGAGTCACGGTAGCTCATGGTGTCGTGGCCTGAGTCTTCCTGCTCGTCCTCTGAGACCTTGAAGCACACTTTCTTGATGCCTCCATGGTCAGTCCTGTCCACTTCGCTCTCCTCGCTGACCGGCGGGGAAGAGGAGGTCTCCTCCGCCGAGGGTGGGTCACAGAGGACAGCTGAGGTCGGCTCTGTGATGGTAGACAGTAGCCTGCCAGAGCAAGGCAAAGGCACTGAAGTTGAGGATATAGGCCTGCGGCACTGCCACACCAGGCGGGGCTCAGCTCCACCTCATCTCTGAATCCATGGGGGGTGGGGGGAGTGATGGAGTCACCCAGTAGCGTCTCTCCCTCCCTTGAAGTCCTACCATCAACTCCATGGGTGCTCAGCACTGCCTCCTGCTGGACCTGACTATAAACACCTCACACAGGCTGGGAAGCTCACACCTGTAGTCCCTAGCACTCTGGAGGCTGGAATATGTGTATGTGTGTGTAGATGTCTCTCTCTCTCTCTCTCTCTCTCTCTATATATATATATATATATATATATGTATGTATATATATACATATATATGTATATATATGTATATATATATATGTATGTATATATATACATATATATGTATATATATGTATATATATATATGTATATATATACACTCAAGAGTTCAAGGTCAGTCTCAGGTACATAGCAAGCTCTAGGGCAGCCTCAGCTCCATGAGACTTTGTCTCAAAAGAAAAAGAAAAGTAAACAAGAAACCCAGGGTCTGCAGGTCACAGAACCTGAGTGACAGCCACCAACTCTGCTGCTGCAGCAGGTCAGAGCACCCCAGTTACAGCCACCAACTCCAACACTGCAGCACACCACTGGCAGGTATGTCCACAGTAAAACTTCATTTAAAAAGCAGAGCATGTGGTGGACAGACTCTGGCCTCTGGCAGGCAGCCACAGTGAATATCAGCTAACAGTATGGACTCTGCAGCTAGATGGGCCTGCTGGCCCTCTCACACAGGCATTTCCTAGGCTAGAGGCCAGTTATTCCTTCTGAGCCTTGTTCCCTCCTCTGGAAAATGGGGTGACAGCAGAACCCACGTGGCAGGCTGTTGATAGTGTTGAAGCATATAAGAGACACTGAGCCTCACCTAGCACCCGTAAGTGACGGTAAGTTGGTAAGAATTTTACATAAATGTGCCCACCAGGGGCTGTTGGGCAGTGTGTGGAGACAGTCTGGGCTGTCAACTGGAGGAGGATTATCATGACCCTGCACAAGCAGTAGCCAGATACCCTACATGCCCAGAGACCCCACAACGCAGACCAAGGGTAGGAAGGAGCTTGCCTTTTTTTCTATTCTTTTTATATTGATTTACTTATTTGCTTGTTTATTTTTTGCCTGAGTATACATCTGTAAGGTTGTCAGACCCCTGGAACTGGAGTTACAAGCAGCTGTGAGCTGCCATGTGGGTGCTGGGAATTGAACTTGGGTCCTCTAGGAAAAGCAGCCAGTGCTCCTAACTGCTGAGCCTTCTCTCCAGCCCTGCTTGGAGGCTTTCTTACCTTTCTTAAACTTGACTGCACAGCTTTCACAGTGTCACACAAAATTAATTCCCCTCAGCATTACCTGGCACCTGGTCTCACACAAATGGCCCTGGCTGGGTCCACACACTTCTCCAGGTAGTGTACAGGAAGCAGGTCCCTACACTGGCCCAGACACTGTTCCTGGCTAACACTTTTCTCTGGTCTCTTGATCTACAATGACACCTGCTCCTCCTCCTGCTCCTCCTTTCCCTAATCCACCACCTCCTCCTCCTCTTGTCCTTCTATCTCCTCTTCCTCTTCTTTCCTGCATCCACAGCCTGGACATTTATTTGTTACGTGCTACACAGGACTGCCTGTTCCTGGCTTTAGCAGAAGCAACCTCAGGAGCTGTTTAACCAACCTCTGTCCACCTCCTGAGTAGTGAGCGTGGAGCTATCACTGCCCAGAGCTGACAGCGGTTTTGTGCATCACAATGTCCTACACGGACACCTTGTCATTGGCCCGATTTGCTGCAATGTCAAATCAGAGAGACTCTCATAGACAGGCACTTTAGCCTCAGGAGGACACTGCCTTTGCCCCTCACTTCCTTAGAGAAGGCTCTCCTTGGAAAGAAGGGACTTGGTTGTCACAGATGCTCAAGGCAGCAGGTGGGAGGAGCCCAGGAATGCTGCACAGGACCTGAGGTGCTCAGAGTAGCCGCTATGAACAAAGATGGCTGCAGAGAGGGTCGGGCTGAGAAGCCCCAGCTGCCCCGGGGCCAGGCCTCACCTATTGATCTGGGTGACATACTGCTTCATCTCCTTGAGGGCCACGTCCAGCTTGGTGAACAGCTGTAGGTACGCATCCTGGATCTCGCGGTCTTCCTGTTTGAGCAAAAAGCTCAGGCCCCGGTCTTGCTGGTTGGGACTGCTACTGGCTGACCCGAAGCTGCTGTCATCGAGACCCTGGCCTTGGGAGTCCCCGTCTACTGCAGATGTGCATTTCCAGGCGGGGGCAGCCATGGTGGTAATACAGTGCTGTGTATAGGCCATGGGGTTCAGGTGGCCTGCAGTGAAGGTGGGGGGAGCTTATGAGAAACAGGTCCCAGCTCACACAGAGGGAACCCTGTCTGAACCTCTGCACAGAGGAATACAACCACAACTATGACCTGTCTGACACTCTTAGAACTAGGTCACCCTGAGAAAAGAGCTGTTGATAATACATTCCAACTACTGAGATCTTTTCTCCTACCTAGAGTGCAGACGTGATGGCCGGTACTCTGGCAGCCATATTCTACCATGAGAGGCATCGTGAAGACGAAAGACTCAAATAAAAGATGGTACACAGAAAGATAGGAGCCTGGGTCCCTGGTGACTGTGGAGCCACTGACACCATCCTGGATAGTGGCATCTGGACATTTTTCTGCATCCTTATCTGTAAGGTGAGATCTAATACAATATCTAAGAGACGCACGCAAGTACCTTGTTCTGGGTCAAGGCCGATGAGGGAGGGTTTGCGTCCGAAGCGGATGCTGAAGGACCTGCCCACCGAAGGGGTGGTCTTGGGGTAGGACACTTCCATGAGGTTGACGTGACAGTTGGTGGGGCAGAAGTCCAGGCCACACAGCAGGTGGGGCTCCAGGGGTGCCTGCTTGAAGGGGGGGCTGACCCTGCTCTTCAGTTGGACTGCAAACTGAGAGGTGGGGACAAGGGAGCGTGAGGTGGCATCAGTGGGTCCTTGAATACCCCTGGAGCCACTTTATCCTGGCCTCTAGACCTGACATTCCCGCTCGGAGAAAACAGGAGTGCCATGAATGAAGTAGGTCCCCCGAGAGTCTCTCACAGGGATAGCCTCGCAGGCCCGGTGACACCGAGCACTAACAGGTGCTCTTCTCTAGTTTGGCTGCTGTAACGTCTTAGGAACCATGTCTCCCGACCCTCAGTTATGAGGGTCAGACATGGTCACCTCCTCATACTACAATGCTGGGGTCAGGGCAAGGCAAGGGACAAACATAGAGCCAGGAGCACCCTGGGAGGCCATTTGTTCAGGGGATGCTGCAGCTAGAGTCACAGGCCATCTGATCACCAGCAGTGAAGGCCCAGCCTCAGAGTAAAGCCAATATGGGCAAACAGATTCCCACAGGAACTGCTCAGGCACCCAGACACGACCGTGCCGGAAGGGTCAACTACAGTCTGTCCACAACTGAGCCCATGGAGCTTAGTCTCACTAGGGTGAACACGGCGGAAAAGCTGGAAGCGGAGTGTGGGCAGCAAGTACCTCCTGGTAGCAGTTGATCCTCTGGCTGATGCTGCCCAGCTTGGTGTCGCAGATGTTGTGGAACTCATAGTGGGACATGGTGATAATGGCGCTGCTCATGGCCATGAGCCGCCCACAGTTCTGCACGAAGACACTGTCGTCGGCAGCAAAGGCCTCAAGGATCTGTGGGAGGGAGGACAGCTTCTGAGCATGTCTGTGTACCATGGGGGCAGAGTGCCCTTACCTGTGGGGCCCCTTTCTGCACCGTGACACCCTAACAGGTTGGTGTTGTGACACACCCATTTTGGAGAAAGGAAAAGTGAGGCTACAAGGATAGTAGCCATCTTCCCCAGTTCCGCAGTGGTAAGCACTGGGGAAGGGACTAGATGCCAGGCAAAGGAATCAGCTATCCTGACCTGTGGCCAGAACACAGCCAGTCAGAGCCTTAAGGGTGGAGTGGGGATGCCTGGGGTGGGAATCGGGAATAGGGTGAGACCTTGGCAGCCAGGCGGAAGCAGCCGCGGGGCTCCACGATCTTCTCCAGCACGTGGCATTTGGCTCCGGCTGTGCTCATATACTCGTAGACCACACCGTGTTCCAGGTGCACATTGTCCACCGTCAGGCTCACCACGGCACTGTCCTCATGCAGGCTCAGCTGGGGACCCAGGGACAGCAGAGGCAGGGCTGGAAGCCAGAGGGGCAAACTACATTGAGACTAGCACTGTGCCCTAGGAGCGAAACTGCCACCTTGAGCGGGTTGTGGTGGGCCACACACCAACAAGCACACTGTAGCTTCACCCGCTTGCTGGTCCACTAACCCAACCACCCTCCCAAGCTGCTGCAATAATCCCAGTAAAAACCAGACCAAACCAGTCCCAGCGAAGGTAGTGGGAACTGGTCAGACCCTGGGTGTGGAAAGAAGAGCAGAGAGCGTGGACAGAGTGCCACAGGAACCAGGGAGGGAGGACAAAATAGAGGCCTGAGAATCCAGAAGGATAAAGATGAACCAGGGGCAGGTTGGGGAAAGCCAGTGTCGATGTGGCCACAGTAAGTTTGTGGTGCCTGTCAACAGCCAGCGGAGGAAGTGAACTGACTGATAGAGGACCAAAAGGCACTCTAGAGGGGACACTGCAGGTCAAGACAGGACAGTGGCCCGCAGAAGACACACACTTCTGGTACCATAACCCATGGATCTGCCGCACTGTCAGCAAGTTGGCTGCTAAGTAAGCAACCAACGAGTCAGTGAGGAGTAAATGGGAAGAGTGTCATAAGGGTTCTTCATGGGCAGACGGAGGGAGGGTCAGAAAAAGAGTTGTCAGCACTTGGGCCAACTGTGCTGGGCCATCAGCCAGCAGGAGAATCAGGAGCTGAGGCAGGTGAGAAGTTTCTAGAAGCTGAAACAGACAAGTCAGGGGCCTCCCAAGAGTCCCAGAAAGAGAAAGGACCAGGAGAGACTCTTCTGGGCTGCGAGGCCCACACTGAGCTGTCACAGAGCCAAGGGGACTGGCACAGGCCGCACTTCTGAGGACCAAATGGGACGGACCTGGGACCCCAGACTGAAGCTCCTCCCACTCCCAGTCCCTTACCTGAGTCAGGCTGGTCCTCTTCCTGGGGGTCTTCATCCCCTTGACTGGCCCGTGCCTGCTGAGCATCCTCATGGCTATGGTAGACCCACTGGTACAGACCCTGCAAAGAGCCACTATCAGTGGACCAGGCCCCCAGTGCTCAGAGGGGAAGGGACAGGCCAAGACGGGTCTGATGCCCATCCATGAGGCCACCTCTGAAGAGACCTCTAAAATGTTACTCCGGAACACGGGCCACACTCAGTCCTCAGTTTGGAACATGGGCTCCACATAGGAGCTCAGGAGTACGGCTTTGAAATCACTAGAGGCACAGTCAAAGCGTCCCCATCTCTCCTAAATCCCGAAGGCCAAGACACCAAAACCCCGGCCCCCATCCACGCAAGAGCGGTTTCTACAGTCAGTGTGGCTCGTGGCACACAGTACATGTTACACACTACAGTTACAAAGCCCTATTTGTAAAGGGCCCTTCCCACTCAGCTCAGCAAGGAAAACCTAGGCTGGCAGGGCTCACGTCCCAGCCCAGAGCTCCCCAGGCTCCCACCTTCTTGCTGAGTGCTCACCAGGGCCTCCTCCCTGCGGTTGCGAAAAGCTTGGAAGTGCTCCAGGACCTCGAGGGCGCCATCATTGGCCACGTTGTTGCCATTGACCTTCAGGATGCACTGGCCTGCACAAAGCCCAGCAGCCACAGCCTCGGAGCCTGGGGAACAGGAGCACTTGAGGCCAAAGCCAGGCAGAGGAGCCACGTTCAGGCTGCCCCTGCCAACAGCTCATCTAGAAGCTGTGGCTTCTCCCACCTGCCAACCAGAGAGCTGCCACTGACACCTGCAATGGGCAGGGCAGAGCTGGTGTCCCCATTTAGTGACAACTGGCAATTAGCCCAAGGTGGTACCTCAGACCCCTATCTTTCAGAACCCTGCATGACCTCATAGTGAAAGACCAAAGTCAAGTGACAGAGAGAGACACCAAAGCTACCTCAGGGCACAGGCTCAGAAAAGCCAGGTCACAATATGGTTGCCTAGCTCAAGCCCATCCCTCTCAACTCTACCACAAGGCCCAAACAGTGGCTCTCGACCCAGGCTTTTGTGGGTTAACTGACAAGTCTAGAGACAGACAGAAATGGTCGGCTGCCTCTACTTAGGAGATGTGCAGGCCTGGAGGACCGTGGTCAGTGCAGGCCTCAGTCTCAGGCTTCCAACTGTGCAGCTGCCCTGCAGCCTACAACGTGCTACCTCACTTCTCTGGGCCTCAGTGACCTCATCTGTGGCATTCATACACAGCACATCTCGTTACGGGACTCTGGGAGACTCAAGACGTCTGGGCATGGGAAACCGCTGGTACTCACTACGTGCCAGCCCTTTCTTAGTTCCAGCCAAGGTCTCACATGCTGATGGCTGGACCCCGGCAGATGCTGCTGGGAGGCTACTGAAGCTTGAAGAAATGGGGAGAGGGAGGTCTTGGTCACTGGTGACATGCCTTCGACAGGGACTGGGAGTCCCTGTCCTCTTAAGTTGTCACTCTAGTTGTGTGTGAATGGTTTCACTCTGCCAGATCTATCTGCTGTGATGCTCTCTCCAAAGGTCAGAGCAATGGTGCCCATCAACTCTGACCCTGAGCCACACTGAACCTTTCCTCTAAATCTACCAACTCAGGCACTTTCTTACAGCTGAGAACCGCCAAGTGACACAGCCACACACATTGTGAACAACCACAGTCGCCTCAACAGCTACTCGGGCAGAGACCCCCCCCACGACCCGCCCACCTTACCTAGCTCTCTGACACCTGATGTGGGGCCCCTGGCGTTCTCTGAGGCTGCCCTGGATCCTACAGGATGCCAACAACATCCACATCTGGCCACTAGATGCTATAACATGCCTTCCCTCATGGTGACAACCAAAAACTGCCTACAGACAATGCCAGGGATCTCCTGGAGAGGGAACAAACCGGCACAGTAAGAGACGACCTTTTAAAGATACATGTGATACAGCCCACTGTAAAATACTGTCAGATCCTAGCTGCCTTCACTGATGTGTGTTCTGTTAATTGGCAATATACAGCAGCCCCAGGGGCTGGAGAGATGGGTCGGTGGCTAAGAACATTGGTTGCTTCTCCAGAGGGTCAGAGTTCAACTCCTAGCACCTACAAAGTGGGTCACAACTGTCTCTAGCTCCAGTTTCAGGAGATGCAACACCCTCTTTCTGACCTCCACAGATACTGCGCACGTGTATATACGCAAGCAAAAATACTAACAGATAAAATAATAAAACTAAATATAATCAATGCAAGTAGAACCCTAAGCAGAAAGGAGAAAATACAAATTTTAAAATACAAATGTTAAAGGGAGTCACCGGGAGACTATCAGGAAACTAGCATCAGGTATCTCCTGGGCCTCACAGACAACAGAACAGCACCTTCAACAGCCTCCAAAGAAAACCAGCACAGACCATGGGGGCATCAGATTGGTCACCCATGGGTTCAATGTGGGCACAGAAGTGATTCTGTGGGGCCTCCAAATTCAGAATTCTGGTGCCTTTTGAATTCTATGCCTGCCTGCCTGCCTGCCTGCCTGCCTGGGGGACATCCAGCCCACCTAAATGGCATGCCTCCTTTCCCCCGCCTCAGTCCCAGCACTTCCCATGTCTCCTGGTTGCTCCTTCTCCCCTCCTACAACGGCCTGTGCAGGTCCTGGCTAGAGCAGTAGATGCCGCAGTGCAGGAGCACCAGGCCCATGTCTCCCCATGTGCAGAATGCAGCCCCAAGAAGCTCTGCACACCAGGCTCCAGCTCACCTCTGCCCACAGCAAAGACACACGGCGGGGCTGCTCCTCGGATCTGGAAGGATAGGGCCTCTGGGTGGTCAGGGACTTTGATGGTCCTAGCAGGCACAGGGGCAGGGACAGGCCATGAGAAAAAGAAGTGTGGCTCCCACTCCCTTAGAAGTCCCTTTCTACCACTACCCTACCCTACCCTACCCCCAAGGCCTCTTAGAAATCAGCCCTGAAAGGAATGGTACCCAGTCAACAAGATCCCCAAAGCTCATGGCAAAGAGTCCAAAGGCCATCAACCAAAGCAGAGAGGGACAATGCCAGCCGAGAAGGGAACACATATCAAGGGGAGGCACCGGCTGGGGGTGTGGATATCAAGAAGAAGCACCAGCTGAGGGGGTGGATATCAAGGGGAGACATCAGCTGAGGGGGTGGATATCAAGGGGGAGATACCAGCTGAGGGGGTGGATATCAAGGGGAGACATCAGCTGAGGGGGTGGATATCAAGGGGAGACACCAGCTGAGGGGGTGGATATCAAGGGGAGGCACCAGCTGGGGGGTAGATATCAAGGGAACGCATTAGCTGGGGAGGCAGATATCAAGGGGAGGGAATAGCTGGGGGCTAGATATCATGGGAGACACAAGCTGGGGGTAGCAGGTATCAAGGAGAGGCACCAGCTAAGGGGAATGGCAGGTGTCACTTATCTTGAACTGCCATGCAGCTTTCTGTCGCCCTGCCTCAGGCATGTCCCTACCACACAATATGGTTCCTTCTATGCCTACCAGGCAGGAAGAATCACCCTGAGAGCCTGTTCTCAGAACTTTAAAGCCGGGTGGTGGTGGCGCACGCCTTTAATCCCAGCACTTGGGAGGCAGAGGCAGGCGGATCTCTGTGAGTTCGAGACCAGCCTGGTCTACAAGAGCTAGTTCCAGGACAGGCTCCAAAAACCACAGAGAAACCCTGTCTCAAAAAAGCAAAAAAAAAAAAAAAAACAAACAAACAAAAAAAAGAACTTTAAACCCTGAGGACTTCCATCTCTGGTACCTAGCAGACAAGCCTTACCTGTCACCTTTCCCCCACATCATCTCTTCTTACAGAAATAGTCTAAACCAGTGGTCCTCAAACGTCCTAACGCTGAGACCCTTTCATACAGTTTCCTCATGTTGTGGTGACCCCCAACCATAAATCATTTTCATTGCTATTTCATAACTGTAATATTGTTGTGGTTATGAATTGTAATGCAAATCTATGTTTTCCAGTGGTCTTAGATGATCCCTGAGAAAGGGTCGTTTGACCCCTCCTCCCACTGCAGGGTCACTGAAAACTCTCCACTGCTCACAGCCAACATTTGGATCAATTACAGGAAATTATGGTACCAAATACATAATCTTAAAATAGAAGCATGCCCTCTGCACTACATCTAGACGTGGTCCACCCCGACCTGCAAGCTGTGCAGCGGCCAGCTTGCCACCTGTGTCTACCTGCAGCCCCGGGGAAGCTTCCATCTCCAGTGGCCATCCATGGGACCTTGCCACAGGCATAAGGAGCCACAGGGCCTGGCCCCTCGGCTGTATCTACCTCTCCTGTCTCCCACTCCACTCCAACCCCTCACTGCCTCTGTCCCTCCACCATACCGTGAACAAGGTGACCTGGGGGTCTCTGTGCCAGATTCTTCATCCTTCCAGAGCCCTCAGCCCCAGGATTCCCTCCTCGACTCTCAGTAATCTCTGAGAGCCACCACAGTCCCCAGTGGCATCTCTCTGGCCCCTATTCTCTGCACACTTTGTCTTCTTCAACCATACATATCCACCTCCATCTGACTAATCACCTCACTCCTGTCCTGTGTACACCTGTCCCCTGTCCACACCCCAACTCCACCTGAATCTACGGAAGGTAGGAACTGTATCTACACTGACGGGCCTGTGTTCCCAAGTCTCAGACACCACTCACACACACGTGCACTTGGGACACCTGCAGTTAGATCAGGAAGACCTGAGTTCGCCTTGGGGTCACACTCACTCTTTGGCCTTGGTGGCCACCAGGAGGCGTAGCGGGCGGCGGGAACAGAAAGACTGGTTGAGGATTGTCTCCACCTCAGAGAAGGGCCGCAGGAACACCAAGTCCTCATTGATGGAATAGATCTTCCTCCCCACCTGCAGGCCAGCCATCTAGAGAGAAGCACCAGGAAGCTCATTCATTCCCTCTGGACGAGTGGTAAGAGGTGTGTGAGCCCAGGCTCTGAGCTCTGAGCTGTAAATAAAAGATCAAGGAGGCAAGGGTGGGTGGCAATTCCCATGGGAGGAAATGGTCAGGGCCAGCCACTGCTTGTCATGGCACAAAGGTCAGTGGGGTGGCCACTTTGTGACCATGAGAATGTGACCAAGAATGTGGAATGAACATCAACATGACCCAAACATCTAGCCCCCCACCCCCAACCCCCACCTCCTGCTAACGCAGTAGGCCATGAGGTGCCACGAGCCAATTGAGAAAAGAACCCCTTCAAGAGAGACTTCCGCTTTCCCTGTACATCCCCAGGCGTACAGCAGGTGGCGCTGGTGGAACACGCCAGAACAGAAGTCCCATTTCCCAGCTACCCTGCATCTCTGACAAGTTCCAGACTAAGTTCCCCATAGAAGCAAATTAGGAAAGGCATCAGCCGGCATCCCAGAACCTGCTGAGCTGCCCCACCTCCAAAGACATGAAGGCATACCCGGCTGGGACACTGCCCCACTGAGTGAGTGGCCACCCTGGGTTCTCACCTCTGCCAGCAGACATGCTCAGATGGGACACTGCCCCACTGAGTGGACCCTGGGGTCTCACCTCTGCCAGCTGGGACACTGCACCACTGAGTGGCCACCCTGGGGTCTCACCTCTGCCAGTGAGCCCCTCTGCACAGACTTCACCACCACAGCCTTGTTCTTCTCCTCGAGATCGAAGCCGTAGTCGTCTTCCTGCGGCGGGATCTGAAAGCCCAAGGCCAAGACGCACTTGAGGCAGCGAGGTGGGAGCAATACCACCCTGCTCACCATGGACTACGATCCAGCAGCTGGGGCCCCAAGTCTGCAGGGTAAGGGTGCAGACTGGACTGCAGGGCCAGACCAGTGAACTGGAGTGACATCAGAATGTTGTGGGACACAGTAGGCACAAAACACATCTATGATGAATGAAGGGATGCCACCCTCTCGTCCCAGAGGCCAGTACTGATCACCTGTCAGCTTGCTTCTCCCACCCTCCTACCCCTGCAGCCCAGAGAGAGTCTCTCTGCTGTCTTCACATCAAGGGCTCAATAGCCCTTTAACACGAAGGGAAGAGATCCTATCTGCCAGAAGAATGGATAAAAGGGAACTGGCGGGACACTTTCCCCAGGGCAGGATGGCCAGGAAATGTGCTGGGATCCTGAGAGTTGGCGTGTGGGTACACACGTACCCACAGTGAGTCAGCAGGAGCTCCGTGGGCACTGGGGATACTACTGAACCTGCCCCACCTGTGCTGCTGATCGTGAGTGGAGGGGAATGTGCTCTGGGGAACACAGCAAGAAGAACGCCAGGGGGAGCAACACCCGAGAATCTCAGAGATGGGGGAAGTGTGCCAGACAGCAGGCACAACACCCAAGTGGGCTAAGATACCAGCATTCCTGACCTAGCAGGGAAATGTTCCCGACTGCAGACCCTCAAGGCTCCTTAATGCAGGCAGGACACAGACTCCTGAAACCTGCGGTGCTGTAGGTAACTAGGGAGGCACTGTGAGGCTATGGATGTGGGGTAGATGAAAAAGCAGTTGCACTTGCAACTCCAGCTGGGAGGAGTGCGATCTTGGCTTCCTGGGCCCGAGACACGTGCTTAGAGCTGCATGCCCTGCTCTGGCCACTGGCTGAAGCTGATCCGCTCCCGAGCCGGAGACTCGGGAAGAAAGGTATGGTAGTCCCACTGTGCTCCTACCAGCAACCGCTTGGCCAGGATGTTCTCCACCAGCTTGAAGTCATTGCGAAGCTGTTTGTTCTTGCTGCTGGTCCCCTCCATCTCCTCGTCGGCGTGGAAGCGGAAGTATTGGGATTCATCCTTGAATTCACTCTTCTCGAGAACTATAAGCCACAGACACACAGTACATGGCAGTGGCTCGGCAGCCTTTGCCAACCGGCAGCCACAGGCTAGAAGCAAGCCCTGGACAAATGTGACTTGGCAGAGAGAGTATTATACTAAAGCAAAATTGCGTACCAAAGTGTGAAGTCCACATGGAGGGCAGGCTATCTGATTCTTTAAAAATCTGACACGGCTCAAGCCGTGCGCAAGCATTAAGACCCGAGTTTGGATTCGCAGTAGCCATATAAATGCCAGGTGCAGCCCAGGTCTACCCCAGCTCTGGGTTCAGAGACAGATCCTGTCTCAAAAATCAAAATGAAAAGTGACTGAGGAAAGACGTCTAATGTCCACCTCTGGCCTCACGTGCACATGAACGCAGCCACACACATACACACCCAGGCTGGTTCCCAGCACCCACACTGGGTAGCTCACAACCACCTGCAAGCCCAACTCCAGGGAATGTGATGCACATGTGCGCACGCACACACACAAATTTAAAACAAGATATCATATAAAAAACAAAAAACAAACAAAAAGACCAGGCATAGTGGTGCACGCCTATAATCCCAGCACTTGGGAGCCAGAGGCAAGTGGATCTCCTAGTTAGAGGCCAGCCTGGTCTACAGTGAGAGTTTCAGGACAGCCTGGGCTACACAGAGAAACCCTGTTTTGAAAAACAAAAAAAGAGGGTACAGCAAAGCCCAGAGTTAGCAGCTGTCGAAGGCCCATGAGGCTCTGGGGTAAGACAGCCTGAGCACAGACGCCTCCAGACCCCACTTCTTCAAGGTGGCAGTTCCTCCTCCTCCAAGGAAACTACCTGTATGTGAGTGTTTCTGGGTTATGTGAGTGTGTTCCTGGGTCACCCCGATTACCTCTTCAGAACAAACAGACACACAAATTGCTACTTGCATCCGAGCGGGGCAGCCAGGCTCCAGGCAGCCTGCTTATTTAGTCTCCATTGTAAACATGGGGTTAGAGGATTCCAGAGCTGGAGGAAGAGTCAGCCCTGCATCTGAGCCGTGAAGTCCCAGCAGACATGCAGTACTAAGACTTCTGAGTCACCAGCACAGGCAAGGGAGGCCCTGCTCCCTTTTCCCAGCTTTGAGCACACAGACCTGGGTTCAAATCCCTCCATCTAATACTTTAACCTCTTTGTGCTTCAGCTTTCTCCTCTAGCAGAATAAGAAAACCAAGTTCCTGGGACGGTTCTAAGGCTACTACAGTGAGCCTCACTTTCCCTCTCTGCTTAAGTCCCTCCCTGAAGACTTCCACGGTTCTGAGGCTCAGTTCAGACGTGGCGGGAGGTGCCGTCCCTTCCTCCACTCTGAGCTAACCCTGCTCTTTTGCCACAGCCACACCCTAACTTTCAGCCCTTTCCTATTTTAGCACATATTTGAGTTCGTGGCAGGGTGCGGGGGAGCTTCAGAGCCTGCCATCTCCCTCCCTGAAGGGCCCTGAGGGCATCAGGGCTGCCCAAGTGCCCCTCCTTGTACAGCATCCCCAGACAGCTGCCTTCCGGGAACAAGGCTGAGTGGACCACAATTATCCTCAGCCACAAATGAGAGGCTCCTGCAGAGGGCAGGCGGCAGGGCCAGTGCTATCAGAGGGTACAAACGGCTTCTGAGAAGGAAACAGCCCAATGGGTGGCCAAGCCTGGTCCCTTCAGCTGAGGCAATGGGCAGCAGAAGGGACAAGACTGTAAGGCTCCTGGAGAGATGAGAGAAACTGAGGCTACAGGGGAGCTAAGCCTAGGGGAAGTGAGCTAAGGTGAGCCTAGACCTGGGCCATGGCCACAGACAGACAAATGGCCCCCAGCCCATTTTCCTAAATAAAGTTTTATTAGCACCTAGCCACACCCCTTTTGTTCCAGTGTTGTTGCAGAGCAAGTTCACTAACTCTGAGTTACAGCAAAGCACCTGGGGGCAAGGAGATGACCTGAGGCCTGCCAGGACCAGTCGCCTGCCATCAACTCACACTTCTGCAGCCTGTATCTGTGTCCAAGCCAGGGCAAGCCACCACAGCACCTGTTCATCAGCATGCACAAGACATGTTGGGTTGTCTGATACACAGAGTGGGGCACACATGCACATATGCCAGATTCTGAGCCCCTCCATGGCATCACCCGGCACCATGTCGGGCACACAGTGGTCACCCGTTGAAAGGGGACAGAGACTAGAAGGGAGAACACAGTTCCTCCAAGAGGACCAGCAACAGTGATGGGAGGCACCTGGGGGCAGGGGAGGCCAAGGCACAGCATTCAATGCTGAGACACCACATATGCAAAGCTGCCTCTTGAGGCCCCGAGCAGAGTTCTAGGCCCTGCACTTACCATGGTGCATGAAACCGTTGTTGCACAGACCCACGCCAAGCGCCACTGCCTCCTCTCGTGTCTGGCAGTCCCCCTGCAATGAACAGAAGGGGATGCCATGAGGGGAGCCAGCACTGAGTCCTCTAAGAGCAACCCATGGCAGGCTGCCACCCGGGAGACACAGGCTGCATGAGGGCAGAGATTTGTCATACTGAGTATCAAGGTCGCCAAACATGTTTGGAACCTACTCCTAATAAACTCCTAACAAGGGAGTCAAGCTGTTAGATATTTCTGGTTGCCTAACAACGGCCCTTTCCTGATCCCTCCCTAGTAAGGAAACTCTCGCCCCCTTCCACAACAACCTGGGTAGTTAAGGTGGACACAAGCAAAATCCTCCAGCAAGGGCAGTGTGCTAAGTCCCCTGTGCCCACAGACTGCTGCCTGGAACAAAGGAGTGACACACAGTGCTTCTGCAATCATTCTGGATCAAAATGTGACCGCAAGATAAACTACAGCACTGGTGGCAGAGCAGAAGGACACAGACAGTGGTTCCCAAAGACCTCACGTACAGCTTAGTGTGCTGGGCCACCAACCTCTGTGCTGCTCTCGTGAGAGGCACAAATCCTGGTCTGTTCTGTTCTCTACGTCTATAGACGTGTCCCTGGTGGCAGAAATGAAGTCTATGGTGCCTGAAAAGCCTGCAGCGGCTTCTGCAGACTTCTGGAAAGAGGACACCAGGGACAAAGCCATGTGAGGATGTGATGGCATGATGGGCAGAAGTCCGACTCATGCGGATGCCACTGAAATACTGACTGTCCCCAAAGTCACCCGGCTGCACATTTCTAGATATGTGGCCTCTGACAGTCACCTTTCATTTAGGTTTTCTGTCTTTATAACATATCAGCAGAACTTGGGACACCTGGCTAATCTCAAAGGATGGGGAGCAGGGACCTGACTCCTGGTGCCTGCCCTCAGTTCCCACCCCTCCCCAAACCAGCATGTTTGTGTTGCTTGCAGTTCAGGCAAGCTTTAAATTTGTATTCTCCCCCTCCCCTACTTCAGCCTCCCAAATGCTTCAAGCACAGGTATATCCCAACACAACGGACTTAGAACTCAAAAAAAAAAAAACAAAACTAAACAAAAAAAAAAAAAAAAACCTCACTGCTAACCAGGTAGAGAGAGGCCAGAACCTCAGCATGGAGTTGGGCAGGCAGGCTCAGGCACAGCTGCCCACTGAATCAAGGACTGTGATTGGGAGCACCTCGACAGCTAGGGGCCAGGCTCAGAGGCTTCCAGACACACAGGCAGCCAGCCCTTCAATGCAACTGTTACAGTACACAGAAGAGAAGGGCTGCCAGACACCTAGCCAAGCAGGCCTGACCTTCCTCGTAGAGGGTGGAGGAGGGTACTCCCAGCCAAAGGGACCTGATTGCTTTTCCAGCAGCTGTGAGGCCAGTCATGGGGACCAGGTGTAGGGACTCCAGAAGGAGTTGTGGGGGCAGATTGGGGACCCTGGGGAGGGGTTGAGAGACGCTTGGCCCCAGTGCTCACTGTATTACTAGCTGAGGATCACAGAGAAGACAAACAGCTCCTAAGAGATCCTAGGCCAGTGGCGGGGGGATGGCAAAATTGAGTTAGGACAGAGGAGGCAACAGGAAGGAACAGTCCACAGCAACTGCTCCTACCCGCAGGGGACTGACTGCCAATCCAGGTAGCCTTGGCTGGGTGCTCGGTCTAAGAGGACTAGTGGGCCTCTGGAGTCCACTCAGCTTGCAAAGGGCTCAGAACCAGCCTAGCCTGTCTGTCCTATCAGCAGAGGAGCCAGAGGCCAAGGAGGCTCCTCAGGACACAGGGTAAGCAATGGTGACAGATATGGGCGCCCCAGATGAGGACAAGTTGGAAGGGGAGGGAGAGGACAACTTGGGCAGTGTTCTCTAACTCATCTCTAGTTGCTGCTGTCTCTAAATTGAGAGTCATGGGGTTTCCCCCAAGCTCCTGGGAGCAAAATGTGCACACACCCCTGCCTGGCACACACCCCCGCCTGGCACACAGGAAAGCCAGCACCATCTCGTCACCTGGCTTTTCAAGGGACCAGTGGAAGCAAAACAGGGTTGGATGCACACAGAGAGGCACAGATCTCCACAGACACAACATGGACCACCTCTGCCCACCATGCCTACCACGCTCCATCTCTCCACTAACTGACTCCTTGATAGCTGGGGAAACTAAGGCACAAGCAGGAGGACTGATCCAGGTTGCCCGATGACAAGGAGGCTTTCTGAGGGTTTTGTGAGCCATCACATCACAGACAGGGAAACCGAGATTCCAAATGGCAATCACTGGCCCCAAGGTGGTGACTCTGACACACTGCATTTATCTGTGCCCACTCTCTGCATGGCCCATGTGGCCCCTCCTGTGACTAAGATGTCCAGACCATTAGCAACACCATCTGCTGGGCCCTGGTGATTAATGCAAGGGGTGCTCAGGGGATGCAACTGTCCACCTTCTCTGCCCTGCTGCTGGAGCTGGCCCTTGGGTCCAGAAGGCACAAAGGAGGAAGGCCAGCATGTGCTGCCCCTGGTCACCATCAGCCCATGGCTGGGTTATTATCAAGGCGGTGCGTCCCCACACAGCACTCCCTATCTGGCTGTGCACTCAGAACAAGTCACATGACCTAACCTTAGGTTCCCCATTTGTAACACTGGAACGGTTCAGTGCGTCCTGAGGGTCAAATAAGATGACACACCACGGTCTGAGGTCACACAAAGTATGGCTGGTTTCTCTGAACTAGGTACTCCTGACCTTTAGGGCCTCAACTCTGACTCACCACCCACGCTTGTGAACCTGTCCCCAAGCACCCCAGGCTGGATCCTGAGACATCCAGGACCCCTCAACACTCCTGGTCTCTTTCACATGGACTGGATTAAGCATTTAAGTGGGGCTCTTCCCGGTTGGTGACACCTGAGGAGACAAACCATTTGGACAGGGAGAACTTGAGGCATTTCTCCCTTAACATTACGTGAAATGAAAAGGCTCAACTCTCCCTGCTGCTTGCCTTTGACTGCAGTTCTGTGCGGGTGCAATGCCTGGAGCTGGGGCTGCCAGCGTGTGACGGCGAAGCAGCCAGCCAGATAACCGCGCAGTCGGATGGCAGAAAGGTAGAAGGCTGGGCATAAACACCATCACTGAGCACCAGGACACTACATGAAAGGAAGCCGCTGCCCAGGGACAGAGTTCCTTGCTGAGAGGTTCCCTGTGTGGTCACACTGTAGACACAGAGAGCAGAAAGGAGCTGGGCCTGCCCCCAGCTATGCTGCTGTCCTCAGCTACATGGCTAATCCCAAACCACACAGAGTCTGGGGCTACTCATACTCACTTGTGCCAACAGCCAGTCCACCAGCTTGCTCCCGGGGACCACGGATTTGTAAGTCTTCAGGTGGTAATCACGGTCCCTGGGGAAGAGGAGGACAATGAGTGGTGGCATGGGGGGGAGGCATGTTGAACAATGATTGGCTGCATGGGGGGGGGGGCGTGTTGGTTTCTGGAGCCTGCTCCAGCTGGAAGATCTTCAACAAACATGGAGAAGAGGTCGACCCACTCCTGACTTATGGGCCAGCTGCCCCACCAGAAGATGAAGAGAAGGCCTCGGGCTGCAGACACTCTCTAGCCCAGGGGACCTCTTTGTGCAGTCATGGCTCTTGAGGCAGCTTTGCCAGCACGGACAGGTTTGCCCTGGGGTGGAGTGCCACACTGAGGACCATGAGCATCATACAGCACCAGATGTCTCTACAGCAAGGACCTCTCCTGGCCAAACATCCACAGTCCATGGCTGGGGAACCTTGATTTTCTAAGGAGGGTGAGCAAGGCTCCACCGTTCCTCTGCTTTGTTTTGGTGCTGACACACACGTGTTCAAAAACACGTGGCTAAACGCAGGCTGGACTCTAAGCACAGAGCAGAGCCTAAACCTGGAGGGCACAGGGGCGTCCTGGTAAAGTACGCACTCTACATGGCTAGCCTTTGGGGCTGTGGGACCTGAGCAGTCCAAGAGTCACAAACTCAGCCTTAAGCTAACGAACACAGAGTTCTACAGCTCTGGTTGGAGCCGCTGAAGTATGTTCAGGATTAGGTATGGTCAGCTGTGAGACGAAGCAAGGATCCTAGTACATCCCCACCACACTCTAAAAAAGGAAAAAGGAAGTCAGGCCAGCAGGTTGGAAGGCCAGGGAAAGCCAGTAGGGAACAAACAGGCAGAGGTCACAGAGCCAAGAAGGCCGCTGGGCACCAGCAGATGTCACAGGGGCCCAGGAGTCCACTGGACACCGGCAGAGGCCACAGGGGCCCAGGAGGCCGCTGGACACAGGCAGAGGTCACTGGAATCCAGCAAGAGGCTGGAACCCTCTGCCACTACCTCCTAGGACCAGCACAGAGCATCAAAAGGAATGAGAGAGGAGGCAGGGCTGTGGGTGAAGCGTTTGCAGGGCCTGACCTCACAGACCACGAACTGGATGGACGAAGTCCCTGGGACAACAGTCATGTCGCCCTGTCCTTGTCTCTCCACCCACAACCACAGGCTTCCTAACAGAGACTGACCCACTCGTTTCTGATGCCAGGAGCCTACGAGCATACTTTCCGTGACTTCAGCACTGTAACTTTAAGCTGCTGGCGAGCCCCGCTGGCTGGAATAGAGACAGTCACTCAACAAACACTAGTGCGGGACTGTGCACTCGAGGTCAATGCCCTGCCACATAGCCATTGGAATCCAGGCTCAAGCAGCCCATAAAACCAAAATTTGACCAAAGTTTGATTAAATTAAAAAAAACAAAACGTCTAGACTCCGTATCCTGGAGCATTTGCAAACCTCATGGGGACAGGTGTACCTGGGAGTGACAAACACAGGCACAGAACACTAGAAAGTATGACTCTGGCAGGAAGTATGGAGAGTTCCTGGGTGGGACACGAGGGAGGGGGCCAGGACAGGCTCGAGGTGGAACTCAGTGGGGCGGAGCATGTGTCCCTTCCTGGGGCCCCATCCCAGGAAATTAAAATGTAAAGGCGGCCAGGGAAGCCGACCTGACAGGGAGGCTCTGGAAAGCCATGAGAGCCAAGGCTATGTAGGAGAGAGCATCCCACAGCAGCAGCAAGCGCAGAGACCCTGAGGTGCATCCCACTTCATACCCTGCCTCAGACAGGAATGGTGAGGCACAGGAAGGTGGAGGACTGTCCGGGGTCACGCAGCTGGGAACCAGTAGGTAGATCCAGTCAATGTCAACCTGCCCCTTACTATCCCTGCAGCACACCCGACAAATCCACTCACTTCATCCTGATGGCCTGACAGAGGAGCTCAGTGATTAACCCTGTCTGATGGAGGAGCCTGAGTCTCAGAGAGGTCCAGGTACTGGTAGGGCCATGCAGATACTGTCAGAAGGTACGCCATGGGGACTTACTTGATCACGGGGGTGTAGAGGCTATGTAGACGGCAGTAGAGTCTCACGCCCTACAAGCAAGAGCAAGATTTGAATCAGCTACGTCTTCTAGACTGCTGGGAAAATGAGGGTGGGCAGGGCAGGCTATGAGCGACATAGGCTTATTCTGCAGGGACATCCAGCTGGATTGGGGCCACAGGCTGAAGGACGTCCTACCTTGGACATGATGTCCTCCAGCTCGCTGCGAGCCTTGTAGGTGCCATCATCATAGCGGAAGCGATACATCACCTGTTCGTTCTTGAACTGGTGCTTGTCAGAGACTGGAAAGACCCAGGGACTGGTGAGCCTGGGAACACCCTCCACCTCCACCCTCTGGTCCCCCAGTACAGACTTGAGAGACACAGCCTGGGCAGTCCTGGCAGAGACCAGCAATCTAGCTAACACATGTGGATACCTCGGATTTGCCCTGCCCTTTGAATGGGAACCAAGCACTCCAGGGGAGAACCCACACTGCTGGGATCTGCACAGCTACCCTCCTATTCTGCTGGGGACTTAGACCCAGATGCAGATTCTGTGTACAGCCAAAAGTCCAAATCTCTAAGAACAAAGACGCTTCACTCCCACCTGGACACTCAGTGGCTTCTGGTTGGCTCGGGGGACCCACACAACCGCCAGGGTTGGACGAAGGCTTAGTGTGGCAGGTCCGTCCTCTCCACAGCACCAGCCATGGCTGGAGTCATTCGACAGTGACCGCCATAAGCTCTCAGACATCACAGCTGAGTCTTTCCCCAGCTCCGAGTCACCTGGTCTCACTCCCTACCATGCCCCTGTCCACTCAGAAGGCGGCCTCACTGCCTTCCTTGCTGCTCCCTGTAGACCCCTCAGCATCCCCCTGCCTAGATGATGACCACAAAGAACCCTAGAGCCCACTTGCCTCCCTCACTGCTAGGGGAGGTACCCCCAAGCTCCTGCTCAGAACTGAGCCCCTGACCACACTGACCACCACTCTGTGCCCTCCCAGCTCAATCATGCCACACCGATACCCTCTACTCCCTTCTTCGTCTCCCCTCCAAGCACAAGGTCAGCTCTGTGAGAACAGGACGCTCCATCTGTCCCATTCACAGGTGTGCAAGCAGTGTCTGCTGCAAGGGACATGCAACAGACACCTACAAGTTAGCTAAAACCTAAACAGAGGGCTTATTCTTTCTGGAGGGGCAAAAAGAAAGTTCTACCCCCTGGCCAACTGTTGTGAAGCATCCTCCCTTGCTGGTGCCCAAGGGAATACTCATTCTGCCACCTTGGAGAAATGTCATGAGGCAGCCGTGGTCCTGGGTCACCCCTTCGAAGTATGGGAGCAGACTTCTGGGGAAAGGGCCGCTTCCCCGCCTTCAAGCTACCGTGCCACACCTCTTCCACTCACCATGGTGAATGATGCCATTCTCCAGCAGGGCTTGGCCCAAGTTGATCCCTTCTTCTGTTTTGCTGATCTCGCCGATTTCCAGGAGCCAGGCGACAAACTCACTGCCAGGAACAGAAGATATGATGAGATGGTCCCCAGCCCTGGAACCAGAACCAAGCTGGCCTGGCCCCACCCACCCCAGGAATGATAGGCAGATCTTCCTGCAGGCACACAAAACCAGGAGCCATGGCCCAAGAAACAGTGCCTTTTCAGGTGACTAAGACCAGTCACACACAGATCTGCCTCATCCACCCTGGTGGTATTGTGGGGGGAGGGGGATGAATGAATGGGTGGGTGGCAGGCACATGAATGGACAAGCAGATAGGTGCATGGTTGGAAGGATGGTGGATGTTTGGTAAATGGAGGAATGATGGGGGCATAGATGTGTGAATGAATGATTGATAGATACACAACAGGTGGTCGGATGGGTGGGTGATGGGCTAGTGGGTAGGGAGACGTATAGATAGAAGGGTAAAAGGAGAGATGGATGGCTGACGGTTAGTAGATGAATAAAGGATGGATGGATGGATGGATGGATGGATGGATGGATGGATGGGTGGGTGGGTGGGTGGGTACACAGAAGGATAGGTGGGGTGGTTTAGGAGAGTGTGAATGAATAGTTGGGTAGAGGGTGGGTGGACGGATGACAGATGAATGGGTGGTGTGTAGATTATGAGGGGATGGATAAAGGGATGACAGGTAAGTGGAAGGTGGGTAGGCTATGGATGGATGTATAGACGATAAGTGATGGATGGGTGTGGTTAGACGGAGGAGCAGGAGGGTGAATGAATGATGGACAGATAGAGGACAGATGTTGGATGGGTGGCGGGAAGTACAGGAGTGGGTAGACATGACTCCATGGTAGATTTGTGGATGGAGGCATGAGCCAAGGGACAGACACCAGGCCATGTGATGTGAAGGCAACTGACAAGAATGGATGACAGACGAACCATCAAAGAGATCAACGCTGGATGGATGAGTAGAAATGGAGTCAGGGGGAGGGGCTGGCCAAGTGGACAGGAAAGGCTGGGCGGATGGTGGAAATACACACAGATAGCTGGAGAAGGGTGTAGCTAGATGGGGGTGAGCAGATACTAGATGGGGGTGTATGTATGTATGTATGTATGTATGTAGTATGTAGATGAAACACACAAAATCAGCAGGAGGCAATGCCAAGCCCAGAAAGCTGACTGGAGAGATGGCTCAAATCACATGCTCCCTGTCCTCACAATAATCCAATAGCTTCCCCTTTCGTCAGAAGGGACTTCAGCCCTGCCTCAGTTGTCCCACAGATCTGCCCAGATATATGTGCACCTTCATCAGCCACCCCCAATCCACATCCCCCCCCCAAAAAAATCCAACCAGGGGGTGGTGGCTCAGAAGGCAGAAGCAGGTGAATTTCTGTGAGTTCAAGGCCAGTCTGGCTACAGAGTGAGTTCCAGGACAGCCTGGGCTATATAGAGAAACCCTGTCTCAAAAAACAAACCAAACAAACAAACAAATGCAAAAAAAAAAAAAGTTCCTAGACTCCATCATGCCTCGGGGCCTTTGCAATTGCTGCTCGTCTACCCCGAAATGACCTTCCCTGGCTCTTCTTTCCATACCACCCCCAGGGCCCGACCCAGCAGCCCACCCATCCTGATGCCCTTCCATTCTGTGCCAAGCAGTCTCTGCAGCATGGCTTAATAGACTTCTATGTGCGCTCATCAGTTTCCTTCCCTGCCCACACAGACACCCAGAATGCAACCCCTGGATGATGGGGTTGATCTTATTTGTGGCTCTTTCCCTGACACACTCTGGAACTCAAGAGTCCTCTATGCAGCAAATGAGGAATGAGCAAGAAGGAATGTTCTAGGGTGCACAGGAAGGTTGGGGCACAGATGAGACAGGTGAGCTTTTCTGGCTCCAGGTGACAGTCCAGGGGTCAGACTCAGCCAGGCCTCTGAGGTCCCAGCCCCTGTGGCCATGTGGGCTCAGCATATTTCAGCCCACTGGAGTCAGCGGAAGAGGGTGAGCCCAGAGCAGGCAGGACCCACGAGCGTGGGCAGTAGTGCCCGCCCCCCTCTTTATGAAAACCAACTGTCCCACCTCCGGCTACAGCAGGGGGCGCTATTTTTAGCTTTCTGTGCTGACAGAAGAAGGGCCTGCCCTCATGTAGGTAGCAACACTGAGAGGCATTCAGAAAGCCTACAGGACACCCAGAGAGGTGGAGAAGAAATAGGTACATTTCTGGAACCCTAGGTGGGAACTTTCCAGGTTCTGTGTCCCCCTACACGACACCCCTGCCCCCACCTCTGATTCTGTTCTCAAAGTCTCAACTCTTGGGATAAGGCAAGAACGGCCAGCAACCCCAGAGGGCAAACAGATGTTGGTGTGCCCACTCTCAGAGGCTGGAGGCTGGAGACCCAGTCAAGGGCTGTTTACCAGCTGTCTTATCCAGGGCCACCCCTAACAAGGGGTCTGTAGCCAGAGTGGGGACAGGAAGTATCCCAAAGTGGCTGCAGGGGCAGAAGACAGATGGAGGACAAAGCAGAGCAATTGAGTGGTGACTGCCCACGCTGGGTCCTGCTGCCCTTTGGGAAACCAAGCTGGATCTTCAGCTTGCTGGGCAGAACTGAAGCAAAGCTGCCCCTTTCTGGGGAACAAGATGCAGCTGGCCACAACTCAACAGGATGTAGCTCAAACAACTGGTTTGCTTGAGGACATCTGGAATTAGTAGGTGGACTTTTTAATCCTGTGAAACTTTAAACTGGGACCCAGGGGGTAAGGAGATAAAGTTAATCTCTTCTTCCGCAGGAACCTCGAACTCTGAACGGGGGTGCTGGCCGGGAGAGGGGGGAGACTGTGCCAAACCAGCCAAAGCTGAAGCTATTGCTCTAAGAGCCCATGGCAACCCTGTGGGTTCAACTCTCCGAAAGGGGAGCACTCGATAGTTCCTACAAAGCTCCCAGTTGTTAAATGCAGCTGTCTAACCCTGTATTTTCTGAACCCCCTCTCCAGGCTTCCACTTGTACTGGGCCAGCAGGGTCTCAGGGTGGAGGAGGGGTGTTCCGAATTAGACATCAGAACGTACAGCAGCTCCGAGCAGGGAACGGGGATCTGACGGTAGCTCTGGGTTGGGTTATAAAGGGAAACAGCCTGGGTTTCCAGAAAGACGTTCCCTCCGCTGTGGGAGGCACTGAGACCAGGTGGGGTGCCCACGGGTGTCATGGGACTGAGATGGAATGTGGGGTCCACGCACAGATAGGCTGCTTCCACTCTCCCTTTCCCTGCCCGGTGGACATGGTTCAGCCTGCTGCAGGTCAAGGCCAAGGCTGGGCACAGGGAACACCTGGGCACACCTCTCATTCTTTTCTGAGAGCCACCTGACCAGCGGCCCTGTGCCACATACTCCCCAGAACCGAACATCCTTTTGCCTGTCTCCTGATCTTCATTGTCTAGAGCCTGGGTTTGATATGCACACCTGAGTCCCATGAACAAAGTCCCTGCCAAGGTCCATGGCAATGCCCGTTCACGCCCTGCGTGTGCGTGTGAGGCCAAAGGTCAACGATGGGCTATCTTTCGCCATCATTCTCTGCCTTATCTTTGAGACAGGGTCTCCATTACTGAGACAGGCTCTTGCTAGTCACCCCGGCCACCTGCCTTGCCCACTGCTCGAACCTCAGCCTCACGAGTGCCAGGTCTGCAGTGCTCAGTTTGGTCTCTGTTGTACACAGCAAAGTCTCCCACCTCGAAACTCCCAATGTGTAGCATGACATCTAACTACTGTCGAAGTTTGCAGCAAATGCTTTCGCCTTCAAGAAACCTCCCTGAATCGTCTGACTGGCACACCTTGTTCCAAGTGGTCCCAAGCCTGACAACTCATCTCTCTCAACTACTGAGCCCCCTGAGCACCTAAACGAAAACCTGACCCATGACTCAGCGCTACCAAATGCAGCCCTGCTAATTCCTGGGTCTCATGCCATCCCTTGCCACTTCAGTACCACAGCTCAAACAAGCCACCGGACTCTTGCATCTGTGATGCCCTACCCAGGCATGCTGTTCCTTAGGTCTTCTCCTGGCTGATTCTTGCTTGTCACACAGATCTTGGTTAAAATGTAACCTTCCTAAGAGGCCCATTTTACCTGGCTAAATCAGCTCCCCAATTCTCCCCTTACAGCATTCACTGGTCCAAAGGCTTCCTTCTTTAATTTGACCATTTGTCTACTGACCTATTCCTGTAGGGACGGTCATCTCCCTGTCAGCAAGATGTTTGTCTATTCCCTGCTACCTGCTGGCAACCAGAAAGGGATGAAGGGAGGGAGCAATTTTGTCTCTCTAGCTAATCTGAGGATTCTGGAAGGCAGGTAGACACGCACATGCACGCACACGCATGCATACGCACACGCATACACGCATACACACACGTGCACACGCATATGCACACACACGCATATGCACGAGTGTGCTTCCCACAGTACACAGATTTTATCACTGAAATGTGAAGTCTGCTACTTTCTGCATGGAGCACAAACTGGCCACTTCTTGCCACCAGTCCCTGTACCATGAAGCATGCATGGCCCAGCATGTGTTCTCAGTGCCCTGGCCAGCACCATGCTTAGCGCTTCTGCATTCCCACTGGGTTCTCCAGCCCTTCTTCTTCCTTGTCATTGACTGAGACTGAGTGACATTAACCCAGTGTCCAAAGTCATCCAGCAGGAAGATGGGGGAGTAAGACAAGGCCTCAGTCTGACTCAAAGCCCTGCCCTAAAAGGTTATGAAGATAAATCAGACAAACCACAACCAGGGAGTCCCTGTCCAGCAGCAGAAAGACACGGAGAAAGCAAAGATGGGGGGAAAGTAGTAAATATGGAAGAGAGATTAAAACGAAGCAAGCATGGAGGCAGTGAGAAAGAACACCAGCTCTGGAGTCACCCTGTCCTGAGTGTGAATCCCATCGCCACACATGGCGGTGTGACTTCACACAGAACCTTTTTCCTCTATATGCCTCAGTTTCTTTACCTTTAAAATAGGGACAATGGCAGTGACTTGCCTCACGGTGGTGTTGTCTGAGATTAAAAGCGACTGCCAAATGTGAATGTCAAAGATCTGACTGAGTGAGGGAGAGACCTGTGTCCCAGCCACCTATCAGTCTTACAGAGGGGACCAGGGCTCCTGGAGATTTCGTGAGCTACACATTGGCAGGGAAGGAGTGCTGGAAGCCCAGACAGGTGCAGAAGGAAGCCAAGCCTGAAGAAGCATGTTCTCTTAACGGGAAGTCAGGTCCTCTGGGCCCCGTGGTTACGTGAGCCGCGATGCTGGCTGGGGTTCAAATGGGCAGCAAGAGAAATCTCCTCTAATCCTGAGGACAGCCGGGCCTCAGAAGCCTTAATCACAGACAGGTTATCCCATCCGGCTGGGCTGGCAGGATGGCTCTCCAGTACTCCCCCAGGCAGAAGTGGGAGAGCTGCTAGAGAAAAGCCTTCTATGAAGTGGAATCAGGGATTAGCAATGGAGACAGCCAGGGCCCCTCTAACCTTTCAAGCTCCTGGACCCAGGTCTCTCCTTTCCACAAAGCCTCAGAGAGCCAGGACTGCTGAACCCCAAGGACAACGGATGTAGCAATCCAAAAATCCTGGTTTCTCCAAAACTCCCACCGCTAGCCTGTTTAAGAGCGGGCCTCAGGGCCGACCCTGGGCCATCTCCTAACTCCACAGGCTGCAGTGGACATGAATACTCAGCCGGACTCTGTATTTTCGTATTTCTAAAACCAGGTTCCTGCCTGGCTCCTTCCTTCACTGTCTCCACCCATGTCTTCACCTAGCTTACAGGAACCGACCCCTACCCAGGGGCCCCCACCTCTCTGACCACTGTCCACAGAGGCCTCTGCTTGTCCCTTCCCCAACACTGCTAGCCCAGACTCCTCTGAGTACATGGTAGCCTACAAAGCAGATCTCCTGACTCAGAGGCCGTCTAAATGCTTGCCCCACACGTTGGTCTCCAATCTAGTCTTTCTACCAGGACAACTGACACTATTTCCAGTTTTCTCTGTACCATGCAGGCCACCAAGCTCCAGCCTGCCCCAGACCCTCCGAATTCCATCTCCAGCTTCTAAGCACAGCACAGCCTCCTCTGCCTTGGCCACGGCAGAACAGACAGAGATAGGCAAAGTGTGGCCAGCCTGATGAGTCGGGAAGATCTCAGCTTTTATCATGGACTCCATTACAGGAAGCAGATTACACAGTGGGTCAGGAGCAAACACAGCAGGCAGAACTATGGCAGAACCCTGCCAGCCCTGACCCTCATCTGAGTCTGCTCTACAGGTCTGAGGGGGTGTAAGGTGGCTGTGCAGGGAGATCCCAAGCAAGAGAAAGGGTGCACGGGGCAGGACAGGGCAGGGCAAAGCAGAAGTAGGGTGGGAAAGGAAGGTGGCCAGCTGGGATCGGATGCCACTCACTTGCCAAGGAAGCACTTGGGCACAGTGCTCAGCTTCCGTCGGCGGTCTTTGATCAAGTTCACCTTCTTGCTCATCATCAGGTGGTACAGCTTCTCCCCCTTCTCCGCGATCATGACGTACGCGTCACGCTCCATGCCCAGCTTCAGGCCTGCAAGGGGACATGATTGCCAGGGAGTTACAGGAGGCAGTCTGGGGTTCTGGTATTCATGCCTGCCAACTTCACACTAGCATAGCCATAGAGCACTTTCTGACCCCTGGTCAATGTCACACACCTACCAGGGACTGCTCAGAAGGACTGGGAAGGGACCCAGGTTAAGTTCCAGGGTAACTGGTGGTCCTTAACTCAGAGTCAAGCCCCAAAGCCTTATCCTACCCCTCCACACACAGCCCTGCCCCTCCACGCCATCTACACGGGACCCCATCCTTAACTCTACTCATGGTCTCTCTCTGAATCCCACCCCATCCAGACAATAAGAGCAACAGCAAATGGGTGTTTCATGGCCTCAGATACATGCCCCGTGCTCCTCACAAAAGGAGCCACAACCATCCCCATTTCACAAACGGAAAGCTGAGGCCCAGGGAACTTCTGTTGTCAGAATAGGTGGCATCAAGATTTTATCCCAAGATGTTTGGCTCCATATCCTGACCTGGGCTATGACCACAGACCACAGTGTGGGCCCATCCCTGTGTGCCCAGCCCTGAGGTTGGACTTCAGACAACACTCACATCTAAGGACAAGGTCCCCTTGGACCACACACACCTCTTAATGACATATACCCAGTGCTAACCACAGCTCTTGATTCTAACCACAAAAGCGCAGATCAGCCCCACCCATCCAGGCCAACTCCCTGCCCCAGTACCGACCCCACCCCAGCTCTGAACAGTTTCAGACGTTGAGTCCTTGCCCACCCAAAGGCCAAAGACAGGAGCTTATCTCGCTTCCTGGTATTTTAATACGCTCTGGCTTCATTATTTAAGATGGGGAAGCGCTTCCTAAAGGCCCCACTTTCTCTAGGAAACGGGTGGAGACACAGAATGAGGACAGTGACTTGGGTGGTGTGAGGAGGGGAAGAGAGGCAGGTGGTCTGAGCCGTGCATGCAAAGGGCAGGTTTACAGGATCACGATGACCTCCTGAATGAAGAGGGACATTGAGGGGTGGCATCGAGGGTGTGTTTCAGCACTGGGTGAGTGGAAAGCAGGCTGAGCAGGCTCCAAGGGTGACGGAACCGTGGCAAATGTAAGGTGCCTATGGTGCATAGACCAGCTAGGGTTTCAGGTCAGCAGGATGTGCATGGGGGAAACTGAGGCCCAATTTGATCCTGGGTCAAATGAGGAGATGATGTTGAGTTTGCAACGATGGTCAAATCTAAGGCCTTGGGCAGCAGGACCACAGCCTCTGCAGCAGGAGAGTGAGTCCGCTCAGGCGCAGGTCATTGAAGTAACTTGTACGAGCACACCCAGACCCTCAAGTTTCCAGCCTGGTGGGCTCCACAGTAGTTCAAGGCAGAGACACGGGTCAGAGCCCACCCATCCCTGGTCTGTCACCTCAAACCCTGTGCTGTCTTTCAGTGAACCACTTTGGTTACTGTCCTGAGATGCTCTCTACCATGCCTAAGGGGCACCCTGAGGACCATCCCCCCAGACTCCCACTCAGGGACCAACAAACAAAGGTTTGGGCAAACATCTTAGCTGCAGGGGAAAGAAGATGCTGTTTCCAGATGCTCTGGTGACCAGTAGGCCACATGGGGACTGTGGTACAACTGACTGACCCCACCAGGTCCTAACATAGTCACAGATGTCCCCACCCATCAAAACACCTGCTGTGTGTAGCTTCAACACTTCTGCAAGGGACCAAGATCCGTGCCCTAGGCACAGTCCTCACCCTATAAGAACCCCATCAACCGCCTTGGTAGCCCAGGACCCGCCCAGGCACCCACTCTCTCGCTGTTCCCGCTCTCGGATCAGGGCATCCAACCACTTCTGTTTCTCCTCCGCAGTCTTGGCCATACACACAAACCACTTGTTCTTGGCCGTGTTGTGGATTTTCCAGCCATTGGTGACGGTGTAGCCATTGCTGTGGTAATCGGCTGATAGGGACGAGAGGCAAATGTGGGTCAGTACACAGACAGCTATGCAACTCCCAATAGCCCGCAAAATGATGACCACCACCAGGGCCAGGCTTGAGGAGCTAAACCTTCCCCCCAACCACCGTTTCCCGCTGGCTTCTCTCTCATAAGCAAAGATCTGCACAGTCCCTTCCAGCACCACAGTGACACAGGTGTCATGACCTCGCTCATGTGGGCACAAACATAGTAGTGGAGGAGACGCTTGCCCAGAGCTTAAGGGAGCAACCCTCTCTGACAACATGATAGCTAAACAGTACTTAGGAACATGTACTTAGGCCTGCAGGTGCCACAGCTCAAAACCACATTAGAACGTTCCCCAGAAGGCTCACAGAACATCTCCTGAGACGTGGCATCCCGGTCCCAGTGAATGGCGAAACTACCCTAAGCTTTGGTCACCTGCCTGTGGATTGTTCAGATAGTAGATGTTATACAGCCAAGGGAAGCAGGCCCCGCCCAGAGCTACACGAGGCAAGGATGCATCCCAGGGTCAGCACGCTGAACGCATGTGGAATGCAGACAGGGCACTATGACCACCTTACTATACACATGAAAAAGCATGTACACGGTCACATGCATCTAAAGCCATTTTATATTCATGAGTTTGAAAACCAGAGACATTTAAAGTGAAATACTGGTCAATGGAAACTAAGGAGATGATATTTTGTTTTTAGACAGTATCTCACTACATAGCCCTGGCCAGCCTGGAACTCACTATGTAAACCAGACTGGTCTCAAATTCATAGAAATCTGCCTGCCTCTACCTCTCAAGTGCTGGGGTTAAAGGTGTGCACCACCATACCCATGGTAAAAAAATATTTTAGGCAGAAAAAAAAAGGACTGCATTATAAAATGCCTAAAGTGAGGGGCTGGAGAGACAGCTTGGTAGCTAAGAGTATTGGCTACTCTTCCAGAGGACCAGGGTTCAATTCCCAGCACCCACATGGCAGCTCACAACTGTCTGTAACTCCAGTTCCAGATCATTCTAGGTCCTCCTCTGGCCTCCATGAGCACTGCACACACAACGTACACAAAGACATAGAGAGAGTGCCAGGGCAAGCAAGGAGGGGTTTAGCGGAGAGGGGCAGGGCCCACCTGTCCCATCCTCCACATTCTCCACTTCCATGACTTCGGTGTTGATCCGACCCCTGAAGATGTACAGGGAGCCATTGATGGACTTGGTCCTCTTGGCAGATTTCTTGCTCCCAGTGACCCTGAAAGACAGCAGGGAGTCAGCATCCCCTACAAAGGACAGCAACACAGAGAGGCATCCAGGGACAGAGAGGAGCTCTGGGCTAGGGTGAGGAACATGGGGTGGCTGCTGGTGGGCAGGCAACTGAGTGAGTTTCTTCTCTACTAATCATGGTTTCCCATCTGAAACATAGGTTAAGAGCTTGGTTGATCTCACAGATCAACTCTTCAGCTAATGGAGACTCATGGGAGACCAACAACAGAAATTCAGCACACTGGACTAGCTGACTCACACTCACACACACACACACACACACACACACACAGCCATCGTCCATCCAGCCATCTATAACCAACCATTTATTAACCATCTATCTATAATCTACCCACCAATCCAAATAACATTCATCCATCTATCTACCCACAAACTCATTCATTCATCCAGTCACCTCATAAACCAGCTCTCCATATACTCACTCTCCCATGCGTACATGCACCCATTCATTCATCTGCCTAACTTCCAATGCAACTACCCACCTGCCTTATCCATCACCCCCTACCCCAACACACGCCTTCACGCAGGAGATTTCTGTCGTCCATACATTCAGTCACCCCTGCAATCTGAACATGGGGTCTTTCACATTCATCTGCTGCCTTCCAAACCCTGATGCAAGAGTTTGGGGTTGGGGTAAGGCCAGGAGAGGCAGTTGGAGCACAGAGGTTGGTGGTATCTCATAAATGGGATTAGTGTATTTTACAAAAAGGCCTCAGAGAGATACCTTCCCCCTTCCACCATACACACAACAGAAAGCAGAGGAAGCCTACTGAGCATGTCTCCTGGTGCCTTGTCCTTGGACTTCCTAGGTTGGATACATTGAAAAAACTATATCCTTTATGATACCCAGTTAATGTCATTTTGTTACAGTCACCCAAATAAATTAAGAAATCAAACAATAAGAAAACAAACCAACAACAACATCTGGCAGGGCTTCCTATGGGCAGGGAATCAGGTAAGATGCAATACACTCAGTAAGTCCTTGGAAATGGCTGCTAGTGCCAGGCACTCTGCTAAATGCTGGACCATGGGGAAAGCACATGAAATAGTGGGGAACTTGTCTTGTGTTGGGAGAGGGGGTACGGAGCACACAGAGAAACACTGATTGCAGCAAAGGCCCTCTGCATCTCCTTGATCCACAGGGTGGACCTATCCTTATGGAGCCTGCTAGGACTATGGTCAGGTGTCTCTACCTGAGACAAACTTACTGCAGCTGGGTAAATTCAACAGTATGGACCCTGGACTGCAGGCTGGCCAGACCTCCCAGAGAATGCAGCTGTATGTGGGGAGACCTGAGCTTCTGTTCCACGGAGGAGCTGAGCAGTGAGGACTGGAGCAGCAGGGCACTGAGTATGTTTGCCAGACTCCGGCTCCCTGGGCCCTTAATGAGGGACAGACTGTGTGAGAGTTAAGAGGAACCATGTGCTTCCTCAAACACTGGCTGGCTGGACTCTGCTTTATTATAAATTTACAAGCATGTGTGTATTTGTATGTACACCAAAGTTCGCCCTCCTGCTTCCATGTACACATGGGTATGCATGTGTGTATTCCTGTGTGCACACCCGTGTATGCAGGTACACTGATGTGTGGGAATACATGTATATACATATATGTATGAACATGAGCATGTTGTATATGCCTGTGCATGTATGTATATGTATGCAGGTACAAAACTCCATGGGAATGCATGGGTGCACACATGTATGGATATGCATCAGTTTGTACATGGTGATCTGCCTGTGTGCATGAGTGTGTGTTTCTGTCTGTGAACATGCAGGTGCATTATGAACATACATACCTGGTCTGTGTCTCAGCGAACCCTAACTGACAGAGATTTTGGCATTACTTCTTGGAATAAGGAAGACGAACTGAGGAGATAAAGGTTTGGGACAGGAGTATGGACAAAAAGACAAGTCCAGCTCAGACACAGGTGACCTATGTGCAAAATACCCAAAGGAAGTCAAACAGAAATGGTCTCCTCTTTTTCACTCGTGAGCCTGGCACTGTCCCAGCCACTTCACAGTGAGGCCTAGATGGGGTCGTCCGCTCTGTAAAGCACTAGATGGGGTCGCCCGCTCTGTAAAGCACTAGATGGGGCCACCCACTCTGTAAAGCACACCCCATAGGACATCAGGGCTGCAGCCCACATAACAGACACGAAAACGGCATTCGCCTAAAGTCGTGCAGCAGCAGCAGGACCTGAGGGCTTTTAGCCACTATGACTCTGGCCTCTCAGAACACAGCAGGCAGCTATAAGGTGTAAGACTTAGCTCTTCTGGGCCTCAGTTTCCCCTTCTGTAACTGAGAGGGCTGACTTTTAGAATGTCCTCTTCCTCCTTTGGTGGCCAAAGGAGGCTCTCTGTGTCACAGACCGTTCCACCCACATCCCAGACAGGGACCAAGAGAGCCAGCACCTGCCTAGGCACATCGGGTACTTCCTGAAGCCATTCCAGTCAGCCAGGCTCCATCCACATCGGGTACTTCCTGCAGCCATCCCAGTCAGCCAGGCTCCATCCACCAGCACCTGACCCTGCCCACAGGCACTCAGTCTTCTGGCTGCTAATCTAGAAGCTGGACAGTGGCCTGTTCCTGGTCCTCCCTGGGGACAGGTGTGCCCTTCCCACAGGCCAGCGCCCTGTGTCACTAAGGAGGGAACAGCCTTCAGAGAACTTAGGATGAACACAGGAAGGCCAAAGATAGTCCCTGAAGAAGCCAAGATGGTGGAAATAACTGCTGTTCCTCCTAGGGCAGGCGATACAGAGGAAGAAGAGCATGGCAAAGAAGCCAGGGCTGGGACAGCGCAGCCAGCAGCTGGGAGTTAGTCACAGGGTTCTGAAGGGACATTCTGTTTCCAAACCCTGGTGCTCTGGGAAAAGTGCCTGCTTCTAACAGCCAGGGCAGGGAAGGACTGGGGCTGACAATTCACAGCAGCCTTAGGATGGTCAGAGGAGGCCTCTGGAGGTGACGCCAGCAGGACAGGTGACATGAGACAGCAACAGAGATCATTACAGAGCAAAAGCAGAACTCCTGGAGAGAAGGTAGGCTGAGCACGTCTACACTGGGAGATGACACAACGGGAGGCTGAGGCCTGAGCCAAGAAAGACCAGTCTCCAAAACAGAAAGGATGGCCAATACAAGGGGCTCTGTGCCCTGGGGCTGCCCACGGGTGGCACCAAGAACCCCAGGATGAGTGTGAGGTCCATGCGGATGGCACCAGCAGCCAGCCCCAACTTCGTGCATCAGACACTTCCTACCTTCACCTCCACAATGACCCTGGGAGGTACATTCAGGAGAATCAACTGAGGCACAAGCAGGAGGTCATGGAGACAGAGAAGTGGTCAAATTCTGAGGCAAACAAGCAGAGGACGGATGTGGTCCATTGTAGAAGAGGGAACCGAGGCTTCATAATACATATGGAATGGCCACCCATCCCCTGTGGCCAGATTTCCCACACAGGCTCAGGAGTTGGGAAACTGAAAACTGAGCGCTGAGACAATGGGTTTAAGGCCAGAAAGCCACAATGCTCTGAGACCGCTGCAGCCTCAGCCAGATAAGGCAGAGAGAAGCCTCTGAAGGTTGCTGTTTCACTCTCAGGACAACTCACAGAAAACAGAATGAAAGCAGGGGACACCGTCTGCTAAGATGACCCAAGGGGCTCTCAGTGAGGGATGTAAAGATGCTGGCAAACCGTTCTCTTCTCCCCCAGCCCAGCAGTTAGAGCTTTCTCCCCTCCAACTCTGCACCCTGGGAACCTTAGGATCTCAGATGCTGGTGAGCCTCTACAATCATTTAGAGCTATGCTGTATGACACAATGTTCCCAGGTCACAAGGAAAATGTGACTGGGACCCACTGCAGTGTAAAGCTAATACATAAACCACTTCAAAGACTGAACGCTAAAACATATGACAAAACACCTCCTTATTACTTCTCAAAACTTGTTGACAGTTACATACAATTACAATTAGATATAACATGTGAGCATCTTGGGTTGAATTCACTATTAAACCCCAGTTCACCTGTTTCTTTTTATTTTTATTTAATATGGTTACTAGAAAATTAAAATTAACATATTCAGCTTATACTAAACATTCATTTAGAACAACTCCTTAAATACTCAGAAGAAAAATCCCAAGGAGGAATGTGACAAGCCCGAGGTGTCACCTGGAGAAAGGGGCATTTCGCACTGGCCTGCCCCAGCGGATCACCTGGGCAACCTGGCCCAGTCCTAGCAACATACCTGGATTTCCGCTTACAGTAGACAAGCAGGTTGTCAAAGAGGAAGAAGGCCCTCTCCTGGATGTTGCCTGCAGAGATCTTCAGCAGAGTGCCCTGAAGGAGGAGCTGGGTGCAGATGTCCGTGAGGTTAGAGCCCTGGGGAGAGGATGGAGGGCAGGAATGAGCAGCCAAGAACACACCTGTCTTAGCGCCTTTCCTTGCTGCACAGGAAAGCACCCTGGCAAAGGCAACTCAAGGGAGGAAGGGCTGCTTCCTGCTCTGCAGTTCAAGGTTAACAGTCCATGATGGCGGGGTACTCAAGACAGTAGGAGCTTGAGGCGGCTAGATGCATCACAGTCACAATCAGAAGCAGAGATTTTGGGGAATATTAGCTGAAGATGTGCTACATTCGTTATGCTGTGGAACATTTGTTTAATGATGCAAGGATGTGTTGCATTCTTTTATGTTGCATTTGTTTAACTCTGTGAAGCTGCGTTACTTTGCCTGTCTAAAGCACGTGATTGGGCTAAGAAAAAGCTGAACAGCCAATAGCCAGGCAGTAGAAAGGATAGGCAGAGATGGCAGATAGAATAAACAGAAGGAGAAAAAGAGAAGAGGGAAGAGCGAGAAAAGGAGGAGAGGAGGATGCCAGGACCAGCCATCCAGCTACACAATCACCCAGTCGCCCAGCCAGACATGGAATAAGAAGAAAAGACATACAAAAATAGAGAAAAGTAAAAGCCCAGAGGCAAAAGGTAGACAGATAATTTAAGTTAAGAAAAACTGGCTAGAAATAAACCAAACTAAGGCCAGGCATTCATAAGAGAATAAGTCTTCATGTATTTGGGAGCTGGGTAGCAGACTCCCAAAGAGAAAAAGAAAAAAAAAATCTATACAGAGAATCATGAATACATGCTGCTGTTTAGGTCTTTCTCCATCTGTATAGTCCAGCATTCCAGACAGGGAAAGGCCCTGCCACAGCTAAGATAGACCTTCCCACACCTACTAATCTAACCCTGGTAACCCTTAAAGCCATGCCCAGAGGCCAAGTACTCCCTCACAGATCTACCTGGATGCTTGTCTCCTAGGTGACTCCAGATCCTGTCAAACTGACAGCACTAGCCATGGAGCACCCCTTCCTCCATACCCCTAAATCCCTATCGGCCTCCCAGGCAAATCTCTCAGCACACAGAAAGCCAAAACAGTCTGTCGGATGGCTGTGTGGGTCAGCACCATCAGTGGACTGCAGGTTCTACTACAGCTGACACTTAGGGGTGCAAGGAGCAGACACACCAATTCACATGGCTAATGGCAGACCCAGGGGGTCAGCATCTGGTCCTCCAGGGAGTTGAGTTTGTCTGAGTGTCCTGTGTCTGTCTTTCCCTGTGACCTAATTTGCAATCTGGCTTGTTAAGTCTCCCCTACAAGATCAGCGCTTCTGTAAGGACAGGGCCACCACCAAGTGTGTGTGGTGAGATCTCCAGCACCTAGCAACCTTCCCTGGGCTGCAGTAGGGGCTCAACAGATGCCAGGTGGGAACCAGCGGGGCAGAACTTTGGGAGTGCTAGGTTCACTGAAGGCCCCTGGCATCACTAAGAGCTGTGGGATAAGCACCCTGTGTCAGTGCAGCTAACACACAGGGTGTGCATGAGGTTGACTGAGCACTGTAAGACTTGGGGCAGAGAATTAGGAAGGTGCCAAGGAGGGGCAAAGACAGGGACTAAGAAAGTGTCACTCTGAATCCTCAGAGCCAACACCTACTCTATGAAGAGTCCTGGCAGGGCAGGGCCAGATTACACAGATCCTAAGAGCTGAGGAGAGGGAGCTGGACAGAAATACACAAGTACAGAACACCCACTGAGGCAACCAACAGCCTTGCTCCCCTGCATTCATCTTGGGGAGGGAATTTTGCAGGCACTGGCTGTCTGACCAATGAACTGTATTTCCCAGCTTCTTGAGCACCAAGCATGGTCAAGAGACCTAATCATGCCAAGAAGCCAGTGACATATCACTACCTTCCAACCTCTCTCGTACCTTCCATATCTCTTTCCACAGGGAAAGAACAGCCATCAGGTTTAGGAAAGGACACTGGTGGTAGACAGGCCCAAGGCATAGGAAAAACACAGTCCTGTTGGATCAGAGCCACCTACCCAGCCTGGCTGGCCACTGGCCACACATCCACCTCTGCACTGCTCACAAGCTGCAATGTGAGCCCCTTGGAGCTGCTCCCATCCCCACCACAGCCCCATGGCAGACAGTCCAAGCCCATGTGTACCTAGATGCTGCAGGGAGCGCAGGACAGTGGCCTGTGACACAGCGGGAAGGCTGGTCATGTGACCTGCGTTTTAGGCAAAGCCATGTGCAGCCCCCACAGCCAAAGGAGCCAGATGCCAGGTCAGCTGCCTTATCTTGACTGCTGAACACATCAACCTACCAACTCAGGCTGGTGACTGGAACCTCCCTGCCCAGGAAGCTGCCACCACAGAAAACAAGACCCTCATGGGGCAGCCCCTCTCCCACACAAGTGGGAACCTTTTCTCTCCCACTTTCCAACTTGATCGAGGCCAAACCTTTATACCCATTCCAAAGCCCATCTGCAAGGGAGTCTGGGAGCTGGGGCTCTCCCAGAGGAGATGGCCAGTGAAGGAAAGTGCAGGGGACATGTCACCTGTATTCTCTGAACAAAGCCCCAGTCTTCTCTGCAGCTGGGCCCTCAACCCAGGGTGGGGGGGAGTACAAGAAAAGAATACTAAATCCCAGACATCCAGGGCCACCCAGGGCCTGGTGGGTGAGGGGAGGGGGTGTCCAGACAGCAGTGTCTGACCCAGAATCTTTCATCTCAGCCCCTAATCTCTCACTCCAGCTGAGCTGCCCTTCAGACTCGGCTGTATTTTTCCATTGTCCTTCTATAGACACACAGGAAACATTCAATAATGGAAGCAAGAATGAGGGTTAAGAAAGTCATTTGGTTATTGGCTGAGGGGCGGTTCAGTGGGTAAAGGGGCTTGCTGCCAAGCCTGATGACCCTAAGTTCAATGCCCAGGTCCCACACGGTGGAAGCAAATGAGTCGACTCCCACAAATTGTTCTCTGACCTCTATACATGCGCTGGGGCACACCGTGCACACACCCACAAATAAATGTGATTTAAAGAAGGTCAGTTACTTACAGTCTGGGGCGATCCGTCCCACTAACAACCCTGAGAAATAACAGTTGGATCCCAGGGAAATAACACCTGCAACAGATGCAGGTAAAAAACAAAAAACAAAAAAAAAAAAAAACAAAAAAAAACAGGGTACCAGGGTCAGAGAAGTTAAAAGTCACTCAGCGAGCAAGGACATATGGAACCAGAGTTCTGACCTGGGGTGGTGTGGAAGGCTGACACTGCCATCCTGACAGGGTCCAGAACCCCCTTCTAGACTTCTAGCATTTCTCTGAGAGAGTTTCCAGATTATGCTTACTAAGGCGTGAAGATCCACCTAAAATGTGGGTGGTGTCACCTCCTGAGCTGGTGTCCCAGACTGCGTACAAAGGAGCAGGGAGCTATCTCGTTTCTGCTTGCTTCCTGTGGGTGTGCCGTGACCATCCGTGTGAAGTGCCTGCCCATGACTTCTCTACCATGATGGACTGTGCCCACCAACTGAGCCACAATAAGCCTCCCTCCCTCCCGTGGTTTCCGCCAGGTATTTGCCACGGTCGCAGGTAAAGAGATGTGTTCAGATATGGAAGTACTGCCCTTGATGCTGGGAGCATAAACGCCAAGACCTGTAGGCAGCGGGTAGGTCAGGCACAGCACACTTGGTGAGGGAGTGTGGCCCGCGGGAATCTCAGTGGCAGCTGCAGGGAAACAGCAGTTCTACCAATCTGTCTACGGAAATTTGAAATCTGTGATTTTATGTTTCATTGAAAATCAGCTAAGCCACTTGTAAGCAAACACAGGGCAGGCCAAACAAAGGCACCAGGCTGTGATCTGCATTGCAAGTGGGGGCCCAGCCCCCTCAGCCCAGGATTCTCCCGCCTGACCACGTACCTCCCAGCCCTCTATGTGAGACTGCAGCTGCTCCAGCGCCTCCAGCTTCTCCATCTGCCTCTTGGTCTCATTGATGTTGGAGCAAACCGTCTTCATGGCCTGCAGGGCACTCTGCACCGCGGGGTGGTCAGGGTGCTTGCCAGGGGTTCTCTTGGCCAGCTCCTAGTGTGGGAGAAGGCAGAAAAGAGGGACATCAGTCCAGGCACATCCTGGCCAGAGGTGGAGCCGTGTCGAACCAATGTGCTGAGGAGGTGGTGAGCTAAGTTCACACAAGCTTACGCATTCACATGAGTGTCAGTCTTCATAGTGAACGCAACTAGACTTGGGTCACCAAGAATATACATCTCTGGGTATCTAGGAAGGTGATTCCCCAGAGGTTTAACAGGGTGGACCAGCCCAGGAGGCAGGGGGTGCCATCTCACAGGCTGGGCTTTCCAGACTGAATAAAAAGGAGAATGGGAGTTGAGCACCAGCATTCATTTTCGTCTGCTTCCTGACTACAGACACAGGAGACCAGCCACCCCACTGCTCCTGATGAACTACACCTAAAGTGATGAACCATAATAAGTCCTTCCTCCCTTGAGCTGATTTCATCAGGTCTGTCATTCCATGGACAAAAAAGTAACTAAGACATCCATTTTTTCACTCATTCATTAATTCATTATGTGGGCATCACCTGAGTGTCCTTGAAGTCAGAATCTGAATACATAAGAAACAGAAATAAGACCACCCTAGCCCAATACAGAAGAGAGAGACAGAAAAGCGAAGACAGATCAAGTGTCTGTCACAGCAGTGAGGAACTCTGTGAGGAGCTAGATTAGACATCAGGAAATGAGCTTCTGACTGGGAGGTCCGATACACTTAGGGAACAACATGGCAGACAGAGCAGCTGCAAAGGGAATAAGGTTGGAAAGACACCAGGCAAGACAAGGAATGGTAGGTGACTGGGGGGCAAGGTGAGGAAACCACAAGACAGAATAGAGGTGGCCACAGACACAATTGTTGCCCCAGCTTTCATGGTGAAATGGGTAGGGGGAAAATGCCTCTTGGGGTACAAGTGTGGCTGAGTGGTAACCATTTGCCTAATGCGCTCAAGGCTCATCCTGGGTTCAATCCCCAGAACATGAAAGAAAAATAAATAAATAGGCCTCTCCTTCAGAGTACAGAGTACAAAAAGCACCCAGCCATTTCTCCACCCAGGACCCAGCTGCCATCAGTTTGGCCCTTCCCTACACACTCCCATCTCAGACACAGACAGGGGCCAGACTGTGTTTTCTAGAAACATGGCCTCATGTCATCTAAGCTAGCCTCAAGCTCACTATGTAGCCAAGGAACCTTAAACTCCTGATCCCCCTGCCTCTGCATCCTGAGAGCTGGGATTAAACGCATGCACCACCGTGCTCAATTTATACAGTGCTGAGGGCGGAAAGCTGGGCTTCCTGCATGTTAGGCCAGCACTCTGCCAACTGACCTCCAGCTGATCTCAAACAAAAGGTTCCAGCCACTTGCTAGGTGTGGTATGTGAGACATGGAGGAGACTTATGGCCAGCAGTGGTGGGGACGATGCTGAGGTGGCGGTGCCTATGCCAGATCACAGCCTTTCTCAGTCAGTGCATAAGGACAACATCAGAGAAAGTTCCTAAACCGGACATCACCAGATGGTCCAGGCTCTGCCACCATGCATGTCTCCATTCCCTGTATTCACCAGCAATGTCCCCTGGCTTTCCTGCACTGGATTCCAGAGTGGTTTTGCATGCTAACTAGATAGACATGATTCCTTGAGCATCACCCCCTACGAACCTGTCACTAGTAAGCCAGTGATGATGAAAATAACACAGAACACCCCCAGAGTACCCTGGCTGAGCTTGAAAGACAGGTCCCAGACTTTCTAACAGAGGAGACTGTGGTATCCCCAGCCATGGGGAGGAGGGGCTGGGATCTGAACTCGGATGGCCAGCTTCCTCACGGATAGGACAGCAAGGGATAAAGCAGGTACCAGCTGCACTCTGGTCAGGCCAGCAAAGTCTCAGGAGGCCAGAATGGCCAGCAGCTTCTTCACAGACAGCAGCTGGCTCCTGCTTGTTGAAGTCCAGCCCCTCCTCAGAGGGGTCCTCTACAGGGCAGCCAAGGCCCAGTCAAAAGGAGAAAAGGGCCGGTTCCTGTTCCCAGCTGACTGCCCTCACCTCTATTTCTGCCTGAGGTCAGCAATGAGGGTGGGAACAGAAACCAAGCACAAAGGCCAGACTGGTAACTGGCCCAAGCTGCAGGGGAAGTGCAGACTTTGGTGTCTAGAGTCACAGGGGAGTATTGGCTACACTCCAAGAAGCTCCAAGAACCAAGAGCCATCCCCGTCCCGAGCCTCTGCACAGGCTGCTTCCTTGGGCCATCTAGCCAGGCTCTTAGGGGGCAACACCACACTGCGAAGAGCAGGCTGAGGGTAGTGGGGGAGAGCTGAGCGGCGGGACAGAAAACTGCAAGAGCGGCCTGTTCACTTCCAGCCTCACTGCACACTCCTGGGGGCAGCCTTCTGAACAAGGGTGCAGGACAGTCGCGCATCCCTGTGCAAATCAAACCAGGCCTCTTCCTCTACTGCACCAGAAACTAACCCGGAATGTACTGAACCCCAAATGGAAGAACCGAGACCATACAACCAAGAGAGAAGGATGCAGAAAGGAGCCCTGGTCACCTCAGGTCAGCCAGTGTGTTTCCAGACACACTCACATGTAAATCAGCCTTACAAATGTGACACTCAACTTCATCAAGTTCAAAACCATCATGTACCAAGGACACCATCCAAGAGGGGGGAAGAAGAGTCAGTGGAGCCATTTCCAAACTAGACAGATGCCACAACCAAACAGCAAGACAATCCAGGGCTCGGAAGAGGGCTCGGAAGAGGGCTGGGGTGGAGGGAGTTAAAGCATTTGCAAGCAGGAAGACCTGAGCTTGGATCCTCAGAGCCCATCTAAAAAGCCAGGTGTGGTGGTGTGCACCTATAAGCCCGGAGATGGTGAGATGGGAAGTGGAGACAGGTAGACCATGGAAGCCTGCGAGCCAGCTAGCCCGGCCTACACAATGAAGACCAGAGCCTATCTCACAAGATGGAAGGTACCCAAAGACAGACACCCAAGGTCATCTTTTGACCTCCACCACATACAACCTTGCATGCACGAATATGCACACACTCACACACACACACACACACACACACAAAATGATAAAGTAATTTTAAAATAAGTGATGTGTGTGAGGGGCAGGGAGCTGGCTGAGCAGTTAAGAACACTGTTGCTTTGCCAAAGGACCATGATTCAGTTCCCAGCACGCATATTAGGTGACTCAAGGACCTGTAACTCCAGCTCCCAGAAATCTGGCCCCTCTGACAACCACAGGCACAGAAGTAAAAATAGGTGAAGAGAGCCACCGACAGACAAAGGAGGCTGCTCCCACACCCAGTCACCTGTGTTTACCCCTGGGAACCGCCTCCCCCTCCCCCCAAGTGTAAAAGGTGAGGATTTCCTAGCCAGTTCAGAACTCAGCAGGATTCCGGTTGCTCGGAGTCAGAATAGAACCAGGCTCCAAGGAGACAGACTCCCATCTGAAAACTCAGGGACCCACATCCAACGTGAGATAGCTGTGTGAACTTTCAGGGCCCAAAGAGGTACTTAGCTATTTGCCAAGCAATTTTGTGGGGGAGGGGCTATGACAAAGAAGTCACTGGGCTTTTCTGGAGTTCAGAAGGTCAAAGTGTGCAGATGCAGACTGCAGCTGAGTGGAGTAATCACACCCTTGGGTTTGATTTTTCCAGGAGAAAGAGGTCTGCCTGATAAGGGCATGAGCACCCCATCTTAGAGGCATCAATAAGAGAGATTCAGGCGCTGCATCTTGCTACTCCAACAGCATCCCAGGTGCTGCTGCCAAGAGATGGACACCAGACAGCTCACTTCCACCCTTCTCTGCCGTGTGACCTCGACAAGTGAACCGAACTCTTGGGGGCAGAGTGTGCTCACAGTGAAATTGGGTCACATCCCCAGCTGACCCAACAACAGATGCAAAAGTGAATGTAAGCATCTTCTCAGACCAAATGAGCACTATGTTTATCATCGTTACCATCATTTCCATGACAACAGTAATGCAATTGCTGCTGTCTCTATACAGTGAGAACAGCATGAGGGCTGTTCAGGTTCAGATCATATAAGTGGCAGGTAAGAGCCCAGGCTATGTACCCAGCACTGTTACCAACGTCACCAAGCATTTCCACTCCAATGAAGAAACTGAGGCATGATCAGCAGAGCCTGTGAAGGCCACAGACAGGAAGTGAGGCCTGGTAGATGCTAGCTATGGTTACAGATCTCCTCCTGTTATGGGGGAGGGGAGCAGAGAGCCACCGCACAAGCCAGGCTGTGGCCCTCCCCAGCATCCGCTCCAGCCCGCGTGGTTTCATGAGTGGCCTGGGGTTCCTGGAAGGGAGGAAATAGGGCAAAAGGCCTGGGTTTCTGCAAGCCACTTCATGTCTCTGCCCCTGCAATCATAAGTACCAAGATAGTGCCCACAGGTAGGACCCTGAGCAACTCCATTCTGCCCCCAAAGTAGGGGTGGTCCTGCCAAGGCATGACCACCAGAGTACAACCCAGAACATGAGCTTCCAACCCCAGGCCCAGCTGGACGACAAGCAAAGGTGGTGGGATAAGCAACCGCTTGATTGTTCTGTCTCCCTGGGGCCCAACTGAGGTTTACAGGAAAGCGTGAAGAAGAATGGGGAGCCAATGTGCCATGAAGCCCACAATTCCTGACCCTCTCCTGGGCTCTGAGTCCCAGAGAAGCTACTACTGTCAGGCTCCCAGTGGGGTTCAAGTCAGAGTCTAAGTCTTCCAGCTTCTACCTCAGGAAGGGACCCACCCAACAAGAGCTTTGGCTGAGACTCGGGTTGTTCCCTGAGGATGTGGGCTGAGGCTGCGGTGCCTGAGCAGGAGCCACCTGAGCAAAGGGTCCGCTGAGTTGGAAACTTTAGAAAGGAACAGCTGGAGACACTGGCCCTGGATGCCTTGCCACAGCCCCAGATAACGCTGTGGCTGAAGCCAGTCCTGCAGGGAGTCCTGGCTGTTCTGCATTCTTTTCTGAAAAAGCAAGTTTGAGTTAGGTTTCCACAGTGTGGAGGTGGCTAATGACATGAAATGATAATCGGGTTTTCCGTCATCAACTGTGGGGTAGACAAAGCTGGGTTTGTCACTGGGAAATACACTGAACCCATCACTGCCCTTACTGGTAGATGCCTGAAAGCTGAAACAAATCAAGGACGCCATGCCAGCACCTCCACAGAGAAAGGGGGGCCTAGCAAGGAAGGGGTGTCAAACAGAACAACGCCCCCACTTCCTGGGGCTGAATATAGATGGGGCCTCCAACTCAAGCTCTGCTCACAAAGGCCCCTGCACTAGGCTTTTCAACCTAGCTCAGAGGACACAGCCCACTCTAAGTGCAGTTCTGGGGTCCCTCCAGTAATACTGAGGGTGACAGTGGGATGTAAGCAGAGAGCATCTTAGGGGGTAGAGGTCTGAAGGAGAACGGCCCCCACCGGCTCAGGGGTTTGAAGGCTTAGTCACCAGGGAATAGAACTGTCTGGGAAGAATTAGGAGGTGTGTGGCCTCAGAGGAGGTGTGTGCTGGGAGGTGGGGACTCATTGCAGGCGGTGCTGCTCCCCTCCCTCTCCCCCACCCCCTGTGTCCCGCCCCACCCCGTCCCCAGCTCTCAGCTATTTCCCCACGCTTTCACCACACTCCACCTTGATGACAATGAACTTGCCCTCAGAAGCTGGGAGCAAACCCCCAGTTAAACTTTTATAAGTTGCCTTGGTCATGGTGTCTGTTCACATCAACAGAATGGTGACTCCTCAAAGAAAAGGTGTGGCTGCGGAGATGGCTCAGTCACAACCTGAGGACCTGAGTCTGGATCCTCAGCACTTACATTATATTTTAAAAAAATAAAATTAAAAAAAAATTTAAAAAAATCAGAGCCAGTGAAACGATGCATGCTTTTATTTCCAGCACTCGGGAGGCAGAGGAAAGAAGTTTGAGGTCAGCTGGGTCTACAAAATAAGGTGGAGATCAATAGACGACATTTGACATTGACCTCTGACCTCCCAACAAATGCATATGAACACACACACACACACACACAAACAAGTACATAACACATACACACATACCACACACACCAAAAAAAGAAAAGTGGGAAAAGAAAACAAGAAGTGAAAACTTCTAGAACTTGAAAAGCTGCCCACCACAGCAGAGAAAGCCTTGACACAGGCAAACTATATGAAAACTCGATGCAAATATCTTGAACAATTCTGCCCCGTGAGATCCAGGAACCCAAGCTTCCAAGATGAGCAGAGATGGAAACAGTGATGTCGGCAGACCCCCCTGCTCCTAGATCCACCCACGCAGGAGCAAGGGCGCTGGCTGTTCAGGTCCAGAGTTGGCAGTCGCACAGCTAACCTCACCCCAGAGTCCTCCAGGCCAGTCCCCAGCCCGCATAGCCCACGTCCACCTGACAGTGAACGATGGGCTGCAAGGTGGCTTCCCCTTACAGGACCACATGCCACAGTCCTGACCAGCTGTGCCAAGGCCATGCTGCCCAACTCATTTTGGGACTGCTGTGTATGTGCCTGTGTGTGTGGTGCATGCTCAGGTACACCACAATCCTCTAGATTCCACCAGTTAAGCTGGAGGGCCAGCCTCCCAAGGAAGCCATTGCAAAGGTGTCAGCACCAGGCACTACAGAGATGGTGTTCCAGAGACAACACGAAGACTGGTGACACTTCCTCAGACAGCTGCAGCAGGAGAACAAGAGGGACTGACCCCCACCTCAGCATGAAAACCATCCTAGAGAGAGGTGGGAAAAAATGACGGTAGGGGGCGAAGAGAAGGCAGAAATACAGGCCACACCAGGCCCCAGCTACTGGGGAGGCTGAGGAAGGAGCGGAGACAGTTCAAGGCCAACCTGGACAACTTACTGAGACCTGCTCTCAAAATAAAAAAGGGTGGGGTATAGTTCAGTGATCAGGTGCTTACCTAGCATATGGAAGCCCTGGGTTCAGTCCCCAGGAAAGAGGGAGAGAAATATACACAGACAGACAGACAATTCCTACCAATACATACAATAAACAGAAAGCAACTGAGCTATGGTCACATCATCAGATCAGATTGCAAACGGAGCCTTCCTAGTGTTCCCAGACCCTTCTTAAACCTAAGGACAAGACAGCTCAACTGTAAGAGGCTGAAGCAAACGCGTGTCGCTAATCAGGGTGGAAGCAGACCTGATGTCAATCAAAATAGCTCGTGTTTACTGAAGAGTCTCAGAGGTCCCTCCACTCCTTCATCCGCCCTCTTTACAATAACTATAACTACACTACTGATACCAGGAAACCGAGGCCCAGTGCTTCAGTCACATCTCAGACATCTAGCAAGAGCTGACAGCATGAGACTACACCCCGGGTGTGACTGTGACACAGGGTGCCAACACAAGTCTCCCATACACTGTCCAACACACACAGAAAACCAGAATTGTAAGCACCATCTCCACTAGGGAAGCAAAAACAGAGAGGTCCAGCAAACTCCCCGGTCACAGAGCTAAAAGGTGGCAGAGAGAAAGTAAAGCAGGACCCTGGAAAGGTGATCTGGGCACACCCCAGGGAAGATCCGATATGAGAGCACAGGAAGACACTTTCCGTGTAGAGGGGGTGAGAGCTGAGGGGAGCAGTAGGGGTGGAGGTAAAGGCAGGGAGGCCCGCTGGTGTTGGGGTAGCCTCAGGAGAGACAGAGTGCAGGAGTCAGCAAGCTGCCAGCCCTGGGCAGGCTCAGCGGAGACAACAGGGCTTCTTCACCAGCTGGAGTGGAGAGGGAGAGTGGGGGCCATAGATGACCCAAAATTTGGACTGAGAAGCCTCCAGGATGAAGGGGCTGATTCCTGGGATGGAGACAGGGAGTAGGCTGGGAGGGAAGCCATGCTGGGGAGGATGAGAATCAGCATGTGGAGAACAGGGATGTGTGTGCTGAGAGCTGTGGATGGTCATGGCAGTGTCCTAAATGTCCACCAGCCAATGATTGGGCAGTAAGGCATGGCCCAGCTTACAGGGGAGTGCTGCTCAGTCATGAAAAGGGAATGAACTATGAACCCAGGCCACAGTGTGAAGTACATGATATCAACTGAAAAAAGGATAAGATTTATGACTTCTTCTGTATAAAGCATCCAGAAAAAGTAAATTCAGAGACAGAGGAGGTGGAAGGAGGTGGGCACACACTGTTCAGAGGACGGGGCCTCCTTCTAGGGTCCTAGAAACGCTGCAGGCTTACTGTGGGTTTTGGTGGCTCAATCCGTGAATATACTTGTGATTGTTTTGTAAGTCACAATGGATGAAGACAATTCACGACTGAGACAGGGCAAAGAGCCCATGATGGAGCCAGTGGCACCTACATCAGAGGTCAGGGACGTAAGGAGCAAAGGAGACCGGGAACTAGTGGCCAAGGTCCCTCTCAGTCACCTAGGACCTCCTGCTCATCCCATGACACTCCAAAATCCTTGTAGACCCACCAAGATCTGGAAGCCTCAAGGTCCGGGTTGCAGTCTGTCGCCCCAGCTGTGGACCCAGGGCCATGTCAGCAGCCAGGACAAGCAAGGTCACAGCAAAGGCCAGGTGCAATCAAAAGGGCCAATATCAGCTGGCTTCCCCCAGGGACCTGCTCGCCACACATCAAGACGTCACCCGGCTCTGAATCATCTCCCTGGAAACATTGATGGAAAACTCAATAAAGCCTGAAAACGCCAACAGTCTATCCAGAGCCTGGGTTCAGGAGCCAAAATAGAATGTTCTGGCTATTCTTAGGCAATGTTCAAGTTCAGCTTTTGGGGCTGCTCCCAAAAGGCTTTCACTATTCATCCCCCACCCCAGGCTCCCCAAGCCTGCAGCCTGCACCATTGGGAGCTGAGTGAGAACAAGGAGGCTCACAGAACTGAGGACATCTGGGGGTGCATGTGTGCGTGGCTGAGGGAGCAGGCTGGGGTTGGAGTCAGCTGCTGTGTGCACAGGGTCATCTTTTAGAATGGCCTGGAAACTGTGAGCAAAGGAGCCCCCACCCCCGAGGGTGTAAAAGGCCCTCGGCCCCCGCTGCTTGCTGATACAAACGTTCCAGTGGTGGGCGCTAAGGCGGGGACACGGAATGGTTGTCTGGTCAGAGAGCCTGCACGTCCTCATAGGAATCTCAGGCCCTGCTGGCTGGTCCCCAGCAGCCTTCAGGCTCCCAATACACACAGCTGGAGAGAGAGGAGAGAGCAGCAGTGTGCACAGCTGTCAAAAGGGCATGGCCAGACCTCCACCACTTCCTGTGGGTGCTTCCTGCAGAGGCAGCCAGCGGTTTGCCCCAGCTGCCTCCATCTTCCTGGGACAAGAGTCTTTTGGGACTAAGAGAAAAAGGAAACAGGCCTCAGGTCCACCAGGCTTCGTGGCCATACGGGTCTTTCCTCCTGAGTTATTGACATATATCACAGCATCTGCTTCTGTATAAATTCCTATGACCCCAGACTTGGCCAAGACTTAGAAACCAAGGGATTAACAATTCGACTCAGCTCTGGGGCTGCAGGTGAGAGTTTTCCCTCAAAGATCAGATGTTCAAGGCTTAGAACCCAGAAAAGTAGATTAGCCACTGAGCCATGAAGCCATCAATGTTCTCAGGCCCCATTTAGGGAAGTGACAAGGACTGCAGGCTTCACCCTCAAGCACCGTGGTGACTTAGCTCCCAGGCATGCTTCTTTGACAGATGTGCTACTTTGGAGCTGGGGTTAAGACTCTAAAATGAGACGGGTCAGTAGTGGCTCCTGTGGTCTGGGGCAGCCATTTCCCTTTCTCTGTGTCCCGATGGCCTCATCTGCCCTCCTGACCAAGCCACAGGACACTTTAAAACAAACCCAGAATCACTACTGCCACCAGTTCTGTATCACAAAGAGGAAACTGAGGCAGACTTACTCAAGAGCCGGGGCTAATAAACCATACAGCTGAAACTCAGACACGGGCAGCCAAGGCTATAGAGCCCAGCACTTAAGCAGGAGCGGCAAGGGGCCTGACAGGGACAGAGAGCATGCAGCCAGGCTCGAACAGCAGCACCAGATCCTATAGCACATTTGGTTTGTCTGGGGTTCTTTGGTGGTGGTTTTGCTCTCATTGAAAGCTTTGCAAAAGCGTAAGCCCCATTCTTAGCTCACAAGTTGTACGAGCAAACTTTTCTGGCTGTTTCTGGCTACAAAGCCCTGGTCTACCAATCCTCTCTCTAAAGACCACAGCGTATGTCTGCCTGAGCACTAGGATCTAGTGTGGATGCAAAAAGAGAGGGTGTCTTTTCTTAGAGTCTGGTTCCACTTGCAGCTTCTGAGCCCAGACTGTCTACTGCCTGTGTGGCCATTGGAGCCACAGGAGGACACAGCTGAGCTTCCACTGGACTCCCTGAGAGGTACAAGCAGCTGAGAGCTGGAGAAGGCACAGGGATTGCTGAGGCCACTGCCACGGTTTCCTGTGTTAGAGCACAGTGTCCTGGGCTGGGGAGATGGCTCAGTCCTGCTGTGCAAGCACTAGGACCTGAGCTCGATCCTCAGCACTCACATAAAAGCTAGGCACGGTGACAAGATTATAATCACATCACTGGGGAAGCGGGGACAGGCAGACAACCGTCAGCCAGTTTAGCCCAATAGAGCATCCCAGAAAGACACTGTACCTCAAAAACAGGTAGATGGCTCCCCATAAATATATCCAAGGTTGGGTCTCTGGCACCCACTCATAACATATCCCCCAATACACACATAAGAATCATGACCCCAGCACTGCTGACAGACCCAGAATCTTGTCAGTTCAGATGTTTCAGGTCACCCACCTGCTCCAGCACAAAGTGATGACCAAGATTTCCGGAGCACCTTCCTTACCCTCCCAGTTCACAGAACAAGGACATAGGTGGACCCTATGAGCGGGTTCGTGAATGAGACACAAGCAGTGATTAGCCTGCCAGCAGGGAGCCCAAGAACCAGTACCAGACAGGCCTCAGGACAGCCAAGGCTGGCACTAGCCAGCAGCCATCACCACTTGTAAGGCCTGGGACAGCAGGACTGAGCAGCAGATGGGGACAAAGTCAGCCACATAGCGTGGGACCTGCCCAACTGCCGATTTTGAAGCTGAGACTGGAGCGGTCTGGGGTCAGGTCTACCCTGAACAGCTCAGCCAAGGGCAGACCGAGGAGGCTAGCAGGGAAGGTGACAGCAGACGCATGGACGGTTGTGCCAAGTCATTCTACGCCCTCCAGAAGGAGCTCAGGTTTTGGTGCCAGCCTGTCTGTCCCTCCTTGGGATTGTGGCATATGGGTTCTAGTAACTGGCTTAAGGTTCAAGTCTGAGCACCTGACACAAATCTCAGCCAATCAGAACACAGTCCAACTCTGCACACTGTCCCTGGAGCAGAATGTGGGTGCCCATAGTGGCTGGTTCTGTGTGTCAACTTGACACAAGCTAGAGTCATAAGAGAAAAAGGCGCCTCAGTTGAGGAAATGCCTCCATGAGATCCAGCTCTAATACATTTTCTCAAGTGATCAGTGGGGAAGGGCCCAGCCCATGGTGGGTGTACCACCCCTGGGATGGTGGTCCTGGGTTCTGTAAGAAAGAAGGCTGAGCAAGCCATGAGAAGCAAGTCAATAAGCAGCACCCCCACACACACACCTCTGCACCAACTCCTGCCTTGTTCCTGTCCTGACTTCCTTCAGTGATTGACAGCAATGTGGAAATATAAGTCAAATACACCCTTTCCTCCCCACCTTGCTTTCGGTTATGGTGTTTCATCAAGCAACAGAAACCCTAAGACAGGGCCCATCTCAGCCAACCGAGCACAGCACTATCCAGTGGCTAGAGACAGGTTCAAAGGAAAAGCGAGGGTCTAAGCAGGTTGGAAGAAGACCAGTGGTCCAAGCCAAAGTTTCCTGTAATTGGTTCATGTCAAACCACATGACTCAAATCCAAACGATTTGGAATACACCATTCCCTTAGCCACAGATGGCTGGCCACAGCCGGAGTGACTCTCGGGCTGTCCATCAGAACTCCAAGAGAGAAGCTCAGGGCTTCCTACTGACTTTAAACCTGACAGGGTGTGAGTCCAGATGCCGACAGCCATCTGCTGCCTCAACAGAGATGACGAGAGGCACGGAAGCCCAGAGAACTGCAGAGAAAGAGGCAGGGGCCGGTGTGGGTCTGGCCTGGCCCAGGGCCAACTCTGCCACTAGATGCCACAGCTGAAAGTTAAGAGCTTCTCCAGTCGGGGTCAGGACTGAGGAGTCTCACCTTGAGCAGAAGTGGGTACTTGCAGATCCTCTGGATGGGCGACAGCAGGTAACCCTCCAGAGGGATGTCTGTGGTCTTCCGGCCTCCCAGCAGCATACAGCTCTATAAAGGGACATGAGACTGTCATTAATAGGGGCCAAGGACAACATGGGAGTGTGGGAACTCTCTAAACATAATAAAGGTAGGTAGGTATTCAGGAGGCAGTTCAGCAACCTAGAAGAGGGGCCAATTCTAGAACCCTGCAGGAGTCTTGTTTGTTTGTTTGTTTGTTCTTCCAGATAAGGTTTCTGTGTAGCCCTGGTTGTCCTAGAACTCATTTTGTAGACCCAGCTGGCCTCTAGCTCATAGAGATCCATCTGTCTCTGTCTCCTGAGTGCTAGGATTAAAGGTGTGCGCCACCTCACCCAGCTTCCCTGTAGGAGTCTTTATAGAGGTCGAACAGTGCGGCCTGGGGCCTGATCTCACTCATACAGCATTCAGGTGCTGCTTTATAAGGTCACACCACACACCGTCCCTCAGGAGTTAAGATGAACCACAGAACTGCAAGTCCAAAACCCCTGGCTCTGGAGTCTTTTATAGAAAAATTTGTCATTCTGGTCTAGAGAAATTTAATACATTCATACATGCATGGACATATGTATGCATACATGCACACACGCATGCATGCCAAGAGACAGGAAGATGGGACAGTCAAATTGTCTTATTTAGGTTGCTAGAGAAGCAAAGCATATGTATTTTTGTTTAAATTAATGTGTAGCAGATTCATACAAGAGCACCCCAAACATCAGGGAACATGGGAGAACCAGGACCGAACATAGCAGCACACGTAAACCCCAAAACCTACTGGAGCAAAACAGAAGAACACAAGGTTATGGACAGCACAACCCCATTTGTAAGTCATTTAGAGGCATGGAAAAGAAACCCAACTGCTGTCTGCTTTCTGCTGGTTTCTCTTTTCACTTGTATGTGTGTGTCTGTATGAGTAGATGCCACGTGGGTGCAGGTGCCGGGGGAGGCCAGAAGATCCCTGTACCTTGAATTATAGAGGATTGTGAGACCCGATCTGGTCCTCTGGAAGACTGATATGAACTCTTGGCCTTTGGACCATGTCTCCTGGCCCCAAATGGCTATTCATGAAGAACAAAGCAAGATGAAGCAGCAGGCTGGGAACTGGGGACTTACCCATGAAATGGGGAGATGTGAATTTTCTAAACAGGCAGATTCCAAAACCAGGATTCTACAAGGGTTACCAGAACTCCCACATACACCCAGCTTAGTCCAGACTGAACAACTCACTGCCACCACCTCCAGCACAGCCCTGCCTCCATGTGCCACCTTGCCTCTCTGCTCATTCTGGGCCCGGCCTACAAAGCCTTCTCCTACCCCAGCAATGATTTAAAAAAAAAATCACAGTCTGTATATGTGACAACCCAGAGCCTGACCTCCAACCAGCCAAGAAGTGGAGACTGTAACTATCTCAGACACTGGAGTCTGGGGTGTCCAGCCCTTAACTCCTGGACTAGTATGTCACAGACGGAGATTACAGCTGTGCACGCTACTAGAAGTGTGTATTGAGGCCAGAGGTCAATGTCAAGTTGTCATTTTCTATTGTATTTCCTGATTTATTTTTGAGACAAGGTCTCACTACGCAACCCTGACCCGTCTGGAACTCTCTCTGTTGATCAGGCTGACCTTGAACTCACAGAGATCTACCTGTCACTGCCCATGCCCCTGCCTCTGCCTCCCAAGTGCTGGATTAAAGGTGTGTGCTGTCACATGTGGAGTACAGTTTTTCTGAGACAGGGTCTCTCACTGAACCTGGAACTCACACTGATTTGGCTAGGCTAGCTTCCCAGTGAGCCCCAAGGGTCCTCCCATCTCCACCTCCCCAATGCTGGGGTCACAGGTATCCCGCCACACCTGGCTTCTCACAGGTGCAGGGGTCCAGTGCAGGCCCTGACTTACTTTATCATCTCCCCAGTACCTCTCAAGACTCCCTCCACCTAGTGCTAACACAGTAGGCCATTTATTCCATTTGAGGGGTTCTGACAAGAGAACTCAAATTGTAGATGCTGGAAGCATGAATTTCATGTCTGAGGTGGACAGTCTTGGTACCTTAGGCTCACAGTGTGTAGCGTATACACACATAGCTAAGTCAACAAACTAAGGAAGGATGGCATCACAACACCTTGGCCTTCCTCTTCTGCAGAGAGGAATGAACCCAGACTCTCAGAAACCAGAATTCCCATCTATGGTTCCCTGTGTTCTCAGCATGTTCTAGAGATACACACATGCAGAAGCCTCAGGAACAAGTGTGCTGGCCGACTCCATTTTCCATGGGAAGCCGTGGCACCCTCAGTTGGCCTGAGTACCAGGGATGCCCAACTGCCCTCTGGGCATCATCACAGGCTCCCTTCTCTGAGAAGCCTATACGGCCTCAGCCTCTGCATCTGTCCCTGGCACAGACAAGGGGTCCTGGCTGAGGCAGCTGGGTGATGCCAGACCCCACACTGTGCACACTTGGGCCTTTGTCCTCTAAGCCAGCACTCACCACAAGCTGCCTGGGTGACGTCAGCTCCAGGCAAAGAACAGAGAGCTGAGGAGGAGAGAGAAGTCTCCAGAAGCCCAGGAGCCTGCAGGGAATGGTCAAAAGCCCTTCAGACTCAAACAGTACGGCCACAGCTACCACCTTTCCCAAAGTTCCAAAATCCAGACTGTCTAGATTTTCCTTTTGTTTTTTGAGACAGGGTCTCGTGTGCCCCAGACTAGCTGTGGACTCACTGTGTAGGAAAAGACGACCCTGAATTTCTAAACTTTCTGTCTCCATCTCCTGAGTCCTGGGATTACAGGCATGCGACACTATGCCCTGTTTACGCGGTGCTGGGTATGGAACTCGGGGTTTAATGCACGCTGGGCAAGCACTCCAACTGAGCTACATTCAATCCTCTTTGGACTTTCATTTGAAAGAAAGCAAGCAAATGCACAGGATGTGTTCACTGCTCTCCTGCCTCTCCGGGGCCTGGAGACAGAATTCCTCAAAACCCATACACGACCGTGACCCTCAGATTAGTGTCACCCTGTGGCCATCCTGGCCCTCTGTGCTAGCCACTTTAACTCCCAGGTGTAGACCACACTTAGACCCATGGCTTTAGAGCAGCCTTGACTGTAGAGCGTCCAGCTCCCTCTTCCAGCCCGGCCCCTTCCCTGCACTCCAGGCTCCAGGCTCCCCTACATGCCTTGCCTCTCAACTAAAAGGGCATTCCCGCTCACCTGCTCCCAGTGCAGCCCTCGCCATCGGAGGGCACAGCTACTCTAGTCGACCAAATGTTAGGGTCCTGTGATGTTTACTTTTAATTGTCAGCTTGGCCCAGCCTAGGCTCACCTGGAAAAACAGTCTCAATGAGCAACTGTCTAGATCAGACTGGCCTGTGCTCATGTCTGTGGGGAATCGTCTCGACTATACTAACTGATGCGGAGAGACCCAGCCCAGTGTGGGCAGTACTATTCCCTAGGTTGTGTCCTAGACTGTTTAGGAGTGGAGGATGAGAGCTGGGTGCTAAGCCCCGCATGCATTTGTCCCCTCTCTAATCTTGACTGGGGATGTGATGTGACCAGCTGGCCAGCTACTTTTAAGTTCCAGCCTTGACTTCCCCACAGTGACGAACTGGATCCCGGAACTGTGAGCTTATGCTATGTCTGTAGGCCCTATTGTTGCAGAGGAACTCTGAGTGACTGCCCAGTCATCAGTCAGCTGTTTCTGTCACTACTCACATTTTTTTTGAAAGTCGCTTGCTAGTACCTCCAGCTTACTCAGTATTATTTCCTTCTTGGGTCTCTGAGGGAGTTGAAGACTAGATAATTATAGTTTTCCTTGTTTACCAGATGCAGAAAGCAAGTTGTGATAGAAAGTAAATTAAGTATAAGACTTTGAACTCACAAGCGAGAATAGATATGAAGTATTTTCTCTAAATTTGTCAAATGCAAATGGACTACACATTGTTGAAGTGTTTATTGTCTATATATATTGTACACAGCCATTGTACTTATTATACATAGTTTTATTATATTAGTTATAGCCATCTTTTTATGTTAGACAGAAGGGAAATACAGTGGCATTTCACTTGTATTTTAATAAACAAAGCTTGCTGTGCCTCTGCCACAGTATTTTGCCCTGATAGAAAGGAAAACCAGAGTAGACCTTGTCCTGGTGCCATCTTGGGGCCTTCTGCTTCACGGATACCCCAAGACCAGTTCTCAGGGAGGCTGTCAACTGGGTTTCCATTCTCTATAGACACTAGCCCAATCTCTGCCCCTGGACAGCAGTGCCTCTGCCCAGACTGTTGCAGTAGCCTTGTGGTGTGCTAAATGATGTTACCCCCAATTGCCACACCCACCCAGACACAAGAATGTGACCTTATTTGGACACAGGATCTCCACAGATGTGACTGGCTGGAATGAAGTCATGGGCCAAGGAGAAGACATGAAGCTATGTTAGAAGAGAAGGTAGGCCATGGAAGGAGATGGGAATGGTGTGAGGGGCTCAAGACAGGACCACGTGGGGCCGGAGGAGGGAGGATGGCTTTCCTGGAGGGCTCCAAGGAAGCGGGGCCTTGAGAACCCTCGATTTTGAGCCTCTGACTTCCCCACACTGAGTGGGCCACATGGTCTCATTTAAAGCTGCTGACATATGGTACATGTTCACTCAGCGGCCTGAAGAGATGTGTCTAACCTTGCTCCGACCTCTCAAAGCCAAGGGACCTTTCCCACACAAATTCATTAGAGCCATCCTCTACTCAACTCCACGGCTTCCCACCCCACCCAGAGTGACTGCTAGTCTCTGGAGTCTCACCATGCTCTCCCTGGGGATGAGCTCGCTAATCATGGGTTAGACCCACATGGAGGGCACTCAGTGCACAGATGATGATCCAACTCCATGAGGCTTTTCTGGGTCTTGGACTCTTTGTGGAGATGAAATCCTCCAGTGCTGCTGTTCTTTTCTCGCCTCTGGCCTTTTCTCTTCCTCCTTTTCCCCTCAGGCTCACTCCTCTATCCTCCAGCCTTCCCTCCACACACCTCCCACAGGGCCTTTGCACTTCATTTCTCCCACCTGGAAATCTCTCCCCGGTAATGACCCCTGCTTCTCTCCCAACATATCCATGGTCCTACTTCACTGTCACCTTAGAGACCATTATCCCAAAGCCCAAACTAAAACAGCAGCCACTCCTTCCTTCCCTCACGCATCCCGCCATCCTCAGCACCAGATCTCCTTCAGAGAACTTAAGGCTACACAATATACCATGTAGGACTCTGTAACTGGACTGTCCCCATGAGGGCAGAGGCATCTGCCTTGTCCACTGCGGTAACTGCCAGACACCAATCCAGCCCCTCAAGATGACAAGCTCTCGACACAAAACCAGACTGAATTCATGAATCAACCAATTAACAGGCACAAAAACAGAGGCACAGAAAGTCAGAGTCCCCAAGTTCCTCAGGAAGTACACAGTCCATCTCAAACAGAACCAGTTTGTCTGTTCCCAACACAGTCACCTCCCATAACATCCATGACAGCTCTTTTGCAGGTGGCCAGAAGCTGTGAGATGCCAGCAAGGAGGGAAACAGATGGCACACGGCAACACCCCACATTCCTCCCTGTCTACACAGCCCCCGGGCAGCTGCTGCCGGAGTGGGGCAGCCTGGCCCACCAGGAAGGCAGCATGAGAAGGAAGAGGAGGGGGCCTCTTCCTTTATAGTGCCCTGCTCACCTTCCTGCCTTCTTCCTGACTCCCAGAGCCCCTGAAGTGGCCAGGGACATCCTCCAAGGGTGGAGTCTAGGCAGCAGGAACTAAGGTAGGACAGAGGTGGTGAAAGGCACAGATGGGGGCAGAGTGACCTCCTGAGCAAAGTTCAAAGGTGCAGAGGGCTGGGGTGGGGTAGGACTACCACAAAAGCTTGATGAACTGAAGACAAAAATGGAAAAGAGTTGGCCAATTTGCCTCCTCAGAGGAACTCACCATTGAAGGAAATACATGCCATGTTTGCATCAAACATGGGAATGCTTGACCGGAGGCTGTGCACAGAGATGATGGGGGGCGGGGTGTTGTGGTGCAGGTTGGATCCCTGTGAGCTCAAGTTCCCAGCTACATCATCAAACCATTCCACGCCATGAGCCAAATTCTACATTCCCACATAAAATGGCAGAATGGAGTGGGGTGTCCCTGGCCGAATATACAGGGACTCAGAAGTCAGAGTAGAACTGAAGCCCTTTTCTTTTTTTTTTTTTTTTTTTTTTTGGTTTTTCGAGACAGGGTTTCTCTGTGGCTTTGGAGCCCATCCTGGAACTACTCTGTAGACCAGGCTGGTCTCGAACTCACAGAGATCCGCCTGCCTCTGCCTCCCGAGTGCTGGGATTAAAGGCGTGCACCACCATCGCCCGGCCCTGAAGCCCTTTTCAAACCCAGACCGAGAGGCACTTGACATCATGAAGTTCCCAAATCTACTGTTGACAGAGACAATCTACTGTTCTCCTAATGTCTTCTTAGAAATTTTAGCTGGTCACAGGGCTGACCAGCATTAAACCCAACATTTTACCAAGCACTGTGGTGCATGCTTATTACCTCAGGAATCCTAACAGTGTGAACTACAGAGTAAGATCCCGCTTCAAAAGGTGGGAGGCGGGGCAAGCAAGGCAGATCAACAGGTGACAGCACTTGGTGCCCAAGCCTGCCCCCGAGTTTGATCCCCAGAACCCACTTTGATCCCTTACCATTACTTTAGACCAGAAGTTGACAGTTGACTCCAATCTGGCCACTGCCTGTTTTTGTAAACAGCCCAGGGAATTCTCAAATGGGAGCTGTGGGCAGTTCAAGCAGGCAGGCAGGGGATGGTGGAGAGATGGAGGGGCGAGGGCAGGGGCACTTACCAGGAGGAAGGCACGCACGGCAGGGACCTTGTTAAGCTCCACCAACAGCCGCAGGGCCTTCTCGTGGTTGCTACAGTACTCCTCGTACACACAGAACTTGTCCTTCTGTAAGACAAGGGCAGAGCTGTGAGAGGCAGGACACAGGCAGGAGGAGGGGACTCCCTGGGGCCTTAGGCAGGCTACAGGCTCAGGCCTCCAGATAAAGCTTCAGGGCTGGGTCCAGTTGCCTCACTTGTCTCTAGCAGCCTGGGTGACCTTCTGGGGATGGGAGGCAATAAGTACAGCATGAGGGTCCAGGACAAGGACTAAGCAAAGGGATCTGGGCCTGGACACCAATAGCTGTGAACCTAAGGTCCCACCTGCAAGGTGATGTTAATATATGTCAGGAAGTTGTTACAGCAGGAGGCTACCTGTGTTGACCTCTAGACAACCCTGAGCCCAAAGATGGTCTTGTTCCAGCCCAGAAGTCACCTAAGGGTCACCAGGTCCTTATCCACCAATCACGGTTTCAGAATTGGACAGAACAGAACCTTCTCAGGAGGAAACTTTTGGCTACACATTCCTCACTCCAAAAGCCCCAAACAAGGATGTCCTGGGGAGGCCCCTGGGGATGAAGGCCTGCAGAGCCTGGATCAGAGGTAGAGGATGGACCAGAGACCCCGAGAAGCTAAGGAAGGAAGAGGTGGGTCTGCAGGGCAAGCGGCTCATCCTGTTTCTAAAGGCGCCGCGACAGCCCATGCTTCCTACAGAGGGTACAGGAAAGAGGAAGCCCAAGGAGGAAGATGGGGGAGGGAGACAGAAGAAGGAGCAAGACGGGGACCATTTCCTCCACAAAAGCCTGGGAGGGAGACAGAAGAGGGAAATGAAGGAAGGACGGGGGTTTCCAAACCAACAGGAGTCTCAGCCTGCCACAAGTGCACTGCACTCCACAGACCTGAGTGTCCGTCCTGAGAAACAGCCTTATCGCCAGAGGCAACAGCCATGTCAAGTGTGGATCAAGCACTGGGTTAAAGCCACTCTGCAATCTCAATGACTGTGGACAGTCACTCTTCACCACAGCCTCATGAGGTTAGTACTGACCCATCTACCCGAAAAAGCAAGGAAAAAACTTTCCCGTCATCTCACAGTTCCTGATGGGACAGAACCACACACACACACACACACACACACACACACACACACACACACACGGGACAGGCAATGCCCAGGATAGAAACCTTAAGCCACAAATCCATAGGCTAAGCTCTGAGGGACCCCGTAACATCGTGAGGAGGGACACCCAGTACCACACTGCCTGAGCAGCAGTGACCCTGCCCAGGGAGCTCCGTCCTCCCCCCCAACCTCCTTGGTTTCTATGAATAACATGTTCCTGACATCTGGGCTGCTGGAGGATTAACTGATATGTGTGAGCTGAGGGAAAAGGCTGGCCCGTGGTAAACACTGCAGGACACTCCAAGGTACCCTCCAAGAAGTAGCTACAGAAAGCATAAGCAACAAATACAAACTGCTGGGGAAGTACCGACATAAGAAACGCCACCATTACCCAGCATGCACACATACATACACCGCAGGGTGAATCCCGACCATCTGGGCATTACAACACTCAAGCTACATACTCAAAACACTAGAATCAGCAGCTACTGAGCACAGAATCACACGGATTTGAGGAGACCCAACCTTTACCTGCAACCTGTGCAGCCGACAGAGATACTGACAGATAAAAGCAAGGGTCAGGAAGGTTTAACATCCCCCGCAGGATCATCTTTAAACTCTTGGTCTCCAGCGGACAAGAGTATTTGGAGAGACTGCAGAACCTGTAGAAGCCTGGCCAGAGGAACTGAGTGGCTGGCAAGGGATGGACCTTGAGGGCTGTAACCAGACCCTGCTTTTAGCCAGAGCTCTCAGCTTCCTGATCCACCATGCTTGTCCCACCAATGGTGGACGTCATCCTCTGAACTGTGAACAAAATCAAAATTTCTCCTTAAATTGTTCTCATCTGGTACTCTCTCAGTGATGTGAAAAGTGACCGATAGGCAGCCAATCAGAGAGTTCCCTGTCCTGGCAAGGGTGATCAACAGGGGCCCTTAAAGAAGCATGGTGTTCTGGAAGAGACATACGGGCTACCTCAACCATCATAAGAGATGCCCCTATATACCACCACTACCCTCTAAGAATAAAACCAATACATGGGAAACAGACCAAGGACAGAGAAAAATGATCCTAAAAATGTCATAGGGTACCTGGATCTAGTGATGCCTGAAACCAAGTCACACCCCAAAAGATTTATTTTGCTGACATGCACCAAAAATAGACCTTTCTTCACTGAAGCCTAAGTTACTGCTTTTGTCAAAGATAGTAAAGAGCCTCTTGACCAGTCTTTGTGTGCGTGTGCGTGCGTGTGCGTGTGCGTGTGTGTTTCTCTTGTGACTCACATACATGAACACAAAACCCACAGAGACCAGAAGAGGGCATCAGATCCCCTGAAGCTGGAACTACAGGTGAGCTGCTGACTGGGCGCAAAATCATCTTCTAAGAAGAAAATGCAAAGCTCAAGGCTCGAACATAATGAAATGACATCTCCCTGCCACCTCCATCTACACCACCATGAGCCAGGCCAGAAGACAAGGAAAGGTCTGGCTCTTCCTATACGGCAACCCCAGTCAATGGCAATGAAGCTGGAGATGCTGGCACTCTGGTCAGAGACAGAACACTATGATTGATTGGTAATGTCTGCTACGGGTGCAGACAGGGAAGTAAGGGAAAGGACAATCTCTTAGGTCACCCCTTCCTTCAGCTTGCCAGAAGGGCAGGGCCCAGACTTGCTGCCTGGAGCAGCTAGGAGTAGCAAGTAGCACCATGGTGGCCTGAATAAGAATGCCCACCACAGGCTCACAAGATTTGAATACTTAGACTCCAGGGAGTGGTACTACTTGAAAGAATTAAGAGGTGTGGCCTTGTTGGAGGAAGTGTGTCACTGGGGATGGGCTCTGGGGTTTTAAAAGCCCAAGCCAGGCCCCGTGCCACTCTCTTCCTGGTGTCTGCAGATCTGGATGTAGGTGTCAGCTACCTCTCTAGCACCATGGTCTGCCTGTGTGCCACCATGCTTCCTGCCATGATGAAGACGGATTAAACCTCTGAAACCGTAAGTGGGCCCCAATTAAATGCTTTCTTTTATAAGAGCTGCTGTGGTCAGGGTGTCTCTTTAGAGCAATGGAACACTGACTAAGAAAAGTACGTACCCTCCCCTCCTCAGATCCAGTTCAGCCACCCACTGCCCTCACAGCAAGCTGCCCGGCCACAGCTCAGGCCTTGGTCTGTGGATGCAGACCCTGCTCTGACACCATCAAGTCCCTGTGTGTAAGGCTTGCCTCTCCTAGGAGCAGAGGAGCTAAGTGTTCTTCCAAGAAGGAAGACAGACACATGACTAGACACACAGATGTGGTGGGTAAGGACATTCAGCCATGGGTTAAGAGGACCCAGCTACCAGGGGAGCCATGTGGGTTGTCACAGCTGTGAAAATACCCAGGAGAAGATGTTTTCAGCTCCAAACCATAGGAAGACCTAGACCCAGAGAAGGGCACACACAACAAGTCATTGTATAGGGCATATCCCTAATATTGCATGTGGCACTAACATATACCTGGACACTTACGTGAAAAACATCCTGTGTTTTCCTGTTTGCTGCATCCAGTAACCCTGACCCTGAGTGGTCCCCAGAAGCATCTAGTCACACCACAGACCCTGCCCCTCATATCTGTCACCATCTGTGTGGCATCTAAAGAGATCTCTGTTACTCCTCGTGTCACCTATCTAGCAGGATGTCAGCAGAAGGGAGCAGGTCTGCCTTGCCTAGTGGCACTCAGATTTCTACATGTATTTTAGGAGCCAGTGTCACAGCTGTGACAGATTCCAGCATCAGAATGTCTCAGGTTTAATCCCAGTTCTGACACTGACTACTTACCCAAACTCAGACTAGAATTTAGTCTCTCTGGGCCTCAGTTTCCCCATCTGTACAATAGGTAGTGACAGTAACCATCTTCAAAAGCTATTGAAATTTGGAGACACCGAGTTCCACTCTTTAGCCCAGGCTGGCCTTAAACACTACATAGTCCAGGCTGGCTACACATTTGAGGCAATCCACCTGCCTCAGTTTTCCCAGGCTGGGAATACAGTTGTGTGCCACCTCCCCAATAATGGTGCAGTTTTAGCAAGCTGGTAAGCGTGGGGCTCTTAGAATGATACCCTACACAGAGGAAAGGGCCAGTGGGTGCTTGTTTATGCAAACTCAATACACAGTAGTTGTAGCTGGGGGTGCAGATTCTTTCTAAGGACTGAGTGGGTAGCAGAGGGTCTGTAGCCTGGCCAATTCCTACTCCCACAGCCTAGATGCTGCCTGGGGTTCCCAGGAAGGTAAAAATGAAGAATAAAGCCAAATGTGACCTTTGTGGCTAGAGCGGATACCATGCTGCCCCGTGGGTACACCAGTAACAGCATGGTTCTGTTTGCTGGCAATGGCCACTAAATCCCTGCTAGGATCCGGGGGCTAAGAAAATGACTGCCTGCCCCAAAGTGGGCCCCTTCATTGCCACTGTGCACAGCTCCTAAGGTCACCCCAACTCTGGCACCTTCCCAGATGGTACGCAGCTTCGGTCTAGACAAGCGTGGCACTCGGTTGACCTCATCAGCTACTCCCAGAAAGCCACCTGCACACCTGCCTCCAGCTACTGGAAAAATCCCAAGCCATCATGACTCACCCCCCAGCATGGGGGCAGAGAAAGTGAGGGTGCTACATTTTAAATTAAAACATGATTTGAAATTAAAAACACTGACTCATGCTGAGCAGCCTGGAGGCTGCTTTCTCGGCTGCAGAACTGCCTGCCGCAGGAGGGGTTCAGCCAGGTGTGCGGGCAAAGTCAGGGTCTCCTCCATCCAGCTGCCTCTATTTTTTCCCCCAGTTTTTGAGACACAGTCTAAGTAGCCCAGGCTGGCCCAGAACTCCTGCTCCCCCTACCTCAGCCTCCCAAGCACTGATATTACAGCTCTGCACCCCACAGATTCCTGGCCCAGGAATCTTCAGGCGGCCTTGGCATGCGGCAGCACAGATGCTCTCCGCTGTGCCAATGTCACCTGAGTTCCTTCTGTCTGCTGCAGCAGCCATCCACTGTCCCCTCCAGCAGGGACACCACTCCCCCTGCTAAGTATGTTTATTCACGGTTTTTAAATGAACTGATCCCAGTAATCCCAGCAGGCAGATGCAGCGGGGACCTCAACCTCGGAGCGTGAATATGTAACCTGCAGAGATCTGGTTCACCATTTCTATATCCAGTTCTGTTGTCAAACATGTGGTGACAACCTCGGGCTTGTCCTTCCTCTGTTTGCTGGCCCATGGAGCAGGCAGATGAACTTGAGCTAGGCTCTTATTTCTTTCCTCCTCTTTTTTTTTTTTAATTTAATTTCTAGTGGGTGTTGTGGCCCATAACTTTAATATCAGCACTCAAGACAGAGGTGGACAGATCTCTGAGTTCAAAGCCAGCCCTATCTATATAGCAAGTTCCAGCCAGCCAGAGTTAGATGGTGAGACACTGTCTCAAAAAATACAATAATATAAAACAGATTATCTGTCGAGGCACAAGAGTGGCATGTCACATATGCAGAGATCAGAAAACAATTTACTGGAGGCAGACCTTTCCTTCCAACATGTTGGTCCTGGGGATCAAATGCTGGTCACTAGCTTCGGTAGCAAGTGTTCTTACCTGCTGAGCCATCTCACCTGCCTTATAGGAACAGACCATCAAGGTCTCTTATCCCTGTATTACCTAAAAGGAGACCTGCCAGGGGGACAGTTTAGAATGTTCTAGACTAACAAAGAGACTGTATGGCTGGGTGAGGGGTTAGGTTCCAGGAAGTGGCAGGCCTGAAGAGATGTGGGGAATTTATTCTGACAAAGTGGGGCTAATGAAAGTTCTAGAAGAGGGGAGAAGCAACCAGATTTGTGTTTCCAGAGGACCTCGAGCAGCTCAGAGGAGAGCCTGTTTCCAAACTCTTGACCCAGGGCTCTGGGCCTGGGGAGGTCAGAAGAGCAAGGCCTACTGAGGCCCAGGGGCTCACACAAGCTCACTAAGAGCCTAGCATGAGACCCAACAGTCCAAGGTCTGATGACTGTGCACAGGCCATGCCCTGTAGACTCTTGGGAGGTGACTGGGAGACCCAGACCATAGGGACAGGCACACAAACACCACAACAGAGCCAATGCTGACTGAAGGCTCAAACTCGGGTCCACAAGCTTTCACAAGTGTTCCCACCCACTGACCCTTCCCCCCAGCCCCCATACTCACAAATTTCAAGAAAACGTTTCCAAGTTCGTGCTGAGACTGAGGCTCGGGCTGTAAGCAGTACTCCAGGGCGGCCAGAAAGTCCTTATGCACCTCCAAGATGTCCTCGATGTTGGAGAAAAGGATCTAGGAGGGACCGAGAGGTCAAAGTCAATCGGGGTTCAGAGAGAGCAGGGCCATTCCCAGAAAAGCCTGCACCCCAGAGTACATTAACAAGCAACAGTGGGTGAAGTTCTCCTGAGCCAGGCAGCAGCCACACAGGCAAGTGGCAGATCTGGTCTGGATTGGCAAACTCACTGGTAACACCCCAATCTCCACAGGGAAGAAGCCATTCCTGGCCCCAATTTGCCGTTGAGAACTGGAAGCTCGGAGAGCAAGCACTGACATCCCAGCCAGTCAGCTGTGGAGGTGTCAGAGCACCACTCCCTGCAGGCCACACCTGTAATCTTCAGACCTATCAAGCCACCAGCAAGCGCACTCCCATGGCCCTACTCCCGTAACAGTGCACGGTCAAAGGACAGGGCAGAGGGTCAGAGCCTGCTCCTCAGTCACTGCCAGACCTAGAGCAGCCAGAAGCCCACGTCCTGCTCCACCCTGGTGGGGACTGTTTATCACAGAAAGGTGGCCAGGGGAATCGTCTGGCCACTGTTCACTTTCCCTTCAGCCTAGTTCAGCTCCCGTGGTTGAACCTGGTTCTGCTGAAGGTGACATTCTAGACCTTGATGTCAGACTTACTTTGTGAAAGGACTGCAGAAGTGTCCGTCCCTTGACTGTATACCCAAAAGAAATGAGAAATGCCCACTCAAAAGGCATACTGAGAAATGGTCAGAACAGCCCCTAGGGGAAACAGCATAGGAGACTAGACTGTGGAACGGGAGCAGTGTGGATGTTCCTGAGCAAGGGAAAGCGTGGGCCAGGGCCGCACACTGCAACACAAACGATTCCACAGATGTGTGACAAAAGGCACCAGACACAAAAGGTTTCTTGTCATAAAGTTTAAGAACAGGCAAAAACCGGGCTGCACATGGCAGCGCACCCCTCTGATCCCTGAAATCGGGAAGCAGGGGCAGGAGAATCTCTGAGTTCGTGGCCAGCCTGAACTACAGCGCGAGTTCCAGGACAGCCAGGGCTACACAGACAAACCCTGTCTTTAAAAAAGACAAGACAAAAATAATCAATGGCAGTGGAAGCCTCATCAGTTGGGGGAGGGCTGGCTGGGAGGGGCGGTGAGCCCGCTGGACATGGACACTCCCCTTGCCTTCACTGGACAAACCCGGGTGTGACACAGCTCGCTAATCCCTAAGACTTACAGCCCTTGTTGAACGGCGGCTAAGACCTGACAGAAAGGCGATTTCTTAAAAACTAAGAGTGTGCAATTTTAAGAGATAGTACCGGCTTTCAAGTTATAACATAAGTACATAATAAATCAGTAGAATAAAATGTAAAAGCTCAGTGAATATCTGTTGAGTGGATGGATGGACGGACGGACGGATGGATGGATGGATGGACGGATGGACAGATGGATGGACAGACAGATAGATGAAGCAATAGGTCCCAGAGAACAGGCATCCCTTTACCATCCCCACCATCTCATCCTTCGGGACCAGCTGTGCAGTGGCAATGCCTTCCAGCCCAGTAAAAGAGCAGGTTAGAATTCTTAACATACATGTAATTGACAAGAGTCAGGACATTAGGAGGGGTCATCTCTGACCACAGAGATGGTGAATCCTGGGTACTCCAGATACACATAGCCCCTCATGTCTATTTCCTCTTGGTCCAGGCCTTTCAGAGCACAAAATAAAAGGTTTCTAGAAATCGAGGTCAGAGCGCTGGCCAGCACAGGCCTCAGAGGCACACAGATGGCCCATTGATACTGCTCAGACTCCCCAGCGCCACAGCCAGAATGAAGCCGGTCCAATGACTCATGGGCCTCTCTTGATAGCTTGTGCCCACTGCAGGGATAGGAAGGCAGCAGGAGGCACCAGGCTCCCAGGACACTTGGGGAGAGATTTTTCAGAGGCACCACAATGGACGGGAGGAGGTGAGAAGGCAAAATGGGGGCTGGGGTGCAGTCTCTCTCCCAAGGGAGGCCTTCCAGGGCTACAGAGAGCAAACTGGGGGTAGGAGGCAGGCAGTGCCCAGGAGCAAGGCCTCTGAACTCCTGGAGTTTAGAATCACCCGGAAGGAGCAGGGCCAGCAGCAGCAGCAGCAGCAGCGACACACGAGCCCTCACCTTGACGTTCTCCTCTGTGAGGCCCTTCTCCACTGAGTCGGCCACATTCTGCCTGATGCGCTGCAGGAAGGCCTGTGAAAACAAGAGCAAGTAGAGATAAGTGGCCACACCCCATCCTGGACACCCCTGCCAGAGGAACACGGGTTCAGATGCTGACCAGGACCTGAGAGGTTGTACGGTCCAGGTACACGGGTAAGGACTTAGAAGAGGTGCACACTGCTGACAGCCTACTTTCCTGGGCAGCCCCACCCCACCCCCTGCTGCTCAGTGAAAACCTTACTGAGCATCTGCAAGGTTCCACCTGTGTGGAGCTAACACAGAGCCCCACCCCCCATCCCCCAAACCTACAGTCTAAAGAAACACACTCATAACCCGCATCCTCACACAAATACCTCACAGACCACCCAACAATGACCCGTTTCTGTAGTGTTTTCCCTTTTATGCTTTAAGACATTTATATGACTCAAACAAAAAATAAAATAAAATGTCAAAAACAGGACGCATCTCTTTTATACCCCAGCCCTACCCACTGAGGCCCTCACTGTCCCCATGGGAACCTCACTCATGGTGTCCCAGATGGCCACACGCACAAGCATGTGCTCACATGCACACACATCTATTCCCACTGTCTCCTCTCCACACTAAAACAGCAGCACATGAGACACTCTAAACCGACTGAGTGCTCACACAAGACAGAGCCACTGCCCTTCCCCTGCACATGGGGCCGGTGAGAAGATGGCTACCCAGAGTCACCAGACGGGATGGCATGATGGTGGAAGGGGGCTGGGATGAAACTCCACCCCCTTCTGCATGTTGGACAGGCATTCTAGTACTGGGCTGCACCTCTAGCCCACACCCCTCCTTTTTTTGAGAAAACGAAATTAGGAATTTTTGTTGTTTGTCTGTTTTTTGTTTGTTTGGTTGATTGGTTTTGGTTTTTCGAGACAGGGTTTCTCTGTGGCTTTGGAGCCTGTCCTGGAACTAGCTCTTGTAGACCAGGCTGGTCTCGAACTCACAGAGATCCGCCCGCCTCTGCCTCCCAAGTGCTGGGATTAAAGGCGTTGCGCCACCATCGCCCAGCTTGGTTTTGGTTTTTCAAGACAGGGTTTCTCTGTAGCTTTGGAGCCTGTCCTAGAACTAGCTCTTATAGACCAGACTGCCTCAAACTCCCAGAGATCCACCTTCCTCTTTCTCCTGAGTGCTGAAACTAAAGGCATATGCCACCACCACCTGGCTTTTGAAATTAGGAGTTTTTACATGTCTCCTAATTCAGTTTCCCTTCCTCCTTCCCTGTACCCTCCCATTCTTCTTTATATTTTGGCTGGCCTAAAATTCAATCCTCCTGCCTCCATATCCCCGGTGCTGGGGTTACAGATGTGGCTTCTGGAGTAAGACCTGTCACTGGGAAGAAGTAGATGTCATGGGTTCAGGGTAAGAGTGGAGGAAACAGAGTGTACCGAGGAGAGATGGTGGAGTGTACCGAGGAGAGATGGTGGAGTGTACCCAGGAGAGATGGTGGAGTGTACCGAGGAGAGATGGTGGAGTGTACCCAGGAGAGATGGTGGAGTGTACCCAGGAGAGATGGTGGAGTGTACCCAGGAGAGATGGTGGAGTGTACCCAGGAGAGATGGTGGAGTGTACCCAGGAGAGATGGTGGAGTGTACCCAGGAGAGATGGTGGAGTGTACCCAGGAGAGATGGTGGAGTGTACCCAGGAGAGATGGTGGAGTGTACCCAGGAGAGGTGGTGGAATGTACCGAGGAGATGTGGTGGAGTGTACCCAGGAGAGATGGTGGAGTGTACCCAGGAGAGATGGTGGAGTGTACCGAGGAGATGTGGTGGAGTGTACCCAGGAGAGATGGTGGAGTGTACCGAGGAGATGTGGTGGAGTGTACCGAGGAGAGGTGGTGGAGTGTACCCAGGAGAGGTGGTGGAGTGTACCCAGGAGAGATGGTGGAGTGTACCCAGGAGAGGTGGTGGAGTGTACCCAGGAGAGGTGGTGGAGTGTACCCAGGAGAGGTGGTGGAGTGTACCCAGGAGAGATGGTGGAGTGTACCCAGGAGAGGTGGTGGAGTGTACCGAGGAGAGGTGGTGGAGTGTACCCAGGAGAGGTGGTGGAGTGTACCCAGGAGAGGTGACGGCAGCTACAGAGCTTGGGTGGGACAGACAGCAGAGGAGGACCTACTGTGGAAGCTACAGGGATAGCTAAGGATGGAAAGTACATGGAGGAAGAGAGAGACCCAAGTCAGAACCTAAGGGAAACTGAGGCTAGCTTACCACAGAGACTTCCGGCTCAGGATGTAAGGGCTGGCCCAGGTTAACTGGGCAATGGTCACATAGAGATCCCTGGGAAAATGAGTTAATAGACTTGTCCCAGCCCAGGGGACCCATCAGCTATCAACCTGTCACATCTGGTTACAGTGTGGGCCCAAGGAGACTGAGCCAGGCAAGCGTGTGGTCTCCCTGTCTAGGGTTAAGAGCATGTCCCATCCCACCACGCTTGTCTAAGGAGATTCCCCACATGCCAGGGAGACGGCAGGGACTGCGCTGGTATCGGGGAGGCAGAAGCAGGTGACAAAGGCACTGTCGGATCCTTTTCCATCACCCGGACTGACACCCATGATGGCCTCATAAACAAAGCCATCATGTAGCTACATGGGCTGGTATACACGGGCTGGTATTATACACAGGCTGGTATTCACGGGCAGGCCACAGGTGGAAAGTGGCCTTGTTTCCACCCACAAGCCACAGGGTTGTAGATCATGGTTCTGAACTAAACGCCATCACTTCACTGAGGAGCCTGAGTCTGTAGGTCCACCTGATTCCCAGAAGCACAGACATCAAGAACCCAATCTACAGCGCCCAAGCACACCCGACCATGGCCTTCCCAGTCCTAACTTCCCATGGTCCCACAGTGTCTACAATGACACCTCTGCCTCCAGGGGGATCCAGTCTCCTCATCCCTCAGGATCCCTTAAAAAGCCAGTCAATGTTGAGTGCAACTCTCTGTGACTCTCTGATATGAAGCTTAAGGCCCTGACTTAGACTCACCAAGGAGCCACATTCACGACCCTCAGTGTGGCTGACACCACCACGGGCTGGGGTGCCAGACTGAATTACAAGCAGCAAGCGAGATGAGCACAGTGTTCCTCTCTCTCTTCTTCCTCACACTTCAGCCACCACACCACGCACACCCCACCCCCACCATAATGGGCTGCACCCTTGAACTGTGAGCCAGAGCAAGTTCCTCCTGTTCTAAATTACTGTGGCCAAGTCAGTGTCTCTGCAATGAGAAAAGCAACTAACACTCCTGTCTTCTGGCTTGTTTGTTTGTTTAAGTTCAGATCTTCCTTACACTCTACCCTCCCACTGCAGATGCACTCTCATGCCTATCCTTGCCCCAGGACCTGGGCACTCGCTCTTCCTGCTGACACCAGCTCTATCTTATCCGTCACCTCCTCCAAGAAGTCCTCCCTACCCTCTGCAGTCAATACCTCTCTACATTGAATTATTTAAAAATTGAGCTCAAACAACCTTTTAAGAATAAAACCGGTCACACACACACACACACACACACACACAAAAAAAAAAAAAAAAAAAACCAAGAGTGGGGCTGGGATGGAATCATAACCTCTAATGGTCAGGTTCAAAACCACTGGGTTTGGGTTAAACCACAGATCTTCCTCCATTCTGCTGTGTGACCTCAGGAAAGTGAACCAGCTTCTCTGAATCTTAGCTTACGCTCCCCAAATATGAAGAGAGAGAGAGTGTGTGTGTGTGTGTGTGTGTGTGTGTATACATGTGTATGTCAGTGTGTATGTTTGTTTCTATGGTGTGCATATATGTGTGTGATGTGTATGTATGTGTGTGTCTATGTATATATGTGTGTTAGTATGTGTTCATGCATATGGTGTGTGTATATATATGTGTGTGGTGTGTATATATGTATTGTTGGTATGTGTGTGATATGTGTGTATATATGTGAGGGTTGTATATGTATGGTATATGTATATATGTATGTGATATGTATGTGTGATGTGTGTATGTGTATACATGTATGTTAGTATGTGTTCATGCATATGGTGTGTATATATGTGTGTGGTGTGTATATATGTATTGTCGGTGTGTGTGTATATGTGTGGTTGTGTGTTATGGTGTGTGTATATATGTGTTTGGTGTGTGTTTTGTAAATGAAACAGCATAAAGTGACATAGATCAGAAAGGCAGGGACTTCACATCTCTCACGCTGGACTCATTGGTCTCTCGTGGCCAAGAGCAGTGTCTGGTCGGCAGCAGACACTCCAAAATCAACAAAAGACACGAGGACAGACGCAGAACAGGAGCCTCAACTCAAGCCCCTGGACGTCAGCTAAACTTGATTTCTGAACGAACATAGGACAAGGGTATGGGGGAGAGGTTTCTAGAGGGTACAGCAGCCAGGCCTGGGGTGCCATGGGAAGCTGTCTCCAGCCACCCAGACAGGGAGACAAAGGTAGCCCCGCCCAGCACAGGCGCCTGGCAGGAAGCATGAGTGCCGCTGGGCTGACCTAGATGGAGCTTCCTGTCCGCTTTCTTCACGGGAGCTGGACCTACTGCTATTGTGCTGGGACAATGGATGGCTCGGGCCACCCACGGAGGACGTGCACACAAGCCAACAAGACAGGCACTGGGCACCAAAAACAGCTCGTGACATGGGAAGAATGGGCCAGTGGGGGCTCTGAGCCTGGTCACAGCAGCCCCAGTACCACACCAAGCCTGCAGGCAGTGCTGGTATCCTCTGTACTGATGGGGCTGCTGAGGGACCCAAGGCATAACGGCAGAGGAACACTCAGATGAAGGCAGTTCACATCTTGGGGACCTCCCTGAAGCAAGACACCATCCTGAGATGCTCCCTACAGCTCCCCCAGGGCCCTGTCCACCCCTGGACCACCCAGTCTCTCTGCATCCATCCAGTCCCCTCATCCCAAAATGACAGCAATTATGACATACATCAAGGATACAGTAAATGGTAGACTCATCACCACACAGATTGAGCAAGCTCTAGCGAGGTGAGAGCTCCTCAAAGGCCAACCATGAAGCCAGGAGAGGCGGAACAGGCTGTCCAGGTGTGTTTAGGGATCTGGGGCACTGAGAACAATCCACATCCTAATCTGTGCTGCAGTCACAGGTGATTGAGGATACAGGGTCCCAGAAGCATGGCAGGGGTGAGCCCGTGTTCGCACCTGCCACATGGACACCAGGCTCAATTCCACACAGGCTTCTACCCTGCCTGTGCTCATATGCACCTATAAGCAATGTCAGGTGCCACCTCTGGTGCCACGTGCAGGACAAGGTTAACAGGTCTCAGCCATGCCTGGAAAGAACTGGTCCACTAACAGATGAAGAACCTGAACAGGGTACACTCCAGGCAAGTGGGAGGTGGTGGACTAGAAGAAGCCTGCTGGAGACAGCAAGCCCACACACAGTCTACCTCTTCCCCCATTTAGCTGTGGCAGACATCACCAATCAATCACACCTACTTTCCTGCTCAACCATAGTTCTGGAAACCTCTGCATCAAAAGCCTCGCTTCCTAGAACCTCCACCTCTGGTCTTAGTGACCAGAAGGCAAGATGCCATCTCCCCACATGGTATGAGGCTTAAGTGGCCACCAGGTGACTTGCTCCACAATGCAAACACCTGTCTCTTGCTATGGAATAATCTTTGTGTACACTATGAAGATGTGTCCTTGCCAAGGAACCTTCTGATTGGTTTAATAAAAGAGGTGACTGGGCGATAGTTAGGCGGGAAAAGATTAGGTGGAGAGTCAAACTGACAGGATGCGGGGAAGAAGGGCAGAGTCACAGGAGTCTGAGGAATCTCGAGGAGACCCCACGAGACACAGAGCGAGCAGGATGGGAAGTACATACACGAGATAAATGAGCCTCAGGGCAGCACAGAGATTAATAGAAATATATTAATTTAAGCTATAAGAGCTAGTTAAAAACAAGCTTAAGCTATCAGCCAAGCATTTATAATTAATATTAAGTCTCTGTGTGGTTATTTGGGAGAGCAGCTGGCAGGACAGCAAAGTTTGCATACAGCTTCTCCCTCTACTGTAGTAGGAGGCTGTTTGGCCACTTGTTCATTTCCCAGCCGCTGGTTCATTTCTGGGCCACCCAGACTCCCTAAATAACCACACAGAAACTGTATTAATTAAATCATTGCTTGGCCCATAGCTTAAGCATATTTCTGGCTAACTCATATCTTAAATTAACCCATTTCCATTAAACTGTGTATTGCCACAAGGCTATGGCTTACCAGGTAAAGTTCCAGCATCTGACTCTGGTGGGGCAGCATGGCTTCTCTCTGACTCCACCTCCTTTCTCCCAGCATTCATTTAGCTTTTTCCACCTATCTCTATTCTGCTCTGCACAGGCCCAAGATGGTTTCTTTATTAACCAATGGTATTCACATCATACAGAGGGGAATCCCACATCACTGTACTCCCATGCTTTCTGGTGTGCCTACTCCCAGGCAGGCCACTTCTCTGAATCCATGTGTGACTCCTGGGGACCCCAGCTGTTCCTTCCCCTATATAGTCACAAACATGAGGACTGTCATAGCACATAGTACAATACTGCACCAGTGTCAAGTGTCCCCCTGTCAACAAGGTTCCCTGAAGGTACAGGGTGAGTTCTGAGATGGTGACTCCATCTGCCAGGTTCGGGTATGTGAGTCCCCCTTAGGGACAGAGAGGCTGCCTAGCTCAGGTGTACAAATTGCTCTAGGGTAAAATGGCTGGATAAAGATTAGGGACCCAGACTCCTCGCAATGAGCATCAAGCAGACCTACAGCTTGACTGAGCCAAGTTCAAATAGCAGGCCAGAGCTCCCCTGGCCCCACACCCAGAAGGAGGCACACAGGCTCTCAATGGTTCTCACACCAAGGTCTCAGACCGCCAGGGAGGCCTTCTTGTCTGTCGATTCTACGAGGCAGACTGAGTTCTGGGGATGAAGAGACAGCACCTGTCACCCAAACCAAAACCTGAACACGGACAGTGGCTCCCACATACTGCTGGGACACACAATGCATGTGTCTTTACAGTCCCCAGAGCTAGGGACCAGCAGGAAGATAGGCATAATTGACTAGGGATGTCTGCTGCAGTTGCAGGGCCGAAGAGCCTTCCTCAGGAGTTACCCATCACAATCCAGACCAAAACCTGCCCTGGCCATGTGACCCTGGGAGAATGGGAATCTCCTGCCCCATACCAGTCACTCAGTCCAAGCCTCATGGCTTCCTCGACACCAGTCTCCATTTAGGCCCTAACGCTCACTGTCGGATGTGTTCTGCACCTGCACACACACACACACACGCACGCACGCACGCACGGACGCATGCACGCACACCCCAGAAGACGACTGTTAGTTCCCGAGGCTGTGCACAGAGCCCTGACCTCCAAGGCCTTTCTCTCACTGTCTGCTGCCAGGCACAGAGCACAGGTCCACTCACTACAGTCTCTGCCTGCATTGCACATGGCCCATGATGTGACCTCAGGAAACCTCAGGCAGGGAGGAAGACTGGGAGGGAGGGTGAGAAACAAGAGAGAGAAGCTGGGACCTGACTGACGATCATGCCTGGAGTCCTGCTATTTTGCTTTTTGTTTTGAGACCAGGCCTTGGGTCTCTCTATCACACAGGTTGACTTCAATCTCCTGGGCTCAAGGGATCCTCCTGCCTCAGCCTCCTAAGCAGTTGGGACTACAGGTGTATGCTATCACTGCCAGCCACTCTCCAAACTTTGTAGCACCAGGAGAGAGGTGCTGTCCCGTGTGCCCATTTTACAGAGCAGGGGAACTGAGGGTGCCAAGCTGTGAAGCATTCACTCAGCACCACAGGCTAGGACGCTGTGATCTGGCCTCAAGGTGAGAACCCAGCCCAAACGCTCATCTCCAATGAGTAACTGCGAGCCACAGATGGCCCTGGCTCTCATAGCAGCCAGCAGCTGCCTGGGGACCCGCACCATCTGTCTAGAACCACTATCACAGCCTGGTGAGGATACAGGTCTCCCTGGAGATGCAGAACAGAGCAGAGCCCTGCGCTCATTCCTGGAGACAGACAATGGCAACTTGAGCTGCTGAGGGACAGGGCCTCTGTCCCCAAGGACACCCAGACCTCAGCTGGGGTGACCTCACTCGACATATGGTGAAACTTGAGAGCGCTGGTGGGGGTACCCCTCGATCACACCAAGGACAAAGGAAGTGAGGTGCCTGTGGGACTCAGCCCCCACTGTGATCCACTGAGCAAGGGCCCAAGAAAGCATAAAATGGTGAACCAATAGCACCCGGGCAGCAAATTCAGAATAAACCATCCCTTGAACAGTAATAGATCAGCCTTATAAGACAGCAGAAGGACTGCCACAGCCCACTCCCAGCAGACCCCCATAGCCAGATGTGGGGAAGTCCCCCCAAACACCCTGTGAGCCCTGCAAAAGCCCCAGTCCTATGCACCACCCACTCACAATCCCAGTTTGGATCCTAGGAAGATCATGAACCTCGTGCAAGCACAAAGATCTCATTTCCATGAATGGCATGCTATCCTATCATTCAGGGGATAGTGACACCTTCCATCCCAGCCCAGGACAGTCACACAATGACAATTTCATGACACAGAAGTCCATTTAATGACCTGGAGAAAAGCCACTGACAATCCCTTAGCCAGGACAATAACCAGGGACAGGGGCGCTCACCGGGTCTCATCTCATTTTCAGCTCAATAAACTGTCTGGGCCTCACACAGGCATGCAAGGGCCCCAATCCTGAGCAATGCAGAGTGAGCACAAAGGTCTAGTTTTGCCAATGACACGAGAGTGGGCGTGAGCACGGTGGGCGTGAGCAGGTCATTCACACACACCCCACTCCAGGCCTTAGTTTCCGCCTCTATAAAACATGGAAGGAGTGGGTACCTCAGCTGCAGCAAGCATTTCAGAGGCAAACACCACATGACACACAGGAGTGGCGCAGGCACACAATGTCCTCAACAGTGGGAGGGCTCCTAGCTCACTATAGCACTATCTGAAGATTACAGGGGTCTCCAGAGAGCGGGAGCTGGGTGTGAACGGCTCCACGCACTGTTTCCTGAGAAAGCTTTGAACACCCGTCAGTCACCACCAAGGAGTCAGACAGCCAGCGTGGCCACATGTCCCATCCTGGCTGTGCTGTGTGAGCTTAGGCTTGTTTGTGGCACTAGAGGCTGAACACAGGACCCCGTCATTCTAGGCAAGCACTCTACCACTGAGCTGCACCCCAGCTCTGCGGTCAGTTTTTATTTTACGACAGAGTGATGGCCGCTATACAACTGTCACCTTGACAGAATCTAGAACCACTGAGAATCCCTACGCATGCCCGGTGAGGGACTATCTAGATTAGGTTGAGGCAACCACCGTTCCATCGGCTGGGGTCCCGTACTACATGAAAAGGAGAAAGTGAACTGGGGACAGCATCCCTCTCCACCATGATGGACTGCACCCTGGAACTGTGAGCCAGAATAAACCTTCCAGTCCTCAGGCTGCTGCTGTCAAGGTATTCATTCTGCCACAGCAACAGTTGAGTAACTGATATAGCAAGGTTCTATCAGGTTGTCCAGGCGAGCCTTGAACTCACTCTGTTGCCAAGAGGCACGGAACTTGAAATTCTTCTGCCTCAGCCTCTCAAACAGCAGAGAGGTCAGGTCCACACTACTAGGCTTGCATTATTAGTACCTTTTGGAGTCTGTTTTCCAACCTGAACTGACTGTCTCGCCAAGTTTCCTGCAGTGACAGAGGAACAGTGTGGCCTGTCAACAGCAACAAAGCCACCTGCCACGCCCTGGACACCCTGCCCATGCCCAGCAGACTGCCCCTCCCCCCCAGCACCTCTGAGTCAATTCTGACTCTATAGAAAAGGTGACCCACTCACTGCCAGGACTTCCTGGAACCAGCGGGCTATCTGTGGGAGTGAGTAGACAGACAGTTGCTCAGCAGAGGGACTAACGGAGAGGCGGAGACAATCTAGTGTCTGAGCCGCCCCATGAAGGGATGGGGAGCTCTGCAAGCATCTGGGGGAAAGGGCATTGTAGGCAGAGGGGATAACCTGTGCAGAGGCTCTGGGGCTTCCTAGACTGCCCTGTCTGAAGCACCTGACCCTCCACCCTTTCACTTCCTCCACTGTCACGCTGGCAGACAAATCCCACACCAGAGACGCTACTTCTGTTCTCCTGTCAACCTGTTGGATTGTCCATTTAGGCTGCTGCGGTGTGCCAGAGCCTAGGGTGAAGCTCCCAGTACACATGTCTGACCCATCAGTACCTCAGTACATGCTAGATGTGATGATTTACACATCCATCAGTCATCCATCCCACATACCTTCCACCCCATCTCCCTTCCAGGTCCTGATGAGAGGCACCCACCCTGCACCCCATCAAAGAGGAACTTGAAGCAAAACCCAAGTTGCTACAACCTGCTGTGAGCCATGCAACAGTGGGGGAGGAGAGGCCGCAGAGGGGAAGCAGCCTCTCCCCACATAGCCCTACCCATTCCTCCCCTGCCAGCCCTCACCCAGGGCCCACTCAGAGCCGGCTCTACAACATGTAGCCATCCTACGGCAACCCACACCCTGTTTAGGTGGGTTTGAATATCAGATATCCCATTAATGCTACAACCCCAGCCTCTTTGGGAAAAATGGGCACATGATTCTCCAAGTGCCCATAAGGCTGCAGATAGCTGGCGTTCAGGCAGCTACCACCTTCCCCCAGGGCAAGCTCCTTTAGTTTCCCATGCAACACACTCACTGCTGGCTTATCCTTCCTTCCTGCAGCCGTGGGCACGAGGTGAGACCCTGTACTACACAGACCCAGCTAAAGGAAACCCAAGGAGGCTTCCCAAACCCATGCCCAGGGCAGACATCACTAATGGAGCACAGACCTTTTCCTGCTGAGTCTCCTCATTGTTATCCCCTAGATCCACAATCTACCTTTGAATCCCTCTTACTCAGACCCCAGCTCCCCCCCCCCCCGCCCTTTCCTTTAAGCCCTTCAATTTCTTTTTCCTGTGAACAATGGGGTCACCACAGTTTAACTAAGACAAGGGTTCTCCACCACAGTTCCTTAACATTTGATTGCTAGGAGTTTCTGTAGGGATGGTTGGAAGCCATGTGTGGGGCATGCTCCCCTGATATGAGGGTAGGTAGATCCCTGCTATGGGAGCCATCTGGCGGATTCCCTGGCTTCCTTCCTGTAGTCAGACAACTAAACCTGCCTCCAGGTATTGTCTGGGTGCGAGCCACAGCCCGCTGACCCAGCTAACAAAACTGTCACTAGAATGTGTGTCAGGGATTCAAGTGCTGGCTGTACCCCAGTCTGCTCTGAACCACAAAAACATCCCTGGGCCTTGCCTCCCTTCTCTGAGAAATGGGAACAATGAACTCTATGTCTCAGCTCCATTCTCTGGAGAGTAGAGACACAGTGGCTCTAGTGGCTTCTTTTCAGGTGATGAAATAAATATCATTGCATCTGGCAGCAGTAATGGCGACACAACCCTGATACTCAAACCCACTAGGACTTCCTCGAGTCCAGGGGACTGCTATATGCAGAATGTAGAGATATACTTAAAAAAATACAAAGAGCCTCTGCCTGCCCTGCCTGGACAGACAAAGTGGACAAAAGCACCCTGCAAGTCTCAGTCCCCAGCCTCGGTCACAGAAGCTTGCATAGCAGATGGCTGGGAGCAAAAGTGACAAGCCCACAAGCCGGCAATGTCTGGGAACAGGCCTAATTTAGGTGGCATTTCCTACCGGAATGCGAGGACAAAGGAAAGCCAGTCACTCAAGGGTCCCAGAGCGCAGGGCAAGGCAGCTGGTCATCCTAGGGTCCCAATGCTCCTGCACTCTGGGACAATGGATGGGATATGCTGTTCTCAGAAGGTCTGACACTTGACATCTGAGACGATTGTTCTGGGATCCTCCCCACACCCAGGTCCAAGGGTTAAGTTCCCCCCTCCCCAAGTCCCTAAACAATCGTCCCTGGACTGACTTTAGTCCAGCCCCTCAGTCTACCAGGGACTGTGGAGAACCAGGAGACAATGCATAGAAGAGAGGGTGACAGTCGTGGTGCTCCTAGCCGGACAGGGGGGGGGGGGCCATGTGGCTGGGGGTTTTCTTGTTTGTTCTTTGCTGGGGCAGCTGTGACCCTGGGGAGGGGAGTCCAGGGTATCCAAAGCTCCCAGGTGCGGAGCAGGTCTCAGAACAGACCAACAGGATTGCTTGGCTAAGCTCGGGTGTGAGTAAAGTTCCCACAACTTCCCCGGCATAGCCTCCTTACACCAGCCTCACCCCACTGAACAGAAGACATGAGTTCGAGGCCAGCCTGGTCTACAAGAGCTAGTTCCAGGACAGGCTCCAAAGCTACAGCGAAACCCTGTCTCGAAAAACCAAATGAAACAAAGAAAACACACCTGAGGTTCCCAATGGCTGAAGCCACAGTTCTAGAACATTTTCCAAGTGGACCGAGCTGAGTTCCAACCTCTGGGCTATCCAGCATCAAAGCAGTGACCTTCTGCAGCGTCCACTCTGGCCCAGTCTCGTGTCCCAACTGTCACTCACTTCCCACTCCTGACTCCTGATGGTAACGACACAAAAGTCATTTCCCCCAGGCTCTGTAACAGGTTCTGTGTCCCTGGGGTCTAGCACCAGCCCAACCTGTGACCAGATGAAGAGAAGGACATCTTCTGGGGGAGTACCAAGACCAAGGGGCCCAGAGACGGCAAGCAGCACGGGGCTCTCAGGGAGGCCCCACAGGCCTCCGACCACCGGGGCTGGCTGCTGGTGACCTCCCGAGCTATGGGATGGAGGAAATGACCTTGAAATGGAGAGCGCACCTGGGCTGTCTGTGGGCCCAAGGTCATCTAAGGACCTGAAGGAGATGAAGGGTCAGGTGCAGAGCCCTAGCCCACAGACCTGAGCAGCTTCTAGAAGCTGGAAAGGCGGGTCAACAGATCCCTCCTACCCCAGAAGCTCCAGGAGAACCAGGCCACCGACAACTTGACTTTAGCTCCTCAGGGCACAGCTCAGACTTCTAAGCCCCAGAACTGTGTTAGAAGTTTCTGCTGTTTGAAGCATGAACTCTGTGATGATTTGGTACAGTCATGGGGAAGAAAAAGCATGGAGGTTCCTGGGAAATAGTGGTCAGCAGCTGGCGTGGTGGCGCACACCTTTAATCCCAGGATTCAGGAGGAAGAGGCAGGGGATCTCTGTGCATTGGAGGCCAGCCTGGGCTACAGAGTGAGTTCCAAGACAAGTCAGGGCTACACAGGGAAACCCTGTCTCAAAAAGAACAAACAAACAAAGTGGATGGGGAGGAAGGGAGTGAAAGAAGGCCAGAAGCCCCCTTTCCCTCGGTTTGCCTCCAATCAATTCCAAGGCCCACTGATACAGGATACAGGAAACACCATATGCCAACGGGTGATCGGGGGTGATCCGCCCTTTCTAAGACTTTTGTTTCCTCATCTGTTCAATGTGAACAGTGCTGTAGTCACAGCTCGGGACCTGCTGCCTTGGGTTCTGAATGCGGGTCAGCCACTGGCTCTCCAGAGAAAGTGACTGATACCAGAAAAGTGACAGAAGACTTGAGAGAGGCCCTGAATGTGACCTTGACAAGCGGGCATGATGTGGCCAAGCAGGAACAATGAGAAACCAAAAGCAGGAGCATCCAAGCGGATACCTAAATGAAGCTGAAGAGTTGGCTTGGTGGGCATCTAGGGACACTGTTCCTGACACTCACAAACGCACTGAGGCAGCGGTGGCCCACCTGTGTTCAGAGTACAGCGAGGATGACTCACAGGAGCAAGGGTGAGCGGAGGAGGAAATGAACCCAGAGCCCAGCAGGAGCCCAGCAGGCAGCACCCTGTGGACCAACAAAGGGTCTTTGACTTTCCGCTGAGTAAGGCAGGAGTCACAGAGCATTGTAGGCAGGAGAAGGACCAGGTTGAGCGTGGAGGAGGAGGGGCTGGGAAGAGACAATGGCAGACTGAAAACTAGGTTCTGGTATTCTCAAGGCAGAGCCCGTGTGATTTATAAGGTGGAACGCAGGAGAGGAGAGGGACATGGAGGCTGGCTCCCTGGCCTCTGGCCTCTGGCCTCCAACACGGCTAGGCCAGAGTCACTCTTACAGAAACAGGGCAGGCTGTGTTCTGGAGGGTGTCGGGTAGAAAGAGGCCAATCTGAGGCATTTTAAGTCTGGTGGTGGAGATGGGGCCCCTGTTGGCAAATGCCAGCACAAGATGGAGTTGGCTACAAGCATGCTTGGAAGAGAGGTCTGTGCAAGGCGACCTCAGCAGGCACCATCAGGGCAGGTTGGTGGAGGAGCCCGCTGGGAGCTGAAGCCAAAAGCCCAAGAGGTAGGCTGGGCAAGCAGGGGTGGGGGTGTGAAAGCTGCCATTTGCTGTGTCCTCTGCCTCCCCCAATGTGCCACTCCCCGAGCCCCATCCACTATGGATGGGGCCCAGAAATAAGGGCAAGGTGGCTTCTGGGATTCAGAACTCTGATTCAGAGGTTCGAATCCCAGGGTTGTCTCTTCTATGCTGAGGGACCCTGAGTTGCTATCTTGACTCCATGCCTTAGTGCCTGAACAAGACTGCGGATATTTGGGACGGTGTCACATCTCCTCAGGCCCAGTTTCACCCAGAAGCTGGAGAGCCAGAAGCGGCTTAGTCAATGGGCTAAAACAACAGACCAGCCCAGGTCTGGTGCAGGCTGCCCTGCTGGGATTTTCCATAAGGTCAGAGTTGGACTCAAGGGAAGTATGTAGCCTTCTGCTACCACCCCATAGGTTGGTGCTGTGGTCTCATCCCTGGGGACAGAACTTAAGCAAGATGCAAAACATCCACTTTGTGGACAGGTACAAAGCAGGAGGGGGCAGGACGGCAAGGAAGGGCTGCTTTCCATGCTATAGCCAGGAAGGACCCCAGACAAAGAGACAAAAGAAGGGAAGAAACCTTCTTCTCCCAACCGTGGGGAGCCCAGGCCAGGCAGCGGGAGAGCAGGTACAGGGGGTCTGCAGCGAAGGCCTGCTTGATGTGTGAGCAAGGCAGCAAAACAGGACCGAGGAGCAGCCAAAGGCATCAGGGATGCAGGTCGGGGATGAGAAGAGACACCAAACCACGAGGGAGGAAAACAAAAGTCTGTTCTAAGCAGGACAGGGCAACCCTAAGAAAGAAGGACTATGTACCAAATGGCATGGAAAGATACCCCCAAGACCCTCAGTGTGCAAGGCAGAATACATCCTCCGCCTTGGGCAGTGCCAATGGTTCCATGGTGGCGGTAACTAAGGACCCCGTCTTCCCTCCCTCACATTATGAGTCTTCCTTGTCTCCATGTATGACATAAAGACCTGAGACCTGCCCAGCCTTGGGGGTCTAATGTGTGATGCTAGAGCTGGACCATCCAGACTCCAAGTTAAGGACTGCTCAGACAGCACCACCCAAAAGCTTCCCTGGCTACAGCATCTACTAAGAGAACCATGTGGGCCCCATGTGAGGCCCCACTCCGAAGCAGCCCCATACAGGCTCTCTGGCAGCCAAGGGGTACAAGGAGGTAGCACCCGGCAACCAGACACCTGCCTAGCAACAGTGTGATGGGATGACAGCTGGACTCCATGGCAACTGCAGCTGGGGCCCCAGAGGCCACATACGGCTTTTGGAGGGCGCGGGAAGGGGCTCACAGTCTCAGCTCTAAGGCAACATGACTCACAGGGCCTCACAAGTCCAGGGGATTCTGAATCGCAGGGCACAGAGCATGGGACCAGTCTGAGCTGCACGCCTCATCTCGGAGCTCTGCAGCACAGCTCCTGCATGGTCCACGGGGTATCTCTAATCACCCAGCCTCCCCTCTAGAATGCAGATCAATGCCTCCAACACACGTGCCATCACCATAGTAGTATATAAAAAACAAAAATAACAGCAGCAAACACAGGCTGTGGAGTCTGAGATACAACGTTTCATTTAATTTCCCCCAACAACTTCCTGTGGTAGCAGCTACTAGTCCTTTCCTACAGACTCGGTAACATTAGTGCTCTGCGCCAAAGACCTTCGGAGAGGCCATTCCCCAGGAGCTAAGCCACACCACAGATGGGTCCTGGCTGAGGCCGGCAGCTCCTATCATCCTCCTCTTTCTCTTCCTCTCGGCTGTCAGCATTCCAGATCCCACAGTCAAAGACACTCAGAGTCCCCAGGACTAAGACACCAACGACTACAGAAGCCATGTATCTGGGGAAGGAAGGAGGCAAGCCCCGCTAAGGACAAGAAGGAGAGGAAGTAGAGAGGGCGGACACTGGTCTGAAAGGGTGTCCACCACTCTCCAATCCACGCCCAGGCAAAGGTGGAGACAGGAAGTTCAGCTTTCGGTGGAGAAATCAAACATGCAGGTTCTTATAGCATTTTCCAGCATCAAAACCCTTGCTAGTTTGTATTATAAAAATGTCTAAGAAAAGGCAAAGAAACGAGAAAAGCCGAAACGATTTTGAGAAAGAACATTGGGACTCCCACGACTCAATCTTCAGAATGACTGTGAAGTCATAATAATTATGATGGTACACGGAATTAGGCGAAGGGCGTGGGTCCATGGAAATGAGCAGACATGTAAGCAGGCTCTCACGAAGGCAGGATGCAGCTAATCAAAGATGTGAAAGGAAGCCAATAGAGAAAGGTGGTCTTCAGCAAACAGACACAAAGTACAGACTAATGAATCTCCAACAGCACGCTTCACACAAAAGAAAATTGATAATGGCTCACACAGGCTCAAGGCGTGACTCCGTGGGTAAAGTGCTTGGTGCACAGGCTTGAGGACTCAAGTTCAGATCCACAGCACACACGTAGGAAGCCAGGCCTGGCAGCACACACCTAAAACCCCAGCACTATGGTGCATAAACAGGGAGTTCCCGGGGTCTCACTGACTGAGCCAGCTAGCCAAAACAACAAAGTTCACGTTCAGTGTGAGATTCTCCCAAAAAATAAGGTAGAAGAAGATAAACTAAGTTAGCTAAAGTTTACCTCTGGCCTCCATAAGTAATGCACAGGCATGTATACCCACACATATGTACACATACCACGTGTGCATACATCACACACATGTACACACGCATAAACCCACAGTCACCACACACATATACACCCACACAGCACATACACACATACACCACACCTACATACATTCACATTTAAAAATTTTAAAACCAGGAAGCTTAAAGAAGAAAACAAAGGGAAAATATTTTTGCAGCTTGAGGTAAAGTGAAGTGACATCAAATCACTTGTAAGTGACATTCAGAAGCACATGGGAAGATAAGTGCTAAGTCAGCATAGAAACTGTTTTTATGCTATGCAGAAGGCACAGCTAAGACAATGGAAAACAAGCTAGGGCTTGGGGGAAACGCATAAATGACATCGCAGCGAGGGACTGGAGTCCAGACCATACCCCTAACCTCAACGAAGAAACCAAAAGACCTAGCTTTAAAACTAGTGTCTTATGTGACTTCTCCTGGGGATTCACACAGAAATGCCTAACTCCAGACCGGCAGCCAGAGGCCAAAGAAACACCTCTGAACCCAGGCCCAGCTTGGTGAACCAATGAGTTCATTAGGGTACCTTCCAAGAGCAAGGGTGACCCCCAAACAGCCACATGATGCAAAAACCCATCCCAGCCTGCATGATGACTCACAGAAAAAGAAGCTGTGCCACGGGCGTCCCCATCCCCGCCACCCTTCCACCTCTGTGCATCGCAGTAGAGGTAGGAGGCAGGAGGGAACCGTGGCTAGAATCCCGTGGGGTGGGAGGGTCTGAAGGTCTTCTCTACTCTCATGATGGCCTTGTGCGAGGGATCATAGCTACTGTGACTTTGTCAACTTTTTTATTTCATTGATCTGTTTATTTGGTGGGAGCGTGAAGCAATGGTGCACCTGTGGAGGTCGAGGTCAGAGGACAGCTTGGAGGAGTTGGGGTTAAACTCAAGTCACCAGGCATGGAGACAAGCACCTTTGCCCACTAAGCCAGCTCCCTAGTCCCAGCTACTCTGATGCCAAGACAGCACCAGTAATGCCTTTCAGTCTGGAGGTCAAGGTTCTACTACATAAGCAGAAACATGAAAACTGTAGTAAAAAATCAGTCCTGAACACATGGCTATGCAAAAACAATGTGAGCAGAAGACAGGAACCTGAAAAGCTACTCAACACCACTGGTGAGGAAGAGACCAAAAGAAAAAAGAAAAAAAAGGAAACCCACAACTTGGTTCTTCTTCATGTCTATTGGAAATGACTTAAAAGGCAAACTGACAATACCAAGTGCTGTCAAGAACGTGAAAGCACCAATCTCTCAGATCCCGCTAGTGGGAGACAAGAGTGCAAAGCCACCTGCAGCTTCACATGGCGCTAAAAACGCATATTCCACACAACCCAACAAGTCCGCTCCTGGTGTTTATTCCTGAGAGGACTTGTATTCGCGGGCTAGCTGTGCGCACACACTTATCAGCAGACGTCCACATCACCCAATGACGGAGAAGGTCTCTGTGGCCCTGGATGAGTCAAGAGGCTGTGACACATTGAACCATGGGATGCTGCTGCTCTAAAAGGAACATGCTGACACACGGACACCCTGGCTGAACCCCAAGTGTTTCACGCTGAGCCTCAAAAGGTTGCATATCAAATGAGTCCCCTTGTGAGGAGAGCACAGTGAAATACATATGTTCTAGAAAATACAAAACTATAGGGCGTAAGAAACAGATGAGTGGCTGCGGGGGTGAGAACAGACCCGAGGGGTGGGTCCTCAAAGGAAACAGAAGGTTTGTGGATGACGAGTAGTTCTGTACTAGCTGTGGGACAATGGTTTTTCCCTGTAAAGATTTGTTTCTTGTACTTGTTTAATAAAATGCTGATTGGCAAGTAGCCAGGCAGGAAGTAGAGGTGGTGCAATGAGAACAGGAGAATTCTGGGAGAGGAAAGCTCAGTCTGAAGTTGTCACCCAGACAGAGAGGAAGCAAGATGTGACTGCCTCACCAAAAAGGTACCAAGCCACATGGCTAACACAGACAAGAATTATGGGCTAATATAAGTTTTAAGAGCTAATAAGAAGCCTGAGCTACTAGGCCAATCAGTTTATGATTAACGTAGACCTTTGTGTGTTTATTTGGGACTAAATGGATGTGGAACCTGGTGGGACAGAAAACTCAGTCAACATGTACTTGGTTTGCTGTGGGAAGTAACTCCACACATGTGATGTAACACACACACACACACATATACAATTTAACCTAAAAAAAGCCATTCTAAACGTTGTATCTGTTTAATATATCTCACTCTGGCTTTTCTGAATACAGAAATGCAGTAGGAAGTGAGAAGTGTATGGGTCCCTCTATGTGCACATTTCCAGGGACATCCAATAAGCCACAAGCACACAGGGCATCTTGACCTTGGTTGCTAAGAACCTGGGAGATAAACTGGTCAGGGCACTGGGGCAGGGAAAGCTCAAGGTGTGCTTAAGGAAGAAACACAAAAGGGAAATGAGAGGAGAAACCACGGGGGCAAGCCCAAAGAGCCCTGGGGAAGGACAAACATTCCTGACGCTACAGTCAGGAAAACGGGACAGCTAGGGGATGGTTGGAAGATGGCTTGGGAGGAAGGAGTTGCCAGAGGCACAGAAGTGCACACAAGATTGGTGTGAGCAATAAGCTATATGCTTGTGAAACATGGCCAGGTGCAATGCTGGAGAAAGAGGCTCCAGCGTGACTCCAAACTCCTGGACTGAGCAAGGGTGAGGAGTTACCTGTACAGAGAAAAGCAGGCAGGGAGGAAGAGGTGCTGAGGGCGAGCTGAGGAGCTCGGTACAACACGTGTTCCATCTGGAACGTCATCAGACGCCAGGTGATGCAATATTAAGAAAGCAGGACATGGGTCTGAAATCCAGAGAGCTGGGTACAAGAGATACCAGCAAATGGAGTAGAGGCACAGAGGGGAGGCAAGGAGCCCTTGGCTGTTTGTTTGGGGGTAAAAGTAGTCTCGGGGGTTCTGTAGAGTACTCCAGAACAGAGGCATCCCAAAACACCTCTATGCCAGCCCCATTATCAACCTCATCCTCAGGTGAAAACATCCAAAATGCCCCCAAACAAGTCAATCGCTTCTAGGCCATCCTGCTCACTTACCCTTCCTGACTTCAGAACCAACTGCCACCATTTCCAAACACATGACCCCAAGGTCAATAGCATCTCTAATATCAAAAGCTGGAAAGAACCAGACTCCCCCACGCCTTCCCACAAAAATCATAATACCTGAAGTATATAACCCCAAATGCTGAAAACCTGAATGTCAATGCCCCCAAACAGCAATTCCCATGGAATAAGAACAACACATATCTATAATCCCAGCACTTGGGTGAGGCAGGAGGATTGGTTATGGGGTAAGTTTGAGGCCATCCTGGGATACACCCAAGATCTTGTCTCAAAACAAGACTGAGAGGTGAGGTGGGGAGGGCGTAATCAAGCCCCTCAGCATGTTCTACATGTTGTAACACTGCTGCCATGTTGTTCTCCCAAGGACCTGTCCATCCCTTCCCACACTGCCTCTCTTGCCTTTGAATGAAGCACCGTTCACCCAAGAATAAATGGAACTCCAGAAGCTCAGGCCCTCTCCGAAGCAAAGGCTGACTCAGATCTTCCTCCAGACTGAAAATCTCATTTCTGTGAGCCCTGTGGGGCTGAAACTTAGCACTAAATCCAACACCCAGGCACCAGCTGGAGCTCCATAAGACCCCGGGGCAGGGCTGTGAAAACTGCCCACACTTTACCAAACAGAAGTCAATCCTACCCTGGTGGCTCTTCAAAATTCCAGGACTTATCAGCTGTGTTAATAAGGTGGGGGTCAAGGATGCCGTATAAACACTTCAAGATTCAGTGGCTCTGCAACAGACAAGCTGAATTCACAGACCCTAAGGCAGGGGAGCTGAAGATCAAGTTTCAGCAAGGTGCTGCCAGGAAAGCCGCATCTTTCCACTTTCCCAGCAGGTCTGGCGAAAACATTGCATGAATGGGCTGTCCGTGCGGGGTGATGAGGAAGGCTCCAGCTTGAGAATGCGTCACTGGCTTGCCCCAGCATTCCTTCCAGCTGACAGAATTTCAGTGTGGAGGACCAGCTGAGCCCAGCTACCTTGAAGACAGTCACAATCAGGAAGGGAGCGATGCCGCTAGCCATTGCAGCGCTGTTTGTAAACCTGTGTCCTCCGACAGTGAGCGCAGAATTCAGGTATGTGTGTGACACCGGTGGAATGGACATAGGACAAAGGTGCACAAGACTGAAGAGTGGGGTGCCATGATCAGCCCAGGCAAGAGCACTTCGCTTTCCAACCTTCTCTAGAGTGTTTCCAAAAAGATGGGGGGGGCGTGGGCTAGAGAGATAGTTTATCAGTTAAGGATTGGGGGGGGCTAGAGAGATAGTTCATCAGTTAAGGATTTGGGGGGCCTAGAGAGATAGTTCATCAGATAAGAGCAGTTGTTGCTCTTGCCAAGGAAAAGGTCAAGGAAAAAACAAGACAAAACAAAGTCCTTGAGGAGGTGACCTGAGCCCCTAACTAGGGGTCAGTGAGACGGCCCAGGGGGCTAAGGAGCTTACAGCCAAAACCAACAACCTGAGTTTGAAACCTGGACCCAATGGTGGAAGCTGCTCCCTGACCTCCACACACAAGCCAATGAAGCCAATGATGTGCGTGCACGCGCGGCGCGTGCGCACACACACACACACACACACAAAATAGGTATAAATAAATAAATGTAATGAAATGAAAAGGCTTGTGAAATGATTCTTATCAAGGCTCGTCAAGGGCAATTCCCTTTAATGGCGCTGCCTGAGCCCTCCTGCAATATTATCAGAGAGATCACACATCCCCAGGGACACTAATCAGCATTGATTCTCTGCTAATTCTATGCAAAATTGCTTCCACTCCTAGACACCATTAATGACAGCAAGAGAACCAGCTGTTCTTAAGGACTTCAGCTTTCTTCAAGGTGAAGGCCTCATTGGGCCTTCTCCCACTTGCTGAGCCTCACCCAGACCTCAAGCCCTCCCTCCCTTCTCAGAAGACAAAATTCTGACCTTTCCTCAGGTACTGGGGAACCACCAGAAGAGTCTGGCATGTGGACTATGGCCTGAAGCATCCTCTCTTGACACTACCTGGCTCCACGTGCCCTTCCCAGGCTTGAGTGGGTGGGATCAGCTCTCAGCTCCCTGCCTGCAGCCGCCAGAGTGCTGGCAAATCCATTAAATGGACATTTAAAAGTTATGATACATAAGTCCAGTTTGGTAGAGTTCATACTTTTAAAAAGTAACAGCTGCTTTGTCAATCAACCCTCTGCCCAGGGTCTCCTGCAACCAGCCAGCTGAAGATGGCAGGCAACAGCAGACTGGCCCTGTCTCTCTACCTGTGTCCAGTGACAAGACCAGGCAAAACTCCACTGAGATTCATTCATAAAAAAACTGCACTGCTGTCTACTCTGCCCAAGAATCTGGCTTCAAGTTGTCCCACTTGGTGGTGCAAGACTTGGTTCCAGCCACCATGCTCACCACCATCACCCAGTCCTTCAGGGAACATGGTCAGATCATTCAACATAGGCTTCGGAGCTTCCCACCTTGCTGTGACCGTGACCTTCAGCCAAAAACTCACTCCCCTGGCTGGCTTCTCTGAACTTTTATTGCTAACCTTCAAGTTCACCCAGCAACTTCTTCTCGCTGGACATGAATGAACCGTGCGTGGGAGTGAGTCACCAAATGTCAGTCCTCACTCTCTCCACTCTGAGATGCGCCTCCTTGCGGGTTTGCTGTTGTATGTGCCAGGTTAGCTGCCCCTCCCCGCAGCTTCCAGAGAGTCTCCTGTCGCTGCCTCCCATCTCCCTATGGGAGGGCTGGGATTACATACACTACGCTACAGCATCTGGTGTTTGCTCCCATCCTTGGGGGCTTGAATGCAGGTCCTCAGACTCGCACAGCCATGCGTTCACCCACTGTGCCACCTCCCCCAGCGTGACCTTAGACGTTTCAGATCTAAAACATCAACAGCAAAAAATCCTTTTGGAGGTGTAGGGCTCTTCGAGTCCCTGACTCAGGGATGGGTCTGAGGGTCAGAACAGGAAGGACCAAGCTTTCCGAGGACAGAGAGGCTGAGAAGAGAGGAGCCTGGGAAGGCAGGTGGTAGGGGCTCCAGCAGCTGGGACGAAGGAGCCCTAGGGATAGGGCTGCTCCAGGCAGAGAAAGGAGCAGGAGGGAGGGACAGGTGGGACCCAGGAACAGTGGTTAGCAGGTAACTTCCTGAGGAAGGGGCCCAGGGCCACGCTGGAGGTGGCAGGGTCAGAAGTTGAACCCTTTGCAAGGACCAATGAGCAATGACCACCCAAAGCTATACTCTATGTGCCCTGGAAGCAGATTCCTCCTGCAGAGCCCTCAGCATCTAGTTGGGGCGCAGGAAGAAGAGGAGGGAAGTCTGAGGGTGAAGAGAGGGGAGAGATAAGGGCAGGGAGACGGACAGGTAAGGGATGGAAAGGCAGGTCACTGTGAGGGGCAGAGGTCTCTGGCTGATGGCCCTGGCCCTTCCTGCCCTTCCCCCACAGCACTCTTAAGGCCTCTGAAGCTACTGAGTACTGGAATGGCCCTCGAGGTCACACTCCCTGGGTCTCACTGGGGTTCAGAAATGCCCAGCAAAGGCTGCGCAGGGCTGGCAGGAGGCCATTCCCATGGCCTCCTCTCTCACCATGGTGATGGATGGCAGTGCCACCATGTCAATCCCAGGCCCTCCCTGTGTCTGAGCACATTCTTCCTTCCCGTTCACCCTGGAGACAGACCCCGCCACTCCAGTCGCTTCTAGGCCCCACCCCCTGCTATTTGTAACCTCGTGACGTTATCAGGCTCCCATTCCAGTGAAAACTGGTTTTGTGTGTCCAGGGATTCGGCCCACACATTGTAATGATTTTTATTGCACAAGTTTTTGAAGGGCTGGTGAGATGGCTCAGCAGATACAGGCACCTGCTGCCAAGTCTGACAGCCAGGGTTCAGTGCCCTGTCCCACAGACGGGAAGAAGAGAACTGACTCCTGCAAGTTTTTCTGACACGCACACACCTGTGTACACACACACACACAGAGAGAACTTTTTAAAAGGGGGGAGCACTCATGCTGGGGTGATAGTTCAGGTGGTGAAGTGCCAGGCAAGCGTCAGGACATGAGTTCAGATCCTCCGAACCACGTACAAAAGGCAAGCATGGTATACCTCAGTAATCCCAGCTCTGGGAAAAAAAGACACGAGGATCCCTGGGCCCCACTGGTCAGTAAAAAGTAAAATGGAAGGCAACTGAGGGAGACACGAACTTCACCCTGTGGCCTCCATGTGCATGCACACACGTGTGTGTGTACCCTCATGCATGTGCACACACATACACACATAAATGAAAAAGCGTGAAAATTAAACAGCTGACACAAAGCATCGCGGACGCCCGGGGGCAGCTGGCAGCCATCACTGATCCGCAGGCCCTGCACTTGCTAGCCACTTCCGCTTCCTGCTGTTCCAGATTGCAGATTTATACAAGAGAACAAACCTTCTTATAAATGGGTTGAGGACTTGGATCAGTGCAGAGTGCACCTGCCTAGAATGCAAGAGGCCCTGGATTTGATCCCCAGCACTACACAAACCAGGCAGCTAGAGCAGGGCTATCAGGTGTTCAAGGTCATCCTCGGCTACAGAGCAAGTTTGAGGTCAGCCAGGGCTACAAACTCCCTCAACGGGAGAAAAATGTTCTAAAATTGTAAGGAATTGTGTGGGCAGATCTGGAAGCTGGGGGAAGACCTGTGGAGGCCCCTGGGGAGGTCTGTTTGCGAAATGTTTTCAAAAGAAAAAAGCCCCAGCAGGGCAGCACCCAATAGTACATTTCTACAGTCCAATTATGAATGATGAACACATCTTTTCTCTAAACGTCACAGATGACAAGTGGCCACCAGATGCTGGGGGCAGGAAACACAGCTATGGTTTATTTTCTGTTTTCAAGAGACCCAAAAATTAACAATGCCATTTAAAAAAAAAAAAATCCAGGCAAAGAAAAACAGTGATTCTTTTTGGTTTTGGGGTGTGTGTGTGTGTTGGGGGGCAGGTTCCTTCCCTTACAGACTGCTTCAGGGTTGATGCTAGACACACCTAAAGCCAAACTTCTCCAAAGGAGAACCCCAAACACAACCTGTAATCAATTTCATGTATCTGAAAGACCGTGAGAAAGTTTCTGGGAGCCAAGAACCCAACACCTGAATCCAAAGAGCTTTCTTCAAGGCACAGAACATGGACACATATCAGGCTGTGACGCAAGTTCACCCAAGGAAACGTCACAGAAGCCACCCTCAAGTGTCCTTTGGAATCTCAGCTGCTACCCCAGGACTTGGACCCAAAGCTCTCCTAGGTCCCAGAAGTTGCAGCCTGGCTATAACAAGAGGCACCCTGTCCTTCATCACCCACTTCTAGTCTTCCTCCAGAGTGAGGCATGTTGGGGAGTATTATTTTCAGGTGTGTGACTTTTGTTTACGCTGCATTTGTTTAACTCTGTGAAGTTGTGATTCTTTGCCTGTCTAAAACACCCAATAGTCCTAATAAAGAGCTGAGCGGCCAATAGCGAGGCAAGAGCAAGGATAGGCGGGGCTGGCAGGCAGAATAAATAGAAGGAGATTGAGGCGCAAGAGGAGACCATCAGGGGTCAGCCAGCCAGCCATGGAGTAAGAAGGAAAGTAAGATATACAGACATAAGAAAGATAAAAACCCAGAGGGAAAACATAGGATAATTTAAGATAAGAAAAGCTAGCTAGAAACAAGTCAAGCTAAGGCCGGGCATTCATAACTAAGAATAAGCCTCTGTGTGTGATTTATTTGGGAGTTGGGTGGTAGACCCTCCCCCCCAAAAAAAGCCAAAAGAGTAAAACACACAACAGAGGCACCTGACGCTAAGCCACTGGGACCACCCAGCAGCCCGGATCAGGCGTACCTGAACCTCATGTTTGACCTTCAGAGACACCATGTCTCTGTGTCAGTCGGTTTGGTCTGGATTGTCATCGGTATCTCACAGAAAGACACCAGCCAAGGGCTCAATGGGGTCCTGACTCTAGGGACTGAGGTCCAGCTGTGACTACCCTTAAACCACCCATCTGTTCAGCGTGGGTGAGGGCCCACTACTTATAAGTCTTGTGGGACTGGCCAGCACCTGCTCCCTCAGCCCTCCACCCACTCTGGGACAGTATGTTCTGAGCCCACTCTGCTCTACCCAGCAGGGCTGGTAAGGATGATCCTGTGACTCAGACTGATGGTGCTGCTGCTGCTGCTGCTGCTGCTGCTGCTGCTGCTGCTGCTGCTGCTGCTGCTGCTGCTGCTAACAGGAATGCTAATGTTGACAATGGGGATGATAACAGGGATGCTAATGTTGACAATGGTGATGATGCTGATGATGACAATGATGATAACCCTGCCTATGATCACAGCGACATCAAGACCTTCCTGGGCTCTCAGAATAAATACCAGTCACAGCCCAAGTGTCTTCATGAAGCATCTCATTTAACAGACCATCCCCTGAGGTGGGCATCATTACCTTCATGCTACAGATAGGGAAGCTGAAGAAACAGAAAGGTGGCCAGGCTCGGATCACACCTATCTCGGCCCTCCCCAGCCCCCTACAATGCTGATCAAGCTGACACTTTCGAGGCCTCACACCAGTGCATTCCTTTCCTACACATGTTCCACATTCAACCTGCTCCGACCTAAGGAACCCCAGGCTCCTCAGCTCTTGTTCATCGACTGCTTCTCTGCTATCCAGCTGTGGACAAAGTCTGGGCTCCAGCAGCCCTAAGAAGCTAGGCAGCCGCATGTCCCAGTAGATATGGGTAAAAGTGGAAGGACGAGAATGAATTTATTCAGCTTGGGTGAAAGGACAAGAGACCTACAAACCTAAACAGGGTTGGTACAGGTGTGGCCCTGCCCATCACTGACCCATCTTCGTCTTGACTTTGAAATGCCCTCCGGGTGGGGGCAAGTTTCCCCTCTGGCTGGCACCAGGACTTCAGCCTGTCGCTTCTCCCAGCGTGAAATTTCTAGAGAGATTTTAATTCTTCGGGGTCTGTGTTTAAATATCCTGCTATCAGAAGTGTCTCACCTCTGCTGCCAGAATGGTGACATAGTCAAATTCAGGCTTAGTCTCTGTCACATGGTGTCAGTCTCCACTCCATCTACTCCAGAGACATCTATCCCCACCCTCAGACTTCACCTCCCACCCCGGCTCTTGCCACGCAGCACCAGCCTCACCAGCCCCCACACTGCTTCAGTTACACAGCGGGACCAGCACCAGGGTCTCCGCACTTGCTCTGCCCACCGCCTGAATCTTTCCTCCTCAGACATCAGCTTGCACCAGCACCAACCTTCTTCCAAACTATTCCAACATCACTCTCTGTATCTCCACACAAGTCAGCCAAAGGAGAACAACGCCGAGCGCTCTGCGCTCCTGTTCTCGTCTCCACCAACCAGCATTCTGTGCGTTTTATTTGTCCATTGCCCTCACACCAGACCTTCAAGCTTGTTCATCGTCAAAGCACCTAGTGGCCATACCACCTGAAGGCACATGCTTAAAACATATAACATATTCATGAATGAATACAGAAGCAAATGCATGAATTAATGTGTGAATGAATGAGTGAGAAAATGAATGAGTAGGTAAATGAATGAAAAGTGGGTAGGTGAATGAACAAATATGCACGAGGGCATGAATGAATGAGTAAATGTTTGGATGAATGAACGGGAGAATGAACGACTGAACAAGTAGAAGAGGGGGTAGATTTGAGTGATACCTGAACGAATGAATAGTGAGTGAATGAGGAGGGAGGGAGGGAAAGTGCTGTGGTCTCTCAATCCATTTAAAGGCTCCTCTAAACTCAACCTCTTTGACGTGTGGATCTGTCTCAGTAGACAACTCTGGTCCTTGAGAGAAACAGGACCAGAACGAGCTCACATTCAGATGCAGTAGGTCTATTGACCTACCATGACCCACAGTGCATAGCTCCAGGAAGGCAGGTGGCAGGGTCACCTGGGGAAGCCTCCTGCCTGGAGCTGGAGATGCAAAAGCCTGGCTCCACCTTGGAGTCACAGCCCAGGGCTCAGATCATACAACCCCCCCGGGGGGAGGGGGGCTCCTCCCTAGAGCAGGCCAAGGGTAGCAGGCCAAGGAGGTGACTCCCTGAACTCCTGTCCCTCCCTGACATCAACTATCGCTCAGCTTGGATTCCAGCCCCCTAAGGAACAGCCAGGCTTACTGTCTCCTCCCTGCTAGTGTCTCCTAGCTGGCGTTGAGCAGCGCCTCCTCACAGCCAACCTGCCCATCTACACAGCACCAGAAGACTTTTCAAAATAAACTCCCCTCGTGCGCCTTCTCTGCTCCAAACCTCCTGTCCCCCCAGGGGCTGGCTTCCCACATAGCTAGGGAAAAAAGCCACAGTTCCCACGTCACCACATATCCCCACTTGACTCTGCCACATGCTTCTGCCTGACAGGCCCTAAGGCCTCCCCACTCTCACCTACCTTGCACCCCAGGGCCTCTGTATTTGCCAAACTCCCTACGCCAGCACCACATGGCTGCCCTTTCTCATCGCTCACTGACAAAGCTAACCCTTGTGAGGCCTACCCAGACCACACAGGCTAGGGCAGTCCATATGCATCCACTCTGACGCCATAACCCATGCTCACTGCCTGAGGTATTGCTAGCCCTCGTTACTATCTGAAGTGATCCCTGCCTCGTTTCTTCTGTTTCCATCTGCCTCCCACCCAAAATTCCTCCGACATAAGCATGTCAAACACAGGGATGAGAACTCTGTTTCCCCAGACAGCCAGTACTCACCCCCACCAGGAGCATGAAAAACATTTGGCAAATCAAAAAACAAAACCCTATCTTGGATTCCAGCTCACTAACATCACCCTCGGGCCAGAGAGGTCTGGGTGCCCTGTCAGGGCTCTGTAACAAGAGCTGTGCACAAGGCATGGGGCCACCCCAGCCATCTATGCTCTCACACAGGAGAAACGGCCAGCAGAAACCCACACTGAGGGAAACCAGGGCACCAGGACCTGGCGCAGGCCTGGCAGCCTTGCACCCTAGCAATGTATATCCCACGTGGACCCTGCAATGCTGGGAAGGGACAACCTGGCAGCATCGCTTGCAAATGTGTCAACTTTGACATCAGTAACAGCAGCTGTCACACTGAATCCAGGAGCTCATGAGCATCGTTAAAGACGGGAGAAAGGTTGTAAAGCAGCAGTTCAGATTCAGTAAAAATATCACAGTAAATATTACGGTGTCTGCTAAGTGGAAAACAAGGCTGATACTATGGTAAGTGAACTCAGAAAGCGCTGATTGGATGGGCACATGACAGATGGACAGTGGATGGGTCAACTGATGAAGGGTGGATAGGTAGGTAAGAAGATAGCGTCAGGATGGATGGATGGGTAGTGGAATGGGTGGTGGATGGATGGATGGATGGATGGATGGATGGATGGATGGATGGTGGATGGATGGATGGATGGTGGATGGATGGTGGATGGATGGAATATGTGGAAGTATACGTGGATGTGTGAGTGGGTGGACATATAGGTAGATGGGAGGTATGGGGGGATGGATAAATAAACATTCAAGTGGTTAGGTGAGTGGGTGAATATACAAGCAGATAGATAGGTGGGAGGGTGGGTGGATAGATGGATACAAAAGCAGATAGATGGGTGAGTGGGTGGTGGACATACAAGGAATGGGTGGGTGGGTAGATGGACGGGTGAGTGGAAGTATGGATAGATGGGTGGGTGGGTGAAAGGACAAACAGGTAGATAGATGGACGGGTGGGTAGGTGGGTGGGTATCTAGATGGTGGATACAGAGGAGGAAAATGGGCCCAGCACACACTTGCACTCAGCAAGCATACTGCATGAGCCCAACAGCAAAGGGGCAGCACAGTACTGTGGTCAGGAGCATAGGCCCTGAGACCTGAGTTTCCACCTAGCTCAGCCTTTTGCTCACTGAGGGACCCTGTGTACATGACAGAGTCTATATCTCAGGCTCCCGGACAGCAAGGCAGCAGGGGAAAATAAAAGCATTGCATTGATGTCTGTTTGTTTGTTTGTTTGTTTCAAAACAGGGTTTCTATAGTTTTGGAGCCTGTCCTGGAACTAAAGGCGTGAGTCATCACCACCAGGCAAAATAAAAGCATTGAAATGCACAAAGCTCAGGACACAGGGGACACTGCCCTCACACTCCACACATGTCAGCTGATGATCTAATGACCCAATGGCTAAAGCCATTCTGGGACAAGGACAGGAAAAGGCCCCAGCTCAACACACCTCCTCAGAAGCAGCATGAAGTCAGGCCCATTGGCTGGGGACTGTCATCCCAGCTACTCCAGAGACTGAGGCAGCCTAAGAATACTAAGTTCAGGCTCCAGGGTGAGTTCAGGGCCTGCGTGGGCAACTTAGTGGGATCCTATCTCAGAGTCAAGAGTGAAAAGGAGACAAACACGTCTCACGGTGAGCAAGAGTGAGGCACTAGATTCAGCCCTCCAGCCCTGCAACCAAAAATGAAGCGGGGGAGTAACACCCAGTTGACGTCCCCAGAGAGTTCTGCAGGAAGAGGGAGAAAGTGGGGAACAAAAGGCTCTGTGTCTACAAGTGCTCAGGGAAAGAGGGGAGCGAGTGGCACGGCGACATAAGAAGCCTGGGAAGGAGGAAGGGAATCTGGTGGCAGAGTGAGAAAGGTGGCCGGGCCTCTTCTACACTGATTCTGCCCGCTTTGGTTTGTCTCGGACTCCAAGGAGCCTGGGCCTAAGTGAGTGCCTGCCATATGCTGGGGAGAAGAAACAGAAGGTGTGGGGGGTACAGAGAAAGGCTCCAGGGATTGGTGGGCAGGACTGGGGAAACCGAGTTCCCTCTATCCACCCAGAGTCCAGTGTCAAGACAGTGAACAGAGGAACCAGGACCTTTCCCACAGCCACTCCACCAGCTGGGGTCACAGACAAACCCTGGGGTCACACCAGCCAATCTCAGGGACCCAGTCCCTCCTCCCACCACATCCCTGCTCCCCTCACCACCAGTGAAACAATCCTGAATGCCTAGAGATGTGTTTTCCAGGCCCAAGAACCCCAGGGTGCATTTGTTTCCAGAGACGTAGGAAAGCAAGCTAGGGGGAGTGGGTGTAGATACAGGAGTATGCACACAAATAATGACACGCTCATCCGCAGGAGACACACGTGCAGCAAACAGCCCCCGTCTAGCAGGTTCGAGCTGTGCTGTGCCACGTGCACACATGAAACCCACTTCTGCAGAAAACACAAAGACAGTGCATGTGGGAGATGCCCCTCTGCCTGATGGTAGAGTGCAGCCTATTCACGTGCATGCTACTAGCCAGGACCAGTGCCTCTGAGCTCTGAGTGCCAGACACTCCAGGGGAGCACCACTCAGCAGGTGGGAACACTGAGGCACCGAGATCAACTCAGGAGCCCGGGATCATGCCCACTGCTGCTGAAAGTCAGACAGGTAGCATTCATGACTTTACAACCCAAAGAGGTGATGAAGAATCCCAAAATGGCCTTTAACCTCTCCCTCACTCAGTGAGGGGTCACGTTAGAACAGAAGGGGAGCAAGCTTGAGCCAGAATCAGACTGCACCCCCAAAAGAGGAGTCCCTGGTTCAGTCAAGGCCTTTGTCCAGCAGATCTCCTCCCTTCTGCCAGCAAGTGACCAGAGGGCAGAGTGGGAGCTGGCAGCCAGTGTGGACCACAGATGTGTTGTGTTTGGCTCCTGAATTGTTTGGTGCAAATGTGACTGACTTGCCAGCTTTGAAAAAGCAAATGATTTCATACCAAAAAGTCCGCATTTCCGGCTGTTGGAAATCTCTTGCAATGCTGAACTCATGAACTGTAGCCGGGAACCGTGGCTCTGTCCTTGGAAGCAGTTGCTCATTCCCTTACATGGAACTCACAGTCACTGGTTCTCCAGCAGCCCCAGATGCATGTGGATCAGGGGCCTGGGCTCGGCAACAAAGCTGCCAGGCCTCACTTGGCCCTACTAAGCTCTGCTGTCTCCTGTGTGACTTTTGGAAACTTCATGCTTCCACACCTCAGTTTCCTCATCTGCAAAACAGCATCCGGACCACATGACTGCTGGCTGCACCCAGGGGACACTTGGAGTCAAAGGGACCCCTGGTCTCCCCAGTGTCCAGGCTCAATTCTTCTGTAATATCAAGAGTTAACACACAGCTAGTACCTATCTCATTTAACACTGTCCAAACTCAGTCCATCCAAGAAACCCCAAACTATATCTGGGTGTGTACTCAGAACAATAAAAACACACGTGTGTGAAATGCCACACACAAACACTCACAGTGGTGAGCACTCCTCACAACAGCCCAGCAGTGGAAACCCAAATAACAGTTGACCAAACTAACCAAATGTGGTATATCCTGCACTAGAGTATGACGGAGCCATGAGAAGGGATGGAATTCTGACACCTGCTGCACGGACCTCTGAGCACACTCAGCGAAAGAAGCCAGGCACAAAGGACCACAGCTTGTGTCATACGATTAGCATGAGATGTTCAAACCAAATAAAGAATAGGTCTCTGGCTTCCACAGGTGAGGAGAAGGATGGAAGTGACCACTAATGGGTTTTAGGTATATTTCCAAAGTAATTAAAATGCTCTAGGATTATCGGTTTTCAAGATGGTTCAGTGGGTAAAGGTGCTCGCCACCAGGCCTGGCCGCCTGAGTTAATCCCCGTTATCCACATGACAGAGAAAATACTAAGCCTTCAAACTGTCCTCTAATCTCCACACATGTACGGTGGCATGCATACCCCCACATAAACAAACAAACATATGTAAAAGTAAACTTTAAAGTCCTCAAATTAAAACCTAGGGGTGGGTGGCTGTGGCAACCTATGGAACTATGACAAAGAGAACCTACTAGAGCAGGCTACACAGAAAGGGTCCATTTCATGCTACGGGGATTCTATTCTCAATAAAAATAGGGGCTGGGAAGGTACCTCGGTGGGTAAAGTAGTTACCAATCAAGCGTGAGGGTGTGGGTTCGAATCCCTGGAACACTTGTCAAGCCAGATATACCCATAATCATGACACTCTAATAGGGAGATAGGAGAAGGAGACAAGAGCAAACAAGGTGAAGACCCACACGTGAGGTTGACCTCTAACCTCCAAAAGCACACCTGAGAGACAGGTGTCCTATGACCCCCATTTTACACATGAGGAAACCAAGGCTCAGAGAGCTGAAGGAGAGATGAGTATTTGCCTATCCACTCTGACAATGGAGGTGGAGCGAAGGCCAGAGGACTGGGTCATGCACCTGGCTACCTGACATGCCCAGCTGTGGGCATCAGGGCTCGTGACCTTTGCTCAGGCAGGCCACTTCCTCTCAAGCTTAGGTCAAAGGCCACACTGGGACACCTCTTAACCTCGATCCCACCAAGGTCTCCAAGGACCCTCCAAGTATAGCACTCTGGGTGGAAGTAGTACTTATTCGTAGCTACAGAACAGCTGCGGCCGTTCATAAATGATGACCTTAACGATCCATGGGGGGACTGTCCTTGTCATGGAGGATGGGAAGAAAACATAGAGGCTTTCCTAAGAGATTAAGTTCTTCATGTGACTGGGTCAGAGTAGGAACACAGGGTCTGTAGCCCACCTCCCCGACACGGGTGTGCTCAGGGCTTTCCTATGAAGTGATCCTTCCTCTCCTTCTGAATTAGAGGGTCCTCTCGAAGTCCAGAGAGTACCTCACTCGCCAAGAGTCTCCATGGAGCAAGAGGCCTCCTAAGAGACACTCTTCCCCTTCTTAAGGACAGCTAGGGTCCCTGCACTGTGGTAAGGGTACAGATGAGCCCCTCTACAGCAAGGTTCTGCCTCTGAGCTGAGAAAGGGCCTGGAGGTCCTGCAGTCAAGGCTCTGAGCCTGCCCACTCTGAGATTCAGGAGCCATGTGTAAAGTCCTGGCATGCAGCCAGAGATGGGGAGGCACAGAGAGGGGTGGCGGGTAAGGAAGACCAGCATTGGCTGGCAGTGCCCCAGAGCGCAAGAGGCTATGCAATGGACAGGAACAAAAAGGGCAAAGCCAGAGACTGAGATCAAGAAGCAACCTCCCAGGAAAAGAAGAGGTCAGGAGGCTGTAAATCCAACAGTTGTCTTCTCTGAAGGCCCTACCCCGAAGCCCCCTAGCAGTAAGGGTGGGAGGTGATTCCCAGGACAGTGGGAAGAGGAAGCTGCGGGGGCTGGGGCTGGGGCTGGAAGTGCCAAGCGGCCAGTCAGGTTGCCATGGCCACAGAGACAAAGAGAGTGGCTGAGGAGTGGATAGGAATGGGGATCCCCAAGAGGGGCCCAGGCTCTCCCTACTGGGCAGGCGCTCAGGGGTGTTGGTGAATGGGCAGCCTTTCAGGAGGGTCTACAGGGTCAGTTCTACTCAGGTGCCAGGCCTGTTCCAAGTGTCGGGACTCCAGGTCCTGATCACCTACCTGAGCCTCAACTTCGTCATTGGTTTCTTCATCTGCTCAGTAGGTGGAGCCCCTCAACTGTCCTGGCTCCCTCAGGACAACAGGGAGGAGGGAGCACAACCAACCTTCAGACCAACATGAGATCACCAACAATCTGTGGCAGGGGCACTCCCCTCCTGAGTCAGGCTTGCTCCATCTCCCCGGGGAACAGAATTCTCTCTCCTTAACACCCAATCCATTTGAGACTGGTACTTTTGTAAAATGCAATAAAATGAATTATGAGAAGCACGCAGTCAAAAGACAGACTACACGCCTAATGTCTTTTAAGCCTTGGAAGCAACTGGCACAAAAGCTTAAGTTCTAGCTCTGGCTTCCTCATTGCCTGAGCAGGGGACTCTCGGGCCTCCCCAGGGTCTAGAGGCAGCATGACAGAGGGACCTGAGCTCCACACTTCCTGGCAGTTCCCCTACTGCGCCGGAAGACTGACCTGAGCGGCGGTTATCTCACAGGCGTTTGGGCGGCAAGTCCCTGAGTCAGTCATGGGGACTCTAGTGCCACACCTGACAAACAGAAACCCTCCCACGCCCACCGTCATTGTAAAATACCACTAAATGTCAGGTGGCATCACAGTAGTGACATTCCCATCTCTTGACCCGTCACCATCTGACACATCACGTGGGCATCTGACATCTGGCTTCCTACCCCAACTCTACCGAGAATGTCAGCCTCTGTCAGTAGGGGTGAGAGCCTATCCCACCACCCCCAAATGCCTGGCTCACCCTACAACTAGGTCTGGTTCTGGGTGAGTGTCCAACAAGTGTGAAGGAATGGGAGTCGGGATCCCAGTTCAGCTACATGCTTGCTGTGTGACCTCAAGAAAATGAGTCAACCTTCCCAAGCCTCCATCTCCTTATCTGTGGAAGAAGAATACTACTGTGCCTGCTTTACCTGGCTCCCTACAGCACAGCTCAGATACAGGCCTGAGATACCCACATGGTCACCATTAGGCATCCCCAAGGGACACATGATGTATGGCTGTCACAACTGGGGAGGGAGCTGGCCTCAGCTAGTAGGTAGAATTGAGGACAGATCAGTCCCCTGACAAAAAGGTATCCAGGGAGAGGGGTACAAGCTGGTGAACTCCAGCAGTCATACTGAGAAACAGCAGGTAGGAGACAGGAGTGGGTCAGCGCCACACAAAGCAACGTAAATCCATGCCACCGACACCTGCTCCTCAAAGCCAGCATCTGCCAGCACAGACGCTGGGCCTCTGCCCTGAGAGACTCAGATCCAACTGAAGAGCAAGGCTCTGAGGTCCGATGACATCACCGGGCTGTGGCCTCAACTCACAGACTCCTACACCCAAAAGTCATCTGTCACTGTGGTGGGCTCGGTTTTAACCATCAGCGACGTGAACTCACAGCAAAGGGTCTGGAAGGCCAGGGTATTACTCGCCTGCAGCACATTTTCTGTCAGAACACATCCATGTCTGTCAGATAGTTAAAGCAGTAAAAAGTGTCCAGACACAGTAGTGCACACCTTTAATCCCAGCACCTCAGGAGGCAGAGGCAGGCTGTTCTCTGTGAGTTCAAGGCCAGCCTGGTCTACATAATTGAGTTCCAGGACAGCTGGAACTACATAATGAGACTCTGTCTCAAACACACAAAACAAACAAATAGGAATGCACGAATTTACTAACAAAGAGAATCCAGACCCTGGAAAAGTACCAGCCCAGAGATGAGGCCTGACCCAGAATGGCCTGCCAGACCATTGTTTTAAATGTCTCAGATGGGCACAACCTCAATGTCCAACCACAGGGGTTAGTTTAAACACACACACAGTACATCCACCTGATGGAGACCCAAGCAGATACTACTGGTTAGATGAGGCCACCATGTGACATCTTCCATAGCAAAGTGGCAAGACCTGTGTCACTTTAACTCACATATTCTACACTGTACACATGGATACATGGCTACCTCTGACACATATGTAAATGTTACACATGGGTCATGTTTAATATGCATTCTACACAAGGTTGGTTATATTTGGTTGGTTTTTTAGTGGGTGTGTGTATGTGTATATGTGTGTGTGCATGCGCACGTGTGTGTATATGTGTTTCTTTGTCCGTGTGTGTGTGTGTGTGTGTGTGTGTCTGGTGTGTGTGTTTCTTTGTCCATGCAGGCCTGAGGAATTGAGCTCAGGTCTTCAGACTTACGCCTGTTAATTTTCCTGGCCATCTCCCAGACTGGCTACATTTTTTTTAAGGCAGGGTTTTACTGTATATACCAAGCTGACCTGAAACCCATCCCCCTGTTTCAGTCTACCAAGTGCTAGGATTGCCACTATGCCTAGCTGTGCTATCTAGTTTTACATAAGCATATCTAAAGTGACTATAATACAGTTAAGTTAATTTAAAAGACACAAAGGGGATGTGAGGGTAATGTGATTATGGCATCTGTCACTCCACTGGTCACCAGGGTTGATCTGGCTGACACAGCCAGTTGGGCAGATGTCCCTTCCTTCCTCACCATGCCATGTGCATCCCTCCCCAGGCTGCATGCTTGAGAAAGAAGACGAACTTCCCAGACAGGGGACACACAAGTGACTGTGCCCCCCCCCGAAACAGAGGGCACACAGGTAGCTGTGCCTCCCTAGACAGAGCACACACAGGTAGCTGTGCCCCCCCCAGACAGAGGGCACACAGGTAGCTGTGCCCCCCCCCAGACAGAGAGCACACAGGTAGCTGTGCCTCCCCAGACAGAGGGCACACAGGTAGCTGTGCCTCCCCAGACAGAGGGCACACAGGCAGTAGCTCTGCTCCCCCAGACAGAGGGCACACAGGTAGCTGCTGTCCCCCATCAGAACCTATAAACAGGCTCTCAAGAACAAAAGGTCACACACAACTGCATCCTAGCTTAAAGTCCAAAACCAGGCAACGCTAACACTCAGTGACAGAAATCAGGGCTTGGGATGTGGCTCGGTTGGCAGGGCCCTCACCTGACATCCAGGAGGTCCCCAGCACCCTATAAAGCAGGTGTTACAGTGCATAACCTATAATATATAATCTACAGCCTGTAATCCAGCAGGAGGACCAGGTGCTCAACATCATCCTTGCCAGTCTGGGACACATGAGATGCTTTCTTGAAACAACAAATCAGAATTGTGGGTACTGAAGGGAACACAAAGAACGGCCAGCCTTGTGGGTGCTGGTGACCCTCCCTCCCTGAACTGAAAACCCATCAAGCAGACATCACGTCACAAGTCCACAAGCCTCACTTAACACCGTGCATTCTGCACTAAGACTTTTCTAAAGGAGTCAAACACGTAAATGCCATGGGAAAAATGGAGCTAGCCAGCGGATCATAGTGGACAGCGTATATGGCAGAGCCCCCAAATTCCATTACTACCCCTTCCCAAACAGAGTTCTCTGCTGGGGGCAAAGCCCCCTACTGCTCCCCAAGAAAGCAGCAAGTAAGAATCAAGCTGGCCTTTGTGGCTGGGTCCAATACAGCAGGACAAAGAGCCAAATGACAGGCAGAGGGGGGACCCCAGCCCCCCAGGACACTGAAGCCCATTCATGTTGGAGACTGGCCATTTCCCCAGGGAGCTGGGAACAATATTCCCTTTTACCTCCCTTCTTGTGTCCTACTTCCGCATTTAATTGCAAGTTCATGGGTATTAAAGCTCACACAGCTGACCTAGCTCCCTTCCCCGGCCCCATCCCCCCCAAAAAGACAGGCACAGCGTGGTCTCTGTTCCCAGCCCCTCGGTGTGTCTTCCCAGTGATCTTTGCCCAAGGAAGAGAAAACAACCATCCCAACACCCCACACTGTCCCCACTTTTCTCACCTAGCCAGCCAGGCTGTTCCCGCCCTCTACACCCCTACTCAAAGGGGCCTCCGATGGCCTCTACCCCGACCTTCCATGCCTTGTATGCCCCTTCTCCCCTTGCTGTAACCCCATCTTACTCCTAGGGAAACTACAGCCTGCCAGGCAGCCAGAGCCAGAGCCCAGTGCGAGATTTCTCACCCAGGTTTGAGGTGCTAAACCACCACCTGGCCCCTACCTCAGCAGGTGCCCAACACCCTGGATCTTTCAGCTCTTCAGCACAGCAGCCCTTAGGGCAGGGCCTGGTGGCCGAGTAGGGTTGGGAGGACTTCACAAGCCACCCTCCCGCCCTTCACAAGTGCTCCTCCACCCGCACGCCTAAGATTCCCACCTCCAGAATGTCACCAAGCCTGCGGCACACAAACTGGAAGTCTCCATCTTCTTTCGAAAGTCTCACAGATGATTCCCCTCCACTGAGGCGCCTCACCTCCATCCACCCTTCCTCTTCCAATCACAGGTGACCATCTCTGCTTGGTCTCTGGTCACTAAGACATGATCCAAGCTGCCACAGGCCCATGCTAGATACTGACGTACACAGCACCCCAATAGCCTTGTTGCTTGTCTAGTTCAGCCTCCTCACTTGACCCAAGGGACCCCAGAGAAGCACATGGTAGACCTCCTTTTCTGCCTGCTTAAAGCCCTTACAGCATCTGACTTATCCCTACCCCCTAGCCCCACACCTCCAGAAGTCCTGTTCTGCCCTCTCTGCAGGGCAGGCCCTTGCCTCATCTCAGACTCAAGCCTGTGCCCCCTGAGAAGGGGTCTAAGGGTAGGGTGTCTACAGAGAGTGGGGGTCAGAGCAGACTCCCAGGCTACCAGCCCCCAGAGCACACCTAGGGACAGCGGGGACAGAAGCACTTAGGCTCCCAGCAGGTGATGGACATTTGCCAGGATTAGGGACTTGGAAACATCTAGTCTTGGTTCTCGGGCTGTCAGGGAATCTCACCTCAAGGCAGGACCCTGACTTTCAACAGAAGCAAGTAGGCGTGTCACTGAGAAAGCAATCACCGCCCCATATATGTCTCACTCCATGTATTTCTCAAGACCCCACACCCAGGTTAGGGGTCCAGGGACTGGCTGCATGGAGATCTCTCCCATCAGCTCACCTGACAACAGAAAGATGTGTGAATTCCTTTCACTTGTACCCGTGGGTCAGGCTCTGGGATCTGCACACAGAGATGTCACCTGCTTCAAACCGAAGCTTTTGGTCTAAAGACCACACTTTCCCCCACATGTACCCACATACAGAGGAGGCCCTGGTACCCACGTAGCCATGGGTGGAGCTGTCCTAAATGACATCAGAGAGGAAAGGAGTGGGGAGGGGTGGCCTACTCTGGGCTGTACCTTGCTGAAGGCCTTACTTCTGCTGGACATCCAGACAGCATCTCCCTCTAATCAGCCTCTGGGCCTGGGGCCAAGTGCCACAAAACAGGGGGTGGGGGTGGAGAGTGGGGAGGGGGCTTTGATGTGGTGGTGGAGGAGGAGCCAGCCTGACTCAGGGATCTAGCCAACAGTGGAATGGAGGTGAGGACCAAAGCAAGTCTCACCAGGGAACTAGAGTAAAACTATCCCGCCAAGCCCCCATGTCATCATCTCCCATGAACCACATGATGCTCCCTGGAGCTAAGCTTTCCTGTCATTCCCCATTTATGAGTAGAAAGAGCAAGGCACAGAGAGGCTAAATAATCTGCTCTGGGTCACGCAGCTTCCCAGAGTTGGACTCGAATCCAAACTTGGCAAGCTTTCATCTCTCGCTGAACCTGAAGTCAGGCTGGCAGCCGACAAGTTCCAGCAACCCTGTCCCTACCCCCACAGCACTGGGGTGGCATGAACTGGCTTTTTATGTGAGGGGTGGGGGAGTCAAAACTCAGGTCCCCCTGTTAGTGTGACCAACACTCTTACCCATCGAGCATCTCCTCTGCCCTAAATGTGGAACTTTAGAGCTGTAAAGCCAAGTCAGAGAAACCAAGACGGCTGCAGCTAAAACACGTAAGACTGGTGTAGGAATTCCCAGGACCTCTGTGACTGGGTTCTGACAGGCATCTTGAGAGGGTGTTACAGGAGCTCTGACAGGCTAAGGAAGGAAAAAAGAACTAAGGAGGGCTTCCCCAAGAACAGGACTGTGACCAGTGGCATCTTGCCCAGCCTTGTCTCCTAAAGCCTATAAGATTCTCAGGGGGCCCCACATCAGTACAGAGAGTAAAACTGAAGTGTCCCAGTTTGGACCTCAGGTTAAGAAGGACAGGCATGGCTGGTTCAGGGCATTCCTGGGAACCAAGAGGCTCAGCAAGCTAAAGAGACTACACTTTCACTTCCAGAAAGAATAAGGATCAGCCAGGGCCCCCTGAGCATCCTCTCCCAGCCCCGAAATAAGATCCAAAAGGCCCAGAGACGACATATGCAGAAGGGGGGAGAGGGGGACACACGCCAACAGTTATGAAGCGACAGACTCCCCATGAGCCAAGCCATCTGGAGTCCCCTTGTGATAAAGGGAGGGGACCCAACAAGACTGGGACGTTTATAAGACATGAGGTAGGGGTGAGGGACAAGCAAAACTGCCTGTCATCAGAGCCCACAAGCTCCCACTTCCACCAGCAAACTCCACAGACCCATTCCAAACCCCTTCCACAGCTCCCAGTTCCCAGTTTCCTAAAGTAGAGCCTTAAGCACTATCCTGGTATAAGCAGTCTGGGAGGCGTTTGGGGAGGAAGTATGTGGCCCAGCCAGGCCAGTCAGAGCAGTGCTCCTCCACACAATGCTTCTATCATGGAAGGACACAGGGAGAAGGCCAAGGAGCTCCTGGATCGAGCTGTGCCTGAAGTCCAAGTGTGAGTCAACTGAATACACGGAGTCATCTTTTATTGAAGACCGAGTTGGGATTTCTGCAAACATACTGGGTGGTACACCCGCTTCAAGCATTTACCTCCCCAAATTTATAACCTGTGTGTCCACTGTCTCTCCTCTAGACACACACACGGTGGGTCACCTCTGATCATGGAAAGAGACAGGTGACAATGACCAAGAGGCTCTTCCCTCAGTAGGAAACAAAAAAGACAAAACCTCTCAAATCCAGGAGTTTTGGTTCCACTGACACAGAACCAGAAGTGACAGAAAGAGCAGAGAGGACACAGAGAAGGCAACTCATCAGACATGTCAGAGAGTGGGGTATCCACAGGTCAGGTAGCAGTAGCAGGGTACCCAGAGGTAAGATGCCTCAGGAGCATTTTAGACCAAGCAAGTGTTAAGGCCCCGAGGCAGGAGGTGTCAGAGAAGTGGAAACAGAGTGGAGGTGACATTGTGACGCAGCTGGAGCTACACCAGGACCAGGGCTTTTACTCAGAGCAGAGAGGAGCAAGGCCTGACTTACACAAGGTCCCTGGGGGAGCCAAGTGCTAGGACCAGGACTGGAAGCAGGAAGCCAGGGGAAGGTGGAGACAAAGGAGGCTGAGCCCATCACCATAAGGTGTGGCTGAGATGAGAAGGAAAGAGGAGAGGCGTGGCCAGGCTCTGGCTACTGCTGAGATGAAAGGGCAGGAGATATCCTGGTGGCTGGAGCAGGCTCAGAGGAAGAGCAGACAGAGGAGGCTAAGCAGTGACATGCCGAGGCTAAAAGGCTACAAAGCCAGTGGGAAGACAGTGGGCTCTCGGTGTCTGCTGGACACTCAAACAGAGATGTCTGGTACCAGAGTCACCTAGGTTAGCACAGAAGTCAGTGAGAGAAGATGTGAATTTGGGTAAAGGTCAACCAGCAGATAACCTTGACAATAACAGAACATGACATCAGTCACAGAACACAAAAGTGATGAGGACCTGAAGGATAGGATCACCCGGGTCACCTGGGCCTCCTGTCACTGGACCTCCACAACCCCAGGCTCCTGGGGGGGCGGGCGGGACAGTACCAAGGACCGTGCTCCCCACAGGGTGACTTTACTTTATACAGACATAGGATTTGCAACCACCACTCTGCTCCCAAGAGAGAAGGAGGGTGGACATGGGATCTCTCCCAATCCCAGCCTACTGCTCAGATGAGAAACAGAGACTCAGAAGATCAACGCTGTGTGCTGTCTGCCTGCAGCAGCAGAGATCCTTCCGGCCACCAGGTGTTTGTTCCCTTTTATATGGGTACGTGTGTGCATGCCTGCCTGAGCATATGCATACTCACATGTGGGAGGAACATGTATACATGTGCACATACGTGTTATCTTAGTTTGCTTTCTATTACTGTGATAAATCCATGACCAAAAGTAATTTGAGGAAGAAAGTTTATGTGGCTTACACTTCCACATCAGAATCCGCCACTGAGGGAAGCTGGGCAGGAACTCAAGTCAGGATTTGGAGGCAGGAGCTAAAGCACAGGCCATAGAGGAATGCAGCTTACTGACTTGTTCCCCACGGCTTGTTCAGCCTGCTTTCTAACATCTCCCAGGACGCCCAGGAGGGCACTGTTCCCAGTGAGCTCGGCCTCCCCACATCGATCCTTAATCAAGAAAATGCCCCACAGGCCAATCTTTCGGAGGCATTTTCTCAATCAAAAGTCCCTGGCCTTAGATGGTTCTAGCTTGTGTCAGGCTAACACAAAACCAATCAACACCAAGTCAGAAGCTGCTATCAGCTCTCTTCCTCCATTGCTCCACTTTATTCACCAAGGCAAGGTCTCCCTGAAACAGAGCCCAGTGACCAGCTGGTCTGGCTAGTCCACTTATCCCAAGATCTGGTCTCTGTGTTACAGGCAGCCATCATACCTGCCTGAGTTTTTCGTGGATTCTAGGAATCTGAATACACCTCCCAACATTCCTGTGCTACCCACCAAAAGCAGTCTTTCTTCCCGGTCCTGACAGTCCGGTGCCACCACATCTCTGAATGCTTCCCGGTAGGCAGAACGAGCCTCATTCTACAGCCAAGATTGAATACCCATTACAATGGTTACAGAGGCCCATCACTGGGTTTAAGGGATCCAGGGCTATTTCCTAGGTGTTCTCCAAAGGGTCTCTCTCTCTCTCTTTTTTCTTCCTGTTTTTATGACTCGTTTGTCCTGTGTATTCTGAACTCAGGCTTGGCTGGCTACCCTGAGCAACATCTACAATGAGTCACTGCCACATGGCCAGCAGCACAATATACAGCTTCTCCAATCCTGCCTGACTCAGGGGGAGCGTGGACAAGGGTTGGAGGCGGGGGGTGGGGGGTCCCACTTTAGGAAGACTAAATCTAAGGCTCAAAATGATAAACAGGGGTCGGAGAGATGGCTCAATCAGAAATTACCATGAGAACCTGAAAGATAGGTGACTGACAGATACACAGACGTGTACAGGCAGATGATAGATAGATAGATAGATAGATAGATAGATAGATAGATAGATAGATAGATAGATAGATAGATAGATAGATAGATGGATGGATGGATGGATGGATGGATGGATGGATGGATGGATGGATGGATGGATGGATAGATGACAGATAGATAGATAGATAGATAGATAGATAGATAGATAGATAGATAGATAGATATGGATGGATAGATGGACGGATGGATGGAAAGATACATGTAGCTCAATACCTGCTCTACATGCTACGCACTATGTGCTACAGTATGGTTCGCGAGTCAGGCAAGGGGCTGGAGACCAAAACGCACATACAGACAGAGACATGGGTTATCCTTAAAACAAGAATACCAAGAATGCCCCCTTAAGTCAAGAATGCCAACTTTATTGTGTTCTAAGGCAGCTTATATAGGGTCTCCTTGACCGATGGCCACGCTCTAACTCTCAGCTGCAAGCCCACCAGAAACCATTCCCCTGTCTCACTCCCCTGCTCAGAGCAGCTGCAACCACAGGAAAACAAGCTGTTTGATCAGAGCAGCTGCAGGAAAAAAGTTTTTACCCCCAGAAGACAGGGGGTCACAGGAAATTCAGGGTCTGGGGGTCCACAGTCCCCAAAAGGCACACACACCACACACAGGCAGAGGATAGAGACAGACAGACAGGTAAAGAACCTTGCCCCCAGTCACATAGCTGGACATGTGGAGAAAGATAACAGGCTTCCATACTCTGGGCCTGTAGACTAGGAAGTTCTCTGACAAGGGGGCATGGAGCTTCACCTTCACACCCATTATGAACCATGGGCCTAGCATCTCCAGTGCCAAGGTCAAGCTGTACCAGGCAAAAAAGTCCCATAAGGATTGGAGTGATGAGCAGGGGGCAAGGAGGACCACAGACATTCAGGGTGTGGAACCAGCTCCTCAGAAGTACTCAGTGGATGAGAACCCAATGGACCCAACCCCTATCTACACATGGATGGGACAGTCAGGGAAGAGATCCCGAGCAGTAACATCCCAGCAGAGTGGGGCTGAAGATGGAGCTGAGCTGTTCTGAGGTCTGGCAGGGCCAGAAGAATAAAGGGCCACATCAGGTACAGTGAAGGGATGGGAGAGGGTGACAGACGGCACCCAGCAGAGCCGGCAAGAGGGCAGGGCGAGGACAGCCTCAGTCTTGGTGCACAACAGATTATAATGCAACTCTCTTTTATGTCCCTGACCCAGCAGGACTAGGGGCTCACAGAGTGCCCAGACAGGGTCCTGCACACTACCATTTCCTGCCAAGGTGCATGTGTGCCAAACAGCAGTGCAGGAAATCCAGGTCTGCCTCAAGTCTCAGCACGTCAAAGAAAAGCCTGGTGCACAGCCTGCAATGACTTTCTCCAAGCTACTGTGTGCTGATACGGCTTGAATTATTATTAATGTATTCTACACCCATTTGAAAATGTGTTCATTATAACCAATGCAGCAACGCACAGAAGTAGACAGAGATGAAGATGCATCTCCCCTACTCTCAGACTGAGGCCGCCAACACTGGTATCCTGGTGCCCACCCTGAAGTAGCTTTCTCCATGCAGCAATGGCTTAGGGTATCCTTGAGCTCACGTGCCTGCTGCTCTGTCTTCTGACCAGCACATGCCATCACAGACAGTAGGCTGGATCTCAAGTGCCCTTGCCAAAAGCCTCAGTCACCAGTCTGGGTGCTACCTTTAGGAGACATGGCCTAGCAGAAGACCCTCAGCTCACCGGAGACAGATCACTGCAGGGGATATCGGGGGGCCCAAGCCCCTCCCTCTCTCCCCCTCAGCTTCTTAGCTACCCTGAGGTGAGCAGGCTTCCTCCAACTGTTCCCACGGCCACCACTTACAGCTTTATCACAGGCCCAAAGGCAACTGAACCAACCAAGGCTGTGACTTCAGAAACCGTGAGCCAAAATGTATCTTCCATCCTTTCAAACCAACTTCCTCTGATAACTGTCTCAGCAACAGGAAGCTGACTGATGCAACACGCAGAAAGCTTCTGGCTTGTTTTTGTTTTGTTTTTCTCCTACTTCCTCTTCTTTTTAAGATAAAATTCCAAGTAGCCCGGGCTAGCCTGTGTAGCCAAGGATGACCTTCAATGCAGGCCTGACCCTCCTGCCTCCACCTCCCCTCCTGGAATTAGACCAAGCCCAGTTTCTGTGCTCTTTTTGTTTCTTTGTTGGTTTTCTTCCCTAAACACTGGGACTGCCCCACATCCAGACAGAGGTCAGCGGTTAGATCAGTCTTTGAAAAGCCTGCTTGATAGGCCTAACAAGTAAATGAACAACCAGAGTCCGATATTTGCTAATGACCACTTCTGTGGTTTCCTGTTGGTTCCTTTTATTTTACTGTGTTATTATAAACACAGCTGGGAAAAGAAAAAAAAACACAGCTTTATGTCTTTCACATGCTCGTGTGTGTGTGTGTGTGTGTGTGTGTGTGTGTGTGTGTGTGTGTGTACAGCCATGCCAATGACTATGCATGCAGAAGACAGAAGAGGGCCTCTGGTGTCTTCCTTTATCACTCTCCTTACCTTAGTGTTCTGAGGCAGGGTCTCTCACTGAACCAGAAACTCATCACTGGGCTGGGCGGGCTGGCCAGCAAGCTCCTGGGATGTGCCTATCTTTGCCCCCACCCCCTGTGCTGAGTTTTATAGGCACATGCAGCCTGTACAGCTTTTTACATGCATGCAGGGGATTCTAACTCAGGCCCTCGTGCTTTCAAAGCAAGGGTTCTCACCCACTGAGCCCTCTCTCCGGCCCCACCTACTTTTCTCCCCTTGATTTTATTTGAGAGATTCCCCAGGGAAGCGAGCCAAGCTGCTGAGATGTTCTAAAGACACCGCCAAGCTAGTTTAACACTCGTGTTGCTCCGCCTGTCCCCTGCAGTCATGCCAGCCTGGCATCACAGCTGCCATACTCACATGCAGCAGAAAGGACAGAAGGTTGACGCAGACACGTGGCTCCTCAACAGAACCAGCTCTGCATCGTTCTCATTCCACAAGATAAGGAGTCTACAGCGCTGGCTGAGCACAGGCACACCTGCGATCCCTAGTCCAGGAAGCTAAGGCAGTGGGACTGCTCCTTGAGCCCAGCCTGGGCTACACAGCCAGACTCTCAAAAAATAAAGAGAACAGGGCACTGTTGGGAGGGGTAGCTCAGTGAGAGAGCACTTGTCTAGCATGTCCGAAGACTTAGGTTCTAACCCCCATCTCCCTACACCCCTAGAGAAGGGGCAAAAAAAATCATTCTGGCCCAAATGAAAGCAGGGGTATTGAAGAAAAGGCTTCCCCATTACAGGGCCCTGAAGGGATGAGGACACCACAGCCCAGCCCCCCCCCACACACACACACACACAGCAAGCTGACTCCAGAGCCTACACTGTCTCCCCCTCTGGAATGATTTCACACCCCGAGCAGGACAAAGATGCCTTTGTCGCTTGGAGAGGGAGCCAGCACTGCCGGAACATTCTGGGTTCTGTTCATTCAGATCTCTGTGTGTGGAGAAGGGAGGGTAGAGCAGAACAGGATGCTTCCCACTGGGGCTGACCTCAGCCTGGACTGCTCAGCAGGCCTGGAGCAGGCCCCAAGCCCCTGCTGAGTTAGTTGGTTCACTCCACAAACACTTGCTGTGAACTCAGGCTGGGCCAAGCACTGGAAGCCATCTTTCCATTTCATCCCCCAGCCCAAGAATGTAACACCACTGACAGGCCATTCACAGATACAAACAGGCTGGATGGGCCCCAGGTCACACAGTGAGTGAATGTGTGATTCTGCGCAGGTTACAAAACCTTTCTGAGGCTCTGTTTCACTAACACTTAGTTCCTGGGAGGCCACTGTGCTTGGAGCAAACACTTCAGACCTGTGACCACGGGTGCTAATAGGAGATCCATGGAAAGAGCCCAGACAGGGAGGAGGCAGCGTGACTATGGCTTTGAAAGCAAGCGGAGGTGGCAAGAGGGCTTAGGGGAGAAAGGGTTTCCAATCCTGGATAGAGGTCCCAACAAAGAGAAAAAAGACCCCACATCCTGACCCCCTCCAGTCCAAATACTCTGCAGTCTTCTTTCAAGGAACATTCACGCGCACACACACATACACACACGCATGCACACACGCACACACACGTGAGCATTCATACACACACATACACACACACGCCTGCGCGCGCGCACACACACATACACACGCCCCTCCATGGCACAGGGAGATCCTCACCTGAGTCTCAATGAAGGACCAAACACAGTCCCAGGATCTGTGATAGCCAATCCAGAGCCCACCTAGGACATGACCCTTTTGTAAATCAGGCCTCTCAATTGCTGGTTTTTGTTGTTGTAGCTACTGTTTGGTTTTTTGTTTTTGTTTTTGAGACAGGCTCTCACTATGCAACCATGACTCTCCTGGAACTCACTGCAGACCAGACTTCCAGAATGCTATGATTAAAGGTGCACACCACTGCACCCCATTTAATATTTCTAATTTTACATATATACATATACATGCATACTTACACACAGATGTATGTGAGTGTATATGTATGCCTGGAGAGAGAAAATATATATGTGCACACAGTTGCAGGAGTCGATTCTTTCCTTCCAATACAAAGGTCCCAGAGATCAAACTCCAACCATCAGGCTTGGTACAAACAAGCACCTTTACCTGCTAAGCCATCTTGCTAGCCCCCAGTTCTTGCTCTTATTGAAGCCAGTTGGGATTTGTTTGTTTTTTGTTTTTGTTTTTCGAGACAGGGTTTCTCTGTGTAGCCATCCTGAAACTTACTCTGTAGACCAGGCTGGCCTCGAACTCAAAACATCTGCCTGCCTCTGCCTCCTGAGTTTCGGGGTTAAAGGTGTGTGCTCTCGCTGCCCAGCTGAGATGGGCTTTTCTGTCACTTGCCACCAAAGAATCCTGATAGCCAGCTAGCTTTTGCTACTGGCTACTGTTTCAAAAACACTGGACTAAGGAGAACCAAGAGCAATAGAGCCAGTTTAGATGTAAGGGCAGGAAGATCTGATGGCAAACGAGGGGTCGTCACATGGCGGCAGGGGTAAGGGAACGGGGACAGACTCCTCGGTTCCTCATAGGAGTCTCTATGGGGCCCTCCCAAAGGAGCACAGAGCAGTAGGTGGACAGATGGAGATGAGCGCAGCCTATGCAATAGCTGACATTGCTAAAGAGACTGCCCACAGGCCACAGGAAGGAAGAAGCTGGGCCACAGAATCAGACCCTCTGGAGACAACCTTCTCCCCTCAGAGAAAGAGGAGGACCACCCAAGAGCTGCCAGACACCTCCAACTCAAATACCCATGGCCCAGCACAAACAGACAAAGGGAGGATCCTTCAGAACAACCTCTCCCCTGCAATAGGAGCACGTTAGAAGAAATGCTCCTTTATCCTCTTGACTAGTCAATTATTAAAAAAAAAAAAAAAAAAAAAAAAAAACAGTGTAAATGTAATGGCAGCCAATATAGATGCTGTTTCTGGTGCTGGCAGAGCATAAGAAAAGGTAAAGACTATGGTAAACTAAAGCCTGTGGCCAGGGCTGCCTACAGGAACCTGAACTAGGTACCCCCCTCTCCCGAGACATGGTTTCTCTGTGTAGCCCTGGCTGGAGCTTGCTCTGTAAACCAGACTGGCCTGGAACTCAGTGATCTGCCTGCTTCTGTCTCCCAAGGGCTGGGATTAAAGGTGTGCACCTCCACTGACCAGATTTTAAAAAAAAAAATCAAAGTTGACAACTAACAAGAAAACTCTAAAACACGGTGCAGGCCAACAACACCCACTTACGGGTCTGATCTGGCCTGAAGAGGTCCAGTTTGCAGCCTGTATTCTAATTATGAAGGACAAAGAAGGGGCTCTAATTTGATCATAGCAGCTCCTGTCTCAGCTGAAACCTGACCCCAACCCAACAGTGACTTCCTGCAAGAAACACAGCCTACCTCCCCTGTCCTGGTAACTGAAATCAAAGACACTGCATTTCCCAGACACACAGTGCCAGTGCATCCAACTCATCCAGAGAGGCCTCTACACCCCCATCTCCTGCCACACCCACTTGGTGCTCAAGAGTAACTGGAGGGAGGGTTAAAGCTGACACTATCTCAGCCATCAACTGGCTGGGTACCTCAGTTTCCCTTCCTGGGAATGGGAGATCATAGATGGTGTTCTCTCTGCCTCAGTTAACCCTGACCTCATCCTAAGATTCCAGCGTTCCAGGGCCAATTGTATGCCCCGGTGTCCTACAAAACTGTTGAAGAGCCGACATGGGCTGGTGAGCTGGCCCAGCTGGTAATGAGCTTGCCTTGCAAGCACCAGGGCCTGAGTTTAACCCCAAAACCATGTTTCAAAAGCTAGGTGTGAAGCCAGCGAGTGCTTTAATGCCAGCACTCTTAGAGACAGAGGCAAGTAGACCTTTCTAATTTCTAGGTCAGCCTGGTCTACAGAGTGAGTTCCAGGACAGCAGAAACTTAGAGAGACTTTGTCTCAAAACAAACAAACAAACAAACAAACAAACCTAGGTGTGGTGCCCAAGTCCAAGTCTGCTTCACAGCACTGGAAAGACAGAATAAAAAGGATTCCTAGAGTTCACTGCATCATCAACCTAGCCTGCTGGGCACGTTACAGGCCAGGGAGAGACTCTGTCTCAAAAGGAAAAGAAGTGGAAAATACCGGAAAAAGGACACCCAATGTTGTCCTCTGATCAACTTATGCACACATGCATACGTATAGACATTCAAGTGCACATACACACTCAAAGACACACATAGCTTCTGTCTTAGGGTATCTATTGCTGTGAAGAGACACCATGACCATGGCAACTCTTAGAAGGAAAACATCTGATTGGGGTGGCAGCTTGAAGTTCAGAGGTTCAGAGGTTTCAGTCTATTACCGTCATGGCGGGGACATGGCAGCATGCAAGCAGACGTGGTGCTGGAGAAGTAATTGAGAGTGCTACATCTTGCAGGCAACAGGAAGTAGTCTGAGAAACTAGGTGGTATCTTAAGTATATATGAGACCCCAAAGCCCGCCTCCACAGTGGCACACTTCCTCCAATACCACACCTACTCCAACAAGGCCACACCTCCTAACAGTGCCAATGAGCTAATGGGGATCAATTACATTCAAACTACTACAGCTTCTAACTCTGAATTACTGAAAACTGCCCACATGTCCAATGTAAGAGGAATGATTGAATAATAATGCAAACTTTATTAGACTGGTATTATATATAGCATAATTTGTGTTTTATTAGTATAGCCTGCTCTTATTACTATGATAATTTATAGCTAATATACACAGGGTGCTTACTACGTAGCAGATACTGCCCTAAAAGACTTGCAGGTGCCCCCCACATAGGCCACACCCCATCAGTCCAAGGCATCACCACTTTTGGAAAGGGAGGAACCAGGTAAAGCTGCAACCACTGGTCACACAGCCAGTAAGTGGTCAGGATCTGAACTGGACGGTGAAGATTCAGAGTTCCCTGTCTTTCATCAGGGCCATCAAGGGCCCTGGAGACAGAGTGCTTCACAGCAGACACAGCATTGTGTCTAGAGCAGAAGAGGCAAGTCATGCCAACAGATGCAGATGATCAACATAAGAAGGGGAAGCAGAGACCAAGCAAAGGCAGCAGGGGCCTGGCTGTGGAAAGGAGATGATCCGCCTACCCACCTCCATTCCTCGACCATTCTACAACAGGCATGCCAATTTCAAGTACAGCTAGCCAGTGCAGGATGCGCATTCAGGAAGTAGGTACAGGTCTGGTACTTGGCTACTATGCTGCTGGCCCCACATCGTCCTACAGGGCCCCCCCCGGGGGGGGGTACACCACCAGGGAGCCAGATGTCCATCTATCTGCCCTACACTGATGCAGCCAGTGTCCAAGCCATGAACAGGCCAACAGCAGTGCTCAAAAGATGTGTCGCTAATATGAAGACAAAACCAGAGGCCCCATTTCACAGCCGAAAAAGCAGAAGCACAAGAGCCCGGGTCCAAAGGTCACAGAGGCAGCTGAGGAAAGCACCAGGGCAAATGTGAGCAGAGACGCATCGCAGTGGGGACTTCTCATCTCCCAAAGCGGGACTCAGGGGAGAGCACTCACGGCGTGGGCGTGAAGGCCTGGTTTCACCCCAGCACGCAAAGAAAACCTCACCAAGGGGACAGGAAAAAACAGCAGCCTAGGACGGGCTGGGGATGCCAAGGGGAGGTGCCCTAGTTTCCTCCCTGGGGGAGAATGGGTTCATCTGACTTACAATTCCAGGTCCCAGTCCATCACTCAAGGAAGTCAGGGCAGGCACCTGAATGCAGACCTGCTTGCTCTTCCACACAACATCACCTCTAACCAGGGACCTCACTTCACAGATGAGGAAGCAAGGTGGAACAGTTGCAGGAAGAGGGTGCTGCTATCAGGCTGGTAGACAGGTTTGCCCTCAGTTAGCTTTTCTTCTTCTTCTTCCTCTTTTTTTTTTTTTTTTTGTTTTGTTTTGTTTTGTTTTCCAAGACAAGGTTTTTCTATATAAGTGGCTGTTCCCAGAACTCGCTCTGTAGGCCAGACTGGCCTCAAACTCTGAGCGCTGGGATGAAAGGCATGTACCACCAGACTCTCAGCTAGCTTTCTTACACAGCTCAGGACCACCCAGGGAATGGTGGCACCCACAGTGGGCTGAGTCCTCCTATATCAACTGTCAATCAAGACATTCCCACACAGACACAATTACAGGCCAGGGTGATCTAGGCAATTCCTCAATTGGAAGTCTATTTCAAGATAATCCTAGGTTGTGCAGAGTTGACAATTAAAGATACCAGAACAGGACACTGGGGAAAAAAGGGGAGTTTAAGATACTAACTTCAGAGTGGAGAATTCAGTATCAAGATTAAATTTCCTAACTTCGTACACCAAGCTGTGGTTACCTGGGATCGTTCCTATTTGGGAGACTCCAGTTAATATACTGCAAGTCCACAGTCATTCTCAAAGGGACCCAGGTAGTAACAAGAACATGTGTGTTCAGGGTGGGGCTAGCAGAAAAAGCAAGGAAGCGGCTCTAAAGGTTAACTGGAGACCCTGTGTGGAGACCCATGAACGCCTACCTGGGCTCAAGTCCTAGCACCTGTGTTATAATAATGATGGGACATGTACCAGCTGTGCAGGGTTGGGATGCAGGCCTCTGGCATGCATCCGTTGGCCGTAGTACTCCTCTGTGATTCTATGAGCCTCCCAGACAACAGCTGCCAACCTAAGCTGGTAGCCAGGACCGCACAGAGCTCTGATCCTCTGATATCCAGGTATGGTGATAAAAGAAGCCTCATGGGGGTATACACTCCCACAGATCACGGGTGCTGATGCTTCCTTCACACGGTAAAACATTTCCAACCCTTCTCATGCATCCACTCCCTCCTTTAATACCAACGGGTACCTGCTATATGCCAGATCCCAGGGATATGCCAATGGCATGCCAGAACAGACAGGATGTGGCTTACAGGGCCCTCCTGGAGAGTCTGAGGAGTAAACAATTGGCTTGTTTGGATGTGTGAATCCCTGGGAATGCAGTGGTGTGGAGAAAACAAGGGAGGATCAGAAGACGAGACCGGGAGCTAGAAGTCAAGGTGGGGACACTCTTTAGGCAGAGTAGGTGGTGGTGCTCCACACAGAAGGAACAGCAAAAGAAAGACTTGGGCTGGGATGGGTGAAGCAAGATCGTAAGCAAAAAGAAAGCTAATGGGGCCAGAGCAGAGCCACTGAAGCAAGGGGTGGGGCAGCCACACGGAGGAGGTAAAAATTCGACCCACCTCCTCAGTCCATTCCTTCCACCTCCAGCAGGGTGGCTAGGAGAGAGGAAGGTTGTCCCTTTGTAATTGTCACTATGCCTAGCAGACAAATCAGAAGGATGTGGCAAGACACTGGATCTAAAACCAACCCTGCCTGTCAATCATAGAAATAAACATATGTGAGCTAAATGGCCTAATTAAAAAGCAGAGGCTGTCAGAATGGATTTGAAAAAGCAGCCTAACCGTATGGTGCCTGTAAGAGATGTACAGGGTGATAAAAAGACACGAAGAGGCCGGGGCAGGAAGGAGAAAGCAAAGAAAAAGAGCAGCTCACAGTAACAACAAAATAGTCTTCAAGACAAGGAGCATGGCGAGGGGACAGAGATGTGCTCCAGGGTGACAAAGGGGTCACCACTTCTTCAAGAAGATAGAACTGTAAAGTCACATCACACAGAACAAAATGCACAAAATAAATAAAAACTGAGACATCTCCATCGTTGCTGGAGACCACGGCCTTCTTGGTGAGCAGCGGAGAAGGTGGTGTTGAAACCAGGAAGGTTGCAGACACCCAGAAAAGCACCTCAATTTCATGACCACCTCAGACCATCAGCCCAGCATGAGAGAACATACACTCTTTTCTGATGCATTCGGAAAGGTTGCTCAGCCAGTCAGCCAATGCTGGGCCATAGATCAAATTTCAATCCAGTTCGAAAGGTTGAGAGTACCCAGCACACTCTCTGAGCACTGCAGAATTCCATCAGAAGTCACTACAGGATAAGTTGCCTGGAAAAGCCTCAATATTGAGACACTAATGCAGCAGAATGGCTTCCTTGACCCATACCAACTCACAGAGAAAGAGCAGATGGTATCTGGGGGCAAGAGGACAGTCAGGCAGCCACCCCACACTACCCTCAGGTCTGAGTCTAAAGTCCCCAGTGGAAGGGTACCATGAGCAGGGCTCCAGGCTCATCCCTCCAGCCCTATAACCCAGTCAGCCAATATTTCAGAAACTACTGAATATTCTGTACTGGGCTAGATAGGAGTGTGCAAGGGAAAAGTGTGACATTGATCACTGTAGCCAGCAGGGAAAGTGGAACCTCAGGGTCCCTAAAACAGAAACATGAATTCTGCCCACAGTCTCCCACAGAGCACACAGGCTTGGGGGCATGGCAGACCTAGGCTGGAAATCCCCCAGTCATTGTCTAGGGGTGTGGGTCAGCAGTAGAGCACCCGCCTAAAGTCCCTGGGTGAGGGGCTGATGACTGGCTTAGTGGTAGAGCACTTGCCTAGATAGAGTCTGCCCTACGGTAGGGGTGTAGCTGAGCTCGGTGGTAGACGCTGCCCACCACATGCAAAGCCCTGTGTGCACTGCCACCTCCTCACACAGTAGAGTAACAGTAGTAATAAGCTGCTGTTGAAACTAAGCCCCTCCCTCCCCACTCCCAGACAGCACCCCAGTCCTGGCTGACACCTGGACCGCAGTTTCAGCATGCTACACCCGACCTCTGACCCACAGAAACCCTAGGAAACACACAGGAGCTCTTTTAAGTCACTTAACTTACTGGAACTCCGGGCTGGAGAGATGGCTCAGCGGTTAAGAGCATTATATGCTCTTCCAAAGGACCAAAGTTCGATTCCCAGCAACCACATGGTGGTTCACAACCATCTGTAATGAGGTCTGGTGTCCCCTTCTAGCCTGCAGGCATATATGCAAGCAGAATATTGCATCTATAATAAATAAATAAATATTTAAAATAAAAATAAAAAAAACTTACTGGAACTCATTATCAATGACTGACAGACATAGCATCTCTGTGGGACCTGACAAGTGACCTCAGCAGGGAGCACTGCGGAGCACTGGCCCCGCCCACAACAGCAGCCTCCTTGCCCTTTCACCTTTGGGTGGCACAGCATAGAAAGGGGAGACGTTTTGCTGTACTTGAGAAACAGATTCCTCCTTTCAGCCTTAAGGCTGGCTTGCAGCAGCAATTGGGAACTAGACTCTCATCCATTGGCAGCCATGCCTGTCAGGTACCTGCTCTCAGTGTCCAGCGTGCCCAGCCAAGGAGAGCCACCAGCTTATGGCAGGTCCTGCTGACCTCAAGCCTCTGTCCTTGTGCAAATAGAAGGGATATAGAGGAAACGGGAAACATGATCCAAAGAAAAGGACCACAGCAATGCACGGACCAAAGCATCCTAAACTAGTTTCCAGGCAAGGAAACCAAGGCCCAGAGAGCGATGGCTCCTTGCTCTAGTTCACACAGCCCCAGAGGCAGAGATAGGCAGTGACAGTCTGACTATGATGGAATGGCCCAGGACCCTGGGATCTTAAGCAGGATGCCATATAGTAGAACATTCTTTGGCACCAAATCCCCTCCACCCGCACACACCCACGCATCTTTGGCTACATTAGAAAACACTAGACTGTCTTAATCTCAGGTTCCCAGAGTCTAGCTAGCAGTTACCTAATCCAAACCCATCATGTTACGTAACAACACAGACACGTATATCAAAAGGCAAGGTTCTCCATTCAACAAGTCTTTAGTGTTCGTCTGCTCCGCTCCAAGTGGCGTTCTGGAAGCCAGAGAGGAGTGAATGAAACAGAGGAATATCCCCATCCTGGCCCAGTTAACGTCCTGGGGAAAGGGAAAGACATCACTCATTAAATAAAACACCCCGAGTGTCCGCTCCTGGGGAAACAACACCAGAAAAGCAGATACAGGAAGACTGAGGTGGGGCGATGAGAGGTCAGACAGGACCTAGGGGAGAGGAGGGGTGAGCAAAGGCCTGAAAACAGTGAAGGAGGTGGGGTCTAGAAGGAGAAGACTCCGCAGAGGAAGTGAAGAGACTCGTGCATTTCAGAAAGGGCAAATGAGACATGGGGGGGAGGCCTAAGATGAGGGTTGCACGACTTCACCAATAAACTCAGAACCACAAGGCTTTAAGCTTGGGAAGGATGAGGGTTATGGCGCATGAATCATATCTCAATTAAAGAGAAGCGCTCGAGAAGGTGGGGCTAAGGCATGGAGCAGCCCGCAGCCCATGCAGGAGGATTCCTTGATCCTGAGAAACAGCTGAGGCCCTGACCAAGCCTCCTGCCTCCAGAGCCCCTCCCCCAAAATGGGTGTGAACACCAGCCAGGCAGGGGTGAGAGCTCAGGACCCACACAGAGGACCTATGACATGGCTGAGTGCAGGGTGGGGCCCGAAGTGCCAACAGACCGTTTTTAATCAGGCAATAACTTCCTGAACAGAAAACAAAGCTGTCTTCCTCTATCACAGGAAAGCCTGGGCCATCACACACAATACCACAGCCTGGCTTAGAGGCTCAGAAGGCAACCACCAGCAGACCTCACCTACAGGATGGTTATAAACAGCCCAAGCTCTGTACCTCCTTCATGACCCCTGTGACCTGCCAGACCCAAAGGGGAGCAGGGACCTTGCCACCCTGGGGAACACAGCAGCCTGCAGGCAAAAGGGGTCTGCCTGGAGGAGGCAGAGTGTGTCACCTGCCTCCTAGATAGATACCCAGAGAAAGGAGGAGGCTCCAGAGACTTCCACACAAGCTGCCTTCCACCACACCGCTGCTGAACACTGTTATAGGTTTTTCACATCTGCATTGAACCCAAAGTGTTCAACACGCACACAGACATGCACACATGCACATATCACTCACACACGGACACACGCGTACACACACACATACACAAAGCACACACAGTCTGAGCCACCTGGCCCCAACCCACTGCAGCAACTGCACCCCACCTTCTCCCCTCCAACCACTTCAGCTTCTGGCCAGTCAACCAGTCAGGTAGCACCATGCCCCAGGGCGTTTGCACATGCACCTCCCGCTGCCCATAACACACTTCTTGAAGCTCTCCCACCTCCAGAGAGGCCCTTCTTGGCCACTCCACTTGAGCAGGTGCCATCATATCTGTCACCTTCATTTTATTTCAGGTGTCATCATCCCAGCTGCAGACCTGAATACCTTCTCAAACCTCTCTGGGCCTTCCTTTCCTCATATGAGTGGCAGCTACAGTGCTATCTACAGGAGCGTGTGCAAAGGGTCAGAGATGACTCTGGGGTGCCTGGTGCACAGTAGGGCATCCTGTTGTCACTCTTATAACTGGTCATTTTCAAGTGCTCTCTTTCTGTGAGGACTTTGTGAGGTAGGGACCCGTTCATCATATCCTAGTCATACACCAAGACAGAACACAATACTTGGAACCTAGTAGGTACTTTGTGTCCGCTGACCAAATGGGAAGTGAATTCATGAATGAAAGCTCTCAGTGCAACTTAGTAGGTACTTATGCCCACTGACCAAAGGGGAATAAAAGCTCTCAGCAGAAGCAGCTCCTTGTCCTCCACACCATTCCCCTGAACAGATAGAAGACTGACTACCCAGGCTCCAGAGGCCCACAACCTACACCAGCCTGGCCTCCCCTGGCCAAGAGTCAAGGGATCGTTGTCAGCTCCACATTGGGGAAGGAACTAGGCCACCGAAAGACTCAGATTGAGTGCCCGACCACAAGACAAAGGAGGAGCCCAGCCGCCCTTGAAAGAGTAGAGAAAGCACACTAAACTTCCCCAGCTCGGGCACAGGGAGGCTTGAAGTCCTTCCTCTCCAACGGGGACAACAGAGAGTCTGCAGCCACCAGCGTGAATCCAGAGCACGGGGCACCTTCTCCAGATCAGATCGCTTCATGCAGTGCAAGAAGGAATCCGGAATGGCTCCAAGCAGCCACACTTCACAGACCAGTGAACAGAGGTGTAGGGTTAAGTCCAAGGTCACAGGGCCAAAGTACTAATATGGTTCCAGACCCTGAGTAAGCACTCTTACCTGTTAGGAAGAAGAATACAGGGGCCACATTGCTGGTAGAAGCCTCACCTAAACACACACACACATATACACCCAAAGGTTGGAATCATAAGCTAGAAGCCAGAAAGGGCCCACCAGCCCAGGGGTTCTTATCAGGAAACTCTGTTTGCTTCACCCTCATGGGACATCTGGCAACTTCTGAGACTTTCCGATAGTCCTATGGGGCAGAAACTGTTCTGGCATCTAACTGGTGACAGATGACACTGGCAATTGTCCCCCAATGTATATGGTAGTGCCACTAAGTGGAACACCAGCACAGAGTGCCCTCTCAGCAGCTGGCTCCTCTGGGACCTAGGTTCTGGGTTTGACAGTCCCCAGGGTTCTGCAGATAGGACCGTGGCTAACATCAGGGAACTGCCTCTCACAGAGATCATAGCATCTCACCTGTAAACAAAAGACTCAGCCCATGATCCTCAGTTTGCTCTCCACCTAGCAGACTTCTAAAGACCAAGGTGAGGGTCTGTTCTACCCTGGCTCAGTGGCTAGGAGACACTACACACTGGCTTAGGTAAGTACCCTCTGTCAGGATTCTACCCTGAGAACTATCTTCCAGGAAAACCAAAAGCAATTGACAAATAACTGTTGATGCTGGCTAGGCTCCACTGCCTTCTGAGGAAAGCGCCTGAGCGAGGAAGACAGCCCAATAGGGCCTGCTCCTTGGCCTGATCAAGGGAGTACTCTCTCTACTCCTGCCCAAGGTCTCCCAGGCCAGAAACACCAGCACCATCCGTCTCTCCTGATGTGACGGGATCCAGGGCTACCAGGGAGAGTGTAAGGATAATGGTGAATGAGTTTCCTATATCTGAGCAAAAGTCGTTCATTCACAGGTGCAGCCATCCTCCGAGAGACAAGTGCCACGTGTGCCTTGTTGGCGGCTGCATTCCCAGGGCCTGGCTCATAGTCTGGAGGGGACAGCAGGCATCTCATAAATACCTGCATGCTGAGGAACATAATCAATGTCCAGGGCTCTGCTTGCAAAAACAGAAATGGGGCCACAGAACCTTGACATCTGAGATGTTATCACCACGGGGTTCTCACTGGGGCCAGAGATACAGTTCAGTGGTAGAATGCTTGCTTAGCAATGCAAGGCCTTGGGTTGCATTTCCAATACTACAAGCAATTAAACAGCTCAGTGGGTAGAGTACTTGCCTGGCATACAAGACGTCCCGAGTTCAATCCCAGCAATATATACATGGGTTGTGTATACAGGCAAATGCCTGTAACCTCAGCACTTAGAAGGGAAAACAGGAGGACCAAAAATTGTACAAGAGTCTCCTCCAAGATTAAAACCTTTCAGGGAAGCTTCTTAAGCAGAGAATCAACAAAACAGGAGCTTCAAGAAGTCCCTGAAGCTCACCAGATTCACTAGGCTCCATCCTGCCAGAAAAAACAAAACCAGAAGCAATGAAGACTCTGGACCAGCCCAGCTGCCTGAAAGAGCTTTAGACCAACCGAGGCACCTGGAAAGAGCACTCTCCAACCTGTGGAGCTGCCTGCAGGCTGTGCAGTGTGCTCCAGGTTCCCAGGGTCATGAGCCGTCACCCATGCTGGGGTGGGCTTGGGTGATACAGCTGTCTTTGAGGCATTCCTGCTCACGTAAGCAACCATCCACATTCCTGCAAGTAACCCCAAGAAAACTCATTGGTTCACCAAGCTGGGCTTTGGTGGTGCCCGTGCTTTGGTCTATTTTGAGTTCTCTACATGAGGTGAGTAGATGAGTGTGTTTTGTCTCCCCAGGAAAACATTTTATCACACAACGTAATTGGTGCCCAAACAGGGACATGACAGACCCAAAGACGAGTTAGGGAGGGCTGAGTGTATAGTCCTGGCTACGGGTATCGAGGCATACAACTGAGGCTGAGGCAGCCTAAGGGGGAGCATCCTCGGAGGAAATTCCGAGAGTTGTCCTTTCCTGTATGTGTGAGAGTGTGCCTCTATGCTTTGACAACAAGTTTTCAGGGTTCTCGTGAGTGAGACAGGCAACTCAGGCCAAGCCATCAGGTTAGGAGTGTCTGTGGGAGCAATCCTGGGATGGCAGTCTTCATATATGTGGTATGGGAGGAGTGGGGTCCACCATGTGAACATGAAGATGACCTGAACACAGTTTAGAGGAAATCTTGCCATCTTTGGGATTAGCATACAAGAGTTGAGACTGTTGGCAAGAGGTGGCAGAGGTTGCCTGGCCTCTGTTGTATGGAGTAAAAACTGCATCTGAAGCCAAAAAGGCACCTAAGCAGAAGGGTGTCTGTGTAAAGGAGCAATTGCAATAAGAAAGGGAGATGCGGCCAGCCATGTTAGCCTTTGATTTGACAGCTGACATAGATAAACAAGAGAATGGGAGTTGGTAAAAGCAATAAAACATACCCCTCAAGTCCAAGCTTCAGTAGAAAAAGGGGAACTCTGTAATCCAGCAGGCAGATGTGTGCGTTAACCAGGATCCAATGCAAGTCAGTGTGATCAGAAAGCACTCAGCACTTAGCCGGCCGATGTACGGTAGCCTTTTAAACATGCAGAGGAAGAGCCTGTTTCAGCCTGGCTTGTGAGGCTGTGGGACATGGGAGTGCACAGGATCAGTCTGGCTGCAGTGGAACTTGCTATCCCTCCTTAAGGCAAAGGCTGCATAACCTAAGACACTATGAGGGAAATCAGTCCTTGACTGAGTGGCTTCTCAGAGCCGTTAGGAACACTTGGTTATCTCCACCTAAGGTCCCCATAAATACCATGAACTGCAGAACCATAGAGGAGGGGCATGCTACTGAGGGAACTAGGAATAAGGGGAATTGTAAGCCAGGACGTGGTGACTCATGCCTTTACTCCCAACACTCAAGAGGCAGAGACAGGCAGATGTCTGAGTTCAAGGACAGCCTGGATTACAGAGTTCTAGGACGACAGCCAGGGCTACACAGAGAAACCCTGTCTCGGGTTGGGGGAGAGGGACCATGCTTGAACCCCAGCTCACTGGGCCAGAAAGCTGTGTTCACAGAGGAGTTAAAGAAGAGACTGATCCAGCAGGGACTGGTGTGGGGCTTTAGTGTCTTTGCTGAGTCCATTGTTGGAGCAAGATCTTTATAAAAAAAAGGCTCTGGCAGATCCCAGAGGCTTATGCCAAAATGAAAAGAGTTTTTAAACAGAGAGCAACGTAGTAAAAAAGTAAAGCAGACGGAGGTCTGTCTGGATTACTGGAAGATAAATGTGGCAAGATTCATACTCACCGGAGGACATCTGTGATACACCAGAACAAGTGAAGACAATCAAGCCTGGTCCAGAAGTGGGTAATCATCCCCCCAGACTAAGGAGGGTACAGTCACCTCCAGCAAAAGGTTATGCCAGCGGTGGAGATGGTTTCCCAGTCAGGAACTCTCCCAACCACCAGGTATGGCGGATGAAGTAGCAAGATACAACAACATGCACGTGGCCAACTCAGGGTAGCTCTCACCCTGAGAGCCAGCAAGTGCAGCAAGGGAGAGCAGAGCCTCTTGGTCCTGAGTAAGTCTGAGCAAATTAAGTCAGGCCCACTGAGTTTATTGGGTGTGGAGAAATGTAGGCTCTGAGGAAGAACTCCAGGATATGGAAATGTAACAGCTCAGAGAGAATGACTTAAGGATTACAGGGAGCTAATTAGGTTAGTGCCTCCTATCCATGCCCTGTACCCAATCCTGATCTGTGAAGAAAGCAATTGATACAAATGAATGGAACCTTTCTGTGCTATATTAGACTGTGTTTATGCTAGGCTTTAGTATCTTCTTAGCTGTGAATCTTTGGGGTCACCTAACCATAAGAACAGGTGGCAGCAGACTCCCAGAATACTTCACCAAGGCTATCTTTGTAACCCCAGTTTGTTATGGGTTGGTGGCTGGGGATGTTGCCTTGTCCTGTCCATCATCTGGAAAAGGGTTTTGTTCTACAGATGACGTAATGCTAGCCTCTGAGTGTTTTGCGGATTTGGAAAGCCAGTGGTACTTCCACCTATCCTGCAATCCTACTGGGGCTGGGCTAATTAAAAGAAAAATAACTCTAACGGACACTTTCAGAGGCCATGAAGTGACTAAATGAAAACTCTAGTCTTAGGAGTGGGCTACCTCCCTGAGTTCTTGGCCAGAGAAGCTCCTGAGGCCCCACAAAATATAAAGGCTATTGCTGCTGTTGTTGATTGTATGTCAAACCTAGATGTAAGACCCTATGGCTAAAGACTCCCCACGTGCATGCTTTGACTGCAGACGGCTGGTGGAGAACTGTCACCATCATTCCTGCTTGGCTATGGACCCTACATGCTAAAACACTGACATGCCAGGCAGGATGCACCTGCTTGTGCAACAGTGGTTCAGCTACTGTGAGTGAAACCAACCAGAGCCATGCAGTTGGATTTAAGGCTCATTGCACAAGAAAGAGTTCATTCATATCTGGTACTGTAAGCCAAGACAAAAACCTGGGATTTAGGGGCGGTCCTAAGTCTCAATGGGGGAGCAACTTCTATGGTTTTACTGATAGATATGATGTGCCTGTTAAACTTGCCTTCTAAATATGGGCGCTTATGCCCACAGATCATGTATTATCAGTCTCAACTCATAACCACCAGTGAAGCTTCTAGGAGCAAGGGACTGTTACTGTGGCATGGTGGCCTATTTCTTAGTCATAGATGGACACCCTTCCAAGGCTCAGGGATCACTGGGGGGAAGGAGGGTGCGAAGGAAGTAAGACAGGGAGAAGGGGCGGAGTGTTGTGTCACTGTCTCCAAGATCAAAACATTCCATCCTGCACGCTAGCTCCCTAAGCAGGGAGGCAAACAACAACAACAAAAAAGTAGCTTCAAGAAACTCCCTGAAACTCCCTGCTGGACCAGCTGCCTGGAAGAAGGGACCAGCTGAGCTGCCTGGAAGAGATGTAGACCAACAGAGGCACCTGGAAAGGGCACTCTCCAGCCTGTTAATCCGCCTGCAGGCTGTGCAGTGTGCTCCAGGTTCCCAGCTTGGTGAGCTGTCACCCATGCTGGGGTGGACTTTGGTGATGTGGCTGTCTTTGAGTCATTCCTGCTCCTGTAAGTGACCCCTCACCCATATTCCTGTAAGTAACCCCAATAAAACTCACTGGTTCACTAAGCTGGGCTTTGGTGGTATCCATACTTCAGTCTGTCATGGGTTTCCTATCTGGGCGTGTAAAAGAGTGTGTTTCGTCTCCCCAAGCAAAGTTTTATCACACAACACAAGGTCATGCTCCGCTGCACATCAGGTCTGCTGTCAGCTTGGGCTACATGAGGTATTACCTCAAAAACAAATAAATAAATTGAAGTTGGGGGGCTGGTAAGACAGGCTTCCAGGACTGAAGACCTGAGTTTGATCCCTGGAACATGATAGGGGAGAAACCTGACCGCCTCACACTATCCTGACCTTCACACATGCACTGTGGCATACATACATACATACATACATACATACATACATACATACACACACAAATAAGCAAATGTAATATGTTTCTAAACAAATATTTTTGAAGGATTTCATTGGCTTCTGTCTGGTTCAGGCTCCCTGTGCTGTGCCTGTACAAATGCATGTTCACATGTGTGCAGGTGCACATGTATGCGTGTATGAGCATGCACATGTGTGCATATGACTATGGAGACCCAAAGTTGAAGGCAGTTGTCTTCCTTGGTCACTCTCCCCCTTATATATTGAAGCAGGGTCTCCAGCTAGGCCCACGGCTTTCCCACTAGCTAGCCCCGTTGCCCTAAGGGTCCCAGCTCCATCTCCCAAATGCCAAGATTACGGACGGACAGTCACACCTGCCTGCCTTTTATGTGGGTTCTAGAGATCTGAACCCTGGTCCTCACATTTGCAAGGCAAGTGCTTTATCCACGGAGCCATCTCCCCAGCCCCATGATTACTGCTTACATTCCCAAAGCAGACCTGCTCTGCCCACACTTCTCAGCTCCCTACTTTTCCAGACACAAGCACGTGAAGATGCCCAAAGCCATGGAGTTAGTCATCCTGACTGGATAGCTGCAGACTCTAGTGTGCCCTGCACCCCAGGCCTTCTCCCTGGGGCAGAGCTAGGAACACAGAGTGACTGTGCAAACCACAATTTCTTGTTTTGGTGAGCAGACTCCAGAGAGAAAAATCTTTGGTCTCCCCCCACCTAAAAAAAAGCAGAACCACTAGACTAGATGCATTCTGGGAGCTCTGTGCCCATAGTCCTTGCTCCTTTCAAAGACCCCAGCTATGGTGGTTCTGAGAAGATCTTCCAGGTACCGGGAAATGACAGGTCTCTGTCCTCAACCAAGGGGAGTTCCCAGGTCAAAGCTGACGGGTCCCACCAGGGTTCTCTGTCCATTATACCAGGACTCTAACCAACAACCAAAAATAGGGTGAAAAACTCACTCAGCCCCTTCCTTTAGGGAAGAGACTCCAAGAACCCTTGCCCCCAAACACCATCATTGGTTCTCCAACCACCTACTGTGTATCACGCAGTAGGAGTTAACTTCAGGCTCATTCAAGTTTCATGATACCCCTGTCAAACAGGTGCTACAATACGCTCACAGTACAGATGTAGAAACTGAGGCAAGTTCGTCTCGCTCTAGAGCCCCACACTCAACCTTTGCACTGTCAACAAAGCTAGCACAAAGGACATGGGCTGCCAGGAAGCTCACTTCAATCTGCCACCTCAGTTTCTTCATCTGTCAGTGGGAAACCAACAGCACCTTTCTCGGGGAAGGTTAATTGGCTGCCTCTTGCAAAATGCTGCACAGTAAACAACAAGGGTCAGCTCCTACAAGATGACACCTGTCATGTTATTGTCCCCACCAGCACTGCCCAAGACAGCCCAGGATTTCAAAGGTTCCAAGTCAAGATCCCATTCTGTGCCAGAAAGCCTTTTGTCCATCCCTGCATGGTCACTCAACCTCCAAAGTGGTCTGAGTCTGTGCCAACATCTCCACGAAACACCCTGTTTCTTTCTGATTCTCTAGAAAGAGCCCCTAGGACCTTGGGGAGACAAGGAAGGATACAGCCCACGGCCTAGGTGCAGCCCAAATCCAGAGTGGACACACTGAAGAGCCCCAAAGCCCCAGGATGGGAAGGGAACAGAACAGAGCCAGTGGTTTCCTTGGCTAGAGTTCAAAGGTCAAAAGGAAACTCATTGCAAGTCCCCCAGGCTTCGGCAGACTCAGACCTCACTTCCTCCAGGCAGCCTCCTGTGATCCACCTTGTTCTCCAGCAGCTGAGCCTACTACCCTACCCACCTGTAAGAGTAATTACCACATAATTATAACTCATAATTTCAGTTGATATTTGCATAGCTAACTGTCTGCAGGCACTGCTGGGAGGGCTCTAAGTAGTTACACAACTTACCTGCCCTAAAAAGCCCACAGAACAAGATCTATTCTCTCCCATTTTACAAGGGAATAAAGGACTGAAGATTTCAATCCAACTTGCCTAAAGCCACCAATCCAAAGACCTCACACCAAGCAATCTGGTTCCAAATTTGGAGCTCTGGATCTTTTTATGTTATATTATCTACTTACTCATTTATATATTTGAGGGGAGAATATGTATGTCATGGTGGGGTCTCAGGGATCAAATTCAGGTCCTCAGACTTAGGGGCAAGTGCCTTTAACTCACTGAGCCATCTGGCCAGCTCTTGCTCTAGACTTTTTAAGTGCCCATTTTGCCACTGTAGACTAGACTGGCCCCTCCCAGAGAGCCAGGAGTCCAGGGAACCCCTGTCAGGGTGTACAAAAGCTAACAAGTTGGGGCGGGGAGAACCCCAGGAGGCTGCCAGCCCCTCTGTGCTGGTGCATGAAGGAAAGCCGGGGTGACAAAGAGCAAGCAGCTCTCACTCCAGGCTTCCAGGACTAAATGGCCTTGGGTTGCCTGAGGGCCATTCCCCAGAGGCCAGAGGTAGCCTCCTGGGCTCCCAGGGCAAGGCAGGCTACTCAGGTTACACAATCAGCCCTCTGCTTCTGGCATTAGCTTGGAGACTCCAGTAAGGGCAAGGCACAAAAGCAGCCTGGGGACTCCTACTCTTGTACAGGTGGGGAAACTGAGATCAGCATAGGTGGCAGGAGCGCTCAAGAAACACCAAGTCCGTCTCAGAATACCCTGTCACACCCAAGCAAAAATCCCTGTCCACAAACGGCAAACAGGTGTCCTGAGGATGGCACGAAAGCCCGAGAAACTTCTTTTGGTTTCTTTAATTCTAAGAATGTGGACTCCGATCAATTTCCATTATCCTAGCTTCCCCAGATTCTTCTTGGGGACAGTTTAAAACCGCAGTTAACCCAGCACAATGGCCAGGGGCGAACATGGGGAGTGTGTATCTCCCCCCACACACACACACACCCCGTTAATATAAAAACTGGTTTACATTTCCTGTTTCTTTTTAAGGCTGAGAAGCTAAGCCACTGCTGAGGGGGAAGTGAGGAGTTCCCTAGAATCTGTCACTGCTCAGCAATGCCAGAGTGGCTACAGCACTCATTTAGAAACTGCCAGCTTCAAGCCGGGGAGCTGTGAGAAAGGAAGAGATGGGAAAGAAAGCCAACCCTGTGTTATTCTCACGGGCCTTTCCAGAAGGATCCTTGGGCCAAATGGCTTTCAATACCTCTACACAGCTCCTCCCCCCTCCTTGATATTCCCTCCTCCCTAAGTGGGAACCCTCGACCTCACACAGACTCCCCTGCGCCCTCAAGCCACTGGGAACCCCAGAATGCTCCTTTCAGGGGTCTCTTTAGGGGTCTCCTCTCTCTCTCTCTCTCTCTCTCTCTCTCACTCACACACACACACACACACACACACACACACACACACACACACAGTCCCTTCCTGAAGCGGGGTTAAGACCGGAGTTAAAGCGGCCCCAGCAGGAGGTACGGAGATTAAAGCCCTCAGGTCTCCGAGACCAGCCCATCCCACCCCCCTCCAGTTTTCTCACTTCCTAGGAGGGTAGGGAAGTGGCCCCTTCCTCATTCTCACTGGAGACTCAAGAGCAGCTAAACACCCGAGTTTAAAGCACCCGAGGGGCTGCCCTAGGTCACCGCCCTGCATCCAACCCCACTTAGTCAAGCTGTGCAATCCAGGGCAAGGGACTCGACGTCTCTGGAGCCGAACTCTTCCCTCGTCTTAAAGATCGGAAAATATATGCGCGGTACTGATGAGCCCGATAACGGCTCAGCCTGCTGAGAACCGTGTAAGGTGCGTGGTACAAGGGCGCACTCGGATGCTGTTTTGTAGTCTAAAGCTGTGGCTGTGTAATTCGAGCTGGGGGCACGGCTGCGAAGCCCAGAGGTCCCCGATACAGCCGAGGGTGCGCGGGGGCCCTGTCCGGGCTTCTCCCCACACCGACCCCCAACGGGGCCCCGGGCAGCGGCCGCGCGGATGTAACCATTTTCAAACTATGCGCAAGGCGGGGAACCACAGACAAAAGCGCGGCGCGGGCCGGCCGGCCACAGGTGGCGGGAGCTCACCGACTGTAGGAAGCGCAAGGTGCCCACGTAGTCGCGCTCGGTGCCCAGAATCTCGTTGAGCACGCACAGACGGAGGCGCAGCTGCCGCTCCGACTCGCGGGCGGCCGCGCACGGCCCGGAGCCGGGGCCGCGGGCGTCGGGCTGCGCACTGTCCCCGCCTGGGTCCCCGCCGCCGTCGCCGCCACCACTGCCGGGCGCCTCCATCGCCTCGCGGCGCCCGAACTTCCCGCGCCGAGGTCGCGCCGCGGCTCAGGCGTCCGGGCTCCGCATCCCGGACAGGCGCCGCTCAGCGGGCCCGAGGCAGGCGGAGCGGGGGCGGGGCCTGGGCGGAGCCCAGGGGCAGGAAGGCGGAGTGGGGCGGGGCTTTGCTAGAGAGTGTGGGGTGGGCGGGGTCTTTCATGGAGTGGGCGGGTCCTGCTGAAAATGGACTGACTGGGCAGGGGTGGTACTTTGGGGGGAAACCTGGGCGGGGACTAATGGAGAATGGATGTGGTTGAGGTAGGGGAGGTAAGGGGGGGGCTGGGCGGGGCCTAGTGGGGACGGGGCGGAGCTTCAACACAGCTGCCAGGGAGCGTCGGACAAGAGCAGGTTCGTGCGCGCGCCGCACAGTCGGAGTTCGGGGCTGTAGACACTTCGCCCTGACTAACCGGAGTCGTAGTTCTGCTGAGTAAAGGCCAAGACCCACTAAGCAGCTCCGAGTCCTCGCGGCACCCACGCGTAGGGAACGCTCCTGGGGACCGAACTAGCGACCACCGCGCGCTTCGCGGGACGCCCAGAAGAACCCTTCGACGTCCTGCCGCCCGGCCGCTTGTATCCTGGGCCTGCGGCGACCTTGGAAGAAAAAACCCTGGCTGCATCTTTTTCCGTTCTTCTGTTTCTCTTTCTGTCGGATCTCTGCGCCTGCTTTCTCGGCTCACCCCATCCCCATCAAAGGTGCCCACTCAGGTGACTGGTGCAGGGTGTAGCCCGTGTCCCACCCGAGATGAGGCCGTGAGAACTCCGCTACCAGCCGACCGCTCCGTGTGACCTTGATCTTGCAATCTAACGTGAGCTCATCTAACATGCTCACTCCTCTTACAGCAAAGTGTGCACCGTCAAGGGGCAGCCCCTCACTGGTGACCTTGGTTGGTATCCACCTCCCCCACCTCCACTTAAAGCTCCTCGGTTTACCTCCATACAGTGGGAAGAACAATAACGACCAGCTCTTAGGGACTGAACAAGGCTGTGCCATAATCCCTGGGAATTGTTTGTAACTGCCTAGAAAGTCTACCTCCGTTTTTAATTAATCCTGCGTGTGTCAACTGCCCTCTTGACCTGGCCCCTGTCTAAACGTAGGTTCAGTCCTACCTGGCCGGTCACAGATCTGTTGTCTCCTGTGGACTCAGTCCCTGTTTCATATAATAGCCCCTCTGGACTGTCATCACCTCCGGCAGGACCATTATTGCCTTTTTAGTCCCCTTCAGGATGCCTAGAGATGGAGTAAAGCTGCCGTTTGTCCTAGGGTAGAGGAGAGTGTGGTAGCTGCTGCCATCTATGGCCCTGTTCCTTTGGGGCCTTGGGCACTGTGACATTTGGTGTGGGCCTTGGATGAGCAAGGTATCCTGGGTGTTCAGCTGTGAACTGGTAAGCCCATCGGGTATGCGTCATGGAGCCGACTGTCACTGAAAGGCCATTAGTCTCTGGTCCGGGAACTTCCCTGGCATAGCACTGTTTCTGTTCTTAGGGAGACCCAGCACCTTTCTGAGTTTAGTGGCCCCTGACTTGGAATCATTGCTCCTTAGCTAACGACAACATCATGAGCCAGCCAAATTCAGCTGGCCAAATCAAAACAAGCCAAATTAAGAAATATCCAGGTTTAAAGGGAGTCCTGCACTCTCGGTGGCCCCGAGGGGGAACCAGGAGGAAGAAAAAGGGACCACGTGATCCTCTTTTGGGAATTCACTTAAATATTCTGTGGGATTTGGAGTCCAGACCAATACAACTCTCAGACCCGGGGGCTGGGGGCTACACTCCCAATTTAACATTCCAAACTCTTTGGATATAGGGATGATAGAAAATTGAAATGATAATTAACAATTTGGGCTCTCTAGGAATAAGCAAAGAAAATCAGGAACTGGGGAGACAGCTCAAAAGGCAATGGTGCTTGCCACCACGCCTGACTACCTGAGTTTGATCCCCAGAACCCACAGAAAGGTAGAAGGAAGAAAACCAAATCCCATGTGGCCTGGCCGCCACAGGCACATTTATATTCTCTGTCTCTCTCTCTGTCTCTCTCTCTCTGTATGTGTATGTGTGTGTGTGTCTCTCTCTGTCTCTCTCTGTCTGTCTGTCTCTCTCTCTCTCTCACATACACACACACACACACACACAAAATGATAATAAATTTTAAGGAAAAAGCAAAACCAGGGCTGAGCCTTGTACCCCATCCCAAATGGACCAAGAGTGAATCACAGTTTTCTGAACTAGGACTGGTCATTTCTTAAGTGTGACCCTGTGCGGGATAATTGGAAATCTTTCCCACTCATCTTTAAACAGTTTGTTGAAGAGAGGAGAGGTCTCTCTGCCCTGGGAACTGGAAAGACAGCTGTACCACTCTCAGTTCCATGCTGGTCACGTAGACTCAGCTTCCCTGCTTCAGGCTAAAGCTTGACTCTGTCCCAGAGAGTCATACGGTTAGTCTACTCCCTCTGTCTTGGTAGAAACTGCTCCAGAGAAGCCTCCCTGATGGACACAGGTGTCCCTGGGAAATTTCTTTCAAGATGTAATAGGATCATCACTGTTATATGGCAGTTTCCATAAAGAGAAGCTCTTTAAACTTCAAGGCAAACAACTCCAAATAGCTTCAGGAAGTTCCTGAAACCCACCAGGTTCACTAGGCCCCTCCCTACCCCAGGATTAAAAGCCAAGAATCCCTCAAGACAAACTGAAGCTGAGCTGCAAAGAAGACTCTCAGAGGAGAAAAGTACAAAGACTGAGACCAAATCCACTGTCTGAAAGAAGCAAAAACCAGCTGAGCTCCAAAGAAGAGGTTTAGACAACCAAGGCACCTAGAAAGGACGCTCTGTAGCCTGTGGACTGTCTGCAGGCTGTGCTCCAGGTCCCCATGAGCCGTCACCCATGCTGGGATGGACTCTAGTGATGTGCTTGAGTCATTTTTGCTCCTGTAAGTGACCCCTGTAAAATTCTTTGGTTCACCAAGTTGGACTTTGATGGTTTTCATACTTTGGTCTGTCATGGGCTCCCTATGGCGTGAGTAGACAAGGCTGTTGCCTCTCTCTAGGGAAAGTTTTGCCACACAACAACCAAAGAATTTCAGAGTAAATCAGGGTCCCATGCTCTGTCAAATCATATTAGTGCAAACACTTGTTGGAGGAAGAAGGGAAATGCCTACTGCCTCCATTCGTACCTGTCTTCTTTCCGAGCCTTTGGGGGTGCTTGATCTAGAGATCAGCTACCTAGGTTCAAAACCCAGCACTACTACTTCCTAACTGAGTGACTTTGTGCAAATGTCTTAATGTCTTGGAGTTTCAAGGTTCCAATCTGGGCCAATAGGAGTTTCTTGCCTCACAGAGCTGTTGCGTGGATTAAAGTGCTTGTGAGATCCAAAGTGCTTATACTGCTGCCGAGTCCTACCTTGACTATGAGCTGTTCTAATTGGGTGAGGACATGATGGCTGGAGGTATGGCAGCCCTCTTGAGACTATGAGGAAGGACATTGCTGAATGTGCAATGGGTCAGATGCAAGAAGACGGATGGGAGCCGGGCGGTGGTGGCGCACGCCTTTAATCCCAGCACTTGGGAGGCAGAGGCAGGTGGATCTCTGTGAGTTCGAGACCAGCCTGGTCTACAAGAGCTAGTTCCAGGACAGGCTCCAAAACCACAGAGAAACCCTGTCTCGAAAAACCAAAAAAAAAAAAAAAGGAAGAAGACGGATGGGAAAGAAATTGTTATCTTCAATGTCCGCTGACTTCCTGAATTAATGAACTACAGAAGTGCCGTCTCTGAACCTTTTGTATTATAATTTTTTAAATGTCTTTGTTTCTTAAGTTAATCAAGGGCAGTATCCTTGATCTGTAGCTACAGCACAATAATTGACTTGCCTTCTCTTCCTCAATTGCTCCCCACTTAGATGAGCTGATTCCTCTGTTCCAGGGTAAAGACAACAAGCCAGGGTTTGTAGAGTCAACCCCAGGTCAGGCCTGCTGTGTCAGCACGGTTATTAATAACACACCATATGGCCACCCTCATCTTCCAAAGAAGCACTGTCATCATCTACCTGTCCGCCTCCCTTTTTTTGAAAGAAGGTCCCATATACCCCAGGCTAGCCTCAAACCCAGTTCATACCTAAGGATGACCTTCAACTTCTGATCCTGCTGCTTCCACTTTCCCAAGTGCTAGGATTACAGACATGCACCACCACACCTGGCTTGGGACGCAGTACTAGGGATGGAACCTGAGGCATTGTGCATGCCGGACAGGCACTCTGCTAACTGAGCCACAGCCCCGCTTCCCTCCTTCTTTTTGAAAACACAGACGGTTGTCAGGAGTACTGATCAGCACGCCACTTTCCAAGGGAGAGAAGAATTCTTGGATTTGAACCATGTGCATCTTGAATTCCGCAGTGGGCCCACCAGATAGCTTCAGCAGATGCAGGGATACACGTTTACAAGTCTGGCTCCCCTCATCCCAGTGTGCTTCCTGGATCTAGAGATCGAAAATAAGGCTGCCAAGTCCAAACCCAGATTCCCAGCAGTGCCCCGTGGCAACTCTGACGAGGGCCAACAGTTTGTTCCACACAAATTGCCACACCCTCGCCAAATGCCGCTTGTGCAGCAGCTGGCTCCCAAATTTTGAAGGCAAACCCTATTTCCTGGAGTCTTTGTGGAAAGAGCAGTTGAGAGACAGACGTTTTCTTCTTCTTTGGGGCTGTGCTGGGGCTATTCCCAGCCCCTCTGTCATACCTGCCCCGTCATCGGTGTTTCTGAGCCTCGCCATGCACCAGGCATAACTGAGACATGCATCGGATTTGTCCCTTCTTCCCTTCGTGGAGTCATGAACATTCCTGTTTCACAGGTGAGAAGGGGCTCTGAAGAAACCTGAACTGTGTCTCTCTGGCAGTTGGGACATAAGCTTGCTAATGTGCAATCACAGATAGTAACTAATTTTTTTTTTCAAATAGAAGCTTATGCTGGGCGTGATGGCACATGCCCTAAATCCCAGTACTCAAGATGCTGAGACAAGGGAATTGTCGTGAGTTCAAGGCCATCTGGGTTGTACAGTAAGACTCTGTCTCAGAGAGAGAGAGAGAGAGAGAGAGAGAGAGAGAGAGAGAGAGAGAGAGAGAGAATGCTGGCACAGGCCTCTGCTTGGGAGGTAGAGGTGAGATGTTCAAGAGTCATCCTCACCACATAGCAAGTTAATGCAATGTGAGATCCAGTCTCAATAAAATAAAGCTACAGAAGCTTATGTTTCTGTCATGCCAGGCAGGCAGAAGACAGGCATAGGGGACCCAGATGTGGGGAATCCAGCTTCTAGTGTGAGTTCAAAGCCAGTCTGGTCTACAGACCAAGTTCCAGGACAGCCAGAGCTACACAGAGAGATGCTGTTTCGGGGGAAAAAACAACAAAATCAGGCTGGAGAGATGACTCAGCAGTTAAAAGTTTTGGCTGCTCTTCCAGAGGACCTGGGTTCAATTCCTAGCACCCACATGACAGCTCACAACTGTCCGTAACTCCAGTTCTGGGGGATCTGATGCTCTCACACAGGCATGCATGCAAACAAAACACCAGTGCACAGAAAACAAAAAATAAAAGCTTTCTCAAAAAGAAGAAGAGGAAGCAAAGAAAGAGGAAGAGGATGAGAAAGAGAAGGAAGAAGAAGAGAAGAAGACGAAAGAGAAGAGAGCCGATGATGATGGTACATTCCTTTAATCCCAGCGCTTGGGAAGCAGAGGCAGGCAGATCTCTGAGTTTGAAGCCAGCCTAGTCTACAGAGTGAGTTCCAGGATAGTCAGTGCTACACAGAAAAACCCTGTCTCAAAAAAAAATTTTTTTTAAAGAAAAAAAGAAAGGAAAAGAAAATTCTTTTTTTTTTTTTTTTTTTTTTTTTTTTTTTTTTTTTTGGTTTTTCGAGACAGGGTTTCTCTGTGGTTTTGGAGCCTGTCCTGGAACTAGCTCTTGTAGACCAGGCTGGTCTCGAACTCACAGAGATCCGCCTGCCTCTGCCTCCCAAGTGCTGGGATTAAAGGCGTGCGCCACCACTGCCCGGCAGGAAAAGAAAATTCTGAGAAAGAGAGTCTGGTACTCAAAGAAGGAATCCAGAAGTCTCTTATGCGCCTACCTCTATGACCAGATCTTGGCCTCCCCGATGTCAGAACCCAAGTCCATACCACACCACCTGTCACTTCAAAGATGCTGCCAGTGGCCTGTGGGAACCTTGTGACCTCTGTGCAGGAACACTACCAGCAAGTAAATGTCAACCAGATGGAGGGAAGGAGGGAAGGAGGGAGGGAGGGAGGGAGGGAGGGAGGGAAGGAAGGAAGGAAGGAAGGAAGGAAGGAAGGAAGGAAGGAAGGAAGGAAGGAAGGAAGGAAGGCAGTAAACACTTTGGATTCTAGCTTGAAAGAAACCTCACCCTGAATGTTTGGTGTGTTCTTGGCACAGCACTGAGAGCAGTGAACATCAGATGAAAGGTACCAGCTAGCACCAACATTTTTATGTCTGAAAAGGCCAGGAAAGCGGGAGCCTGAGGCCCGGCAGGAACAGCAAGCAGAGCCTAGAGGCTAGCCCCTCATCTTCAGGAAACTGTAAGGAATCACGATAGGGGGAGCTGTGAAAAGGAGGCAAGTCAGGTGTGAGTATGATCATAAAGACTTGTTACATCTGGGGTTGGGGAGACGCCTCCCTGGGTGAGAGATGCTTGTGAAGGAAATATGAGGAGGACCTGAAGTCATGTCACCAGCATCTGTGTAAAAGCCAGATGTGATGGTGCACACCTACAACCCTAGAGTGGGGAAGAAGAGAGATGCATGGATGTCAGAGCCAGACATGGTGGGGCACACCCGCAGCCCTAGTGTGGGGAGATAGAGACGGACGGACGCCAAGGACTGGCTGGCCAGGCTGACTAGCTGAAACATCAATTCCATATTCAATGAAAGAGCCTTTCTCAAAAGGTAAGGTGGAGGACAAAAAAGGCATCCTTATATCTATATTTGGTCTTCATACATGCCTAAATGGGCACTGTACCCACAGACAAGCATACACAATAGACAGGGAGAGACTTTGGCTATGAAGAGACACCATGATCACAGCAACTCTTATAAAGGAAATCATTTAATTGGTGCTGGCTTACAGTTCAGAGGTTTAGTCCGTTACAATCATGGTGGGAAGCATGCTGGCATACAGGCAGCCAAGGTGCTAGAGACGTAGTTAAGAGTTCTGCATCTGGATTTGCAGGCAGCAGGAAGAGAGTAACACTGGGCTTGGCTTGAGCATCTGAAACCTCAAAGCCCACCTCCAGTGACACACCTCCTCCAACAAGGCCACACCTCCTAATAGTGCCACTGTCTATGAGCCTGTGAGGGTTTCCTTTCAAATCGTCACATGATAGCTACTTTCCTCATTGCTGTAACCAAGTGCCTGACCAGAAGCAGCCTAGAGGAGGGACGGTTTATTTTTGGCTCCCAGTTTAAAGGGACACAGTTCATCACAGTGGAGGTGGGGAGAAAGCAGACGGCAGAATATAAGGCTGCTTGCTCACATGTGGGCAGATCAGGAGGGTGAGAGTCTGGCACTCTGCCAGCTTTCTCCTCATCCCCTGTTTATCTGGTCCAGAACACAACCCATTGGGTGCTGGAGCACATCTTAAGCATGAGAATTCCCTTGTCAATCAAACTCTCTAGAAACGTTCTTTTTTTTTTTTTTTTTTTTTTTTGGTTTTTCGAGACAGGGTTTCTCTGTGGTTTTGGAGCCTGTCCTGGAACTAGCTCTTGTAGACCAGGCTGGTCTCGAACTCACAGAGATCCGCCTGCCTCTGCCTCCCGCCTGCCTCTGCCTCTCTAGAAACGTTCTTAAAGGCACATCCAAAGGTATACTTCTCTGATGTGCTGGACATTTTTTAAAACAATCAAGTCACAGTAAAGATCATCTTTCCCAAGTCCCTTGAAAACTCCATACGCAACACGCATCATTTTTGTTGGAAGCTGAAGGACAATTTCCAGGAGTCAGTTCTCTGTTACCACTGGAGGGTCCAGGTACATCTAATTTAAGTTGTTAAACCTGCGTACCAAGTCCTTTACCCACTGAGTCATCTTACCAACCCAGCACGTAATTTTCAAACCGCAGGTTTCCATCTCTGATCTCCACGGGGTGACGGTCATCTCATAATACAAAAGAAATTCAGTCCAACTTCAGAAGTCCCCATAGGCTTTAATAGCCCCAACCTTCTGCAGCCCAAGACAAACTCTTAATCCCTGTAAAATTAAAAGGCAAGTAGCATACTTCTGGTATATGTTGACACAAGGTAAACACCTCTCTTTCAAAAATGGAGGGCTGGGGGCACAGCCAGGAGAGATCAGGGCAGATAAGACTTCTGAAGCCCAGGATGGCAAACACTGAATATCCTGTAGCTCCATGTTTGGCACCTTGGTTTCATGAAGGAATCACTGGGCTCCGAGGGCTTGAGTAGCTTGCCTTTCCAGTTTTGTCCCCTGCAGAGCACGTCTCTGTGCTGGCTCCACTCTGTGCCTACAGCTGTCCTCCGGGTCTCTAACATTCTTCCACTCGAGCTTTGTCTCCACAGCTTCACAAAAAAAAGCCTCTTGGGGCACCCTTGCAGGAATTCTGGCCTTGCTGTGTGTTTCCTGGCCTTGGTGACTTTCCAGAACCTGAGGCAATCCTCCCTGACCCCGCAGGTCTTGCATTTTGCATGGCTGCACAACCAGCATCACAAGGATGCTGCTGTAACATTGCCTTGTCGGCTGAGGTGTAGCATGACCCCCATTTGTACCGCTGCAGTGGCTTTTGCAGCTGAACCTAGGAAAGTTTTTCCTTATTTATCTGTTCTCCCCTGGAGTACCCTGAAGGCTGTTTCTTCACCAGGAGTCTTCTTTTTTTTTTTTTTTTTTTTGGTTTTTCGAGACAGGGTTTCTCTGTGGCTTTGGAGCCTGTCCTGGAACTAGCTCTGTAGACCAGGCTGGTCTCGAACTCACAGAGATCCGCCTGCCTCTGCCTCATCGCCCGGCCACCAGGAGTCTTCTTTTGAACAAATTTGCATTGTTATGCCCTGGAGGTTTAGGTGGTCAAAGTCTCACCCTCGAGGCACCTTTCTCTGTACAAACCTTGAGGTTCCCCTGTAAATGCAGTGCTCTCTTAACAATACAGCTGAATTCTGTGTCCCGTTCTCAACTTTGTTACTGGTTTTGGCTTTTTTAAAATCTCCTTTTAATCTTCACCTTATACTCTTTTTACATTATAAATCTGACCAAAAGCCGTGAGCGGCAACCACGCCACTGCCAGACTGCTTTGTTGTCTTGCCGTTTCCGCTACAAAACAAATTGGTCAAATCAACCTTACTCAGCAGAACAAAGCCAGAGTCTTTGTCAGACTGTTTCATGTGTGGCCTCTAGCCAGATTCCTGCTGCGTCTGCTTCCCTCTGACGCCACATGAGCAAGTCTGTGCTATCCTCATTCCTATCAGCAGTCTGGTCTTCAGCACTCCCGCCACAAAGGCCCAGCCAGCTGCCTACAGGACTCCAGGGTTTCTCTAGTCCAGGGTTCTAAGTTTTTCCACATTCTTCCCCAAACCAGTTCGAAAGCCTGCGAACCAGTTGGTCAGGTTATTCTGCAGCACCCCACGTCTTTTTCTTTCTTTCTTTCTTTCTTTCTTTCTTTCTTTCTTTCTTTCTTTCTTTCTTTCTTTCTTGTTTTTTGTTTTGTTTTGTTTTGTTTTTGTTTTTCAAGATAAGGTTTCTCTCTGTAACAACCCTAGCTGACCAGGCTGGCCCTCGAACTCACAGAGATCTGCCTGCCCCTGCCTCCCAAATGCTGGGTTAAAGACAGGTGCCACCACAGCCCGGCTGACACCAACTTTCTGTATTAGCTGCTTTTGTGTTGCTTTGACAAAATGCCCAATTAAGAAGGCATTTAGTGGAGGAGGGATTTATTTGCCTTTGGGTTTGAGGAGATTTGGACCTTCACATCAGAGCAGGCATGGCATCCGGTGCATGAGGCTGTTTGTTCACATCGGGGTAGGGACCAGGAAGCAGAGACAGGATTGCTGGTGCAAAGCGGATATTCTTCTTCTCTCCCTTCCCCCACCCCTTTGTACTTGGTCCAGTTTCTCAGCCCATAAGATAGTGGCACTCACATTGAGGGCAGGTCTTCTCCCTCAGTTCACCCTCTCGGGGCACATTCTCACAGACACATCCAATGGAGTACCTTTCTAGTACGCTGGGTAGTTTTTAATCCAATCATGTTGATACTGAAGCTTGACTGTTATAGATGTCAATTTAAAACTCCACAGGGAGATGCTCTGTAGACAGTAAGATCAATTCTGAGGTCCAGGGGAGATACTGTCAAGGTGAGTAATGGGTGATGTCAAAGCTACTGAAGGGGATGAGATAGCCCAAAGAGAGAGAGAGAGAGAGAGAGAGAGAGAGAGAGAGAGAGAGAGAGAGAATTTACATGTACACTTGACACGGAGCCCGGGTGATGTTCAGAGGCCTTGTGGACGTTGGTTCTCTCCATCCTCCAATGAGTCCCAAGATCAGATGCCTTCCCACTGAGTCACCTTGCTGGCCCAAAAGCGTAAAAGAAAACAAAAATCTGTGACATGAGTCCATGTAGAGAGCTCAGAAGCAGACGGCAAGACTGTGGTGGTCACGGGCGAGCACTCTGCTGGTGCAACAGTGTGACCTGTGAACTTGGTGGCCCGCTGGGCATTTTATCAGAGTAACAGACAGAGGCAGATGGCAAAGGACTAGGACAAACAAGCTGAGCATGGGTTTGCTCTAGGCTGGGGAGGGTCTAAGCATCCCGATGAGCCTGTGAGACCCCGTAGAGGGTGGAGATGTCATGTGTTAACTTTAAAATAATCTGTGACATTTATGCTTTTTGTTTTCTTTTTTAACCTTGGCTTGGGGGAGGGTAATGGTACGGCATGTAGAGACCAAAGGACAACTTTGGAGAGTCATTTCTCTCCACACGTAGATCCTGGGGATCAAACACAAGAGCTCAGACTTAGCCGCTCCTTTACCCACTGGCCCATCTTGCTAGCCCCACATTTTATTATTTAAGCATTTTTTTTTTAAAGAAAGGGTTCTCTTTTCTTCCCTAATTTAAAAATGCCCCCAAAGCCTTAAACATAAAAACATACACACTTAGGTTCATGTTCTTTGACCAAATTATTTTCATTCTGGCCATCTGCATGACAGGAATAACCACCCATCCAGGCAACCTGCTGCCCAAAGAGGGCTGTCATGGTGTCACCTGCGCCAGCCCGCCCCAGAAAGAACCTGCATCCCCACAAGTCAGCAAACAGTTAATCACAGACTAGTCAGCCACAGCATGGAAACTATTCAGCCACCGGACCATCTGCTCAAAGAATACTTAGTGGAATGGGGAAAACGGCTGTGAGAAATGGGAACTGTGAAGAGAGTGGGAACGCGCGTCGTAAATAAACTCGCTGTAGCCTGGCCTGTGCTCACTGTGTAGCCAAGCAGAAAAGACAGTAAGGGATTCTATAACAATAACAGAAAGGGTAGACGAGATGGCTCATCAGGCAAGGGGGCTTGTTGATAAGCCTGGTACTTTGAGTTCTGTCCCCAGGTCCCACGTGGTAGAAGAAGAGAAGTGACTTCCTGCCAGTTGTCTTTTGACCTCCACATGTATGCTGTGGCTCACACACACACACACACATACACACACACACACACAGTCACATCTGTATACTGCATTATGGGTATTGATTTCTTTATATATTTCCCAAATTTTCCACAATGGATATAACTTTTTTTTTTCTGTTTTTGGTTTTTTTGAGACAGGATTCCTCTGTGCATAACCCTGATCGTGCTGGAACTTTCTCTGTATCTGTAGACCAGGCTGGCCTCAAACTCACAGAGATCCGCCTGCCTCTGCCTCCCTAATGCTAGGATAAGAGGTGTGTGCCACCACCACCTGGCTGATGGTAGTAGCTTTTGTTCTTTATCTCACTTCTTTTTCTCCTGCCCCACCACCTCTATTGAACCTAGGACTCCCTGTATTCTAGGCAAATCCTCTCCCAAGCTGAACCCCTACTCTGCCCCAGCCCACTACCCCAACATGGACTAGAGCCTTAGCTTGGTTTGATTTTAATGTCTTATTTTTGCCTTCTTTCTTCTCCACTCCTCAGAGTCCCGTCCCCCACAGACACCCACTCAGGTGTATTTAAAGCGTGTTCCTTCTGCCCATCTGCCATACATTTGTTTAGATATATGTGTATCCAACAGACATGGGGGGAAATACAAAGGCGAGAAGGACCTTGTGCTGGGCTGTTTTGTGTGTTTCTGGTTTTGTGTCTCTTCCCTTTTTCCCTCAGCATCTTCTCTCTTTTGTGTCTGTCACTCCTGGTCCTGTCTGTGAGGATCACTTAGGGTTCCATCCCGAGCCTGGACCACCTGGTACAGACCACCAGCCAGTCTAGCACACCTAAGGACTACATTTCCCAGTGTCCCTTGTAGGTGGGCAGAACCACGGGACTGGGTTTTAAGCTCCTAGAAGCCTACGGCCTCTGTGCCTGGCCTTCTAGGCCAAATCCCTGAAGCCTTCCCACATACCCTCCATCCTGCCCTTTTGGTGACCTCTAGAATGACCTTGGAGGCTGAGGGTGGAGCCACAACAGCCTGATCTGAAAGGGTCTCACTGTTGTGCACAGCCAAGCCACCAGTCAGCTGAGTGTTTTACATTGGTCACAGTGGGTCAGGTCAGGTCACTCTCAACAGAGAGCTGTGCTCTGTACTTCCCCTCCCCAGTGCTGGGAGCAATGTCTCCTGTCCTTCTAGATCAGCCTCCCGCTCTGGGTCAGCCTCCTTGTGTCCGTTTCCCCTTGAATCAGTGAGTAAGTATCTGCCATCCATCCACAGGAGAGCAAGATGGCTCTGTGTATAGATTACGCCCACCTGACCAAAGTCTGACCTACTAGGGAAACTGAAGACACAGATAGCCGGGTTCTGGCTCTCAGGTTGACTCGTGTGAACATGTGGTCGCTAAGAGACCCTGATGAACCCATTTCTAAGAGCATCACTCTTTTTTTTTTAATATTTATTTATTTATTATGTATACAATATTCTGTATGTATGGCCAGAAGAGGGCACCAGACCCCATTACAAATGGTTGTGAGCCACCATGTGGTTGCCGGGAATTGAACTCAGGACCTTTGGAAGAGCAGGCAATGCTCTTAACCTCTGAGCCATCTCTCCAGCCCCCGAGCATCACTCTTGATGGCTAGCATTTTTACCCACAAAACTGTGGTCTCTTTTATGCTGAACTGTGCCACTAACTTCCATGAATGGCAGACAATAGATCATTCTCATTTCATGGATGTGCAGTGTCTACTCCATAGCTTAGCTCTGAAGTGTCAAGGGGATTGGAAATGCATGGGCATGGCCAGCTTTCAATAAAGCTTTATTCACAAAAACAATGCCCCAGAACCTGTGGCTGCTGAGTCTTAAGCAGAGAGAGAGAGAGAGAGCAAGAAAGTGTTCCCTCTATTTAAATCTTTATGGAGGCCACATTTTCCTGGTCTTAGCTGCTTAGTAAGCATTTTTCCCTTACCTATACAGGGAGTAATCACAGAGCCCAACACACTCTTTAGTACATCATAGAGTGTTGACAGAGGCCACTCGTTTGTTCCCCCCGACCCAAAATAATCACACAGAAACTATATTAATTAAAACACTGCTTAGCCTATTAGCTTAGGTTTCTTATTAACTAACTCTTATATCTTAAATTAACCCATTTCTATTATTCTATGTTTTGCCACAGTCTGTGGCTTACAGGGTAATGTTCCGGCATCTGTCTCCTTCCGCATCTCTCTGACACTACCTGCTTTTCTCCTCTATTCTGCTTGGAATTCCTGCCTTGCTCTATTCTGTGCTGCCCATAGGCCCAAGCAGATTCTTTATTAACCAATGGTAATAAAACATATTCGCAGCATACAGAGGGGAATCCCACCTCAGTAGAGTGACTGAATGAATGGATGAGAGTGAGTGAAGGGATGGATCTGATTTAGAAGGGGTCCCAGTGAACAACCCAGCAGATACCAAGTTGGGCACAACCTGAACAAGAAGCCTTCATGCCCCAGGGGAGTCTGGCCCAGAACAGAGACTCATTCTTGTTCCATGGAGACTATCCGGTCTCCCAGCCCCCAACCCACACCAGACATCAGTCGAACGCCTTGCTCTCCAGATTCGCCAAACTAATGAACAAGGACAGCCACAGGGGGGCCGAGTTCTCAGAAGCAAGCTGCTCCAAGTGACGAATCCATCCCTCACTCCTGGCATTTTCGTGAGTCCTGAAGTAATGAGCGTGAGTCACAGCTCTCGCCAGAGAGTGTTTTCAAATGTACCCTTGTGTGTCTGTCTCCTTAGTGCAGACCCGCAGGTCTGGGTGCTGCTGGCAGGGGGCTAAGGATTTCAGCTGCAGCGACAGAGGCTGTCACGTCTCGCTCACCAGCCCTCCTTTCCCATATCACCAGCATCCAGTAAATAAAGGAGAGGCAGGCTTTGTGTGGGGACGTGAAGTGAGTCAGGCAGTCAGGTTACCCTCTACCGTCTATGGTTTCCCTGCCCTGACCACCTCCGTTCAGAAAACCTTCGTTAATCTGATCCTGAAGCCCCCTCTGCCGCCCACACAGCTGTCCTGGTATGTCCTGCTGCAGCTTTTCAATCAACTCCGAGCTCACTTTGAGGAGGAGCAGGAGACACGTGAGGTCATTTCCACGTGGCTGTGTTTTCTCTCTCCAGCCTGGTGTAGCAAGCACAGCTGACTTGGAAATTATGAAATCATAAGTCAGATCGGCTCTTGGCCTCTGACTGGCTGTGTGACTTCATGTCTGGGGCCTGTCCTCCTGCGTGTGTAAATGGGGACGGTGGTCGCCATGGTAATGGAATAGACGCAGGTTGTCTCTCCTGGGCGGTTCACTGACTAAGTATGACGGGTTTCTCTCTACTGTGACATCTGAGCCCCAGCACAGAACCCAGCCTGAAGGGACCTGTTGCCTTTGTGTGTGTCTCCCAAAGTCCTTGTGCTGGAAGCTCTATCCCTAGGGCAATGGCAGGGTCTGTAAGAGGAGGTCAGTCCCAGAAGATTCTGGACTCCTGCATGGCCTGATGATGTCTTTGTGGGAGGGGCTTAGACCACAGACTGGATTAGTCTGTCATTAAAGTTCAATGGGGTGTGGTTGCACAGGCCTCTCATCCCAGCACCCTGGAAATGGAGGCAGGAAAATCTGGTATCCAAGGTCATCCTCAGCTACATAGAAGTTCAAAACCATCCAGTCTCCAAAAAAATAAAATAAAATAAAATAAAAGTAGGGGCTGGGGAGATGGCTCAGGGGTAACATGCTAACCTAAGGACTAATGTGTTTGCCTGAGGACTTGACTTGGGATCTCTGACACCCATGTAAAAAAACAGGTATGGCCATGTGCATTTATAACCCCAGAGACAGGTGAGTGGAGACAGGAGGACACCTGGTGCTTTCCGACCAGCTAGTCTGGCTGAATCAGTGAGCTCCAGGTTCAAGGAGAGATAATGTCACATAAAGTGGTAGGGCCTGGAGAGACGTCCCTGCAGTTCAAAGAGCTGACTGCTCTTGCAGAAGACCTGAGCTTAGTGCCCAGTATCCCAGTTTGGCAGATCCTAAGCATGTATAATGCCAGCTTCAGGGAATCCATTGTCCTCTTCTGACCTCTCTGACCCGTATATGACAGACACTCACAGAGTCAGACACATACACCCCGCACGTGCGCACGCACACACACACAAAGAAATAAATTGGGCCAGGCAGTGATGCACACCTATAATTCCAACACTTGGGAGGCAGAGGCAAGCAGATCTCAGTGAGTTCGAGGCCAACTTGGTCTACAAAGCAAGTTCCAAGACAGCCGAAACTGTTACACAGAAAAACCCTGTCTCAAAAAAAAAAAAAAAACAAAAACAAAACAAAACAAAAACAAAAACCTCGGGCCTCCACATAAGCTCACACAGAGACACATACATTAAGCACATTCAGCCGTCTCCTGTGCTTCTGTTCTGGGATGACACAGCAGGGGAGGGTCCTCTCTAGACCCCAGCCCTGTCTGTTGTTTATAAATTGCTGTGTCCAATACTGTGATACAAATACGGACCAACATTGTAGCTCCACGAGTGTGTGCCGGATGAACAAATGGATGGTGGCCTCTCACACCTGCCTAACCTTAGAAGGCCCAGTATCCTCTGGGAAGATGCCTTCAAGGCCATCCTTGACTCCTTGGTGATCCACATCAGGACTCTCAGCCCTCTCATTGTTTAGCTTCTGTGATATTCTAGAACCCTTATGACAAGACGGCAAAACACAGCTCAAGCCGGGACCATCAGAGGAGAGCATATCTTGACCCATCTCAACCAGGCAGGTCCAGGTGTCCACAGAACTGCCCCTTTCCCACAGGAAGACTGGCTAGACTTGTTCCATATGCTGGTCACTGTGACTGAGTGGGGAGCTCCTGTTCCTGGAGGGGAGGGACTGGGAGCCTCTGGGGTCCACAGTGGGACTAGGCGAAGGAGATATCAACCAGGCAAAGCCACGGCTCCTTCAGCCACCCTCCAACCTCATGCCCTGCCAGGATGCCCTAGATTGTGCCCTTGTTGTCTCCCTGCTGTGGACAGAAGCTGGACTTTTCAGAGTGACACTCGACGGCTCCAGCCTGGAGGCAGCTGTGGAAAGGCGAGGCTGGGGCTGGTGGCATTTGCCTGTCAGGAAGATTTTATGTGCCAGACCAAGCTAGGTATGGCAACAGATGCCTTTAATCCAAGCTCTGAAGCATTGGGAAGTCAGAGGCAGTTACATCGGGCTGCATGGTGAAAGTCGGCCTCAAGAGCAAGCAAACGAAAAAATAAAATGGAAAGGAAGAGTGGTGGGTGGGGGCGTATTTTGTCCCTTCTGATTCTTTTTTCTGGGTGGGGAAGGATCCCAAAGTGGCTTCTGTCTTGGAGGCCTCTTCGGGGCCTCCCTGACCATTTCTTTTTTTTTTTGGTTTTTCGAGACAGGGTTTCTCTGTGGTTTTGGAGCCTGTCCTGGAACTAGCTCTGTAGACCAGGCTGGGTCCCTGACCATTTCTATGTGTGGGTGTCTCTGCTGCCACCTACCCTACAGCACATCCACTGTGCATGTTAAATGAATCCCCTCCTGCCCCCTAGAACGGCCTGTCGCTGTGCCCACAGTTGGGACCTGAGTCCAGCACTGACCTGGCTCCCTGTCCTGTGTCATTCTGCAGCCCAAATTTCCCATACACTCCTGGGCTCCTGCAGAACTTCTGGGCAGTGGGTCAAAGGTTACCCCACTATACCAGATAGCCTCAGGGAGCCCCATGGCCCTGTGACAAAACCAAATCGCCTGACCTTTTTCAGGGTGTCTGGGGTTTCTAAAAACTCCCATGGGTGTCTTCCTGCCCCACAGGAGCTCGAGGTCACCTCTCAGTTCCTCATCAGCCCTGGGACCAGGCAGTGGCTGACAGTCAGGGACACCTGGCAATGGCATGACAATCAGAGACCCAAGGAAAGTACCCAGTCCTCCAGGGATAGGAATGAGGCTGGCGGAAGTGCAGGTCTCAGGGAGAAATCAGGGAGAACTTCATGGAGGAGTCAGCTTTGCCCCATGGCGGGAAAGGGCTGGGCTGCAACTTCAGGGTGGAGAACCGGCCTGACTAGCTCAGGACCCTGGGCTTGATCCCCAGCCTTGCAGAAACAGCGACCCAAAGGGCTGAGGGGGCTGTTCGCTCACTGTCCTCCCTCTTCCTTGCTGCGTACATGCGTGCACACGTGTGTGTGTGTGTGTGTGTGATGAAAATCATGAACATTAATATTCTACCACCAAGCTATATCCCCAGCACTCCTCCTCTTCCATTTATATTTATTTATATGTGTGCACGTGTTTGCACATGTGTTTAGTGCCCACAGTCCAGAAGAGGGTTCCGATCTCCAGAACTGGAGTTACCAGCAGCAGTGAGCTTTCATGTGGGTGCTGGGAATTGAACTTGGATCCTCTATCATCCTGGTTCTCCGCCTTCCTAATGCTGTGACCCTTTAATACAGCTGTTCATGTTGTGGTGACCCCAACCATAGAATTATTTCACTGCTGCTTCACAACTGTAATTTTGCTACTGTAATGAACAGTAATGAATATTTTGGAGATAGAGGTTTGTCAAAGGGGTCATGACCCATAGACTGGGAACCACGGCTCTAGAACAAACAGTGCTCTTAACCACTGAGCCCTCTCTCCAAGCCTCCTGTGGTTCTTTCCCTCTTTCTTCCTCTTTTTTTCTCTCTCTCTCTCCCTCTCCCTCTCTCTCTCTCTCTTTCTTTCTTCTCTTTCTCTTTTCTTTCTTTATTCCTTTCAATTTTAAAGACAGTCTCCCAGTATCCCAAGCCATTCTAGGGCTCACTGTGAAACTTGAACTCATGGCAGTCCTCCTGCTTCAGCCTCTTCATGGGCTGTCATTACAGGCATGACCCATGATGCCTGACTTTCTTGCCTTCGTTAAATATTTATTTTACTTTACTGTTTTTAATTTTACTTTACTTGTATGTGTGTGTGCATGTGTGTGTGTTCATGTATTTTGCCACATGTGTGCAAATGCCCTCTGAAGCCCGAGAAGGGTATGGAATCCCCCAAAGCTGGAGCTATGAGAGGTTTTCATGTTGCCCAACACAGGTGCGGGAGCCAAACTCAAGTCCTCTGAAAGAGCAGCCAGTGTTCCTAACCACTGTACCACCTCTCTAGCCCCTTGCTTTCTTTAAAAGAATGTAAGAAAAAAGCCCTTTCTGAAAAGACTTAAACAACAAAAGATGCAGAAAAGCAGCCGTGGGTTCTTTTCCATAAACACACAGATCACATGACTTCAGAAGCTTTCTTCCTGGTCTCTGGAGGCACAAGTACGCACGGTTTCTGACTCCTTCCAAAACCCAGAGGAGCAGAGGGAAGAAAATGAAAATCACCTGTTTCCCTACAGCCTTCCACGGCTGCCTGTGTCTGAGCTGAGTCTGCCCGGAGTGCCTCTGCCCGCTTTGCAGGGTTTGGCTGGTTTATTACTAAGGTAAGGCTGGCTGCCTTGCAGTGAAATAGGCAGATCTGAAGATGTGGGGTTAGAGAATGTTGATGGATTCCTGGGGCCTGTATGTATGCCCCTCCAAGCAAGAAAAGACTATTGCCACTGCCCCCAGAAATCCCCCTGGGGTCCCCTTCCAGCCCTGCCTAAATCCCCACAAGCATCCATCCTTCTGATATCTGTCACTGTAGATTAGTCCTGCCTGTCACGTAATTGGAATCACATGGCCCAGCGTGCACTTTCTACCATCTGGTTTCTTTCATTCCGCATAGCGATGTCCCCACTTCTGCTGCTCTGGGGCTCAGTCCTCTTTCCTGCTGAGTTGTATTCCTCGGTGTGAGTGTGTCAGCCATTTGCCCTGGGATGATCTTTTAGCCTGTCCACGCTGTGGGCTTCCACGGATGACATGTAAATATTCGGGTATTTACAGATGAGTTAGCATGAGGAGTTTTATTTGACTTTCTTTTCTTTATTTTTTGGAGACAGAGTTGTACCATGTAGCCCTTGACTAGAACTCACTAGGTAGACTAGGTTGGCCTTGAACTCACAGACCCACTAGCCTCTGCCTCCGAATGCTGAGATTAAAGGTGTGCACCAACACCGCTGGTTTTCATTTTCCTCGAGCAAATACTTAAAAGTGAAGTTGCTGGGACACGTGGCTAAGTTTCATAGGAAATTGACAACCCTATCTGAAGGGTCTGTACCACTTTAGGTTCCCACCAGGGTTCTGGGGATTCATGGTGTCAATTTCCATTTACAAAAGTGATACAAGCAGGTTCTCTTGAGGGCCGAGAGTCCTTTGCACAATCACTCAGTACCCAGGATCCCTAAGTCCACACACAAATGTAGTGTGAGTCAGGGAGAGCATCCACCCAGAAAGAAAACTATCTCCCGTTATCTCTCTCCAGCTATGGCCTACTGCTTCATTACCCTCCTCAGACGTTAGCGTGACTGCAGCCAGAGCTCGTGTGTTCCATTCACGGTGACAACCCTGGTGCTGGGAACAGTGTCCAACCCAGTGTGGGCCACTCCATAAACCTCTGGGACAGAATACTAGACATGCTGCCCTGCAGCTTACTGTGTGTGTGCAAGTGTGTGTTAGTGTATACAGATGTGTGTTACCATGGGCATGTGCGTGCCGGTGTGCGTGTGTATGTGTTGGTGTCTCTGCAGGTGTCTGTTAGTGTGCACAAATGTGTGTTCATGTGAGTGCTAGTTTAGATGCACATGTGTGTATTGCATGTGTTTGTGTGTGTACACGTGAAGACCAGTGTTGATCTTTTCACTCTCCTCCTTTGGGAGCCCGCCACCCAGCTCCCAAATAAATCACACATGGAGGCTTATTCTTAATACGTGCCCAGCCTTAGCTTGGCTTGTTTCTAGCCAGTTTTCCTTAACCAAAAATTATCCCACCTAACTTTTGCCTCTGGACTTTTCCATTCCCTTACTTCTGTAAATCTTACCCTTACTCTGTGGCTGGCTGTATAGCTGGGGGGCTGGCCCTGTAGTGATGGGAGCGGTGGGCTATGTCCCCGGCACCCAGCCGCCCGCAAGGCTAGCTTATGCCCCGAAATAATTACACAGAAACTGTATTCTTTTTTTTTTTTTTTTTTTTTTTTGGATTTTTCGAGACAAGGTTTCTCCATAGCTTTTTTTGGTTCCTGTCCTGGAACTAGCTCTTGTAGACCAGGCTGGCCTCGAACTCACAGAGATCCGCCTGCCTCTGCCTCCCGAGTGCTGGGATTAAAGGCATGTGCCACCACCGCCCGGCTGGAAACTGTATTCTTTTAAACACTGCCTGGCCCATTAGTTCCAGCCTCTTATTGGCTAACTCTTACATATTGATCTAACCCATTTCTAATATTCTGTGTAGCACCACGAGCTGGCTTACCAGGAAAGATCTTAACCTGCATCTGTCTGGAGTGAGAGAATCATGGCCACTGCCTGACTCGGCTTCTTTCTCCCAGCATTCTGTTCTGTCTACTCCACCCACCTAAGGGTTGGCCTATCAAATAGGCCTAGGCAGTTTCTTTATTAATTAACCAATGAAAGCAACAGATTAGAAAGAAATCACTCCCACATCATGGCCCCTGATGTCCTCCTCCTTCTCTGGCTACTTTTCTCATTCCCTGATCTTTTCTTCTCTTGAGTTCTCCTGTTTATTGTCTCTGCCTGCCAGCCCGCCTATTTCTCTCTCCTGCCTTGCTATTGACTGGTGAGCTCTTTATTAGACCATCAGGTGTTCTAGACAGGCAAAGAACACAGCTTCACAGAGTTAAACAAATGCAGCATAAACAAAAGCAGCATGCCTTAGAATAATACTCTACAACAGCCCAGAAGTCAAGTATCTTTCTTAGTCACTCTCCTGGGATCGAATCAGGTCATCGGGCTTGGCAGCAAGCACCTTTACCTGTAGAGCCATCTTGTAGGTCTGTCACCTTCTTTCTTCATGACAATCTCTCACTGAACCTGGAACTGAATTTGGCTAGACAAGCTGACCAGCAAGTCCCGTGAGTCTGTGTCTGGCCCCCCCTGTGAGCCTGGTATTTCTGGGGGTTTGGGGTTCGTACTCATGTGTTCATGACCACTTGACTGATGGAGCTGTCCCTCAGCCCTGATGCTGGTTGCTAAGGACAAAAGGCATTGCCCAGAGTTAAGGGTAAATCCTGTTTCAAGGGAGATCTCTCCAGAGTCGAGAGGAGCTGGAGTGGGGCTGGACCGGAGGTAGGGAGCCTGGCGTTGTGATCCCATCTTCCGCCTTAAACCTCACTGCCCCGTCACCTCCCAGCTGCCCTGCCTGTCTGCTTCCCACTCTCTCATCTTCTGGGGTCCCAAACTTTGGCCACCAGCCAAATCCAGCCCTACCACCAGTTTTGTGCAGCTTGTGAGCTAAGAATGGTTTCTACATTTTCAGATGGCTGGGAAGAAAATTCAGAAGAGTCTGTGACAAGACAACACAATATGAAATTCAAATTTCAGTGTCCATAAATAAAGGTTTATTGGCACATGGTCCCTCGTTTACCTACCATCTGGGGCTGTTCTTGTACTTAGAGGGCCCAAGTGGGCATTTGAAACAGAGACCAGTGTGCCCCGCAACATACAAAATGTTCGATGCATGGCTCCACACATGAAATGTGTGCTAAACCCAAGTCTAAAACCAGCATCACTTAGCTGAAATGGTGAACTTTTTTACAACGTTCTGGCCAGAACTCCAAATAGGAGCCTCAGAAAAACCCTACCGAATACTCAGAGACTATTTGCAATTATACCAGACAGTAATCTCGGAACTTAACCATCATTTTACTTCCACAGGATCCCATAGAAAGACCATCGCCCCCATGACAGTGACATCTTTCCAGTGTGACCTTCCCTTGGTTCCCTGAACCGCCTAAGACCAGTAACCAGCTCATTGTCCCATGGTGTGAACTGGTTGGCTATCCACTTGCTGGCCATGTTTGCCCTCCTCACCTTTAGGGACGGAGGCCTGCACTGAGCTGCTTACCTCCTACTGGGAAATATTGATCTGGTCGTTCTTAAATATTTAAATACTGGAGGCCACCTTTTAGCCACTCTGAGCACATTTTTCTCATCTGTGAAGTGGGAGCCTTGATCCCCCCAAGATCTCTGACACTGTGTAGACCTCACTAGGCTACGTGGGATTGTCCTCATGAACATTAAAAAGATCTTTGGAGAATGGATAAGTCACATGCTCCAGCACTTGAGGTATGACCTCAGCCCAAATGTTGCCTGCCAGAGCATCATGACAACAGGAGTGTGTGCATGAGGAGGCCAGACAGAGAGACTGCAGATCTGGTTCCATCCCCCCATGGCCTACTTCCTTCAGCTAAGCTCTGCCCCAAAGCGTCTTTGCTTCCCCAAAGCAATGCCACCAGCTAGGAACCAAGCTGGGCATAAAAGCTTTATAAGGGTCTCTCAGAATGAGAAGGGAGTGTGTGCACTGACTCATGTTTTGCCATCCATTTGCCTGCACCTGTCTAAATTATATGTGCACCCATCTCTCAGCTCAGTAACCTCACTTTTAGGAATTTGTTTTTCAGACAGCTTATTCTTCAAGTTCAATATATATCTGGGTCCCAGGACATCATTGTAATATATAGATCCCAGAGACCAGGAATGTAACTAGATTGGTAGGCCACTTGCCTAGTTTGCATGAAGTCCTGGGCTCCATTCCCCAGCACTGCATAGACTGGGCGTGCCAGGGGGCACATATAATTCTAGCAATCTGGAAGTAAAAGCAGGAAGCTGAGGAGTTTAAGGTTCTCCTCAACTACTGAGTAAATTGAAAGCCAGCCTGGGCTACATGAGACCCTGCCTTGAAAAAAGAAAGAAGGTCCCAACCCAGCAGATCTGGGGAAGAGGTAGAACCAATAACACTGAGATTCTAACAACCCCCTCAGTTGCTAGTTATGGAATATTCTGAGCAGGCAAACTCTAGACCCCACCCCTACCACAATGATTCATTGTACCATAGTCTGTAATTTTAAGTATTGGAAATAACCTAAGTATCCATCCATAAGGCACCAGTCAAAATATGACACATATTCCTGCAAATTCAGAGTGTTGCACAGCCTTGAAAGGCATCCAGGCAGCTGCTTATCCTGGTACTTATTAGTAAGTGAAATAACAATAACAAAAAGAGAAACAGAGCAGTAATGAGGAACAGTGGTTCTCGGTCACCATTTGTAAAGAGGTAGGGGAGGGACACTCATGGTCGAACCCCGGTCACCTAGCAGAAGACAGAGGCCAGTGAGCACCTGTGGGAGGAGGATGGACTGTGTGAGTGGCCAGGAGAGAGGGAGACATATACTTCATTGGAGTTTTTCTTTTTTTTTTTTTTTTTTTTTTCCGAGACAGGGTTTCTCTGTGGTTTTGGAGCCTGTCCTGGAACTAGCTCTTGTAGACCAGGCTGGTCTCGAACTCACAGTGATCCGCCTGCCTCTGCCTCCCGAGTGCTGGGATTAAAGGCGTGTGCCACCACCGCCCGGCTTTCATTGGAGCTTGAATTTAGCGATGCTAACACACCTATTAAAAAGTAAGTGAAGGGCTGGAGAGATGGATCAGTGGTTAAGAGAATTGCCTGCTATTCCAAAGGTCCTGAGTTCAATTCCCAGCAACCACATGGTGGCTCACAACCATCTATAATGAGGTCAGGTGCCCTCTTCTGAATAAATAAATAAATAAATAAATAAATATTTAAAAAAAAAAAAAGTAAGTGAAGAGTCAGGGATGCAAGCTCAACACAAAGCCCTGAGGTTGATCCCCAGCACAGCACAGCAAAAATCAGACGTGTTAATGCATGACTATATAATCCCAGCACTCCAGGACTCTATAGAGTAAGCCAAAGGGCTGCATCTGCATGATACTCTCTCTCTCTCTCTCTCTCTCTCTCTCTCTCTCTCTCACACACACACACACATACACACACACTGAATTATTGATTTAATTATAATGGTATACAAATAAAGTCATACCACATGTAGGCCCAGTGGACCTCCATATGGCTATATAGTCGAGGCTGCCCTTAAATCACTGGTCCTCCTGCCTCTGCCTCCGAAACCTGTAGCACATCACCAAGCTCCATACTATATCTTTTATTTATTTATTTGTTTGTTTGTTTGAGACAGTGTGTCTCTGTGTAGCCCTAACTGTCCTGGAACTCACTCTGTAGACCAGGCTGGCCTCAAACTCACAGAGATCTGCCTACCTCTACCCCTGAGTACTGGAATTAAAGGCGTGCTTACCATGCCCAGCTCACATCACGCCATCTAATGGTCAGGTGAGCATAATCACACAGCTGAACTGCTATGTCACAGGGAAGGTCATTGCCCATGTCCACACCCCTTGTGCAAACTCCATGCACGCACATCTGAGGACATTCTGCCCCTGTGCTCGGGAGGCAAACAGGCCTGAGTTCTGCAAACCCTTCACAGACCCTTGTGCCTCAGCAGGGAGGTCAAGCTCAGCAGCCAGCATTCACAAGCCCCACTTCAACCAGCAGTGCTGGCGCCTGTAGCCCTGAGTGAAAGAGGCCGTCACCATCTGCCCAGCGCATAAGGTGAGAGCTCTACAAGGGTGAGCCGGGGTGGGGTGGCCCTAGCCTGGGCTCCCAGGGCCCTCCCTGCACACCCTCAGGATAAGGGTGGAAACCCAACACCTTGACCTTTGCTTGAGGCAGCTGCTTGGAGGAGCAGAGCAGTGAGTGCCAAACTCCATCGGTCTCCCATCTGTTCAGCTGTCAGGTTGAGTCATCAGCAGACAGAGGGACAGCACATGACCTGGGTGTGGGGCTGCAGTGATCAGGGTGTCGGAGGTTTCATACCTCCTCCTCCAGGAAGCCCACAGGGTATGTGCAGGCTTGTAAGGAGCCGCAGAGAGAAACGCGTGAAAGGGCGCCACTGAACTAACTAGAGTGTGCCGAGTACCACACATACTGACCGCCATCCTCACCTCCACAGAGGCTCAGCTCAGTGACCCTTCCCCCATACTGACATGCAGGCAGACAGCTGCAATGTCCCCTCACCTGAGGTCACGCAGCTCGGGGTCAGACAGATCCTGCCCCAAAGCCCCTACCTCAGCTCCAGGGGCTTCAGCCCTTGAAGAACAGCAGTGAAGTCCTCCAGGCCTTCCCCGGGATGACTGGCCTCTGTTCCTCACCAGTTCTGCTGGATGAGCTGTGTAGGGAGACCTCTGGACCTGATAGCAGGAATAACTCCCTCTTCCTCCTCTTCCCCCTCCTGCTCCTCCCCCCCCACACACCTCTTGTGTCTCACTGTGTGTGTACTTGTGTGGAGACTAGAAAGTTGACTTGTGGTGTCTTTCTCTGTCACTCTCCTCTTGGTTTTTTGAGACTGGGTCTCTACTGAACCTGGAGCTCGCTAATTCTGCTGGACTGGCTGGACCAGTGAGCCCCAGACTCCGCTGCTATGCCTGGCTTTTACAAGGTGCTGGGGTTCAAAGTCGGCCCTCACACTTGTACAGCCATCTCCCAGACCCAAACATCTCTTCTCACTGGCCGGTTCCTGTCATCCATTTTCTACTGTTTCTGTGTGAAAAGTCCTCCGGACACAGTCTGCAGCTGTTCGTCACAAGGAAGCCACCTCATTCCGCTTTAAACATCCTGGTTGTTGAAGATAGTCTCACAGAGGGGACCCACCAAGGCCCTGAGCCCAGGCAGTGACAGGAGGGGCAAAGGAAATGTTTCCTTCGAACCCACTTTCACTTCTGTATCCCTTGGGAACTGCTAGGTGCCTGCTGGGGACTTGGGACAACACAGATGACAGGACAGACAAAAGACAGGACAGACAAACGTCTTCATTCTACAGAGCTAGCGTGGTAGTGGAGAGCCTCGAGAAGCATTATGATGGGCCCCTGAGTAAAAGCACTTGCTCCCGAAGTGCCACAGTGAAAAGTCTACCACTAAGGAACCAGGCACGGCGGCGCAAGTCTGTGTTCTCAGCACAGGGAGAGGGAAGCGAGAGGGTCAGGAATTCAAGGCCATCCTTAGCTACATAACAAATTAAGGCCAGCCTGAACTACAGGACACCCTGTCCCTCTAAAAAACATAAAGGAGCAGGAATCAGTAGCGTTCTTGCCTAGCATGCACGAGGCCATCACCACATAAACCAGGCACAGCAATGCATGTGTAGTGCCTGCCTGTAGCTCCTGCTACAGGGATATGGAGCAGGGCAGATCAAATAGTTCTTCTAGGCCATCCTGGCTAAACAGAGAGTTTGAGCTGATCCCGGGATACATGAGTCCCTGTTTGAAAATATAGGGGCTTGTAGAGATGGCTCGGCGATTGAAAGTGGTTAAGAGAAGTTGCTCTTCCAAAAGACTCAGGTTCAATTCCCAGCACCCACAGGGCCACTTACAAACATCTTAACTCCAGTTCGAAAGGATCCTGATGCCCTCTCTGGCCTCTGTGGGCACTGCACCCCTGTGGTATGCGTATATACATGCAGGCAGAACCCCCATACTCATAACATAATAAAAAAAGAAAGCTAAAAATTAAAAAAGGAAATATATCTTGGCGGGGGTGGCACACACCTTTAATTCCAGCACTTAGGAGGCAGAGGCAGGTGGATCTCAGAGGTCAAGGCCAGTCTGGTCTACAGAGTGAGTTTCAGGTCAGCCAGGAAAACACAGGAAAACTATGTTTTGAAAAGAGGAAAATAAAAATAAAAGAAATATATGTGGGGCTGGAGAGATAGCTCAGTGGTTAAGAGCATTGACTGCTCTTCCAGAGGACTCATGTTCAATTCCCCCCACCCACATAGCAGCTCACAACTGTCTGTAATTCTAGTTTCAGGGCTTCTAATATCCTCACACAGACATACATGCAGGCAAAACACCAATATTAAAATAAAAATAAATTAATAAAAAAAAGAAATATATGTGTATGTCTCTCTCTGTCTCTCCCTCTTTCCCTCCTGTGGGTGTGTATATAAGTATGAGAGCGTGTGAGTGTGTGTATCTGTGTGTGTGTGTATGTGTGAGTGTATCTGTGTGTAAGTATGTGAATGTGTGTATATCTCTCGTGTGTGTGTGTATGTGTGTGTATCAGTGTGTGTGAGTGTGTGTAGCACCTGCACTATAGGACTGTATGTGAGCCAGGAACTAGCTGGAGATTTAAAAACACACACACAGACAAAGACATGGGGACACACTAGTTATCCCTGAAACAAGGAATGCCCACTTTATTGCATTCCAGGAAAGCTTATATAGGGATCCCTAAATGATAGCCATGCCCCAGCTCTTGGGATTTCCAGCTGTAAAACCCGCCAGAATTCACTCCCCTGCCATCAGGAACTCATGAGGGTCTCGTGCTCAGAGAAGCAGCGGGCACAGGAAAACAAGTTGTTTACTCCAGCAGGCAAAGGGTCTGAGGCAGGCAAAGAAAGTCAAGGGGTCAGGGGTCTGCAGCCCCCAACAAGTGTGTGTTTCTGTTTGAGTGTTAGTGTGTGACTATGTGAGTGTGTGTATCTGTGTGTGTGTATCTGTATGTGAATATCTGTGTGTGTGTGTGTGTGTGTGTGAGAGAGAGAGAGAGAGAGAGAGAGAGAGAGAGAGAGAGAGAGAGAGAGTGTGTGTGTGTATGTGTGTGTGTGTAAAGGAAGGAATGGGTGAAGCCTCTTGGAGAGGTTTGAGAAGGGAGCTTTTGAAGTGTGAGGACCCTGGGGGAGAATCCGGGGATGACGGGTGTCATGCAAAGGCCCTGTGGTGGGCGGAGCTAATTGGGGGAACGAGCAAGAAAGGCAAACTGGCAAGGCCTTGTTCTCACTTTCTTCTTTGCCAAGCTGGAGTGAGAACAGAGGCCAGTTCTCCTGCTCCCCCTCAGGAGCTAGTGGACGGGAAAGTGCCAGGGAGGCTGAGCTCGGCCTGAAGGACTGTCAGTAGTGGATGGATGGCCAGCCTGCGCAAGGGGCACTTTGGGACAGTGTGGTTTCTCCTCCCTTCTGGCAAGTGAGTCCTCATCAGTCTAAATACCGGGGCTGAGAGGACCTGTGTATTTTTCACCCTCTCATTTGAGGGCTGGAAAAAGCAGAGCCCAGAGCTGGGAGGAGACCCGCCCCAGGTCACAAAGTGAGTTCTGGACAGAGCAAAGCTTTCAGAAGCAGACTGAGGCTGTGACAATATTGACCCACTTCTTCCCAGGTGGAGAAAAGTCTCTGTCCTTAAGATCTTCCCATTTCCCTACTATTAGCCCTGTGGGCTGCTGGGAAGACACGTTGCAGGACAAATTCAACAGGAGCTGTGGTTCAACTTCTGTGTTTTCCAGAGTGCCATCATCACATTCTGGCTTGTCTGTGTGGTGCTGTTATGGACCCAGGACCTCCCAGGAGGCAGGCAAGTGGGCCACATCCCCACCCTCACCTGCACCCCCCCATAACGTTCTTGAATCTACACAGTTCCAGTTAGGAGATAGAGAAGACGCGGGGCTCGTGGCCCTGGCCCCAGATGAGGAAACCGAGGCCCGGAGCAGTGAAAATTCCTGGGATTTGTGGGACTGTAGTTCTTTCTTTAATTTCAGCATTTGGGAGGCAGAGGCAGACAGAGCTCTGAGTTCAAGGCCAGCCTGGTCTACAGAGCTAGTTCCAGGACAGCCAGGGCTACACAGAGAAACCCTGTCTCAAAAATCCAAAAAGGAAAACAAACAAAAAATAGTAAGGTGGAGAGCGACTAAGGACGACACCCAGTATAGACCTCTGGCCTACACACACACACACACACATTCACACATACTACATACATGCAAACACATCTACATACAAACATATGCACATACCACATGAACACACATCATATACATGCACACACACTACCATATATACAGAAACAAATAAACAAAAAAATAAAAGAGTGAGATGATAAGTATTTTTTAATTTAAAGAAAAAATAGGCCTGGAGTGGTGGTGCATGACTTTAATCCCCAGAACTCATGAGGCAGAGGCAGGTGGCTCTCTGAGTTCCAGGCCAGCCTGGTTTACAAAGAGAGTTCCAGGACAGTCAAGGCTACACAGAGAAACCTTGTCTCAAAAAACCAAAAAAATAAAATTAAAACAAAAATCTAGACCAGCCTGGTCTACAAGAGCGAGTTCCAGGACAGTTAGTACTGTTACACAGAGAAACCCCATGTCAAAAAAAAAAAAGAGGTCGTGATGCCTCCCTGAGGGTCTGGAGAGCAAATCTGCCTCTGTGGCAGGGCCCTGAGCGAGGTCCCTGCACCCGCACCTGGCCCCCCTCACACTCACACTGGCACTCAGAGCAGGCTTCTGTGAGACCTCAGTGAGGATGCTGGATTCCAGAACATCACCTTAGTGGCTGAGGCAGGGTGGGGGTATGAGAAAGTAAGGGTGTGCGGGGGGTGGGGGGGTGGAGATGTGCAGGGGTGGGGTGTGCAGGGGGTGGGGGATGTGCAGGGGTGGGGATGTGCAGGGGTGAGGGTGTGCAGGGGGTGGGGATGTGCAGGGGTGAGGGTGGTGGGGTGGGTGTATGGGGGTGGGGGAGTGTGGGGGTGGGGTGTGCAGGGAGTAGGGATGTGCAGGGGTGAGGGTTGTGGGGGCAGGAATGTGCAGGGAGTGGGGATGAGCAAGGGTGAGGGTGTGCGGGAGGTGGGGGTGTGCAGAAAGGTAGGTGTGTGCAGGGATGGGGGTGTGAGGAGGTGGGGATTGCAGGGGTGGGGGCATGAGGGGGTGTGTGCGAGAGGGTGTGTGTGTGCAGGAGAGTGGGGATGTACAGGGGGTGGTGTGTGCAGGAGGGTGGGAGTGTGCAGGGTGGGAGTGTGCAGGGTGGTATGTGTGCAGGAGGATGAGTGTGTGCTGGGATTGGCTGTGGAGATGGAGTTCTTTTCTCTTTTTCCATTATATTTATGTGTACGTGCCGGCTTCTCTGTGCATGCACCACTGAATGTGTCATACCCTGGGAGGAAGGCGTCAGAAGAGGATATCATGACCCCAAGAACTGGAGTTACAGGTGGTTGAGCGTCGCCATGTGGGTGCTGGGAACTGAACCTCCATGAAGGCAGTCGGTTCTCTCACAGGCTATCCTGTCTCTTCGAGCTAGAGTTCTAACACAGACTTCAGGGGATCTTGCACAGGTCTCTCGGTCTCCAGAGGCCTCAGTTCCTCATCTCTTCAAGTGAGGGACCAGACTTCAGAACTTGCCCAGGCGTCTGAACTGTCTGGCTCCTGGCATGTCTCATTTGTCTACCTCTAGACTTAAAACCTGGAAGCAACCATTGGAAGGCCTAGCTGCTGTTGCCGAATCCCAGCGTCTCTGTCTGGAAACACCACCGAGGCCGCCTGAGGCTTCCTACATAAGGGTAGGACCCTTCCCTGCCAGGGCTTCATATGTGGCTGGGTTTTCCTGAATTGAACAAAATGATGTGGCCAGCCTCAGTGACAGCTCAGCCAGGGTCTCATGGGTGGAGATTTCTCTGGAAACACCTGGGGTTTTTTTGGTTAGGGCTCTCTGCTCCCTTTTCTCCGGCTTCACTCTCACAGACTTTATAGACTAGATCAGGCAGGGAGATCCCCGCTGATACCCCACAATTTGACTTTACGCTGGAATTCCCAGGGGGATAGGAGGGAGTCCCCATCGGTTCTTGTACCTTGCTCTAGGGACTTCCCTCCAATAAGCTCCCTTTCAGCCCATCTCAAGACAGAAAATCAGAGCAAAACCAAAAATACCTCTACTGAGGCTGGGAAAGTGGCTTAGTCCATAAGAGCTTGCCACACAAGCCTGAGAACCTGAGTTCGATCCCCAGCACCCATAAAAGAGCCGGGTGTGGTGGAGCCTGTAATCCCAGCTCCGGGGAGGTGGACACAGGAGGATCCCTGGAGCCCACTGTCCAGCTAGTCTAGCCAATGGGTGAGCTCCAGGTTCAGTGACTTTGTCTCAAGACGAGTGGTGGAAAGCAACTAAGGAAGACATCTAGCACCCACTTCTGGCTTCCATGTGCTTGCACACAGAAATACGTGCCTGCTCATACATACACGTTTATTCATTCTAGAAGTTGTCCTTACTGAAGTTCTGTAATCCTTCTGAAACACTAAACAGAAAAGACAAAGATTGGCCTCGGACCCTCCTTACCGTCTCTGTAATGCGATGGTCGCTGTAGGTGACTTCAACCGAGTATTTACTATGTCCCGGACATACTGCATTTAACCCTCACAACCACCCAAGGAGGAGCGCTGTTGGAAACCCACTTTAGAGAGAAGGGAGTGAAGGTGGAGCCCCCTTGGCAGGGCAGGAAGGCTGAGTGCCTGTGGCTCAGAAACAGCACCTCCTCTCTCCTCAGCTGAAGTTCTGCATGCAGTCCTAGGCAGTCTTTACGGCATGCATGGCTCCTTCTTCCTAAGGATCAAAGCACACAGAGAAGAGACTGGAAACTTCTGTCTGTTGTGAATGTGTTTTAGAAACAGTGCAGACCTGAAGGCCAGGCCTGCGTCTACACACTAAGCTGACACACCATTTCCAGAGTCTATTTAGATTTCCAGAAAAGTTTGAAAGGGCTTCTAATTCCCGGAGGAAAGCTTCTTGCAGCCCCTGGCTCCCTCGTGACCACCAATGAGCTGATTGCATACATGGTTAGTGGTTGTCTCAGTCTATCTTGGTGTTGCCTCTGTTCACAGTCTGTGGTTGTCACCAGTATGCTGTCATAAGAAGCTGTTTCCTGCCCTAAACATCCCCACCTTTTATACGCATCCTCCCTTCCCACAGGTGCCCAAGGATTTGCTTGATGTCCAGATAGTCAATGGCCTGTCTCACTAAATCCCCCTGCAACAGCCCCCCCACGCCCACTGAAGGACATCTTGGTTGCTTCCAAATGCACCATTATGAATTAAGATTTATCATTTTTGCTGTTGGTGGTTTGTTTTGTTTTCAAAACAAAGTTTCTCTGTGTAGACCTGACCGTCCTGGAACTCCGTAGACAAGGCTATCCTTGAACTCAGAGATCTGCCTGCCTCTGTCTCCACAGTGCTGGGACTAAAGGCCTGCACCACCACCCAGCTGGGAATTATCATTTTTTTTATCACTTTCTCTTCTAGATGCAGGAAGTAATAACACCAGATCGCTATAGATTAGAAAAACATAGAAGAGCCCAGAGGACAAAATTAAAAGCCTCCCACTTCTGAACTGCTTCAACTGTGGCTGAGGAGGAATGTGTGAAACTTCCTCCCTTCATTCATTCATTCTCTCATTCATTCATTCATACATTTGTTTGTTCCTCCTGTAACTTCTCATAGCGGGGCCACCACATTCATGCACTGTCCAGAGCAGGGACCACTTCTGACACTATCTCCAGAGAGACTGAACCAATGAAAACCTAGGTACTCAATGAATTCTATGAAGAATGAAGTAACGACTATTTATTGTGGACTTTTGACACCAGGCATTCCTGTAGGAACTCTGTGTCTAGTGAGGCAATTAACCCTCTCCAGGCCACTGGGAGTCAAGCTGATCTCTAGACTGCTATAGATGGAGGAATTGAGCTCAGAGAAGTGAAACCACTGAGCTAAGGTCCCCACATGTGGAAGAGCAGGAAGCAGGATTTAAATTTAGGTCACAGGCCTGCACTTCAGCCCTCTGTAAAGTCAGAGGTGGTCATCTCAGACTGAAGGGACCCCAGGCTTGCCTCCCTGTTGTCTGGCTCTCTGCTTTGCGAGGTTCTGAGAAGTCCAGCTCCATTTTCTTCTTGGCTCCATCTAGTTCCTCAGCTGTGGATGAGGTAAGGGCAGGAGCCCCTGCTGACTGGAGCCCTGTCCCCTTTAATCTTAAACTACAAAATCCATCCTGATAAATGCCACTCTTTGGAGAAGCAGACTGGAAGCTGCACACCTCTGGAGGTGATTCCAGCAATGAGGGAAGTGGGGGGCTGGGTCTTGCCTGATTCTGCTTCAAAATCAGCACCAAAACCCCCCTAGAGCCACCATTACGTCTTTGGCAAACAACATCACTTGACAAGGACAGAGCCAGTGACAAGTCATCCTGCAAATCTCTGGGAAACCATGGTGTGCCCAACAGCAGTGTGGGACTGGATTGGCTCTTTTCCTCTGGCACCCACACAGGTCCCTGGTTTAACAAGCAAGGACCCTCCTCACAAGGGACTCCCGTTCAGCTGCTTACAGGAAGGGTACCTCTGTGTCCTGCCAGGACCGTCTTCAAGTCAGATTGTCAAGAGAAAAATGCAAGTGTGTGAATTCTGCATGCCATCACAGTTTCAGAGAGAGCAAGGACCCTGGGCTGAGTCCCAGCCCTGGCCTTGGTGCTGTGTCACCAAGTGCTTAGACTCTCTGGGCTGGATTGTGGTCCCCTTAACTGTAGACCTGGGCTGCTTGGAAGGGGTCAATTTGTGGTCTTTGCTAGAGGGTCAGCTCAGTGCCGAGAGCTAGAAAACCATCAGTAAAAAGTTACTGTAGGGGCTAGTGACGTGGTTCAGTGGCTGGCGACGTGGCTCAGTGGATGAAGATGCTCGCTGCACAAGCTTGAATGCCCAAGTCCACTCCCAATATATACATTTGCATCAACTCACACTGAAATAGTGACAACAGTCATCTCATACTCAAGAAGTCGAGAACTGTGACCGTGGTTGCTCAGTCCACAGGGCCGGGTGTCTCAGCTGGACACTGGAGGGCTGGAGAGCTGCTGGTCCTCCATGGAACCTGGGAAGGCTGGTTCTGATATCAGGGAAGGAATCAGCCACAGCAACACCAGAGAAGTTGATCCTCGGAGCTCACTGACTGGCTTGTGCTGGCTGGTCTAATGGAGTGGGCTGTGGTTCAGTGAGAGAAGCTGTCTCAAAAACGAAGCTGGAGAGCAAGAGAGGGAGACACTCGGCCTCGACCTCTGGCCTCCACATGCGTGTGCACACACATACACACACACTAAATTAAACATGTTTTAAAAAACATTGTATCTATGCTAAGGGATCAGTACAAAAGCAGAATGAGAAAAAGCAGGTGAATGGTTGCCAGGCAATTTTCCAACTGTGTTTTCTGAACTAAAAGCGACTTGGGCCCTGAGTTCAGGCTGCCCTGTTCATGACCATCACACACACGGGCTAGGTGACCCCTAGGTCCACAGAGCCAGAACCCTCACTAACAGCACATCCAGGCGCACCCAAGGCAAGAGCATGCCCAGGTGTGTGGGTGCAGTCCTCATAGGCGCCAAAAGTGTCCAGAACCAGAGCTCTGAACTCTGCCCCTGTGTCGTGCGAGGGATGGATGGAGTGGTGGCCTCTCCCTGTGGTGGGGGCAGAGCAAAAAATGCAAGATTTCAGAATTGCTCGCTTTCTCCGCAACTGGTGTAACACGTGAGGCCCAAGGCGGGTGGCTTTTAGCAGCTCCCCACTTAGGGTTTAAAATAACTTCTGGTTCCAAAAAAAGAAGAAGAAGAAGAAGAAAGGAAAAAGGAAAGTTAAGAAGAAAGAAAAGGGAACTCCCACTGCCACCCACACAGCCCACCAAGAATTCAGGGCTCTGCTCCCTGCCCGCCCCCGCCCACTGCAGCTCTCTCCGAGAGCAAGGAAGAAGGGGTTCCCAGAGCAGAAGGACCCTGGAGATCTTCCTCTTTAAACTGTTCCCTTAAACAAGGCTCAGAGAGGGCAAGAGGCTGGCCCAATGCAACTCAGCCACTTAGGGGCAAAAGAGTCGCAGACTCCAGCCTACTCCAACTTCAAACTTGAACACACAAATGGTCTGCAGAGACACACTAGGACCCCTGGGTTTAGTCTCTACCCACAGGGGCAGAGCCCAACATTTTCATGCAAAGCTAGGGCGCCTGTGTACACACCTGGTGTGCACACCTGAGTTACAGAGCTTCACACTGCTGCACAGAGAGCCACCACCTGGCTAGGGGCATGTGAGGCAGTGTAAACATCCTGAGAGGACTGAAGAGTCCCTTTATTACGGTATGGGACAAGTGCCTCCCGTTGGCTATAGAGACAATGGACCCCAAGAAATTGGAACTCCCCCAGGTATCTCATGCAGGAGAAGGTGCCAGTTGGTGGGGGAGGGGCTATCTCCTGGAAAGAGAATTCACACGTATCTGAAAACTTGCCAGACCACCTGGCAGGACAGGCTAGAACCAACAATGCTGTGTCCGTGATGGGTGGGGCCAGATCTTGACCAGCACTGATGAACTCTGCAGATTCTCGCTCACTGCTTAACCCTAAACATCATCAGACCCCAAGGATGCACCTGTGGCGGGGGGGGGTCACCTTGGGAGGGGTTACTGGACCTCTTTATTTTTTTCCGTTTCCCAGTGCGCCACACTGAATAAATCTCCTTTCCCTGCCTCTCACTCTAAGCTGTCTCTTCTACTGGCTTATTGAGGGTGGGCAGAGACCTGACCCTGACGACTCTGGTGACCACAGTGTGTCCCTCTTCTCTTAGTCCGGTTCCCAGGAAAATATGGCAGGCAAAATAATCAGGGCAACCAACGGTGGTTGTCAGGAGACAAGGGACACCAAGGAATGCTGGGAACTGGGACACTAAGGAGTGCAGGGACTATGAGAAACTGTAGGACCTAAACCCTCCCCCACAGCAGCTCCCACCCATCCCCGTCCCAGGATGTTAGGATTCAGGATGTAGCCCGCTAAAGTTCCCCACACACTGAGGATGTTACCTGGTGAGCTCCCATCACACAGCCTAACTGGCAGGCATTGCTGCCCACTCACTTAGCTCTGCTTCTCAAACAAGAGGGGTCTGGGGTAAAAACAGTTGCCTACCTCATTAGTAGCTGAACAGGATTTGAACCCAGGCCTTTCAAAAAAAAAAAAAGCCTCCAGTTGTAAGAAGGCTGCCTGTACCACAGAGCCTATCCCCGAGCTTTTATTCATCAATCTCTTTAGTATGACAAAAGTCTTCCAAAGATCTCACAGAAGCAACTTGAGGCTGGCGAGGACACGGTTCATCACAGCCAGAAGGCCATGGGGGCTGGAATGTGTGCCACTGCTCGTTCAAATGAAGCTGGCCAGGAAGCACTGAAGGGCCCTTTTGACCTCTAACTCCTACGGCTACAGCCACACATCTGCCAGTCAGGTCTCACCACCCCCTCCCCAAACAGTCCTACTCACAGGGACGAACAGGAACCGTGGGGACATTCCCATTCGAACCATAACATGGCTCCCTACCCGTTCTTTAGGATGTCGGAAAGAGTGTGTGTGTGTGTGTGTGTATGTGTGTGTGTGTGTGTGTACATGTGTGTGTGTGCACACATGCAGGATGACTGGGTAGTGCGTGTCGGGGTGAAGGAGCATGTTCATTATGCAAGACTTTTGTTAGGTGCTCTGTGAAACCCGACTGGGAGGGAAAGACCCTCTTCTCACGCTGCCACTACAGTTTAGCCAAAGAAATCAGGAGCTCCCTTGGGGCTGTCAGAGGACAAAGCAGGCTGTGATGGTTAAAGTGCGGCCAGTGGCAGGAAGTGTCATATCTGTTCTTCTAAACTGGGGACCCAAGACAAGTTCAGGCATCACTGTGTCTCTGCACTGGCTCTGGGGAGCCACAGTCTTAGAAAATGGGTGGATATGGGAAAGGTGCCCAATGCCACGCTCACTGGGGACATGGGGAGAGGTCAGTACACAACTGGGGTTTCGTCTAGACTAGGGGGGGTCAGGGAGGACCTTGTGAGCAGGGGACAAAACCTGAGGCCGAGTGTGGAGTAGATGAGAAAGATGAAATCTAGGCCAACAAAAGGGACAACCAATGAGAGGCCTTTGGGGCTGGGATGGAGAACTGAGCATCCCCGGAAGGGACAGCAGAGAACTGAGCACCCCAGGAAGGGACAGCAGAGAGCTGAGCACTCCAGGAAGGAACAGCAGAGAACTGAGCATCCCAGGAAGGGACAGTAGAGAGCTGAGCACCCCAGGAAGGGACAGCAGAGAACTGCACACCCCAGGAAGGAACAGCAGAGAACTGAGCATCCCAGGAAGGGACAGCAGAGAACTGAGCACCCCAGGAAGGGACAGTAGAGAGCTGAGCACCCCAGGAAGGGACAGCAGAGAACTGAGCACCCCAGGAAGGGACAGCAGAGAACTGCACACCCCAGGAAGGGACAGCAGAGAGCTGAGCACCCCAGGAAGGGACAGCAGAGAACTGAGCATCCCAGGAAGGGACAGCAGAGAGCTGCACACCCCAGAAAGGGACAGCAGAGAACCGAACATCCCAGAAAGGGACAGTAGAGAGCTGAGCACCCCAGGAAGGGACAGCAGAGAGCTGAACACCCCAGGAAGGGACAGCAGAGAACTGAGCATCCCAGGAAGGGACAGCAGAGAGCTGCACATCCCAGGAAGGGACAGCAGAGAGCTGAGCACCCGAGGAAGGGACAGCAGAGAGCTGAGCACCCCAGGAAGGGACCAGGAGGAGCATGTGGAGGAAGGAGGAAGCCGGGCATTTGGCCGGGGCTTGAACTTCAGAGTTGTTGGAAGGTTGGTAAGAGGGCAAAGGCAGAATGCTGACCACAGCTAGTGGCCAGGGGCATGGCACATTTATGTGACCACAGGAAGGCAGTTTCATTCCTATACAGGGGGGTGACATCACCGGGTTTGGTCACAGTTGTACACCTGCAATCCCAGCGTTTGAGAGGTGGATGCAGGAAGATTAGGAAATTAAAGTCACCCTGGGTTACACAGAATATTTGAGGCTAGCCTGAGCTATGTGAAACTCTAAAACACGAAAAGAAAAAGGGAAAGGCCATATCCCCAGGCAGGACAGAAGCTATACTGATGAGAGAGACTTATGCTATGGAACACAATGGATCCCAAAGAATTAAAACTGTCCCAGGAACCCATGCCTGGGGAGGGGAGCTGACAGGCTCATGCCACCTAGAGGGGGCGGGGCACTTGTCTCTCCCCAGGAAGAGACTCCACACAGTTCTGACAGGTTAAACTACCTCGCAGTAATGAGAGGACCAACCTTGAACAGGAGCACTTGGTTATGGAGCCTTCCACCTTCTGCTTAAACCTAAACTTGGTGCCAAACCAGAAGATGGGCTTGGGGTGGGGGCGGGTTCCTGGACCTCTTTATTTGCTGCTCTTCCAAACATGGCCGCACTAAACACAGCTGTTTTGTTTTTATTTTGATTTTTACTCATTTGTCTCTTTAAATGATGAGTTGAGCATGGTGGTTGAGCCTAGCTTGTTGAAGCTGCCAGGGCCCAAGCTTGGAGAGCAACCAACAGTCAGGGCAGTAACCGGCTCTGGGGCAGGACGAGGGCAGCCCTAGTGTCAATCATATGAAGACTCTAGAGCCGCTAAGTCTGCTTAGGTGTGGGACTGAGAATTCCAAATCTGGCGGTTGGTTATGCATGGGGACTCACTTCTGCCATTCCAGCTCCTGGAAGGTGTGAAGAATGGTGTGTGGGGACACGTGCGGCGGCCCCTCCCTCCCACAGACGACCTGCTGAGACACTGGGGGTCCCCAGCTAATTGATTTCCCTGAGCCAGGACCTCTCACCTAGGAAGTGAATTACATCAAAGGGGTATTGGTGGCCACGCATGTGGCTCCCACCCCCTCCCCTGCCTCCTTCCTGGGAATCAGAGATCCTGGTGGCGACAGTTTGTGCTGTGACCATGTGACCAGCCCCAAAGGCACTTCTGCCACAGTGTCTGATTTCGCTCTTCAGAGTCCGCCATGTCTCTGGTGCTGGGGACTTGAACGCCTCTCCTCAGAACCCCCTCCCCCTCCAATGCTGTTGCCTCTCAGTCTACCTGTCCAGGGCATTAACACTACTGCTAATGAACCTCTTACACCCCAACAATCCACCTGTAAGAAGAAAGAGACAGAGAGTCAGACAGACTCTAATTCAACAGGCTGAGAATGCTTTATTGGAGCGGCGAGGGGCCCCAACCTTTCTGTGGGATGGAGGTTGAGACATTTATGGGGCTGGGGGACCTGCATGTGCACACAGGGAGCCACCAGGAAGTTACAGCTACCTTTTTTGTGTTTTGTGGTTTGCCTGGAAGCAGGATGGGTGTTTTGATACCAGAGTGAGCATATTGTTTTTGCAGGTAAAGCAGACCTGTAAGCCTGGGGACCCAGCAATTCTTCATGGCTAGGAACTACTGCCCAGCTCAGCCTGCCTCAATCCCTCATGACTTGAGGCTATTACCCAACACATTTCAGTGTCCCTCTTGAACGCCCACTCAAAACCTTTCAGAAGGCTGAGGCAGGTGGATTGCTGAAAGTTCCAGGCCAGGACCGGTGGTGGAGTCCAGTGCTAGAGCACTTGCTTTCCCAGAATCCTCTGCGGGGTCTAATCATGCAACCAGAGAGCCCCTAACTGCATAGCAGAGTTCCATGCCCGGATGCGGGGCAGCAGAAGGAGGGGAGTGTGGGCATCACAAGGCCACAGATAAACTAGAACTTTAAGGGTGATGGAGCCTGGGGCCCTGGAGGACAGGGGCACTGGGGAAGTGCTCCTTCTTCAGACAGGAAGCTGAGGAACAGCCCTAGTCAACTACTGTGCCTTCTCACCTCAAGGGACTACAGTGAGTGATTTGGAACTCCTCTTCTTTCTACACATACACACACACAAACACACACACACAAACACACACACACACACACGTTTGGGGAGGAAGAACTGGCAGATGGGGGCGACAGATTCAGTAAACTTATCCCTTACCCCGAGGAAGGACACCCCTCACTGGGCAAAACCTCCGCTGGTTGCTATAGAGACTAAGGTTGGAACCTGTGTCGTCAGGTGGGCAAGATGGACGCCCCCGAGGCCTCTGGAGAACGTGAGTCAGACTGTGGGATCCGTCCTGCAGAGGACAGACTGGAACTCAAGGTAACTTAAGAGCTGGCTGTGGCTGCCAGGGACTTCTCACCAAACCAGCTCCCCCCAGGCACCCAGAGGAATAGGACCCGCCTAGTTTTCTCCTTTCTCCCCTCCTGGCTGATTGTCAGCGGGGAGGGCGGGGGTGTCTGCTCGGTGGGGGTGGTGAGTGAGCTGCAGCCTGGGAGGCAGGCAGGTCTCCCACCCGACCTGGGTCTTTAACTTTTTGTTGGAAATTGTGTCCTCAGGCTAAGTGGTGAGCAGTGCTTAGGGGGCACTCATCAAACACTCCACAGTGGACTAAGACCTGGGCGGTCTGGAAAGGAAGAAGGTACTGTCTTTTCTATAAAAAATTGCCGGGCGGTGGTTGGCGCACGCCTTTAATCCCAGCACTCGGAGGCAGAGGCAGGCGGATCTCTGTGAGTTCAAGGCCAGCCTGGTCTATAAAGGGAATTCCAGGACAGGCTCCAAAGCTACAGAGAAACCCTGTCTCGAAAAACCAAAAAAAAAAAAAAAAAAAAAAAAAAAAAAAAAGAATCTGTATTAAAGGCACTCCCCCACCCCTATCTCTGTGAGTTCAAGGCCAGCCTGGTCTACGGAAGGAGTTCCAGGACAGACTCCAAAGCTACAGAGAAACCTTGTATAAAAAAAAAAGAAAAAAAAAAAAAGAAAAACGAAAAAGGACCTGTATTCTGCTCAGCAGTGGTGGTGCATGCCTTTAATCCTAGCACTAGGGAAGCAAAGGCAGGCAGATCTCTGTGAATTTGAGACCAGCTCAGTCTACAAAGTTACAGGACAACCAGAACTGTTACACAGAGAAACCCTGTCTCACAAAAATAAATAAATAAATAAATAAATGAAAGAAAAAAGAAAAAATATTGAAGAATCTTTACTCCATAGCTGGAGCTTGCTCCCCAGCCCACAGAGCTCACAGATATGGACGGACAGACGGTCCTGCTAGGCAGATTGCTGGGGAATCCTTGTCTCTACTTTCTATTTCTGATACTGGAATTACAGGGAAGCCACTGTGCCCATCAGTATAATGGGTTCTTGGGGTGTGAAGTCCAGTCCTCTGCTTGAGTGGCAAGAGATCGGCTAGGCCACCTCCTCAGCCCTTGTGCCTCGAGACAGCGTCTTGTGCAGTCTACCTGCCTCGCACCTGACCCTTTCTGAAGCGCACATCAAACCACTTCACTCTTCTGCTCTGCACCCTGACTCCCTCTCTGAGCCAAAGTCTCCCCTGAGGCTTTGAGGGTCCTACCCCAGGGGGTCCTGTCTGGCCAGGTCTCCCACAGACTCCCCCTCATCACTCTCTTACAGCCTGAGGTTCTCACAGATCCACAGCCAGGCAAAGCCAGAGCCTTGGTTTGTTTCCTAATGAAGTGGAAATATCTCACTTCTTGTCTGCCCACATTCCCGGCATTCCCAAGTTTTCTAACAATGAGTGACACCTCCCTGTCCACCTTGTCTTCTGGGAAGTGTTAACCCACTTCAGATCTACAGGTGGACATGTGACCAAGCCTGGCCAATGAGAGCACAGAGCAAGAAACATTCTGAATGGCTTGGCATTTGGTTCAGGGAAGGCCTGAGCTGTCACTGGGATTATTAGGAGAAAAAGATTATCTGGAGTCAGGGATGTGGTTCAGTAGAGTGCCTAGGTTCAATCCACTGCACCACATAGAATGGGCCTGGTACACACCTGTAATCTCAGCAGGGAGGTGGTAAAGAAGTTCAAGGTTGCTGGGCGGTGGTGGCGCACGCCTTTAATCCCAGCACTCAAGAGGCAGAGGCAGGCGGATCTCTGTGAGTTTGAGGCCAGCCTGGTCTACAAGAGCTAGTTCCAGGACAGGCTCCAAAACCACAGAGAAACCCTGTCTCGAAAAAAAACCAAAAGAAGGAGAAGGAGAAGAAGTTGTCCAAGGTCACCCTTGGCTATATATTGAGTTTGAGGCTAGCTTGGGCTACATGAGACCCTATCTCAAAATAATAACAATAAACAATAAATAAAAGACTCTATTTCTGGGAGTACTGAAGAGTAATGAAAGCCTTGAGCCACATGGAAACACCTTGGGTGAAGCCGGAACTCCCACAACAGCTTTGAGGCCCTTGATTCAGCTGTGCCTGAATCCCACTGGACTTTTCTGTTGCCTGCCTATTATTTATGTGTGTGCATGCACATACATGCACACACAGGACACAGTGCACATATTGGGGTCTGAAGACAACTTGTGGGAGTCAATCCTCTCCTTTCACCCTTTAGGTCCCAGGGATCAAACTCAGGTCGTTGGGCTTGGTAGCAAGCACCTTCACCTCCAAGGTTCTGGGTTCAGTCTTTTGTAGCCAGAAGAACCCTGTCCAGGCGCTTCCCAGCAAGGGTTACATTAGACCATGAACTGCGAAGTATTTAGTAGGAAGCACTCCCCCCAAATGGAAGTCATTATTATTAATATTTTATGATTTCATCTTTCACACGCAGATTCAAATCTGTTTCTACTTTTAAAATGTTTACTTATGAAATAAAAAAGAGTTGGACATTCGTGTGACTGGGGTTGATACTCACATGATGACAGCGTGACCACGCAGGTTATTTAAATACTGAAGTGTTTCTGTGATGGTTGATCCTGATGCTCCACTCAGCTCTGTTCTAACCCTGTCTACCTCTCTGCTCTCCAAGATGTGCTTATGCAATGAGGAAATGCCTAAGGGGTTACCGCAGGGTCCCGCAGAGGCTCCTGGACTCCCTGTTCATGCTACGTGTGTGTGTGTGTGTGGTGTGTACACCATCACGTGTGCATGCAGACCTGTGTGTTTAAAAGTGCACAATACACATAAAAACTAGAGTTTGAACTCTCTTTCTCAGCTGCTCTCAACCATATTTTTTGAGGCCGGATCTCTCATAGAACCCGGAGCTCACTGAGTCAGCTAGACTTCCTGTCTGTTGCGGAATACTAGTTTAACTAGGCAAAAAATTGTTACATATTTATTAATATTCCATAATTTGTTGTAGAATATTATCTTAAGGTGTGTTACTTTTGCTTATGCTGTGGAACATTTGTTTAATGATGTATTGATGTATTGCTGTGGAGGCCCAAATGTGAGCCTATTGCCCCCTTGTCCGATGGTCAGAGAGTTTGGAAGCTGCTCAAATGGTTGACAAGTGTAACTACACATCTTGACTCAGGATGTGATTACTTGGTTTTTTGACACTAAAATGACTCATACAAGTCCATCCTGACAGATGGTCAGGACATGCAAGCATACATCTGTTCCTCCTTTTGTAATATGAGGTTACCTGGGAAATGGCTGCCTTCAGGATACTTGGTCTAGGGTGGCTTCACTGCCTAAACAACAGAATGCTAATGACTTGATATCTCAAAGTGTTAAAGCAATTGACTGTTCAAGTTGTCCTGGCAGACGATTTTCAGTATTCACTTGAGCTCCCTCCTGGAACTATTCTGTATTTTCTGTTTTATTAGTTTTAAACTTGTCTTTGTATTCTTTACTTATATTTCTGATTCCCACACCCCTACCCTGTCAAGAGGTGTTTTTGTTGAAGCTGGTCCCTGATATATTGCTTTTGTTTATGCTGCGTTTGTTTAACTCTGTGAAGTTGTGATTCTTTGCCTGTCTAAAACACCTGATGGTCTAATAAACAACCTGAATGACCAGGGAGGCAGAGGCAAGAGGATCTCTGTGAGTTCTAGGCCAGCCTGGTCTACAAAGTGAGTTCAAAGACAGCCAGAGACACAGAGAAACCCTGTCTTGAAAAACAAACAAACAAAACAAAAGCTGAAAGGCCAATAGAAAGAACAGGCGAGGCTAGCAGGCAGAGAGTATGAATAGAAGGAAAACCTGGAAAAAGAGGAAAAAAGAACAAGGACGGGAGGACTTCAAGGTCCAGCCACTCAGCTACACAGCAAGACGTGGAATAAGAGTGAAAGTAAGATCTACGGAAACAAGAGAAAGATAAAAGCCCAGAAGCAAAAGGTAGTCGGGATAATTTAAGAAAAGCTGGCTAGAAACAAGCCAAGCTAAGGCCAGGTGTTCATAAGAAAGACTGAGCCTCCATGTCATGATTTGGGAGCTGGGTGGCAGGCCCCTCCAAAAGACAAAAGACCAAGGAATCAAAGAGTAAAAAACACACCAACAACATTTGCTTATGCTGTGGAATATTACTTTAACTGTGCAAAGGTGTGTTACAGTTGTTTATACGGTATTTGGAGTTGACGGTTTAAGAATGTGTGTCTGATTATGATGTGTTGTATCTGTTTCACCTTGCCTGCCTAAGGCCTCTGATTGGTTTAATAGAAAGCTGAACAGCCAATAGCTAGGCAGAGGATGGATAGGTGGGGCTAGCAGTCCAAGAGAATAAGTAGGAGGAGAAATCTTGGCTCAAGAAGAACAAGAGAAGGAGAGAGGAAAGAACCAGGGAGACACCCAAGGCTAGAAGTCAAGCAGCCACCAGACAGACACAGAGACAGGACGAAAGCAAGAAAAAGTAAAAAAACCCAAGGCAAAACGTAAAGAGAAACAGGTTAATTCAAGTTAAAAGAGCTAGCCAGCTAGCAACAAGCTAAGCTATGGCTGAACAATCAAAACTAATAAGTCTCTGCGTCATGATTTGGGAGCTGGTTGGTGGCACAAAAGAAAAAGCCTGTATACCAGCCCAGTGAGCTCCAGGGATCCCCCCCGTCTCCACCTTTCAAGTTCTGGAATTACAGGCTGATGTCATATTTCTGCTCTTCTATATGGATTCTAGGGCAGAAACTCCAGTCCTTGTGCTGTGTGGCAAGGGCTTTGCTGACTGAGGAGAGTTCCCGGGCTTTCGACTCCTCAGTCCGAGTGCATTTATATAGAAACCCTGGACTATCAGCCCCTGCCTGCCACAGACCCCTGTCTACTGTGTGACTCTCTCTCCCTTGCTGACCTTTGAAGATACCAGGGGTGACGGTGTATGTGGGGACAGAGCCACGTCCTCACCGTGTCCAGCCCCAAGGCCCTCGTGTCTAAGTCAGAGTCGTGATCTGATACTCTGTTTTACTGCCCACTGGCTGGCTGCCCTCGTCACGATGGGACATGTGGTCTGCCTTTGTTCAGCTTTCTGAATTTTAAAATCTCACTCTGTTGCAAATTGAATTCCCATGTGGTGCCCATCTTGGGGTAATAAGGGACGGATTTCCTCTCTCCTTCGAGCTTTGGTTTTGTGCTTCCCAGGCAAAGTGACCCTCAGTCTGGAAGTGTTTTCTTCTGTCAGTCTTTGAAATGAGAAGCTAAGGGCTTGATTGTGTAATGTAATTGTTCAATAAATTATTTATTTTAACTCTAAGTCTATAAAGGGCTTAAATGGGTTATAAAATATATATACAAGGAAAAATCAATGTGTGGGAGAAGTTAAAATATGGAGGAAGAGAGCTGGGAGGTATTGTGTTGGGCGGCAGTTAAGAGAGTCCAGAAAGAATAGTAGCCGCAACATCACAGATGTGTGTTTTCCTCCTGCATGTGTTAAATCTGGAGGGAGAAAGCCCAACGGTGCCACAAAATTGAGGACCAAGTCAAGTCCTTCTATACCCTGTTCCGTTATTCTCAGAAAGTGACCGTTAAATCTTCCTCATACACCAACAAGACTGCAAGTGCTCCAGCAATTGCAGCTACTTTTCAGGCAGCAAGGGGAAAAAGAGAAACCCTTACCACCGTTTTTTTTGTTTGTTTTTGTTGTTGTTGTTGTTTTGTTTGCTTCGTTTTGTTTTTTGTTTTTAAGAAGCATCTTGAATGTTTCAGCCACAAACTTCAATGTATGTGTTTACCTATAATTGCTCAGAATTTATCTTAATTGCAAAGGGAGGATACTGAGATAAAGCCAGGATCTAAGCAGGTTCACAATACTGTCTAGCCTAGGGAACTTTAAGGTATCTGGCTGCCAGTGACCGAATGCTAACAAGAAAAGCAAATCCATTCTCATTTCCCCAAGGCAGGTGCTGGGACGGAAACTGCCCCTGCGGCTGAGTGAGGAAGACATGGTACCAGGGAGTGACATCCACGCAGCATGTCTGCAATTATGGGTGACGTTATACTGGGATTTACTTCAAAAATTCAGCTCAAGGGAGTGGGTGGGATTGTAGCTAAAAGCAGATGGGCAGTGGCGGCCACTAGACTGAGTGAGGGGGACAGGGTTTTCCTGGCCCTTGCCTTCATTTTGCTGTGTATTTAATTTTTTTTTTTTTTTTTTTTTTTTGGTTTTTCGAGACAGGATTTCTCTGTGGCTTTGGAGCCTGTCCTGGAACTAGCTCTGTAGACCAGGCTGGTCTCGAACTCACAGAGATCTGCCTGACTGTGCCTCCCGAGTGCTGGGATTAAAGGCGTGCGCCACCATCGCCCGGCTTTAATTTTTTTCTACAATAAAGAAGTTCAATTATGCAGTAACTTCTTTGCTTTTAAAATGTTCCTTTTCATAAACTTGCAGTTTCTGTCGTAATTACGCCCTCATAGTTTAAGCCTTTTAAAAATCCGCTTTCCTTATTTATTTTTTAACTTGTTTAACTTGTACCCTGAGATTCCACATATACCGTTATAAATCTGCTTTTTCAAAGAGCATCGACTGATGGTTTAGTGTTGCAGTACCATCCCCTGTTTGAATGCCCTGTAGGCCCACCCCCCGCGGCTCTCTGTTCACTCCCACTTCCCCACACTCATCTGGAACCTCTTTGTCTCTATGTGTCTGTCTCTGTGTGTGTGTCTCTCTCTCTGTCTCTCTCTGTCTCTGTCTCTGTCTCTCTCTCTCTCTCTCGTTATCTCTCTCTCTCCCCCACCCCACTGAGCATTCTTCTCTCGGTAGAGTTCTAGAAACCCTGCCTTTTGCTACAGCCTCATTCCTTCCTTAACATAACGCCTTCAGCCGGGCGGTGGTGGCGCACGCCTTTAATCCCAGCACTTGGGAGGCAGAGGCAGGCGGATCTCTGTGAGTTCGAGACCAGCCTGGTCTACAAGAGCTAGTTCCAGGACAGGCTCCAAAACCACAGAGAAACCCTGTCTCGAAAAACCAAAAAAAAAAAAAAAAAAACATAACGCCTTCAAGGTTCAATGCATTGCCTACTAGTAGGTCAGCTTCCTGCCTCTCACACGGTATCCATATTTTTAGTGTTTAGCCACTAAGTGATGGATGTGTGGGTGTTTTTTAACTGGGGGGGGGGGCTAAAGTATGGCCTCAAACCTCCATGGGCAAGTTCTGTGCATGCATGTGTGTAGAGACAGAGATTAATGGTATGTGTTTTCTTTTGAGACAATCTTTCTATGATATAGCTCTGGCTGTCCTGAAACTCACTATGTAGACCGGGCTGGCCTTGAACTCACAGAGCTCCATCTGCCTCCTGAGAGCTGGGATTAAAAGTTAGTAAATGTCTGCTGTTGTTGTCACTGGTTTTGTTTTTTGTTTGGTTGGTTTTGGATTTTTTTGAGACAGGGTTTCTCTGTGTAGCCCTGGCCACCATGGAATTCATTCTGTAGAACAGACTGACTTGAACTCACAAAGATCTGCCTGCCTCAGCCTCCAAGTGCTGGGATTAAAGTCATGCACTACTACCACACAGCCTAGTAACTGTTTTTTATTGCTTTTTATACTGCACAGCTTCTCTGAACATTCGCTGTGTTTGTAAATCCCATAGGTCTCAGAAGCAGGGCAGTGGTGGTGCACTCCTTTAATCCCAGCACTCAGGAGGCAGAGGCAGGTGGAGCTCTATGAGTTCAAGGCCAGCCTGGTCTACAAAGTGAGCTCTAGGACAAGGTCCAAAGCTACACAGAGAAACCCTGTCTGGAAAAACAAACAAACAAACAAACAAACAAAACGACAACAACAAAAATGAATGAATGAAAAAAAAAGAAAAGGAAGAAAAAAGAGAAAGAAAGAAGAAAGAACTCACTGGGTTTTTATTTGTTTGTTGGTTATGAAGTCCCGTTAGATGCTGGCAGTTCCTATAAGCCAGCTGTGAAACCTTCTTATGCAAAAAGATTTCAAGTCGCCAGATGCAGAATGACCACATCATTTACTACCCAAAGTAGGAGGGATGAGCTCTGTGGGAGTTGCCATTGCTAACTGTGCAGGAGCAGCATTCATGAGGCCCAGCTGCCCCGATTGTGGACCTGGACCAAAGGCCTCAGCGTGTGTTGTCAGTCCACCTGTGTTTTACTCGCAGGCCCGTTTTCACCAGGTGGTCAATCTCAGGCAAATCACTCGACTCTCCCTGTGCCTTTGTTACCTCATCTATAAAATGGAGATGGGGCAGGAGAGATGGCTCAGTAGCTAAGAGCGCTCACTGCTCTCCCAGAGGACCTGGGTTCTGGTCCCAGCACCGACCTAGGGCAGCTCACAACTGCCTGTAACTGCAGCTCCAGGGGATCCAACGTCCTCTTTTGGCCTCCACAGTTACATGCACTCATGTGACACACAACACACATAAACAAAAATAAATACGATGGAGTTGACTATAATAATAATTCCTATTAGAATTTGAGTCTGGACTGTGCACACAGACACACACAGAGACACACAGGCTCGTGTGTTTGAATACGTAGCCACCCACTGGTGGCACTGTTTCGGGAGGTTGCAGGACCTTTTTGACATGGAGCTCAGCTGGTCGACTTGACTGACCCAGCCTCTGGTCTAGCTCTCTCTGCTTCCAGATCCCCTAGGATGTACAGATCTCACACAGCATAGTCCTACAACAGTGGATGGTCAGTGGGGGTCAAAGTAAGACTCTTCTTTTCCAGGCTGTTCAGTCAGGCATTCATTCTGCCGCAGTGACAAGGGAAGTTGATGCATCTCCCTTAGGGTTTCAGGGGAGTCAATAACATGCAAGATGATGGGTGGGGGTGCGCGGCTCCATGATGATGCCCTTGTCTAGTGTGCACAAGGCCTGGCGTTGGTTCCCTGAAAACATAATGGAGTAAAACCCAGACATCATAGTCAGGAACGTGTCTGTATTCATCTTCATCATGGCTGCCATAGCCCATTTCAGAGGGGCATGGTACTGTCTCGTTGTTGGCTCTTCAGGCCCTGAAGCAGTGGCTGCATCTCCTCACACATGCATGGTAGCTGGGTGGTGGTGGCGCACGCCTTTAATCCCAGCACTCAGGAGGCAGAGGCAGGCCAATCTCTGGGAGTTCAAGGCCAGTCTGGTCTACAAGAGCTAGTTCCGGGACGGGCACCAAAGCTACAGAGAAACCCTGTCTCAAAAAACCAAAAAAAAAAAAAAAAAAAAAAAAAAAAAAAAAAAAAGCATGGTAAATATTTCTACAATAAATACTTGGTACTTAAGGAATGTGTGAGCAGAGAGAAGGCCATGAGTGGGGAAGGCTTTTGCTTAAGGGTGCAGGCTCAGAACACTAAATGCTGCTGAGGCCATGGAGTTGTTGGAATGTTCTTCCCTGCTGGTGGGGTACCGAGCCCTAAGGACACTGAAGAAGCCTGTTTGGAAGCCTCTTACAAAATGAAGCATACCTGCACCATCCCACTCAGCCAGCATCATACTCTTTGTTTTGATATTTACCCCCAAAATGAAAGAGGCAAGTCCATATGATGACCTGGACTCCAGATAAATCTTTTCATTCATCATTGCCCAAAACATATACACAACCAAGATGTCCCTCCATAGATGAGTGGAAACAGATACCAGCATCCGCTCAGTGGGATATTGTTCAGCAGGAAGATAAAAAAAAGCAAGGGCGGGTGGTGGTGGCGCACACCTTTAATCCCAGCACTTGGGAGGCAGAGGCAGGCGGATCTCTGTGAGTTCGAGGCCAGCCTGGTCTACAAGAGCTAGTTCCAGGACAGGAACCAAAGCTACAGAGAAACTGTCTTGAAAAAAGAAGAAGAAAAAGAAGAAAAGCAAGTGCTATTGGCCCATGCAGAGACCTAAATGCCTGTTGCCAAGTGGAAGCCTTTTTCTGAAAAGCGGCATGCTGTACAGCCCCAAGCACGTGACAGTCTGGAAACAGCGTGGAGGCCTGTGAGATGGCTCAGGAGGTAAACAGCACTTGGTATGCAAGCCTGATGACCTGGCTCAGATCCCTGGAGCCTCTGTAAAAAGCCAGAGGTGGTGGCACACAGCTGTAATTCTAAGATTCCAGAGAGATGGGAGACAGATGGGAACTAGCTGAAGGGAGAGGGCCTGCTGGCCTGGAGCACCCTGCACAGTGGCAGAAGCAAGAGGGACCCTAGCTCTCCAGAGAGCTGTCCTAGGGCCCTCGTGAACTCTTGTATTCATGTGTACACACACACACATGCACACATAAACACATGCATACAGACCCACACACTAATGCACACACGAGCCACAATTTTCTGAAAATACCAAAAGCCGTGACAAACGGACACATCAAGCCAGGTGTGGTGGAGCGGGCGGAGCTCTGAGTTCGAGGCCAACCCGGTCTACAGAGCGAGTTCCAGGACAGCCAGAGCTACACAGAGAAACCCTGTCTCACAAAGCCAAATCAAACAAAAACAATACAAAAGAAAAGAATAAACAAGCTAGGTGGCGGTGATACATGCCTTTAGTCACAGCACTTGGGAAGCAGAGACAGGTGGATCTCTGAGTTCGAGGCCAGCCAGGTCTACAGAGTTAGTTCCAGGACAGTCAAGACTACACAGGGAAAGCCTGTCTTGGGAAAAACACCTCCCCCCCCCAAAAAAAGAACAAACAGATCAGCAGTTGCCAGGGTTGAAGGAGAACCCGAGGGATGTGGAGGGCACTGAAGCAGAAAGATGAATGTGTGTGACCACTCACACTCCCAGGGTGGCTTGGCATTAGGCATTTGTTGGAGTCCATCAAAGCCACAAGTCCAATGCCCACTTGGGCAGCAGGCACACTAGAACTGGCACGATTCAGAGGAGATTCACAAGGATGGCATGCACATCTAGAAAGCCGCTCACATCTTAAGACACCATTCATTTATTTTATGTGTCTGGGTGTTTTGCCTTCATGCATGTCTGTGTGCCACATGCATTCAGTGCCTGGGGAGGCCAAAAGACAGCATCAGATGGCCTGGAACTGAAATTACAGAAGGTTGTGAGCCACCGTTCGGGTGCTGAGAGTTGAACCTGGGTCCTCTGGAAGAGCAGCCAGTGCTCTTAAAGCCTAAGCCATCTCTCCACCTCCGGTTGCCCACATTTTAACAAAAGGATACAGCACACAGAGTGGACCTGCACTTACACATGGACCTGCAGTGACATTGTGTCCTTGTAGGAGCCTTGTGGTGTCATGGGGACCACTGAGGTTCAGGGTTCAGCAATAGAGTGGCCATGCACGTGTGACTGTCTGTTCTGACCGCTCAATCTTTAAGCCTAAAGAAAATTGACTGCTGCCAGGCGGTGGTGGCGCACACCTTTAATCCCAGCACTCGAGAGGCAGAGGCAGGAGGATCTCTGGGAGTCTGAGGCCAGCCTGGTCTACAAGAGCAAGTTCCAGTACAGTCAGGATGGCTACGCAGTGAAACCTTGTCTTGAAAAATAGACAGATAGATAGATAGATAGATAGATAGATAGATAGATAGATAGATAAGAAGGAAAGAGAATGTGGATGTAGGAAGAGACTCTGGAAGCTTCCAGCATCTGGCCAGGTGCCTAGCAGTGTTTCTGTTTAGCTCTGCCTCCAGACACTGGCTGTCCTGAGACAGGGCCTCTCACTTCCTTCCGCTGTACCAAGGCCACTTGCTCAATCCAGTGAAAGAGAAGCCTGGTCCATTCCAGGCTCAGGACCTGTCTTCTGTGAGTCAACAGCCTCCATCTGGCCCCTGTTCAGCCAGATCTGGCCCCCAGAAGCAATGACTGTGTGACCCTCAGCCTGTCTCCCAGGAAGCACCAGAAGCTAGGCCCAGATGAGATGAATCCTCAGAAAGACAGACTTTGGGTCAGGATTGCCAGGGCAACCCTGGTGCTGACCTACTGACTTTGCCCCAGGCTTCGCTGGGCTACACAGTGGATAGTGGACATTTAGATATGTAAAGGCTAGAGATGAGAGCCACACCTTTTTTGTTTTGTTTTGTTTGGTTTGGTTTTTCGAGACAGGGTTTCTCTGTGTAGCTTTGGAGCCTGTCCTGGAACTCACTCTGTAGACCAGGCTGGCCTTGAACTCCCAGAGATCTGCCTGCCTCTGCCTCCCAAGTGCTGGGATTAAATGCAGGTACATGCATGAAAAGCCTGGGTTCAATCCCTGACACCCCATAACACCAGGTCTGGTGGCGTACACCTGTAATCCCAACACGTTGGAATGGAAGCTGGAGGATCGGGAGTTCAAGGCCAACCTTTGCTACTTAGTGATTTTTTTTAGCCCGGGCCAGGTTTTATCATATTATATATTTTTATATAATAATAAAAATATTATTATGTTTTTTAATGTCTTAAAAAGCAGCTGGGGGGAGGTGTTTTATAAATAAGATGGGGGAAGTGGCTCAATGGCAGAGTACCAGGTTCCCTCCATAGCTGCTTCCCCAAAAATGTTTTATAAATATGTCCCATACAGCAATGGGAGACATCTTTGGAGGGGGATGATGGTGGGGAGTAGGGATCGAACAAAGAGCCTGATGCATTCTGGGCGAATGTTCTACCCCTGGGTTAAGAGCCAAAGTTGCAGCTTCGTATCATGAGAGACAAACTGCCGGATACAGCAGGAGGTGAAGGGAGGGTGCCAGGCAGCACCAGAGGGGAGAAGCAGATGGCAGAGAGTTGATGAGATGCCTCAGCCTCGAAGGTTGTGAAATCCACACTGTGGAAGTTCATGTTGTCACGCGCTGGCGACAACCAGAAAACACGATCGTAAGTTCCGGTAAGCTGACACCGTCTTTTGGAGGGAAATTTTCGGTTTTATGAAATTAAAATTGCATCGCCCTCAGCTGTGCTGTTTCCTCCCCCACCAACCCCTGCTTCTCTTTCTCTCCTTCTTTTTAAATTTTTTGAGGTTTGCTTTATGCGTCTGGGTGTTTTGCCTGCACACAGGTCTTTGAGTGTCTGGTGCTTGTGGAGGTCAGAAGAGGGTGTCAGATCCCTTGGGACTGAAGTTACAAACAGTTGTAAGCTGCCATGTGGGTGCTGGGAACCGAATCCTGGAAGAGCAGCCAGTGCTTTTAACTACTACTGAGCCGTTTCTCCAGTCCAATCTCTTTCTCTTTTTAAAGGCAAGGTCTCAGTCAGGCATGGTAGACTGCACTTTAATCCTAGCTCTCAGGGGGGTCGAGGCAGATGGAACTCTATAAGACCTGATCTATGTATTGAGTTCCAGGCCAGCCAAGGTTACATAGTCAGAACCTGTCACCCACACACACACAAAAAAAAAAAATCAAAACAAACAAATAAACCTACCAAACAGCCAAACAAACAGGGTCTCATATAGCTCAGGTTGGTCTCAAATTTGCAGTGTAGCCCAGAACGGACTCCTGGTGAGGCTATTTCACCTCCTGTCATCTCCTCATCTCCGGTCACCCATGGAAACATGCGCTTATGCCCTGCTTATAGTGGCTTTGTAATGGCAATAAGCCAAAGACAGATACGCCATGGTATAGCCAGTCTATAAAGGACAAACAGGTGAGGTGCTTTTGTGTTTTTTGTGGTAGATCTACGCTATGAATTTGGAGCAGGGAGGGACAAGGCCAGTTGTCATGAATGTCACTGTGCTGGCATAAGCAACAGGGGAAAGAACTGGCATTAAAGTTGGCTGTCCAGCAGCTCGAGGGCGCCTCTGCCTTAACTCTCCCAGACTCACTTTGGGTGCCACTGTGCCCCAGGCCAGGGGAAGAATGACCTTGGGCTTCAGCCAGCTGAGGCCTTCCTGTCGCTATTGAGAACCTCACTCGGCACTGGGATCTTCTACACCCAACCCTGCTCAGCACCGACTGGCTAGCTAGCCATCCCCTGGAACTGCCACCCACCCATCCCCTACCAGGTAAGGGTTTGCTTTCTTCCTACAATGTGCAAGGGCAGTCTCCTGCTGCCACACTCTGGGGCTGTGCTAGAGCTTTCCCAAGCTGCCCTTCCCTCCAGGAAAAGGTGAGCATCATCCTCTGATGGCCAGGTCCTGCATCCCAGCATCTACATCTCAGACAGCAAGGGCCCTCTCCAGCACTGTGCAAGTTCCTCCTTGCAGGTAACGTCATCCCCTCGGGAAGTTCCTCTGACTCCTCCAACGCCAACCAGGGCCCTTTCATCAGGAATCCCTGTGTCCCTAGCAGTCCCAGTACCCCAGCTGAGGGCTGTAGGATTTGAGTCTTCCTATTGTCCAGTGGCTGATAAAGGAGATGGGTTTTTTTTTTATTTTTGTTTTGTTTTTGTTCCTTCCACTTCTGCATCTTTCTGGAAGTTTCTTGGTAAGGTGGGGTGGCCTGCAGCCATCCTGCAGAGTGACACAGCCCTGGGTTTGAATCCCCAACTTCAGCTGTTCTCTGCTGTGTGCCTGTGGGCATTCATTCTCCTCTCTGAGCCCTGACCTGAATCCATCTCTGCAAACCTTCGCAGGGCTCTTGCACAGCTGATGGGGTGACGGACATGTGCGCTCACAACTTCCTGCGGAGGGCCTGGCGTGATGAGGGACCCTCCAAGCCTCCCATTCTAGAAACAGAAAGACAGACTTCCCAGAAGACATCAGTGGGGAATTGAAAGGGACGTGAAGGGAAAAGGAAGCACCAAGTGTGTTCAGGGGCAGCTGTGACAGGAGAGAGGGACTGTCTCCAAGGAGGGTGGCTGCCTGCTGAGGACCAAAATGTTAACCGGAACAGTGGAGGGGCTAGACCTGGGAGGAATGTGGTCTACACACCTTGGGGGGCTCACTCTCTTTAAGTTCTTTGTTTGGGGCATTCGCCACAACCTTATCACTGTGGACAAGTCCCCTTCTGAGGTTGTCCTGGATTGGAGCATTTGGCCATCACATCTCTAAGTTCCTGTAGATGCCAGCAGTGCCCTGCCCCCACTCGTGATAACCAAAAGTGGCTCTGGAGGGAGGTTCTCCCCCTAGTGAAAACTTGGGCTCTCAATCTAATTAAGCCTCACTGTCAACACGGGACCATAATGACGGCAATGCTGCAGTGGATGGCAGCCGTGAGGACTGGCCTATTTTATAGCACATTTCTCGAACACTTACTGTGTGCTAATGGCTGTTTATGCTTCATGCATCATCTGGTCCAGCCCCACAGCCCATCCTGCGTGTGCAACGCCAGCACCACCACTACCATACTTAACCTCGTGAGGAGGCTGTCTCCAGATCTGAGTTTGACCAGCAGCTCCCAAAGGCTTACAGGAGGCAGAGAGGAGCAGCACCTGTGGGAGCTGCCTAGTTTTGAGGGTGCTTGGTCAGTGGTGGAAGGGAAGGAGAGGAGGGGGGAGTGGGGATATTTCCCTCCTCTCTGGAGAGATGGTTCATCAGTTAAGAGCACTGACTGCTCTTCCAGAGGTCCCAAGTTCAATTCCCAGCACCCACATGGTGGCTCACAACCATCTACAGCTGTAGTCCTATGGGATCTGTTACCCTCTTCTGATATGCAGGTGTATATGCAGATAAAACTTTCATATACATAAAATAAGTAAAATTCATTGTGGGTTGAGGGTACAGGAGAGATGATGCAGTTGTTAAAAGTGGATTCAATTCCCATCACCCACATGACAGCTCACAGTAACTCCAGTTCTGGGGAATCCGACACCTTCACGCAGGCATACGTGCAGGCAAAACACCAACGCACATAAAAACAAATCTTTAAAAAATACTTGCCTCTTCCTTCATGCGTGTGTGTATGAGCCTTGTGCATCTGTGCATTGCAGTATGAGGATTTGTGTGCATATTTGTGTGTGTTTGCATGTAAATATATGTGTTGTAGAATATCAGATGTGTTGTAGAATATTAAAGATATGTTGCCTTTGTTTATGATGAACAACACTTGTTTAGTGATGCAAAGATGTATTGCATTCTTTTATGTTGTATTTGTTTAACTGTGTGAAGCTGTGTTACTTTGCCTGCCTCAAACACCTGATTGGTGTTAGATTGATCTAATAAAGAGCTGACCAGTCAAATATATATATATATATATATATATATATATATATATATATATATATATATATATATATATTTGTGTGTGCGCATTATCTTTAGCAGCTGCTGTGTTACATCCCTGACACTATATTCAGGATGCTTTTCATTTCTCAGGCTCCTTAAGGTTCCAGCTTTCATCACAGGACCCCAGGTTAGCTCTGCCGTGCAGCTTCTCCTGGTCCCAGACACCCGACCCTATCCTGCCCCACCCAAGGCAGCCGTTTCTGCCCTCTGTGGCTATTCACTGGTTGGCATGCTGTTTGTTGCCTCGTTTCTGCCACCCATAGGCAACTCCCTGAATTACACTGTCTGTTGGAGAAGCACAGGAGCTCTGCTTCTCTGATGGATCACCTGATCATTAATTAGAATTTGACTCCCTAGGACATAACAAATCGGAACGATGAACTCTTGTCAACAGCTGGAACAGTCGCCTAGCCACGGAAAGGCGTGTTTGGCCGCCAGGACTCTTGACTGCAAGGGATAGAAAACCCAACCGAACGATTTTAGAAGCAAAAAAGAATTCCTTGGGTTTTTGTTGTTGTTTGTTTTATTTGTTTTTTTATTGTTGTTGTTGTTGTCCTTTTGTTTTTATTTTTGAGGCAGGGTTTCTTCCTGTAACCCTGGCTGTCCTAGAACTTGCTCTGTCAACTAGACTGGTCTCAAACTCATAGAGATCCACCTGTCTCTGCCTCTGCCTCTCAAGGGCTTGAACTGAAGGTGTGCACCACCGTGCGCAGTCAGAGATCCACCTGTCTCTGCCTCTGCCTCTCGAGGGCTGGAACTGAAGGTGTGCACCACCGTGCGCAGTCAGAGATCCACCTGTCTCTGCCTCTGCCTCTCGAGGGCTGGAACTGAAGGTGTGCACCACCGTGCGCAGTCAGATGGCCTGCATTTCATTTACCCATTCATCTCATCTCATTGCGGACACGTGATCTTAGCATTGCTTCTCTCCTTGGAATAACCTTGCCATGAGCCTTCGTGTATAAGTTTCTGTCTTGCTTTCCGTTTTCTTGACTAAACAGTCAGGAATAGAGTAATGTTGTTGCATAATATGGCAATCCAGTGTTTTCTGATGTCAGCTCTTCTTTGGGGTCTGAGCTAGGTATGAAAGGACAATGGCCTGTAGCCTTTCGGATGTCTCAAGGTCAGTAATAATTCTTAAAAACAAAATGCAGGCCTGGAAGGTCAATTTAAAGATGGGCTACTTTTTATATAGACAAGTAAAGGCTTAGGGTAAAACTCCCAAAACGCACAGAAATATTTGTACTATCTGAGCATGGTGGTGCACACCTTTGATCCCAGAACTTGGAACACAGAGGCAAGTGGATCTCTGTTGAGTGTGAGGCTAGCCTGGTCTACAGTGTGAATTCCAAGACAGTCAGAGCAACATAGTGAGACCCTGTCTCAAAAAAAAGAAAGAAAGAAAGAAATATTTTCACTAGTACTTCATAATGAAAGACTATGTAAGAGCAGGGCATATAATTCCATATAATCCCAGCATTTGGGAGGCAGAGGCAGAAGGATTGGATGTTCAAAGGCCTTGATGACAGTCAGGACTACAAGAGATCTTGTCTCAAACAATGAAAATAAATAAATGAAAACAGAATCATTTTTAGACAGTGTTGCCTGTACCTTAGGCTGGCTCCAAGCTGTCTGTAGAACTGGGAATGACCTTGACCTTGACCCTCCTGCTTCCACTTACCCAGCTGGGATTATAAGGCTGTGCCTTCACGCTGTTTTGTTTTATGTGTTGTTGGGGAATCAAGCTCAGGTCCCTCTGCATGCTAGGCAAGAAATCCACCAGCTGAGCCACCTCTCCAGGCCCTTAAATAGAATGTTTTAAATAACATCAATATCACTACCACCAATGGAAAATTAAAATATGAAACAGCATTTGGTGTTTATAAAAGTTTAGCCACATACTGTGTTTTTCCCAAAGTACTACGAAGTGGGAAAGCCAACAAAAGAACATCCTCATGGACTGCAATCTACTGAGAATGGGGGCGAGGTGGTTAACACCCCAGTTCTAAAGAATCTGAGAAACAGGAAACAGTTCTTGCCCTCAGCCCTTTTCGGGCTGACAGTATAAAAAGCCAGGGCAGCTGCTTTCATGAAGGCACAGAGAGAGCAGGAGCGAGATCTGTGTAGGGCGCTGGGGAAGAGATCAGGTCTGCAGCAAAGCTTCTGCAGACCCAGGGCAGAGAAGATCTCCACGCCCACAGTCTGGAGGATAACTTAGACCATAGACGATCTGCAGTTCCTAGAGGCTTGGTACTTTGGAGCATTGTCTGTTGTGGAAAATCTCTTCCATTCGGGGCTTTTGGTGCCCTCACCTCCGGTCCCAGGAGCTTTCATGACTTCAACTCAGTCACCTGCAGCGCAGATGGAGAAGGGAATTGGCGGGGCTTTGGAATCGCCAGTAAAGGAAGACACACCGGCACAGCTGGCACCCCCAGAGACACTCAAGTTCTCAAGTCCCCTTGATGAATACGTGGTGGGAGGAAGACGAGGTTGACGCCACGGTGAGGGAATCAACCTCCGGCTTTCCAGGGACCTCAAAAATTGGGGAGAACAAATCGTGCATGGGTGATCACAGGTATCCTAGAGAAAATACCAGTTATCAGTTTCACACCTTGTAGCGCCTCACCTAAGGCTGCCACGCAGGATCACTAAGCGTTAGTCTCCTGGAGCCTTCAAGAAGGGCTCGGGCACCAGGAGATATTTTGTTCTGCGCACTGAACAGGGCAGTAGCAAACTTCTCCTCATACGTGATGGGACGTCAGATTTTACTTTGGCTTTTGAGTTGGCGTCTAAGAGAAGAAAAGGAAGCCAGAAACTTCAGCCCTTTAAAGAGTAAAACCAGCCGGGCGATGGTGGCGCACGCCTTTAATCCCAGCACTCGGGAGGCAGAGGCAGGCAGATCTCTGTGAGTTCGAGACCAGCCTGGTCTACAGAGCTAGTTCCAGGACAGGCTCCAAAGCCACAGAGAAACCCTGTCTCAAAAAAACCAAAAAAAAAAAAAAAAAAAAAAAAAAAAAAAAAAAAAAAAAAAGTAAAACCAGGCGTGGAGCAGGCAGGAACTGCTGCCGGGGCACTTCCGCCCTCTAGTGGACAAGATGGAAATGGCGGTGAGATGGAGAAAATGGGTTTAATGGACATTGACTTCCTTTCCAATTCTAGCCATGACTAAAGATGAGCTGCTAGGAGAAGTGGCATCGATTCTGGAAGTGTTCATCCGCAAGTGTAACATTGGGCCTGAGTCTCGAGTCTCCTTTTCCGCACTCGGTAAATGGCCCTACACTTACCTCATTCTCTAAGAAACTCGGACCACTGGGTGGGGGAGTGGGGAGTGAATTGTTGAATCTATGAATGGGTGGTTGGGAGGGTGAGTGGATGGATAAGCAGATTGATGGATGGATGGATGGATGGATGGATGGATGGATGGATGGATGGATGGATGGATGGATGGATGAACAGATAGAGACATACATAGTGGATAGGTAGATGAATGGTACATAGAGAACAGACCTATCTTGCCTTGGGGAAAATCCCCAAATCCTCTTTCCTGTTCCTAATTGGGGCCCGACCTAATGAAGCTTTTGCCTCAAACACTACTCCGAACCCTAGAAGGCCCGGGGACGGTGCATTTGAGGTTTTCCTTAAGTGCATATTTTAAAAAGCACTGTTTCAACTGGTCAGGGCTGATGTATATCTTTAGTTCCAGCACTCAGGAGGAAGAGGCAGGTGGACCTTTGTGAGTTCAAGGCTAGCTTGGTCTACAGAAAGAGTTCCAGGACAGCCAAGGTACACAGAGAAAACACTTCACAAAATCAATCAATCAAACAAACAAACAAAGCACTGTCTCGGGGACTGAAGACATGGCTCAGCAGTTAAGAGCACTTGTTCTTGCAGAGGACCTGAGTTAGGTTCCTAGAACCCATGCCATTCGGAAATCTAGTTGTAGGGGCTCCAATGCCCTCTTCTGACCTCATTTTTTTGCGCACGCGGGGGGGGGGTTGAGACAGGGTTTCTTGGTGTAGCTTTGGCTGTCCTGGAAATCTCTCTGTAGACCAGGCTGGCCTTGAACTCACAGAGATCCACCTTCCTCTGCCTCCCTAGTGGAATGGGATTAAAGGGGTGCACTAGCACTGCCCAGTCTCTTTTGACATCTTTAGGACAAGGTGCATGGACACAAATGCAGGTAAAATGGATAAACACATAAAATAAATTTAAAAGACTTTTTTTTTTTTTTTGAGACAGAGTTTCTCTGTGTAACAGCCTTGACTGTCCTGGAACTCCCTCTGTAGACCAGGCTGACTTAAAACTCAGAAAGATCCACCTGCTTCTGCCTCCCAAGTGCTGGAATTTAAAGTGTGTGCCCTGCTTAAAAGAAGATACTTTCAAAATCCGGTTTCAAAATGTGGGGAAGGCAGCTAAGCAATGATGCAGGGACAGAGCCCAAGGAGGTAGGCAAGCTGCCCAGCACGGTAGGAGAACAAGGAGAGTCTGTGTGTGCTGGGGAAAAAGCAGACAGCCTGCTGGAAAGTCAGGCGTGTGTACAGTGGAGACATTGGAGATGTTACTCAGAGGAGAGCAGGGGCCAGGGAGATTCTGGAGACAGCTCTACTATTGATCAACTGCAAGGGAAAGAAAACAAATAAAAGGTGCTGGATTCTCCTGTGAAAGCTGAGATATGCTCCTCAGAATCAGCCTAGCCTTCCAGATGGCCAGAGACAGGGTGATCACACTGTTGTCTCTGATGGCAGCGATTTGTGTTTTAATGACAGGACTCATGGGTGCAGTGTGGCTGTAGGACAGAGGGTCCTGTGGTCAGTGCCAGCTGTATTTTGATTCAGCAAATGGGCTTTACAGTGACTACAGATCCACCACTGTATGGGCGTGGTGTGACCAACTTTTGTGATTGTGACCAACTTACTGAAAGGTCTTAAGGGAGGGAAGATTTATTTTGGCCCATTGTTTCAGGGGATATAGTCCACCACGGTGGGGAAGCACCCAAGTCAGGTTGGCAGGGGAGCAGCATGGTGGGAGTGGGTCAGTTTGATGTGATGGAAGCTCCTCATATCCAGAGGGAGCAGAGCTTGGCCAAACTGCACTGACTTCCATTAGCTAGGTCACAGTCCTAGGAACAGCGCCACCAACTGGGAACCAAGTGTTAGAACACATGAGCCCGTGAGGGACATTTCACATTCAAACAGGAACACATACTAGTATTAACAAACCATACTTGTGGTTAAGCTGAAATTCTCACTTAGTTCAGGACAGACACATAAAGCGAGGGGAGAAGAAGGGTCTGGAGAAATGGCTCAGTAGTTAAGAGTGTGTACTGCTCTTTCAGAAGACCTAAATTCAATTCCCCACACACTTGTAGGCATCTGGCCTATGACTCCAGTCCCACGGGGATCTGACACTTCTGGCCACCACATGTGCTTGACTAATATGTGCATACCCACATATAAAGGTACACGCATACAAGTAGTTGCAGACGGATTTTTCTTTGGGTCACCGGCTCAAAAAAAAAAAAAAGGCATAGAGACTTATTGTTAATTATGAAAGTTTGACCTATAGCTTAGGTTTGTCCCACTAGCACTTATAACTTAACCCATATCTTTTAATCTGCATTCTTTATGTACCTTGGTTATCTTTGCTCTGTACTCCCCGTCCTGTTTCCTCTCCATCTAACGGATGACCCAGCCTTTCTTCCTCTCTGTCCCCAGAAATCCCACTAACCTCTTCCTGTCTAGTTATTGGCCATTCAGCTCTTTATTAAACCAATTACAGTGACATATCTTCACACAGTGTAAAGAAATATTCTGTAACATTTCCCCAGTTTTGTCTAAAAAAAGGAGAGGTTTTTAACTATAACATAATAAAACTATAAATAATAAGAATAATTATCAGGTAAGAATTACATTTGCAATGTCCAATCCATTTGAATTTGACAAATTCAGAGAAAATACTCTATTATCTATCTTCTCTTGTTAAGTCCAAAGTTTTGTACATAATTTACTTTCAATTATCTTCAACGCCATCAAAGACCTGAAAAGGATATAATGTTACAGAAGTAAACAGGAAGAGTAGAACAAGCAACTTTCAAAAACGCTGAGAAATGATAGAAACAACTGGATATCTGAACAGTCACCTAAGGTTCCTCTGTAAGATTGGGGCATTCATCTTTGGCTACAGGCCTAGAATATCTGACAAACTTTTCCATGAAGCAGGACTTTTGAAGGAAATTCCCACCTTGTCTTGGCAAAGTTCAGCAGTCACCTTCTTTTCTGTCCTGCTTGTCCAGTTTGGACAACAGACTGTCAGCAGTCGAGGAAAGGGCCATTTTTTGCCCAGATGGCTAGCTTTTGTCACAAAGAAAGTCCGTATGGAAGTTCTTTGATGCCCATCATCCTTTTTTTTTTTTGCCATAAATTGATGCCACCAGATCAGACATGTCTGCCATGAAAAGTCTTATGATAGTAAAGCCTTTTAAATGCCATATTCTGTAGATCTTTGACACATTTGAAAATCACCTATCTAAAATATAACTCAGTATGACTTTGAAAATGTACCTAGCATGACTATAAGTTTGATTGTTGTAGATGACTATTAACCTGTATTTCTTTATATCCTAAATAGTTTTTAAAGACTAAAACTTTATATTAAATTTTTAAATGAGCTGCATAGGTAGAATACCTTAAATAAGAGTAGAAACATATACACATTATAACACAAAATAACCTTTAATTTGTATCAATATACAAAAACCCATACCAATAAAAGTATTTGAGACTAGTGGTTGTTCAAAAGTAGACTCAACAATCCACCTTTTTATCCCACCATTTCTATACTGTGTCCCCCTTTTTTCCTTCAGAAAGAGATTCCTGAATCTAATCTCCTTCATTAAACTTTTTTCCTAGTCATGACTAATAATAACTTGTAATCAGCCCCCCCTAAACAATGACAAACATCCATAACCCACTGAATGACCGAAAATTACCCACCCCACCTCTTGGGAATGTGGGTATCATGTTCTCTAGACTGCTTCCTGTTGTCTGGGGCAATAACATCTTTAGAGGACCCTGAGAAAATTAGGTCCTTGGAGAACTAGCTGTATTATGTGTTGTCCAGTCTCTGTGTAATGCTTATCTGAGTACAAGGCTTATCTGAAGTCTGTGAAACTGGACCATCTCAGCTAGCAGCTTTGAAGCTGTTCTGGAAGCAGAATTTTGAAGAAACTGCAGCAGAGGCATTTTGAGAGGCTGGATCACCTGGGTTACTTGTCTTTGTTGGTGTCTGGTCCTTTTGTTCTGAAAACACACGAACTTTTAAAGGCAACAAATTTATCTGCATTAACACAAGTATGCAATGCACAGTGTGCACAAGTCAGTTAAAGATGATTTTTTTGTTTTATGTCTGAGCAGATAAAAGGCATCTGTTAACTTTATAAGCTTGTTTGGACTGTATGAGCAAACTGTAATAAATAATAAATAAAGCTCTATTTGTGCCATATGGAAGAACAGTATGTAATAATAACTCATGAGTACTCTGTAGCCAACAAGATTTCTCATGTCTCATCCAATATCAGAGCTGTTCCCATGTTGAGGAATCAACTTATATGTTACCTGTCTTGTGGTCTTTCTTGGCTTTTTCCCTCATCTCTGCAACCAAGATTCTTAAGAGGTCTCCCCTGGTCAAATCTGGTCTCAATTAACTTTAAAAGAATCCATCACTTTTCATTTCCCGTGGAAACAAAAGCAAAACCTCTCCCCCAATGCAACATACCATCTGACTTCCGTTTTGAAGCCAAGATATCCCTAAAGTATATAGACTGCTTTAATTCAGCAGTCCCTTCCACAGTCCAATGTCTCTCCATGGCTGTCATCCTCTATTCGTTAGCATTTTAAAATTCAAAGTTAACAAAGCACCATACCAGGATCCAGCTGTCCTGTGTATTTCTCATCTTTTTCTTTCTTTTCAAGTGATTTCTGCTTTTTATCTACTCAGTGTCAGGCATGTTATCTTGTTATTTACAGCACACAACACAACCACCATGCAACAAAGCACCCCTCCCACCCAGATACTGAAACAACACAGACTGATCAGCTCCCACGCTGCAGGCTGCCTGGTACCCAGGCCTTGAGGGAAGTTGTTGCAATGCCTCTACAGTTTGTGCCTCTTTCTGTCACATGTCAGTGAGTCACTAAAGCAGTTTAGCCTGCTCTGATGAAAGGGGGGTGGTTCTGGGTTCTTCCTTCTTGCCTTTCCTACATGCATGACGTTCTTCCTCCTTCAGAAGGTTGGCCCTGAGGGTTTCTCTACATTTTTTCCTTTTTTGTTGTTTTTATTGGGCTATATATTTTTCTCTGCTCCCTTCCTTTCTTCCCCTATTCCCATCTATCCTCTCCCATGATCCCCATGTTCCCAATTTACTCAGGAGATTTTGTCTTTTTCTACTTCCCATGTAGATTAGATCCATGTATGTCTCTCTTAGGGTCTTCATTGTTGTCTAGGTTCTCTGAGATTGTGAATTGTAGGCTGGTTTTTCTTTGCTTTATGTCTAAAAGCCACTTATGAGTGAGTACATATTATATTTGTCTTTCTGGGTCTGGGTTACCTCACTCAATATGATGTTTTCTTTTCTTTTTTTGGTTTTTCAAGACAGGGTTTCTCTGTAGCTTTGGAGCCTGTCCTGGAACTAGCTCTTGTAGACCAGGCTGGTCTCAAACTCACAGAGATCCACCTGCCTCTACCTCCCGAGTGCTGGGATTAAAGGCGTGCGCCACCACCGCCCAGCAATATGATGCTTTCTAGCTCCATCCATTTGCCTGCAAATTTCAAGATATCATTATTTTTTTCTGCTGTGTAGTACTCCATTGTGTTAATGTATTTTTCATCTTTATGTGACTTTCAAAAAAATATTATTTTTGTAATAGTATAGTGGCAGAAGGCAACCTTGGCGAGTTGGAACCAAGGGGTATTACAAAGTCACAAGGGAAGTTTATTGGGGGGAGGTGAAGAGATGGCCTCTGAGCCAACACAGAAGGAAAGAAGGGGGTCGAGAAAGGCTTGCCTTTTATAATGGGATATAGCGCATGCGCATAGGGAGAGTGTTCTACTTAGTGGCTACAGTAGCTACAGTGCCACATCTTGGTGGTAGCTGCTGCTGCTGTGTCCTATCAGGTCCCTAGGAGCAGGCCAGTGTAAATGCCTGACTCATAACAATTTTACCCCCTCTTTAAAGACTTCATTCTTTTTAAACTATTTTTCCTATGGCTGTCTATACCCATTTTCTTTTCTTTCTTCAGCACCTGAGCACATTTTTAAACTGTACCTTTTTAGAGGCTTTCTGTGTCTGGACCTGGCTTTACTAAGCCTCATGAGACAAATCTTGAGCTGCCAAGTCAGCTGCTGTGTGGCTCAGTTCAGCACATGACACTGGTGGCTGGCTCCAGCCTGCAGGCAGCAGCCAATAGGCACATCACTGAAAGCCACCGAATGCCAGCCTACCTGAGAGACAGAAGGACTAGGAAGCTACATCCAGCTCCTTGTCCAGAACTTTTCTAGGCTTTCTCAGGTCCTATGTTTGGATATTTCAGCCCCCATGCTGGATGCCATATGTAGCAAGTATTTCTCTGTACTGCCCAGCTCCCAAATAGCAACATGGAGACTTATTATTAATTATGAAAGCTCTGTCTTACCTTAGGTTTGTTCCAAACTAGTTCTGTTTTTATATATGTACTTTTTTGAATTATTTATTTATTTTTGTTTTATGTGCATTGGTGTTTTGCGTGCATGTATGTCTGTGTGAGGGTGTCAGATCTTGGGATTACAGTTGTGAGCTGCCATGTGGGTGTTATAATAAGATTCAAAAGTTAAGGGTTTTTAATTTTGATCAATGGAGTTATGACAAGCTGGTAGACCTCTTATTACTTACTAGTTAGTCACCAGCTCAAGATTTTAAATTTCCTTTGGATGTCTTCGAAGTATAGACTTAAAGGTGCTTCTCCTCAGACTAAAACATCTCTGTCCAATCTACACATATCTGGCTCTCTGGACAGAGGAAAAAATTTTCATGCTTTTTAACCCAAATCTAAAGCTTTTGCTGTGACTCAGATGTGTGGGCCTACTCCAGCTGTCTTACAGACACCTGTAACCTGCCTTTTCTACAAGGTAGATTTTTTAGCACAGATTACAAACAGTGGTAAGACTTTTATCTCTTCTTGTAAAAAAAAAAAAAATCATGTAAAATTCATGTAAGCTCAAGGAATCGAGGGAGTCATAAGACTTGGATCCCTCTCATAGGTCAAGCGGACTCCAGATTAGCACAGCTTAAATTTTCCCCCTGTCTACCCCTGAGGATGGGGTTTCTCTCTCTCTCCCCTTATCTTGGGACTCCTCCTCTCCCCTGACCACCAGGATAATAGGCCTAAAACTTCCGAATATAAGGTTTTCCTTTAAGTTCCTAAACTTTAACTTCTGTTCCTTGTTTATATATTTATCCCAGCAGGTTTCCATCAACTAAAGAGTGCAAACACACCAGCCTCAGGTCTTTCAAAACTAGCAAGTCCTGGAGTCGAGGCCAATGTAAGACAGATGCTTCTCACAAAATTTCCTACCAGCTTGAGCCCCAGTTTTGGACCAGCATTCCAGACTGCTCCAAAACTACCTATACTTCACTAGCCTCATATGGCCCAACAAAACCTGGACAGCAAACTAGATGCACCCTGTTCACTCCAGGTCTTTGACCAGTATTCCAGCTTCCTGGGCCTGACAACACTGTCCTAGGTCATCAGAGAAGCTGTTGCAGAAGAGACTATACATCATCCCTTATCATAAACAAAAGGCTGGAAGGTTAGTTTCAAAGGAAAGCAGTTTCCTTCTACCAAAGAAACCTTTTCCCTATCACTGCCAAAAGAAAACAAAGGGATGTCTATGGTACCATAGCATGAGCATACCAAAGCTCATGCTGGCTTCCAGGTACCTTCAGTATTACAAACACCTGTTAAAATCAGAAAGTTACAAAAAAGGGTTCCTCAAGATGGGAGCTGAGATCTGATTTCATGACTTAATTAGAATATCAACCTTTACCCCTACATAAATGTGAATCAATAATTTGATTCATATGATCTAGGGCCAGTGGGGAATTTATGGCTAAAGAAGCTGTTTTATGCCAGCCATAAATGGTATCCACCAGCCATTTGTCTCTGACTCTGGCATCTGGAAGAAAAGTTTCAGTAACTTTGACTCAGTGAGGCCACCCAAAACAACAGCCATGACTTGTGATATGACTAACTGCTTTTTTTCACTTCTGTGAACTGCTTGCACAAATACCCAAAGATTGTTTTGAATTGCCTTAACATCTTCACTTGGCAGAACAGAACAGTTTTTGCTTGCTTGCATAGATAACAAAGGTCTTCACGTGATTTTCCCATTTAAGAGTCCTTCCCATACCTCTTAGGTAGTCTTAGTTATGGTTTTTATTGCTGTGAAGAGACACTATGACCATGGCAATTCTTTTAAAGAAAACATTTAATTGGGGTGGCTTGCTTACAGTTTCAGAGGCTTAGTCCATTACATCATGTGGGGAGCATGGCAGCGAGCGTGCTAGCAGATGTGGTACCAGAACAGAGTCCGACATCTTGACTCAGGCAACAGGAAGTTGACTGTCAGAGAGTGAAGCTTGAGAAAAGAGACCTCAAAGCTCCCCACCACAGTGACACACTTCTCTAAAAAGACCACACCCACTCCAACAAGACCACACCTACTCCAACAAGACCACACCCACTCCAACAAGGCCACACCTTTTACCAGTGCCACTCCCTTTGGGGCCATTTTCTTTCAAACTGCCACACTCTTCCTTCACAGCGATCTCAACTTTGGCTCAGAGATTGTTGGTCCTGTTAGCAGCTAATCAATGAAATTTTAATTATAATTGGGCTGAGTCTATAGTCTTTTCCCAGGGCTCACAAACTCTGTAACACTTCCTACTGCTGTCTGGGGGACCAGCCTCCAGCAGCACAGGGCTTTGATAGGAATCCACGAAGTCAGCGAGGCTAAATTTTTCTATCTGAGGGGGGTTAGGAAAAAAAAAAAACACTCACTCTCTTGATATTTTCCTTCTTTATTCTTTTTTTTTTAATATTTATTTATTTATTTATTTATTTATTATGTATACAATATTCTGTCTGTGTGTATGCCTGCAGGCCAGAAGAGGGCACCAGACCCCATTACAGATGGTTGTGAGCCACCATGTGGTTGCTGGGAATTGAACTCAGGACCTTTGGAAGAGCAGGCAATGCTCTTAACCTCTGAGCCATCTCTCCAGCCCCTCCTTCTTTATTCTTATTCTTCTTTATCCTCTCTCTATTCTCTCTCTCATCTCATGTTGCTTTACAGCTTTTATACACCAACAGAATCTTCCAGGCAGTACAGAGTCAAAACAGTTGCATTCCATTTTTCAAGTGAATGATTATAGATAAAAACATGCTTTTATCTCTCTCACATGCTTAAACATTTTATGTATTGTAGGTGAAAAACAAATTATCTCAAGAACTCACATACATTCATACCCAAGCAACTTGTTACAGAATAACCATGTGGCAAGCAAGGTGTTCTTGTCTAGTCTTTTACTGGCAGGCTGCATTTTGCAGTTACAAAGAAAGGGCCAATTACTTTATTACTTATCCTGAAAGGTAATCTTATAAGGAGTCTTAAAGAAATCACAAACCCAAACTTTTATATATGGAAAATAATCAGTCAGCTCTGCTTTAAATCTTTAGGGTGTATATCCATTCATTAATAGTTTTTTACATCAGGATATTGAGGACAGTGTTATGCACAAATCTGCAAAGTCCCCGCAAAAGCCAGCAAGGAAACCAAGTTCCATACGTAAAAGCAAAGAGTGTTTATTTTATTTTTATTTATTTATTTATTTATTTATTTTTGGTTTTTCGAGACAGGGTTTCTCTGTAGCTTTGGAGCCTGTCCTGGAACTAGCTCTTGTAGACCAGGCTGGTCTCGAACTCACAGAGATCCGCCTGCCTCTGCCTCCCGAGTGCTGGGATTAAAGGCATGCGCCACCACCGCCGGGCTAAGAGTGTTTATTTTAATCAAGCTTGCAAACTTGGTCTCTCTGCGTTTCCAACTTATTGGAATAACCAGAGATTCCCCAAGCTCAAGTAGAATTGGCTTTTTATAGTAGTAAGGGTGGGGGTGAGGGGTCTCTGAGGTTTAGGACCCCTGATTGGCTGACATTTGTCTAGGGGTGTCCTGGTGAGGTGCGTTGGCAGGTGATCCTATCGACAGCAGGTGGCATTTTTTTTAATGGTCTGCTCTTGGGTGGGGGTCGGGTTATCTCAGCTTGTGGTTCTTTCCTGCTACCAGGTATTGCTTCAGGGTAAACTACTGAGACTCGGGCCTCTTATTAAATGTATCGAGGGCCAGAGTTTTACTCTGGCAGGTGATAATGGTTGGAAATAAAGAACTTCCTTTAGGTGACCTGTCCATACTTAGCTTATCATGGCTGACCCCCACAGACAGAAATGGGTATAAGAAATTAATCATCACCTCTGGTCACCAACCAAACCTAGCAAGGAGAGCACGTCAGCCAGTAATAATTGGGCTGCTTTGTTCTTGTTCCCTGACCTTAAAGAGTCCCGCATTCAACTGTGTGCCTTTCTGAAACTTGAGATTGTCTTCTTGGGTTTTTCACCTCAAAGTTATTTAGCAAAAACATCTTAGTCTAACTTTTCTGTTTTCACAGCTTTGTTGCAGCTGAGACCTGGGAACACATCTTCCAACATTAAGGTAAAAAGAATTTAAACTAGCTGGGCTATGGGGACTCAATTGTTAGTCATTAACTTGAACGACAATCCATGCGGCTTCTTACATGAGACTCACAGACCCTGACTGTGAAACATATCCTGTATTTAATTTTATTCCTCACAACTCTGCACAGGTTATCATTATTATTATCAAATTAGACAGTACAGCTTAGGGAGGGGTCATCTTCCTGACAATCCACAGGTAAAAATACCCAGTAGAACAGGATGTTTCCAAGAGATAAACACACCACAGGCAGTGAAGCTCTCCCCACATGCGCTCACACCATGCTAGACACCAGAAAAAGAGAGCCACAGCAAACATGTAAAGGCACAGCAGAAGCGAAAGACATTCTTTGGGGGTCTGTAGTTCTGTGGACTTGCCTAAACGAGATTGGCCCATCAGAGGATTCCCTTCTGCTGGGCTGACACCTGGAACTTTCACTGCAACTTGGGGCGCCTCCGGCATGGCCCACAGGCAACTTCCCTCACTTGTGTGAGGTTGGGGTCTCTCTCTTTCGTCTGTCAAAGGCTCTGGGCCACCTGTCTGATGTCCTGGAGATGACATGCTCTAAATTGCAGGTAAGAGAGATGTAAAGTGATGGAAGAAAAGTAGAAATACCTTGGTTCATCTGTGTTTGAAACCTGCTTCAGGCACAGCTGTATCCAGTCCCAAGGATAGACACAGTAATCCTCCCTGCCTGTTGTCAGACAGGTTTCTGGGGTAGCCCAGACTCACATTCCCATAGTTTACTTTCCTAATAAGAAAGAATTTCTTGCCGGGCAGTGGTGGTGCACGCCTTTAATCCCAGCACTCGGGAGGCAGAGGCAGGCGGATCTCTGGGAGTTCGAGGCCAGCCTGGTCTACAAGAGCTAGTTCTGGGACCGGCACCAAAGCTACAGAGAAACCCTGTCTCAAAAAATGCCCCCCAAAAAAGAAAGAATTTCTCTGGTCCAGGTGTGGTGCTGCAGACCTTTAATTTCAGCACTAGGGAGGTAGCGACAAGCTAATCTCTGAGTTCAAGGCCATCAGGTCCTGCTTATCAGCACACCAGAATGTTTCCTTGTTTTCTTATCCACCTGTTCTTTGAATCTATCAACTTCCTCCTGTATGCTAGGAAGGCTACCAGGCACTAGAAACCAAAAAAAAAAAAAAAAAAAAAAGGAAAAAGGTGAGGAAACATGGTCCTCAGAGCATCCACAAAGAGATAGCACTGTTAGCACCTTGGCCTGATGTGGGATTCCCCTCTGTATGCTGTGAATATCACTGGTTAATAAAGAAGCTGTTTTGAGCTTGTGATAGGGTAGAACAGAGATAGGTGGGGAAAACTAAACTGAATGCTGGGAGAAAGAAGGATGGAGTGAGAGAGAAGTCATGTAGCCCCGCTAGAGAAAACGCTGGAACTTTACCCGGTAAGCCACAGCATTGTGGTGATACACAAATTAGTGGAGACAGGTAAATATATGATGTAAGAGCCGAAAATACACTTAAGCTATTGGCCAAACAGTACTGCAAATAATAGTTTCTGTGTAGTTATTATTGGTCTGAACTGCAGAGCGGCCAGAACGACCAAGCGGCCTACCTTACAACACTAGCCTCTCCCCCAGGGAGGTTCAACCCACACTGTTGACCTCCATAACTGTGAGAAGTGTTCAGGGACTTCGATGGCCACCATTGAAAACTGAGGAAGGAGGGTCACCCTCTACTGAGGGGTGCAGATAGCAGATGCCGGTTCCTCAGGTGACTCCCATTGGGGAGAGAGCTGGCAGAGAAGAGGGAGGATTTGAGCAGCATCTGGATAGAAGTTCGAACAGCCTTACATGAGCCCCCATGTGGCTGTGTTTAGCATAATTTCCCCTGGCGTGTAAGCGTGCCATTTGGTTGTTGCTGCGGTGGTAAATAATACAAGATGCCCCGCTCTGTACATCACTGTACCAGCAATACCAGGCACTTCGGCTCAGCTCTCGGTGCACTGAGTTCAGTGCTGAGACATCCTGCCCTCTCGGCAGAGAATAGGGGGCAGCAGTCTGGTGAGGGAAGGGTCTCTAAGAGATGCAGGAGCCTCCTGCAGGGCCTCATGGGCTGAATTAAGGTGTAGAAACTTTTTTTTTTTTTTTAATTTTCAAGACAGGGTTTTTCCGTAGCTTTTTGGTTTTTGGTTCCTGTCCTGAAACTAGCTCTTGTAGACCAGGCTGGCCTCGAACTCACAGAGATCCGCCTGCCTCTGCCTCCCGAGTGCTGGGATTAAAGGCATGCGCCACTTTATCCTCAGCACAGTGATGAGTCACTGAACATTTGACTTAGGTTTAAAGAGCTAAGCCCAGCCTGACTTAGCAAGCCTGGCTCTGGTCAGCATCTTTACTGTAGATTTCTAAGGCAAAGGGTTCAGATGGTTTTGGTCACTATAGCAATGGCTGCGTGGACACAAACAGTTATGATAACGAAGCTACAAACTTGAGCACTGGGGGATATAAAGGGAACCGGTTCTGGGTGAGCTTTACTGGAAAACATTCAGCCCACACAAAAGGTCTGATGTGTGAAAAGGGTCCTGTCATGAGTATGAACGAAACCCAGGGACCACAGAGCCAGGATGCTGGTGCCATAGCAACCCTGGTCCAAAGGGCTTCTCTTCTGTATATTCAACAGGACCCCAAGGAGCATAGGGCAGAGGCAGGGAGGTCAGAGGCCATGTGAAGAGGGCCTCTGTCCACTGGCATTGCATAATCACCCTCTTCTTTTAATGTGATAAACCCTGGCCCCAGCAGAACCCGGCATCATCCTCATTTTGAAGATGAGGAAACCGAACACAGAGGGATGGTGCTGGCTGCTGTCACACTGATGCCAGACACTGGTGTCATCTGGGCAGAGAGCTCTGCCTAGCCCCTTCCACCCTGTGAGCTTTGCAGCTTGGACAGTGATGTATCCTGGCAGTTGGGAGGTAAGGAATGCCACAAAGTCATTGTAAACATAGCAGCTTACAGCTCTGCTCCAGGGAAAGGTTTCCCCAATGTTAACAGCTCTGCCCGGGAAGGGCGGGGGAGGGTTTTCCAGTGACGTTGCTACAGCTCTGGCCAGGTCCAGTGAAGTGTTACATACAGCGCCGTTCTGCTTAAGGGAAAGTTTCCCCAGCTACAGTGTTACAGCTCTGCTTAGGTTCCCCTGCGTGTAACAACTCTGCTCAGTTAAGGAACTGTTACCAGTCTACTTGGCTCTGCCCTGGCTCAGGCTCCAGAGAAAGTTGTTACAGATGGGTTTAGCTCAGTTGAAAATGTCATACCACACAACAAACCTCACTCAAGAGATTTTTTTGGGAAGGAAGAATTCAGGAGGGTGGCTGTCTCCGGGATGAGGCTTTAGCAAACTGAACAGGGTATAGATCTTTATAGGATTTCTGGGAAGCGGGGTGGGGTGGGATAGGGTGAGTTACAGAGTTTTCCAGGGTGGCTTGGGGTTGGTGGATTTTTGTGCACAGGGGCTCAGGGATTGGTGGGATTACATGGTCAGGGATTGGTGGGGTGGGGTTTTGTACTCAGGAACATCTAGGATTAGTGGGATTTCAATCCCTGTTCCCAAGTCAGGGTCAGGGTGTTTTTCCTTGGTCCTGTTTATTCCCACCTGGTTTAAAGAGAATGATTCCAGCCGGGCGATGGTGGCGCACGCCTTTAATCCCAGCACTCAGGAGGCAGAGGCAGGCGGATCTCTGGGAGTTCGAGACCAGCCTGGTCTACAGAGCTAGTTCCAGGACAGGCTCCAAAGCTACAGAGAAACCCTGTCTCGAAAAACCAAAAAAAAAAAAAAAAAAAAAAAAAAAAAAGAGAGAGAGAGAGAATGATTCCATAGACTGAAGTGGGAAGATCATGAGTTCGATGTTAACCTGGGTTTCACAGTGAGACCCTGCTCAAAAAAAAAAAAAAAAAAAAAAAAAAAAAAAGTAAGGAGAGAGAAAGGAGAGAAGGGTAGGGTACTGGAAAGGAGGGAGACCCTAAAATGTCTCTAACTTGGAGCCGGCTCCCAAAGTCTGAGCATCACCAACCGACTTCTGGAAAGCCGAAAGTGAGACGCTGTTGACCGAAAGTTGCCGAGCGGTCTCGGAGATAGAAGAGCTTCGGGAAGGGCCAAGTCGCGCGTCGGGCCGAGCAGAAGAGGAGCGGGGGTGGTGTCGTGTGGCACAGAAGCGACGATTTCCGAAGCGAGCGCAAGCCGTGCTGCGGGGGACAAACCGGAGGTGGAGGTCGAGCCGTCCTCAGAGAGGGAGGGCAGAGCCGGCTCGTCCTTAGCGGCTTGGAGCTGCTGTAGCAGGGCGCCGAGGCGCGCATCTTCCGCGGCCGCTTTAGGGCCGCGCGGCGGTGGTGAAGCATCGCTTCCCCAAGAGCTTCTGGCATCCGGCGCTGGAGGCGCGGCTCGGCCGGCGGAGGACGGTGCAGGAGGCGCGGGCGCTGCTCCGTTGTTCGCGCTGGTGAGGCAGACGGGAAGGGGGTGGACGGGGCTCCGAGGCCCGGGAGATGGGGCGGACGGGACGGGACGGGACTGAATATGGCTCCGAGACCCAGGAGGTGGTGGAGCACACCTTTTATCCTAACACTCTTAAAGGCAGAGGCAGGAGGATCTCTGTGAGTTCGAGGCCAGCCTGGTCTACAGAGCGAGTTCCAGGACACACTCTAAAACTACACAGAGAAACCCCGTCTCGAAAAATAAACAAACAAAAAGTACCGGGTGCCCTGACAGGCGCGTATCTGGAGCCAGGATTCAGATTTTACCCGTGCTGCTTCCCGTGTGGCCCTTTTGTAAGTTGTCTTGCCTCAGTTTCCTCAGCTGTAATGTGAAATCATAGTCGAGGTCGCATCTCAGGATGTACATCACGTTTGTATGTTGCCATGGCATTCAATAAACGTCAGACTTCATTAAATAGTTTCTTTTTTGTTTGTTGTGCCTTTCTTGGACCTCACTACCTTGCCTGCCATAAAGATCTGCCTGCCTCTGCTTCCCAAGTGCTGGGATTTAAAGCGTGAGTCACTACTCCTGGGTGTTTATTTTTTTCTTTAAAACATCTTTTGGTTCCCCGCGAGAAAGCTTTGTCCTCCAGAGAAACTAGGCACAAAGAGGGAAAATGTCCAAAGTTCCGCAGACAACCAAGTGTCCTGGCTTTGTAGCTGGGATCTGGGCCTTTCTCTTTTACACTCCTTCGGTTTTCTCCTTAGTGGTTGATAGGTGCCAGGAGCCTTGGGAAGGAAGCTCAGCAGTGAACAGGCCAGCACTTTCCTGTCCTAGCAGACGCAATGGAACTTTAAAGTAGTGTCCATATTTTCTGTTTCACCTTCTTTTGTAAGTTTTATCAGACAGAGGTGGTGGCTACCCTATTGACAGGTCTCCAGTTTCTAGGAAAGTGTCCTGGACGCGGTTAGCATTCAGGAGAGACTCCTAGAATTAATTGGAGCTATTGTTACTGCATTAACAATGTCAGAGACCGAGATATAGAGAAGCTAATGGAACCTTGAGGTTTTACCACTAAAAGGAGGAAACTGGGATTTGAACCTGCCTGTCCTGGGAAAAAGATGGGTCTGTAAGATGACATGCTGCTTAGCCTCCTGCTAGTCAGGTGGCCCTCAGACTGGAGAATGCTTTCCCTTCTGGATTCTGTTTCCTTTTTTTTTTTTTTTAAAGGAGTAGCAATGAATTCCAGTCCTAAGGTGACTTGAGAAAGAGGAGCAAGCTTTGACACTTGCAGACGCACCCTGGGCTGGGCCATAGTCCTGAGGGACCTGAGCAGGGCTTGGGCAGGGCTTGGGCAAGCTTCTGGGTAAGTTCTATCATTCCCACCATATTCCTCAACCCTGCTCCAGGGTAAGTAGATTTAGACTAAAAACTGGCCCTACCTGAGCAGGTGACGCCTCCTTCATACAGAACGCACTCACTAGCACCTGTGTCGCCATTGCAGGTATAGCTGCCCCGGTTGTCTTCTTCGTGGACTATGCTTCTAACTGCTTATATATGGAAGAAATCGAAGACTCGGTGACTGTTCGAGATTATATTCAGTCCACTATGGAGACCGAAAAAGACCCCCAGTGCCTCCTGGACTTGGCCAGGAGAATCGGGCAGGTTCTGGCTAGAATGCATGACGAAGACCTCATTCACAGGGACCTCACCACCTCCAACATGCTCCTGAAGCGGCCCCTGGAGCAGCTGAACATCGTGCTCCTCGACTTCGGGCTGAGTTTTGTTTCCGGACTGCCGGAAGATAAAGGCGTCAACCTCTATGTCCTGGAGAAGGCCTTCCTCAGCACCCACCCCCACACCGAGACTGTGTTTGAAGCCTTTCTGAAGAGCTATGGTACTTCATCCAAAAAGTCCGGTCCAGTGCTGAAGAAGTTAGATGAAGTGCGCCTGAGAGGGAGAAAGCGGTCCATGGTCGGGTAGCAGAGTTGCTATAGTAACTGTCTCCCGGTGAGAATGCTGTGGATGCGGCTGGGCTCGGCAGTGGGGTCGTTGTTAAGTGGCCTGCGATCGTGCTGTGTCACCGTCACCTGCGGTTCACTGTTCTCAGGAGCTTAATGTGCACAAGGCCTGGTCTAGGCAGAACTGGGTGTTGATATCTTCTTTGTATTCTAACAAAGCTTGCCTGAAGGTCAGAGGGCAGAGCTAGCCACTAGTTAACCATAGAGGTCTGGAGGTCTGTATAGACAGGAAGTGATATGGCTGGGCCGAGAGAGAGAGGACTATAAGGTGAGAGGAGACAGGAGCTCAGCCCTTTTGGTTAAGGATTTTGTAGAGGTAAGAACTCTAGTGCTGACTGCTCTGCTTCTCTGATCTTTCAGCTTTCACCCTCTAGTGTTTGACTCTGGGTTTTTATTATTAAGATCAATTAGAACTCAGGATATATCTAGTGCCCAACTTTAGGGCATGAATTCACGAAAAGGCCGCTTGCCTATGGCTTTGCAGCCACTGGCACACACCAGAACTACACGCAGGGGCTCCCACTGGAATTACTGTCTCACCGGCTAAGCTTTTCTCCCAATTTTCCCCAAGCCTCTGAGCAAGTTTGGAATTTTTTGTTGCAGCCTCTCTGCAGCAAACTCCACAGGCCCCAAGCGCCAGAGGCAGGTGGGCTTCAAATGTTGCAGACAGACTTACTCCTTTATACTAGTTGGCTCTGGCTTTAGGCAGCTCCTGCTGCAGGCTCCCACCACTCTTCAGACAGCCGGCCCCCTCTCCCCTGTGGGTTGTGGGCTCCCCCATACCCCTTCCTTGGACTGATGCCGGCACACTAGGTAGCTGCCTTGACACCTGCTCAGGCTTCTGCTGTTATTGGGACCACTACACGCTCTCAGCTCACGGCTGCACGCCAGCAATTGCACTGTCCCCAGCCAGGCTGTGCACCGCCTGTGTGCTCCAGTTAGATGTGCTGCACAGTCTTCGGCTCCACTGCCGTCACCATCAGATTTGATGAGACAACTGTCTTAAAGGGAGGAATTAGTTAAAAGAGAGGTTTTTTTTCCCACGTTAAAAAATGGGAAACACTGTTACAATGGAAAGAGTTAAGTCTGTATGTTTACACAATGCATGGTTTAAATTTGGAACAATCAAATGAAGAGATAACCAACCTGGATTGACATAATGTTAATTATCATTTTGATCATCGTTATTGTTGGTGGGGATTGGGCTAAGTTCGGCTGAAGCAGGGGCTTAGAGGCTACAGCAGCTCCTGGTGTTCCCGTCCTCTCATTTGACACAGTAGCTCATTTTCTTAAGAAACCGCCCTCCCTTCCTATTCTACACTGTGTGCAGAGGCAGCTCCGGCAGCCCTGGAGAGGCCCTGCCAAGACAAACAGAAACCACATCTTGACACCTCTGGCTTCTGCAGTGTCTGAAATAGTTACATTTGAACATGTCCTCAGTGCAGATGGCACACACAAATACAGCACAGCTGAGATGGCTGATGGGACGAGTCCGTGACAGCAGGAAAGATGGGTGATGAGAACAGACGCACTCTGACTTTGAAGAAAATCTGCAAGTCCTGTCACAGTGATGTTTCTGCTTTGAGCCTGCTCTCAACTCTGGTGGGCCTGGAGGGGTATGTTTGCTGTTGTCGAGATGTCTCAGCCATAAAGAGCATGTGCTGCCCTTCGAGAACCTGAGTTCTCAGCTCCCACATTGGGTAGCTCCCAGCCTCCTGTGTCCCCCAACCCCCTTGGACCCCACTGGCACATTCATTCATGTGCACATGTCCATTACAGACACACATCTGGTTGTCCTGAAACTCACTCTGGAGACCAGGCTGGCCTCGAACTTAGAGATCCACCTCTCCTCTACCTCCTGTATGCTGGTATTAAAGGTGTGTACCTACTGCTGCCTGCCTTAAAATATTTTTAATATTTTAATATTATTTTAGAATTTTAAAACAAAAAATGCAACCTTGTCTCAAAAAAACAAACAACAAAGAAACTGTTTCTCAGTGTGGGGAAAGCAGCTGAGCAGTGATGCAGGAGCAGGCATCCAAGGGCCCGAGGAGACAGGCTGTCCAGCATGGCAGGAGAACAAGGAGAGCCTTTGTGTGCCAGGGAGGGAGCAGACAGCCTGCTGGAAAGTCAGGCATGTGCCCAGACACCAGACCTTAGGACTGGCTTCCTTGCTATGTGGGGACATTACTCAGGAAAGGGAGACCAGGGAGAAATCCATTAATGCAAGAGGAAGAAAACAAAACAAAAAGGTGCCAGATTCTGTCTTGTGTGAATGCTGAGATATTCTCTTCAGAATCAGCCTAACTTTCCAAAATGCCAGAGACCTCCCCAGGTTCAGGACATTTCTCATTCAAACCATAACCCATATTAAAATGTATTTGTTTATCTGGATCTCATGTTTGCATACTTAATCACCTCAGGAGAAGAGAGGGACAAAATCTACGAATTACTTCCCTTATTGCTTTAACTATCTGACAAAGAGATTAAGGTAAGAAGGGTTCTATCGAGTCTCTTTGGGGTCCAGCCCCAAGATTCTCTTCAGGGTTCAGATCAGACGCTACGGCAAGTAAAAAGCACTTTTTTCTTAGGATATCAGAAGGCAACTAAGAGATTCAGGCCCTAGTACAATCCCTGAGCAGGGAAGTAGTAACTTCTAGCCTAGAAACATGCCATGACTACTTCTGGACCTCAGCCCAGGGAAGTAGTTACCTCTAGTATACAGGCAAAACCTCTCCCTGAACCATGACATCATGGAGTCATCCCTAAAATGGGAGGAGCCAACCAGCAGGCACCATCGCATAGGGGGCAGCCAATCCCAAGCCTGTAAACTTGGAATTCCCCAAACTTTCCCTACTACAACCCCCCCACACACACACTTCTTGGGGTCTCTCCTATTCTGCTCCTGCTACTGTTGTTGCTACTCAGATGGACAGGAAGGCTTGAGTTAACTCACAATAAAGACTCTTTGCTTTTGCATCAGATTTGGTCTCCTGGTGGTTTCTTGGAGTTCCAGACTTTGGGCATAACATAATGAATGAGCTCTGTCATGCTGTGTTTTCCCAAATCAGTCTCTTTATTGTTCCGCCTCTATTCTAATTCTCCTGTCCCACTTCTAGTGTCTCCTAGCTTCTCCTCTAGCCTAAAAATTCTCTCTCCATGTGGACCTTGAAGCAATGAAAAAGTTTCCAAGCTGGATGGGTGGCACACGCCTTTAATCCAAGCACTTGGGGGGCAGAGGCAGAGGCAGACAGATCTCTGTGAGTTCGAGGTCAGCCTGGTCTACAAAGCGAGTTCCAGGACAGGCTCTAAAAGCTACAGAGAAATCCTGTCTTAAAAAAACAAAAAAAGAAAAGAAAAAAAAAAAGAAAAGAAAAGAAAAAGATTACAAGAGTTACCTCTCATTGGTCAAAAGCACATTCCTTTTGACCTTTTGGGTAAGTGATAAGGAACCAAGCCATTAACTATGGCAACCAAGCTTGCAAGGTTTCAGGAGTAAGAGTGTGATCAGAGCCCAGTGGCACAGTGTCCATAGGTCTTTTATCAGCTAGACTTGGCAAGCAAAACATTAGCATGTTTTCCTTAGGGTGCTTTGTGTAGCAACCTTGGTTGGACATATGTGACTCTAACCTTGTGCAAAACTGTAAAGATTTTTTTTTAATTTATTTATTTATTATGTGTACAACATTCTGCTTCCCTCACACCAGAAGAGGGCACCAGATCTCATTACAGATGGTTGTGAGCCATCATGTGGTTGCTGGGAATTGAACTCAGGACCTCTGGAAGAGCAGTCAGTGCTCTTAACCTCTGAGCCATCTCTCCAGCCCCCTGTAAAGATTTTTTTAAGATTTATTTTTAAAGATTTATTCTGTATACAGTGTTCTGCCTGCATGTCCACCTGCAGGCCAGAAGAGAGCACCAGATCTCATTACAGGTGGTTATGAGCCATCAAGTGGTTGCTGGGAATTGAACTCAGGTCCTCTGGAAGAGCAGTCAGTACTTTTAACCTCTGAACCATCTCTCCAGCCCAAGGTTTATTTATTATGTGTACAGTGTTCTGCCTATATGTCTGTCTGCAGGCCAGAGAGGGCACCAGATCTCATAATGGATGGTTGTGAGCCACCATGTGGTTGCTGGGAACTGAACTCAGGACCTCTGGAAGAGCAGCCAGTTCTCTTAACCTCTGAGCCATTTCTCCAGCCCCCGTAACTGCAAAGTTTTAAACTTATGATCAATTTACAAAAAGCCTTTAGTCTAGTTTGAAATTTTTCTGAGGTAAAAATGAGCTGATTGTGTGCAGTGAGTCTGAGCAAAAGGAATAAAACAGGTTTTTAAGTACTACAGTCCTCACGGGCAAATAGATCTAGTTATGAGGCATGTCCCAGTATAGATACTATATATCAAAATCATGCAGTTTAATGAAAAGTCATCTTCCTGACCACCTGTGCCCATAAGATGAGATGTCATCATGAGATTACATATATACATCACACGAGATTACACACTACAGTGCTGGTATTGGGGAGACACCAAGCTATTTTAACAAAAATGAGCATCAGTTTCCAGAGTCAACGGTCCTGCAGGCCTTTCCTGGACAGGATTCCCCTCCATCAGAGAGTCACTCCTCTGGTGGGTTGAAATCTGAATTATCAGTTGCCATATGCTATATATTTCCATGGCCTCCGACAGGGTTCACTTTGGCTCAGAGGCTGAGAGGATGCAGTTCATGGTGGGAAGGCACAGTAGTGACCTCAAGTGAAGGTGGCAGGCTTTTGTAATGATGGGGTCAGGTGTTCAGCTTGCTTTCTCCTTCGGCAGCTACATGGCGTCTCCTCGACTCTGCCTATTCTTTCTCTACATCCCTGTTTGGATTTTCCACCTGAATTTACTCTGTTAAGCCATTGGCTGAAAGTATCTTCTTTATTAACCAATGGCAATAAAACATATTCACAACATACAGAGGGGAATCCCACATCACTCATAGGTGATTCCAACTCCAATCAAGTTGACAATGAACATTGACTGACAGGGACGGAGAACAAGGGAGAGATGGACAAACAACAACGTGATCGCAGATAGCATGTAGTAAGAAAAGGCAGACTGGAGAGGAGCCAGTGATTACTGACCTGGACTAGGAGAGAGGGAGGAAAATGCTGGGAAGGAAGCAGTCTATCCAGGGGCTGCATCAAAGGGAGCAGCCGCAGTCTCCCCTAGTCCACCAAGAGCTAAGGGGTCATTGCCTCCACACAATAAAGTCCCACCCAGCACCAGAGGAAGGAGAGTGTTCAATTAAGACTGCTGCTGGCGGGCCAGTGAGATGACTTCAGCAGATAAAGATGCCTGCTGCCAAGTCTGATGGCCCAAATCACCAGGGCAGCCAGAGCTGTTCCACAGAGAAACTCTGGTCTTGAAAAACCAAACCAGACCAGACCAAACCAAACCAAACCAAAACAAAACAAAAAACCTCCTCACTTCTGGTTCCATCCACTCTGGGAATTCACCCTCCCAAGAGAAGTGTCCACAGTGCCGCAAATCTCCAATCCACAGGAACTAGAAGGTGATAAATGCCTCATATTTTGTTCTTTTTTATTCACAGTTTTTTTTAAGGCAGTGTCTTGCTATGTAGCCCAGGCTGGCCTCAAACTTGCAGCGGTTCTCCTGCCTCAGCTCTCCAGAGTGCCAGAATCATAGGTGTGAACTACCATGTCTGGTTTCATTTAGGTTATTCTTTTTATTTGTTTATTTTGGGACAGAATCTCTCTCCGTGGCCCTGTCTGTCCTAAAACTCACTATGCCGATCAGGCTGACCTCAAATGCTCAGATATCTGCCTGCCTCTGCCTCCTGGGTGCTAGGATTAAAGGCATACATCACCATACGCAGTTATTATAACTATTAATTTTTAATCTGACCAAGTTGCCCAAGCTAGCCTTGAACTCACTCTCCTTCTGCTTGGCGTCTGAGTAGGTGGCATCACAGATGTGCATCTGGCTCTGATGCATAATTTTAAACCATTAATTATTCATATCACTTGTTGTATAGCAATAAATAGTACACAACAGTTAGATACTGTCTTTTCAAATTAAGCTCATCGCAAGTAAGAAAGTGGTCAGGATAATGTGGAAGCAGGTGATGAAGGAGGGTTTTCAGATGGGATGGGAGGCCTCCTGTTGTGACACTGAGCTGAGAACAGAGATGACAGGAAGGGGTTAAAGGCATGCTCACAGTCTCAGTAGGTAGTATGCATCTCACTTCATACTTCCAGGAACAAATTTGAAAAGAAACTCATAGATAATAGCATCTTCCTACACTCATAGTTTTAATAAATGATAATGACCTTAAAAGATAAGCCAAAAGAAAGCAGTGTATAATTTACTAATTTTATTTTAATAGATCAACAGGCACAATTACATTGGAAGACAGGATGGAGCTGCCACCCACAGGCAGCATCTGCCAGCCCCACCCACTGCAGCTGCAGCTACGGACCCACCAGTACCGCACCAGTCACTAGGAGGAACGATGGTGCTCAGTTGTCAGGTGATGGTTAGTTACTTCAGTCTCTGACAAGGGGTAACTGAAGGGAGGAAGGGTTTGTTCAGCCTCCAATGTGAGAAGGGCTACAGTCCATCATGTCACACTGGTAGTCCACAAGCAGAGAGCAGACAGGAAGAGAGGCCAGTCTATAAAACCTAGAGCCCCAAGCCGGGCGGTGGTGGCGCATGCCTTTAATCCCAGCACTCGGGAGGCAGAGGCAGACGGATCTCTGTGAGTTCGAGACCAGCCTGGTCTACAAGAGCTAGTTCCAGGACAGGCTCCAAAACCACAGAGAAACCCTGTCTCGAAAAACAAAAAACAAAACAAAAAAACCTCGAGCCCCAGCTGGTGGTGGTCACACATATCTTTAATCCCCACATTCAGGAGGCAGAGGCAGGCAGATCTCTGTGAGTTCGAGGCCAGCCTGGTCTACAGAGCAAGTTCCAAGGCAGACAGGGAGGGCTGTTACACCCCCACTTCCACTCCTTCAGCAAAGCTCCACCTTAAAGATGGCTCAGCCTTCTGAAAGGAATGGCCCCCACTTGAAACACATGATCATTGTGCTTTCAAACACATCAGGTGGCAAGCACTGTGCGGTGAGATTCCAGACAAAATGTCATGGCCCCTTGACTTACGATGAGAGTTGTATTTCTGGAGAGCTTTACAGTGTTCAAATTATGGCTGGGAGTAATGGGACGCACCTGGAATCCCAGCACCTGGGGAGCAGAGGCAGGAGAATCGAGAGTTCAAATCATCCTCAGCTACATATCGAGTTCAAGGCTAATCTGGGTTACATGTGACCCTGTCTCTAGAAGGGAGGATGGACCCAAGCTATGCAAAATATACTGTGTGCTTTTATGCAACGTAGACTCGGTTCCTAGGTCCTGTCCCTGTTAATTCACTCCTCAGCTCCAGCGCTGTCCAGCCACATGGCACATGCAATCCTTGTTTTATGGGCTGACCCAGATCTGGATGGTATAATTCCGGCAAAATGCTGGCTGTGGCCCAGGCCTGCAGCCCCAGCTACTCAGGAAGCTGAGACAGGACATCACAACTTCAGGCCCACCTTGAGTTCAAGACCTATGTAATCTGGTGAGAACCTGTCTCAAAGTAAAATATAAAACAAAGACTGAGGGTGTAGCTCTCTGATATATCACTTGCCAAGCACATACATGGGTTCAACCCCCATTACCCCACCCCCAAATTTCAAAACACCTCTGGAGACCTTGGCCTTTATAGAGAAGCACTGATTGAAAGGCGCAGGAGTTCAGAAGCCAATCTCTCTCTCTCTCTCTCTCTCTCTCCCTCCCTCCCTCCCTCCCTCCCTCCCTCCCTCCCTCCCTCCCTCCCTCCCTCCCTCCCTCCCTCTCTCTCTCTCTCTCTCTCTCTCTCTCTCTCTCTCTCTCTCTCTCTCTCAGTTTTTGGGACAAGGCTTCTCTTTGTAGCCCTGGCTGTCCTGGAGCTCATTCTGTAGACCAGGCTGCCCTCAGACTCAGACTCCACCTTCCTAGGATTAAAGGGATGCATCACCATCACCTGGCTAAAGGCCAAAGTCTTAAAGGGACACGAAGGAGCCTAGAGCGGTCTGCCATCCCCAAGAAAGAGGAAAAGATGGGAGATGAGGTCTGAGAGCTTAGGGGGCCCATGCCAGCTTGTCACCGTAGAATGGTATTGAGAGTCAGCTCCACAGCTAACAGGGAGCCACCTCTGGGTTTTAAGTAGAGGGGTGGCATGATCTTCATAGTGGATGGCAGATCATATAGTGTATAAAGGGAGAAAGGAGACCAAGGCATGAGACAGGCAGGGTTTCTTTACTGTCACTCAAGCCTAGGGAAACCAGAGGTTCCCAGACACCTGCCTGACAAAGGGAAGTGCAGGTCTCTATTGATTTTCTTAGGGGAACAGGGTTAAAGTTTGGCAGTTGTCCGTTCATTATTCATGCAATTTTTGGGCTGGGGGTGTGGCTCGACTGATAAGAGTACTTGCCTAGCATGTAGGAACTCTGGACTTGAGCTCCAAAACTATGTAGACGAGGCACGATAGCATGTGTCTGGAATCCCAGCAGTGGAGAAGAGGCAAGAAGATCAGAAGTTCAAGGCCAACCTGAGCTTTGTGAGACCCTGTCTCAGGGATAAAAGAGAGATGTTCTTGCCCACACACATCTTGGCTTTGCGTTTGGCGGGCACAGAGTGCTCAGGAAGTGTTGTGTTGCTCTCATAGCTGTCCTCTTCCAGCTGTGGTTGAGTCTGGGCCTTTCATATAACAAGGCTGAAAGACTGGGGGTGTTTGATTTGTGAAGGGTGAAACACAAGAATCACATATTGTCCAGTGGGCATGAGGTCAAGTCCGTCTTGGATTGTTGTCTTGGATAAAACATTTCCCAGCTTATTAACTGAATAGAATCTGGCTCAGTGGTTGAGTTAGTTAACAGGGCCAGATATGGTCTGAAGCTGGAGCTACCCAGAGTTTTGTTCCATCTCAGATACCCATCAGGTCCTGCAGCTCTAGTAAGGAGTCACCACTGTAGCAAAAGTGGCCTTTGGGTGTCTTCAAAAGTAACCAGGCAACTGTTACCATAAGGCACACAGCAGTGTCATCCGCAAGGAAGCTATGGGGACGCTCATAATGCATCGCTCCAAAATTGATGACATTTAGGTCAACCAACAGGTGACTTTTTTTTTTTTTTTTTTTTTTTGGTTTTTCGATACAGGGTTTCTCTGTAGCTTTGGAGTTTGTCCTGGAACTAGCTCTTGTAGACCAGGCTGGTCTCGAATTCACAGAGATCCGCCTGCCTCTGCCTCCTGAGTGCTGGGATTAAAGGTGTGCGCCACCACCGCCCGGCTCAACAGGTGACTTTTGTCCTCAGAGCTTGTCTGTGTGCTCTCTGGGCTGATCTGGGGGCTTCGAAGGGCATTGTATGGAACAAGGCTCCCCCTTGGCAACAGTGCCCCCGTCTTTGCTTGTTTGCCTGTGACCCTCCCTGGTGTAGGGTCTGTCACTCTCCCTGGTGTCTTGTCAAGGCTGTTGAAAGTATCCTCTCAACAACCAGCAGTTAAGGACGTTGAGCTTGTTTGCCTTTGGTTCCCTCACACTGAGCCCTAAATGTCTCAGTCTGACCTCCCTGCAGGATACACAGCTCAAAACGTAACTTTTCCACCTGGTGCTGTAGTTTGAGAATTTCACACATCCATGTATTTGTTCATTCATTCATTCGTTCACTCATTCATTTATTCAAGGCATAAGGATCAAGAGATTCCAGTGGTTGACTGCTGTGTAACAAGCACCCTCCAAGCTATAGTGACCGAGTGTTTGCTGTTTCCCTCCAGTATATGGGTTTTCTTTTTTTTTTTTTTTTTTTTTTTTTTTTTGGTTTTTCGAGACAGGGTTTCTCCGTAGCTTTTGGTTCCTGTCCTGGAACTAGCTCTTGTAGACCAGGCTGGCCTTGAACTCACAGAGATCCACCTGTCTCTGCCTCCCGAGTAGTATATGGGTTTTCTGAGCAACTCTGCTGATCTCACTAGAGTGTCTCATGCTGTTGTATTCTCCTGCTGAATACAGGTTGGCTGAGGGCTGGCTAAAGCTGGGAAAACTGGGTTCTCTCTATGTGCCCTTTGTTCTGGGACTCTTCTGAGAATCATACAACACCCTGCCAAGGAAGGTACGGGCCAGGCCTCCCTGTGCCCAGCCTCACACCCTGCCTCTCCGTGGGTCAGGACAGTCATGAGGGGAGCCCAGGCTCAGGGGCGTGGAGAAACGGACTGCTTCCTATTGACAGGAGCTTCGAAGTCACATTGGAATCAATGGACTCTGCAGTCTTGAAATGTTCCGCCTGGCTCTGGACCACGTCCAGGGACCGAGCCCAACAAAATGGCAAACACTAAAGGTCTGCAAATGCCGTTAGAAACACCAGCTAGGGAGACACAGGTAACAGGGGATGTTTGAGCTGAGCATTTGAACGTGCTGGCATGGGTCATTCCCAAAATTACCATGAGGAATAACCATTTGCTTGTGAGCCGAAGAATCAAGGCTGCCCTATGGGGAGGCAGGCGGGGGGCATCAGTACTGCCAAGACATTAGTACTGTTGAGCCATGGAGTGGAAACTGCCCTGGGGTCAGTGCCCCTATCTTCTACTCGGGTACAGCCCATGCCACACCGGCCCTCTGAGTCAGTTTCTTCTCCTGTCAAGTGCTCCAAAGGCTCCTGTCTTGTCCTCCATCCTGTGAGAACGCGAGGCTGATGAAAACTGATCAGGAAAAAAGGGAGAGGGTCCTTCTTGGCAGTATCACCAAAGACTGCCACTTAGAAAGCAGACATTCAGGTGTACTGGCAAACTCCTACAATCCCAGTTGAGTGGTGTGTGTGTGTGTGTGTGTGTTTGTGTGTGTGATATGACATTGAGTTCAAGGTCAAGGTCAGCCTGGGGCACATAGTGGGGCTTGTATCAAAAACAAACAAACAAACAAACAAAAACCCCAAAGCAGCAAGTAAACAAACTCCTAACCAAGATGGCGCTGTGTGCCCTTCATCCCAGCACTAGCAGAGACAGGATTAATGCAAATTCAAGGCCAGCCTGGTCCAGAGTTTCATGCTAGCCTAAACTACAAAGTAAGACCCTGTGTAAAAACAAAAACAAAACAGACAAACAAAAACAAACAAAAAAATCAAGCTGAAGCCTCCAAATTACCCAACTAGGAGCTGTCTCCCCTGGGGCAACAGGACTGGTTTGGCTTCTTGACAGGGATGCAATCCTGAAGGGCTGGTCCGCTACTAATAAACCTGACCTTCCCTTCACCTCACCACTCCTCTTCTCACTCCCTTTCTTTTCCTCCTCTCTCCCAGGAAGTTCTTTCCAGATTTCCTCGCTTGCTCCCCTTCATCCATTCCAGTGCCATCTTTCTCCACTTTTTCTCTCTGCCTACTTTTCTGTTCCCGTCCGCTCTGCCCTATTCCCTCTCTTCCTGCTTCCTCTCATACCCACCCTCACCTCCTGGCTTCATCCTCAGCCCCGGTTTTCACTACTCCGAGCCTCCTCTTTCTGCTCACACTTTCTCTGCCCTTCCTGCATCCCCCTCCTCGTCATCTTCCTATCCTCCATCGCCTGGCTACTCCTTTCTCTTCACTGTCCCTACTCTCTGTCACCTCATTCCTTTTTCTCCCCTTTGACCTCTTGCTTATTATCACTCTCAATAATTCTTTTTTACAACTTTTTACTCTTTCCCTCTTTCTTTTTTCTCAGTTTATCTGTCTCATGCTCTCTGTCACCTCTTCCCTCCTCTCCCTTTCAGGGCTGCCCACTTCTCCACCCTTTCATCAGTGATTATCACGCCCCCTACCAGACCCATCCCACTTGGACCAGTCCTGCATCCCATGGCCTATCATCAACCCACCCCAACCGGTGTAGGCCCCGCCCAACCACAAGACCACGCCCCCCACCGCCCCGCCCCCCACATTCCCTCCCACCACGCCCCCGCAGAGCCCTGCCCTTATTCTGACCCCGCCCCCGGGCTGGCCCCCGCCCTTGGGGTCATAGGGTCGACCGACGCACAGCAGACGTAGCGACACCTCCCGTCACGTGGTCACGTGACGCGCCTCAACATGGCGGCGCCGTGGGGCCGGGCCGTCTCTTCCTGACAGGGCGGCGCGCACAGACGCGGCCAGTGCCGGCCGGGACGCCTGGTTCCTCAGCCTCGCTCTCCTGCCCGCTCGCGCCGCCGGCTTGCGGGGCTGCCGGCCCCCGCCGGCCGGGGCCATGCAGGAAAGCCAGACCAAGAGCATGTTCGTGTCCCGGGCCCTGGAGAAGATCCTAGCCGACAAGGAGGTGAAGCGGCCCCAGCACTCCCAGCTGCGTAGGGCCTGCCAGGTGGCGCTCGGTGAGTGAGCCGCCCCGGCCTGGCCCGCCCCGGCCTCCCCGCGCCGGCCGTTACCCTCGGCCTGCTGGCCTCCGCTTTCCCCAACCCGAATCCCACCCTCCCGGCTTCTTTCGCCTCCTGTCCACGGGGGAGCTGGTGTCGGGGCGGCAGAGACTGGCCCAAGGTCACCTAACAACTTGGTGACAGCCAGAGCTGGTTCTCCAGCCTCCTTGCCTAGGGCCTTGCCACGACTTCTTGTCCCGTTTCCTGGTTCCTCCCTTCAACCATCTCCTAGTCCTCAGAAGCAGTCGCCTTTGCTCTTAAGTTTTTCCTTTACCTGGGCTGTTCTGGTTGGGGTTCTCCCACGTGAGCGAGCAGAGCAGGTGAGAGAGCTGCCCAGTTGGTGCTGAGGAGCCCCAGAGGCTTAATCTGAAAATGTCCCACTGGAGAACACCCGGACTCTGAGCTCTTCGCCTCGAAGGCGTGCAGGGTGATCTATATTCTAGGCACTGGACAGTGTGCAAGACATCGCCTCATTTTAGGGTGGGTTCCTAAAATAAAGGTTCTGCCCAGCAAAGATACTTGTCTGATTTGTTCAATGCGGTGCCCTGTGCACCTCTGACAGTGTTTGGCATATAATAGTTTCTCAGTAAATATTTGCTTGTTGCATGGACCCATGGATTATGGAAAGAGAGACGTCTCTAGCGTCTAACTAGGTAAAAGCTTGGTAGTTAATACCAGCGTCAGTCTCCCGTCTTAGTTACTTATCAAGTGCTAGTGTACCAGACATTGAGGACATGGCCATGATGGGGAAATGGAGTCCTTGCTGACTCCTGTGGCGCTTACATTCTGGGAGCGCAGACAAAACAATACTAACAGTTACTGCCTTGAGATGAAAGAGCCGAAAGTGATCCAGAGGACCCGAGATCTGCTTTAGATGGGATGTGACGTTTGAGCCCACTTCTAAAAAGCAAGTCGTTGTCTACCATGTGGAGTTTCGAGAGGAAAAGTTGTGGGTGGAAAGCACCAGAACATTTGACCAGATCTATCTTCCTACTAATTCACCACCCTAAGGCCCGTGCAGTTCCATGTTAGGATCTTTGCTGCTGCTGCTGTTGTTTTTAGAGACAGGGTTTCTCCGTGTAACAGCTTTGGCTGTCCTGGAACTCACTCTGTAGACCAGGCTGGCCCCAATCTCACAAGTGCTGGGATTAAAGGTGTGTGCCTGGCGCTCTGTGGGGTCTTTCTAAAGGGACTATTTTCCTAGCACATTGAGCAAATAGAAAGGCTGCGTTTCTGTTACAGTCAAATTTCTGCGTTTGGTGCAAGGAGAGAGTTCACTTGAGACCTCAGAATGGACTTGGGATCTTTGCACTTCCCTGTGGAAGGTCTAGGCCTTGCGGGAAGCATTTGTGAGTCCTGTTGTTGTTGGGAGGAGGTGCTTGCTGCCTGTGTAATCCAGAAGCAGCTAATCTTGTGGAATTCAGGCTCTGTGGAAGGCAGTTACTCAGACCTAAAGCTTTAAAGCTTTTCTGTTTCAAAAAGCAGGGCTGAGAGTTGGGATTGGTTTTGTCAGGAATGTAGGGAAAGCATTGGAAAAGCAGCCTGTGAGTTATAATGGCAGGAGCCTCGGGGTGAAACCTGCCTGGACTCCATTCTACCCATAGTTTTAATTTCCTGTTTAGAAATTTTAATATCAAATATCATACTGCTAGGACCTACTTATAAAATCATCCTGTGGGCCATAGCATTGGTGCATTATTAGATATTCTTGGATCATGTTTTTATTTAGAAGTTCAGATTTTTGCAAGTCAGGATGTAGAAATGCACATTTGAATTACTCTACATGTGTGTCCACATGTGAGCGTGCATGCACACTACATACACATATGTATGTAAGAAATGGCTCAACAGGAAGTAATTGACTCCAGGTTATGGGAAACTGGAGGGAAGGCTCCTTGTTACCAGTGATTAGGGAATTCACACAGGACTGCTTTAAGGGAACCATCCTTTAAGAGAGTAACTGTGTGCATAGTTAGTGAAAAGACTTGCTTTCATTTCTGAGCAGTAAAAACATCACAGCGTATGTGGGGTTCCTTCACTCTGTATCTCAAGACCTTGTCTTGGGTTTAAGTAATTCCATTTAAGAAGAGAAATGTGTAGGGCTGGAAGACAGCTCAGTGGATAAAGTGCTTGCAGCATGAGTGTGAAGACCAGAGTTCAGCTCCCCACAACCCACGTGTATATAAGACAAGCAGGTGTGGTGACTACCTATAGCACAAGCACTTGGGAGGTAGAGATAGGGAGTTCTTGGGGCAAGCTGGTTAGCTAATGAGTTGAATTGGTAAGCTCTGGTTCAGTGGGAGACACTGCCTGGGGAACTGGGGAGCAATCAAGAAAGAAATCCAGCATCAACTTTGGGCCTCCGTGCACAAGGGTGAGAGTATACACTCCCACACGTGACCATGCATACTCTGAATGTGTACCACATGTATGTACAAAAAAAGAGGAAGAAATAAGGAAAAATGACTGAGTGTAGAAGTGGGTAAAGAGTATAATGCTTTTTTTAAATTTATTTTTTTTTCCTTTTTTTTTTTTTTGGTTTTTCGAGACAGGGTTTCTCTGTGGCTTTGGAGCCTGTCCTGGAACTAGCTCTGTAGACCAGGCTGGTCTCGAACTCACAGAGATCCGTCTGCCTCTGCCTCCTGAGTGCTGGGATTAAAGGCGTGCGCCACCATCGCCCGGCTTATTTTTGTCTTTCAAGACAGGGTTTCTCTGTAGCTTTGGAGCTTGTCCTGGAACTCACTCTGCAGACCAGGCTGGCCTCGAACTCACAGAGATTCGCCTACCTCTGCCTCTGCCTCCTGAGTGCTGGGATTAAAGGTCACTTCCCAGCTTTATTTATTTTTAAAGCAGGATTTTTTCTCTTGCTTTACTTTTTAAAAAGTGATTTATTTTATGTGCATTGGTGTTTTGCTGGCATGTATGTCTGTGTGAGGGTGTAGGATCCCTTAAAACTGGAGTTACAGAACAAGACAGTTGTGAGCCACCATGTGGCTGCTGGGAATTGAACCCCCAGTCCTCAAGAACAGCCAGTGTTCTTAACCACTAAACTATCTCTCCAACCCCAAAAAGTATAATATTTTTTAAAGATAATGTGTAGATTATCATTAATTTTGGTAAGAACTGTAAGTGACCAACGAAAGCTGAAGTGCTTGGATGGTAAAGAGTCCTTACCAGAAACTGTTTCTGTGACAGGTTCCTACCAGTTACAGTGGGGTGAGGAGGATGGGAAGCAGTGTTAGGGTTTCAGGGCTGTACCTCATGTCTGTGAGAAACTCTGAGCCTTCTGGGATTCAAGATCATCTGGGTTCAAATCATCTGCCTTTACTTGCCGTGTTTGTTCTTAATCTTCCACATTTGCCAGGGTTACTGTTAAGGTGAAGTTAGCTGGATGCTCAGCAGATGCATGCTGCCGTGATTGTTACCACAGAATCTAAGCACCCTGATGTGGTGCTTTTAGCCTTGGTTAGGTCTTTCAGGAGTCACTTATTGATCTGCTTGGCTTGTAGATAAAATAAATGAATGTAATTATGGGACCAGAGACCTGGCTTTAGCAGTTAAAGAGTGTTAGGATGCTGACTGCCTTTGCAGACCTGGGCTCTATTCCTATTACTCACATGGTGGCTCACAACAAACTATGGGTGCCAAGAGATCTAACACCCTCTTCCTGCCTCTGTGGGCACACACATGGTATACATATCTACATGTAGACAAACACTCATCTAAATAAAATAAAAATAAATAAATCTTTTCTAAAAAATGTGATTACATGATGGATAGGCTATGCTTGTTACATCATTAACTTGCTAAGTACAGTGAAGACAGGAGTTGTATCTTGTAAAAGCAGGGATGATCAGGGTGGAACAAGATTGGAGTGACCTAATGAGTCATCTCTCTAAATATCAAACACATAGATGGCGATCCAAATCGGGGGTGGTGTCCTTCTAACTCTGTCAGGAGAAAACAAGAGCCTGTGAGAGTATTCTTCACTCAAGGACATTGTTGCTTTGTCTCTTTAATGATGCCTGGATTGTGTTAATAAGCTCCAACCTTTCAGCCCTCAATTGGAGAATTTAATGCCATTTTTAAAGCCTTCCTTTTATAATTGTCTTACTTAGGGCCCCTTTCTCGATGATGTCTCTATATTTCTGTTCTTAAATTGTATGACATTTGGAAGGTTGACCAAAAGGAATAAAAAAATCTTAAGTGTTTTTAAATTGAATATGGAAAGATTTATCTACAGTTTAACTGAATCATCCTAACGATCCCCCCTTCTGTGTATGTGTGAGACATAGAGTATTTAATAATTTAGTATGCAGAAAGTACTATGAAAGGGTCAAGGTGTTCTGTAAATGCTAACTGTCATGCTCAGTCATCATGAAAATCTAAGAACAAACGTGTATCTATTTTTCATATAAAACTGACTTTGTAGTTACGTGTCTTTGAAAACAGTCTTACATTGGTGTCGTTTCAGTGAAGAGATTGTTTTCTGTAGCTGAATTCTGAGATACATTTGAAAGTTTATGGTCAAAATGATCTCTTTCTTTTTTTTGAGACAGGGTCTCTCTCTGTGTAGTTCTGGCTGTCCTGGAACCGACACTTTAGACCAGGCTGGCCTCGAACTCACAGAGATCCTTCTACCTCTGCCTTCTGAGTGCTGGAATTAAAGGCATTTGCTACAAAAGATCTTTTCTCTCTGTAGCATTTTACTCTTTGTTGTGTTGGTAGGTGGTTTCATATGAGCATCATTGAGCTAGCTTTTTCTGATTCGTGATGTCTGTCTGCATCAGCCACATTGAGCTCTGTCCTACAGAATGATGACTGTTTGGGATACCTGTGCAGTGGAAAACAAAAGAGAGTGGTTTGCCCACAGCTACACAGTGGGTGGACAAAGGAAGCTGCAGCTCTCATTTATCTAACCTGTGGAGGATGAAGTCCAGTCTCAGGCATGCTGCTTTCTCTGTTTGATACCAGTTTAGAGACTTGTGGGTCACGGGTGGCCATCCATTGAGCTATTTGAGTGGCACACTGCAGGTGAAAGGCAGACTGGTGTGGGAGGAGATGGGGACATAGTAAGCACAAGCAGGGCTTTCTCCAGGGTTAGCTGTCCTGTGAAGAGGACGAAGGGGAAGTGGCGTGTGGGTGGGTCTGTTGGTTTGTTGGTTGAGCTTGTTTAAATGTCATTCAGAAGAAACAGTTACCAGATATATTTATAAGCTCTAGCTGTGTAGGAATAGTCAGCATTTAGGCCTAGAGATGTGCTCAGTGCAGTGTTTGTCTAGCATGTGTGAAGTCCTATTCACAGCACAAAAATCCTCTTGTCACTGTTAGGAAGAACCTTAAGTGTAAAATTTGAAAAATGTTAAAAATACTGCGACTTGTTTAATATGGCATATACCTGTAATTCCAGTATTCTGGAAGCTGAGGTAGGAATATCATGAGTCGGAAGCCATGCTCTCCTATCTATTGAGATTCTGTCTCAGAAATGACAACATTTGATGCATCAGGGTGTTACACCTCTAATCCCAAAACTTGAGAGCCAGAACAGAAGGTTGCTGTAGTTTGAGGCCATCTTGATTTACAGAGTGAGTTCTGTACTAGCCCAGGTTCTATGACAAACTTTTATCTCAAAATCAAAAAATAGAATAACTAATCGAAACTGTTTATAATAAAGCCTTCAATTTTAGTAAATTCTGGTGTTTGGATTAGGAAGTTTGTCTACAAGTAATATACTACATTAAAAACTGAACTGGAAGCTGGGAGGTGGTAGTGCAAACCTTTAATCCCAGCCCTTGGAAGGCAGAGGCAAGTGGATCTCTGAGTTAGAGATCAGCTTGTGTACAGAGTGAGTTCGAGGACAACCAAGGCTCTACAGAGAACCCTTGTCTTGAAAACCCAAAAACCAAAATAAAACCTGAACTGGCAAGGCTCATGGCCTCTACAGATTACTCTTTAAAACAAGCAACTGAACAAACAAAAAGACCAAGATAGGTAGTGCATGCTCTTAATCCCAGCACTAAGGAGGCAGAGGCAGACTGTAAGTTTGAGGCCAGTGGGGTCTACAGAGCAAGCTCCAGGACAGCCAGGGCTACATAGAGAAATCCTGTCTTGAAAAACAAACAACCAAAAAGCTAAAAAAAGAAAAAAGAAAGAAAAGAAAAAAGAAACCAAAACATAGGAAACGGAATTGATGGCTCATTGGTTAAAACCACAGACTGTAAGAGGACCTGGGTTTGATCTACATGGGTGGCTCATAGTCATTTGTAACTCCAGATCCAGGGGATCAGATGCGCTCTCAGTACCTTGCACATACATTGTGTGCAGACATGCAGGCAATACACCCATACATACAAAATAATAAAATAGCTAAAATATAAACTTCCATTTTTAAAAATAGATTTATTTTATTTTTATTGTGTGTGCACATGTATGTGTATAAGTGCCTATGAAAGTTAGACGAGGATACCAGATCCCCTGGAAGAAGAGTTATAGGTGCCTGTCATGGGTGGGTGCTAGGAACAAAACTCATATCTCTACAGGGGCAGAATGTGCTCTTAACTGCTGAGCCATCCCTCCAGCTTCCTGAAGATTACTCTTTGTTGAAAAGTTTTGTATTATTTCTAGGAGGGAGCTCACCTTAGAGCAACAGCAGCTGAACATTGTGTTGTGTTGGTAATTAACAGGTATGTCAAGATCGGTGGGAAAGGCTGACCCTTTGCTTATACAAGTAAGCTAATCTAGCTTCTTGGTGCCTTGTTTCTGACCCAGCTGAAGTGAGCTAGCACAGCTAGTGCCATGAAGAAGGGGCACAGACAGGAGCAGGTGGTGACCTGCTGATTCTCAGGTCTGTGTGGCCAAGGAGGAGGACCTGGGTGCTCACCCTTCTTTGCCTCATGAGTTGGTCTGTAGAGCTCAGGACTGTGGCTGAGCGAATGAATCCAGACCTGTGCTCTGTACTTGTAAATCTTGGGAGAGTTAAGGCAGTGCCAGGGCGATTACAGAGAAGAACAGACCTGTGAGAGCATGTGCTTCATCACAGGATGCGGAGTCTTGAGTAGCTCGGGTGGGTTTCCTTATCATGGCTCTCTGCAGGTGCAAGTGACCCACCAGGAGACTGCTTGGTCTCCTTTCCAATGAGGTTAGCTTGGAAAATAGTTTTACATTTGCTGATTCACTCTTGGACTCTTTCTGCCAGGCTAGTCTTGGTTAGTGTGCATTCTAGGTTTTACGGTTTATGGGGAGAACAGGCCTTCTGTGATGGGATGTAAAGGATTTCCACTGCCGGGCAGTGGTGACTCACACCTTTAATCTCAACACTCAGGAGGCAGAGGCAGGCGGATCTCTGTGAGTTCGAGGCTAGCCTGGTCTACAGAGCAAGTTCCAGGACAGGCTCCAAAGCTACATAGAGAAACCCTGTCTACAAACAAACAAACAAACAAACAAAAAAGGCTTTTTCCCTCAGTGCTGCATATCTGTTGCAGTTTATTTTGTTTTTGTCTGTTGTCCAGACAGTCTAACTTCGTTTAGGGAATCATGATGCCAGAGGAGTAAAATAAACAAGGGGAATAAAATAAACTGTGCTCTGGTGCAGCCAGAGTCACACCCTCTGGACCATGCCAGCAAGAAGCCTGCCGTTTCAGAGCACTGGACACTGACTTGAGTGAGATCTGAATGATGAATGCAGACGCAGAGGTTGGGTGGGAGGTACTTCAGGAGAGGGATCAGCCTAAGAAAGGGCTTTGTGACAGAGCAGCATATGTCTGAGGCACAGTATACTTGGGAGTAAGGTAGGAGAGGCTGGTCAGAGACCCATAGGATCATGATCAAAAGCAGTGGGATGACATGGAAGAGCCCGAAACGGGAAATGTGCTGGCACAGTCAGGCTTGTGTTTTGAAGTCTCTTTGACCAGTGTTCACATATTACAGAGAGGCTAAAGGGATTGCTTGGGATCAACTAAGAGGCTGTTAGCATCATGTTGGTGAGTGGGTGGGTGGTTTGGGCTGATGACAACGCAAACAGAGCTAAGTGGATGATTGCTGGCCTGCCTGAAAAGTAGAGCTAAGGTAATCTGATGACGAGTTGGCTAAGGGCATAAGAACTGGAGTTGTTCATCCAGCTCCAGATTGCTGACTCAGTGATCTGAACTATCAGATGGAAAGAGGGAAGACCATATGGGCAGGAAGAGGGGGTAGATTCATCTGAGCTGGAACCCAGATCTGCCTTTGGACTTTCATTAGTCAGTGTTTCATTGCTGTGGCAAATGTCTTAGAGGAATAGGTTAAAGGAGGAAAACTTTGGGTCATGGTTTCAGAGGCTTCAGACTGTTTGTGGCTAGTTTCATTGTTTTGGGTCTGAGATGAGGCAGAGCATCAGGGTAGAAGGATGTGGTGGGTTAAGAGCTGGCCAGGAAGGTGAGAGAAACAGGCACCAGGAAGAAGCCAGCCTTCAGAGGCACATCCCTGAGTGATCCACTCCCTCCACTGGCCTCCAGCCAGGCCCACTTTTGATGAACTCACCATGATTAACCTATCGTGCAGTTAACACCCTCACAAGCTAATCACCTCTCAGTGATTGGCTCTACCATCAGGGGACCACGTCTTTAAAACTTGGCCCTTTTGAGGACATGCTATATACAGACCATATCTAGCATCATCCTGTTAGACACCTGAAATAGGAAGCGACTGCATAGATAAGCCTGAGATCCCTAAGAGGCCTGGTCTAGAGACTGGAGTCTGTGGGTGGAGGCCTGGTGTGAGGATCTCCAGCTCTTCCTGCCTGGGCAGAGGGAGCTAGAGCAGAAACTGGTGAGAATCGCAGGGCAGATGCAGAGAAAAATTCTGGGTGCTGAGGGAGGCCAGTCAGATGGAGATTGGAAGCATGCTTATCAGGTTAGGGACATGTGGTCATCGGTGGCCTCTTGAACTGTTTGGGGTGCTGCAGGTGGAATCCTTGTGGTCAGAAGTAAGTGTGGGAGATGAGGAAACAGTGAGCGCAGGCTTTGTTTGGGCTGCTGTCAGGGGGAGGGTGGCCCATGGAAGGCTTAATTCTTTTCTTTGGTGTTGAAGCAATCTTGCTATGTAGTTAGTGGTGGTGGGCCTGGTACTTGTGACGATTCTTTCTCAGGCTCCCGAATGCTGGGATTAAAGGCGTATGCCGCCACCACCACCCGACTTAGTTTTCTTTCTTTAAGGTAGAAGATGCTTAGAATTTTTATTTATTTTAGAATAATCTTTTCTCATTTTACATACCAATCCCAGTTCCCACTCCCTCCCCTCCTCCTACTCCCCCCACCTTCCCCCCCATCCACTCCTCAGAGAGGGTAAGGCTTCCTTCCCATGGGAGTCAGTAGAGTCTGGCACATCACTTTGAGGCAAGACCAAGGCCTCTCCCCTCTATATCTAGGCTGAGCAAGGTATCCCTCCATAGAGAATGGGCTCCAAAAAGCCAGTTCATGCACTAGGGATAAATTCTGGTCTCGTTAGGCACTTGGGATTTTCTAAATGTCATTGAAAAGGGATCCACGGAGGGAGAGGTTAAATAATACAGGAAAGGAAAAGAACGATTTGCACAGGTGTTGAGCACACACAGAGGGCCTGCTTCTGTCGGCTGTACATTCTCGTGGGCATTGTGGACGGGCTTGTCGTAGGGCTTCTTCCCTGCTGGGGAAGCGGGTGTAAAGGAGCTGACACATAGTGTGTCAAGGGTGACCAGTACTCTGAAGAAAGATGAGAAGAGGAAACCAGAGTGAAACAGAAAGGGTTAGGGAGCTGCGCAGCAGGGTGCTACCAGGTGGCAGTTGTTAATGATGCTGAAAGGCCTTTTAGAGTGGTAACATGTGATCCTAGGACTAACGGAGAGCCCTGGGATATGGTTGGGGTGGATGGTGGTATCCAGAGTTGTGGTGGATGGGGAGGCCAGAGGGGTTACCGGAGTCAAATCATAGAGGTTTGGCAGCCATAAGCATTCTGAGCTTACTTTGTGCTATGGGAGAAAGCTGAGCAAATGAGGATCATTGGCTCCTCTCTGTGAGGCACTTCCCACATTGTTTACTTCCTTGCTGCAGCAGGCAGCTTCTGGAAGGAAGAGTGTGTTTCGGGTTTGATGTCCAGTGCATTGATTATTTCAGAAGCTCGAGACCCTGGTCATATGTCCACAACCAGGAAGCAGAGAGCAGTGGTTGCTGATGCTTAGCTTTCTCTCTGTCTCTCAGTCATGGGAAGGGCTGGCAGGCCAGAGTATGGTCCTCTGGGAGCATGTGGATAGGTGGGCTAGCTGAAAGGAGAGGAGGGCATGTACAGAGGCTAGCAAGGAGCAGCAAGTGTTCCAGTTCCTCACAGGGCCAAGCTTCAGAGTGTAACCAGCCATTGTAGGTGGATTTGGGGTGGAGGAACAGGTGGTTGAGAGAGACTTAAAGGGGGGCAGGACTGATTAGGATAGCAGGGATGTGTGGCTGTCCTGTTAGAAGAGATGCTCTGGGATCTGAGGGCATTGGCTGATGATGGACTTGTTGGGCAGGGTTGGATGTGAGGATTGTGATGGTCATTGTTGGGAAGGAGAGTGTGAGCCTGCTGCCAGGTTGCTAGTGAATGGGGGTGTTGTTTCTGTAGGTAATGGCAACACCCAGAAATGATCTCTGGGGAGTTCTGTGGCTTTCTAGCTGCAGCTGCCCGCACTCAGCCCTGTCTCCCTCTTTGCAACCTGTTCATTTACTGCTGCTGGTTGCCAGTTTTTCAACTGGGAGATGCAGTGGTATTAGCATGTGGAGGAGTGAAGTGCAGGGGTGAGAGTCCCACCAGCTGCCCTCTCTCCCTGTCATTCTCCTGTCATCTTTTTAAGTGGGTGGGGTGTGTGTGCCCTGGATTGGGTGGCCTGCTAAGAGGTCCCCACTGAAAGGACTGTGGGCTTCATATATGTAACACTGGCTGATGAATGGATCTTGTTTGCCACCCTGGGTTGCAGAGTACACAGCATTGTTGGTAGTACTGCAAGCAGCTGTCCCAAGTATTCTCTTCTTTCAGGGCACTACAGAGTGTGCATTCCCACTGGCTTTGATTTAAGTTAAGAGCTAAAGTGACACTGGCTGTGTGCTGTGTGCCTGCTCTGCCCCTGCCACATTGTGGCAAGACTTCTTTCCTGAGGTTGCTCATACAGTTAGCTGCACCCAAGTCATCTTGCAGTCTCTGGGGTCTAGGGCTGCTTCTTGTCATCCAAAATTTTTGCAATAGGAAGTCAAGATTCAGGAGGTTTGATGTCACTCAGCTGACAGGTTTCACCATGTCTAGCTTGGTACCTGGCTGTGTTTGAATCTTACACTCACTGACTGTCAGTGTGGGTCTACCACGCACTTGCCCTGGTTCCTTATTCTCCCTCTTTTTAGTGAGAAAACAGTTGTGTTTTCTAAATATACCCAGAGCTTGTCTTAGCCAGAACCACAGTATGGTATATCCAAGGCCTGTCTGAGTCAGAACCATATTATATTCAGGGCCCATCTCTCAACTGGAATCATGGCATATCCAGGGCCCGTCAGTCAGCTAGAACCATGGTATATCCAGGGCCCATCAGTCAGCTAGAACCATGGACACCAGAACCGTTTCTTGGACATGTCCAGCCTGTGAAAAAGGCTCTGGCAGCCTATTTGCTGCTGCTTCTCTGCCTGGATGATTTGCACATGGACCCAGCACTCTAACTGGCCTGTGTAATTATTTCTTGGCTAACCTTGCCTTCTGTCCTGCCTTCCTCTTTACACTCATGGCCAGTCTAAGTTGCCCCATGGTAGGCAGGCTCAGGAGCTTCCTGCTTCTACAAAGGTATTGTACTATCTGTGCCGTGCTGTGCCCTTGTGCTGAGTGGACAGGATTTCAGGGTGGTTTTTTTTTTCTTCAACAGAAGTCATTTAGGAAGTGCAACGATTCCTAATTCTTAACACTTAAGGATCAAATTAAAAGTCTGTGATTGTGGGATTTGCATCTGAGATTTGCTTTTTACTTTTTGTTTGTTTGTTTGTTTTTGGGACATGATCTCTGTACCTAGCCCTGGCTGTTCTGGAAGTCTCTGTGTAGACCAGGCTGGCTTCAAATTCACAGAGATCCACTTACCTCTGCCTCCTAAATGCTGAATTAAAGGTGTGCACCACCATGCCCAGCCATTGGAGATTTCTTGAACTCCCTGGTAGCGTTGCTCATGGGAGAGGACTCATGTTTCCCCAGGCTGCTGCTGCAGCATATATGCCAGTGGTAGGGTGCTTGCTGTCCTTGGGAGGCCGGAGACTTCCCTAGCACTTTAGGAAAACCAGAGTGTACTTTTACCCTGGTCCTGATGATGACTGGGAGATTCCATACCTGAGTTGTAAACCAGCTCCTGGCTGGAAGAGCTGCCAGAGTGGGAAGAGTGCCTGTGTTTTTCCTTTGTGGTCTGTGTTAGTGAAAACAAAACTACATTTATTTTTTTTTTATAGTTTACAGATTAATTCTCAATGCATGCTTTGAGAGCTGGGGACATACGAGCTTATGAACACGGGCTCTCTAGACTGATTTCCTGGATTCATCCCTCCTCTACCTGAAGCTTCTCTGGCTTTTGTTTGCTAATCTAAGATTTATACAGAGTCTGGCCTTGTATCCTGGCCTGCTTTGCTTGTTGCCCCTTAGCTGAGCCACACTGGACTTGAGCAGAGGACCTGGGTTTGATTCCCAGCACCCACATGGTGGCTCCCAGCAGTCTGTAACTCCAGTTGCAGGGGATTTTTTTTGCCCTCTTCTGGCCTCTTTGGACATCAAGCATGCATGTGCCCAGATATATATGCAGGCAAACACTCATACACATGAAAGAAGAAGAAAAAAAAATATGGAAAAAAACGGAACATGGGCCAGCACGATGATTCATCAGGTGAAGGTGCTTGCTGCCAAACCTGGGTGGTCTAAGTTCAATCCCTGGGACCCACTTGGTAGAAGTAGTGAGCAGACAATCAATAGTTGTTCTCTGATTTTCACATACACACTGTTGCCCTTCCCCCAATTAACTGAATAAATAAAACATCACTACTCCACTATTTAGATAACTTCCGATATTTGCCTTGTTTCAGTATTCTCTTATCCTGTTTCCAGTCTTCTGTGTATGTTTTTTTGCATAGTTAGATGTTTTGTGTTAACTATTTTACCATACACCTGCTATGCAGAGAAGGTAGATTGTAGACCACAGAGCCATGACCTGAGTTCAAATTCTGACTCCCCCAGTTTTGTTTTTGGATTTTTTTAGATAGGTGTGTGTGTGTGTGTGTGTGTGTGTGTGTGTGTGTGCAGCCTTGACTGTCCTGGAACTCACTTTGTAGACCAGGCTGGCCTCGAACTCACAGAGATCTGCCTGCCTCTGCCTCCCAAGTGCTGGGATTAAAGGCGTGTGCCACCACCACCCTGGCAGTTACCCCCAGTTCTTAACGTGGGGGAAATTCTCTGTTCTCACTGTCTGAGTTTCCTCTTTGAAATCTTTCATTCTCATTGGAGGGAGTTTGCTCAGGGACTGCTTGGTATTCAGGACTGTGAGGGAGCATGCTAGTACCTGCTAGTAGTGCTCCATAGGCCGAGGCTGGAGGATTCTGAATTCCCAGTTAACATTGGCTGCATAAAAAGACCTTATCACAAACCACACGCAGGAGACCAGGGACGGGAAGTGCTGCTGTTATCTACTGGGTAGAGGCATGCACAGGATGGCTCCAGGGTGTCAGTAGTGCCTACCCACAGGGTCCTGTGGGTGTTAAGTGAACTCATGCCTAGCACAGTAACTCCCATGGGCTGGCAGTTGCTGCTGTGATAAGTCCTTGATTCACTTTATAGTATATTTGAATGTTGCATAGTCTCATAAGTACTCTTTCCAGTGGTTTCCAGATACCTGTAGCAAATCTTCCTTTTCTGTAAGTGTTACATGCTCCTAATATGCTTTTTCTTCTTCCACCAGATGAAATTAAAGCAGAAATAGAAAAGCAGAGGTAAGCAGCAGTGCTTCCTCCTTTTGGGAATACTGCAGGTGGCGGCCATAGGAACCCCTTTCCACGCATGTTTACCCTTATATTTAAAGGGACAGCACACCCCTGTTAGCACAGTGCTCGCATGGGTGGAACTCCTGGTCTGGGCAGGTGACAGGCCCGGGGCTTGTGGTCTTGTGTACTTGGAGGGAGATTAAAGAAGGTCAAGTTGATGCCTTTAACCTTCTCTTGAGAAGGAGGCAGAAGCCTTGTCCTGTGTGTCGAGGGGAAATTTGCACTGGTGCCTGCTCCTTATCTCGATGGTGGGAGTCAGCCAGTCAGAGTTTAGAAACCTGGCTCTGGCATGACTGCAGCAGCGTCAGACCATGATGCCAGTGAGTCCGTTATAAGTCAGAGCTCTTGCTTTCTACACATGACATTCTGGAGTTTTCTTTCTCAGGTTACATGTAGTCAGCTTGGAGTACTTTGAGCTGAGTGCTTACAAGCAGAGTGGGAAAATAGAGTAAGGTGGAGAGAAGTGAGCTTTCTTTTCTTTTCTTTTTTTTTTTTTTCATTTTTCCTTTCCACCCTTTCCTGCTTTTCCAGGCTTGGTGCTGCAGCTCCGCCAAAGGCAAACTTCATTGAAGCCGACAAGTATTTCCTTCCATTCGAGCTGGCCTGCCAGTCCAAGTCTCCCCGGGTGGTCAGCACATCCCTGGATTGCTTGCAGGTACCACATGTAAACTTGGTGCAAGGGGCCCTTCAGAGCCACAGGCTCTCCTTACCTATAGCCATGCTGCTCTGGCACCGAGGATGCCCTTGGAGGTGGTGGTGCAAAAGTGTTCAATCCTCCTTTGTGAAGATCTCATGTTGGTGGGAAGGGGTGGGTCTGTGTTTAGTTACAATATACATTTCCCCAGAAGTGTATTATTTGTAGGTTGATTGTGTTTGATATACACGGGTATATGATGTGCTCCCAGCCTCATTGTTGATGGCATTAATGTGCAGGATCAGTATGTGTAGAAACAGGTACAGTCATACCTGATTATTTGTGGTAGTTCCGATCTACAGTCTCTATGAACATCAACTAGCCATCCCTGAGAAATGAAGGCTTGGGTTTCCCAGGTCTCCAATTTGGGCCAGCTGATGAGTCTATAACTTCATTTTCTGTATGCGTCTATTTAAGGATACCTCTTAATATGTACCATTGGCTCATTAACGTTGAATTCACAGCCAGAAGCATTGAGAGCACTCTTGAACCAAGTCTAACACCTATAGTTCTAAGGCAGCCCCAGCCTTCTTGCTCCTTAATGCTAGGAAGCACTTTCTCACATACTAGGGGGGCATTTTCAAGAGCATAAAGAACAAGCCTGTGAGAACCCTGCAGTAAAAACATCACAGAAAAAACCGTGAATACCTGAAAGAAAGCAGTGTCATCTTATCCTCTGCTATGATTCGGGGTTGTCACTGTCCTCCAAGTGACCACAGAAGTCCCACCCTTCTGATTTGGGGGCTTTCAGATACGTTGAGTGAGGAGTCAGTGAGTGTATTTGAAAGCAGCAGTCTGAAAATGATGATTGAGCGCAGTTAGAGTTCCATGTGTCCTCAGATGATCTCCAACTGCTGAGGACATAGAAATGCAGAAGTGACAATGTCATAAGAGATGGGACAGCTCAGGTGCCTTAGTTCCTAAGCCATACTTTTTGATTTTTGTTTTTATAGATTACCCCAGGTTCCTGACCACCTCTTAGCTTAGTGGGCAGTCCTGCCAGTGCAGAAGTATTGGCTGTATCCTGGAGCAGGGAGCTGTGAACAGATGCTGTTAGGATTGTCTAGAGAGTGTGTTAAAAGGGCCGTGAAGCCTCACGAAGGCCCACATTTCTTGAGAAAGAATGTTATCATTGATTAGTTCTGTCTGCCAAGGCAAAGAACTGCAAAGTGGCAGGGCATACCACGTTTTGGGCATCCTCGATCTAGTATTCACCCAATTAATCTCTTTTCTTTAATATGCATACACTTTAGAATTGATGACAGGGTTCTTTTTTTTCCCACAAAAGCTGTTCTTCCAAATGAAAAACTATTTCTTTCATTCCAGATAATTCTGTACAGATTGTCCTATGTGAAGCATCTAATGAGCCAAGAATTCTTAAATAGCAGGCTCAGTCCTACTTCTGTCCTAAGATATTTGATGCTGTGAATGTCTCCCAAGGAAATCTGACATAGTTTAATTTTAGTTGTTTCTCCCCATGACAAGGTTTAGTTTGGGAACTGGTCCTGATGGCTAGCACATCGATGTCCTGAGACATTGATAGCTCACACCCTTCACAGGGCTGTTTCTCGCCTCAACCCACCCTTGGCCCAGGTACCTCATTTCCATCACCTGTTTAAGCTTCGCAAGAACCCTCTGAGGTGTCCGTTTTCATTCTTGTTTAGAGTCAAGGAATCTGAGGCTTAGCTAAAAAGGTGGTTAGTCAAGCTCAAGATCGCCTGCTCTCTAAGTAACAGGGTTGGTGGGTATGTAGGACTTTATAACGCACACTTAAGATCTTATTGAAAGCAGGCTCTGTGGATAGTTCTGTTGGAGCACAGTGTGTCTCAGTTTGGGCTGTGATAACTGAGCCCTATAGAACTCCAGCTCTCTTGTAGCTCCAGAGGGTGAGCAGTCCAAGTTGAAGGCCCTGGCTGATTTGGTGAGGACTTTGGCTCAACTTGTAGACTGCCGTATTCTCACTGTGCCCTAGTGTGTTAGAGTACCAGCTAGCCCTCTGGTCTTTTCTTATAAAGCACAGAGGCCATTGTGAGGGCCCCACAATGGTCACTGGGTTCTGGGACTAAAATATATGGATCCGGGAAACTGGAGAGATGGCTCAGTAGTTAAGAGCACTGACTGCTCTTCCAGAGGACCTAGGTTTATTTCCCAGCACCCACATGACAGATCACAACTGTCTCTAAATTCTAGCTCTAGGGAACCAGAAACCCATGGCAAAACACTAATGCACATTTTAAAAAAAGAATATGGATCTGGGGAACATAGCTTCCAGTCATAGCAACACAGAGCTTCATTGAGTAGCTGCAGTGGAGATCACCTGACCTGTGTGCTCAGTTCCTGGTCTTCTATGGATAGATGGCTGACTTTGCTCTTTTGTTTGTTTGTTTTTCAAGAAAGGATTTTCTTTGTAGCCCTGGCTGTCCTGGAGCTCACTCTGTAGACCAGACTGGCCTCAAACTCACCTGCCTCTGCCGCCTGAGTGCTGGGACTACGCCTATCAGCCTTGCTTAGCTGTCACCCTGTGACCTGGCTTTTCAATGATGACATTAGTGTCTTCCTGGAACTCTGTGTGTCCATGATTTCAAACACCTTCAGCTCACAGGGAGTCTTGAGGCTTAAGGTGTTTGGTTCTCCTTTTGAATGGAATTCTTCAGCGTTTAGTAGGTTTACTGGGGTCTCTTTGTTTAGTATGCAGGTGTAAAGTGTACTATCCTTTTATGACTTTAGGAAGTGGATGGGCACCCTGGAAGACTGAATGGCAAGGGAGCTCACCCTCTGCTGCCTTGTCAAGCCTGCTTGACTGGAATTTCCTGGCAGTTGAGGAAACTCATGTTCTGGAAACCAAAGGCCAGAATCTAGGGATGAAGTCTGATTTTGAGAGAAGTGAAGCCAGCTGAAGTTACCTGCACTGTGCCTTATCATTCATTTATCTTGGAGAGGTGACAAGGACAAAGGTGCTTTAGGGTTTGCTTTGTGATAAGCACAGTTGGCATAGTTCTTTCCTGCTGGAAGAAGCCTAGAGACTTCTCTGCTGCAGCTTCTACAATACTAGGAGTCCTGTGCTCCTTTCCTTTTGCATGTGGTGGCCCACACTACCCCAGGGCAGGGTCTGTCTTGACCAAGCCAATGTTTTTCTAGTTGTATATTAATATTTTTGTAATATAGTTTAGTATATTTTAACTTAAAATTTTAACTTACTAAATTTTGTTTGCTATAGAACTTTTTAAAGGTCAAGATAAAAATTAAATGCAAGTTGTGTAGAGACAGACAGATGGAGTTCTGTGAGATGGAGGCCAGGTAGGACTACACAGTGAGACCTTTTCTCAAAAGCAATAAGAACAGTGGAGCAGAGAGATGTCTGGGTGATTAAGAGCACTGACTACTCTTCCAGAGGCCCCAGGTTCAATTCCAGTACCTATATGGTGGGTAAAACCATCTGTAACTCCAGTTCCAGGGAATCTGATGCCCTCTTCTCCACAGGTACCAGGCATGTACATGGTGCACAGACGTATGTGTAGGCAAAACACCCCCACACATAAAAAATAATAATAAATAATTTTTTTTTCAAAACAGGATGTCTTTGTTCAGTCCTGGCTGTACTGAAACTCTGTATATACCAGGTTGGTCTTGAACTCACAGCGATCTGCCTGTCTCTGCCTCCTGTGTGCTGGGATTAAAGGCGTATGACACCACTGCCTGGCCAATAAATAATTTTTTAAAAATTAGATACAAAATTAGTGCTGGGGATATGACTCAGCTAGTAGAGTGCTTATCTAATTTGCATGAGATTCTGGATTCAGTCTCCAGCACAATAGAATGGACATGGTGATGCAAACCTATAATCCCAGCACTCAGGATATAGAGACTGAAGGATTGAAAGTTCAGGATTGGTGTAGATAAGTCTCTGTTTCAGAAGAAAAAAGATAAAAAGTAGAATGTTGTTTTCTTTAAATCCCAGTGAAGCCCATAGGAAATCGTTGGCCTGGGCTGTCCTATTTATGTCACAGATGTTGTGTTTCAGATCTTTCTGTTGGTTGGCTTTATGTGTGTTCGTGGTGGGTTGTGCACATGTATGTGGGTACATGTAGAGGCAGGAGATGATCCTTGAGTTGTTCTTTAGGAGCTGTCTACTTTGAGACAGGGTCTCTCAGTGGCAACTGGGGCTCAGTAATAAGGATAGGCTGTCAGGCCAGCAAGCCTCTGGGATCTGCCTGTCTCCACCTCCTGACACTGGAATTACAAGGCCATGTCAACCACTACACTTGGCTTTTTGCTGGGGATCAAATTTAGGTCTTCATGTTTATGTGGCAAGCACTTCATAACTGAACTGTTTCCCCAGCCCTTAATTAAAGTTAAATATTTAATATTATTATTTTTGAGACAGGATCTCATTATCTATTCCTGGTTAGCATGGAGCTTACTACGTAGTCCAGAGATCTGCCTGCCTCTGCCTTTCAGGTGCTGGAATTCAAAATGTGTGACCATCACACCTGGCCCTGTTTTTGGTTTTGATACAAGCTCTTGCTTGCTATGTAGCCTAGGCTGGCGTCAAATTCATAATCTTTCTGCCTCAACTTCCCAAGTGCTTGGATTACAATTCAACTGGAAGCCTGTTTTCTCTTGTTTTGGTGCTCAGCATGGAACCCAGGTGTGATTCTGAAGCAGCAAGCTACTTTCTGGTCCAGGGACTCTCTTTTCCAACCTTGTTATTTTGGGAGTTGTGACTCATCCACTCATATCCTAGTGCTCTGACAACTTGAACCCTAGTGTCAAGAGACAAGCACTTGTCCACCTGAAGCCAGCCCCACCCTCTCAGGAGCCTGCCCAGTGCAGCAGGTCATGGTGGGGGTGAACAGTTCTTGTTTGTCTTCCATTCTACCCCCTTCCTTCCAGGCGCCAGAATTAGGCTTGAGCAGCAGAGGGGGCAGACATTCTGTTCCTTCTGTAATCCCATTGTATACTGTGTTTCTGCTTTAAGACTCTCTCTCTCTCTCTCTCTCTCTCTCTCTCTCTCTCTCTCTCTCTCTCTCTCTCTCTGAGACAGGATTTCTCTGTGTATCCTTGTAGACCAGGCTGGCCTTGAACTCAGAGATCTGCCTGCCTCTGCCTCCCCAGCACTGCCCGGTTCAAGCCACTCTTAATCTTTTTATGCTTATTGCATGAAGGTGCTTTGTAGCTAGCGGTGAAGAAAGCCACTCAGAAATGTTGCAGGCTTCTGCAGGGTGGCCATCGTCCTAATACTGTGGTGGGGGCTCTGTGGGCAACCTCAGGAACACGTGTCTACCTGTGTAGGCAAAGGCAGGAAGCACATCTACATCTGGAACAGCAGCACATTCACATCCTTACCAGCTCCTGGAAGCACAATGTGCCTTAGAAGCCTGGCCCTTATGGCAGCTGACCTCTAGAATGACCTAGACAGCTGAGAAAAGAACAGATTCTGAGCTTCTGCCCCATAACTTCAGTTCAGTAGGTCTGGGTCAAGGTCCAGGAGACTGCGATTTTACAGGCTCCTCTGCATGGGTCTGAATCTCAGCCAGGTGTAGAGCTCACCCTGACTTTTGTCTCATGCATCTCTCTCTTGCCATGGTCCAGGTCGAGTATAAGGTGCTACAGGCAGGTAGCCTCTGAAAGGCAGCTCATCCCCTGGGAAATAGCTAGAAGTTCCACTCAGAACAGCTGTGCTTGCCTGGCTCCTGGGAGCAGCTGCTGCTATATGAACCATCATTCAAGACCATCATCCCTTCTGTCTTATTTAGCCAGCAGAAACTTGTAACCTTTGTTTTTTCTTTGTGTAGAAACTCATCGCATATGGGCACATCACTGGCAACGCCCCTGACAGTGGAGCTCCTGGGAAGCGGCTGATCGACAGGATTATTGAAACCATTTGCAATTGTTTTCAGGGCCCTCAGACGGATGAAGGGGTTCAGCTACAAATAATTAAGGTATTTCTGTTTGCAGGGTCTGGGTTTGGGAATGTGGGGTTTTAATTTACCATGTGTTGGTTGGGTGATGTTGAGCTGGAACAGAAGATTTGAAGAGTTACATAGAGCTCCTGTTAGCATCATGACTTATGAGCATGTCGTAAGCCCAGAGGAATAGAACCAGGTATGTCCCTAGTAAACAGTTTCACCCACAATGCTCTAATCACCTGTGAACTTAGTTGCTTGAGATTCTCTGGAGATTCTGGGTTCTAGCCAACCATTGCTCTGTAAGTCTTCATTGGTATTCTTAATGCCAGAACCCACTCATGTCTTCTTCCCAGCTCTTCTTCCCTGTTGCATGGTTACTGTCAGGAAGGGCTTGGCATGAACTGGTACTACCAGTGTGTCAGGGAATGAGAGGGATGGATAAAGACCTCCTTCCAGATCTTAGGTCCTGAGTATCTCAGCTGTATGGGAGTGAACTTGTCTTAAATCTTTTTGAACCCGGTAGGAAACTGGGAGCCTCGGTACATTGGTACTTATGATTCCTGTGGATAAAGTCAGGGAGTGTGTTCTGTGAGGGAACAGTCTGGTTTTCATTTTAGTTTTTTTTTAAACCAATATTAGCATTTAGAATTTGCAGGTTTTGGGGTTTTGTTTTTTTTTTTAACTTTGGTTTTTCAACACAGGGTTTATTTGTGTAACCCTGGCCATCCTGGAACTACTCTGTAGACCAGGCTGGCCTCAAACTAAGAGATCCTCTTGCCTCTGCCTCCTGAGTGCTCACTCACATTAAAGGTGTGAGCCACCATTGCCAAGCACTTAGTTTTCTTTTTAAACTAGCCACTAGAACACCTATTTCATCACAGCTTAATTACTTCAAATGATGTGAATTTTAGGGAATTAGCAGTTGCTTTTTAAACTCCGAACAATAGGAAACTGGCTCTGGGTATTAATCATCCAGATGATTTTGAAGGACTATCTGAGAATTGAGATAAATCAGGCTGAGTGTGTTGGTACAAATATGTGATCTTAGCACTTGGGGAACAGAGGCAGGAGGGTTGCTGAAAGTTTGAGGGCATCCTGTATATAACAAGTTTCAGGACATCTCAACTATTCTAGAAAGGTTTGACCAGGGGGAATATGGGCATTCTAGAAGGTGACCATTTTTGCTGTCTCAGGCTCTTCTGACTGCTGTGACGTCCCCACACATTGAAATCCATGAGGGCACTATCCTGCAAACAGTGAGGACATGCTACAATATCTATCTGGCCAGCAAAAACCTCATCAATCAAACCACCGCCAAGGCCACACTTACCCAAATGCTGAATGTCATCTTTACCCGCATGGAAAACCAAGTGGTGAGTGACAGCTGGGCTAGCCAAGTATCCTGTCGATATCAACTCATGCATGTGCAGGGCCACTGGCCCTGGAAGTTTATCCCTTCCTGAGACTTAGATTTTAAAACCAGGGGGCAGCTCGAGCATGGATTTTTATAGTTTGGTCCTCACATTCTAAGTCTGCTTTAGACTTAACTCCCTGAACTGGGGAGATAGCTGAGTGGTGGAGCCCTTCCCTATTATATACAAGGCCCTAGGTTTAACCCCAGTGCCCAGGAAAACAGCACAGAAGTTTTATTAGCTTGTTGAAAGTTTTGAAACAATAGGCTGTCATAATTTTGTTTCTTACTATGATGCTAGAACCATTTAGATGGAATCCTTCTCTATTGTGCTTTAGTTACAGGAAGCCAGAGAATTGGAAAAACCAATCCAGTCTAAACCTCAGTCCCCTGTGATCCAGGCCACAGCAGGATCTCCCAAATTCAGCCGATTGAAACAGAGCCATGCCCAGAGCAAACCAACGACTCCTGAAAAAACAGAATTGCCCAACGGTGATCATGCCAGGAATGGCCTAGGAAAAGTGAGCTCAGAAAATGGAGAGGCTAACCGAGAAAGAGGTTCATCATTCTCTGGTTCCACTGAGCCTTCCAGGGGTGAGTGGGCATCCTCCTGGGGTTGTGTGGGCTAGCAGTTAAGGAAACCCCTGGGTGCAGCTTGTCTATTCTGGGCTTTTTCTTGGCCTCCCCTTTTCTGTTGACTACGTGGGGCATGGCCATTGAGGCCTGATGGACATTCTGAAATGGAACTGCCTGCTGCTGCTCCTGTCAGCCTTAGCACAGTAGATGCAGTTTGGGGCCCTTCATCTCCACAGGGAGTTAACTAGGTGATTAATTAGTACTTGGCAGTCTGGTGCCATGCATAGCCCCTGTGAGGAGCTAGGACACCAGATGGGCAGGTAGGTTGATGGCATGGAGACAGCTTTGTTGTCTTCTAGTCATCAAACAAAATTCACTTGATTTTTTTTGTTTGCTTTAATTTTTTTTGTTTGGTTGTGTGTTTGTGTGCACTTCTGTATGAGCGCGGCTATGCATGTGCCGCAGAGCACCTGTGGAGTCTAGACTCCTGCTTGTGGGGTCGGGCTTGCAGGAGGTCATCTCACTGGCCTTTTGTTTCCAATTTTTAAACAAAATAATATGCCAAGATATGGTTATAATCAGATAGTAAATGATTTATTAAGCAAAAAATGGTGATGACCTAGGAATATCTGCCTTTCTTCTTGAGCCAGTGGTCTGAACCAGATTCAAAAGCCGTCGGCTTTCAGAAGCTTGTCTTCTAGGATGATTCTAATTCTTCACTCATGGCCTTTGCTCTACATAGTGTATCTGATCTGTCTTTTCAGCTGATGTCATCTCTGCTTCAGTCACATGACTGATGATGCCACCGCCACCACCCAGCTTCTTTTTTAAATTATAAAGAAAAAAAGAGTTTTATTTTGACTCACAGTCCTGGACCAAGGTCAAGGATGAAGTCGGGTCTTCTGGTGTTGGCCTTCTTGCTGTCTGTCATGGTGATAAAGAACATCATTGTGTGTCATTCTTCTGTATGTTAGCTTCATTCTCCTCATAGTGAATCAGGCTACCCTGTCCAAGTCAGTGCTGTGCAGATGGTGAATTGTATTGTTTTACCAGTGATGATGGTGCTGGTACCTCTGCCTGATAGTACAGTTGTGCTTTCCCTGACTATTCCCTGGCTGCATGTCGCTGACAGTGGGTGTGGAGTCCTTGGATACAGAGCCAAAGGGCGACCCTGCTGCCGTCTAAATAGAAAGTCTGCAATATCGATGTGGAACTTTTTGGAAATGAGAAGGCTTTAGCGAATTGAAAGTGCTTTCTTTTTGGTTAATTGGAAATTTTCATTATGGATTTAGTCTCTGGGGCCAGAGAAGTGACAGGAATGAGCAGTCCTCCTTAGGAGGGGCATGAGTGCCTTCTCCCAACACACTCATTTGGAGTTTACAGGTGAAGAGTAGAAGCTTGGGAGCTTGAGGGACTTAAATCCCCACACTGGGAAGCAGGCCAAGTACACCATCCCCAGAGCCTTCACCTTAGGCCCCTATTGAACCTACTTCTGTACGAAACAGTTCTCGCTAGTCTTTTATTAAAAAAAAACCTTTTTCTTCTACTTTCTACTACCACTGCCTCCTCCTCTACCTCCCCCTCTTCCTCCTTTTTTGGAGAAGAGTATTACTTTTTAGCTCCAGCTGCCCTGGCACCTACTGTGTAGTAGACCAGGCTGGCCTGGAACCTACGGAGCTCCATCTGCTTTTACTCTCCCACAAGTGCTGGAATTAAAGGTGTTCTTTAATTTGTGATCTTTCTGCTTTAAAAGTCCCTATTGTTAGTGCTGCAGCCTTAACACCCCCTGTCCCCCCAGGCCTGACTTCAGAGATGTTTTTACTGTTGTTTGTTTGGGACAGGGTCTCTTTTTCTCTTTTTCTCCTGAGACTAGGTCTCACTATGTAGCCCTGGCTGTTTGAAACTCAATATATAAACCAAGCTGGCCCCAAACTCATAGAGAACCACCTGCCTGTGCCTCCTGAGTGCTGGGATTATAGGCATGTGCCACCACCACCCACCCAGCTTTGGCATCAGGTTTTTTAATAGATGCCAAATGTGTTACTTATTGAACAGTCTTTCGGTTAACAATTATTAGTCACCGATTCAAAGGTTTTATGAGCAATTGACAAGGAAATGACACACCTGCAAGCCTGCTTCTGTCAGCTATCACTTTATAGCCTCTGGTTACACTGAGCCACCCAAGCCTTTTTGATAAAATGACTACATGTCTCTTGGACATTGACTGTGAACAAGGTGCTGTGCAGCAGATAGTGCAGCTTAGAAATGATCAGCATAATTTTATGAAGTCCTAGCATCAGTGTGTTGGAACTAAACAGGGACCTAGAAATACCTAGTCACTGGACAGTGGTGCTGCAGACCTTTAATCCCAGCACTCGGGAGACAGAGTGGGTTTCTGTGAGTTTGAGATCAGCCTGGTCTGTGGAGCAAGTTCCAGGACATACTCCAAAGCTATACAGAGAAATCCTGTTTTGAAAAGCAAGCAAAAGAAAGAGAGAAAGAAAGAATGAACAAAAAGAAATGCCTAGGGCTAGAGTGGAGCTTCATGGTAGAGCATTTGTCCAATATGTGAGGCCCTGGTTCAGTCCCCCGTACCAGAAGGTGGAAAAGCCAGTTCTGGAATATCTAGTGTTAATATTTACAGATCATAATGTAGATGATTATATGGGCGGTAAGTGAGCAATTTGTATTTTAATAGTTACACACTTTAGCATGTATTACTACAGTATAATTAGCACCTGCTACGTTGATATTTGTTCACTGTTTAAGGTAGATTGAATGTCATTGTATTGTGATGATGTCATTGGAGCATAAATGAGGCAAAAGTCATGAAGGACGGTGTGAAAACTCAACCAGAGGCTTGGGTAACTGTAATCCAGTCTAAATCATGGTTTTGAGATAGAGAAATGAATTTAGAAGATGTTAGTTGTGACTGGGTCATTTCTTAGTTTCCATTCGGGCTCTTTGCTCCAAAAGAAGGATATGACGTCAGTAATCTCATGTGAGTGGATTTGATTATGGGTGTTCAGTGACAGTTGAAGATGAACATGCTTAGCACTGTTCCCCAGAACCTCAAAGACCAAGCTCAGGTCTGGCAGAAGTGGTAGTGAACTGAGAGTCCTCACTGAGGCAAGCACTCTGACGCTCTTTGTTGTTGTTCATTCATGATGATGCCTTTGCTTAATATGGTGTTTTCTAACCAGTGATGTCATTTCCATATTCTAGTCAGAGGTTGTTCATTCTGTTCACTCCATAAACGCCTCTCTGGGACTAATTTTCTAAAAAATAAGCAATTAATAGTTAGAGATGTTGGACCCTTTCCAGTTAAACATTTGCCGTTTGGCCCAATAATTTCATCTGAAATGCAGTCAATCCTCAAGTGTCAGGTTAGGAAGCTCATGCTGAGTTCTAGGCAGGCTTGACTCAGGGAGTCTAACATGGCACTCGCCAGAGCTCCTCTCCTTGGTTAGGAGCTTAGTGCAGGCACAGAGAAACCCAATCAACTCTGGTTCTCACTGGGGCTGGGACGGCCTGGATTGAGCAGCTGGGTCGTAGGAAGGAGCAGAGGACAGGACAGGGTTTCAGTGCTCTGGAGAGTGAGTCTTGAAATCTAAGCAGATTCTTCCCTTGGGTTCTGCATCTGCTGGCAGATGGCCGTGGAGGGGACACATTTGACCTCAGTGCTTTAGAGCAGGACTCTAGACCATCGCCATAGTCTTCTCCTTCCTTTCTTTCCCTGGAAACACCCTGTCTGTGTTCGTGTTTGGGGTGTATGTAGGCACTGACGATGGAGCCCAGGAGGTGGTGAAGGACATCTTAGAGGATGTGGTCACATCTGCTGTGAAAGGTGAGTGGACAACCCTGCCTTTACTCACGCTTCTTTGTGTGTGGAGCCCCTTAGGTAGCATCTGGTTCTCCTCAGTGAACTCTTGGAGTTCTTGGAAACTGAGTTGCTGTTGCCTCCCAGCCTGCACTTGACACACAGTGATTGGTTCTGTTCTATTGAGGTAAAGGAGTATTAGATGCTCTACCTGGAGACACAGGGGTCCACTCCATATGTCCTCTGCTGCAGAACTGCTAAGATGTCCAGTCCACACAGCAGTAGGTGTTAGGCACACAGGAAGGTGGTGCTCACTGGGAGCCTCCAGTGCTGCATCTCATGGTGCGCTCAGTGCTGGTCAGCTTATAGAGCTAGCCTTTATGCTATTTCCTTTGTCTTTACTCCAAACTCAGTCAGTGGCTGCATGTGGAACACTGTTCCAGTGCCATTAATTGAACAAGAAATCTTTTTTTTTTTTTTTTTTTTTTTTTTTTTTTTTTTTGGTTTTTCGAGACAGGGTTTCTCTGTGGTTTTGGAGCCTGTCCTGGAACTAGCTCTTGTAGACTAGGCTGGTCTCGAACTCACAGAGATCCGCCTGCCTCTGCCTCCCAAGTGCTGGGATTAAAGGTGTGCGCCACCACCGCCTGGCCCCAAACAAGAAATCTTAAAAAAAAAAAAAAATGGTAGCAGTTTGCAATCAAGAGTTTTTCTTTTTTAATGAGAGAGAGAGAATAGAACACAAACAATTATGTAGTTGGGATACATGAGGCATGGAAATGTTCATTCTTTTCATACAGTGTTGCAGGATTTTTTTGGTTTTTTTTGTTGTTGTTGTTTTTTGTTTTTTTGTTTGTTTGTTTGTTTTGTTTTTCAAGACAGGGTTTCTCTGTGGTTTTGGAGCCTGTCCTGGAACTAGCTCTGTAGACCAGGCTGGTCTCGAACTCACAGAGATCCGCCTGCCTCTGCCTCCCAAGTGCTGGGATTAAAGGCGTGCGCCACCACCGCCTGGCGTGTTGCAGGATTTTTATGTGTTTATGTTCAGCCTGGGGCATGGTTTACATTCAATTCTTTTTTTTTAAATTTATTTAATTTTAAGCACATTGGTGTGATGGTGTTAGATTCCTGATCCAAACTGAGTTACAGACAGTTGTGAGCTATCATGTGGGTGCTGGGAGTGTTTGAATCCGGGTCCTCTGGAAAGGCAGCCAGTGCTCCTAACCATTGAACCATCTCTCCACCTCCTACATTCTGTATGAGTGTTGTGGCCCATGCCTATACTCCACACTTGGGAGACTGAGGCAGGAGAACCCATAGTGAGTTCCAAGCTGGACTTAAGTCCAGGGCCTTACACATGCCACCTGCCACTGAGTTACATCCAGCCTCATGTCATAGTTTGAAAGCCACATCTCTGAGCCTTCTGTTTGTTTACTAGGGTGTAGCCAAGCTCTTCCAGAGAGCCCAGAACTTACTTAGCCCTGTAGCAAGGCCCTTAAAGAGCCACAGTAGCTCCTGCCATCCATCACACAGTCCGTGTCACCCGTGTCACACCTCAGCCTATTGTACAGTAGCACTGGGTCAATTACATGTCCAGTAAATATAGGTTTTATAAAACTGTTACTGGCCATTGAGATCACTTGGCAGGGAAAGGTGTATCTGCCACCAATCCTGAGGACTTGCATTCAGTCCCTGAGACCCTCATGGTGGAAGGAGCGTGCTGACTCCCACAAGTTGTCTTCTGGCCCCCACACACAATAAATAAATATAATTTTAAGATATTTTCTATTTAGAAAAACATTTTGAAGTTGGGTGTGGTGGCGCACACCTTTAATCCCAGCACTCAGGAGGCAGAGGTGGGTGGATCTCTGAGTTCAAGGCCAGCTTGGTGTACAGAGTGAGTTCCAGGACAGCCAGGACTGTTACACAGAGAAGCCTTGTCTTCGAAAAACAAAAAACAAAACAAAACAAAAAACATTTTGAAGACTGCTTGAGTTCTTCAGTGTCATGTGCATATATGAAGAGCTATGTAATAGATTCCTCCCACAGTCATTGTTTTGCTCAGGATTAGATATGTTTTCTTTAGTTGAATGATAACATTTATGTGATTTCTGTTTTTTACATGATTTCCAGGAAGCTCAGGTCTGTTTTTCCTTGTGACTAAGTTTTTTTGTTTGTTTGTTTGTTTTTTGTTTTGTTTTTTTGGTTTTGCGAGACAGGGTTTCTCTGTGGTTTTTTTTTTTTTTTTTGGTTTTTCAAGACAGGGTTTCTCTGTGGTTTTTGGAGCCTATCCTGGAACTAGCTCTTGTAGACCAGGCTGGTCTCGAACTCACAGAGATCCGCCTGCCTCTGCCTCCCAAGTGCTGGGATTAAAGGCATGCGCCACCACCGCCCGGCCTCTCTGTGGTTTTGAAACCTGTCCTGGAACTAGCTCTGTAGACCAGGCTGGTCTCGAACTCACAGAGATCCGCCTGCCTCTGCCTCCCAAGTGCTGGGATTAAAGGCGTGCGCCACCACTGCCCGGCTTTTGTTTTTTTTTTTTTTCTAAACTGTGTCTTAATTCTTGTGTTACTAACCTTAACTCTTTAAATAAAATCTTGGTTTTCATGTTTTGCTACTTCCTGTCTTTTTCAGAAGTGGATGGGTGGGCAGAACTGCTGTAGCTCACAGCTCTGCAGGTGCTGTGAGTGAACCCTGCAGGGAGTTAGGCACTGCTGTGGCCCTGGCCGTGAGGTTGTGGGTAAGATTCAGGCAGGAAGCCTAAGCAGCACTGTGTTGTAGGGATTAGGGAGAGGGGGCATGTAGAACTGAGTCAGCGAGCAAATGCTGTCTGGTTCATGCAGCCTTTTGGGGTACACTCACCGGGCAATGACTTTGTACTTATGTCTTAAGAAGCAGCAGAAAAGCATGGTCTGATGGAGCCTGACCGAGTCCTGGGTACCCTAGAATGCCAGGAATACGCTGTTCACCCAGGAGTTGATGAAAACTCACAGACCAATGGCATAGCCGACGACAGGCAGTCACTGTCCTCAGCAGATAATCTGGTATGTCATTGTGCATCTCATATTCCATATCCCATACGGACACCCTTTCATTTGCACGCTTTTAGAGGTTACAGAATTAGATCTCTGTCAGAGAAATGGCTATGCACGAGGGCCCTGCAGGTGTTTGTCGCACAGGCCTGGTCTCATACTCTGTGAAGCACAGTTGCCTTTGCTAATGTTGGTTATATGCACTGTCACTATTGAACTTTTTTCTTTGCGACCAGGTCTCACTATATAGCTAGGCTAGCCTCACACTCACAGAGATCTCTCTGCTTCTGCCTCTTTTATGAATATATATGCCTAATCCTGTGTGTGTGTGTGTGTGAGAGAGAGAGAGAGAGAGAGAGAGAGAGAGAGAGAGAGAGAGAGGAGAGAGAAGCAAATGCATATATGTACAGGTGCTTGCCTATGCTTATGTGGAGGCCAGAGGTCAATGCCGGGTGTCTTTCTCTGTTATTCTCCACCTTACTTTTTGGAAAGAAAGTCTCTGAGTCTGGAAGGCAGTGATTGGCTAGACTGGCTGGTTAGCGAGCCCAGGATCTGCCTGTTTACACCTCCCAACACCTGAGTTACAGATACCTGCTACCATACCTGACTCTCATGAGTGCTGGGGATCTGAACTCGGGTTCTCATGCTTGTGTGCCATCTCCTCAGTGTCACTGAGTTAGGAGTTGGTAGTTCTGGGCCGAGGAATATCCCAGAGGCAGAGTGCTTGTCTAGCATGAACTAGGCTCTGGTTCAGAGTGAAATATAACTAAATTTAATTACTAAAAAAGTGCATATACACATAACACACAAAGCAAGAAAGGAAATGTTTTAAATGAACATGCTAACACATGCCTGACAGGCCAGCATTTTGGAGGCTGAGCAGTACCGAGGTAGGGAAGGGTGTGTGTGTGTGTGTGTGTGTGTGTGTGTGTGTGTGTGTAGACTGTTAACCAACAAATGAATGATTTGAAAGCTTTATGCCTTTAGTCAACTGGGAAGGTACCACTCAGATCCTACCCTCCCTCCTGTAGTCTGTTGAAAACCATTTTCTCTTCCTACATTAAAACTGAGTGACAGCATTCGTTTGAATCCTTATATTCTGACAAGAGAACAATCCCACCCTAATAACATTATTTAAGTTTAGTTTTTCTTTTTCTTTTCTTTGTTTTTTCAAACAGTTTCTTTGTAACAGCCCTGGCTGTCCTGGAACTCACTTTGTAGACCAGGCTGGCCTCAAACTCATAGAAATATGCCCACCTCTGCCTATACTGGCCTTAAAGACATGTGATCCTACACCCTGCTAGGTTTATTTTATTTTAAGATTTAGTTTTTATTATGTACATAGTGTTCTGCCTTACTGTATGTCTTCATGCCAGAAGAGGGCACCAGATCTCATCGTAGATGGTTGTGAGCTACCCTGTGGTTGCTGGGAATTGAACTCCGAGCCTCTGGAACTGCAGCCAGTGCTCTTAACCTCTGAGCCATCTCTCCAGCCCTCTATTTGGCTTTCTTGGTGATTACTTACTCGTCTTTTTTGCCCAGTTTTCATTTTAGAGGAGGGTTTCTACATTTCTATAATCAATTCTAAGAATCTCTGTATAAAGGCTGTTGATCTTTGATATATGTTGTATATATTTACTTTATTATGCTTAAAATAATTTTTAAAATCTATTTTTATGTGTATTGAGTGTTTTTCCTACATGAATATCTGAACACCATGTGCATGCCTGGTACCTGGGGAGGGCTGAAGAGGGCATCTAATTCCCTAGGATTAGAGTGACACATGATTTGAACTTCCATTTTGGTTCTGGGAATCAAACTGGTTCTCTGGAAATGTATCAAGTTCTCCTAACTAATGAGCCACCTCTCTGTATATACCCTAAATGTATTTATTTATTTACTTAGTTACTTTTTGAGGCAGGGTCTGATATCCGTGGCTGGTGTGGAACTTACTGTATAGATCAGGCTAGCCTCAGAGCCACAGAGATCTGCCAGCCTGCATCTCTGAATACTGTGATTAAAGGTGTGCACTACCACACTGTTGTAAGGAGCTGCGGGCTGTGTTCCTGCCATCCAGCTCCCGGCCACCTGGCTAGCTTATGCCCCGGAATAACAACACACAAATTGTATTCTTTTAAACACTGCCTGGCCCATTTCTATTCATGTGTGTAGCACCTTGAGGTGCGCTTACCAGGAAGATTCTAGCCTACATTCATCCTGGGTCGGAGCTTCATCGCGTCTGCCCCAGAAAGGAAAGGAAATGGCATCTTCGCTCACTTCCTCTTCCTCCCAGCATTCTGTTCTGTTTACTCCACCCACCTATGTTCTAACCTATGAGGCCAAGCAGTTTCTTTATTATTTAACCAATGACCTTCCTCCATCACCACACCTGGCTAAATGTAATATTTTTAAGGCGATTTTGAAGTACATGTCATTTTTTCCCCAATCATTCTGCTTTAGAGTTCTTACAAATATCTTCTTTGTTTTTGTTTTCTTCTCCTTCCCCCACACCAGGGTTTCTTTATATAGCCCTGGCTGTCCTGGAATTTGCTCTGTAGACCAGGCTGGCCTCCAACTCATAGAGATTAGCCTGTCTCTGCTTCTTGAATACTAGGATTAATGACGTGCACCACCATTACCCAGTCTCTCTCTCTTTCTCCTCTCTCCTTCCTTCCTTCATTTCTTGAGAGCGTATGTGTATATTGTGTGTAATTATTTTTTTGGCATTGGTGCCACAGCACACATATAAGAGATCAGAGGACAGCTCTAGAGTTGGCTCTCTGCCCTTCTACTGCTATGTGAGTTCCAGGGATCAAACTCAGTTTTTCAGGCTTGAATGGCAAGAGCTGTTACCCATTCAGCCATCTTGCTGGCCTCTGTGATTTTTGGGTTTTGAGGGGTTTCTGTTTTTTGGGTTTTTTTGTTTGTTTTTCAAGACAGGATTTCTGGGGCTGGAGAGATGGCTCAGAGGTTAAGAGCAGTGGCTGCTCTTCCTAGAGGACCTGAGTCCAATTCCCAGCAACCACATGGTGGCTCACAACCATCTGTAATGAGATCCAGTGCCCTCTTCTGGAATGCAGGCAAAACAGTGTGTACATAATAAATAAATAAACATATATATATATATATATATATATATATATATAATTTTAAAAAAAAAAAAAACAGGATTTCTGTAAGTAGCCTTGACTGTCGTGGAACTGGTTTTGTAGATCAGACTGGTCTTGAGCTCAGAGAGCTCTGCCTACCTCTGTCTCCTGAGTGCTGGGATTAAAGGCGTGTGTCATTATTGCCTGGCTGTTTATTTGTTTGTTTGAGACGGGTTCTTGAACAGCCTCTATGAGCTGGAACTCACTGTGTAGCTGAGGAGGACTTTACACTCCTGCTCCTCAGCCTCCATTCCCAGTGCTGGGACGACAGGGGTGTGTGTGTCTCCACCTGGCCTCACAAGGTCTACAGTTTCTCTGATAACACAACTGGGACATCTATTTTGTGTCTTCTCCCCCCACCCCACCTTCCAGTTGAATAAATACAGGAATTTAGGTTTCCATGGCATAATTCTTTTCTTCCTGAATTTGCCTTTGTTTCTAACTTTAGGAACCAGATGTTCAAGGACATCAAGTGGCTGCTAGGTTCTCTCACATTCTGCAGAAGGATGCCTTCCTGGTGTTTCGTTCCCTGTGCAAGCTGTCCATGAAACCTCTTGGGGAAGGACCCCCAGATCCAAAGTAAGCTCACAGTAGCTATGGTCATCTGCTACCCTGTGACCTGGGCGTTTGTGTTCTGTGCTTTGTCTTCCCCTGTTTCCCACAGTGTAGGTGTGGGATGGTTTCACATTTCTCCAGACTCAAACAGTTCCTACACCTCTCCATACCCCTGCCATGTCTCCACTATCCAGAATCTTGCCCAGATTTGTTCTTGCTTTGTATGTCTTGTACTGACTAAGGGCTTAATTTCCTTGTGAGGCTGTGAAGGAACAAGATGCCTACAGACTCCATTCCTGGCCCTGACTGGAAACCTCAGCTCCATGAACAAAGATTTAAGTCCCAGAGCCTAGTGTCTAAGCCTAGTGTCTCTTCCTAGTGAAGTGGCTGGCCAACAGTGCTGTACTGTGGAGAGAAGAAAACCAGCTTTATTTAGAGCCAGAAAACTGATTCTAGTTCTTATGTCCTTCACTGCAGGGCAACTCCAGGGCTGCCCGAGTGATGAACTGCAGTGAAAACGGTGAAGTGAAGTAGATGTTGTTCTAAGTACAAGGCGGTGTACTTCCCAGTTTCTGCTGTTGGAATCCTGACTGCTCATCTTTATAACCTCAGACTTTCTGTTGAGCATCGTAACAACCATTAGGAAAAGGGCTAATGAATGTTCTCCATTTTTTCAAACTTTATTATGATTGTATGTGTGTGTGATGTGTGTTGGTGTGCACAGAAATCATCATACAACTTTGTAGCATCAGTTCCCTCCTCCACCTTTACCTGGGTCCCAGGGACCAAACTCAGGTCCTCAGGCAGCAAGTGCCATTACCTGCTGAGCCATTTCCTCCCCCAACTCACCCACTCTCCCAACAGCTGCTCTCTGAGACAGCTTCTCTTTATGTTACTTAGTCTGACCTAATTCATCTCAGCATCCTCATGCCCCAGCTTCCTGAGTGATCGGATTACAGTAATTACTACCCAGCTAGAAAAAAATTATTTTCTCTTTATTGTTGTTTTAGCTTTGTTTTACTTTGTACATGTTAATGTTTTGTCTGTATGCATGTAAGTACACCATGTGGATGCCTCTTGTATCCTCTGGAACTGGGGTCATTGATGGTTGTGAGTCACCATGTGGGTGCTGGGGACTGAACCTGGATCCTCTGCAAGAGCAGCAAGTGTTCTTAACTTATGAGCCATCTTTCCAACCCTGAAGATTCATTTATTTTATGTTATGTGTACAATTATTTGGCCTACATGTATGTATACCAGGTATGTGCCTGGTGACCTTGGAGATCAGAAGAGTTCCAGATTCCCCGTAACTATAGGTGTTGGGAATTGAACCTGAGTCTTCAAGCAACAAGTGCTCTTAGCCACTGAGCCATCTCTCCACCTGCTCTTTTTTTAATTGTGGTTGTTTGTTTGTTTGTATTTTGAGACAGGGTCTCACCATGTAGTCCTGATTAGCCTGGAATTTACTATGTAGATCAGGCTGGACTGATTACTCACAGAGATCCAACTGCCTCTGCTCTTCTAGTGCTGGGATTAAAGAAGTATACCATGGTACCTGGTGAATTTTCTTAACGACCCTGCCTTGGGCTAGTGGTAGGAGGAGTCTGTGAGGCTGGTGGATAAAGAGCCCTGGATTGGACATTCTTCTAATTGCTATGACAAATTCCCGACAGAAGACAAGGTGTTTGTTTTGGCTCACAGTTTGAGGGTCCAGTTCATTATGGTGGGGAAGGCATGGTGGCAGGAGTTTTAGGCAGCTGGTCACTTTGCATCCACTGTCAGGAAGTAGAGAATGTTGGGTTCTGGTGCTTGGCTCCTCCCTCCTTTCTATTCAGTCTTGTATCCTCGCCCATGGCATGGCACCGTAAGGGTTGGTCTTGCCCTTAATTAACTTAATCTAGCCCCCCCCATAGTCACACTCAGAGGCTTATCTCCTAGATGATTCTAGATCCTGTGAGGGCAACAGTGTTATCACAGCCCTGTCTTCATGCAGATGGAGAGTGAAGAGTATGGGGCTGAATCTGCAGCAGAATATTGTGAAATAATTGCATGGATCCATCCTAGAGCTGGCTCTCCAGGCTCAACTCTCACCTTGTTCTGCCCGTTATCCACTTTGTGTTGGAAACAGACAAAAAGGAGTCGTTTTTGTTTTTCAGAGGGCCTACAGGTTCTGAGGGGCCCATCTTATCCTCTCTGCCTTCATCCTGTTGGCATGTAGATGTTGTTTCTATTTTTTTTAAAGACTTGTTTATTATGTTTTCAATGTTCTGTATGCATATATGCCTACAGGCCAGAATAGGGCACCAGATCTCATTACAGATGGTTGTGAGCCACCATGTGGTTGCTGGGAATTGAACTCAGGACCTCTGGAAAAGTAGCCAATGCTCTTAACGTCTGAGCCATCTTTCCAACCTCTGCTATTTCCAATTCTTAAATCTTGGCCTCAGGAGGTTCTGCGTGGCTGAGCATGGTATGCATCCCTGTAGTACCGAACCTTGGGAGGCAGAGACAGGAAGATCAGGAGTTAAAGGTCATCCTTGCTCACATAGTAGCTGGTAAAAGATCAAAGGCTTTTCAAGTAACATACTGTTTCAGTCTGTGCCCAATATTTGGCAGGCAGAGGCAGGATCACAAGTTCCAGGTCTGCTATACACAGTGAGACTCTGTCTCAAAACAAAACTAAAAGCATCGTCCTGTCTAACATTCCGCCTACTAGCACACCATCACTGTCTTTTGTTGCCTTTGCAGGTCCCACGAGCTGCGTTCCAAGGTTGTTTCCCTGCAGCTGCTGCTCTCTGTGCTGCAGAACGCTGGCCCAGTCTTCAGGAGCCATGAGATGTTTGTCACTGCCATTAAGCAGTACCTGTGTGTGGCCCTGTCCAAGAATGGCGTGTCCTCAGTACCTGATGTCTTTGAGCTCTCACTTGCTATTTTTCTTACTCTTCTTTCAAACTTCAAGATGCACTTGAAAATGCAGATAGAGGTACATACATACTTCAGTTAGTGTTTTTTATTTGGGGACATTAATGCCAGATGAGAAGCCTGCTTGTGAGTCAGGCATGACACAGGCCTGTAATCCTAGCACTTATGAGCACTAGAAGCCAAGCAATTAGGAGGTCAAGGACAGCCTAAGCTATGTAGTTCACTTGGGACCAGCCTGAGCTACATGAGATCCTGTCTCCAGAAAAAGCAAGCAAATAAGCTGCTGGTGGCCTAGCCACCATAGTAAAATACCCCTTTTACTAGCTAGCCCTCCTAGTGGAACCTGAGTGGGAAAGACCTTGTCAGAAAAGTTATGTTCACCAGCGATTTAAAGTCATGGTCTATATTCTCAGCTCAGACCCCACCCAATCCCCACTCCAGTGTTTGTCTGGGCTCAAACTGTTTGAAATAATTTGAATTAGTTGTCAGATTGATACATTATATTTCATCATTTTCTCAAGTTACAACACATGCGGACCCTGTACTAGCTCCTCAGCTGTAGGTAGAGGTCCTGCTAACCATCCAGGCTGGACTCCCGTGTTCCTCAGCAAGTGCACGCCCCACTTTGCATCTGCCCAGCTGCTCTGCATAGCAAAGAGCTGCCTGGCCCAAAGGTGTTGGCATCTTGAGTCCTAAATGGAGACTGCTCATTGCTCCTTCCTTGTCTTCATGTCACACAGGTCTTTTTCAAAGAGATTTTCCTAAACATTTTAGAAACATCCACAAGTTCTTTTGAGCACCGCTGGATGGTCATTCAGACCCTGACGAGGATTTGTGCAGGTACGTTCACCTGGGACACTCATAACAGCTTCTGAAGCTTTTGTCTGCCAAGCACGTATCAAGATCATCAGTTCCTCTTTGTAGTGTTTTGTGAATGATTGAGAAAGTCCTTCCATTACAGAGTTCATTTGCAGGGCTGGAGTGATAGCTCAGCTGTTTAGAGCCCTTCCTTCTCTTATAGAGGACTCAAGTTTGCTTCCCAGCACCCACATCAGGTAGCTCACAACTGCCAGGGGATCTGACATCCTCTTGCCTCTTTAGGCACTACATCCATATGCATAAACTTTCAAACCAACATATACACATTGTTTTCCCTTTTGAGACAGAGTCTTACTTATGTAGCCCAGACTAGCCTCAAACTCTTGAGATCCCCCTGCCTCTGCCTTCTTAGTGCTGGGGTTTAAAGTCTGTACTACCATACCCAATTTACACATAGTTTTTTGTTGTTGTTGTTGTTGTTGTTTTGAGACAGGGTTTCTCTGTAGCTTTGGAGCCTGTCCAGGAACTAGCTCTTGTAGACCAGGCTGGCTTCAAACTCACAGAGATCCACCTGCCCCTGCCTCCCAAGTGCTGGGATTAAGGTGTGATCCACTACCACCTGGCTTACACATACTTTTTAAAAAATGAATAAAAAAATATATTTTGGGATGGGAGTTTCCATACAGAGACAGGGTGTCTCTGTGTAGTCCTGGCTGTCCTAAAACTCACTCTGTAGATCAGGCTGGGCTCAAATTCAGAGATCCCCCTGCCCCTGCCTGCCAAGTGCTGGGGTTAAAGGTGTAAAGGTGTACACCACTACTGACAGCAAAATATATGCCTTTTAATCTCTTTTTTGGGTTTTGTTGTTGTTGTTTTTTTGTTTTTTTTTTTTTTTTTTTTTTTTTGGTTTTTCGAGACAGGGTTTCTCTGTGGTTTTGGAGCCTGTCCTGGAACTAGCTCTTGTAGACCACGCTGGTCTCGAACTCACAGAGATCCGCCTGCCTCCGCGGATTAATCTGGGATTAAAGGCGTGCGCCACCACTGCCCGGCCTTAATCTCTTTAAAAAGGTTCATTCATACTGACCTGTCTTGTAGAAGAACTGGCTCAGGGGACCTTTGATGTTAGCACCAGGTTTTGTAAATTCTAGAAATGTAGTAATCATGGCAGATTGGTTTTGGTGCTGCTGTCCTCTGGGCCTGAGGTGAATTTAAATGGATCTTCTGACATCCCAGGACTCTGCAGACAGGCAAACACTGCCTTTTGACCCCTGCTGCAGGGTGAAACGGAGTGCCTGAGCGAACAGAGGTGGGCAGGCCTCAGAACAGTAGACTGTCATGCTTCTGACGCGTATTTCTTGCTTAATGTGTGGCCACCTTGGGCAAAAGTTCACGGAGTCTATTTTTAGCAAAGAAAGTATAGCTGGGCTTAGCGGTAGAGTTCATGTCTAGTATTCATAAAGCCTTGGGTTCCATTCCCATACTGACAACAATAAAAAAGAAAGAGAAAGAAAGAAAGTTAATCGTTTGTGTTTGATCCAGATTTCTAATATGTGTGTGTTATTTTCCAAGATGCCCAGTGTGTTGTGGATATTTATGTCAACTATGACTGTGACTTAAATGCTGCTAACATTTTCGAGCGTCTAGTAAATGATTTATCCAAAATCGCTCAGGGAAGAAGTGGACATGAGCTGGGGATGACGCCTCTACAGGTAAAAATACCAAGGTACATGCTGTCTTTAAAGTTTACTCTGAAATAGACATCATAGAGTGCCGCCATACGGTTTTCACTGGGTTTTACCTACATTAAGGGACAAAAGACAGACACGCAGTTTCTGCTGTTGTGAAAGGACAGTAAAGAGGTGAGTTGTCAGTTGATGTGCTGTGGAGAAGAGAGTGCCTATGTTAAGGCTCCATTAGAGTACCCTGGGGGAAAAGCAGTTTTCACTGCCTGAGTGACATGTGCAGAATCTTGGCATCTGGGCTTTTTCTTGGAGGAAGGCCAGAGCCGTCCTTAAGGCCACAGGAAGATTTGTGTTGCCTAAAGTATTGTGAGTCTAAAACACTGGCTTTTTTTTTTCTTTCCCTTTTTTTTCTTTCCTTTCCTTTTTTTTTTTTTTTGATCATCTATAACTTGTGTTCATTTTTTAAATGTAAGAAATTCTAACTATGTAGCAGGTATGGTGGCACAGTCCTATAATTCCAGCACTCAGGATGCTGAGGCAGGAGGGTCACAATTTCTTAGCAGGCCTGGCATATATATTGAGACTCTATCTCAAAAAAACAAAAATCCTATTTAAGTAAAATTAGTATTCTTATTTATCTGTAGTTTACCTTAAAATGAAATACAGTTGTCAGTATTTAGGGTATATGTTCTATCCAGAATTATTTATGTGCTAAGTAATTGAATTTTCTTTAGATCACAAGTTAAGACTGTTATTTAAAATATCAGGTTTTGTTTTTCTTGCTAGTATTTTATTCCACAAGCAATGAATAGGGTAGTCCGCCTCCCTCCCTCCCTCCCTCCCTCCCTGCCTCCCTCCCTCCCTCCCTCCCTCCCTCCCTCCCTCCCTCCTTCCTGCCTAGTCCTTTGAGGCAGAGTCTCTCTGAAGCTGAAGCTCTTATATTTTCTTGGTTAGGCAGGAAGCCTGCATCTCCAGCAAGCCTCATCTTGCCCCTAACAAAGCCAGGATTTCAGGCATGGGCAGGTCACCGAGCTTGTTAACGGCTGCTGAGGTCCAAACTCTGGTCCTCATGATTGCATGGCAAATACTCTTAACTACTAAGTCATCTCTCCAGCCCTAAACTTTCTTTAGAAAATTCAACTAAAGAGGCTGGTAAGAGAGTTCAGTTGGTAAAGTGCTTGCTTGGAAAACGTGAAGACAGAGTCTGATCCTCAGAGCTCATGCACAGAGCTGATCATGATGGCGCACATTATAACCCCAGTGTGCTGTGGAGGCAGAGACAGGCAGTCCTGGAATTTGCTATCCAGCTAGTCTAGCCCAGTTAGTGAGCCCCAGGCTAATGAGAGACCCAAAGCCAGGTGAATGGCATTTCTGAGAATGATATTGTAGTTGTCCTCTGGCATTCATGCATGCACACAGAGAATTTTAAAAAGATACAGATAGCCCTTTGCACTTAGGAAGTCACATAGGTCATACTTGAATGCTTACCATGATGACACTATTAGAGATGACTAGGGCTTTTGAAGTACCATTAGCACATGTCAGCTCTTAATAGTTCCCTGGGTTTGTTTGTAGTAGTGCTGATTGTTAGTGATTCCCTGGCAGCCTCACAGGACTGCCCAGGAGCCCCAGATTGCTCACTGTAAAGTGTGGTAAGGCTCTGTACTCTTCACTTTGGGCCTCTAGGAGCTCAGTCTGAGGAAGAAAGGCCTGGAATGTCTCGTGTCCATTCTGAAGTGCATGGTGGAATGGAGCAAGGATCTGTACGTGAACCCCAACCACCAGGCCACCCTGGGTAAGTGAGCAATGTGTGCGACTCCTCCTTTCAGGTGCAGCTCACCAGGGCGGGGACACGTCATTCTGGGATTGTGGTAGACAGTTGTCGTGTTTCCTAAATTCCTGCAGTTACTGTAAAGCTTGTGCTTTTTAATACATGTGGGTGTTCGTACACTTTTCCTGTAGCTATGCTAAGATACTCCAACAACAGCACGGAAGAAAGAAAGGACTTTGCTTCTTTTGGTGCTAGAGACTGGGCCCTCTGGAAGAGCAGGAAGTGCTCTTAACTGCTGAGCATCTCTGTGAATGAGTTTGTGCACACAAGTGCGGGTACCCAAGAAGGCCAAAAGAGGGTGTCAGATCTCTGGAGCTGGAGTTTCATGAAGACATTGCAGGCTTCTTCTTCTGTTCCATGATCTGGCCCTACCTGGGCCTCTGTTCCTGACTCATTCCTGCTACCACCCTGAGTCAAGCCTGGCTCTAGAGAATTTCACTGAGTCTTCTTGTTCTCTTCTAATTGTCCATGCTTGCATAGAAACCATACTCCTGAATTATATAGAGTGATGGAAGTTTGGATTTTGGTAAGGCAAGTCCTTACTTTATTATTAAGTTACTTGCTTTGGCATTTTCTTTGCTTGTGAATTTTAGAAATAGTTTGAGTTCTGTGTTAAATAAATTTCTGTGTGATACTGAGGAAAGTATTTAAGTGATAGGCTTGGCATCTTTGCCCCTTAGAATGCAAACCTGTGGTAGATCTGAGGAATGGGCACCAAAGCTGGAGCTTGCTCAGCCACATCTATTCTATCTGCTTAGTTGGTTTTGTTTGCTTTTATGTCACTGCAGGTCAGGAGAGGCTCCCAGATCAGGAAATGGGAGACGGAAAAGGCCTTGACATGGCAAGACGATGCAGTGTGACATCAGTGGAGTCCACAGTGTCCTCAGGGACTCAGACAACCATTCAGGATGACCCAGAGCAGTTTGAGGTCATCAAACAACAGAAGGAAATCATTGAGCATGGCATCGAGCTGTGAGTGTGGCTACTGGGCTGTGCCATCTCTCAGGGCTTTTGACAAAGCTACATTTTCTCTAGGACCTGTAGGTAGAAGTTTCTGTCCCACCAGCAACTCCCAAATAAACACCCTGAGACTTAATATTGCTTATAAATGTTCAGCCAGTAGCTCAGGCTTATTACTAACTAGCTCTTACATTTTTAAATTAATCCATAGTCCTTATATATGCTCTGCCATGTGGCAGTACCTTTTCTTGGTGCATCATGCCCATCTTATTCTCTCTGCGTCTGGCTGACAACTATTCTGACTCCACCTTTTTCCTTCCCATCATCCTTAGTTTGGTCGCCCCACCTATACTTCCTGCCTGGCTACTAGCCAGTCAGTGTTTTATTATACCAATTTAAGTGATAAATTGTGTTCCAGGGGATTATTCTACAGCAAGGAACTGGAAACTGACTCTTGCAGGGGAAATACCTGTGTCGAGGGCCCTGCCTGGCTACTAGGCGTGGAGAGAGCATAGGGGTGTGAAAGGAGGAGACTTGCTTTGTACAGAGCAGCTTTGTGCAGCTCAGGAGGCTTTTTTTTTTTTTTTTTTTTTTGCCTTTTCTGACAACAACAACAACAAAAATACTTTAGAAAACATCCACGCATAGTGACTGAGGCCTGTAATCCTAGTCTTTGAGAGGCTGAGGCAGGAAGATAGCCTTGAGTTGAGATTAGGCTACGTTATAAACTCTGAGAAAACAAAACCACCAAAAACTAAATGGACTGGAGAGATGACTCATTGGTTAAGAGCACTAGCTGTTCTTCCAGATGACTTAGGTTCAGTGTTCAACACTTGTTTGATAGCTCACACACAGCCTTCTGTTAACTCATCCCAGAGGGTCTGATGCCCTCTTCTGGCCTCTGAGGAACACGACCATGCATGTGGCTTGTAGACATACATGCAGGCAAAATGCTCATATGCATAAAATAACAATAAATGCAATCTCAAAAAAATTAAAAAATAAAACAAAAAGCATCTGGAAGAAGCCACTGTCTATTCCCTGAGCAGAAAACTCAATGTTCACTGTGTTTGCTTTAGCTGTGTGTAGGTTTTTCTGAACCATTTGTAATTTGTAGCCATCACCATACCTGAACACACATGTTTGAAACTTAAGGACATTCTACGCATTATGTTGACCCATCCTTGTGATAATTGCTCAGTCTTTGTTTCTTCCTAGTCTTCTGTGTACTTTAACACATTGTCTTCTATGCTATTTACTTTTGAATAATGAGCAAGCTCCCTTTAACAGTTGAAGCGAAGCACTCAGGCTTTGCATGGAAGTGCTGAGTTCTGTGTTTTCCTGCCTCACCATCCCTGGGGTGCTTTGTTTTCCCCATGGCAACTAAAATAACAGTTTTTATGGAGTTCCCTGCAGAGAGAACAGTGGTATAATAGTTGAAAACATGAGCCTCACCCCTCCTCTGCCTCCCTGCCTGTCCTCTTCTGACAGCACACTGGCACACATGGCCTGTTGTTAGTCCCCTGGTCACCATGGTGAAGAGCTCCTTCTATTCTTAGTGCTCTTTGTCGTTCTAATCCCTCAGACATGAACACTATTTCCTCCTCCAAGAGGCATCCCACAGCCATGCTGATTAAAGAAGTCCAATTTTCCCTGTCCTTATCATTTGTGTCTTCATGGCTCTTGCCTATTTGTGTTTGTCCCTCTCCCATGCAAGATTTGGCAAAATGAACTCTTCCATTGATTTTGCCTCTCCTTATTAGAAAGCATAAAGTAACTATCCAGTACCTACTTTGCAAAGGATGGGAGGGCCAAAGCGATAGTTTGAGACTGTTATGATGAGTCTTCTGGACATCTAGGACCCATTTTGATATCGGATGACTACGACAGCATCGGCCATCACACATATATGCTAGAACACACCCTTATCTGAGTCAGAAGTCCCCATACTTGCCGCTGTCTCACCAGTGGCTTGAACTTTGTGTTACTACTGTCCTGTCTTCCAGATGACTCTGCCCAGCTCAGTGCCCAGAGTTCTATTACTGTTAAAGATGGGGAGAGTGACTTGGTTGACAGGCAGCTAAGTCTGTAATTCGAGGGTCAAAAACTAAGGGCTGCTAAGGTGTGGTGGTTCACTGTGGTCTCAGTACCCCAGAGTCTTAGAAAGGAGGGTTTCCATGGGTTCAAGGCCAGGTTGGATCATACAGTGAGGACCTTGTCTCAAATAACAAAATATAAGACCAAGTATAGTGATATACACCTTTAATCCGAGCACTCCAAAGGCAGAGACAGGTGGGTTCCTGTGAATTTGAAGCCAGCCTGGACTGCAAAGTGAGATCCTATCTTAAAAAAAAACAAAAGACTAAACCAAAAACAGAACAGCGCTGGTGAGATGGCTCCGTGGGTGAGGGTGCTTGACGTCAAACTTGATCATAAAAGGTTCAGGACCAAGTCCACACTTGATCACATGTGCACACATGTAATAAGTAATTAATAAATAAATTGAAAAAACTTGATGGTAGAACTTGGGAAAGCTGTGGGACAGTTGCTGTATCCCTGCTAACTTTCTCTCTGCCCCAGAGTTTTAAGTCAGCCACCTGTGTCCTGTCCCCTCTCCTTGTGATACAGCTTCAACAAGAAGCCCAAGCGGGGAATCCAGTTTCTCCAAGAGCAAGGCATGCTGGGGACAGATGTAGAGGACATTGCCCAGTTTCTGCACCAGGAGGAGCGGCTAGATTCTGTAAGTCGGGGCTAGGCGCAGCATGTGGCCCTATGGGCTGATATTATGTCTCACTGGCCTGTACCTCCAGCTTGACTGGCCCTGAGTGAAAACTGCTTTGTACCCTGGCTTCTGCAGTCCTGCTCTCTCCTGGCACTGCACAGCATTCTCTGATGAGAATGAATGCTACTTTGACCCACAGTTTGGGGGACAGTGTCCGAGTCCAAAGTGTCCTTGACTGCTGGGAGTTATTCTTTGGCTGGGTATGTCTCTTGCCTTCCATATGTAAGCCTCATGTTTCTCCTTCTCTTCCTCTGTCTGACAAACTGTCATGCATACAGAAGCAGGGGCGATCTTTCCCTGCTTCCCAGCAGTCAGCTGCTTTGGGCTCTTTAGTGCCTTTGTGTTCCAGCCACCAGCACCACAGCCATCACCCACATTTGACAGTTTCTAAATGTGAATCTATGTATTTCAGACCCAGGTTGGCGAATTTCTGGGTGATAGCACAAGGTTCAACAAGGAGGTGATGTATGCCTATGTGGACCAACTGGACTTCTGTGAAAAAGAGTTTGTTTCAGCCTTGAGGACATTCCTGGAAGGCTTCCGCCTGCCTGGGGAAGCGCAGAAGATTGACCGGTTAATGGAGAAGTTTGCTGCTCGATATATAGAATGTAACCAAGGGTGAGCGCGCGATATGGCACTACTTCCTCCTTTTTGCACTTTGAGGTTTTGCCCTTGGGGTTTGGGTTTAATTATTGCAGCTCTGCTAAGCAGTATCCCCCAGAAGACTTTGCAACAACCTTATTTATGTTTCTGTGCTGCAGACAAGGTTAAGTAACTTGCCTGAGATCTTGTAGCTAGCTAGACGTGCTGACACTGAAGAGGTAGAGGAAAGGAAGTGAGAGGTGGGGGCAAGCCTAAACTACCTTGACTTAAAACAAAAACAAGGGCTAGGGATGGTTCAATACCATTATTGAAGGGAGCAGGTTACAAAGCTAAGGTAAAGTCTTCTTTCACTTGTGAGTGACACCTCTTCTCTAACAACAGCTAGCATGGTGCGAAATGCAGAGGGTTTTTTGATTACATGCTGATAAATAAACTATAGAAGTAACTGTGTAACATTATAAAACCTTCCAACAAGTACTTGATTTTATCTTGGATGTTTTAAATTTTATGTTGTTCATTATTGTACATGTGTGTGCATGATAATATTAGTATGTGGAGGGGCACGAGTGCTGTGACTTGGGTGTGGAGGCTAGAGGACAACTTTGGAACCAGTTCACTTCTGCCTTAGTGTGATTTCTGGGAATTGAACTCAGTTCATCAACACTGGTACCTTTACCTGCTGAACCATTTCACCAGCCCTAATTGTAGTTGCTTAATAGTCAGTCACTGTTTTTATAGGAACTAGAGAAACTTTGATCCTAACTGGGATAGAGGCAGAAAGAGAGCTGGAATGTCAGTGTCATATAGCAAAAGCGAAGACTAACTAGGGAAGGCAGAGAATCAGCTGGGAGGAGGCAAGCTGCATGGGGAAATAAGTATGTACGGAGAAGCTTAGTGAGACCCATTGCTTTGTGTCCTGACCCAAAACTTAGAAAGGGCTAAGTGTCATTAAGCCCTGCTATTCGTTTGCTGTGCTGAATCAGTGGCAGGCCTGTGTTACGGATGGGAAACTGAGTCTCTCTGAAAGATTGAGAATCCAGTCCAAAATTAGTCAGCTAAAAACTAGCCAAGCCAAGATGTCTGAATTTGTCTGAGGGCCTCATGGCCTCCCTGCACGAGCAGTGTGAGTGAGTGCACTGTGAGCATACTGCGGGGACTCTAGGGAAATGTTTTGATGACGCTTTTGTACCAGGTCAACTCCATTTTCATATTTATCAGTCCCAATCCTGCCAGTGTGTGACCAACAGGCAGCCTCTGGTCATCTGACCCCAACAGACATGACAACTTGATGTGAAGATGAATGGTTTGTAGCTAACTTTTAAGTGTGCCCTCCATGGGCCTGGAGACCTTGCTCTAGTCAGTTGATCAGATCCTATTGGCTCTCCTTTTGCTGTCCACCCTGGGATTGCACTTTCCTGGTAGGGTAGTGTGTACAGATCAGTTTTTCCATCTTCAGTTCACATGGAATGTGGCTTAGTGTCTACATAGTTTTGCCTTTCTTCCTTGCCTAACACAAAAATGTCAGACCTCAGGCATATGCTTTAAAACAATATAAATATTTTGCTTTGTGTTTCTGCTGTTAAGTACCACAATGGGTAATGGAGTCAATAAATAATAACTAAGAAAGAATTTATGTGATGCTCTTGTGCCATAAGTAATGCTCTTCAGTGGAGGCCCAAGAAGCTCCTAGCATACAAAGGATAGAGTCGTTCATCCCAGCACGGTCCCTAGCAGGCTTGGTACCTGCAGGCATCTCCTGGCAGCCTGCACTCTCGCCCACAGTGCTCCTTAAAGCTTTTATTTTTTTTTTTAATTACTTTAGCTGGGCGGTGTAGGCGCACACCTTTAATCCCAGCACTTGGGAGGCAGGGGCAGGTGGATCTCTGTAAGTTTGAGGCCAGTCTGGTCTACAAGAGCTAGTTCCAGGACAGGTACCAAAGCTACAGAGAAGCCCTGTCTCGAAAAACTAAAAAAAGAAAAAATTTACTTGAAGCTGTTTAGCTCCCTTTGTACGCTGGACTGGTAACTCCTGTGTGGTGATAATTCCTGTTCAGAAGACTCTTCCCTGATTCCACATCATCTGGTGCAGCAGGCCTGCTTTTGGTGACTAGGTCCCCACTACTGCCATTTTTCCTGCCTGACATCACCGTGGCCGTGCTTCATATCTGGGCTCTTTTCTTCCAGGCAAACCCTGTTTGCTAGTGCTGACACTGCGTACGTCCTGGCATATTCCATTATTATGTTAACTACGGATTTGCACAGCCCTCAGGTAAAATGCCTTGTGATTCCTATATGATAGCCACAGACATGACTGAATTTGTTTGGGTATTTCAGTGTTTTAAAAATGTTTTTCTTATTTTTTTAAATTTTAGGTAAAGAATAAAATGACAAAAGAGCAATACATTAAAATGAACCGGGGTATCAATGATAGTAAAGACCTACCAGAGGAGTATCTGTCCAGCATCTATGAAGAAATAGAAGGCAAGAAGATTGCAATGAAGGAGACAAAAGAGCACACAATTGCAACCAAATCTACCAAGCAGAGTAAGGCTTGCCTTCTGCAGACTTGCCCATCAGCACTAACTTCTGTCATTAAAGTATAATTGCATTATTTTCCCCATCCCTTTCCTCCTTCATCCCCTCCTAGGACTCCCCCACCCCATTCCCTTTCAGATTCACGACCTCTTTTCTGTCATTGTTACTGTTACATATACATATACATACAAACATACAAATACATAAATACAACCTGCTGAGGCCGTTAGTGTTGCTTGTAAGTCTATGATTTCAGAGCTAACCCCTCAACCTGGGGAAACTAGTTCTCCCCAGAGCAGTCCTTAGTTGCTTGTAAGTCTTTGTCTCGGAGTGGGGCTCAGCTCTGCCTTTTGAGTACATCAGAAAGTATAATTAAGTACACTGCTGGTGATAAATTTAATTTGCATATCTAGATACCTGAATAGTAATGTGAATAAATTAATTATGATTATGTGGGTCTTCATTCTTCCTACATTTTTAATTAGGAACAAGAAGGAATTTAAAATGCATATTCTAAGAGCTAAATTGTCCTCCCCAAAGTGCTCCACAAAGCTTGAACTCATGATGATTTTGTCAGTTGTGGCTGGAACTCTTATTCTTTCTGTGGTGCCGTCAGTCTCTGTGTTTGAAAAGCTCAGGTGCAGTGCCTAGAGCACAGGACCTGGAGCCCAGTTACTCCGACCAAGCTGCAGCTCTGTTAGTTCTGAGCCCAGACACCTAACCAGTCAGCCTCATCATCCCCATCTGTAAAATGGGGATATTTGTAACAACCTTACAAACTGATTGGGAGACTTGTGAATTAATCATTAAGACTTGAGGCAGTTCCTGGCACATGGCAAGCACTCTGTATGTGCTCTTACTTCTTTGCAGACGTAGCTAGTGAAAAGCAGCGGCGACTACTGTACAATATGGAAATGGAACAGATGGCTAAAACGGCCAAAGCTCTAATGGAGGCCGTGAGCCATGCCAAAGCTCCATTTACCAGTGCCACACACTTGGACCATGTCCGGCCAATGTTCAAAGTGAGTATCCTAGGAAACTGGCATATTGCCAGACCTAATTCTGCACTTGGTCTGCTCTAAATTAGCTGGCAAGACCATAGTTGGGGAGAATGGAGAGGAAAACTGGGGAGCTTCAACAGGGAGTCCCTTCTGCAAATGCCAGCACAGCCATGACCTCTGCTCTCTACCATCTGGGTTTGAGTCATGGCTTTGCTACTTTGTAGCCATGTGGCTGGCCTTGGTCAGGTCCTCATTCTCCATCTTTTAACTGTTTGGATGGTTTGATGGGGATTGAGCAAATTAATAATTGTTCAGGCACATGACACTATGAAAGGACTGTTTTGGGTTTTTTGTTTTGTTTTGTTTTGTTTTCAGACAGAGTTTCTTTGTGTAACCTTGGCTGTCCTTACAGAACTAGCTGTGTAGACCAAGCTGGCCTTGAACTCACAGAGATCGCCTGCCTCTGTCTCCCAAATGCTGGGATTAAAGATGCGCGCCAGCACCACCCAGCAGGACCATTTCGTTTTTAAGATTACCTTTATTGTGTGCGTGCACACCATAGAGTTTAGGGAGGTGAGAGGAGTGAGTGCTTTTTTTTTTATTGTGTGGGTCCCAGGGGTTGAATTCAGGCTGTCAGGTTTGGAGGCGAGTGTGAGTGCCCTTACTAAGCCCTCTCCCCAGCCATAAAAGGCCAGTTTTCATGTGAGCTCACCGTATTAGCTTCAGGGTTAGTTTATCGGGTAAGAACAGGTGGAAGAAAAGAGATAGCAGTTGATCTCTACTTTCAGATGTTTAGAAAACACACACACACAAATAGTGTAATTTTTAAAATGCATTTGCCCCAGCCTGCCTTTGAAGGTCAGAGCACAGCTTGCTGGCATCAGTCTGTCCACCATGTGAGTCCTTGGGTTGAGCTTGTGTCTTCTGCTGGGCAGAAGCTTCTTTACCCAAGGAGCTTACCTTGCAACATCTTTTTTCTCTTAGCTGTTTTCATTTCAGTGAAGGAGGTTGTTAAGTAGACCAGGCTGGCCTCTGACTACAGAGATCCACTAAATTTGATCAGGTTTGAAGGCGTGTCCACCTAGTCCAGCTCACTTACATGCTTTGTTATATACACCATTCTGATCGCTAATGTCTGTGGAGAGAACTGATTCTGGGGGACTGGAGAGATGGCTCAGCCATTAAGTGCACTGGCTGCTCTTGCAGACGGCCAGGGTTTCACTCCTAGCAACTATCCAGAATTCCAGTTTCATGGGAATCTGACACTGTTTATTAAATAGTACATTCAATTATAGTGATCACAGTTCATAAGCAGTTTTTATATTGCAAATGGAATAGACTGAAGTCAAAGTTATAGTGAACATGGCGTCTTGGCTATTCTTGTAACTGACACAATAGATGCTAAGTCATTGGTTCTCAACCTGTGGGTCTCGGCCCCTTTGGGGGTCAACTGACCTTTTCGCAGGACTCACATATCAAAGATCCTGCCTATCCAATATCTACAATTTATAACAGTAGTGAAATTGTAGTTATGAAGTAAGAACAAAAATAATTTTATGGTTTGGGGGTCACTACAACTTGAGGAACTGTGTTAACAGCATTAGAAAGGTTGGGAACCACTGTTCTAAGTGCTTTTGCCATACTGAAATTCTGGATGTTACTGAAACTTGCTTCCTTGGCAGCTGGTGTGGACGCCGCTGCTGGCAGCCTATAGCATTGGCCTGCAGAACTGTGATGACACAGAGGTGGCCTCCCTGTGTTTGGAAGGCATCAGGTGTGCAGTCCGCATTGCCTGCATCTTTGGAATGCAGGTGGGTAGAAGTGAATGGGATTCCAGAGATACCATGGTGTTTTTGCAGACTGTAAAAACTTTGAAATTACCAGGCATTTCCAGTTAACTGTTTTAGCAAACCGCTTATTCATTCCCACTGAGAAACAACTGTGGCTTGGGGGAATACTGTAGGTCCAGATCAAAACTAACTACTCAGCTAGCAATGACAGAGCAGCCTCTTTGTCCATGTGCCGCACTTACATGCCCTGGCTTAAGTGTCTGGTTGAGGGCATCACTCCCTAGTAAAGTGCATGGTGTGATCAGCTGCCTGGAGCTCTCAGTGTTGTTCCAGCATTCCCCCAGCTGCTGCTGCTTTTTATAATATATATTTTTACTATGATTTCCCTATCTCCTACCCTGCTCTGGGGAAGCAGATGGTTGAATACAACATTGATATAAACCTTGTTTGAATCCTGAAACATTGAACAAATCAATGCAGTCTCGAGCTGTTGTACAGTCACAAGGTTGGTGTCTGTTCCACACCTTGCTTCTAGGTCAGTGAAAATGTGCCCATTAGTTTGTTCTGACAGCTTCAGTCCCCATCCATCTTCCTAGGGATTTTTCTTTTGTATCAAGACCTGAGGTTCTGAAGTTTCAAAGCCCACTCTGGTACTTCTCTAGCCAGGTGATGTTGCCCCTTCAAACTCAGAGGCACTGTTTAGCTCCTCATTTATATCCACCTTACAGAATTGCTGTAAATAATAGCATTTATTTGACAGTTTTGGCATCCAGCAGAGAGATTAGAACACAGGGCAGATAGTGTGTGATTTGTCACTGCAAAGAGCTAGTTCTCACCTGTGTTTGTGCACAGAGAGCCTCGGGTGGTCCAGTGATGGAAGCATATGCCAGCATGGGATGACTGGAGAGCTGGTGAGCCAAAAGCCTGCTGTGTACATTTGGAAACAGCAGGAAAGCTCAGTGTGCCAGCCTGCTATGTGAATGGCTGTACTGAGGGTGGAGTCACAGTGCTCTCTGGGCTTCTCTTTCAGCTGGAACGAGATGCCTATGTTCAGGCACTTGCTCGCTTCTCCCTGCTGACAGCCAGCTCCAGCATCACGGAAATGAAGCAGAAGAACATTGACACCATAAAGACGCTCATCACCGTGGCTCACACTGATGGCAACTACCTTGGCAACTCTTGGCATGAGGTATGCGTCCCTGCCTTTTCTTGGGATAGCTCAGCCTCTTATTTATGTCTTTTCCTCTTTTGCTTAGTTCTGTTGATTAAGTAAATCCTTCCTTTACCTCATGAGTCTAAAAGTTGCCCGTGAGTACAGAGTTTATGCCCTCTTGACACCGATGGCATAATGACAGACAGCAACGAGTGCAACTTGGGCTGGTGTTGGAGTGGGATCAGGAGAGTTTTAAGAAACTTTTTTTGGTGGGGCACATATCTGATCACAGCTGAAGGAATGGACTGGGAGAAGTACCATTCAAAACATGAAAAACAGAACTGCAAAGACCCCCGGGCAAGATGAAGGAACAGTGTGGAAACCAGGGAGGCTCTGTGCAGTGTCCAAGGAAGAAAGTAGACAGGTTGGGGAGCAGAAGCTAGGTCCAACCACACGGGTTGAGTTTCATGGCAAATAGCACCCTGCTTCAATCAAGGTTTACACATACACATGTATTTTTGACCGTGTGTGTAACCCTGCTGTACCAATACTTCTGTTTATTGTTTGCTTTTTGTTTGTTTGTTGAGGCAGGATTTCCCTCTGTGGCCCTAGCTGTCCTGGAACTAGCTCTGTAGACCAAGCCGGTCTTGAATCCGCCTGCCTCTGCCTCCTGAGTGCAGGGATTAAAGTCATACACTACCACCACTGGCTGTTTGTTTGCTTTTTAATAGTTAGAAAACAATGGTGTCTGATAGTGTGCTTTTAAAACCACAATCATAGTTATGTAGACAGGACTCTTACTACTGCTTAGCCAGCGATTCTGACCTTAGGGAAGCCATCTGAAGGGCCTATGATTTATTCTTAGTGTGAAAAACTGTGTGTCCCAGGAAACACAGAGACTGAAGACTTAGGCGTCCTCTCTTTGGCTGTAAAGGCTTCACTTCTCACCCCTTCTTCTTAGATCTTGAAATGCATCAGCCAGCTGGAGCTCGCTCAGCTGATAGGAACTGGGGTGAAGACTCGCTATCTGTCTGGCTCCGGGCGGGAAAGAGAAGGGAGCCTGAAGGGCCACACATTGGCAGGAGAAGAATTCCTGGGTCTTGGCCTCGGTAAGACACCAGGCCCAGCTGGCCAGCACAGATTCACAGGTTAACAGTGATGATGCTCTCCTTGTCACATCAGGATTACCCTGTGTCCGTCCTCTTCCTGTGCAGCTGCAGCCATGTATATGACTCCATGGGCATGCTGCTTCAGCTGCCTTGGTGTGATCGAGTTGAGTAAAGCATCTGGTTCTCCACCATGATTAGGGTGCTTTCCTGTTTCTTCTCCACCTGGGGCCTTGCTGGGGCCCCCTGCAGTAGGGGCTTCACTGTTGTGTCTCTACTTGGGAGAGGCTAGATCCTGACTACACTTCGTCCATGGTTGTTCCCATCTCTGCTATGGACTGAAGGACTCTGGTCAGCTCTGTAATGATTATAATAGTCAAAACGTCAAGCAAATGTGCCAGGCCACATTCTGAGCATCCAGTTTATGTATTTTAGCTTATTTGATCCTCATAATGATCCAATGATATGGGAGCTGCTACCTTCCCTTTGTGTAGAACTGAGAAAACTAAAGCACAGGGGAAGTGACTTGAGCAGAGTCACGTGGTAGGGAGGTAGCCGAGGCTGCTGGGTCCAAGTACAGTGGAGTGGCGCAGTGCAGCCAGTACAGTTCTAGTTCTGGGGCACGGGTGGTGACAGCAGCTGTCCTTGTTTGCTGTGGAGGATGACTGCAGTGAAACCCTGCACAGCCCATTAGTGTCCCGCTGTTGTGTGTTCTTAGAGCTCTTGACTGTTCCTTGCTTGTTTCCTAAGCACTGGGAGCCGGTCTACAAGCAAGAGAGCCATAGCAAGGATGTATTTTAAACCCCAAATGTAAGCTTTTTACTCTGTCAGCAGTGGAGCTGTTTGTTCTTAGTGTGTTTAACTTGCATTCCTGTTCTCGTTTATGTCCTTTGTATTTGCCTGAGGCAAAGGGTATTTCCTGTTGTTTACTTGCTTTGCTTTTTTGAGGCAGTTTTCCCATGTCCTGTGCTGGCCTCTACCTTACTTGTAGCAGAGGCTGGCCTTGAACTTGTGATCCTTATGCCTCTCCCACTTAGTGTGCCCCACTGTGCTCAGCCTAAATTTTTTTTTTTTTTTTTTTTTTTTTGGTTTTTCGAGACAGGGTTTCTCTGTGGCTTTGGTTCCTGTCCTGGAACTAGCTCTGTAGACCAGGCTGGTCTCGAACTCACAGAGATCCGCCTGCCTCTGCCTCCCGAGTGCTGGGATTAAAGGCGTGCGCCACCATCGCCCGGCTCAGCCTAAATTTTGTGCATTGTATTTTAGGTAATTTGGTGAGTGGTGGTGTTGATAAAAGACAAATGGCCAGCTTCCAGGAGTCTGTTGGTGAAACCAGCTCCCAGAGTGTGGTTGTTGCAGTGGACAGGTAATGCTTTTGTTCTCCATGGACACCATGCAGGACACCACCTGCACCTGGTGTCATTTATTAGCTTCTGGGTGTGGTGAATCCAATCTGTTTAGTTGTTAATGTTTTCTCTCTTCCTTATCTGAGTACTTGAGAAATTTTAATTTCCCCCCTAGAATTTTTACTGGCTCTACCAGACTGGATGGAAATGCAATAGGTATGTGTCTTACTCTTGTGAGAACTGTATATGCCTCCTGTTGTGATGGTGTGAATGTCTCTCACCGGGCTTCCCATGTGTTGCTGTCTCCAGTTGACTTTGTCCGCTGGCTGTGTGCTGTGTCCATGGATGAGCTGGCCTCCCCTCACCATCCCCGGATGTTCAGCCTGCAGAAGATTGTGGAGATATCTTACTACAACATGAGCCGAATCCGGCTGCAGTGGTCTCGGATATGGCATGTCATTGGAGAGCACTTCAACAAGGTAACTGCTCGCTTCTAAAGAGCACTTACAGCAACTGACAGAAAACAGGAATGGGAAGAGTTGGCTCCATTTGGGGGCTTTGCCCTCAATTCATTTTTCCCTGTGAAATCAAGGACAGCTTGATAGGAATAAATGTTGTGCTTATATTTGGATTGGAGTCATGTAAAATGATTTAAAGTCCAATAGTATGAAGATACTTTCCTATCCATACCCGTGACTGGAACAGTAGCTCACTTGGTAGAGTGACTGCCCACCATGCACAGAGCCCAGGGTTCAGTCCCCAGCACTACACAAATAGGACATGGTGGCGCATGCCTTAATCCAGCATGGAGTTGACAGTCATCCTTGGCTGTATAGCAAGTTGTAGGCCAACCTGGATATAACCCTTTCTTTTTCTTCTTTTCTTTGTTTTAAAGGTCTTTTGAGATAGAGTCTCACTGTGTAGCTCTGGATGTCCTGAAACTCACTATGTAGACCAGGTTGGCCTGCCTCTGCCTCCCAAGTACTGGAATTAAAGGCATATACCATCCTTTGCAGCCAATTTGCATATATTATTGCCATTCTGTTTTAAAAATAAACTCATATTCAGGACAGGGTAATACCATTATAGTAGCTGGACAAACCTGCTGATGCTTGGAGGCATGAAATTCTACAGTCCCTTCCTACTGACCATAGCAGAGCCATGTTCACACACTATTCAGTGTCAGAACTTCTTATACACAGGCTCCATTGCTACTCCTCTTCCAAAACCTTGTTGAAAAAACTACAATTTATTGTAAGTCAGAGACAAGCCAAAGACATCTAGAACAAACAGCTGTTTTAAAACAGACAGGCAGGTGCTGGAGTAAGCCAGCCATGGCTTCATTTCTCCACTCCAGATTTCATTCTATTCAGAGAACTGGGATATGACTTGGTCTGCAAAGTCCTGCTATGCAAGCATGATCATGCCCCTGAGTTTGATCCCTAGAACCCGCATAAAAGCTGGACTAGGCAGTGCACATTGTATCCCCAGGTGGTGGCAGAGACCAGCTCGTAGAGCTCATTGGCCGGCTGTCCTAGCCCTTGGTGGGCTCAGGATTGGTAAGCAACCTTGTCTGAGGCAATAAGGGGAAAACAATAGATGTCAACATCTCACCTTCACATGCACTGCACACGACCCTACACACATGTATACATATACCACATACATGCCAAAAATAAATACTTGAAAGAACAACCACACGCTGGAGTGCAGTGCACACCTGTAATCCCAGCCCGGGAGAGAGGCTGGAGGCTTGCTGGTCTTTAACTGTCATAGTTGACATGTGACAGGCCTCAGCCAAGAAGTAGCATTCTTTGTCTTTGTAGATGTGCCTCCCAGAGAGTGGGCAGGTAGACTGCCTGCCTTTGATGTAGACCCCACATCCACAACACTTCCACTGAACCTGCTTTTCACTTCCTGTTCTGCTAGGTTGGCTGTAACCCCAATGAAGATGTGGCCATCTTTGCTGTTGATTCACTGAGGCAACTCTCCATGAAGTTTCTAGAGAAAGGAGAATTAGCCAACTTCAGATTTCAGAAGGATTTTCTGAGGCCTTTTGAGCATATAATGAAGAAAAATAGGTAATGTACTTTACTGTAAAGACCCTTATCACCTTTCCTGTTGCTGTCTGAAAGTCTCTCCCACCACCAACCACATGATGGATTCTTTTTCTTCCTGGTAGTTGGTTGAACAACTGCGTAAAAACCTCTTTAATCAACACATAGTCCATGGGCTTGGAATTAGCTTAGCCCCTGCTTAGAATGGCTGCAGTCCTATTAGATTCCCGAGCATGCATTCCCCAGCACCACCACATATACACACTGGTATATGTACGCGTATAAATAAATATATATGTATGTGTATAAATAAGTACATATTTATACATATACACATACACATCTCCAGCAAGTTTGAAAAGTCTGTGTGGCAAAAAAGTTCAGGAATTCTGTTTCCTGGGATTTTGAAATTGGTTAGGTAAGCAGTCAGTCTTTCTTTGCTGTACGTTGCATCTTTACTTTGTGGACTTTCTCTCTGCCTTCTCTGAATGGCTGCCATGTAGTCAGTGAACACAGGCCTTTGCAGCCTGTTCATTGTCAATGAACAAGAAGTCAGAAATAATCCCAACTCTGGTTCCACTGCCCAAATCCTTATAAATCCAGACTTGTTCATTCCTTATTTCTGCTGGACACCAAGTAGCACTTTTTCTTTGACCTTATGGTTCTGTGATTGCAGGATGGTCAGTTGCTCTAATTCCACAGTGGGATAGGAGGAGAAGCTGAGCCTAATCGAATATGCATTACTATGTGCTTTAAAACATGGTTTTCTAATGTGCTGCTTGAAAGGGCAGAATGTGTCTTATCTTCCCACCCTCCCACCTCTTGCCAAGGTCCCCGACCATCCGGGACATGGTGATCCGCTGCATCGCCCAGATGGTGAGCTCCCAAGCCGCCAACATCCGCTCAGGATGGAAGAACATCTTTGCTGTGTTCCACCAGGCAGCCTCTGACCACGATGGGAACATTGTGGAACTGGCCTTTCAAACCACTGGCCACATTGTCTGTAAGTGTCTCAGTTCCCTCCCCTCTGACATCACTCTTGAAGTCTAGCAGGTAACCCCTTCTTAACTGTTCATCTTACTGTTATGGGAGCTTCCTTGCTCTAGTTCTGCTGTGTTGGAATAAACATGCTGGGCAGGGTTAGAAGCATGTGTTCATCTTCACAACAGCCCAGTGAAGGAGATACAGCCAGTTCTCAATCTTACAAGTCCCATGTCTGAAGGTACAGACTCACTACAGTGTAGAAAACCCAAGCCACTCAAGACACACTCTGAACTGAGGTAGAACAAGATGGCGCTCTCCTCACGGCAAGCAGGGGTCCTCTCTGCAGTCTGCCAAGTGTAGTTTTCACCTGTTTGTGCTTTCTGTTGGTGCTTTCAGTTTGGAAATGACCTAGAGCATGGTGTTGAGCTCCGACTATATACTGATGTGTCTTGTTCCGAAAGACAAATTTGCTGTAGGCGGGAGTTGCAGTGCTGTTGGTTGTTGGTTCAGTGTTGATACCTTAACAGTACACAAGGCATCAAGAGGAGCTGAAACAAGGCTCATGGTCACTGGTTGATGAGAACATGACAGGCTCCCAGAAAGCTCCTACTTCCCATGGGAGCAGATGTTTAGCGTTTCATGTTGGTGTTCATGGAAATTGTAGACAGAACTACAATGAGTAACCTTTGTTTTTTCCACTTTGTCAAAGAAGAAATTGGGGCACAGAAAAAGAACAGCTGTGAAAAGGCTTCCCCAGAGGCCCTGATTCATGAAGACAGTTGGCTCTGACCTCCATTTCCAAACTTCACTGCCTTATGTCTCCCCAGCAACCATCTTCCAGCACCACTTCCCCGCAGCCATCGACTCCTTCCAGGATGCTGTGAAGTGCTTGTCGGAGTTTGCCTGCAATGCTGCTTTCCCTGACACCAGCATGGAGGCCATCCGGCTCATCCGCTTCTGTGGGAAATATGTCTCAGAGAGGCCTCGGGTGTGTCTCCCATCCTTGCTTCTGTGGGAAGAACCAGAAAGTTGTGGGGCCAATACCCTTGCTGTTGACAAAGCCCTTCCCATCAGTGTGTTAGAAAAGTGTGTCCAAGACATGGCATAGTGGTGCACATCTTTAATCCCAGCACTCAGGAGGCAGAGGCAGACTGATCTCTAAGTTCAAAGCCATCCTGGTCTACAGAGCCTGCAAGACCCTGGCTACCTGACCTTGGGCAGCTTGTCAGTAAATGGGCACATAGCAAGCACTCAGTAACTAGTAGCCGCTGCTATTGAGTGTTGTGTCTTGCAGTAATGTTCTGGACACAGGTATTCTGGGTACTTGGTTAGCAGCCTTTGATCTTAGCACAGTTCTTTTTTTTTTATTTTTATTTATTTATTTATTATACAATATTCTGTCTGTATGTATATCTTCAGGCCAGAAGAGGGCACCAGACCCCATTACAGATGGTTGCAAGCCACCATGTGGTTGCTGAGAATTGAACTCAGGACTTTTGGAAGAGCAGCCTATGCTCTTAACCTCTGAACCATCTCTCCAGCCCTTTAGCACAGTTCTTAATATAACACCCTCTGCCCCAGTGCTCTTGTGAGCTTCCTCACTCAGGTTCATAGGTTCATAGGGGAATAACACCTCAAATGGGCAGGTTGATATCTTTCTCAGTCTCTCTGGGACTTCCCCTTTAATGCTGCTGAACAGAGAATTTGGGGAAAAGGTTGTCTGGAGCACAGTTCATGTGTGGTTGCCTTTCTGATCCCTACTGCTTGCTTAGGCTGCAGCTGCATCTGAGAAATGATTTTCATTGCAGGTACTCCAAGAATACACAAGCGATGACATGAATGTGGCTCCTGGTGACAGAGTCTGGGTCAGAGGCTGGTTTCCCATCCTGTTTGAGCTCTCCTGCATCATTAACAGATGCAAGTTAGATGTGCGCACCAGGTAACGGGTCCTCAGGGCAGCTGGACTTTGACATCATTAAAATAAGTCAGCTTCTTGTCCCTGGCTTCATTCCCTCCCCCATCTTGGTTTTGGTGTTTTCCCCACCGGCTCTTCTTTGCTTTTCCTTCAGAGGACTCACCGTCATGTTTGAGATCATGAAGAGCTATGGCCACACCTTTGCAAAACACTGGTGGCAGGACCTGTTCAGAATTGTGTTTCGGATTTTTGACAACATGAAACTCCCTGAGCAACAGTCAGAGGTAGGTGGAGCTAGGTCATTGCCTACAAGTGGATGTAATAGGCCCAAAGCCTGGCCAACCTTCCTGGGGTTGCGTTGCCAAATAGCAGGGGTTTGAAAGCACTGAATATTTAAGGTGCTTTGTCAAGTAGACAGATGGATGTCCCTCCTAGACCAGCGTCAGCTAGTCCTGGGAGATCCCTTTCTGGGGAGAGAAAGGAAAGGAGTAACTCGTGGTTTTCCCGCCTGGCCCTGGACTCTGCCTGCCAGCTCTGCAGGCTCCTGGCCACTCTCCTTTGTTGTTTTGTCCTATCACCTCGTCCCTAAGGACTCACAGTGACATATAGCCAGGGACAGCATGGACACGACCAGCCCTTCTCCAGTCACACTGTCCTGAGTAGTTCTGAGTATGACTGCCATGGTGTTGAACATCCTCCTCAGTGCACGTTTGGTGGTTCTGAGTGAGTGGTGCAGATGGTGTTGAGATGTTAGTACTTACCACTAAAGGATGTTCTAGCTACAAGAATAGTCATCTCACTATAGAGGTTGGTTTTGAAGATTCGTCGTTTTTTCCCCCCAGAAATCAGAGTGGATGACAACCACCTGCAATCACGCACTGTATGCTATTTGTGACGTCTTCACCCAGTTCTACGAGGCTTTGAATGAAGTGCTTCTCTCCGATGTGTTTGCACAGCTGCAGTGGTGCGTTAAACAAGGTATTCATTAAGTTGGGGAGGGGGTAGCATTCCTTACGGAGCCCAATGAAAAATTAATTTTCTTTCTATGAAAGTATAGATGTAATGCCAAGGGATACCGTGTACAATTTAATCCAATAGTCCCTTCCCAGGTTGTTTTATACAGCACATTTTAGAGATGGATTTCACTGGTTTTGTTCTAAAAGATGAGATGTACTTTTGTGCTTTCGGATTTTATATGATTATAATTTTTGGTAGTACAATATTTTTAAAAGTATTTTTGGAATCAAAATCAACAGCTTCATCAGTGGACTTTGTGGACATCCTTTCGTTTGAGTAGTTGTGTGTTCATGTTGCTGTATATCAGATAAAGATCATGGATTAGTAAGACCTGGATCCCATTTTGGCCAGGCCAAACTTAATTAAATTCAGGTAAGATTTTTGAAAAGTGACTCCATTTTAAGGTAGGCAGCAAACAGCTATATTATTTTGATGGCAAAAATTGGAATGTTGTTAGTGATTAAATCAGAAACACTATTTTTCTGCATATTCTGCTATTTCCTGTATGTGAGTCAGTTAACTAAAGCAATAAAACCCTCATTTTCCTCCACCCCTGCCAGCAAAACTGACTGGATTACTGTGTTTCTTTAAAAATACATTTTTTTACATTTTTAAAATTTTATGTGCATGAGTATTCTACCTACATGTATGTCTGTGTACCAAGTGTGTGCTAAATGTCCATGAAGGCCATGAGAGGAATCCCTTGGGTAGAAATTACAGTAGTTGTGGGCTATCATGTGGATGCTGGGAATTTAACCCAAATTCTCTGGAAAAGCAGCCCAGTGTTCTTAACTACTGAGCTGTCTCTCCAACCCCAATTTGGGCCTCTTAATGGCATACTTCAGCTATAATATGTGATTCTTTATAGCCTGGTTTCATTAAAACCTACAGACCTCCAACTCCAATCCTTACCTCCCAGTGTCAGATAAAGACCTGGATTCCATTTGGTTGGTGTCAGGACAGCAGTTAAAGTTTAATGGCAGATGCTGTTGCATTTTGCAGATAATGAGCAGTTGGCGCGATCAGGTACTAATTGCTTAGAGAATCTAGTGATATCCAATGGAGAGAAGTTCAGCCCTGCTGTTTGGGACGAAACCTGCAATTGCATGTTGGATATTTTCAAAACCACCATTCCACATGTGTAAGTGCTAAAGCGGTTACCATGTTCGTGTGTCCAGGGGACATTGCCTGTCTCCCAGGTGCAACTTAAGCTGATCTTTGCCTTGTCTCCTGTTCCCTTAAGTTTGCTTACATGGAGACCTGCGGGAATGGAGGAAGAGTCATCAGATAAACATTTGGTAGGTTCCTTTATTTTCTTCTCGTATCTTAATAAGGTTAGTCAGACTAGGCTAACAAGGTGGCTCAGTGGGTAAAGGTACTTGCTACCAAGCCTGATGGCCTGAGTTCTGTGCCCTAGACTCACATGGTAGAGGCAGAGAACTGACTCCTACAGGTGTACCATGGCACACCCTCCCCTTCCTAGCCCACCCGAACACTTAAAATAAGCAAATAAAATGTAATTTAAAACATCAGTCAATACACAGAGAAACCCTGTCTTGGGGAAAAAAAAAACCCACATCAAACGATCAACCTATATGCTTTATAGTTTTCTTAGAGGAGTGAAAAAGTTCACAAGGTTCACAAGATCTACTGTTAACATGCCTGCGTGGTGTGGTAGTGCACACCTTTGATCCCTGTACTCAAGACAGAAGCAGGCAGATCTCTGTGAGTTCCAGACTAGCCAGGGGATTCATAGTGAGCCCCTCTGCCTTGTCTCCCCAAGAACTAAGTAGGTCTTTATCATTTCCTACAAAATACAGAAAAGTGTTTTTTAAAATAAGTCTCCTGCAGTAAAATCCCACGTGCATTTCTTGTCCTTTGTGTCTGCACGTGCCATGGGCTTGCACTCTATGCAGGTAGGTGAGCGCAGAGCCTTGTGAGCATGTCTCTGTGTCTTTTTAAAAAGGTCTTCTCAGGAGCTGTGCAGTACTGCAAGTTTGTTCTCTCTGGGACCAGCTTTCTGTTGAAATCCTCAAACAGCTCCTTGCTTATTGTTGTCCTGAATTAACAGTGCCCTGCTCACCAAAGAAGTGATCATCTTATTTTTTGTTTTATTTATTTGTTTGTTTGTTTGTTTGTGATGTTGTTGTTTTTTTGAGCCAGGGTCTCCCTGTGTAGAACTGGCTGTCTTGGAACTCGCTCTGTAGATCAGGCTGGCTTCAAACTCACAGAGATCCTTCTGCCTCTGCCTCCTGAGTGCTGGGATTAAAGGCGTACGCCGCCACCACCCAGGTATTTTTTGTATGAAGTCACATAAATTTTAATTTAAAAAAAAAACTGTGATATGTGTATATCTGTGTGGATGAGTATGGATTTGTGCATGTGAGTACAGTGTCCATGGAGTCCAGAATAGGGATTCGGATCCCCTGGAACTGGAGTTACAGGTGGTTGTGAAGCTGCCTGACTTGTGTACTGGGGATCAAACTCTGTTCCTCTGAAAGAACAGTCAAATGCTCTTAACCGAAAAATTCTGATTTAAATCTCTCTTTAAAATTCTTTGTTTTGAGCTGAACAGTAGTGGAGCACACCTTTAATACCAGCACACAGGAGGCAGAGGCAGGCGGATCTCTGTGAGTTCCCAATGCAGAGTAAGTTCCAGGACAGCTAGGGCTACACAGAGAAACCTTGTCTTGAAAAACAAAAATAAACAAAAACAATTTTTGTTTTAGTACTTCAGGAAGGCATGTGATTCATTTGCATTCCCAAATAACACTAAGAACATTAGATTTTTTTTTTTTTTTTTTTTGTTTTGTTTTTTTTTGTTTTTCGAGTCAGGGTTTCTCTGTGGTTTTGGAGCCTGTCCTGGAACTAGCTCTTGTAGACCAGGCTGGTCTCGAACTCACAGAGATCCGCCTGCCTCTGCCTCCCGAGTGCTGGGATTAAAGGCGTGCGCCACCACCGCCCGGCAAGAACATTAGATTTTAAAAGGATTTGGGCCTTAAACATGAAGATAGATGAAGTCAACGTTTATTCAATTTTTATTTTCAGAATTTTTTTAGACTTATTTGTTTATTATGTATACAGTGTTCTGCATGCATGTATCCCTGCAGGTCAGAAGTGAGCACCAGATCTCACTACAGATGGTTGTGAGCTACCATGTAGTTGCTGAGAACTGAACTCAGGACCTCAGGAAGAGCAGCAAGTGCTCTTAACCGCTGAGCCGTCCCTCCAGCCCTAGGTTGTTTAATTGTGTGTGTTTGTGTGCCCGCCTGCATCTAAAGGACTACTTGGAGAAGTGCTTCTCAGTTCATAATGTGGATTCCAAGGATTGAACAGTAGATATAGTAGCCGGTGCTTTTACCTGCTGAGCCATCTCACTGGCCCAAGAGTTTATTCAGTTTAAAGTAAAGCATGGTATTTAAATATTTTCTGGGTTTGCTGGGTATGGTGGTGCTCAGACGTGGATGGATCTCTAAGTTCAAACCCAGCCTGGTCCATATAGTAAGCTCAAGAACAACCATGGCTCTATAGGGGACCTTGTCTCTAAAAACCTAAAGCAACTTACTTGGGTCACAAGGTTCAGCACTTTTACCTGCTGTGCCATCTTGTTCATTCATCATTTTAGTTCTGTCTTTAAATATTCATTTTAGTATCAGAAGCTACAACATTGCTGGTTTATTTTTGAACTTGACCTAATTAAAAACCTGCCACACTCATCATTATAATGTGGAGAGAAATGTTTTGAGTTTAAATAGGAAACTGTGAAATTTTAACTAATTTAACATGAGCCATAGGTATTAAAAGTTGGTTAAAAGTCACATCTGTGCTGGACACCAAAGAGAAACAAACATTGTCTTTTTGTTTTTTCTGATTTACATTAGGATTTGGACCTTGACCGTCAGTCTTTGAGCAGCATAGACAGAAATGCCTCCGAGAGAGGACAGAGCCAGTTCTCCAACCCCACTGATGACAGCTGGAAGGGTGCACCATATGCAAGTAAGACTCTTTTGTTCTGGGTGTGTTGCCATTTAGTTATTTTAACTGGACCAGACATGTATGTGATGCAGATGTTTGGAAAGCACAGAAGTGCCAACAAACACTACTCTTCCTGCTCCTCCTCTTTCCCGTGCCACAGTGTTGCCAGGCTCACTTCAGCCTCTCTCAAGTCATTTTATCCATATACTTGAAAATACATGCATGTACATATTCACATATGTACCTACACACACGTCTTCCTCTCCTTTTATACCAGTTATAGGATAGCATGTGATAGTGTGTTTTCACCTAATGCACCATTCACTATCAATACATAGTTTTCACATTCCTTCCTGCTGTTATCTGTACCCCAGTGTGTAGATGCATCTTTGTTTAAATGAATCTTAAAAATGGACAGTTGTTGTTTAATTATTGTCATTTGTGACTATCACCCTCGTGTACTGTTCTGCATTAACACACATCATTAGAAGATTCCTAGAAATTAACTAGCAGTGGGGTTAGAGGGTAAGAAGAACATTTGGTATTTTGATGGATGCTTCCAGGTTGCTATCTGTTAAGGTTGCTCCTATTTGTGTGATCTTTGGGAATACCTCAATAAAATTATATGTCTCTAGAGTGATTTCCTGTTTAATTATAATTGACCGGAGCCTTTTTCCATGTCTGTGAGAACCTGCTCTCTGTGTCTGTCATGCCCACCTGGGGCTGTAGGCACTCTGCAAACCAATTCCAGTGACTTCAAAGAAAAAACACCTGGACTGTGGCGTTGAGCATGGTGACACATGCCTTTAATTCTAGCAGTGGATTTCTGGGTTTGACGCTCCTGTCCTGATCTGTGTAGATAGTTCCATGCCATCCAGGGCTGCACTGTATGGCCCTGTTTATGTGCCAGACGCTGTCCTGTTCCATGTGCGAGTTCATTGGTCTTTCTGCTGGCCTTTGAAGAATGCCACTTTGCATTTGAATGGCAGGTGCTATAACTTACCAATGTGTAGTAGACAAGGCCAGACAGTTTTGACACTTCACAGTGTTCCAGTTCTGTCTGAAGTGGTGTCCCCGTCGTTTGTCTTCAGGGCAGTCCCACCCCATTCTCCACATGCCAGGCTGTGAAGTAAACACGGACTTGAGTTCTGAAGCACCACAGTAGGATAAGACAATATGTGATTCCTGTTACTTTTTGAAGGAATAAAAGTCTCCTTGAAACCCACTGAGAAGGCCCCTGGGACTGAGGTCCTGTCCTTTGGTGACTGCTCATAGCCAGAGGATTAAAGGTTCCTGATTTGTCATTAGTTGGATAGAGTCAGGTATAAATTCCTCTGAGTAGGAGACCCTCTCAACAACATTTGCATTTGGAGAGGTATTTGGGACTGGAGTCCCTGCTGTGCCTGCAGGCAGCAGTTAATTCTTCTCCTGCTTTCCCAACTCAGCCTCCCCTCTGAGCCCAAAATGTCTGCACAATTTCTTGTTTTATTCTGTTTTGTGAACCACAATCTAACTTTAGTCCTGCTGGTCTGAAACTTACAGTCTTCCCGACTCCTGCTTCAGCCTCCAGGATATGGCCACCATACCTGGCTGAATAGTTTGGTTTTTTACTACCATCAGCTACAACTTCTTTGTAATTTTTGTTTGAGACAAGTTCTCTGCATGTAGTCCTGACTGTCATGGAGCTTGCTATTAGGTCAGAGCTTGCTATTTAGAGCTCTGCCTCCAAGTGTGGAATTAAAGGTGTGCCACCATGCCCAGCTAATGTCACTGTGTTTTTGTTTTGTTTCTGTTGTTTGAGTCAGAGTTTCTCTGTGTAGCCTTGGCTTTTCTGGAACTTGCTTTGACCAGGTTGGCCTTGATGAACTCAAGGAGATCCACTGCCTCTGCTGCCTGAGCACTGGGGATCATAGGTGTGTGCCACCACACCTAGATGACTTTGTATTTTTTTTTTAAATATTTATTTATTTTATTTATTATGTATACAATATTCTGTTTGTATGCCTGAAGGCCGGAAGAGGGCACCAGGCCTCTTTACAGATGGTTGTGAGCCACCATGTGGTTGCTGGGAATTGAACTCAGGACCTTTGGAAGAGCAGGCAATGCTCTCAACCGCTGAGCCATCTCTCCAGCCCCGACTTTGTATTTTTTAAAATTAAAGTTTGATTAGAGGGCTGGAAAGATAAGGTGGCTCAGCAGTTGAGAGCACTGCCTCTTCTTATAGGGACCTAAATTTGGGTCCAGTTCTACTTGGAGGTTCATAACCTTCTATAACTCCAGCTCCAGGGGATTTGATGCCCTCTTCTGGCCTCCTTGGATACCAGGAATGCACATGCAGCACAAATGTCTGTGCGGGGAAAACATTCATATACATTAAAAAAATCCTCCCCCCACCAAAAAAAACCCATTTTAGGTGTTTCTGGAGATTGAACCCATGGCTTTACATGCTAGGGAAACATTCTACCCCTGAACTGACTCCTCCTCATTTCCTCAAAAGTTGGAACATTCTGCAGAGAGAGTTGTTACACGGTTGTAGACTTTTACACCCACGTTTAAAAAGACAACTGCTTTCCATCTTCCTGTCGCTGTACTGGACTTTCCAACATTCTAGTTCTCTCATGCGCTGAGGGAGAGTTTCATTTTACCTAGTGGACCACGAATCAGACAGCACTTTTGAGATGCTCAAGCCCTCGAGCTGGAGACACAGCGTGCATGGAGTCAGCCTCTCATGGCAGGACTGCATTGTAGAACAGGGAGCAGTCAGAATAAAGAACTGTGATTAGGCAAAGGTTCACTATTCCACAGGGTAAAAGAGCACCTCCTCATACCCCACTCCAGGGGTGGGGATCAAATCTAGAACCTCATGGGTACAAGTGCCCTAAAGATCATGTCAAAGATGTAGAGAAGTAGGAGATGCAGAAAGCTGCACCACTTCCAAGATGGAAAAAAGTGGCCAAGAAACTAAGAACTTAGAAGAGCTCCCCGGACCCTTATAAACTGAGCTATGCCTGCTTTCAGAAGCTAGCTGGTGTTGGCAACCTGCTTGCCCACCATGAGGGTGCAGCCCACAGTTGCAGTGTAGGAGTGCTGTGGCTGACGGTGAAACTTGCTGAAAGACACAGGTTCTGCAGTCGATTCTCTCACCTTCAGATCTTTGTTCAATTGTTCTTACTTTCCTTTTCAACTTTCCTGAATTTCCCTTCTTTTCTGCTTTCCTTTTTCTTTTGTTGTTTCATAACCACTTTTGGGGGGAGACATTTGGCATTTTGCTTAAGCTTGCAATACAACCCTGGTGGTTCACCTCTCTCTACCCTGTCATGCCACTGAACACCACTCTTAGGTCCTACCTGTTGTTTTGGGTACTGTGGGTGTTTGGGAGGGCAGGGTTTTCATTCATTGCCATGCCACAGCACCAAGTGTTCTGGGCACACAGGAAGAGCTCAGTGAAGAGTACTGAATCATTGTCAGGGTTAATGTTTATCATCTATGTAGATCAGAAGCTGTTGGCCAGCCTCCTCATCAAGTGTGTGGTTCAGCTGGAGTTGATACAGACCATTGACAACATCGTGTTTTACCCTGCGACCAGCAAAAAGGAGGATGCAGAGCACATGGTTGCTGCCCAGGTAACTACCCCAGGGCCTGGGCTGGGGCACTCTTGTCCATGGGAGGCTGTGAGTAGCAGCAACATGTTGGAGCCAGCACAGATGGGCAGTCCCAATCCCATCATGATCATCTCTTTCCACCCTTACATTTAGAAACATCATGCTGCTCACTGGCAGTTGAGCACAGTGAAACAACATACACCACAGAGAACACTGAAAGGCAGAGGTTTTTATTCCCCTTAGAGTTGGCTTACCAGCATAGCACTGCCCAGGTACCACCCTCCCTTGGTGCTAGGGAAAGGTTTATTTATCTCAGGGAAACGCCCTACCCTTGCTGTACAGCTTTATCATCAATAACTGAGAAGGCTGTGTGGTGGCACATGTGAGAGATCCCAGCACTCAGTAGGCTAAGGCCAGAGAGTTGTCATGAGTTCAAGGCCTGCCTGGGCTACTCAGTAAGTTTGCAGTTAGCTTGAGCTATATAAGACCTTGTCTCAGAAATCACAAACAGAAACAAAAGCAAGCCAGGGGATTACAAAGAAAACTACAACAAAAATGTGAGAGGAGCAATAAGTATATAAAAACTCCTGAAGCAAGTGAAATGGCTCAGTGAATAAAGCATTTGCCACTGACCCTGACAACCTGAGTTGGAGCCCAGGGCCTACATGGTAAAAGGAGGGAAGCGACTCCCTCTGACCTCCATACGCATGCTGTGGTACCCATGCACACACAAAATAAATGTAGCATCCCCAGCTTTTCTTCAGGAAGCACATCTTGTATGTGAGGCTCTCTGCATGTAAACGATTCTAGAAGCAGAACTAGTGTCCAGCATCCAGGCAATAACCTTATGCTGCATTGGAGACTTTGCTAACTTGAGGCTAGCATGCTCTGAGTGAGGGGCTGCAGTCAGCCAGCAACCTGTATCCAGGCAGAGCCTCAGCCTTGTCACCACCTAAGTGGATAAGTACTGCTGAATTTAACACAGCTGCACGTTCTGTCCTTTTCATTTTTTTAAGCTAAGCAGTCCAGTCCTTTGTTTTTACAAAGGCGTGCAGACACTGTCACTTGAGAATGTTTTCCTGTGAAAACAGTACCGTGGCCATCAGCAGTCCCCATCATCCCTCTTTCTGACCCTGCGAGTTACTCATCGGCTTTTCTGTCTCTGGATTTGCCTGTTGAGAGCATCTCATATAAAGAGTACAGAGTGTGAACTTTGGGGTGTGATTCTTTAATTTAGCAGGGAGTTTTGAGCTCATTTGTATTACACAGCACAGCAGTATCTCTTTGACATATGGCCACATAACATTCTCCTGTGACCATTCCATAGCACAGTTACTCCTCTGGCCATTTTGACTAATACTGGGTGTGGTGGTGCTTTGCCTGTAATCCCAGTGCTGCGGAAGCTAAAACAGGCCACTACACAGCAGTACTCTTACTTACTAAAAAAGAAAAATGTCCCATTTCCACCCCTCGTATGGTGTCTTTAACAGTAGTAGAGTCTACCATCTGATTTGGTGAACACTTGATCATTTTATAACTACTGCTTTACTGTTAAACTCTAAGTTATATGTGTATAACACATGCTCATTCCTTGTCAGTTATGACTGGAAACTCCTCTTCCTTTCTATGTGTGTTTTCAGTTTTTGGTTTTGGTTTTAATTTTTTTCAAGACAAAGTTTCTCTGTGTAGTCTTGACTGTCCTAGAAAACTCCCTCTGCAGACCAGGTTGGCCTCAAACTCAAAGATCCACTACCTCTGCCTCCCAAGTGCTGCGATTCAACGAGTGTGCCACCACCACCTGGCTTGTTTGGTTTTGTTTTTTTTTTTTTTGTTTTTTTTTTTTGAGACAGGCTCTCATGTCTGCCAAGACTGGCATTGAACTTGCTTCCTAGCTTAGGCTGGGCTGTGTTCCATCTCCTGCCTTTACATCCCCAGTGCTAGGGTTACTGGTGCACCCCACCATACTTAGCTATAGAACCATGTTTTTTTTTTGGTTTTTTTTTTTTGGTTTTTCGAGACAGGGTTTCTCTGTGGCTTTGGAGCCTGTCTTGGAACTAGCTCTGTAGACCAGGCTGGTCTCAAACTCACAGAGATCCGCCTGCCTCTGCCTCCCAAGTGCTGGGATTAAAGGCGTGCGCCACCACCGCCCAGCCTAGAACCATGTTTTAAGAGTTTTTTTTTTTTTTTTTTTTTTTTTTTTTTTTTGGTTTTTCGAGACAGGGTTTCTCTGTGGCTTTGGAGCCTGTCCTGGAACTAGCTCTTGTAGACCAGGCTGGTCTCGAACTCACAGAGATCCGCCTGCCTCTGCCTCCCGAGTGCTGGGATTAAAGGCGTGCGCCACCATCGCCCGGCTATTAAGAGGTTTTTTTTTTTATTTTATTTGTATGGGTGTTTTGTCTGCATATGTATCTGTGCACAAAGTGCCTGCTGTCCAGGGAGGCCAGGAGAGGTCGTTAGATCTCCTGAAACTGGAGTTACAGTCAATTGTGAGCCAACATGTGAGTTACAGCCAGAGCTCTTTAACTGCTGAGCCCCCCTCTAGCTGTTTTAAGATGTTTATATAAGTGACCAGAGGTGGTGGTGCACACCTCTTACCGTCGCGCTCTAGAGGCAGAGGCAGGAGGAGCTCTGTGAATTCAAGGCTGGCCTGGTCTACAGAGTGAGTTTCAGGATGGCCAGAGCTACATAAAAGAGACCCTGTCTCAAAAGAGTGCTCTACATGAGGTTTCCTTAGATCTTCAAACATGCTTTGGTTCTTGTGTACTGTGTAAGGTGGGAACCCAGTTTTGTCTCTGGTGTGTGATGGTCTTGCGCCCTCAGCACGGATGCAGTCTTTCCTTTCCTGGCATTTGTCTCAGAAGCCACTTTACCATCAGTACAAGGCCTGTTTCTGTGTCCCCATGCTGCTTAATTCATCGCCATCTGTGTGCCAGCGGAACGCTAACCTGGTTCTTGTAGCTTTTTAGTGTTTTAGAAGCTGGGAATGTCAGCCCTCCAATCTTGTATGTTTTCAAGATTTCTCTACCAATCCAAATCTTGTATGGAGTTTAGCATCTGCTTTAAAATAGGGTCTCGCCGGGCGGTGGTGGCGCACGCCTTTAGTCCCAGCACTCGGGAGGCAGAGGCAGGCGGATCTCTGTGAGTTCGAGGCCAGCCTGGTCTACAAAGGGAGTTCCAGGACAGGCTCCAAAGCTGCAGAGAAACCCTGTCTCGAAAAACCAAATAAAATAAAATAGGGTCTCACTTCGGGAGGCAGAGGCAGGCGGATCTCTGTGAGTTCGAGACCAGCCTGGTCTACAGAGCTAGTTCCAGGACAGGCTCCAAAGCCACAGAGAAACCCTGTCTCGAAAAACCAAAAAAAAAAAAAAATAGGGTCTCACTGTACAGCTCAGCCTCAAACTCACTGGGTAGCCCAGGCTAGTCCTGATCATCCTGTCTCAGCTGGTATAGCAGATAGGTGTGTGTCAGCACATCTGGCATCAGCTGGGGTTTTGACAACAACTGCTCCAGAGTTTTAGATCAACTTAGGACATTTTACAGTCTTTCCTCCTCATCCTCTTACGGGAGGATGGCCAATTCCTAGAAATTTCCAGAAATATAAAAGTCTCTTGAGCATGTGTCAGGTTTCAGGCTGCACATTGACTAACAGTTTGGAGCACTGCACACATGTTTAGCCAGTCTTAAGGCCATCGCTGGGCTTGAGTGGTCATCTGACTGAGCTCCAATAGCCATAGGCTTAGCTCTCCTCTCCGTCTTTGTTAGCTTGGGACTCTGGCCATCTGCCACTTTGATTGCATTTGAAAAGAGAAAGCACAGTGTTGTAGCAAGGTACTGAAGCACACTCCCTGCTTACGCAGCAGACAGTACTGACTGACAGCTTGGAAACATGGGCCCCGAGCCCACCACCACACAGCCCCTCAGGGATGCAGCCAGAGACAGACTCTGAGTGGAAGCACTCCAAGAGTGATTCTGAGAGACTTGGACAGTCTTGTCTGTCTGCCCTAACAATGCCTCAGTACCTGCTAAAGTCTTCATTCAGCCATCTTGTCTCTCCCCTTTAGCAAGACACACTAGATGCAGATATCCACATCGAGACGGAGAATCAGGGCATGTACAAGTTCATGTCTTCCCAGCACCTCTTCAAGCTGTTGGACTGCCTGCAGGAGTCCCATTCGTTCTCCAAGGCCTTCAATTCCAACTATGAGCAGCGAACTGTTCTCTGGAGAGCAGGTGAGGCACACAGACAGGCTTGTGACAAGCCATATCAGCCACCATCCTAAAATGCTAAAGTCTTTGGAGAGAATTCTGATGTTAATATTGTTTTAATTTATTGTTTGTTTTTATGTGTATGAGCGTTTTACCTGCATGTATGTTGGTGTACCACATGCCTGATGTCCAAGGGGGTCAGAAGAGGGCACTGCATCCTCTCGGAATGGAGTTGTAGTCAGCTGTGAGCCTCCGTGTGGGTGCTGGGTACTGAAGCTGGGTCCTCTGGAAGAACAGCCTTGACCACGGAACCATCTCACCAGCCTGTATGATACTTACATATTTTTCCAGGGGTAGAAACTGTAGGTGTCTTACAATCCTGAACTTTGCCAAAACATTCTACAGACTTTTGTTATGATCCCTTAACCTTCTCCCCAGATACCTTGTTTTGTCGAAACAAAAATTGTTTGCTATGAGCCCAGGCTACGCTAGAACCTGCTAGTAGCTCAGTCCAACCTGAAACACATGGTAGACTCCTTCTCAGCCTCCTGTAAGATTACAGCTGTGGCCACTAGGCCTGAGGGTTTGCTGTTGTTGTTGTTTAGTTTGTTTTATGTGGGTTTGGTTTGGTTTTGGTTTGGTTTGGTTTTTGGTACAGGGTTTATCTGTGTAGACCTGGGTATCCTGGAGCTCACTCTGTAGAACCTCAAAGATCTGTCTGTCTCTACCTTGAGTGCTGGGATTAAAGGCATGCGCTACCTTGCCCATCTTAAATGACTGTTGTCCATACCCATTGCCTGTGGGAAGGTTTTGTCCAGAGTAATTGGCACATCTCTGGCTGATTGTTTTTTATATATATTAATATTTTATATACTAACATTTTGTTAATTCTAATTATTAATTTTACATTAATATTTTATCTATTATATATATATAAAACATATTTTCATACTTTTAAAAAAACTGTGGATGCTTTGTAGGCAAAATCATCATCTGTCGAAGGGAAGGATCTTAGTTTGTTTTCCCAGCTGCGGGGCAGCTCAGTCCCAAAATAACTACACAGATACTGTATTAACTAAATCACTGCTTGGCCCATTATCTGTAACTTCTTCTTGGCTAACTCTTACATATAAATTTAACCCATCTCCATTAATCTGTATCACCATGTGGCAGTGGCTTACCAGTAATGTTCTGGCGTCTGTCTCTGGTAGGGCTACATAGCTTCTCTCTGACCCTGCCTCCTTCCTCCAGCATTCAGTTTCGTTTGCCCCGCCTACCTACCTTATCAGGCCAAACTAGTTTCTTTATTAACCAATGGTATTCACAGCATACAGAGAGGAATCCCACATCAATCTTTTTTTTTTTTTTTTTTTTTTTGATGATATGGGCTTTCTCTATGTAGGCCTGGCTCTCCTAGAACTTGAACTCACAAAAATTCACTTGTCTCTGCCTCCCAAGTGCTGGGATTAAAGGAAATTCTTTCTTAAAATTTAAAACTATTGTCTGTGCATAACATGAAGGTATGTACATACCATAGCATGTGTGTTGTGGCTGTCAGAAGACAACTTTGTGGAGTCAACTCAGGTCTCCAGGCTTACACAGTAAGTGCCTTTTCTCACTGGGCCCTCTTGCCAGCCTGAACTCTAGAATTCTTTTTTCTTTTTTTGGTTTTTTGAGACAGGGTTTCTCTGCAGCTTTGGAGCCTGTCCTGGAACTAGCTCTTGTAGACCAGGCTGGCCTCGAACTCACAGAGATCCACCTGCCTCTGCCTCCCGAGTGCTGGGATTAAAGGCGTGCGCCACCACCGCCTGGCATGAGTGCTAGAATTCTTAAAAGAGAGCTGTTGGGTCTGAGATGAGACTGACATCTCTGTCACACTAAATGGAAGAAGCACTGCACCTGCACAGGTCACGCTGGAGAGTCGTGACCACCTCCATCTGCCTCACGGTCTCTTGCTTGACTAGAGGACTACCTCTCCCGTGGCGTCTCGACTGTCCAGGCTGGTGATGTGCACCGCTGACCTGACTGCCTTGTCTCTCTAGGCTTCAAGGGCAAGTCCAAACCCAACCTTCTCAAACAAGAAACCAGCAGCTTGGCCTGTTGTTTGAGGATCTTGTTTAGAATGTATGTCGACGAGGACCGCAGGGATTCTTGGGGTGAAATACAGCAGCGACTTTTAACGTAAGATTGTTTTCCCATTAATTTTACATAATAATTCCGTGAATTAAAAAGAATAGGAGAGGGCCAGAGCGATAGATCAGGGATTAAATGTTGTGAGTATTTTACTCTTTTGATTTTTTTTGAGGGGCCTGCCATCCAGCTCCCAAATAAATCACACATGGAGGCTCATTCTTAGCTATAAACTTGCAGCCTTAGCTGGGCTTGTTTCTTGCCAGCTTTTCTTATCTTAAATTATCCTGACTTTTTTTGACCTCTGGACTTTTCTCTTTCTTTATTTCTGTAGACCTTCCTTTACTACTTTCTCTGTGGTTTGCTGTGTGGCTGGGTGGCTGGCCCCTGATGTCCTCCTCTCCTTGTTCTCTTGCTCCTAGTTCCCTCTCCTCCCAGATTTCTCCTTCTATTTTTACTCTCTGCCTGCTAGCCTGCTGCACCATCGCGGCATGGATGCCGAGACTGGTGTGTTGAGGGGAGGGGGGGGCAGCTGGATCACAACACCAGCCCCCGCCTGTCCTGGCCCCTGCCTCGCTATTGGCCATTCATCGCTTTATTAGACCATCAGGTGTTTCAGACGGCACAGAATCACAGCTTCATGGAGTTAAACATATGCAGTGTAAACAAAAGTCACACACCTGAAAATAATATTTCCCTACAGTTAAGAGCACTGGCTGCTCTTCCAGAGGTGTCAAGTTCAGTTCCCAAAAACCACCTAGTGGCTCACAACCACTGGTGCCATCTTCTGGCCTGCAGGCATATGTGTAGACAGAACACTGCATACATAATAAATTAAAAAAAAAAAAAGCCAGGTGTGGTGGCACACACTTTTTGTCCTGAACTTGGGAGGCAGAAGCAAGTAGATCCCTTTGAGTATCAGGCCAGCCAGAATTACATACAAAAGCATAGGAGAGAAATTCCTACTCAACATCACTCCGTGATTGGCTTCCTTCTACTGCCTCATCCATTCAGATCCTAGAATCCTGAGAAGAGTAGGCAGGGCTATTCCTCTGCATTCCAACCCGAACTGTAAAAAGTGCTCTGACCTCTGAGTGCTGAGACTGAGGGACGTCCTGGCTCTGGCTGGTACCCAGTTGGGTAGGGTTCTCCTGTGAGGAGGTCCAAGGAGTTGCTGTCAGCCCTGACATCCTGTCATTCCTTCTTTCCAGGAAGATACAGGGTCATAGAATTAGCAGGTTCGACACGTAGAAGTGTAGCAATGTAAACTGCAGGCCAGTTTCCACCCACTTCCTGGCCATTACCAAAAGGCTGCTGAGCCTCATATTTCGTAGTTCTCTTTGATGCTGGGGTGTGAATTTGACCTCGACAGGCTAAGTACATTCTCTACCACTGAGCTGCACCTCAAGTTCCCAGGTTTTCTTTTACTCTTCTGAAATCTACAGTAACACACATCATTGGCTCCCTGCACTAAGGCAGCAGTCTCAAACACAACTAGTAGCAGCACACAGAAACATCATTCTGTGGATCTTAACTGTCAAGTGGGTGTATCAATTTTCAATATTTTGATTTTGGTATATTCCTCTAAAGAAATATTGACAGCTATTTGGGGAGGAGGGGCTGACTACATAGTGCAGTGGTAGACATCATAGGGTCATTTCTTAACATTACATGGACGGACACACACCCAAAAAAAGAGATGTAGGAGGAGAAATCAGCTTTAAAATATTGTCATGTGTCCTTTAAAACAATGGAGTTCCTTTCTCCTTTCTTACAGTATTAATTTTATACCCTTTCCAGATGACTTACAGTGAGAATATTATAATAGACTTTTGTTTGATCTTTTGAAATAGGATCTCATGTAGCCCAGGCTTCCTCAGACTGACCATGTGGCCAAGGATGACCTTGAACTCCTGGTCTCCTTCCTCTGCCTCCTAAATGTTGGGGGTGTGTTCCACCAACCCCAGCACTAAGTCTTGACTGAAAGAATTAGTTGACTAAAGGAGCTACAATGGTTCTTCCCCACCCTTCCTTGGGACAGAATCTCCCTATATACCACCGAAAACTGGCTAGTTTGAACTCATAATTCTCCCGCCTTATTTTCTCCATACCCTTGTTATTAACCCAAGCCTAAAGCATAGGCTCCTAGCATCTCTTGTCGGGGCTGCCGCACAACATTTATGTCTGGAGCAATTTCACGTGGTATGGGTGAGAAGGGAGACAGTTAATATATACAGTGAATAAGTCCTCAGTGCTTCATGTGCTACAGACTGGCCAAGCTTCACATTGGCCATTGCCAGAGCCAAGCTTTCATGTGACAGAAAAAAATGAAGACCTGGTGGTTTGCCCAGGTTGGCACAGCCAGTGTGGGTATTTAGTAGGGCACTGAAGGAATCTGACTCTTCCCTGGACGTGAAATGCCAACTACTGTCTTGACACACCTGTCTCTTAATTCCAGGGTTTGCAGTGAAGCGCTTGCCTATTTCACTACTGTGAACTCTGAAAGCCATCGGGAAGCATGGACGAATCTCCTGCTGTTACTCCTAACCAAAACCCTCAAAATTAACGACGAAAAGGTACAGTGAATGCTAATGTCTCCTGCAGACTCTGGTCAGGGTAGGTGCTTTTCCTCCAGTTGAGATGACTGTGCAGACAGCTCGTTAGGAAAGTGGTGTCTTCTGATGACAGGGCCCTTCCCAGGAAAGAGCCTTTCCCAGATGAGAAGGGATGAAGTGTGAACCATGTGTGTGGCTGTTGGGAACAGCAAGACTATTATAACTAAAACTCAGTATCATTAAAATGGACAGGTTCATTGAGGGTGTTTTGTGATAGGGCCTCATATAGCCCAGGCTTACCTAGGACTCCATGTGAGCTGAAGATCACCTGATCCTTCCGCCTCTACTTCTGCAGCATTATAAGATTTATTTACAAGCCGGCCAGTGGTGGCACACGTCTTTAATCCTAGCACTAAGGAGGCAGAGGCAGCCTGGTCTACAGAGTGAGTTCCAGGGGGAAAAAAAAGATTTTTTTACTTACTGATTTGTGTGGTATTGGGGGTGTTTGGGATTGAACTCAAGGCCCCATGCATGCTAGACAAGCACTCTACCAACTAAGTCACACCCAGATCTCATTTTCTTGAGTGTGCTATGACTGCCCGGCCATGAGAGGTCTTGCTATGTAGCTGAGACTGGACCAGAACCTGCAGTCTTTCTGCTTTAGTCATATGCCACGTCACCCAGCTAAAAGTTTTAATAATAAGAAAAAGCTGCAGCAGTGTTGTTGAATATTTTTGTTTAGACTGAGATAAATACCTTTGGAAAACTGGTGCAAAACCAAAGAAATGTTCCGTGTCTAACTTGGCTTTCTGCTTTCCCACTGCAAGTTCAAAGCACACGCTTCAGTATACTACCCCTACTTGTGTGAAATCATGCAGTTTGACCTGATCCCTGAGCTCCGAGCAGTTCTCCGGAAGTTCTTCCTGCGGATTGGCCTGGTGTATAAGATATGGATTCCAGAAGAGCCATCACAAGTGCCCGCAGCGCTGTCATCAACGTGGTAGCACTGGCTCCCATGGTTACTGCTATGGTTCTGCAGAGTGTCCGTCATGACATCCTGGCTGGCAAACAGGGAGCCACCCACCCTGTTGGGGTTCAAACCTGGATAGTGGTGACCTGTACACTGGCCTCCTCAGAGTCCCCAGCAGAGGCTCACGGTGTCTCATTAACCCATTGCTACCAGTAACAATGATGGAGAGTCAGTTCTCCATCCATCGTTCCGTTTCGCTGACGGAACTATCACATCTGTCGTGTAAAAACCACCGTTTCCTCGCAGAGTTCCAAGACTGGTGATAAATGTTTTGTTGGAGGAAGTCGTTCTCCTTGGATGTAATGAACATCGCTGTATAGATTCGTGTTTATTGGAGAGTGTGTTAATAAAATTCCTCGTAAAGGCTAACTGCCGCCTAAGTACGCTGGGTGTTTTGTTGTTTGAATGTATTAGAGAAGTTGGAATGTTTGTGTCAGTTTTGGGTCAGCCTATTTAGATTAAGAAAGGTAGGGAAAAGAATGTTATTTCTTATGTTTTGTTATTGTCTGAGTGATTTCTAAAGTATTTTACAAAGTTATATTGAAGATTTGATTAAAGGCAGAGCTTAGTAGATGTAAAGAGCTTGCAGGGTTTGAAGAAAACGTAGTGCCTCATGGCTCCCTGTTTTAGTAATGTGGGGAGACAAAGTCTGTAGGGAAAAGAGAATTTAATGAAGGTGTCAGCCTTCCTTGAAGTATTTGTGGGTGAGTGTTCCGTTCAATTTTCTAGATAAATTTTCCAGAATGCATTGCACATCTCTCTGAAATCTCTAATATGAAGTAGTAATGAAAATGAAACATCTGACCCAGAGTTTGTTTATCCCTGAGTAAACCTTTGTAGCTTTTCCTCAGCAGAGTGTCTGGCGGTTAGTGAGGCTGCTTTGCCGTCCCTGTTAGAGGGACCATCAGAGGAGGGGACAGTAACTTAGTGTAATAAGGGTCACTCCGGTGCCACCCTGCCATAAGTGGAACTGGAGCTACTGTGGGGCCAGCACAGCTGGACTGTGACAATGGCTGGGGTGGCACCTAGAGCTTCTGTTAACTAGAGCCAGGAGCTGGTGTCTTTGGCGAGATTAGATTCTGGGGTCCTTACACTGGTAATGGTGTCAGGTCCAGAACCGCATAGAGAGAATTCTGAGCGCTCCCAACACCCACAGCAGCAAAACTAGAGGAAGCTTAATCGATCTGGAGCCCATGAAAAAGACAACACGCGATTCCTTGTCTGCCCTCCCCCACTGTTCACCTGGGGCAGCACTGAGTGCTAAGTTGGGTCATGAATGCAGTGAAAACATCCAGACTTCTGCCTGCGTCAAGTCAACTCTGGTGCCTTAGAAGTTAGTCAGCCCTTGGGAGTGTGTCTGTGGAATTGGACCCTTTTTTCTTTCTAGAGAGGGATCCCTGGTGCTTTTGCTGTTTTTTTCTCTTGTTTTTGACAGCCTCGCCACATGCTCAGTTTGGCCAGCAGACCTTATGTTTATGCTTTTATTTCCCAAAAAGTATTTTAATTTCTCTACCAAAGAAAAAGTAGCAGGTTGGGATCATTACTAACACATCAGCTGAGAAGGCCATGACCTCGCAGGGCGGGATTGTGGGAGAATGTTGGTGTAAGTGCAAGTGTGAGCACATGTGACTGACGTGTCTTGGAGTCTGTTACATCTTTTGCTGCACCGCAAACCTGCACCTGAGATGTCCTCCCTGGTGTTGCCACTCAGCATGACCTCAGCTCTCAGTGGTCCCTGCAGTATTTGTACTACACATGTAATCAGTGGGTGCATCCTGCCTGAGCTGTGTCCCTGACTCTCCTCCCGTCATGTGACATTCCACCCATCTACACCAGCGCTTTGCCCCCAGTGTTCCCTGCCTCCTCTGTAATTTTTGCCCCTTACAGAGTGGGGAGTGTGTCAGTGTGTTTTCTTACTGACTTTTCCGGGCTTGAATTTCTTTATCATTTTGTTGTGTAAAAAGATTGATTTTTCTGAATGATGCATTTGAATTGTACAGCAATAGCTCTTTTAAAAGCAGTGTAAAATCATTCAGGGTAACTTTTCTTGTCAGTGGACAGTGGTGTCCCTGACCTCCAGAAACAAGCCATTCGGTATAAATTCTTTGTGATGAACAAATCTAGTCTTTCTCATGGCAAATGTAGCTTGAGCCCACTGGACATCAGTGCAGAGTGGGAACAGCTGTGTACCCTCACAGGCAGATGCCGCCCGGCTGCAGCAGAGGAGGAAGGGCGGAGCAGCTTATCTTCCAAGGCCTTATTTCTTTATCAGAATGCTTTAAGTGTTGGTCTCTGAAGAAGTTTCTGTTCCCAAGCTGCAGTTCCAAGCAGTTCTGTTAAGAAAATCACCAGCTTTGGCTTCTGAGCAACAAACGGAGAGTGGGAGTGCCATGTCTGGTGTGCGCATGTCTGGTGTACGCCCTAGAGTCAAGCACACCTTCCCTCATCCTGTATAACTAAAGCAGACATTAGGAAAGTTGTATAGTGATATCTGTAAACACAACACTTTCCTCCAACAGGTGACTTTTGTGGAAAAAAAATGAGAAAAACTATAAAGACACCACCTTCAAAAAAAAGTTTTGTTGTTGTTCTTTTGTGATTATGGCTATATATTTAGTTGTCTTTCTACTTCTAAAAAAACATGCTGGCACATGCAGATGTGGCCGCCCCACTCAGGTGTTTGTTGCTACAGTGCTAGTGGATACTGGTGGCAGTAGGCACTGGATCCGCCTGAACCCTGTTTCACTGTCTGTGGGAGGGTAGACACAGCTAAAGCTCATATGAAGCTGGAGTTGTCTACTAGCAGCTTTGTGGTTTGGGAAGCATCAAAACAAAACAAAAAACCAAAGCTGAGCATCGTAAAGAATGACTCCATCTGAAAATCCTTGCTCTCAGAAAATGACACTCATCAAATGTGTGGGTTTTCTCAGTGTTCTAATTTTTTTAAAAATTTTATCTTGCATATCTGCATCAAACATTTCTTTATGTGCAAATGTATGTTTTTCCTCTTTGAAAATGCCTAAAAGTTAGTTACTAGCTACTTTGATTTCATCTATACACAATGATTAAGTGCATTTAATGTTGATAATTTAATGAAAAGCATTCCTTGCCCAATGGATGTAAACATTTTTGAAAGAATAAAGCAGAATTATATAATATGAAATGCTATGTAAAGTTTTCTATGTAAAAATATTATGTATAATACTATTAAATACCCCATGCTTTGATCAGGTGGAAAATCAATAAAGTTTTAAAAAGTAAAGCCGATCCTAATGTCATACTTTATATTCTGTCAAGCCGTATAGGTTGGACTGGGTTGAGTTTGTTGCCAGAGCAGATACAAACTTCTCATTCCCCGCTGGTGGTGGGACTTGGCTCCAGGCAGGGGAGATGGCTGGTGAGCTGAGCCTGACCCCTGAAACACACATAAAGGTGGAGACAGAGACCATCCACAGAGCTTCCTCTGGTCTCCACACTTCACGCTCCACACACCCACACATTAATAAAATAAAAATGAAAGCAGAGGGCAAGAAATCTGCATAACAGCAGTCCTGGCCGAGGCATGGTCTCACCAATCTCTGACCCGTCACTGTCTCGGTTCTGCCCACTGGCAGGGTAGTCTGTCAAGTGTGTGGTGGGGTCCCCTCCGGCTTGCCCAGACTTTATGCCTTCTTTCCTAGCATGAGATCCCCTGGAGGATTCCAATTTCTTGGGGTCCATTGTTAGGGTGGTCTGATCATCACAGTTTATCATCCTCATGCTTCTTGCGCAGCCGTGGTGATTTCCAGAGTGCAACAGCCACGCAGTGCCCAGGAGACAGCTTTCCACAACACGCCCCCTTTCCTAGCTCTTAAGTTCCTTCTGCCTTCTCCATGATGGTCCTTGAATATTGAAGGGAGACGATAATACTGATGACCCCTTTGAGTGTATGATGGTGAGGGGTGAGCTCCTGAGGTCAGGCAAGACAGGTGCTGTAGCTGAGCAATGTCCCCAATCTTTTTCAGCATTTATTTATTTACTTGTTTATTTATTTATGGGGAGGATTTCTTTTTTAAATATTTATTTATTTATTATGTATACAATATTCTGTCTGTGTGTATGCCTGAAGGCCAGAAGAGGGCTCCAGACCTCTTTACAGATGGTTGTGAGCCACCATGTGGTTGCTGGGAATTGAACTCAGGACCTTTGGAAGAGCAGGCAATGCTCTTAACCACTGAGCCATCTCTCCAGCCCCGGGGAGGATTTCTTTTTTTTTTTTTTTTTAAATATTTATTTATTTATTATGTATACAATATTCTGTCTGTCTGTATGTCTGCAGGCCAGAAGAGGGCACCAGACCTCATTACAGATGGTTGTGAGCCACCATGTGGTTGCTGGGAATTGAACTCAGGACCTTTGGAAGAGCAGGCAATGCTCTTAACCACTGAGCCATCTCTCCAGCCCCCGGGGAGAATTTCTTATATCCCAAATTAGCCTTTGAACTTGCTATGTAGCAAAGGATGACCTTGAACGTCTGATTCTCCTGTCCTCACATACCCATAATGTCATTATGAGGGGTGCACTGCACTGGTCTTTATGCAGTTCTGGGGATCAAATCCAAGATTTCATGCGTGCTGGCTTTACCAATGAACTATATCAACAGCTTCAAAGGTAGAATTCTCAGGCTCCACCAGGCTGCACACCGACACATGGCAGGGTGGGAGGACTGGCCCATGGCCGGCATCATTTCCTCAATCTTTAGTCAGTACTGCAAAGCTGTGTGTGTGTATGTGTCTGTCCCTCCTAGCACACACATCCTAGAAGTGGCTGAGCAAGAGGTCTGTCTCCACAGATCCGTGTGACTTCAGGGAGACCTCAAAGGACCACTGTCTGGATGAGCTAACCTTTGCCTGTGAACAGACTAGCTGTGAGGAGGGAGAAGGTGGAACAGAGCTGGGATGAAGCCTTCCAAGGCAGGCGCTGGTCTCAGGAAGCACCACCTGTGAGAATGAGGATTTGGCAGTGATGGTGTTGGGAAAGGTTTCATGAAAACTAGGCGTGGGCCTGAGGTGGTATATGTAGCTCAGCAGTAGAGTACATGTTTATCATGCATTGAATCCTGTGTTTAATCTCTAACACTACAAAAAACAAGAATAACTCAGCCTGGTGGTGCATACTTGTAATCACAACTACTTTATTTATTTGGTTGGCTGGTTGTGACAGGGTCTTAGTCTGTAACTTGGGCTGGCCTTGAACTCATGGCAGTCACTCTACCCCTGTCTTTCAAATGCTGGAACTACAGGAACACACCCCAGACCTGGTTTTATGGAGCACTGGGAATGAAACTCAAGGGTTAGTGTATGGTAGACAAGCAAATGAACTACAGCTGCAGCAGCTGTAAACTTCAAGGCAGGACAGTGGTGGTGGCACGTGCCTTTAATCCCAGCACTCTAAGTTCAAGACAGCCTGATCTACAGAGTGAGGTCCAGGAGAGGCTCCAAAGCTACAAAGAAACCCTGTCTCAAAAAACCAAATAATAATAATAGTAATATAATAAACTCAAAAACAACAAAAAAAAAAAAAACACCTTACTTCAAAAAAAAAAAACTTTTGCTTTTGTTTTATATTTTTGTTGTTGTTATGGATTTTCTCGACGGGGTTTCTCTGTGTAGCCCAGCCTGACCTGAAACTCACTCTGGCCTGGAACTCAGAGATCCCCTTGCCTCTGCCTCCCGATGCTGGTTAAAGGCCTGCAGTGCCATGCCCAGCACCAAACAAAAGTCTTTAATTACACTTTTTATGTGCATGCAAAGGTATACTTTATGTGTGCATGTCAACAAGTATGCTATGGCACATGTGGAGGTGACAGGACAGCTTCCAAGAATAAGTTCCATCCTTTAACCATGTGAATCCTGGGGATTAGACTCTGGTTGTCAGGCTTGGTGGCAAGTGCCATGAGCCACAGAGCCATGTAAGAAGCCCCAATTTTTTATTTTTTAAATGAGGGAACAGAAAAGTCAAGCTTAGGTGTGAACGGAAGTTTCTGTCCTGCCCGCTCACACATTCACTCCCAAATAAACACACAGAAGCTTATATTAATTATACACTGTTTGACCTATTAACTCAGGTTTATTAATAACCCATAATTCTTATCTATGTTTAGCCACGTGACTTGGTACCTTTTCTCACTAGGGCATTCTCATCTTGTTTCCTCTGCATCTGGCTAATGACTGACTCTGCCTTTCCTCTTCCCAGAATTCTTAGTCTGGTTGCCCCACCTGTACTTCCTGCCTGGCTACTAGCAAACCAGCATTTTATTAAACTAATACAAGTGACAAATCTTTACAGTGTGCAAGTATACCACAGCACTCATGCCTCTGGTAGCCCCAGCAGTTGGAAGATGGAGCTGGAGGATCAGGTGTTCAAGGTCAGTCAGTCATGAGAACTGACCTCAAAAGCCCAAAATAAGCCAGACATGGTGGCCTAGGCCTGCAATCCCAGCAGTTAGGAGCCTGAGACAGGAGACCTAAAGCAAGTTTAAGGCTGGCCTGGGCTATAAAGTCACTGTCTCAAAATCAAAACCAAAACCAACTGCAGAAGCAGAGAATACAGACGTCACATCGTTTTTTTCTATCCAGCTCACATTCTGAGCTGGACAGTGGGGGTGTTTCTGCCACATTGACTGTACTCAATAAGAACTAAAGGCCCCTCTTTGTTGTTAAAAGATTTATTCTTATTTGATGCAATGCGAATGGGCGTTTCACGTGAATGTATCTGTGTATCACACGAGTGCAGTGCCTGTGGAGACAGGAGAGGGCGTTGGACCTATGGAACTGGAGTTACAGTCAGTTGTCAGGCACTGAGTGGTGCTGGGATCTGAACTCATCTTCTTCAAAAGCATCGACAACTCTTAACTGCTGAGCTCTCTCTCTAGTCCTCTGCCTCTATTTAAAACAAACAAAACCCCAGTGGATGCTTCTTGATTTTAGCGATGGGCACTCTTTTATCATAGTTGGGCTTTAAATGTGTGGTGCAGCCAAAAGAAGGCTTGTTCTCTGCAAGCACAGCAGATATACCCACGCCCTTCTGAATCCAGATAAAGTAAGGATGATTTTCCCATGGAGTACAGTAGGAAATGCATCTTTGCAGGGTGATTTTCCATACTTCAGACAGATTGCTTTGATAGTATCTGGAAATAAAGATAACAGTATGAATGAACACTTGGAAATTCTGCTCAGTTACTGTCTTTGCTTTCAACATAATCGTTTGGTTTTTCAAGACAGGGTTTTCCTGTGTAACAATTGTTAGCAGTTTTAGCCAACACTAAGCATAGGTATTGGTGTTTGTGAAGCTTCAGCATGCAGATCAGTCTTTCGAGGCACCAACTGCAGGGTTCTTCTGTTGCTACAGAGACATACATGGTGTGTGTGGGGGGGCGCTTATCCTTACACAGACCCAATCATCTTGGCTCAGCTTGAGAGCTACCTACCAAAGTTGCAGAGTTATTGACTGATTCTAGATGCAGAACATCAGCCTGCATTCGGGGTATGTGTGGTGCACGTGTGTGGTATACATATGTATGTGTGTGTATTTGTATGTGTGGTGTGTGTGATATTGGGATTGAGCATCAAATTGTAAGAAACCTGTAAGAAATCTTAAGAGTCTTTTTATCATACACTGTAACATTTGTCTTTATGACAAAAAATTCAGATCTCTTTACCTCTTCTTTATTTACTTTAGTTTCCTTCATTCCATTTTGTTTTGTTGTTATTTTGATTTTTTTGTTTGTTTCTTTATTTTTGGGGACAAGGTTTCTCTGTTTAGGCCTGGCTGTTCTGGAACTCGCTCTACAGACTAAACTGACTTCAATTTGGATTAAAGGTGTGTGCCACCTTGCCTGACTCTTCAGTTCCTTTTGAAACTAGCCAGTGGAGAAAGAATGTGTGGTCAGACCCCAGCCAATGAGGAAAAGACACAGCTACCACTTGCACAGAATTAAAAACATAGCACATGCTGGGCAGCTGTGGCGCGAGCCTTTAATCCCAGCACTTGGGAGGCAGAGGCAGGTGAGTTTGAGGCCAGCCTGGTCTATAAGAGCTAGTTCCAGGACAGTCACCAAAACTACACAGGGAAGCCCTGTCTCGAAACCGCCCCCCCCAAAAAAAAAAGAAAAAGAAAGAAAATGTAGCACACTTACTGCCTGCTACCCCTTGCTTGCTCTTCTGTGAGCAACACACTCTAGAATCCATAGCCTAGAGCAGCGGTTCTCAACCTGGTGCTCCAATGACCCTTTCACAGGGGTTGCCTGAGACCATCAAAAACCACAGATATTTACCTTACAATTTATAACAGTAGCAAAATCACAGTTATGAAGTAGTAAAGAAAATAATTTTATGTTTGGGGGTCACAACATAAGGAAGACTGAGAATCACTGGTCTAGACTCCAAATCAAAGTAAAAATTTGCCTTGTTGAGACATTTCAACTGGAGGGGCGGTCTCTGACTTCAGAACCTTGTACTTATGTTTCTAACAAAATCCAGGGCCTGCTCTGTCACTGAGTTGTAGCTCCAGGCCTTAGGAACGGCCCTCAAAGATGAAAGACAGCAACTCATTAGCTTTCTACTTCCCAGGGCTAGAAAAGAAAATAGTTGTTCGGGAGAAGTAGGTTAGTATGATTAAGATAATTGTTTATGGGCTGGTGGTGTAGCTCAGTGGCAGAGTGCTTGCTAGCAGGAATGAGACATCAAGTTCCAGCTCCAGCGACAATCATCTGTATTAATGCCGCAACAGTAAATGTGCTGTATTTGTACATGGCATTTCACCTATTCCTGTGTGAATACCCAACACACAGGGCCAGAGACGGGACTCAGCAGTTAAAAGCACTGACTGCTCTTCCAGAGAACCCAGGTTCAGTTCCCAGCTTCCACATGGTGGCTCATAAGCATCCTTAACCTCCAGGTCCAGGGGAACAAACGCCTACTTCTGCCCTCCTCGGGCACTGTATGCATGGTGCACAGAAAATAAAAAGAAGTAAATATTATTTTAAAAAAGTATTCAACACATCTTTATTGAACAGCTAGGTTGGGCTAGGTTTGGGAGGGGGGTCACAGTTATAACAATAGTAGTAAGCCCTGAGCACTTTCATAGGAGTTCTTGGGCTGGTGGGTGATAATTAATTGCAGAGACCTATAAATACCAGACAGAAGGCATAATGAGGGCTGGTTCTGAGGGTAAAGGCGCTTGCTGCCAAGACTGAGGACCTGAGTTCAACCCCTCGAATCTACAAGCTGGAGAAAACTGACTCTCACTAGTTGTACTCTGACCTTCACACGTGCACCACGCACCCATGTACCCCTCCCCCTACATAAACAAATCTTTAAAAACATTTTCAATAAGAACGATATAATGAAATCAAGCCTGCTAGATAAGACACAGAACATCCAGCTGGGTGGTGGTGGCACACACCTTTAATCCCAGCACTCAGGAGGCAAAGGCAGGTGAATCTCTGTGAGTTTGAGATCAGCCTGGTCTACAGAGTGAGTTCCAGGACAGCCAGCATTCTACAGAGAAAGCCTGTCTAGAAAATCCAAAACCAAAACAAAATATGCCCAGCTTAATGGGAACCTTATATAAATTATGCTTTCTTAGGGTTATTAATGATCTCAATTAATATCCATTATAAAAATAAGTGTTCCCTGAAATTCAAGTAAAGTTGAGCAGTCTTTTAAGGGCTATATGGTGTGCTGTCGAGTTCAAGTTAAGGTGGAGTGGACAGTTTCAGAGGGGTAAAGCATCCCTGGGGAGCTGTCATTGTCCTGCAACCTGCAAAGGGTGCCAGGCTTTGTTGGATCTAGAAGAGCATCCGGGTAGCAGCAAATATCAATGCTGCGAAATGGAGGTAAGCTTGGAGCTGGGAGGAACAGAGAAAGGAAGCTGAGCTGACTGCTGAGTCCGTGTCCCCCACCCCGCATTTGGCCCTGATCTTTTCTTATTACATTTCACTAGCCCGAAGTCTAGCTCAGGCTGGCTTCCAACAGCTACTCTGCCCAGTGCTTGTCAGGCCGACATCACACCGCTGTCTCCTGGCTTTTAAAAAGGTAATGTTTTCTCTTGTCCAGGGGCCTCCCCTGCTCATCCCAGTTATCTTCAAGCTGCCACCGGTTACATCACCTGAAAAAAATATTTTGAGAAAGGATCTCACTCCCTAGCTCTGACTGGCCTCAAATTCACTATGTAGACCACGTTGGGCTCAAATATATGGTGATTCTCCTGCCTCTGCCTCTTACGTGCCAAGTGATAACAAGCACGTGCTATCATCTCCAGCTTCTGTCTAAAATCCTGTGTTTTGTGTGTGTGTGTGTGCGCGCGCGCGCGTCAGCTTCAGTTCCTCCCAACTTTAGTTTTTGAGGCAGGATCTCTTATGGAAACAGGAGCTCACGGATTAGCTAGGCTGGCCGGCCAACTAGCCCCAGGGATCTTCCTGTATCTGACTTCCCTTCTGCGGGATTACTAGTCAGGCGGCACAGGCTAGTTTTATGTCTTAATTGCGCGGCTATCCCTTAGCTTGAAATTCTTACTCATTCGGTTATTCTGCTTGTCTTAGGATGGACGGTCTCTCCCTTCTCTAACGGGAACGAGCACAGTCCATCCAACAGTTAAGAGCCATTAAGAGCCACTTGTAGAACACGCCACGGTCTGAGCTCAGAAATCCAAACCAGCAGCGTGCGTCAAAGGGCACGGTGTCTTGCGACGTCACCGCAGACCAGAGCGGGGTTCCGATTGGCCCTTCCAGTAGGGGTGGAACCAAAACTATCCCTGGCCCCGCCCCCTGTCTCGGCCTCGCTCGCACATGCGCTGTGACCGCCACCTTTGCCGCCGCGCCATTTTGCTGGGGTTTGAATGTGAGGCGGAGCAGCGGCAGGAGTGGGTAGCGTCGGCTGCAGCTCTCGCTTGGGATTCCCGTCTCGGTCTCGGTGTCCGCACGAGGTGAGGCACGGAGTGAGCAGGGTGGCTGCAGGGGCGCGGCTGAGGGCGGGGGACGAGCTCTGGGAAGTGAGTCCGGGCCTCTGCTGGAGGCCGCGCGCCGGCACCTCCCCGCACGCCGCCTCAGGGCCGGGCCTGACCGATCCGGGAAGCGAGGGCAGCCCGAGGCTCGGCCTCACGCGAGCTTCCGCAGCTCCCGCCCCTTCCCCTCCAGTGCCGCGCTGGTTGGCCGTGCCGCCGCCCTTCGCTCCGTAGGCGTCCGCTGATTGGTCGCGCCCGCGCGTCCGTTCTCGGCGCGCCGTGGCCCGCTGTGTGAACGGTGTTGGGCGCCGAGGCCTGAGTTGGCCGAGTGGGTCGGGTCCTGGGTTGGAAGGAGGCTTCGCGGGCCTTCGGTCTCCACCACAGTGGACCTGGGCCTCGGGTCTCGCCTGGCTGAGTCGTTCGTGCTCCTAGTACAGTCAAATGGGGTTCCCCCTTCCTGGGGCACACCGGCTTTCGAGTTGGAAAATCTGGCCTCTGCACACTTAGTGTGTCTCCCTAGCCGTGTAATTCACCGCCAGTCGTTGCCGCTCTACGAAAATTTTCGTGTTTTGGTGATGTGATGCCGGGGGTGGGTCCCGTGTTCCCGCAGAGGTTGGGCGATCTCTCCTGAGATGGCGTTTTTACCCGCACCTCAAACCCTTGCACCCTGGGTGATGTGGCTTCACGGTTCCCCCCGATGGCTGGCTGTGCTTCCCAGAGGGCTCACCTGAGCTGCCGCCCGCCTCCCATCCTCCTCTCCAGCGGCGTTGTAGCCATGCTGGCCTGCTCTTAAGATTCTCGGCCCCGTCCTGCTGCGGACGTCCCCGCCTTCCGTGATCTTAGGTCTGGGCGAGGCTGGAGGCTGCCTCCGTGCCTTTCAGGTTCCCCTCCTAGGCATCCGTTCTCACTTCTCGGCTCTCAGCACCCAGATTGCACTGACCTTATAGGTAGTTCTTACTGCTTGTTCCTCGTCTTTTTCGTCTGCTCTGATGTAAACCCTTCGAGAATAACCTTTCTTGTTTGTTGCTGTGTCCCACGTACGCGTGCCACATGATGGAAGCCCCTGTTGTTATTTCATAAAGACATGGAAGGCCTTTTTTTTTTTTTTTTAAGTTTTAGATAAAGGGTCTTACATAGCCCAAGCTGGCCCCAGATTCATCTTTCTCCAAATGGAGGCTACCACACTCAACCCTTTTTCACCGTTCCATGTGCACATAGGAATTTTTCCCTCCTCTGGGCTGCTTAGATTTCTAGTTGGGATTTGGGAAACCATTCTCCACCCGGGATTGGGTGTGTGAGCGAACAGTACTCTAATTGTGGAATTGATTTATTGTTTTATTTGTTTAATAGCTTCATTCTACTTAATCCCTAGGGATACAGTGAAGGGGCAAAAATGGACACGGTTTCTCTCTTTGGGGACCTCATTTTTTAGTTGGGGGAGAGAACACGAATTAGATTATTTCAGATAGTGACAAGTGACAGAAGTCTCTGAACAGGTGGCATTTGAACAGAGAGTATCTAGGGAAAAGTGAGGGAACCGTATTTCAGGCAGAGGGAATAGCATGCAAATTTTCAAGGACAGAAACTAAGGGAATGTTGGGATATTATAGGAAAATCCAGTAAGTTTGAAGAAGAGAGATCTCATGGGACTTTGTAGGTAGTGTAAGGAGTGTGGATTTATTTGATAGAGTGGTGGATTACTGTGAGTAGAAGCAGAGAAAGACAGTAGTAGGTACTCAAGTTACTGTCCAACGTTCTGTTGTTCTCTTGAAGTGTACTTAATACTGTTCTTTTAAAAAAGCTAAGGATAGGGTAGGCAAGATGGATTGAGGGTAAGTAGTAACCCATACCTAGCTAGACAACCTGGGTTCGTTCCCTGGGATACACATGGTGGAAGGAGAGAACTGACTTCTGCACATTGTCTTCCAATTTCTGCACATATGATGTGGCACACAATAAATGCATATGGTGAAATTTTGGGGGACAGGAGAGATGGCTTAGCAGTCAAAGCATGTATTCCCCTTGCAGAGGACCTGAGGTAGGTTTCCAGTAACTCACAGGTGGCTTACTATTGCCTCTACTTCTAGCTTCAGGGAATCTGATGGCCTCTGGTTTCCTTGGGCATCTGCGCTCAGGTGTACATACATAAAATCAGAAACATGGAGAGAGAGATATACACATAAATTTGTAAAAATTTTAAGGCAAGGGTAAGTATACCCTTAAATGTGTACTATGGGTTTTCATATTGGGTTTCTTTCCCTCTCCCCAGAAATGGCTTCTCTTAGTGCAGTAGACATATCTGAGGAAAAGACAAACATCTTGGATCATTTTATTATGGGTGTCTGTGAGATAGCCCTTGGGATATAGTATTTATTCCCAAAACCTTCATTTATAACTGAGGACCTATAGGAAGAGGCTAGACTTTCAGCTCCTCATTCAAGATTTTTTTAAAAGGTGTGTATATATTTTCTGTGTATGAGTATTTGTCTTCATGCACCACGGGTATGTGTGCCTTATGCCTGAGGATACCAGAAAGGGCATAAAATTCCCTGGAACTGGAGTTGGAGACAGGTGTGAGTTGCAGTGTGGGTACTAGGAACAAATCAAGGTCCTCCTCTTAAAGCACTGTGTTCTTTGACTAAGCAAGAGTCATTGGGTAAGAGGGAGCCTTAGTTGATAGGTTGTCTCCATCAGGTTGCCAGGTTTTTTGATGAGTGATTAATATAGAAGGGCCTAGCCTACTATTGGTGGTGCCACTTCTAGACAGGTTGTATAAGAGCAAACTGAGCAGGCCAATCAATAGCACTCCTACATGGCCTCTGCTGTTTCACTTTTTTTGTTTGTTTGTTTTCTGTTTTTAGAGACAGGGTTTCTCTGTGTAATAGTTCTGACTGACCTGAAACTCTCTCTGTAGACAAAGATCCACCTGAGTGCTGGGATTAGAAGCATGTGCCTTTTGCTTCATTTCTTACCTCCAGGTTCCTGCCTTGAGTTCCTGCCCTGACTCCCCAACCTGATATATTACAATAGGGATAAAATAAACTCTTTCTTCCCATGTTGCTTTTTGAGCATGATATCTTGATGGAGGTGGGTCTTGTATTAATCTGTTGCTTTCATTGGTTAATTAATAAAGAAACTGCCTAGGCCCATTTGATAGACCAACCCTTAGGTGGGTGGAGTAAACAGAACAGAATGCTGGGAGAAAGAAGCCGAGTCAGTGAGTCGCCATGATTCTTCCACTCCAGACAGACACAGGTTAAGATCTTTCCTGGTAAGCCAGCTAGTGGTGCTACACAAAATATTAGAAATGGGTTAGATCAATATGTAAGAGCTAGCCAATAAGAGGCTGGAGCTAATGGGCCAAACAGTGTTTAAAAGAATACAGTTTCTGTGTAATTATTTCGGGACATAAGCTAGCCATGCGGGCGGCTGGGTGCCAGGGACGCAGCCCTGCCGAGCCCCGCCGCTGCTCTTATTACAACAATATCTTGTTCTTGTTTTTTGAGACCCAGTTTCTCTGTTTTGTTCTGGCTGTCCTAGAACTTTGTAGACCAGGCTGACCTTGAACTCAAGAAATTCACCTGCCTCTGCCTTCTGAGTACTGGGACTAAAGGTGAGTGCCAAGCTCGAGCGTGGTATTTACCACAGCAATAGAAAGCATACTAAAGCAAGCAGCCAGTGCTCTTCTTAACTGCCATCTCCCCAACACCAAAAACTTTTTATTGTTTTTATTTTTTTATTTTTTATTTTTGGTTTTTCAAGACAGGGTTTCTCTGTGGCTTTGGAGCCTGTCCTGGAACTAGCTCTTGTAGACAAGACTGGTCTTGAACTCACAGAGATCCGCCTGCCTCTGCCTCCCGAGTGCTGGGATTAAAGGCGTGCGCCACCACTGCCCGGCTTATTGTTTTTATTGAGTTATATATTTTTCTCCACTCCCTTTCCTTCCTCCCCTCTCCCCTTCTGCCCTCTTCCATGATCCCCACGCTTCCAGTTTACTCATAAGATCTTGTCTTTTTCTACTTCTCATGTAGATTAGATCCTTGTATATCTCTCTTAGGGTCCTCTTTGTTGTCTACGTTCTCTGTGATTGTGACTTGTAGGCTGGTTTTTCTTTGCTTTATGTTTAAAAGCCTGTTATGAGTGAGTACATAAGATGTTTGTTTTTCTGGGTCTGGGTAACCTCCCTCAATATGATGTTTTCTAGATTGATCCATTTGCCTGCAAATTTCAAGATGTCATTTTTTTCCTGCTGTGTAGTACTCCATCATGTAAATGTACCACATCTTCTTTATCTGTTCTTCGGTCGAGGGGCATTTAGGTTGTTTCCAGGTTCTAGCTATGACAAGTAATGCTGCTATGAACATAGTTGAGCACATGTCCTTGTGGCACGATTGAGCATCCTTTGGGTATATACCCAAAAGTGGTATTGCTGGGTTTTGAGGAAGGTTGTTTCCTAATTTTCAGAGAAATCACCATACTGATTTCCACAGTGACTGTACCAGTTTGCACTCCCACCAGCAGTGCAGAAGTGTTCCCCTTTGCCCCACATCCTCTCCAGCATAAGTTGTCATCAGTGTTTTTGTTCTTGGCCATTCTTACAGGTATAAAATGGAATCTCAGGGTTGTTTTGATTTATATTTCTCTGATGGCTAAGAATGTTGAGCATTTCCTTAAGTGTCTTTCAGCCATTTTACATTCATCTGTTGTGAGTTCTCTTGTTTAGGTCTATACTCCATTTTTTATTGGATTATTTGTTCTTTTGATGGCCAATTTCTTGAGTTCTTTGAATATTTTGGAGATCAGCCCTCTTGTCTGATGTGGGGTTGGTAAAGTTCTTTTCCCATTCTGTAGGCTGTCGTTTTGTCTTTTTGGCAGTTGCTCTTGGGTAGGTAGACCTCAAACTCACTAAGATCTGCCTCTGCCTCCCATTGCCTGGCTGTTTTTTTGCTTTTGCTTTTTTTTCTAGAGGCTGGTAAACGATTCAGCAGAGCAAACACAAGGACTATAACTCAGATTCATAGCACTCATTTAAAGTCAGGTAGGGCATGAATGCCTATAAGCTCAGCATTGTGGGTGACAGCGATCCCAAGGTTGTGTATCAAACTTGTGGGCCATAACTTGTACCTGTGCCTGTGCCCCGTGTTGGGTCTGGCCACCCATCCTCAAGCTCAGTATTGACTTCCCTTGGGATAAATCCTTTTATAGCTAAGGGGAAAGGATTAAGGTAAGAATACAAACAGCATAGTTTTTTGTTTGTTTGTTTTGTTTTTGAAGGTCTTGGGTTCTGGCTGTTGGGAAATGCGCTGAGAAAGTACATTAGATAGGAATCCTTGTCTGCTTCACTTTTTCAGAGTGTATATCAAGGTGAAAGCTTAGCAGACGGTGGTAGTACTGTGATTATGATTATACTTGTAATCTCAACACTTAGGCGAGTTGTTATAAATTCAAGGTCATTTTGTGAGACCTTGTCTCAACAAAACATTGGTGGAAAGGTTTTTTAATTCTTCAGAAAAGTGCTGTTGGTATCTCATCATCCTCCTTGACTGCTGCTCCATTTCCCTGGCTTCTAGGCTGCCCTCGTTTAAACACCCTGCTCTCAGTTCAGCCTTGTCATTTCCATCCAGAGGCTGCCTTGTGAGCAGAAAAAGTGTTAATGGATCAGGCAGGTCTTATCAATGTGGGCATGTAAATTAGCCCCTGAGTTTCCTTCTTTATTGTTTGAAAATGGTGCCAAGTGATGGTGGCGCACACCTACCTTTAATTCCAGCACTTGAGAGGCAGAGGCAGGCAGATCTCTGTGAGTTCAAGGCTAATCTGGTGAACAGAGCAAGTTTAAGACAGCCAAGGCTACACAGAAAAATCTTGTCTCAAAAGACAAATAAATGGTAAAGCAAATAAATCACCTAGCACTGTATGAGTAGTTCATAGAAATTACCCCCTCCCGCTTTAAAAATACTGTCTGAACGGCCTTAACCTCTGTTTTGCAAATTATTACCAGCTCAAAGTTCCAAAATCTCTGCTGTAATTAAATTTCACCCACTTGAAAAATCTCTAGTGAGCTGGGCATAGTGACATATATCTTTAGTCCTAGCACTCAACAGGCATAGGTGGGTGGATCTCTGTGCGTTCAAGGCCAGGGTGGTCTACGTAGTAAGTTTCAGAACACCCAGAGCTACACAGTGAGACCTCATTTTAAAAAAAAAAAGCAATCAAAAGGACTGGAGAAATGGCTCAGTAGTTATGAGCAATGACTACTCTTCTAGAGGACCCAGGTTCAATTCCCAGCACCTGCATGGCTGCTCACAACTGTAACTTCAGTTCCAGAGGATTGGACACCCTCACACAGAAATACAAGAAGTCAAGACACCAATGCACATAAAATAAGTAAATTTTAAAAAATCAAAGAACTCTTTAGTGGCTCCCATTAATAAATTTTAAGTTCTGAAACAGCTGGCTTCTAGGGACCAGTAGTTCTAGTGTTAATCTCCTACTTAATATTCGCATCTTCCTAGCACTGGTACTGAACTCATAGTATTTTCCTTTGGAAGATGATTCCAATTCTTCATATTCAATCAGGACTCAGTCCTAGTAAATCTTGGGTGACTTCATATTCCAGTAACTTTCCTAGCTGTTAAGTGCTGCCTGTAGATCCCTTTTACATTTTTACTCCAGAGGACAATGTTTCTCAGAATTTAGGTTTTTTTGACATGCATGTGAATATATTTTTTTACCCCACATACCTTGTGGGGTTTAGGGTAGCACTTACAAACAGGCATGATCTTTTTCTCTCTATTTATTTATTGGGAGGTATGCCACAGTGCATGTGTAGAAGTTGGTCAAGGGGAATCTGTTCTCTCCTTCCACTACATGCCAACATTTTGCCTGCTCACTATCTCATCAGACATGTTATTTCTTTTCTTTTTTTCAGGGTGGGGTGGGATCGGGTATGAGGGGTTCCTTGTGTAGCCCTGGCTATCCTGGAACTGGCTCTATAGACCAGGCTGGCCTTGAAGTCACAGTTCTGCCTCTGCCTCCCAAGTACGTGGATTAAAGGCATGCACCACTACCATCCACCAACACATTATTTCTTTAGTGAAACAAATTGGTGTACTAAACTAGATTATTAATTATATTTGTAGTCTTAGGCAGTCTAGGCCAAGATTTTTTTTTTAATTGTTTTTGGAGATAGATAGTGGGTGTGCATATGTATTTGTGGTGGCATGGTGCATGTGCGGAAGTCAGGACAACTCTTGAGTCAGTCTCTTTACTCCCACTTCATGGGTACTAAGAGTAAAACTCAGATCATCAGGCCTGTTGACAGGCACCTTTACCCTTTGAGCCATCTTGTTGGTCTTTGAGGTCAGATTTTGTTGCCAGATGAGTTTGACACATACTTGTAAGAAACAAAAACAAAACCCTTTCCATTAATTGATTGGGGGGGGGTTGGGACTCTAGAGAGAGATTACAATAGGTCTGTAAGAAACTGAAATCCTTTCAGTTTACTGATTGAGGGATTTTGAGTCTGCAGAAGGGATTACAGGTTTGGTTTCTTTTTTTTTTGTTTTTTGTTTTTTGAGACAGGGTTTCTCTGTGGCCTTGGAGCCTGTCCTGGAACTAGCTCTGTAGACCAGGCTGGTCTCCAACTCACAGAGATCTGCCTGCCTCTGCCTCCCGAGTGCTGGGATTAAAGGCGTGCGCCACCATCGCCTGGCCAGGTTTGGTTTCTTAAATTGTGTCTTCTGGGTGCTCTTCTGGTAGCTGAGCGGGAAGAAAATTCAAGGTCAACTATGATTATTTATTGAGACAAGGTCACTATAGGGCTGGAGATGTGCCTTAGTTGGTAGAAAACTTGTCTAGCATATATAGAGCCGAGTTCCGTCCCCAACACTGCACAAACCAGGCATGGTGGCACACACCTGTGATCCAAGCTCTTGGGAAGTTCAAGATCATCCAAGGCTATATTCGAAGCTTGAGGCCAGACTGGGCTAAACGACACCCTTTCTCAATAAATAAACAAATCAGTAATAAAAAACTATTTAAAACTTTATGATTGTGAATGTAATATATAAAATAATTATAGTCCACTAGGAAGACAATGAAAATCCCTGTATCCACCATATAAATAGATCATACCACTCTTTTCCCCTTTCTTTTCAGAGATTTATTTTTATGTATATGGGTATTTGCCTGAATGTATGTCTGTTCATTGTGTGTATAGGTCTGAGGAGGCAAGAGGGTGTCGTTTCCGCTAACACTGGAATTATAATAGTGAACTGTCATGGGTCCTGGGAATTAAAACCGGGTCTTCCAGAAAGAGAGACCAGTGTTGAGCCATTTCTTTAGTTCCCTTCTACTTACACAAAATTAAGTAAAATTAGTTATGTATAGTTAATGTAATTTGAATCATGGTGTGCTTGACATTTTCCTACTTAGCTTTATTGAATTTATAAAGATTTGTTATTTTTTGAGACAGAGTTTCTCTGTCCTGGAACTCGCTTTGTAGACCAGGCTGGCCTCAAACTCACAGAGATCTGCCTGCCTCTGCTGCCTGAATGCTGGGACTAAAGGCTGCCCAGTTGAACTATTTTTTTTTCCTCTGCAGCCTAAGGATAATTTGGTGTATGATTTCCCAGGAAAGGCTACGTTTCTCAGTTTGCTAGCATGTGTTGGGGTCTACAAGCTACCAGCAACATAATCTAAACAGAAGTATGGTTTTTTATTTCACTTTTTACTTTTATTTATTTTGTGTGTATGATGGGTGGGGTGGAGTGGGGTAGACCCTATGTCATGGCGTGCATGTCCGAGGACAGTTGGGTGTAGTTTTTTCCACCCTTATGTGAGGTTTGGATGGAATTCAGATTTGAGCAGCAAGTGCTTTTTACCTACTGAACCATCTTGCTGTCCCCAAAAGTGGGTTTTTAAAAGGTTTATTGAGGTATGTTATATCTACCATAGAATTCATCTATTTTAAATGCACTGTTCCACTGAGTTTAATAGTTAACTACTCTGCATCCATCACTAGTCCGGTTTTAGAAATCACCTGCAGCCTTAACAGCTCTTTTGTAATCTAAGTGGTATGACTGAACCCAGAGTCTCAAGTGCTCATTCTTCTAGTTAGCCTCCTGTTTTATGTGTTAGAACGCTTAAAATCTATTCTCTGTGCCTAAAGTCACTATTGTTGACCGTGGTCACATGCTCTGCAGTTTCCTGGGCTGTGTTTTTCTTTATCAGCTATATCTATGTCAGCCATTTATTTAGCTTTGTAATGTGAGGACTGGGGATGTAGTTCAGTGGAATGTATGTGTGTTTAGCATTTGTTCATTTCTAGCACAGGAGAATTATAAGAATTAATTTTTTTTCTCAGTCTAGCAGTAGTGGTGCACACCTTTAATCCCAGTATTCTGGAGGCAGAAGCAGACGGATCTCTTGAGTTTGAGGCCATCCTGGTCTACAAAGTGAGTTCCAGGACAGCCAGGGGTACACACAGAAACCCTGTCTCAAAATACAAAAACATAAAAAACAAAAAAAAAATTTTCTGTTTGTGTGCATATCCATGCACATGCTATGGCATATGTGTGGAATTTAGGGCAAGTTGAGGGAATTGGTTCTCTTCTTTACTGTGTTGCTTCTGATCAGGCTTAGTAGAAAGTGCCTTAACTTACATAGCTATTTCATTGGTCTTTTTAAATAAATATTTGGGGATCACATTCTATGTCATATAGGTATCAAAGGATAATTTTGTGTGTATGTGGTTTTTTCCCCCTCTTACATGAGTTCCAGGGATCAAACCTAGATTCCCCCAAATCTTCTTGCCTGTACACTTGTTTTTTTGTAATTCATTTTATGGTTTTTTTAAATTTTTTATTTATTTTTTTATGTATGCGGTGTTCTGCATGCATGTATGTCTGCATACCAGAAGAGGGCACCAGATCTCATCACAGATGGTTGTGAGCCACCATGTGGTTGCTGGGAAATGAACTCAGGACCTCTGGAAGAACAGCCAGTGCCCTTAATCTCTTAAATCATCTCTCCAGCCCCTCATTTTATGTTTAATTAATAAAATAGTTATGTGTATGCTCATGTGACTGTGTGTGCCAGAAGAATATATCAGATCTGTTGGAGCTGGAATTATAGATGTTTAAGCTGCCTGATGAATGGGTACTGGGAACTGAAATAGATCTTCTGCAGGATTAGTAGTGTACAAGCACTGCTGAACTATCTGCCCAACCCCTATTTTTAAATTTTCCAGCATATTGTTGGGTACGTGTATGTGTGAGTGTGTGTGTGTATGTATGTGTGTATGTGTGTATGGTCTCTTTTTGATTATTATTGTTCCAGGCAAGATTAGTTTTGGTTTAAGCTTTAAGAAAAAGGTGTTAGGCCTTTAATTGCCAGCACTGGGGAGGCAGAGAGAGGTTTTCTGAGACCATTGAAATCCGCCTGCCTCTGCTTCCCAAGTGCTGGAATTAAAGGTGGTTGCCACCACTGCCCGGTTTACATTTTACTTTGATGTGTGTGGAGTGGCATGAATAGGAAGCAAGTGTGCTGTGTCATGTAGAGGTCCGAAGACAACTTGCAGGAGTTCTCTCTTTTCATCATGTATGTCCTGCAGACACATATATACATACAAGCAAAACACCCAGATAAACAAAATTTTAACTTTTTTTTTTTTTTTTTTATAAAGGTTTGGGTCATCATCAGCTAAATACCTAGTTCAGAGTTAGACTGGTCTATAGGAAACCCTGTTTCAAAGATCCTGCCCCTACCACTTCATTTAAGAAAAAAAACCCCACTCCAACTGTATAATTTTACTTTGATTTTTTGTTTTGTTTTGTTTTTCGAGACAGGGTTTCTCTGTAGCTTTGGTTCCTGTCCTGGAACTAGCTCTTGTAGAACAGGCTGGCCTCGAACTCCCAGAGATCCGCCTGCCTCTGCCTCCCGAGTGCTGGGATTAAAGGCGTGCGCCACCACAGCCCGGCCAAACTGTATAATTTTAGAAAAGGGTTGTGATATAAAAGTATTCATAGACGAGTGTGCTGATTCATGGAGTTTATAAAGATACAGAAGCAGAATTATGGCACAAGTTCAAGGCCACCTGGTCTAATGAGTTTGGGGCTGACCTGCTGCTAACAGTGGTCTAGACTCACCTGCCTAAAGCAAAATAGAAAAAAACAGTAACAAAAAGATTCATTTATGTTCTTCATTCATAATCATTCATTTACTTTCTCCTCAATTGATCACTTATCGGACTGTTTTTAAATTTTAGATACAGAGCAATGGAGCTCAGTGATGCAAATTTGCAGACACTAACAGAGTATTTGAAGAAAACCTTGGATCCTGATCCTGCTATTAGACGTCCAGGTAAAGATGTCTTTAGTTGATTCATTCTTTGAGACACATGGCACAAACCTTTTGTGCTTTTGTGCAGTCTACCTGATGGTAAATTAAAAAAAAATAATACTCCAAAGCTACAGAGAAACCATGTCTCAAAAAACCAAAAAAAAAAAAAAAATAATAATAATAATAATAATAATAATAAAGAGACTGGGCAGTGATTGTGTACATCTTTAATCCCAGCACTTGGGAGGTAGAGGCAGGTGGATCTCCGTGAGTTCGAGGCCAGTCTGGTCTACAAGAGCTAGTTCCAGGACAGGCACCAAAATTACAGAGAAACTCTGTCTTGAAAAACCAATCAATCAATCAATCAGTAAACGAATAATTAAAAGTGTGTGTGTTTGCTTATTTTCTCAGGGCTGGCTCATGTGACATGGTTGACTGTTTACAGTAGCTATAACACATGGTGGAATATTTGTTGTAAAGTAGGTTTTATTTGACATCTTCTGGTTTAAAAAAAATACTAGTGCCGGGCGGTGGTGGCGCACGCCTTTAATCCCAGCACTCGGGAGGCAGAGGCAGCCGGATCTCTGTGAGTTCGAGACCAGCCTGGTCTACAAGAGCTAGTTCCAGGACAGGCTCCAAAAAAAAAAAAAAAAAAAAAAAAAAAAAAAAAAAAAAAAAAAAAATGCTAGTGTGTTTAGAAAACTTTGTCTCATGAACTTTCTGAAAATCTTATTTAAATCTGCCAAGTTTAGGTGCATAACCATAAAGGCATCAAGATAGGGGTAATTCCCAAAAGGTGATTACATGAATGAAATCAAGTACCAAGATCCTTTTAATTAGTCTTGTCAGAGACATAGAGTAACTTGCATAAACTTGGAATTTCAACCTCAGATGTTCATAAGAGTCAGATACAAAAGTAAATGAAGGGATTCTAGCCAGGTTGGAATGTAAATATGTGTCCTTGTTAAGGAAAGGTAATTGTTTGGAATATTTTTTTGTTTTTGTTTTTTGAGACAGAGTTTCTTTGTGTAACCCTGGCTGCCCTGGAACTCGTTCTGTAAACCAGAATGGCCTCAAATTTAGAAGTCCACCTGCCTATGCCTCCCAAGCACTGGAATTAAAGGAGTATGTTACCACCACCTGATTTGTTTGGGATATGTTAACCCTAAGGATGATGCAAATCAGTTTTATATGGTCACATTTGCAACGTTGCCTGAAAAATAAGGATATGAATTATCCTTATTTTTGAATGATGACAGCCAACTTCAAAAGACTTTGGAAATGTGGTGGTTCAGAAAGATCTTATGGACAGTTGGTAATCTTTGATACCACTCTGTGTGAACCAGAAATGCCCCAACCTTGTTCAGAACATAATAATGTCATGCTTGTGGAGGGGGTTTATCTTCAGAGGATATGAAGACACAAATATTAACATCATGAGTGGAGGGAAAAATTGTAAAAAAAAAATATAGAATTGTGACTATCTGGGTGGTTTGTGTCCATGCCATATTCCCCCTGCTGGGTAAGAAATCTAGTGCCAGGAACTACTTTTGAATTAGATCCCTAGCTTTATCTATTCTAGAGAAGTTCGTATGATGTCTTTTTCTAGTTATACAGGATTATCAAAGCCATTTCAAGCCAGTACATAATGTACTTTGAACATATACCCCCCCCGTATCTGACTACCCTTCTCTTTATCACCCCATCCTTTGTGATATCTCTGTGTATATATGTGTGTGTGTGTGCGCGTGCATGCTTGCACATGCATAAACCAGAAGTAAATGTTGGCTATCTTCCTCTTTTTTAAAAAGATTTATGTGTATACCTGTTTTTCCTGTGTTTGTATATATGCACTGAATTTGTGTGCATATACACTATGAGTGTGCCTGGTGCCCAAGGAGACTAGAAGAGGGAATTTTATCTCTTGGAGCTGGAGTTACAGATGGTTGTATGATACCACATGGGTACTAGGAATTGAACTTTGGTCCTCTGGAAGAGAAGCAAGGGCTCTTCTTAATTGCTCTGCCAGCTTTCTGATTCCTTTCCATGATATTTTTTCAGATAGGATCTCTGAACCAGAAGTTCAGTGATTTGGCCATCCAGGCCAGCAAGCCCAAGGATCCACCTGTTCTTAATTGAATAGCCCTGGGATTACAGCCATGGGAATGGAACTCAGGTCCATATGCTTGAGTGACAATCACTTACCTAAGTGAGCCACCTCCATGGCCAGTCTGTTTTTCTGAGAAGTCACACTGATGTCCTGATGTGTTCCTGAATAAAAGAAAATTAGTTGCTTTAATCTTAGAATTTCCCAGAAAGCCTATGTCAACACTTACAAAAAAAGAAAAAAATTTAACATGTTCTTTTAATGTTAGGATGCTAAAGCTTTATGTAGTACAGAGTATAGAAATAAACTGCTGTTTCTAGGAAGCAAATTTTTTAAAGATTGATAAAAGAAGTCTGTGTGTATCTGACCAGACCTACCACCCCCTTGTCTCAGTGCTGAGAATGGAATCCAAGGCTCCGTGCTTGCTAGACTGTCTGTATCTTTATGATGTGATAAAGACACATTGTGTGCTGGATCCCAACTCTTATTAGAAGGCAACAGCTGTATGGATGTGTATAGATTTTGGAAGACTCTGTTGTCTATGGAGGCCAGAGGTCAGCACCAAGTTTCTACCTCTGTCACACCTTTTGTTTTGTTTTGTTTTGCTTTTTGAGATAGGGTTTCTCTGTAGCTCTGACTGTCTTGGAATTCACTCTGCTGTAGACCAGGCTGGCCTCAAACTCAGATCCGCCTGCCTCTGCCTCCCAGGTACTGGGATTAAAGGCGTGCACCACCTTTTTTTTTTTTTTTTTTTTGGTTTTTCGAGACAGGGTTTCTCTGTGGTTTTTTGGAGCCTGTCCTGGAACTAGCTCTTGTAGACCAGGCTGGTCTCGAACTCACAGAGATCCGCCTGCCTCTGCCTCCCGAGTGCTGGGATTAAAGGCGTGCGCCACCACCGCCCGGCGTGCACCACCTTTTTTGAGACAGAATCTCTTACTGAACCTAACTTATCCATTGGCTAGGCTTGCTACCCAGTGAGCCCCACAGATCCTCATGTCTCTGTCTTTCAAACACTAGGGTTATAGGACAAACTCTGGTCATCACCGTGCTTACTGCTGTACTGATGGAACCATCTCCCCAGCCTGGAGCCTGGAATTGGAAGACTTTTGAGGTTTCTTTTTTTTTTTTTTTTTTTTTTTGGTTTTTCGAGACAGGGTTTCTCTGTGGTTTTGGAGCCTGTCCTGGAACTAGCTCTTGTAGACCAGGCTGGTCTCGAACTCACAGAGATCCTCCTGCCTCTGCCTCCCAAGTGCTGGGATTAAAGGCGTGCGCCACCACCGCCCGGCTGAGGTTTCTTGATTATGCAGATACATGTCAACATGGGAAAGTTTTAATTAATTAATTTAGAGTAGGTGGACAGATAAGATAATATGTCACAGTGTATTTGTGGCAGAGGACTAACGAGAGCCTTTGAGGTCCAGTCCCAAGGCACTCTTCAAGGTTCAGAAAAGAAATCTACAGCCAGCAGAAGGCTTGGGATCAGAGGGCAAAAAATGAATCTCACTCTGTACTTCTTCATGCTAGTTTCTTTATTCTCTTATGCTGCAAAGCTTCCAGTTTATATATACACCCACACACAATGGCTATTCTCTGGTAATAGCAAAGTTACAAGGCTTGAATTTCTCAGGGCCATCAAAACAGATGAGAACTACCCAAAATAACACTTGTCAGCTTGCTTTATGGACCCAGGAAGGCATGGTTAGAAAGACTCCCAGGCAGCATTAAGAGTCAAAAGAACTGATTTAGGAGGCTTTAAATCCTAGGAAGGGACTAGGGGAATTCATGCATGATACTATATTTGTAGGAGTAATTAATTAAACTAGAGGTTTGTGATAGATAAATGCAAAAAAAGGGGGGGGGATGAAGAACACAGTGATTGGCAGTCTCCCTCTGTCTACCTGCCAGGCTGCAGTGCCTGTGATCAGGGTTGATGCTGACATCAGGGTTGCTATGGTGATTGGTTTTATTTGTTTGAGATAGGATCTCAGTGTGTAGATCAGGTTGTCCTTGAGCTCAAAGAGACCCACCTGCCTCTGCCTCCCAAGTGCTGAGATCAAAACTGTGTGTATACCATTAATCTGGAGCATAAATAAGTCTTTTTTAAAAGAAGGAAAAATCTTTTGTCTTAGTTTTGTGATCTTAGATGAGCTAATAGTCACAGGCTTTCTGGGTGATAGTGACAGTTTAGCTCACTGGTAATAGCTGTTCATATAAATAATCTTAATAATCTAATAATGTTTGTGGAAGGCAGCATGATGTGTAACTTACAGTAACATCTAGTACTTTCTTGGGAAGCAGCAACTTTGGGTGGGCAATCATCTGAGTAGGCCATCCATAAATGTGGGAGAATTGAGTTGAGGTCATTTGAAAACAAAGGCTTTGGTATACATTTCATCTAATACTATGTGTAAAACTAATGACTAACACAAATGTTACCCTGTAGGAAAAATGTTTTAATCTTTGCAGTGGTTTGTTGGTTGGTTTTTATCTATGTATCTGGTTTGTTTTGTTTGTAAGACAGATCTCATTTTGTAGCTCCAGTTGGCCTGAAGTTCAATTCTTAGCCTGGATTGGCCTAGACCCTCTCCTAGGAGCTCAGTTTAAATCTTGACCATCATTCATCATCTAATCTTTCCCTTTTTAAAATATCTTATTTATTTATTTATTCATTTATTTATTTTTGATTTTTCGAGACAGGGTTTCTCCTTAGATTTTGCCTTTTTTTTGGTTTTTCGAGATAGGGTTTCTCTGTCTCTCCTTAGATTTTGGTTCCTGTCCTGGAACTAGCTCTTGTAGACCAGACTGGCCTCGAACTCACAGAGATCCGCCTGCCTCTGCCTCCCGAGTGTATACTTTATTTTTTATTTTATTTATTTATTGATTGATTGATTGATTTTTTTTCGAGACAGGGTTTCTCTGTGGCTTTGGAGCCTGTCCTGGAACTAGCTCTTGTAGACCAGGCTGGTCTTGAACTCACAGAGATTCACCTGCCTCTGCCTCCCAAGTGCTGGGATTAAAGGCGTGCGCCACCACCGCCTGGCTTGTTTTATTTATTATGTATAGTGTTCTGCCTGCATGTACACCTGCAGGCCAGAAGATGGCACCAGATCTCAGATGGTTGTGAGCCACCATGTGGTTGCTGGGACTTGAACTCAGGACCTCTGGAAGAGCAGTCAGTGCTCATAACCTCTGAGCCATCTCTCCAGCCCTATTTATTTGTTTGTTTGTTTGTTTGTTTATTGGTTTTTCAAGACAGGGTTTCTCTAGCTTTGGAGCCTGTCCTGGAACTAGCTCTTGTAGACCAGGTTGGCCTCCAACTCACAGAGATCCGCCTGCCTCTGCCTCCCAAGTGCTGGGATTAAAGGCGTGCGCCACCACCGCCTTATTTTTATACTTTAAATAAAGACATAGTTCATTACAAGTATAGAGTGTAAATGTTTTTATTATAACAAGTCTAACATGAAAATTCTTTCACAGCTGAGAAATTTCTTGAATCTGTAGAAGGAAATCAGAATTACCCACTGTTGCTTTTAACATTACTGGAAAAGTCACAGGATAACGTCATAAAAGTATGTGCTTCAGTAACCTTCAAGAACTACATTAAAAGAAACTGGAGAATTGTAAGTATTTTGGCTATACAAAATTAAATACTCGTATATTTGGTATGGTTTATATAAATTCTCTTAGTATGTTCAGATGTAGATTCATGATAAACAGGCTCTTTCTCCAAAACTCCTGTTATTTAAGTTCCACATAACTTTCTTTTTTTTTTTTTTTTTTTTTTTTGAGACAGGGTTTCTCCGTAGCTTTGGGTTCCTGTCCTGGAACTAGCTCTTGTAGACCAGGCTGGACTCGAACTCACAGAAATCTGCCTGCCTCTGCCTCCCGAGTGCTGGGATTAAAGGCGTGCGCCACCACCACCCAGCTCCACATAACTTTCTTAAACTTTATTATTACTCAGGTTGTTAAGAGAGTTAAGAGACAGACCTAGGATGGGAAGACAGTTTAAATGGATAATTAAAGGAGTTTAAGATGGGTATGTGTTATGTTTCTGTAACTCCAGATTCTGAGGTTGAAACAGAAGGATACTAAGGTCTTGACAGCCGGGTAGCACAGTGAAATCCCATCTCAAAAAAAGTAAAATTTAAAGTAATTAAGATTTCCTTATTCGTTCACTTATTATTTCACAACAGGATCTTACTGTGTAGGCCTGGCTGGTCTGGAACTCACTGTATCACTGTCTGTCTGTCTGTCTGTCTGTCTATCTATCTACCTACCTACCTACCTACCTACCTACCTAAATATTTGTTTATAGTGTGTGTTGTCTAAAGATAAAATTCTTGGGGCTGGAGTGATGGCTCAGTGGTTAAGAGCACTGGCTGCTCTTCCAGAGGTCCTGAGTTCAATTCCCAGCAACCACATGGTGGCTCACAACCATCTGTAATGAGATCTGGTGCCCTCTTCTGGCCTGTAGACATACATGGAGGCAGAATGTTGTATACATAATAAATAAATAAAATCTTTAAAAAAAAAAAGATAAAATTCTTATTTACAGTCTTTTGGGTTGATGACATAATAATTTATAAAACAGGTCTGTAAAGATGGCCTGGCAGTTTAAGAATACTTACTGCTCTTACAGAGAACCCAGAGAAGCAAAGCAGCCAAACACTAGAGAGCTCTTACCTCTACGAAATCTTTTAAGATTTATTTATTATGTGTACAGCATTCTGCCTGCATATGTACCTGCACCCCAGAAGAGGGCACCAGATATCATTTTAGATGGTTGTGAGCCACCATGTGGTTGCTGGGAATTGAGCTCAGGACCTCTGGAAGAGCAGCCAGTGCTCTTAACCTCTGAGCCATCTCTCCAGCCCCTCTATGAAATCTTTAGACTGAGAAGAGCACCTTCCTGTTTCATGCCACTTTATATTCCTCTCTAGTGCTGGGATTAAAAGTGTGCACCACCACTGTCTGGCCTGTATAACTGACTAGTGAGGCTAGCTTTGCACTCTGATCTTGAGGCAAGCTCTTAATGTTATAAATATATATAAATTATAAACAGAATATCACTATATTTGTGTGTTTGGAACTTTTTCTTTTAAGCTTTCTCAGGTTCTATGTGGGAATACATGCCCCATTTTGGATGCAATTAAAGTTTATATTATTCATTAAATATTGTTCTGTGTAGTGAAGAAATAATTTTGAATCTTAGAAAGACAATGCAGTTTGCAGGCATGCTAGCTTTTCTATAGGGTAGGAGGGATGGAAGGACTTTTTGAGGCTGTCTCTTTTTGTAGCATAGGCAGTCCTCAAACTCATGAGGATTCCTTGTGCCTCAGCATCCTTAGTGTTTGTCTCTGTCTGTAAAACCACAAGAGTGTCTATAATATCTTTTTTAAGATTTATTTATTTATTATGTATAGTGTTGTGCCTGCACACCAGAAGAGGGCACCAGATCTCATTATATTAAGATCTCATTATTGATGGTTGTGAGCTACCTTGTGGTTGGTTGCTGGGAACTGAACCGTCTCTCCAACCCCTATGGTAATCTTTAAGAGGTGTACCTCTGAGTATACTCTTAACTAGTAACAGACAGTTTTCATAGTTTTCATAGGACAGATCTTTAAGATGAGAATCAAATTGTTGCTTTTAAAGGTAACTCTTGATAGACCAAGCATGATGGCATGTGCCTTTTATTGCATCCATGGGAGACAGGCAGGTGAAACTCTTTTTAATTCAAGACCAGCCAGAGCTACATAGAGACCCTATCTCAAAAAACAAGTAAACCCCCCAACAACACAAGATGACTACTTAACATGCATTGACAAATCTATAGATTTTAATCACATGCTGATTAGCTTACATGTAAACTGAAATCTTCCTTCTGTAATTGGAGACTGTGCTTTCTCAGCCATCCAGTCCCAAGTAATCACACAGAAACTTAAATTAATTACCAACTATTTGGCCAGTGGTTTAGGAATATTCCCAGCTAGCTTTTACTTCTTAAATTAACTCATTTCTGTTAGTTTATATTTTATCATGAGGCTCCTGGGCTTGTATTTTGTTCCCTTACATGTTGTTTCCCTGCCAGCTGGTGGTGTCTCTCCCCAACCCTGCCTTTTTTTTTTTAAAGATTTATTTATTATGTATACAACATTCCTTCCATGTATGCTTGCATGCCAGAGGAGGGCACCAGATCTCATTATAGATGGCTGTGAGCCACCATGTGGTTGTTGAGAATTGAACTCAGGACCTCTGGCAGAGCAGTCAGTGCTCTTAACCTTTGAGCCATCTCTCCAGCCCCCAACCCTGCCTTCTTTCTCCCTCTGCCTCTGTTTGGATTTCCTACCTATCTATATTCTGCCTATTGGCCAAATCAGTTTCTTTATTAGCCAGTGGTAATAAGACATGATCACAGCGTAAAGAAGGGCATCCCACATCATCCTTACTTCCTGCCTACTTACCTTCTTTCCCCCCCCCCCTTCTCTCTTCCTTCCCTTCTTTTTGGTGTTACTAGGGATCAACCCTAAGGTTTTATGCATCCTAGTCATGTTTTCCAGAATATACCCACACCCTAGACCTCAAATTATTTTCTGAATGTTCCTTTCTTTCTCTCTATTTTTTCCCCCCTCAAAACAGGCTTTCTCTGTGTAGCCCTGGCTGTCCTGGAACTATCTCTGTAGACCAGGCTGGCCTTGAACTTCCTGTTTCTACTCCCGAGTGCTGGAATTAAAGACGTGCACCATCACTGCCCAGCTCTTTTTTTTTTTTTTTTTTTTAATACCAGGTCTCACATAGCCCAGAGTGGCCTCAAAATATGTTGTGTCCCTAAGAATAACCTTAAATTCCTAACCCATCTGCCTGTACTTCCTAAGTGCTAGGATTCCAGGCATGTATCACCATGCCTAATTTATTTAGTCCTCTAAACTGAACCTAGAACTTTGTGTGTGCTATGCAAGCATTCTTCCTATTATCCGTGCTCTCAGCCTTCTCTCTCTCTCTCTCTCTCTCTCTCTCTCTCTCTCTCTCTCTCTCTCTCTCTCTCTCTGTGTGTGTATGCGCGCTCGTGTTCATATGCTGTGGGCTCAAGCGTGCACATGCAAGCACACTTGGCCACTTAGTGTAAGTGCATGTGCAAGAGGGCCACAGTACACATTTGGAGGTCAGAGAATAGCATCTGAGTTTGGTCCTTACCTTCTATGTTCATTTTGTTGGTTTTCTTCCGCATGTTCTACTGGCCCTGGGCTTCTAGGGCTTCTGCTTCTGCCTCTCATCTCTGGGTAGCACTAGGATAATCGATGTTCATGCTGTAGATCTGGACTTACATAGATTTGGGGGATTTTCTTGATTGAACTCAGGTCCTCACATTTGACTGGCAAGCATTTATACCCATTGAACTATCTCCATCCATACATCCATTTATTTAGGGACAACCTAACCCTTAAACTCACTGTTATGTTAGCAGTACCATCTCACTGAACGATCTCCATCCATCCATCCATTTTTTTATTTAGGGACAGTATAGACTTTAAACTCACTCTTCGGTGAAGCAGTACCTGTCACCCTTTATATGCTGAAATTACAGATGTCCATTTTTATGTTTCATCTAAGAAGTAAAATTCTTTTTAAAAAAAATATTATGTGTACAGCATTCCTTCCATGTGTGCCCGCAAGCCAGAAGGGGACACCAGATCTCATTACAGGTGGCTGTGAGCCACCATGTGGTTGTTGGGATTTGAACTGAGGACCTCTGGAAGAGCAGTCAGTGCTCTTAACCACTGAGCCATCTCTCCAGCCCAGAAGTAAAATTCTTAAAAAAAAAAAAAAAATGTGGATGTTTTTCCTGCATGTATGTCTGCATACCTCTTGCCTACTTGGTACCCAAGGAGGCCAGAAGAAGGGTATCAGATCCCTGGAACTAGATTTATAGATGGTTGTAAGCCACTGTGGATGTTGAGAACCAAGGCTGTGTACTGTGCAAGAATAGTACATGCTTTTACCTGCTCAACAATCTCCAGCTCAGAACCAGTATTATTTTTTGTTTTTTTTGGTTTTTTTTTAAGATTTATTTATTTATTGTGTATACAGTGTTCTGTCTGTCTCCTTGCTAGCCATACGAGAGCACCAGTCTTATTACAGGTGGTTGTGAGCCACCATGTGGTCACGGGGAATTGAACTCAGGACCTCTGGAAGAGCAGTCAGTGCTCTTAACCTCTGAGCCATCTCTCTAGCCCTCGGTTTGTTTTGTTTTCAAGGCAGGGTTTCTCTGTGTAACTTTGGCTGTCCTGGAACTTGCATTGTAGACCAAGATGACCTCGAACTCACAGAGTTCTACCTGCCTCTGCCTCCACTTCCCAAGTGCTGGGATTCACCATGCCTGGCAAGAAACAGAATTCTTAATTGTCATTAGGGAGTCAGAGAGCCCAGTAGTTTTTATGCCAGATATTACATTTAGAAAAGAATATACGTTTGGTTCCTTCCTTTCTTCCTCCCTCCCTCTCTTTCTTTTTGAAACAGTTTAAGATATTTTAAGACAGGTGGTAGTGGCACATACCGTTAATCCCAGCACTAGGGAGGCAGAGACAGGCAGATCTCTGAGTTCAAGATCAGCGTGGTCTACAGAGCAGGTTCCAGGGCAGCCAGGGCTGTTACGCAGAGAAACCCTGTTTCAAAACACCAAAAAGGAAAAAAAAATTAATGTAGAATTTAAGCATGAAGCTTAAGAGAAAAAGAGATACTTGGAAAGATAGACCCTCAGCATAGACTTCTCTGGTATCATCAAAATATACATTTCTCTAAGGAAAGAGTTCATGCTTTTGCCAGATTATTAAAATCTTGTTATTCCTGAAGGAGGAGTCTGAGGAATGGCCACATTCTCCATTTTCCTTGGTAAACTGAGATAATAAAAATTAGTTGTCTTGCCGGGCGGTGGTGGCGTACGCCTTTAATCCCAGCACTTGGGAGGCAGAGGCAGGTGGATCTCTGTGAGTTCGAGGCCAGCCTGGTCTAGAAGAGCTAGTTCCAGGACAGGAAGCAAAAGCTACAGAGAAACCCTGTCTCGAAAAATCAAAAAAAAAAAAAAAATTGTCTTTTACCTGTGAACTCAGATGAATGTGAATGTGGATCCTGCATCACTTACTTGTTGATGTTTCTCTTTTAGGTTGAAGATGAACCAAATAAAATTTGTGAGGCTGATCGAGTGGCTATTAAAGCCAATATAGTACATCTGATGCTGAGCAGCCCAGAGCAGATTCAGAAGCAGGTGATGTTTCTTACTTGTAGGCCCATGAAGGTGGGTGCGCTTTTCTGAGGCTCTCTGCTAATTAAACCTTTCCTTCCCTAGCTGAGTGACGCTATTAGCATCATAGGGAGAGAAGATTTCCCTCAGAAATGGCCTGACTTGTTGACAGAAATGGTGAATCGCTTTCAGAGTGGAGATTTCCATGTTATTAATGGAGTCCTTCGCACAGCACATTCACTTTTTAAAAGGTATTAATATGCAAATTTATTCTTTTAGTATACTCTTTCTGTTACATTAGTATAACTTCCTATGAGTATGAACATCCTTGAGTGGTAAAGCATTATTGTGTTTGCTTCTTCTTAAGGATCTTCATCTCAACAGGCAGTGGTTGGTGCCTGTGTGCCTTTAATCCCAGCACTTGGGAGGCAGAGGCAGGTGGATCTCTGTGAGTTCAAGGCCAGCTTGGTCTGTAGAGCAAGTTCCAGGACAGGCTTGAAAGCTACAGAGAGACCCTGTCTTGAAAAACCAAAACAAACAAACAAACAAAAAAGGACATTTATCTCACACTGCCCTATTTTCTATTAGGTAATTAGATATTTGTACGTTGAATTCAGAAGGCTGTCTGGTTGAAGGTGTCTAGTCGTCTGTCCTTGGTCATCTAAATTAACAGAAAGTTGTACTCCTATACTTCCTCTTCCTTTTCTAGATACCGGCATGAGTTTAAGTCAAACGAGTTATGGACTGAAATTAAACTTGTTTTGGATGCCTTTGCTTTGCCTTTGACTAATCTGTTTAAGGTATGGTATGTCTTGAAAATTACCTAGTATTTTAAATTGGTGAAATATTTGTATACATTTTAGAGATTTTCTTTTTAAAGCTTGGTTGATAGTGCCCCCCCCCCTTTTTTTTAAGATAGTGATTTTTGTATCTTTGGAGTCTGTCCTGAAACTTGCTCTGTAGACCAGTCTGGCCTGAACTTACATAGGTCTGCCTGTCTCTGACTCCCAAGTGCTAAAGTATTTCCTTTAGAAAAATTGCAACCCTGTGCAGAAATGGATATGGTAAGGAGTGAGCTTCCATGTTGTACAAGTATTATGTTACTGACACTTTTTTAGTCTGCTCCCTTATTTTTGTAGGGATACTTAAAAACAAAACCAAGCATCCTATCATTTCACCCAAGTAAGGAATTTATATCTGTAAAGAGAGATTGATATTTTTGACATATATGGAATTAATTATGTTATTTTACAGAGCACAGGGTACTTTCTTTAGAATGTTCTTAGTGTTTATAAGAATCCTATAAAATTGAAAGGAAATTTAACCTTTTTTTTTTTCAGACAAGATCGCACAAATACTGTTGGTAAAAGGAAACTTAAGCCCATCGGCTTAAGTCTGACTTTTTTGATGACAGAAATGCTTTTCATTTCTTACCTTCACAGAGAATAGTTGTGTCGTAGTCAGTACTCAGATACAGAACTTATATATATAAGGGTTTTTAGTGTTTGAATAATTTTTTTTTCAAAAATTAAGGCAGTATGATCAGTTTTCCAACTTTAGATTGGTAAAGATTTTTATTTACTAACAATGTAAAAAGTCTTAGTCAAGGACTGAGTATAGTTCACATGTCTGTAATCCCAGTGCATGGGAAGCAGATGCAGGGGGATTGGAAATTTTAGGCCATCTGGGCTATATGAGCAGGTTCCCTCCCCATCAGTTTGGTTTCTATGGTGAGACTGTCTGGAAAAGAAAAAAGCTTTATCCAGATTACAGTGTATAAAATGAACACATTGTTCTGCATATTCTGTTAGAAATGTTGCCCCTTTTCTTGGGTGTTGCAGTTCATTGAGAAAACCTTAATACTTTAAATTCTGCATTCCAGAATAAAGCAAGTAACACATAGAATATATGTGCAAAGTACAGGAATTTTTAGCATATAAAAATCCTGTTGTTTAATGTTTATACATTCTCTACACAATAGGCATTCTTTCAGTGGCTTTGAGACGGGTTGTCTCCTTTTTTAGATTATTTTTCTATTTGTACATGAATGTTTTGCCTGCCTGCATGTATCTGCACTGTGTGTAAGCCTGTAGGATTCTCTGGAACTGTAGGTTCTTATCCACTGTGGTACTTTTAACCACAGAGTTGTCTCTCTAGCCCTCCTCTCTACTCTATGTAGCTCTGGTTAGCCTGAAACTCACTCTGTAGACCATTGTGGCCTCAAACAGAAGAGATCTTCCAGTCTTTGAGTTCAGGAAGTAGAAGTTGGGTGCCACCACAGTTTTTCCTCCCAGGATCTCACTATGTAGCCCCAGCAGGCCTAGAACTTAGACTTGCTGTATACCAAGTTGGCCTCGAACTCAGTGTCCTACCTGTACTTTTAGTGCTGGCATTAAAGGTGTGAGGTACACCTGGCTATTGGTTTTTTGTTGTTGTTGTTGTTGTTGTTTTTAAGATAGTCTCTTTTAGTTCAGGCTCTCCTTGAACTTATTGTGTAATCAGTGATGACCTTGAACATCTGAAGATTCTGTCTTCACTTCCCAAGTAGCTAGATTGCATGCATGCACTACCCCAACAAGGTTGTGTGGTGCTGAAGCTCAAACCCTTGGCGTCATGCATGTCTTGGCTGTTTTACCCTCATCATATACCAAATGTCCCTTGAACCTTGGAATCTTTCTGCTTGTACTTGGATTTGACTTGCCTCACCACACCCAGCTGTATCGCACTACTAGAGTAATATTCCTTATGAGTAATGGAGTCTAGGTTCTATGCAGATCTCTTGGCCTCCCAAACCCTCCTGTGCTGTTTATGTGCTGCTTTGCACTACTCATGTAGAATCTCAGACTCAGAAGTAGAGGCATGCAGAACATTGTATAGATAAACGCATTGCTGCATTAGGATAATGCTCAGCTGGAAATGATCTAAATGCCAAACAGTAAAAGTTTCTTAATAAGAGCATGTAGAAACTTTTTTTGCTTAGTATTTATATATGTGCCCATAGCTGATGGAAAGATGCTCAGAGTGTTACAATTTGAACACTTACAGTCAAATTAAAAATACATACTTCTAACTTGTTTTTCAGAATCTCTTAAGTGAATATATGCTATTTAAAGGCCTCATTTGGAGAAGAAATTTATGTAGTTTCAGCATAGTATAAAGCTATTTCATTAAGCTCAGCATGCTGATTTTATGATACACTAAAACCATGTTCCTAAATTCCCTTCCAAGGCTACCATTGAACTGTGCAGCACCCATGCAAATGATGCCTCTGCCCTGAGGATTCTTTTTTCTTCTTTGATCTTGATCTCAAAATTGTTCTATAGTTTAAACTTTCAGGTAAGTTTCATTTGATTTTTTGCTTTGGGTTCTCGTTTTTCCTCTCTCACTCTCATTCTCTCTCTTTCAACTTTAAATATACAGTCTACCCCAGTGCTCCTTACCACTGAACCATCTCTGTAGCCCCCACCCCTAAGCCTTTTTCTTTTCTTTCTTTCTTTCCTTTTTTTTTTTTTTTTTTCTCTATTTTGTTAATAGTTCTTGGGGGTGGTGACGGGGAACAGCTTTGTTTTTCTGTGAAACTGCTGTCAGGACCTTTTCTCTCTACAGCGGGTCTACTTTGAACAAGCTATAAAGATAATTCTAAGAAACTGTATATTTATATCAGTGAACAAGAGAAAGTCCTCAAAAATTTTAACATCATTTTAACGTTAGGGGTTGGAGAAATGACTTGACATCAGAACTGGAATTAGAGACAATTGTGAGTTCCTTTGTGGATTCTGGGAACCAAAAATCACTTAACAATCCCTTCAGCATCTCCTCCCTCCACCTCACACCTCTGCCCTAAATTTTAAAAGCATGGCAGAGACAAAAATTAATAAATCAATGTGATTTTTGAGTTTATTTGTATGTGTGAAGTATGCCGTGTGTGTATGGGTGCCTGAGGAGGCCAGAAGTGGGCTGGAGTTACAGGTAGTGGTGAGTCACCATGTGGGTGCTAGCGATCTTAACCACTGAACCATCTCATTGTAGGCTTGTGAGAGAGGGGAAGAGCTCTGACAGGAATAAGAACTACAGATATGTCAGAGGGAGCGCTGGTGACCACTGCACTACAGCAAGAAATGTCTGTCGTGCTTGTTATCAGGATACCATCTCCAGTTATTCCTTTCGGGCTTTTTAAAAATTACCTATTTTTTATTTTTATTTATTGTGCGTCTGAGTATGTGCCAAGTGCGATGTCTTTAGAAGTCAGGACTGGATTTGGATTCCAAAATGAGTTGCAGGTGTTTGGGACTCAACCACATGGTGTTGGGACCCAGACTCTGACCCTTCTAAGATCAGGATGTGCTCTTAACCTGAGCTTCTCTTAAGCTTTCTTTCTTTCTTTAGGTTTGTTTTTCTGTGTGCATGCATGCACATGCTGTATGCCTGTTCTTGATGCAGGGATTCTTGAATCAGAACTTCAGGACAAGGAAGGGGTATTAACTGGTGCACATTCATGCACCAAGATAGAGGGAACTGAATTTGTCCTTTGTACTGTGTAGTCTCTGCCTGTTCTTAACATTCAGAACATGGTAGTATTTGCAGTGGTCAGGGAGCCTTCGCCAAAGAAATTCCATTTTTATTAGGTGAAGGTGACAAATGTCTTCAAACAATGTATGTGTTAAACTGGCTAGCAAAATTTTTAAGTGAGTACTACTGAGTTTTTGTTGTCGTTTTGTTTTGTTTATCTGAAAAATCAGGAAAAATAAGCTTGAGTTGTCACAGGTAGGAAGCCCGTTTTTTCAGAAGACTGTACTGTACTATCTATGCTAGAGAAAATCAGCAGTTGTACAAGAAACCAGAGTCTGGATGTGGTCATCTTACAATAAACTCACTAGTTGGGAGGGAAAGAGGTTGTGTTGGTAATGAGTATACTTTGTGAACATGGGCTTCATGCTAGTCCTTGTCGAATCTCTTAAGAAATACGTGGATATAGACTGGAGAAACATAGTAGGTACAGTGGTGTGATTTTCAGAGGCCTGGGGCTGCAGGACAGATATCAGCTGCCACAGTCACAGATGGACCAAAGGCATGGCCAGATGTTTTATCGTAGTGGGGAAATAGGTTACTTTCTCCATTTTATCAAAAGTTTCAAGTCCACGATTATTTTTTAGGATCTCCCTGAATTCTTTGAAGATAATATGGAAACTTGGATGAACAACTTTCATACCCTCTTGACGTTGGATAATAAGCTCCTACAGACTGATGTAAGTATTTAAAATATTGTCAAAGTTTTTTTTCCTTCATTAAGAATTATCTTGGTGTATAGATGAAATGCAGTGTTGAAATGTTTGCTTGGCATGAGTGGGCACTGGGTTCAAAACAGCAGTAAAGGAAAAAAATTAGTCTGAAGACTTGCTTACTCGTGGATTATTACTAGATAAAATTCCACAAATGTAAGAAATTTGACTATGTAATATGTAGGAAATTTTTTAATGTAATTGGGCCTACTTTCCTATAACCTCCGCACCGTCGGCGTCAGAAGATTTGGAATTATTCAGTGTCATTCTCAGGTTTGAGGACACCCTGGATTATGAGATCCTGAAGACAGATGCTAAAAAGAAATCCCACACTAGCTCAGAATTGAGTGTAATAAAGGGTTATTTATTTAGGGATAGACTCACAGATCACAGTCCTCTGCTCAATGGGGAACAGCAACCAAATCCCACAGCTGGAAGAGAGAGAGAACGCATACATTCTATTACTCACTATTATTATTAATGTGAGTAAGCTCGCACTAATCTATTATCCCATCCAATCCCCCCCCCTTTTTAAAGAGATCCCTGAGCCTATACTAATAATAGCGAGTAATAGAGTGAATACTTGTGGGCTATTATTTATAGGCAATTTACATTGATTTTAGATTTTTGTATATTGATACAAACTTAAATTATATTGAATATGTTCCTATTTTCGTCTACAAGACCCTGCCTTATGAAACAAAAAAAGTGGGTTGGGGAGCTTGTAAGATAGCTCAGCAGATAATAGCATTTGTTGCCATGCTTGGTGACTTTTTTTTATTTATTTTCTCTTTCTTTGAGGCAGGGTTCTTCTGGGTAGCCCGGCTTTCCTGGAACTCACTTGTAGACCTGGCTAGCCTTGAACTCACATGCATTGGCCTCTGCCTCCTAAGTTAGGTTATTAAAGGCATGCTTCACCATTCCCAACTCAATATTTAGTTTATTGTTAATTTGTTTTCTAGCATATATTTGCAAAGTTCATAAGAGTTGAGAAATGTCCAACTCTGTGAAGGAGATAGTATGTGGAGGAGAAACTGGTCCATACAGCTAATCAAAAATGTGCCAGAGTACTCAGGTTTGGACTCAAAGCGTGAGGGGCACAAGGAGAGACTGCACTAATCAGTTTCAATGCAGTTGGTGAACCCTACTTAAAGTTATATTAATTAAAGGCTGCTATTTTAAAAATATTTTATGTGTGTTAGTGCCATGCCTGCAGAGGCCAGAAGAGGATGTTTGATCCCCTGGAACTGGAGTTGCTAGTGGTTATGAACTTCTGTTTGGATACTGGCAAGTGAACCCAGGGCTGCAAGAGGAGCAAGTGCTCCTAGCTTCCTATTGTGTTCCCCCAGCTGTTAAATATTTTATAGCAAAGTGTTCATACAAACCTTATAGTGTTACTTTGTTTGGAGGTAGGGCATGGCACATATTCGTATACTTAGTAATAAAATGATAACCCTCTATGGAGTAGCAACATAATAGTAAAATGGGAGTGCACTGATGTGATTGCCTAATGGTTAAAAGCACCAGCAGCTCTGACACAGAGGACCTGTGTTTAGTTCCCAGTACCCACATACTGGCTCACAGCCATCTGTAATTCCAGTTCTAGGGGAATTCAATGCTCTCTTCTGATCTCCACTGGCATCAGGCATACATGAAGCACAGGCATACATATAGGCAAAACACCCATGCACATAGAACTTGAAAATGATGTAGTTTTTAAAAACCCATGCTACAGAAAGTATATATAATTACTCTTCAAGCTTCTATAGTATTATTTTTTCTGTTTTAGATTTTTAAATTTTATTTTTTGTGTATGTGTGTTTTCCTCACACATGCAAATGTATATCACATCTTGGAACTGAAGTTTTCGTTGGTCATGAACTAACAGTTGGCTTCTAGGAATTGACCTGGGTCCTCAGCAGGAATGGGAAGTGCTCTTCAACACTGAGATGTTTCTCTAGTCTCCACATATTTTTCAGTCTCATATGTGAAATGCTTCATTATCAACAACAAGGAGAAAAAGGCTTAACTCAGCTCAAATACGTGAGGGTCTAGGTGTTGTGATGCTCACCTATAATTCAAGTACTTGGCATGTTGAAGTCAAAGAATCATTAGTTTGAGGCTAGCCTAGTACATATTGAAAGACTTTTTAAGGGGGGGTATAGGCAGTGGTGGCGCTTGCCTTTAGGAGGCAGAGTTATGTGAATTTGAGGACTGCCTGGCCTACAGAGCTAGTTCCAGGTTAGCCAGGGCTACATGGAGAAACCTTGTCTTAAGAAATGAAAAGGTAGGGGCTGGAGAGATGGCTCAGAGGTTAAGAGCATTGCCTGCTCTTCCAAAGGTCCTGAGTTCAATTTCCAGCAACCACATGGTGGCTTACAATCATCTACATGTAATAGGGTCTGTGCCCTCTTCTGGCCTGCAGGTATGCACACAGACAGAATATTGTGTAATAAATAAATATTTTAAAAAATCAAAAGGTGGGAGGTGTTAAGAGTTACTGTCAGTGATTAGTAAATAATGGTTTTATCACTTGTTTCTTTGAAAACCTTGCATATGTGATGCCAGCACAAATACAGTACAATAGTTGATTTGGATTTAATTACGTTTTAAAGATGCCTATGCCTGAATTACAGCTTCTTTCCTTCCTTTATATCAACCTAAAAGTTGTATGTTTTTGAGTTTTATCTTTTCTCTCATGTGAGGATGAAGAGGAAGCAGGCTTATTGGAGCTTTTAAAGTCTCAGATTTGTGATAATGCTGCACTCTATGCACAAAAGTATGATGAGGAGTTTCAGCGGTACCTGCCTCGCTTTGTCACAGCCATTTGGAATTTACTAGTTACAACAGGTCAAGAGGTTAAATACGATTTGGTAAGATGATATTAGAGACAAGAAATATTCCTTCCCTGTTAATTTCATTTAAAAAATTACTTTTGCTTTTAAATATATTCTTATTTTTGTCTTTTGTTTCAGTTGGTAAGCAATGCAATTCAATTTCTGGCTTCAGTTTGCGAAAGACCTCATTATAAGAATCTTTTTGAGGACCAGAACACGCTGACAAGTATCTGTGAAAAGGTTATTGTGCCTAACATGGAATTTAGAGGTAATTATGGGAAAGTGGAAAGGTTTTCAGGGGATTAAAAGCTGTTCTTTAAAGTACAAGCTGGTGAGCCAGGCATGAGATCCCCCTCCTCCCCTATTGTTTAAAGGTGCTTAACATCAATTTAATAAGATGTCTTCTTCTGATTGCAATGATTTTGTGTGTGGATATTCTTTTTTCTTTTGGTATTTTGAGAAGGGTTTCTCTGTAGCTTTGAAGCCTGTCCTGGAGCTCATTCTGTAGACCAGACTGGCCTTGAACTCACAGAGATTCTCTTGCCTCTGCCTCCTAAAATGCTGGATTAAAGGTGTGCGCCACCACCATACAGCTATTGTTGTTTCAATTGTGAGTTTTCAAGGTACATCTGAAGGACAGATCCTTATTCTGATAATGTCTGTGCTACTTGTGTTTATCCATGAAATATTTTATCAAATAATAGTGAATACAGTTGCGTTTTGTTTTAATGTACTTACTGGCAAAATAGAAGGCATTCCCAGAATGATGCCTAAACTTTTGAATGTTGGAGATGAAGGTGGGTTTTAGGAATAATAAATAATAAATAAAGAATATTTATTGCAGTCATGATTTGTTGATTACTCACTTTTTGGGGTGTTTGCTGCTAAAGTCACAGTGAAAGAATACTTTTAGAACAGCAGTTCAGATGTAGATTGTGATGACATGTTCTCTGGAGGCTGCCTTAAATTAATCAACTTTCTCTGTAGCTGCTGATGAAGAGGCATTTGAAGATAATTCTGAGGAGTACATAAGAAGGGATTTAGAAGGCTCTGGTATGTATTTGGTTTTTTTAGTTAATAGTCACCTAGCAAGCCAATTTTAAGGCTTTTTTCTAATAAATGTGGGAAATAGCTAATAAGTATAGTCTTTTCCTTCTCTAACTCTGACCCTTGTGTCTGTCTGTCTCCTTCCTCTCTTTTGTCCCCTCATCTGCTTTCACACTCATACACACAAAAAAGTATAAAGTGATCAAGGAAGACATTCAACATTGACCTCTAGCCTGTACACACTAAAAATGCCTGTGCGTGCACAGGCACATAAGTATATGTACACACCACATACAAAAGTTCAATGTCATCCTCAGCTAAAGCCATCGTATGCTATATGAGACCCTGTCTCAAAAGATCCAATTGATATAGACTGGGGATATAGCTCATAGTAGAGCCCTTATATTTATTACATTGCTACATTGATTACTTGGGTTCAGTCATTATCAAAAAGTAAAAATAAAAGTCTTAAATCTTTTGTCTTTTCAAATTATTTTTTGTAGAATTTATGATATTATAACGACTTTAGTTTCATTCTAAACTGTGGGTTTTTTTTTTAGGGAAAAAGTACGTTCTTTGTGTTGCTGACAGTTTCTTAAAAATTGGACTGGTTGATTGCTTCTTTGTCCCAAGATACATTTTCTTTCGATTTTATAGATATTGATACTAGACGCAGGGCTGCTTGTGATCTTGTACGAGGATTATGCAAATTTTTTGAAGGTCCTGTGACAGGAATCTTCTCTGGTTATGTTAATTCTATGCTCCAGGAATATGCAAAAAATCCTTCTGTCAACTGGAAACACAAAGATGCAGCCATTTACCTTGTCACGTCTTTGGCATCCAAAGCCCAAACACAGAAGGTAAATCTTTTCTTGTTGGTTTTGTTTCTGAAACAGCTTAGCAACCACAGGACTCAAAAAGAAATGTCTATCTGCTAATGCAGCATCTTGCTCTTAATATACTCTCAGCACAGCTTCATGTGGATGAACTGCGTACTTGCCTCTTGATCCACACTGCCCATTCTTACTTCACTGTATAAAACATAATTAATTTAGCTAAACTAATTGGTTTAGGAACATTTATTATCTTAAGACAGTTTTGTTTTATATCTAAAAATTTGGGTATTGAAGTGTTCATCTCTGGGCTGAAAAGATAATACCAGCACACAAGAGGCTAGAGGAGAACCATGAGCTCAAGACCCTCAGTGCTACTTAGTGAGATCCTGGCTCATGAAAGAAAAAGGAAAAACAATGAAGAGATAGCTTTTTGGTTAAGTGTACTGTCTATTTTTCCAGAAGACCTGGTTCAAATCCCAGCATCTACATGGTTCATGCCTTCTGTAACTTAAATTGCATGGGACCGGATATCCTCTTCTGGCCTCCTCAGGCACCTGACATAAAATGTGGGGCATAGACATAGATGAAGTAAAGCATTTATACGCAACAATAGAGGGTTAAATGAAGCGCTCATCTCCTAAGTTTGTGCTATTGTATGCGGATATTTTGTGTTATTTTACTGTTATGTATTTTTTTTCAGCATGGAATCACACAAGCCAATGAACTTGTAAACCTAACTGAATTTTTTGTGAATCACATACTTCCTGATTTAAAGTCAAATAATGGTGAGTTTTGTGAAATTGTTTCTTTTCTATAACTTATAATGTTGTACCTTCAGTTTTTGCCACAATAATATGGCAGAAGTTCAGGGCTCCTTGTCACCGGAATTTTCAGAGGCAGTAATGACGTGGTTTCCTTAGCTCCTGTCTATGTAAAATTAACCTGACAATACTTTTTTTTTTGTTTTAGAAGAAACTAGGAGTAAGGAGACAGACTGAAACTCGGCTTTGTTATCCTGCTACATTTTTATTGTGTTTTTCATATAGGAAGGAAAAGAAAGTAAATTAAAAGTTCTAAGATGGTTGTGGTGGTGAACATCTTTAATTCCAGCACACATTTAACTGCAGCTACATAGTGAGACCCTGTCACAGATAGATAGATAGATAGATAGATAGATAGATAGATAGATAGATAGATAGATAGATAGATAGATAGGTAGGTAGGTAGGTAGGTAGGTAGGTAGGTAGGTAGGTAGGTAGATAGATAGATAGATAGATAGATAGATAGATAGATAGATAGATAGATAGATAGGTGGGTAGGTGGGTAGGTGGGTGTGGGATATGTCTGTAATCCCAGCATTTTCAAAGCTGAGGCAAGAAGACTAAGGAGTTCATAGACTTCAAAAGCAACAGGACAAGTTCAAGGCCATATGGTGATGGATCATATTGTCCTTGAAAAAACAAGGAAAGAAGTCAAAATTAGTTTCAAAGTATGTGAAATTGGTAAGAAAAGTTTCCAATGTTTATGAATATGCTGATGTAAATTGAGATAATTCCTTAAACTTTCTTGGTAAGAGGAATGTATGTAGCCAGGCATTCTGGAGCATACCTTTTTGTTTTTATGGGTGTGTCATCAGCATTTATAGGGGTGAGAGTCATCAGTCTTTGGCTACCACCTTCCCATGGCCACTAGCACATTGCTTAGCTCTTCCTGCTTCCTCTTGGCACAGATGTGCATACCCAAGTTTGTCCTTGGACAACTTGAACAGCTCCATGGCACACCACTCATAGGCTACAAAGCCTCATGTCCCGCAAGAACTTGGGTGCTTAGTGAGGTGCCCTTATCGCTGGCTGTGTGTTGGCATGCTCATGTTCTTTGTCCCCTTAGTGTCCTTGCTGAGGCCCATGGCCATTGGGTAGTACAAGGCCATGGCTGCTGTTTTCCCATGGCAACCATGATAGGAAGTACAGTGCCATGCACAAACTCAGGATATCTCTGGAGTATGTATTTAATCCCCTTACCAAAAGGCAGCCAACTTTCTATGAGTTTGTGGACAGCCTGCTCACGCACATGCTCGCTCGTTCTCTCTCTCTCTCTCTCTCTCTCTCTCTCTATATATATATATATATATATATATATATATACACACGTACATACACACATATCAAATTGCAGACTAGGCAGAGTTACACAATGAAAGTATATATACACACAGGGGTCAACAGTAGTTCGATAAGCTTTTATGCCTCCATTGTCCAGCTGGCTTTATGATTAGCAACAGCTGGCTGGTATTTTATTATCACCAATTTGTTTTTCTTTCACTAGAGGAATTGAAAGCAAATCCCAACTGAATGATGTGAGTTCAGAACAGCTTAATTGTTGGGACACTGACATACATTGCGCAGCAGCCAAACTCCAGTCACTTGACCAGTAGTAGCTCCATTGTTTAAGCTCTGATGTCACTGATTTGTGAGTAATCTTATGTAATTGTGTTTTTGTTTTTTGTTTTTTTTTAATAGTGAATGAGTTTCCTGTTCTTAAAGCTGATGGTATCAAATATATTATGATTTTTAGGAATCAAGTAAGTAGTGCTTTTTCCCCACCTGGCATTTAATAGTTTTATGCAGCAACTTCTCCAGTCTCCTGTGTAATCAGTATTTGACATCTGCATCTAACTAAAAAAAAATCCTCTTTAATAACCTGTGATTCCAGATGATGCTTAATTTCCCTTAAATGTCTTGTTTTTCTACTTCTTACCCTGAAAACTCATGGATTCACACATGATAACAAGCAAGCGTTCTCATGTGTTGATCTCTATAACCCACCTTAGTATTATAACAGTTTTATTAAAAATTTGGCTGGGTGGTGGTGGCGCACACCTTTAATCTCAGCACTCAGGAGGCTGAGTCAGGCAGATCTCTGAGTTCAAGGCTACCTTGGTCTACAGAGCTAGTTCCAGGACAGCCAGGACCACACAAAGAAACCCAGTTTCGAAAACAAAACAAAACAAAATTGACCCAAACTAGGTTGTTTGTATTTGACAATTCTGATATCGCCTGCTTTGTCACAGACCTGCTCTACTTACCGTATCTTTCAGAGAATAGTCACTGAAATCGCAGAGTCGTACATTCTGCCTTTGCTGATTGCATCCTTATGGTAGTATTGTATTCCTCTAGTCTCTGTATTGCTATTTTGAAGTAATAAATTTATTTTGGGTAGGTAGGCATGCCACAGCACAGATACAGAGATCGGAGGGGTACTGGATGGAGTGGTCCCTCTTCCTGCCATGTGTATGAAACATCAGGCATGGCTGCAAGCACCTTTACCCAAAAATTGATCTGTATTTTGATCTTGTTGGTAGTTGGATTGGATGTAGCCTCCCAAGAGAAGAGAAATGTATTAGATACGTTTTGTTTCATTCCATCGGAGCAGACACAATCACAGCTGTCCACTTTTAGAAATAACATTTATCAGTTGGTTCATGTGAAGAAAAATTGCTATTGCCAATTCATTTTTAATAACATTTTAATCCAGATATGTTTTGAGTAATCTTAATTTACTCTTTGAAAACATGTACCCTTGTGATTTTTACTCTATCTTAACATCACCATTATTGCGTCAATGGATAATATAATTATCAGTCTCTACAGAAGAACACACTCTTGTAGGGTTGCACATGCAGGCTTTAGGGTGTTTTAGCTGCCTATTTTTGGCCAACAAGGTTTCTGTGTCTTGATATAGACTCTATAATCTCTGAGAGAGTTTTTCTCAAATAACAAAATGTTCCAGGCTCCTCTTGTACATTTCCTTCCTAGAACGCCTCTCAAAGGTTATAATTTTATTAAAGACCACCATCTGAAGCCAGGTTACCCATATCTGAGAAGCAAAAGCAGCATGGATCTCCATGAGTAAGGCTCATATCAGCCAAGGCTCCTTAGGGATATTTTGTCTCAATCAAACAGCAACTTGGAGAAGACCACCCAGTGGCTCCAGGGATATTGCCAGTGAGATGTCATTGGATCGAGGCTTTTTCATAGGGAGAATTGGAAAGGAAATAAATTCACCATAAGATAATTTTTCCCCTTGTTTTGATATTTTTTGTTTTGTCTTCACAACATTGTCCTACTATTTTCCAGACTGGCCTAGGACTGACTATGAGACCAGGTTGTCCTTAAATTCCACATACTCCTTCCAAGAATTATAAATATGCACCATTTTATGTGTAGACCATATATGCCTATTACCCTTGGCGGTCAGAAATGGGGTATCAGCTTCTCTGGTACTGGTGTTATAAATGGTTGTGAGCCACCATATGGATGCTGGAAACTAAACCCAAGTCCTATGGAAGCCATATTTCTAGCTTTTATATGTGGTGTTTATTATACCCTTAGCAGATTATTAGATGCTTCAAGCATAAAGACATGCACCTGTGACCAAGCTAGGCACCCAGTTCTTCAAATTGTTGAAAGCTGTTTTTCCATATTTTGGTGTATTCACTTATCTATTAGATTTTGCCTTTATGATTTCAGAAAAGAATTGGAGGGCTGGAGAGATGGCTCAGTGGTTAAGAGCACTTGATTGCTCTTCCAGAGATACTGAGTTCAATTCCCAGCAACCACATGGTGGCTCACAACCATCCATAATGGGACCAGAATCAGCACTCATATACATAAAACGCACGAATAAATGAATCTTAAAAAAAAAAAAAGAATTGGAGAGGAAAAAAATTCAGTGAGGTTAGTAGCTAGAGAAGTGGTTTACAACTGTTTATGTAACTCCAGTTCGTAGAGATCTTACTCCCTCTTCTGACAAATGGACTCCTGTGTGCATGTAGTATGCACTCATACACATGAATTAATCTATTCAGCTGGGTGGTGATAGTGCATGCCTTTAATCCCAGCTACTGGGAAGGCAGAGGCAGGTCGTTCTCTGTGAGTTCCAGAACAGTCAGGGCTATACAGAGAAACCCTGTCAGAACTCTCCCCTCCAAAAAAAAAAACTTTTTAAAAATTACTGGGTTTCAAACCATTCATGTTTCATGTTTTTAACAATATATCGTTCTACAGTACAGCAGAGTTGGGGGGGGTGCTGTTTTTAATGTCAGTACACCCCATTTTTCCATTGTCTTTTATTAAAAAATAATAATTGGATTTAGAAGATTTGTTAATGTGTTTTTCAGGTACCAAAAGAGCACCTTTTAGTTTCTATTCCTTTGTTGATTAGTCATCTGCAGGCTGAAAGCATTGTTGTCCATACTTACGCTGCACATGCTCTCGAAAGGCTGTTTACTATGAGAGGTCCAAATAATGCCACTCTGTAAGTATTTGATTTCTGATTCATCCCCATACTTTCTAGCTTAGGGCCAATGGTATACCTTACTGCTTTGAAATGTCTTTGGATGTGTTCATAATGTCATTAGTCTTCAGAAAAATGTATATGTGTAATTTTTGTTTGTTTACCTTCTTTCATTCTAAAAGGATGTAACACAACTTGTCAAAAAGACTCATTGTGATAATGGATTAGAGCAAAGGAAAATAAAAGTAGTGCGGTTAATGGAAACTGGTATGTCAGAGGGCCTTAAACAATGAAGTGGCTGGAGGAAGACTTGAGTATTCAATGTCCATGAGATTGAGACTAAAGCAGAGGGCAGCTCAGTGTGTGTAGCAGCCTGTCTCTGCAGTGTCTCCTTGATCTCAGCTGAGACTTACAGATCAGTTGAGTGAGTCATTCGGTAGGTGCCAAGAAAATAGCTCTTGTGGCCTGATGAGGATGAAATGCAGAGGAGGGGTTCTCTGATCTTTCACGCCATTTTTCAAGTGTTATTTCTTGAAATCAAGTTCTAGGTAAGACATGGAACACAGTCTTAGGCCCTGTTCTTCACCCAGCCTTGAGCACAGACACTCTCAGTTACCACTCAGGATGATAGGTTGCCCTGTGTGGCATCTTCAGGCCCAGATATGCATGCAGAGAGCACGTGCCGCACCTCCAAGAAAAGAGGGTGCCTGAAACCCTCTTGATTGTGGGTGCTGTTCTCCATGGTGGTAGATAGGAACCAAGAAGACTGCAGGTTGAGAAGATACTGAGTTCACCTGGTGTGTGTGTTCAGTTACTCAGGTATGCCGGATTAGGAATGTGACGTGTGCATGTGAGCAGTGTGGTGCACCAGTTCTCACTGGTTAGAGATGCTTGTTTATGCCAAGGAGTGTGCTGCAGTAGGTGCCCAGAGCTCCGCACTGAAAAGCTCGACAGTTGGCAGTGACTGAAAGCTGTTTTTTCATCTATAGTTTTACAGCTGCAGAAATCGCACCGTTTGTTGAGATTCTGCTAACAAACCTTTTCAAAGCTCTCACACTTCCTGGCTCTTCAGAAAATGAATATATTATGAAAGGTAGGCATTTCCCTGGTGTACAGACCATAACTAAGTATCTAACCTCAGATTACAAGGTAAACACTTTAGTTATACATTAGGTTTCATACTTCAAGAACCAGGTACTGTTTGTCCAAAAAAAGTTGTTGTTCTTTTTTCCTGTTACTTTATTAACTAACAGTTTTTCAAAAATGTTTTACTTTAGGTTGATAAAGTGCTACTCCTTGTGTAAAAAATGGAGCAAAATTTCATTTTTCCTTTCCTAGAGTTACTTTCAGAGGGCAAAGATCAGCTGTGTTCTGCTGAGTGGGAATGGTGGCAGCAGTAGTGATCTGCCATGCACTGCCTTAGGAAAGTTTCTTGGTACCAGCTTTATCTTCTGGGAACAATCTGTGTTTCTCATTGTCACACCTCAAAGGCCTTAGTGCTCTTAGATCATGGCATTTGCTTGCCAAAGGGACTCCCTGATCTTCCAGCTCCCATCAGGATTTTGGGACTGTATATATGTGGGCTTCAACACCATGAGGACAACAAAGGGATCTGTGGTCTTTGTTGCTATGTTCCTAGTGTGCATGGTACATTACCTTTTCAAAAAATAGTGTCACATCCTTTGACTGCCTTAACTTAGGCTGTGTTGATGTGTGTGTATGTTCAGGTAGAGGAAACACCTTGTGCACAACTTGGAACCAAGAGATAATAGATTCTGTTGCTTGGGACTAGCATGTCGTAGCAGGGCTTTTTAGTAAACACTGAATCTGAAAATTAGTCTATGTGATGGTAATAGTCATATTTAGCTTACCAGTGTATGCCTTTCCTATGCCACGTGTTTTTAGGCACCTGTTGATGTGCAGAGTTTTTATATAGTATGGACTCTGTATTTAGCTTTTTAATGTCTTTAAGGAGATCAGTAGCCAGTATTTTCTTCTACTTTCCTGTGAGCTGAGATTGTTTATTTTAGATCTTGGTTAATAGTTCTTCCAGTGGTTTCTAATTGAAAATCATGAGATTGAGGTCTGTTACTGAATGCTCTGGTTTGCTGTCCTTGCCACCCCACTGTGCCTTCCTCCTCCTTTATCTGCTTCTTTACTTATCTAGTAATGTTTTTATTGTTCCCTGTTGAATTATTTAAACCTTGGTCTCATAGATGTGCTTTAATATTCTCCACCTAAATGTTGCCAACCTTTAGCCTGATATAAAAGAAGGGAGACATTTTTATATGGAGGAGGGTATATAGGGAATATTTAAGCATCTTAGATTTTTATTTGATTAAGTAGTGGCCTTTTCCTCCATTCACTTTTATTTTAATGATTAACTAAACCGTTTGTGCTGTTTTTATATTTTACAGCTATCATGAGAAGTTTCTCCCTCCTGCAAGAAGCCATAATCCCCTATATCGCTACTCTCATCACTCAGCTCACACAGAAACTGTTAGCTGTTAGTAAGGTAACAACCCTTAAGAATAAGATTGCATTTTAAAAACACTGACTGTGTATGTGGGCACACTGATGCTGTGATGTGTGTGGAGGTGAGAGGACAACTTGCAGAAGTTCTCTCCTTACGCCATGTTGATTCTCGATATTGAACTCATACTGTCAGGCTTGTCAGAAAGTGCCTTCACCCTGCTGGGCATCCTTGCCAGCCCATGGGATTGCTTTTAAATTTCCTGTGAATTGTTTGAGCTCAGTGCCCTTGGGCACCAGGCCAGGTGTAGTAGGAGGTCCTGCAGCCTGAGACCAGCTCCCTGAGTTACACCACGGTTGCAGAAAGAATGCCTTCAGAGCAGCAGGGCTTACAAAAATGTCCTGTCTATCTGAGGGAAGGAGACTCACGTTTATCTCTGAGGGTCATGCTCTTTATTCCCAGATCTTGTTTTCTAGGTACAATTCTCTCCTATGTACACATTCAACAACAAACTATTTTCAATAATAAAAAAAAAAAAGGTTACAAAAGCAACGTCTGAGGGGAGTAACTATGGTAACACCTGGCTTCTGAGTTTCTGGTGTGTAGGCTGTGACCTGAGGGGGGGGGTGTGCCCGACAAGACAACCTGCTGAGGAATTTGCATAGGGAGTGGGTCTTTACAAGTCAGACTTGGCAAGAGAAGCAGGCATGGTATTTTAGGTTGCTTGTGCTAATAACCTTGGTTAGACACCTGTAACTCTGTCTTTGTGTATATCTGCAAAGTTTTTAATTTAAGATCTGTTTACAGAGACAGGCTAGTTTGAATTTGCTCCTCAATGTTTTGTTTTGTTTGTTCATTTATCTGTTTTTTGTTTGTTTTAAGAGACTAGGTTTCACTGTAGCTTTTTTTTGTTTGTTTGTTTGTTTGTTTTTGTTTGTTTGTTTGGTTGGTTGTTTTTTTTTTTTGGTTTTTCGAGACAGGGTTTCTCTGTGGCTTTGGAGCCTGTCCTGGAACTAGCTCTTGTAGACCAGGCTGGTCTCGAACTCACAGAGATCCGCCTGCCTCTGCCTCCCAAGTGCTGGGGTTAAAGGCGTGCGCCACCATCGCCCGGCTTCACTGTAGCTTTGTAACGTGTCCTGGAACTCTGTAGACAAGGCTGGCCTTAATCTCTGCCTCCCAAGTGCTAGTATTAAAGGCGTGTGCCACCACCGCCCGACTGATTTTGAGGTTTTAAATCAGCTAAATGTATGTAGCTTGTTTTGGACTGGGGAGAAATGGTTTTCTTACATTAATCTGAGTAAAGAAACAAAACAGGCTTCTAAGTGTTTTCCAGTCCTCGTGGAACAATAGATCTAGTTATGAAGCATATCTTAGTGTATTTCTGTTTATCTGAATTATACAGCTTAGGAAGTTATCTTCCTACTCATATACAGATATATGTGCCCATAAGATTGAGGTGTAGTCATGAAATTACATGTACAAATTACATGAAAATGCACAATAATGGAGAGATTCCACAGTTGTTTTTGCACATGTGAATTTATAGACAAAAGCAGCCAGTTTTCAGAGTCTACAGTCCTGTAAGCTTTGCTTGAACTGGGTTCTCTTCAATCAGAGAATTATTCATCTGGTGGGTTGACATCTGAATTATCAGTTGCCATCTGCAGTATTTGCATCATGGCCTGCAGCAGCTCAAACAAGGAGGTCTGAGCATTCTTCTGGCCTCATGCTGGCATGCTTTTATGAAAGTATGGGGACACACACATGATATGCTCTGAAAAAGTATTTGAATTCATAAATAGTAGAGTTGGTGAGGTATGATAGCTCACACCTTTCATGCCAGCACTCAGGAGGCAGAGGCAGGAGGGTCTCTAAGGTTAAGGCCAGCCAAGATTGCGTAGTGAGACCTTTTCTCTTAAAAAGTGAGAGAGTAGCCGGGCGGTGGTGGCGCATGCCTTTAATCCCAGCACTTGGGAGGCAGAGGCAGGCGGATCTCTGGGAGTTCGAGGCCAGCCTGGTCGACAAGAGCTAGTTCCAGGACAGGCTCCAAAGGTACAGAGAAACCCTGTCTCGAAAAACCAAAAAAACAAAAAAACAAAAAAAATGAGAGAGTAGGGCTGGAGAGAAGGCTCAGAGGTTAAGAGCATTGCCTGCTCTTCCAAAGGTCCTGAGTTCAATTCCCAGCAACCACATGGTGGCTCACAACCATCTGTAATGGGGTCTGGTGCCCTCTTCTGGTCTGCAGGCATAGACACAGACAGAATATTGTATACATAATAAATAAATATTTAAAAAAAAAAGTGAGAGAGTATTAGTTAGACAGCAGACTGATTATCTTTTGCCTCCTTTCTTAGTGTAGAACTGCTTTGGGACTTCGGGAATGGAGGGAGAACAAGGCAGGGTTGTGTGAGCACACACAGACCTTGTGTGTGCTCCCTTCTGCTCTAGCCAGCTCATGGTGACTTTGCAAGAGCGCTTGAGAAGATCGGACTGCTATTGTTGAGTCTGCAACCCCAACACACGGGTGTCCAGGCCGGGCAGGGCCAGAGTGGGTGTTCCCACTGCCTGTAGTGTGGGTCTCTGAGGACAATTGGCTTTAAGATAACGCTTACAGACCTGGGGACTACAGCTTACCTAATCCAAATGGAGCTGTGAAAGACCTAGCTAGCTAAGTGGTAGAGCACTTCCCTAGAGTGTGCCAAGCCGTGGGTTTCATTCCCAGCATTAACACTCCCGAAATAAACAAGAAACAAACACTGGTTTAGTTCTTCTTTTTCCTTTGTTCTTACTGGTAATTTACTTGTTTTTCTGTGTATGAGTGTTTGTACTGTGTGCATACTTGGTACCCACCAAATTCAAAAGAGGGGTGTGTCAGATTCCTCAGAACTGAATTTTACAGATGGATGTGAGCCACCACACTCCGAGTGGTGGGAACAAAACCAGGTCCTCTGTAAAAGCCAGTGTTCGGAACCACTGAGTCATAGCTCGAGTTCTACTTTTTTATTTCATTAAGACAGGGTCTCACTGTGTATCCATGGCTAGCCTGGAACTACCTATGTAGTTGGCCCAGAGCTCAGAGAATTCTGCCAGTCTCAGCCTCCCTTGTGCTAGGATTAAAGGTGTGTTCATGCCCCCCCTTTGATGCCATTTTAAAAGGAGCTAACATCTATTTTACCTATTTTTAGGAGAGTCAAGTGTGTTCTGCTCTATCTAGGTACTATAGTCACTTGGATTTTTCAGATGGTATTTCCTTGGTTTTATTATTTCAGAATCCCAGCAAACCTCATTTTAATCACTACATGTTTGAAGCAATATGCTTGTCTATAAGAATAACCTGCAAAGCTAACCCTGCTGCTGTTGTGAATTTTGAGGAGGCTCTGTTCTTAGTGTTCACTGAAATCTTACAAAATGATGTACAAGGTAAGCTAGCAGAAGTCTCTTCTTATGGGATGAGACTGTGGTTATACAGTGCTGCCCTTTATACCACAGCTGTGCAGGCTGCCAGTAACGATTCTCTTTGAATTTCATCAACAGAATTTATTCCCTACGTCTTTCAAGTGATGTCTTTGCTTCTGGAAACACACAAAAATGATATCCCATCTTCATATATGGGCTTGTTTCCGCACCTCCTTCAGCCAGTGCTCTGGGAAAGAACAGGAAACATTCCTGCTCTAGTGAGGCTGCTCCAGGCATTCTTAGAACGAGGCTCAAGTACCATAGCAAGTGCTGCAGCTGACAAAATTGTGAGTCGGGATTTCCTTAAAATAATTAAATTCAATAAAATGAGATGTGATTAATAGGAATGGTAATGTATACTTTGTTGATATCAACTATTATTTGGTTATTGTATCTGTAGTGGAAAAATAAGCCAGTAGGTAAATTTCAAAGGTTTACCTTGAATGGGTTATTATGGTAAGAGGGTGTGTCATCTTCACCCCTTTACAGTTCAAAAATAAGAGCTAGGAAAGGCTGGGAATGGTTGCACACATAGAATCCCAGTTCTGGGTAGATGGAGCAGGGGGATTAAAAGTTCAAAGTTATCTTTGGCTCCATGTAACCAATGCTACATGATTCTCAGTCCACTAGTAAGAGCAAGAGAATGAGGCTGGTTGCATTGTTCAGTGGTAGCCACTTTCCAAAACAACAGCCTATGGAACTTGTAGAATCAGTCTCCACTTCTTTGGGTTCTCATTTTTTTATTTGATTTGTTGCAGCCTGGGTTACTGGGTGTTTTCCAAAAGCTAATTGCATCCAAAGCAAATGATCACCAAGGCTTCTATCTTCTCAACAGCATAATAGAGCACATGCCTCCGTGAGTCATATTAACCCTCTGTGTATTGAACTAAAGATTGTGTTGTTAGATGCTCATAGGACTGACCTGATGATCTATGTTCTTCTCTTCGGGTATTTAGTGAGTCAGTTGACCAGTACAGGAAGCAGATCTTTATTCTACTGTTCCAGAGACTGCAGAGTTCCAAGACCACCAAGTTTATCAAGAGTAAGCAAATCATTTGGAAAACTGAGGATTTTGAGACTCTTGGTGGTGGGCAAACCTTTTATCAGTCATAAATATTACATAGAAATATCTGGGAAAATGTTTGTTTCCCAAACAATTGCTTAGTTTGAAATGTATTATGTTCCAAAGTTTGGCGTTTGGTTTGTATAAGTGTAGGGAGAAAAACCCTTTTCAGTAGAAATAGTGATGTGGAGATGCATAAGACTGTGATCCTGACAAGGAGGCCACTCTGCGGTGTCTTGGGAGCAAGTGCTGAACTGATTTATATATATTCCCATGACAGGTAAAGAAAAATTTCTTAAAATTTCAGTTAATTCCACTAATAATAATATTTTGTCTTTTTTCAACAGGTTTCTTAGTGTTTATTAATTTATATTGCATTAAGTATGGAGCGTTAGCATTACAAGAAATATTTGATGGCATACAACCAAAGTGAGTTACTGCTTTGTTTATAAGAAGAAAATTATTTGACCTCTTTAGTATAAACTAGTTGTGTGTGTGTTGATGGTGACTTTGTTCTGGTTTGGGGATAGGTTTTGGACATAGAAAGGCCTCATTTCCCAAGTTTCTGACATTCTTCACACAGCTTAGCATCTACTAAGAGATGCACTGTTCAAGGGCAGCAGCTTGTGGCAATGATAGAACCTTGCAGTTGGTGAAGCTTGGTTCTGACTTCACAGAGTGTGTTTGATATTGTGACCTATAGGGAACTAGGAGACTAACAGAGAAGAGATCGAGGACAGCTGTTAAGAGGAAAATCATGTGAGAAAATATCCCAAAACTGTGCAGATTGACTTTAAAATCAATTATCTTGGAAAGTAGTATAAGAAAATACAATTTCTAATAGTAGGGAATTGTCTGAAGCTTATCCACTGCCCTTTGAGACCCTTTTACACAGAGCAAAACATGTCCTCTTGGGGCTGAAGAGATGGCTACTCAGTGGTTAAGAGCATTGACTGCTCTTCCAGAGGTCCTGAGTTCAGTTCCCAGCAACCATATGTGGCTCACAACCACCAGTAATAAGATCTGGTGCCAACTTCTGTCTGCAGGGATACATGCAGACAGACCATTTTATACATAATAAATCTTTTTTAAAAACAAAAACATGTCCTCTTGATATAGGGCAGTAAAGACCCCCCCACCTTTGATCTATTTTCTGTATTTCTGGACTTAAGATAATTTGAAACCTACAAAATAAGGATTTTGCATTAATTAGAATGTGAGAAGTTTTACTTCCAGAATGTTATCAAAAGTATATTCAAGGACTGATTAAATGCACTGTCAGCATTTATGTGCTTATCGGTGTTTAAGCAAAGAAAGACAGAAACTTCTTAATCCAGAACTGGCACACTGGTCCTTGCCAGTGGTAGGTGCTCTGGCTTTTGTATCTTAGCTGTGTCCTTAATTTTTCAAAAATTTCTTGAGTAGCTTTTCAAAAAAAAAATTGGCAATTTTTGAGTAATTCTTCCCACCTGCCCTGCCCACAAAAGCTGCAAAGGTTTTGCTTAAGGGAAGGCTTCTAGTAACTGTGTTAATCAAGATACCGTGGCAGTCAGTTGAGACAGTAGTACTTTATTTCATTCATTTAAAACTACTGAATAGAAACAACATCTAATTATTTCACTTAGTGCTTGTCTGATACTGAGTGATGTGTTTTGCTTTTATTAACAGAATGTTTGGAATGGTTTTGGAAAAAATCATTATTCCAGAGATTCAGAAAGTATCTGGAAATGTGGAGAAAAAAATCTGTGCAGTTGGCATAACCAAATTACTTACCGAATGTCCACCAATGATGGACACTGAGTACACCAAGCTGTGGTGAGTATTCCCTTCTGAGAGCAGGGGAAAGTGAAGTGTTCCAATGTCTGTGGCTGTAGACTGTTCTGATCTAGTCAGTTTTAACACCACGTGTAGACACTTTATTGGTGTCAGTGTCTCATACTACAATCTAAGCAGTTCTCCTACCTACAGCTCCTAGTGCTAGTGGTAGATCTGGTAGTTTTGGTTCTTTTTTTTTTTGGTTTGTTTTGTTTTGTTTGTTTTTTTTTGAGACAGGGTTTCTCTGTGGCTTTGGAGCCTGTCCTGGAACTAGCTCTTGTAGACCAGGCTGGCCTCGAACTCACAAAGATCCGCTTGCCTCTGCCTCCCGAGTGCTGGGATTAAAGGCGTGCGCCACCACCGCCCGGCTGGTTTTGGTTCTTAATTTGTTTTTTTAGACAGGTTTTGCTGTTGTAGAACTTACTCTGTACACCAGGCTGGCTTCGAACCTCTGCCTCCCAAATGCTGGGATTAAAGGAGTGCACCCCCACCTTCTGACTAGGACCTTGATTTTTTTGTTTTTAAGATTTATTTACTTATGTAGATGAGCACTCTATAGAAGAACTCATCAGATCCCATTACAGATAGTTAGGTGCTAGGTAGGTGCTGTGAACTGAACCCAGGACCTCTGGAAGATCAGCCATTGCTCTTAACCAGTTAGCTATCTTTCAGCCCCAGCCAATGGCCTTAGTTCTTTATTTGGAGGGGTATGTTTATAGATGTGTTCTTGTGTGTAGGAACACACCTGTCTGGGTTCTCTTGCATATTGTCCACACTCACACTTTTTTGAGGCTTGGTCTCTTGTTCAAGCAGAAGCTTGCTGATGCCACCGAGGCTGCCCTTACCAACCCGAATTGCTATAGTAATTGGACTCTGCTTCTCCTCCCCTCCCCCCACCCCCAAACAGGGTTTCTCTGTGGCTTTGGAGCCTGTCCTGGAACTAGCTCTTGTAGGCCAGGCTGGTCTTGAACTCACAGAGCTCTGCCTGCCTCTGATTGCTGGGATTAAAGGCGTGTGCCACCACTGCCCAGCTTGCCTTCATTTCTTTTATTTCTGGAATTTTGTACATAAGCCATCTATCTGTCTGGGTGGTAGTGGCGCACGCCTTTAATCCCAGTCAGGAGTCAGAGGCAGGTGATCTCCTTGAATTCGAGGCCAGCCTGGTCTACAAGAGCTAGCTCTAGGTCAGCTAGGGCTATTACACAAAAAATAAAAATAAATACATAATTTTCTGTGCTTTTCTTTCTTTTTTACCATCCAGGACTCCTTTGTTACAATCTCTCATTGGCCTTTTTGAGTTACCTGAAGATGATACCATTCCTGATGAAGAGCATTTTATCGACATAGAAGATACGCCAGGATACCAGACTGCCTTCTCACAATTAGCATTTGCTGGTAAAAAAGAACATGACCCTGTAGGTCAGATGGTGAACAACCCCAAAATCCACCTGGCACAGTCACTTCACAAACTGTCTACGGCTTGTCCGGGAAGGGTGAGTGTCTGTGCTGTCTCATTCTTGGGGGCAAGACTGGCCAGGCAGGACATCAGTAGCTCTTGCACCTTGGGATTCTAAGGAAACTTTAACTTTAAAAACTATAACGTGCTATGCATGGTGGCTCACACCACCCATAATCCCAGCACTCAGAAGGCAGAGTTCCAGGACAGTCAGGGCTACACAGAAAACCCTGTTCCAAAAAATAAAAACAAACAAAAAACCTACAACATACTCAGAAATTAGGTAAGAAATCATGGATTCAATCTAATCCTGGCCTTTTAGCTGCATTAGCTAGTCTTTCAGCATTTTTCTACTATATTATAGTTTCTTTTTCACCTATAGAAACAGCATGACAAACCCAGCTAAAATAATTACCAACATTTTGTAAATTATTTGTTTTATAAGTACACAGAAGTACTTAATTAGGCTTTAACTAATTTTTTTTTTTTTTTTGCCAAACATGCAATCCCAGCTGAGTTGAGTGGATAGCTGTGAGTTTTAGACTAACCTGGGATACATAATTTGTCTGTAAACTAAAAGAACATAAAAACCTTATCAGGTGTTAGTGGTACAAGCCTTTAATCTCAGCACTTAGGAGGCAGAGGCAGAAGTTCAGGACAGCCTGGTTGCGGGACGTCTAGAGCTGTTACAGAGAACCCGTTTAAACAAAAACAACAAAAATCTCTTATCAACCATAGCACCCCTAACAGTAATTCTTTATGGGTCTACCATGTATATGTGTGTATGTATAGGCCAGAGGGCAATCTTGGATTTTTCAAAGGCCGTCTACCTTAGTTTTTGAGATGTTTGTAGAGGTCACTTAACGACTGAAGGATGAGACTTCATCTACCCATACAGTACCTTTTCTCACCTGCCCTAAGCCCAGCCGTTTTGAAGGAATGAAGTCAGTTGAATTATTTCTACCTCCTGTGGACCCACCTGGCGGCAAGCATTCATTCAGGTGCCAGTCTGTGTGACACAAGAGCCTCCAACACCATGTGCTTCCTTCCCTCACAGGTTCCCTCCATGGTGAGCACCAGCCTCAATGCAGAAGCATTGCAGTACCTTCAAGGCTACCTGCAGGCAGCCAGCGTTACCCTGCTGTGAACAGCTTCTTCCTGACCCCATGGGCCCAGGATGGTTCCTTAGGAACCATGTGGACTCCTCAGCACAGCTCTGGTGAAACAGTACAGGTTTTCAACCTCTTGAATTTGTGACAAACTCCATCTTACAGAGGACAGTAAATACTGCTCTAAGTAAACGAGGCTGTTTGTGTTGAACATCAACATAACTGGTATCTTGTCTGGTTTGTGGCTTCATGGGACAAGTATTTACAATGCCATGTATGGCCATGGGTCTATGTTGAGCATTTGCACGGTTTGGATTATTTCAGATTTTTGGCAGACCTTCCCTGTGGACACTTACTTGTTTCTAACTAAGCCCTTTCTTTTAAAGCTCGTATTTCTCTCGTCATTTGTACTGTTGTCTGTTTCTTTAAGCTTTTATTGGAAATGCGAAAAAGTAAAGGATCACTTGTTGACTTACCAAGCTGTGCACATTTCATAGTTGAAGTCTAAAATCAGCAATTAAAAACACAAAAATGTGTATCTAAGAGCATCTTCAGTACAGGGTTTTGGTGCTTTCATAAAAATGAAGAATTTCTTTAAATCTTTCCACTTTTCCCTCTGGGCTTTGTTGAGTGTAGCTCAGAGTCCTTTGTGTAATTAGCTCTTGGCAAATCATGGAGTACAACTCGCACAGGTGGAGCAGTAACATGGGAGACATCGGGTGCACCCAGAACTAACTGACAATTCAGATTTTTCTTCCTCAGTTCATCTGTAGACACAGAGGAAGTGTGTCTGGGGGTTGTTTGTGGAAGGGAGACTGCTGCTTCTGTGTCCGTGTGCTGACCATTGGAGGTCCTGTGGAGTTAAGACAGCTTCAGGGACTGTGCCACGTCATTTTTATACCAGATGCAGTGAGCAGACTCACTAACATGTCAGGTGGTGAGGTGCACTGACAGATGGTAGAGGAGGTTTAAGTTAAGTCTGCATTGGCTGTCTGTGGCACGATTAATAAAAACCCAGAGACAGAATTTTGGAGCTCAACCTGAAGGTCAGAAAAGCAAAGAGGTTCTTACCTCTACCTCAGTCCAATCCTGCCTCCAGGAATCTCAGAATGAGACTGTGTCCTCCAATCTTACATTCTTCTTTAGGGCTGGGATTAAAGGTGTGTATCACCACTGCCTGGTCTGTAAGGTTGATCATTGTAGCTGTTTTATTTTCTGAACTTTAGAAAAGCTTTATTAAAATACAAATGAAATATCACTACAGCTGTCAGCTGTAACAGTTGACTTGGCCTCTTAATTATTTGTGCTTTACTGAGAAGCAGGTGTCAATAGCCACCTTCAGGCTGAGAGACATATACTGCATACAGCGGTGAAAGCAGCAAACCTATGGAGAACCAGCACTGAAGGCTGCTGGTCCATGATCTGTTGGTGGAGGCCAGGGACAGGTTGTGAGCAGAGGCTCATTCTCACTGAGCTTGCTGACCACTACTACCCCATCTTTCTGATGATACCACGGCCGACAAGTGCATCAAATGAGGGCCTTCCTTACTTTACAGAATAATGTCAGTGTCCCTCATAGCTGCCTCTGGGTCCATTCTTTCTCTGATAATGTGATCCTGTGTTTTTTAGCAAACAGACTGCTGTGTTGTTTTGTTTTTTGTTTGTTTTTTTTTTTGAGATGGGGTGTCTGTGTAGCTTTGGTTGTCCTAGGACTAGCTCTGTAATTCAGGCTGGCCTTGAACTCAGAGATCCATCTGTGTCTACCCCCCAAATGTTGGGATTAAACTGCCAAACACAAAGGAACTTTTAAAATAACTAATTTCAAAATATTTATCTTTGTATAATGTTACTGAAGCACAGTTTTCCCACTAAACCTGGAGTTGGGCATTTTCTGAATGGCTGATCCTGTCTGTACCCCCTGATCAGAATTCAGGTGTACCCTCATAACATTGCAATCATGAGAAATTCTCCCTTTGGCTTTTTTTGGTTCGTTCTTACCTTTTGTCTTTTTCTATGATACTGAAAGTCCTTTCTTCATTTGCCTTTGTTTTTGAGACAGGGTTTCTCTGTACAACAGCCCTGACTGTACTGGAACTAGCTCTGCAGAACAGGTTGACCTCAAAACTTAGAGATGCCTCTGCCTCCTGAGTTCTGGGATTAAGTGTGCCCTGCCGGTACCCTGTAAAAATTATGCCTTAAAATTTATCTTTTTGCTGGGTGTTGGTGACACACTTTTCTCAGTTAAATGGTTCAGTTGCTGGGATTCCCCCATGACTCCTTCCACTGTCCTGGGCTGCCTATCCACTTTCATGCTAGAAGCATGTATTGCTGGCAGCCTCCCTTTCTGTGCCCATTGGTATAAAAATGCATCCTCAGCCCAAAACCCACAGTGTACTAAGCTTTTCTGTGTTCTTTCTTTGCTCTTCTCTCTTATACTTATTTCTTTAGTTAAAAAACTAAACAGGGAGCTGGGCATTGGTGGCACACACCTTTAATCTCTTAATCTCAGCACGTGGGAAGCAGAGACAGATGGATCTGAGTTTAAGGTCAGCCTGGTCTATAGAGCAAGTTCCAGGACACCCAGGGCTATACACAGAAAGCCTGCCTCAAAAAATAAGTAAGGGACCAAAACTGACCAGGTCACAGTTTATAGGAAATCGGGTCTTCGGAGCTCCTGTCATTCTTTGCTGATAAGTGTTTGTTGGTGATAGTATTTCTTGCCTGATGCCAGTCCTCTTGATAAAGCCTCCTTTCATAACAGCTGCTCCAGGAACACCCAGGGGTAGGACTAGAGCTAGCTTTAATGCTGCTCTCTTCATCTCATCTTTATTGTGTTGATACTAGCTTCTCCCAGCATGGAAATTTAGCAGATGAGGTCACATTTTAGACTCCATTTGTATTGACTTTATTGCTGTTAAGAGTGTCAAAGCCGTGCCTGAGTTATTTTCATACACACACAAACTTTTTTGCTTAAGTGGGTTTAACATTGCTTACCCAAGCATATCTGTTGTTGACTGTGGCAATAATCAGTTTGCTCTTATTTTGTATGTTATATTGGGAAATACACCACAATATTCAAATATCCATTTACTTGTCAACTGGCATTTTATCTTCTTGGGTCCCCCTTCCCCCCATTTTTAAGTATTACCGAAGTTTCTAAAGGACACCTGAATACTTCTGAATAAGTGAGCATGTTGAGTTTTAAGTATCAACAAAGATCCTGTGAGGACAAGGTCAAAAGTGTCCGAGGCAGTTCAGTGAAATAACCTTTATAGGACAATAAAACATGCAAGGGCAGGGAGAAAAAACCATCCCTAGCCTAAAGAGGTAAAGGGGCCTGTGTAGCCATTGTGCCTTGGTGTCTGAAGCTCAGAGACCCTGACTCATAAATACTGTGTAGTGTCTTAAAAATGTAACCTCTAGTGCTCTCTAGCCCATCAGGAGCCATGAAGCATGTCCGTGGGTAAAACACATGTTTAGTTTTATATGACATATAAATACTCATGGAGACATGGAAAGAGTTCAGAGAACATGACAGCATAGGCCACAGAGAATGAGGTCTGCAGGAAGGCTGGGCTGGCGTGCTGTCTGGCTGCAGAAGGATAGGCAGGTAGTGGTTACTGAAGGAAGGACGATTTTCATCAGTGGTTTAGCCATATTCTTGAGTTGGCAAGGTACCTGTGTCCCTGTAAGCCATGTGGGTATGAATCAGAATGGCTTCCACATGCTCATGTATTTGAATACTTGGTCCCCAGTTGGTGAAAATATTTGAGTGTGATTTGCCTAACAGTCTGTGTGCGAACTACTGGCTTATGGCAGATTTTTATTTTGAAGATGTCTCATTTTGCTGCATTCATGTTGAATATGTGCCATTAATTTTTCATATACTCTACAGGCACGTGTACATGTAGCCTTTAAAAGTAAATTCCGGCAGGACTTCAATCCCAGCACTCAGAAGGAAGGTAGATCTCTGAAATCAGTCTGGTTTTCAAAGATAGTTTCGGGACAGTAAACCAAGGCTGAGAAACCCTGTCTCAAATAACCACACACAAAAAAAGTAATCCCTTATTTTAATCTTCAGTCACTGCCAACCTGACTTTCCCAGCTGCCACATCCCTTCCTCACAGCCTTCTTCAGTTACTGTTCAATTGGGAAAAGACTTTCTTAGTAGCTGTTTATTGATCAATAGTTTAATATAAAGAGATTTTTAGGTCTTCAGATTTTTGCCCAGACAGAATCACAAGCATTACAAATATTCTCCTTCTCTTTTTGTTTTAAAAAAAGTGGGATGGGTAATGAACCAGAAGAGGTTTGATCTAGAAGTAGTGGTGTTTGAAAATAAATTAACCAAAGTAAAAAAAAAAAAATTTAGTATTACCATTTATTGTTGACAAAGACTACTTACATTCCATGGGTGAAAAGGTTCCAGCTAAACCAAATGTGGAAGCAGTGCTGAGTCTGAGGTTGCAATGCTCTCCACCAGGGCCAGCTCACCTACCTGCATCTGTGCACAGCAGCACAGCACCAAGAAACCTTTCCCCTCCAAGGAGGTTGGAATTGACTGCATTAGGCACTCCAGGGACACCAGCCTGCAGGGTCTGGACCCACAGGTAATGTCCTGTAGTGTGGTAAAAAGCTACCTCCTTAAAAGACATGCCCACTGATGATTTATGTAATAATCTTTAAAGGTCTGGGCTCATTTAAGTCTGCTGCTTAAAATAAAATAAAAAGACCACCTAAAGTTTAAATTTCCTAAGCTGTCCAATTTATACAGGAGATTGGTGGGGCTGTAAAGGATTCTGGTAAAATCTGTTTAGCCAGCCTGAGAGACAGACGCATCAAACAGGCCTGTGATCTTTGCTAGACTGATAGCATCGGTTTCTAAACTGTGCTAGGTAAGTAGATGCAACTGAGAAACTGAAAAGAAAATTATATAGTGTCATATCAACCAAAGGAAATAATGAGCCAGCGTCACTGTTGAGAAAGCAGTGGTTCCAGTGGGTGGGCACTACACGTGGCACGCTGAGCACGCTGCGTCTGTTGTGCAGAACAGGAAGAACTGGCTTTTCTCTGGTGCTTTTAGCTCTGGGGCCTCTCTGGTGTGGCTGTCCAGGGTTGTCCGAAGTATCTGAATAAGCCAGCACGAGAATAGGCCATGCTTTCTGTTTCTCTTTTATCACAATATAAAAATTGAAGGTGATGGGGCTGGTCTCTCTTGATGGCTGGCAAAGCACAGCATTGTCACTGGCAGCCCAGCACAACCAACGCCACACCACCTGGAGTCTGTGTCTTCTTTGCTACTGCTGCCACCTTCTATATTCGTGTCTCAGCCCACTGGAGTTATCAGAAATTCCAAATTTTGAAAGCAGTTCTCAGTATTTTCAGTATACATGTTGGGATTTATAATGGTTTGTGGCCAGAAAAGGTTCAGCACCTCCCACACCTTTAAGGAAGAGAAAAATGACAATGGCAAGAATGTTGAAATGAGAACTAAGGCTAACTACATGTAGCTCCCATTTGTAGGAGCTGAGAATAGTCATCCTAGAGCTGGAGGGAGGAAGGAATGTATTCTGTGTCTGAGGAAAGAGACAGTGCTCTGGGGACACTTGTCTGACATGACCAAGGACTCTGGGTTTAGTCCCCACCATCTCCATAAAGAAAAATATTTAGTTGAAAGGGTTATTTACATAAACATAGGAAAGGCTGGAGTCTCTTCACTGGTCAAAAGCACAGAGCATGGCATCTCAACAATCTATAACTCCAATACCCTTTCTGGCCTGTGCCAACAAAATACCCTTACACATTAAAAAGTAAATAAAAAGAAGAGGTGACCCTTGGAGAAAGGACTGAATGAGGGCAAGGTGTGTCACCATGTACCATTAAAATCATGTGATCATGTGACTATTGAGAGTCAGATAAAGAAGGGTACTTCTGGGGCCCTGCAGGTGTTAAAGCCAGAATGCAGTTCTGGCAAATACTTCCTCGGAGTCAACCAACAGTGGCAGAAATTTGTGCATATGCTCACTCACGCTGACACTGGTCCATTTCCTGTTCTCGGCATCTCTGTGCTCTGTTGGTCCAGCTCAGACAGCAACTTTAAAATGTTCAATGCAGCCTAAGAGAGGGGAAGGAACAGTCAAATCACAGAACACAGGCTAAACTCACATGGAAAGGGGACGTCAACAAACTGCTAGCAACTTCTTAGAACTTTTTTCTTCCCAATAAAATATTTAAGTCCCCTACCCCAAACAACCAAGACAGGGTTTCTCTGTATCCCTGGCTGACCTGGAAGTCACTTTGTAGACCAGACTGGCCTTGAACTCAACTCACAGAGATCCACCACCGAGTGCTGGGATTAAAGGCATGCGTGCCCAGATAAAATGTTTGAATTTTTAAGATAAGGCACCAAACTACTGTTTTACCCAGGTACCACATATTTACTTTTGGCTTTTCACCTGACAGTGACCTACCATGCTCTCAACAAAAAACTCCCATGTTTCCCTCTAAATCAGAGGCGTCCGCTCCATGCAGCATTATCATCCAGTAAGTGACAAAGCGCATGTGTGCAGGCTCTTCTCTTAGGGTTTAGCTTTATCTGAACAGACTCCCTAAAAAAGGGGCTTAAGTAAGATTACAGAACTTTGTCTCTCTTCCTGAGACCTAACAGCCCAAAGAAGGAATGTGCCAGGTGCCCAGTCAGCTTCTTTTTTTTTTTTTTTTTAATTATTTATTATGTATACAATATTCTGTCTGTGTGTATGCCTGCAGGCCAGAAGAGGGCACCAGACCTCATTACAGATGGTTGTGAGCCACCATGTGGTTGCTGGGAATTGAACTCAGGACCTTTGGAAGAGCAGGCAATGCTCTTAACCTCTGAGCCATCTCTCCAGCCCCCCCCCAGTCAGCTTCTTGAGGCACCTCTGGGGCCCACGTACCATATCATGACAAGACTCCACATCCTTGCCGATGCCATGGCTGATGAGGGGCGGCTGCGAGGAGCAATTGATGAGAGAGACACATTCGTTCTTGTTGTTCTTGGGGAAGTCTTTGTATTCAACCTAAGGAGAAAGAGCACCATGTGGGACACAGCCCAGAGTCCTTCAGGAGCCTACTTAGGTTTTAAATGCTGCTTCCTAAGGAAAAATATCTTCTCTCCCTGTAGACCTAAAGGACAACTTGCTGGAGTTGGTTTTTGTTTTGTTTTTAAAGCAAATCTCATTACAGATGGTTGTGAGCCACCATGTGGTTGTTGGGAATTGAACTAAGATCCTCTAGGAAGAGCAGCCAGCGCTCTTAACCTCTGAGCCATCTCTCCAGCCCCCAAACTCAAGGTTTGATGATGCGCCTTTACATGATGAGCCACTTTGTCATACGCCACAACTATTCCTGTTGTTTTACTTCTGTGCAAAACCATACTGTACTTCTGATCTTTTAGACAAAGCGTATGATCTCACTTTCTCTGGTTTCTGTGGTGCTGGGGACAGAACCCAGGATCTTGCAAACACTACAAAAGTGATCTTATGCAGAGAGAACCTAACTTAAAGATGCTATTAAAAAGACAAACAGTCACCTGGAATCCCTGGGCTCTGGAAAGGTAGTATAGTTGCTCAGAGGGTCTTGTGCGAGGTCCATGGGATACGTGGCCTGAAGAGATGTTACTCTTTAAAATGGTCTCGGCTGTGGGCGAGGTGCCCCCGTACAACAACTCGCGAGCTATCATGGCAGTTACCGTGGCCTTGGCAGGATTCGGAGCTGCCCTGGTGAAATCTTTGGTGTGGTGTCCTTGACTAACCCCAACAGCCTGGGCAACCTCCGGCACCATGGGGAGGATTCCAGCTGGCAGCTGCTGATGGCTAAGATAAGGCATCCTGAACTCGTCCTCCTTATTACCTATAAGGGACATAGAGGTCACAGCCACCTAAGAAGTTTCAGTGCCACCCTTCCCACCATCCCAGTACTAGGAAGGTGGTGCCTACTGGTGCTTCACACTGTCATACAAGAACCATGCAAACCCAGAGCACATTGGACCAAGAGGGTTACACTTACTAGTTCCATTTTCATCCCCATGGCTAGGTTCAAAAAACGTTACTTTCCTTCCGTCTCCTGGTTTCTTTACTGGGGTCTTAAGAAAGAAAAATGGCAGTGAGCATAGACAAGCACTGGGGTCTGTGTGCAGTCTCTCATGTCCCCCACCACACAAACTCTCATGTCTGCCCATGATGGCAATCACATGGAGCAGATCATGAATGCAGAGCTGACTCTGCCAAGGACCAGAGAATGCTGGCTTCAAAGTGCTCAGCCCAGTAGGGTCTACACTGGTGCTAAGAAGTGTGTATATCTTACATTACCCAGAACTAACATCCAGAAACAGTACTTCCACAAAGGACACAGGCATTTAGTGCATAACTGTCAGACACAAGGCAAGGGTGCTTACTCTACAAGGCTTTCAAATGAGAAATCTGAAGGCCAAATCCAGGTCTATGCAAATTCCATATGGAATGTCTGGGTCCCAGGTACTGACTTCACAGGCACAGTGGGAGCTATTTCTTGGTCACGAAATGGCAGAGCTCAGAAGAGACTCAGTCCTACTTTAGTCAACCCCAACAGGACAATGGCTGGAGCCAAACTATAGATCTGGCCTGTTATTAACCACGCTATCTAGTCCCAGAAAAACCAAAACCAGATCCACAAGAGCAGAAGACTAGATCATGCAGACCCCTGTGAAGCACAAATGACAGCCATACTTGTTCATTCCAATCCCAACTACCCGTCAGGAGAGAGCAGGACATCCTCCAGAAATGCACATCCACCCCACAGGGACACTAAACAGACTTCAAACCACGCGTGGGACACGGTGAACTGGACAGGAACCTTCCCTCCTGCAAACACTATCAACGGACGAACCCCAGGGGGCAGGCTGCTTACTGCAGGGAAGATGAAGCCTTGCCCCAGGCTTGCCCATGCAGGGAGCTAGGCCACCTGGCAGTGAGAGTCCCAGCAGTCACCTTCTCTTCTGATTTGAGTGCTGGCTTGGCAGGCTGCGCCTGGGGAACTTTGAACCCCAGGATCTCCAGCATGTTCTCGGCAGCATTGCGCTTGGCCACCTTCTTATTGGTACCCGCTCCTTCTGCAGTGTGATTCCCAACCTTTACCTGTAGAAAACATCAAAGACCTGTGACTAAACCTTCTAAGACACAACAGGAACTGGTTGGTTGCTGCCAAAAGCCCCTGAGGATGACTTTGCTACATGTTTCGTGTACTCTGAAACTATTCCTGTGATGGCCACAATCAAGTTAGAAATGTTTAAAATCTATTCTAAAGAGTACTATATGGAAATGTGTGCCACAATGCCTTCCAACAGCATATTTACAAAGACAGGTATGTGTCTAGATCTAACCACAGTGAAACCTCCTCCACTCTCCTGAGGGCTGGCTATTGGACAAGTTCCAGCATATTCTTTTAAAGCTGTTCCAACCACAGGTATCTGGCTGCTAAAATAAAAATCTGCCAGAACACTGAGAGGGTTAACAGGGACTCCTCTGGCCTAGGTAGGCAGAGTGGCCTAGACCAGTCACTTCAGACAAATTGCCAGTCTAACTTTCTCTTACCATGTGGATCCTCATTTTCTTGCCTTTGTTTCTGTTTGGTTTTTGAGGTAGGGTCTTGCTGTGTAGACCAGGCCAGCCTCAAACTCAGACCCACCTGCCTGGAGAGTACTGAGATTAAATGCATGCATCGCCAGGCCCAATGAACTGCAACATGGCCTTACTGACAGTGTGTGCTGGTAGAGTATGGACCATCAGGGACTGATCTGGTTGGGGAAGGGCTGTCCACAGCTGCACCAACCCACCTGCATCACAAACTCCCTGCGACGTGGAAGGCCTCGCTCTGTAAGGAGCACGTACTCCGGCTCCTTTTCCTTTTTGGCCTGCTGAATCTGTGCCAGTCTGCTAATAGGATTCATCCCCTGGCCATAATCCGGGGCTGTCTGTAGCTGAAGAGCAAACAGTGCAGACACAGTGTGCTACGTTATAGTTTCTATTTCACAAGAAATCAGCCACCCAGAGTCAGCAGTTGACAGGAGACAAAAATCTCAGTGTTGGTGTAATGGCTCAGAACCAAACCCTTTAAAAATTGAATGTGCTTTATAGTCATACTAAAACAATTTTTGTGTCATAGAAAATGGACTTCAACCATTTCACTGTGAGGGGAAAGCACTCATGACTTCACTGTAAATGAAAACGAATATATATATTCCCCCAAAATTTGCTCAGAAAACTTCCAGGATCCCCCAAGGACAAAATTCCTTTGCATGCCCCAACCCGGCACAAATGCAGTGTTCACACGTGTCCTGCACGATGAAGAGGACTCCTCATGACTGGGACATTCACCTACTGGGATTTGCCATGTAAAGGGCTATGGGACCACAGTGTTTGGTCGAGAATGACAGAAAGGGTAGACGGAGTCAGGGCCATTACCCATGTTTGGCTGAATAGGCAGAGGGCCCACAATCTAGCTTTCTCAGTCACTAAAACCTAGAAACCACTGAAACTTGTGTAAGCCCTTAACTGGAAGATGCAGTTCAGTGGTAGAGGGCACAGCCAGCAAACCTGTGGCCCTCATTCAATCCCCAGTACTGCAAAAACAAAACAATATTATGAATTAAACACACGCCAGCTGAAAAGCCTGGGAAAGGAGGCTCCTTCCCCAAAGCACTTGTCAGGTGACTAAGTGACTTGACACCGCAGGTGAGAACTGGTAAGTGGCAGAGGCATGGTAAATTAAGAAAATGGGCACTGGATGACCCAAGTCCTGTCTTCAAGTGCTGAACAGGGGTCAACATTTTCTTTTTGTTTTTAATAAAAATTTATTTTTATCTTATGTGTATGAATGTCTGGTTTGCATGTATTACCACATGTATGCCTGGTGTCCACGGACGGAAGGAGTCACATTCCCTAGAATTGCAGTTACAGACAGTTGTGAGTCACCGTGTGGCACTGAGCCGAGATAGGGTCCTCTGCTAGAGCAGCCGTGCTTTTAACTGCTGAGCCATTTAACTGCTGCTCCAGCCCCCTGGGTCAATGTTTTTCATTGTGTTTGTTTGTTTTTTCAGAGATAGGGTTTCTCTGTGTAACAGCCCTGGCTGTCCTGGAACTCACTTTGTAGACCAGGCTGGCCCTGAACTCAGAGATCCACCTGCCTCTGCCTCCCGAGTGCTGGGATTAAAGGAGGGCACCACCACTACCCAGCTGGTCAATGTTGTCTCCCTCCCGCCCCCAGACATGGGCTTGATCATTGTTTTGTTTCATTCAAATATCCAAAACTCTTCCAGAACAGTCTCTAAGGGCTCTGCTACCCAAGACCCAGCCCTGTGTGTGCCAATTCCACCTTGAGCCCTGAACTAGAGGTGGCTCAAGACAATCCACAGGTGGTCTACTGCCCCACCCATTCCACAGAGACCAACAGGCTTTGATGCCCACCCCCATGTTAACCTGACACTTGGATATGTTTGTTCTCAACCATCTCTACTCCACCTGCGGCTCATGTGCTGCCTGGGAAGCATCTACTGCAAACTGTGGTGCTGGACAGCAGCCAGGCTTCTACCCCAACCACTGCAACACTGCAGCCCTGCCTGCCATACAGGCTCTCACCTTGCATGTGGGCTGACTTTTCTTCTTGATTCTGGGCTTCACTCGCTCCACAGCAGGCAGAGGTGGCAGCCTCCTCAGCTGCTCCAGCACGGCCCTTGCTGCATTCTTCTTGGAGATCTTCTTGCTTTTGCCCTCTCCTTCCCCTACAAACTCCCCGACTGAAACCCTGGTCACAAAGTTCTTCATGTGGGGTGGGCCACTCTCCCGGGCCACCTGTGTCAGAGGGAAAGACTGAGTGAAAGCGTGACAGACACTTGTTAAAAGTGGTAAGGCACATTGCTTGGCACACGTGTTTCAAAGAAATGCATGTGGAGGGATCTAATAACCATCTGTGAACACATGCAGAATATCAGAGGGGAGAGAAAGGACAGGTTTAATTGATAGCAGAGCAGAGGCTTAGAAATTCAGACGGTTGTCAGGGACAACCCCACAGATGACAATGGGAATGCTCACTAATTCCCAGACTCAAGGGTGTCCTCAAAAGGTCCCACATCCCAAGGGAAGAAAGAGACTCTCTGCAAGAACCCCATCCATTGTAGAGCCCTGACCCAATGCACCAGTGGGACAGTGGTGGTGCACGGGGCTCTGAGAAGGACTCTACCTTTGAAAAGATGCACATCCTGAATCTAGTCCCTCAGAATGAGAGCACTCAACTACCAACTCACCAAGCTCACGAAGGCTGAGGACTGTCAGAGATGAAAGGTGACCACAAAGATAAGACTGAAAGGAGGCCCTGGGCTGCACAGCAGAACAGTAAAAACACCCCCAAGAACAGTGGGGAGTGCAGGAAGAGGGGGTGTGTGAGGTGACAGCAGAGCTCAGCTTCCTGTACGACCACGGCATGAGCTTAAAGTCCCTCCAGTCACACATCTGTCCTGCTTCAGGCTGTCCTGTCAAATCTGACAGTTTTGAAAGCAGTTGAAAGAAATGCCCAGGAAACAAAGTTTGTCAAAGAAACAGCTGTCCATGGGAGAGGAGCCCACAGGTGCACACGTCCTCAGATCAAATATATGTTGGCTTACTCTGACCTCACAGCCCACACTGAACCTGACTGGAAATTAACTATTGTGTTCATTTATTCAACAATACTTTCTGAGAATCCAGTATGGGCCATACAATCTGCCACAAGCATCAGAAAAGGCAGGCCCTGCTCAATCCACCAACAGATGCCGCTGTGACCCTTCTGACCTGACAGTCACTCATCAGGAATATTTCAACCAGCACCACCTAGAGATGAACCACGATGGTTCCACATCATTACCTCATGTACTTATTTGCATGAAAATATCTCCACAGCCCTAAGCACTAGAACACACTTGGTACCCAGTTGGTGGCACTGTCTGAAGAGGTCAAGGAGGTGCTAAGAAAGTAGCACATCACCATGGATAAGCATTGCGAATACAGAGTCTCATCCTATTCCACTTCTCTGTTTCATGTTTGCCACTGAAGACACAGACTCAGCACCTGCTCTTTCAGCCCCGCCTACCCACTTGCTGCCATGATGGATGGACTCTTACTGCTCTGGATGCAGAAGCCAAAACAGACTCTGCCTTGGTTGTAGTATCTTAGTACAGCAAGAAAAAAGTAGTAGGAAAAAAAAAAAAAAAAGTAGTAGGGGCTGGAGAGATGGCTCAGAGGTTAAGAGCACTGACTGTTCTTCCAGAGGTCCTGAGTTCAATTCCCAGCAACCACATGGTGGCTCACAACCATCTGTAATGAGATCTGGCGCCCACGTCTGGCATGCAGGCATACATAAAGGAAGAATGTTGTACACATAATAAATAAAATCTTTAAAAAAAAGAAAGAAAGAAAAAAGTAGTACACCTTACAAGACCATCACTAGGGGGCACCCTGACGGTTTCTCTTTGGTGGCTGCTTGACATGTCTCTGGAATGCTACCTACTCCTAAAAGCAAGTTGTGAACGTGGAAAAGGGGGGTAACCTAATCCCCAGATCCACCACAATAAAAGGCTCCAAAAAGCTCTGAGACTCAGGCCAGTGACCAGTAAAAATGGCTGACAAACTTATCAAGAATTGAAGGGTGATCTGGGGAGCCGGACACCTTCATATTGGCCATCCTCTCTCCTGTCTCTAAAGCTGCACTCTCGTGCAATACTACCCTAAGAAAGGGCAGATTTTCCTTTCCTTACAGGGAACGCTCAGGGAGAGTCTGGGATACAGCTTCCACCCAGCAACTAACTAGCCCTGTCACTCTATGCCATGTCTCCTTCCTACCCTAGCCAGCCACATGGTGCCTCCCCAAGGGAAGACAGCATATAAGACAGGAGTATCTGATTTCTGAAGCAGGGAACAAGGACAGTTCTCACACAGGCTGGTCTGGGAGGCAAGCACAGATCACCCTGCCTCTGCCCCATGGTGGGAAGTGGACATCACCTGCCAGATCATAGGACAGTTACTCTGACCTGGCTATGGGATGAAGGGTAAATGGGAAACATGCATCAGGAGAAGATATGCATTTTATGAAATAAAATGAGGGGATCATTATAAATGCAGAATTAAAATATTCTACAAGATAACAGCTTCACGCCGCCAACACTCGGGGAGGCAGAGGCAGACAGATCTCTGTGAGTTCAAGGCCAGCCTGGTCTACAAGAGCTAGTTCCAGGACAGGCACCAAAGCTATAGAGAAACCCCGTCAGAGGAAACAAAAAAACAAAAAACCAACAATCCTCCTTCAGGCTATTCCTGTTGGGTACAATGTCCCGCAGCCAGTCTGACTAAGCCTCCACCTAAAGAGACAGGATCTGGGAGGGAACATTGCTTTCCAGAGCAAGGGGAGGGACAGGGCCTGTGTGCAAGTGTGAAGACGAGTATGGCACAGTTCACTTTCCTAGGGACAGAGACCCACAGACACTCGCAGGAAGACACAGTAACCCCTGCTCTGAGGGGACCGTCTAGCCCATCAATGTGAAGGGCCACCTTAGCTGAGCACTACTCCAGGATTTAGGAGCACGCGGATCCCATCATGAATCCTGACAGGATCTGGTAAAGACAATGTTGTGCATGTCTTACCTCAAAATTCACAGGCAAATTCCGCTTCAGTGCAATCTCAAACACTTGGCTTATTTCTGATTTATTGAGGTTTTCTTCTTCTGATTCTCTTCCATTCATCTACAGAAAAATAATTGTTAGGAGTCAACTTTGAGGAGCCAAGTATGGTGATATACACCTTTAATCCCAGTAATCAGGAGTCAGAGGCAGGTGTATCCCTGAGTTCAAGGCCAGCCTGGTTTACAGGATGAGTTCTAAGATAGCCAGAACTTTATAGTCTCAAAAAAATTAAAACATAAAAAAATACTCAATTTTCAGTTAATCCATCTATAGTAACTGAACCTCAGTTTTACAGAGTTAGCAATGAACCAGAGATGGAGAACTGAACCTTCAGCCTCATGTCAAATACTGTCCAAATTCAGCTAGTAAACCCATTATAATAAGCCACAGCAGTGCCTTGGGGTACAATGGGCCTGGCGGTGCTATAGAAGGCACCAATGCTTCTAGGGAGAATAAGAATGGCCAAGTCCACAAGCCAGAGTCAGTCGGAGGAAAATCCCTCCGTGGTAGGCGCACAGGCATACTATAGAGGCCCTGGAAACCATGTCTGTAAATAATGCAGAGGACCAGAATGCCCAATAGCGCTGGCTCACACAGTGCAGCAGGCAAACAGCCAAGGCACAAACCAATAAAGTATCCTCAACCAGGGTAGAGTCCACCTTGGTACCAAGGTTCACCAGTCCTCATTCCTGGCAGGAGGGCTCAGAGGGGCCCAGGCCACCTCTCTTTAGCTGGGAATATGGGTTCTACAGAGTTTAGCAGACTCTGGACAGCTAGCTCAACACAGCACCAGCAGATCCGGACCTGGCCAGAGCTGCTAGCTTGGCACTGTAGCTTTCTTTTGCCAAATTTGTCAACTTCTGTTTCCAGGATTAGCCCTAAGAGGAACTCCTGGCTGAACTTGCTAACAGGCTTTGCTGTGTGGGTCAGTTCATCAAGCAGACCCGCCCACAAGAGAGTGAGCGAGCCGTAAAGGTCATAAGAGAAGCAGAGCTCCTGGGCACTGACCACTGACCCACAGACACCATCCAGGCAGACCCACAGCAACACGTTTATTCCAGATCCACATCAGTGCTTTCTCCTGCTCCTCCACAATGTGTTCGCTTCCTTCCTAGCGAGGGCCCTTTCATTGCAGCCTCATCAGCATCGTGTGCCCAGTGCCTGGATGGGTCCTAACTCCTCAACAGGAAGGGCCCTGGCCTTCTTTTGCTTATGGGCTGGCCATATTGCTCAAGCTGGACTCGAGGGACACTCCTGCCTCAACCTCCTAATCAGCTGGGAACAGAGGGGTACATCACTCCCTGGCCTTGTGCTTGCTTCTTATAGGGCACTTCTTAAAGCCCATTTTACAACCAAGTGCCATAGAAACCTGAGCATCTAAAAGGTTTAGTTTGAAATTTAACTTTGTGTGAGGGAACCAGGCCACCTCAGACATCACCCAAGGCCCCACCCTTCGAGACACTCTCTCACTAGCATAGAGCTGCTCAAGCAGCTACTGACTGACAATTTAAGAATTACTCTTCTTGCCAGGCAGAGGTGGCACACACCTTTAGTCCCAGCACTTGGGAGGCAAAGGCAGGCAAAGCTCTGAGTTGGAGGCCAGCCTGGTCTAGTGAGTTCCAAGGCAGAGAAGGCTACAGAGAGAAACACTGTCTCAAATAAACCAAAAAAAAAAAAGGATGACTCTTCAGTCACAGAAAAGAAAAACCATTCAGATTCTTTTCCTAACAATGGAAGTCTTAAACTGCAGCCCAGGGCTGATAACATAGCTCAGTGTATGATTAGCATCAACCTTCCACAATAGGAAAACAAGACAAAGAAAGGCCCCAAATTCATAAACACTCCTCTCTTCCAGAAGTGGCTTCTCCACACTGAGAATGCCCGAGAAGCAGTTGGATTATACATGTACAAGAATTAAGCTGTGAGTTTATCTAATGTGATCTTTAATAAAAACAACATAAAACATGAGGCTCCAGGCCTGCCTAGCCTATAAAACATGGCAGGAGCCAGGCTGTGATTTCTGGGAATGAGCCTTAAGAACCAGTTTCCATTTCCTGTCTTCAAGGATGCTCTTTTGCACTGTATTTTGCCTGTGCATATGTCTGTGAAGGTGTTAGATTTTCTGGAACTGAAGTTACAGTCACCATGTGGGTGCTGGGAACGGAACCCAAGTCCTCTGGAAGAGCTGTCAGTGCTCTTAACCACTGAGCCCGTCTCTCCAGCCCCAGGACACGCATTCTTCAGTCACCAAACTGTGAGGAAGTGCAAACAGTCCCAGCAGAGGGAACTAAACAGGAACTAAGGTCCCTGCAGAGGGAGTCATTTTGTCACTAGGCCCTCCCAACTGCTGGTGAACTTCCTGTGCCAAAACTAAGCAGAGCGGACAAGTTGCCACACCTATAGCCCTGCCAAGCTGCAGGGTGAGCAAAAACCTGTACCGTGTTCTGGGACAGTGTGCTAGAAAGACAGCAATTCTCTAACTTAATACCACAAATCAGTGGGGTCTAGCTGGTGTGCTGGCTTCACAGCTTTGATTTCAGCACTTGGGAGGCAGAGGCAGGCAGAGCTCTGTGAGTCTGAGGCCAGCCTGGTCTACATTGCCAGTTCTGACCAACCAGAGCTACACAGTGAAAGAAAGGAGAGAGAGAGAAAGAGAGCGCGCACATCAATCAGCAGCTCCAACAGCTCGGGTGTCAGCATTGAGAAAGAGCCCCCAGCCTTCTCAGCACACTCCCGTCATGTCCACATCACTCAGGCTGTGCCAGAGTAGAAAGAAAGGAAAGGCTGCTCAGCTTTCCTGCGGAGACATTTAGGAGACCTCTCCAGGCCACAGAATGTCAATGGCTGTCAGCCTATGACTACAGACAGCGTCAGCAGCAGCAGGCTGTCCCAGGCCTGTGTCCACCCACCTCCAGCCTCTCTGGTGGAGGCTCATTCTGCAGAGTCCTCAGTGCTCTGGCGGTAGCATCGTGTTTCACAGCTTGTCTCGTCTTTCCTTTCCCGTTAAACTGCTGTCCTCCCACAGAAAGCTCAACTTGGTAGAGTAACGGCGGAACTGGAAATGGGTAAAAGTACCTACAAATAGAGGGTGGAGGTTTCAGTCTCCGGTTGGTAAGTCACCCATGCCTTCTTCAGCAAATCCCACATTTCCTGTACTGTGGTCTCATCACTGTGTTTGCAGCACAGTGGAGGCTGCCTCAAGGCTCACACTGAACTGCAGCTGCTGCAGAGGAAAGACAGACAAGCAGGGGACAAGTCACACTGACGTCAAGCTCGTGGCTGACTCTCCATGCGGCTGTACTGACAGGGTCCAGGATGGACTGCGTGTGCTCAGAGAAACTCAGCTCACTTTATGCACTCGCACATCTCCCAAGCAATCTGGGGATTTTAAGGGTGAAGCCTTTTAGAAAGGACCCTCATTTCTGAAATTTCAGTAACACCAAATTCAAGAGTCGGTTCCTTCAACTTCAAAGTCTGTATTTTTGAGGTTTTGCTACTTCCCACTTCATCAGAGGAAGGGAGGAAAATAAAACGTCTATTCACTAACATCTCACTCCTTACAACAAAGACTTGCAGCAACACATCAGGATCTCATGTAGCCCAGGCTGGCCAGGCTACTATGCAGCAGGTGATCTTTTTGCCTCCACCTCTTGACGCTGGGATTACAGGCATTCTGGAAGCACACTAGGTTTCAGTACTTCTCAGTGTTCATCAGTCTTAGTGTCTGACAAAGTACAACAGTCAACAAACAGCAGGCAGGAAGCACGTGTTGCAGGGCCCAGGGTGGCCGGACGGTGAGTGTGAGCAGCTGCTCCCGAGGAACCTGCTCCGGCCATCTGCCAAGACAGCACCAATGGCACACCCTAACCCCAGTCAGGTCAAATCATGACTCCTGTCACAATTTACAGACATCCCAGCTATTTCCACGCCAGCACATACCTGGGGGGATAGGCACCTCCACGCATGCCGTAGCTATAGGTGGACTGCATCCGAGAGTGAGGGTCCACGGGCTTATACATTGGTTTTCTTTCCAGTTTCACGCAAAGTGCATTGAGCTCAGTGGTAGGAGCTATACTTTCTGCAACACAAAATCATATAAAGAACAGTTTCAGGCCCTGGACACTGATGAGTGTGCCTGTAAATCAGACTCAGAGAATGTACTGCAAAGAGCACTGGCTGCTCTTCCAGAGGTCCTGAGTTCAATTCCCAACAACCACATGGTGGCTCACAACCATCTGTAATGAGGTCTGGTGCCCTCTTCTGGCCTGCAGACATATACACAGACAGAATATTGTATACATAGTAAATAAATAAATATTAAAAAAAAATAAAAAAGAAAGAAAGTCCTTCCTTTCCCCAGCCGTGGCAGCAGCTGTACTGAGAACAAGCACAAACCACCTCCAGGGCTGAGGCGAGCAGCCCACTGCGCTGCGGACGGCTGCCAACCTGGACCCTGGGCACTTCTGGTGGGTGTGGTTTAAAAGGATTGCCCAGCTGGGCAGTGGTGGCGCACGACTGTAATCTCAGCACTCGGGAGGCAGAGGCAGGCGGATCTCTGTGAGTTCGAGACCAGCCTGGTCTACAAAGGGAGTTCCAGGACAGGCTCCAAAGCTACAGAGAAACCCTGTCTCGAAAAAAAAAGAAAAAAAATAAAAGGACCGCCCATCAACGTAGAAAGATGTTTTCCACTTCTCGTTGTGAGACAATCTCACATTATTGTAATGAACCAACAGAGAGACCCTTCAAATACAATTATGCTTGTTTGTAAAGACTGATTTTTATTTTATGTGTATGGATGTTTTGCCTATATGCATACCACACGTGTGCCTAGTGCCCGAGGAGACCAAAGAATGTGTAGTATCCCCTAACTGGGGTGACAAACAGTTGAGAACTGCCATATGGTGCTGGGAACTGAACCCATGTCCTCTGGAAGAACAGTGACTGCTTTTAACCACTAAGCCACTGCTCTCGCTCCTGATTTTAATCAGGTATCAGATAGACTGCAAGAACTAAAGGCAGTGACAACTCAAGCAAGGGATGAGAGCTGGCTCAGACTGAGAGCACCTGCTGCTCGTGCACAAGACCTAGACTCAGTTCTAAGCACTCACACCAGGCAGCTCACAACTGTCTCTAACCCCATGTGTGCCCTCTGGTCCCCACATGGTGCACATAAACTCATGCATGTACACACATACAAACATGAAATATTAAATCTGTAACAACTGTTTTGCATGATAGTCTTTTATTCTCCAAGGTTGAAAAAGAAAACAAAGATAACTGAGAAAGCCCAATCTTCCTTAGAGACAAAGGTTCCCCGTGTATCATCAGCCCCCCACCCAGACTGCTGACAAGCAGCCTCACTGACTTCCCACCTTCTCTCCTTCCCCAGAAGGGAAGCAAGCAGGAAAGACCTGAGGAAGGCTGCAGACAAGAGGTCCCAAGGGTTAGAACATTTATGGCAAATCAATCATAGCACTTGGAAATTGTTTACTCCAAATCCTACACAATCTCATGTGATTTAGAGTTTTAAAAGCCAAATACTCCGGGCTGGAGAGATGGCTCAGTGGTTAATAGCACCGGCTGCTCTTCCAGAGATTTAAATTCAATTCCCAGCAACCACATGGTGGCTCACAACCATCTACAGTGGGATCGGATGACCTCGTCTGTCGTAAAAGTGTACACACAAATAGAGCACTCATACATCAAATAAATAAATCTGGGAGGGGGGGACGGAGGGAGGGAGCGGGGGAGGAAGGGAGGGAGGGAGGGAGGGAGGAAAGACGGAAGGAAAAGGAAGAGCCAAATACTCCAAGAGAGCATGTGTTTTCTTGATCTACCTTGCAAGGGTAAAAGTAGAGGCAATTCATTGGGCAATGGTGGCACACTCCTTTAATCCCAGCACTTGGGAGACAGGCACAGGTGGATCTCTGTGAGTTCAAGGCCAGCCTGGTCTACAAGAGCTAGTTCCAGGAGAGGCTCCAAAGCTACAGAGAAACCCTGTCTCAAAAAAACAAAAAAAAAAAAGGAGGCAATTCTCAGTGAGCCAGGCATAGTGGTGCACATGTGAGCTTGGCCGGACGGTGGTGGCGCACGCCTTTAATCCCAGCACTTGGGAGGCAGAGGCAAACGGATCTCTGTGAGTTCGAGACCAGCCTGGTCTACAAGAGCTAGTTCCTTCCAGGACAGGCTCCAAAACCACAGAGAAACCCTGTCTCGAAAAACCAAAAAAAAAAAAAAAAAAAAAACTGTGAGCTTGTATCCCTTATTCTTAGCAGTTTGAAATTTTGTATTTTGAGCCACAGTCCCGTGTGCAGTAGCACAGAAACCAGACAACCTTGTCTGTATAAGTCATCAGAGAACGTTGGACAATCATTTACCCCAGAGAGGTAGGCCTTGTTCAGACACAAACTTGATTCGGGCTAAACCATGCTGACAGCTGACTCATTCACAAGATAAATTTGGATTTTTCTTCTCCTTGGATTTTCCGTGGTGGAAGAGACTGAAAATTAACCAAATTCATGGACATTAGCAGCAGTATGACTTCTAGTTTCCCAGGGATGGAAAACTGCAAAGCATGCTGGGAGTGTATGCTTAGAGAAGACAAAATCAGAATCATTCCTGAACCACCTATAGCCGAGAAACCTAGGAAAATGAGTGAGTACTGTGTCTTCATAGGGCTAGAGCTACCGTTCACTGAAACAGCCCTGACCTAGCATACATTAAGTGCTAGGTGCCATACCCAGCACTGCAAACTAACAACAACGGAGAGAGGAGAGAGCACACACCTAGGACGGGCACAACCGGAGCCTGACAAGGCACTGCTGTTGGAGCAGCCTGAAAGCCCACAAGCAGGGCCCCTGAGCAGGCTGCCATGCCAAAGCTCAGCTATCTCCCAGTCATGACTGCCATTCTCAAACCTGGCTTCTCATTCCTTGAACATTCTTTTTTTTTTTTTAAATATTTATTTATTTATTATGTATACAATATTCTGTCTGTGTGTATGTCTACAGGCCACAAGAGGGCACCAGACTTCATTACAGATGATTGTGAGCCACCATGTGGTTGCCGGGAATTGAACTCAGGACCATTGGAAGAGCAGGCAATGCTCTTAACCACTGAGCCATCTCTCCAGCCCTCCTTGAACATTCTTAAGACTGCTGTTCTCCACTGTGATCTACTTTTGACAATTACTAAGTAAAATGTCATGGCCCTTGTGGGAGTCTTACAAAGTGAACCACGTATGCCAGCCTGGTCTACAGAGTGAGTTTCAGGACAGGCCCCAAAGCTGTCCACAGAGAATCCCGGTCTTGAAAACAAAAACAAAAACAAACAAACAAAAACAAAGTGAACCACATGCAAAGGGAACAGCACACACACGGATGGCAAGGTAGCTCAGTGAGGCTGAAGGCTGAGTTTGAGGCCTGGAAGGCAGGAAGAGAGCTGACTCTACAGAGCTGTCCTCTCACCTCCACGTGCAAGGTATGGCATAGGTGTATGCATGTAGGATACACAATAAATAATTTAGATCTTTAAAACTATACCTGTAGCCAGGCATAGAGATGTAGGCATTTAATCTGGCAAATGGGAGGCAAAGACAGGCATAGCTTTGTAAATTTGTGACCAGCCTGTTCTGCCCAGTGAGTTACAGTGTAGCCAGAACTGCATAATGAGACCCTATCTCAAAAAAGAAAGAAAACAAAACAAAACCCAACTGTAATCCCAACATTCAGGAGGCTGACTCAGGAGAACTGCTTTGAGTTCAAGGACAGCCTAAGTTACCTAGAGTTCAAGTCAACCTGGGCTTTGTGATAAGGCACTTCTCCAGGCAAGCAAAGACTTGGCGGAAAGGTATGGTGATGCACACCTTCAATCCCACCTGGGAAATAGAGGCAGATGGGTCTCAATGAGTTTGAGGCCAACCTGGTCTACATATTTCCTGGATAGTCAGAGCTACATAAAGGGATCCTATCTCAAAAAACAAAGAAAAGAAAAAGCAGTAAATCCCAGGGGAGTACAGCGGTCTGTGCTTTTCCCTTAGGACAGTCAAACACATCTGGAGAGAAGTAAGGTGATAATCGGCCATTTAGCCTGGGAGGCAGGCTAAAGGATTCTGATGGAGCAGATCAAATTGTGGAATAGCTAAGCAAAAAAGAGCCAGGATCTTTACAGATCTGCACGCCTTTAATCCCAGTACTCAGGAGGCAAAGGCAGAGGCAGGTGAAGTTCTGAATTTGAGGCCTGTCTGGCCTACAAAGTGAGTTCCAGGACAGCCAGGGCTACACAGATTAAAAAAATGAAGAACAGATTTACACAGCAGGCAAATACGTTCAGAGAGTAAAGACCTTTGCCAATAAAACCAGATGAGCTGAGTTCTGTTCCCCAGTCTTAAATTGTCCTTTGACCTCCACACTCACACAAGTGTCCACTCACGCACACACATGATTTATTAAAGTAAAACAATGTTTTTTAACGGACAGATTTATAAAATAAAATTTAAAAAAAAATGAGACAAGCAAGAACGGTGTCCACAGAAGGGCAGCTACCCAGGCAGGACTGTAAAGTCTGTTACAGGTACCCCGGTGTGGAAGCACCCAAACTCACACGCATGTGTGCAATGATCTCGTCACACCAGGGAAGAAGGAACCACCTGTACGTTCTTCCTCCAAGTGTGTCAAGACTTTCCTAACTCATGACATCTTTAGTTATTTTTCATTTCCTAGTGACCAGATCTGAAAACCTTTAAATGCATCCCTTTTCAAAAGAAATCTGTTTCTTTCTTTAGTTTCTAACCAGCCCTCCTTACGGGCTCTGAACTACCCTACAATTTTCCTGACTTAAACTCACTTTAATTCAAAATAAAAATTAAGGGCCTACATACATGACAACTCGGTGAACAAAAGCTTTGGACGCCAAGCCTGGAACAACACGATAAGAGAGAACAGAGCCTCATCAAGTGTCCTGGTTGACACTTGACACAACTTAACAAAGTGCTGGAGGAAAGGGCCACCCCACTGCTTAGACCCAAAATAATCACACAGAAACTGTATTAATTAAATCACTCCGTGGCCCATTAGCTCTAGCTTCTTATTGGCTAACTCTTATATATTAATTTAACCCATTTTTATTAATCTGTATATCACGAGGTCATGGCCTACCAGCAAAGTTGCAGCACATCTGTCTCTGGTGGCTCCATGGCATCTCTAACTCTGCCTTCTTTCTCCCATGCTATAGTCCAAGCCAGTTCTTTATTCATTAACCAATAAAAGCAACACATAGACAGGAGGACCTCCCACACCACAAAAGCTAGAGTCACATGACACAGGAGAAGAGGGATCCTCACTTGAGAAAATGCTTCCATAAGATTGGGCTGTAGGCAGGCCTGTGGGGCATTTTCTTAATTAGTGATTGATGGGGAGCGGGGCCGCACACTGCAGGTGGTACCATCCTGGTAGTCCTGGCTTCCATAAGAAAGCAAGCTGAGCAAGCCAGTAAGCAGCACCCTTCCATGGCCTCTGCATCAGCTCCTGCCCCCAGGTTCCTGTCATGTTTAGAGTTCCTGCCCTGACCTCCTTCAGTGAGAAACAGTAACTATGAAAGTGTAAGCCAAATAAACCCTTTCCTTTCCACGTTGCTTTGGTCATGGTACTTCAATTAATTAATGAATTATTTAATCAATCAATCAATTAATGTGTTTTTGTGTTTGGTTGGCTTGCTTTTGAGACAGGGTTTTTCTGTGTAGCCCTAGCTATCCTAGCATTAGCTTAGTAAACCAGGTTGGCTGTGAACTCACAGAAATCCTCCTGCCTCTGCCTCCCAAGTGCTGGCATTAAAGGAGTGCGCCACCACCGCCCAGCTCTGGCCATGTTATTTCATCACAGCAACACTAACCCAAACGAGACACCAAGTCGCCCTCTGACCGCCAAATGCATGCCACAATATATATTCACACACGTAAATACACGCAAGCAAACATATATATATATTTATATTTGCTGGGCACTAGTGGTGCATGCCTTTTAATCTCAGCACTCAGAGGCAGAGGCTGACAGATCTCTGAGTTTGAGGTCAGCCTGGTCTACAGAGCAAGCTCCAGGACAGCCAAGGCTACACAGAGAAACCCTGTCTCAAATAAATTAGATATAGATAGATAGATAGATAGATAGATAGATAGATAGATAGATAGATAGACAGACAAACAGACGGATAGATAGATTTCAAGAAAAATTAAGCCTTTAATCCCAGCACTTGGGAGGCAGAGGCAGGAGGATCTCTGGGAGTTCGAGGCCAGTCTGGTCTACAAGAGCTAGTTCCAGGACAGGCTCCAAAACCACAGAGAAACCCTGTCTCGAAAAAAAAAAAAAATTAATAAATGTTAATGACTCTGGTCTTGTAGTAAATCTGGCCACCCCTTTTTCTTGGTGAAAACTTTGCTGATGCCCTGAAAAGTGACTCAGACAGAAAAAGAGTTCATTAGTTCTGAGAAGTCATTCAAAAGGCAAAATTTTGATAGAACAATGACCATTCCAAGTGGTATTTCCTGTTCATGTCTTTCTGCCAGCTTCCAAGACTCTGAAACAGAGGAGGTTTGGGTTGGAGCAGTTACATGGCTGTCTACCCCACATCCATCCAAGGTTCCCTATCTGGACACAGAAGTGTAGACAGCAATACCTCCTTCTGCTTCCTAAAAGGAAAGTGGAGCACCTCAGCACTCCCTCTGGAAGCTGCCTGTCAGATGGGAACCCAGATGAGGAGGGGCCGAGCTCTTCTTTGTTGTGCTGGAGGACATGCTGCAGGGCTGTGAGCTGGTCTAAGTGCAGGTGTGGTGAGCAGGCAGCTAGCAGAAAGCCTGCAGCGAGAAGATGCCTGTCCTTGTTCAGTGTCTGGCTCCCAGAAAGAGCAGCAGACAGTCTGAATTAGAACTTCACGATGAGACAGGCCACTCTCAGCAAAATGAACAACATGCAAAAACTAACAGCTTTCGATGCAGTTAAGCCAGAGCAATGGAATCTAAATCTCTACATGAAAGTAGCGAGGGAAAGAAAATAAAAAGCTAAATTACAGAGGCAGAAGAGTAATTGCTGAAATGCCAGTCAATCCTGGCATTACCTCAGTTACAAAAACAGTTCATGCAGGGGCTGGAGAGATGGCTCAGCGGTTAAGAGCACTGGCTGCTCTTCCAAAGGTCCGGAGTTCAATTCCCAGCAACCATATGATGGCTCACAGCCATCTGTAATGAGATTTGGCGCCCTCTTCTGGCGTGCGGGCATACATGGAGGCAGAATGTTGTATACATAATAAATAAATCTTTAAAAAAAAAAACAAAACAGTCCATGCAACATGTAGCTATGCTGATCAGTTAGAAGTCTACAGCTCCGCCGGGCGGTGGTGGCGCACACCTTTAATCCCAGCACTTGGGAGGCAGAGGCAGGCAGATCTCTGTGAGTTCAAGACCAACCTGGTCTACAAGAGCTAGTTCCAGGACAGGCTCCAAAACCACAGAGAAACCCTGTCTCGAAAAAGCAAAAAAAAAAAAAAAAAGTCTACAGCTCCTTCTCATGCTGCTGCATCCTGGTTTGCATTTCCTGCAGTGATTTAAGGTGGTTTGCCATACCCATGCAATGTATGGTCATATTGTAAAGAGAATTGGCGATGTGTAGTGCTTAATATTTATAGGATATGGAAAGACTTCCTTGTCTCAAACCTGTGAGAAATTGAAAGCAACCTGGGTACTGACACCATTAGCAGGTCACTAGGAACTGCTGTTGTCTTCCATCATTTGACTTAGAGGAGGCATTTCTCACTGTTGCTGGTTCTTTCTCTTTATTAGGAGGTTCATCTAATTATAGATTCTAAGCCAGAAAATCACTGCACCAACCTTAAGGCTCACAATCCTGGAGTGACTTGAATAGACCCTGTGCTGCCCTGAATGAAGAGGATGGGAGCCCAGGGGACTGCAGGATGGCAAGATTGCAGGAAATAGAGGCTGGGGTGGGCTGAAGAGTTGCTCAGCAGTGGCTGCTCTTGCTGAGGACTCAGGTTCTATTCCTAGCACCCACATTGAGGCTCACATCTGCTCTAACTCCAGCTCCAGGAAGTCCAACATCCCTTCTGGCCTCCACAGCTACCATGCTCACATAGCTGGCACAGACATCAATCTATAGGCAAAATACAATAAAATAATTTCAAAAATAAAAAGTCAGGCTCACACCCTCAATCCCAGCACTCAGGAAGCACAGGCAAGTGGATCTCTGAGTTGGAGGCCAGCTGGTATACACAATGAGTTCTAGACTAACAAGCCTACAGAGACCCTATCCCCAAAACAAAATAAAACAAAAATTGGGGGGTTTGGAGAGTTGGCTCAGTGATTAAGAGGTCCGGTTTGTGGCCAGCGCCCCACATGGTGGCTCACAACCACGTATAACTCCAGTTCTTCTGACTGCCGTGGGCACTGCACACACATCATGCACAAACATACATGCAAGTAAGACATAGACATATAAAATAAAAATGTAAGCGTAGGAACAATTCCATACACACTTATGACCATTTTTCACAAAGCAGAGGAAGTTTGAAGGGAGCTGAAAGTGCTAGGATTTTATGGAAACAGGCAGCCAGGCAGGCCTCCAGCACATACCAACTAACTAGCCGTGCTCTGGCAGAAAAACCACACAATGACTTTTACCACCATGCCTCTCCCACAGATAAACCAGAGCAAGTAAGTTACTTGAAGCAAACCCCCAGAGAAGCGCCACAGGGCCTAGCTCAAACGACCTCGCGCCCTCAGTCCCCAGTGCTGCTGCACCGCACCAGTTTACTCCGGGAGTGGAACAAAAAAGTTACCCACCCATCCAAGATGCAGACAAGCTCCAAGTGTTGACTCACGAGTGTGCCCTTGTTCTGGAGAAAGAGCTCCCTCTCTTTCCCTGGCTCACTCCTAGTCTCCCTAAAGTCTTTCTTGAAAGCTTTACTCACTGGCAGGAGCCAATCAGTTTACTCCTATCGTAAACACCAACCAGAGTCAAGAGCAGAAAATGAACTAAAACAAAGCCCGTCCCAACAGGATCATCCCAACCTGTGGCAGAACTTAGACTGAATGAATGCCTAAACTTAGAAAGGGTGGGGCCCAAAGGAAGCCTTTTTGGCTCCTACTATATAAAGCAGGCCCAATGACAACATTTCCAGCTCCAGTCATAAATACGTGAGGATTTTAGAAGCTCAGAACAAACAGGCTTTCAATGAGACTGCCCCCAAAATGCTAGTCTCAAATACACCTCACAGAGTTAACGACTGGTTGAAATAAGCAGCTAAAAAGTACGGGGGGCCGGGCGGTGGTGGCGCACGCCTTTAATCCCAGCACTCGGGAGGCAGAGACAGGCGGATCTCTGTGAGTTCGAGACCAGCCTGGTCTACAAGAGCTAGTTCCAGGACAGACTCCAAAACCACAGAGAAACCCTGTCTCAAAAAACCAAAAAAAAAAAAAACCAAAAAAAAAAAAAAAAAAAAAAGTACGGGTGGCTCAGCGAGCGGTGCGTGCCACATGAGCATGAGGACCTGAATCTGATCCCCAGAACTCAAAAAGTCAAGACCAGTGGCAGAACACAGCTACTCATCCCAGTGCTGGGGAAGAACCCTGGGTTTGCTGCCCAGACAGTCTAGCCAATCAGCAAACTCCAGAATCAAAACAAAAAGGAAGACACCAAGTGTCAAGCTCTGGCCTGGCCACCACTGCCTCTCATAACACATGGGACGGGGGCAGTTAAAATATAATATACAGCTGGGCGGTGGTGGCGGACACCTTTAATCCCAGCATTTGGGGCAGAGGCATGCAGATCTCTATGAGTTCAAAGCTAGCCTGGTCTACAAAGTGAGTTTCACGACAGCCAGGACTGTGTCACAGAGAAACACTGTCTCAAAAAACAAAAACACAAAATAAAAAACCATAATATACAACAACTCTATAAGCTTTAAATTCTCACACAGTCAGCACTAAAACTCACCAGGCAAGAGGCTGGGGTGGAGGCTGGTGAAGCTGCACTTACTGTGCATACATAAGGAGATCTCTAGATTCAGTCACACACCCAGGCAAAAATAATAATAATAATAATAATAATAATAATAATAATAATAATAATAATAAAAGACACCAAGCAATACTCATTTGCCACTCTTTAATTACTTACTAATGTAACCCTGGGTATCATGTTTGAGCCTGAAGAGAGAATGAGAGGCAATGCTGTTAAGAGAACAACTCTGAGCCGGGCGGTGGTGGCGCACGCCTTTAATCCCAGCACTCGGGAGGCAGAGGCAGGCGGATCTCTGGGAGTTCGAGGCCAGCTTGGTATACAAGAGCTAGTTCCAGGACAGGCACCAAAAACTTGAGAGAAACCCTGTCTTGAAAATAAAAAAAAAAAAAAAAAAAAAAAAAAAAAAGAGAACAACTCTGTTCCTCCAGGAACATCTGGCAATGGCTGGGTATTTCTGATTGTCACATCTGATCAATGTAAAAGTGACCTCATATATTTAGAGGGTAGAGGAACCGGAGCACCAGTACAACGCCACAGCTGTAAATGGGAAAATATGCCATGTAGTCAGTCAGCCGCTCAGAGAACAAAGCTTTCCACTGTCGAGTTCAAAGCAGTCCTGAGGACCATGGCATTCCAATTGCTGTTAGCATCTTAGCATCTCCACCGCTGCACCTATAACCCTTCACACAAACCACCTTCCTTTAAACCTGCCTTTCAGGGTTGTTTCCTATCCAGTACATGAGGGCCTTATGAGAGATCAAACTGTCACTCATAGACAAAGGAGGCTAGAAGCTTGGAACACGAGTATCCTTAGGACTCACTGGGCACCTGACTGTAAGAGTCCAACTTCCTCCATTGTCCCGCATCATCTACTGAAGGGCCTCAGAGCCCAGCTGGAGAATATGCTAGTCTTCCTTTCAGGCCAACATTTACTTACACACAAGCACCGCAACACAGAAGAATGACACGGAAGAGCTTAGAGCACTTCTTTCAAAAGATCTTCATCTGCCGAACACCCGGGCCTCACATGAACTTGCTGACAACAGAGTATCACAAAAACATGTATCTTTCATCTGAGCACTGAGGCCAGTCAGGGCTACACAGAGACCCTGTCTCAAAACAAACAAACAAACAAAAACAAAAAAAAAAGCCTCATACAGTCTCACTGGGAAAAATGACAGGCATCCATAGTCTTAGGACTCAGCTATGACAGGGTAGAGCAGATTCCCCTCTGTATGCTGTGAATACCATTGGTTAATAAAGAAGCTGTTTTGGGCCTGTGATAGGGTAGAGCAGAGCTAGGCAGGGGAAACTAAACTGAATGCTGGGAGAAAGGAGGCAGAGTCAGAAGGAAGCCATGTAGCCCTGCTGGAGACAGACGCAGGAACTTTACCTGGTAAACCACAGTCTCATGGCAATACAAAGATTAATAGAAATGGGTTAAATTAAGATGTAAGAGCCAATAAGAAGCTAGAGCTAATGGGCCAAGCAGTGATTTAAATAATAACTTTAAAAAAGAGTTAAACACAGCTTAACACCACAGCTCCTTTAAGAGAGGTTTTTCTGATGCAGTGGTAGCAGAAAAAAAGCCGTGCCTTTTTGAAACAACAGCTTTCTGGGCCATGCTGCCAGTGCGAACTCTGGCTCTTTCAAGAGGACAAGCATTTAAATAGGATTTGTGGGCAGCATGGGCCCACTGGTTACCAGAGTTGAGGTGGTGAGGATGGCTCCCACCGGGCAGTCTCAGAGGCAGTAAACATGCTTCCTCCATGTTAGACCAGGTGGAGCCAACAGCCAGGGCCATGTTGGCACTAGCCATGCCTGCTTAGCATTTAATTAAAGAAGAAAAAAGTAGTTCTGGTCAGAAAAGGATTACAGATATACAATAAAGGCAGATTCAAATGAAAAAGACCTCTAAATGGCTCACAGTGTGTTTTAAAAAATGTACGTAGGCTTGGGAAAGAAGAAAAAGAGTATAGAGAGTTATAAAAAGAAGTAAATGGTTTTAAAACAATAAAACAAAGTCTTTAAAGAGACAGAGTACAGTTAGTCATAGATTAAAGAAATAAAGATAATAAAATAAATATTAAAGTAATAGAGTAAAAACAAGCCACTTAAAGATGGAAAATTCACAGAGAGTCTGGATTATGTATATTATTGTGTTTTCTTTGAATTTTTTGACTGCTAAAGAGCTATGTAATGAGAGACATTTCACTGTATGGATAAGTTAAACTAACATAAAGGCATCTTGACTTCAGAATTTGAGTCTAAGGATATGTTGCTTTGGAAAAGAGGTTGTTCTTTTGTTTCCACAGAAGATGAAAACATATAGAATCCTTCCAGACTAATGTGGTTTGATGAACGAAGACCACCCAAAAGGTCTCTGTGACACCCCAAAAAATACTTTGCCCAACAAAAAGAAGGAAGCAGTTTGGAGAGAACTATGCCCAAATTCCCTAAATGGTTGTTTATAATTTTTTTTTTTTTTTTTACATTTAAAGGGGGATATGATATAGAGATCAATACTTTGCACTGGTATAGATCTAGGTTTATTGACACTAATTTCAGGTCAATTTTGTTATCTGTATATTTCTGCTCTTGATTAAGGTAGTTTGTTTGTGCAGTTCATTTAAAAATGTAAAATATAATTAAGAAATGTAGGTTAATAGTCATCTATAATAGTCAAGCTTGTAGTCATGTCAGATTTTCTAAGTGTACAGAGATATATTTCAGATGGCATTCTTCAAACCTTTCAAAGACTACAGAATATGGCATTTAAAATGCTTAAGAATTTAGGAGTCAGGCGGTGGTGACGCACGCCTTTAATCCCAGCACTTGGGAGGCAGAGGCAGGCAAATCTCTGTGAGTTTGAGGCCAGTCTGGTCTACAAGAGCTAGTTCCAGGACAGGCTCCAAAACCACAGAGAAACCCTGTCTCGAAAATCCAAAAAAAAAAAAAAAAAAAAAGAATTTAGGGCTTTTCACGACAATGAGACACATCTGCTCCTGGCAGCACCAATACATCAAAATGATGATGGGCATCGAAGAGGCTCCTTATGGAGTTTGCTAGCCATTTCGGCAGGAAACTACTCTTGCCTGGACTGCTTAATGTTATGCTGTATGAACTGGACATGCAGACCCACAGAGAAATGACTATGGGAGAAAGAAGGCTGAGTCAGAGAGACACCATGTAATCCTGCTAGAGACAGATGCCGGAACTTTACACAGTAGCCACAACCTCCTAGCAATATGCAGATTAATGGAGATGGGTTAATTTAAGAGTTAGCCAGAAATACGTGTAAGCTATTGGCCAAACAGTATTGCAAATAATATGGTTTCTGTGTGGTTATTTTGGGGCTAAGCAGTTAGGAACAAACAAGCGGCCTCCTACAACACAGCTGAGACAAGAGACTCATTTGATGACAACCTGAACTCCACAGTGAGGTCTTAGCTAAAATAAATAGATTTATACACACATACATACATATATACATATATACACACATACAAACACACATGCAAAGAAATAATAATAAAAACAAGAGTAGAGCCACACCTTAATTGAAAGATACCACTTTACAGTGTAAAGCACCTTTTCTGGTATGGAGAAAAGTACATGAGCATATAAACCTCACAAAAACCTTGTTTCTTTGTTTTTTAATTGCACGTAATATGCTACAAACTGGCAAGGTGCTAATCTGTTCCTCATATTGTGGTGACCCCCAACCATAAAATTATTTTCATTGCTACTTTGTAACTATAATTTTGCTGTTATGAATTGTAGTGTAAATATGTTTTCCAAAGGTCTTAGGTGACCCCTGTGAATGGGGTCACACCACACAGGCTGAGTCGCTGGGCTAGAGAGATGGCTCACAACAAGATGGCACGTGTTGCTCTCACAGAGGAACCAGGTTAGATGTTTAGCACGCACATGGTATGTCACATTTTCAGGAGATCTAATGCTGTCTCCTGGTCCCCACAAGAACCAGGCAAGCATGTGGTGCACACATGTATACATCACTCATACAAATAAAATAAATACATCTACATAAAAATACATATCATAAATGAGAAGTCATCGTTAATTGTTCCTCCCAGAAAAACCATTTACCTCAAACAAAAGTTTAAAAAAAATAATTTAATTCTAAAGCTAGGCATCACCAGGGGCGCACACCTTTAACCCAACAGTCTGGGAAGGTGCTGTACAAGCTGTCAAGGGAGGGGGAAAAAACCAACAGTTCCATCCCACTGTGAAGTCCAAGAACTACAGCAGTGACCAGCATGGCAAGCTATCACTAAAGTCTAAGAACTATAGCAGTAGCCGGGCGGTGGTGGCGCACGCCTTTAATCCCAGCACTCAGGAGGCAGAGGCAGGCAGATCTCCGTGAGTTAAAGGCCAGCCTGGTCTACAAGAGTTAGTTCCAGGACAGGCTCCAAAAACTACATAGAAACCCTGTCTCGAAAATTATAAAATATATGTGTGTGTGTGTGTGTGTGTGTGTGTGTGTGTGTGAAAAATGAAAAATAATAAATCACTCATAATAAACATTACCTGGTTACTGAAAGAGACACATGGAACAGAAAAGCTGCCGTGGCTGTGAACTGCTGACCCAGGGTAAGGGCTCAGGATAGACAACAACGCTAAATAGGGAGAAGCCTATGTTATACCCTTTCTTGAAGAACACCACTTGGGTGGTGGTGGTGGCGCACGCCTTTAATCCCAGTACTTGAGATGCAGAGGCAGGGGGATATCTATGAGTTCCAGGACAGCCAGGGCTGTTACACAGAGAAACTTGTCTTGAAAAACAAAGAAAAAAAGAACACCAGCTATCTCCTGAGCTGTCATCTGCCACTGGACTTTACTAAAAGTGATACATTGCCTATAGACTTATTTCTTGCTAAAAAAACTTACTTTCAGCTGGGCATGGTGGTACATACCTTTAATTTTTGGGAGGCAGACAGGCAGATCTCTGTAAATTCAAGGGGAGCCAGAGAGGCTTGTAGTTCAGGAGATGAGCGATTCAAAAGGAAGTGGGAGAGAAATGGTCCAAAAAGCAGCTTACCCGTGAACACTAAACTACTACATCAGCCGGGCTCTTAGAGCAGGTGGGAAAGATAGCAATAGATACTGACCCTGGAAAATTCGTTGTACTTGGAAAACCGAGGTGCCCCCCCCAAGAAAAAAGTTAATTGGAATTCATTCCTCAGTATCATCACAAAAAAAAAAGTAGCAGCCGGGCAGTGGTGGCGCACGCCTTTAATCCCAGCACTCGGGAGGCAGAGGCAGGCGGATCTCTGGGAGTTCGAGGCCAGCCTGGTCTACAAGAGCTAGTTCCGGGACAGGCACCAAAGCTACAGAGAAACCCTGTCTCGAAAAACCAAAAAAAAAAAAAGTAGCAACCTTCAAAAGTTAATTAGAATCTTAGTGCTTTTTCCAATAAAGCAGAATATTACAATTCAAAAGAAAGTTTTTCTGTTTTTTTGTTTTGTTTTGTTTTGAGGCAGAGTTTCTCTGTAGCTTTGGAGCCTGCCCTGGAACTAGCTCTTGTAGACCAGGCTGGTCTCAAACTTACAGAGATCCACCTGCCTCTGCCTCCTGAATGCTGGCTGGAATTAAAGGTGGGCACCACATGACTTTTTTTTGAGACAAGGTCTCACTGTGTAGCCCTGGCTGTCTTAGGACTTGTGGCAGTCATATCCAGTCAGTCGTCTGGATCAGTGACACTTACCACCTTTGGCCTTGTGCTGCCACTGAGGTGGTGATGGGTGACGTTTCAGAGGCTACAGTGAAATCACAAGGGATGAGTGTGCCTCACCCAACAGAAGGTGTTCTCTTCTCAAATGAAGTGTGTGTACAATACTGCTACCAACTCCTTCCCTCGGGAACATGTCTTGTGATCGCAGGTCTTGCCTTATTTTTCCATGTCTTTTTTTTGTGGAGGGGGTGGGGATTCAAGACAGGGTTTCTATGTGTAATAGCCCTGGCTGTCCTGGAACTCACTCAGTAAACCAGGCTGGCCTGGAACTCACAGAGATCCCCCTGCCTCTGCCTCCCGAGTGCTGGGATTAGAGGTGTGCGCCCCTGCACAGCTCCACAACATCTTTTTTGGAGGAGTGAGAGAGACAGGTCTCATGGAAACTGGAACAATCTCACCCAAGGTATGCAGTCACAATTGGCCTTGGATTCCTGATGTTCCTACCCCACCTTCCAGACGCCAGGATTACAAGCTTAGGTTACTAGACTTGCCTGAAATCCATGCTTTCCATAAGTAGAATTTTTATGAAGTTTTATGTTTTACAGAATTCCCTGATAGAAATGGGAATACTGCTTGCTGATGCTGTAATGTACAGAATGCTGGGCAGCCCTCTCTGTCAGAGGCTAACATACCCAGCGAAGGCAGATTAGATTTGAAGCCTACAGTTCTGTTGCCCAATTTACCAACTCCACCCCCTGACGCACCATGACCCTTTACCTGGGTGACAGGCAAGTAGTCAGGGAGATAAGGTCCTTTTAGTTCGCTGCAGAGTAAACGTCACTGCGGCAGTGTTTAGACAGCGCCTGTGTGCTGAGGATGAAGCACTGAACAAACAGAACACAAGAATGTTGTTTCTGAGTGCGCACTTCTTTGGTTGGTTGGTTTGTTTTGTCTGAGGCAGGGTTTCTCTGTGTAGCCCTGGCTGTCCTGGAACTCACTTAATAGACCAAGCTGGCCTCGAACTCAGAGATCTGCCTGCCTCTGCCTCCCAAGTGCTGAAATAAAAATGTGTGCCACCACGCGTGGTAGTGAGATGCAAATGCCTCCCATCTGTGCTTTTGGGGTGTACTTTTATTAAAGAAATGAACACAAGACCCCTGGGGTTTGTCACCTCCACTTATAAGGTGACATCAGTTTTAAATCAGTCTGCCCAAAATAAGTAAATAAATCAACCTGTCACTAGTGTGAGAATGAAAATATTAATATTAGGTACTGGCACGAATTTCCTTTAACTCCCTTGAAAACAGTTCAGTGGTTTTTAGTTCAGAGCACTGAGCTGCCAGCAGGAGCTATTCGAGCCCTCACCTGGACCCTTTGACAAGCCCCCATGAGCTACTTCTAACCCTACCATTTCCTGAGGGTGAGAACAAAAGATTTGGTCAACATTTTTCTGGTGCAAAAGTTCAACAAACAATTAGCCTTAAAAACAGAGATTTTTCAGTCAAAACCTAATTGGAAGTAAAAATCAACGAAGCTCTTGACTTTTAAAAAAGATGAAGGCTGGGCATAGTTGGGCACACCTTTAAATCCTAGCACCCAGGAGGCAGAGGCAGGTGGAGCTCTGTGAGTTAGAGGCCAGCCTGATTGACATGGCAAGTTCCAGGACAGCCAGGGCTACAAAGGAAGACTCTATCTCGAAAAGAGAAAACTAAAAAATAAATAAAATAAAATCAACCTTAACAGCTGAGATGGAGCTAAGCGGTGGGCATTTGGCTAGGCCCACCCTCAGCACAGCGAAACCCACAAATCCCAGTGACCATCATCTGAAGCGTATCCTGTGCTGCTGCACCAACTGCCGCGAGACAGACAAGCATGTTAGTGCAAGTGGGGTCGGTGATAATGGTACAGTAGGAAGGACCTAAAGCGCCAAGACTAAAATTTTAGAAACTTCGGTATGTGTTGGAAACTTTCTAATAAAATGTTGGGAGAAAGTAACCATAGCAACTCACAGGTCTTCTCATGTTCAGTCCTTTAGTTTGCAGTTTCTGTACTTTAGAGCCACACAACACGACAGCTTTGAGTCTAGTAAGGAGTTTTTGCTTTTGTATTTAAAAAAAAAAAAAACCCACGGAAAATTCCACAGACGTTATCCATTAACAGGTCTACTGTGAAACAAGTCAAGAAAATCCTGTCAATAGTTTTTTTAAATAATTTATTTAACTTTATTTTAAGTGCATTGGTGTGAAGACATCAGATCCCAGAAAACTGGAGTTACAGACAGTTGTGAACTGCCATGTGAGTGCTGGGAATTGAACCTGGGTCCTCTGGTGCTCCTGAGCCATCTCTCCAGGTCCCCACTGACAGTTCTGAAGTCTCTAAAACTCCAGGCTAAGAGAAGGCCTTGCAAGCAACTCCAAAAGCTGTTAACTGAGGGAGCAACAGTATCACTTAATATGGCCCCATACAGCATGGAGGTCATAACACCCCTGGGAGGGACCCGTGAGGAGAGCAGTCAGACTGCAGCGCACACAAAATACCAAAGAAGAAAACTAGTAAAAGTTCTATGGTTTTCAAAAACCTGCAGCCTGGAAAACCAGGCAGGTCAACTCTGAAGACACCTGTTCCCCCGAGGCTGGGTAAAGAGCCTCCAGAAAGGTGCCCACACTGGTTCCTGCTGTCTGAGCTGCCATGACTACAACAGAAATGATGCTCTGGTTTAAACAACGAGCCAGGGGATCCAGGAATCAAGTTCATGGCTAAACTTAAAATAATTTATATATAAATGTTTTATGGCTGAAACATAAGAACATGTACTTTGACTACAGTAAAAATTATAAGTACACCAAAGTTTTACTTTAAGTCTAATGGGAAAGACCAAGTGGGTTTGGGATTTTGCTGTGGGAACTCCTTCAACCAAAAACCTTTACGATACTGGCCTACTTTGGGCATGGTCTTATGTACTACATATGCAGACAAAAAGGGGGGCTTGACTGCTGAAGTCGAATCCAGCCCCCCCCAGCACACACACAGAGGACTGCAGATCACTACTCTTTCTGTGAGTTTATCCCCTAATAAATTCTGTGAGTTTACCCCTAATAAATACACTTTTATTATACTCCATTCTGGGCTACTGAAAACATTTTCATACTGCAACAGGTTTTGTTTTGGTTTTTTGAGAGAGGGTTTCTCTGTGTAGACTTGGCTGTCCTGGATCTCACTCTGTAAACCAGGCTAGCCTCAAACTCACAAAGATATACCAGCCTCTGCCTCCCAAATGCTTGGTAGACCAAGTGTTTTTAAATATTTTCTTCCTTCTTAGACATGGAATTCAGGGATTAAGAAGAGGGTCCTAGGGGCTGGAGAGATGGTTTAGCAGTTAAGAGCACTGGCTGCTCTTTCAGAGGACCTGGGTCCAATTCCCAGCACCCACATGACAGCTCACAACCATCTGTGACTCCATTCAAGGGAATCTGACTTCCTCTCATGGATATACTTGCAGGCAAAACACCAATGTACATAAAATAATAATAAATAAATTATTTTTAAAAACAGGCTCTGAGCCGGGCGGTGGTGGCGCATGCCTTTAATCCCAGCACTTGGGAGGCAGAGGCAGGCGGATCTCTGTGAGTTCGAGACCAGCCCGGTCTACAAGAGCTAGTTCCAGGACAGGCTCCAAAACCACAGAGAAACCCTGTCTCGAAAAACCAAAAAATAAAAATAAAAAAATAAATAAATAACAGGCTCTTAAATTGATGTGAAGAGGCAGCCCCTCTTCGCCACTCAGGCTGGGACAACTGGAGCGGCAGAGCACTGGCACTGACCAAACTCTGATGGACACGTGCAGCTCAGAAGTAACAGTCACAGGGAAACTGAGTAACAGCAGCAAACATTCACAACATTCTGGTCAACCTCAACGTTGGAAAAGATCTGCTTTTAGACAAGGGAAATACCAATCCCTAACCTGGGGTTGCACACTGCTCACAAAGCTAAGGACCTTAACACTCAGCCAATGCGTTGTTTGTAAACACTGCAGGGGCCCTTCAGACAGCAATTCAACAATGGTTTGGAGTTTTGCAATACTAGAGATTAATCCTGGAGCCTTGTGCGTGCTAAGCAAGTATCCCACCACTGAGCTACAGCCCCCAAACCCTTTTCTTTTTACTTCTGAGACAGGGTCTCTCTGCCCACCTTGGTCTCCCAAGTGCTAGGATCCAAGGCATTCACCACGGCTCAGCATTTCAATTAGTCATCAACAGAAAGACTGAAATCTGGGCCCTACCTTGAGGAGGGGAATCTGCTAACTCTACAGCTGCTTCCCTGCTGTGCATAAAGCACAGGTCAACAAAGAAGCCAGACAAAAGAAAGAGGGTGGTGGCACACGCCTTTAACCCAGCACTCAGGAGGCAGAGGCAGGTGGATCTGTGAGCTTAAGAGGCCAGCCTGGTCTACAAGAGCTGGTGGTTCAAGGATAGGCACCAAAACTTCAGAGAAACCCTGTCTTGGGGGGGGGAAGGGGGACGGACTGTCAGTTCCAATATACTGAGAAATGGCATTTTATTAACAGTTTAACAGTTAACCTAAGGTGATCTGGTTAAAGTCAAAATGAGTAAGATTATAGGTAGGTTTAGGGTTTGTTTCAAAATAAGTCATCTTAAAGGACGGAGTTCAAGAAAATAGGAGACTGATCTTAGCTAGGAGTTGATAATTGCCAAAACTGGGCAACCAACTTACAGCGCCCTGTATAGTGTTCAATTTTCATACTTAAAAATAACTTCAGAGCCGGGCGGTGGTGGCGCACGCCTTTAATCCCAGCACTCGGGAGGCAGAGGCAGGCGGATCTCTGTGAGTTCGAGACCAGCCTGGTCTACAGAGCTAGTTCCAGGACAGGCTCCAAAGCCACAGAGAAACCCTGTCTCGAAAAACCAAAAAAAAAAAAAAAAAAAAAATAACTTCAGAAGCCAGGCTTGATAGCTCACACCTGTAATCTCTGCACCACTTGGATGAGACAGGAGGACTGATAGTTCAAGGTCAGCCTAAACTAGACGTCGTACCGTCAAAAAAAAAAAAAAAAAAAAAAGCTAAACAAAATAACTTCAGGTTCTCCACCACAGCATATCCCTTTCCTGGAACTGCCTTAATTGTTGACGTAGTAAAGGATATGCTCAGAGCTACTTGCAGAATCGTTTGCTTAGGGGCTGTTAAAAAGTCATTACACTCGCCAGGGCCCATGGTGGCGCACACCTTTAATCCCAGCACTCGGGAGGCAGAGGCAGGTGGATCTCTTGAGTTTGAGGCCAGCCTGGTCTACAGAACGAGTGCCAGGACAGGCTATAAAGCTACACAGAGAAACCCTGTCTTGAAAAAAAACAACAACCAAGCAACCAAAAAAAAAGCTATTGTACTCAACAATTTATGCTAGAAACTATTTCCCAACTGTTACAAATTTTAGGAAGAGTCAAAAGGAAAACACAGAGGCTGCCTTGCATTATTGAGATGGCTATGATATAACCATCTCCAATTACTAAGGAAATTGACTGCCCCAAACAATCTGGTGGCAGAGGGGCTGAAGAGATGGGCAGGTCAGGAGAAGCATCATACACAGAGATACTGTCTCTGAAAATAAGGTAGAGAGCCACCACGGAAGAGCAGCAAGACACCAGAGGTTGACCTCTGGTCTCCACAGGCACACAGGGTCATGCACATGTGTACACTCTATCACAAACACAAAGGTAAAACACACACACACACACTAACATACACAAAATAATCCTAAGGTATAGAAAAGTCGTTGAGCACAGCAAACACACCATATTACTTCCGTAAATCTGCATGTGCCTGTCTTTAAGGAAGGATACGCCAATGTCACTAAGCAGATTTAAAACAAGCAAACAAAAAGCAGACACTTTGAGACAGCTCAGCATATAAAGTGCTTGCACAGCAAGGCGCCCCAACAACCTACTGAACCCCAAAAGTTGTCTTCCGAAGTCCACACAGCTGCTGCTGCTATTACACTCAAAAATAAAAACAAAAGAATTTCATCTTACTAAAAGAGAGAAAGGCTGAGTCAGAAGAGAAAGATGGTCCTCTAAAACTCACTAGAACGCCGAGACTGGTCCGTCCACACGCACCAACTACAGTTTTTAGTTTTCCCTTCAACAAGTAACGAAGTCGTTCATAATTTACATTTGGTAGGCAGAGATGCCTAAAAGACCAAGATCCTTGTTTCTATCTCTGCTAACACCTTCTCAAGAATTAAAGTTGCCAGCAGATGAAAACAGACGGACCTGAAAATGGGCCCCCACATCACGCCGGGTAAAACGGAACAAAATAAAGCTTCCACAAGAGCCAGCAGTGTTGGCACAGGGAGGGAGGTGCGGCCAGGGCTTCCGGGAAACTGCTAAATGCGACCCCGGAGTGAAAGAGAAGTTCAGTCAAAGAACGTGAAGAGCTGTGGATGCGACCAGGAAGGCAGGGCTTTCACACCTTTGCACACTCCATCTCCAGAGCCTAACACACAGGAGGACTCCAGAAAGGTCTGCTGAACCCAACGGGCGCTTGTGCCAGCAACTTCCACAGAAAAAGAAATCACAAGGTTCTGAATGGTGACTGGGAAACATGGGACAGATTGTTGAGCTTGGGGGAACCGACGAAGTCCCCACAGCTGGTTCTCCAGAAAGGACAGCTATGTCTACATCCATACTTTGCCCGCTACCGTGTCCCCCATTAAGCGCGCGCCCCTTTCTGATGCTAGGCAAGCACAATGCCCAGGCGCTGGCAGTGGGCACGCGAGTTCTGCCTCGGAAGAAACCCAAATGGGAAGGTAGGTCAACTTCTGTCCAGTCTGCACCCTAAATTATACCTTCATATCACGCTAATAATTTATGCAAACCGTTTATTGGGACACGGTGTGGGTCTGGCACGCTGATAAGCTCTTTACACGCCCCATTTCACTGCACCTTCACATTCTGAAGAGGCAGGGACAGGATTGGGACGGGATTAGTCTTCTACCTCCCCCCGTTTTCCCTCACAACTGAAACACAAAAGAGTATGAAGTGACTTGGGAAGGGGGCAGAGCCGGGAATTGGCACCATGTCCCACGGCTCGGCAGTGGCCGCAGCACTGTGCACTGTGCACGGCGCCGAGACCTGGGGGGCTCCGGATCGACCCAGCCCCTGCCCGCACCCCCGCCTAACTCGGGCACCGGGCCCACGAGCGCCGCGGAAGGCCCGCCTCCTCCGGGAAGGCCCCGCGGGCGGAGACCGGCCTGGGCCGCAGCTCGCGCGCCCGCGAGGCCTCGCCCACCCGCCGCCCACCTCCCGCTGCCGCCGTGCCTACGGGGCCCTACCGAGGCCCGGCCCGGCCGCCTCACCTGGCTGCTTCCCCGGAGCTCGTACCCGGGCCGGCGGTCCTGGGCGGCGGCGAGGAAGAGAAGGAGCAAAAGAGGAGGGCGAGGAAGAAGGGACCGGGGAGGAAAGAGGCAGTGTAGCCGCGGAGGAGGCAGGAGCCGCCAGGCCGGGGATCGGAAGAAGGGGGAGACGACACAGATGCGACGACCGCCAGCGCAAACGCTGAAGAGCGGCTCCGGCGCCCGCAGCCCGGCAGGAAGTGACGGGGGAGGGGCCGCGCCCGCCCCCAGCCCCCGCCCGCCTCCATACCGGCCCCACCCCCACCGCGGCCGGGACCACAAGTCCCGGCGGGCGCCGCAGCCTGCCTGCGCCCTCTAGACATGCTGGTGCGTCAGGGGCCGGCATGGTTCCGTCTTGTCGGGGCATGCTGGGAGTTGTAGTTTTGCAGGAGCTCAAGCTGGGCCGGGAAAGCAGGCCTATCTTCCTTTCTCTCTCGGCTTTGTGTTTCCTTCTATGCAGACACTCCTTTATGTCAACATTTGTGAACCTGCTGCCGTGTGTAAGGTCAGAAGCCGAGAAAACGGCGAGAGTGCACAGGTCCGTGCTCTCGTGGAGTTTACATTCTAGTGCAGAACAGGTGTTTACTGGTTGCTGGCACAGGACTCTAAACAGAGTGAGATTCCGTGGACAAGAGGCTGGTGCGGTTTTATTTGATGTGGTCCTGGGGATTGGACCAAACTTCTACCACTGAGTTCTATCACCCGCTCACCATGTAGGTTTTTGTTTTGTTTTATTGCCGGGCGGTGGTGTCGCACGCCTTTAATCCCAGCACTCGGGAGGCAGAGGCAGGCAGATCTCTCTGAGTTCGAGACCAGCCTGGTCTACAAGAGTTAGTTCCAGGACAGGCTCCAAAACCACAGAGAAACCCTGTCTCGAAAAACAAAAAACAAACAAACAAAAAAAAAGTTTGGCAGCAGATGCTTTGGGATAAAGACATCTAGTCTGGCCAACAGCATCTCTGCTTCTTCCCGCTGAGTACACCAGGCTACCTGGCCCACAAGCTTACAAGATTCTCCCGTCTGCTTCCCATCTCCAGGTCTGCGTTCTGTGAGTTCGAGACCAGCCTGGTCTACAAGAGCTAGTTCCAGGACAGGCTCCAAAACCACAGAGAAACCCTGTCTCGAAAAAAACCCCCCAAAAAAAAAGAAAAAAGAAAAACAAACAAACAAAAAAATAAAAATAAAATTGCCGGACTAAGACTGCCTGGGACAGTCCAGTAATAAAGAGAAAGTGTTTTATTTTGTTTTTCAAGACAGGAATTCTCTGTATAGTCCTTGATGTCCTGAAACTCACTATAGACCAGGCTGGTCCCATATTCACAGAGTTCCTCCTGCCTCACACTCTCAAGTGCTGGAATGAAAGGCGTGTGCCACTGTAACTGCCCTGATTATCACGTGGAAAACTTTTCCTGGGGCAACACAACACACATGTCCACTCACCCTAGTAAGGAATCCGCCACAGAGCTAAGATACCACCAAAGTCAACTTGGTAAACCAATGGATTTTATTGGGGTCACTTACAGGAGCAGAAATGACTCAAACGCAGCTCCATCAACAGGGCCCACCACAGCATGGGCGACAACTCACAAAAGCTGAGAACCTGGCGCACACTGCATAGGTTGGAGAGTCTTCTTTCCAGGTGCCTCCGTCAGTCTAAACCTCTTAGAGCAACTGGACTGGTTTCTGCTTCTTTCTGGTAGCTGTTCTGTCAGGTTTCAGTCTTTGTAGCTTGGCTTGTCTGAGACTCTTCTTTGAAGCTTTTACTGATTATTTTGGCAGGGTGGGGCCTAGTAGATCTTCTCAGGTTCAGGGGCTTCCTGAATCTATTTTGAGTTCCTTACCTTCCTGCCTAAGGAGCTCCCTGCACGATAGAATGTTTCAACTTCAAAAGGAACTGTTGCACAATACTGATCAAAAGAATATAATACCTGGGGCTGGAGAGATGGCTTAGCAGTTAAGAGCATTGACTGCTCTTCCAAAGGTCCTGAGTTCAATTCCCAGCAACCACGTGGTGGCTCACAACCATCTGTAATGAGGTCTGGTGCCCTCTTCTGGCCTGCAGCCATACATGTAGACAGAATATTGTATACATAATAAATAAATAAATATTTTTTTTAAAAAGAATATAATACCCGTAATGACTGAAAATGCCCTGTTGTGTCCCCAACTTCCTTCAAGGGTCCCGGAAAAGAGTGTCTTCTTAAAGACAAAGCAAACTGCTGCTGTGGGATATTTGTACATTGTGTGAAGATGCATTGCTGTGATTGGCGTGATAAAGAGCTGAATAGCCATTAGATAGGCAGGAGGTATAGGTGCAACTTCCAGGGACAGAGAGGACTCTGGGAAGAAGAAAGGGGGAGATGCCAGGAGACAGAGCAAGAATGTGCAGGAAGAGAGGTAACAGCCACTAGCCATGTGGCAGAATGTAGATTAATATAAATGGCTTCATTTAAATTGTAAGTGATGTGGGATGCCCTTCTGTATGCTGCGAATATGTGTTGCTTTTATTGGTTGATGAATAAAGCTGCTTTGGCCTATGACAAGGCAGAATAGAGCTAGGTCAGAAAGGCAAACCGAATAAAGGGAGAAAGAAGGCAGAATCTGGGAGACACCAGCAGCTACAGGGGAAGCAAGATGTGAAGTAACAAACCACGAATCTCGTGGTAAAATGTAGAATAATAGAAATGGGTTAGTTTAAGTTATGAGAGCTAGTTGATAAGCCTGAGCTAATAGGCCAGTTTGTAATTAATATTAGGCCTCTGAATGCTTATTTGGAAACTGGTGGGTGGAAGAGAGACTTCCAATTACATTTAGGAGCTAGTGGGACAAGCCTAAGCTATAGGCCAAGCTTTCATAGTAAGTCTCATGTAATTATTTTGGAGCTGGCAGGACAGAGAAAGACTTGTTACAAAGTGCCAAGAATAAAGAATAAACTTTGTATCTGAGAATAAACTCCTCTTCGGCCTACTGCATTGATGTGGGATTCCCCTCTGTATGCTGGGAATATCTTTGGTTAATAAAGAAGCTGTTTGGGGCCTATTGCAGTGCAGAATAGGGCAAGGCAGGAATTCCAGGCAGATAGATGTAAAGAGAGAGCAGGTGGAGTAAAAAAGAACTCACATAGCCACCACAGGAGACCGACACGGGGCGTTGGACAGAAGCTTACTGGTAGGCCACAACCACATGGTGATTCACAGATTAATAGAAATGGGTTAATTTAAGATGTAAGAACTAGCCAGTAAGAAACGAGAGCTAATGGGCCAAGCAGTGTTGTAATAAAACAGTTTTTGTGTGATTGTTTTGGGTCTGGGTGGGCAGGGAACGAGCACTCTCCACTTACACTACTTGGGGCCCATCTGTTCATCAAGTTGGCTACACTTAGTTGCCCAATGTGTTTGTCCTAACTCCCACTATGAAATCCCAGAACAAAATGGGAAACTCGCTTAAAAGATTAAAAACAAGTAACCTGTAAACATGTTTTCTGTTGTTATTGTTGATGATGGTAATGACAATGATGTAAAACTCTCTTTCTTTCTTTCTTTCTTTCTTTCTTTCTTTCTTTCTTTCTTTCAATACAAAGTTTCTCTTTAGCTTTGGTGCCTGTCCTGGAACTAGCTCTTGTAGACCAGGCTGGCCTCAAATTCACAGAGATCCGCCTGCCTCTGCCTCTTGAGTGCTGGAATTAAATGTGTGTGCCCACACTGCCCAGCACAAAACTTTCTTTCTTTGTTGTGTTGTTTGTTTGGGTTTTTGTTTTGTTCTTTTGAGACCAGAGTCCAGGCTGAACACAGAAATAAAACTGTTTCTAGTACCAGCAGGCCAAATAACCAGGTCACACATGGGCAATCCTGGTACAAAAACCTGGGGGATAGCCGGGCGGTGGTGACGCACACCTTTAATCCCAGCACTCAGGAGGCAGAGGCAGGCGGATCTCTGTGAGTTCAAAACCAACCTGGTCTACAAGAGCTAGTTCCAGGACAGGCTCCAAAACCACAGAGAAACCCTGCCTCGAAAAACCAAAAAAAAAAAACAAACAAACAAACAAAAAAACAAAAACAAAAACAAAACCTGGGGGATGTGAAAATGCTGACTCCGCTCCAAGCAGTAGATTATAGGCTGTGGGCCACAATCTGAACCCTTGGTTGATATTCAGAGCAGGGGAGAAGGGGGTACCACTGACATTATTAATGGGTAGAAAATGCTCCAAGCACCTCACAAGAGACAGGCTCCCACCAGCCACAAATGTCAAAGGTGCTAAGATGGAGAAAAATCTTCGTTGTAATTATTTTGGTTATTTTATGTGTATGAATGTTTTGCCCGCAGGTGCGTATGTGCACCATGCACGTGCTTTGTGTCCTCAGAGTTCAGAAGAGGGTGTTGGATCCCCTCGAGCTGACATTACAGGTGATTGTGATCCAGGTCTGGGTGCTGGGAACCAAACCCAGTCCTTTGCAAGAACAGACAGTGCTTACAGCTGCTAAGCCTTGTCACCAAATCCTACCATGTATGTATATGTTTATTTACTCTTGGCTTTTAGAGACAGTGTTTCTCTGTGCAGCCCTGGCTGTCCTGAAACTAGCTCCGTAGACCAGGCTGGCCTTCAACTCACAGAGACCTGTCTGTCTCTGCTTCTGGAGTGGAAGGATTAAAGGCGTGCGCTACCACTGCCTGGCATATTATTTGTTTTTGTTGTGGGGTGTGTGCATGTATGTGTGTTTCTGTAAGTATATCTTTGGGTGTTCACCCATGCACGGGTGTGTAAAGAAAAGACTCTTATTCCATTGCTCTCCACCTATTTTTTTTTTTTTTTTTTTTTGGTTTTTCGAGACAGGGTTTCTCTGTGGCTTTGGAGCCTGTCCTGGAACTAGCTCTTGTAGACCAGGCTGGTCTCGAACTCACAGAGATCCGCCTGCCTCTGCCTCCCGAGTGCTGGGATTAAAGGCGTGCGCCACCACGCCCGGCTCTCCACCTATTTTTTGCAGCATGAACTCTCACAAAAAACAACGTTTACTGACTGACTAGACCGGATGGATGGCCAGTGAGCTCCACTCATCCACCTTTCTCTGCCCGGCTTCCCTCCTCCCGGCATGTGGTTACAGCCACATACCAGCACTCCATCTCTACGCCTGGCCTTCCTGTGGAGGCTGCCTCACAGCTCACATAGAACAGAAGTATACAAGTACTCGGAGCACAGCACCCCAAGGAGGCATCATGGGAACAGAACCTTTACCATGAAAAGGAGCCAACCCTGTATTAAACATGGGAAGCAGTATTTTAGACAGAGGGAACAGACTATGCAAAGGCTTTGGGAATAATAAGACTGGTTTGTGTGAGTGTAGGGGGCACACATGAGAGACAGAAGTTAAAGCTGGAGGGGCGGGTGGGTAAAGCCTGCTGCCTGGATTGGGATTATGTTCTATGTGTAGTGTGCAGGGGCCACGGCACTAGTCAGTGTTTTTCTTCCATTTATTTGGTTAATTGTATGCATGTGTAGTGTGTGTGTGTATACATATGCATTTGTGTATGCACATGCACATCATGGATGTGGGTGTGTCTTGGTCACTGTCTTAGGATTTCTTTTTTTTTTTTGGTTTTTCGAGACAGGGTTTCTCTTGTCTTAGGATTTCTACAGAAAATTTTTTTTTTCTTTTGAGACAGGATTTCTCTGTAGCTTTTTTGGAGCCTGTCCTGGAACTCACTATGCAGACCATGCTGGCCTCAAACTCACAGAGATCCGCCTGCCTCTGCCTCCTGAGTGCTGGGATTAAAGGCATATGCCACCACCGCCCTGCTCAGCAACTCTTTTTTTTTTTAAATATTTATTTATTATGTATACAATATTCTGTCTGTGTATATGCCTACAGGCCAGAAGAGGGCACCAGACCCCATTACAGATGGTTGTGAGCCACCATGTGGTTGCTGGGAATTGAACTCAGGACCTTTGGAAGAGCAGGCAGTGCTCTTAACCTCTGAGCCATCTCTCCAGCCCCTCAGCAACTCTTATAAAGGAAAACATTTCATTGTGGTGGCCCGCTGACAATTCAGGGGTTTAGTCCATTATTGTATCCCACCATGATGGTGGGACATGGCAACATGCAAGTAGATAAGGTGCTGGAGCTGAGAGTCCTGCATTTTGAATGACAGGCAACAGGAAATTAACTAAAACAGTGGGTGTGGCTTGAGCACATATGAGACCTCAAAGCCCACCTCCACAGTGACACACTTCTTTCAACAAAGCCACACCTTCTAATAGTGATACTCCCTAGGAGCTTATGGGGACCAATTAAATTCAAACTACCACATCTCTGTTCTATTGCTGTGAAGAGACATTAGGAACATGGCAGCTCTTATAGAAAGCATTTAGCTGGGCGGTGGTGGCACACACCTTTAATCCCACCCAGCACTTGGGGGGCAGAGGGATCTCTGTGAGTTCACCTGGTCTACAGAGCAAGTTCCAGGACAAGTTCCAAAGTTTACAGCTTCAGAGGTTTAGTCCATTGTCATAGTGGGAAGCAAGGCAGCATGCACGAAGTCATGGTGCTGGAGAAGGAACTGAGAATTCTACATCTTGATCCATTGGCAGCAGAAGGAGATGGACTTTGTGGTTGGCTTGAGTCCTTTAAACCTCAAAGCCCACTCCCAGTGACATACTTCCTCCAATAAGGCCACACCTACTCCAAAAGGCCACACCTCCTAAACCTTTAAAATTGGGCCAAGTCTTGGTGATCAGGCATTCAAAGCAATGATCCTATGGGAGCCAATCCTACTCAAACCACCACAGGGGTCCACGTGTGTAAAGGACACAGGTTGACACTGGGTGTCACCTTATATATTGAGGCAGAGTCTCACACAAAACCTAGACCTCTCTGACTCTGGTTAGTTTAGTTGACTAGCTTGGACTCAGGATCCTGTGTTTCTGTCTCTCAAGTGTTGGGACTACAGGTGACAGGTTTTTTTTGTTTGTTTTTTTTTGGTTTTTTTTTTTTTGGTTTTTCAAGACAGAGTTTCTCTGTGTGTGCTTCTGGCTGTCCTGGAAGTTGCTCTGTAGAGCAGTCTGGCTTCAAACTCAAACATCTGTCTGCCTCTGCCTCCTGAATGCTGGGATGAAAGGTGTGCGCCCAGCTGCCCAGCTACAGATGACTTTTATGCCTGCTCAAATACTACATGGATTCTGTCCTTCATTCTTGAGGGAGGAACGAAAAACCAGCACTTTCTCTCTACTGAACCATCCCCTGAGCCCAGGTCATGTTGTTGTTTAGATATGGTCTCCTAAAGCCCATTTTGGCTTTGAATTCCAAAGGATAGCCTTGAACTTCCTATCCTCTTGTTGCCTTACCTCTTAAATGTCGGAACTGCAGGTGTGCACTAATGTAATCGGAGGTTTCTCTCCCACCCGCCAGTTCCCAAATATCCGCTCAGAGGCCTAATATTGTTATAATTTTAGAAAGTGGTGGGAAGAGAAGTCATGCCATACAACAGGACTCACACGGGAGGGTTACTGGAAGAGGAGAGAGAAGGGGAATAGAGGGGAGCAGATATCGGTCTGGGGACAAGAGTGGCTGAAGAGAGAGGGGGAGGTGAGCAAGGCCCGCCTTTTATAAGGGAATGTAGCAAATGTGCACAGGGGGTGCTCTTAGTGGCTGTAGCTGAGGATGGATGTATCCTGTCAGGACCCCGAGGGCAGGCCTGTGTAGATGCCTGAGTACTAACTAACAATCCTCCCGTTTGCTTATCATAAAAAGGTGAGGAGTTAGAAAGGGGTAGCAGGTGAGGCAGGGATGAGGATGCCATGTTCTCAAGACTGCTTCCTGCTGACCTGGGGGCACCGACTATCTTTGGGGGAGCTTGAGAAAGCTGAGGTGCTGGCCATGTCCTGAGGTAGCTGGTGGTTTCAATTCACTGTCCATGCTGTGTGGGGCCGTTCGGTGCCTCTTGGACCTGTTTGAGGTGGATCCAATCGACTCCCCGGAGCTCACAGGAACTTAAAGCACCTCTCCCATTCCCATCACTACAGCATCACCTGAACTCTTTCTCTCCAATTCACCAGGAGACGCAGGTGGTTGATCACTGAGGGCAGTCAATAGTAAAAAGTGAAACAGAACAATCTGTACCACACTGGTAAGGCTGTCTCCTGAGAAGACAAGGAAAAGCAATGGGAAAGATCACCAGGGTCAAATGGAAACAGGAGTTGAGTTAAAAAAAAGGGGGGGTGGTGGTGGAGGGAGAACCAGTGTGTGCTGAGCAACAGGAAGATGGCTTATCCATCTGACCCACATATTGCAGCAAACAAACACAATTTAGAGAAAGAGAGCAGACAGACACAAGCAGGTTTGGAACAATGAAAAAGAAAGAAAATGGAGCCGGGCGGTGGTGGCGCACGCCTTTAATCCCAGCACTTGGGAGGCAGAGGCAGGCGGATCTCTGTGAGTTCGAGGCCAGCCTGGTCTACAAGAGCTAGTTCCAGGACAGGCACCAAAGCTACAGAGAAACCCTGTCTCGAAAAAAAACCAAAAAAAAAAAAAAAAAAAAAAAGAAAATGGAGAATTCTTTCTTGGTCCCATGACTGTTTGGTCCAAGGAATACTGAGGCCAGATTTAATTTGAAATGAGTGGTCAGTGGTCTCCAAAAGACACCCCAATGGGAACGAGGAGATATGGACGATGACACAGCCCATGAGTGAGGCAGAAAAGTGAGACCCAAGGGTCTGCAATTCCTAGCATCCCGGGAATTCAGAGAGGATCACATTAAGTAGGCACAGGCTGTCCTGTGCATCATCATACAAGACTGGGGGCCGAGGGCTCTGAGCCCAAGAGAGATGTAGAAGCCTGGTACCAGGACTTCAAGAAAAGCCAGAAGGTGAGGAGAGGATTGTGCTCAAGAAATGAAGCCTCGGCCAGGCGGTGGTGGCGCACGGCTTTAATCCCAGCACTTGGGAGGCAGAGGCAGGCGGATCTCTGTGAGTTCGAGACCAGCCTGGTCTACAGAGCTAGTTCCAGGACAGGCTCCAAAACCATAGAGAAACCCTGTCTCGAAAAACCAAAAAAAAAAAAAAAAAAAAGAAGCCTCAAGCCGGGCGGTGGTGGCGCACGCCTTTAATCCCAGCACTCGGGAGGCAGAGGCAGGCGGATCTCTGTGAGTTCGAGGCAAGCCTGGTCTACAAAGGGAATTCCAGGACAGGCTCCAAAGCTAGAGAAACCCTGTCTCGAAAAAAAAAAAAAAAAAAAAAAGAAATGAAGCCTCACATCCAGGGGACTGGTCAGAGGTGGGTAGCCCTGCCAGAGACCCAATTACCAGTATTGAACGGGAGGCAGAGCCGCCAGTGAATGAGAAAGCAGATTTGTTGCAGGTGGAAGAAAGCAGATCTTTTGAGGGTGGAGCAGGTAGGTAGGGTCGCGGCACAAAGTTATTGTCTTTCAGTGGGTCGTGCCACTAAGCAAATATACCGCACACAACAGAATTAGTGTAAGAGGTTTATTGGGGGAGGGGGAAGCAGAAGAGTGAAAGAGTGATATCTCCTTCCATCTTCCAGATCATTGGGAGAATATTGCAAGGTCCTGTAAAATATCAGGATATAGGGTGCCAAGAAGCAGCCATTTTGATTGATATCTAAGGGGTATTAAGACCATGTCTGACTACAAAGGTGGTTGCAGTTCCCATGAGTGAGGCAGAAAAGTGAGACCCAAGAGTCTGCAATTCCTAGTGTCCCAGGAATTCAGAGAAAATCGGATTAAGTAGACACAGGCTATCCTGATTGTCATCATGTAAAGAACAGGGGCCAAGAGCTCTGAGCCCAAGAGAGCTGTGGTTGCCTGGTACTTGATGAAGCCAAAAGACGAGAAACCAGGCTCGAGAGATGAGCCTTCACTCATGGGAAATGGCCAGAGGTGGAGAAGAGGGGGCTCACCAATCATGCTGATGTTGGATGGAGGGACCATGATCCTTTAGTTGGAGAAGTAAGGCTGTCATATGTAGACCAAGTTTCAGGGTCCTGGCACGCCTCTGGCAGGCAGGAGGAAGCACCAGGAGGGCCTGCAGAGTCTTCTGGCACCAATGCTATAATTTATTTAAAAACTGGTGGGAATAGAGGGGGTGCCCGACCTGCCCTAGTGCTGTAGTCAGATTGATGACTATCTTTTTGGGGGAAGGGATTGAGAAAGGTTTCTCTGTAGTTTTTGGTGCCTGTCCTGGAACTAGCTCTTGTAGACCAGGCTGGCCTCGAACTCACAAAGATCCGGCTTTGATGACTATCTTAAATGTCACCATAGATCCTTCATCCAGCAACTGATGGAAGCAGAAGCGGAGATCCACAGAGGAGAACTGGGCTGGGCTCCCGAAGTTCAGTTGAAGAGTGGAAGGAGTGAGAATATGAGCAAAGAGGTCAAGGCCATGATGGGTTCACCCACTGCAACAGCTTACCTGAGCTAATGGGAGCTCACCAGCTCTGGCCAGATAGGGAAGGAACCAGCAGAGGAGCAAACTAGGCCCTCTAAATGTGGGTGACAATTGCATGGCTGGGGCAGAGTGCAGACCCACTGGCAGTGGGACCAGGATTTATCCCTGCTGCTTGTACTGGTTTTTTGGAACCCATTCTCTTTGAGGGATACCTGCTCAGCCTAGATATAGTAGGGAGGGCCTTGGTCCATCCTCAAAGCAATGTGCCTTATCCTGTCTGAGGAGTGGATGGGGTGGAGTGGGAGGGAAGGTGGAGGGAATGGGAGTGGGGGAGGGAGCAAGAACTGGGAGCGGTATATAAAGTGAAAGAGATATTTAAAAAAAAATAAAATAAAAAACTTAGAAACTTCCATAATACAATATAAGGTAACTAAAAAAGAAAATTAGCAGGGAGGAGAGGAGTCACATCATACAACAGGGCTCACATGGGAGGTTTATTGGAAGAGGAAAGAGAAGGGACAGAAAAAGGGACAGAGAAGGGGGAAGAGAAGGGGATAGAGATCAGTCCCTGGGGACAAAAGTGGCAGAAGAGAAAGAGGAGGAAGAGAGGGGGAGAGAGAGAGATGGGAGGTGGGCAAGAACTCACTCTGTAGACCAGGCTGGCCTCAAACTTACCGAGATCCACCTGCCTCTAGCTCCCAAGTGCTGGGATTAAAGGCATGCGCCACCACTGCCCTCCTCTTTTCTCACTTTCTACACGTTTTGCTTCCTTAGCAGCTGACTGGCGTCTCTTGGACTTTGCCCTTCTTCTCCTGCCTGGCTTTCCTGGATTTCCTACCTGGCTCTATCTTGCCATGCCATAGGCCAAAGCAGCTTTATTTATCAACCAATAAGAGTAACACATGCTCACAGCATACTAACACATACTGTGATTCTGGAACTGAATTCACGCTAGGCATGCAACCTACCAACTAAGTCCAACCAGGCTTCAGATTGTGTGTGTGTGTGTACCCAGGTATGTGTGGATGATAGAGGTCCATGGCAGGTATCTTTTTTTTTTTTTTTAAGATTTTATTTATTTATTATGTATACAACACTCTGCCTCCATGGATGCCTGCAGGCCAGAGGGCGCCAGATCTCATTACAGATGGCTGTGAGCCACCATGTGGTTGCTGGGAATTGAACTCAGGTACTCCGGAAGAACAGTCACTGCTCTTAACCGCTGAGCCATCTCTCCAGCACCCATGGCAGATATCTTTCTCTCTCTTTTCACCTTATATTTTGAGACTGTCTCTCACTGAACCAGGAGTTTGTTGCTTGTTGTTGGCTAGACTGGCTGGCCAGGAAGTCTTGTGGATTTTCCTGTCTCAGAGTGTAGATTATAGGTGCTAAACCCCTGGTTCAGGTTTTTATTTGTTTTTGTTTTGTTTTATTTTATTTTTTGAGACAGGGTTTCTCTGTAGCTTTTTGTACCATCTGGCTAAGATTTTTAAAAAGATATCCCTAGTCTGTAAAGAATGAACTAAAGGTGTCAGGGTTTGGTGGTGCATGCCTTTAATCCTAGTACTCAGGAGGCAGAGGTGAATTTCTGTGAGTTCTTGACCAGCCTGATCCAGGATAGCCTAGTTTATGTAGAGATACCATGTTTCAAAACAAACAAAAAACCAAACCAAACCAAAACAAAACAAAAACCAAAAAAATCCCCCACAAACAAATGAACAACAACAACAACAACAACAACAAAAAACCCAAACAACAACAACCAAAACAAAAAGTAAATGGTATCTGGCTGGGCTTGGTGGTAGATAAGCCTTTAATCAAATTGAAAGTAGAGGCAGGAGGATCTCTGTGAGTTCCAGGGTAGCCTGGTCTATGTAGCAAGCTACAGGCTACATAGTATAACCCTGTCTCAAAATAACAACAACAACAACAAAAAATCTTATAAAGCATTTTATTTTTATTTCCAGCACTCTGGAGGCAGAGACAGATGCGTCTCTGTGAATTCGAGGCCAACTTGGTCTACAGAGCCAATTTCAAGGCTACACAGAGAAATCTTGTCTCATAAAACAAAAACAAACAAAAAGGATGTGATTGAAAACAATCACAAAAAAACCCAAGGTGTTCTTGTTGTGGGAAAGAAAAATCTAAGAACTTAAGCAAATAAAAATTTCTTACAATTCAACCACTCCAAGACAATTATTTGTTCCTGTGTTTTCTGCGGCAATTATTTAAAAAATTTAAAATACAGCAGGGTGGTGGTGGTGCAGGTTTTTAATTTTAACACTTGGGAGGCAGAAGTAGACGATCTCTGGGAGTTCTAGGCCAGCCTGGTCTACAGAGTGTATGCCACGATAACCAGAGCCACACAGAGAAACCCTGTCTCAAATACCAAAAAAAAAAGTTATTTAAAAAATATTATCGGTGGTGGCCCATGCCTTTAATCCCAGCACTCGGGAGGCAGAGGCAGGCGGATCTCTGTGAGTTCGAGACCAGCCTGGTCTACAAGAGCTAGTTCCAGGACAGGCTCCAAAACCACAGAGAAACCCTGTCTCGAAAAAAAAAAAAAGTAAAAAAAATATTATCTATTATGTACATTTTTATGTACGGGTATTTTTGTCTGCATGCCTGTGTACCAGGTGCATTTAGGTGCATTTAGCGTCCACGGAGGCCAGAAGAGGGCATTAGATTTGGGATTACAGATGGCTGTGAGTCACCATGTGAGTACTAGCCGTCGAACTAGCGTCCTTTGCAAGAGTAGCCAGGGTTCTTAACTTCCGAACCAGCCCTCTAGGTCTCCAGCCCCGTTCATTACTATTATTGTGCGTGTAGAGGGGCGTGTTCTCTTGGACAGGGTGTATAGTTTTGAGGACAACTCTGTGGACTCGCTCTTCTTCCACATTGTAGGTATCAGAGATTGAACTCAGGTCCTCAGCATCGCGTGGCAAACGCCTTTACCATTCCGAGGCATCCGGAGGCCTTTGCCACCATTTCTTGTTGTTATTATTTTGGTCCCAAATGTACGCATACTTCTAATTTTTCCCTCAGCCTTGCACACACTCTCAGGCTTCATTTCTTCCCGAAATTTGACTGTGTAGTATTCTAATTTAAAAGAGCCCCACCTATTTAAATTTATCATTCGAAACCACGCCCCCAAGCGGCGACGGCGTTCTGTGAAAGCTTCCTTAGAACGGAAGTGACGTAAAGTGCATGCGCGTGACGGTAAGGCGAGCGCCGAAAAGGCCGGTGCGGTCGGAGGACTGCACTCGCTTCCGGAAGTGGCTGCTTTCTCAGCATGCTGGCCGAGCTCGGATTCATCGGGACCATCGGCGAAGATGACGAGGTGCCGGTGGAGCCCGAGTCGGACTCCGGGGACGACGAGGAGGAGGTGGGAGCCGGCGGACGGATTGGCGGGGGAGGGAGCCGGGAGCGGCTGGGAGGGAGCTGCGGGCGCCAGGCCGTCCTCAGCGTGCTAAGGTGTCCCCAGGCAGGCTGTTTGACCCAGGCTGTGCAGAGGCGACCTCCGCCCCCGAAGTCAGTCTTGCTTCCTGCCCATTCGGGGACGTTGTGTTCCCATCTGTCCATCCAGCCTCCCAGGCGGCAGTCGTAGCATTGGGCGGTGGGGAATGTAGTCTTGACTAGTGGCGAGAAAAGAAAACAAAACGATGTGCCTCACGCTGTCGTCTGCCTGCCTGACATGGCCCTTCGGATGGCCCACGGCCTCTGCGGTCGACTTCCGAGAAAGCAACACTCTAAGGCTCCGCTGCCTCGCACGATGGAGCGGTGAGGTCGTTTTTGACCGTTTGCCCTCCGACCATCCACACTATTCTCTGTGCCGAGTCACACCTGGCCACCTGCAGCCCTCTCTTCGTTTGCAGTTCGGTCAATGTCCCCTTCTAGTCCTCACCTCACCTGGCAGCAGAGTGGGCTTCCCATGACGCGGTCCCGTTGGACCTGCCCCTTCCTCCCAACCCTGCAGCTGCTTCCTCCCGTGACTTTCAGAGTAGGTCAGGCTCTGTCCTTTCTGCCATTGGACGCACAAGCCCTCTTCACGACAGTCCATTCTGCATGCCCCCCTCCCGGTGTGTGTGTTCATGCTTGAAGGTATATATGCACCTGCAGGTGCAGTGTGTGTTTGTGGGGGTGGGGTGGGTACGGACACTGTTGGCAGGCCAAGGGTTAATGCACACCGAGTGTCATTCCTCAGGAGCTGTCCACCTCATTTCTACAGACGCTTCTCTCCGTGGAACCTAGAGCACCAGTTAGGCTAGGCTAGACTACTGACTGTCCACCGACAGGTGTGTTAAAAACCTCCCAGGACAGTTGTAACCTGGACACTTCCTTATAGTCTGCCCATGGTTGCCTTATGTTGCTTTTTTATCCTGCCTGTTGATTTGAACCCAGGGCCTCATACAAGCTAGGCAGGCTCTCCCTGCTGATCTGGGCTCTCAGCTGTGGGTTTCTCCTGGTAGGCCTCCTCCCTTCCCTCTTCCTGGTCTGTTCCTCCGTCTCAGCCTGTTACTTTCCCCTCTCCTCTTTGCAGGGGCCCATTGTGCTGGGCCGCAAGCAGAAAGCCCTTCAGAAGAGCCGTAGTGCTGATTTCAACCCTGACTTCATTTTCACTGAGAAGGAGGGCATGTATGACGGCAGCTGGGCCCTGGCTGATGTCATGAGCCAGCTCAAGAAGAAGGTGAGACTGACGGAGATGCGTTTTGGGTGGTGGACAGTAAATGGGTATGAGGACAGACCTTTATCTCACAGCCTTTTACCTTTATTTTATCTTCAGCAGCTTTTGGAACCCTTTGAAAATGGGTTGTGTAGGTTTGATGGGGTAGGGAGAGGAGGCTCCAAGTACCCCACAGTTCTCATGAATTGCCAATAGTGGAGAACACTGTAAAGTAAGTGGTCTTATTGTAGTTAATCATCAGAAATATATTAGTTTGTCTCCAGGTGGCATTTAGAATATCAGAGATAGCTTACTCTGTTTGATGACAGGGTGAGGGCACTTTAACCTGCTGACCTAACTCTGATCCCTGGAACCCACGTGGCAGAAGGGGAGAACTGAGTTCCACTGGTTGTTTGTTGACCTCCACATGCTCTATGGCTATTGTTTGCCACACCTGCTTCAATAAATAACTGAGCTTATTTTTCCTGTATTTATTAAATGCCCATACATGCTGTAATCTTAGCACAAGAGGTTGAAGTTTGTATGTAAGCGCACTCCATGCATGCAGTGCCCATCGAGTCTAGAAAGGGTGTCAGATCCCCTAGACTAGAACTGAAGTTATATATTTGTGAGCTGCCCTGTGGGTGCTGGGAATAGAACCCCGGTCCTCCAGAAGGGCAGCAGTATTCTTTACTGAGCTGAACTATCTCTAACACTAGGATTGATTTTATTTTTGTGTGTATATGGGTTCCCACGGAGGCTAGAACAGGGAGCTGGATCCCTTAGAGCTGGAGTGGGCTGCCCAATATGGTTGTTGGAAATGGAATTCAAGCCCTATAATTTGAGTAGCAAGTGATCTTAACTGCTGAGCTATCTCTCCAGCCTCTAAAATAGTCTTTAAAAAATGTGTTTGTATTGGTTCTTAGTAATCTAGCTTTTTTTCCTTATTAAGCAATTATTTATTTATTTTGATTTTTCAAGGCAAGGATTCTCTGTGTAGCCTTGGTTGTTATGGAACTCACTTTGTAGGCCAGGCTGGTCTTAAACTCATGGAGATCCTCCTGCCTCTGCCTCCTGAGTGCTGGAATGAAAGGCATACGCCTTTTCATTTTTCAATAAAGTATCTGATGCCTTTTTTAAATTTAATGTTCATGTACTGTGTTTGGATCAAACCTCCTCTTTTAGTTATCAATAGTGTGCATATTAAGTTTTCCAAAATTAGATAAGCCTTAGGATTGTCTAGTAGGGTGACACTCTATAAGCCAGATTGGCCTGAAACTTACTATGTAGCCAAGGCTGGCTTTGACTTCATGACCTCTTGCTTTGGTATCCAGATGTGATAGATTACAGATGTGAGCCACCATGCATACCTAGCTTGGACAATCAGACAACCCTTTTTAGTTTTTCGAGACAAGGTTTCTCTGTGTAGCCCTGACTGTCTTGGAACTCGTCCTGTAGACCAGGCTGGCCTCAAACTCACAGAGATCCCCCTGCCTCTGCTTTCTAAGTGTTGGGATTAAAGGCGCGCGCCACCACCGCCCGGCAGACATTTGAGGCCTGGCCCTGTGACATACTCGTCGGTGTCCTTCTACATACATGTTTTCCTTTTCCTGTCTTGATTTCATCTGCAGAGGGCAGCCACCACCCTAGACGAGAAGATTGAGAAAGTGCGGAAGAAAAGGAAAGCAGAGGTGAGAGTGAAATCTGGCTGCTGGTGGTGGTCGATGAGCTCTGGGCTGTGTCTTTGGCCTCACTGAGAGTGGTGGGTGGCAGGGACAGTCTGGGTGTTTATTACTCTTCGTTGCCCAGCCGCACAGCCTGTCCTGGCTATTGAACTCAGTATGGCTTCTCTTAGATTCTGAATTTTCTGTGAAGTAGTCACCTCTACTTTATTTTTCCCCAGGAAAAGGAAGCCAGGTCTGGGAAGGTGGAGGAGAAAGAAGGCAGGGCGAGCAGTGACCCGAAGGGGCAGGAGGATCTGGGAGGGAATGAGGCAGACTCCAAGGACGAAGACTCTGAGACCGACTACTCCTCTGGGGATGAGGAGGTCCTCACCAAAGCAGGTAGGCTGATGTCGAGCATGCCCCATGGCTCTGTGGGAGCTGTATCGTCTCCCCACAGTGCCAGATGCCCCACCGTTGGTTCTCTCTTCACTTGACACTGTCCGGTGCTTATCCTTTGCAGGCAGCTGCTTCTTTCCTTATCCTCAGCTCTGTGCAGTGCCTGTTCTACAACTCACCTGCTTGGGGTGACTCAGGTGCACTAGGTCCAGCCATGTATTGGGGGTCAATGAGCATTTTGGTAGAACTCACTAACGTGTCAGCCTTTTGTTGAGAGCCTACTGCTGTCTGCACTGTACTGACCAGGCTAGGGTCTTGTCTGTTATAATGGAGTAGTTTTGCTATGTGACCACATGGTGTCCTTATCTGTGAAAGGAGGATGGGAGATCAGCCTTCCCAGACGTCCGTGGACAGCACTGAGGCCATAGGAAGAAGAGGCAGGGGTAGGTTACCAAGGGCCATGCTCACTGCTGTGTTTTTCCCGCAGACACACTCAAAGTGAAGGAGAAGAAGAAGAAGAAGAAGGGCCAGGTAAGCCTGGGTGTGAGGCCATTGGGCAGTTCGCTTTCCCAGCCTGAAAGGACACGCAGGCTTGGGTGGCTTTGCTAAGTTCTCTTCTGCTGTCTGATCTGGTGCAGGAAGCAGGAGGATTCTTTGAAGATGCATCTGAGTATGACAAAAGCCTCACCTTCCAGGACATGAATCTGTCCCGGCCCCTCCTGAAGGTAGTAGCTTTGGCAATGGGGGTTGGTTCTTTTTTTTTTTTTTTTTTTTTTTTTTTGGTTTTTCGAGACAGGGTTTCTCTGTGGTTTTGGTTTTTTTTTTTGTTTGTTTGTTTGTTTTTTTTGGTTTTTCGAGACAGGGTTTCTCTGTGGTTTTGGAGTCTGTCCTGGAACTAGCTCTTGTAGACCAGGCTGGACTCGAACTCACAGAGATCCACCTGCCCCTGCCTCCCAAGTGCTGGGATTAAAGGCGTGCGCCACCACCGCCCGGCGGGTTGGTTCTTTTTTGATTGATTTAATTCTCTCTGTGTGCATGATGTGCTCATGTGAAATATCTGCATGTGTGTGTGCTGGTGCCTGTGGAAGTAAAGAGGTTCATTGGAATCCCTGAAGCTGGAGTTACAAGTGATTGTGAGCTGCCGTAGGTGCTGGCAACCAACTTCAGATCTTCTCAAGAGCAGCAAGTACTCTTAACTGCTGAGCATACATTTTAGATGCCCATTCATTTTGGACAGGGTTTCATAGTCCAGGCTTGCTATGAACTTACTGTGTAGCCAAGGTGGGCTTTGAACTCCTGATCCTCCTGCCTTCATCTCCCAAGGACTGGGATGCACAACCAACTGATAATTATGGGTTGATTCTTGCAGTAGTCCCCATGTATGGTCCTCGTATTCCTCTTTGACTTGGCTCCGCTGCAGAGAGCCCTCTGGCGCAGATTCCGCCAGCTCTTAGGGCCTTTCACTTGGGATAAAAGCCCAGGTCCTCATGCTGACGTACAGACTTGTTTCTCTTCTGATCCTTTTTTTTTATAAATTTTTTTTTTTTTTTATAAATTTTTTTTTTTTTTTTTTTTTTGGTTTTTCGAGACAGGGTTTCTCTGTGGTTTTGGAGCCTGTCCTGGAACTAGCTCTGTAGACCAGGCTGGTCTCGAACTCACAGAGATCCGCCTGCCTCTGCCTCCCAAGTGCTGGGATTAAAGGCGTGCGCCACCACCGCCCGGCTCTTCTGATCCTTTTTGAGGACAGTTGTAGCACTCTTCTTTTTTGTACTTCCTGTTCCCTCTGTTTGGAAGACTCTTCCTCCAGAAGTCTTTTGGGGTGTTTAGTCACCCCATTGGGGTCAGTGAATCAGTGACTTGCATTTCTTCCTGCTTGTCTCCAGCTCCTATACGACTGCTTTTATTAGTCTCTATAGAATGGGTGTTTGATTTTGGTCTGTTTCTTTTTGTTGCTTCCCAAAGCAAGGCTTTTCTTTCTCCTGCTGTCCTGGGTGCAGCTGGTGCCTTAGGCTCTGGAGGGAAGGTACCCAGGAAGTTGTGTCCCTTGCTGTTTGCTATGACTCCCTCCCTTTCCACCTACCCTGTCTGACTAACTTTTCTCCTCAGGCGATTACAGCCATGGGCTTCAAGCAGCCGACCCCGATCCAGAAGGCGTGCATCCCTGTGGGTCTTCTGGGAAAAGACATCTGTGCCTGTGCGGCCACCGGGACAGGTGACAGGGTAGGCGGGGCAGGAGGCCAGAACACACTTGGCTTTTTAAAGATTCATTTTATTTTAAACATGAGTGTTTTGCTTGCATGTATGCATATGTACTTTGTGTGCAGGCTTGTGCAGGCCAGAAGAGGGTGTTGTATGCCCTGTAACTGGAGTAGTAGACTGTAAACCGTTATGTGGATGCTGGGAACCCAACCCAAGAGTAGCAAGTCCTAACCACTGAGCCATCTCCCTCTGCTTGCCTTTTTGCACTATAGAAAAAGTTTATAAAGCCAAATGTGGTGGGCTACATAGAAAGACTATCTTAAGAAGAAAAAAATCTGGCTGGTGTGGTGGGGGTGCACCTCTTCAGTCCCATCACTCGGGAGGCAGAGGTAGGAGGATCTCTGAGTTTGAGGGCAGCTACACAGGGAAAGCCTGTTCCGAAAAACAAAAACAAACAAACAAACAAACAAAAAACAGAAAAAAATCCGTAGAAATCTGTACTCAATTGGTGATTTGGTGGAGTGTTTTTTGGCAGGGGGACGACACAGGATTTTTCTGTGTAACAGTTCTGGCCATCCTAGAACTCTGTAGACCGCCCTCACTGCCCACCTGGCTGTCCCACCACTGCCTGGTGATTTTTTTGTTGGTGGGGGGTGGTTTCAAGACAGGGTTTCTCTGTTTAACAGCTCTAGCTGTCTTGTAGACCAGGCTGGCTTTGAACTCACAAATATTCACCTGCTTCTGCCTCCCAAGTGCTGGGATTAAAGGCGTGCGCCACCACTGCCTGGCTTCTGCCTGGAGACTTTTGTTGTTAAAATTATTTTATTTTTAGCTGGTGTGGTGGAGCACGTCTTTAATTCCAACCTTTGGAAGGCAGAGGCAGGTGGATCTCTGATTTGGAGCCCAGCCTGGTCCACAAAGCAAATTCCAGGACAGCCAGAGCTGTTACACAGAGATACCCTGTCTCAAAAAAAAAAAAAGGAAAAATTTATTTTATTTTAAATTATGTGTATGTCTGTAGGTATGTGTTCATGTGGGTGCAGGTGCCCCCAGAATCCAGAAGAGAATGACAGGTCCCCTGAAGCCAGACTTAGCAGCAGTTGGGAGCTGCTGGCTTGGTTCCTGGGAACTGTGCTCCTCCTCTAGAAGAGCAACATTCACTTTTAACCATGAAGCCAGCCCTTCAACTGGAGACCTTCACAGCCTTTATAGCTATGGGATGCCAGTTTGTCTTCCTATGCTCATGCTGTAGAATGTTGAATTTTGGGACTGGGGAGGTGACTCAGAATTGAAAAGCACTGGCTACTTTTGCAGACAACCAAAGTTTGGTTCCCAGTACCCATTTGGCAGCTTAACAACCACCTATGACTACAGTGCCAGGGAATCAGACACCTGATCTCTACTGGCCTCCATGGTACCAGGCACATACATACAGGCAAAATTCTCATACACATATAAAATGTATAAACAGGTAAGTGTTGGGGTTGGTGAGCGAACTTAGTGGTTAAGAACAGGGGCTATTCTTCTAGGGGACCAGGTTCAATTCTCAACCCCCACATGGCAGTTTATAGCTGTCTCTAATTCCAATTCCAGAGGATTTCGTGCCCCTGTTTGGTCTCTGTAGGCACACATGTGGCATGCATTCACAGGTATATACATACATGTAGATAAACAAATCTCTAAAATAATAAATATCTAAGTCTCTCAGAACGTTGAGCCTTGTTTCTGGCATCCATTGGTGTTGGGATGGGGGCAGGATGACAGTGGGTCCTTTGGAGAGCAACTAGCCTGGTAACAGCTGAGCCACCTCTCCAGCCCAGTTAATCTTTTTTTTTTTTTTTTTTAAAGATTTATTAGATTTATTTATTGTATTACAGTATTCTGTCTACATGCATGCCTGCAGGCCAGAAGAGGGCACCAGATCTCATTACAGATGGTTGTAAGCCACCATGTGGTTGCTGGGAATTGAACTCAAAACCTTGAGATGAGCAGGCGGTGCTCTTAACCACTGAGCCATCTCTCCAGCCCCCCCAGTTAATCTTCATGTCCTTCTCTTGATACTGTTTGGCATCAGGAAAACACTTGCATGCATAAGGCATGTTCCCGTAGGCAGAGATGCGGGTTTCTGTATTTAGGTGGAACCAAAGCATGGAAGGTGCTGAACCTGCTCTCTGCTCTCCTCCCTCTAGGCAAAACTGCAGCCTTTGCATTGCCTGTCTTGGAGCGTCTGATCTACAAGCCCCGCCAGGCTGCGGTCACTCGAGTGCTGGTGCTGGTCCCTACCAGAGAGTTGGGCATCCAGGTACACTCCGTCACCAAGCAGCTGGCCCAGTTCTGCAGCATCACTACCTGCCTGGCTGTGGGTAAGTGAGGGCCACTGCGAAACACAATGTGATGCATGGAGAATAAGGTGTGTTTCACCCCACCCCCAGTGTCAGGAAAAGACCCTTTTGTTGATTGGATCCACCTAAAAATCAGTTGACGTATTTTCATAGTGGATAGAGGCAGGGGAAGACATTTCATTAAGATTTAACTCTTTTTGTTTTGTTTTGTTTTATATTTTTGAGGTAAGGTTTCATTCTATAGCTCAGATTGGCTTAAAACTGTGTAGCTCAGGTTGGCCTCAAACATAGCAGCCCTCCTGCCTAACTTTCCTGCTACTAGTGAGATTCCAGGTATGAGCCACCACACTCAGCAGGACTTAGACTCTATAGTTTGTGGAGTTGGGGACAGAGTCTAGGGCCTTTCGCATGATACTGCGTCACTGAACTGTAGAGTTGGTCTGGTGGTTCAGAACACTGAGTTTCAGTTCTCTGCCTCCACGTGGTAACTCACAGCTATCTGTAACTTAAGTTCCAAGGGATCTGACATTTTCTTCTGACCTCTGAGGGCATCAGCACCAGGCATGCATATGGTACACATAACACATACAGGCAAAAGACTCATGCGTATAATACAGTGAAACAGACCTTTGAAAAAGCCTGGTGTGTGGTGCACACCTTTAATCCCAGCACTCAGGAGGGAAAGGCAGGTAGATCTCTGTGAGTTGGAGGCCAGCCTGGTCTACAGAGGGAATTCCCCAGACAGCTGCACAGTAAGACCGTGTCCACAAACCCAAAGAAGACTTAACCTTGAGAAATAAAATTCAGCATTGGGGATAGAGGTCCTCGGTAGAGGGCTTGTGTAGTTTCTACCAGTCTCTGGGATCCATTCCTAACACACAGACAGTATTATTTTCCATAAAATATGGTAATTCTCGTACTTGGGATGATGAGGTAGAGTCATTGCCAGCCTGGGCTACAGGGTGAGACTCTGTCTCAAACCAGGAAAGAAAAAAAAAAGAATGACGAGACTTTAGACTTTTTCTTGTTACTGAACCTTATTGTGAATAATAGTGATTTGGGAGGATGTTCCTTGGTGAGGTCCCAGTGTTATCTAGTCTCAGACTGTCTTATTCCCTGTGTGTGCTGTACATTTGGCGTGAGCCCCAGCAGATGACACTGATGACTGACTGACCAGGCCGTCCACTGTGGTCTGCTCTCTGCAGGTGGCCTGGATGTGAAGTCTCAGGAAGCTGCTCTCCGGGCAGCACCAGACATCCTCATTGCCACACCTGGCCGGCTCATCGACCACCTTCACAACTGCCCTTCCTTTCACCTGAGCAGCATTGAGGTGCTCATCCTGGATGAGGCTGACAGGTGGGCCTGAGGTGCAGGGCCTGGGGGTCCTGCACTGTCACCCTGTGGTACTCTAAGGCTCTTGGTCACCGGCATGTAACACCATTTAACCGTCCACACTGGATCTCTGTCCTGTTTAGGTCAGGTTTCCATGCGTATGCATGTGTGCTATCTCCCCACCCCTTCCTCCTTTTTCCCCTCTCTGGAGTCAGCTGCTTAAGAGGTAGGAGAGGTCTTTCAGGAATAGTGCTGCATGCCTTTAATCCCAGCACTTGGGATGCTGAGGCAGAAAGTTTGAGCTAAGCTCAGAATACACAGTAAGTTCCAGATCAGCCTGGACACAGAGTGAGACCTTGTCTCATAAAAAGGTTAAGTAATGTGAGCTCTACCACTTCCCAGTGTTGGAGAATGGGACTGAGACTCTTGGAACAAATCTTTTTCTTGTCTGTGCCTGGGAATAAGGATGGCATCCACGCAGGACACTACAGGGAGCAATGCAAGCAAGCCAGCATAGCTTCCACAGGCCATCGCCAGGGCCGCTCCTCCATGTGTCCGCCCTCCACACCTCCAGCTTCTCTCTTGCTCCTTTGCTTGCTGACTCCTACATGTCACAGTTGGACCAGTGATGGAGGTCAATTGGGCGGATGGTTCACCCTCACTGTGAATCTTGGAAGAACTGAGCCACGCCTTACATGTGCCTCTCCTCAGCTCAGCCGAAGGCAGTCCGGTCTTCCCAGCTGTTCAATTCTGTGTGTTTCACATCTGTGGTACACCCATTGGGAAATCCTTAGCACCCACCGTGGGGCTCTTCACAAAGCACTATCTCCTTAACCTGCTTCAAGCTCCTCTAAGTTCTTACCCAGCAGTCTTGTCCCTAGGATGGCTTATCAGTCGAGTCACTGGGACACAACCAGACAAATGCAGAGAGCAAGGCTGGGGATATTCTGGATGGAGACCAAAGATGTGTGATCACCAACTGCAACACAGAAGTATTTTGGGAACAGTGAAAGAGATTCGGTCTTGCCCAAACACTCACATGTTTGACACTTTGGTTATATAGGAGCAGGTTAATCAGTAGTATATGCTGGGACATTTGGAATAAGTGATCATGATCTCAGTAACTTGCAGAATAGGAGGGTGGAGGTAGCAGCGATGACAGGGTAAACATGAGTCCTTGGCCTATGTGATGCCGTGACCCTCATTCTTGACAGAAGAGCTGCTCTTCAGCCCCTCTGTCCCCTCTTCCAGAATGCTGGATGAATATTTTGAGGAGCAGATGAAGGAGATCATTCGAATGTGTTCCCACCATCGCCAGACTATGCTCTTCTCAGCCACCATGACAGATGAGGTGGGTGTGCCTAGTGGCATGCAGAGGATCCCAGCTGGGCAAACCCTCTTCCCTTGTTCTCCCACCTCTCCGATCTGTGCAGCTCTGACCCTGTACTTGGCAGGTGAAAGATCTGGCTTCGGTCTCCTTAAAGAACCCTGTGCGGATATTTGTGAACAGCAACACAGACGTAGCTCCCTTTCTTCGGCAAGAGTTCATACGGATCCGGCCTAACAGGGAAGGGGATCGGGAAGCCATTGTGGCAGGTAAAGGCTCAGGGTAGGACTGAACAGGGTGGCCATCTGCACTTCTCTTTGTCCTTCAGCCACCTCCATCCATTCTCCTGAGCTCAGACAGCAGCATTGCCTGTCACCCAGCCTGCTGCCTCCCATTTCCCCCACTCCATGATGTTGACCACACTTGAGAGTTGGCGTCTCTGTCTTTGTCTTGGCTTGTGCAGTCTGCCCAGTGCTGGCTCACTCTTCTCCCTTCAGCTCTACTGATGAGAACGTTCACCGACCACGTGATGCTCTTCACCCAGACTAAGAAGCAGGCCCACCGCATGCACATTCTTCTGGGGCTGTTGGGGCTGCAGGTGGGCGAGCTCCACGGCAACTTGTCACAGACACAGCGACTGGAGGCCCTCCGGTAACACTCAGGGTGCTGCTCTCTTGGGAAGGCCTGGGGAGCTTGTTATCAAGGGAATTGGACCCTGGGGATTGTGACAGGGAGCACAAACAGCACAATGCCTGTTAGAAGTCTTGCTCAAGACCCAGTGTTACATTCCCAGCTTCTTTTCCTTGTTCCATTTGCACCATAAATTAAAATATATGATGAGCCACACACTGCTGCTTGGACTCTATGAGGATTTAATGATAATTTTATTTTATTTATTTATTTATTTTGGCTTTTCAAAACAGTGTTTCTTTGTGTAGCTCTGACTGTCCTAGAACTCACTATGTAGACCAGGCTGGCCTCAAACCTGGAGCTCCACCTGCCTCTCCCTCCCGAGTGCTGGGATTAAAGGTGTGTGCCACCACCGCAGAGCTCCAACTTTTTTATTGTATTTCTTTTTATTTATTTGTGCTTGGGTGTGTGCCATAGTGTCAGGATTACTTGCAGGAGTCAGTTCTCGCCTTCCACCATCTGGGTCCTTAGGCTTAGAAGCAGGTACCTTAACCTGCTGAGCCATCTCATGGTATTGGGCTCAGGTAGCTTATTGAATATCTCTGTGCTCTTTCTAGGCGCTTTAAGGATGAACAGATTGACATCCTGGTGGCCACAGACGTTGCCGCCCGTGGGCTTGACATCGAAGGTGTGAAAACAGTGAGTGCAATTTCTGCTGCTTACCGTTGGTAGGAGTCCTGCCTTGCTGGCCTGCCCACCACACCTCACTGATGTTTGCTCTGATGTCCAGGTGATCAACTTCACCATGCCCAACACTGTCAAACACTATGTGCACCGGGTGGGGCGAACTGCACGTGCTGGCAGGGCTGGACGCTCTGTCTCCCTGGTGGGAGAAGAGGAACGGAAGATGCTGAAGGAGATTGTGAAGGCTGCCAAGGCTCCAGTGAAGGCACGGCTCATCCCCCAAGGTTAGGAGCACAAGGTGCTGGGCTACCCAAGAGCTCTGCAGTCGACACCTCCTGAGTCTTCTGGACAGGCCTCCTCCACACCTTGGGTGTCAGTGTGTGTGCCAGGGAATGATTATAGATGGTAAATGTAGGGTCCAACTCATCAGAACTTCCTTAGAAGTTAAGAGAGGCCTCTGTGTCATCAACGCCCCTTTCCTGTTGGTAGGCGGGAAGGTGAGGTTGGTACTCACTCCTTTTTGTTTGTTTTGGTTTTTGAGGTAGAGTTTCTCTGTATAACAGCTCTGGCTGTCCTGGAAATCACTTTGTAGACCATGCTGACCTCAAACTCACAGAGATCCACCTGCCTCCGTCTCCTGGGTGCTAGGATTAGTGATGTGTGCCACCATGCCTGACTTTGGCTTACCTGTAGTGATGCTGCAAACTTGAGTCCGCTTGTTGGAATCAGTAAGAATAATGAAATCTGTAATCCAGGAGCTCATCCATGTCCGTATTGGGGCAGGGCCTTCAGTGTCTCCTCTATTTATAGATGCCTTTTTTTTCTAGTTTCCTTTTAATTTACTTTGAGATTTTGTTTTTATTTTATGTGTATGGGTTTTTTGCTTGCATGTATGTCTAGGTAACACATGTATATGATGTTCTAGGAGGCCAGAGAGAACTGCAGTTACAGATGATTGTGAGCCACTTGTGGGTGTGGAAACCAGCTCAGGTCCTTGAAGACCAGTCAGTGCTCCTCCAGCCCCCTTTTTTCCCATTTCATTTTAGGTTGTCAGTCAGGAAATAGCTCCTGCTGTGTGCTCAGTTTTAGTGCTGCTGTCCCAGTAGCCAGGAATTGAGCAGGGAACGGAACAGCTGGTGTGAGAGTCAGTGAGTTGATAATCAGTGTGGCTGAGGGTGACGGGAGGAGAGGGGCCTGTTTAGAAACACTACTCAGAGCAGGGTGTGGAGTGATGCCCATACTCCCAGTGCTTGGGAGCTGTAGGCAGAAGATGAGGAGTTCAAAGCTATTCTCAGCCACACAGCAATTAAGAGGCCAGTCTCAACTACATAATGCTCTCTTAAAAAACGACTGCTTAGGGCTGGAGAGATGGCTCAGTGGTTAAGAGCATTGCCTGCTCTTCCAAAGGTCCTGAGTTCAATTCCCGGCAACCACATGGTGGCTCACAACCATCTGTAAAGAGGTCTGGTGCCCTCTTCTGGCCTGCAAGCATACACACAGACAGAATATTGTATTCATAATAAATAAATAAATATTTAAAAAAAAAAAAAAAAAAAACAAAACGACTGCTTAGCAAAGGCCTCTGAGCAGCTGGCTCTGAGCTAAGTCCAGGCTGACAAAGTAAGGTGGCCATGAGCCAGCCCTCTGAGGATTGGCTCCCTGACTAAGCAACAGCTCTGGGCAGGAATAAACTTGGTGTGTGAGTGAAGGAAGGGAAGTCAGGGAACCAGGACACAGTGAGCTCCAGTAGGTGGGGCCATTCTGAAACACTGGCAGTTCATTCGAAGAGGAACAGGAAGCCATGGGGGTGGTTACAGGGTGGCTTTTGTTGTAGTTTTAATCTTTGTGTTTGTGGGTGGATGACGTGTGTGTGTGGGGGTGTGTGTAGGGGGCACATGTGTGTGTCGTGGTGCATTCCTAGAGTCAGTGGACAACCTGCGGTCTTGGCTTCACTTTCTACCTTATGTAAGACAGGTCTCCTGTACATGTCAAACTAGTTGGCCTTTAGGATCTGGCGACTCTGATTTTACTTCCCATCTGCCTGTAGGAGCAATTGGGATCACAGATGTGTGTTTTTGTACCTCACTTTATATGGGTTCTGGAGATCTGAACTCGTGTCTTCACCCTCGTGTGGCATCTCCCCAGCCCTTGTTAACTTTTGAGATGAGTTCTGGTTCTGTTGGGCTCGTCTGGTCCAGACTCCTGGGCCTAAGCAGGTCTCTCTGCTTCCTGAGTAACCTGGGATACAGGCCAGCATCACATGGCCTTGTTCTTAGTGGGAGGTATTCAGGAAGTTCTGTGTCAGTAAGTAGGCGTCTGTATTATACTCACAAGCTGCCAAGTAATCGCCCTCAGTTTTATTCTTTTTTGTTTTTGTTTTATTTGTTTTGGTTTTGGTTTTCTCGAGACAGGGTTTCTCTGTAGCTTTGGTGCCTGTCCTGGAACTAGCTATGTAGACAAGGCTGGCCTTGAACCCACAGAGATCCGCCTGCTTCTGACTCCCGAGTGCTGGGGTTAAAGTCGTGTGCCACCACCGCCTAGCTTCTCAGTTTTTTTTTTTTTGGTTTTTCGAGACAGGGTTTCTCTGTGGTTTTGGAGCCTGTCCCGGAACTAGCTCTTGTAGACCAGGCTGGTCTCGAACTCACAGAGATCCGCCTGCCTCTGCCTCCCGAATGCTGGGATTAAAGGCGTGCGCCACCACCGCCCGGCTCTAGCTTCTCAGTTTTATTCTTTATTCAATTCTTGTAAGATGTTATCCTCAAATTCCGGGACAAGATTGAGAAAATGGAGAAGGATGTGTATGCGGTGCTGCAGCTGGAGGCAGAGGAAAAAGAAATGCAGCATTCAGAGGCCCAGGTGAGACTGGGTGGCCGTCTCCCTACCTCTGCTACAGCAGTGGCTGCTGCAGCTCTGCCACAGTGTCCTCATGCCCACCCCACAGATAGACACAGCAAAGCGGCTCTTGGAGAAGGGAAAGGAGACGGCAGACCAGGAGCCTGAGAGGAGCTGGTTCCAGACCAAAGAAGAGAGGAAGAAGGAGAAGAGTGAGTGCTGAATGTTGGTGGGGGAATTGCTCGCCATGCAAACCTAAGGACCTGGGGCTGGAGAGATGGCTCAGTGGTTAAGAGCACTGTCTGCTCCTCCAGAGGTCCTGAGTTCAATTCCCAGCAACCACATGGTGGCTCCAAACCATCTGTAAAGAGATCTGGCACCCTCCTCTGGCGTGTGGGTATAAATGGAGGCAGAAAGTTGTATACATAATAAATAAATCTTTAAAAAAAAAAAAAAAAAAAAAACCTAAGGACCTGAGGCTGAGTCTCTAGAACGCCTCACAGCTTTTAAAATTAAAATGGCAGCAGGCTTCTTTATCATCTGAGTAGATTATAACGTGACTTTTCCCTGCTAAAGGACAGTGAAAGTTCTTCCAATTTTATTCTTTTTTGTTTTTGTTTTATTTGTTTTGTTTTGGTTTTGGTTTTCTCGAGACAGGGTTTCTCTGTAGCTTTGGTGCCTGTCCTGGAACTAGGTCTTGTAGACCAGACTGGCCTCGAACTCACAGAGATCTGCCTGCCTCTGCCTCCCGAGTGCTGGGATTAAAGGTGTGCGCCACCACTGCCCGGCCCCACATTTTTTTTTTTAAATGGGTTCTAGGTGCCTGGGTTTACCTTTAATCTACTTGTGGATGGATCTCTGTGAGTTTGAGTTTACATAGTGAGTTCCAGGCAGGCGAGGGCTACATAGACCCTTTGTCAAAAAGCCAGTTTAAAAAAAAAAAAAGTTGGTTTTAGGTATTAAATTCAGGTCTATATTCTTTTAAATTCATATTTATTCTGTCACAGTTTCATTGTATATATTTGGATCATACCCTCCTCTACTGTTCCCTCCTGCTTTGAGGTCTGCTTTTTGTGGCTGCTGCATTTAATTAGGTCACTGGCTAGAGCATGGATGGGGGCTATTCCCTTGGAACTGGGGCAACTTGCCAGTGGCTGGCTGCACCACTGAGGAATCAGACTTCCCCTCTCAGCAACCATTAACTCACCAGCCCCTCTTCCTGTGCCATGATTCTTAACTGGTAGACACTTTTCTACACGGGTGTCGGTCTCCCTAGTTAGTTTTCATCTTAAGCTTTAAGGACATAATGAAACCCAGCACTCTGTCCTCACTTTTCTACACGGGTGCAGTCTCCCTAGTTAGTTTTCATCTTAAGCTTTAAGGACATAATGAAACCCAACACTCTGTCCTCACTCCAGTTGCCAAGGCTCTGCAGGAGTTTGACTTGGCCTTAAGAGGAAAGAAGAAAAGAAAGAAGTTTATGAAGGATGCCAAGAAAAAGGGGGAGATGACGGTGAGTGGCCTCCCTCTGGAGTTAGGTACCATGCAGCACTGGTCTGTTCTGTGCTCATCCCTCACTCTGCCCCCAGCCAGAGGAGAGGTCCCAGTTTGAAATCCTCAAGGCACAGATGTTTGCAGAGCGGCTGGCCAAGAGGAACCGCAGAACCAAGCGAGCACGGGCAATGCCTGAGGAAGAGCCTGCAGCAGGTCCTGGTAAGAGACTCATTCTACCTGACATCCTCATCATGGCAGGAGTCGTCGGTGGGGATATGGTGGTGGCCAAGCTTTGGAGAAAGTGGGATCTATTGGTGTATACGGCCTTTCACTGGCTTTGGAATCCTCACCTAGAGCTTCAAGGGACTTAACAGCTTCCAAACCCATTTTCTCTGTGCAGCCAAGAAGCAAAAGCAGCAGAAGAAGTCTGTGTTTGATGAAGAACTCACCAACACGAGCAAGAAAGCCTTGAAACAGTATCGAGCTGGGTAGGGTTTTAAGTGTTCCTTAGCCCTTGGTATGCAACAAACTGAGGTGGCTGCATCCTTGCCCACTTCCAGCTCTCCTAGCTAGAGCTTTATAATGCCGTGAGTAGGGTGCTTCTCTGCCCCCAGGGCGCAGGAGCAGAAGAGGTATTCCTTGTGAGTTCCCTGATCTAGATGATCTCAGTCTAGGCTGGGTAAGGAAGGCCTCTTCCTGCTGATCTTAAACTGGTGGCTGGCTTCCAGAAATGTGTATTGTTTTGTAGAAGCCCATGGGACCTGACTCCGAGGCACTGAAACTCATATGGCTGCACCCATCCCACCTATGCTGCCCTTTCTGTGAAGCTGAGATGGGTGACGTCACTCACATGCTCCAGTCTGCTCATCCCACATTTCATCTCTTACAGCCCTTCTTTTGAAGAGAGGAAACAGTTGGGTCTGTCTCGCCAGAGAAGAGGGAACTTCAAATCTAAGTCCAGGTAATGTTGCATTGTGGAGGGCAGAGGTCCATACCCATGGGGCTGGAGAAGCAAGCAAACGCAGAACTACTCCTCCCTTCTGGCTTTAATTTTGTTGTTTTTCTTTATAGGTATAAGAGAAAGAAGTAACCCAGTGGCATGAAGAAATTGGTGGGACAATTTTATATCCCTTCCCTGTGGGAAGTCATCTTGTCTTGGTCTGTTTTTTTCCATTTGTAAAACAATAACAACAACAAAATCTCTTGAACAAGCTATTTGTGTATTTGGTGTTTTAAAGATGTTGGCTGAATTTCTATCTATCTAGGATCTGTTTCCTAGTGTTTTGTCCTGTCTCCTTTTTTAAATTTTGAGAGTGTCTCAACTGTGTATAGCCCAGGCTAGCTTGAAACCTACTATTCAGGCCTTATACTTGGATTAAAGGTATACACTGCCATGCCTGGCTGTGGATCCCTTTCTGATTAACTTTCCTGACATTTCAAATGCAAGAAGTAATTTTGAGTTCGAACTCCCTTCCCTCAGTTTGGAAACGACCAGTTCTCCGGCTGCACATACCCTGAGCCCATGCATACTTGCCAATGTAGGGTTTAGAAAATCAAGGCTTACACTGGGTGGTGGTGGCGGCACACACCTTTAATCCCAGTACTCGGGAGGCAGAGGCAGGCGGATCTCTGAGTTCGAGGCAAGCCTGGTTTACAGAGCGAGTTCTACGACAGGCTCCAAAGCTACACAGAGAAATCCTGTCTTGTCTTGAAAAACAAAACACACACACACACACAAATAAAGGCTCACCTGGTCTGGTGCTGGGCTGTGGTTCAGACCAGACTATGCCTTTGGCAGAAAGAGCCCCATGTTAAAATCCAGGTGCAGGGGACAGGTGAGAAGGCTTAGCCAGTAAAGGCAAGACTGATGACCTGATCTCCATCCTGGGGACCCACAATAGAAAAAAAAACATCATCTCCTTCCAACACGCAGACCACCCAACCATAAACAATAAATCAATGTGTTCTAAACAGTAAAGTGCAGAACTCTATTAGGAATATCTACTGGTGTGTAGACTGAGTGAACTCATGAGACATCTGCTATATGCTGAAGAATGTCTTACCATAGACATAGAATGTCTTACCACCAGCTAAATGACCCTCACTACAAGAAGTGACGCATGCTTCACCATAGTATCCTACCCACAATTCTACGGCCACCCAAGTTGTTACTGAAAGTTAGGAAGATAGACAAGCCACTGGGGTGGTGGTGAAACACAGCTGAAGCCCTAGGTTCGTCAGTTACCAGTAGAGTAAAAACCAATCACAGATAAGAGTCCACTGATTTTTTTTTCAATCATTGATTTTATTAATTGGCATTATAGGATAAAGTGCATAGTAAAGACAAAAAAAAGGAAACATATTTACGAAAGGGGCTTTTGTGATCAATATTAGAAAGGACCTGAGATGGCTAAATTTGTTCTAAGGAACACTGGACAGAGGTGCAGATGCAGGCCTGGGACCGGAGCCTGCAGAAGCTGCTGGCATGCTAACCCTGCCCAGGCAAAGGCTGCAAGGGAGGGTGCTGGGACAAAGACTCACAGGAGGTGCTGCTGACACTTGAGTGTGCAAATAGCACCACCACCAAACCTCTCCTACAGAGGCCAAGAGACACACATACCACCCTCGCTATTTGAGTGCCAGTTTCAGGAGGGTGCAGGGGCCACTCAGCCTATGCCTACTGTGGAAGCCCCACCTCCAGGGACCCCACCAGGGATGGAAACTATGTAACTGGGTCAAGGGAGTTGAGTGGGTCACAGGCCTCCATCTCCAGAAGGGCGGGAGCCCAGGGAGTAGGATGCCAGAATTCTTGTGCTCCTTGGGTAAGTCGTTCCTAAAGCTCTGGGCTGCTGTTACAACAATGGAAATTAGTCTGCAAGTTAAGGCTTGGCCATGAGAAGCAGCGCACCCTGGGAGCACGCAGAAGGGCTGACCATGCCAAGACCCAGTTACCCTAACAGCCTCAGGTGAGGCCAGATGTTCCCAGGAGTCCTGCTTGCTGCAGCAGAGGAGGTGAGAACTGTGGGCTCTGCTTAGAGCTGGAGGTAAAGTGCTTATTCTAGCGCAGGGGTTCATCTAGAATCACGTGGGCAAGCCCTAAAAGTGGATCCTTAAACAAGTGCGAAGAGTGAAGGATACTAACAAACTGGTTCCTCTGCAGGGGAGCCAACCCTGGCTCTGAGGTTGCAGGGCAAAAGGCATTGGGGTGCCATCTTCTACATCATCCTGCGGATCTCCTCAAAGTTCATCAGGTTGTTGGCTGTGTCTGACCAGGCAGGGTACTGGGCTCCATCCATCTCAGGGGCCAGCTGGTTGCTCCTCACCAGAGTATGATTTTCACCGCCAATCACCTCCTTGCACTCAGGACAGGTGCTCCTCTGCATGGCTCCCCCACACTCAGTGATCACATAGATGTGGCCATTGGGGCACTTGAACCAGTGGCCACGAGAAACACCCAAGGCCGTTACAATCTGCACCCGCTCTTCCTCTGAGATGCCCAGGCAAGAGCAGGGAAGTGTGCTTTTCAGAGCATCCATCTTTTTCTGCACAAGCTGTTCGTCTTCCTGGGTGAACTTACATGTTTTTTCCAGAATATTCCGGATCTTGGAGACCTCTTCTGCTATGCTGCCTTTCACCTTCTCCTCTGCCATCTTACAGCGTATCAGGAGGGTCACAAGATAAGTGAGCCTCTGGATTTCACTCTGGAGGTCGCTCAATTCCTGGCTGCTGAAGCTCAGGCGCTTCCTGGCCAGCCACTCATAGACCTGTTCGAGTCGAGTCCTCACTTTCTGACGTTCTAAGTAATACACCTTTTCCAGGGACCCCTCCAGATTGGCCAAGTGGTCGTAGAAGCTGATGGAATTTTCCACAAAGCCCAGGTCCTTCACTGACAGGTTTTTCTGGGCCAGCTTCTCTTGGAGCATCAGGAAAATTTCAGGTTGCAGCTGGCGGAACAGAGTCTTGCTCTCCAGCAGGGCCTTAAGTTGTTCCTGGCTGGCTGCAATCTCCCCTGCAGAGCCCTGGATCTTTTCCTTGACAATTTCTATCTCTTCCAGCCGCTGTTTGATGCTTTTTCCATACCTCAGATTTTTGCGGATGGGTACCTGGCAGATGGGGCAGACCTTCAGCCTGATGGCGACTTCATCATCCTTCTGTTCATTCATGTAGCGGTCCAGGGCCTGCACCTCGAAGATGTGGTTGCAGTCTTCCAGTTGCACAAAGCGGGCATCGGGCTCATCCTCAAAGCCAAAAAAGATTTGGGTGACCTCATCCAGTTGGCAGACACGGCACTTCTTGGGACAAGGCTCCCCACAGAGACCAATACAAGGGTGGCCGCAAGCCAGCATCTTTGTACAAGGCACATAGCATGGGGGCCGGTCGCAGGGCTCTGAGCAGAGTCTGGTGCACTGGTAGTGCTGACAGCGCCAGACACAGGGCTCCACACAGGGGCTGCACAGCTCCCCACACTTCTTCTTGCACTGGCTATGGACACAGCGGTTCTGACATGTCCGCTGGCAAGGTGGGCACTCACCAGTGCAGGGCTCCTGGCACTTGTGTGAGCAGATGAGCAGGCGCTTGCAGGGCTGCTGACAGCGCTCATGGAAGCGCCCTTCAAAGCAGCTGTGACAGGAGCCTGGGCAAGGGTGGCCACAGTCTAGGACGGTGCCACACCTGGTGGTGCACTTGATTGGCAGACCGTACTTTATACATTCCACATCGCCACACTTCACCTGTTGGCTGTGCCCACACTTAAGTTTCACAGTGACCTTTTCTGGACATAGCCGCACACAATCCTCACCACACAGGTGGCTGCATCTGTGACCACATCTTAGGACCTTGGGGCAAGGCTCCTGGCAACAATAATCTGACTCTGGTACTGAACAAGGGACCATCTGTTTGTGACCACACCGAACAATGATTTTGGGCACTTTTACCTGACAAGACTGACACTCCTGGAAGCAAACAAGGGGGCACCGGTGCCCATCGGGGCAGATGACTTTCTGGCATGGCTTCATGCACTGGAACTCCTTGTGGGAGGAGTCATATGGGTGGCAGGCACGTGTGCACACATGCCCGCAGGCCAACCGGAACTCACAGGGCAGGCTGCAGCCTCCTTCTGGCACTTTTTGGAAATCAGAAGCTTTGGATACAAGGGTGTGGGTGTCAGGGTGATTCTGGCAACAGAGGCGGAGGGATGGGCCTATTTGGTTGTTCTCTCGAAGGGTATGGATAATCTTGCTCCACAAGGGCACCTTGGCGAGCATCTGCATGTTCCCAATGCAGTACATCCCCTTCTTGGCCCGGGACAAGGCTACACAGATGCGGTTTGGGATCTGGAGGAAGCCCACCTTGCCCTCTTGGTTGCTCCGCACTAGTGAGAGGAGGATGATGTCATTCTCTTCCCCTTGGTACTTGTCCACCACATGGACCTTGATGCCAGCAAATGTCTTGGCAGGCATGAGTTTGCGCAAGCAGAAGAGCTGCCCAGTGTAGGTGGTGAGGATGGTGATCTGGGAGGGGCGATACTCCTGGCATAGGAAGTACTGGCACAGCTCCACCACAAAGTGTGCCTCGTGTTGGTTCTGGTGGCTTTTGCCTTCTTGGATCTCCTGCTCAGGAAAGCAGTGCTCCACAAAGTAAAGGTTGGAGGAGACCCCCTGAGAAGAAGGCGACACGTCAGAGCATCCTTGTGGTGCCTCCCCTTCCCTTCAGCACTGGAACTGAACTCAGGGCCTCACACAAGCTAAGCGGGTGTTGTACTCTGAGCTACACCCCAGCTCTTGGCACGCGTCTCAAGGACACTGACCGCTGGCCCTCAGAAGAGACTGCTTTCTGCACCCTCTACCTTACAACCTTTACTTCTGAAGTCAGTTGCCAGGGCACGGAGCTGGAGAATGAGAAAGCCTGTCTTAGTTTCCCAAGTATCTGATCACCTGCCATGGTGAAGGCAACAGGCAGCAGCGGTGATGAGGAAGGAGCTGATGCTCTGAGTGCTCATGTGCCGACTGCCGCAAGGCCCCTCCTCAGCACAGCTGGGGACAGGCAGGAGCCACTGTTCTTACCACACAGAACACCTGCAGAGCACGCTCTCTCTCTTTTGTTTATTGAGACAGGGTTTCTCTGTGTAACAGCTCTGGCTGTCTTAAAACTAGCTCTGTAGACTAGGCTGGTCTTGAACTCAGAGATCTGCCTGAGTGCTGGAATTAAAAATGTGCACCACTACCGCCCAACTCAGATTCTATTTTTCTTTTTATTTGTGTGTGGGTATGAGGGAGTGGGTGCATGTGTATGTCCATATGTGGGTATGTACACTGAGTGTGGATGCCCATGAAGACCAGAAGATGCAGAGAAGCCAAGAGATGATCAGTGTTGGATACCTGGGACTGGTATTGTGAGGTCCCCAGTATGGGTGCTGGGAACTGAACTTGGGTCCTCTGGAAAAGCAGCACAGACTTTTCTAGACAGAGTCTCCCTATTATGTAGCTCTTGCTGTCCTGGAACGTAGACCAGGCTGACCTCCAAGTCACAGATCCACCTGCTTCTGCCTCCCAAGTGCTAGGATTAAAGGCGTGCGCCACCACGCCGGCTTCAGGTCACACTCTTAAGCACCTGAGCCATCTCCAGCCCCTCTACTACTTTCCTTTCCAAGGAAAGGAAACTTCTAGGCTGCTGACACCATCAGAGATGACCAGGTAGGACAGACTGACCTTAATCTGCTCATACTTGAGAACAGAGGGATGGTTCTCCAGATCCTGGTAAATGTGAGGAGTCAAAAGGCGGGCGATTTCAGGACGCATGCGGTGCTGAAACGACAGATGTTGGAAATCAGCAACAAGAGCAAGACAAAGGGCCACATCTCTGGAAACCTGCAGAAGGAACACTGAGGCACACTGGGAGAAAGCATGATACAAGCGGCTGGGTCCTGCAAAGCAGGGGACCTTGTAGTGGCTGAAACCATCTTTCTGATGGGCAATTTCAGGTAAGCCAGCTCTAATTGCTGGCACGTGGCACAAACCAGAAACCTAGACATCTGTAGCAACACAAACCCAGCCGCTCACCTGGTGATTCAGACGGACGAAGGGGATGTTCACTTTTACCAGCCGCTCAAACAGGGATACCTCAAGGTTGAAGTTCTTGGCCAGATCATACACGTTAGCACTGGGACGTAGCTGGGGAGAGAAACAGTTGGGAATTCTCTGTTGGAACACACTGATCACCCACAGCATGTGTCTGAAGCATAGTCTGTTGAAAGGTAGACACGAGTCTTGGTGCTGACAGGTCAAGGATTAATAGTGACGAGGACTGGAAAACCCAGGTGATATAACGAAGAGCCCAAGGGTGGAAATTCTTTAGCTTGGCCTCTCAACAGTGACATCTGAGTTGACAACAGCATGGAGGAAGCTGCCAGTCATTTATCCATTTGAAAAAGCAAACCATGAAAAGGGACAGGAAGGACAGTGAATGGGAGCCCCGAGCAAACGAGGTGAGCCAGAGACACAGGACAACACCCACTCTTGATTTTGAGAAGCTTTTGCTATGTTCAGCTTCTAGACCCAGGTGTGGTTGTGCATGACCCTGTAATCCCACACTTGAAAGTTGGGGGCAAGGGTCAGGAGTTATAAAGCCATCCTCAGCTACAAATTGAATTCAAGGCTACCATGGACTACATGAGACCATCTCGAAACCAAAGAAGCTTGATTTTTGACATCAAGAGCAGTGAAAAGCCCCTGGAGGGCGGGGGTTGAGAGTGACATGCTCTCACTTACAAGAATTGTGAGGTTTGGGCTCGTCTGAGGCAGGCGTATCAGTATGTAGCACAAGCTTGTGGCCAAGCCTGGGTAATTTACTTTTTGTTGTTTTTTATATTTAATTCACTTTGGCTTCTTTTCAGGGGACAGAGCAGCAGGTAGCAAAAATGGAAGTAAAAGACTAAAGAACTTTCTATGTAATTGCCCATGCAAAGGGCTGGAGAGATGGCTCTGTGGCTGGTTAGAGTACTGGCTGTTCTTGCAGAGGATCCAAATTCAATTCCCAGCACCCAGGCAGCAGTTCACAACTGACTGTAACTCCAGTCTATGGGAACCTGTCACCCTCTTCTGGCTCCACAGGCACTGCAGGTATGTGGTACGGTGACATACACACAGGCAAGACACCAACATCCACCATACACATTAAAAGAAAAAAGACATTGTTTAATCTTTTTTAAAGGCATGATGAATTTGAACTAAGCAAGGTAGTACAGTTCTATAATCCCAGAAGCCTGAGGCAGGAGGATTACACATTTGAGGCCAACCTAATCTGTATGGCTGGGGAGGGGCCCTGGGCGCAATTTCTAGCAGTGGCACCGTGCAGGAAAAGAACGTGGGATTCAAGGAAGAGCAGGCATAGACAGTCACCAATAAGCTCAAGGACTGTTACACAGAGACGCCAGATCCTCTGTCCTATTTTCCAGAGAACACCCCACTTTCTAAGAATTCTTGCTTTACCTGCTGGTGGTCCCCAATCAGAATGAGATGCTGGCAAGCTTTGCTTAGCGTGGCAATGGTGTGGGCCTCAAGAACCTCGGCTGCCTCTTCTACAATGACGATCCGAGGCTCTACTTGTTGAAGGATCTGGCGGTACTTGGCAGCACCTCAAATCAGGAAAGAGGAGAGAGGCTCCTTTGAGCTGGGGCACAGAACCCAGAGGGCTCCTCTGCTGTATCTTTCCTGGGCTGACAGATAACTAAGCCTCCTTCTCATCTGGGGCTGAAGTGGCCACTAAGCAAGAGGATGGCCACTAAGCAAGAGGATGGGCACTTAGTGAGAGGGTGGGCACTGAGTGAAAGGGTGGGCACTGTGTGGTCCTGAGCTTTATGCTTCTTGGTTATTGTTTTGAGTTTTAAGCTCTGCAGCAACAAGTAGGAGACCATCACAAGAGTTCCCAGGTAAGGCTGGCTTCACCGCTCTCTGCAGTTTTCCTCATTTGACGGGATCTGGACACCACGGCGAACTCGGCTTCAACAGGTAAAGCCCCCACCTTCCTACCTGTGGTTGTCATGCCCACAACCTGGGCATCTTTAAGGATGTGCAGGTCTTCCTGGAGTCTCAGTTCAGCCATTCTGTCTGCTGATGTGCGGTACTGGCGTTCATAGCTGAGGATCCTCCGGCGAGTGTCAGCTTGGTACATCTGCAGCCACAGCCTGGAGAATGAAACCAGGGAAAGGAAGCCTTTCTTCTCTAAGTGTTTTTTGAGGAAATGATGTACCAGTTTCTGATGTGAATCCTAAAGCCCTACAGAGCTGACAGGCCAGGCAGGGAGAGTGAGACTCAGAGTTAGAGAAAACACGAGTAAAATGGCGGGTGGTGGTGGCGCACTCCTTTAATTCCATTATTTGGGAGGCAGAGGTAGGCGGATCTCTGTGAGTTCCAGGGCAGCCAGGGCTACACAGTGAAATTCTGTCTCACAAAAACAGAAAAAGAAAAAAGAAAAAAAAAAAAAGAATCTAAAATGCCACATAAAAGATGTTCAGAGTCCTTGGGATAAGGAAGAAGGGCAGGCACAGGGTACAGACAGCTCTGCCATCAAAGCTTCCCAGTGACTTTCTACTTTTCACCTCAACTGTAAGAGGTCCTGCCCAATCTGACACATTCCCCATTCTAGAACAGAAAAGGAATTCTGTGGGAAATGACACGGACGGACTAGGCTTGGGCACCATACCCGTACCTATAAAGCTGCCAGCGGGTGTTCAGGTCCAGTTGCCAGATGTCCTGGATGGCATTGGCCTCAGCCTCAGTCATGGTGTTCAGTTTGCGAAGCTCAGCCTTCACTTTTCTCTTCATTTTCTTTTTCTGGGTACGCTGGGTCTGTAGACGTCAAGACCAGGCCAGAGATTGAGCAGAGGCCCCAGCACAGAAGTGAAGGAGTTACCACCCCAGCAGACATTGTCTCATTCTCTTAACAGCTACTCCAACATGAGAAGCTGATTAGATGCTCTAGAACCTGCCTGGGTCCCAAGCCTATCTTGTCTTTTATCAGGCAGTGTGACCTAGGTGCTGGCTGTCGACCTGGCAACGTGAAGAACCCTGGGAAGGATTTCCACTGGCCAGCAATGGCTGTCATTGGCCATCTTTACTTATGTTTCACTTCTAATATCACACACAAAGTCTTATATAGCATCACAACATTTTCTAACAGGTGGGTTTCTAACAGGTGCTTCTCCTACCTGAGCTCTCCTGGACTACCATCTGTTTCTCTTTCTGAAGTGGGTGTGTGTCATCAAAGCAGAGGGGATTGGGCTCTCGGTGGACGCTGCCTAAGAGCAGGTGTTTAGTTCTTGGCCTGCCACAGGCCGACTACAATGGCCCAATGCACTCACAATATCTTAGGAGAAAGCACTCCCTTCTGGATCTGTCACTGAATGAGGTTACAGGATTTTGGGAAGACTGGTGTGTGAAGCAGACATCATTACACTAAAGTCCCCACCCCCAAGTGACACAACAGAGAAAAGCTCAATACACAGTTCTGAGAACTGGGCTCATATCTCTGCCCTACGCAATGCTGTTGACCCAAACCAGTAAGGCACAGAGAGAGCATCAGGTAAAAACTACTGCATCCAAATTGTCCTTCAGAGACCTTCATTCTCAGTAAGGGGTTCAAATCGGTATTTGGAGTAGCCAGTCTCCTGCTGTCACAGTAGCACAGAGTAAATGATGCTAAGGGCCAGATCCTAGGCTTACTGAGGACGAAGCCTACACTCCTGTCTTGCTTCCATCCTCTATGTCTACATTGGCTGCTCATGAACAAGAGAATGAAGCACTGTCAGTATGTACCACGTTCTCCTGAAAACTGCAGGGGAGCACCCTGGCACCTGTTTCTTGTCTAAGTTGCTAGTTCTTGCGGGTCCCCTCTGACTGACCGTAGCTTTTCTGTCCCCAGCTGTGAGAATGACCTGAAGCCACAGCAGTCACAGGAGTGGTTCACCCTATGGTGTCTGCTTCAGCAGAACCTAACTCAAGCCTGCTTGGTAAACCTGAATCCTCTTCCCCACTCCAGGCCTTAGGGGAAGAAGTGAGTTTACCTCCCACTCTTCTGCAGCTTGCTCCTGTCCAGCCGTAGTTCCAGGCCCATACTGGTCTAGCCTCATGGCCAAAAGGATTTTAGCCAACTCCTGGTCCGCCCCATTCTCTTCCTTTTTTCTTCGCCGGGGTCTCACCACCTCTTCTTCTTCAATCACTCGGTCTGCTTCAATCAGGTCGGCTTCCTCAGCGATATCAATCAGGGAAGCCTCCTCTTCCCCTTCCTCCTCCTCTTCCCCTTCTGCCTGGGCTAAGAGAGGAAGCAGGAGGAACAAGGACACCTATAAGAGCTCACACACAAGACAGTTTCACAGCAACAAGCAGGGAAGGGAAGTGAGAGGAATGTTAGGGACAGACACCTAACATTTTTTGTATGTTAGTGTTACACTTTGTGATGGTTTAATAATCAGATAAAAAAAGGCTTTTTTTTTCCTTTTTGGAGACAGAGTCTCATTGTGTCCTGCTATGCTCTATGAAGACCAGGCTGGCCTTGAGCTCTAAGAGATCTGCCTGCCTCTGGACTCAAACTCACAGAGATTCACCTGCTTCTGCCTCCTGAATGCTGGGACTAAAGGCAAGTGCCACCACTGCCCAGCCATGCTGTAGGAGCGGCGGGCTGCGTTACGTCCGGCTCCCAGCCACCTGGCTAGCTTATTCCCCGAAATAATTACACGGAAACTGTATTCTTTTAAACACTGCTTGGCCCATTAGCTCTAGCCTCTTACTGGCCATCTCTCACATCTAGATTAACCCATTTCTAATAATCTGTGTACCACCACAAGGTGGTAGCTTACCGGTAAGATCTTAACCTGCGTCTGTGTCTGGTGGGAGAATCATGGCGACTGACTGACTTGGCTTCTTTCTCCCAGCATTCTGTCTGTCTACTCCACCTACCTAATTTTCTGTCCTATTAAAGGGCCAAGGCAGTTTCTTTATTTAACCAATGAAATCAACACAAAACAGATGACTCTTCTCCATCACAGCCAAAACTGTTTTGTTTTTGTTTTGTTTTGTTTTTTTGAATTTTCGAGACAGGGTTTCTCCATAGCTTTTGGTTTCTGTCCTGGAACTACCTCTTGTAGACCAGGCTGGTCTTGAACTCACAGAGATCCACCTGCTTCTGCCTCCCGAGTGCTGGGATTAACATCACCTCCTGGCTCCAAAACTGTTTTTGAAGAAAGGTTTTACTCTATCAAATATACAAATGAGGGTAAGGAAAAATAAAATGTAAATGTGAAAATTACTTTTAATGTGTCTGAGTTTTATTTATTTTTATTTTATGCACATTGGCGTTTTGCCTCCAGGTATGTCTGTGTGAGGGTGTCTGATCTTGGAGATATAGACAGTTGTGAGCTGCCATGTGGGTGCTGGGAATTGAACCTGGGACCTCTGGATGAGCAGTCAGTGCTCTTAACCGCTGAGCCCTCTCTCCAGCCCCTATGTGTTTGAGTTTTTGCCTGCATGTATGTCTGTGCACCACAAGTGTGCCTGATGTCGGTGTTGGATGCTCGAAGGCTAGACGTTTGTGAGCTGCCATGTAGGTGCTGGGAACTAAACCCATGATCTTAACTGCTAAGCCCTCTCTCCAGCCTCTCACTCTGTACAGTTTCTGTTTCTTCTCTGAGTCAGTCTTGCCATATAGCCTAGGCTGGCCCCTGACTTCTGGGATTGTAATTGTTCACAACCATATGTTAAGTTCTCTGTTTTTTTACACTGACTTTTATTATTATCAATATGTGCATATGTGTGTTGAGAAAAATTCTCACATAGATCAAGCTGGCCTTGAAGTTGTTATACAGTTGGGTTTTTTGAGACAGGGTTTCTCAACAGTCCTGCCTCTCCTAGAACTCACTATGTAGTCAAGATGGTTTTAACTCACAAAGATCTGCCTCTGCCTACCTAGAGTTGGGATTAAAGGCATGTGTCACCATGCCCAGTTTCAGGGGTGCAGAGGACACGAAGGCCTGCAATGTGCCGAGCTCTAACTCCCCAGGTCTAACAAGCACTTCCATGTCGTACTCAATAAGAGCGCTCTGTCACTTCTACTGTGCCTGCTCGGTGTGCGCCTCACTTCCCTGCAGTCTTCGGCTGACTGACTCAGACTTGTTAAGCATGGGCGCCGCATTGAGTCATGTGGCTTTCACCACACTCCAGCTGAAGATACGTTGGGTCACATGAACTTCTTACCTGTGCTCTCAGGTCCTGCTGGAGGAGCACTATGAGTGAAAGAACCCACACCAAGTCCCAGCCATTCAAGCATCATGGAATGCTTCGAGGGCTGGACACAGACCCAGTCAGCATCCTGTGAAGGAAGAATTGTCGGTCGTGAGACTTCTATGACTACCGGTATGAAGACAGTGTCTCCTCAGGGAAGTTAAAATTCTTTCCTCTGGGCAGTGGTGGCATGCACACCTTTACTCTCAGCCTGGTCTAAGGAGTGAATTCCAGGACAGCCAGGGCTATACAGAGGGACCCCATCTCAGGAAAAAAAAACAAAAAAACAAAACAAAAAACCCCCCACACACAATCAAAAAACCAAAAAACAAAAAATTTCCTGAGGGCAAATCTCAAGAGCAGGTTCTTTCTTAATCTGTATGAAGTTCTGGGTTCTAACCCAAGCACAGAAAATCTAAACCAAACCTTAAGGTTCAGAGGCTATTAGGTTGCTGATACATATCTGTGATCTTAGCACTCGGGAGACAATGTAAAGGGGTCAGAGGTCTAAAGGCCAGCCTCAGCTATATAGTGAGTTAGAGATCAGTATGGGCTACCTGTACGCTCACCTTAAAATAAATAAATAAATAAATAAATAAAATAATAAATGAAATGGGGAGACTACAAAACTGGGACATTTAATACTATTTACACAAAATGTTAAAATCCAAATATCTAGTCTGTCCTGACAAAGTCAAGAGAACCCTAGCAACAAGAAGCCTTTGTACCAAATGGCAGTGGGCAGCTGGAGCTGAGCTGTACCTGTCCCACCGTTTCCCACCAGCCCAGTGAGACAAGGCCAGCTACCTTACAGAGTCGGTCTTCGTGACTCCTAGCAGGGCCCTCTGAAGGCTGGCAGTGTAATTGCTTACTTGGGATCACACTGGCACAAATGCCACAGTATATGCTCTACACCTGTCAACTCCCAAGTCCTTGAAATGAAAGGTTATGATTTTCTTCCATGTGATACTTAATAACTGGGCACAATGTCATAAGTCTATAATTTCAGCATCTAGGAGATGAGGGCAGGAGGATCAGGAGTTCCAGGTCATCTTGGCTGTGGATTACATAATGAATGCAAAGACAACCGGAGATATATGAGACTGTCTCAAAAACAGGCTAGAGAGACAGCTCAGCAGTGAAGAGCATTGGTAAACTTTCCAGGGTCCTGAGTTCAATTTCCAGCCAGCATCTACATGGTGTTCACAACTGTTTCTAACTTCAGATACAGGGCATAGTGCTTTCTTCTGGTCTCTGTGGGCACCAAGCATAAAAGTGGTGCACACACATACATGCAGGCAAAACACCCAGCCATGCACATAAAAATAAAATTAAACAAAAGCAAAGCACACCTTTAATCACAGAACTTGAGAGGCAGAGGCAGGTGGATCTCTTAAGAGTTTGAGATCAGCCTGGTCTAGATAGTGAGACCCTATCTCAAACAAAAAAATAAAAAAAAAAACAGTTGGGCAGTGGCGGCACACGCCTTTAATCTCACCACTAGGGAGGCAGAGACAGGCAGATCTCAGTGAATTCGAGGCCAGCCTGGTCTACAAAGTGAGTTCCAGAACAGCCAGACTGTTACACAGAGAAACCCTGTCTCAAAATAAATAAATAAATAAAAAATAAAATAAATAATAAAAAAACGAGTTCCAAAGAGAAACTCCAGAAACACTTGAGTTCTGAGGGTTACAGATATTAACTTGTTTGTTTATATAGTAATCCTCTAACAATGAAGTTGATCAGTAAAAAATTTCCATTTTTGCTGGTTTTGGAGACAGCATTCCAGGGTGCATCCTTAGAACTCATTATGTCACTCCAGGCTGGTCTGGAGCCTGCAGCGATCTTCTTGTCTCTGCTGCCGGGAGCTAGGCATGTGCCGCTGTATCTACTGAAACTGCCACGTTTCTCTAAGTCACATTTACAAGTGCTAGCAGCTTCATAGTGCTTGACTTAATGCTACTGTTTTTAGTGTGTGTGTGTGTGTGTGTGTGTATGTGCGCGCGCGCGTGCACATATGCACGCACTTTCAGGACCCTGCTCTTTTGTTAGTTAAGTACTCTTTTACTGAGCAAACCTCCAAACTCCAACATAATGTTAGCCTCATCTTGTAGCAGAATAACTTGGCATATAAAATCAAGTAGCTTGTCCAAAGCAAAGCCTATCCCAGCAGGTGTACTACAGAGCCTGGGTCCTGACAGGGCCCTCGATGGCCTCATCTCAAGAGGACACTCTTCACCAGCAGCATCAGACCTGCAGACACATAAGGCTCTGGTCCGTGGCTTCTGCTGAAGTTGCTTCCATGTGCTGAGCATCCTCCGGGCAGCCCTACCTGCACAGGTCCACTCATGAGGCTGTCCCAGTGCTGGGGAGAGATGTACTTCTCCAGATACTGCTCCCGAACGACACCATGCATAGTGCATTCCAGGGTCTTGGCCCCTTCAAGAAGTTCTTGCTCTGATTCCTTCATCCCTGTCACAATCTGCCAAGAACAGAAAGAAATACGATGAAGAAACATTCTCCCCCAATGCCACCCTCTGCCCTGAGGAAAAATAAAGAGAAGAAAGAAAATGTAAGAATGAATAAGAAGTCAGGCGGTGGTAGCGCACACATTTAAGCCCAGCACTGGGGAGGCAGAGGCAGGAGGATCTCTGTGAGTTCGAGGCCAGCTTGATTTACAGAGCAAATTACAGGACAGGCTCCAAAGCTAAAGAGAAACCCTGTTTCGTAAAACAAGAAAGAAAGAAAGAAAGAAAGAAAGAAAGAAAGAAAGAAAGAAAGAAAGAAAGAAAGAAAGAAAGAAAGAGAGAGAGAAAGAAAGACTAATAAACACACCAGTGAGTCAACAAGAGTTTCTCAAGTACATCATGTGGTCTTGAAACCCATGGACGAGGGTTCAATGGCTGCCCAGGCAGTAAGCAGGGCAAGCAAAGGAGGACCCAGTGGAAACAGGCCCCAAGGTGCTCTAGATCAGACTTCAAGCCTCACAGCCTCTTTTCCTCCTTGCTAATAAGATCTGTTTTTTTTTTTTTTTCTCCACTTGTTTAAGAGACAGGTTCTTGCTACATTGCCCAGGCTGGTCACAAACTTCTGGTTTAACCAATCCCTCCTGCCTCAATTATTTCCCTAATAGCTGGGAATAAAGGTTGGTGCCACTGTACCCAGTTATGATTTTTCTAAAAATATTTATTTATTTATTTACTATGTATACAATATTCTTTCTGTGTGTATGCCTGAAGGCCAGAAGAGGGCACCAGACCCCATTACAGATGGTTGTGAGCCACCATGTGGTTGCTGGGAATTGAACTCAGGACCTTTGGAAGAGCAGGCAATGCTCTTAACCTCTGAGCCATCTCTCCAGCCCCCCAGTTATGATTCTGATTGGGCACCCTGGTCAGATAAAAGACACGTGCACTTTTAATCCCTGCATTTGAGAGGCAGAGGCAGGCAGATCTCTGCGTTTTGTGGCCAGCCTGGTCTACAAAATGAATTTTAGGACATCCAGGACTACACAGAGAAAACCTGTCTTAAAAAACAAAGACACTTCACAGTAGGCTGTATTGTAGATAATTGGGGGGTAGCAGATGGAAGGTCCTGGTAGGGGCAAGAAAGGAACTTTTTCACCCTTTGACTTGGGCACCAAAAGATTAGCAGAATGAAATGCTAGAAGGAAGCTGGTCCTTCAGAGGGCTGAGAAGTTTGCCAGAAAGCCACTGCTTTGTTAGGTGGGTCGCTTAGCCCCTCAGCTATTCCAGTATCGGGACTTACGCTCATGTAGGCCCTTCGCAGGTGCATGGGGAGGTTGCGGCGGAATTCCCGCTTGTTCCTCAGCTCCCTCAGGGTGAACTGCTTCAGGATTTCACTGTTGCTCCTTCCACCCACTCGCACAATGCTGGTCTTCTGACACCTGTAAATGCCTGTGAAGAAACATGCAGTATTCCAGGGCTGAAAAGAGCAAGATACTGACCTGACCTGGTCCAGATGAGAGTTGTGTGTTCTAGGATCTTATTTCAATTGGTCCCTTAGGGAGCAAACCTGTGCTTACAGAAAGTTCACTCCACTTGTGTGAGGAGGCTACAAATAAAGTGTGGGCTGCCAAGCAGAAAAGTGTAGCACTTAAGAGCACTATGACGGCCTGCTGGGAAGGAGTCAGATCTGTGTGATTATTTCGGGGGTTAAGCTAGCTGGGCAGCTGGAATAACAAGCAGCCCGCTCCTTCTGTTACAGAATGGTGCCCAACATGGGCTCCAGGCAGCCAGGACTACACAAAGAAACTCTGTCTCAAACAAACAACAACAACAAAAGGTGTAAGGCCATGGACCTAAGACAGATGGAGAGAGCGCTCCGGCTTTAAGACTTAAGGCTGCAGAGCACAAGCGGATGGTCAGGCACTGAACTGGTGGCTGCTCTGTGAAAGACCAGAGACAGCAGCAATGTCCCTGTGTGGCTACAGTCTGAGTAAGTAAGAGCCCATCTCTGCAGCTCTAGCACAGCAACAGAAGCAAATGGCCAAGACCTGGGGCCCATTCCACACATGGAATGGCTGCTTATACGATGGAGACTCAGTTTTTGATCTGCTTTCCACTGCTCATTAAACCACTGATCCTAACACCCACAGCTCTACTGAAGGACCTGCTGCTGGAAACGCCAGAGGATCTGAGCTGGCTGCTAGACAGAGTCCACCAGGGCTTACATTGGTGGAAACAGCACAGAGAAATACAGAGCAAGGTATTTCAAAAGGAAGAATGCATACTTACTTATTCATTGGAGCAAAGAGCACTAAAAAGATTTATTTTATCTTTATTTTGTCCCCTGGAGCTGTTACCACAGGTAGATTGAAAGGTGTTCAATATGGGTGCTGAGAACTGAAGTCGCGTCCTCTGGAAGACTCAGCCGTCTCTCCAGCTCCTCATGAGTACTGTCTTGTGTGATTAACATGTTGTGTAAGTACAGTGAGAATATTTGTAGCCCTTAATGTTTACAGTCCATAGCACAGACCAAAAGGAAAACAAACAAACAAACAAACAAACTGGGCTGCTCTTCTAGAGGACCTGGGTTTGATTTCCAGCACCAACACAGCAGCTCACCACAACCGCTGTAACTCCAGTTTCAGGGCCCTGGATTCCCCTTTAGTGTCTGACAGCACTAGGCATTCACGTGCTATCACAGACATACATGCAGGCAAGCGCCCAAACACATGAAACAAAAATAAATTTTCTTCAAAAAATCAAAATTAAGGGCTGGAGATATGGTTCAGTGGTTAAGAGCACTGGCTGCTCTTCAAGAAGTCCTGAGTTCAATTCCCAGAGCTGACATGCTGTCTCACAGCCATCTTAATGGGACCTGATGCACTCTTCTGGCCTGCAGTTATACATGCAGGGCACTCATACATAAAATATAAACAAACAGATTTTTTAAAAATAATAAAAAAATACAAAAAGAACAGAGAAAAGGGACAATGGGGCAAGTGTACTTGAGACACGAGTTGGTACAACCTGGGTTGAATGCACTCAAGCTGAGTGGGGAAGGAAAAGGGGATAGCTAGGGGAGAAGAATCCTTGAGGACTGAAGGTGACTGAGGCCCCTGGGGTTGGGAAGCAGAAAAACAAAGGCAGAGAGTTCCCGGCCCAGCGTGTGCCTGCCTATCTGTGCAAGTGTAGTGCTGAGGATGAAGCCCAGGGTCTTGTGATGCACCAGGAAGTGCTCCTCCACCGGGCTGTATCTCCAGCCCCAGTAGAAAACAACTTTGCCTGGAGACATTTATTACCTTCTAGAAACTGATCCAAAGCATGATTAGTATAACATACAACCAAGATGGGGAACTTCTGGGCACTAATTTGCCAAACAGACTCGTTGCTCAAAAGGGCCTGAACAATTTTTAGACCCACGTAAGTTTTGCCTAGAAAAGAAAAAAAAAAAAAAAGACAAGTTACAAAATGGACATTTTTTTCAGTTTAATATTTTTATTAACTTAAAAGGTGAACAACTGTTTCAAATCTTGTTAAACATATTCATCTGAAATTTGCTTACATGGAGAAAAGACAGACAGAATTTCAAATACCAGTCCACTATCTGCTTCAAAACATTCTCATTAGCCAGATATGTTGGCACAGACGTGTAATCCCAACTCTTGAAACATAGAGGCAGGAGGATTGCTGTGAACTCAAGGTCAACCTGGACTTCATAGTGAGACTCTTATAAAACAAAGAATTATTCCTCCTTCTTCCATGAGAATGCATTGGAAGACAAAAGATTTTATAATGCTAGATGAGCCAGGTGGTGGTGGTGCACACTTTTAATCCCAACACTCAGGAGGCAGAGGCAAGTGGATCTCTGGGAGTTCAAGGCCAGCCTGGTTTATAGAGCGAATTCCAGGGCAGGCTCCAAAGCTACAGAGAAACCCTGTCTTGAAAAACAAAACAAAACAAATCAGCTATAAAAACAAAAAACAAACCAACAAACCAACTTTCTCTCTCTCTCTTTCTTTGTTTCTTGAGACAGGATTTCTCTGTGGAATGGCCATGGCTGTCCTGGATCTGCCTGCCTCTTTCTTTTCCTTCCTTCCTTCCTTCCTTCCTTCCTTCCTTCCTTCCTTCCTTCCTTCCTTCCTTCCTTCCTTCCTTCCTTCCTCCCTCTCTCTCTCCTCCCTCCCCCCTCCCTCCTTCTTCCCTTCTTTCTTTTTGAGACAGGCCTCTTGTAGTCCAGTGTAACCTGAAATTTACCATGTAGCAGAAGATGATCTTCTGTCCCTACTTTTCTAGAGCTAGGATTATAGATGCGAACCACTGCTTGATTATTTGGTGCTGGCTTTGTGCATGCCAGCCATACATGCAACCTGCCTAAATCACATGCCCAGCCTATATGAAAAATTCTGGTAGCTTTCACTTTTAATTCTAATAATGAAGATAGAAGGCACAAGTGGTCATATTACAGTTAAATAACAATACTCCAGGAAGCCTTGATTTGTTTCCATAGTTACTCCAGACCATGCCTTCCCCTTTCCACATCCCTCTCCTTACAGGAGTCTTGGGCTGCTGATTCCTGTCTGTGTGCACACTTCACTGACTTACAAGATGGGAACTCTACAAATAACAACTGCCATTTCATCAACCTGCCTTAGCCTCCCTGTCATCACAGGATGCCAGTCTCACAATTTAGACCCTGTAAAGGGACTAATAAATTACTTAGAATAAATTATTTATTTATGCCAGGACAGTGTCTATGCTGCCCAGGCTGATCCTCACCTCTGGAGCCCAGGTGATCCTCCTATCTTCCAAGCAGCTACTATAGCAGGTATATACTCACTTATAAAATATTTTTAAAAATCCATTTATTGTTGTTTTGAGGCACCATGTGTCCTTGAACTCTTGTTCCTCCTTAGGCCACCTTCCAAATGGTAGATTCACAGATGGGTCACGGCAATGGCTCAATTTTCTTCCCCCCTCTCAAGACAGGGTTTCTCTGTATAGCCCTAGCTGTCCTGGAACTTTACTCTGTAGACCAAGCTGGCCTCACACTCAGAAATCTGCATACCTCTGCCTCATAAGTGGTGGGAGTTAAAAAAAAAATAAAATAAATCTCGGGGCTGGAAAAATGGCTCTGTGGTTAAGAGTTCAATTCCCAGCATCCACATGGCAGCTCACAACTGTCTGCAACTCCAGTTCCAGATCTGCCATCATCACACATACACGCAAACAAAGCACCAATTCGTATAGAATAAAGATAGTTTAAAAAAATTTTAAAAACATTTAAAAAATACATTGAGATGGTTTGAAATGTAAACAGCACAGATGAGTCTGCTGGAGAGTCTTGGAGCCAAAATGGTCTTACTGGAGTAATCCATGTTAGGATTCCTGTGTCCCCAAGCCCATACAGAGACAGGGAGCCTCTTTCTTTCTTTCTTTCTTTCTTTCTTTCTTTCTTTCTTTCTTTCTTTCTTTCTTTCTTTCTTTCTTTCTCTTCCTTCCTTCCTTCCTTCCTTCCTTCCTTCCTTCCTTCCTTCCTTCCCTTTATTTATTTATGTATACGAGTACTCTGTCTTCCTGTACATCTGCACAACAGAAGAGGACATCAGATCCATTACAGATGGTTCTGAGCCACCATGTGGGTACTGGGACTTAAGCTCAGGTCCTCTGGAAGAGCAGTCAGCGCTCTTAACCACTGAGCCGTCTCTCCAGTCCCTCTTTTACTTTTTTTTTTTTAAAAACATACAAAAAACAGCAAACTCTTTTCAGTGTTTATTTGCTTTTTCCATCAATGTATGTTGGAGATAGTTTCCTGTTGGTACACAGAGACACATTCCACCTGCCTTTGAACAATTTCTAGCCAGCTCCTCTTTTCTTTTCTTTCTTTCTTTCTTTCTTTCTTTCTTTCTTTCTTTCTTTCTTTCTTTCTTTCTTTCTTTCTTAAGTTATGATTTCTCTATAGCTTTGGAGCCTGTCCTGGAACTAGCTCTTGTAGACCAGGCTGGCCTTGAACTCACAGACATCCACCTGTTACTGCCTCCCGAGTGCTGGGATTAAAGAAGTGCGCCACCACCACCCAGCTTCTTTTCTCTTTTTAAAGAAAAGGTCTCATGTAGCCTTGGCTAATCTCAAGTTTATTACGTGGCTGAGGCTGGCTCTGAACTCCTGATTTTCCTGTCACTGGGCACTGAGTACAGAGATCAGAGGAGTGTGCTGTCAACCCAAGCACCCATTGTTCACATTGTTCCCTATCTTATCTGAAAGGATCTCACCAATATATCCCTGGCTGGCTTGGAACTCACTATGTAGAACAGGCTGACTTCATACTTAGAGATCCATCTGCTCCTGTCCCTCCTGGGATAACAAATTTATGTCACTATGCTTGGCTCTTAGTGGCAAATTCTTTTTTTTTTTTCTTATTTTATTGTGCATTGATGTTTTGCCTGTATATATGTCTGTATGAGGGTGTCAGATTCCCTGGGAACTGGAGTTACAGACAGGTGTGAGATGCCATGTGGGTACTGGGAATCAAACCAGGCTCCTCTGAAAGAGCAGTCAGTGCTCTTAAACACTAAGCCATCTTTTCAGCTCCTGTGGAAAACACCTTACATATGCTTTTTGTAGACTATAGTATACTTGGGTCTGTGATGAGGGAAAAATGCAAATACTTCATTATTAGACTCAATAAAGTCATTAGCAATTGGCCATAAATTAAGTCCAAATTTCTACACTGTGTCAGGCTAAAGTAGACAATGTCCTTAAAAGCTTCAAGCTGCCGGGCGGTGGTGGCGCACGCCTTTAATCCCAGCACTCGGGAGGCAGAGGCAGGTGGATCTCTGTGAGTTCGAGACCAGCCTGGTCTACAAGAGCTAGTTCCAGGACAGGCTCCAAAACCACAGAGAAACCCTGTCTCGAAAAACCAAAAAAAAAAAAAAAAAAGCTTCAAGCTGACTGAGGGAACAACAGGAAAATCATTTCAACATGGCACAGGGAGCAACTGATTCTTCCTTTTGTTTTCTTCAAATAGCACATACAGAGTCCTTTAGCAGACATCAGACCCATGAGATGCAACGTCAAGGGAAAGAAACAGGACTCCTACCTTCCTGGGATGTCCACACTCATGGAGGAAAAAGATAACAGCCACACAAACCACTGTAAAATCGTGAATGTGGCAAAGGAGAAATTTGAAACCAGAAAAACATGTTAGCTTCTGAACTCACTGAGGCTGGGTAGCCTTCTCCGGAAAGACAGGTAAAGAAACAGGGTGCCTGTACGGGCAGGCTGCCCAGTCTTATCAGTGAATGAAGGCCAAGGTCTTCTTCCAGCAGGACAGCTTAGATAAGTGGACAGCAGAGACGTGAGGCAGAAAATGATTGAAAGTAGGTAATGGCGTTGCTGGGGGAGGGAGACAAGGTTAAGTCCTGGCTGCCTCTGCAGGCCTGGGACCGACACGGAGACTCAGGAGGAGGGAGAATCTTGGAAATTCAGCATGCTTCATTCATGCTTCTTCCCTCTTACAGGAGACACGTGCTGGAATTTTTCACTGACACTCAGAGTCAGGCCTCTGTGTGTCTGTGGCTAGTGTGTAAATTCTCTGGGTCTGAAATGATTACTAAAGTGCACTCATTCAAGTGACGGTGGGAGAAAACACTGCTGACAGCAAGTCACCGGGGAAGAGCACCAGAGATGGCAGAGAAGGAACATGAGGAGTCCCATATGTGCAGATGCGAACAGCTGGGAAATTAAAGAAGGGGTATTTGATAATTTTTGTTTTGTTGTTTTTGAAACAGGGTTTCTCTGTACAACAGCCCTGGTTGTCCTGGCACTCGCTCCCTAGACCAGGCGGGCTCTTCTTTCTTTTTTTTTTTTTTTTTTTTTTTTTTGGTTTTTCGAGACAGGGTTTCTCTGTGGTTTTGGAGCCTGTCCTGGAACTAGCTCTTGTAGACCAGGCTGGTCTCGAACTCACAGAGATCCGCCTGCCTCTGCCTCCCGAGTGCTGGGATTAAAGGCGCGCGCCACCGCCCGGCTCGGGCTCTTCTTTCTAAGACAGTGTCTTGTTCATGGTCTAAGCTGGATGAGAACTGACCACATAGCCAGGCTCACCTCAAGCTCTAGGCAACGCTCACCTCAGCCTTCTCAGTGCAGAGGTTTACAGTCCTTAGTCACCACTTCTGTCATGGCTTTAATCATTTCTCTTCCCCCACACCCTTTTTAAGACAGGGTTTCAGGCCAAGTGGTGGTGGCACACACCTTTAATCCCAGCACTCAGGAGGCAGAGGCAGGCGGATCTCTGATTTTGGGGACAGCCTGGACTACAGAGCGAGTTTCAGGAAGGCTCCAAAGCTATAGAGAAACCCTGTCTCAAAAAACAAAACAAAACAAAACAAAAAACAAACAGACAGGGTCGCACGTCTGGCCTTGAACTCACAGTCACCTGCCTTTGCTTTCCAAGTGCTAGGATTAAAGGCATGTGCCACCTTGCCTAGCTTTTCTTAATTTTTTAAAAATTCATTTTTAAAGATTTATTTTTAATTATGTGTGTCTGTGTGGAGACATTATATGAATGTACAGTTGATCTCAGAGGCCAAAAGAAGTCACTGGATCTTCTGGAACTGGAGTTATAGGCCAGCCTGGTCTATACTGTGAGATCTAAGACAATCAAGGCAATATAGTGAGTTCCTATCTTAAACAACAAAAACCAAAGCAACAACAACAACAACAACAAAAAATTAAATTGCCGGGCGGTGGTGGCGCACGCCTTTAATCCCAGCACTTGGGAGGCAGAGGCAGGCGGATCTCTGTGAGTTCGAGACCAGCCTGGTCTACAAGAGCTAGTTCCAGGACAGGCTCCAAAACCACAGAGAAACCCTGTCTCAAAAAACCAAAAAAAATAAATAAATAAAATAAAATAAAAATTAAATTATAAATGTCTATTTTTCTTGATACAGCAACAGCTGTCTCTTCTGGACACACAGAGTGGAACCGTGTCACACAACTCATGATACGCTGATACAACAGTCTATGAGTACTGTGCTGGAGTCTCCATGAACACATCTCCGTGGCAACATGAACAGAGCTGACTACAGGACAGTGTTATAGCAGGAAAACTGAACCCAAGTGTAGTCTGTGTGAAGACTCATAGGATAGTCCCTGGAAGGATACACAGGAAAATCGTTTATATCATTTGCTTAAGGAAGGGACTGGGGTGGTGGGAGCCAGGGACTTTTCAAAATATGAGATGAGCTGCTATTTCTTTTTTTTTTTTTTTTTTTGATTTTTCGAGACAGGGTTTCTCTGTGGTTTTGGAGCCTGTCCTGGAACTAGCTCTTGTAGACCAGGCTGGTCTCGAACTCACAGAGATCCGCCTGCCTCTGCCTCCCAAGTGCTGGGATTAAAGGCGTGCGCCACCACCGCCCGGCTGAGCTGCTATTTCTTAAAAGAACACTAAAATTAATGAGCCAGAAAACTTAACATCTCAAACGAACAAAAACCTGATACCATGTAGCTTGGCCTGAAAAAGACTGACACCACCCAGAATCCACACTGGAAAGGAAGGACATCACAGATGAGCACCAACCCTCCCCTTCCTACATCTGCACATGTTATTCCTTTAGAAAGAGACAGCTCCTAGCACTAAGGAGGCAGAGGCAGGTGGATCTCTGTGCTTGAGGCCAGCCTGGTCTACAGAGTGACTTATACAACAGCCAGGGCTGCACAGAGAAATGCTATCATGAAAAGCCAAAAAAACAGAGAGAGAGAGAAAGCTTTCTATTCTGCTTCATGAACTTTTTTGTTTTGGGGACAGGGATGGAGTTCCAGCTGGCCTGGAACCTTGTAGTGACAGGAAAGCCATAAAGTCCTGATTGCCTGTGGAGGCCCACAGAAGTGGATCCGCATCCGTTTCCACCTTGAACTAAAGGTCAGACAGTTCAGATCTACTCTTGCTCCTTTGAGGTTACTGACAGGGTGTCTGACCTAAGGTATAGCTACAGGATGTCTTACATAGATACGGTGTGGTTACTTAATGTTTTGGGTATTGAGGAGGTAATTAAATTTATTTGTTCTCTGTATCATGGTAAAGGAGTCCATTACCTCCCTCCCCTTTTGAATTGGGGTAGATAAGGAGAGATTATTCACTGCATGCCCTCCCGATTCTATCTCTTGTCTATTTCTTTCCTCAATCCACACTCCCCTGCTCTGGACCGTACAGACCGGTGGGGCTGGACCCAACAGATGTCGCCTCAACAGGGGACAGACCCAACAGTCCTCTCGCTTCTACCTCAAGTAGAATGCTGGGATTGCCAGGCCCACGTCATGAGTTGTTTTTTAAACAGTCCTGGCTGTCCAGGAACTCACTATGCAGACTAGGTTAACAGAGATTGAACTCATAGAGAGCAACCTGTTTCTGCCTCCTGAGTGCTGGGATTAAAGTTGTGAGCTACCATACTTGGCCTCATTTTTTTTTTTTTTTTTTTTTTAAATCATGAATTGCCTTTTCTTCATTACTATTTTAAAGACCTGTCTCTGCTTCCTTGGCTAGTTCTGAACATGTTTTTGGGAAGTTAATTCAGCAGTCTTTGCATATCCATTAGCACAAATATGCTCAAACAATATTACATACAAGTCAGTGTATACAAGCACAGTCTTATGTTTGTTGTTAAATAAAAAATGTATACATAAACTCAGAAGTACAGATACAGGTCAAATGCATGGCTAAGCACAGCTACTACCCCAGAGCAGGATAGGAGTGCATGTGGGGGTCCTGTGTGAGTGCAGCAGAGAGGAGCCAGGAGTTCAAGTTCCAGTCCCAGGTCTGCTCACCTGTGTGATCTTCAAAATACCCCACAGCTCTTTAGAGGTAGTTTAACCGTTTTTTTACTTAGTTTTTCCACTGCAAGTTGATTTCATTTACCCAGTAGGGCTGTTATGACGATGAACTAACATACGTAAAAAGCAGGTCAAATGGTGCTTGGCACATCATGGTATGATAATCTATCCACTACTACTTAATTTAAAGCAGCATAAAGCCAACAAACCTTTGGAAGAGAAGATGCACCTCTCTCTGACCCCAGCAGTCTTCCTGCAATATTGAGATTCTGATCCATCACTACGCTTGCCTATGGTCTCCACTGGGAGTTACTACGAGTGGCCATGTCATGAACAATATTCATTGCATTTCAGGGGAAATATTTCTAAATGAGGCATTCTAGAAACCTAGAGCGACATTTCCCTTGTCTGATGTTACAGGCTCTGCGAGTCTCTTACCTGTTCCAGGGGGTCCTTGAATGATAGCCAGCTCCCTTGTGAGAGCAAACTGTAAGGCTTCCATCTGGGACTCATCCAGCTTCAGTGATTCTTTTGAGGGCCATTGGCCAAAGTCTAAGACATTAACTCTAGAATATCGCAAGACCTCAGCACCCCTCTGACGCTCCCCAGTGGCTGAGGGGTTCTCCATTAGCTGGGTGAAATCATATCTGCCACCCATTAGCAAGTATCTTGGCTCCTTTACGTGGGAGTCACACTCCACAATGTTCCTCTGGAAGGGGACATCTCCCTCCTGTATCTCCTGTAGTCCTTCTAGGACATGTCTGTAAGCCTCAAAGTACGCCGTTGTCTCTACCATGAGGAAAGAGTCTGAGGGATGGACGTCTGCGAGCAGTTGCTGGCTCTGCTCGTTGAAACACAGCTGGACAATCCCTCGGCAGAGACCTTCGTGCTCCCGGTTTGAAACAGTGGCAAAGAGAAACGTCTCAAAGTTGTCCTTGGACATGCACACTAACGACCCATATAGCAGTCGCTTGGAATTCTGCCACCGAACAAACTTCAATGGTTTTGTGTCAAACTGCACTTTGTACACAATGCCTGATGCTGAACACATCGGGGTGATAATCCTAGCATCAAAGTAGATTCGGATGTCATCGAACTTCCTCTTCCTCAGACACTGGTCCTCAAAGCTTTGTAGAAGCTCCAAAATGCCTTCTCGAAGGGGTCTAACAAAATCCTCTCGCAGGAGGCGGAAGTGAGTGTCTAGGTAGACAGCGGTGCTCTCGTATTTCCCAGAAATGATGTTGGGGCGAAGGAAGGGCCTCTCATCCAAGTGCACTTCGTTGTAGGTGGGGTAGATGGGCATGGCCCGGTAGCTCTCAACCTGGCCTTCTGCCTCAGACTGCACTAGAGTATAGGTGTCCACTTTCAAAGTGCCCTCTCGTCTCTTTTCCTGCAGATGTTCAATGATGATCTGCACCTTCTCTAGATTCTTCTCGGTCTCCTCTTCTATGTCAACCCCAGAGGCTCTCAAAGCATTAAGAGAAGCTGGCAGGAGAGAAATGAGCATAGAAGTTTCTTGCACGGAGCTGGCGGGGAAGACACTGACGAGGTCCTGGAGGAGGGAGATGATGTTGCTTATGTGTTCTGGATACTGGTTTCGAACGTCAGGCATGGGCTCAGTGATCATCCCCACCACATAAGCTGGCAGGCAGACTCTGAGGAACTTGGAGTTGTTCAAGATGCCCAGCACATGCAGGATGCTCTGACGGTCTATCTTGGAGCTGCAAGCCTTTCGGAGAACTTGGCAGATCAGCTGAAGGAAGCTGGGTTTCATGGAAGAATAAGAAAGCAGCTCCTTGAGTCCTACACTTGTGGCAAGTGTGATGGCCACTTCAGAGGGCTCTTTCTGCAGGAGACTCTCCAGAAACTTGTAGCCTAGTCTCTTCGTCTGCTGTGGCTGCTCTGCGGGCTTCTGCTGTGGGGTCCGCCACTGCTGGAAGTTGTCGCTGGACCATGGTGGTCTGTGGTTCCTACCCTCCTGGTTGTCATTTCTCCTCCTGGTATCATTCTGGCCTTGTCTCTGGTCTCTAGCTTCATCACTGGTGTGCCCCTCTTGGTTTCTTCTTCCCTGATGTGGGTTCCTGCCCATAGCCCTAAATCTCTCTTCCCTCAGTCTAAAAGGAACAGGAGGGTTGCTGGACCTGGGATGCCTTCCAGCAAGGTTGGTTCCGCCTCGGAGTGCACTGGCTGCTGGGTTACTGGTTTGATTTCTAGCTCTTGGTGGTAATTCTCCATCTATAGGGCCTAAACACAATGGGGATGTTGGGTTAAGCACCAAGTCAAGAAGTGAGGAAGTCCAGTAAAACAACAAAGAACACACTTTCATCCTCCAGAACAAACAAGCAGCTCAGATTTTGCTTGGAGAGATTTAGAAAATTTCTTGGCAAGGACTGAGAAATGGGTGGCTCAGCAGTTAACAGCACACACTGCTCTTCCCCTTCCCAAGTTCAGTTCCCAGCACTCACACCAGGAGGTACAAAACTACTGTAACTCCAGCTCCATGGGGATTCAATGCCTCTGGCTTCTGCAAGCCCCTGCACACATGTAGTATACATAGCCCAGATAAACAGACAGACTCTGTGTATACTGAGCTAAAAAAATAGTTAAGTCTTTGCTGTTGTTTTCTGAGACAGGGTCTCACTATTTAGCCCTGGCTGTCCTGGAACTCACTTTTATTTTTTTTTTTTTTGGTTTTTCGAGACAGGGTTTCTCTGTAGCTTTGGTGCCCGTCCTGGAACTAGCTCTTGTAGACCAGGCTGGCCTCGAACTCCCAGAGATCCACCTGCCTTTGCCTCCCGAGTGCTGGGATTAAAGGCGTGCGCCACCACCGCCCGGCTGGAACTCACTTTGTAGACCAGGCCAGCCTCGGATTCACAGAGATCCACCTACCTCTGCCTCCCAAGTGCTAGAATTAAACCTGTGTACCACTCCACCCAGCTAAGTCTTCTTTTCTAAAGTTTCTTGTCAAATTGCATAATAAATAAAAAACTAGAGAGTCAGGTGTGGTGGTTCAGAGACTAAGGCAGAAGCATCAGGAGTTCAAGGCCAACTTGGACAACCCAGTTTCTTAGAAGCTAGCTTAAGCTACACGGCAAGACTCGGTAGGGGGGCTGGGGCTGTGGTGTATCGGCAGTGGCAATACACTTGCCTTGAATGCATGAAGCCCTGAGTTCTATCCCAATGCTACAAGAAAAGATGATTACTATTGCAGTGTAGATTATGAAACCACTGTTTTCCTGAAAGAAACAAGAGAGAAACTGAATGAGCACCTGCTGAGTGCTTGCTACATGTTAGAGAGTAAATGAAATATTTTACTTGGTGTCTCATGCTGAGGCCTAACTTTTCGAGGGTTCTAGTCTTTGACCAGCACAAAACAAGTCAGCACACAACAGTCAAAGAGCAGCTTAGCTTGACCACTTCCTCATTGTGGAACCTTGTATAATTTCTAGGTTTCTCAGCATCTGACTGCTTTGGATAAAATGTTTATAAAATGTCAGATAAGGCTGGGCAGTGGTGGCTCACACCTTTAATCCCAGTACTTGGCAGACACAGGCAGATCTCTGTGAGTTTGAGGCCAGTTTGGTCTACAAAGTAAGCCAGGGTTATTACACAGAGAAACCATGTCTCAAAAAGCCAAAAAGAAAAAAAAAATCAGGTAAGTACTGGAGTAATGGCTCAGTAATTAAGAGAACTGGCTGCTCTTCCTAAGGATTTGGGTTTGATTCCCAGTACCCACATGGCCGCTAACAACTGTCTTCCAGGAGATCTGACACCCTCACAATGTATATCAATTCACATAAATAAATCTTAAAAATAATAAATAAAAGTAATTTTAAAATGTAAAGTAAATATTGTCAATGTATACCTCAATATTTCATGTAGATGTAAACATGGGGAATTTATTTGAACACATATTTATTTAACATATATTATAAAATGCTTGGAGCTGTTCTTAGGACTATCCTGTGGTTCCCGTGGCTACTCTACTCAACAATCATCATAGGCCACAAGGACAAGTGGAATAAAACAATGAAGGAAACACTGCCTGACCTTTACCAGCACAGGAAATGCAACTTGAATTGCAAAGAGGAAGGCAGCACTCTCTTTTCCAAGATGTTTTTTATTTTCATGCTTAACCAACAGACTGTAGAGAAAATGAAGTACGCACATCCAGTTTCCTTATAGGAAAATGAAACTTAAACTTTGATTCAGGAAACTGAAAAGCGAAACTCCGAAACTCCCGGTTGTGTTATCAGCCACTCCTCCCCTCCCCCATCTATTGCTGTCCTCACAAAGGAAGCAAGAGAGGGAGGGTGGTGTCCCACAATGCCTGGGGCCTGGGAGCCAGCACCCTACGCAGTGGGCTACCTTTGCTAGGCAAACTCACAATCCCTCTTCTTTGCTCTAAGGCTGGTTCCAGAAATACTTTAGCAGAGTGGTGTGGAATTTACAAAACACTGGCTGTGCACAGTTTCACAGCTAGCTAGGAAAGCTACAAATACATGCAATACTTAAAATGATGGACCATCTCACTATATCAGATGCAGAACACACTTAGCTATTTTTTTTTGTGGTTTTGTTTTTTGATACAGGGTCTCACTGTGTAATCCTGATTAGTCTGGAATTCACTACATAGACTAGACTGGCTTAAATTGCATACATAGAATTTGGTGCCTCTGACTCCCTACTGCTGAGATTAAAGAGATATACCACCATGCCTGGCTAGGTACTTTTTTTTTTTTTCTAAAACAGGGTCTAACCCAAGCTGGCCTTTAAATTTTTTAAAATATATAATTTATATATATGTTTTGTCCCACGTATGTCTATATGTGCATTAATTCTCATAAAATATTAATATTTAGGATATGATTAAATTAAGAAATTTGAGCATTATATTTATCAAGTTGGCATTAAATTAAAAAAAAAAAAAAAAGTCAAGGTCAGTGAGACATCTTAACAGACAAGGGCACTTGCCACCAAGCCTGAAGATCTGAGTTTAGTTCTGAAGACCCACACGGCAGCAGGAAAAACTCTCTGACTTCCACAGGACGGGCACATATACACATAAACAAACAAATGTCATAAGTTACTGACTGGTTTGCTTTTAAATTTCCTAATGATGCTATTAGAGATTACAAAGTAGTTTTTAGTGACCCCAAGTTTCTACTGGACAGCCCTGTTGCAAACCAGGGATCATGCTGTTTCTCACATCCCATCACTTTTTTCTTCTCACCCTCATAGTGCCAGGGACCAAACAAAAGCCTTATGTGTGGCAGGGGGTGAGGCAAGCACTCCACCGCAGAGCTGAACCTCTCAACCCGGGTTTTTAAGACAAGGCTTCGTTATGGAACTCTGGATGGCCTTGATCTCACTGTTCAGCTGGCTTTGATCCCTCAATGCTTCCATCTGCTGGCATGGCAGGCCTCCCATCAGTACCCATTCACGGCTCTCAGAGGTAGGAAGTTTTATAGGTCATTTGTATTGTAGCTAGGTCTTGTTTGTTTGTCTGTTTGGTTTGAAGACAGGTTTCTCTGTAGCCCTGGCTGTCCTGACACTGTTGACCAGGCTAGCCTTGAACTCAGAGATTAGCCTATCTCGGTCTCCCATGCCACCTCTGCCTGGCAAGATCCTTATTTGAAAAACACAGGCCATCCCAGGTGGGCTTTTCCTTTCCACTGGGTAGAACCCTGCTTACCTCTGTGGTTGGCAGGGGGATTCCTGGGCCTGGCTTCCAGATGTGGTCTTCTGTCTTCCATGTCTGAGCCACTGGAATCCTTCTACATTCACCTGACTTGAAGTTATCTGTAACAGCACAGGCTGAGAGTTACCAGTGCCCTTCAAACACGGCAAACGCCTAAACACCGTGAAGCCAGCCTTTAAGCCTGTCCATGTTAATGATTTACTAAGAGTAAGTTAGAAAATGCAGATTTTAATCATAGGCACAAACACTCATCCTTGTGGATTCCCAACCATGATATAAACTAAGTTCACAATTTAGGCGATTCCAAGAGATCCAACTGTCCATTCCTGGACTCTTCCTGTACCTGCTTAGGAACAGAGTGTCATTAACTCCCAAACTACTGTTTAGTTTGCCTTCAGCAAAGTTAGTTAATCCATTGCTTAGGTTTCGTTTCCTTTCTTACAAAATGATTGCTGGGCAAAAGGAGCACATGTTTGTCAATTCCAGACGACATACTAGCCAGCTAGAGAGTGCATGCCCACCCTCTCATCTCAGCTCCCGGGAGGATCAGAAATTCAAAACCAGCCTTCACTGAATCTGAGTCCCACGTGGACTAGGAGAGCCTGCTTCAACAAAGTACTCTAGTACCCATCACCCTACCTGACATTCTTACAACACAGCAGCCTATAAATTCCTGCTCCCTACAGCTTGGAAACAAGGGAGCTATTGGTGCTATTTCCTGGGGACCAGCCAGAAGTCAGCAGTTCTCACCCTTCTTCCATCTCGATAATTTCTGACGCTGGGGGAAGAGGAAGCCCCTTCAGGGAACTTCTCAATATAACTCACGCATATCATGTGGGTGCAAGGGGGGGTGGGGTGGCGGTGACTCAGTTCCCAGCAAAAGGATTTTTGAGACTGTCCTCACAGTTTTAAAATATTCATAGTTGGAAACTGTGAATAGATTTGGCATTGTATGAGAGGTAGCTTTTATTCTTATCTGAAAAAGAGTCTCTTTTCTTCCCGCTGGGAATATTTTTGTGGTGTCTTTTCTTCTCAGTTTACCAAACCCTGTTCTCTCACTGCAGGCTCAGTGGTTAGTGTCTGTTTTTAATTTTTCTGGGAAGAAAAATTTCTTCTTCTTCATTTTGAAAAACACTAAAATAGAATGCCAGCAGTTTGGGAGTGTAGGAAAAAAATGGAAGAAGAAAAGTGCTAGAGAGGGAGGGGCACACAGAAGAGGGGACTGCTTTGTTTAGGGTTTTGAGGGGATCAAGGCAGGGAGGGCAGGAAGAAGATCTGCAATGGTTAAGCTGTTGCCAGGATAGAAATTAGAGAGCGGTAATTATGGGGTAAGATGAGAGAGGTGGGGCTAGAGGTAGCAGCTGGATTGTTTCAAGTCAGAGAAGTCACCACACCACTCATCCCTTAGCGCAAGCTGGAGAGATCTGGGGGCTTCTAGAAGTGGGAAGAGCTTGGGGCATTCTGCAGACGCTAATGAAGCAAAAGGAATGAAGCCAGAGGCAGCGAGTGGCTGTGGCAGAAGTGGGGACAGGGATAGGGATGAGAAACGGAGGTGGTGAGATCTCTAGGATGGGGACTGTGGGGATGCAGTGGAGAGCTACTGATGGTGAGTTCACGGGATGCTGAAGAAGTCTCCTAGGGGTGCCTGGGTGCTGAGATGAAGAGGCACTGGGGGGAACAGGGTGGTGACAGGTGAGCTGAAGGGGGGGAGGGTGGCAATGGCAGTGCTAGGGGCTCAGCGGGTGATGATGGGTGCTGGGGAAGGAGAGGAGATAGAAACTCTTACGGAGCAGGGATTTAGGGGTGATGGGGCTGCTGATAACTGGTAACAATACCGAGGATTGAGGGGGATGGTGAAGCTAAGGAGGGGGAGCAGGACTCTTGGGGTGGTGAAGACAGTGGAAAAAAATTTTAGATGCTGAGGGTGCAATGAGAAAAAAGGACAGGTAATCCAGGGATGATGGAGAACTTAGGGAGCAGTCAGGGGCTCCGGAGGCTGTAGGGGAACTGAGGGGGCAGTCAGGGACTCCCGGGCTATAGGAGAACTGAGGGGCAGTCAGGGACTCCCGGGCTATTAGGAGAACTCAGGAAGCAGACAGGACTCCGGGGGTTGTAGAGGAACTGAGGAAGCAGACAAGGACTCCGGGGGTGATTGGGCGCTGAAGGAAGGGGACAGGGACTCTGGGACTATAGAGGAACTTAGGGAAGGCGGCAGAGACTCCAGGGGCTATAGGGCAAGCGAAGGGAGCAGTGACCCTGGCGGGAATGTAGGGAGAACAGGGGGAAGGGGACAGGGACTCTCTGGGCTAAAAGGAAACTGAGGGAAGGGGACAGAGATTCCGGGGGTAATGGGGACGCTGAGCAGGGCAGATAGGGACTTCAGGGCTAACCTGACACCGGCCCGAGGCAGAGTCGGGCGCTGGTGATCGCGGCGCCGCAGGAGCAGGTGCGGGATGGGGCGGAGGCCACTCACCGGCTCTGGTGCGTCCTCCAGCGGGGTAGCACTCAGCTCCGGCCCTGGCAGGTCGCGGCCCCGCCCGACGCCGCACTCTTTCGGTTTCCAGTCCCCGCAGCCCCTGGGCGGGGCGAGGAGCCGGGTGGGCGGCCCGGAGGAGGAGGTGGAGGCCGCGCAGGACGAGGAGGCGGTGCCGCGGGCGCCAGCGAGAGGCCGGGCCGAGCTCGGCGGCGCCCCCGCCCTCGGGGCGGGCGGAAGGGCGGTGTCGCCTCAGCCCCGGCGGCGGCGGCTGGACTGGCGGCTGCCGTAAGCGCCGCAGACGGGAGGGCGCGGCAGGGGGCGGGCTGACTGCTCCCCGGGCGGCCACAGATCTCGGCCAGTCCCGGAGCAGGGGGGACGCGACGGGCGGCTCGTGCATGCCAAGCACGACATGGCGCGGAGGCTGAGCAGCCCCAGAGGTCCAGTGAGCACGGGGAGGGGCTAGACGCGGGAGGGACAACCATTAGCGAGCTGGGGCCGGGCAGCTCGGGACTCTATTTCCCAGAGGGCGTAGCGGCCGCGACAGGAAGCGGCGCGCCTGAGGCCCAGTGCGCAAGCGCATGCTTTGCCTTGGTCTATATAAAGAAGGTCGGCTTCCGTGCTCGTTCTTTCGTTCCTGAGATACTTCTTTCGCTTCGATGTGTGTCATGTCTCTTCCTTGTTGGAGTAATGTTCAGATGGTGAGTTGAGGCCCCACGGTACAATTTTCTGTTCATCTTTTGCCAAGTTTATGCTGTGGTTGCTGTAATTGGTTATAATTTCACGGTGTGACCTGTTTAGCCCCCCCCCCCCCATGCTTGACCTTTGGGGAAGTGATTTAGATGGAAAAGACGCCTTCTGGTTGGGCCTGAAAAGCACTTGGCTGGTGTAAATGATGACTTAGCTTTTTTTCCCCGTCATATCGACAATGCTGATCTCTTAAACATTTTTGCCAGTTAATCCTGATACGCCAGCCCCAAAGGCCTTAGTCGGCTTTGTTCAGATCGAGGCAAACTGGCGATTAACGCCTTTGTTTTGCAGGTTGGAATGATTAAGCGGTGCGGAACAGGGGTTGGAGGGAGAGGAGACGTCACCTTTGGGCCTCCAGGGAGATGAGACTACGTCTATGATCTTCGACTTCCTAATTTCTTAAGGTACGATTTATCCTCTGGTTTAATGTATGAAACACGTGCTTTTAAGAGCTTTTTTGGGGGCTGTGATACAGAATTCAAACGCAAGATTCAATGCTGGGATTGATAGGTTTGGCCAGTGGGGATGGGCACGTGTCTTGCCTCTGAACTTTTCCTACTGGTAAATCCTAATGAATGGATAGATTTAAGAGAAACAGGCAGAATGCTTTTAGAATGCCTGTTTTCAATTTACATTCCTTCTATACCTCCATTTCTAGGGGATGTAACCTGTGCGTGCAGATCCCTGCCCTAGTTGGTTTATTTTTTTTGGTGACTTGAGTCAAATGAGAGATGCCTAAGGAAAGGGAATCTCGGTTGAGAGAGAATGACCCCATGAAATTGGTCTGGAGGCAGACCTGTAGCACATTTTCTTTGTATTGAGATCTGCATTTTCTAAGAATGTTATAGCTTGAGTTTACGTGCCTGTAATTTCAATGGAGCATTTTTCAAAGTGGTGTGGTCGTGATTATTCTCACCCAGTCTGTTTAGGTAGAATTTGTGCTCTGGGACAAATGTCCCAGCACATGCTAAGTCACAGCACTCAGGAGGTAAGTAGGTCCAGGCCGATGACCAACTTGAGACCACTGCTGTATGTGGGACAGCACAGATTATTTGCACGTGAACAGTGTACCAGTCGAGTCAGTTGTGCACTTAGGGTTAGGTTTATTGCTGCACTCAGTGGCCCTTGAGCGTGTTTCACACTGGTATTGGGGAACAGCCAGCTTTCCTGAGGGACATTCTCATGTAGGTGAAAGATTCCTGGACAAGGCAATGGAGAAGGACATTTCAAAAATTACAAACTTTACATTTGCAACTGTCACTTGTAAGGGGGATCCTGTCCTACTGACTACCCACACGTGCAGGACTAGGCTCGGGTTTCCAGGCATGTATGATGACAGAACTTTTTTCCCCATCAGATCGACCATGTTGATCACACTCTTATAAGCCAGTTTGCCTGACATGCCTGCATGAGCAGCGCCTGCTACTGCTGCATCTCGTGGTCCAGGCAGCTGATTTTTTTTCCTCTGCATTTTTGTCTCAGGTTTGCTGGTGGCTGGTAGGCATTGGATGGAGGATGAATTCTGGAGTAGGAAAGAACTGGTAAGTGTTTACCCCTCCCCTGGGCATAGAATCTCTAAGTTATCTTTCAGTACAGAGTTGTTTCTTTTGACATAAATTTGGCTGGTGCAGCTGATGACATTACTTTTTTCCCCGTCAGATCGACCCTGTTGATCTCAAACTAATAGCCAGTTTTGTCTGATGCATTGGCCCTGGGAATAATTTCTTGTTTTGGCCTTGAGCTGTTTCGTTTATGATAATGGCTTCATCTGTATGCTTTATACAGGCCTGAGGTTGCCACGGATGCCAGTGTGTTCTGATCTTCCTTCATTTCACTGACCTGAAGCAGGTGAGATTTCGCTGTTGATAGTTTTGAACAAATTCTGGAGATGTTAATAGATGTGTGAACTCTTCTTGGACATCTTGATGTTCTGGATGCTGTTGAGGTTCCCAGTGGAGTTTTTCCTTTGGCCTTTCGAGCTCGCATTAAGGGTGCATTCATTCATTTGAAACATTGGAATTCACCATGTTTGAAGGGGATGTCCAACCAGAAATTTTGCCCCTGATATCTGACCTTAAATCATAAAAAATGCGGGCTTCAACCAGATGCAGTTCATACCAGGCAAGACTACCAACCTTTTGTTTTCTGTTTTCTTTTTAGGTACTTCTGGAAAACAGATCAGCAGTTTCCTGCTGGCCCAGTCCCATAAGGATTTTATACATTTGGTCCCAAGGGCTGTGTGTAACCCGAAAAGAACTTTTTAGGCTGTGATGTGGCATGGTATGCATGGCTGTTGAAAATCCTGAGTGGAAATAAAAATCTGAACGGGTGTCTGTTTGCATTTATTTGCTTCTGGGTGGGACCAGCAGCTGCTTCCTGTGAATATAACCTCAGTGACTGCCTAAAGCAGTACCGTGGAGTTAGGCCTGTTAGTAGCCACCCTAATGCCAACTTTCTAAAGTTTGCGGTAAGCCTGGTTGTGGGTAACCTTTCGCAATGGCCTGGAGTGGGCTGAGTGCACTCCTAGTCATGCTTATTTCCAGGGTTCACCTTCTTGTGCCTTAAGTGGGTTCTGCTTTCAGGGCTCTACCCCATTCCCTTTTGTTCTGCCTAGAATCCAACATTTCTTTGGATCACTGCTGTCCCTTTAATGTATCCAAGCATCTCAGTTGCTTTCCAGGGTCATTCTGTGGTGCTTAGTAAAGAAAACCATGATTCCCTTTACAGCCATCAAACAGGTTTTGGGATCTTGGGACACTTCAACCCACAGTGCCAAATCTAAGACGCCATATGCTCCCAGTCCCAGGAAAGCAGCTTCCTATGAGCCCAGGCTGATCTCTGACGTGTGATTTCAAAAGACAGCCCTAGTTGATACTGAGATCTGTTTTGTGGAGTCCAGGGATCACACTTGGGCTTGTGCGGCTGAGACTGGCGTGTACATGTTTTGTCTGTATGTGTGCCATTTAGCATGGCACTGCTAAGTGCTGGGGCAAGTGGTATTTCTAAAAATACACCTGAGAGCCACTTTGGTTTGGAGCCGCCATGTGGTTGCTGGGAATTGAACTCAGGACCTCTGGAAGAGCAGATAGTGCTCTTAACCTCTGAGCCATCTCTCCAGCCCCTGAGAACCACTTAGGGAAGAGCCACCAAGAGCCGAGTGGGCCACTGGCTTTTACAGGTGCAGCTGCCCTGTGAATTGGTTAGTGCAGCCCAGTATCTCCCAATTTACATAATGACCACCATGCTGCTTTTTTAAAAAATTATCTGCCAGGCTCCATACCAGTGACTTGGTGACCTGGCAGAGTCCAGTTCCAGCGGGGATTCTTGTGCCACAGGATAAAGAATGAAGAGTCTGATCACCAGCTGTCTTTCAAACTGACCTCAGGCCGTCTTTATGCGAGTTCTAATGCATCCCGAGTGTGAGCGATCATTTTCCAAGAATCATTAACGTTCATGTTAGTTTCTGTTGCCCACTTTCTTTACTCTGTATCAGGATGCAAGCTAAATGTTTATGTCTGGCTAGATACATTTTAACCATACTGTGCCCTAGCTGGTAGCAAGCTTGTAGTTAACAAAGTAAGATTTAAGCTCTGATTAGTTCTCGAAGTGAAATCAGCATATTGTGCCTAGGATATTGCTTTTGTAAATGTGGATTACAGTTATTCTATTTTTTACAGGTTCTGAAATAGTAATGGTTAATAACTTTAACTGTTAGTAACTAAATTTCTATTCCTGGCAGTACTTTTTTTTTTTTTTTTTTTTTAAAGATTTTATTTATTACATATACAATACAGTGTTCTGCCTCCATGTATGCCTGCATGCCAGAAGAGGGCACCGGATCTCATTTTAGATGGTTGTGAGCCACCATGTGGTTGCTGGGAATTGAACTCAGGACCTCTGGAAGAACAGTCAGTGTCCTTAACCTCTGAGCCATCTCTCCAGCCCCTCCTGGCAGTACTTTTAAGGGAAGTGGGAGTTAATTCCTTTATTGATATATTGAGGGAATTAAGTGTTCATGTCCTGGTGCCAGATGTTTGACCTTTATGGCCATATCTTTTCCTTGTGTATGAGTTTTTTTTTTTTAATTTTTATGGTTTATTTAACTTTATTTTATGTGCATTGGTGTGAAGGTGTCAGATCCTCTGGAACTGGATTTTCAGACAGTTGTGAGCTGCCATGTGGGTGCTGGGAATTGAACCTGGGTCCTTGAGAAGAGCAGTCAGTGCTCTTAACCGCTGAGCCATCTCTCCAGCCCCTGTGTATGAATTTTTGATGGCATCTTTTAAGATACTTCCCAAGTTCTTAAATTCTTTGGGAGTATATTACTTTTTGGAACTGGAATAAGCAATAATGAAATTGGTTTCAGTAACAGACCAGAGGAATTTAATTATTCCGTTAAGACTTTTTGTTACCAGTAAGTTCAGGCATAATCATGACTAACAAGCAAAACTAAGAATTACCATAGAATAAGTATAACACAGAAACCTGAAGCCCCATGAGTTCTCTCTAGCAGAGTTTGCAGTGTTTCCATTAGTCCCTGCCAAATGGATGGGTTTCTCCAGAGGGCCTTGCCCTCTAAAGAGCTCCATTTGCAAACCATTTATACACCGTTCCCAGGGGTGACAGCATGACTTCTAATGATCCGCCTCAGCTTTATGGGTGAGGGAAGAGGCAAACGGCTCTGCTGTGTCTGGGGCACCTCCCCCCCCCCATTCTCTCAGGAACATAACAAGGACAACTCACCCTGTGCCTTTTTGGGTTCCTAACTAGAGCTTCAGAGGGAGTGAGAGGGGTCAACCCTAGGCTCTGCCTGCCTCAGGCTACTCTACCTGCCCCCCTGGGAATAAAGGCAGAAGCCACACCACCTGGTTTTGTTTGTGGAGGTTGCAGAGATGGCTCAGAGATTAAGAGCACTGACTGCCTTTCCTGAGGTCATGAATTCAATTCCTAGCAACAACGTGGTGGCTCACAGCCATCTATGATGAGATCTGGTGCCCTCTTTGGTGTGCAGGCATACATGTAGCCAGAACACTATAATAACATCTTAAAAAGATTTTTTTATGGCCGGGCGATGGTGGCACACGCCTTTAATCCCAGCACTCGGGAGGCAGAGGCAGGCGGATCTCTGTGAGTTCGAGACCAGCCTGGTCTACAGAGCTAGTTCCAGGACAGGCTCCAAAACCACAGAGAAACCCTGTCTCGAAAAACCAAAAAAAAAAAAAAAAAAAAAGTTTTTCTTTTGGGGTGTGTGTGTGGAGCTTGTTTCAAGACAGGGTTTCTCTACACCAGGCTGTCCTGGAACTCTGAAGAGATTGCCTGCCTCTGCCTCTGGAGTGCTGGTATTAAAGGCGTGCACTACCAACCTTGCCTGACTTTTTTTATATATATAAATTGTGAGTGTGTCTATATGTAGGTATGCTCACATGAGTGCAGCTGCCCACAGTTGCTGTTGGAGCCCCTAGAACTGGAGTCACGGGTGGTTGTGAGCTGTCTAATGTGGATGCTGGGAACAGACTCAGGTCTGCCAGAGGAGTGCACACTCTTAACCACTGGGCCACTTTCATGGCCCCTATGTCTGATTCTCCTGTGGGACTCTGGTCATTTCCTTTGTGGCCCCTGCAGTTACAGGGGTCCCTTGCTGTTTCCAGTTCCAAGCTTTGTACTGGCCCCATGTCTTTCTGGAATTATCTTCCGCGGAGCCATTCACTGCTTATACCTTAGAGGTAAGCAGGCATAAGATTTGAAACCCAGACTCAAATAGCTTCTGCCTGCTGCTTCCTGAGGCAACTTGCTGGTTGCTCCTGCCTGTTCACCATCTCCATCCTGATTTTTAATGCTTCCTCACGATGCAGGGAGTGTTGCCTGGAACTAGTTCTGTAGGTGTAGATCAGGCTGGCTTCAAACTCAGAGATCCACCTGCCTCCTGAGTACCAGGGTTGAATGCATGCACCACCCAGGCCCAAGACATTTTTACAAAATAATTATTTTTTATTTCATGTGCATTCATGTTCTGCCTGCCTGCACATCTGTGCGCAGGTGTCAGACCTCCTGAAACTGGAGTTACAGGCATATGAGCTACCGTGTAGGCGCTGGGGATGGAGCTGGGGTCCTCTCGGAAGAGCAGCCAGTGCTCTTAACCACTGAGCCTTCTCTCCAGTCCCAAGCCCAAGGCATTTTTGACATATTCAGTATGTCTCATTTGCTGGAACTTTTCTCAGGTCTACCTTCCAGGGTGCTGCTGACCTGCCCACTTTCGTGCTCTGCCTAGGAGGAGTGCTGAGCTGGAATGTCAGTGTCAGGCACCATTCACAGGCGGAGCCAGGCCAACACGTGGCGGGAACAACCGGTCTTGCATCCTGGGTTGCAAAGCGCAGCCAAACAGTTGAGGAAAGGTCCCTTGTGCCAGACACTCATCTTTTTTTCTTTGAGTACACTTGGTTACACAGAAAGTCAGGATACTTTATTGTCCTCTGAGTTAAAAAAAAAAAAAAAAGGCTTGTTTGTCTTTTTTGTTTGTTTGTTTCATTTTTGAGATATGGTCTCCCATAGCCCAGGCTGACCGCCAGCTCACTAGGTTGTACTAAGGATGACCTTGACCTTCTGAGTCTTCTGCTTCTACTTCCCAAGTGCTGGGATAGCAGGCCTGTGTCCCCACACCTGGTTTCTGTGGTGCTGGAGAACCAGGCACTTCCTGTCTACTAAGCAAGCACCAACTGAACCTGATTCCTCACCTTGATGCTGCATTCCTAACACCCTGGGGTGGGGTGGGGTGGGGTGGGTGTTACGCTGTCTGCACAAGGGTCAAACTAAGTTACCCCTGAGGTCTGTGTGGTCTGTGGGAGGCCATTCCCTTGAAAGGCTCTTGGTGCTATTAGTGAGGACAGAGAGCAGTTACTGACTGACTGAAGTAGGTTCCTCCCTCAGCCGTCAGGGAGCTGAGATTTAGGACACGGTTAGGAGAAACCAAAGAGCACAGGTGGCCCACACACCAACAGAAGCTCCATCTGTCCTCACCTCCATGACACACTGAGAGGACTGTTTACCTGAGCCTTGGACCTCAGCTTGTTCTGAAGTCACCTGGGAGCCACGTCTCAGAGCAGTCAGGCATGCATCCAGAGATGTCCACTCTCTGCCCACGGACATGGATAGAGACAGACCCTCAGCTGCCAGCAGGTTTAATTACCCAGATGGAAGCTGACAGGGGAGGCCCTGCTGGGCAGAGATCAACAGCTCTATTCCTTTCTCGGCAAGCATCCAGGTTGGCCTGGAGTACAGACCCAAGGTAGCTATCGGGAAGCCCTTGTTCTGAGGGAGCACATTTGCCATGATCTCAAGATGAAAAATCACTTCTGGAGACCACTGGCTCCAGTTCAGGAGGGGATTTTGTTTGGCAGAATGACCTGGTCAGGTTGCTGACGTGGCAGGCTTCCTGAGTGTTGGACTGAAGCCTGGGGACAGAAACTGTATACACACTTAAGTGGAACGTGCTTGTGGGGCCTGTGAGGCCGTTCAGTGGTTAAGAGCTGTGACTGGCCAAGCCTGCAAACCTGAATTCAATCCTCAGAGCCCACGTGGTGGAAGGATGCCTCAATCTCCCATGAGTTAATCGGCATGTTTGCTGTGCATCACCTCAAATACATAATGCAGTTTGCTGGGCGGTGGTGGCGCACGCCTTTAATCCCAGCACTCGGGAGGCAGAGGCAAGTGGGTCTCTGTGAGTTCGAGGCCAGCCTGGTCTACAGAGCTAGTTCCAGGACAGGCTCCAAAGCTACAGAGAAACCCTGTCTCGCAAAACAAAAACAAACAGGGGCTGGAGAGATGGCTCAGAGGTGAAGAGCATTGCCTGCTCTTCCAAAGGTCCTGAGTTCAATTCCCAGCAACCACATGGTGGCTCACAACCATCTGTAATGAGGTCTGGTGCCCTCTTCTGGCCTGCAGGCATACACACAGACAGAATATTGTATACATAATAAATAATTTAAAAAAAAAAAAAGTCTTCTCATTTAAAAAAAAAAACAAAAACAAAAACAAACAATCAACAACAGAAATAAATAATGCAATTTAACAATGGAAGAAAAGGTTGTTGTAGACAACCTCACCCACCCCATAATCTATTTAGATCATATTCACCCTCCCCACCTGTATCTCCACTTGCCCCTCCCACTAATCCCTTTCCTCCTCTAAATCGGTCCATCATCTACTTTTGCGTCTTTTATGTGTGACCCATTGCGTTACACTAGTCTGTTTACAGGAAGGAACATGGGCACCTTGAGAATACTACACCATTGAAGGGATTACTGGCTGTGGTTAAATATTGGTAAGTTGACAGGACCTAGGTTCTCCTAGCAGGCAAGCCCCCAGGCATGCCTGTGAGGACTTGTCTAGATTAAGTTGACCTAACCGAAAGACCCATCCCACGGGCAGGGGCCACAGACTGAGTGAAAAAGACAAAGGGAGAGGAACATGTTTTTTGCTTCCTGACTTCAGAGGCGATGTGGCCGGCGCATTCCACCCCTTGTTGCGAAGATTCTCTGGCCACGGAGGGCTGTACCCTCGAACCGTGGTCCAAAAGTTATTTCTGTCACAACAAAGATACATGTAACTAATACACTGTCGTGATGTTTGGAGATAAGACCCCTACCAGGCTGTTGGGATATGCCCCTCTCTGCTCTCCGTATCTCTTTTCAGGCCTTATCCTAAGCAGCTGCCCCTGTAGTAGTCAGAAAAGCTATAATGGGGACGTCTCAGGGACACACACACACACACCACAAATCCTTTTCTCCAGTCTCCGAGAATCATTTCCAGGGAGACCCTTAATTGGCCCTGCTTGGAGCGCAGGTTCATCCCTGAGCCAATCACCGAGGCCAGGAAGATAGGGAGCCCTGATTGGTCCGCTCTGGCGTCGGGCGTGGCTCCTGGATCAGGCACCTTTGGAGGTCTGCCTTTGGGGCTTCATGTAAGAACTAGGAGTCTCCTACCAGTCAACTCTAATAGACAGAGCCCTCAAGAAGACAACTCTTTCCAGCAACGCGGGCTGTTAGCAGGCACAGAGGGGCAGAATAGGTGGGGCCAGGCAGCTTTGAGCCACGTCTGGAAGAAGCCTGTGCCTTCATGCTGCCCATCGGTACGGCCACCAGGGGGCAGCATCCCCTCGTGGTCACCACTGTTTCCGCAAGCAATAAGCTCTTTCCAGCAGGGGGCGCTGCTTATCTTCCTTGTTCTCTGGGACAGAGGCGGCCGGGCAGGGTAGGGCAAGAGATGAGGGGCAGATCAGTCTTACTTCGGATACCTTGGAATGAGGAACTTTGAAATTTTCTTTTTGAGGCAGGGTCTCACCTAGCCAAGGTTAGTTTCAACTCACTAGCTGGGCAAGCCTGACTTTGAACTTTGGTCCTCCTGCCTTTACCTTATGCATGCTGGGTAGGCACTGGGAGAGTCGTCTTTAACGACTATTGTGGCACTTTTCTATAAATTAGTATCCTTTGCAAAGTACAATGGCGAGCACCAGCTTTCAAACCTCCCTTTTCCATTTGACTCTACAGGGTGCCCCATTTTTATTTTTATCAGCTGTGTGACTTTCGCTTCTTGGTTTCTTGTAGTCTGGGGTGACACCTGCCTTGCAGGCTTTCCCCACCCCATCCGATGAGGTGATTTGTTCAGCAAATCTTATGGAGTTGGGTGCTGTCTGAGGATTGAACACAGAAGCTAAGAAACAGAGGCTGGGGGATGGCTGTGCTGGTCAAGGGCTTGCTCTACAAGCAGGGGCAGTTGAGTTTGGGACAAGCAGAAAAGACTTGTGTGTGTGCTGGCGCCTGGTAAGCATGTCATAGGTCTCCCCATTCAGGCCTTTTGAGACCAGGGCTACTCATTTTGGTTTTATTATTTGAGATTGTGTCCCGTGTAACCCAGGCTGGCCTCTTGCTGACTGTTACCGAGTGTGACCTTGAACTCTTGACTTGATCCTTCTGTCTCCAGCTCCTGAGTCCTGGGATCACAGGCGTGTGCCATTGTGCTCGTATTTAAATATTTATTATATATATATATGCGTGTGTGTGAATGTATGTACAGGTGTTTTACTTGCTTGTATGTCTTTGTACCATGTGTGTGCCTGGTGCCCTTGGAGACTAGAAGAGGATGTTGGATCTCCTGGAGCTGGGTTACAGATTGTTGTGAACTGCTGTGTAGGTGCTGGGAATTTAACCCAGTTCATCTGCAAGAGCAGCGAGTGCTCTTAACCACTGAGCAATCTCTCTAGTCATAAATGAACAAGTGTTTGGGAAGGAGACACACCCCATCCAGGTCAGAGCCCGGCCAGCCCTTAGTGGTCTTGCTGTCTCTCCCACCTCTGCACAGAGAAGGCCAGTCTGCCTTCCTAAGTCCATGGCTCAGTCTCCTTCACCATTTCCTAAACATTGGGGACAGCATCATTTGATATAACTGAGATAAAGCAGACCGTATCTTTGGGCATACTGTTCCTCCTTTTGCTTACATGAAGTTGGCCAGGCGAATCTCTGTGGGGTGTGTGTGTGTGTGTGTATGCATGTGCATGTGTGTTAGCTAGCATCTACATGTGCATGCTTCTGCATGTTGTGAACATGTTGCATGCACAGGTGTGCACACCTGGAGGTCGGAAGACAAATTTCAGGAGTCAGTTTGCTTCTTCCTCTCTGGCTTCTGGGGATCAAACCCAGACCATCAGACATGAGCTGTAAGTTCTTTTTTTTTTTTTTTTTTGGTTTTTCGAGACAGAGATCCACCTGCCTCTGCCTCCCAAGTGCTGGGATTAAAGGCGTGCGCCACCACCGCCCGGCTGAGCTGTAAGTTCTTGCCGAATCACCTTGTCAACCCCAAATAAATTTATTTTAAAAGGAAACTTACATTGCAGGATGAACTGTATACTTTGACTGCAGAACCTAGAAAGGCTGTTGCTATGGTCTGCCTAACATACCATGATTATTGGCTTTTTGTTTTGTTTTTGTTTTTTGAGACAGGGTTTCTCAGTTGCTTTGGAGACTGTCCTGAAACTCACTCTGTAGACCAGGCTGGCCTCGAACTCACAGAGACCCTCCTGCCTCTGTCTCAAACCCCCCCCCCCATAGAAAAACCCAAGACATTGTCCTGTTCTAAATATCTGAAGTCTTTGAAGTCTCGTGCCTACCAAGTTACATCCCTAGCTCAACAAAATGATCATCTTTAAGAAATTGTCAGATGGCCGGGCGGTGGTGGTGCACGCCTTTAATCCCAGCACTCGGGAGGCAGGGGCAGGCGGATCTCTGTGAGTTCGAGGCCAGTCTGGTCTACAAAGGGAGTTCCAGGACAGGCTCCAAAGCTACAGAGAAACCCTGTCTTGAAAAATCAAACATCAAAAAAAAGAAATTGTCAGATGTATTTTTTTTTTAAGACAGGGTTTCTCTGTAGCTTTGGAGCCTGTCCTGGAACTAGCTCTTGTAGACCAGGCTGGCCTCAAACTCACAGAGATCCACCTGCCTCTGCTTCCCGAGTGCTGGAATTAAAGGTGTGTGCCACCACTGCCCAGCATCAAGATAGCTTTTCACAGGCATGCGCAGAGGCCCACCTCCCACATGACTGTAGGTGTCACCAAGTTGACAATTGAGATTATCACAAAGGTTGTTCTCTGCAAGTTTGAGGTCAGTTTGGGCTACCTAAGACCCTGCCTCAAAACCAAACAAGGATACCGTTACAAGTACAGCCAGACATTTGGCTTCTCAAGATGCTGAGTATGAAGCCTCCTCTTGGTCCAGCAGAAACTCAGTGAGTAATAGATTAGATGACCAGGATCCACCAGATGCTGGGGAGGCTTTGGCTCCAGAGGACCACAAAGCCACGAGAGGCTGCAGACAGCAAGAGAGCTGTTCTTGGGAGTCAGTGGCGTGGTGTCAGTCTCACTGAGATCTCACGCAGGCACGTACCACGCTGCTCACCCAGGAACTAGCACCACGTAGCCCTCCCTGCATACCAACCAACTCTGTAACCACCACTGGAACTACATTAGTCACTGTTGCTGTGAAGAGACACAAGGCAATTTATAAAAGAAAGCATTTGATGGGGGCTGGCTTACAGTTTCAGAGGGCGAGTCCACGACCATCATGGCAGGGAGCAGGGCAGCACTGGAGCAATAATTGAGAGCTTATGTATTATCTGCAGGCAGCAGAGAGGAGAGAGAGAGACAGACAGGGCCCAGCAGGGGCTTTTGAAATCTCAAAGCCGACTCTGGTTGCAGTGCACCACGCCCATCCGCGCTCTATGCGCTGCCATACAGTTCATGAACCGGGCAAGGGGCTGGAGGTTGAAGCACACAAAGACATACAGACAGAGACGCGAATTATCCTCGAAACAGGAATGTCCCCTTTATTGTGTACCAGAGTCGCTTATATAGGGATCCTTAACTGATAGCCACGCCCCAGACAAACCCACCAGAAACCACTTCCCTGCCATCAGGAACTCCTGAGGGTCTCGTGCTCAGAGCAGCTTGCAAGCTGTCTCTGAGCAGAGGAAAACAAGTTGTTTACAAGAAATTCAGGATTTGGGGGTTCATAGCTCCCAACATCTAGTGACACCTTCCCCAACAAGGTCACACCTCCTAATCCTTCCTAAACATTTTCACCAAACCATCAAATATAGGAGTCTTTGGGGGCCTTTTTTTTTTTTTTCAAGACAGTTTCTTCATGTAGCTCCGGCTGTCCTGGAACTCGCTCTGTAGACCAGGCTGACCTCGAACTCACAGAGATCCACCTGTTTCCACCTCCAAGTGCTGGAATTAAAGGCGTGTGCCACCACTGCCTGGCTCTTTGGGGGATGTTCTTATTCAAACCACAAGAACACCATTGTGAAACAGCTTCGCTCCCAAAAGAAACCCTGTCCCTGTTGGAATCACCCTCCCTCAGATCTCTGACCCCGTCATTCTTAAATGACAAATCTTCCAATTCCAGCCATTTTGCAAAAATGGAACCATATGTTGCGCAGTGGTGGCGCACGACTTTAATCCCAGCACTCGGGAGGCAGAGGCAGGAGGATCTCTGTGAGTTCAAGACCAGCCTGGTCTACAGAGTGAGTTCCCGGACAGCCTGGGCTACACAGAAAATCCTGTTTCAAGAAACAAAGAAACCAAACAAATAAATGGAATCATGACATTTGACCTTTTCTGACTGGCTTCTCTGACTTAGTGAGATGTTTGTGGGGTTTCACTCTGGGGCTCACCTACTGCATACTCTGCCCTGGACCTCTGTTGAGCCCCCTCACATCACAGCCCCAGTTCAGGGCCTCTGGTGGGAGTGGGGTGGGGGTCAAGGTTCTGTCGGGTCGCCTGAGATGATAGCGAGGGGCATGTCCAGCTGTCCTTGGCTGGTCAGGAAGTGCTTTGAGTTGCTGCTACTTGATCCTGAGTCGGGACCCACGGCTGTTCCTGCTCTGGCAGTGAGTCACCACATGGGCATCCCTTCTGCACCTGTGTGCCAGTCTGGGGTCAGGGGCTGGGGCTGGAGGGCCAGCAGTGATGGCGGTCACATCCTGGTGGTGGCAGAGGTGGCTGCCAGCAGCCCTAGGTCTCGTTCCTTCCAGTGGAAAGCACAGGATGAGGGCAAAAGTGAAGGCCCCAGCGTTATTGCTTCAGCTTCCTGAACCAGTGGGGTAGGGGGAGGAATGTGCTGCTCTGATTGGTTAGGACTGAGCCAGGTGTGTGCCCTTGACACGCAGGAGGGGACAGAACCACACGACCTGTCAGTAGGAACTCAGGGTCCTGAAACCAGAGGCGGAGGCAAAGGTGGATGGACAGACAGGTTCCAGGCAATGGCGTCTTTATGGGCAGCGGAAGGGCTGCCACCCAATCTGCCCATCACATGTGCACATGATACGGAGAAGAGTGCCTCCTTTCCCTGGGCCTCAGTTTCCCCATCAGAACAGAGACAGTTCAGAGCTCTAAACTGGGAAGGTCAGATTACCATGAAAATCCAGCAGCCTGGCAGCCCAGGGCGGCAGATCTGAGCTGGGGGCTGGGACTGTGTGGCTTTCAGGGGACTCTGGGGATGCGCTTGGGGCCTACACCTGGCCTCCAGTCTCTGCCCAGCCCACAGGGAACAGCCTGTGATGAGTGTGATGAGGAAGGAGGATTCTGAGGAGGGCTTCGCACATCCCTAGCATTCTTTAGCTATAATCGCCTCCAAATGGTATGATCTCATTCCTGAGCACGAAAGGCTGGGGGGGGGGGACACGAGCTGGCTGCCAGCAGCTGACACAGTTTGTGACTAAAACCGCTTCCCTCTGGGATGCAGGGAGAGATGGCCACGTTCTCGAAGACAATGTAAAAGTTTGGGGGTGGTGGTGGAAATGTTGACATAAAGAATGTGGAGGTGCCTCCTTTTCCAGCTTTAGGGCGGCCCATGGTGTCTGCCCAGGGGGTCCAAACCAGGTGTATCCTGACCAATGCTTACAGTGAACTCAACCCGGCCTAGGCCACGGACATCCCCCAAATGTTGAGGTGGAAGCCTGGCAGCCCCCCAAGTGGCCCGTCCCTTCTGCATTCTTGGGCTCATTTAAATGCCCATACATTCATTTGGAAAGATAGACTTGCGGGAAGCCTGTCACGGCACCATCTGCTAGGCGTTTGTCACGGCCGCGTTACATAATAGGAAAGACATTTTTTCAGGAATCAGCGCTGCCGCATTTAGTAATTGGATCGCCGGAGAGCAGCCAGGCCCGGGCATTTGGCACCACAATTCAAAGACGCCACAGGCTTCTCTCCGGGGCGTGGCCTCCCCAAATTCCAGGCCGTCTCGGCAGACACCTGAGTGCAGCCCGGGGCTGGGAAGCAGACCTGGAGGCCTCAGCTCGCCTCTGTTTTCTCACTCTCCCTTTCTTCCCTGGTTACGTCCCTGGTTGCTCTCGCCGGTATCGGCAAGAACCAACTGGCCTTACTCTACCAGCCCCAATTCCCATGACCCAGGTCACCAGCCTAGTGCTCTTTAACTGAGCAAGGGACAATGGAGCCCCGGTTTCTTCATCTAGCAGTAAGGTTCAGTCAGCTCCTGGGCACAAGATTTCTCATAACACTGCGTGAGGGTGACGGGTAAGAGTCAGGGGCTTGGCTCCCGGGCCTGTGGGGAGTGAGGGACAAGAGCTAGGTGTTTTGTAAAGCCTGTCTGATCCCAAACAGGTACCAGGCTTGTGTTCTTTTTCCTCTCCCTTCTACTAGACTCAGCAAGTAGAGAGGAAGTGGCCTTGACAACCGGTCAGCCCACAGCTTCCTGCGTCACCAAGGACGCAGATTTGCTGCAAGACTGTGATGTGAGGAACTGGGAGGGGTGCTGGCAGAAGAGGGGGCCCAAGCACCCATTGTGATGCAGGATATTCTCATTTTTCAGTTCTCCTAGAGCTGGAAAAACCTGGTGTTGCCACATGGTGTGTGTGTGTGTGTGCGCGCGCGTGTGTGTGCGTGCATGCATGCATGTTGGGGCAGGTCTGTGTGGAGCCAGGGTACCTCGATGTCAGCTTGACTGCTCCTTGAGCAGGTGACTTAACCTCTCCGTCCCTTAGTCCCCTCACACATAAAACACGGATGGCTCATGTGGGGACACCATGGCACTGGAATGCAGTTTGCATTGTGTCTCCTGTGCTTATTTTATTTTTATTTTTGGAGGCAGAATTTCACTAAGCAACTCAGGCTGACCTTAAACTCTCCATCCTCCTGCCTCGACCTCTGGAGTACTTGATGTTACAGGTCGGTATTACCATGCCTCACTCTATTCTTCAGTTCTTTATGTAGGGGTGGGCGTACGTGTGTGTGTGTGTGTGTGTAATTAGGTTTATCTATTTTATGTTTATGAATGTTTTTGCCTACATGTATGTGTGTACCGCATGCACAGAGGCCAGAAGTGGGCATCATCCCCTGTAACCAGAGTTGCAAATGGTGGTGAGCCACCATGTGGGTACTGGGAGTCAAACCCAGGTCATCTGCAAGAGCAGCCGGTGCTCCTAACCACAGAGCCGCTGCCCTTGGCCTCCACCTTCATTTGTGAGGCAGAGCCTCTCACTGGGCTCACTGATTGGCGTTCAAGCTTCCTTGGGATCCTCTTGTCTGCTTCCCTAGCATTGGATTTACACAGGCTTTCTTATGTGGATGCTGGAGATTCGAACTCGGGTCCTCACGCTTGTACAGCAGGTACTTTCTAGCTGAGACGCCTCCTCTGGCGTTGTTCTTTACTTCTTGAGATGGACTTGCATTTGCTTTGAAGCTATCTTCCTACTAGGGGTTGTGGGGTGCTCTCACCCCAATTTCTCTTATTCTTTCAACAACTATCAACTGAACACCTACTGTGTGCCTGGCAGGACCTCAGAGGCTGGCACGCAATGAGTAAAGTCAGCCAAAAGCCCTGTCCAGGTAGGTAGACATTAAAAGTGACTGAAGGGAGAGTCCGTATCATACCATGTCGGACCGCATTCAGGTGAGGAAAGCGGCTGGGGTGACAGCTACACTTAGGGGTGCTGATGAGTGCAGAGATTTTAGACCATGGTAGGGATGCCAGTGTGTGAGGGGAGACTCCCCTGAGCAAGTGGGTGTTGTTCCAAGTTTACAGGAGGTGAAGGAGAAAGTTACCAGTTATTTGGAGCAAGAAATTCCCACCTCCTTCCAGGCAGAGGGAATGGTAAGTGTGAAGGGCTGGAGGCAGGAACATGAGCTTAAAGCTGCATTGTTTTTCCCTTAAAGATGAAGATTTTTGGCCGGGCAGTGGTGGCGCACGCACACCTTTAATCCCAACACTTGGGAGGCAGAGGCAGGCGGATCTCTGTGAGTTCAAGGCCAGCCTGGTCTACAAGAACTAGTTCCAGGACAGGCTCCAAAACCACAGAGAAACCCTGTCTCGAAAAACAACAACAAAAAAGAACATTTTTCTTTTCTTTTCTTTTTCTTTTTTTTTTCTTTTCTTTTTCTTTTTTTTTTTTTTTTTTTTTTGAGGCAGTCTTTCTATGTAGTTCTGGCTGTCCTGGAACTCGCTCTGTAGATCAGGCTGGCCTTGAACTCACAGAGATCCACCTGCCTCTACTTCCCAAGTGCTGGGATTAAAGGTAGACACTACCACATGCAGTTTAAAGAAGATTTCTTTTATTTTTAATTGCATGTTACTGTGTCTGTGTGTGGGTTTGTGCACGTGAGTGCAGTGCCCACAGGGACCAGAAGAGGGCGCCATATCAATAATGTGGCTCCTCTACAAAAGAATGTACTGTTAACTGTGGAGCCATCTGCGTGTGTGACATCATATGGCACATGGTGGCTATGGGTTGACACATGGGTAGTAAAATATATATGTCTATACTTGTGACTCAGGGGTGTCACACAGCTTACAATGCAGGGGGACTTCCTGAATCCAGACAACACAGTGCCCTGAGTGCATCTGCAAGTGAGCAGCCAGACACGCCTGCGAACCCCCTCCCCACCTGTGTGTATTTGGGATCTTTTGGATGTTGCTGGTATGCAAATGCACATATATGGACATTTAAGCTGTTGGGTATGGAGAAGCATGTCTAATCCTAGCACTTGGGTGGCAGAGACAGGGGGGCTAGGATCTCAAGGTCATTCTTAACTACATATTGAGTTTGAAGCCAGCCTGGGCAACTTGAGACCCTGTCACAAACCAACAAATAAAACACAAAAAACAGAACTGGGGAAATTAAGAGCACTGGCTGTTCTTCCAGAGGACCCAGGTTCAATTCCCAGCACTCATCTGTAACTCCAGTTCCAGGGGATCTGATGCCCTTCTCTGACTTCCACAGGCATACTTGGGGTGCACAGACATTTATGCAGGCAAACCACCCATGCACCTAAAAATACATAAAATTAAAAAACAATATAAAATGATTTTAATGTTAATGAACTCATTTATTGCAGGCTAGGCAAGTTTCAAATGGTAGCATTTCTATTGGTCCTTCAGCTCCTTCAGTCTTCTGATGGCCGACTTCACTGTGACAGCAGAAGTGGTGTTGTCAGTCCAGGCCCTGCCAGGCACTGTTTCCATGCAGGAGCCATGATGCGGGATGCCAATGGCTCATCTCTATTATCAGTTTTTATATATTTATGTGTGTGCGCGCTTGTGTGAGTTCATGTGCTCCACAGCAGGAACTGTCATGCCGATGCCAATGGCTCATCTCCATTATCGGTTTTTATATATGTATATGTGTGTGTGTGTGTGGTGTGAGTTCATGTGCTCCACATGTGTGCAGGTACCCTCTCAAGTCAGAGAACACCAGCTGCCCTGGAACTGGAGTTAGAAGCAGGTGTGAGCCACTTGATGTGGGTGCTGAGAATCAAACCCTGAACCTCCAGAAGAGCGCTCAGTGTTTCGAACTACTGATCCATCTCTGCAGCTCCTGAAGACAGGGTCCTCTGACGCTCCGGCTGGCCTTGAACTTGCTATGTAATTGAGGATGACCCTGAACGTCTGAGCGTCCTGTTTCCATCCTCCCAGTGCTGGGATTCCAGACATGCAGGGGATACAAGCCAGAGCTTCATGCATGCTAAATATTACACTCTCGGCTGGTGTTGGTGCCTCATTCCCCAAAGGTTTCCGTGCTGGCACTGATGATTCTGAAAGTGGCATTGACATCAGTGATCTGGATTCGCTGGGTCTTCGCTGCATTTGCTCATGGATCAGAGGCAGACACACCACTCTTGTTACACAGGTCGAGTACTGGGAGGGAGGCGTGCCTGCTTCCAGTGCCTGAGCACATCAGCATGTGACTACAATCCACACGTCTGAGCATATTCTGTTCCCTTAGACAAGATTTAGCCCAGCTGTGGTGGCGCACGCCTTTAATCACAGGGCTCAGGAGGCAGAGGCAGGAGGATCTCTGAGTTTGAGGCCAGCTGGGTCTACAAAACTAGTTCTAGTATATAGCCAGGGATACACAGAGAAACCCTGTCTCAAAACAAAACAAAACAAAAAACCCTAAAAAGACCAAATGTAGTGATATTTCATTTGTAGCTTAATAAATAAAGCAGCCACACTAGTCATCCATACAGGCGAGGCAGTGGCGGCACACACCTTTAATCCCAGCAGCCACAGTTAGCCATAGAGTCTGGGCTGTGGTGGTGCACGCCTTCAATCCCAGCAGCTACAGTTAGCCATAGAGTCTGGGCTGTGGTGGTGCACGCCTTCAATCCCAGCAGCCACAGTTAGCCATAGAGTCTGGGCTGTGGTGGTGCACGCCTTCAATCCCAGCAGCCACAGTTAGCCATAGAGTCTGGGCTGTGGTGGTGCACGCCTTCAATCCCAGCAGCCACAGTTAGCCATAGAGTCTGGGCTGTGGTGGTGCACGCCTTCATCCCAGCACTAGAGAGGAATATAAGATAGGACGAGACAACAACTTTCTGTTTCTTTCTGAAGACTTCAAAGAGGTAAAAGCTCTCTAGAAGCCTGGCTGCTTTACTCTTCCGATTTTCAGATTGAACCTGAGTATGTGTCTATGGATTTTTATTACCCATGCTACAACCAAAACAAACAAAAGGCAAGACTTTGAGGAAGGTGTTGTAGCTCCTGCCTGGAATCATCGCCCTTGGAAGTGGAGGCAGGAAGATCAAGAATTCAAGCTATATGATGAGTTTGAGGTCTGCCTTGGCTACATGGGACCCTGCTTCAAAACAAAACCAGAAATAGGAACCCAAACTAAATCAAATCAAACACCTAAACCAAACCAAAACAACCCAGGGACTGGGATGTGGCTCAGGGGCAGAGCATTGCCAACACACACAAGGCCCCGGGTTCCGTCTCCAGCACCATGAGCAATAAACAAACAGACAAGGGGCAGGCTGATTGCATGCCAGGACTCTGCCTGCCTCTCTGATTTCATGTTTTCCTTAAAGCCGTTCCAGCGGGAGATATCTGCTGTTTCAATCAATGACGTGTGTGTGTGTGTGTGTGTGTGTATGTGTGTCTACATGGTCTTGTTGTGTGACCTCAGCAGGTGCTCCTCCAATACAAGCCTCAGTTTCCCTACCTGCAAATGATGGCATGGTGTTGCCTGCCCACAGGGGTAGAAGTGGGGTTCTCAGAAAGGGCCTGGTAAGGGGTGATGAATGGGAGCTGTTATCATGGCTCTGTTTCTGAGGGAAGGAGGGAGTCAGGGCTCCCAGCAGCCCTTGGCGACACCTTCATCCATCTTCTGCCAGACGCCAGGCCCTGGCACTCCTATCCAGGCAGCACTTAAGGAGTCGCTCCCAAGTTTCTCTTTTAATTTTCATTATGTAAATTCCACATTTCCTGGAATAGGGATCTTGACTGTCTGCACTCATTCGGAAATTGAGTCAGCAGAGGCCCTCATTTATATTAATGGGGCCTAGAGTCTGCCTCGAGGGGAGCCCAGTCAAGGATGGATGGTGGTGGTTGCCCTCCGAGCCATCCAGGCGGTACTCACGCTGGCAGGGGAGCAGTTGCCTCCGGTTGGAGGCTGCAAGTCAGGATGAAGGGACTCCTCGCCTGGCCTAGTTCCAGCCATTGCTGCTCACTGTGAGGACAGAGCGGTAGGCAGTTCCCCGGCCCCTCCTGTCTTCTACCCCCACCCTTTCCCTCATCCATCCCTTCAGTTATCTTGAATCACAGGGTTGAACTGAGGTTGGGAATCTTCCCATAGCCCACCGCTCCCCTTCAACAGCCCTGGCTGCCTGGCACAGGGGTCATTGCCCGAGAGTCAGACAATGGGATTTGGTCATTTGGTCCTTTACCTCATATCTATATAGCCCGAGTCTTCCCCTACCAGTCTTGGGAGCCTTTTGCCATTCCGGGGTTCCTCTCCCGGCCTGTCAGCAGCTGGACCTGAATGAGAACGGCATGCAGGTGCACACAGAAAGAACATAGGCAAGCCTGCCAGGCCCTGCTTCCTCATGGCGGCAGGGGAGCGGGGGACGGGAGGACACTTTTAATCAGCCCCAGGCAGCTCCAGGCTCAGCAAGCTGACTCTGCACAAATGCTCTCCAGATAGCTGCTGGAGGCCAGGAGCTGACTGGAGAACCCGGTCTCTAAACAGGCCCTGAGCTCATGCCGTGGGCATGGGCGTTCCCACTCCTGGACTGAGAAGGGAGGCTAGGCAGTCATGACAATGGGACCTTCATTATGGAGGACTTAAGTGTGTTCTTGGGAAAATGCAGGAAGAGGGACAGGGGTCAGACCCTGGTGGCGTCTCAGAGAGGGACAAACTGCTTCCAGATATCTGTGGGCTGGCTAGGACTAAATTGGGCCCTTTGACCCCATGCTGTCATTTCTTAGATTTTGCTCTGTTCTGTTTTTGAGACAGGGTTGTCCTGGAACTCTCTCTGTAGACCAGGCTGGCCTCAGACTCAGAGATCCCCCTGCCTCTGCTTCCCGAGTGCTGGGACTGAAGGTGTGTGCCGCCATGCCAGACTACATTTCTCAGATACTTTTAACCTTGAGTTGCAGGAAGAGGGATGGTTTCCACCCCATTGCGCCTCTCTCTCTCTCTGTCTCTCTCTCTCTCTCTGTCTCTCTCTCTGTCTCTCTCTCTCTCTCACACACACACACACACACACACGCACATCAAATCAATGAGAATTCCTAATTCTGAGTGACGTAATGCTGGCTTCAATGCCACTCTCTGGTCTGTCTGTTTTATTCCTTATGCTATACTGGACTTTACTCCTAAGAAGGAACAGTCAGGGAGCTTAACAGCGAATACTGCTCTCAACAAGGACCTGATTGATTCCCAGACTCCACGTGCATCATAGGGTAGTCCACAAATGTCTGCATACGTTGCTCCAGGGGATCTGGTTCATGTGCCCATACCACGCACAAATGCACACATCTACATGCAATTAGAAAATGAAATAAATCCCTGGAAAAAACTGAACATGTTAGGAGGTGATGGATGTTATACTGAGAAGGCACGGTGTGTGTGTGTGCAAGTGTGTGCACGTATGTGTATGCATGTGTTGTCAGATCAAAGGGTTATTGACAAGTTGACACCTGAAAGAAGCCAGGGCGATAGGCCAGTCACATTTTCAGGCCTTCCCTCTTTTAAGCAAAGTGAAGCTACCAGCATGGCCCCTCCAGGTCCTCAGACTCTGAGATTCATATGGCTCGCCTGGAAACATTCTCCCATGCAGAAGGGACAGCCAGAGCAAAGGCCCTGAGGTAGACATGTACTTCATGGACCAGAAAACTGACAGAGAGCTGGTGTGTTTGGCAGGGAAGGAGGGAGAAGACAGGAGACACAGAGGGCAGAAGTGCCCTCTGGGGGGGAAACAGGGTAGCAGCATTTGGTGAGTGAGGTGGACATGTCTGAGAAGCAGGAAGGAGATGATAGAACAGGAGGCTCTCGGTGAGTGCAGGGGCAGGAGATGAGGGCCTGGCAGGACTTACCAAAGACTTTGGCTTTGTGCCACATGTGATTGGGGGCCTTGGGAGCTTTCCGAGGACACGGTGACATGCCCAGATTGACAGCTTGACAGGAAACCCTCTGGCCACTGTGCTAAGGAGAGTCTGGAAGAGAAGCAGGGCAGAATGGAGGAGCCTGGGGGAGCTGAAGTCATCAAGCCATGGGCGGTGTGGCTGGGGAGGTGGTGTTGAAGTGGAAGGCAGATCCCAGTTCTGGAAAGCTGAGCCCAGAGGACGCACCCACCCGCCATTTACTTCAGCATTGCTTGTTACACAGGAAGGTCAGAGCAGCTACAATGCCTGGCTATAGGAAAACACCATTACACAGCCTTGTGGGAGGACTCTTGAGTCTCTTATGGGATGAGTCCCACAATGTACCCAGTGAGAATGTGAGGGGCAGGGAGGGCTGGCCACCCCCGTATGTTTGTGTGTGCGCAAGCACAGGTATGTGTCATGACCCTCTCCATGAAGGACTAGAGCTGTAGACAAGGATTGCATCCGGAGATGGAGGCCTGAGGCAGGAGGGATATTTTGACTTTGATGTTTGATCCTTTTCTAGTGGGCCTCAACTGGAGGTAATTTTGCCTTCCCTCCCATTCTTCACCTCGCCCCCACCAAATCCTCAGCTGGAGATGTAACTGCGGAGGGTACTCTTGGCATCCCAGGATGCTGGGATGCAGTGTGTGCCATCATACCTAGTCTGTGGAATGATGGGGATAGAATCTGCATGCGAGGCCAGCACTCTACAGATGGAACCACATCGCCAGCTAGGTGGAGAGGCTTCTGAGCTCAGCTTCCAGTCCCAGGGGAGAAGATGTCTGCAGTTGAGGCACTGTGACTTTCGTCACCCCGTGCAGCTGCTCCTGACTTTCAGGACCATAAAACGCACAGGAAAGCAGGTGCTCCAAGTTGCTAGGCACTGGGGTAATCTGGTCCATCGCGACTGGAAACAAATGGATAGTCTCGATCTTGGTACTCAGGGCAGAGAGCCTAACACTGGTGGCTGTTTCTGGTCCATAGTTCTGTTCAACCTATAAGCTGTGTCTGGACAAAGACTGTGGTCAGTCTGTGGCTGTGGTTAGCCTCTGGCTGTGACTGGCCTGTGGCTGTGGTCAGCTTGTGGCTCTCTGTGGCTGTGGCTGTGGCCAGCCAGTGGTGTGGCTGGCCTGTACACGTACCTCTGGCCAGTACATGTAAAAGAACTAGAATTCATCATCATCAACACTTAAAAGCTGACATCTCTTGTAAAATATACAGCTTTCTGATTCCTTTTCATCATTATTATTTACTTACCTATTTGTATGTATGTGAGAGAGAGGGGGGAAGAAAGGAGAGATGGGGGTCATGCTACAGCATGACTGGAGAGATGAAGTCAGAAGACAACTCTCCTTCCACCATGTGGGCCTAGTGGTCAAATTCCGGCCACCAGGCTTGGCAGCAAGTACTTTTACTCACTGAGCGTTTTGCCAGCTCCCTATTTCTGGTTCTTGTAAGATGTGGCAGGGCTATCCTACGTCCCTAGGAGATAAGAACCAGATGGACAGCATGGTGGATGTGTCCTCCAGCTGGCCATGCCCACCGTTTCCCTTATTCCTGGAATCAGATGGCTTTGCACACCTGCCACCCTCTTGGCCCTGGGGGTTAACGCTGCTACCATCTTTGGCTATTGTTTTGTTTTGGGTCTGTCTCCTGGAGCACAGTTGCCTGGAGCTCTGAAACTCCGGCTTCCACTCCCAGGAGTGCTGGGTGACAGGCACCACCTTGCCTCATCTATGGGAAAGCATTTTCATGGGGAAAAGGTGCCTAGGTAGAGCAGACATGAGAGCCACGTGGCTCTGGGTTTTGATTCACGGATACAGTCCAAGAGCTTGTGTACCGGGGGTGATAAGTCAGTTGCATTTTCATGCTCTTTCTTCCAGGGAACAGTGAAGCTCCCAGCACGGACCTTCTAGGTTCTCAGACCCTCAGTCTTTCTTACACCCAAACCTCCTCCCTCTCCCACCAGGAATAAGCCAAACACCACCAGGCTTGTTTTCTCCGGATCTTTTATTGAACGCTGCAGACTTCATTAAGGGACCATTTGCTTGGAAATTCTTAAACATGTGAACGTTTTTTTTACAAGACAGGACAGCAGCCGGAGGTCACACAAGGGTCACAAGTCCATCTCACCACATGCAGAAGACAACACTGGGATTTGATTGGTTTTCTTGTGTGCACACTCATGTGCATGTATGAGCACATGCACACCAATGTACATTGTCACATGTACAGGAAGGACTAGAGCCTTCCACTGGTGAAGGTTCAACAGGACCCATGAACACAACCGGAAGAAAAGTGGCTGAGGACCCTGGTGGATTATGGCTAATATGATTGGCTTGGCCCCCTTGGAGGGTGGGGCAATCAGAATGGCTTTGCTGGCAGAAGAACCCCAGCCTTACGCTATAGGGTCCTGGGAGGGGCAGAGGGTCTGAGCTGATGGGATTGGCATGCTTGTCAATGTAAGCGAGCCTTTGGGGCTCAGTTAAAAGGAGAGACCATTGGTTCTTACAACTCAGGAAATGAGATCTGGTTACAGATACTGGCTCCCATCTTCCTGCCCTTGTCAAGTCCCAGACCACCACCTACCTTGGACCCTTGGCTTGAACTACTGGATGTCTACCATGGTCTCTGGGACCTCCCTGTGAACTGAAGTAGAACAAGCAGGAAGGCAGCAGGTGCTGGCCAGTCTCAGGGCAAGAGGCTCTGAGTAGACCATGGCCCCTATCAGTTCAAGGCTACCAACCTCAAATGTGTGCGTTACTGTGACTCCAGACACAGTCATAGAAGACATGGGATCAGCAGGGGCAGTGCAGAGAGAAAGGAACTCCCACTCTTTTCTTCCCAGTTAGCAATCCCGGAGCCAGGTAAGGCTCCTTTTTACTACGCCCCCATCCACTTCCCACTCCCACATCCATGTTCCCCCAAACACAAGCCAGATGATCATTGTGTGCCACAGGCTTCTGGTGTAGAAAAGGGGGGCTCCCTGACCTTTAGCTTAGACCCAAACCGAACGGACCTAGAGAGAAAGAGGATAGCTTCCCCCCCCCAGCCCCGTACTCCTTGCAGTAAAATCTGGCTCTTGGGTGCTGCTGGTCTCAGAAGTCTCAGCCCCGGGGAAGCCCAGAGGCTGGGAGCTGTGCAGTTGAGCTAGACCCTTAGGGTCCCTTATGTGCAACCCTGTCCACCCAGAGCTTTGCCTAGGGAGGCAGGAAGTGCGTGAGCTCTGTGTGTGTGGCTTGGAGCACATCTAAGTGGGACGGAATTGGGGATTCCTTACTTTCCCCCCAAGTGCACTGTAACTGCAGCTGAGTGTCTTGGGCAACACCTCTGTGGGCTGAGATTTTGGAAACTGGTTTCTGTTTAATTCAGTTTTAGAAGAAAGTGATTCAGCCAACCTCGGCCTACTGGTCTACCTTGCCTTTCAAAACCACTGAGACCACCTGGGCTTGGACTCCCTGGAAGTTCACATGCCGCCTCCTCCTTACCCATCATGCCCAGCGAGGAAGAGCTCACCAGCTCTGTGTTGAGTGAAGGTGAATGGCAGGAGGCAGGTCCTTTGGGGATGGATGTGGGGAGCAGCCTCTCTTCTTGGAAGCGGCTGGAGCTTTGTTTCTTGAAAGCAGAAATTACGGCTACCTCAGTCTTTTTTATTTTTCTGAATTTGTTTTGTGGGTAGAGATCTTTGAAAATCTTGACTAGGTTCAATATTTTATTTAACAGGGAAACAAAAAGCCCTTTTTGAAATGGCGTCTTTTGGGATTGCCTGGGCAGTGGGTGGCTGGCTTGTGGGGTGATCACTGCGTCTTTTTGGTGGGCACAGGATCTAGGGGAGGGGGCTGAAGCACCATGCGGTGACCAACCACAGGTAGGACTCTGTGGACTGACCCTTTGCTGGCCAGGGAAAGGGCCAGGTGAGTGACTGACAGGGTCAGGCTTGTGAGTTGAGTCCCCTGCTGCAACCTTCTTGTTTTGGTGCCTCCTGGGATGGCCCTGATCCTATAACCTTAGGTCCCACTAGCTGTGCTCCAAGACCTTGTCTATGTGGCCTGAACCTGGGTCCAGAATGTTCAAGACACCTATGCAGATACCGACATGTGCACATAAGGCCATGGACAGCAGCACGCGCCGCGCACACACACACACACACACACACACACACACACACACCCCAAGAAAGAATTGCTTTGAATTTCCAGTCCAATTTTGCGATTATGCCAGGGCCCATTTGTGTATTATCTAGACTCCCTGTGAACACCTGCAATACAGTGGATAGTCAGGAGCTCCTTACCCAGCATGCATTGCATTCCATGAGCAGATCAGCTGACTTATGAGAAAGTGCTCACTGGCTTTGAGTGGAAATTGACCAACTCACATTAGGTGGCTACTCTCTTGGGCCAACTCCCTGCCCATGTTCTCCTATTAGCTTTTAGATTTCTTCAGTACCTTGGCTGAGGAGGACAGAGGTAGGGCTAGACGTGGAGAGGAGAGCTCACTTGACTAACAGCCCCTTCCAAATTCCATTCAAATTGCCGTTTGGAAATTTCTAGAGAAATTCTACCGCAAGGAAAGAGGATATTAGCATACCCCCTCTTTCTTGGGAAGACAGCCAGTGTTTACTTATCCGGGTAGGAAACCTGGGAAATAACAGGACAGTACTTTTTAATTTTGTTCTTATGCAAAAGTTACACACACACACACACACGCACACACTCACAAACACAAAATCTTGTCTGTTTTATTTGGCTCTGGAACAAACCAGACTACCAGGAATTTTAGGGTTGGGGAAATTGATTAGAATCACATTCCAAAATAATACATTCAGGAACGAACTGGATATAGCTCAGGGGTCAGGCGCTTGTCCGACACAGCCAAGGCCCTAGTTAGATTCCAAAGACCACAAAACAGAACAAAACCAAAGGGAAGAAAAGAAAATCCAACCACCAGGATAATGAATTGTGTTTGGGTTAGCATCCTCTTGGGGTTCTTTCAGTTGGGGATGTCATCACTGTTTGAGATGGAGAAGGTCCTGGCTCGACCCAAATCTCTGATGCTGGTGAAGGGGAGGCAAGCAGGTGACCTGTTGAGCACAGGAGGCAGTCTGGTTGGCTTTCTTTGCTGTCCCAAGTAGGTGACTGATGGAAGAACCTCATGATTCCACGTGGTGTCTGCCCATCACCTGCCCCCAGGCTCAAAATCGCCTCACATATGAATGTTCAGAACTGACCAAGGACTAGAGGTTTGGAAAAGCAGAAGCTGGAAAAATACTGAGGCCCTTGCCCCAAATTTCACACTTGGCGCTGCTGGGAAGGACTGGGCAGGACGATCGCAGCTTTGGGCTGCCACGCCTCAGTTTTTGGCTAGAAGGCTGTCTGGTCACTGGTTTTTGGTAAGACTGTGAGAAATGAATCAGAGACGCAGCACATTCATTCTCTGAGGTTTGCCAGAGCCTGCACATGGTCCCTGCATCCAGCTGGTGGCCCTGGGAAGGAAGCAGGATGGCGGAGATGGGGACGGCCTGGCCAAGAGGGACTCAGGAGTGTTCCAGAGCTCAGTGATTGCCGGAAGCAAGTTTGCTTGCAGGAGGGTCTTGGTTCCAGTATTTTGGGGAACCAGAAAGCTCGGTCCTTTAAGATCCTGGGAGGGTAAGGCCTGAGCTCCTGGCAACCCAGGTCCCAACTACACCTCTGTTTCACCTGGCTTGTTCCTGAACACCTGGATTCTTAAGAGTGACAGCCAGGGGGACACAGACCTAATGAAGAAAGACACAATGCCCCCCTCCCCACTGGGGGGCCAGGAACTCAGTCTTCTAGGATGTCAAACGCCAGTCTTTCCTCACCTCCAGACAACCAGAATCCAACAGAAGAAAAGAAAAAAACAGCCCAAGGGACAGTGGGAAGGAATAATGGGGAGCAGAAAAGACCAGCTATGCAAATGAGCAACGATAAAACCCCCAAATATTACTGTTACAAAAGAAATTAGACTAAATTGTCCTATTATAAATATACTAAAAATACATATTATATATATATTTTATCTGAACAAAAAAAATAGACTACTCTGAGATGTGTGGACATCCTAGGATACAGATGCTTCTAGAGCCAGAAACAATGGCAACAGAAAATGCAGAGGTAACTCTTATTTCCAGGTGTGCCCAGGGCTGGTTTGGGTGGCCCTGGCCTGGTGACATGAAAGCATTTGAGTGTTGTCATAGAAACAGTAATAGGTTAGGAAATGCCTGGGGCTGGAGTGTTCCAATGTCCTTCTGGCGACCTGGGAGTCCCCCTCATTCTTCTGCCAACTTCTCAGCTACTCAGGCACAAAGCACATCTCCGAAGAAGCATGCTCTAGAAGCTCGCCTGTGCAATCTTTGATTCAGCGCAACCTGTGGTTTCTTTCCTTGAGAAAAGTTGGCAGAGAAATAAGGAAGAGATATTTCTGTATCTATATCTATCTGTCTCTCTAGTTATATAGAGGAACCTGGCTTTAGGGATCCTCGTCTGTGATGAATTTTAAATATGCCCTTGCTCATGGACTAGATACATTCCAGCCATGACCAGAGCCAGACAAATGCATAATAATTACAAAAGTCGACAGTACATTACAGTTGTATAGACGAGGATGCTGTTGTGTCTTGTGTGGTTTCTTTTCTTCCTTCTTAAAAACGTGGATCTTCTCAGGAGAAGGGACCAAGATGAGGCTGCAACTGTGGAACACAGAGGAGGTGGACCAGAGGCAAGGCTCAACTGTTGGGAGGGAGCAGAGTGGGTCAAGGATGGCTTCCTCATGATTCGGGTATTTCCTCTCTCCTCGATGACCACCGTTCTCGTCTTTCTCTCTTTCTCCTCTCAATGTACTTAAGATGGAACCCCAGAGAGAAATCTGCAGTCTGAGACCTGTTGTTTTGGGGGCATCAATGGTGGAAGGGTGGAGAGGACTGATCTGTCCTCCCCTCTGGGTGCGCACAGCTGCCCTATGCCTTTTCTGATAATGGGATGGACGCTGGAACTCGAGTTCCGCTGGGTTCTTGACAGTCCTGTTGGCTTCACAACTGGACCATAACTGAATCTCCACCTCCAGCCCTTGGTGTTATTCAGGGCACCTCACTTCCTTTGCTCCGGTTGGCTCAGGACAGGCGGAAATGGACCACCAAGTTCAGGGGCCTCTGCCTCCACACCTTTTCATGACTGAGAACCATCTGTCAGATTCAACATCATCTTGGTGACCCTTCTCCAGCTTCCCCAGTGCATGTAAACGCAGGTACCCATGTTGGGTGTGTGCGGAATGAAACTCGGTTCCTTTTTAGCAGGCGGAGGGCTGGTAGGAAAGTTCACAGTACTGACTTGAGTCACATGGGGAGGAAAAGCTGTATCCCACGGCACACACACACGTGAGTGGGGAAGAACAGAAACAACAACAACAAAACAAACCAGCAAAATCCAAAACAAAGCAGAAAACATTTACGCATAGTTTACTCTGAGTTGATGAATTTCTATAGGAACTCGGTCGGACTCTGTTTATTCAGCTGGGAAGGGGTACTCTGAATTCCTCCTTCACTGACTCTGTAAAATGCTACTTTAAGGTCAGACAAAACGCAGGAGGAAGGGACAGCCAGGTCCTGCACGACACAAGGCAGAAGGGGCCTTTGGTTACAAGGAGAAGTCGCACCAAGTGTTTCTTAAAAAGAAAGAAGTCATTTCTCTTCTGTACACCTGCCTTCGGCTTAACCAACAAATGAAATGCCTTGATTTGAAGAAGGGGGCGGTAACTTCCTTCTGGCTATATATGGCTATGTTAAGACATGTTTACTTCCTGATATGTAAAATAGACTCTATCATCAGTAGGAGTTTTTACAGATAGCTCTAAAAATATCTGAATCGGAAATCACAACTATTTACTTTTTATCAAAAAGCATTTGTTTTGTTTTCCCTGAATTTTCACATTTGTGCTGCTGGGTGACATCTAGGGTGATGGAAAAACAAAGAAGAGACATGAGCGATGGTGAGCGGAATGGCCCCATGGTCACAGCAACAGGCCCCCAGCACCAGGCCGAGCTCAGCAGGGGGACTCCAGAGCCTGTCTCCAGGGCACTGCTGGACAGGGTGACCTTCACTGTCTACCCCTTCGCTTCTGTTTTGAGAAAGCTCTGAGGCCTGCGAGACAGTTGATGTCTCGGTCTTCTCCAACCACAGCAAATGCACCCTCCAGAGGGAGAGCACCCTGGTCCCCCGAGATGCTGAGAACTGTCACAAACTGTAGAAGACACTTTGTTTAAGGTTGATGTAATAACCCTTGAGCGTTCTACCTGTGACAGGTGGCCTGACCTCAGTCATGGGAACAGGAGGCAGAACATTGGGATGTAAGTGTGCTGATGGGTGGATCATGCCATTGAACTGTTGGGCAGACCAGCCATAAACTATACTGAGGACAGGTGATCAATACCATGTCATTGCTCCATCAGGAAGACACACGCCTGTCACTGTTTTGAGGACAGAAAGGAGGACACTACAGCCTTTGGGACATTATCCACTACCGCTATAGTAAGAAAACCACATTGCTCCATGTACTACCGACAGGCTGACCGATAACACCATCTTTACTGATAGACAAGCCATAGCTACAGCATTGTGCAGACTGGTGTCACTGGGTTACAAGTAGGCAGGACAACGCCAGGTCAACACGCTAGGACAGGAAGACTGACACCAGGAAGTACGTCAGAACCTCTAGGGATACACACGGGTACTTATTGCTTTTGGCTGTGCCGTCTGCCTAGATGACTGCGGGAAGGAGCGTCGGGCTTCCAGGACAGACAGAGACACAGAACACACAATGGCTGGTTGACAAGAAAGAACAGTACAATACCCAACCCCCAGTTGCTGCGCCCTTCTGAGACATGTGTGTCTCTTTCACACGGGATTTTAAGAGAGCCCTGCCCCGAGGGCTGAGGACCCCTTCTGACCCATGAGAGATGAGGGGTGATCCTGAGGGGCCATGGAGGAGCCCCGGACTCTAATGCGGTGACAGTGAGAACCAGTGTGGCCAGAAAGGGGCACGAGTAACACCCCAAGTGCAGGGCCACCATGCGGCCCATGGGAAATAGTGCTTGTTTTAAAGTGCAAGATCTTGACACTGTCCCTGGTAGAACCTAGATTAGAAAAACATAAAGTGCTTTTTATTAACTTATTATTATTTTTTAGTTTGAATACCACAGGAAACAAACAAAAGAACAAAAACAAAACAAAACAAAAAAAGAACTTCTCTCATAGTAGGTATGTTCCTATGTTCCCCGCCACAACGAAAAGTCGTCAGAAGCCTGCACAGGGCAGTTCAGGGAGGGCTCTGTTTTTTTTTTTCTTTTTCTTTTTTTTTCATGTAGAAAATGAAATTTATTATTTTTTACTGCCGTTCTTCAGCCACACAGTCTCTTTGAATAATCTATCTTGTTTGCATATTTGGCGCTCACCTATCTTTTGAGTTCAAGCTAGTGCTGTCTGGAACGCTCATTCCTGTGACAGGCCCTAAAAGCGGTGGTCTGGTTCTTCCCCCTGGCTGCATGCCAACCGTCTGAACCCTTCCTCGGTTGCCAGGTGGGCAGAAAGAATGGAGTCTGAATTGTCAGCTCACCCTGACAGCGTCCTAGAATAAAGCCCTGGGCGCCACAGAATACTGACTCATTCAAGCCGCTTGCCTGGTTACGGGTTATGCGCTGGGACCATGGCCGATGGAGGAGAGGATTCCTCATGATCAAAGTGTCCCCTGTACCCTTCTAACAGCACGGCCTTGCCACGGAGGGCAGGTGTTCTTGGAGGTGGCTAGGCAACGCCAGTACTACTTGGTCAACCCACTCTTTCGCTAGCAGCCCCTTGCTCCAATGACCTCATCCAGCTGAAGCCACCAGAGATGGAGATGGCGCACTCAGAGGTTGGGAGAGCCTCAAGAGGGAACTAGGAAGTGGGTGGCCTAGGCTAGGTCTTAGTGGCTGTGAGCGCTGATCATTTCATCTCGGGAAGGTGCTGTTAGGAGGTATGGTTCCCGTGGCTCGGCTGGTTATGTGTCCCATAGACCTGTCATGGCTCTCGGGGTCTCTCCTGTTGTTGGAGCTCTGCGGGGGGCCTTGTGTCTCTGAGGTCATGTAGAACTCAGCGGCAGCAAGCCAAGCATCCCCCTCCTTGATTTCTCCTGCAAACTCCCCTCTGTGGTGGGCAGCTCAGATGCTCTGATCCCGAGTGCTCCCGTGTGCTCCTCCCCCAGGCAGCATGTGTACGTCGGGGGAGGTGTGGTTCTCCAGCTTGCACTTCTCTTGAGCTCCGGGGCCTTTCCCAGTCAACCCTTCTGAGGAGTAGACACAGTTCGGCCTTAGGAACTTAGGGGAGGTGGGCAAGGGGGAGCTTTCGAAATGATTCTTCTCCGTTCTAGTTCCGATGCTGAACTTGGGGCTGGTGCTCCCGTGGATACTCTTGGGAGGACTGGAGTCCACGCTGTAGAGCGGCTGTCCCTCATCATCTGTGTCCGTGTCTATGTACTGGTGGACGCCCGCCTCAAAGTTGAATGCTATTGCTGTGTGTTTCTCGGGGGAGAGAGGGGGTGTCCTGGCACTTGCTGTGGTGTAGATGGAGGACTCTGGGCTCAGCACAGGCTTGTCTAAGAGTGAGGCGCACTCCAGTCCTGCGACCGCAGCTGCTGCACCCCCCCTGTTCCTAAGAGGGTCGTGGTACATCCCCAGAGAGGGCAGCAGCGGGCTGGGATCGCCCTCCATGAAGTTGACCTTGAGCGCTCGGAGCTTCATGGGGTTGTTGGTCTTCATAGAACTCCTGGGACTGTCAAGGAGGAAGCCAGAGCGGCTGGCCTCAGGAGTGGGGTTGGCCTCAATGAGTCTCCCACCACTGGCACCCAGAGCCCCCCGCCAGCCTACCTCTGGAGCTGTGCTGCCCCCAGCCTTGCTGGGGAGGGAAGCCAGAGGACTGTGGGAAAATCTGGTGGCTTCAGGGAAGTCCGTGGCACAGCTGATGAAGCTGTCAATGCTGGACATGCTCCGCATGTCGATAACGCCTTCTGTGCGTGTGGGCAGAGGGGCCACGGGGCTGGGCATACTTTCCATCTCCAGCTCCTCCTTCGGCATACTCTGCGGCGCCATCTCCTTGGTATTGAGGATGGGTTGGGACTGCGTCTTGGCCATCTTATTGTACATGTCTTCCAACTGCTGGACATTCAGGTGCTGAGGACTAGAAGACGATCTGGCCTTCTCCGGGGACCCCTGCTCCTTGGTTTCAAAGGACTTGCTTGAGCTGGTCTCAGATAGTGCCCTCTTGGTCCATTTCCACTTGTTGGGAGACAGGTGGTTATCCTGCACTTTGTCCTTCTTAGCCATGCTCTCTCCGTTTTTCTCCACCACGATGTCCATCATCTCGATGCTCCGGGCGAAGGCATCCTTCATGTTCATGGACACAATGCTGCCATTCCTCTTGGCTCTCTCCAGAGCCTCTCTCCGCTTGATGGCTTTCTCCTGCCGCTTCTGCTCCTTGTAGAATTCTGAGAAGTTATTGACGATGATGGGAATGGGAAGGGCGATCACCAGGACCCCAGCGATGCAGCAGAGGCCGCCCACGATTTTCCCCAGAAGAGTCTTAGGATAGATGTCTCCATACCCAACGGTTGTCATGGTGATAGTGGCCCACCAGAAAGAGGCAGGGATGCTTTTGAACTTGGTGTCATCCTCATCCTTCTCGGCAAAGAAGACCAAGCTGGAGAAGATCATGATGCCCATGGCAAGAAAGAGGATGAGCAAGCCCAGCTCGTTGTAGCTCCTGCGCAGTGTGAACCCCAGGGACTGGAGGCCGGTGGAGTGGCGGGCCAGCTTCAGGATGCGAAGGATGCGCATGATGCGGAAGATCTGGACCACACGGCGCACATTCTGGAACTGCAGCACACTCTTGTTGGATTCCGTGAGGAAGATGGTGACATAGTAGGGCAGGATGGCCAATAAGTCAATGGCATTGAGAGGGCCCTTAAAAAACTTCCATTTCTTGGGAGAGGACAGGAACCTCAGCAAGTACTCCATGGTGAACCATGCAATGCATACCGCTTCCACGTGCGCCAGCTGTGGGTTATCCGTGCTCTGGCCAAACTCGTCCAGGCTCTGTAGCTCGGGCAGTGTGTTGAGAGACAGGGCGATGGTGGAGAGGACAATGAACATGATGGAGATGATGGCCAGGATCTGCAGGGAGAGGAGAGGGCTCGGTCAGCACCCAGAAACTCCCTGTGGGGAGGGGAGAGGGCTCGGTCAGAACCCAGAAACTCCCTGTGGGGAGGGGAGAGGGCTCAGTCAGCACCCAGAAACTCCCTGTGGGGAGGGGAGAGAAGAGAAGAGAAGAGAGGGCTCAGTCAGCACCCAGCAACTCCCTATGAGGAGAGGAGAGGAGAGGAGAGGAGAGGAGAGGAGAGGAGAGGAGAGGAGAGGAGAGGAGAGGAGAGGAGAGGAGAGGAGAGGAGAGGAGAGGGCTCTGTCAGCGCCCAGCAAAGCGTGACCTTCACACATGGTCACTGCAGCCTTCGAGGGCGTCTTCATATCTCACCAGTTACTTCGTGGTTGACCGACTTTAAAAAGACAATTTCTGCAAACCCATTTATGACATAGATATGAAAACTGAGGCTAGAAAATGAAAACAATTTCAAGGTAAAAACTCAGAGAGTCAAAGTGTTGGCTGGTGCATCGTGTTGCTACCTTGCAGCTTTGCGGTGGGAGCAGCCTGGACAAAAACGAGACGGAATGAACATGGCTGCCTCTCAATGCAGTGCGATTTATAAGAATGTCAGGGGGCCGAGGGTGACTGTGGGCATAGTTCTGGGGTGCAGTGTCGGTGTCCAGGGCTGAGTACGGAGCCAAGCACTTTCTATGGCTGACCTTAGATTCTTGCTTGTTTTTGCTGACAGGGTCCCACTTGTTACCTTGTTACTGGGGCTTCTCCCTTCCAGAATTCCTGTCTCTGCGTCCCGAGCCCTGGGATGATGGGTAATACCAGCAAGACAGCCCTATCTCACCGCACTAACATCAGCCCTATTAAGTGTTATTCACTCCACTGAACCCAGACGTGGAGAGACGCTCTTGTAAGCCCAGCACTTGTGAGGGTCAGGAATTCAGGGCCAGCCTGGAGTTTATGAGACCCCATCTAGCTCTGCTGAACTGTGAGACTTGACACATGAGGGGCTGAGGAGATGGCTCAGTGGTTAAGAGCACTGGCTGCTCTTCTAGAGGATGGGGGTTCCATTCCCAGTGTTTGTAACTGTCTGTAACTCCTTTTTTAGGGAGAACCAGTGCCCTCTTCTGGGCTCTGTGAGTACTGCACACATGTGCATGTGCACAGACATACATGTAAGCAAAACACCCAAACACATAAAATAAATGAATAAAATTACAAAATATAGTATATGGCAGAGCCAGGATTTGGACCCAAGTCCCTCTGATTCCTCAGCATGAGAGCATGTTGAAAGTCACATGACCAGGGGTGGGTAGGTGACGGAACAGCTCAGTGGTTTAGCGTACTTGTTTTTCCAGAGGATCTGAGTTTGAGTCTCATTATTCTAACCATCTGTAACTCTAGTTCCAGGGGATCTGATGCCATGGCCTCTGATGATAACAATGCCCTCATGCAGATATACCCACCACACACAGATACACACCACACACACACACACATACACACACACCTGATAGCAATGCCCTCATGTACATATACCCACAGACTCAGATACACCTACACATAACTAAAAATAAGAAATATAAATGTCAGAAGAATGCTAAGGATCATTTGATAACAACAGAAAACCCAAGATCTTGCAGCTCATTTTCCTACGGGCACAGATGTCCTAGATGTGTCTAAGGATTGGAGGGGAGTATGAACTTTGGGGCCTCGGTCTTCTGCTTTACCATACAGTCCCCAGGTCGGGAAGAGAGCTCAAGGACTGTTGACAGGAAAGTGGGCAAAGGCCCCACAAGTCTGGAGACCTGAGTTTGATTCCTGGCACCCACATAAGGGTGGAAAGAGAGAACAGACTCCATGAAGCTGTCCTCTGACCTCCACACACACACTGTGGCACATGAGCACTCTCTCTCTCTTACACACACACACACACACACACACACACACACACACACACACACACAGAGTAGAAGAGGGATTGCCCAAAAGAAGAGGCTTGAATAATGAATCCATCTGCGAGTAGATATAATGAATGACTTCGGGAGTCTTTCTATAAAAATATAACTCTAGAGACATTAATTTCCACTTAATACATTTCCCAGACTTCTCAATGCAAAGCTGAAACCCTTAGCCTGTCTGTCACAATGCCTGCATCTTCTCATTGGCCACCTGTCCCTCTGCCTGAGGATGGGGTGGCTCACAGGTTTATATTCTTGCCTGTTGCTGACTGAATTTGTGGTAGACAGAAAATTCAGGCCCAGTCAGCTCACCCTGGGGAATCTATGCTCAGGGATCCAGGAAGAGAATGGCTTGGGGGAGGGGGAGAACTAAATGGTCACAGGTGCCTCCACTAAGCTGTAGTTGAGAAGCCAGAAAAGATCAGAGAGGAGGTCAGGGTGGGCACTTCATGGTCAGAGTGTTGGCCTAGCACGATTGTGAACACCCAGAATCCCAGCATCCTGGAGCTGGGGCAGGAGGGGCAGGAGTTCAAGGTCATTCCTGGCCACGTAGTGAATTTGAGGTCAACTTGGGTTATATGAGACCCTGCTCTTTCTCTCTCTCTCTCTCTCTCTCTCTCTCTCTCTCTCTCTCTCTCTCTCTCTCTCTTTCTCTCTCTCTCCCACACACACACACACACACACACACATCAATACATAAAATAAAACCAACCAACCTCTTACTCTCCTGAAACAAAATAGCAAATGGAAAGCAGGCCTGTGTGGTCCCCTTCCCTTCTCTGACATCATCCCTGCTTTCCCTAGATACAAGGGCTGCTCCATCTTGAGATCTATACTGACATCTCGTTCCAGTCGTGTGTGGGTGTGTGTATGTATGTGTAAGTGTATGTTTATGCATGTGTATGTGTGTCTGAGTGTGTGTGTATGTATGTGTAAGTGCATGTTTATGCGTGTCTCTGTGTGTTTGTGTCTGTGTGCGCGCGCACGCACGTGCACGTGCAGATGTGCCCATTGCTGCCCATAATCTGTAAGTGCTGGGGAAGAGGACTGACCCTCAGTCTTCTCTGCGTACCCTGCTGCAGTTCAGGGCGTGGCATCAACAAGCTGAGTGCCTGAGACTGGCAGAGGATTGGCACACACTGGCCAAGGGAGGAGCAGGAGCTCACCTGCCCCTCTTTGCTGTGCTGTGAACCTGAGCAACGGGCCACAGATGGGGTGTCACCCTCTTCCCATGACTTGACTTTTCTGCAGCTGTTGGCACATCAGGACGCCCAAACAAAGCCTGTTTCTCTCAGCCTGACGCCAAACTCTGCGTGTTCCCGTTACCTGCACTCCTCTGTGAAAAACTCACACGTACCTTCTTAATTACAGCCACATTCTACAAAATGGCACGCAAACCTTCCCGTTTTGCCTGCCTAATGACAGATGTATTAAACAGCCAAGATAAATATGTCACCACTCCCCAAGAGCAGCTGTGCCCAGCTCTGCCACCCTTGGCCTGGAGCGCTGGCAGTGTCCTTGTTTGTACAACAAGGCTACTTCCTAGGGGGTCTTTCCCTAGGGGACACTTAGCAATTTTTCGGAAATATCTGGTTGCTATGGCCCATGAGAGGCGTGTGACTGGCATCAGAGAGGCAGAAGCCAAGACCATTACCCCACAATGGCCCCTAGGAACAGAGAGTATCATCCAGGTCAACAGTGCTGAGTGTGTAAAACTCTGGGACAGGTCAATGGTCGCCCCAGAGTAGGAATCTGTGACATCGCTAGTCCAGGCTAGGGACACAGTGGTCTTGAGGTTGGACAGTATAGCACAGGCCTTAGGCCGAATCCTCCTGGCACCTGCTCCCATCTCTGGAACGGATGTTGGGGGTCTGTCCCTTTAAGAGCTGGGAGATTCTCTTTGCTCAGTGGCTGGCAGGGGAAGCATGTTCCCATTTCCAGCCCAAGAGCTCTGGGCAGACTCCGCACAGAGAAGGCCTTTGACAGGGGTGACTACTGACCTGGCTATTGTGCATCCACAGTTTGTTGCTCCAAGGCTGAGTCCCTGTGCATCAGAGGCAAGGTCTCTGAGCCTTAGTCCCAGAGAGGGGCATTTACTCCTGGGGGTTCTGCTGTGGTGGGAGGGAGGGGCACTCACCCCTGGGAGAGGTCTGCTGTGATGGGAGTGGGGAGCCCAGGTCCCAGCCTCCGTGTGCCTACGCTGACGCCATCAGCACACGTGTGTCCAGGCAACCCAAGTGTCCCTAATCTCACTGACAAGGTTGGGTTCTTCCACCAAAGCCCTTAGAGTCAGAGCCACCCTCACGCCTGGGGAACTTCCTAATGTTAGTTAAGTCCTCTGTGCCTGGTTTCCTACCTTGGCAGGCTGCCATCACTGCAAGGCTGAGGTAAAACCCACCAAAGGCCCCTAGATCAGTGGGTGGCACAGTCGTTCTTAACTGTTACTGCTTTGATTTCTCCACAGCTCTGTATTCATTTATAAGTGGCTGGGGACTTGGGTTCAAGCCTCGGTGATTTTATTCTTCAGTTGTGTGTCCTTGGACAAGTTACTTTCCGTCTCTGAGCTTCCAGTTCCTTGTTGAATGGGGTGGAAGTAACTGAGCCTTCGCCCACAGCAGTCACTAAATACATATTGTCATTAGGTCACTATCCAGGTAATCTCTTACCAACCCCTGCAAGCGTCATATGAACACAAGGATACAGGTCCTGGAGTGGAGGGCCAGCCACCACACAAGGTCCTCCTGGTCCTGGGAGCTGGGACCTCACCAGCTCAGAGCCAGACTCCAGGTTCCAGATTTGGAGGAAGGGGCCAACCTGGGAGGGTGGGGGGACTGTGCTCACATTCTCTTCCCACGAGGAAGTCCCGGGCCTTGGGGTGCCACCTCCCTGCCCTTCCTTTGCCCTTCCAATATGGTAGATGAGATGGCATCGAGTGTCCAAACAGCCTAGGGCTCAACCCTTCTGTATGAGGAGACTCAGGAGAGAAAGGAGAGGCCACATCCATAGTCACTCGGCCACCATGGTCAGCGGAGACACAAGTGTCCCCGGCAAATTACTTAGGGCATTTGGGGCTCATCAGTTGCTTCTTCTATGTGCGTGTGTGCATGCATGTGTACATGCGTACGTGCATGCTTGTGTGTGTGTGTGTGTGTGTATCTAATAACTGTTCCTAAGGGCAGTGTCTACAAACTCAAGACCAGACCATCCAAAGATGGCCCTGAGCAAGCTCCTTAGATCACGCCCTCAAAAGGCTCCAGAAACTGAGAAAGAGACACGAGACAGCAGAGGTGCCACAGCCTCCGTCCATGCCTGCCCAAGGCCACACAGGATCAGCCCTAACCAGACAAAGAAGCGAAAGGGACTCGTGGGGCCCAGCCTTTACCTCTGAACTACTGCACACGGATAGGTCCTGGGAGAAGGGGAGTCAAGGGGAATCGTCTTCAGTTGTGAGCCTGCTGCTGAACCCAGCCGGCTCCGAGAGACGGCTCCAAGCCCACAGTCACACAGACAGCCTGGCTTAATCTTGATGGGTCCCAGAACTAAATAGACAGGGACGTGAGAGATGTGCGGGGTGGGCGGGATGAGAGGGAGGTGGGGAAGGGCAGTGGTCAGGGTTTAAGGTGAGTGTATGTGGAGATATTAACAAGTGATAATTTAAAGAGTTAAAAACAATCATCGAATTGTACATGAGAAGCGGATAAACTGTGATATGTAAAACAAGCTTCAATAAAATAAGACAATGTCATTTTCTGGCTGGGAGATGTTTGGTGCACACCTTTAATCCCAGCACTTATAAGGCAGAAGTAAGCCGATCTCTGTAAGTTCGAGGCCAGCCTGGTCTATGGAGTGAGTTCCAGGGCAGTCAGGGCGACACAGAGAAACTCTGTCTCAGAAAAACAAGTCATTTTTCTGCAAAGGCTACCTGTTGCTTTTAGTCCCCATGACCTCAGGGGTGTCAGGGAAGCAGGCTGTAGATGTGGTCTCAGGCTGTGGGGCTCCCCAAGAAGTGCTCAAGGACACAGGAAGTGGCTCCTTTTATGGCCCTTCCGCTTCCTTGGCTTTAAGCGGGGGAGGGGGTGAGGGCTGTAGAGGGGGATTACATCAGGGAGTTTTAATTGGAAGGGTCACTGGAGCAAATCCGATTAAAGGGATTGGGAGCAGCCTGAGGGGCTGTCCCCTCCCTGCCTGCTGCAGGGTTGGGAAGGGCTGGAGCAGCAGGAGACGCTGGAGGGTGAGCACGTGGGCCTTGGCAAAAGAAGCCCACAATTGGGAAATTGTGTGTGTGTGTGTGTGTGTGTGTGTCTGTCTGTCTGTCTGTCTGTCTGTCTGAGACAGGATCTCACTGTGTAGCTTTGGCTAGCCTGGAACTCAGTACCAAGCCGGCCTTGAACTTGAGATCCTCTCGAGTTCTGGGATCACAGGCATGCACCACCACATCTGGTTAAATTGGGAGATTTCACATAAAAATCTAGATAAATATCACATAAAATTCCCTCAGCAAATCAGAGGCACTCCACTGACCTGCACATCCAGTCGTAGCCACTAGGTGGTGCTAAGGAGCAGCCACCCCTTCTGAGGGGCAGGCTCCCACCCAGTGCCTCAGGATCTTTGCATCTATCTCACTGTAGACCTCTGCAGCCATGAGCTCTTGCATTCCTGGGCCTACCTCGTGCCATGACAATGAGAATAGCTATTAGCAGACCTGCTACTGTGTGCAAAGAATGTTCCAGAGATCTGCATGGATTTACAGAGGTAGAAACAGGACAGCGTGTGTGTGTGTGTGCGCGTGCGTGCGTGCGTGCGTGTGTGTGTGTGTGTGTGTGTGTGTGTGCTGGTGTCCCACCACCCTGCCTCAGTTTGCCCCATATTCACATCTGGCCAATTCCTGTTCACAGACATCTCCAGACTCGAGCTCTCCTGGGCACCAGGACCACCCTGCCCCGAACCACCATCCACCCCTATCGGTACCACTGCAGACAGATGATGTCTCTCCTGCCCCCTCAAAACCACTGTAAAGCCCACACACCCCAGTGTCTACTCCTTCCTTTTTCCACTGCTGGGCACGGACCATTGAGATAAAGACTGCATTTCCCAGCTTCCCTTGCAGCTAGGTGAGGTCTTGTGACCAGGTTTGGAATTGGTGTGGACCCTTCTTTCTTTCTTGCTGGCTGGGAGACAGATGATATTCCGACAGCAACTATCTTGTATGTGAACTCCAGCACCAGGCTGACCTTTTACAGAAAAGCCTGTCAGCGCTTGGTCTGTGTGGGTTAAGCCATAGTGTCTGGGATCTCACCATCCTAGGAGCGTGGTCTATAGACCCAGCAGCATCTGTCTGATATGCCCTCTGCTCTTTCATCTCAGGGTTCCTGGGCCCCTCACTGTCTCTGTGATCCTCCCTGCCTCAGGGCCTTTGCCCACGCCCTTGCTTGTGCCTGGGATATTTCCCCTTCTGTTCTGCTAGCTAACTGTTTCTCCTCTGTGATTCAGCTGGAGGTCACCTCCTCAGGGAAGTCACCCTGGCTGTCCCCAGAGACACGGGCTTCCCTTCTCTCAGAAGTGTCCACAGGGTATTCCAGCAATGAGATCTTCCATAGACACTTTCTAGTTTGTGGATATGGGCTGGGTCTTCAGGGTCCACAGTAGAGCTCAGCAAAGTCGCAGAGAACCAAGACGGGCATGGCGGCACATACTGCCATCCCCACACTCAGCCTAACAGAGGAGGAGGACTAGTTTCAGGGCAGCCTGGGCTACACAACAAGACCCTGTCTCAATAAATAAATGGATGAGTGAGAGAGTGAATGAATGAATGAATGAATGGCTTGGATGTGGCCCAGTGGCAGCACGCACAAATCCCAGGTGTGGCGGGTTACTTTGTCACTCTAGTACTTGGGAAGTGATAAGGAAGGTGAATCAGGAGTTCAAAGTCAGCCGGGGGGGGGGGGGTGGGGGGTGGTGCGCGCCTTTAATCCCTACACTCTAGAGACAAACATGCATATGCACACTGCGACACACACATACACACAACGCACACTGCGACACACACATACACACAACGCACACTGGCCTGCACACAGGCACATGAACGCACACAATCAAATATAGTTTAAAATCTGTAGCATAGACATATAGAAGGCAGAGGCTGCCCTGTGGAGGGCAGGGCTGGGGACCGTCACCCCTCCTGTCTCCTGAGCGACCGACCTTGTGAGAGGACAACAGAGGTCGACTCCGGTCTGCACGGGGTGGGGTGGGGAGGAGGTGTTCCAAAGGTTCCTTTCTGAAAGGGAAAGCCAGGGAGTCCGCCCTTCCGGTTGGGTGACTGCCAGTCCCCTAGACCTGCTGAGGAGATGAGCAGTCAGGGGGACTATCAGGCAGCATTGACTAATGGCTCTGGCTGTCCCTGCTGGAGAGATCCGCACCGAGAATAAAATGAAGAGGTATGTGGCTGGCTCTAGAGAGCCTCGAACTCGTGTCTCTGTCTCTTGGTATGGAGGGACAGGAGACAGAGCATTGTCCTGAGAGGTGACTCACCGCTGGAAGTGAACCCCGTGTGTCAGGAGAGATGGTGGAGCGGGGGACCATGGGGTTAGCGAATAAAGCTGCAGCCAGGGCTTCAGGAGAGCCGTTCTTCACGGCCACATCGGCTGCTGGAGCAATACGGTTTTCTTACGCCACTGTCCCGTCTCACTACAGAGTCACTGACACAAAATTGGACAGGTGAGCCTTGCCTTCTAATTCCAACTGGACAACCTCTGTCGAGTGTCTTCATGTCTCTGGCCTAGAGAGCCTTGTGGGCCTCCTGCACTGCTCCCTTCCCTGGTGACTCGGAATCTAGTGACTCTCTCACACCAGTGTGCAACTTTCACCTATACCACAGGATGTGACAGGGGACAGGAGGAGATGTCAGTAGACTAAGAAGTCCAGGCTGGCCTTGAACTTAGGATCCTTCTGCCTCAGTCTCCAGATTGGCTGGGAGATGCCGGCCTGACCTCTGTCTTTTTTCATGCATTTAAAGCATGAAGGTGGAGCAACCACTCCCAATATTGCTGGGGACCAAATCCAGGGCATCTGGAATGGATGGTGAGCCACGCCCAGCAGGAGGGAGGCAGTGAGCAGGTTGGTTAAGAACCTGAACTGGGCTGGGATGTGGCTCAGCTAGTGGTACTTGCCTGGTGGGCATGATGACCGTCACCTCAAAGAGTGGCTCAGGTGTCTCTATGATGACCCATTGAGTCTTTCATTCATGGCTCGCTCACTCATTCACATGCCAGGTCTCTGGGTCCTAGAGACCCACCGATGAGCAGCGGGGAAACTTGAGTGTTGTCGACCAATAACAAAAGAGATTGATTTGGTCTGATAGTTTCTATGGAGGGTGAAGTGGGCCTGTGGGAGAGAGGTGACTACCAGGTGGTTGGCTTTGGCTGGGGTGGCCCGGCGGGGGTGGGGAGGAGGGAGAAAGAGGTGAGGAGCAGACATGAGAGGGTCCCCCCTACACTAAGTGCAGCACAGGCCGCGATAGCAAGCAGTCTAAGGAGACAGTCCAGAGAGTGCCGCCATATTTGTCCTCCGAGAGATGCTGGCCATGTTCAGCTGTGCCCAGGAGACACTGTGGGCAGCAGAGTGCAAACCTGAACCTTGAAGGAGGGGGGAAGGGCGGGGCTTAGTCAGGAGCCTGGAGCGGCTGCTTTGCTGATCAAGGAAAGGGGAAGCTGCGGGGAATCTGGCCATAGAGCTCTGAGCTTCGGGCCTCTGTCCTAGGAACCCTCTTAGAGCCTCTTCTATCCCTGATTCACCGAGTCCCAGTGGTGAGCGCCCTGTGCGCCCAGGGCCACTCAAGGAAAGGCGCATGCTGCCAACAGCAAGTCCTTCAGGTTCTATTCTTTTGGTTTTTCGAGACAGGGTTTCTCTGTGGCTTTGGAGCCTGTCCTGGAACTACTCTGTAGACCAGGCTGGTCTCGAACTCACAGAGATCCGCCTGCCTCTGCCTCCCGAGTGCTAGGATTAAAGGTGTGCGCCACCATCGCCCGGCATGTCCTATTCTTTCATACCAACAGAACCCCGGTTTTCAAGCGCCTAACACAGATTCTTGGCTTAAAGATTCCATTTCCCAGTCTTCCTTGCTGCTAGATGGGTGAAGTGTTGTGTGGGCATTCAGACATCTCTTTAAAGCAGAGAACACTGCCTCCTCTTTCTAGATCTTTCCTCATCCTGCTGCCAGGGACGATGATGTGATGGCTGGAACTACAGCAGCCACGTGGCGTCACCATGCTGAAAGCTCTACTCTTCAGGAAGGGGTGAGCAGGAAGCTGGGGCGAGCTGGGGCCATGACAACCTTCTAGAGCCACCACCCTACCCCCTTGGCTGTTGATGTCCGAATGAGTGGGAAAAATACGCCTTTCTCCTCAGAAGAATCAACACAGTAATGGTCAGCCCAGCAACACCCCAGTAAATGGAGACTTTGGAGAGCTACTCACGCAGGGGACTGCCTGCCTCTCTGACTGGTGGTACCACTGAGGCAGTAGGTACCCAGTTGCTCAGAGACCTCAGGCAAAGGACTTGGAGCCCGCTGCTGTGAGCACACCTCCAGTCCGCAGGGCCAAGCAGCATTTGTGGCTTTCACCTGCTCCTCCCATCCTTTCCTGGGCCCCACTGGCTTCGCTTTCTCCTGTAGCAGAGGGGAAGTAAGGAGGCTTTGGCCCCTCCCTGTCTGCTGTCCCCTGGCCTAGCCCAGGAGTTCTTTCCCCTGCAGTTCACCCTGGAGGAAATGCCTCCTCTGGAAAGTCTGAAGTGAAATCACAGACACTTCCTGCGGGGTCCAGCGCTTACTATCCCACCACGATGGTCCCGGCACGTACAAACCAGGTCCTGGCACTCCTTAGAGGCCCGTGGTGGCTTCCTGCTGCACTCAGATACAGTGCAAAGCCATCGAGGCTCATGTAGCCTGCCTGCGCTGGCTGGTCGGCCTCTCAGATCCCTCTACCAGCTTCTTTGTCCCTGTGTGCCCAGCACACAGTAGGTGCTTTGTAACTATCGAGGAACCAAAATTTCCAAATAAGTAAGTGAGCACCATAGGGTCAGGGCGAAGGACTGAGGGACATGGTAACAAGTCCAGTACACAGCAGGCATTCAATAACTACAAAGAATTCAGGGCTGTGCTCACAGCCTGGCTGGGTCCAGTGTCTTGAGGGTGCTGAGGCCACTCCAGGATAAAGAGCCTGGAGTCAGAGTATGCCTGTCACACATGCTCTGGTCCCTCTTGCGCACAGTGTCTGCATTAATCCCACTAAAGACTCGATGTGTCAGGGAGCATTATCCAGACTGAGCAGATGTCCTGCTGGCTTTAGCATCACCTTGACTGGAGATCCTTACTACAACTGAGACCCTCTCTACCCCCGCACCTCTGCCCACCACAGAGAGACCCTCTACTCCCGCACCTCTGCCCACCACAGCTGAGACCTTCTCCATCCCTGTACCTCTGTCCACCACAGCTGAGACCCTCTCTACCCCCGCACCTCTGCCCACCACAGAGAGACCCTTTACCCCTGCACCTCTGCCCACCACAGCCGACCCTCTCCATCCCTGTCCATCTGCCCTAGGGTCCTCCCTGCTGGGCATCAAGCTGTGCACAGTTTGAGGAAGGCGGCAGGCCTCCCATTCATTCACTCACTCACTGACCCCTTCAGCAAATAATTATGGAACCTATACCATGTTCCAGGTGCCATCCCACAGCCGGACACAACAGTGACCAGAAGCAGACCTGTCCTGTCTTTGTGTGTGTGTGTGTGTGTGTGTGTGTGTGTGCGCGCACGCGCATGCGTGCACATTTTGGGCAGAAGCAGACTTGCCACACAGGAGCAATCACTCACATATTACTTCAGGAGCTACAAATGCAAGATAATGGGTGACGGGGGTGGGGGGAGCTATGACTGAGTGAGCGGGCTGCTCACTGTGTTGGCCAGGAGCTGGTATGGACTGGGTGCCCTCCACAGACTTCCCATGATGAAGACATGGCTCTCAGTGTGGTAGTGTTGAGGGGAGGGTATCTTCAAGGGGGGTGTCTTGTGGAGTCTTAGGTTTTGGGTCTCTTGAATTAGCCCTTGTGAGAGGATTGTTTTAGCCCTTGGGTCCCTCCCCAGCCTCCACTCTCCTCTCCCCCAGCCTCTGGCCCCACTAACTTCTAGACCTCAGAAGACCATTGATCTCCCCTCTTACTCAGACGCCAGCCACCACAGTGCCACCTGCCAGGAAGCCTTGCAGCCAAGAGGCCCTCACCGGAGCCCGCTCTATGCTGCTCCGACTTCCAACCTGTTTCATGGTGAGCTAAATAAAGCTCCTTGCTTCAGGGATTTCATTACAGTCTTGAAAAACAGACTAATAACGGAACAGCTGTCTGAAGTAGGAGCGTAGAGCCGTCTGCAGCCCGGGAGAGGAACATCCAGGCAAGGCGGCGGGGTGGGGGGTTCCCAGCACCCATCACACGTCACATGAGTTGGTGCTGTGACTTCCATTCTGTAGACAGCAGAAATAATAATGTTTACCGAGCACCCACTCGCTGCGTGCCACGCTCTGTTCTGAGATTTTACACACAACAAACTACGTCACACTCTGGCGCCGGGAAGGTGGCTCAGCAGCTCCTGTTCCAGGGGATCTGGTGCCCTCTTCTGCTCTCCTGCCTCACCTTTGATTCTTTCTAGCAATTTCTTATGATCTTTTGAGCTCTGAGGCCCCATGTCAGCTGCTGTAAGATGATTACCGTGAGACAGAGCACATCTGGACCAGTGGAGTGGTCCCCATTTCCTGTCCCCAACCTCTCCTGAACTCTGCAGAGGACCCCAGTCTCATCTGGACATACGTGGTCCAGCTCTGGCTCCTGCAAGGCTCTTTTATATTTTTGGTTGTGAGCCTAGCCTTTAGCGGCTGCGCCATCTCTCTGGCCCCATTAGGACTCTCACATGGGCAACGCCGTTTCTCTCGTCAATCCTCAGCTGGCCCTGGCCTCTGCCTTCAGAAGGTGCAGTGCTGGGCCGTCCAGGTTAGAGAGAAGGTACACATCCTGCCTTAAGGATGAAAACGCTGCTCGGCTCTGTGATAACCAAAGGCACAGATCAGGTGCCTACTGCGTGCTGGCCTAACAGGGGGGTATGAAAAAGAATGACTTAGGTTTCCAGTCACAAGGCTCCTCCTCAGTCCACACTTTCTCTATGGCTTCTGCAGCTTGAGGCTGGGAGTCGGCCAAGGGGAAGAACCGTCAAGGAGCTCAAGGGGTCAGGCCTGGAGCTGGGGTCTGAGGACACACATCCTGTCAGGCTCTGGCCTTCTTGGGCAACAGAGAGTAGGCTGGCCCCTGATTCCTGCAGCCTTCTTCCCAGGCACGTGAGTACTTCCTGGCTCTCACAAGGCTAGGGTTGGGTGGCAGAGTGCTTGCCACACAGGGGTGAGGACCCTGGGTTCCATCCCTAGCCGGACCTCACTGCCAGGGTGGAGACCCCCTGAGTCTTCAAATCCTTTTGCCCTGGACAGGACAGACCCCAGCAGTTTCCTGTCATATTTCCCCAGAGTGAGGACTGTCCTTTCTCTCTTCTGCCAGGGGGCCTGACCTCTCTGCTCTGCTGGGACCAAGAGGGAAGTACACAGGGCTGGGCTAGGTTGGGTGTGGAACACGAGCAAGGGTGGGCGGCCCTCAGTGGCTCCACAGGGTGTGGTGGTGTCTCCAGGCTGGCCTGATTTCCATGCTTCTCAATAGAAGTCAACAAAGAAGGCCATATATTATTTATTTTATATTTTATAAATATAAATAATTTATAAATAATATAAATATAAGCACATATAAGTATACAGACACATATATATGGTGTGTGTGTGTGTGTGTGTGTATGTGTGTGAGCGAGCACGTCAGTAAATTAAATTACGTGAACCAAGTTAGGTCTGAGGAAGTGACCCCAGCACTGAGGAAGTTGAGGCAGGAGGATTGTAAGATGGAGGCCAGTTTGAGCAAATGTCGTTCAGCGGAAGCCCTGATATTTAGGCGTAAGGTCTTTCGCCTTCTCTCACGGCACCAGTGCTGTGCAAGCTGGCTGTCTCTCCCTTCCCCGAAAGATGACAGCAAAGTAAGATTCCCCGAGGGCTCATTGTTTCTGAGCACATAACAACGAGGACACCAGCAGTCACCAAAAGGGAGGAGGGGGAGGAGCGTGCCACAGGATGGAAGACGATACTAAAATCACCCCTGCAGATAGTTATTAGGAGGAAAACACAGGGCTCAGAGAGGTTAATCAGCTTGCCCAAGGTCACACAGTTAAGTGACCAATTGGTTTTGTGCCCAAGCTGTGTGACTCAAAAGACTATGATCTAGCCTAGTGATGGTGGCACTGTTTCTGGGAGGCATTTTAGAAACATGGGGAGGGCAGGTGCATCTGGTTGCCATGGTACTGATGTTGGGGGTGGTCATAGTGGCTTTCAGTGGGTGCAAACCAGGAATAAGACCCATCCTGGGATATACAAGTAGCCCCGAGCCATGAAGTCACATCCTGGTCCCTATGCCAACAGCGCACCAGGTTTCTCTTTCCCACGGTGGTATCCACAGCTGGGCGCTGACTGAATCCCAGTGGGGTGGGCACCGCCGGCACCCAATCTTACGATGGGGACACTGCAGATCAAAGAGAGGAGGGGGCACGGCAAGCTGGCAGGTGGCAGCTGGGCTGGAACTGGAGTTAAGGGCACAGATTCTGGGGGATGTTCCCAACCTCAGTTCAGCATGGAGCAATGCCCCGAGAGGCTGTAATGTCGGAAGTCACAACTCCATTGATACAACTACCAGACTTCCCAGCAGAGCCCAGCTGCTTCCTAGCGCACCCATGGTGACATTGGGCATCCCGCCAGAGCGTCCTCATCTTTTCTCATCACCCCTTCCTTCCTTGGGGTTCAATATCCCAGATCTTCACACACGCCAGGCAAGCATGCTACCAGTGACAGGCACCTCCAGTTCCCAAGAAAAGGCTTCTTTTTTTTTTTTTTTTTTTTTTTCGAGACAGGGTTTCTCTGTGGTTTTGGAGCCTGTCCTGGACTAGCTCTGTAGACCAGGCTGGTCTCGAACTCACAGAGATCCGCCTGCCTCTGCCTCCCGAGTGCTGAAGAAAAGGCTTCTTTAACGGTCTCACTAAACTACTCAGGCTGGCCTTTGACTGGGGACCCTCCTGTCTCCCACCTCCAAATAGCTGGGGTCATGGGCCTCTGTCACTAGGACCGGCCTAGTCCAGATCACTGACTGTTAAGCTACACCACATATCAGTAGCCTGGAGTGCGGGGCAGGGATGGGAAATAATCAAGATTCAAAACTCTAAGTACGGTGTCTGCTGAATGAGTCACGGTCACCCACCGTCAACCATCACACAAATCCAAATGTCTTAAGTCAAGTCATTCCCAACCGGAAAATGCTCAAAATAGTTTAAAGGCGATTTCTTTGTTTTGGAGATAAGGTCTCAGTACTTAGCTCAGGTTGACTTAAATGTCCAAGTTTCCTGATTCAGCCTCCCAAGTGCTGGGATTTCAGGTGTATTCCATGGTGCTTGGTGCAATATTAAAACAGAAAAAAATAAAGGTTCTTGGGTCACACTGCTCAGTTGTTGGGTTGTGTGAAGTCCTGGGTTCAGTTTCCAGCACCACATACATTGGGTGTGTCAGCCTGGGCCTGAAATCTCAGCACTTGGGAGATGGAGGCAAAAGAACCAGGCTTGATTGCATAGCAAATTCCAGGCCAGCTTGGGTTACATGAAGTCCTGTCTTCAAATAAGACTCAGCACTGAATACAGGGGGGTTGGATCAGTAGTACAAGGCCCACCTAGCATGTGAGAGGCCTTGGGTTTGGTCTCCACACATTACACACACACACACACACACGCACACACACATGCACACACACACGCACGCACACGCACGAACGCACACGCACGCATGCACGTGTGTGTGTGTCATTGGAACAATCTACAATGAATAAAATACCCTAATTAAAAACCAGAGTCTGAGAAAAGTGGGAAATGAACACTGATCTTGTGTACGGGGCGAGTCCCTCCATCTACACATGAGCAGCAGGCACTCTCTCTCTCTCCTTTAATATAAATTTTTTTATTTTTTAAAAAAGATTCTGTTTCCTCCTGGAATCTGTGTGGGTACATTGTTTCTGCATTTTATTGGAACTAGGGAATAGGTAACAGATATAGTTTGTTTATTCCTTAGATGGTAACAATGACGCTTCTTTGGGGGAAAGGTAACAGATATAGTTTGTTTATTCCTTAGATGGTAACAATGACGCTTCTTTGGGGGGAATGTGTGTTATTTTATAGGTTGTCATAAAACAGACTGCTGAAAGTGATGGAGAAACAGGAAATCTGAAACAGATATTAAAGAATTATGCAGCTGAGTTCTCCCCAGACCATGTGTCACGAGAGCAAGCTGCCGGCCTGCCTTCATTACAGGTATGTCTCGTTCATTCCCACAGACTCTTGCTTTACCCTTGGGGCCGAGAATCTTCTGTAGTATGACAGTGTTGTTCCTGACATCCACTTTCCAACTGAAACTATTTCCTTTCCATTCTTATTTCATGAAATAGTGGTCTGTGGCGTTGTTAAAATATCATCATGGCCCTGGCCGACACTCTCTTCTGGACCAGCACCTGCCCCCCTCCCGGGGCCTGGTGAGACATGGGGAGTCCAGTCCCCTTTCGGATCATGGTTAAATACAGGCTGCTGCCAGCACTGGTCTGTACAACTGAGGCAGACAGGCCTGGTGTCAGTGTGGGGCAGCCGGCGACTGGCTGGTATGAAACTCCACACCCCAAGTTTCAAACAAATGCTGCTGTTTCCACCATGTTGGCTCTATGCCTTGCTTTCCAGAAACCTTTTTTGAAAATTCCCTGCTTGAAAATGGCACAGGCAGCTATTTCTGCCCCAAGAGCAAGAAAACGAGTTCGTGGTGGGGTCCCAAGCCCCAGCCCTGGCCCTCACTGCTGTGTGGCCTTGGGTAAGTCAGCGCCCTCTCTGAGCCTGCTTTCATATCCCAGTGGCAAGGGAGGTCAGAAACAGTACATAGCCACATGGTCATCGGTTTAGTTCCATAAACAAACAGTACAAGAAAAAAAATTAAGAATATCTCTCTCAGTGTGCCCTGTGAGGCCAGAAGGAAGCCTTGGTGATCCCTAGGACCCGGAGCCACAGGTGGTTATGAACTGCCCATGTGGGTACTGGAAACCAAACCCGGGTCGTCTGGAAGAGCAGCCAGAGCTCTTAACCACTGAGCCACCTCTCCAGCCCCCAGAAGGAAGGTCTATTACTCAGTTTTGAAAGTGAAATCCCGAGGACACAGGACCCAGATGGAAACTGTCAAGAACCAACAATTCTGTTTCTTTTTTTTTTTTTCCTTCTTCTTGACACAGGGTCTTACCATTTAGCCCATGCTGACCTTGAACTAATTATGTGTCCCAGACTGGCCTCGAATTAATTTTGTAGCTCAGGCTTTCCATCCTTTTGCGTAAGCTGCCCAGGTGCTGGGCACACCCTATTTCAAAGCCAGCAATAATGAGCTTCCTTTTCCACATGGCCTCCCTCTCTGAGGCAGGAGAACAAAAGGCTCCTGCAGGGGCAGAGGGTGTACCTTGGAAGAAGGAAGAAAGAGAAGGGGTTTTAGGGTCTCTTTTCCTTTTCCAGCGTGAGGAACTTGGTTCTCAGAAGCTAGGTGCTCAATGACACAGTGCTCCCGAGAACGGCCCTTGTCACCTGCCGCTGCCGTCACCACACACACCTGGGAGCGGCTGTGTCCCCTACCTGGCCAGTGCACACAGTGCTGCTGAGACATCCACAGTGGGTTGTGACAGGGCTGCTGATCTCTCTGGAGTCTTCTCTGGTGCTCTGGACTTCTGGGACTAATTAACGGAGGATATTCGGGGATGGAAAAGGGACCATGACAGTGGTTCTGTAGAAAAACTATCAGTCAGCTACCAGCTGCTAACAGCCAAGAGATCCACACAGGGCTGGCTGTCACTCGGGTTGGGTCCAGGATTCCAGCTAAACGTTCTGGAAGTCTGTGAGGATGTCACGGGCAGGAGGGAGCAGATGCTGGGGCTCCAGGTGATCTGGGAAACACCAGATGGACCTGATCCTCAGAGAAAGCCTATTCCCTTGTATTGATGGTGACAGGTCCTCCAGGCGGTGACAACTTAGGTCACATTTCTCAAGCCTAGATTCTGAGATTTCACTTTAGTTCTTGTCTTTTTGAGACAGGGTCTCACGTAGCCCAGGTTGTCTTTGAACTCCCTGTATAAGTGAGGACAGTCTTAAATTTCTGACCCTCTTGCCTCCCCGGTGCTGGGATTACAAGCGTGCCGGGTGTGAGACCCAGGTGCTCTGCCCACTGAGCCATACCTCCAGCCCTGCTGAAGATTAAATGAAGTTTAATCTTCATTGAACTTCCCAGAAAAGGCATCGATCTGAGGAAGAAGGGGATCAGAACTGCTTTTTCCTCGGTTCAGACTTCACACGCTGGAACCGTGGTGTCTCTGTGTTTCTGTTCCTGTCACACTCTCTCCGTAGAGTGTGAGCACCTGGCAGCTCAGGGGCCTTTTCTGGTGTCACTGTTGTGAAAAGACATTTGCATATGCAAATGAGCACAATGCACACCATCTCCATGCAATTCCCTGTTTCATGAAGTTAGGGATTATACATACATACATATATATATATATATATATATATATATTTACATGTGTAGAAAATACATTCTTTTTTTGAGACAGTCTCCTTATCCGTGATCCTCCTCCCTCTGCCTCTGGAGTGCCAGGATTACAGGTATAGCAGATTACAAGTATTGCAGGATTACAGGTATAGTAGACCTATTATATATAGATTCACTGTCTGATGACCACTGAGAGGATGGATTAAAAAGTCTCCACAGATGGAGGGACCTGGGGCTGGATGTAGGGAGCCACCGGGCCTCTGTGCTCTAATCCTTCCAGGCTCCAACCCCACCCGTGGTTAGGTGACACCTCATCTGAATTTTCACAGTATCTGTCCTTGCTCTTTGCTGTGTGCTCCAGATACCATAGGCTGCTTCTGCCTCTCTTCCAGCCTGCAGCCCAGTGACTTCTGAAATCAGCACACTTGTGCACACACACACACACACACGCACAAAAGAACATGCACACACACAGACACAAGAACACGCATACATGCACGCATGCACACACACATAAGAGCATTTGTGTGCACACAGGTGCATACACAAGAACACGCATACACACACACACACACACACACGAATGCTCTTTTCTGTCTTGCTCAGGGTTGAGACTTCGCAGCATCATTTTGACATAACATTCCAGAAAACACATTCTGCTAAAGCACATTTTTCTGTGACAGAGACATGTCACCTTCCCAGCATTGCACCATGTTCAATGACAGCCAATGTTGTCACTCAGAGATGAACCGAGAGAGAGAGAGAGAGAGAGAGAGAGAGAGAGAGAGAGAGAGAGAGAGAGAGAGAGAATTAGTGAGAAAGAAAGCAGTACTCAAATTGCCTATGTTCCCTTGTTGATTTTCGTTCCCTTACACTGCTGGGTGGACAGCTGTGGACAGCTGCCCTCCCTCAGCGATATCAACAAATAAAGTAACTTCACTGAGAGAAAAGCCAGTGCTGGAGAGGGGCAGCAAACGGGGCAGGGCATGGCCCCTGTGATTCGTCCACTCCTTTCATCAACATTTAGGGAGACAACGGCTTCCCAGAGTAAGGATGCTTCCTGCCTCTCTTGCAGCTAGAAACACCACACGGCTCTGTTCTGCCTGTAGGACAGGAGTAGAAGTGAGTAGATGGGTGGGGTTGGTGTTTGTTCTGAATACCTGGCTGTCCAGTTTCCTCCCAGTAGGAGATTCTCTTTAAGACTTCTGCATATTTTGTTTGTTTGGCTTTAGTCTTTGAGACAAGGTTCATATAGCCCAGGCTAGCCTCAAACGTGCTACAGAGCCAAGGGTGACCTTGAACTTCTGATCTTCCTGCTTCTACTTCCCAGGTGCTGTGATTATAGGTGTGTACCACTATGCTCAGTTCAGTGGGGTCCTGGGTATTGACCTCAGGGCTTCTCATATGCTATGTAAGCATTCTATGAACTGAGTTATTCCTCAGTCCTTCTTATCCCTTTTTTCTTGATTGATCCATTTATCTGTTCATCTACTCACCCACCTATCCACTGGTCCCATCCACCAGAGAGCCTGTGCCACATTCTGAGAATGCAGAAATTGAACAAACTCTACCTATCCCTCAAGGAGCCCTGAGTCTTATCCCTCAAGGAGCCCCAGAGAGAGAGTCTGGGAGGAGAGAGAGAGAGAGAGAGAGAGAGAGAGAGAGAGAGAGAGAATCCAAGTGGCTTCTCTCCAACAGCACAGGAGACAAAGAGTCTGAAACTGTCACTTTTCTTATATGACTTTATGATTGTATTAATAAAGAAATAAAGGCATGTGCCACCAAAACAAAACAAAACAGAAACCAAAAAAAAAAAAAAAAAAAAAAAACCCACAAGACAAAGATAACAAAAGTCAAAAGCCAGGAAGGAAAAGCGCTCTTGGGAGCGCAGGGGCAGCCAAGACTCACAATCCACTTGCAGCTATTCTAAGTGGACACTGGGAAGTTGCTCAGAGAGCCCAAGGCCTGACACAGGAGCTGAAGAAGCTAGGTTTGTGTGAGCAGAAGTGTGGACGGCAGGGAGCACATGGGTGAGTGCGCACATGGACACAGCTGTCACTGTGAGGCCAAGGCTGAGGCCGTGGGGAAGCAGGGCTCCACCGCCTCCTCAGAGCACCTGCCCAGAGCCTCCCAGACAGCCACAGCAGGAAGAACTGCACCATGAGAGTTAATATCAGCAGGTGCAGTCTTGGGAACTCTCTTGACCCCTGTCCCCAGCACACCATGCTGGCTGCTCCCATGGACCTCTGCTTTTTGGTCGTCCAGGCATACTGCACAAATCCTTCCTTAGAGCGCCCATGTCCTGACTACCCTCCCACAACCAAGCCACCCATGTGTCCCACAGAGACGGTCTCTCACTTGTGTCCCTGTGTCCCCTTCATCTCCATAGGCCACACTCTCCTCGGACCCAGGTTTGTAACATAAACTCTAACCTGTTCAAAAGTCCCCAGTGCTGCCTCCCCGCCCCCCACTTTCCTGGGACAAAAGCCCCTGGCTCCTCACAGCCTTCAAGACCTTGGCACTGAGACCTCTGCCCACCCTCATACTATTTTACCCACCTGGACTCTTCTCCGGCCTCCCATGCTCCACCTGGCCCCTGCCCCAGGGCCTTTGCACTGGAATTCTATCCCACCATGGCTCAGTCCCACTCAGAAGTCTCTTTTCCTCCCTAGCCTCAGGTTTCAGCTCAAGGACACCCCTATGGAATACCCCTCAGTGGCACTCCTAGAGAGGACTCCTGGCTGCATCCTGGGTGCTGGGGATGTGACCCAGTTGGCAGAGTGCTGCCTAGATACAGGACATCCCCGGTTTCATCCCAACCATTGCATAAACACTCCCTACCCATTCTGGCACCCAGGAGATGGAGACGGGTGCATCAGATGTTTAGGGTCAACCTTGGCTACATGGAGAATCCAAAGACAGCCTGGGCTATGAGACCCTGTCTCAATAATAAATAAATAATAAAGCCACTTAACCCTCATATATCCTGAGAGTCTCTAAGGCTGTCAAAGCCCTTGCTCAATTCTTCGACGACAAACTGGCTGCCTCTCATACTTGCATGTGGGGTTCCTGAGAGGTAGGGGCACTCTACAAACCCACCAAGCAGTCCCAGCACGCTGGTAGCGAGCACACGCTCACTGGGTGAGTGAATACACAAGCCTTGCCCCCGTGGTAAACGTGAACCGCCTCAGACTTGACTTGGGGACGCTTTCGGGATGTGTGAATGGAGCAGTGACTGCTAAGGAAACTCAGAGGGGCCACACGCATTGCACAGCAGTGAAGCTGAGACCCAGAGGGGGAGGAATAGATACAGCCATGGAGCCCAGTCATCAGTCAAAGCCATGCCACGGTGGCCCTGCCATAGCAGTCCCCAGGTGGGACCTGAGCCTCCCACCTCTCCTACAGACACTTGTCTTTCTTCAGAAACGACACTCCTGGTCTTCCAACAGTCCCTCTCAGGGCCCTGCTCAGTCTCTGTCCTCACCTCTGCCCCCGCTCCACTGAAACACTTCTAGAGGAGGGGAGGAAAATCCTCCACCTTCCCCTCTGGGCTTCCGGAGTGTCATGTCAAGAGCTGAGTCTCCTGCTGTTCCAGGTCAGGGTGACTCAGTCCAGAGGTCCCTCTGTCCCAGCTTCCCCAGGTCCCCCCTGGTAGCTGGATGAGTCCCAAGGGATAGGCTCTCTCTGAGAATGGCTCCCTGGTTACAATAGGATTGTCTTAGGGTTTTTGTTGCTGTGAAGAGACACCATGACCACGGCAGCTCTTATAAGGGAAAACATTTCATTGGGGTGGTTTGCTTACAGTTTCACAGGTTTAGTTAGTTCCTTATCACCATGGTGGGAGCATGGTGGTGTGCAGGCAGACGTGGTAGCTGAGAGTCCTACATCTTGCAGGAAGTTGACTGAGACCCCGGGCAGTATCCTGAGCATAGGAAACCTCAAAGTCCGTCCCTACAGTGGCACACTTCCTCCAACAAGGCCGTACCTACTCCAATACCTCCTAATAGTGCCAGTCCCTATGAGATCATGGGGGCCAGTTACATTCACACTACCCTAGGGATGGGAGCCACAGCACCACAATCCACAATAGGGTGGCACCCCCACAGGATGGCACCCCCAGGAAACAGGAAATCTCTTCTTGCTGCTGCTAACTATCTGCAGTCACAGCTTAAGCACCTACTGTATGCATTTTCCAAAGTGTTTCTGTGTTTTCTGGACCAGGGAGCAGGGTGTGATATACACGTTCTGTCCTCACCAAAGGCTGGGACCTACCGAATCAATTTATGACCTTCATCGTTACCTCACCCCGTCTCTGCAAACCCTACCAGAGAAATTCTCAACAAAGCGGGCAGAGGTCACAGGCTAGCCAGCTTCGAGGGGAGGCAGTGGCACCTGTGCACTTGTGCACACGGAGGAGAGGTTCCTCTTGGGGCACAGTGATGGGATCTCTCTATCACCGTGCCCCTCCGGCTGCTTCCTGTTCTAGGCCTTGGCAACTCCTCTTCTGCTTTCTCTAAGCAAGATGTCAGATTAAGGAAACAGACTCCAGCCTTTAATGAAAATCACGAGCTGTGTCAGAGCAAGGGCGCCGGCGCCAGCGTGGCAGAGGATGAATTATGGCTGGGCCTGGGGTCGGGGGAGACAGCAGGGTGAACACGGGTGACAGAGGCTGTGGGAGGCAACACAGGACAAGAGAGAAAGGCAAAGCCAGACAGAGAAGAAAGATGGAGGAGAAGGGGGAAAGGGAAAGAAAGAAATGGGGAGGGAGAGGGAGGAGGAATAAGAGGGAGGAATAAAGGAGGAAAGAGAAGAAAGAGAGAAAGGAGAAAGGGGGGAGAGACGAAGGGGAGGAGAGGGGAGATAGAGGAGATGGCAAGTCAGTACTGTTTCCATTAGGCCTTGTTCTGGCCTCCTCTGACCTCGCTTTTCAGAGAGCCCTAGCAATCTCTCTCCAACATTTAATCTTGCCAGGGTCTTCTATGGAGCCTTCTAAGGCTCCGGAGCCTGCAGGATAAATGAAATGCACCTCCTTCTTGCGACAGGCTCAGGGAGAATCTGACTCCTGTTAACCCCTCCTCTTTTCCATCCTCCTCCATTCCTTCCCTGGGCTGTGCCCAGCCAGCTCTTCCTGCTGAGTGAACCTCATCCCCGCCTGCCTCCAGTATCTGGAGTAGGGGGCTAGTAGGGCCCAGAGGTTAGGACGGGAAAGCAGGGAGACCATCTTAGGTGATTCCCCAGCTAATGTAGAAAATCAAGATAAAGACACCAAACCCTGAGTCTCCCGAGTCCCCAGTGCTGGCAAGCACTGAGCACTGGCCTAGGGCTTCTAGGGAACAGCTACTGCCCCCAAGCCTAGGCTAGGAACCACCAGGACTAGCGATGGGGTGGGAGTGGGAGTGGGCGGCAGAAGAGGAGACAACTCGATAGTTGGTCATCTAAAGCGACCCTCCAGCATCCGTATAAAGACAGAGGGACAGAAAGAGGCAGAGAAAAGGAGAGGGACAGAGCAGCACAGGAGGATTCTGGGTCCCCTGAGTCTCCACTCTTCCTGGTTCAGGTTACCAGGGCAGGCTAGAGCCAAGAGCACTGAAACCTGGGGGGCGGGGCTGGGGGAAGGAGGGTGCATCTGAGGTCTGTAGCAGGGCAGAGTCGCTTCCTCCTTGGGCAGGCATTGAAGAAAGGTCTAGAAAAGCAGCGGGAGTTCCTAGCAACAAGAAGGGAGGCAGGGATCGCAAGTGCCTCTTGAAATACCACAGCGTCATACATCATATGGGTGGCTTCTGTGGCCCACCTGTCTCCAGCCGTCTACCTCACCTCTTCCCCAGAGCCCCTCCCCGACTGCTACCCCCCTCCCCGTTCCATGGCAGCCTTGATGGCCTTTGACATTGGAGCTACCTCTACTGAGAATTATCCCCCCTCCATTCTTTGATGGCATCAGGCAAGCCTCCGTTTCCAGAAAGGAGCAGAGGCAATGGAAGGGCACACCACACTTTCCAGCCAGACCAGAATCCATAAGGGTATTAAACAAGGATTTTCCTGACAGGTTGTTCATGTCAGCGTTACATATCTGGCCAAAGAGTTTGGAAATAGGCTCTCTGGTCATTCATGATGGGTGAAGTTCAAGCTCTCAATGGAATACGATGAAGCTGGAAAAGAGAAGGGTCTCCTGCATGAACAGGGGCACAATCCCAGCTGGATGGCTAGCACACAAAATGAGGTGAGCCTTATACAAACACAGGCTCCTACCTCGGCAAAAACAGAAGAAAAATATGCATGCATGTGGGCTTGCTACACACGAACGTCCTATTTCTGGAAGGATTCATAAACTGGTGCCAGTGCCTGCGTCTAAGGAGGACTGGGTGCCCAGAGTTGGGGTGAAAGAGCATTTCCCCATGAACTCTTAAAACACCCTGACTTTCCTACAGGGAACTATATTCACCATTCAAAACCCCACACTGTAATATTTTTAGAATTTTGACCTTATCTCTAAATGGGCCGCGGCTGTGTATACAAACAGCGGCAGAACGATGGCGCGTAAAAAACGCTCCTGTATCCATCACCGAGTCACTCCCAGAGACCAGCGCGGAGCAGAGGGAGCAGAGACCTTCATACCCAGAATCCTCGCAGTCTGTCTTGTGGTCTCCTCTCCCACGGCCTGACATTTGTGCAGATGGGTTCGACCTGGCATTTCAAATGCACCAACCTGAGGGGTGTTTTCTTGTTTCTACATTGGTCCAGGGGCTACAGAAAATAGAAGCGTCCCAGGCCTCTGTCCTGAGGGACTCTGCCCCTGTTTTCCTCAGGGAGGTGGAAGGCCTAGTTCTCAGGAGGCATGGCAACCACATGCCCACATTTAGCCTCCCCCAGGGGGACAGTGATAAATTTGTCAAGGGCACAGGGCTGCGGGGCCTGCCCCTGGGAATGCGGTTCTGACTGAATGTGGGGGAAAGGGCACACTGGCGCCTGCTACCTCTTCTGGAAAAGGTCCCCATCCCCAGCACTCAGCCAGGGGCTCCATCTGGCCCTGAGTCCAGAGTCCAGGTATTTCATCCTCCATGTCAAAGTGAGAGACACTGACCTGACCGTGACTTTGGGCTGACTGAGCCAAGGTGAAACTTTCTGCTAGCCAGAATGATGGCGGGGGTGTCAGAATGACATGTTGAAAACAGATGTGTTGTGCACTTGACAGCATCGCCTAACCCCTCTGTCTCCACTAAACCTACCTAAACCTAAACTTGACCGTCAACGCTCCCAACCACCAGGGGAAGTGGTGGCTGCAGGCTGGCTTCTTAATGCCCAGACATCCTGCTTAGGGACAGGACTCATTTGGGCTCCCTGAGCTGAAGAATGGCTTCCGCAGTGTTTCCAAAGAGCCTTTCCTTAGGCGAGCTGTGGGCCCTGGCAGAAGCTGCTGGTTCAGGCCATGGAAGCAGAAGCCAGACACAGAGAGTGCCTGGGAAAGTTATCTGACGACCTCTGGCCTCCACACACATATGGCCATGCGTGTGCACAAGCACACACACACACACACATCTGTAGGTAAACAGATTCTGGGCTCAATGTCTTGTCTCGTGGTTTCTCTCTCTCCCTCTCTTCCTTTCCCCTCCACCCTCCCCCTCTGGGTCGACCCCAGAGATCTGCTGTCCACGTGTCCGCATGACTTCAGACGTGACACTCCTTAATTAGAGTACTTCATGGCTGGAGATAAAGACCACCATTCTCTCAAAGCTGCCAATCAAAGTGAGAGCCACTGGGACCCAGGGCTTTCAAGGAAGCAGGAGAAAGGCAGATGCTATGCCTCTGTAAATCGCAAGGGAGGTTTTCCCGAGGCTGCATCCCCTTCCAGGAAAGTCTCAACCTTCTATCACGTGGGAAATAACCATCTACAGCAATAATGGTGGTGTTCAACAGGGCGGTTATGATGGCCATGGTGCTGGGTGGAGGACACTGTGTGCCTTCTTACTTAAACCTCAAATATCTCCAAATACTATCCCTGCTTGCTAGGAAAGGACACAGAGGCTCAGAGAGGTGAGGTGCCTTCCCCAATGTTCCACAGACTCAAAAAGGAGACCTCAGCTTGGAAACATCCTCACCACCTTCATGATTTGGTTAAAGCCAGAGCCCTGGGGCAGCCATGTGCACAGTGCCCTGTGGATTCATGTGGCCCTCACTAAGTAGACACAGCTGAGGCTGGCGAGAAGAGCTTGGATTCTACATGTTCAGCCTCCTGGGGGACATAGCAAGGACGATGACCAGTGGCTGAGAGCAGACAACCTTGGGTTGCATTCTCCTTGGCCCACCAGCAAAGTGGACTTAGTTCTAGCAATCTTTAGCCACCACAGAGTGTTGAGGCTTGTCCAGCTCCTGGACAGCCTGTGGTCTTTCTCAGTTCTACGCAGGGTGGTCCTTCCAAACCTGAATCCTTCCTCGATATGAACTTGGAATCACAAGAGTCTCAGAACGTCACCCCTACTGTCTCTGAGGTGATGTTCTGTCTTCCCCTTGATTCTGGCTCCGAAACTGAGGCTTACACAGGCGGCGACCATAAGATGATGCTAACATGAGCTGTCCAGGAACAGTGCTTGTAAAGATCCAGGATAGACCAGTGGTCATTTGCCCAAGGACAGAAGGTATACGGACATGAGCTTCCTTCAGGAATGTTCTCAAGTCAGATTGTGGCGGTGGCTGCTCAGATCTATAAACTTACCAAAATTCATCTCTCTTTACCTTTTATTTTGAGCCAGGGTCTCACTAAAACCTTGAACCCATTCTAGCCAAGATAGGCTTTGAACTTAACAGTCATCCAGGCCAAGCAGCTGGGATTACAGGTGTGCACCACTGCGCCCAGCTAGAGTATAACTCATATGTGCACGATTCCTTCATATGAGATGCTCGGTGGAAGAACACTAGCCTAGCACACACAAAGTTTAAAATCCAGTAACCTTCTGAAAGAACCAAGCGATGAAAAAGGGGATGGAGGGTGGAGGCTGGGGCTATGGATGCCTCTCTGGGACATGTTAGGCTGACAGGTGTATGCTGGCTGGAAAAGATTAGGGCTATGACATACAAGCCATTCAAGAGGAGAGGAATAAGGATAATGGTGATGGCTGGTAAAGGGTTGATCCTGCCCCTGGCATCCTGCAGAAGTGGCTTATATCCAAGATGCATGTGGCTGCCCAGAGCCCTTGTCCAGGAGGTGACGGGGGACAGCTCTTGTGGATTTCCCAAAGTCTGTGTGTCTACTGAGCCTCCGCTGGGATGTCTGGTTACCAAGCAGCCGGAGAAGACAGAGCCACCAGCATTTCTTCTGGGACCACAGACAGGGCATCGTTGCTCCTGCCAGCAGCATGAAAGCAATGTCTACCAGGGCAAAGGCTAGCCAGGCTTGCAGGAGACATCCTGAAAGGGAGGTTCCTAGGCCTGGGGAGCCACAGCCGTGTGTGCTGTGGCTTGGTGGCCCGCTTCGACTGGAATGCAAGAACAAAGAAAATCAATATGAAGATCCTGTGCCTTTCAGACTGTGATCAGAAAAGTCCTTTATCTCTCACCCAAAAGGCTCTGGTCTTCCACCAGTCGGCGGAAGCCTGCCACGGGTCAACTCAGTAGCTGTGTGTAAGCTGGGTTCTCAAGGTCTATGCCTGTCAATCCACACCAAAGGCCCACCCTGCAGATGATTGCTCTGAAGTCCAGAAAGTTCAAGTTTCTTATCCAAGATCACATCTTAGCTAGGTGGCTGGAGGAAACTCTCAGTTGGTAAAGTGTTTGCTTTGGAAACATGAGGATCCGAGTTCGGATCCCCAGAGCCACTGTGAAAAAGCTGAGGGTGGTGGCATATGTCTATAATCCCAGTACCAGGGAGGCAGAGACACATAGATCATTAGAGCTCTCTGACCAGCTAGTGACTCCAACTTGTGAGCTCTGGGTTCGGCTAGAGACCCTGTATCAAAATATAAAATGAAGGGCCTGGTAAGATGGCTTATTGGGTAAAGTGGCTTGCTGCCAGGGCAGTGACTTGAGTTCAATTATCAGGACCCACGTGGTAGAGAGACAGAATGGACTCCTGCAAGTTGACCTTTGACTTCCACACTCGTGCCACAGCACACATGACCCCCGCCCACACAATAAATAAATATGAAATAAAACATCTGTTAAAAACAAGGTGGAGAGTGATTGAAGAAGACACTCGACATCCATGTCTGGTCTTCACTCAAACATGTACACATGAGCTCGCTCACTTGATGCATTTGAACACACACACACACACACAGGAAGCAGTAGCAGATTTGGGGCCAAGCCTCAGGCAGACTGGGAGAGGCAAGAACTCTAAGCAGGGATGGGAGCAGCTAAGAACAGCAGCATCTTAAAGGCCTTAGTGGTACCCAGAAGGTCTCACCTCAGCCTCCTAACTTCTGCCCCCACCCCAGAGGCCACCTGTCCCCACATCCGGCTGCTGGGTTTGAGCAGCCAATTTGGGATGACCGTGATATATTTAACGGTGAGTCACGCTCTCCCCCGGCAATCAGCAGTGGTTGGGGAGGATGCAAGAGCATCTCTGGGAATCTGTGCCCGAGGGTCGCCATGGCAACCCCACCCGAGTTGCTTGCCAGCAGCTGGGATGCCAGTACCTAACGAAGGCAGAAATAGTCTCCAAGGCTGAGTGCGGCCAAGGATAGGCGCCACCCGCTGCAGCATCCTATGGGGGGCACAGGAGTTGACTGGGAGTGGAGGGACTGGGTGGTTAGAAGTCTCATGGACACCCTGTCCAGTCTGGGGTCTTGATGGTAGCTTGGAGTGCCTGGTTTGCTGGGATGGACACAGGGCTGTGAGGGCTACTGAGTGAGCGCCATTGCTTCTGCCCTTGGTACCCAGACTGTTTGCTTGCTCATCACCGCCTGACTCTCACAGAGACCCCTCTCCACATGTGGGCTCAAAACAAGTACCACACACCCCTAAAGACTGGCAGCCACCTGCACAGTCACCTTCTAGAAGCCTTCAGAACCTAGGAGGCATCAGGCACACCCACATACCCCATCACATATGAATGTTCCTGTGAAAGCAGTTTAGAGTCCATCCATCCTTGATCCGTCTGTCCATCCATCCATCCACCCATCCATCCACCCATCCATCCATCCGTCCGTCCGTCCGTCCATCCGTCCTTCCTTCCTTCCTTCCTTCCTTCCTTCCTTCCTTCCTTCCTTCCGTCCACCCACCCACCCTTCCATCCATCCATCCATCCATCCATTCATCCCCCATCCACCCATCTATCCATCTATCCATCCATCCATCCATCCATCCATCCATCCATCCATCCATCCACCCACCCATACATCCATCCTTCCTTCTGTCCACCCACCCACCCACCCTTCCATCCATCCATCCATTCACCCCCCATCCATCCATCCATCCATCCATCCATCCATCCATCCTTCCTTCTGTCCACCCACCCGGCCTTCCATCCATGCATCCATTCACCCCCTATCCCATCCATCCATCTATCCATCCTTCCTTCCTTCCGTCCACCCACCCATCCATCCATCCATCCATCCATCCACCATCCATCCATCCATCCACTCATCCACCCACCCATCCATCCATCCACTCATCCATCCATCCATTCATCCACCCATCCATCCACTCACCCATCCATCCATCTATCCATCCATCCATCCACCCACCCATCCTTCCGTCCACCCACCCACCCACCCTTCCATCCATCCATTCACCCCCCATCCATCCATCTATCCATCTATCCATCCATACATCCATCCATACATACATCCTTCCTTCTGTCCACTCACCCACCCTTCCATCCATCCATCCATTCACCATCCATCCATCCATCCATCCATCCATCCATCCATCCACTCATCCATCCACCTACCCATCCATCCATCCACTCATCCATCCACTCATCCATCCACTCATCCATCCACTCATCCATCCACTCATCCATCCACTCATCCATCCATCCATCCATCCATCCATCCATCCATCCATCCATCCACTCATCCACCCACCCATCCATCCACCCACCCATCCACTCACCCACCCACCCATCCATCCATCCATCCATCCATCCATCCATCCATCCATCCATCCATCCATCCACTCCATCCATCCATCCACCCACCCACCCATCCATCCATCCATCCATCCACCCATCCACCCACTCATCCATCCATCCATCCATCCATCCACTCATCCACCCATCCACCCACCCACCCATCCACCCACTAACCCCTACAGTTGTCCATTCTAAATTCAAAGCAGGCTCTATGGGGCTGTAACTTTACCCTCATTTCCGTCCACTCTACCTGCACTAGAACCCGACAGCCTAATTGCTGCTCCTCAGACAGATAGGTACCGGACTGCCTCGGGTCCTTGGCATAGTCTCAACTATCTGGAAAGCGCTCTCTTCAGACAACCACAACTGACTCTCTTACTTTAGGTCCACATTCCACTTCCACACTCTAGAGATGCCGCCAAGACTACCATAGAAAGCAGTTAGCCATCCAGCCTTGGGTATAGCCAATATACATACAAAACACAATACACATGTGTGCCATAGTTTCCCCAACTATAGCATGGTGGCCTGGGATCTGAGTCTGTTCCCATGAGTATGCTCTGCTTTGTCTAAGCAGTGTCTCAAAAACTTTAGACTAGCACTTGCTGCTACCATAACTAAGATTCTTACGTTAACGTAATTAACACAACGAACATCCATAGCTGCTAACATTCACATATTTAGATTACATTTTTAAATTCCTAGTTTTTCTACTTTAAATTCTGAAAGAGTGAGCTATGGGTAGATTTCCTGCGGGTGTGCCAAAGGCCCCATGTGGTCTTCCTCCTTCATTCATGGGACCCGTCCAGCCTCCAGGAGGGACTACTCGCCACCTGATTCTCGGGTCTGAGTGGGTGGAGGGTCCTGGCTGGAGACAATGAAGAATATGGTGGCTCAGGACTGAGGGATGGGGGTGCGACCTTGCCCACTTGCAGCATACAGCCTGTAGTTTCCAATCCCAAGGACTAACTTTCAAATTGAGTGGCCATCTGAATGGTAATGGGAGTCTGGCGAGCAGGGCATAGCAGTCACAAACTAGGAAAGAATGTGAACTTTCTGGCCTCGGGGATAGTGCGTCACTTGGTTTGGCTCACCAAGGAGGAAGGAAGGGCTCTTTACTGAGGCAGGAAAGACTTCAGGTCAACCTTGCAGTTCACATTTCTGAATCTCAGGAAAGACAAGGTCCTGAAGACAGGCTCCACCCAAGGGAGTATCTCCACCCTTCCCCAAGACCTCTACCCCAATGATGCATCTCAGTGCAGCCCCAGATACAGGCACTGTATGGACGCCTGGTGTTTTCCAGCATCTCCTCACCCTTTGTGTCTCCAGGAAACCCCTCCAGATTATGTGGACCCCTCTATAGAGGTTCATGCTGCCTCCAGTCCCAGGCAGTGCTGTGACAGAGTCATTGGCACCCACTGAGGTCGCTATAGTAGTTGGACACTAGCCTGGGACTGCAGAGAGCCATCTCACTGGCCTTTGACAGTGAAGCCAATGCAAAGGAGACAAGGGACAAAGGTCGGGGACATGGAAACACCACAATGGAATTTGAAAGCCTGAATTTCAACCATATTCATGGGCTTTTAGTTCTTTAAGCCAACCATTCTCCTTGCCCCTCCCCCTTTCCTTCAAAGAGTCAGAAGTAATTTTATAGATAAAGGTAGATTTTTAGGTGGCGGCCTTGGGTGACAATGGTTTAGAGGCATGGGCACGAGGGAAGCATTCTAAGGGTGTTAATGAGCAACTGGAGTGGAAAGGTGCGGGCTACGTCACATGACATTAGGACCCACAGGGGCTTGAGTGGTTTACTGGATCTTCTCAACTCTATCCAGAAGTATTCCACAGAAGATTCTGGAGGAAGTGAGGGGACAGAACCAGAATTGGAAGTGGTGTAAAATCTGGCTCAGGGTTCTCTCAGGGTCACCACTCCCCTTCCTGGGGTGCACATAGTGTGGGGTGTGCTGTCTTCCACCAGCACTCAGCTCCCAGAGCCCCACCCTAGCTGGTTCATAATAACAGTGTTTGCAGTAGAGATGTCCTAGGTCCCCTGCTGTGGAGCACTCAGCTACCCTCCCAGGGAGAAAACAGAAAGCCGTGGGTTTCATGCACTATTTTGGGATCTGCCCACATCTTTGTTCTTTGTGAGTACACTCCCAGGGTGCCCTGCTCAGCTGCGGCCCAACCCAGGTGTAGATCACCAGCCAGTTTCATTGTAGCCCAGCTAGCAGATGTCAGATGGCTGCCAGGATCCCCACAGGGGTGAGGACGCTGTCAGAAGGTGCCAAAGCAGGCGGTGGTGACTGGGTATAACCAGGTATCTCATCCTAGGTCGCAGGCCCACCCGTCTCCACATCTGCCTGATCCATCCGCTCTGGAAGCACCGCCCACATCCAAGGATGCCACATGGAAGGGGGGTGGCCGGCACTGTGTTTGACCCCTGTGCCCTTTCAACCAGCAGGCTGGGAGAAGGCAGGATTCTCCTGCGTCTTCATGGGTCTAGCCCAGACTTACAGGTGGTACAGCTGAGGCAGGAAGAGAATGCCAGTTCGGTCAGGATGACAGAGCACTGGCCACAGCTATGTCTGAAAAGACCAGAGCATAAGTCAGACCTCAGACGTATTTCTCCATCTGCATTGGCTGCCTCGTCCTGGCTGCGTTGAATGCACAGCAGACAAATGAAGAAAGCCTCCATTGCTCTGTCTGACTTCTGTCTGCATGGAAACACCCAGAGAGGGCTAGCTGCCCACTTAAGATCACACTGTCTGACAAAGGTAGAGAGAAGCAGGATTTGACACTATGCTGAAAGCTTGGGGCATTTCTTAGAGGCTTCGGCTAGAAGAGGAGTGTCTGGAAATGCCTACCTGTGAGGCGGGAGTCCCGATTCACAAGGATCACTCAGAACTGAATTATACTGCAAAGTTTGAGGACTGAGGAGACCCAAACCAGCAGGTATATTAAATAGTACAGAGTTTCCATACAGTCCAGGACCCACTGGTAAGTATAGATGCAGGAGAATGGAGACACCAAGAGACGTATCAGTGGATCAGAAGGTCCATCCACTCACCCACCCACTCACCTATCCACCACCAATCAGTCTATCCACCGATACACCCACTTATCTAACCTATCCACTCTTCTATCTACCACCCATCCAATTCATCCGTTCACCCATCCTTTCATCTACCTATCATCCACCCATCCAAGCATCCATTCACTCACCAATCTATCCACACACATCCATCCATCATCCACCCATCCACCTAACCACCTATCTGTGGAATCATCTGTCAGCCATCTATCCACCCAAGTGTCCACCCACCCACCCACGTGTCCACCCATCCCCCTATTTACCATCATCCAATCATAATTCACTTACTCTTCCATCTGCCCGTACCATCCATTCATTCATGCATTTCTCATTTAATCCATGCACTGAAGGACAGTCATTAATGAAAGCCTGCCCTGCACCCGTGTTCATTGCCTCTGGGAAGAAAGGATAAAGGAGGTCTTCGTCACCAGATGCTCACAGTCTAGTGGGAAACAGGCCTTAGCACCTGCATACAGGTATTTCTGTGAACTGAGACAGATGCCACCAGAGAAAAGTCAGAATAACACGGGGACCAAATGTCCACTGTGAGATGGGGAGGGCTTGGTGAGGAAGGCGACACAAGATGAAATGGAAATATGACTTATGACATATCAGTCAGGAAAGATTTTGATTTACAGGTCGGACAGCAGTGAAGGAAAGGCTTATCTACAGGGGATCAACTGCCCTGACTCTGCTCCAGCCTGCCTTACCTCATGGACCCAGCATGGCTGCCACAGACATCATGGGAAGAGATGCTTTGCTTGAGGGAATGAAACAAGGAGTCTCTCTCTCTCCCTCCCCAGAACCCCTCAACAGCCCTGACTGTGGTATCACAGGGTCACACACAGATCACAGCTGGCTGTCACACATCCTCCAGAAGTTCTCACTCATGGTGGATGTGTCCTTCAGACACATTTGAAGGGATTTTTTTAACCCTTGTGTTTGTGTGTGTATATTTGTATATGTGTGTCTGTGTGTTTATATGTGTATATGTGTCTCTGTGTACATATGTGTATGTATGTGTGTTTATATGTGTGTATGTGTGTTTGTGTGTATATATGTGTATGTGTGTGTGTATGTGTATGCATGTTTGTCTCTGTGTATCTGTGTGCTGCTGTTGGCATCTGGTGGGAGGAGTCAGGCTGTGACGACACGTCCTTTAACACAGAGCTATTCCCCCCAGAGAATGTCCAGCCGTAGACAATAGGAAGATTGAGATTTTGCTTTACATTGGTTATAGTTAGATCCTGGAAGTGAGGTGCCAGCAGAGGCATGGGGGGAGGCAGCACTAGTTACGCCCCTCCAGGTCAAGAGGCATGAGGCATGACTCTAGACATGGACAAGTCCACACCTTCTCTGTCTCTTCTAGGGCAATGAGCCCCAACAGAGGCAGGAACCTTCCAAGATATTCTGCTATCCCCATTCCCACCTGGTGACAGTCACCAAAGTTCCTCAACACATTGTTGTCAAAGGGACCGAGATAGGACCCACTCTTAATGAGGTACCAACTCCAAAGCTTCACAGCAAGTCACACAGGGAATGCTGGGGACAAAGATGCTGAATGAACTGACGAGAATGACAGTTGCTGGGCAGGGGTGGTGCATACTTCTAATCCCAGCACTCCGGAGGCAGAGGCAGGCAGATCTCTGAGTTCGAGGCCAGCCTGGTCTACAGAGTGAGTTACAGGACGGCCAAAGCTACACAGAGAAATCCTGTCTCAAAAAACAAAACAAAACAAACAAACAAACAAACAAAAAACCCAAGAGATACACACACATGCACACGGGGTGGGGGTGGGAGAAAATATGAGTTATGAGAAAGATCCCACCCAGAAATCACTGTACAGATGGGGAAACTGAGGCACAGAGGAGATTCTAGCTCAGGGTCACTCAACAAGCAGCGGCAAGTACAGGTTGGATCCAAGTGGCCCCTTCCTAACCTATGGCCAGGGTTTGCTGTTGCACATGTGTGTGCGCATGCACATGTGTGTGTGTGTGTGTGTGTGCGCGCGCGCGCGCATGCGGAAACCAGAAGACAAACCTCCTTGGGTGTCATTTCTCAGGTACCAGATGCCATCCATCTTGGTGAGGTTTTTGTTGTTGTTGTTGTTTTTGAGACAGGATCCCCCCCCCCCCCCCAGTGATATGGCGTTCACTGATTAGCCTGGCTGCCAGCAAACCCCAGGGATCCTCCTGTCTCTGCCTCTCCAGTGTTAGAATTACAGGGGTGCCCCACAACACACTACTTTTCACCTGGGTTCTGGAAATCAAATTCAGATCCTTGTACTTGCAATGGAAGCACCTCACTGGCTGAAGCTTTTTGCTTTACCTTGTTTTTCCTTCAGACAGTGTCTCATTCTGTAGCCCAGGCTGGCTAGAACCCACCAAGGAACCCGGGCAGGCTGTAAATGCCACCTGTGGGCGGGGCTCCAGGGATGTGTCACCACACCTGCTCCAATGGCAGAGCCCAGGGATCAGAGACCCTGGATGCAATGGGCCAGGTTTGTTTCTGATCCTAAGTCTTTTGGGGAACGGGGCTACTTCCCACCTCCCCTCCCCACACAAAGCCATCTTCTCGTTCATTTATTCCAGGACCCCTGGGATGCAAGGGTGCCCATCTGTGAATGCCATACCCTGATGAGCTTACAGAATGGTGACTGGACTGACCAGCCCCAAGTGCCAACCCACAGCCACACTCTGTCTGGCCACATGGCTCTTAGAACAATTCTTGTCTGGGTTCTTTGGCAGCAGTGGTGTGCCCATAACCACGCTGCCCATCTCTCTTGAGGCAGTCAGAGGTTGGCAGCGCTGAGTCCATTTTTCTGCATGTCACTAACTGACTGGAGCCAGACAGCAGTCAGATGCAAGCACCTAGCCGCCCCCGGCTCGTCTCTCATGTCCGGCTCTTCCGGGCCCCAGGAAGTCCCACAGCTGACAGGAATGGCATGGGTGGGTGAGGCCACTCCAGGACCCCAGGCAGGACATTCTCTTCTCTAGGGAGGAAGTGCTTCAGTTGCTGTGGCAACCGATGCTGTTTATACAAAATCTACCTGAAGCCCATTCCTCAGTCAGGCAGTGGCTGTTCCTGGCACCCCAAACCCAGAGAGCACGAAGGAGGAGTGTGATATGTATTCTCCAATCTGGGACCCAAAAGCAGACACCCCCCACACCTCCGTTTGTTCAGTAGACCCAGGGCTGGGGTGTTGGGGTGGCTGGCTTAGATTCCACCTTATATAAAAACACTAGAACATTTTTGACTGGAGATGGAGGAAGGCGTGGGTGTCTGAGATGGGGCTCTGTTTTTGGGGCACATACGCACTCCTGACGCCTCTCTCCCCTCCTCTTCCCCAGACAGACCCTAGGGCACCCCAATAGTTGCACTTCTCTCTGCAGGCTTCCAGCCTGCCTGACACTCTGGACCCCCTCAGTTCAGGGGGTGGGGGATGCTTTTAGATTGCCGTCAGAATGAGAAAGAAGCGAAATAAGAAGGACAGGCAGGTGCAACGCTTTCCTTTGAAGCTCAGAGGCAGAAGCAGAGGCAGCAGCCACCAGCAGCCTCATTGAGAAAGGAGGCACAAGAAAAGGATGCCAATTAACACCCAGGTCCCCTCCAGAGTGCCAGCCATAAATATTAATGACCCTAATCACCCAGCATTAGAACTAATGCTTTGTAAATTAAGGGCATTTTCTTAGGAGTAAATAGTCACATTAGTGGCAGAAAAAGGTGACAGCAGGTGACAGCATCCTTACCAACAGCGAACTGGGCAGAGTTTGCCCAGGATGGATGAGTCACCAGGGCAGGACCAAGGTGCGGGGCATGGTTAGTGGATGCAGGGGTAGAGATGGAGGGTGCATGGCTGTCGTCAGAGTGGACGTAATAGCGTTCCCTTTGAGGAGTCTGGAGAGGAGGAAGTGCAGGTTGCAGAGGAAGGACAGGCCATAGCAGGGACAGATTTTGGGGGCAGCAACAAAGAGCTCAGGCACTGGGGCTCAACCTATGGGGCACTGCTTTGAGCCAGGGTTTCATTCTGTAGCCAAGGTTAACCTCAAGCTTACTCGTAGCCCAGGATGGCCTGTGGTAAGCCTCCTGCCTCAGCCTCCCAAGAGCCGTGAATTCATATGTACACCACCAGGTCTGGCATCATTGTTTTGTCTTTTTTATATAAGTGTGTCATGTACGTTCACATGTGAGAGGGTAGTGTATGTGTGTTTGTTCTCGGTTTCCAGCCTTGTTTGAGACAGGGTCTCTGGTTCATTGCTATGTACCCCAGATGACCTGACCTTTGAGTTTCTGGAGATTCTCTTGCCTCTGCCCCCAGTGTCAGCACTGGGATGCTGGGATTAGAGACACATGCTACTGAGTCTGACTTTAAGTTAGTTTTGGGGATCTGAACTCAGGTCCTTAAGTTTGCATGACAAGTGCTTTACCCACTAAGCCGTCTCCTGGTCCCTGTCTGTTGTTCGCTTGTTTCTTTGAGACAAGGTCTCTCACTGTGTACTTCCGGATGGCCTCAGATCACCATCTTCCTGCCTCAGCTCCCCAGTGTTGGCATGCATCACTCTGCCTGGCTCCTCCCATTGTCATGATGGGACCAGCCTCTCCCTCCTCCCTTTTCTCCTGCCTCCTCCAAGGCTGACTTCACCAGGTGCAGAGCACCAACCCTGGGGCTCACACGACTTCCTGGTTTTAACTACAAATTTCAGGCTGAAGAAAATGCTGCAGTCTGTCACATGGTTTGATCCCGACACCTAAGCAGCCACAGGCAGCAGGGTTGATCGTTGTTATGAAAGAAGTCAAGAGGGCAGAGCGCTCACACATTCACCTCCGGCCCTTCTGCCTATCCCGTCTTCCATCTCTCCCTTCCCTCCTCATCCATAGACCCTTCAGCAATTAGCTTTGCTACCATTCCCAGAAAAGACATTTCATTCCTTGAGACACGTGCTGACCAGGGGACACCACACTGAGCACTTGCAAATGACCTCAGGAACCCTAAGCAGGGAGTGGATGGGCGGCTTACACCCTCCCCTTCCAGGATGCAGGCCTCTCTAAATGAACCACCTGGCCCCATCCCTTCACCAGGCTCTCCCGGGAAGGATGACCCTCGCGGTGATGCTCCAGAACTGGCTGGATTAAATCAGACAGGCCCTCTGAATTTCCTCTGAAAGACAGTGGCCATAGGACCTACTAGTGGGGCCACCTGCACCCTGTCGGCCAGGGTAGACTGCACACAAGACGGTAGGTCCTTGTTTAAGCTGAGGACTTCAGGATGACAGCAGAGATTCAAACAAAATGAGGGCTTTCCCCAGAGTGTGTCCAGTGTCAGTTCAAGGTGAGGGTGAGTGTTCCCCTCCCCGCGCTCTCTCTCTCTCTCTCTCTCTCTCTCTCTCTCTCTCTCTCTCTCTCCCTCCCTCCCTCCCTCCCTCCCTCCCTCCCTCCCTCCCTCCCTCCCTCCAAGTTCAACCAGAAAGAAGACCCCGCCTCCAATTTATGCTGGGCATGAGCACACCCACCCAACTTCAAAAAGCAGACCAAAGGTAAAAATAAAATGAAAAAGGGTTACTAGGCATTTGTGGGGTGCTGACCTCACCACCGCGTGTTTTAGTCCACCTTAGCTCTCAGGTGAGCGCTAACATTATCTTCATGGGGAAGATGGGGAAACACAGGCATGGAGCAACATCATTTGCGCCTGGCCAACGACGAGGAAGTGGGTAGAGTTGGAACTCTGTGGGGCTGGAGTGGGGTCACAACAGGAAAAGGTTTGGGGGTGTCAAGCCACCTGGGTAGTTCAAGTTTCCAGGCAAGAGCTTCTGAACCAACAAGAGCCGTGTCTCCTGGGGCGGGACAGGTTGATCAGAACATCCAAGGACATGGATGCAACCTGAGACTCCAGGGGTTGGCCTGAGCTCTGGGCTCTGCCTCCACCTGCTCCCACCACCCACCAGCACCATCTCCTGCATCTCCTTTTGCAGCCCCCATGAGCACCATGGTCCTAGAACCTACCCTGGGCATCCCCACCCCAGGGTCTTCGCACCGCCACTCTCACCTCTGCTCGTATGGGAAGCACAAACCATTACGTTTATGTAGTGGGGCAGGGGCACGCGTGTGCTGCTGCTCATGTGGAGGTCAGAGGACAACTTGCAGAGGTCAGTGCCCTCTTTCCACCATGTGGGTTCTGCCATCAAACTCAGGTTGCCAGGCTTGCAGGAGCCGTAATTACCTGCTGAGCCATCTTGTCATCCTGACTCGGATTTATCAGTATCATTTTCCTTTAGATTCAAAGAGCAAGATATGGAGGGAGGGAGGGTGAGATCTTCCTTCCTGGAGGGAGACCTCAGACAGTCCTGCCTACCTGTGTACACCAAGTTCAAGAACCGATTGCCACACGGGGGACAACTACAGATTCGTGCCCTCAGCTGCCACTCTGAACCCCTCCTCTTTCTGAGGTTTTAGGGAGCCTTAGGCTGTGGCTGTGTCCGCCCTGCAGGTGCAGCTCTGACAGGAAAGGACTCTACTCAGTTACGATGAGTCTCAGACGGGTGCAGCAGGGTGAACACTAGGTCTCTGCAAGGAGATGCCACTGATGGGTGCCTGGCACCCCTTTTCCTCCTGTGCACAAAGGAGGTATGGGCAGCCCCTGCAATGGGGCACGGAGCAAACCTCTGCTAGGCTGGGAGGGAGGGCAAAGCCTGGGCCACAAAGCCGGCAGCAGCTGCAGATCAGCTAACTACCAGGCTTGGCCGAGGGTGGTGTGGTGTAGAGGCCACGGCGGCTTTCTGCACACATCCTGAGCAGAGAGGGCTTACCATATGGCCTGACCCAGGACACCGACCAGCCTCAGAGGCCTCCTAGTCCAGCACAGAGTTCACTCCACTCTAGCAAGGCATAGTCATGACTAGCCAGCAGGAGAACATGCAAATCAAAACTACAGTCAACAAGTGGGGGGAGGGGGCAATATTTGGGAGGAGGGGAGGGAAATGGGAAACGGGGAGCAGGTGGAAATTTTAATTAAAAAAGAATAAAAAAAAAAAGTCTAAAAAAAAAAAAAACTACAGTCAACAATGCTGGGTGGTGGTATACACCTTTAATCCCAGCACTCAGGAGGCAGAGGCAGGGCGATTTCTATGAGTTCGAGGCCAGCCTGGTCTATATAGTGAGTTCCAGGATGTCCAGAAATACATAGTGAAATCCTGTCTCAAAACAAACCAACAACAACAAAACAGCAGCAGTGAATGAGCTTCCGAAGAAGGGAAGCAACCAAGAGTCCTACCACGCTGTGACTTCTGGGAGCCACAACAGTGAGCAGCGTGGTACTGTAACCCCAAGGGTGCAGCAGTGCCATACAAGGCTTAGCATTAACAGCTCTCCAGTCAGACTGAAGACTCACTTAACAAGAGGGAAGATCACGCCCAGTCCTGGAAACCTAGGCAACTACCCAGGGCTACTGAAGTCATGAATCTTGGAGAAAAACAGCCAGCATAGGCACTAACTATATTCTAAGTCTTTGTCCTGTACCCATGGATAAGTATAGTTCTCACGCCTCATCAAATAAACAGACAGAGAACATTACAGAAAACCACAACCAATCAAAATGAAGAGAACAAGGGACCGTATGGTTCCTAGTCCCTGCTGAAGCATCTACAACACATCTCCGGCACCTAAGGCTGAGGGATCATAGCAAATGAGGGGGTGGAAAGATTGTCAGAGCCAGAGGAACAGGAAGTTTGCTGGGAGATTGTGTCTCTTGGAAATGTCAGAGAAGATCCACCCATTAAGTCTCATCAACATGGCTGCCTAAACATTACCTGAACAAGGATCACAACAACAGGAGTGCTAACACAGAAGCCAAAGGAACCCTTTCCTCCTCAAGTTGCCTTTAGTTAGCATTTCCCACAGCAATAGAGAAGCAAATGAGGAAAAGAGATGGCTGCTAAGGGGGATACAGACAGGAACGGGGGGAGGGACTGCTTTAGAGGGTGGGTAGAGGCCCTGGGGTCTAGGGAAGTCACTCTGAAGAGGTGACATTTGGAGAGGGACGTCAGAATGGAAAGAAGGAGCTACAGGTGCCCAGGAGAATGTGTGTGTGTGTGTGTGTGTGCATGCAATGGCCCTGTGGTAGCCGTGATGGGCTGATCAGGATGAAACATGAAGAGTCAGAAGGAATTGAGGCTGGGGAATAATGGGGCTGGTAGACTCTAGCGAGAACAGTAGTTTTATTCTGAGTGAAGTGGGAGTCACGGGAGGGTTTTGGCTCTGATTTGGGTTTTCAGAGTCTTGCTGGGAGGTGGAGTTGGGCAGATGGAAAGCAGACACCATTAAGAAGCCTCCTGAAGTAAACCAGGGGAGAGATGCTAGGGCTCACAGCAGATGAGGTACCCAGGTCTGAGGTGCTCACGGCTGGGCCCGATGGAGCCATTTGTACACGTTCTCACCCAGACTCCCACACCCTTGAGGATGACAGCGATTTTTGTCATCATTGAACTTGAACCAGATGTCAGCTGGGGTTCCCCAGGCAGCAGACGGTCTGTGAACCCCCTCTCATCCCACAGATCATTTCTGGGTCCACAGTCTCTCCAGAAGCACCCGCAGATTCGCAGATTCATGATCCCTGCCACTTTTGTCTCCCGTGTTGTGTCTTGACCGCAGCTAGGTGGTGCCTTAGTCTCTACCCACCCACAGTGACATCCTGATGGCTTCTTCCTCCAGATGGAGGACACACACAGAGGACCACTCGTGAAAGCATCATCAGGAGTAAAGAGAGAACCAAGGCAGAAACATCCCAGCTCTGATCACAGCGCAGCCATGCTTAGTGCCCAGGGATACGTGGGAGGCCACACCCTTTCTGGAAAGCTTCAGCTCGCCCACCCCCATCCCACAGACGTTCTCATTCTATGAGCCACGGAGAAGCCATCTTCCCAGCACCACTGGGGCTGCGGAGGAATTCTGCAGCTGGGAAGAGGGCCTGCTTTCATTTCATCCTCCCCTGGGGAATCCAAAAACCCTGGAAGATAAAAGATCCAGCCCAGGTCATGAGATCCAAGTGCGGTCTGGAGCACTGTGTCCACATCTGGTCAAGAAGCCCCGTGCCAACTTAAGGAGAGTCCGTGTCATTGGGCATCTGTTGTGCTTTAGACAGAGTCTGCACCACCTCTTTAAAGGCTGCATTTATATATAAATTGTGCTTTTAAAAAATTCTTTGGATGCTTTTTAAATGAAATTTATTTATGTTCATATACGACCATTTGTCTGTACATGTGTACCGTGTGCATGCAGCACCCACAGAGGTCAGAAAAGGGCACTGGATACCTTGGAACTGGAGTTATAAATGTGGGTGCTAGGAACCGAACCCAGGTTCTCTGCAGGAGCAGACACTGCTCTTAACCACTGAGCCATCTCTCTGGCCTTTGCTGTTTTGAAAAGAAATACATGCATAGGCTTGAAACAAATAAAAACAGGTATAGAGTTAGAAGGGATGTCCTTCCTCACCCCACCCAACCTGAAAGCTGCACTGTCCCGTGCTGCTCTGCAGAACTCCGAAGCAAAGGGCTATGAATGGCAAACTCGTTTTTACTGAATCCCACTTTTATTCAGACGGTGAGATGTCCAGACAGAAAATGGTCATATTTCCAGACTCCCTTGCAGCTAGCGCAGTCATGTGACTCAAGGAGAGCATTCTTTCCCACTATCGGCCAAAGTCAAAGTGGTCTTGGGCCACTGAGAACAGAGCAGCAGGAAGGCCTGGAGCTAGGTTCCCTGATCTGTACAGCCACTCATCTTCCTGAGAGAAAGGTTATGGTCGAGCATACATTTGCATTTTCCCCATAGACACTGCATGCAGCACGTCCCTCACTGGTCCTTCAGGATGGTTCATCTTCGCTTAGTGAAAGATGCTGGAGGTTCCCAGGCATCATCAGCTCTGTGTGTGTGTGTGTGTGTGTGCGCGCGCGCGCGCGCACGTGTGTCTGCATGTGTGAGTGCACATGTGTACTTGCAGGTGCGTGTGCATATGGAGGCCAGAGACCCAAGGTAGCCTCCTCCTTTTCTCTCTACCTTCTTCTTTAAGGCAGAGTCTTTCTTAGCCTGAAGCTCAGATTCAGCCAGGCCAACTAGTCAGTGAGCCCCAGGGGTCTTTCTGTCTCCTCCTCCCCAGCTGGGGCCACACAGCTGGCTACCCCAAGTTTTAATGATTGTGTCACAGGCCTGAGCTGATGTCTCATTGAGTCTTCAGCTGGTCCTAAGGTGCTGCCCCCCGCAGAGATGTGTGACCTGTTTGCATTGTACCAGCTATGCAGGTATTACCACATAGTGTCTCTGACCCCTTTACTTTGCTGAGACCCAGGAACTTGGATGTGGACTGTCCAAGGCTATTGTGGGGAGGGTGGCATGGGTTTTGACCTGGGTAGCTAAGGTGATGTCCAGGCCAGGCCTGCAAAGGCTCAGCTTCCCAGCAGGCTAGGATATGAGGCTCTCATATTCCAGACAAGTCTGGCCTGAGAGAAGCAGATGGGGTAGCCTCTGATGCTGGGTTTGTTCAGGGCAGGATGGTGGTCCTGCTCCATTTGGAGGGGACCTGTGCTCAGCTTCCCCTTCTGTCAAGTGTAGGGCTTGGAGTTCCTAATCTCTAACTTCCCTAAATGCTCAGCATCTTCACAACCCACGTCCCAGGGTCTCCTGGGAACTGCTTTTTAGACCCCAAAATGGAAACAATCTTTGAAGGGGAAACTTCCTCCATTCCCAAAAGAGTGAGTTTGGTGGCGGTGTCTGGGGTTCTATTTCCATCTTCGTCTGAGGTCACACTCCCTAGGGGAAGATGGGCTATGGGAGGGGTGTCTGGGGCAACCTCTGACTGCTCCCTCCATTCTCCAACACTGACTCCAAGCCCAGTTCTGCAGCCAATCACAGCTGCAGCGATCCCTCACCTCACTTGCAAGAGGGACAACCCCTATTTCACAGACAAGGAAATGGGTATGGAGAGGTGACAAGCTGGTGCTTGACCCCAGGAAGTTTAGAACCAGGGTTCTGCACCAGTCATCCAACAACGCCGCTTTCGTCACAAGGACATTTGGGGGGACCATTTGGTTTTAGGGTCATCCTAAGCAATGTGGGGCATTGGGTGACATCTGTGGCTCCTCCTGGGTATTCTCCAGCTCAGGTATGATAACATCTCGGACCTTACTAAGAGTCCTCTGTAATCAAAATCACCCCCTTCTCCCCACAGAGAACCACTATCTTCGCACAGCTCTCAGGGGAGGGATTCTGGATCCATCTGGGGACCATGATCCTCTTGAGCTCTGCTCTGAGGTGACACTAACCAAGGGCATGATGACAAAGTCACAGGAACCTTCTGTGAAGTTGGCAATGGAGGTGCTTCAGCGAGGCACAACAGTGGGCAGTTGGCAAGGACTCAGGTTGCCTGTGTGATGTCACACAAGCGTCTTAAGCCCTCTGAGATGTGATCTCCTCAGCCAAATGAGCAACAACTTCTGGAGAATTGAAATGAGATGCGTATCAAAAGGGTCACATTCATGGATGAAAGAAAATGAAACTGGAACCAGCCCCACCGAAGTGTCTAGCAAAGTCAGTAGAAGCATGGAGTCTCCCCAGCAGGTTAAAGTTGGATCCCTGAAGTGGATTTACTAGTGAGCAGTTAAACCAAAGCACAGAATGTTATAATGACGACATCCCACGAGTATTCAGAATTGGGGGGGGGACGACGAACCTTCAGCATCTGCTTACTTAGGACCTACTACGAGCCAGATGCTATTCTAAGCAGCCAGTGACAGATAAAATAAACAAAAGTCACCATTTCTGCAGGCTGGTGGTACGTGACCATGAACAGGTCTATCAAGGCCCACAAGGAAATGCTGGGCTGGGTGTATCCTCACAGCTCAAGTTGGTCTTGCGGGGAATGTGGGGCGGGGAGTTCATTGGAAGTGTCAGACTCTAAAAGACTTACAAGCCTCAGAAGGAAGGCAGAGAGCAGGACTTCGCTCAGAGGGACAGCTGCTGGTATGGCTGTTATCTGTCTGTTGATTTTCTGAGCACTTGCCCTATGCTGGGTGCTGGGGACACAGTGCTGAGCAGGGGAGACAGCTGTGGCGTGGCAGAGATGTTGGGGAAGTCACCAGCATTATTGCGATGACCGAAATATACCAGAAAGGAGGCCTGCACTCTGGGGAACTGGCCAGCAGTCCGACCCTGGCTCCACTCTGCCCCCATGACTTCTGCCTGTTTACAAGGTATGGCCTTGACAGCAGGGGAACAGCTGACGTTCCTTGAACACTGCCAGCACTTCTCACATATGAGCTCTGGTCAGCTCTCCTATGACTCTATAGGAATTCTTCTTAGCCTGCCTCTTGTCAACGAGAAAGCTGAGGCCCAGAGAGTTTGGGTAACCTGTCCCAGGTCACACAGCTAGCAAGTAGCAGATCCCAAATTCAAGTCCAGGCCTCCTGCATGAACACCCCCTCTCTCTTGGCAGATCTGCCTGGCTCCTGGCCTCAGAGGATGTCTGGCTTTGCTCTGGAGCCTGGGAGGTGGAGAAACAAGGTGAAGAGGAGCCAGCTAAGTGCACATAAGTGCATACCATTTTTCTGCCCATGGTCCTACAGGGAGGCATCGTGGGATTTCTCTCAGAACTTAGATAGCCCCATGGAACCCCAAAAAGGGACACAAGCCCCTGCTCAGTGATTCCCAAAACCCCGACTCTGGTGACACAGTCAGTCAAAAACTGAGTTTGAATGCAGACTGAGCCATGATCCCTGTCAAGAGTCAGCCTTACCACTGAGTCCTGATCCTAGTTGTACCCAAGTCCCTAGCCTTGACCACTGATGATCCACGACAGGGGCAGCCAGATCTGATGACCCACTTATTTCCAGCTCCCCAAACACCCTGGAGACAGATCAACAGTCTATCAGCCAGAAGGACGGACATGGGATAGGTGACTTACGTTTTCACGTAACACCAGGCAGACAGACCCAGTCACCCATTGATTTTCTGAGCACTTACCCTGCTTGAACCCCACTGCTGCTTGGCTTGTGACAAAGCTGGTCATTGAGATAGAATGGACAGAGCCAATAACCAGACACTGGAGGGTGTTAGGAGACGGACACATGGTCCCGTACCCACAGACGCCCTCAGGGGAGCTTCCTAGAAGAGGAGGAGGGAATGGGGGGAAGAGAGAAGAGGGAGGGGAAGAGGATGAGGAGGGGGCAGGAGAGAAGGAAGAAGGAAGAGCAGCAGTCTGGGATGCTCAGCTGCTTTTCTATAACTCTGCCCTCTGTTAGCTGGGGAATGGTGCCCTCACATCTGACCCAACTTCTGTGTTGTCACTAGGTCCCCCCCACCCACAAGGAGGCACCCTCTCATTCTTGGATGCGTCCAGCCTCCTTCCACAGGCCACAGGAAAGCTGAGGGGCAGCCAGCTCTGGATACGTGCACTGGTGTGCATGTGAATGTGTGTACCCGTGTGCCCACGTGCACATGAATTTGGAGTTGGTGGGTAGAATCCTTGCTCAGTCTTTCCTGTCCCCAGCTCTGCCAAGCCTACCCCCTGCTTCATGGGGGTGGGGAGCCGTCCCTCCCAGCTGTAGGTGTCAGGGGGGGATGTATACAGACCTGCCTCCTGGCTGCGTGGTATGAGGTGGGCAGCTCTCCCTCCTTGCTGTGTACTTTGGGGGGGTGGGGAGCCCCCCTCTATGCTGAATGGCATGGGGGCAGAGAGCTCTCCCTCCCTGCTACACGGGGTGGGGGTGGGGGAACCCTCCCTTTCTGTTACATGGTGGGGGGGGAAGAGTCATCCTTCCCTGCTGTGTGCTGTGGGGGTGGGGAGCCCTCCCGCCACTTCCCGTTTTGGGAATCAGGCTAAGAACTATGCATGAGACAGAAATAATTCCTTTTTCGAGCCTGGCCAGGGCTGCAGCAGCTCAAACACTGGCTGGCACAAGCCCAGTGCTGGGGAAGGGCCCAAGAGGGGGTAGCGGGGGTAGGACTGAGCCCTGGGTCCCTGAGAGACAAAGGCCTGGTACGTGTAGTGCACCTCCTCATCCCGGGGCCAGGAAGATTCCAGACTCCTAGTGTGAGGCTGCCAGGCTAGAAAGGGCTGGAGGTGGGGAGAGGCGGGGAAGAGAATGCAAGAGACAAATTTGCTCAAGATAACATGAGGAACAGACCATGCCTGAAGGCCCAGAGGGGCCCTTGGGTCCCCCTAGAGAATGTACCTCATGATCTATGCGTGCTTCCACAGAAATGGGATTGGGAAGCACCCACATATAGCAGTTGCACACTAAACCCAGGGATCCCAGGAGGTGTGCAGAGGCAGCTCACAGCCTCCTGGGTCAGTCACCTTAGCACTGCAGAACCAGTCATCAATAGAAGCCTCTTTGCAGGTGGCCAAAGGATTGACTGGTTAAGCAGAAGGTGTGTCAAACATGCTAGTCTTTCCTTCCTTGTCAATCATTAGTAGCCTCCCCCCTCCCCCCCAGGGTCCCTAGCCACCCAAAGGCAGCCTGGTCTTTACTCTCTGGGTAACACCATGTGCCTCCTCTCTGCTTTGGCGTCCAAAATGACTGTCCCAAACAGGTGCAATACTGAGAACACAGCCTCCCGGACTCCCCTGTAATGTTGACTGCTGTCACTCGTGGGCACTAGTCTCCTTCCCGGCCTTCCCCTACACTGCCGGGGTCCCTAAGGACTCCGAGGAATAGGCACCAGGCTGGCTAGGGATGCCGGGAGTGAGTCCTCGTTCCCTCTGACCCCATGTAGTGCAAGAAGGGTTGCAGTCTTTGGGCCCCAAAGCGAAACCGACAGGCCAGAGCAGCACAAAACAGAGACACCTGGGGACCCCTCCCCAGTCCAACCAACACTGCCCTGTGGGGTGGGGTGGGGGGGACACCTCTGTAGTCACCTGCATCATGTGGCTTCTCGCTTCTAGAATGCAAATGTATCCACACAAGTCACCCCGCACCAGCTGAAGTCCCCACCCTGACCCTCACAGAAAAGCCATTGTTTCTCCTTTTTATGAATAAGGAGATAGATGATCTGTCCCAAAAGCACAGAGCCCCAAAGCGTCCACACCAGGATTTGAACTTGGTGTCCTATGCTCGTCTAATGGTGCGACATCACCCTCTCCATTTCTGGGCAAGTGAGTGAGAGAAAAGTAGTGAGAAACCACCAAACCCCAGCAACCACCAGCCTGAGAGTGACTGATCCAACAAGCCTAGAGACACTTAGAAACCCGGGGCTGGAGCCGCTGTGGGGAAGTTCTCAGCCTTTCTGGGGGCTTCCTTCTGGTGACACACCCTCCCACACATCTGGAGAATGAGTTTTTCTAGTCCCTTCTCCAAGATCCGGTCATGAGCCATAGGTGAGAGCCAGGTCCACCTCCCTTTCCACGCTTGGCCAATCAGAACTCTGCATTTAGAGATTGTGTCAACAGTGATTGGCTCAGTTTGGACATGTGATAGGGAAGCCAGATTGACTTCCAGATTAGGGCAAAACTGGCTGTGGTGGCCAAATGCAGTTCAGGAACCTGCTTGGTTCTCATGAGCTTCATCTTCTTCTGTCTCGGGTGGCAGCCCTGCCTGGTTTGCCTGGATCACCCAGATTTTAAATTCAAAGGTCACAGCCAAGAGTCACTGTAGTCCCTGGTATTCAAGGCAGCGATTGTTGCTATGCTTCAATTTCTGAGTATCGATGGTTGGGTGCAGGCTTTAGTGATAGCAGGTTCCTTCTTAAACCAATGTGGACATTTAAAAAGTGAGCTGGGATCAGGGGCTGAGTCAGTAGTTAAAACACCTGCCCCGCAAGCCCTAGGACCTGTGTCCACAGAAACGCCGGGTGGACACGGTAGTAGGCCTGGAATCCCAGTCTCCGAAAGTGGAGGTCAGGACGGAGGTCTCCTGAGCAAGCTGGCGAGCAGGACTAGCTACATCAGTGAGTTCTGGGCTCAACTGAGAGCCCCTGCCTCAGTGAATAAGGAAGAAAAATGAATGATGATTCCACACATTAACATCAGGCCTCAACATGAACCCACATGTGTCCACACGCATGCAAAGCATGCACATATACTCCCCCCCACACACACAAAAGGGGGGAAAAAGAGCTAACTTACATCCTTGGTAAGGAAAAAATGGCTCTGGAATCATTAAAGTTGCATTAGTGTGTGTGTGTGTGTGTGTGTGTGTGTGTGTGTGCGCGCGCGCCTAAGCAATGGGAAACACACAATGGCCTGAAATCTATGCCCTGTATCTGAGTCACTGGCTGTTTTGAGCCTGGACATGACCACTATCTTCAAGGTTCTGCATCCTTCCTGGATCACTGGCCAATCAAAGAAGTCAGAAGCAGGAGGACTCTGCTCACATTCCCTACCAGACCGTCTCTTCAAAGCGTAACCTGGGGCTGGAGGATTGAGTCAGCTGTTAAGGGCACCGCTCTTCCTGAGGACCTGGGTTCAATTCCCAACACCCACATGGTGGCTCACAACCATCTGTAATTCCACTCCCAGGGAATCCAGTGCTCAATTCAGGCATTCACGGGCACCAGGCAAGCATATGCACAGGTACACAAACACTCATAACACATAAAATCATTTTTAAAAATTATCAAAGTGTAACCTCTCCTCTGGGGCAAACCCCAGAGCCAACAGCAGTGACGGTTTTCCCAGGCTCCTGGGGAAGGCTGTCATTCCCTACCCTCAACTGCTGTGTGCACGCCCAGTGGGGTCTTGTCTGCCCATTAGCCACCATTCAGTAGAGACACCCTTTAGAGATGCTAATTGCCTGGTACCCAGGCTTCCTCAACCCTCCTGGCACAGGCTGCTGGCTGTCGATCCCCTGCCATTATCTTCTGATACCAGTATTTGAGTTGTCTGCAGAGACCAGAGGCCCTGCCTGGCGCTGCTGGGGCCTCACTACTGGGCAGGGCCACACAGAGTGCAGCTATTAACCCTCGCTAACAGAGTACTAGATGCCAGCAGACATCTGTGCAGTGTCTGTGGTCACACACACTTCCATCTGCAAGCCGGCCCAGACCTCTGAGGGTGTATGTGTAAACCATTCACATATCCACTTAGAGGCAGCCTCTGACGCTCAAATGTAAGATCTTGTGCACACTTGTGCACACTGGTCTGGCACTCGAGTGAGTCTTTAGTGGGTGCAGTCTCATCTTTTGAGTAAGGTTTGGTATATGTATAATAGAACGGACATGTTCGTGGGTTCTTTGCAATGCCCCCTTCTCTCTCTCTCTCTCTCTCTCTCTCTGTGTGTGTGTGTGTGTGTGCGTGTGTGTGTGTGTGTGTTGGTCTATGCCACACCAGCACCGGGATCACAGTTGTGCTACCACACCCGGCCTTTTACATGGACCCTGAGGACTTGAGTCAGGTCCTCATGCTTGACCAGCCAGCACTTTGCAGCATCGCCTCAGTCCTGGGAATGCTTCTAAATAAACAAATATGCCTGGGCCTCCTCAGTCCCTAGTGAGGGAGCAGAAGGTTCCCAACAAAGGCCCCACTGCTCCAGGCTCTCGCCAGGTTCAATTCTGCCTCCTTGAACCTCATGTGCACAGAATCACATGGTGCATCCTACTCCGGGGTGATGAGGCATGCTCAGGGACAAACATGTATGACCACACGCTTGTACACACATGCATAACAGTCGACCAAGCTTGGGATGGGACACACTTGCACTACAAATCCCTTTACTTTTTGTCTCAGGGAGCCTCACAATGAGGCAGGGACTGTCCTAAGGGTTGTACAAGCCCTAATTTACCCTGTGTCCCTAGCAACCCCATGGCTGTTAACAGGCCAAGGAGCCTGAAGCACAAAGACGTTCAGTGGCTTGTCCAAGGTCACACAGTTAGAAGATGACATGGCTGGGATTCGAACCCAGAACAGCTCAGTGTTCTCCTTATAGAAAGACTATGGAGTTGTTGACAATGTTTATGTCCCGGAAGACAGGAGGTGCTTAATAAATGTCAGAAGTAGCTACTTCCAAAACCACTATGCCCACTGCCTCACAGATGTCTCCTAGTAACCCCATTTACATATGAAGAGATGAAACTCAGTTAAGTGACTGAGGCCACTGAGTGGGTGTGAGCAGAAAGAGAATCTAAGAAGTGCTGGTGAGGGGCCCGGAGATGGGAGCGTGTGCTACTGCCACTGGGAATGCCAGCTAGTTCAGTCGCCATAAAGAACAGTACTGAGGCCTCTTGACTTAAAAAACAGAAGAACCATGTGGGGCAGTGGTGGTGGCATGCGCCTTTAATCCCAGCAGAGGCAGAGGCAGAGGTAGGAGGAGCTCTGTGAGTTCAAGGCCAGCTTGGTCTGCAGAGCGAGTTCCAGGACAGCTAGAGCTATTATACAGAGAAATCCTCTCTTAAAAACTCCAAAAATAAATAAATAAATAAATAAATAAACAAGCACTGAGGGTTGGTGAGATAGCGCAGGGCTAATACCACCGACTGCCCTTTCAGGGGACCTGGGTTCGAGTCCCAGCACCCTCAGGGCAGCTCACAACCAGCTGTAACTCCACTTCCACGGGACCTGATATGCTCTTCTGGCCTCTCCAGCCACCAGACATCCACAGTACACAGACATACTTATAGGCAAAACACCTATACCCATAAAATAAAAGTAATAAAATAAATAAAATAGAACATTGAACACTATAGCAATCCCAATGCTGCAAATGTTTCCAAAGGGAATGGACTCAGGTTGGCCAAGAAATGTCTGTGCCGGCAAGCTTGTCACAGCCCTGTTCACAAGAATTGAGCTACGGCATCAGCTCAAGTGCCCATTAATCAATGAATAAAAAATGGGTATACACACAGTGTACGATTATTTAGCCACAGAAAGGTGAGATCTTGCTGTTTGCAACATGGAGGAACCAGGAAAACCTACATCATGCCAAGTGAAACAAGCCAAGCACAGAAGGGCGAGCATTTAATAGTCCACTCCGATGCAGAATCCGAAACAGTCATCTCCAGAAGCAGAGACTGAAAGAGAGAGACTGGGAACTGTTGGGGCTGGACGACTGCTGCAGGCTACAGTTAGGAGGTGTTCCTTTGTGCAGTGGGGTCACTAGATGTTCCTTTGTGCAGTGGGGTCACTAGAATTAATAATAGAATGTGTCTTTCAGATTTGGGGGAAGAGAGGAGATGATAGTTAGAGCTAACTGCCAATGTGACAGAATCACCGGGGACATGGGTCTCTGGGCACATCGGTGGGGGTTATCATGAGTGTGTTAACTGAGCTGGTAGGGTGTGCCCACTGTGGGCGGCGCCATTCCCTGGTTGGGGTCCTGCCTTGTATAAGTAAATAATGGGAACTGGGCAGCATGCGTTCATCAGTCTGCTCCCTGGTTGTGGATACCATGTACCCGGCTGCCTCCAGCTCCTGTGCCTCAATTTCCCTGCTGTGATGGACTGCAACCGGAGCTGTAAGCCAGAATAAACTCTTTCTCCTTTGAGTTGATTTTTTCAGAGTGGTCTATCCTTGCAACAGCAAGGAAGCGAAGACAGAGGGTTTCGAATGCTCTCACCACAAAGAGACGATAAATGTTTGAGGCTGCGCACGTGCGTGTGTGTGTGTGTATGCATCCACCTGCTTGGATCAATATTCCATACTCTACCCCATAACTGTGTGTGATTGTTATGTGTATAATGTTTGAAAAATAAGTTAAAGACTTGGCCTGTGGAGATGGCTCGGTTTAGGTTTACCTTGCAAGCACCAGGACCCAGTTTGAGCCCCAGAATCTGCATTTTAAAAGCCTGGCTTTTTAAAATCCCAGTGCTGAGGGGGTGGAGAGGATCCCCGGAGTTCCCTGGCCAGCCAGCCTAGCCTGATTGGTGAGCTCCAGGCCAGTGACAGATCCTGCCTCAAAGGGGGTGGGAGGCTCCTGAAGGACACCCAAGGTTGCCCTTTGACCTCCAGATGCATGCACCTGTGTGCACACACACACACACAGAAACACACATGTATATATACATATGGTTAAAAAAAAATAAATGTAAGTCAAAAAGTTAAAGTTAGTGTCAAACCCCCAGGCTTTCTGATTCTAAAACCTACCCTTTTCCCATTCACACTAGGGACTTTTATTCCACAGGCAAGGCTCTGTCTTCTTTTGTCCCAGGAACCTAGGAGAGTGCCCGGCATACACGCGGCGGTCAGTGGATGTGTTTCCAATGGTTGGGTGCAGCAGGGAGCTGGGGGGGAACCCAGAAAGGGGTGTATGTGACTTGTTGAAGGTCCCACGGTGTCTCCGAACCACTGACCTCTTGCTTCCTTTCTGCTTACCTTCTCTGTCTCCCAGCCTGGGTGGGCGGGAAGGTTCTGGAACACTGAGGGACTTTAAAAGCTGAGCTAATGTAGAGCTGGCACCAGGCCCCTCCCAGCTTCATTAAGTCGTCCAGGGTCGGCAACGCTGCCAAGTCAAACCTCAGGAACGCCACCAGCAGAGGAAATAAGGCCCAACTGGCCAGAGCACTTGCTGGAGACGAGGAAGGCTGCATTCCTGGCAGACAAGGTGGAAAGGGGACCCGGCCAGCCTTTAAAAGCTCTCCGCAAACAAGCGCTTGGCCTGCGGCCTCTCTGGCCAGGGTCGACACCAACTCAGCAGAAAAGACCCAACCTCTCAGGCCAGTGGGGACAGCGAGCCAGCCCTGAAAACAAAGGCAGGGAGATGCTAGGGAGGGGACGTGTTCCTCACCCTGCAGGGACAGGGGTTCAGAGCAGGGTAGGGGTTCTGCTGGGGCCAGGCCTCAGTTGAAACCTGGTCTTTACCTTGACCTAACCACACAGGAGCTCTGGACACTCTGGAATCACAGTGCAGTCCACCTGGAAGAGGATCAAGCTCTCCTGTACCCGACTCAGGGCTGCTGGATGTGACGGGAGAGCCAGGACACATGGGAACTCCCCAAGTAGTAAAGAGCAAGCATGCAATGCTGCCTGCAGTCAGTGTGGCTGGACCACCTGCCCATAGGATGCTAGGGGAACCCTCCAGCATCCCATCCCCGCTGCCCACTCTTTGTCCAAGTGCCGGCTCAGGGCCACCTCAGAAGTAGCCGCCCATAGGCCACTTAACATAGGCTAGGACGTCAGAGGGCATTGCTCACACACTTGGGTTGGTAGCACACCAATGTACTAATAATGTCCATCTAATATATGCGACTCCAGAATCGATGCGTCAGAGAGGGTTTCGGGATGGAGCTTCCAGGCTGGGAACCCGTGTGCCTGCTCAGGACCAGCCAGAGAACACACTGGGCAAATGAAGCCACACTGATGAGAAAAAAAAAAAAAAAAAAAAAAAAGTCAAGGGAGCTGGGCTGGGTCTAGAAGGGCCCAGACCACAGAAGAGGGAAGACACGTACTTGAACCAGAAGATAGACAGAGAGGGATAAGATAAGGACCTCTGACACCTACAGCCTCCACCCCATGTGGCAAGGACTCACAACCACAATGTCCTGATCCGAGACCATGCTATAACCCTCACTTGGGCACCGAACTCTACAGTGAGCACCCAGCCTACAGTTCAACACCTTTAAGCGGGTGTACTGAAATCAAGTTCTGCCCCTGGGAACAGAGGCCTCAAGAACCGTGCTTAGAACACGCGTTAACCAACAGCAATCAAACGTTTACTGTGTGCCAGGTATGGACTCGTGGGACACCTCAGCACACAGTCAAATGTCCCTGCCTCACCCCTTAAAAGTTCAGGTGCACTGAACAAGAGCCCAGGAGGAGGTTACTACTGCTCCCGTGAAAACGCGCAGGCGGGGAAAGGGGCGAGGTGGACACTGCTCCGTGGAAGCAGACGACGAGAGGACTCACAATCTACCAAGATCTTTGAAGACAAGCCTGGATGGGAAGTAGCCAGGCAGGCCAATAATAGCAAGGACAGCCTATGCCAAGGTCCTGAGGCAGCTTCACGATGGAGGTGGGGGCAGGGGGCAGAAGGGACATATGGAGGACTGATCCTACAGGGCCTTTCAGGCACTGTAAACAACTGGCTTTTATTTGGAGCAATGAGGTTTTGAGTGACAGGCCCCATGGTACGACGTGAGTTCTCTCAGGACAGCCTTAGCTGTGGTGGGGAGAACAGACTTAGGAAGGCAGGTGTCCAGGGAGGAGTGGTCCAGGTGACAGGTGACAGTGAGCGTGTCTCCAGGCTCTACCCCGGCACATTCGGCTTGCAAGATTAGAACATTCAGGTGGGCGCAAGGGCCAGCCTAGGAGCTTCCTGGCTGTCGTTCCTCAGTGGTGTCTAGGTTCGTTCTCTGTCCAGGAAATGCTGTGTGTGGATTCACCTCACTGGGCACCAGAACCATGTCCAGACATCAGCGAATGACCTCGGGGTCAAGGGTCAGCCAATTACAGCTGTTAGAGGAAATACATCCGGATGCCAGTTTCCCACAAAATGACCTCAGTGCTGAGTGTCGTTGTACACCTAGAATCGCAACACTTGGGAGGCTGACGCGGGAGAATCTCCAGTTTCAGCCTGGGCTAAACAAAAACTGGACCCAAAGTCCAAACCAACAAGAAAGACTTGAAAAGAAATACGCAACGGAGACAGCCCTCCTAGATTTAAATGGTTCCATTTTAAGCGATTTTTTATAACAGCCCTGACTTTGCCTGTTGGCCCACAGATTGGAAGTGTTTACTGTGAGGTTCCTTAAGAAGCTGCCACTGCTCCTGGCCGGAGATGTTAACGGGGTGGTGAAAAGGCTGCAGACAGCTTGGGGAGCTGGGCCCTGGCGTCAGTGCAGAGACCAGCACTGCACAAGTGGAAGGCATACGGTCCAGCCCTCGGCTTTCAACCTCTGTGCCTGAATTAGATGCACAGATGGGGGAAATCCCCTCAGAGGTAGACGTGGAGAGGTAGGGGTTTGCTTAGGGCATGCATGTATCATTGACGCCCGTCTTCTACAAAGACGGGAAAAGCCCTGGCCTCGGAGTTAGCGTGTTCATGGAACTCCAGTCAGGCCCGGCTGCACTCCTTGCAGACCCTGGGCAAAGGATGAAGGTTCTCTGGGCCCCGCTGTCTACCGGGAAGGCTGTTGCAGGAGGGCTGAAGCCATGGCTGGCATTCTGCATAGGGGCTTTTATAAAGAGCCCAAGGCACTGACAACGTGCTCAGGTGTCCTGAGAACGACACAAGGAATGTAGCTAGATCTAGGGACACTGACCTGTGGTCTGGGGAGAGACTCGGCCACCCCAGCTGTCTGGGGTTCAGGAACTGCTCTACCCTAGGAATAGAAGTTCAGTTAAGGGGCCTGTGGGTTTTCCCTGCTCAGCGATTCTCAAAGACCCCAGAGTAAGGATAACCTGAAGATCTCCTAGGTCAGTAATGTGTCCCTGGTCATGATGCCAATCTTGGTTGTCAACTTGACCACATCTGGAATAAACTAAAACCCAAGCAGCTGGGGACACCTGTGAGGGATTTTCTCGATTGGATCGTTTGAGGTGGGAAGACCCACCCTAAATCTGGGCCACTCCTTCTGGTGGCAGCCATGGAAAGGGTTTGAAAGGAGGAAGCTTTTGCTCTTTGCCTACTTGCCCTCACTCACACTGTCGAGTTCCTCTGTCCTGCTGATGAGACATGCGTTCGCTGGTGTTAGAACCCACCTATTCTGGATCCCAGTGCAGACTGAAGATCGTGTGCCTTAGGAGTCCTCTGGGACTCTAGCACCAGACTGAGACTGATGAGACGTCCAGCCTCATGGACCGAACAACGGAACAGCTACCGGATTCCCGGCCTTTCTGAGCATGAATATGAATAAACCATCAGCCACACTCTGGCACTCCTGCCCGACACAGGAGCCTGGTGCCTCCTCTTTGGGATAAAGGGGCCATCTGTGTGTGAGCGAGGCATCCAAATCCCTGTTGCCTCCTTCTGGGCTGTTTCCAGCAGGGAAGCAGACACTCTGACGAGAACCAGAGAGGATGGTCCCCTCTTTGGGGACCGGGGACCAGGGACCAGTGTTTGTTTCTGGGCAGCTAATTTGATCTGACCCACATGGGAGATTCTTCTGAGAATGCCTGTTAGAATTATTTAATCTGAAGGTCAGAGGTGAGGATGGGACCCAGGCACTGGTAAAGTGCTTCCCAAGGTGACCTTTTCAGGCCCACTGCAGGTGGTGTGACAAACCCCGGGGCTGCAGGAACGGATTGCCCTGGGTTGGTCAGGGTGGTGTTACACACACACACACACATACAAACACGAGAGAGAGAGAGAGAGAGAGAGAGAGAGAGAGAGAGAGAGAGAGAGAGAGAGAGAGAGAGAGAGGAGAACCTGTGTCGGTTCCAGTCCCAGAAGTGTTCAGTTCCCAGGATGAAATTCAACTCTCACCTCCTTCCCCCCCACCTGTCCGGACCCAACTCCTATTACCCGAGCCAGCTGGTAGCTGTTTGTCTCTCCATCAGGGGCTCTAGCCATTAGTCTGCAGTGTGGCCTCTGGCAAACTGCTCGTCAAGTCAATTCCCCAATCATCCACTCGATTTCCTTAACATAAATGAGCTGGAACAGAAACTGAAGCGAGTCCCACACTGGGCACCTCTAGATTTCACAGTGGCCTGAGACCTAAGCTGATCCTCCGTCCCCTTTGTCCCCAGCAGACTGTGTCTCCAGAGTGTCCGACAGGAGCCAGTCCTGGGCTTTTGCTGAGAAAGCCAGGAAACAAAGGCTCCTTGCTAGACTCCATGCTGGGACATTGGAGGTCTGGAAAAGAATCAGAGGGGAAATGACCTGTGGGTTGTAGGCTCCGGCAGTGACCCTGTAATTACAGCCCGTCCATCATCTTCAACTCCTGTGCGCACAAGTGACCGGAACAGAGCTAGGTTCTGTGTGAAACGATCGGGGGATCCCCGAAGGAGCAACAGTCGTTCATTCATTCGTTCGTTCATTCATTCATTCGTTCATTCATTTACTCACAAATATTTATTTTGTGACATTTTACATTGGACAAAGTTTGGGCAGTTTAAGGGGAAACCGAGTAAAGTCTGCTAGAGCCCTCTATAGTAGGCATGCTGACGTAGAAGGATGAAACAGACAGGAGACAGAGAGACCTCAAAGACTGGCCTATGAGAAAGTTGGGCATGCAGCACAGGGGGTGTGATATGGTGCTTAACCGATGGACCTGGAGAGTGCCGGACGGTGTTCCTACCAGCCCCTTCCAGCAGCACCTGCCACTTCTATGCTGTAAACAGACTTTCAAGATGGTCTCTCAGTGGCCCTCACTCCACCATGGGGGAAGTGCTCTCAGTTGGCACCACAGGGCATTTACAGTGACCACAGCAAAACAGCAAACGATTCCACGTTCCCATCTGCCTCTGCTTGTCACGCCTCCCCACACTGCGTCGCCACACGCCTTTGGCACACCCTGTAACCCTTGTCTGACACCGTTCTCCCTTCTCTGGATGACAGCACGGGAGGTCGTCCAGGGCCCCCGAGAGGCCCCAGCATTGCACGGAGATGACAGCATTAGTCCAGGGACTGTGGTGGGTTGGCCAGGAGTGCTAGGCTTCCACCGCTCGCTGAGGGACAGAAGAGCCTGCTGGCTAAGTGGAGGCTTGGGAACCTTCTGTGGTTTCCATTTCTTCAGGACTGCTGCCAGGAGGATGTGATGGAGTCTTAGAGGCATGCGGAGGGGGAGTAGGGGCACGCTGGGATGAGCAGAGCTCATCTGCACATACCTGCCAGAGTTCTGACCTTGAGCCTCAGAATTCCAACTCTGGACGTGAGTTCCAGCCCAGAACATCAGCCGGCTGACCTTGCCTGCTGGTTTCTATCACACAGAACGATGCTCTGGCAATACTTCCCGGGTCCAGTTATGGATCTGAGGGTTCTGACCAAGGGTGACAGTGACCTTGAATTTGAATGCAATATAGGACACATGATCTTTTAGCCTGAGTGCCTGGATTCCAATGTGGAAACTCAAACCCCAGGCACCCTAATCCCTCCGGAAAATCTCTGAACGCCCAGATCCCTCTGCCTGAAACAGAGCTGGTGTTTCTCCCATAAGGATGCGACAGTGAATGCCTCCTTCCAGGGGCTGGGATGTGGATCAGCAGGTCAAATCTTGCCCAGAATGCAAAGCTCGGGGCCCCATCCCTAAGCACCTCATAAGTCAGTTATGGTGGTGCACACCCGGTGGAAACAGGAGGATCAGAAGTTCAGGGTCATCCTCTGCCTGCTGGAGAGCCACCAAGTGCTCGGATGATGAGCAAGGAGGAGGACGGAGGAAGAAGTGGCTTACACTGCTACATGCCACGTTGCCCGTGCTTTATCTCTTGACGGCCCTGAGGACTTTATTACCCTCATGCTACAGATGAAGGACCTGAGCTTGGATCAGTTCAGCTGACAGTCCCAACATCCAGGGTTTGCCTGCTTTGACTTCTGCCAAACCCTTTTTTTTTAGATCTGGTCAGAGGCACGGTGAAGGACTCAGAAGTTACTGCTTAGTGGGTTTAAGATATTTTCCCATGAATTGCCCTGACTGGTATTGGCATCTGCCAGGTCTGGGAAGCCAAGGCCCACCTGGGTGGAAGCCATTAAATTTAGTAAATCCTTGCCACCTTGGGCTGTGTTGAGACAAGAATAGAAAGATGGATTAGAAGACTGCGGTTGTGGCCGAGGCTGTGTTGTGGCTGAGGTTGTGGTTGTGGCTGAGGCTATGGCTCAGGTTGTGGTTGTGGCTGTGGCTGAGGTTGTGGTTGAGACTGTGGCTGTGGTTGTGGTTGTGGCTGTGGCTGAGGTTGTGGTTGAGACTGTGGCTGTGGCTGAGGTTGTGGTTGTGGCTATGGCCATGGCTGAGGCTGTGGCTGTGGTTGTGGTTGAGGTTGTGGCTGAGGCCGTGGTTGTGGCTGAGGTTGTGGCTGAGGCTGTGGCTGAGGCTGTGGTTGAGGCTATGGCTGTGGCTGAGGCTGTGGTTGAGGTTGTGGCTGTGGCCGTGCCTGTGGTTGTGGCTGTGGCTGAGACGCTGTGGTTGTGGCTGTGCAGTATAGTGTCTGCTTGGAACATACACACCAATAAGGGACTAGGACCCTGGCTCAACAGTACAGCGCTTGCTTAGAAACCCCAGAAAGGATTGGGGCTGTGGTCAGCAGTAGAGCACTGGCCTAGACTCCACCAATGAGAAGCTGCACCATAGCTCAGCAGTAATGTATATTCTCCTAAAATTCCCTAGAGAGGGCCTGGGGGTGTGGCTCAAAGGCAGGGTGCTTGTTTAGCATGCGCAAAGCCCTGGGTTCCATCATTACACCACAAGAAATAAAGGATGGTTAGCATGGCATATGCCAGGCTAGTGTGCCACAGGGTGGCCAGAGGAAGCATTCTGGGTGTGTCTACCAGACTGTTTCAGGGTGACGTTGGCATTTGAGCTGGGAACTCCTCAGGCTTGAGCATGACAAGAGGCCGGGGGTGCTCTGGCACAGCAGCTCAGAGGGTGAAGTTTTGTCTAGCATATGTGAGCCCGGACCACAGAAACCAGGGCTTCATGGCACCTGCCTGCAATCTCAGCACTGGGGTGGGGACGGCGACAGGAGGATAAGGGGTTCAAGGTCATCTTTGGTTACACAGAGTTGGAAGCTAGCCTGGGCTACATGAGACCCTGTTTCAAAACACCCCCCACCTAAAATTGTAGGTTGTAAAGTGTCTGTGGCAGCTGCACGCGTGTGCAATAGGCCCATGGTCTCTACACTTTACTGTCTCTTTTTCATGCTGCACTCAGGATAGCTCACGTGACATGTCACTTTCCCTGCTGACTAGGGCCCAGCCCATCTCTCAAATGCAATGGCCAACCTCCACAGCCTGTACCCAGGTCTGCTGCAGCCCACACTTGGCCCTCCCACCCACCTCTGGAGAAGGCGGGCTGACAGGCAGCTACCTGGGACCTGGCCCTACAGTCCTGCCTTCCAGCTGCTTCCTGTCGGTGCCATCCTCCCTGGTAGCCTTCCCATCCCCAAACAAAGGTCTTGAGTGGACAGTTCTAAGGAGTCTCAGGTTATTCCACATGATGAGTGGTACCGGCTTTAGAGGCACCTTAGGGACTGCCCAGTCATAAAGGGCCCAACAATTCCAAAACTCTACTCTAGGGCTGGGGAGTTGGTAAACTGCTTGCTGCTCAAACACGAGGACTCAAGTTCAATCCCCAGAGCCCACACAAAAGCCAGACGTGATGTGGGCCTCAACATAGACCATGTGTGATCACACCATGCCAACACATACAAAATAGAAAGAAAATCTCTCTTCTTGAAACAAATTCAGGTGCCCAAGGATGGTTAGAGTTCTTTTTTGTTTTTGTTTGGTTTGGTTTTGAGGGTTTCTCTGTATAGCCCTTGCTGTCCTGGAACTCACCCTGTAGACCAAGCTGGCCTTAAACTCAGACTCCGGAGTCCTGGGATTAAAAGCAAGCACCACCACTGTCTGTTATGTTTTGAGGTCTTTGTTCCCACCCGACAGCATTTTGAAGAAGGATACCCCATTTTCATCTTGGCCGCACCTCATGAATGTGTAGCTGGCCTTACCAATGTGTGTCTCAGGACTTAGGGGCTCCCAACCCCCACCTGCTCTGTTCCCAGGGCTGTTCACTCATCTGGGACGCCCGAGTGTAAGGAGCATTTTCCCAGCCCAGAGCCAACAAGAGCTCAAATGCTTACACTTCCGGGGGTGCCACCTGCTGAAGGAGGGACAGGGAACCTTCCATGAGACAGGCTTTCAGAACTTTGTGAAGTGGAGAAGCTATCTGTATCCATCAAGAATGGGGTGACTGTGGGGGTCTCTCTCTTCCCACTCCTGTCACTCCTTGCACAGTCACTGTGTGAGGTAAAGCAGGTCACGAGGCCACTGGTGCAGCTGGGCAGGGTTGGGCACAGAGTGGCACCATGCCTGAAATGCTTTACTCCCAACACCGGGGGCCACCACGCCCATTTCTCAGCTGGGGATACAGGCCGAGGAAAGCAGAGGTGAGCAAGGGTCAGACACTTCACACAGTGCACATGGAGATTAAGAATGCCCTCCATCTCCTCCCAGCTTACGTGGGTTCTCTTCTCCTGGTCAGAGTGTTTCCGGTTCCCTTGGGGAAACCTCCTCCTTCCCATTCTCAGGCCATCTCAGCACCAGCCATTGATGACCCAGACACAGCTAAGTGATTGGCTCAGACATGGGCCAATGAAAACCCGCTTTGAGTTTTTGCTGACTTAGTTATCATACAGGAAGGACGCCTGGGGTGCCAGAGGCCATGGTGAAGAAGCTTGGCTTCCCACTGAGAAGGGTCAAGGTAAGAACTGAGCTTAGAGATGAAGAAAGCCAAGTCCTGATGACATCTGTAAGCTCTAGATCCTGACATGCCTGAAGGCTCACCTAACTCAAAACTTTCGAGCTACAGTTTTGCTTGCGATACTCTGAGATGCATTTCTGTCACCTGTAGCCAAAGGGTCCTGACACTTGCCTCCTCAGCACCCAGCACAATGCCCAGCATATGGTAACACACACCAAATGGCTGTTATCACAATTAGGTGGCATCCAGGCACACACACACACACACACACTTAACCTGAGGACTGGCAGCTCTGGAGCTTACGGGACTAACCCCAGGCTGGGAGGGAGGACTAAGACAAATTGCAGCCGCTACTTTAAGGATTCCCCCAAGGATGAAGAGGCACATTTACTGCGGGAACAGGTAAGAGATTCCATGCAGATGCAGGTCTGTGTGTGGGTCAGCGGTGGGTGGCCTGCTGCTCGCCTTACTGTCTTGGACTGTCTCCTTAGGTGCCTCTGCCAATCAAGCCTACTTCTGTGAACAAGCAGGTCTACCTAGGCTCTGAGGGGTAAGGCCAGCCTGGCCAAGTCAGGCTGGGTCCTGGTCGCTATTGCAGAGTATGACTGTCTACTTTTAGAAGCTTCGCGATCCACTCGCACCTAGCAGGTGTAAGTGATAGATAACATGGGGCTGATAATAAACCCGGTTCTCACAAAGCCTGCTCCTGCCTGCCGGGCCGCAGGGGCCAGTGATGGTGGAGGCCAATGCCACTGCCAAGTAAAATGGAAGCAGTGGGGATGTTAGGAGACCTCAAGGGTCCCACGACGTCTCATCTCTGTAAATGCAGGCAAAAGGCCACTTCTCTTGGCCTATTCCACAGCCCTCACTCCAACATACCTCAACATCCAAGACTGATGTGAAAGCCAGGCATAACATGGTATCATGTGATCAAGCCTGGCATCCAGCACTCAGCAGGAGCAGGTCAGAAGATCAGGAATTTAAAGTCATCTTTAGCTATATTGTGAGTTTTAGGCCAGCCTAGGATACATGAGGCTTTGCCTCAAAAAAAAAAAAAAAAAAAAAAAAAAACAACAAAAAAAAAAAAACAGAAAGGGGCATGTATTCCATCCTGGGACATTTATTTTTTTATGTGTCCTGAACAGATAAAGACACTGACAATGGCCACAGTGGCATTTCTCACTAGAGGTAGTGATCCCTCCACACTGACATCACCGGTCCAGTGAGCATCCGTCTCTGCTGACTGTCTCCCGGTTGCTGTGTGGTTGCCATGGCCCCAGCAGTGTCTGTATTTGTCTCACCTTCCCTCCCTCTGGAAGGCCAGGGCTAAAGGACCAGCGTCTTTGTTTTCCCCTCTGCAGGGCCCTGACACCCAGCACAGTGCTAGGCATACAGCAAGAGCCCAATAAAATCTGACTGGACAGGCAAGGCCAGGGCTCATAGCAACAACCTAGGACTCTCTGTTTATGGCTTTGGATCACTACAGCCTTCCCAATCACTGCCCTTACAGCTTACTTACAAGTCAGGGCTGCAGTTAGCGCCACTGTACAGTGGGGGAAACTGAGGCAATCCACCCCAGGCTAACATTGACCAGAGCCCAAGACTTCCACAGACTGGATATCTGTGCCCACTAGGCAGTGGCCCCCTGGGGTTGCCTCACGATCTCACAGACACTCTGGATCCAGGATCCACCCACACCCTCACTCAGCGCTAGGCCTCTGCCTTCCTACAATCCACCGTCACCTCCTGTGAGCAGGATTTACCCTTGTCTTGATGATGCCCACTTTCCATAGGGCACTCAGCACTCTGCAATGCACCATGGGCACACAGTCAACTGTGCATCCCAGGTCCGTTCCCAAAGAGGAGCAAGGCTGAGGATGAGGAGCTGGGGTATGTGGGTGAGGCCGAGGGCACGGAGCTGGGTGTGTGGGTGAGGCGGAGGGCAAGGAGCTGGGTGTGCGAGGTGTGTGGGTGAGGCGGAGGGCAAGGAGCTGGGTGTGCGAGGCTCCAGACAGTCTCTTTGGGGAAAGGCAGCAGATGTGACTGACGGCCATACGGCTAGCCACGTGCCAGGAAGGACAGCGACGGTCCCCCATACATCAATTCCCTCTTTTCCAATTAGTAGGAATTCTCAGCCAGCTCTGTGACAGCCTCATCCACCCATTCATTCATTCATTCACTCACTCATTCATTCACCATACAGGTCTTGAGTTTTTATTCTGTGGCAGCCATTGCTTGGGGCACTGAGCAGGTAGCTTTAACTTAACCAGGTAAAGTCCTGTCCTTTAAAACCACATCCAAGGGGCCGGGTGAGGAACCCACAATTCAGGGGTAGCACACTGTGTGTGTGTGTGTTGTGTGTGTGTATGTGTTGTGGTGTGTGCATGTGTGTGTGTTTGAAAGAAGCTAGCAGAAGGGCATGGACAGAGCTGGGGACAGCCCCTAATACAGAGTGGCCCCAACCACAGGCTGCCTGAACCGCTGGCACCTGAGCAGATATCTGAACACAGTGAGGTTGGGGGTGAATCATGGGGCTGTCTCCAGGAGGACTGACCCCCCCCCCCGCCGCCCAAAGTCAAGAGCTAGTGTAAGGGCCTGAGCTGGGAAAGCGCCTGGTTTGTATGATAGAGAGATGTATAAGGAGAAGTGGTACGGGGGAGGACTGGCGGGGGAGGAGGGTGCAGGGCATGGAGAGAGGAGAGCTGGGCCCTGTCAGATTTATTGCTGTTTTGAGTCTCATGTACCAGGTTGGCCTAGGACTCACTGAATAGTGGAGGATGATTTTAAACTTCTGATCCCTCTGCCCCCAGCATCTGGGTGCTGGGTTATCGTGCGCACCGCCATGCTCCATCTAGGCAGCACTGGTTGCAGAATCCAGAGCTTCCTGCGTGCTAGACCAGCTTGCTATGGATAGCTGCAGCCTCAGTCTGCATGAGGATTCTGAACAAAGGAACCAGTTGCTGGGTGTCTGTTTTCCCACAGCAAGGACAGTTGCCCCTGACCCAGACAGCCACACTAGACCTTTCTAGAGCTTCTAGAATGTGGGGGCCCAATGAGCTTCAGCACTTTCCTCACAAGCCATCCGCTGCACCTGCATGCCACTTCCTGTCACTCAGAGTCATCTAGGCAAACAGACAGCATAGCCACAGGAAAGACACTCCTCAGATTACATCACCATAGCAAATGGTCAAATGTGAGACCTGAGCCACAAGACCCAGAGGAGAACTGGGGCTGGACCACACACAAGCACAGGGAATGGTAGCAAAAACTAATGGTGGTGGGCTGAGGATATGACTCAGTTAGCAGATGCTTGCCTAGCATGCTCATGTCCTGGGTTTGATCCCCAGTGCTGTACTTGGGAGGTGGAGGCAGGAGGATCAGAAGGTCAGGGTCATCCTAAGCTGCATGGTGAGCTCAAAGCCAACCTGGGATACACAAGGCCTTGCCTGAGAAGCGGATGAACTGGACTTCATCAGCGTTAAAAAGAACTGTGCTGTGAATGCCAGCATCAGCCGAGCGAGCACACCCACGGGACGGGGGAAGGCAGCTGCAAATGACACAGCTGATAAAAAATGGATGTCCTGAATATATAAAGGGTTTTAAAGGCTGGGAGATGGCTCGCTCCGTGGGTCACCTGCTTCCTGCGTGAGCATTAGGACCGGAATCCAACCACCAGAACTCATGGGAAAAAGCGGGTGTGGGGGTGCTAGGGGTTGGAGACAGGGGGTGGGGGATCCCCTGGGTGTGGTGGGCTGGAGGTCGGAGACAGGGAGATCCCCTGGGTGTGGTGGTGTTGGAGGTCAGAGACAGGGGGATTCCCCCGAGTATGGTGGGCTGAGAATCAGAGACAGGGGGATCCCCAGGCTCTCTGGCTAGCCAGACTAGCCTAAAATGACAGCCTGAAGCTCCCAGTGAGAGCCTGTCTCACAAAACAAGGTAGATGTCTCCTGAGGAGTGATACTTGAGGCTGACCTTTGACCTCCAAAAACACAGGTGTAATCCCCTCCCACGCATACACTAAAGGACTTTTATAGCTCAATCACGCGAAGTCAAGGAAATTGATTTTAAAACTGAACAAAGGGAGCTGGTGAAGGCATTTGCTGCTAAGTCTGATGACCTGCGGGAGCTCCCTGGGACCCACCCGGTGCAGGAAGAGCTCTAACTCGGGAAAAGTTGTCCTCTGTCACTACCCAAGAGCTATGACACACGCCCCCCACATATACACATACATAAAGTTTGTTAAATAAAAGAATAGGATAATTTTACCTGAGCATAGGGTCCAAGTGTGAGAGACTCTTCCTCCCCAGTGTTAGGGAGGTGCAAAACCCCAGGCAGAGGTGGGCTCATCTGGATGGCTACTGCACACAAGCAAAAAGAGCCGGTGCACAGACAGTCCGGGGGTGCACACCTGGAATCCCAGTGCTGGGGGGGCTGAGGCAGGAGAATATCTAGCTTGAAACTTTTTGTTTTTTAAAAGTGGGATAGTCCTGGTGCCATACATCTGTGGTTGCAGCACTCGGGAGGCAGAGGCAGCCAGATCTCCGAGTCTGAGGCCAGCCTGGTCTAAGAGTGAGTTCCAGTTCCAGGACAGCCAGGGCTACACAGAGAGATCCTGTCTCCAAAAAACAAAAGTGGGAAGTTGGCACGGGTGTCATGAAGAATCCTTTCGCTTTGTTGGTGGGATGGAGAATGAATGATAGAGCTGGCACAGAAACAGCTTCTTAAAAACTTCACCATGAAGCTAGGGAGACGGCGCCATGGGGAAAACCACACAAGCAATGACTGGCACCCACGTGAAAGCTGGGCATCGGGGCACATCCATGATCCCAGTGACTGGGAAGCAGGGAGGCTCCCAAAGCTCACAGGCTGGCTAGCTTGATCCAGAGAGTAGGAGGACCACCACATGTGTGCTGTCACACCCAAACTCACACACGCAAGTATGTCTGTGCACACACACACATGGGGGTGGGGCAATAACGGATCCTCTTCTGGGTACAGACTGGAAAGAACTGAAAGTCAGATTCACAGCTTTGTACCCTCACTTCCAGCGGCCAAGGGGTGAGGGCACCGAGTGTCCATCAACAGAGGAAGCGAGAAACAGAGTGCAGGCTATCCACACGAAGGAACAGTGGGCAGTCGGCGGTGCAGATAGACCCCGAGGACATTATGCTACACAAGAAGTCAGGCACCAAGGACAAGTGATATATGATTCCTGTATATAGCTTCCTGTAAGAATCAAATTCAGAGACAAGAAGTCCAAGTGTGTTACCAGGGGTGGGGGTAGAAGCTGTCTGAACGGGGCAGTGGCTCAGTTTTGGTAACACATTTCTGAGGCTGGCTGCATTGCAACTGGAGTGCACCAAACTGCACACTAGGAAATGGTGAAGGTGGAAAACATTCCATTATGCGGATTTTACAAATTTTAAAAATCACCTGGGGCATATTCCCATATGGGCCCTGGTCACCAGAGCTCCAGTGACCCCAGGTTCCTGTCATTTTCTAATCCCAGCAAGACGAAGAGCTTCTAGGGCCCCCATAACCTGGAAGTCCAGAGGGTGGGACTGAATCCAGGATACACCCCAGCCTGGAGGAGATGCTCACACGACAACATTTATGTCACTAACAGAAACACATGAGAACGGGCATCTCGGACATTCGTCTGTGGATTCTGGCTCCTGCCCTTCCCCCAACTTGAAACTGGAGTGGCCTTCCTATTTATTACAAGTCCTACCTCGTCACACCTAAGTCTACCAGAGACAGCCAAAGCAAGAACGCCCACCCAGGGAGAAGAGAGGAACTCCTCTGTGCAGATTATCGTATAGATAACAGTTAATGCCATTCTTGTGTCTCTGGGACCAAGTGGTCTACCAGGATGCCCTTCGGGGAAGGAGCCAGGACCACTCCCTAGTGGGGCAGAAGATGTTGGACACATTTCTTCTCTCCGAGCACTTCCCAGTAAGAAAGTGACTGGGGGGCGGGGCATCCCTGGGACTCCTCGGTACTACTGAAGGTCGTTCCCACTGCAAAGACAGACTCAGCAGTCAGAGTGTCCTGGGTGGGCTCTGTCTAAGCCTCCCATTTGCTGTGCGGCTCTGGGCCAGCCACTCCACCTCTCTGGACCTCAGTTTCCACAGCTGTAAGAGAAGGACAGATCAATGGGGCTGTTGCGGCCCCCTTGGTGTGTGTTTGTATGGGGGTACGTGTGTGTTGCAGTGTGTGTGGAGGTCAGAGGGTGACCTCGGGTGCTGTTCCACCTTGCCTGACATCAGATCTCTTTGTTATTTGCCACTATGCATGCCAGGCTGGCTGCCCACCAGCTTCTGGTAATTTTCCTGCGCCCCCATCCCATCTTGCCTTTGAAGCACTGGGGTACAGTTGTGTGGGTCTGGGCCTGGCTTTATGTAGGTTCTAATGACTTGTACTTGGGTCTTTACACTTGCACCTCACCCACTGAGACCTCTTCCCCAGCCTTTGCACTGGGTCAGCACCAACAGGGACGGCCACCACTGCTGCTGCTATTCCTATTTTAACCCAAGACATGAAGGCAAAACTAAGCGTGTGCAGCCAGCCTGGGATCGTGCTGCCGAGACCACCTCGGTGAGGGGGTCTGTTGTGAGATGCCCATCTAACCCACAGCACAACCCAGGACATCCCAAGTAAGATTCCCAGTGACCAAGCTTTGGTGAGTTCTTCCCGAATTGAATCTTAGGCACACGTGGTGCGAAGTGGAAGGTGACCTCCCCCGAAAAGTGGCGAGCAAGCAAACACCCCTGGGACTCAGGGCCTTGGTTCCACCCTGAAGAGGAGCTGAGAACCAGCCTGGAGCAAGGCAGCTGCAACAGCCATCATTCTGCCCTTCCAACAGTCAGTGGTTGAGGGTAGCTGTTGCTGGGGCGCTGTGTCCCTGACTTTCCCGGGCCAGTGGCCAGAGAAAAAGTTTGGAGACTTGCAGCAAGCGTATGGCATTCACTCAGAATTATGTTTTGAAAGGGGTTTATTTATCCTACAGTAAGACCTTAAACCCTCCAGGCCCCGGGGGCCCCTTACGTAGGTGAACATTGACTTCTGGGGGCAATTACATTGTGGCTCTCACATGACTGTCACCTGAAGGAACCATGAGACTTTGCCCTGAATCACACAGTTAAGAGGGTGAGGAGCCGGGCAGCCCAGCTCCACAAAGAGGTTTCTGTCCAGGCCACAGGGCTACTGAGTATGGGGGGGGGGCGCGTGTCACGGAGCTGGGCTTGGAGTAAGTACCTAAGCATGAGTGTTTTCCCCTACTCCCACATTCCCTCGGCCAGCACTCTGACTTCCTAAGGGCCCTTCTTCCAATTCCCAGTCCTGTCACCCCTCCCCTAGGGTGAGGACCAGAGATCCTGGATCACAGGTGAGGCAGCAAAGACCTGGGAATGGCCCCGATCTTGGTGTGACTGGGTTAGCTAAAGGGGCATTCCAGCCCCTGGGTTCCCCTTTCCCCAGTGAGGAGCCTGGATTCATCAAGTGCGACGTCAGTGCTGTTCATGTATGCTCATATTTCACCCTCCCACGGTCCCAAGGGGCGGGTTTATAGCCCTCTCATTTACACAGTGGGAAGCAAGGCCAGGAATGGTCCAGAGTCCACAGCCAGGAGAAGGCAGGACCCACACCCAGTTCTAGAACAGAACTTCCAGCTAGGATTCTGGGTCTCGGGGCACGCGATCCCTGTAAGTCAAACAGGCCTCCGGCATGCCACCTGGCTCAGCTGGGCAGCACAGAGCACAGGGCCCTGGGCTCCTCACACAAATCCCTCCAGCTCACGTGGGGAGCTGCAACTTCATCGAGCTACCCCCAGCACCACAACAGGGCATGTAGCTAGGAAGGGGGACTCTGAGGGACTACCAGTAAGTGTGTGGTCATTCGCCAAGTGCTGCCTCATACCAGGACAGATTCCACCCTGGGCCTGCATGGCAGCCTCCTCCTAATTCCCATTTCCTACACAGGACTCCCTGGAGCAAAGGGGTTCACCCACAGATTAGTTCTCAGGCATGATGAAAAAGAAACCCACATGCACTGCACCACAGTCAGCAGGGGGAAAATTCTAGCCTGTCCCCAGATAAAGGTCACTCCACTCTTCGATATAATAACATTTATCTTTCTTATGTTATGTGTGTGTGTGTGTGTATATGTGTAGGTGAATGAGGGGGTGTGTGTGGAGGACAGAAGACAGACGAGCCATTCCTCAGTCACTCACTACTTTGTGTTTTGAAACAAGTCTCTCACTAGGACCTGCGGCTGGCCAGCTAGGAGGGATCCTCCTGTCTCGACTTCCTGGGTACTGGAATTACAACCATGTGCCACCGTGCCTGACTTTTTTACACAGGTGCTGGGATTGAACTCAGATCTTCACACTGGCAAGGCAAGCACCTCACCAATTAACCCATCTTCCGGCCTCCGAATTTTACCCTTATAATTACTTTTTTTCATTTTTTTTTTTTTTTTTTTCCATCACAGGGTTTTTCTGTGTAACAGTCCTGGCTGTCCTGGAACTCGCTCTGTCGACCAGACTGGCCTTGAACTCAGAAGTCCACCTGCCTCTGCCTTCGGAGTGCTGGGATTAAAGGTGTGCACCACCCATCACTCCCGGCTTTACCCTTATAATTTCTATTCTCAATCTACACTCACATCTGAAATCCCTTGACTCATTAGAATATCCCCGAGGGTGGGTGTGGCCACTGTCCCCATTGGGTAGACAAACCCACTCAGATGGTATAACTGGTCCATTCAAGTTCAAGACAAATCTGGGTCTAGACCTTGATGTCATTTGAATGAGTGTGCCCCCCACCCCCACCCTGCTGGCTCAAACATTCAAATGCTTGGTCCCCAGTTGAAGGAAGTATTTGGGAAGGATTAGGAGGCGTGGCCTTCTTGGAGGAGGGACTGGAGGTTTCCAAAGCTCAGGCCAAGCCCAGTCTGCCCGCAGATCTCAGCTATGCCTGTCTGCTGTCACGCTCCCTGCTACGATGGTCACGGCTTAACCTTCTGAAGCTGTAAACAAACCCCAAATTAAATGCTTTCTTTTAAAATTAGCTACAGCAATTAAGACACAACTCCACCATTTCTACTCCTCTAACACATGGTTACCAATCCTTTTAGCCTAGGCTTAAGTGAAGCAAGTCACTCCAGGGAGTCTGTTTCCTCTACTGGGAAAATCTTGTTTTCACTTGTCAAACACATGCCCTGAACCATCTGAAAACCCCAGCCACTTGCTTTCCCAGATTCCCTTACCCTAAAATATAAGTATACGACCAATGGCCAACACCATCAAAACCATCTGCTAGGGGGCTCCTGGGAGAGGCTGTCCTCAAAGGAAAACACAATTGAGCAGATTGTGGAGCACAGCAGGAAATCCCCCTTTTTGCAGGGTAGACACCACCATGGTTACATTTGAGGGCTGGGACCTGATGGTCACCTTTTGACACGAGGTATCAAGCATAAGTTCCAAGTCCTTTTCAGGGTCTAGAGAAGCAGAGAGATGGACAGAATTTTGAATCCTGGGCTGGTGAGATGGCGCAGTGGAGGACTGCACTTGCCACCAGGCCCGATGACGAGAGTTCAATTCCCAGGACCCACATGGTAGTAGGAGAGAACCAATGCTCACGCCCCACAGTGGTTCCCTCCACAACAATACTACACAGACACACACAAAATAAATAAAAAAAATAAATAAATGTAACTAAGTACACATAGTTCAAAACAACAACATTTAGAGCCAGCAAGATGGCTCAGCAGGTAAGGACCCTTTGCACCAAGCCTGAGTCATATGGTGGAAGAAGAGAACTGACCCCCCGCCCCCCCCCCCGCGCCAGCAACTGGCCTCCATACATGCTCTCACACACATACAAAACAGCAAATAAATGTAATTAAACACACACACACACGCACATGCCCACACACAATCTAGAATCCTGTCAGGATTACCAAACCATCAACTCAACCCAAACCTCTGCTGTCCTGGAATGACAAGGGACAACGTGCCTGACACATTTTCCTCCTTACTGAAGCAGCTTTGAGTTTTCTGCTTTGTCACTTACAACCCCGGCCCAGGAAGGCTGCAGAAGCAATGTCTGGATCACACCAGCTAGAGAGACCACTGATCTGTGCCCAGTGCAATAAATACTCTGGCAATTTGGAAGCTGTCTTGGAGCTTTAATCCAGAGACTCTGGCCTCACACATTAGCTCACACCCCACTGAGAAGCCTGAGACTGTTCCAGGAGAGCAGAGCCTCAGAGGAGGCCATGCCAGTGCCGCCTCCCTGACAGGGCTGACCCTACCTCCCAAACAGCCTAAAGGGTTTGCTCTTCATTCCCCCGATGGAACATCCGGGTCCCTTACTTGGCAGCCCATCAATTATTCACCGCATCAGCTCAGTCTCCCCAAAGTGATTGCTGTCCACCCTGCCCAGAGAAAGGACACAGCAACTCAGCACGGATAACAACAGCGCCCTCCCACTAGTGCTGAGCACTAAGCTAAGTTGTCACAAACACAACTTCACTGCAAAGTGGCCTTCAATCTTCATCTCATTGACGGGAGGCAGGGAAGTGGGGGGTGCGAACAGCTTCAGGCCAGAGAGCAGCGAGGACTCAGTTGGTCCTACAGCCCGGGTCGGTCCTTTCTCCGGACTATGGGAAAGGTGTCCATTTCTGCACCTCACAGACACCTTGAAATGATCCCACATTTGGCCCTCAGCCTGTGTGTTTTCTGAGGGTCCTCCCCTCCCCCAAGCCTCGTTGTGCTGACAGGCTTGGCTTTGGAGCTTGTCAGGTGGAGCGGGCCAGGTGCAGATGATAGAGCAAGGTTGCTGGAAACTGAGCCACAGGAAGGCTGTGAGAAAGAAGTGACTGACAGGACCCAGGACTCTGAGATAGTCAGTGCCTGACTGCTTGTTTGATATATCCACCCATCCATCCACCTCTCCATCCACCAATCTATCCATCCACTAATCTATAAATCCATCTACCCATCCATCATCTACCCACCCACTCACATACCCATCCATCTGTTCACCATCCACCTGTCCACCAGTCCACACATCCATCTACCTATCTATCCACCTATTATCCACTCATCCACCCAGCCATCCGTCCACCTAGCCACTCATTCACTTACGCATCCATCTACCAATCCATACACCCATCCATACACCCACCAATTCATTGATTCATCCACCCACCAATCCACCAGTCCATCCATCCATCCATCCATCCATCCATCCATCCATCCATCCATCCATCATCCATCCACACACTCACCCTGAAGCTCTCTGAACCAGGCACCGTGATGCATGCTGGGAATGCAGCAGTGTGTATAATGCATCCTTATGGGTGTAAAACAGAAACATGTGGACCAAATACCATTTCAAATAGTATTTAAAGCTCACGCAGGAAAGATACTGAATGAGTACAAGGAGGCGACAGGAGTCAGGGGGTCCCCTGGGGAAAACAGTGGGGTAGGGACCTTAGCAAACGCGGATGTGGAGAGAAGGGGCCCGTGGAACGATCTGGGCAACATCGGCAGCCAGAAAAGTAAGTGTGAAAGGTCCTGGGGCAGAACAGTAAGGAAGCCAGCGGGACTGGGACCACACGAACCAGAAGAGAACAGGGAGGTGAGCCCAAAGAGCTCCAAGGGCCAGAATCTAGACCTCAGGCGCATGGCGGCACAGAGATTTCATGCTGAATGTGATATAAAAAAAAAAACCTCCGTGGGTTTCAATAGATAAATAATGCAATCTGACTTGCACCTTGGGCTGCCGGGGAAAGGACTGTGGGAAGCCGTTTCTGGCTACTTCTGGATGTGTGCTTTGTGACCTTAGACAAATTACTTCACCTCGATGAGCCTTGTATTTGTTAGGTATTGGATCCTTCGCTGTCAGAGTTTCTATACTGACAGCCAGTGAACCTTCTCGTTTCAGCTCTGGCTGCAGAAACTGCCAGAGTGTGAGCTGACAGCCCAGCCTGGGATCACAGTGAGGTCCTGATGCTGTCCGGGTGAGCCGACCAAGCGGAGAAAGAGGACCGCTCATTCCTACACACAGCCTCTTGCGAGACTTCCGCCTGTGCCCTGCAGCCAGAGGCCAGTTCAAACACGGTCCTTTGCCTGTTTCTTCTTGGGGAGCACAAATCCCCACTTCCTGTCCCTGGATCTAGGGTCTTAAGGACGGAGTAGGTGAGGAAGGAGGGGCCTGCCCGGAGTCTCAATGGGCTGAGCAGTGGGGGAACCTGTGTCAGGCCTAGAAATAGCAAAGTAAGTCTGTTGATCCTAAGCCGGCTAAGGCTCCCATCTTAGAGGGAGGCTTTCTGGACACGGAAACTGGGGGAGGATTATGGTCAGAATCTTCCACGGGGCGGACCAGGCCCAGGGGCCTGTACATCCTCAGAGCCCAGTGGGGAGAAAAAATGACTGTGAGCGCTTCCTCTCATCCCAGCAGACAACCCTTCCTGTGTCTACTGCAGCCTTCTTGAGCAAGTCAGTTCTCTGCAAATAACCCAAGAGTTCCCTCAGAGAAGGGATCAGTGAGGGGCCGGCCAGCTGGACCACCAAGACTCCACACTGAGAGGCCAGGCTGATCAAGAGCCAGGCCTTGCCACTAAAATATGGCTGGCCGAACAGACAATCTCAGTCGCTTGCCTCTGGTCGTCTTTCCTGGGCTCTGCTCTCAGAGACATTCTAGTCTCTTTCCGAACTTGATCTCTCTGGATTCCCACACATCGCTTTTCTGGGCCCCTTCCCAACCTCCCTTGCAGCCCTGAACACACTGCGCTGTCATTTACTCCTGGCACCCAACACGCAGGCCACGTGAGGCAGCCCTCACTCTCCAGACACTCCCTGGTGCCAGCCTGACTCAGAGGAATCGCACCTGCCCCGCTCCTCACCCCAAGCCCCTCCTGACCCCCCAAGGCTTCCACTTTGCCCCACAGCCCACCCTGACTGATCTCATTCACTCCTGCCTCATTCTCTAGGCTTCTACTCTGCTTTGATTCGGAAATCCACACCCTCCTCCAACAGCCACCGAAACTGCACCACACTTCAAGTCCATAAACAAGAAACCAGGAAGGGCCGCTCACACACAGTCTGAGCCTTTGGGCAGGCCTGTCCTTGCCACTAGCCTTCCCCTGTCTTCTGCCATCTCTTAAAATACCCATGTGTGCCTCAGCCTCCATCAAGCATGCCTGTGGGCTGCATTTATACCCTTCCTTGGTGGCGGAGTGGGGTTATAGTAGGGCTGAATACCACAGCGGCAGGGCTGGCTGCTCTGGCCTGGAATTAGGGCCTAGGCAGGACACCAGACTGCACTCAGCAAAGTCAGCCTGTTCTCACTTGCAGTTGTAGCATTTTAGAGTCTTATAAACCCATCTCCATTCAACAAAGTGGGGGTACACAGCACTGAATCATCCAAGGGGGCTGTCTTATGACACATGGGAAGGGTACAAGAGTGGTGGCCCTTGGAGAACTTGCTTGGAGTCCCTGCCTTTTACTAGTTCTCATCGTGAGGAGCCGGGAGCCACAGCGTGGGCCTCCAGGATGGGAGCAGATCCCAGACTCACCTTGGCGGCCACCGATGAATTGGGCTTCTCCAGCAGGTCCCAGAGTTTCTTCCTTTTCTCGGCGCAGCACGTGTTGTCGAACTCCTCGCCCTCCCGCTCCCGCAGAGTCTCGGCCTCGCGCTTCAGCTCCTCGTTCATCTGCTCCTTCTTCTGGTGGTAGCGGGCCTGACAGCAGGACTCCAGGTAGATCTCATCGATGCCCCAGTAGTCCAGCTCCTGGCTGAAGCTCAGCGCGCACATCTCCTCCATCATGTGCAGGCGGCCCGTGCGGTAGAAATTGAGAATGGAGGTAAAGGCGCCCGGGTGGCGGTCGAAGAAGTACTCATTGTCCTCAAGGCTGTAGTCGTCGCACACCTGGAGCAGAGAGTCGTGCGTGTTGCAGTCCCGGAGCTTGCCCAGCCGCGTGCGGGGCAGGCGGTCCAGAGTGCGCCACAGCACCTCATGCGCCAGTCCCCCGACGTTGAGGCGCACCCGGCGTGAGCACGCCTTGCTGCGTACGATCTCCATGGGCTCGGGCGGCAGCGAGCTGGTGGAGCGCGAGCCATGCTTCGTCATGCCCGCCGGCATCGCTGGTCCGGCCGTCCCCGCCCCCCCTGCCCCCCCAGGCCGCTGTCACTCGACGGCAAGGCCCGCTGCCGCGGGGGCGGGGGGCGGGGAGCGCTGCGGGCCGCTGCGGTGCAGGGGTACGCGAGGGCGGGCGTCACGGCTGCCGTCTCACCTCCATCCCGACGGCTGCGAGGCGGAAAGCGAAAGCGGACACAGGTCAGCGAACAGCCGCGAGGTTCCTCCCCCAGGGTCCCCACCGGCCTTGACCTTCCCGAGGCTTAAGCGGCTCAGAGGGGGGTTGGGGGGGGGGGGGGAACTGATGGCCGCTGTCCCTCCCGCCGGTGCTGAAGTCAGCCCCACCCCTGGACGGAAGGAGGGGTGACTCTCCCGGTGGGAGAGGCCCCCAGGAGGCGCCCAGGAAGCCCCACCCCCGCCCTGGCGCAATCCGGCCGCCCGGGGCGCTGTCCGCCCCGTCGAGTGCTGAAACTCCCTGTTCTGCGGGTCTTGGATGTAATGCCCAACCTGGCCCCGCAATGGGGAGGCAGGAAGAGGCAGGGAGAACTTTCTTTCTCTTTTTAGTGAGTTCTCATCTCCTCCCACCCAAGATAGTCAGGATTTGGGGTGGGAGCATAACGATGGCATTGGGCTTGCTTTTTCTAAATCCTAAAAGATTTTGGGTCGAGTGGGGATTGTGGAGTCTAAACAGATGCCCACCTGTCGGAGGTCACCAGGCAACCCTGACCTGGGGCGACCCCACTCCTTACAACATCAGGACCTGAGGTCGTTCCCGAGACTAGGTGAGGGTCGAAGGAACCAAGCCAGCGGGGTCTGCACCTCCCTGTGTGCCCCCCACCTTAGCGCAGGAGGGTGCGGAGTCCTCCGGATCCGCCTGCTCGATGCTCCCCTCCCGCCCCCTCCCCCTTCTCTCTCTCCTCCCCCCCCTCCTCCCGTTCCTCCTCCTCCTCCTCGCTCCTCCCGGCTATGGCTTTTTATAACTCCGGGTTCTGCGCCTTTGCCCGGGCTCGGGAGGGAAGGGGTGGGGGAGGTGGGAGGCGGGGAAACCAGCGGAATCTTCTGGCCTTTCGGAGCGTGCCCTCCTCCCGCCACGCACCGGTGATTTCGGGGGGTTCCCGGGGCCCACAGCACGCCGGGCGCACGCCCCGCCCCCCGCCCCGGGGTGGGCCCGCGCCGCCCCCGCCACACTCACCCCCAGGGCGGCCGCCTCCCGAGGCCGCGCCGCGCGCATCTCGCCGGCCGCCCGCGCCCCCGCCCGCGGCAGCGGCGGTCCCGGGGCCGGGCTGGGCCTACCCCGGCCGGCCGGGCGGGCGGGCGGGCGGCACCGGCACCGGGGCTGCGGGGCGCGGGCGGGGCGCTCTGCGGGGCGCGGAGACTACGCGGCTCGGGCGATCGGCGGCGCCTCCGCCTCCACCTCGGGCTCCGGCTGGGCTCGGCGGCGGCCGCGGCTGCCTGCGCGAGATCAACAAGTCGGGCTGAGCTTCGGCTCTGCGCTCGCTGCGATTCTGTCCCGCACTTCGGAGCGCGGCGAGTGGCACCGAGGCGGGACGGCGCCACCTGCGGGTCGGAAGCGCGCGCGGCTTAACCCCTCCGTGCCCGGCCCTGGCCCAGGCCCAGGCCGCGGGGCCCACCCGGGAGGGCTCTCTGCGTTCCGGCCACCACGAGGCTGAACGCCTACTGCATGCAGGCTCTGCACGTAGACACAGCTACGAAGACACCAAGTCTCCGGGTCGCAGGGCTGCCGGGAGAGCGACTGTAAACAGAAGTAGGGGACTATGTCAGACAGGCAAGATGCTGGGAGGATGGGAGAGCTGGAGAAGGCAGGTGGCAATTTTAAATAGCCCTTGCCTCGATTCCATTCCAGATTCTAAAATCAAATTCTAGGTTCTAGAGCAAGGTGGACAGTCTACCTACTAACAAATAAATCTGCAAAACGAGTGGGCAGGTGGGTGGTTGCTGCTGAGGAGAGACATACGGCCAAGGCAGCCAAGACTCAGAGCTTGCATGGTCCCATCAGTCACTCACCCATTCATGCTAGCTAGGACGGCTGCTTCTGTGGAGCTAAGTGTTATACTCAACCAAAGGATGCACTGCCCCCGCCTCACTCTGCAGTGGGGCGTGCAGACTATATCAGGCCATCTCAAGTGCTGTGGGGTGGCAAGGTTTGCATTCAGAAGGGTCCAGGCTTCCCTCCAATCGGCCACACTTGGGTCCTGCCTGGTCTTTGCTGGTTTGTTCTCTTGCAACCGTATCTGTGGTGTGGTATGAAGGTGGCAGAGATGCAGAAGAGGGAAAACCTTGTCCCTGAGGGGGAGAGGTGGCAGAGATGCAGAAAGAGCCTTGTCCCGGAGTGGGGAAATCTTAATGAGACTTAGTGTTCTGAGATAAGTCCCTTCCCCTCTCCACTCTTGGTCTCATTGCCTTTGCATCACACAGAGCTGTTTGGAAAGATCTATCTCATCGGTTCCCTCATCATGACGCAGCCCAAGCTGCTTCTGCCTTCTCTCCCTGCGACCTCTGCTCTGAGCTCCCGATCCCTTCTCTGCCTCCCACCGGTCACGATGATAGCCACATGATAGCCACGCCTGTCAGAGTGAATGTTCCATTGCCTGAACTGAATGCTGTTGTCACAGTACTGAAGCCTTGCCCGGGTTTTCCTTGCTCTAGCGATAGATCTGGTTCAGTCCCTCCCTCTTCTCTGCTTGCCCACCGTTGGAGCAAGACGAGCAACTAAACATATTTTTATTTTTTTAATGAGAGGGTCTCAGCCAATTACGAGTGCTAACAGGAAATCAGGAGTGCGATGGGAAGGATGGGTTATACTGAGAGCTTTACCCAGGTGCTCAGGAAGGGCCTCTCAGAGGCCGAAGACAGACTCCACAGGTAAGAAGGGAGTCAGCTATGGGGAACTATGAGGTGTTCCAGACAGTGTGTCCAGGTTAGAGGTCAAGGGCAAACGAGGAACAAGTGCCTCCCTGGCTACTACAATATCAACATAGAAAACACAAGACTTGCTTCCCTTCCCTGTTGTGCCGCAAATTAAAATCACCTTAGCAGGGAGCTGCATCTAAGGCATTGTCTTTTTTTTTTTTTTTTTTTTGGTTTTTCGAGACAGGGTTTCTCTGTGGCTTTGGAGCCTGTCCTGGAACTAGCTCTGTAGACCAGGCTGGTCTCGAACTCACAGAGATCCGCCTGCCTCTGCCTCCCAAGTGCTGGGATTAAAGGCGTGTGCCACCACCGCCCGGCAAGGCATTGTCTTAATTGTTGTACAAGAACCTGCCCAAATGTCGGCAGCGGTTACTGGTAGGAGCCCAGATTAAAGGGCTTGGGAAAAGGAAGATTGCTCCCTTTTGCTGGCTTGGCCTTGCCTCTTGCTGCGGAGTTGATTGATGCTGCTGCTGCTGCTGCTGACAATGATGATGATGATGATGATGATATGATGACGACAGCAATGATGATGATGCTGATAGCGACGATGATGATGATGCTTGTTCCTTCACTGATATCAGAACCAGCAGTTTTAGGCTTCCAGTTTTAGACTAAGGACCTTCAATTCTCCAGGAACCTACAGATTTTCAGTGCCGACTTGGGACAGCTGAGGCACCTCAAGGACCGAGAAACTACCAGATTCCTGGTCTCATGGTGCTGGGATCATTTCAGAGTAAGCTGACTAAATACATTTTTTAACATATTTGATATATAAAAGTCTTCTATTTTAACATATAAAATGTGCGTCCTATTGGTCCCGTTGCTCTAGAAAACCCCAGCTCATACAAGGTGCATGTGTGTGTGCGTGCACGCATGTGCATGTGTGCATATGGAGGCCAGAGGTCAACTTTGGGTATGCTCCTTAGGTGGCATCCATCTTTTTAGTTTTATTTATTTGTTTAGAGATGGCTTCTCTCATTGGCTGGGAACTCGCCAGCTAGACAGGCTGACTGGTCCGTGAGCCCCGGGGATCTGCTTGTCTGTGTCACCCCCGCCTTGGGATTGTAAACACACACTGTAATGCCTGGGTTTTGTTTTTTGTTTTTTTGTTTTGTTTGTTTGTTTACAAGGATTCTGGAGATTGAACTCAGGTCCTAGTACTTGGGAGGCAAGCACAGTACTGGTAGCCACTCCCCAGTCCCCATCATTTCTCCATCCCTTACCCACCCACTTCCCCTGAGAGTGCTCCCTACTTCAAGGCAGCACTTGTTACCTGTTCAGTGGATTGTATATTTTCTAGGTGAGATTTTGAAAAAGTGGTGTTTTGTGTATATGTCTCGACTCATACGTTTTTTGTTATTTGTTTTGTTTTACCTTTTGCCCCCCAGAAAATAGTTCAGTATGTAGCCCAGGCTGGATTTGAACTCACCATGCTCTGTTTTATCCTCCTGGGTGGTATGGGATTGCAGATCTACCTGCCTGCACCGCCGTGCCTGCTCTGTGCTGGGACTCTAATGTTGTGTCTTATCTTCAGACCTGCTCACGCTGATGTGGGTTCACCAGTTCACCGGGCCTCACAATGCATGTCCCTTCCTCCCTGTTGACTCCCTCAACGTCACTTGTCCTAGTGCTCAGCAGGCTCACCTTGAACTTGGCTACGTAGCCAAGGATGCGTTTGGATCTCTGATTCTCCTGCCTTCTCCTCCTAAGTGCTGAGATTATAGGCATGCTCCAGCGCACCTGATGTACACAGCACTAGAGCTGAGCCCAGGGCTCTGTGCATGCTAGGCCAGGGCTTTACCAGCTGAGCTTTGTCCCCAGCCCTGACTTTGTAAACATGCTTCCTGAAGCTTTGGAACAATGTGTCCAGGGTGTGTACACTCTTGACTAAGTGCACCCAGACTCCACTGCCTCTGGTGGCGTATCCTCCAAAGTGCCAGGAGTCCTTCGGCCTCCATTAGCTTTTATCCAGAGAGAGGAGCGCGGAACATCCAGCGTGTGCCAGGAGGCAGCTCAGTGTATCGAAATTAATGAATCTCAGGTTTGCTTCATACACAATGGAATCTGTGTGTGTGTTTGAGCTGTTGTCGTGGTGATGGTGGCTGTTGTGGTGGCTGTTGTTTTGAGTATAGTTATGATTGTTGTAGTAGTGACTGTTGTTATAGTTGTCGTGGTGGTAGCTACAATTATAACTGTAGTTGTAGTTGTTATCATTGGGGGCTCTTGCTATAGGTGTTATGATTGTGGTTGTTGTTATGGTTGTTTGGTGGTTGTTGCTGTGTTTGTTACAATTGTGGTTGTTGTAGTGGTAGTGACTGTTGTGGTTGTGTTGGTGATGGCTGTTGTTTTATTTTTGGTTAAGTTGTTATGGCTGAAAGCTTGTTATGATTGTGGTTGTTGTTTTAATTGTGGTTGTTGGTTGTTGCTGTGATTGCTGTTATGGTTGTGGTTGTTATGTTATGATGATTATTGTGATTGTGATTGTTGTTATAATTATAGTTATTATGGTTGTTGGTTGTTGCCATGGTTGCTGTTATGGTTGTAGTTCTTATTATGGTTGATGATTGTTGCTGCGGTTGTTACGTTTGTAGTGTTATTATGGTTGGTGATTGTTGCTGTGGTTGTTCTTATGTTTGAGGTGTTATTTTGATTGGTGATTATTGCTGCAGTTGTTATGTTTGTGATGTTATTATGGTTGATGATTGTTGCTGTGGTTGTTATGTTTGTGGTGTTATTATGGTTGGTGATTGTTGCTGTGGTTGTTCTTATGTTTGAGGTGTTATATTGATTGGTGATTGTTGCTGCGGTTGTTATGTTTGTGATGTTATTATGGTTGGTGATTGTTGCTGTGGTTGTTGTTATGTTTATGGCTATATTATGACTGGGATTGTTGCCATGGTTGCTGTTATGGTTGTGGTTGGTTAGTGCCTATTGTCATGCTTGTTATTATAGTTGTTGGTTTACAGGATTCCTTTATGATCTAGCTGCTAAGCCCCTTGATGACTTTGAATGTTGTAAACATCTATCTGTCACCTGTGCATTATTTTTTTGCTATTGGTATCTTTTGTTTCCAGAATATTTTTGAGGGGTCTGTGAGATGGCTCAGTAGTGCTTATCCCCAAACCTGACAACCATCCCCCTGCCTCAGACTCGTGATTAGCTGGGATGACAGGCCTGAGCCTCCAGTCCTGGTTGTGGGTGGTTTTTCTGGAGCAAGCCACTTTCCTGCACTGGTCTGAGGGGTTGCCTTTGCCATCTGTAACCCCTCAGGCTCATCGCCTGCCTGTCTGGTCTTTATGTGCCCACATGACCCTTATCAAGTAGCATGGGATTCTGCATGCTGAGTCCTTGAGGCCTCTCTCTTTGCTCTTCTGTTTTAGGGTGAGTTTATCTACTGTCCTCTTTCAGTGAGGGACAATCATGCCACCCTGGTTGTCATTTTGTATTCCCAAGCACCAGCCTGTCACCAGCTCCTACCCAGAGCTCCCATCTGCCCAGGGAACCCTTGAAAACAGCAGTCTCTAGGAAGAAACTTGACTAGAAAGCCTAGAGAAGTGCTTCTCCCCACGCCCCGCAAAGAAGGCCGATGTTTCATCGTTTATCCCAGAGGACATGCGATAACATCCACACAGGGGTTTGATTTTCACAACTCTGGGGAAGGGGGCATCTTCCTGGTGTCTGTTTGGTGAAGGCAAGGGGATGTCGCCAAACATAGTGTCACACAGAGAATGGTTCCCACGGTGATAGTGAAGGTAGCTGCTGCCTGAAAGTCAATAGTGTCAAGTCTGATAAATCCCACTTGAGTCTCTCGGAAGGCAAAGGTGTTTCCCAACCTAGAACTGCTCTTCTCTCAGTCAGCAGTGAGTGGCTTCTTTGTGACACACGGAAGATCCAGGGCAGGAGAAACAGATGTCACTCAGTGCCTCATTCAGCTGTAAGAAGTACAGTGAGGAAAAGCAGCCAGAAGGGAGCAAGGCACATGCCTGATGGAGGCATCAGCAGTGGTGGATGAGGTGGTCAAGGGAGGCTTCCTAGGGAGGCAGTCACAAGGAAACTGAGTATCACAGAGAGACATCAACCTTGTGTGTGCAGAGGAAGGAGGTACATCAGGGGAGTCCCAAGAGCCCAAGCCCTGAGTATGCAATGTTCAAGAACATCTGGATTCAGCGCCTTTTATTTTCCAGAGGGAAAGAGCCCGAGTTTCCTTGTGTTGGGGAGTCCTGGAAGATTTTCACAGAGGGATCCCGGGCATTCAGGCCTGTTTCCAAGCAACCTCTCCATCAAAGAGGGTGCCAGGGAGACCTGAGCAATGCAAGGTGGTCTCAGGAGACCCATAAGAAGGTTCCGGCAATTGTCCAGACCAAACGAAATAAGCCCTAAACCAGGTGGTGGGCAAGTCCATGGCCATGGCCTAAGACCCTGGGTGTTTAGATCACCCTGCCTCACCTACAAAGTCCCACTGGCAGCTTAGGGGAGAAGCAAGCAGGTCCCCTTGCACCTGAAAGTGCAGGCAGCAGGGCTGGCTCCATCAGGCTCCATCCAGCCCTGTGGTGTCTGTGTGTTTATTCAGCAAGGAGTTGTGGAAAGTTCCTTCGGGTGGAGGCCGTCTCATGGCAAAGAGAGAGGGCTCCGGGGCAGAACGGCTGGTTTGGGATGGCTCTGGACAAGTGATCTGGCCTCTCTGAACCACAATGTTCCCATCTCTAAAATGAGTAGCCATAGAGATGGTGTCTACTTTATTAGGTTATGAGGGTTTTTTAGTTTTTTAAAAACATATTTATTTATTATGTATATAGTATTCTGCCTGCATGCATGCCTACACACCAGAAGAGGACACAAAATCTAATTATAGATAGTTGTCCCATGTGGCTGCTGGGAATTTGAACTCAGGAACTCTCAAAGAGCAGTCAGTGCTCTTAACCTTCTGAGCCATCTCTCCAATCCCCAGAAAAAAATAAATTTAATTTTCTGTGTGTGGGTGTTTTGCCTGCACATATGTCTGTGTACCTTGTGCGTGGGTCTTAACAAACATATACATCTATTATCATTTCTTATTCATGTGCTTGTGTCTTTTTTTTTTTTGTTTGTTTGTTTGTTTGTTTTTGTTTTTCGAGACAGGGTTTCTCTGTGGTTTTGGAGCCTGTCCTGGAACTAGCTCTTGTAGACCAGGCTGGTCTCGAACTCACAGAGATCTGCCTGCCTCTGCCTCCCAAGTGCTGGGATTAAAGGCGTGCGCCACCACCGCCCGGCTCAGTGGTTACTCTTATACGGGACCCGATTTTCATGCTCAGCACCCAAATCGGACAGCTTTACAATCCTGTTAACTCCAGCTCTAGGGATCTGACACCTCTGCCCTCCTTGGGACACCTGCACTCCTGTGCACACACACACAGACACATAATTAAAAATAAATATTTAAAAAGAAAACATAACAGAGGCCAGGAGAAACCTGGTATGATGGTCCACACCTGTATTCCCACCACTCAGGAGACGGAAGCAGGAGGATCACTGTAACTCCAGTTCCAGGGGATCTGATGCCCTCTTCTGACCCTGTGCACACCAGGCATGTATGTGGTGCAGAGACATACATGCAGGCAAATCACCCACACACATTTAATTAATTAAATTAAAAGTTCAAAGTCACCTTTGCTTAAATAGTTAGTTCAAGGCCATCCTGGGCTATGTGAGATCCTGACTCAAACCCGGTAAACACACAGGAAAAGGGGAGGGAGGCAGAAAGGGAGGGAGGGAGGAAGGAAGGAAAGCTGAGCTATGCCTGTGATCTTTCTGTAAGAAGGGCTGCTGCATAAACCTCTGATTAAAGGACAAGCCACAACACTTATGGAGGGGACGGCACCCCAGTGCGGCCAAGTTCAACCTCAGACCATCTGATCCTGGTCACTGCTCTCGCCAGACCTGTCCAGCATCTTGCTAGGAGGAGCTGAGGTCCACCCACGCCACTCGCTCTGACCGTGCTGACTAGAGGCTCCTCTGTTGGAAGTCCGGCCTTCCGTGGACTCCATACCATCCATCATTTATGTCCCACTGGGCAGCCGGCTCAGGTTTCTTTGAGTTTCTGGTAGAGTAAGGCTAATTAATACCATACGCCCTTGCCCCCACCTTGTACTAGCTGGTTCTGTGTGTCAGCTTGACACAAGCTAGAGTCATAAGAGAGGAAGGAGCCTCTGCTGAGGAAATGTCTCCATGAGATTCAGCTTTAAGGCATTTTCTCAATTAGTGATCGGGGGGGAGGGCCCAGTCTATTGTGGGTGGAGCCACCCCTGGGATGGTAGTTCTGGGTTCTTTAGGAAAGCAGGATGAGCAAACCACGATGAGCAAGCCAGTAAGCAGCATCCTCCATGGCCTCTGCATCAGCTCCTCCCTCCAGGCGTCTGCCCTTCTTAAGTTCCTTTCCTGACTTCCTTCCGTGATGAACAGCAATGTGGAAGTGGAAGCCAAACAAACCCTTTCCTCCTCAACTTGCCTTTTGGTCATAGTGCTTTATTGCAGTAATAGAAACCCTAACTAAGATACCCCCCCAAAAAACACGCACACACACACAGGTGCGCATGCTTGTGTGCTCAAATTCCATGGTAGAGAAAAGTGACTTGATGGAAGTGCATGGAGGGACCCTGAGAGACTCAGGAGGACATGAGCGCATCATTCCATATCAGAGTGGATGTTACATGGGACCCCGGCTGCCCCAGGGATCAGCCCATCAGCTGCCCAGGTCCTGGGAGCATGGATGAGGTGGTACATGACGCACTATGCATCCCGCCTAACTCTGGGAAGTACTCACACAATAACCACAACAATAACGACCAGACTGGTTGACCATGTACTATATATTAGAGCTGTGGGCAGGGAGAGGTGTCTGTGTCTGTTCTACTGATTTTATCTCCCCCTTGCACCAGGCACTGAAGACAATATCAATGAAACCATCAAACTGTTGGATGACCCCGAGTGACCCAGTGTCTGAGTCTAGTTCCTCTACTAACCTAGGCTGGCTCACACTTGCCATCCTCCTGCCTTAGCTGTGTGAGTAGCTGGGATCCCGGATTTGCACCACCAGACTCAGCTCCAATGACTGCCTTTTTTTTTCCTTTCAGAGTCCGCTTGTCTTTATCAAGCCCTGAGTTTCCTGGCCTAAATGAACAAAACTTGTTTTATGGCCAACCCAATGTTTATTTGTTCCTCCATCTCTTAGCGTATCACGAGTCCTCGAGCCTCACCATCCTCCTTCCGTGTTCTCAATCGCCAAGTCCCACCCAGCCATCTACCCACTCTCTCCACCACACACTTGCCAACTTACCTCTGTCTCCTCTCCTTTCAATCATGTGCCCACACCGTCCGCCTTCCTCCCCATTCACCCAACCTCTTGCCCATCTATCTTTTACCAATATGTCACTTAACCTTTAAACACGTCCATCTACCTGCCGTTAACCCACCCATCTATCCTTCCATCCACCTCCCCCCCACACTTCTCAGCCATCCACCACCATCTGGTACTCATCTACCTATAAACCCAACCCTTCATCCGCCCCAGATACTCATGCATCACTCCGTCCATCCATCCATCCATCCATCCATCCATCCATCCATCCATCCACCCACTACCCATCCATCCACCCCTCCACCTGTGCATCCTTGAACCTTCCCATCCACCACCTAACAATGGCCCAGGCCTTCGTGTGTTATAATGCTTTGTGCAGGCTGTACTCTGTGAGACCCCAGCACGGTCTCCTGGGTTCTCTTCCAGGCTAGACATGGGTGCCACCAGAGAAAGTCCCCACAGAGGGAGCCTTTCTGTGCCCAGGACTTTGAAAGCCATCGACTTCCAGGGTGTGGGGCCAAAAGATGATGGAATACAGAACAAGTAAGATGCAGGCTTCCAGCAGAGCAATTAAAGGTAAGCTAATCTCTCTCCCCTTCGAAGGAGCCAGGGAACTCCAAGACACACAAGAGGAGTCAGCAAAAGAAGAAACCAAAGCTGCAGAGATGAAGGGCTAGCAAGCAGATGCTCCTGGTATAGTATCTTCCTGAGAGCTCAGCTTCCCTGTCCTGCAGGCCTGGTGTCTGTCCCACCTCCTCTCCTCTTTAATGTCCCTTGCCTAGTGCTCCCTGCCACCCACCTCCCTTCCCATCGCTCTTCTTGTTAGCCCACCCTCCGAGCTCCCCTATTTATAGCCCTTCCCCTCTTACTATTTACAATAAAGAACAACTTCCCAGGATGAGACCTGGTGGCGTAGTGCTTCCTGTTTACCTCCCAGCAGACGGCCTCACCCCCAGACTCAGAAGCTCCCTCTTCCGAATCACACAGGGGCAGTTCATGAGCAAGGCCACTTTAATAGGCGCGCGTCCATCTGACAGTATAACATGAAGCTTGAGCGCTGTGTCGAAACGGCAAGGCGTCACTACCATGCCGCTTACAAAATACACTGTGATGCTGTATTTATTAAAAACAACAAAAGCATCAAAACCAAAGCCCGGAGAGAGCTCATAGTAGGCTTCTCTATCCGGAGACTGGGCTCCCAGCCCCTGCCATGAGCCCTTCGCCCCTTTTGGACCCCTTACCCACAGTGGGTCCGCCGATGAAACGAGGAGAGACATGAGTGAAGCCTCAGACAGCCAGCATGCTGGCTCATCTAACCCAGGCACACAGGCTCTGGGGCCCAGAGTCTTGACCTCCACTGCCCAGGGCCAGTTTATTCTTGACAGATCTGTGGGGTACGCTTGATACTGGCTCACTCCTGGCAGCATAGGGAAAACAAGCGAATCCGCTTAAAGGAGAACGTTTGATGTCCAGCACGTAGTGAGATGGCCCAGGAAATGCGCCACAGATCCACCTGAAGACACCAGCACATATCCTGCCACCCAGCCCACAGCCAGGAGTGGAGAGCCTAGGGCCGGCCCACGCAGGTGGCTAATGCGTCTCTCCTCTCTAAGCTGCCGACTCCTCTGGCCCTTCATCCTTCCTTCAGACAATCTTGTGCTGCCCAAGCTGACTTCAAACTCACTGTGTAGCCAAGTATGGCTTTTGAACCCCTGATCCTCCTGCCTTCACCTTGCTGGGATTACAGGCGTGCCCCACCATAACCCAATTTATGCAGAACTGGAGATAACTTTGTGTGTGCAAGTCAACCACTCTGCCAACTGAGCTAAATCCCAGAATTTAAAGAAGGGAAGAAATGGATAGGGGGAGGAAATGAAATGAGGGCAGGCATGAACCCTCTGGGTGCTGCTTCAGCACCTCAGGTCCCTGCCAGAGCTGCCTGACCTTAACCATCTTCCTCCTACTTGACTCTCTCATAATTGTGGCTAAGGAGATGCCACCTTCAAAGGGAACTAGCCCTTCGCTGAGCGCAGGTGAACATCTTGGGACCAGTCCAGCCGGATTCAATTAGGATGGGGCTCTGAAGGGCTTCCCTCTAGCACACCAGGACTGAAGCCTGTGAGACCTTCAGCAGCTATTTCTGCCACTTTCTTCCTCCCCTTCCAGCCGTGAGGAGGCAACTGGGGGTTGCCATGGAAACTGGCTCATCCTCCCACAGGAGGCTTGCCAGCTCTGATTTCCTGCAAAGATAAGAAGCAGGCAGCAGTGGGGGGTCACCCAAGCATGAAGATGGGTTTCCCTGGGGATGCCCAGACTCCTGCCAATCACACTGTCTATCCAGGAATCCCGAGGGTGCCTGGAGACCCAGGGCCAGGGAAGCCTCCAGCCCAAGAGGTGAGCCCTGGACCTCACAGGCGCAGGGCCTTTTCTGTCTTCCCACCTAAAAGGACCGCATCACAGATGTGCCTGCGTCTCATAAGCTGCACCACGCTTGGGTGTTTCCGGCTGTCAGCTCTCCAAACACCTCTCGAGCCCTAGGAATGAGCACACACTGCCCAGCTGACGTCTGCTTCTCGGAGAGGTGCATAGGCTGGGCTCTACTGGCAAGAGTTGTGTGACCCCAGGGAAGTCACTTAACCTCTCTGAGATGGCTCTCTCATCTGGAAAGCTGGCATAACACCCTATCTTCTCCACGATGCTGTGAGGAATGAAAATACAGGTCTGCTGTGCCTGTCTCAGCACTAAAGGCACTTAGGATGCAGGGTGCGGTGGCACACATTTTTTTTTTTTTTGATTTTTCACACATTTTTATCCTAGCACTCGGGAGGCAGAGGCAGGCGGATCTCGGTGAGTCCAAGACCAGCCTGGTCTACAGAGTGAGATACAGGACAGCCAGGGCTACACAGAGAAACCCTGTTTCAAAAAAAAAAAAAAAAAAAAAAACAACAACAACAAAAAAATAATTGGGAAACAAGACCTAACAGTGAGTGAGCATGTCTGCAGTTACAGGGAGGTTTGCGAGCCACAGCCCTTTCTCCTAAATAGACAAAGGACAAAGGTGAGTTTGCACCAGACTTGGTACAAAGGCTGGGGCACTCAGAGTGGGGTGTGCAGCATGGCCTGAGACAAGCTAGCTGGTTCCTAGCACTGCATCCACCAGTGCCCCCAAGAGCCAGAACAGGGGTTCAGACTCCAGTGCTTTCAGAACCAGAAGGAACTATGGGTGTTGATGCTGACTCAGCCAAAACCTTACCCTAGGAAGGTAAGCGCTGGGGATCCTGGCAGAGCTACTCTTGGGACTGTGGCCCAGTGTGGCCAGGGCATATGCAGCCCTGGCTGTCCTGGAACTCAGAGATCTGCGTGCCTGTCTCTGCCTCACAGCCGCCATGCCTCGCTGTGTTGATATTTAAAGTGCAAGCTGGCCAAAGCCGTTCTGCCGGCTTGTGCACACTGTAGCTGGGACTTGTGCATTGAGGTGCAGGGATAGTTCTTAGACGGGCTCTCCAGACACCTCACAGGGCCAGGTCTCTCCAGGTCACACTCCACCCCAGTCTTAGCATAAGGAAAGCCCTGCTACCTACTGCCTGTGACTCAAGGACAGAGGACTTTATCCCTCAGAGTACAGCCTGCATCTTCCCAGGCATCCATGTGAACAGAGGGAGGGCCATGTCTCTGTAATAATCTAGGGACAGAACTTAAAACACACTGACGAATCTTCATGGATCCTCCCAGGACCCATTTCTGCCATGCTGGCCAAGGCCTGGACTACGACGGCTGCTGAAGGTAAGGAGGGTGACTGCTGGGAGTCAGGGACATGGTGGTGGGGACTGTGAGTACCACAGGACGGGGGACACAGGTGAATCCGAAGCCCAGACAGCCTGGTTTGGAAGCAAGTCTTCACAGCAGGATGTGGAGTTTTCATTGGCTTTTCCTGCTCTCCGTGACTTCTATGGCCCCCCCTCTGGACACATCATGCTAGGAGAGCAACAGGGGGGCAATGACGAAGGCACGGGAAGTCAGCAGGCCCCAGGGGAGTGAGGTGTCTGCTGCACAGGTCACAGCCTGATACGGTAACGAATGGGCACGTCCTCTTCTGGCTGCATCAGGCCAAAGCCGTATCTGCTGAGGTCAAACTCAGGGACCTCTGTGTCCTCGCTGCCCAGCTCCAGGTCAAAGTGAGTCAGCAGGAGAACCACAAATCTGCAGGGAGAAAGAGAGGGTGCTTCAGGCTGCGTGCTACTTTGGGTTTGGCAGAGCTCGGGAAGGTGAGGACAGCTGAGTGGGGCTGAGTGGCTGTGTCTGTGGCAGTCATCTCCTCACCGTGTAAGAGCCAGAGTGTGGTTCCCCAGCGCTCCTGCCTGCGGCATCACGTGCAGACGATGGCGCGGCCAGCGGGAGGGCCCCAGCCATGCGTCTCTAACCCTACACCCACAGCACCTGGAGAGCCCTGAGTCCCAGGTGCATCACAGTGCTCATGGCAACAAGACTGTCTCTTCCAGCCTCTGAGCAAGCCTGTACCCCCTTTCCCTAAGCTTAGAACTCTTATAGTTAGCCCTGGTCTGTAAAATTAAAACCTGCACCACTCCCTCAAGACTTCTTATATGTGATGCAACTGTCACCAAGGGCCACCTTTGCAAGGCAGCACTCTCTACCGCCACCTACTGGATACACGTAAAGCTGTCATAATAATGATGGCAATAAAGATGCCATCATTGCCTCAAAGACACAATGCCGGGCTCTGCCTTATGAATCACTGCTGTCCATGTGATCCTAATGTCCCGTGCCTCATCACTGTCCCCCGCCTCGATTCAGGGGCCTGAAACCACGATGAGCACACAGCAAGGACTTTCTCCTCTCACTGAAAGAGGAGTAGGTAAGTGGATGAGCTGGGGGAAAGTGGCCCACAAGACTTAAGGGGAAGCGACCCTCACCAGGGTCCTGCTTGGGGCTTGGTTCTCCTGTGAGGTCAAAGGGAGTAAAGACAAGCTGGCTCTCCCAGCTCTGGAGAGAGAGTCTCTCTGAGACAGGTTTTACTGCCTGTGTCCCCAGTGGGTGGGGCTGTCAGAACCACCACTGGCTGAGAGCTTCCTATCAGGGGATCACAATGACGGTGGTCACAACAAATCCATGTTGAGACGCCATGAGTCCGGTTGCCATGCTAAACACCTAGAGCCCTCTTTTGTCTGCTTAAACCGGATGAAGCAGGAACTGCAAGGTTCTATCATAGTTATTGATTTGAATGAGACAATCTGTCCTGGTGTGATTGATACATCAGGGCACAAATATGAGCAGAAAGCAAACCTCAAGTGGCTCGCATGCTGTCTCATGTTTCAGATGCAGGGGTGAGTGCAGAGCCTACAGTAGCCGAGCATGCATGCATGAGCATCCGCTGACCGCCCTGTTCATCAGGCTTTCTGCCTTTTAAAAAAAGTTTTGTTTTTTATTATGTGTGTGTATGGTCCCGGAGGGATATGTGCACATGAATGCAGTACCCGAAGAGGCCAGAAGAGGGCACCAGATCCCCCTGGAGCAAGAGTTACAGGCAGTTATGAGCTGTCCAACCAGAGTGCTGGGAACCAAACTTGTGTCCTGTGCAGTAACTTAATACTGAGCCAGCTCTCCACCTCTTGTGCATTCTGTAAGCACGTGTAAAGCTGCATGACCACCTAGCATTTGGCAACAATCTTCCTCGTGTGTCACTGATGACATATTTAATGCGAGGCTTCAGATTCCCTTTGCCTATAACCTATGGTTTCATTTTTTGAGGTTCACTCTATTTTGTGATGCTGACGATGACCTCGTGCATGCTAGGCAAGAGCCCCACATCGAGATCCAGCCTCAACTGTCTTGTTATTCTTAATTTGGAGATAAGAGCTCATGAAGTGGCCGAAGCCAGCTCTGAACTCACCATCCTCCTGCCTCAGCCTGCCCCATAGCTGGCATGATCGTCCTGTGTCCCCAAGCCCAATACCTGCTGTTTCTACTTCCTGATTATGCATGACAAGGTGGTTTTGGGGAAGGCATAGCAAGCACCAGGGCAGAACCGACTCTGTCATTATTTCCACTTTACTGTTGAGAAAAGTGAGATCAAAAAGCTAATGTGACTTGCTGTCCCCTGGCATGGTGCCTGCATGCTAATCACGTGACTAATACAGACACTGGCTAACATCTCTCAGAGCCTGGATGAGTCAGGTGATGGAATGGGCTCTCAGGAAGCTCCATTCTGACCCATTTTGGAGCTGAAATAAGCACCCACAGTTTATAGCTGGGGAGACAGGCTCAGGTTACAGGAGCTGTGTGGAACCATGGCAGAGAGCACAGCCCCTGGTCCAGACAGTCTGTGATCCTGGAAACTGAGGCTCGGGGAATCCCAGGAGGAGAACATAGGAGCTTCTTTAATCTCTCAGGAATTACAACAGCCACGGGGGGACCCTGAAGTTCAGCCAGCTTCTGCCACAGAGGTCTGAACCTGCTTTGGCAGCCCCAGATGGACAGCCACAGCCAGCTGGACTCAGCAGCCAGCGTTTGGCGTTCCCACGCCACCCTCAGAGGGAGAACCCTGCTGCCAGATCTGATCATTGTGTAAGAAATCAGAGATGTGAACTTTTTTTCTTTTTTCGAAAATGCTTCTGATTTCTAAAAGAGCCTACATTTTAAAAACACAAACAGATTACTGGACAGGAGTTGACTCTCTGCCAGTTTGGGATCTAATCCTGTAACCATTAGCCTGAGGCCATTAGTCAAAGCCACAGAGGCATCAGGTGTCACCGCACCTTGGTTACCTCCTGGGCCACATCCAAGCCCTGCCCTGGTCACACCCCACCAATGGGCTCCTTCCCTGCTGGGCCATGCACCGCTGTCCCCACACCCTGCCACCCCCATGCCCTGCCACCCACTCACTGTTTGATGCTGTTGATGGCATAGTTCTTCCCCAGGCACTGATTGTGCCCTGCTCCCCACGGCATGTTGTAATTCTTCAGTCGTTTCCCGTCTTTGTAAAAATCTTTCTTCTCCGACCCGTCGGGGTTCAAGAATCGGTTGTATTTAAATACCTGAAACAAAAAGGTGATGTCACCCCACATAAGCCTGCACCAGGATGAAGGACTGGGGAGCTCGTGCAGACTTGTCACAACTGAGCATGATGGGAAGTGACTGGACAGGGGCTGGCTTTAAGGACCGTAGAGATGACAATTCCCAGGCAGCAGAGGGAATGAAGATCACAGCAGGCTGCCACGCCTGGGACGGCTGATGACCCAGTCTCTCGCTTCCCCCACTCCCACAGTCCCTGAGGTGTCCAACTCTGCCCCTGCTACTGACCTCGGGCTCCGTGTAGATTTCCGGGTCCTTTTGGGGACTCAGGAAAGGAAAGAGAAGGAGGCGATCACCGCGTCGAAGAGAGAATTCCCTCCCATCTGCCATAGGCAAGGCCAGGTCTGCCATGACCTCGCGAGTGATGAAGGGGGCAGCCGTGAGCCGGAGGGTCTCATTTAGCACGCTGTCTGCAAGCGCGAGGCAGGAAGGGTTAGCAAGCTGCCCTCTGGCCCGCTGCACAAACAGTTGGGGAGAGTTTAGGGCCTCAGTGTCTGCTTCTACCTGTAGTGTACATTCTCTTGTGGAAACAGTCCCCTGACCTTCGTCTAGGGACCACACCCGTTTCCAGATGTTGGACAGTTGTTCTACTCTTATTGTTATTACGTATACAGTGTTCTGTCTGCATATATTCCTGCTGGCCATTACAGATGGTTGTGAGCCACCATGTGGTTGCTGGGAATTGAACTCAGGACCTCTGGAAGAGCAGTCAGTGCTCTTAACCTCTGAGTCATCTCTCCAACCCAATTGATCGCCTCTTAGCTGGTGGGTTTAAGTTTTCATTGGCCAATTGGCCTATCCCTCTGAGCCCCGTGTTTGGTTCTGGGTGGGCATATAACCCAAAAGGCCGATGAACACACTCCTGGGATTTTAGATGGGAAGGCTGGATGAGAGGCTCCGCCTCCAGCTGCTGGCAGCCGGCCAGCCTCCATAGTCCAAGGGCACCCCAGTAGAAAATGGGGCTGAAGGAGGGAGAGAGACATAGCGCTGGCAACATTGTTCAAGCCCCTGGCTTCACCTGAGCCTGAAGCTAGAGAGCTCAAGGCTCTCAGTTGCATGACTCGGGTTGAACCTCTTTCCCATCACAGCTCCTTCTGGTTCTCTGTCACTTAACACCACAAATCTCTTGAGGCCAGGAGGAACTTTGGGTAGTGATACTGGGCATGGAGGACACCGAGGGACCCTTGGAGGCACCCAGGTTAGCAGGCTTGACAATCCTACCTAGCACAGGCAGGCTGTCGAGAACCTTCTGTGGGAGGGTGCTCATCTCCGAAACAGGCTGCTCCGCTTGCCAGACAACGCACTTCAGCTCCGCGCGGACCGCCTCAAGGGCCTCAGGATTCTTGAGGAGGTAGAGAAGGAGCCAGAAGGCCGTGGGACCCATATTCCCCTGCAACAAGGACAAGTCTGTCACTCACCAAATGACCACAAGGGCTCCTTGAGTTGATCTATGGTGCAGCACTCAGCATGCCCGGTTCCCACACTGGCCCACCACCAGTCACTTCAGCCCCAGACTGTGGCCAAAATATGCTTGGAGTTTTGTTTGGTTGAGACTGGTACCGACTTGAAGAGCACACATGCCAGCCTGACCTCAAGGGAAGCCCCCGGTCTGGGGTCACCTGGGGAAGCCTCCTTCAGCAGAAAAAATTGCACGGCAAGAACACTAAGAATGTCTGGGGGTGACCTCACTTGGGGCTTCCCATGTTCCTCGATAGTTTGCACAGAAGAGGCAGAATACATATCTCCCTGCCCTTGAACTTGAGCTCAGCCATGAACTTGCTTTGACTAACAAGTAGCATAAAGTGGAAGTAATGGATAGTAGATCTAAGTCCTGACCTTCAGAGACCATGTTTGTGCCCCCTCCCTTTGACTGAGCCTTTGGATCCAGGGTGAAAGGCACACAGGGCACAGCTACATTGCCCCAGCTGGGCCAGTCTAGACCAGTCAGATCCACAGACCTGTGAGCTCATGTCTATCAGCACAGGCTGCCGGGTTTAACCAGCTGATAACAATAGCTATTCATAGTTTAGAAGACGAAATTTCCTTCCATGCTCCTTGTGTTCCGGTTAATCTCCCAAAGGATGAGCAGAAGGGCAGTTAAAGGCCGTTAGCTTCTTAACAAAACCTTCCTAAAGAGAAACTAGGGAAATCAATGCCACGGTGTGCTCCAAGCCCAGAGCAGACCTGCCTAAACCCCTTCGCCCAGCTCCTCGGCACCTCCCAAAGACGCAGACATAGATCCCGAGCAACCTCAAGCTGCAGGGAGGTTTTCTCTGCCCTAAATGCGGCTGCAGTCAGAGACCCAAGCAGCCCCCTTAGACATCATTCCCAATAAGGTCTTGCAAACATACCTGCACCAGGCAGAGGACACGAGTTGCAGCCCTAATTCAGCACTCCCAGATCGGAAACAAGCTGGCACCAGTGGGAACGACGGCCTACCATGTGGTCAGTTGTTTAGAAAAACAACAAACCACCACCACCAACAACAACAACAACAACAAAATCCCCGTTCCTTTGGGTCTGAAAGGCAAATGGGAGCAGGCAGGCTGCAAGGTGTGGAGCAGGGCTCATCTGAGCCACTGGGTGTGTCTGAAGAGGGGCCATGCGAGGGGACAGACCGTCTTTAGGAGACGAGGACCCCTCCCTGAGGTTATCTGTGGGACAGAGGCTGGGGGCTGGGAGGGTGAAGTAGCTGATTGACTTTCTGTTTGGGTGGGGGGTCCACATGCAGGTGTGTTCACATGTGGAGGCCAGAGGGTAACCTCTGCTGCGGGTCCTCAGGTGTTGCCTTGTCTTAGACAGGCTGTCTCGGTAGGCTAGGCCAGCTAGTGAGCTTCAGGGATGTGGCTGTCTCGTCACCCCAGTGCTGTGACCACAGATGTGAGCCTTCACGCCTGGCTTATTTTTCTTTGTAACATGGGTTCTGGGACTGTCACTTGGGTCTTTATGCTTGCAGGGCAAGCCTGTTACAGATGGAGTCATCTCCCCGCCATGTCCCCAGCCCCAGATTATCTTTGCATGCATGTATCTGTTCAACCTGCTTGAATTTCTTTTATTACTATAATGGCATCATTTTTTTCCCTTCTTTTTCCTCCCTCAAACCTGCCTTCTTGTATACGCCTTACTCTCTGTTAAATATATGGCCTTTTTTTTTTTTTTAACACTTCTTTTTAAAGACAGAGTCTCTCTACATAGCCCTGGCTAACTTAGAAGTTGGTATGTAGACCAGGCTGGCGTTAAACCCACAGATGCACCTGCCTCTCCCATCAGAGTGCTGGCATTAAAGGTGTGAATTCACACCTGGCCCCAGTTGAATTTCCTATTGGGCGTACTGCTTCTAACGGAAGTACTGTGGTATGTGTCCTGCACGGTTTCATGGTGGTCTGCCATGTTGTCCACGTTAGGATGTGAAATCAAATAGGAGACTGGAGAGAGACAGGTTCATGGCCTTAGCAGCCCTCTGCCAACTGCACAGTGTGTGTGTGTGTATGTGTGTGTGTGTGTGTGTACACATATGTGCACCCTGGCTTTCTCCCGTGGGGTCTAGCCTCTGTGAGCTTATGAAGGGCTTTCTGGTCTAACCTGATCTTGTGGTCAGGCTGAAGGCAGTGGTGAAAGGGGAGGAGGATGCGGAAAGGAGGCTGGGCTGCCAATCAGTTTCCTGTCACCAGGATCCCCAGGGCGGTGGTTGCCTGAGGCTGGAGCCAGCCTGTGCCAGCTCCAGACACCACCCCCAACCCAGCCCAGCCTGGACCTTAGATCTCAGTCTTCAGGAGCTGCCTGCTCCCAGGCCTTGGGATGCTGGGCTGTGTGCTACCTCCCCCAGCAGTCTCCTTCTGGCCTTGGGGTCCCAGTTTCACCCAGCTTTGAGAGGATCCAGATGATGTCTGCAGCATGTTCAGTGGGTCGGTCGGCCCACAGGACAGCTCAGACTCACAGTCTCCGATCTGCAATAGCCGCCACAGCTACGGCTCCTCCACCTCAGCAGATTCCTCGGCCTCCTCACCCTGCCTCTCCCACCGCCTCAGCCCCGCCCCCATGCCTCCTTGGCTGGCTCCCTGGCTTTCCCACCCTTCCATCCGAAGAGCCCTTGGGTTGGGACCCTGCTTCTTTCCCCTTATCCCCAGTGCCACCCGTCCACCACTGGGTCCCACAGGTCTGTCTTGGGCCCTACATCCTTACCCTGAGCATCTAGACCAGCCGCATCTCATGTGACCAAACCCCGAGCCTCTGCCTTGATTGCTCCCCTCACCATCTTCCCCGGCCATTCACAGTCCTTTCTCCCTCCTGGGCTCAGACCCAAACCCGACTGGATACTTACTGATCCTGGCTCCCAGGGTTGCACCTACCATGGGGGACCTCAGAGCCTGCCACCCCACTTTCTCTGACCTCCACCCCAGCTTCCTCTTCCCCTCGAAAGACCAACAGGTCACCCTCTGCTGCTACACAGTCTTTAGGGGACCCACTTCGCTTGGAATGAAGCTCCCGCATACCCACGAGGTCTGTGACACCTGCTGCCTCTCCACGGCCTTTGCACCTATTCTCTGTGCCCAAAACTCTCGTCCCAGAGACCCCCACAGTAGCTCACGCCAAACCTCTGCTCAGATGCCACCTGCCCACTGAGGTCTCTCTAGTGACCTCGCTGACTCCCCCTTCCATTAACTGTGCTCTTCCCTGCCAGAGGCTTGCTCCACAGATGAGAACTTTCACCTGCCCTTCCCACCACTCCATACCCAGTTTCTAAAATGAGGCCACGCACGTGTGGAGCGAGCCTGATGCATTTCTGTTGCTGATGTTTTGTTTGGTTGGTTTTGGAAACAAGGTCTCATGTATCCCAGGCTAGCCTCAAACTCACTGTGTGACCCTGAGCTTCTGATCCTCCTGCCTCCAGCTCCCAAGTCCCAAGTGCACAGGGGTGAACTCTAGGCCCATTTCTACAGATCTCTGTGGAAACACCTGATAAGCCTTTGCCACTGCTGGGGGTGGATCTAAAAGCTCCCTTCACTGTCACAGCTAACCCTGAGGAAGGGGCTGCATAGCTATTGTACGGATGGGTAAACCGAGGCACGGCAGGGTGCGGCGACTGACTTGCTAGAAAGGGAAAGCCATACCCAGGCCCCGCAGCTGGTATTCAGACTGTTGGACAATACAGCCTCCTGCCCTGCTGTCCCGATTCAGAGTCCTTTGGACCCCTCGGCTGGGAGGACCTGTCCCTACTCTTAGCCCTGCCGGAGGCCACTCCCTGGGATCTGGCTCTGGAGTGCCTGGCCAACTTCCTACTCTGTGGGCGGAGGTCATTTCCACGGGGGGGCTCTGAGGACACCTTGGAGCACCCTGTCCTTTTAGCCCATAAATATGTTATCAGGCCTACATAGGGCCAACTGCTGATTAAGCCCTGGCCGGCCCCTGCCAGCCTTCGCCTGCAGGACAGTTAATAGCTCTGAGGACAACTAAAAATAAGTTGCCGGTCGATGGAGAGGAACCACCCAGGGACATCAGCCTGTCCAACAGTCACTGCCAAGTGGGGCCTAGAGAAGGTGAGGGGCTGGGCGGGGTGAGAGCAGAGACCAGGCCTCAGACTCACCGCATTCAAGTGGCTACGCCTTTCTCACACGTCAGCGTTTGTTCCAGGGCCCCACGTCACTGACTGCCGTCTTAGTTCCTGCATCTATCTGACTCTCCCTCCGTGTGATGTTTCCATCGCGTTCTAACAAATAAAGCTTGCTTGGAGTCAGAGGGCAGAGCCAGCCGCTAGCTGACCATAGAGGTTTGGAGGACTGTAGAGAGAGGTCAGGAAGCAGTAAGGCGGGGCTGAGACAGGATCTTGGTCTTTTGGATGAAGGAACGGGAGAGGTGGGAGGGGACTGTGGCTGCCCTCTGCTTCTCTGATCTTTCAGATTTTTACCCTGATTTCTGATTCCTGGTTTTTATCGATACGATTAATTAGATTTACACGTCATTCTCCAGTATCTCAGTTGCCAGCATAGCCTCCTGTTCCTGTCCTTAAGGGGAACCTTAAGATCTCAGAAATCAAGACTGGAGGGATGGCTCAGAGATTAAGAGCATGTGCTGCTCCTTCAGAGGACCTGGGTTCAATTCCCAACACCCACATGGTGCTCACAACCATCTGTGACTCCAGTTCCAGGAGATCTGCCACCCTCTACTGGCCTCTTAGGTACCAGACACACACACTAAATAAAATCTGGAACTCTTCCTAGGTGCCATCTCCCCCAGAGGAGCTCCACACCTGTACCCTTCCCTTGGTGTGCTTGCTCACCTGGCTGCAGCCTGCTCAACCCCTTGGGGCTGCCCCTGGCAGGCTCCACTACCTCACACCTGCTGCCTCCCCTCCTGCAATATTCCAAATTCCCAGATCCCTAAGTCTGGCTGGCTTTCTGGACATCTAGAAAGAGAGGCTTCCCTGAGCCTCCCCGCCGCGCTTCTGGCTGTGACTCCTAGGACGGCTCCAGTCCCAGCCCTGCTTCCCACCACACGTTCTTCTCCCCAGTCACTGAGTGTGGTTCCTGGATCCCAGCTCCCTGCCCCAGCCTGTCTGAAGCGCAGGCATTCCCAGAAGGACCTGCTGCAGGTCCTCGAAGGAGTTTTTCAGCGATTCTTAGAGTCGCTGGTCTACACGCTACAAGAACAACCACGAAAAACGCCACGGTCATGGAAAGCAATGAAAAGAAGAGAACATTGCCAGGAGAATGGAGACTGAGGAGGTGGGATGGCTCGGTGCCACATCAGATGCTGACGCAGAGGCCCAGGCCAGGGTGAGTCCCAAGTGACTCTTCTCAGCTGTTAGCTTGAGATGGGGGATGGCCTGGGAGAAGGAAGGGCTCTGCACACCTGTGAGGACAAACCTGCCTTACCCGAGGCAGCTGTGCTCCTGGGCTGGGGCCTGCCCTGTGTGAGGGGACAGAGGAGCTGAGCACAGACGATGTTCGCCGCTCTTTGATTCTTGACCACCAGTGTACTGTGACTCGCCATCAACTGCCTGCCACTGTGGCTTTCCCACAGTGATGACCTGTGACCTGGAGCTGTGATTAAAATACCCCCTCCCTGCCTGAAGACACTTTGGTCGGAGTTTCCCATCACAGCGTTGGGAAAGTAACAAAGGCAGAGGCATCTCTGGGATGCCACTGAGACCATGATCGCGGGGCTGGGCTAAGCCGTCTAGTTTGATGTCAAGCTGTGGTCATGTGGAAGATGTTCTGATGTAAGCAGAGGGAAAGAGTCCGGTTATCTGCAACTTAGTCACAAACAGGATAAAAATCACAGCAGGAGAGGGGGAAAGAAAGGAACTGGGGCGCGAGGGGCTGGAGAACCAAGGTAGCATGTACAGGAGTTCAATAAACTACAGGTGAATTTCCTTGTCTACCCCTGTACCTTATAAACCAGGCATGGTGGCACATACCTATAATCCCAGCATTCAGGAGGTAGAAGGAGGATCACATATTCAAGGTCATCCTTGGCTACATAGGAAGTTTGAGGCAAGCCTGGGCTATATGAAACCCACTTTTCTATCAGTCTGCCATTTTCCATATATTAAATAGGCCATGCCTATCATACGGACTGCCTGGTTACAAAGCTGCTGGACAGGACAAAGTGGCCTGCTTACACCCTCGTGTGCTCACACCAGCAGACGCATGTGAATTCCACACCTACACACCCATATACCCACCTGTGTGGCCCAGAGCTGCAGCACCAGGGCCCGGGCCTGCATTTCCTCCGACACCCCCATCTCTTCCAAATGCCTCACATAACTCTGCAGCCAGCTGCTCCGGTCAACCCTGGTGGCTAGCTGGGCTGGGGACAGCAGCTTCCACAGGCGGCCTTTGACACTGCATGCATGGTCTTTATCCCCTGCAGGGACAGAACACAGAAGAGGAAGCTTTTAGAGTCATCTGTAGGCCAGGGCCACCCAGCCTCAGCTTTTCACAAAGTTGCACACTTGACACTCTGGGTGTCACTGGTGGGAAGGCTTGGGGTGAAGCCCTGTGAGTAGCCTTGTTTAGGACCCATGGTGCTTAGGAAAGGCCTAAGGGCCTGTCCCTGCAAGAGAGAACTCTCCGTAGCAAGAACTCAATCGAGATTTAATAAATGTGTGGGGATCTCGGGGCCGCAGAAGAGGACCACACTTCAGGCAACAGCCTCCCTCCCTGGGGCCTGTGCGCGCAAGATCAGGGACTCAGCATACCAGAAAGAGCCACACTGGCCATTGGTGGGGACACAGACCTGGGCTTTCCACTCAACTTCCTCTAGAGCAAACAGGTAAGGTCAGCAAAGGAAGAGACCCCGAGGAGGCCATGTAGACCTGAAGAAAGGGGAGACCTCCTGGTCGCTGCGACCCATCCTCTGGCATGGTGGAGCAAGTGGCTCCACCCAGGAAGACTTGGTGTTTTCTAAACAAGCCAATGATCCAGGTGTTGTTGTAGAAGCACGTGTGTCTCTCTGTCTGTCTGTTGTTCCTGCTGCTGGGATGGAACTTGGGCCCTTGCGTATCTGAGTTGTGCCCTGGCCTCCTTGCATTTGTGACAGTGGCACTGAAGTCAGCACAGGCCATAAAAGTACCTCGGACTATCTGAAGGTCAGCTTTGCTTCAAGGACACCAGCCTGGACATGAAGCAGGGATAGGAGAGGACCTCTGTCTATAGAGGTGGTCCACCAGGGCAGTGTGCTTGAAACCAAGCCAGGCACTGAGGGTCTGCGTGGAACACCGCTGGCTTGCAGTCTGTGAGCTACCAGGCAAGGCTGGGTTGTTGACAGGAATGCTGTACAGTGTCCCATCCATTACATCCCCAGTGACACCACAGTGGTTGCCCATCTGGACCAGGGGACATGCCTGGCAACGCTTTGGGGGGAACCAATCTCACCTTTACACTCCACCTCAGAGCATGCACACAAACATGAGGTTCACTAGTCTCCAAAGTTATCCCAGGGAAGCTGGGCACCTCCTGGGGCTGCTAGAAACTCTCTCACTGTGTGCCAGGTGACCTCCTGCCCAACAGACCTGGCAGCCTCAAGTCCCAGGAGTTTGTGAGGATGGAATGCTAAGCATAGGCTTACAAGTGTGTACGTGTTGAGGGGAGCATGTGTGCAAAGGCTTCCTAGTATGCATGTGTTGAGGGAGGAATGCGTGCAAAGGCTTTCTAGTGTGCACATGTTGAGGGTGCATGCATAGGCTCACTATGCATGTATTGAGGGGGCATGCATAGACTTACTAGTGTACATGTGTTGAGGGTGCATGCATAGGGTTAAAGGTGTGCACATGTCAAGGAGGGCATGTGTGCATAGGCTTACTGTGTGCACATGTTGAAAGGGACATGCATGCATGTATATATGGAAATTAAAACTCAGGATTGGTCCCTCTCCACCTCCTTTCAGAGGCACTGCATCTGTCACTGAAGCCAGACCTTGCAGATGTGGTATACTGGCTGGCCAGCAAGTCCAGGGGATCCCACTGGAAAAGCTGTCAACCCAGTGCTGGGACTACAGGTGTGCTGCCGTAGCCCGCTTTTATGTGGGCTCTGGGATCAGAACTCAGGTCCTCACGTCTGCGTGGTCAGCACTCTGCAGACTGAGCCATCTCCCAACCTGGCCTTACTGTTTTTGAAGTCGGTTGGCAATTTTTTCAGACAATGGGTTCAGCTTCTTTATACCATTTCAGGTGGTGCAACAGTCCAGATTTAAACAGTGAGCCCATGGGCTCATCTGAAGCACAAGCTTTCCTGCATCTCCCACTGCACTGGGTTCTTGAGTGCTCCCAATGTCCTGGGAGCCCAGGCTCCAGCCAGGCTGACTGTGTGAATCCCCGGGTGAGATCAGCATAGGGGGGATTTTAGAAAGGTCGCCTGAGCAGATAGCCAGAAAAGAGGCAAAGAGCTCAACACAACCACAGAAATGTCTGCTGCCCCTGAGGATCAACCTGAGAACTAACCTGACATTTTCAGTCCCTCGTACAGTCTGTGGCTCTGTGTGTGTGCGCATACACATGTGTATGCAGGCACACTCACATCTGTGTGCATGTGGAGACCAGAGATCAATGTTGGGAGCCTCCCTCTAGATCAGTGTTCTCAACCTTCCTAATGCTGCAATTCTTTAATACAGTGCTGTGCTGACCCCCAACCATAAAACTGTTGGTCGCTACTTCATAACTGTAATTTTGCTACTGTTATGAAATGTAATATAAATATCTCTGTTTTCCAATAATTTTAGGCAATGCCTGTGAAAACGTCATTTGACCCAAAGGGGTCACGACCCACAGGTTGAGAACCATTTCTCTATTGCTCTCCACCTTATTTTTTGAGACAGAGTTTCTCGCTGAACCTCCAACTTGTGTTTTTAGCCACACCTCATTGGCACATCTGGATCGAGGTGAAAAGTTCTGGCCATCATCCCGCGCCTTGTTCACCAGCTGTCATGGTGAACAAGCTGTCATGTTCATCCCCTTCTATTTCACAGATTTGGGGTCTGCTATCATGATGCCTTATGTACTTAATCAGCCCCTACGCTGGTCCGGCTGAGTTCTAGCTCCTGCTGTCAAAGGCAACATGGCCATGAGTATCTTTCTCTGTACCATATGTGTGTATTTCTGGAGGATTATTTCCTGGGAGAGGGACCACAGGAGAAAAAAAAATCTACATTTGATATTTTGGTGGACTTTGCCCAGTTGGTCTCCAGTGCACGCACTACGCCACTCAAAAGGTCCGTGAAATACTTGTTTTCACCTGAGGGCAACTGTCCAACACTGCCACCTGCTGCTCACACTGGGAAATGCAGCCATGAAAGGCTAGTACCGGGATGAGACGCATGTTTAACACACTGTATTTTCCAACAAGACAAAGTGTGCATGCTACCGACTCTGCCACCTACCTGCTGCATCTGTGACAAGTGATGTCACCTGTGTGAGCCTCAGTCTTTCTGTCTGCAAAGGGGGTTCTGTGACATCAGCCCCAGGGACCGCGTTAGAACATGAACCTTTATAAAGACAGTTGTGTGGACAGCTCACAGAAAAGGCATGCGGAAGCCAGAGAAGCCACACGATGCCTCAGCACAGCAGGTGGGGAGGTGAGCAGGACGCCAGTGCCCTTCCTGCCCTCCAGATTGGCAAGAACTTAAAGACCGACGGCTGCGTTCTGACAAAGCTATGAAGATATGCAAGTGGCAGCATCTACCCAGCAGACGGGCAAACCAACAGAAAGACGGGTGCTGGCCCTAGGCCTTATCTTCTGGGCAAGTGTTTAAATTGCTCCATGACTGTGGGCACCTGTAATCCTAGCTCTTGAGAGGCTGAGGTAGGAGGATCCTAAATTTAAGACCAGCCTGGTCTGTAGAGTGACCTGGTTTCAAAAAAATAAATAAATAAATAAAAATGAAGCAGAAAGAAAACATATTTTTTTAAAAAAATACAAAGATGTGCTGTGTGGTGGTGGCGCACGCCTTTAATCCCAGCACTTGGGAGGCAGAGGCAGAGGCAGGCAGATCTCTGTGAGTTCAAGGTCAGCCTGGTCTACAGAGTGAGTTCTAGGACAGCCAGGGCTATGCAGAGAAACCCTGTCTCGACAATGTATCTCAGATGTGACCACACTCAGCCTGGTTGATGGTCAGAACAAAAGATCTCAGCAAGTGACGCTGCTACAACCTCGGCCAACCCTAACTGCCACCTTCTCGGATGGTGTCACCCTTCCCATCTGACACAGTGAGACCACAGAGACATGGGGAGGTCAAGTCCAGAGTCTCTCTCCTCCCCTCCTTTCTGCTGTGCCGCACCACCATAGCAGGGGACAGACAGGTGGCTAGTTCAAGTCACCAGCAGAGGAGAGATTCCAGAACACACGGCTCATGGCTCCCATCAAATGCACTTGGCTTGGTCTCCTTGAGATCTCTGAATCCAAATGGATCACCATGGTGTGCTGTGGGACAATAGTTTAACCCTGTAAAGATTTGTTTCTTGTACTTGTTTAGTAAAATGCTGATTGGCCAGCAGCCAGGCAGGAAGTAGAGGAGGAGCAACCAGGCAGGAAGCAGAGACGGGACAAGGAGAACAGGAGAATCTTGGGAAGAGGAAAACTCAGTCTGCAGTCGTCACCCAGACACAGAGGAGGCAAGATAAAAATGCCTTGATGATGAAAGGTACCAAGCCACGTGGCTAACATAGACAAGAATAATGGGCTAATTTACAATGTAAGAATTAATTAATAAGAAGCCTGAGCTACTAGGTCAACCAGTTTATAATTAATGTGTGTGTTTCTTTGGGGCTGAATGGTTGTGGGGCCAGGCGGGGCAGTATCCTCTGTCAACAATGGTCTGATATGAAATGTGTCTCCAACACGCTCATGTGCTGAAGGTTTGGTCCCCAGCTGGTGGCACGAAGGAGAGAGCGCGGGACTGTGGGGACACTGGCCTGATGGATGGGTTAATGCCCAACGGAGTTCCCAGCTAGAGGGGGCTAGTGGGAGCGGGGACCCGGAGGCAGCAGGTCATGGGATGTGCCTTTGAAGGGGGTGCCTTTTCCCCCAGACCCTTCTTCCTCCAGCTTCCCCCACTTCCTGACTGCCATGAGGCAATGCCGCTGCCCCCATCATGTTCAGCCACACCTCAGGCCAACAGCAATGGAGCCATGTGGCTGTGGATTGAAACCTTAGAAAACCAGGAGCCAAAATACACTCTTCCAGCTTCAAGATGTTTTCCTCGGATACTTCATCACGGCTTCTTTTATATTAACTAATTAATTAGTTAATTGTTTTAATTTTTGGCTGTTTGAGGCAGGGTCTGACTATGAAGCCTCGGCTGTCTTAGACCTTGCTACATAGACCAGGCTGGCCTCGAACTCACAGAGAACTGCTTGCCTCTGTCTCCCAAGTGCTGGGACTAAAGGCGTGTACCACCATGCCTGACTCTTGTTGCTTCTTGAGGGAAATACCATCCAATCTTTGCATGAAATCTGTAGCGGTTTGAAAGAAAATGGCCCCCAAAGTGAATGGCACTATTAGGAGGTGTGGCCTTGTTGGAGTGGGTGTGGTTTTGTTGAAGGAAGTGTGTCACTGTGGAGGCGGGTTAGAGGTCTCGTGTTCAAGTCATACCCAGTGATACAGACCACTTCCTGTTATCTGTGAGTCAAGATGGACTACTCAGCTACTTCTCTAGCACTGTGTCTGCCTTCAGGCTGCCATGACATACCATGATGATAATGGACCAAACCTCTGAAGATGTCAGTCACCCCAGCGTTTTTCCTTCACCAGAGTTGCTGTGGTCATGGTGACTCTTCACAGTAATAAAAACCCTGTGGATGGATCACTACCCATTTCTGATGTGACCTCATAGTGCTTACCCCCTGACAAGGAGCCTCGGGCCAGTTTGGGGAGCAGCAGATCCAGCTGGCGGAAAGTGTGGAAGACGTCAGCCGAGTGGACACGATCCTGGGCTTGGCTCTCATGGGTGCGCGGGGAGGCCTCCACTCCATACAGGGTCAGGTATCCGGCCCTGGGGATGATGGCAACAAGTCAGACTCCTGTCTTTAGTTCCTGCCCTGCCTCAGGCTCCTGTCTTTAGCTCCTACCTCAGGCTCCCGTCTGTCTTTAGCCTGCTCTGCCTCAGGTTCCTGTCTTCAGTTCTTGCCTCAGGTTCCTGTCTTCAGTTTCTGCCTCAAGCTCCTGTCTTTAGTTCCCGCCCTGCTTCAGGTTCCTGTCTTCATAAAATAAACCCTTTCTTCCCCAAGTTCTTCTACTCAGAGTGTTTTTCCACAGCAACAGAATGAAGCAGACCACCACTCTACCTCTTGAACTCCCCTAGTCATGGGTCTCCCAGAAGAGGATCTTCCAAGCAGGAAGATGGGGGGAAACAGAATGAGGGAAGATGAGACTGAGAGAACCATGCCTAGTCCCCAACCTGCACCTCCCCCCCACAGTGCATGCAGGAGTAGGCCTGCAAATCACACACACAGTGCATGCAGCAGTAGGCCTGCACCTCCCCCCCACAGTGCATGCAGGAGTAGGCCTGCAGTGAGTGTTAGGTCAGTGGGGAGTGGTAGGTAGGCTGATGGAGGAATGAGTGAGTGGATGTGTGGGGCGAATACACAGACGGGTGAGTGGGCGGATGGACGTGGATGCGTGGGTGGATACACAGACGGGTGAGTGGATGGATGGACGTGGATGCGTGGGCAGATACATGGGTAGATGGACGGGACTAGGTAGGAGGTGAAGGGGTGAGTGAAGGATGCAGATGGGTGGCCAGATGGGTGGACGGTGGCAGGATGGCTGGAAAGATGGGTAGATAAATAGAACAGAGCTGAGCGCTCTGGTGACAGGCTATAACAGTCTGTCTGACAACAGCCATCCAGGTGTGCACTCCACTTCTCTTCTCAGTCCAGTCTAGCGTCTGTCCCTGGGGACAAGTCCTCAGGGCAAGGGAACCGCACCTGCTCTTTCCTCTGGGCTAACAAGAAGCCTACTTCCCCCTAGGAACTTCTAGGAATCAGAGGTCAGCTCAACCTTCCCACACCTCAGCCTCATCCTGGAAGTTTCTTTTCCTCCTCTCTCTTGAATAGCCTCTGGGTAGCTGTGGGGAAACAGCCCAGAAAGCTCACTAACATAAGTGGATCCAGAAGGTCACTAGGTGGCGCCTGGTGCCGTAAACCGTCAGAGACTGTTTCGCTGTCTGCAGATCAGCTCTTCATCCTGAAGAACCAGCAGCAGCAGCAGCAGTAGCAGAGTGTAGGCCAGTGCAGGCCTGCTCCCTGCTCAAACAGCGCACAGCGGGAGAACGAAGGAGTGCCCCGCTGCAGGTGTGGCTGAGAGTGGCCACCTGTGACCCTGACGGGGACTCTAGTGAGTCCCCAGGTCTCAGTTTTCCATCTGACAAGTGGGGTCTATAAGTTACCACCTTGCGGAAGATGAAGTGAGTTTACCCATCCAGCCACTCAGACTTGATGTCACCTGTGTGCACACGTGTCAACAAACAGCTGCCTTTTTATCAGAAGCACACGTGTTGCTCTGAACTTCAGGGGATAATTAAAATGTCTTTTTTTTTTAATGGTGCTATCAACGGTTGAGAGAGAAACAGTCTCTCAACCCTCCCCACCTTTTAAAAGCCTGCAGGGGACTGTGTCAACCGCGTGTTCTTGTCCTCTCTCAGGTACAGGCTACCACTGGGACCCACCTGGGAGACTACACACATCCTAGTGGGTCTCTGTCTGGCTCTCACCTACAGATGTCCCCTGCACAGGAGCATAAAGCGTAAGAATGAGACTGCATCGGGCCCCTTTGTCAGTCCCTAAAGGACCACCGCCACCCGGCTGAATCTACATTCCAAGATCTTCCTCCAGGCTTCGAGCCTGGCTTCTGCAGACCTCTCCGCCTGGTCTCCCCTCTTTCACTTGTCCCCTTTGCTCTAGCCGCACTGGCCCCTTCACCCAGCCTTGTCCCACCCCGGGACCTTTGCACTCGCTGTTTCCTCGCCAGGGTCTTGGCACAGCAGGTGCTTCTCAGTCCCACAGTTAGAGCTCATCAGTGAGGCTGGAAACACCCCAGATGTCCTATCTCGGGATCTATGCCTTCCCAGGCATAAGGAATGCATTTGCTGTGTCCCCTGCTGTGTCCCCTGGGACCATTGAGGACCCAGCACAGCTGAAGGAGTTGCGCTTGGCTGTACTGTTTTCACTACAGTCATGAGGTCTGGCTTCCAGACAAGCTCCCTGGTCCCCTGAGCATCCTCTCTGTTAGCCTCTGAGAGCCAGAGTCTAGACCCCAGGCCAGATGCTCTGTGATGCCCGGCTGGGCGACTCCCGCTCCAGGGAACGCTGGGGGCCCCTTGTGCAGTTAGCGTCTGCTTTACTGTCCAAGTTGTTTGAGGTGAATTTGGGGTCCCACCTGAACCACCTCCCTACTACACTCTGCTGTGAGCTTCTCCCACGGTGTCCTCGCCCATGACGAGGTCGTGGGCTCACCTGAGGAGGGAGCTGTAGGAGAGATCGAGGAGGCCTGTCTCGTGCCAGCCGCTGGCCGCTTCTGTGGAGTCCGCCAGCAGCACGGTGCGGAGGTTGGTGTACATGGCTTCCGTGAGCGCCTGCAGGTCTCTGTGCATCAGCAGCCTGAGACCAGCAACAGAAGTTAGCTACTCACCCTTACTGTACTCAGAAAAAAGGCTGTGTGTGTTAAAATGATGGTCACCACCAAGACACTGTTTTACGGTGGAGGAACTCAGGCATGCGGGACAGCATCAGGACAAGGCCACGCAGCCAGTGAGTGGTAAAACTGGGGCTAAACCCTAGTCGGCCCCACTCCACATCAATGAGAGCTCTTGGCCAGGACAACCTGTCCTTGCCTGGTGCACAAACTTGGACAAGGGACCCATGGGCTTCCCACCGGCTTCTGGACATGGAGGGCCCAGGAAACCGGCTCCTCCCCTGGGAAATCCAGCAGAGGGCTGCTAATGGTCTCTTCATGTGGATCTGAGTGACACAGACGAAGGAAGCATGAGGCAAGAGTGAGGGGCGCCTGGGCCTCTTTCATGCTGAGCGGAGCCTGGGGAGTGGCTGCGCAAAGCCAAGGTGAGAGGCCGGCTGTCCACACGTCAGGCTCCACCTAAGCCACAATTGGCAGCAACTGGTTGGAGTGTCCAGGGGTCAGGGTTACCTGCAGAATCTAGTGGCGGCAACAAGAACCAGCAGGTGTGGGCCAGCTGGGATTCCGGTTGCATTTGTTTTCTAGCTGTCGCTCCTGGGCAGTGGCTTCAGGGCTGTGCAACTAATCTTATGTCAACTTGGCACAGGCTAGAGTCATCTGAGAGGAGGGGCCTTCAGTTGAGAAAATAACCCTGTAATGTTTGGCTGTTTCTTAGTTAGTGATTGATGGGGGAGGGCTCAGCCCATTATGGGTGGTACCATCCCTGGATAGTGGGCCTGGGTCCTATAAGAAAACAGGCTGAGCAAGTCATATTGAGCAAGCCAGTAAGCAGCACCCCTCCATGCCCTGATTGAGTTCCTGCCCTGACTTCCTTCAGTGATGGACTATGATGGTGTGCAAGTGGAAGCCAAATAAACCATTTCCTCCCCAAGCGGCTTTGGTCATGATGCTTCATCATGGCAATAGTAACCCTGACTAAGACAAGGCCAAGCACCACCCATCTGGGATGCAGGGTTGAAGCCCCAGCCCAGGCCCACCCACAAGCCCATCTCTGCACTCACGGCTTCATCCTGGCCTTCTCCTCGCTGGGGTTGAAATTTGGAAGCTGCAGGTCAAAAATCCTTTCCATGAGGAAGATGGCATAGGGGTGGAAGTCCAGCCGCGTACGCGACTCCCATACCACCGCGTCGTAGGAGTGTGGGTCCAGGAGAACGGTGACATACCTGCCTCCCACCAGCACCTGTTGGAGGAGTGTGGGCAGGAGTGATGGCGGACTCTGCATTCAGGCATCTGTGGGCAAGCACTGGCCCCACAGGCACCGGGTAGCAGTGTTCTTTCTTGTCCCACCAATTGTGAAAGCTAGGGACTGCCACTCACCTGTCTAGGCTGGGAGAGGGACACCGTGCCTAAGATCTCCATGCTGAAAAGCAGCAGAGCTAAGACCAGCCAAAGCCTTCTAGAAGGAAAGGGTGTAGCCAGGACCATAATAGCAGCTACTCGAGAGACTGAGGCAGGAGGATCCCAAGTTCAAAGCCTGACTGGATTAGAGTGCATTCAAGGCCAACCCAGGTAACAGTAGAGACCCTGTTTCCAAATGAAGAGGGAGAAAGGGGCTGGGGCATGAAGATGAAAAATGGTACGGGATTTGTCTCGTGTGCATGAGATCCTGAGTTCAACTCCTGGTACCACACAAGGGGAATGGGTGAGTGCATGGATCGACATTTCTGGGTAAAGACCAGCAACTGTAGAAGAGCGGGTGGGTGGTGGATAAGTGAGTGGATGAGTGGAAGGGTGGGTAGATGGGTGGATGGGAGGGAGGGTGGATGAATGCCTGGGTGGTTGGGTGGGTGGGTACATGGATAGGTGGATGGGTGGGTAGGTAGACAGATGGGTGGGTGGGTAGATAGGAGGGTGGATGGATGAAATACAAAAGTACATGTGCAGAGAGTAGACAGAGTCAGGTGCCGAATGGGTAGATGGTGAGCACTGGGTGGGCTGTGGTCGGTGGAGATAGAGGTGGGGAGATGAATGGAGGGAAGTCAGAGGAAATGGACTCTAGAGACGGAGGCTGGGTGGGGGGTGGTGAATGAGTAGAAGGATGCTGGGTGAATTCTGAGAGGTAGACAGAGGCTGGAGAGCAGTTAGAGCACTGGCTGGATTCCAGAGGACCTGAGTTCAGCTCTAGTACAACCATCTGTAACTCCTGCTCCAGGAGATCTTACACTTTCCTCTGGCCTTTGTAGTCACCCAAACAGATGTTATACACACACACGCACACACACACACACAGAGAGAGAGAGAGAAAGAGAGATACATAAATAAAAATTAATCTTAAAAACAATAGACTAGATAAATGATAGATAGACAGACAGACAGGCAGGCAGGCAGGTAGATAGATGAGAGCTGATAGACAAATTTGGTGAGTATACAGAAAATGAATAATGGATGGGGGGAGTGTAATATTTAATCTTAATTCCCAACCTGATTGTATTGAGAAGCACCTTAAACACGGAAGCCCACCCCTGGGTGTGCCCGTGAGAGCAGTTCTAGACACCCTAGAGCCCAGCACTCTGCTGATGACTGATACATGGTATGCACAGTTGGACAGACGGACGGACAGTCAGCCCCACCCCTGCGGGTGACAAATGCATGGGTCAGTGTGTGGGTGGATGTTGAAGGAGTCAGTGACCCCAGTGATGAACCAGCCACTCACCCCTTCCCCCTAGAGACACTTACAGTAAATATGTCGCCATGTTTCTCCTTCATCCTGGTGAGGAAGCTGGCAGCATCTCTCCCAAACTCCAAGGCATGGCCCAGCCAGGGAATGCTGCCCAGGTCCAAGGGAGGCTCGCCGGGTCGCCTGCAGAAACCACAGCACTTAGTCCCGTGTGATAAAGTAAGGGAACAGAGAGTAGAGGCCATGGAGAAGTCACAGGAGGTGCTCAACAGACAGCTGGAGGTTTTCCAGCAGGAAGAACAGCAAGAGCAGAGGTCCTGGGGTTGTACGATGGACTCAGAGAACAGTGTGCGAGCAGGTGTGGCTGAGCCTAAAGAATAAGGACAAGGGTGTGTAGCTGTAGCCAGAGTTAGAGAGACTCCGGGTGAGGCCCTATGGTCTCGTGGGTAGTCGGACTGTGGCTTAGTCTCCGAGTGAGGTGGGGTTCCTGGGAGGGTGGGTGCTGAGGACGACCAGTGCCAGGAAGTTCTGGAGACCCATTGGCCTCTGGGTAGAGAAGGGGCTCAAAGGTGCCGGTGGAGGCTGGGGGCCAGGCATAGGCAGCTCCCCGTGGGAGGAAGCTTCCAGCACCCAGCAGAAAAGCAGAGTTCTCTGAGCCAGTCTGGGCTTGGGTCATCTCACGCTCCCTCTGCTGCCCACAGGAAGAGAGTAGTGCGAGTGACTGATGGGCAGGACGCAGGCTCCGCTCTGCTCAGTGGTTCCAAACCTGAGAGCCCTCCACGGCAAGAGCCAGGCCACGGCCTGGGGGAGGCCAGGCTGTCTCCTTCCCACAAAGGCCTTATTTTGTACCCACTCTCTAGCGGCTGCAGGGCTTTTTTAAAGTTAAAAGAAAAATAAGAGTTTGCGAGGATATGAAGAAACTGTAACATGCTGGGCGGTGATGGTGCGCACCTTTAATCCCAGCACCTGGGAGGCAGGTGCAGGCGGATCTCTGTGAGTTCGAGGCCAGCCTGGTCTACAGAGTGAGTTCCAGGACAGCCAAAAGCTACACAGAGAAACCCCGTGTTGAAAAAACAAACAAATGAATGAATAAATAAATAAACAAGTAAATAAGAAACTGGAATACGCGATGTCCACGGATGCAGCTACTTTAGAAACCAGGCTGGCAGTTCCTTAACCTTTATGCATGCTACACAACGAAGCAATCTATCCCCGAGAAATAGAAACATGCTCACAGGTAAGCAGGCATGCTGTTGCCGATGGCAGCATTGCTCATAACAGCCACGGAGCAGAAACAGCTTTGCGTGAGATCAACTGCACGTGGCGTGTCCGTGCTACAGAATACCATTCAGCCTCGAAGAAAGAACGAAGCAGTGCTGAGCCTTACAGGCACGGGGCTAAGTGGAAGCCAGACCCAGAGTTGGGAAATCCACTGGGCTAGGCATAGATTAGAGGGTGTCTGGGGAACGAGCATGGAGAATGGCTGCCGACAGATTCAAGGTTTCGGTTCAGCAAGAAAATGTTCTGGAATAAGGGGTGACGGCCGTCCAGCTTCATGGCGATACTAAAACCCTGAGTTACAGTTTTAAGCGTTGAATTTTATTATATGTGAGTTGCATCTCATTGAATAAAAAGTTCAGAACAATGACCAGGACAGTAGAAGCCTGGACGGAAGAAGAAGGTGATGGAGGAGGGTGTCCCCACGGCCAGAGGGTGAAAAGACTGTGGGAAAAGGGGAAAGAAGCTGCAGGGAGAGGAAATGGTGAGTGCAAAGGCCCTGGGGTGGAAGCGTGCGGGATGGGGCTTTCTAGAGTGGTGTGGCCCAAGTAGACAATGTACAGGCGTTAGGTAAATAAGGGTGTTAGAGATGACTTTGAAGACCTTGAGGGCCTGAAGGTCAGGAGAGAGTCTGGCTTCTACACCACATATATTGAGGATCCTGCGGAGTGGTTGAAGCAGGAATTTCTCGGTGACCTGTTTTTTATATAGGGTAGCAGTAAGGTGGGGCAAGAGGAAGGAGGACAGGGCCAGGGATTCGGTGACTGTCCAAGGGGAAAGGCGTGGCATCGGTTTCCTCACTTTGGTTCACATCCAACAATTCAGGGGAGCACAGGCTTTCCCCAACCTTTCTCCCTCTGCTTCCTGCATCTCCATTGGGTTGTCCCTAGAGAGTGGGGACCAGAGGCAGGCGGGACAAGATGGCCAAGGCTGGAGAAGACCGCAGTATACCAGGAGACAATGTTGGGGGCCTCAGGAAGGGCCTCACTCTTCAGTACCTCACCCCCCCCCCACCAGACTTCTTCTGAATCATTGGCAAACTCAGCCTCTCTGCGCTCAGAGAAGCCCAACAAAGCCAGCATGTCTCCGCTGCTAGGGGCTCCAGGGGCTGCAGGGGCCTTCTGCCTTCCCAATCCCTTTGTAGCCCTGGGCTAGAGGGCTCTTCTGTCATGCCGGGGCCCAGTAGCTAGTGTGCACCTGCCCCTACCAACCCAGGCCCAAGTCTGGGATCAAGACCCAGAAAAGTGGGTTGTGCAAGGGTGGCCAGATGGCCAGTGGTTACCACCCAGACTTGGACGCCGGTCTTCCTGGGCTCAAATCCAGCTGGACTTCCAGCTAGTTTATAACTTAGCTGCTCTCTGCCTCCGTTTCCTGGTCTATAAAATGGGAAGAGTTGCGTTATGAACAGTGTCCATCCAACAAGAGTAAAAAGAATGTCTAGGAGATCCCCTGACACCTGGCAGCCAGGAGCAACTGGGAGAAAGACCCAGAAGCTTCCCAGGTGTCCTTTACTGAGCTACAGCTCCATGGGAGCTGCCACTCAGAACATCAGTGTTTGCCTTCCTGGGTAGTTGCAGTTGGTGTTTAGAGCCCATAACTCGGTGGCTCCTCCCCTGACTCATTGGCTCCTCCCATAACCCCGTGACTCCTCCCCTGATACTCGGTAGACCGCAGGCTCTACTTTTATGGTGAAGAAAACAGGCATGGGGAGACTGAGGCCCTTGCCTGGAGGTTCCCCATGGGAGTGCTGGGTTTCCAGTGGTAACCCCCTAGTGAGCATTTGTACCCCCACTTTACAGATGAGGAAACAGTCACCTGTGATTGTCCCTAGGCCATCTTCGGGGCTGGAGGGGCCTCTTCCTCCAGGCTTGAACCAGGTGTTATTTCTGGCTATGCCCTTCTTCCCACAGAGAAACCCAAGAAGGCCCGGACAAAGGCAGGAAGCTGGAGCCTGGGCGCCCAGCCCCTCAGGCAGCCAGCGGCTCCCCTGCGCTGGACCCCAAGCCAATCCGAGCGCCGGCCACATTCCAGAGTGACTCAGCCTGTGGACAGCTGGGGCTAAGGAGGCTCTATTTCAGGGCCTGTGGTCTCCCAGGGCTAATTGACACTCTCACTCTTTTGAGGCTCTGCCAGGCCAGACATTGGGGGAGGGAAATACTTGAGGCTTGGCCCTCCTCTCCTGGGTTCCATGGTCAGATACCAAGACATCCCTGTGGCCTCTCCTAGAATGCTGATCCCACCAGGCAGGAGCCTCTAGACTCTGATGGGTCCTCACTAACGGACCCCAGAGCCACATCTGCCGCAGCCTTTGCAAACCAGGGAAGGGAGACTGTGGTAGCTGTCGATCCCTCTGAGGGAACCCCGACTTGAGGATGGTGTCTTCACTGGGTGGTATATTCCAAGACTCAAACTCTGGGAACTGCATGGAACCTGCTAGGTGCTTAAAGAACATACGTCACATGACCGCATTGTGCACATAGACTCAGCGAGCAGGCTCGCCTACCAGAGCTGCTGAGAGGATCAAGAAAGCAAGGCAGGTGAAGAAGCTGGCATGCAGGGTTCTGGAACGCCCAGCTCAGAGGCTGGCTTCATTGGCTGTGCATTGCTAGCAGGCTGCCCAACCTCTCTGTGCGAACTTGAGTAGTAGAGGAGGAGCCCTGGGAGGGTTTCTGGGAAATGGAGCAGGCTCAGTTCTCTGCAGGTTGGGGAGCTGAATTTCTCTCCAATTCCCTTAACCTACTTAGCCCGGCCTTCCTCCAGAAAGCACCCACAGGCCTCTGGGGATTCCTATTTTCACTAATACAGACTCTCCTAAAGCTATTCCATGTAGCTCCCCCCTCTGCCATTGCCTGTTAGAAAAAGCAGATGGCAGAGAGTGGGGCTGTGGCTCCATAGGTAGAAGGCTTGCCAAGCACGTGTGGATTCATCCTCAGCATGAGTAAACTGGGTGTGGTTGCAAACCCCGGGACCCCAGCACACGCGAAGTGAGGCAGGACGGTTGGGAGTTCAAGGTCATACTCAAGGCAAAGGCCAGCCTGAGGTATGGGAGCCTGTCTCAAAAAAAGGAAGGAAGGAAGGAAGGAAGGAAGGAAGGAAGGAAGGAAGGAAGGAAGGAAGGAAGGAAGAAGGAAGGAAGGAAAAAAAGAAGAAAGAAAAGGAGGGTTTTCAGATGTTAACCTCCACCAAAAAAAAAAAAAAGCCAAATATGACTGCTTTTTCAGCTCTAGGCTCGGTGAAAGACTGTCTCACAAAATAAGGAAGAGAGCAACTGAGGACAATACCTGTTATCTACCTCCGGCCTCCTCCACAGCACACACACAAACATGTGTACACACAAGGAGGGGCCAGCGAGATGGTCATTTAGGGTAGAGCCGTTTGCCGCCAAGCCTGGCTGCCCAAATTCACTGCCCAGAACCCACAAGTAGGAGTTAAGAAGCAGCTCCCCCAACTTGTCCTCTGACCTCCACATCCACACGTGTGCCACAGCCCACAGCCCCACACAATGCACGCACAAGCATAAACACATGTAGCCAAATCCTTAGAGACAGCATTGGTAGCAGCGCATGGCCTGCTCGGGGCAGATTCTTAGTTTGGACTTGGCTTTTGAGGCAGACAGAGTCCAGTTTCTCATTACATATGGCTCTCCACAGCACAGCAGAGGGTCCTTGACAGACAGACCAGCAGTGGGCTGGAGTAGCAACAGTAGGAGGCAGGGTCTGTGGTGAGGCTTAGGGGGAGCTGCAGCACCAAACCCAAGGAAGTGTGGCTGTGTTTTCCCAGTTCCACGTGAAGCTGGAGGACTAGATTTTTGTATATGAAGCCTTCCACCCACCCCCACTTGTTACCGGAAGGAACTAACCCCCTAGTAGGACCATTTAGTGACCTCTGTCTTACGCTTGTTAAAACGACATCCATTCCCACATAGAAACCTCGCCTCCTTCCCAGCCCAGGCCACGCCTTCCTCAATAACACCGAGGACTCCCTCTAATCCCTCGGTCAAGGACCCCCCACTCATGAGACTTCTCTCAACAGCCAGCCCACACTCCGCTGGGAAAGCGGCTAGGGACGAAGCACACACACGCCTCTGCAAGCTACCTCAGATTACCAGTGGGGAAACTTGAGTGGGTCTGTGGGCTGTGGCGCATGCATGGAGGTCAGAGGACAAGTTGGGGGAGTCGGTTCTTAACTTCCACTTGTAGGGTTCTGGGCAGTAAATTTGGGAGGCCAGGCTTGAGGGCAACTGACTCTGCCCTGACTGACCGTCTTCTCACTAAGGCCCAGAAAGCCGAAAGAACGTTGCTGGTAACTACTTGGCAAGTCACTAAGCTCAATGGGCCCACACAGGAGATTGCTAACTCCACCCCACACAGCCGTCTGTCATCTACACTGTCCCCAGAGAGAACAGTCATAGATGTTAAACAAGGCTTTAAAGTCTTGTCAACAGTCACAGAAATCTGCATCTGGACGGGGACACGCAAGCCAGTAAGACCAGTGTTTCACTAGGACAGGATCATGGAATTAAGACTCTCCATTCTTGATACATGGTCTAGAACATTTGGGAGTACAGCATCATAACATTTTTATGTAATATTTTAAAACGAACACGGGGAAAGGGGGTCTTGGATCACTCATCTCAGGCATAGCTGAATCCTCTGTGTGTACAAAGTTTATGACATTTAGCACGGTGTGGAGATCTGGGGACTCACATGGGACGTGAGAGAGCCAGTTCACTTCTGTCTTTCCTATGACTGAGCTTTGCTTCTTTAAACGTGAAAGAACACCACAAAACACGTGGGAACGTAAGGATCCTAGGAAAGAGATGGTTTTTGTGTTCCCTTGGTCCTCATTACTAATTTGGACTCCAGGACCAAGGAGAGTCTTAGGTGACAGGACCCGACTCACACCCTGCTAAATTATTGTAATTATGACCTGCTTCCTTAACGCTGTGTAGTAAGCCTTTTCTTCTGAAAACAATGCTCTTATTTAAAAACAAAATTGAGGGTTTGTTTTTTGGGGTGTTTTTTTGGAAATGCTGGAGGGCGGATAGTCACTCACTCACTGGCATAGTCTAATTTTGCTGGGACAAGCAGGAACTTGGGGAATTGAAGGATAGATTTGGCATGTACTTTCTGTGCGGCCTGTCAAACCTCAGTAGTGTGATGGGGTGGTAGAAGTCACCCCCAGGTTTGGTCAGGAGAAAGGAATGGGGCAGGGTGGAGGAGAGCCTTGCGTATTTCCACCCAAACTTTGGGTCCCGCCTATGTGCTGGTCTCCCAATGCTTGCCTATCTTTTCCTTCCATGGGATTGTTTGGTTCAGAGCCGTGGATCTTATCGTCTGGGATTTTTGAGTGGTCAGATCAGCGAAGCAACAGAGGGAAAAGGAAAGAAGTCGTTCCAGGGAATGAAAAAGGCCTGCAGCCCAGAGTCTCAATCAGGGCAGAACTCCAACAGGTTATAAGGCTTCCCTAAGCCTCTGTGTCCCCCTCTACAAAGAGGGTAACCAAAGCTGGAGAGATGGCTCAGTGGTTACAATCACTGGTGACTCTTTCAGAGGTCCCAGATTCCATTCCTGGCACCCACAATGAAGGGCTCATGGCCATCTATAACTCCAGTTCCAGAGGATCTGACATTGTCTTCTGAGAGCTACATGCATATGGTTTACAGACATACATTTAAGCCAAAAACTCACACACACACACACACACACACATATTTAATGGGAATAACCAGAGTGCTTTTGGGCAGGTGAGCAGGGTCCTACTGTCGGCCCCAGTGGCCAGGATCTCCCACACGCATGTCTTCCCAAGCCTTCTCAATTACTTTCCCAGGTGCCATGTGAGGAATGTTTTTGGTTTGTTTTTTTTCTATTAAAAAAAATGGCTAGGCCACCAAGGGCCAATATTCTATAAATCTCCCCCACCTTGTAAAATGTTTATGGACATCTTTTCATCTCCTCCCCTGGCTGAGGCCACATCATCCCCAGAACTCAGCGACTGGCGCAGCTGATCCACCCCACCAGTCCCTCATTTCCTTTGCGTAGATTCACTTAAAACCACAGGATGCTAAAAGACAGACTGAGAGACTGGACCCCAGCCATGGAGAAACACAGTCACGACGTGCGCTAAGACAGATAGCGCCCTTGCCCTGGCATGCCCGCTAGCCCGGTTTGGGTCACGGCACACACTTTTTACAAAAAAGAAACTCCCTTGCCTAGTTACTTTGACATTGTTGGTGTGTTCCTTTGTGCGGCATCAAGATTATTCTCTTCCGACGATTTTAAGGTTCATCCCGGATTTCAAATCCACCCGGATTCTTTCGCTGGGGGAGACAGATCCCATGGCCCATTGCTGGGGTCCACAGGGGCTGGGACAAACGAAACTCTTTCCGATCAGTAACAATACCAGAATGGAAAATTTTCCAGCAGTTCAGGGAAGGGCCCAGGAAAATATTACATGAATGGACTCTGTATTTTGATACAAAAATCGGGGCTTGATCTCTAAGGATTGGAATGTAAAATAATCAGGTCAAAAATATAAAAGAAAAAGAAAGGAAATAGATTCCTCCAGATGGGGGAACCAACTCCTCTGGCCAGAGCACAGGTTCCCATTCAACATTCTCTTCCTTTTCCACCAAAGGAGAGACTGAACAATGCAAGAGACCTCAAAACTCTACGTGCGATTTCCTATCTCCCCTTTCTGGGCGTGGGTCCCGTCTTTCCCTTTCCGACCAGTTCCCTCCGAGAGCCCAGGAGACTTCGGATTGGGTTTGGAGAAAGGAACAAGAGACATCCACTCCGTGTGGTCAGGTCCAACACTGTCTGGGACCACATGGTTCCAGGCAGCTGCTTTTCTGACTGGGTAAAAACACCACACACAGCTGCCAAGGTTTTAAATCAGGATTAACTATTTTAACAAGTTGGTTTCTCAATGACTTAAGTTCCTGTCAATGCCCGGCTAAAGAGACAGCTCGGTGGTTAAGAGCACTTGTTGCTCTGAAAGGACCCAGGTTCAGTTCCCAGCACCCACAGAATGGCTCACAGCCACCTGTAACTGTAGTTCCAGGGGATCTGGTGCCCCCTTCTGGCCTCTATAGGTACCAGGCACGTACATGGCATACAGGCATGCATGCGAGGAAAACACACAGACACATAAAATTAAAAAGAAAACCAACCCCTGCCAGTCCCAGGCCATGCCATGCTCAGGTGTGATAGAATGACACCAAGGTCACTTTTTCCAGCCCAGTTTCTTCCTAGGCTTCCTGAGAAATGGTGCCCCCTACAGGTGCTTCCCTTTTGCTCCATTTCCTTCATGGACTCCCAGCCCAGCAAGAGCCTGTACCTCGGAACCCAGGGGACATTAAAACATCTGGATGCTGTTGTTTGTCTTCCAGTATAATTTGTGGTAAGCTACAGGGACTCCCTCCTTGGATTGGGACAACAGAATTCCTTCCTCTGCTTCTTCAGTTTGCTGGTAACTTCTGCTGCTCTCTCCTAGTGCTAATCAGACTCAGATGCTCATTCGAAAAATTAAGAGGGCGACGGTCCACACTGAGCCCATGAACTACACAGATCCCACAAGAACGTGTGTTCAGTGTGGGTGGGCTCATTTCACCATAGAGCTGAGCCCATAGGAAACAAAGTAACCCTGTGGCTTGTTCCCATCTTGTCTGGTGACCTCATCAAGACAGAGGCAACAGTGTGACTTGGTTGCCGTCTTGACAGGTGACAACATCAAGATGGTGAAGACCATGAACCAAACACATGATATGAGCCAAGATGGCAGCACCCCTAAAATTTCCTGGTACCACTGAGTCCTCAGAGGGGATGTCATTGCACCCATAGAATTTCCTATACCACAGGCATTCGGTCCCAGGCCCCAATCCTTCTCTGGTTTTGGTTCTTCGCCTTGCTGGATGTCTGATGTGGTCGTGGAAATGGGAGCTCCAGAGAGATGCCAACACGGGCTCTATTGCCAGGGAGAAGGTCAACACATTTTATGTCAAACTAAGGAAGTGATACCAATTCACTGTCGGAGCCCATGTGGGTCCAACATAGATTCCCTATCCCGGCTGAAACAGAGTTGCGAGGAATAAAACCGACACAGCTTAAACGGTCATCCTGGAAAAGGCCAGCCTTCCTCTTTGACACACTGTTTTGTAGGATGTTCTTAACTGGTTTTCAGAGGGAACCTAGAGCTTTCCCAGCCATGTACTTCCAGCACCAGTAACACATCATCAGGAAATGATTGAGGTGGCCAGATCTGGGAGGCTCATGTGAATTTACAGGACGTGAGGGCTGTGTCTTGGAAATGGACAGACGGTTGGAACCAAAAGACAGATGGCCAGGTGCTAGAAAGCTGTTGCGAGCCTGGCTTGGGTCATGGTGCAGCCCTTTTGGAAAAAGAAATTGCCCTGCTGGGTTCCTTCTGCTTTTTTCCCATGGTTCTTTGTGCCGCACTAATCTTTGCTAACGCCCAGAGGCGTTAAAAACACAGATAAAGGAGCTTTCAAATTGTCAGACCACAAGAATCTGCACTTCTGGAAGGTTGCATCCCCCACCCCTACCGCAGGACACTGTCATCATCATCACCCACAGGCTGGGGACTTCCTGTTGGGAAAATGGCCAGAACCCGGATGTCCTCCCTTCCTAGATGTCCTACCTGCCCCAAGGCATAGCACAGGTCACACACTCCTGCAGGCAAACCAGAGCACCATACATGAGATGCAAAAAGCTATAGAAACAGGATCAGCGAGATGGCTCAGTGGGTAAAGGTGGTTTCCACCAAGTCTACTGACCTGAGTTGGATCTCCAGGACCCGCACGGTGAGAGAATTGTTGCCTGCAACTTATCCTCTGTCCTCCACATGTGTGTTGTGGTATGCGTGCTCATGCACATGCACACACACATACACACACACAAACACACACGCACGCACACACACAAATAAATAAGTAAGTAAAAGTAATTTGTTTAAAAAGAAAGCTCTCACAACAACCAAAAAGTCCACAGACAAAAACATGGACAGAAAGGCTAAAGAGGCGCACAGGTGACGGGGACGGAAGCATGAACAGATGTCTAACATCTGGTGTAAGGAAAGAAACTCTGGAAGCTGAAACCACAGACAGATCTGGTGCAGACCGAGCTGGCAGCTGAGGACATCCAGCTATTCCTTACAGAAACGGCTTTTGAATTTTCCTTCTCTCCTTTTGGGGCAGATAGGCAAACACATAGTTTAAATTTCACCTGGAAAAGTGCCTGGAATGAGCTGACTGTTGGAAATCTCGACTCACACACTGTCTGCAATGTGAGGTTCTCAGTGTTTCTGGGATTTTAAGGCGCTGCGATGTAAACACGGGAGAGCTGCCCTGTGACACCAGAGCTGTAGCCGCGGAGGGAGCAATTGCTGAACCAGCTGAGGATGCCGGGTGGGACTACTCCAGGCGACCCTGGCAGCTGATTGAGAAGGCTGATGGACTCCCACAGTCTGAAACTCAGCGACCAGCCATGGACCAGGGCTGGCTTTTAAACAAACATCCCACAAGAATGTCGGATGTGAGCCCCGAGCTGCTGCAGCAGTAGCCGAAGGAAGTAGATAACACTTGCCACTTCTCCCTAACCTCCAAACTGGTCTGAAATAGTGTGTATGTGGCTGGGCTTTGTTTGTTTTTGTTTTTGATTTTTGCGTTTTTTTTTTCTTTTTCTTTTCTTTAAAAAAAAAAAAAAACTGGAAAGTTCCTCCCAAACTGAGCAACAGGAAAGGCCTGGAGAAAGGAGAGTCAGGACGAGGAGGGCCCTTGGTTTAAGTCAAATGTATTCTGGTCCTGAGCGATTCAAATTAACTTTAAAATACCTTACACAAAGATTTACTGCCAGCTGAACTCCCCCGAATGAAGAGAAGTGGTTAGTTTTTCTCCAAAAGGCAGTGTCTCCAAGGGCACTAAACTTTAAGGACCTAGGATCTGTTCCGACCTTACCCAGTCTGCGGGACTGGAGGGCCTCAGTTTCTCCTCTGGTGAATATGCCGTGAATCATGGGACCGATTATCCATGAGTGGGGAGCCCTCAGGATCAGTGTGTCCCTAGCAGACCCTCGAGTCCAGCCTCAGCATTCCCACCCGGGTCGAGCTACAGTGGGTCTAGAGATAAGTGGGCGCGGGACACCGTGGAGGTTGCAGCGTGGGTAACGGCAACTCAGTTCCCGCCGCACACCTCCAACCCTCGGCCTCACCTGGCTTCTCTTCCCCACCCTGGCGGGTCCCGGGGACACTCACCGCGCGCGCCGGCGGCTCAGCAGCAACAGCAACAGCAGTAGCGCGGCCAGGAGGCCGAGCAGAGCGGCCCAGGACATGGCTCGAGGGTGTGCGGCTGCAGGGTGGCAACAGGTCACCGCCACCAACACCAGACCACAGGAGCCCCAGTCCAGCCAGCCCACTCTAAGGGCCGGGCTGGAAAACGTGGGATGGAGAGGGAGGAGCGGGAAGGGAGGGGTTGCCAGGACTGCTGCAGAGGGGAGGAGAGGGGATTCGGGAGGCGGGCTCCCGGTGGTGATGGGAGGGGGCAGAGAGGAGGAGACTGAATCAGAGCGACCAGGGGAGCCTTTCCTACACTTTCGTGCAAACCACACTTCCCAGCCCATCCCCCGCCCGCCCTGACCTGCGTTTCCGTGTGAGCTGGGGAACTGTCCACCTCACCGGGACTAGGGCCACTCAGGACCGCCCCAAACCTACAGTCCTGACTGTGGTGGGGATCACAGTAGGGCCTCAGGATCCTGTGGTCACATTACATTCGGGAGTCAGCCCCGCGCCGTTTTACTCTCTGTCTCCCTGTCCCGTCCCCCCCCCCCACCTCCCCGCCCCCTCCAGGGCTTGACTCCAAGCCTAGAGGGCAGCTTCTTTCAAAGACCAATAATCAGGGCTCTACTTACCTAAGAGCGACTGATGTGTCTGTCAAGAAAGGAAGATCACGGGCTGGAGAGATGGCCCAGTGGTTTGGGTTCAGTTCCCAGCACTCACATGGTGGCTCACGACCACCTGTGACTCTAGTTCTAGGGGATCTGATGCCCTTTTCTGACCTCCACAAACACCGGGCACACATGTGACAAACATATACATACAGACAAAACATTCACATACACGCTAAATAAAATGTTTTTAAAAAAGATCACAGACTTTCTCTCAAGTGCCATAAAAAGGGAACCCAGGTGGAGCTGGACCCTTCTTCCCACACTTACACCCCAGTCACACACTCCGGAGTCCTGGCATTTGTGCTCCCCCACCTGCCCCATACCTCATTTGCTCCTACCATCTCCCAAGGTGTTGCCCCACCTGGCCTTCTGGCTTCCATGCCCACAGTATCGGATCCCACCAGAGCTGAGCCTGCCTACCAGGCCCGTCATCCCCTAGCACTTAGAAGGTGGGGGTGGGAGGATCAGGAGTTCAATGCCAGCTTTGGCTTCATAGTGAGTGGGAGACCAGTCTGAGCTTCATAAAACCCAGTCACACACATGCACACAAATGCATGCACACACACACATGCATGTGTGCACATGCACAGAGCACACATACAACACACGTGCACGCACACATGTGCATACACCCATGCACACGCACAAGCACACACACAGAACACACACACACCCTACCAGAACCGCTGACGTACATGTCCAGAGCCCACCCTGGCTCCTTGTCACTCAGAGCACAGCCACAACCCTACATGGCCCCCCAGGAACAAGCGTATCTGCTGAGCCCACCCTCACTACCAGACCTTGTCCTCTGCTCTGGTCACACGGTTATTCTTGTCCCTGCCCCAGAGAACCAAGCTTCTTACCTGGCACTCAGGCCCGGTGGATCTATAAATGGTTTAGCCAAACCGGGGTAGACGTAATCCCTCTCATCACAGATTTGGCAATCTTAAATTGTATAGACACCCATGAGACAGAGACCAGAAGGTGAGGAGGGGATAGATCCAGCTGTGGAGTTTTGTCAGTCCTCCTCAGGAGGATAACGAGGGTCACAGGTTGACTCCATTACCTGGGCTGTCAGCACAGGGTCTGTTATATGTTCACAAGACAGCTGACAGCCCCCACAAACACTTTCTTCACCCATTTCCCCAGTCTGTCATCTGTTGGACCAGTGTGAACATGTCTGCGCTATGTCCCTATCAGAAAGCACTGCCAGGAGCTGAAAACTTTGAGGAAACAGCCAGCCCAGCGAGTGGGAAGGGTGCTTGCTTCTGCCCAAGCTCCCAGCTGCGGCTATGTTGGGAAGGGCTAGCACAAACCAGAACCAGCCCGCTCTTTGCTGATGTCTCTGTGGCCCAGGCTGGTTTGGCCTCTAACCCTGCATTATTTTGGTTTTAGTTTCCTCTCTTGTCTGGTACAGTTTCTGAACACATTGTTGCTTATTCACCCCTCATTGTAGGGTCTTTAGCTATGATCCTACAAGGAGGAGACAGGGGCAGGCATGGTCCTAAGCCTGAAGCCTACCTTCTTGACCAAAATTAAGCATCTGAGGAATCCGACCTAGTTGATCAGGCTGTTTACCTGGAATCTATTCTTACTTTTAAAAAGTGTGTGTATGTATGTTTCTGTTTGTGGGTATGTGTGTATGGGTGCAGTACCTGTGGAGGCCAGAAGAAGGCGTCAGATCCATAGGAGCCACCATGCATGGATGCTGGGAACTGAACTTGGGTCCTCTCAAGAGCTCTGTCTCAAAGCCCAGCCAAGCTCTTTCTTTGACAAGTTGTTCAGGGGAAGCTTCTCCCTGTTTTACTCTCTGAGATCACCTTTACGTTGGGTTTCCAGTAGTGACAAGTTGGCAGGCTAAACTTCTGATTTAGAGTCATTTCTGCTGCTGGGGTAAAACACTCTGACAAAACAAACAAACAAACAAAAGCACACTTAGAGGGAAAGGGGGCTTACTTCCATTTCCAGTTTGAGGCACAGTCCATTACGGTGGGGACCTCAAGACAGGAACTTAGAACAGCAGGTCACAACACACCCACAATCAAGAGCAGAGAAAAACAAAGGCATGCATGCTCACCAGCTTGTTTGAACCCAGCTCTATTCCTCCGCCTGTCTTAGGTAGGGTTCTATTGCTGTGAAGAGACGCCATGATGATGATTTTCTATTAGTCATTACATCATGGCAGGAAGCATGATGTCACACAGGCAGACAAGGTGCTGGAGAAGAGACAGAGAGTCTTACATCCGGATAGGCAGGCATTGAGAAGAGAGGGCAAGCCACTGGCACTGGCCTGAGCTTCCAAAATCTCAAAGCCCACCCCAGTGACTCGCTTTCCTCACAAGGCCACACCTACTCCAACAAGGTCACATGTCTGAATCCTTTAAAATAAGGCCACTTCCTTTAAGTCAATGGGGGCCATTTTCATTCAAACCACCACACCACTATTTTTTTCTCTGAGATAGGGTTTCTCTGTGTAGCTTTGGAGCCTGTTCTGGAACAAACTCTGTAGACCAGGCTGGTCTTGAACTCACAAAGATCCGCCTTCCTCTGCTTTCTGAGTGCTAGGATTAAAGGTGCGCACCACCACCGCCCGACAACCACGATACCATTCTTACATACTTTAGGATTCCCCTGCCTGGGAATGGGGCCTGGGTCTTCCCACACCAATTAGTTAAGGCAATCTCTCATAGACACAGCCACAGGCTAACCCAATATAGACGCCCCTCACTGGGTCTCTTCCCAGGTTGTATCAAATTGGCAAAGTAACCATCACACCCTGTAAATGATAAAAGTTTGTGTTTTAGGATTGTAGCCAAAGTATCAACAAATACAAAGTTCCAAAAAAGGACATCAAAACAACCAAAGAAGAAGGCTGAGGACTTCAGGCTTGCACTAGGGCTCCTTCCGTGATCAATGTTTCACCCTCTACGCTGTTAGAACAGTAGTATGCTTGGAATGCGAGTACTTGGGCACATCTAATTTAGCTGTGCTTATAAATGAAGATGACGGCCTTGCATGGTGGTGCATGCCCTTAATCTCAGCATCTGAAAGGCAGAAACAAGTGGATCTGAGTTGGAAACCAGCCCGCTGGTCTACAGAGAGTTCCAGGCCAGCCAAGGCTACACACACACACACACACACACACACACACACACACACACAAATGAAGACAATGGGTCAGCAAGATACACATGATGGAAGGAGAGAAGCAACTCCTAAAAGTGTTCTCTGACCTTCACACACACACACACACACAGAGCACACACACACCACAACACCACACACACACACACTTAAGTTTCTTACAACCATGTAAATCAATGGTTTTCAACCCGTGGGTCGAGATCCCTTTGGTCAAACAACCTTTTCACAGGGGTCACATATCAGATATTCTGCATCAGGTATTTACATTACAATTCACAACAGTAGCAAAACTATGATTATGAAGTAGCAACACAATATTTTTGTGATGGGGGTCACCACAGCATGAGGAACTGTATTAAAGGGTCACAGCAGCATTAGGAAGGTTGAGAATCACTGATGTAACTCCTCTGGAGTTCTAAATTCTTTACATTGCTAGAAGAGGGTATTATCCCAGAAATCTGAAGCCCTGGATGTTTTCGATTCTTTTTCTGTTGATGTGATAAAAATGCTCCAACAGAAACAGCTTAAGGGAGAAAGGGGTCGTTGTGGCTTACAGTTCAATAGTGCAGTCCATCACGGAGGTCACAACAAGAGCTCAAAGCATCTCTCCCACCATCAGGACAGTGATGAGCGCGTGCTGCCACTCAGTGCCCCTCTCCATTTACGTCCACTGTAGAGGCCAGGATCCTAGCCAGGGAATAGTGCCACCCACAGTGGGCGGGTCTTCCCGCTTCAGTTAATGCCAACTGTCCAGGGCTCATCAGCCAGGTGAGTCTATGTTCCGTCCGGTAGCCGGTCAGTTTTGGCCATCTCACCACGGCTGTGCCTTTATTACTCTTTAAGTCATTGGTTCTTCCTTTTCAAAAACTTGGCTCAGAATAAGAAAAGGTAAGACATGGGAAGCTGGAGAGATGGCTCAGTGGTTAGGAGCACTAAATGCTCTTCCAGAGGACCTGGGTTCAATTCCCAGAACTCACATGAGAGCTCACAACTGTCTGTAACTATAAGATCTGACACCTTCACACTACATACATGCAGGCAAAACACCAATGCAAATAAAATAAAAATAAATTATTAAAAAAAGAAAGAAAAGGTAAGACCAAGTAGAATTAGATATTTTGTTTTGTCTTATTTCATTGTTTTTTAAGACAAGGTTTCTATATATAGTCCTGGCTGTCCCAGAACTCACTCTGTAGATCAGGCTGACCTCAAACTCAGAGATTCATCTGCCTCTGCCTTCTGAGTGCTGGGATTAATAGTGTGCACCACCACCACCTGGCAGAGCTAGATTTATTATTATTATTATTATTATTATTATTATTATTATTACTATTACTATTACTAATATTATTATGTATATAGTGTTCTGTCTGCGTGTATCCCTGCAAGCCAGAAGAGGGCACCAGATCTCATTGCAGAAGGTTGTGAGTCACCCTTTGGTTGCTGGGAATTGAACTCAGGACCTCTGCAAGAGCAGCCAGTACTCTTAACCACCGAGTCATCTCTCCAGTCCCAGAATTATATCTTTCGAGCATAAGAACTCGGATATTTGGGCCAGCAAGTTGGCTTGGCTGCTAAAGGCACTGTGGTTAAGTTTGATGACCTGAGTTCAACCCCAGGATCCACTTAATGAAGGAAGGAGAGAAGCAACTGGTGTGAGCTATTCTCTGAGCTCTACATGAGTACGGCGGCACGAGTGTGCCAGCACGCACACTTCCCACGTGCACTCATAACCAATTAAATATAAATGAAAAAACGGTGACTTCTGATGTTATGTACCAAACTCTCTAGAATTTCACCTCACGGCTAAACTTAGTGAGTGACCCTCTTGACAGCTTCACAGATATTACTTGGCTAATTAACGTTTGTTGGCTCAGACTGCCACTCCAGACAGACGGCCTGGCAGGAAAAGTCTAAGGGTTTATTTGGTTTTGGTTTTCTGTTTTGTCTCTGAATCTTTTTTATGAGAATGTGTTCATGTGTTCATGCGCGGGCACACACATATGTGGAGGTCAGAGGACAATATTGTGTATATTCCTTCGACAACATCTACCTTGAATTTGAGACAGAGCCACTCACTTGCCTGGAACTTGTCATGTAGTCTCGGCTGCCTGCCTGGTGAACCCCTGTCTCTACTTCTCCAGATGGGATTATAAGCATGCCACTAAGTCCAGCTTGTTTTTAAAGGTTTAATTTTTATTTTTAATTATGAGTACATGTGTGTGAGAGAGTGTGAATTTTGCACACAAGTGCAGTACCCAAGATGGCCAGGAGAGAACTCTAGATCTCCTGGAGGTGTCATAGGCAGTTGTGAGCCACCCGAAGTATGCGCCTGGAACCTCTCTACAAAAGCATACATGCTCTTAACCACTAGGCTATCTCCCACTTACACACACGTACATACACACCTCATACACACAAAAATAAAAATGTGTAATAAAAAGACTCTTAACAAACATATACATCTATTATCATTTCTTATTCATGTGCTTGTGTCTTTTTTTTTGTTTGTTTGTTTGTTTGTTTTTGTTTTTCGAGACAGGGTTTCTCTGTGGTTTTGGAGCCTGTCCTGGAACTAGCTCTTGTAGACCAGGCTGGTCTCGAACTCACAGAGATCTGCCTGCCTCTGCCTCCCAAGTGCTGGGATTAAAGGCATGCGCCACCACCGCCCGGCTTGTGCTTGTGTCTTTGCACGTGAGTGCAGTGCCCACAGAGGCCAGAAGAGGGCGTCGGATCCTCTGGAGCTGGAGTTTAGGGAGCTGTGAGGGTCCCATGTGGGTACTAGGAACCCAACTTGGGTCACCTGCAAGAGCCACAGTCTCTCTTAACCACTAAGCAATATCTTTTGCGCAACATTCTTTTCTCTTAAACGACAGCATACATATGCATCTCAGAGGATAGCTTGCAGGAGCTGGTTCTCCCCTTCAACCACGTGGGTCCCTGGAATTGAACTCAGGTCTTCATCATTAGGGACAAGTGCCTTAACCTGAGGAGCCATTTTGCCAGCCCAAACCCCCTGTGATCTTACATGTAATCTCTTCTAAAATCTTCTATTTAACTAACAATTGCAATCCTGAAAGTAAGCCCCAGCAATAACACAATAAAAACGTTGAGGAACATCACTTAGAGGGACTTGATCTCATCTTCATAATTATGCATCAAACTGTTTATATATCTCAGCAAGCTCATGCGTGGCAGCCTCCACGTATCAAGAAAATGTCATAATGCAATTGCATTTGGATTCCTCCAATGTATTTCAAATAATGTATTTTGATTAACATAAAATATATTTGTATCCTCTTGATTTTTTGTGTCCCTTGGTTACTCAGTAAGAAAATCAATGTAAATTTAATTTCTTTTTCAGAATCTAGTTTAGAAAAAGCTTCTTATCATGATCTTTATAACCAATACAAAAATTTCATCTTGCGGGTGGCACAGCTCAGCTGGTAAACACGCTTGCTATCAGCCTAAGGCTTGGAGTTCAGTCCCTGGAACCTACGTGGTGGGAGCAGAGAACTGACCCCCACATTGTCTTCTACATGGTGGAAGCAGAGAACTGACCCCCACATTGTCCTCTGACCTCTTCATGTCCTCAGGGGCATGTGAGTTCCCCAATATAACATAAATGATTTTAAAATGATGTTCAAATTAAAATTCAAATAGACAGGTTTGCTGGGAAGTTTGGCTTTCTGGATCTTTATGCAACATCAGTGGTACCCCAAACTAAGCAACATTGCCACCCGCACCTCCAACAATTGATGCGGTGAGGTGCCCAAACCATCTCCCTTCCTCAAATGCAGAAATAAAGTTTAAAACAGAATTGGAGCTGGGTGCGTTGGCGCACACCCTTAATCCCGGCACTCAGGAGGCAGAGGCAGGCGAATCTCTGAGTTTGTGGCCAGCCTGGTCTACATGAGAGTTCCAGGGCAGCCAGGGCTACACAGTGACACTCTGTCTCTCCAAGGTGGGGAGCAGGGATAAGATTAAACAAAGTAAAGAAAGAAATAACTCCTAGTCTGGACAGACAGATGCCACTTTGGGCACTGTGGATGAGAAAACCCAGATGGACAAGCCAGGCCGGTGCACTAAAGGTGCCAGCTGAGCCCACAGATGTCCTCACAGACCAAGTAAAGCAACTTGCAAACAAAAGCTGAGCTCCCTTGTCATGTAGCCAAGCGACTCTTCGGTCCAGGCCTCAGTGACAGGCGTCTCCAAGGCCCCTGGCTTGTCTCAAAACATCTTTACAGAACAGTGCCAAGACAAAACAAAACCAGGTCCTGACCCCAGGCATTTACCAGGGACATTCCAGATCGTAACAGCAATCAGTGTGCTTCCAAAATAAGACCACAGCAGTATCCAAAGTTCTGTCCTCTGTCACCGGTGCAGCACCCATGCAGCGCCCATGCAGCACCCATGCAGTTGAACTCTTACTTAGCCACCCTCCTCTGTGTGGAGAAGCAAAACTGTTACCAGACATTGAGGTCTGCTGCCTCAGCTTCCCCATGTTCTAGCAGAAATCAGGAAACAAAAGGATTTAAGAAGTTAATTTCTCTCCATTGTGCCCAGGGCATTCTTATAATCTACAGAAGCCCATAAGACAAAGGCCAGAGGGGCTGGAGAGATGGCTCAGAGGTTAAGAGCATTGCCTGCTCTTCCAAAGGTCCAGAGTTCAATTCCCAGCAACCACATGGTGGTTCACAGCCATCTGTAGAGGGGTCTGGTGCCCTCTTCTGGCCTGCAGGCATACACACAGACAGAATATTGTATACTTAATAAATAAATATTTAAAAAAAAAAAAAAAAAGGCCAGAAGCTGTGTAGACTTAGCTGTGACCCTGTACTGACTGGTTTTGTGTGACAACTTGACACAAGCTAGAGTCATCAGAGAGGAAGGAGCCACAGTTGAGGAAATGTCTCCATGAGATCCAGTTACAAGGCATTTTCTCAATTAGTGATCAATGGCGTACCAGCCATTGTGGGTGGTTCTATCCTGGGCTGTTGGTCCTGGGTTCTATAAGAAAGCAGGCTGAGCAAGCCAGCAAGCAACTCCCCTCTATGCCTCTATGGCCTCTGCATTAGCTCCTGCCTCCAGGTTCCTGCCATGTGTGAGTTCCTGTCCTAACTTTCTTCAGTGATGAACAGCAACGTGGAAGTGAAAGCGGAATAAACCCTTTCCTCCCCAACTCGCCCGTCGGTCATGATGCAGCGGGTGCTTTGTCGCAGCAGTGGAAGCCCTAACGACGACGGCGACACTGTCAGGCTGGTCCTTGCGTCTATGGGATTCGCCCAGCTTCGCTTCGTGGAGATGCTTGGCGGCATGGAGAGCCTGTGGCACTTTACAAATTTCCCTGTTAGAACCTCACACTGCCCCAGGGCCTTTGCCAGCTACCCCCCACCTCCAGAAATTCTCATTGAGAGACTTTCATAGCTCTCCCCTATGCTCGTGTCCCCGTGTCTCTGCACAACTGTCCCTTCCGCCTGGTTCATTCTGTTGCTGTGACGAAAAGAAAAGAACATCCCTAAGAAACCTTTAGCAGAGCCGGGTGGTGGTGGCGCACGCCTTTAATCCCAGCACTTGGGAGGCAGAGGCAGGCGGATCTCTGTGAGTTCGAGACCAGCCTGGTCTACAGAGCTAGTTCCAGGATAGGCTCCAAAACCAAAACCACAGAGAAACCCTGTCTCGAAAACCCCAAAAAAAAAAAAAAAAAAGAAACCTTTAGCAGGCAGATCTCTGTGAGTTCGAGTTCAACCTGGTCTATATAGAAAGTTCCAGTATAGACAGGGATACACAGTGAGATCCTGTCTCAAAACAAAAACCAAAAATCACCCTGACAAAAGTCAGTCAGAGAGAAGGGGTCTTTTTCAGCTCACAACTCCATTACAGCAGGAAGTCGGGGCAGGAGGTGAGGCTGCTCACTACATCCAAAGTCAAGGGCAGAGAGAAAGGAATGTATTTGAGCTCAGCTTCCTCCACTCACACAGTTCAAGACCCATAGGTGAGGAATGATGCCTACTGATTTCAAGGTGGCTCTTTAATTAAGGTCATAAAGGCACCTCCCACCCCCGGCAGGCACAGGCCAGCCTGATCTAGACAGTCCTTCACCGAGACGTTCTTCCTGGTTGGTTCTAGATGGTGTCAAGTTAAAAGCAGCCGTCTCAGTTTTTTTAATCTGCCACTGCTACTCTGTACTTCCTTTGCCTTCCACGTGGCTGCTTCTGGGGGTCTCTTCCACAAACTCGGACATATTAGGGACTCGCTTGCCTGCCGGCCTCATGTTGGCCTCCAAGACAGCTGCACAGATCTTAAGTGAGCTCAAGAGATTCAGAACAGCAAGAGATGTTTCCCAGAACCTCTTGTTTATGTATGTTGCCCAGCTGCGGAGAATGGAAAGAGAACCTCATGAGATTGCGGTTGAAGGACAGACACCCAGAGTCCCTGACAGAGAGTGAGCACCCATGCCAGTCAATCACAGTACATCAATCATAACACCGCTTATTCCAGTTGAGCTGCTCGGTGTCTGACTAGGGTTTCAGTTTTCTTATCTGAGCAATGGGACATGCCTGTCCTTCTTCCCAAATCTCTGTGGACTAGAGGACAAAGTATGATATCCGCCAGTCCAAGGCTAGGTTCAATAAATGTTAGGTCTTCTTGCAGCAGAGACTTGGCCTGAATCCCTCCAAGAGCCCTCTTCCCTCTCACCCCAGAGAGAGAGCCCCCGCTCATGCACCAGGGGAGTGGATATGTGGTTCCAATGAGAATGGCTCCCACAGGCTCCCACATTTGAACTCTTGGTCCCCAGTTGGTGGAACTGTTTGGGAAGGATTAGGAGGTGTGTCCTTATTGGAGGAGGTGTGTCACTGGCATAGAGGGGCTTTGAGGTTTAAAAGTTTAATCCACTCTCAGTTTCTCTCTCTCTCTCTCTCTCTCTCTCTCTCTCTCTCTTTCTCTCTCTCTCTCTCTGTCTCCTGCTCCTGAATCAGGTGTGAGTGCTCAGCTACCTCTCTGGCTCCTCTGGCTCCTGCCTGCTGCCATGCTCCCTACCATGGTGGCCATGGACTCTACCCCTCTGGAATGAGTCCCCAATTTAAATGCTCTCTTTTATAAGTTGCCTTGGTTACGGGGTTTCATCATGACAATAGAGTAAGAAAGCGGGTGTGTGTTTACTTTTGTCCCCTTCACAAGTGGAACTGATGAGCTGGGGCCCCGTTTGATCCTTCCCAGGAAGTATTGAAACCCCTCATTGCGGGACCTTAGTCCAGAGGTTGGATCCTTCTGGATGCCTCTTGGGACTGCTGGGAACTAAACTGTCTTCCCTCTTCTCTGCTTCCTCTTCTTTGGGGGTGGCTGGGTGGGGATGGGGCAAGGTGGGCAGCCAGTGCCCTGAAATTGTGGAGTCATCAGTCCTGGAGTGCCTGTCTCTAGACTTTAGCTCAGTGTATCACAATAAGATAGCAGATCACTCAGTCACCAAGCATGTCTGAGTGACCTTTCCCTGACAACAGGGCTCATGGAGCCATAGGGAACGGCTAGGGGTGCTCACCTGGAGAGCCCAGAGCCACTGCCTGGCCAGTTGCCTCATTCGGAGGGTTGTTTTGTTTTTTGGTTTCTTGAGACAGGTTTCTCTGTATAGCCTTGGCTATCCTGGAACTTGCGTTGTTGACCAGGCTGGTCTCAAACTCACAGAGATCCCTGGGCTCCGGAGTGCTGGGATTAACGGCGTGTGTTGCCGCCACTGCTGCCACCACCACCGACCCGCTGGTCGCCTCATTTTTACCATACCAAGGACTGTGGTACACCTCCCATAAGAGGATCTAGAAACTCCTCAGGTTCCAGTTGTGGAAACTTGGAAGGGCACACCAGTGTGCACGGTGGCACATGCCTGTAATCCCAGCGCTTCAGAGGATGGGGATTCTGAAGTCGTTGTGGGTTTGGGCTAACCTGCACGACTTAAGAGTCTGTCTCAGGACTGAGGAGATGACTCGTCAGTTAAAAGCCTTTATTGTTTTTGAAAGGGACTTGGGTTCCATTCCCCATACCCATTACTGCTCACAACCATCTCCAACTCTAGTTCCTGGGGATCCAGTACCCTCTTCTGGCCTCCATGGGCACCAGGAATGCACTTGGTGCACATGCATGTGTGCAGGCAAAACACCACCACATACAAAATAAGATAAAAATGTTAAAACACTCAGAAAACCAAACCCTTCAAGCTTCTCAAAATTCACCCCGTACCCCTCACCCCTACTCCTTCACCCCAAATCTTTCACTCCCATACCCCTACTCCCTCACCCCAAGCCTTTCACCCCCACACCCCTCACCCCTACTTCCTCACCCCAAGCCTTTCACCCCCACACCCCTCACCCCTAGTTCCTCACCCCAAGCCTTTCACTCCCACATCCCTCACCCCATCCCTTCACTCTACACCCCTGAACACCCATACCCCTCACCCCCCACCCTCTCACATCCACACTCCTGAACACACACACTCCTTACCTATACCTCTTACCCCACTGAGGGTTAGTTAAAAGGATTTGCTGAGGGCCTGAGGAATGGACTGGGCTAGTGTTGCCTCAAACAGGAAGAAGAATGATGCTGCCCAGAAGGTGACCCCAGGTCTCAGCTGCCCTAAGGTGTGTGACTGGAACTGGAACAGAAGGGGATTTCAGCAAAGTTCTAAGCCTGGCACGGGGCAAGTGGGGCTGCTCGGTGCCACGAAGCCTGAAGACCCAAGTCCAGTCCTCAGAACTCACGTGGTGGAAGGCGAGGATTGGCTTCTACACATTCCCTGACGGTGACCATGGCGTGCGCACACAAACACACAATAAATAAATGAAATATGATAATTTAAAAATAAAGCCTGCCAACCCTGGAGTGGAAGCCCCCCCCTCTGGGGACTGAGGCCGCGCGCCCAGCATTTCCTTGGAGAAGCCTCTGTGTCCAGATGTCCCCTGTCTGCAGCAGGCCGACGGATGGGTGAATCTCCATTCAACCTCTGCTCTCCTTCCCGAGGCCGCACGGTCAGAGGACAGTGTTAGGACACAGCCTCGGAAGCGGGGCTTGGCCCGGGAACACGCGGCCCTTTCTCCTCCTACTGCTTGCTCCCCCCAGGATTCCGGCTGCTTCGTGTCTGTGACCAAAAGATTGCAAACTGTCCAGAAGAGGAAACACCATGCATTGCTCTCTTTGAAACTGAAAATGGAGCCATCAGAGAAGCCTTGACTTCCGCTGGGGTCTTAGGGCGTCTGGATCTTTTTTGTAACTCATTTAATGCCCACATGGACCCTCTAAAGCTGTCCCCGATCTTCAGAAGGTGAGCTCAAAACTCAGAGAGGATCAGTAACTTGCCCAAGGTCACACAGCACTTCCTGTGCTAGGCCTGGGTATGGATCGTGATCTCCTCTGTGTCCATGCCCACTTAGCTCTGCTAAGAACACAGAGGCCTCTGACCTCCATCCCGGCTTGTGCTGCTGGCTGCCTGGATGCCTTCTCTTCCACTTTTTGTGGGTGATATGTGCCAGCTATGGGGACAGGTGCTTGATGAGAGCACTCATCAGTTGGGACAGGAAGAGGGCGCCATGCCCTGAGGACAAACGAAGACAGTGCACCTCGTGACTTCAGGGCTGTCAGCCTGGCTAGCTCTGCGGTGAGCAGAGCACTGTGAAGAGGACCTGTGGCTGACAGGGTCTGCTCACAGCACTCGAGAAGCAGAGGGGTGGGAGGTTAGGGGACACAGTGGACCACCCCCTCCAGCCAGACCCCATTTTCCAGTTCCTACCACTTCCAAGAGTCCATCAGTGAATGACTCTATTGATGAGGTCCACAGTCACCTCTGAACCCCACATGGGGGACCACTCTTCAGGGCATAAACCTTTGTGGTGTCCTCACCTCCAAACTAGGCTAGAATGTACTTGAGAGGAAGCCGGGGGAGGTTGGGAGAATGGGGAGAGAGGGAAAGGGAAGGGGAGGGCAGAATGGAAAGGAAGGAGGAGGAGAAGGGAGGGGGTGCTGCGTGGAGTGTCAAGAAGTCAGAGAACTCCCACCTCTCTCATTGAGCACCAGGAAACATAACTAACACCCAGTGCAAAGGGGAGCCTTGGTCTCAGCACATGAGGCCCCAACTAGGGAGCCCTGAGAAGCCCTTGGGAGCTGTGCCCAGTGTCCCTCCTATCAATCTCCTCGGTGCAAAAGTGGCATCCTCCACTCACAAGTGCTAAACAATGAAATGAGAAGACAGAGCCCCCGACTGCCAGAAAAGACAGAGCCCCCCCCCCAACAGCCAAGTCTCTGCTGTTTCATGCTCCTGAGAGAAACAGTTCTGTCTCCCAGCAAATGTTGCTAACGAATGGTGCAAGCCTGCACATCACAGAAAGTGCAGGAGAGGGTGAGGATCATGGAAAACTGGAGGGTGATTTCCCATCCCAAACCACCCCAGCCTCTCAGTTCTAGCCAGACAGGCCCTCATGGCCAGGTTTCCTGACTGAAGAGAGGCCAGAAATAGCGGCTCAAATTCTTTCAAAACACAGGACAGCCAACAACATATATCTGTCTCCTAGTTTGATCCCCGGAGTCCAGCTGTGCCAAGGGCCTGCGTTTCGAAACAATCTGTAGTTGTCTGAGAATCAGCCCCAAGGTACTGCAAGACTAAAGAGAGAGGCAGACGGACCCAGTATGGCAGAGACCTACAGGACCTCAGCTGAAGACACTTAGCAATAGCGAGACCAGGTGGTTTGGCTGCAAAGTCGATCAGGGTGGGGTTCTCTCTCTCTCTCTCTCTCTCTCTCTCTCTCTCTCTCTCTCCCTCTCCCTCTCCCTCTCCCTCTCCCTCTCCCTCCCTCCCTCCCCCCCCCCCCTCTCTCTCTCTCTCTCTCTCTCTCTCTATCTCTCTCTCTCTGGCTTTTCCTTATAATCTGCCGAGAAACTACAAGAAGTAACAAAGGTCTCTCGGGCTCAGTCACAGAGATCAGGACTCTGGTGGCGATGACCCCAGGATTTAATCAAGTTCATGTCTGCCAGTGAAGTAGCTGGGCAGGTCAAAGTGTGCGTGCACAAACCCGACAACTCTAGTTCAATCCCTGGATCTCACAGTGGAAGGAGAAAGCTGACTCCCATGGTTGTCTCCTGAGTCACACGTGGCCATGTGGGTCACACACACCCCACTCCACATAAAATAGAAAAGACAAAGGATAATAATTCATAAGTGCCCACTCCAGGTACTTAAGTCCTCAGCATATGCCAGCCTCTCTGCTGGGAATTTAAAGGAGAAAAGAAAAGTCATCTCCTTTTAGACATAAAGCGAAGGAAACTATCTCACAATTCACAACCACAGAGAACCTAATGAGGACCCTAAGAGAGACACACATGGATCTAAACTACATGGGATGAAGAAATAAAAAAGATCTCCTGAGTAAATTGGGAGCATGGGGACATTGGGAGAGGGTAGAAGGGGAGGGAAGAGGGAGAGAGGGGAGCAGAGCAAAATAAAAAATAAATTAATTAAAAAAAAATAAGAGCCACCTCACTTCAAGTTTCTGTGCAGTAGATGAAGCATGTCTAGGTAAGAAGCCAAAGCAAGAAACGACCTTCCTCTCAAACCCAGGCCTTTCCGTTCTCAGCTGCAGTAGCCTCAGCTGGGGTTGGGAGACAGCGTTCACTGTGTCTCCTTCTACCTCTGAGTGTCCAGGACTGGGGTCCAGGCGGCTGCGTTGCTCCTCACCAGCCCCTCAGGCAGTCTGGAGTAGGGACATGATGCAGCCAGGTCTCAACCTTCTTAACTCCTGCTGTCCTGACAAGAGCCAGCCTGACTGGGAGGACAGAGAAGAGGAGCCACTGCTTCATCCCCCGTCCCCCACGTGCCCCAGAACTGGTTCATTCTCCTGCCCCAGCCTGGGAACCTGCCTTTTTCTTTCTTTCTTTTTTTTTTTTATATTTATTTATTTATTTATTTATTTATTTATTTATTTATTATGTATACAATATTCTGTCTGTGTGTATGCCTGAAGGCCAGAAGAGGGCGCCAGACCTCTTTACAGATGGTTGTGAGCCACCATGTGGTTGCTGGGAATTGAACTCAGGACCTCTGGAAGAGCAGGCAACACTCTTAACCACTGAGCCATCTCTCCAGCCCCGGAACCTGCCTTTTTCTGTGGAAAATGAAGACCAGTCACAGCCATTCTGTGTCCAGAGTTGCTAGAGGGACCCAATAAGATGGTGGGGGACAGGGATGGTGCTGCCTAGCAACACTCTCCTTTCCTCTGTACCAGAGCATCAAAGAATAGAGAAGCAAACAAAACCAGCAGAGAAGGGAGTCCATGGCCGGGCGGTGGTAGTGCACGTCTTTAATCCCAGCACTTGGGAGGCAGAGGCAGGCAGATCTCTGGGCGTTCGAGGCCAGCCTGGTCTACAAGAGCTAGTTCCGGGACGGGCACCAAAGCTACAGAGAAACCCTGTCTCGAAAAAAAAAAAAGAAGGGAGTCCATGGACTTTAGTGTGTGGGTGATGGTTCCCCAAAGCAGCTGAGAGAGGAGAAGTCACATGGGGTGGAAGGTTGGGGGCAGGGGAGGGGGTCAGTGGTGATACCCCAGGAAGCTTTAGGAAAACATTTGCCAGGGGCAGATGCATGCCTTTACTCCCAATAGCTACAGCTAGATCTTTGTGAATCTGAGGCCAGCCTGGTCTATATAGCAAGTTCCAGGCCAGCCTGGTCTACATAGTGAGAGCCTATCTCAAAACAAACTAAACACTTCCTGGGAAGAAGCATTCCCTACTGCTGGAGAAGGAGGGGAGCTAGGAATGGTGCTGGGTGCCTATCGTCCTCGTATTGGGGACGATAGGCAGGAAGATTGTGAGTTTAAGGCCAGCCTTACACAACAAGACCGTGTCTCAAACAAATAAAACAGACCAGTGTCCAAATCATGTTGACATGAAATGTGGGGTGGGTGGGTGTTGTATTGAAGCAGGATATTGATATGTATTCTAGATTGGCCTCAAATTTAGACGTGGGGAGAATCCTTCTGCCTCAGTCTCCCCAGTGCTGGGATCACCATGCCTAGCTGGAAAACTAATCTTAAAGGTTTTAAAACCTTTAAAAACAATCAAGTGACAATTGCATCTGGGAGGGAGCAGAGCAAAGGAGAAGTTTGTGGGCTCAGAGGGAACTTGATAATGGAAAGGTCAAATGAGCACAAGATGGTCACAACAGGACAGGAGGGACGGGTGATGGACAAGAGGGAAGGGTGATGGACAGGAGGGATGGGCTGCATGCTCGTGAACACGCTGCACATTGAGGAAGGAGACAGAGAGCACGGGTGTGGCTGCAACTCAGCGTATTTACGCACTGTCCTGATGGCCTGGAGGGGCTGAGAGGGCAGAATAGCTAGATTCAGTGTTTAAGAAGTACCTAAGGGCCGGGCGGTGGTGGCACACGCCTTTAATCCCAGCACTTGGGAGGCAGAGGCAGGTGGATCTCTGTGAGTTCGAGACCAGCCTGGTCTACAGAGCTAGTTCCAGGACAGGCTCCAAAACCACAGAGAAACCCTGTCTCGAAAAACCAAAAAAAAAAAAAAAAAAAAAAAAAAAAAAAAAGAAGTACCTAAGGGGTTAGAGAGATGGCTCACAGGTTAAAAACCCGGACTGCTCTTGCAGAGGACTCTAGTTCCTTTCCCAGGACCTACATAGGATGACTCGCAACTACCTGGAACTCCAGCTCCAGGGCATCTGATGCCCTTTTCTGGCTTCTACAGGCATTTGCACGCACGTGGTGCATAGACATACACACAGGCACACACACATATACATAAAAATAGTTATAGCTGTTGTTGTTGCTGTATTTCAAGACAGGGTTTCTCCATGCATCTCTGGTTGTCCTGGTCATTTGCAGACCAGGATGGCCTCGACCTTAGAGATCCTCCTGAGTGCAGCCTGACATTAAAAAAAAAAAAAAAAAAAAAAAAAAAAAAAAAAAGTCTGAGTCCAGACATCCAGGGAACAGGGCAGAGTGCAAGGGATGATCAGGAGAGGGGCACACGCTCACAAGTCTCAGCCACGTGACTGAGCATGTGACAGGAGAGGCAAGCCTGAGCACAGGAATGGCTGACCACCTCTGTCCTTCCTTCCCCAATAAAGCCAGCTGGCTGGAGATGAGAGAGAGGCAGATTTTAGGGCGTTAGCCTGCTGCCTTCTCCGAGAGTTGGCTCAGTGAGTGAGGCACAGCTCGAAGACTCGATTCCTGCCTCTGCTCAGCCATCGGCCTCTGAGGTGACAGGCAGTGAGGGCCCTGGTTACAATCACACGCTGGAAAGACCGCCATGGGGGACATGAGAGGAATTAAGACAAATTGCAGTGTGGTGGCTCGTGCTGCCACCATAGCACTTAGGAAGTTGAGGCAGGAGGATGGTTGTGAGTTTGAGGCTAACCTGAGGTACATGGTAAGTTCCAGGCCAGCCTGGGCTATAGAGTGAGACCTTGTCTCAAACAAACAAACAGAGGACAAATTTGGAAGGAGCCTAAATCAGTTCTGCAGGAAATACCATGATGGAAATAGTCATAAGAACGAGAAGAGAAAAATAAGCAGCTGGAGGTAAGAGAGCATTAGCTAGACCAGCAGAATTGGTAAGGCAGGAACAGGGCAGATGACAAGAGATGCACAGCTTGGGTGCTCAAGGAAGCCCAAGACGACTAAGAAGATGGACTACGCAGAGACATGCAGAGTGCACATAACCGCAGTTCCACCCTCACATACAGAAAAAAGACTTAGATTAACTCTCTAGGAACAAACTTAGCAAGAGATGTAACGGACTTGACGTGACCACTGAGGGACACTGGGAGAGATGGAAGGGTTTACCATGGTCATGGACAGGAAGGCTCATAGCTACACAATGTCTATCACCCCCAGGGTGATTCATTGCTAAAGGAATAGAAGTACCAGTGGCCTTTCCACTCCAATTTTAAAAGTAATAATGAAAAATTGCATGAGCAGAAATATCCAGAAAATTCTCTAGAATGAGAACAAGGGTCCCAATGAGCTCCATGGACCACTAGGGCTTCACCAGGAACTGTAAAGTTGATAATGTAAACTCTTTTGCACTGGTATATCAGTAGATTAGTGGGGGGAAATAGCCTAAGAATAAACCCAAGTTTATTCAGAAATTTCCATACAGTAAAAATCAGTATGGCAGATTGTGTTTGTATTTTAAAGATGTATTTGATTTTTAATTCATATACACATATGTATACGTGACAGGGGCACAGGTGTGTACAGGTGAGCACAATGGAACAGTTAACACCAAAAACCACTGACAAAAAGATGTGTTACTCTGTAAGTGGTGTTGGGGCAGCTGAGATATTCTCTAAATTAATTAATTAATTAATGCAAGACACATGCTTCACACTTCTGTTGGAAACATGTTTTCAGAGTCCCACACAGAAACAAGGAACAAAGCAGAAATAACCCAGCAAGGCAATTCCTTTTCACAAAAAGGGTACTACTTCATGACCCAAACCAGACTCGCTGGCAGGCTGGGTCAGAATGACCACGTGGTTTTTATTCTAACATGGTGGTGACTGCGTCTTTTCCCCATTGGCTGGGGTCCAACCCACAGTCCTTCACGGCTGGCGTAATAGAATCTGAACAGAGAAAAAGCGGCAAAGCAGAGGGAGGGTGGGCTGATCTGGGAGCATAGCAGGGTCTCTGCGTAAGCAAGTTTCACCAGGTGAGGAGACTGGAAGACGGGTAAAGAGTCAGGCAGCACTGGTGCACACCTTTAATTCTAGCAGGAGGCAGAAACAGGCAGATCTCTGAGTTCAACACAGAGAAACCCTTTCTGGGGGGAAAAACTGACATAAAAGTTTCTAAAATGATGGGATTTAGGGACTCTTGGCCCTTGGGGTCGGGGACTAGCTAGACAGAAACTAGGGAAGCTGGTGGGGGGGGGCGTGCATACCTATCATCACAGCTTTTTTTTTTTTTTTTTTCCCCGAGACAGGGTTTCTCTATAGCTTTAGTGCCTGTCCCGGAACTAGCTCTTGTAGACCAGGCTGGCCTCGAACTCCCAGAGTTCGAGCCACCACTGCCCGGCTCATCACAGCCTTTATGAAGCTGAGGCAGGTGGACTGTTACTTACCTCGAGGCCAGTCATTAAATTAAATTAAATTAAACTGGATTGGATTAGATTATATTAGACTAGATTAATGTCAGAATAAATAGAGAAGTGCTAGGAATTGTGACAAACACCTTTAATCCCACACTCGGGAGGTAGAGGCAGGCAGATCTCTGTGAGTTTGGGACCAGGCTGGTCTACATAGAGAGTTCCAGGACAGCCAGAGCTACCTTGTAAGACTTTGTCTCAAAGACACAAAACAATAAATAATAGCAGATAGTAACAGAAACCTTCCTAGAGCCATGTACAGTGGCATGAGCCTGTCATCGCAGACTCAGGTGAGACAGGGGTTCAGGAGTTCAAGGTCAACTTCAGCTGCACAGCAGGCTTGAGGCTGTGCAGGGCTTCGTAAGAACCTACTTCACAGAAATCAAAACAGCACAACAACCACCCTGGCAAAAGGGAAGCCTTCTCCATGACCTTGAAAAAGGGGCCCCACAAACTCCGTCACTAGTCTTGATCCAAGCAGTCGCTCCACCTTCCAGCTGAGGAAGCGGAGACTCAGAACGGTGATTCAGGAGCTCACAAGCTCCACGTGACCTAAGCTCCCGTCCTCCTGGGCCAGCACCCGGGTGACCCTGACCTCTGCACAGTCTACACAGCCCCGGCCGTTTGACACATTTGACATTTAAAGAGACTTAAAGAGACATCACCCTGGCGGCGGGAGAGCACTCAGGCTTGGGGGAGCACCAGAAACCAACAGGGGCTCACTGGAAGGAAAAGTCAACCAGAAGACTTAAAAGACACAGGAACTGTTGCTCCCGGGCAGGGAGAAACAGAGCAAGACACCCCCACCCCAACTCCCACCCTGCTCCCCAAACACTTCCAGCTCAGCTGTTTCCTTTGCTGCCATTGGCTCCCCTGGAGGACTAAGTCAGGTTGACTGATCTTGGATGGTATGACACACCCACCCATCAACCCTGATGGACGGCCAAACAAGGAAGAGGGTCAGGAGGGTGTGTGCCCATTTCACAGATGGGAAACATGGAAGCCAGAGAAGCACAGGCCTTGGCAAGTTGGCCACAGAGGTGAGATGTGGGGTCTGGTGTGCACGGAAGCCTGGTCGCCCCTCATAGACAAAGGCTGGTGGAATAAGACACCTCACCCTCACAGTCAGTGGCTGGGTCTGCCCAGAAGAGGCCGCCAGGCGGGGCACAGAAAACCGCCACAGAGTGGCCTCATCCCAGCTGGGGCCTCAGCGGTGAACTGACTCCCTTAAAGCTCTCAGCCCAGCCCTACGGTTTTATAAAGAGACTGTGGCCAGGGGCGATGCCTGTTTTCCCAAGTGCATTTTCCCAACACGTACACACAGTGCTAAGCAAACTAAATATGCCCAGACCTGGAGGCGGCCCAGGCTCTGCTAGTTCATGAGCTCTGGAATGTTCCTCTGTGCACAGAAAAATGAAGGCCCTATTTATACAGCTTTGCTGGGGGGGGGGCGAGCAGGCTTGGATAACAGAGTCCCCAAGTTCAGTCCCGCCACCAGAGTCCCTGCAGAAACTAGCACAGGAACTGGTTGGAGCCCAAGGACCTGGGTTCACATCTCAGCTCTAGCACTAACTGCAGCCTCGGGTAAGAGGCCCGACCTCTCTGGGCCCAGAGAAAGTGAGGTGGGGACAGTTAGACCACAGCCTGGTCTAGAGGGAGTTTCCAGAAGGCTCTGCTGCAGGGCCCGTGGTCATGAACCCCCACCTAGGAGCCACAGAGTCTGGCCAGGCTTTCTCCCCCAGGGCCAGCTTCACTAGGGTGTGAGGGGAGGCAAGCCTCTGTTGGCCCACCTCCTTTCTCTTTAGGGTTCCCAGATGGTGTCTGCCTGATTCCACCTTGGTGACAGAGAAACTGAGTCCCTGAGAGGAAGATGAAGATGAGGAGCACCCAGGGAGCCAGCCTCAGGGCACCTTGGCACTTCACTGGGAGGGACAGTCGTGCTCCGGGCAGCCTTAGCCCAGGGAACTGATTACACAGCCACTTCTTCCTGTCCTGTGCTCCCACTACTGCTGATGGCTTCTGCACGCCTCTCCACTCACATCTCTTGGTCTGTAAAGGCCAAACACTCCCACCTCATTGGCAGCAGAATGGCAACTTGCCAGTTCACGCAGGGAGAGCTCACTGGTCATTTCGGCTTCAGGAAGAGCGGGATCCAGGGCTCTAAGGGCATCGTCCTCCGAATTCATCTCCTCTGCTTCCTGCAAACTGACCCCCGCCCGAGACAGCCTCTGCCACTGTTTTTCCCATGCCTGTGACCTAGTGGTCGGTGAGTTCGTGTCCACATGTGCGGCCACTGAGGCAAACCTTGAAATGATTTTGGCGGGGAGAATGGAAGGTGAGGGCTTGTGGCTTCTCCCAGCCTCAGCCTCCATCAGGTGACTTTCCTTTGTCCATGGGAGAAGCACAGTGGCTATCAGATGAGGAATCTCTTAAGGGCCCTGGAACCAGAAATAGAGCTGTAAGACTGAAGCCAGATACAGGGTCCTGGAAGTTAATGTCAGCTATGAAGTCCCTGTGGTGACAGACCCCTTGTCTGTGTGGCATGTACCAGGGGACACTGTCTGGTCCCAAGAGATGGCTGTCCAGGTGAGTGGTGAAGAGATGTGGACTCGCTGAGGGCCTTGGGTGATGGAGATCACGGAGCCGAAGACACACAGCACAGGTGGTCAGGCCTTCCCCAGGGGCTGTTACTCAGTACTCCCTGACTGGTGCCATCAAGAGGATGGAATGCTGAGGGAGGTCAGGCAGGACCAAGATGGAGGAGCTGGCTGAAGGCTCTCTGTCAGAACAACCGCGCCCCCGCCAGGACACCCCCCACCAGGACACCCCCCACCAGGACACCTCCAGCTCTCTAGGAGCCCCAAGCTAAAGTGTTCGCAGAGGATGCTCTTTTCCTGCCTGTGTGGGCAGCTAGAGGCTTAGAGACAAGAGACAGGATTGGGGTGGGGAAAGCCCCAAGGTCAAAGGTCAGTGGAAAGCGCTCCGAACTCCCAGAATAGTCTGCTCCCTCACTTGGTACCCAGGGCCATCAGAGTGGCCCCACTGCCACTGCAGTCTGTCCCTGGTGGAGGAGTGGAATCCAAAGTATGTTTTGGTTTCCTTAAAGATATTTGGGTATAAAATTATATGTTTCTTTCTCCAGTTTGAATTTTTTTTTCTTTAAGCAGGGAAGTTGGAAGTGAAGGCACAACTAATTCAAAAAATCTTGCCCAGAGGAGACTGTTCTCCTAGACCCTAAAATATGTTGTTTCTACAGGTCCCGAGAATGTGGATGTGATGGGGACAACCCCCCACTTCTGCCCCTGTGTGTCCTCCTGCCTTAGCCAGAGCGGAGTCAAGCAGCTCTGCTCTCCTGGACGGAGTGGCCGCTCTTCTAAGTAAGTCGTGCTGCTCCCGGGTGATGGATGCAGAGAAGGTACCCTCTGGCTGCCACTTCCTGCCACCTCAGATGGATAGCTGCCAGACATGCTCCTCAGATTCGGGTGATTAAAGATGGGCAGGGTCATTTATTAACAGGATCGGGGGAAGTGAGGCGAAGATCGAGACAATACTTTGATACCCTGTACCATGACCCTAATGCCGCCAACACAGACTACAACGAGAAACACTTCGGCAGCCACTCAAACACCAGAGACGATGAGGAACTATTAAATATTGACAGGGGCATGTTAGAGGAAGCTATCAAGAGAGCTAAATGCAGGAAGGCCCCAGGAATGGATGAATCATGGTAGAGAAGTTGGAAGTGGCTACAGTAGGCTCAGGGGCCAAGGCGCTTCTCAGACTCTTCAGAGAGATATGGGAACACAAAGTGATTCCCACGGAATGGAAGCACTCAGCCATAATTCCCATACACAAGAAGAAGGACGAGCTGGACTGCTCAAGTTACAACAGAACTCATGATGGGTACATATTGATACCCACTGCCTGCCAGGCCTGTGGGGGTCTGGGAGCTCCTGGCCTCAGTGCAACCTCCACACCCTCTATGGGACGGATGTTGTTTACCCTCTGGAAGATGAGGAGACTTGGGCCTCTGGAGCCAAACGGTGAAGCCCCCACCTAGGCCACAGCAAGGAGACGGTTGGCAGAGGTGGGTCTGTTTGGCGCACGATGCCACCATACAGTTCATGAACCAGGCAAAGAGCTGGAGATTGAAACACACAAAGACTCACGGACAGAGAGAGACACGGGTCATCCTTGAAATAGGAATGCCCCAACAATGCCCTCTTTATTGTGTTCAGGGGCAGCTTATATAGAGGTAGCCACACCCCAGCCAAACACACCAGAAACCATTCCCCTGCCATCAGGAACTCCTGAGGGTTTCGTGCTCAGAGCAGCTGTAGACACTCAGATCAGGGGAAAACAAGTTGTTTACAAGAAATTCAGGATCTGGGGGTTCACAGCTCCCAACAGGTATGACCAGGCAGTCTGCCTCCTGGGCTTTGGGGAGCTGAAGTATCATTGCCATTTGTCCAGACCCACCTTCCAAGGTCACCTTGTCCCAGGCAGGCTAGCCTCTCTCCCACCACCTGGTCACCTGCTCTGAGAAGACTCCCTTCCTTGGGACCCTTGGGCTCTAGGGTTCCAAGAGGGAGGGAAAGTAGGGTGACATGGGTCACTCTGAGACTAAGGTGGTGACTTAGTCAGTTTTCTCCAGACTCAGTTTCTCAGAATTAGACTCTGGCCATGCATCCATCTATTTCTCCTCTGCCATCCAACCATCCATCCGTCCGTCCATCTCATCATCCATTCATCCATGTCTCCATCCATCCAAACATCCATCCATCCAACCATCCATCCACCCAACCATCAGTTCATCCATCCATTCATCTATCTATCCATCCAACATCTATCCATCTGTTCGTCCATCCATCCATCTATCCACTCATTCATCTTCCCACCCAGCCACACAACCATCCACTGTCTCCTCTATCCTTCCATCCATTCATTTCCCCTCTATCTATAATCCATCTACTCACGTATCTACCATCTACTCGCCTACTCATCTACCAAGCCACCATTTATTCATGCATCTCACAATCTATGTCCATCTATCTTATCTGTCCATTCTCTCATCCATTCTTCCAACCACCATCAACCTATCCATCCATCCACTTGCCCATCTGTCTATCCTCACATCCGTCTGTCCACCTATCCCTCTATCTAGTTACTTTCCCACATTCAGACAGCAGACATTTATTGCAGGCTTGCAATGTGCCTACACTGCACAGGCAGGGGACAGGGTGGGGACTGGGTGGGCTTGTCTGAGTCCTACTCATTCTGCAACTGGGGCTTCAGGACAAAGATTCTAACATGCCATGTCTGATGACACCCCTCGGTTACAGACATCTTGGAAAAGCAACAGGAAGGAAATTCTAGAATGTCTTAGGGTTTCTATTGCTGTGAAGAGACACCATGACCACGGCAACTCTTATTTAAAAAAAAAAACCAAAAACATAAAAAAGTCATTTAATTGGTGCTTGCTTACAACTTCAGAGGTTTAGTCCATTATCAACATGGTGGGACATGGCAACATACAAGCAGATGTGGTGCTGGAGAAGGAGCTGAGAGTTCTACATCTTGATCCACAGGCAACAGGAAATGAACTGTATCACTGGGTGTAGCTTGAGCATAGGAGACCTCAAAGCCCACCCCCATGGTGACACACTTCCTCCAACAAGGCCACACCCACTCCAACAAAACCACACCTCCTAATAGTGCCACTTTCTATGGTGGCCATTTTCATTCAAATCACCACACAGAGGCTGGAAAGCAGGAGTCTTGCCCAGCTCCCGGGTACTGAGTGGGGCTTTCCATTTAAATAGAGAGAGAATAGGGGTGGCAGGGACACTGAACTAAACAGACTTAATGACACAGGTTCCAATGATCTCTGGTTCTGCATGATCCCCCAGAGTTCCTGTCACTATGGGAACAAGGCACTCCCCATCAGATATTGCTTCTGCTTGGAGGGGATCTCATCCTGGGATTATCTGTCTGTCAGCCTTCACATTCTTGGAACCAGATGTGACCACAGGTTTAAGACAAGAATGGAGCCCCCAAATGTCTCTCGGGTCTGGAGAAGGACACAAAGCCTGACTATAGGGAGCCTCGGAGATGTTTATCTTTGCCCCTTCGGCCTCAAAGGGGATGAGAGAGGTCAGCTGCCAGTAGTTTTTAGACAAACAGTCCACTGTGACTCACAGTTCTTCAGAAATGTGTCTGGGCAGAGAGGCAATGGTACGCGGATAGGCAAGAGCCCGGCTTTATCATGTTCTTAAGTCCCTTGGGGCCCAGGTGGGCAGCTTCCAGCTCCTCTGGGGCTGATGCTTCCTCCACTGCTTGGAAGAACCTCTCCTGGGGGCAGGGCTGGCTGTGGGTGGGGGGATTAGGATTCAGGGGCATCTGTTCACTAGCGCCTATGCTGCTTAGGAGAAGTGGGAATCTGGGGCTATGACTGAGGTTGGGGCCAAGCTGAGGCCAAGCTGGTCTGGGTTGTTTGGAAGTGCTGTGGGTTCAACTTCCCTCTGGGAGGTTCCTGCTGGTGCTGTGTCTGTCCGGGGGCTGGAGTAGGTGCAAGTGATGGTGGGGGCTGTGTGTGTAGGGGGGTGGGGAGGTTCACAGAGGACTGCTGGGAAGACAGAGCACTACTGTCTGGGTCCTGGCCTGAAGCCTATGACTCCCCAGGGCTGGGCTCCAGGCCCTGCTATCTCCATGCCTCCTCCCACACTCGCAGGTATCCCAGTCGACTGCAGTCAGCCAGAGGACAGAGGATTTCGTCAGCCAGAAACCTCTGCTGCCATGAGAAATAGTTACCACCACCAACATGACCACGCGGACATAGGAGGGGCCACATCAGCTCCAGCCTCAACCTGGTGGCTTCTCTGTTTCCAGCCCCATCTCATCTCACCCTGTCCTGTCTGCTCCTTGTCAGTCAGCCCAGGTTTTATGCTCATTCTATAAGGGTCACTCAGCTCTGGGAGCCACCACAACAGAGCTTTGTCTTTCTGTTCAGGGGCCATGGACTAGCCAGAGTCAGTACTCAAGAAATCAGGGCCAAAGAGCCAGGGGCAACTTGGTCAGATGCAGACCCCACCCTGGATGTGTGCCCCCTCCCTGACCACCACATGTTCTCGCTGAGCCTCTGCTTGTCACTTGAGTAGTGACCAGGTCAGGCTTGTCACTGGGTCCCATGTGTACTTGACATTCAAGGGAGCAGGATATGGTGGTACACCATATTTGGAAGGCTGAGACAAGAGGATTATTTCGAGTTCAAAGCCAGCCTGGATAGCATAGCAAGACCCTATCTCGAAAAGAAGAAGGAGGAGGAGGAGGAGGAGGAGGAGGAGGAGGAGGAGGAGGAGGAGGAGGAGGAGGAGGAGGAAAAGAAAGGAATGTGCCGGGTGTGGTGGCACACGCCCTTAATCCCAACAAAGCAGAGGCAGACAGATCTCTGTGATCTCTGTGAGTTCGAGGACAGCCTGGTCTACTTAGCAGGTTCCAGGATGGCCAGGGATACATGAGACAGAGTCTCAAAAACAACAACAACAAAATAATAGTAACAAGATGAAAGAGCTGGAGAAAGAAAGGAAGAAAAAAGATATAAGACAAGATGGCGTGGTGGGTGGGACCTGGTGACCCAAGTTTAATCCCCAGATCCCACATGGTAGTGCGAGTAAAGCAGCTCTCGAGGGCTGTCCTCTGAGTGACGGCCACGTGTGAAATGTGTGGTGTGCCCACACACAGGGGTTGCAGTCCCAGGGAACAAAAGAGGAAGAGAAGGGTCTCCGCTGGAGGGAACCTCAGAGTCCAGAGCTGAAAACTTAGCTTGTAAGAGCCCAGGCGGGAGCCAGCAATGACCACAGAAACTGGGCGGAGACTTGGCAGCGGCTCCCCAAGCCTGGTCACCCACAAGGCCAGCTCTTTCAATTTCTCAGAAGCCAGGAATCTTGAGCTTCCAGCTTTCTTTAATTCTGAGGGTTGACAATCAACTTAGGAGATTTAAACACATCTGTTAGAAGGATGAAGCTGTCAGCTGTTCATTTGACGCCCCCCCCCCCCACTAACCTACGCACTCAAGGCAGAGGGAGATAGTGGTCCAGAGATGGGGAGCCATCAGCCCCAGGCCATGGAACACAGGAAGGGAGGAGACATGGTGACCTCTCTCCTTGGGCCACAGACAACCGCCCAGGCTTGGAATGGCTATCCTTTGGCCTTCAAGGCCTCAGCCTCACCCTCCAGGCCTGGCAGCTAGTGCTAAGGGCCATGTGGTCCTGACCAGGGTGCTGCAACCTCTTCCTCTCTGACCTGCCCTGCCTTGACAGATGGCAAGTGTGGGATATCCGCCAGAGAGGATGACTCGGACACTGGTGTAAGCCAATAGAAGGTCTTTATTAGCGGGCCAGCAACTACACTGAGGGTTTGGAGCCCAGGGTAGCCCCGAGCCTTTCTTGGGGTGAGCCTTACACAAACACCACATTCTGTGTTGATATACTTCACTTTCCCATGAGCATGGATTTTGATGGATTGCGCCTTTGTTTCAGTCTTGGCAGGTGGTGCTGTCTACAGGCTGTGTTTTACAGCCCGAATGGTATTTCCATCACAGAGTCAGTTGTGCTAAGTCTGGGGTCTGGTACCCTGAGATCAAAAGAAAGGCTTCAAGAAGGAACCTCCCTAGGAGGCAAGACCCAGGGAGTGGTAGTGAGGAAGGGCTCGTGTCTCTCCAGTCCTGTGTGGTGTCCTTCTTGTCCTGCTTCTGACTCTTGTGCTTCCTGTTATAACTCTGGAGTTCCCTGGCTGATGAGAACAATACCCCAGCCTAAGGCCATCTGCACAGCCACCTAAATTCCACCTGTAACTTTTGCCTTCTTTCCTACAGCCAACCAGAGTCAGAGGTCCATCGAGAGCGATGGACCCTGGAGAGTGTGACATCATTCTGCAACTACACGAGAGTGAACACACACACGAGGGCACCTGTGGCCCAAGTGGCATCCTCAGGAAGATGTGCTGGCTCTGCCTGGTGCCCGGCGTGGTTGCTGGCTTTGTGGCTGAGCTCAAGGGTGACAGAGAGAATGTGGTGACTGAAGGAGGCAGGGCAGGAAAAATTACTCAGACACATCAGGCATCTCAGCAAACCAAAGAAGAAACATGGAGGCTGGCAGGGACCTCCATGCCAAGGGCCAGGACCGGTACCAACAGCCTCTTTCTCCATTACACAGGATACACCTTGGGGGGCTGTGCATCCCAGAGAGCAGGCTGGAGGAGTGGGCAGCCTTGCCAGATCAGGTGATGGGTAGCTCTTAGCCCAGCCCCAGGCGCAGGGCAAGGTTAGTTTATGGCAGCCAGCGTGAGGCTGCTCCCTCCTTCCCTGCTCTCTTCCCAGCTTTGGCGTCACAGCAGACAGGCTCCAACCCAGGTTTCCTCACGGCTGAAAAATGTTCTGGCTGGGAGGATATGAGCAGGAGGGCTCGGAAAGGAAACAGAACTAAAGGGCTTTTGGCCTCAGAGCAGGCGCTGGCCCACAGAGGTCAGGGAACAGGAGGGCTCCAGACAACATTCGAGAGCACTGTGGCTTATGGGCAGAGCCAAGGCCTGGGTACCAAGGATGAAGGAGAAAGCAAAATGAGAGATCAAAAAACAGGGCCAGCGAGATGGCACAGCAGTAAAGGAGCTGCTGCCAAGCCTGATGACCTGAGGTCAGTGTCTGGGACTCAGGGTAGAAGAGAACCAGTTCCTATGAGCTATTTTCTAACCTCCACACACACTCATAAACACACACACAGAGGCACACACACTCACACACAGAACACAGACACATACAGCACACACAGAACACATACACACATGGTACACACACTCACACACATGGTACGCACACACACAGACACACAGTATACACACACACAGAGGCATGTAGAACACAGGCTCATACATACATACACAGACACACAAAACACAGACACACACATACATACAAAGAACACAGACACACATGCATATTTACACACACAGACACAGATACACACACACACACACACAGAGCTTCCTGATGAAGTCGATACCCACGTACAAGGCTCTGTCTCTGGAAAACGTCATGTGGACTTTTTGTTGTTGTTGTTGCAGTGTGGAGGTCAAAGCCAGGGCCTTGCGCATGCCTGATAAGTGCTCTGTCACCGAACCTCCCCTGCTCTCCCCACCTCTCCTAGTCCTTCAGGGTGTCTCCTCTCTCCCAGCCTCCTTGCTCTGCCCTCATTACCCTCCCAGCCACACAGCTGGGTCTGAAGTTACAATCAGATCCACCCTTAGCCTGCTCTGAGGCAAGCAGAGATGGAGCGAGAGGGGCACCTAAGGTACTGGTGTCAAATGGATCCCCTCTGGAGGTCTTGTCCCTATCAGCCCTCTCCCTGGCCAGGGCTTGGGGTTCTGTCCCCTCAGTGGCCACCTTGGCCTTCCAGAAATTTCCAGAGTCTAGAATAAGCTTTGAGACCCCCAACTCCACCCAAACCTCAACTCTATCTGCCAAACCAGCGTCCCCAGGTCACCTCTGAACCTCGCCCACCCCGTCCCCACTGTCCCGCTCCTCCGCGCACCTCCTACATGGCCACGATCCACCTCCCCTTCCAGCCTATTCTCGCAGCTTTTGGCTGCCTTGGGGCCCAGAGCCTGGATGTCACCTGGGACCGGTCTCTAGCTTGGAGCCCACATCCGTTGCAGCCTCTCTGCTTGCCTCATGCCCAGTACCATGGGCCTAGAACAGGTCTGGTGCTTACAGAAAAGACTCAAGCCCTCTCCGGGCAGGGGAGGCCACTCAGGACAGATGAGTAAGCGGTGCTGTGATTTGAAAGCGTAATTGCCACCGTGTGCCCATGTATGGAACCCTTGGTCCCCAGCCGATGGCACAGACCTGGGAGGGTACGGAACTTTGGGAAACCATAACCTGACTGGCAGGCGCTGAAGGTCAGAGCCCTATCCTGCTTCCAGTCCTGATCCACCTGAGCACCCACACCACAGGCGCCACCAGCACAAACCCAGCTGCCCTGCAGCCACGCCTTCCGCCAAGATGGGCTGTGGCTCCTGTGCCAACAGGTCCTTCCTCCCTTGCTCCTTATCACAGGTGGGGACCTGGCAGCCCCTGGGGCAGGAAAAGCACACAGCGCATGTGGACTCGGTAAGAGCTGATGGCAGGAGGAGAAAAGCCAAGGTCTGACGGGCATCAAGCGAGTCTTGAGGCAAAGCCGGGAGCAACCGAATGTGGGCATCTTGGATGGGTGTCCCTGAGCCCTAAGGCATTCAGGCAGGAGAGCATCCCAGCAAGTGTTCTCCTCTATACGTCCCACCCTGGGCTGTCTGCTCAGCCTCTGGGATCCAGGATGGTCCTGTGTGTCCCCCTCACTGTATCACACCCACAAATATTTGTCAAGCAGGCACAGGGAATGTCTCCCTTTCTCCTCGGTGTGGGGAATACTTTTTTTTTTTTAGTTATAAAACTGATTGGTCCATTAGCTCAGGCTTCTTATTAACTCTTATAACTTATATTAACCCATTATTCTTATCTGTGTTAGCCACGTAGCTTGGTACCTTATTCAGTGAGGCAGTCACATCTTGCTTCTTCTGTGGCCGGGCCAGGACTGCAGATAAATGGGCTTTCTTTTCCCCAGAATTCTCCTGTTTTCATTGACCCGCCTCTACTTCCTGTCTGGTTGTCCCGCCTATACTTCCTGCCTGACTACTGGCCAATTAGTGTTTATTTAAAATATAATTGACAGAATACAGACCATTGTCCCACACCATTTCCTCCTCTTTAAAAAAAAAAAAAAAAAAAAAGAACAAGAATTCTGAATCTAATATCCTTTGTTTAGCTTTTCTCCTGAACCATAACAACTTGTAACCAACATTCTAAACAAAGGAAAATATCCATAGTTCATTTTGGGGAAATGTGGGTATAGTTTTCCAGGCTACTTCCTGCTGGTTGGAAGCACTGATAATCTTATGGAGACCTAAAGAAAATTTAGAATTATGATCAAGTCCTTGACTGGAGTATCCTGTGAGGCTTGATCATCTCAGGCAGCAGTCTTGAATCTGTTCTGGATGTAAAACTCAGACATCTATGCCATCTGTTCCTACCAGAGATTTCTCAGGTGGTCTTTCTTGATCAAACTTCATTTTTCTTAACTCAGAATGAATCCACAGCTTCTCATTTCCTGTGGAAACAAAAGCAAAACTTCTTCTCCAAAGTAACATACCTTTTGATTTCAATTTTGAAGTCAAGGTATTTTCAAAATACCTATCTTGGATTAATTCAGCAGCATTTATAAACAAATATCTTTTAGCAGCTGTTGTTCCTTCCTCAGAATTCAAACAATTCAATGAGAACATAATAATATACAGTATCCAGATTCTCTGTGTATTTGTAATCTTTACATGGCTTTATTTTAGCCTCTATTTCTTTTATTTTTAACTTTTAATTTTTGGCTTTTTGAGACAGGTTCTCTGTATATCTTTGGCTGTCCTGGAACTCCCTCTGTAGACCAGGCTGTCCTTGAACTCATAGAGATCCACCTGCCTCTGCCTCCAAAGTGCTGGGAATAAAAGTGTGCACCACCACACAGAGATCTGTCTGCCTTTGCCTTCCAAGCATTGGGGTTAAAGGCATGTGCCACCACACTCAACTACTCTCTTTTTTCTCTTTTCTTTTAAGGATTTTATGCTTTTTTTCCTCCGAAGCCTGCATATATTTTTAACACACTGTATACCATTTAGAGGTTTTCTTCATCTTTGAATCTCTCTTTACTGTATATCTCTCTTTTTCTGACCACATGAGTCTTTAATTTGCTAAGCAATATGGAGAGGATTAAAGCCGTGGCTTTGACGGCTGGATCCAACCCATTCCTTAGCTTTCTGGGATTCCAGCCTCATGGCGGAGGTACCAGCTGTAGCCATGTTTATTGCCACAACTCTACAGCGTTTCAAGGTTCCTGCCAGCAAGCAAGCTGCAACAGTGTGCTCACAAACCACACTCAAGTGCTCTGTAGCCAGACCTCTTGCCTGAAGGAGTCAGAGTTTGCGCTGGCAGGACAGCCCGGAAAGCTGACATTTTAAAATGGCGAGGCTTTTTTCCTGCTATAGCTGAAAACTAAAAAGCATGAGGTCAGCTTTTCATCAACACCATTTAAGTGTTTCATGGCAGGGCCTCTTAAAAGAGCTGCAAGGTTTTGCAGCTAAAGCCAAGTCAGGAAGCCTCTCTTAAATGAGACACATTTGCCTCTAGCAAGCAGAGCCCACCTGAGAAAATGCTGCTATCAATAAGCTATGCTTAACTCTATTCTTTTTTTGTCTAGAATAACTTCCCAATCTCTCTCAGGCTTTTAAGTAGATTTGGTCAGCCCCACATTGTTGTCTGAGGTTTTCTGTCCTGCCCGGTTCCCACAGTTGTTAAGTCCCAAAGAAATCACGCAGAGGTCTACATTAACTATAAACTGATTGGCCTAGTATCTCAGACTTCTTATTAACTCTTACAACTTAAATTAGTCATTATTCTTGTCTATGCTAGCCACGTGTCTCGGTACCTTATTCAGTGAGGCAGTCACATCTTGCTTCTTCTGTGGCTGGACCAGGACTCAGGAATACTTTTTAAAATCTTTCTTAAAACAAATACTGTCAGCCTGGCAGTGGTGGCACATGCCTTTAATCCCAGCAGTTGGGAGGCAGAGACAGGTAGATCTCTGAGTTCAAAGCCAGCCTTGTCTATAGAGTGAGTTCCAGAACAACCAGGGCTACACAAAGAAACCCTGTCTTGGAGAAAAGAAGAGGAAGAAGAAGAAGGAGGAGGAAGAGGAGGAGGAGGAGGAAGAGGAGAAGAAAGAAAGGTAGGAAGGAAGGAAGGAAGGAAGGAAGGAAGGAAGGAAGAAAGAAAGAAAGAAAGAAAGAAAGAAAGAAAGAAAGAAAGAAAGAAGCTAAATAAACTAAAAAACCAAAACCCTACTCTGCTGCCCCTGCTGCCCCTTTCCAACTATGCATCCATGTTGCACTGAGGTCAAGCCACAATTTTTGGTGCTATCTCTGGAACAGCTGTCATGGGGCCCTTTCAGGATGACTCTGAGTCCAGATGGTAGAGAAATGATTGGTAGGGTCATCACCCTTTGAGGCTGCAGACACCATTCAGGGCCCATATGTTCACGTCCTGACACACTCAGTGAAGGACACAGAAACTCCCTGCAGCTTCGGGAAAACCCCAAGCTGGTCCAGACAGTGCCTCGTCCCCATGGGAGTGGGTGGTAGAATGGCCTGTAATTTCAGCCCTCCCTTGTCCCTGAAAGTATTTCCCATGTGACATGGGTTTTCAAGCCCTGCCCAGGAAAGAGTTGGTGGCACAGGGAATGGCTCGCTGTACAAAAGAAACACAAATAAAAAGAAACCGAGCCTTCTAATAGACACCCAAGGCTCCGGAGGCCAGGCTGAGCACCAGCTGTATACCCTGCCTCAAGAGGTCTCTGGGTGAGTGCATGCCTGTAATCCCGGCCTCCTAAAAGATGCCCAAGGCTCTGGAGGTCAGCCTAAGCACCAGCTGTATACCCTGAGGCCGGGGGCATTCTAGGTCACACAAGCCAGGGAGTTACCGATGGGATGTTGTTTTATCTGGCAGCTCACAGCCTGTGGAGGACACAGCATCATATCACTGGGTTACTTTCCTTCCACCCTCTGGCAGGGCTCTGTCATGGGACAGACAGCCCAGCATCTAGAGCCTGCAGGAATGAATGTTCTTCAACCCCTGGGGCACTGATTTTCGCACCCCTGGAGATGGCCGCCTAAGCACAAGATTAAACTATACGACAGCGCCCTCTCTTGGTCGCAAGTGGTACTTCTCTTCCTTTGATGGGCAGGCACACTCAGCCTCCCCTGAAGGATCCAAAGCAAACGTTTAAGACAGTCACACTGTTATCCCGAAGCACGGAAGCTGACTCCACATTCCTACTAGGAAGTGGTGGGACAACCCTACCTCTGGCTAGTGACCACCCTTGTCCAGACTTGTCCCTGACTAGCAGGGATGGCCATGGGGTCATCTTTTTTAGCACACGATGTAGGCCACAGTGAAGGGAACAATATTTGTGGGAGAAGTGAGCGCTCTGTGCAGGGAAGAAGGCCAATAGAGGCCCCCACGTCAGGTGACTTGGGGGTGAGACATAAAGAGAGCTTGGGCCCTGGAGGCCAGAGGCAGGCAACTGCTCTCCCTGGGCTGAGTCCCTGCAGCCACCGAGAAACCACAGGGTCCATTCGCCCCCTGCTGGCCAATATGCAGAATGACAGCCTGGCCTGGCTCCCTCTGAGAGCTCCGCAGCACAGCCTCACCACCAGCACTTACTGGGCACCTACTGCGTTCAGGGGAGGGGGGACCAGACTGAACACAGCTCTCCCCTGAAGGGACTAGAGGTGGAGAAGAAGGAAGCTGGGCATGGTGACTGAAGTAAGATACTGGTCTTATTAAGTACTGTTCTAGAGAAGTCTGTTCTAGAGAAGTTCTGTTCTAGAGAAGTCAGAAACTGTCCTGGTGCCTGGTACACTGTACACATTTGCTGAGAACCCGCTATGTGCTGGGCCTGGGCTTAGCTGGGCATACACACGGGCTACTATATACCTAGGACTCACAGAATTTGAGCTGGGAACAGTTTTTAAATGTTTGTTTTCGTGTGTGTGCGTGCCACATGTGTGAAGGCACCCTTGGAGGTAAGAAGAAAGCTTTGGATCACCTACAGCTACTGAGCGCAATGTGGGTGCTGGGAATCAAACTCAGGTCCTCTGGAAGAGCAGCAGGTGCCCCCCCTTGTTGTGTGTGTATGTGTGCGTGTGTGTTGTTGCTTGTTTGTTTGTGACAGGGTTTCTTTGTGTAGTTCTGGCCGTCCTTGAACTCCCTCTGTAGACCAGGCTGGCCTTGAACTCACAGAGATCTGCCTGCCTCTTGTCTTCCAAGTGCTGGGATCAAAGGCATGTGCCACCAGCCCCTAGCTCAGCAAGTGTTCTTATAAAACCACTGAGCCTCCTCTCCAGTCATGATGGGGACTATTCCTACAGCTAAGGCCCAGAGAGATTTTAACCTGCAGGTGGTAGGGGTGGGACTAGGAAGCACAGTGTAAGGGTGGGCTCTGACCTCTCACAACCCCCCACCGAGACTGCACTGTCATTCACCCACGTACAGAACAAACGTTTGATGGGTTCCAACAATGTGGCCGGCACTGTCCTGTGTACTGTCTGAGGTGTCATCGGCAATAACAGGGACAGCAATGACCTCAAGAGGAGATGGGTGAGGGAGTGTGTGGCACTTGGTGATCCTGCTATAAGGCAAGGTAGAGGCCAGGGCGAGGTGTGACAGACACCTGTGATCCCAGCACTCATGAGGCAGAGGCAGGAGGATAGAGCATTCAAAGCCAGCCTTAATTGGAGGTGCCCTAGGGAACTAAAGTGTGTCGGAGACAGGTGCACTGTCTCAAGGAAGAGGGGGCTGGGGAGACGGCTCGTCAGTAAAACACCTGGCAACGTAAACACAAAAGCCTGAGCTTGATTCCTGGCACCCACATAAAAAGCCGAGTATGGTAGTGTGCACCCCAGTACTACAAGAGGCTCCCGGGGGTGGGGGGCTGGAAAGATGGCTGAGTGGTTAAGAGTAACTACTGTTCTTCCAGGGGACCCAGGTTCAATTCCCAGCACCCACATGTCAGCTTGTAACTGTCTTTAACTCCAGTTCCATGGGACCCATTAGCAAAACACCAATGCACATAAAAACAAACAAACAAATAAATAAAATAAAAGAGCCTCCCAAGAGTGCACTGGCCACACAGCTTAGTCTAACCCGAGTTCCAGGCTTCTGGTGTCATGAAGAGGCCAAGGTGGAGGGGGACCCTATGACATGATGAGAGGAGCTTGTCTTTGGGGGAAACTGAGTCACATTCTGATTGTATCTTGAGAGTAGGTGAAACACAGTGGGTAAATAATCAGGTATATTGGGGGCACAGAGGTCCTTGCGTTCACAGGTAAGTGCTAGGGGAACCACAATGTTAAACAGGCAGGATTATCTCTTCAGAAAATTTTTTGCCGGGCAGTGGTGGCACACACCTTTAATCCCAGCACTCGGAAGCAGGGGCAGGTGGATCTCTGTGAGTTTGAGGCCAGCCTGGTCTACAAAAGCTAGTTCCAGGACAGTCAGGGCTGTTACACAGAGAAACTCTGTCCCCCCCCCCAAAAAAAAATGTATAACCTGTTTTCCACCCAGAAGGCTGGGAATGGACATTTAATCTTGCAGCTTCCTAAGACACTTTCCTGCTGGGTCAGACCCCTCTCCAGAGGTGACTCTCTCCAGTACCTGATGCCTTCCTCAGCACTTCATAGTGAGTGGGTAAACACCTGTATTGTAAGGCCTTCTTACAATGTCGCTGGCAGCACCCCTAGTGAGTCAGCTGTTTAACAGGTTGTGAGACAAACTGAGGACAGTCCTTGCCTGTCACAGATATTGGCAGTGCAAGGACGCGGGCAGTTGACCTGATCTGGGGAGACTAGATTGCAAACCACATATAGCTGCTGGTCAAAAGCCTTCATAGTGAGCAAGCCAAGAAGGTTGAATACAGGGGCCTGTTAGAGACTGCAGGAAGAGACTCAGGGACCCTCCCGGCACATACCACTGCCTCAGTCAGCAAAACAATTGGTGGTAAATAAGAATAGAGTGAGAATTCTCAGAGCATCCAGCTTCCTCACATGGGGAAGACAAGCAGGGACCAGGTCACCTGGACACCGAGGGCAGCTAGACAGCTGTGAGGGCCACATCAAGCCGGCTGAATGCCTTGAGCCATGTCAGGCTTCTCTTAAGCCTTCCCCTACCATGGTGTGAGAATAGACCAGTCCTTCCTGGCCTCGAGTACACACCTGCAGAGGTCAGTTTTTGTGGAATACTCTCTTTTGGATACTGTGAAGATTTGTCACTCAGATCAGTTTACTAAAAAGCTGAATGGCCAAGAGTTAGGCCGACTTTTGGGGCAGAGAGGATGCTGGGAAAAAGAAGGGTAGAGTCACGTGGAGACACAGAAGAAGAAGAAAAGTAGAATGGACAGAACTTAGACAGGTGAATGAGCCTTGGGCCAGCACACACTGTAGCAAGGATCAGAAAAACCCAGAGACAGAAAGTGGGCCTCAACCCAAAACCCAGAAAACCAAAGCAACCAAACCACTACAGAAGTCTCACGACTACCAAGGCTGAGCAACCGTGAACTAAGCACACTGAGCCTCTCTGTCCTCTCGTTTTATATTCCCTCTAGTGCTGGGAGGAAAGGCGTGACTCCCCAGTGCTGGGATTAAAGTCTAGTCTGCCACCACCTGGATTTCTCTCTGCATTAATCTTGTGTAGCGCAGGGCAGCTTCAAACTCACAGAGATCCATCGGCCTCTGGTTCCCAAATCCTGCCATTATAGGCTTGTGTCCAAACTACCTGACTTCTAGTGGCTTTAGCTTTAACTCTGGTGTTTGGGCAAGAATTATTATTAAAATGTAAATAATATACCAATACAACATACTGATGAAGGAAGGTCATTGGTTAACTAATAAAGAAACTGCCTTGGCCCATTTGATTGGCCAGCCTTTAGGTGGGTGGAGTAAACAGAACAAAATGCTGGGAGAAAAGAGGAAGTGAGCTCATACACCTTAGCGCTCTTCTCTGGGGCAGACGCCATGCCGCTGTGCTCCAGAGCAGACGCGATGAAGCTCGGACCCAGGATGGACGTAGGCTAGAATCTTTCTGGTAAGCGCACCTCAAGGTGCTACACACATGAATAGAAATGGGCCAGGCAGTGTTTAAAAAAATACAGTTTGTGTGTTGTTATTTCGGGTATAAAGCTAACCATGCGGGAGCCGGGCTATGGGAAGAGGCCTGCAGCTCCCACTATAACATACTTTCATAGAAATTGTTTAAGTTCCAAGAGCTAGGTAAAAGTAGGCATAAAGAATTGCCTGAGATTTCATACTTAATAAGTCTCAGGTCACGATTTCGGGGCAGTCAGGTGTGATGTATTCACAGCAATGGTCACTGAGAATCAGCCTTGAAGGACTGGTGTAGTTCAGTGTCGTGGTCACCGTGGTAGTTACTGTGATAGCCAACCTTGTGGACTGCTGAAGATGACACTCATGGTCACAGTGGTGGTCAGTGTGATAGTCAGCCTTGATGGACAGCTATCGTTCACTGCCATGGTCGCCATGGTGGTCAAGGCGATAGTCAGGTTTGAAGGAATGCTGTAGTTCCCTGTCAGGGTCAGAATGGTGGTCGCTGTGATAATCAGTCTTGATGAACTGCTGCAAAAAATTGACATGGCCATCATGGTGGTCCCTGAGATAGTAAGCCGTGACAAACAACTGAAGCAGACTGTCATGGTGACCATTCTGATCACTACAATAGCCTCGATGAGCTGCTGTAATTTATCAACACCGTCCACATGGTGGTCACAGTGAGAGTCCAACTTGAGGGACAGCTTTCATTCACTGTCCTGGTCACCATGAGAGATACTAGAATAGTAAACATTGATGGACAGCTGAAGTTCACTCTTACGGTCACCATGGTGGCCAATGCAATAGTCAGTCCCGATGGACAGCTGTTGTTCACAGTGATCGCACTAATGTAATCAGAAGGATCATCTGTTGTGATGGTCATATTTTCTTAAGTTTTAATAATCAGTAATAGCAGACACCGTGAAGCTTCTGGAGAAGAATGTGAAGAGACAAGTTTGTAGATGAAATCCAGACCTTAATCACCTCCACAAAACCAAGTTTGAAGCAAAAACCAAGGAGTCTTATTTGCTAATTAACTCAGATCTCTCTGTCCACTTGAAGCAATAGCTGCAGTGCCTACAGGAACAGCAGGCCCGTTTATATAGAGGAAGAGGCTTGAGCAATTCCAAGCCTCCGGGTTTGGGATTGGCTGCCTCCTATGATGCCATCTCCAGACCTGAGGGCGTTCCCAAATACCTTGCTTTACAAACCAACCCCAGCAGTGTGTTTGTATGGAAATGACTGACTCACTGTGAGAGGATTTTTTTTTTTTTTTTTTTTTTTGGTTTTTCGAGACAGGGTTTCTCTGTAGCTTTGGTGCCCGTCCCGGAACTAGCTCTTGTAGACCAGGCTGGCCTCAAACTCCCAGAGATCCGCCTGCCTCTGCCTCCCGAGTGCTGGGATTAAAGGCATGCGCCACCACCGCCCGGCTTGTGAGAGGATTTTTGTAGCACAATGAAAACCATCTTCTCAGTCTCTAATACAGAACTGCTGGGGAGAATAATCTTGGACACTCTTTTCTGCCACGTCAGTCTACTGTGATGCTGCTAGGCCAGTAGCCAGGTGTAGAGAGCCGTGTGGAGTCACCTGATGGCTATGTGTAGAGAGCTGCATGGAGCCTCACCTGATGGTGCTGGCTCCCGCCCTCCGCGATCCCAAAAGCGAGTGCTCTCTGTGATAATCAACTCCTAATATCAACTAGGCCTGACTTATGCTATTATCACGCAATGATTGCCAGCTGCTTGCATATGTGTGGACCTATGAGCAGTGCCCACCTGGCAATCCAGGATTGGTAGCCCATGCCTACTTAAGGGCTGGGAGAGGTTTGCCCTGAGAGAGAGGAAAAGAGGAGAGAGGGAGTGTGAGTGAGTGAATGATGAGAGAGAAAGGGAGAGAGAGAACGCATTGTAAAAAGGTCCTGAATAAAACTGCAGTGAGAAGAGCTCCGGTGGTCGCGTCATCCTTGCTGGCCGAGGGGGACCGCTACAGGTGGTGGCCCGTACGGGGACAAGTGGTGCCGCGTACGGGGAACCTCCAGACCTCTCTCTGTGGAGCCCAGAACTTGCTGCAGTCAGGGGGTGCACCGTATAATCCTCAGGTAAAGACTGGGGATCTGCGAAAAACGCGGGTTTTCTGCTCTCGCCAGTAGAAGGGAGAGTGGGGGTAATAGGGCTGCGACTATAGCAGACGGATCAAAGTGAGAGCCACGACCAAAGTGGACGGTTTAAAATGAAAATAAAAGAACGAATGGGATTTTAGAATGGGCGCTTCAACATCACACCTGATTTTTCTGGCTCTTAACGAGCTGTTAAGGAGCACATTGGAAATATTTTTGACTGAATGTGACACAATTGCTTCTTGGTTTGTCGTTTCTGGCAATCTTTTTTTTTTTTTTTTTATTATGTATACAATATTCTTTCTGTGTGTATGCCTGAAGGCCAGAAGAGGGCACCAGACCTCATTACAGATGGTTGTGAGCCACCATGTGGTTGCTGGGAATTGAACTCAAGACCTTTGGAAGAGCAGGCAATGCTCTTAACCGCTGAGCCATCTCTCCAGCCCCCGTTTCTGGCAATCTTAATGTGTCATCCTGGGACAAGCTTGGTAGAGATCTGAATTTTGCCGCTGAACAAGGTACGCTAAGGAAGGGAGTTAGATTCATGTGGTTTGAATTACCGAGACCTCCTGAGTTTGCAGTGGAGGGTGAGCAGCTGCGGCTCCAAGGCCAAGGAGCGCTGAGGGTCTGCGAAGCTGCAAACACCCGGGACCTGCCTCAGGGCATAGAAGCGCAGCACAACTGCAAAAAGATCTGTTGGCTTGGACCTCTGTCCCTGCCAGGGGCAACAGGCCGAGATGGGATCCATCCCACCCCAATGGGGCCGGCCGCTCTGCACTGCCACGCCTCTACCTTACAGCTAGGTGGGGAGGTAGAGTCTCCGCCTCTCCCCAGTCACTGCTGTGACCTGCGTCCAAGCGCGGCTGGAAAATGGCAGTAAATTGCAGTAAATACCCTTAAGAATGCAGCGTCCCCACTCAGCAGGAAGTAGCCAGAGAGATTGACAACGTCCTAATTCCCTATAAGATAATTTAAGCGGGGTTCCTTCAGAGCAGCAAGCCTGCTTCCCTGAGTTCCGCTCCGCTCCATGCACCAGTCTGGACCCAGAACGAATGCAGCTGGGGCAGAAAGGCAGCTGGAGCAGAGCTTTGCTAGGTGGCTGTGGTGGAAGGCACATTGCCTCAGCAGTCGGTACCTAGCCTGGCGGATGCTACAGCAGTGCCAAGAATGCAGCATATGGTCACTTAGCAGAAGCAGGATCAGCTGAGCTGCTAGGGAAGCCAAAGAGGTGCACGAGGGAGAAGGTGTCTTCCATGCACTCAGCTGACAAGAATGAATGTGCCACGGGGGTATGGCAGCTGGGGTATGTTAAGAGGCAAGTCCATACCCTAGTCTGTCAGACATTTCTATCCATCCAGGGCTGTGTGTGACCAGCATTCAGTATGAAGGATTAACCCATGCAGCTAATCTGTCTAAAGAATTGTCTAGATATCTTTTAGGTAATTGGTCTGGTGAATTCGAAAACTGGAAAAGCTGCGGATGACGATTGCGACTGTGAACTCCACACGCATGGATACCAGCCTGGCAGAAGGACTATCCTCCTGGATCACTCCATGGATCATCTGAAGGAGTGGGCGGGAGTAGGAGCCCTAACAGGCTTAATGGTGCTTGCCTCCCTGGTATGCCTGTGGTGCGTCTGTCACATAAGGGTTTCACAGCATCGCAATGCAGTTATGATCATTCAGGCCTTTACGGTCATTGAAGCAGGACAGTCCCCTCAAGTTTGATTATCTATATTTGAGCACAGGATGTGAGGCTTGCGCACTGCACTTGAGGTCAGAGAAGTCGACCTCAAGAAGAGCAAGTCTGATTGCATGTGGGTTGGTGTCTAGCTCCCACCTCTGTAAAAGGACACCGGACAGGTCTAGTGTTCTCTGGGTGGATGACTTTAGCTTTAACTCTGGTCTTCGGGCAAGATTTATTAAAATACATATACCAATACAACATACTTTTTTAGAAATTGTTTAATTTAAGTTTCAAGAGCTAGGTAAAAATAGGCATAAAGAATTGGCTGAGATTTCATAATAAGTCTCAATGTCACGATTTCGGGGCTGGCTGATAACAAAGAAAAATCTACCTGCAGTCAGGTGTGATGTATTCACAGCAATGGTCACTGTGAGAGTCAGCCTTGAAGGACCTGTGTAGTTCAGTGTCATGATCACCATGGTGGTCACTCTGATAATCAGCCTAGATGAACCACTCAAGTTCATTCTCATGGTCACACCATGGTTTTCACTGTGATAATCAGCCTTGATGAACTGCTCCAATAAATTGGCATGGCCATCATGGTGGTCCCTGAGATAGCCAGCCCTGGTGGACTGCTGTTGATCGTTGTCATGGTCACCATGGAGAACACTGTAATTGTCAGCCTTGAAATGCTGATGAATTTCATTGAGAAGATCACCAATGGAGAAAATGTGATAGTCGGCATTGATAGACTCATTGTCATGGTCACTAATGCAGTAACTGTGACAGTCAGCCTGGACAAGCTGCAGTAGTTCACTGTCCTGGTCACCATGGTGGTCACAGGGATAGTCAGCCTTGAAACACTGCTGTACTTCACTGTCATGGACAGCATGGCAGTTACTAGGACAGCCAGCATGGATGAACAGCTGAAGTTCACTGTCGTGGTCACCATGGTGGTTACTGGGATAGTCAGTCCTGAGGGACTGCTGTTGTTCACAGTGATCACACTGAGGTTGTCATCTGGATCACCTGTTGTGATGGTCATACTTAAGCTTTAAAGGACAGCTATAGCAGACCCTGTGAAGCCTCTGCGGAAGAGCGTGGAGAGACAAGATTGTGCCTGAAATCCGGACCCAAATCACCACTACAAAACCAAGTCTGAATCAAAAAACTAGGATTCTATTTGCTCATTAACTCAGATCCCTCTGTCCACTTGAAGCAACAGCAGCAGCAGCTACAGGAACAGCAGGCCAGTTTATATAGAGGAAGAGGCTTGAGCAATTTCAAGCTTCTGGGTTTGGGATTGGCTGCCTCCTATGATGCAATTTACAGGTCTGAGGGGAATTCCCCACTGCCTTAGAAACAGCAGTGTAGTTTTCCAAAAGTGCCGGTACTCAGTGTGAATGATGTTTTGTTGTCCAATGAAAAGTATTTTGGTGTATAGTCTGCAGATTGGTGCTGTGCTCTACAAAGGGTTTTTTTAGTCACCTCAGTTTATTAAAACACTGCTTGGCCAGTTGCCAGGCAGAAAGTATATATTGGGCAACCAGACAAGGAGAATTCTGGAAAGAGGAAAGGCAGCGAGGCAGTCACCTACCAGAAGCTGAGGAAGCTAGAGGAGAACGCATCACTGAGTAATCCTCTGTGCATGTCTTTGGGACTGAGCAGCCTACGATAATGTTTATGTATTCAGCTATAAAGGATAGGGCAATAGCCCTGTTCTCATTGGCCAGTCTCTACTTCCTGCCTGGGTGGCTTTGGAACCTTATTAGTTCCATTAATAATTGGGTCACCGGACCAGGCAGGATCTTTCCTCTACAGAAAACAAGTAGAGAGCATTTAAACTCTGGATTTTGCAGTTACGCTAATTGCTTACTGTGCCCGAGCTAGATTGATAGCTTCTCAGAATTGTGTTGATTCATGTTAAGGCTACGGACCTTTGGAGTCCCAAGATAACCACAGCAGCATAACAAAAGAGAGAAATCTGGAACTTGTCTTATTCTTTCAAACGTCTCAAGCCATGTGCCTTTGTCACGGAGCCAGCTCTTTATCCCCTGACCGGCATAACTGTCATGAACACGTCTTATTAATGGCCATTTGCATACCGTAAGACAGCTTCTTAGACCCTCAAACAGTCCTGGATCCTCACTTCTTGAGTTTTGCATCCTAAAACACCTTTTATTAAAACACGGTAAGAAGTTATGCTGACATCTGTTTTGGGAGGTTGTTTCTTTTAAACTGGCAAACCTCCTGGCCTTCAAACTGCACCAGAGTTCTTGAGAAGGATAAAATTTTACCTGAGTTGTTGATTTAAAAATAACAGAGGACTTACTTGATTGGCTACCTAGACAGCCACCCCGGGGTCTTCCATGGCCCTTGAGGCCAGGTCTTAGGGCAGCATCTGTCTTAAGGCTGGCACCGTAAGGTCTGACAGCTTCAGAAGATGCCGTGGATTAGGAGGTTGTAGGAGGACCAGCCTACTTCACCCTGGCAACGAGTCAGTGGACTCCTCAGTGTCCTGTTGGGCATGGTCTGAAGAGGTCTTGGCAGCAGTTTAGATAAAAGGCAGTTTGGCTCAGTGGCTAGTGCTTTCACTTGATGGTGTGAGTTACAGATGGAAGTTCTGTGCCCGTTCATATTCTCTGAAAGGAAGTAGTGGTTGCTGCCAAGAGCTAACCTGTCTCTCTGTTATGAAAAGCCTTTTAATTAAACATTTAAATGCTACATTCCCCAGATCTCTGAGCATTTGAGGGCTGTCTGCTGGGGTCTATATGAGTTATGACTACAGTATGGGATCAGCCTGGAGAGCTGGCTGGATCCAAGCTGAGAGGCTGTGGAGCAGAGCTTTACCCAGAGTCCTCCAGCTTGACTGTAACTGGTTTTCCTTTAGCAGGTATGACTTCTACTTGAGAAGGACATAGAAAAAAAATTTAGCAATAGAACCTTAATAGCAAAACTTGACAATAGTGAAGAACAGCTTCCAGTAACTCTCTAGGTTAGCTTTTGTTCATCTGTAGTAGACGTTTATAACATTAAATTTTAATCATCATATAGAATATATGTTAAAGTAGGGTTGAGTCACATAGAGTATATTGTAATAAATTTAACCACATGTATGTATGTATGTATGTATATATAATCATTTAAAATACATACCGATTTAACAGTTTGAGACTTATTGCTTTCTTATTCTAGAAGGAGATGCAATGAACTGAGCTCATTGGGATTAAGAAAGCATTGTGACTGTTTAAAGCATTTTTCTAAATTGTAGGTTAATGTACCCAAAGGGCAGCTGAGTTTAAGCTGCGTACAGAGAGAGAGAGAGAGAGAGAGAGAGAGAGAGAGAGAATAAGCGTCATATGAATAGTGAAAATGAAGAGCCTGAATATTTTACATTTCTGATTCCCATGTTGCAGACCCAGCTGCCAGCCCAGAATTAAAAGCAGAGATTCATTACAGGTGTGAGGGAGCTGTTCCAGGCGCGTAGGCTTCCTGCGTGCAGGTACACTTCTGTTCTGCTTGGTCAGGGGCAGAACTGCGGAAATGCAGCCTCTGTCTCAGTCCCACTTGCCACCGGGGGCTGAGTGGCATGTTGGCAGCTGGTCCCGTGGTCACCCATGGCAAAGATGGAGGTTTGGTCATCTGACCTGCCTTTTTTTGCCCTTAGTCAAGATGGTGGCGGTCAAGTGGTCAACCATAGTAAAGATGGCGGTGAGATTATCTGACCTGCCCTTAGCCACAATGGTGTCTGTCATGTTTTGCAAGGCACTAAGAATTCATGTGTCTCATAGAGCAGTTGTACAAGTTTGAAATGGACCCAAATAACAAGGCAGACATGCAGAACATGTAAAACAAACACTTATAACAATCAGAATCACATCTGTGTGGCCATACCATCCACATACTCTTTCATACATGAAGGAGACAGGAAACCTCCCTATCATATGGTGCCAGCCTAGTCAGGCAAGAAAGAGGCACCCACCTGAAGGCTCCAGCTGAACACTACTGACCTCTGAAACCGTAAGCAAGACAATGGAACACTTTCCTTCTGCCATAGTCACGGTGTCTCTTCACAATAAACAGAAAGATAGTCGGACGTTTCATTCATTCGGTAACATCGCCCATCAGACCCTGCTCTAGACAGCAGTGAGAACCAATGACCCTTTCCCCAAGAGTTACCACTGATGGGAGAAGACAGATCAATAAGCCAGAAAACAAACAAAACATCAACTATCATTTGGGGAATCACTGGCAAGAAGACTTTTTTTTTCTCTTTGAAATAGGGTCTCACTATGTAGCTCCAATTGACTTGGAACTGAAAATATAGACCATGCTTGCTGTGAACTCATAGCGATTCTCCTGCCTCTGCCTGACTGCTGTGTCAGCACTACACCAGGAGGAGTTATTGACTAGCCATCCGGAAGGGAAAAGGCTCCTCCTTCCTGGTGACACACTTCAGTCACACTGCCCCACCTCACTGAAAACTATACACGTTTGTGAATGAAAATAAAAGGAGGGGGTGACTGCTCCTAGATATGATGGAGGGAGTTCATTGTAGCTATGAGAGCATAGGCAGAGACATCTGGAAGAACCCACATGACCTTGAGTCGGGCCAAGTTAAGAAGGGATAGGGGAGAGCCAGGGGACCAGGAGACCAAGAGGCAAAAAGGGTCCGTAACCAAGATGGCTGGGTTATATAGAAATCAGAGAAGTTGGGGGAATAGCAGGCCAGCACAGTCCCTGGATGGAGTTTAGGGTAGGGCCCTGGCATGACAGCCAGGAGGACCCTGTATCAGGTAGGGACTGAGGGATGCTGGGAGAACCTGGCAGCCAGAGCCTACTTTGGTATGTTAATAGGAATCTCAACAGTTTGTCCTGAGTTTGAGGTCTAACATTAATGAAGAAAGTAGTCTAGAAGAGACCAGAGAAGCTAAATGGAGGAGAGGGAGTGGTGCCTTACTTAGCCTGGGTGTTCACACAGGGCTCCCAGGGGCAGTGACACTTGGGAAGCCTTATAAGGTAATGGGCCAATCACAGGGCCTTTTACAAATCATATTTATCCCCCACATATGTAAACATGTAGGCAAACTATTAAAGAGGGGATTCAACACTCCCCCCCACTCCCTAATATAAACTCATTTATTGCTTTTAGAACAAATTACTTTTAGGTTATGCCTGGAAAAGCTTTTAAGAGCCCACAACAAAAAGCAGTTGTGGGCTTCAGGGCTTTCCCCAGGGCGGTGTTCTGCAGCTCACTTTCTGACCTCAAGGCATTCTTGGCTTCCATTGCCTCGAGTCATCTGAAGTTTGGGGACGGTTCTGGTTGGCACTTAGAGGCAGAGGCTGCTGAACACCCTATAATGAAGCACAGCCCACTGCCCCACGTCAGCCCCATCCCACAGGAGTCAGGTGAAGTGTGAAATTGAGAGGAAGAGGATGTGGATCTCTTCAGAGCACACTCCGCCGACAGGGCCCCCAGGACACGTTTCTCATTGGTGCACATTTGCAGGTGGACGCCATTCTGCCAGAAGTGGTGGCAATGCATTCTGACAGATTCAATTCTATGTAGTGGTATTTTATCTGTATTTCTTTTATTTTTATATTTGTATTTTAAGAAATAAAGCTTGCCCGAAGATCAGACTGCAAAACTAAGCCACCAGAGGCCAGGAGGTGGTGATACACACCTTTAGTCCCACGACTCTTCCACCCTCCAGCCCTGGCCAGCCCTGGCCCCGCCCAGCCTCCTTCCCTGACCCACAGGCCCTGACCAGCTCTGCTGCTTTCTGCTGCTGTGGACATGCAGCTTAGCTCACCCAGCTCCAACTCTACTTCACTAGGCTTCCTCCTTGGCCAAGTACCAGCCAGGCCTTCTTCCCAACACATCCTGTGGACTGGGAGCGGCTTCCTGGCACCCCAGACAGCTTGCTCTGAGAGGTCTCTTATTTTATCTATCTTGTTCCCAGTGCCTAAGTGCAGGGCCGTGTCCTCTACTGTAAAAAAAAAAAAAAAAAAAAAAAAGACTGGGGATGGGGGCACTGGACAGATGGCTCAATGGCTAAGTACATAGAGTTTCTTGCAAAGAACCTGGGTTCAATTCCCAGCAGCTACATGGTGGCTCATGACCATCTCTAACTCCAGTTCCAGGTGAGCCAATGCCCTCTTCTGGCCTCATTTAGGTAAACGTCTGCACTCATAAAGTAAAATAGCAAGAAAGACTGGGTTGGGGCTCCACTGGTAGAGAGCTGGGCAAGCATACACTAAATCTGAGCTATTTCCCCAGCACCACACAAACCTGGTGGTGCACACCCATCATAACTTCAAGGTCACCTTCAAGTACCTATATGGAACAGGTTTGTGACCAGCCTCAGCTACCACACCCAGACACACACGTGCACACACACACAATCTGTGAGTAGAATCAGGTAGAAAGTAACCCAGAACTGGCCACAGGGAATGTTCTAGAACCAAATTGTCACCCATGTGTGGTGTTCTACAGAGGAGAGGGAACCTCCCTGAAAGGCAGTTACACAGAGAGACAACCACCGAAGTTTGGTTCTTGAATATGTATTTTTACTGAAAAAATCATTCATAAATTAACATACAAAAATGTACAAACACATGAGTGAACAATGTAATGACAAAGGACTGCTTCTGTGAAAAGTGTTTTTAAAACATCTTTAGATTTCAGTGCAAAAATGTACCCCTGGCACCTTTTAAACAGAGAGCAAGCTCAAAACAAACAGAAGTAACGATGGAATAAGCTAGCTGCGTTCAATGCCTCATCAGTGGTGTGTGGGTACATGCTCCACTACTGGCCTCTGAGGAAGGGAGGTGCTCACAAGAGTCCCTGTTTCAGCAAAAATCGAAGGTTTGCAAAACCCCTCTCCCTTGAAAGAAACCCTGTGTGAAGGGGAACCTTCCACACACAAGGCAGTCAAGGGCAAGGCTGGTTTGAGGGTCGCTCGTCTGTAGCACTGAATAACCTCAGCTGCCAATACATCAAGGTCATACTCGCTCCTCGCTGTCATTTTCTTTAAGCATCCCGTGACCTAACTAACATGTGGCCTGGTGGTATGGTTTTGACTGTGACATTTCCCACTCAGCATGTGACTTAGTGGACATCAACAGTGACCGCTAAGAGCCATCACTAAAACAAACTTGGACATGATTGTAAAAGAATATAAGCGACCCTACTTTGAGCAGTAAAAAGACCTTTCCTTTTGTCCCCAAATTGGTGTTTCTTTCTTAAATCAAGTATCAGCCTTTGGCCCAAAGCAGTACCCTGTGGTAAATGTGAGAAGGCAGAGCTTCAACTGGGACACATAGGGCATGCACCATTGTCCCTCTCTGGAAGCCCCTCCAAAGGACCATGGCTCTGCCACACTGAAAGCAGCTCCTGGCCTTCAGTGCAGAAACAGGAGAATGAGGGGAGTGAGGGCTGGGCCCACGGCTCAGTGGCAGAGCACTCAATAGCATGCCAAAGCCATGAGTTTCATGCCCAGCACTTCAAAACTAACAAGAGAAGGGCAGAGGGTCTGGACTGGGGGACCAACACAATCTTTATTGCTGTGTACCGTAAGACAAAGGCAAGTCAACGCAGCTGTGCAGCTCCTTGCCCAGTGCAAACAGATGACGCAGCTCACCAGCGCTCTCAAGGGCAGGCACCTGCTCTCTCATACGAGCGGGAAGCATTCTGCAATGCCATCTGTTCCCTAGATACCACTCTATTCTACAAAAAGAACAAAAGCAAGAAAGGAAAAAAAAAAAAAAAACAAGGCCTGGCCAATCACTCCCACAGTCTGTGGGGATCATATGTCCACAGAACCAACTTGTGCGATGCAAAAACCCCAACCCCACATATTTACACACCCCACACCCACTTATGTAAACCATGAACATAGAGGGCGCTGAAGGCAAAAAGGCAAAGAACAGAAGTTGGAGGCCTAAAGAGAGCACTCCTCCCCACATACAGATCCCTGCTGTGGGGACAGGGCCACAGCAAAGGCAGACACAGGAAGGAAGAACCCTTTCGACTGCAGTTTAGGAACTGCCATCAGGAAGCAGGGGCGACCTCTGCTGGCTGCCTGTCAAAACTCTGGTGAGATCTCACCTGGATCCTAGCTGACACACAGCACCCCAGTGCCATCTACTCCTTGACTGAGCCCTTCCCAATCAATTGCTTGTTAGTACAACACAGCATCTTCCCAGAAACCAAAAAAGGGGAAAGGAGAAACCACTGAAGCCAGCTGGTCATGCAGGCAGAGCTCTGAGAAACTGGCCAAGTTCAAAAGAAAGAGGAGCGTCACCCAACAGGCACCCTGAGATGTTGAAGGGATAAAAAAGTCCAGAGAGCTGGGTCTGCACAGTGCCACCCCCGGGAGGGGGCGCGGATCCTGCTACACAGCTCAGGTTGGCCTGGAACTTGCTATGTATCCCACAACGACCTCAAACTTCCTGTTCATCAGCTCCTGCCTTTCACACTGGAGTGATAGCCCTGCACCCTGCCTCGCCCAGCCTCCACATACCCTGGCACTGAGGGGTCTGGAAGAGGGGAGAGCACTGTGGCCCGAAGTGCAGTCCCTGCTTAGCTGTTAAGTCTCTGAAGGGGAGGGAGAAGTGAAGGGGCTGTAGTGACAGGTTCTTTGCTCTGCCCCGAAATGACAGGGATTTGGGCGATGACACTCTCCAACTATGTGGTAACTCAGTTGTGTTTGCCACCCAAGGTGATCTAATATACGAAGCCCTCACTCTGAAGTGGAGCCAGCTATAAAATTAAATTTTAAAAAGGCATTTTACATGGCTTATTTACAACTACACTTCTTCAAGAAGTGACTGTTATGTGCCTATCACCCCAGGTCCCTCCCCTTCACCCTTAGTTCCTACCCAATGCAGCTAATTTTCTAAAAAAATAAAAGAAAAAGAAAAAAAGGATAGAAAAGAAAAAATGAGAAAGAAAAAAAAGAAAGAAAATATTCTCCCCAAAACCAAACAAAAATGAGAACCAAAGAGAACACCAGAGATGCAGAGAACGGTGTGGCAGTCCTCCTGCTTCAAGCCAGGGGTAGCTGGCCATGGCCTCTGGGTTTGGCCATCCATCTATCCGAGGGGCACCTAGCCTGGCCCTGGGGTGGGGACAGAAGAGAGCAGCAGGGCAGACATCTGTCTTGTAGAATGAAGCCAGTGCTGATGAGAGGTGTCCCCAAGCCGCCTGTCCCTGTTTGGGCCTACAGCGAAGGCCTTTGTGCGTGTGCTCTGTGACAGTTTGCTGGAGCCCTATGGTCCTGCACTCCACTCTCTTTCTGTCCTCGTCCTGTGTTGACCCCCAGGACCGCGCATCACAGCGCTTCTGAGGGGGTGGTGGGTAGGCGGACACGACTTCTCTCCACATCTCAGTACTCAGTCACCTGAGCCAGCTCGGGTGTCAAGTTGACAGTTATGTTTTTATACAAGGCGTCGTATGTGATGTTTGCAAAGTAGTTCAGGTTGTTGAGGCCGTCTAGCCCTTGCCGCTCCTTTGACTTCCTCAGCAGAGCATACCTGGAAAGCCAAGGACAGAGAGGGACTCAGAGCCAGCATCCCAGCGCCACAGTCAGGACAGCTGCCTCACCAGCTTTACAGCATCTCAACTAACGCCTCAGGCCAAAGGAAATGGAAGCTCAAGAGATTGACCCAAGGTCAGAGTGGAAAAGCCCCAGAAAGAGATTTCAAACAGAGGAAGGGACAAAAACCAGCCAAGTTAGAGCCCTGCTATTCCCCTGGAGACACTTTCACAGGGTAGGGCTTAGCAGGAGGTGACACCAACTCTCTCAGGTTGCATAGGAGGAGACCCAAATATCTAAATCTCACCAATGGTTGCGCAAAATGTCTACCTTGGCTAATAAGAACAGACACCTGTGACACCTAGTCACACTGCAGGGGCAGAGGGGTGGTACAGCCAGATAATCAATACCAACCTTCCAAGAAACTGGACTTCTCCTCGATGGTGGTGAGGAATGGACTTGTATTTTCCTGTGTCCCCTTCTGGCCGGCTCACAGAATAGCCTGCATTCTGTACCCTGTCCAAAACCAAGGAGACAACAGAGAGATGTTGAAGACCCAGAAATTAGCAAACTCTAAAGACACCTCACCGTTTCTCCAACAATGTCCAAGTACCTTCTCACTCATATAACTGATCTGACATTTATTTTAACGTGCTAACATTTCGTGTGTGTGTGTGTGTGTATGTTGACATGCATGTGCTTGGAGAGGTCAGATGACAACCTTGCGTGTCATTCCTCAGGCACTATGACATTTTTCTTTTTGGAAATAAGGCCCCCTACTGTCCTAGAGCTCACCACATGGGCTAGGCTGTGGCTGGCTAGCCCAGGGGGATCTGCTGGCTCCACTTTCCCTCTGCTGAGATTATAGGCCTGTGCTACAGAGACCAACAACCTTTTCTGAGACAAGATCTCACTGTGTAGCTCTGACTAGCCTGAAACTCCCTACATAGACCAGCCTGACCTGGAACTCGGAGATCCTCCAGCCTCTACCTCTCCAGGGCTGGGATCAAAGGCATATGCTATTATGGTGGTTTAAATGAGTAATGTCCCCCTAGGTTTCAGTATTTGAACTCTTGGTCCCCAGATGATGGTGTAGTATGGGGAGGCTTAAAAGATGTGGCCTTTCTGGAAGAAGTCAGCCATTGGGAGCAGGCTTTAGGTTTAAACCATTTCCAGTTTGCTCTCTCTGTTTCATGCTTGAGGCTGAGGATGTGTGCTCTCAGCAGCCTGCTCTAGTCGCCATGCCTGTTGCCTCCCTGCCATGATGAACACTCACCCCTCTGGAACCGTAAGCCCAAATCAACTTTCTTCTATGAGTTAGTTGCCTTGGTCATGGTGCTTATGACAGCATCAGAAAAATAATTAATGCAGCCACCAGACCCAGCTTTCAAAAAAAGCAAAAAATATGGTTTCAGAGATCAAACTCAGCACTTTAACAACTGACCTATCTCCCCAGCTCTGTGTGTGTGTGTGTGTGTGTGTGTGCCCCCCCCCCACACACACACAATCAGCTAGTGCATGCTAGGAAAGTGCTCCATCCCTGAGCCACACCCCAGCAGCTGTCACAATGTGTTTCTTGACTGTGTAGTCACACTAAGCGTTTAGTTAATCTGGAGCGATGCCTCCACATGTGAACAAAGGATGACATACTCCCATCAAATGCCCACCAGCAGAGGACTAACTAGGATTTCTGTCTGTGGCAAGACCATGTAATTGCTATTGAAAACAATGGTATAAGGGACTAGGGATAAAGTGCCAACCACGCAAGCACAAGGACTTGAGTTTGGATCTACAGCAACCCACGTAAGAGCTGAGCAGTGTTGTGTGTCTATAATCCCAGCACTGGAAAGGGGAGAGGGAAATGGACAGCTGACTCGAGTTCAGGGCTAGTCAGCCTAGCTGAATCAATAAGCTCCAGCTTCAATGAAGGACCCTGTCTGAAAACACAAGGTGGAGAGCCACTGAGGATGACCCCAGCACCCACCTCAAGTCTTCACCTGCATGCAGCTACAGACTGCAGGGACACATCTGTGAACAGGTCACCAGGCACTCCACCCCTCTGCTTGGGGAGGTTTCACTAACATGGGCACAGAGTACTCAGAGAACCACAGGGAACATGGGGAACATTGCTATAGCATGGCTCAAGAGCCCTAACACATCACATTCAGACCAAATTTATTTCAAAGACCTTTTCCTAAGTACCAGTGGGAATGAGACAATCTATTAAGTTACCACCTGCATGCATGGGAACACTGAAGGCTAAACATGCCAGCAGGAAGCTGTGTAAGCTTCAGACAGCATCCCACACAAGACTCCGTGTGTTTAACACTGACATCACCCAGCCCCAAGCAGTGGCACTTACCCTGAGACTGTGGTGACTGACACTTACGGGTCTGATAAACTGACACAGATCTGATGTGGTTCACTCACCATGTTTTAAACACAAACTGAAATGGTAACAAAGTTGTTTTGGTGTGCACAGACTGGGGCAATTTATTTTTATTTGCATATGAATTTTACGATGCACATACTTCTTCCCTCCCCTGTTCTATGTCTTACTATGTAGCTTGGCTTTGAAGTCAGAGAACTCTCATCTCCACGGCCTCCCAAGTGCTGGGATACACCACACCCTGCTATTACTCTCTATCTTTCTAACAAAGTATTGACACTTTTTTTTTTTTTAACTTTATGTATAAGCACCTTGTGCAAGCTTGGTACTGTTGGAGGTCAGAAAAGGGCATCAGATCCCTTGGAACTGGAGTTATAATAGACAGTTGTGAGCTGCCATGCAAGAGCTGGAATTGAACCCAGGACCTTGGCAAGAGCACCAAGTGTTCTAAACCAGCAAGCCATCTCTCCAGCCCCAAATTCTTACGTTTTAATTATGAGTGTGTTTTTTGTCTGTGTGTGGGTATGTGCCAGTGAGTACAGGTGCCTACAGAGGAGGGCACTGGGTCCTCTGGAGCTAGAGTTACAGACAGCTGTGAGTTGCCCAATGTGAGTGCTGGGAACCAAACTTAATCTGGAAGAACAATAGGTGCTCTTAACTGCTGAGTCATTTCTCCAGCCCTCAGACATGTCATTATAAAAAGATTGTTAAGCTGTCATTTGTTTATTTTTATATATCAAAGGAGAAATTGAGAATAGTTGCCTTCATAAAAAGTAGAGATATATTTTTACTTTGGTTAGAAGGGCTTTTCTGTTGTTATTTAATGTTATAACTATAATTTTTAAAACAAACTCCAAATAGTCACAACTCCCAATATTCATCTCCATCATGAAAGAAAATAACTCAGTCACTCCAAGAATCCCATCAGAAAGCTGGGTGGAGCTGCTGTATGATGTGGTGGGGGCACACAGGAAACACCCACCAGCCTCACACCGACAGCTGGCAGAAATATTACTGTGTATGTGGTTCTTTCCAATGGGGCCTCAAGGACACTGGATGACACAGGTAGCTCCTGGTGGACACTGTGGCAGGGTGGGGGTAGGACGGGGGTGTATACCTGTTCCACAGATCGTCATCTTCTCCACCCCAGCCCCAGAAAGCATTAGGAAAGCCATTGATTTTCCGAAACTGTTCTACAGTCAGGCCGCTCACTCCACCAAAAAACTCTGCGTAGGGAAGCCTGAAGGAAGGACAGCAGTCACGTTAGAACTAGAGTTGGATTTCCTGATGACTTTGTCTTTGTTTTCCTGTACTGCACAGCCAGGCAAGAGAACTGAGCACCTCTCCAAACTCCCGACTGGTCTGCAACAACTTTACTGTGCAGTGAGTGACAGAGCACAGAATTTACTCAGCGTGTATGGAGTTGTGCAACCATGGCCATCTTCAGTGTTCGGTCACTCCACACTGGTCATCACCACTCAAACATTTCGCCCCCCCATCCCCAGCCACACTACTAACCCACTTTCCACCTCATGCCTGCTCACTGCTGAGCTCCTGCATAGAGCATACACTTTACAAGCCGCCCATCAGCTGACACGGCTGGTCACAGCCAGCTGCATCTCATTTCTGCAACTGGCCTTTGGAAGCAGGAGACACTCACAGGTACATGTATTTGTCCAGTTTGGTTGCAAAGTGCCTGGGCATTTGTCCACAGCCATAGTAGTTGCGGTCGCTCTCAGGTATGTGATCCACATCATGGAAGATCAGGCAGTCCCAATCCAAGTCCTTCATGGCTTCTTGAAAGCCGACATTGAAAAGCATGGCGCGGTTAAAGGGCTGGGTACCAACCTAAAAAAAAAAAACGATCTTGAAGCAAAGACCTTACTGCCTTTGCTGCACACCAAAAGGGGTCCTAGGAGCCAAATGGACAGACTACTGAGCCCACAGAGACTGCAGCACTACTCAGCCCACAGTCACCCAGAGAATACACTGGACTCTGTCTTGTTTCTTCAGAGAGGGCTGGACCAACACAAGCCACAGCTGAAAACGGAGGCCTACAGCCACGGAATATACAGGAAACAGGCCGGGCACTACCAAGTCTCAATTTATGCTGCTCACACATCTAGCGAAAGAGGGTGTGTTCATCTCAGCCTTTTATTCTGAAGTCCCACTACAATAGTCACTGAGCTCTCCAGGGATGACTGTCTGAGGATTATAAATTCTGTGGCAGGTAGAAACCAGTTCACACCAGTTATGGCCTACTTAACTACATGTTAACTTTTTTACCCAGGCTAATACTAAAACATACACTCAGGACAGAGGCAAGGGAGGTGCTGGATGGTTTTGATGTTTGACAATTTGACACAAACCTAGACATATCTAGGAAAACAGACTTTCTTGTTTTGTTTTTTGAGACAGGTTTCTCTGTCTAACAGCCCTCCCTGGCTGTCCTGGAACACACTCTGTAGACCAGGCTGGCCTTGAACTCACAGAGATCTGCTAGCCTCTGCCTCCTGAGTGCTGGGATTAAAAGTGGGTGTTCACACCCAGCAAAGAGGGACCCTTAATTAAGAAAATAACTCCCTAAGACTGGCCTGTAGGAACTTCTATGGAGCATTTTCTTAACTAATGATTGATGTGGGAGGGCCAAGCTCATGGGGACAATGCCACCCTGGGCTCTTTATACTGAAGGCAGTGTCACTTGCTGCTTTCTAGATTGTGGGCTCAGAAAAGAGAGAAGGAAACTAAATGTCACTCACTTGCTCAACCACATAGAAGGCAAACTGCAGGCGCTGGCGCTGAAGCATTGGGAGCAGGTGTCGCAGGAGGACTGGGAGGTGCTCATGGCGGTTCCGGAAGGGGATGAGGATGGCCACCTGCAGTGAATCACAGAACAGGGAGCCACCAGTTAGCTGTTGGCCTAGCTGCCCAGTTAGTTCTCTACATTGCTACACAGTTGGAAACCCCTAGATAAGCAACCCTTAGGGAGTGCTGAGACCCTCCTGACATTCTCTAATGCTGGCCTATGCAAGCAATGGCACCTTGGAACTATCTGGATCCTATCTAGACTGCAGCTCTAGGAGGCAGATAGACCCAAGGTAACCCAGTACAAAGGTGTCTCTAGAAGTATGCCAACACAAAGTGAGGGAAGCGCCTCAATGCTGCACACAGCTCGTTCTACAATGGTCATCTGTGCACACTTGCTACCGTACACTCATTGTCCCATGCTTGTGTCATGGTCTGCCCCTCCCAGGATCAGCAACTTCCAAGCACTTTATCAAACACTTGTCAAAGAATGGCCTTTAGCTTCCGCCTCCTCTCCTGACTACAGTCACCCTATAAAGACCCAAGGTTCAGCTGGAGAACTGCACTACGGTCCAGTTATCTTCCAGTAACTTGGGAGACCAGACAGAAAGCACTGGCTCTGCAAAGACACAGTCCACAAATGTGTCAGCCGACTTACTGACCCTCTCTCCCACAAATAATCCTGCCTGGGAACAAAGGGGTTCAGTGCCGCCACACACCAACAGGGTGCTACCAATCTCTCTGGCTGCAGGAGAGTGCTTGGGGAAACTCATTTCTTGAAAATGAGAGGCAGAGTGCAAGTTTCCAGATGTCACAGTTCTTCAACCCCAGAAGTGTTCTTAACGCCTGCGGTCTGACTCACAGCCCACCTTCCATCGAGGCACACAGTCCGAAGGCTTCCAGTGGCCTCCAAGCTTGATGGCTGGGTCTCTGGAGAAGAGCTCGTGAATGTCATCCATTCTGATCTCACTCATGTTTATGTCTATCGGGCCCTCTGGACACAGAGAGAAAAACAATTAAAACTTTCCCAGGCTGAGCCCTGGCCGTGCTGTTTCCCATCTCTCTGTTCTTTAGGGTGTCACTGCCATCTGACAAAGAAGTGTAATAAAGGGAAAACACCTTAGAGGTTGGCTCCTGCCAAGGTGGGGAAGGAACAGAGACCTTGAAGCAAAGGGGAGACAGCTCTTTTCAAGCCCCCCACCCCACCCCTGCCACAGGGAGCTCCATTTCACTCAACACACACACTGCTCGCCCTTCCAAAAGCCCGAGATAGCAGCTCGATTCAGAGGGACAGAGGAGTAGTGCACTCAGGCGTGGCAGCTTGTTCAGGCCAGCTGCCTGTCTCCCCCCAGCCACCAGTGAGTAGGGGCTCTGAGTAATAGTGCTCAGAGCACAAACCATGGCGACTGTAAGTGCTAGGGAAGTCAAGAGCAGGGCACAGGCCTTTGATTCTAGTCCCCAGGGCTGCAGAGGCAGGAGCATCTATTTTTGTGAGTTCCAGGCTAACCTAGTCTACAGAGCGAGTCCCAGAACAGCTAGGAGTACTAATGCCGGAATTAAAGGTGTGACCACCATGCATGGCTTGAATTTTTTTTAAACCAGTATTTTGTTAGGAAAATAACTTTTGCTGGGATGTGGTGGCATACACCTTTAATCCCAACACAAAAGAGGCAGAGGCAGGTAGATCTCTGTGAGTTCGAAACCAGCCTCGTCTACAAAGGGAGTTCCAGGACCCTATCTCAAAAAACAAAATAAAAACAACAACAACAAAAAGAAAATAACCTTTAGCAACTAGCCAGAGTGGGATGGACAAGAAGTGTGGGGAGAGCAGGGGGGTAGGGGCACAAATGGGAACAAAGCAGGACACAGAAGAAGAAGGTGGGTAGAGGGGTCTATTGTATCAAACCAGTTATTTTTTTTTTTAAGTATTTATTTATTATGTATACAATATTCTGTTTGTGTGTATGCCTGCAGGCCAGAAGAGGGCACCAGACCTCATTACAGATAGTTGTTTAAGCCACCATGTGGTTGCTGGGAATCGAACTCGGGTCCTTTGGAAGAGCAGGCAATGCTCTTAACCTCTGAGCCATCTCTCCAGCCCCTATCAAACCAGTTATAACCAGTGGGCAATTTACACTAAAATGGCAAAGCCATGGCCAGCTCTTTCTCTAGGATACCTCATGAAGGCCATCACAAAGGGCAGAACACAGCACCACTGAGAATGTGGGTCAACAGCAGCAGGTTTGGCTGAAGAGAAGCTGAGGTACAAGGAATTCTTCCGGCCCCAACTCCCAGGGCAGAAAGCCTTTCACTATCCAAAGTCAGAGAAACCAGCTGGTCACACTCTCCCTTCCACATTAGTTAACCAGAAGTTAAGTAACTTGTTAAGAACTAGTTGCCTGAAGCATCGATCTACTTACTCATGGAAGGGAGCCTCTCTGGGCAAGGGTGGTTGGCAAAGTAGGTGAAATCTTCAGGAAGAAATGTCGTGGTTGGGGGAAAGGCTTCACTGTGGTTCAAGTCCAGAGGATAATCTAGGGAGAGAAGAGAAAGGCGGCTCAGCAAGGCACTAGTATGCTGACTCCTTCAGCTCCTCAGAAGCTTTTGTAGCTTGATGGGAGCAGGTGGTGCAGTGCTGCAGCTAAAAATATGAAGCCAATCACAGGAGGGGACTGCTGTAATGGCTCCCTTCCCATGTGCATCAGCACTGTGGGTTTCTGATACTCAGTTTATAGCCAGTGAGAATCAGAAGGAAGTCTAAACAGCACAGATGACCCCCCCCCACACACACACACACATACACCTCCTATTTTCCCAGCGCCTTGAACCTCTGACCAGCTTCCTTGGCATCTGCACTTGTTCACAGCCAAGCAGCTCATCCTGCTAACCTGCTTCTATGAATTTACTCTAGATGAGGAAGGCCACTGTCTCAAAAACAAAGCAAGAAGCCATGTTCTGAAACACAACCTTGAGTTCAAAATGAAAATGCAGCCTTCTAGCCAACCTGAGCAGGAGCGAAGACTCCCAGCCAATCCTTCTCTCAACACTCTCTCTTTTGGAGATGAATGACTCAGTTTCCCTGCCTTCTCAGACATTCCATAAGGCTCTCTTCACTAGAGCTTACCTGAGTCGTTCAGGCTACTGTTCCTCTTGGCATAGGCGCTTCGGACCACCTGCTCATACACCTGGGCACCAATGGTCCTCACATTGTCTCGAAGCAGGATGCCTTGAGCCTGCACCATGAAGAGGTAGGTATTCACTGTGGAAAAGAGGGTAGAGGAGAGGTGAGTAAGAAGTAGGGGTGAAAGTATCTATTACACAACTTAATCTCCTTCAGCTCTAAAGCTTTCCACCCTGGATTCAGGACACTCACAGTTCTTGGTGACCAGTAGGGCTCAGGGGAATTTCAGCCAATCCCAAGTCGCAGATAAGCATAAAGTACAGTTATGTTCCACTTGGTGGGCAAGCCTTCACAGTGCCCTCTAGCACCGTGACAATCAGAAAGACCTTTACAGACCAGCGGAAACACCCGCAAAGATCTCTGTTCTCAGCACACCCACTTTATATTTGGTGTCACTCAGAAGCGTCAGGCCACTCTGCTCCCCAGGCACTAAAAGCTCTGTGTTCCTTCAAAAAACTGAAGAACAGTGGAAGGTGCCTCGCCCAGACTGCCACCACCCCAGGCAGTAAGGCAAGCACAGCTGAGTGTTCTTCAGGTAATGTGAGTAAACTAATGTGTACTGTGAGCAGTGGATGGGCAAGCCACTGTCACCTTGGGCTCGCGTGGCTGCTCCAGGAGGGAGTCACACCCCAGAAGTCGTAATCCTCCTTTCCTGGCAGGCCACTCCAAGACTCACCACTCCCTGTCAAAGGGAGGACTGCTGGAGGGGGGGCATTTACAAGCCCTCCCTGCTAGGGTCTGAGGTGGAATCATCAACGCCTAACTGGCCTCTAACGTGGCCTCAGGCTGTAGTACAAGGCTTGCTGTCTGTCTTGGCACTCCTCTGTGCTCAGCACACATGGCCTCGGGCTAGCAATTCTGGCTCAACAAGCTGTATCTTGGTAACACACATCGGGCAGTAACAACTGAAGGGATAATTCAGTTCACTCCATTCCAGTCAGAGTCTCAGGCTACACCGGGAGTAGGGACAAAGCAGTAGGACAACTCAGTGTGTAGTGTGGAAATCCCAGGCACCTAGCACCTTCGGAACGGAGTTGGCAGTAACTAGTTAATGCTCTGTGCTGGAAGATCCATGCACATCCACTCCACCCTCCAAGAACAGAATAGACACAGGGTTCATTCTCCAAGGGGCTAGAGAACTTCAAGTTTTAGTTTTTCGAGGCTGTCTCTCTATGTAGCCCTGGCTGTCCTGGACTCAGTCTGTGGACTGGCCTCCTGGGCTGGCCTCCAATTCACAGAGACTCGCCTGCCTCTACTTCCCAAGTGCTGGGATTAAAGGTGTCCACCACCATCACTAGCCTGGACTTCAGAATCTTTAAGACATAGCTCTGAGAAGCTTGTGCACAAGACATTTTCTATTTCCAACTTGCAGTTCAGTGCAGTGCAGGGTCACAGCAGGAGAGCTGCCTACAGTTCATCCATTAAAAGGGAGAGTTTAAACTTCCTATCATATCTCTTGTTTGCTTCTGTGGCGTTGTTCCATGTTCCCATAACCTTGTTTTCCTTCACTTCCACATCAAATGTCAGAAATCACCTTAAAAACAAGCTGCTCTTCTTTCAATGAGTGCTGGTGGGCATACGTGAGTGAAGGCTAGAGGCTGTTATCTTCAGGAATGCCATCCACCTCCTTTGAAACAGGGCTTCTTTTTGGCCTGAAGCTTACCAATTAAGCAAGACTGAGTGGCCAGTGAGTAACAGGGACTCTCATGTCTCCAGTGCCTCGGTGCTCAGATCACAGGCACAAGGCACTATGCCTGGCATTTTCACGTGGATGCTACAGATGGAAATTAGGACCTTTGGAAGTACTTTACCAACTGAACCATCTCTGTCCCCAGACAAATGTTTATGGAAGCATTCAAAGTACTTAGGTACTGCAGACAAACCCACCCCATGTTCTGAAAAGATAATGCTAGCAGAGGGGCTCCATTGGCATAGCCATGTCATTCTTCCTTGCTCTTTCCCCAAAGAGAGTTCAGAAAGCCAGTTTCCTGCATCTGCCCCCAGGCACTTGAACTAGGGCAGCCAGGCTGAACCTATATATAATTTGTAACAAGCTCACAGGTGACATCAATGCTGCTAGCCCAAGGGTACACCTGGAAACACACTGCTACAAGGAGCATCAGCCGCCCGAGAACTGTGCGTTAATTCTTTATCTCTCTTACTCTCCCTAAGGAACCAAAGAGGTGAGAATCTATCTACACAGCAGTGACCTCTGAGCACCTTTAGCAGTCATTGATGAGGTAGGAGAAACCACTGTACCCTGGCTCTACCACTAAGGGCTTTTGGTTTGGTTTGGATTTGTGGGGGATGAGAAGTAAATCGTAAAGGCCAGAGGTCAGCATCATGTATTCATCTACCATCTCTCTACCTCATTTTTAAAGACAGGGTCTACGGCTGAACCCTCACCACTATCTAAGTTGACCAGCCAGTGAGGTCTGGTGAATTGATTCCTGTCTCTGCCTGCTCACTGCTGGGATTGCAGGTGCACACTAACCGCACCCAGCCTTTTGTTTTGTTTTAAGACGGGATTTCTCTGTGTAGCCCTGTCTGTCCTCAAACTCACAGATCCACCTGCCTCTGCCTCCCTCTGGAATTAAAGGTGTGCGCCACCACAGCCAACTTCACACCCAGCCTTTAATGTGGGTGCTGAACTCGGGTTCTCATGCTTACACACAGGGTACTTTACCCAATGAGACATCTGCCCAGCCCTACTCTGGTTCTTTTGAGACAGGGTCTCCCTATAAAACCCAGGTCAACCTTAAACTGGCTATGTAGTTCAGACTGGCCTTGAGCTCACAAGGGCTTATATGTATGTGCCACTTTCCCCAGCTACAGCTATTTATTTTTCTCTTACAACTAAGTTTTTAGCATCCTGTTCCATTGTGAAGTCACAGAGGGGCCATGTACTTAAATACAGTGGTTGCTAGGATGGAGCTAGATGAGACCAGCAATATTTTTCTCCCGCAGAAAACTGTCAGATGGACCTTTCTAGGCTTAGCCACATACATCTCCTGCTTCGCTGGGGCTGCTACTGATATACAGTGGTCTGTTTTCTTTTTTGACATATAAAATCTCAATAAACCTTCACACCTGGGTCAATTCAGAGTTCTGGAGGGAGCCTTCAACGCTAGCCTCCCTTTCTGTCCCAGTTGTTTCTGCTGATGAAACAAACAAAAAAAGCAAAAAACAAACAAACAAACAAAAACATCCTGACAAACTACCTAGGGTAGAAAGGCTTTGCTTGGCTTACAATTCCAGCGTGTAGTCCATTAGTTTGAGGCAGTCTTAAAGTGTGAAGCAGCTATAGCAGAGAGATGTCAATATGTGCGTGTTTGTTAGGATTCAGCTTGCTTTGACTCTTCTGCAGCTCAGGGTACACTTTTAAGATTGGCTTTGAGGTCAAGATGACTCACTGGATGAAGGTCCCTCCGGCCAATCTTGACCACAGTCAAGACCTGGCTCTTAAAAACTGTCACATCCCGCCGGGTGGTGGTGGCGCACGCCTTTAATCCCAGCACTCGGGAGGCAGAGACAGGCGGATCTCTGTGAGTTCGAGACCAGCCTGGTCTACAAGAGCTAGTTCCAGGACAGGCTCCAAAACCACAGAGAAACCCTGTCTCAAAAAAACCAAAAAAAAAAAAAAAAAGTCACATCCCATAAGTAAATTAAATTTTTTTACAGGTTTTCTTTGTGTAGCCCTGGCTGTCCTGGAACCCATTCTCTAGATCAGGCTGGCCTCAAACTCACAGAGATCCACTTGCCTCTGCCCCAAAGTTCTGGGATTAAAGGTGTGCACTGCCACCGTCCAGCAGTAAATAAACTCTAATTAAAAATTTAAGGGGCTGGGGGGCTGGAGAGATGGCTCAGCGGTTAAGAGCACTGACTGCTCTTCCAGAGGTCCTGAGTTCAATTCCCAGCAACCACATGGTGGCTCACAACCATCTGAAATGAGATCTGATGCCCTCTTCTGGCCTGCAGGCAGACAAACAAGACAGAATATTGTATACATAATAAATAAATATTTAAAAAAATTTAAGGGGCTGGAGAGACGGCTCGTTGGTTAAGAGCACTGGCTGCTCTTCCAGAGGACCCGGGTTCAATTCCCAACACCCACATGGCAGCTCACAACTGTCTGAAGATCTAGTTCCAGGGGATCTGACACTTTCAACCAATGCACATAAAATAAAGTTAAATAAACCATAAAAATATTTTTAAAAATTTAAATTGTTTGGGCAGTGGTGGCTTATGCCTTTAATCCCAGCACTTAGGGGGCAGAGGTCGGTGGATCTCTGTGAGTTCGAGGCCAACCTGGTCTACAGAGCTAGTTCCAGGACAGGCTCCAAAGCTACAGAGAAATCCTGTCTTGAAAAAAAAAATTTAATTGGTTTGCAATCTGTTTTATTAATAGCTTGTGAATACTGTCTCCTAAATGAGTCTTGTCATTTTACTAAGAAATTCACATGGGGAGACGGCTCAACAGTTAAGAGCTCTGGCTGTTCTTCCTTTCAGAGGACCTGAGTTCAATATTCACCATATGGTGGGATCTGATGCCCTCTTCTGGAACAAAGGAGTACATGCAGAAAGAACACTTAAACAAAACATAAAAAAAAAAAAACTTCAAAAGAAGGAAGGAAGGAAGGAAGGAATTAATTCACACAGGCAAACACCAGTAAAGACTTTCTTTACACAGGAACATGCTCAACCCTGGAAAACATAAAAGACCAAGAAGGCAAATGTTGTCAAACAAAGGAAAACTGTCACAGATTCAGACTCAGCCTGCCTGGGATCAGTACCATCTAACACTGTCCAGAAACAATGGTTTCCAAGAACACAGGCAATCTGTAAGACACTACCATCTGTAAAGAAAATTCTCCTTTAGACTGGGCTCAACCTGTCCCCAGTGACGTTCAACACTTTCTTTCATTTTTTCTTTTTTTTTCAGGACAGGGTTTTTCTGTCCTAGAACTAGCTCTGTAGACCAGGCTAGCCTTGAATTCAGAGATCCACCTACCTCTGCCACCTAAGTGCTGGGATTAAAGGTGTGTGCAATACTCCCTGGCTATTCCATACCACTTCTTTCTTTCTTTTTTTCTTTCTTTCTTCTTCTTTTTTTTTTCCCTTTGGTGTTTCAAGACAGGGTTTCTCTGTAGCTTTGGAGCCTGTCCTGGAACTAGCTCTTGTAGCCCAACCTGGCCTCGAACTCACAGAGATCTGCCTGCCTCTGCCTTCCGAATGCTAGGATTAAAGGTATATGCCACCACCGCCCGACTCAATACTATTTCTTATTCAACCCCACGTCCATGTGTATTTCTCCATGGCTGGCTAGAGACAGAGGCAGCCATCCACGGTGGTAGCTGGTACCTACACTCACAGAGAGGTCCAGGTGCAACTGCTCACCTACTAACCCAAAACAGCCAACTCGAGCCCCTTCCGAGGGGTTCACAACAGACAGCTCAAGACCCCTGCTACTCCCCAAACAGGCACCTGGCCCTGACAATTCGCCAGCAATATCTCTGTAGAACTGGCTGCGGAAAATTCTGTTTGAGGGTATTTCTGGTAATAAACCTCCTATCCCTTGGGTAGAGTCACTAGATATCTAATGACTGTTAGTAAATAGCAGTCACTGTTATTCTTACTAAGCTTGCTGGAAGCAAAATATCTTAATCTTATTGCTAAGTGCCCTTCTGTTACGCGTACACGTAGCAGACTCTATAGGACCTTCAAGTGTCCCTCCCACCCTTCTGTTTCATGTGCAAGTGACCAAGGGTCACAGAGAAGAACTGTATATAGGAACGTATGAACATCTCTAGAAAGTCATTACTAAACCTAGCCACACATGACTCATGAGCTAGTGTCCGAGCAGACACATGACTTCCAGTCTAAACACTCAATCATAAAGAATTGCATCTTTGTGTGGTAGATGCCGTCTTGACCATTTTTCAATGAGTATCAACATTTTTTATTTCAAATTACCTCTAGGACATTGGTCCATGGTAATGTGGTTAGTGAAGTCAAAAAAACCCTTACGTATTAAAGCCCAGGTGTTCTGGAACATTGTATTGAGCCTTACCTTGACAAGCAGTACTTTCCAGCACCATGGTCCTGATCAACACTGGCTGAACTGCAGTGAAAAGCCAATTTTATCTTAGCATCCAGTTGAGAAGTGCTCCAGGTGTCAGCACATGCCTCTGCACAGATTTTAGACTTCTCTTCTGAGAAGCAGCAGGCCCCTATAGGCACCAGCTCAGAAATGCTACCACAGTGTATGGGCTGTTAAAACAACACTTAGCACAAATCAGCTTGTAATTATTACCCAGCCCCATGTCTAGATTGAGGAATCTCTCTCTCTCTTTTTTTTTTTTTTTTTTTTTTTTTGGATTTTCAAGACAGGGTTTCTCCGTAGCTTTTTGGTTTTTGGTTCCTGTCCTGGAACTAGCTCTTGTAGACCAGGCTGGCCTCGAACTCACAGAGATACGCCTGCCCGAGTGCTGGGATTAAAGGCGTGCGCCACCACCGCCCAGCTGAGGAATCTCTTATAACCACGACAAAGATAAGATAAATAAAGCTTTCCTTGTAGCCAGGGCTTCCCTGGAATGCCTCCAGGCACAGAGCTGGCAGCTCTTCTCTCCTCCAGGGTTCAACCTGCAGTTTTCTCTTGAACATACACTAGTAAGACTATGACACAGAAAAATCCCCCACAACACTATCAGATCAGAAGTAAAATAATGTGACGCAATGAACCCACAGGAAGAGGGCTCAAGGGCAAATGCGCTGAAGTGTCTGCTGGAGACCTGTGCACTCGTGTGTGCCTAGAAAGCTAGAGTGGCTAGGAAGCAGAGCATAGCATAGCAGGGAGCTGGAGAAGGAGCATGATCATAGGGGCTTCTGTGCTACGATACACACTCTGAAAGACAGGACGGTGAAGAAAGGATGCAGAACTAGACGTCAAGAGAGCCAATAGGAAATGCTGAAAACAAGGAAATCCCCCAATCCAAACACCAATGTTCCAAAGCCAAGCCTGGGGACTTGACCCTGTTAGCTTTACTTGGAAAGCTGAGGCAGGAAGAGGCCAGCCTGGTCTACATAGTGAGTTTTGAGCCACCATTGGCAATAAAGCAAGATTCTGCCTCTATTGTGCATAAACTGCAGTAACAAGCCTATAATGCCTGCCTGTGGGAAGCAGAAGCAAGAAGATGGTTCCCTGTTCAAGGCTAGCCTGGTCTGCACAGCAGCAAAACTCAGTCTTGGTCTATGAGTTGGGGAAATGGGTAAAAACCAAACCTGACAACCTGAGTTTGACCTCAAAGACCTACACTGTAGACGGCACCAGGGGTGATGTCTCTACCACAGAGGTGAAAATGGAGATTCAAAGCACTTCTGACAGAAGGACTGGTGACTCCCAGTGTGTTGGAATACCTGTGAAGAAACACGATCTCTACGACCAACATCCGCTAAGTTTATGAATAGCTGAACCCCACCCTAACCACTAGAGATCAGAGTCCCAGCTCTCAGGAAGGTTCTCCATGAAGAATGAAGCCACTGTTATGGCTTCCAATGGAGTCAGCATGCTTCTTGCATCCTGCTGCACTAGTGTGTTTCCTAATGTCTGTGTGTGTGACCCTTGAGGTCACTGACATGCAGGTTGTTGCCTCTGAGTCACAGAAGCAGGAACAGAGGTCTGCCTAAGTCACCTGACCCTGTGAAGTCAGATTTTACAACAGGGCTTGGTCTCTGGAGTCCAGGTCTCCCAAAGTGCCCAAAGCCATCCTCATTTCTTTCTTTGATGTGATCTTTTTACTGTCAGGGTCACACGCACAACTGATCCCCAGATTTCAGTGCTGAGCACCAATACAACACAACACACCATTTATAAAGTTTTAAAAAGTTGATGCTGGGATGAGAGTCACTGACTTATACATTTCAAATCTACTCAATGCATACGCTGGGAGACAGTGGGTTATAGCACACAGCAACACACAAATTTTCTTTAAAAAAGAAAAAAGCTATTAAGCTAGAAAGATGGCTCAGCAGTTAAAAACGTGTATTAAGAGGACTGAGAAGATGGCTTGGCAGTTAAGAGCACTAACTGGGTTCAATTCCCAGCACCCACATGGCAGCTCACAACTATCTGTAACTCTACAATCTAACACCTCACGCAGGCATATATACAGGCAAAACACTAATGCACATAAAAATAAAAATAAACAAATTATTTTAAAAAGGTGAACGCTTACTGAACAATCATGAGCCAGAATTCAGACCCCAGCACCCATGTAATGAACCTGGCATTCCAGCTCTAAGGGCAGAGACAGGGGGATCCCTGGGGCTTGCTGAGGAAACTCAAGCCCTAGGTCTCTGGAAAAAACCTGCTTCAAAGGCATAGCAATAGTGATAGATGGGGACACACATACACACATGTCTGCATATACATGTACACATGCATTCAATCCCAGCACTCAGGAAGATCTACAGAGCAAGTTCCAGGACAGCCAAAAACATAGTGAGACCCTGTCTCAGAAAAAAAAAAAAAGAAGAAGAAGAAAAGGAACGAAGAAGGAAGGGAGGGAGGGAGGGAGGGAGGGAGGGAGGGAGGGAGGGAGGGAGGGAGGGAGGGAATTCTAAAATACGTATGGACATTTACATACAAATCTTAAAAAAGGGCTACATTTCTTTTCTCTAAAATGCAGGAAGAATTTTTGGCTGCAAAATTTGCACGCACACACACTTTCACATCCTTTTAAATGCTTTGGAGCAGCAGAAAGTGTTTAAGGAAACCGGAAGTGGACTCACACAAAGGACAAAGAGCAAAAGCTTTCATTTCAGGTTGACTCTGGGAAGAAACTGCCTTGCTCTCAAAGGCCTTCCCATCTCTAGCACAAAAGTCATTCAGTCCATCACAGGTTGTGTCAACTTATTTCCAAGTATTTTTTAAAAAAAAAGTGGTAAAATCAACAGCCATGCAGTATCTTGAAAGCAAACCTAGAAACCTGCCAGTCTTTTTAAAATCTTGATTATTAAATGGCCCATGATGATAAGAATACATATTTAAACAAAGCTCATTGGGCAGCTCACAACAGGTAGGTAAGCCACAGCTTCCACTCTCACTGTCTTTGTTTATGAGAATGCAAGTTTATTGCATATTTATATAGACAGGAATATAAATTCTAATTGCAACTAAGAATTTTTAATTCTGAATAGTATGATACTGACCAACCCTCACAAGTACCTACACCAGGCACATACCCCACAGAGATCTCGGCAAAGATACCCAAATCTCATACCACATGCCCAAAGGGAACCCTGGGCCAGAAGAAACAACAACACACAAGCCTTCGAAGACTGTATCACACATATGTTTTTAGCACCCACTATATGCTGGACTGGGTAATGCAGAAGAAAAGATGCTGTGAGAGATGCAGCCACCTGCAGGCTGTCTCTCTGGTCCCTTGTCACGATTCCCTCTCTCCAACTGTGGCCTTGGTCTGTCCTATGGTATCAGCTTCCGCTGCGGCTGACACTACCTCCTCATGAGTTCTTAACTTTCCCGATGCCCCTCCATTGCAGGACTGGTACTGTCCACTCCTATCTCCAGTCTTTCCAGTTGACACACCTACTACGCACAGCCATGTCTGCTTAATGAAGAGGTACCTTGCCCTATGTGAGTTGCATGCAGGCTGACACACACAACACTGCTATGGTCACTTGCGGCTGCTGTACTTGAATGACCTCTGCTTTACAAAGGCCAGCAAGGGATGCCACATTCTCAAACATTCCTTATCTTGAAGCCCAGAAGAGATTCCCAGAACAAGAACTATATAAAGAAACCAAGAACTGAGGTACCGACAAAGGCTCCAGCACTCCTCTCCGGAGAGCTGCATTTATACCACACAAATGGCAGACATTGATGGGGTAAGAATCTTCCTCTGGCTTTGTGTGGTGGCTTGAGCACAACTACAACCTTGGCACTTGGAATGATTAGATGGGAGGACCAGAAAGTCAAAGCTACACACCAAGTTTGAGGCTAGCCTGGACTATATGAGATCCTGTCTCAAAAGACAACAAAACAAAACTTTATTTTCTTTGTTACGATAAACCATTTCCACAACCCTATAAGAAAGTTGCTGTATGATAAAGGGGTGCTGTGTCAAACTTAACCAATTTTCTGCTCTCTGGCATACAGTCCAAATCAAAGGTCTTCTTTTTCTTTTCTTTTCTTTTTTTTTTTTTTTTGGTTTTTCAAGACAGGGTTTCTCTAAGGTCTTCTTTTTCTTAGATAATACATTACACAGAAACTCAGGCTGGCCTTGAGCTTGCATCCTTCCACCTCAGCCTCCCACCAAGATTCCAAACATCTTTGATGAAGTCTCTTTTGGAAGGCCGTATTTATGTCTAGTGAGGATGAAACTGTACTCACATTACTGTTAGCCTGGAAGACCCTAGCAGATTCTTTGTGATTTTCATTTTCTACGAAGGCATCATTCTAGTTCACATTAACACCCAACTTGCCAAACATTTGCGGTAAGAGCCAATCTTTCATCAAAATAGTCAAAGATCTAGAGAAAGCACTAGAAACTGCACAGCCTGAGGCATATACAGCAAGTTTTTCCAGAGCAGCCTGAGGGCGGAGGCCTCAGGCCAGTCCAGGCATCAGGTTGCAGCTACACCCTGCCTGTAGTGAATGCAGACAACAGTGAATGCAGAAAACAAGAAGATGGCTCATACTCTTCTCCCTCTACTGTGTTGTTCTTCTATACTTGACCCAGAATGTTCCGCCATTAACTTTCTCCTTTGGCCTTGTGATGTATGGTTAGTAGAGTCAGTTCTGATGAACTAAATCCACAAAAGCAGGAGCCAATTGCTCTATGACAGAGGAATGAATGACTAACAAAGCTGAGAGTAGCTGGGTATAGTGGTGCTTTTAATCCCAGCACTTGGGAGGGAGAGCCACGTGGATCTCTGTGAATTCTAGGCCAGCCTGGGCTGCACAGTAAAAGTCTGTGTCAAGTTTGGTTTTGGATATATCTAAATTGCCAACTAAACCTAAGTCAAAATATATTAAAACTATGAATCCTATAAATGAATCAAGGATCATAATTCAAGGATACTATGTATGAAGTTAAAGCATCTGGTAGCGATCTGGAGTCCCCCAAGCCATTATTTGGTTTACAGGATCAAGAAAATCATTTATTGGGCTAGAGAGATGGTTCAGGGGTGCAGAGTATGTATTAGTCTTCCAGAAGGACATGAGCTCAATTCCCAGCAAGCACTTCAGGTGACTCTCAAATGCCTATTACTCTAGCTCCGGAGAATCTGACACCTCTGGCCTTCAAGGGTACCCACATACACGTGACATACATACACATATATACACACGATTAAAAGTAAAATTAATCTTAGGACCAAATTTTTAGTATTTGGCATGACTTAGAAAAGAACGCATGAAGCCTGTAGGTACTGTGGTGCACACTTTCAAGTTTGGAATTCAGAAAGTGAAGGCAGGAGGACTGAGGGCTCAAGATCATCCTTAGCTCTGCAGCAAGATCTTTAAGCCCAGCCCTTGAGACCTTGTCTCACACCACACACACCACACACACCTGGCGGGGTAGAGGTGTGGGGGCAGGGGTGTGATTTGGCCATTTTCATTCTTGCCACTCTAATACCTGTCAAAACAGTCTTTTGAGCAGTTCTGTAGGGCCAGCCATGACCCCACACAATGCCCCTGCTATGTATCTTGGACTGAAAGACCCCAAACAAAAATTTCAGAAAACAACACTTCACCACAGCAAAGCATGCACTCTGGAAAAAAAAGACAGGGACCGGGAGGAGGGACAACCAAAGTCACATTTGTAGGTATCCCTAAACACAAATTACTTATTCTCAAGTTAATATTACTATTGCTCTCATCCAAGGCATCCCATATAACGATTAAAAATAAACATATAAGTAAATAGGTTAGCAGTTAAAACTCAGCCCACACTGATGCCATGCTGGCAACCATATAGCTCTGAACTGCAGCAAAAATTAAATTACAGTGGCTGTAATAGATTTGGCACTTTATTTTTAAATATTAACAAGACTGCCGGGGGGAGTACGTTTACCAAGGGATGGAGCTCAGCAGCAGCCCTGCTCTCTCGGAGGCCAATTAGCATCCCCATCTTGCCTGACAACAACCTCTCTGGGTGCTCAGAGCCTCTTGGGATTCTGGATTTGCAGCTCAGCCTTTGTCAGAAGCCTCTGTGGATCAGAGCACCAGGGGCTAAGCATGCAAGCTAACCAAGCAAACCTATCTTGCTTTGTTTAGTTTCTTTTGCTGTCTGAAGATTAAAATCCCAACTAAGTGAGGTAGTAAATGCTGATAATCTCATTACATGGCAGGCTGACACAGGAAGATCAGGAGATAGTGGTGAGCTACATGAAACTCTGCATCGAAACACCAAAGAAGCCAGCAAGATGACTCAGTAGGTAAAGGAACTAGCCACCAAGTCTAAGAACCTGAGTTTGAGTCCCAGAATCCATACAGTAGGAGAGAATCAATCTCTGTAAGTTGTCCTCTGACCTCCACGAGTTCATCATGGCACACACACCACACGCACTCACATAAATAAATTACTAAGTACTGTAAAAACTCTCCAGAAATTAAGATACTAGAAGACAAAGGGTTAAGGAGTTAGGGAAGCATGCAAACTATGACTTCAGTGCACAGTACCCACATTAAAAAGCTGTGTGCATCTATAATCTAGAGCTGGGGAGGCAGAGACAGCAGACCCCTGGCTCAATAGGCAATCAACTGAGCCTGCTTGGGAAGCTCCAGGCCAGGGAGAGACCCCAAGAGCTAGTTCCAGGACAGGCTCCAAAGCTACAGAGAAACCCTGTCTTGAAAAACCAAAAATAAAAATAATAAATAAATAAATAAAACAAGGTGGATGGTGACTGAGGAACCAAAGCTGACCTTTGACCTCGATACATATTCAAGCACATATACACATAAATACATACATGCATGCATACACACACACCACACACAGGTTAGTTAATGTTTAGTTTCTTCTCTTGCCTTGTCTTTCTCTCCTGACTCATCTTTAAAGGTAATCAAAGTGGGTCAGGTCTGGAGAGATACGTCAGCAGTTCAGAACATTTGCTACTATTCCAGAGGTCTGGGGTTGGTTGCCAGCACCCACAAGGAGGCTAACAACATCTGTAACTCCAGTTCCGAGGGATCCAACAACCTCTTCTGATCTTTGGGTATCATATACACACATGTACAGACATACATGCACACAAAATACCCACACAGAAGGAAGGAGGCAGGCAGACAGGCAAGAAGGCCAGCTGAACCCCAACATTCAGAATCGCCAGGGCCAGCTGAGCATCTTAGCTTATGGTCAGGAGTTTGCAGCTGTGGGCTTCACTCTATGGTATGGAAGATCACTAAAGATTGGGTAACCTTATTTTTTAGAGTAGGGGGTTGTGTCCTGGGGCTACCCCAAGAGTCATTCCTGAATTCAAAAGCCTACAAGTCCTGACAGAGTCTTTAAGAGTCAATGTTTACTATGCTCCAGCTTCTGGAGTCCTCCCATAGAATGGCTCTGTCTACTCAAGAGCAAGACAAGACCCTTAGAGACTATAATAGAATCCGATGTGACAGTACATGTCTTAATCCCAGCATTCAAGGGCTGATGCAGGAGAACTGAAAGCTAAAGACCAGCCTGGGCTATACTGTAAAACTCTGTCTCAACAAAAACAGTAATTTGTGCTTGTGTTTCAATTACAACATCCTACCCCTCTAAACAGGCTCTCCAGAAGTGTCTTGTTAATTTGAAGTTAGAACAAACACACTCAAGAAAATGATGTTCCCAGCAGGACACCAATGCTCCGTGTAGGGATGAGAATGTGCCTGCATTTTGGCCTAATAACTGATGCTGGGAGCAGCAATATAAGTGGAGATAAAGTCAGGCTATTGACTGAGGACTGTGCTAACCCTGCCCCAAAACAGAGAGAGGGCAAATGGTCCAGCTCCAGATAGTCTTGTCAATCTATCTCACCCTTTTTAACACACCCAGGATCATGGACTAACTTAAAGATAAAAGCCAGAACTGGGAGTGTAGCTCAGTGGCAAAGTACCTATTTCTCATGTATAAAGCTCTGGGTTCAATTCCAACACCACGAAAAGGAAGAGATGGAGGTCAGCTTAGTAATGACTGCCCCAGAGCCAGCATAGGTCAAGCAAGAAAGCAGAAAAAACAAGCCATGAGCTCAGGACAGAGAAGCAATGTCACAGACCAGAGGACATAAAACAGTCTGGCTGGCAAAAAGTGGAGGCCCATCCCTTTGTTCCTCTATTGTTCCAAGTGCATAGGAACTATCCAACTGTGGCTGTAAAACAAGTACTCGCCACAGCTTAAGTGGGTATACCCTCCAGCATGGGAGCTGTCTAAAGACCAAGCCTTATAACAAGCTAAGAGGTTTAAGAAGCCAACTGGCCCATGCTCAATGATACACAGCATCACTAAGCCCAGGAGCCAGCTTGGAGTGCAGCAGGGCTCTAGGAGGGCCAGTGACATGTTCTTCCCAGACTGCCCTCCTACACACACCTTATTAAAGAAGAAACTTAAGTAAGACTTCAGAATCATTGATAAAAGAGGCTTTACTATAATCCCTATTTTACAAAAACAGGTCAAGAGCCAGCTTTATCTGGCCAAGAGCCTGCTAAGACTTGGAGAGCCCTTCACTGTGAGCACTGTCAATGCTGTGACGCTGGTTGCAAAAAGAGTTCTGGAAGCCCAAAACAGAATCCCTACAGCCTTCTGGACAGACTAATCTCATTTCATGCCTCCAGCACAAAGAACAAGGTAAAGGCAGTGACAATAGAACAAAGGATACCTCATCTTCCTTGTCCCTTTCTATAGCTGCCTATTCAGAACTGCTGGGATAACTAAGTGGATTATGGGAAATGACCAGAATGGTCTCTTGGACAGTAGCCTAAACTCAGCTCCATTTGTATGTATGAATGTGTGTGTGGGGGGGAGACAGTGAGACAGGGTCTCACTATGCAGTCTCAGCTGTCCTAGAACTACATAGACCAGGCTAACCTCAAATTCAGAGAACTGCCTGCCTCCGCAGTGCCAGAATTAAAGATGTATGGCTTAACCCAGCTTCATTTTTAAAAATACTCTCTTTCAATCCACAACTAACCACTGACCAAGCTCCTGGAGTACAATCAAAGTGAGTGAGAAGCAATAATATGAACAAAGGGGTCAAGACCATGATGGGGAAACCCACAGAAATCAGCTGACCCAAGCTAGTGGGAGATCACTGACTCTTGACTGACAACCAGGGAACTTGCATAGGACCGACCCCCGCTAAATGCAGGTGACAATGGTGTGGTTCGGACAGTATATGGGGCTACTGGCAGTGGGACCAGATCTAACGCTAATGTATGCACTGACTTTGTAGAACCCATTCTCTATGGAGAGATACCTTGCTTAGTCTAGGCATGGGGGGAGGGGCACACAGAGTGGGGAGGGTCTTGGTTCTGCCTCAACAAGGCAGACTTAGTTGACTTCCCTTGGGAGGCCTTACCCTCTGAGAAGCTGATGGGGGGGGGAGGTGAGGTGGGGAAAGGGGAGGGAAGCAGGAGGAGAGGAAGAAAGGGGAACTGGAATTGGTATGTATAAATAAATAAACAATTTTAAAAAAATACTCTCCTACCTCTAACTTTCTTTTCCACATTTTTAAAAACTAAACAGACCTTTTTTGAAACTGCTAGTCCTCATATAAAACTAAATATTAACCTTCATCTGTCCTGCTAGTCTAATATTGCCAGGTCTTGATGACAAGCTGAATGTTGGCTAAATACACAAGTACCCTTGTTTCTGGTCAACCAAGCATTTCTTTGGTGGACTGGGCTCCTGAATCCCAGAGTCAGGTTTCCCATGGCTCATATCATAGGCATAATGCTGCTGCCAGAGACAGCAGACAGGAGACTGAGGAGATGTGGCAGTCAGGCTGAGGAGATCATAGCAGAGTGCTTACCATAGCAGAGGCCCTGGGTTCAAACCCAAGCACCATCACCAAAACCCAACAAAAAAACCCTGTGAACTAAATAAATAAACCTTGGGACTGGAGAGATGGCTCAGTGATTAGGATCTCTGACTGCTCTTCCAAAGGACCTGAGTTTAATTCCCAGAAATCCGCACGGCAATCCATCTGCTTGAGCAAGTACTAGGACTATAGTTACAAGCCCCCACACTGGGCTTAGGCTGGCTATCATGGTTTTGTTTACCCTACAAAGACTTGGCATTCGTGCTAGGGTAAGCAGTTGGGCAAAATGGCCATAATGTCAGACTAGACCCCACATAAAATTTCTTAAGTACTTAAGCCCACGCTCAGCTCAGAAGCTTCAAATTGTACACCACTGTTGTATCTGGTCTACCAGCAGTCTCTGGGTTTCGTTATCTCTTTAAAATGAATTAATAATTAATGTTATTATTCTATTTAAACTGCAAGGTAAATGTCCCAGTGGCTCAAATTGTCAATTCTGAAAGAGAACCCTGTTAAGTACTAAGTTGCCAAGTGACTCTGAGCAAAGTAACCATTCTGAATGTTTCCTCAATCATAAAATGAGGATAAGGACACACTTCTCTCATTAACAATTCAATGAGTTAAGTTTATGTGTGAATAAAAACGAGAGCTAGAAAGATGGCTCAGTGGGTAAGACTGCTTGCTGCACAAGCATGAGGACCCAAGTTTAGATTCCAACACCCACTTTGAAACTGATTTAGCTGGATGTGGTGGCGCATGCCTTTAATCCCAGCACTAGGGAGGCAGAGGCAGGTGGATCTCTGAGTTTGAGGTCAGCCTGGTCTACAGAGTTAGTTTCAGAACAGTCAGGGCTACATAGAGAAACCCTGTCTTGAAAAAACCAAAAAAAAAAAAAAAAAAAAAGATTTTTTTTTTTCTTTAAACAGAGTGACTACCTAGCAGCTTCCTTTCTACCCAAGTAGTTTAAGTAGTTCCTGCTGTGGCTCTGAGCTTTTTGTCTCTCTTGTGGGGGCTTGCTCCAGGTCCTCCTCAGAGTCTAAAGACTTGCAGAAAGCAGCTGCTGCTTCAGGGATGGCTGAGAACCTAAGACCAGAAATCCTCAGAAAGCAAGAAAAACCAGGAAAAAAAAAAAAAAAAACCCTGCAGACTTTGGAGAGCTGCCAAAGTGAACACGACTCCAGGAGATGAAATTCTGAAGGAGAATCCCAGAGGTGACATATCACACTGCAGCTGCTCTGCCCCTTGGGGCTTTGGCCAATTCCAGGTGCCAGTAAGAAGGTTAAAGAAGTGCCACACAGCCTGTACAGAAACAGAACCACTAATGACAGCAGAGACCTGGTGATGGCATCTCAGGTCCTAAGAAACAAAGAGACAAAAGAGGACAGACAGGAGGCTCAGCAGAAGCCCTTAAGGAGCATGGCCTGAGTACCAGGCAAAGGGCCAAGAAACCACCCAGGTCCTCTGCTGGTACTTGGAGGATCACCTAGAAGGGTGCCGGCAAACCAGCACAGAAGAAACCTGACTAACCCCACCATGGGGTCAGCGCAGTTGCTGTCAGTCAGCTTTTCACTCTTTTTGTTTTTTAATTTATTTAACTTTATTTTATGTGCATAAGTGTGAAGGTATCAGATATCTCGAACTGGAGTTACAGGCAGTTGTGAGCTGCTATGTGGGTGCTGGGAATTGAACCCAGGTCCTTTGGAAGAGCAGTCAGTGCGCTTAACCACTGAGCCTTCTCTTCAGCTCCTCAGCTTTCCATTCTTATAACAAAGTACTTTGGATGATTGGGTGATAAAAAAGAAAAAGTGGTTAAGCTGTAAAAGAAGTTAAGGCAGGAGAGTTGAATGTTGTAGACCAGTCTGACTGTACCAAGTCATTGCCTCAAACAAACAAACAAACAAACAAACAAACAAACAATGCCAGTAAGATGAATCAGCTGGTAAAGAAAAGACCCTTGCTACCAAGGCATCATAATGACCTGATTCCAATCCCTGGAACTCATACAATAGTAGTAGAGAATCCACTCCAGCAAATGTCCTCTGTCCTCTGCACTGTTGATGGAGGTGGGTCATCTTTCTATCTGTTGCTTTCACTGGTTAATTAATAAAAAAAACTGCCTAGGCCCATTTGATAGGCCAACCCTTAGGTGGGTGGAGTAGACAGAACAGAATGCTGGGAGAAAGAAGCCGAGTCAGTGAGTCGCCATGATTCTCCTACTCCAGACAGACACAGGTTAAGATCTTTCCTGGTAAGCCAGCTCGTGGTGCTACACAAAATATTACAAATGGGTTAGATCAATATGTAAGAGCTAGCCAATAAGAGGCTAAAACTAATGGGCCAGGCAGTGTTTAAAAAAATACAGTTTCCGTGTAATTATTTTGGGTAAAGCTAGCCGGATGGCGGGACGCAGCCCTACCGCCGCTCTTATTACAACACATTGTGGCATGGCATGTCTGTGCCTGTATACACAAACTAATTAAAAATTAATGTTAAAGGAGCATGACACTAGGGATACACCTTAGTTGGCAGAGTGCCTGACCAGCACGCTTATGAAGCCCTGGAGAAAAAGGGAGGTGGGAGCAGGAGGACGAGGACTTAGAGGTCGTCCTCTGGGCTGGAGTAAGGGTCGGGGTTCAGGAGGAATTGCTGCTCTTACAGAGGACCCGTTTTTGTTTCCAGCACCTACATGAGGAGGCTCAAAACCACCTGTAACTTCAGCTCCAATGAACCTCTTCTGGCCTCTATGGGTACCCATGCACACAGACATTCACTTTGATACACATATATAATAAAATAAAAGGCTATTCAAGGCTACATAGTGAGATTGAGGTCAGTCTGGGATATATGAGCTCTTGTCACATACACACACCAAAAAAAATTAAAAATAATCTAGACTTCAAACTGAAATTAGAAGGATTTACTTTAATATTGGATTATATAGGGAAAAAGAATGAATTATTGAACCAGAAGACAAATTCACAGAAAATATGCAGACCGAAGTTTGGAAAAGAACAGAAGACTGACTTTGGCAAGCCAGTGTCTTAGTAAACAGCTTTTCCTCCCCTCCTGCTACACACAGAGATGACCATGAATGCTTTACAGTCTGGAGGATTTGTGCTCTTTGGTCATCAGTGTGGCATCAGGGAAATAACCCTTGTGACTCGGTCTGTGAGACGAATGGAATTCCTTACTCAGCTTCCACTCTGCACCCTCAAAGCCCTGAAGCTAACATGGCCATGGCCTTTACCAGGTCCAAACACCTCCACTCCACCTGTAAGCCTACAATCTTGAAGCCACTAACTGCTAACACTGGAACAATAAGCAGCAAGGTTGAAAGACTCTAGTTTTCTCTAAATCACCAAATGGAATCCTTGGGTGGAGAGAATGGAACAGTCTCTGCTGTGACGGTCACTGCAATCAGTTCATTTAACATAAATCTGCAGATTAGGCCTGTGGACTTGGACTCTTACGTAACATATGGTAGATGTAAGCAGGAAAGGATCTGTAGGATTTGCTATCTGGCAGGAATTCCTTGACTATTGGGTAATTTATTATGCTTTTCACTCCTGAGACAATCTATAGATAGGAAACATGAATCATTCCGGTAAAAACAATGGTCACAGAAAGGAGACATTACCATGCTGTCACATCGAGAAGCTGAAGTTGACCTCTATGGGTTCCTGGTCTCCAGATGCAAAATGGAGAGCTGGACAGGATGGCTGACAAGCCGGAGAGAACAATAACTTGGTAGCAGCACAGCCAACATGGGACAAAAGCTTAATTACAGCTCTGGAAAATTACACACATACATGGTGTTGTAACCATGGGTGTAATAATGGCAGACAACAGTTAACTACCTCAGAATACAGATGATTTTTAATGTTTCCAACATAAATTAATAGCTGATGGAGGCAACAGGTAGGCCAATTATATGCCAGTCATACACTGTATACATGTGTTGAGGAGCCATACTGGAACCAGGTTTGTGAGGCACATCTTAATCCCATCAACTGAAGAGCAGACAGGATGATCATTAGTTTGTGACCAACTTAGGCTTGTTTCTAGCTAGCTTTTTTTTTTTTTTTTTTTTTTTTTAACTTAAAATCAACCCATTTCTATACATCTATGTGCTGTCCTGAGGCTCATTTACCTCTTCTACATACTGTCCATCCTGCTTTCTTCACGTCTGGTTGGCTGGCTGACTGCTACCTGACTAGACCCTGGTTGTTCACTGGCTGCTGGGTGCCCCCCAACCTCCCGTTGGCTGGCTGGTTCCTCTTTTCTCTCTGCCAGCCAGTCCCACCTATCCTTCCTCTGTCTAGCTACTAGCAGTTCAGCCTTTTTTTTTTTTTTGATTTTTCCAGACAGGATTTCTCTGAAGCTTTTGGAGCCTGTCCTGGAACTAGCTCTTGTAGACCAAGCTGGCCTAGACAGAGATCCGCCTGCCTCTGCCTCCCAAGTGTTGGGATTAAAGGTGTGCGCCACCACTGCCCAGCTCAACAGTTCAGCTTTTTGTTAGACCAATTAGGTGCCTTAGGAAGGCAAAGTAAAACAGCAACACATCTTTACATAGTTAAACAATGTAACCACAAACAAATGCAACACATATTTGCACAGTTAAACAAATATTCTATTCCACGCCACAACCCTTCACAAGCATAAGCGTACCAGAGCTGCTCTTCATGGCATCACCCCATTTGCTTAGAGCACTACCAGTCTGGCAATCTTTGCCCCCAGCTACACTTCAGCACTTCCACTGCATACACAGAACTGTGTATATAATGTAACAACTAAGGTTTGGAAGAACTATGCATAACGGGCTAGAGAGATGACTAAGAGCAAGTACTGCTCTTGCAGAGGACTGGAGCACCCACAAGCAGCTCACAAACACCTGCAAGTGCTCCAGGAGACTTGATGCCCTCTCTGGCCTCCTCAGGCACCACACACGTGTACAACCTTCCCCCAACACACAATTTTAAGTAAAAATAAATCTCTTTTAAAAATTGCATACCAAAATAAAAGGCCAAAAAGAGCACCAAAATGTTAATATGTGTTATCTCAGGGTCAGAATTCAGGCTGGGTTTTGTTTAAGCTTTGCTTTGTTGCCAAAATTTTACAGCAAATACACTGGTTTTTATTTAAAAAAAAAAAAGATCTCTATTTGTCGTACGTGTTGGGGGCACATGCATACCACAGTGAGTGTGTGAAGATCAAAGGACAACTTTTGGGAGTCATTTTCTATGTATTAATATGGTTGGGTCCCAGGACCAAACTCAAGACTGTCAGGATTGTTGGCAAGTATCTTCAAGTCATCATGCTGGCCCCGAATATATTGTTTAATCCAAAATAACTAACGGCTACTAAGGGAGGGAGAAGCTGCAGTCACTAGTTGACCTGAAATGACCCCTATGTGAATGATTTTAGTACCATCACCTTACAGGTATGTTCATGTCCTTCCTCCCCAATTTACCTTTGTACAACCAGGCTCTCCCAACACAAACTCCTAGGCACTGCACCTGTCCACGAGCTGGACAGTGGCTAGCCTGCTTAAAGCTGTACCCTACAGTTTTACTTTCTGTTCTCAGTATTCTCACCTGCCAAGCTTTCTTATACTTACTCACTGAAGCCCGAATTCTGTAATTAACAGGTATGTCCATTGTGCTGTTTCTATTCTATGACTGTTACAGAAAGCACTATAAGCTTTCTATGGAGCACTGATTGGGAAGATGGGTAAATCTATGAATATCTCCAACATTCCACTTCCCTGTTTTCCCAAAAATATATAAGGTGGGCCCAGTACTCTTGAATGAGCTATACATTTCAGATCCACTGGCTTACTCTCTGTATATGAATCCACCAGAAATTGTGTCTAAAAACATACTGCCCACTAGGCAGAATCTAAGTGGCAGTGGCACTTACTGGAAACACTCACCATTGAGGACCTCACCAAACATTTCACTGTTGGTAGAAAACTATTACCTCTCCTCATGAGACAACAGAAGAGATTCAAATTTGCCCAAAGCCACAAAGCCAGTCAAATGCAAGCTACAACAGGAACATAAAGGGTGGCTGATTCTCAGGTCAGGGCAGGAATGAGTGGGTTTCTCTTTGTCTTGCTAAGTGTCCTACAGCCCGTAAACTGTGGGGCTATACCACTTCTTATACCTCAGCCATTAGGAGTCTGGGACCTGAATGAGAATGGCCTTATTATTCTCATGATTAGATTAGACATCATTAAATGACTGGCTTCCTTTTCTCACCTGAAAGCCTGGCTCTGAAGCCTGGTGGGGGGGTGCACATCTTTAATCCCAGTACTTCAGAGGCAGAGGCAGGTTGATCTCTAAATTCAAGGCTAGTCTGGTCTACAGAGCGAGTTTCAGGACAGCCAGGGCTACACAGAAAAACCCTCCCCTCTCACAAAACTTAAAAAAAAAAAAGCCTGGCTTGAGGTACAGCTCTGAGGGGAGCTGCTTAGTGCTTGCCAGGCCTAGCACACACATACGCAAATGCCTGGGTGGCTGGTGGTACCACACCTAAAATCCTGTGGCATGAGGTAGGCGCTTACAGTTAGAGGGTAGCGAACAGGAAGCAAGGTCAGGATGAGGCAGCACAGGCAGCAGCTTTGCATGAAGACACCACTCTATCTACATAGGAAGAGCCTCAACCCCTAGACAGCCACCTCACCATGGACTGCCAAAAGGGGAATTCCTGAAAGGGAAGAGGGCACAAAAGTAATCAACCCTTCCCCTGGAAAATACCTCACAAACACATGGTGGTTATAAGGCAATGAGAGAATGGAGCTGGAGACACCATGTGGGCCCTCAAGCTATCAGGGCTCTTATACAGTAAGCCAGGGAAGTGTGCTGTAAGACTCACTTTCAGCCGTTTCCAGAGAAGTTAGGAAGTTCTGCTCCTTACTTCACAGCCCCTTTCTCTGCACAGGAAATGGGCTTGGATGGGTAACATAACACTGGGCCTAGAGGGGCTCCTAGTGCAGCTAAGGCTTATTAGAGGGCACAGCAAGCCAGTGCCAGAGCTCCCACACACTGCAGCATCCGCTTTTATTTTTCTACTCCAACTTTCTAAATCAAAAGGCTCAACCCAGTGACAAAAGTACTATACTGGGTTAGCATCCGGTTCAGTCTCATCAATGGAGACCTCAGATTTCTGCTGGGGACAGACGTATGGGGTTTTGTGGCAGTTCTACCCAACACAAACCAGGGGATTCTGATGAGGAAAATTCTCTTAAGCTCTGGAAGTCTGGGCTACTAGGTTTAAGGTACCTGCATCTGCCAAGCAGACATGGGAGGGAGACTGACCAGGGAACATAGAGAGAGCCACGATGCTGCCTGTGGACAAGCAAGATGGGCGTCTCACACCACAGGAAACTCAATGAAATGACAGGGCTAAATGACAAAACCTAGGAACCAGCTCCCCCAGAGCAAGGTACACACCAGCAACAAGAAATTCTTTCCCCAAACCCATGTCCGACTAGGAAGATTAAGTTCTGTGGAGAAATAGCTGGCTCCCATCTGGGCAGGAAACACAAAATGTTCATGGAACACTTTGTCATTCAGAAAGAAAAGTGTTCAGGAAGGATGGGGACACAGATGGATGTCAAGGTGAAAATGGTGTCATTAGCCCAATCAACACAGTGGAGCATGCAAATAACTAAATAACAAATTAAAATTGGCAGGGTCATGCTGATATATATGTGTGTGTCTGTGTGTGTGTGCACGCGCACATGCACACACGTGCATATATGTATATATACACATGCATGCACATACACATTACATTCACCAAGATGGCTCAGCAGCTCATGCCTGATTCCTGAAACTCACATGGTAGAAAGAAATGACTCCCAAAGCTGTCTTCTGACTGCCACATGCAAGCCCACACGCAATAAATAAATGTAATATAAAAAATAATAACAAAGGCTGGGGATACAGCTCAGTGGTAGGCCACTTGCCCTAGCAGTCACAAGGCCCTGGGTTCCATCTGCTGCCCCTTGGATAAATAGGCAGACAAACATAAGATAGAACCCTAAATTCACATTGGTAGTAAGGTAAACATGACAGAGAGCACCACAGAGTCTTTTTTTTTTTTTTTTTTTTTTTTGGTTTTGTCGAGACAGGGTTTCTCTGTGGTTTTGGAGCCTGTCCTGGAACTAGCTCTTGTAGACCAGGCTGGTCTCGAACTCACAGAGATCCGCCTGCCTCTGCCTCCCAAGTGCTGGGATTAAAGGCGTGCGCCACCACCGCCCGGCCCACAGAGTCTTGACTATACTGAAACAGGGAAAGGATCACGCAGCAGGCTGTGACCACATGAACCTCCTTAACAAAGGGACAGACTAGAGTTCTACATCATCACACATGAAATCTTGCTGCCAAAGACATAGATCGAATCTACTATGAGGAATATCAGACAAACTCGGTGTGAGAGACCTGTATGGAGCAGATGGCCTGTCATCCAAGATCAAAGTGTCACAGTCCTGAAAATTGAGAACTGAGGAACTTTTCCAGGGGGCCAAAGAAACAGGATAATAAACACAATGACTATGACCCAGATCCTGTGACAGCAAAGGGACATTGTTGAGGTAGAGTGGTCTGGTGGTACAGGTCAGTGGTAGAGCATTCGCCTAGCAAGCAGGAAGCACTGGGTTTGATCCTGAGAACTCTCCCCATCCCCTTAAGGATCTCAGGACTAGATGTCAGTCGAGATTCCTGTTAACTTCTTAATCATATGGTTAAGTCTCCTTTTGCGTATCCGCTTGTTTATTTGTTTGTTTGAAAAACACACTCTGGAAGAATCTGCAGGAAGAGAGAACCTTGTGTCAATAACAGAACTGCTGGGTGCTGCAGGGGAGCCTCAGTGGTTAGGAGCGCTTATTAACCCACATGGAGCAGCTCACAACCATCTGCAACTCTAGTTCCAGGGATCTGACACCCTCTTCTGGTCTTTGCATGCATGTGGTGCACATAATTCAAACAGGCACATATACATACATATAAAATAAACATTCTAAATTATTTTCACATACTACTCAAATATATCACATTTTATCTTACGATCCATCTAAAATGTTTGTTTTGAAAATGCAAGTTTGTTCTAAAAGAATTGAAATCTCTGGGAACAATGAGCAGAACTCCATGTATGACAATGCAATTTCATCCCTAGGGAACAGCTGAACAGACTCATTGACATGCACACTCACACCGCAGGGATGCCAGTCCAATCGTACCCACCTGCTGCTTCAGAAAACTCCGGCCATTCGAGACCAGCCTGGTCTACAAGAGCTAGTTCCAGGACAGGCTCCAAAACCACAGAGAAACCCTGTCTCGAAAAACCAAAAAAAAAAAAAAAAAAAGAAAACTCCGGCCACACGAGAACCAGGCACAGCTCTTTGCACGCCACTTCCACGAGTAAACTTGAACTACATTCATGATGTTTCCTAACCATTTCACGTTTCAAACTTTTTTTAGGTTCGTGTTGAGTCCTGGTGACTAAACTGCAGTCACCAGGCATGGTGGCAGGTATTTTTACCTCATAAGCACTAGGATTCTCTTCTTAACATATGCCATTAGTGAAACTTGTGCCTACTCTGCCCCTTGTAAATGCTATTTTTTATTAAACAACTTAACATGGTATCATGAATTCTAAGACTATTTACATCATGCTGTGACAAAATTAACTACACAATAAATTAATATAATCACCTTTATAGACAAGTAAGTGCACTCCACCAATGGCATTCTCATGGTACACACAGATATTCTTTAAAAGAGTGGAAAAAGAAACCATCTTGTCTAACCTCAAGCCAGTCATCTCCAATAACTCAGAAGCATGGGCATATCCTGAGTGACTGAAAGAATGGGAAAGGCAAAAAAAAAAAAAAAAAAAAAAAAGAATGGGAAAGGCACCACCCTTGAAGGCCTACACTAACTAAGCTCTACTCCTGCCGCCAGAGAACCAGGGACAAGCCAGGCCACCGTGCCCACAGCAGTGCAGGACCAGAGAAAGGAAACACAGGCAACACAGAGCACCGGCCCTTTGGTTCCAGCTCAAAACAACAGACACCAAGCCAAGCAGCAGCGTGACTCAACCCCAGACAGCTTCCTAATCCCTAAAAGGGCCCCTGCTCAGATCAACCAAAGAACACAGCAATCGCCAGGCCCACACAGGTTCTCTGCTTTACTGAACCAACCATTAAACTGTTAAACTTCCACATCAATTAACTGAGTGTCACACCATTCGCTGGAATATGATATTCTCCTTAACTTTTTCAATAGTATTTAGGAATGAAATTAAGTAGATTTGGGACCAAAGGGTCAAATATTTTATATACCAACAAAGACAACATTCTTTATATCAAAAATCCCTACCAGAAATAATCTTACATCCAGATACTGTATTTATAGTTACAACAGAGAAACAACTATCATTGAAAAGACTACAAATAGCAGAGGCCATTTGGAGAGCAGAACCTGGAAATCCAGAGTGCAAACCATCTCAAAATAAAAGAAGGAAAGAGAAAAAGTGACAGAAAAAAAAGAGAGTGAGCTAAAAGAGTACTCTATAGAAGTCCGGCCCTGACTCAACCATTACGTTCTTTACCTCAGCCTTCTCAAGAGCCTGTGTTCACTGAAGAAAACAGAAATTAACATGGTGACAGAGGTGTGCAGGAGTAAATAAGTGTCATTTCCCTTTATCACTCTTAAACTTGACTTAATGGTTCAAAAATATTGTTCCAACAGAATAAGAATGGCAACATGTGTTAAAACCTAGTCAAGGCTGGGGCGGTGGTGCACACCTTTAATCCCAGTACTTGGTAGGCAGAGGCAGGTGGATCTCTGTGAGTTCAAGGCCAGCCTGGTCTACAGAACGAGTCCTAGGACAGGCTCCAAAGTTACAGAGAAACCCTGTCTCGACTCCTCCCTCCCCAAAAACCTAGTCAAACATGATTTACCTCAGAAGGTACATGTCTGATGACACAGCTCACAACAGTCTTCTGGCAAGTGGTACAGTCCAATGAAGAGTCTGCTTTCCAACACACAACACATACCTGAAGCATCAGCTCTGAATGTGCCATCTGTTTTACGTTTTAATTAGCACTAATAAGTTAGCAGGGCTAATAACACTAAAATTAGATCTGTAGTGTTTAACTGGTGGTTATTGGGCAATGATCTTGAACACAAACCACAAGAGCCAGAGGCGGGCTGGCAGGTGCTTCTGCAGGGCTTTTCCCTTGCAAGTACAGACTTGGCTCTGCCCAGGGCTGGTATAAATTAAGCGCAGTAGAAATTAGTAACAGCTTCTCAGAGGGAGGGCCAAGGGCATGGCAACACACAGGTGCTATACTCGAAAGCAGAGCCTCAGGGGCACAGGCGCCTTCACCCTCCAGGTTTACCACAGCCTGGGAAGACATGTTCCCTGCAGAAGTTCTGAATTTCAAGAGTGAAGGTTGGGAGTGGTAGGAATTTCACTGAGACCAAGAGCTTCAGGCCTTGCATGTACCATTCACTATAGATTCTAATCTATAGACAGGAAGCTTCCAACTCACCTACCCAGCATGGTAGTGAGGGCACAGGGACAGTAAGGAGACATTTGTCTGAACTGGTACTGGACTTCAAGCATCTGCATACGATCTTTCAATCCTCCTGCTGTCCCTGCAGGCTTACCCACTGTCTGTCATCGTTTTTCACAGGATGGCACCTGAGATCACAGGCCTCTGAAGGGATGAAGTCCAGTCACTCAAACCTTCAAAGGTCCAGGTTACAAACTAGCAGACCTCTGGCTTGCATTCTGTTTTATGCTGGGGCAGGGAGGGGCTCTTCCAGCCGGCCCTTCCACTTTGTTTCATGGTAAGTCCCTAGTCACATCATGGAGGTCCACTATACTATTCATTTTATTGTAGCTCTGAGGTTTTCTATAATAAAGTCATTACTAAAGAAGCAAATTAGCATGAGCCTAAAGCCAACCCCCAAAGTAGCTCTTAAAATTCAAGTTAATCTTCCCTAGTGCCAAGTGAAATCTGGACAAATCTCAACATTCTAATTCCTACAAATCTTAAGATTCTTAATACTTTAAACCAGAGTGAAAAGAAGCCAGCCTCCCAAGTCAACAGCAAAACAAAATCAACAGTGCCAAACCAACTTCTGACTTCTTCCCCCTTCCATCTTCTCACTGACTCAGACTGGTAGCCCAGGCCAGAACCTTACAGTAGGAGATCCAACAGCCCTGCAGATGACTCCAGGATGTACCCTGGCCTTGCTGCAATGGAAGGGAGCTTTTCCTACCTTGTGCTCATACAGAGCATGGGAGAGTAGCTCCCATGAGGAACAGGCTTCTTACATGGGTGGCAATGTCATAAACAGCTTGGTTCTTCACTCTCCTTCAAAGAACCAACATTTCCAGATCCTAAGCAAAAAAATGCCTCTTGAAGCAAATTTTGGGCTGGGCATGGTGAGTACATCTGTAATCACAACACTCCGGAAGCTAAGGCAGGAGGACTACCAAAGTTCCAGGCCAGTTTAAACCATAGTGAACCTTGACTTAAAAAATTCAAGAGGGATGACAGGCAGCATGTGTGAATCCCAAAGACAAAGCATGAAAACATGGGAACCACGGAGCTAAGTATGCCTCTAATTAAAACTAGAAACACCCACAGCAGCTTATATTCTAAGTCAGGGCGGACTGTGTCCTTATGTTTATTGGTTATTTTACCTTAAGGCTCCAGGCTAAGGATAAAAAAATGCAATGCTGCACTCACTTGTGGTGTACAGCACCACAGCCTTCACACACCATATATACACCTATGGTGTACAGCACCACACTGTATATACTTGAAAACATGGTTAAAACCTATCTTGAGTCCTAAATTGGGGGTCAGGGGAGAACCTCCCACTTGTCAACAGCTCACAGACTGTCGGGGGTCCAATGCCCCAACATAAAACTACTTTTCCCTAACTGGACCGGTGCGGAGATATGGGAAAAAAATGAGACACAGTTCACACAGCAATATGGGAAGGGAGTCTGAAGATCACCCGCGTGATCCTCAAACACCTTTTATTCCCCGCCCCCCAGGTAAACCAAGGTGGAAGCTCATTAATATTCTCTTTCCAGAATGTGGGAGTACAGTCACACCTGCAACTCGGTCACCAGCTTGGAATCCACACCTCTTCCCAGGCGATGTACATAAAACAAAAGAGCAGGAGCAGTCCATCCTGAGCCTTTTGTTAGGTAGCCACAGGTGGTCTGGCAGGATAGTAACTGCCTTGAAAACTAACTGTGGCCCGAGACCTTGGCTGTCATACCATGTAGAAAATATGGCCCTACAACAGACCTGTCCCTCATATAGCCAGCAAGCATCTGATTTCAACGGGCATGATGACTCTGAAACTGTGCTGATTCATATTTTAGATCGTAATCAGCATTTTTACAAATCCAAAATGTTCTTAGCCGAGTTCCTTGCCTTGAAGGTTTATTAGTAGTAAGAGTGTCAACATGCTCCAGCAACAGGGATCACTCAGAATCTCAAATCTGTCCACCTTCACTGCCCAACACTTATCAACAAGTCCTTCCAGAGCATCTGATGGTATGGGAACCAGGGTTACAGTGGTGACCAAGAGCATCAAGGCCCATGAACTTGTTGAATGAGAGGCCTGGGGCCAGCAGCATAGAGCTGCTGCGTGAAAACAGTTACTAGCCAGTCTGCTGGAGAAGTGCTGGAGGAACAGGAAGCAGGTTCATGATGCAAGACAAATGCTTTCTGAGCACCTACCAAGTGTCACACTGATATGGTCTTACTATGTAACTCTAGAAAGACCTTGAACCCTCAGTCCTCCTGTCTCTGCTTCCCAAATACTGGGATTATAGGGGTGCGCTGCCATGACCCTCTTTACACACTTCAGTAGCTGGAAGAGTGTGCACTGCTTCTCCAGAGGACCCAAGTTCAGTTCCCAACATTCATGTGGGGGTGGCTTCACAACTGCTGGTAACTCCAGCTCCAGGGGAATCTGACTTCCTCTTCTGACCTCTACATACACATAAACAAAAAAATAAATAAATCTTAGGGATAGAGAGGTGGCACAGGGTTAAAGAACTTCTTGTTTGGAAAATACAGATGGAAACAGATAACGGAGCTGCATTTTCCAAATCTCACTGTTTGCCGGGCGGTGGTGGCGCACGCCTTTAATCCCACCACTCGGGAGGCAGAGGCAGGCGCATCTCTGTGAGTTCGAGATCAACCTGGTCTACAAGAACTTAGTTCCAGGACAGGCTCCAAAACCACAGAGAAACCCTGTCTCGAAAACAAAAAAACAAAAACAAACAAACAAACAAAAAAAAACAAAAACAAATTTCACTGTTTGTTTAACTCTGAAACTGTATTGTCTCACATAAAAATGTAGTAGCCTTGTCTTGCATGAATTACTAGAGAACAGCATTTAGAAGCAAAAAATGTTAACATGTTGAGTTATATTTTAGCCCTACTTAACAAAATAATCAGTAAAAGGGAAACATGAACAATATGGCTTGGACCTGTTCATTGGAAGTGGTCACAGGATGCTTCCAACACTTAAAATACTGAATGGAATATTTCAGGTTTGACAAACAGATGAACTTCTTAAAAATAATCTGAAATCAGCAATCACAGAGGGCACGCCTGCAATCCCAGCACTGAGAGAGACTGAGGCAGGAGAACTGCTACCAGTTTGAGGCAAGTATGGGCTACATAAAACCATGTCTTAAAACAACTAAGAATATGCTGCCAGGTGGTGGGTGGTGGCACACGCCTTTAATCCCAGCACTACGGAGGGAGAGGCAGGTGGATCTCTGTGAGGTAGAGGCCAGCCTAGTCTATAGAGTTCCAGGACAGTCAGGGCTACACAGAGAAGCATTGTCTCAATTTAAAAAAAAAATAAGTATACGTAGATCATGAGAAAGAAACTTTCACTCCGTCCTTTCAAAAACCCGTTAGCAATCTCAGACCTCAGGCAAAAGTGTCAGCACTGAAAGCAGTTGGGGGTTTCACTAGGTCAGCTGGTTTTTTTTTTTTTTTCACTCTGGTCTTGAACTAAAGCAATTCTGCCTCATCCTTGGGTGCTGAGATCAACCGCTGTTAGCCACCATTCACAGGTAGGCTCTAGACTTAAGCCCTAGCACTGAAAATAAAACTAAGTTATTTTATCTTTTGTGCCTCAAAACACATTATTAGGAAAATAACAATGACAAGCCACAGAGTAAAAGTAAATATATTAATACACAAATACATATTACATCTGATAAAGGTTTAATATTATTCCAAGTATTACACAGCAGCCAACCAAGACAGAAAGTGTTAAGTACCAACAGGGAAATGAAGGCTGAAACCAGAATGAGATGCCATTTCACTCCTACCACAAGCCTTTTCTTCTGAAGACAGGCTTCTTATAGTCCAGGCTGGCTCTACACCTACTGTGTGCCCTTGACCTTGAACTTCTGATGCTTCTGCCTTCCTAGTGTCCCACCACACCTAACAATTCTCTCTCCTTCTCCTCCCCTCCCCCTCCCCCTTCCCCCTTGTTCATTTTCGAGACAACATTTCTCTATGTAGCCTTGGCTATCCCAGCTGGAACTCACTCTGTAGACCAGGCTGGCTTCAAATTCACGGAGTTCACCTGCCTCTGCCTCCTGAGTGCTAGAATTAAAGGTGTGCACCACCACTGCCCAACAGCAAACAGTTTTAATTACAGCACACAGGAGGCAGAAGCAGGCAGATCTGTGAATTCCAGGTCACCTTGGTCTACAAATCGAGTTCCAGGCCAGCCAGGGATACATAGAAAGACCCTGCCTAGAAAAACAACAACAACAAACAAACAAAACAAAAAAACCTGGGGCTGGGGATGTAGCCACTTGGTAAGTATTTGTCCACCACGCGTAAAGTTCTGGGTTCAATCCTCAGCACTGCATGAAACCAGACATGGTAGCCCAAGCCTATCATACAACACCTGGGAGGAAAGGGCAAAAGAAAAAAAGGATCGGCCGGGCGGTGGTGGCACACGCCTTTAATCCCAGCACTTGGGAGGCAGAGGCAGGTGGATCTCTGTGAGTTCGAGACCAGCCTGGTCTACAAGAGCTAGTTCCAGGACAGGCTCCAAAAACCACAGAGAAACTCTGTCTCGAAAAAAACCAAAAAAAAAAAAAAAAAAAAGAAAAAAAGAAAAAGCAAAAAAGGATCACCATTAGCTACCTGGGGCCTCAGTGACAACCCCAGCTGACCTAGAACTCACTCTGTAGACCAAGCTGGCCTCAATCTCACAGATATCCACCTGCCTCTTGTGTAGGGAGTGCTTGAATTGCAGGCATACACTACCACACAGGAACTTAATGTGTTTCTTCCTCCCTCATTAATCTGGGAAGCGTACACAGTGTTTGCTGCCAATCCAGATGCAGGGAAATTACAACCCAGAAAATGCCCTATCATTACTGTGAGGATACAGAGAAACATGAGTATTTATTTTAGAGACCAAATGCTTTTACACACAATTCACAGGACAGATGTGGTGGCTCCTCCCCACACTCAGGAGGTAGAGGCAATAGGATAAGGAGTTCAAGGCTACCCTCCATCAAAACTTGGAGGACAGTCTTGAGTCAAAAAGAAACAAATATATAAGCAGTACACTGTGACTTGTTCAGTCATTCTGTGGCTATGAGCAGTGTGGCTCAGCACTGGGCTAACCACCGAGGCCCTGGATTTTTTCCCCCCTCAGACAGGATTTCTCTATGTAGCCCTGGCTGTCTTGTTTTGTAGACCCGGTTGGCCTCAAACTCACTGAAATCCGCCTGCCTCTGCCTCCTAAGTGCTGGGATTAAAGGTGTGCGCTGCCCGGTGAGACCCTGGAGAAGGGGGTATTAAGCCTGTCTTTTCAGGTCTGTCTGATTTGACTTCCTCAAATAGTAACTTTTAGTAAATCAAGTTTTTTGTTTTTTTTAAAAAAAAAAAAAAAAAAGATGCAGAACTCCTCTAAGGTAAAACATAAAAGCAAAATCCTGATCCAAGAACTGAAGAGATGGCTCAGTAGTTAAGAACACTCGCTGCCCTATGAGAGGACTAGAGTTGGGTTCCCAGCAGCCACACCAGGTGACTCACGAATGCCTGACCTGACCTGCCTGGACACTCTCTCACACACAACATACATACATACATACATACATACATACATACATACATACATACATACAAATAAATACCTTAAAAATTCTTCCATCCAGCCAGGTGGTAGTAGAGCGCGCCTTTAATCCCAGCACTTGGGAAGCAGAGGCAGGTGGATCCCTATGAGTTTGAGGCCAGCCTGGTCTACAAGAGCTAATTCCAGGACAGGTTCCAAAGTTACAGAGAAACGCTGTTTCAAAAATCAAAAAAAAAAAAATTTCTTCCATCCAAAATCCAAATACTTTATTTCAGAACTTTCCATATAATGGGATGGTAGAACCCTACACATGTGCAAAATTAGGGACTCCCCAGGATTGCAAAACAAGTCAGTCTCCCTACAATCAACAATTTTGTCATTCTTCTGAATGACAATAAAGGTTTAGCTAACACAAATACGGCAGCGGTGTTATGTAGAAAAATATTATTTTCTGAGCATCACAAATGGTCCACTAGTCCCAAAGATAAACTGAGCACGAACACTTTAGGCTTTGTGTATAAAAGCATAAAAGCAGAATTCCTCAGCTTGATCCAGCTGTTTTCGTAAAATGGAGTCTTTCTCTTGGTGGGTTTAACTTGGGGAGCTAGGATACAGTTTCCAAGTTTGTTGTCTCATGTCCAAGAATAAGGAAACTGCAACATGGAGCGAGCAGAATGAACGGCAGTTTTATTAAGGAAACGTGAGAACGAATTCCCAAGCATGGGAAGGGCTCTAAAGGAGGAATACTGTCTGGCTGCCCTGCCCAGTGGGCTTTTATAGCTTTTATGGTTGTAATCAGAGGGAGACTGAGGTCATCTTTACTGAGATTGGTCATTTTTGGGCAGAATATCAGGTGCCAAAAAAGGAAAGAGGTCACAGGTCCTGAGTAATGCCCATTCAAGGGAGGGTCCCCAGTGCTCCATGACTCTAGTTCATGATCCACAGAGGCCTAAGAGAATCAGCTCCTGCATGAAGCTGGATATATTGGCTCACAGCTGTAATCCCTGCAGAGACAGGATCTTGGGTTCAAGGCCAGCCTGATCAACACAGAGACCACGTCTAAAAACCAGACAAATGGGAGTGGTTACTGTCGCTCATTGGTACAGTGCTTATGTAACACATACAAAGTCTGGACTGGCCATGGTGGCACAGGCCTGCTGAGGAGGAACAGGCAGGAGGATGGGAGGCCAAGGTCATACTTTCCCAATACAATAAACTTGAGGCCAACTTGAGCTACGTGAAATTGTCAAAAAAAAAAAAAAAAAAAAAAAAGTTTTTTCAGCATATCTTCTAGGTTCAGCAGAGTGACACCATCATTAATCCCAGTACTCAGGAGGCAGATGCCAAGTAGATCTCTCAGTTCAAGGCCATCCTGGTCTACATAGCTTTCTCAAAAATATAAAAAATAAAAAACAGAACCTTCAGGGGCTGGAGAGATGGCTCAGCGGTTAAGAGCACTGTCTGCTCTTCCAGAGGTCCTGAGTTTAAGACCCAGCAACCACATGGTGGCTCACAACCATCTGTAATGAGATCTGGTGCCCTCTTCTGACCTGCAGGTGTACATGCAGACAGAACACTGTATACATAATAAATAAAATCTTAAAAAAAAAAAAAAACAGAACCTTCACAATCAGCAGTTCTATGAGATAAAAACACATTTTCTCTTTTCTCATCTTTCCAAGTCCCCACTTTACTAGACACAGAATTAAGCAATAGGTTTAAATGCCTATAAATTACGGTGTTCAGAACACTTGGAGGGAGAAAAAGTTCTGCATACTGGTATTTATTACAATGTCTTTGACTTTTATTAAAAATAACAAAGAATTGTGCCCACTACCATACAGAGATTAATTTACAGTCTAATTCTGTGCTTGCTTTCTGACCACTCCACAGTGGCTACTTTACTGCACAGGTCATCTCCGTAATTAGGCCACTCTCTGCCTCAAAGAGCCATCACTAACTGATGCAGGTAACTAAGGCACCTGGGAACAGCATCCAGGCTCCTTCCATAGACAGTGTCAGTGTCACTGAAGAGGAACAATGCCCTAGGGCAACCAACTACTTACCCAAGCTAACAAAGAGAAGGGGGAAAGTGGGAAATCCGAGAAGGGCAAACTCTCTAAATTATTTAAGGTGCCACCCATGCTGGGGGAACTGAATTCGTGGGAGGATCCCATTTGAATGCTCCTCACACAAAGGCACCAAATACAAAGCGTGTGTCACAAGGCACTGCTCTTTTCACTTCACATCCACTAAACTGGGCCTGGAGGGAAAGTGCAGTGGGCCCTGTTTGCTGAAAAGTAGGATGAGGTGAGGGGCTGGAACTGAAAAAAAGCAAGACTCCTCTCTGCATATTAAAATTTAAAGATGACCCCAGGGCAAAGGATGAAACCAAGACAGATAACATCCCAGAGACACCCAGACCATCCTTGGCATTCTTTTCTTTTACCAGACAGACATCAGTGTAGATTCCAAGTCTTGGATGCCAGGCCGATGTCCTCAAGCAGCAGCACCTCAAAAGGCAGGGAACCACACACAAATCCTTTCCCCAACTTACAGCAGCAGAGTTTTCCCAGGGAATAGGAGTTCTTGGGGCTAGGGTAGAGCTCTCTGGTAGAGAGCTTGCCTAGGCTATATCTTCGCAGCACCACAGAAAGGGTTCATGCAACCTGAGGTCAGACAGTGACTCTTCTACAGTCCGGTTTCTTCAGTCCACAGGGCAGAAGACTCAGCAAGTTTTCATCTAAGTGTGAATGGTGCTCAGTCCCAGTGCAGTTTAGAGCAGTTGGCCCTCTGAATCAGGAACAGCAACAATGTAAGAGGCTTTGGGCTCAGCTCTATACCAAGCCCTTTCATACCCACACTCAAATTTAATTGTGACAAGCACATAGAGAAGCAGTCTCCTCTGTAGACAGGTAAGGGAAGGGAGAACGAAGTGCTCTCGAAGTCAGGGCTGACTGGAACAGAGGTATAGCTGCCACCTCAACTAAGACCCAGTCCTCCACAGCTGGGCATGCAGGTCCCACTCATCTCCTGCCAGTCCCTTACTATTTCCTGCTCCAGGGCCCCTACATGTCCTGGTCCTCCAGCACCACAACTGACATTCACAGACTGATGAGTGGCAGTATCACATTCAGCTTTCAACCAGGCTCTCTGGCTGACCCCAAGATCTTAAAATTCTCTTGCATGAATCCATCCCCATCAGAATACAACACAAAACCTTCCCCTAGAAAGGACCAAAGGGGTAGAAATACTCTGCCCTCCCCACTTCTAAGCTATCCCACAATGAAAGTGCACAAGAGGGATGCTACAAAATGACCTGTTGACTAAATGAATGAAGTCTCTCTACCTAAGTCTGCTGATGACTGACTGACTTGGTCCTTCAGGACATACTGTCTTCCATTTCTATGTTTCTTTTTTTTTCTTTTCTTTCTTTTTTTTTTTTTTTTTTTTTGAGACAGGGTTTCTCTATGTAACAGCCCTAGCTGTCCTGGAACTAGCTCTGGACATCAGGATGGCCTCAAACTCATAGGCCTGCCTCTACCTCCAGAGTACTGTGACTTAAGGCATGCGCCACCACCACCCGGCTTCTATGTGTTTCTTGCAACTGATCTTGCCATCATCCGTATGACATGTGTGTCCCTGAGACATTATAATTCTTAACTCTGGGCAAGGGAATGGCTTAGTCTGGCTGATATGCCATCTTTGAAATGAAGCTGCAGTAAGAACTGACCACATCTGGGAACAAGACAGGCATGCATACGCCAACTTACTGAGCCATTTTCTTAATTCTTTTTGTCTCAGTGATCTACAAAAAACAAAATGTCAAAGGCAGGTCCTGGGACCTGAGAAATGACTGTGACTTCCCTGATAGCTCTTGACTGACTGGAGGCCTCTCTGCCCACGCCTACCCTGCTGGCTTCTGATTAGCCCTTATCTACTTAGCCTCACCTCTACTGCTATTCCTGACAGACCTCAGCAGCTCTCCCAAGCCTTACTGGTTTCCTCTGAATGGTAGCATGTTCCTCCCCTTTAACAGTCACAAAAGCCAAATCAAGGGGTCCAGGTGAGTCAGCAGTATCTTGGCCATTGTGGTTTTGGATTGTCACTCTCCTAAAGAACTCTAGAAAGACATGGCAAGCGAGCCCCTCCCACTCCTGGCTGTCATGATCCTGACTAGTCAGACAGAAGCAGGCCCACCTTTCAAACAACCAAAGACCAGCTCACTCCAAATCTAACACCTTCTTTATAGAAAGCAAGAACTCTGCAGAGAGAACCAAAGACATGGCTCACACCCTGACAGCAGGTAAACTGTTCCTTCTATAATCCAGCCTACCTCCAAATACAGATCCCTCCGAAGAAGGAGGGCAGAGAATTTGGGAGCTGGAGGAAGAAAGATCAGAAGTTCAGGTCATCCTTAGCCACAGATCAAGTCTGAGACCAGCCTAGGCTACATGAGACCATGTCCCAACAGAACACAATCTGTGAACCTGAGTTGGAAAAGGAACACTGGGGGGAGGGGTCTTAACAGGAGAAGATATTTAACTTTTGAGCAGAATAATCCATATACCCCCACTGTGTTTCCTCCAGAAAATCCCATATGTTAAGTAATGGAGACATTCAGAAGGCATTTTGAAGACAGTAACAACAAAAGGCTTTTCCTGCCATAACAGACTAAAAGAGATCGGAACATTTATTTCCAATGTTTATTAGAAAAAAAGACATCTATTTGAATACGTAAAACATGTGCTTTCTGTATAATCTTCATTTTTTTTTTAGAATTCAGTATCTTTTTAGAATGTCAACAAACTAGCAGCATTCCATATACTAAATCATTCATTAGCCTGACTGAGGTATAATTTCTTTTGTTTGTTTTGTTTAGGTAGACAGGTTTTTCTGTGTAGTCCTGGCTGTTCTAGAATTCGATTTGTAGACTAGGCTGGACTCAAATTCACAGAGATCTGCCTGCCTCTGACTCCTGAGTGCTGGGACTAAAGGCATGTGCCACCACTACCTAGCAAGGTACAATCTTTTTTAACACAAAGAAAGGCCTGCAATCTCAGATACTGAAAGAGTATAGGCAAGAGAATTGAAAGTTCAAGGTTTGCCTCCAAGCTAGAGTGAGTAAAACCCTGACCTGTCTGGATCTCCCTACTTTTTATTACATTTATTTATTTGTTTGTTTATTTATTTATGGTATGCCATGGGGAGATTATAAAAGTCAGAGCTCCTTCCTCCACATGGAATCAAACTCAAGTCATGAGTTTTATTCACTGAGCCCCCAATTCTCTCTTTCTCTCTCTCTCACACACACACACAAATGAGGAAATCCAAATACTTCCACAAAATTATTTGGTCAAATCAGGAGGGATCTGAACAACTGGTTCTTTCTTGTCTTCCAAACACTCGCCACAAACCAAACTTTCCTTGGGACTAAGCAGACCAAAACAGGAAAACCATTCCCCACTTCCTTTCTTCAACTGTCAAAGAAGCAGAGAAAAATTGGTTGAAATGGCAAAACAGAACTTCAAATAGTAAAATATCAGTAGTGAGCCGTTAGCCCTGACCACCTGCTTGCAGGGCCACTCTCCAAGGGTTCCTGTTGTAACAACTGGTGGAGGTCAGCAGCCCTGCACATCTTGCCAAACAAAGGGACCATTAGATTGCACTTTATACCTGCATCTGTGAGCAGCTCAAGCCCATTCTCCTTTAAAGGACCCAGTCAGCCTGGAGGTCCTCTAAACTCTGAAATTCCTCTAGTCAGAGGGTCATAAATAAGATCAAAGTTTTCTCCAGAAGAGAGGGTATGTCAACACTGCAGGTAAAAGTGATAAGAAACATTCCTCAGGCTGTGGAGAAGGGCTTCAAGGAAGGATACCTCATGTCCAAATACCTTCTCCCCTTCCTCTTCTTTTCCAATTCTCAGCCCCCAAAAGTAGGAATTGAAACCAGGGCCTCACACATACTGGCTGAGAACTCTAATGCTGAATTATAGCCCCATGTTTTTAAAAAAAGTTTATTCTTTTTATTTATGTGTAGAATGTGTATTTGTGAGCGCGCGAGCGTGTGTGTGTGTGTGTGTGTGTGTGTGTGTGTATGCATGTGCTGTAGGTGTGAAGGTACCCAAAAAGGCCAGAAGAGGACTTGAGATCCCTTAAAGAGTGTTAGAGGCAGTTGTGAGCCTCCCCATGTAGGTGGGTGCTAGGAGTCAAAATCAGGTCCTCTGGAAGAACAGCAAATGTTCTAACTGCTGAGCATCTCTCCAGTTTCAAGTCTGTTCTGGGACACGGGGTCTCACTAAGTTGTGATACACTCTGTGAGGGATGATGTCTCTCAGTCCTAGGGCACATGGTCATAAGGGTTACAAATGGAGTCAAAAGCAAGTATTAGGAAGGTGCAGGGGGAGAGGGGTATCTAGGAGAAAGGTCAGGTCTGCCACTTTGCACTGTACCAGAAAAACAGACCAGCCACCATTTGGAAATATACTAGGCTGAACTACAGTTGATACACAGCCTACAAGATACAATTATTTAAATTTATTTATTTTTATTTGCATTGATGCCATGGGTGCTGGATCCCTCGGAACTGGAATTACAGGCAGTTGTGAGCTGTCATATGGGTGCTGGGAATTGAACCCTGGTCCTCTGGAAGAACAGTCAATGCTCTTAACCACTGAGCCATCTCTCCAGCCCCTATAAGATACAATTTCATTTGGTTCGACTTTATGTTCTTTATGTGGATTGATATAGTGACACTCACCTTTAATCATAGCACTCAGGAGATAGAAACAGGCAGATCTCTGTGAATTCTGGGACAGCCTGGCCTACATATTTTGGTTGTGAGCCTAGCCTTTAACGGCTGAGCCATCTCTCCAGCCCCAGCCTGGCCTACATAAAGACCCAGTCTCAAAATAAGAAAAATTAAAAATTTTTTTGTATATGTATAGGTGTTTTGTCTATGTGCATGTCTGTGGGCCATGCACATGTATACCTGGTACATTCAGCAGTCAGAAGAGGGCGATGGATCTCCTAGAATCAGAGTTACAGATGGTTGTGAGCTACCATGTACCTGCTGGGAATTGAACACAAGGCCTCTGGAACAACCAGTGTCTTAACCATTAGGCTATCTCTCCAACCCTCTAAGCTCTTTTTAAGTTTTTGAGACAGGGTCTATGTAGTCCTGGCTGTCCTGGAATTCACCACTGTCTCACTATATAGACCAGACTGAGCTCAAACTCACTGAGATCCTCTTGTTTCAGCCCCCTAAGTGCTGGGATTAAAGGCATGTGCCACAATACACATCTTAAGCTCATTTTTATAACCATCTCAAATAGGGTTTTTATATCTGAAGACACATAAACCCTTACATTCTCTAGACTGCCTCAACCTTTGAGAAAGCTTTACCATAGCACAGTTGAAAACTAGACATTTGAAAAACTAAGTTCATTAACAGGGAAGGTATGGATGGGGCTGGTGAGATGGCTCAGCAAAGAACAACATTTGCTGCTTTGGGGGGAGAACCAGGCTTGGTTCCTAGTGCCAACATGGGGACTCATAACTATCTGTAATTCCAGTTCCAGGGGATCCAATGCCCTCTTCTGGTCTTCATAAGCATTGCATGCATGTAGTGCACAGACATACATGCAGGCAAGACATCCAAACATACAAAATAAAAATCTTTTTCTAAAAGGCAAGATAAATAAAACAGCCAAATAGCTAAATATAACTGTGGTTATACGGATCCTAAGACTCCTCCTTTTTACTGATTCTCTTCACCCCCTCTCCAGTGCTAGGCATGAAACGGGGACCTTGCACAATGCAAGGTGCCACTCTACCACCCAACCACACCCCAGCCCTGCTGTTCCTATTCTATACCAACACACTTGAATCCACAATAGATCTGCTCTCTTGCATACTTCGAAGAAGCTACTAATGAAATGCCAAAAGTTTCCTCTTGCAGTGACACAGGATTTGGGATTCTAAGTGTGGTGGTGGCACAGGGGATCCGCTGACCTGAAATCGACAACTGAGGAACCTGAAGTCAGTAAGTTGAATTTCTGTTGAAGAGTCTGGCTTCTATCCTTTCTTATCAAAAGAGTGATCACCTTGGAGATACAGGGGCTATATAGACACAGACCAGAAACACCCGTCACTTTCGCAAAAGGACAAAAAAGAGGATCTGACTGGATGATGCCTCTAGGTTTAAACCCATCATTTCACACCCATTTTCCGAGAATCTAATATCCTATTCACTAATGAGCTCTCTTCTCAATTAATTCCACTAATTAGTTATCTATTCTTGTTCAGCCAGAATTCCTGCCCTTTTACTTAGTAAGCCTAACAAGCCACAAAAATTATACATCCCTAGTGGGCTGCCGCTCACCAAGTCAGTCAGGACAATCTCATGTTGGCTCTTCCATCTTCCCAGATGAGGCTGACAGTAGGAAACACCAACATCTAAACGTCAAGTGAAACCAGCTTTAAAAACTAATCAGGGGAGAACCTTCCACTGTCTCTCTGGAAATTTCTCTGCCAGTTCAGAGTTGCCAGGTCAACAGGGCACAGCAGCATTTACTACTCTATCGCAAAGGCACTTCCCCACCGGCGGCACCCAACCCAACCATCCAGAGTCGGCCCCACCCCCAACAGCATCTTCTCATTTTTCACCATGGGGTGAAGTTTTCTCCAGAACTCCAAGACCACGCTAAGGCAGACAAGTCGCATCCCTTAAACCTTTTTCCTTCTGTCCCCAAACTACCTGTAACAGATTTTATTTATTTCAAAGACTCTGGGCGTCCGCTATGGAGATAAAAAGCTTTAAAGGGGCACTTATGGCTCTCCATTCCTTAGAACCCGATGAGGCTGGGATTCGTGTCCCCATTTTACAGAGGAGAGAAGCTGAGGGCCCAAGGTCATACGGGACATCTGACCTCAGTGTCCTCTGCCCTTAACCCTCACGCAGCCTTTGCCTTCTCATCAGCCTCCCTTCTGTTCCGGGAAAGGCTCGTTTGCTCCCCAGATCGTCTCCCCCTCTAAAGGGCGGGCCTTGGAGGAGAATCGCTACCCATTCAGTCTCTTCTCTGAGCGCCCCCTCCCTTCCACCTGGCACCGTTTCCCCAAGGCCCCTGTCACAGCACCTCCTCCAGGGCCAATTCAAACTTCCCATCGGTCCCCAGAGCAGGTCCGGTCCGCTACGAGGATCCGCGGGCGAGCAGCAGGCTCAGGGGAAGGAGGGGGGGGAGGGGAAAGGGGCGCGCAGCCCGCAGCCCCGCCGGGTCTGGGCAGCGGCAACGCGCGGCCGCGGGGGGCGCGGGCGGCTGCGTCAGGGAGGAGGCCGCGCGTGCGGGCGAGCTGCGGGGCGGCGCGGCAGGAAACGGCGAGTCACGGAGCGCGGGGCCGGCCGGGGCGGCGGCGCGGGCCACGGCGGGAAGGGGCGTGGGGTGGCCGCGGGGTCTCCTTCCTACCTATGCCGGGCGCCACATAGACGAAGTAGAGCAGCGAAGACGACAGCGAGAAGAAGAAGAGCGCGGCGAGCAGCGAGCGGCGCGGCAGCCGCAGCAGCCCCCGGCGGGCGCGCATGCTGAGCCGGCGGCCGCTCGAGGGCCGGTCCGGGCCCCGCTCCCGCCGCTCCGGTCCGCCGCCTGGGCCTCGGCCACCGCCTTCCGGGCTTCGCGCGCCGCCGCCTCGCCGCTTTCAGCCGCCGGCCGCCGCGGGCCGGGCCACATGAGGCGGGAGGGGGGCCGGCGGCCAGAGGAGCGCAGCGGCGGGGGCGGGGCAGGAGGGGCAGGGCCTAGCGGGAGGGGCGGGGTTTGGGGCCGGGAGTGGGCGGGGGCAAGGTCCGCAGCCTGAGGAGCAGATGGGGGAACCCGGCCTGAGGCTCGTCTGACGGGGACCGGAGAAGGGCGGGACCTAGGTGGGGGCGGGACGGGGGCGGGGCCTGATGCTAAGGGCGCCGCCGCGAGCCCGAGGAGCACACCGGCGGGGACCCGGCCTGAGGTCTGATTGGGGGGGGATAAGGGCGGAGTCTGAGGAATAAGGGCGTAGCCGCGAGTTTAAGAAGTATTTCGGCGGAGACTGGGCCAGAGGCCTGATGGGGAGGAGAGAAGGGTGTGGCCTGATGCAAGGGGGCGGGGCAAGGCGGGGCCGACAGGCTGGGGAGCGCATTATGGGGCGGGGCCTGAATGTGGGGGCGGGGCGGGCGGGGGACCGCGCGCTTGCCCTCTAGCCGCGAGACCCTCGCGCGGCCGCCGCCCTGCTAGCAGGAAGCACCTCGCTAGTACGAGTTGGTTCCGGACGTCAGCACCCAGCGCGAGGGCCGAGGGGTGGTGGACAGATTCTGAATAACCAGGTAGCCCGCCGCGGCGGGAGAGCAAGGATACAGAGGCCGTCGCTCTTGTGTTCGCCCTCATTCATCCATTCATTTCAGTTACCATTTATGATAAAGTGCCAGTTATGGGTCCTGGGACTGGAGATGCGCCACGAGGCAAAAAAAGATCTGCCTTCTAGGACCCTGCATTCATGTGGAGGAGAAAACAAACAATAATAACAGGTGAGGATAGGAGATATGAAGACAACTGAACATGAGACTGTTTTGGATGCGGTCTGCACTAGTCGGAAAAAAGACCTCCCTCATAGGTAGGTAGCGGGAACACAGGAGAGAGAACTGTCAGCTGGAGAATAGCCAGGAGTAAGAGAAGCCCCACCAGCAAGGATGACCACAGTCGTGAAAATCCCTGAGAGAAGAGGCTTGATCTGCTGGCAGAATGAATCCAAGGCCAGCGTGAATAAAATGCCCAGAAGGAAGGAAAGAGCCAGACAAGGTCACTTCTTCCAGGACAGAACAATGGTGGTAACTGTCCGTGTAAAGACACTGGGAGCCTAAGTCCTGAGGGTGCTGTCTTTGTCCCTATTGCACAGATGAGAAAACGGAAGTTTCTGCAAAGAGAAGCAAGCCACCCAAGTGATGCCGGAAGGGCTCTGATCAACAGTGGCCTGTCACCTCACCACGGCAGGCCCTTGACCACTAACCCCTACTTCTCATTCTGTGCTGTCAAGTGTTCCTCCGAGCCCTGACTTTCCCATCATCTCTAAAGCCGTGCCTGCATTTGTGTATTCCTTTTAGTTTCTCCCATCAGAGCTCCACAAGGACAGAGATTCTGCTTCACATTCTGCTGTGTCTGTGCACCCAGCTCAGCGTCTGAGACCCATAAGAGCAGCAGGTGTGTACAAAGCACCTGCTAAGATCAGAGCTCTTGAAGTCCCAGAGCAGGCTCCTCCTGCTCAGGCGGAAAGTCTCAGAACCGTCAGTGAGAGGGAACCAGTCGTGGTGACACCTTGGGCTGACCTCCACACTTGAACACCACCAGTACACATACACACACACACAAAATAAAGTATTTCAAATGAAATACACACAGAAGGTCAAAGTAGGTTTGAAAGGGATGAGATGGAGTTTTTCTGGATGAAGCATCTGGTCCTGATCAAGGCCACAGCCATGGCTCAGCAGGATCCTAAAAACATCTAATCCAAGCCATGGTGTCATATGCCTTTAATCCCAGTACTTGGGAGGCAGAGGCAGGCAAATCTCTGTGAGTTCGAGGCCAGCCTGGTCTACAAATGAGTTCCAGGACAGTCAGGGTTGTTACAAAGAGAACCCCTGTCTCAAAAAACAAACAAAAAAAATATATTTTTTTAAAATCTAATCTGGCCTCTTCCTTTTACTCCTTCATACTGACAAGTTGCTTGGCCTCTGACCTCTGTTTATCTGTAAAGCAGAGGCGCACCCATTCCTCCAAGTTGATGTTCCGCCATGAGTATTCAGGACAGGATCTCTAAAGTGTCCAGCCTATACACTTAGGCAATTGGAGCCATTCCTATTCTTAACATAATTAATCCAAAGACAGCATGGGCTACGTGAGACCCTGTGTCAAAGAAAAAAATTCCCAACTAGCAAGGTGCCCTGTTCTTCCCTCACACTCTCCTGAAGGTTCCAGATGCCTGCCCTGAGGAGGTCATTGCATAAGGAGTAAACATTTAGAGGTGAGATAGCATCTCTGGGCAGTACTGTTTCAATTCAAACTTCTGAAGGTAGAGAAAACCAACCACCTCCCAGAATCCCTTGGGCCTGGAGCCACTCACTGTTTCTCCAGCCAGAAGCCCATGTAAGCTGAGTTTAGGTGGCTGGGAGGTTCCCTGTGGTCAATCATCCTCTTTCAAAGGAAAGGAAACTCTAAGTGAAAGGGGAGGTTAGCGTTTAGGCCAGCCACTCTGAGAGCTGGTAAAGCCTCAGAGTGGCACCAGCTTGTAACCCCAACACTTCAGACATGGGGAGGCCAGTCCAGGGGCGATTGTTCACCTCAGCACAGTCTGGACTATCCTAACCGATCAGGGTTATGGCACGCTGCAACCTGCTTCTTCATTCATTTTTTTTTAAAAAAAAAGATTCATTTAATTCTAATTATGTGTATGTGGGGTCAATGGTATATGCTCACGAGTGCAGGTGTCTGCAGAGGCCAGAAGAGGAAATCAGATCCTTCTGGAACTGGAATTACAGGCAGTCCAGAGGCAAGGGGATTGCCATGAGTTCAAGACCAGCCAGGGCTACCTAACAAGACCCTGTTTCAAATATGAACACCAAGGTTAGGAAGGGCAATACATGGGTAACAGGGCTTCAGTACAAGCATGAGGACCTGCTGAATCCCCAGAACCCCCATAAAAGTTGGATGCATAGCTCAAGTGTTTGTCTATAATGTGTTGCTCCTGTGGGAAGATGGGAGGCAAAGACAAAAGAATCCTCAGAAACTCACAGGCCAGCTAGCTCAGTGTGCTTAGCACGCACATGCCCATGCACACGCACACACACAAACACATGCAAACAGACACGCACACAGAGGAATGAACACACAGACACACATACATACATGCATGAACACACACCCACATGCATATATATGGGAATGAACACACACATATATGCACATAGTCACATATATGCATGGATCCACACATGCACATACATGCATACATGCATATACATGCCATTTGAGCACACACAAGTACAACAATATCAATAACAACAAAGCCCTTTTATTTTGTGTAGGGAGTAGGGGAAGTGCTGTTGAAATGGTCTCCTGTAACCTCAGCTGGCCTGAAACTCTCTTTGTAGTAAAGGGTGACCTTGAACTTGTAGTCTTCAGGCCAGAGGCGTGGCTCAGCTGGTAAGGACACTAAGGTCCTACGTGGTGGGTGAATAGAATTAACTCCTACAAGTTGTCCACAGATCTGCACCGTCTTGTCATGGTACATGACACACAATAAAAACGCATGTAACTTTTCTAACATTTAAAATTTTTATTTTATGTGTATGGGTGATTTGCCTGTATGTATGTCTGTATAGCACAGGTGTGCAGTGTCCATGGAGGTCAGGAGAGAGCATTGAATCCTCTGGGAACCAGAGTTACAGGTAGCTGAGAGCCACCATGTGGGTGCTGAGAACTGACCCTGGGTCTTCTGGAAGGGCAGCATGAGTTCCTAACTGCTAAGCCATCTCCCAAAGCCCAAAGTCAGAGCTGTTTCTGTAAAGTGTCACACATCTCTTCCCGGACCAGTCACTGACCGAGCAGCTGTACGTGCTAACTGGTCAGACCTTGTCAGGTGCCCAGGCTGGAGGGTCTTGTCACCGTCACAGGAAGCACATGACTGATAAATAGGAAGGGTGGCTCTCCAAAGAGAAAGAAACAGTTATCTGGTGGAAGGAACAGGGCGTGACAGCCGAAAGCTGGAGGCCAGGCCTTCACCCCCTTTAATATTCCTTTTTGTTTGCTTGGTTGTTTTTTTGTTTTGTTTTGTTTTTCTAGACAGGGTTTCTCTGTGAAACAGTCCTGGCTGTCCTGGAACTAGCTCTGTAGACCAGGCTGGCCTCGCACTCACAGAGATCCACCTGCCTCTGCCTCCCAAGTGCTGGGATTAAAGGTGTGCACCACCACCACTTGCCTAATATTCCTCTTGTGGTGTTTGGAAGCACTGTGTTCTCTTTCCCCGTATCCACCAAGACCCAATTCAAATACCTTTCCCATTAGCAATGTCCTAGAATTGAAGTGATGTATTCTATTTATTTTGTAACACTTTCTCTCTCTCTCTCTCTCTCTCTCTCTCTCTCTCTCTCTCTCTCTCTCTCTCTCTGTGTGTGTGTGTGTGTGTGTGTGTGTGTAGGCCAAAGAACATGTGGAACTGGTTCCATCCCGTGGGCCCAGGAATTCTCGAATGGATGCTCTCAAGCTCCATTCTTTTTGCCTCCACTAGAAGAGACTGTACCTGACTCCCCTGCAACTGGAATGTGAATGGAATCCTTTTGTTACTCTGGATTTCTGATACAGAGCCTCACTCCCTGACCCAGGCTTTCTTGAAACTCACTATGTAGCTCAGGTTGAACATGAACTCAACAATCCTTCTGCCTAAGCATCTGCAAACAGGCTGCCGTGCAAATGAGGTCCTGTCAGTGAGATCTTCAGAGGCCTCTTCCTCTGGGTAGCAGCTGAATAGCCAATCCTGGTAGACAGAGAGAGGCACAAGACAGGTTATCCACTCTCTTGTCCCCAGTTTGGAGGGTGTTGGGTGACAGGGCCTCTTCCTGTGGTGATAGCAGAGGCAATGGGAGTTTGGCCATGACCCACTTCCTATCTTCCTGATGGCTCTGTAAGTATCTGTGTCCCACTATTAAACCCCTTTTTGGCTAATGTTAGTGGAGTGGCTTTCAACAACCGAATGAAGCCCTGAGCAAATTCCCATGTGTAGGGGCTGGGATGTAGCTTATTGAAGAGTTATTGCCCGACAGAGCACTTCGAACACTTAAAAAACTAACAGAACCCCTAGGTAGCGTAGTCACAGGCACTTCGGAGTGCCACATGGATTTCCTCTCTGAGGCAGTAATGTCTAAGCACATACATTAGAACTCACAGTGAGTTGTGGTGATGTACACTATAGTTCCAGCATTAGGGAGGTGGATGAAAGAGGATCAGAGCTGGGTGGTGGTGGCTCATGCCTTTAATCCCAGAACTTGGGAGGCAGAGGCAGAGGCAGGTGAATCTTTGTGAGTTCAAGGCCAGCCTGGTCTTACAAGAGCTAGTTCCAGGACAGGTACCAAAGCTACAAAGAAACCTTGTCTCAAAAAACCAAAAAAGAAAAACCATAAGAAAGAAAGAAAGAAAGAAAGAAAGAAAGAAAGAAAGAAAGAAAGAAAGAAAGAAAGAGGATCAGAAGTTCAAGGTCATCCTCAGCTATATAATGAATTCAATACCAGGAAGGACAATGTGTAACCCTGTCTCAAAACACAAAAAAATAAGCAGGGCATGGTAGAGCAGGCCTTTAATCCCAGCACTTGGGAAGAAGAGATAGGAGGATCCAGGCCAGGAGTGGTAGACGACCCTGATGAATAATGGGTGTCCTAGCCCGCAATAGCGCGAGGGAAACACTCTTGGCCACCCTCATTTTCATAGGAGGAACCGCCGGGCAGAAGGGCTGTGGAACCTGCATGAGCTCACACTGCCGATTTCTCAGGAACGAGATGACTCTGTGGCCCTGCGCCATATGTCCCTTTCATTCTTGTGCCTTAAGCAAGAACTTGGCACATCCTAAGTGACTGGTAAATATTGGCTCAAAGAATGAGTAAATGGTCCATGAGTTCAACAGAGTCTGCTCTGATGACACAAATTAACAACAACAACCAAAAAACCCCAAACGTTAGAACTACATTTTCAGGTGATATTCCCCGCCCACCGGACACACACACCAGAGCATGTGGGACAAGCTTTGCAGAGCAGAGAATAAATGCTTTGGTTTTACGAGCCATATAATCTCTGTCACAACCAGCTGAGTTCAGCTAAAACTGCCACGGAGCACACGTAACACACGTGCACAAGTGTGCGCCAATACAACTTTATTTACAGTCTCTGCTTCCTGTACCCGGAAGGAGTCTTATTTCATAAGACTGTTTACTCTAGACAACTATGCTGTGTTAAATCAAAAGCCCAAACTAGGCCCGAGTCTCTCTCTTCCCCTTACCTGCCAATCTGGATATCGAGCTCTCAGCTCCTTCTCCAGCATTATGTCTGCCTTCATGCTGCTATGCTCCCTGCCATGGTGACAATGAACCAACTTCTGAAAGTGGAGGCAAGCCCCTAAGGAAATGCTTTCTTTGATATGAGTTGCCTCGGTCATGGTGTCTCTTCACAGCAATAGAAGGACGACTGAGACGCTTCAAATATCCCAGTGTTTGGCCGGGCGGTGGTGGCGCACGCCTTTAATCCCAGCACTTGGGAGGCAGAGGCAGGCGGATCTCTGTGAGTTCGAGACCAGCCTGGTCTACAAGAGCTAGTTCCAGGACAGGCTCCAAAACCACAGAGAAACCCTGTCTCGAAAAAGCAAAAAAAAAAAAAAAAAAAAAAAAAACCCAAATATCCCAGTGTTTGAACTGCAGGCAGGAGCTCAGCCCACATTCCAGCATGCTACACAGATGAAGGGATCCAGCAAGCATTCCTTGATTCTGCCAAGCGGAGAAGGAATGCCTGCAAATCATTCATTAGTGCCACCCAAAGATGGCTCCTGAAGGCTCCTGCAGCTGCCCAGAAAGGAGCTAGGCTAGCACTAGGGGCTTTGTGGGATATGGCCAGTTGGGCAGATCTTGCCCACTGAAAGCCAGTGGCCAGACAGTTTCACCAATAGATTCACTAGGCCAAATGTAGTTTAAAGGGCCCAGTAAGGTGGTTTGTCAGGTGAAGGTGTTTGCTGGTGGACCTTACTACCTTAGTGATTCCCAAGACCCTCATGATAGAAGAACACCAACTTCTTTTTTCTTTAAGTAATATTTATTTGTTTATTTAATGTTATGTGTGTTGGTACTTGGCCTGCATGTATGCCTGTGTTGGAATTTGAGTTACAGACAGCTGTGAGCTACCATGTAAGCACTGGAATTGAACCTGGGTCCTTTGGGAAAGTAGCTCTTAACCATTGAGCCATCTCTCCAGCCCCAAAAACCCACTTCTTAAAGTTGTCCTCTGACCTCTATACACATGCTGTGGCATGTACACACTGAATACCCTACACACAGACACACACAAGTTTAAGAAGATAAACTCTGCATCTCCTTCCATGAGATACTGGATGAAGTTTCTATGATAACAATTAAAGCCGTCTTCCATCTGCTTGCAGGGGAAGGCACCTTCTCCACTATTGCTTAGCATCTTAGCTGGGCTCATCCTTGTGGATTCCTGAGAATTTCCCTAGTGGCAGGTTTCTTGTTAGACCCATAATGGTTCCCTCAATCAAGAAATCTCTTTCCTTGCTCTCCCTCTCTGTCCTTCCCCCCCCATCTCGGCCATCCCATTCCCTCACATTCTCCTCCCCTTCCCCTCCCCTTCTGTCCTCCTTTCTCCTATCCCATACCCCCACCCCCACCCATGCTCCCAATTTTCTTAGGAGTTCTTGTCTATTTCCCCTTCTCATGGGGATCCATGTTTCTCTTAGGGTTCTCCTTGTTACCTAGCTTCTCTGGGGTTGTGGATTATAAACTGATTATCCTTTGCTTTACGTCTAATATCCACTTATGAGTGAATACATACTGTGTTCGTCTTTCTGGGTCTGGGTTACCTCACTCAGGATGGTTTTTTTTTTTTTTCTAGTTCCATCCATTTGCCTGCAAATTTCAAGATGTTATTGCTTTTTATCACTGAGTAGTACTCCATTGTGGAAATGTATCATGTTTTCTATATCCATTCTTCTGAGAGGGGCATCTGGTTGTTTCCAGTTGTTACAAATGCTGCTGCTATGAACACAGCTGAGCAAATATCATTCTGGTATAACTGTGCATCCTTTGGGTATATGCCCAAGAATGCTATTGCTGGGTCTTGAGGTAGATTGATTCCCAATTTTCTGAGAAACCACCATACCGATTTCCAAACTGGATGTACAAGTTTGCATCCCCCACCAGCAATGGAGGAGTGTTCCCTTCCTCTGTATCCTCTCCAGCATAAGCTATCATTGGTTTTTAATCTTAGCTATTCTGATTGGTATACGATGGTATCTCAGAGTCGTTTTGATTTGCATTTCCCTGATGACTAAGGATGACAAGCAATTCCTTAAGTGTCTTTTGGTCATTTGAGAGTCTTCTGTTGAGAATACTGTTTAGATTTGTAGCCCATTTTTTAATTGGATTATTTGGTTTTTTGATGTCTAGCTTCTTAAGTTCTTTATTTGTTTTGGAGATCAGTCCTCTGTATGATGTGGGACTGGTGAAGATCTTTTCCTATTCAGTTGGCTGCCATTTTGTCTTATTGTCTGTGTCCTTTGCCTTACAGAAGCTTCTCAGTTTCAGGAAGTCCCATTTATTTATTGTTCCTCTTAGTTCTGCTCCCAGAGTCCAGTCAAAGAGAGGGAGGAGTGATAATATGAGCAAAGGGGTCAAGACTGTGATAGGGAAATCCACAGAAACAGCTGACCTAAGCTAGTGGGAGTTCGCTGACTCCGGACTAATGGGTGTGGGAGAGAACCTATATAGACCCAAATTAGGCCCTCTGAATGTGGGTGGCAGTTATGTTGCTGGGGCAGTCTGTGGGACCACTGGCAGTGGGACCAGGATTTACTCCTAGTGCATGAACTGGCTTTTTGGAGCCCATTCTCTACGGAGGGATACCTTGCTCAACCTAGATATAGAGGGGAAGGCCTTGGTCCTGCCTCAAAGTGATGTGCCAGACTCTGTTGACACCCATGGGAAGCCTTGCCCTCTCTGAGGAGTGGATGGGGGGTGGGGTGGGTGGAAGGTGGGGGGAACAGGAGGAGGGGAGGGAGAAGGAACTGAGAAAATATTGTGTGTTTTTTTAAAAACATAGTTTGCAAACATTCCAATTATAACTGAAAAGGTTGTCACATACACACCTGTAATTCCAGCACTTGGTAAAGACAGGAGGACCAAAGCTCAAGGTCCTAACACACAGCAGGTTCAAGGCCAGAGTAGGCTACAAGAGACCTGATTCAGAAAAAGAAAAGATGCTTGGGAACCCGTTTGGGATGGACTGAAGAGGCAGAGCCCTTGTCTAGCATGCACAAGGTCCTGATCTTAATCCAGTGCCTTAAAAAGTAAGTAGATGCTCAAAAACAAACAAACAAACAAAAAACCCTAAAGATGGAGCTGGTGGTGGTGGCACGCGTCTTTAGTCCCAGCACTCGTAGAGGCTTATTCAGGGCAATGGTGGCGCGTGCCTTTCATTCCAGCACTCAGGAGGTAGGGAGGTAGAGGCAGGTGGATCTCTGTGAGTTTGAAGCCAACCTGGTCCATATAGGCAAGTTCCAGGCCATCCAGGGTTACATAGTGAAACCCTGTGTTAAACAAACAAATAACAACACAAACCAAACCAAACCACAGTTGCTTGAGATCCAAACAACAATATTGATTCCAAAGGCGAAAACACAAAATTGAAATTAGCCAATGACCAATTAAAATGTCTAGGGGAAAAAATATATCAGATCAACTAGCCACTTACCTCTGACCTCAGACCTCAGACGGTTCTATAAGCAATTTTCTTATGCTTTATAGGATATGGAAGGGGCTTGAAAGCCATTCGAGGACCCTGGGCAAATCCTGAAATGGCTCCAAGGTGGGGACTTTCTGGAAACTCCTGTGGGGAGACGCCTGCAAGCTACCTGCTGCAGCAGCTCCGCTGGTCCGCTCTGGAGCAGGGTCTGCTATGCTCGCCCTGACTCTCAAGAGATGGACAGAACTCAGATGTCACCATCCGGTTTGAGGAAAGGCCACAAGTAGAAGTCACAGGCATTGTGCTGTGACAGGTGCCATGGAAACAGTGTCACTGGCTCAGGAAGGGGCAACAGCTGTGTCAGCTTCCCTCCACAACTGCAACCACCCCAGGAGTCTCTGGGGAGAGACTAGTGTGTGAACTAGCCACACCACAGAACTGGGGGCAAGAGAAGGAGCCACAGTTGTCACTAAGGCCCAGACATGATGTAAACACGGAGATGGGGGAATATCTAGGGTCTTCCTTTCTTCTTTTCTACATTTGTTTGTTTGTTTGGTGGACAGTAGGGAGATGGCGTATATCTCATCACCCTTACGGAGGTCAGAGGACTCGTAGGTGTCTGTTCTCTCCTTCCATCGTGTGGGTCCCAGTTTTTAAACCAGGATTGAACTCAAGTTATCAGGCCTGGCAGCAAGTATCTTAACCCACTAAACAGCCTTTCCAGTCCTGCATTCAGGATATTTTTGTTTTGTTTGAGATGAGGTTTCTCTATTTAGACCTCACTGGCCTGGATCTCACTCCTTAGACCAGGCGAAGCTAAACTCAACATAGATCTGCCTGCTTTTACTTCCCTAGTGCTGGGATTAAAGGCGTGTACTGCCATACTCAAGGGAGTCAGGGTCTTTAACATCCCTGTCAACACAAAAACACAATGCTCACCTCAAAGAGGGATGAGTGACCATGACCCAGGAACAGGGTCATTGGGTGTCTTTGACTACCATGATCCAGCGAGCAAGGTTTCAAGCCAACCACTTGAGTCATGCACTGTGACTGAAACAGTTCCATTGAGTTTTATAGTCACAGGAAAAAGTCATAAATCAAGGTAGACAGGCTATAGGCTCTATACAGAAGTCTCCGCTGTCGGCCTCAGATGCTATCTCATGACATGTTCTTGGCTCTGAGCCAATGAAAGCTACTGGTCTATTACTGCATTCTCACAAGGTTCATGTGATAGTCACAAGGAGGTAAGGTCGGACAGGGGTGGGCAGTGAATGCCTACTGAAGGCACTAAAGATAATTTAACTACAGATTGGTTACATTGTGACTCTTTCAATCTAAGGCATTCTAATCAGAGAAAACAGCTGTTCAGTCTTTAAAGCAGGCGGGCCCCGTGGCTTCCTTTCTAGGAACTTCACTTCACAGTCCCAGAGCCCAGCCCTGATTAGTCAACGCGGGGTGTGTGTGTGTGTGTGTGTGTGTGTGTGTGTGTGTGTGTGTGTGTAGGGTGTGGATGAGAGGAATGGGAATGTGGGAGTGGGGGTTGGGGTGGAGATGTCTCCGATGTCTCCTCTACCCATCCTGTGTTCTTTAGCTGAAGCCCTAAAAACTAGAGTGGCCAGAGGTAAATCAGCAGAGGCAAATGGCAGCTCACAGACACAAGCATCCAGCATACACATGGGAGTTATATATGAGGGAAGTGACCAGAGACGAAGGGACAGTCGGCAAGGACTGCGGAAGCCTGGCTAACAAAGGGAACAGCTTCCTGCATGGATAGAAACTTCTTTTATAGAAGGAAAACTATCCAGGACTTGTGGGTGTGGTGGCTCCTGCATGGGATCCACAAAAAAAAAAAAAAAAAAAAAAAAAAAAAAAAAGGAAGTGGAGAGAAAAAGCTGGAGGGAGTAGCCAGAGAGAGAATGCAATTGAAAACCAATCGAGCCACAAAAACATGTGCTTAACTATGTTCATAGCAGCATTGTTTGTCATAGCCAGAACCCGGAAACAACCTAAATGTCCCTCAACCGAAGAATGGATAAGGAAAATGTGGCGCATTTACACAAAGGAGTACTACACAGAAGAAAAAAATAATGACATCTTGAAATTTGCAGGCAAATGGATGAAGCTAGAAAACATCATATTGAGTGAGGTAACCCAGACCCAGAAAGACAATGATCATATGTACTCATTCATAAGTAGTTTTTAAACATAAAGCAAAAAAAAAAATCAGCTTACAAATCACAATCCCAGAGAACCTAGACAACAATGAGGACCCTAAGAGAGAAATACATGGATCTAATCTACATGGGAAATAGAAAAAGACAAAAATCTCCTGAGTAAATTGGGAGCATAGGGACCATGGGAGAGGAGAGAAGGGAAGGAGAAAGGCAGAGAGGGGAACAGAGAAAAACTATAGTTTTTCATACATAGCTCAATAAAATAAAAAAAAATTATCCCCCCCAAAAGAAATACTTTGAGCACATGCATGAAATTCTCAAAAATACATTATATTTTAACTTTCATCTTTTACTTTTGCTTTCTTGTTTTTGTTTGTTTGTTGTTTTGAGACAGGGTTACTCTGTGTCACTGTGTAACCCGGACTGTCCTGGAACTTTGCCCTGTAGATCATTTTAGCCTTGAGCGAAAGATCCACCCTACCTCGCCTCTGCTTCCCAAGTGCTGGGATCATAGGTATGGGATACCATGCCCAGCTTTTGCTTTTATTATAATAAGCAAAGTTTCCCATAGCCCAGGCTAGCCACCTACTTGTTGTAATCATCACACCCACCTAGTCTACCCACTCTATTTTCTATTCAACCTGTTCCTATTGCCAGGTCCTCACATGCACACACACAGAGACATACTATCCACGCACATAGACATGCACACACAGAAAGCTTCACCACTATCATTGATTTCTTGAGTATTTTTCTATGCTTACAAAAAGCAAATAGGTCATAGGGCATTGGTGTTGCATGCCTTCAATCCCAGCACTCAGGAAGCAGAGGAAGAGGGATCTCTTAAATTCGAGACCAGTCTGGTCTACAGAGCAAGTTCTAGGACAGCCAGGGCTAAGGAGAGAAACTCTGTCTCCAAAAACCAAAAAGAAGTGGAGGAGGAGGAGGAGAAGGAGGAGGAGGAGGAGGAGGAGGAGGAGGAGGAGGAGGAGGAGGAGGAGGAGGGAGAAGAAGAAGAAGAAGAAGAAGAAGAAGAAGAAGAAGAAGAAGAAGAAGAAGAAGAAGAAGAAGAAGAAGAAGAAGAAGAAAATCTTACACCAAGCAGTTGTGGTGCACACCTGCACACCTTTAATCCCAGCACTCAGAAGGGAGAGGCAGGCAGATCTCAGTGAGTTCGAGGCCAGCCTTGTCTACAAAGTGAGTTCCAGGATAGCCAGCAGCCAGGAGTGTTACACAGAGAAACCCTGGTGGAGGGGGCGGGGAAGGATCTTACTTTATGGACAGTGTCACCAGGGAGGACACATACCCATCCCACGGCTGCTCCCTCAGCTCTTCTGTGGACACAGCTGAGATTACTGGGGCCTGATTGTCTATACAAAAAGCCTTGGTCACCTTGCAGCTCACCCCACCCTTCCAGCAGTGCCTCACTGCCGCCTCAGGATCTCCAATTCCAGCCTCCCTGTTCCAGACACCTGATCTCTTCCCTGTGACTGCATGGCTGTCTAGTGAGGCTTGGTCCTGTGCAAGTATCTGTCTGTTTTGCTTTAATTCACCAATTGTCAGCTGGTTCCAGCAAAACCTCGGAGGATGGAGAGAAAATGCGCCTCCGCCTACCTCCATGGTCGAAACACAAACTTGTTGCCACCCCTCTAGGTTCTGCCCTCTCAGGACACACCCATGCCATCTCAATAGCCTCAAAGGTCTTAACAATGAACTCCAGAGGAAAGTCCAAAGTCTCTTATGTAAAAGTCGTGCCCTGTTAGGTAGGCATGAGCAAGACTCTGGCATGATTCATCAGCAGACAATGTGTTCTCCAGGTGGGAGGCTGGAAGGTCAAACCTGATAAGTGCCATGGCATGATGAGCACAGGTTAGACCCTCAAATTCAGGAAGGGAGAAAAGTCCCCAACAAGCCTCCAAACCTACTATTGGACAGTGCTCAGCCACAGACCTCTGCTGTCCAGAACCAGTTCCACCTCTATAGTCTTTCTGGGCAACAGTTTAACACCTGAGACCCAGCAGCCCATACCCTGGCCCTGTTCATCACAGCTGGCACATGGCTCCCAGGAGCCACAGTCCCGAGCCTATGAGTTCCAGACACATTGGTGGCTGGCTACCACAGGCTGGCTGGGCACACTCAGGGAGCCCACCTTCCATACCTCTGCCCACATGGGGGTTTGGGCCCCACAGCAGCTTCTTTATGAGGGTGCCACACAGCTTTGGAGGACATTCTTTAAACTCCAGGTAGAGATCACCAACTTCAGAGTTTTTCTGGGCACAGCAGGGGCCACATCAAGGCATGCCCTTAATGGCTTTGGGAGAGCAGCCTAGGCAGCGACAACACTGGCAGCTGAAGTCCCTTTACCCACAGCCCTGACATTTTGGCCCTGTGATGGTAAGTGCACCCCAGGACATGAAAGTGCCTCTGAGTTGTTCCTTCTTCATTCCCTTGGACATTGAAGCCAGAGCCTGGCTTCCATGGAGATGGGAGAGGTTTGGTACTCTGCTTATTCAATGGCTGTTCCATCACCTTTTTGTCCTTCTCTAAAAGAAGCTGACCCCCTCCTTCCATCCTTCCCTCCCTTCCTCTCTCCTATTCTTCCTCCTCCTTCTGTCTGTTTCTCTCTCTCTGACAGGATGTCACTCTAGTCCAAGCTGGCCTCAAACTCATGGCAATCCTCCTGCCTCAACCTCTCAGAGTGTGAGGGATACAGGCTTGAGGCACCACACTTAGCTCAGCTTCTCACTTTCCCCAGCGTAGATGGTCTCTGAATCTCTTGAGTGTCAGAATTCTGCTTCCTCTGACCCATAGATCTCTGGTCAAATCACACATACTACTGCCCCACCCAGCCACCTTTGCTACTTGAACTCCGGAAACAGTGGGGCCACAACTTCCATGCCCTCCTGAGAAACAACTTCAGAGACAGTCTCCAACTCACAAATTGTCGCCTTTAATCCCAACACTGCTCTTTGGAGGCAGAGGCAGGAGTTCAGGGACAGCCTGGTCTACAAAATGAGTTCCAGGGTGGCGAGGGCTACACAAATTTGTCCTGTCTCAAAAACCAAAAACAGAGCCAGGCAGTAGAGGCACACACCTTTAATCCCAGCACTCAGGAGGTAGAGGCAGATGGATCTCTGTGAGTTTGAGGCCGGCCTGGTCTACAGAGTAAGTTCCAGGACAGGCTCCAAAGCTACACAGAGAGACCCTGTCTTGAAAAGCCAAAACCAACAAAACCTTGCTGTACCTTGCACAGAGCTTTGCTGTGAACACAACCAAGTTCACAGCCTCTTGAGGGTGAGGATGACTTTTCCAGTTTGCATTGATTCGTGCAGCATCAGGACCTGCTCAACAGTGCCACCCAGTCTGTCCCCCATCACACAGCCTTCTCTAAGAAGTGGGGGATTGCAAATAGTGTTCTCCATAGCTCATGGGGCACATAGGCATGGTCCACAGCTCACCTCAGACCTACTTTTGAGGCTATCTCTGTGTGGATTTGCAACTTTAACCTCAGAACTCTTTCAGCCTGTGCTCTGACCTTTTACAAAGTTGCTTCTGTGTTTGATTTCATATGATTTTCATTGTTATTTTATGGAGACAGGAACTCATGTAGCCCAGGCTGACCTCAAATTTGCTACATAGCTAAGACTAACCCTGAACTTCTTTTATTATTACATTTTTATCCCATGTGTTTATTGGGGGTATGTGCATACTATGGTATGGCGTGTGTCAGAGGACAGCTTGTGGGTCCCGGCTCTCTCCTTCCACCGTGTGGGAGAGCAAACACGGGTCTTCAGTCTTGGTGGCAAGCACCTTTACTTAATAAGCCATCTCACCGTCTCTGAAGGTGAATTTCTGATCCTCCTTCCTCTACCTCTGGGATTACAGCCCTGCACCACGTGCCCAGCTCTGAATTTCTCATCTGTTAGGCAGCCTCTCCCCCATCTCTCAGAAGCAACTTCTAGCCTTAGTCTTTCTGACTGTGAGGTTAGAAAGACAACAAGAATTTACCTTCTTTGCCCTCTGGGCAGGTGTTTATTTGAATTTTTAAAAAGATTTGTTGCTGGAAGTGGTGTCACATGCCTTTATTCCCAGGACTGGAATTAAAGGAGGCAGAGGCAGGTGGAGAGCAGTGAGATTGAGGCCAACCTGGTCTCTCTCAGTGAGATTGAGGCCAGCCTGGTCTATAGAGCCACCATGTCTGTGCTAGGGACTGAGTCCAGGTCCTCTGCAAGAATAGCAGTTGCTCTTAACTACTGAGTCATCTCTCCAGCTCTCTTGCTTGAATTTGAGACAGGTCCTTACTCTCTGGTCTAGACTGGCCTGAAACTCACCAAGTAGCTCAGGCTGACTCACCGTGTAGCTAAGGCTGGCCTTGAGTTCACTATAATATTCCTACTGCAGCTTCCTGAGTGTCACGATGGCCTGAGCCACCACACCCAGCTTTATCCTGTGTTTTAACAACTCTGCTCTGCTTCTCCATGGAGATCGGGCCTTTTGCTCTATTTATGAAAAAACAGGGTGGGTACAGCTGTGGTTGAACAGGTGCTTAGGGTATGTGTGGTGCTGGGTTTGATTCCCAGCACAAAAGAGGAAGAGAATGAAGAGAAAGAAGCTGGAAGCTGGGGCAGAACAGCACAGCAGCCATGATATTGTTGGGACCAGGGGGGTCGTGCAAAGATGGGGACACACCACCAAAGTCCAATAAACCAGAAGCAAACTTTATTCCAGAAAACAGATTCCAGGAAAGATAGATAGATAGATAGATAGATAGATAGATAGATAGATAGATAGATAGAAAAAAAATCTCCATGGGGTACAAAAAGCTTATTGGCGAGCCAGAGATGGATTGTGTAAGGCTGTGGCAAAGGCCGGTTTCTGAGCCCACCTTCTTATAGTAAGGTGTACCAAGCATTAGGTCTGAACAAAGGAATTTTTACAATCTCGAGGTAAAACTCAGATACAGATTGCCTTACTTTACAATCTCCATTAACAGAGTTTTTTTTTTTTTTGTTTTTTTTTTGTTTTTTTTTTTTTTTTGAGACAGGGTTTCTCTGTGGTTTTGGAGCCTGTCCTGGAACTAGCTCTTGTAGACCAGGCTGGTCTCGAACTCACAGAGATCCGCCTGTCTCTGCCTCCCGAGTGCTGGGATTAAAGGCGTGCGCCACCACCGCCCGGCCAACAGAGTTTTTCAGTTAAACTAGTGTTGTACTTAATCTGTTGTCTTCCTGGTCCTTCCAGGCAGTGTGCACTGAGCCCTGTGCTCTCCCCTTGATGCTGCCGGTCTCACAGAGCAGGGAAGATGTGTAACCCAGGGGTCATAGATCTATCGCCTAAAAGTTGATTCACCTCGTATCCGTAGGCTAGCCTCAGTTTGCAGAGAGATGCTTCTGCCTTGTGAACCAAGCTATGGGTTGTAAAGCGGAGTAACCCGCTGTTAATAGTTAACCCCTAAGCTGCTGAGAGAGCTGCTGAGAGTCTGTTCTCATTCTCCTAGGCTTACAACTTTATATTTCTTTATTTCCACATTTCTATTTCTGGAATCTACATTTTTATATTCTTATTCTTAGGTCCTTCAATATTATCTAGTATTTTTGATGTAGTATTTATTGTTCTAGACACACCAGCAAGCTTGCAACACACTACCTCAATCCACACAACAACCCCAGCTATCACATGCACAACACATTCTACTGCACGTGGAGGAGTTATGCGCAGGTCCTGCTCCCCAGGAGCTAGCATCCTTGTTTTTTGAGGCAGGGTCTCTCGCTGGGATCTGGGGCTTGCTCCCCATGACTTGCTCACCCTGCTTTCTTATAGAACTCAGGACCACCAGTCCAGGAGTGGCACCACCCTCAATGGCTGGGCCCTCCCCATTGATCACTAACTGAAAAAATGCCTTACAGTTGGGTCTCATGGAGGCATTTCCTCAACTGAGGCTCCTTCTTCTCAGATTACTCTAGCTTGTGGCAAATTGACACAAACCAGCTGGTAACAATAAGCTCTTGCCACTGCACATGAATCAGAAGACAATTTGGAGTTTGTTCTTGTCTTTTGTTGTTGTTTTGAGACAGGGTCTCTCTGTAGCTTTGGAGCCTGTCTTGGAACTTGCTCTGTAGATCTGGCTGGCCTTAAACTCACAGAGATCCACCTGCCTCTGCCTCCTGAGTGCTGGGATTAAAAGTGTACGTCACCACCGCCTGTCCTTTGTTCTTGTCTTCTGCCATGTGGCCCCAAGGAGCAAACTCAGGCCATCAGAGTTAGCAGCAAGAGCTTATTGTTACCCAGCTCAAATCATAACAGCTCATCTCCCTCTCAGCTCTCCAGCCATTTCCATGGTGTGTCAATGGTCAGAGACAGCACACCTCTTGCCGCTAGCTCTTACGGTTGTGTCTTCCAGTGAGCCAACTGTTCCCTTTATCCATATTGAATACTCATCCGTATTGAATGAGCTGATGAGGGAGGCAAGGTTTGCCCCTAGACAACAGAGATGATGAGCCGTCACCTGCAAAAACGTGCCCTCTGGAAAGACCAAGAGGGACAGTGTGCTGGTCAGTTGTTGTCACCACTATACAAACTAGGGTCACCTAGGAAGACGGAGCCTCAGTTGAGGGATCAAGTCCTTCAGATTGACCCGCAGGGCATTTTCCTGATTAATGGTTGATGTGGGAGGCTGTAGTCCAGGGCAGACAGTGCCACCCGTGGGCAGGTGGTCCTGGATTGTGTAAGGACACAGGCTGGACAAGCTGCAGGGAGCAAGTCAGCAAGCGGCGTTCCTTCGTGATTCTTGCACTGATCCCGCTTGAATTCCTGCCCTGTTTCCCCCAGGACTGTGATCAGGAAGTGTAAACCAAATAAATCCTTTCTTCCCAAGTTTCTTCAGCCATGCTGTTTATAAAAGCGGTGATAGGTGGCCAGGTAATGGTGGCACATAATTTTTTTTAAATCTTTTTGTTTTATTTTGTTTTTGAGACAGGGTTTCCCTATGTAGCCCTGGTTGTCCTGACACTCATTCTGTAGACCAGGCCTGCCTTGAAGGTATATGCCTCTAATTCCAGCACTCAGGAGGTAGAGGCAGGCAGATTTCTGAGTTCCTGGCCAGCCTGGTCTACAGAGTGAGTCCAGGGCAGTCAGGGCCGCATAGAGAAACCCCTGTCTTGGAAAACAAAAACAAAAAAAAATAAATAAGTAAATAAAAAGTAATGATAGGCAAAGTAGGATGTCAGGAAAGTGAATTCGAAGGTGCTCTTTCTTTGCTCCAAAGCACCCATAGCTCCGCATTGCCCTCAAGAGAAAACACAAGCAAATATCCTGAGCAGAGCTCAGCCGCTCACTCCCTGAAGATTTCCCACTAGGTTCCTTATCTCAGAGACATCACACCCTGGTTTCCTTTAAGTCATTAAAGGCAGCGTGCTTACTCACTCTGTGTGTGAAATATTTCCTCTGGAAATCTCCCTTCCCCTTCCCGCTCTCTCACCCACACACTCAGCTTGCAGGTGCACTGGCAGAAGTTCCTCTGCTAAAAGGGATGGAGGTGGAAGGCTTAGGGGTGGGTATGGGGGCTGGACGGGGACCAAGGCTAAGGGCAGACCCGCAGTCTTCTCTGAAGTGGGAGCCAGGAAGCGTGGTCTGGTTGAAATCTCCTCACGTTTGTCGGGGCATCAGTAGAGGCAGAAGCAAGCGGCTCACAGTCACTGCCGACCCCTCGCTCTGTACACCCAGCATACAATCGCGACCGCTTTCAACAGAGCCTCCGTTCCTCCTGCTCTGTGCTCCAGTCGGCTGTATACAGCAGGTGCTCAAGCATGGCAGTTAAGATTCAGGGCTTAATGAAGCTTGTTGGAAACTTGGTGTTTTCACCTGTAAAGCTTGTTCTGACCCCTATGGGAAGTGATAGGGATTCAAAGGGGAAATCTGAGCAAAGGGGCTCAGGATGTGGGGAGTACTCCCTGAACACCAGCAGGTAGCCCCAAACATCTGAGGGTAACTTTCTCCAGAACTCTGGATGACTTTATTCTAGGCCATGTGCTAGGCGTGAGGTCTCCACTAGCTGGCTATAGAAACTTCTACAATTTAGTCCTTCTTTGGCTTTCTTAAAACAGCTGCCTGCAGAATCCTTGCTGTAACAGTTGGGAGGAAGCACGGTGGGTTTCTGGGACATGGGGAGAGATCCACAGGAACATTCAGTTCCCCAGAGAACAGGGCCCCTGGGCTGCTGAGCCTCTGAGTCAATGAGAAATAAAGAAATGAGGGCCAGGAAGTGGCCCACACAGTCAGTGTAAGACGCAGGCAGGAACCCAGGCTTCCTCTCTCTGGGTATTTTGTCTTCCTTTATCAAGTAGTAGAGTGCTTGCCTAGCATTTACAAAGCTCTGGACTTAGTCCCAGCACCAATAATGAGCAGGGTGGTGCATGCCCAAGATCCCAGCACTCGGGAGGTGTCAGCAAGACAACCATAATTCAAGGCCTGCCTGGAGAACTCAGTAAGCCACCATCTCAAATAAAATAAGAATAATAGCCAGGTAATGGTGGTGAACACCTTTAAACCCAGCCCTCAGGAGGTAGAGGTTGGTGGATTTCTGTGAGTTTAAGGCCAGTCTGGTCCTCAGAAGAAGTTCCAGAACAGCCAGGACTACACAGTAAAACCCTGTCTCACAAACAGTAATAATAGTAGTGGTTGTTGCCAGGCGATGGTGGCGCACGCCTTTAATCCCAGCACTCGGGAGGCAGAGACAGGCGGATCTCTGTGAGTTCGAGACCAGCCTGGTCTACAAGAGCTAGTTCCAGGACAGGCTCCAAAGCCACAGAGAAACCCTGTCTCGAAAAACCAAAAAAAAAAAAAAACATAGTAGTGGTTGTTGTCAGAGACCAGCTTTGACAAGTATACTGCTTACCAGGGTAAGGTGCATGAGGATTAGAAAAATGTTAAGTAGGAGTAACAGAGATAAGAGAAAATTACTAAGACATAGGATAGTAATGGGAGGGCAACTTGGCGAATACCGAATGCTGAATTCACCTGCATCTATTTTTCTTTTTTTCTGAGGCAGGGTTTCTCTGTGTAGCTTTGTAGCCTGTCCTGGCACTAGCTCTGTAGACCAGGCTGGCCTTGAACTCACAGAGATCCACCTGTCTCTGCCTCCCAAGTGCTGAGATTAAACACCTGCGTTTATTTTTCATAAACTTTTATATCCCAATACAAAAAGGGTAAGAAAACAAAAGACTGCACTAATATGATACAAAGGATAACTAGGACTCGAGCTATCGAGTCATTAATTCTTGACAGAAGCTTTCTGCTGTTTAGACAGTGAACCCACCCTAGACCAAGTAGCCTGAAGACAGCCACTCCCAAGGTCAAACCCCCATCTTAAAAGAAGTACGCTAGAATGGTCAAGGGGTGTGGATCTACCTGTCTGGGCCATCTTAAAGTCAAAAGGACCGAGTAACCACATCCTGGGTTAGGATGTGCGGCCCTAGTTGCTGTCAACAATTTTGTGAAACCTCAAACTCTCTGACCTTCAAACAAGTAGAAATAGGCTGGGTCTCCACAAGTAGTAGTACTAGTGACAGTAAACGGGTTGAGATACAGTCGACGTGCTCAACGGGGCGTGGCAGCACACACCTGTGATTCCATTACTCAGGAACTGGAAGAAGAGTCAGGAGTTCTTTTCACTTTTGAGACAGAGCCTTGCTATGTACCACCTGGTACCGTGTAGCCTGGCTAACCTTGAACTTGCAGCAATCTTCCTAAATGGGATTATGGGCACGCCCAGTCCCCCTTTAGCTTTCTTGCCTTGCTCTGACAGTGTCAACACCAAACTGTCCGTGCCCCCACGTCCGTGCCCCACCTCACCGTCCTGCCCCCCACCCCACCCCACCCCACCCCACCCCAACACCACGTGACTTGAACCTGGGCCGGCCTTGTGTTCTCTGCCACAGTCTCTGTGAGTTCCTATGTCCACCAGTCCTGCTGGGCCTGGTGTTATCCATCACCCCCGGCTCTTAGCATTTCCACCTCCAAACAAGAGGCTATTTGCAACTGATGTCCACTGGAAAAGGGAAAATCGGTTCTTTTCAATGGAGTGACACTGGTTCTATCAATCACACTCCAAGGCAGGACTTATGTCCAGAAGTAGTTGGCTAACACAAAATGAACTCCATGTTGTTGTTGTGTGTATGTATATATACCTTTTGCTTTGGTATTTTTTTACCTTACTATTTTTGGGTTTGTTTCTTTTGATTTTCAATTTTGTGTGTGTGTGTGTGTGTGTGTGTGTGTGTGTGTTTGGTTTTTTGAGACAAGATTTCTCTGTAGCTTTGGAGCCTGTCCTAGAACTAGCTCTTGTAGCCTGTCCTAGAACTAGCTCTTGTAGACCAGGAGAGAAAGAGAGAGTTTATTCTGGAGACAAACATGAGCGACAAGGCCCAGAAATACAGATTTAGATTACCCCAAATTCTGTTACATGACAACATTCAATAAAGGTTTAATAGTAACAGAGTATAAAAACATCAATCAAGCCACTTTTCAGTTATGCTGGCGGTGGCATTAAAGTGGGTTGAATGGAAGCAGAGAAGAGGTAGCTAAGGGCTTCAGCGGCTGTCTGGTGACACTCTTCTGCCTTTAGTTGGTAGAAACCAGGACTGTTAGTCACAGCTGAGTCTATATAGAAGAGGCAGAGGATAGTTACTTAGGAGGCTAAAGATAGCCCAAGACAGCTGGACATAGTGGCACAAGCCTTTAGTCCCAGCTTTTGAGAGACAGAGGCAGCCAGAGCTACACTGAGAAACCCTGTCTCCACAACGAGAAAGCGAGAGGAGTAAAGATAGCTCAAGATAAATTGCGAGCCGGGCGGTGGTGGCGCACGCCTTTAATCCCAGCACTCGGGAGGCAGAGGCAGGTGGATCTCTGTGAGTTCAAGACCAGCCTGGTCTACAAGAGCTAGTTCCAGGACAGGTTCCAAAACCACAGAGAAACCCTGTCTCGAAAAACCAAAAAAAAAAAAAAAAAAAAAAAAAAGATAAATTGCGATTATGTTCCAACCTCTACATCCCTGAAGCTCTCACCTGTCAATCAGCCTTGCAGAAGGTGCACTTGCTTCCTAGGACCTTTTCCTACACTGACAACCATCTTCTCCCAAGGGCCAGGCTTGAAGCATGGCTACTGCCGTGCAGGAGCTGGATGTTATGACATCTTATTTAATTTTAATTGATTTGCATTTAAATGTAAATAGTGACATGTGGCTCGTGGCAACATGTGACTAAGCTGTCCTTGGCTTTTTCCTGTGTCTTTCCCGGTGTGTGGGTGACCAGTAGCTACTTTGTCTTTCCCAGTGTGTGGGTGACCAGTAGCTACTTTGCATTTTGCCTCTTTGCATTCATTTCCATGCCCCATTTTATTCTTTTGATGCTTGGTTATTTTTTTCCCATTGAACATTATATTTGGAAGTCTTTCTAGACCAGGCCATAGACAACTATGGTAGTCTTTGTTTGTTTGTTTGTTTGTTTGTTTGTTTGTTTGTTTTTCGAGACAGGGTTTCTCTGTTGATGCTTGATTTTTGTTGTTGTTTGGTTTGGTGGGTTTTTTTTTTTTTTTTTTTTTTTTTAGACAGGGTTTCTCTCCGTAGCTTTGGTGCTGGAACTAGCTTTTTTTTTTTTTTTTTTTTTTTTTTTTTGGATTTTTGAGACAGGGTTTCTCCGTAGCTTTTTGGTTTTTGGTTCCTGTCCTGGAACTAGCTCTAGTAGACCAGGCTGGCCTCGAACTCACAGAGATCCGCCTGCCTCTGCCTCCCGAGTGCTGGGATTAAAGGCGTGTGCCACTACTGCCCGGCTGATGCTTGATTTTTTTTTTCCTAGTAAACATTATATTTAGAAGTCTTAACAGACCAGGCCATGGAGAACTATGGTAGTCTTTTGTTTGTTTGTTTGTTTGTTTTTCAAGACAGGGTTTCTCTGTGTAGCTTTGGAGCCTGTCCTGGCACTTGTTCTGTAGACCAGATTGGCCTTGAACTCACAGAAATCCACCAGACTCTGCCTCCCGAATGCTGGGGTTAAAGGCGCACACTACCAATGCCCAGCTGGTAGTCTTCTTTTTAAAATTATTTAAATTACATTTGTCTGTATGAGTGTTTAAGGATGTATACAAGCCACAATGCTTCCTCTCTTCACCCTGTGGGAGCTTGGGAGTCATTAGACTTGGTGACAGAAGCCCATATGCACTGAGCTATCTCCATCACTGAGCCTATTCATTTCTTAATTCACTACTCAGAATTCAATAGTACGCATGCGCCATGATTTGTTCAGCCATCCCCTATCGAGAGACACAGAAATACAGCTACAGCCAGGAACAATCCTAAGCCCCAGGAGAGGAGGGAAAAGGATTGCCACAAATTGTAGGCGCAGCCAGGGCTATGTGGCAAGAACCTGTCTCAAAGGAAAAGAGGGTGGCCTGTGATCTTGGCATTACAAGTGGAAATGGGAAGACCAGGTCTTCAAGATCATCCTTGGCTGTGTAGCAAGTTTGAGGCTAGCCTGGGCTATAAAAAACTGTCTCAGAAATAAATCAATAAATAACAGAGAGCCCGAAGGAATGCTGGCTCCCTGGGGACATGTATGTCCCTCCTCTCTGATGAATACAGAGTTCAGTATCCCTTATCCCAAACGCTTGAGGCCGCCAGTATTTCTAACTTTAGACTTGGGGACTTTGGAGCATTCAGAATCAGTCCGTTGAACACTCTCATTTGGAAATCTGAATGTGTGTGGATCTTGTAGATTTCAGATTTCAGATTTTGGAAGTTGGGAAACTCAAACTGTGCTTTTTTGTTTTTTGAGAGGAGATCGAGGTAGGGTCACACTCTAACCAGGCTGACCTCACACTTGGGCAATTCTCCTGTCTTAGTTTCTCACATGTTTGGATTACAGCTGTGTGCTATCACATTGTACAAAATCTACTAGGTTTCTTTTTTTGGCTGGGGGAGGGAGTGTCATGTAGCCCAGGCTAGCCTCCAAGTTCATGTGTAGCCAAAGACGACTTCTGAACATCTGATTCTCCTGTCTCCGTCTCTTGCATGCTAGGATTATGGCTGTGAGCCAGTCCACTCTGGTTTCTGTGGTGCTGCAGATGGAAGTCAGGACTTCGAGCTTGCTACGCAGGCTTGCTTCCAGCTGAGCTACAACCCCACCCCTAATAGTCACTATTTTAAAATAAGAACCCTGGGGAGAGCTTTTCTGTGTGCCCAGCATCGCTTTAAGAGCTTTACTTACATCAATGTTTTGTTTTGTTTCTCTCTAGTACTGGACTAGAACCCAAGGCCTCTCACGCTCAGCTACAGAAACAGCCATGATCAATTCCACTCGTGACTGAACAGAGTAGGGGGTTTTGCTGTTGTTGTTTTGTCTCTATAGGTGCGGAAAGTGAGGCACTCCTTCACAAATTACACAGCCAGTACGTAAGAGAGGCATTTGAACCTAGAACCTATGGAGCCTGTCCTATCTGCTACCTGTTCTTCTCTCTCCGCACCTGCATACACAAGGACTCCTGCCACACAGGCAAGGGTCTATGTGCCCCCCAGCTACTACTACAAGACCTCTTCCTCCGGAGTGGTGAGGTCCACCTTGGCTGAGCTCCTGGGCCACGCCCTTCTCCTCCGTCCCCTGGCTCCCTCCCTGGCCAGGGATGTGCTCAGAGCACTCGGGAGCCTCAACAAGAGAAGGAAAGTGCCTGTGAGCTCTGCCATTATGTAAGCTGTGGAAAGCGAGACCCACCCTGCTAACTGGAAACAAGCAGGAGTCAAGCAGGGCTTCCTGGAATCCAGGGCCCCAAGCTGCCAAGAAACGGGCCTCCTCGCTTAGGAACAATTGAATGTCACTGGGGTAACCCAACACTGCTGGTCACAGAGGCCTCCTGCCCACGGACTCACAGTGCAACCCGTGTGAGTCAGGCCAGTCTCCAAAGGAAAGAAAGGGCCTGGCGTGGTGCCCTTCAAGGCCTTCTGGGGAGACACAGTACAGGCCCTGGCTCTATGCAGGCTGCCACCTAAAAGGCACAGGTCGTAGACTGAGGGCGTTGCAGACAGAGAGATAGTGACTGAGGAGGGCTCTAGCCTGGAATACACTGAGCTCCAAAGCTAGGACCCCTAGATTTTCCTGTCCTATGCCTTTGGGCATGGCATAACTTCTCAAAGACTCAGGGTTTCTTGATAGAAAGTTCAATTAAGGCCGTGCATAGGTGTGGAGCCCTCCACTAGAGTCTGGGCAGCCTGCAGGTGAGAGAATCGTGCTCTAGGAGAGTCCTCGGTTATCTTAACTACTCGGGAGGTAGCGGGGCTTTCTTTTTGTTTTGTTGCTTTGGATCCGGGTCTCACGTACCTCAGTTAGGCATCGAACAGTCTACGGTCTTGAACTTGGTCTACTTACCTCATCTCTCTTTCTTTTCTGTTTTTGGGGGAGTTATGATTTGGGGTTTTGGGGGGAGCATGGTCTCCTCTAGCCCAGCTGGCCGGCAACTCCATGGCCACCTGCCTGCTTCAGCCTCCCTCCCTTGGGCGATTGCAAATGTGAGTCTGGGCGACACGGTCAGGTTTCACGTGCTGTTTCCGTTTTAACCCGGCTTCTAGAAGAATCTTCACTGAACACAAAAGGAAAGTGAAATGAAGGAAGTCACAGAGGGTGCTGCAGACACCGCTCAGCAGCCAGGAGCGATCTCTTGCTGCTCTTGAGGAAGACTCCCAGCACCCATGCTGGGTGGGTCACAGCTGCCTATAACACCGGGGATTCAAAGCCTTCTTCTGGCCTCCAAAGGAATCTTCATTTGTGTGTGTGTGCGCGCACGTGCGTGTATGCATGCATGCACGTGCGCACACACACACAAGGGGTAGGGGAGATACATGAGGTAAAAATAAGTTTTTAAGTAAAAAGAAACTTTAAAAAGAGGTCCAGGCTTACTTTGCTCTCATAACTGAGGGGATGGAGTCTTTGGTCCTTCATCCGCACCTCCCCAAGCTTTTCTCAGGTATTTACATTACCAGTAATCTCTGTCAGTTGCTCCTTCACATAAACAGCTATACCTGGAATGAGACCAAAGTGCACCAGGTGGGAACCTCAGACCTTGCCCAGCAAGTGGCTAGACCTGGGAACACTCTGGATGCTGGCCAGGACAGATGGCGAATGATGGTCAGGCTTTGAAGTCTACAGTCAGGTTCAAATCCTGCTCAGGGTCTGAGGGCTGCCCCACCAGGCTGGTTGTCTATGTCCTCACCCATCAAGCCTACCGGGCTGGTAGGCTGCTCTTCCCTGCCAACTTGAAGCAATGGTGATGGGCTGTGATGGGACCTTCCTTTCTCACAGGACAGTGGCGGTGGCCAAGTCTGATATACTCTCCTTCCTGGACCAATGGGAGTTTTCACTTCCCTTTTTCAAAAGAGAAGAGCAAGAGAAGGAAACAAAGAACCCAGTCCAGACCCACAGGACTCCTGGGAATAGAGAGTTAGCTTGGGACCCAAGCAGCTAGGGCGAGAAGAGGACTTGCCGAGGGGCGTCTCAGTCAATGACTCCGTGATGACAGGAAGAGGCCGAACACTGGCCCACTTTACTAAAATCACCAGACATGGGCTGAGGGAGAGCTCAGTGGCAGATTGCTTGCCTGGCATTCGTGAAGCTCTGGCTTAGATCCCCAGCACTGCACACACACAAAAGCAAAGCAACAAAACCGGGCATAAGAGTACACGCCTGGCCAGGCAATGGTGGTGCACATGCCTTTAATCCCAGCACTCGGGAGGCAGAGGCAGATGAAACCCTGTGAGTTCAAGGCCAGCCTGGTCTACAAGAGCTAGTTCCAGAACAGCTAGGACTGTTACACAGGGAAACCCTGTCTCAACACCCCCCCCCCCAAAAAAAAGAAAGAGAGAAAATAAAAAGAAAAGAAACGAGTACAGGCACTCGTAGCCCCCCAGCAACCACAGGCCAAAAAGATTCTGTCTACTCATTGGTTTCAACAGATGGCAAAGCCCAGAATAGAGTGCTGTGGGGTTTTACTGAGTCACGTGCCCAGCCCTGACCCAATCACTGTGACCTCAGCGGATAAATGGCTGTAACTGACCAGCTTGGAGGCAGGGCAAGAGGAGCCAACAAATGCCTCTGATTGCATGCACAGAATCTAAAATAAAAATAAATCTTAAAAAAATAAAAATGAGAAGGTCAAAGTCTGCTCCCTCTTTGCAGGGCTGAACTCTGCTTATGCCGCACAGAGAATGAAGTCAGCAGGTTCTAGCCTGGCTCATCGTGGGCGTGCAGTGCACAGCTTCCAGACAACTTTCAGGTTTTGTCTGCCTTGGCAGAGTAATGCGAAATTAGAATGGGGAAATATTTAATATTTAATATCAAGCATTAAAAAGAAGCCTGCTAACACTTCAGTGAATCTCGATACAAAGACTCAGAATGACAATAAGAGAAAGCCCAGGACAGCACGAAGGCTCCACAAGTGAAGAAGCTTGCTGCCAAGCCCGACCACCTGAGTTCGGGCCCCAGGACTCACATGGGAGTGGGAGGAGAGCACCAACTCCTAAAAGTTGCCCTCTGGCCTCCACATGCATGACATGACACATGCTCCCACACAAGCAATCAGTGGAAAGACAAAAATAAGTAAAGAGAGAGAGAGAAAGTTTTGTTCTGAATAAGTCCAAACACACCTGCACTGGCAGTCAAAGAGAAAGAATGTGGGTGGCAGTGCCCACATCTGCCACCCCAGCACTCAGAAGCCTGAGGCCAGAGGATCACTGCAACTGTGTGGTCAACCCCAGCTAAAAAAGTGTCCCAGGCCAGCCTGCACTACTTGAGACTCCATTTCAAAAATGCAAAAGCTAAACCAGGAATGGTGGTGTACATCTTCAATCCCAGCACTTGGGAGGCAGAGGCAGGCGTATCTCTGAGTTTAAGGCAAGCCTGGTCTGTAAAGTGAATTCCAGGACAGCCAGGGCTACACAGAGAAACCCTGTCTCAAAGAAACAAAGCAAACAAACAAGAAAAAGTTACAAATGTATCACGCACTTATCCACAGGAGTGCATCTGATTTTTCTTTTCGTTGTGATGTTTGTTGTTTGAAAAAGAGTCTCTCTGTGGAGCCCTGGCTGACCTGGAATTCACTGTGTAGACAAGGCTGACCTTGAATTCATGAAATTCTGCCTGCCTCAGCCTCCTGAACATTGGCATTAAAGGTATGAATGCTGGCAATAAAGGTATGTCTCCACATCTGGCCCTGGGGTAGAGATTTATTAAGGTGCCCATGATGCTTGCTGTGAGCCACCACACACAGAAAGACTAGTACTTTTTAAATTCTGTAATTCCCCTGGTCTACAGGAGTTCCACAGGAGTTCCAGGACAGCCAAGACTGCTCGGGGAAGCCCCGTCCCAAGAAGCCAACCAATAAAGCAACAAAGCAAGCAAGCAAACAAACAAACAAAAAAACCTGTTCCCTTGGGCCAGTGAGAAGTCTCGGTAGAAGAAGGGTTGATGCCAAGCAACACAGTAGAGAGAACACTGCTACAAGTTGTCCTCTGACCTCTGTACATGTGAATGGCTCCTACGCCGGCTCCCATCCCAAAAAAATAAATACATGGGTGGGTCGGTAGGCAGATAAATAGATAGCAGTAAAAACAATCTGTTATCACTACCATTGAGATAGAAAGTTCAAAGTATTGCTGAAATTTCAAGGCTAGCCTAATCTATTCATTGATGTCCAGGCCAGTTAGGTCTACACAAGGAGACCCTGTCCCAGATTAATTCAGGGTGCGGGAGGGACATATAGGCTGATTTGCATGTCCAAGAGTCACTTGCAGTTTGTATAAGGAAGTTCAAATTTAATAAGGTCAAAACCAAGCTGTTGCTTCCTGACTGCCCCAAACCCATTTCTCCGCCTGGATGCTCTTTCCCAATCTCTCTTCACTTCTGGGGGGCCTGCCTGCAGGTCCAGCTGTAGCCAGGTGACTCACATGTCTGCAGCCCAAGCACTAGGGAAGTAGAGACGAGAGACGAGGTTCAGGAGCTCAAAGTCATCCTTGACTACAGGGCATCTGAGACCCTGTCTCAAACCAAAACAAAAAGGCATCCTGCTGAGGATAGCAGAGAGAGTCCTTGATGTTCTCATATTCCCAAGGGAACCTAGGTCTAGACTTCCTGAGGACATGGGACACTGGATATACAGCCCAAATCATCCTAAAAATGCATGCACACATGCTCAGACAGAGGAAAGGGAAGAAGAATTCTGGGTGTGTTTCTGAGGACCAGGCCTCCAGGGGCTGAGGGACAGGCTTCCTTATCCTGTGGACGCATAGACAGACACACACACACACACGCACACACACAACACAACACACACATTTGTTGATGTTGTTGAAGACAGAATTTCACTTTGTAGCATCAGTGGCTGGCTTCAAACTCACAGCAATCCTCCTGCCTGAGACTTATAAGTGCTGGGATTACAGGCAGGCACTGCCCACCCCGTCATTCTGGGTTTTAAAAAAATATAAAAGGCAGGGTCTCACTCTGAAGTCTTGGCTGCCCTAGAACAAACTGTGTGTTCCGGATTGGCCTTGGACTCCCAGAGCTCTGCCGGCCCCACCTTCTGAGAGCCGGGAGGAAAGGAGACCACTATGTCTAGCACTGGATTTTACTCTATTTTACATACATACATAATTTGAGACAGGATCTCCTGTAGCCCGGGTTGCCTCAGACTCCCAATATAGCTGAGGGTGACTTTGACCTCCTTGACCTCCTCATCCTCCTGCCTCCACCTCTCAAGTGATGAGATTACAGGTGTGTGCCATGTGCCCAGGTATGTGGTGCTCAGGACTTCCTGCATTCTAGACAAGGGCACTATTGACTGAGGCACACTCCCAGATCCTATTGTGTGTGTGTGTGTGTGCCTATGTGTGCCTGTGTGTATGTGTTCATGCATGTGAACTGGTACTCGTGGGCAGGCACTTTGGAAGCAGAGAACAAATTTGGGTGTCGTGCCTTAGGAGCTGTTCAACTTGTTTGAGAAATGATTCTCAGTGGGACCTGGGGTTCACTGTTTCAGCTAGGCAGACTAGCCAGGGAGCCCCAGTGATCCATCCGCCTGTCTTTACCACCCCAACTCTCCTGTGAGCCCAGTTTTTCCACATGGCTGCTGTGGACTGAACTCGGTTTACAAGTGGTTTCCCGGCCCCACCTCCATTCCTGGATTTTTACTGTGCTTGGAGTTTGCTAACTTGAGGTCAGCCTTCACCATTCCAAAATCTAGGTAGCAAGACTTCAAAGTCAACCCAACAACCGGGTTTTACATTTCTTTGAAGTACTTGAGATAAGTAAGCCTTTTCATCCGGCAAGCCCAGCCACAGTAGAAAGTCTCCCAGACGCTGTCCCTCGGAAAGCAAAGAAAGTTGTCGGCAGGTTTCATGACTAAGAGGTCAGAGGTGATTCAGCACTGCATCCGAGGGACCCCCAGCATCCTTCCTGCCTGCCTCTCTATCCCCCTCCAGCCCCCCAGTTCTGCATTTCAAAGATTTCCTGAGCTCACCCAGGCACCGGCTGTACCTCCTTGAAGTTCCTTTGAATGTCAAGTTCAAATGATTCCGCCTACATCCTCTTCAAAGACCACGCAGAAAGTGTGGCTGGCAGCTGAAGGACCTCAAAGGTGGTCTTGTCATTTGTTACATAAGGCAGGAGGCTGGGGTTCTGGAGGAGATGTTTTCCCAAGATGACACATAGCTAGTTGCTGATGAGGTATAAATCACCAAGGCTCCCCAACAGCTAACATTTTCTTAGCATGGGTCTTTTGCGCCTAGGTCCTCTGTTCCCCTTTGCCATCCTGCCCAAGGGGTCTTCTTTGTTTTCTAAGAATGTCAGTACTGGGTGATCCCTATGAAAAAATTTAGCAAGGTTCGGGGTACAGCTCAGTCGCTAGAGTGTTCACTTGATGCACAAAGCCCTAGGTTCAAACCCCAGCATTGCATAAACAGGCATGATGGTGCGTGACTGTGATCACAGCACTAGAGCTGCAGAGACCAGAGGGTCAGGAGTTCAAGGTCATCCTCTACTCTACTACACAGCAAATCCAAAGCTTGCTTATCTGTCTGAATGTCTATCATCTGTCTTCTATCTATCTATCTATCTATCTATCTATCTATCTATCTATCTATCTATCTATTATCATCTATCACCTATCTATCATCTATCTATCTATCTATCTATCTATCACCTATCTATCATCTGTCTATCTATCTATTATCTATCTATCTATCTATCTATCTATCTATCTATCTATCTATCTATCATCCGTCTATCTGTTTAATGAGGCAACTTCTCAGGATGTAGCCCAGACTAGACTGGAACGTCAGATCCTCTTACCTCGGGCTTCCCACTGCGGGAATTACAGATGTTCACCACTGTACTTAGCTGTCTGTTGACCCAAGGTGTCCTATAGCTCAGGCAGATGAGGAACTCAATATATAAACATATTTAATCTTGAAATTCTGCTTGTTTGTTTGGGACATGATCTCATTCTATAACCCAGGCTATCCTGGAACTTATTTTATAGTCTAGGCTAGCCTCAAACATGTGTGATCCTCCTGTCTCTACCTCCTAAATACTGAGATTTCAGGCAGGCACTTCTATCTCATGCAATGGTAGACAAGGAATTATACGTGATAGGTGCTGAGCCTAGCTCCATTCTTCCTTGTGCTTGGGGTGGAGTCCAGGGCTTGCCTCACCATGGAGTCACATTCCGGGTCCTAGTCATTTTGGTTTCTTAGCTCAGGTCGGTATGAGGACATCGGCCAGCCCACTATGACCGGCTGTGCCGTAAATGCTGGAATATGCCTCGGGCTGCAGGCAACTCCCAGATTTACTGTTAGATTTCTGAGGCAGTTTAAAGAAACAAGAGGCAGAAGAACAACTGATCTTTCAGCAGCCCGGACAGTGCCTATGGGTGCATACAGTTGAAGGGGCAGACTCCCCCGTGGAAAGTTGAGCAGACTGCTGCTAGAGAAGAAAAGATGGCAATTTCTAGGGACAGAAATGACCACAGCACTTAGCAACCATTTCTCTTCCGGAGTCTCTCCTTCCCTCCCGGAGGTGCCTGCCCAGGGTCAGAGGGGTTGTCCCAATAGATAGTCATCACTTACAAAGCCCGTAGTGACAGAATCTCAATGAGTTGTTAGTGCTTACCACAGAAAAATGCCTCTCCCCAGCTCTCAGGACAAAGCTGGAAAGGCTGCCCCACCGGAGAGCCAGCATGCACTCTGGGCACTCTACCAGGCCCACCTGTAGGCACATCTTTAGCATGCTTTGGGCTGTGGTCACTATACGGTCAGTCAAGAGGCCTTAACTGAGCTGGATGGTGGTGGCACGTGGCTTTAATCCCAGCACTCAGGAAGCAGAGGCAGGCGGATCTCTGAGTTCCAGGCCACCGAGTGAGTTCTGGGACAGCCAGAACTACACAGAGAAATCCTGTCTCAAAAAACAAAAAACAAAACAAAAAACAAAGGGGGGGGGGGCTTAGCTGCCTAGGACATGGAGTTTTTGTTTTTTGTTTTTTGTTTTTGTTTTTTTTTTTGCTTTTTTGAGACAGGGTTTCTCTGTGGTTTTGGAGCCTGTCCTGGAACTAGCTCTTGTAGACCAGGCTGGTCTCGAACTCACAGAGATCTGCCTGCCTCTGCCTCCCAAGTGCTGGGATTAAAGGCGTGCGCCACCACCGCCCGGCGGACATGGAGTTTTTGAGGGGTAGCCACGACCTGTCTTAGGCTATGTCAGAAAAACAAGTCAGCATCCGACTATGACCCCCAGCGCAGTAGAGCGGATATGGATGAGAACGAGGCTGCTGAGCACGGCACTGAGGTAGAGCAGGCCCCTCTCGCCCCAGGTGAGTTTCCATGTGCCTTTGGGTAGACTGGAAGTAGGAATTTTTGAAGAGTGACCAAGGAGAGGGGGACAACCTTGGGAGCATAGGGCCGGCCACTCGTCCTGGGGGCCACCAGCAGTGAGCCAACGTTCTGTCCCTGTGTCTTCATATCTTCCCACATGTTTGAAATATGGATATTTTGAGAAGCAGGGACTTGAACTTGGCCTGTGGCACCACTGTCATGTTGCCTAGCTCTTACGTTTGGTGTGGATGAACATTATGGCTTGGCCACTGTGAGAACCTAATCACAATGTCATGGGCTTTCAAAAAGTGTCTAGACAGGGGACAGCATGAGAATGGAGAGAGTTTCCATTGAGAAGCTCTGTCTTTCCAGGGTCCTTTAGGGGACCCACATAAGCATCAAGCTGCTCCCACCGTCAACAAAACTGCCTTGAACAAGCCAATGCACACCTGCCCTGCACCGGATGCAGCTTGTTTTAGATATAGCGAACATTAATTTTTTTCTCAAAAATCATAAGTCCTGCAGGGCAGTGGTGGTGCATGCCTTTAATTCCAGCACTCAGGAGGCAGAGGCAGGAGGATCTCTGTGAGTTTGAGGCCAGCTGGTCTACAGAGTGAGTTCCGGGACAGGTTCCAAAGCTACACAGAGAAACCCTATCTGGAAATTAAAAAACAAACAAACAAACAAACAAAAAAACCCAAAAAAACCCTCCTAAATAGGACAGGGTAACACAAACACACCATGTGGCCAAAGATGACCTCCACCTCTCCTGGTTTATCTGAATTTTCAACCTCGGAGGAGCACATTTGAAAGGCAAATTTGCAAACCCTGCATTGTGAAGCACACATGTAGTCTGGCACTCAGGAGGAGGGCACAGGAAGAGCTAGCATTTGGGCTAGCCTGAGCTACATAGCAAGACCTTATCTCTAAGAAAAGACAGAGACAGAAAGGGAGGGAGGGAAGGGAGCCGGAACTGGGGAGCTGGCTCAGTGGGGGAAAGCTCTTTCCGGGCAAGCATGTGAACCTGAGTTCAAATTCCCAGCACACAAAATAAAAGCTGGGAGTGGCCATACACCCATAACCTCATTTCTTCAGTAAGCAGAGAAAGAAGGAGGCTAGGGCTTGGTGGCTACCAGCATAGACCCAGGTTCAGTGAGAGACCCTGTCTATCAAAATTTAAGTTCGCGGTGAGAGGAAAGACGGTTGTGAATTCTGCCTAAGATTCGGGAGGCGCTGGGAAGAACTAAAGGGCTTTCCTGTCCTTCTCATAAAGCGGGGCAGGATTTCTCATTCTTTCCAAAGACCCAGAGCTGAGAAATTAGAAGATGATACGTCAACAAGCCCAACGGTCATCACCTCCCACCTTCCTCCTCCCTCTCCTGGCTGCTCAGAGTTCCCAAAGTAACAGGAAACTAAAGGTGGGGATGTTTCACCCCCCAAAACCAGAGACTGAAAGCCCACAGCTTTGTGACCACGCAGGGAAGGCAGACCTGTGGGCAGAAGAGAGCAGAGGGCTCAGCTCTAACCTCAGCAGAGAAGTTGTGGCCGCGCAGGGAAGGCCGACCTGTGGACAGAAGAGAACAGAGGGCTCAGCTCTAACCTCAGAAGAGAAGTTGAATTCTGGGTATGAAGTGCATGAAAGCCAGGGGAGTGTGAGAGCCAGGCGAGTGTGCAAGCCAGGCGAGTGTGCAAGCCACCAAGGCTCTCTCCTCTCCATCTTGGCACAGCCATAGTCTGTTCTAGCCACAGACTCAGGGACATCCGGGTTCCAAGTCACTACCCTGGACTCATAGACATCACCCCCAAGATGTTTATAGATGGAAACAGTTACGTTAGAAAAGTAGAAGAAAGGGAGGAGGATGAAGATGAGGAGGAGGGAGAAGATGATGAAGACAAACATCACTAGTCCTGGAACTCACTATGTAGACCAGGCTGGCCTCAAACTCCTAGAGATCCACCTGATTTTGCCTCCCACGTGCTGGAATTAAGGGTGTGTGTTACCGCCACTCAACAGAAGAAATCTTTAATCCTAGCATCAGGCAGCAGAGTCAGTGGATCTCTGGAAGTTTGAGGCCAACTTGGCACCCACAGTGAGTTCCAGTCAGCCAGAACTACAAGGAGACTGTATTTAAAATAAATAAATACAGTAGCCTAACTCAACTGAAGGAACTAGAAACAGAACAGTTAACCATGTACTCATTTAGAAAAGAAATGCTATCGTACATCATAGGTCAAGGCAAGAACTGGCCCCCAGCCACACAGGAACTCAGTAGGCAGGCGCTCTCTGCTTGACCCACCGAGATCACACCTGCTTCAGTAGCAGGAGGTAACTGGTCACTAGTGGACGTGCTGTTCACCAAAAGCCCCATGAGTCATTCCCCAAGGTTCCTGGGGAAAAAAGGCATCCAGATAAGGTGCCCATTCCAGGAAGAAATAAAACCTTGGCCCAAGGCCCAGACTTTCAGGGAAAGCCATTGGCCTGCTGGGTGGGGGTCACCTTGAACTAAGCCTCTGTCCCACTGTCTCTTAATCACTCATTCACCAACTATTCATAGGTATGCATTATTCATTCATCCGACGCATGCATATTAGGAGGGGCAAAGTGACTTCATCTTTGAGTACAACCTATGCCCTTTAGCTGGGTTTGTTTTTTTTTTTTCCTATAGTCTAAGCTCCCTGAAGCCAACTGTTATCCAACAATATCAAATGGAAAATTCCAGAAACAAACAAACAATTCTTTGTTTTGTTTTGTTTTTGTTTTTTTTTTCGAGACAGGGTTTCTCTGTGGCTTTGGAAGAAACAAACAATTCTTTTTTTTTTTTTTTTTTTTCGAGACAGGGTTTCTCTGTGGCTTTGGAGCCTGTCCTGGAACTAGCTCTGTAGACCAGGCTGGTCTCGAACTCACAGAGATCCTCCTGCCTCTGCCTCCCAAGTGCTGGGAGAAACAAACAATTCTTAATTCATTTTTGAGCCAGGGTCTCTCACTATACAGTTCTGGCTTGCCAGGGACTCACTGTGTAGATTAAACTAAACACAAATTAATGAAGTTCGTCCTGCCTCTGCCTCTTGAGTGCTGGGACTGAAGGTGTGCACCACACCAGATTACAATTCGTAAGTTTTAAGTCGGGCACCACTGCCAAATAGCATGGTGAGATTTGGCTCCCTCCTGTACCATCTCCTCGGGAGGCCACTCCTCATGTGCAGGTGGCCTACATACATGCACCTTGTCGCATTTCAGAAGTGACTCCGCAGCCATTTTGGATCTGAATCCACTCTTGGGGCACTGGTCTGTTCTTAAAATTATTCTCCTTAATCATTTGCTTAAGCAGGGCTGTGCATGTTCCACACCATAGTGACAGAGGGGCTTCGTGACATCTGTGGTTTCAGGTTTCCATTGAGGGTTTGGCCACATGCCTCCCTTGAGTAAAGCCAGCTCTTCTATATGCTTTCCCATGATCAACGTTCATTAGTACAATCAATACTATGCTTTGGTTGTTCAGATAAGGATTGTGTGTGTGTGTGTAGTGTTCCCCATTAATTCTCCAAAAGATCATCACCATTATCATTAACAACATTATCATCACCATCACCACCACCATCATTATCATCACCATTATTAGTATTGTCACTTGATATTATCATTATCAGCAGCAGCAGCATTACCATTATTACATCATCAATATTGTCACCAGCATCAATACTGTCATCATCATAATCATCATTATCATTGCCATCATCACTGCCATTATCACCATCACCATCATTACCATCATCATCACCATCATCATCACCATCATCATCACCATCATCACTGCCATCATCACCACCATCATCATCACCATCACCATCGTCATCATCACCAACATCAACATCACCATCACCATCGTCACCATCATCATCATCACCATCATCACCACCATCATCGTCACCATCACCACCATCATCATCACCATCACCATCGTCATCATCACCATCACCATCGTCATCATCACCAACATCACCATCACCATCACCATCGTCACCATCATCATCATCACCATCATCACCACCATCATCGTCACCATCACCACCATCATCATCACCATCACCATCGTCATCATCACCATCACCATCGTCATCATCACCATCACCACCATCATCATCACCATCACCATTGTCACCATCACCATCGTCACCATCATCATCATCATTACCATCATCATCACCATCAGTACATCATCATGCTGGCCATGGAGTTTAGCTGGCAGCAGACTACCAATCAATGAGGTAAATAAAAAAGAGGGTGAAATATTTTTTGTGGGGTAAACCATGGAGTAAATCTGTTTGGTGCCACTAGATCCAGGGACTCAACACCAGAATATCCAGCTGGTGAGATAACTTGGCAGGTTCCTGTGGCACAAACTGAGTCACCTGAGTCTGATCCCCAGAACCCACAATGGAAGGAGAGAATGGACTCCCACAAGTTGTCCAAGAACCTCTACAAGCGTATCATGGCACAAGTTCACATACACACACTGAATAAATAAATCTTAAAACCCATCCCCCCATCTCCTCCATCACTCTTTAGCTCTGCTCTACTCTGCTGGGATTCATGTTCACTCAAGCGTTCTGTACAAGGTGACGCCCACAACTGGGTGCCCATGGCTGGGTGCCCACGGCTCCACTTTCATTTCTGGAGGGGTGGTGAGCACCTCTGTAAGCTCCCCTGTAGCTCTATTCAAAGGGACCTCCTATTCTGGGCAGTTCCAGTAAAGATTCCGAGAATGAATCTGATTAGTCCAGCTGGAGCCAGGAGCTTGTCCAAGAACCAATTTCAACAGCCAGGGAATTTTCCCAAGCCATGCCTAAGGCTTGGGTACCAACTGAGACAGGAGTGGTTGAATAGAGTACTTCCCCTAGGTTTGATCCCCTGGACTGCATATACCTGGGCATAATTCAGAGCACCTATAACCTAGCACTTGGGAGGTAGAGGCACCAAAGTCAGAAGCTCAAGGTCATTGTCTCCACATAAAGTCCAAGGCCAGCCTGGACAATAGAACAAATGGGGCAGTGGATGGCTGTCTTCCGATGACAGGATGTAAGATCTGTCACACATGAAAGGCAGAAGACAGTTTCCTGGAGAAGATGGCCCTCAAATTGAAAACTCAAGTTCAGCTGGACTTTACCAGGTGACAGGGAGGAAAAGACTAGAAAAAAAAAAAAAAAAGACCAGAAAGAATATTGAAGGAGAAGGGTCTCATTCTAGCAAATGCAAGTGCTTGAGGGGACAGTGGAGGAGGAAGAGGAGACTGCAGCTTCGGCCTAGGCTTCCTCCCTTTCCCGGGGCCCTGACTCAGTCATTGGATTTAACTCTGCTGGCTCAGGCATGAGTCCTGTTCGAATAAAGTCAGGTCCCATCATCTACTGACCAAGACCACAGCCCTGAGATGTCAGCTGATGCCACATACTGAACCACAGATCTTCTGGGGTTGCTCGGGGGGAGGGCTCCCAGTGTAAAATGGGGCAGGAATTGATGTGGGATACTCCTGCTCGCTGTGTGAAGATATGTCATGTCATTCTGATTGGTTTACTAAACAACTGAATGTCCTTCCTTTTCCCAGGCATAGAGGATGCTGGGAAAAGGAAGGGCCGAGTTTCGAGGAGACACAGAGGAAACATGACATGGAGGAGATGAAGTAACAAACCATGAGCCACATGGCAGCATGTAAATTGATAAAACTGGGCTAATTTAATTTGTAAGAGCTAGTTAGAAACAAGCCTAAGCTATTGGCAGAACTTTCATAATTAATAATGTTTCCATGTGATTATTTGGGAGCTGGTAGGTGAGACAGAAAAATCTGCCCACAAGGTATTGCTATATGCTGTGCTGTGGTGTTTGGCTGACTGGCACCCAGGCAGCTTTTCTTCTCTGGGAGAAGGGTATCCAGTAGATCTGTCGCCACCGTGCCTTGGGTGTGCCCTTTCTGAGTTGACTCATCTCCTCACCTCAAATGTTGTGAGGAACCTCCCCCTTTAAAAAATCAAGGAAGGAAGAAAGAAAGAAAGGAAGTCTGTGGATCACTTGAAACTTATGTAGCCCAGACTGAACTCAATCCTCAACCTTTTCCCAAGCATGAAACCCTGGGACTTGTGCACATGTTTTCCACTGAGCTGCACCCAGCCTTGACCAAGCAGTGGATCCTCATGTAAGATAAAGGAAAATGAGGACCCACAGTGTCTAGGCAGCTCACGAGAGACAGCAAAACTGCGCTATTCAGGAGCCGGCTCGAGGGTATGGAAAGTGGCACGGCCCTTCTGGAAAACTGTCTAGGTCTCAGAGATTAGACCCCAACTCATCGGGTGACTCACAAAACCACCCAAGTGGAACACAACTAATAATGTACAAGAAAGTGAGATCTGAGCAAGACAGTGGAAGCACACATCTTTAATCCCAGAACCTGGGAGGCAGTGGTAGGCAAATCTCTGTGAGTTCGGGGCCAACCTGGTCTATAGAGTGAGTTCAAAGTCAGCCAGGGCCATACAGAGAAGTCTTGCCTCAAAAAGAAAGGAGAGAAGAATGGAAGGAAGGAAAGAAGGAAGGAAGGAAGGAAGGAAGGAAGGAAGGAAGGAAGGAAGGAAGGAAGGAAGGAAGGAAGGAAGGATGAGATTTGTCCACACAAGGTAAATCTAAGTAAGAGAGTAAGGAAGACTGAGAACAACACAGACAGACACACAGACAACTATAAACATGAAGAAGAAAAAGTCTACAGGTATTTGTTCTTCTCCAATGTTCTTCTCTTCTTAAATCTTCTGTCTTAGTCTCTTCTTAGTCTTCTGTTCGTCTTCGTCTTCTTGCGACTCGAGGGAAAGGAGGACGCAAGACACAACAAAGCTCGGCGCGCGAAGAGAGAGAACAGACGGCGTTTCAGCCTTTTAAAGGGTCCCCCACGTGCGTGCGTCAAGCGCCACGTTCTGCGCCTGCGCAGCCTTTGCGTGGAACGCTAGGGGCTCCTGGGAAATGTAGTTCCCCAGGCGAGCCACGCTCAGGGGCCTTCTGGGGAATAACAGTATTGACAGAAAAAAGTGAAAAAAAGGACACTTGAAGAGTCAGAACCTTGTCTCTGAAGATCTATTGTGATAGATTCTTATTTTACGGTGTGTGTGTGTGTGTGTGTGTGTGTGTGTGTGTGGTGCCCACAGGGTCCAGCAGAGGGCACCAGATCCTTTGGAGCTGGAGTCACAGATGTCAGCCACCTGATGTGGGAGCTGGGAACTGAACTCAGGTCTTCTGAGACTCCCAAATCATTTCTGAAGCCCTTAAGGAAGCTGATGAGACAATTTTTCACAAATGTCAACACAGAGACTCTGCCTTTAACTCCTCAGAACATTCTAGGACTCCCACTCCCAGCCGCACCAGGAAACCATGCCAAAACTGCCTCTGGGCTCAGTGGTGTTTCAGCATCAACTCATTGTCTCTGAAATGACTGGTTTCCAGGTACACCTCAGATCATTCTCCACAGTAGATAGCCCACACCCATACCGTGAGTGGCAGAAGGCTGGGTTTGTTTTTTTCTTGAAACAATGAAGCATGCTTTCCAAAACACTCTCTCTCTCTCTCTCTCTCTCTCTCTCTCTCTCTCTCTCTCTCTCTCTCTCTCTCGGTTTTTCAAGGCAGGGTTTTTCTGTGTAACAGTCTTGGCTGTCCTGAAACTAGCTCTTGTAGATCAGGCTGGCCTTGAACTCACAGAGATCTGCCTGCCTCTGCCTCCCGAGTGCTGGGATTAAAGATGTACACTGACTGTGTCCTCTCTTTAAAGACTAAAGCTCCCACCCACGTGAGTGTTGAGACTCCTGATGCCCAGGCATGGATTCTGCACTGAGCAGACCATCTCCTTTCTGAGGGCCTCAGTTTCCCCATACATGCAAGGAGCAGAATTTCGAGGCATAAGTAAGAATCACGGGAGTTGGTAAAGTACTTGGCCCACAGCATGAGGAATTCGGATTTCTGTACCGATGTAAAACGCCGGGACTAGTGGTGCAAACCTGTGACCTCATCTCTGTGGGGGAGTAGAGACAGGAAGATTCCTTTGCTGGCCAGCCAGTTCAGGGAGAGATCCTGGCTCAAAACCTAAGGCAGAGACCAGGCGTGATGGTGCACACCTTTAATCCCAGCACTTGGGAGGTAGAGACACTCTGTGAGTTCAAGTCCAGATTGGTCAACATCTAGGAGTCCAGGCCAGACAGGCCCATATCGAGAGACACTGTCTTGAATGTGTGTATGTGTGTATGTGTGTGCGTGAGAGAGAGAGAGAGAGAGAAAGAGAGAGAGAAATACATGTGCATGTGTGTATATACATACATACACACACATACATACATACATACATACATACATACATACATACATACATACATAAATACATGGCTGGAGAGGTGGTTCAGTAGTTAAGAGTACTGGCTGTTCTTCTAGAGGACTGGGGTTCAGTTCCCAGCACCCACATGGCAGCTCACAGTCATTTACAATTTCAGTTCTGGAGTTATGACACCCTTTTCTGGCTTCTGCAGACACTAGGCATGCACCTAGTACCCAGATATATATTCAGGCAAACATTCATCCACATAAAAGCTCTTTTCAAAATTTAAATTTCAAATAAAGAGATACATAAAATAAGGTGGAGAGAGGTAGAAAAAGACACTCAGTGTGACTTCTGGCTTCCAGCCAAGCAAGTGTGAGTATGCATCCATGCAGAAACGTGAATATATATTACACATTCACAAAAATTTGTAAGGATAATGTCCAGTACTAACTGGCTTGGCACAAAGCCTAAATTTTTTGTCTACTCAGTGACCATATCTCCCCCATTTCCACTTGATTATTTGATTGGCATATACTTTCAAAAAGTAGAAAACAGAGCCGGGCCATGGTGGTGCACGCCTTTAATCCCAGCACTTGGGAGGCAGAGGCAGGCAGATCTCTGTGAGTTCGAGACCAGCCTGGTCTACAAGAGCTAGTTCCAGGACAGGCTCCAAAACCACAGAGAAACCCTGTCTCGAAAAAACAAAAAACAAACAAAAAAAAAAAGTAGAAAACGGTGAAAAACAAGTCTTTCCCCCAGCTCCTGGAGCCACCCACTTCCTCTCTTGACACAACCACGAGAAAGGGTTTCAAAACCACTTCCAAGTGACAGAACCGCTGCGAGAATTAATCGGAGGACGCCAGAGGCTGGCTGTCGTCCCGTCCTTTCAGAGGAGGAGGCAGGAGAAACAGGAAGGAGTTCAAGGCCGGCTTGGGCTACAGAGAGAGTCCCAGGAAAGCCAGGGCTACACAGAGAAACCCTGTCCTGAAAAACCCAAACAAACAAAAAACCCCATAACTAGCCTGGTCCATGTGGTAAATTCCAGGGGAGCCAGATTCACCTATTTATTTGTTTATTTTTTTTTTCAAGACAGGGTTTCTCTACACAGCCCTGGCTGTCCTAGAACTCACTTTGTAGACTTGACTGGCCTCAAACTCACAGAGATCTGACTGCCTCTGCCTCCTAAATACAGGGATTAAATAAAGGCTTGCACCATCACCCCTGGTTTGTTTATTTATTTTATTTTTACCAGTACCAGGGATTGAAGATAGGTCTTTACAAATGCTAGGCAAGAGCTTTACCACTGAGCTACAGCCCAAGCCCTTGTTTCTTTCTTTTTGAGATAGTCTCATGAAGTTCAGGCTGGCCTCAAACTCACTTAAGTGGCCAAGGACGACCTTGAACTCCTATCCTCCCCACTTCTATATTGCAATTACAGGCTCACACATGGTACTCAGCTCAGTTGCTTACTTTTGGCTAGCTTATTAATAACCAATAATGCTGATTTTTCAGACCCATTAGGATCTGAGCCACACACACACCCAGTTTCCCCTCGACATTTCAACACATTCCCAGGGAACAGGATGTAGTTGTTGGCAACCACAGGACTCTTAGCAAATGTGGAAAAGTTACTTCATTACCTTTCTTTCCTAATGTGGGTCTGTGCTGAGAAACGTGTCCTTAGGCAATGTGTACTTTGTCACCCGCCGCAGAAGGCGTCACTCTCACAACACAGCCTGAGCTCTAGTCCGCTGTCCTGCTCTCACTATGTAGCCCTGGCTAACCTCAAACTTGTAGCCCAGAAGTGCTGCAGTGTTTCTACCCATGCCTCGTATTGGTGGGGTTACAGGATTATAGCATATATGTGACTATTCCTTGTGCGTGTGAGTGCCCGTGGAGACCGGAGAACAACCTCTGGTGTCATTCCCAGGTATCACTCACCTCCTTTTATCTTTTGTGTTTGTTTGGTTTTATGTTTTTTGTTTTTTTCCCAAAATAGGGTTTCTTTCCTGATTGCTGAGTTTAAAGGCATGGCCCACCATATCTGGCTCCTTTTACCTTTTATCTTTTCTTTGATACAGGGTTTCACTGTGTAGCTCTGGCTGGCTATAAACTTTCTTTGTAGACTACAGTGGCCTCAAACCCACAGAGATCTGCCTTCCTCTGCTGGATTAAAGTTGTATGCTGCCACCAATCCCACCAGGATCTTTTGTTTGTTTTGTTTTGTTGAGACAGGTTCTCTGATTGGCCTGGCACTCCTTGATTAGGCTAAGCTGACTGGGCAGTGAGCTCTCAGGATCACCTGTCTTTAACTCCCCAGTTCTAGGATGGCAGATACACACCCAGGCCATGTCTCTTGTGACATTGGTGGTTTTTGAAAAACACAGACCTGTTACTTCGCGCACTATCTTAGTCAGGGTTTCTAGTTGTTGTTGTTGTTTTTACTGAGCTCTATATTTTTCTCCGCTCCCCTCTCTTCTTTTAGTCAGGGTTGCTATGGTTGTGATGAAATACCATGACTAAAACACCTTGGGGAGGAAAGGGTTGATTTGGCTTACACTTCCAGATCATTGTTTATCATCAGAGGAAATCAGGACAAGGACCTGGAGGCTGGAGCTGAAGGAGAGGCCATGGAGGGTGTTATTTACCGGCTTGCTCCCCATGGCTCGCTCAGCCTGCTTCCTTATAGACCCCAGGACCACCAGCCCAGGGACAGGACCATATTAAGCACTAATTAAGAAAATGTCTGCAGCCTGATTTTATGGAGGCATTTTCTTAACTGAGGTTTCCTCCTCTCAGATGACTCTATTTCTTGTCCAGATGACATAAAACTAGCCAGCACATAGACTGTACCTCCTTTGGATTAGTGTAACAGTAACTGTAACAACCGCAATAGAAGATCCTCATCCCCGCAGGACCTGAGTTCAAAGACAGCCTGCCCTGAGAGACAGATGCTCTGAGACTCCTGGCCTGCGTAGACGCACTCAGGTTTGATAGAGTCAAACTTCATTCCTTTGGCTGGCAGCAGATGCCAGTTGCTTACAAGGGCCAAGCCAGGTGCCATCTTTGCTCAAGAGCAGCTGCCGTGTCCTTGAGTGTATGTCAAGTTATTTTAAGGACAGCCCCTTCTCTGTCTTCGCTCGTGTGCTGGAATAGCTCCCTCCCTCGTCTTCTTCAGCTCCTGAATTTTATGTTACCTGCCCAGGGAAATTTTAACACTAAGATTGGATGTGTAACGGGGATGGTGCACACCTTTAATCCTAGCGTTCAGAAGGCAGAGGCCGCTGGGTCTCTGAGTTCAAAGCCAGCTAGTGCAGGTGTCTATAGCAAAATTCAGGCCAGCTAGAGCAGTGTATGAGACCCTGTCTCAAAAAAGAACAAAACTGCAAGCAGGGGTTGGAGCAGTATAGCCAGTGCAACCACAAGGACCTTAGTTTCACTGAAGAACTTTGCATAAAAAGCCAGACATGGTGGCACTTGCTTGTAAGCCTAACACTGGGGAGATCAGCAGGTCTCTGGGGCTTGCTAACCAGCCTGGGAGTTCCTGATTAGTGAGACACCTTGTCTCAAAAATTAAAAGAAAAATAAGAACTAAAGGTAAATGATGCCTGAGGAATGGCATTCGATATCCTCTGGCTTCTCATGCATGCACATTGGCGCACACACTCTTGATCTAGATGAGCACGGCTGCTCATCTACATCAAAATAATCCCAAAACTGAGCTGAGGCAGGGGGATCAATACAGTTCAAGGCCAGTGTAGACTAGATTGAGACTCTGTCAAAAAGAAAGAGAGAAGAGAGAGACAGAGAGAGAACTGGACTGGGCTGGAGAGATATCTCAGCAGCTAAGAGGGCTTTCTCTCTTTTAGAGGACCCAAGCTCAGTTCCCAACACCCACGTAGCAGCTCACAGCTGTCTATAACTCCAGTTCCAGAAAGTCAAATGTTCTTTTCTGACCTCTGAGGGTACCAGGTACACACAGTGCACACACACCTGCAACAAAAATACCCATGCACAGAAAATAATGCCTTTTTTTTTTTTTAATTTTCAAGACAGGGTTTCTTTGTGTAGCTCTGACTGTCCTGGAACTCAGTCTGTAGACCAGTCTGGCCTTGAACTCACAGAGATTCATTAAGTCTCTGACTCTTGTGTGTTGGGATTAAAAACATGCCACCACAGCCCAGACTGATTTTTGTTTGTTTTTCATTTTGTTTTTTAATTGGAAGACTCCTAAGCATGGATCAGGCTCTGTGTCCTTCCCTGGCTCTGCTTAGTCAAACCATCTAATCTGCCTTCCTATTTCTCTCTGTTTTCCACCAGAAGCAAACCAGTACCAGGAGCGCACACAGACATATCTGGCCCCTGGCACTGTGCACAGTGGACGCTCAATAAATACTCCCAGTGCTAAGTATGGTAGCGAGTGCCTGCAATCCCAGCACTTGGGATGGGAGGCAAGAGATCAGAAGTTCAATGTCATACTTGGCTAAAAAATGAGGTTGAGGCTAGCCTGGGATAAATGAGACCCTGTCTCCAACAAGAAAGAAAAAGTAAAATAAAACAAAAAATACTCTTAAGGTTAGGGGTGTGTGTTACTAATAGAGTATTTCTCAGATATATGGGAGACTCTAGATCTGTCAGATAGATAGATAGATAGATAGATAGATAGATAGATAGATAACAAATGTTTATTACAAAATGAAAGACTGAGTGAGAGCACCATGGATGCTATGAATGGAGTCTTCCCCACAGCTCTGTCTGGCACCAGACTGAACCTGGATGTGGTCATCACGCCACATTATAGGGGCAGTAGGGATGCTGTGGCCAGAGTCAAGGAAAGCTGGCACCTGTGCTCTCGGGAAGGATATTCCCATTTTGGCCCTCAGCCCCGGCCATAACCAGCTTCGAAAAGACTATAAGTACATGGTGGGAACTTTCAGCTGAGGCATAAGATGCATTCGGGAAGCACTGGGTTTCAGTGTCCGGGTTCATGAGAAAAAGTACACTCATGGCCACTGCCGTGCCACCCTGGGCATGCCTGATCTGGCCAGATCAGTGCACACATGACTTCAGCCACACCACCCCAACCTAGCCCATCATGTCAGAAGAGTTCATACATAAGTGATGGCTTGGTGAACTTTGGCAAGGACAACACCCCTGTAGCCAGGAAGAGGGGCCTGCCCACATCCTTATGGTAACTCTGGGTTGTTGTGGAATGTTATTTTAAGATATGTAACATTTATTTATGCTGTGGAACATTTGTCCTTTCTGCTTCGTTTCCTGGCTTCACAAGGAGACACTTTGCTTTCCACGTGCTCCACACCATCTCTCTATGAAGTCACTCCGTCATGTGTTTCCACAGAGAAACCCTGTCTGGATAAACATCATATTTATGTGTGTGTCTGTGTGCATGATTGTGTGTCTCTGGTGCCCTCGGAGGTCACAAGAGGGCATCGGGCCCCCTGGACTGGAGTTACAGACAGCTGTGAGCCACTGTGTGGGTGCTGGGAGTTGAACCCGGGTGTTCTACAAGAGCAACAATTGTTTTTTTTTTTTTTTTTTTTTTTTTTTTTTTTTGTGTGTGTGTGTGTGGTTTTTTTGAGACAGGGTTTCTCTGTAGCTTTGGTGCCTGTCCTGGAACTAGCTCTTGTAGACCAGGCTGGCCTCGATCTCACAGAAATCCGCCTGCCTCTGCCTCGCGAGTGCTGTGATTAAAAGAGTGCACCACCACCACCTGGCAGCAACAGTTGTTCTTAATCACTGAGCCAACCCTCAAAATCTCAACACCTCCATATCTTTACATTTATCTACTGAGCGTGATTGCTTAGTTGTGCATGGTGGCAATGAGCTCAGGCTATTAGGCTATAAGACGAACGCTCTAACCCCTGAGCAATCTCACTCGCTTTCATTTCTTTTCAAGACAACTCTTACCTAAGTTGCCCTTAGTAGTCTTGAACTCTGTGGCCCAGGAAGGCCTTAAATTCACAGTGGTCCTCCTGCCTTAGCCTCCTCGGCTGGCTGGTTTTATGTCAACTTGACCCAAGCTAGAGTTATCTGAAAGGAAGGAGCCTCAATTGAGAGAACACTTCCATAAGATCCAGCTCTAAGGTCTTTTCTTAATCAGTGACTGATACAGAAGGGCCCACCTAGCTGTGGATGATGCACTCCAGGTGGTCTGGTTCTATGAGAAAAGCAGGCTGAGCAAGTCGTGGGGTACAGCAAGCCAGTAAGCAGCTCCCTCCATGGTCTCTGCTCCTACCTCCAGGTGCCTGCCCTGTTTGAGTTCCTGTCCTGACTTCCTTCAGTGATGGACTGTGATGTGGAAGTGCAGGTCAAATGAACCCTTTCCTCCTCAGGTTGTTTTGGCCATGGTGTTTTATCAGAGCAGTAGGAACCCTGACCAGGACACAGGGCTGGGATTACAATGAATACAGAGCCCTGCTAGTACTGGGTTTGACTGGTCAGTATCAGCTCCCCATCCCCTCACCACAACACCCTGTCACCTGTGAGGTTCCTTTTGACTCCATGCCCATGTGAGGCCTGTGGAGTTTGCTTGAGCCATGGCTCCAAGGAAGACTGAATGCACGGAGCTGGTCAGTCAGCAAATTTTATTGTTCCACCCATAGAATGAATCTAGGGATGCTCATGCATCCCAAGAGGCCCATCAGTCAGACTTTGGAATTTGGGAGGTAGGGGAGTAGTTTGTTTTTCTGGAAACAGGACTCACTTTATAGTCCAGGCTGGCCTTGAACTTGTGACCTTTCTGATTCATCTTTCCGGGTGCTGGGATGGTCTGTGTGTACTAACACATCTGTTTTGTTCCTTGGGATTTTGCTAGAATTATTGGGTAGGCATTGATTTCTATCTTCTTCTTCTTCCTCTCTCTCTCTCTCTCTCTCTCTCTCTCTCTCTCTCTCTCTCTCTCTCTCTCTTTTTCTTGTTTGTTTTTTGAGACATGGTTTCTCTGTATAGCCCTGGCTGTCCTGGAACTTGCTCTGTAGACTGGCGGTGAACTCACAGAGATCCACCTGCTTCTGCCTCCCGAGGGCTGGGACGAAAGGCGTGTGCCACCACTACCCGACTGATTACTTATTTTTAAAATTACATTTAATTTACTCCTTTTGTGTGTGGCATGGGAGGAGCACACATGTACCGTAGCACGTACGTGAAAGTCGAAGGACAACTTATTGGAACCAGTTCTCACCTCCCCCTTGGTGGACCCCAGGGGCCAAACTCAGGGTGTCAGGCTTTGTACCAATCGCTTTTACTCACTGAGCCATCTCACGAGCTCAGGAAGGCTTTATTTCTGCTGAGGTGAGCCGGTGAGGCTTAAAGCTCAAAGGTGGCCATGATTGGGTCTCCAGTCACAGAACTCTGAGTCCTGAGAACACGAGGCAGAATCTAGCTGCGCCTGAAGCACAATCATGTCATCTCCACATACCAACTTTATTCCTCCTTCAGCTGAAGACATTGTAGTGGGTGATGTTGGTTCTCTGCCTCTGCCCCCACTCTCACCACGGATGTGGAATGTTTTGATTCCACTCTGACACTCCCCAGATGGACAATAAAGATTACTTTGAGTCAGAGGGCAGAGCTAGCCGACCAAAATTAACCATAGAAGTTTTTAAAGACTAAGGACATAGAGAGGGACACAGGAAGTAGTAGGGAGGGGCTTAAAGAGATGCTCAGTCCTGTTGGATTGAGGAAGGAGAGAAGGAGGTCACTGGTCACTTCACCACTTCTCGGGTCAATCAGGTTCTTACCCTGATATCTGACTCCTGAGATTTTATTGATAAAGAATTGTTAGATAAAGGCTTCACCTGGTATCCAAATTGGGGCACGAGACCACGAGGCAGCAGCCTACTTTGGAGCCACTGGCATCACCACCATGGCTGCTCCCCCACCAGTCTTTCTATAGCAGCCTCCAGCTGCCACCTGTGCTCAGCCCCAAATGCCACAAACACCACAGGCAGATGGGCCCCAAACACCTCTGTAGTTAGCTGCCCATTGCAGGCCTACTCTGTAATTTCGGTGGCCCCTGTACCCGTGCTTCCTGCCATGCGAGCTGGCAACCCCCTGTATCTGCTTTACCAGGGGCTTTCTCTCTCTCCCTGTGGGTTGAGGGCTTCTCCTGGACCCCCACCTCCATGTACTGCCACACCAGTTCGGCTGCCTTGACACCTGCTTCGGTTTTTACTGCTGCTGCCACCGCCACACACTCTCAGGCAAGCAGCTGCAGCCGTCCTTGAGTTCGGAAAATTAAAGTATGTGCACCATACCATAAATACATACTCAGGATTTCAATGGGCAGCTGCTTTGAGTTCTGAAAATGTTGATCTTGATTATGTAATTATACATTTATTAAAAGTTATGGCCATTATGGGAATACCTGACAAGACTCCAGCATATGTCTCTAGAAAAATTAAACCGTCTTTTGCATATTACAACATAAAGCATATTACGGGGATACCACGCAATCCTACAGGACAAACAGTTGTAGAAAGATCTAATTACTCTTTAAAATAAATGCTTAATAAACAAAAAGAGGTAATAAGGACCCCCTGAGATAGATTGCATAATGCTTTATTAGCTTTAAATCTTTTAAATGCTAATGAGAAAGGAATGACTTGCAGAGAGACATTGGATGATAGAATAAATTGCTGAATTAAATCAGTCTGTATACTTTAACAAGATGTGTTGACATCAGAATGGAAACCAGATATGTGCTACACTGGGGAAGGAGTTTTGCTTTTGTTTCCACAGAAAAAGAAGAGCTATGGATACCATCAAGATTGATAAAGATTTGATTGAACAAGCAAGACCTCTTGATCAGGAAAGGAGACAATTCATCAAACAGTGTGGTCTTTCAATCCAAACTAACTTAGAAGACTAACAGACATCTTTCATTTGATTAGATACTACCTGTCAAAAAGGGAAACTCCCCAAAGTTAGTGTTGGGGAAGGGTTTTATTTTTGTCTTTCCAGGATAATACAAACATCCTACTAAGTAAACTAAAGACCACTGGACAAATGAGACTTGAAGAAGGAGAAATCATCCAGAGAAAATTTCTAGAAAAAGGAACAAATTTGCCTAGTGGTTTAGCACACCACCAACAAGATAAAATTTCGTACATCTTCCTAAATGATGTTTGTTTCTGCTCCTCTCTACAAACACATAAAGCAAGTGGTTTTTTTGTTTGTTTGTTTTGTTTTGTTTTTTGTAGTCCCAATTCAATTAAAAAATTAAAGCTGGGTTTGGAGTTGGAGTGTGGCTATCTCCTTCTCTAAACACAAGCATGCTTTTTAAAGGAAAATCTAAAATCTCTAGCTCATGTCAGAAGAGTCACCTGGCATGGGACAGGAGAAAAGCCAAAATTATGACTGTATTTGCCTCACGGAGCTAGTAAGATGACTCAGTGAGTAAGAGCCAAACTGCTCTTGCAGAAAACCCAAATTCAGTTCCCAGCACCCATACCACATTGTAGCAGCTCTCAACCACCTGCAACTCCAGCTCCAGGGGAATCTGGCACCCTCTGGCGTCCTCCAGTGCCTACACTCACATGCAAATACCCACATCTGGACAATACAGCACATGCGTTTAGTTCCAGCACTGGGGAGGCAGAGGTAAATGGATCTCTGTGAGTTTGAAGCTAGCCTAGTTTACATATTATGAGCTCCAGAAGAGTCAGGACTACATAGACCCTCTCTCAAAATAGTAATAATCATAATCATAAATCTTTAAAAGTTTTTGCCTCATAGCTGTTTTTTCCCAACCTGCTTTACACCTGAAGCAGGGCATGTGCTATATTCTATAAGGTAACTTATGGTCTGTGAAGCAGAAAGGCCAGGCAAGAAGGACTCCCCTCACTTCCCAACACACCCCCACCTCCACCCTCACCCCCCACCCCCACCCCTGGCTGTTCCTGGGCAGGATCCAGATGCCGCTACCACCCTCTCACTCCTACCTCCTCCCAGTCCATTCATCACCAAGCTTGGACAGCTAGCTCCCGCTCAGCTGGCCCCAAAGAAGCCCCGAGTCCTTCCTCCACCCTTTCATCTGCAAGGCCTCCAGGTGATAAGAACTCTGCATCATCTTCCTGTCCCTGACCTTTGAAAGCATCCTGTCCACCAACAATCTGTGACAAAGACTGTGATGTTCTTTTTTGGGATAGAGACAATGGGAAGAGAGGAGTTCCCAAAATGTACCATTCATTCATTTGTTCATCCGTTCATTCATTCACACAGTCAAGAAATACTGAATGAGCGTGTGGGCAGGGGTTCTACGCTGCAGACAACAGAGTCAGCTAGAGGACTAAGGATGTAGCTCAGGTAGTTGAGCACTTGTCCAGCAAGCATGAAACCCTAGGTTCGATACCCAGCATCACATAAGCTAAGCATGGTGGCATACGCCTGTGATCCTAACATTCAGGAGACAGAGGTAGAAGAATCAAGTTCAAGGCCATCCTCAGCTAGTAGGGACTTTGAGGCCAGCTTGGGCTACATGAAACTGCCTTAAAAACTAAGAATCGATTAAAGGAGCTGAGCAGAAACCAATTGATTAAAAGCAGTAGAGGGGCTAGAAAATGACTCAGATTAAAGCCACTGGCTGCTCTTGCCGAAGGTTTGATTCCAGCACTGGCATGGCAGCTCACACTGTAACCTCAGCCCCAGGGGCTCCAATGCCCTCTTCTAGCCTTTGCAGGCACCAGGCATGTAAGTGGTACACAAGCACGTATGCAGGCAAATGCACCATATATAAAAAATACAATAAAATTTTAAGTTAAAAGCACTGGAGCTGGAAGAGGTGGCATACCTCTGTGATCCCAACACTCTGGAGGCTGTAGATGGAAGTTTCTGTCCTGCCTGGTCCTGCAGCCATTCGGTTGCAACAAAACACGCAGAGGTTTATATTAATTATAAACTGGTTGGTCTATTAGCTCAGGCTTATTATTAACTACTCTTACTACTTAAATTAACCTATTATTCTTATCTATGTTTAGTCACATGGCTTGGTACCTTACTCAGTGAGACATTCTCATTTTGCTTCCTCTACATCTGACTGGTGAATACAGACGGAGCCTTTCCTCTTCCCAGAATTTTCTTACTCTGGTTGCCCTGCCTATACTTCCTGTCTGGTTACTGGCCAATAAGCACTTTGTTAAAGCAATACAAGTGACAAATTTTTACAGGGTATATAAGTATTATCCCACAGCACTTCCCCTTTTTCCTTAAAAAAAAAAAAAAAAGAACTCTGTATCTAATCTTTTTTGTTTAGCTTTTCTCCTGACCATTATCCATAACAACTTATAACCGATGCTCTAAACAAAGACAAACATCCATAATCCATTTTGTTAAGAAGGTGGGCGTAGTTTTCTAGGCTACTTCCTATTGATTGAGGGCACTGATAATCTTATGGGAACCCAAAGAAAATTTAGGATTATGGTCAAGTCTTGACTGGAGTATTCTTTGAGGCTGGATCATCTCAGCCATCAGTCTTGAAACTGTTCTGGATGTAGAACTCAGAGACAACTGCAACAGAGGTGCTCTGAAACATTGGCTCATTTGGGCCATCTGATTCTATCAAAGATTTTTCAGGGGGTTCTTTTCAGTAAAACCTGATTTTTCTTAACATAGGATGAATCCACAGCCTCTCATTTCCTGTGGAAACAAAAGCAAAAGCTCTTCTCCAAAGTAACATATCTTTTGACTTAAATTTTGAAGTCAAGGCATTTTCAAAATATATAGGATGGATTAATCCAGCAGAATTTATAATTAAATGTCTTTTAGAAGTACCATGTCTGCCTGCATGCCACTGTGTCCCACCATGATGATAATGGACTGAACCTCTGAACTGTAATCGAGCCATCCCAATTAAACATTTTCCTTCATAAGAGTTATCATGGGCATGGTGTCTCTTCACAGAAATAGAAACCCTAAGTCATTACTCTTGCAAAAAATTGAGTTCTGAGCCGGGCGGTGGTGGCGCACACCTTTAATCCCAGCACTCGGGAGGCAGAGGCAGGCGGATCTCTGTGAGTTCGAGACCAGCCTGGTCTACAAGAGCTAGTTCCAGGACAGGCTCCAAAACCACAGAGAAACCCTGTCTCAAAAAACCAAAAAAAAAAAAAAAAAAAAAAAAAAAAAATTGAGTTCTGTTCCCAGCACCCATGCCAGGATGCTCATGATCTCCTGTAGCTCCAGCTCCAGAAGACCCGATGTCTCTGACCTCCGAGGGCACCTGTCCTCATGCCTGTACACATGAGCACCCAGGCACACATTCACCCAGAGAACAGGGAGTCAGGACCCAGTCATTGTAATAAACTTTATAGTCTTGTGTGGGAGAGTCCCGGAAAGTGTTTGGGAGAGAGTGAGACCCCCCCCACATACATTCGAGCCTTAAGCCTGGTTCATTACTATCTTAACACAAAACAGTCGTATGTTAAAGAAAACTTCACTGTGCTAAAATCCTTGCTCCTCTGCTAGTGAGGGCCTTTAAACTGCACTCTGGAGGCCCCACAATCTTACCTCTTTCTAACCGGCTTCGGGGATATTTTATTTACTTTTGAGACATGGTATTAGAATGTAGCCCTGACTGACCTGGAACTCACCAAGTAAACCAGGCTGACCTCAAATTCACAGAGACCTGCCTGCCTCTTCTTTCTGAATATGGAATTAAAGGTGTGCCTCACCTTACCTGGATTTTTAAAAATAACATGAAAACTGTGTTTATGCTGTGTGTGTGTGTGTGTGTGTGTGTGTGTGTGTGTGTGTCTTGTGCTGGGGACTGAACCTTAGGTTTCACGTATTCAAGAAAAGCTCTCTACTACTGACCTATGACCTATGACTTATTTTTTTAAATGGGATCTCTCTATATGGCTCTGACTGGCCTCAAGCTCACTGGGTAGAGCAGGATGGTCTCACAAAGATCCGCCTACCAAAGATCTGCCTTCCAAGTGCTGGGATTATAGGCTGCTAGCTAAAAAGTGCTTTAAATATCACTGTTGTGTTGTTGTTGTTGCTGCTGCTGTTGTTGTTGTTTGGTTTTTGTACATTTTTGCTTGTATCGGCATGTCACCTCTGTGAGGACACAGTTTTTGGTTTTGGTTGATTGTCATCACTAGGTTCATAGGTCCTGGAGCAGCCTGGCTACATATTCAGTACACAGTTGTTGGATGGATACTGCTCTGTATTCATGGACTCAGCAGGCTTGTCTGAGCTGAATGGTGCTGTGGCAGATTCTTTCCGGGATGACATGTGACTCCGACTCGGTTGTTGAGATGGAACAGAACACCCACCGAGGAAGCCGTGAAGTCGTCAAGTGGGCACATGAGGCTGAAAGCACTGGAGCTGGTCGGGCAAGCTGTGGTCGTCATCCTTGGGAAGTGGAGGACGGAGGAGCGTGTGGGCCAACCTGTGGTCATCATCGTTGGGAAGTGGAGGACGGAGGATCAGAGTCCTCGATCTCCTCAGCTACATACGAGTCCCCGTCTCCAAACAAAACAAAATGAAAGTCCCACACCAAACCAAACTGAAAGGACATTAAACAAAGCAGGAGTTGAGTGAGTCAGGACCCTTCCCCCGCTCCACTCACAAATACAAATACAGGATGGGACAGAGGAGGGGACCCAGGGGACCCACCCAGTCTTTAACAGGTTCCTTGTGTTTCAGAGAGCAAGGACTTGAACAAACAAGGGTGACTTCATGTCCAGGCAAGAGCTACCCAGGCGACATAGTCCCCAAACACAAGGACAAAGGCTCGCAGGCCACTCGATACTGCCACAAAGCTGCAGGGAGGCGGGGTTGGCTCGGTGCCCACTCCCGAGTGCAGTTGGCTTGCCTTTCTGAGTCTGAAAATAACACTGGCTCGTAATTATAATAGATGCTTCCTTTTAAATTTTTATTTTATTTATGAGTGTGCTGTGTGTCTGTGTATGCTACATGTGGGTGCCTCGGGAGGCCAGAAAAGAGCACTAGATCCCTTTGAGCTTGAGTTAGAGGTGGTTATGATTCACCCATCTGGGAGCTGGGACCCAAAATGGGGACTTCTGCAAGAATAGAAAGTGTTCTCAACCGCTGAGCCATCCCTCTAGCCCCTAAAGGTATTTTCAAGGCAGACATGCTCGTATACACCTGTAATCCCAGCATCGGAGAGGCAGAAGCGGGATCAATTCTGTGAGTCTGAGGCCAGTCCGGGCTGCATGTTAAGAGCCTGTCTCAAAAAATAACAATAAAAAAAAACAGGGGCTGGACTCTGCCTTGGTCGAGTGCTTGCCCAGCATACATGATGCCCTGGGTTAGGTCCCCAGCCCTGCATAAAACCAGGCTTAGGCCCATAATCCCAATGCTTGAGAGGTAGAGAGGCAGAGGCAAGAGGGTCCCACGGAATTCCAAGCCAGCCTGGGCTGCCCAAGACCCTGTCTCAAAAAACAACAGCAAAAGCAAAGCAACTAAGGACACTTTTAGACAACATGGGGAGTGCTAGGAGGTGAAAGATGTGAGTTCAGAGCAGTTTTGAAACCATCCTGGGTATTGTTCAGTGCACAAATGGAATTCAAGCCCTGAGGTGAGTCTGTGCTTTCATTCCACGCTGCCACTGGTGGTGTCCTGAGCCCTACCCTGCATGTGCTCCTCACTCTCCGTGTATTGTTGGTCCACCTGCAAGTCACATAGCCCTGTGCGCTGTGATTGGGGAAACCACGGCACATAGCCCTTGAGTGAAGTGCCCATTGACACAGTGCAGGTGACCTTACAGGGGATTCAGGGGTAGACATTCTGGTCTGCGGTCCCCTGACTCTCATTGCTCCCCATACCGTGCTCTTTCCTGCTCCTCTCCATGGGCAGAAGGTTGTGTTGACTCTGCTATTGATGGGAATTAGGGTTTTCTACTCTTTTCCTGATAGGAAATAGAGAGAAACTTCCTCCTGGGTCTTCAGTGAGGTAAGAAAACTATGGTTAAATGTCACCATAATCTGTGTTTCTAACCAGGAGAGGGCAGTGCCGGGGGCTCAGCCCACCTTGATCAGTTGTCCACCAGGCACGGGTGAGGGCTGGGGGAAACTTACCCAGAGGGCATATCTACCCTGCATGGCACTGAGCATCTCCCATGCTCACTCACTCCAAAAACAGTATTCTGAACTGCAAATGGGGTAAGTTAAGGCACACAGACATTGACTGTCCCAGGTGGCAGGTACCGGTGGTAGTGCTGGGATACAACACATCACCTGGTTCTGGCCTCCCATCCTGATTGACAGCTCTGGGATCCAAGGTGGAGTCAGACTTACTATGCAACTGACCGTGACCTTGAATTTCTGATCCTCCTGCCTCTACCTTCAAATGCTGGGGTTGCAGGTGTGGCCATCACGACCAGCTTCTGTGGTGCTGGGGACCGAACCTAGAGCTTGACACCTGCTAGGCAAGCTCTTTACTGACAGAGCTACACACATGCCCAGCCTACGCTTTGTTTATTGAGCCGGGGTCTCATGTAGCTCAGCTTGGCTTTGAATCTGATCCTATTGCTTTTGCCTCCTAAGTGCAGGAGCTACATGTGTGTCCCCAGCTGTTTACACAGGTGCTGGGGTGGGTGGGGCACCAGTCCTCATGCTTGAGAAACCATCTCCCCATCCCCTATGTCCACAGTCACTGCTCGGCCCCCAGTTCTGCAGACCAAGGTCATTGAGGCCTGTGTCTTCTATGCTCAGGACACCAAAGGCAGAAACAGACATGGCTGCCTGAGCTGTCCTCTGCAAGAGCCAGCCTGCTTGCTCTCTCAGATGGCTGTTGGGATTCAGTTCTTGTGGCTGTAATTCCTGTTTCCTTATTTGGGGACACGACGCAATTCTCTCCATAGTCAGAAATGAGAAGGCACTGAACTGGGCATCTGGAAAATGGTATCTGAAGCTGTGACCGGTGTCTGGATGAGGACTGGGCAGACACGGGAGTGCTGTGGATGAGAGGTCTCAGGGAAAATGTTCAACTTGCACTAACCCTTCTGAAAAGCCGATCAACTGATTGGGACTTCAGTGGTGGAGGAAAAGTTGGAATGATGCAAATTCAGAGTCAAACTATCCTTAGCCACCCTTAGCACCCCCAAAACCCATCTGTTGCTTTGGTCCTTGCACTGGGTAAATCTCTAAAATATACAGGCATTGTGTAAACACCAACCAAGAGGTTTGGAGTGTCACCAGATAGCACCTGAGGCCTGGAGCACAGATTTACCCATTGGGCTCTGACCTGTCCACCTAACATTGCCACCAATGCATTCCAGAACTGTCTTGATTTATGGCTTCCTTTGTTCGGTTTCCATAGCAACCCCTAATATTGCTCCCATGTTGCAACTGGAATGTGAGGTGATGTAGATGTGCGTTCCCAGGCCACAGGCCCTGGTATTTGGCTCCAGGATGCATTCTGAATGCCTTTGAGGAGAGAGCTGTTTTGCACGGACCATGCTCTTTGGTCCAGGAAGAAGAAAGAAGGGAGAAGGCTCTGTGACTCACAGGGTAGGGAGGACAGGGCCATGAGAAATGTCAACACATGATCCGGGCTTCCTGTGACTAAGCGGGCAAGGCAAGCTAGTGCCTTGTTAGTTTGGGAAAGAGGATGGGCAGTTGAGAAGTGTGCCAGGCATGGGCAAGGGCTTTGCTGACCTCCTCTGTCTGCTCCTCTGTCGCCAGCAGGCTACACAGCAGCCTGGGGATCCTTTTAAAATTAATTAGATAATTGACCTCATGATAGCCCAGGTCAGATATAGACCAGGCTAGCCTCAACTCTCTGTGCACCTGAGAATATCTTACCGTCTCCAATCTCCAAGTGTGGGACACCCCCACTCCTAGCTCCCTTATAAAATTAAACATTTTTTCACAGTTCAAATCATGTGGTGTTTGCATTAAAAGCAATCAAATAGAAATAAGCAAAAGGAGAGAAACAGAGGAAACCTTCACTGGGCCCCTTAGAGCAGTGGCTCTCAACCTGTGGGTCACAACCCCTTTCAGGTCGGGTTTCAGATATTTACATTATGATTAAGAAAAGTAGCAAAACTACAGTTATGAAGTAGCAATGAAATAATTTTATGGTTGGGGGTCACCACCACGTGAGGAACTGTATTAATGGGTCGCAGCATTAGGAAGATTGAGAACCGCTGGAACACAGGACTCAAAGGGTTAAAAGGAGGCATTGACTGAGACCTTAGAGAGAGTAGAGCACCCTGGGACTACACGGAGGATGTGGGCTCTGGCAGGGACACAGAGTGTGCAAAGGCAGGGACACAGAGTGTGCAAAGGCAGGGACACAGAGTGTGCAAAGGCAGGGACACAGAGTGTGCAAAGGCAGGGACACAGAGTGTGCAAGGGCAGGGACACAGAGTGTGCAAGGGCAGGGACACAGAGTGTGCAAGGGCAGGGACACAGAGTGTGTAAGGGCAGGGACACAGAGTGTGCAAAGGCCCTGAAGCAGATTGGACCCTCAGTTCACACAGAGCAACAAGGAGGCCATGAGGGGTTGGTGGTGACCACAACCACCAGGGAAGGGGGTGCTGAAGGCCAGAGTCTGGTAGCAGCTGTGGAAGTGGGGCACAGGTGAGTCCTGGATGAATCTGAAGGGTCTCAAGTGGCAAGCATCAGAAACAGGGCAAGTGAGAACGGGGGCCATTTAACCACGAGGGAGATATGGAGGTTGGGAACTGCCTCCAGGCCGCCCCAGTGGTGGGAAGGACTGGGTCTGGGTGGAGGGAAGCACTAGGAACTCGCCTGTTTGGATGAGGATAAAAACCCGCGTCACCATGCAACTCCACTGCACCAGAGTTTGTCCCTGAAGCCAGCACCACAGCAGGCCCCTTCTGCAGAGCCTAGGGACAGCCCCCAGGGTCACCTAGCAGCAGGAGACATTAAGAAAGCACAGAGTTCTTGGACTAGCCCGGTTGTGCCCCCAGAGTAGAGCCCCAGGCTTCAAAGTTGCGCTTTCTCTCTCTCTCTCTCTCTCTCTCTCTCTCTCTCTCTCTCTCTCTCTCTCTCTCTCTCTCACACACACACACACACACACACACACACTCCTAAAGTCACTCCATCACTCATCACTCAGGAACAAATACCCAAGGCCCCCAGGATGGGCCTGTAGCAAAGCTACAATTTGAACCTGGGTCTTTGAGACCAGGTCTGGGCCACTAAGCTGTGTTGGGGTACCAGGCTGTTCCTGGGGTGTGGAGGCTGAGGGGGTTCCTGAGCTTCAGGGTCAGTCAGATTCTTGGTCCAACCCTAGTGGGAGACCCCACCAGCCCAGAAGTCCCCAGCCAGGTCTGTGCCTGGTCCCTGTGCATAAGGACAACTACCTAGGAAAGGAAACTGGGACTGAACTGGGGACCAAGGTGCCCCAGGCTCTGACTCCCCACTGTCTCCCAGTCCCCCTCTTCTGGAGGAACTGGATACCCTAGGCTCCAGCTCCCTGTAGATCATGGTCACCATTAACCCCCTCTTTGAAACGAATGCACTGTGCTCTCCCATCCCGCCCCATTCCCTGGCCAGCTGGACCCACTTGGATGCAGACTGCTGTGCAACATCAGAAAGGTGACTTTCCCTTTCTGGACCCAGGGTGATATCAGCCTGTGCAGCTATATGATGCTTGGGTCTGGGCCACCGTCCCTGGGCTGGGAGAGGAGGTCACACTCTGCTCGCAGGCTCACCGCCCAGAAGTCACTCCTTGTTCTTCCGACATTTACAGAGCGCCTGCTGTGCACAGGTACTGCAGTCGGCTCAGGGGACATTGCAGGGAACAGAGCCAACGAAAGATCAGGCAGCCAGCAAGCAGGTGAGCCACGAAGGAGCAGAAGGGGTGGCCATTCGTCACTGGTACAGACAGGGCAGGTGGCAGAGAAGACGCAGGGGTGAGGGACTTCTTCAGGTTGTCATCACCCTTGAAGGCCATGACAGTTCTACCTCAGCCTGCTGATGACGGCGCTCTCGTCACCAGGTTTCTCCTGATCTCATTGTTGGGTCTGGGGCCCGTCAAGTTATCACACAGAGTCTGCCACAATCTCAGGAGATGGGGCTCCTTCTGTCCCCCAGACAAGGACAGAGACGCCCAGAGAGGTGAGGTGGACAGCCAATGGTCACACAGCCAGGAAGTAGCAGTCAGGAATTGGGTGGGAGAAGAAGGGTGACCAATGCCAGGTGGGTGTCCCGAAGCCACTCCTGGAAGGCACCAGGCAGGCACCAGGCAGGGCTTGGATGGGGTCAGCTGGACAGAGCTGGGTGGAGAGCCAGCTGGGACCAAAGCCTTAGCAGCCACAGGTTATGGCCCTTGGGCCCCAGATAGGGTGACAGACACACCCAGGCTCAGAACTGGCCACGCCGCCTGCTGGAACATGAAGTACTCAGACCAGAGGCTCAAAATAGAATGCACCGAGCCTGGGGTGCCTGGGCTAAGGGAAGGGCCAAGTCAAGTCCTACCAGCCTGGGGCTATGGGCTAGAGGGTCTGGGGTACCCTGAGTCAGAACTGGGTCTCCCTGGTGCCATTCTTCTGACAAGACTCCCAAGATGTTAGCGCCTTTCATAATGAAGCCAGCTCCTCAGACAGTTGTGTGGCCTCTGGTACAACCTCTACGAGACTCAAGAGCCATTATCTGCATGGTCTTGTCCAGTCCCTCAGTCATTTTACAAGCTTGTCTGGGAGCTGACTAGGAACCTGGACTCATAAGAGAGCAAAACAGACCCCAAACTGTGCCCTGGCAGAGAGGTCAAGCCTACAGGGAGGGTACCAGGGATACCGAGCACCTGTGGTGGAGGGGACCAACCAGGGAACGGAACACAGAGCGACGCAACAGAAGACAGCTCCAAAGGGGTTCAGGGAAAGTTTCACCCACAGAGACCAAGACAAGGAGGGGAGTGTGCACCCGAGGGAAGACTTCTGTGTGACTGCGACGGCTGTGACTGGAAGTTTTGAAGAAGACTGGAGGGGGACGCTCAGGGATGGTAGCAGAGGGCCAAGGAAGGTTCTAGAGTCATGGTTCAGGGATCTCTAAGACCATTGGGAAACAGATATTTACATTCCAATTCATAACAGCAGCAAAATTACGATTATGAAATAGCAGCAAAAATAATGTTATGGTTGGCAGTCACCACAGCATGAGGAACTGTATTAAAGGGTCGCAGCAGTAGGAAGGTTGAGAACCACTGACTCATGGCAAGGGTGTCTGTGGGTTGGCAGGGCTCCCTCCCATCCTCAGCTTCCTGGAACTCACAGGAGATCAAGTTAGCAGTCCAGACTGGAACCCACAACCCCCACCCCAGCCAAGAAACCCTTCTGGGAAAGTTGCTACAGGTGTTAGGAAACCATGAGGAATGTAAGCCTCCAGGCCGGGATGGACAGTGCCCAAGGACTCAGGAGGCCAGCACCAGACCACTGCCTGCCCACATGTGGAATCTCTCAGCCCGTTGACCAGGATATATAGTGTTCCTAGCCGTGGAGTGGGGGTGGGGACTTCCCATGCCCTACCCCAGTTCACACTCTTTACAGAGGAGCTACCCTGTGTGCTTTGCCAGCACCTCCCCGGGGCCACAGGTACCACATAGCCCCACACACACATTGCCCAAGAGGGGGCTGACTTGTCTCGTAGCACATACACACCAGGGGAGGGAAGAATGTGCCTGCAAGAGCAGCAGAGAGTGGGCAGACAGCGTGCAGGACTGGCTCAGGGAGAAGCAGGCATCCCTTGTTCCCATTACTTACAGGGCAACCGGGCCTGTGCTGGGAGGTGGGTGTGCAGCCTAGAGCAAAACAGCCGGATCCCCCACCTGTGCCACAGCTGCATTCCAGAGGAGGGAGATGGTGAAGGAACTGGATAAACAAGAGGATAATCTCTAGAAAGTTCTAGTAGGAGGCAAGAGGGGTTGGTCGGGGGGCCTCTGTGAACTGTGGCCTGGATCAGAGAAGACTGTGGATCGAGCTGGGGAGCAGCACGTGCAAAGGTCCTGGGGCAGCATAGTGGGGTGTTGCAGGGGTGAGGCTAGTGTGGTTGTGAGAGGAAAGAAAGATGCGAGAGGGGCTGGGGGCAGAGCTGGGGTGCACAGCCTTACAGCCTCTGAAGGCGTTCTGCTGTGAGAGTTGGAGCCCTGCAGAGTTCTGTGGAAACCCTGTCCTCGAAGAGCAAGGGCAAAGGCAGAGGGACCTGCCGCGGACAGCAGTGGTGGGCAGTGTGGACCCAGAGACCCAGGCGCTTGGATGAGCCCAGCAGTGGGAACTGTGGGGAGAAGGGACGGACACCCAGGTGTGAGGTCCCAGGTGGCACCAGTGCTGGCTCCACAGAGGGAGCCCTGGGAGACGTGGAGAGCTCTTGCCGGGCACAGGGCCTCCATGGGGAAAGGGAATCACCTGGTCCCCATGGCCCTGTCAAAAGCACAAATCAATAAAGATCCCCCTGGGACAGGTGGCCTGGCTTCTATGACCAGCAAAGGACAAACTGTATCTTCAAAGGGAGTCACACACTCTGTCCTCTGGCTGCCAGCTCATGCCCTGAAGCCAAGCAGCACCTGTCCTCTGTCCAGGTCCCCAGCTCCCAGGGCCAGGATGGGATGAACACAGTCCTGTGTCTTCAAGCTGTTTCCTCTCGACCTCCATCGTGTGGTCTCCTGCCCCGCCACCCGTCACTGGCCCTGACTGCTTCTCACCCCCAGAAGTCTCCACTTCCTTATCCCTCATAGGCCAGCACCTCTACGTGTCTTCCCTCTCTCATAATCCGCTGGTTCCCAAGTTCACCAGCGAGGTCGGTGGCCACAAAAGCTTCGAACTCAGTCTGACAAGGACGCTCTGAAGCCTCCACTCTGGCTACAGTCTGCTCCTCAGCTGACCCCAGGCGGGTGCAGGCTGATGACAGTGTCAGCAGGAAGGGGGTGACACAAGAAAGGTGGAGCAGACCCCCCCCCCGTGACAACCTGGCTCTGTCCCCAGGCACCTGTGGAAAACAGGTCTCAGATGAGGAAGTAGGGTCTTTGCCAAGAACCCCACTTTTGTCAGTAGGGAGTCTCACAGCCCACACCCTCAGGCAGAAGAATTTGGGACAGTGGCAAACACTGCCCGTTGGACACCCCACAATCCCTGGCTCCTTGGTTTCTAGGGTGCCCTCTGTCTCTCTTCTCCACACTGCTATGGCATCACCTTGGACCCTCTGACCCAGAAACACAAACTCCAGCTGGAAACGGAGCAGAAACTGAGGCCTTGAGAGGACACTGTACCCTGTGATGGCCCCAGAAAGCATTGAGTCTTCCCTCTGACTTTCCTGATGTCTAGGACAGTGTTCACCCAGGAACACAGTAACCTTCAGGGGGTACAGCACAACTGTGATTGGTTCACCCTTGGGCAGATTGCTCTACCCCCGGGGCCTCCGTTTCCTCATCTGAGAAAAGGGGTTGTGTTGAATGATGCTCCACAGGGCATTTGCAGAGATGGGACTCTAGGGTTTGTGGTGAGGTTTGACCTGGAACCCAGGAGCCCTTCACTCACGCCATCCATAAGGCAGCTGTGCGGTTAAGGCTCCCTTGTGGCTGCCTAGCCTTAGACTTCATTTGGGACAGTCTGTGGCAGGAAAGACCCCCCCCCCCCAGGCTCTTGCTCACGGCTGCCTAAACCTCAGGGCCTTAGAGGAGTAAAAGAAGGGGGAGGTGGCCAAGGCCAGGCCTGTGAGATAACTCTGAGCCTTGGCTGTACCCATGCTTCGAGGCCGCTGCCTGTCCACAAAGGGAATGTCACATCTTGCACAACACAGGAAGTGGGGCCTGGACCCCATGTCCACCCGGCAGCAGACAGGACAGTCAAGGGAGGCCCCCACCAGGCTTCCTGTGTGCTGAGCACATTGGACAGAAAGCAGAAGTGGGTCGTAAGGTCACAGGGCAATCCCGGCAGCACCTTCCCCTCCCTAACCAACTGCTCCATCTGCCTGTCCTTGACTCAGGGGTCCTGGGTTCAAATGCCAGCTCTGCCACTTACCAGCAGAGTGATTCTAAATGCCACAGCTCTCTCTCTCTCTCTCTCTCTCTCTCTCTCTTTTTCTCTCTCTCTCTCTCACACACACACAGACACACAGACACACACACACACAGACACACACACACTGTATTCAGTTGCTGTGAGAAGCCGTAGTCTGCCCCAAGCTCCCCATCTCTACTTGGGCATGATGGCCATAGTCTTCATTTCAAAGCCCAAGATAATTGCTACCTGCAATTGAAGATGTTAAGATACCTCAGGAGAGGGTAAACTGAGGCCCTACTGGATGAATAGACATGAACAGGAGACCACTGAGACTCCATCCTTGCTCCCAAGCCCACATCAGGCATTACTAATCAATGAGGATCCAATTTCCCAGGAGTCCTGATGCAGACTCAGCAAAGCTTAACACCACACTCCAGCGCTACCAGCAGGGACAGCATAGCATCTGTAAACCAGTGCACCTGCTCGCTCCAGTGGTGACAAAGTGGACGGAGTGAGACACCGGGCCTCGAGACCCTGGTACAGGCAGCTGCCCGACCCCTTCCTGCCATCACGTCTCCCTGGTCCAGGATCCTCAGGGTCACTTCCTCAGGGCAGAAGTGGTTCAGTGGCAGGCAGGGGTTCGGGCCACAGTGGGCTCAGGGAGGGGAGGCAGCAGCTGCTCCAGGGATGGGGTCCAGGACTGACCCTAAAGATGCTGCAGGCTCCTTGGCAGTGCCAGGGAAAGTTCGCTGACCCACAGCCTCAGCCAGTGGTGCGAGGGGAAAGCAGAGAGGAAGACAGAGCATGGCCCCTCGCCAGCTCTGGCCCTGTGCCTGTGTTGATGGCTGTCTCCCGAGTCCAAGCCTCCATCGTCACACGCCTGGACATCTGTGCTTATCTCCGGTCTGCCTCCCTGCTGTCCCCTATCCCCACACACTGCCAGGGGGCCATGGGTACAAACTCCTTAACTACTCCTCCGACCCTCCCCAAGTCTCCTAAGGGTCCCTTCCATGTCCACCGACTCTCTGCACTGTACCCTTGCTGGTCCCTCTCCCTGCAGTACACTGCTTCCTCAGAGTCTCTCCTGAGACATTGGCCGCCACCCTCCCCATGACCCTCCATGTCTGAAGTTATCATGGTGTGTTGTGGGTCCACCGCAGACAACAGAGAGCACGGTGTTCAGGTGGTGTGTGGAACAGCAGTCCTTAGAAACCGTGACTCCATGGTCCCCAAGCCACCCCTGAGGAGGGGACTCAGGATGTTCAGCAGGTGGTGGTGCCAGGTAAAGAAATGCTGTGCCTTCTGGGGAGGGAGAAACACATACGCGTGCGCACGCACACACACACGTGCACACACACTCACACATGCATGCACACACACACGCACACGCACACACAGACACACACAAAGCTTCTGTTTGTCTTGTTTCTGTCTTTTAAATCACAGTTTTATTTATTAGGCGGAGGGCGTAGGCACACCTCAGCAGGTATGTGGAGTCAGAGGACAACCTGCAAGAGTTGGTTCTCTCCTCCCACCATGTGGGTCCCGGGTATTGAACTCAGGTCCTGAGGCTTGGCAGCCGGCACCTTCCATCCACTGAGTCTTTTTGCGGACTTTGGGTTGGGTTAGTTAGGTCTCAGCCAGGCTGACCTCAAACTCATAATCCTCCTGCCTCAGTCTTTCCAGTGTTGGGATTACAGGCCCGTGCCACTACACCTGACTAGACACAATTTTTTATTTTATTGCTTTGAGACAGAATCTGACACGATAGCTGAGACTGACTAAGTTCCAGACACAACTGTGCCAAACCAATTCAAATTTCACCAGATCCAGGTGCAATTTAAAATATATATGTGATAATTATTATTTTATTGTATATTATTTATTTTATGTAATTTATATATGGTATATACTATATATACACACACACACATACATACATCTGACCTTGTCAGATGGAGAAACTGAGTCTGGGATCTTCCCAGGGTACCACCCATTTCCTCCCACCCAGAGAAAAAGGGAAGGAGGCATTGGTTAGCCAGTAAGAGTCTGGGCTGGGAATGGACAGGGTAGGGATGGATAGAGGCCCTGTTTCCATTTAACCACAGCCCTGGGACTGTCCCAAAAGGGAAGCAAAGGCTACTTGTCCTCATGTCCTGAGCTCCTAGGGGGAGGGCTGGGTACCTGGGGTCTGGGGTCACAGAGCTGCAGTCACAGGGCCTCCTAGCGGCTCTTCCTCTGCTGCGTCCACCACAGAACTCTTGCTGTGCTGAGGGCCCTGTTCCCTCTTTCCCATCCATCTAGCTCTGCTCACCGATCTGCTCTCTGCTCAGCCCCTTCTTGGCCTCCCTAAACTCTCAGCCTCCTCCCCATCCCTGTGCACCTGTCATCCTGAACTGACACCACCAACCCCCCATACCCCCGGCAGGAATCATCAGCTGACCAGACTACGTCATGAACGCTGGCTGAGTGAGTGAGCGAGTGAGTGGGAGAGAGGAGGAGGAATAGGATGTAAAGTCACTCCACCCTGCCCTGCCCCATAGCCCGTTCTGGCCTTCATCTCTGCCCTGCCACCCTGGGGGGTGCCCTGTTTCTACAAGGCCACCTCTGTCACTCACTCCTGGTTTCAAATGCCTCCCCCTCACCTCTCCTCACCTCTCAGCCCATCCTGTTTGGATGGAGATAGAAGGACAGGCTCCAGTCAGGGTATCTGGGAGGTTCCAGGCGTTGTTGCCTTTGCAGATTTTGGACTCCCCTCCAACCCTCAGACAGTGCCCTGATCCCCTGACCTACACACTTGCTTTCTGGCACAAAGCAACACCCAGATCTCTGTAGGAGCTCACTCAGGGTAGGCTGGGCCAGGAGCCCACAGGAACCAACACCTAGATCCTCAGGTCCCAGCACAGCTGGACGCTTTTATTCTCCTGAAAAGAAAAACAAAAACAAAAACAAAAAAATCCCTGCACCAACCTCAGTTTTGGGGAGTTTTCCTTTTCAGCAGGTTATATTTGATCAAATGAAAGTCATTTGTTAGAAGAAAAAGTCATCGGACTGGTGAGATGGCTCAGCGGTTAAGAGCATTGCCTGCTCTTCCAAAGGTCCTGAGTTCAATTCCCAGCAACCACATGGTGGCTCACAGCCATCTGTAATGAGGTCTGGTGCCCTCTTCTGGCCTGAAGGCATACAGACAGAATATTGTATACATAATAAATAAATAAATAAATAAATAAATAAATAAATAAATAAATATTTGCCCGGCGGTGGTGGAGGCCGAGGCAGGTGGATCTCTGTGAGTTCGAGGCCAGCCTGCTCTACAAGAGCTAGTGCCAGGACAGGAACCAAAAGCTACGGAGAAACCCTGTCTCTAAAATCCAAAAAAAAAAAAGAAGAAGAAAAAGTCATTTGTTTGGAAAAAAGAGAAGAGAGAGGGAGAAAGGAGTGGGAAGAGGAGAGGTGTTCTAACATTATAGAAATAAGAAACTCACTCCCTCAGGTCACTGACCTGCTCACTCTCCCCAAACACTCCAACCTCAGCCTTCCCACCCCCCCTTCTCTATGTAGTCATGGGATCATTTTGAAGAGATCAGTATTTGCTGCTGACTTTTATTGTGTTGGAGGAGGCCACTTGTTGTTTCTTGGCTGCTCAGCCCCAAAATAATGACACAGAAATTATATTATTTAAATCACTGGTTGGCCCATTAACTCTAGCTTCTTATTGGCTAACTCTTAAATCTTAGTTTAACCCATCTCCACTAATCTGTGCATCACCACAAGGTTGTGGCCTACCAGCAAAGTTTCAGCGTGTCTTTCTCCGGCGGCTCCATGGCTTCTCTCTGACTCTGCCCTTCTTCCTCCCAGCATTCAGTTCAGTTTTCCCTGCCTAGGTCTGTTTACCCTATCAGGCCAAGCCAGTTTCTTTATTCATTAACCAATAAAAGCAACACATAGACAGAAGGACCTCCCACATCATTATTGTGACTGTAGAAACGACCACCTCAGTTGAGTCCCAGGGCAAGCCTGTGCTGCATATGCAATTCTGCATATTTCTCTCTGGTCCTTAGTTAACAACTGTTTTACTCCCCTCTAACTTCCCTGCCTTAATCTGCAGTGTTGGTTACCAGTTCAATTCCATACTCTATCAATATCATGCCCTTTAACTGATTTCCAAGGAATTCTCCCATCCGCCATTCTGGGATATCCCCACACTATCATCTAGGGTTCTGTCAACTTCTCTCTGGTGCTGGCTTTTGTTGCAGAATATTATTTTAACTGTGTAAAGGTGTGTTACATTTGCTTATGGTACATTTGTTTAATTATGTAAAGGTGTGGGGCTGGAGAGATGGCTCAGTGGTTAAGAGCACTGACTGCTCTTCCAGAGGACCCTGGTTCAATTCCCAGCACCCACAAGGCAGCTCACAACTGTCTGAAGATCCAGTTCCAGGGGATCTGACACCTTCGCACTAATGTACATAAAATAAAAGTTAAATCAAAACATAAAAAAATATTTAAAAAATAAAATAAAATTAAAAAAAATATGTAAAGGTGTATTGCATTTGTTCCACCCTGCCTCCTAAGGCACCTGATTGGTCTAATAAAAAGCTGAATAGTCAATAGCTAGGCAATAGAAGGATAGCTGGGCAGACGGGCAGAGAAAAGTAGGAGTAGGAGACATCTAGGCTGGGATAATAAGAGAAGAGAGAATGAGGAAGAAAGAGAGGGATACGCCCAGGGCCAGAAGCCAAGCAGCTGCCAGGAAGACATGAGGAAATAGGAAAGTAAGATACACAGAATTGTCGGGCAGTGGTGGCGCACGCCTTTAATCCCAGCACCCGGGAGACAGAGGCAAGGGGATCTCTGTGAGTTAGAGGCCAACAGGATCTCTGCGAGTTCCAGGACAGGCTCCAAAGCTACAAATAAGCCCTGTCTCAAAGAAAAAAAAAAGTACAAAGCCCTGAGGCTAAATGTAGGCAGATAAGAAGACACAGATTAAAACAAGAGTTAAGAAAGGCTGAATTCATAACTAATAAGTCTCCATGTCATGATTTGGGAGCTGGTTTGGAGACCCAAAAGAAAGCCTACTCCAAGCTTTCCTTTGCTTGGTCACATGTCTCATTCTTCCTTGCTTGACACACCCCCTCTCATGGTAGCACAGCCTCTACCACCCTGAGAAAGAATGTGAATAAGGTAGGCAGTCTGAGATTTTCAGATCTGAGAATGGTTTTAAATTACATCTATTTGTTTATGGATGGGGTTCATGTGTCATGGCACACGCATGAGGTCAGGGGACAACTGGGTAAAGTGTTCTCTCCTTTCTTTACATGGGTCCAGAATCTGACTCAGGCCTCCAGGCTCCCACATGAGTCATTTTGGGTCTGGCCTGTGTTTCTCTGCCTCCTGAGTGCTGGCTTCCAGGACTCACCCATCTCTCTCAGTGTGGAGCCTCTAGAAGACCACAGGGTCTTTGTTCTGAGCTCAAGTTTCACAGTGATGCATCTTGGCTGGACCAGAAAACCAGCTTCTTAAATAGACTTATTTCTTTGTTTTATACTTTGTCCCCATAGGTCCCCACCCTTTCAGCTTTACTTCCAGAGGTCCCTGGTGCATCTCTAAGTCTTTTAGAACTTTGAGGATTTATGTGTGCTTTGTTTTGTTTCATTTGATTTTATTTTTCTGAGACATGGTTTGTTTGTGTAATAGTCTTGGCTGGCCTGGAACTCACTCTGTAGACAAGGCTGGCTTTGAATTCACAGATCCACCTGTCTCTGCCTCCCAAGTGCTGAGATTAAAGGCATGCGTGACCACCACTCAGCCTGTCTGAAATTTTTTTTTAAAGATTTGGGGGACTGAAAGATGGTTCAGTGGTTAAAAGCACTGGATATTCTTGCAGAGGACCCAGGTTCAATTCCCATGACCTCCATGGGCACCAGATATGCAGGTGAAGCATTCATGTACACAAAACAAATAACAACCTTATATTCAGACATTTTTTTATAAAAATTATTGACTTGTGTGGGTGTCATTTATGTGTGTGTGTGTGTGTGTGTGTGTGTGTGTGTGTGTGTGTGAACTATAGCTCATATGTGGATAGTCATGTGTGGATGTCGGAGGACAACTTGAGAGAGTAGGTTCTTGCTTTTCACCATGTGAGTCTGTGAGTCTCTGGGATTGAACTCAGGTTCTCAGACTTGCTGACAAGCACCTTGACCAACTTATATTATAGTAATGGCACAGTTTAAGCTTTAGACTAGGCAGGCAAACAGGAAGTACCGTATATACCATAGTAACGGCGCAGCTCAAGTTTTAAGAAGCACTTAGCATTTTAAAAAGCACTCCTGGACAGTAAATAATTACAGATATGCAATAAAGACAAGTTCAGATGAGTCATAGTGATGGATAAGTCTTTAGAGAGAGAGAGTACAGATAGTCATAGATTAAAAGAAGTAAAGAAAAATAAGCCATGCAAAAATGGAAAATTCACAGAGTCTGAATTATGTGTATTGTGTTATCGTTGAATTTTTTGACTGTGAAGGAGCTAAATACAGAGAGACATATCATTGTACAGACTGTTAAACTAAACCAGCATATATACTTTAAAGGTATTTTGTCTTCAAAATATAAATATAAGTATATGTTGCTTTGGAAAAAAGATTTTTCTTTTGTTTCCACAGATGATGAAACCCTGGGAATGCTTCCAGATTAATATTGTTTGATGGATCAAGATCCCCTTAAAGGTTTCCCTGAACACCCCTCAAAAATTACTTCACCAAATAAACATCAGGAACTAGTTTGGACAGAACTATGCCCTTATCCCAAATATTGTCTATAAATGTTTCTTTACATTTAAAGGGGGATATACTATAGAGATTTGCATTGGTATGGAGCTTGGTTTATTGATAAAAATTTAAGGTCAATTTTGTTATATGTATATTTCTGCTTTTGATTAAGGTATCATGTCTGTGTAGCTCATTTAAAAATGTAACGTATAATTAAGAAATCTAGACTAATAGATAATCATCTATAATAGCCAAAGCTTATAGTCATACTAGTAAAATTTTCTAGATGTACAGAGATGTATTTCAGATAGATAGGTATTCTTCAAACCTTTCAAAGACTACAGAATATGGTATTTAAAATGTTTTAAGAATTTAGGATTTATCATGGCAATGAGATACATATGCTCCTGGCAGCACCAATTACTTCAAGAGGAAGATGGGCATCGAAGAGGCTCTTTATGGTGCTGGTTAACCATTTGAACAAGAAACTGCTCTTGCCTGGATGGCATGATGAACTGGACATGCAGGACCTGCAGAGAAATGACTGCTGAACTTGCCTAAAGGTGAGGTGATCCTTCGGGGTTCCTGCTTCATGAAAGACTCTGCAAGACATTCTGCAGAACACAGAAGAAAGTGATTGACAAACAGGTGGACCTGTCTTTAAAATTTTCTGCTTCTTGGAAAAGTCTGCTAGATACTATGGGCCTGTAGGCTGAATATGGGTGCCCCAATGGTACAGAAGAACTCTGGGTGACTGTCTAGGTAGCAAAATGTCTCTGTCATTCCTAGAGTTTTGGAGTTACTTACAATGTACTTTCTGTTTACTTAGGTAATATTATAACCTTTTAGAGTCTTTGATGGAGTTGAAAAATTTATAATTATAGTTATAGTTTTCCTTAGTTATGATAAAAGATAAAGTAGATATAAATATTGTAACTGTAATTCTTGTTTGATACATGTTTAGTTTTGTGTAATTTTACTATGTTAAAGTTAAAACCTTCCTTTTTATTTAAACAGAAAAGAGGAGGTGATGTGGGATTCCCTTCTGTGTGCTGTGATTACCATTAATGAATAAAGAAACTGCTATGGACCTATAGCAAGGCAGAACTTAGGTAGGTGGGGAAAGCTAGGTTGAAAGCTGGGAGAAAGAAGAGCGGAGTCAGAGAGAAGCCATGGAGCCGCCGCCAGAGTCAGACATGCTGAAACTTTGCCTGTAAGTCACTGCCACCTGGCCATACACAGATTAATAGAAATGGGTCAAATTAATATGTAAGAATTAGCCAATAAGAACCTAGAGCTAATGGGTCAAACAGTGATTTAATTAATACAGTTTCTGTGTGATTATTTTGGGGGTCTGTGCAGCTGGGAAACAAACAAGTGGCCAAGTGACCTCCTCCTACACCTACTGAATCATCTAACCAGCCCAAAATACTGGCAGTGCATATATATTTTTGATACCATGTAGCCCTGTTGGGCTTGGCATTTCCTACGTAGGCTAGGCTGGCCTGGAACCCACAAAGGTCTGCCTGTGTCTGGTCTCCTAGTGCTGGAGTGGAACATGTGTGCCATCATTTCTTGTGCTGGATTTTCCTCCCTGCTACTAGTGCTAGGCAAGAGCTCTACTATACAGCTAAATCCTCCAGTTCAAGCCTTTCAGTACTTAAAGGTTTTAGCAGAAGCCAGCTGATCCGTTGGCATTTGCATATTGTGAAGTTGAGGCTATGTCCCACAGGCTGCCAGGCCCCAAATCCCACAGTACTTCCTGCTAGCTCTTTAGAGACAAGTCTCAGCATGAACAATCAGGGAGGGCTTCCAGAGGTGGCAACCTTTCAACTGAGACAACAAAGGCTTAATGACAAGGAGGGGAACATTAAAGGCCACGCAGAGAACACGGGCAGGAGCTTGCCCTGTAACCAGACAGCAGCCTTCCAGGGAGGGGTGTCAGGGCGGCAAGCTAGTGCTCTGTAGTGCTGTGGCCTCTGCGGCTGAGAAACAGGCCCTGGTACCAGGACTGGCTGAGCTCCTTTTTGGTTTTTCAAGACAGGGTTTCTCTGTGTAACAGTTCTAGCTGTCCTGGAACTAGCATTGTAGACCCAGGCTGACTTCGAACTCACAGGGATCCACCTGCCTCTGCCTCCCAAGTGCTGGGATTAAAGACATGCACCACCACCGCACCTGCCCGGCTTAGCTGTGCTCTTTAACACTAACCTCTCCGCCTGGCACAGCACCCGCTCAAGTTCAAAGACTCTATTTGCCTCGCTGGGGCAATAACCCAGGAATAGGTGACAAGAGCCTTGGGGTTTACACATGAGCCAGAGGGCAGGTGCAGAGCAGCCCCAGGGTTGGCTGAGGTTGGTGTTAGGCCCAGCAGAGGCGTGGCTGGGTGGCCTCTGGCTGCAGGCTCTGTAAGGGCAGTGGGCAGGTAGGGAGGGTAGTGGGTGGGGAGGGAGGGCACCCCGCAGGGAATTACAGCTAGGTCTCTGCCACTAGAAGAGTGACAGCCCCATGCCCACAGTTGACAAGTGTGACCTGTCAGAGACCCAGTCTCCACCCAGGCAAACTAAGGCAGTCTGGAGCAGCAAAATTCTGTCAAAACCAGACTGTACCAGAATCCCAATCACAACAGTGGCTCGCTGTGTGACAGCAGGTTTGGCTTCTCTGCGACTTTTGGATATTTTAGTGTCTGCTGGGATGACGCATAAGGAATTAAGGAAACAATAAAGAAGACCACACCTACAGGAAGGACTAAGTGTCAAACCGACCCATCTTAACCACTGTGTCAGTGTGCTTTTGACCACAGTCCTAAGAGGCCTTGGCGGTTGCAGGGCTGCTTCAGCCACTAGGCCCAAACTAGACTTTAGTCTGCACTAGGAGGCCACTCCACTCCTTCCTGCCACCTCCACCTGTCACCCTGCCGTCACTAGCTCTGTGTGGGTCACTGCACAGGGCTCCTGGTTCAGGGCTGCCACCCTAAGTCCTGCCAACCCCAGTCAACTCTCCCCAGCAGCTAACATTTCTCTTCTCTTTCAAAGGAAACCTTCTATGACTTTTTTTTTTTTGAGACTGAATCTCTGTCCTGGAACTCACTAGGTAGACCAGGCTGGCCTTGAACTCACAGAGATCTGCTTGCTTCTGCCTTGAAAGTGCTGGGACTAAAAAGCATGTGCCACCACACCTGGCTGACTTATTTTAAAATTTTTATTTACAGTATGTATGTGCATGGGTGCGGGGGTCAGAGGACAACTCTGTGGAGCTGGCTCTTCTTCCATCTTTTCGCTATTGACGATCAAATAGAGGCTGCCATCTTGTTGGGAAGCACCTTTTGCTGCCGAGCCTTCTCCCAGGCAGGCCCCTTGCTTCACTTCCTAACACACCCAGGTTGAACTTATTTGCATTTATTCTGTGGGGCTGGAAAGAAGGCTCGGCGGTTAAGAGCACTTGTTGCTTTCTCAGAGGACCGGGGTTCAATTCCCAACACCCGAATAGTGGTTCACAACCATCCATTTCTCCAGTTCCAGAGAACCTGAAGTCCTGACTTCTGGAGGGAACAGATTTGGCTACATAAGCCTGGCTGGCCTGGAACTGGATACTTACGGCAGGTAGACCTTGAACTTACAGTGATCTGCCTTCTGAGTAGTAGATACAGGGCCCAACACCCATGCCCTTCCCCCTTTCTAGACAGGGTCTTGCTATACTGATCAGATTGGCCTCAACGTCCAGAGCGCTGGGATTAGAGAGGTAGAGGCTGTTTTACTACTGGTGGCCTTAGAGTATACCCGGAGACACAGGCAGTTCTATACTGCCTCCTACAGTTCTTTCTAGAGATTTCTTATCAGGTAAATCTAGGAAGAATTCCTTTTCTCTTTTGGAGACAGGGTCTCACACAGCCCAGGCTGGCCTCCAGCTCACTAACCAACAGGGAAAGACCTTTGACCTTCTGACCTTTCTGTCTCAGTCTCCCCAGAGCGAGGCCTTGATCAAACCCAGGGCTTCACACACTTAGGCAAACATTCTACCAAATGACCTATAATCTCAGTCCCAAGATTCAGAAGAAAAAAGCAAAACAAAAACATTTATTTATGTGTCAGAGGTGTACAGGCGCACATGGCACACGTACAGAGGTTAAAGAACAAAGGTTTCTTTCTGTCCACCATGTGGGTCCCAGGGAAGAAACTCGTCCTCGGGCTTGGTAGCAGGTGCGTTCAACCCACTGAGTCATCCTGCCAGCCTGGTCCCAGGATTTTTGACTCAGCCCCAGAATTTCAAGATGAATATGATGAGGTTTCTTTTGACATTTCTGTGTGTGCACTCTCCCATGTATAGGTCAGAGGTCAGCTTTCAGGAGCCAGTTCTCCTCTGAAGGGCCTGGCATCCGACACTTACCTGCTAAGCCATTTCATTGGCCCCTTAGAGGGTTTTCTTCACACACACACACACAGACAGGTTTAAGAAAGACATCCAGGGGCTGGAGAGATGGCTCAGAGGTTAAGAGCACTGCCTGCTCTTCCAGAGGTCCTGAGTTCAATTCCCAGCAACCACATGGTGGCTCACAACCATCTGTAATGAGATCTGATGCCCTCTTCTGGCATGCAAGCATACATGGAAGGAACGTTGTATACATAATAAATAAATAAATATTTAAAAAAAAAAAAAGAAAAAAGAAAGACATCCAGGAACAAGCAATGTTGGCACATACTTGGGAGGCAGAGGCAAGAAGATATCTGAGCTTGAGGCCAGCCTGGTCTATAAAGTTCCAGAACAGCCAGAACTACACAGAGAAACCATGCTTTGAAAAACCAAACAAAACAACAACAACAACAACAAAAAATCAAAAGAGAGAAAAGAAAGCAAAGTGTCTAGGAAGGGGTAGGGCCCACCTGAAAGTGTGGGTTTGGGCTTCTCCAGAGCGCTGGCTGTCTTTACAAAACCCAGCTACCTGGCTTTGGTGGCTTCTAAAGTCAGGGCTCACAGGGTGGCTAAGGAATTTCTTGGGTGGAGAACATCAATTATAGGGTGGTTGGTTCCTGATGTGCCAAGGACGGGATTGTAGCTGATTAGGTAAAACCGTCCTTCCCAAGGGCTGCATGGGAAATTCAAGTGCTTTCACAGTAATTTTGGGAGAGTCCCAGAAAACGTGAGTAGGAAGTGAGGCCATAGTTACTGAAGTCTATGCTCAGGCCTTAAGAAGGCTTTGCTGCGGTGGGCTGCAGAGGGCTCATGGCTACTGTGCATGCCAAGCCTGGAGACTTGAGTTCAGTACCTCGAATCCACGAAAAGGTGGGGGAGGAGAGGCTCCACGAAGGTGTCCTCTGCTGGGAATGGAACCTAGGTTCTCTGGAACAGGAGTCAACGTTCTCGACCATTGAGCCAACTCTCCAGCCTCCGTTATTTATAAATTTTTCTATTTATGTGTATGGGTGTTTTGCCTGTATATATATACCTGTAAGTTATGTACATGCAAGGCCTGCAGAGGCCAGAAGGCAATGCTGAATCTCCCAGAACTAGAGTTACAGCTCTAAGTGGTGCTAGGATTGGAAGCCAGGTTCTCTGGAAGAGCAGCCAATGCTCTTATCCACTGAATAACCTCGAAACCCTTATTATTTATTATTATTCCTTTTTTTCTTTCTTTCTTCTTCTTTTTTTTGGTTTTGGTTTTTCAAGACAGGGTTTCTCTGTGTAACAGTCCTTGCTGTCCTGGAACTCACTCTGTAGACCAGGCTGGCCTCAAACTCAGAGATCTGTCTGCCACTGTCTCCCAAATGCTGGGATTAACAATGCGTACCACTGCCCAGCTGGCTTACTGTCTTTTTAAATTCCTCGTAAAAATTACATATATTCTTTCTTTTTTCTTTTTAAGATTTATTATGTATTCTGTTCTGCCTGCATATATGTCTGCGGGCCAGAAGAGGGCACCAAATCTCATGATGGATGGTTGTGAGATACCATGTGGTTGCTGGGAATTGAACTCAGGACCTCTGGAAAAGAAAGCAATGCCTTTAACCACTGAGTCATCTCTCCAGCCCTAGTCAGGGTTTCTTTTGCTGGGATGAAACACTATGATCAAAGCAACTTAGGGAGGAAAGGGTTAATTTGGCTTACACTTCCACATTACTGTTCATCATCCAAGGAAGTCAGGGCAGGAGGTGATGTAGAGGCCATGGACGGGCGCTGCTTACCCGCTTGCTGAGTCGTCTTACAGAACTCAGGACCACCAGCACAGGGATGGCGTCACATACAATGATTTGAAAAACGCCCTACAGCTGGATCTTACTGAGGCATTTTCTCAAATGAGCTTCCCGCCTCTTAGATGCCTCTAGCTTATTTGGTGTAAGACTAGCCAGCCCAGTGTGAGTGCGGATATGTGTCATACCACGCGTGTGGAGGGCAGAGTACAGTTTGCAGGGGTCAGTTCTCTTCTTTACCATGAGTATCACAGGAACTGAGTTAAGGTCATGAGGCAGTCCTATTTTTAACATTTACCTTTGAAAATGTCCTTATGTGGGAGGCCTTCTTGGCAAACATTAATTGTGCTAGAATTCTTAGAATCAATGGGAGGCTTCAATTACACTCTGCATAGCCTTCCCAGGCCCATTTAATTTTCTTTATTTTGCCTAATATCTGTATCTTGTTCCTTGAGCCTCGACTTCAGAAGGTACACCTAAGGATACAGCAGATCTTTTCTCAGAACTCAGGCATGTTAGCTCAGCAGAGACCACCTACCCACCTTGCCTAAGGCTCCATCCCTGCACCACAATAGACAGCTGCCTGAGTTGGAGGGGGGCTCTCACACTCAAATCCCAACTGCTCAGAGGCTGAGGAAGAGGATCATTTTTGGAGGAGGGGGACAGAGCAATTATTTATTATGGTTCATTAAACTTTATTAAGGGGGAGAGGAGTACTACTCAGGGTGGGAGAGGCTCTGCAGAATCAATACTGAGAAGGTCCCTTAAAGACCTCGGCAGTGCCAGGTCAGCCTGGGCAATATAAACATTGCAGCTCAGATGGAAAGGGATCCTGGCAGTCAGGAGCCAAGGAATACTCAGTGCTATAGCTCAGATGGACAAGTATTCTGGCAGTCGGGGGCCAGGGAATACTGAGTGTTACAGTTCCGGTGGAAGAGTATTCTGGCAGTCAGGGCTCAGTAAGCATAGCAGGTTACAGCCCTGCTCTAGGTAGGGAAAGGCTTCCTCGGTGTAACATCTCTGCTCTGGCAGGACAGGGCTTCCCCAGTGAGGTTGCTACAGCTTGGCTCTGTAGCAACACTGCTCTGCTAGGAGACGGTCCCCCAGTGAAAGTGTTCAAGAGATTTATTGGGAGGGAAGAACCAGGAGAGTGGCTGCCTTTTCCAGGGTAGAAGAGCAGCTGCAAAGTGAACAGGCGCAGGGCTTATACAGGGCTTCTTAGGAGCAGAGTTTTCCCGGGGAGAAGAGGGATTGGTTAGTTTAGTTGGTCGGGGCAGAGAAGGCTGATTTCAGAGCCAAACTGTGTTTCTTTCACCGGCCTTTTAAAGCTTTTCGGCTCCAGTTTTGGGGCCAGGGCATATTTCCTTCACTGACTCTGTTTCTAGAGCCAACATGTGTTTCTTTGGCACAGGTTTCAGGGTCAGGGTGTATTTCTTTGGTTCTGGGTTCAGGACTGAAGCATTTCTTTCACTGGCTTGGGTCTCAGAGCCAGGGTGTGTTTCTTTTACTGGTTCTGGTTTCACTAGCCCTCACAGAGTAAGGTTGTCACAGAAATTAAAGTTACCCTGTGTTTAAAGCCCAGTGGGTAAAACATTTACTGGGAAAGCATAAACACTGGAGTTCATATCCCAAACGCCCACATAAAAGCCAAGCAGAAAGCCGGGCGGTGGTGGCACATGCCTTTAATCCCAGCACTCGGGAGGCAGAGGCAGGCGGATCTCTGAGTTCGAGGCCAGCCTGGTCTACAAGAGCTAGTTCCAGGACAGGAACCAAAAGCTACAGAGAAACCCTGTCTCGAAAAATCAAAAACAAAAGACAAAACAAAAGCCAAGCAGAGCTGCTGTCAATTGTAACCCTAGGGTTAGAGAGACCCAGAATGGAGGATCAGTAAGTTGCTGACCAGCCAGTATATCAGATCTCCAGCTTTCAGTTCAGGTGGAGACTCTGTCTCATAAATTAAGACGGAGCACGAGCAAGGAAGACGTCTGACAACAATCTCGGGCCTCCTAATGCACCCACACACCACACACACAGGTTAGTAAGAATTATTGGGTGGTGAGATAGATCAATGAGTAAAGGTGCTTGCTGCCAAGCCTTACTACCAGAGTTCAATATCAAGGACCCACAAGGAAGACGAGAATCAAAGCCCTCAAGATGTCCTGGAACCCCCCATTTACACAAAAACCACACAAACCAATGAACCAACGTAGGGGTTGGTGAATGCCCAGCCCGTACATCCCCTGCACTCACTTTTACACTAGGGATGTTCCAAAGGCCCTCTGCTTGTTCCTCCCACAGCTGGGGAAACTGAAGTTCACTCAGGACGCGCCCCTTGGCACAGCCTGCCCGGATGCCCACAAAGCCCGTCCCCCTCTATTCTTAGCCCTGTGAATTCCAAGCGGGGAGGACGGTTTTGCTCACAGCTGAGTCACCGGGATCTCAGAAGAGTTTCCCCCACGTCCTTCCCGCCCGATGACCGGAAAAAGTCGGACAGTTCAGGGGCCAGATCGTCACATGGCTCTGATGGAACAGGCGTAGAGAAAACCCCCGAGGTCGTCCCACTCTTGGGCCACCGAGACGAAGGGGCAGAGGGTCTCCCTGGGCGGCTAAGCCCCGCCTCCCCCGCAGCGGAAGCCGGAAGCAGCCGCAGGCCCCGCTAGCCCCGCGGCGTCCAACTCGGTAGTCTCGGAGGCTCGCAGGATGGGGGAGAAGATGGCGGAGGAGGAGTGAGTGCGCTGCTCCGGGTGGCGGAGGCGGCAGGGCCGGGCAGGCGGGCGACAACGGGCCTCGGGCGCCCGAGTAGAATGGCTCTGGCCCAGCCGGCCGGAGTCGGCGGGGGGCGGGATGAGGATTCGGGCCCTGCGGCCTCCCCGAGGTCATACATCGACTTCCGCGCGCAGGCCTATAGCGTAGCCGAGCGGAAGCGCGAACACAGATCCCGCTCCCAGTTTCCGGTTATCTGAGGTGTCCCAAGCGCTCCTCCTCCTCCAGGAAGTCCTCCCATTGCCACACAAGCGGCTCGCGTCCTCCTTAACCATCTGCAGCCTCACTGTTGATGTCTGTCCCCAGACGGTTTCTTTCATTCATTCATTAGCTGCTGGTTGTCCGCTCCGCTCGCCTTTGGCCGCCAGGAGCTGCCCGCAGGGAGCGGCCGTTTTGCTGTCGTGGGAGGCTTTGTGTAGGCAGGGTGTTTTCCGACCGTGCCAAATGTTTGGAAGGAAAATGAGTAGTGTGAGGGGCGGGGAGTCAGCCCTGGAAGAAAAGTATCTTGTGACCGAAACCTTGAGTCCCCAGGAGAGATAGGGAGGGTGACAAGTTCCAAAGCCTGAACCAAGAAAGGGCTGTAGTTCCGTGAGTCCCCAGTCCTCATCCCTGGCAGGAAAGAAAAGGGAGAGGGCGAGTACTTTGGAGTGAGGCGCTGGCCGCTGGCTGACAGTGTAGAGAGCATCTTTCATTACGAAGTGAGCTCCCGCTCTCTGGGCATATGCCGCTGTTAGTCCATTTCGTACTTGGCAGGATGCCGTCTCTTGCGGTATGTTACAAATTCCGTCTTTGGACTGAGCTCCTGAAAATGAACAAGGAACCCCTCTAAATGATACTGAACGTGTACTGGGATCATTAATTTCAGGTATCTCTTGGCCAGTCAGGTACCAAGTCATAAACTCACTTACTGTGTATGCGTGCTGTCCCAGATGCTAAAGTAGGCCTTGGCCGTTCAAGACTAAAGAGATAATGTGGGGTCGAATGGTTCAAAGTGTGTGTTTGAAGCTTGGTCAGTTATGGAGTCTCTAGAGATCTGCTATGTGACCGGATGCTGGACTGAAGCCATACTCGGTGGATGCCACCTGTTACACTCCCAACTGGGCCACTACTGCGTTACCTCAGGAACCTACCAAGGAGAGCAAGGACTGAAGCCTTGGGTAGCGTGCAGTGTACCAGAGCAGGCAACCCGAGCCTTCTGACATTTGAGAAGGGTTTGGCAGGGTAGGTTAGGGCACTCTGAGCACAACAGCTGGGCAAACTCAGGTGACTTTTTCAGTTTATGGGACATAATCCCAGAAGGACTGGGATCTAAATTGTAGAGCCTTGCCGGCCACACACAAGGTCCTGGGTTCAAGCCCGAGTGACATACAGTGCATACAGAATCCAAGCAGAAATGTGATTAGCACAGGAAAGGTTCCCAGTAAATAGTGTAGAACCTGGGGTGTGGGAGACTCCAGTCCCACTCTGGGAATCTGTTTTGTTTTTTCTTTTGGAGACTGTCTCCTGTAGCCCACAGGGCTGATCCTCAGCTCACTGTGTGTCTCGTCACTATGTAGCCCAAGGGGCCCTTGGCCTTGAACTCCTAATTTTTCCGCCTCTGTCTCCCAAGTGCAGGGATTGCAAGCATTGGGTTACCATACCTTGCTACCCTCACTAAGTTCAAAGGACAGACAGCATTTCTTCTCTTTTGTTGTTATTTTTATTGGAAAGAAAGGGGCCTACTGAGGATTGACCTGTAGGGCCTGGTGCATGCTGAGCGAGCCCTCTATGGCCGAGCTGTTCTTATTGTATTTGAGATGGTTTCGGTACGCAGCAAACTTGTTCTCCTCTGCTGGTATTACAAGCGGGTGCCACTGTGCCATCTCCTCTTTTACTTATTTTGAGAAAGGGTCTCACCAAGTTTCTTAGGCTGACATTGAACTCACTACCCCCTGCAGATTTTTAACTTGTGGTCCTCCTGCCTAACTGACTGTTTGGTAACCTTAGGCTCAGCATTTTTGATTTGTTAGACAGGGTTTCATGTTGCCCAAGCTGGTCTTTTAGCTGAAAATGACCTCAAACTCTTGATCTTTCTCCTCTTCCTACTGAGTACTAGGATTATAGGCCTGTGCCACACACACCTGGTTTATACAGTACTGGGGATCAAACCCAGGGCCTCATTGCCAGCCCTACCGGCTGATCTACATCCCTGGCCTAGACCCAGCCTTTTGCATTTCTTTCTCCACAGGCCTGACCCCCTTCTTCCTGACCTCTGGATGACCAAGGTCAAAGATGCTGGAGGTCACTGGCTGGGGCATTTGTAGGCAGGGCTTCTCTCCCTCTTGAAGGCCTGCCTGTTGTTTGTACCCTCAGGGCTTTGCTCTGTCCTCAGTCAGTCAAGGTATGTTTTGATCCCTTGACCCTCTTCTACCTGACTCCCACTTGTGTGTTTCCAACAGGTTCTCCAACACAACCCATGAAAACTTCAACTTCACCCTTCACACCACCCTGGGTGTCACCACAAGGCTGGTGCTCCCGACACCTGCCAAGCCCATCCTTCCGGTGCAGACAGGGGAGCAGGCCCAGCAGGAGGAACAGTCGAGTGGCATGACCATTTTCTTCAGCCTTCTCGTCCTAGGTGAGCACGTCCAGGGCTGTCAGTTACCTGCTACATCAGACGTCTAGCAGTTCTGAAAACCTTTAGTGCAATGGCTTAGCTTTTTTTTTATTATTATTTATTTATTTATTATGTATACAATATTCTTTCTGCGTGTATGGCTGAAGTCCAGAAGAGGTCACCAGACCTCATTACAGATGGTTGTGAGCCACCATGTGGTTGCTGGGAATTGAACTCAGGACCTTTGGAAGAGCAGGCAATGCTCTTAACCGCTGAGCCATCTCTCCAGCCCCCATTAGCTTTTGAGAAAAAGAAAATTTTAAGACAGGATCTCTCTATGTAAAACCCTTGTTGTTCTAGAGCTTTCTTTGTAGACCAGGCAAGCCTCAAACTCATAGAGATCCTCCCGCCTCTGCCTCCACTGTGTTGGGATTAAAGGTGTGCGCCACCATCCTGGCCATGAAAGAGCTTTTGATCTGGACAGGGGTGGTGACTTGCATTTGCAATCCCTTGCTGGGATGGCAAAGACAGGAAGATCCCTTGGGGTTGTTGGCTAGTCAGTCTACTTGAATCAGTGAGCGCCAGGCTAGTTGGAGACCCTGTTTCAAAGAAGGTGGGAAGCATTTCTGAAGATAATCCCCAATATGTCTTCTAGCTTCTACCAGAAAAATTTACATTGTGAATTAGAATGTCATGCCCAAGTTTCTGGTTCCCAAATAAATTCATGGAGCCTGATTTCCGATGCAAATTACATGAGGGTTTTTAATAATATTCAAACTTAAGTTGGACCAATACCTTTCCAGCACCCCAGCGTGGTGGGTGCAGAAAGTGTGGCAGGGAGCCCTGGGAGAGTAGAACTTTTAAAGGGGAAATGTCTTAATGAGGGGAGTTCATGTCTTGTTGTCTTGGGATTGGGTATGTAGTGCATAGGATAAGGTAGTTAGTTTCTGAACCCATTGCAGACCAAGGTATCTTCAAGGACAGGATGCCTCCCAAGAACATCTGGACTTTATTAAATTTTATGGCCTGCTCCCTATCTTCTTAATTGGCCATTTTTAGGGTATCTGTTCAAATTTCTGATATGGCAGCACATTTCTGGAACGGAGATCACCCACCCCCCACCTCGTTATATGGCTTAAGATGAAGCCCCTTCTTTAAAATGGACTTTGCAAACTCAGGTCCTCACAAGAACAGTAACAAAATTACAGCTATGAAATAGCAATGAAAATAATTTTATGGTTGGGGGTCAGCACATGAGAAACTGTATTGAAAAGGTCCCAGCGTTAGGAAGGCTGAGAAGCACTGCTTAGATTATCTCAGGGATAAGGAAGAGGCTTAGGGAATGTGACACAAGCCTGCGCTCTGCCGGGCAGTGATGCTGCCGCATTTCCTGCTCTGCCTTTCTTTTTTTCCACATTTTTGGAGACAGGGTCTCAGGATGCACAGGCTGGCCTTGGACTTTTTTTTTTTGTTTGTTTGTTTTGTTTGTTTTTTTCCGAGACAGTCTTTACCTCCCAGTGCTACGATTATGGAGGTGTACCACCACCCCAGCCTTATTTACCATCTGCTCTTCTTTGGTAATACCAGAGTCATCTTTTGGGTTATACATTTCCAGGAGAGCAGAAGGCAGAACTGGGTTTTTAGTATTTCCTGAGACAGGATCTCTGCCAGTTCAGGCTGGCCTCAAACTTTGTACCTTAGAGTAACTGACCTTGAGCTTCTGATCCTCCTGCTTCTGCCTTCCTGTTGCTGGGATCGCAGGTTACCATCATACCCCGTTTGAGCATTTCTCTGATGCTTGCTAGGACTAGGTCTTGAAGACAAATGCATTTTTTTTCTATATTTACATTCATACTGTAGTAAATAGTCAACTGAACACCATAGTAATGACCAACTGGTCAGTTGACTGATGTTTTGTTTTTGTGAGGCGCAGGCTGGCTTCAAACTCCCCACTGTCCACCTGCCTTTTCCTTCCCAGGGTTGGCTCACAGGTGGGCAGACGCCACTACACCCTGGCTTTTGCCACACTCCTGGAACAGCAAACTTTTTATCAGATTAAGAAATCTTTAATTTTTTTTTTTTTTTTTTTTTTTTTTTTGGTTTTTCGAGACAGGGTTTCTCTGTGGCTTTGGAGCCTGTCCTGGAACTAGCTCTTGTAGACCAGGCTGGTCTCGAACTCACAGAGATCCGCCTACCTCTGCCTCCCAAGTGCTGGGATTAAAGGTGTGCGCCACCACCGCCCGGCATTAAGAAATCTTTAATGTCTGAAATTTTCTTTGCAGGTGTTGACCAATGGTCGCAGTTAGAGGCTATGAGAGACCTGCCAGAAAGGACTTTTGCAGCCCCTTTGTTGTGGAGGGTGCTGCGTGGGGATGATGAAGGTCACTTTCAGGGTGTGGAACACTTAAGCTTAGTTTGACTGGAGACCACCTTAGCTTGTAGCTGCTAATACCCCTGGGGGCAGAAAGGACTGCAAGGTACTCAGAGGCTCCAGGTTCTCTTGTATCTTTGGCTTCTTGTTTGTTTGTTTGTTTGAGACTGGGTCTCACTGTATAGCTTTACCTGGCCTGGAACTCATAGACATAGCTACCTCTGCCTTCCCAGGTGCTAGGATTAAAAGTGTCTGCCAGGCTCCAAGGATGATTTTGAACTCCTGCTCCTCCTTGCCTTCACCTCTCTGGACCACTGCAATGTGGCACTACACCTCACTCAAAGGTATGGGTTTTCCTGTGTCCCTGTTATCGCCAGCCATTCCTGATTAGCTATCCGGACAAACAAAGTCGACCTGATAAGGGGAAACTATTAATGACTGAAGAACTTGCTAACCCTCCTGGAACTGCTGTGCCTAGTGTCCTAGTGTTTTCTAGACCTTGGGAACCCTTTTCTGGCCACACAGCCCCCACTTTTGTTTCTATTTGAGAGAAGTCATTAGAATTGTAACCTGGTGTTCTTTTTTTTTTTTTTTGGTTTTTCGAGGCAGGGTTTCTCTGTAGCTTTGGTGCCTGTCCCGGAACTAGCTCTTGTAGACCAGGCTGGCCTCGAACTCAGAGATCCGCCTGCCTCTGCCTCCCAAGTGCTGGGATTAAAGGCGTGCGCCACCACTGCCCGGCTTAACCTGGTGTTCTTTAAGCTCATCACAGCAGTCCACCATGGCCCCTGGGCTGAGAAGGAAGGCTTTACCTTGAATTTAACCCTCCTGAGCTTTGGCAACAGGGAACAGTGACTCAGTTAACATTTAACCCTGGCTGGCACAAGTGGTCTAGTTAGTGAGTCCTCACCAAGCGTTCTGGGCAGGAAGGTGGAGGAGCTGGTTAGCGCCAAATAGATGTGACTGAACACCAATCCCTGAGCTGCCTCAGAATCTTGTCAATCCCAGAACTTGCCTCAAGATTAGACCACAAAAAGCACACCTGAGTAAATCATTATAACTTTAGGAATTTAGAAACCGTAACGATCAAATAACATGTTAAGTCCTACTTCCCCTAACCTTGTTCATGATTTTATCCTTATCAGTTATTTTTCACTCTCATGGCAAAAATCATACAAAAATTTATCCTGATCCAAAATATCTTGAAGGTCTGCTGTTGCCTCGTTAATGTAGGGAGAATAAAATTAAATAAATCATCTTGGAGGTCTGTTGTTGCCTCCTTAGTTTGAAAAAGGAGACGCAGTGATATCCAGAGGGCTTTATTGGTGTTGCTTTAGTTGGTGTATACCATGCGGTCACCTTAACCAAGGTAATAGTGAAGTCCCATAGCGTGCCCTCTCTTTAACCTTAGTGATGACAGCTGCTGCACACATGGGTGCTTCCTTCCTGGTGAGGTCATCAGTCAGGCCATGGTACTGTTTACTCCATGGTGAGCCCATCAGGAACTGCCTCTTTTTCTTTTTTAAAAACATCTATTTTCCTAAACAAGAATTGAATCCAAGTTCCATACAAGCATGCTGTAGCAAATTAAGATTACCTATGTATAGTTTTTTTTTCCTTTTAACCATCAACTGTTTCTATTACAAGTTTGAAGCTAACTTAGTTAAAGATTTTACAGATCTTTTAAACCACACCCAGTGAATTACAAATCCTGGGATATAGAAGTTTATACTTTAGCAAAAGTTTTAGAGATATTGGGGGTGTATTCAGAGAGTTAAACATCATGATTATACTTTGTCGTTTTTAGAGCTAGGAAACAGAAATGAGAAAAGGGCTGAAGGGAGCAGCAGCAGCCCCTGCGGGAACAGTCTACTTCTTACTGTTTCAGCATAGGGTGTTTGCCTGTGCTGCTCTGTTTGCCTCTCCGCCCTGTCACAGAGTTAGATGGCCAGCCTGACCAGGACAGAGACTTTGTGTTGGGTCCTTGGGAGTTGTGGAAAGATGGGGACAGACCCCCAAAGTCTAATAATCTAGAAGCAAACTTTATTCCACGAAAAAATAATTAAAAAATAAATCTCCATGGGGCACAAAAAGCTTATCAGCTAGCTGAGACCACAGCCAGAGATGGACTTGTAAGGCTGTGGCAAGACCAGTTTCTGAACTCCTTTTATAGCAAGCATTAGGCAATAACAAAAGAATTTTTACAATCTCAAGGTAAAACTCAGTTACAAATTGCCCTTCTTTGCATTTTCCATTAACAGGGCTTTTCAGTTAAACTAGTGTTTGTACTTAATCTATTGTCTTCCCTGGCATTCCTTGATAGTGTTTATCTGGCACCTCCCCTGACACTGCCAGTTTCGCAAAGCAGGGAAGGGTGTGGGACAATATAAAACCAAAAAGTCAAAAGTCATGTACATCCCATCATTTAAAAGTTAACTCAGCTCACATCAATTTATGGTCATGAGTGGCTGGGGGCGAGGTATCTAAAGACTGATCCTCAGTTTGCAGAACCAACCTAAGTTTGCAGAGGGCTGCTTCAGCCTTACAAGTAGAGCTATGGGTTGTAAAGCAGAGTAATCCACTATTAATAGCTAATCCTTAAGCTGCTGAGAAGGCTGCTGATGCTCTTATTCTCCTAGCTTACAACTTGATATTTATTTATTTCTACTTATTTTTGGGATCTACATTTTTATATTCTTATTCTTGGACTCTTCACTTTGGAAGAAACTCAAACAAGCATGCTTGGGTCTGGAGAGGGGGGCCAAATCTGAGCTCCAGAGTCAGCCTTTTTAATAAAGTAGAATAGCACGTGGCAATTGTTAATATCATCCATATCCACAGACATTTGAATCTGTACAAACAGAATTCAGTGGTGAGGTAGAGACTAGATCAGAGAGCAGAGAGGGATTCTTTCTTGTGTGTGGCAGAAGTGAGACTCTGAAATTAAGAGTGCCATTTTTTGGCCATTGAGATTGATTATTTAGTTTACACTGAGACCAGCTTTTTGCAATACGACAGCAGGCTGAATTTAAGGAGGGATAGAGAATAGAGGTGGTGAGGAGTCATGAGGCTACTTCTGAATGGGAAGAGTTTGTGGTTAGAGGCAGGAGCAAGCGGAAAAAAAGAGAAGACATCCTTTGGAAGCAGAGTGAGGAGGAGGTGGGAGAGAGTTAAGGGAAGGATCACAAGCAGGAACTCTGCCAGAGTGGGGAATCCAATATTGTACGGCCCCAGGATGGCAGAAAGAAGCTGCCTGATTACCTGCACAACTCTAAGGGGTAGGCTCAAGGAGCCAAGAGAGAGAGACTGAGGGTTCCAGCAAGCCAGGGAGAGGGCAGAGACAGAACATACTGCTCCTAGTGTGAGACAAGGAGAGACAGTTAGCCATGGTATAAAGGTCCCTGGGTCAGTCCTAGGTGTCAACACCAAATAGAACTGATGGTGCAGAGAAACTACTAGACTGCTCTGTGGGTAGAAAGGTTTATTGGGGATCAAATTGCTAAAACCACTGGCTGGGGGTGCAGAGAGAAGAGCAAATTGTAGAAAGGCAAACAGATGGTATATGTCAGGTGGGGATCTGAGCTAATACAGGGTGTTGGGATTCACTAGAACTAGATGCCCTTGCTAGAAGTCATTGACCTCTTGGGGGTAGATTAAGGGAGCTTCTTGGAGGACTAAGGGTAGTTTCTGACAACCAGGAACCCAGTTTAGGGAGATCTGCTTTTCTGGTAAACAGAAACCTGCTTAAAGGCTTGTTTACCAGATAACAATCCTTCTGTTTACCCAGCCAAAGTCCTTGTATAAACTGACATGACCACTCCTTAGTGTGCTTAAGAAGGGGGTTTATTGTAGATATAAGAGAACAGCCAGAGGCTTCTGGAAGAGTCCAGAGCAGAGGGAAAGTGAAATACAAACATGGCCAGCCAGGGCTATCTGAGAGAGGGAGCATAGTGGGGGATAGGAATAGAGAAAACATAGAGAAACATGGGCAGAGCATAAAGAGAAAGTGAGCGTGGAAGGGTTATAAGGAAAATGAGTAGCTGGGGAGAGGGAAGCCTATGAGCTGGAGAGAGTTTTGGGTATGAGAGAGGTGAGAAGGACTAGGGTGCTAGCATGGGTTGAAATGTGTAGCAGGTACTTGTAATACTGAGGGAGCATGGGGGCTGTGCACTTTGATATACTAGTAGGTACCACAGGTCCATATGTCCCTTCTGCCAGAGGTAAGGGAAGTGACTCCTTTGGTAGATGGGCATCAGTTTAGTTCCTGAGGAATGCTGGTTTTTATCTAACCACCAGAAATGCTCCTGTAGTCCCTGTTGAGTTTACTGGACTGCCTTCTGGAGTTTGGGGAATTGGAGTTTCCTTTGGATCTAAAGAACCCCAAATCATTGGTGTTTATCACACCCATAGTGTTGCTATTCCTTTATCTGTACCATGGCCAGCTCTCAAATAACAGTAGGAAACTTAATTATGAATGCTCGACCTTAGCTTAGTTTCTAACTAGGTATTTTTTGTTTGTTTATTTGTTTGTTTGGTTGGCTGGTTTTGTTTGTTTTTTTTGTTTTGTTTTTCAAGACAGGGTTTCTCTGTAGCTTTGGAGCCTGTCCTGGAACTAGCTCTTGTAGACCAGGTTGTCCTCGAACTCACAGAGATCCACATGCTTCTGCCTCCTGAGTGCTGGGATTAAAGGCCTGTACCACCACTGCTTGGCCCTAACCAGTTTTTTTTTTTTTTTAAGATTTATTTATTCATTTTGTTTACAGTGTTCTGTCTGCATGTGTGCCCGCAGGCCAGAAGAGGGCACCAGATTTCATTACAGATGGTTGTGAGCCACTATGTGGTTGCTGGGAATTGAACTCAGGACCTCTGGAAGAACTGTCAGTGCTCTTAACCTCTGAGCCATCTCTCCAGCCCCCCTAACCAGTTTTTATAATTAAACCATTTATATTAATCTGCGTCCTGCTATGTGGCTCAGTTACCTTATTGCTGCACTACCCACCCTGGTTTCTCTGCATTTGGCTTGTGGGTCTGCCTTTCTCCTCCTAGAGTTCTCTCTGTTCCCAGAAGTCCTGCCTAACCTTTTCTTGCCTAACTGTTGGCCATTTAGCTCTTTATTAAACCAATCAGAAGGCGCTTTAGGCAGAGACATATCATTACAGTATATACAAATATTCTACAACAATTCCTACCATCTACTTCTACAAAACAGTCATCACCCGAGGAGAAATCTTAGTCCAGGCTATGGCTAGCTGTGATGTGATGTTCCCTTTTCTGGCAGCCAGCACATTGATCATGCTGTCTTGGGAGTTGCCAGATAAGTTAGCTCTTATAAGTGGAACTGAACTACATCTTGATCTTCAGGTAACAGGAAGTGAACTGTGACATTGGATGTAGCTTGAGCATAGGATACCTAAAAGCCCACCTCCACCAGTGACACACTTCCTCCAACAAAACTATGCCTCCTAATAGTGTCATTCTGTTTGGGGGCCATTTTCTTTCAAACCACCACACTGTCTGTTTTCCGTGTGTACCCTCTGCATGTTTGCATACAGACAGACAGACAGATTAAAGGAACAGAGACCTCCATTCTCATCTAGTGTTTTAGTGGTTCCTGTGCTTATTTGGCTCTGGCTCAGCAAGTGAGTGCAGGATTTTCTAATTATTCTAATTGTTAATTTGACACTTCTAATGCTAGGTGTCAAACCCAGGACAAACAGCACAAAAATAACATATCTAAGCAGACCTGGCTGGCAGGTTCTCCCAGCATTCTTGCAGCCCTACCTGTTGCAGAGTATGGATAGCATACAACTCCCCCTCCTGCCCCCATAGCCCAGAGGCTTTTCCCTCCATAATCCAGACGTTTTGGTTGCCACCTCATTTTGTGACTTATAGCCTCCTGGCTGCTACACCTGGTTCCCCTCTCCCCCTCCTTCACCCCTTTCCTCACATGGGCTAGCTCAGTCTACTTATGATCACTTTGGACTCTCCAACTTGGTGTCTGACTGTGGCTATTGTTGAAATCTGCTGACCTGGTCTGTTACCTGGGTACCCTGTACCTTTAAGAGACAAGCTCTGCCCACTTCCAACCTCCCCCACCCTTTGCCAAGGCAAGCCATCTCCCTCCTCCTCTCCAGTCCCCATCCTCTCCCTCTCCCTCCCTCCCTTCTCTCTCCCTCTCTCTCTCTCTCTCTCTCTCTCTCTCTCTCTCTCTCTCTCTCTCTCTCTCTCTCTCTCTCTCTCTGCCCTTCTTCTGTAGAGGCAGCTTCTACCTCTCTCTCCTCCCCCCTTTTCCCCTTACTCTTCCCTTTCCCCTCCATAACCCACTAAATAAACTCTATACCCAAATTCTCTCAGGTGACGCACCGCCACCCCTCATGGCACCACTCATGGTCCCACCTCTTTAAAAATGATAACAATGTTCTTCCTTTCATTTGTAATACACTTTCTCCTCCATGGTACTTAGGAACAGTCATGTCCTTTGTCACGTCCTTTTCTTTCCTTTTTATTTTTTTCATTCACTAACTAGGTTAAATATTTACAGTGAAACAACATCACAAATTGTTAGCTTACAGTGCAGAAGGAAAAGAGGACCAGACATCTGAATTGACAGTGTTTTCTTTGGCCATCTGGTACTTTTTGATGGGATTGAAGAAACCAAAGTTGTCCGTACAAACTCTGAGGGTGGTCTGTTAGCAGCTCCGCACAACCAGAGCCTGCCTCTCTCTCTCTCTCTCTCTCTCTCTCTCTCTCTCTCTCTCTCTCTCTCTCTCTCTCTCTCAATTTGTGTGTGTGTGTATTTTATGTGTGTGTTTGGGGCATGAGTGCAGTGTGTGCATATCTGTGTGTGCACACATGCCTGTGGAAGATGGAGGTCCATTACAGGTGTCTTCCTCAACTGCTATCACTGACAGGTCTCTTGGGGACCCTCGAGCTCACTGACACAGCCAGGCTGGTAGGAGTCCCAGGGACCCTTTCATTTTCACTTCCCCAGTGCTGGGATTGCAGAGATGTGTACCAGCTCGGCTCTGAACTCAACTCAACTCATGCTTATGTGGCAAGCACTTCACCCACTTCCTCACCCCATTTGAACATTTTCTTTTAACAGTTATTTTCGCCTGGTGGTAGTAGCACATACTTTTAATCCTAGCACTCGGGAGAGATAGGCAGATCACTGTGAGTTCAAGGCCAGCCTGGTCTACAGAGGACAGGCTCCAAAGATACAGAGAAACCCTGTCTCGATCCCCCCCCCAAAAAAAGTATATTTCTAGGAGCTGGAGAGATGTTTCAGTGGTTAAGAGCGTTGACTGTTCTTTCAGAGGACTTGGGTTCAACTCCCAACACCCACATGGCAGGTTATAACTGTCTATAACTCCAGTTTCAGGTGATCTAACACCTTCACACAGATATACATACAGGCAAATAAGTGCACATAAAATAAAAATAAATTTAAAAAATTATTTCTAGAGGTGAGCATGGTAACAACTCTCTGTAATCCCAATACGTGAGAATATGCAGCAGGACATTGCTATGAGTTCAAGGCCATGGAGGGCTACTAAGTAAGAACCAGGCTAGCCTTAGTCATGTCATAAGACCCTGCTGGTGCTGTTCTGTGGATAGCGAGCTGGGGTCTGGCCTCGGGGCTGGAGAGCCATGCACACTAGCATCTGAACCATGAAGTGACATTTAGAGTGGTGCAAATACACGAAAGTGGGGTTTGGGGCCAGGAGTTTTTATTATTTTTATTAGTGTGTTTGTGCTTATACATGTGTGAAAGTTAGAAGATGACTTTCAGGAGTTGGTTTCTCATCAGTGTTGTTGAACAAGTGTCCCCGATCCCCCCAACCATCTCTCTGGCTTTTCTACTGCCCCCTAAGATGAGGTGTTTCACTGTGCAGCCCTGACTGTCCTCACTATGTAAAACAGGCTGGTTTTGAACTCAGAGATCCACTTGCCTCTGCCTCCAGGAGAGCTGGGATTAAAGGTGTGTGTGACCATACCCAGTGTGTGTGTGTGTGTGTGTGTGTGTGTGTGTGTGTGTGTGTGTATTTTAAGGCTGGGTCTTGTCATATGACCTGTTGTATTATTTAGTCAGGGAAGGTAGATTAGTTATCAAGATTGCGGGCGTACTCCTCGCCTTCCCTTCTGTTTTCCTGTTCTCCACTGGAACCTCGGGTTCTGTAAGTCTATTTCCCAATTAAAACTAAATATTTTACTATAATTTCCATCTGCTGTTTATTTACGTCGCTACACCCATTAAGATTATCAGTGCTCTCATCCAGCAGGAAGTAGCCTGGAAAACTATGCCCACATTCCCAAAAAATGGACTATGGATATTTTCCTTTGTTAAAAAAAAAAGACAGGGAAGTGGTGTGGGACAATCCTGTATTCTGTCAATTATGTTTTGGATGAACGCTGATTGGTCAGTAGCCAGGCAGGAAGTAGAGGCGGGTCAGTGAGAACAGGAGAGTTCTGGGAAGGAGGAGGCCCATTCCTCCGCAATCCTGTCCAGACACCTAAGAAGCAGGATGTGACCTGCCTCCCTGAAAAAGGTACTGAACCATGTGGCTAACATAGATAAGAATAATGAGCTGATATAAGTTATAAGAGCTAATACAAAGCCTGAGCTAATGGGCCAATCAGTTTATAACTTAAAAAAAACCATCAGAAATTGATGGTCATCCTCCCTATGTAACAAATACAGCAGCATAGGCTATCTGAGACCAAGGCTTAAAATACAACAACAAAACTAGGTGGTGGTGGTGCATACCTTCAATGTCCTAGCAGATGCAGGGATCTCTGAGTTCGAGGCCAGCCTTGTGTACACAGTGAGTTCCAGGATAACCAAGGCTACACAGAGAAACTCTGTCTTGAAAATCAAAAAAACAAAAAACAGCAACTCAGCAACAAAAAGAAGAAAGCAGGACATGCATTATAATCAGGAAAATGTGAACCTTTTTAAGTGGCTGTCAAATGCTGGGTGGTGGTGGCACAGCCTTTAATCCCAGCACTTGGGAGGCAGAGACAGGTGGGTCTCTTGAGTAGGCAGAGACAGGTGGGTCTCTGTAGGCCAGGAGGTCTATAGAGCGAATTCCAGGAGAGACTCCAAAGCTACAGAGAAACCCTGTCTCAAAAAACACCCCCCCCCAAAAAAAGGCTGTCAAAGCTATAACTTTCTAAAAATCTGCTATTAGAGGGCCTGCAAGGTAGCTCAGCAGGTAGAGACACTTGCCACACAAGCCTGGTGACCTGAGTTTCATCCTGAGAACCCATGTAAAGCTCCGAGGAGAGGGCTGTAGCCAGAGCTATACCTTCTGTGTTATGCCCCACAGTTATTTTAGAAATAGGGCTATCCACCTTTAGCCCCAGCCCCAGGAGACAGAGGCAGGCAGAGCTCTGTTAGTTTGAGGCCAGCCTGGTCAGACAAATGAGGGCTATATAGTGAGACCCTGTCCCCCCCCAAAAAAATCAAAAACATAAATATATATATATATATATATATATATATATATATATATATATATAGTATGTATACACACACACACAAACCATTTGTGGGACTGGAGATGGCTCAGTGGTTAAGAGCATTTCTTGCAAAGGACCCAAGTTCAAATTCCCAGCACCCACACAATGGCTCACAGTGGCTTCTAACTTCAGTTCTAGGGGATCTAGTGCCCTCTTCTGGCCTCCATTGGGAATTGCGTTCACATGGCGTACATACGTACATGTAGGCACTCACATGTATACACAAAATAAAGATCATGCATGCGTGTGTATATATGCAGCAAATGTACACTCAGAGGTCTGAGAGAAATCTGAGACAGACCTCAGAAGTAGAGAGTCTCTCCTGCGTGTTGGTCATGGTAATCAAACTCTAGTTGTCAGGTTTATCAGAAATGCCTTTGTCTGCTGAGCCATCTCACAGACTCTACAAGTAGTCTATTGTTTAAAAAATAAAAAAGGAAGAAGACACTAAAAATATGACCACTGTTCATTGTTTGTTTGCCAAATGTCTGTTTGCTGACATTTAGCAAGCCCTGAGCTTGCTGTGTCTTACCTGATGGGGCTTTTACACAGTTCTTGTGCCTTTCACAGCCATCTGCATCATCCTGGTGCACCTGCTGATCCGGTACCGACTGCACTTCCTGCCTGAGAGTGTGGCTGTCGTTTCTCTAGGTAAGTGATACTGGCAGTCCAGAACACTGCACTGGTACACAATAACACTCTTTCTCTTGGGGTCACCTTTCCACAGTTCACCACAGGGCCTTAGAGTCCATTTTACAATGTGTGCTGGGGGCGGGGAGGAATCTGAGAGGGGTGCTGACCCCCTAAAGGTGATGGAAAAGCCATCTTTCTGTGGCCTACTGCTTCTCACCTGACAGTGTCCTGCTCCACTAAGTTGGCTGGCATTTAGCTTGCAGAGTCACAGTTAGAGCTAGAAGGACCCCGGCCTTACTGCTGGCTAATGGCTCCTGTAGACCAGAGCCTTCCTCCTTTTCTGGGGCATTTCAGAAAGGGGTTAAAAAGCTGCTTCAGGGAATGGACAGTTTCCTGAATAGCTGGGGTTTTTTGTTTTGTTTTTTCTTTTTGGTTTTTTGAAACAGGGTTTCTTTGTAGTTTTGGAGGCCTGTTCTTTTAGACCAGGCTAGCCTCGAACTCTCAGAGATTCACTTGCCTGTGCCTCCTCAGTGCTGGGATTAAAGGCATGTGCCGCCACAGCCTGGCTTTTCCTGAATAGTTTTACCAGTTATTAAGAATAAATATTAGTGGACTGGCGAGGTGGCTCAGCAGTTAAGAGCACAGGCTTCTCTTCCAGAGGATCTGATTTCAATTCCCAGTACCCACATGGCAGCTCACAACTGCCTGTTACTCTAGTTCTAGGAGATTTGCCATCCTCTTCTGGCCTCTTAGAACACTGCACACAGGTGATGCACAGACATACGTGAGGACAAAACACTTGTTTGCCCAATAAAAATAAATAAATGTTCAGCTGGGCGCACACCTTTAATCCTAACACTTAGGAAGCAGAGGCAGGCAGGTCTATATTGGTTCAAGAGCTGCCTGGTCTGTGTGTCAAGTTCCAGGACAGTCAGGGCTACATAGGGTTACCCTGCCTGGGGGGGGGGGGGGGGAGCAAAAATTGGTTTAGCAGTTAATAGCATTGGCTGCTTTTACAGAAGGCCTGGATTCAGTTCCCAGCACTTACATGGTAGCTCATAACCATACAGGGAACCTGATGCCCTTAGACAACAGACATGCTTGTGGTACAGACATATATGCAGACAAAACACACATAAAATTAAAAAAAAAATCTTTAAAAAAATTAAAAATTAGGGACAAGAGAGATGTCTCAGTGGTTAAGAACACTTGCTGCTTTTTCGGGGCACACAGTTGAGTTCCCAACACCCACATCATGTGGTTCAGAGCTGGCTGTGACTTCAGTGGGTCCAGTACCTACTTGTGGGCATTTGCACACATAAGTATACAGACAGACTGTTAAGTGTGGGTGCTATGACTCCTGACACCAGCACTGGCCCTCAGGCTCTCGGCAGACATGGCTGCCTGGCAAGAGCCTTTGCCACTTGTTTCCTGGAAATAAAACTATCTTGTACATGGTTTTTGCTGCTGGGAACTGAATTCAGGGTACCACAGTCAGGTGGATGCTCTCCCACTAAGCTGTATTCCCACCCACCTTTGGTTTTTTGAGGTAGGGTTTCTCTGTGTAACCCTAATTGTCTTGGCACTCCCTCTGTAGACCAGGCTGGCTCCAAACTCAGAGATCTACCAGCCTCTGCCTCCTATGTGCTGGGATTAAAGGTGTGCGCCACCACCCAATGGAATCCTCATTTTGATTAGGCATCTTGCTGTGGTGCCCAAGGAGGAAGGAGGTGCTCAGATAGTTTTAGTCTTGGCTATCATGTTATCACATGTTTCTTTGTTCTGATTGGTTGAGGGGATAAGACTATCGGGCCAAAGGGACGTGTTCCAGGGTGGTGGGGTTTGGTTCTCCTTCCTGGTAGAAGTGAGAGAAGTTAGCACCCCCTTCCTTTGGGATGTGATGCCTGGAACACTGTAGTCATCTTGCAATTACATGGCGCAAAGACAAAAGCCAGAATACTGAGTCTGTCCAAGGGGACAGATGGGAAGGCCAGAGTCTTGGTTTATTGTTGTCTTGAACTGACAGCCCACTGTAACCTGGGGCTGGTGAAACGGTTCGGTGGATAAAAGTGCTTGCTGCCAGGCCTTCGGCCTGAGTTTAATCCCCAGCTTGCACAAGGGGTAGAAGGAAACAACTGACTTCTTCAAGTTGTCCTCTGAGCTCCACTATAGCATGGATGCCACTCCTCCATAAAATATATTAACTAATTTTTAAATGATGGGAAATGGACTTCTCCAGCTGGAGCATGGTGTCACATATGTTGAGGTGGCTCCTTCAGGACTGTCTGACTGTTGTGCCAAAAACAACTCCAAGGAGGCTGAAAGGAAGCAGACATGTCCCCTTGGGTATATGTGGCCTTCAGTCACTTAGCACATATTGGCCTTTTGTGTTGAGGTTAAGAGGATCTCCATTGAGCCGGGCGATGGTGGCGCATGCCTTTAATCCCAGCACTCTGGAGGCAGAGGCAGGCGGATCTCTGTGAGTTCGAGACCAGCCTGGTCTACAGAGCTAGTTCCAGGACAGGCTCCAAAAAAAAAAAAAAAAAGAGGCCCTCCATCCACACTTAAAAGCACTTCCCCTTCCACTTTCCTGTGCTTTGAGCGAAGGCCTAGCAGTCTTTTCACTTGCTCCAGGAAACAGTTCCAGTTGTACGTCCTTAAGAGGGTTCCTTAGTCCTGATTCAGAGCTGTCTGTCCCTGTGTTTAGGAGCAGAGCTGACTCAAAGACAGCAGCATCACCAAAGCCCACCCTAGCATGGGCTGCAGCTTAGCAGGTACAGCTGGCATTTCCAGGCAGCTCAGCTGATCTCTGCTCCTTCCAGACAGCTCACAGCTGCTGGAAGAGAGAGGGAAAGGCAGGCTTTTTAAAGGGGAATGGCCCCTGGTAGAAGGCCACATATCTAAGAGAATATATGGGTAACATATGGACTTGATAATTTTACTTTGTTTGTTTTTCCAGACAGAATCTCACTTTGTAACCCAGGCTGTCCTGGAACTCTCTATATAGACCAGGCTGGCCTCAAATTCACAGAGATACATCTGCTTCTGCCTCCTGAGGTGGGATTAAAGGTGTGCATCACTGTTGCCAGTGTGTTTTTTAAAAAAATAAAAGAAGAGGGCACAAAGTTGAATAACATTGCAGAAAATAAAGAAAAAAAACAAACAAACAAAAATCAGAGGTAGAAGGATCAGGAGTTCAAGGCTCTCCTAGCTACAGTTTGAGGCTGGTTTCTAAACCAGCTTGTGCTCACCTCTACCTGCCTTCCACTGTAAACCACACCCAACGGTTGTTTGTGTGCCCCCTTGCTGCAGTGCCACGTCAGGTCAGAGGACAGCTTCTGGGAGTCGGTGTCTTTGTAGCAGTGGCCCCTCCACCCCACCCCCGTTTGTGAACGACAGGACTAAGAATAAGCAGTGTAGGATGGGCCTGGCCTATAACCTTCTGCTGTTTTCCGTTGAAACTGGATGGTCTAGAGAGGGTGACCAGCTGTGAGCCCTCCACACCTGGCATAGCAGTGACAAGAGTTTTCTTCTCCCCACATATCTTAAATTTTGCTGTGGTGTGTTTGCCTGAGACATAAGTGGGAAACTCGGTGATTTACCTCACTTCCTGGCAATTCCTGTTCTTGTTCTCAGACCCGGACCTGCAGAGCTCTAGGACAGCCTGCTGTAGTGGGTACCACCCAGTCTAGGGCACTGCCCAGTCCAGCCAGACAACCTTAGGCTGTATTTCTACTCAACTTTGCTTTTCTCCCTTCTAGGTATTCTCATGGGAGCAGTTATAAAAATTATAGAGTTTAAAAAGCTGGCAAATTGGAAGGTAGGTTTGACATAATCACAGCTCTGCTTGTCATTGTGTGTGTGGATGCATGAGCACATGTGTGGAGACCAGAGGCCAGTAGTCTTGGGTGTCACATGTTCCTCTGATGCTGTCCACCTTATTTTTTGAGAAAGGTCTCTCCTGGCCTAGAACTCATTATGTAGGCCAGGTGGGAAGGCCATGAAACTAGAAACCATCGTGTTTCTGCATCCCTAGTGCTGGGATTCTAAGCATGCATCCTATCTTTATTTTGCCTAATTGCTGGGGATAGAGACTCTTCTGTCTCCTGAGTGATGAGATTAAAGGAGTTGCCACTAGACTTGGCTTGGTTTGTTTCTTTCAAAACAGGGTCTCTCTATATCCAGGAATTGTCAGTCCTCCTGCCTCAGCCTCCCAAGTAACTGGGACTACAGGTGAATGCCATGGACCCTGCTGGGCGGTCATTCGTTTAATGTGGTGCTGAGGATGGAACTCAGGGCCTTGAGCATGCTAAGCATGGACTTTACCACTGAGCTGTACCCCTATAGCCTATATTTGTTTTTCTAAGTTGATTAGATGCAGATGAAGTCGGGTACTCCAGGGGCAGAACCTAGTACTGTAGCCTGGGCTACAGATTAAGGTGCTTGTGAATACTTAGGGTTTGAAAAGACCCAAGGGGGTGTGGCTGGAGAGATGACTGTGGTCAAGAATACTTGCTCTATTGGGGGACTGGTAGCCAGGTCTCATGGTTGTGCACTGCCACTCCTGAGTGTCCTCCCTTTTTGACTCATAGGAAGAAGAAATGTTTCGCCCCAACATGTTTTTCCTTCTCTTGCTCCCACCCATCATCTTTGAGTCAGGATATTCACTGCACAAGGTAAGGTTCACCTGGAGCTTACGTGGGGGTGGGGTGCTCCTTCAAGTTCGGTAACTTTAACAGCAGTGAACCCTCGTGCCTGGGGAAGAACTGACTGACGTGCTGATCCTTCACACAGTCTGAGCTTCTGGGGCAGCAGTTTGAAGGTTGGCGGCCATGACAGGGTGCATCAGGCTACAGGAGCAGAAGCCCCTCCCCCCTTTTTTTTGAGATAAGATCTCACTATGTGGCCATTGGTTAGCCTGGACCTCACTTTGTCTCTGCTGCCTGGGTGGTAGGATTAAAAGTGTGTACCACCACACTTAGCCACAGTACATCCTCTTAACTTTAAACCATTTCTACCCCCACCCCCACCCCAGAGGATACTCTTGAAGTAAACCTGACCCTAGTAACAAGGAGCAGAAATCTTGGTCACTGAAACCCTTGATGACTCCTAAGTAGAGCCTGTGAGGATCTAATAGCTTCGTTTCCTTCTCGTGTGGAAATGTCGGAACTTCCTTGCTGCCAGAACTGAAATATTTTCTCTTTTATGGTTTAGGTTCTTTAGAGTTAGGGTCTCCATGCGGCTGAGAATGACCTTGAACTTCTGATCCTCCTGCTTACACCTCCCAGGTGCTAGGATTACAGGCATATGTCCCAGCACCTGGTGTATGCAGTGCTGGGGTAACCCAAGGCTTCATGCATGCGAGGCAAGCACTTTACAGTTTAGCCCTGCCCCAGCCGAGACTTCTGCCTATTTCATGCTGCTAATACAGCATAAAGGTCTTTCTGACTGAGTGAAAGTGAGGGCATGACCCCTCCTAGGTATAGTTAAGGAGAAGGTCTTTAAATATGAGGGAGAGGACAGCCAGAGGCATCAAGAAAGGTCCAGACCGACCATGACTAGCAGAATAGACAGGGTCACGAGAGGAGAGGAAAAAGAGAGGGGAAGAGAGGGGCAAGCTGATCAAGGGAGATCCAAGAGCAGAGCCCAGAGCCTGTGGCCAAATGGCTGAAGAAAGAGAAGTGGGGGAAGGGAAGGGGAGCTCAGGGACAGGGTGAGAAGTGCTGGGAGGAGCCTGGACTCTGTAACAGGTGTTTGTGATGCTGAAGAGCCTGGCAGTCAGCTTCTGCTTTGATGTGGTAATAGGCACTCAGCCTTTGTCCCAGGTTTCTTTGGTACCTAACACTGACTATTGTTCTGATCTTTGAGTTTAGGTGACTTCAGAATGCACCTTTTAATTGAATAAAAGAAAACTGTGATAGTGTGGATTTATTCTTTCCACACCTATGAATTGAGCATCGTCCTTATGACTGATGTCATTGTTCCTCCTGAACCTTTAGCCCTTTGAGAAAGGCACTTGTCAGTCAGCTTTACATAAGTGAGTGCTGCAGTGCAGCTGGCATTGAAGGAACACAGCCAGATCCCTTGGCGGGGGTGGGGGATGGGAGAGGGGTGGGGGATGGGGAGGGGAGGGCAGGCCCAGGGAAGACTGCTCTGCAGGAGATTTCAGGGCACACCCCTGTGACTAGGACCCAGGCAACAAGGTGGCATGCTGATTCATGAAGGCACAAGCCTTCCCAGGTTCAGCTAGGGTTGGGGCTCACTGGCATCTCAAGTGCAAGTGGGAATCAAGGCAGAGGCAACACCATCAGACTGAGCTTTTGCAGATTACTCTGGAAGCAGTACACAGTAGAGGGAAAGGGACTGGGAACAGGTGAGACTGGTTAGCTCTTGCCTTGGGGTAGGATAAGGGACCTGTGAGACAGGGAAGCCGGGAGACGGTGGCAGGGATTCCAGCCAGCAGGGCAGGCAGGGGTGCCCTGACCTTTGTAGGAGAGTCCAGCCTTGGAAAAGGCTATTTTGGCTTCCCTGGCTCACCAGTTGGCCTCTTGTCCCTCTGTTCCCCCTTCCCAGGGGAACTTCTTTCAGAACATCGGCTCCATCACCCTCTTTGCTGTCTTTGGAACGGCTATCTCTGCTTTTGTAGTAGGTGGAGGAATTTACTTTCTGGGTCAGGTAAGCAAAGCACCCCGATGACCTTGAAGATCTTCTATTGGAGGGTAGTGCAGGGTGGGGCAGGAGCTGCCTGGTAGTGTGTGCCCTTCTTGGAAGAAGTCCCCGCTCATGCATGTGTCTAGGGCATCTGGAATTGAGGGGACTGTAATCACCCCCAGATACTTGATTCTACTTGAAAACCAGTCTCTTCCATTGGAATGCCATGAAGCAGAGTAGTGTGCAGTCCTGCACCCTGAAATGATACAATGGCAGTTGTGTTCTCAGGGCAACTGCAGTAGGGCCGAAAGCTGTTCTTGGGTGAAGATTTGCCTTTAAACCAGAGCTGGTGCCGGGCGGTGGTGGCGCACGCCTTTAATCCCAGCACTTGGGAGGCAGAGGCAGGTGGATCTCTGTGAGTTCGAGACCAGCCTGGTCTACAAGAGCTAGTTCCAGGACAGGCTCCAAAACCACAGAGAAACCCTGTCTCGAAAAACCAAAAAAAAAAACAAAAAAAAACAGCTGGCTATGAATCTGTTCTCTCAGTTCCCATGATGCGCCTTGCCGTTGTGAGCCCTTCAATGAGGCAGCAGCCCAGGCTTTGGGCTTCATATTAGTTTACTTCAGCTAGAACGAAAGCCTCGGAAGGTGGCACTCAGACCTTCATGGTGTGTGCTGTGCAGCACCCGTTCTTGTGTCGTGTACAGAAAGCTGAGCCACCCTGGTGCTGAGAACAAACCAAGCTGAGGGTACAGCGGATTGCTGTCCATGTGGCTGCTGTTTCTCTTGGTAGCCACAGCCTATTCCTGCTGACTGTTACCTTCATGGCTGACTCAACAGCCAAGATCAAGTGTGATGTGCAGCTTTCCTAGATGCTTGCCTTCTCTGTGTTCCCTCGGGGTCAAGGGAAGCCCCCTTTTGAGCAGAGGATCATAGCTGCCAGGCTGGAAGAAGGAGAATTGTGCCCATCTTTGGGTCTAGGTGCCCATGCATGCTCACAGCAGCCCTTTGGGGTTTCCTTTCAGTGGGGACTGAAGATAATGTCCTTATTAGTTGATAAGAAAGCACTGATGGACATTTTCTTGGCTGTTCTCCAGGGAATTTTTTTGTGTGTGTCTGTGTGTTTGTGTGTTTTATTTTACAGGCTGATGTAATCTTTAAACTCAACATGACAGACAGGTAAATCTTTCACACTGTAATTTTTTCATGCGACTGCTGTTGAGGCCTGGGACATTTTTTGCGCATGACTTCCTGGGTGTGGTCCTTTCCTCTCTTCCCTCTGCTTGACTTGCTGTTGTTTTCAGTATAGAATCTGTTCTGAACTAATTATCTCTGAAATGAATCAAAATTATGTTGAGACTTTTGAAGACCCCTGGTCACAACATTGTTGATTGAAATGATTGATCTCATTTATGCTTTGGAGGGAATGACTGGCCAGTTAACTACCCACCCGTATCCCAGTCACATCATATACTCTGTCCTTCCATTAGGAATTGTCTTCAGAGCTGGGAATGTATGTATAGCTCAGTGGCAGAGCCCTGGCCTGCCACTTAAGAGGCCCTGGGTTTAGTCCCCAACACTGTAAAAGCAAGCAAACAAAAACCTCAGTTTTCTTTATAGCCATTGTGGAAGGAGGTTGCCTTCCTAATAAGTATGGAATGGGAGAGAGTGACTCTGAAATTCCCACCAGGACTAGGGGAAGCAGGTAGGACCTGGCCTTGGGATGAACGTCTTCTCAATCTGAAGCCACTCCAGAAGACACTGCAGTGACCTTCTGCTCAGGAGGCTCTTAAAATCTTCTTAACCCGCTCAGGGAGCAGCAGCTTGGGCAGCTGCATCCCAGAAGGCACCAGATCTAGAGTTCCAAAAGGACCCTAGCCCAGTGCAGTTGAGAAGTCTGGATTGTGCCTTGCTCTGTGTCCCTGTGTCCACTCTCAGCACCTATCAGTGGCCAAGTTGGGAGCTGAGGAAGAAAGCCAAGTAGTCAGTTCTAGATCATTCCTGTGAACTGAGAATGTCAGAATTTAGCTACAGTGTAGCACCCTGGACCTGAGCCTCAGAACCTGTTCATAGAAATGAGCCACTGATAACAAGCTTGGTCCCCAGTGCCCATCCTTCACCCGCCCTAGGCAGGAGAATTGGAGCTTTTGTTGTTTAAAAAAAGAAAAAGTATTCCTTGTTTGTTTGTGACAAGGTCTTATTCTATAGCCCAGGTTGCTCTGGAACTCAATATGTAACCCAGGCTGGCCCCCAAACTTGAGGCAGTCCTCTTGCCTTAGCCTTCCAAGTGTCGGGATTACAGATGTGTGAGCAGCCCAGAAAGTTTGATATATAGCCAAGCAGTCGGAGTCACCTTCCTACAGGAGGAGCCTGAAGTACAATAGAACCAGGCCCTGGTGTTTTCTAGGTGTGCAGGAAAGGAAAGGAAAGGAAAGGAAAGGAAAGGAAAGGAAAGGAAAAAGGAAAAAGGAAAAAGGAAAAAGGAAAAAGGAAAAAGGAAAAAGGAAAAAGGAAAAAGGAAAAAGGAAAAAGGAAAAAGGAAAAAGGAAAAAGGAAAAAGGAAAAAGGAAAAAGGAAAGGAAAAAGGAGCACTCTTGACATTAAGGAAGGTGTGGGCTCTGCCTGCTTTTGGGGATACTTGTGAAGAAGCAGTGTTGATCATTGTCTAGAATGAAGTTAAAGCCAGTAGTTGGACATTTGGGTGGAGAGACAAAAGCAATACCTTTGGCTGGGTGGGTAGACCTCCAGCCAGCCTCCCCCTGTGCAGATGTGCCCCTTTCTGTTGGAGGCTCTGTGCATTGGATAGAGACTGCTGTATAGGACCGCAGAACTTTAACAGAGCGAAGTGACCAGGGTAATGGAGGCCTGATGGTGGCCACAGCCTACTGCAAGGGGCAGCACTCCTCAGCTCCTCCTGATCGCCATGTGGACACATGGCCTGCATTACTAAATGTTTAAAAAGTTTTTTGGGGGGCTGGAGAGACGGCTCAGAGGTTAAGAGCACTGACTGCTCTTCTAGAGGTCCTGAGTTCAATTCCCAGCAACCACATGGTGGCTCACAACCATCTGTAATGAGATCTGATGCCCTCTTCTGGGGTGCAGGCATATATGCCAGAACACTATATACATAATAAATAGATAAATCTTTTTTTAAAAAAAAGTTTTTCTGTGCTGGGGGTGGAACCCAGGACCTCGTGTGCTAGGCAGGTGCTACATGTATGTGCTGCTGCTCTGCTTTACAGAACCTTTAGGCCGGACATAGTGACCACGCCTTAATCCCAGTGCTACAGAGATTTCTGCGAATTTGCAGCCAGTCTAATCAGAGAGTTCCAGGACAGCCAGAGCTGTTATAAAGAGAAACCCTGTCTTGGGGGAAAAATAATGTAAATAAATAAATAATATAAACAAACAAACAAACAAACTTCTTCTTAGCCAAAAGGAAGTCAGTTTCTGTCTCTCTCTCCCTCCTCCCCTTCTTCCTCCCCCTCTCTTTTTCCTTCTTTCCTTTCCCTCTCCTTCCCCCTCTCCCTCCTTCCCCCCCCCCACACACAGACAAACATACACAGAGTATGGATTTTAGAAAGCCAAGTTATAGGTGTTTCCTGGGACTTTTCCAATTTTGTTTTTGTTGGCTTCTTTTTTTAGATGGTTTTTGATGTTGTCATGTAGAGCATCATGTAGCCCAGACTGGCCTCAAACCTTATATGTAGCTAAAGATGACCTTGAATTTCTGATCAAGTGCTGGGATTATAAATGTATGCCACCATACCTTGCTTTAGTTTTACTGTTTGCTTTTTGAGACAGGACACCCCACTATGTAGCCCTGGCTGACCTAGAAGTCACTTTATACTTCAGGCTGGCCTTGAACTGGAACTTATGGAGGAGGTTCGCTGCCTCTGTCTGGCATTAATGTTGTGCCACGCCCAGCCCATTGCTCCAGTTTTTGAGTGTTGACAACACCAATTTTCCCACAGACCCACAGGCTGCCTGTCTCGCCTCTGCTATTCTGAGAATACAGCCATGGCTCGTGGTATGGGCCTGGCCACAGGTATCTCTGCTGGCGAGAGTTTGCCGTTCTGCAGCTTGTCCCCGCTCCTCCCCGAGCCTCACCCTGCCCATCTTTCCATGTTTTGTTGGTGTCACTAACTCTGAGGGAGAGAATAAAAGAGCATGTTTTTAGCTTGAGCCAGTTGCTTAAAGCCTTTCGAGGACTGGGTCCTAACGGTGGATGTGGAACCACCGCTGGCCAGACCCAGGCCTTCTGAGGCCTCGGGACTCATGGTCAACCCTTACCACCTGCGTTCCCTGCGAGCACCACTGTCCTGTGCTGGCTTTTCCACAAGGCATGGCCCCAGTTTTGTATTCTGAAGAGTATGACTCAAACATCGAGACCCTGTGTAGTGAGCACCTGCACCTGCATCTCCGGGATCCGTGTTAGCGCTCCCTTTGTCCATCCCTCCCCAGGCATGCCTATGGGCCCTGATCCCAGAGTTCTGGTTAAGAGGCTGCAGTAACTAACAAAGTACATTGGACAGGCATCTCTCTGTATACCTGCAACCCAGTAGGAATGAAGTTCACATCAAAAATGGTTGTTGGCTCATAGGGCTGAAGTGTCTCAAGCATGATGGCCCTAGCTCAGCACCCTCCAGGACACTCTCCTCTCAGCGGTCTCAGACCAGCTCTCCCCTTGCTGGTGTCCACCTCACGTAGAGCACAGGCAGCTCCAAGCACTCTTCACTTAGGGTCAGTCCACTCCTAGTGACCTGGCAAAACTGGTCCAACCTTGTGCACTGTACCCACTCCCTAGAAAGTGGGAGGACAGCACCCAGAGGCTGTGGGTGTTGGGCAGTGAGACCAGAGACTGTGTCTAATGCACTCCATACAAGACCCCTGCAGAGCACAGCCCACTGTGCCCTCCTTTGACACAGTTGAGCTGTTCATCTTCCTTGATGTTCCTGTGGGTGATATCTCCCAAGTGCTGGGGTTACAAGTGTGTACCCTCAGCTGTTTTGTGATGCTTGGGATCAAACCGAGGGCCTCCAGCATGCTTAGCAAGCACTGTAACCCAGTCCACATTGTGCTTCCTAAGTTGACCTGGGCCTTGCTTATTGCTACACCCTCCCTCAAGGCCAGAGGCACTGACTCTGAGCTAGACAGTCAGTGGTGAAGGGCTTGGGGCCAGATCCCACATGCTAAGGAGATGTTCACTGGTGAGCCCTAAGGGCTGAAAACTTGGTAGGCGATGACCAGTATTCGGGCATTGGATCTTATAATCAAGCGCTACCTGTGAAACCTGAGGGCCCAACTTCCAGTCAGCAGCCTGGGCTGCATCCTCTGGTGGCTACTCGCTTTTGGCACCTTCTTGGATGTTGCAAATCTAAGTGGAGGCTGGTCTTGGGCACAATTGGCACAGTTGACCTGGTGGTAGAACAGAGGTCAAAGCCTACTGTTTATATGATTTTCTGGCTGAGAAAGCTGGGCAGTGTGTGCTAGGGTAAGCAGTCTTCTGGGCAGCATTGGCCAGAACAGAGTACAGCACTGCTGCTGGGATGCAGGCACTCTCAGCACTGTGTCTAAGCCTCTCCGCTCCTGTGCTAGGCAGGGGTCCATGGGAAAGCCCACCCTCTCTCCTGGCCCTTCAGCTGCCGTCTCAGCATCACGTCCAGAGCGAATCTGTGTGGACCCAGCACCATGCTTTACAGAATCTGCCTTGCTTTTCTCCTTGCAGTTTTGCATTTGGCTCCCTGATATCTGCGGTTGACCCAGTAGCCACTATCGCAATTTTCAATGCACTGCACGTGGACCCTGTGCTCAACATGCTGGTGTTTGGAGAAAGCATTCTCAACGATGCAGTCTCCATTGTCCTAACCAAGTAAGTAAGAGAGAGTGGAAGGTCCCAGCACCACTCTGACGCCAGTACAGAGGTTAGTCCCATGTGATCGGCTCCTACTGCCTCTGCATCGGCTGTGTCTCTGCCAGGCTGCTGAAGGGAGGTGTGTCTGTGTTTCTCAGCATCCTGGAAGGATTTCTCAGAGGTGACATCCCAGGTTGTACCTCATAGCCTCTTTTGCAGTGGGTCTGTGGTAGCAGACCTGGTAGCAGCCAAGTGAGGGATTAGTGTTCAGGCAGCATTGCTGGAGTAGTGAATGCCGTGTGGGCCAATGTTGCAGGCTTGCTCCACCCTGTAAGAGGCCGTGGTGCCATGTCCAGCTCCATAGAGACCAACAGCTTACAGAGGGCAGAAGTGGAGTTCCAAGTGATTGTGAACTGCAGTGTGGGTGCTGAGAATCAAACCAGTGTTGTAATAGGAGCGGCGGGGCTGTGTCCCCGGCACCTGGCCGCCCGCATGGCTTATGCCCCGAAATAATTACACGGAAACTGTATTCTTTTAATCACTGCTTGGCCCATTAGTTCCAGCCTCTTATTGGCTAGCTCTTACATATTGATCTAACCCATTTCTAATATTCTGTGTAGCACAACGAGTTGGCTTACCAGGGAAGATCTTAACCTGCGTCTGGCTGGAGTGGGAGAATCATGGCGACTCCTGACTCGGCTTCTTTCTCCCAGCATTCTGTCTGTTTACTCCACCCACCTAAGGGCTGGCCTATAAATGGGCCAAGGCAGTTTCTTTATTAAATGAAAGTAACTCCTCCATCATTTCCCCTTTTTTTGTTTAAACAAAAAGAAAGGCTTTAACTTTAACATAGTAAAATTACATATAACAAAACAGTTATAAAGCAAGAATTACAGTTACAATACTTATATCTATTTTATCTTTTATCATAACAATGGAAAACTGTAACTATAACTAACCATTCTTCAACTCCATCAAAGACTCCAGAAGGATATAATATTACCTAAGCAAACAAGAGAGCCAAAACTCTAGAAATGACAGAGACATCTCGCTGCCTGGACAGTCACCCAAAATTCTTTTGTACCGTTGGGGCATCCATCTTCGGCCTACAGGCCCATAGTATCCAGCAGACATTTTCATCAAGCAGGAAATTCCAAAGACAGTTCAGTCACTTTTTGCTGTGTCCTGTAGAATGTCTCGTAGACTCTTTTATAAATCAGGAACCCCGAAAGACCATCTCACCTTTAGGCAAGTTCAGCAGTCCTCTTTCTGCGGGTTCTTTGTGTCCAGTTTATGCATCAGTCCAGGCAAGAGTAGTTTCTTGCCCAAATGGCTAACCAACTCCATAAGAAGCCTCTTCGATGCCCATCTTCTTCTTGAAGTAGATTGGTGCTGCCAGGAGCAGACGTATCTCACTATAACAGTCCTAAGTTATTAAAACATTTAAATGCCATATTCTGTAGCCTTTGAAAGATATGAAGAATGCCTATCTAGCTGAAATATATCTATGCACATCTAGAAAATCTAACATGACTAAAAGCTTGACAATTATCGATGATTATCCATTAACAACCTATATATGTTACATTTTTAAATGAACTACACAATACCTTAATTAATATCAGAAATACATATACACATAACAAAATTGACCTTAAAATCCACACCAATGCAAATTATTTATATCTATATCATATCCCCCTTTCAATGTAAAAGAATATTCATAAACAATATTTGGGAATATGGGTGCAGTTTTTTTCTCTCCAAACTGCTTCCTGCTGAATGGGGGCGTCGTTAATTAGGTCTTTCATGGTATAACCTATGTGCCAGGGTCATCTCAGTTGGCAGTTGAGTGAATTAATTTTTTGAGGGTGTTCACAGCAACCTTTCAGGAGGGCGTGGTCTATCATACCATATTGGGATAGATGCAATCCACAGAGTCTCATCCTCTGTGAAAACAAAAGAAGACCCTCTCCAAAGCATCATATCCTTAGACCCATATTCTGAAATCATAATACCCTTATATCCATTCTGGTTTAGCTTGGCAGCCCATATAATGAAATGTCTCTCTGTAGTTAGCTCCTTCACAGTCAAAAATTTTAAAGAAAACACAATAATACAAAGAATCCAGACTCTCTGTGAATTTTCCATTTTTATGTGGCTTATTTTTCTTTATTTTTTTTTAATCTATAACTATCTGTACTCTGTCTCTTTAAAGACTTTAAGACATTAACTTTATTCTTTATATATATATTTTTTCTCTCTCTCAAGCCTACATACATTCATCCAACAGTGTCTGAATCAGTTCTATTGTGAATCTGTAATTTTTTTATTATCCAGGAGCACTTTGTTTTGTGTTTTTAAATCGCTAAGCGCTTAAGAATCTAAGCTGTGACATTCCTAGGTCAAAAACAGGTACTGCCTGCTTGCCCCGCCCATTCCAACATGGCGGAGCCGCTCGTGCCTCTGATCCTTGCAAATTGCACCAGTAGCATGGTGGAGTTGCTTGTGCCTCTGAGCCGCAGCATAAAATGCCTTCCTTTTAGGCACACAGTGAGTCTAGTTGCCATCAAACAAATCGTAGCACTTTACTCCAAATGCTCCATTCAAAAGCTCTGTCTCCCGCAGGAGCCAGACAGAGATTGCAATGGCGGCACAGCGCAGAAAGCCGGCATTTTAAAACAGCCAGTTTTTTCCTGCTGCTGAGTCAGGACAATTTCTTTGCGGCACGCAACCCAGAAACAGCAAAAAGCTGTCTTAAATTCTCTCTCTCTCCTTTTCAAGCCCTCTCAGGTTTGACGTGGAGTTCATTATCACGCTGGGCGCCACTCTGTTGTAATAAGAGCGGCGGGGCTGTGTCCCCGGCACCTGGCCGCCCGCATGGCTTATGCCCCGAAATAATTACATGGAAACTGTATTCTTTTAATCACTGCTTGGCCCATTAGTTCCAGCCTCTTATTGGCTAGCTCTTACATATTGATCTAACCCATTTCTAATATTCTGTGTAGCACAACGAGTTGGCTTACCAGGGAAGATCTTAACCTGCGTCTGGCTGGAGTGGGAGAATCATGGCGACTCCTGACTCGGCTTCTTTCTCCCAGCATTCTGTCTGTTTACTCCACCCACCTAAGGGCTGGCCTATAAATGGGCCAAGGCAGTTTCTTTATTAAATAAAAGTAACTCCTCCATCAAACCAGAATCCTCTAACTGCTGAGCCATCTGTTCAGCTTCCTCCAACTGTGAGATAAAGTCTCATGTAGCCCAGGCTAGCCTCAGATTGACTATGTAGCCAAGGATGACTGTGACCTGCTGTTCCTCCCGCCTCCACCTCCCATGTGCCAGGGTAAGAGTCCTGCTCCACCACATGAGGTTGAAAAATGAAAGTCCATGTTCCCCGGGGTTGCTGCCTTTGATGGAATCTGAGATCTGACATGTTGCAAGGCAAAGCACAGGTTTTCCTGTTGACCCCACCCAGCCATGTGACTCTCTGCCTCTCTGAGCTCCCCAACAGATTATATCCCTTGTTATAATGTGATGGTAATATGGCCTTGGCCTCACCTTGAACTGAAGGACTGACTAGGTGGGTAAATGCAACACCCGTCATTTGAGAGGCAGCCAGCTCCTCTAGCCCTGCCCTGTTCTTATGAAGTCACCTCTTCACCAGCTGCTGCAGGCAGGGCTTGCCAAGCAGTGCTCAGGTACAGGAAGTCCTCCTCCGACCTTAAAATAGAGCCAGACTTCAGAATGTTCTGTTATTCTAAGGCTAATACATATTCCTCATAAAAAGGTAGAAAATGTTGGCACACAGTTATTATCCTTAAAGTGGAGGTAAGAGAGTAGAGAGTTCAAAGTCACTGGGCTTAGTGACTCACACCTCTAGTCTCAGCACTCGGGGACAGAGGCAGACAGATCTCTGAGTTCGAGACCGGCCTGATCTACTGAGTGAGTTCCAGGACAGCCAGGCTATACAGAGAAGCCCTGTCTCAAAATAAAACAAAAACTGTCTAGGGTATCATCATTTCCTGGGTGTCGCTTTACTGCCCTCTCACTGCCTTCTCACACCCTCTTGATAGAAATGGTGAGCACCCTGCATATGGCCTTTAGAGCTGGTTTTCTTCTCTAAGATATTTCCTAAAAGTTTAACTTAGTTGGTACAGTGCTTACCCAACATGTACAAAACCCTGGGTTCGTCCAGAGCAGCACATACAACGTGCGTGGCAGCACATACCTATAATCCCAGAATTTGGGAAATAGATGCCAGAGGACCAAAAGTTAAAGGTTATCCTCTACTACATAAGGAGTTTGAGGCTAACCTGGGCTACATGGGACCCTGTGTCCAAAATAGATTCTTTCCTAAAAGCTTCTTAGGTCTTTGCCCACATCCCATCTCCTGGTGCACACACTAAGTGATATGGTAAGGAATTGCCTGCTTATAGGTGATGGCATGAGCTATTTCTATGGTTAGGAGCAGAACTCAATTGCTTTGCCTCTGATTTCTTTGAAAACAAGTCTGTCAGTAGGAAAACAACAGTTTTCTCAGGCCTCTGTTGCACAACTGCCAAGTTGAAGAGATATTTTTAAAACAAATGGGAAAGGTTGTCATCATTACACATCTTACTGGAAGAGTGGCTTCAACGGCCACCCACATTAGTTCCTGCAGGTGGCTCTGGATTATGTGTATCTAGAATGGGCAACTTCCTTTTTCATTGTCAGGGCCACCTCTGTTACAGTCAGATTCTCTGGACAGCAGATGCTCTAAAGGTTGTCTACCTTCTGCCTATGTGGTTTAGATTTTAGTTGGATGTGACTTACTTAGTCCATGGTGGGCCAAAGAGAAGTGGCACACAAGAGAGGAGCAGAGGCAGGAATGCCATGGAGGATTCCAGAAAGGGTATCTTATGCTCCAGGCCAGTGAGCATTTTCAGACAGAAACAGGAAGAATGGAGATAGAAGGCTTGTCCCCTTTTCATTGGCCTCTGAACTTCCAAAACCCAGCTGCTGTCCCTCCTGGTTCCGAGGGGGTGCTTGTGAACAACAGTTCTTTCCAAAGTGCTCTGGCCTCTCACCCACATACGCAAATGCAGGGCCTCCTTTCAGTGTTGCCAGAAAGCAAAGCCCTTCTGGTTCTTTTTTAACTCTTGGGTTGTTTTTAGCTTTATTTATTTACTTAGTGGTTTGGGTTTTTTGTTGTTTTTTTTTTTTTTGCTTGTTTGTTTTTGTTTTTTTGAGACACAGTCTCCTGACACAAGCTGGTCTTGAACTCCTGATCTTTCTACCTCAACCTCCTAGTAGCTCCTTTCTAGCTTTAATTTGCTGTTATCACAGTTTTTCCTTTTGTCAGTTGCTGGGGAGGAAACCCCATCTTATACCCTGAGGGTGTCAGTCTGCTTTAATTTCTTTGGTGCTCCTGTAGGCAGAGGAATGCTTGTTTGTTTCCCGGCTGCCCACACCTGAAATAATCACACAGAAACTATATTAACTACAACACTGCTTGGCTAATCGCTTAATCGTATCACTAGCTAGCTCTTATATCTTAAATTAACCCATTTTCATTATTTTATATTTTACTACGAGGCTCGAGGTTTACTGGTAAGGTTCCTGAGATCAGTCTGCTTCAGTGGCTACAGCATCTCTCTAACTCCACTTTCTTTTTTCCTCAATCTCTGGTTGGAATTCCTGCCTTGCTCTATTCTGCACTGTAATAGGCCCACAACAGCTTCTTTATTAACCAGTGGTAATAAAACATATTCACAGCATACAGAGGGGAATCCCACATCATGATCCCAAGCCACCTGCTGGTCCTTGGCTATGACAGCCAGTTATTCTGTGGAACTCTGCTCCCTGTTCTAGTAAGCAGGCAGCAGATTAGTGTGTTCCAAACAGAAACACAGAATGCTGAGCTGCACAGGGAGATTTGAGATGGAGTGTGTTCATGAGGAACACTGAGATGATCACTAGGGCGATAAGTAGTTTATTGGGAAAGTTGCTAACACTGTGGATACCAGAGGCCATGGTGGGGGCTCCAAGAACCTTTCAGGCTTTAGCATCAGAGATACCATGCAGGGTCTGGAGGAGTCAACCCATGAGGCAGAAGTAGGAGTTTAATTTTTACACTGTTCTAAGAATGGAAATGTTTCACAACATAAGCCTGGGTGGAGGCTCTCTGATTCCCAGGTAGGAGGCAGGGGAGGGAGTGGGAGCAGCATGTATGGCCACCAATAGGTCCTGGTTCAGGGAAGTCTGTTATCCAGGGACTCCCAGTGTCTCAGCAGAATGTCTGTAGGTGAAGGTGGAGGGGAGGGGCCGCTACTGGTAAGTCCTGAGCAGCAGCTGGACTCTCCCACTGCATTCTTACACACAGTTGTGGGTGTGGTCCAGTGGGGATTTGGTCAATCAGATCAGCTTCCAGCGAGAGCCCTTGTTGCTCCCACATTCCCTACTTGATCTGCTGGGAAAGGAGGAGTCGAGGAGATGACACAGGAGCTCAGGAAACTTAGGTGATGAGTTCTTTTCAGTTAATACTTTTATTTATTTTATATGTATGTGTGCACTTACATGCACACAGTCCAAAATTGGAACTCAGAGCACATCCTTCAGCAGTTGATGCTCAGGTTTTGCCGCAGGCACCTCTGTCTTCTGGGCCAACTGGCTGCCCTCTGAGGGCAGACTTTATTTGTGAGACCTCTCAGAACTGCTTCACATTCCTCCAGCCTGTGCATCTGTCACCAGGGATCTGAGGTCACCTGACCAATTTATCGCTTCATCAGAGGTTGGTCTCCTGTCAGATAGAATACCAGTTAGTGAAGCTGAATGGCTCTTAGTTTGTTGCCTGATTCCACAAACACACACGAGTACCTCTGATAGGCTGCACTGTGCTTTGGCCTGGGACAGAACAGGATGGAGAGTCCCACTGTAGTTACCACACGCTCTGAAGGAAGAACTGGCTCAGAGGGACCTGGAAATGAGTTGACCTGCTCAGGAAAGGTGTTTCAGGGAAGGAGGGGACTGTCCCAAAGGACAGGTAAGTTAGCAGAGCCAGGGACAGTGAAGGAAAAAGGCCAGTGCCCATGTAGGACACCACAGAGGAGAAAGAACTGGACAGAGCTGTCAGGGATCGGCCATGCTGAAGCTTTGGAGCAGCTGTTCCTTGGCAAGTGTGTGTTAAGGGGATCACTTCAGCTGCTGATGCAGACCTGACTTGAAGACAGATGTGGCTCAGAGAAGGGTGGAGGTGTGGCCTGTGAACAGATAGACCCAGGATGGAGAGCAGAGGACCCTGTGTGATGTTATCAAGAGCAGCTTTCTATTAGTGGTGCTCTTCCTTTTGGGAACAAAGCCACTTTGACTGGCTTCCCACAGCTGCTTTGGCACAGTGAAAGGGAGGACCTTCCAGCTCATCTCTGGGCTCCCTGAGTTATCCTCTCAGCCTGAAGCCCTGTCTGGGGCTTTATGGTAGGATTCCTATACTCAGAATGGTTGAGAGGATGAGGCCTTCAGGGTGAACCACTGGCCCTCCCACTGTCCATGGGCCCTGCACTGGCTGCTGCTCTCCTATGTCCACCCCTGGGCAGTTTCCTCAGCCTGAGAATCCTTTCTCTTAAGTGGAAACCCGGTCTACATTGCGTCAGGAACCTTCCTCAATCACCCTCTCCCCAGTCTGAGTTAGATGCCCACCCTGTTTTCACAGCCCTTGGCCTGTCCCCCTCATTTCCAGGGCAGCTCCTGAGGACATCACCTTTGCCCTCACCTCTGAGCCCCAGAAACCACCTGGACAAGTAGGTGACCATAGAACATGGAGTGATGGACAGAATGCGGGAAAGAAGGGGGATCTGGAAGGAACGGTTATGCTCAGAGCTGAGACTGAGGACTCTGTCTACAGCACTTTAACTTTCTCTGTTTCCTTCTTTCCTAGCACGGCTGAAGGTCTAACAAGAAAACATATGTCGGATGTCAGTGGGTGGCAAACGTTCTCACAGGCCCTCGGCTACTTCCTCAAAATGTTCTTTGGCTCTGCAGCACTTGGCACTCTGACTGGCTTGATTTCTGCATTGATATCCTTTTAGCATGGGAGCACGAGGTGCAGGGGTCACATGGATGGCATCCACTCTCACTATTTTCTCCTTTTCCTCAAGGGTCCAATTTTAATCTAAAGCTTTTTAAAGGAAGGTTTTGTGCTAAACTGTGGTTTGAGAAAGATTCTAAACTCAAGGACTCTTAAATTCAACCTCTGAAGTGTTGGGAGGACACTTTCTCTTCTAGACATCAGCTGGCCTTGAGCTTTGTGTCCTGCTGAAATAACAGATCTTCCCGCCATTGCTCAAGGACGCCGGTTTCTTTCATTCATTTGGTTTTTTTTTTTTTTTTTGAGACAGGGTGTCTACATAGCCCTAGCTGTTCTGGAACTCAGTATGTCTGACTAGGCTGGCCTTAAACTCACAAAAATCCATCTGCCTCTGCCTCCCAAGAGCTGGGATTAGAGGTGTGTACTACCACTCCTGGCAGGGATGGCATTCTCAAAGCCTTGCTGTTAGGGCGGTGGATTTGATCTGACCTGCTGCTGTTGCAGGCTGAGATAGAAATGACGCCATTCTGTCCCTGCCATGGTTCTCACACCCAGAAAACTAGGAATTTTCTTAGCCTCTGTAGGTTGGATGTCGATTTTGTTTGTTTGTTTTTATTTAAGATTTATTTTTAGCCAGGTGATGGTAGTGCGTGCCTTTAATCCCAGCACTTGGGAGGGAAAGGCAGGTGAGTCTCTGAGTTCAAGGCCAACCTGGTTTACAGAGTCCCAAGATAGCCAGAGCTATGTAGAGACTGTCTCAGAGAGAGAAAGAGAACAGTTGTGAGCTGCTGATATGGGTGTTAGGAACTGAACTCAGTGAGGTGGCTCTTCACCACAGAGCTGTCTCCCTAGCCTAGAAGTGTGGTGCTCCAACCATCCTCCCTGGGTGAGAGTTTATCTGGAAGGATGGCAAGGGCTTTCAGGAAGTACTACCCACGTGGGCTTTCAGGAAGTAGTGCCCACATGGTTTGCGCTGTGAATTGCTTTCCAGATGAGGGCTGTCAGCCAGAGAACAGGACTCGATAGCAATGAGACATTATTGCCGGTGACAGTTTATCTGCAGAAATAGGACAGGACCCAGAGAAGCTCGGCAAGTGGCCCACGTCCCCAGAATGGCCACATGGCCCTCCTGAAGCAGTTTGTCTCTCAGCTAGCTGGAACACTCTTGCCTGGTTCTGAGTATGTTTCTTACCGCACTGGCTATGTTCCGGTCTGTTCCTCTGTCCAGAAGCTGAAAGCTGATTGAGTTGATGAACAGCTGTCAATAAGCAGAGTGAGGATGTAGCGTTTCTTCCACACTTAGAGTTCAGCAGTTAAGAGCACTTGCTGCTCCTACAGAGGATCCACGTTCAGTTCCCAGCACCCGTATGACAGCTCACAACTGCCTGAAACTCCAGTTCCAGGGGATCAGACACCCTCTTGCTGATCTCTGTGAGCACTGTACATATGTGGTACACAGGCATAAAGGCAAAACACTCATACACATAAAACGTAAAAAAAAAAAAAAAATTTGCCTGGCGGTGGTGGCACACGCCTTTAATCCCAGCACTCGGGAGGCAGAGGCAGGCGGATCTCTGTGAGTTCGAGACCAGCCTGGTCTACAGAGCTAGTTCCAGGACAGGCTCCAAAACCACAGAGAAACCCTGTCTCGAAAAACCAAAAAAAAAAAAAAAAAAAAAAAAAAATTTTAAAACATGCCAGAGATAGTGATACATGCCTATAATCCCAGCATTCAGGAAACTGAGGCAGATGGATTCCCACAAGTTTGAGGCCAGCAATGCTGCATAATAAGATCCTGTCTGAGAAGCAAAAGGAAGGACAGAGAAGGACAGAAAGAAAACAGCAGTGAATGTGGCTGCCTTCAAGGAGCACATATTGTAATGAGGCAAGAACACGGGAACTCCGCTTCAGTCAGGGCCTGGGAACACGGGCCCTCTGGTCCTAGGGGCACGAGTGGTATTCTGCAGGGACAGGAAGGACAGGCCTTTCAGCAGGGCGATGAGTCCTTGGAGAGTAAGCAGTTGAGTGAGCTGTCTGCAGCCACAGATAAGACAGTGTCTCTGAATGTCTGTCAGGTTCTTGTTCCTACAAAGAAAAATAATTCTGTAGTGAGAAATTCCCCACTGTAACTGTGCCAGATCAGTGTCTTTCTCACTGCTCGTCTGCTTTATATGTCTATGCCTTGCCTTGCATTCCTCCAGTGCCCTGAGCCTTTCTCCTTGACACCTGTGCCACGTGCTGAAGCACATTGACCTGAGGAGAACACCTTCCCTGGAGTTTGGCATGATGATCATTTTTGCTTACCTGCCATATGGGCTGGCAGAGGGAATCTCACTCTCAGGTAAGGTATAGTAACCAGCACGCTGTGACCGTGGCTAGAGACAGTAACCAGCACGCTGTGACCGTGGCTAGAGACAGTAACCAGCACGCTGTGACTGTGGCTAGAGACAATAACCAGCACGCTGTGACCGTGGCTCAGTGTTTTACCTGGTGATAGAGGTTTTGTCAGGTGAGTTGCTTTCTCTTGGCAGAGGTAACAGTGCTGTGATGGCCCCAGTTTTACCACAAGAAAACCTGAGGTTGAAGTGTAGTACACTAGGGTGGGGCAGGTGATGCGGGCAGAAGGGTCCAGAGTTCAAGGTCGTCTCCCACCACATAGCACATTTAGCCTGGGCTTCATGAGATTCTGCCTCAGAAACACTCAAACTCTGAGATGGCTCAGCAAGTGCAGGCAGCTGCCACCAAAACTGATGGCCTTAATAATTCCCATAGTGGAAGGTTGAGAACCGACTCCAGCATTTGTCCTCTGCCCTCCACGTGTGTACACACTCCCGAAAACATAGATAGAGGGCAGTAGCTAAATCAGTGTACTCTATTTAAAATGTCAGGGGCTGGGGCTAGAGAGATGGCTCAGTGGTTAAGAGCATTGCCTGTTCTTCCAAAGGTCCTGAGTTCAGTTCCCAGCAACCACATGGTGGCTCACAACCATCTGCAATGAGGTCTGGTGCCCTCTTCTGGCCTGCAGGCATACACACAGACAGAACATTGTATACATAATAAATAAATAAATAAATATTTAAAAAAAAAAAAAAACGTCAGGGGCTAGAGAGATGGGTCAGTTGGTAAAGTGCTCGCTGTGGAACATGAGGATGTGAGTTTGAACCCACCTTGCTCAAGTGAAAGCTAGGTGTACAACGTGCATGTGTCTGTAGCCCCAGCACTAGGGCGCTGAGACGTAGAGATTCTCAGAGCTTGCTGGCCAGTCAGTCAGTCTAGCAGAATTGATGAGCTCCAGGTTCAATGAGAAGCCCTGCATTAAAAATGAGGTCAATAGCGGAAGACACCTGAAGTCAAACTCCAACCTCCACATGCACATACATACAAACAGGCATGCAGATGCCCATACGGAGCGTGTATACACGTGTACACAGCACAAAAGCAAAGCAAAACACTTGCTGCTCTCACAGCTGGAATTAGAGCTTAGAGCAGTGATGTCTGGACCCCTGAACTGAGGCTCAGAACTGGCTTATCCAGCTCCCTCCAGCAAGCTTCTCATAAACCACACACTGCAACAGGATAACAGTGGGGCTGACACGCAGTAAAATGTTTTTTTGTTTGTTTGTTTGTTTTTTTGAGACAGGGTTTCTCTGTAGCTTTGGAGCCTGTCCTGGAACTAGCTCTTGTAGACCAGGCTGGCCTCCTATTTGTTTTAATTTTTTGTAACGGTGTAAATGAATGCAGACAGATTGTGAAAATATATACAGCTTTAATGGGGAAATAGACTTACAGAACCACCGTTCCCGGCGGAGACCAGGAAAGCAGAAGCAAGCACTGCGAGCATGCTCACCAGATTTATAGGTAAACATTAGCCCGAGGCGAACACGCCCCCTAAGGGGCGGGACTTATCCCTACATCTCCCCCTTTTGTCTAAATAAGACAGAACTAAGGGAGCTGCGGGCTGAGTTCCTGCCACCCAGCTCCCTCTACAAATTTTTGAAGTGGGAATTTAGCCCAGACTAGCTTTGAACTCAAAATCTTCCTGCCTCAGCCTCCTTCATAGCTGAGGTGACAGATGTGTGCTCCCTTGCTGGCTGGCACTTAGGTTTTAACCTCGCCACCCCCAGGAGTGGGTGTCCAGTTGACTCCTTACTCAAAGTTGTGAGACTTAAACACTGGCTCCCTGAACCCCATACTTCCCAGGTGCATATTTCCCTGCTGTAGGAGGAGGGGCCGTCCACTGAGCACTGGTTCCTGCAGCCTTCCATGCTGTGGGATCAGTCAGCAGCCTGTCAGCTTTCTGCCCCAAGTGGTGTAGATCCTGCGTCCACTATTTGTCAAATTGTAAGAGCACCAGCCTTACAGGTCCAGCACAAGCTCCATGCCTTGTTCCCAGGTGCAGGATTCCACCCTTAGGTAAGGGCTGTATGTGGAAGAGAAGCAGCACACAGACCGGGCTGAACTCTGCTGTGAGAAGGCTTCTCCTTTAAACTGCAGTGGGTTGCTCTCTACAGTAGTAAACAGCAGCCGTCCATGTTGGTGTTCTGTTGAGTTTAAACTACAGTGGGGTTGATCGGGTTGATCACAACAATAACAGCAGCCATTGATGTATGGTGTTCTGTTGAGTTTTGATGGATGTGTGTAGTCACAGGACCCTGGTCAGATCTGTGTCTTCTGCAGTCACTATGAACTGCATTGTTAATAGTTCTTTCCCAGATGTCACTAGGTGATATTATGTGACATCTAGTCGTTGGTACCTAACTCTGTCTATGACAGAGGTGGCAGGAAGCACTAGCGCACGACCATCTCATTCAAGGGGTGATCAGGGTCTCCACTTTGGCCTGTGAATATTTTCGAATGTTTTGATTATGTGATGTTGCTAGGTGATGTGATGCATATCAGTTTTACTTTTTTTTTTTTGGGGGGGGGGGTTTTCGAGACAGGGTTTCTCTGTGGTTTTTTGGAGCCTGTCCTGGAACTAGCTCTTGTAGACCAGGCTGGTCTCGAACTCACAGAGATCCGCCTGCCTCTGCCTCCCGAGTGCTGGGATTAAAGGCGTGCGCCACCACCGCCCGGCTTCAGTTTTACTTTTTTGTTGTTATTGTTTGAGACAGGGTTTCTCTGTCACTGTAGAGCCTGTCCTGAAACTTGCTCTGTAGACCAGGCTGACCTTGAACTCACAGAGATCTGCCTGCCTTTGCCTCCTGAGTGCTGGCAGTAAGGGCAGACACCACCACCGCCCAGCCTCAGTTTTACTTTGTTAAGAACTGTTGAGTGTTTGACAGACAGGCCTACAGAGAGAAACCCTGTCTCGAAAATCAAAAAAACAAACAAACACCCACTTCCTTGTGTTTTTCCAGCAGATCATGGGCATATAAAAATTTTTAAAAAGGTTTTTTTGAATGTAGCTAATTCACATATTTTCCCAAAAGTGAGCCTCAGTGGCGCCATCCCCGACCTCTGATTCTTTGGGCCTGTACAGGTGAAGATTTAAGTAGGTGAGATCATCTAAGGGTCAGGGTGGTCGGGTATGGAGAGGTTTCATGGGCAGACTCCTGAGCTGTCCCTTGGAGTGCCCATCTGAACTCCCTTCGGTCAGACTCAGCATCCATGTGGTAAGAAACTCTATCTCAGAAGTGAAGATGCTTCCCAGCAGGGCTGCAGCTCCCTATTTAAGAGAGAGCTGTGCATTCGTCCTGGTGGCCGCTGCTCTGGTACTCTCTCATACCAAGTGTTTTTGGTGTACTTAACCCTGGTCCAGTGCAGCATGGCCACCTGCAGCCCTTTGCCTAGACTGCCCCCTACTGGAACTGAGAAACACTGTTCTAGACAGATCCTGGGAAATTTCCACACAGGCTGCTCCCTGAGCCTTCACTCTCTGGAGCAAGTATTTATAGCCCTTTCTGCCAATCACAACAGCCTCTCTCTTTGTAGCATGACGGAGCTGTGGTTCAGCTGATGGGGGCATTGTAGCTTGGGTTAACATTACATTGAGATGAAAAACATGTTGATAGCCTTTGTCTAAGGCAGCCCTGTGAGCACTGGACTTAGGAGGACCAGAGAGCTTGAGACCACTCCCTGTCCTAGGCCTCTCTCCTAGTCCATGGGTGCTTCTTGGTGCTGGTTGCTGCTATAGTGCTGGACAGAGGGGCCCAAGGCCAGGACCTCACATGTGCTGAACATGACTTTCCCAACCTGCATCCCTGCCTGCTGTCACATTTTTGTAAATTTTTATTTATTTATTTATTTATTTATTTTTAGATTATTTTTGTATGTTTTGTTTTTTTATAAGATGGGCTTTCTATTGTGTAGCCCTGAGTTTCCTGAAACTCATCACAGATCCGCCTACCTCTTTCTCTTGAGTACTGGGATTAAAGGTTTGCCTTTAATTAAAGGCTTGCCACCATGCCTGGCTAATGGGGAAATTCTGTCAACCAATCACATCTAGTTAAGGCATAGCTACCAGGGCCCAGGAAGAAAAACTGGGAGGACCTAGGTGCTCGCTCTCTCTGAGCGGCGCCTACCGGGCAGATAGGAAGTTGGACCTCCCTCTCTTGTATCGTGAGTTTCCCCTTATAACCATTAAAATATAATTGTTATTCTTGAGCTGGCCTGGTTATTTAATGGACCAACCATTATTTAATTAATATTTAATTCGCAACACTTGGCTAGATTTATTGTTGTGTATGATTGTGCACCACATAAATGCCTGGGAATTGTGGGTGATTGTTAGCTACCACATGGGTGCTAGGGCTCACACCCAGGTCCTTTGCAAGAGCAACAAGTACCCTTAACCACCGAGCCATCTTGTCAGCCTCTGGTGTCAGTTTGATGGCTGTGGTGATGCTGCAGGATGAGGGAGGGCCAGCTTTCCTAGAGAACACCTGCAGGGACAGAATGAGAGCAGGCAAAGATGGGGAGTGCTGGGGGTTCTTTGTCCACTGCAGCTCTAGGAAAAGCCCACTTTGTACTCAGTGCCCCTTCCCTTTGTTCATCTGCTCAGGATTATCTCCTTGTCTGTCCCCTTTTGCAGATAAAATGGGAGCATAAAGGAAAGGGCTGCTTCCTGGGAGGTTGGGGATACAACATTCCAGTCCTTCTGTCATGTACACAGCACAGCCCTGTGGGGATTTCCAAGAGCAGGTGACCTGTTTTGCAGGGCCTAGTGTATGGTCAGTTCAGTGACTAGTGTGTGACAAAACTTGTGATCTTTGTCTTGCACAAGTGTAGTTGGCCAGTTTTAATTGCTTCTCCAAAATGGTGGAAGCAAATTAAAATTTGGCTTATGAAGTTTGATTTGTAGTTTCTGTATTTTGGCATCTTCAGTGGCTTTTAAAAAAAACCTCAGTTTCCTTCTGCTCAGATGGGACTAGAGTATCTTAAAGGTCCATGAAGCCATCCTTTATATCCTGGTTCTTTTTTTCTTTTTTTTCTTTTTTTTTTTTTTTGGTTTTTCGAGACAGGGTTTCTCTGTGGTTTTGGAGCCTGTCCTGGAACTAACTCTTGTAGACCAGGCTGGTCTCGAACTCACAGAGATCTGCCTGCCTCTGCCTCCCAAGTGCTGGGATTTATATCCTGGTTCTTAGGTGACAGTACCAGCCACACAGCCATGGAGCCTGGTACTGTGTGTGGCAAGTCTTCCTCTGTCCTGGCAGCCAGCTCCCAAATCACGATAAGGATACTTCTTATTAATTATGAAAGTTCAGTCGATAGCTTGGACTTGTTTCTAACTAGCTCTTACAACTTAACCCATTTCTGTTAATCTGCTTGCTGCCCTGAGGCTCGTTTACCTCATCCACATTCTGTCCATCTTGCTTTCCTGCTTCTGTGTCTGACTGGCAGTTTCACCTTCTTCCAGTGTTCTCTCTGCCCCCAAAATTCTGCTTAGCTATTGGCCATTTAGCTTTTTATTAGACCAATCACAGTGACATGTCTTTACATGGTGTAAAGGAACATTCCACATTTCTCCCTTTTTATCTAAATAAAAAGGAAAGTTTTTAATGCTAACATAATAAAACTAAAAACAATAAGAACAATTATTAGGTAAGAATTACATTTACAATGTCCAGCGCATTTGTATTTGTTATATTTTGAGAAAATACTCCATTATTTATTCTATCTTGATCCAAAGCTCTGAATCTAATTTATCTTTTGTAATAACTAAGAAAAGCTGCAGTTATAACTACCTAGTCTTCAACTCCATCAAAAACCCCAGAAGGATATAATATTACCTGTGTAAACAGGAAGTGCAGAGCAAAAAATTCCAAAACTATAGAAATGACAGAAACAGCTGGCTACCTGGACAGTCACCCAAGTTTCCTCTGTAAGGTTGGGGCATCCATCTTTAGCCTACAGCCTAGAATATCTGACAGATTTTTTTCTGTGAAGCAAGAATTTTGAAGGACTGATCTACTTTATTTTGGCAATGTTTGGCAGTCACTTTCTTTTGTGTCCTGCTTATCCAATTTGGACAGCATTCTGTCAGCAGTTGAAGAAAGGGCCATTTCTTGCCCAGTGACTTACTTTTGCCATGAAGAAAGCAAATTCCATATGGCGTTCTTCGATGCCAGTCATTTCTGAAGTAGATCAGTGCTGCCAGGAGCAGACATGTCTCACTGTCATAAACAACCTTATGTTATTAAAACATCTCAAATGCCGTATTTTGTAGATCTGTGAAGTGTTTGAAGACTACCTGTCGCCGGGCGGTGGTGGCGCACGCCTTTAATCCCAGCACTTGGGAGGCAGAGGCAGGTGGATCTCTGTGAGTTCGAGACCAGCCTGGTCTACAAGAGCTAGTTCCAGGACAGGCTCCAAAGCCACAGAGAAACCCTGTCTCGAAAAACCAAAAAAAAAAAAGTACCTGTCTATCTCAAAAATCTCTGTTTCACCTTGAAAACATATCTACCACAGCTACAAGTAAGACTAGAAATTTATATTCCATTGTTAAATGAGTTGCATAGGTATAATACCTTAAACAATAGCAGAGGGGGCTGGAGAGATGGCTCAATGGTTAAGAGCACTGGCTGCTCTTCCAGAGGTCCTGAGTTCAATTCCTAGCAACCACGTGGTGGCTCACAACCATCTGTAATGAGATCTGGCACCCTCTTCTGGCATGCAAGCATATGCAGGCAGAATGTTGTGTACATAAATAAATCTTTTTAAAAAACAATAGTAGAAACGTAAGTATGTTCTAACAAGTAACCTTAAATCTGTATAATATACAAAAAAATCCATACCAATGTGAAATATTTGAGACTACTGGTTGTTTAAAAGTAGACTCAACAATTCACCCTTTTATCCCACCATTTCTATACTGTATCCCCCTTTTTCCCTTCACAAAGAGATCCCTGAATCTAATCTTCGTTTAGCTTTCTCCCTGACCATGACCAGTAACAATTTATAATCAACCCCCCAAATGATGACAGATATCTATAAACCCACCAAATGACCAAAATCCACCCATCCCACCTCTTGGGAATGCTAGACTGCTTCCAGTTGTCTGGGGGCTCTGGCATCTTTGCAGAACCCTGAGAAAATTAGGATAATGGTCAAGTCCTGGCAAGTAGTCTGTGAGGGTGGACCATCTCAGCCAGCAGCCTTGAAGCTGTTCTGGGGCAGAACTCTGAGGAAATTGCAGCAGAGGCACTCTGAGAGGCTGGATCACCTAGGCCACTCATCTTCATTGGTATCTGGTCCCCTTGCTCTGAAAACACATAAACCTTTAAAGGTAACATAATATCTATATTAACATAAGACGGACTATGTGCTGTACATAATCTAGCCGAAGATGAGTGTTTATTTCATGTTTGAGCAAGTAAAATATATGTCACGTTCTTGTAATTTTTTTAGGTTTATTTTTGTTTGTAACCAGAATTTTCAGGGGGTCTTCTCTGATCAAATCTGATCTCATTAACCTGGAATGAGTTCACAGCCTTTCATTTTCTGTGGAAACAAAAGCACAACCTCTTCCCCAGTGTAACATATATATTTTTTTACTTTCATTTTGAAGTTAAGACTTTTTTTGTATTTTTGAGACAAGGTTTCTCTGTGTAACAGCCCTAGCTATCCTGGACCTAGCTCTTGAACTCACAGAGATCCACCTACACCTGCCTCCCGAGTGCTGGGATAAAGGCGTGCACCACCACCGCCCATCTAAGACATTGTTAAAATACATAGGGTGGTTTAATTTAGCAGTCCCTTCTACAACCCAATGTCTCTCATCAGCTGTTATCTGTTCATTATCATTTTAAAATTTCAAAATTAACAAAGTACCATATAAGGTCAAACTCCTATTTTATAATATTTCCCATCCTTACATGGATTATTCTTTTTCTTATTACTTTACTTTTCTCTTAAAGGCTACTTTATTTTTTAATTATTTTTTATGATTGTCTATACCCTGCTTTTTTTCCCCCTTTAAGCCTACACACATTGATAAAAACACTGTAACATGTTTAGAGGTTTTTCTTTTTGAATCTGCTTTACTGCGTATCTGTAATTTTTCTGTCTACATGAGCAAAACCTTAAGCCACTGCACAGCTTAGCTCGTGATACACTAGTGACTCAAGCTCACAGGCTTAGCTCATGGTGCACTAGTGACTCAAGCCCACGGGCAGTGACTGAGAGATGCATCTCAGTACTGCGGCCTGCATGAGAGACTGTGGGACTAGGACGTCACGTTTGGCTCTGTTTTTGTGTGTTTGCAGCCTTTTTAAAAAGCTTTCTCAGGTCTTATGTGGAAATATGTCCTCCACGTTGGGTGCCATATGTTGCGAGTCTTTCTCTGTCCTGGCAGCCAGCTCCCAAATCACAACAAGGATACTTCTTATTAATTATGAAGTCTCATTTGATAACTTAGGCTTGTTTCTAACTAGCTCTTACAACTTAACCCATTTCTGTTAATCTGTATGCTGCCCCAGGCTCATTTACCTCATCCACATTCTGTCCATCTTGCTTTCCTGCTTCCTCCATGTCTGTCTCTTGACTTCTGTCTTCTTCCCAGCATCTTCTCTGTCCTGGAAATCCTGTCTAGCTATTAGCTTTTTATTAAACCAGTCACAGTAACACATCTTCACACAGTTTAAAGGAATATTCCACAACTGATCTTCAGTTCGTATCTCTCACTCATCCCTGACTGTTGTGTCCCACTGAGGGAACTACAGCATGGAGATGGGGAGCCACTTGGCCAATGTCACCAGCTGGCAGAGAGAGGCAAGGCCCTGACCATTTCTCTGTAGCTTCTGAAAGGCCTCAGGATTGTGTGTCTGCAGCCCCCCTTCTCTCCCTGCCTCTGTCTCTCCCCACACCTTGTTCCTCACTTTCTTTCTCTGTCTCCTCCTCATTTTGAGTTTCATGTAGCCCAGGCTGCCCTCAACTTGCTATTTAGCCAATGATGACCTTGAATTTCTGACCTGCTGCCTACTTCCCAGTTGGTGAGATTGCTGGTGTGTGCCACCACATCTGGTTATGTACCACTAGGGATGGGACCCAGGACTTGTTGCCTGCTAGGCAGACAGTCTACCAACTGAAACTGCATCCCAGTTTCTTTCTGTGATCTTTTCTTTCCTTTTTGTGCACCTGGGTGCTTTGCCTGGGTGTGTGTCTTTGTACTGCTTGCAAAGCTGGTGCTCATGGAAGCCAGAAGAGGGTGTAGGGTCCTCTGGAACTGGAATCACACATAGTTGTAAGCTGCCTTGTAGGTGTTGGGAACCAAATGTGGGTCCTGTGGAAGAGTAGCCACTGCTTTTTACCTCTGAGTCATCTTTCCAGACCCTCCATTTTCTTAAATCCCTAATATTTGGGGTTCTGGGATCCAGGGAAGAGTCCCTGTCCTGTGTATCATGTCTTCCCTCTGCCCTCTCTCCAGGCATCATGGCTATCCTGTTCTCTGGCATCGTGATGTCACATTACACACACCACAACCTCTCCCCAGTCACCCAGATCCTCATGCAGCAGACCCTCCGGACAGTGGCCTTCCTGTGTGGTGAGTCCCACCTCTGAGTGTCCACACAAACTGGGATTCCTGCCCTGGTGGGGTGTAAGCTAGGATTTTTCTTTGGCAGCAGGGCCCAGAATCTTTCCAAGCCCAAGCAAGTACCATGCTCCTAACTCCTGGGTTGGCTCCTGTGGTTTTGTGATTCCATAGAAAATGTATAATACTTAAGATATGGACGTTTGGTGCCTGCAGTTTATGGCCAAAAATGGAACTGCTGCTGAACATTCCAGATGTTAATGTGGAGATCTCCACAGATGTTCCTAGAGATGATGCTGAGGGTAGTCAAATGGCCCCACCCTTGAGTGGTGGGGTCTTAGGCTTTCCATCTAGGGGCACTGTGAGCTTCTAAACGAGGACATCCTAGCCCTAAGGGAAATTCCAGAGTCGTGTTCCCCTGGGATGAATATGAGGCCTGTCAAGCAGTGACGGTTGGAGCTTCTTCCCCCTCCATGTACCACATACCCACTCCTGTTCATACCTGGAGTAAAGATGCTATCTTTAACTATCCCTCTAAACTGCTCAGGCGTGCATATGCGGTGGGGCTAGACCTCAGCTGCAATTTTAGCATTCCCTGGTGTTGAGGGGCCTTGTTTCACTTTGGAGCTGGGGATGGCAGGGTTGTCTGCAAGGTAGGGAAGCTGAGTAAGGAGAGGCCAGATAGCCCATTGCCAAGGTACAAGCTAGGAGACAGTCCTCTAGTGCCCGTGTCTCCCCCCCCCCCCCCCCCCGGAGACAGGGTTTCTCTGTGGCTTTGGTTCCTGTCCTGGAACTAGCTCTTGTAGACCAGGCTGGCCTCGAACTCACAGAGATCCACCTGCCTCTGCCTCCCGAGTGCTGGGATTAAAGGCGTGCACCACCACCACCTGGCTGATCCGCAGCTCTTATCAGAAAGCCTTGGCCAAAGGCTCTGACCTGGTCCTCACAGGGTGGAGCAGAGAACAGCACACCTCATGGCTTCTGTTTTGTGCCTCTGACCAGCTTTAGTTAGTACTCAGTTCTGGGACTGTACATGCATGCCATCTTCTCTGAAACTCCATCACAGCATCCATGGGAATTCACCAGGCGTGTGCTTTCTCCTGACTGCTCTCCGTGAGGAGGTCAGCCGTGCACTAGGCTGCCTTCATGTAGCCCGCATTGCCAGAAGCAGCGTATGTGGCCACTCTGAAAGGGCGGCTTAAGTCCACCACACTTCCTGCTGCTGGGGAGAAGTGGAGTAGGCCTGAACGCACTGGCTTGAAGGATCGTACATTATTATATAAGGTGTCTCAGGGAGGGGAGGGACAAGCACCCTACTAGTGCTTTGTTGAAGAATACACAAGCCACTGCAAACGCCACTGAAGTGATTTAAATAGCCTCACCAGCTGATGTGCACATTTTAAAATGCAATCCCTGTCTCCTTAGGTGTTGGGCTCTTCTTTTGGGCCCTGTAGTTTAATCAGGAGCCTGGAAATTTATAAGGTGCTCTTTTTAGCACACACAAGTGTTTGCACCAAGTGTGACTAAGCCTGCAAATGGGTCCTTCCCACAAGCTAACCCTGTGGGTTTGCTGCCTCTTGAATCTCCAGCCAACATCAGTACATTCTGTCCACCAATGGGTGCTGTTGGCACGATGAACTGGGAGGGAGTTAACTAAAGCCCCCTTTCTCACTTGTCATATGCACCTACATTCAAATGCTTGGAATTCTTGCCACTTTGAGCCATGTAGGACCCTGACTGATTCAGTGTTCAGCAGATACACGGGTGGGAGCTTGTTTATTTGCATATAGTATCTGACAGCTTACTCATTATGTTGGGAAATTGTCAATAGCAGAGACACATTGCCTATGTGACAGTAGAGGGGAAGCTGGTCATGGTGGTTCACACCTGCAATCCCAGCACTCAGATTGCATCCAGGCCAGCCTGGGCCAGATAGCAAGACCTCATCTCAAGCCATCTACCCACATCTAGGCCAGCCTAGGCCAAATAGCAGGACCTTATCTCATTCCATCTACCCTGCCCCCCAAAAAAATACTAAGTACAAAGTCTAACCACAGTATCTAGTGCAAGATTTTTCCAGGAAATAAGATGGCTGTTGGTGTGGCTTTGGGAATGTCTGCTTAAGTTACTACTGGATTGTAAGAAAGGAACTGGGGTGAATAATCCATTCTTTGATTTCTTTCAGAAACATGCGTGTTTGCATTTCTTGGCCTGTCCATTTTTAGTTTCCCTCACAAGTTTGAAATTTCCTTCGTCATTTGGTGCATAGTAAGTATTTTCTTGTTTTTATTGAATGTTTATTGTTAGAATATCAACTACATGGTCTGGAACCATCTATATAACTGTGACCAGTTCAGAGCCAACAACTACAGAGACATGATTCTGTTGAAAATGTCTTTTCTTTAAAAAATCCTAGACATAAGCATCTGGACGTTTTACATTTTCAGTGTTCTTGAATGCTGTGGTCACCTTCAAACAGTACAGTCTTAGCCAGAGCATGTCAGTGGGTGCCCATAACCCCAGCACTTGAGAAATGGAGGCAGGAGGATTAAGAGTTTAAGGCCAGCTGGGTGTGATGGTGCATGCCCTTAATCCCAACACTTGGGAAGCAGAAGCAGGCAGATCTCTGTGAGTTTAAGGCCACCCTGGTCTGTGTAGCAAGTTCCAGACTACATACACAATGAGACCCTGTCTCAAGAAAAGACAATAAAAAAGCTTTTTAATGATTTATTTATTTTTATTTTATGTGCACTGATGTTCTCTCCAGGCCCCCAGGAAGAAGTCTTAAGGGCAGTTTTAACTACATGGCATGTTCAAGAACAGCCTAGGCTCACAGGCAGAACCTGCCTCAAAGGAAAGGAGAAATGTGTTCAACTGCACGAGACCCCAGTTTTCTTGGGTCCTTTTGACTCTTTCCCGTTCCCATGTGACCTCCATTTAGAGTGGCTGCCTGCCTATGTCAGTCTGTCCTGTGAGCACAGGTCTGGGGAAAAGCCTTGGGAAGGCCTTTCACAGAAACTCTGACAGTTTCTGAGTTGCCGGGATCTAACCCAGGGCCTTGTGCAGAAGCAGATGCTTGGAGCACAGCTCTTACCCCAGCCCCTTGGAGCTGTGGTTGATTAAAGTAGGAGGCTTTACCCCACAATAGGCCCAGGACTTGAGCCACCTTTGTGCTCCCAGGTAGGCCTCACTCAGCCCGTCCTCCTTGCTCTGAGGAGCCAGACCCCAGAGCAAAGGCAGAAGTACCTGTGTCCCCTTCCCCGCAGTGCCACAGTGGGGAGGATTAGCATAAGCCCACCCTATTATGGATTCCTTTTTGTCTCTAGGCCCCACTGGGAGCCTGGTGGTGCTGCCTTTGTTCTGAGGCTGTGTGACTAAAACCTAGGATGACGCTTCTAGCCTCTTCTAGCATCTGAGACAAAAGGTCAGACTGAAAAGCTCCACCCAGGTCGAGCCAGGGCAGCAGCACATGTGTGAGGCTCTGACTGTTGGGGCCTCTCTAGCTGAAGGCAGGACTACCTCAGACGGGTGTGTTACCCTGATGTTGGGGTCTCTGTAGCTGAAGGCAGGACTACCTTAGACAGGTGTGTTAACACTGATGTTGGCCTGAAGGTGCAGAGGATTCTGCCTGCATTGAGCACATTGATACACTGATATCAACAGGTACTGGTACTGTTCGGCAGAGCTGTCAACATCTTCCCTCTGTCCTACCTGCTGAACTTCTTCCGAGATCACAAAATTACCCCCAAGATGATGTTCATCATGTGGTTCAGTGGTGAGTGGCAGCCAGGGTGGGCGGGCGTAAACCTGGGCTGCATACATGGGCCCCTGGCAAGCCAGGCTCCAACAGGTGTTACCAGATGGCACCTTGTCACAGCACCATGAAGTGGTTGACCCTTTTCCAACTCTGGAATGAGGATGCTCAGGTTCCAGGAGGGCAAAGATGATGCCTAGCATCCAGGAACCCTTGGAGGCAAAGCAAGAACCTGTCCAGCTCCATGCACAGCCTTGGCAGGCCTATGTAGTATGGTGTGTGGGGTGGGGTGGTGCTAAGCATGGGGATTCGACCCACAGCCTCCTGATGCTATCCAGTTACTTCTGCTGCTGCTGCAGGGCCCCGTAGCTGAATCTTGAGCGTTGCAGCTTCCTGTCAATCACACTTCTCTACTTTCTCAAGACTGGAATGACTTTGTCAATATTCAGCTCTAAAGCACCAGTCCCTTAGGAACTTTAACTCTCAGGACTCTTCCTATTTAAGTCATTAGTCAGGTGTGGAAGCACAGGCCATGATCCCAGCAGAGACAGGCAGATCTCTGTGAGTTCCAGGCCAGCCAGGGCTACAGAGTGAGACCATCTCAAAAAATAAAATAAGTAAGTATAACTGAATATTTCCATGTGGGTTGAAGTGCTTCATAATGTTCAATACAATTTGCCTCATAATTCTTTTTCTTCAAAAAGGCCTTATTATAAAAACTGAGCTAAGTACACTGGCACTTAACTGTAATGCCAACTACTTGGAAGAACAGGGCAGATGGATTTCTAGCTTGAGTCCAACCTGAACCCCTGTCTCACATAAACATGTAGAGGTCTAGCTGACCCGAAACTTGCAATGGAGTCTAGGTTTGAACCTGCAGCCATTCTCCTTGCCTCTGCCTTCCAAGTGCTGGAATTATCATTTAAACAGTTAATGTCCCTCCCAGTCAAAACCAGGGCTACTCTCCCAGCCCCAGCTCCTCACTCTGTCCTCATTTTCCCACCTCTCTTCCCGTCTGCTGTGCTGGCCTTGGCCCTAAGCAGCTCTCCAGTGGCTTCTGCAGAATCAACCCATGACCTAGTGTATCTGCTGGGCTTCAGGCTCCCTCTTCCCACTACTGTTGCCAGTATACCAAAGACATCTCCCCAGCCTCCCACTCAGCCCTTCCCACACCGACCCCAGACAGTGGCATCCTGGGTCCTGGCCCCACCTCTTTCTGAACCCGTGTTCTGACAGTATTGGACTTCCTGATCTGGCCTTTCCATGTGTCCAGCTCTCCAAACCAGCCCTTCCTTTGGAACCCAGTTCCTATTCCTTTCTACTTCTGGGTGTCATGGGCCACAGCGAGTTCCTTGAGCCAGAGCCCACTGCCTGCCTGCTGCTTGGCTTGCCTTCCCTTCCATGGGAAGCAGCACGGTGGATTGGTATATATCGCTCCCTTCCTAGCCCTGCTAGGCATATGTGCACACTGAGCCTGTCACATGTGTCAGGTCCCCTCATCCTGTGACCCTTGTAGGTTTAGAGAAGAGTAACTCGCCCTGCTCATATCTCTGAATCCTGGCCTCCTGACCATCTCAGGTCTGGATTGCTGCAGCAGCCAAGCTTCTTAGAGCCTCCCCCCCACCCCTTACATGTATGAGCTGCCCCACTGTGGTCTCTTCCCAGTGACTCTTCTGAATTTAGTGTTGTGTTTACTGACCTAGCTGCTCTGGGAGCTTCTGGAGGCTCAGGAGCCTCTACTCTGTGTGTATGGTACAGAGCAACTGGCTCCAGCTCTGCCCACACCCCAGTCCTGTCATCATTGCCAGTAAGCTCTACCGATAGGAGAGTCACTAGGCAAATCATACTCTCACTGCTGCCTGGGTCTGCTGGTCCCCGCCTGGGCGCTGTGGAGAGTGGCAGCACCAGCTAGGCAGGTTTCTGTGGCAGACAGCTCTGTCTGTGCACAGAACACCTAGCTGGGGGCCTGGGGCACCCAGGTAGGACTCAGCTACCATCTCTGTCATATGACAGATCTGATGAGTCCCCAAATACGCCTGCTACACAGTGCCATGGCTGTGGTCACCTTGCCTGGAACCAGCCCATGCAGAACACACAAGGGACTTGAACCTGTCTGCCCTGCTATCTCACATCCTAGGCCATTTCTGCAGGTCCTGCTGTTAGTGGTGCTAAGCTGGAGCCACTTTCTTCTCTCTTCTCTCCCTGCTTCTGGCTTGGCCCTGAATCTCCATTTACTACCGTTCCAGGCCTTCGAGGGGCCATCCCCTATGCCCTGAGCTTGCATCTGGGCCTGGAGCCCATGGAGAAGCGACAGCTCATCGGCACCACCACCATTGTCATTGTGCTCTTCACCATCTTGCTCCTGGGAGGCAGCACCATGCCTCTCATTCGCCTTGTGGACATTGAGGATGCCCGGGCACGCCGCAGGAACAAGAAGGACGTCAACCTCAGCAAGACTGAGAAGATGGTTAGTGTGGCTGTGGGCCCCGTGGCCTATCTGCCAGGGAGAGCAGGTCAGGCTCTTGCATATGCATTTGCTTACCCCAGGGTCAACAGTGCAGGCCTGAGAACAGGTGCGGCAACTTGGCTTCTGAAGCATGACTCTCTGGGGTAGGGTGTGTGCCAGCCTTGTGACCTGCTGAAGCCATAGCAGCTGAGAACTGATGCCATCTGTAGCTCAGAACATTTGAAGTAGAGCCTGGTCCTATGCTAGAGTCCTGGGAGAGTGCCTCAGCCGCCAGGAACTGAGCCAGAAGCCCAGGTCAGGGACCAGATGGTTTCAAAATTAGGTATTCTTCAGTGTGCATTTATACCTCTCGATAGGGACCAAGAGGATGATGGCTTATAGCTGAGGGGTCAGCTCAAGGTGGCATCCTCAAGGACACAGGGGTCATGGTTTAGGGATAGAGGGATTCAGGGCCCAGACATTGGAAACTGAGGCTTCTGTGCCCCCTTGCACATCTCTGCTTCCTGTGAGTCACCTCCTGCTGCCTACTCTCGGGCTGGGACCACCTTGCATTGGCTCCCTGTCCTTCCTTCCTCACGGCAGCAACCCTGACTCCTGACCCACCCTTCCACCCATTGTCTGCATTCTGAGGTGCATTTCCTTCTAGTCTCCCTCTTTGAGGAAGATGTCAGTAACTTGGGTCAGTCATCAAAGTGATATCTGGAATGGGAGAGTCAGGGCCATTGGTCCAGGGCTTTTCCTCTAGGTAGCCACCCTTGGACTCTGCAGGTCCTTCTCATGCTCAGAGCCCTTTCTTCCCATCTTCTGGCTAACCAGTTTACTTGGGGTTGTGTTATGATTTTTACTTTTTTGTTCTTGCTGTTTTTGTTTCCTTATTTTCAACTTTTTAAAAGTCTGTATCTGTCTGTGTATGTGTAAGCTGTGTGTGTGCTCACCTGTGCGGTGCTCACCTGTGCGCGCATGTGTACATGTACTCATGCCCATGAATGCAATAAGAAAGCATTAGATCCTCCAGAACTGGAGCTACAAGCAATGATGAGCCTAACATGGGTACTGGGAACTGAACTGCAGTCCTCTGGAAAAGCAGCATTCAGAATGACTGAGCCATCTTTCCAGCCCATTTTTGTGTTTTGATATGGGCTCACTGTAGATTAAGCTGGGCTTGACTGTGTTGTGGCTACAGCTGCCTTGCAATGTTTTTGCCTCTACTTCCCAAGTACTGGGAATTACAGATGGGATCCTTGTGTAGGTTGACATTTCTTTCAAGGCTACAGTCCTTCTTGGACTCTACAGGAAGCAGGGACTGTCTTTTTTTTTTTTTTTTTGGTTTTTTCGAGATAGGGTTTCTCTGTGGCTTTGGAGCCTGTCCTGGAACTAGCTCTTGTAGACCAGGCTGGTCTCGAACTCACAGAGATCCGCCTGCCTCTGCCTCCCAAGTGCTGGGATTAAAGGCGTGCGCCACCACTGCCTGGCAAGCAGAGACTTTCATAGTCCCCAATCTGCAGGTGAGAAGGACATCGAGGCATGAAAAAGGTTCCAGTCAGAGCCTGCACTCACCGACAGATGTTCTTACTAGGTTTTGAGAGGAGAGTCGCCAAACCAGCAGCAGTATAGGAAGTTATTAAGTGTGCAGATGTGGTAGCCTTCCCGCTAACCTGCTGTCGCAGGAATTACAGCTGGGGTTGAAATGTGTAGCATCTTCAGGGCTCTCAAACCCCAGAGATTGCCGGGTGATGGTGGCGCACGCCTTTAATCCCAGCACTTGGGAGGCAGAGGCAGGCGGATCTCTGTGAGTTCGAGATCAGCCTGGTCTACAGAGCTAGTTCCAGGATAGGCTCCAAAGCCACAGAGAAACTCTGTCTCGAAAAACAAACAAACAAAAAAAAACCCAGAGATTGACCATGCACTCCTCCACTGTCCTCTGCACTGTAGGCCCAGGCAAGCAGGGCTTTACAACTTTGGAGACTCCTATGCTCCAAACTTGTCATTGGACCTCCCTGCAGACCTGCAGAGAGTAAGCTTTGCGAGCCCTTTGGTGATCACCTATACTAGGGTAGCATGTGTTAGAGGTGGCATTCTGGAAGGAAGGCAGAGTGGGGGCTCCCAGGGAAGTGCCTGCTCACACTGCCAGCTCTGTCACACAGGGCAATGCCATTGAGTCAGAGCACCTGTCTGAGCTCACTGAGGAGGAATATGAAGCCCACTACATCAGACAGCAGGACCTCAAAGGCTTCATGTGGCTGGACGCCAAGTACCTGAACCCCTTCTTCACACGGCGGCTGACACAGGAGGTGGGCATATCAGGAATCCCTTACCTCCCGTCAGGCCTGCAGTGGCCAGGGGTGGGGAGGGAAGTTGCTGCTGGAGGCTAGTAAGCAGCCTAGCTCTGACCCTGCTGCCTTTCCTTCGCTGCATGCCTTGGAAGATGGCTAACAATAGTTTAGATTTCCCTGCTGCCCTCAGGGACATGAATCAGCTTCTGATGCTGAGCCAAGAAGTCTTAGATCAGCCTGTGACCCTTGCCCTCCAGGCACTGCAGCTGCCTCCTCCAGGAGTGGCATGCTCTCCTGGCCGCTCTCCCTCTCTCCACAGCAGCCCCTTACACCCCCAAGACCATGTCCTCCAACAGCTAAGCAGCAAAGCATGTTATCTCATTTGACAGCATGGGAAAGTGAGGCCCAGGCTCACATGAACAGGGCAACATGTTCCAAAGCTGGCAAACGAGGCTTACCTAATTCCTAAGGCTGAGTTCCTAAAATGCCATTTCCCCCTCCATCCCTCAGTTCTCAGCAGGCCCTCCTGTTACCTCCAACTCATAGCTTCACAGCAGCCTCTTGTTCCCTGACCTTGTCACTGACGCTTACCTGTCTTGCTCCAGGACCTCCACCATGGGCGCATCCAGATGAAAAGCCTCACCAACAAATGGTATGAGGAGGTCCGCCAGGGCCCGTCGGGTTCTGAGGATGATGAGCAGGAGCTGTTCTGAGCCCACGGTGCTCTAGGCCCAGATGATGATGCCTCGTGCAGCCTCCTCAGAACACGGGATGGTAGGTTGAGGACTAGTCTTAGCTAGGAAGCCTCAGGCCCTTGGAGAGTGCTGACTTTGGGAATATGACTGGCCTCCATGGCTCACGAGCCAGACCTGCCCTGGTGTTGTTTCTGGGCCTGCAGAGGAGGGCAGCAGCCAGCCTCCTTCCTGCTTCTGTGCCAGACCCAGAGAAAACTTGGGAGGCTGGCTTGCTCAGCTCACACCGTGCCAGGACCACACCTTCACACCTCTGGAGCAGCTGTTGGCAGGCACATCTGTTTGTCTCTGCATTGTCAAGGTGCCTTGGTGGTGGTGGCGGCGGCAGCAGCAGCAGTCTCAGGCCTGGTGCCAAAGCTGAGAGACTTTAAAAGCCCCACAGTCCCTGTCCTATGTCCCCAAAAAGAAAGGCTGAAGGACCTTTTTCTTGCCATGGAACTGGCACCTCTCAGGCCTGCCTTTGGGCAGACAGCTGCAGCCCTCCTGTGGGCATACTACAAATGTTTACACTGGTGCCTGGTAGGGATCAGCCTGCAGGCTTCTAGGAAAGGTGTTGACCTATCCCCCGGGTTTGGATGGACTATTTTCCGAAGAGACAAAGGGGGTCTTTTGACCCTGGAAGCACCGAATCCTTGGGGGCACCTTTCCCAAGTGTCGGAGCTACTTCCATATCCTCTCTCCTCTTCACCACTGCCTCCTCCCTCACCTTGTCCTCTGCCCTCCGTGCCAGGACCCCAGATCTCCAAGACACTGGGGCAGGGGCCAGAACACAGCCGCTGAGGCCAGGGCTCCCTACTCCAGCCAATTGCCTCTTGGGATGCCTGTGACTTTGGGTCACACAAACACACTCCCATGCATGTGTCAGTGTAAGGCGTGCTGGATCACACCACAGGCAATGGTTACTGCCTGATGTCCTCACCTGCCCTTTTATAGCTGCTGCAGTCTCCCCTTCCATGTCCCTTCAGCAACTACTCATGTGGCCATAGTACTTCCTTGCACCCCAGGTGGCTTAGTTGTTGTGTATGGCCTTGTCCTCACAATGGGGACACAGTGGGCCTGAGTGGGCTAGTTGCAGGTGTTTCCCACCTCAGGTGCTATGGTTCTGCTGTTAGAAGACAGCTCTCCACCTCACTTGCTGCAGAAGGTGGCAGAGTTGGAAGCGTGTAGTTTGTTTCTGTACATAAGGTCACTTATCCTTGGCATAGCCAAGATATGGTCCTCTCCCTTGTCTCTCACTTTAACCCTGGAGCTGGAGCCACCCGTGGCCTTGTGTAATTGGGGGTGAGACTGAGGTCAGGCTGGATTCTTCCCTTTCCAGAACTCAGGCTCTGTCTCTAAGATGGAAGTTGCTTTCCAAGCTCAGTGCTTTCTTTGAGCAGTGAGGCACCGGGATGTCACTTACTCAGCCCTTGTCACCAGGTCTCTGACACAGCACTCTTGGCCAAGACATGAAGTGATCTTCTGGGAACTTGGTGGGAGGACTGTTGTACCAGCCCTGAACGCCAGCAGGCACCTCTGCCCCTTCCTGGGGAATGTGGGCTTAGCAGCTGGGAGAGTGCCCAGCCCTGAAGGGCCCATGGCCAGGGAGCATAGCTCTAGAGGGATTTCTCAAAAGAGAAACAAATGGTTACCACCACCTTCTCAGACCAGCCCATCCTGTTGTGTGCAGCGGTGGATGTGTGTGGTAGAAGAGGACCCAGTTGTACTGCAGATTTCAGGTCTAGGCCAAGGGACAGGCCAGCTGACCACACAGAAGGTTATACTTCAGAGTGAGGGGCATGGCTGCCCTTGAAGATCTGGCACTTTAGCCAGTGGGCAGGCCCCACCCTGAAGTTCCTGGTGGCACATCCCTGCAGTGTGTATGAGCCAATTTTTGGGATCAGTGACCTGCTTTCTGCAGTGTTAAGGTCACAGGGTTCCTCCGAACAGCCTCCAGCACTTTGGGGTGAAACCTGACAGGCTGACGGCCTGATGTGCAGATTCCTTTCTGTGCAGTAGAATGCCAAGACTGAGCAGAGAAACCTTCTTAAAAACCACCCTAAGGACTACTAGGTCTACATGTCCATGGTAGGTTCTGAGCTGGGTGGCTGCTGCCCAGACCCCTCCCCCTTAGCTGTGGAGGTACAGCTGTTCCTGGCTCCCATGTGAGGAGCAATTCATTAGCTGTCTGCCATCCATGAGGTTTCAAAGATGCCACATGGAGACAGGAGCCCTTCCCATTCTCTCAGAAATAGCAGCTTGATTTCTCTGCTGGCTGGTGCCCAGGAAACCAGGTCCAAGCGGTGGCAGCGGCAAGTCACTGGGTTCTCTCAGGGTCCCAGAGCCAGGCTGTGTTACCGAAAACTGAATGGTAGGAGGCTCCCACCTGTCCACCCAGTTTCAGACAAGGGAGGTGCTATGGCCCCCTCACCGAGGCACGATCATGTGCAGTCATGGTGGGACAGGCCACTGTTGGTAGCTGTAGCCCTGATCTCCAGCCATGGTACTGGGTGGGGACTGGTGGAGTCCCCTACTTCACCAGAGAGAGGCTAAAGGCTCTCTTCACAAGCCTGGGTTCCTTTCTTCTCTGACAGTGGAAGGTTTTGGAAGAGCAACGTTTCTGTTCTTTGGGGAGGCAGGTGGGAGCCATGTGTGTGAAGTTCCTGGGACCTGAGGGACCCTTTGCTGCTTTCTGGAAGGGGCCTGGGCCTGAGCAGTGCGAATTGTGTCACTCTGCTGGAGCCCCCCCTCGCCTGCCTCCCTCCCTCCCCTCACCACCTCCCTGAATAGTTAGAAATAAAAGGCTGTGGAACCAGAGCTGCTCAGTTGTGTCAGTGACTTTGCAAAAGCTGGGTTTGCACACTCCTGGATGTGGCTTTGGGTCCCCACAGCTCTCCAGGACAGCATTAGGCATGTTCCAAGAAGTGCAATGTTTAAGAGTACATCTCTGTTCCTCAATGAGCCACATGTGAGGCAGAATGCTCCTATGAACCCTGGCTTCCTCCCAGAGCTCCAGGCCTCTCAGTGCCTGCTGCTGCTTGGTTGCCCATTGATTTTACAGCTGTCTACCTGCAGAAAAATGGAAAACTTCTCCATTAAATCCACATGACTGAGGAGTCAGAGCCTCTCTGGTCCTCAGCTCACGATGTAAGGTCCTGTGCATGCACACACAGGGCAAAAATCAATTTCCTGGTTTCTAGCTCTGAGATTTCCCCCACCCCCACCAGCAGCTGAGAGACTGAAGGGGCACCCATATCTACCTGGCACCAACTGCAGGCTGACGATGCACCAAGGGTGCAGGACACGAGGGCCCCTCTGTCGCCTGGGCCCTGTCAGGGAAAGCTGCCCTAGTGTGACATCTCCCAGTGCAGTAACTTAATTAGCTTAAGTCAGGGAACACACAGGTAAGCAACAGACCAAAGTCTCAGGGTGCCCTGGCCTTGAAGATGACGAGTTTCTCTGAGTAGTGCCAGCCTGGAGGAGAGGGCTCAGTCCCACTGAAAGATAACCTGGGCAACTCCAGAGAAAACCCTCAAGGTAGAGGGGAGAAACAGGAAGAAATAACTTCCTCTGAGACCAGAAGCAGTGGAGAAAAGGGTCCCAGAGCCTCCAAACCATCCCATGAAGGAACTCAGTCTGAGGAAGAGTATGCATACTTAGTGCACGCTAAAAACATGCTTATTGGGTGTGGTGGTACACGCCTTCGATCCCAGCACTTGGAAGACAAAGGCAGAAATCTGAGTTAGAAGCCAGCTTGGCCTACATAGCAAGTTCCAGGCCAACCAGGGCTACACACTATGCTGCCAGACATACTGATGTATAACCATAATCACAACACTAAAGAGGCTGAGACAGAAAGATGGCCTCAATTTTGAGCCATCCTTGATTAGACAAAAATAGTCCAAAAAAAAGGCAAAGCAGAAAAGGCACACATACTACAAACTACACTTGAGTTCTCCGTGGTGTCTCTGGGCCTTTGGCTTTGATGGGTCTCTGAAAAGCTAGGCCCAGTCCCAGGCTAGCACTCCTGTCAATCCCTTTATTTGTTGAGGAAGGCCTCAGACCCAGCGTAGCAAGAGAGAGCAGTACTCATGGTTCCTCCCCTTACATACAGGTGTAAAACTTGGACTTATGGCAGCCATTCTGAAGCCTAGAAGGGAGGTTTCATGAGGATGGCAGAGCATTTTTTTGGTTTGTGTTTTGAGACAGAATTTCTCTGTGTATTCCTATCTGTCCTCAAATTCAGAGATCCATCTGTCTCCTGAGTGCTGGGCTTAAAGGCATGTGCCACTGTGAGCTGGAATTACAGGTAGTTGGGAGCCACCTAAGGTGAGCCACAAAAGAGTGGCAAGCAGTCTCCTCCACCAAGACATCTGGCATTTTAATGTGCATTTTGGGGAACAAATTGGGTTTTTATAATTGAGGCAAACATTTAACCAAATGAGCCATCTCCCCAGAACAGTGTGTTTCGCATGCAGCTACGGCATGGTGGTAGGTACTTAAAATTTAAGCATTTGGGAGGCTGAGGCAGGAGGATTGCTTCAAGCTTGAGACCAGCCTGGGCTCCATGAACACCAGCTAACAATGACTGGAGAGACATTCTTGCAAAAACCAGAAAATGTTTATGTGGTTTGTGTGTTCCTTCAGTTCAGCGTGATTTTTCACGTCTAGATTCACACTACCACAGGGAGTCCTTTTCTAGAAGAGACAGCAATGATCCAGTTGCTAACAGAACTGGAGTGCCCACATGTTAGCACTGAGTGAAATGACAGCTAAGTAGGGAATAGTGGCCTCAATGGCCTCGCCATGCCTCCTGCTGAAGCAGTCTGTCTGTCTCTCTGAACACCTGCTGTTCTCACAGAGGACTGGGCTCCAGTCCCAGCAGATCTGGCTCCCAGCCAGCTACCTTCCAGGGGATTCCATGCCCTCTTCTGGCCTCAATGGGCACTGCATGCATATAATACACAAACATACAGACAAAATACCCATACATTAAAAAAACAAATATGGGGGAGGTGGCTGTAGAGATGGCTCAGGTTATTAAGTCCTGAGTTCAATTCTCAGCAACCAAATGGCTCACAACCATCTACAATGAGATCTGGCACGCTCTTCTGGCACCAGAAAAAAATAAGATTTTAAGCCAGGCAGTGGTGGATCTTTGTGAGTTCAAGGCCAGCTTGGTCTACAGAGCAAGTTCCAGGACAGCCAGGCTACACAGAGAAACCCTGTCTCAAAATAAATAAATAGATTTAAAAATTTTTCTTTTAGAAACAAACAAGCCTTACACACATAAATTAGAACTGGATCCCTGCATGACCCACTATCCCACATCACCCTCCTCCACCTGTCCACACAGACCCTGAAATGTTGCCAGTGAAGACTGGAGTGTCAGAACCAGGCTATGCTTCACTTATGAGCTAAGCTGGCCCACTGTTAAGGGCTTGTCCTCAGACCACAGTGGCACCTGGGAACAATGCATGCCTATAGGAAGGAATCGGGGAGGGTCTAGAACATGTGGCAGCAGGATTGGACTAAGCAAAGCTCAGACACTGGTAAGCCTGTCAAACCAGCTTCTGTGAGACTCACTATATCCATGGGCTCTGGGTTTAACCGATACCACACCTCAATGAAGGTGGAGAGCTATCACACCAAGGGCTTGCACATATGCATGTGCACGTGCAAACATGCATACATACATACCTCTCTCGCATAACAGAAAAGGCCCTGCAGGGCAGCCTCGGTAGCAAAGGCATCTTAGAGACACATCAGTCTGGGCTGGCACAGACTAGTTGAGTGGCACATCACTTGTCTAACATACCATAGGCCCTAACTTCAACACCCCCCACACACCCCAGAATGTGACGGACTTGAGCTTGGTGGAAACAAAAACACACATGAAACAATTTTTAAAATTGTGTGTGGGTGTTTTGCCTGCATATATGTATGTATGCCATGTGCCTGCACCAGAGGCCCGAAGAGGGTGTTGAGAATTGAACCTGGGTCCTTGGAAGAGCAGCCAGTATTCTTAACCATTGTTAACCTTTTTTTTTTTTTTTAAGTTAAAATGAAAAAGGAAGCCGGGCGGTGGTGGCGCAGGGCTTTAACCCCAGCACTCGAGAGGCAGAGGCAGGCGGATCTCTGTGAGTTCGAGGCCAGCCTGGTCTACAAGAGCTAGTTCCAGGACAGACTCCAAAGCTACAGAGAAGCCCTGTCTTGAAAAATCAAAAAAGACAGACAGACAGAAGGAATCACTGACTGGGTGTGGTAGAGTATGCCTTTAATTAGGGAAATCTGGAGGGAGGGATCTTAATAATGTCTGTAGCCACCAACAATGATTACTCCCAGAGGACACAACCCCCACTTTGGGGAAATGGGCAGCTTGACCCTTGAGCCTGGTTCCCTTCTCCCCCAGATGACCAGACAGTTTCTGAGTCCTGTCACTTGAATGGACAATGGCCTAGAGGCTAGTGTTGCTGCAAATGAGGGGAGCCATAACACCGTCAACACTTTAACAATGGAAGACACTTTATTTAGTTTTTTTAAAATCTCTGAACATTTCAACTCTGTAGAAATCAAACGCAAAATAATGTGCATTTTAAATTAGCATATACTCAACTCTCCGGATCACAGCAATCTCCTATAGGTAAGACACACCTAGGAGGGTGAGGCCATGCCAGTCTGTACACACAATATTTCCTGGGAGAAAGTACACTGGACGAACCTGGCCAACCTGGCCTCCATCTTAGAGTCCCTGCAATGCTGGAGCAAACTGGAATGGAAAACTAGAGCTCTCGGGAGTGTGCCAGGCATCGCCAGTTCCAAAGCATGGAGGGAACTTCAAAGACCGCTGCCCAGGAAGGCTAGTCTCAGTAATAAAATTGCTCAAATTTAGCTGTATATACACCTATCTACATGTAATCTATCAGCTAGAGATTTAAAAAAAGAGCCATATAAGATTTGAAAACTCCAGTAAATTGGAAGAACACCAGCAAATTCACAGTGGCTCAGGGTTTGGCCAGAGTCAAGCCTGCTCTAGAGCTGAACGCCTTTCTTCGGGAAAACCCCACTAGCATATATGTCCCACACAGCATACGTCACAGCTGCCTATGGCTAAAGTGTGCTACCAGTTCACAAGAAAGTGACAGTTTCAAATTCCTGCCCTACTCCTGTCTCTGCTCCCCAAAGAAGGAAAATTGAGAGGTGGGTAATTTATACAAGGAGTCGTGGACACTCAGCTGCGTACTGGAGAAGCATTTATCCGATGGGCACATACCACCTCTGCCCACCCTAGTGCAAAAAGACTGAGAGCTACTGCTGAGAGCCCTGCAAACCAGTGAGGAAGGCTTAGATGGGCGTGGAGGGAACCCCACATAAATTTCCTTCTGAAATGAACTTGAGGTTTGGGGTGCGAGATCATGCTCAGCAGGCACCAAGACCAGAGCTGTAGATGTGAGGGCTGAGGTCTCCACCTTGTCACTGGGGTCATTGCAGCCCTCGGCACCGTGCTAACCCCACGTGCACACTGGAGGTAGGTTTATAATATTATCTGTAGGGAAGGGCAGCCGCCCTCTACCCATACAAGAAGGACCATGGGCTTTGTCAGTTCCCTACCCCGAGGCTCTTGGTTCCACCCTAGAAGTGGAGACCACCCCCCTTGGAAGACTAAAGGACCCAGGGCACCTTTATAAATACCGTTATCATTAATTTCTTTCACCATGTTGAAATACACAGCAAGTTGAATACTCACTTAAAAATAACCTCAAACTCTATATACAGTACAGTCGGGGGGCGGGGGGTGCAAACAGGAAAGGACATCAGTCCTGCTGTGGAGTCTACTTTCCAATCGCTGAGCAGAGCTCGCCAACACTGTGGGCTGATTGAGTGGAGCTGGCAAGATGACATTCAGCTAATACTGGACTTGTTCCCCTTTGATACCAGTTGGAGGGAGGTAGGGGACGGGGACATCTGCCTAGGGATCCTTGTATCAGGGGAGCAGGAAAAGAGGCGAGCCATCAGAGAGGCCCGGTATGGCAGGAGGGCTCATTTCACAAGCCAGCAGGCCTCTAGCTCGCCGCTCCTGGTGGGCATTTGAAGGTGGCCCAAAGGATCCTTCCCAGTCCAAGCTGGCTTTGCGGTGGGAGGGGTAGATGTGGCAAGAGTCCCAGAGACAGAGACCTTCTTTCAAAGGAACCAGAACCCAAACCCAAACCAGCTGAGCAGGGAGTGGAGAGGTCAGTGGAATGACTGAATGGAAGTGCCACCCTGTCCCTCAGACCGAGAGTGTGAAGGAGCAGTGACCCTGGCTGCTTCCGTGGTCAAGCTCAGATCCCAGATTCTGATGCTGCTCTGCTACCTCTGGACGGGACCAAGCCAGGTCAGCGGTGTAGCCCTTGTAGCGGAAGATGGGGGTGGGGCCTATCTGTACACAAGATGGGAGAACTGAGTGGATTTGTAGTTCAGCTGGTTGTTGGGCATGAACTTGTGCAGCTCACTCTTTCTGCAGCATGGGTCGTAGTGGTAGGCGCCGAGGCAGGCGTCACAGGAGACTTTTGAACACTGGGTGCAGGTATTGGTGGCACCCACACGGTTACAAAAGCCACAGCGGGAGGTGGCTGTGGTCGAGGGCTTGGACTTTGAGTGGACAGGTGGCAGCCGGTCAAGGCCCTGAGTCTGACCCACATACTTCTCCCGCATAGGTGCCCCATGGACCAGGCTGTCGTGACCAGATGCCTTGCTGGGAAAGGCGCTGGGCTTGGAGGCCAGTAGACTGTCACAGCGCTGGCAGAGGGCGGAGCTGCAGGACAGGCCGCAGTTTTGGCACTTGGATAGGGCAGACTCTTTGGTGGGGGGTGAACGCTTGTGGTAGATGGGGTGGGCATCATTTTTGACCAGCCATACGTCCGGCCGCAGAGCATCCTGCCTGCGATAGGTGGCCCTGGGTTCTGAGTCTGTGTACAGGTCCACGTCATCCTGAGTGGAAAAGTGCGTACTGCACAGCAGGCCAGGGCCGTTGATGGGGGAGATGGATGGAAGGTCATCAGGGCTGCCATGCGGGGAGCTGGACATGGTCAGCAAGGAGGGGGATGGGCGGATGATCTCATCCTTCAGGTCATCCCCTACATCCATGGCCACTGGCTCCTTTCGCAGACTCAGTGAGGCCTTTGAGGGGAGCTTCCGGCTCTCCCAGTAGCTGTCATAGGCATCCACCGACCTGGAGGGTTTGGTCACTCGAGGCTTGTAGTAGTCCTTGGCTGCCCGCTCACTGGCTGACTTCTGAAGTGCCACACGAGCCATGGATGTGGTCAGGTGTTCCCTGCTCTCAGCCCGTCGCCGCAGAGCGTCTGAGCACCCGTGCGCATCCTCTGTGGTGCTCTTGCGTTCAGTCACCACATCCAGCTCTGAGTAGCCCTTGTCCTTTACCTGCGAGTGGATCCCCAGCATCTGCTCACACTCGACCTTGGCCAGGAAGAGCTCAAAGGAGACCATCTTCACCTGGAGGGACTCCACAAGCTCCCTGAGTTTGTATGCAGTTCCCAACTCAGGCTCGTAGCCCATGAACCTCAGAATGGCTCGGATGTCCTCCTCCAGCAAAGTGGACTTGACATAGTAAACAAAAGGGCCTGTGTAGGTCTAGGGAGAAAGTGGGCAAAAAAAAAACAAAAACAAAAAAGAGGCATGCTACAGAGAGGCCTGTTCAAACCAAGTGCAGAGCAGGACCAGCAGGGAGAGAGACGGGAAGATCCTGCCTGCAGACCACAGAGGCAAGAGCATGCTAAATGCTCACCACCAAGCAAGGGACACACATGGCCCCTATGAGCCCAACAAGGTCATCAGCTCTTTGTGTAGGCATGAAGGCTCTGCTCCACGAGGAAGCACAGGGGATGGGACTATAGGGAGTGGGATACTAAACCCAGAGAATGTCCCTTTCGGGCCTTCGCCAAAGTTTGAAGAACACACGGAGCCTGGGGATATGGCTTGGGATACAGCATGCACTACAGGTTTAATCCCACTACAATAAACACACATGGAACATGCCACAGTTCCAGCCTGGCCTGGGGCAGTCTCTACTCACCCCCATTCCCCTGCTATGGGATCTTCTCTCAACCCCCCCCACCTTCCCCAACTGGAGCTTTGGTCCACACCAGCTCCCAGCTGCTTGGAGCCCATGGGATGAGAACAGGGTATGTGCACTCAGGAGGGAACAGCAGGCAGAGGCGGCCACCCCACCTCACCTTGATGCTGCGGAATTCCTTCTTCCAGGGGAACAGGAAGAGGTTGATGGCCACCGTCTCTAGCATGCTGAAGGCGCAGTGCAGAGCACTCAGGCTGGAGCTGCTCAGTGAGCGGAGGGAGCTCTCTACCACTTCATAAAACCGGATCAGCCGAAATCGGTGCAAGGGGTCCACCTTGTGCAGACTGAGCAGGGTGGCGGCTGCCACTCGCAGGTACTCATCGCTGCCAGGCTGCTGCTTGCTGGGGGTGGTGTCCACTTTGCTCTCATGGAACTGCACGTACTTCCGAAATAAATCATCCTTGTACTTCGCATCCATTGAACTGGGCTTCCCCAATCAAACCCAAGGGCTACCTTATCTCCCCCATGGCCCTGGAACTGGAGGCTGGCACATCACATGAAGAACTGGCATGGTGACCATGGACCAGTGCATGCTCTGAAAAGGGAGGAACAAGAAGCCATTATCCATCTGACTGGTCCCTACCCCAGCTTCAGAATGCTGAGGACAGCAAAGCCAAGAGCTGGCCTATGCTATGCTGGCTCTTTAGCCCAGATGGTCACCATATGCTCTTCCACCTGGCACAGATATGGTACACATACGTGGTGCAAGGAAGAGAAAACACACCAGGTCCTGGGTCCAGCAGCTCACAGGAGTGACTAATGCCTTGGAGGCAGGGTCAGGGAGCTGGTGCAAGTTTTGGCCTTGGTGTCACAGAGGAGGAGTTTGGGAAAGCCCCGAGGCAGAGTTAAACCTGAAGCACTGCCAGGCCAGGGTGTGACACTGGAGGAGGCAGGAGGGAGGTGCTGAGCTGGCTCTGCAGAGCACGTCCCAGGCGCTTAACTCCCTTACTCCTAAGCAAGAGGAGCACAGGGAGCTACTGTGGGTCCTGAAGACGGGCAGCTATTGAGAAAACTACCCAGGGTCACAATGCTCCCAAGGCAAAGCTAAGGTCAGAGACCAGGCAGACTCCAGAGTCCAGGCCCAGACCACCACACCCAGCTTTCCTGGAGCAGGAAGTAGCTTGGCACCAACAGAAAGGAGGCTGCTAAAGACCAGGCAGCAAGAGGAGATGGGGGAAGCTTGGAGAAGGCTCACTACTCACGGGGCACACCACCCCTGTCCTGGTGGTGGGGGCTGGGACTGTAGTGATCTATGTGGAGAGACCGTGGGTCCCACTCCCAGCAGCACACACAGCAGGGTTTCAGTGAATGGTCCAGGGTCTGAAGAGGGACCTCAGAGAACAGACAGACTGCTGTCCCCTTTACCTTAGATGGGGCCAGAATGCACATCAGCCCAGCAGCACACAGGCAACCTTGGGTAAACAGCAGCATTCACACTGCCACACATGGCTCAAAAGGGTGTACCAGGACCAATGAGGCAGCAATGCAGGGGCTCCCAAGCCTGAGTTCAGAGCCCTGGTCCATGTCACTGGGACAATCCCTCAACCCCTGGGCCCCTTTTTCATGAACCCTGCTCAGCACACATAGCTCTGCAAACGTGGCCAAGTAAGGACTTACACTTGTTTAGCGAGATGGTGACAGGACCTTCTCCACCCTGGCAAGGTGCCCACTCGCAAGACACCAGGCTCTCAAGAAGACTCCAGCAGAGTGGATGTGAACCACACCTGACATTTTCCTGGCCTGAACCCCAGAGTATGGGTGGTGACCACCTTACTCTTACTCTAAGCGAGCCCCTGCACCTGCCCAGGTGGGACAAGAGTTCATCAGCATCACTGAGACTGTGGGAGGAAAAAGGGCGGCGGGGGGGGGGAGGGGGTAGGTAGGCTGGCCTGTGGGGTCCTCTAGCAGATCTGTGCTCTGACAAAGTCCACAAGGTCCACAGAACAACCACCCTGGCCTCAGTAAGCCACAGCTCAGGAGCTCTGGTTTGGAGAGATGTCTGGCAGCATTAATAGTAGGGTAAGTGGTGGAACACACAGCAAAACTGGGGGCACACAATGGATGTGGGGGCACACTGTGGAGGTAAGGCTGATAGCCTTGGTTACAGAGTGAGGTTGGAACAAAGCTAACAACAGAACTTAAGGACCCGAGAGACCCCTTCTACCCACTGTCCTTGAGGGCACCCAGCACTTTAGAAACAAATGTACTGAGTGCCCAAAAGGCAAACACAGAGCTCCAAAGGTGAGTGATAACTCCAGACCAAGGCCAGAGGCCCTCTGGGGTCCCACTCGCCCTCACAGCGGTCTAACACCCTCACAGCAACAGCCATACAGTCCCTTGCTCCTCAGCTGTCAGGAGGGCTCTACAGCAGGACGCTTTCACATGCATGGTTTTTCTGTTCTTTTTGACTCTTGGGTGACTGGCTCACTGCATCAAGCAGGCCTCAGCTCCAACATAGAGCTGCTGCTGCGTCACACGGAGTAAATCCCACCTCAATGCCATGTAACACTACGAGAGCCACGATATGAAAATATCAGCCTTATTCTTTTACTTGCTTCCTCTCAGTTCCTCCCTCATAACCTGTAACTCTCACCTAGTCAGAGGTCACCACAGCACTTAGTGCTGATGCAGTTCAAAGTAGGCACCTAATACATGGAGCAATGCATGATGTAAGGAATTCACGCACACACACAGTGACCTTCACCTCTCAGCAGGATCATGAGAGCAGCTAGAGAAGTTGCAAAGGCATGCCATGCAGCCTGAAGCTCAGGGTGAGCCTGTGCCTGGACAACCATGAAGTCCATGTCACACCAATGTTTTACAAAGCACCTACCTTCTGCCTGGCCTGGTTATGGGTGGGGGACAGGAATTGTAGAAGCCATCGGTGAGGAAGACAGTGTGGACCAGTTCTACCTAGAACAGCTCAGCAGCCACCCGAGCATGCACATCCTTTCAATATAAACTCACATTTGCAGCTGCTCTAGATAATAAATATGGGGTTTAGCTATGAGAAGCTCCCTCCCGCTTACGAAGCTCAACTGGTTTTGTTAAGTTTGAAAACCAAAAAGAATATCAAGTGGATGGGGGTGACTCAGTGGTGGAGCACCTGCCTACATGCATGAGACCCTGAATCCCATCATAAGTTCTAGACAGGGTCTCATGCAGCTTACATGTCTCATGTAAAGCAAGCTGACCTCAAATCTGCTATACTGCTGAGGATGACCTTGAACTTCTGATCCTCCTGCCTCAGCCTTCCAGGTCCTGAGATAAATATTAATGAGAAGGGCTGAAGGCTGGAGCCATGGTTCAGCAGTTTAAGTACTCTGGCAGCTCTTGCAAAGGACCCAAGCTTTGATTCCCAGCACCCACATGGCAACACTGCCTATAACTCCAATCCCAGGGGATCTGATGGCCTTTTCTGACCTTTGAGAGCCCTGCATGCACACGATGTACAGGCCTATATACAGGCAAATCACCCATACACATAAGACAGGCATGGGCCACACACACCTTTAATCCCAGCACTCAGGAAGCAGGCAGGTGGATCTCTGTGAGTTCCAGGCCAGCCAGGGCTACACAGAAACAGTCTTGTTGAGGAGGAGGGCAGCAGTGGGGTGGCTACCATGCGTCTCCCTAAACATTGCTATTTTCTTCTCTCCATAGAAGCCAGCCCTGAGCTCCAAACAGGTGATATTTTCAAAGTGAGCCACCCTCATGCCCTTATCAGTTCAGAGGTGCTGTTTGGCAATGGCTCCTCACACCACACTCTTGTTTTTTTGCTGGCAAACAACAAACGAGGAAAGAAGACCAACAACTTCAGTGGGTGCTCACAGTCCTAAAATAAGGGTGAAAAACACACGTAGGAAGAATCCTGAAGCTGAGCGTAGCAGCAGCACACACCTAGAAACCCAGCCCTAGAGAGGCTGAGGCAGGAAGATTGCTATGCACATAAGCACAGTATGGACTACTCTCAAGAAAATCTCAAATAGGCCTAGTAAGGGAGGAGAAAGGCAAAGAAAATGAATGCCTGTAATCCCAGCACTCAGGAGGTTAGAACAGGAAGACCTCTTAAGAGTCCAAAGCCAGCCTAGGGTACAGAGTAAGACCCTGCACAAAAATTGACAGAGGGACAGGGAGATGGCTCAGCAGTGCTTTCCATGCAAGCGAGAGGGACTGAGTTCAGCACTCAGCAGGGCACTGTGCACACTGTAGCACCAGCACTGGGGAATAAAGACAGGAGTCTGAGAGTTTGATGAACAGCCAGCCTAGAACGGGAGCTGCCGGGCTGTGGTGGCACACACCTTTAATCCCAGCACTCTGGAGGCAGAGGCAGATGGATCTCTGTGAGTTCGAGGCCAGCCTGGTCTAGAGGAGCTAGTTCCAGGACAGGTTCCAAAACTACAGAGAAACCCTGCCTCGAAAAACCAAATAAATAAATAAATAAATAGAAGAATGGGAGCTGCACACACAGTGAGAGGCTCTCTCTCTCTCTTAAAGTAAAATTAAAAGCTGGGCATGGTGGCACATACCTTTGATCCCAGTACCAGGAGGAAGAGGCAGATGGATCTCTGAGTTTGAGGCCAGCCTGGTCTACAGAGTGAGTTCCAGGGCAGCCAGGGCTACACAGAGACACCCTATCTTGAAAATAAAATAAAATAAAGAGAGCCTAGTTCCAGGGCTACACAGCAATAACCAATCTCAAAAAAAAAAAAAAAAAAAAAAAAAAAAAAAAAAAAAGAAAAGAAAAAGAAAAAAAAGAAAGAAAGAAAGAAAGAAAGAGAAAAAAAGAGGTGGCGGCAGCTAGAGAGAGGGGCTCAGTGGTTCAAAACACCTGTTCTTGCAGGCACCTGTGTTTGATTTCCGGCACCTATACAACAGCTAACAACTGTCTATAACTCCAGTTTCAGGAGATCTGACACCCTCTTCTGACCTCAGTGGGCATCTGGCATGCCTAGAATGTGGACTGACATACAAACAAAATACCCACACACATTAAAACAAACAAACTTTTTTTTAGTGGGGGAAGGGGCTGGAGAGATGGCTCAGTAGTTAAGAGCCCTGGCTGAGGACCTGGATTTAATTCCCAGAACCTACATAGGGGCTTACCACAGTCTGTAACACCAACCCCAGGGGATCTGACATTCCCTTTGGGCCTCTAAGGCACACACATGGTCCATAGACATGTGTGAAGGCAAAACACCCAACCATATAAATAAAAATAAATAGAAAAAAATTCTTAAAATGCAGAGATAAGAGAAAGTCATGCAATCTCTGGCTTCCTCTATAGATATATGTGCAGGTGTGAAGACCGGATGACCACACATGGCAGGGTAAGAGAATGGAACAGTGAATAGTGGGTCTACTAAGTCCCAAGTGACATGGCAGGCTCCCTACTTTATTCACATCTCCCATTTCATCCTGACAGCAGCTGAGGAAACCGATACCCTCAACATCTCCAGCAGGGCCAAAAGGGCCAACAGGTTGCGAGGACTGGCTCGCTTCCATTTAGCTCACTCATTTCTGGCCGTAATTGGTACCAGGATATGCAGGTAGGTCCCTGTGCCGGCTGTTCAAAAATCAGAAAGATCACAGGACGGCCCCAACATTCAAGACGAAACTGAGCACAGAGAGGTAACTCACTTGTCCTAAGTCACAGAGTCAAGAAGACATGGATATGAGACCTGAACTTGAATCTAACTCTAGGCAAAAGCCATCTTGTTCATCTTCAGGAGTGGGCTCCTTGAAGGGCTCAATCAGTCAAAATGCCCTGCAGCCCGGGAAACCAAATCTGACAGTAGCAAAACTGCCATCTTCCCACACTGAATGGGCTGGGAGAGCCACCAGCCTCTTTATGATGTAAGCTCAAGGGCCCAGGAGAGAGGTTGTTGGCCAGAGACCAGCCAGCAGTGAGGCAGTTACATCATCCCTGCTGAACACATTCCCTAAGAATACAGGCTGCCTTATGGCTGGCCCTAACTGGTGTCTTTTCTGAGCACAGAGCCAGCAATTTATTCCCAACACTCTGGAAAGCACAACAACAAAAAAAAAAAAAAACAGCTCTCTGCAAAACACAGCCTGGTTACGGGAGAGCAAGACAGCCCAGCGACAGAAGCTGCTAATTTCCCCAAGCAACCCAAAGACTGGAATGCCAAGCCATACTAGGCTGGCAGGGGGAAAATACAGCTCTGAGAATATCTGGCACACAGAAGCAGAAGGATGGATGCCTAGTGTCATCGGCTCTGGGTGGCACCTCCTGCACCCACAATCTGGGCCCCTTTGTAGAGCAGTGCACAGGGAGGGAGGGGCCTTAACCAACAATTATTCTTTAAACATCCAACGGGAAAAGCCGAACGCGTTTAAAGTTCGCCCGAATGAAATCCAAATAATTTGGGAAGTGGAACATAGGTTCGGCTTTATCTCTGCTGGCCCTTTTGAGCAGAATGTGTCCCGTGGCAGCACTGAAAGGCACTCCCTCCCTACACTGGCAGATGCTATTTGTGTCCCAGTTCTCCAATCTACATGTTTACACACCCCTGGTTCAGCTTCGACCTCCAAATAGGATCAGAGCGACACGGCTCCACCTCTCTTCTCTCTACCCAACCTCTATGCACTCATTCTAAGTCAGAGGTTCCCAGACCTCTCGGCGGCATCTCCTGCTGACTGTAGAATACTACAGGAACTCCCCACCGCTTCTAGCCTCCAGAAACACTATCGCCCGGCCTTCCAAAGCTCTGAAAACAACTTGGGCTGTACTGGAACATGGCTTCTCTGCCCACGGCTGCTTCTCCTAAGGGTTCTGAAGGGAGCTACGTCCCTTCTCTGCAGGGGACGCAAACCTGCGGCGGCTTCTCCCGACTGGGTGAGTCGCCTGCTTCTGACCGCCATAGCGGCGCGGAAAACGCCCCAGGTTCAGAGGCAGGCGCGTGCGGTCTTTTGTCGGTAGTGCTGGGAACTGAAGGCAGAAACCAGAGCACCGCACACGCTGGGCAAGCTCTCGCTAACGCCCTTCCCTCTGCCAATGAGGTACCGGGACCTGTCACTGGACACTTGCTGTACCCCGGCACCGTGCAACGCCTGCGTCCTCTCATTCCACGCCCACCGCAGCCCCGGAAGGCCGCCGCGTCCCTCCTCACAGACCCGGAGACTGAGACTCCTGAGGCGGAGCGACTCAGGCAAGGTCACTACGCCGTGAGCCCAAAGCCAGGTCCGCCTCCCCTCCCAGCTGCGGGCCGCGCGCGGTGCCTGCCCCCGGGGCCACCGGGGGCGCGTGTGCAGTCTCACCCGGGAACGAGTGCTGGGGCCGGCCGCAAATAGCAGCAGCGGCCGCGGGGACGGAGCCGAGGGCCTGGCCAGCGACAACGCCCACAGGGACCTGTCCTCCCGCCTGCTCCGCACTCACCCGCCGCTGCCCGCCAGAGAAGCGAACGCCGCCGGAGCACGGCCCCCGTACGGCCCCGCCGCTCCCGCCGGCTCCGGGGACCGAGACCAGGACCCGAGCCAGCGGCGGCCCGGAAGCACTCAGCCCGGAGGTGACGCTACGGAGGCGGGCTCTGCGAGAGGCTGGGTCGCGGCTGCGCGCTGAGCCTAGGAAGGACCGGCGGAAACCTGTGGCCAGCAGATGAACGCGAGGAACGGAGAGCGGAGAGGAGGCGGCGGGAGACGGGGTGGGGAGCACTTCTCCGCAGAACCCGACTTCGCCCCTTCGGGACTGTCGAGGAGGCACAAGCGGAATCCGGAAGCAAATGAGCTGGAAGTGACGCGCAGCGCTTTGCCCGCAAACGCTGGTTAACCGGGTTGTCATGGAAACGGGTACTAGCGCGGGGAGGATTGGTTTTTCCACCTGGCCGGCTTTCCCCTGGTCAGGACAGTGCTTGAGAGCCCGGACTGACGTCGAGACCCGCGATCGCGACAAAACCGCTGGGGATAGAGACAAAGCGTAGGCGGAGGTCACGTGAGACTGGAGAGCGGACCTTGAGTGTTAACTACAGGCGACCGAAGTTGATGATGCAGATGGGGGGTGGGGGGAAATAGGGGACTCAGGAGTAGGCTCCGCGTTTAGGAACACTTGTCACTTTCAGAGGACCCAGGTTCGATTCCCAGAACCCGTTCAAAGGTCCCAGGTTCGATTCCCAGAACCCGCGTGGAGGCTCACAACCATCGATAACAGTTCTAGGGAATCTGATGCCCTCTCTGACCTCCACGGGTACCAGTCACGCACGTGGTGCACATACATAAATGCAGGCAACACATAACGTAAAATAAAAATAAATCACTACATAGGGAAACTGTCTCAAGTGATAATAATCCATTATTCCCATTAATCCATAGATTGAACCTCACTAATCCCAACTATTCCGAAGGCTGGGTCAGGAGGAGTGTGAGTTTAAGGCTAACATGAATAGTTTAGCGAGCTCCTGTCAATAATAAAATAATAATAATAATAATAATAATAATAATAATAATAATAATAATAATAAAGGCTGGGGCTGTAGCAGGCCTAGAACCCTTGCCTAGCCCATGCGTACTTCCTGGGTTCAGTTCTCAACAATGAAAAAGGGTGAGGAGACTCCCAGTGTTGACTTAACTGATTACTGGCAGAAGCATGGCCTTGAACAAGCCACTTAACCTCTCTGAGCCTCATCATAATACCTTTTAAAAGCAGTAATAATATCAATATCAGCTGCCTAGTGAGCTGTAGTCAGAATGAACTATTACATTGAAACTACTTAGTACCTAGCACAGACTAAGGACCTAAAGGAGTTGTTTTGAGACAGGTAGTCCTGGCTAGTCTAGAGCTTACTATGTATTCTGGCCTGGAACTCACTTGTAACCTGTGGAAAGCTTTCCTAAGGACACTGGCTACCTCGTGGAGTTCAGCCCGCCTCTGTCTCCTGAATGAAGCTGGCTTCTGTTCTGTAACCATGGAAAACAGAGGGGCAAAAGCAGTCCACCCATTTCCCTTTGAGACCTGCTGTCTACAGTGGCTTATGTCCTAACAGCTTGCCACTTGACTTTTCATAGGTTTCTCTAACTCCTGTTTGTCACATTGACCAGGAGCTCCCTGAGAGATAACTTCGGGGGGCTGTGCTGGAGAATAGCTCAGCCTTTAAGGGATGCTGCTCAAGGACCTGGGTTCAGTTCCCCAGAACCACATGCCAGCCACAGGAAATTAGACACCCTCTTCTGGCCTCCAAGAGGGCACTGCACACATGTGGTGGACTACTTTTGCCCCTCTGGTTTCCATGGTTACAGAACAGAAGCCAGCTTCATTCAGGAGACAGAGGCGGGCTGAGCTCCACGAGGTAGCCAGTGTCCTTATATATTCAGGCAAAAAGAAAAAATTATCATTTTTTTAAGCCGGGCAGTGGTGGCGCATGCCTTTAATTCCAGCACTTGGGAGGCAGAGGCAGGCGAATCTCTCTGAGTTCGAGACCAGCCTGGTCTACAAGAGCTAGTTCCAGGACAGGCTCCAAAGCCACCAAGAAACCCTGTCTCAAAAAAATATATATTTTAACTTACGAGAGAGAGAGAGATGATTTGCTGCAGAATCCCTAGAGTTTGCCAAGTGCCAGATACATGAATTAGGCATAGAACATCATTTTTGACTGGCTGGAATTTTTGTTTTCTCAAGACAGTCTCCATGTGTAACCTTGACTGTCCTGGAACTCACTATGTAGACCAGGCTGGCCTCGAACTAACAGATCCACCTGCCTCTGCCTCTTGAGTGCTGAGATTAAAGGTGTGCGCCCCATACCTTGTTTGTTCACCCCTCTGGCCTCTCCACACCCTGCTGCCTGGTAATGGATAATGAATGCCCTTCCCTGTCTTGCTTTCTTCCTGGCTTCTTCTGATTTCTCCAGCTAAAAGATCCAGAGCACTTCTCTTCTGGCTTCCCACAACAGTCTTTCGGAATTGTATCTCAGCACTCAGGCCACAGATGTATCCAGCCTGCTGTCTGCACCAGGACCCACATCCCTTTTCACCTGTGCTCCCCAGGAGCTCTGTGCGTGTCTGATCAGGAGCCATCCAACTGGTGTTCCCTGGTTGTACGAGTCACTCTTCGAACCAGGGTGACACCAGGAAAATAAATCCAGTAAGGTTTGTCAGAAAGCTTGATGTAACTCCACGCATAAGTTTAGGTTAGAAATGTGCACTGCTTTTTCAGATGATCCAACTTCGGTTTGTAGCTCCCACATCAGGCTCTTCACAACCATAACTCCAACTCCAGGGGATCCAACTCTTTCTTCTGGCTTTACCTCTTGAGAGCACCTGCAGACACAGACATATAATTAAAAAAATAAATCTTTTCCAGCCAGGAGTGGTGGTGCATGCCTATAGTCTCTCAGAACTCGGGAGATAGAGGCAGGAGAATCAGGAGCTCAAGGCTGTCCTTGCCTAATAGTAGGTTGGGGCCAGCCTGAGCTACATGAGACTGTCTCAATTCCCCAAATAAAGAAAGGAAGTAAAAGCCCTCTCAGCAAGTGTGACAAGCTTGCATTTTCACATGAGGCTTCGAGAAAGTCCCTTCCACCTCTGTGGTTCTGTGACAGCCAAGAGGGAAGCCCTAGTGATGGAAACATGTGACATTTCCTGTTAGAAAAGACCCAAGGTCTCAAGAGAGGCACATTTCTCATCCTTGACACAAATGAAGACTTGGGACTTCTGTGCTTAGTATTCAGACTTCATTACATAATGATTAGCAGGTTACATAATGATCATGTGACAACCGTCAGGCACCCTCACTTTTTAGGAGCCAACACTCTACCTACCTCTTTCTATTTTTTATGATTTTTTTTTTCTGTAAATCACAAAAGTAGCAGGAGTCCAACAGTACAGAAGCACACAGAATGAAAACCAAAAGAGGAGCTACCCTGTGACCCAGGAGTGGGCTTTCTTGGCCTCTGAGAGAGAAACTCAAGCACAGGAAGCTGTATGATTACAGTGGCAGGCAAAGGAGGTGGGTTCCGCACAGCAGCAGGTGAGTGGTGTATCTGCCTAACCAACCTGCACCTGCAGAGGATAATGGACCTCTACGATGCCTCAAAACAGTGCAAGGAAAAGACACTGCGCAGCAAAAACAAAACAAGCATCAGCCAGCTTTACTGAGTTTAGGTTCATGTAAATATCAAAGCCAACCAGAGACGGGAATATAGGCCAGATGCCTGTTTTCCCTGTCGTTCCAGTCCCGGCACTGAGGTCAAGGCAGAAGAATGAATGTGAGTTCAATACCAACCTGAGACCTAAGCAGTGAAAAGTGGTCTGGTTGGGGTAGAGGAGGCGCTCCACAGTTAAGAACCCTTGCTGTTCTTCCAGAGGATCAAAGTACGATTCTCAGCACCCACACTACGAAGTCCACAATCGCCTATAGCTCCAGCTCTGGGGGATCTGACGCCCCGCTGCACATAAAAAATCTCGGACAGGTGGTGTGGTACTTGCCTTTAATCCCAGCACTCAGGAGGTAGAGGCGGGCGGATCTCTGTGAGTTTGAGCCCAGCCTGGTCTACAGAGGGAGTTCCAGAACAACCAGGGCTACACAGAGAAACCCTGTCTCAGCCGGGCGATGGTGGCGCACGCCTTTAATCCCAGCACTCGGGAGGCAGAGGCAGGCGGATCTCTGTGAGTTCGAGACCAGCCTGGTCTACAAGAGCTAGTTCCAGGACAGGCTCCAAAGCCACAGAGAAACCCTGTCTCGAAAAACCAAAAAAACCAAAAAAACCAAAAAAAAAAAAAAAAAAAAAAAAAAAACCCTGTCTCAAAAAACAAGCAAAGACAATTTGCTTTAAGTTATTTTATGTGCATGGGTATTTTGCCTGCATGTTTATCTGTGTACCACGTGGATGCCTGGTGCCCACAGAAGCCAGAGAGTTCAGGGCGATCAGATCATCTAGAACTAGAGTTACAGACGGTTGTGAACTTCCGAGTGGGTGCCGGGAGTTGAACCTGAGTTCTTTTTTTTTTTTTTTTTTTTTTTTTTGGTTTTTCGAGACAGGGTTTCTCTGTGGTTTTTGGAGCCTGTCCTGGAACTAGCTCTTGTAGACCAGGCTGGTCTCGAACTCACAGAGATCCGCCTGCCTCTGCCTCCCGAGTGCTGGGATTAAAGGCGTGCGCCACCACCGCCCGGCTGAACCTGAGTTCTTTGAAAGGGCGAACAGCATGCTTCATGTTGTTGCAGAGCACTTGCCTCACAGCACGAGGCTTTAGGTTCAGCCCCTGGGACTCAAGTAATAAAGTTTTTTGTTGGGTTTTGAGCTTATGCACAGGTCTGGCCTTCCTTTCAGCTGGAGGGAAGAAAGCAGTCAGGCAAGAAAGATCCAGGAGATGAGACCCCAGCTGCTGGCAACCACAGAACAAGAACAAGTACTAGAACCTGGAACGCACTGTGCTGGGCATAGTAGGGATGGCATCTTCCAGAGTGCTAGCTCACAGTGTCTGATGAGCACTAGAGAGCCTGAAGCCTCTGCCTCAGGCTCCTGGCTGTCAGCTTCCGGATGACCACAGCACCCACAGCATGCAGCTGACTCCCTCAAGCTCTCCTCTGACCTCCACACATGCTGTGGTATGCAGCGACGCCCCCCTCCACCCACAAACACAATAACTAAATGTAAAAACAAAAAGGTCGGCCGGGCGGTGGTGGCGCACGCCTTTAATCCCAGCACTTGGGAGGCAGAGGCAGGTGAATCTCTGTGAGTTCGAGACCAGCCTGGTCTACAAGAGCTAGTTCCAGGACAGGCTCCAAAGCCACAGAGAAACCCTGTCTCGAAAAATCAAAAAAAAAAAAAAAAAAAAAAAAAAAAAGGTCAAGCTAGAAGGTGGTTGCACACACCTGTTACCCCTGCACCTAGGAAGTGGAGGCAGAGTCCTAGGCGACGTATCATGTTTTAGGCGAGTAAGAGCTGCTACCAACCAACCCCCAGTAATGACAGGTGTTGCTGAGTGCTTAGTGCTCAGTTCTCGCCTTCTGCCACCATGACCCTGGGGATCCAACTGAGGTCATCAAGCACCTAACACACCTTGCCAACCTTCCATCTGTCTTTATCCCCATCCCTACAAAAGAGCTGAGAGCCACAACACTACACCCACTTCTCCTTACAGTCTTTTTTTTTCCTTCAGAAGTTTTTTGTTTGTTTTGGTTTTTTGTTTGGTTGGTTTTGGTTTTTCAAGACGGGGTTTCTCTGTGTAACAGTCCTAACACTCCAGAACTCGCTCTGGAGTCCAGGCTGGCCTTGAACTTTCAGAGCTGTGCCTGGCCTGCCTCTGCCTCCTGAGTGCTACGATTAAAGGCAAGGTGTGTGCCACTGCCTGGCTCCTTGAGAGTTTTGCACTGTAACGCAGGCTGAGTACTCACTATGTAGCACCATGCCGTCCCTGAACTCAAGGCATTTCAGCCTGCCTGCATTGTAGATGTGGGTCCTGAAAGCTGACTACTGTTCCTTTTGATTGAATGAAACATCTCTGGATCATCTTTCAAGGACCCTCCCTCTGGATGATAAGCTTTTTGTTGCTGTTTTTTTTTTTTTTTTTTTTTTTTTTTTTTTGGTTTTTTTGAGACAGGGTTTCTCTGTGGCTTTGGAGCCTGTCCTGGAACTAGCTCTGTAGACCAGGCTGGTCTCGAACTCACAGAGATCCGCCTGCCTCTGCCTCCCGAGTGCTGGGATTAAATGTTGCTGTTGTTTTTTGAAGATTTATTTTTTTAAGAATTTTAATTTATGCCGGGCGGTGGTGGCGCACGCCTTTAATCCCAGCACTCGGGAGGCAGAGGCAGGCGGATCTCTGTGAGTTCGAGACCAGCCTGGTCTATAAGAGTTAGTTCCAGGACAGGCTCCAAAACCACAGAGAAACCCTGTCTCGAAAAACCAAAAAAAAAAAAAAAAAAGAATTTTAATTTATTCATTTTGTGTTTGCAAGTGTGTATGTGTACTATGTATGTGCTTGGTGCCCCTGGAAGTCAGAGGGAGCATTGGATCCCTTGGAACTGGAGTTATGGACAGTTGTAAGCCAACATGTGGGTGCTGGGAATTGAACTTGGATCCTTTGCAAGAGCAGTAAGTTCTCTTCTAAGTTATCTCTCCAGCCCCTAATTTTTTAAAGATTTATTTATTTTAATTTATATGGATAGGTGTTTTGCCCTCATGTATTCTGTGTGCCACATTTGTGTCTGGTGCCCACAAAGGACAGAAGAGGGGTTCCGGTTCCTTGGGGCTGGAGTTGCAGTTGGTTGTGAGCTGCCTGATGTGGGTGCTAAGAACCCAACTTAGATCCTCTGAAAGAGCAGTAGATGCTGAGCTCTCTGCTCAGACTGTTGAGTCTACTTCTAACTGCCTGCTTGTAGGTTGTCTCATGACTGTGAGTGCAATGGAATTTCATTTTTATTTTAATAAATAAAGCATACCTGAGGATCAGAAAAGTAACACAGCCACACTGGCCAGCCTTTCGGATCAGACAACAACAACTCACACCTTTAATCCCAGTAGCCACACTAGCTTGCCATAGTAACCAAGTGGTAGTGGTGCATGCCCTTTATCCCTGAACTAGAGAGAATTATAAAACAGGAGGAGACAGTTCTCACTTAGGCTCAGGCTCATTCTGAGATTCCTGGAGGCAGGATCGCCATTTCAGACTGAGGTTGAGGTAAAAGCCAGTGGCTGACTGTTTTGCTTTTCTGACCTTCAGGTTGAACCCTGATTTCTGTCTCTTGAGTTTTTATTAGTTGTGCTTCCTGTGAGTATATGCTTCAACCTGGATTTCTTAACCTGGATTCACAGTCCCTTTCTCAAGGTTATCTTGATTTGGTTTGCTTTGTCTTCATTTTTTGGAGACAGGTGTCACACACAGCCCAGGCTGGCCTAGAGCTGCTCTGTGGACAAGGCTGACCTTGAACTCCTAACCCAACCTTTCCCTCTGGACAACTGGGATTAGAGGAGTGTCCCACCTTGGTCATGCAGGGTCACTTAACCGGGCAAGTGCTCCACCAACTGAGCCTCTTCTCCAGTCCTCAGAAGGTTATCTTGCCCACTGGATAAGATACCAGGAAGAAAGAACTTCACCTGAGCCTGCCAGGGAATGAGTCCGCAATAGGTGTTACCCTGTGAGGCGTACTGTCCTCGCACAAGCTGAATGTGCTGGAGGCTGAGGAAGCCATCTAGTTCCTGAATTGACTTGGGGGAGGCTATCACCCCAAAGCAGGCACGTGGTGTTCTCTGGTTCTTTCACAACACTTTCTTCCCCTTTTCTCCCTAAATATAACCCTAACTGCCAAGGCTTCAAAGCCTTCATGCCACCCCCAAGTCCAAAGGTAACTAGTGGCTAAGAGCTGTTATTACTGGGGACCTGCCCTTCCAATCCACCTCCAAGGAGACAGAGCTCACACACAAGGTTGGATCTTGATCTCAACTGGGTGCTTCCTAATTGCTCTGAAAACAGTGCCCAGAGGTCAAGTCTTCTACTGTGTACAGTGCAGCTCTTCAAGCGCCAGGCTTCAAAGAACATAAGCATCTTTGCCCTCGTTACATAGCAGTATCATCCCTTGGTAGGAAGAAAGGGGAAGGAGGGGGCTGGAGTCAGGAGTCAGCAGTCAGGAGCTGAACCAGAGTTCAGATCCGTGCACCCTCACCGTGTGTGTGTGTGGGGGGAGGGGAACGACTCAAAACAGCCAGGAATTCCAGCTCCAGGTAACAGAACACCTCTTGGTCTCTGTTGGCACCTGCACACACAGGTGCATAAATACACATATATGAATAAAACCTTTTTTTGTGTATTTTTTTTTGTTTGTTTTTTGTTTTTCAAGACAGGGTTTCTCTGTGGCTTTGGAGCCTGTCCTGGAACTAGCTCTTGTAGACCAGGCTGGTCTCGAACTCACAGAGATCCGCTGCCTCTGCCTCCCGAGTGCTGGGATTAAAGGCGTGCGCCACCATCGCCTGGCGAATAAAACCTTTTTTAAAAAGGAAGGCAATCAGGCAATCAGGCACAAGTACAGTAAACTCTGGGCCCAAAGGCCTACATTCAGAGCGCCACTCTGCCTCTGTGTGACCTTGGACAAGCTATGTAGCCACTCTGGGCCTCCATTTCCCTGTCAGTAAAGTGGGACTGACTGTTTCCCAAGACTAGAGATCTAGTTTGTGATTCTTCATGAGCCAGGTACCTTTTTTCCCCCAAAGTTGGGGCTCAAGCCCAGGGCCTCATGCATGCTCAACTACACACATCCCAGGGCCTCATGCATGCTCAACTACACACATCCTGTCACACCCAGGGCCTCATGCATGGTAAACTATAGCGTCACAATGAAGCACAACTTTCTTTTTTTTTTTATTATTTATTTATTATGTATACAACAATATCCTTTCTGCATGACTGCCAGAAGAGGGCGCCAGACCTCATTACAGATGGTTGTGAGCCACCATGTGGTTGCTGGGAACTGAACTCAGGAACTCTGGAAGAGCAGGCAATGCTCTTAACCTCTGAGCCATCTCTCCAGCCCTGAAGCACAACTTTCTAGAACCTTTTTTATTGGTTTGGTTTTTGAGACAGGCTGCCTAAATCCTAAAGCTCCTCCTGCCTCAGCCTCCCAGAAAGTTTTGAGATTTATAAGTGAGTACTATCATATATCCTAGGCCAGTTTCAAGCTTACTGTCAAGTCCAGGATAACTTTCACCTGGTCCTCCTGCCTTCACAAATGCTGGGGATTATGAGTGTGAGCTATCACACCTGGCATATTCAGGATGGAACGCAGGGCCCAGGGTGCATGCAAGAACTACACCTGCTTGGTCCCGCCCCAGCCCTAGACACAGTTGTTGGAAATTAATCACTGCCAGTACCCTACATCTGCCAGAACTCTTTTTAAATAGATTATTTATTTATTTATTCATTATGTATACAGTGTTCTGCCTCCATGTATGCCTGCACGCCAGAAGAGGGCACCAGATCTCATTATAGATGGTTGTGACCCACCATGTGGTTGCTGGGAATTGAACTCAGGACCTCTGGAAGAGCAGCCAGTGCTCTTAACCTCTGAGCCATCTCTCCAGCCCCTTGCCAGAACTCTTGGCACCTGGAAGTTATTGGCTGGTTGTACACAGTCCAGGGTCTTCCTGTTATACTTCCTTCCAGCCCAAGCCTCTGTCTTTATTTTCCCGTGATGTGCAAACCATAGAGAAAGGGAGACCTGGAAAGACTGAAGGGAAGTAGTGTCCAGCTATAGGCCAGGTGAGTATGTGACATACCCATGTACCTCCTTAGAAGAAATCCTGCCTCCTCGTTTCCAGTCAGGAAAAATCTTAAGAAATCTGATAAAAATCATCTGGCTACCCCTGGTGGTGTCGTCTATATCTCCAACTACTTGGTAGGTTGAGGCAGGAGGTTGGAAAGTTCAAAGCTCGCCTTGGAAAGTTGGTGAGTTGGTTAAGGTCAAGGGTAACAATACACATTCACGGTGCGAGTACTTGTGGGCTTGGAGTGGCTGTGTCGTCTGGGGAAAACCTACCTTCACCGGGCCGCCACAGCACACCTGCACGGCTGCGGCTTTCAACCCCGCCCACCTCCCCGGCCCGCCCACCTCCCCGGCCCGCCCCTCGCGCGTGCGCAGATGCCGACAGCCCCGCCCCCCGGCGGTTCTTTCTCTCGCCGAGCGGCGCTCCTCAGCAGCAAGATGGCGGCGGCGCAGCAGGGAGCCCACGATGGAGCCGCGCAGTCGGCGACGCCCGCGTCCGATACTGACCCCCTCAGCCGCTTCACGTGTCCGGTGTGCCTGGAAGTGTTCGAGAAGCCGATGCAGGTGCCCTGCGGACACGTGTAAGTGGCGGGCGCCGGGCGGGACGGGACGGGGCGGCCGGTCGGTGCCCTCGAGCATCGGCGTCGCGCCCCACCCGCCGCGGACCGTGCGGCCGAAGTGTGCGCGTGACCGCCGGGCTGTCAAGCGGGGCCCCCGCCGGGCGGCCAGAATTGACAGCGGGCACCGGGCGAGCCCCGAACGGAGGGGAAGCGTCGGGGGGCTTGGCCTTAGCCGCGGCCCGGAGGCGGGACGCTCACAGGGGCGCGCTTCGTTCGGGCCGTAGCAAAGCCCGCGTGGTCCGGAGCCCCGTGTTGCTGTCCGGGCTGTGTCAGCCGGTTCAGGAGCTGAGCGCGGGCCGCCTGGGCTGCCCTCGGGGCTGGGACCGTACAGCGGGGTTTCAATTCCACCCTGGCACATTGACACATCCCTCAGCTGCAGGGACTGGGGACACGTCACCACCTGCTTCATTTTCTCCGTGGCCCCGCTCACCGATTGTTACCTAGGGTTGGTCCTGGCGACCCCCGCAACGCCGGCACCCTTTGGGCCCCACAGGCGTTCCCACTGCTGTCCTGTGCGGGCCAGCCTTTCCCAGGTGAATAAACTTTGAAGATTGGCATGAGGCCACCTCACCTGCCCGGCTGTCCCCAGGTGGCTCTCCAAGTCTGGTTTAGCCCAGACCCGCTGCCCGCGCGGAGCCAGGCCAGCCTTCCCAGCGCCAGGAGCCCTGAGCTCCTTCCAGCTGTAGTTGAGGTGTAGGTGACCTGGTCCCATCCCCTCCCCACCAGTGTTCGCGCTTCGGCCTGGCATAGATGACCTCTCTCCCTGCTCTCCTGTGGAGGCTTTGCTTGCTTTTCAGTACCCAGAGCACCATGTAGGGACCACAAGAACAGGGGTGCCATGCCTCCCCCCTTAATGTAATCCTTTGCTCAGCACTGTAGGTGTCCCCTAGACCCCTCGCAGTCAACTGGAGTGTCTGTCTGCATGCCCTCTGTGTGCTGGCTTCGGGGTACAGTAAGAAGGCGATTTGACACTAAGGTTGACAGCCCAGGAAGATGATAGTAGGTAGTGGCCGGTGAGATGGCTCAGAAGGTGAAAGCGTTTGTGACCAAACCTGATGACAGTTCACTCCTGGGGAGCCACATGGTAGAAATGACTCCTAAAAGTGGCATACACATTTGCACTCGCGTGCATACATGATACACACACACACACAACATTTTAAAAAAGTGCTAATGATGAAGCTGTGGTGTAGGTCGCATGCAGTTGGAAAGCATTGCAAGAGTGGTGTGCAGCTGTTAACTTTGCGAACAAACTTAACCAGATTGAAAAGCAGCCAAATTTGAGGCTTCCTTGACTTTTTCCTAGGTCAGAGGTCAAGGAGCTGAGTACCAGCCACAGGTACTAAGCAGTTTGGTGTTGCCCGAAGTCAGACACACCTTGAGAGAGCCTTCTCCAAGTGCTCTCTGCTCTGCCTAGTTGATTGTTCCACTGTGGTCGGGACCTTTGCTTTTTATGAAACTCGGATCCAACCCTGAGTGACTACATCCTCTATGGTCTGGGTGGAGTGCAGATAGCTAGAGCTAAAGAAACAGCCCCATTACTAGGAACTAGAAACTGAAAGCTCAGGGCACAGGCAGCTTAGAAGCTGCTTCCTTGTCAGGGTATATCAGGGTATGACTCAGGCACTCAGGCATACCCAAGGCTGGTGAGCTTGTGATAGGCCATTAAATAAGCTGCTTTATCTGCATGCTGGGTAGGCTTCCTCTGTTGTCTGGAGTTACTCTTTGGGTGGGCTTTTGCAAAGGCCCTGCCTTCCTTGCCTTTTCTCTGTATGATCTGCCACATCACTGTCCCAAAGGTCTTCTTGTCTACTCTTAACACTTTCCGTCATGTTTGGTGTCATCTCTGTGACACTCTTTGTCCAGGTCTTTGTGACCTGCAGTTCAGTGTCACCTCCTCAGAGGCACTTCCTGTGGTGTTATCCTTATTCTCCATCACCGTAAGAAGTGACTGTGGTTTCTTCAATTTAAAAGTATAACATTGTGGTCAGTGTCTTTAATCCCAGCATTCAGGAGGCAGAGACAGGCAGCTCTCTGTGAGTTCAAGGCCAGCCTAGTCTACAAATCAAGTTCCAGGACAGCCAGGATTGTTACACAGAGAAATGCTGTCTCAAAACAAAATTTATGTGTACATGTGTGTATCATCATAAAGACTCACCACTCTGCCCTCAGGTAAATGACTAGGACACCCAGTCTATACTAGAATTTTGCCTAACAAATGATAAAGATTTCTTAAAAGAAATAAAAAACGGATCAGCTGTGCTTTAAATTCATATCCTGGGCTCTTCATCAGATTTTGTCAATGGAACTGCACAATGTGTCAGTGGCTGAGTAGTGTGGTGCCCTGGCCTTCAAAGCCATTCTTCCTGTGTTTCTCCTCAGCATCACCCTTGCTCTTCTCTTCTTCCAACTCAGTGAGCCAGCAGGTGCTGCCTCTGCCTCACAGTGTGCTTCTGTGACTGCCCGAGTCACTCGTTAGGTTTGCACTGTCTTCTTCGTCAGTCTTCACATTCAGAAAGTGTGCTGCTGTCTGCAGTGCACCAGAACCAATTTCCTGAAACTTGGATTTGATGTTAGTATCTTGCTTTAAACCTTTGACCTGTTTTTGAGAAAAACTTTTGCCTCCCAAGTATTGGAATTAAAGGTATGCACTACCACCACCTTTCGAGAAACACTTTAGAATTTGGTTTCCTGAGTACTTAGAGAATTTTCATCCTGAACACTCCCTCTCCCCAATATCCTCTTTTCATTGTTTAGTTTGCCTGCCTGTGAGTAAAGTTCCCTTGACCCTTTTGAATTTGGGATTGATATTTGTTTGCTTTGTTTTTTGAGGCAGGGTCCCTCCCTCTGTGTAGCCCTGGCAGTCCTGGAACTTGCTATATAAACCAGGTTGGCCTCGAACTCAGAGCCTCCTACCTCTGCCGCCCGAGTGCTAGGACTGAAAAAAATTTTTCTTTTTCTTCCCCTACACCATGCATAGACTGAAAAACAATTTTTGGCTTGAGGTCATAGAGTATTCTTCCTTTGTCTATTGCAGGTTTTTTGTTGTTGTTGTTGTTTGTTTTTTCGGTTTTTCGAGGCAGGGTTTCTCTGTAGCTTTGGAGCCTATCCTGGAACTAGCTCTTGTAGACCAGGCTGGTCTCAAACTCACAGAGATCTGCCTGCCTCTGCCTCCTGAGGATTAAAGGCATGCACCACTAACACCAGCGGTCTATTGCAATTTTTTTAAGGCTGATCCAGAGGCTGCCTCTGAGGTCTGATGGGCCCCATTCTTGGGTTATAATTAGCTCTCCTGAGTTTGTGTGTACCCGTGCTTTGCGTTCACCTCTGAGAGTTAGCAGTTCCACATACTGTATCACACATGCATGACACCCAGCTAAGTGTTTGCTATTAATGGGCCGTTCTCCAGCAATACTCCAGGTGGGTATGATGTCTTCAGTTTCACACAGAAGCAAATGGGGTCAGGAAACCCCACCAAGACTCCCTAGTGACAGGAACTAAGCTTTGAAGGCTCAAGCATAATAAGCATAATTCCTTTTTCTACATAGTGTAGAGTGTGTGTGCAGTTTTTTTCTGTCCTGAAAGCACTTAGTATTTTATTTGAATGAGTAGGAAGTAGGCTGTTCAAATCCATTATTCATTGGTGTCTTTTAAAGAGTTGATCCACTTTTGTTGTCTTGTCTCTTTGCATGACAGGTTCTCTGTATGTCTTGTTCTAGCTTTTGCTCTGCATGCCTGCAGGAATGTCTGAAGCCGAAGAAACCTGTCTGTGGGGTGTGTCGCAGCGCTCTGGCACCTGGCGTCCGAGCTGTGGAGCTCGAGCGACAGATCGAGAGCACAGAGACTTCTTGCCATGGCTGCCGTAAGAATGTATGTGGACATACGTGGAGAGTCCTTGTCTTTCAGTGATGAGATGGTAAAACGGTACAAATGTCTAAAGTTAGAGCCGAGGAGTGACTAACAGCGCAAATGCATGCCTGCTGTTTGTGGTGGTCGCTGTGCTGCTGGGCTGGGTTTTTTTTTCCCCCCATGACCTTGCTGGGTTTTTTCCACCCATGACCTTGCTGGGTTGTTTTTTTTTCCCCATGAGTTGATTTAGTTTAGCAATTTATACATTTTACCTTTGAAATCTATAGGAATAAACCCCACCCTCATAAAAGACCCATCTTCAGCTGGGGAGTGGTAACCACTTCTACTCTCAGGACTTGGGGACAGAAGCAGCGAAGTCAGGAGTCCTAAACCAGCTTGGGTTACCGAAGACCTATGTGAGAAAGTGTTAACTCTCTTGTTTGCTTTCTATTTTAATAGGATATAAGGGTATTTCATTATTTTTAAAAAATATAAAATGAAATTAGTGGCTCAAAACATCTGGTGCTGTAGGTATAATTCAGTAGAGTACTTACTAGCGTGCAAGAAGCCCTAGGTTCCATCCCAGCATTCTGTGTGGTAATAGGAGGATCTGAAATTCAGAGCCAACCTGGTATACATGAGACTGCTTCAAAAAAAGAAAAAAATCATCACTAGAGTTATAAATGTACTGAATCCGTTTTAACCCTCGAAAGACTTCTGAGTCGATGTGAGGTGGAGCGCGCACCAGCAGTGTCTACCTACCAGTGGAATGTGGTCGTGCTGTGCATTTTCTCAGGGACATATCACTGTGCCCTGTGCTTGCACTAATCACTACTGCTGGGAGCACAGATAACTTGTACTTTATCTTCCTTGTTGGTTTTTAAGTCATACAATTTTTTATTCTAGACAGTAAAATAAATAAATAAAACACCACTGTGTGTTCCATCATAGATCCCTTCTTGAAAGGGGGGTCAGTTTGCTATGTGGTGGTGTACACTGGTGATCCTGGCACCGAGAAGAGTTTTACATTTATTTATTTTTTTTTAAATATTTTATTTATTTATTATGTATACAATATTTTGTCTGTGTGTATATCTGTAGGCCAGAAGAGGGCACCAGACCTCATTACAGATGGTTGTGAGCCACCATGTGGTTGCTGGGAATTGAACTCAGGACCTTTGGAAGAGCAGGCAATGCTCTTAACCACTGAGCCATCTCTCCAGCCCCAGAGTTTTACATTTAAAAAGCTGCTCAGCACTTTGTACCCTTTAGGCAGACATCAGTGTAAATGTGTACAAACACACAGGGTACACCCTTGCTTCTTTCATCTTTTTCTATTTGAAATTCTTGTTTTACTAACTAGATAGCTTTGTATGTCATCTTGTTATTTTAGTTTTTCTTTTTTAGGCAAGGTTTCACTATGTAATCCTGGCTAGCTCAGAACTTACTAAACTCAGAGTTCCATCTGCCTCTGCCTCTTAAGTGCTACAAAATTAATAGGCACAAGTCATCACAACCATCTGAATCTCATTATCTTTTGTTTACTCTGACAATCTCAGTGCTAATCCCTGGTTGGCTTATTTGGTTTGTTGCCTTTATTTTTGTTCTTTTTTGTTTTGTTTTTGAGACAGGGTTTCTCTGTGTTGCTTTGGAGTCAGTCCTGGAACTAGCTCTTGTAGACCAGGCTGGCCTCGAACTCACAGAGATCCATCTGCCTCTGCCTCCCAAGTGCGCTGCCACCACCACCAACTGGTTTTGGTTTTTGTTTTTTGGTTTGTTTTTGTCTTTGTTTTGAGATAAGGTTACTCTGTATAGTCCTGATTGTCCTGGAGCTCTTTTGTGTCATAGACAAGGCTGGCCTGAGATTCATGGAGATTCACCGGCCTTTGCCTCCTGAGTGCTGGGATTAAATGTTTACACCACCATGCCCAGGTTGGTGGTTTATTGTTTTCTTTTTTTGTTTTGTTTTTTTATGTATACCATATTCTGTCTGTGTGTATCCCTACAGGCCAGAAGAGGGCACCAGACCTCATTACAGATGGTTGTGAGCCACCATGTGGGTTGCTGGGAATTGAACTCAGGACCTTTGGAAGAGCAGGCAATGCTCTTAACCGCTGAGCCATCTCTCCAGTCCTTTATTGTTTTTTAAAAAGTAAAAACAAAATAAAATAGTCTCATATGACCAAGGTTGGCTTTAAACTGATCTTCTGCCTCTACCTCTAAAGTGCTAGGATTACGAATGTGAGTGATCATACCTAGCAAGCCTCCCTTTTATTTTTTTTAAGATTTATTTTATGTGTATTGGTGTTTTGCCTTCATGTATGTCTGCATGAAGATGCCAGATGTCCTGAAACTGACTATAGACAGCTGCCCATTGGGTGCTGGGAATTGAACCTGGATCCTCTAGAAGAGCTGCCAGAGCTCTTAACCACTGAGCCTTCTCTCCAGCTCTTCTCTTCGTTCTTTTACCCAGGATCTCGTGCAGCCTGGGCTGGTCTCAGACTCAGTATGTAGGGGAATAACCTTGAATTCTGAACTTTGAGCTTTGTAGTGTAGATGGCTATAGAATGGATACAGCTTTTTCCTCCATCTGTTCAGAGGGCTTTAGTTTTGGGTGTACAGGGAGACTCTTATAGGCTCGTTCCCACATTTATTCTCAAGCTCCTGGGTGGACAGTTGAGTCTAAGTGCTCTGGGCCAGCTCCAAGGTTGGCATCTGAGTCAGTGCACTCTGGCCAGTGCCTACAGATCTGGGATCGGAACCCTGTATCCTCACAGTTTCATTTTGAATCTCAACAAACTGACTTCAATCTTTCTTTTCTCATGCACACTCTTCTCCCCTGTGTGCTTTAATTTTTCTCTGTAAGGTTTGTAAAGCTGTGTGTTATTGGCACATGCCTGCAATACCAACCAACACTGGGAAGGTAGAGGCAGGAGTATTCCAAGTTCCGGGTCAGCCTGAACTAGCCTGAACTACATGAGACCCTGTCACAAAGCAAAATAAAAATAGATGGTTGTACGTTAGATGTGCCCCCCAAATCTTTCTCTCCTCCTTTCTCATTTTGCATATTTAAGAGTTCTCACACAAGTGTGTTAGCATGTGTCTCTATTCTTTCCTGGGGAGGCTGAGACAAGAGGATTTCTTCAGGCCAACTTGGGTAATAAATGCAAAACAACAAAGGTACAGTTGGAAGCAGACCAAAATACGATTCATCTCTGTGTAGGTTAAACTAGCCTGGAACTCTTGGTAGTCTTCCTATCTTACCCTCCCAGGGTCTTTGAGATCACAGATGTGCACTATCATGCCTAGGTAAGAGAAATTCAAATGTGTGAGTGTAGGGCCAGTGAGATGACTTAGCAGTTAATGGTGCTTGGTGCCTAATTCTGACACCTGAGGCCTGAGTTCAGGGAGATGGCAATAGCAGAATCTGTAATTCCACAGGAGAATCAGCAGAAGCTTGTGGGACATCCAGCTTGGCTTACATAGTCATGAAAGTCCTTGTCTCAAGGTAGAGGACCAGCACCTTGTGTGTCCTCCACAGAGATCACACACGCACAAAATAGAGTTTAGAATACTTTTTAAAGTATCACTGGATTTGGAAAATGTCAGTAAGCCAAGAGCAGATGGTGAGAGTGACCTCATAGTGGAAGCAGATATAAGCAAGGTGAAACAGCCATCCCGCTATAGAGAAAGGCCGCAGCTGTTTGGTTTCTGCCCACTGGCATAGTCAGGAGTTCTCTGATTGTTAACCCATCGTGTGATCTAGTTCTCCTACCCCTAGTTTGGGATCATTTCTTAATAGTTCCTCACTAACTCTTGGTCCCGCTCTTTATATTCAAGTACATCCTATCTAAGATCCGAGCCCATGTGGCTTCATGTTCCAAATACCAGAATTACATCATGGAAGGTGTGAAGGCTACCACCAAGGATGCGTCCCTTCAGCCAAGGTAATGAATGACTTACTCGTCCCAGAAAGATGTGAGATGCTTGTGTTGGAGGAGGATTTAGGTGTGAAGATATGGGGAATTGGAGAGATGTGATCACTGGTGCTGGCTAAGGATGAGAGGTTCTGGGGTGGGGGATGTCTTCATGTGTTAACTGTGCTGATATCAAAACACTCAATTCTGGCGCGTGATGGTCTTGGTTCTGAAAGGTAGTCCATGCCTCTATATTAATTCTTTCCACTGATGCAATAAATCATATCACGCCGAACTAATAAAACCAAGTTTAATTTGAGCAAAGCAACTCCCAGTGTATGGGAAGGGTGGGTGGGGAGGGTTAGGGGAGAACAGGACTGCTTCTTAAATACCCTGTGGGCATGGTCTTGAGCATCTCAGCGGGAGGAGCCACCTGTGGCAGGCTTTCTGAGGGCAGGGTTTGGAGAGGGAGGAGGGGGAACTGAGGTGGAACTTCCACTCAAACAGGGTCATTGGAGTGGGCAATGGTTGAGATGGTGTGGAATGGTTCTCAGGGTGCTCTTTTGTATCTCACCTCCCAGAAATATCCCAAACCGGTACACCTTTCCTTGTCCGTACTGTCCTGAGAAGAACTTTGATCAGGAAGGACTTGTGGAACACTGCAAACTGTCACACAGCACGGATACCAAGTCTGTGGTAAGAATTACCTTTTCTTTGAGTAGGTAAAAAATCAGACATGCAGAAAATTACTAGATTGTACAATGAAGTCTTAGCCTTCACCTCACAGCAGTTTGCTAAAATGTGCTTAACTGTGTTCTATATATATATGTATGGTTTTGATGAGCCATTTAGGAAGTTACAGATACTATGACCTTTTCCCTCTTAAGTTCTTCAGCATATATCTTAATGTTTTCTTTTTTTTTTTTGATTTTTTTTGAGACAGGGTTTCTCTGTGGTTAATGTTTTTTTTAAAAAATCGCTTAACAACAACAAAGAGTCTCGAGTAGGTTATGCTGGCTTCAAACTCATCTTGTAGCCAGGGGTGATTTTGAATTTTTGATCTTCCTGCTTCACCTTCCAAGTGTCAGGGTTGCACTGAGCCACCATGCCCAGCTCTGGATGTTTTGTTTTTATTTCTTTGTTGTCCTGGTGGTTGAACCCTGCCTTACCTATTATAGGCAAGTGTTCTACCATTAAGCCATGTCACCAGCTCAGAAGCTGTCAAGGTAAGTGTGGTGCTGTCATAAATTGGTAGAGGTGATGCAAGCTCTTGGCCCTATTCAAGATTGGGTGCTCTTATTCATAGACAGTCAGAAGGGAAGTGAGAAAGCAAGTTCTGCCTCCTGATCTAGCTAGGGTCACAGCTATTGGCTCCAGACTTGACCATCCCAGCACCTACCAGGGGTCTGCAATCAGCTCAAGAAGGGGAGGCCAGAGCTGGAGAGATGGCTCAGAGGTTAAGAGCACTGCCTGCTCTTCCAAAGGTCCTGAGTTCAATTCCCAGCAACCACATGGTGGCTCACAACCATCTGTAATGGGGTCTGGTGCCCTCTTCTGGCCTGCAGGTATACATACAGACAGAATATTGTATACATAATAAATATTTAAAAAAAAAGGGGGGCCGGGCGGTGGTGGCGCACGCCTTTAATCCCAGCACTTGGGAGGCAGAGGTAGGCGGATCTCTGTGAGTTCGAGACCAGCCTGGTCTACAAGAGCTAGTTCCAGGACAGGCTCCATAGCCACAGAGAAACCCTGTCTCGAAAAACCAAAAAAAAAAAAAAAAGGGGGGGGGGAGGCCAGCTCCAGCTAAGGATGGTCTTCCAGGTTCCAAAGTGAAAGGTGACCTCTGAAAGGCCTGAAAGTAGGGTGACCAAGCTTAGTTAAGGCAGGGGTATGTTGAACTTGGAGAGCTGAAATGGAGTTGGTGGCTTGGATTCAAGGAGGCAAACTTGAGCTTTTTTTGAGTTTAAAGAAACTGTGTTTGCCTCTTGGACTAAGGAGGAAACTGGGATGGTGTGCAGGTGAGGAAGTCAGCTGCCTGTTGAGTTCAGTGAACAGAGCGGGGAAATCAAGGGGAGAGTCAGGAGCTGGCCACGTGCAGTGTCTGCCCCAGTGCTCCTCCACTCTCATCTGAGCCAGGGCAGCATGCTCTGTCATTGCCCCCAAATCACTCCTATAGCCCAGGCTGGCCTTGAACTCCCTGATCCTCTTTCCTCTCCCTGATCCTCTTTCCTCTCCCTCTTTGGTGCTGGGGTTAGAGGTATATTCTATGTGCCTGCACAGATTGGCTTTTCGTGTGCATACTTTAGGCCTTATCTTTGTCATTCGGGCCTTTACTTTGTTAGCATTAGCATAAAGCTGAATTTTACTTTGTGGGGATCAGTCATTCATCATTTTATGAGCCCGTACCCATTCCCACGTGTTGTTTGAATTGAATAGACAGTATTTTCTGGGTTGCTTCATGTTTATGGGGTAGAGTGACTGGACCTTGTACCTGGGCTTGTCAGTAAAGCTGTCCTAGAAGAAAGGGGGCTGAACAGAGGTCACAGAGGGCCAGGTTTAGCTCAGGCATCAGGTCACAGCACCTTGCTTCCTCCTGGCAGGTTTGTCCCATATGTGCCTCTATGCCTTGGGGAGACCCCAGCTACCGCAGCGCCAACTTCATGGAACATATCCAACGCCGCCACCGCTTTTCCTATGATACTTTTGTGGTGAGTCTTTACCCACCCCAGGGGACAACACTGTTGCTCAATTTTCTGGAAGGGGCAGCAGCCTGGGGCACTATTCGGGCTTAAAGAACTCTCGGTCCCAGAGGGAAGTTGCACAATGTCTCTTCACGGGTGTCAGAGTAGGACTTAAGATGTCCTGGCAGTTTTCCAGCTGTGAGACTTCCTCTTTTCTTTTCCCTACTCTGCCTCCCAATTTTGCCCACTTTTGCTGTGTTTGAGTTCCTTAGAGAACTTAGTTGGTTTACACTCAGGTTGACTGTCCAAGGACAAGGCAGTGAATAGAAATGGCCCACAAACTGACAGGGGTTGCAACTCCAACTACCTGGAAGTGTAAATGTGTCCTTGGAATATGGCTTAGTGGTAGAGCCTTTGCCATGCAAGACATCCTGGGTTCTGTCCCCAGCGATGTAAGACAGTAACACAAAACGGCCTTGCTAGGGGCTGGAGAGATGGCTCAGAGGTTAAGAGCACTGGTTGCTCTTCCAGAGGTCCTGAGTTCAATTCCCAGCAACCACATGGTGGCTCACAACCATCTGTACTGAGATCTGGCTCCCTCCTCTGGCATGCGGGCGTACATCAAGGCAGAATATTGTATACATAATAAATAAATAAATCTTTAAAAAAAAAAAAAAACAAAAAAAAAACGGCCTTGCTAGAGTGGCAGCATTGAAGAGCACATGCTGCTCTTGAAGAGGGCCCAGCACACCTTTAACTCCAGCTCTAGAGATCTAGCACCCTCTTCTGGATTCTGCTGATACCTGCACACGTGACATTCTCCCTCCCCCCCCCCCCCCCGCCACCCTCCACACACGTATACACATAAATACATTAATGAAAATAAATCTAACCAGGGATGGCAGTACACACCTTTAATCCCAGCACTTGGGAGGCAGAGGCTGGTGGATCTCTTGAGTTTGAGGCCAGCCTGGTCTACACTTTTGTATGTGTTTTGGATTTTTTTTTTTTTTTTTTTTTTTTTTTGGTTTTTCGAGACAGGGTTTCTCTGTGGTTTTGGAGCCTGTCCTGGAACTAGCTCTTTTTAGACCAGGCTGGTCTCGAACTCACAGAGATCCGCCTGCCTCTGCCTCCCAAGTGCTGGGATTAAAGGCGTGCGCCACCACCGCCCGGCCTCTGTAGCTTTGGAGCCTGTCCTGGAACTAGCTCTTTTTAGACCAGTCTGGTCTCGAACTCACAGAGATCCACCTGCCTCTGCCTCCCCAGTGCTGGGATTAAAGGTATATACCACCACCACCTGGCAAAAGGCAGTTACACCTTAACTTATTGGCACACTCTTGTTTTCCCAGCACTTGGTAATTGGGGGCAGAAGGATCAGGAATTCAAGACCAGACTACATGAGACTTGTTTCAGAGGGGAAAAAAAGCCAAATGTAGTGGCACATTCCTTTAATCCCAACACTTGGGAGGCAGAGGCCTCTCTGATTTCGAGGCCAGCCTGGTCTACAAAGGGAGTTCCAGGACAGCTAGGACTGTTACATGAAGAAACCTTGTCTCAAAAACAAAGAACAGGCCGGGCGGTGGTGGCGCACGCCTTTAATCCCAGCACTTGGGAGGCAGAGGCAGGCGGATCTCTGTGAGTTCGAGACCAGCCTGGTCTACAGAGCTAGTTCCAGGACAGGCTCCACAGCCACAGAGAAACCCTGTCTCGAAAAACAAAACAAAAAAAAAAACAAAGAACAAAACTTATTCTCAGCCAGGCGGTGGTGGCGCACTCCTTTAATCCCAGCACTCGGGAGGCAGAGGCAGGCGGATCTCTGGGAGTTCGAGGCCAGCCTGGTCTACAAGAGTTAGTTCCGGGACAGGCACCAAAGCTACAGAGAAACCCTGTCTCGAAAAACCAAAAAAAAAAAAAAAAAAAAAACTTATTCTCAGTATAATATCTGGAACAAACTTGAAGGCTGTCCTTACTGTCCTTGTAGAGATGATTGTTTTACTGTTCAGGTAGGCTTCTGCCTCACCCAGGTGGCTGTTTAACTGTAGTGCCCACTATGCCTCTGAAGCCTCTTGGGAATGGCACCTCAGTTGAGTGTATGTGTATTTGTCTTATTTTTGCACCCATGAACTGAATTCGGCATTTGAGTACTTAGTTTGTGTTAAGTGTGTGTACTCTCTGGGACACTGAGTTCTCATTGGGGAAGGAATGGAATTTTGTTTTTGTTTTGTTGTTTGCTGGAGAGTGTTCATGTGCACGCGTGATCTGTGCATGCATGAACAGAGGCCAGGTATCAACATCAGATGCCTTTTATCAGTCTCCACCCTATTCTTGAAACAGGGTATCTCCACTTGGACTAGTCTGTTAAGTGAGGCAAGTCTTTGTGATCCCTGTCTCCTTTGTAGAGCACTGGATTACTGGTGTGCACCTCAACACCCTCAGCCTCCTTTTACATGGGTGGTGGAGATCTGAACTTGGTTTTTTTGGTTTTTTTGTTTTTTTTTAAGATTTTTATTTATTATGTATATAGGTTTCTTCCTTCATGTATCCTGCAGTACAGAAGAGGACACCAGATCTTATTACAGATGGTTGTGAGCCACCATGTGGTTGCTGGGAATTGAACTCAGGACCTCTGGAAGAGCAGCCAGTGCTCTATTCCTCTGAGCCATCTCTCCAGCCACCTGAACTTGGTTTTTGTACTTGACACAGCAGGCACTTTGCCAACTGAGTCATCTCTGCAGCCTCAGGAATTACTTTTTATTTTTTAGACTATATGTATGTCTGTACACCACATATGTACAGTGCCTGCAGAGACCAGAAGGTGCCCAATCCCCTGGGACTGGAGTTAACAGGGGTTGTAATCCACTATGAGTGATGGGAATTGAACCTGGATCCTCTGGAAAAGCAACTAGTGCTCTTAACCACCAAGCTGTCTCTCCAGCCCCAAGCTGTTAACTTTTATTTAATGATGAAACAGCAGAGACACTGAGAAATGAAGTAATTTTCCTGGTTTCACAGCATCTAAACAGTAGCCTGGGGTCCTTAGCAGACTGTCTTGCTAAGTTCCTGGTGAAGTTGAATCTTCTGAGTGTGAACAGTTACTTAGACTGCTGTCTTCTGCCCTCAGGATTATGATGTTGATGAAGATGACATGATGAACCAGGTGTTGCAACGATCCATCATTGACCAGTGAGCAGGGTCCTCACTGTCCACCTCATTCTAGAGCTTCCAATACGCATTAGGTTGTGAGCCCTTGACTCTTACACCTCACATGTAATGCAGATCTGGAAATGAGCCATGGCACTGGACAGGGTCACTTCTCCCAGAGTGACAAGGCCCTAGGACAGAGTCCTGTTTTCTTTGGGCTCTTACTGACTTTGTCTTCCCCACTGGTAACCTTGTTTGTTCCATGGTCTTCTCTCACACACCTCAGTTACTGCCTCCTTTAAGAAGAGTCCAGCTTCTGTCCCTACATTCATCCTACTGTCCTGTGTTCGTCTCCTAGGTCCTCCTAGCCAGCCAGACCCTTCCCTGGGCCGTGAATAGCACAATAAAACAGGGACTCCTTTCCTTGGCCCCTGAGGTACCTGGGTTCTGCTGTGTACCAGGACAGGGCTGTGCTCATCTTTTCATCTTGGGTGACCTTGGGCTTTCACAAACTGATGCTGGAAGATTTGGTTACTGCTGTGTCCCTACACCTGTACATCCATAGAACTGATGGCTTCTGTCTTAAATGCCTGACAGTGCCTTTATATGATAAGGTATCACCATAGAAATGTAGTGGGAATGTTGGGTAGCAAAGCTGGGGTGCATTCATCTGTAAGTGGGGAGAAAGTGGAGTGGTGTGGCTTTTGGTTCTCTGTCACTCTGAGTGTTCCAGGTGGCTGGGTCCTGGGCCCCTCTGTTGGGTATCTGCTGATAGTCTTGCTCTGAAGAATGAGAGCCCTTGGGTAATGGGAGGAGGGAAGGCACTGACTATTGTATGTGCTGCTTGGTAACTTGATGAACCTGAGCATTCCTGCTGTCCTACAGCCCTCCTTGCTCAAGTGTGTGTTTTAAAACCCTGCCTTTCAGTGCACAGGCTATGGCAAAACCAGGGTCCTACCCACTTGTCTCTTCAAAGCCCCTGCTGGGAAGTTAAGGAAGCTAGGCCCCTGCCGGAAGTTGACAAAGGCAGTCTGCTGGAGGCTCTGTCGAGCAGCTGCTCTGCTCTAAACTCTGGAAGTCCAGCACATTTACAGAGTACAGTATGGGCACCACCAGGCCAATCTGCAGAGCAGACCCTCTGACAGACCTAGGGCTTGGGGGTAAGTCGTTTTTCCTGTCCTGTGGCTCTGATGTAGCTGAGACTGCATACACTAGTGTGCTTTTGACTCCTCCTTCCACTGCGACCTCTGCCTGCCAGGAAGAGCTAGCTCAGATCCTCCTGACCTGCAGAGTCAGGCAGAATCACTTTCCCAGAGTTACTGTTGGAAGAGCCCAGACATAACCACCTCTTTACTGTACCCTCTGGAAAGATTTGCTCAGGAGACGCCTGGAGGGAAGTCTGACTCAACCTTGACCTGAGGAACTGAGAAGAGCACAGCCATGCCACATGCACCTCTTGTCCTGTGTCACGTTCACTATTTCTAATACAGCAACTTTCCAGAAAGTGTCGTGTTATGTTCTGGCTTTTAAAAGGTGAAATATAAATAAATTTATAATTTATCCAACTAGCAGGCTGTAATGTGTTTTCATTAAATAGCTTTTTCTGGAGTCTGGACTTGGCAGCCTCCAGAAGGTTGTTACTCCAAGGGAGCATTCTTGTCTGTCCCCGAGTCAGCCTGGCTTCTAGTCAATTCCGAGGCTTTATCAGCTGGGCCTTTCTTCTCTGAAAAATAGCAAAAATTGTCACCCTCTCCTTTCTGAGTGGGGAATTCACAGAAGCAGGTCAGACTCTAGACCCATCCCTGCAGTGACTTAAGTGAGACAGTTAAGGGGTTCCAAGGGCTCAGACGTGGGATCCTTGTAAGTATGTGCATATATGCCAGTTTCTGACCCCTTATGAACTAGGGTCGTGGTATGCAATGAGCCATCTAAAGGAGTGTGCAGAACGGTGCACTGGATGCTGCCTGGGATCTGTGGGGCTGGCCTCCTGGGCTTTGTTCCTGTCCTGGTCCTATAGAGACTTGAATATGGCCCAGAGGTCTCAGTGCATCCTGTCTCTACTGTACCCTTCCTACTTACTCTGAGGAGAAACACCTAGCCCAGGCGACTGAGAATGGCTCATTGCGACATCCCCAAGTTGAGCCTTGGACTCCGGTCAGTTTTCATTTATGTCCATTTGTTTCCTTGAGGTCTGTTGACAGTGGGAGTAAAATCCCTTGTAATACTAGAACAGATCCAAAAGTGACATTTTGTCCAGCATGATGGCACACACTCTTAATCCCAACACTGAGGAGGTAGAGACAAGCGTCTGAGTCTGAGTTTGAGCTAGCCTGGGTTACATAGTAAGACTATCTCAAAGGGGGAAAATTGAACTGAGTCCTGGATATAGCTGAGTTCAGAGGCCTATAATAACAAATGTTATTTACCCATGAAGCACTGCTAAGGTTCGAGGGTGGGGAGGGGAGGTTAGTGGAAGAGACTGAGCATGGGTAGGAGGCAGGTTGGAAGGTCCATTGACTGAGACCAGGCATTGGGGGTTCTGAGGGACATGGCCCAGCTTAGATGCAAGTGAGGCTCCTTGAACACATGGAGCAGACAAAGAGGCAACCACAGAAGTAGTCAGTGTGGTCGTTGCACCTGAGGTAGTCTCAGGTGTGTTTGGAAGGTGCAGTGTGAAGGCAAGAACCAGAAAGTGAACCCATAGTTGGCCCTCAGGGTCAGGTAAGCAGAGGTTTGAGAATTGAGCTCCAGGGTAACTTGGAAGGAGTCAGTTCTGTTTGTTACTGCTGCTGTAGGTTTTGTTCAGTGTGTTGAGCGAATCTCGCCCTGTAGTCTAAGCTGGCCTCTCAGCAGTCCACCACCTTAGCTTCCTCATTGCTGGAATTAGAAGCTGGACATCACTCCACTGTCCAGAAGAAACAAGACCTGGAGCTGCCGAACTTTGTGTAGTTAACAAAGGGCCAGCCTGACTTTAGTGTGCCCCTCGTCACCCCACTCCCTGCCCGAGTGCCACACATCACTGCCCAACTTGCCAGCCTCAAGCTAAAGACATCTCCCACTGTGACAATGTTCTATTCTTGCATCTGCTAGCTAGTTGCTCAGGAATTAACCTGAATATCAACTTGAACTCTTGTACCTCAGTTTCCTGTTATTCCCAAATCTAGCTTTAGTTCTTGAGCAGAATATATTTCTCCCATGCAGCTGTCTTCCAGCATCTTAAAAAGCCCGATCTTGCCGGGTGGTGGTGGCGCACGCCTTTAATCCCAGCACTCTGGAGGCAGAGGCTAAGCAGATCTCAGAGTTCAAGGACAGTCTGGTCTACAGATCAAGTTCCAGGACAGGCTACACAAAGAAACTGTCTCATAAAAACAAAACAAAAAAATTTGGAGTTGAAACTAACTAGGTGGTGTCTTTTCTCTCTGATTACTTGCCTCACTATGGCAAGTCTTTGGTACTGGGGAGAGCCAGGCACAGCCTGCAGGGAAGTCTAAAGAGTGGTGTCCTAGGTCTCCTAGGTAGTAGCATCCTTATCCTGAAGCACTGAAGCTGGGCGGTAGAGAAGATACAAGACTAAGGAGGCCAAGCCAAGGGGGTTGCTGCCAGGATGAAATATTTGGCCTGCCCAGTCCTCATGTGGTCATGTGGTCTCTGAATACCTCTCATCTAACTTTACCACCATTCTCATCACACCGACCAGGAGCACGGGGGCCAAACGTGAAGGACTTGGAAAGCGTGATCAAGTGAGACTCTAACAAGGCCTCCCTTCCCAGCCTCCGCCTTCACCAGCTGTTGACAAAGGAGAGTCCCGAAGTGACTTCCTTCTAGATGTATGAGAATCTCTTTGTTTGGGGTAATCCACACAAAGAATTAGGAAACTGAGCAGAACGTGGCACATCCCTGAGACCTTAGCACTCAAGTGAAGGCTGGAAGATAGCAAGTGCCAGGTCAGTCTGGGCTACGTGAGACTTACACACATGCACACCAAATTTGTTTTTTTGTTTTGTTTAGTTTTTTGAGACAAGGTGTTCTCTGTGTTGACCAGGCAGGCTTTTAACTAGGATCTACCTTGCTTGGCCTCTCAAGTGCTGGAATTAAAGGCATGTACCACCACACACAGCTAGAAAGATCATCTCAGTGAAATTCTTTGTTATGTTTTAGATAGGGTCTGGTGTATCCTGGGCTGATCTAACTCTGAGCTGAGGATAATCCTGAACTTCTGATTCCCATGCCTCAACCCTGAGTACCGAGGTTATAGGTGTATACTACTTTGACCTGTGTATGTCCTGCTGGGCATCAAACCTGGGCTTCAGTTATGCTAGGCAAGCATTCTACCAGCCATTTTTCCATTTTGTCTTGTCTCGGATGTTCAGAATTCCATATATCCCAGGATCCTCCGGTCTCTGCCTCTAGTTGCTGGGATCACAGGTATGTGTCACCACACCCAGTTCTGAAGCTTTACATTTAAGGGCTGCATGGCACTTCTGGGTACAGATGGAGGATACTTGTTTTTTGTTATTGTTTGGCTTTAGTTTTGGTTTTTGGAAACAAGGTTTCTCTGTGTAGCCCTGTCCTGGCTATCCTGGAACTTGGTTTGTAGACCAGGTTGGCTTCAAACTCATAAAAAATATACCTGCCAGCCGGGCAGTGGTGGCGCACGCCTTTAATCCCAGCACTTGGGAGGCAGAGGCAGGCGGATCTCTGTGAGTTCGAGACCAGCCTGGTCTACAAGAGCTAGTTCCAGGACAGGCTCCCAAACCACAGAGAAACCCTGTCTCGAAAAAACAAAAACAAAAAAAAACCAAAAAACAAAAACCTGCCTCCGAGATTAAAGGCATGTACCACCCCCTGGCAAGTATACTTATTTTTGCAGTGAACTTCCCAGTTTGACACTGCTGTAGTAGTCACTGCAGGGAGCTAGCCCACCAGCACCGCATGTGTGCCTGTGTGGCTGGATCTTCTGTCTGCAGAACTGCTGGATCGCAAGGAGAGCGGCAGAAACAAGGAGCCTAGAGCAGTGGTTCTCAACCTTCCTAAGGCTGCAACCCTTTAATACAGTTCCTCGTGTTGTAGTGACCCCCTCAACCATAAGATTATTTTCATTGCTACTTCATAACTAATGTTGCTACTGTTGACTCAGACTGTAAATATTTTTGAAGATAGAGGTTTGTCAGTGGGATTGTGACCCACAAGTTGAGAACCGCTGGCCTAGAGGGCAGTGAGAGGTAGACCGGGAGGGAGAGAGAGGTACAGGGATCTCTTCTGGAGACCCCAGGTCAGGGGTCCCAGGCTGGCCACAGGAATCCCAGCAGAAAGTGACTCAGACTTTTAGGAACACATCCTACAGATAAACATAAATGGGATCAAGCTCTTGGGAGCGAAGATTTTCAGGAGCTCCCCGTTCCTGGAAAGCAAGCTGGGCTCATTGATGGCTGCTGATAGGCCATGTGTGTCATAGTGTGTGTACATGTATGTGTCTATGCATGTTGAGCTCGTGTGCATATGTGTATGTGTGTTCGTGTGCGTGTGTATGTATTCATGTGTGTGTTCGTGTTTGTGGGGTGGCGTGTGTGGTGGTGGTGGTGAAGTATGAGTTACAGGTGTTCATGACTCATGTGGATATCATAGGACAACTTGTCACCCATTCTCTTCCTCTCCGGGTTCCAGGAATTCAAATCAAGTAATCAGACTTGTATGAATTGATGCTTTTACTTGATGAGCCATCTTGCTGTTCCAGAACTATTTCTTTTTCTTCTGTTTGTTTGATTGCTTTGAGGGTCTTGTGTAGCCCAGCCCTCCCTCCCTCTCTCTCTCTCTCTCTCTCTCTCTCTCTCTCTCTCTCTCTCTCTCTCTCTCTCTCTCTCTCTCTCACACACACACACACACACACACAATCTTACTATGTAGCCTAGGTTAGAACTCACTATGTAGCCCAGGCTGGGCACCTGCCTCCACCTCCCAAGAGTAGTTGTGACTATAGGTCTAAGCCACCACACCCTATTAGAACCAGTTTCTAAATAGATCCCAAGATTTTTTAAAATTTATTTACCTGTGCATATGTCTGTATGAAGGTGTTAGACCCTGCAGTTATAGACCGTTGTAAGCTGCCATGTGGGTTCTAGGAATTGACCCAGTTTCCCTAAAGAGTAGTCAGTGCTCTCAACTGCTAAGCCATCTCTCCAGTCACCTAGATCCCAAGATTTAACAAATGAAACAGTGGGAGGTCCCAGTTAAATCTAAATCTCAGCTCAGGTGTTCCCTGTAGTCTTCTGCTAAGAACTTACTCGTTATCTATATGAAATTCTTTTTTTTTTTGTTTGTTTTGTTTTGGTTTTAGTTTTTCGAGGCAGGGTTTCTCTGTGGCTTTGGAGCCTGTCCTGGAACTAGCTCTTGTAGACCAGGCTGGTCTCGAACTCACAGAGATTCACCTGCCTCTGCCTCCCAAGTGCTGGGATTAAAGGCTTGCGCCACCACCGCCCGGCTTCTATATGAAAATCTAATTCAACTTGTGCACCTGTGTTGTATCTGGCAAATTTATCTCTAAGATATATTGAAATCTGAAGGATTGAAGTTAGCTCAGGGTTCCTCCTGGTGAGGGCTGCACCTCCCCACAGCCACACAGCTCTTACATTCATTGAAGACCAGGTCTCAGGTGCTGGTTCCAGCCCCACCACTGCTTGGGTGTGGTGGTGAACAGACTGTGCTCCCGGCTGGGTCGGAAGTCAAAGGTCATCCTCAGTTCAGCCCTCTGCCTCAGCCTCAGAGCCCTAACCTCCAGAACATTCCTTTCCTGGCCCAAGGCTTTATCTCACATCCCTTTGCTCTTACCACAGGCTTGTTTAAATGATACCCACACCTTAGCTGGGCTCTCCTGGCTTATCACAGTGCCCCATCCCCTCAGCCGGGTTTGTGGCTTGGAGGTGACATTAGCATCTCTGAACTGTTTGTTCAGTGGGAAGATCTGTGGATTCAGCAAAAGCCTGTGAGCAGGAACAGGACAAGGGGTGGCTCTAGGGACAGGTCTGGTGACAGGAGCAGGGTTTGAACTGAGTCCAAAAGGAAGGCTAACTATGACCTTGGAAAATCAAGGGCTTCTGAGAGTGGCAGAGGAAGGAGGTGAGAGAAGATAATCAAGGCCCAGAGTACATTTCATGTATATGAGATTGTTTTCACAAGGTACATTTTTCGAAAGAAAGCCACGGGCTCTTATTTTCTCCATTTCCCTCCCTCCCTTCCTTCCTGAATTTTTCTTTGAGGAAGGGTTTTGCTCTCTAGCCCAGGCTAGCCTTGAACTTTGGCAGTCCTGTCTCAGCCTCCTGTGTGCTGGGATCACACCACCATGTTCAATTTCATTTTTAAATTGTGTGTGTGTGTGTGTGTGTGTGTGTGTGTGTATATATATATATATATATATATATATGCCTGTGTGTGGTATGTATGTGCTCATGAGTGCAGGTGTGCACAGGGCCCAGACCAGACCCCTGGAGCTGGAGTTACAGATGGTTATGATGCCAGACATGGGGACACAACTCAGTTAAGAGGCCAGCCTGGTCTACAGAGCAAGTTCCAGGACAGCGAAGGTTACACAGAGAAACCTGAGAGAGAGAGAGAGAAGAGAGAGAGAGAGAGAGAGAGAGAGAGAGAGAGAGAGAGAGAGAGAGAGAGAGAGAGAGAAAGTTAACCACCTCTCTGCAGCTGGGCTTCTTGGGGTTCCTGGGTTCCCCCAGGTTCTGTTACTACACAAAAGGCCAGGTGAAGGTTGCCACCTGAGCAATCACTTGCTTCATTCACCTGGTATTTCTTGCGCATCCGCTGCAATGCAGACTGCAGACCTTGGTCAGGGTACATGTTCCAGCAATGATGTGCCCCTGTCCTTATGGAGATGGGTGGAGAGTTGGCTGTGGATTTTGCTTGTTTATTTTTGACTTTGTGACTCGGGGTCTCTCTATGTAGCCCTGGCTATTCTGGAACTCGGTCTGTAGACCAGGCTGGCCTCAAACTTGGAGATCCACTTGCCTCTGCCTCCCGAGTGCTGAGATTAAAAACATGCACCACCATCACCCAGCTATTTATTTATTTATTGGTTTTTGAGACAGGGTTTCTCTGTGTAGCTTTGGAGCCTGTCCTGGAACTTACTCTATAGACCAGGCTGGCCTTGAACTCACAGAGATCTACCTGCCTCTGCCTCCCAAGTGCTAGGATTAAAGGTGTGTGCCACCACCACCTGGCACCCAGCTATATATTTAATTTTTAATATTTAAAAATTTTTGTGTGGGGGTTAGAAAGATACCTCAGTGGTTAAGAGCTCTGCCTGCTCTTCCAGAGGACCCAGGTTCAATTCCCAGCACCTACATGACAGCTCACACTTGTCTGTAACTCCAGCTCCATGGGATCCAACCCCTCCACACAGACATACATGCAGGCAAAACATCAATGTATATCAAATACAAAAAAAAATATTTTTTTAAAAAAATTTATGTGTGGGGGCTAGAGAGATGGCTCAGAGGTTAAGAGCACTGACTGTTCTTCCAGAGATCCTGAGTTCAATTCCCAGCAACCACATGGTGGCTCACAGACACCTGTAATGAGATCTGGTGCCCTCTTCTGGCTTGCAGACATACACACAGACAGAATATTGTATGCATAATAAATAAATATTAAAAAAAAAAAGGGGCTGGAGAGATGGCTCAGTGGTTAAGAGCACTGCCTGCTCTTCCAAAGGTCCTGAGTTCAATTCCCAGCAACCACATGGTGGCTCACAACCATCTGTAATGAGGTCTGGTGCCTCCTTCTGGCCTTCAGGCATACACACGGACAGAACATTGTATACATAATAAACAAATAAATATTAAAAAAAAAAAAAACAAAAAAAACAAAAAAAAAAAACAAAGTAAGCCTAGCCTAGGACAGGCAGATGGTGAGGCAGTGAGGAGGGTGGGCAGGGAGAGAGGAGGGCGAAGGAGTGGCACCAGGCACACTTGTTGCAGAGGGAGCTGGTGAGCCCCTTGGGACCTTCTGGGAAGAACACTGTACAGAAGGGAGCCCTAGATGCAGGGTCCCTGAGGCTGGAACGTGCCTGGTGAAAGGGACGCCAATGGAGGAATGTGTCTGTGTATGCATGTCTATATGTAGTGTGTGTATTATGTGTGTGTGTTGTGTGTCTGTGTGTGCGTGTCTGTGTATCCTGTATCCTGGGGGCCTTTTGAGCCCTATCAGCTCTCCTAGGAGATGGGAGTGGGTAGTTTTTGCACACAAGGGCAGTGTCCAAGGTTCAGCAGCAGAGCCCATCAACTGCTGCTTATTTTAATTAATATTTAAAATGTATTTAATATGATAATATTTGTGTTCAGTGTGTGTGTCGGTGTGCACATGCCACAGTACTGTGGAGATCACTGGACAGCTCTGGGGACTCAGTTCTCTTCTTCCACTTTTACCTGGGTTCCAGGGATCAAATTCAGGCCAGCAGGCAGCAAGCGCCTTCACCTGCTTAGCATTTCCTAGTCCTGTACTTTCACTTGGTTAACAACCCTCTGTGGTCAGCACCAGGAAGGGCTTGGGTTTGAGAGTGTGTGCTGCTCTGGCAGAGGATCCCAGTTTGGCTCCCAGCACCCACACGGGGTGGCTCACTACCACCTTAACTCCAGTTCAAGGGTGGCTGGTGCCTCTGGCCTGCACTTGTCCCTCCTCTCTCTCTCTCTCTCTCTCTCTCTCTCTCTCTCTCTCTCTCTCTCTCTCTCTCTCTCTCCCTCCTCTTTCTCTCTCTCTCACACACACACACACACACAAAATTAAAAATAAATCTTTTGAAAAACGCAAGAGAAGGCTCAGTGGCTAAGAGCACTTGCTGCTTTTTTTTTTTTTTTTTTTTTTTTTTTTTTGGTTATTCGAGACAGGGTTTCTCTGTGGTTTGGAGCCTGTCCTGGAACTAGCTCTGTAGACCAGGCTGGTCTCGAACTCACAGAGATTCACCTGCCTCTGCCTCCCGAGTGCTGGGATTAAAGGCGTGCGCCACCACCGCCCGGCACACTTGCTGCTTTTGTAGAGGACATGGGTTCAATTCCCAGCACCACATGGAGGCTCACAACCATCCCTAACTCCAGTTTCAGGGGATCTGACACCCTCTTTTGAACTCTGATAGTAGCAGGTGCACATGTGATCTACATAAAATGCATATGCAAATTATAACACAATGCCAGCCAAAGCACCAAACTAGGCGACTGAACTGGAGCTGGGAGGCAGAACTCTCGCCCAGCAGGTAGAAAGCTCCAGGTTCAACCTCCGGTGCCACAGAAAAATAAATAATACAAAAATAATACAACTTAAGAACGGGAAAGGCAGTAATGTAGCAAAGGGCTCCCCCTCCACCCTGCTTCCCCTCCCCAGATTCTAGTCTCCTGGGAAAGCCTTTTAGGTCCCTAACAACCTCACAATTTCTCCTTCTCACATGCAAACGAGCCCACTGCGCTGCAATCACCTACGCCGCTGGCTCCATCTCCATTACCTTCCTTCTGCCAGGGATCGGACCTTGGAGGCGCTGGCTGGTCTTCACTTGGGCCAGTCTGGAATGCTATAGGGACCCAGCTGGGATTGTACCTCCTCCACAGAGCCTGATCCGTTCCTAGCGGATGCCCCATTGTTGGTAACAAGAGGCTGGTAGGAGGCCCATGACCCAAAAGCCAGCCTCCAAAGCAGTTTGTATCTACCGGTCAGTGAGGAGGGTCTGTTCTCTAAAGATGGAGGCAGGAGCTGAGGCTGAACTTTGTTCTCTCATCGTCCCCATTGTCCTTCCAGTCAAGGTCAGCTCTGCCCCCCTCCCCCCAATCCCTTCCTCTAATCAGCAGCCCAGTGAAAATCAGCCAGCAGCACTCTGGGAAACTGGAAATCCCTGGCCAGGCCTGTGGTAGGACAAGACCCCAAGGATTCTGGAAGGCTGAGGCAGGTCAGTGGTCAAGGTCAGCCGAGCAACTTTCCCAGGGCTCTGGGAGAAGGACAGGTGGTTGAAGGCGCTTGCTGCCAGAGCCACAGTAAATGTGGAAGGCTCCGTGACACTGACACTTGGGGTGTGCCTGCTTAAGGGAAAAGGGCTGGGGGTATAAATCAGAGGGTTTAATCTTAACACAGTCTCCTGGAAAAAAAATTAATGCAGAGTCAGGTTGAACTCTCTTGACTTCTAAGCCAGCCTGATCTATATACCAAGTTCCAGGCCAGCCAGGGCTACATCGTGAGACTTGGTCTATAAAGAAGAAGAAAAAGAAGTCATCAACTTGCTGACCGAAAGGACTTGAAAAGTACTTTAGAATACAAGGAAATAGAAACAGCTCTGGGCACGGGAGAGGTGTCTCCATTACTCTTCTGTCCTGTGGTGGCATGACAAGATGTCATGCCCCTCCCCCACCAATACCTGAGGCAGGTGGGAGAGATGGCCCTGAGGTCTTAAGAGTGGGAAGCTGTCCCTGCCCCTATCTGCTGCAGCACTGCAGACAGTCCCCTTCACACCGCGACTGGACAACACAGTACAGTTGGCCCCGAAGGTATTGTTGTGGGAGATCCAACCTTGAAGACGGGAAAGCAGAACTGGCCCTGCCCCCTGCTCTTCTCTGTAGAAAGTGAACTAGCCAAGTTAATGCGGGAGAGCTCACCCTGGTGGTGAGGACAAGGGAGAGCTGCCGGGCTGACCAACCCTGCAACTACCCAGGCCCAGAACCAGGGTTATGTGTTGGTCCACCCCGGCATCCTCTCCATCTGTGATCTGCTGGAGCACATGAAGACCCAAAGCTGAGGATCTCCACAACCCAGGGCAGCAGCAGGACAACCAAGAGGAGTTCCCGTGAGGGCCCAGCATCAATAGTGCAGCAGAAACCAGACCTCGAACCAGACCACTGACTCCTTGGACATACAGATACATGGGTAGAAGGGCTCACTGTCAACTACAGCTTCCATGATGAGATCCCTCCCCCCAATTTTTTTCCTTAAACTTTATGGGGGAGGGTACTGCCAGGGCAGGAAGCAGAAAATGAGAAGGGTTGAGATCCTGATGTGAATGACACCAAGAATGGAAAACCAAAACAAACAAACCTGCTCTGGATGTAAATGCCCAGGGTGACTCAGACAAACCCCAAAAGAAGCAAAAGCTGGCTGTGTGAAGTGCAAATCCCAGCCAGAGGCCCCATCTCAGACGGTAGAGATAAAAAGGAAGAGACACAGCCAGTGTGGGCCAAGGAATCCTCCACTCCCTGCTGAAGGGAATTCAGTTTAACCTTTCTGGAGGACATTCAGCCATCAAGTTTTTTGTTTGTTATTTTTTTCAAGACAAGGATTCTCTGTAGCTTTGGAACCTGTCTTGGAACTAGCTCTAGTAGACCAGGCTGCCTTGAACTCACAGAGATCCACCTGCCTCTGCTTCCTGACTGCTGGGATTAAAGGTGTGCGTCACCACCACCCGGCCCTAAAACGGGAAATTTTTATAGTGGGGCATTGTCTAGCATCAAGATGGCATCTGTGGCCGGGCGGTGGTGGCACACGCCTTTAATCCCAGCACTCGGGAGGCAGAGACAGGCGGATCTTTGTGAGTTCGAGGCCAGCCTGGTCTACAAGAGCTAGTTCCAGGCCAGGCTCCCTAGCTACAGAGAAACCCTGTCTCGGAAAACAAAAAACAAAAAACAAAACAAAAAAAAAAGATGGCATCTGTGGTGACAGAGGATGCTGTATTGATAAACAAGTGTGTATGTAACCATCTCCTTGTCTATTACAAAGGTCACCTCTGGAGGTCTAGGGTGGATGAAGACTTTGGTTGGTTGTAAATGACGGGTTTAGTGAAGAGACACCTGAAGAGATGCAGTCATGCATTTAAATTATTCTGCCTTTCCTATTTACATTAAATGGTCCCAGGTTGCTCTCCTAGGAAGGGGAGACGCAGGGAGACACTTCGGCCAGCAGATGGCGCAGGAGAACTGTGCCCCCAGGCTAGGGGCACGGACGGCGTGGGGAGCCTTCTGAGAGCTTGTGGGAGAATCAAAAAGGTCACTTGCAATTCCTGTACCCAGGAGGCTGAGGCAGAAGAACAGCGATCAGGAGACTAGCCTGCTAGTAAAACCTTGACTTAAAAATAGACGAAGTTACCGGGCGTGGCGACACAGGCCTTTTAATCCCAGCACTCAGGAGGCAGAGGGCAGCCTGGTCTACAGAGTGAGTTCCAGGCCAGCCAGGGGTAAACAGAGAAACCCTGTCTCAGAAACTCCCCTCCCGACAACAAACAAAAACAAATCACGAAGTCACTTGGACTTGTTTTGCACCTCAGAGCTTGCCCCTTCATTCGTTCCTGGGCCTGGCCTAGAGTGCTCGGTCTCTCCTTGTGGGGGTGGCGGTCTACCTCAGCCTCCAGCAGGGACATTCAGGATGGCTCACTCAGACCTATGTCTGGTGGGGAAGATCTGCTCCAACTTCCTTTGCAGCCTCTCCTGGGGTACGGGTACCCAAGACCTGGAGGAAAATGGGCTGCTAGGTCTCCTTAGCAGGTGCTCAACAAGGGGAGCCTCTAGTCTCACTCAGCTGTCCTGACATCTTCAGGAGATAGCAGCCACCAGGGTCTCTTGTAGCCCAGGTTGGCCTTGGACTCTTTTTTTAAAATAAATAATTTATTTACTTTTATTCATTTGCATTAGGATTTGCCTCAATGTATGTCTGTGAGGGTGTCAGATCTTGACATTAAAGACAGCTACCATGTGGGTGCTGGGAATTGAACCCAAGTCCTCTGGTAGAGCAGCCAGTGCTCTTAACTGTTGAGCCATCTCTCCAGCCCCCGGCCTTGGGCCCTTATTGGTGAAGATGACTTCAGTGCTCTGCCTCTACCTTAGTGCAGGGATTAGAGGCATGCACCGCCACTCCAGGCTAGCCACCTAGATTCTGGTTTTGTTTGTTTGCTTGCTTGTTTGTTTGCAAGACTCTGTGTAACAGCCCTGGCTGTCCTGGAACTCGCTTTGTAGACCAGGCTGGCCTCGAACTCACAGAGATCCATCTGCCTCTGCCTCCCAAGTGCTGGGATTAAAGATGTGCGCCACCACTGCCCAGCTGCCACCTAGTTTTACAGTCGTGGCTGATAAAGGCTAGGTAGCTTCCACCTGGAGAAACCTACCTCAGTTGGAGTCCATCACCCAGCGCTGGTCAGGGGTCCTGCACCCAGCTCCGACCACAGAGGGAGCCTAATGGACATGAGCAAGCACTGAGGGGGGTGTCGGCTCTGTGAGGGTTCCCTGGAGGTGATGAGAAAGTTTTGGGAGTAGGAACACAAAAGATTTAACCCAACGCCTCCTGAATATTAAGATTTTTTTAAAGATTTTCTTGTTTGGTTGGGCAGTGGTGGCACATGCCTTTAATCCCAGTACTCGGGAGGCAGAGACAGGTAGATCTCTGGGTTTGAGGCCAGCCTGGTCTACAGAGTGAGTTCCAGGACAGGCTCCAAAGCTACAGAGAAACCTTGTCTCAGCCGGGCGGTGGTGGCGCACGCCTTTAATCCCAGCACTCGGGAGGCAGAGGCAGGCGGATCTCTGTGAGTTCGAGACCAGCCTGGTCTACAGAGCTAGTTCCAGGACAGGCTCCAAAGCCACAGAGAAACCCTGTCTCGAAAAACCAAAAAAAAAGAAACCTTGTCTCAAAAAAACCAAAAGAAAAAAAAAAGAAAAGAAAAGAAAAGAAAAGAAAAGAAAAAGATTTTCTTGTTAGGCTGGGAGTGTGGTAGCATGGTGGTCCACACCTTTAATTCCAGCACTCAGGAAGCAGAGAGGCAGGTGTATCTCTGTGAGTTCAAGGTTAGTCTGGTCTACATACCAAGTTCTAGGACAGCCATGACTACATAGAGAGTCTCTTTGTGTGTGTGTGTATGTATGTATATGTATACATATAAGCATATATGTATATATAAACACACGCACATATATATACACACTCATGTGTATGGGTGTTTTACTGGCATGCATGTCTGTGCACCATGCACATGTAGTGCCTATGGAGGCTAGAGAAGGCACTAGATCGCCTGGAACCAGGGTTACAGATGTTTAGGAGCTGTCACGTGCGTGTTGGGAACTGAACCCAGTGGTCTTGGCAACTAAGCCACCTCTCCTGAATATTATATTTTTTGTGTTAAATATGCCATCCTCAGGCTGGTTAGATGGCTGCTCATTTGACAGGAGTGTTTGCCTGCTAGCAAACAGGAAGCCCTGGGTTTGATTCCCAACACAATATAAAACTGGGCGTTGTGATACACACCTGTAATCCCAGCACGTAGGAGACGGAGGCAGGAGGATCAAGGCTATTGTAGACTACAGAACAAGTTTGGAGGCCAGCCTGGGCTATATGATACCTGTCAGTTATCAATCTATCATATCAAAAGGCTTTGAACAGTCTATTTCAAGTTCAAAGGCTAATCATAAAAAACTTCCCTCTCCTGGGAAGCAAACCTCTCTTTTCCTCCTTTCCAACCTAACACCCTTCCTTCCATTACCTCCCGAGGCCTAGGAGGGGGACGGGAAGGATCAGGTGTCTAAGGTCATCCTTGATTATCTAGTTTGAGACTAGCCTGGGCTACAGACCCTGTTTTAAAAAAATATCAAAAAATAACAGCAGAAGAATTAGGGGCTCTGGGTGTAGCTCCCACAGCACTGGTTTTGCTCCCCGGCACTGCATACTCTGGGTTGGTGGTCCATACATATGATCTCAGCACTGGGGAGATGGAGACAGGTGGGCCTGGAATTCAAGGAAACCCCATGTCAAAAATAGAAAAAAAAAATGGGCTGGAGAGATGGCTCAATGGTTAAGAGCACCGACTGCTCTTCCAGTAGGACCTGACTTCAGCTCCCAGCACCCATATGGCAGCTCACAACGGTCTGTAACTCCAGTTCCCTGGGAGCTGACACCGTCACACCAATGCACATTAAAAAAAAAAAGTTAAAATAGCTTATTTTAAAAAGATAGAAAAAAAAACATTGGTAGTGGCAGCACACACCTTTAATCCCAGCACTCAGGAAGAAAAAGCAGGTGGATCTCTGTGAATTCCAGGCTACCTGGTCTACAGTTCCATGACAACCAAGGTTACACAAAGAAGCCCTATCTTGAAAAAAAAAAAAAAACAAAATAAATAAATAAATAAATGGGGGGGGAGCTGATACGATGACTCAGCAGTTAAGAGCACTGGCTTTTTGTTTTGTTTTGTTTTTTTTTGTTTTTTGAGACAGGGTTTCTCTGTATAGGTTTGGTACCTATCCTGGAACTGGCTCTTGTCAGTCTGGAAAGACAAGGCTGGCCTCACAGAGATCCACCTGTCTTTGCCTCTGTCTGGAGTGCTGGGATTAAAGGTTTGTGCACCACTGCCCTGCTACACTGACTCTTTCTTACAAAGGACCTGGGTTTGGTTCCCAGACCCACACAGTGGCTCATAACCACCTGTTCACTCAAATGCCAGGGGAATCTGGCTTCTAAGGGCATCTGCATAGGTGGCATTCATTCCACAGGCACAGACACATAAATAAAAAATATAAAAACATAGGTAGTGGTGGCATAAATCTTTAACCTCAGAACTTGAGAAGCAGAGGCAAGCCAATGTCTGAGTTTGAGGCCAGCCTGGTATACAGAGAGAGTTCCAGGACAGCCAAGACTACTCAGAGAAACCCTGGCTCAAAAAACAAAACAAAACAAACAAACAAAAACCCAAAACAAAACAAAAAAGCCAAAGAAGTAAAAATACACACACCTTTAATTCTAGCACTCAGGAGGCAGAGGCAGATAGATCTCTTCAAGTTTGAGCTCAGCCTGGTCTTAACCACTGAGCCATCTCTCTAGGCCCTAAAGATTTGTTGATTTTATGTGCATTGGTGTTTTGCCTGTGTGTACATCTGTGTGAAGGAGTTGGATCCTCTGGAACTGGAGTTACAGACAGTTGTAAACTGCCATGGCTGGGGATGCCAGCCTAATCTACACAATGAGTTCCAGGAAGGTCAGAACTACACAGTGATACTATGTCTCAAAAAACGACAACAATAAATTTTTAAAAAGAAAAAAAAAGAAGCCCAGCAGTGGTATCACACGCCTTTAATCCCAGCACTTGGGAGACAGAGGCAGGTGGATCTCTGTGAGTTCAAGACTAGCCTGCTCTACAAGAGCTAGCTAGCTCCAGGACAGGCTCCAAAGCCAAGAGAAACCCTATCTCAAAAAAAAAAAACAAAAAAGAAGATTCTGCATTAAACATTTTCCTGACTTTCATTCTGTAAGTGGGTGTATCCCTGAATTATATACCATTCAATTTGCCTACCCTGACCACCTCTAAATCCAGCTGCTGCACACCTGTTTCTGACTTTTGCTCATCACTGTGACTTAAGAATCATTCATTGGTCATGGAACTGCTCATACTGTACCCTTCCTTCCTTTTCCTGGCAGACTTTCCCTATTCAGCCAAAGCTAGCTTTAAACCTCTGCGCTTCCTGCCTCTGCCTCCAACGTGTTCCCCAATCGGCTATGGTTATTTTTTGTTGCAGACTGGTCAGTCTATGTTATTAATCCAGTCTATTGATAGACATTTGAATGACTTGGGATCTTTTTGTTTTATTTCTTCTTTCTCTCTCTCTTTCTGATGCTACTATGAAAGCACAGGTGTCAGCTGGGTGGTGCTGGCACACACCTTTAATGCCAACACTGGGGAGGCAGAAGCAGGTGGATCTGAGTTCAAGGCCAACTGGTCTAGAGAGCGAGTTCCAGGACAACCAGGGCTACACAGAGAAACCCTGTCTCCAAAAACAAAGAGAGAGAGAGAGAGAGAGAGAGAGAACCCATGTTAGGCTGTCCTTTGTCTTCTCTGGTCTGGGTTTGTTGAGGCCGGTCATGTATTCTTAGCTTTGGTAACTTTTTAAGTTAAGAGGCATCCAGTCGTTTTGTCGGTTTAAAAGCGGACGCCAGCAACCCCGCCCTAGATAATTAAATCAGGATGTGTCTGCAGGTGAAGGCGGGCAGGGCTTAGGTGTTTTTAGATACCCTTGAGGAAAAGCGCGGCTGCAAAGCCCTGGGTGGCAGTCTGCCTAGGAAGAAGGCTTCCTGGGAGTGGGGATTCACCTGTCACCTGTTGGGGCTGAGTCACACCTTCTCTAAGTGGCGTGCCAGCATCCATCAACACTTGACCAAGGGGCGGGTGTGAGGGTGTGAACTGGCCTTTCTCCTGTGGGCTTCATTTGTTTTTGTTTTTTCTTTTCCCACCTTACAAGGAGGCTGGGGGCGGGAGCTGGGGTTTGGGGAGGGGGGGGGGTTGCTCCGGAAACAAAGGATGAAAGGAAACTTAGCCAGGTGTAGATAGGGAAGAGAGAACAGGACCAGAGGCTGGAAGGCAGGTGCCAAGGTCCTGTGGTAGGAAAGCCCTGGTCATTGAGCATAGGGGAGGGAGAAACCCCGGTCAACTGAGCTGCCAGTTAAGACAAGCAATAAAGGGTGAGGGCTGGGGGACTCAGTTTTCTTCCTCTGGGCTCAAGGGGAGATGCAGGGATGAACCAAATTAACCCAGAGGGCAGAGTGCTCTGCAGGTCCTTTGCCGTTGTCTGATCTCCCTCTCGCCAGTGCTGGGGAGTCGATTCCATTCACTGTTGTTACCTCCAGCGCCTAGAGTCTCAGTTTTACAGGTGTTTGTAACGCCATACTGTGGGGTGTGGGCTTGATTTCCGGGGCCACCCTTGTGCTAGGCTGTTGTGACCCATCCAACACGGTTCTCAGGAAGCCAGGAGGCTCAGCCCTGGTCTTTGCTACCTCTCTCTGCCTTGCACCTGCCGGCAGTAGTGTTTCACAACGCAACTCTAAACAGGTCCTCAGCTGAAAGTCCTTCCGTGGCTCCCCAGTGCCCTTAAGGCAAAGTCCAAACTCCTCCGAGGACCCGAGGCCAGCAAATCCGACCCTTCGGGGCTTGCCCACACCACCCCCACCCCTGGGAGCTGTTCTCAGAGGCTGGGCAGACAGAAGTTACTCTTACCTCGGGCCTTTCCCCTCCGTGTTTTCTCACTTCCCCTGGGAAGTCATAGACGCCCCCCCCCCCCCCGGCCGTCAGGTGACTGTCCACCAGTCACAGCTCTCCCTCCCCACCTCTCCCCATCAAAGCACGCCTCCCTTTGCATTAGAATCGCCTATTTACTCCGTCGGCCTTAGGTAGGACTGTTTTGTTCAGGGCTGGACAGACAACTCCAGAACTCACTCAGCCGGGTTTAGAGCGGGCGCTCCCTAAGCACGTGCGAAGGGAACGTTTCGGAGCATTTTCGGGGCGCGGGTCTGCTGCGACCCAAGGTCAGCCTCTGCGGGGGAGTGGGGGGCGCCGCATTCAGCGGAGGCCCGGCGCGACCACCAGAGGGCGCCCGAGACGCTCGGACACCGCGCGGTCCGGCCCGGGAGGAGCCCAAGTCGAATCTCAGCGCCACGCGGCGGGAGCCCCTCCAGCCCAGGCGCACCTGCTCCTGTCCTGGTCTCGGGCCGCGCCGCCGCCCACCATTGGTGCAGCCTTGACAAAGGGGCGTGGTTAGCGCATCGGCCCCGCCCCCAGCCCTCCTACTTAAAGGAGTTTGCCGCTCCGAGGGGGAATCATAGTGCCGCGGTCCGGCCTCGCGAGCGGAGTAGCTTATCGACCTTGCGCGACCCGGTGACCCCGGCTACCTAGGTCGCCCCGGCCACCATGCCGCGCTCCTTCCTGGTCAGGAAGCCGTCCGACCCCCGTCGGAAGCCCAACTATAGCGAGTTGCAGGACGCGTGTGTTGGTGCGTGGCGGGGTGCGGGATGCGGGAGGTTCGGGGGATCCTGAGGGCGCGGAGGGACGAGTCGGGCTCTGCGGGCGCGACAGGTGGACCGGGAACTCCGGATCTTGGCAGTTGGGGTCCACCGAGGGGGCTGGGGTCCGGGGCGGGGAGGCTCCGAGACTGTAGACCCGAGGGAAGGCTGTCCTGCGGAGTCCGGAGTTCGGGTGGGGGAGGGGCGGGCGGGGGACCCTCCACCTGGCGCCCCGAGAATCGGCTCGGTTGACCCTCTCCTCCCTCTTCTCTGCCCGCAGAGTTCACCTTCCAGCAGCCCTACGACCAGGCCCACCTGCTGGCCGCCATCCCTCCGCCCGAGGTCCTCAACCCCGCCGCCTCGCTGCCCACCCTCATCTGGGACTCGCTCCTGGTGCCCCAAGTGCAACCAGTGGCTTGGGCCACTCTCCCGCCGCGGGAGAGCCCCAGGGCGGCAGAGCTGACCTCGCTGTCCGATGAAGACAGTGGCAAAAGCTCCCAGCCGCCCAGCCCGCCCTCGCCGGCGCCGTCGTCCTTCTCCTCCACTTCGGCCTCATCCCTGGAGGCCGAGGCCTTCATCGCCTTCCCCGGCTTGGGTCAACTGCCCAAGCAGCTAGCCAGGCTCTCGGTGGCCAAGGACCCTCAGTCCCGGAAGGCCTTCAACTGCAAATACTGCAACAAGGAGTACCTCAGCCTGGGCGCCCTCAAGATGCACATCCGAAGCCATACGCTGCCCTGCGTCTGCGCGACCTGCGGAAAGGCCTTCTCCAGGCCCTGGCTGCTGCAGGGCCACGTCCGCACCCACACTGGTGAGTGTTCCCACAGCTGCCTCTCATTTCTCCTCCGTCCTAAGTGCTTGGCCCCTGACTCTGGTGGACTCATCGCTTGCTCCTAGCGCTGCCAAGCAAATGGTAAAATAGATGCTGGTTCTACTGAACCTTGCTCCTTGCTGTTAGGGCTGAGGGTGTACCCTCCTGCTCCCCGCTTTCAACCCACACAGACAGAATATTGTTAGATTCCCCACCTGGCCTTGAGTCCTGGGTTGAGACCTTCCTCAGTCTCCCCGTTTCAGAAATGCCTAAGAACACTTTGTGGGACTTTAGTATATCGTGAAGTGTTGGATGCAGGCGCCTTCTGTGTGGAAAGCTTCTAGAAGTGAGGCCTGTCCTGGATAGTAGGGATTCCTGTTTAGGGGAGCAGTCTTTGAAAAGAGTGTTGAAGGGCCACAGCTATCAAACTCTGGGGTGTGAGTGGGCCTGTTGGAGCTGTGCATTTCCTGTTGTTGCCAGCACTGGCGCAGTAAGGCATTTGCAGGTTTCACTGACATCCTTAGGACGTGAAGGAGGCTACTCATTTCTCCTTCAGGCACATTTTGCCTCAGATTTAACTTGTAAGGTTCTAACAGCCTGGCCTTTCTTCTGCACGGTGGATAAGCTGAAGGACTCTATCAGAGGATAGCTGAAGCCCTCAGGGGGTCTTAGGCTGCCGCCCATCCAGAGGGAGTTTGTTTTGATGTAAAGGCATGGCTCAGACAAAACCCTTGTTGAAATGCACCTCCCTGTTCTCAGGGAGCCCCATTGTGTGTCTTAATGGTGGCCCAGAGGGGTGGGGGCCTGCAGGGTTAGAGCAGGTGCATGGGGCAGTGGTGCCCAGCACCTGTTCTGGCTGCAGCTGCTAGCTCACTGCATGGTAGGCCCCTTTAATCCAGGGGGTATCGCATGTACAGTGCCCCCCTCAGTGGCCTTTGTCCCAGCCGGCCTGGTGCCGATTTCACACTTGCCAGGAGCAGTATAAAGGCGTCTGGGGGTCGGGGATCTGTGAAGGAGTGGAGGACCTACAGTCCTGCACATGTCCTCAGACCCCCCTCCCCAGCTCCATCTCACCCTGTGTTGTCTGTTCCCCTACCCTTTGTTAAGATTTATACTTCAATTCACTCCTTCCCTGCTAAACTGACAGGTAGTGATTCAGCCAGTCTTTGGGAGGGGTCACTACCCCTATTTCATAGGGCCCTCCAGATCTCTGTATGGGCAGTGCTGAGTTACCTAGGAGTAAGTGGAGGAGGGTCCTTGCGGGGAGCCTGCAGATTGCCAGGCCGCCAGCAAGCATCCCGCTGGGCTTTATTCTCCGCTCCTATGGAGTCCCACCTGCATGTGTGGAACTTCTGTGGGTCTGTGCCCCCTAGGGTGGCTAGAAGCAGCTCTGCTCAGTGAATACCTGCTGAGTGGGTGGATCCCGCAGGAACCCTGCTGAGATCCCCTCCACCCAGAGGCTCAGCACACCCAGGAGCCAGTCATCAGCCCTTGAATTCCAGCACTAGAATCCAGCCAACGAAAGGGCACCGTCTGTGGGCTAGCAAGGCTGGAGGGCTGGAGGGAGGGCTGCTCCACATCCTTAGCATCAGGCTTCAACACACAGTAGGACGATGGATACTTGGTTCTGTTGTTGGTATCTGTTAGCTTGGGTTCAAACCCGAGACCTCGTCCCCCTGTCTCTTGCTGAGATCACAAGCGTGAACCACCATGCTCAGGTCCCTTGTTATAAAAATAAATACTAGACAAAGCATGTTTATTAATTCTGCAAGCATTTATTAAACTCTTACTATGTCCTTAGTCCCTGTGCACTACAGCCTCGGCTGGCCCGGTGGGGTGTCAGGACCGTCTGCGCTTTACAGGGCCGGGCTGCCTGCAGGGTACAGAGGACCGGCCTCACTCACTCTGGGTGGGGGTGGGGAGGCCTCTCCAGGCTGCCTCTCAAGCTTTGTCCCAGACAAAGTAAATCAAGGAATGACTTCAAGGCTGATAATCGGAACACCAACCCCAGCTCCCTCTGCCTAAAGGCAGTGGCTAAAAACTAAGGGCTGCAGAGGCCCTGGTGGGTGACCTGGGACTTGCTGCTTACCTGTTGTGCCTCAGTTTCTCTGTCTCTAATAGGACTGCAGAAGGCTCAAATGACAGGATAGTCTGAAGTGTTCAGGACTTTGAGTTGACCCTACACTGGGTAGGGAGTATGGAGACTTGGAGAAGTCTGGTCAGGGCTACACACGGGAAGCCCAGAGACCCTCATCTAGGGCAGGCCCGGGCACAGTAGATATCACAGTGTCTGACTGTATTTGGGCTCCCATGGTGCATCAGGGCTGGTGAAGCACTGTCTAGGCCTTCCTAATCCCTCTGGCATCTCTCCCCAGGTGAGAAGCCCTTCTCCTGCTCCCACTGCAACCGTGCCTTCGCTGACCGCTCTAACCTGCGTGCCCATCTCCAGACCCACTCGGACGTGAAGAAGTACCAGTGTCAGGCGTGTGCTCGCACCTTCTCCCGAATGTCCTTGCTCCACAAACACCAAGAGTCTGGCTGCTCTGGAGGCCCACGCTGACCCCGCTCTCTCCCCATCCTCTCTGGCATCTTCCTGCTTCCCTGGAGCCAATCCTCGCTGCCAGGACTCTGTCTAGCCTTGGTCCAGAGACCTGTGGAGGCCATGTCTGACCCTGGCTCTTGCCTGGCTCCCTTGGTGGCCTCTTCTATAAACGACAGACGGAGGGCAGAGTGCCTTGGTCCCCTCCCAGAGCCACTCCTCAGTATTCACGAGGTACAGCCTCTGGACACAGCTGCTTCGAGCCATAGAACTAAAGCCAACCCACTGGCTGGGAAGCTCAGACCCCTCTCTGGGGACCCCTACTTCCCTACCTCCCTCAAAGACCCTTCATGCCAACTTCTTGAGGTACAACAGACTACGCAATAGTCTCTTCCCCCGCCCCCAACTGCATCCACGCCCAGCACATGTCCAGGTGCCTCTGGGCCGGGGCAGCTGTTTCAGCCCCCCGCCCCCATTTGTCCTTGTGACACCTGTTTCACAGCAGTTTAACTGTCTCAGAAGGGACCATGAGTAATGGCCGTCACTTGTTAGGGGCCAAGTGGGGTGCTTCAGCCTGGCCAATGTGTCTCCCAGAACTATTTTGGGGCCCAACAGGTGGCCCTGGGAGGAAGATGTTTACATTTTAAAGGTATTTATATTGTAAGCAGCATTTTGTATAGTTAATATGTACAGTTTATTGATATTCAATAAAGCGGTTAATTTATATACTAAAAACTGGTGTTGTTGAAGGGGGCTCATTGAAGGGACTCATGGGAGAGAGAGGCAGGGGTCTTAAGTCCTATGCTTGGGAATTCTGACTGAAATGTTATGAACTTCGGGGACTGGGCTGCCTAGCCTGGGTGTCTGGCCAATCCAGGTACTGTGCAAGCTTCCCCACGCTCTTACGGTTCTCTGGCATAGGAAGGTACTTCATGGCCTTATCTACAGCCTGGCTCTGGCCCTTGCTGTGGCTCCCCTAGAGCAGGTCTTTGGGGCAGGACTAGCTGTCCCTCCCAGCTGAAGGAGGATGTCTTTCCTGTTCCCAAGAGCCTCCCTGTCAGGCAGGCCCACACCTCTGTCTGGCTGCTGGGTACCAAATGGCCTTTGATGCAAGGAAATGGGCTGGCTGGAGCCAGGAGGGTGAGAAGCCAGGCCAAAGGGTAGGGGTCACTCAGCTTCCTGCTCAGAGGACCAGAGCTGGGGCAATTCACCTCAGGCTAGCTGGTGCTGGTGACCTCAACTCTGAGGGCCTCCTGGGGCCCAGAGAAAATGAGTGTCCCTTTCTGAGCACAAAAGGTGCCGAAGGTGCCAGTTTCCTGTGGGGAGCTGAGCAGGCGTAGGTCTGTGGAGATTTAGCACAGCCCAGCTCTAGCCGGGCTGGGGGTGGGGAGCTTCCAGCTCCAAAGAAGAGATGAGTCTTCTAAACAGGAAATGGTGACCCGCAGGCGGGAGCAGCCTAATGACTTACAGCTTTCCTCCCAAAAGGAAAAAAAAATTCCCTAACAATTGCCAAATTGTGGCAGGCCTCCCTGAAGGGAGGTTAGTGAGGTGGGTGCTGGGGGCTGGGCACCAACTGGCTAAAGGCCTACTGTGTCCCCCAATAGGTTTCTCCACAGTAGGTTGCTCAGTGACTTCAGCAGGGCCTGGAGGGATGGGATGGGCCTCCAGGACCAGATTCGGTGCTGAGGGCCTGGCCCCAGGTCCTGCGCCTAGGACTTGGTCAGCCTGGCTTGGAGCGTGCTGGGAGTCAGGTAGGCCTGGCTCCTGGCCCTGACTCTCACCTCTCTGCCAGAAGCAAGCCAGATTCCCTCTGCTCTCGGCCCCAGTTTCTGCCTCTAGAAACCGGAGGGTAACAGTGCCTGTCTCTAGAGAGACTGTTAGGAGACATTCCTTCACTCTTTGAGCGGGTACTGTGAGGCGGGGTGTGCCAGGCCCTGGGAACAGTTGCTGCACTCAGGGACTTCTGTTCTAGTGGGGGAGACAGAAAACAAACAAGCGATTAAACACCCTGCTTTCCCGTAGCGGTGCCAGGGTGGAGTGAGGCTGGAGAGCAGGAGAGCAGCAGGCGGGTTCCCACCAAGGCATCCAAAGCCCTCAGGAGAGTTGACATTCCACTAAGGGGGAGGAGGAAGATGAGAAGGATGGGGGGGAGAGAAAGAGTGGATGATGGGGTCCGGGAAGATTGGGGAGGGGACACAGGGCTGGAAGGAGCTGTCCCTGAGCAAGACCTTGTGGCTGGAGGCACTAGAAAGGCCGGAGGGAGGCAGAGACTCTACAGAACCTTGGCCCATGAGGCTTTGAGACAGGAGCTGGGAGCCAGGTGCCATGGCTGCATGCGAAAGCCCAGTTTTGGGGGAAAGAGAACTAGGAGAAGGAACAAGGGTGGAGGTGAGAGATAACAGGTGACAAATGGCCCTGACTATGCTAGCCTTGGGGATTTGGACTGGCCTAGGGCCCACCCAGCCCGGAGCCTTGCTCGCTTGCTTAGGGCTGGCAATGGAGAGAGGACAGAACTGACCCTGAAGGGGTTCCAGTGGGCCTGGAGCTGAGTGAACAGACAGCCGTCTGCAGGAAGAACAGGGTGGGGACAGCAAAGGATCATTCACAGAAATGTGAAGTTTTTGACAATGTGGGGAGAAAAGACCATTCTAGGAGGGTGCAGGCCATGGAACTGGCCAAAGAGAGGTGAGATGTTTGGGGTTTTTCCCTTTAGATTCGTTTGTTTGCTTGTTCTTTGTTTTTTGTTTTGTTTTTGGAGACAGGGTCTGTGTAGCTCCGGATTGTCCTGGAACAAACTGTGTAGACCAGGCTGGCCTCGAACTCACAGAGATCCATTTGCCTTGCCTCCTGAGTTCTGGGATTAAAGGTGTGTGCCATCACACCCAGAATTTATTTTACTTATTTAGAAAAGTTTTTTAGGCAGACTTTCATGCAGCCCTGGCTAGCCACAAGTTCTCCAGTAGTGTTGGATTATGTTGACTGATCCTCCTTCCTCCGCCTCCCAAGGGCTTCCATGACATCTGCGCACTGTACCTCGTTTGTGCTCGTCTGAGGATGGACCCCAAAGCCTTGTGTATTTTAGGCAGGCACTCTACTAATGAAGGTACATTCTTAGCCCCACCCCCTTTTTTGAAGAGACGGGTCACTGTGTAGACTGGGTTAGCCTCAAACTTGTAACCAGCCTTCTGCCTTTGCCATTTGAAGGAAGGGATTAGAAGCCCTGTGGTTTTCAGTGGTGCTGGAGATCTAAGACCCTCACTCACGCTGGGCAAGTGCTCTACCGCAGTCCCAGCTACAATGCTCGCATTAGTTTTTTTTTTTTTTTTTTTTTTTTTTTTTATGAAGTACAAGACCAGGAGGCTCATACCAGCACTCTGAAGGTTTAGGCAAGAAGATTAACATTAAGGACAAGAGTTCAGGATCTGCCTGAGCCACATAGTAAGACCTGTCTCAAAAAGAACAAAACAAAAGCCCAGGTGTAGTGGCATGCACCTTTAATCCTAGCTGTCGAGGGGGCAGGGGCAGGTGGATCTCTGTGAGTTCAAGACAAGCCTAATGGCTAGTTTATGTCAGCTTGGCACAAGCTAGAGCCATTTAGGAAGAGGGAGCGTTAATTGAGAAAGTGGCTCCATAAGATTTGCCTGTAGTCAAGTGTGCAGTGTGTTTTCTTGATTGATGATTGAGGTGGAAGGGCCCAGCTTACTATAGGTGGTGCCACCCCTGGGCTGGTGGTCCTGGGTGGTATAAGAAAGCAGGTTGAACAAGTCATGAGGAGCAAGCCAGTAAGCAGCGCCCTCCATGGCCTCTGTGTCAGCTCCTACCCTGACTTCCCTCTCAGGGATGGGGTGTGACCTGAGAGCTGTAAGCTGGAATCAGCCCTGTCCTCCCCAAGTTACTTTTGGTCACGGTGTTTATCACCATGATAGAAACTAAGACAGAATTCCAGGCTGCTCAGGGCGAGAGAGCAGCTCGTCTCAATGAGATAACACAAAGCCAGAAGCCCGTTCTGTGGACCATCCTTCTGCGCCGTCCTGCCGTTTCCTCACAGCCGAGTCTCTGCCGGACACTGCCAACAGGACACAGAGGCAGACACAGCAGACTCAGTTGTGGTGACACTGTAAGTGACACTGGTCCCATCTCTGGTGTCACTCAGCCGCTTGGTCAAGGTGCTGCTGCCCCATCTCCATGCAGAGTTGCGCCCTCTCTCAGTATTCAGCCTGCATCTTGGAAGGCACTGGAGACACCCTGCTTCTGTGCAGCCTCATGCCACCAGTTCCAACTTGCAACGGGGCTCTGTGCTGACCCGTCCCTCGCTGCTGTGGCCGGCTGTGGTGTGCCTCAGTCCGTACTATACCGGAATAGCACGCAGCTCTGGGCTTGGTCCCAGCACTGCGTGCACCAGGCCTGGTAGTTCTTGCAGCAATCCCAGCCCTCTTAGGGGAAGGAAGGAAGCCCAGAGGTTCAAGGTCATTTGTGGCGACTAAGTTGGAAGCCAACCTGGACTTTTGTCTCCAAAACAAAACAAAGAGCCCATTTACTACAGTGATCCCAAAATGGAGCCCCTCCAACACAGTCGTCCTTACTGCTCTGGTCAGTTGGCTTCCTGCCCAAGACCAAGCCCACCTCTCTGGGCCGAAGCTCAAGAGCCAGGCCTGGGGAGATGCTGGCCAGGGCAACAGGATCAGGCCAGGCCATTAGCTCTTCCCTTGGGATTGTCTTTAAAATCATTCCAGGAAATAAACTGACTGTAAAGCCACCCCCGGGTGAGTGTCCCAGCAGGCGGGTCTGGAGCCAAGGCCACCTCTGGGCACATCTGGGCCCTATTAGTGGCCTGGCAGCTACTCAGAGGTGTCCCCTAGACTGAGATGTGTGGATTCAGGCAGGCAGGGATCTAGGGCCATCTTTTTTCTCTTGCTTTCCAATGTTCAATTTCACAATAGGATAAGAATTGATGTCTTCGCCGGGCAGTGGTGGCATACGCCTTTAATCTCAGCACTCCGGAGGCAGAAGCAGGTGAACCTCTGTGAGTTCGAGGACAGCCTGGTCTACAAGAGCTAGTTCCAGGACAGGCTCTGAAGCTACAAAGAAACCCTGTCTCGAAAAACCACAAAAAAAAAAAAAAAAAGAATTGATCTTATCGATAAGAACAAAACAAACAAAAAAACCCCCTTGGTGCTGGAGGGATGGCTCAGCAGTTAAGAGCACTGGCTGCTCTCACAGAGGACCTGAGTTCGATTCCCAGCACCTACAAGCAGCTCACAACTGTCTGTAACTATAGTTCCAAGGGATCCAATGCTCTCTTCTGACCTCTGCAGGCACTAAGCATGCACATGGTACACATGTGTGCCCACAAAAGTATTCATACCCATAAAGTGAGAGAGAGAGAGAGAGAGAGAGAGAGAGAGAGAGAGAGAGAGAGAAGAGACATGAGACTCTGCTGACCCAGGCCTCTACAACTTTCCTGGTGCCTTTTTGTCCCCAGTCCACATGTCATGAAGAACTTGATTTACATTCTCTCAATTATGTTTTTGTTTCTCAAGACAGGGTTTCTCTGTGTAGTCCTGGCTGTCCTGGAATTCATTATGTAGACCAGGCTGGCCTCTAACTCAGAGATCACCTGCCTCTGCCTCTTGAGTGTTGGGATCAAAGGTGTGCACCACCACCGCCCCTGGGGTAGTATCCACTTTGAATACTGATATGTGGCAGAGGCAGGTGGATCTCTCTGAGTGTGAGGGCAGCCTGGACTACGTAGCAAGTTCTGTGCCAACCAGGCTACACAGTGAGACTTCGTCTCTAGATAGATAGATAGATAGATAGATAGATAGATAGATAGATAGATAGATAGATAGGAGGGCTGGAGAGATGACTCAGCAGTTAGGAGCACTGGTTGCTCTTCCAGAGGGCCTGGGTTCAATTCCCAGCAACGACATGATAGCTCACAACTGTCTGTAACTCCAGTTCCAGGGGATCTGGCACCTTCACACAAACATACATGCAGGCAAAACACCAATGTACAAAAAACAAAAACTTAAAAAAAATAGATAGCCAGGTGGTGGTGGCATATGCCTTTAATCCCAGCACTCGGGAGGCAGAGGCAGGTGGGTCTCTGTGAGTTTGAGGCCAGCCTGGTCTACAAGAGCTAGTTCCAGGACAGGCTCCAAAGACCACAGAGAAACCTTGTCTTGAAAAAAAAAAACCAAAAAAAAAAAAAAAAAGATAGATTAAATAAATAAGTAGATAAATGAATAACAGGCTGGGGGTGCAGCTCACTGGTAAAAACTTGCCTACTCTCCACAAGGCCCTGGGTGCTGTCCCCATCATGGTGAAATCAAAACCCCAGTCTTTTTCTTGTCCCATCAGGGCCTGCGCAGCCCCACCCTGTTGCCCTCCCTGACTCCCGATTCCCTGATCTCCTTTAGCTACTCCAGGTGGGCTGATACTGTTATTCCCTTCAGCAGGGACACTGCCCAGGGGACTACAGGCTCACCTCCCACCACCCCTCTCCTCTTTGTCTCTCCTGCCATAGTTCGTTTCTTAACATCTGACAAAACACAGGCCTCCTCCTTCACCCGCCCTTCCCCGTGGACCCTCTCCCTGCCAGAGTGTCTGCTCTGTTTACCATCTTGCCTGTTCACCAACTGACTCTCTTGTCAGACACTGAGGTGAAGGCAGCAGATGTCCACAACTGACCTAAGGAGAAGCCTAGTTCCGGAGAGGGTAAGTGACTTACCCAGAGCCACACAGCAACGCTGTAGCAGTGCCGGGGTTTGAACCCTGGTTCTTGGATTACTGTTGCTGTTTGCTTCTTTTTACTTCTGAGCCTCTTAATTGAAGACAAGTTCAACCTGCATCTTTTACAAACTTGAACTAGTCTCCTAGGACCCCTGCCACAGGTCCAGCCTTCTGCAGCTAAGGGAGCCAGGGTCACGGGTGGCTATAGGTTGGGTGAGGACAACATCACAAACCTGTGGGCTGAGGAGATGCTGTGGCCCCTGCCGGTCAGAAGCCTCCACATCAAGACATGTGGGTGACAGTTCTCTTGACAGCTTGCTATACTGACATGGCCTTGTGCCTCCCTGGACAGGCATGTTGTGTGACAGGTTTTCCACAGTTCCTTTGAAAACAGAGACCTGGGCCCCTTGAAGCAATAGGATTTTGTCATTGATCAGAAGCCCAAAGGAAGGGTATCTCTGGGGCTCTTGGAAGAAGTCTGCCTGAAGTCTCCGTTCCTGGGTGCATCTTCTCTTTTTGGGTCCTGTCAAACTCAGATCTGTTCCAGCACAAGCTCTACAGAGTCTGTTGCAAATAAAGCGGCATTCCTGCATCCTGTCCCTAGGGCTTCAACTTGTCTTTATGTGGTGGGCATGGAGGATACTGGAAAGGGAACCCAGGGCCTTGCATGCTGGGTAAGTGCTCTACCACTGAACTATCCCCAGCTCTACCCGACATCCAATGTAGTCGTGTGTCTGTTCGTCTGTATGTCTATAGGGGATTGTCTTGATTGTTAATTGTAGGAGGGTCCAGCCCACTGTGGGCGACATCATTCCCTAGGTAGGTGGTCCTTGGCAGTTGGGTGGCATCATTCCCTGGGCAGGTGGTCCCAGGCTGTTGGGCAACATCATTCCCTAGGTAGGTGGTCCTTGGTGGTTGGGCAGCATCATTCCCTGGGCAGGTGGTCCCAGGCTGTTGGGCGGCATCATTCCCTAGGTAGGTGGTCCTTGGCGTTTGGGCGGCATCATTCCCTGGGCAGGTGGTCCTCGGCTGTATAAGAAAGCTAGACGATCATGAGCATGTGTTAGAACCAGCAAGCATTGTGCCTCCATGTCCCTGCCTTGACGTCCTTCAGCGATGACTCTGACCTGAAAGCTTTACTAGCCCTTCTCTCCCCTAAGTTGCTTTGGATCAGAGTGTTGTATCATAGCAACAGAAATTAGAACATAGCTCTCTATGTAGCTCTGGTTGGCCTAGAACTTACTAAGTAGCCAAAGCTGTCCTCAAACTTAGAAGCAGCCCCCTGGTTCTACCTCCCGATTGCTGGGGTCACAGGTGTGCACCACCCAGCTTCTCAGAATAGCTTTTTGTCTTGCTTTACAATGTTTGAACTTTTTATTTGTATTTTTGTGAGAGGGGAGACAGGTGCCGTGGCATCCAAATGGAGGTCAGAGGTCACAGGACAGCTCCAGAGTCAGCTGTCTTCCACTTTTACAAAGGTCAGGTTATCGGGCTCGCAGCAAGTGCTTTTATCCTCTGAACAATCTTGCCGCTCCCCAGGCCCTTCCCCTTTTTTTTTTTTTTTTTTTGAGGCAAAGTCTCCTCAGTCAGCTTTGAACTAAGTAGGTGAAGGTGACCTTGAGCTTAGGTCTTCCTACTTCCGCATTAGGAGTGCTGGGGTTCTGGTCTACACTACTGCTTCTGTCTTACAACATTTCACCAGGGGCTGGAGAGATGGCTCAGCTGTTGAGAGCACTGGCTGCTCTTCTAGAGGACCCTGGTTCAATTCCCAGCACCCATAAGGCAGCTCACAGCTGTCTGTAACTCCGTTCTAGGGGATCCATCACCCTTATTCAGACATACATGCAGGCAAGACACCAATGTGCTAAAAATAAATAAATAAATAAATAAATAAATAAATAAATAAATAAATAAATAAATAAATTCAACCAGTTACCAAGAGTTAGACAAATCTTGGGGTACCCATGGCCTTTTGTAAAAAAAAAAAAAAATATTTTATGTGTCTATGTACAGCATGGTGCCGCTGGAGGTCAGAAGAAGGCGTCGGACCCCCTGGAAGTGGAGTTAGAGGCAGTTGTGAGCTGCCGTGTGGGTGCTGGAAACTGAGCCCAGGTCCTCTGGAGGAACAATGAGTGTTCTTAAACACTGACCCATCTTTTCAGCCCCTCCATGAAACTGTTTTGTTTTTGTTTTTTGAGTTAGGGTTTCTCTGTGTAGCCCTGGCTGTTCTGGAACTCGCTCTGTAGGCCAGATTGACTTCAAATTCAGAGATTCACCTGCCTCCGTCTCCCAGCATTGCTGGGCTACCGCCATGCAATTTTTATTATTTGCTCCCCCAACTACGTGGGAAATCAGGAAGCCACCCTGGAGGAGTGAAGACAGAGCTGGCCAGATTTTGTTGTAGGACTCCTGGGAGAGAGAAGCCTTGAGGGAAGTCCTACTGACCCTGGCTGGCCTCAGGGTCACCGGGTAAACAGGCATCAGGGCGTGGATGAGCAGGGTTTGCCTGGCCTTGGGGTGAAGCTTCAGCCTTGGCCTGGGGCACACCAGGGAGCCCTGGGAGGGCGTGACCGAGGAAGGGGTGAGGGCTGACTGAGGGGCTGACTGACACTCTTGAAGGAGATCCTGTGGGCACGGTGTGGGGTGTGGGGAGCAAGCCTGGCAGCCAGGTCAGCTCTGAGGAGGAGGCCATAGCTTGCATCCAGGCACCAGGGGTTTAGATCAGAGAGTGAAGGGGAAAAGAGTGAGGCCTGCTCTATATCCCAGCCAGGGAGGGAAGCAAACACCCAGGAAACCAGCTGTGATGGCCCACTCCTGCAACCCCAGCATTTGGGGGGCTGAGGCAGGAGAATCTCTAATTCAGCACCAACCTGTGCTACAGTGAGTTTGAGGCTAATCTGGGTTACAGGGGTCCCTGCCTTTAAAGCAAAACAAGAAAAACAAACTCCATAAGGCAACAATACTACCAATACTGATAATACTAGCAACAAATTCGAATGATCAACTGTTTTCAACAGAATGCCAGCGACCCTCAGCAAAGGGCAGGACGCCAGACTGGCTGTATTAACATCTCGGGATGTATCATGGCTGATCTGCTGTGTGAGCTACAGCAACTGCTTCCTCCTTCCCAGGGTGGCTCTAGTGAACTGCAGGTGTGAGCCTGCGCAGAGGCCTCCCTAGACAGGGATGCTGGAACCTTCCCACTGTCACCCTCAGGGTGACCTGTGTCTCAATATTTGGTTCCTTTGTGCAGGCCAAGGCCTGAGCCAGCCTGCTCCCTCCCCAGGGCCTATACCAAAAGAAAAGCTTCATAGTGCACAGAAAAGACAGTAGCAAGGAGAAATGAAACCCAGGTCACCCAGGAGACTGCTTGGGAGGGGATCCCCCAAGGAAACCCACCATTACCCCAGGAAATAGCCCAGGCTGGGCAGGGGGCTTTCCTGAGGCTCTCAACCCTGCCTTGAAGGTTTCAGTCCCACCAGCCATTCCCTTTGTGACCCTGCCTTCCTTTGCAAGTCAGCGAAATGAGCCCGTCCGGGACTGGTGTCAAGATGAAACACATCGCGTCCTGCAGCTTCAGAAGAATTGAGCTGCGAGTGCTGGCAGCAGCCTGAGAGCTCAGCCAGAGAGGATTGGGTGGCCCCATCCGGATCCGGTGTGTTCAAGCCCCTCAAAACTGTTATAGAAGGGGCACACTCAAAGATGATACTGTGCACAAGAGTCTGTAACTCGGCTCCATGGGGGAGGATGCTTGTCTCCAACCTGATTACCTGATTTCAGTCCCTGGGATGGAGTAGTCGTAGCAATGATGATGATGATGATGATAGATATATATATATTACATGAACCAGAGCAGAGGCAGGAAACTGACATACGGCAAACACTCAACAGCGGATCAGTGACTGAGGGTCGCAGCATCTTCAGTACCTAGTGCCCAGATCCTGGCAGGAAAAAAGGAGAGAAAGAAAAGAACAGGGGAGGGGAGGGGAGGTGTCTGACTGTTGCCATGGAAACTCTGAAACCAGGTGAAGGTGATAGAGAGGCAGGCAGCCCATTCTGTGTGTGCCTGATTTGTGTGATGTGTGTCTGCACGTGTGTACATGTGTGTGCAGGTGTGCATGCATGTGGAGGCTCCTTCTGTTGTGCTTCCCCTCAGTTGTTGAGACAGGGTCTTTCTCTCTCTTAACTTGGAGCGTCCTGATTCAGCTAGACTGGCAACCAGTGAGCCCCTGGGATGCTCCTGTCTCTGCCTCCCCAGAGCTGGGGTCACAGGTGTGCGACCATGCCTGACTTTTTATATGAGTGGGTTTGGGGAATGAACCTCGGGTCATCATACTTTTGAGGCAATCTTACTGGCTGAACCCTCCCAGCCCTGTTTGATTTTTGAGATAAGGTCACTTGGGCTGTCAGTCTCTGGGTCTCTGTGGGTCTGAGACTACAATACCACACACACCACACATACGCACACACAGATCTGGGCAGCCCTGGCCGGTGACTCAGTCTCGGCTGTGACTGAGGTGGGCGGTGACAGCCCCTTTGAGAAGTCAGAGTGACTGAGGTCAGGAGGGACAAAGAACCTGTCCAAGGACACAGCTGTCAAGGAAGTGGTGACATGCTGGAGTTTTTCAATGGCTTTCTAGGGCACTGAACAGCAGGCTCCCCCATATTCCCCAGCTTGTGTCACCAGCCCGACTCTCCACCCCAGAACATTCCATCACCAGTAAACAAAATCCCAGACCAAGAGCAGTCCCTCCCCATCTCCTGCCCACCCCCACGGCCCCCCTCCTCTCCTGCCCGGCCTCTGGCAAGCCCCATCTGCTTTGCGTCTGTGGCTTTGCCTGTTCAGGACATTTCTTATACATGGAGTCATAAAATGGGTCACACACATCGCATGTTCTGCTCTGTGCCTGGCTTTTCTCATTGCCCCTGTTTTCAAAGTCCAGCCAGGTGGCTTTGTGGGTAAGGTTTTTGTTTGTTTGCTTTTGTTTTTTAAGACTGAATAATATTCCTTCGCATGGATACATGTTATCCACCCTTCAGGGCAGTGCGGTTGTTTTCTCCTCTGCTTGTAGGGAAAACCCTGCTGGGAACATTCCTGTGCCTGTTTGTGGACAGCAAGCAACCCAGGGGACATTTAACTGCCCGGTTCTTGGAACCATCCTTCGTCTTTGTTGACTTATTACTTTTATTTATTATTTGTGGAACTAAGGGTTGAATGCAGGGTCCTCAGGAGGGCTAAGCCAATGTTAGGCTAGTGACAGACATTCCAGCCTGCCCTTTATCCTTTTTTTTTTCTTTTTTTTTCTAAGACAGGGTTTCTCTGCATATCCTTGGCTGTCCTGGAACTCACTCTGGAGATCCGCTGTCCTCAAACTCCTAGAGATCCACCAGCCTCTGCCTCCCAAGTGCTGGGACTAAGGTGTACCACTACGCTGGGCCTTTTTTCACTTTTTATTTTTAAACTGATTCGTTTGTTTGTTTAACTGAAACGGGCAATCTCAAGTAGCTCAGGTTAGTCTCAGACTTGCTGTGTAGCTGACCATGGCCTAGAATTCTTGTCCTCTGCCTCCACCTCTCAAATTTGGACATTATTATAGGCACAAGGGACTATAGCCCATGCTAGCAAATTTCTTGTTACATTTTATTTATTTATTTATTTTTTTTGTTATTGTTTCCTGGAGCTGAGGACTGAACCCAGAGCCTTGCGGCTTGAGCACTCTACCATTGAGCTAATTCCCCAAGCCCCCGTTTTCTTTAATTTCTGCACATGAGCATGTATACGTGTGTGTGTGTGTGTGTGTGTGTGTGTATGCACGCTCATGTGTGGAGGTCAGAGAACAGCTTGTAGGATTTGGTTTCTCCTCCCACTATCTGGGTCCTGGGGATCTAACTCAGGCTGTCAGCCTTGGCAGTAGGTACCACCCTACACGGAGCCGTCTCTGCAGCACCTTTTTAATTCTGAAACAGAGTGGCAATAATATCCCCAGGTTGGCTGCACATGGTGACACACGCCTTTAATCCCAGCACTCAGGAGGCAGAGACAGGTAGATCTCTGTGAGATGGAGGCCAGCCTGGTCTATGTAGCAAGTTCCAGGACAGCCAGATCTGCCTGCCTTTGCTTCTGGAGTGCTAGGATGAGAGGCATTCACCACTACCACATCCTGGCTTATTTTTATGACTTTGAGACAGATCTCATCATGTAGCCCAGCCTAGTCTAGAATTTTGTGATCCTCCTGCCTCAGCCTGAGTGTGTGCACCACCACACCTGGCTAGTTTTCATTTTACCACTTACTGTTTGCAGTATTGAGGATGGAACCCAGGGCTCCTGCAGGCAGACAAGCTCTGGGACTCTGAACTTCACCCCTAGTCTATTCGATCCATTTGGGGAGGTGAGCGGGTGTGTATCTGATCCATTCCCTCAAGATATCCTACGTAATGTGTGATCTGGTGAATTGCTCCTCCTCTTGAGAAAAAAAGCTGTATGTGTGTGGCCGTCACTGTCCGGGCAGGATCTGATTTGGGCTCTTACCAAGGGCCTGGTGTCTTCTGTGGGGACTCAGTACCTGGAAGGTGGGAGAGAGTCAGTACAGGGGTCCCCTCTGGTTCTCTGCTCAGAACTGGGCACTGGTTGGTAGTGGTGTAAGGAGCCAGATGTGAGCCACCTAAACTCCCAGCTGGTCTGAGACGAATGATGTCACTGAGCTGTTATGCCTAAAATCCGGAACTTGAATCACCACCATGAGACAGACTATGATGCCAAAACAAAGAGTCTTTATTTGCAAGTTAACTCGGGTCCCTTTGGTCTTCTGAAGCAATGGCAGCCACGATGACAGGAGCAGGGCAGGAGAGACCCAGAACAATGAGGGAAGGGGGCTTATATAGTAGCCAGGCAGGAGGGCGGGGTTTGGGTAACTCCAAACCCACCTAGCTATAGGCTTGGGATTGGTTCAAATTCTCCAAAACTGCATAGTTGCACCTTTGGACTGAGCTGATTGGTTGTCCTGGGTCTAGGGGAATTCCCAGTGTAGGGGAATCCTGAACCTGAGGAGATTCCAAGCCAATGGGAAAAAAAAATCTCAAGCCTGCTGACCTGGGATTGGTCAGTTTTTCCAGCTCAGGGATTGGCTAGTTTGTATGTGTGGGGGAGCAGAGATAGGTCTGATTCCAGGACCAAACTATGTTTATTTCTATAGTTCTTTTTGGCTTTTTTAGGGCCAATTTTAGGGCCTGGTCAAATTTCTTTTACATATCCCGAATCTAGGGATTCAGTGTTCTTTGTGTTCTTTGGGCACTTGTTTCAGAGCCAGGGTGTTTTTCCTGGGCCCTAGTCTTAGGGATAAAGTATCTTTTTTGCTGACTCAGATCCCAAATCCAGGATGTTCCACTGGGTTGAGGCTTGGAGCGGAGTTGTTCAGAGTCTGTGGATCAGGGGTTTCCTGGGACCCAATCGTAGGTTCTCTCTGAGGGTCTCCAGTGGAGTGTGTTGAGACCACAGCTCCATCAACTGTACTTTACTGATCCCTCCCCTAGTGAAAGCCAGTGACTTACTGAGGACACAGGGCCCAAAAGAACCTGTAAGTATCACGATGAATAAGGGTCCCGAGTACAGAAGTGACTAAGGTTGTTAACCACAGGGAGGTGTTGAATAAATGTCTGAACCAGCCTTGAGTTTGTTTACTTTCCCTCCTTCTTCTCACTTATCCCTAACCTTGGCTAGCGACTCCTTTGCCACCCCTGAATGGTCCACATCAAAACAGCATTCTTGTCCCAACACTGCACAACACCCACCTTGTTGTAAGAATGTGAGGTCTAGGCCTCTCTTGTTTTGCATCACTACTTCAGCTAAGGAGGTTAGAAACTCTTACAAACAGGATATGGAGTTCTCTAACCTTTCTATGTCCAAGTCAATAGCAGATAAATTATATTATCTGCCTTGTTCTGCCAGTGGCACTGTGCCCGTCCCGGCACCTGCTAGCCCGAGGCTTGGGAGAATGCCCAGTGTAAGGGTGGTTACGGGTCCCCTTTTCTGTCAAGTCAGTGGTCCCTGCAGTCACTGGAAAACTTCTCTTTCCGTATGGTAAATTCTATTAGGGACCATATATTAGGCACACCAGTATAAAAAGGTCCTTATGTTGGCTTAGTACCTACCCATAACCACACGGAGCTAACCTGGACGAGCATGCCCACCAACTGTCCTCTGGTGGTAAGAGGAAGCTGTGAGGAGGTGACTGGACCACTGGGTGCATAGAGGTTTCTAGGTGTCAGGCATGGTCCCAGGTGTTGGGAGAGGCAGCCTGTTTGCTCCTGGCCGCTTAGATCCAGAATAATCACTCAGAAACTATATTATTTGTAATGCTATTTGGCTAATAGCTTAAGCATATTATTAGCTAACTCTTACATCTAGAATTAACCCATTTTCATTAGTTTATGTTTTACCACAAGGCTTGTGGCCTACTGGCAAGGTTCCAACTGCCAGTTTTATGTTCATGCGGCTACATGGCATCTCCCTGACTCCGCCTACTCTCTCTTGATCTCTCCAGCCTGGATATATTCTGTTAAGCCATTGGCCGAAAACAGCTTCTTTATTCATTAACCGATAAAAGCAACACATACAGAAGGACTTCCCACACCATCTAGGCAAACACCAAATCCTTTAACTGCCTATAATGTGAGCCTGGCTTCCCCCTTCTACTGCCAGTGACGCTGCATGGGACGTGCGGGTCCAGTTCTGTGAAATGCCCAGACACAACCGTCATATTCAGGTGAGGTCTGGTTTAGTAGCATTGAGGGCCTGGTAGGAGGCCTCAAGCAGCCTAAAACAGGGGCCTGATCCCAGAGTCGCTAGAGCAGGCAATGCAATGGAGTGACCAGTGGGTGCTTCAGTCGGGGAAGGGGCTGTGTAGGTGGGGCCGGTATCTTGTTGGACCCTAACTCTTGGGGATTTTGCCCAGAGAGGGGGGCAGGAACTGTGGCAACCAGTTGCAAAGTGAACAAGGTTCCTATGTGGGCCATTCCTATGCCTACTCCCCATGCACCCAACGCCCCACATTGTCCCTGTATCCCAGCCTGGTGCATTCTTTCCTTGGTCTGTGAAAACCATTCTTACTGGGTTACAAAGAGTAGGGGAGGCTCTGGAAGGGGCATGTTGGGGTTGGCAGGGACACTGCCCTGCTCTTGGTGGAGGGTGATGAGGTTGTTACAGGGGGCATCCACCATATATGCCGTTCTGATTGATCTAGAGATCTTGGGTGCTTAAAAGGAACGTTGCTGCTCACCACCTCCAAGGTCAAGCTTTTATGTCTTCCCAGACTGGGCCAGGTCGATGACTAGGAAGTATGGGGGCTCAGAGGATTATTTCTGCAAAGGATGGGGCTGTGGGTTCCCTGGGCATATATGGTAAATGCTCTTGGCAAATCTGGGCCTTTTTAGCTGAGACACGATACCCAAAGTCTGAAGCAGGTCCCTTGTCCCTACCTCACAGTCCTTTTCAGTGGGGCCTGCAATGAGGAGGGTTATCCTGAGGTGTTCAATTCGGTAAGCCCCAGGTACCCGTGGAGGGCTTCATCAAAGATGGTGGGTGAGTTCTTAAATCCCTGGGGTAGCTGGACCAGGTCAGCCACCCATTGAATCCTTTCTCAGGGTCATGCCACTCAAAGGCCTGGCTCTGCGGGGGGCTAATGGTAGACTGGAAAAGGCATCTTTTAAATGAAGTGCAGTGTACCACCTTAGCCTGGGCGATGAAGAACTCAGCAGTGTATAAGGATGCAGCACCATGGGGTGGATATCAGTGGCCCATTTGTTGACTCCCCTTAAATCTTGGACTGGACAGTGGTCATCAGAGTTAGGCTTTTTGACGGGGAGCAATGGGGTATTCCAGGCTGACTGATGAGGTTTCAAAATTCCCTAATCAGGCACTGGATATGTGGAATAAAGCCTGCCCAGGCTTCAGCCAACATGGAGTATGGATGAACCTGTGCTGGGGACCCCCAGTTTAAGCTCTACTAAGATAGAGGGCCAGTGTTTAGCAAATCCTGCCTCCCATCTCCACAAAAGCCTCTGGATAGTCAGTCAACCTCAAACCTACTTCCTGGGGTTGTGGGAGCAGTTCTAAGAGTCTATATTCATCTTCTAGCTACACAGTTAAAACTTGTATAGGTCTTCCTCCCGAGTCAGTTACAGTTACCCTGTCCTTTTCCAAAGATATCTGAGCTCCCACTTTTGTAAGTAAGTCTCTCTCCAGCAGGGGGTATGGGCAATCAGGCATGACCAAGAATGAGTGGGATTCCTGACCCTCTCCAAGGTCCACTTGTCTTCGAGTAGTCCATGGGTCTTGGCCCATGATGGTAGCTCCCTGTACCCAAGTCTTTTGCTTTGAGATTGGGCCCCAGGGGCAGGGGTAGTCAGGACTGACTGAGTGTTGAGCATCTGTATCCACCATAAATTGGGTAGGTTTCCCCTCCAAATACAGAATTACCTAGGTTTGGGGCGGGGTCCTGAACCCCATCCCCTTCAGTCACTTTCCTCCCCGTCTTCTACCACCAGCACATGCTGGGATTCTTTGCGGTTGCTTTTTCTGGGACCTTCTCTGGCCCAGTGTCCAACCTCCCCGCAAGAGGCTCCTTGATCTTTTTTAAACTTCTTGTTGTCTTCTTGGGAGGGCCCTACCTTGTTATGGGGCCAGCAATGAACCCTAATAGATTAATGAGTCCCTTAGGATTCTCAGAAAAGGGGGTCAAGGAAATATGGTCAAGAGAAAGGCTCAGGGGAGTGGAGGGTCGCTGGGCTTCTGGTCCATGGTTCCTGAGTATTCTAACCACAGTAACAGGATGAACAAACCCAAAGACACACACACAATCACAGACAATACTGGTGTTTGTGTAAAAATTTGAAAATGGTACACCAGGTTAACAGTTCATGGTTGTGGGTCACTTAATCTCTTTAGAGGGACTAGGGGGATCCAGCAGGATCCCAGGGCATCCCCTAGTCTCCCAGTTAGTGATCCTCCAGTATGTCTGTTTAGGTCTTAACTCTGAAGCTGGCCATGTAGCAATGTAACAAACAGACAACACTAGACACATACTGGTGAGGTGTGCAAAAATGAAAAACCCCGTCTTCTGCGGGAAGTGCTTATACGACAGCTCACGCCCCCATGGTGAGACTGGCCTGCTGTAGGTACCGCAAGCCAGGCTGGTTCTGGAACCTAAGAATGATGGTTGTCACGACATCATGGGAAGACTTACAGCACCCAAGCACCCTGGGAAACACACACACACACACAAATAAATAGTAAACAAACAAACAAATAAATACCAGGCTCAGGAGAGGGGCCTGAAGGGAGACTTTCCAAAGACCTTCAGCAGAGATCAGAGACCAGCTAGTGTAAAGGCCTCCAGATAGCCAAAGCCAGCAGGAGGTGCTGGGGGTGTGGCTCAGTCAGCAGCCTGCTGGCTTAGCCCAGTACAAAGCCCTGGCTTCCATCCCCAGCACTTCATAATCAGGCATGGTGGTGCCCAGAACCCAAGGATTACAAGGCAGAGACGGGAGCATCGGGGGTTCAAGGCTATCCTTTCCTACAGTTCAAGGCTGGTATGGACTACAGGAGACCTTGTCTCAGATATAAAATAAAATGAGACCAGCGAGATAACTCGGAAGATAAAGGTATCTAACACCAAATCTCTAGACCTGAGTTTGATTTCAGCAACCCACGTGGTGGAAGGAGAGGACACAGAACACAAGTTGCCTTTTGACCCCCACAGGACTCCCATGCATTTGCACCCACATACATACACACAATAAAGCATGAAATGAAAATAAATAGACCAGGCGGTGGTGGCACAGGCCTTTAATCCCAGCATTTGGGAGGCAGAGCCAGGCAGATCTCTATGAGTTCGAGGCCAGCCTGGTCCACAGAGTGAGTTCCGGGACACCAGGACTGTTTCACAGAGAAACTCTGTCTTGAAAAACCAAAAATAAAGAAATAAATACATAAACAAATAAACATAGGCATGTGGTGGTGGCGCACGCCTTTAATCCCAGCTCTCAGGAGGCAGAGGCAGGTGGATCGCTGAGTTTGAGACCAGCCTGGTCTACAGAGGGAGTGCCAGGACAGCCAGGGATACACAGAGAAACCCTGTCTCAAAAAACCAAAATAAATAAATGAAGGAAGGAAAAAAAAGAAGCAAGCAAGCCAGCCAGCCAGCCAGGCAGGCATGGCATCACACACTTTGTTCCCAGCACTCGAGAGGCAGTGGCAGGAGGGTCTCTGTAAGTTGTTAGAGGCAGCCTCTTCTGTGCAGAGAGTTCCACTCACCCAAGGCTACATAGTTAGACTGTCTCAAAAAAAAAGTCAGCCAGTCAGTGTGAGTGGAGAGATGGGCAGGACTGACTGGACCTGCAGGCCCAGAAAGGGTCATGGCCAAGGCCTAGCATTGGTTGGGATTTTATTCTAAGTCACAGGAAGCCACCAGGGGATTTTACTTGGAGGGTGACACAGTCCCTTAGGCTTCACATGGGAGACAGGCCAAGACCACTGAGCCACAGAAAGGAAGTGGAAGACAACAGAGGCCAGTCAGCTGAGGGAGGACTGGATCTCAGGTGTCTCTGTGGCTGGGCAGGACTGAAGCGTGGGGGGGCAGGGCCATGGGAGAGTGGGAGGGTGGGTTCAAGGTGTTTATACTGATGGTACAGACCTAGACCAGCACAAGGGAAAAAGAAACACAACCACACTTCCTTTTCTTTATCTTTAACTTTTTAGTATTAAGTTTGTATTACTCGTGTGTGTGTGTGTGTGTGTGTGTGTGTGTGTGTGTGCAGGCTCTCATGTGCAGCTCGTGTGCAGAGAGCAAAGAAAACCTTAAGGAGTCAGTTCTCTCCGACTCTGGGATCCAGAACCAAACTCAGGTCTTCGGGTTAATCCAGTGAGCCATCCCTTGCACTCCCCACCCTTCTTTTTCTGTTTTTCAGACAGGGCTTCTCTGTGTACCCAGGGGACCCTGGAACTCACTCTGTAGACCAGGCTGGCCTCACACTCAGATCCGCCTGCCCCTGCCAGGCTTTTGTTTTGAGACCAGCACCTGGTGGTGGCAGCACAGAGACCAAGAAGCTTTGAGTCCTTCATGTGATTTAATAGTATACCTGAATCCCTGATTCTCCTGCCTCTGAGTCCTAAATGCTGGGATGTCCCACTGTGCTCAACCAAGTTTCTTTATAGTTATCTATCTATCATCTATCTATCTATCTATCTATCTATCTATCTATCTATCTATCTATCTATCTATCATCTATCTATCATCTCATATATATTGTTTGTTTGTTAGTTTTTCCCAGTGTTTCTCTGTATAGCTCTGGCTGTCCTAGAATTTACTCTGTAGACCAGGCTGATCTCAAACTCAGAGACATCCACCTGACTCTGTCTCTCAAGAGCTGGGACTATAGTCTGGCACCTAGAGTTGTATACTACCACACCTGGCTCCAATATTTATTTGTGGTTTTTCTGAAACAGAGTTTCTCTATGTAGCCCTGGTTGTCCTGGAACTTGCTCTGTAGACCAGCTGGCCTTGAACTCAGAGATCTGCCTGCCTCTGCCTCAGCCTCACAAGTGCTGGAATTAAAGGTATTCATCACCATCACCTGATCACCTGATCAATTTTTTTTCCCTGAGTGTTTTTTTTTTCTTCCGAGGGCAGGGTTTCTCTGTGTAACAGCCCTAGCTGTCTTGGAACTAGCTCTTACAGACCATGCTGGCTTCAAATTCCCAGAGATCCACCTGCCACTGCCTCCTGAATGCTGGGATTAAAGGTGTGTGTCACCACAGCCCAACCACTGCCAAGCTTTTAATAATCATTTTTTTAAATTATTTTATGGCCGGGCGGTGGTGGCGCACGCCTTTAATCCCAGCACTTGGGAGGCAGAGGCAGGAGGATCTCTGTGAGTTCGAGACCAGCCTGGTCTACAAGAGCTAGTTCCAGGACAGGCTCCAAAACCACAGAGAAACCCTGTCTCGAAAAACCAAAAAAAAAAAAAAAAATTATTTTATGTGTATGGGTGTCCTGCCTAAATGTATGTCTATGTACCATGTGTGTGTACAGTGCCCATGAAAGCCCACAGAGTGCTCTGGGACTGGAGGTACAGGTGATTCTGAACCCCCATGTGGGTTCCAGGAATCAAACCAGAGTCCTCTGGAAGAGAGCAGTCTGTGCTCCTAACCACTGACCCACCTTTCTAGCCCCTATCTCATGATCTTAACTTGCATTTCCTAATGTCTGATACTTTTCAACATCTTTCTATGACTTTTTTACAATACAATCCACTTATCTTAATTACTGAAGACAGATAATATTCAAATCGTTGATGAGGACACCCACCGAAAACAGTTTACCTGAGCTAATGGGAGTTCAACTCTAGCCAGACAGGGAAGGATCAGCATAGGACCAAACTAGACCCTCTGAATGTGGGTGACAGTTGTATGGCTGGGGTATCCAGTGGCCCCGGGATATATCCTTACTGCTTGTACTAGTTTTTGGAACCCATTCTCTTTGGATGGATACCTTGCTCAGCCTAGATATAGTAGGGAGGGACTTGGTCCTTCCTCAGAGCAATGTGCCTTACCCTCTCTGAGGAGTGGGTGGAGGGTGAGGGAATGAGGGGGATGGGAGGAGGGGAGGAAGTGGGAACTAGGATTGGTATGTAAAATGAAAAAAGATAGCTTGTTTTCTTTAAAAAAAAAATAAGGTCGAACAATCATAAAAAAGTTCAAATTGTATGCTCATTTTAAATTGACCTTATTTTGAGGGTTTTGAGAAAGGCTCTCAGGTAGTACGGACTTTTTTATGCCTGGGGATGACTCAGTCATAGTGAGGTGGCCTAGCATTCATGGAGCCCCAGTTTCTAGCCCCAGCACCATGGAAACTCCATTTGGTGGCAGGTGCTGCAATCCTATCACTTGCAAGTGAGGTGGAGACTGGAGGATCAGAAGCTCAAGGTATTCCTTGGCCTCATAGTGAGCTGGATGTCATCTTGGGGTACGTGAGATGCTGGCTTAAAAAAGGAAGAGAGAGAGAGAGAGAGAGAGAGAGAGAGAGAGAGAGAGAGAGAGAGAGATCAGGGAATCAGAGGTGATGGTTCAAACCACAGTCTAGAGACCTTGACTAGGTCTCTTCCTTCTCTGGGCAAGTGGACTGCAGAAGCTTGGCCTAGCCAGTGTTTCAAAGGCTCACGAGAAAGCACTTAGGAGGTACCCGGATGAATGGCACCGTGTTTCTGCCCATGGCCTTTGCTCAGGCTGTTTTCATTCTCTGAGACACCCTACCTTTGGATGCTCTCTGGTGCCAGCCTTCCCACGGCTGTCCCCTGACCATTCTGGAACTCTTGAATGTCCCCTAGCCCTCTGGTCCCTCCCAGTACTTCATATCCCACCTCCTCCCACAGCACCGACTGCTGTCTGACACTGCACTTAGGTGTTGATTGGCCAATGTCTGGCTCGCCCATGATCGTATCACCACAGGAGGCTGGATGGTTTGTGTTCTGCTCCTGTGATATTCCAGTCTCTGATGGTACCTGACAGTGTACCATGGAGAAGCTGAGCTGAAATCAAACCCAATTGCCCCATGCCCTCCTGGGTGGCCCTGGACCATTGTTTTCTTTTCCATCCATCATCCATCCATCCATCCATCATCCATCTATTTATTGTGTGTGTGTGTGTGTGTGTGTGTATGTGGTCATGTGTGAGTCAGGATACCAGTGTGGAGGCCAAAAGTCAATTTTCAGGACACAGTTTTTTTCTCCTTCCAACATGTGGGTTCCGGGTCATCAGGTTTGTAGGCAGGCACCCTTGCTCACTGAGCTCTCTCTCTCTCTCTCTCTCTCTCTCTCTCTCTCTCTCTCTCTCTCTCTCTCTCTCTCTCTCTCTCTTTCTCTCTCGTTTTATGGCCTGTCTTTCCCTCTCCTCCACCCCCTCCCCTCTCTTCCTCTCCTTCCCTCTTCTTCCCTTCCTCCCTCTCTTCCTTCCATTTCTTTTTGTCTCTCCTGTAGCCCAGGCTGGTCTCAAACTTGCAGTGTATCCAAGGCAGTCCCCTCGATCCTCCACACTCCACATTCCTAGGGCTGTTTTCACTGGCGAAGGCCACCGCTCCTTATTCTGGGGCCACTTCTTTCAATCCCCGGCTCGTCGGGGCCAGCGGAGGTGAGGGGAGGGGAAGCAGCGGTGGGGTCCCAGAGCGCGGCCCCCTCCGGCCCCGGCCGCCCGCGGCGCAGCGAGACGAATGCAGCACACGGCCGCCTTTATGGGCCGCAGACAGCGCGCCGCCAGCCTAACCCTGCGTGGAAAATTCGCAGGCGGGAGGCGCGGGGGCGTCGCCGGCAGGTGGAGGCGGGAGAGGAGAGGACTGCTGTCGACAGGGTGGCCAGCCCTGCAGGAATAGACTCTCCGAGTAACCCAGTCGCGCATCCACGTTGCTTTCTTTCTTTTTTGTTTTTTGGCTGTGTAGAGGAAGAGGGCGTTGAATTCCTGATCCTCCTGCCTCCACCTCCCTAACAGGTCACTTAACTCGCACAGATAGATTTCAGGGTGGCACCCGCAACCTTGGGAAGCCGAGCCACACTTGAAATCAGGGTGGTGGGCGGAGGGTGCTATCGCCTCCTCCTCCGTAACTGGTAGGACTGAGGTTTGGACGGAACTGCGAGGCCATGGTACCCGAGGGCCAGGCCATGCTGAGAGACGCTGGGGCCCCCTTGCCGGGTGGGGGTGCACAGAAGAATGCCCTCACCTCGTCATCTCTTCGCGCTGCTGGAGTGGAATGCCTGAGGCAGCGTTATGTATAAATCAAAGACACTTGCTCAGTTCCTGGTGCTGCTGGGCCTCCACATGAGGTCCTTGTGCTGGGTCACCTCTGGGGAAGAACAAAAAGAAACCCCACCCTACCGACAGTGACATGAATCCACTCACAGGACAGAGTCCTCTAAATCCTTATTAGGCTCTCCCACCCAACCCCAGTGCACAAAGAACCACATTTAGACTATGGATCCTAGATACCAAGACACATGCCCAAGCTGGCTCATGTGCCTGCCTGTACTATTAGCGGCATGGGTAGGAGGAATGGGAGCATGAAAGAGAAAAGGGAGGCAGGGGAGCCCAGGATGGAGCTGGTGTGTGTGTGTGTGTGTGTGTGTGTGTGTGTGTGTCTGTCTGTCTGTCTGTCTGTCTGTGGAGACAGCAAAACACCCCTCCCCCCAAAACCTTGACTCAGAATCACACTGGAAGAAGGGAGAAAGTAGGGTAGGGCCTCTGGTATTTGCCTGTAAACCCAGCGCCCAGAAAGTTGAAGCAAGATTTCCATAAGAGTTCAGTCTGAACCACACACACGGTGAGTTCTGAATTAGCCTGAGCTACTGTGTAAGACCCTGTCTAACAAATAAAATTAAATTTAAAAAATCTCAACAAGGTGGAAAGCCGTGGTAAAGGGGTGGGGAAGTTAGTCTCAAATGGGTCCTGCTTCGTGCCTGGAACCGGGCCTTCACCCCTGCCGACTCCGCACCTCATCATCTCTTCCTCCAACCCTTTCCTTCACAACCTGAGGGGGTCTTCTCAAGTCACTTGATTTTTTTCTCCACGGTTCTAGCCTTTCTCTTTGTCACCAGTCTTTATTTTAGTTATTTATTTATTTTGGTTTTTCTATAGCTTTGGAGCCTGTCCTGGAACTCTCTCTGTAGACCAGACTGGCCTCAGATTTACGGAGATCCACCTGTCTCTGCCTCCTGAGTGCTGGGATTAAAGGCGTGCGCCACCACTGCCCAGCTTCAGTCTTTATTACATTATATACTTTAAATTGTTTGTTTGTTTTGTTTTTCAAGACAGGATTTCTCTATGTAACAGAGCCCAGGCTGAACTGGATCTCACTCTGTAGACCGGGCTGGCCTCTTGCTCTCAGAGATCCGCCTGCCTCTGCCTCCCGAGTGCTGGGATTAAAGGTATACACCACCACTATCCGGCTGCAAGTGCCCTTTCTTGCTGAGACATATTGTTTATCCTGTTTTTAGTATTTATTAATTTAAATGTTTTTATTTTAATTTCTCTTTATGTGCATTTACATATTGCCATGCGTATATGTGTGCAGGTGCACTGAATTCCCCTGAAGCTGGAGTCACAAAAGTGGCTGTTGGCCACCTGATATGGGTGCTGGAACTGAATTCATGTCCTTTGGAGAGCCACAGGGCCTCTTAACCACTGAGCCGTCTCTCTAGCTCTGTTTGTTTAACTCGGTGTGTGTGTACATGTGTATGGGTACCCTGTTGTGTAAGAGGACAATGTCAGGCTTTGGTCCTGTGTCCCCCTTGTCTGAGACAGTGTATCCTCATCGTTCATGGCCACTGCATGCCTTTAGCTCCTGGGGAATCTTCTCTCTTCCCACCTGCAATAGGGGTAGTATGGGATTACAGACATGAGTGCCTACCTTTATATGGATTCTGAGATTCGAACTCCGGTCCTTGGAGTTGTACAGCTAGCCATTTCTCCATTAAGCCATTTCTCCGGTCCTATTTTATTTATTTTTATTTTATGTGTATGATGTAGGGGGGAGGTGTAGAGTGGAAGTCAGAAGACAATTTTGTGACATTTTCTACCTTCATAGGGATAATGGGATTGGGCTCAGGTCATTGGGTTTATCAGCAAGCATTTACCCTCTAAGCCAGTGGTTCTCAGCCTTCCTGTGCTGCGATTCTTTAACACAGTTCCTCATGTGTGATGACCCCCAACATAAGGTTATTTTTTTATTACTTTTTTTTTTTCCAAGACAGGGTTCCTCTGTGTAGCTTTGTAGCCTGTCCTGGAACTCACTTTGTAGAGTTCTGCCTGCCTCTGTCTCCTGAGTGCTGAGATTAAAGACATGTGCCACCACCACCCAACTGAGAATCACAGTTTAAACTATCTTGAAAAAAAAAAATAAAAATAAACTATCTTGACACCCTAGTGTTTTGGGGACAGAGTCTCATATAGCCCAGGTTGGTCTTGAACTACTGATCCTCCTGCCTCTGCCTTCCAAATGCTGGTGGATTATAGGCGTGTGCCACCATACGGGCTCTTTGCTTTGAAGCATGGTCTCACTATGTAGTTTAGGTTGTGTTTGAACTCACTGGATAATCCAGTCTGGCCTCCAACTATTCTGACTCCATTTCCTAGTGGTTGGGGCTACAGGCATGTGCCACTATGTATCTCCTAGTGGCTGGGGCTACAGGCATGTGCCACTATCCCCTAGTGGCTGGGGCTACAGGCATGTGCCACTATCCCCTAGTGGCTGGGGCTACAGGCATGTGCCACTATCTCCTAGTGGCTGGGGCTACAGGCATGTGCCACTATCCCCTAGTGGCTACTTCACCTGGTCGTATTATATGCTTTTACACACCAGCTTCTTGCCTACCTCACCCACCTACCTGGGGGTCAAAGTTATCTCTTTTCCTTCTGACAACTTGCCTTCTGATTAGCAAGGACAGGTTTCATGAGGCAGGCAGAGAGCCAGGAGAAAGAAGGGACAGGGATGGAGGGCTGGACCCCACAAGCAAGGGAAGGCTCTGCTTCAGCTGCAGGACCAGCACCCTGGCAGGGTGGGGGCCTGGGAGCCAGAGCTGGAGCTGCCTGCCGCCCTGCCAGCCACTAGTGAGAATTCTCACACGTTGTAAAGGAGGTTCCAGCTCCATTCTGGCGGGGCAGCTGGCTGGGCTATGTCTAGGTTAGGCCAGAGATTCCCAATTCCGAGCCTGGATGAGTATGTGGCAGGGTCTCCCTGACCCTGGAATTTTCTTCTTGGGGACAAAACACTGAGCTGAGATCTGGGCCCAAGACTGTTCCTCGATTCATCGAGATACCACACACTGTCCCTTGAGCAGCGACTTCAGCCCCACAGTGACTTGAACCTAGGTGAAGGACACTCTTCAGACGGGCAGAGATGCAGAAGTGGGGTCTGGAGTGACAGACCACGGTCTGCCTTCTGTGAAGCATGTCTCTGTGTCTGGTAGGAGGGGAAGAAATGCATGGCTGACGCCAGGAGGTGGTGGCGCACGCCTTTAATTCCAGCACTCGGGAGGCAGAGGCAGGCATGTCTCTGTGAGTTCGAGGCCAGCCTGATCTACAGGAGCAAGTTTCAGGACAGACTCCAAAGCTACAGAGAAACCCTGTCTCAAAACAAACAAACAAACAAACAAACAAACAAAAAACCCAACAGGGCTGAGGTATACCTTCCATCTGGATTTCCTTCTAACCTTCTAATACCTGTAATTCTAGCACTGGGGAAGTTGAGACAGGAGGATTGCGGTGAGGTTAAGGCCAACCTGGTCTACATAGTCAGTTCCAGACGTAGGGGGAGGGAAGGAGAGAGAGAGAGACTAGGAATTAGAGTCGTATCTTGTGAGGGGGAGTTAGTGGGGATCTCCTGAGGGTGGTTAGAAAATGCTTGGTGCAGACTCCAGTGGGCCTGAATTCGAGCCTGGCTCTGCACACACTCCCTGGGGGCACCGTGCAGCCTTGGGGCTCTCCTGAAGGAGGAGACGCCCCAGAGCCCTGGAAAGGACTGCCGGAGGCCTGAGGGGTGTGATATGTGTCAGGCAGGTGTGGGGCTCTCGACTCTCACAGCTGTACAGGTTGGGGCACAGGAGAAACAGAAAGGAAAACAGCGAGAAGGGGGGGCCTAATAGGCTCAGGAGCTGGCGGCTTCTCTAAGTTGGGTCTGCGTGCGTGTGAGTCACTATCTTTCAGCTGAATTGGCTTGGCTAAGTGTGTGTATGTTAGTGTAGAGATGTGTGTGGCAGGTGTGAATGTGTCGGTGGGTGTAGGTATGTCAGTGGGCACATCTGTGCATACAGAGATATATTCTGGGAGTGAACTGCTGTGTGTGTGTGTGTGTGTGTGTGCACGTGTGTGAGTTGCTGTGGTTGTGGCTGGCATTTATGTCTGAGCTGGGGGGGATCTCAGGTTGGAGGCAGCCTCTGGTGTTGGGTGGTGTGACTGTGAGTACAGGGGAGCCCTTCAGGGCACGCGAGGGTAGATTGACGTATTCACATATAGCAAGGTAGGGGATGTCCAGTGTGTGTCTGCATGTGTGTGTGTGGCCCTGTCACCGCCGGCTCCAAACGCGGCCACATAAACTTCACACCCCTGCAGGCGGGCTGCGGCAGCCCCTTGGCGGGTGCTGGACAATGGAAAGCAGATGGGGCCAGGATGCAGGCCATATGGGGCTGGGGGCGGGGGCGCATTCCTCCCTCCCAGAACCAGGAAGCCCCCTGCCTGCGGCCCCCCATCGGGGTGGGACCTGAAGCTGACACTATAACAAATGTCCTGTAGCCAGCGTGGAGCCAATGGAGGCGGCCTCCGCCTCACAGGGGACTCTGGTGTGTGTGTGTGTGTGTGTCTGTGTGTGTGTCTGTGTGTGCTGGGGCACAGGGGCAGAGGGGAGTGGGGGTGTTTGGGCTGTGTAAGATGATATTGACCTGATCCCAGGGTTGTGTCCCTCACACCCTCACTCTGCCCCTCAGCTCCCCACAGGGTACTCACAGAGTGGGCTGTTTAGAATCGAATATCGGAGACTTTGGCCCACACTGGCACAGATGTCTCCAGCCACAAGGTCAGTGGTAATAAAGGCAGTTGACCTTGGTTGTCAGCAGGGCCCTGGGCCGTGGACTGGGGCCGTGGCTCTAGGACTGGGGTTGTGGCTCAGTGACAGAGCTCTGTCCCAGCATGAGTGACCTGGGTTATCTAGCCCTGCTTTGCCACCAACTGTTGGCATAAAGGGCAACAACTCCAGGCCTGGGTTGGGAAACCTACTATGCTACCTTCTTCTGTGCCTCAGTTTACCCTCTGGCACCTTCCTGTCTCTCGGGGGTGGTGGACTTAGCATCTGGACACATCTCATTCACATTGGGTGGAAGCTTCCGGAAGCCCAGGGAGGAGCTGTGACTGGAGAGGCCTGTGCCACAAGGATGATGTCATCGTTACAGTGGATGATGTCATCACAGCAGATGACGTCATTGCAGCAGATGAGGCCAGCACAGCTGCGGCAGCTGATGTGGCCTGGGGTCTTCAAGGTTGTTGGAGAATATTCCGGTCTGGGGTCTGAGTCCCCCTGACTCCTTCCTTGGTCCCACTGGTGAGAGCAGTCAGCTCCAGAGCCAGGCTCTCTTCCTGCTCTGGGACCCTGCGCAAGTACCTAAGGGGATCCCTGCCCTCAGGCAGTGTTAGGGGACAGGGTCAGTGGTGAGGAAAGGGCCTACTTTCAAACATTCAAGCAAGTCTGTCCAATCCACCTCTGTCATCTTTTCATCTACGAAAGCTGAGATCAGAAGAGGGCTGGGTGCAGGGACAGTGCGCAGGGGGGCAGAGGCCAAGGTACATGCAGCCCCAGTGCACAAGGCCAGTGTGCAGGGCCAGTGAGTGCATAGGGGCAGGGGGCAGGGCCCAGGGAGCAGGGGGCAGGGGCCAGGGTGGTTCTGGTGGCCTTGGCCTGGTTGGCCACCTCCTCTGAGTCTGACTGTTTGGGAGGAACCCTATTCTGTGGCTTAAACCTTCAGTAAAATGTCCGGAGCACACTAGATGCTCACTAAACACCAAATTGCCTTAACTCTGGTCTTTTCCCTTTTGAACTCCCTTAGTGGGTATCTGATATTGATTTCTACCAAGCCCATCCCCCATTTTTCCTTTCTCCAGGTCTCAGTCCAAAGGTTTGGGGTGGGGGTAGCTCCAGCCTTAGGGATGGGCAGGACTGACCAATCAGAGAACTACATCCTCTCGGCCAATAAGAGCCAAGTCTGGGACTTTTTTAGCTGACCCCATGAGGGCTACTTAATTTTTTTTTACTGGGGTTACTAACCCCTTGAGAGTAGAAGCCTGGATGTGGGCTTCACCTTGCCTGATGTGGGGTTCTCCTTTCTTGGATGTGGGATTCACACTGCCTGGATGGGGGGGAAGCGAAGGGCCTCCAGATTGAGTTCTGGAGGGGAGCTGAGACTGCCTCCATGCCACCATGCCACCATGCCCCTGCCGTAACCTATCCTTGCTGAGTGAGGGGCGCAGAGGCAGCCGAGGGGCTCACACCCAGGCTGACTGGCGCCAGCCACAGCTCTCTTCAGCTCCAGGCGCTGCAGAGCGGGGTGTAAATCCCTGCTGGCCGAGGCCTCCGCCCCCAGCCTCGCAGCACTAGAGCTCAGCTATTTCGGAGTTTCCCAGGGGACAACGTTTCCTGCCTCTGGCGGAAAAATCTGCAGAAAATGAGAGCCCTGTGGTCTGGCTCCAATGCAGCCCCAGCCTGGGACAGAGGAGAATTCTTTTCTTAGTCTGCTCCCTTCTTCTCTGCCGTCCCTTTTCTCTCTCTCCCTCTTATTTTGTATTTTTACTTTTTGAGACAGGGCTTCACTCTGTAGCTCGAGATGGCCCTGAACTCGTGGTGATCCCCCTGCTTCAGCCTCCGCAGTGCTAGGATTGAGTATGAGCCACCACATTGGGCAGCCTATCTTTTTTCCTGCTGTTCTGGGCATTGAACCTAGGTCCTCCTGCATGCAAGGCAAGTGCTCCACCTTTTATTGTGAGACAGGATCTCACTAAATTGCTCAGAAGGCCTTGAGCTTGTGATTCTGTGTCAGCCTCTAAAGTAGCAGAGATCACTGGCCTTCAGCACCAGACTCCAATCTTCTGTCTGTCCTTCCTTCTTTCTTCCTACCCCTCGCCCCAACTCCTTTGCTCCCGTTCCTGTAGGTCATATCCAGTTTCCCTCAGCCCCAGGGTCCTTCTGCTGACTTCTGCCAGGACAACCTGCTTGTCACCCCCAATCCAGGCATCCTTGGCTTGTGCTAGGCCTTCCACACAGTGAGCAGGGATATGTGTGGCCTGATAGGACCCCCCTGAGGATCTCTACGCTCCTCTGTGTGTTGGTGTAGTGGCTGGGACCAGTGAAGGAGAATGCTCAGAAGGCTGGGGTACTAGTGGCCCTGGGACCCTTCCCAAAGACATCAAGGGTGTCTTATTTCATTCTATTATTTTATTTGAGATAGTCAGGATACACAGCTAGGGCTGACCAGGAACTCATTATATAGACCAAACAGGCTTGAACTCAAGGCAATCCTCCTGCCTCAGACTTTTCAGTGCCAGGTGTGCACCACTATATCCAGTTAGTACTTCCTCAAGCCCTATCCTCTTGTGACCCTCACCTTTTGGTGGACGGAAGCCTGCTTATGTCATGAGCCCAGAGGCTGGAGGGTCAAGTGGTTTGGTTTTGTTTTTGAGACAGAGTTGCTCTGTGTAGTTCTGGTTATCCTGGAACTCACTGCATAGGCCAGGCTAGCTTCAGTCTTACAGAGATTCACCTGCCTCTACCTCCCAAGTGCTGCTGGGATTGAGGTTCAAGGCTTGAGAACTGTATTCAAGGTAGAGCCCATCTTGTTGGCTTATATTAATTACAGAATCACAGAATATTTGACCTATAGCTCAGGCCTATTACTAACTAGCTCTCACAACTTAAATGAACCCATTTCTATTAATCTACATTTTGCCACGCGGCATCATGACTTTAACCTGTTCTCTAGTATTTTGCTCCCCCAGCAGCTGGCTTGTCTCTTCCTGACCGTGCCCTTCTTTCTCCCTGTATCTCTGTTTGGCTTTCCCACCTGGCTTTATTCTGCCTTGCTATAGGCTAAAGCAGCTTCTTTATTAACCAATGAGAGCAACACATATTCACAGCATACAGAGGGATTATCCTACAGCAGATTATATTTGAGTAGGAATTGCAATTGGTAAAATACCCTCACCAGATTGGCCTGTGGGATATTTTCTTAATTAGTAATTGATGTGGGAGGCCCAGCCCACTGTGGGTGATGCGCTCCTGAGTAGGTGGTCCTGGGTTCTATAAGAAAGTAGACTGAGCAGGCCAGTAAGCAGTTCCCCTCCAGGACCTCTGCTTCAGCTCCTGCCTCTGGGTTCTTGCCCTGAGTCCTCTCAGGGATGGAGTGTGGCCTGCGAGTTGTAAGCTGGAACCAACTCTTTCTTCCCCAGTTTGCTTTGGCTGTGGTCTTTAACACAGCAATAGAAAGCTGACTGAGACAGTTGATGGGAACCCATCCGTCTACTGAGTGGGTAGCCGAGGAGGCTGTGCCAAGTCCACACTCCACTTGCCTCTTCTCTTGCTTGCCTGGGTTGGTGACAGGGTCTCACCATGCAGCCCAGGATCCTCTAACTAGCTCCTGCTCTCTCTGAGTCCCAAGTGCTTGGGACACCTGTCTCAAAACATCTGTTCAGAATTCCACCTGGGGACTAGAGAGATGGCTCAGCAGTTAAGAGCACTTACTCCTCTTCCAGAAGACCTGGGTTTGGTTCCCAGCACCCACATGGTAGGTAACAACCACCTGTTACTCCATCTCCAGGGGGATCTAATGCTCTATTCTGGTCTCCATGAGTACTGCACACTTGGAACACATATTCTCATGCAGACTCACACATACACATTTTTTTTTTTTAATTTTTGCGGAGGTGTCTTGAAAATTTTCAAGATAGGGTCTCACTATGTAGCTCTGGCTGTCCTTGAACTCACAGAGATCTGCCTGCTTCTGCCTCCTGACTGCTGAGATTAAAGGTGTGCATCACTATGCCCAGCCAAAAATCTTTATTAGTGTGTGTGTATGTGTGTGTGTACATGTGTGTGTGTGCAAGCACACACACACCATAGCACATATGTAGAAGTCAGAGGACAACTCTGTGGAGTTGGTTCTCTCCTTTTGCCTTTACATGGGTTCCAGAGATCAAATCAGGCTTGCACAGCAAGCACCTTTACTCACTGCGCCCTTTCGCTGGTCCCTGTGGCAGGTTTTATAAGGATTTGTTGAACGAATGCGTGAATGAGGAGAGCTTACCTCTGAGAGGGACTTCAGGGGAACTCCCTCCTTCTCCTGGTGCCTGCTGAGCTTGAGAGAGGGAGAGAGAGAAAGAGAGAGAGAGAGTGAGTCCTGGCATCTCTCCCTGCTGTGTGACTCTCCCACTTGGGATTGTCACAGACTATATGAACAAGATGACACCTTGCAGACCCCAGCCCTGGCGTGTCTTCTGATGGCCTGTAAACAGAGAGGGTTAGCCTTCTCTTCCTCTGGTTCCCTGTGTGGTCTGTCTCTCTCACAGCACGCAGTCAGTGCAGAGGGGACAGGATGGACAGATGCGTGAGATGAGCCTGTGTCCTGGACTGCTTTAAACACTCACTACCTAACCCTCTTCCCCTGACAACCAGTACCAGGGATGGGAGCCAGGAGCCTGGCCTAGCAGACCCTCCATGAATGTTTGTTGAATGACTGAATGAAATACAGCACTGGCTGCGTTTCACACACTCCGTCAGCCCAGTGTTTTTGGCACAAGTCCCACCCGCCACCCGCTGTCTGCCAGCTCAGCCTCTGGATTTCCACATCTGCCGCTGCTGCCAGGAGTGACAGGCCCTGGGGGAGGTAGTTCCCGTCTTCAGAGCCAGGGACAGGCGGAGGCTGCCAGGACACGAACTTCCTTCATAGAGTAGAGTCAGGCTGAGTTATTCCCTCTGGCCTGGCCAGAAGTGTCAGTCAAATTCTTGAGCCTCTGGGCAAGGGCCACATCCAGGAACGGCTTCTACTGCTCACACATCTCCTCAACTGCCTGCCTCAGTTTCTCCATTGGAAACCGTTCTGAGTTTGAAAGGAGTCGTGTGTAGAAATCTGGGTTGGTTTCGTCAGTGTACGGAGGAGAGGAGTGCCCGGAAGCATGGGCAGGCTCGGCCCCAGCTGGAGACAGCCTGCAGGCCTTGGCTGAGTCATTTCCCGCAGGCCTCCTCGTCCCCTTAGAGGGTGTCGGAAGGCCAAGGTGGAATGTGCTGGGAAGCAGGGATTGTCAGCCAAAGGAGAGACAATGCCGGCCTGGGCTGGCTACCCTGCCCGCCGCCTTAATCGGCTTTGTCCTTCCTTCCCACACTAATTCCTTTGATGGACATGATGTCTTGTTTATTGCTTTGTTTTGTTTTGTGGAGACAGGGTCTTACTTTGTAGCCCAGGCTGGCCTCAAACCCAAAGTGATCCTCCTGCCTCAGCCTCCTGAGTCCTGCGTTCACAGGTGTACGCTACCTTGCATGCCTATGTCACACATACTCCTGGTGTCAGTGTATCCAGAAGGAACCTGGGATGGCCATGTAAGGCAAGAATGATCCGGAGGGGTGAGAAGCTCCGGGACCCCTCAGGCATGTGTCCTTGGGGCCTCCGGTAAATGCTCTTTGCTCTACTGCTCACTTCCCGCAAGGATTTCAGAAGCTCCGTTGTCTTGGTGCTGCCTGGCACTGTTCCACCCAGTTAGTGACAGTCCCCACGGGTCACCTGAGCTAGACCTGCCCAGCCAGGATGTGGCTGGAGAGCCGAGTGAGTGGACCTCACAGGGAGGAAGCCACAGGTACACAGGGGTCCTCGAGGCATCATTGGTTTTCTGCCTGCTCGTGGCCTACAGTTGACAAGGGTGTCTGGGGTGGTGCCTGGGATGAGAGGGAGCCCCAGGGTCACCCCTTTTCTGTATGTTCTCAAGGAACCCTTAGCCCTCTCTAGGCCTGGGGCCCCTCCTCTCTACAAAGAAGCCATCTTCATGCACTTATGCCTGCATTCATTAATTTGTGCCTGGCATCCACCGATGTTTCTTGTGCACCTACTATGTGCAGGGCAAGCAGTCAGCCTGGCAGCCTGACTCTAAGGGAGTAGATGATCTCATAGGGCAGGAGGGGGCAGAAAATAGACACAGATCAAAGATAATTTTGGGTGGAAAAGTACTGAGGTGGCAGTGGGGACTAATATCAGGGACATAAAGGTCCCCTGGGACAGGGAGGCCAGGAGGAGCTGTTTGAATAGACAGAACCAGTCCAGAGGACACACGCCTCGTACAAGAGCAGCAAGAGCAAAGGTCCTGGAGCAAAGCCAGCCGCGTGTTCCAGGTGTGGTCCAGGCTGGGGAACAGGGGCAAATGGTGGAGAGAGGTGGGAAGGCGTGATAGACATCACAGGGTCGTACAAGTCCCAGGTAGAGCAAGCTTCATCACCTCCCTGGTGACCCTGGCTGAGCTTGCTGTGCTTTCTCTCTTGACACTTGCAGCCACACGTCATCAGAGTCTCTGTGCCCTGGCAGTGGCGGTGATGGGTGATGGGAATGTCTCTTTTCCCAAAATGACAAGGAACCATTGACTCGCCTGTGGCACCAGGTACACAGCTGCTGAGCCAGCACAGAGCCTCCGAGGGTGACTGGAAAGAGTGTTGCCTGCCAACACGCCTCGCACTCTCGCCCTGCAGCCAGGTGCTGAGCTGATCCCCTGACAGAGCGATGATGGCTGAGCCTAGCTTCCCAAGCTGCGTGCTATGCCAAGCACCAGGGTGGCAGGGCGAGGGGTGGGGTTTCCAGGTGAGGTAGCACGTGCTGAGTGGTCACCTTCACAGAGTCATGCAGCTACCACTTCTCTCCAGTTCCAGAACATTCCCATCGCTCTAGAAGGAAGCCCTCACCCAAGATGCTCTGTCCACTCCACTTTCCCGGCTCCTTGCTCGCCCTTGCTGTGGGTTTGCCTCTCCAGTCGTTGTGTGAAATGGGCTCCCGTGTAGAGACCTCTGCGGCTGTCTGCTTGTCCACCGTCAGTCATGCAGTGAGTTTGTGCTGATCTTGCCTCCATCTAACAAGTGCCTTTTGCAGCCGGGCGGTGGTGGCGTACTCCTTTAATCCCAGCACTCGGGAGGCAGAGGCAGGCCGATCTATGTGAGTTCCAGGCCAGCCTAATCTATAAGATCTAGTTCCAGGACAAGCCCCAAAGCTACAGAGAAACCTTGTCTTGAAAAAAAAAATGAAAGGAAGAAAAAAAAAAACAATAACAAAACAAGTGCCTTTTAGTTATGTTTTTAATTGATGAAGAAAGTGTCACCTTACCAATAAACTGTATTTTGTCTACCCACTGGTCAGTCAATGGCATTGAGTTATGTCCATGGTTTGACCATTGAGAATGGAGATTGCACCATTAGGAACGTTGTGGGCAAATCTGTCTGTCCTTCTGTTTTTGAGAAAGGGTATCCTCGAACTCCTGATTCTTACACCTCCGGAGTGCTGGGATCCCAGGTGTATACCATCATGCCCAGCACATCAGGGTTTGGTTGCCACCCCCTTCATCTTGGTGTCTAGGAGCAGGGTCTTGTCAGTCTGCATTGAACTCAGGAACTGTCAACTAACGCTGTTAAAAGCAGTCATGGCAGCCAGGTGGTGGTGGTGCACCCCTTTAATCTCAGCACTCGGGAGGCAGGAGAGGCAGCGGCAGGCTGATCTCTGTGAGTTCGAGGACAGCCTGGTCTACATAGGGAGTTCCAGGACAGCCAAGGCCACGTAGAGAAACCTTGTTTCAGAACAAACAAACAAAGAAGCAAACAAAAAAATACAAAGTAGCCACTGCGTTGGGGCTGTCAGGACTGAATAGTAAGGAGGCCTGTGTTGGCCCATTCATCAGAGGAGGAAACTGAGGCCTCAGAGGTGGAACTTGCCTGCTGTACTGGTGATGTGAGAGCCTCAGGCTGCTGGATTCCAAACTAACTAGAAGGCAGAAAAGGGTGGAGAGAGGAGGAGGAGGGAAAGGGAGGGAGGGAGAGAGAGGAAGAGGAAGAGGAAAGTGCGAGGGAGAAGGAAGTTTGTCTCCAGGCCAGGCTCTGCCTCCCCAGGTGCCACCTGCAGAGGAAGCTGGGGTCAGAAGTCAGAGTGTCATAGGCCTTCACCTGGATGCCAGCTTCATCTGTCCCTTCCTGGCTGGGTGAAATAGGGAAAGCTGGTTCACCCTTCCGGCCCCTTTCCACATCAGACAGTGGAGCCATGTGCTTAACATTTATTTATTTATTTGTTTGTTTGTTTATTTTTATTTATTTTTGGTGTTTTGAGACAGGGTTTCCCAGTAACTATGGAGTCAGTCCTGGAACTTACTCCGTAGACCAGGCCGCCCTTGAACTCACAGAGATCCACCTGCCTTTGTCTCCTGAGTGCTGGGATTAAATGTGTGCGCCACTACTCCTTGGCAACATTTTATTTCTGAGACAAGGTCTTATGCTGCCCAGTCCAGCCTTGCACTTCTAATCCTCCTGAGTGCTGGGACTGTAGGGGTGTGCCATTGTGCCCAGCCTAGAGGACTCCTTCGTGATACAGGAGGAAGGATGCCCCCAGCCTTATGCTCTTGGTGAGGGTGGAGCTGGGGACACATGGCATCTGGGGTCCCCTGGAGTCTCTTCTCCAGAGGAGTCTTAGGGGTGGAGAAGAATGGGCTGCCCTGTATGAGGAAGTGACGCCCCCATTTGGAAACTCTCGTCTTAGCTGCAGCAGAAGGTTCTAAATCTGAAGAGGGTCACGATTTTCTCAAACTGCCTGGACTCCCGGTCATGGAAAGCCAAGATGGCTGTGCCTATAAGATCCCCAGAACCATCACACACTCAGCCAGAAATAGCAGCTGTGGCCAAGCCACACGTGGATCCCCACAATGGAACCGTGCCTGCATCGTAACTATGGCAAGGGCGAGCAGTATGACTGGCAACGTACCTCAGGCAAGGCTGCAGAGTGGAATCTCCAAACCTGGAACATTTGGGGCTCAGGGAGGACCGCAGGGATGTTTTTGAGCTTTTGTTATGTGCTAGGAAAGTACAAAGCAACCTGGGAGAGGTAGCGATACTTGCTGAGGTATGCACAGCTAAGAAGCCGCTAAATGCGGCTTAGCACGAAAGCCATGTCACACCATCAGGTGTTATTGTTGTTGCTAGTGTGTCTGTGTGTGTTGGAGGTCAGAGGACAACCTTCACTGTCAGTTCTCTCCTTCGACTGTGTGATTCGGTGATAGAAGTCAGGCTTAGGCGGCGAGAGCCATCTTGCTGAGCCGTCTCTGCAGCCCGCGCCGCTGTGGGCCCTGTTGATGGGATAGGGAGATGCACGTGGCCCCCGGAAATGCCTTTGTCTCAGCTGTTGACCTTGCCCTCCTGTGAGTGCCTGGGAACTCAGGGCCAGGATAGAAGGAAGCTCAGGGTTGCAACCCCGGGTCCCATCTGCCTAGGGTTCCCAAGGAGACACAATCCCTGATTCTCCCTGTGGCACTCCGCTCGACAACACCAGTTCTGCGCTGTGACGAGCATCTCTGTGCCTGAAGTCTCTGCATCCAGCTCTGGAAGATGAGGTCAGCCTGGCACATCCCTGGGAAAGGGTCGTGGGTAGGCGGGGCCATGGCTCAGTCTGCGAAACATCTGCCGTGGGAAGGGAGAGCCCCTGGCCACGTTGAGTGGACGCTGGGCTGGAGGCCACACATCAGGCCAAGGCTGGCACCAGCCCAGCCGCCGGGACATAGCTACAGAACCCCAGGCCAGACTCCTGAGTCACCCTTTCCAGTTGTTTGCCAAACCAGGCGGGAAATCGGGGAGCCAGGGTGGAGACAGGGAGGGGAGGCTGTGGAGAGTTGAGACCTCTGTCCGTGCCTTTGTGGGACAGAACAGATACAAATCACCCAGCTGTACCAGAGTGGGGTGCTGGTATTCCCAGGTTACAGGCAGCCCCCTCAGTCCTTCCCAGCACCTCCCTCCCAGTCAGCCACGCCACAATTCTGCCTCATAGTTTTCTGTTTTCTGAGTTTATAGATGAGTTCCAGCTCAGGCCCTCTGTGCTGTGGTGTCTTCTGGACCACTCCAAAGGGCTGGATTAACGCTATCTCAGGAAATCGTCCTCCACCCGTGTCCTTTAAAGTGTGACCTCCCTATCCCCAGTCCACCTCCTCCAGCTCATCTTTCCTCGCATTCTTCTTACTGAGAAAATTCAGTGCTCAGACCCTGCCCCGGACATCCAGATGGAAGGGAATGGAGTGGGCTGTCCACCTGCTCCCCCAGAACTGCTTGTTTAGAGCAGGCTGTGCCATGACAAGGTCATCAGGGAGGAGGCCAGGGCAAAGGCTGGGGCAGGGATGATGCGGCTGGTATAATAGGGAGGCAGCTGGGCCAGTGTAGCTGAAGCTGGGAGAGGAAGGCAATGGGGCTGGCTCAAGGTCAGCAGTTGAGCAGGCAGAGGGACCAGGATTGAAATCTTGATCTTACGAATGGGAGCCTTGGATGGTCCTTAATAGAGCAGCCTCAGAGGTATTGAGACCTAATTAGATCTCGAGGAGAGCTGAGGGAGGATGCACCTGTGTCCTTGAAAGGTTGGGGTGAAGGGCTGTGAAGGCTAGGTTACAGGATCTGCAGTGTCCCAGCCTTGCTGGCACATGGGGCTTCCACCTTGCTCAGCCTCCAAGGGTGGTCAGGACCCAAGCCCAGGGGCTCTGTCTCACAGGGACACACACACACATAGACAGATATACACACAGGCACACACACACACAGACATAGGCATGCACACACACACACACACAGACACACACACATAGACAGATATACACAGGCACACACACAGATACACATAGACAGACAGACAGATAGACACACATATGGTTGTCTCCTGTGATAGACATCCCTCCCCATGATAGGCCTGTGGGATGTGGGATCCTGGTCAGAGCTCAGCCAGTGACTCACTAAGTCTTGCCCTCATCTGGGACACTCACTGCATCTCCGTGTCCAGACTGGAAACCACCACTGACCATCTGGGGGACAGGAGCTGGACAAAAATGGCAAAGAGCTCTAGGCTCAGGCCAGGCAGCCTACAAGGATAGGCACAGGGAAGACCCCCAGGTTCGCCATCTGCCCTGTGATGTCCTCGTAAGGCAGCATTGGGAAGACCCCAGCTACTCTACTGGAGCCTCAAGTGCAGTCCTGGTGGGATGTGGGTCCTTACAGTGTGTCTCATCCAAACACTGGACTCTGCCCTTCTTCTGCCTTCCTTTTCACTGTGGGCTCTGGCCGGTTCTAGCACCTTCCATTCCTTTCTATTCTGTTGTCTACTTAGTTGACAAATATTTATTTATTTATTCTTTTTTTTTTTTTTTTTTTTTTGGATTTTTCGAGACAGGGTTTCTCCGTAGCCTTTTGGTTCCTGTCCTGGAACTAGCTCTTGTAGACCAGGCTGGCCTCGAACTCACAGAGATCCGCCTGCCTCTGCCTCCCGAGTGCTGGGATTAAAGGTGTGCGCCACCACCGCCTGGTGACAAATATTTATTGAGCATCTATTATGTTCCAGAGATTAGGGTTTTAAAAACTTATTTGTTTGTTTGCTTATAAGGTATGATCTTACCATGTGGCCCTGGCTGGCCTGGAACTCACAAAAATCTACCTGCTTCTGCCTCCAAAGTGCTGGGACTAAAGGTGTGCACCACCACAACTGGCCTCAGTGAGTGTTTAGTTTTTTTTATTGTTTATTTATTTTTTTTTTAATAAAGTGTCTTTCTATAGTCCAGATGGTCTCAAACTCTTTTTGTTTTTTTGTGTTGTTTTGTTTTGAGACAGAGCTTCTCCATATAGCCTTAGCTGTCCTGGAACTTGATACTGTAACCCAGAATAGCCTCAAACTCACACAGGTCCTCCTGCCTTTGCCTCCCAAGTACTGGGACTAAAGGCGTACATCACCACACCTGGCTGCATACATCACCACACCTGACTGCAGGTGACACTCTTGACACTAGAGTACGGCTTTAGAGGGGCAGAGACCCTGTCCCTGGGAGCTGGTGGGGAGCCTGGAAGCCAAACAGAATGTTCTCATCCTCAGAAGTGGAGAGAGCCAAAGGAGAAGGCCAGGCTTCCCATCCTGAGTGAAGAGGGCTCAGGATGGCCTCAAGACCACCATTGAGCAGAATCCTGAAGGGAGTGGGGAGGAGGAGGAAGGCCAGTAGACACCTGAGGGACAGGAAAAGCTTCCAGCCAACGAGAGCAGCAAGTGCAAAGGCCCTGGGGCTGGAATGTGTTTGGTGTGTTCAGAGAGCATCTGCAGAAGCGGACAGACAAGGGGCCGGTGGGGATGCACGGTCTGAACATTCCCCACACCTTAAAGATTTGCAAGGATCGTTTTGCCTTTTCAGTCAGCTCCAGGAGCCAGCTCACTACTGAGGATGTGTGGGCAGGTCGAGGCCAGAGCTGGACCTGGACACCCGGTTGGTCTGGCTTCCGGCTTCCTTCCTGACCTAGTCAGCTGTCCAGGACTGGCGCCGTCGGTCCTTCCGTCTTCCGCGCTGCTCATCCATTCTTCCCAAGTGCTCTTCAGCTGCGAAAGGAGAATGGCTTCAGGGAGGGCCAGGCTATGACTCAGGTGGTGGAGCGCTTGCCTAGTGCACAAAGCCCTGGAGTCCGAGTACTAAAGGAGCCACAGGTGCTGGTGGCACACACCCAATAAGCCGGGTACTGGGGAGCTGGAAGTGGGGGATCAGAAATTCAAGGTCACCTGGATTACAGACCCTGTCACAAAAAAACAAAAAACAACAACCATAAAAAACAAAAACGTACCCCAGGTTCACCATCTGCCCTGTGATGTCCTCGTAAGGCAGCATTGGGAAGACCGCAGCTACTCTACTGGAGCCTCAAGTGCAGCCCTGGTGGGATGTGGGTCCTTACAGTGTGTCTCATCCAAACACTGGACTCTGCCCTTCTTCTGCCTTCCTTTTCACTGTGGGCTCTGGCCGGTTCTAGCACCTTCCATTCCTTTCTATTCTGTTGTCTACTTAGTTGACAAATATTTATTTATTTATTTATTTATTTATTTATTTATTTATTTATTTATTTATTTTTGGATTTTTCGAGACAGGGTTTCTCCGTAGCCTTTTGGTTCCTGTCCTGGAACTAGCTCTTGTAGACCAGGCTGGCCTCGAACTCACAAAGATCCACCTGCCTCTGCCTCCCGAGTGCTGGGATTAAAAAAAACCCATGAAGTTGGTGATGCACTTCTGTAATTACAGAGGTTGGGAGGCTGAGGCAGGAGGACTATAGTGAGTTCCCAGGTCACCTCGTCTTTTTTCAGGCGGGGGGGGGTCACATTAGAGACAGTTTTTTTGTATAACCACTCTTGCTTTCCTGGAACTCGATCTGTAGATCAAACCAGCCTCAAACTCACAGAGATCCTCCTGCCTCCCCCTCCTCCTGAGTTCTGGAATCAAAGTTGTGCGCCACAATGCCTGGCTTCAACCCTGTCTTGAAAGAGCAAAAACAGTTGTTACAGGGCTAGAGAGATGACTCAGGGGTTAAGAGCATTGTCTACTCTTCTAGAGGACCCAGGTTCAATTCCCAGCACCCACATGACAATCCACAACAGTCTGTAACTCCAGAACTAGGGGATCTGACTTCACGCAGAGATAAATGCAGACAAAACACCAATGCACAGAAAATCAAGTTAAATCTTGAAAGCAGCAACAGTTATTACAGAGCCGCCAGCGAACGCTGCCTTTCCCCATCCCCCACCCCATGTGGGTTCCTGTGGGCCCTAAAGCCAAGAAGCCTGAGTTCCGGTTGGTCCTGCTGGCCGGGTTGGTGGTCCTGTCTCTTACACCTGTGTGAGGAATGCGGGCTGACAAAAGTCTCACACCTGGATCCTGTCACGCCCGGACATTTGGCATCAGCTCTGGCTTCATTTTTACCTCTGAGAATCCAGGACCCTGAAAGGAACCGTCCACCAGGAAGTGGCTAACCGAAGCTCCAGCCTCCCAAAGTCCCTATCCTCACACACCTGTGTGCAAAGTGTACATGCTGGGTTAGGCCGAGTGAGCACTCCCAGGTGGGTCTGGCAGCTCAGCAGAGCCCCGAAGGTCCCAGGGGCTCCCTCTTACCCAGCTAGGCTCAGCTCCTCAGGATGCCTCTTCCAGTGAGGCCCACACCTGCTGTCCCTTCCCCTGCATTCAGCAGGGTCAGGTAGGCACTTCAGAGCCTGCAGGTGCTCCAGAGCAGGAAAGGTGGGGCAACGGGGAGGTGGCTGTTGCCATGGAAACCAGACAGTCTGGGTATGGCTGGAAAGCTTGTGGGCTAGGACACTTAGTTCAAGCCCCATTGAGGTCTAAGGGGTCCATCCCTCACCCCTGTCCCTTTAGGGGCTCTGGCTTGGTCTGAGGACTACCAGGGTATGGCCCCTGCCTGTGGGCTGAGGTCAGAACTGTGGGCTTGCTGGGTACCTTAGACAAGTCCCCGGTGGCCTCTGAGTCCAGTTCCTCCAGGCCTGGCTTGGGGACTTACACATGGAGAGCTGGAACTGGTCATGGGAGAGCCAGGCAAGATGGCAGGGAAGGGCCAACTGCCTGGGACAGTCAGCGCCACAGTCCAGGACCTTGATGAATAAAACACTGTCTTAGGCAAGGGCAAGCCTCATGCCCGCTCGGGTGGAGTCTGCTCCAGGCCAGTGGCTGTGGGTACCCTGTTGTAGGAGGTGTCAGAATGTGACCGGGAGGCAGGGTTCCAGAAGAAGCTGGCTTGGCCTCAGAGGGCAGGGATGATGTCCCCTTGGTCACTTCTGTATGTCTAGTTCCAAAGGCACACTGTAGATGCGCCATAAAAATTTGTAAAATAGGCCAGGCATAGTGGGGCACACCTTTAATCCCAGCACTGGCCTACATAACCTGCTCCAGCTTCAGGATATTCAGGGCTACATAGAGAGACTCTGTCTCCAAAACCCAAATAAATAAATAAAACAGATTTGTAAAATAAGCCAGGTGTGATGGGTCAAGTGTGTGACTCCTGGACTCAGGAAGCTGAGGCAGGAGGATAGCTCTGAGCTCTAGGTAAGCCTGAACTGCTGAGTAAGACCCTTTGTCATCTCAAAAACCAATAATTATAAAATAAAAGAGCATAAGATGCCAACTGCTCGGACCCTGGGCTACCCCTGTGAGGGAAAGTCATTTTATGTATGAGGAAACTTCACACAGAGAGGCTGAGGAATTTGCCCAAGGCCACATAGCTAGCAAGAGGTAACCAGGGCCCGAACACAAAAGCTAGTTTGCAAAACTCTGCCCTTTTCGTGTTTGCGTGTGTGGTGTGCGTGCATGTGTGCTTGCACGTGTGTGAAGGCCAAAGGTCGACATGGAGTATCTTCCCCCATCACTTTCCACTTACATACTGAGGCCTCTCCAGCTGAACTGGAGTTCGCCTGTCCAGCCAGTCACAACCTCCTACTTCTGTGGGAGCAGGGGTCTGACCTCTGGTCCTCACACTTGCTAAACAGACACTTGAGCCACTGAACCATCTCCTTAGCACTTGCTTAATTCATTAATTTTTGTTTGTTTGTTTGAAGACAGGGTTTCTCAGTGTAGCCCTGGCTGTCCTGGAACTCCTCTGTAGACCAGGCTGGCCTTGAACTCAGAGATCCACCTGCCTCTGCCTCCCAAGTGCTGGGCCCTTTGCTTATGTTTCTGTGGAGCTGGGCACTGTGCCCAAAGCCTAAGCAGTCTACCACTGAGCTAGGCCCCTGGCCCAATTTTTACTTTTTATTTTGAGACAGGGTCCCACAAAATTACCCAGGAATGCCTTGAACTTGTGATTTTCCTACCTCAGCCTGTGCCATCAGAAGTAACTGCTGTTGTCCATGGTCTGGGGAGCCCACACTTGCTGAGTGTTAGCCGTCCTGAGAGATCGGGACTCCGATGGGTTACCTTCCTGCGGAAGTGGCTCCTCAGCCTCCCTTCCCCCTCTCCTGCCACACTCATCCACCACAGCTTGGATCTCACTCCTCAGAGTAGCCCACCTACCCCTGTGCCCCCGACCACAGCCTAGCTTTTCTTTTTACATCTGAGATGACACGACCATTACTGTGCTGGCAGATTCTCTGTCCCCAGCTGGAACATCAGGTGAGCCTCTATCATGCAGCCCCTGTCTATCGAATGGGCTTCAGCAAAACCACTAACATGACCTCAGCTCCCTACAGAAAGATAAGTGGGAGTAACCGGAAAGACGTGTGATTTTGAGTTCAAATTCTGCTTGATGTGCCAACGTGGGCAGGTGCTTTATCCTTTGTTTCAAGACTTCCATTGCCTCAGCTAGTAGAATCGGAGACCATGGGGCTGCTGGCAGGCAGAGGGGCAGCCTGTCCTGGCAGGTGTCTGTGTGAAAGCATTCTCGTGATCCCCCAGAAGTGAGGGGTCACAGCTGGCTGGGCGATGGGGAACCGCTGCTGGTGGAGTCTGGGTGGGCCAGAGAACCCACCTGCTGTCTCCTCCCCAAGCCATTCCTGCACCTGCCCCAGGTCACAGAGCACACTTCAGGAGGATGAGGGGGTGAGTGTCTCTGAGAATAGCTTGCCATTGTGCCCCGTGGGTGTGGAGGACTTGTGGGGGAAGACCTTGAGAGGGGACCATAGGGCGTGAATGGCTGGGGGAAGGGGAGGTGGGGCAGATGCAGGACAGGTGTGGGGGCAGGTGTCCACAAGCATCCCCCAGCATTGCCCCTAGGGAAGTGCCCTCAGATGCGTGCCCCCGGAACCGGCCCAGCTGGTCGGACACCTGTCCCGGTAGCTTCTTGTCCAGAGCCAACACAGGTGTGAGCTGGGGGTGGGGTGGGTTTGGAGGTGGAGAGTTGGACTGGGGGCAGGGCCTAGGGAAAAGGCCAAGAGGTCGGGGGCCCTGGACAATCAGTTGCCTCCTACTCTGTCCCCTCCTCCATAAAGGAGCTACAGGCTCTTGTGAGAAGCTGGGAATCTACATCCAAGTGGCTTTTCCAGGCACATGCATGGATGGGGGCTTCCTATGATGGTGGCTTAGGCTTCTTACAGGTCTGTCTCCAAGGAAGGCTGGAGCCCTCTCCCCATCTCTTTCTCTGGAGGGGGATGAAACAGGGTCTCGCGTAGCCCAGGCTGGCCTTGAACTCCCGGTAAAGCTGAGAACACCTTGAATTTCTGGCCTTCTTGATCACACCCAGCCTAAGATTGTATCTTCTCTTCAGAAGCGTCTGTTGGGTACCTACTGTGTGTCAGCTACACGCTGGACCAGTACTGGGGGATGTACCTACTGTGTGTCATCTACACGCTGGACCAGTACTGGGGGATGTACCTACTGTGTGTCAGCTACACGTTGGGTCAGTACTGGGGGATGAGTGAGGTCTCTGCACTGAGGTGGAAGGCAGAAAGGCCACAGGAAGGGGGAAAAAAACCAAAATAAACGAGAGCCTTCCAACCTGGGGGCAAAGATGGAGAGTGAAATAGATGGATTGCAGTCACATGGGCAGGGGGATTGCAGTCACTTGGGCAGGGGAGGGCCACTCCATTCAGGGAGGAGAATGGGGAACACTGGGAGTGGGCAAGGGTCAGGGCCAGCTGGGGCAACAAAGGCAAAGACAGAGGTGGGCATGAGCTCTCAGCTCCAGGACCCCCACTCCAACCCACCCCCACATGTGTCTAAGGGGCTGCTCTGTTCCCAGGAGCCAAGGCCAAGGGCCAGCCTGGAGGAAATGGGGCCGAGGCCCGGCAGCAGACTCTCCGGGGACAGCTAATATCTCCAAGTGCCACTGACAGGACACAGCCCTGGGTGGCAGGGTGGGGGCCGGGCACTCCATAAACAGCCAAGGCTCATAAAGTTGATCAAAGCAGCAGGCCTGTCCCAGTCCAGGCTACTTCCTGCAGGGGCCCAGTGCCTCCAGCTTGTGGGGGATGTAAAGGGGACCCAGGAAAGCCTTTCTCGGCCAGGGGACTCCCCCTGAACCTATGAGGCCTCAGTTTCCTGGTTTGTCTCAGGAGGTTGGCTACCTGCAGCCCCTGAACAGCCTGTTTTCTGGAACAGAGGTTGGGAGAGGTCTTCAAACACAGCCCTGTTACCTTGTGACCTCAGGCAGCGACACCCCTCCCCAACACCCTTAGCTGGAAGATGGGGGGTGGCCATGGTCCTTCTTTAGCAGCCTCAGGCTGTAGAAATTTCTCATTATGATTTATGGTTATAGTTCATTATTGGTTGGTTGGTGACAGCACTGGCCAAGTCCTGGCCAAGAGGAGAGGCTGTGTTCCCACAGTTAGTTTAGGGGTATGTTGTCCACAGCAGGCAGGGACAGAAATGAATGTCCCTCCTCTCATGCCACTCAGAGGGGCCTAGAGGTGGGAGCTCTCTAGGTGTGCTCTGGTGAGTCTGTGCTTCAGCCTGGGGACTCCAGGAAGCCCGAAGGCCTTGCAGGAACTTGGAACCTCCCTTCTGTTCTGTTAGGTAGGATGCAGACAGCTAAGGGCTGTGTTGAAGGCACAGACCTGTAATCCCAGTTACTGGGGAGGCTGAGGCAGCTGGATGGAAAGTTCCAGACCATCCTGGGTAGCTTTTTTTTGAAGTCTTCTTAAAAGCCAGGCATGGTAGCACCTACCTATATTCCCAGTACTCTAGAGGCAGAGACATGAAGATTGCCAAAGTTTGAGTCCAGCATGAACTATACAGTGAATTTTAGATCAGTTAGGGCTGAGGAACAAGACCCTGTCTCAAAAATAAATAAATAGAAACAAACAAAAAGACAAAAAACAAAAAAAGAAAAAGGAGCCAGGCAGTGGTGGCGCATGCTTTATCTCAGCACTCGGGAGGCAGAAGCAGGCAGATCTCTGTGAGTTCCAAGCCTGCCTGGTGTACACAGCGAGTTCCTGGCTGGGCTATATAGATTCTGTCTCAGACAGCAATTCCCAGCTGGGATAGCAGCTGTCACCTCCTCCTGGCCATGCCTCTGTTCCCTCCAGTGCACACGGGTGGAGAAATTGAGTCAGACCACATCTCTCCTCTGCTCAGAGTCCCCTTGTCTCCTACCCCATCCACAAAGTCAGAATTTCCAAAACCCCATGCCCAGTGCAACCAACAAGGCCTCGGCTGTCCCCAGTTCCTGACATATGGGTCTGTGCAAGAGGCAGGAGCTCAGGGTGGTGGGTGCTCCCCTCCAAGTGCTCTGGGTGTGTGTGTGTGTGTATGTGTGTGTGTGTGTGTGTGTGAGCAGAGCTGGGAAGAAAGCCCCTGGGTCTTGGGAGCAGCACCCTGAGTAAGGACAATGGCTGATATACAATGAGCACCTACTGTGTTCCTGACCCCACTCTAGGTGACAGATGGTGACAAAGGCAGAAATCTGAGTGCCGTGCCGTGGACAGACTCAGCCTTGTGGGGGGGCGGGTGTGCAGGTACCACTTGTGGGAGGAACCCAAACCCCCAGAAGAAGACAACAGATCTCCTGTGGCGGCAGGATGGCCCTGGCCATCTGTGCCTCTGTCCTCTGGGTATGTATGAGCTTGGTATTTCATTCCCCTCAGCGAGGCTGAGCCACAGCCCACCCCATTCATTACATAGTTCCCTTGTCAGCATTCCTAGTGTCTGGGAACAGGCCCCCAGAACCTCTGTGCGAGTTCCCCGACTAGGGGGAGGAGGCCTTTTGTTTGTTTTGAGACAGGGTTTCAAGCTGCCCAGGTTGGCCTCAAATTCATTATATATGGGAGGTAAACGTTCCATCCTCCTGCCTCTACGGAGTCTTTGGTCCTCTATGGACCCAGACCACCCCGAAGTGTGCTTTGTCACCGCCACTCCGTGAGTACCATTCCCTGAACTGCCCATGATTTCCAGCAATAAATCAGTCACAGGTTGACCTTCCTTACTAAGGGGAAACTGAGGCACGAGAGGAGCAGAGTGGCCCAGGGAAGATTTGGAAACCATTTGTGGAGGCCCTGTAATTTGTGTGTGGGGGAGTAAGAGGGCGGGTTAGGGACAAAGCTGTGATGAAGCCCAGAGCCTTTTACATGCTAGGCAAGTGTTCTGACAGCTGTCCCCAGTGGCCACTGTCCTTTCAGAGCCCAGCCTTCCCCTGCCGTGTCTTCACTAAGGTCATAAGTGATTCAGTGGATGAAGCATGAAAGAGAAAGCTGGGCTTCAGAGAGCCACAGCCACGGCCCAGGTCACAGAGATAGCAGAGACTGTTTGCCAGAACTGCAGCAATGGGGAGACAGGGGCCCAGAGCGGGGGCAGGCTCCGCCCAAGGTCAGGCAGCACTCCTGGGCCCAGGCTCCGCACAAGCCGGGCCAGAGCTGGTGTCCTGCCTCACATCACAGCCCCTTCCAGAGTCTTCCCACGGCCTTGGTGGGGGTGGGAACACCTGGCATTTCCTGTTTGTTTGGGCAGGGCCCAGGCAAAGCCAGAGGGGAGACAGGGATTTCCACAGTCCTGTCACTCAGGAACTAGGCCTGCATCAAGGAGGCAGGGACTGGGTCCCCCATCCTGGGTCCGACTCACTTAAGCCCAATTCAGCTGGGTGTTCGGGTCCCCTTCTCCCAGATTTCTCCATTCTGGGAATTTACCGACCAACCATCCAAGGAGCTGACAAGGCCACAAGCACCCCCTCTCCGTGCCTTAGTCTCCTTCTCTGTTAAACAGTGTCATTGTGGGGATGAGTTGAGGAATTGTCCACACAGCATTTGGGGAGCTGTTACCCAAACAGAGGGTTTTGACTCTGACATCATGTGCTGCTTCCCAGGCAGAAAACTAAGACCCGAAATAGGGGGAAACCTGCATCAGGATACGTGGCTGATGGAGGCCTGTCCATCCTCAGCCCCTAAGAGGCCATGTGATAGCAAGCAGGCACATGATGGTATCCAATACAAGAGCTCCAAACCCATTGGCTGGCTGTGTGGCCCCAGGCCGCCTACTCGATGGCTCTGAGCCTCAGTTTTCACTTCTGTGAAATGGGAGGAAAACTGACCTAACGACATGACTTAAAGATCTAGCAGAGCAGCGGCTGACTCACGTGGTCTCCTTCCCAGAGGGGAGCTTCGTCTGTGCCCTGGGTGGCCCAAGCAGCTGGAGGAAGCCCCGATCTCCAGCCTACCCCAGCTGGCTTTGCTGGAGAGCCAGCACATCGACAGGGTGACTGTCCTGTTTATGCTCCAGGGTGGCCCGCCTGACAAACCCTTCCCGCCCTTCCCCCACCAGGCAGTTACTCAATCGCGGTGGCCTCTTCCAGCTCCTGCCTCTCCAGACTCCGTCACCTTCCACATCAGCACCTGCTGGTCTCTCTCCCTGTCCCCCCGTGTTCTGTCCTCACTAGATCTTATTTTTATCCACTCTCATTAGAGTCTGAAACAGCGTTTCTAACAGATTAAGCGCTCTATAAATATTTGCTCAACAACTGAGGATATTTTTTACCGTGTTTGCTCTTGCAGAGCAGAGGTCAAGGCAGAGCCTTGAGCATACATGCTACGGAGAGTTCCATAGTGAGCCACACTCCTAGCCTTATAGATCAGGCTGGTCTTGAACTCACAGAGGTCCGCCTGCCTTGCCCTCACAAGTGCTGGGATTAAAGGTGTGGCCAGAACACCTGGATTCTTCCTTCCTTTTTGAATTTCCACATTTATCGTCAGTCTTGGGTCAGTTCAGTTACACGGCAATTCTGCTGAAGGAGCGCTGGGCTGCTGGGTGGGTGGAGATTAGGGCTTTCCCCAGCTGTGCTGGGCTATCCAGATAGAAAACCATGAAACTGAGCTATGAACATTGGCTCTCATCTTGGCACTGCAGCACTCTGGAGGCTGAAGCAGGAGGAAAGCTGTGAGTTCGAGGTCAACTTGGGCTGTCCACTTAGATCCTGTCTCAAAAACAACAACAACCAAAATTGACCTGGTAACCCAGGCATGAGGAGTGTACACCTGGGATCACAGCATTCAGGAAGTGGAGGCAGGAGGATTGGAAATTCAAAGTCGTACTTGGCTACATAGTGAATTTTAAGGCAGCTTGGGCTATGTGGGACCCTTTCTTTTCAGAAGAAAAGAAAGCGTGGAACCAGCCCCTTCTAGCTCCTCACTCCTGCAATTGCTTATTTCACAGGCCTTGAGTTAGATAAGGCCCCGTTGACCACACCCGCCAGTATGTGCTTGTACATGTGTGTATTTGAATGTGCATTTAATATGTGTGTACATGAGTGTGTGTATGTGTATGCACATGTATATGAGTGTGAATGTGTATGTGTGAGTGTGTAGGTGTGCATTTGTGTAAGTATGTATAGCTGTGAGTGTTTGTATGTGTGTACGTGAGTGTGTGTATGTGTATGAGCATTTGTGTAAGTATGTGTATCTGTATGTGAGTGTGTGTGTGTGCATTTGTGTGAAGGTGTGTGTATGTGTACAAGTGTGTATGTGTGTGTGTATTCGTCATCCTGCCTGCACAGCCAGCAGCTTCAGGTTGAGACCCTGGGTCTGAAGTCCAGGCGGCTCTTCCGGCTTCCCAGTGACCTGCCCATGGCCTTGGCTTTCCTCTCAGCCTCCTCTTACTTCCTCCCCTGCAGAGCTTGGGTCCCAGAGGCTGCTTCCTACCTTGCCTGCTGAGAGAAGCAGGGGAGGCAGCTGGGGCCAAAGGGCTCAGCCCAATGTCCAATTCAGTGTGAGTGCCCAGCAAGGGCCAGAACCTGCCTCGCTGCTGCTTCTATGGTCTTGATTTCCTCCTTTTGTACAGGAGACTAAGCAGCATTTCCTCTTGAGAGAGCGGGGTCTACTCCACCCACACCATCCTCTTTCACCTCAGTCCAAATGGGGCTTCAGAGGGGCTGACTACCAGCGGGAGACGGGGACATCAGCCTTAGCGCTCCGCACTCTCCGCACACGGGGAAACAGACTTTTTGGAAGGCAGTGAGCCACAGGCACACCTTCCCCACGCACCTGCCGTGGGGTCAGACTGAGGCAGCTGGGGACTGGACCGCTGGGGGAAAGGTGCCTGGCCCTGGGGGATCCCAGCAGCTTGCAGAGATGTTTCCTTCTGCCTGCCCGAAAGGCCCTTGCTCCCTCTCCACAGAGGAGAAACCCAAGGCCAGGCCAAGGGGCGTTCCCGCTGACCACCAGCTCCCCTGGGTGAAGACTGTCTTCCTGCCTCTGCCCCAGCTTTGCCCCTGCTGGGAAAGTTCTTCCTCCAGTGGCCTGCAGATCTGCACCGTCCTAGTTCAGCACACACGTCACTTCCTCAGGGACCTTCCTGACCAGGCACTTGCTCAGAGCCTTGAGGGTTTCCGTTTTCATAAGGAATGTCCTGCTCAACCGAAGGTCCCTGTCCCTTAGTCTCAGAGTTGTGCCTGAGCTGGTGCTCACCTGCCCTGTGGGAGTGACCCACCCTGTCACTGCACCGCGCACATCTGTGCCTTTGCGGCTCCTCAACACGCTCTGTTCTGAGCAGAGGAATGTTCCAGACACTGGCACACCCCGGGGCTAAGACTGGTGCCCCACACACAGTCGGTGCTTAAGAGCTATTAGGGGGCCTGGGGCGGGGGGTAAATTACTACATTCCTTTGTTCGGTTTTTCTTTCCTACTTACTTGATTAAAGAGGATCACAAGTAGCCCAGGCTGGCCTTGAGCTCCTGATCCTCCATGCTGGGATTACAGGTGTACTAAACCACACCCAGCGACTGTTCAGTTTTTCCTTTCCTTATTTGGTACTAAGTACCAGCTGTGCTAGGTTTGGTAACTCATGCCTATAGTCCCAGCACTGAAAAGGCTGAAGCAGAAGAATTGCCAGAACTTTGAGGCCAACCTAGGCTACATAGTAAAGCTAGCGTGAGCTACAAAGTAACACTATGTCTTAGGAGAAAGAAACAAGAGGCCAGGTGCCATCTGGTTCTAGGGAGAATGGTGAAGGGTGACAGACAGCGTCCTGCCAGCAAGGCTTTGACTTCCTAGTCCTTGCTAACAATCCTGTCGAGAAGGCACATGAGGCAGAGTCTCAGAAGAGGGAAGGGAGGGATGTCCAGTTCTTGCTAGTCTGTCAGGAGGGGTCACTGGCCGAGGCTAGGACTGCCCAGCTACCCCACCCCCAGCTGTCATAACTGTGGGCAGCTGGAGTTGCCAAATACCGCCACAGCTGCGTCACCAAGGGCCAGGAGGACCCATGGCTGAGGGGGACTAAGCAGGGCCCACACCCAGGCTAGCTTCAGCCACAGAATTAACCAAAGGCTTGCCCCGTGTCCACTGTTAGTCATTTTGCGGTGGGGCTACGTGGTTACTTGCTGTGACGGGCTCTTTTGACTTGCAACAAAGTTCAGGAATATGGAGTTTGAGCTCCCACACCCCCACTTCCCAGAGGATAGAAAGCTGCAGGCCTGCCAAGGCCATGGGAATCCTGAAATTTCTCTTGCCTCTGTGGTCCCTCCTTTCTTTCCTCCATAACCAGTATGTATGTCTTCCTGGGTCTCTCTCTGTACCTGAACCACTCGTACCATTCTGAGCCCTGGCTTGCCTGTCTGTAAGAAGGGCTGGTAATAGTCGTTCCTTTGGAGGAGTAAGCCGAGAATCCAATATGCTGTCAGTGAGCCGAGCATACACTATCAGGGACACCCACAACTGAAAGACAAAGATTGCAGGTTTGCCTTTAGCCTTTTCTTTTCCTTTTTTTTTTTTTTTTTTTTCCAAGACAGGGTTTCTCTGTGTAACAGTGCTGACTGTCCTGGAACTCGCTTTGTAGACCAGGCTGGCCTCGAACTCAGAGATCCATCTGCCTCTGCCTCCTGAGTGCTGACTGAGATTAAAGGTATGCACCGCTAGGCCCAACCCTGCGTTTATCTTTTATTTTGACCTAAGATGCTAGCCTTACAGTTACTCTGTATGCAACCCCCGCAGGCCTTGTTGCAATCCTGTCTCGGCTTCTTGAGTGGGTGGCGTGACAGAGTACAGCATCAGGTACCGCTAGCGCACGTGCCAGGCACTAGGCCCTTAGACACCTGAATGAGGAACAGGTGAGTCCTTGCACGGCATTGCCAGGGATTCGCTCTGGTCATGGTTATTTGTGTCCTGGCGGGGGGATGGGAGAGGGTTGGGGGGCTGGCCAGAGGAGGACTTGGGCTTGAGCTGAGGCTCAGGTGGGAGATGATTCTATTTTTTTCTATTTAGCTTTATTTTATTTTAATTTGTTTGTGTGGGCATGTGTGTGTGCATGCATGTGTGCGTGCATGTGTTTGTGCGTGCGTGCGTGCGTGCATGTGTGCGTGTGTGTGTGTGTGTGTGTGTGTGTAAGTGGAGACCCAGGGAGACCAGAATGGGGTGTCAGATTTCCTGAAGCGAGAGTTACAGGTGGCTGTGAGCCACTGGCATGTATGCTGGGAATTGAACCCCGGTCCTTTGCAAGAGCAGCAAGTGCTCTTAATGCTGAGCTGGCTCTCCAGCCCCTCCTCCCTCCTCTGCTATCTCCTCTCCGGCTGGGGTGGGAGCCTGGGATGGGTGAAGACTGCACGAGGAAGGGAAGCTGGAGGAGTCACGACAGTGCGGTGGGAAGGAGCTGTATGGCTTCGTGCCCTGAGGTCTCTGGAAGGAAGCCTAGGACATGGGATTGAGGGCAGGGGTCCAGGTCGGCATCAGCAACACCTCCCCACGGAGGACACTGGGAGGATGGCCCTCAGCCCAGGAAATGGTCACCATGGTGACAAACAGCCCCTTCTGGGAATGGAAACACCCCCACACCCCCACCACTGCCACAGATGTAGTCTGGCCAGCCCACGATGGACACAAGCCAGCTGTGCACCACTGGAGGCCTGTCCAGATACCAGATCTCTCCAGAACTCTCTGTAGCCCAGGGAGAGGCAACGTGGTAAAGATGCTTGGAACTCGGTCCTGGAGGCTGGCAGCCAGATCCTGCACCTCAGCTCTGTCTGTCATCTTGTGTGACACCAGGCAGGTACCTCACCTTTGCACTTCTATTTCCTCTAATGGGGGACAGCGATGATGTGGACAACCTCCCGACCATGTGATTAATGCACGGGAAACATTCAGACATAGGGGGTGCGCAGCAAGACACCCTCCCCTCTACGCCGCAGTCTCTAGCTTCACTCTCATGAGCTGCAGGAACAGAAGTGTGTATTCATCTTGGGGCCAAGGCAGGGGCAGGACAGAGGGCTGTCACTGAATGAAAAAAGAGAGAAGTCAGGTGTGGTGACACAGGCCTTGAATCCCAGAGTTCAGAAGAGGCAGGAAGACAGTTCCAGCCTCAGCTCCTCAGGGAGAGCTTACGAACCAGCAGGCAGGCCTCAGAAGTACAGAGCTTGCCCGACACCGGCAGGAGCAGGTCCCTGGGACCCATTCCCAGCACTGAACGAAAAGGGAGAAGGCTGTAGGAGTAGCACAGTTGGTATAGTGCTTACCGAGCATGCGCAAAGCCCTGGATCCCATCCTGCCCGTTATAAACCTGTCATGGGTGGCTCAAACATGTAATCCCAGCTTGCAGGAGGTGGAGGCAGGAGGATCAGAAGTTCAAAGTCATCCACAGCTACATAAGGAGTTTGAGGCCAGCCTGGGATATATGAGGCCCTAGCTCCACCTCCCCTTCCTCCCAGAAACAAGGAAGAAAGACTTGCTGGTCTCCATGGCCACAGCAAGAGACCCCGGACCCTGGTCACAGCGGCTCTCTCTGTCTGCCTCTGGGCTTTGCTGATGGGGTTAGTATTTCTTCCTGAGTACATTATATTCTGAAAAAGGCATTCTTCCCCGGGGAAAGTCCCAGATTCTGGCCCGCAGCTCCACCCAGACCCCTGGCCTGCATATGGTCCAGCTCCTGCCACTGTGGATCATGGGATTCTGAACTGCTGGCGTGGAGCAGGAGCTGGGGGAGACTTCCCAGAGACCCCCAGCACAGCCTGGGATCCACTGGTGCAGGGGTGGGGAGGTGGGCGGTGGACCCCACCATTCATGAGAACTCCTAATACCCCTTGGCCCAGCTGCTAATCGCTTCCAGATTGGCCGGGTCAGGGCCAGGGCCGCAGCCGCCTGGCTCCATAAACCGCCCGGCATTCCAGATGGCGGCTGGCTCCAGCCTGGCGAGCAGGTTCATGGGACCAGGGAGGGGGGGCAGCAGGTGGAGGACCCTCCCCACCAACCAGCTTCTATTTCCACGTGCCCTAGCCGTCAGGGACCCTGGCCAGAAAGGCACCTTGGAGGGCAAAGCCCTTGCTCAGAGGAGGGAAACAGAGGCCAGAAGAGACGGGGCGGAGATAGAGAAGCATACTTCAGCACGGGGGACCAGGCACACAGTAGACTTGTGTACTAATGGGCAGGAGGGAAGAAGCCCATGGCCCCTTACCCTCCCCAGTGAATGAAGCACCTGCCCCCTGTGCCTCAGTTTCCTCTTAGGTCAGCGGGGAAGGCTGAAACTCCACGAAGTAAGTGTTCAAGCCATGCTAGGTACAGGGCTGCCAACCTCCAACCTGAAAGCTCCAAGGCCCCCTCTTCCAGGAAGCGCCCTGACCGTTAGTTCCCACACCGCTAGCCCTTTGTGGCCTCCACCATCCCAGCAGGGCCCACTCTCTAGGAGTCTCTCTGAAGGAGTCGTGGAGGTGGCAGAACCTGCTGAGGCTGAAGCCAGGAGACCCCATTTCCTCTTGGAGCGGACGGTGATGTCCCAGGCTGCTGTCCCGTGGCTGGAACTGTGTGGTAACCCACCGGGGGAAGGGATGGAGAAGCTTGCCAGTTTCCCAACCAGGCCCCAGTGGGGAGTAGTCTTGTCCTGAGGTAGCCAGCAGCCAGAGACGGTGGGGGGCTGCTCCTCTGAGAGATGACAAGGCTCCAAGGCCTGTGCCTCAGCTTCTACCACCTTGTTTTTGTGCCGGGCACGGAGTGACCTTGGAGAGTGTGGCAGGACTAACTACCTGGAAAGCCGGAGGCGTCAGTCAGTTTCTCTCCCAGCACTACACCCATGGTGACTTCTTGAAACCCACGGGGTCCTCTGCGTGTAGGACAGCTGTGTGCCCCAGCCTGAGGCTCAGGGAGGCCGAGTGACTTTCAGAAGGGCACGCAGCTCGAGCCAGGATCTCAACTCTGGCTTCCGTAGGAATTCGTGGATCACCTTCACCCACACGTCCCCACTCCGGGGGACGTGGGGAGGGGGTGGTCTGAACCACAGTCAGGGCCTGGCAAGCGGGAGACTCTTCCCTGAGTACCCCCTCTACCTCAACCTGCGCCTTCTCCGGTTCGGATTTCAGCCAGCCTTGGGGTGAGCGGCCTGTTCTGCCCTGTGCCCGGGAGGAATGTTCGCGGTGGCATGGGCCCGGGTCCGAGAAGAAAGGCAGCCTTGTGGGCGAAAGGTGAGCCGCTGGGTGGGCGCGGGCGTGTTTACCCAGGGACGGGCGTGTGGCTCGGGATGGCGCCGCTGTCGGCCGCCGGCTGCCTGGGCCTCTGCTGGCCTCCAGATGTGCGCTGGCTCCAGCCGGCCGGGCCCCCACCCCACGCACAGAGGGGCTTTATCAAAAGCGGCTGCGAGGAGGCCCGGGAGGCTGCCTGGCTCCAGCCTGCTGGCTCTGCGCCCCACCCGGCTGCTGCAGCCAGGGCCCAAGCCAGCAGCGCCCCTCAGCACCGACGGAGCTCCCACTTGCCTGGGGGGTGGGGGGCAGTAGATGGGGAGAGAGCAAGGCTGTGGGGTGGGTGCCAGCTTCTGGGGCAGGAGGTCCCCTCCACTCTCTGGTTGGATGGAGCTGGCGAGGGTGCTATTCTTTTCTGGCTCCTGGTAATACTAAAACTTATAGCCAAAAAGTAAATGAATAGAGACCAGGACTCCTGCCTAGGCTTCAGCCTCAGCCTTGCTTGCTGCCATGAGCCACTCTCTAACACGCCTCTTCCTAGTTAGGCTTTTTTTTTTTCTTTCTTTCTTTCTTTTTTTTTTTTTTGTATAAAATACAAACTGTTCGAGGCTGGGAGTGTGGCAAGGCGGCAGGGACCTTGCTCTGCCAATGGAGAGGGGCGGGCTGCACGTTCATACCCCTGTTGCGAGTCTACCCATCCAAGGCTCTAAAGCTAAGCAATTTTCACAGTTGTGTAGTGTTCCACAGTATGAATTTCCTTGATTCCTAGGCCTGTGGTGATGAGCGTTTAGGTCGCTCCTCCGTGGCACACACCGTAACTGCCCACAGTGGTCTCACTGTGTTTCTTTCTGTTCCAGGGATGGCGAAGTATTTTCTGGGCTTTGGGAGTCCAGTCTTAGCAGCGGGGCAAGCGATGTCCTTCCTCCTTTGAAAGCAGTTCCAGACTTACCCGTGCTAAAAAGTGGGATCTCTTGTCACCAAAGCCGCCGTGCCGGATAGAACATGGGAGTGGGATGGAGATGCCCTCCTGCTAAAAGCCACACCATAGAACCTTTCTTATTTTTGTTTGTTTATTTGAGACAGGGTCTCACTGTGTAACTTTGGCTGGCCTGGAACTCACTGTGTAGATCAGACTGGTCTCGAACTCAAAGAGATCTCCCTACTTCTGCCTCCCAAGTGTTTCAATTAACAGCATGAGCTACCACACCCAGTCATAAAAACTTTTAAAAATATGTATATATTTTTTTTTAGTTTTGAGACAGGATTTCTCTGTGTACACTGGAACTCATTCTGTAGATCAGACTGGCCTCAAACTCAGAAATCTGCCTGCCTCTGCCTCCAGAGTGCTGGGATTAAAGGTGTGTGCCACCACCCGCCCGGTTGATTTATTATTAGTTTATCATTCCTGGCATGGCTGTTGTGCACATGAGCACAGCTGCCCACAGGGGCAGGAGGGGGCATCAGATCCACTGGAGTTACAGGCGGTTACACGCTGCGTGACATGGGAACCGAGAGCTGAACTTGAGTCCAAGCAGCCGATCCTCTCAACCGCTGGGCCGACTCTGCAGCCCGGAAACCACTTGTTGTTAGCAAGTAAACATTTCCAAGTGGCGCTGGGGGGTGTGGCTTAAAAACCTGCGCCTAACTTGTACGGGCCCCTGGGTTCCATCTCCAGAACCCAAGCCCAAAGTGAAAATGTACCATCCCTGTGGACGCTGGGAGAAAATGGAGGGAGGCAGGGGAGCTAGGGAAGCCCAGGGCAGAGGGAACAGGAGCTGACCCGTGCGGAGGGCCCAGCCCCCAGCCACTCCAAGGTCAACTCTTGCCTGGTGGCCTGACTAGGCCAGCCATGTCTCCTGTGGGGTCTCAGAGGCTATAATTAAAGCCACATTCAGTTCTGTAATTGTTGGTTCTGCCCCTGTCGTCCCCTTCCCAGAACTGGATCTCCAAGGTGGACCCCAGCTAGCCTGCCCAGTTACCAGTCCGTCCGAGAGAACACAGAGGGTGCTTGTAGCTGATTGGGTTGTGTTTCCTCCTGATCCGTGTGCACCTGGAACCCCAGAAGGGGCTGTATTTGGGACTTAGTTAGCAGACTCTCATAGACCCACTAACCGAGGGTCTCAAGACACAGTTACATAATGGCAGACGGTGATACCACTGAGAGAGGGAGAACAGAGACAGAGACCTGGCTTGGAGATGGGGCAGCAGGAGTCTAGTGTGGCGCTATGGGAAGCCAGGGAGAGCCAGGTGCCTCTGGGGCAGCCTGTCACAGCCTCAGGTTGTCACCCTCGTTGTCACCCTTGAAGACACATTCCCCATGGTCTTAGGAGCTGAGACGCCACTAGGTAGCAAAACTACAGTTATGGGGCTACAACAAAAATAATTTGTGGGGTCACCACAACATGAGGAACTGTATTAAAGGGTCGCAGCGTTAGAAAGGTTGAGAGCCATTGGACCAGGAGATGGAGTCTCGGGGGAGCAGCACTGTACCCCAGCTGGGCTTCAAAGTTTGGCCCTAGAAACATGAGAAGAAATGTTTCTCTGTCTCTGTGGGTCTCTATGTTTGTTTATTTAGATAAAGTCATATGTAGCCCAGGCTAGCCTCAGACTCCCTACGTAGCTGAGGATCCTCCTGCCTCCACACGATTACAGCATGTGCTTCAGGAAGCGTTTCTTTAGGTTTAAGTCGTGGATCCTGGGAGTTCTTTGTGGCTACCCTAGTCGCGGGTGAGGGGGCGTCTCCATGAAGGAGTGGATAGAGGCCGAAACCCAGAGCTTCGGCAGGAAGAACCAGGCAGGCAAGGCTGAGACCCTCATGGGGGGCCAGGGGAGATGGAACAGGGCTGCTCCCCTACTTGATGACCTGGGGGAGCTGGATAGGGGCCACCTGGTGACACAGACACCACCCCTCAAGCACAGAAGTGAAGCCCGTACCCACTGAAAACTTCAGGGTTGTACTCTCCTGACGAACGAACGCCTCTAGAGAAGCTGCAGCTAGTACTTGGTCCCTTCAGGCACAGCCCAGAGTCAGGCAGGTGGAGGGAAGTTCCCCACCTGTCTGCCCTTAGTCCTTCTTGCTGTGGTTCTGGAAGTCAGCAGGAGACAGTTCAAAAAAGGACCCAAAGTCAGGCTCAGTCCTGACTACTCCCTTACTCCTTACTGAACCTCAGTTTCCCCAGCTGCAGGAATGGACTTGCCAAGGTTGGATCTGCTTTCTGCCCTGAGGCCTGTCCTGAGGCCTGTCCAGTGGCCTCACAGGGCTACAGGCACAGGCGCCCTGCCCTTGGAGGGACAGTCTGCTTCCTGCTGTGGAAAGGCCTAGAATTAAAGCTGGCTCAGGCTAGGAGGGTTCTGAAGAGGCTGGGGTGGGGAAGGGGGTGTGAAATTTTGGTGTCTGTCCCTCCGGGGGACTTGCTGGCAGCAGAAGGGGGGAGCTGAAAGGGTCAGCTGCTAACTTAGGAGCAACTGAGTTCTGTCAGATTTGGGAGACAAAATCCCCAAGTTTTGGACAACAAGTGGCACAGATGCACCTTTGTGGTAACAGAGGCAGGGAGGGGCTGGTTGGCATGCGGACATCAGGCCGGGCTCTGTCCACACTGTACGTCGGGACTTGTATAGTGCTGGACGGGCTGCTAACTTCTCGGTGTGTCAGCTTCCTCATTCACCAAACGGAGGGAAAGGGTGCCCCTGGCCTCAGGCTTGGGATGAAGGTGACGAATGACATCATGGGGCGTGCTAGTGTGCTCTGCCCTTGTGGGTTGTTCTACCTTCTCTAACTCCGTGGAGCCGGACTGAGGTGGGCCCCCCCACCCCACCCCCGGCACAGGCCCTGGCTGTCGTCATGGAAACAGATGATGATGATGAGAGACTGCAGGACACCTGTCTGGGGCACACAGCGGTAGAAGGCATGGCTGAGATTCGAACCCTGTTCTAGTTTTCCTTCTGTTGTTGGGATAAACATGGTGACCAAAGCAACTTGGAGAGGGCGGGGTGTATTTAGGAGACAGTCCACCCTCCTGCAGCAGAAGCAGAAACCAAGTGGGCCTGGAGCGTCTGCTTACCGCCACCTTTGCCACGTGCTCAGCTACCGTCCCGGGCTTTAGAAATGTTTTTGTCACACTTACTCATTCTGTGTGTGTGCATGTGCACACGAGGACACACATGTGTGGAGTCAGAGAGCAACTTGCAGGACTTGGTTCTCTCCTCCCATCATGTGGTACCCACTCAGCTCATTAACTTTGGCAGTAAATGCCTTTACCAGCTGAGAGCCATCTCTCTGGCCCCAATTGCTTTTTTTTTGGTTTTGGTTTCTCTTGGAACTCTCTATGCAGGCCAAGCTGGCCTCAAACTCAGAGATCCCGACTGCTGGGATTGCTAAAGGCATAAACCACTATACTCTTATTTGTTTGTTTTGGAGACAGGGTTTCTCTGTGTGGTCCTGGCTGTCCTCAAATTTACAGAGAGATTCGCATGCCCCTGCCTCCCGTGTGCTGGGATTAGAGAGGCATGGGCCACCACTCCCAGCCACCATACTCATTTTATTTATTTATTTGTTTACTTTTTTTTTTGACACATGGTCTCTATATGTAGGGCTGGGTATCCTAGAACTTGTCCTATAGCTCAAGCTGGCCTCAAACACACAGAGCTCCGCCTGCCTCTGCATCCAGAGTGATGGAATTGAAGGTGTGTGTCACCATGCCTGGTTTCAGCAACCTTTCGTACACAACCCTGGCTCACCTGCCTAGGAGAGGCACCGCCCATAGTGAGATGGGTCTTCCTACATCTGCCTAACACATGTGGCCACAGGTTAATCTGCTCTGGGCAATTCTCCCGTTGAGGGTCCCTCTTCCCAGGTGATGCTGGCTCTGAGTTGCAGTGACAGCCGACGTTGGGACAGACCCTGCCCTACACACACTTGGTCCTCCAGGTTGTGTGTAGAGCTTGGCGGGAGAGAACCTTGCCTGCTAGCTGTGTTGGCGTAGACTATGCTGGGTCCAGATCCTCTGTGTGTGTGGGGACATTGCCTGGGCACCTGGGACTGACAGCTTCCTTGACTCTGCCCACTGAAGCCCCCAGCTGGGACAGCCGAGTGGCCCTGGAGAGGCTGCTCTGATGTGACAGGACTCACAGCCCCTTAAAGACCCCCTTTCTCACAGCAGGAAGTCCCTGGCTAGTGTTACTGGGGAGACAACTTTGAGTCCTGTGGAACACAGGTGACTTGTTATGGGGAGTGAGTGTCACGCCCTGGGCTGTGTACCAGGTGTCTCCTTCCAGTACTCATCTGGATGACCTCTGACCCAGTGCCTGTAGAAAGTCCTGATTTCCGGGTCAAGGGGTGTCAAGTAAGAAGGGAAGGTGGCAGGAGAGAAGGTCAGTCCCCTGTAGCAGCCATAGGACATAGCTCTTGCGAGTGAGGAATTCTGGAGGCCCTGTCACACTTTGGCCGCTGTCACTCATAGGACACGGCAGTAGGTCTGAGTCTGTGATTTGAATCCAAAGCCCATGCTCAGCCATGTCGCGGCATATGGAGGGAAGTGCGCTGCTCCAGGGTACTCCGGAGGACAGGGCGCATCAGCCAGCAGGAGATCTGCTCCCCGCTTTCACGCTCACACTCAGGCATGCTGTCTTTGAGCAAAGGGCGCCCCTCTCTGGGTATCTGAGTCCCTGCTCGCCCTCAGCCGGTTTGCAGACTTCAAGTAGTGATGGGGTGGGGCTCAGTGGTTGCCATGCTAACCCTGCATCTGCGAGGCTCTGGCTGACCTGTGGGACTGAGTCCCCAGGGGCCTCTGCTCTACCAGGCTATAGGGAACACCTGGTTCCCAGGTCACCAGTAGACTCCAGCCTTGCTGCAGGGAGGGACATGGTCACTTCCTTGTCCCCTACCTCCTTCCTCCCTCCTAGCTATGCTGGCCTCCCAGCTACTCCTGCCTGCTCCTGCCTAGGGCCTTTGCACTGATTTCATCTCTCCAACGCCTCCTCCCTTAGATGCTGGCAGACTCCCTTGCTCTTCTTACATCTTTGTTCAAATGCCACCTTCGCTGGCTTCCTCCAGCTCCAGTGACACCTCAGCCTTTTCCCGGCCTTATGCCCCGATAGTATCTGCCACTATCATTTTCCTGTCCCTGCAGTGCCCACTGATGTCCCAGGTCACTTGTGCCAGCACCGGGGGTGTCTGCTGGGCAGCTTTCTCGTATACTTTTTGGGCCTCTGGAAGCACCCTTCCCCCCACAGTAGCTGCTCATTGAACCCTGGTGGAGCAGGTGAACCCAGAAGTAGGCTCCTGGCTAAGCAAAGGCACTGTAATGTGGGTCACTGTCTAAACTGTAGAGTGCCATGCTTTCTGGAGGTCTTGGGTGGACACAGCCAAATTCTTGGGGCTGGGCCAAGAGAGGCCTTTAGGGCATCCAGTCTCTAACCTGAAGCAGGCACCGTGCCAGAGGAGTCAGGGAGGGAGGTGTCAGGGGTCACGCGAGGGCAGTGTGGCTGGAGGAGCCCAGGAGTCTCCCAGCCTGAACTATCTGGGAGAAGGAATAGTTATGTTCCCATGAAGCTGTGCTCTAAGCGAATGCCAGAGCCACAGGGTGTGGTAGGAGGCTGGTGAGGAAGATGACGATCCCACCCGCCTGAAGGGCATGGGTTCAAGTTACAGGGTCAGGAATGCTGGGAGTTCACTGGGCCAGAGGAGAGGTTTCCCCCAAACTGTGAGTGGGTGGGTGTGGCCGCTCCAGCTCCTGCTGTGGGGGATGGGCAGCATCCTGGCCGTGTCAGGATGACACCGAGCCGATGGGGGCTGCGGGGACCCCCAGCTTGTCACAGGCTCATTTATCTGTTCCTCGGATGCCTGCTCAGTGCTGCACGCTGGGGACTTCAGTGTGACCTGTAGTCTTCAACTCCGGCCTCTGTTCTCAGCAGTCCCCCACCTAGAACTCAGCCTGTGCGCTCCTCCACTCTGGGTCCCCGGTCCCCACAGGACACTTGCTAGATACCTCTGAAGTCACACTGTGTGCACCTGTTTCCTTGTCTCCCATCTTGCCTCCTCTTCCAGCTCATGGCTTTTGCTCACCGCACAGGCCTTGACATACAGTAAGCACACAAAAAAATGCTTGCTGGGTGAGTGTGTTGAGGGAGGCAAGGGTCCTGGGGGCAGTTCAGGGCTGGGGCTTTACTGGATGTTTAAGGGACTGTCAGGCCAGTGGCCTGGGGAAGGGCTGAATGGAGGTGGGAAAGCAGGCCTCAGGGGTGGGCGAGGTAGCTCAGGGGCGAGAGCCCAAGTGATGGCAACAGAAATAAAAACCCTCAGTCCACTGTTCCCACGGAGCAAGAGACCTGTAGCCTGGTTTCTCTCTGCGAGGGGAAAGGCTGGCCCATGGGGCTTGTGTTTCATTCACTTTCTGCCTTCTCTCAGGCCCTCTGGGTTTTGCTTTTGACTGCAGTCAGTGGCCATCGGAGGACACCCCCATCCCCGCCTCCACCTTCGCTGGAATTTCAGGGTCCTGGGGGTATTGACTTTTAGGACACCTGGGAGCCACCAGTTCATCTCCTGCCTGGTGGCCACATCTGTCCCCACCTTTCCCTGTTTTAGTACAACAGCCGGGGTAACTGCTGCAAAGGGCAGTTCTGCAGCGCAAGCGCGCCCTCTGCTGGCCCCAGTGGGTACAAAGGCCTGAGGTGAACCTGGAGGTCAGAACTGCAGACTTGAGCCAGGAAGGAGAGCTTTGACACCAGCTGTGTGTGAGCGCTCTCTTCCTAAAATCTTGTCTAAGCATTAGAATAACTTGTGCAGGTAGAAAGACACAGAGGGGTTAGTGAACCTGCCTGGAGTCACACAGCAGAGCCTAGCCTGGAGTCCTCAACAATGCCTGTCCCCACCCACCCACTCCCAATCACTATTATTTATGGAGTTCCTAGGGAATGCCAGAGTGAGCTCAGACAGTACCAACACAATAGGCCCTGCCCTGCTGCTCATGGCTGACGTTCAGTGGGATGGTACGGGCAAACAATAGGAGTAAATATATCCCTATCGGGTGTGATAGAGCCTCAGTCTGTCCCAGTTTCAGTCACGTGTCCAACCTGAAACATCTGAGATGGGGTCCTATCACTGTGCTCAGAACCCAGTGTCCTCGACAGCCAGAAGGGGTACCCCTGAGACCTCCAAGATAAAGCTAGTCCCCAGTGGGGATGGTCTAGCTCTGTATCTGCCCAGGATACGCTGGGGATGCTCAAAAGGCCTGGGCTATGAAACCTTATCTCACAATCACGAGTCATTGGGTCCCTATGATTAAGATTATCAGTATGTGTGAAAATGTCATAATGAAACCCATTTACTGTTCATGTTATTTTAAAAGAAATTAAAAATGACACTGGAGCCCATCTTCTTACTGGCATGCCTAGTTTCTCACAATGACCGGCATCTTGTAGCTGTTAATGGATGGTACCTCGGTCAGCTTCTGGAATCTGCGGGGCAATTTGGGGCCGAGCCTGTGAACACAGGCACCAACACGCAGGCTCCTGGGGCCAAAACATGCTCCTCAAAGAGCTCCTAGGCCCATGGTTCCCAAGAAGCCAAAGGCATGTCAGGCATCACAGGGGGACCTGGGTTGGTAGGTGCCCTGTGCAGAGGCTGCGGGGAGATGTCACATGACATCCGCTTCTACAGAGGTCTGATGTTCACAGCTGTGTGGCAGTGCCCCCTCAATGACAGCTGATAGCAGCAGCTGCAAGGCTGGCTCCAGCTTGAGGATCTGTCCCCCAAGTCAATGCAACTGGTGGACATCAAGGGACCCATGTGGATGCCATCGCCCAGAGCTGGTCCTGTTGGCTCATAATGGTGTCACCTGCCAAAAGAGAACATGATGCTCTACAAACTTCTGAGTGTTGAGAACCCCAAGACTGAATCTCAAGTCACCTGGCACCGATGAGGAAGCAAAAGAGACCCAGGCAAGAAGAAACATGTCAGCATCTTCTTGCTCCCTGGGGGGTCCCCTGAGGGCAAGGGACCTATTGGCAGGCACCAGAGAGGGCAAAGTGGTTATCCACCCAGGGTCTGGTCCAGCTTCTCCCCATGGCCGGCTCCTGCAGGTTGGCCTGTTTCCAGTGACAGCAGATCCACGGGATGAAGTTTAGCTCCTGGGTCAAGGCAGCTACACATGTCCTCACTCCTTGCATAGTGGTAGTGGACGGCTGTGGACCAGTTGCCAAAACAAGAATCAAAATTCTTGTTTGCAACATCACAGCTATGACAATGCATTAGTATTCTTACTTTTGGCTTTGAAAGTTCAGCCACTGCGGGTTCTTCCCAATGAATCGAGTAGGCAGAGGATCCCAAACTCACCTTGGCATTTTTAGCCTTTACCAAGAAGTGCCCCTTTCATATCCAGTGTTTGGTGAGGGTCATTTGATTTAGCCAGGGTCATGCACTGAGGCATGGTGGGCTCACCGGTGCCCCCACCCCTAAATATGAGAGTTACAGGTGTGCACAACTATGAGCAGCTGTTTGTCTCCCTCAGGGTCTCGTCAAAGTCCTAACCTTTGCCACCTCCCAAATAAAAACCTTTAACAACTCATCTTCTGACTGGCAGTAGAGAATACACCTTTAATCCCAGCACTTGAGAGGCAGAGAGTTCAAGGCCAGTCTGATCTACAAAGTGAGTTCCAGGACAGCCAGGGCTACACAACAGAGACTATGTCTCAAAAACAAACAAAAAAACCCTCAGTTCTTCTGAGACAGGACAACAAACTGGTGCACAGGCCAACCCAACCACTGCTTGCTTCTGACCACTGCAAGTGAAGGGCAACCCTCACCCACAGATGCCCCTGGCAGGGTCCCTTTACTTCAAGCGCAGCGATCAAGAGCCCAGACTTGGCTGGAACACCCAGAGTGTTCTACCTGATGCTTTCAGACACGCTCTTCTCAGAGCATCTAAAGCACCTGACCCTCTGGCTGAATAAGCCTGGCGGAAAAAGGGCACAGCCTGCTGTGTATCAATGCACACTTGTTTATTATAGTAAAACCAGGCAATGACCGACAGCACACTGCTTATGGAACACTGTTAAACTTGACATACAGGATGCCTAGCCCGGACAGCTACAGTTTGTCCCAGAAAGATCAATGGCCACAGGAGCCACACTTCAGACCTGATAGTTGCTGCTTCAACAGGTGGGTTCACATATATGCTCAACCCCCCGCCCCCCCAAAAAAACCCAAACCCAAACCCAAAAAAAACCTTGCAACACAACAAATTGCCTTTATTTCGGTATGCATCCATTTTTCAACATTTAGTGGTCCTGAACAGAGTGGGGAACATGGCAACGAGCCAGGAGGCCAGGCCCACTGAAAACTCATGACACGGAGCTCCTCCAGGTCCCTGCCGAGGGTCTGAGGAGCAGCAACACTGAAACCTGAGTCCACAGGGTCAGGGCCTCTGTTCCAGCTGTCAGGCTCCACATCAGACCGGATAGGTGGTCAGGGAGCCCTGTCCAAACCTCTTCAGTTTGTAAAAGCAAAGCGATTATGAGAAAAGGAACCGACACAGAACCCCGTGCGCTTAGGACTCTCCGCATGGCCTTTCTCTAGGCGGAATCACCAAGGACCCTGAGCGCTGGCAGGTTTGTTGCCTCGTGACTGCTCTGTTCACCTCGAGACCTGAGCTCAAAGTGCATCAGCTGATGGTGGCAGCAGGGCTGAGGACCCAGCACCCCTTCCCAGGCTGGTGGCAAGTGAATGTGTGGTCCAGAGCTAAGTGAGGGAGGCCAGGCTCTTCCAACCTCATCTGATGGCTTCTGGCCACAGCAAGTGTTGGGTGGTGATGGGCAACAAGGGAATTGAGGAGGGGGAAAGCAGCACCCCTTGATAAAGGTGGGGATACGGGAAGCCCTGAATTCCTCACCCACGGCCAATTTCAGAGGGAGGGGAGGGTTACAATCTAAGCCTTGGCCAAGGGCGGGAGTGGAGGAATGGGGAGATGATGGCTTGGACGGGGCATCACTTAAGACTTAAGGGAGCAGGGGTACAGCCAAAGCACCCCAAGCCCAGCAGTAGTCCCACGGCTGCTACCTGAAGCCTTTCCATCTAGTCTAAGGGCCACCACACAGCTGTGGCAGGAGGGTGGGGCGGGCAAAGGCAGACCCAGGCCATGTGTCAGCAGCAGGTGATTGTGTGACGTGTCTGTTCACAGTTGCGTTAGCTGTGCCCACCGCTCCCAAAGGAAATTGATTTCAACACACCTTCTTGATCCCAGAAGTTCAACTAGGCAGCCAGCGGTTACACGTGACAGAAGATGTTACACAGCACAACTCAGGTATTTCAAATGGACAGAAATTAGTATCAGAACAGTGTCTCAGGATGAAGTCTCAGTGGAGTTTCCTCTCCAGGACTTTGAGGTCTACAAGATGAATCTAGAAAATTCACTACTGTGGAAAATGAAGACTTAGGTTGGATTGGGGGGGAGGCCTGGCCTGGTGTCTAATTGCTGTAACACTGTCCTTCTGGCGGCTGTGGCAGCTTCATGTTCTCTTTTGACATCATCAGGCGTCGAAGCTCCTGCAGGATGACTTTGATGCTGTGGGAATTCTGCCACTTTGCCAGCACTGCTGTGGCCCTTGGGTCCACCTGCAAAGAGGGGAAACAACTACATTACCCTGGACGCCAGAGCAAAGCTTTCCCCGAGGTTGCTATGTTGAGCCCACATGACTCCATCAACACAGAGGCCATGCCAAGCCGCCCTCCCTGCCCTGTAGCCAGCCTGCCTCCTTTTTCTGGGTCCCACCCAGCACAGAAGAATGAATAGAGCTCTGTGGAACTTGGGAAGTCTTAACCTGGTCAAACTCAGGCCATCCTGATGGATCAGCACCTGGGCGTCCACACCCTGGCTTTCTCCACTATCCACCCAGGGTGGGGCTGATAAAGATGGGAGTGGCAGCAGGGCAGCCAGGTCTCTCAGGTTACCAAGGGGTTGGTGGCTCCAATACAGCAACACACAGGGCAGTTCATTTCTAGTTCTCTGGCCCATCTTCTCAAGACTTCAAGGACAGAGGCATGGTGCCCCCAAGCCTCTGGCAAGCAGAGATTCAGGAGTTGTGGCTCCATGGCAGGTCCCTAGCCTGAGTAAGGCCCTGGGCTCTCATGCACCGAAGTCCAGGGCAAGGCCTAGATTTGAGATTCTGTTGTCAAAATGCACTTAGAGGGGGATGGAGAGATGGCTCAGTGGTTAAGAGCATTGACTGCTCTTCCAGAGGTCCTGAGTTCAATTCCCAGCAATCATATGGTGGCTCACAACCACTGGTAATAAGATCTGGTGCCAACTTCTGTCTGCAGGAACACATGCAGGCAGACCATTGTATACATAATAAAGAAATAAATCTTTAAAAAAAAAATGCACTTAGAAAGTTAAGGTCCCAGTTAGACACTTGGGAGGGGGCAGGAGGACTGACTGCCATGGGTAGAGGCCAGCCTGGGCTACATAGTGAGTTCCAAAGCTAGACATGGCTACAGAACAGGATCCTCTCAAAAAACAAAAAAGAAAGAAAGAAAGAAAAGAAAGAGAGAGAAAGAAAAGAAAAGAAAGAAAAAGCAAACAGGCTAAAAAGAAGGCTCAGCGGTTAAGAGCACTGGCTGCTCTTCCAGAGGACTTGAGTTTAACTCCCAGCACCCACATGGCAGCTCACAGTTGTCTGTAGCCTCAGTTGTCCAGGGACCTGACACTGTAACAAGGACAAACGGACAAAACACCAATGCCACAAAATAAATAAATAAATTAAATAAATAAATAATATTAAAGCCGTCGCGTGGCAGTGGTCAAGGCCATGTAAAGATGTCGGAAAGGCCAAGCCTCTGCCTCAGTTTCTGCACCCGTCAACACTCTCATCAGCGACAGGACAGGGCTCCAGGGGTGAGCTCAGAGGAGTGACAAGACACAATGGAAGTGGCCCTGCCCCAGTGCTGCAGACACACTGTGATAACCTGCAGAGGATAAGCCAGAAGAGCACCGTGGGCAGGAGGGACTTACCACGCCATTTGAACTACTCACGCCGCTCATATTGACTTTTGTTACAAATCTTACAGATGGGGGTGCTTCTGGGTATTTAGGCCCACATTCTATTTTAAGGCTGTATATTCGGTTTTCATAAATTGTCTGGAAAAAAAAAGGGTACAGAGATATCAGTTACAAAGAGCTAAGAGACGTACAACTTGTGACAACTTCTGAGACATTGTTGTCCTTGGACCACACCTTGACCTTGAAGAAACAAGCAAAGGACAGAACTACGAAGCTAGTGATGCCCAGGTGTAAGGGCCAACAAGTCCAGCCCGAGGTCACGTCTCCTACAGCATGTACCACCTGGCCACAGAACCTTCTATGTCGTAGTAACGCTGACATGAGAAGCCACCAGCATCTAGTGAGAAAGGCCATGCAGCTGATGCACCGGATCACCAGCAGCATCAACTCTGAAATGGCAGCTATGGCTGGGCATCGTGGTGCAGACCTGTAGCCCCAAGAGCAAGGTTATCTCTAACTACAGTGACTTTGAGGCCAATCCAGGCTATGTATGCCTCTGTCTCGAATAAACAAACTGTCAACTGTTGAGAGCTGTGGAGATGGCTTGGTGGGCAGAGGTGCTTGTTATGCAAGTCTGCCAAGGCGAAAGGAGGAAAAGAGCATGAAAGATGTCTGCTGCTCTCTAAAAAGGCAATCATGCTTCATGAGAACACAGGCAGGCCCAACCCCTACATTAGCACCACTGACTGCGCCCTCAGACAACACTGCCACGACCTCCCCCATGGGAGCCTGGCCCTGGACCAGGGGCCGCCCTTCTTTCGTGAGCCCTTCGCATATGGCAGTGTCCCCTCCTTAGGAGTCTTGCATGCACAACAGTTGCTCCTATGCAAACAGTGGCATCTACTGGGCTCAGGGTCTTTTTAAAAACCACTGGACATGTCTAAGAAGTCAGTTCTTCACAGGTCACCCACCTACCTATGCAAACCATTCTCACGCCAAGTGACTAAGCCAGTGCTCAAACATGATATTGCCACTCTCAACCTCTCCCCTCTCTCCTTCCTTCCTTTCCTCTCTAGGGAGTGCTGTCACCCATCTATCCAGCATGATCAACCAAAACCTAGCTGCAGGGCTGGGGGTCTGGGTGGAAGAGCGCCCTCACAGCTTGTGGGTTCACATCGCTGAGGTCTCCCTAAGCCTGCAATGTTAGCCTCTCAGCTCCCAGCACAGACTCCACGAAGAGCTGTAACCTCCAGGGACATCCAGGAGAAGCCAAGGCAAAATTGCCGAAGTGCAAAATTCCAGGTAAGAGCCGTAGAGTAAGGCCTTGCCTCAAAAACAAACTAACAAACAAAACAAGGGAGCTCTTGCTCTTGCATAAGACCGCGGTTCAGCTCCAGCACCCATATGGCAGTTCAAAACTGCCTGTAACTCCAGTTCCAGGGGATCGGATGCCCTCAGTGGACACCAGATATGCATATAGTACACAGACATACATGCAGGCTAATACATCACATAAAAGACTAGCCCTCATGGCCGGGCGGTGGTGGCGCACGCCTTTAATCCCAGCACTTGGGAGGCAGAGGCAGGCGGATCTCTGTGAGTTCGAGACCAGCCTGGTCTACAAGAGCTAGTTCCAGGACAGGCTCCAAAACCACAGAGAAACCCTGTCTCGAAAAAAACCAAAAAAAAAAAAAAAAAAAAAAGAATAAAAGACTAGCCCTCTTAAAAACCCAGCAGCTGGGGTATGGTTTGCTTAGTGTACACGGTGTTGTGCTCCGTCCCCACCACAGCAGAAAACTCCAACCAACACAAGTTACAGCTTCATTAATGCAGTGGTGTGCACCTGCAGCTCTGTGCAAGGGGGTCTCATCTAACACAGAACAACTCAATGAATACACACACACAAAAACAACCAAACTAGCAAAAATAAACAGGCAACCTGGGCCAGGAAGTCCAGACCTGTGACTGAGGTACAGGGGGCTGAGGCCAACTGATTTACGTTCCAGCCCTGCCAGGGCTACAGAGTTTTCAAGGGCAGCCTGGGCAGTGTGTTGACGAACTGTCTCAAAAACAGCACCTGGGCCGGGCGGTGGTGGCGCACGCCTTTAATCCCAGCACTCGGGAGGCAGAGGCAGGTGGATCTCAGTGACTTCGAGGCCAGCCTGGTCTACAAGAGCTAGTTCCAGGACAGGAACCAAAAAGCTACAGAGAAACCCTGTCTCGAAAAATCAAAAATAAACAAAAACAAACAAACCAACAAACAAAAAAAAACCCCAGCACCTGCCTGGCATGCAGGGGCCCTAACATCAGTCCCCAACACTAAAATGAATAAGCAAAGAGCTGAGTCCCTCAGGGGTTCTACTGAGATGCTCTGACAAGGGCCAGTGAGCTGATCCAGCAGGTAAAGACGTTTGACACCTGAGCTCACTTCCCTGGGATCCACAGGGTAAGAGAACTTCAGAGTGGCCTCTGACCCCATGCACGCTGTAATGCACATACATGTAATGCATATATAGGCAAATATGTGTAAAGAATTTATTATGAATATATATATATATATATATATATATATATATAAAAATTTGTTTGTGTATGTGTGTGAAACGCCCACGGGAGCCAGAAAGGCCTGAGGTGGCAGCCAGAGTTCAGTGTATGTACGCACACGCATGCACGCACCGATTAGTGAGTGAACGAATGGTATTCAGTTAACAAGACCACCACAGCATGGAAGCCAGGATGGAATCTTGATCCTCTGGAGTAGCAAGCTCTCTAGCTCCTGAGCCATTCTTTCCAGCCCCATAAACAACTAAATGCTAAAAATAAATAAAGTTGCTTGCACACACTTTGGATCTCAGCACTTAGGAGGTTGAGGCAGGCACAACTCTGCCAGTTTAAACTGACATAGTGAGTTCCAGGCTAGCAGTGACTGAGACCTGAGACCCTATCTTAGATGTTATGAGATAGGGTCTCTCTGTGTAACCCTGGCTGTCTTGGAACTCACACTCTGTAGACCAGGTTGGCCTCAAACTCAGAGACCCATCTGCCTCTGCCTATCTTAAAAAAAATCTGATTATGTCAGAGATTATGTGGGGGTTATGGTACATACCCATAATTTAGGAGGTAGAATGAGGAAGTTCAGGAGTTCAAGATCAGTCTATACTACATAAGATCCCAACTCAAAACACCAAGTCGGTTCTTAGTTCCAGAGCACACGCCTTATGAACCAATCATAGAGCAGAACACCCACACCAGGAACCTAGAAATAGTTGCTTGTATGACTCTGTTTTTAACATCAGAGAACCAAGTTTAATCAAAACTATTGGAATGTCAGGTGTGGTGGTTCATGACAACGACTCAGCTTTTGGGAGGTTGAGGCAGAAGGATTGCTCTAAATTCCAGGCCAATCTGGGTTACAGACTCTAAAATGTCTCCTAAAGCAAAACAATGAAGGCATAGGTTTTAAAAGGAGAACAGGGGCTGGAGAGATGGCTCAGTGGTTAAGAGCACTGGCTGCTCTTCCTGAGGTTCCCAAGTTCAATTCCCAGCAACCACATGTGGCTCGTAACCATCTATAATGAGATCTGATGCCCTCTTCTGGCCTGCAGCTGTACATATAGAGTACCCACACATTAAAAAAAAAATACCTGGCTGGTGGTGGCGCAAGCCTTAAATCCCAGCACTCAGGAGACAGAGGCAGGCGGCGGATCTCTGTGAGTTCCAGGCCAGCCTGGTCTACAGAGAGAGTTCCATGACAGGCTCCAAGCTACACAGAGAAACCCTGTCTCAAAAAACAAAACAAAACAAAAAACTCTGCAAACAAACAAATAAATAAAATTCAAAAAATAAATGAATAGAAAAGGAGAACAGGCTGACTGGGTAGACGGGAAGCACAGCGTTAGCCCCAGCACTAGGGGGGTGAAAGCAGGCAGATCCCTGAGTTCAAGGCCATTTATACAGAAAAACCCTGTCTTGAAAAGAAACAAAGCAAAACATCCCAGCTGGGCAGGGATGGCCGCATGCCCAGTGCACTCCCAACACTTAGGCGGTAGAGGCACATGAAACTCTGGAGTTCGAGGCAAGCTAGCCCAGTCTACAGAGCGAGTTCCAGAACAACCAGGCTACACAGAGATGCCCTGTCTCGAATAAAACATTAAAAGAGAAAAGGACCAGGAAAGAGCGTGTTAGTAACAGTGGGACAGGCAGCTCCTCAGGCGCTGAACGGCTGTCACTAATCTGGCAATGCCAGTCCTAGGTACGTAACCCAAAAAACTGAAAACACAAAAATTTCCATCACAAGCCATAGGTGTCAGTCCCAATGCTACCACAATGAGAGGGTAAACTAAGCAGGCACACCCAGGATAAAGTTCCTCTGGGCAGTGCAAAGGTACAAAGTACTGCAGGTGCAGCTCAGGGTGGGAGGGGGAAGAAGTCACCGCCAGCATGTTAAGTGACGGATACTGTGGTGGTCTTGTTAGCTAAATGCCATTTGTTCACTAATTTGTGTGTGCGTACATGTGTACACATTGAACTCTGGCTGCCAGGCATGGCAGCAAGTTCCTTGCTCACTGAGCTACTCTGTACATTGTAACACCATCACTGACTGGGGCCCCAGACCACATGGAGGGCACTTACTGAGCACCAGCTCTCAATCCTCTCCTCCTTTTGTCAGGGCACTGAGAAAAACTTGAAGATTATGCACATTAGGAGCACACTCTAAACCAAGCACGGTGACATACATGTAATCTCAGTACATCAGAAGCAGAGCAAGAGAGTCTTGGTTTAAAGCCGCACTACACTGTCTACCTGTATCTCAGAAATCAAGGACTGCGGGCCAGAGACGGCTTAGCTATTAAGAGCTTATTCTGTTCTTGCAGAGGACCCACTCAGTTCCCAGCCCCTCTGTTGGCAGACCATAGCTTCCTGTTAAATCCAGCTCCAGGGAATCCAATACCTCTGGCTTCCTTGGGCATCTGCAGACACATTCCCTATACCAAACACACAGTTAAACTAAGAAAAGCCCCGTGGCAGAGCACCTGCCTGCCTTGTGCAAAGTTCTAGGCCCCAGCATTTGGGAGGCTGGGGCAAGAAGCTGCCAAGTTCAAGGCCAGTGTAGTCTGCAAAGCAAAATCCTGCTCTATTTTTGAGATGGGGTCTGGCTATGTAGCCCAGGCTGGCCTCTAACCAATAGTGATCGTCCTGCCCCAACCTTCCAAGAGCTGGGATTACAGGTCTGAGCCACCATTGCCTGGCTCAAGACCCTGTCTTAATAAAAGATGTGCAGGCATGTTTGGGGTGTGGCTCAGTGGCACGATGCATGATTTGCCAAGCAAGCATTTGTGAGGTCTAATATGGCCTTGTCATACCAGGGCTGCAGGGCAGGTGCACATAGTAGCACACAGAGAGCACTCAGTGCTGTAGCAGCTCTCTCGGCTCTATGCCCATCTCAGAAAAGGGTAATCCACCAGTTTCTGCTCGTTAGAGACAGGGCCTTGGCGTGTAGCCCAAGCTGCCTTGAACTTGTAGCATTCGTGCTTCCCCTTCTAGTTTACAGATGTGCGCTGTACCACACCCAGCCTGCATTTAAACAGAGCAGAGTATTTTCAATACCATTTATGGGCTGTTCTAGATTTCTGTCTACCTGTTCCTTTCGTTTTGCTCACATTTATGTGGGTCCTGGAGCTGGAGTGAGCCATCATATGGGTGCCGGGATGGAACCTGAGTCCTCTGCAAGAGTAACGAGCGCTCCTGACCTCTGAGTCACCTTCAGCCCACCTGTCTCTTGAGATAGCATCAAGGATACAGATTGGCTTGAAATTCCCCACGTGGTAAAGATTACCACGACTGACCCTCCTGCCTCCACTGCCACATGCGGGGATTCAGGCAACTGTAGCCTCAACAGGAATCAGCACCTAGTGCAGCGGTGGCTCAGTGCCGCACGCGCTCTGCTCTCAGTCTGCTGAGCCTGGGAACCTGTCAGCTGGTTCCCACAGTTGTGCAGATACTCTGAGGAGAAGGACTCTCTAGAGGCTGGATCCCCTCAGCAAAGAAAGGGTTGCAGAGCCATCTATACGAGCACCCCGGTGCCCTAGGGAGTCAGCATGCTGCTGTCACAGGGAGAAGGGAAATGGGCACAACAGACTGTACTAACTCTCTGTACCCGGCAACAGAATCATGAACATGACTTAGGAAGGTGCAAGTAAGGTGCAAGGCTGGCCATTCCCCAACAGTATCAATGATCCTCTAAAAGGAACTTCAAGTCTCTGAATGCTAATGAGCCTGAGGCAGGTGTCAGCTCCTGCTGCCTACATCTGGACTCCTCCAATCTCCAAAGTGCACAGGCAGCACCTTGCTCAAGCTAAAAAGGACGGAAGCTGTCACCCTTAGGCACAAACACACTAGATAGGTCTAGCCACATTCAGGCCACACCTCCCAGTGCTCATCTGCAGGAGTGTCCCATTCTAGGGTCTTTCCTTCTGCCAGATTCTCTCCTGCACCAAGAAGTAGACGTATATCTACTCCCCACCCCCCAGTGCTGACCAATGAAAACTCAACTTCTCAAGCGGAGCGTGTCAGTGTGGCCTAGCAGGCAGGGAGCACAGGCTTGGCAACCAGACCCAGGGCAGGTGACTTCACTCCTGGGTCAGCTTCCCCACCTGTGACCTGGAATGTGGCTTTGTAGGAAGACCTGACAGCAACCTTGAGCACTAAATTCACTTCTGGAGGGCTATGTACTCAGACACAACTGGCCAGGACCTCACAAACCAGAGCTCTCACAGGCCCTGGCTTTAAAAAATACCTTTGGACCCAGCAGCACTGACAGGCGGAAACAGAACCTATGCTCAGCTGACGAGCAGTACACAAAGGCACAGTACAGCTGGGCAGTGGTGGCTGCTGTCTCAGGAATGTGCTGGCAGCCCAGGTGCTCAGAGCTTGTTCAGCCTGAGACGCACCAGCTCAAAGGTCTACACTGTCATGTAAACTCATACTACAGACTGTACAGGATTGACTCACCCAAGAGGGTCATACCTCACCAGAGGGGCTCAAATGTATAAACTGAAACTGGCCAGAGAAAGAACAGCCACATTTCAGAAAACATTGCTGGTGAGTGTTTGCCCACAAGGCTACCATTGCTTTAGAAGGAGGCACAGTGCACTTGAGACAAAGACAGCTGTAGTCATGGCTTGGTGCTTACTCTTGGAGGCCCAATTATCATCCCTGTCCATCTTGTAAGTGTCATGTCTTCGTCGTCCTCTAGACCCCAGCTAACTGTGCCGTCGCCTACTCCTTTCTGGCCTTCTTCCAGCTCTTCCAACAGTCGGAAATTTCGAGGGACTTTTACTCCTAAAACAAATGGAAAGAAATTCAAGATGCTAGCAAGTCCAGGGGAAGTTGTAAGCCTAGAGCAGGCTGCTCATTGCCGCTGTCTCAACACAAGGGCAGCATGCACGCAGCTCCCAGGTCTCACTGGCAGCACACACTGAGCCCTGGGGAGCCGGAGGGGTGCTCAGTCACCCCAGCCCTTCCACACACCCCATCCCAACTCCCAGTCTAGATGTTGCTTCCTTCGGGTCCAAGAGCTGGCTGAGAGGAAAGGCCACACCAAATGCAAACTGTGGCCTGGAACATAGCGCTTTCTTTCACCTGGTCCCAGCATGGCACATTTTGGAGGCTGCAGAAACTTGGAGATGCTCCTAGCTGGGATGACTCACGTGGCCTTAGAGGCACAAGCATTGTACCCCAAGAAATGCTGTTCCGACAAGCGGCTGTCAGCAGAGGTGCCAAAGGCAGGCTCTCAAGGCTTTCCCAGTTGGGAAGCCAGGGCTCCTTTCCTCGCTTGTAAAAAATGCCACAAAAACAGCTGGTTCTGACTAACTTTTTAGTCCCAAAGCCCAGCAAGCTGTCCATGAAGGCAACACAGAAACATTGCCAGAGCCCTGAACCATGTCAAGGTCAAGCAAGGTGTCTTGTACAGAGCTCAAACTGGGGGCACAAATGCCAGCGGTGACAGTTGACAGCTCACTCCTGGACTCCCCTGGACTTTCCCTGGGGGGAGGGGGACCCTTAAGATCTACACAAGCATTCAAGACCAGCCTGGTCTACAAGAGCTAGTTCCAGGACAGGCTCCAAAGCCACAGAGAAACCCTGTCTCGAAAAACCAAAAAAAAAAAAAAACCAAAAAAAAAAAAAAAAGATCTACACAAGCCACAGGCTCTCTTTGAACACTGAGCCAGCCCCTCACCTACCTGACTCCAGCACTCACTCTGTAGCACAGTGGGGAAAGGCCGAGGAGACCAGAAGAGAGAGGTCCTGATGCGCCCTGAGCTTTCTCACGTGCAAAGCACAGGTCAGCACCAGCTCACTTGCCCCACTGTGGCAGCCATGGGAGACAGGCAGAGCGGTGCCTGTTTTCCTGGAGCCCACTGGGGAGGCATGGGACAGACATAATAAGTTCTGATATTTCTAAGTGCCAAGAAGCAGAGTGCAGATGCCAACCCAGCAGAGGAAACGGCTCTGACAGCGCAGTACCTGGGGAACAGGAGAGGCCACTGGAGCTCTCAAGAGTGACCTGAGGTTTTCTCCCAATTCAGACAGACCCCAAGTGCTATTGAGGGTGGGGATGGGGGTGCCGAAAAGGACCAGTGGCCATGTAGCAAGGAGTGCATGGTTCAAGCAGACAGGATTTCTGTCAAGTGGCCTGTGGTGTTTAAGAGAGGTTAACTCTAGCATCCAAAGGTTTGGTGTGAGTATCTGGAACAAACTTGCTCATGGACCAAGAGATGACTTTGGCAGTGATGGAGTGCTTCATCCTCCAGAGCCACAATTATTATTATTATTTTTTTTATTTTTCTAGACAGGGTTTCTCTGTAGCTTTTGGTTCCTGTCCTGGAACTAGCTCTTGTAGACCAGGCTGGCCTCGAACTCACAAGAGATCCACCTGTCTCTGCCTCCCGAGTGCTGGGATTAAAGGTGTGTGCCACCACCGCCCGGCTAGAGCCACAATTATTGTGACTTACTGGGCTAGGAGCAGTACAGGGCCTACCAGTTGAAAGGACCTGGATTCCATTCTCACTAAAATAAGAGTGTCTTTATATTTTTTTGCAGAGTTTTTCTGTGTAGCCTTGGCTGGCCTCGAACTCACAGAGATCCACCTGTCTCTGCCTCCCGAGTGCTGGGATTAAAGGTGTGTGCCACCACCTCCTGGCGAGAGTGACTTCTTACTGCTGGGATGCAGTAGCTCAGAGGCAGAGCATGGCCCAGCAGGCAGCTCCCGCTTCTATTTCCAGCACTACAGAATTTATTTAAGGCAAATAACATTATCCTATCTCCCATTTACAGGAACAGTAAAGGTCCTTTTTTAAAAAAAATCATGCTTGAAGCTGGGAATGCTGGTGCATGTCTTTAATCCCAGCACTCGGGAGACAGAGGCAGGCAGATTTTGAGGCCAGTCTGGACTACAGAGTGAGTTCCAGGGCAGCCAGCGTTGTACAGAGAAACCCTGTCTCAAAGAACTGTGCACATGCATGTACCTCAGTGTCATTCCACAGGAGCTGGCCACCTCGCTTTTATTTTTTATTTTGTTTTGTTTTTGAGGCAGGATCTCTCAGTGGCCCGACGTTCACGACAGACTACAAAGGCTGGCCACTGAACCCCAGGGATCCTGCCCCCACCTCCAAACACTGAGATCACAGACCATGCCTGTCTGCCTGGCTTTCTATTTGAGTGTTGAGGCTCAAAACCAAGTCTTACAAGTCAGTATCACCCGAGCCATCCTCAGGACAAGTGTGCAAGCAAAAGAGCCATCTGACTGAGAACACTACACAACAGCACACGTGGTCCTGGGGGCGGGGTGACGACAAACGGCACAGCAAAAATCTAAAAGCATACTTGACTCACGGGCTTGGGAACCACCCGCATTTGTCACACTCAGGAGAGCCAACTGCACGGTCTGGCTGGTGACGTTCTACAGCACACATGAAGCTAAAAGAGATTTGGATATCAGAGACAAAACAAAAACAACACAATTATTCTGTTTAGAGGAGAGGATTGGTAGACAGCTCAATGGCAAGAGCACTTGCACTGCAAGCACGAGGACCTGAGTTCAAATCCCAACATCCATGTAGACATTGGGGCATTGGTGAACAAGCCTATGTGCCTGTGACCCCATCACTTGGATGGAGTCAGGCGAGCTTCTGACTGTGAAACTGTGTCCTGTACCGTGTGGACAGGTGTGCGTGCCTGCATTCTCATGTGCTTGCACACCTCAGAGTTAAATCTAACTACTACTGCTATTAGAAACAGAGTCTTCATATGTAGCCTAGGCTGGCCTCAAACTCAAAAGAGATCCTCCTGCCTCTGTTTCCCAAGTGCTAGGATTAAAGGCGTGTACCACATTTGGTCACTCTTAATTTTTTATAACATTAACATACATGTATGTGTATGTAGGTCAGAGGGCAACCTGCACAAGTTTCTTCTCAGGGATCAAACCCAGTCTGTCAGCAGTGAATACCTTTAAGTGCTGAGCTGCCTTCACGGCCCTTAATATATCTGTCTCTGTCTCTCTCTCTGAGACAGGGTTTCTCAGTATCAATGGAGCCAGCCCTGGAACTCACTCTGTAGACCAGGCTGGCCTTGAACTCACAGAGAACCACCTGCCTCTGCCTCCCCGTGCTGAAATTAAAGACATGTGCCACCATCGCCCGGTCTTAATTTCTTTTTTAATAATCACATATAGCCGGGTGGTGGCGGTGCACACCTTTAATTCTAGCACTGGGGAGGCAGAAGCAGGCAGATCTCTGAGTTTGCAAGGCCAGCCTGACATACAGATCATGTTCCAGGACAGTCAAGGATATACAGAGAGACCCTGTCTTGGAAAACCAAACCAAACCAAAAAAAACAAAGACAAAACCAAGCCAAATTAAAAACAAAAAATAAACAAACAAACAAATAAAAAAACCCAAACCATATGGATAAAGTGTATTTGTGCATGTTGAGTGTGGTACCCACAGAGGCCAGAAGAGAGATCCCCTGGAGCTGGAGTTACAGCTGGTCGTGAGCCTCCAAAATTAAATTTAAATCAGCCCTAAACTTAAATGTTTAATAATAATACAAACGTGCCTATACAAATGACTGTATATCACTCCTGAGTGTCACTAAAGTCCACAAGAGCAGAAACGAAGGACCAAAGAGCACCAGTTACACTGCTAGACGGCCATGACCGCCCCATCTGAAGGCTTTACTAGTGGACAGTCTATGGGCCAGGCCCAACTCAGCAACAGTTCCTGCCTAGTGGGCATGAGGCCCTGGGTTTCAACCCTGCCAAGGTAAAGGTAAGACAGTCATGGATTCATGAACTAACTCCTGTTCCTCCTGAACTAAGAAGGAGGCAGCTTGGGAGAAAGGTCGTAGGGACACAGGAAGCAGGAATCAACCTGCAAGCAAAAGGGAGGGGTCTCAGAAGACATCAGAGGGCTTGACTTTGGACTTCCTGGAGGGGGGGTGAGAGAGAGGGGGAAGAAGAGGGGGGGAGAGAGAGAGAGAGAGAGCGTGCGAGAGAGAGAGCGAGAACGGTTACAGCAGTTCAGATGGTGGAAGATAACTCAATAAAGCCGGGAAGGATACAGACTGGGATGATGTTTGCAGAGGCATCTGTGGACACAATGGCTGCAGTGATTCCCTCCTTCCTTCTGCACCTTGGCCCAGATCTACATTACCTTCTTGCCTCAGCCTCCTTAGCTGAAAATACGGTGTGTGTGAGCTCACGTGCAAGCGTGTGCACTCACAGCACTCCTAGCAAGGTCCCACCACCGGGCCTTTGCACTTCTTAGTCTCTATAGACGACGTCCTTCTGACAGTCCTAAGACAGACTCCTTCACCTTCTCCGGGGACTCAGATCTAGGACACTTGATCTTAGTAATCTGTTTTCTTCTGTCGGGCTGGGGACCAGTGAGCTGGCTCAGCATGTAAAGGTGGCTGCCACCAAGCCTGACCATCTGACCTACCCCTGGAAGCCACGTGAACCGACTCCCACAAGTTGTCCTCTGACCTCTGCACTCATGCCATGGCACACATGCCCATACACATATACCCCAAGTACTCCACCAGCCCTTGGTATCCCCCCGCCCACCAAGCGGGTCCAAAATATCTGTTGAGACAGTCTCCTGTAACTCAGGCTGATCTCAAACTCACCACAAAGCCGACGATGATTTCGATCCTCCAGCCTCAGCAGCTGGAGCAACTGGGATGACAGGTTTGCACCATTGTCTCTGGCTAGTATGTTACTTTCCAATTCATTCCCTTCCCCCAATTTTTTTTGGGCGGCAGGGTCTCCCTACATAGTCCTGGGTGTCCAGGAACTATGTAGACCAAGCTGGCCTTGAACTCACAAAGATCTGTCTGCCTCTGTTGGGATCAACAGTGTGTGTCATCATGCCTTGCTACAACTTATCTATTTTCTAAACAAATTTTAATTCTCATTAAAATTTTGATTAAAAGTTTTGGGGAAATAGTGACAGCTGACTGAAGTCAGGAGTGAGGGTCCCCATTTAGCCTGAGGATGCACTGAACTCCTGTGCCAACCCCTCATGGGCTACAGAGGAAAACTGTCTAGACTCTTCACCTCTGGACAGCCGAGAAGTGTTTAATGCCTGCATCCGAGTACTCTGGAGGCTGGCGTAGTAGGACCATAAGTCCAAAGTCATCCTCAGCATAAAAGGGAGTTGAAGCTAACCTAGACTACTCAAGACCCTGTCTATAAACAACAGGATCCTTTTACGTAAATTATCAACATGTTGGATGTGGTGGCACACACCTTTAGTCAAGCACTCTGGAGGCAGAGGCAGGAGGATCTCTGTGAGTTTAAGGTCAGTCTGGTGTATATAGCAAGTTCCAGTCGGCCATGGCTAGTTAATAAGACTTGGTCTCAAAAACAATCAACAACACAAGAGTATCCACTCTCATTCAGTGTGGCAGCTCTGCGTCTAGCACCAGACAACATGGGAAGCAGGAAAGAACATAGAATCTCAGTACAAAAACCAACATTCAACTGCAGCCAATGGGAGGAAACAGTGAGAAACAGGATCTACCACTGAGCAGCCTTCCTAACCATGGACGCTGGTAGGCTCTTGAAGTGACAGGTATGGGAGCCCCAATGACTGGGCCACCCCTTAAGGATATGTGGGGAGCTGCACGTGGCTCTGAGGAGAAGCAGAGAAAAGGGAAACCAAGTCTCTGTCCAGTGTCAGGATGAGCCAGCAGGCATGGCCCAGCTTTGGACTGCTTCTACCATGGCTTAGGATGGTGTCTGCCAGAAGAGGAAGTGACAATCACCTGCCACTGACTCCCTGCAGGCCTGGCAGGTATTAAGGAGGAATCTAAACTGAGTCAGCAGGATGTGTACACCATGGTGGGGAGGTGGTGGGAGGCATGTGCTGTGCAAGGCGTCACTCCTAGGTTACCAAAGGGGCAATACTTCCCACACCCTCATCCTGGACTTGACAGGCTTCAGATATGCACTTGATAAAACCGAAGCTGGTGTGACAATACAGGGCTGCAACCCATGTGCTCAGGAGGCTGAGGCTGAAGACTTGGCAAGTTCAAGAGTTGGCTGGGCAACTTAGTCCATCTCAAAATATTTAAAAAGTGGGAAGTGGAGTGAGGGTACAAATAGTTCAGAAAACAGTGTCATACAGCCTGTGTGAAACTCCGGGTTTCACTCAGCACCAAAAAGGAGAAGACAGGCTTGGTGGCACTTGCATGAGCTACAAAGGGAGACTCGCCCCCTGCCACACACCCAAGACTGAAAAGTAAAGAAAAGCGTGCAGAGCATATATGACAGCAGCACGTGCCAGGAAAGCACTTCTCTACTGAGCTCCACTGCAGCCACCGGGCACAGATCAGAGTCACCCATGCTGTCACCAATGAGAACCAAGAGACCAGAGGCATCCTCTTGCTGCAGCAGACTAGCTGCAAGAGCTGAGATGGGTCGGTTAGTGTGTGAGTGCGCATGTGTGTGCAGTCTGTTTATTCCACAACAGTTTTGCTGTGAGCTGAGCACTTTCCCCCCGTCCAGTATGGCAGGGGGCACAATACTCTACAGAAGGAGTGAGCCCTGAGAGTTCTGTGGAGATGATGCCTGGTACACGGCCACCTTGCCGTAGTACCCCCTCCCTCAGTATAATGTAGCATCTTCTAAATACCAAAACAAGCCTCTCCTGACTCGTACCGTCTCCCGCTCAGCAGTTACAATCCTAAAAGGTCATTCATGCAGGAGCTCTATTTGCGCCTTCCACCGGGTCATCCACATCAGGACATGCTGCACCTAAGTCCCTGACCATCAGATGAGATAGTCAGTTCCATGCCCCTGCCCTTTCAACTCCTGCCTCCAAACTCAATCTGGCCCATGAATCCATTCCTTGAGCTCTTGATAGGCCCCACTGCTCAAGTGCTTCCACAGGAGCCATGACCCCCAATAAACTGACACCAACAGCCTTCCTCCCCTAGACACCTGCCAACAGGCCTCAGGCACTAGACACTTCCCACCCCAGTCTCTGTCATCCCCAGGCTCCTTCCATCTCAGGCCGGTCTTCTTGTCATGCTCATCACCTCATTCATGACTGCGGGCGGACCTGCCTCTTCTCCATGGACAGGACACTGTCATTTCCTTATATGAAGCCACCACCGACCGCCCTGTACAGCCGGGGTCTGCCCCACTGCCGCTACAGCAGCAGCTCCTCAGGCTTTTGCAGAAAGCTTGTCTTCTTCCAGCCTTTGTGCTCACTGTGGTCGCTCCCAGGCCAGAGGACTGCTAGTTACGAGTTCATCCTCAACGTGCATTCCCTTGTCTCTTGTTCAGCAAACAAACGTAAGCCAACACATCCGTCTCACCTCCCATCTGAGCACACTTGCTCATGAGAGCTCAGGTCAGTCTGTCTGCTCACTGTCTTCTCCAACAGGTATGTGATGTGTGCTGACAAGCCCTCAGACTCACAAAATTCTACATGGCAACCTTGCCTGTAAGCCACAACCACGTGGCGATACACAGATTAATGGAAATGGGTTAAATTAAGATATAAAAGCTAGCCAATAATAAGTTAGAGCAAATGGGCCAAGCAGTGATTTATGAACCAGTTTCTGTGTGATTATTTTGGGGCCGAGTGGCTCCTTACAACACAGCACTTTCTGTTTCCCCCACTTTGCTCTTTACCTATCTCACACCATCTTTGCGCCTGGTGACTCATTCAACCTGCCCCTTCCCTGGCAAGCCATGGTGCTCAATAAATGCTTCCAGGATGGACATACGAGACCATAACACTAGATGACAACATCATACAACTGAGGTATCTGAGTGTCTTCAATTTACTATGCGTGTGTGGTCAGAGAACAACTTTGTGAACACAATTCTCTCCTTCCTTTTACATGGTTTCGGAGATCAAACTCAAGTCTCCAGGTGTAGCCAGCAAATGCTTTTATCCACAGAGCCATCTCGCTGGCTCCATCTCAGGGTTTTGTCTCTCAGTTACATTTTATTCATTTTGTGTACCATGATGCACTTGAGGCGGTCACAGGACAACTTTCAGGAGCCAGCTCTCTCTTCTTCCACCATGTAGATTCCAAGGAGTAAATTCAGGTCACCAGACTTTGTGGCAGGAACCTCTATCCACGGAGTCATCTCAGAGGGTTTTATCATAAAATCTGGTAGCTTTTTAAATGATTACATTTTACTTATTTTGCATGCATATTGTGTTTGGATGTGCTGGTGCCACAGCAGGCCATGTGGTAGCACCCAGGAGTCAGTTCTGCCATGTGGTCCTGGGATTGAACTCAGGTTGTCAGTCTTGGCCGCAAGAGCCTTTCCTCTGCAATTCATTCCCAGTCCCCAGCCTAGCTTATAGTCCTGGTTGGCCTGACTGAAACTTGCTATGTAGACTAGGCTGGCTTTGAACTTAAGAGATTTACCTACTCCTGCCTCCCTAGCACTGGGATTAAAGGCATATGTCATAACTTGCCCAGCTTTTTAAAATTTATATTTAGTTTTTTTGAGAGAGGGTCTCTATATAGCTCTGGTTGTCTCGAACTTGCTCTGTAGACCAGGCTGGCCTCAAACTCAAGAGATCCACCTGCCTCTGCAGCAGCAGTGCTAGAACTAAAGATGTGCGACACTACAGATGGTTCCAAAAGCCTTCTCCACTAAAAAAACAAAAAAAAATCTAGCAATCCGAGTAAAATGTATTTTGGGGGAATGGAGGGGAAGTGCTGGAAACTGACCACTCAAGTATTCTACGGTGGAACTATATTATCACATCACCTCTTTTGAGGCAGCATCTCACTGGTTTGCAGGCTGGTCTTGAACTGCCTCTACAGTTGAAGTGAGCTTTCAACTTCTGATCTTCCTGCCTTTGCGTTTCCGGCAGCCGGACTGGTTTACCAGTCTGTGTCACTAGGCCTTGCTTTGGTTCCTCACCAAACCTCACAAGAGAAGGGCCCTTTTCTGTGCTGGGCCTGAGCTTCTCCAAAGCACGGTACCCAGACGACAATGCCCAACCCCTAGAAAGGGTTCCTCGGGGCAAAACCGTGAGTGTGTCACTGGTGTCTCACACCTTAGAAAGGGCACAGGAAGCTAATGCAGCTAATTCTGCAGCAGTCTACAAAGCGCTGAGAACCATACGGCCTGAGGGCACTTCAGTCCTGGGACCCCAGGGCACAATCAAGCACTGACTGAGTCAAAATGAGATGTGCAGGTACATCAAGAAGTGAAATCGAGGGTCAAGGCCCGGCTGCCAAGTCTGACTCCTCGAGCTCTAGCCTGGATCCCACACAGCAGAAGAGTCAGTCCATGCGGATTCTGACCTCCAACCCTGCAATGAGGTACATGTAACCACACAAAGCAAATCAAAGTAGCTAAAATCAAAAGGTAGTGATAACCTAAGTGCTCGAAATATGGCTCAGAAGGTGAAGAAGCTGTCACCAAGCCTGACTCGAGGTTCAATCCCTGAAACTGATGTGGCGGAAGAAGAGAACCAATTACCACTATGTTGTTCTCTGACCTCCAAAAGTATACCACAACATATACCACTCTCCTAAGAAAAAAAAAAGTATGACATGCAGGTTGAAAAAGCACTGAATGTTTTACATGGTATCCTAGGGTAACACCGAACACAGTAATTCAAAGCACAGAAATATATTAAATTGAGCTGGAGAGACGGCTCAGAGGTTAAGAGCACTGGCTGTTCTTCCAGAGGTCCTGAGTTCAATTCCCAGTAACCACTTGGTGGCTCACAACCATCTGTAATGAGATCTGGTGCCTTCTTCTGGCATCCAAGCATACATGCAGACAGAAGATTATACATAATAAATAGATTTAAATAAAGATTTATTTAAAAAAAATAAATAAAAGGAAAAGAAAAAAAACATTTTTAAATCTTGGGAAAAGGATTCTGGGGTGTGCCTACACATCTACAATCTCAGCCCTCAGGAAGCTAAGGCAGGAAGACTGAGACTAGCCAGGGCTACACAGCACGATCCTGTCTCTAAAACAAACTGAAGGTTAAAAAGGAGGAGGGGAGCAGGCCCAGCTGGTGAAGAGCTTAGCGTGCAAGCCTGAGGACGCAAGTTCCGAGTCTGCACCAACAAAAGCCAGGCGTAGCGTGTGCGCCTGTAACATCAGCATCTAGGAGGTGAAAGCACAGATCAGTCTGATATCATGAAATACAGCCTCAAAAACAAATGCACAAAAAAAATTCAGGTGAGCCAGGCGGATCTCTGAGTTGGAGGCCAGCCTGGACTACACAGTGAGTTGAGGCCAGCCCGGTTTATACAGACAAGGACACACATGGATTTAACCCCAGCACCCGAGAGGCAGAGGCAGTATCTGAGTCTGAGGTCAGCTACAACTGTACAGTGAAACTCTGTCTAAAAAATAAAAATATCTTTTGGGAACCTCATGCAGTGGCTCATATATGTAACTGCAGCACTAAAGAGGCTGAAGCAGGAGGATTATCACAAGTTCCAGGCCAGCCTGAACTAAAGAGTAAGACTTTGCCTAAAAAAAAAAAATAAACAAACAAATAGTTACAATACAAATATTTTTGGAGAATTGGTGACCATATAGCCATGGTTCTTAGTTCTGGCAGACTGTGTGTCCTACCCAAGCCCCTCCCTTTTTTTGTTTTTCAATTTAACTTTTTTTAGCTTTTCTTTCTTCCCTAAAAAAACTATTTATTTATTTATTTATTTAGTATGCAGTGTTGGTTTCCATGTCTGCCTACAGGCCAGAATAGGGTACCAGATCTCATTATAGATGGCTGTGAGCCATCATGTGGTTGCTGGGAATTGAACTCAGGACCTCTGGAAGAACAGTCAGTGTTCTTAACCTCTGAGCCATCTCTCCAGCCCCCCCCCCCCCTTTCTTTCTTTCTTTTTTTGAGACAGGATTTCTCCGTGTAACAGCTCTAGCTGTTCTGGAACTAAGTTTGTATACCAATCTGGCTCCAAATTCACAAAGATCTGTCTGCCTAAGTGTTGGAATTAAACTGCCTGGCTCAGGCCCCAGTTTATGAGGGTGGACTTCTGGGTCCTGAGAGACCAGTTGTTGGCTATTATTTAGGTGCTTGTTCAGGGACCAGGACTAGAAAGCTGCTCTAGCCTCAGAAGTGACAAGGCCTGGAAGGTGCCCTGGGAGGCAGTATTACTGAAGCTGCACAGCGGCCAAACGATGGCTTTTGTTCTGATAGCCAGTCTTCCTGAGAGCTGGCCTGGGATGTCCTCCGGGAATCCAGGAGAAGAGCTTCATAGGGTGGCCCAGCAATGTCTAGGACAGGCCTCTAGACTGTCTGAGGATAGAGAGTCTTCTATGGAAGATTCCATGGCAGCCTGTTATTTTTTTTTTTTTAAGATTTATTTATGTTTTGCCTGCATGTATGTAAGTGAACCATGTGTGTGCCTGGTGCCCTAAGAAGTGAGAGGGCATTGCATCTGCTGGAACTGATGGTTGTGGGTGCTGGGAGTCCAACCCGGGTGGTTTCCAAGAGCAGTCAGTGTTCTTCACCACTGAGCCCATCTCTTCAGTCCCCACAGTCTACCAATCTTTACAGCTTAGTGTGACAGGACAGAAGACTGCTGGTAGCTCAGTGACCAAGATCAGATTTTCTCTGATGGGGTAGAAGGAGCCAGAAGTCCAGTTCAAAAGGAGCACTGAATTCTGTCCCTATCTTCAGGGACAGTCCCACACCTGATTTCTACACCTCCTCACCACCTTGTCAGTTTCCCTTGCAAGCGTCTGGTCAGAGAACTCATTACGATAGCCCATGGTGTTTACTGAATACCTGCTATGTCACCCAGGCCTCAGTTCCCTCACCATCCCAAGAGGTATCTGCCTCAACAGGTTTGGCAAAATGAAAAGATGTGCTCAAGCCAGTACCCGGCACCCAGTAAGCCCTCTAAGCGCAAGTTCAAGTCTTAGAGCCAGGCATGCAGTGCTTCACCTGTAATCCCAGGCTCAGGAAGGAACGCCTGAGTATGAGAGCAGTCTAGGCTACATAGTGAGATCATGAGGCAAAACAACAGTAACAAAAATACTACACTCAAACCCCAACAAAATCAAGAAGCCTGAAGGCTTGCGCACAGATGAGGACAATGACCTACTTCTCTATGTGGGCACACAGCTGCCCCCAGCTCAGCAGGCGCAGATTACTCAAAGGTGCACACCTGTAAGTCCCACCACTGGGGAGGCAGAGGCAGGGGCAGGGTGGATCTCTGAGTTTGAGGGTAGCCTGGTCTACAGAGTGAGTTCCAGGACAGCCAGGAGGCTACATAGTGAGACCCTCTGGGGAGGAGGGATCTCTAGGTGTTGTGGCCTTTTCATGATTACGCTGAGGACTCCTAGCTTGTGTTTATTCCACTGTCATCAAACTTCTGCAGTTTCAACTCGGGACACAGAGTAAGAGAGAGAGGGAGAAGGCAGAGGTAGAGGAAGATAAATATGATTTTGTCATTCTGTTGATGTGAGGAACCAAACTGAAGGCTGTGCTAGGCAGGTATGCTACATGAGCTAAATTCTCAGCCCCGTAAGTTAACATGAAGAACAAAAGCTCCATGAAAACTCACTTGGCAATTCTCTTCTGAAGCTCTATCCTGGCCTTTTTTATTTATATGTATATGTCTGTGTATACGACACATATGTACAAAGTGCCCACAGGCCAAAAGAGAAGCAGTAGATCCCCTGAAGCTGGAGTCAGGCAGTTGTGAGCTGCCCTAAGTGGGTGCTGACAGCAGAGCTCTGGTCCTCTGGAAGAACAGCAAGTGCTCCCACCACACAGCAACCCCGCCAGCCCTCAAGTGGTAAGTCTTGATACAATGGTAGCGGGTAGCACACATCTGTTACCCCAGCACTCAGGAGATGGAGGCAGGAGGATCAGGGGTGTGTCAAAGTCATCCTCAACTCCACAGGGGTTGAAGACCAACCTGGGCTACATGAGATCCTGTCTTAAAATAAAAGGATAAAATAACATCAAAAAAGAAAAGAAATCCCCCTTGGACTGGCTCACCAAGCAGACCCCACTTTGGGGCAGGCTTCTGCTTCTCACGCTGAACATATTAGGAAGCAGCTATCCTGAGGGCAGGCCATGGAGGAGAAAAGATGTTGGCTGTGAGGGACCTGAAATGGCTCACAGTGAGACCCAAGGGAACTGGGGCTCCTTTCCCATCTTCAGCTGCCTGGGGACACCCGTGAATGGAAGGAAAGACTACAATCTCTACTGCCCAGATGGTGACATTTCTAGAAGCTGGATGTGTGCATGAGGCCACGCCCCTGCATGCATATTTACAGTGGCACCCTGCCAAGGCTTGTCACTCTGGCATTTGGTATCTGGTTATCTGTCAGGGCAGGGCAGGGCAGGGCAGGGCAGTATGTGGGCTGCTGGATGAGAGGAAGAGCCTGGCAGCCAAGGGCCATTGTGTGATACCCTGCAGTCCTGGAACCACAGAAGTTACCTGCCACTGCAAACATCTTGATGATTGCAGTGTGCTTGTCTCAGCCTCTCTCTGAGACCGAGGCCAAGATCACAGCAGCAAACCATGTGGGAAGGTGCCAGCAGCAGTGACCACAAAACCCGAGCTCAACCCCTACAGGAACTACAAGGCTACACAGTGGTTTCCTGGCAACCAGAGCACAGATTAATGAAAAGGCTCAGTCTAAAGGTGGACAGGCCTGAGCGTACCTGAAGGATGTAGAGGGGAGCACAGGCTAAGCTCCAGTTTAACCAACCAAGTTCCTGCTTCCACTCTAACACTCCACACTCAGCCTTCTGTTGCCTTGGGGCACAGGTCAGACCCCATCATTCCTTCTCTTTGAGGCAAGCATTCATTCAACATACAACGAGCACCTGCTTCATACCAGACACTTGTTCCGTTCCATGGCTTCCCTCTGCACTTAGTAAAACCCAAAGTCATGTCATCTCTCTCCAGCTCAACACTAAGGCATTTAAATCTTCTCCCCTGGCATTTATTTACAGGGGGAAGGAGCACCTATGGAGATCAGAGTGCAACTTGTGGAAGCTGGTTCTTTCCTCAAACAATGTGGGTCCTGGGGATCAAGCTCATGGCCCAAGGCTCAGCAAAGACCTTTACCTGCTGAACCATCTCATTGGTTCCATGCCTTTTAATTTGATCTTTCACCTCTACAAGTTGTCCCCACTATGGCCACTGCACCAGTCCTTCCCCACCACTGGTCTATTCAAATGTTGCCCCAGAAGCCTGCCCGATTATCAAAGCACACAATTTTCTTCACAGTACTTCCTGCTTTTTGGAGTCACTTTATTAACACCCTGAATGGCCTTCTGTCTGGTTTGAATGAAACTCTGAGGATAGCAGGCTGGAGAGATGGCTCAGTGGTTAAGAGCACTCACTGGCTGCTCTCCCAGAGGTCCTGGATTCAAGTCCCAACACCCACACGGCAGCTCACAGCTGTTTATAACTCCCGTTCCAGGGGATCTGATGCCCTCACACAGACATACGAGTAGGCAAAACACCAACATACATAAAACAAAGATAAATGTTTATTAAAAAAAATAAAATAAAAGAAACTCAAGGATAGCACTGCCTCTACCTCGTTTGCTGCCCACAACAGGACACAACAGGGCCCAGCAGCTATCTGTGGAAGAGAGGAGAGCTGCACCTCAAAGCCTATCCTATGGTGTCTAAGCAGCTAGGCACTCTGCTTCATTGCCATGCTAGGGATGGAATTCAGGACCGCCACCATGCTAGATGAACATGCTACCACTGAGCCACATTCCAGCCCAGGCGCTCAGATTCCAGTCAACCGGATTTCAGTCAACCGCAGCTGCTGCTGTCTGTGTCTTCCCTCCCCTGTGCTTATGAAGCACTGGCAGGGTCTCAGAAGTCAGAAGTAGCTGTCAAACCAGATTGTGAGATGGTCTCAAGTAGCTACAAGCCGAGTGCCAGTGCCACCCCAATACTAGATGCCAGGCACTGCACTCCCAGGCCTGGCAGGGACACTGCTCCTGCCTCAACCCAGTCCAGCCTGCCTCAGCCTTGGTCTTCCTGGAGTGTCCACTGTCATGTGATGAATGAACTGATTTAGCACTGGGCACAGCCTTCTCCAGGAGACCCCAGATAGAGGCTGTCTGCTTTGCATTCCTTTACACCCCCCCTCCCCCGCCCCACACAAGGAGGGCTCCTTGGAATACAATCGCAAGGACCCTGCAAAGATGGCTCCCTTACAAACTTCCCTCCAACAAACCCACCCCTAACTCTGCTGCTGTTGGGGCTGCCCACAGCTCCAAGAAGCCAACCAGTGTCCAGGCTGGTGGCCCATCCTTACCCTTTGCCCACCTCCACCGCCAGACTCCTGAAGGTGAAGCTCCTCATCAAAATGGGGCACCCAGTCTCTCCTGAATCCCTCACTTGGAAGAGCCAGGCTCTCCTGCCTGCCCAGACCCCAGGGGATCTCCTTCGCAAATGCCTACCCCACCCCTAGACCGACAGAGCTCAGGCTCCAATACCCAAGTGTAAGTTCTCAGCGCTGAGGCAGACCCTGCAGGCTTCTCTTAGCCCACCAGAGGCTGGCAGAGCTTCTCCCCTAAAGAACCACCCTTTCCCCCCTCTTGCTAGTCGTTCCGTGTCATCCAAAGGTTCCTCTCCCACCCATCCAGATAGTGGGGAGGTTCTGAGTTGAACCCATATGTTTTTTTTCCAATTATCGAAGTGACCGCTTCCACCAAACAGGCATTTCCTCCATCCGCCCAGTGAAGGAAGAGGTTTTTCTTCTTTAAAAGAAACATCTGCGGGACTGCACCCATCCCATGCTCCCCACTGCAGGAGGCTTCCCACCGATGACACGCCCCAACAGACCCCCCCCCCCCGTCAGGGCTCCTGAGGCACCTGCTCGTGCCCACCCCACACTGCGCACCGTTCCCAGCGCGCCCTCTGAAACCTATCTGGGCAGACCCTGGTCTCCACCACCCAGGCCTGCTCCCGCTGCGGACGCCCTGCCTCGGCCTGTGCAGATGTCCCGGTTTCCCCAGGAAGCGACCACCATGAGCTCTCCATCTCGAAGCCCCGACCCCAAATTGGCGCGGGGCCCTGAGGTGGCCTCGCCTGCGGCCCGCGAGGCTCCGTCTCCTCCCGTGCTCCCTAGGGTTGCGCCCGCGTCCCCCACCAAGCATCCCCGGATCCCCGTAGCTCGGGCCGGCTTAGCCGGGCCTCGTCCGGGCGTTCCCGGGCTCGCTCGGCCCCTCGGCCGGCTTCCCCCACCCCCACCCCCCCGGAGGCGCCCAAGGAACCTCCGGTTTGGCCGCACCGCCCACGGCCCCACTGCCCCCGCCCGGGCTTCCGGCCGCCGCCTGCTCGTCCCGGGCCGGGCCGCGCCGCCAAGAGCAGCCGTAGGCAGAGCGCGGAGCCCCGGCCGGGTCATCATGGCCTCCGCAAGCCCCGGGCCCGGCCCAGCCAGCTCGCACCCTTTCCGCTAGCACGCCCGGCGCCTCCGCTCACCCGAGCCTGTGGTGGCTGCCATCTTGCGTCGCTGTCGCTCGAAGGCCGGCCCCTTCTTCACCCCCCTTGAGCTCTGCTGAGCGCTGGTGCGCAGGCGCAAGCGCAGGCGCAGACGATGCCGCTGACGCCCGCTCGGGTTCGCACCAGCCGGGCGGGAAGGGCTTTGCCCTGGTCTTCAGTGAGCGAGCACGAGGGCGGGACAACCTGCGTGTCCCTCCCAGCCGGGCGCGGGGGAGGTGTGCAGGTGTTCGGCGCCGGGGCACGGGGTGACCATGCTGTGCTGGGAGAGCTAAGATGGGGAAGGGCTGCGGAGCCCGGAGCCTTTCTTCGATGGCTTCCCCTCTCTGCGTCCTCACGTAGCGAGCAGGTCGTTAATGTGAAAATTAAGACGCCCAGAGATGAAGTTCAGTTCAAGTGCTGAGTCAGAATATGAACCCAGGGTAGATGATCTTTGTTATGGGGTACCTGAATTAAGAACTAAAAACACCCGAGAGGCCTCAATATGTCAAATTGTAGGCCGCTACAATCTTGTTTCCGGCCTGGACGCTGCTCGGGGCTTGAGAACCTTCCTGAGGCATGCACTCAGCCTTTTTTAAGGGGGTTTTGTTTGCTTGCTACAGGATCTCAGGTAGCCCGGCTGACCTGGAGCTTACTTTATAGAGGAGGATGACCTTGAATTTCTGATTCTACGGCTTCCACCTCCAAATGCCTGTGTTGCAGACCTGTGTTACACCTGGTGTTAGAAGTGTTTAGGGGTGGAACTCGGGGCTTTGTGCCTGCTATGCATCCCCAGTTCTGCATCTTTTCATTCTTAATTTAATTAATAAATTAAACTCACTCATTCAGATGCTTACTAAGCACCTATTATGTAGGAGAATGGTGGAAGGTGTTGGAGATGGCAACATCCCCAAAGAGCCAAGATTCTGTTCTCAGGGGCTTGCTTGCGTTCTAGTTGGACAGAGAACAAGTTAATGAATATAAATAAACAAACATTTTACCTATAATAGGATAGAAGGAGCAGTAGGAAACAATCAGGAAAGGCCTCTTTGGCAATCCCATTTCAACAGACTTGCATATGCAAAGGTCTTAGAGACACATATCCGCATCCCGAGGCCATCCTTGCTGGGAAGCACCTATGTGGATGTAGAAACCGAGACTGAGAAAGGGGAAGTAGCCGGTTCCAGGTGCTGGAAACTCACACAGTAGTTACCTGCTTGGTGTTTACTAAGCATCTCCACTGCATTCCCTCTCGAGAAAGTAAGTGGTAAGCTCAGGGTTACCATCCATGCAGAAGACAGACGCACACCAGATGAAAAGGAGTTTGTTCCCATTTCTTCAGAACACAGAGCGAACCAAGTCTCTAGACAAATTCGGATGGATGACTACACAATGCACAAAACTTTGCTCTGGAATGGGGGGTGCTCATTAGGTGTCGGTGGCATTGTTTTTACGGAGGAGGCTGTCCTTCTGTCCCAATGCTGTATTTGCTTACTGAGATGTGGCTCCAGGTTTGCATCCACAATACCACACTAGCCTCTCTCTAGTCTTGTCCTTACATATGCTGAACACATGCAGCACCTCCATAGTGTGGTATTGGCTCTTTTTGTTACTTTGAACCCCTGGTTACTGGGAATCTGCTGCCGCTGATGTAAGTCAGTCAAACCAAATTGATAAATCCAGGTTTATTCTGAGCAAAACATTCCTGGGTGGTCACAGGAAAAGCTTTAAAAACAAAACAAACAAAAAACCACGAGGAAAACCCATGAAGTGGGGGCTTTTTAATGCCTCCCAGGGGTGGAGTCAACAATGGCTTTTTCAGGGGCAGAGTCTAGACAGAGGCCACTCCAGGGAAGCGAGTTTGGGGTGGAACACTCCAGACTCTCTGGGTATATGGATGCCAGGGGCTGGAGTAAAGCTTCCACCCACACTTTTCAAGGCTGCGGAGCCTCACCTGGTCTCCTCTTCAGGGCCATCTAGCCCTCCAGTTACTCCCGCCAATCTCTTTGGAAAGACTTTCCAGACTCTCCAGCCAGAGCACTTTAGCTATAACTGGTTCTCAGACTGCCAAGCTTTCCAGCTACATGCCATGCAATTCGCCTTTGCTTTACATATCGCGTGACACAAATCTGTGGAAGCACAGGCAGTATTTGTTCTGGTCTCTGGGTCACTGAAAAGCATTGGGACCGGGGCTGGAGAGATGGCTCAGTGGTTAAGAGCATTGCCTGCTCTTCCAAAGGTCATGAGTTCGATTCCCGGCAACCACATGGTGGCTCACAACGAGGTCTGTTGCCCTCTTCTGGTCTGCAGACATACACACAGATAGAATATTGTATACATAATAAATATTAAAAAAAAAAAAAACAAAAAAAACCGAAAAGCATTGGGACCAAAAGTGAGCATTTAGCTCCCAGGGTTGACTCACTTCAGAAGTGAGAGTCTCAGGGTTTGAGCCTGCATTGTTTACCTTTTTGGGTGGCTTCTGCTAAGAGGTTTGTAAAGACAGCTGGACATGGTACACCTCTGTAGTCCCAGCAGTAGGGAGGCTGAGGCAGGAGGATAGAGTTAAGGCCTGCTAGGCACACCGGGAAGGCTGGCATTCATTAAGTCACATACAAATCCCAGGCACTCTTAAGAATAGTCCCATTTTAAAGACGAGGCTGGAGAGGTGGTTCAGCTGTTAAATGCATTTGCTGCTCTTGCAGAGGATCAGGGTTCCATGACCAGCACCCACACAGCAGCTCACAACTGTCAGCAGCAGAAACTCCGAGCCCTCTTCTGGCCTCTTAGGCATCAGGCATGCATGTAGCAAATATTCATAAATGCAGCAAATATTCATAAACAAAAGCAGTAAAAAAATCTTTTAAAATAAGGATCCGATAGGAAGTTCCAGGCCAGCCCTCCAGGACGACAGAAGAATCCTGTCTCAGAAAAGAGAGCAAAAGAAAGATGAGAAAACGGGTACTCAGAGCCAGTTGCTGGAGTGACGGCTAAAACAGCCTTCTACCCCCTACGCTCACAAATCCTCTGCCAGCAGACACATTTTGCAAGCAAAAGTGATCATGCAAATTCCCACGAGAATGACGCAAGGGGAAGAGGTTAAAGTGGACGCCCCAGGGCATGCTGGTTATTGTAGTTCAGTGGTGGCCTGCTGGGAGTTGTAGTACTCAGGGCACACGTTCCCTCGGGAGACCCCGCCCCTTTTCTGACGTCACAGTGAGGTCCCTGAATGGGATTCCTCCTGCCACTTACCCGTGCTCAGTGCGTTTGAGCTCAGCTGATGGGCATGAGAGAATCCTGTTTATCGGATTGGTGGGAAGATTAAAGTTGTTAACTACCGAATTTAGACGAGTGCTCGGCACTAAGTGCTATCCAAGTGTTAGTTATTTAATCCTCGATGACCTTAGTAGGGAAGCTTCGCGAAGTAGCGCTTACCGTCTACATTTGTCAGATAAGGACACTGAGGCCCAGAAGGGATATATTTTTCTGCGTCACACATCAAGGAGTGAAATCAGATTGTGTACTTAATTTTAAGTGTTTCTAATTTTTAAAAGTTTAAATTTTTCCTATGTGTATGGGTGCTTTTTCTGTATAGTATGTTTGTGTACCCACTCTTGTGCCCAGTGGCTATGGAAGTTAGGAGAAGACATCAGATCCTCTGGAACTGGAGTCACAGATGGTCGTGAGCTGCCACAAGCAGGCGGCGGGCACAGAACCTGGGCCCCCTTTTAACCACTGAGCCGTCTCTCCAGCCCCTTGTGCTTATTAACTTACTGTATGTGTGTCCATGTATGTGTCCAAGTGCACAAAAGATCATCCCAACCCTGGCGCTCTCTGCAAGGCTTCAGCAAACTCCACTGATCAGTAGCTGCTGGTGGTAGGGTGGAGGCTTGGGAACCTTGTCAGTTTCAGAAACTTCTTGTAAACTGTTGAATGCCAGAGCCTTAGACACTGCATTTAGCCAGGTGTGGTGGTGCACACCTTTAAATCTCAGCGTGGGGAGGCAGAGGCAGGTGGATCTCTGTGAGGCCAGTCTGGTCTACATAGAGTTCCAGGACAGCTAGAGCTACATCATAGACCTATCTCAAAAACAAAATACAAAAATTGCTTTAAGTTCCCCAATATTACCCTGCCTCCCTCCAGGAGGGGATGTTTCTGTCTGCAGAGAATTCTATATACTGCCCACACCACTCACAAACTAGTGATGGGACCTGCCATCTGAGCTCTGGGGACAAAAAAGGGAGAATCCTGGGGGCTTCCCAACCATCTCTAAATAGAAAGTGGAGCTGAGCATGGTGGTGCACACCTTTAATGCCAGCACCTGGGAGGCAGAGGCAGGCACAGGCTGAGCGTGGTGCACACCTTTAATGCCAGCACCTGGGAGGCAGAGGCAAGCTGATTGCTGTAAGTTTGAAGCCAGTCTGGTCTACAGAGTGCGTTCCAGGACAGCCAGAGGACCCTGTCTCAAACAAAGCGGAGAGCAAGTGAAGAGAAGACCTGATACTGACCTCTGGCTTCCATATGCACTCCTACATATGTACAAGCCTCCACATGAACACACACGTGCGCGCGCGCGCGCGCGCACACACACACACACAGAGGAAAGGAAGAAGTAAAGGGACTGAGTGTTGAAAATAACCAGGCTAGCTAAGGATAAAACAATTATATTTTATTTAGTATAAGGGGAAAACTCACGAAACAGGAAATGAGAAATCCAAGCACAGTAATGTCCCGCAGGAAAAGGTGCAGAGAGCACCTGACCGGTGCACAGACTTTTCCCTGGGTCCCAGCGAAACCCCGCCTTAACTATGACCCGCCTCTTAAAGATGATTGGCTAACAAGGTTCCTCCCAACAACTGAGGATGTGGCTGGTTGGTAGACAGCTCTCCCAGCATACATGAAGCCGCCCCCCCCCCCATAAATCCAGAACCGCATCAGTCAGATATGGTGGTGCACACCTGTAATCTCAGCAATGGGGTCAGGTAGGACAAAGTTCAAGGTGAGTTTTGACGTTTTGGCTATACAAGGAGTTCAAGACTGTGAAATATGAAATCCCTGTCTCAAGAAAGAAAGAAAGGAAGGAAGGAAGGAAGGAGGGAGGGAGGGAGGGAGGGAGGGAGGGAGGGAGGGAGGGAGGGAGGGAGGAAGGAAGGAAGGAAGGAAGGAAGGAAGGAAGGAAGGAAGGAAGGAAGGAAGGAAGGAAGGAAGGAAGGAAGGGAAAAGAAAAAAAGAAAAGAAAAAAGCAAGCTGGGCAGCGGTGGCCTGTACCCTTACCTTTAATCCCAGCACTCAGGAGGCAGAGGCAGGTAGATCTCTGAATTCCAAGCCAGCCAGGACTACACAGAGAAACCCCTTCTCAACAAACAAACAACAAACAGCCAAAAAGAAAGAAAGGAAACCCAACGAAACAAACGATAAACAAACAGGGAGATATGGCTCAGCTGTCGAGAGCGCATGTGGCAGAGGACCTGGATTTGATTCCTAGTATCTCATGGCAGCTCACAACCATCCATAACTCCAGTCCCAGGGCAACCAAGGCCGTCTTCTGGCTTCCACGGGCATCGGGCACTCATGGTACATATATACATGTAGGCAAAACTCATAAAAAAATCTCAAAAATAAAAATAAAGGAAGACCACCAAGACGGTTTAATGTGTCCCCCTACAATAATAATAATAATAATAATTAATAATAATAATAATAATAATAATAAAATGTTGTATTTAAAATGAGAGGCTGGAGAGATGGCTCGGTGGTTAAGAAAGTTGCTGGTTTCCTGCTCTTTCAGAGGACCCAATATCCATTCCCAGCACCCACCAACACCACTCAACACCTGGAACACTAGCTCCAGGAAACATGACTTTCTTATCTGATCTCTGTGGGCACAAGCACACACATGGCAGACAACATTCACACAGACACAAATAAAGAATACATATGTTTTTATTAAAGGAAAAACAGGTTGGACATAAGTCACATGCCTTTAATACTAATGCTTGGGAGGCCAAGGCAGGCAGAGCACTGTGAGTTCAAGACCAGCCTGGTCTACACAGCAAGCTCCAGGCCAGTCTGGTCTGCATATCTAGCCTGAGACCAGCCAAGGTTACAGAGTGAGATCCTGTCTAAAAAAGGGGGGGAGGGGAATAAAATAAATTCTCTTCCGTTCTACCAAGGTGGGAAACCAGTGGAGTCCGGGGGACTCTCTGGACAGGAAAGCACGCATCTCTTAAAATCAGTTCCTAAAGTGGTAACAAAGCTTATGTTGATAGCCACAACCTCATGCCCCAGCTTCTGAATACTCCAGACAGGAAAGCGAGCAAGCTATTTACAGGAAGGCCACAGACACCAAGGAGATGAAAGAGGTTTGTGGTTAGTAGTGTATGTGACAGTTCCTTAATGGCTTCGGATTCTCCCTGGGGGCTGTCTGAGTGTGTCTGGAAGACATTTTAATAAGTGATTTCATTGCTACACAGCCCTGTAGAAGTAAGAGAGGGTGGGGCAGGGTGGACCATGGAACCGTCCATCCACATCTCCACTGATGAACATTTGGGGCTTTTTCTAGCTATTTCTTGGTGCTGGGATTGAGCCCCAGCTCAGCACTCTGCTGCAGAGCCACACCCTGAGGCCCAGCCTGTGGTTTCTTGGTACACATCAGTCTGTGCAGTGTCTGGGTTATGTTTGTCCTATTTTTGTGGTTGGGGGATTAGGAAAGGCAATCGGGAGTCGAGAGCCATGGTTGTAGAGCACTTTAGAGCATTTGCCTCGTATGTGTGGTAGGGCCCAAGGTTCAAGTTCCGCTATGAGAGAGAGAGTGAGAGAGGAGAGAGAGTGAATGAGTGGGAGGGAAGAGAGGAAGGAAGAGAGGGAGAAAGAGAGAAGGAAGGAAGGGCTGGAGAGAAGGTTTGACACTTAAGAGCACTGGCTGCTTTTCCAGGGGACCCTGGTTCACTTCCCAACACCCACATGGTCTGTAACTCTGCTTCCAGGGGCTTCAATGCCCTCTTAAGGCCTCTGTGGGCATTGGATATGCACATGGTCAGACCGATGTGCAGGCAGAACACTCATAAAACAAAATATAAAAAGGAAAGAAAGAAAAAAGAGAGAGAGAGGGAGTGGGGGAGGGAGCGGGGGAGGGAGGGAGGAGGATGGAAGGAAGGAAGGAAGGAAGGAAGGAAGGAAGGAAGGAAGGAAGGAAGGGAAAGTCAGTCAGGCGTCTGAGGCACAGGATGGGAGACTGCCCTTGCAGCACATTGAGAGATATAAGTGAGAAGAAAGTGAGCTGGTTGTGGTTGTGTTTTGCAGGAGCATACACTGAAGAGACAGGGGTCAGAGGATCACAAACGTGAGGTCATCCTCGGCCACACCAGGGCCGGCTGTGGTGGAATGGAGAAGACGTCCCTCGAGCCGTCACGGATTGACAGAGACCTGAGCCACAGCCTGTAAGCAGCAGAGCTGTGACCTGAACCCCAAGCCCTCTCCTCTCTCTTCCCTCTCTCCCAGTTCCTCTTCCCTCCCCTCCCACATCTCTCCTTACTATGTAGCCTGGGCTGGCCTCTCCCTTCACCAATTAAGACTTTCTCAAGCCCCCCCCCCCCAGAGGATTGACCATCACCACACCGCTGCTGCACTGTCTTCCAGAAAATCAGAAACGACCACAAGGAATTTGAACACTTCATAAATTCAGAGGCTGGTGTATCTATTTCTGGGACTCTGAAATGCGTATTTTACACTGGAAAGAGCATCTGGGAATCAGGACATCTTTTAGGACTCAGGACATACCAGATTCAGAGAAATACAGTAGGGGAAATGCAAATTGGAGCACCTATCAGATGGGCAGAGAACCGAGCATCTGATAACACCGAGCTGGCAGGGCTGTGGGGAAACAGGCAGCTGAGACACGGCACAGCCGGGAGGAGGACTTTTTGCTGAGAGCAATTAAAATGGAAAGCACAAACACCCTTGACCTTTTTCCTGGGAACTGATCCCGCATGCCCCCGGCACTCAGGAGCAAAGGCAAGGTTCTTTGCCGCACCGGAATATCTGTACTTCCTGGGCCTGAAAACGATCTCATCCCAGGACAGCCGGATCTGAAGAATGGAGGCGGGATCTGGGGAGATGGTTCAGTTCAGAAAGTGCTTGGCCTGCTGTGCAAACACAAGGACCTGACTGAGGATGATCCCCAGCACCCACACACAAAGCCAGCATCCCTATACTTCTAGTGCTGGGGGACAGACAGAGGGACATCCCTGGGGCTTGCTGACCAGTCAGTCTGCCATGTTCAGGTGGTGGCGGCACATGCTTTTAATTCCAGCACTCGGGAGACAGAGGCAAATGGATCTCTGGGAGTTCGAGGCCAGCCTGGCCTACAGAGAGATTTCCTGGGACTGGAGTTGCAGACGCTTGTGAGGCATCCTGTGGTATAGGGAATCACAGCTCTTCAAGAAAAGCAGCCAGTGCTTTTAACTGCTGAGCCACCTCCCCAGTCCCCAAGATCAGCCCTTTTTTTTTTTAAAGATATATTTATTTATTATGTACACAGTGTTCAGCCTCCATGTATGCTTGCAGGCCAGAAGAGGGCACCAGACCTCATTACAGATGGTTGTGAGCCACCATGTGGTTGATGGGAATTGAACTCAGGACCTCCGGAAGAGCAGTCAGTGCTCTTAACCTCTGAGTCATCTCTCCAGCCCCCAAGGTCAGCCCTTTCTAAAACTGAAATTTTACACAGCTCTAAACAGAAGAAACCTTTCCAATCACCAAACGCAATAGTCTCTAAAACATGTTCTATGAGAAAAGGGAAGGTAGAGATCAGTCGGTTGTTTTGTTGTTTTTGTTCGAGACAGGGTTTCTCTATGTAGCCCTAGCTGTCCTAGGAACTCACTACATTGACCAGGCTAACCTTGAACTTGAATATCTGCCTGCCTCTGTCTCTCAACAAGTTGTTCATTTGTAATGACTTCCTTGGTGGGGGGGATGGGGGAGTAGGCAGACTTCTGTGCCTATATACCAGACTCCAAAGTCTTGTCAAAGTAATGGCCTTAAAACAAAACAAAAAACCAAAGTGACGGCCTTGCTTTCAGAGCATCAAAGTTTGGTTTCCCCCTTCCCCCAACACACATGTACACACACACATACACACACACACATACACACACACACATACACACACAGTGGCCAGGTGTGGTGGTACACACCTTTAACTCCAGTACTCTGCAGAGTCAGGCACCTTTCCCTAAATTTCCCTAAAAACAGGCTGCAGACTGGGACCTTGTTTCAAAACAAACAAAACCAAGATGGGCAGTGGCGGCGCACGCCTTTAATCTCAACACTTGGGAGGCAGAAGCAGGTGGATCTCTGAGTTTGAGGCTAGCTTGGTCCTCAGAGTGAATTCCAGGATAGAGAGAAACCCTGCCTCAAAAAAACAAAACAAAACAAAACAAAAACCAAAAGAACCCCCAATACTCACATCCACACCCTGGGCATGTGTGCCTTGGGGAGAGAAACTGAGGGCTTGGGAAACACTATTCTTAGGCTACATGAGAGCTCAAAGTCTTTTCTGAAAAGGCCACAGTAGCGTAGGCATTGGAAGCTGTGTGGTCTCTGCTGCATGCATCCACTTGAAGCTGGGAGGGTGTGGGAAGGAATGGCTGACAGCTGCACTTCACCATGGTCAGTTGTGAGATATACCCTGTCACCTGCTGTCATTTAAGGAATGCTCTTGAGCCTCAGACAACCAGGTGGTCTGGATGGGCCCTTGGCCACAGCTAGCTGATTGTGCTAGCCTTCCTACCCTTCAGCTCATGGTCTTCACCATCCTAAAGGTGGTCTTGGAAGTTCGGACTTCATCGGAGGTGGTGGGAGTTCTAGGTGGGAAGCACATACCCAGACCCCTGCATGCTTGCCCTGAACGTCACCAACCCGGCTCTGCCTCCAGATGGCAGCACAAGCCACCTAAATCCAGGCTTCCCTCCACTCACCACCAAGGCACCTAGGATTTCATTTCTACTGAGCTTATTTCCAGTCGCTTTTCACTTTTGGACACTTGATAAATGATCAGGCTAGCCTTGAACTCCTTCTATCCAGAGCTTGAAATCCTCCCCCTGGGCCTCTAGAATAGCCAGTCAGGTTCATGCCGCCAGGCGTGGCCTCATTTACTCTCACTCATGCACTGATACATGCTAACATGCTAACACCCCTTCCTGTGATGTAGTCGCCAATGTGGGCAAACTTTAGGGACAATGGAGAGATGGGTCACATCTGACAAATAAATGCGGGGGTACAGAGGTGGCTCAGCAGTTAAAAAATCACTCACTGGGCTGGGCGCACACCTTTAATCCTAGCACTGGGGAGGCAGAGGCAGGTGGATCTCCGAGTTCAAGACCAGTCTGGTCTACAGAGCGAGTTTCAGTGCAGGCCTCAAAGCTACAGAGAAACACTGTCTCAGGATCCCCCCTCCCCCACGCACAAATCACTCACTGAGCAGTCATGAGGCAGAACTCATGTGTGGCACCCATTAACAAGCTGGGTGTCCCATGCATGCCTGTAACCTCAGGTCTGAGAGCAGGAAGACGCACAAGAGGATTGTTGGGGCCTGCTGGGATACAGCCCAGCAAAGACATGAGCCCCAGATTCAGGAAATAACCCACCTCAAAGGACTAGTGGACATGTGGTGGCCCCTTCTGGCCCCGTGGTGTACCTTCACACGTGTGCATACACTCACACAAATGCTGTTTTTCAGAATATTCTCATTTTGTGTCAACAGGCCCCCCTTTTCTCCTCCTTTGTTAATATTACAGAAATCACCCTAGGGATTTTTTTTTTTTTAGACAGGTTCTTATATAGGCTAGGCTGGTATCAAACATGCCATGTAGCCAAAGATGACCTTGAACCTCTAATCTGGGAGTCACAGAACAGCTTGACTAGATAGACACCGCGGTGAGACAATCTCTCTGTACAACTGTGAAGATGTGTCTTGCTTAAGGCATCTTCTGATTTTTTTTTAAATAAAGAGCTAAATGGCCAATAATTAGGCAGCAGAAGGTAGGCGGGACTTCCGGGGAGAGAGGACTCTGGGAAGAATCTGGGGCCTACGAGCAGGCTTAAGTCAGTGAGAGGAGGAGGTCAGATGTATGGTATGGAGGAGAGGTGACTAGCCATGTGGCAGAAAGTAGATCAACATACACGGGTTAATCTAAGTTATAAGAGCTAGTTGGGAACAAGCCTAAGACCAAGCTTTCATAGTAAGTCTCTCTGTGTCATTACTTGGAAGCTAGCAGTCCAAAGAAAGCCTGACAACACACCATAACGTACATTTGCCACTGAATTCTGGTGGCTGGGAAGTGTCTGTTCAAAGGACAACGTGCTCAAATGTCCTCGGGGTAGCACAGGCCGCGTGACAGTTTCAGCTCTCACCTCCCCTTTGTCCAGGGATCAGTGCCACCAGTCTCAGTGGCTCCTAACCTGCTGTCCCAGAGGCCTTTGCTGTTCAGCCTTGGCTGTCTGTGCCCCTCCTCCAGCTCTGCTCACTTCCTCCTTCCCCAGCAGCCTCCACTCTGCTTCTCCAAGGCAGCTCCAGCTAGTTCCTTTTTAGAAGATCGCATGAAACATTACTGTGTGTGGGTGGGGGTGGGGGGGACCGGCACAAGCCTCTGATCCTAGCACTCAGGAGGCAGGGACAGGCGGATCTCTGTGAGCACTAGCCTGGTCTATACAGCAAGCTCCAGAACATCCAGGTCTTCATAGTGAGACCCTGCTAATAAAGATCAAAAATAAAATAATAAAGCCAGGTGGTAGTGGTGGTACACACCTTTACTCCCAACACTCAGGAGGAAGAGGCAGGAGGATCTTTGTGAGTCTGAGGTCAGCTTGGTCTACAAAGAGTTCCAGGACAGCTGGGGCTGTTACACAGAGAAACCCTGCCTTAAAAAAAGCAAAAATAGGGCTGGAGAGATGGCTCAGAGGTTAAGAGTACTGACTGTTCTTTCAGAGGTCCTGAGTTCAATTCCCAGCAACCACATGGTGACTCACAACCGTCTGTAATGAGATCTGGTGCCCTCTTCTGGCCTGCAGGGATACATGCAGGCAGAATGCCATACGCATAATTAATAAATAAATCTCAAAAAAAAGAAACAACAACAAAAAAGAGCAAAAATAAATAAATAAATAATAAAGATACTTTACTGTGTTCCTTTGCATTTATTGCCTCTTTTTCTAGGTCAGTTCCCACCATGAAGGCCCAATCTTTGCTGGTCTGGGTCCTGGTCAGAGTCAAGACATACATCGGGTGGTAATGACCCCTAAAGGAGTCTGGGACGGGCCAGCCAGCACTGCTCTAGCAAGGCCTTGGTAAAAGGTCACTGCCTTGTGCATGGTGGCACACACCTGTAGCCCCAGCACTTGTGAGGGTAGGGGGATCAGGAATTCAAGGCCACCTGGTTATATAAAAAGTGTGAGGTCACCCTGAGTATATAAATAACACATTACCTCAAAACACAAAGATTCAGGACTGGAGTGATGGCTCCACAGTTAAGAGCATTAAGAGGAACTGGTTCAGTTCCCAGCACCACTGTTTTCCAATTATCAGTAACTCAAGTTCCAGGAATCCAATGCCCTCTTGTGATCTCTGTGGGCACCAGGCACACATGTGGTACACATACATACATGCAGGCAAAACACAGAAAACATAGAAAACCAAAAGTCACTGTGTCAGAGCTAAGCCCCTCTATGCAGCCATCTGGAAACATCACGAGGCAGCCAGGGTTAAGGAGACTCTTCCTTTGTTATAAATATATTATATACATCCAAAACATGACATTAAAATATTACTCCATGTTACAGAAAGGTATTAAGGCGTTCTATTATTTACATTGACAAGCAAGCACCTTTAAAAAAAAAACAAACCCCAAAATAAAAAAGCCCTAATCTTCCTTCCTCCTCTGACACACTGGCCATAAGGGACAGTGTCCCCTCCCCAAATGACCAAGCCCTTCACAAGAGCTGTGCCCCATGAAGATGTCTTCATACTGAAGACCTCAGATGTGGGTGGACACGTGGGCAGAAGAACAGGGGGGGGGTTGGAGGGGGGCACCCATACGGGTGCAGGGGATTCTGGCCTCTCCTTGCCAGCTGCCCTCTGACCACTGGCCAGCTCTGCCTCCCTTGGGTGGCAGCTGGGGTGGTCTGCCCATCTAGGCCTCTGGAGTCGGTTTGCGAGGCTGAGGGGGGACCATGATGCAGGACATTTAAATGTCCTGGGGGCTCTCTGGATCACTGGGGACAGACCAAGTGAGTCAGTGACCCCCATACTGGTGAGGGCCACGGCAGGGGGCAGGCGTGCAGGGCAGGTATGCAGGGTGGGGCTGGCCAGCAGGATGGGGCTCCCTTTCTGCAGTCAGGCTTGGCCCTGGAGCAGCTCAATGGCCCAGGAAGGCCCAAGGAAAGAAAAGACGAGGAAATGAAAACTCGGTGGCTCAAGTATTCTGTGTCACTGGGGGTGGGCTAGGGGTACCCGGGCCCAGCCCAGGGGACTCCTCTTCACTGGAAGGGCAGCTCAAAGAGGCTGGAATTTGGCAGATGGCTTCAGTTCAGGCTGGGGAAGGTTGGCGACCAGGCAGCTGGACACGCTACTTGATCTTCTGGGCCCACTTCATGTCGTCCGCCCGCGGCTTCTCACCCGTCAGACCCTGGATGAGGTCCTCCAAGCGACGCCAGAAGCCTATCATCTCTAGGGGGTAGTTGAGCCAGCCTGCGGCAGACACAGTCAGGGGGTTATGTGAAGAGAGCCAGCCTGCCTGGGGTGGGGTCCTTAGGAGACAAGCTGAAGAAGGTGGGGCACAGGGACACCCCATAACAGGGGCTTAGGGCCCTCCCTCAACCACTGTTTTTTTTCTTTCGAGACAGGGTTTCTTTGTATAGCCCTGGATGATCTGGAACTCACTATGTAGACTAGGATGGCCTCAAAATCCGAGTTCTGCCTGCCTCTGTGCTGGGGTTAAAGGTGCGTGCCATTCCACCCAGCACTTGCAAAGGCAGAGCTGCTAGATCCTAAGCCCAGGGCAGTAACTAGGCCCCAAGTCAATTGTCTGCGGGCTGGGTGAGTATCTGGAGTCACCATAGCCTGAAGTAGGGAAGGAGCTCTGGGGTGCTTATGGCCCTGTCCTCAGCACCTAGAAGAGCACCTGGGACACAGCAAGTGCTCAATAAATGTGCATGCTGAGAACACGGGTTAGGCCAGGGCTACATGCCCCCACCCTCCTGACTCTCGGGATGGTACCACGCACCTGTGGTGATACAGAAGTATGTCTCGTGGGGCGCCACGTGGTGGATGCGATGGTGTTTCCGTGGCAGGATCACGTGCCAGTCCTGTAGGACGGTGACCCAGCAGGGCAGCCCCAAATACGTGTGTGACCATTTGTGGATCTGGTTGGTGAAGGTGCCAAAGATGATCAGGCAGAAGACGAAGCATTCCCAGGGGTACAGCTGCTCCAGGGTCTCTGCAGGGTAAGGGCACGGGCATGGGACCTATGCAGCTGCCCCACTGGCCAGCCAGCTCCTGTACCAGGTGGCACCCAGACCACTCTCAGTCTCCAGCGTGAAGTCTTTCAGCTTTGGAGGCAGCACAGGGACTGGCTAAGAGTGTGGGCCGGTCTGATTCCTGTTGACACCGTGGGTTGCCTGAGCTTGGGGCAGGGCTCTGGGTCAGGTTCCCCGATGTAGGACCTGAGGACATCTCTTGAGGAAAGACATCTTAGTCAGGGACTTGGGGTAAGTCTGGGACAACAGGGATTGTGCCTCTTTTGGGCCCTGTGGGCTTCTAGGGCATCAACAGCTCCTGAGTTCACTTTGGAAAGAAGCAAAGCTGGAGGCCTTCCTGATGGAGGTGGGTCTTGTATTAATCTGTTGCTTTCATTGGTTAATTAATAAAAAAACTGCCTAGGCCCATTTGATAGGCCAACCCTTAGGTGGGTGGAGTAAACAGAAGAGAATGCTGAGAGAAAGAAGCCGAGTGAGGGAGTCGCCATGATTCTCCCACTCCAGACAGACGCTGGTTAAGATCTTTCCTGGTAAGCCAGCTCATGGTGCTACACAAAATATTAAAAATGGGCTAGATCAATATGTAAGAGCTAGCCAATAAGAGGCTGAAACTAATGGGCCAGGCAGTGATTAAAAGAATTTAGTTTCCGTGTAATTATTTTGGGGCATAAGCCATGCGGGCGGCCAGGTGCCGGGGATGCAGCCCCGCCGCTTGTATTACAACACCTTCCCTTGCTGGCTTCTGGCTCATGGGATGGGGGAGGCAGGAGGTGGGTCTCTGGAGAAGGGGCTGCTGGAAGCACACCCGCCCCACCCATGGGCAGACCCTCAAAGGGAGGTGCCAGCAGCTATCAGACAGATGCGGCCTTACCTCTCCCAATGCCCAGTACTGAGCTGGCCAGCTTTGGAATTCCTTCAGAAATGGGCATCGCTTGGCCTCAACTCCCAGTCCCTACTTTTGGTTTTTCAGTGCCAGGATTAAACCTGGCGTCTGGGCATGGCAGGCTAACTCTCAGCTACTAGGTTCCACCCCAGGCCTCACAGTGCAAACTTCCCTTTAATAATACCACAGAACAAGGGGTGGGCTCGCAGCGACTCACGGGGAGTGTACCAAACGAGCAGCTCCGTGGAGGAGGTGGGAAGGAGGTCACCGGGGGCCACGTTACCAGAGAGTGCTCTGAGAAGCTGGGAATTGGGTCTTATGCTAAATGCACCCTACTAACAGAGACACCCATAAATGACACGAATGGTCCACACATGCCCTGGAGGCTCCAGGAGCCTCTGTCCCTGACACTTCCTCTGCGGAAGCCCAGCTGCGGGTCTCACCTGGGCTCTGGGTTCGGAATTTGTAGGCCATGTTCATCAGCGGCAGAAGTGTCACCAGGCAGTTGTCGCCATTGGTCTCGATGAAGTCATGCCTCGTGATGGCTGTGGGGTCAATGTGGTGCTCCCGGAACGGCCTGATGAAGGCCTGGGGTGGAGAGGGTATAGGTGTTGTCAGCTAGTCAGCTGGTGCCCTGCAGACTCCAAACTCGCTGCTGGGCTCTGCTCCACCTCCCACCCCAGAGCCTCTTAAGGACGCAGACCCTGCCTGGGCCAAGGTCTGGCAGGCTGTCGAGCAAGATGGCAACACTGGTGGGGACCTTCCCCAATCCTTCTGGGCCCCTGTCTCCCCACCCACACAGTGAGGGCCTTGGAGACAACATCCTCCCTGAAGCAGAGGGAGAGGCCCCACATAAACAAAGGGGACCCCATCGACCTAGCGCTCAAGCCCCTGCTTCTGGAAGCAGCCTTCTGTCTCTCAGTGAGCAGACCCAGGCAAGGCTCACCAGAGTGCATCCCTCTCCCCAGCAGCGATTGGCTGCAGGGTGGGCAGGGTGGTGTCAGCTGGACCAATGGGATCAAGTTCTGGGAGTTTGGCTGCCACTTGGGGAAAGAATTCTCTAAGCAGCCAGTAGAGGAGGCCTCAGCTCAGCAGGGGAAAGCAGAAGCCAAAGATGGGGAAAACCCAATCTGAAGAGGTGGCCCTGGCTCAGCGGGGCTTTAATTTGGCACCGACGAAAGAACCCCCCCCTTTTTTTTTTGTCATAACCCAGGTAGCCCAAGTGACAGCTTAAAGTCTGAACATGGGGTTTGGAGAGATGGCTCAGTGGTTAAGAGCACTGACTACTCTTCCAGAGGACCAGGGTTCAATTCCCAGCACCCACATGGCAGCTAACAACTGTCTGTGACTCCACGCTCTGACACCCTCACATAGATATACATGCAGGCCAAACACCAATGTACATAAAATAAGAAGAAATAAATTATTTAAAAAGTCTGAACATAGGAGAATAGGCCAGATGGTGGCTCAGGGCAGACTCCCTGACACTCTCTGACCCACCCATCTGACATGTATACTGCCACCAAGCACAGGGATCCTTAGACCAGTCTAAGAGGGCAGGAAGGACTAGGTCAGGTTAGCAGGCTGAGAGGAAAGGGGATTAACTCACGGACACACTGCCTGGCATACGCACCTTCCCCACTATGGGCAGATCCACAGAGCCCCATGTATCGGCACCCCAATGTACCAGGCCGGACAGGAAGTCAGCAACGAGAGCTCCTGCAACTGTGGACAACAAGAGTGTGAGCCAGGGCGGGGACCTGCAGAGACATCCTGGACCCTCCCATCCGAGGCCGTTCTTCCACTCACTCGGTCGCTGGCTCACTCATTCATTTATATGGGAAGGAAGCATCTGCGCTCCTTCCCAGCGGACAGAGGCTCAAGGTAACATTTCCACCCTGGTCTGCAGAGAGTAGCTGCACATCTGTAGGAGAGGTGGGTCCTTCGCTCCACCCACGGCAGCCCACACAGCGAAGCCCACTCTGTTGTGGTGAGCTGCAGAGCTGCCTTCCTGGCCCTGTATTAGTAAGGGCACCAGCTGAGCTGCCTAGAATCCCAGCACTCAGGAGGCTGAGGCAGGAGGATCCAGAGTTTGAGGCTAGCCTCCTCGACCTAGCTTTTATCCGTAACAGATTCAATCCTTTGGGATTTTCCTTCGTTTCCTTGTTCAATCACATCTTCACCAGCTTTTTGTTTTCCATGGTTTCCTTCACTGCCTAAGCCTGGCTGTCCTTGAACTTGCTTTGTAGACCAGACTGGCTTCAAGCTGACAGAGTCCTGGGACAGAAGTTGGCTACCACCTCTCCCAGCCCTAAACTTTTCTTTAGTTCCTTTTCACAAGAGGAAGCTTAGCTGGGTGGGGTCTTACCCTGGGTCACCATTCACTTTCTTCCATTTAACAGCAGGTTTTTCTTTAATCTGTTTAACTACTTGAACACAGGACTTAGCTCCACTCCACCTTCTGGGGTCCCTTTCTCCTTGCTTATCTTGTTCCTTGTGTTTCATTATAAATCCTCACTAGAGTTACCACTAATAACTCACCACAGAGTCTATTTTGAGATTTCCTCTGCCAATGCAATTAATCCAAAACTCTTCACTTTAGCCTAAGGCAGACTTTTCGGATAATGGCAAAAAGCAGCCACATTCTTCATTAAAATATCACAAGAATGGTCTCTAGGCCACATACAAATATTCTTCTTTCTAAAACCTTTGAGCCAGGTCCCCTCAGTTCAAATCATCTTCAGCATCTGTCTTCCATGCTCCTACTAGCACGGCCTATGAAGCAGCACTTAGAGCATTCCTCTGCTTTCCTAACCTAAAGTCCCAAAGTCCATTCCTCCAAACAAAAACACGGTCTGGCCTATCACAGCAATACCCAAGTCCCTGGCACCAACTTCTGTTTTAGTTAAGGTTTTCTTTCTTTCTTCTTTCTTTCTCTCTCTCTCTCTCTTTGGTTTTTTGAGACAGGTTTTCTTTTCTTTGTGTAGCCCTGGCTGTTCTGGAACTCATTCTGTAGACCAGGCTGACCTCAAACTCACAGAGATCTGCCTGCCTCTGCTTCCTGAGTTCTGGGATTAAAGACATGGGCCACCACCACCCAGTCTAGTTAAGGTTTTCTATTGCCGTGAAGAGACACCATGACCACGGCAACTCTTATATAGGAAAGCATTTCACTGGGGCTGGCTCACAGTCCAGAGCTTAGTCCGTTACCATCATGGCAGGAAGCATGATAGCATGCAGGTGCTGGACTTGGGGCTGGAGAGGTAGATGAGCGTTCTACATCTGGATTCACAGGCAAGAGGAAGAGACTGCCACACTGGGCGTAGCATAGCTGAGCATTTGAGACACCAAAACCCACCCCCTAGTGACACACCTCCTCCAGCAAAGCCACACCTACTGCACAAAGGTCACACCTACTAATAGCGTCACTCCTTATGAACCTATTGGGGCCATTTTTATTCAAGCCACCACAAATGGTATAGATAAATTACCTCCGAGCAAGGGAACATTGGGAGGTCCTACCTCTAACACTTTGCTGTGCCTTTTGCCTCCTTTGGGCTCAGCATCCTTACTTGCTTCGTGAGAGCAACTGTGGAGTCTCTCCAGGTCTGTTCCAGTGTCATTTAGTCAGTGAAAGATGTGAACACTGCCGGTAGGACAAACGGGCATGGAGAATACTGGCCGCTTGTGGGTATGACATGGCAGGGAGCCAGAGCACAGGCTTCTTGTCCTGGATGTGGGGATCAGAGTGCGGATGCAACCCCCCCCCCCCGCAGCTGTGGCTCACATCTGGTTGTAACTGCACCACTCTGCGGTGCAGGCCTATGTGGTTCAAGGCCTCCTCACGAGTATGCATGCACCTCTGACCACACAGGTTCCCACGTGGACTCTGCCCCGTGGGGAGTCTAAGGGGTAGGCACGAAGGCTGGCAGTCCTGCGACTACAGTCTCTGTTGCCATGGCTCAACTCGATCAGCATCACAGGGCAGTCACAGCAATGTGTGTCAGCGCACGGGGGTGGGGGTAGGGTATCCCGCAGCAGTGTGTGTGTCAGCGCACGGGGGTGGGGGGTAGGGTATTCCCGCAGCAGCTTGTTTGCAAGTATTTCGGGTTTCACTTGCTTCGCTGGGATAGCTCTTCTGGAGTCATTCATATGTCATGTGCATTGACCATTTCCCTTTTTGCTGCTGAGTACTCTCCTCTCATCTGGGTGAACGCAGAGCCCTCCCCTGGATTACTACTGAGCCCTAGTTGCATGCTCATTCATGGAGAAGACCGTGTGCTCAAAGAGTCCCTCATTCCTTTAGGTGAAGATGGCAGGGACACTGTGTTTTTGAGGATGACAGGCACTGGCCCCGGGGAGTCCTACATGGCTCTCTGCTTACTACGGTGGGACCTCTGGCTGAGTACAAAGCCATCTTGCTCTGGGGATTCCACTTCTACTTCCCAAGGGCTGAGAATATAGGCAGGTATTCCCGCAGCAGTGTGTGTGTCAGCATACTCTTGGAGTTTTTTAAATATGGGTGCTGGGATTTGAACTCTGATCCTCACACTTGTACACAAGCACTCACTTTATCCACTGAGCCATCTATCTAGCTTCTAGACTGAAACTTTCTTTTCTTTATCCTTTGGTTTTTCGAGACAGGGTTTCTCTGTAGCTTTGGAGCCTGTCCTGGAACGAGCTCCTGTAGACCAGGCTGGTCTTGAACTCACAGAGATCCGCCTGCCTCTGCCTTCCAACTGCTGGGATTAAAGGTGTGCACCACCACTGCCCGGCCTGACACTTTTCTTTCTTATATTTTTGGTTGTGAGCCTAGCCTTTAACAGCTGAGCCATCCCTCTTTCTTTGTTTAAAGTTTTTCAAGATAGGATTTCTCTGTGTAGGCCTGGCTGTTCTCGAACTCACAGAGATCTGCCTGTCTCTGCCTCCTGAGAGCTGGAATTAAAGGCGTGTGCCACGCTCGACACTTTCTGTCTTTCTTTCTTTCTTTGTTTTTTTTTTTTTTTTTTTTTTTTTTTGAGACAGGGTCTCACTACTTGGCTAGCCTAGAACTTGTTATGTAGACCAAGCTAGGTTCAAACTCAGAAATCCTCCTGTCTCTGCCTCCCAAGTGCTGGGATTAAATTAAGTATGACATCTCAAAAAATGACTTTTGTCCCCTTTGCCTTTCTTTTTTGTGGCTGACACTTCTGAGTTTAAACCAGGGCACACCACAGACTTCCACGTTCCCCTCCGTTAATCCCTGTGGGCCAAGGCCAGGTCCCCGTGGTTAAGCTCCTTCCCCTTAACTGTCCTTGGCAGTTAATCCTCTGTGATCAGGACGTGACAGAGCGGTGAGGAGAAAGTCAGGACAGGGTGGTCTTTGGAGGTGTCTCTCATAACCAGCTCTGTCAAGGCAATGTGCATTGTGTGGGCCTCACCTGAACTTGAGTCCGGGCTGTGAGACTGCCTACCTGAAAGGGGAAAGAGTGACATGGGAATAACCCAGAAGGTATCCCCTTGAGCAGGGCAAAGTCACCTCACAGTGGCGAGCCACGCTGACCTATTCTGCCGATGCTAAAATGACCCACAAGAACCCTGCTATCTCAGACCCCAGTCACCCTAGGTCACTCTGAGTCACCCTAGGTCACTCTGAATCAGCCGAGATCGTTGGTACAGAGTCAGGGGAAGACAGGCCTTTTGCCCAGCATGTTCAAAGGCCGAGTTCCATCCCCGCTAAAAGTAAAGCAAGAGGCTAGGTGTAGTGATACACCTCTGGAACCCTAGCATACAGGAGGCTCAGGCTGGAGGACCAGGATTTCGAATCCAGCCTGGGCTACGCAGTGACTTCAAAGCTAGGCTGGGTTACGGCTCAGAAACTACCACAGCAAAGTGGTCCTAAATTAGGGCTGTGACAGAAACCAGACTTTGGTATCCTTAGATGGGACCCTAGGACAGGAAAGGGACACTGGCTAAGAAACTAAAGGCACACAATCACGGGTAGAGTATAGGTACAAAGCAGGCCCTCTGGGCGCTAACGGGCACAAGTGCTCCCTTCTACCATATTCCTGCAAATCTAACTGACTGCCAGGCTGTAGCTCAGCTGGCAGCGTATTTATCTCACACACAAGAAGCCCTGGATTCCCATGGGTTGATCCCAATGTCATAGAAGCAGTCACCAATTAATGCCAGAATTCTGAAGGGAAAGCAGGGAGGTCAGGAGTTCAAGGTCCAGCCTGGGCTATGTGACCCTGCCTCAAAAGCAAAGAGAACCATCTAGTAAAACAGGATACTCTCCCTTCACGCCCAGTGAAAGGCGCCATCACACCCGACCTGCCAGAGAATGACAGAGGCTGAAGCTGGCAGGAAGGGACTGTTCAAGGTCACCCGTGGAGGGGGCAAGAGGCCCACACTTAACCTCACAACCAGGTCTGGGAAATGGGAGTCACACAGGATTCATGTCCCTTACCTAAGCTAGCCAAGCAGGTGCAAGGGTGCAGAGCGCTGGGTTCTGCCACAAGCTCGCTGTAGCCTGAGCCTTCCTCCCTGTGTGAGCTGTGTTTTCATCTGTCGGATGAGAGGACACGCTCTGGACTGGTGTCAGGAACAATCGGGGTAAGAATATCCCTTCCCACCCTGTGAGGGAGGAAATGGCTCTCAATTCCTGGGGCCTGGTGGCTATTTCTAGGGCACCCACTCCAGGCCACTCAGTTGCCCATGAGGCTCCTTTAATGGGGGCAGGGTGGCAAACACAGGCATACAGAAGTCTCTTTGTCCCACCCTGGTGGTGGCTGGCGGCTCGCTCGCCCAGGGAGCAGCTTTGGCCTGGTCACCACCCTTCCCTGGAGACACTGAGAAGGGCACAAGGATGGCTCTATCCAGTGACAGCGTGAAGGCTGGGTGGATATGAGACCGACAGACTAGGCAGACAGACCCTGAACGTCTAATCACCTAGGCTCAGTTAAATCCAGAGGCTCAGCAGCGTGACCTCCTGACCTCAGTACTGACGTGTGCCCTTCTCCACCAAGCAGCTTCTTCCAGGACCCACTGCAGCTCCCAGTGTGCTGTGCTCTCCCCAGGGGAACGAGCAGCTCATCCTTCAGTCACCTCCCACTGTCCTTGTCACAGCTACCAGTGTCTCTCTGCTACACTGCCGCCTCTGGTGGTGGCTTTCCCTGCGCCTGCCGCCTCTCAGTTCTCCCACGCCCCTCGCTCTACCCTGCACCCACTCCCGCTCTCCAGCCAAGGTCTCCCCCAGGCTACTCTTTTGTTTCTCCTCTGCCACCCACTCATGTCTTGGGCTGAACCTAGAATTCATCCCTGACCTCACCACTCACTGCACAGCTGCCTGACTGTGCATATAACTCAACTGCACAACTCCTCTGAGTTTGGGAAACCCATCACTATCTGCTCCTTGGCTCCCAGCATCAGAAATCCTCTCCCCATGGGAAATTTACCAGCGACTGCCCACAGCACTCAAGACAAATCCACCATCCAGACCATGGCTCCCAAGGTCCTGCACCACCAGCCCATCCATCCACCTCAGTGACCTGCCACCAGGCCTCTTTGGTTCACACAGGCCTCAGGACCCTTGCACTTGCTGTTCTACCTCAGACACAGGCGTCCTCTTGCCTCTCCTTCCCTCAGGCTATAGTAGCAACCATGACCTTATCTTGTCAGCTCTCAGGCACTGTACCACAAAAGGCCGGCTTCACCAACTAAGCCTTTCAGTTTGAGTTCTGATTCCCAGGGTTGCCTGGGGCATTGGGAACCGCTGAAGAGACAAGAACAAGCTGGCACAGTGCCCTCGGCGGCTACCCACGTGTTAACAGACAAATCAGGGCGGCTATTTAAATCGATTGAGGATTGTGCAAACACCACTATCAGGGGATTACTCACCCTTATCAGACCCAGAAGCCAGTGCAATAGGAGAACTGGCCACATCGGGTGTGAAGATGGGGCCAGGAGTTGTGGAACCCAGGTCCCAAGCAGGGAAAGAGAGGCCGCGACCTGCCTGACAACACACAGCCAGGCCTACTACATACAGGGTGTCTTACCCACCCTCAGTCAGGGTGTGGCTAGAGTCTAGGTGAGGGTCAGTGGGCAGAAGTCAGTGCTGGAATCCTTTGTACAATATTGCTACTAGGAATGGCAACAGTTACCAGGGAAGTGGCCAACTCGGGTGCTCACAGAATATCTCCTGTCAACCCGAGCAGTGGCCGAGGTAGCTTTGGTCAGTGGTTTAGCAGGTAATGCCGCCTCCCAACCTCTTCCCAGGCAGTAGCCCTCTCAGCACAGCTGAATCCTCCTGGCTTCCCTACAATCCCAGGAGGCCACAGTGCCACAGCCTCAAAGTTCATGACACCTGCAGTAGTCAGCCCAGCCAAGGTTGTAGTCACCCAACTCCGGGGTTAGGGGACTCCTGCAGGTGGGGCCTGAGCGCCCCAGCACAGAGAGGGCTAAGCTCTGCCCCAGATTGAGTGACGGTTTGATTCGTGAACCTGTACACTACTGGCTAAGGAAACCAGAATGCTTACAGTGAGTTTGTAGAATCAAAACCACAGGGAGGGCCAGGAAGTACCAAGGTACCATGGCCCCTTGGCCAGCCCCAGAGTTCGGCAAAGGAAGAGGACACACACTGAGCCAGAGGGCAGAAGACTGGAAAGGAAGGACATTGAGTCAGCTGCAACCAGGAATGCAGCTGGACGCAGCAGCCATGCGGACATCAGTGGAAGGACACTACAGATGCTTTGCAGGCCCTCCTCTGAGCCTCCAGTTTCTCATCAAGAGGGAGAGTGTCAGACCCTATGCCTTGCCAGGGGAACACCCGGCACTTCTAGCACACAGTGCCTCGTTCCACACTCACTGAATTCTGGGCACCTGCCCCGTACCAGACCTTGTACCTGAGGTCGGGGATGCAGCAGTGGATGAAGAAGAAAACACACTCTGATTCCTGAGCAGGGTCTCACTGTGTAACCCTGGCTGGCCTGGATCTCCAGAACTCTTCCCCAGCCTACCACATATTGAGATTAAAGGCCTGCACCACCGCACTCAGTCAGGGCTGTTTTTGAGGGGCCACCATGGAGGGCCTAAGCATGTGGCCTCTCTGTAGACCTTGGGGGTTAAATGTGTAGAGTCCAGAGAAGGGTTCCAGGCACAGCGAGCAGCTCGTACAAACAAGGGTCCTGAGGTAACTGGGGACAGTGGGGGAGGGGGATGTTGAGAGTGTGGCCGGGGTGGCTGAACAATACAGGTAGGGAATGCCGAGGCTGGGGCTGTGAAATGGAAGGGCCATCATCGCCTCTAAGAAGAGCAGGTGGGGACTCCCATAGCTTGTCCTTGATACAAGACCACCCTGAGCACTTGGTGCACACACAGCTCACTCGCACAAAGGCCCCTAGCACTCACCAACACCCAGGATGACGAGGGGCGTGTGCTCCCAGCGGGCCAGCAGCAGGAGGTGAACCAAGTTGTGGGCGATGAGGCTGAAGCAGAGGATCACAGAGCACCACTCCTGGAGACGCTTGCCTGTGGGGAGAGGAGGGACCGAGGGAGGCGACGGCTGTGCCAAAACTCCCACCCACCCATTTCACAGACAGCACCACTGAGGTCCAGAAAAAGGGTTTCTGCAAAAGTAGGACACTGTGCACAGGGTTCATGCCCAAGGCTGGGCCTGCAAGTGCCAATTCTTTGTAGACAGGACCGGGTTTTCTGGAAACCCCTTCAGGAACTTGAATGATCTCCTTGCATTTTAACTCAAGTTTCCAGGCACCATCTGTTTCCAGGTCAGTGACTATCTGAAGGTAGAGGCCATGGCCAGCCTCTGATCCCTCAATCCACGGATGCTCAGAGCCCGTCCAGCTTCCATGAAGCAAGACACAGGTCATCAGCCTCAGGGTCAAAGAAGAATAGGGTGCTAGGTCAGAGAATGCGTGTTGGGGACATCAGGCCTCAGGGTTCCAGGGTTGGCACCTGGATGGCGGCAGCCAGGCAGAAGTGACCCTTCCCACCTGAGAAGGCTGCAGCAGGTGACGGAGAGTCACAGACCCGAGGATCTGGGTGTGAACTTTAAATACAATCACAGTTCAGAGACTCCCAAGTTTAGACAAGCTTCTCGTTCCTTAGGGCTTTGGTGGAGATGTCAAAACTCTGGACAGCACCGAAGTACCCATGGCCTGGGGAAGAGCCAGACTTGCCCCATTCATGGCCGCTGTGATGCCCAGGTGCCGCAGAGAGCAATGTGCTGATGATAGGGTCAAAAAGAGGACAGGCTGGGGAGTTTGCCACCAAGTGTGGTCACCTGAGATTGGGCACACGTGACAGGAGAGAACTGACCCCTGGAAGTCATCCGCTGACCACCACAGCATGTACTACACGGCACACACAATAAATAAGAAGGAAATATGTGTAAAAGTTTGCATTTTATTTTATTTTCAGTTTTTCGAGACAGGGTTTCTCTGTGTAGTCCTGGCTGTCCTGGACCTTGCTCTGTAGACCAGGCTGGCCTTGAACTCACAGAGATCAGCCTGACTCTGCCTCTTGAGTGTTGGGATTACAGGTGTGCGCTACTACCTCCTGATGTATAAATGTTTTTTAAAAGAGAAGAAGGCATGAGAGATAGGAGCGTCGCTCAGGAGCCGAGCTCCAGTATGTCTGAGGCCCTAGGCTCATCACACAAAAACATAAAGAGAAGCTGGTAAGAAGGTTCAGTAGGTAAAGGCGCTTGCTGCCAAGCCCAATGACTTAAATTCAATCCCTGGTACCCACACAATGATGGGGAGAACCAACTCCACAAGCTGTCCTCTGACCTTCATAACACACTCACTGAGGCGTACGTGCTCGTACACACTAAATAAATGTAAGACAACCTGGAAAGAAGAAAGCCTCCACAGCACCGAGACCGCCTCTCCACGCACTTTCTCAGATAAACCACACTATTTTCTTTTGACAAAGGAGTAAAAACACCATGTGAGTGGTAAGCCTTCAGCCTGTTTCCCAGACAGCTGGTCCCAGAGGCTGGAGAGGAGACCCTCATGTTGACAGTGTGATCACTGTTAGCACTGACCAAGCAATTATCAGGATTCAGGAACCCACCCTGAAGCAGACGTGTGAAGAAAAAGATGGAGGGGCAGGGAAGTCGCGAGGCAGCCCAAGGTCACTCAGCATGCCAGCCCCAGTGCTGTGTTCTTCTCTTATTCTTTACCACACCACTGTCCTGATGAAGACTCCTGTACGGGGTTAATGAAGGCCCAAGCCGGGTCTGCTGCCCCTCCCCCTCTGCCCCTGTAGACCAGTCTAGAAATCTCTATATCTTGCCTCCCCCTGCTCTGTGATCCTGACATCCCCACCCCACCCGCCCAGCCCCCAGGGCTACCTGAATGTGAACTCAGGCTACCTCAAGTTCCCTCACCAGGGCCCTAGCACTCAGTTGGTGTTCAATAAATGCTTGTTGAACAAGCAAAGCCTAATCACAAACTGTAGACCATGTCTCCAAGTCCGACGCTTAACACTACGCTTAACACTACACAGGCAAAGATTAGGCTCCATCTGTGTCCACGCAGCAGCTGGCTACTCCTGAATGCTACAGCCAGAGCTTAAATTAAAGCAGCTGCCCCCAGAAAAGGCTGACATTGGAGGAGGGGAACTCAAGGGTCACATGCCCTTTGCCCATATACAGAAGAGGACACCAAGGACAAGGAAGGGCAAGACCCTCAGAAATCACAGAAACAGACCCAGGCCTGGGGCTTCCAGTCCTTCTCAACTGTGCTATTTCTGAGCCCCGTGTAGAGCCGCGGCCTGCCTTCCTCTTCCGGTTCCTGCTTGTGGGTAGGGCCCAGGGCAGGAAGCCCAGGGGTGGGGGAACAGGACACAGGAGGAGACAAGGGACAGGTGACTCTCCCTGCCAACCTGCTTGGTTTCCTGTAAAGATTGAGGAATGAAAACTGGGCAGCGTCACAGTCAAGGATTAGACTAAAACAATGACGATAATGACGACACTGTCCGATGCCCACGGGCGGAGGATGGGCAGCGTCACGGACATCAAGGATTAGACTAAAACAATGACGATAATGACAGTGTCCGATGCCCACGGGCGGAGGATGGGCAGCGTCAGGGACATCAAGGATTAGACTAAAACAGTGACGATAATTCCGATGGGTTGGTGCCCACTGATGGGAACCATGTGTGGCTGCAATCAGGATCCTCTGGCCAGGTTTCCTCTTATTTTTGAAAAACGTGATTTAAACTTAAAACCACATATATCCTAGTTCTTGTCAGCCCTGAGAACACGGGGTTGTCACTCCAGTTATGGGTTCCAGGTCCCCCAGTTGCTTTCAGAGCTGTCTGGCTAGCCTCTGTGGAACCCTGAGACCCAGCCAAGGAAACTGAGGTACCGAGTTGGATGTGGGCCTGGAAACTGTTAGGTCTGGGCTGTCCCGAATGGTCCTGAAATCTGAGTACTTCCCCTTAACTTATCTCCCTTTGGACCTGGGTTTGGCTGCAGACAGACCTCGGTTCTGATCTACAAAAGCAGGTATGACATGTCAACTGCGGGTACCTCACGCCATCCCTGTGCAAGCCAGGACAGTCCTCCCAGTGCCAGGGAGGCCAAATAATTGTCTAAAGTCATAGCCTAGGTCATCAGTCCGGCAGGCCCATAAAATAGCCAATTTTACCAATAGGCTAAGGAGGTGAGGGGCCCTAGGGGGGCTTTACTCAGGACTCAGGTGTTCCAACCTCCACTGAAAGTCTGTTCCTGGCCTAGAGTGGTACAGTCAGAGAATCTTGGCCAAGACGCAACAGTGACTGCCCATTGGCCTGGGTGCCCGCCTGCTGGCTTGCGTGCCTATATGAGGTAGGGATGAAGCCTGGGAGAGGAGGAGGGCACACCTACTTCACAGGGCAAGCTTAGCACCCCTGCCCCTTCCTGCTCCAAACAACCTACACTTCCGCTGGCCTCTGACTATCAGGAGATCTTGTGCACCACTAGGAGCAGACAAGAAGGACAGAGAGGACAGGACCAGACACAGGGGACAAATGGGATGAGAAAGCAGAATCCAGGGACATAGAAAGATAAGACCCAGAGGGAGACAGACAGACTGAGCGGGGACAGAGAGAGCTCAGCCCAGTGCAGTGGGACCAGGCCTGGCCAGTGAAGTCGCAGAGGCCCCAAGCCTTGATGCTATGGCTTCAGGCAGGCCCATTTTGGACTGAAGCCAGGTCCAACTTCAGGACCACAGGACAGGCCACTGTCTTGGGGTCCTAAGCACTTCCATGGCAAAGGGTACTCACAACTGTCCAAGCTGGTTGACAGTTGGATCCCACACCCTTCAGGCCCTGCCATCCTCCCAGCTGGAGCACTTGTGAAGTGGCATACACGGCAGGTTGCAGCAGGCACCTGAGAGCTGCCACCTTGGCCAAGCAGGTGGGAGGGAAGCTCCACCAAGCTCACCAGGCTCCTTTCAACCTCTGACTTTTGGCTCACTGCTGGGAAATCCAAAGCGAGCGTGGAGCTCTGCACAAGCCTTCAGCGGCTGCAACACCACATGGGATTAAAGCCCACGCACTGAGCCCTCAAGGCGCCGTGGTGACTGCTGCCTAATTCCTGACCACTCCCTTCTACCCCATCCACCCTGGTCATACTGCTCAGGGGATCCCCACACGCACTAGGCCAGGTGCCTGCCACCAACACCACAAACAGGATCTACTACTGTCCCGGAATAACTTCTGCAGCCAGGGTGAAAACCAGGAAACAAGAGACGCAGCCACTTCATCTCTGTCCTGGTGCCGGGGTAGCTCACACGGGGCAGGCAGCCCTACCATCCTGTGCTAAGTCTCTCCACAGACATGGACAAAGTGGTCCTGGGGTGCCATAGGTTCTCCAAAAGCCAGATGCCAAAGAGGCCTGGCCTACCCTTGCCAGCCCTCTACTGTAGTGGGAGTAGCCTAACCCCAGACAGGACTGGGGTTCAGGACATGAGAGCATGTGGGGAAAACGCCTGCCCAAGCCAGTCTCCAATAAATGCCATCTTTGTGAACTGACCACTCCCAGCGACAAAAGACGACAAACCACCTTCAGCCCCAGGAATCTCAAAAACTCAGTTCTGGGACCCAGGGACTTCTCATTGTGCTCCTCGGCTGTGCCAGGCACACTCCCACCTCAGGGCCTCTGCGCTGTTCTCTGGACCTCACACACACTCAAATGTCCTTTCCCTCCTGCCTTTCCCCGCTTCGGCCGTCCTTTCAGTGAGGTCTGTTATGGGCTGAGTGCCACCCCGTCCCTAACATGTTCCCTGCTGCTTCTGCTTCACAGCACTTGGGACCCCATTCCCCTTATGTGGGAATCATTGCCTGTCTCCCCATCCAAAATGCCAACCCAAGTCTTGCCTGCTGCTGTGCCTTCAGGGCTGAGAAAAGAGACTGGGACAAACATATCAGCAGGTACTCAATCCACATCAAGCCTGCTCTCTCATTTTACAGGTCGGGTCCAAAGGGGTCAAGGCACCTCTCTAAGGCCATGGGGCTCAGTGGACTGAGACAGACAGGGAGACCTTCGGGAGGAACTTGGAGGAACCAGTTTGACCAGTCTTTCCCTTTCTCTAGGTCTGGGGAGAAAGCCTTGACTGAGGGTTTGCCCCCCCCCCCCCCCCCATGCTATCTGAAGCCTGGACCTCTGTATAAAGCTATTCTTCTGAGAGCAATAGCCAGGGAATGATCCAGAATCAAGAAGGAAGGGTGAGAGGTGACCCCAGGAAAAAGCAAGAGGAAACAATAGGGGCCAGTAGGAAGTAGGCTGTGGGGACAGTCTAGCCCTAGGCACTATGAATCCTTCAGGCTAGAGGCCTGGGGACCAGCAAGACAAGGCTTGCTCCAAGCTCAGAGAAGGGCAAAGGGCCAGGTGAATCATAGGGACCGCCTATTGTACACAAGGTTTAGTGCCACAGAGAGGGTGTCTTTACAGTGAGTAACACAGAAAGAAGAGAAATTTCACCTGTGCCTGTGTGAGAAGGAAGGGAACCAAGGCTGGGAGCAAAGCAACTAAGTACTGTGAGCGCCACCAGATGCCCTCAAGGAGAGCAGGTCCCTGGCTGTTTGGGTATGGGCCACCCAAGACAAGCTGGAAAACCATATATACAGACTGGAAACCTAAGGCTGGGACAGCCCTTAGGGACCTAGGACCCAAAGAGGAAAAGCAAATGGCCCTACGTCATATGCCTCTTATAGTTGAAAAAGCATCAAACCCATGCAGACCAGGGCAGGAAGCCAACAGAGCAAGTGGTCTCAGCCCCACCCACGTCAGAACACCGGACAACAAAGCCGACTCGCGGAGATACCTCGGCAGAGGGGCCTCAGGCTGTCATCTGACTCTGGAGTGTACAGGCATTTCCCCAACCCCTGGAGACACCCAGCCATGCAGTAAAATTCCTGAGGCTCCCTGGGAGCTGGAGAACAGGATGGAGCCAGAGCTTGTTAGGGTAAGAGCAGGAGGGGTAGGAGAAAAGAAACAGGAGAGGGAGCCTGGCCTGAGGACGGCTGGGGAACAGGGGTATCCCACAAAGTCCTGAGGGGCTAGTGTGTGGGTGTGGGAGAGGACAGAGCCAGATGCAGAGTCATTAGGGTCTCAGTCACTGCCCCAAATCTTCCAGAAAGAGGTGAGGGCTGACAGTCTCATTGGGAGTGGGAAGGGAAAAGTTCACTGCAGCCACTGAAGCAGGGACCGTGATAGGGATTGGGGGAAAGAGCTCCTGGCATACTCTGCAGAGATCCAAATTGGGGGCCTCGGAGCTGGACTGGAGGGCTGATAACCCAGGTTGGGGGGCGGGTCAGTGTGCAACCCAGGACCCTAGCTAAAACACACAAGGTGCAGAGTACCAACGTGGGGGGAGGAGCGGAGGGGGACTTAGGAAGTCTTGTGAGTTTAGGTGGCTAAGGGCAGGGCCTGTGGATGAGGAGCTGTCTGAAGCTAGGCTGCCTGAGAACGGGAAGCCTTGGAACCGGTCCTGGGGACACAACTCAAGTCAGGGTGGGGTTCCTAACCTGCCCAAGGTGCCCTGGGGCTATGACTCCGAATGTGCCGGTGCAATGAGGCTGTTCCTCGACCTAGGGGTGTTTCTGCAGCCCAAATGCCTCACGGCTGTGGGTAAGAAGGGGTCTGGATGGGGTCCCTAGACCTGGAGGTGCTCTTTGCTAGTTGGAAGCCCCGGAGTTCCGCTCAGAAGGTGGAAGCTGGGGTTGGGATGGGGGCAGGGTTCGGATGGAGTGGGGTTCGGATCCAAGGGCGTCCAAATGGGCTGGAGTTCGCACCTCCGGAATTCGGGTGGGCTGGGGTTCGGATCCGGGGGCGGGGGGGCTGGAACGCGTTAGGATTCAGGTCACGGTGAGGCTTGTATAGGCTGAGGTTCTAATCCGTGGGCTCTGGATGGGTTTGGGTTCGAATTCGAGGCTTCAAATGAGCTGGAATTCGGATCCGACGGGATGGGGTCTGGACGTTCGGACCGCCTGGGGTTCGATCCTGGGCGGGCCCCACGCCGAGTACCCATCAGCCCGCAGGCCCGCTGCCCGTCCTACCTGGAGAGTAGAGCGCCGCCAGCTCCCGGGCACCGGCGTGCTGTGCACCCCAGCGCCGGCCCTCCGCCGACTCGTCCTCATCCAGCTCCGGCTGCCGGCCCGGCGCGTCCTCGGCGCCCGCCATGGCCCGTCGCCCGGCCCGCCCGCTGCGCTCTGCTTGCGGCGGCGGCGGCCGCGGAACCGCGGCGAGATCACGCCGCCCAATGACCGGCCGGCACTGGGCGCGGCGGCCGGGGCGGGGCCTCGGCGGGGCCGCGCGTCACAGCCAATCGGGACCCGCGTCCTCGTCGCGCCGGGCCAATCGCAGGCTTCCGGCCCGCAGCCAACCGCGGCGCCCGGGGGCGGGTTCGCAGCTGGACGCAGCTGGGCACGGAAAGGGGGACGGGTGTGCGCGTCCCCGCTGCGCCCCGTGGGCTCTAGTGCTGCGCCAGAGCCAGAGAGTAGGCGCCTGTGCAGTGGTCCGCGACTTGACTTCTGCGCGCGCCGCGAAGCGCCTACTGTGTGCACGGCAGCCGCGGTTCGCGCATTCGCCGGGAAGCTGCTCAGCTCGGCAGCACACCCGTTGCACGCACGAGGTTTCATTTCATTACCCGGGAGTAGTGAAATGGCCAGCCTGAGTTACATCGCAAGACCCAGTCGCAGAACGTAACTAGTGATACTGCCTCCTGAAAAGCCCCTCATGACCGCTTGCTGGCGTGCCCCCTCCTCTGGTCACTGTGACATCACCCTCACGCTTGTCAGCGCTTGTCATAGGTTATGTCTACCTCCCAGGAAGAGCCCCGTGAGGGCTCTGCCTGGGCCAACAGCTGGCAGATGTTAGAAGCTAAAACAGGGGTTGAATGAATTTGGACTTAGCAGAATGTCCTGTCTTTAGCACATCCGCTAAAAATGACTGCAGGCTTATGGCTTATGTAAAAGTCTTTAGGATAACAGCTTCTGGCCCGGGGATTGTAGGACTGTAGGACTGAAGTGCCTGGGACGGGCAGAGGGGACTTGTGATCTGAAGGATCTTTCCAAGGTTCCGTCTTCATTCTGAGTCTTAAGCCTCCCCAGGCTGCCCCCCCCAACACACACACACGCACACACACACACACACACACACACACACACGCTCCTTCCCTGGGTGGTCTCTGTCCGCACTCAGTTCCCAGTTTCTTCCTAGTCTCCTTCATATGCCTCCTCTCTCAAAGGAAGAGCCACTTGTGCATGTCCAGGACAGGCTGCAGCCCAGGTTCCTGCCGCTTCCGATGAAGCTGGTGGCCTGGCACCTTGTATTAGCTGCACCCTCCAAAACTGCACGTGCTCCCGTGCCTATTAGCAAGCAGGCTGAGGTCTCAGATTATCGCTGATGTAAGGAGATCCCTGTGGCCAGCACCTGTGTCTGAGAGACGGACAAAGCCTGAACTAACTGTGCTCACCGTTCTTTCAACTCAGGAAGCCCCTACCTGGCCTTACACAGTCTCTGTTATTTGCTGGAAACAGCCTGACCGGGGGAAGTCCTGTCCTGTAGTTTTTTGTTTGTTTTGTATGTGTGTGTGTGTGTGTGTGATGTTTGGGTGCACACATGGGAGTGTGTATATCACTGTACCATGGTGCCCATGTGGAGGTCAGAGGGTGACATTTGGGAGTAGGCTTGAGCCTTCAACCATATGAGTCCTGGGGACTGAACTTAGGTCCTCAGGCTTAGCAGCAGCAGGATTTTGCACAGCAGAATGACAAAATCTGATTTACATTAATTTGGGGCGGCACTGGTGGCATGCACCTTTAATTCCAGCATGTGGGAGCCAGAGGCAGGCGGATTCTGGACTACATGGTGAGTTCTAGGTCACTATAGCAAGCTCCTGCATCAAATGAAGCAAAACAAATTATGTATTTATTTGAAAAATTACATCCCTTACTGAGCCATCTCATCAGCCCTTAATTTTTTTTTTTTTTTTTGAGACAGGATCTCATTTGTAGTTCTGGCTATCCTGGAACTTACTCTGTAGACCAGGCTGGCCTTGAATTTACAGAGATCTGTCTGCTCTAACTCCCAAGTGCTGAAATTAAAGGCCTGTACCACTATACCACCTGGTTTTTAATATTTTTGTTTTTTGAAACACTGTTTCTCTGTGTAGCCTTGTCTGTCCTGGAACTTCTGTAGATCAGGCTGGCCTTGAACTCAGTGAGATCTGCCTGCCTCTGCCTCCCAAGAGCTGGGATTAAAGGTCGACTCTGGCTTTTAATTTCATTTATAATTTATTTTTATTTTGTGTGCATTGGTGTTCTGTCTACATATATGCCTGTGTGAGGGTGTTGGATCCCCAGGAACCAGAGTTACTGTTTTGAGCTGGGTGCTGGGAATTGAACCTGGGTCCTCTGGAAGAACAGGCAATGCTCTTAACCATTGAGCCATCTCTCTAGCCCCATGGCCTTTAATTTTTAAAGTAAGTCATCTACATGCTTTGAAAATCAAGGTGGTATAACTTCCCCCTCCCAAGAAATCCTATCCCCCACCCTGCCCATTCATCTTTTCTGTTGATTACAGATTTTATCTTTATCTATGTGTGTCTGTGTGTATATGATGTGTGTGTGTGTGTGTGTGTGCTGATGCCCTTGGAAGCCAGAAGGTCTGGGATCTCCTGGAGCTGGAGTCACAGGTGACTGTGAGCCACTCTCGACACTGATCTGCGAACAAAAGCCACGACCTCTGTAAGAGCAGAAAATGCTCTTAAGAGCTGAGCCACCTCTCCAGCTCCACCTGTGCACACACTTACCTGACTCTTCTGCATGTTTCCTGTGCTTCTGTGCAAACGCAGAGAGAGCACATGCTGTGTGCTGTATGTATGTGTATGTATGCTGTGTGTGTTGTATACACATGCATGCATGATCATGTAGAGAACAGAGGACTCAATCCCTTTCCACCTTATTTCCCTGAGACGGGATCTTTCACAGAACCTGAAGCTAGCCTGACCTTCAGCAAGCCTGTGATCTCCTGTCTCTGGCTTCAACATTGCTGGGTTTACAGACTTGTTCATGCCGCCCCCTGTCCCCAGTTCTTTATTTCTATATGGGTGCTGGGATATGAACTCAGGTCCTAATACTTCTGCATCAAGTACTCTTACCCTCTGAGCCATCTCTCCAGCCCCATGAGCACATATTCTTATTGTCCTTCCATTTTTAACACAAAGAAAGGGAATATTCTGTTCTTGAATCCTTAGTTTTAACCTGTTCTATCAGCAACAGAAGGCTTCCTGACAGATAGACAGACAGACAGACTGGCTTGCATAACAATGAATTACATACCATTTATTTATTCATCTCTTCTTCGAAACGGGGTCCATGTATCCCAGGAGCCTCAAACTCGCTATTTAACTGAAGATGGTCTTGAACTCTTGACACACCTGTCTCTATATCCAAGTGTTAGGATAATAGGCATTTTCCACCCTCCCAGCCTTTTCTGATTGTGAGACGGGATCTCACTGTGTAGCCCAAGATTGCCTCTAACTCATGGTAATCTGCCGGTGACCAGGTCAGAGGAGCTGCCGTCAGCAATGGAGCTTATGAAATACAGCCCAGAGGATAAGAAAGCCACTGTAGGCGCATCCTGGAGAGGCAAAGTCCGGGAGGATTGTCTCCAGGACACACTTTGCTTCCCCCTGCTTCCTACTGCCTTGTCCTGCTGTATTTGGAAGGTGCGATTACTATATGAAAGGATCTCCCTGTGTCTAGTATAGTGTGATTGCTTTTTGGGACAATCCCACTCCTCTCTGGGCAATTTACTTGCAAATCATAATGAAGATGATTTTTATAAAAGCGATGATGATTAGTTAGATTTGTGATTTATTTGGACTTTCTCAGTTAGCTTAAAAGATATAGGTGGTTAAAATAATAAAGATGATTACGGAAATAGTTTAGGTTACTCTGCCGATTGCTCCAATAAGAGATACAAAAAAAAAAAAAAAAAAGGAAAAAATAGGCTAGAAGTTGCTTTCCTTTTTGTTAAATGTGAGATTTACAGAAGATAAAAATAACATGAAAGTTTCATGCATCATAGACCCACGAATTCTGCCTGTGGGAAACAGGCAACTGATCAAAGAAAACAATTATTTCCCCACACCCAAGGTTAGGCCTGAGTCCCTCGGTCATGTAGCTTACAGAATTACACTCAGGCTTCAGTATGCACTTTGAAAAACCACCTCTGTGTAAGGAAACTAAATGACACTATTGTATGTAAAGAAAAATAAGTGGTTAGCTGACCACTTTTTAAAAGTATTTTATAAAATAAAAATCTGCTACATTGTAACCAAAAACAGCTGCCTGCCAGTATAAAGGAACTGACTGAAATATACTTAGTTTGCTTAAAAGTTTGTTAATTGATTATAAATAAATCATTACTTTGGGGTGAAGATGTTTTGGTGGGAAAATTAATACAAAGAAAAACGTTTAACTACTTGTGGGCTTCTAAGGAAAACCTGTAACTTGTGATCATATGTGATTTCTTCTGATGTAAAGATTTCAGTTTGTTTTTGGGAAATATATAACTTGTGGTGTGAGGTTCTCTTTCCTTGCATAGAAATTTTTGTATTAGGAGGTATAAAGGGTGTAAGAGAAAAATAAGAGAGATGGAGAAGGAAAGGAGTAGAAGGGAGACATCAGGGAAGAAGGAGAATGAGGACAGCTGGGAAGGAGGAGAAGAAAGCATCAGGGCAGCGGAACAGAACAGAAAAGGAACAACGTAAGAGCAAGTGGCAGAGAGAAAAGTGAAACGGAGAATTCAGCTTTGCCCTCAGATAAAGTTCCCAAGCGTCTGTGTGTCTGTCCGTCTGTCCATTAGGTCGTCCACTCTACAGCTCCTCTTCAGTTTCTCTGACCTGCTGGGGGCTGGGTCCCTCAGCAGCAGCAATCCACCTGTCCTGGCTTGCCAGATGCTGGGATCACAGACTTGTACCCATCTCGTGTGCCTTAGGTTTCCATTTGCCTAGTGGCAAATGACTTCTTGTGCTTATTGTCCGTTCATGGCATTTTCCACATAAACATTTATTCAAATCCTTTTACCATTTAAATAGTTGGAGTTTGGTTATTATTTTTGAGAATGGGTTTTCCTGTGTAGCCCTGGCTGACCTGGAACTCACTATGTAGACCAGGCTGGCCTTGAACTCAGAAAGATCCTCCTAGCTCTGGGGTTAAAGACAATTCACCAACACACCTACCCCTTTTTACCTTCTTTTTTTCTTTTCTTTGAAAAGATTTATTTATTTATGAAGTATACATATTCTGCCTGTAGGTATGCCTGCAAGGCAGAAGAGGCACTAGATCCCATTATAGATGGTTGTGAGCCACCATGTGGCTGCTGGAACTTGAACTCAGGAGTTTTGGAAGAGCAGCCAGTGCTTTTAACCTCTGAGCCATCTCTCCAGCCGCCACCTTCTTCTTCTTCTTCTTCTTCTTCTTCTTCTTCTTCTTCTTCTTCTTCTTCTTCTTCTTCTTCTTCTTCTTTTCTTTTCTCCTCCTCCTCCTCCTCCTCCTCTTCTTCTTCTTCTTCTAGCCATACATTAAAAAAAAAAGACTTATTTACCTATGTATATGAGTGCTCTATTTGCATGTATGCTGGCATGACAGAAGAGGGCATCAAATCCCATTATAGATAGTCATGAGCCATCATGTGGTTGCTGGGAATTGAATTTAGGACCTCTGGAAGGGCAGCCAGTGCTCTTAGCCACTGAGCCATCTCTCCAGCTCTTTACTTTCTTGACAGTACCCTTTTATATACAGAAAATTTGACTTTTGTTTTTGAAAATCTGACTTTGGATGGAGTCGGGTTTATCTCTATTTTTCCTTTCGTTTGCTGTGTTTTAGATGTCACTGTGTTGCTTCCTCTTTGCACATCATAAGCGTCATGCATGACACCATTTTTGCACAGATAGATCCATGGGACACTCGTAGGACATGGCATTACTCAGACAAAAGTCAATCCTTGACCATTTTGACTGACGTTGTCAATCAACCTGGTAGCAAGGAAGAAGCCACTCCTGGACTGGGATGCTGGTTTATACTCTCACCAGCCAGGACCTTGCTGACAGTATGGCTCGTAAATGAATTACAGATGTTCAGAATTTAATCCTTCTGTTACGCTAGGCTCATGTCACGTGCTCAGTGGTGGCCTGAGGCTGGTGGCTGAAAACCAGGAACACGTCCTTCCGAACAGAAAGAACCTTGGGGCAGAAGGGCACAGGATTGTTGGTAACTATAAAGACTTAAGGGGGAGAGGGAGGGGTGGTGTCCCAGTTTGCTTCTCTGTTTAAACACCATGACCAAATGCAACCTGGGGAAGAAAAGGTTGCTGGCATCTTAAACTTCCAGGTCACAGCCCATCTTTAAAGCAGACAAGCAGGCAAGCATCTGAAGACCGGCACCGTGGAGGAATGCTGTTCACTGCCTTGTCCCCCTTCCCAGGTCACTCTGGGTTAACTACAAAAACTGACCAGATCAACCTACCCCTTGTCAACTTATATTTTATTTACATGAGATCTTGAGGCCAATCAAGGAAAGGTTATGTGTGACAGTGATGTGTGTATGAGTCAAGTTGAACTTTTAAATATCCCAATATTAAAAAAATCCCAGTGATTGGAGTGGGTCTGTGAGGAGTTGAGAGCTCATACATATTGTATGATCCATGTATAACCGAAGCACCCAGGAGGCAGAGGCAGGCAGATCTCTGTGAGTTTGAAGCGATCCTGGTCTACATAGCAAGTTCAAGGCCAGTCAGAGTTACTCAGTGAAAACCTCTCTCAGAAAACAAACAACATTGCATGAAATTATCAATAAAAATATTAGATAAAACATTCCAACTATTTAAAAGCCCAATGTTTCTTTAAAATCCCAGAGCCTCTTAACTATGGGCTCCTGTAAAGTAAAAAAATAAGTTTACGTATTTTCCTATCTCAAACAACTGAGCCATAGGCTCAAGCAAACCAAAGCAAAACCAGATGACAATAGTGTAAATTCAGATTCTGTAGCTCAGTGTCTGACATCTGGGGCTCATTTGTGATCTTCTGTGCTCCGAAAGGCTGGGACCGTTTACTTCCATGGTACACACCCTGTCCCCCAGGCATGGGTCAGCTCCACTCCACACCTGTCACTGTCTGCCATGGTCATTGCATAGCCCTGGCTCTTACAATATCCTGGGCTCTTCACTGTGAGTGAGGCTTTGCCGATACCAGTGGCCTCCAGATCCATCCACAGGGACTCCACCCCGCTACATGGTGACAAGTCTGATTTTTGCTTTACGAATCCTTTAATCCTGGGGTCCCCACTGCAACTGAGGTTACACCTTCACCATGGCCATCTGGCCCCTCCTCTGTGAGACTCTAATCCTGCCACATAGTGCCAAGTCCCGGTTACTCTCCATGACTTCTTCTTGCCTTCAAAGCCATCACATGTAGGAGACTCCCACACATTGCCAAGTTTGGCTGAGATGCATCCATCTTGAGATGCAGCCTTGGCCCCTTCTGGACCACAGCTTCTGGGTGCCGACTCTGGGGAAACACTTCCCAGAAGATTTTGTGGCTTCTCTTTTTTTTTTTTTTTTTTTTTTTAAAGATTTATTTATTATGTATACAACATTCTGCCTCCCTGTATGCCCACATGCCAGAGGAGGGTGCCAGATCTCATTACAGATGGTTGTGAGTCACCATGTGGTTGCTGGGAATTGAACTCAGGACCTCTGAAGAGCAGGTGGTGCTCTTAACCTCTGAGCCATCTCTCCAGCCCCCTTGTGGCTTCTCTTAATCACTGCTCATTGTGTGCCCCACCTGACCAGCATCGACTGTCCCAGGGAAGCGGAGGTTTTACTCCCATGGATTCCTAATTCTACATGTCAAATGAATGACCCAGGCTTTGACTGTCACATTTCCTGAACCTTCACAAGCCAGACCTCCACTGTCTGCTTTGCTCTCAGAGTTCTTCCACAAGACAGCTCATTAAATGCTAAGCGCTCAAACCTCCAAAACCTTTCCTCACTTCTCCCCGAAACCTCATGGTCAGGTTCAATACCCTGCTCACTCTAATTGGTATCTGTTGCTGTGATAAACTCTATGACCAAAAGCAACTTGGACAAGAAAGGGTTTATTTTATATCAGACTTCCAGGTCACAACCCGTCTTTGAGGAGGGCAAGCGGGAACCACAGATGGCAGCTCTCTCTCCCTTCCCATGTGACTCTGGGCTGTGTTCATAACAAATGACCGGCTGTGGTGGACTCATGTACCTACTGTGAGAGCAAAGGCCAGGGGCAGAGAGGCTGGCAGAAGGTGCCGCTGTGGAGGCTTGGCGTCTTGAAGCAGGTGGCTCTAGACATAAGACTGTGTCTCTGTTTTCCACCCGTGAAATGAGAGACGCAGCTCCTCAGGCTGCACACTGAGAGGTGGGTTAACATTCACAGGTAAATTGGATGCCATGCACAGGAATCTGGACTCAGCAAAGGAGCCGTGCGGGGAAGGTTGGAGCTGAGCTTTTGGAAGAACCTTCCAGTTGCAGAGGCACCATGTGCTTCCTCTTACCAGCCCATCTATTACACCTGACCCACAGACCCACAAGTCTCCCCTGGTCGTCTCCTCGATGACCTTCTATCCTACCTCTGGACACCTCCCACTTTTAAAAGATACTTTCAGCACTTAGTGTGTGTGTGTGTGTGCGTGCGCGCGCGTATTAACTATGGCATGTGGAAGTCAGGGGACATCCCGGAAGAGCTGAATCTCTCCTTGTATCATATGGGTTCTGAGCGCCAAGCTCAGGCTGCCGGCCTTAGCAGCAAGCACCTTTACCTACTGAGTCATCTTAAGAGCCCCAGACTTTATGTTTATTGAGCAATTTAAGATTTATGGCACAACTGAAATAAAGTCCCAGGTACCTACAGGTCCTCCCAGCACGCACACTCAGCATGTCCTTTACCCCCACTGCTAGGGTGACGTCTGTGTCACACCACGCTAGCACAGGACTGGGGATGTGGTTCTGTGGGTAGAATCCTTGCCTAATATGTACCAAGCCCTGGATCTGGTTCCATGGACCACAGAGACCAGGTGAAGTGGAACACACCTATGATTCCAGCACGGGGCATCCTCCCATTTTCTCTCCCAAGGCCGTGGTGGAGTTTGGATGGCCAACGTTCTAAGGTCTATATGTGGCCTCTGTCCTGATGGCTGGACCCACTGCTGCACCTGCTACTGACCAGCCGCTTTTGAGCCCAGCTGAGCTGTCTCCCAGTCTCACTTCCTCCCTTTGTTGACCCAGGCAAGTCAAACAGAAGCTTCCAGGAATCGCTCCTTATTCCTCCTTGGCTGAGGCAGTGGAGTTGAAGTTGCCCTTTGACCCAGGAGCTGGGGACTGACAGATCTCAGCTCAGAAGTACTGAGCTGCAGGAGAAGGGGCTGGCTAGCATGACTTTTGATCCATAGAACTATCTGTTTTCTTTCTTGTCCCCTCTCTACCTCTCCCCTCCTTTCTTTTTAAGATTTCTTACATTTATTGATGTCTAAGGACTACTTGCCTGGAGTTGGGGGCTCTCTCATTCCACCTTGTTGGTCCTGAGGAACAAACATAGGTACTCGAACTGGTAGCAATTCTCTTGCTTCTGCCTTCCCTGTACAGGGGTGACAGGCCTGTGCCACCATGCCCTGTTGGTCCCCATTTTCACGTGGACCTTGACACTCTTGCTGTTTGGGCTGGTGAGTGTCCGGTGCCATCATGTGCTCTGTGGGTAATTTCTAATGGCCCCTGGCCTACAGGCGTCAGGTGTCATTGACAATTCCTCTCCACCGCCCTCATGATCTGTTTTCTTTTCTTTTTTTTTTTCTTTAAAAGATTTATTCTGGGGGCTGGAGAGATGGCTCAATGATTAAGAGCACTGTCTGCTCTTCCAGAGGTCCTGAGTTAAATTCCTGGCAACCACATGGTGGCTCCAAACCATCTGTAAAGAGATCTGGCACCCTCCTCTGGCGTGTGGGTATAAATGGAGGCAGAAAGTTGTATACATAATAAATCTTTAAAAAAAAATTTATTCTGTATACAGTGTCCTGCCTGCATGTACACCTGCAGGCCAGAGAGGGCACCAGATCTAATTACAGATGGTTGTGAGTCACCATGTGGTGGCTGGGGATTGAACTCAGGACCTTTGGAAGAGCAGCCAATGCTCTTAACCACTGAGCCATTTCTCCAGCCCCTCATCTGTTTTTTTTTTTTTTATTATTATATATATGGTGTTCTGCCTGCATGTGTGCATGCAGGCCAGAAGAGGGCACCAGGTTTTGTTACGGATGGTTGTGGACCACCTTGTGGTTGCTGGGAATTGAACTCAGGACCTCTGGAAGAACAGTCAGTGCTCTTAACCACTGAGCCATCTCTCCAACCCCCTCATCTGGTTTTCAAACCAGGAAATTGAACCTTGGCAGCAAGTTCTATTCACTCCTTATTCTAATTGCCTTGATTGAGCCTACAATGGAAGGAGCTGACTTACAAAAGTTGTCCTGATACTCATGCCCCACCCCCAATAATAGTAAAATAACGAGGAAAGAAGGGAGGGATGGAAGGCAGGAGATGGGGCTTCATGTCACCAAGCATGCCCCCTCTTAGTCTCGAGCCCATGGATTACTCATGAGTTTAATTTTTTTTCCCAGAGGAAAAGTGATCATCCAGTGCCGCAGCGATTCCACTCCAGGGGCACCCCACCGCCACCTCCAAGTGCAACCCAGGACCTCAAAACAACACTGACAGCAGCTGAGGAGGAGTCCCCTGGGAGCCCTGAGCAGCTGACAGCTGTCTAAACTGGGAGGGGGGAGGGGAGGGAGAGAGAGAGAGAGAGAGAGAGAGAGAGAGAGAGAGAGAGAGAGAGAGAAAGGTTGTGTTAGCCTTGAGTCAAGCTGGTAGCAAAGGAGGAGAGAGAGAGAGAGAGAAAGATTGTGTTAGCCTCGAGTCAAGCTGGTAGCAAAGGAGGTTGGGTACCAGCTTTATCTACAGAACTGTCCCGGAAAGTTCTGGTCCGGGGGGGCAGGGCCTCTGCTGAGTCACCTTAGGCTCTGGTGGAAACACCAACCATTTCTTTTCCCCTGGCATTTTGAAATTGTGCAGCTATGGGGCAGGGGATGCGGCTCAGTTGGTAGAGTCCTAGTCCTGGGTTCCACCCCCATAACTGTGGTGATGCTCACCTATCACACCAGCAAGGCAGAGGCTGGAAGATCCCGAGTTCAAGGTCATCCTTAGCAAGTAATGAGGTTGGGGATAGCCTGGACTATGTAAGACCCTGTCACAACCACCGTGATCATAACAACAATAAATACTAAAACCATGGTAAAATACACAGAAAGCTTACCATCTTAACCATTTTAAAAGTTTTGGTTTTTTAAAGATTTATTTCGATGCTATATATGAATGAGCCTTGCCTGCATGTATGTAAAGTGCATTATGGGTGTGTTTGGTTACTGAGGAGGCCGGAAGACGGCGCCGGCTCCCCTGGAACTTCAAACAGAGGGTTATAACTACCTTGCAGGAGCTAGGAATGGATTTTTCTTTTCTTTTCTCCTTCCTTCCTTCCTTCCTTCCTTCCTTCCTTTCTTTCTTCCTTTTTTTCTTTCTTTCTCTCTTTCTTAAGAGATAGGGTCTCACGTCACCCAGATGAACTCTCTAAACTCTGAGGATGACCCTGAGCTTCTGATCCTCCTGTGTCTCAGATCATCTAAGTACAGGATTACAAGCATGGCCTTTGAAGTTTCAGGCTGTGCTGAGGACAGAATCCAGGGCCTCTTGTGTGTTAAGCGAGCTCTCTACCAACTGAGTGGAGTCTCCATTAGGAAAAGAAATTTGGGGGCATTAAACACATCTCCAAAAATTTATTTTTTGAGACAGGGTCTGGTTATATAAGCCAGGCTGGTCTTGAACTCATGACCCTTCTGTTACCAGGCACCACTAAACTTGGCTCTACTACCCTTTACACCTTGGCAACCCCCATTGAGCAACTTCCCATCCTGTTCCTCTGTGACACTGCCTCTGAAGGAATCACAGCCCCGGCCCTCTTGGCCTGGCCCGTGCTTCTGGGGTCCTGCGCTGGGGCACGTCACACTGAAGCTCCACCCCCACTCCACCTCTCAACTGGGGGTGGGGGGTGAAGGGCTGTGCTCAGGTGAAGGCTGCTCTTAGCTGCCGCTGGGTGCCTCCATGCTTCGCTGCTGTGAAGGTGGGCATCAAGGCCTCTAGTTTTCAACTCTTTTGGGGACCAAAAAGCTCAGTCTTAGGGGAATGCCCAGTTTAAGTGTTTGAGGAACCTCTACCCTGTGCTTCCTGCCCAGAGGACCTCACATCCCTCGCAGCTCAGTGTTCACATCAACACTTGTTTTGTGTTGGGACAGGGTCTCACTCAGCCATGGCTGTCCTTGAACTCCTGAGCCTCCTTCAGCCCTGTGACACCACACCTGCCTCTTTCATGCGAGTTTTAAATTTAGGGTGCTTGACCCCCTGCACCTCCTCCTTCTCTCCTCCTCTCCCGGCCTCTTTTTTTTTTTTTCCCCTTTCCTGGTTTCATTTTTTCAAGACAGGGTTTCTCTGTGTAGCCCTGGCTATCCTGGAATTCACTCTGTAGACCAGGGTGGCCTCGAACTGACAGAGATCTACCTGCCCCAGTCTCCTGAGTGTTAGGATTAAATTGTGTGCCTCCATTGCCTGGCTTCTCCCACCTCCTTTTTTCTTTTTTTGGCAGGGTCTCACGCTGAAAGGTCTAGTGATCTTCATGCCCCTGCCTCCCAAGGGATGGGACCACAAGGGATGGGACCACAGCTTGTCATTCCTCTGCCGGCTTTTCTCTTCTTTTTCAAGGTTGAAGAGGCCGCATGGTATCCCTTGACATTCCACATGCCCTTGGGGATGGCTTTTCTATTTCTGAAAAAGGAAAAGAAAAGAAAAAAGTTACTGGGACTTGGGTAGGACAGCAGGGTCTCAGGTCAGCCCGGGAAGCTGTTCCTGGGGCTTCCGGGTGCACTCATCTCTCTCTCTTTCTGAGTTGGGAGTTAATATCTCCACTTTCATGATCTCACTCTGTAGTCCAGGCTAGCCACAAATTCATGGCACACCTCCTGTCTGACATACTTTCACTTCTAACACCCCCATTCCTTTTGTTGAGGGGTTGTGGTGCCAGACACGAGCCCATGCGTTCTCTGTCACCATAGCCCTGAGAGAATCCCGACACACAGCTGGGGGAGGTTGATCAGGACTCACCCCAGACTCCTGGCTGCACTATTCCTAGGGCACTGACCACATGGTAGACCCTCCCAGCAGTGTGTGACAGTGGACATGGGTGCCATCTGTTTTGGAATATTTGTTTAACTATGTAAAGCTGTGTTGCATTTGTTTAATCATATAAAGACATGTTGCTGTTTTACCTTGCCTGCCTAAGGCACCTGATTGGTCTAATAAAAAGCTGAAATGGCAAGTTGGTGGTGGTGGCGCACGCCTTTAATCCCAGAACTCAGGAGGCAGAGACAGGCGGATCTCTGTGAGTTTGAGGTCAGCCTGGTGAACAGATCAAGTTCCAGGACAGGCTCCAAACTACACAGAGAAACTCTGTCTCAACTGCCCCCCCCCCAAAAAAGTCTGAATGGCCAATAGCGAGGGAGGAGGTATGGGTGGCACTTCCAGGCAGGATAGTAAGTAGGAGGAGGAATTTAGGCTTGAGGGAAGAAAGAAAAAGAGATGCCAAGGAAAGGCCAGGGGCCAGACAGACAGACATGGAGGAAGCAGGGAAGCAGGACCTACAGAATGAAAGAAAGGTAAAAAGTCCTGAGGCAAAGTGTAGTTGATTAGAAACAGGTTAACTTAAGTTAAAAGTGGGACAAGCCTAATCTAAGGCCAGGCATTCATAACTACAAAGTCTGTTTCTTTATTTGGGAGCTGGTTGGTGGCCCAAGGAAAATTCCCAACTACAGCATCTTCCCTGGGGAAGGGACAGTCTACGGCAGCCTGTCCTCCTCTGTAAACTAGTGGCTATGATGCTTGGCTTAGCTTAGTCTCGTTTGTTGTTGTTTTTGGAGAGAGAGGTTCTCTGTATTGCCCTGGCTGTCTTGGAACGCCTCTATAGATCAGACCAGGCTGGTCTTGAACTCACAGACATCCTCCTGCCAAGTATTGGGATTAAAGGGGTGCACCACCACCACTGCCAGATCCTCATTCTTGAATGGTGTGTGCACACATGAGTTTATCAAGAGGCTAATTCCTTTTTTAATTTTGCTTCCCCCACACTCGAATATAAACATGATAGCAGGTGCTAGAGCAGCCACTTTGGACCATGAGATGGAAATTTCCAATTGCACACAAGACAGAAAGAGCGTGGGTCCCTGAAAGCAAAAGTCCACTGCATTCTAGGTCATTTTCCTCTGCCTACTGAACAGGAGCGGAGGCTCCGCCCCTCCCCGCTGCAGACTACTGCAGTTTAGCTGCAGTTTGGGCGCGCGCTGGGTGCGGGGGTGGGGGCAGGCGGCAAAGCCCTCACGCAGAAGAAATTCACGGTTACAGAGAAGTAGTTCTCAGGTGTCTGCCCTATTAGCTTGCTGTGTGTCCTTGACTAACCTCCTGCTCTCTCTGGGCCCTACTTTCCTTAGCTGTCAGTTTCTGAAACAGTGTAATCTAATAATTTTAAGGGTGGCTTTTACTCTTTGAGATTCTGTTTCTAGCCTGTGAACAAAGATGCAAAGATGCAGCTGCAGCTTTGTTTGAGGTGCAACATCTTGAGACTGCCTGGGAGGTAAAGTCCCCCTCCCCCAAACACACACACTACAGACGTCCGGGCGTTTTTGCGCTGGGGCTTTCTGGTCTGACTGTGGCCAGGGAATTCTGGCGACACCTGCTGGCGGATTTCGGGACTTCAACTTGCGTGGGTTGTTAAGGGGCTTTTCAAACCCAGCTTTGGTTCCTTAGGGGCAACTGAGGACAGAGCCTGGGAGTCAAGATTAAAATCACGGATCTAAGATCGAATTCCAGCCTCCGCTCCGGGCGCGCAAGAGCGAACCTATCTTAGCCTACTTCCTATGAACATAGGAACGGTGCGGGGGAGGGGGAGGTGAATTCCCCGGGGACACACCTGTGCTATGGCCTGCAAGAAAGTATTCGTTCATTGATACTTTAATTGGGACAATAACCAAGCACCTAGGACTGGAGCATCTTACCAAGGTGCTAAGCACACAGGCTTGGGTTCTGTCCCCTAGAGAATAAACCAATGAATGTTCCCAGGGGGATGCTGGAGCTGGGTGACAAATTATCAACACGGCACAATCTAGAGCAGTGATTCTCAATCTTCTTAATGCTGTGACCCTTTAGTACCGTTCCACATGTTGTGGTGACCTCCAGCCATAAAACTGTTTTGTTCCTACTTCATAAATGTAATGTTGCTACTGTTAATGTAATTATCTCTGCTTTCCCATGGTCTTGGGTGACTTCCAAAGTGGCCACAACAGACAGGTTGGGAGACGCTGACCTAGAATCACCTGAGAATGCTTGTGAGGGATGTCTTGATTGAATGATTGATGTAAAAGTCCTAGCCACTGTGGGTGGCACCATTCCCTGGGCTTGGCAATGTAGAGAGGGCCTAGCCGCTCATTGCTCCCTGCTGCCAGTGGACATGATGCCCAGCTGTTTCCAGCTCCCGTGCCCCTGTGACGTCTCCAGATGATGGACTGGAACCTGGGATTGTGAGCTGCGTAAACCCTTTCTTCCTTAAACTAATTTTGTCAGGGAACTGAGGAGTCAGCCTCCCTGGTAGGCCTCCGGATAGGGAGAGGGACCACGGGCATGGAATAAAGGTGGTGAGCTCCCAAGATGGCCGGCCTCTTTCTCAGCTTCCTGACTTGAGACAAAAACCGTGGGTTTCCAAAACATGGCAGGACAAAAAGAATGGCAGATGTTTTATGAGCTAGGTTCTCGGGAGGATGAGAGGGGATGGGTGCCCTAAGGACAGCAAGACCTTGTCAAAAAATAAAATGAGGGGCTGGAAAGACGGCTCAGAGGTTAAGAGACCTGACTGCTGTTCCAGAGGTCCTGAGTTCAATTCCCAGCAACCACATGATGGCTCACACCCATCTATAATGAGATCTGGTGCCCAGAACACTATTACATAATAAATAAATTTTTAAAAAAAGAAAAAAAAATGAAAGAAGAAAAAGAAAGAGTAACTGTTCCAGGCACAGGACAAGAGAGAGGCAACAGCGACAGGCAGGCCATACCTGCACCTTAGAGGACATTGCTGGGGCCAGGGGTGCCATCCAAATGAGCGGAAGACCGAGAAGCCTTGGGCTGTATTTTTTCGCGAAGCTCTCTTCTCAGCAAAGCTACTGAGGTGTTTGGAGGGAAGGTGCTGACCCGGCACTGATGCCGTAACAGCTCAGAGAAAATATTAAAGTGCCTGTGTGAAGCTAAACACCATAGGATATCACACAGCAACTATGTAACTCTGTCTCTAAATCTCAAACTGTTTCATAATTAAAACATCTAAAAGGTGAATGGGTCCATCCCCAGAAGCTCATTACCTGGTGTACTAATGCACACCTGCAGTCCCAGCACCTGGCAGTGAAGGCAGGTGCATCAGAAGGTCAAGGTCATCTTCAGCTACATAGTGAGTTTGAGGCCAGCCTGAGCTACACAAGACCTTGTGGCCAGGCCTGCAATCCCAGCTATAGGGTAAACTGAGGTAGTAAGAATGGAAGTTCACTCACAGAAGAGAAAGTGGGAAGTACATTTGAATGCATTGGCACAGGAGACCACTTCCTAAATATAACCCCAGCAGCACAGACACTGAGGGAAACAATTAATAAATGGGACCTCCTGAAACTGAAAAGCTTCTGTAAAGCAAAGGACATGGTCAACAAGACAAAACGACAGCCTACAGAATGGGAAAAGATCTTCACCAACTCCACATCGGATAGAGGGCTGATCTCCAAAATATATAAAGAACAGGAAATTGGTCATCAAAAGAACAAATAATCCTGGGCTGGGGAGATGGCTCAGAGGCTAAGAGCACTGGCTGCTCTTCCAGAGGTCCCGAGTTCAATTCCCAGCAACCACATGGTGGCTCACAACCATCTATGATGAAAAATGGTGCCCTCTTCTGGTGTGCAGGCATACATGTAGGCAGAATGCTATATACATAATAAATACATTAAAAAAGAACAAATAATCCAATAAAAAATGGGGTACAGACCTAAAAAGAGAACTCTCAAGGGAGGAATCTAAAATGGCTGAAAGACACTTAAGGAAATGCTCAACATCCTTAGTCATCAGAAAAATGCAAATCAAAATAACTCTGAGAGTCCATCTTACACCTGTAAGAATGGCTTAGATAAAAAACACTGATGACAACTTATGCTGCAGAGGATGTGGGGAAAAGGAACACTTCTGCACTGCTGGTGGGAGTGCAAACTGCTTTGAATATCAGTATGGAAATTTCTCAGAAAATTAGAAAACAACCTATCTCAAGACCCAGCAATACCACTTTTGGGTATATACCTAAAGGATGCTCAATCATACCACAAGGACATGTGCTCAACTATGTTTATAGCAGCTTTGTTTGTCATAGCCAGAACCTGGAAACAACTTAAATGCCCCTCTACTGAAGAATGGATAAAGAAAATGTGGTACATTTACACAATGGAGTACTACACAGCAGAAAAAAAATGACATCTTGAAATTTGTGGGCAAATGGATGGATCTAGAAAACATCATATGAGTTAGGTAACCCAGGCCCAGAAATACAAACATCATATGTACTCACTCATAAGAGGCTTTTAGACATGAAGCAAAGAAAAACCAGCTTACAATTCACAACCCCAGAGATCCTAGACAACAAAGAGGACATAAGAGAGACATACACAGATCTAATCGACATGGGAAGTAGAAAAAGACAAGATCTCCTGAGTAAATTGGGAGCATGGGGACCATGGGAGAGGGTAGAAAGGGAGGGAAGAGGAAGGGAAGGTAGTGGAGAAAAATATATAGTTCAATAAAAACAGTTTTTTAAAAATGGGAGTTCAGGGGCTGGAGAGATGGCTCAGAGGTTAAGAGCATTGCCTGCTCTTCCAAAGATCCTGAGTTCATTTCCCGGCAACCACATGGTGGCTCACTACCATCTGTAATGGGGTCTGGTGCCCTCTTGTGGCCTGCAGGCATACACACAGACAGAATATTGTATACATAATAAATAAATATTAAAAAAATAAAATAAAAATGGGAGTTCAAAGACAGCTTGGGCAGAGAGTTGGCTCAGCAGTTAAAGAGAGCTTGCTGTTTTTGCAGAGGATTAGGGTTTGATTCCCAGTGCTTACATGTTGGCTCACAACCATCCATAACTCCAGTTCTAGGGTATACAACACCTTTTTCTGAATTGTGTTTTGTTTTTAGAGACAGGGTTTCTCTGTGTAGCTTTGGAGCCTGTCCTGGAACTCACTCTGTAGACCAGGCTGGCCTCAAACTCACAGAGATCCACCTGCACCCGCCTCCCAAGTGCTGGGATTAAGGCATGCACCACCACCACCACTCGGCCTCTTCTGAACTTTTTAGGGACCAGATATGCACGTGTTATACACACATGCAGACAAAACACCCCCTCACATACAATACATAAATCTAAAAATAAAAATTTAAAAAGCGTTAGGGCTGAGCAACTTGACCCGAATATCCAAAACCCATATGATGGAAGGAGAGAACTGACTCTCATAAGTTGTCCTCTGACCTTTACCTGTCCCCACCGAACGCCTGCATCTCCTACACAAATAAATAAGTGCAACTTTTAGAAGTTTTTAAAAAAGCGACTTGGAGGGGGTCCTAAGTTCTATCTCCAAAACCAAGATATCGGGGTGGGTGGGAGATGAGGGACGGAGGGTCAGTACACGCCCATTCCCTTGCAGGATGCTTGCCCATGCAGACGGTGTGCACACAGATGCCCAGCTGGGTGGGCGCGGGCTCCCTGGGGCGGAGCAGAGTAGGTGCACCTGGTGAGCATCCTTAGGGTCATCTATTGGGTGTGAGCGGATGTCAGGCGACAGCGGGCGGAAGCGCCCTCTTGCGGCAGCTCTGTGCACTGCACTTGACGGCGCACTTAGTGGCCCATCACTGCCGCTGAACCCTATACATAAGTGGAGGCACAGAGATTCGGCTGACCTCGAGGGACCGCACAGAAGAGGGAAGGGTTAGTTTGCCTTGGCTAACCAGGGACAGGAAAGGGTGACGGGGGTGGGGATGGGGGACAGGCAAATGTTGGTGGCAGGCTTTCTTACCCCTCCTGTTGTGGTCTGTATTTGAAGTGTCCTCCCGATGTTGAAGGCTTGGCCCGGAGTGAGGGCTGGGGTGAGGGAGCAGTGCTACTGAGAGAGTTGGACATCACTAGGGGCTAATCTGTGAGGTTCAAGCTGGGCTCTTAGGCTGTTAGGGAAGTGGGCACTGAGGGCGTGCCCTCTCCTCTCTCTGCCTCTGCCTTATTTACCATTTCTCTGTGGGCCTTTCTGCCGTGATGTTTCAGCCTGGCAGCAGTAGAGGTGCTGACTGGGGACAAGGTCTCTGGAACTGTCAGCCATAGCGATCCCCTCCTGCCTCTGCCTCTGCCTCCTGAGTACCGGAATTAAGTGTGTGCACCACCGCTGCCTGGCTAAAGATTCATTCATTCATGGTTTTTTGAGACAGGGTTTCTCTGTGTAGCCCTGTTCTGGAACTCACTGAGAACTTCCTGCCTCTACCTTCTAAGTGCTTGGATTAAAGACGTCTGCCACCACCACCCAGCTAGAGATTTCTTTCTTAAAATTTGATTTTTTGTATATGTATAGATGTTTTTGCCTTCATGTTATGTCAGTATACTACATGGCATGCAGTACTTGAAGAGGCCAGAAGAGGGCGTCGGGCCACCTGGAACTACAGTTATAGTGAGCCACCATTGCCAGGTCCTCTAAAGAGCAGCTAGTTCTCTTAGCCTCTGAGACTGTCTCTCCAGCCTCTCTGGGGCTGTCTCTCTTTATTGTTGAGTCTCACGTAGCACAGGCTGGCCCTGAACTCCTGGTCTTCCCACCTTTACCTCCCGTGTGCTGCGATTACAGGTGTGCAGCACCTTGGGAGTCAGGCTCTCTCCTCCCAATGAGTTTCAGGGGCTGGATCGTGGCTCTAGGCTGCAGTCTACCTGCTGGGTCATGCAGTCACTGACATGAAGGTCACAAGGGTGGAGGTCTTTTGCTTCAAACTCATCCTGGCGTGAGGGCTGGACGAAGGCTGTAACCTCTGTCCTGGTGCCGCCCTTGGATATAAGTCTAGGAAGATAGGTTCCATTTCTACACTACCTGCAAAACCTGTTTCCATGTCAGAAGCATGTTCTGGGAGGCACAAAGGACCACATGAGGGGGACACTAGGTGTGCCCATGTGGACCGTGTACTAAGGTGACATGGAAAACCATGTGGCGAGACCACAGGGGGAGGAAAACACTGACTGGGGGCAACTGAGGACAGAAGGGCTGCGGTCACAGACACACTACCCAGCCAGCCAACAGCCATGTGGGTCACCCTAGCTGAGGGTCACACTCAGGGGTGAGGAAGCCACCTGGTAGATGTCCCAGTGGGCACCCATGTTCTTAAATACATAGGAACCTAGAAAGGCAAATGATTTGGGTTTCTATGGCGCCCCTCCCTCACAATGCCTCACTCTGTAGCCCAGGCTGGTCCCAACTTCATGTAGCTGAGGCAGGCACTCTCTTCTGCTCAGTCTCCCGAGTGCTAGGTTTATAGGCAATGAGCCAGGCTAAAATAGAGTTTAAGCCTGTGGATTTTGGGGTACACTGCATGGCCCTACCCATGCCCCCACTTTCTCATGTCTCTCATTCTAAGTAGGAACTTCCACCCTCCCTCAAAACACAGCAGAGTTCCACCCACAGTGTTTTTTCTTCAGTTAACAAGTGACCGTAGAGGGGCCCGGACAGATGGCTCAGTGGTTAAGAGCACTGGCTGCTTTTCCGGAAGACTCAGGTTCAATTCCCAGCACCCATGTGAGGGCTCACAACCATCCCTAGCTCCAGCTCCAGGGGATTTGACACCCCCTCTGGCCTCTGCAGACTGCAGGCACACATGCAGGCAAAACACCCACACACATTAAAAACAAAACAGAACAAATCAATAGATTGTAGAGATGACTGCCACTCGGTACAATGGTCACCAGCCACACGGCAGGACGTAAATATTGGAATTCAAGCCAGGTGTGGTGGCGCACGCTTGTCATCCCGGTGGAGGCAAGGGGGATCAGGTTGGCCTGGGCTACACGAGTCTGTCTCAAAAACAAAGCCACTAAACAAACACACATGCAGTAAAAATCTGACTTCAACGGCATCAACCAGGCCCCAGGGGCTTGGGAGCCACATATGGCTGATCTGACACAGGGAGAGGTTGTCCCAGCATACCAGAAAGTTCTGTTGGACAGCATTGTCCCGTTCCTCCCCCACAAAGCCACCTCATCCCTTTACATTCTCTGTAGGGACAACACCCGTGTGACGTCATAGGCACTGGTGCATGGCCACCTCTCTCTGTCTTTGTAAATGAACTGGTATTTATTTCTAGGTCAGCAAAATGTCTTCTTCTTCTTCTTTTTTTTTTTTTTTTTGGTTTTTCGAGACAGGGTTTTTCTGTAGCTTTGGTGCCCATCCCAAAACTAGCTCTTGTAGACCAGGCTGGCTTCGAACTCCCAGAGATCCGCCTGCCTCTGCCTCCCGAGTGCTGGGATTAAAGGCGTGCGTCACCACCGCCCGGCTTCTCTGTGGTTTTGGAGCCTGTCCTGGAACTAGCTCTTGTAGACCAGGCTGGTCTTGAACTCACAGAGATCCGCCTGCCTCTGCCTCCCAAGTGCTGGGATTAAAGGCGTGCGCCACCACCACCCGGCCTTCTTCTTTTTTTTTTTAAAGTCAGGGTCTCACTGTGTAGTCCAGGTTGGCCTTGGACTCAGATCCACCTGCCTCTGCCTTAGGAGTGCTGGTTTTAAAAGTGCGCACTACTGTGCGCCCAAACCTTGAACTCTTGATCCTTTTGCCTCTGACTCCTGGGTGCAGGATCACAGGCCTGCGTCACCATGCCTGGTGCTTCTGGAGTTACTCAATGAGGTCGTTTTCCTCTCATCCTTTCTGATTCCTTTGTTCAGGAGGCCACACAGACTTGCTACGGCATAGACATCCGAAGTCAGTCATCCTCCAGAGTCAGGGCTTTAGACGAAAAGACGCTCGTCATTATAGGGATGCTGACGTTTGAGGGTGCGGCTGTGGGCTCTACACAGGATCTCAGAAGACCCTGAGCAAGCGAGAGGCAGTCTGGACTACGTGCACAAGATGGCGTCCTCACTGTCATTGCTGACTGCCGAATCCAGGGGAGGGATGCACATATTCTGTCTCTCACGTCTTCTCTTTTGACCAGAGTCTCAGTACAAAGCTAAGAATGACCTGGAAAAGAGCAAACCTCCCGGCTCAGCCTTCCAAGGGCTGTGATTACAATTCATAGCCACAGAGAGGAACAAGAAAAGCCGAGAGCCAGACAAAGCAGCTCGACCTTTATGGAGTCATTCACCAGACCTGCTGTGGTTCAGACCCCAGATGCACAGTGCCCCATTCCCCATTAGCCACATCTCAATGGTCTCATCTTCAGTAGGTCCTGAAGGTGACCTCCTCCCCCCAGGTGCACCCTCACCTCCTGCCTGGTGGATGTCTTTCCCTCACTGACCTGTAGCACAGGTCACGCCCCACAGGGAGCCAGAGGGGTCCATCACAGGTTCTGTTCCATCTCCTGGTCCCCATGACAGCCAGTCTCTATGACGATGGCCGGGAAAGCTGTGATGTGGCCTCACACAGCTCTGCAGAGGCAGGGCCATTGCTTGGCCGTTTTTCTGCTTGCTAGAGACCCGTACTATCTGGTACAGACTTCTGTACTTATGTCACCCACCCACTGTACCCTATGACATTCAGGTCCCCAGCACTGATCCCCATTCCCACAGTGTCTTCCCAGAGTCTGACACGATGATTTTATCCACGCATTGTGTGTCTCTAGGATTTGAACCATAGTTAAAAAGTTTGGTGAGCAAACTACACGAAGGCTGAGTGCCTTTTTCCCATCTCTTGAACATCTGTACTTCTCTTAGTGGTGCGCTCATATCCTGTGAGTGTGTTATATACCCACAGCACCAGCCTCGCGATAGCAAATCACTGCACCCAGATGGACCCAAAAGATAAGTCGCTCCTACAGTTCCAGGACTTGCCACGTGGTGGCAGCGGACACACAGGCAAGTTTCACAGAGGGCGGTTATGCGAGGCTGCCAAGCTGGTATTGAGGACTGCAGAGCGACACACACGACTGAGGCCTCAGAGAGGAGAACTGGTGGTTTCTTTCTTTGCTTGTTTTTCTTGGTTGGGAGTGAAACCCAGGCCCTGGTACGTGTGGGGAGAGTGTTCTAACCTAGCGAGGCTCAGATGTGGGGCAGGGGCACCGGCCAGCACCAGCTTTGTGCTGGTCATGAGTGAGCCCAGTTTCTGTACCTCTGCTGTGTGATGTCTTCATGGCTGCCACCATCAAGGCCTGCGTGGGGCTGTATGGAGGTGTGAGTCACCTGTCGGAGAGGGCCAAAGGGGCCCAGATATAGGACATTCCGCATCCCCATGCTATATGCCAGGGCCACAATAATGGCCAGAGAACCATTGTAACGAGGGTACCCATAGGAACAGAAGGGGTTCCCTGACCTCTTTCACTAGAGACCTACCTGCTATCCCACCTGTACTGAGTCACAGCTGCTGCCTGCAGGCTGGGGGAGGGGGTCTCAGCTTCAGTCTTCCCTCCTGCAGATACCTAAGAGTCTGGGGGCAGCAGAGGGCATGTAGCCCACGCTGGAAATGCCCATTGCCTTGGCAACCACCATGGCCACAGTTACCACACCAGTTCAGGGCTCCAGGTTTAAAAGAACCATGGTGTGACATTTGCTTTTCTGTGTTAGGAATGAATTCACTTTAAGAGTCAGCTGGGTCTCAGAGCTAAGGCCTGTCATCCCAGCTGCTCTGGAGGGTGAAGAAAAAGGATCAAGTTCAAGGCCAGTCTGGGCAACTTATCAAGACCCTGTCTCAGAAGGAAAAGTAAAACGAGGGCTGGGTGTAGCTCACTGGTAGAGCGTGTGCAAGACCCAAGCTTCCAACTCCAGCACTGTGACAAGAACATAACATAAACTCCCAAGCACACCACGATGGTGTCAGGCTAGCCCATTTCTATGTTGATTTGGCCACATTGGGGACCTCTGTAGCCCAGGTTCCTCCAAACATGAGGGTGGGACAGGGAGAGGGGAGGAGCTGGCCCTGGATGGGGAAGGCCAGCTATGCCACCTGCTCAGCCTGGTGGGGCCTCAGGGCCCTGGGGAAGGGCTGGCAGCGATGGTGAGGCGGAGGCACCACCTGCTGAGCCAGGAACCTGGGGAAACAAGGGCACGCTCCTCAGGCCTCCCTGGGAGACACTTAGGTCGGCATTGGGTGGTGAGCTCCAGCAGGGAGGCTGCTGAGAGGCCAGCTGGCCCAATCTGGAGGCCAGCGAGCCAAGCTCTTTGATGAGGTGGCCTCTGGGGCCTGAATCACCCTTGAGTCCCTGTGTGACCCGAGTCACCTTTCTCTAGACCTCAGTTTACTGGTAGGACTTTACCCCAAGGGGAGACTTTCTCCACCACTGCTTTCCCACTACGACCTTGAGCCAGCACCTCGCTTGGCTGAGCCTGTGTCCCTTACCTGTAAAGCAGAGAGCAGGGCCCACCTGCAATGAGCAGGAAGAGGAAATGAGTGTAAAACATGGCGGTGCAGAGGGTGGAGGACCGGCTAAGGACACATAGCAGATGCCCGCATTACTGTATTAGCCTCCCCAGGGCTTGCTGCATCTCCCCAGAACCCAGAAATGCTGGGCAGGAAGCTAAGGCTCGGAAAGGGGAGCCAGTTTGCCCGAGGCCACACCCAGCTGAAACAGTGGGCAAAAAGAGAGAAGTTGGGTCAGCGAGACTGGCTTGGCGGGGTCTAAGGTACTTACTCCCAAGCCCGAAGACCTTAGTCCCCTTCCCAGGATCCACATGATGGAAGGAGAGCCCTGACTGCCACAAGCTCTCACCTTCACGTGCAAGTTGTGACACACGTATACAGCAAATAAATGTAATTAAAAAAAAAAAAAGTCCCTGGAGGGGTTGATGTGGGGAGGAGGCAGCAGGGACAGACGGAGGAGTGGCCAAGTGAGATGGGCTTTCAGGACAGAGGTATGGGGGGGCTTCCTGAAATAGGGCTGAGAGACAGTGCTCAGGGGGAACAGGAAGTGTGCTCCTCTACTGGTCAGTGGAGACATGGCGGGCTCAGGACCTCCACTCTGCCAAGGCCAGCCCTCCTGAAGGCCAGGCTGCGGGAAACTGAGGGAAAGTGGCTGAGAGGCTGGGAGAAACTGTCACCAATGGTGGATAAGGGAGAACCCTTCAGGGGAGCCTCGGTGTCCCAATTCACAGCCAGGCCTGGCTGGGTGGCCCTGGGGATGTCACCACGCCTCTCTGGGCCCTGATCCCTTCCTGGCCCAGAGGCTGCTGGGAAGGCAGGGAAGGCCAGAAAGCCGCAGGCAGGGCAAGTGTCTTATCCCTTCCCTCCCTCCCCCCAACCCCCAAGGGCATAGGGAGATGTCATTTCTCCAGCTCTTGGGGGCGGAGGTCACCCCAGCTCAGCAGATAACGCTGAAGATTGAGCAACGCCCCGTCAGCCTGCTGAGGCCAGGGCTGGGGTCAATGGGTCGGGGGTCAGCCCAAGGCAGGTTGGCAGCTCCTGCCTGAGTGGCCCGGCTGGGAGTGGCAGAAGGGTAGCCCCACGAGCTGCCCTGGGCTGCTTTGAAAGGCTCCCACCAAAGCTGGTGGTCGAAGCCTGGGGACAGTTCGAATGCACAGAGGGCTGCTTCCCCAGCCTGCAGGGTGAGCGCTGGCTTCTCATGGTTGGAGTTGGGGCTAGTTCCCACCCCAACCACCTGAGAAGCCTGCAGCCTCTGCGCAGGGCTGCGCACAGGTCTTCAAAATGCAACCGTGTCCCTGGTACTCTATTCGGGGGTCCATTTCTCTCTGACACCGGGACTGCTTTTAACAATATCAACAGCTTCCACGGAGGCAGCGCAGAGAGGCGAAGTGACTCACCCACAGACACACAGTGTGGCAGAACCCCCACCCCTGCCACCTTCGCGGAGAAGCGCGGGGAGTGGCGTAGGCAGTTGCGGAGGGCGGGCCAGGCATAGGGAGGAGGATTTGGATCTGGGGGCAGCAGGCAGGCAGCAGGGGGGGGGGCGTGCACCCGGTGGTGGGCTGTGCTTCCCAGGAATCGGGGGCCGGGAGAGGTGGGCAGCACCTGGGTGGGTGGGGTGGACATGTACCGGGAGGAAGACTGCTCCCTGGGAGTTGGGGGCCGGGGACAGCGGGCAGGATTCGGGGCTTGGGGTCTTGCACCGGTTGGAACGCTCTGCTTCCCAGAAGTCGGGGGGCCCGGGACAGCGAACCGGCGCGGGGACTAGCCACCGCGTCCTCCAGCAGAGGGCGGGCGGCGGCGGCGCTCCTCAGAGTTGCCGAGGGGCGGGAAGGGGGCGGGCCGGCGTCTCCCGCGTCCGTGGCGATCGCGGGGCTGGCGGGGCGCCCGGGACACCGCTCAGTGTCTCTGCGAGCAGACCCCCGCCGCGCCCCGCTCCCCGCCGCGCCCTCTCGCGCTCCCGCGGCCAGGCAATGACGCGCACCGGCCGGGCGGCGGGAGGGGCCGGGGCGGCCCCGGCGTGACGCAGCCTTGTTGCCAGGCGCCGCCTTATAAACCTCCCTCTCGGCCGCCGCCGAGCCGAGTCCGAGCCGCGCACGGGACCGGGACGCAGCGGAGCCCGCGGGCCCCGCGTTCATGCACCGCCTGCTGGCCTGGGACGCAGCATGCCTCCCGCCGCCGCCCGCCGCCTTTAGACCCATGGAAGTGGCCAACTTCTACTACGAGCCCGACTGCCTGGCCTACGGGGCCAAGGCGGCCCGCGCCGCGCCGCGCGCCCCCGCCGCCGAGCCGGCCATCGGCGAGCACGAGCGCGCCATCGACTTCAGCCCCTACCTGGAGCCGCTCGCGCCCGCCGCGGACTTCGCCGCGCCCGCGCCCGCGCACCACGACTTCCTTTCCGACCTCTTCGCCGACGACTACGGCACCAAGCCGGCCAAGAAGCCGGCCGACTACAGTTACGTGAGCCTCGGGCGCGCGGGCGCCAAGGCCGCGCCGCCCGCCTGCTTCCCGCCGCCGCCTCCCGCCGCGCTCAAGGCGGAGCCGGGCTTCGAACCCGCGGACTGTAAGCGCGCGGACGACGCGCCCGCCATGGCGGCCGGGTTCCCGTTCGCCCTGCGCGCCTACCTGGGCTACCAGGCGACGCCGAGCGGCAGCAGCGGCAGCCTGTCCACGTCGTCGTCGTCCAGCCCGCCCGGCACGCCAAGCCCCGCCGACGCCAAGGCCGCGCCCGCCGCCTGCTTCGCGGGGCCGCCGGCCGCGCCCGCCAAGGCCAAGGCCAAGAAGGCTGTGGACAAGCTTAGCGACGAGTACAAGATGCGGCGCGAGCGCAACAACATCGCGGTGCGCAAGAGCCGCGACAAGGCCAAGATGCGCAACCTGGAGACGCAGCACAAGGTGCTGGAGCTGACGGCCGAGAACGAGCGGCTGCAGAAGAAGGTGGAGCAGCTGTCGCGAGAGCTCAGCACCCTGCGGAACTTGTTCAAGCAGCTGCCCGAGCCGCTGCTGGCCTCGGCGGGTCACTGCTAGCGCGCCGGGGGGTGCCGTGGGGGGCGCCGCTGCGGCCACCGTGGGCTCCGTGCGCCCTGCCCCGCGCGCGCCTGCCCCGCGCGCACCGAGGGCCCCGTGCGTGCTCCGCGCGCACCTGCACCTGCACCGAGGGGACACCGTGGGCACCGCGCGCACGCACCTGCACCGCGCACCCGGTTTCAGGACTTGATGCAATCCGGATCAAACGTGGCTGAGCGCGTGTGGACACGGGACTGACGCAACACACGTGTAACTGTCAGCCGGGCCCTGAGTAATCACTTAAAGATGTTCCTGCGGGGTTGTTGCTGTTGATGTTTTTGGTTTTTTCGTTTTTGTTTTTTCTTTTTGGTCTTATTATTTTTTTGTATTATAAAAAAGTTCTATTTCTATGAGAAAAGAGGCGTATGTATATTTTGAGAACCTTTTCCGTTTCGAGCATTAAAGTGAAGACATTTTAATAAACTTTTTTGGAGAATGTTTAAAAGCCTTTTGGGGGCAGTAGTTGGCTTTTGAAAAAAATTTTTTCTTCCCTTCTGACTTTGGATTTATGCGAGATTTTGTTTTTGTGTTTCTGGTGTGTAGGGGGCTGCGGTTATTTTTGGGTTGTGTGTGGTGGTGGGTGGGGGTGTCGCATCTGGGTTTTTCTCTTCCCCTGGCAGATGGGGTGCCAGCCCTTCCCCCCCAGGAGAAGGAGCAGAGTGCTGGGTCAGGAAATCAGGGTGACTCAGCACCCATGGGTGCTGGGGACCTTGCTAGAAACGCTGCTTGGGACGGGGTCGGTTCTGGGTGTCAGGCTTGTGTTGGGGACCAGGCAGGCAGTGACTCTGTAGAAAGGGCTGGTCCAGACAGCCCCAGTCTGGGCAGGTGCTTTGGTAAGTACGGTGTACAAAGTACTGTGTGTGTGGTGGGGGGGAGGGGAGCCTGCATGTCTGTTTGGTTTGTATGTCCCCATGGAACTGGAAGAGAGGGTGAAGGGGACAGTTCCTACTCTGTGTTCCCTTCCAACCCAGATGGGACATGGAGCCTCCCTGGCCTGGCTCAAGTTGGCTGGGCCAGGACTTGAACTCAGATCCACCGCTCAGATTCGCCGGAGCAGCACCAACTTCCACAGCCGGCCTGCATTAGTGGAAGTTTGAGAGTCCAAGGAGTAGTGGATATGCCGTGTCCCGCCGTGCCTGGCACGCCAGAACTCTTACATAAGCATTTGTTCTTGTTATTATTTTTGATGGGAGGCTCCTGGCATTTGGCTGTGTGAGCGTGGAGCGCCTGCCCAGGGCTAGCGTCCTGCAAGCCCTGGATCTGCCTGTATCTCCTACAAGCCTCATGGAAGGTGGGCACTCCTGTGCCCCTTGCTTTATGGATGTGGATGACTGTGGTTGTTAGATCCCTATGAGCACCCTGCCATGAGGAATTCTGGGTAGTGAGTAACGGCAGTTTGCCAGAGGCCTAGAGGAGTCTGGGGTCTTGGGAGTGACCAGTGACACTGTGGCTTGAGAATAGGGAATGCTTTTTCTTGTCCTTCTCTGGGAACCTGGAGTATTGGGACTGGTGACCTGTGGCCTTCCACTGTCACAGGGCTGACGGTGAGGCTTTCTCTATCCCTCTAATCAAGGTGGCTGGAGGCCTATGCAGACCCTCAGACACTAGGCTTCCAGTCAGCTGCCTTCTAGGCTTATATAGACAGACACTTGACCTGGTGGGCCCTTGAGCCAAGGTCAGTGCAGCCCATGGCCCAGTGTCCTGGTGGCTTCTATCCACGCCAGGGGCTGTTGGTCAGCTCCATTGCTTCAGGATTTAACCACTTAGACCCAAAGCCTGGGCTGAACTAGGAGGTCGGGGAGGCTCTACCTTTTCAGGAATGGAAAACTTTAACATACCTATGCAGACAGCCTGGCCTGGCATTCATTTCTTAGCATAAGTAACTTCTGTGACTTGAAGTCACAGAAGTGACACTCTCATTCAAGGTAGAGGGGTGCTGCCTGCTGTCTCCAAGGTTGGTTTATGGTCCCTTTCCCTACCCCAGTCCCTTTGCCCTTAATGGAAGGCTTATTTCTCGGCCCCAAGATCAGGTACCCAACCCCAAGTGGCAGCACAGACTAGAATGCCCCTGGGAAGGGGGCGTGCCCCAAGGCCCATCTGATGTCTCCCAGATTGGGAAAAGCAGTAAGCGGGTCAAAACTTTGCTATATGTGTGGCCCAGTGTAAGAGCACAGTGGACAGGAGATGTCACTGATGAGGTCACATATCAGACCATCAGGCCGCCAGGGGTCAGGGATTGCCCAGAAGGAGGGACAAACTGGACCAAAAGTCTAGGGACAGGACAGCAAGACAGGGAGAGAGCAGCGGCTTGAAGGATAATTACGGTGGGGGAGGACGGCTCACAGAATTGGAGTGTCTCTCCAGACCCTTGTCATCAGTGGGCTACTGGGTCTTCCTGCTGCCAGGGCTGGTCAGCCATATTGCCCACAGCCCCGTGGAGTGGTGGTGGTCACTGTTGAGGCTTGCCTGAAGGTGAGGCGACCAGAGCCCTCCCCGCGCCTGCTCAGGATGGGGGCGTTCACAAAATGTACTCTCATTGTCTAATGCATCCAACCCACAACCTGGTGTCTTTACCCAGGAGAGAAGTGGGTGACAGAAAGGGAAGGGGAGGCGTGGGTACCGGCCCAGCGTGGAGGTCCTGCTCACTGATGTGATCAGCTCAGCCTTGGCTGGAGCTTCAGCTACAGGATTCTTCTGCCTGGTGAAGAGGCTCCGAGAGGGGAAGTGACTTGTCTAAGTTTGCACAGCTGGGAAGGGTAAGAGTTAGCGTGGGGGCTGGAGTTGGGGGGACTGTCTCTTCCAGCCATCTGAGGAATGTTCCCCTCCCTCCATATCCGGTTCTGACTTGTTTGCTCCTCTCTTAGATATTTATTTGCCCTGTTACTTTTCATGTATGTGACAGTCATTTATTGAGCACCAGCTGTATGCCAGCTCCCATTGCGGGTGCTGGAGTTGGGTGGTTACAAAGAAGGAGGTGACAATTAACACGCAGAGAAGGACACTTAAATACTCAGCCACTGGGACAAGATAATGACAGGTGGGAACAAAGACTCGGAAGGAAGAAAAGTGGGGCAGGAAAGGGTGGGGAGGGGGTGTCTGTCCTGGGCTAGCCTGAGCTAAGCAGGGAGCCCAGGATACCATGTGCTTCATTTATCCTCCATCTCCCATGAGACCAGTTCCCACCCACAGGGAAAGCCAGACACAGGCAGAGTCAAAGTCAGAGTCACTGTCCCCGGAGCTGCTGAAGTGAAGATCTGACTCCTCGCGTGAGCACAAAGGCGGCCACCCGCCCTACTGTGACCTTAGACCTTCTCTCTCCCTCCCTCACACTATTCCTGACATGCAGACCCCAGTGGTGTCCCACCGACCACTCTTTCTTTGGGGTTCAGATGTTGTTGCCTTTGTAACAGGGCTTGTTTGGGGCAGTGAAGCTCCTAGGCTGGGCACAGCAGGGCAGGCTGGGATGGGCCAAGAGCTGGTAACCGAGCCCTTCTTGTGTCCTCTGAGGCAGAAACCAGGAGCCCTATTTCGTGATGTGTGGGGACTCAAGGCTCTTCACAGGATCCACAGGAATATTCTTAAAGAGCAGTGAAGCCCTTTTTTTTTCTTTTTTAAATCCAAGATTATGGGGTAATTTAGAGGCCCAGGATTTGAATGGGATTTAAACCAAGTCAGGAGTCTTGGTAAGTGGAGGGTACCTTTGCTGTCGATAAAAGATGAGAAGTGTGTACGTGTTAGAAACCACCTGCAAGGTTCCGTGCCAGAGGATCAGCGTTGAGGGAGCTGCATTTGAACCCAGGGCAATTGGCAGGTTCAGACCCTACTGGCCTGGCCCTGCCATGAGGCTGACAAGGAGTATGCACAGCCTCTAAGGGCTAAGATGTGCAAACAGGACCTGTAATCCTGAGCTTTGTCTCCTGCTGGATGGAGACATCAAGCAAGACATTTGGCCTCTCTGTGCTTGGCCTTCACCGCGGACAAAGAGCTCATCTGGTCAGCCAGTGTCAAGCAAACAGACGCTCGCTGCGGGCCCCAAGGGAGGGGAGTTATAAGCTAACAGAAACAGAATGTTGCGCGACGCCTGGTGGGCTGGCACACGCCTGTTACCCCAACACTAGGGAGGTGGAGGCAAGAAGGTCGGGAGTTCAAGTTTATCCTTGGCTACATAAGAAGTTTGAGGCTAGCCTGGGTTACATAAGAAGTTTGAGGCTAGCCCAGGCTACATAAGACCCTGTCTCAAGCTCCTCAACCCTCCAAAGGAAGCGGTAACAAACTGGTTCAGACAGTGGTAACAGCCTTGAGCAAACAAGCCTGAGAAGCGGTTGAAGGCACCTGAGGAGGGATCTCAGGGGGAGGTCAGCAGGTGCAAAGGCCCTGAGGCTAGAGGGGTGACAGCCGGTGAGGCCTAGAACTGCAGAGGAGAAGGGAGGGTGGTGGGTTCTTTCCGCAGGGCCTCTGAGGCCAGGGTGAGGCCGACAGGGACTGAGGATGACTAGGTGGGTGTCCCTGCCAGAGCCTGGCACCCACAAAGTCCTTGATAAATCTGTTGACGAATGAAACAGGCCCCTTGGCCCTGGGGGCTAGGCAAAGGGCAGTGGGTGAAGGAGCAGAGTGCCTGCCTGCCTGACCCAGGAGACCTGAGGGATTCAAGCCTGTGACCCAGGGCCTGGAGCCATTTGAGCTGCGCCTTGTGCCAGGCAGGAAGAGGGGCCAGGCTGGCCAGGAGGGACTGGAGGAACAAAGGGTGGGAGGAGAGAGAGAGAGAGAGAGAGAGAGAGAGAGAGAGAGAGAGAGAGAGAGAGAGAGAGAGGTGTTCTCTGGTAAGCAGTGGCTGTGGGACAGAGGGCAGAGACAAACAAGGCTGCAAGGCTGCAGAGGGAAGCCAGGCCTCCTGTTGTCTCAAGACTGGGGGACAGGCAGGAGACTGGACTTCCAAGAGGCATTTTGATTTTATTTAATTTCCAGAGAATTACTAATGTGGAGTACTAATAAAAGGAAGTCAGAAGCACCCACGGTTTTAATACCCAGAAACAAACCTGTTAAATATTGCTGTGTGGCCTTAGGTATGTTACTTTGCCTCTCTGTGCCTCCGATTCATAGCTTATTAAGTGGGATAATAATGACCTAGCTTCATAAGGATAAGGATGCAGTGAAGGCTGAGTTGGTTCACATACTATGTTTAACACGATCCCATCCTGGTACAGGGTGGAGGTTAGCCGTTGTCCTTGTATGGTGCCACGGAATCCACTGTGTTCTGGATGTGAATTGGGCAAGCAGTTCTCTTCCCTGGCTGTGACAAGAAGATAGCAACATTCTTGGGAGTGTTCTGGAAAGGTTTGACAGGTTAGTTCATGCAGAGACCTCTAGAATTTTCTTCCACGGGTTTCCATCCCATCCTCCTTCGTGGTAGCTACAGTTGCCAGTTCAATGTACACACCTCCCCTTCTTCCTCAGCAGAGGGCTGCCCCATTTCTGGGAACAGCCGCCTTATGGAGAGACTCCATTTCCCCAGCTTCCCTTGCAGCTAGAAATGAATGACCCGTGAGCCACGCAGGAACTGTAGAAGGGAGCTGCTGGACGTCTCTTCAGGACTCAGCTGCAAGGCACATGTCCTTGATTTCCACGTTCTGCCTGGCATTCAGACGTAAAGGTTAAAGCGGCAAAGGCCATCTTGAACCCGGAGCTGACCCTTCAAACCCCAAAGACAAAGGTGTCTGAGTCCCGGCGGTGACGGAGGAGCCACATGGATCCTGGCTGGTCTTGCTCTGTGCTTGTTTACATGGAGAAAAGCACTGTTCATTGAGACCTTTGTCATTTGGTTTCCTGTTACTGGCAGCTGAATTCATTTCTGATACATTTGCCCAAATGGCACAGAGCTGACTGGGTCTCTTTGTCACCTGTGTTTCTTAGTGGTGGCCCTACGGCTTCCTTGTCTGGGCTGATCTGCTGCCACCATTGCCCTGAGTGCAGAAAAGGTCTCTGTTAGATCAGGTGAAAGGGTTGATTAATGCATTTGAATTACAGAAGTCATGTGTGAAGGCGCCTGGTGGCTCCAGGTGACTCTGGAGTCTCAGTGTGCTTCAGGTAAGGCTTGACCTGGGCCCTTGGTCTGGGGAGAAACCTCCCCACTGGCTTCAGTAGGCTTCAGACCCTGCTTTTTCTCCTGAGTCCAGAAAGGGGGTCCTGAGTGTCAGAGAGGCCCAGGCCCTGTTGTGGGGAATAGAACATGTTATCAACTGCGTAGGGCCCAGATGTCACCCAGAATGACCTCTCTGCTCCAAGCCCCAGCCACCAGCACCTGCTGCCTGGAGATGCCAGTCTACCAGGGCTGGAAGGCACCTTCGCCAGCCGCCAGGGCCAGCCCCGCTGAGATCGCTGCAAGGCGAGTCAGGAGGCCAGGGAGCTGGCCGGGTAGGTTATTATTTTTATGGCTGTCACCAGATCCCTGGCCCAGCCTTGCAACCGTGGCAGGGACAGAGGCAGCCAGGGAGGAGGAAGACTCCTCAGAGGCTTGGTAGCCAGGGGAGGGGCTGTGGAGGAGAGAGCACTGGGGCGGGTCAGGGCCTGCTGGGCCCCAGCCTCTCCTGCTCCATGGGGTGGCTGACTGATGAACAGAAGCAACATTTCTGGCCTTCGTCCCTGACCCCAGGTATATGCCTGAGGTGGTCACAGACTGTTTCAAGAACTACACTGAGTCTCTTTTGAGTTCCCTTACACCTACTCCAAGGCCATTTTCCCTTGTTTTGTAGCCTCATCCGGTCTGGCCCATGTGGCTATCTCCTGTTGTGTGCCCTCTTCCTAATGTCCACACCTGCAAAGGTATCTACCTTCTTTCCCAGGCTGCAGCCCCGAAGAGTCCCTCGCCACACCTAGGTTATCAGTACTCCGATTTTGTGGTTGAGACAGTGTGTGACGTAGCCTAGGCTGGCCTTGAAATTCTCATCCCCCGCACCTCTCCTTCTTGAGTGCTGGGATTACAGACCTGCACTATGCCAGGTTTCAGGAGATGCCAGAGATCGAACCCCAGACCTCGAGCATACTAGATGAGCACACTTTACCCACTGAGCCATATCCCCAGCCTCAATACCTTGATATCTGATAGCAAGAACTGGCTCACTTGGTTCTGTGAATTGTGTTCCAAGAATCCTATACAGTGGTCCCAGGTCCAGCCTGCCGTTTCCCCAGGTGGCAGCGTGTGACTCACTAGTGCCTTTTATTGCTGAGTGGTGCAAATACGTGGTTGCTCCCTAATTTAATGTCTTGGGGACACATGGGTTCCTGTCTGTGCTCTTTCGAGGTGGCTGAGGTGAACTCTTTGCAGACAGCTCTTTAAGCGGTTCAGAGTGTGGCCTTCAGGGTCACATCCTTGGGAGACAGGGAATGACGGCTGTGTTTGAATTTCTGCTCGTGGTAACAACACCACGAGTGAGTGTGTGTGTGTGCATTAAAAAAAAAACACTTTCCTTTTGAAAAAGACGTAAGATTTATAGGAAAACGACAAACTCTAAATGATATACTCTGTCTGAACGGAGAATGAATCTCTGAGTTGTCATCAATCCTTCACGATTTGCTTATTTTTAAACTGTTTTTTTGTTTGTTTGTTTTGTCTTGTTTTCGACACAGTCTCCCTATGTAGCTCTGGCTGCCCTGGCACTCACTGTGTAGATCAGGCTAGACGTGGTGGCCTCATCTCCTCACTGACCTGTGCCTCAGCACGCCTGTGTAGCTGCGGCAGGTCGTGGGACTCGGGAAGGCTGTTTGTGGCTCATACTGTCACAGGTGGTCCCCTCAGCGGCCCCGCAGGTCCATCTTGCATGTGACCCAGGCTCTGAGTCTCTGCAGGACCCGAGGGCTGAGCTCGGCTCTGTCCCAGTGCAGACGGTCACATTCTGGTCACCTGATCAGAGCACGTCCTGCAGGGCTTCACTTTCGGTTTTGGTTTAGGATTTTTGAGACCCGCCTGCCCTAGACAAACAGCCCTGGCTGGCCTCAAACTCACAGTCAGTTCCCAGCTTCTGTCTCCTGAGCTCTGAACTCACCGGCAGCCACCATAGGGGGTCAGGGAGTCAGATTTGTAATGTAGCATCTCTTTCTTTGTACTTAATAGAGTTTTGAGGGGACGAACTTTGAAACAATGTAAATATCTTGCATGACCTCTGACTTTCAAGTGTTCATTTGCTTACTTAGTAAATAACCTTTTTGTTACATTTGTTTCTATGTATTATTTATTTATATGTGTGTGGAGGTCAGAGGGCAACTTGTAGGAGCTGCTTCTTCCCTCCATGTGTGTCCAGATGATCGACTCAGGTCATCAGACTTGACAGCAAGCACATTTACCCACTGACTCATCTTGCTGGCCTGTTCTTGCTTATCTGTCTATTGACGGGCTGTTGTTCATGTTTGTGTGAGTGTGTATGCCTGTGGTGCGCGCATTCACCTGGAGTGTGTGTGCACGTGCACCTGTGGAGGCTGCAGGTGACAGTCAGCTGCCTTCCTCGGTCGCTCTGCCTTGATAGGCGCTTTCACGGAACCTGGAGCTCAGGATTGGGTCTGGCCGCTGGGCCTGGGGTCTGCCTGTTCTCACCTCCGCAGCACTGGGATTGCAAGCTCACCATCACACGTGGCTTTATGTGGGTGCTGGAGCTCTGAACACAGGCCCTTAAGGTTGCAAGGCAAGCACCTCACTCACTGAGCCATCCACCAGCCCCTTATTCATTTTTATCACTATGGAGTCATGGCTTCTTTATTCTCAGTGGGAAGGGGGCTCAAATCACCACCACCACCACCACCGTCATCATCATCATCTTAATTTATTAATATGCTAAACTTGTCTGGGATCCTGGAGCCTGGGCCCCTACCCCTCATGTTCAGAGGACAGGGCTCAGGCTGCTCCCAGAGTCCTTCACTCTAAGCTCCCAAAGGCTGGGGTTCTCAGAGCTCTCAGAAGCCTTGGGCCCGAGACGAAACCCTTCCTCAAGTCCTAGGTGGGCTGTACATTAGAACTGGCTCTTTTTCTCTTTGCTCACTGGGTCCAGGTGAAAAGGGGGATCCAGCAATGCTGGGGCCTGTCTGCCAACTTTTTATGTCTGGTATGTGTTGGGGTGCCGCGGCCTCCACACAATGGCGTTTGGAACTGGGTCACTTCCTTTTCTGGACTTCCTATGGGCAAAAAGTGTATAGTACCAGTCTCTTACCGTCATATACTGGACAACACTGGCTTCTCCCTCCAGCAGGTTCTTGAATGCCTGGTGATCCTCCTGCCTCAGCATCCTTAGCACTGAGATTTCAGGGGCAAGCAACCACTCTTTGATTTCTTTTTTTTGGTTTTTCAAGACAGGGTTTCTCTGTGGCTTTGGAGCCTGTCCTGGAACTAGTTCTGTAGACCAGGCTGGTCTCGAACTCACAGAGATCCACCTGCCTCTGCCTCTCGAGTGCTGGGATTAAAGGCGTGCGCCACCATCGCCCAGCTTCTTTGATTTCTTTTTGAGATAGTATCTCCCCATGCATGTAACTTGCTATCCTCCTGCCTCAGCCACTGAGGTGCTGGGCTAACAGCTATGCATCACCATGATAGGCTCCCTGATCAAAGTTGCCAGTTCTTACTTGGAGACAAAACTACTTTTTTTTTTTTTTTTTTTTTTTTTGGTTTTTCGAGACAGGGTTTCTCTGTGGGTTTGGAGCCTGTCCTGGAACTAGCTCTTGTAGACCAGGCTGGTCTCGAACTCACAGAGGTCCGCCTGCCTCTGCCTCCCGAGTGCTGGGATTAAAGGCGTGCACCACCACCGCCTGGCTCCAAAACTACTTTTGGTTGAAAAAAATCTCTGGTGCAGAGGGAGATTGAGTGTCCCTCAGTGGTATGTGAGAAGCAGCTGCCTTCTCTAGCCTCTATCCCTGTCATTCAGTTAGGAGGTCAGGCGGAGACAGCACTGGCCTGCCTGAAACCACGTGGGATGAATTCCAAACTCCTTGTATCCCTGGCTCTTCCTGAGGTTGGCTGGAAATTCTGGGATATGGCTGGGGACAGGGGACAAGTCAGACACAGGGAGAGAACATTGCAAAATCAGGTTGGGCTGTCTCATTTAATCCTTGAAATCACTCCGTGGGGTGGGATACTTTGTTGTCCTCATTCTCCAGCTAGGGGACAAATTACAGGTGTGTGCTACCTCACAGGACACTTAGGGACCCGGTGTCACCGCAGCTGTTACAGTGCAGAGGCACAGAGCCTAACCCTCAGGGAATATGGGGTGAACTCCAATCAGGGAACGCCCCACGGAACAGCTGGCTGGCATCCTCATTCATGCCGAGGTCATGAGAATTGAGGGGACACCAAGGAAGGAACTGTTTCAGACTGTGAGATCCCCACTCCCCAAACATGACTGAAGGGATTTATGTCACCCCAGACCAGACAACCAGACAGATGTCACAAACCCGTATGGGGACAATCGTGATGTTGAGATGAACTCAACTGTGTGTGTGAGCACACATGTATGAGTGTATGAGAGTGTACATATGTGAGTGTGTGTGTGATGTGATGAAGGTCAGAAGACATTGGATGGAGAGCGATGTCATACTTACAACTCATTCTCCAATAATTCAGCTAAAAGAAAAAATTCAGATAGAAGGACAGTGACTTAGCTGGGTCTGGTGGCATCTGGATTACAGGCACTCATGAGGCTGAGGCAGGAGGATGGCAGGCTCCAGGCCAATCTGGGCTACGCGAAGATTTGAGAGTCTGTCTCAAAATGAAAGAAAAACGACAAAGAAAGAGGGGTCAAAGTGTAGGGAAGCTGTGGGAGGAACGGCCCGAGGAGACGGCCTGGAGCCTCACGATTCTTCCCATTTTTCTGCATGGTCAAAATGATACCCTGATAACGCCTGACCTCCAGTGCACCCAGGAGAAAGAAGACACTCGCCTGCAAAAGACCTGTGAGCTTCTCACGCAGTTACAGCTCTCGTAGCCTCAACCCCATACCGAGGAACAGCCTAGATGCCTTCAGTCAGTGAAAGATGACCAACCTGTGCACCCATGGGCCGATGACAGCAAAATCACAGCTGAGCTTCAGATCTGAGCTTGTGGCTGGTGACACGAAAGGCCACTCTCTGTAAGTCCCTCTGATTCAAATTTGACGGGCAGTCACCAGGGAGGTCCCAGTCATTCTGGCAGTTCCCTCTGCAGGCAGGGGAGTTAGAAAGCCTCCTGGACAGCTGAAAGGTCTCTGGATCTTACCTAGGAGAAGGTCCTTCAGATACATCAGAACCCACCTGTAGAATTGTACGTAACCATCCGGACCTCAGTTGCTAGGGTACTGGCTCACTGTGCACAAGGCCCTGAATTCCATTCCCTGTGCAAAAACTGGGCAAGGTGTGTACACCTGTCAACCCAGCACTTGGGAGGTGGAAGCAGGACCATCAGAGGTTGAAGGTCATCCTCGCCTACATAGTGAGTTTGAGGCCAGCATGAGCTACACGAGACACTATTTTGAAGACCAAAAGCCAAAATACAACAACAACAAAACCAAAAGAAATACTCATAATCTTAATGGAGTGTGGGGCTCCCGACCCACTCCCTATGCGCCGTGCCACACAGGTTAAACCTCAAGTCAAACACAGCCAACTACCTAGAGGAACTCCCTGCAGCAGAGGAGTGTGAGGTGGGTGGGGAGGTAGGAACAGGTCAAAGGGGACAACGAAAGCAAAGAGGACCACAGGCAGTCGTGTCTCCAGGGGAACGGGTGTCCTAGGTACCTGAGCTCAAGGAGAAAACTAAAAACAACCCAGGAGTTCACAGAATGAGTGTGCATTGTTGGAGGTCACACGGCAGATGGATGTCAGGACCTAATTTGAACCCCGAGTCTGAGGATACCAGTGTGTGCTCCCTCCCTGTGATTCTGACCTGGCCTCACTGGCCTGGCCTCACCGGCAGGAACTGCACCAGCACAATCTGGGAGGCTCCCTAGGGCCCGATGGAGATGGCGAAAGCAGTTTGGCAAAGAAGGTCCGGCCAGGAGCGGCAGCTCCAAGTGGGGAGGGGGGTCAGTGGGGCACAGGCCCCCAACGGAGCATCCCTCTCTCCCAGCCTTGGGCAGTTCCAGCCTCCGCCTACGTCCCATGGCCTTTGCCTTGCTTCCCAGGTCTGAGCGTGGGATCCCTAGGCCCCGGGATTGGGTACAAATCCAGTTTTGTCTGGCTCGGCAACATGTGCCCTGGGCCTGGGTTTCCAGCCCCCAAACCTGACCTCTTCACCTCAGCCTAACAGCATGGGGGTGTCAGAGAAGGGTGAAAACACTCCAGTGCCTGCACCCCTGATTCTCTCCTGATTGCCCAGGTGGGAAGGAGGAGCTCAAACCCCACCTGCCAGATTGGCAGAACAGAATGGAAAGTTCTAGAAAAGGAGCTTCCTGACTGCCTGGGGTCATAGAGGGTTCCTGGTGACCACAGTAGTGTTTGGGAAGGTTCTTAGCAATCTAAGGGGTAGAATAGGCTTCTGGGGGGCATACCCTAAGCTCTACAGGGCCCAGCTGCCAGGATGGTGGCAAAGGTCCCAGTCCTGCACCTCTGTAAATCCTGCAGGAATATCATGAGTTTGAGGCCAACCTGGCTTACAGAATAAGATCCTTGTTCAAAAAGCAAACCCAGGCCGGGCGGTGGTGGTGCACGCCTTTAATCCCAGCACTCAGGAGGCAGAGGCAGGTGGATCTCTGGGAGTTCGAGGCCAGCCTGGTCTACAAGAGCTAGTTCCAGGACGGGCACCAAAGCTACAGAGAAACCCTGTCTCGAAAAACAAAACAAAACAACAACAACAACAAAACAACAACAACAAAAAAGCAAACCCAGGCTGTCGAAAGGGCGCAGTGAGTGAAGGAGCTTGCCACCACCAAGCTGATTGCCTGAGTTCACTTTCCAGAGCCCACACAGTGGAAGGAAGGAGAGAATCAATTCCCACGAGTTGTCCTCTGACCTCTACACACACGCGTGGTGGCACGCACAGGCATACACTCACAGTCGGGCGGTGGTGGCACATGCCTTTAATCCCAGCACTTGGGAGGCAGAGGCAGGTGGATCTCTGTGAGTTTGAGGCCAGCCTGGTCTACAGAGTGAGTTCCAGGATAACCAGGGCTACACAGAGAAACCCTGTCTCGAAAAGCAAAACAAAAACAAACACACACAAGTAAATGTAATTTAAAAACAAAACAAATACAGGAAGACCAGGAAGACGAGGAAGAGGAGGAAGGGTTGACCCATGCAAGTCAACAACAGCCTGCTGCCACCATCTTGAAATTTATAATGGTTCTAGAAAGTTCTGCCTTTCCACGTGACTGGCCTCCACAGGGCTGTGTTCCTGCCAGGTCACCTGCACTTTCACCTAAATCATCTCCTTTGAGGTTCTGTGACAAGCTGAGGACAACAGTCCCGGCCACTCACCTTGCTGACCTGTGTCTTTCCCTGGGAAGGCCACTGTGGGCAGAGGTGAACCCTGGGCTCTGACCTTGCTGGAGAAATATGGGCAAAGAAGGAACTGGCCGGGCAGACTGTGTGGCTGGGAGTGTGAGGGTGCTCGATCCTTGCAAGGATCCTTGACTCCTGCCTGGCCTGTCTTATGCACTTATTATATTAGTTGTGTGTGTGCACGCATGTGCATGTGTGTGTGCACGCATAGCCACAGCTCAACATTGAGCATCATTTTCCAAGCACCAGCCGCTTTGTTTTTGAGGCAGTGTCTCTCACAGGTTCAAACTCAGCAAGGAGGTTAAGCTGGCTGGTCAGTGAGCCGCAGGAGTCCTCAGGTCTCCCTGCCCTCACAAGTGTGAGCCACCAAGGCCAGCTTTTTCACATGGGTTCTGGGGATGGGAGTCAGGTATGCGTGCTTGTACGACAAGTGATTTACCAGCTCTGCCCTCTCCCCAAGTCCCATTGTTATGATTATTGCCAGTGGTGGTGGGAGTGTGGTGCCTGAACCTAGGGCCGTGCGTGTGCCAGGCACCTACTCCAGCAGTGAGCTACCTCCCTAGCCCAGTTTTACTTCTTACTTTGAGACAGGGCCTCACTCAGTTGCCCAGGTTGGCCTGGGACCTGCTCTAAAGTTCAGACAAGCCTGAGGTTTTGATCCTCCTGTCTCAGCTTCTGGAGGAACTGGAATCAGGCCTGTACCATTGTAGCCAGCCACACTTTCTTATTGATTTATTTAGAGACAATTTCATCCCATAAGGCCAGGCTGATCTGGAACTCATGGCCCTGGTCTCTGCTTTTATCAATGAAAATGACTTCAGAAGCATCTATCAGTGTTTTCTTAAACTTTCCTGTGAGGCCAAGATCAATGTTGGACAGTCTTCACAGGCTGACCTTCCTCACACAACCCATGGGGGCTTGTGACTCCAGGGTTCAAACCTCTAGGTCCTTATGTATCTTTCATCTTTTTGCAAGGATATGTATTTTTTTTCACTAGTTTTGACCATGTGACCTCTTAGCAGCTGCAGGGGCAGCAAATGGAGAAGCTTGGAGTGTTTTTCCCGGTGAAGTGCACTCTGTAGGCATTCCCTGGATCCTCTCATGGTCCAACAACCACTCTCCTGACCCGTGGGCCACCCACTGGGGTGCCTGCTCTTGTGTTCAGTGTCTGTCTGGGCAACAGTTTTGGGGTTCATCTGCAGTGCTTGGATCCTCGTTTCCTACAGTGCCTTAGACACTTGCCACAGTCCGTGTGCACAGGTTGTTGTCCCGATGACTGTCAGCAGACACTGGGCCCTGCCCGCGGTTTGGTTATCGAATATGAAGCCACCACGCACATTCTTGAACGCTCATGCAGGCTCTGGCCTCTGCACTTTTGTACCTTGGGCAGCTAAGACAGGCATGGCTCTCACCGTGCCTGGCTCCAGTGGACACCATGAGGGTGCCAAGACACAAGCCAGCCCTAACAGTCAGCCTCCTTGACCTCAGGGACCCCGCGGGCTCTAACTGTGAGTTCTGATGTTTATGCTTCCCGAGGTACCTCATTTATTTATTTATTTATTTATTTATTTATTTATTTATTATTTTTTTTTGAGACAGGGTTTCCTTGTGTAACAGTCCTAGCTGTCTTGGAACTAGCTCTTATAGACCAGGCTGGCCTTGAACTCACAGGGATTCACCTGCCTCAGCCTCCCGGGTGCTGGGATTAAAGGCGTGCGCCACCACTACCTGGCAATTTTATTTTAATATTTACTTATTTCCTTTTTATGATTATAAATGTTTTGCCTGCATGAGTGTATGCGCACTGCATGCATGCCTGTTGGATCCCCTGGAACTAGAGTTACAGGTGGCTGTGAGCCACCGTGTGGGTGCTGGGACTTGAACCCAGATCCTCTGAAAGCGCAGCAAGCTCTCTTAGCCACTCTAGCACCCCCGAAGTGCTTCTTGACCTTTCAGTCTCACACCGGCCAGGTTCCCAGACGTCAGTCCTGCCTGTGAGTGGGGACACTAGGGTGTCACACGCTGGTGAATGAACTCCACCAAACCTCACTGAGTCCCTGTGGGGCCCACGGAAGGGGATGTCAATCAAATGGAATGCTCTCTCCTCGCTCTGTAACCCTGGCTGCCTGGGAACTCACTCTGCAGCCTAGGTTGGCCTCAGACTGGCCATGCCTTTGTCTCAGCCTCCCGAGTGCTGGGCTAGCACACGTACCACCATGCTGTTTCTGTGCTGGGGACGGAGCCCAGGCCTTCTTTCATGCTAGGCCAGCACTATATCAGCTGAGCCATGTCCCCAGCCTTACAGTTCTAATGTCTGCGTTTTGGGAACAGCAAGGAGGACATGTGCAGGAGAGGAGGGGCAGGTGTGGGGTGCATGTGTGGTAGTGGGGAAAGGAGGAGGTGCAGGTTGGGGTGCGTGTGTGGTAGTTGGGGAGAGAGGGGCATGTTGGGGTGCGTGTGTGGTAGTTGGGGAGAGAGGGGCAGGTTGGGGTGTGTGTGTGGTGTTGGGGATCTAAGCAGAGCAGAATGTGCTCCGACTGCTTCCTCCTGGAGTCTAAGGGATGAAGAGAGGACAAAGGAGAGACTTGGTCTCCAGTAATCCCCAGGAAGGCAGAGGATCTATGTAGGTGAGCAGAGGGTCTATGTAGGTGAGCAGAGGGCCTATGTAGGTGGGTAGAGGATCTATGTAGGTGAGCAGAGGATCTATGTAGGTGAGCAGAGGATCTATGTAGGTGAGCAGAGGATCTATGTAGGTGGGCAGAGGGACTCACTGGGTTTTCTGTAGGGAGGTGGTCTCCCTGGTTGAGGACTCTGTGTCCTCGTGAGTCCAGGCAGGGCTGGGAGACAACTTCTCTCAGGCTGTGGGCAGGTGAAAGGGAAGGAGCTGGTGAGGCAAGGGAAGGGGATGGTTCTAGTGGCAGGCAGGTCCCGACTGGCCTCCTGGGAGGGACGGGAAGTAGATAAGACCCCTGGGCACTCTCAGCACCTCTTATTCAGCATCTCAGGAGCTGGTTCCCAGTTATGTGGTCTATATCAGGGCTTTTCTCGCGACTTTGCGTATTTCCCATCTATTCTTTCCTGGTTTGATTATATGAACCCCCACTTTAACACACAAACAAGGAAAAGGAGGCTGCAGGAGGGCTGGGGCTCCAGCCATCTGCATTCCCAGAACCTTGCTAGTCATAGACCTAGCTCATTGGTCCCCAACCTACCCCATTCTAGTCCTCCCCTATTGACGGTTACTACCAGGCTCCTCCAGTTTTGGGGGCTTTTGTTCTGGGGGTGTCTGGAGCAGGCCCAGAGACCTGGAGTTTGGCAAGGCCACCCATTGTCCCTAGCTAAGACTTTATGGTACTTCCCTTGCTGTTTCTGTCCTGTTCAGCAGCCTTTAAGGTGTGGGGGTTTGCACTCGTGTGCATATATGTGTGTGCACGTATGTGTGCAGGAGGGTGAAGAATCACTGACACTTCCTGGACCAGAGAAGACTGACGTCAAGGGCTGGTGTGCCAGGAGGTTGAAGCTTCCAGCCAGGCAAGGTCTCTGGAGCCTCACAGTCCCTTGCAGGTGCAGAAAGAGTGGATTGTTTCTCTACCTGTGTGAGAAGCAGGCGATGCGTGGATGGTTCTGGAAGAACTCCCAGGACAGGAGGCCCAGTGGCCTCTGCGGAAGGAAGCTGGGGGCTGAAGAGGGAGGGAGCCTCTCTGAAGTCCTGTCCAAGGCCCGGGGTCATATTCTGCCTGCAATTAGCTGTGTGGCCCTACGCCAGTGGTTTGCCCTCTCTGAGCTTTGGTTTCCCCGCGCATAGATGGGGGCCCTTCAGGGAGGCTCAGCCTGACTGTTCCTGCTGAAGCCTGTGTTCCCAGGAGGCCCTATGCTACATCTCACCTTCCCGCAGCCTTGCAGTTCCAGGGTGATAGGTCGTAGGTCTAGGATGGGTTAACCAAGCCAGAGCTGAGCTGAAAGAATCAAGCAGGTCCATCTTGGCCAGGGGAATGCTGGAAAGAAGATACCTGTTCCTACCCTGTGCTGTTGGGGCTAGCCAAACTTCAGGCAGGAGATCAGGAGCCAAGAGGGCTGGGGGACAGAGACAGAGAGATGGGGAGAAAGACAGTGAGTTAGGGAGACGGCAGCTGGGCTGCGTAGGGTAGGGGTGGGTGCACACACTGGCAGGGTATATGGGACCCACACATCCACTGGGAATGGAATAGACACCCCTGTGTGGGGGCTCAGCTGCCATGGGCACGGTCCTCCAGCCTCCAGCCACTCCCTTTTTGTCTCTCAAGTCCTCCTGGGGCTATGGCTGCCTCTCCAGGGGGCCTCTCCGGAGGAGAGCTGGGAAGGCTCCTAGCACTGAGATAATCACAGCCTGGAATGTTCTCTAGGAGGTCTAGGTGGGGGTGAATGAGAAGTCTTGAATGCCCAGAGCCTTGTGGATCAGGGCAGGGCATACCCTGAGGTCCTAGAACCCTCACGGGCTGTTCCCACAGCCGTCAAGAGTGAGCTACCACAGCACACTTGACAGGTCTCAGTTCCCTCTTCTGTGGCTTCCCATGGCTTTTGTGTGGCCTCCAGCTCTGGCCTTCCTTCCTGTCCTCTGAGACTTGTTGCTTTTCTGACACTGGGACTTTCTGCACTGGCTTTGGACTCGTGGCTAGCCAGCAGGCCTTGAACTCATGGCAACCCTCCTGCCCGTGAGTACAGATGTGCGCCACCACAGCTGGCTTGACCTACGGCTTGCCATCTTGTGAACGTTCTGCATTTGGCGCACCGCAGGGCCTTTCCGCGGGCTGTGCCCTCTCTCGAGCTCTTCCTACAGCTCTCAGAGCTTGGCCTGTGCACCCTCCAGTCACAGCTCTAGTTCTTGACCAGGGGATCGGGGAGACCCTGGCCCCCTGGGCCGTGCAGGCTCTCTCCTCCCCAGAGCTCAGCACCCTCTCCTCTCTAGTGACTATTGACGGTTTCTGTTTAGCCCAGGCTAGCCTTGAACTAACTACACATCCGCGAATGACCTTGAATTCCTAATTCTCCTGCCTCCTCCTCCTCCCGAGTGCTGGAATCACAAGTGTGTACCACCATGCCTGGATGCTGGCTCTTTTTTTTTTTTAATTTCTGTTTTATTTTCATATTTTACTTTCTCACTTTATTTTTAATAATGAGATCTCATGTAGCCCAGCTTGTGCTTAAATGTCCTCCTGCCTCAGCCTCCTGAGGAGCTAGGGTTATAACTGTCTGTGACCCAGCTATGGCCAGAGCTTTACACGTGACTTGAGGTAACTGTGGCAGGGCCAAGGAGGGCTGGGGCCCTTCCTGGTCCACCACCCTCCACCTCCAGTTACATCTTGTGAAGTAGCGAGAAGAGTTTCTGGGGCAGTGGCTCAGTTGGTAGAGTGCCTGCCCAGCATCTAGGAAACGCAGGACTTGGTCCTCAGCACCCCATAAACCAGGTGTGGCGGTGCCCGCCTGTAATCCCAGCACTCAGGTGGAGGAGTGAGATCAGGATTTCAGGGTCATCCTTGGTTACATAATAGGTTCTGGGCCAGCCTGGGCTACACAAGACTGCCTGGAAAAAAAGTTTTTCTCTCTTGGGGCTGTGTGGAGTGGACCGCTCCCCAGGCTCATGGGCAGCCCTCAAAGCCTCAAGCCCTGCCGAGCTCCCGACACGCCGGTCTCCACCCCACCCTTTGCCGCAACAGGAGCCGCTCTGAGTGAATCACCCATGAGTCCTCTGGCCTCCAGCTGCTCTCCTGCTCCCACACCAACCCTCCTTCTATTCTCTGTGTGCTCCAGACAGCCTGACGAAACATGAACTAGATCATGACCCTCCTTTGCTCTACAGCCTCCCATGGCTCCCACTGCCTTCAGAGGAAGGATTTACACTTAAAACCGGCCGAGGCTGCAACATGAAGTGGACGACTCCTCCTCTCCCTCCTCACCTCTCCCTCCTCCTCTCCCTCCTCCTCCTCTCCCCCTCCTCCTCCCATTCCTCCTCTCTTCTTCCTCCTCCTCCTCTCCCTCCTCCTCCTCTTCCTCCTCTTCTCCCTTCCTCCTCCTCCTCCCATTCCTCCTCTCTTCTCCCTCCTCCTCTCTTTCCTCCTTCTCTCCCTCCTCCTCCTCCCCTTCCTCATCTTCTCCCTCCTCCCCCTCTCTCATTTCCCTCCCCTTCCCATCTTTCTTTCCTGCCCCCACCTCCCTTGTCTCCTCCCCATCTTGTTCCCTCTCTCTAGCTGAGGATGCCTTGGTTCTTCCAGTACGCCCGGCTCATGCTAGCCTCAGGGCCTTTGCATGGCTGCCTCCTCCACTGGGCGTGATTTTTCCTCTCCTCGTCTAGCTGGGGTCTCTGATTGGGAGACCCTCTAGTCACAGGCCCACCTGGACTTTTTCCTCTGACCCCTGGGCCCACCTCCACACTGCCATCTAGGCTGGTTGGTGTGGGCTCCATGTGGGGCCCCTTGCTGGAGAACTGCCCATGAGAACAGGAGCCTCCCTGTCTGGGAGCAGGGGCGGTCAGGGGCCAGGTGTTCATTCTCCGACATGCTCACAGCCAGAGAGCTCTGAGGGGTCCCAAAGCCCAGCTGCAGCTGAGGCCCTAACCTGCCAGGGCATTGTCTCTGCCTTCTCCCCAGTTCTCCCCAAAGCAGATCCTCAACGAACAAACTGCACTCCCCCCAGCCCTGCCTTAGGCTCTGCTTCTGGCAACCAGAACAGAGGCCTTCCTCCCGCTCCCCCGAGGGCTTCCCAGGTGTCCCCTGCTTTCTGATTAATCCCCATAGCCCTCTTTATGGATCCCCGCCCTTCACCCAACCTGGCAGAGATTACCTAGTGGAAGTGTGTTCCCCACCCTAGGGTGCTAGTAGGGATCCGGCTAACTGTGCTTCTGTTGTGAGCTCCCAGTGTACACTGCAAGGCTTGGCACGCCGTGGCTGTTCAATAAATGTTTGTTGAATAGTGAATAAAGAAACAGCTGGGTGAGTTGGAGATTGGGAGCTGGACACGGGCAAGGCCACCAGTTCTTCTCATCCACACCCAAACCCATTTCTTCATGGTGCCACAATAGCTGCCAAAGCACCTGCCATCTTCTCCACAGCAGCCAAGGTCAAGGCAGGAAAAGGTTCTCACATAGGAACTTGAGAGCGAAGAAGTCATTCCTAGGAGACCCCAGGGCCTCTGGGTAGAACTGTTCATCTGCCTGACCACCGGCACACTCTGTGTCCAGCCTTAGATTACCGCTGAAGGGTAAGGAGAGGGTCATGTGTAGCTTAGGCAAACAATCGAGGGTGTCCAAACCCACTCATTGAGAGGATCTAGCTGGCCCAATGCTGTGGAGCCCCCTGAACGGGGACATTTCCAGCGTCCCTGGAACTGAGGAATCTTGCTGCCCTATGTTCCTTGGGAGCCCTTGGTAGTGGGTGTGGGAGGGGAGTGGAGTCGTGGCAGGGGCATCAAGTAGATCCCTGGCCAAACGCCTTCATCCAGGAGATATTTAGAGAGCCAGGAGAAGAGCAGGCAGGCACTGGGAGGAGAGCACAGGGACCAGAGAGACAGCGGGGAGAGACAGAGATAGAGATGTGAGAGACATGAGGGCGGGGAGAGGAAAAAAGCTAAAAGGGAGAGGGGAAGAGGCAAAAGGCCTGGATGAGAACGGAGACTCGCCCAGACAGCCCACGCTGTCACCTGCCCTCCCCACAGCAATAACGGCCCTTCCACAGGACTGCCCTCAGACATTGCACTCTGGAGTGACCGTGGGCCCTGTGGCATCTGTGACTTGTCCAACAGGGGAACCACGACCTCAGAGAACACGAGAAGGCTGGTACTCAGGACATAGCAGGCTGTGGAGGGAGGGCTGGTGTGGCAGAGTATCAGGTATATGCTCCACTGGCTGGGAGGGGCTCCCGGTGTCCAGGGTACAGACTACAGCTCTGGGTACCACAAGAGCCACCTGCTCAATAACTACAGGTACTGGGACCTGTGTGTGCCCCAGATGGGGTGCTAGTCCCAGAGAGGAGGGCCACTTGAAAACCATTGTTGTTCTATTTTATAGAGGCAGAAATGGCTTTAGAGATATCTGTGGTCTCCTAGAGAGAGCTGGCCTGGAACAGGGTGGTCCGGAACCTTGCTACCCAAGAGTCTGGGCTGGCTGTGCATTTATGCCTTCTTGCTGAGTGCCTGCTTGCCTATGGTTGTTTGTTTGCTTTTGAGACAGGGTCTTATGCAACCAAGAATGGTCTTGAGCTCCTGCTCCTCCTGCTTCCACCTCTGAGTGCTGGGATGACAGGTGCGAGCCACCATACCCAGGACGTCACGAATGCTAGGTCAGCACTCTACCCGCTGAGCCACACCCCCAGTCCCTTGCCCACCTGTCTTCAGCATTGACACACAGATTAAATGAGATAACCTACAGCCAGAGCCCGGTGCAGCAAGTGCTCAACACACATTGACTGAGGCTTGGTCAAATGGAGAGGCTGAGACTTGAAGGCCGTGGTGCTGAGGTTGTGTGCTTCCCATGAAAGCTCAATCCTGATGGATGCTCAGAATTTTAGTCTCTATGGGTTTAAAGAGACACGTGTGGCCTGTCGTGGTGTCCTTCTGACCTCTTGTTGGCTGTGGTCACCCACTGGGCTAGTTGCGAAAGCCCTTTCTCTCTCCCCACTGTTGATAAAGCAAGGAACTCACTAGGCTTGTGCCATCCTGTGGCTAGTCCCTTGCCCCTTTCCCGCCTGGAGGCCTGGGCAGGGCCAGCTCCTCGTTTTCTCTCAAGGAGGCTCGATGGGTCGGGTAGGGGTTTTTGGGGGAGTGGGAGAGGAAGGCTGGGCGCCAGGTCCTCCACCATCTGCTGCCCTTGGCAATGGTGGCTCCTGCTTTCCAATGTCCAGGCAGGACTCTAGTGCCCTGTCCCAGCTCTCGCTCTGCTTGTATGAACTGAGCTTCCTCTCCCACCCCGTCCAGGGCAGCGGCCAGCCACTCAGGTCTCTGTTGCCACTTTCCACGTGCAGTCAGAGGGTCCCTCTCTGTGTAGAACCTTCTTGGACTCCTACCTCAGAGCAAGACCCCAGGACTTTTCAAAGGCTGCAGAGCCCTCGCCTGGATGGCCTACTGAACTTTGGCTTCTCCAGTGTTCTGCCACCTTGGCTCTTGGCTGCAACACACGGGGCTGATGGGACCTCAGGCCCTTTGCACCTGCTGCTGGTCTGTCCTCTCCACTCGCCCACAGGGCCGGCTTTGTCTCCAATCTCACCTGTGTCCTCTGTTCTGCGTCACCTGACCCTCCTGTCACTCTTCAATGGCTGCCATCATTTTATAAGCTATACTATCTGTTTAACGTCCCTGTCCCTCCCAGGAATGTCACCGTCCTCAGCACAGGGACTATGGTCTGATGTGTTCGCGCGCTCCGCAGCCTTCTTAGGACGCTGCAAGTCAGACATTAGGTGAATAGGAGATGGGGTGGGAGCTGTTGGTGGCCCTGTCACTGCAGCAGACATGTCCAGTGCAGCTTCTCTGACAGCTTGAGAATGGAACCCGAGACAGACGTCACCCTCCTTCAGGTTCAGTGGGCTACATCGCAGGTCAGGAACTCTCCCCTTGCCCATCTTCCCATTCTGGCTTGCTTTGTTTCTTTGTTTGGCCTCTTCTCCCTGAAGGGGCCAGCTAAGAACACCCTGTGGGGGTGGGTCAGTGACAGGTCTGCAAGGACGCCCCAAAGAGCAAGACAGTCCTGGTCTGCCAGGTCTGCAAAGTCAGAGGGAGAAGGAGGGAGCCACGTGGCTCGTGAGACGGCACACGGGCGCTAATGATACGGTGTTATAATGGGCACACGAAGTGCGCTAATCTGATATTCCAAGTGTTTTTTTTTTAACAATAGATATAATCAGTCCGTAGTTAGCTAAGCCACTCTCCACCTATCCGCACACTCCACCAAGATCTTTATCAGCCTCTTTAATTAAGAGCCCAGCGAAGCTAGGCAGCCCACAGCCCAGCTCCAGGGAGTCCTGCCCAGCAGGCCCTCCCTAAGCTGGGATAATAGCTACCCCCACATGGCTGGGCGAGGCCGTGATGCCTGCCCCATCCCAGCCTGTCCCAGGCTTTGAGGCCTGGGGAGTCAGCCGTACCTGCCATTCAGCAGGCAGCCCCTGGAAATGTGCTGGGTCTGGGGAGTGTGGCTTATGTTGTAAGTTTACTTGCTTGGGCCACGCTGACAATCAGGCTACGGTCTGGCTTCCCTGAAACAGTGGGAAGCTAAGAGACTGATGTCCTTAGATAGGTCAGGGTCATGTTCACCTAATGCCAGTTCATTGAAGATCCCTGCCTGGAGCCTGTAGGCCACAGAGTTCGAAGGCTCTACTCTCATGTGCAGATCTGAGATGTGTTTACAAGATGGGTCACGAGGCTCAGAAGAGCCAAGTGGATTCAGTGACTTCTCCTCAGGCTGGGAAGTAGGCACCGGGCCCGAGGGACCATGGTGACACACAGGCAGTCCCCTGCCACACAGCCAAGCTGGTGTCATTACAGCTGTGTGGCAGTGTTTGTTAATGACGATCCTTTCTGATCCCCTAGAGGTAGGGGAAGCAGGTCCCAAGGCGGAAGGGCTAGGGAGTGGGGGTGGAGAGTGGATTTGAGAAGACCAAGAGACTGGACTGCCATCTTGGAAGGAAGCTCAGCAATCTCATGGCACTGACCCTCAGGCTGGGTTACAGAAAGGAGGAAGTGGTGGTGTAGGGACGGGAGCTGGTAGAGAAGGCTCAGTGTCTTAGGCCACACAGAGCCTGTCCTGTTGAAACGAAGACGAATCCCGTAAATATCCTCCCACCCTGCCTGAACCCAGAACGTGGCGGTCCCAACGCTGAAATGCCAAGGCTGCCTACTCCAGGAAGAAGGCTTTGGCTCCACTAACTGGAAACAGAGATTTCATCATTATATTACTCCCCTACTCCATAGTGCCTCGCCTGGCTTGGAGGAAGAACTGCAGTCTGGACCCCCCCACACACCCCAAGGTTCTCAAACTTGGACCTTGCTAGGGTCACTCTGACCCTAACTGGCCAGTATGGGGCAGACAGACTCCTGGGACCCACATCTGAAAAGCATCCGGCACTCAGTGGCCGGCTCCCCACTGACGCGGGAGACTGAATAACAGACTCAGCCATCATGTGCTTTTACTAAAAATAAACTTGACATACTTTTGCATTGGGAAAGAACGCGGATTCCAAGCATTCTCAAAGGGCAGAGAGGGGGAAAAAGAAAGAATGGAAATCGGGGTTTTGGCTTAGTAATTAATTAGTTGCCTGTAAACAAATGATTCATGCCTTTTTCCTGGCTTTTTTTTTTCTTTCCATTTTCGTGTTCTTTCATAGGGACAGGAGGAAGGAGGCCAAGAGAACAGACCTGGTCAGAGGGGCGGGACCCAAGACTGGACGTGCTAGCAAGCCTTGGCCAACTGTAAAGGGATGGGGCACTCAGTCTTCAGGCGGAGGTGACACCTGGCTATGTGTTCAAAGAACATACGAGTGTCTGGAGTGGAGGGACAGGGGATGAGGTCCCACGGGTTCCCAAGAGGTGGCTCCTGAGGACACAGGAGCCATGGTGGGGCTTTGAGTTAAGGAGGAGCGTCATTGCTGTCCAGCCCACAGTGGAGGAACAGAGCGTACATTCTTTTTTGTTTTGTTTGCTTTTTTGGTTTTTGTTTTTCAAGACAGAGTTTCTCTGTATATCTTTGCCTGTCCTGGAACTTGCTCTGTAGACCAGGCCGGCTTCAAACTCACGAAGATCCTCCTGCCTCTGCTTCCGAGTGCTGGTATTAAAGGCGTGCGCCACCACCGCTGCCCTGTTGAGGCCATCCTGATGCTGATGCTCGTGTTGCTGAGGTTTCCAGGCCAGTGAGCACCTAGCAGCCTCATTTCTCGGAGGGTTGTCTTTTTGGCTACAGCACACTAGCCAGTGACATCAGGGACCTTGTCCTGCCCCATTTGCTTCTGTGTTCGCAGGGCTTAGGACGTGTTTGCCGCCTTCCCCTAAGGCCAGGGCAGAGAGGTCTCCCAAGGCCAGCATGGGATGGTACCTGGGAGAGGCAGCTTTTATTAAATTCAAACTCAGGGTAAGTTTTATGATTGGAAAATTCTGCACGGGGCTGAGATCCACAGCAATGGAGACACACAAGCAGAGCCTACACTATCAACCTTCCTAGCCCCCTCTCTGCTTTGAGATAGTCTCTGTGCTATGTCATAGGCCCCACCTAAATAAGACCTGGGAGGCTGGAATGTTATATCCACTGCTTAGAAAAATGAGGCCCAGGGAGCATTGGTATAGCCACAGGTACTGGTTACAGGTGGGGACCTGGCATGGAGTCCAGTTCTGATTGGGATGTCCTCTTTGAATCTTTCATTTTTTAAAATAGTTTATTTAACTTTATCTTATGTGCGTTTGTGTGAAGGTGTCAGATCCCCTGGAACTGGAGTTACAGACAGCTGTGAACTGCCATGTGGGTGCTGAGAATTGAACCCAGGTCTTCTGGAAGAATAGCCAGTGCTCTTAACCATTGAGCCATCTCTCCAGCCCCCTCGAAGCTTTCATTTGAGGCAAATGTTGCTTCTGGCACCAGTTCTGACACACAGTGCTGTGTGTCCTGGGCTAAAATGCTTTGCCTTCCTGAGCACCAGTGTTCTCCTTTAAGTGGGCATATGTATACTTGTTGACGCGGGGCTGGGTGGGGCCTGGGGGGGGGTTAGAGCTGCCACAAGGAATGCGGTCTTCAGGGCCCTGTCCAGGTGTTCTGCCCTCAGGCCTTCCTGGCTGGTGACTTCTCTTCATTCAGCGTTTCATGGAGTCTATCCTCCACCTACCCACCCACCCAGGGTTGATTCACCCAGGTTGCCAGCCTGTCTCCTTCTGCCCGAGTGTTCTTCCTCCTTTTTCTTAGTAAAACCGCTGCCTTCCCCGATTGCCAAAGCTCCTGTCAGGGAACAGGCAGGCATAAGGGTGGGGTGGAGGGGGGGGACTCTGTCATCCCACAGAATCATCTCCCCAGTTTCCCCATCCCACTCACCCTTGTCTCGAGGACTGAAGTCACCAGGCGTGAGTTTAGGGCTGGGGACATGAGGGTTTAGGTCATCATCATGGGGTAGAGAGCTCTGCCTGGAGTTCCTTTGAGGGGGGCAGCTAGGCTGGTGTGTGTGGGAGCTAGGCTGCTTGGGAGGAAGCTAGGCAGGTGGGAGAGTCAGGGCACGTCAGAGTAGGACACCCGGGAAAGCTGGCAGTCTCTGTACAAGGCAAACAGATGTGTGGGCAGGCTCACCCAGGTGCGGAGGGGTGGCAGTGGGATGCAGCTTGGGGAATGGGAGAAGCCCTCCGAGGGCTGTCTCACGGAGAGGCAGCTGCTAGTGGGGTGCTCTAGGAAAGGAGAGGTACCGAGGGATGAGTACTAAGGGACACACATTAATAAAACGTGCACATGAGGCTGGTACCACACACCTTTAATCCCAGCCCTCGGGAGGCAGAGGCATGAGGATCTCTGTGAGTTTGAGGTCAGCCTGGTCTACCGCGTGAGTTCCAGGTGAGCCAGGAATGTGAGACCCTGTCTTAAACAAATAAAACAAAAACGTGTGCAAGTGAGCATGTGCCAGGGCTGTTCACCAAGTCCACTTGACACCGAGGCCGTGGTAGAAGGATTGTGCCTTCGGCAGGGCTCATGTGGGGGGGGGGTGAGCCTAGAGGCAGGTATGTGGAGGAAAGATCCGGGCCTGGCATGGGAGGGACTCTCCTGGGCCTACTTCTCAGCTCTGTTGTCTCGCTGTCAAGTGGATCAAGTTCCCACACTAAGTCTGTTTCCTCTTGTGGGGCACAGCTTTCTCCCGCCTGTCAGTGCTCAGTGAGAGGCCTCAAATGGATGGAGGAGCCAGTGAGCAGAGCTGATGTCAGCGTGATGGAAAGTGACCTCCCCTCGGGGTGGATTCTGAGCTCCGGTCTCCTCGCTGCTGAGCCGACTTTCCGACGTGATCAGGACATGACAGATTGTCCTCACAGCATGCGCACCGTAAATGCTGGTGGCATGCAGGATGGTGAAGAGCAGGGCTTGAGAGTGGAGCACTTGCTACACAACAAGGACCTGAGTTCAAATCCTCAGAACACACATAAACTTGAACTTATCAGCATACCCTATCATCCTTGTTCTTCTATGGAGGAAGGGCATGCAGAGGCAGGAGACTCCCCTGAAGCTCATGGGCTAACCAGTCTGGCATACAGCAAACAGCAAAGGACAGAACCTGTCTCAAACACGGTGGAAGTTGAGAACCAGTGTCCAAGGTTGTCATCTGACTTCCATACGCGTGTTAGGAGTGGTGATGTCTTTAATCCCAGCACTCGTGAGGCAGAGGCAGGCGGATCTCTGTGAGTTTGAGGCCAGCCTGGTCTACAAAGTGAGTTCCAGGACAGCCAGGGCTACATAGAGAAACCCTGTCTTGAAAAACCAAACACCAAAGCAAACCAAACCAGACAAACCAAAACCACAGAGGGTCTCAAACTTGAGTGTCTGAGAATGACTCTGACCTGTGAGCTGCATCAGGGATAGGAGGATGCAAGGCTGGACCTTCTGACGTGGTACCTGCTGCACTGTTAGAATGTGCAAACTTGGGGTCTCTGTTTTCCTCAGAACCCTAGTGAGGCTGCCGTACAGACCAGATAAGGTGAGTTCTTGTGAGGCAGGGCTGTTCTCCCTTGCGTGGGGAGGAAACTGAGTCTGAGAGAGATGGTATCACCGGCCTAAGCAAGCATTTAGGGTGTTTGGCCTTGGCTCTATCTTCCTGAGATAGCGGTCTTGGGGTACATTTACTGGATGGGGTGTCCCTCAAGAGCGTAGCATGTGCCAAGAGAGGAAACAGACTTGGTGGAGGTTTTGGGCTCAGTGTGTTCAGGACCCCATTCCAGACTGGGGAGGAGAGTGGTTTTGTGTGCACGGGGGCTGACTTGGGGTCAGGGAGGGTGTCCTCCAGCAGACCCAGACCAAACAGTCCCCGCTGCCCTTGCCTGGCTATTCCACCACCGTTACTGTGTGGCTTTGAGGCCTTGCCCCCAGCTGTCCACACTGTGAACTTCCTTCCTGTGTGCAGAGGTTCTCTGTTCTGTTTGTCTGAGTGAGTAAGGATACCATTTTGCCTCCCTTGCAGCTAGACCATGGGCAGGCGACTCAGCTTGGCCAATCAAATGCATCATCCTGGACCTGTAGGACACGTGTTTTGTCTTTTTTCAGAGGCTTTCATCTATGCAGGCAGGTTATGGAACTTCTCTACTCTGAATCTTCCCATGACTCCCTGTACCCTCGAGGGTAGAACCTACAATCCTCTTTAGGTACCTAGCTGATCTCATGTTCTTCTTCTGAGGGTTTCCAGTTGCCAAATTCAGCATCAGAGTGCTTACTTACTTATGCTATGCGCTAGCTGGTCTCTGGCTATTTCCATGTCACATGTATGAAGAGGAATTCACCTCTGTGTGCTGTGAATATGTTTTATCACCATTAATTAATAAAGAAGCTGCTTTGGCCCATGGTAGGGTAGAATATAGCCAGGCAGGAAATCTGAACAGAGATATATATAGAGAGAAGGTGGAGTCAGGCAGACGGCATGTAGCTGTCAAAGGAGAAGGACACCAGAACCTTACCAGTAGGCCACAACCTCGTGGCGATACACAGATTAATAGAAATGGGTTAATTTAAGATGTAAGAGCTAGTTAGGAATATGCCTAAGCTATTGGCCAAGCAGTGTTGTAATTAATGTAGTCTGTGTGATTATTCAGATCTGGGCGGTCAGGAAATGAATGAGCAGTTTCTGTCTACACATGTGAGGGTGTAGGGCTGGACTGGGGACCCAAGGGCCTGCATGCTGGAGGCAGAATAGGAGAAGAGACAGGATGGCCAATGAAACATCACCAGACAGGCAATCTGTCTGAAGCTTTAGCAGCCTGTGGGGTGACTAAACAACAGTTGCCTGGAAATGCCCTGATTGGGGAGCAAAGGGAGGCTGAGTTTTCTTTGATTTTTGTGGTGTTGGTTTTGGAAGCTAAGGCCTTGAGCATGCTGGGTAGCTACTCTAGCACTGAGCTACTGAGACTTAGCCTCTTTCTCTTCTTCAGGAACAGTGGTTCACTAGACCCAGTTTGACTCATCTTATTTAGGCCTAATGATGCAGACTTGTAATCACAGCTGAGGAAGATTGTAAGATTGTAAGTTCAAGCCCAGCCTGGGTAACTTAATAAGACCCCATGTAAAAATACAGAGGGAGAAAAGGCAAGTATTGTAAGTCAGTAGTAGAGCGCTTGGCTCACCCTTGTGAAGACCAGAATTCAGTTCCTAGTACCATAACTGACTAACAACTGACCAACCAAACAACCAAACAACCAGTCAACAAACTAGTCAACCAATCAACCAACCAAACAACTGATCAACCAACTAGTCAACCAGTCAACCAATCATCCAACCAAACAACTGATCAACCAACTAGCCAACCAGTCAACCAACCAGTCAACCAATCAATCAACCAGTGAACCAACAACCAACCGACCAACCAACCAACCAGTCAAACAACCAATTGACTAACCAACCAGTCAACCAATCAACTAACCAACAACTGATCAACCAACCAATCAACTAAACAACCCACCAACTAAACAACCAATCGACCAACCAACTAAATAACCAACCAAATAAACAATACAAACAACTAACCAGCCAACCAATAAAACAAACAAAAAAACAACCAACCAAGCAACCAAACAACTGAAAAAAAACCCATAACCAACCAATCAAACAATCAACTGAACAACCAACCAAATAACCAAAACTGAAAGCAAAACTTTGCTTTCATGTGACTTGATACAACTTGACTCAACTCAACAAAGTTTGCTGCAGAGCTGCGCTCTCATTGGCCACATTTATTCCTTGTATCATCCCTTCTGTGCGGCACGGCTCAGCCCAACACCATGGGTAGTCCCCTAAGGCTGTACTCCTAGCTGGCTGCTGCTATCCTGGCCTCTCCTCAGCTCAGCTCCTGACCTCACCTCAGCTCACCCTGGGTCAGGCCCTCAAGCTGCCTTACTGCTTGCCTCAGCTCACCTTGGGTTAGTCTGCTGGTTCCCTTCACTTGGGTCCACCCTGTCAACTTATCCTAGCATGGCTCCACCTGTCTGCTCAGCTCAGCCATGCTCACAGCTCTGCTTGCTTACCTCGTCTATTCACCTCACCGCCATCTGCCTCCCCAGACACCCCCTGGGCCTTGCAGGAAAGAGGGGCTTTGGCCTAAGATGGCTTAGTAGGAAATGGTGGTTGCTACCAAGTCTGCCTACCTGGGTTTCATCCTTGGGGCCTACACGATGGAGGAAGACAACTGACCCCTGCAAGTTGTCTTCTGTCTTCCACATGAGTGCTTTTCTTCATGCACACACACACACACGCACACACACACACACACACACGCACTACATAATTGAAAAAAGATAGGGGCTTCCAATCTGGTCCTGGGGTTCCTGTGTGGGTGGGATGTGGGAACCTGAGGGTACAGGTGAGCAAGCTCAGCATCCTTGGGGAGCCCAGATGGTCCCTCACAGAAGGAAGAGCTGGTGTAGGCAGAGTGTGGGAGAGAAAGTGCTCCCTGCAGGATGTCAGCGTGTGCAGAGAGAAAGGGCCAGCGGGTTGGATGGAGACCAGAAGCCGAGGAGCGGGGTGAACGTGGCTGCACGACAGAGTTGATAGGTGGGGGAGGGGGCTCTGGCGGCTGGAGGACACATCAGACCCTTGTGAAGTTAGTGGCCTGGGGCTGGCAGGGAGCCGCTGTGCAATCACTTGAGAATTGTGGAGACTGTCCCTCTGGCTGCTGGGAGGGACACAGGACTGAGACGGGTCACTGGGTACCATGAAGCCCTGGGACTGCTGGAGACAAACAGGAGACAGGGTTGAAAAAGTAACCTTGAAAATGGCCAGGGCTGGGCAGGTACAATGTCCCAGGCCTTGTTTACTGGCCTAGTACCCAGTGACTAATTTAACCTTCACAATGACCTTAGGAAGAAGGGATTATTAACAACCCTGTTTTGTAGATGAAGAAACTGAGGCCCAGGGAGGCTAAGATATTTGCCTGAGGCACACAGCTCCGAAGGAGCTGAGCTAGAATCTGGAAGCCTTGGAGGTGGTGGGGTGTTCTTGAAACCTCTGGCAAGCACCTCTGGTAGATGCCACCCCCCAACACACACACAGCAAGTGCATAAGATAGTCTTCCTTGTGGCGGCTCTACAGGGACCTGAGTCATCCACACCCCCAAGCTGGGGTCTGACCCCCTTTGGAGGCATAATCTTTCCCCACTGACTTTCCATAGGAATCCAAGACTCCAGGCCACACTGGAGAGGAGATTTGAACCTCAGGTGAGAAGAGTCAATACAGACACGCCAGTGGCCATCTTAGGGTTTTTAGCTATTAGAATTGCTTTTTTATAGTATTTTTGGTCTGGGGTTGGAACACAGGGTCTTGGGAGTTGCGCCAGCTCTAGCCACAGGAATTAGAATTGAAGAAGCTCATGCACAGTGTGCTGGGAGTGGGTCTGCCATCTTCCCACAGCCTCCATCCGTCCCGATGCACAGGGTTCTCCTAGGCCGGGCTTGGTCCCGATGAAGCAATCCAGGCTTCTTGTGGCTACTCAGAGGTTTTGTCTAACCTGCACCCCAACCCTCCCACAACCTGCTTCCTCTTCACTCTCTACAGCTCCCTCTAGCCTCCCCCACCCCGAGTCCCCCCCTTCAGGCCCTTTGCAGTGGCCTCTGCCTGGAATACTCGCCCCATGACAGCTCCAGCCAACTCTTTAGTGTCTTTGGTCTGTCCTCCCCACCTCTTCAGGCAGCCCCCTGGAACATCTGAGTTGAAGTGTTGCCCATTCTTTCCTGTCACAGGTCAGCTTTCGTTTTACAACATTCTGGGTACCTGCTGGGTGACCCCCAGGAGCCTGAGTCCAGCAGTCAGGGCCCTCGTCCGTTCCCTGCACCATCCCATGACCAGGCATACAGCAGGTGTCTAATATATGCTTATGGAATGAATAAGTAAGAGAAGGGATGAATGGAGGGCATTAATAATTGAGGTGATAGAGCCAGGTGTGGTGGCGCACGCCTTTAATCCCAGCACTCAGGAGGCAGAGGTAGGTGGATCTCTGTGAGTTTGAGGCCAACCTGATCTACAGAGCGAGTTCCGGGACAGCTGGGGCTACAGAGAAACCCTGTCTCAAAAAAACGAAACAAAATAAAACAAACAAAAAAAGAGCAGACTGTGGGTCCCAACTCGGGGGGCCATCCCCGAAGGTCTCATCTGTGTTTGAGTTTGAGCATTTCCCATGGTCCATTAAAAGAAAAAAAAAAGAATTGAAGTACAGAATGGAAATAGGGCCCAAGCTCAGGTGTGTCCCACGCCTCTTTGCCTGGTTTCCCTGCCTGAGGAGGGGCCTCTGCGGGGCAGGAGGGCACTGGGCAGGGCTGGAGGGTTGGGCAAAAAGCCCTTCCTGTGTGTTTTTATCCCTGCTAACCAGCTCAGACACTCCCGAAAAAGCGCAACAGCGGGGCGGGTTATCAGCAGCATCTCTGGGGCCGGCGCAAACAGTCATTAAATACACCTCTCCACCACCCTGCCCTCCGTCCTCCCGGTGCCTCCCGTGGAAACTGAGGCACAGAGAGGCGAGGCCTGATGGTGGAGGACACAGCTTGGTTATTTGGCCTTGAGCCGTCAGATGTGAGCTGGAGGAATGGCGGAATCTTTTGTGTGATCGAGGGGCCCTGCCCCCAGTTTTGGGCCCCCAGCCCTCCGTGGAGCCCCAGGGGCCTTCGAAGGTGGCCTCTTAATCGCTGCCGCTAATTAAGGAGGTTGGACAACACCAGCAGGCCCATGTGGGCCTGTCTGGGAGGGGACCGCGACCTGTCTGCACTCCACTGTAGGGCTCTGCTCCTCGGCTGAGCCCCACTTGCATGGGTCCCTGGGTGCCTGTGTGAGGAGCCTGGGGTCCTTGGGCGGGTGTGGGGCTATGGTGGTAGGCGGGGTTGCCGCTGCTATGGGTCCTCCCTGCATCGGGTGCAGCGTGGGCGGCTGTGGCTCAGCTAATGAGGCTCCACACTGCCAAGGAGAACTGGAGGAGTTGAGACAGGTTCTGGGTGAGGTGAGTTTCACAGGCTGGGCAGAGTCCTGGCTCTGGGCCATCTGTGCTCCCCTAGGCCCTGGGGGGGCTACCAAGACCCCAGTCTCCCCTGTTCCCTGCTCCCTCCCCTATTGCTGGGCCTAAAGAATGATGCTGGAGGGAGAGGGGACAGTGAGGGACAGGCGAGGAGAGGAGGCTCACCTCTCACCATGCCCACCCCTGTGGGGGGTCACACTCCTGACCACAGCACTGAGTTCTGGGTGAACTGTGGTCTGTGCTCGAACACACACCTCTTTGCCCCTGAAGAACGGCAGGGGCTTCGCTGGTTTATCCTGACCTTGCAGCTTCAATTTCTCAAGTGACCTGCTCCACTTGCCTTAAGTTAGTGACTGTGTTCCTCAGGTCCCCGTGGTGAGCACTGAGGGATGGTGGGTGGCTTCTTCGGATCTATGTCCCTGCTGAGGCTGTGGCTGTTCTGGAAGGCTCACACCTGCTTCCCCGAGGGCCAAAGGCAGAAGCCAGGCAGGCCCTGGGGACACTTTGAAGCCTGAGAGGCTGCGATGGATGTTTTCTCCAGGGCTTCTGTGTGCCCTGGGGAGTGGAGGACAGGGGGCCCGAACTAGGGTCTGCAGAGGACAGGCAGGGGCGGAGCTGATTCTGGGGCACATGGGAGATGTCTGGGCTTTGTCACCCCAACATTTGTTCCTGATCGCATTCTGATGGATTTGCAGTGGACATGCTGCGGCATCACCTGCGTTTGTGGACAGCTCTGTGACACTTGACACACTTAACAATCGTGTATCCACCACCAGGACCAAGAGCTTGAATCTTTCCTTCATTCCCCAGAATTCCCCAGCGCCCTGGGCACCACATCCCTCTGCCAGCCCCCACCCAGGCTGTCATTCCTAGGAAGCCCGGACTTCAGGGAAATGCGAACCCTACCACAGACCAGCAAGGTCCCTTCACCACATTTCCTGGAGGTCACATGTGCCCATCTTGAGGTTCTCTCTTACTCCCATCTGTAGACATCCTTGCTGGAGCCCTCCATGTCCATCTCTGAAGGACCCAGGTGTCCCATACCACTTGAAGCCCTGCTCTTGCCTGAGAACTGCAATATTGGCTCCGTTTTGTCTACTGTCAACCCTCACTCAAGTGACAGGGACTGTCCAATGTCCCTTATAATTGTTCTTTGTTTATTATTACAGTTTTATTTTTTCTGGTCCACAGTCCAATCTGGGTCATGTCCCGCATTGGGTGGCAAAAGTTTCCTGGGTGTCCTTTGTTCTGGAACACTCTCGGGTTTGGTGGGACTAAAGAACACAGCTTTAAAAACTATCCTTGAGTTTCCCTAAACTCAAGGGGCTGCAAAGGGGATGACAGGGGGTCAGGAAGGGACTGCAGATCCAGGGCATGGAGTGTCCTGCCGGGTTGTTCTGAAAGTGACCCTTACAGAGCAGTAAGTGGAGACAGTGGCAGAGGGAAGAGGGAAGGGGCAGACAGTGGCTGTAGCCCTACAGAGAACCTCAAAGCACAATGTAGAAGCCACTCAACCAGGTGCCCACGGTGAGTTCAAATCCAGGCCTGCATGCCTTGGCTGTGAGACCTAGGGCAGGTGACGTCACCTATCATACTTGGGTTTTCCTTCTGTGAAATGGGAGTGATGTACCCTGCCCACTGCTGTGAAGACTGAACAAGCTGAAGGGTGGTAGTGGTGTGTGCCTTTAATCCCAGCACTCAGGAGACAGAGGTAGGCAGATCTCTGTGAGTTCAAGGTCAACCTGGTCTGGATAGAGAAAGAGTTCCAGGACAGCCAGGGTTACACAGAGAAACTCTGTCTCAGAACAAACAAATAAACAAAAAGATTGAATGAGCTATGACGGAGGGTCAGTGGTGGCCAATCTGTCTCTCAGTTTGGTGACAGCCACAGCAGGTATTTCCCCTTTGCCTGTGTGGGTGGATATATGTGGTGAGGCTCATCACCACACTCTGTGTCCCCACCAGATAGAAGTTCCAGCTTCATCGGCTCTTGTGTTTGTCGTCACTTTGCGTGTCCCTGCCCCGTGTCTCCCTGGGACACTTTCCTATGGTGCTTTCTAGCAGGGCTCCGGCTACACATATCTTTCTGCTCCTGGGTTTCTGATGCTATCAGAAGACCTCAGTGGTGATTTGCACTCAGCTGCAGACCCGGGGTGCTCTCTGCAGCTCCTCCCCTCTGGAGTGGCATGGTCCTGTGGTGGAGACTGTGATTCAGCTCTCCAGTTTCCTGTATGTGGAGACCCAGACTAGTGGGTTATTGTCATGCATGTTACACCACAGCCGTGGCTTCCCACTGAGTTCCTAGAAGCTGCCTGGCTGGGTCAAAAGTCAAATGCATCTTGGGCTGTGTTCGGCCGTGGAGAGTCGTGTCCCAGTCTGGACCCTGTGCATGTCCCATTTACTATGGCGGCTGCTTTGACAGATCCGTTCATCTTTCCCTAGCCAGTGTCACACGGACATCCCTGTGTGGCTGTCTTTGTGCACAGGACAGTCAGCTTACGGGGAATTCCTGATGTCTTCCTGAAATAGCAAGGAGAAAAAACTGAACTTGGCTGCAAGGTTGTGGGGCTGGAGGTGGCTGTGGGCTGAGGGCTTCCAGTCTGTCCCGACTTTTCCCTCAATATTCCCTGCCAACAGTATCACTCCTGAAGTCCCATACATTCAGGAAGAGCTTTCTAGTTTATTATTTTACTAAAAATTATATTTTACTGTGTGTGTGTGTATGTGATATGTGTGTGTGTGGTGTATGTATGTGTGTGTGTTGTGTGTGTGTGGTGTGTATGTATGTATGTGTGGTGTATATGTGTGTGTGTATGGTGTATATGTGTGTATGTGTGCATGCGGTGTGTGTATGTGTGCGTGTATGTAGTATATGTGTGTACACACCCCACAGTATGCCTATGGAGGTCAGAGGATAGCTTACTCTCTTTCTACCACGTGGGTTCTGGGGATCGAACCCAGGTCATCAGGTTTGCTAGCAAGCACCTTTCCCCACTGAACCATATTGCCTGTTCAGAACCTACATTTTAAACAAATCTTCAGAAACTGAGCACCCTCCCCTTACCCTGCTGGAGAAAGTAACCTTGAATATAAACCTGTGTCGCCAGCTACTCGCTGTGTGTCAGACTGTGCTGGGCGATCTCTCTGGGCTGGTAAGAGATGAACAGTGGTCTCATCAAGTCTGTGTTCACAAAACTTTACTCAGGGTGGTGTAGAAATCACTCGGCGGCTGCCCCACAATCATCAGGACTCATGCTAGGTGTGGACCTCTGTCCTGGATTCTTCTGTGTCTGCTGCTGTCATTCCTTCTGTTCCTCCTGGCCCCATGCGGCTCTCCATGCTTCCCCCCACTCTGTCCCAGGGCCCCCATATCGGTCTTTCCCCTCAGCTAGGTGTCTCTCTCTTGTTTTTATCTCAATGCTGTGGGCGAGCAGGAGCTTTCTGACCTGGGAATAACTGAGCTTGGGAACATGTCCTTGAGTACACAAGCGAAGGAGGGATCACAGTGCTGGTTGGTCAGTCAGTCACGCTGCCAACTGGTCCACACCATCTGTAGAACACTGCTGTTTCAGGGGCAGGGGTGCACACCCTTCGACCTGGTAGGTGGGAGAGGGCCAGTGGTGTCTGCTTCTTCCTGCATCTTTGAGCCTAGCGTTGCCTATGACCTGGACATAGCTGAGTGACTCAGCAAAGATCTTCCCTGCACCACAGCCTCCCTTTTAACTGTGTCCCCATTGGCCACCCCTGGATTGGCACCTTTAGAGGTTTGCTCTCCTCCATCTGTCTTTCTGAAGCACCTGGGATGCCAGCAGTTGAAGAGAAAATCCCCATCTGTGGGGTGTGCGTGACAGAAGTGGACCAGGAGCTGTGATGACAATGTCCGCAATTCCATTGCTAGAGTAAGATATGGTTCTGTGATAGAGAAAGATGGGGGTGTCCTTTATTCTAGGGTGCAAGTAGAGACTTCAGCCTAAATTCAGAAATCAAAACGATAGGAAGGAGCTGGGCCTGGGCATATCTGGGATAAGAATGCACCAGCAGAGGGAACAGCATATGCAAAGGTCCTGGGGCAGGAAGGAGTTCTGACTTGTCGCTTGTGTACTCACGAACATGTTCCCAAGCTCAGTTATTCCCAGGTCAGAAAGCTCCTGCTCACCCACAGCATTTAGATAAAAACAAGAGAGAGACACCTAGCTGAGGGGAAAGACCCATACGGGGCCCCTGGGACAGAGTGGAGGAAAGTATGAAATCTGTCAGAGAGAAAGATTTTGGAATAAAGGCAGTCTTGGCTTGACTGGGTGCCTCCAGTAAGTCCCTAGCCTTCGCTGAGCCTTGGCTCGCCCCCATTGGAGAGACACAATCTACCCTGAGAGGTGAGTGGGGAGTAAGTCCAAGGGAAGGCTGGAATGTCAAGGAGCCAGGGGCACGGCTGGGGTGGGGAGCCATGTGTCCGGCAGTGACATTCTAGGTACCTGGGGTCTTGTGGGGTGGCTTTGAAGCTGAGAGCGATGTCCTGGTTTCCCTGTGGTGAGCCCCTGGTCTCAGGAGTTAACAGCCTGCAGCGCTGGGCATGGTGCCTGGCATGGAGGAAGACAGGAATGGGAGGAAGGACATCCAGGTGGGAGGGAAGGTGTGGACACGGGAATGTTCGAGGTGTGTTTGGGAAGAGTGAGGAGACCAGCCCGCCTGGTGGGGAGCTGGAAAGACAGGTTGAGGCCAGGAGGAGGCCCTGACAGGGCCAGAGGAGGGCGGGCTTAGCTGGAAAGCTGTCAGGAGCCATTGTGTGCTCTGGAGTTCTGGAAATGTTTCTTGCTTTTGGTTCGGTTTTTTCATAAAATGTTTTAGGATCCCACAGTTTGAAGACTGATCGCCTCCAGAGGTGGCCCTCGGAGTGACCTCCATGTTGTGTTCCTTTGTCCCCAGTGTGTCTGCCTAACGTTATCCCACGAGGTCCACTTAGGGGTGGCGTCTCTTTTCCCTGCTGTGTAGTACTCCACTGATCAGATGGACCTCAGGTTTGATCTGCCTTTCTCTCCATGTGGCTGTTATCTCTGGTTTTGATTCTACCGGTACTGCTAGAATATTCTAGCACACTCCTCCTGGTAGGCTCAAGGAGGCTTCTCTCAGGCGCGCAAGGCAGAGGCTGTTAGGAGGAGGGGGAGGTGCATGCTTTGTTTCTGTAGTTCTGACCACATTCCCAAGGTGGCTGGACCCCACCTTGGGGACACAGCTGCACCCCGAAGTCTCCTTCTGTGGCACCCACATAAGTCAGAGTTGGGGTCATGACACTTCTATGGAGACTGGGCACAGGGCCGAGCTGTTGGGGGATCCTGGGTTCCTCTGCCCTGCTCCTAGGAGCCTCGGCTTCCTCCAGGAATGCAGGCTAGTGGCAGGGCCTCCCCTTCAGGTATCCTCCTGCAGGACATAGGCTTCTGGGGGCTGGTGCTTGGATCTGGTCGGGGGGCTGTAAGAGGCAGCTTCTGGCAAGTAAAGGAAATTAGGGAAATAGCCTTGTGAGGGGACTCCCAGAGTTGCGGACTTTGGTTTCAGGTTGAGAAAAGAGAATGTTCTAGTGCTGAACTCCTGTCAGGTCTTGGCTGTGAGGGACCTGGGGATACTCAGATACAGTGCTGAGGGAGCCTAGTATCCCAGTTTACCAAGCTGCCCCAGACAACCATGTGCTGTGTGTCCTGGAGGCCCATACTGCCCTTTCTGGGCTTTGGCTTCATCCGTGTGGGAGGCTCAGGGAGGCTGGTTCCCTGTTTGCTGGCTGTCCTGGCCCCTTAGACCTCCTTGGCCACCCCCTCCGTACCCTGGAGGAGGCTGAAGCTGGGGCACAGGGCCAGGGCTTGCACCTTGACAACACACCCACGCAGGGCACAAAGGCCCATTGTTTGGGCCCACGTTGGCGGGGAAGCGGGTGGGAAGCAGCCAGCCGCCTTTCACCCAACCCGCTTGTGGTCGGTCGACTGAGGAGCAATTCACAAAGTCCCGCCCCTGCCTGGGCACCTGGCCAGGCCGCCTCCTGGGCAGGCACCCTTGCCAAGGTGAGCCAGCCCTCACCCTGCTCCTGGCCTCAGTTTCCCCCGGCACAGAAAAGGCCAGGAGAGCAGCGAGGTGGGAGGGTGGAGCTTGCTGTTGGCTTGGGTCCTGGAGCCCCAGCAGACAAGCCACCCACTTGGTTCAGGAGGCTTGAGGATGGGGGCTTTGGGCCCAACAAGCCCAATATGAGGCCCTGTTAAAATAGTTTGGGAGGGTCTTTACACCCATAAATCTTAGTTTCCCAAACTGTAAAAGAAATTTACGAGCTCATGACCATTGGGACCCATGGGACCACAGTAGGTAGTCATCTACTTATCCATCCATCCATCCATCCATCCATCCATCCATCCATCCTCCCATTCATCCACCAACCCATCCATCCATTCTCTCCTCATCCATTCATCTATCCTGTCATTCATCCATCCATCCACCCATCATCCATCCACCCATCATCCATCCATCCATCCATCCATCCATCCACCTACCCACCCACCCACCCATCCACCGACCTCTCCATCCGTCCGTCCGTCTGTCCATCCATCCATCTATCCATCCACCTCTCCCATCCACCAACCTATCCATCCATCCATCCATCCATCCATCCATCCATCCATCCATCCATCCACCCAGCCACACGGCCAACATCCATCGTCTCATATTAGGTGTGGGCTCTGCCAGGACAATCGCAGAACTTCCAAGACCACATGCAAAGTGAAACATAAGGTTCCAAATTCAGAACTGAGGGCTGCGAAATAATATTGGTATTAAGTCCAATTCTGACCGGGCTCTTTGAGATGATCTGTGCCACAGGCTCCTGACCTATGTCATCCTGAGGCTAGCTTAGGGACCAGCCGTGAGACACAGTAAAGACCCTTCAAGGGGCCGAAGCTGAGGCCTCTGAGTCTCCCTTAGTCACTGTGCACCGTGACACCGCGCCCCCCACTCCATCTGTCTGGGCACCACTGTCCTGGGGGTAGCCTCACTCAGGTGACCTTCCAGTGTCTTCACCCCACCCTGTGAGGGGATGAACAGGCTGGTTATATCTTGGTACTGATAGGGAAACTGAGACTCCAGTTCTCTGGCTCATCAGTTGTTGAGTGACAGAGTCTGAATTCAAACTTGGGTCAACTCACACCAGAGCCCGGATCTCCTTACATGACAGTGGGGAGTAGCCAGAGCCTTATGTAGACTGCAGAGGCTTTTGCTGGGGTTCAAGTTTGGGGAGGGTGTGGATGTGCTGGTGGCCTGCCAGCTGCCACCTGGGCTTGATCCTTGCCATGTGCCTGAGTCACGGCTCTGTGTCCTGGGAAGCTGGTTTTGCTCTCGTCACCCATGGAACTGACAGAACACACCCGGTCACCATGCCCACCTCCCACCACAATTCAGGGCCATGCAGGACCCTGAGAAGGTTTGTTAGACAGGACCCTGTACCTCTCCGCTCTTGTGGTCCTACAGACATCCCACTCTGTCCAAACCCATCCTGAAATACCTCAGCAGGCACTGGCTGTCTGGTGAAGTCAGTAGAACCCAGGCACTGGGGAGGAGTAGCAAGAATTCAGTGGGACCTGAAGTCTAGAGTGAGGAGCCTCTGGCACCCCAGACCTTTACTTTTTTGGTTTATTATTTATTTTGAAACTGTCTCATGTAACCCAGTGTGGCCTAGAACTCTCTCTGTAGCAAAGGCTGGTTTTGAACTCTTGATCCTCCTGTTTCCATCTCAAGAGAGCTCAGAGGACAGGATTCTAATGCCTGACTTCTCAGCTTTTTTAAAAGTCCCTAGACCCCAGAGGCTGTGTAGCCCACAGCCCATGCACATCCACATCAGCACTTGGGGCCTCACTCTTGCCTGATTGCTTCCCTTCTAGACAACAAGCACACCTTTCCGTGAGTGGGGCCAGACAAGGGCCCCACAGAAACATCTGCCCCTCTCTGTCCAGGCCACTGTTTCCTTTTGAAACAGCCAGTCACACCCTTGACCAGAGGTGTGGGGATTCCTGAACATTAGGAGCTACCTGGTCTTCCCCTCCAGCAATGGCCTGAGAACATTTTCAACATCTCCCTGTCCGCAGGGGTCATCATGCACGAGGAGGAGACCACATGGGGTGCTAAAGAGGGGGTTTCCAGAGTGAAGCACGGGTCAGGATGTCTCCTCAGGCTGGGGCAGGACCCTGGTCAGTGCCTGCTGAGTTTTGGGTCTTGTTACGGTTGGGACTAGACCTTAAGGCCTCGAAACCTCGAGGTCTGTGGTTGGTACTCAGGCCCAGTCCACAGGGCTCCTGGAGGGAATAGGGGTGACCAGCCCTGGCCCCAGAGAAATGGATCCCAGTGTGTTCCTGTTGGGCCCTAGCTTGGGCTTCCAAATCCTACCAACTGCGATTCCATAACTCACCAGTCTACCCAGCAGACAGAAAAATAGGAGCTCAGAAAGGTAGAATCACTTGTCTAAGGTCACCCAGCAAGCGAGGGGCAGAAGTAGGGTGCAAATCCAGACATCGAGTTAGACTCTCTGACTCCACACTTCTTGTTCAAGAAGTCCCCCTGAACCCCCCTCCCCTGCCATCAGGAAAGGGACAAAGAACCCTTGAATGCTGGATCCATGAGCCGGGGGTTGGGAGGACCCCCGCGGGCCTTAATACTTCTCCCCATGATGCCTGACAGTCATGCTCCCTCCTCTCCTCTCAAGAGAGAGAATAATAGTGGGTTCAGGTGTCAGCTTCTCCGCACCTTAGGGAGACTGGTTGAGCAGGTCTGGGGGAGGGAAGGCTCTCGAGGCAGGGAATTACTATCAATCTCTCTTCATCCAGGCCTTGAGCTGGTCTGGCTTTGGAGATGTGGGGCTGGGGGCGCTCATCTTCAGGACCTGGCCCGGGGACAGATGAGCCTGGTGACCACCTGCAGCTTCCCTAGGGCAAGTGTGGGTGGTGGAGGTAATGGGTACGAGTCCTCCTTGTGCTGAGACACACCCTGAGCCTCCCACCTACCCTGCTCTCTGGAAGGAGGGACCTGCCAATGCCGGGAGGAGGCGAAAGAACCTTTGTCCTCTTTCTCTATTACATCCACACAGGGTCGCGAAGAGTCTGGTATTGTTGTCTTCAGTTGGAGAAACCGAGGCACAGGAGGGTCCAGCTGAGGTTTGGCCACTCAGGTCTGAAAGTAACTGGACTCTCCTTCCTCGCCTGTGTACCGTCAGACCCTGATGTTTTCACTGTTAGTGGCTCCCTATGCTGAGCTGGGAACGCCGCCTCTCCCCAAGTGGCGTACAATCCTTTTACCCCTGCAGGCCCCTCAGCTGCCCAGGAGCCTCAAATCTCAGTCATCCTCATCTGGAACGGGAGCGGAGTCCCTTCCCCTGGGGGGACCTTGCTGTGGCTGCTCCACCTCCCTTCTAGAACTTTCTGCATCTCATTTTCCACCAGCATCCCTTCTTTGCTTCTATTACCAGGTTTGACTGACAGCTCCAACTTGCTGTACCAGGCCTTAGTGTCCCTTTGGTACCTGGACCGTGCCTTGGGATGTTTGTGGAAAAGTGGCCGAGAAGAGACCAGAAAGGGTGGGACTCGGTTTTGGATGAAAGTGGAGCTCTGAGGAGGCCAAAAGCCCACTAGGAGCTGCCTGCACCTGTGCCGTGCCAAGGCCTGCCCCTATCCCCTGCCAGGGAGGCCAGGGATGGTGGTAGTCGGGGCACCTCCGGGCACCCTCCTGCCTACCTGCCCTGGTGATGGGCTGATAAGACCCCGCCTGGGAGGAGGCGGCGGCTGTAATTACAGGCCTCTACGCGGCTCAGGCAGGCAGGTCATGAGGTGGGGGTGACTCATGAGATTGCTCCATGGGCAGGGCGGGGGCGGCAGGTCTGCCCCTCACCCTCTGGTCAGAGATGGGCCTGGGCACTCCTGGAATGGCCAGCTTTGGTGTCACTCTGGAGTGTGTGCCAGGCCTCTGCTGTTTGACACCTGCCCGGTTTGGCAGTCATAAGACTGTGGGCCTGGCTGGGTTTTCCCCTTCCCAGCCCTGGCCATCAGCTTCTGGGAAGGAGGGCTCAGCCGTCTGGTTGATAGATGGCAATGTCTGGACCTGTAGAGCCACAGATCCAGGCCTTGAAGGTTCGCTGAGCCAGGGGCCTAGTGCCAGAAACCCCAGATTGTAGAGACCTACAACCCAAAAGGCAGGAGGACCTTCCAAGCCAGAGGCTGAGGATGTCTCAAGATCCTAGCTCAAGTTGGGAGAGTCTCTGGTTATTGGTTCTAGGTTGTAGGAGATGGCCCAGTGGGTAAAATGCTTATGCATGCATGAGGACCCATATCCAGAACCCATATCAAAGCCAGATGTGCACGAGAATGCCTCCAATTTCTGTGCTCCTGCAGAAGAGCTGGTGGGCAGCTAGCCTGGGGTAAGCAGCTGGGAACAACAGGGGGCCTTGTCTCGCTAGGTAGAAGGACCTATACTGAAGTTGTACACACACACACACACACACACACACACACACACACACACACACACAATTAGTTCCAGAGAATTCAATCTCCATTGAGTCAGGTTTAAAAACGTAATCGCAGCAGCTGGGGTTGCTCCCACGTGGATCAGAAAATTAAAGACAGGAAAATTAAAGTCTCATGACTTTCTCTTTGCTCAGCGAGAGAGACGACAGCTTGGGCTGAGCACTCACTCTGGGGCTGAGGGGCGTGGTATGCTTTTTGTTGACTGTCTGTGGGTGGAGAATTTATCAGGTTGTGCTGTTGGGAATAGGCGAAAAAAAAAAACAAAAAACAAAACAAACATCGTGGGGACTCCAGCGGCTTATGCAACCCCTACCCCACCGCCTGTGACCGTCCAGGGCTCCACAAAGTCCCATTCACGCATCCTTTCTTCTTTACAGGCCGGTGTGAGCTATTCAGGGGCCTTGAGAATATTAATTCTGGCTCTTAGGTCATTCTCCACACCTTCCGGAGAGCAACTCACCAGGCCTTGAAGCCATCCTAGGGGGTGGGTGCTGCTATGCTGTGCTTTCACACACAAGGAAACTGAGGCATACTTAGGCCATTCGGAGCCTGCGTAGGGTGCCGGGCGCCATGCTGGATTCTGGGGATGCAGCAGGGAACAGAATAGACATTGTTCTTGTCGCCTAGAGGCTTGGCAGCAGAGACGTGGAACTAACAGAGCTTGTCACAGAATGGTGGATGGTGTAAGGGGTTGCTGGGTGAGAGGGAAATGGGGGGGTGAGTGAGGAAGGGGCCTCTCTGAGGGCGGAGAGTGCCTGTCACTCACCTGGGCTGTGTCCTTTGTCCACACCATTCCTCCTGTGTTCAATGCCAGGTTCCCACCCACAGTCAGGGCCTGGCTGGGCAAGCCCTCCTCTACAGGTGGGTGGTGGAGTGGGGCTTCCCTAGCCCTCAGGGACACCATCTTGCTTCCACCTTCTCGCTCCTCCCTCTTCCCAGAGTACACCTCACGTACGGTAGGCATCCATTTGACTTGGTGGCACTGCCAGGTGTGAGGAGCTGAGCTGGAGTCTCACCAACCCCTTGAGTGGGAGGCGCCATTAACTCCAGAGAGAGGTGAGGCCCAGAGAGGTTACGAGACTTGCCTGGGGACACACAGCTTGCCAGTGTTCGGGGAGCAGCCTTGCTCAAGACTGACTGGTTTAGCTGCTCTGCCTACTTTGGGGACCATGGAGCTGGGGCCCTGGCAGCTTGGAAGAGGTGTGGAGTAGGGTGAGGGGCTAGGCTAGGGCCTCTAGAACTAGTTCTATTCCCCAGAGGGATCCTGTTCCTGCTCATGCCTATTGCCCCTGGCTGGGCTGGTGTTGCCCGGCTTGCCGCTTGAGACGTTGGGAGGAATGTGGGGCCTGGACCCCTGTCTCGAGCAGACACCTGTGCCTGGGGCCCCTAGGCCGCTGTGCGGATGGAAAACCTCACTCTGAGCTGAGTCAGCCTGATAGGTGGGGTGGGAATAGGGCCCAGGAATGTTACATGCTCAGAAACGGACTCAGAGGCAGTAGGTCCATGGATCTGTGAATATCTGAGTGAGTGTGCCTGGGTGTGCCATGGCAGGGGCACAGTGCCCATAGAGGCCCACCCGTACTCACAGACCCGCCTGGCCTTCTCAGCTTCGTGTTGATAGATGTCACATTGCCTGGGCCTCAGTATTCAGACTTGGGAAATGTCAGGGAGATGGCAGGTCAGGAAGATGAGGCCTGCTGTGGCTTCCACAGCTGCTCCTCTGTGGGCTTTCCAGGGACCCTGAGGACTAACGACAGAGTTCGGCCTGCTGGAGTACCTGGTTCTCACATGAAACAAGGGGCCAGTTTGCCCCCTCGGACCAGTCTGGGCTCTGCTCACCACACTGGCTTCTGGCCCTAACTGGCACCGGGCTGCTGCTCTGAGGTGGCTCCCATGTCAACCTCAGGGCTCCTCCAGGTGCCACGGCGGGCATGTGCCTGGGACAGAGGTGCCCATATGCACAGGAAGGACAGTGGGGTCTGGGCTTGTACCCTTGGAGCCAACCAAAGTCTCAGGGGCATTTAGGGACAGCTCAGGATAGCCTTGGTGTAAATGGGGGACGCAAGGCCAGGCAGGGATGGACCAACCTTGAAGGATGAACCTAAATACAGCCAGGCACAGCACAGAACACACTCGGTCCCCCCAGGGCCTGCTGCAGAGGCCATGACCGTAGGCCATGCATCCATTTCTTCACTGACTGCCCCTGTACCTGGCATGCACTACGGTGGGAGAGACACCAGGCCAGGAGGAAGCAGTCTGGTTTCGACCCTGCACAGTGTGTAGGAAGACTTAGCAGGGTGCAGGGTGTGACGTCCTCCCTGGGGAAATCAAGCTGCCTGTTGGGTGAAGGACTTGATAGAAGGCCGTGGAAGGTGGAAGCAGACGCAGAGACAAAGGTCCTGGGACAGGAAAGAGCTGGGGGTTCAAGGAACAGAGGAGCAGGTGTTGTATGAGGATCCCATAACAGAGAGGGCTTGGACGGAGGTAGTGGGTCCCAGTTGTCTTCATCTGAATCTCACTTCAAGGGTGATTATTAGACACAAAGACCAAAGTCAGGAGTGGCCATGCTGAGCACAAAGCCAGGACGCAGTCCCTTGGATGGGGAACTCAGGCTCACTCATGGTAGACACACAGCCGTCCTCTGGAAGTAGGAGGTGACAATGTCAGACTTAACCCTGCTGGGGAAGGGGCCCAGTGCTAGCTGCCTCAGCCCCCGACTTGTGAGGAGGGGAAGTGAGTGACCAAAGGTCACACTCAACTAGAGGAAGATGTGGGGCTTGAACCCAGGACCTCTGACTCCTAACCCAGACTTTCTGAGAATTGGGTGTCTTGCTGGACACTTCCCCTTTGCTCTTTCCTCCCACGGTGTCTGCTGTCCTCATGGCCAGAGGGAACATGCGGGGACAGGTCTCATGTCTGCGCTCATCCTGTCACCGTGCTGCTGGCGTGGGGAGACCCCACCTGTGGTGGGCCAGAAACAGAGAAATGGAAAAGGTGGTACCTAGGACCTTACTCTCATCCCCTCCCCCATTGCCCCCTTCTCTTCGAGGCTGCCTATGCTCAGAGCTTCCCTTTCTGTTGGCTTCTTATCTTTGTGTGAGATGAGCCAATGTCTCTGGCTTGAAAGTCATGACTCCTTTCTGGTCCAGAGTCCTACCCATATTTAGGCTCCTTGCGTGGGGTAGTTTCTTAGACTTGCCTTGTTTTCTTTTTCTTTCTTTCTTTTTTCTTTTCTTTCTTTCTTTCTTTCTTTTTTTTTTTCTTTTTTTTTTTTGGTTTTCGAGAAGGGTTTCTCTGTAGCTTTGGAGCCTGTCCTGGAACTAGCTCTTGTAGACCTGGCTGGCCTCGAACTCACAGAGATCCATCTGCCTCTGCCTCCCAGACTTGCCTTGTTTTCAATAACATTTATTTATTTATTTGGGTGTTTAGCCTGTACTATGTATGTGCCTGGTACCTTTGGCAGAAGAAGACATCAGGTCCCTTGGAACTGAAGTTACAGATGATAATGAACCACCCTGTGGATGCTGGGAGCTCTGGAAGAGCAGCTGGTACTCTTAACCACGGGGCCACCTCTTTAGCCCCTGTCCTAATGTTTTGGAGGGTCCAGCTAACTAGTCTGTGGAGCTTTTGAGAGCTGTCAGCTGTTTGTGTGTGGTTCCGCAGGGCTTTAGGTTTCCGGAAGGAAAGTCTTAGGACCATTTTGACCATGGTGTCAGGAGTAGTCAGCAGGGGTGACAGGCATTAACACTGATATCACACCTAGCCCAGCTGCCACTGTGTGGTCCCTGTTTGTCTAGACTGTAAGTACCTTCAGGAAGTCACCAGTATATCTGGGGTCTGGGGTGTCATTGTAAATTATTTGGAGTTCTGCCTGAGGGGGTTGTCTATGCTTGTCTGTCTGTGCATTAATCTCTCCATCCATCCCTCTATCCATCCATCCATCCACCCACCCATCCATCATCCATCCATCTATCCACCCAGTCTCTTATTTATGTTACCATGGACTCCTAAACCATTCGTCACAATCCAGTGCTACTTTCCCTTCTCTTTGTGGTGCCAAGCACGGACCCTGGAGCCTCGTGCCAGTGTGAACCTCGCTGCCCCGCCTGGTGCCATCTGACTTACTGTGACTCATGGCGCTCTCTCTGGGGTTTCGTGAGCTCCAGTTCCTGGGCCCCTCAGCAGATGCTGCTGATCTGACCCTTTCTCAACCTGCCCTTACCTCTAGGACTCTGAGTTTCTCGACCCCTGGGATAGCTCTGCTACAGCTCTGAAATCAGCCAGTGCTGCTGGGAGTCCGGGTTCTTCTAGCAAAAACAAAAACAAAACCAGGGGAGCCATCGAGGTTTGAGTGCTCAGGGCATACAATAGTTACTCGACTCTGGGATCTCTTCTGGTTTTTCCAGTGGACAGTGAGGGAATGCCGCTATGATCACTTACTTGTCCACTGTCCACGTTTCTGCTTGTGTTCCCACATCAACAAACTGCTGAACACATGCCCACACTGCCACCTCCAGCCTCTCTCAGGCCTCACTGTGGATGGAAATGATGGTGTGTCCTTTCTACCTTCCCTCCCTCTTTTTCCTCTCCCTCCTCCTTTCTTCTGTCCTTCCTTCCTTCCTTCCTTCCTTCCTTCCTTCCTTCCTTCCTTCCTTCCTCCCTTCCGTCCCTCCCCCCCTCCCTCCCTCCCCCCTCCCTCCCTCCTTCCTTCCTTCCCTCCTTTTGGCTTTTGTTTGTTTGCTTGTTTTGGTTTTTGAGATAGGGTTTCTCTGTGTACCCTTGACTGTCCTAGAACTCATTCTGTAGACCAGGCTGGCCTCAAACTCAGAGATCCACCTGCCTCTGCCTCCCAAGTGCTGGATTAAAGATATGCCACCACCTCCCTGGCCTCTTTTTTATTTATTTATTTTTTTATTTTTATTTATTTATTTATTTTTGAGTCAAGTTCCCTTGTAGCTCAGAAAGCTCTTGTACTTCCTGTGTAGCCAAGGCTGGCTTTGAACTCTGATCCTCTCTTCTCCACCTCCAATGTCGGGATTGCAGGTGCACACCATCACTAATTAATCAATTTGCTCACTTATTTGACACAGGGTCTCACTAGAGAGCGAGCTAGCCTGAAACTCTCAATCCTCCTGCCTCCACTGCCAGAGTGCTGGGACAACAGACATGTGCCAGGGCACTCCGTCAGTGTGTCATCATTTGGGCATTTTAATAACCCCGTTGCTTCTCAGTCCTGTTTTAAGCCACCCACTTTCTCGGCACCCATGGTGCCTCTTTGACCCATTTCACAGGCAGAGAAAGGAAGGCACGGGGAAGTCATGCGTCTTTTTGGAAGTCTTCATCTAGGAGGCTGGTTTGGTCTGTGATACAGGTTCAGGCCTGTCCAGTGTCAACATGTACACCCATGTCACATGCTTAGTTATAGACCCTGTCACGCTGTCTCTTGCGGCCAGAGCACTCAGCTTCCGATTCCCAGCCTTGTATTTCATGTGGCATGTTGTCCTAATGGCCAGTAGCCTGAGGAGCATGTCAGCTCTGTGCTGTGGGCAGTGTGTCCCCCTCCTGCAGTGAGCTGATGGATCCTGGCAGGGACAAAAGTCTTTGGGGGTAACCTCAACACCACGATCACAGAGGACCCAAGAAGGGAGAAGACACTGTGTGGAAGGACAGGAAGCAGCCAGGTTGCTCTGACCCCCAGGGGCTCCTGGGAGAATCTGGTCTGACGTGTTGGGCCTCTTCTTATTGAACTGGACCTGCTGTGTCCCCCAGCATGGCCTGAGGACCACCAAACTTACCGGGTTTGGCCTCTTCCTCTTCCTCCAGGAAGCCCTCTTTCCTGCCTCATCTCTGCTCCCGGATGCCAGGCCCAGAATCCATCCAGCTCTCCTCAGCTGGGCTTTATCTTTTGGCCTGCAGAGTTTTGTTGTTTGTTTTATTTTTGTTTTTGGAATTTTTGCCTAATTGCCAGTCTGATGACCAAGAGGTTCCTTGCAAAGCCTGGCCACCTGTGTTTCCTCACAAGCTGTGAGGGCTTGGCACCCAAGGTCCATGTCTGCAGGATGAACTTACAATAAAACTTCCTGAAGCTGGGGAGCTGTGGGGGGTGTGTGTGGGGGGGGACGGGGGATGACAGGGGCAGCATGTGGTGGGCTGGCCATGGAAGGCCCTGGGGAGCCAGCCTTGGACATTGTATGTCCTTGTTTTTTGCTTTTGTTTTTATTGAGAATTAGGTAGCTCAGGTGGTCCTTGGACTTACTATGTAGCCAAATACATGTAACATTGAACTTGCGATCTATTGTTTCTGTCTTCCAAGCACTGGGATCATAGGCACCTGACTTGTTATTTATTTTTTAGACAGTGTGGGGAGGAGGTCAGAGGTCAGCTTGCCTGAGTTGGTTCCCTCCTTCCAAACTCAGGGATGGAACTCAGGTGGTCAGTCTTAACAGCAAGTGCCTTTATCTGTTGATCCACATGGCCAACCTTGTTGCTGTTGTTTTGAGACTGGGTCTCATCCTGTATCCCAGGTTGGCCTTGAGAATCGTGGCAATCCTCCTGCCTCAGCATCCTGAGTGTTGGAATTACAGGTGTGTGCTATTGCCCCAGTTTCTTTGTGTGTTTCCGTTCCGCTCTGTTCCCTGCTATTTCCCAAGGGGCCCTGTCTTTCCGATCTGCTCCACCCGCCAGTCCATCTGGCTGTCTCGCACATCCGTGGCAGAGGATGGTGGGATCCAACTGCTCCCAGTGAACAGTGTCCTTGATTCGTTCTTATTCTGCACACAGCTTTTTGCTCTTAGGGTTGGGGATGGGAGTGGGGGTATCTTCATGTGTCTTGGTGGGCCAGCACACTGGGGCAGGATCAGTTCCCGAAGGAGGACCGGCCAGAGAAAAGGGCCTGAAGTGTTTGGGGAGAGTGAGCAGGTCAGTGACCTGAGGGAGTGAGTTCTGTATTTCCGTAATGTCAGAACAGTTCTCCTCTTTCCTCCTTTCTCCCTCTCTTCCTCCCTTCCTCCTATCCTTCCTTCCTACCTCTCTTCCTCCTTTTCTCCCTCCCCCCTTATCTCTTAATCCTGTAACCCAAACACAATGACAATTCCTAAACACAGAAGTGTCTGGAAGCCCCAGGGCTCTGGCACCAGGGTCCTGTTTGCTGTTCAGCTGTTTTCCTGGGCTCCCTCCTGAAGGGGTGAATCACCATGTCTCATGTTTCCTAAAGAGGTAATGGGCCCTTTTCTCACGAGGTGCCTCCCTCTGCCCAGCATTCTGGGAGTTTCTGGAAGGTGAGTGTGTTGGCTGGGAGACATTCCTATCCCCCCACCCGCTTTGCAGTGTGGGGCTGCTTCTTGGGGCTCCCAAGGGAAGTTGTGGTGCACTTCTTCAGAGTGAGAGACTGTAGTGGGCTCACCAGGAGTCCTAGAAACACCCTTGTGGTCCCCTGAGAGTCTGTACACCTCCCCACTCCTAAACACCAACTCACTGAGGAGCCCCCATTTCTACCTGGGCCTCAGACTCCCCTATACTACAGCCACAGAATCCTCAAGAAGCCACACTGTCCCTTCCCTGTTCTGGATTTTCCTGCCCCAGAGATCCACTCAGTCCCAGGAGAGTGACAGTCACTCGACCCTGGATCCAGCCTCTTTGGAGATGGACAGTCTGTAGAGGCTGGGCTCCAGGTTTGGCCTTGTCCCATCCTCTCGCCCCTCTCAGCTTCCTGCTCCTCTTTCCTGGGCTGTGATCCTTCCTACACCTGTCAGACCTATACACACAGCCAGGAGCTGTCACTCACTGGACCACTATCCCTGCCCTCTAAAGCTCTACCTGCCCCCAGAGTACAGTTCCCTACACACAGGAAAACATCGGTATGCAGCATGCAGTAGGTGCTCAATGTGTGCTTGGCAAGGAGAGCCTGAGACCTCTGTAGGGCATTCAGGGTGCCAGCAGGAGCAGTGGAGACAGGCTGATGACACCTCCCCACATGGGGGTCCTGTGTCTCTTTGTCTCTGTGGTCCTGTCTCTGTGTCACGCTCCATCTCACTCTCGTCTTCTCTGGTGTTTGGATTTTGTCTTTCACTCTCTTCTCTCCTCTTCCTGTGTCTCATCTCTGTGCCTCTGGCTCTCCTGCTGGAACTCCTGAATCTCTCCTCTCTCTTCTCAGGCTCCCGCCACCAAGAGCCCTCCCCACCTCTCCAGCCTCTATGGCCCCATGGCGCCCATGGGATGGTGACAAAGCCTACACGTGCTGGCCCTGCAGTCCCCAAGGAGCAGGAGCTAAGCCCATCACACAGCTCTCTGGAACCTTCCACAGCTTTCCAGTTCTGATCCTCTCGTCTCAACAGCAGCACCTTTGGGGCCTCTTGTGGTTTCTATTCCAAATAAGCTTATTATTTCATAGGAGTAGCGAGGCTCGGATTTCATGGGGGCCTCATCAGGGGACCCCCCAGAATCCTCCCTAGCCGACTGCAAACCCTGTTCAGGTCTTGGTGGGAGCGTTTCCTGGCTTGGCTAAGACACAGACGGCGCTGGGTGCCGCACACAGCCTGCCGTCCACCAACCAGGCCTCCTGGGCAATCATGAATACGTTTAGTTGCCTCTGCTCACATGCACTTTGCACATTCTGTTCCTGGGCAGGGACGTTCTTCCCTCAACCTGCAGCCAAGTTAACCTTCCATGTGTCTTCTTCCCATCCGACTCAAATGCCACCTCTTCCAGGAGGCCCTCCGGATCCCCACTCTAGACGTGACACACCCCACCTCTTCCAGGAGGCCCTCCAGATCCCCACTCTAGGCCTGACATACCCCACCTCTTCCAGGAGGCCCTCCGGATCCCCACTCTAGGCCTGACGCCCCACCCCTCACTGTGAGCCTGCCTCTTTCTGTCATGGCATGGTGGTCACTGCTCTCTCACTCCCTCCTAATCCCAGCAAGGCTTCTGACTGGGGGCTCCTGGGAGGGAAGTGGCTGGCCTGGGCCATGAGTCAGCAGAGTGCATTTCCTCTCACGGAACTTTCTCTCACTGCCTTCCTCAAGAGGGGAAAGCCCAGCTCATCTCAAGTTCACGGTGCTGGGCAGGTGGGCAATCCTCTTCCTTCACCCCACAGCGGTCCCTCTCCCTGCCAAGCCTGGAGCCAGCATTGACCTCACCTGCCCCCTCTTCCCCCAACACTGACCCCTGACCTGCCCTCTCCTCCCTACCACCACCCCAGCTCCTGCAGCTCTGCCTCCAGGGTTTTGCAAATGCGTTCCCTCTATTTGGAGCACTGTTTCCAGATAGACCAAAGTCTCAGGCCTCTCCCCCCCATTCCTTTGGGTCTTTGCTCTTCCCAGCAAAGCCTTCCAAACAGCCCAGTTTAATCCCCCACCCTCCCTCCAGCCTGCTCCCTGTAGCCCACCCATGTCTCTCTCACAGCCGGGACGTCTGCCAGCACCCTGGGCATCTGGGAGCAGCCCTGTCCATCTTGCCTTAGTTCTCAGCCGTCTCCATCAGGAGATCAGGCCTTCTGCCGCTGTGTGCTGTGTCCTCACAGGCAGCGAGGCTGGGCCTGGGTTCGAGTTGTGTCATTCCCTTTTCTCCTTTGGAAAGGGAGGGAAAAGACTGGGCTTGGGCAAGGCATAGGGCCTGAGTGAAAATTCGCCACTCATCATCTGGGAGAAAGGGTTAGCGCCAGGCTTGTCTGCTCGCACCAGGAATATTATGTGGCCGTGAAGAAGAGCCATGGCTGCTTACCGGTGACCACTCTTGTGTGCTTGTTTTAAAGTCTTTGTTTGTAAGCTGCCTTTTCTCTATAATTTGTGTTTAATTAAAAAGAAACAAACTTACAATGCACCCAGTATTTGTTTTTTTCTGTCCCCATCTTTATTTTAAAAAGAGTATAAATTTGTTTTCAAGCGAGATAAAACCCACTAATCACGAAAGCAGCCGTTTTAAGCCAGGCCTGGCAGGGGAAGCCTGTACTCTCAGTGGAAGGTGGAGCTGGAAGGACGGAGGGATGAAGCCATGCTGTGCTGTTGCAAGTTCAAAGACAGCCTAAGTTACTTGGAAGTTATCTGGGAAAAGTAGCAATTTTAAGGACCCTAAGTAACACAAGTAACCCTCTCAGGCGCCACTGAGTCCTGTCATAAGGGCACATGCCCAGCTCTCCAGTTACAAACATCCCCTGTCCTCTCTCCCCCACCCTGAGCTCCCCCAGCCCCTGAAGCCTCAGTTGGCCTCCACTGGATTTTTGTAGGACATATTGCTCACAGACAATGTGACCTTGTGTGCCCTTCAGTGTGCTCAGCGTCCTGGCAACTCTCCACATGGCCGCGGTAACTGTCTTTGTACTAACCAAGTAATGATCCATCTTCAGGGAGCCACATCTTGCTTCTGTATTCACCCTGGTCACCCCATTGTTCTTTTCTTGGCCGCTGTGGCTGCCATGAACACGGCTGCCATGAACACAGACGTGCACACGTTCTGCACGGATATCCTCGAACGAGACGTGCAAGACACAGTGATGGGTTTAGACAGGGATCCTGGTTTGTGAATGCAGAGCTTTGTTCCTAAGGGCAGCGTGGACAGGATCGTTATGCTATCGGGAAAATGTGGAGGGGCCTTTTCTTAGCTGTTGACACAGGAAAGAAGGCTTTGAGAGAACGGGAACCGGTGTAAGGAAGGCCGAGTAAGCACACAGCGACTCCATGCAGACCTGCGTGACAGGTGTCGACTTTGTGGAAACAGGGAACAAGCCCTGAAGTGTTCCCTGCACTGTGGCGGGGTCAGGTAGGCAAGCTGAGGTTTGAAGAGAAGAGCGAATTTAGCACGAGGGGTCTCCACTCCTCTTTCCCAATTGACTCAAGTGCTAACAAGGAAGCCAAATTTCTTTCACATTGCTGAGTCTCAGCTTGGACATGCAGACAAGGAGGAGCAAGGCCATAGACCTGATGTCTGCAGGGAGATGTGGAGAGGGGGTGGAGAGGGGAATCCAACACAGTGAAGGGCTGGGAAGAGAGTGGGAAACTACGCATGGAGCCCTGGACTGCCAGTCCCTGGCTGAGCCTGCTCTGTCTTGGGACAGTCCCAATCACAGAACAGGACATTGGAGGGTGTGGTGAAGTCCCCAGGTCTCCATGACCTCGCTTTAAAAACTCCCATTTGCTACATGTTTCTTTCAGATGGAGGGCAGCCAGCCAAGGCGGCTGTAGGGGTCACACAGTATACTTTCCACAGCTCTGAGCAGAGCTCAGAGAGGGCAGAGAGGGACCAGGGCTGGCATGGGGTGGAGGGGCTGGAGTGGAGAGGGACTAGGGTTGGCATGGGAGGGGTGTGGAACTGATGTTTGTCACATGGGTGGTCCAGAGAGTGTTACATAGAGATTGCCAGATGGGCTGAGACCAATGAAGCCAGTGTCCCCTCCAGCAGGCGCCTCCTTTCACCCAGTCTTGCGGGAGGCAGGCAGCTGGCACCCTCTGCACAGAGCATGAGGAAGGTGAAGCTCTAGGGAAAGGATAGGAGCACCTGCAGGCCACCTCTCACCTAGTTGTGGCCCCTGCTGTGGGGACAGCTTCCCTGTAGATCACGCTATATTTAAAGTGTGTGTGAGTATGTATCTCTCTGTGTGTGAGTGTGTTTGTGAGTGTGTGTCTGTGTGTGAGTGGGTATCTCTGTGTGAATATGTCTCTTTGTGTGTGTCTGTGTGTATGAGTGTGTGTGTGAGTGTGTGTGTCTGTGTGTATAAGTGTGTGTCTGTGTGTAAGTGTTGCAAGTGTCTCTGTGTGAGTGTGTCTCTGTGTGTCTGTGTAAGTGGGTATCTCTGTGTGAGTGTGTCTTTGTGTATGTGTGTCTCTTGTGTGAGTGTGTGTGTCTCTGTGTATGAGTGTGAGTGTGTCTCTGTGTTGTGAGTGTGACTCAGGAGTCATCTGCATTGTTTTCTGAGACAGGGTATCCTCTCTGGCTCACCTGAAGTTCATTATAGGCCTGACTGGAGGGCCAGCGAACCCCAGGGACTGGCCTGTCTCTGGCGGTCAAGTGACGGGGTTACAGGCCCCGCCACGCCTAGCTTTTCCTGAGTACTGGAGGTTGAACGTGCATCCTTGCATAGCGAACACTTTATCTATACACATCTCCCTAGCTCACCTGCGGCTCCGGTTTCAGCTCTGGCCCCCAGCTGATGTGGCCTGGGTGTCTTAGGTCCTTCCTTCCCAAAGCTGCCTGGAGCTTTGGCCACCTTCGAGCTTTGATTTTTGAGTCCGTGTAGCTCAAGCTGTCAGTACCTGCTAAGACTACTTAGTCTTGTGGGAACCCAAGTGGCCATTGCTAGGGAAAGCCTGTTTCAGAGAACAGGTGTTTGTGTGAGGCAGGAGCATTGCTGACTTTAAATTTGAAGCACATAAGCCTTGCCCAAGATGCTTTGTCTCAGGTTTGTCCCCTCCCTGCCTCTAGGAATTGCTCGGATTAGTTTTCTCTTGGGGGAAGGTTCCTACACACCCTAACCCAAGCTTCCACAACTGTGTGAACCCGAGCTGTGTGATTTCACTCTCTAGGACCCTCGCTCTTCCTATCTGGAAAATGGGCACGGCGTGAGGTTCTCTCAGGGCGAAGCTCTGTGGAGCAACAGGCTGATGGCAGTGACGCAGGGGAGGTGGCCTGGCTACCTCCCGCAGCTGCCCTGTAGGGTTTCCAGTTTCCCTCAAGTGCCTCCCTGGCCAGGCTGGATCCCCAATCCGAGGAAGGATGAAACCAGGGGAGGAGGGCAGACCCAGACAATGTGCACATTGAGCCCATGCCAGGTCCAGTCAGTTTGGACAGATAGAGTGTTGGGGCAGGCCTGGAGGGCCTGGGGCCCGCACAGAGGGGCATCGGGTTACCCTGGTGGCTCCTGGGGGCAGTTTTCTTTCCCTAAGGATTATAATTAAGAGAGCGATCAGGGCTGAGCTGAGGCACTGTCTGGTGTTTTGGGGCAGGAGGGGGTGTTCCCTGTGCAATCAGTGTGTTCCTGTGACAAAGCAAAGGACAGGAGCAACACTAACCAGCCCTGGACAACAAGGGCAGGAATAGCGGTAACCAGCCATTAAGGACCACGCCTCCACACAGCCCATGGGCTCCCAGCCTGCAGCCCCATCTCACAGACAGTAAACTGAGGTTCGGAGAGCTTCACAACTGCTCCCTCTGTTTCCTTGGCTGAGGTGCCAGGCGGGCAGTGCCTAGGACCACCCAGGGCTCTCCCCGGCCTCATTTTGGGCCCCTCTGAGTTGTGAAGATGGAGTGAGCCTTTTCATCAGTAAAATAGCCAGGCCAAGGTCACCATCCTCAGGGAGCCTTGAGGCTCTGCAAGGGTTGTCCAGGCAGGATGGCCAGAGGCTGGCAGAGGCAGGAGGTCCCTGAGGGGACGAAGGCCTGGGCTTGGAGCACCCTCCAAGGCCCAGTTACATTCCGCTTTGGAGTTTGACTTTCGGCTGTGCTGGCCTTGCTGTGTGACCGCACTGTGTATCTTTGATCTCAGATATTTGAGAAGAAAGCCTTTGACTCCTTTTGGGTGACCAGCAAAGAACGGCAGGCCGTGGGCAGTGCCTGCAGGTGCTGGGGTCCAGGAGACACCCCGGGACTTCCTATGAATTTCCTCTGCACTTGGGGCTTTAGCATACTTTCTTTCTCCACCACCTGCACATAGTAGGTGCTTACTAAGTGTGCGCTGCAGCCGCTGGACTGACTGTGTGCATGCAGGAAGAGCGGGGATGAGTAGAAAAGGAGCCACCATCATCATCATTCGTAAACCTAGAGGGTCAGTGCTAGGATGCTTTCCGTTTGACACATGGGAGACGGGAGCACAGAGAGGCCAAGTGGCTTGCCTTAAGTCACACAGCGGCAAGTGGCAAGACTAGGGTCAGGTGTCTCTGAGGGCTTAATGGGTCCCATGCCACCAGAACTGCACTGTTACGTTTCAAAGATGGAAATGAGGTTCCCAGAGGTGAGGCATGATGGACTGCGTGGAACTGGACACAGGAAGTGGTCAGGGCTGGCTACTGTCATCCAGGCCAGGCCCCTGCAGGAGGTGTGGGAGACCCCAGCCACCTCCAGCCTATGCCTCTGGCCCATGCCCTAGCCTCTGTTTACCCAGCCTGACACCCAGGATGCTCTTCCGCCTGCCCAGGAGTCTCAGATACCCTTCACAATAGTATCTCTGTCTACAGCTGGTTTTCATTCAAGCCCTTGGTGCTAAAAAGAAAAAAAAATTAGAAAAGAAATGAAAAGAAAACTTGGCCCCACCCCTCCCTTCCTTCCTGCTGAGGGGGAACATCCAGCTGCCGCCTTCTCTCTGTTGAAGCCCAGAGACTGCCACAGTGTCACTCGGCAAGTGGAAAGGTGACCCTGCCTTGGCTGCCACCCATCCCCACCATGGCTGCTCTTGGCTTGGTCTTCTAAGTCCAGGGAGGGCAGAGGACTCGGGAAGAACACAGCTTGAACCTTAGTTCACACCCTTACTTGGCACTCAGACACCCACCAAACATGGAGAACCCTCTTTGCCTCTCTTCAGGTCCTGCCACCCCATACAGCCAACGGGGAAACAGAGGCTCAGAGAGCCCTGGTGGGGCTGCCTCAACTGATACCTTGATAGGCCCCTGGGAGGCCCGGGCCAGGGTGCTGGGGGATCCCAGAGGGAAGTGGGAGCCTGGGTGGGGCCAGACCCTGGAGCTGAGCCAAGCGGGAACAATGGGCCTCTGAGATGGTGGTGGTGGCCTGGGTGGGGCCCCTGTGAGCTGGGGCCGCAGGGCGAGCCGTCAGGCAGGCTGGGAGTCTTCGGCCTCCTCCAGCTCCATGCTGTTCTACTTCCAACGGGAGAGCAGCGACTCCAGCAGGGAACAGAGTTGATCTCAGCGAGGCCTGAGGTTTCTGTGTGCCACAGGCACTGTGTCCCAACACCATGTCACACCTGCTAGTGCCCAGGTCTCTCCTGCTCCCTGCAAGTGGAGGATGGAGGCCCAGTGCTTGCCCCACTGGAACATAGAATTTTGGGAAATGGGGCCTTGGGGCGGTGAGAAACAGAGGGAGGGGACCCAGGGGACCTCAGAAGTTATGTGGGGACAGTATTCACCTGGGTGAACAAGTTGGGTCTGAGGGGTCTCCTGGCCTGTCAGAGTGTGGAGCTGGGGAGATGGCCTGCCCAGAAAGGCCGAGGGTTAGGAGTTTGCCTGGCACAACACGGGCACTCTGTGAACAAGAGCCCCTTTCTGGAGCAGAAAAGGGGGGCAGTAGGGGGGTTAGAGTTGGCGGCTGGAGCAAGTCCTGAGCCAGGAGCCTTTGACTCTCCTACGGATCCTTCCTGTCCCGCTCTCCATTTTCTCCCCCAGGCCTCTCTCCTTTGTCTCCTTGTCCTGTCTTCAATGATGAGAAAAGCAAAGACCGTTAAATCTCACAGCGCGGCATCTGGGGCGTCGCTGCTCCTAGATGCCTAGGCTTGGACTCTTGTCTTCTCTTCTTCTCATAGATCCCAGTGGCTGCTGTGGCACCAGACACCTCCTCCACGTCTCCACATCCTAACCAGGACAGTAGTACGTAGGTATATCAGCAACACAGTCCCGCCCTTGCCCGCCCCCCCCCCATGTCCTGGTGACTTGGGCTTGCCACCTCTCTGGTCTCCTCGGTGGGTAAGAGTGCCTGGCAAGTCCCTCCTTGAGCCTGTCTCCAGGCTGCTGGGTGTCAGATAACCTCTTTGCTGCTGAGACTGGCCCAATCTAGGGTGCTTGGACCTGTGAGGTCTTTCAAGCCCTTGTAGGGGTGCCCAGAGTGTATCAGCCTGCCTGTTGGGCCTGAGGCAGACCCTCAATCCAAGCAGGGACACAGTTTTGCTTTTTTTTTTTTAATTCTCTTGGCTCAGAAAACAACACTCAGCCCGCTGATGCCATGGCCTCCACCCTGGAGCCACCTAGCCACCCTCTCCTCAACCCCACACCCACAGTGCCCACAAATCCCTCCGGCTCTACCTTCCTAGGGTTCTGGAAATCCCCACACTCCCTGACTGCTACCTCATCTGGTTGGCCTTCAAGGCTCATCTCTCCTAGGCCAGCCTGCAGCTGGTCCCTGTCTCCTTCCTTGCCATCCACAGCTCATTTTCTCAGCCCCAGGGGTCTTCATAGATCCAGACTGGCTCACTCATTGTCTTGTTCTGATCCTGCCATGACTCCACCTTCCCTGAGGAGAAGCTGCCCCAGGAATGGCCCTGAGCCCTGCCTCCTACCTCATGCTCAGACACCTCTTGGCCTCTACTCCTTCTGTGGGTCTGCTTAGATGTTTTCTGGACCCTTCCATGATCCTCACGTGTATGTGCTTTGAGGTCTCCTGAAACAGCCCCATCACCCTCTGTTCCCATCCTGATCAGTTTTCCCGCTGCCCCTGCCATCCTGCGTGCCGTGGCACAACCCTCCCATCCCCGCTGCCCCTGCCATCCTGCGTGCCGTGGCACAACCCTCCCATCCCCGCTGCTCCTGCCATCCCGTGTGCTGTGGTGGTATCTTTTCTCCCTGGTTCATATCCTCAGACTGAACTAGCTTCTGTGGAACTGTGTGGGAACCAAGTGGCCTGAGCTGACATCTGAGAACACTTTTCTGGACCACACAGTGAGGTTCCACACCGCACTGACACTAAGTCAGACAGCAGAAATCATCTGTCAGGGATTTAAAGGACTTGACAGAGACAGGCGTGGTGGTGCATGAGACAGGAGGATGGTCACGAATTTGAGGCCAGCCTATGCCTACCTTGAGAGACACTGTCTCAAAAACAAAAACAAAACCCCCAAACAACAAAGAACCCTCTTTAGCAGGTTCTACACACCCTTCTCATAGGCCTGGCCTGGTGTGTGTTGGGGGGGGGAGCTGAGGATCTAGGTGTTGGGTCCTGCAGGTTCCCAGTCCCACCCACCCTGAGTGAGTTCCTGCAGGAATCTGGGTGTCACTTTGTGCTAGAAATCAAGTGTGTGGGTGAAGGTGGTGGAGTGTCCCGAGTGGGTTGGAGGGGATTCCCGAATCTGCAAAAGGTAACAGTGCCTGGAACCTCCCAGATACCCTGACTAGAACCTGTCCTTATACCTCCACCCAGACAGGATGGGCTGAGAGGTGAGGAGAGGTGAGGGGGGAGGCATTTGAAGGCAGGAGGGAGTGACAAAGGTGACCTTGTAGACGCAAGGCACCCATCAGGGTGGCAGGGCAGAGATGAAGGCCAGAACGGGCTATGGGGCAGGGCAGGGTGGGGTGACTTTACATCCTATTCCTCCTCCTCTCTCTCACTCACTCTCTCACTCACTCAGCCAGCGTTCATGACGTAGTCTGGTCAGCTGATGATTCCTGCCGGGGGGTGGGGGTGGGGGGTGGTGGTGTCAGTTCAGGATGACAGGTGCACAGGGATGGGGAGAAGGCTGGGAGTTTAGGGAGGCCAGGAAGGGGCTGAGCAGAGAGCAGATCGGTGAGCAGAGCTAGATGGATGGGAAAGAGGGAACAAGGGCCCTCAGCATAGCAAGAATTCTGTGGTGGACGCAGCAGAGGAAGAGCCGCTAGGAGGCCCTGTGACTGCAGCCCTGTGACCCCAGACCCTAGGTACCCAGCCCTCCCCCTAGGAGCTCAGGACATGAGGACAAGCAGCTTTTGCTTCCCTTTTGGGACAGTCCCAGGGCTGTGGTTAAACGGAAACAGGGCCTCTATCCATCCCCACCCTGTCCATTCCCAGCCCAGACTCTTCCTGGCTGACCAATGCCTCCTTCCCTTTTTCTCTGGGTGGGAGGAAATGGGTGGTACCCTGGGAAGATCCCAGACTCAGTTTCTCCATCTGACAAGGTCAGATGTATGTGTGTGTGTGTGTATGTGTGTGTGTATATATATATATATATAGTATATACTATATATAAATTACATAAAATAAATAATGTATAATAAAATAATAATTATCACATATATTTTTAATTGCACCTGGATCTGGTCGAATTTGAATTGGTTTGGCACAGTTGTGTCTGGAACTTAGTCAGTTTCAGCTATCGTGTCAGATTCTGTCTCAAAATAAAGCAATAAAATAAAAAATTGTGTCTAGTCAGGTGTAGTGGCACTGGCCTGTAATCCCAACACTGGAAAGACTGAGGCAGGAGGATTATGAATTTGAGGTCAGCCTGGCTGAGACCTAACTAACCCAACCCAAAGTCCGCAAAAACTCAGTGGATGGAAGGTGCCGGCTGCCAAGCCTCAGGACCTGAGTTCAATACCCGGGACCCACATGGTGGGAGGAGAGAACCAACTCTTGCAGGTTGTCCTCTGACTCCACATACCTGCTGAGGTGTGCCTACGCCCTCCGCCTAATAAATAAAACTGTGATTTAAAAGACAGAAACAAGACAAACAGAAGCTTCGTGTGTGTGTGTGCGCACGCGCACGTGTGTGTTTGTGTGTGCGCGCATGTGTGTGCGCACGTGTGTGAGTGTGTGTGTGTGCGCGAGCGCATGTGAGTGTATGCGAGTATGCATGTGTGTGTGCGCACGTGTGTGAGTGTGTGTGTGTGCGAGCGCATGTGAGTGTATGCGAGTATGCATGCGTGTGTGCGTGTGTGTGTGTGTGCGCGCACGCGTGTGTGTTTCTCCCTCCCCAGAAGGCACAGCATTTCTTTACCTGGCACCACCACCTGCTGAACATCCTGAGTCCCCTCCTCAGGGGTGGCTTGGGGACCATGGAGTCACGGTTTCTAAGGACTGCTGTTCCACACACCACCTGAACACCGTGCTCTCTGCTGTCTGTGGTAGACCCACAACACACCATGATAACTTCAGACATGGAGGGTCATGGGGAGGGTGGCGGCCAATGTCTCAGGAGAGACTCTGAGGAAGCAGTGTGCTGCAGGGAGAGGGACCAGCAAGGGTACAGTGCAGAGAGCCGGTGGACATGGAAGGGACCCTTAGGAGACTTGGGGAGGGTTGGAGGAGTAGTTAAGGAGTTTGTACCCATGGCCCCTTGGCAGTGTGTGGGGATAGGGGACAGCAGGGAGGCAGACCGGAGATAAGCACAGATGTCCAGGCGTGTGACAATGGAGGCTTGGACTCGGGAGACAGCCATCAACACAGGCACAGGGCCGGAGCTGGCGAGGGGCCATGCTCTGTCTTCCTCTGTGCTTTCCCCTCGCACCACTGGCTGAGGCTGTGGGTCAGCGAACTTTCCCTGGTACTGCCAAGGAGCCTGCAGCATCTCTAGGGTCAGCCCTGGACCCCATCCCTGGAGCAGCTGCTGCCTCCCTACCCCGGGCCCACTGTGGCCCGAACCCCTGCCTGGCACTGAACCACTTCTGCCCTGAGGAAGTGACCCTGAGGATCCTGGACCAGGGAGACGTGATGGCAGGAAGGGGTCGGGCAGCTGCCTGTACCAGGGTCTCGAGGCCCGGTGTCTCACTCCGTCCACTTTGTCACCACTGGAGCGAGCAGATGCACTGGTTTACAGATGCTATGCTGTCCCTGCTGGTAGCGCTGGAGTGTGGTGTTAAGCCTTGCTGAGTCTGCATCAGGACTCCTGGGAAATTGGATCCTCATTGATTAGTAATGCCTGATGTGGGCTTGGGAGCAAGGATGGAGTCTCAGTGGTCTCCTGTTCATGTCTATTCATCCAGTAGGGCCTCAGTTTACCCTCTCCTGAGGTATCTTAACATCTTCAATTGCAGGTAGCAATTATCTTGGGCTTTGAAATGAAGACTATGGCCATCATGCCCAAGTAGAGATGGGGAGCTTGGGGCAGACTATGGCTTCTCACAGCAACTGAATACAGTGTGTGTGTGTGTCTCTCTCTCTGTGTGTCTTTCTCTCTGTGTGTGTGTGTGTGTGTGTGTGAGAGAGAGAGAGAGAGAGAGAGAGAGAGAGAGAGAGAGAAAGAGAGAGCTGTGGCATTTAGAATCACTCTGCTGGTAAGTGGCAGAGTTGGTATTTGAACCCAGGACCCCTGAGTCAAGGACAGGCAGATGGAGCAGTTGGCTAGGGAGGGGAAGGTGCTGCCGGGATTGCCCTGTGACCTTACGACCCACTTCTGCTTTCTGTCCAATGTGCTCAGCACACAGGAAGCCTGGTGGGGGCCTCCCTTGACTGTCCTGTCTGCTGCCGGGTGGACATGGGGTCCAGGCCCCACTTCCTGTGTTGTGCAAGATGTGGCATTCCCTCTGTGGACAGGCAGCGGCCTCGGAGGATGGGTACAGCCAAGGCTCAGAGTTATCTCACAGGCCTGGCCTTGGCCACCTCCCCCTTCTTTTACTCCTCTAAGGCCCTGAGGTTTAGGCAGCCATGAGCAAGAGTCCGGGCGCGGGGGGGGGGGGGGGTCTTTCCTGCCACAGACTGTCCCAAATGAAGTCTAAGGCTAGGCAGCCACAAGGGAGCCTTAACCACACAGCTGCCTTATGGATGGCGTGAGTGAAGGGCTCCTGGGTTCCAGGTCAAACCTCACCACAAACCCTAGAGTCCCATCTCTGCAAATGCCCTGTGGAGCATCATTCAACACGACCCCTTTTCTCAGATGAGGAAACGGAGGCCCCGGGGGTAGAGCAATCTGCCCAAGGGTGAACCAATCACAGTTGTGCTGTACCCCCTGAAGGTTACTGTGTTCCTGGGTGAACACTGTCCTAGACATCAGGAAAGTCAGAGGGAAGACTCAATGCTTTCTGGGGCCATCACAGGGTACAATGTTCTCTCAAGGCCTCAGTTTCTGCTCCGTTTCCAGCTGGAGTTTGTGTTTCTGGGTCAGAGGGTCCAAGGTGATGCTATAGCAGTGTGGAGAAGAGAGACAGAGGGCACCCTAGAAACCAAGGAGCCAGGGATTGTGGGGTGTCCAACGGGCAGTGTTTGCCACTGTCCCAAATTCTTCTGCCTGAGGGTGTGGGCTGTGAGACTCCCCACTGACAAAAGTGGGGTTCTTGGCAAAGACCCTACTTCCTCATCTGAGACCTGTTTTCCACAGGTGCCTGGGGACAGAGCCAGGTTGTCACAGGGGGGCGGGGGTCTGCTCCACCTTTCTTGGTGTCACCCCCTTCCTGCTGACACTGTCATCAGCCTGCACCCGCCTGGGGTCAGCTGAGGAGCAGACTGTAGCCAGAGTGGAGGCTTCAGAGCGTCCTTGTCAGACTGAGTTAGAAGCTTTTGTGGCCACCGACCTCGCTGGTGAACTTGGGAACCAGCGGATTATGAGAGAGGGAAGACACGTAGAGGTGCTGGCCTATGAGGGATAAGGAAGTGGAGACTTCTGGGGGTGAGAAGCAGTCAGGGCCAGTGACGGGTGGCGGGGCAGGAGACCACACGATGGAGGTCGAGAGGAAACAGCTTGAAGACACAGGACTGTGTTCATCCCATCCTGGCCCTGGGAGCTGGGGACCTGGACAGAGGACAGGTGCTGCTTGGCTTCAGGGCATGAGCTGGCAGCCAGAGGACAGAGTGTGACTCCCTTTGAAGATACAGTTTGTCCTTTGCTGGTCATAGAAGCCAGGCCACCTGTCCCAGGGGGATCTTTATTGATTTGTGCTTTTGTCAGGGCCATGGGGACCAGGTGATTCCCTTTCCCCATGGAGGCCCTGTGCCCAGCAAGAGCTCTCCACGTCTCCCAGGGCTCCTCTGTGGAGCCAGCACTGGTGCCACCTGGGACCTCACACCTGGGTGTCCGTTCCCTCTCCCCACAGTTCCCACTGCTGGGCTCATCCAAGCGCCTGGGTCTCTGGGTCCACACTGCCCACCACTGCTGTCTGCGGCAGGTCCCTCTGCCTTTGCCCTTGCTCTTCCAGGACAGGGTTTCCACAGAACTCTGCAGGGCTCCAACTCTCTCAGCAGAACGCCTTCAGAGGCTGTAAGGCTGTGCACCCCAGCTCTGCCCCAGCCCCTCTCGCATCTTTCTTTCCTCTCACAACCACACTAGCCTCACCCCTGCAACACCCCACTATGCTGCCCCAGGACCTTTGCACGTGCTGCTCCCCAGCTCGATCCACAGTCTTCTCTGATCCAGGCCACAGTTCACAGAGGCCCCCCGACCAACCCCTCTTGCCTCCTACTAGAACTTTCTAGAGATTATCCTCTTGTTTATCCAGTTCCTCCTCCGTCTCCCTCCTCTGGAGTGCAGCTGTGGCACAGGTGGGGGATCCGGCTGTTTTGCTCTAGGCTGCACACCCACCTCCCAGCACAGGCCCAGTTGCTCTGTAAGTAATGGGAACGAGGGATGCCTGCTTCTCCCTGAGCCAGTCCTGCACGCTGTCTACCCACTCTCTGCTGCTCTTGCAGGCGCATTCTTCCCTCCCCTGGTGTGTATGTGCTACGAGACAAGTCAGCCCCCTCTTGTGCAATGTGTGTGTAGGGCTATGTGGTACCTGTGGCCCCGGGGAGGTGCTGGCAGTGCACACAGGGTAGCTCCTCTGTAAAGAGTGTGAACTGGGGTGGGGCATGGGAAGTCCCCTCCACACTCCACGGCTAGGAACACCATTTACCCTGGTCAACAGGTTGAGAGATTCCACATGTGGCCAGGCAGTGGTCTGGTGCTGGCCCCCTGAGTCTTTGGGTGCTGTCCATCCCGGCCTGGAGGCTTACATTCCTCATGGTTTCCTAACACCTGTAGCAACTTTCCCAGAGGGGCTTTCGTGGCTGGGGTGGGAGTCATAGGTTTCAGGGTTGACAGTTAACCTGGCCTCCTGCCAAGTTCCAGGAAGCTGAGGGTGGGAGGGGGTCCTGCCAACCCCCCCCCCAGGAACCCTTGTCACGAGCCTGACCAGTGTTTTTCAACCTTCCTAATGCTGCGACCCTTTAATGCAATTCCTCATGGTGACCCCTCCAACCATAACATTATTTTCTTTGCTACTTCATAATCTTAATTTTGCTGCTGTTATCAATTGAAATATAAATATCTGTGTTTCCCAATGGTCTTAGGAGACCCCTGTACCATGGCTCTAGAACATTCCTGGGCCCTCTGCTACCATCCCTGAGCGTCCCCCTCCAGTCTCTTTCAAAACTGTGGGCCCCTGCCAGTTTCCACTGCTCCAAAGATACATCAAGGGCTAAGGCTCCCAAGCCCCGCCTCCAGCTCCATCTCCCGGCTCCATACTTCCTTCTCACTCCTCTAGGACCTGCAGGTCTTGCCCTTGAAACAGTTCAAGTCCGTGCTGCCCCAGGGCCTTTGCACTGGCTGTTCCAGGCACACACAGAACACTCTTCCTTTGGGTACACATTTCCCTCCTTGTCTTGATCTTTGTGGGTGAAACTTTCCCTGAACCCCTTTGGAGCTGTCTTCTGTTGTGTTGTTCTGTGTTACGTTCTCTGGTTGGTCCCCTCTATCACAGGTGCTCGGTATCCCTGCGTACCCTCCCTGTAGGCTTGACCTCTCTGCCAGGGCACAGGTTTGGGGTCTATTTTGTTCTCTAATGAATCCCAGGCACACAGTCAACTCCCAGCCAAGCTTTGTAAACTGACTGAGTGACGGACTGGATGAGTCCATGGCAGAAAATGACCCTCGAGTATCATAGAGGTTGTAACAGAGGCCGCATAGCTGTCTAGGGTGCCGGTTTCATTAGGACTGGTGCTGACACCCTAGGAGCCGTGTCAGGAGGACGGCACGGGGTAGCACAGTGACCCTATTATTTGTGTTTTCATAAACAAAGCTTGCCTGAAGATCAGATGGCAAAGCAGCCACACTAGTCAGCCAACAGGCCAGGGAGTGGTGGTGCACGCCTTTAATCCCAGGGTTCAGAAGGCAGAGGCAGACAGATCTCTGTGAATTCAGGGCCACCCTGGGCTACACAAGATTGAATCTGTCTGAAAGAGAAACAGAGCTCACACAAAGGTCATCCCAGCGCTTGGGATCCCACGCCTTTAATCCCAGCAGTAGGGAGATGGAGACAGGAGAGCTATGGCTGGGCTGAGAGAGGAATATAAGGAGGAAGAGACAGGAACTCAGTGGAGTGTGGAGTCTGAGGATTTATGGAGTCAGGATCTCACCCCTTCCATCTGAAGACTTGGTAGAGGTAAAAGGGCTTTCTAGCGGTTGGCTGCTTTGCTTTTCTGATCTTCAGGTTGAACCCCAACATCTGCCTGGGTTTTTATTATTCGCGCTACAGGGGAGACCCAGCCCTGACCCAGGGTCCTCAGACCCTCCGGTCCACAGCCTCAGGCTGGCAGGACATGGCTTAGCTCTTCCCCAAGCGCAGGCACCCCAGGCTCGGTGCATTCTATTTTGAGCCTCTGGTCTGAGTACTTCATGTTCCAGCAGGCGGCGTGGCCAGTTCTGAGCCTGGGTGTGGCTGTCACTCTATCTGGGGCCCAAGGGCCATAACCTGTGGCTGCTAAGGCTTTGGTCCCAGCTGGCTCTCAACCCAGCTCTGTCCAGCTGACCCCATCCAAGCCCTGCCTGGTGCCTGCCTGGTGCCTTCCAGGAGTGTCTTCGGGACACCCACCTGGCATTGGTCACCCTTCTTCTCCCACCCAATTCCTGACTGCTACTTCCTGGCTGTGTGACCATTGGCTGTCCACCTCACCTCTCTGGGCGTCTCTGTCCTTGTCTGGGGGACAGAAGGAGCCCCATCTCCTGAGATTGTGGCAGACTCTGTGTGATAACTTGACGGGCCCCAGACCCAACAATGAGATCAGGAGAAACCTGGTGACGAGAGCGCCGTCATCAGCAGGCTGAGGTAGAACTGTCATGGCCTTCAAGGGTGATGACAACATGAAGAAGTCCCTCACCCCTGCGTCTTTTCTGCCACCTGCCCTGTCTGTACCAGTGACGAATGGCCACCCCTTCTGCTCCTTCGTGGCTCACCTGCTTGCTGGCTGCCTGGTCTTTCGTTGGCTCTGTTCCCTGCAATGTCCCCTGAGCCGACTGCAGTACCTGTGCACAGCAGGCGCTCTGTAAATGTCGGAAGAACAAGGAGTGACTTCTGGGCGGTGAGCCTGTGAGCAGAGTGTGACCTCCCCTCCCAGCCCAGGGACGGTGGCCCAGACCCAAGCTTCATATAGCTGCACAGCCTGATATCACCCTGGGTCCAGAAAGGGAAAGTCACCTTTCTGATGTTGCACAGCACTCTGCATCCGAGTGGGTCCAGCTGTCCAGGGAATGGGGCGGGATGGGAGAGCACAGTGCATTCGTTTCAAAGAGGGGGTTAATGGTGACCATGATCTACAGGGAGCTGGAGCCTAGGGTATCCAGTTCCTCCAGAAGAGGGGGACTGGGAGACAGTGGGGAGTCAGAGCCTGGGGCACCTTGGTCCCCAGTTCAGTCCCAGTTCCCTTTCCTAGGTAGTTGTCCTTATGCACAGGGACCAGGCACAGACCTGGCTGGGGACTTCTGGGCTGGTGGGGTCCCCCACTGGGGTTGGACCAAGAATCTGACTGACCCTGAAGCTCAGGAACCCCCTCAGCCTCCACACCCCAGGAACAGCCTGGTACCCCAGCACAGCTTAGTGGCCCAGACCTGGTCTCAAAGACCCAGGTTCAAAGTGTAGCTTTGCTACAGGCCCATCCTGGGGGCCTTGGGTATTTGTCCCTGAGTGATAGAGTGACTTCAGGAGTGTGCGTGCTTCGTGTGTGTGTGTGTGTGTATGTTTGTGTGTGTGTGCGTGTTTGAGAGAAAGAAAGAGAGAAAGAGTTCCTCACCTGCCTCCTCAGTCCCTCTGCCTGGGACTTCTGATTTGCCACTGGCTTTTTCCCAGGGGCCTCAGGATCCATCCATGCTGCTCTCTGGAAAACAGTAACTTTGAAACCTGGGGCACTACTCTGGGGGCACAACCAGGTTAATCCAAGACCCCTCTGCCTTCTCAATGTCTGCTGATGCTGGGTGGCCCTGGGGGCTGTCCCTAGGCTCTGCAGAAGGGGCCTGCTGTGGTGCTGGCTTCAGGGACAAACACTGGGTGCAGTGGAATCACATGGTGACACGGGCTGGTGCTAGACTGAGCAGGGGCTGTAGTTTTTATCCTCATCCAAACAGGCGAGTTCCTAGTGCTTCCCTCCACCCAGACCCAGTCCTTCCCACCACTGGGGCGGCCTGGAGGCAGTCCCCAACCTCCATGTCTCCCTCGTGGTTAAATGGCCCCCATTCTCACTTGCCCTGTTTCTGATGCTTGCCACTTGAGACCCTTCAGATTCATCCAGGACTCACCTGTGCCCCACTTCCACAGCTGCCCCCAGACTCTGGCCTTCAGCACCCCCTTCCCTGGTGGTTGTGGTCGCCACCAACCCCTCCATGGCCTCCTTGTTGCTCTGTGTGAACTGAGGGTCCAATCTGCCTCAGGGCCTTTGCACGCTCTGTGTCCCTGCCCTTACACACTCTGTGTCCCCGCCTTTGCACACTCTGTGTCCCTGCCTTTGCACACTCTGTGTCCCTGCCCTTGCACACTCTGTGTCCCTGCCTTTGCACGCTCTGTGTCCCTGCCTTTGCACGCTCTGTGTCCCTGCCTTTGCACACTCTGTGTCCCTGCCTTTGCACACTCTGTGTCCCTGCCTTTGCATACTCTGTGTCCCTGCCAGAGCCCACATCCTCCGTGTAGTCCCAGGGTGCTCTACTCTCTCTAAGGTCTCAGTCAATGCCTCCTTTTAACCCTTTGAGTCCTGTGTTCCAGTGGTCCTCAACCCTCCTAATGCTTTAATACAATTTCTCACGTGGTGGTGACTCCCAACCATGAAATTATTCCATTGCTACTTCATAACCATTATTTTGCTACTGTTATGAATCATAATGCAAATACTTTTGGAACTTGAGGTTTGCCAAGGGGGTCGCGACCCACAGGTTGAGAACTGCTTATTCCTTTGCCTGCCTCCTGCTGTGGTGCTAATTTTCCTCTTAGGGCAGGAGCCTCCCAGACAGTGGACAGATGTGCAAAGGCCTGAGGTGTCACAGGGACAGCGTGTGGGTTCAGTGGGCTCTGTGTAGTCAGACAGGGGAGAGCGGGCTGGGGCCTCTGGAAGTGGCCTCGGGAAGCTGTGCCTTTCTCTGGACCCAGGAATCTACAACAGCTGTCGAGGCTGCCTAAGGGGACCCGTTATTTGACAGATGAAAAGTGAAGGCTGTCTCTGTGCCAGGAACAGGCACTGTGTGTGTGTGTGTGTGTGTGTGTGTGTGTACTAGCAGTAACTCACACCTCGGTCTGAATGAGCTTCTTGATCACCTGGTGACTGGTTGACTTCTAGATCTTGTAGGGCCTGGGAGAGAGAGAGAAGGCAGGGCAGAGCTTAGGGTAGGGCCAGGCTGTTTTAGCCCAGCCTTTGCCCTGGCCTGGTTCCCTTCAGGGCTCCGGATTGCACAATTGTGCCACCCACGGCTGTGACCCAGGCGGGTGACACACTTTCTGGGAGCCACCCCTAGACCATGCATCCTGGTTATATGCACAGGGCCCCAGTCAGCATGAACACACCCCTGCGTAGCCTGGCATTTCCTGGCTGTGTGACTCTGGGCAAGTCACTTCCCCTCTCTGAGCCCAAAGTTCCTCTTCTGGAAGTCCAGATAGTAAAGTAGCTTTGGGACTGAGGACTGGGAGGGTGTGCTTACTTCTGGCACTCAGGCAGTGCGGCCACTCTTCAGAAACACAGGCACACCCCACCCCACGGCCTTCGCAGGCACTGTTTTGCGACCCTGGATCCCCTTTCCCCGAGTGGCCAGGCCCTGTACTCTCGACCACACTCCCTCCTTGCTGGATTCATCCCTGTGGCTCTAACCACTGCCTCAGGCTTAGAGGCTTTGCTGGCATGTCCACACGCCCAGACCAGCTCCGTCTTAGCCCATCTTGCTCGCTGTCATGTCCCCTGTACTCCTGAAAGAAATGACATGAGAAAGTCACCAGTGAGAGCTGGAGGAGGAGAAGGAGTGAATGAAAGTCACTGAGCCTCACACCCACCCTGCGAAGCTCTCACTCCAAAGCCGGGCACTTGGGGTGGTTTCCATGGCCCCCTCCCAGCATTCCCTGAGTCCAACAGTCCAACCTTTTCCAAGCCAACCCTCCCCAGCTGCTGCCTCTCCCAGCTCCCTGCCGCCCCTGCCATCGGGTCCTGGGTCAGGGCGACCTCTGGGGCATTCCTTCAGGCTGAGGGCAGCTCTCAGCTCCCAGGACCAAAGCTAAGACTTCTGGGAATGGGGAACTGCCTGGTCATGGCCACCAGCCCCTGGTACCTTCTAACACATCGTAGAGGGGACACCATTACTGCCAAATGGGGAGAAGGGATCTTCACTGGGCAGAGGATCCTCGTCTCAGGCCTGGTCTCTGGGTTCCTTTGCTGTTTCTGGGATGGGCCTGGGTCTTGAGGCTGGCTTTCTGAAGCCCATGGCAGTCTGTGGTGACAGGTGCCACCATGGCTGTCTGGGGGTCTGGGCCCCTCACCCGCACTCCCAGGCGGCTCTGAGGGCCCCAGCCACCCCCCCCCCCGGGCCTGGTTCCCCAGCTGTGGGACCCGGTTTCACCACTCCCCGCTGGTCCAGGGAGCCCTCAGTGGTGGCTCCCCGCAGCCTTCCCTCTGGGTCTCTCCTCCGCCTTCTCGCCCCGCTCTCTTCTCTAGAACCAGCTTGTTTTTGTTTTCTGCTTTTACGGCTCCATAAATGAGTCACGGGCCTGATTTGATTTAATTTCATCGTAATTGTTATCTTTTCAACCTTGTTTTTTTCCACTCGGTTACTCACGAGACCACAAAACCTAAACAGGACGGGGCCTTCCCTGACCCGGGGCCTAGGTCCAGGGTCAGCAGCTCCTGGGGACCCGACAGGCTCCTGGGGGAGGCTCTGGCTGTTGCTTTGCTGCGGGGAGCTGGGAGCCTGCATCCTTCTGGGTCTTTAGTATACTGCTGGCGTCCTCCACAGTAAGAGTCATCGGGAGAGCCAACTTGCAGACACCTCGGGCCCAGGAGGCATGGCGCGACACCGTGGGCGAGGCAGGGAGCTGAGGGACAGACTCCTCTGGGGGTGGCACCTTGAGCAGGCATGTTGCCCAGATTTTTCCATGTATTAAGACGAACCAGAAGTCTGATGTCATGTGTGAAAAGTACTGATTTTTAAATCCTGGCCAACAAATCAAATTAAAAGCAAACAAACAAAACTCTAGTGTGTGCCTCTACGTGGCCTCCTTGGCCATTTCTGGTTTAGAAGTTTCTAGAAGAGCTGGCCTTGTCCACTGTCCAGATGTTTGTTTTCTTCCCCTCTCAGTCACATTCACCACTCCAGAGCATCAGGCTGTCTGTCCCCTGTTCTCACAGCCGTCCATGTCCCTGGTCACCAGGGTGAGGGACTGCCTTCCACAGCCTCTGACCTCTGGGGTGACACCAGCCTTGACCAATGTCCCCAGCATCAGGCCAGTAGTGGCTCCTCCTGTTCTCACATTTTCTCTTTCTCGGTATGTGTGTTCTGACTGAGAGAATTTTCCATGAGATAAAGTAGATTCTTTGTTATTGAAAACCAGGATATTTTGACTGCTCGCTCTCTCTCTGTCCCCCCCCCCCCCGTGTGTTATGTGTTTCAAAAATAGGGCAAGAGGTCCTTCAGTCATTTTATAAACTGAAGATTTGAGGCTAGCCCCTTCTGGGGTGGGGACAGAATGAAGGAACCCTGAGGGCTGCTCCTGGGAGCCTGCTGCAATCCCATTGACTCCATTTAAATATCTCCACAAGCCGTTATGACGTGGACACCTAGGCCTCCTGCCCAGTCTCACATCCTGCCCCTCATCCTCCTGCTCGCTGGTCCTAGGAACTGCAGATGGCTCCTGTTGGGTGGAAAGAACCAGAAGCTTCCAGTGCACAGAACCCGTCCCAGATTCCAGATGTGCAGGAAGCCTAGGAGGTCATCACATCCTCACCGGATTTTCTCCCTCTCCTTCTCTCATGTAGGTCAGGCTAGCCCTAAACTCACCACGTAGCCAAGGATGACCTTGAGCTCCTGATCTTAGTTCTGGGATGATGGGTGTGTACTGTTATGTAAGGTTCGGTGGCACTGGGGACAAACCCAGGACCTCGTTCGTACAAGGCAAACCTTCTACCCGCTGAGCTAGGACCCAGTCTCCAACCTGCTGCTTCGCTTTCATTTTAAAATTCTAGTGTGTGTGTGTTTACGTGTGCCATAGCACGTGTATGGACGTCATAGGACAGCTTGGGGAGTCAGTTCTCCCTTCTAGGTCTCAGGGATTGAACTGAGATCATGAGGCTTGGCAGCAACACCTCCATCCCCTGACCATCTTGTAAGCCCCAAACAGGTTCTTAAGTGTTGGGGAAATAAACTAATACACCGCCCAGCTCTGGCCTGAGGACTGAGAGTCTGAGACCCTTCTCTGACAGCCCACTCCTCACCCGAGGAGGACTCTTGCAGGCGGTGGGAAGCACAGCCGATTAAAAGCCACAGTCCAGTCTGGGTTGCCGGGCAAGCACGTGGTATAAGGTGGTAGAAGTGGGATTTGAACTCAGCTCTGAGAACTGTTGGATTCCTACAAAAGGAGGAGAGGTATTCCAGGGACCAGAGGAACATGAGTGGGAGCAGGGGTGGGTACACCCTAGCCTGGTGTCCAAGTGGGGTGAGGGCAGTGGGGACTGATGGGGACAAGTGGAGAGAGGCCAGGCAAGACCCAAAGCAGAGCTGGGAGCGTATCTCCAAAGCCCTGGTAGTATTTATTGGCGAGCCTGCTTCCAAAATGCCTGGCTGCGATCGGCATCTTATTTCTTGGTGAGCCCGAGGGTATCAGGGGAATGTTTGCCCAGCGGGGAGCATTCTTCAGGGCAGATTGCTCACAAATGACACAAACATTTTCATAAATCCCAGGTGGGACATCTTATCAAACTGTGAAGTTTGTGGGATTAACTAACAATTTAGTGATTTTAATTTGATAGGTTTCATTAAGGATTTTAGAGATAACAATTCTTTTTTCACCCAGATCTCACTGGAACCTTCCACATCACAGCCACTGAGGCCCACGGTATCGTGTAAAACAGCGGAGGTGGAATGACCGCGGTGGGTAAAGGAGGAGCTTCTGCAGGGCGTCTGGGGCACTTGCTTTCTGTGTGAGCATCCGGGTGGGCTCCCAGGCAGACACATGGCACCTAGTAGGAGGGCTTGAGGGTTGGGTTTCGGTGCTAGTTCTGAGCGAGGCCGTTGCACATGCAGGCAATGCCAGCTCCTGAGACTAAAGACGAGGCTCTGGTGGGCCCAGCCAGGCTGCAGAGTGGTGCGTGCAGAAGGAAGTGTCTGATTAGAGAAGGGACGTGGTGTCCACCACGGAGTAAAGTTCCTGGGTGGGGAGGAGGGTGCTGTGGTAGTGCCTGGTGCTGGCTGCACACGGGAGCCTGCAGGAGCAGGTATGACGACTAAGCAGATATCTCATTGTGGTTCATTGTAGGCTCTCTGACCCCAACCCAGCAGGCCCATCTTAGGCTAGATACAAGTGCTTGGTCCTCCAGAAGTCCTGGCCCGACAAGGACGGCTTAGAGAGGGGCCAGCTCATTCCCCCTTCTTGTCTTTTGGTCAACACGGGTACAAAGAACAGAGCAGTCAAACTACCATGCCCAGGGTCAAACAGCCAGGACTCACACAGCGGAATCTGAACTCTAAGCTAGAGCTGTCTAACCCCACCTAGGCTGGGTCCCCACGATATGAGCGCTCTAACTGTTCTGTTTACTGGATGGTAAACTGAGGCCGCGGGAGGTAGAGTCGCCGCTGTGGGGGGAAGTGATGCTTTGTCTAGACCGTCAGCTCTGGAGCCTGCTCTTCCCCGGTTAGTGCAAATCTTCCTCTTCCTCAGACTGTCACCCGATAAGGGGGTCAAAGATGGCACCATCTGGTTGGGCTTCTAATCAGATGCTCGGTGCCAAGCACTTAGTAGGTTTCTTCATTAAAGACACGTGCTCGCCAGGTTCACAGTAGGTGATCGGCTGCTGTTGACCATGATAGAATACCACTGGACCCAGCCCAGCTGTCCTCAATCCCACTTCCTTCCTAAACTGCCTTCTAGCCAGTTTTTCTGACTTCAACAAGTGTCCTGAGGGGGTAGGTTAGGAATGGGGGTTTGTGTGGGGGAGGCAGTGCAGGAGTCTGAACTCTGCATGGTGAGACCAGCATTCCAGATCTGAACCCTGGACTGGCTGTGCTACCTCGGGCTAATGCCTTGCCTGTTCTGAGCCTTGGTTTCTGCCCGCATCTGTCAAGTCTGGACCAGGCTGCCCGGGGAGGTACCAGCTTCAAACAGGGCCAGGGGCTGTTGCTCTGTCCCCTTTGCTGCCAGCCCTCTACCTCCCGAGCTTCAGGCTGTGACGAGGAGACAGCCAATCTGTTTACTGAACCGGCTGACCCCTTCCGGGAACACGGCCCAAGCTTCCCAGAACTCGGGTATTAATGACCCGGAGCCACATGACGGAGCATGACACAGCATTTTTGGGTGCAAGGCAGAGCCCAGAGGGGCGCGTGGGGGCTGTGGCCAGTCTCCAGCCTGGCCAGAGGGTGAGTCACCCCAGCCTGCTGCAGCTCCTATCCTAGCTACTGAGTCCTCCCGCAGTCTGCACGTCCCACCTGGCTGGGGCCACCCAGGACCCCTTGACCTTTGCCCTAGTATCCCAGCAGAGGCCGTGGGCACCCAGAGCTGCCCTTTGGGACCATGGTTAGGCTGCACATGAGGCCCTGGCCTCTCTCAAGAGCTGGGTATGGACAGCTTAGCCTTGCAAGAAGGGCGCGAATGTGACCCTGTTTGACAGACGGGGAAGGTCAGATTCATGGAGGAGGGGCAAGTTCTTCTGAGTGTGGATTCATCTCAGATAAGTTCCTTTCACAGTGGGGGCAGGGGGGAAACTGAGGCTTGGAGTGCTGAGGAGCCTGAACCCAGCAAGCCCCCATCTCAACCCATCTTAGGTATGTCGCACAGCTTGGCATGTGGCCAGATACACTGTGCCTCAGTTTCCCCTGTGGAGCTGCTTGGCTTCCTGACCTTGAGAGTCCCCGAGGACAGATGGAGCATCTAGCTGAAGGCATCCCACCCAACCAATCACCAGCCCCACCCCTGGGCACCCTCGGCCACCCCAGGCAAGATGGAGGCGGTGGTTTTTACAAGGCTGGGAACCAGACAGGTGTGAGGTGCAGAGCGGTGTTCCCTGACAGAAGGGGACCTCTTGGCTCCCAGCTTCAAGGCCAGGACAGGGTCCATGGGGCTAGAGACACTCTTTGATTCTCTTTCCTTTATCTCACAGGCCTTGCTTGAGCACCTACTGTATACAGGTCTCTGCTGCTGGAGGGTGGCAGCTACAGTGAGGGAGAGGATGCACATGGATGGCAGGACATTTTGGTCCCAGACTAGGACCATGGCGGACCCATAAGAGATGACAAACTGGGCAGCGGGGAAGGGCCTCCTGAGATGACATGGATGGGCACCGAGTGGGGCGGTTTCCCAGCAGGAGGCAGCATGCCCAGCCAGTGTAAAGGCCCTGGGGGAGGCAGGGGACGGGGGCAATCAGGAAAGATAAGTGATGAGTCTGGCAGCTGGCAGGAGGGACGGCACAGGGGCCAGCGCAGAGTGAGCAGCCACCACACGTGATCTGATGGCAGCAGGACTCGTGTTCTCTATCCTCTAGGGCCAAAGCACGGCCACCCTCGAGGCCAGAGGCAGCTGGGAAGAAAAGCCAAGTGAGGGGCCCACTCTGTCCGGGAGCCCACTGAGAATGGGAGGTCAGAGACGGGTAGGGTGACGGCACCAGAATGGCACCAGAAGCTGCGGCTGTGGGTGGCATGGGTGGCTGCCCCCGAGGACCCCTCCGGCTGGGACAGCAAGACTGGAGGTCTCCCAGGAAAGGGATCGGCAGATAAAGAGGCCCTGGGAGGACAGGCCAGAGTTGTTCACTGCTCGGGATCCTGGAGAGGATGGACGGATGGGGCAGAGGCTCGGGTCTCAGGCTGGATCCGGGCAGACCTGGAACGACAGGCCCAGCCTGCAGCCCGGTCTATTCTCCACGTGGGCTGAGGCAGCCTCTGCCCTCATGGGGCATAGCTGGAGTTACAGCGGTTTAGGGGAGGGGTCACGGACATAGCAGCAGGAGGGGGAGCAGGAGTCACACGCATCTCTGTTCTGTGACATCCATGCTGTGACTCATGCACGTCCATCACCTCCCTGAGCTTTAGCTCTTCCTTGGTAAATGAGCTCCTCTCATTCGTTCACTCAGTCCTTCTGTCGGTATTGTAATCATTTATAGGTATTCATGTGTTTAAGCATGCTTGTACACCACACACGTGTTTGCTCCTTTCCCCACGCAGGTTGTCAGGCTTGACAGAGCACGCCTTCTCGTGCTGAGCCATCTCACCAGCCTCACTCAGCGTCTTTTTTGAGCACCTACTGTGTGTCAGGCCCTGGGCTGGGAACTGCGGGTGCAATAGTGAGAAGCGTCCTGCCTGTGTGGGCCGATGGGGGCACAGTGTGCAACGGTTAGGAACGTAGATTCTAGAACCCAAGGGCCTGGACTGGCTCCTGCTTCTGCAGCTATCAGCTGTGTGACGTTGAACCAGTTGCTCCACCTCTCTGAGCTTTCTCCGTAAATGAGTTAATTGCGTTATCTGCCTTGCAGGGCTGTGCTAAGAACAATGAGTTCACAGAGGGAGTGAGAGTTTGACACGCAGTAGTACGCATCCGAGTTCGCATGGGAAGAGGTGGAAAAGAAACAGAAAACAGGGAAATGTCCCATAGTGGGAAGTGACAGGAGCCAGCTCCAAAGACCAAGTGGGCATACAGTAAGTGTTCAATAAGTGCCCACCTTTCTCAGACTTCTTTTCATCAGCTTGGATGGTAAGGCCTGAGGTTTAGGGTCTGCAGAAGACCAGAAGTTGGGCCTGGCTTATCCAGAAACACAGGGCAGAACTTTGGGGCCAACCCCCAGACATTGCACCCCCAATACGCCCTGCACCCCAACTGCATCACCCTCACAGCCTGGGTGGCTGGGGCGAGCTGGGGCCTGCCTGGCGGGTCCCCGTAATGGCACTCATTACACAGGTGTCTGGCAGTGCAGTGGGGAGACTTGGGCCCCAGGGGCCATGTTCTCATGGCACCCGGCCAGCCACCGCAGGCCCTTCCTCATCCTTCATGGGCCTGTGTCCAGGAAGGGCAGCAGGCGGGGGAGCGGGGCTGGCTTAGGGCCAGCTGGCATCCCGCAAAAGGAGGGAAAGTTGAGAAGTTTGGGTGCCAAAGACTAATGAGGAGGGGTGAGGGGGTGCAGGTGCGTAGGGGACAGAGAACCAGGCACATGGAGGTGAGAGGTCATCAGGTCACTGGGGCCAGCGTGGCTCAGTCCAGCCAGCCCACTCATGGGGTGCCCACCTTTGGTTCTACTGTGCCTGCTCAGTCTGTAGCTCTGGTTTCTGTGTTTAACTGGCTGCGATGGTTACTATACATATTTATAGTACCTTATAAATATGTATGTGTTCAGTGAAAATTTATAACCATATATTTAAAGGACTGGAGGGCTGGCTCAGTGATTAAGAGCCCTGGATGCTCTTTCAGAGGACCTGGGTTCAATTCATAGCACCCACATGGTAACTCCGGTCCATGGGGACCCGACACCCTCTCCTGGCCTCCTTGGGCACTAGCATAAAATGGTGTGCAGACACATAGGCATCCAAAACACCCATTCACATTAAATAAAATGAATCATTTAAAAAAATAATAAAATGCTTATATTTAAAAAGATCTCCAGAGCCAGGCAGAGGGGACTCACATCTTTAATTTCAGTACTCAGGAACCAGAGGCAAGAGGATCTCTGTGAGTTCGAGGCCAGCCTGGTCTATAGAGAGTTCCAGGACAGCCAGAGCCATTACACAGAGAAACCCTGTCTCAGAAATACAACAACAAAAAGATCTTCAATCAGAGACAGGACCTTTTCACTGGTGAAGAAAAGGAGCAGGGTGACGGGAAAGAGCTGAAGGGCAGGTTCAAGGGCCTCACTGAGAAGATGACATTAGCCTGAAGACTTGAGGCTGAGCCTTTGTGGCTTCTATGAGTGAAGAGAGTTCTGGGCAGGAGGTACAGCCGGTGCAAAGGCCTCAGGGGCAGGTCACAGTCTGGCTGGTAGAGGGAACCAAGGGGGCAGACAGAGGAGCACAGGGCCATGGCAGGAGGGAGAGCTTGTGTCTGGTACCATTGTGTATGGTGGGCACACAGAGGGGGCTCCACCAATGAGGGTGGGTGGGAGGAGCCGGCAGGAGCGAGCACCAAGGGTGGGAACAGTTGGCTGTCAGAGACGCTGACGGGAACGTGGGCTGTTCAATTTGTGTTTGAGCCTATTAGCCTGGGTTCAAACCCCCTGGATCCTGGAGCCTGTTATTAAGCTGGCTGTACCCTGGGGCGCCTGCCTTTATCCCCAGACAGGGCCTGGCCCGCCTGCCCCCAGGTCGACCTTGGCCCCCCAGATGGGAATAGATGGGCGGGACAGGGGCACCCCAGGGCTGCCAAGCACCTCACAGGCCTAAGATGATTCCGGGAGGGGTGCAAACTTCTCCCATCAGCCAAAGAAGGGATGGCAGCCCCGGGGAGCTGAGGCAGGGAGCCTCAGTCAGACTGTCTCCCCATGGCTGTCTCTTTCCAGGATGGCGTCTGTGTAGGTCGAAGAGCAGAGCTGTCCAGTGGTGAGGCTCCTGACAGGCTCAACAGTGAGAGTAGTAAGTTCCCCGACACTGGAGGCATGCAAGAAGGCTCAGCTCGCAGACCTTCATTGGTTCTCAGCAGTAAGTGCAGAAAGGGGGTGGGGTGGGGGCCATTCTCTTCTAGTCCCGTGATTCCACAGGTTTTAAAATTGTAGTTGAAATTCCCGTTCTCCATCCCTTGGTCTCCATTGCTCAGGAGGCCACCGCAGCTCCTGTCCCGAGGTTCACAAAGTTCAACCCTGACTCTTTAGGCCTCGCCAGGGCACTAACAGTCCCCAACTCTGCTGGGACCATGGCCTCTGTCCATGCTGTCCTCCTGCCTCAGGGCCTTGGGGACGATGTGACGGCTGCATGCCAGGCCACAAATATCCCATAGATTAAATTGCCCTATCAGGTATATCCTGCTGCGAGATCCATGTCACAGACGTGGAAAACTGGATCTCAGAGAGGTCAAGCCTTTCACCCAAAGCCACACAGCATTGTGTGAATCAGAGTCGGAAGGATTTGAACACAGGCCATGTGGACTTTAACCGCATGCTCTTTTCTTTGTTCCTTGAGGCACTCATTTTCAACTTACTGCTGCCTCCTCCAGGAAGGCTTCTCTGACTTCCTACTCTAGGGTTCCCCCTGTTGCAAGGGCACATTGAGTCACAGTTACCCCCTTTCTCTCTGGCACTTTTATTGACATTTGACAGACACATGGCTAGAACATGGCCCGCGGCAGACCTCGGCGAGTCGTGCTCCTTAGGTGCATTCCCGAGCCCACCAGTGCCATCAAGGCCTCAGGTGTATCCTCTATTCTCCAATCCGGCCATCCCCTTCTGTGACCCGGTTCTTGCTGCCCCACATTCCCATGGCCACCACCGCCGGGGCAGCCACCCACATTGTGAAGAATGGCTCTATTTCTCTGGAATTTTCTACAGGTGGAATCATCATGTGTCGTTCTTGCTCATGACATGGCGGCTTGTCTGTGTGTCCTTTACCTGTGGTCACTCCTCACCCCCACTGGGTTTTAAGCTGGGGCCCAGAATTTGGTCTTCTGTGTCTTTACACCTGGTACAGGGCTGGGCACACAGGAAGTTCCTGATAAATGCTGACCAGAAGGAGGAAGGGCTGTGCCCAATGGGAGGTTCAACCACAGTCACAGGACAGAAGACATTTCCAGGCTATCTGAGGAACACTAACCTCCGTGCCGTGGATGGCAGCCAGGGGGTTGCCTGAGTGCATTCGCTGTGTGTCCTGGGCCCTCGGAGTTGGGCAGTTCGGACCGGTGTGGGCTGAGGAGTCGGGTTGCCCTGATCGCCCTGTGGGTAACTGGCTGTAGGTTCTAGAAGCGACAACTGTGCAGCTGAGAAGGCGTCAGGTGGGAGGTGGCAACTGGGCCTCCTGAACCAGCTGGACTCCTTGAGAGCTCCCTGGGGCGCTGGGAGCTGAGTAAGGAGCCAAGGGTGCAGGGGGGAGGGGAGGCGGCATCGTTAATTAGTGCAAATTATCGGGAAATTCCAGTTCATGCTTCATCAAGCTGGGAAGGAGCAGGAGGCACTAATCAGGCTTCCAAATACCCACAATCTGGAAGCTTTGTGTCCCCCAGGCCTCTGTTTCCCTCTAGCCTGAGGGGTCAACCCATGGCCAGTGCCTATCTCCACACTCCCCTCATGGGTCTGTACCCATGAGACCCCAGGGTCCATTTCCCGGATAGAAAAGCAGAGGCTAAGACTTGGGGATTTGGCTGAGGTCACACGGGGCAGAACTGAAAAGGCAGGGTCACTAGGAACACGACTTCTTCAGTGAGAGTCACATTCGTTGACACGCATTAATTGAGCACTTACTGCATGTCATGCATGGCTCACCTCTCTGGAGACAAGGGTTGGCCTGTGGAGTTTGTTTTGTTTGGGGATCTGGGGCATCAGGGAAAGGGTTCCACAGCCCATTGAGTTTGGAGACTCCACAGGCCCCATGTGCAGAATTCAATTCTCAAAGTTGCTTAGAACGTCAGGTGTACCGCCATGGAAGGCTCACCACCTTCGGGCACCAGCCTGGGATGCCCTTTGACCTCACCATTTCCCACCCGGTGGGGACTACTTATTCTGGTCCCAACCCTGGGGTTTCAGAAGGGCAGAATGCAGTGACTCCTTTCTTGGTTTGGGTACAGGGAACAGAGAAGGATGGAGGACTCAGATGAGGAAGGAGGAAAGATGACAGCCAGGCGCAAGGTTCTATGGGTGATTACAGCTGGGTCCTCGGGTTGGTGGTGATGGAGCTGTTTAAGGATGAAGAGACAGAGGTGCGGCCTGAAATGAAAAGAGCAAATGAACCAAGGGAATGAGCAGGAAAGAGAGCAGATGGAAGGACATCAGAAGGGCACTGGATGGATGGATGGATGGATGGATGGATGGATGGATGGATGGATGGATGGACAGATGGATGGATGGACAGATGGATGGATGGACAGATGGATGGATGGACAAACGAACAGATGAATGAATGAATGAATGATGGGTGATTAAAGTGCAGGATGGTACAGAGGTTTGAGAACTGCAGATTAATGGATGGACAGTTGAGTGTGTAAGTGGAAAAACGGGTGGATAAAATGGCAAAGAACAAACAGGCTTGAAAGGAATGTGTGCATGGATGGTAAGTGATAGCTGTGTGGATGGATGGATGCGCGGGTGGATGAATGATGAATGGGCAGAAGTGGGTACATGGTAGATGTATAAATGGGTGGATGTCTGGATGGGTGGATGGATGGATGGATGGATGGATGGATGGATGGATGGGTGGGTAGGTGGATGGATGGATGGATGGATGGATGGATGGGTAGGTGGATGGATGGATAGATGGGTGGAGGGATGGGTGGATGGATGGATGGGTGGATGGATGGGTGGATGGATGGTGGATGTGTGGAAAGGTAAGGGAACAGATAGACGGGTGGACCAGGACATGAGCAGACGCCTGCAGCCAGAAGGTTGTGCTGAGGTTAGTGTAACCAGAAAAGCCCTGAGTTCCTCTTTGATGTGGGATTGTGAGCCCAGAAGTCCTGCAGGGAGGTTGAGGAGCCCCCTGCTCCAGGTAGGGACTTACTTTAACTTCTTGAGCTTCTCCAAGGGTCACATGTTTGGGGCTGCAGGTGACTGAGGGGGACTGGATCTCCCAGAGGGTCTACAATTACCCACTTAGCTTTCTGTCCCTTGCTTGCAGGCCTGGGAGGCCCTGCGCAGGTCTGTGGGCAGCTGGGAGTGGACAGTAGTAACCATTGCTGCTGGGCAGTGCTGAGGGCAAACCTAAGGGTTTAGGAAGACCCTTGGGCATCACACAAGGGTAGGACAGAGCTGAGAATTAGACAGCCTAGATACAAATCTCAAACTCTGGATTTGAGGTCCAGGAGAGTGTTAGTCTTTTTCTGGGAGGCTGAGGGAAAGCTCTTCCTGTCCTTCAAGGAAGGCACCAGACTGAGGTGCTGAGCAGAGGCCTGGGGCCTGCCTATTGGTGGACTTGCCATATCCACTCAAGCAGAAAGCCTTCCATGAATGGAGTTGACAGTCAAAAACATGAGGATGTTTCAGAATCTTCCAGCTCCCCTGGGAAGGTCGGACAACCAGTTCTGGGTCCTGTTCCCAGGGAGCCATTCTTGATTGCATCCAAGTGTGCTTAAAGCAGGGTCTTGGCCCCAGTGTCCACCAGCCCCTCTCATCTCAAGGAGGGATGACTGTACCACTTGAAGTCTGGCCTGGTCTTGGATGGAACTGTGTTTGGATCCCCAAGTCTGTCTCTTGTCCCCCTGTCATCTACAGGGCCTGAATGTGCTTCTCTCCCAGACTTTGTCCTCTCTCTGCCCCAGGCTGAGCCTGGGGTGGGGGTGATGATGGTGGTCAAAGAAGGGCTGAGGCTTAGCCAGAGCCTGAGGGCCCAGTGGGAGGCAGGATCCACATCTGCTAGGGACGTGTCCACCAGGACTGTCACATTGCTGAAGCTCATCCCTGAGGCATGTGGGTGCGGGAGGTGCTGTGGGCGCTGGGGTGGGGGTGGGGGCAGAACCAGCTGGGCTGCTGTGTGTCAAGGCTGCACACAGGCCCCAGTGACCCCAGCAGTAATCCCCAGTAAGTGGAGCAAAAGGGTGGTGGGGAGGCAGAGGGTGGCAGAGGATGCTGAGCAGGAGGACCTGGACTGACCCTCTAAGAGGCTGTAAGGCCTGAGGTTAAACACTTCACCTCTCTGATCCGAGGCTTAAAGAACAGCCTGGGCACACACCCTCCTGCGTGCATCTCGTGGTCACATGGTTCCTAAATCCCAGATGACACCTGCCTCTGATGAGCTGGGTCACTCTGGGCATGGTGCTTCTCCGTTAGGTTCTGGAAGAATGGCCACAGAAAGCTCGAGACTAGCCAAGTCCTGGCCGAGCTATTCTGAGGGGGAAGAATCCACTCATGAGGAAACACTTGCTGAGCACTTCCTGTGTGTGAGGAACCAGACGCAGCTCAGAGCCGGCACTTCTGTAGAGGAGGCCAGAGAATGGGAAGTAAGACGAGTGCACCACATGCTACGTTCTACTTATTTTGTATGTGAGCATGAGTGTGCAGGTTTACGGTTAAGCATGTCTATGTGTGTGCACGTGTATATGGATGCCAAAGGTCAGCTGCAGCTGTGTTCCCCAGATGTCACCAACTTTCTGTTTTAGAGACAGACTCTCTCCCTGGCCTGGAACTCACCGCGTTGGCTAACAATGCTCAGAGATCTTCCTCAACACTGGGGTAATATATACACGCACGGCCACACGCACCGCCATGCACACCGCCACACGCACCGCCACGCACACTCTGTGCTGCCGTGTCTAACTTCTTACGTGAGTTCTGGTTATTGAACTCAGGTTCACCGACTAAGCCATCTCCCCAGCCCAAACAGTTGATTACATTCTAAAGAGTTAAGGGCTAGAGAAAAGGATTCAGTGCTTCCAAGGTACCCAGGGTTCAGTCCCCAGAGCTAAGAGGGCAGCTCACGGTCATCTGTAAGTCCAGTTCCAGGGGATCTGATACCTCTTCTGGCCTCCATAGGCACAGCACGCACATGGTACACAAACAAGCATGCAGGCAAAATCCCCACAGAAGTACACACACACACACACACACACACACACACACACACACACCACACACGTTCTACAGGATTATAGGTCACATCTGCTGTTTGATTTCAAGCATCAGTCCTTCCTGGGCCCTGGTTTCTCCATTCTTTGGGTTCTGCTGGCTGGGTGATGGTGTCTTGGGAGAGACTCATCCGTGGCTCTTCTCCCAGTTGTGCCAGGCCAGCTTGAGACAGTCTGAGCCAGTGCCAGGGAAAGCATCCCAGGGCCCTGATGCTTTACCTACCTGAGCACAGGCTGGGCTTCTCAACCCTGAGCACGTCTGTCATGCCATCCAGACAATTTACTCAACCTCCCTGGGCCTGATTTCTCATCTGTGGAAGTGCCTACCCCTTGGGGGAATGGGGAAACTGCACTTGGTGTGCTGCACACACCAGCATCTGTCTGTTACGGTGGCCAACCTGCTGTGTGGCCCACTGTCCTGGGTTTGCCGGTGTCTTGTTTTCTTCATCTGTGAGGCGGGGTAATGGCAGCGTGCAGAAAATAGGAAATTACCTAACATTTATCAACGTGCCCAGAGAGGAGCCCACTGGCCATGCATGACTCTGGTTTTCTTTAAGCTTTTAAATGCAGAATTTACTTAAATCAGAGCCACCAAGCCACATCTGATCCACTCACAGTGCCATCAGGATCCTGCTGTCCCTCTCTGCAGACAAATGTTTCTGCTTTTAATCCTACTTAACAAACTAATGAGATGTGAAAGAAAATTAGGGGTCTGGGGATGTTGACTTCAATGGAGACTTGTGTCCCTAACCAGATGCTGTGAAAGATTGGTAGAAACTAGCTGTTCAAGGAGGGTGACCACAGGCAAGTCCTTCTCCTCTGGGACCTTCAGCCTTTTCTCCTAAAGTGAGTGGGATGGTTTCTTATCTGTCAGTGCGACTGTAGCACCGCTCTTTGGCTAGAGCCCATTCCTACTGTTATTTGTTAAGTGCCTTCTGTATGCACAGTCATCTTTCCTCCTTCCTTTCCTCCCTCCATCCCAGCAGGGACTCAGCAGGCTTCCCATGGGAGGACAGTGGCTGGGGGATGCTGGGGATCTGCCCACAGAGGAGGAAGTGGGGGCTGGGCCGGCTGCTGACGCAACTGTGATGTCAGAGCCAGCCACAGGCGGCAGCCAGCCCAGGCTGCTGGTACCCCGTGTGCCTGCTGGCTGGGGGGAAGGGGGAAGGCTTAACCCCTTCCCGGCCTCCCTTTCCCAGACGGCCATCCCCCAGCTGGCCTGGCCCACAAGATTCCCAGATTTCACAATTGGGGCTGGTGCTGACTCACGTACAGTAAGTTCAGGGAGAGAAACTCCCTGCTGCCTGGCGTCCCATCTCGGGACAAGCCAGCCGCCAAGCCTGCCCTCCTCACAGACTCAGCGTAGCCAGGATCTTCCTGCAGGGCTACTGACCTACAGAGGAGTGTGGGCCGTGCCAGAACTCAAGGGGCCATTCGTGGGATCCTGGTGGCCACGTGTTCAGTCATGGCCCGATGCCTAATTGCTGGTGGCCTGGAGTCATCTGTAACGCTAAGGCTGAGCTGTAATGTTCTTAAGTGGGAAAGGGGGTTGGTCACAAGATCAGCATCCTAGGTCACAGCAGGAACTGGGTGTGATGATTGTGAATGAGACAGAGCACAGGAAGTGGGGGTAAATATTATTGTTGTGACGTCTAACCACTCCAGAATCCTAAGAGATGCTCCCTGGGGTACCATCTCTCAGGACAACAGACCCCAGGAAATTAGCTACCTTAATGTTCACGTGTCTTCATTTGATCTGTGCACACTCATGAACAGCACTGTGCACACTCATTGAACACCACTGTGCACACTCATTGAACACCACTGTGTTCCAAAAACATACGGCTGAGTTCTAGAGTCAGTAGTGGGTTAAGGAAGCCCTGAAACAATTGATTTTGAAAGTGTATGTGTGTGTGTGTGAATGTGTGTGTAAGACACGGTCTCACTTTGTAGCCTAGGTTGGCCTCTCACTCAGGACCCAGGACTGGGTGTACCTTCACACCTGAGCAGGAGTTAGACATTTGAGATCACATCTGCTATTGGCTGCTTCTGTGTGATGGACCGCACAGGTGGATGGTGAATGATAAGGGGTCCTGGGGACCTAGACTGAGGGAGGCAGCCAGCATAGACCTTGATGACAGGATCCAGGCAGCAAGACTGGAGGCACCTCTGGGCCATACAGCAGGGACAAAGGTGGCAGGGACCCAAAGTCTGAGCCTAGGAGCTGTGCTTCCTGGAAGAAACCTCATGTGCCCGGCCTAGGCTGCGTATGTCACTTGACAAAGGTCCCATTTTTTCCCACTGACCTGGGGCCCACAGCTGCCCCCTACACAGCCAAAGTCGCCTCAGAGGCCCTGGCCTGGCCTGTGGCAGCAACGTTCACACAGCTCAGTCTCCAAGGCTGGGTGCTCAGGGGCTTTGAGTCAGGGAGGGTGGGGAGTCACGGCTTTATGGCAGTGCCCCTAGCTCAGGGTGTTTAGAGTTTGATTCGTTACTGAGCTTTGGGGTGACCAACTGTGAGATGGGCATGGCACGGATTTCTGGAAGGACAGAAGGAGGTAGAGCCCCTGGCTTGGTGTCTGGCTCCAACTCAGGAAGAGGTGAAAGACTAGAGTGAAGGGGCCCAGGCCTCCTGCCTACTTGTGTGAGTGCAGTGGGGAGACCCTGTAAGCAAGGACACCAGGAGCCACAGGGTAGGGAACACGCAGCCTGGCTCTGAGGACTCAGGACAGCACGAGGCTCAGTCAGCGTCCTTGAGGATGTTTTGTGTTCTTCTTTACATTAAAATTCATGTGTCTATTTAATTAGGATGTGTGAGTATGTGTGTGGAGGGTGGGCCTGTCGTGGTGCTGTATGGGGGTCAGAGGGCAGCTTAGCTCAGGTGGTTTCTCTCTTTACACCACGAAGGACTTGGGGATCAAACGCAGGCCAGTCATATGTGGTGGCAGAATCCTTTATCCACTGAGCCGTCTCTTTGGCTCCATGTGTGTGTGTGTGTGTGTGTGTGTGTGTGTGCGAGAGAGAGAGTGTGTGTGTGTGCATGCGAGGGAGTGCGTGTGTGTGTATGTATGTGTGCATGTGTGTGTGCATGTGTAGGAGGGTATGTAATATTCATGTGTGGGCTATGCAGATATGTGTGGGTACTTGCACATGTGAGCATTCCTGTGGAGATCAAAGGCGTCTTCCTAGGTCACTCTCTACCTTGCTTTTTGTCTTGTTTTTGTTTTGTTTTTTTTCATTTCTCTGTGTAGCCCTGGCTGTTCTGGAACTTGATCTGTAGACCAAGCTGGCCTTGAACTCACGGAGATCTGCCTGCCTCCACCTCTGCCTCCAAGTGTTAGGATTTAAGTTGTGCACCACCATCGCTTGGCCCCACCTTGGTGTTTGAGGCACCATTTCACTGGCCTGGGGCTTACAAGGTTGCCTGGTGAACCAGTTCCTGGGACCCACCTTCACTTCTCCAACACTGGGGTTACAGGCATGAACCACATGAACCACCGTAACTGACTTTAAGTGGATGCTGGGGCTTGAACTCAGATCCTCAGGTGTTTGTGGAAAGTGCTTGACCAACTAAGCTATCACTTCAGCCCCCTGAGGATGTTTGAAAGCATTTATTTATTTCTACAAGAAGTCCTTTGTGCCTCCTCAGCCATGAGTCAAAGGCACCCATGAGATGGCTACGTGCCTGCCTCTCAATATAGCTTAACGCAGAGACAGCAGGGAGAAGCAGTACAGTCGGTCACATGGTGTCTACCGATACAAGGGCACAGCCAGGCCTACAGAGGATTGGAGGCCTCAGCTGAGGAAGAAAGTGCTTTGAATTTCTTGGCTGAGCATAGTGCTGGGATTCAAACCTGCTCCTGTAGGGCTTCTGTCTTGTTCTGGGGTCTCAGGACTGCTGGGAGACCCAACCTGGAAGGTTTTCATGTGTAAGGCCCCTCCTTTCTAGGAGAGGAACTGGCCTGGGATTGAACCAGACCCTGACACCCCCTCTGGCCTGGGTAATTACCCAAAGTGAGGGAAGCACCCATTTCCTGCCCCTTTCATCCTGGCTCCGGGGCTGCAGGCAGCAATTAACCTCCCCAGCGCCCCTCTGAAGTAGGTTCTGGAGGCAGACATGTTATTAAACCCATTTTTACAGCTAGGTAAACTGAGGCAGAGACCACTGCGGCTGGAGCCTGTCGTTCCCCGTGACTCAGCAGCTGAGTTTGTTCCTGCTCATAGGGAGCCTAACCAGGTACCCCTCACCCCAGGCCAGACCTGTGACACGTCCTGGGGGGGATCCAGGAGTCTGTTCTGACCTTCGCTCTCACACACAGGGGCTGTCAACTGATGGTAGGCACTAGAACTTGACTGTGTAACGCTGGGTAAGTCTGTTCTTTCTCCGGGCTTCAGTTCTATCAGCAGCAGGAAGATGCTTACATCTGTCTCATAGCTTTACCTGGGCGAAAAGTGCGCCTCTCCTCCCGGTGCTTCCCAAACACTTGCCTCATCTCTCAGCTCCTGAGCTTCCCATTGAAGGGCCTTTGCAGGCACAGAGACAGCTGCCTGGAAAGACAGCCCTTCCCTGCCCTTCCCAGCTCCCGGGTGATGCCATCGCGTCTCTGCCTCAGACTACAGAGCCTGACTGTGCCCCTCACACACTTTGGGGTGCTTCCCTCCTTAGTTTCCTTATGGTTTTTTTGGCTCTCACACGAGTGGTCCGGATCTGTTTGATCACCGTGGGGCTCTGAACTTGGCCAGCACACACTAGGTGCTCAGGAAATTGTGGCTTTTTTCTTTCTTTGCTGCCTTTGAGTCACCTTGAATGTCGCTGGTTCCTTTGTTCCCCTCTTAGGGATGAAGCATGGACCGGGCTTGTGAGTCTCAGTCAGCTGCTCTGAGATCCCAGTCCAGGCTTTCCACGTCCCCAGCTTATGGGTGGACAGAGGGAAGAGGCCCCGGCCACGGCTGGGTACAGGTGCTTGGCACCACACAACCTGCCTTTGGTTCACCCCAGGCAGAGCCCACAACCAGCCCCTGGCTCCCTTGGCACATCCGTCAGCACTCTTGGGGGAAAGAATTTGGAGAGGGGAGAAAGAAGAAGAAAAGCAAGCAGGGTGTGAGGGGGCCCGTCGCACACCTGTGTAAACAATGTCACCTTACACCCCATTGGGCACCCTTGCTTTCTGTGCCGTTGCTGGGTTTGTTTTCCTTGGCACAGGCACCCATAGAGTGGAATTCGGCTGAAGGGACCCAATTGTCATCTTCTAAGCATGCTCCCAGGCCAAGGACTGCCAGGGCTCTGCCCGACATCCTACTTCTGTCCTCAGAAGTTCCAGAACATTCCTGGGATCCGGGAATCTCCCACCCTGGCAGCTGGGCCTGAATGCTGGGATGTTGGGATTCAAAGTTCATCTCCGCCTGCTTTCCAGGAGGCACTGAGGATGGAAGGGAGAGTGAGGCCCGAGGTCAGAGGGTATGGTGGCCAGAGTGAGGTTCCCAGCAATGCCCACCATCCATCACAGCAGTAGCACACCGCTTTCTGGAACCTTCCGTCCTTGTTACAGCTCTGAGGAACCAAAGCCCACTGCAGCTCTTGATCCAAGCATGATCATGTGACCAAGACACACGATCCTGGCCCTCTCACCTTGGCTCTTTGTAGATGCAGTTTTCTCTTCAGGTCTACAGTGAGCAAGCACACGGCCAAGACAAACACAAAAGTTGCCCTAGAAACCAACTCAGCTAGATGGTGTCCAAACTCCTGGATCCAGCTGAACCTGAAGGCTTGCCCTGGGAAACTCAGGCTCCATGTGCCACCGCCTTGCCCCTTTGGGGTCTGGTTTTATATCATTTACACATAGAAGGCTCTGACTGACTGGGAGGAGGGAAGGAAAGAGATCCTGGATAACAACAGAAAGGGATTTGTGTCACAAGGCTCCTTAAGGAAGGGTCTGCTTTGCCAGGGGTGGGAGGGATGTGTTCAAAATTGGGGACAGCCCACGGACAGCTTGGTGCGGTGAGACGCTAACTGCATACCAGACTGAGCCCCACCAACACTCTCCTGTGCCAGGATGCTGGTGCATGCCTACAGGCCCACCAAAATGATTTCTACAGCGCCAGATGAGTGTATGGCCTAATGGGGTGGCCTGGCTGCTGTACCTTCCTTGGACCCAGAAAAGCTTGGTCCAGTATCCAATCTACAGTTCTTTTTTTTTTTTTTTTTTTGGTTTTTCGAGACAGGGTTTCTCTGTAGCTTTGGTACCTGCCCCGGTACTAGCTCTTGTAGACCAGGCTGGCCTCGAATTCCCAGAGATCCGCCTGCCTCTACCTCCCGAGTGCTGGGATTAAAGGCGTGCGCCACCACCGCCCGGCTCAACCTGAGGGCCCCCTATGTAAGCAAGAGAGCACCGCCCATCACGAGCCAGTGGTGCACACTCCATACGGTGAGGTATCCAGCCCTTCTAGACTGAGATGTCCCCAGCCTGTCCAGAAGATGGCCTGTCTCTGCCAATGTCCCAGCTTCTCGCACTGCCCATGACATCACACCCATGAGAGCAGGTGTTCCTCTGAGGCTGCTGCCCCTTTCCTGGTACAATGCTCCTGAGATGCACGCAGAGTTCTGCATATCCGTATGTTCTTTCTCATTGTTGTGCAGTCTTACGTGGAGGAGTGGGGCCCCAGCTTGGGGAAGAGTCAGACTGTTTCCAGTTTTTAGCAGTTATGAAACACGTGTGATCTCTGTGTGGTTCCTTATGAAATAAAAAAAAAAGAAAAAGAAAAAAAAAGAAACACGTGTGAACAAAGGCCTTTGTGAACATAGTTTTCTTTACCTTGGGTCAGGGGCTAGTTTTCTACAGTGTTTGTGCCTTGTGAAGTTAGGCGCCAGTGCCTGTTGTTTTGCAACTTTAGCAACAATGTAGCATCAGGTCGTTTTGCTTTTTTGTGTATCACGTGTATAATGAGACATTATAGAGTATCAGTTGATTTCCCCTAACAACTGATAAACATCTTTTAACAAGCTAACTTTTCCAGCCCCAACAAAAAATCAGATTCCTGGGCGGGTTAAATGGTTCAGTAGGTAAAGGAAATTGCTGCCCAGCCTAGCAACCTGAGTTAAATCCCCTGGATCCACGTGGTGGAAAGAGAGAACCCACTCCACGAAGTTGACTCCAGATTCTGGCCACGGCCCACACACACACACACACACACACACACACACACACACACACCTCTCACCCCCCCCCCATAATAAACAAATACAATGTAAAGAAAACTCGATTGTCTATCTATTATTGAATTAATGTTTACTATCTCTTTGGGAGAAAGGTCAGCCCTTTGTCAAATGTGACATTGAGGGCTGGAGAGATGGCTCAGTGGTTAAGAGCACTGGCTGCTTTTGCAGAGGACCTTCCCTGGTGGCTCACAAGCATCTTAACTCCAATTCCAGGGGATCTGATGTCCTCTTTGGCCTCTGCAGGCACCAAGCACTTATGGGGTGCACAGACATCCACAAGGCGAAACCACTCACACATAAAATTTAAAAATAAAAAATCTAAAACATGACTTACAAGTATTCCCTCAGCCCACAGCTTCCCATTTTTCTCTTACCAGGCAGCTTTGACGATGATACTCCTGTTTTCTACCTTTTTCTTAGTCAGCTTTGGTGGTAGCATGTGCTTCTGGGTGTATGTGTGTGTGTGTGTTTCTGTTTTTCAATTCTCATGGTGACACCAAATGTTTCCTTTGAAAATAAATACATTTGAGTAAGAAAAGTAAAACGACAATAAGTAAACCATTAAGTGGTAACAGTTGGGGAAGGAGCCGGAAGGAGCCGGAACAAGTCACCGTGTGGTGTGGCCACCCTGAGTGCTGTCAGAAGTCGGCTACTCAGCACCCACCTTGGACCAGGCTGGGTGCTGGGTCCTGGGATGAACACAGCACACAAGATACCGTCTGCCACTTTTGCAGAACTTTTTCAGCAGTGAATTCCTGTTCATCCTTCCAAACCCAGTCCAGATGGCTCTCCCTCTGTTTGGTAATTTCTTGGCACAATCATCATACCCCTCTGCTACTTTTGAGCTCCTTCAGCATCTTCCTGACTGGACACGTGTGGACTTGGTCGCAGCAATCTGCCACACAGGTGCCAGAGAAAGACAGATGACACAAGATGGCAAAGACAGCTGATTGGTGTGAGCGCCATCAACCAGGTCACAGTAGGCCCAACCCACACAGGCCAAGGTTTCTCCTCCGGGCTTCCACTCTCAGCATCAAGGACCTCCTAGTACCGTTGGATTTAGAATCTCTCTCTCTCTCTCTCTCTCTCTCTCTCTTATTTTTGGTTTTTCAAGACAGGGCTTCTCTGTGTAACAGTCCTGGCTGTTCTGAAACTGTCTTTGTAGACCAGGCTGACCTTGGACTCACTGAGATCTGCCTGCCTTTGTGTCTGGAGCACTAGGATTAAAGGTGTGCGCCACCACTGCCTGGCTAATCTCAGCGTGTAGTTCAGACTGGCCTTGAACACGAGGCAATACCCCCCCCTCAGTCACTCTGAGTGCTGGAATTATAATTGTGAGCCTAACTTTACTATTTGTCAATGTATTTATTTAAAGATTGGGTCTAGGGTGCACTGGCTAGCTTTGAACTCAAATGGTAGAAAACCTTGAACCTCCTGACTGCTTAGAGTATATAGGTGTATGCCGTGCTGCCCAGTTTGTTAGGCACTATGGATGGGAGCCAGGGCTAGGTGTATGAGAAGCAAGCCCCCTGGCAGCAGAACTACACCCAACCCTATCTATTTTTAAATGACTTTTAATTTTTGTTCTTTGAGACAGGGACTCTGTAGCCCAAGCTGACCAGGAACTCTCCATCTTCCTGCTTTGTTATCCCTGCAGCACTGAAAACTCTCGTGTTGGAGTTTACTAGTGGGGTCATTTGTCTTCTCTGTTCTGTAGACTCATGGGAACTTTGATCTCCCTCGCTCTGCTCCCTTGGGGTCTCACCCAGCGCCCAGCAGTAGAAGGTACTTAGTAAATATTTGATGAACTGAACCAGTGAGAGGATGAATGAATGAGCAAGGTGTGGGCTGTCACTTCTCATGTGTTCTCCTGGGGAGTTGAGTCCACAGCCCATGTGCTGGAAGACTGCTGTGGAGATCCGCCAACCCAGGGCCACGTATCCCCTACCCTGGCTCCCCACTGGCTCTCAGCGTTGCAGGCTGCCCACTGGTCCAACTGCCGGCCAAGGGACTTTCTGTGGGCTAGAAAGAAAACCCCTGGTGTTGGCACAAAAGGGGCAGAAGCATCAGGGGACAGAAGGGACCCTAGAAATTACCCGGATAGCCCTGGTCATACATACAAGAGGATGGATATGTGTGGGAGGGGAAGAGGTCAAGAGCATCCTTGGGACTGAGTGTGGGCTGGAGTCTCAACAGGTTCCCCGACTGGCCCTGGAGACACACTATGTTGTGGTTTGTGCTCACCTTATGCCCACCCTAGAAATGGCAGATGGCTGCCCTTTTGGGGTATGTCCGCTCCATCCCTCCTCTGAGTCAGGAAGAAACCTCACAAGGGTTCGTGACTCCTCTCTGAGGCCCCAGGCTCACAGCACTCAGCAGCCGCCCAGGTCTGCTTGAACACAGAAATACCCCTCCTCATTTATATCTTATTTTAATTAGTGTTTCCTATATCTAAATTCATTTTTGTGTTTATAGTTTTTGTATCTCTTGAGTTCATAGGAGGTAGCATTCAAGTTGTTTGAGGGAAAACAAAATTAGCTTCTAATTAACACAGTGATGTTTTCTGTTTGAAGCAGAGGAGGGTAAAACTGGCGTGCTCTTTCCTCTGTTCTGCTTCGTTAGCCAAACTAGTTGTGTGGAGACAAACACCTGTGCGTGGTTTTAACCAGCAGTAACCCACACTCGAAACGCAGAAGAGATTAACAAACCCATTTGTACTGAGAGGAGAATTTAAAGTAGTTCCCTACTATCACTGAGAACAGAAGACTGCAGGAGTGGGGGCCGTGCGTGCAAACCCTGGGATGCGACAGGAGACACTGTCCTTAACGCCACTGACCACTCTGGCCAGCGGCTCCAGTTGCAAGTCTATAACCCGCCTGGCAAGTTTTCATAATTGCACATCGATAGTGACATGCTTCAGTCACTTTAAAATGTAAATTATTATAATACAACAAAGACTAATTTCTTTGCATGTTAGAGAATTCCTAGTATCCACACCCAGCGATGACTACAGTACAGACAGGCAATGAGGAATACACGATAATTAAAATGCGGCTTCCTATTTTCTTTAAATGATTCCATGTACTTAATTTCTCACTTCCAAGGAAGTCTCTTTTGTGAGTTACATCTGAATGTTTATTTCCTGTCATCCACTTGTCACTTTTGAATATCATGTGACGACTTTACAGTCCCATTGATTACATAATACGTCCTGGCATTTAGGGTTGACAATATTTTGTTTTTTGTTTGAGACAGGGTTTCTCTGCATAGCCCTGGCTTTCCTGGAACTCACTCTGTAGACCAGGCTGACTTCAGACTCAGAGATCTGTCTGCCTCTGCCTCCCGAGTGCTAGAATTAAAAGCATGCACCGCCAGGCTCACCTGGAGCAACAATTTCAAACTATGCTTTGTGCTGTAACACGCTCAGCATCTGACTTCATGTTCCATTTTCCTTCTAGAAAAGGCAATGCCATCTTAGAGACTCTGATAATTAATTTTTTTCCAGGAAGATCACTTAAGAACCAATATCCTAGCTAGGTGGTGGTGGCACACATTTTTAATTCTAGCACTAGGGAGGCAGAGGCAGGTGGATCTCTGAGTTCAAGGTCAGCCTGGTCTACAGAACAGCTAGGGCTACACAGAGAAATCCCATCTGAAAAAACAAACAAAACCCAAAGAACCAATATCTGAGATTTCTGAAACGTTACAAAGCAATGATGCTGTTGTCTGTGACATTTCCAAAGGCAATTGCTTCCATTCCCAATTGGCTTTTTTAGGGGTAATTTTTCAAGTTGACTGAGCCTCTGCAAGCTTCGACGTAATGACACTGCAGTTTGGTTTTTGTCCGATGCTCTAGGCCCTCCACACCACTGAGGCCAATGTCCATGATAGCAGTCAGGAGCAGTGACTGCTTCAATTTGCATCTGTCACCAGAGCCTGTACAGTCAGTCTTGAGGCCACTTCTCCTGGACTTGACAGCCCACAGGGAAGCAACAGTGCTGCCATGTTGGGACCACTATCCCAGATGCACCAGAGCTTTCTTTATTAACCGTTGTGTTCAACCATTCCATGAAGAATCTGAAATCACATGACCATGGGAGTTTCTTGTGTTTTTGTTTTGGTTTGGTTTTGATTTTTCTTGACAGGGTTTTTTGGTGTAGCCTTGATTGTCCTGGAACTCTCCCTATAGACTAGGCTGGCCTCGAACTCACAGAGATCCACCTCAGCCTCCTGAGTGCTGGGATTAAAGGCGTACACCACCCAGCTGGGAGTTTCTTTACGAGCACTGTTGCTTTGAATTTTCTCCAAACACCATCATTTGATGACATTTGAGTGTCCCAGTCTGTGGCACAGCAGCTGGCCTCACCCTCTGCAGCACATCATTCTCAGGTGGTTTTGGGGAGCCTCTCTCTCTCTCTCTCTCTCTCTCTCTCTCTCTCTCTCTCTCTCTCTCTCTCTCGTGTGTGTGTGTGTGTGTGTGTGTGTGTGAGAGAGAGAGAGAGAGAGAGAGAGAGAGAGAGAGAGAGAAAGCGTAGGAACATGGGTGCCATGGCATGTGGTGGTCAGAAGATAACTTTGGATGTCTGTCACCTGCCCATCTTGTTTGAGGCAGGCTCACCTCTGTGTACACCAGACCAGCTTCCAGATTTCTCCTGCCTCTACCTCCCATCTTACATATGTGAGCTTTTATTTGGGTGCTGGGGACTCGAACCCAGGTCTTCCTGCTTGCAGAGCAAGTACTTACTCACTAGCCACCTCTCTATCTATCTGCACCCCACCCCACTTCATACTTATGGGTATCCTCCTGCCTCTACTTCCGGAGTATTCTAGCGGAAGGATACTGCAACTATAGTTGAGCTCACTATGTCTGACTTCAAGGTCCTTGTTTGCTTGTTTTAAAGAATATTTTCTTTCTCGCTGTTGTTTTTGTTTTGCTTTTTTTCTTTCAGACATGGTTTCTCTGTGTAGCCCTGGCTGTCTTTGAACTCACTCTGTAGATTAGGTTGGCCTCAAACTCAGAGATCCACCTGCCTCTGCCTCCCGAGTGCTGGGATTAAAGGCACCACCTGACTTGAAGGATATTTTCTAATATAGAGATGAATGAGTTCTCTTTTTCTAGGAACGACAACACGTTTTCCTTTAAAACTGTTTATTGATAAATATTACCAAGGGTACAGCCACCAAAGCATTAAGTAAAGGAGAAGCAGGACCCAGAAGGTCACGGGTACTCATTTACATTTTCTCTCTACCCCTCCTCCCTCCCCCTTTCTCTCCCTCCCTCTCTTTTCTTTCTTCCTTCCAAGGTCTCCTGTATCCCCAGCAAGTGGCCAAGGCTGGCCTTGAACTCCCATCCCTCTGCCTCTTCTCCCAAGGGCTGGGATGGTAGGCATAGGCTGTACCAGCTTAAGTGACTTTGATCCCCAGAGGTTTCCATCCACAGAGAGACCAGGGGCTGGCTGGGGGTGGGAGCAGCTGCTTGGTATGAGTCCTTTTGGGGCAGCGCCCTGTGGTGGGGGGAAATGGATAAAAACGTTTTGTAACTAGTTGGACATGGTGTTTGCACAAAGACACCCCCACCCCCTGCCAGCCCCTGGCTCATGGAAACATGGTTACACAGAGCAATGCGGAGTTCACCTCAGTAAATTAAGCCTTAAAAACAACCAAACAAAACAATTTCCTTAAGGAAAAGCATGATTAGCTATTCAGGCGACTTTGAAGTGAGGTCTGAGAAACTCGGTTAATGCTCTGTGCCAGACAGCCATAGCCTGGTGCAGCCACCAAGTGTCCTGGGGAGCCATCCCTCCTAACCAGGCAGCGGCCTGTGAATCGAGCCAAGGACCCGAGGAGAAGACCTTCTTCTTGAGCCTGTGTCTTAACCTCCCTAAGGAGGCCTCACTTTCTCCATTTGGAAAATGTGGCTGCACCTATGCTGTCCCCTAAACAACTGGAGGTTTTTTTTTTTTTTCCTTTGGTTTTGGTTTCCAAACAAAGCGTCTCCACGCAGCTCAGCTGGCCTTGGCCTTGGCTGTATCATCCTGCCTCAGCCTCGCAAGCTCTGGGATTCCAGGCACGCAGCCTCATACCTGTCTCTCCTGAGGCTTGTACCTCACAGGCTGAACCCTCACACAGGAAGCAACCGGCCACCCCATCTGTGTCATGAATAATGAACCTGCCTCTATTCTCATTCCATTTTCTGGACAACTCTGGAGCACTTGGCCTCCGTGCCTCCGTCGTCTCTGAGCTGTATCCCAGGGCTTGTTCAGATGGACCGGGAGTGAGCATGGACTGGCTTTCAGAGTAACTCCCAACATCCACCTCTTCTCTCTATCCCTGGGCCCATCCTGCATGGCTCACCTCCTTCCTGTTCTTCTGACTTCTGTCCATCTCCCATGCTCCACATCTATGCTCCAGAGTTCTGTGAGGGATCCTATAGAGCCCCAGGAAATCCCCGCCCCTCTTCTGCCCAGAACCTTCCCAGGTCCCCATCTCTTCCATAGTGGTAGCTAAAGCTCCTCCCACCCCTGTGGAAGGTCCCTCCTCCCAGGGTTCCATACCCCCCCACAGGACAGTTTCTTGCTGTGGCTCACAGACATCAGGCCTCAACCTCAGGGCCCTTGCACTTGCTGTTCTCGCTCCCTGCACCACCCTCCGCCACCTCCTCCTCTTCCCAGGCTTCTGTGCAAATGTCACTTGCTCAAGTTTTCTCTGGTCTCCCAGAAGCTGTGGGCCTCCGGAAGTTTCTTCCTTAAGAAACTTCTTGGCTGGGGTCCTGGGCCCAGCCCCATGACTCAGAACCTAGACACGCTTCCAGGCTTCCTCTAGGTTTGAGCCGTCAGCCGTGGGGGCAGGTGGTGCCCGGCAGTACCTGGCACTGAGGCCCCAGCCTGAGCACTGCTGTGGGAGGCAGCCATGCCCCTTCTCCCAGGCTTAGGCACCGCATACGCTCCACCCCAGGCTCACCTGACTTCGCTAACTCGACCTCTCACCTCTGGCTACCCTGCCCTGAATACGAAGCTGTGGCTCACGTCAGGGCTGGCATCCTCTGCTGCTAGCCAATCAGCCTCCCCCAACCAGAGAAGCCCAGCCCTCTGCCCCCAGGGAGTTTCGCCAGCCCCAGAAGCTGTGCCTCCAGAGGAACACTGTTGGGCCCAACTGAGAGCCAACTCCAGCCAGAAGGGGGACGAGGGCAATGAGGGAGGTAACAATATACCAGGGCCAGGGCAGGCGTCTGTGCTGAGATAATGCCTGGCCAGCAGCCAGAAGGAGGATCCGAACGCAGCTCAGCGCCTGAGAACAGGGTGGGGCTTCCAAGGCTGGGAGCAGGGAGTGAGCAGCGGTGTGGGTGGGTCACGTGCTCTTCCCAGCTCTCCTGGTACCTCCGTTGGCTCTTAGGTTCCTGGGCAGGGACCTGCCCCCGTGTCCAGGAAAAGCCTCCCCAAGTAAGGCCCTGCCAAGTGGGGGAATCTTCTGTGGAGCAGGGGCCCCTAGTGGAGCCCAATGGGGGGGGGGGGGGGACAGCTCCTAGCTCAGGAAGAGAGTGGTTGACATCTTTTGTACCAAGGAGATGAAGACTTGGAGAGCCATAGACTTCCAGCCCACAGACTGAAGTCACATACTGCACTATTGTGGTCCTGTGGACCGGAGGTCTTCCTGCTGTACGGCAAGTCAGCACCACAGAGAAGGGAGCCCACACCAGCAGGGTCTGGAGCTTTGCTCCTGTCCCCTCCCCCAGTCCTGGCCACGCCCTAACCTCTACCCTCCTCACCCACCTCCCCCCTGCCACCCTCCTGTCCACCTGTCTTTCCATTCCCCCTCTGCCTACCCACAAGTCAGATCTTACCATCCCTGTCCTTCTGTCTGTCTACCCATCCATCCTTTCTTCTACAGCTTTTACCTGCTGTCCTGGTTAGACTTCCTGAGAAGGAAGCCTCACTTGAGGCATGGCCCAGCTCAGAGTGGCCTGTGGGTGTGCTCGTGAAAGACTGACCTGATCTTTAACTGATGTGGGAGAGCGCAGCCCACTGTGGGCGGCACCCACCACTGCTAGGCAAGTGGTCTGTGTGAGACGAGATCGCTGGTGAGTCTGTGAGTGAGCCAGCGAGCTGCGTTCCTCTGTGGTGTCTGCCTCAAGTTCCTGCCCCGACTTCTCTCAGTTGCTCCCGTAAGTTGCTTTTGGTCCTGCTGTTTAGCACAGTGACAGAAAGGGAGTCAGGACATGTGCCGTCCTGTCTAACTTGCCTACCTGACATCCACCTGCCTGTCAGTTCAAACGCTGTATTTCTGCTCACCCACCATTTTTCCTTTCAGCCTCCACCCATCCTTCCGTCCACCCGCCCTCTACTCAGCGACCTACCATCTCTGTAGTCATCCGTCTTCCCCCTACCCCTCCATCTCTAAACACACCCACCCATCCGTCACCCACCCACCACCCACCCATCGTCACCCAATCCTTCTATACCATTCCCCCACGCACCGATCCACACATCCATCTGCCCATTGGCCCACCCCTCCTTTCGACCTCCCATCCATCCATACTGCCCTCCCTCAGGCGAACACCCCTACCCTCACTTACCCTCCCACCTACCCAGTGTCTCTCTGAGCTGCTGCGGAACTTTCCCTGGGCTGCTGCAGCGGGAGCCGGGAGAAACACACCCAATTAGGCTTCTAGTTATTTGTTGTTCCAAGAAGGCTAATTGTGAGGTTTGTAAACAGCCCTTTGATGGTGGAGAGCTACTTAAGAGGACAGTTAAATAAACCGTCCCAGTACAGTCTGGCTACTCAGCAGGGGGCTGGGGGGCCTTGAGGAGGGCAGTGGGGACACAGTCAGAAGGGAAGTCAGCATAAAGGATGTGACAGTTACTGTATCCCACCCCAGGGCCTGGTGCCTGCCGGTCAGACACCGAGCTGAGCCATACCGCAGGGCTTGGAAACACTACCCTACATGTGCTCCAGTGCAGGGGACTAAGGCACCAAAGAAGGCAGCAGACACTTAGGACCATATGCCTGTGAAATAGTCCAGACGCCACACCGAGCTAACCCTGTCCGTGCAAGAACAGCTACGACAGAAATAATTGTGCATACTCAGGTACCAGCTACTGCTATGCACGCCCCCTGCACGGTGGGGTTGGCCCCGTCACCATCCACAAGAATGTCAAGACCTGAATGGCCATTTGACCAGACTCTAGTGAGTAGATTTTCACAAAATTAAATGTCTGGACACAAGTCTTGCTGTCAATACACTGCTAAGTTTCTGTGCGTTTAGCCTACAAAGGCTCATTTATACGTGGTTGGCCAAGCATTTGAAAAAAAATAATTTTTCTCCTTATTTGAGTATTTTAAAAAATTCTTTAGCTGGGCAGTGGTGGTGCACACCTTTAATCCCAGCACTCAGGAGGCAGAGGCAGGTGGATCTCTGTGAGTTCGAGACCAGCCTGGTCTGCAGAGAGAGTTTCAGGACAGGCTACAAAGCTACAAAGAAACCCTGTCTCTAAAAACCAAAAAAAAAAAAAAAAAAAAAAAAAAAAAAAAATCATTCGTTTCTCTGACTTTGTGCAGAGATCACAAAGCGTTTTCCCTGAGGAAGGGACTCTGGCGTGGCTCAGAGAACAGCAGCACTGTCCCCAGACGGTTTATGTTATGACAATAAAACTTTATTTATGATAGGTGGCTGCTGCTGGGGCTTAGGGCTGGAGTCTGCTGATTGCTGACTTAGGCAGTGCATAGCAAACTGTGACAGAAGCACTGGGGTGGGAGAGAGCGTCACAACAAATGGGAACTTGAGTGTGGCCTGGGGACTCAGCTTTGCATCACCAACACTGTTTACTGAGCCGTGTTCCCTGCCCCACGGGATGATCATGAAGCCTTTCTCGTATAATTTTAAAAACCTACATTTTCTCATTTATTTATGTGGGTGTGCATCTACTCAGGGCACAACTTTCGGGAGCTGTTTCTCTCCTTCCAGTGGATCCTAGGATTGAATTCAGATGCTCAGGTCGGCAAGGTACTCCTTGACCTGCTGAGCTGTGTGCTGAGCCACAGGAAGCATTTCCAAAGAAAGATCCACTTGGGTCATTTGCTTTCTGAGCCTTCCAGACAGCACACACTATCTGCCCAGCTGGCAGGTTCTGAAGGAATTTGTGAATTCCTTAAATTAATGTGATGCTGTGATTTATGTATCCCTCTGGGTAAGAGCATGTGCACACAAGTGCAGGTGCACTTGGAGGCCAGAAGAGGGCATTGGTTCCCCTGGAGTTGGAGTTACAGTCAGTCCTGGAAACTGAGTTCAGGTCCTCTGAGAAGGCAGCATGTACTCTTACTGCTAAGCCATCTCTGTAGCCTCAGAAAAATAAAAATAAAAGACTTTAAAAAATACAAAAACATTTATAAAATGAATTTTAGGTGAAAGAACGTTTAAAAGGAAAACAAAGGAGTGGAAATCTGCTGGGTGGTATTGTGTGCCCACACTGGAGTGGGGGAGGAGCGACAAAGCAGCCTCCAGCCTCCTGGGCATGAGATCGTGGGGCAGACTGGCAACAGAGACAGGCTGACCTTCACAGGAGATGCAGAGGGACATGAAGACCCAGGAGACAGACTGGGACATGGTACTGCTGTACTGGGTGCCCAGAAAAGCCTCTCTAAGGTGACATTTGAGCTGAACCCCAAAGGAGGGGAAGGCTCAGGAAAGAACACCCCAGGGACCAGTTCAGCAAATGCAAAGGCCCTGAGGCCCCAATGCTGTGCACACACATAGTGCACACAATGCTGCACACACATAGTGCACACAATGCTGCACACACATAGTGCACACAATGCTGCACACACATAGTGTGCACAATGCTATGCACATACATAGTGCACACAATGCTGCGTGCACACAGTGTGCACAATGCTATGCACACACATAGTACACACAACACTGCACACATACTTAGTGCACACAATACTGCGCGCACACATAGTGCACACTGTGTTCCATGGAGGACGCTGGGATGGCCTGAGTTCTCCTGGAACTCAGGTGACCCTGGGAGGCCCCCAGAACAGAGTGGGGCCAAGTCCAGAAGGGAAGCAAACTGCATGTGTGACCAGCAGGGAATGGAACTCAGGATGGGTCAGCAATGCAGGGCTGATCCAGCGTTCGGGAACTTCAGGGGAAGTCAGTGGCCCCAGCTGTGATCAGGCACAGATGTGTCCCGTCTGTAAGGAATAGGAGTAGGGAACTGGGTGGGGTGCTTGGCAGTCACTGCAAGCCTGCAAACTGCTATGCTCTCTCTTCAGAGCCCAGCATACAAGTCGCCCTTACTGGAAAGCCTTCTAGACAGTTCTGAGCTGGCTAGTCAGTCCCTACCACCTGCTCCCCACAGGAACTTCTAATGTTTGCTTCTGTCTCCACGGACAGCAATTCTGTTTATGCCCCTGGAGTGGACACGTCAGGGCAGGGGTGACATTCCAGGTCAAGGACAGAAGACATAGGGCTGATGCTGTCCCTGAACTCTGCTTATGAAGTCTGTGTCCCCAGGGCCTGGCCTCCAGGACATGTCCAGGCAGAGGGACCAAGTGACATTTCTACCTACTGCCATCACTCCTTTATGCTGAGGTTCCCCAGGGACGTTTGGGTTAAGCCTGTCCTCAAGAGGCAAAGAGAGAAGAGCGATTAAAAGGTGACAAGGCCACGAAGCCCTGCCCCAGGGCTTCAGAAAGAAGGGCTCCAGTCAAGCTTTCCTAATATCGGGAAGTCAGTGAAAGTCGAGCCAGCCGCAATGCATGCTGGGAAGAGTTGATCACCACATCCACCAAGGAAGAGAGACAGGAGTCCAGCAGTCTGCGGGATGAGAGGGAAAAAGAAACGGGGACACACAGGTTAGGATGACGGTCAGAGCAAGGGAACGGACACAACAGGCTCCAGGGCTAGAGCTTCAAACAGAAGACAAACCGGGAGTGGAGGGAAGCATGTCAAAGTGTGACCTTCCGGTCACATGACGCCTCATGCTCACTTACTGCCCACCACAAGCTCTTGGAACCTTTGAGAAGCCAAGCCCAGACCACCCCAAGGTCACTGCAGGAACTGGCTGGGACCTAGGTTGGGCACATTTACTCTGTGACCTTGCTACCACATCAAACGTGAGTGAGGACCTGGGGAAACTGAGCCACTGTGTGAAAGGCCGCGCCTGAGGCTTCCAGACTCTGTGGGGTAGAGCAGGCTTGTGCCTGGATGCACAGGTCTGGCAGGGGAACCCTTGGCTGCTTTCCACCCCTTCCCAGAGTCTCCCTCTGATGCCCTTTGACCCACTCAGCTCATTGCCCTGAGCTCTTGTTTCCCATAAATCCTTTCAGGTCTTTTTATTTTTTCAAAACCTCAACTCACAGACATATTCCACATCATAAGACAGAGTGGCTTTTGGAGACAACGGAGTGCTCTGTACCAAAGGTCACGACTGTCTCAGGTGCGTTTATTGGCACTTAGTTTAAATTGCCCCTCACGTCCCACAAAGGTGGAAGTCTTGAAATTACTTCTCTCTAAATCTGGCGCCGCCCAGGCCCGGAAGCTCTGAGTCGCCTCACACAGAATTATTAATTATGATTTCTTCTGTAATTGTCCACCTGGAGTCCGAGCTGGCAAGTTCTGACATGCCTGACCTTAAAGACGAGAACTCAGAGGCTCCTGGAAATCATTTGCCTTAGCCAGGGAACTGCTGTGTGACCGTGGGCAAACCCATTTCCTCTCTGGGCTGTTTTTCCTGGTTGCAGGAAGATACGTGGCCCCCACATCTCTCTATCCCGAACCATGAGTGTATTATGGAAGTGAAAGGTTTTGGGTTTTCTAGGAGGAATGTTTTCTTCTTTCTATTTTTCCTCCCAAGACAGGGTCTCACTATGTAGCTATGGTTGTCCTGGAACTCCCAAAAATCTGCCTGCCTCTGCCTCCCTAGTGCTGGGATTAAAGGCACGTGCCACCACCGCCTGGCGAACAGGGACATTTTATAAGTTCTATTTTTAATTTCAAGCTTGAAAGTAGGGCTCTGTGGTAGCATTACAACTTTAGATTTAGATGGTCCTGGGGAGGAAGAGAGATGGGTACACAGCCATTTTCCATAGGTCACCCTAAGGTCACCTGGGGTCAATATCCGTTCCATAGCCAACAGGGGCACAATGAAGGGCCAGGGGAGAACCAAGAGATGGTCACATAGGTCCCAGGTGCAGAGAGAGTTGGGAAATGTAGTCCCTGATTGGGCAGCTAATTAATCTATAGTTAATTACCTCTCTCTCTGAGACAGTGTCTCTCTATGTGTCCCTAGCTGACCTGGAACTCACAGAGGTCCACCTGCCTCTGCCTCCTGGGTGCTGGGGTTAAAGTCATGCACCACCACTCCCTGATCACTCTTTTTCTTTAATTGTATTGTGTGTGTGTGTGCGCGCGCGCGCGCATGTGAGAGAGAGAGGGAGGCAAGGTGGCAAGTGTCTTATCTACGGGGCCATCTTGACAGCGTCAGTGTTCTCTTTTTAAATGAATTATGTTTATCAATGAACAGAAACAGTACGTAATGTTGACCAGGAACAAGGTTCATGTCAGGTCTGCCATGTGCCGTGTGTGTATGTGTGTGTGTGTGTGTGTGTGTGTGTGTGGTGTGAGCAGAAGATGGGCAGACAGAAAAGAGCACAGATGCACAGATGAGCAGAGCAAGTAGGAGCCCAGAGCAGACCCGAGCGGGTGAGTCCTATGGCTGAGACTAAAAAGGCTGTCTGTGGAAGGAGGGTCAGTGCCCGGAGCCATCTAGCATCCCCGTGCAAGCAGCATAGTGTGTTGACCCAAACCTCAATAGAAATGAATGAACCGAGGAGCCGGGAAGGTGGTTCAGTGGGTAGAGTGTACGCTGTGTAAATACAGTCACCTGAATTTAGATCTGCAGTACCTGTATAGATAGCAAGGTGGGGTGGCGTTCCCCAGGAGCCCCAGTGCCTGAGGGGAGGGGCAGAGATGGGAGAATCCCATAGGCTCCCTGGCTAGATGATCTAACTGAATCAGATCGCTTCAGGCCATTGAGAGACCCTGACTCAAAAGGTAAGGCGGCGAGCGACCGAGGAAGACAGGTGAGTTTGGTCTCTCAAACACACACACACACACACACACACACACACACACACGAAGGCAAAACTGATAAATGGCTTCGTCAAGATTCAAAGATTCTGTCCTTTAAAAGTCAGGCCCTGCAGTCCAGGCACTCAGGAGACAGAGGCAGGCAGATCTCTGAGTTCAAGGACAGCCTGGTCTACGTGGAGTGTTCCAGGACAGCCAGGGCTTTCCAGAGAAACCTTGTCACAAGGGAAAAAAAGGCTTCCTATAAAGATGAAAAGTCAGAGGCTGGGTGTGGGGCTCCGTGTAGAGTACCAGCCTTGCATAAAAACTCGCCAGTTAAAAAAAAAAAAAAGTCAACTGGGTATTCTGTAGTGCAGGCAGCAGGAAGAGTCCAGTGAGCTCAAGGCCAGCCTGGTCTACACAGAAAGAAACAGAGAGCTGAACACGGTGCCACCAGCTTGTAATCTTAGCCCTGGGGAGGCTGAGGCAGGAAGATCATGCGTTCAAAGCCAGCCTGGGCTTCACAGAAAGTTCTAGGCCAGCTTGGGCCATCCACTGAGACCCTGTTACAAACACCAATCAAAAGGGAAGCGAACAAGAGGAAGAGAAGAAGGGAGGGAGTGGTGGGAAAGGGACTGTGAAGTTAAAGTCAGATCACTGGAGCCTTGTAATTGACTGTGTTTCTTTTGTTTGTTTGTTTGTTTGTTTGTTTGTTTTTTCCAAGGATTTCTCTGTAGCTTTGGAGCCTGTCCTGGCTCTCTCTCTGTAGACCAGGTTGGCCTCGAACTCACAGAGATCCACCTGCCTCTGCCTCCCGAGTGCTGGGATTAAAGGTGTGTGCCGCCACCACCTGGCTTGACTGTTTTTTTTAATCTTTTAAAGACAAAAGACTCAAACTCAGGGAAGGACTGATGAGCAACTTGAGACTACCGCCGGTCCCTGGAGTGGCAGTAACATGGCCGCATGTTCTAGAACAAGATGGTGGCCTGAGTGGCCTAGGAGTGTGGCAACGGTGCCCTGGATATAGATGGGACTCATGTTCTTCCAAACCTGCACTGTGGTCAGCAAAGCCCAGAAAGGCCCTTGTCCTGTGGCTACAGTGACATGAGGATGAACCTCCTGACAGCACCACTCGGGGTGCGAGGAAACGGCATCGGAGCTCACAGCAAACACCAACCCTCAGGGTTACACTGAGCCAAACAGGCCGAAACCAGAGGTTATACACTGTGTGGTGCCATTTATAGAACATTCTAGAAACCACACAATTATAGAAATGGAGAGCAGATTAGTGGTTGCCAGGGTCAGGGTCAGGGTTGGGGTGGGAAGTGCGTTTGGTTAGGAACGGAATGTTTGGGTCTCCACACTGTTACTGTAGGGGTCCTGGTTGGGATAGTGTACTGTGGGTTTGTTGGATGTCATTGCTGGGGGAGGCCAGGGAAAGGGCACTGGAGGCTGTAATAATCTTGGAAGGGGTAATTCATTAAGGACTGTCTCTGCCCAGGACATGCCGAGAATCGCTGTAACATTGTGGTACAGAGGCATCTCAGAAACCATTGTATCCTGCCCGTCTCCTCCCCAGGCCTCAGTTTCCCCGTTTGTGGTGAGGTGACTATTGAAACACACAGAACACAGCACTCACCTCCTGAAGGTGCTCAGGGAATGTACCTGAGCCTTCTGGGCTGTAGAGCAGCCTGCGGCTAAGGAGGCCTGACCTCAGGGTGTCCTTGGAGAGATCAAGCTCTGGGTGCTCCTTGGAATCTTCCTCCAGGGCAAGGCTACTGAGTGCCCTCTGGACTCAGGTGTGCACTGCTGCAGAGACTTTTCAGGGTCCTGAGCTGCTAGGGAGACCTCATCTGTGATTTGTCCCCTTTGCAGCCATGGAGACAAGGAAGAGGGTGAGTCCTGGAGATCTCCATTCCTGCAACCGTCATCAACAACGGGTCCACTCCCTGCTGGGGTCTTGTCTGCTTCTCAGAGCTGGGCCCTGGTCCTTGGATTCAAATAGCCTCACAGGGCTGGGGAGACAGCTCAGTGGGTAAAGTGAGCAAGCACTAGAACTGGGGTTCAGATGCCCAGAACCCACACTGAACAAGCAAGGTGGCTGCCTTTAATCCTAGCAGTGGGGAGGTGGAGACAAAAGACCCTCCCTTCCCCACTGGCTGTCTGTCTGTCTAAGCAGCCTAATCTGTGAGCTCTGGGCTCCAAGAAAAACCTTGACTCTGTAAACAAAGTAGAGGGTGGCTTAGGAAGAAACCTGGGCTTCTAACTTTGGGCTTCCACATATACATGCATACATATGAACACACACACACACATGCATACACATACACACACATGCATACATATGCACACACATACACACACGTGCACAAACACTCCCTCCATTACATGCACACACACCTTAACAGACATGTATATGACACATGCATGCAAAAATATAAATAAAGAAATAAACTTACTGGGTGGTGGTGGCGCACACCTTTAATCCCAGCACTGGGGGTGGGGGGCAGAGGCAGGCGGATCTCTGTGAGTTCAAGGCCAGCCTGGTCTACAGAGTGAGTTTCAGGACAGCCAAGGCTACACAGTGAAACGCTGTTTTGAAAAACACAAATAAATAATAAAGTAAAATAAACACAACTTCCCCCTCACTGTGAATGACATCCACAAACCCAGCCCCTCCTTTGTCCTCCAAGTTCCACCTGGAGGTACCACCCCTCTCCCCATTATGGAGATAATAAAACAGGGTAAGCAGGGGAGCTGGTGGGGAGGGAGGCCCCCAGATCTCCAGGAAGCTGCTGGGGGGTGGCTGTCTCTTCTCTAGCTGTGGCTCCATCCACTAAGACCCCAATATCTCAGGGCTGTGTGTGTGTGTACGCACGCACACACACACACACACACACACACACACACACACACACACACACAGACTTAAATGCTGAGTCAGCAACTGCTGGGGCATCCGGCTCAGGGTCAGGGCACCTGGGCCTCAGTGTCCGGTGTCTGAATCCACCAGCTGACCAGAGCAGTCCCAGGTGGCTGGGGGTGCCATTGAGAGAGATAGAGATGGGGTCGTTCCCCTCCCCTGGTCTGAGACAGCAGTTGGGAGAGGCTGGAGGTAGTGGTGACAATGGGAGCGGCTTCCTTTTCCGGTGATGGTATTTACTGAAAAGCAGCTCTGCTTTTAGCGCGGCAGAAGTTCATGGCCCGGCCAGGCGCTTAAGCCAGCTTCTTCCCCAACCGCACTGAGGAGAGCCTCATGGCCGGTTTCTATTTGGTGTAGAAGGAAAACCAAATACCACAGTCCCTGCAGAGGGCAGGGGAAGGAGCCGAGGCCCAGGTGTCGCCAACCACAGTCCCAGCCTCGGTGGAGGAGGGGGCTCCTTGTTCTCAGTTACTGGAAAGACGGTGGCTGGTTCAGAGCGAAACCTCCCTGACAATTCCTCTTTCTTTTACAAGAAATAGAAAGTGATGGCCTTGTGAGCTAGAGGACTGGAGCCCAGGCCCAGGTCCCCCTGCCCATGCTGCCTCCCCACTGTTAGCCCCAGGGAGCTCCTCTAGGCAAGCAGCAGCCTCTATCCCACCCTTGAGAATCCACAGTGCCTAGGGATTTGGCTGAGGTGTGGCACAGGGTCTATGGGGAAGGGCAGGTGGCCAGAAGGGCCAGGAGTCTCCAGAGAACATCTCCGAAGGTCCCCCAGTGCCCAGCCTGCCCTCCTGACCTATGCCTGCTCCATAGGCACTTGTTCAATTTGCCTTGGGGAGTCCCAGAGTTCAATCTCACCTCAGCCATGTTGTGTCTGTGTGTCCTTGGGTGAGTGGTTTTACCTCCCTAAGATGCTCCCTCCCACGATGAGGCAGTGATGGAAGAAGCCAGGTTGCGGCTTTCCCCTGCTCAAGATACTTCCATGGCTCCCACCTTCTCGCCACCTGCCAGGCCCTTCCCAGGGGTCCTGGTTTCCCTCCCTCCTCCATCTCTGCTATTGTGTCTCCGTTCCTTTCCTCAAACCCACACTGGCTCAACTGTGTTCCTCCCGTGGGTCGAGGTCACCCCTGCTCCAGGGCCTTGTGTCAGCAACCCTTCAGGTCGTGCCCTTCCTGAAGATACCCACCGGTCAGACTGCCGCTGTCTTTCCTAGCTGGCTTCCTACAGCCTTGATCTGGTTCCCCCAAGTCTGTGTGATCCGTGGCCTGTGACTCCACTTGACATTACACTTTCCGGGGAGATTATTTCACACGATTCCCTTGAGAGCTCTGAAGGGCAGAAGCCAGGGTTGTGCTTGGTGGCGCAGGCTCGCCAGGGTTTGTTGAACGAATGGACATGGCTTGTGTGATGAGGAAGGAGGAAAGATGGGCATCGCTCGGCACAGGCGGGAAGCACCCGGGCATTCCCCTGCCTCCTTGCCTTGCCAAAGATGGTGTATGGGCTTAAATCACCTGGCTAGGTGAGACTGACAGGGAGCCAAAGCTGCTGGCTCATGGTGGTGAAGGCTCTAGTGTGAGCCAGCGAGAGCCCTGGCCTGTAAGATGAAGGTAATGGTAGGTGCTGGAGTCCGGCGGAGAGGCGAGGACAAGGGTCCTCTCTCCTGCTCCATTGCCCACAGCCCTGCTGTCACTTGTCCTGTGGAGAATAAGGACGTTCTAAAGAGACACACGTCCGCTGGAGAGATGGCTCAGTGGTTAAGAGCACTGACTGCTCTTCCATAGGACCTGGGTTCAATTCCCAGCACATGGCAGCTCACAACTGTCTGTAATTCAAGTTCCAAGGGATTCGATACCCTTACACAGACTTACACACAGGCAAAATATAAATAAAATAAAAATAAATAAATCTTAGAAAAGAGAGAAAGAGAGATCTTTGCACTGTTGGACAATTGACACAATTAACCCCAGGAAACTGGAACCCCCCCATCTCCTGCTGAGAGAGGGGCAAGGCTTGTTTTCCAGGAAGAGGTTTCCTCTCAGACACCTTGTTGGGGAGGCTGGAACCAGACAGTGATGGGCCAGCGAGGGATAGGGCCACACCATGGCAGGACAGCCCAGCTGTGCAGGCCTCTTGCCCTTGTCTGCTGAAACCTCACTCATGACAGGACCCTGAAAATGGACTTGGGGGCGGGGCAATCGCTGCGTCTCTTCATGTGTTCTTTCCTCACACGGCCACACTGAATAACTCTCCCTTCTGTGCCTCCTACGATGACTGCGTCTTTATCTGGCACACGGGGACAGGCAGCTGAGCCCAGCTGGGCAGGGCTGACAGGGCCCAGGCTCTGACCCTAGCACCTTCACAAGAGGAACACCAAGTCCCAGCATGGAGGAAGGACCCAGCTCCCAGAGAGGGGCTTTCTCTCCATGTTGCCTCTGGAAAGTTCTATCTCAGGAAGCGTGGGAGCTGATGGAGCCTCGGAGACCAGGAGCCCTTATGCCCTCACACCACGGCACCCAGCCAGGTCCTGAGGAAGAGGAACTTGCCCGTGTGGGCCTCTTGGACCCAGCAGGCCTGGCCTTGCCTCAGTTTCCTTGTGTGTTCTTCTCAGAGAAGCGAAGACATTCGGTGGCTCACCATGCGGTCTCCTCAGGCCCTGGCAGAAGCTAAGGGTCTAGGCAGAACTGTCTGGGGTGGATGGGGCAGCACCTCTGCCCATCAACCCCCGGCAGAGCGGCCAGCAGGTTGCTCCCAAGGCTGCTGAGATGAGACAGATGCAAGGAGATGCCAGGAGGAGCCGCTTTTCGGAGGTTCAGTTTGGCCCTGAAACAACTTTTTAAAAAGTAATGAAGCTGGACGTGGCAGGGCAGGCCTTTAACCCCAACACTCCAGAGGTGGCAGAGGCAGAGGGAGGCAGAGGCAGAAGCAAGTGGATCTCTGTGACTTCCAGGGCTACACTCTGACACACTGTCTCTAAAAGGGGGTGGCAGAATCAAGTACCAGCAGCATTTGAAATACAGAAGGGTCACAATAGGGTCACAGGGTGGAGAGTGTCCCAGTGCCCTTGCAGAACGGCATTAATTGTCACTATTCTGGTTACTAAGTTGCTAGCTGACCCTCCTCCCTCTTAAACTCCTTGTCAGGGTCTTGACATTTGAATAGGAGTTCGTTTGACAAAGATGAGAAGAAAAGGACATGTCGGTGAGATTAATCTATTCAAAAGGCAGCAAATCACGCATTGATGCTTACTGTATGCATGGGGAATTGAAAGGTCTTTTTCCCAGCCAGGGGTCCTCAGTAGGGCACCCAGGACACCGGACTGCGTCTGCAGACGTGTGTGGCTGTGAGCCTGGAGGTTGGGGGTGCTGCTGGTGTCTAGCAGGGCACTTGATAGCCACCATGGGGTAGGTGGAGGGCCTGTGCCTGGGTAGATGCCACCAGAGCCAGCTGAGAAGGGAGTCGTAAAGTCAGGCCGCCGAGACTTTCTGATCAAAGGACTTGGCGTGAGGATGGCTCTGGAGCCAACTGCCTAGGGAGGGGCCATCTGAGCCCCTTGATGGGTGCTCACATAACAGACCTCTCTGTCTGCCCCATCCCTATGTGCTTCTCAGGATCACAGATACCCCTGTCTGCACTCCAGGATACTGTTAGGGACCTAATAGCAGAGATGGAGGAGGGAGGGAAGCCAAGATCCCTGGGTAGGGCCTGGCAGGTGGCGAGAGGGTGGGAGCCATGGAAGTATCTTGAGCAGGGGAAGGCCGCAACCTGGCTTCTTCCATCACTGCCTCATCGTGGGAGGGAGCATCTTAGGGAGGTAAAACCACTCACCCAAGGACACACAGACACATGGCTGAGGTGAGATTGAACTCTGAGACTCCCCAAGGCAAACTGAACAAGTGCCTATGGGGCAAGCATAGGTCAGGAGGCCAGGCTGGGCACTGGGGAGGCCTTCGGAGATGTTCTCTGGAGTCTCCTGGCTCTACTGGAACCCCCAGGGGCTGATCCTGAACTCCAGGCCGCTCTTGGCTGACATCCCTGGGTGGCCTGGGACCAGCAGAGGTGGTCTCTTGAATTGCCATCTGGCATTAAATCGGCAAATGTCTTAGCAGCCTGTCAACGTGGCCTGGCTGTATAGAGCAGCTTAGGGTGCACTGCTCGGCACCCATTGCCTGGCACATAGTTGACCTTCAGTACCCGGTGCCTGGTACATAGTAGGCCTTCAGTACCCGGTGCCTGGCACACAGTTGGTCTTCAGCACCCATTGCCTGGCACACAGTCGGCCTTCAGCACCCATTGCATGGCACACAGTAGGTCTTCAATGGTCAAAGGAACAAACTCCAGTGTGGAAGCCTCTGTCCTTCAAGATCATGACCGTGGTCAGCATGGACTGAGTGCCCGCTGTCTACCAGCACTCCATGGAGTGACCACCTCAGAGAAGACTAGAAAATGACTACCACTTCCAAGGCCAAGTGCTGGGATGGGAGCCCAGCCTCCCAGAGTTTGGCCATACCCAACACCTTTATATTTTCTATGCTCTGACTGACCTTAGTCACCTGCCAGATCAGAGTGGGGAAGCAATAAGCCCCAGGTCACACAGCATGGGCTTGAATGTAGATTGTGTAATTCCAGTCCAAAGTGTGCTCTTCAGCCCTTCAGACCACTGAGGAGGGTCAGTCAGGGCCAAGGAGTCAGGAGGGGATGGCCAGCCAGAGCAGAAGACTACAGAATGAGGCACGGTGCTCCAAAACAGGGGGACACTGGGCAGGCAGGAGGTGCCGCCAACTTCCATCCCCGCTGGGGGCCAACCTGCCCGGAGCCTGTGAGGAGGTGCCCTCCCTCTCTCACCAGGCTGACAATAGCTCCTATGTACACCTTGGTGTGAGAGAGGCGTTGTCCTCTGGGAGGGCTGGCTGCGGTGGCCCATGTCCCAGGTCGCTTGGCAAGGAGAGGTTCCAGTGCCTGAGGGTGGTGTGTGTGGGTCTGGTCTATGGCTCCGGTGTGTCTGTCCCAGTGTGCCCACGCAGGTCTCGCACACCTGTGAAAGGTGTGTCTGAGCAGGTCTATGGCTTGGGCCTCCTTTGTGTCTGGGGCTGGCATGTGTCTAAGGCTGGTTGCACGTGTGTTTCTGTGTTTTGGTCGTGTGTGGTCCATCAGGTGTTCATCCGGCTGCATCTGGCTGTGGGGCACCTCAGGGGCCAGAAGCTGTGTCCAGAAGACATCAGGGCCACCCACAGGCACAGTCCCAAGTGAGATGAAAGCCACCGAAGGCTGGCTCAGTGGCTTGTGAAAGTGTCTTATGGAGTCTAGTTCTGGATCAGAGAGAGAAGTGAAGCCCACAGGGTAGCCAAGCTGTCTGTAGCAAGCCTGGGTGCCCTGCTGCTGTGTGACAAAACCGCCGGGGGGGTACAACACACGCATCCACTCACCCCAGATAGGAAACCCACAAAAGAGCAAAGTACGGACACCACCAAATCCAACTTGGTGAACCAATGAGTTTTATGGGGTTACTTACAGGAATATGTGTGAGGGGGTCACTTACAGGAGCAGACATGACTCAAAGACAGCTGCATCACCAAAGCCCACCCCAGCATGGGTGACAGCTCACAAAGCTGGGAACCTGGAGCAGACTGCACAGCCTTCAGGCAGCTGCACAGGTTGGAGATCATCCTTTCCAGGTGCCTCTTGTCTAAACCTCTTCCAGCAGCTCGACTGGTCTCGGAGTCTTTGTAGCTCAGTTTCCTTCTGAGGGGAACTCTCAGCTTTTATTACTCTGGAAGGTGGAGGGGGGAGGGGGACTAGTGGGTCTGATCGGTTTCAGGGACTTCCTGAAGCTATGCTGAGTTGTTTACCGTCCTGCATAGGCAGCCTCGGACAGGATAGAATGCTTTGGTCTCGGATGAAGCTGTTACAGAACACCTGCTCCCAGGACAGGAGGGACAGCTTCCCATTTTGCTGAGGCCAAGGAAGGGTCATACCCTCTGAGGCTGGAGGATGAGCTGGCCCAACATTTCCACCCCAACTTCTTGCCCTCCCCAGGAGTCTTCTTGTCCCAAAGTCCTGGTGAGGCCTGCCCTAAAGACAGAACTGAGCCCTTTGAAGTCACAGAGCCTGGTTCAACTTTTGTCTTCTCTGCCAAATGACGGTGTTACCCAGGTCAAGTCACTTGGCCTCTCTGTTGTGGTTTTGCCTTGTCTGCTAAATGGGAATGATGACCGTCAAAGTGCCTGATCCCTGCCGATCCTGACAACGGCTTTGGTGTTCTCCAAACTGCCCTACAAGTGTGCAGTGGTGGTGGCGCACACCTTTAATCCCTGTACTCAGGAGCCAGAGGCAGGTGGATCTCTGTGAGTTTGAGGCCAGCCTGTTCTACAGAGCGAGTTCCAGGACAGCCAGGGTAGTGAAACCCTATCTAGGAAACAAACAAAAATGTCCTGGCTTTAACCATGGTGGCATGACTCCCATTCTCACCGAGGTCCTGAGGGTGGTTGAGAGAAGGTCAGCTGTGAGCTGGGTCCGTGACCAGCATGGTGAGCAGTGTCTTGCATACTTGGAGATGCAAGGCCAGGTCTGCTGCAGGTGAGTGTCTGCAGGCAGAGTTTTTCACTGAAGGCTCCCCAGTAAACGACACAGAGGCTTATTATTAATTATAAGTGCCTGGATGACATCTTAAGCTTGCTACTAACTATCTCTTACAACTTAAATTAACCCATATTTCTTATCTACGCTCTACCACGTGGCAGTTACCTTTCTTTAACATGGCCTGCTCATCTTCCTTCTTCTCCACATCTCCTGGCAACTCCACTCTCCTTCAACACCCCCTTTTCTCTGTCTGCAAGCCTCACCTAACCTCTTCCTGACTAGCTAGTGGCCATTAGCTCTTTATTAAGCCAATGAGAGCCACACATCTTCACAGTGTACAAAAAGACTGTTCCCTAACAAGTGCCAGTCAGGTGGCACAGGGGTGGGGCCTGGGGTGTGGCTGTTCACCTGGGGGTGGGCTCGCCCTGTGTTGTGTGAGAGCTCTGAGTCTGGTGGGGAATTCTGACTCCCTCTTCTCTTCCGGATCTTCCTGGGCCAAGAGCTTGGCTCAAGCAGGTGATCTGAGGCAGCTCTCTGACCCTGTGAGGGATCCATGACTCAGTTTACCCACCTGTCCATGCTGACCAGAGGCTTCCAACATCACTGCTTTAGATAAATCCTGAGTCACTGGGGCCGTGGCCAGCTGCCTGTGAGAGCAGGCAGAGCCCCGTGAGTGGAACAGGTGCTCCGGTCCGCAGTGGCCTCCCAGGACCACCATGTGCCCTTGCCTTCTGGTCACTATTTCAGGGTTTCCTCCTCGCCCGGGACCCTGTTCCCAAGGGGAACTCAGGTGACCAATCCCACTGTCCCCCTGCCTCCTTCCTTCTGTCTTGTTACTCTTCCTGACTGCCACATGCCTGGGTGCTGTGGGTGGCTCGGGAGAGGGGACAGAGACTGGTGAGGTGGCCAGATTCACTTCTTGATGACCTGCTGAAGCACAGGGCTTCTTTAGCACAGCTGCAGGGGCCCCACCCAGACACTGCAGCTCAGGTCTCTGTTCTCCCAGATTTTATTATTTTTTTCTGCTGAGTAGTACTTCATTGTGTAAATGTACCACATTTTCCTTATTCATTCTTCAAACGAGGGACACTTAGGTTGTTTCCAGGTTCTGGCTATGACAAACAGTGCTGCTATGAACATAGTTAAGTACATGTTCTTGTGGTATGATTCAACATCTTTAGGGTATATACCCAAAAGTGGTATTGCTGAGTCTTGAGGTAGGTTGTTTCCTAATTTTCTGAGAAATAGCCATAGTGATATCCAAAGGTGCTGTACCCACTTGCACTCCCACCAGCAATGTAGGAGTGTTCCCTTTCCCCCACATCCTCTCCAGCATAAGTTGTCATCAGTGTTTTTTATCTTGGCCATTCTTACAGGTATAAGATGGAATCTCAGAGTTGTTTTGATTTGCATTTCTCTGATGACTAAGGATGTTGAGCATTTCCTTAAGTGTCTTTCAGCCATTTTAGATTCCTCTGTTGAGAGGTCTCTGTTTAGGTCTGTACTCCATTTTTTATTGGATTATTTGTTCTTTTGATGACCAATTTCTTGAGTTCTTCATATATTTTGGAGATCAGACCTCTATCTGATGTGGGGTTGGTGAAGATCTTTTCCCATTCTGTAGGCTGTCATTTTTTCTGGTTGACTGTGTCCTTTGCTTTATAGAAGCTTTTCAGTTTCAAGAAGTTCCATTTATTAATTGTTTTTCTCAGTGTCTGTGCTGCTGGGGTTTTATTTAGGAAGTGGTCTCCTGTGCCAATGCGTTCGAATATACTTCCCACTTTCCCTTCTATGAGGTTCAGTGTGGCTGGCTTTATTTTGAGGTCTTTGATCCATTTGGACTTGAGTTTTGTGCATGGTGATAGATATGGGTCTATTTCCATCCTTCTACATGTTGATATCCAGTTATGCCAGCACCCCTTGTTAAATATGCTTTCTTTTTTCCATTTGGTATTTTTTGCTTCTTTATCAAAGATCAGGTGTTCGAAGATGTGTGGATTGATATCCGGGTCTTCTATTTGGTTCCATTGGTCCTCCTGTCTGTTTTTATGCCAATAACAGGCTGTTTTCAGCACTGTAGCTCTGTAGTAGAGATTGAAGTCGGGGATTGTGATGCCTCCAGAAGTTCTTTTATTGTACAGGATTGTTTTGTCTATCTTGGGTTTTTTGCTTTCCCATATGAAGTTGAGTACCATTCTTTCAAGGTCTGTGAAGAATTTTGCTTGGATTTTGTTGGTTATTGCATTGAATTTGTAGATTGCTTTTAGTAAGATTGCCAATTTTTTTTATATGTTAATTCTACCTACCCAAGAGCATGGGAGATCTTTCCACTTTCAAAGTTCTTTTTGTGAACTAGGGTTTTTCTAAACTACTGAGACTGGCCTTGAACTCTCAATACTGCCTCAGCCCTCTGAATGTTGAGATTACTGACATGCACTACTGTGCCCTGTTTAGGTGATGCTGGGGGTGGAACCCAGGACCCTGAACACGCTAGACCAGCAGTGTACAGACTGAGTCACATCCCTAGCCTGGAATTGTGAATTTTTTGTTTGTTTGTTTTGTGTTTTATTCTGTTGTTTGCTTGTTTTGAGACAAGGTCTCAGCAGGTAGCCCTGACTGGCTTGGAACTTGGACCATTCTGACCTTGAACTCAGAGATCTCCTGAGTGCTAGGATTAAAGGCGAGTGCTACTATGCTCGGCTCAGATTCCCTTTTGTGTTCTAGATTTTATTTTTGTTTCATGTGTATGGATGTTCTGCCTGCATGTATGTCTGTGCACTGCGTGCATGCGGAAGTCAGAAGAGGGCATCGGTCCCTTGGAACTGGAGCTGCAGACAGTTGTGAGTTGCCATGTGGGTGCTGGGATCCAAACTCTACAAGAGTAACAAATGCTCCTAACCTCTGAAACATCTCTCCAGTATTCTGTTTTTAACTTACCAGGTCATCCATCAAATACTCCTATATTGGATACTGTATGTGTGACAATCAGGAAGGCCCCACCCTTCTGGAATTCACCATTTACTGATCATTATCAAACAGGATAGATCAATAACCAGTTTGTCAGTCAATGGTGATCAAGTCCTCTCTGAGGTGGGCAGGCTGCTGCTTTCTGGTCTTTTGGGATCAAATGCAACACATTTAAGAATGAGCGCACCTGCTGGACATGGTGGCGCTTGCAGGCTGAAGCAGCAGGGTGGTGAGTTGCTGGGCTAGAATGAGCCCTTGTTGCAGATAAACAATGTGAGGAAAGAAAAAAACACTCTGTGGGCCTGCCTCGGATTGGTACATGAGGGGAAGTCTAAAGGACATCGTGGGCTCTGTGACTCCCTAGCACACAGGGATGTGGGGCCATTCCTGGCCCTGAATCCCGGGCCAACTCTTGGCTGCATGTGACCCATGGAGGTCTCAGTTCCTCTCCGGCAAGCCCCACCGCAGGTCTGGTGTTCTCATGGGGCTGGTGACGCCTGGATGTGATTGAACACTTTGTCCATGATTGCACCACTGTGTGTCCACGGCAATGCTGAGCATCCACTGACCACTGGGTCTGTCTCAGAGACAAATTCTCTGCCATCACCCAGCAGTGACAAGAACTCCTGGGGTGGGGGAGGACGTCACCCACACTTCCCCTTTTGGTCCTTTTAAAAATAAACAATGAGTTGTGAGTTGGAAGGGCTGGGTTAGCAACTTCTAGCCACAAGTGGGAAGGGACCAGAGCAGGTGTTTGTGATCCACCCACCCAAGAAAGTGCTGGAATCTCATGTGCCTGATGGTAGAAGCTGCTCTCCTCCTCTCTCCACCTCACCTCTGGAGTCAAGGGGAAGAAGAGAAGCCATGTGAGCCAAGGCAGGTGGCAGGTGATCTCTGGAAACAGGCCTGTAAGCCCTGGCCACCCACCCCTCCCTGCTCCTGGGCCTGAAGGAGAAAAGGCTCCAGGGAGGATGACAGCATTAAGAAGAGACCAGATCCTTTCCTGGTTGCCAGGCAGGCGCCGTGAAGGGGCCCATGTTCAGAGGGCAGGCGAGACCAGGGGAGCCTGGGACCTGAACTCTGGCTAGTCGTTCCCTTTGCTCACCAGCTACCACCTGAGCACCTACTGTGTGCTGAATCAGTACCAGGGACACACACTATGCGCTCTCAGAATGGGGACCGTGGGAGGGGTGAATGGCGGATCAGTGTCATGTGGGAGGATCCAAGGACCCCCAAGCCCAGTGATGACGTGGACAGGGTAGGCTTGCTGGGTATGTGACCTTCAGTGGAAAGTCGGTGGAGTGGCGTAGGGAAGCCATGTGAGCCGAGGCAGGTGGCAGTGGAGAGCCGATGGAACAGTCTGGGGTCTGGGATGGGGAACTGGAGGTAACAGCAACATATGCAAAGACTCTAGGCAGTGCAGGCCTGTCCTGACCATGGAGGTCAGCATAACAGAAGCCAGGGAAAGAGGAAGGTTGAAGGAAGGGGCTAAGGCAGGCGTGGCCTCAGGGAGCAGTCCGAGGACCTCTACTTATTAACTGAGGTAGGAGCCATGGGAGGTTCTGGACAGAGGAGGCCCTGCCCTAAAAGACGCTCTAGGAGAGGAGACTTGTAGGGCTGGAGGTGAAAGCAGACTGGAGAAATCAGGACAAGGACAGGGAGAGACCAGGACAGTGCTCACAGCACATCAACTGCTGGGCACAGCAGAGGACCCGGGAGACGCACAATCAACTGCTGTGCACAGCAGAGGACCCGGGAGATGCACACAGATCAGAAGCACGCCCATGGACCCTGTGCCATTTAGCCCCTCCCACATACACCCACATGCAGTCATGTGGCTGACACGCACTTTGGAGTTCTATTGATCCCAAATGTGCATTCTAGACGCATGTCCCACACCCGGCCTCTACACATGTGGCTGATGCAATACAGTATACAATTCACACACATGTAGACACCCACAGGATAACTACACGGGTGTATTCTGTAAACAGGTGTAGACTTGACCCATGCAGCAATCCTCCCACATTCCCACACGTGACACACCGCACACACACACCACACCACATTCAACACAGGACACACATTACACTCATACCCCGCACCTACTACAACACAACATCACACACACACACACACGTACCTAGTGATTCAATGCCTGCATCATAAACCACATTGATATACTTCTGACTTCGGAATGGGGAACCTACCACTTTGGATTTGGGGTGCAGTTTCTGCTTTCCGCTGCTCAGCTTGGTCGGCCTCTCAGGACTCGAGAACCACAAACCTGCCTGGCAGGGCTGCTCATGCCGCGCAGCCACCTGCTTCGGGGGCAGACACAGGCTGTATTAGCTGTCATCACCTAATAACGAGGCCTGATCTGGAGCCAAGCAAAGCCCACGGGGCACCTTCCCGGAACAAGGGCGTGCTCGCACGCTGGCACGCACACCCACACGCCCTCTGTCCCGAGCAGGGTGTGTGGGAAAGCGACAGACCCATGTGGGAAGGAAGGACTGAAACCCTGGAGACCTGTGAGTCAGCACAGGGATGGAACAGTTAATGGGTGTGTCTCTCAGCTTCAGAAGGATGACAAGATGGAAGCCTAGATAAGGTCATGAAGGCCGGTGGGTTAGTCAAGATTCCCTGACTCTGCTCGTGAGGGACCAAACCCCAACACAGATCGATTCAAGCTAAGAAGAGTTGAGTGAGTCACATCAAAGACATTTTAGAGATGGGTTGCTTCAGGCACAGCTGGATCCAGGTGTTTGGATGACCTCTGCTTCCCAGGTCTCTGGAAGACTGAGTTGACAAGAGGTACCGGAACAGCTCCATGGAGTTAGCTGTTATGTTCTGCTGTCGCCATGACGATCTCACAGCCTAGGAGCCTTAGGGACGCCATGCTCTGTCTCCATCACACAGGCTCTCACAGGAGTTCCGTCTCAGGCTGGAGGCAGGCTGCTGTCTGTCACCCTATTTCTGCAAATTCCCCAGCAGGGAGGCATCTGGGGCTGGGAAGACCTGGAATTCAGGCTCAGTTTTGTTCTTAAGTGACTTCATCTCCCCAAGCCTCAGTTTCCCCATTTGTAAAATAAGGACAATGACACTTACTTCCTTGTGGGGTTTTTGTTGTTGTTGTCTTTTTTAAAAAGTAAAATTGAAGCTGGTTGTTGATGGCACACACCTTTAATCCTAGCACTCAGGAGGGAAAGGCAGGTGGATCTCTGTGAGTTCGAGGCCAGCCTGGTCTACAGAGCGAGTTACAGGACAGTCTCCAAAGCTACAGAGAAACCCTGTCTCGAAAAACAAAAGAAATAAACAAACAAACAAACAAGTAAATAAATAAACTAGATTTTTATTAGCTAATTTGTGTGTGTGCCTGTGCACATGTGAGTATGTTCGTACGTATGTGCTCCTGTGTGTGCAGGTTGACGTCAGTGTCTGCATCCTAGGTCTTCATATTACTTGTTTGTGTTTGTGGGAGGGGTGTATACACAGGCATGCACGTGTGGAGAGATGTGGAGACTGGAGGTTAACACTGAGGGTCTTTCCCTAGTGTTCCGAATTTTATTTTTTGAGTCAGGGTCTCACAGAACCTGGTGTTCACAGATCTGATAGAGTTGCTGATTAGTGAGCCCCAGGGGTCCTTCTGTCTCTACCTCTACAGAGCTGGGATTAGAGAGGTAGGCAGCAGTACCAGGCCTTTTTATGTGAGTTGTGGGGCTTGAACTCGGGTCCTCATGCTTGTATGGTGAGCACCTTACCCACTGAGCCATCTCCCCAGCCTCCAAGGGATTGCTTTTGAGACACGGTTTCACTCTGTAGGCCAGCTTAGCCTCAAACTGGCAAGCCTTTTGCCTTAGCCTCCTGCTTGCTGGAGGGTTCCCAGTCAGGGAACGCCTAGATTTGTGTAGAGGCATCTGGCCGTGCAGCTCGACTCTATGACTGTGAGGTAAGATTCAGGCTGTCCATGCAGGTGCCTTGAGTTGGAGGCTGGAGAGGGGCGACCCCCACACTGCCTCAGTTTCCCTTCCTGGTGAAATGGCCTTACAGCCATGGAAAAAGGGAGAGAGGTGGGCTAAAAAGAGACAAAGTGACTCATAGATGACATCACACATGTGTGTTGAGAGCCTACTGTGTGTTTGGGATGTTTGCATGGGGGCTGACTTTCCGCCCCCTGACAGATACCTTTCCACTGTCTGCCTAGGCAGACAAGATTGTGATGGAGAGACCACAGCAGTGGCAGAACAGTGATGGGGGACAGGAGACATCTGAGCTGTGACTGCCCAAGGTGCGGAAGAAGGCCTGCAGGGAGACCTGTGTGTGGGACACACGGTCCAGGCTGGACGAACCATCAATGCAACGATCCTGAGGTTGGAGCAAGCAAGGCCTACTGGTGCTGGCAGGAAGGCACCTGGAGTGCAGCCTCATCCTCCAGACTCCACTCTGGTCTCCCTGCAGAACCAACCTCAGGCCGGCATCGCCTTCCTGAGCCATCCCAGCTGTTGCAGAGGCGCTGCTGTCCTGCTTGCTTGTTTAATGACAAACAGCATTTTTCATCCTCATTTAATTATGCAACAGTCGCTAATGGGACGGTTGCCATCAGTCCTCTTCCCTGGCGTGGGATGGTGCAGACCTGAGGACCACAGTCTCTGCTCTGTGTCCTGTCCTGCCCAGCCTCTGCGCCTTCACCTGTAGAATGCGGACAGTCCACGGAGGGTCTGGAGGTGACGTAGTGCTCTGCCTGGTGCAGGAGGGTCCTGGGCTCTGCCAGGGCAGTGTGGAGCCTCAGGGCAGGATGCTGTCCTTGCGCGGAGAAGAGTGCACCAGCCAACCTCTCGCAGCCTGTGGGAGGGTAGAGGACATTCATTTCTGGGACCAGCAGACGAGTCTGCACGTGGCTCACCTCTGTGAGATGGGTGTGTACTGGTTGCTTTAGCCAGAGCCTCCTTCCACACCAACGACAGAGACAGCAATGTGTCTCCGGCTGTCATTGTGCGGGACTTCCACACAATCACCCTCTGGAAGTTGGTGTGGGTGAGGTTCTGGGAGGGCAATAGGGCTTCCTGTCTAATGAGAGCTCCAACTCCCCTGGGTCCTTCGTCCAGCCCCTCTTTCTGGGTTCCCACCTCCCGAGAGAGGCGCGGCTCTGCTGCAGGCACAGGAACTAAATAGCCAGCAATGCTGTAGTGGACCTGAACCCAGGCCTGCTGGGCAGGGCTGCCCATGCTGCAGGAATTGGCGGTGTCTTAGAATGCTTGTGGTTTTGACCTTTTCTGACCTCCAGGCATCCTGGGCTACAACCTACAGAAGATGGCTGTCCTGTCATCTCTGGCAGGGGTGTTCGGACAGAACCGTTGATGTTTGCCAAAGGATCTGGGAGCAGCAGTGAAGAAAAAAGGACTTGGGGACCAAAGTCAGGACCTAGGGAGCTGCAGTCTCTCAGAGGCTCTGCAGAGCTCTGTCCCCCCTCGGTCAGGCCACCAGGCCACCAAGCCTGCAGTCACTCCACCCTTTAGTCCCCACCTCATCCTGTATCCCTGGCAACTCCTTGACTCCTTGCTCCTACCCTACTTGGACCCATGTTTCATGTGGTCAGGGGGCTCCTCAGAGCCCAGCCAGTGATGCCCTGCCCTGGTAAAGCTCCTGCTGTGCCTGCACTGTCCCCCAAACCCCATCTGGCACCTTCACTTCAGCCAGTTGCTGCCACCTAGATTTCTCAGCCCTCATATCACATGACTACCTCATCTTGGCCCAACGGTCACCTGCTATGGAGGCCACCCCTGACTCCCCACTCCCTCCGAGCAAAAGCTGCTGTTCTCACGTTCTGTGCTAACATCCCCAGAATCCAGTTCACACTGTGCTCAGAGGGTTCCTCTGGCACCCTAAGTTCTCACTGACCCTCTCTGCCTAGACTCTCTCTCTCTAGCCCTACCTCTGGGTTCAAGCTCCAGATAAGATCCCTGCAGGCCAAATGTCCCCCAGTCTCCACGTCCCCTGAGCTCTCCTGCATCAGCACTCAGACCCTGTGTTGTGCAGGAGACATTCCTATGATATCTGTGTGGGGTCAGGATCACCTCCCCCAGCAGCTCCCTCCCTCCAGGCAGGCCCTGATGGAAGGAAGCCCCTGTCTTCTCCACAATCTCTGCTCCCTCTGTCCCCATACCCTGCCTCTCACCATGGGTGGCTCTGTCAGGACTGCTTCTCACCATCCCAGCCAGGACCGTGCCCGTCATAAGAGCGCTCCGTCCACCTTGTGCCGCTCTCCCACGACTCCTCGCCCAGCAGTGGGGTCTTCCAGGCCGGACTGCACCTCTGCCATGTTGCCTGTCCAGGCCGCTGAAGTGACCAAGGGACTCAGCCTCTCAGCTGGCAGCTGCACAGAGTCAGCTCAGGGCTGTGAAATGGCTTAAGTCAGAGCACCGCCCTGAGTGCACAGGACCCCGGGGGCCATATCCAGAGTGCAAAAACACTCGGTTCAGACTGACAATACAGAGGAGACTGGCTAGTCACACACAGAAACCTAACGGCAGGCCGGCAGGCCGTGCTCCTGGCCCCACCCCCTTCCTCTTCTGTTCCTGCAGTTCTCAGTCTCCCTGTTGGGTTTTTTATTTTTTATTCTTTTCCTCTGCTGGCTTCCACTGTGTTTCCCTGAGCACTGCGAAGTCCAGGAGGGGACCGGGGAATGCCTGTCAGCATGCAAATACACTTTCTAAGCCCTGCTCAGTAGTCCAGTGGTCCCCAGACAGAACTGGCTTGTTATAGCTGGAGGGGACATTAGAAGGTCAGCTTAGCCTTGGAGCAGGACTGCAGTGCCACCCCCAAAGGAGAGCTGTGTGGGAGCAGTGTGGCTCGCCCCCAAACAGGAGAGCCACCAGGAGGTGGGAGTGAGAGGGTCAACACCCCTACTTCCTGGTCTCTGCATCAGAGTCTAGAGGGGAGAATTCTCTGAGCAAAAAGCAGCCCAGGGGGATGTGGGCTAAAGTCTTTCCCCAGAACCTCCAGTTGAAGGCAGGACAGTGCGGATCTCCAATGGGACCAAGCTACCCAGCCACGGGAGACTTTGCCAACTGTCCCTTTACAGTGTTTGTTTTTCTGATTGTGGTGGAAATGGCATGCTTGTTGTTCAACCACCTCCAACAACTCAGAAAGGCATTTAAAACAGTGGCTCCAGCCCAGAGTGGCTTTGTCCCTGGAGGAGCATGTGGCAGTGTCTAGGGACATTTGAGGTTATGTTGGGGGCAGGGTATCTCTGGCATCTGGTGGGAAAAAACCCAGACGCTGCCCCATCCTCCAAAGTGATCTAACGGACCCGTGTCTATGGTGCCGAAGCATAAACAATGGGATTTAAAGATGTGAAAACACCTTCTTGGGGTGCACACCTGTCATCTGAGCACTTGGGAGACTGAGGCAGGAGGATTGCCATGAGAGTGACATATCAAGACCCTTTATCAAAGTGGAATACATGTCAAGCCTGTACACCCCAGACTCACTTGTTTTGTAGGACTGGAGAGACAGCTCAGGGCTAAGGGCACCTGTCGCTCAAGCAGAGGGCCTGAGTTTGGGTCCCAGCCCCCACATGGTGACTCACACGCTGACCAAAAGTAATTTAGGGGAGGGAAGGACTTACTTGGCTTTCACTTCCAAGTCACAGTCCATCCTTGAGAGACCTCACGGCAGGAATTTCAAACAGAAACCCGAGGATGCCCCTTCCTGGCTGGCTCTCAGGTTCATGCTCAGCTTGGCTTTCATATGAGACCCAACTTGTGCCCAGGCAATGGTGCTGCAGCGTGCGGTGGGCTGGGCCCTCCTATGTCAATTAACAATCAAGACAGCCCCTCCCCCCTCTGGCCCACGGACTTCTCTCAGGTGACTCTGGCTGTGCTGGTTTGCCAGTGACAGATAACTGGAACACCACCCAAAGGGGAAAGGAAAATCAGCTCCAGAGATGTGCCGTGGCACGCCACATGCGCGTACACACACTAATAAATAAAAGCTTTTAAATACCCAAGGCCTTCCACCCGGGGTACTGCCAGCCACTTTCTGCACATCAGCCTACCCACACGGCTTGAGGCACCGTTGGTCGTGAAGTCTCTCATGTCATTTTATTGTCTTTATTGTTTCCCTTTTGGCCATGGTACAGAACTCAGGCTCCTTCTTCAAGCAAGTCCTGGGACACTGAGCTACAGCCCAACCACCATCCCTGCTTTCCGCGACCCCCACCCAGACAAGGTTTCTCTGTATTACAGCTTTGGCTGTCCTGGAACTCGCTCTGTAGACCAGGCTGGCCTCAGACTCACAGAGATCTCCCAGTCTCTGCCTCCAGAGTGCTGGGATTAAAGGCGTGCGCCACCACCGCCTGGCTCCAACCACTATTTTCATTATAATTTTTAGTACAGTATGACTTTGGGTGGGCTCTTTGTTTGTTTGTTTGTTTTTGTTTTTTGCTTTGTTTTGTTTCTTGAGATAGGGTCTTACTGTGCAGCCCAGGCTGTTCTTGAACTCACGGTGACTGTCTTGTCTCTGTGCCCCCAGTGCCCGATCAGATACTTGCTGTCATGCCCAGCTAGCTTCGTACAGTCTGATTTTTCATCTGTGATATCTGTGTTTACTTAACGACCCCCTAATTTAGCATTTCAGACCCTTGATGCTTCACTTTCATGAACAAAGCTATACCAAGAGCTCCTGTCCCTGGAAGGTCTGCAAACTGTTGTATGCTGAGTTGTATGCCCCAAACGCCCCCAACATTTCCACAACACTTTAGAACTCCTGGTTTTTGACTATCGTGTGTGAGGTCATTCTGCCCCAGGGACCCTGTGCTGTCCCTCAGCAAAGAACGGGAGACCTACTTCTGCACAGTCCTGAGCTTGCCAGTCTGTGTGTGCGCCAATCTGATAGGCGGGAAAATGACATCACTGTAGCTTTTATTTGCATTTCCTTGGCTACTGTCGGACCCAAACTTGTCTTCATACGTTCACTGCCCTTAGTAGTTTCTCCTTGGCGACTAGTTGGTTTCATGTTTATCTGTCTTATTGTATTGCAAGAACTCTTTGTATATTAAGGCTGTGAGCCCTTTCTGAGAGTTCCACACTTCACTAATTGAACTTCCTTCCTTGCTTGCTTTCGAAGATCATGCCTGAAGTTCCCTGGAGCGTTTCGCGATGGGCATTGGGAAATCGCTCTGGTAACCAGCCGGCTAGCAGCACCCTTAGTTCCGGCCCGGCGCTGTCAGCCTCTGCCCACCGTGTGTCATTAACCCCTGCTCTTTTGCTGCCTCACAGCAGATGGCTTTCCTGGCTGGGAGCGGGAGTTTCATTTTCACCTTCCTGCTGGCCCAGTGCCCTGAGACTGTTTACATAAGAAACGGTTTGATTATACCCTACAGCCAATGGCAGCCTTTCTCAGAAGAGTGGGGGCGGGGCAAGAACATATAATCAAGGCCATTAACTGCACACAAAGCCTCACAGCCCACTCTGGGTTTCCCACCATCCCTAATGACAGTTTTCCAGGGAAAAGTAAAAGCAGGGTTATGGCCTTCTACTAGTAACGTGTTAAGGAACAGGCTTTTAAAAGGAGTCTGTGGCTTCACCCTAAAACCCTAGCTCTGGAGCTCACCGGCTTTGGGAAAAGTCTTCTCCATACCAGATTCCCTCACAAAAGCACCATCTTCGAGGTCCACAGAGAGGGCTCAACTTCAGGGACCAGAAGCCCGCGCTGAAAGTTCTCCTTCTCTCCGAGGGCCCTTCAGTCCTGAGGTGTGATGAAACACCAAGGACTCTGTTCTTTCTGTTTCTCCTGCTCCCGTTCCAAGATGTTACGGATGCTCTCCTGGTTACCAGGCGACCGCTCCCGCTGCAGGCACAATGTTCCACAGATATGAGGATGGCCATTCCTTCTCATTCCCAATCACTTGTCACTGGGGAATGTTTATGACTAGAGCAACTTGCTTGGGGATGAGAGAGAAGAGGGGCCACTTCTCTGAGCACACAGGCAGACACCACAAAACAGATTCCTTCTAGGAAGGAAGGCGTGGGTGGGTGGGTCATGGGCACAATTCCCAGCAACCATTGGGGGCATTAAGGCCAGATGTGGCAAACTCCAGCTACCACGGTCCATAAAGAACTCCCTATGGGAAGACCGCTGCTGTCACAGGCCGGAGAGTCCCTTAGTGTATCAGATTCCAAACCTAAGCCTGAGGTTTCTCATGCGGATAGCCCACAGGGACCTCACACTCAACAGCCTTTGAAGATCACACCTTCCCCACTTGCTACATCCCTTACCTGGGACAACAGCTGGTGACTCTGAACCTTCCTGCTGTCCCTACCCGCTGGGCCTGAATCCCCACCTCCACTGCCACCCTCCCCAGACCTCGGTGATCTCCTGGATGCCACTTGACCCCCTATGGCCTGTGTCATTCCCTTCTGCTCCATCCTGCCATCTTGCTCAGGGAAGCTCCTCGTGTTAGAACCCACAGTTGCAGTCGCTACCTCTCGCCTTGGAACTGATCTGTGTGTGCGCGCAGCTGGGCCGGCCTCACTGAGGACTCTGCCAGGCTCAGGGTGGGAGTTGGGGCTTTTGTTTTGTTTTGTTTCGTTGCTGTTGCTTGAATCTTTTTGAAGGGATGAACGGATGCAGGCTGGAGATGTGGCTCACCTGGGAAAGCATTTGCCTGGCATGCGTTAAGCCCTGGGTCTGAGCCTCAGCAGGTATGGTGGTGCACTCCCGTAATCCTAGGAGAATCAGAAGTTTGGGGTCAACGTGACTACACAGTCAGTAAAGGCCAACTTGGGCAAGAAATGAAAGGGGGGCTAGGGAATCTGTGCATTGCTCTGTAGTCTGAACAATCTTTCCAAGAAACAAACCTAGCCATTGTACTCTCTTGCCTATAGTCTCAAGGCTCCTTTGGCCCTCAAGGCCTTAAGTGGCCTTCCCCGGCCACTGGAGGGACAGGCGCCCGTCCTGCCACAGCTCACCTATTCTTGCTCACTACACTCAGTGCCCCCATCCCCCTTGGGTGCCCCCAAGCCTCCTATTCTATCTGTTACTGCACCTGGCTATGCTCTGTGCCTCTCCTGGAGACCCAGCTTCAGTCCATCCGTCTGCTCTGCCGGTTCCACTCACAGTTCCTTACAAACTCAAAATGGCTGCCCCGACCCCTCTGTCACGCCTTCGGCCCCATCCGTGTGGAGTGAGAGTCACTTCTATTTACTGAAGGGCTGTGGAAGAAGCAGACCCCAGATCGGTTTCACGTGCACATCCTAGGTGCCTCTGGCAGCTTACACCTAAGACTCAGGGCTCACTGTGGTGCAGGGGACCAAAGGCAGCCTGGTTCATTCATCTGACCTGCAGGGCCGCAACACTGTGGGGACCATCTGCACCCCCTGACAGGGTACCCCGGAGACTCCCTCAGAGACAGGACAAGAGTCCTAGAGGGCCCCCAACTGCCTAGCCCCAGCAAAGTACTTACTGCCCTGTCCAGGATTATATAGCCTGGACCAGGAGGGAGGCGCCCCTGCTCTGCTGAGGGCCCTGAACTGGGACCCTCTGATGGATCCCCTGCCCTGTCACTCCCCCTCTGGTCTCCATCTGGAAATTTCTTTTCTGTCTCTAAGAACCCACAGCCCAATGCAGGTGTCTTCCGTCCTGGGTGCGGCTCAGCTGCCCTGCTGGGGATGCGCCGGACTCTGCTCCAGCTGGTTCCTCCCTAGGCTCTTCACCCAGAGGTTACAATGAGACATCAGGGCTTGTCTGTCTCTTCTCCCCCTGGATTCAGAGGCCAGCATGGACAGGAGAGACAGGGTCGCAAGATGAATCCTTCCCTGTATTGACCACACCCGCCCTTCCTCATACCCCTGACTCACTGTCCAATCAGAACCATCATTCCCACTTCACAGCTGGGAAAATCGAGGCTCAGAGAGATGAGGCCATTCTAAGCTCATGCTAAGAGTTGTGTTGAGGGGGGAGGTGCAGGTTTTGGATTCGAGGCCAGATTTCAGAATGAGGGAAATACTAGACAGCAAGGAAAAGGAATGATCTTAAACTTAGCCATAGAAGCCTGGGTGTCCATATCGGTCAATCAGAGCTCCTCAGTCTGGGTGACTTTGTTCCCCAGGGCATGTTTACAGCTGTCCGCAGACATCTGTGGCCATGGTGATGAGGGAAGGGACTGCTCCTAAGGCCTAGCACAGAGAGACCTCTGGGTGCCCACAGTCCCGTGAAGTGAGGGACTTGACTCCAATGGCTGATTACGAGATAAAAGTTAGGCTTCAATGAAGCTGAGGTTTCAGATTTCTGTTGAAATTAGAGAAGGGCAATAAAGCCAGGAAAAAAAAATAACTCAGGGAACACAGTGGCCGCATCGTTTTAAAAGTCCCGTGAGAGATCAAAGCCACACATAGCCAGGGAGAAAAAAAAAGAATTATAATGGAAGAGCAGGGGTTGCTCCAGGACGCAAAGGTGCTGGGACTCCCATGAGAGGCGACCCTCACTTTGCAGCAAAGCGCCAGGCTGTGGAGGGGGCTGTGTGAGAGGCTCCCTGGGCTTTGACACCAACACTCAAGATTCTGGTGGGGTGCGGGGGGTGTAACTGTCCCATTGGTGGGGGCCGGGGAGGAAAGGGCAGTCCACAGTGATGTGAAGTAAGTTGACCTAGTGATGTGGCCTGGCTCCAGATGCCTGTCATGGGGTGAAGACTAAAGGCCAGCTGCAGAACCAGGTGATGTGGGACGAGCCCCAAACAGACACCAGTGTACAGTCCACTGTCCTTCCCTCAGCACGGGACCCTGATGCTGAAGTCACCACCTTCCCAGCATCCCCTAGCCATGAGGAGGAGATCATGCGTGGCAGTCAGCAAGATGAGAGCAGAAAGCCCCAGCTGGGGCTCTGAAGAAGCCCCCTGTCCCTGCTGGGAATGCCACCCTGAACTAGTCTTGCTCAGCAATCCTGCCAGGAGAGGGGCACATACCAGCCAGGGAAGAGGTCCTCCAGGCGAGCTTGGAAGTGGCACACCCAAGTGGGTCATTGGTGACAGCCCTGAGCATGTCCACCAGCTGGGACCTGTCCCCACACATACACAGGCCTCTCAGACCTGAGAGTGACGAGCGCATGTCTGTACAAGCCTCTGGGGGCCGGTCCTTTTTCCTTGCAGCCAAACACTGTCCCTGCCATGTGGTAAACACAAGCTCCTACGTCTCTGGCCCTCCAGGGCAGAGTTGCATCCAAGTATTGGCTATACAGTTAGACTTTTTCAGAAAAGGTTTTTTGTTGTTGTTGTTGTTTTTGTAGATGTATTTGTTATTTTTGTATTTGTGTAGGTGTGCATACATGTGTTCCTGTTGGAGTCTATGAGTGACACCTGAATGCAGGTGCCCCTGGAGGCCAGAAGAGGGTGCTGGGTCCCCTGGAGCTAGAGTTACAGAAGGCGGTGATGTTAGTGAGTGCTGGGACCCGAATTCGGGTTGTGGAAGAGCAACAGATGCTTTAATGACTTAGCTAGCTCCTCAGCCACACGGGTAAGGACTTTTGGAAATACAGTGGAAGACTGGGTATGCTGGTGCACAGTTTTTACCCCAGGGTTCAGGAGGCAGAGGCAAGCAAATCTCTGTGAGTTCAAGGCCAGACTGGTCTACATAATGAGTTCTAGGCTAGCTAGGGCTACAGAGTGAAACCCTGGAGAAAGAGGGAGAGAGAGAGACAGAGAGGGAGGGAGGGAGGGAGGGAGGGAGGGAGGGAGGGAGGGAGGGAGGGAGGAAGGGAAGGAGGGAGGGAGGGAGGGAGGGAGGCAGGCAGAGAGGGAGAGAGAGAGGAATAGGAATTACACAGTCCACTGCCCAGGCAGTACCCTCCCTGACACAACTTTCTCAGTTCACCCATTGATGAGTCCCTGTCCCTTCTGACCCAAGTCCACATGCGAGAGGGTACCCAGAAGGCACTCCAACCGACGATGAAAGAGCTACAGCAGTAGATTGGGAGGGAAGGCTCCACCTCCCAGGAGAGAAGCCTTGAACCGGGAAGGGAGGCTGTGGTCAGTGCAGTTGACCTCATGAAGCAGCCTCTGTCTCTGTCCCTGTCCTCCAGCACGGACATGAGATGCCCCCTCCCCGGGAGGTGGCCTGGCCACTGTCCCTGTTGTCTGTTTTCTTCCCAGAAGTGGGAGGCCGGCTCCATTTATCTCCAGGCCAAAGTCCCCCCTACCCCCCAGGGAAGAGGAGGGATGTCACCTGTCATCATGGGGCTGGTGAGTCACCTCCTGCTGGCTGGGGGCCACAGCCTGCCTGACCAATACCTCCTGCCTCCTGGCTCCGGGGCGGGGGGGTGGGGTGAACACGAGGGCCTCACCCTGAAGATGGACAGTGGCACCTACTAAACCCAGGGTGCTGGCTTGCACCCAAGCTGCAGGGGAAGAGAGGATTTTGGCTTCCATGTTCTTACCTAGTGACTTAAGATACTTACTATGGCCCCTTCTTCAGCTCCTATCACATATTTAACACACATATTCTGCTCTCACTGACCAGGAATAGGCCACTGGGTGTGCCATGAGGGGCATGGGAGGTCACCTTTCTTCAGGAGGACAGCAGGACCAGCTGAAAACCAACATGAGAGTAAGGCTGCCTGCCCGTATTCTCTGTGTGGTGTTTCGGGAGTGACTTGGGGAGGGGACAAGCAACGGACGCCCTGGAAATGGAAAGGGGACTCCAGATAGCCTCTGGGTGCAGCCCCCAAGGGTGAAGCCTGGCCAGCCTGGAGAAGAGTGGCGGTTGCTCGGGGAGGGGTCTCTGCAGAGGGCTGGCTTGTGCAAAGGCCACACGAGCAGGGCAGCAGTGTGCAGCAAATTCTCCCCAACCTATGACCGCTGCCCTTCCTCTTTGATCCCACAGGTGAGAAAATGAACACTCAGAATGGTTAAGCGACGGATCCGTGTCACCCAGCTTGTACACGGTACCCCCACTCCCATCTGAGGGCTGATGCAGAGTCCTGCCCTTGGCCTTGGCCTGTTGATGGTGCCGGATCCTGTAGTCACCAGGTTAGGGTGGAGTGGGAGAGGGGAGGACCCTAAGAGTCGGCAGTGGTCGAGGGCAGCAGAAGTTGTTGTGGTGCAAGAACATTGGGATAAGCTTTGCTTTGGCCTCTCCTGGTGAGGCAGCTTGTCCCCGGTGTGCCTCAGTTTCCCTAGTTGTGAAAGGAGATGATACAGGGTGATTAGAGGCCTGAACTGGTCAGTCTGGGGGAAGTCCCAGGGACTCAGTCTGTGCCTACTAGGTGCAGGCTGAAGCTCTCACGTGGTTGCTCCGAGTTGAGGGCATTGTCCCAGGGGTCCTGGGGTCCCTTGGCTGCTGTGTCTATGGGCCTTTCATTCATCTGCCCTGAGCTGACAGTTCCTCAGCCCATGTGGGGATAGTGGTCTCCGATCAAAAGTCCCAAGTGACCGCAGTGGTGGTCGTTATGGGTCCCAGCAGGTCCTCAGTGAGCCAGGGAGTCACTGTAGTCCAGAGCTCAGAAGCCAGGGGAAAATGAGAGACAAATACAGGGCCCCTTTGCTTGTGTGTGACATGTGGCCCCAGCAGGGGACAAAGGGCTGGAGCATGTGACAGAGAATCTCCCAGGCCTGTGGAGTTGACAGTGGGAATCTGACGATGCCACCTTGACCTGTGCTTGTGTGGTCAGCTGGACTGGCTGGGGGCGCCACCTCAGGACACCTCCCTGCTTGGCGCTCAGTGAGAAGTCATCAGAACAAACACATATCTGCTTTATTCATTAAGTTCGGCTTTAGTTTTTTTTGTTTTGTTTTTGTTACTTTAGACAGGGCTCACACTATAGCCCAGGCTAGCCCAGAACTCTCCTAGTCCTCCTGTCTTGGGATTACAGGCCTGAGCCATCATGCCCTGCTTTTCCTCTTTTCTTAAAAAGCAAAAAGCTTGGAGTTGGAGAGATGGCTCGGTGTTTAAGAGCACTTGTTGCCCTTGCAGAGGGCCTGGGTTCGGTTCCCAGCATCCACAAGGTGGCTCACAAACATCTGTAACTCTAGATCCTGGGGATCCAATGCCTCTTCTGGTCTCTGAACACTGCATGCATGTGATACGCAGACATACATGCAAACAAAATACCCAGACACAGGAAATAAAATCTAGCCTGGCGGTGATGGCACACAACTTTAACCCCAGCACTTGGAAAGTGGAGACAGGTGGTCTCTGAGTTCAAGGCCAGCTTGATCTACACAGTGAGTTCCAGGACATCCAGGAATACACAGAGAGAGAGAAGAGAGAGAGAGGGAGAAAAAAAAAAAGATAAACAAAATCTAAAAAAAAATTAAAGCAAAAGTCTTTAATTGGTGTCGCACAGGCCCCTATCCACCTGTCTCAGTGTCTTTCTACCTTGGCACCTAAAGCCCAAAGAATATTGGTACAGACCCCAGTCCAGGGTGGACACGACTGTCCTTCTTTGCCAGCTGTACCAGTGTCACCAGGCCTCAGCCTTCTGTCCAGGGGGCTGATGCAGGGCTGCTCTGGTGTCCCCTGAGCAACACCAATGGAACTTCAGAGGGCTGTGGATACCGGGGCTCACAGAGACACGACAAGTGATGCTTGTTCTGAGGACCAAGTGACTGCTCCTGTCGTGCTCAGAATAGCACAGGTCCAGGTCCTGTGTTCTTAGTCAGAAACACTAGGGTCCCCCTGATGGTGGAAGATGAAAATGCTCCACGAACCCCTATGAGAGCCTGCCCCTCCCAGGCCATGCACCCTCCAGGTGAACAAGGGGACTGGGTCACCTCTCCCGTTGGCTCCCTATGGTAGGGACAGATTGCTTCCTTCCTTTCTGTGAGGTGCCAGGCAGGCCCTAAGCTGGCTGATGTCAGCAAGGCTGCCGCCCACGATGGGAGGAAGTGGGTAGGTGCCCAGGACAGCGCCAGCAGACATGCCCTGCGGCGGCCCAGTCAAGGATGACGTGGGTATCACACACCGCTGTGATGAGCTTGGCCGAGCGCGGAGGTCAGGTCAAAGATGCAGCAGGGTCAGGGTGGGCGCTGGTGGGGTGCCCTGTTCCTGATGCTCAGGGTCCCTTGTGGGGACAGGGCCCTGCAGAAGATGGGCAGACATCTCAGGAGGTGTGGCTGGGGAGCATGAGGGATATGTGTGTGTGTGTGTGTGTGTGTGTGTGTTCAGGCAGGGGCACAGTGTAGATTGTTGAGTGTGTCAACATGTTTGGGCATGAGGTCTTATTTTCTGGGGCGTGTTCGGGAGAAGCTGGGTGTGTTTGTTTAATTGTGTGTGAGTTCCCGGTCTGGAGTTCCCGGGAGAGAGCAGGAGCGTGTGAGGATGGCATTGTATCGCTGCCTGTGGGTCTGCGTGTGCAGCCACTCCGGAATAGGCGTGACCTGGACAGGCAGCCATGTGATGATACCATCCACAAAAGCCCAGGAAGTGGGAGGGGCCAACACCCTAGAGGAGCAAAGGTGGCGGACGCGGACACCTGACCACCCTAGCAGATTGGTGACCCTGCTTCTATCCCGCCATCAGCTTCTTAGAGGGCTCCATCCTGGGGCGGATTAGGTCAGTGACAACAGGATTATTCACCAGTGCATTCATTCATTCATTCATACACTTATACACACTCATCCACACACTTATACACACTCATCCACACACTTACTCGTCCACACATCCGTTCAGTCATTTGTTTGTCCCTCCATTCACTCACCTGTTCTTTCATTCACTCATTCATTCATGCATTCATTCATTCACACACTCATCCACCAGGCCTTACTAAGTACCTCACAGTCTCAACTGTTCTCAGTGCCCGGGCTGCAGCCCAGAGCGAGAGACTTAGCTGCTAGGATGCTCACATGCCACAGGGTCCGTGCGGGGACCCCAGCATTTTCAGGGCGTTGTCTGGTGGTAAATGTGGCAGACAAAGATAGAGAAGAGAGCTGGGAACACCAGGTAGGCCTTTGTTCTCATGAGGTTTGGCCAGTCATGAATTTAATGTGAAGTTGACATTTGAGCAATGACCGAAGACATTAGGAGCCAGTGTCCACTAGGGAAGGAGCATTCTAGCCAAGGCCGTACATAAAAATGCAAAAGTCCTGCGGTGAGCCCGGGTTTGCCGTGCAGAAAGAAACAAGCCCCGGGTAGACGATAAAGCAAACGGTGTGGTTGGAAAGACCAGGGATGTGGAAATGGGGAGCTGAGGATCCACAGTAACTGGGGTGCAGGAAGGAGAGGCAGGATGTTCAGGGGTGTCCTCTTCAGTTCACCTGCTAATCAAAGCCACTTTGCGTCACCCTGCAGCTGTGTCCCAACCACTCGCCAAGAGTCTGGCTTCTTGGCAACTCTCAACACAGCCCCAACAGAACCAGGCTGGCTGGGGGAGCTTCTCGACCTTCAGGTTCCCTCCAGGGCCCCCTGTCCTGAAGGGATCGGAGGAGGTGGATGCCACCCGAGTGAAGGGATTGTCACTGCCGAAGCTCCGCGGGCTGCATGTGCGGCCCCAGAGGACAGGGCAGTCTCTCCCTCCTCCCTTTTATGAGCTGTGAAGGAGGCTCGTCCGCTTGCACAATCGCCCCTTAATTGCCGTTTCCTCCCGGTTATGTCACGGATCGGCCGCTCACGTTATTAAGCTTCCCAGCCTTATCGTCTGGAGCAATGCCGACTCCGGCCTGACCTAGTTTCCCACCCGGTTTCAAAATGCCTCCCTCAGCCTTAGGATTTTTCCTAAGGAGAGGGCTCGGCCCCAGCTCCATGCTAAAAATAAATTAGATCAAGGAGGGGGGGCCTTCGGGGACTCCATGGAAGTCCTGAGACTGGAGCTGGTGGCCCTGAGGTGATGGCTGGGCCTTCCCTGCCTAGAAGGCCCCTGAGGAAGTTTTTCCTGTCCTGGGGACCCAGAGTTCCCACTTGACAAGCTGTAACATAAGTGAGGGTGACCCAGCTCCCTCTTTTCCTGCTTGTGGACTCAGAGACTGACTTTGGAGAAGGGAAATCCACGTTGGAAGTGAACCTGCCTCTGCCACCTGTCCATCCGTCTGTCCGTCCGTCCATCCATTCATCCCGCTGACTCTGCCCAGGGCAGGGTGCTGATGTATTTGAGAAGGTCATGCCCTTATTCCTACCCTTGTGGAAATCTGGTGGCAAAAAGATTTTGAAATGGGAGCAACGAAGAAAACTGGACCCTGTGACGGGTGCTGAGCAGAATCACCACACCTGAGTCCCACACAGTGAGAAGAATCAGGGTCTGGCACATGGCGGGAGGCTGCCAACAGGACGCAGTAGAGAGATGCTGGCTCTCTGACCCCTTGGTGACAAACTGATACCTGAGTCTGCTCACTCTTCGCCGGGGCCCCTCAGTGGCTGAGTCTACTCCTGGGCCTCTTGGAAAGCAAAGGAAAGGAGTCGGAGTATTGAGCAATGTGCAAAGGTCCTGAGTTTGAAGTGCTGGGACAGAGAGGGAGAAACGTGGGGGATGGTCCAGCGCCTCCCTCCACTCACTCTTTGTTCTTCATGTGAGAAGTGGGGGATAACTCCAACCTCTGGCCAGACGCTGGCCCTGTGCCCCAGGACACATGGTTGCTGCCCGGGGGCTGGGCCTCGGCCCACAGATTTCCAGAAATGACGCCTCCTGGCCAAGCAGGCCTGGGCAGCGGAGGCGGAAGTTTTCATTCTGCTTGTGCTGTGCGTGAGGCTGTTTATCTAACTTGGCCAGAGCCTGAGTGCTGGCCCTGCAAACACTCTCTCAGTTATGACACAAACACAGCATGTTCACAGAAGAAATATTTGAAAAATGCAAATTGGCAAAAAATTTTTAAATGATGGCAAAAGAAAAAGCATGCAGCGGGGGTTGGGGTGGGGTGGGGTGGGGTGGGGGAGGGTCAGGGATCTAAATGAACTAGGGCTCTCACCCGAACTCTGTGGCACAGTAACACACCAGTCACAGGCAGAGTTCCCAGAACAGGCCCCTTCCTATGGCTTAAGCTAAATGACATTTCCATTCTTCATAGCCACTGAAGACTGAGGCCAGTCTTTGTACCAATCTGGTATGACCAAGATGAAATATCGGTTGAGGAATCAGAGACACACAGCAAGAGACGAGAGATGTAGTTGTGGCTGCGTGTGTCTGCACCTGGGTTTGTGTGGGTATGCTTGGATGTGCCCAGATAGGCCTGGCTGTGCCCAGCTGTGCCCGACTGTACCCGGCTGTGCCTGGGTGTTGTGGGATATTTAGACACTGTATAAAGATATATTGCTGTGACTGATTTAATAAAGAGCTGAATGGAACAGCCAATAGTTAGGCAGGAGGTCTAGGCAGGACTTCCGGGCAGAGAGAGAGGAACAAGGAGATGAATCTAGGCGTGTGAGAGACACCAGAAGAAGTAGAGCTAGTAGGACACACAAAACGGGAGAGACGGAGAGATGTAATGCCACAAGGTAGAACACAGAGTAATACAAACAGGTCAATCAGCCTGGTCTGCACAGCGAGTTCCAGGACAGGCTCCAAAGCTACACAGAGAAATGCTGTCTCAAAAAAAGGGAGGGGGTTACCTTAAGTTATAAGAGCTAGTGGAATAAACCTAAGCTAAGGCCAAGGTTCCATAACTAACATTAAGTCTCCATGTCATTATTTGTGGGCTGGTGGCCCAAAGGAAAGTCTGATTACTCCTGAGTGTGCCTGGGTGTGTCTGGGAGTGCCTGAGTGTGGTGGTTTGTGTGAGAATGGCTTCCAGAAGCTCATGAGTTTGAATACTTGCTCCCCAGTTGGCGGAACTGTTTGGGAAGGATTGGGAGGTGTGGCCTTGTTAGAAGAGGTGTGGCCTTGTTAGAGGAGGAGTGCCACTGGAGGCTGCCTTTGAGGTTTCGAAAGACCCACATCATTCCTTGTGTGAGCTCTGCCTCCTGCTTTCAGATCAAGATGTGAGCACTCAGCTGTTCCTGTTGCCCTGCCTTTGCTCTGCCGTGTGAGCTTTAACCCTCTGAAACCATCAGTTCTAAATAAACTCTTTCTTCTATAGGTTGCTTTGCTCGTGGTATCTTTTACTAGCAATAGAAAAGTAGCAGGAGTGGGCTACTGCTGTGGCAGGCCTGACCTTGTTGTTTGGGGAGGAATGTGGAAGACTCTGACACTTTGGACTGGGAAAGTGGTTGAATGATGTAAGCAGAGCTTACTGGGCCCTCCTAGTAGGAGCTTGGAGAGACACTAGTGCTGAGAGCAAAGTGGGATGTGGAGACCATTCTCATTATTTCTTGGCAAAGAATATGGCTGTTTCCTGCCCTTGTCCTAAGAATCTGCCTGAGGCTAAAGTAATGAACTAATTTATAAGTTGCCTTGGTCACGGTGCTTTGTCACCGCATAGAAAAGACAACGGCACGCATGGGCACACACATGTGTTTGTGCTCCTCGAGTGGAGGAACCAGCCTCTGATGATGCCCAGACATCTGTGGGAAGACCTTGGCCTGGCAGCATGCTGTGGGCTGGCAGGATGAGCAGAGGTACCTACCAGAGCTTCTCTGTGTCCCCAGCACCCTGAGGACACCAGCTCCAGCTCGATCCTTTCTGAGCCTGTGTCCATCACTCACATTTGGAAGGCTGGCAATGTTCTCCATGGGCTCAGTGACTCCCAAACAGTCTAAAGTCACTGGCTGGATGCCTGCAGGAGGGACCCATTGCATCCATACACCTTCTTCTTCTTCTACAACTCAGCCACCAGGTGACATCTCAGACACAATGGACTGGCTTACCTTAAAGTGGAATTTTTGAAAAGCTTTGATTTTTGAATAGCCTTACCCCCCTACAAGTGAGGAGACAGAGCATCTGATCCCAGAGCCAAGCAGCCCTGGATCCCACTTCATCCCCCGTGAAACTTCCAGAGAAATAAACATGCTTAAGAACTCTGGGAGTCGGGAACCTCTCATAGGGAACAAAAGTAGAGCCAGCCCTGACCCCTTAGCCAGCCCCTAGATCACAGTAAAGCAGCTTGACTTTCTTAAGCTGTTTCTCAAAACAGAAGGAGGGGAACCTCCCCAAAGCCCCTCAACCCAAGCCTGGCTGATTCAGTTTCTTGAAGCTGGCTCACCACAGCCCTCCACTGTTCTAGGAAACTGTCAAGTCCTAGGTGGAAAAACCTGATTCAAGATGACTTGTAATGAAGGACAGACCTCTCTGTCCAGAACTTTCAGGTGTCAACTGTGGGGGACACAGACCCTGGCTGCCAACATGGGTGAGAGGCACGTGGATCCTCCAGCCACTCAGTCTATCCAGCTGTGGCTCAGCCTTTCTGCCACTGGGAAAGGCCCAGGTTCCACTTCAGTCATTCCCTACCCTGCTACCACCCTGGTTGCAGGTTGGAGGAAGGTGAGGGGCAATAATGGGCCTGATACACCTGTCTTCTCATCAGGAAGCCTTCCCGGCCCTGCCTGGGTCCTGGCCTCTTCCAGCAGTGAGCACCCACGCACCCACCCCCAAATCCAAGAGGGATGGAGGAAGGTGTGTAGACAGAGACTGCTTGTTTGCTTTCCGGCTGCCCAGACCCGAATAATCACACAAAAACTATATTAATCACAACAGTTTGGCCAGTAGCTTAGGCATGTTCCTAGCTAGCTTTTACATCTTAAATTAACCAATTTCTATTAATCTGTGTTATCACCACAAAGTTGTGGTATCTGTGTCCTTCAGCAGCTACATGGCGTCTCTTTGACTCTGCCTACTCTCTCTCTGTATCTCTTCCAGTCTGTCTATATTCTGCCCTGCCATAGGCCAAAGCAACTTCTTTATTAACCAATGGTAATAAAACATATTCACAGCACAGAGAGGGGAATCCCACATCAAAGGTGTGCTGGTGGGCCTGCGTTGCCCACACAGGTGCAGGGCTAGAACTCCTGGGCGAGCAGCTCAGTGCAGGCCTTGTAGATGCTTTATCTTTCTTTTCTGCCCACCACCCTCCCTCATGGGTTTCTGTCCTGACCCTTGTCTGTCCCTTCCTCGAACAAGGAGCCAATGTCTTTCAAACACACCTTCAAGGTGCAGTTCTGAGCTGGACCATCACAGGCAGGCCACGCTGTGTGATAAAGCTCTGCTCTGTTTACCCAACTCCCCCGTGTCCTTGCCGCTAGCCTATGTCCATCTTCCCATGTGTGTCTGTCATCTCTAGCTGTAGGATGTGGCCTTAAGCCCCCTGAGCCCTCAGCTCTCCTGAAGATGAAGTTAGCCTCAGATTGGCAGCCAGCACATGTCTGAGGGGCTTGGTCCCTCTATTCACTGTCCAGTCTGAGGCCAGTAGCTGGCAAGATATGGCGGGCCTCTCATTCTTCTCCTAGGACTTGTGGTCATGGAGACATCTGTTTGTGGTGGGCAGAAGCAGGAGAGATGGAGCATGGCATTGCACTGACTCCAGGTCAAGAGCAAACTGGCTGAGTGACACTGTCCCCTTCTTCAAGGGAGGGTCCTTAGAACCTGGATGCAGATCTGTTGTCCCTGCCGTGGCATCTCCTGCACCTGGCTCCTCTCTGCATACACTGGGGTCCCTGGAGTCTTGCTCCCCCCCCCCACTAATCTTTCTCAGTCTTTGGTGTCAGACTACCTTAGCCAGTACCCAGTATTCAACTACCACTTAGGCTTGTTAGCACTCAAACCTGCGTGCCCCGCCCTAGCTGCTTTGCTGGAGTCAGTGGCCTGTCAGGTATACCTGGGGTCCATCTGGAACCCCAAATCTTTCTCCTACTCTGACCCCCAAGGCTTCAGCCTCAGTGTTCCCAATGAGGAGCACAGTCATCTAAGGGGTTGCCTAGTCCAGACGCCAGATGCCACCAAGTGCCCTGGTCTTTACAGCCCTCATGCTACTGCAGTCATATCCATGAGCCAAACCCAGGGCCCAAGAACTGTATATCCATTTCCAGAGTCACCCTCGGAGGGGCACTGCATCAAGATTGCGTATCCTGCCCACAGTGTGTGACGTCTCTCAGAAGCTACAGTGACTGTCACGAAGCTGGTTGGTGTCCCAAGTCCCCAGTCTGAGATACTTCACAATTCTCGTTGTTCCGAGCCTGGTGATAAATGCCGAGCAGACCCCCTCATGGAGCCTCTATCCATCACCACACGGTAAGGCTTGACGGTGTTCACACCGTGTGCCAGGCAGCACCTGGGTACAGAGAAACCCGAGTCCCTGGAAATCGGGCTCAAAGACAATAAACAAATATTGAAAGTGTGGTGGGAGAGGAGTTTCAGAGAAACAAGGCAGGGTGAGCCCGTGGCCTCTAGCACAGGCCCGCTGTGCTATTTGGAAAGCAGAACGGGCCACTGCTTAGAAGTTCTCATGGGATGGGGAGGCAGCGTAGAGAGAGAAGCATTCACTGAGCAAGCCCGTGGATCCCAATTCGAAACCCAGGAACCTATACAGAGCCAGGCACAGTGGTGCACCCCTGTAATCCCAACACTCCTCCAGAAAGGTGGGAGACAGAGACAGGAGAACCTCCCCCATATACTGTCAGGCCTATTAGCCTGCAGAACAACAAAAGACCACGTCTCAGATGAGGTGCAAGGTGAGAATGTACACCGAGAATGTGATCTCTCCTGATCACGCACACACCATGGTATATGCACATCCTCACCAACACACACGTGAACGTACTCACCCTGTGAACACCATACACACACACACACACACACACACACACACACACACACATACACACAAAGATTAGGAGGAGGAAGAACAATTGCAATGACGTAAGATGGGAGAAAGTGCAAAGGCCCCGAGGCAGGAAGGGCTTGGAAAAGACTTGTACAGGACAGAGGAGGGCACGCTGGGGGTGTGGCTTGGAACCTGAGGGACACCGAGTCCTGACAGGTTCCCACAGAATCCCTCTGGCTGCCATGGTGATGTGATGGATAGGCCCGAAGCAGGAAGTAGGATTTGCTTGCCTCTTGACACTCCCATCACTGAGAGGTCTCAAGCTTGACTGGCAGTCTCAAAAAGCTCAGGAAAACTAAACAAGATTTTCAGGTTAAGCACAGGCAGAAGGTGCCAGGTCCTTCCCTGGTTCCTGGTTCCCGGCTGCCGCCTCCCACAGCATCATGGGTGCTGACAGGGTGCTGATGGGGCTTATGGCTGCCCCGCCCGGTGCCCGATGCCTGCTGTCTGGAGATGTGTGTGCCCCAGCCAGAGTGACTGAGGATGAGGACGCTGAGAATTGTGGACCAGGGAACGACTCTGGCCCTTTCACCTCTGCAGAACTAAGTGGCTCCAGGCACGCCTGATTCCTGCTGTGACCCCTGCCTAGGGTCACTTATCTCATCCTCCAAAGAACAGCTTATTTATGTCTGTGGTTTAGTCTCTAAACCTGTGACATCAGATAAGGTCTGTGTTCACACACACACACCAAACACCACCACAGAGAAGGGAAACTGAGGTAGATAAGCCCCAGACTGACTTGCAGAGAAGCCTGAGGTTCTCCAAGCCCTTCTCAAGGTCTCCCAGCCCTCTTTCCCCACCCTCACTTGAGACAGGGCACTATATAGCCCAGGGTGGCCTTCAGTTGGCTTTGTAGCTAAGGATAACCCCTGACCCCTCTGCCTGTGTTTACAGGTATGAGTCAGCAGACTGGTTTATGCAGTACTGGGGATGGAACCCAGGGCTTCTCAGACGCTAGGCAAGTGTTCTACAAACTGAGCCACATGCCAAGCCCCTCACCTGCCTTCTCCTTGTTACACTGATGTCATCTGAACGAACCTTGGAAAATTCTCTTCTGGACTTTGTCACTTGTGGTTACCCTTGTGCTTGAGATCATGGGGAATGGGAACCCAGCTTCCCAGGTTGGCTCCAGTGGGCCTTGATGGATGGTCCTTTACCAAACAACTACCAGCTTCTGTGTAAAGTCTGCTTCGCTTGTTAGCCGGCAACCGCTTGGGGTCTCTGGAATGGCTGAGCACCAGGAGCTGGTCAGGGCCTCGGCAGGAAGGCCAGCCTGGCTTTATCTGGCCTGGTGTACAGGAAGTGGGCATCCTGCTCCCCACAGTGTGGTCAAGCCCGGAACCCTCTAGGTTTGCAGCCTGGCCTGCCCTGTGGCTTCTGACTGCCAAGACCTCCCTGCCTGGGACAGGTTATCTTTGAACGACAGGCACCTATGTGGGGGAGGGATTCTGACCACAGAGAGCCCCAAGGAGCCTATGGCCAAACAAGGCCCATTGGAGATGGGATGGTATCCATCCCCCATGATCCAACAACTTAGAAATGTAAGTCATTTTTAAAAAGCTAGAGTCAGGTGTGGTGCAGCACACCTTTAATCCCAGCACTTGGCAGGCAGAACTCTGTGAGTTCGAGGCTATCATGGTCTACAAAGCAAGTTTTAGGACAGCCAGAGCTACACAGGTAAAACCCTGTCTTGAAAAACAGAAAGAAAGAAAGAAAGAAAGAAAGAAAGAAAGAAAGAAAGAAAGAAAGAAAGAAAGAAAGTCCACCCTCTACATATACTGAAAACAAAATTCCAGTTGGTGTCTGTTTGGGAGGGGGTGCAGCAGGAAAAAGATACAGGAAGATGAAAAGTTCACAGTTCAAAGTCATCTTTGGCTGTATATCAAGTTGGAGACCAGCTTAAGACCCCGTCTCAGTAAACAAAAGAAAACCCACTGAAATTTAACGTCAAATATCTACCACTCTGACTTGATGCCCAAATCCTGGCCGTAAGAGTGGGTCCCTTAGCTCGAATGTGGCAGTGTCTGAAGGTGGGCCTTTTAAGGGTTGTGCAGTCTGTCTGTTTCCAACACTTTCTGCCGCCTGTAGCTCCCCTGAGGACTGGTCACTGTAGCTCCCTGACCTGGTTCCAGCCCATTGAGGAGCTACATAATATCTAGGAACTAGGGACTGGGGACTTGGGGGAGGGCTTGTGCTGCCAGGCTCCTCTGCAGTGGGCAGCCCCCCTCCCCACTCCACCGCCCAGGGCTCTGGTGAGCTTTCCAGTGGGCAAAGGAAGGAGAACAGAGAGGAGGGGTGTGAGCAGGTGGCTGCTTAACCTTTGATCTGCTTTGGTCAGAGGAGGGGGAAAGGGCACCCGCGGGCCTCCTCTGACTACATCTCCCGAAGGGCCTGCAGGCCCTGGGGGCTCTGACAAGAGCCAGTTCAATCTGCCTTCCAGCCCGGCTTCACGCCGATCAGAATCTGGGAATCCTAAACTGGGTCTTTGATTTCCATTTTGTTTTTTTGCTTTTTGATTTGCTTTTTTGTTTGTTTGTTTGTTTGTTTTCTATCAGCAAAGACCCAAGGCAGGAGAAGAATGTTCTCCAAAGGAAGCAAACCCAAAGAGGTCACACAGGACTTGCAAAGGCGCCCCTGAGCACCCATTCCCGCAGGAATCCCTGGCATGGGGCTTCTGGAGTGAGGAGTAAGTCTGAAACTCACCCAGTAAGAGATTCCAGTGGGAGACATTTCTGAACCCAGAATCACTATGGCCCTGTTGGCGCCAGCTCTACCTGCTCTATCCTGTGACTTCTGACCACCCTCACTCTCCTCAGCTGTCCTAACATCTCTGCACAGGGCTGTAAGGGGTAAACAGGGCTTTGCTAACCAGGCCTGGTGCACAGGCATGTGCTTCCTTGACATCATGGGGAGCCCTGGGGGCAGTTTCAGGAGGGGAGTCAGACATGCCTGGGCCTGGAGCCCAGGAATATGCTGGTGCTGAGGGCGCCCAAGGCCCAGCAGTACGTGAGGTCAGGAAGCCGCCTGGTTCAGGCCAGAGGGTGGTGAATTCAGGGCAGAGTTCAGTGGGAGCAGAAGGCATTTTCTTCATGTACCTGCTGGGGTAGGAGTCATGGGACCTGGCTGAGTGCTCTGCTGCCCCCCCCGGGGGGGCTATTGACATGTAGGGGCTTAGCAGGGAGTCTCTGAGGGTGTGTGAGGGGGGTGGGGGATTCTCCCAGCTCTGTCCTTTCTGAACTATGTACACCATGAGTCCCAGCCTCAGTTTCCCCACCCGTGAATCAGCCATAATAAGATCAGCTTGGGCTGGAAGAGTGTCTGTAGCACAATTAATAAAAATCCAGAGACAGAGCCTGGGGTTCAACCTGAAGGTCAGAAAAGCAAAAACAGACAGCCATTGACTCTTATCTCTATCTCAGTCCGAAATGGCGATCCTGCCTCTAGGAATCTCAGAATGAGACTGACTGAGAGCTGTCTCCTCTGTCTTCTATTCCTCTCTAGGGTTGGGATTAAAAGTGTGCACCACTACTGCCAGGTTTCTATGGCAAATTATTGTGACTATTGGGATTAAAGGTACGTATCATCACTACCTGGTCTGTAAGGCTGATGGGGCGGCTGCTTGACTCTCTGAGCTTCAGGCAAGCCTTATTTATTAAAATGCAACTGGAATATGCCTCCAGGCTCCTTTGGCAGAGTGCTTTCCTAGTACAACTAATGCCCTGGGTTCCATCCCCAGTGCCGTATTCCTGGGACACAGTGACATGCTAGGCGGTAGACACAGGGAGTTCAGAAGGTCGTCTTGGGTTACATAGTGACTTCCAGGTCAGACTGAAATGCTTGAGACCCTGCCTCCAAAGCAAACAACTGGCAAGCTCGTGCTCAGTGGATGGAAGCCCCCAGCCGCAGAAGGCTGAAGAAGGCGTAGGATGGGCCATGTGAGCCATTCCCAGTCCTCGTGAAGCTAGCCTGACTGCTGGCCCAGCCTTGTCCATTGAAGATAGAGACTGGCTTTGGCTCACATACCCCAAGTCTCCAAGAACAGCACCCTGGGGCTGGAGAGATGGCTCAGTGGTTAAGAGCACTGGCAGCTCTTTCAGAGGACCGGGGTTCAATTCCCGGCACACACAAGGTGACTCACAATCTTCTTCCAGTTCCATGGAATCCAACACCCTCTCTGGTCTTCAGAGCCGTGCACATGGTGCCTAGACACACATGCAGGCAAAACACCCGTCCTTGTAACCAGAAAAGTGACATTAAGGAAAAAAAAAAGCATCCCCCTTTCCTGTCCCTAAAAGCATAGTGACAGAAAAGTATGCAGACTGGCACACCCAGCGAGGGACACTATAAGATGTGGGGGCCAGGGGAGAGGCAGAAAGGCCGCCTGAGGAGGGACCATCCAATTAGAGGCAGAGGAAGAATTGGCTAGAAGGAAAGGCTAGGCAAGGTGACAGCCTGGGACAATGGATGTGCACATGTGGTCCAGGCTGAGAAGAGGAGAGAATCCTCTGGACAGCCCAGAGTCTGCCACTCAACTGTGTGACCTCAGTCCACCCTCACAACCCCTCTGGGCCTCTGTGCCCACAGGATTTCCCCATGCATGCTGTCCCGCTGCTGGGCTGCAGACTGCCTGCCATGCCCAGAGTGGGCTCTCAGGACCCTCTGTCCTTCACTGTCTGACCCTTTCCCGTCTTGACTTAGGCCGTCTGGGATTTCTCTTTTCAGATGCACAGTGATATTTTCACTCGTGCCTTTCTTCGTTGCACACATCCCAAGAACACTGCTCATGTCCCCTGGGCAGTGGAATCCACCTGCAAACCTAGAGTCCCTGGCTTCTCTAACAGACTCGCCTTTTCAGGGTGGTCAGAGAGGAGCAAAACCCCACAAAATCTCCAGCTGTCTCTTGAACATGTAGGTATCCACTCACAGTCATCAATTTAGGAATATCTATCCACTTTCCAGGGAGGTGAGAAAAACAAGGCTCAGAGAGGGGAAGCAACCTTCTGAAAGTCACACAGCTAAAGAATGTCCAAGCTGGGCTTTGTTTTTCTTCATTTATTTGGGGGGGGGTGATTTAGGGTTTTTTTTTCTAGTTTTTGTTTGTTTTGGTTTTGGTTTCTTATTTAGAGACAGAATCTTATTATGTATCCTTGTTTGATCTGGAATTTGCTATGTAGCCCAGGTTGGCCTCAAGCTCACAGAGATCTGCCTGCCTCTGTCTCCCAACTGCTGAGATTAAAGACAAGGTCCACCATGTCAGCCTAAACTGGGATTTGAACTCATAGCTGTCTGACTCCAGAGCTTTGCTTTCTACTTCCCTGGAGACTTCTGGACTCAGTCACAGCCATGTGCCCAGACAGAAGAAAGCTCAGAGGTCCAGCTGCTGGTGCCTGGGAGCCCAGTTCCTTCCCGCCAGACTTGGGGCAGTGTGAGCTCTGTCCTCCCTTCCAGCAGCCTAGACTGGGAATGCCAAGTACACGGTCACTCTGGCCAGAGTTGATGGGAACAGGACGTCCTGGTCCTCCTGCCTGGCAGGGCCCAGTGAGCTATTTTGGGTACATTTATGGATGGGACATAGTGCCCAGCTGGACTCTCAAATCAAGAGGAGGGCCCAGTACTGGCCCAGGCTGGTTATGTCTCCGTGCCCTTCCCTCCCAATGAACAGCCACTGTGAATACTCTGTCTACAGCCCATGCAGAGGGTGAAGGCCAAACTGGATGATCCAGGATAGTTGGGGGTTCCCCTAGTACATACAGATAGATACTGGGGTTCACACAGACAACCGCATCCAAAATTCTGAAGTTTGGCTCACCAACTAGCCAGCAGGGCATAAGATAAAATAAAAATAGCTTTCAAACTTGGACAACCGTGTCTCCTCTTAGCAATTCACCACGGCACGTTAGATCCCAGAGACTCAGTTTGCCTGTCTGTCAATGGGACTGACAATAACCCTCACTTATAAAGAGGCAATAAGGCTCGGACTAACACCCAGAGCTCAGCCTGGCACACAGCAAATGTTCAAATATTAAGACTCACTCTGCAAGCCCTGGTGGACAGCATCTTTTGAAAGCATAGCATGGCCAACACTGGCCAGCACTGATGGGTTTTCGTATCTCTTCACCCCTAGTCATCCAAGGGATCGGGGATACACACACGGGTATCATTGATATTCTTTTTGCTCAGTGAGAAAATTGAGCCTCAGTTTGGGGAGGTAGCTCCATTGGTGCTTATGTAGCATGCAGATGTCCTGGTTTCTGTTCCCAGCACCATGTAATCCACAGGTGGTGGCATATGTCGCTAATCCTGGCACTTGTGAGGCTGGGTCAGCAGGATCAAGGTCATACTTGGGTATGTAATGGCTTCAAGGCCAGCCTGGGCTATATGAGGCTATCTCAAAACAAAACAAAACAAAAAAACAGAAAGAAAAAGGTAAGGCTTGGAGGGACCAGCAAGATGACTTGTTGAAAAAGGGAGCTTTTCTACCATACTTGATAGCCTGAATTCCAACCCCGGAACCTGTGCTGTAGAAGAACTGACTCCCACAATTCCTCTGACCTTTATACACTTGCTACAGTGCTCGAGCGAGCACACACACAAATTTTTAAAATGAAAGCTCGAAGAGGAAAAGGCTTGCCCTCAGTCAGTCTCCTGGCAGGCACAGAGCTCTGAAGCCTCCTTTGAGTTCAGACCACAGCGGGGGACCAGGCAAGCACTCGGTCCAGGGCCAGGGCCTGAGCTTTGAACCCTTGAGACCTGGCCACTGCGGGGACCGGGCAAGCACTTGGTCCAGGGCCAGGTCACAGAGCTTTGAACCCGTGAGCCCTGAACACTGGCTCTGTGAGCACCAGCATTCTGCCATGTTTTTCAGCTCTGTCACCCCTGGGTCCCAGATGAGACTCTTGGGCCTTGCAATCCCAAGGACAAAGTGTTTCAGGGTACCCACCCCCACCACCTCCTTTGTCTCCCTGTCATCAGCAGAAAGTCTCTAAAAACTGTCAGGAATTGTGGGGCCGTGGTGGGGTGAGCAAGGTGCTGGGGCTCAGCAGGCAGGGGAAAGGGGCTCTGTCTGGTACCTGCTCAGCTCACCCTGCGGCCTCCGCAGCTGAAGGAAGTAATCTTTGTGATCTGCCCTGACGTTTTTCTGGTCTTCAATTTTTTTTTTTTTTTTGACCAAGAAATCTTCTCCAAATAGCCCATCCCCTTGGGTTGCTCAGGGCAGAAATCAGTAGAAGAGCCTGTGTTTAGTGTGCTGGGGTTCCATCCCCAGCATGTATACCCCAAAAACATCCTCCGAAAAGAGCATGTTTTCCCCGTTTCCTGGGCCTTTACCCTTCCAGTGTCCTCTGTTGATGCTTCTCTCTACACTCCAGATTCCTTCCCACAGCAGCCCCTCCCAAAAGGACTGGCCCCCAGTTGCCATGGCAACATAGAGTCACTGTTTTCTACTCTACCTGGTGCTCTCGACCCACAGTGCACACCTGGCAAGCTGACCCAGACTCCACCTGGGTCTCCAGACCCTCCTGAATCCCAAGATCCTGCCCTGCCCTTACTGTCCAAGGTGCTCAGGCCGAAGCGGATGAGATAATCAACCAGCTACACACACCCCACCAGCCACAAGTTCCATATCTCTGGATTCAACCAACCTGGGATGGAAATATTCAGAAAAAAATGGTCTTGTGCAAGAAACTCCAGCAACTTTCCTCCTTTGTAATTGAGGGAGCCACACGATGTAGCATCATCTACATTGTAGCAGGAGTGAAAGTCTCTAAAGTATTCAAAGGAAAAGCTGGGCTCCCATAAGGACTTGGGCATCTGAGTCCTTTGATCTCCTCAGAGGCTCTGGAACCAACCTGGAAACTGAGGAGGACAACCTGAGCCTACATCTCATTGCCACCTTCAGAGCCACCACAACCCCAATGCCAGCTTCCTTATCTGCTTGGACTGTGGCAGCTGGCTTCACGCCTGGCATCCTGACTGCTAGCTCCGCTCCACTGTACCTACAGTGGGGACACATGTTTGAAAAGACAAATCAAGACAACTCACTCCTGGCTCCAAACCCTGCATGAGTCCCCACCCTCTTCAGATAAAAATCCTGCTCCTCTCAGTGGCCTGTAAGACTTGCATGAGCCAACCCTTGCCCCCCTCTTCAGCCTCATCGCCACCCACCTATCACTGGCTCTGACCCTGCTACCCAAATCCTTCCAGTTCTGGAATCAACAGGCTAGCTTCTCGCTATCTTTTGTCCTGAGTGTTTTCTTCCGCCCCTGTTTGCCCAGTTCCCTTTCTCCCTTGCTGGAGTCTCTGGTCCCCTCCTGGGAGATGCCTTCTAGGACCTCCCCACCCCCAGTGTTGCCCGAAGGCCCCCCCCCCCCCCCCCGGCTTTGCTCTCTACCCTGCTCGGTTTCTACTGGAGGCACATTGCTTGTTTCTCCGCATACTGTTTTTGTCTGGTTTGCAGCTAAACATTTAACAACTGGTCTTGGCAAAGGGTGCCCCGGGTTTTACATTGACTGATTTCTGTGATGAAAATAATCTGTTGTTTCCACTTGACAGAACCAAACAGGAAATGTGGATTACTCAAGGGTGTGGGAAGGGTGGGTGAGAGGGACAGCAGAGGATCAACAAAGGAGAGAAAGAAGATCCATTAGAAGGAAGGGGAAAGGAGGGAAGAGGAGGCACACACGCAACCCCAGCACTCAGGGGGCTGGAGCAGGAGGATTGTGCATTCAAGACCAGCCTGAGCTAAGTAGCAAAGTCATGACTTAAAGGAGTTGAAGGAGCCAGGCAGTGTGGCACACACATTTATTCCCCGCCCTCGGGAGGCAGAGGCGGGCGAATCTCTGAGTCTGAGGCCAGACTGGTCTACAGAGCTAATTCCAGAACAACCAGGGCTATGCAGAGAAACCCTGCCTCAAGAAACAAAGCAAAAATCAAAAGTTCTGAAGGAAAAGAATGAGATAGGTTTGTGGAGTGGTAACCATGTTTTTAACTGTGGTTTATTTGATGTTGAGGGCAGATAACACTGTGTTTGCTGAGTGCTGTGTGTGACAACCAGCTTGCAGACCCACAGGTTTGAAGCGCAGATCCAGGAGGCCCCTAGACCTGAGGAATGGGACAGGCCCTCTGTCTAGTTTCTTTCACGGTTTCCAGAACTGTGAAAGGAGTGCCCAGAATCTGGGGTGTAGAGCCTGCTCCACATATGAGCCTGGCTTGGCTCTCAGATCATCTTAGGCATTAAGGCTGCAGCTGTAGCTCCATTGGTAGAGTGTTGCCTTGATCCTCAGCACCAGCTCGACTGGACGTACTGGTCTAGGCTGAAGGATCAGAGATCAAGAGTTCAAGGCCATCCTTAGTTACACAGGGAGTCTGAAGCAGGCCTGGTCCATATGTGACAGAGAGAGAAAGAGAGAGACACACACACAGAGAATGAGTTAGCTGTGTGACTCAGCAGATAAAGGCTCTTGCTCACAAATCAAAGACCTGGTCTTCATCACCAGTGGAAGGAAAGAACTGACTCCATGGAGTTTTCCTCTGCCCTACATGTGCATATGTACGCGCACATACACACATGTATGCACATGCACACACACACACATTTTAGTTTAAATAGTATTTTTAAAACATATTATTTTCTTCGTTTTACAAATAGGAGGTACCTCGTGGATTTGGGATTTGCAACCTTTAGAGAGGTGGCAAGGTAAAAATGGATGGCCAGGAGGCTACAGATGAAGGACAGCTGAAGTCCCAGAAGCGACAGAACCACCAAGTGTCACAACTCAAAGCTCCCCAGGTTCTGGGGGTGCCAGTGCAGAGCAGTTCCCTGTAGAATGACTCTGTGTGTCAGCAACAGGAGCAGGACTGGAAGGCTGGAATCATAGGTCTCTGGTTACCAAGGCAAGAATGAGTCCCTCTGCCTGCAGCTACTGGTCCTGGGGCTAGCTGGAGCTAGCTCCTGCCTGGACATAAACCTTGGCCCTGGAGAGTTGAGTGTCTGTGAGCCCAGCAGCAGCTGGAACTTTAGGGGGACAGTCCCCAGTGGGAGCTGGAGACACACTCTGAGGTCCTTCTGTTTTCTTCCTCTGTTGCATTCCCAAGCAATAACGTCCTTTTTTTTTTTTTGATGGCAGAGAGATGGCTCAGCAGTTAAGAGCACTGGCTGCTCTTCCAGAGGACGGGTTCCATTCCCAGCACCCACATGGTGGTTCACAGCTCTCTCTGACCCCAGTTCCAGGGGATCTAATACCCTCTTCTGACTTTCCTGGATAGCAGACATGCATGTGGTACACAGACATGCACATGCAGGCAAAAGCGCTCATACATATAAACTTTAAGTAAAAATTAAAAACTAAAATTTTTAAAAAGTTTCCAGCATTTGAAAGTCAAGAGGGTCGTTTTGCACAAACTCTCCTAAACTAGGTGCCGTGGTGTGTGTCTGTGAGCAGAGCTCTAGGGAGGCTGATGCAGGAGGATTGTGAGTTTTGGGATAGCCTAGCAACCTAGAAAGATATTGTCTCAGAATAAAAACAATAACAATAAGCACCCCCCCCACACACACACACACAGGTCTGGGCTTGCAGATTCTCTAGGCTGTGGGCCCAGGACCTCCTAGCCACAAGGCTACTGCTGCCTGTCGGCCAGGGCAGAAGCTGGTAGTCGCAACAGTCCTCACCTCCCTGGAGTCTCATGATGGCCCCCTCAATCACAGACGTCAAGAGGTCATGTGGACAGCTGATGTCATCTCACATCCCTATCTCCAGACTGGACACTGTCCCTGTCAGACACCAAGTGCCTTGGGGACAGACCCTGGGGGGCTTTCTCCTGCGTAAGGCCAGCACACAGTAGGCCTGCAGGTCCTGGAACTCCACTAGATGCCTGCCGCTCACCAGGCTGAGCTCCCATGGCTGCAGTAACTGGTGCAGCCCAACCCGGTCCCAACTGGAATGTGGCAAAGATGGCCAAGGGCAGCATTTAAAAATACTGTGGAGCCTGGGAGGTGGACACTCAGGGCCCAGGCTGATGTGGCCAGTACCCAACTCAGTTCCATAGCCACCAGTTGGGATTGGGGAGCATCCTGACTGGGCTAGGCCAGTGCCAAGCGCAGAAACAGCAGCGATTGACAGGGCCTAAATGGAATAAAAAGCAGCCTTCGGGCCTGGTGCTGGACCTGCCTGCTGTGCCCACACCAAAGACCCATAGCCTAGGGAGCCTGGGCTGAGAGGCCTCCCTGCACTGTATTCTTAGGAGTCAGAGTGTGCCCAGCGCACCAGAGTCGTGGTTAAAAATAACCATGGGGGACAGCAGCCTGCAGCTGGGCTTGGAAGGAGCCAGAGCTGACCCAGCTCCCATGGGGTGCCATGCGCTTCAGAGGCGTGAGCTCATGGGACTGTAATGGCCTTGGGGAGAGGGGAACTGTCCCGAATAGGGAAACTGAGGTTCAGAAGCAGTGTTGCCTCTGCTCCTGGCCTCGGGTGCTCATCTGTGCCCGTAGGTACGTGAGCACCTAAGGCGATACGTGAATGAGTAGGTGAAGTAGATCCCTCCTGTTTGAACTGGCAATGTCTGCTGGGGGAAGGTAATCCAAGGGAGGACGGGAGTGAAAGAGGCTCCTCTCTGAGGCGGGGTAAGGGGTGCAGAGAAGAAAGAGCCTCGCTGAGCAGCATTTGAGAGATGGGGAGGATGAACCAGCAAGTGCAAAGGCCCTGGGGCTAGCTAGATGCTACGCAGAATTTGTGAAGGACAGAGGAGAGGTATGGCTGCGGCCATGTGCATAGGAAGGGCGTGAGGCAGGGGCATCAGCCTTGCATGCGTGGGACTGGTTGGGTACTGTCTCTGCAGAAGGTGGGGGCCATGGAGAGCTCGGAGCAAAGTGAGGTAGGGCTTGACCTGGGTTCTGAAGGAAGGCCCCTGGTGCATAGGAAGAAGGCAACCTTAGGGCTGGAAACAGGCACGGGAGCTCCTGTCACCTGCTGCTGGATCAAAAAAGTGACAGAAACAAAGAAATCCAGGTGACTCCACAGTCCTGAAGAGTACTGGGGCAGTTTCCATCTTGAAAAGGCATTTAAGAGCACCTTATCACTAGTGCGGGAAAGGGTGTGTGTGTGTGTGTGTGTGTGTGTGTGTGAGAGAGAGAGAGAGAGAGAGAGAGAGAGAGAGAGAGCACTCATAATATATGTGTGAATGATGTATATGTGCAGACGTGTGTGTGTGCAGATGTGCAGATGTGTGTGCTCGATGCCTGTGTGCATTTGATATTTGTGCACATGCTCCACAACTCTCCTGTGGATCACAGGACAACTCTGAGGAATCCTTCAACTGTGTACATTCCTGGGACTGAACTCAGTCTGTCCAGCTTATGTGGCAAGCACATTAACTCACTGAGCTATCTTGCCAGCCTAGGAGCCTTCATCTTGCCAAACTGCCTGAGTAGAGGGGGTGCCTGGCAGTCTTTGCCCGCCTCCCAGGACCTGTACAGCCATGGTCACCCTGTGGGCCTCACTTCCTGACACTCCCTCCAGGTTTAGATCCAGAACTCCCCAACCCCCATCCCACCCCTGGCCTCATAAATGTCCCTTGTAAATGTGTCATTCGGTGACAGAGCCAGAAATCCCTTCTTAGTTCCTGGATAGCAGTGCGCTTGTCCATAGCCCTTGCTGCAGCAACTGGGGGGACCCTGGTCCTTGATACTCATGGAGTCATAATTGCTGTTATTTAGAAAAAGCTGCACTCGAGAGAAAGACGCCATGTGGCAGAGCTCAGGAGTATGTGTGTGTGTGTGGGGGGGGGGTGGTTGGGCAAAAGTGAATGGGAAAAGGGGAAAAGGATGAGGGAAGACCGGCCTCTGAGGACAGGAGTGGCAGAAGAGAAGAGAGAGACAGAGAGAAGGGGAGAGATGGGAGGTGGGTAGAAAGGGAACGTAGTGAACGTTCACCGGAGGTGCTCTTAGTGGCCACAGCTGAGGACATATACCCCAAGGTCAGGCCAGGACAGACGCCTGAATACTAACAATGATCACAGCGGCAAGTGGTGATCGTGTGTGTTACCCACCCACCGAGGAGCAAAGGGACAATGGCATGGTGACCTGTCTAGGACTGCGTAATATGAAGGTGATCTAGATTTGTCCTTCATGCTTCTGACCCCACACTGACTGGGATGGACCCCTACTGGCCTTGCAGAGCCCAGGTAGGCTTGGGGGTCTTGGATGGGAGGGGCCGTCCACGGTCCTTTCCCCAGTCACTCTCAACTCTGAGCATCCTCTCAGACCTGGCCCTTGAGTTCTGTACAGCACCTAGGGTGAACACTCTGATTCTGCAGGTGGGAATCAAAACTCAGGGTGGGGGAGAAGATTACATGCTTATTGTCACGTAGCATGTGGGTTCGGTGTCCCAGAACCCTCCTGCAGGTCCTCTCTGTACTTCCTGAGTTGTCTGGGTCCCACTCTCCACGAGAGAATGGATGAGTAGATCTATTAAAGAGATCGTTGGCCATGTTGGGGACCTCAAGGCCAGAGCCATGTGGCCTTTTCTTCCAGCTGCCTGGTCAGAGGACAGAAAGACCAGGGAGAGGCAGGGACCGTGATCAAAAGTTTATAAAGGCCGGGGCTGATTCTTCTGCCGTAGGGGAATACTGGAAGATAAGGTCAGCCCTGAGGAGAAAGTGTGGACGCCCCCTTCTCTCCCTGGGCCTCAGTTACCCCTCCAAGAAAGCTGTCGTAAGATGGGGGACTCGATCTCTCTGCCCAGTTCACTCCTAGGCCACAGTCACCTTCAAGCATGGAAAAAGAGTGACACTCAGTAAGGGGACCAGTCCTAACCAAGGTCATAGCCAGGAGGAATGGAGTGGTGGGTGGCCCCGAGTTCTCCCACCCCCTGGGCTGGTCCATCTCGGCTACTAATAGCCCAGGCTTGTGTTTCATTGGTCACTTCCTGTATGCTGGAATGATTCAAGCGAATGCAAGCTTTAGATATCATTAATCTTTACCCAAGTTTAGGCGGTGGAGGGGGGCACACGTCCCTCCCTCTCAGACCAAGAGGCAGAGATCATGAACAAGGCCATGGAGGAGCCAGAGGTCTGCAAAGTCGCCCCCACCTCTGGTAGAGAGGCTGAATCTCCGGCTTTAAATCACAATACACACAGTCAGGCATTCAGTAAGCGCTTGCTGGTTGCCGAGAGCGCGGAGAAACCTCTGGAGATAGGCAGGGTTTTCCTGTTCTGGCCACAGTGGGCAGTCCCGTCCCACGGGCTTCCTTCCATTCCTTCCCTCTGTCGCCCCCTTGCCTCTCCTGGGAAGATTTAACGGAGCAGAGGGCGGAGGGCCAGAGCAGTGGCCGGGGCAAGGCCCCGCCAGGGTGTCAGGTTTCCTGGTCAGCCACCTTCGCCCCTGACCAGTCCTGTCTTTTCCAAAACAGAACATTCAGTTACTGCCTGTCCCTGGGCTCTGCTGCCCTTGTGCCCTGACCTCGCTTCCTGCCTGCTGCCCTGGGTTTTCCCAGTACCTTGTTGCTTGCTGCCATCTCACAGGAGAATGAGTAGAAAACAAGGGAAAGGAACGAGAGGCTCCCGCGGAGAGATGGGAGCCGCTGACAGAGAAAGATAGAGGCCAGGAGACAGAAGGAGAGGGACAGAAAATGATAGAGCAGCCCATCGTACCCCCTTCACCCCTAAACTTCCTCTGTGACCTTGTTTCCTTCAGCCCTCCCTTTTCGCCAAGGCTTCGGCCTTCCCTCCCACCACCACCCTTGCCTGTGTCCTGATCTCAACCCAGGGCACTTACTTAACCAGCTCCTGACCATTCATTCCTCCTCCTCCTCTAGGAAGCCCTCCCTGTCTGCTAGGGGCTGCACTCTCCTCTCAGAGCCTCTATGGCTCCATCTCCTCTCCTGGGCGTCCACCTCTGAGGGGGAGCCACCACAGCACTACGCTTACCCAACACCTTCCCTGGGACACTGGAGGCCCTCAGTCAATGTTAGAGCTCGCGGCCGACTGCGTTCCAAGATCGAGGGACTGTATAAGTTAAGGTCTGTGTCCCCTCTGGTCCCAGGAAGGCATGATCAGTTTGTTGTGTCCCCTGTTCCCTCAGCGACTGGCAGAGCAGGCACTGAAACATTGCCACAAGGAATGAATAAATGAATGAATGAATGAGCGGGCGAATAAATGAATGAACACGGTCACCCACGACCCTCTGCAGAATCCGAGTCATATTTTCGCCCGTTGACATGAGGATCAAGTGCTCGCTGTTGTCCTTCAGGTCTGAGTCCAGGCCCCTGCCAGAGCCTCTGCCGTGCCCGGTGTCCTCAGCCAGGGTCATAGGTCATGTCACTGAGCTGTTTTCATGGTTAGCAGCACTGTCAAGACAAACGGAACATAGTCACATAAACAACCTCAATGTCACCAGCGGACCTTGGTCACTGTGGGACAGTCTCCAAGGCTGACGGGCAACTGCCCAGGCCTTGTTCTGGGTTCTGGTCTCGCTGCTCTGTCCCCTCCTCCCCAGGACTGGGAGGACAAAAGGGTTCCCTGGACCAGGACTGTCTTGTCCTGCAGAAGTGGAGAAAGGGGCCTAGGGACCCTGGGGGGAGGGGGGAGAGGCAGAACAGACTTAGCTCATCACTTAGCAGAAGCTTCCTTGGTGAGTCTCCTGCTGTGCTCAGGATTGGGCAGCTGGCACTGTCCCTCCATGGCCACAGAGTCAGTTAAGGAGTCCAGTAAGATGACACCTGATGAGCTCTCCATACCCAGAAGCTGCTCGGAGTCTTCATGGCCAAACTCTGCAGCGAGAACCAATCTCACTACGCTTTCACAGAGCCCACTGAGCCTGTCACACCGCAGAGGAGGCAAGATATCATCCAAGCTCAGTGTGAGCCCAGAATCTGGGGTTCAGGGAGTCTGGCTCCCCAGTGACTGGCTGCTTTGGGAAGCAAGTGAGGTTGCTGGGGACTGGCTGATCAGGCCCCAGTTGGCTCTAGGCCTCTCTCTTCACCTCTGACCCCGAGATGGTAATAACACTGTCACCAAGTGAGTGGACCCATTCAGGCCCCCAGTGTAGTACACCATGTGGCCAGACTTCCTCCAGCTCCCTGGTGCAGACAGACACTGTTCCTGCCTTCTGACACTGGGCTGCAGTGGAAAGGGGACACGGCCACAGGCAGAGGTCTGTGCCAGGTGGTAGGGGTGAGATGAGAGAAGTGGAACCGTGAGGGAATACCCAAAGGTGTCCTCAGACATGGATGTCGGATACCACCTCAGTGATGAGGGCAATGCGTCTGGATGCCCAGCATGTGTGTCTGAGCAGACTCTGACTCGCGCGGTCCTGATCCACAGGGGTGCCTGCCCTGCCACTCACCAGCTTCCCCGGTTCACCCAGTTTGGACCAGTTCAGCTTCCAGACATGGCTGAAAGTCCCTGAGGACAAATCAGCCCAGGCTCAGTCGTTGGGTTTAAAGCTCACTCTGTGCCGGGCACAGATGCTGTAACTGGCATGAACCACCCTCACCAGCATCAGCCCTGGGAAGGCGGGCTTTTCCAGAGACTGCCACACAGACACCACACAGACACATGAACCACCCTCACCAGCATCGGCCCCGGGAAGGTGGGCTTTTCCGGAGACTGCCGCACAGACACCAGTTCACAGGAGTGGCAGGGTTTGCAGAATGAGGGGACCTGTGAATGAGACTGTGAAGTCTCAGTGCCTTCTGCAGCCTTATCCCAAGGTCTGTGACTGGAGAGAACTCCATGTCTTCCTGTCCCACGTGACTGTCCCAGCTCACTGCAGGGCAGAGCTCTCCTCGCTAATGGAACCGCATCTAAGTAGACACATCGTCGCCTGCATTTCTTCCTCCCTCCCTCCTTTCCTTCCTCCCCTTTATCCCCCAGCTCCCCCCCCCCTCGCCGCGCACACGCACCCATCTCTCTTCCTTTCTTTTTGAGACAGGGAAATTAGGTTTACCCAATTTGTGAAAAATCTGTAAGATCTGTAAAATTACCAAAGAATAAACTATAAATCTTTAAAAGAAGGTTTGTAAAATTAAAAGCAGAAAGAGAGAAAAATTATTGTGTCACCTCAAAGACCAGTTTTACCTCTGGTCATTTTCTCCATTTTGAATTTTTAATACTTTAAAAGTTTCTCTTATGTGTTTGGGTGTTTTGCTTGCATGCGTGTCTGTACACCGCACAAGAACCTCATGTCTGTGGAGGCCAGAAGAGGGTGATGTCTGATCCCCTAGAACTGGAGTTACAGAAGGTTAGGAGCTGCCATGCGGGTTCTGGGAAGTGACCCTGAGTCCTCTAGAAGAGTAGCCAGTGCTCTTACCTATTGAGCCATCTCTCCAGACCCCATTTTTAAATTTTCTTAGAAAGTTATAATCATATTTATATGAATCCCCAAGTCCTTTTGTCCCCTAGACTATACAGTAACGCCATGGGACTAGAATTTGTAGGTTTTCAACTATCACTGCTTCTGTCAAGACCCCTGCTGCCCCTCCCTGCTGCTCTGGTTTCCCTCTTCCTTCACAGTAGAAATCCCAAACTTTTGCTAGCTAATGGAACAGTCCAGAAAAACTACACTTCCCAGCCTCCCTTGCAGCTATGTGTGACCATGTGACTGTGTTCTGGCCAATAGAATATGAGTAACCACCAAGTCCTGCCCTTTCAAAGGAGGCGTCTCTTCTTTTCCACCTCCTTCTGGCTGTCTGGAGTGCAGATGTGATGGTTAGAATCTGTGTGGCTATCTTGGGCCAAGGAGGAGCCTTAGAGGAAAAGGGCCGTCAGTCCCTAATGAACTGACGAAGCCATTCTGCCAGCCGCCCCACCCGCCACATACCACTTCTCTTTATGTAAGGGAGCAGCAGTGTTTGCATAACCTGACTTCTGGTTATTTGGGGTTTTCTGAGAATGAGCGGAGGCCTGAATCCTAAGTGTTTTGTTGTTACTTTTGGGAAGACTCATCTTTAACACAACAGTTGCCTGTGTGGGGTGTGCAGGTCTCTAACTGAAGCCCTGTGTGCTCATCATCGCTGTTAGTGATTACATCCTCTGGTAGCCAGAGGATGCAAACATCTCAAAGCTGTCCATGCCTGTCCCCCAACTCACCCACAGCCGTTCACCTTGCACCCAAGCTCCCCAGCACAGATGAAGCTGAGACAGGGATTCTCATACTCAGAATAATCGTCTCCTGGGTCAAAGTGAGCTATCACAGACATCCATTTCTCAGTAGTTTCAGAATATAGGATCCCCCATGGGAAGTCACTGCCCATGAAGGCCCAGTGTCTGTCAGCACTCGGAGGCAATAGAAACCACCACCCTAACCTGAGGACCCTCAGCTACCAGGCCAGGTTCAGAGGAGGCCTCTCCGTGATTATCTCCATTCACGGGGCACAGGGTCCTGCCTTCTGCTCTTGTAATTGTCCAAGTAGGAGAGAATAAGACCTAAGCAGGGATGCTGGGTTGCTCCCTCCAGAGGCTAAGGTCTCAGAGAAGCTGTAAGTTCTAGGAACCCCAAGCAGGGGAGGGAGAGGCCTGGCCGGCCCTGGTGACAGCGCTGGCCACAGGGAGCTTGACTCTGAGGAAGTTCTCATGGTCCTCACAACTGGCCAGACCACTTGCAGAAGAGACTGGAGTCAAACAATGGCAGTCAGGAGGGCAGACCTGGATGTGGCTGAGCCAGGAGGCCCAGCACTACTGAAGGGGTCTGCCTATCATCCCAGCACCAAAGAGGAGGATCAGAAGTTCAAGGTTGTCCTCAGCTGAAGACCAAGAATGAGGCCAGCCCAAACCACAGGAGATTCTGTCTTATAAGTAAAAAGAAGATGGACAGGACCACACCGGGCTGGAACTGCTTAGCTACGCACACCCCTTTCCCTCTATTAAACCTAAACCTCATGCTGGGACCCCAGAGAGGATTTGGGGGTCACAGGGCCTCTTTTTCTGTTGCTCTTCCCAATGTGTCCATATTGAATATATCTGCTTTTGCTGATTCTCACTATGACTCTCTCTGAAATCATCCTGTTAAGGCAGGTAGTGGGCCTGGCATGTCACGGCTTCCAGGCATTGAACCTTCCACATTCCCCTGGGATTGGGTGGCCTACCCTAGGCCTCTCTGCCACCCTCCCATAGCTGGGGTCTCTGGTGAGGACTCACAGCCGGCAAAGCCTTTCAGCAACTGTACCTGCGCCGCAAGGGAAGCTGGGAAAGTGAGTCTTCTGGCATCTCTCAGGGCAAGGGAAACTCCCTTAGTGTGGGCCAGGTGCTGGAGGCCAGGAAGTGGGGCAAAGGTCAGTTCTCCAGGTAAAGGCCTAACTGGGCCTGCAGAGGAATGCAGGAAGGTTCCAGCACCTTCCCATACCTGAACCTCCAGGATCACCTCCCCTTCACTGTAGTCAGAGACAGCACACAGAGGGGTGACGTGTCTGCATCACCCTCATGGTTCACCCAGCTCTGCAAGGCTAAGGGAGAGCCAGGGCCTGGACCAGGAAGCAAACTTCAGTTACTGGGAGCCCTGGCCCGCATGGGCACCCAGGAGCTAGAGCGGGCGGATAGAGACCATTTCTCTCCTGAAACACAGTTGTATCTTCCTCAAGGCTCCAGGGTCCGCTGAGAGAAAAGTGCAGGACACAAAGAAAGTCCCCAGCTGGGCAGTGATGGCGCACATCTTTAATCCCAGCACTCAGGAGGCCGAGGCAGGGGATCTCTGTGAGTTCGAGGCCAGCCTGATAGAAAGGCCCCAAATACTAACTTTACTACAGCATCCCGTGCTATGAGGGCAGCCGGAAGCAACATCTACAAAGAAATAGAAGCTGCAGAGCTGATGCCAAGATGCCTGTTTGGAACAGGGGCCGGTAAATCCTCTCTGATGAGGTAAAGACCCAGAGAAGGGAAGGGTGTGAGCCCGCAGATCTCCAGTGGAAGCAGGCTCCAGGCAGATGGGTCAGTCAGTGCAAAGGCCCTAGGTTAGGAACAGGTGTGGCACCCGCCATCCTTGACAGAGTTATACCCAGGCTTGGGACTCCAGTGAACCAGGATGGGGGCGGGGAGGCTCTTTACTTGAGCTTCTGTGGAAAAACATGATGTCAAGGCAGACAGTAAATCATGATGCCTCACGGAACAATGGGCGGTCAAACGGGTGGGGGGGGGGCTGTCAAGCTGAAAGTCAACTGGCCGGAGGGCTGGGGTTCAGAAGATCATAAGGAATTTATTAACAACCATATTTGAAAAAGTGCTTCCCAGTGAGGGGCAGAAGAGGCTTCTGGCTGACTTTAAAGAGATGTTTATTGTGGTGTCCCCAGCATAGACATCATAATGGGAAGCTAGAGGCAGCTCACTGGGCAGAAAGACAGACGCGCCCACAACAGGCCATGGAGAGTCGTAGGTCGGGGGTGTCTCTAGAAAACCTACCCATTCGTCCATTCCTTTCTCCAGAAAATATTCGTATGGACCTCTGATGTGTCCATGGGGAGAGCCGTGGCCGTCCCTGCCTCCTGTGACCACAACAACTACACCAAGCACAAATGTCAAGGGCTGGTGCCGGAACAGATCCCCTCTTCTGGTGAGGAAAAAGGTGTGCAGGATGCGCTTCGGTGTGTGGAAAGAGAGGAAGAGGACAGCTGAGCTGTATTCTTCATGTGCCTCTTGTTTTTATTCTGTTATATGGAGGGATTCAGAAACGGCCATAAAATGGGGTCAGGCCCTGGAGATCACGTGTCTGACGATGATGCAAAAGCGGGGGAAGAGCCTAAGAATTGTTCACTGGCGAGGAGGACACAGAGTCTGGGGCAGGAGGAGACTCGGTTCTCACAGGACAGCCTTCAGACCCCGTGACAGGTTCAAACAACACCAGCAGGCAAAGGCGCTTAGGAAACACTGTAGGCAGCCAGGTTCTGCTTTCATAGAAATACAGATGAAAGTCAGGGGAATATCTCATAGAAAAATGATAACTGGGGGTGGAGTATATGGCTCTGTGGATCAAAGCCCTTGCTGAACTCAAGGACCTGAGTTCAAATCTCCAAAACCTATGTTAAACAAAAGGCATGGTCATGCACCTGCCTCTAACCCTGGCGTTGTGTGATACGGGAGACAGGAGGATCCCTGGCGCTTGCTGGCCACTAACCTAACTCCGGGTGCAATGAGAGACCCTACTTCAAAGGGAACAAAGTGAAGTGTGAGGGAACAGGCTACCCAAGGTCCTTTTCTGGTCTCTGTGCAGGTCTGCACAGGCAAATCCACACACAGATGTTCACATACAAAACACACATACATACACACAAACACCTGCCCATACATATATATATACATACACACATACATATACACTCAACATCTACACTCACACATATACACATGTGCACACACATGTACATATACACACATATATATACACTCAAACATGTAAGTACTCACACGCACATATACCCACAATACACAAACACTCACACATACATGTACACACATACATATACAATTCACATATACCCGCCATACACAAACACACATACACATACAGACATACATACTACACACATACATAAATACATTCACACATATCCACAACACACGAACACACATACATACTCACATATATACATACACACATTCACATGTACAAACAATACACAAACACACACGCATGCATGCATATGCACGTGCACACACACGCACACATTACTAAGTTGCATTTCCATGAAAACCGTGGAATGTGCTTCTCAGTTGCCCTGTTTGTCTTCTGAGACTTGTTTGTTTGTCTCATGCTTCAAATAAGAATGTGAGAGAGAAAGGGAGTCTGCAGCATAGGGGCTGGCTGAGCACCCCGAGACCTGGGCCCTTTGGAGAACATGGCCCTGCCCATCTCCAACTGCGAGCTCCCTTGTGCTCGCCCTGACAGATTTGGGAAAGAAGCCACTGGTCGAGTTTGACCCCAGTCTGCACCTGATGAAGCCCGGGGTCCCTCAGTTCTCCTCAGTGGAGCCACAGCTGCCTTGAGAACACACGGGGACGTAAGCAAGAAACACTGCCTTTGAGAAGCTTCTGTCTGGGGGCAGAGACAGCTCAGCAGTTAAAGGGCTTCTTGTTCCTCCAGAAGACTTGAGTCCAGTTCCTAGAGCCCAGATCAGGGAGACTCACAATTGCTTACACCTCCATTCTAAGAGACCCAACGCCCTCTTCTGGGCTCCTTAGGCCTCTGTGCACACACACGCACGCGTGCACATACACACACACACACACACAGAGGCTCGGGAGGGTTTCCCACTCAGCAGGACCCTATTTCAAGTCTGAAAAGAGGCCCCTTCTCTCTGGGCCCCCTGCATGCACAGATGTCAAATGGCCCGCTGAGTTTTGTCACTATGGATTCAGCCTGCCCTGATTCTCCTGGAGGAGCAAGGCTTAAACACGGAGGGCTTTGCACCCCTGCTTGCCAGGCCTTCAGGACCTGCAGGACACTACCTCACCCTGCAGGAACCTTGTCAGTTTCATTTCACATAGAATCGAGGCTCAGAGAAGCTGTGTGACTTGTTCAGTGCCACACAGCCGGGACGAGATGCTGTGTGGTCTACTTGGTGGGCCTGGCAGCAGCAGGAGCTGCGAGTTCATGGAAGAGAAAGGAAAGCCAGCAGCCAGTAGCCTGCAGCTCCACTTACAGGCAAGGGCAGCTGTTAAGCACTGTCCCGTCCAGGGCTGGCAGGGGCTGAGGTGGAGGATCAGCAGGCGGCCACTGCTGGGGGACCGGGAAACTGAGCTCCTCCGCCTGCCCAGCAGCGTCCTTCCGTGGACGCCCGCCAGGCCCTGTCTGACGTCAGGCTCTGACCAGGGACATAATGTGCTGGCATGGGGACAAAGACTGAGTGCAGAGGCAGGCGAGGTGGGGCCATCCAGGGAGCCAGCAAGGAGGCGGGGGCAGAGAAGAGACAGACTGAGAGGGACATGGAGAGAGCTGAGGGGAGCAGAGAGGGTGTGGGTGATGGGGTGTAGGGGGGCGGGGGAGACAGCAAAAGAACCAGATTGAGACCATGAACAATATAGCATAGAAAGCCATGGGGCACAGAGAGGGAGGACGGGGCCAAGTGAGGGATTCCAGTCCTCACACTCTGTGTCCCTGTGACCCATGGCTCACCTCTGCGAGGCCTGGGGATGACAGTGTCACGGCATCTCACATCTGGACAGAGGACAGAGTCCCTGTCATGTTGGGGAGGGGGCACCATGGAAACGGTGTTGTCAGAGCCCTGCATGCAGCAGGTACTCAAAGAAGTACAGGCTGTGGGGGTAAAGGGACATGACAGTGGCCCCTTGGGGAAAATGAGGTGCCTTCTATGGCTCTGTTTCCCCACAGTGGGGGGCCTCTTCTGACAGCGTGACTTCAGCATGAGGCCATGGAGCAGACCTTGGCCTGTCTGGCCCATCTTGGGGGCATACAACCCTCTGCTTCTGGATTCAAGAAGGCCACAATCTCAGGGCCACCACGTCACCAAAGCCAGGCAAGGCCAGGACTGGTCACTTCTGGCCTTCTAACCCTGTCACCGCTTATAGAGCTGAATTATTAAATTCAGCAGGACTGGGGGGCTGAACTGTCCTCTGGGGGTGCAGGACCCCCAGGGCTCCCAGTAGCACTTGCAAAGGACATTCTCTGCTGCCTTCACACTGCTCTGAAGCCCCTGCCTCCTTCTCCTCCTCCCCCTCCTCCTCTGCCTCTCCTCCTCCTCCTCCGAACGCCCATTTATTGAATACTGTGCTAAGCTGAATGAGCCGCTAGCCTACAATTTCTCGGACTGAGCTGCAATCAGCTGCCCTGGGGGAAGCAGAGCTGGTGTCCCCTGAACAGAAGATAGCTCTGCTTCCCAAACATCCCGAGTGCTGGCCGTGTCCTTCCATGTGCTGTGATGACATTACCACACAGCTACAGGGTTGTCGGGGTTGATTTTACCCGCCCCCCCATACCTTCGGCGTCTCTGGGAACAGTTCGGGGTGTCTCCACTGTGAAGATGTTCTGGTGACACTAGGGTACCTACTGTGCCACACGTAACACCCTACACACAGGATGCCCACCACAGAGTCCCTTTCAGCTCCCAGCACTGGCGTGCCAATGTTGAGAACTCAGCTGGGAAGTGAATTCCATGACAACGTTGTAATGGATTCTGTGGAGGCTCAGGCACAAGAAGAGGGTGCCACTTGCCCGAGAGTCCCTCTCTATGCCCAGTTCCGAGCTTTTCACCACAAGGCCCCATTGCCTAGTCCACCACAAGAGCACCTTGCATTCCCCGACCTGGAAGTTCTTGCTGAGAAGATAGGGTGGCCTTGTCATCTGTCACTCCTGGGGCCTGGGCTCCCCCCACAGGCTAAGGACAGGGCAGACTGGGCACCAAGAGTGTAGGGATGCCTCTTCAGGAACCTCTGTTTTGTTGCCAAGGGTCAATGGACATTCAGTACAGACCATTTGCGGATTCCCAGGTCAAGGATTTCCTGAGAACCTACTATGAACAAGTATTTTCAGAGCACCTACTATGTGCTCTGACCTCAGCATTAGAGACCTAGCGGCAAGATGGGCAGAGCCTGCCCTGGTGTATGCCAAATGAGGCCACCAGAGTCTGGTGGGGAGAATGGGCCATAAAAAGGAGGACAAGTGCCATCAGGATTATACCAGATTGGGCTGAACATAACCATGGGGAGGAGCTTGGACTCCCTGAGGGTGAGACCCATGAGCAAGGGGTATACTCACGCGTGTGTGTTCATGAAGCTGGAGGCCAACCTTGGGTGCCCTTCTGCGGGCATCACCCACATTGTTTATGGAGATAGGGTCTCTCACATGTCTGGAATGTGTCGAGTAGGCTAAGCAGCTGCCAGCGCCGGGATCCTCCTGTCTCCACCTCTCTAGTGCTGTGCTCAAGTTTCTACAAAGGCTCTTGGCAAGCACCTCGCCCACTGGCCCATCTCTTCAGCCATCTTCCATTATCAGAGTTTCTTGGTGCTGGGGATGTGGAGAAGGTCCTGAGCTGTTCCCAGGAGAGGAAGGACCTTGTCCATCCAGTGGGCTTCCAGCGTCTAGAAGTTGCCTGATAGGAAGCAAAGCCCGGTATACACGTTCATTATTCATTAAACTAATTAGAAAATAATCAGAAATGGGATTTAAGGAAGTGTTCTGGCTGAGGCCGCACAGTTGCCAACACTAGTGTCAGGATTCGAACCAAGAACCAGCTCTGCAATTGACACCCAACACAGCTACCCTGGCTACCTCTGCAAAGCTCCACCCCGGTGTAGCAGAACCCCATCCTCCATGCAAGGCCAGACCCTGACCTTCCTTATGGAGCCTGGAGCCGCACTGATGTGTCTGGAACTCACTGAAGGTCTGGGAAACCAAATCCCAGAGAGGTTGGGGATCTTCCTCAGGCTGCGCAGTAGCCAGCCCGCAGATAGAGCTGGTGTTGGTCCTGACATGCACCTCAGCTAGTCCCCTTTGTTCTCAACGTGTTCTGGGTCCTGTGGAGATAGAAGGGCTCCAGGTTAAAGGCACAGAGTGATGCTGCTCAGCACCCTGGGTTTGTCTCAAGCAAGGAATTCTGGGAAATAAGCACAGGTCAGGATCTGGGTACTGGTGTCTGAAGCTAGCCCAGTCACTTCCCTGCTGTGCAGCCTCAGGTAAGTGGCCCCCTACTTTCTGGTCTTCTGATAATTCCATCTGTGATTCTGTCTAATTGAAAGGACTACCTTCTTACGTCGTGGGTCCTGCCCCCACACGGTGCCACATAACTGAATGTCAGTTTGCGAAAAAATCAGCAATAGTGAAATGCTGCTGAACATGTAATGACCAAAGCTTATTCAAAGTCAAGTGTGTAACACACCCAAGCAGTTTCTGCTGCACTCTCCTCCACTGTAATGCACAGCTTCACCACAGCTGGGGTCCCACACCAAAGGTGACATTTGTACCATGCTTGTTGAGTGGGGTGTTACCACTCAACACCAGCAAATGCCGCCCGAAACACCACCATCAGGCAGAAGGAGCAGGGGTGCTCCTCGGAGGCCTGAGCAGGAGTGGCAGAGCCCTGCGGGTGAGAAATGAAGTGAGGAGCCAGGCCGTGGCGGCACGTGCCTTTAAGCGCTGACCAGCCCACTCGGTGACATGGATCGGGTGGATGCTGTCTCCCCAGGTGCTTCTGCAAGCTCCATCCCTCCCTCAGGTCCCTGCCCTGTGAGAAGTACGAACTGAACCTGCTCTGTAGTTGGCAGCCGGAGCAGCTGTGACCCCTCTGGTCCCGCACAGGAAAGGGGAGCCACAGGGAACGAACTGAAGGTGGGCACAGCAAATGATTGGTCAAGGTGTTCCTTAAGGGCTGGTAGAGGAAGTCAGCCAGGGCCCACAGAGCTTCTGGTGGGGGTGACATTACCTCCCACATGAATGATGGGGAAGGACAAGGAAGCTGCTCCAGGGCCTCTGAGAAAAGGACATTCCAGGCAGGGGGCCCAGTCCTTGCAGAGACCTTCAGGTGGCAGAGATCAAGGTCAGGGACAGGAGTTCTGGGAGGACAGCCCAGGCCAAGCTGAGGCTGAGGCTAGGTCCTGGGATGGCAGACTTACGGAGAGCTTCACCCCAATCCCCGGTCAGGGCCTGCAGTGGATCTGGGGTAAGCAGGAGCCCTGGTCACTGTACTATTTACAGCTCCAAGGGGACATCACCTTCCTTCCTGGAGCCTGGAAACCCCTGGCACTATGTCCGGAGCCCAAGGCAAGCTGCTGCTCTCTCAGATGGGGCCCGAGAGGAGAACACCTATTCCAGGATCTTGCCCCTATAGAGCAGTGGAAATGGAACTGAGATCCAAATCTTTGCCCCATTTTACTGAAGATGAGAAACAAGGAAAGAATGGAGGAGGAGGAGGAGAAGGAAAGGAAAGGAGAGGGGAGGAGGAGAGGAGAGGGGGAGGGAAGAAGGGGAGGAGGGGGGAGGAAGAAGGGGAGGAGGAAGAGGTGAGAGAGGGAGGAAGGGAGGAGGAAGAGGCGAGAGGGGGAGGAAGGGAGGAGGAGAGAGGGGGAGGAAGGGAGGAGGAGAGAGGGGGAGGGAAGGAGGGGGGAGGAAAAGAGAGAAGGAGGAATTAGGAGAGGGGAGGAGAAAAGAAGGGAGGAGGCGATGGGAGGGGGAGGGAGGAGAGAAATACATAGGATCTGAGCTGACAGGCGGCTTCCTCTCACCCACAGGGCATCTCCATTCAATCTTAGCCGGTGTCACAGATTAAAGTATTTTCCACAGAAACTCTGTTTCTACTTCCGTTCAAACACAGGGCCGAGTGCCAGGCCATTAAAGTTGGATCTAAAGTGTCCCCATGGGCTCGTGTTTTGAATACTTATTTCCCAGCTGGTGGCACCGTGTTGGGGCTGGCTTAACTGAGAAAATGCCTCCATAGGATTGGCCTGTGGGCAAGTCTGTGGGGGCATTTTCTTAACTAGTGGTTGATGTGGGAGGGTCCAGCCCGCTGTGGGTGGTGCCACCCTGGGCAGGTGGTCCTGGGTAGAATAAGAACAAACTGAGCAAGCCATGAGGAGCAGCCATGGCCTCTGCTTCAGTTCCTGCCTCCAGATTCCTGCCTTGGCTTCTCTCGGTGATGGACTGTGACCTGAGAGCTGAAATAAAGTTGTCCCCTTGCCCCCAATCCCCCAATTGGCTGTGGTGTTTATCACAGCAATAGAAATCTGACTAGGACACTGGCAAAGCCCTGCAGCTCCCCGGCCGGCCCAGCCTAATGGATCCAGTGAGAGTTACTATCTCAAAAACTGAGGTGGAGAAAGATAGAGGGACACACCCAACGTCGACCTCTGGCCTCCACGTGCACATGCATTCGCCTGCACAGCACATAGGCATACTCACCTCCCCACATACATGTGCATGTCCACATGCATGCGTGCACACCTGTATGCACACATAAATACAAACTCACACACAAACCCACAGAATAATCAGTGATAAACCAGACCATACCTCTTCCTTCACGAACTAGAGACAGTCTGTGATGTTTGTCACACAGTGAGGTGAACTCCGTGCCACACTAAGGGTCCTGCCTCAAAACTCCTGTGGAACTAGCAGCATCAGCAAATGACAATATAAGATGCCAGGCCAGGAACAGAAGTTTGAGGCTGTGCCTCGGGTGCGCAACAAGTTCAAGGCCAGCCTGGTCAACTATCAAGACCCGATCTCAAAATAAAAGGGTGAGTGGAGGGTCAAAAATGACATTCATAGCCAGGTGGTGGTGGCACTCAGGAGGTAGAGGCAGGCGGATCTCTGTGAGTTCGAGGCCAGCCTGGTCTACAGAGCGAGTTCCAGGACAGTCAGGTCTACACAGGGAAACCCTGTCTTGAAAAACAGAAGGAAAAAAAAGGGGGAGGGGGACATTCATGTGGCAGAGAACGGCATGGAGGCATCAGGGCTGGGAGATCTGGGGAGAACACCCTGCCCAGGCTGAACCCAGGTCCTGGGGTGGGAGATTTATGTGGTGGTAGGTGGCTTGTCTAGCAGGTATCAGGCCCTAGGTACAGCCACCAATAAAGGAAGAAAAGAGAGAGAAAGGTCTGGAAGGGAGGGGAGGAGAGGGGAGAGCCACACAGGGGAGGAGGAGAGAGAGACAGGACACAGCTGGATTTAAAGTACAGATAACAAGGATTGAGTTCCTTGTCTATGTGCCCAAACAGTCCTTATGACTCTCATCCTATCTTCTCTAGGGGTCCAACCCTACCCTTACAGAGACACACTGAGCTAGCAATTTTGTGCCTGGTCTCCCCATGTAGGGGTGCTGAGTGCGAGTCCCCCAGGGCCTGGCCTTGGAATCCGCATGTCCCACACTGGCTGGGTGACCCAGTGATGGACAAATCATCAACCTTCTCTGGGCTTCAAACTGCCCTTCTCAGATGGTGACAGCCAGAGCAGAGGGCTTGAGGGGGGACTCGGAAAACTCTGGACAGAGCCCGATGCTGTGTGCCAGCTACGGGAGAGGAGAGTGTCGGTCACCTCCTGATTTGATAACTGAATCCTGATTTGTGATCACAATCTGCCAGTGATGGAGGGATGCTAGACAAACCTGTGACCCCACTCTAGCCCACGAGACTGCAAGAAGTCTGCTGGGATTCATGATCTGGGGAAACCACATCCCTTAAGGACTGAGCAGTACTGTCCCCAACCTTCATTTCCACCTTGGTCGTTGTAAGAATGTAATGTTAGATGCAGTGTTAGAGTCTGGTGTGAGAGCCCAGCTGCTGATCAGGACATGCAGCAGCCCCTCCCCTCTCACAGACACCGAGCTGAGACACTGTGGGTCCCCTAGCCAACAGACTTCCCAGAGCCAGGACCTCCCACCTGGGAAGTGAGTTTGCTGCACAGGGGTGCTGGTGGTCACACATGCTGCTTGCTCCCGCTCCCCTGCCTCCTGCCTGGGAATCAGAGAACAGGCTGTGGGCTTGTTCTGTACACACAAATTTAACTCCATCTCCCAGCAACCTTGGTGGGGGAGGCACATCCAGGTCTGTGACCGTGGCAAAAGAATACAGCAAATTTGCCGCGGGCCCAATGCCGTGGGCTAACCAGAGATGACACAGCATCCCCGGGGGATACTTGGGAGTGATGGAGGTACCCACAACTGCCCTGTTTAGGAAGGTATACCATGTGTGGTAGATGCCTCTTCTTGTGCTCAGGACAACAGGGAAAGATCCAGCCCTGCCTGCCTACAGAACTGCATCTGGCTGTGTCTATGGCCCAGGGAGGCGGGGGTTAGGGGGTGCTGACGGGCTTTAGGGCAGTGTGGGTCCACTCTAATCTGATTTCCTTGCCCTCTGTCCCCTCAGTCACATTTTTATCAAGGGACTGTTCACTTTGCCCATCTCTAAAGCAAATCTCCACAGCCCCACCCCCACCCCTTGAGGTGGTATGGGACACCGTCCCAGGGTGCCACATTCTGCCCGTCCCCCAGCCAGGCCCATTTCCACATGGTGGGCACAGAGCAGAGCACCATCCGCCCCCAGGCGGTTCCAGCTGGAAGCCAGACAGGCTTTTTGCTCCTGGAATGTGGGGCCCACGCCAGGCTGTGGAGAGGGCCCGGCACTGATAAAGACCGCTGACCGCTGCAGAAGCAAGCTTCCTAGAGAACCGCCTTCACCTCTCCTGCCCAAGTTCCCAGGATGTGGCAAGCCCCAGATTCCTGGGTCAGTAGGGCAGGTTTCCCGAATCTTCCATCCCAGTCACACGCATCCCAAGAAAGTACAGCAAAAGCTGCCTGGCTGAGGAATGCTGGGAGCTGATTAAAAATATAAGGGGTATTAAAAGAGTTTTTGTCTCTGGACCTTCTTCTTCGGGGAAGGCCACTTGTTTACCATGCTGCGGCAGCTGTGTCTCTCTACCCATCAGCCCTGTTCCAGGGCCTAGTGGCCTCTGTCACCAGGTCTGTCTCTTTACTGTGGGGTTTGATGTAGCCACCTTCTCAGGGTCACACAGGACACACAGGAAGTGACTGAGTGTCTGTGTTCTCAACACTCACCTTCCCCATGCTCTCAAACAGAGCAGGGGACTTGCTACATCTCTTTGCCCCTCTTTCCAACATGGCCACAATGAATAAATGTCCCTTCTTTCTGCTTTTAGATCGGCTCAGTGGTGGCCAGACCTGACTTGGGGTAAAGGTTCTGACCCCCAAATTCAATAATGACCAAGGGTTTGACGGAGACTGGCTCTGTACCAGCGAGTCCCTGCTCCCTGGTGAGAATAACGTGGAAGCTGGTCCATGTTCTGTGTGGGCCCAGGAGATCTCTGTGGGATTTGGTGGTCATTAGGTCGTGGCCAACTCAAGAATGGCCCTGGGTGGGCCACCTTTACCCAGTTCCCATTCTTTACTTTCTAATGACAACCTAAGCCCTAGCCTGAGACCCAGGTTCTGCAGATTAAAATAGATATGGCTGTCCCCAGCCTGTTCCCAAATACCCAGGATTCAGGAGCCAGTCAACACTCAGACCCGATGTTGGAGCCTCTCACTCCACACTCTGGATCGATTCTCAAGGCTCTAGGCCAATGGTTCTCAACCTTTCTAATGCTATGACCCCTTAATACAGTTCCTCATGTTGTGGTGACCCCCAATCATAAAATTATTTTTGCTGCTACTTCTTAACTGTAATTTTTCTGCTGTTATGAATTGTAACATAAATCTCTGATAGGTAGACTATCTGATATGTGACCCCTGTGGAAGGGTCATTCAATCCCAAGGGGTCGCAACCCCTTGGGTTTAGAATCATTGCTCTATACACTCTATGTCTGGAGCTCCCTCTCTGTTGGGAGCAGTGAGACCCTAGATCCTGAATTTCTTGTAAACAACTTGTTTTCCCCTGATCTGAGTGCCTACAGCTGCTCTGAGCACGAGACCTTCAGGCATTCCTGATGGCAAGAGAGTGGTTTCTGGTGGGTTGGCTGGGGCGTGGCTATCTCTATATAATCTGCCCCTGAACACAATAAAGGGGGCATTCTTGGGGAATTCAAGGATGACCCGTGTCGCTGTCTGTCTGTGTGTGTCTGTGTATTTTAACCTCCAGCCCCCTTGCCCGAAGCTCGCGAACTGGGTGCCAGCGCACAGAGCGCAGACACGGGGGCGCGGTCCACGGCAATTGGAGGTCTCCACCTAGATATCAGCACCTCTCCAGACTCCACTCACAGCTAGGGCCTTTCCTCTCTCTGAATCTGCTGTCCAGACCTCTATGTATTCAGACGTCACCTGCCTGGGTGCTTTCGCCCCATCCCCGCCCCAGGTAGCATTCCCTCACGGTGCCTCTCTTGTGTATATGTAATAGCACAAACTTGTAGGAAGCCACCTGGTTTGCTCAGCTGCTGCTGAGTGAGAGCAGTGTTGGTTTCTATGGACACTTGTTAGAAAAGCCATGGGATGTCTAAGAGTGAGGATCTTCCTGGGACCTAGTTGGGCCTGGGCACCCAGGGAGCACTTCCCCACAGAGGTGAGGCGGGAGCTGAGGTATGAGAAGAGATGGGGGAAGATAAAGGAAAATGATGGGAGATGAGGAAACAGGGCACGCCAATACCCAGAGGTGTTCCAAAAGGATGCAGCCGGGGGCGTCGGGGAGCAAACCAGCTCTGACCCAGGCTGTTCTCACCCTTTTGGACCTACTGTGCGCTGGACTCACAAGCAGCTTGCTGTTCCCTGTCGGCAAGCAGAGAGGGGGGACAAATGCTTCAGCCCAAAGACCAACTCACCCCAGCACAGCCTCAGCCAGCTGAAATTACAGACAGTTCGCTTCTCAAGAACCAGGGTAGATGCCGTGTGGAGAAACACATCAATCACACATGCCTGCACACATATGCACAGACACATACATACGTATGCACATGGGTACATTCCTGCACATACAGCAAACACATACATGCATGTGCATATATATACATGCACATACGTGTGCATACCTACAAGCACATGCACACACAGAGAAAATGAATAATTCCTTCATCACTCACCCAATAGGTATGAAGGAGCCAGGTGTGTCACCTCAGCACTCTGGAGGATGAGGCAGGAGGACAGTGAGTTTAAGGCCAGCCTGGACCTTAATGTATATAATCAAAAGTTCCTCCATCTTGTTATTCCACTGGTCACCCTCCATGCTGGGATCACCCTCCACACTGGCAAAGTGGTAGCCTCGGGGGAGTAAAGAGCTGGGCTAGGCAGAATCACTCACATGGACACTCCCTGGCCCTGTGTGGCCTCTGCCCACTTTGCCCAGAAGCACAGCCTGGCAGGCACAAGAATCTGTTGGGCTCTGTGTGAAGGACTAAAAACGGGCCACATCTCACGCCTCTCCAGCTCAGTGCTCAGCAATCAAAAAAAAAAACAAAAAAACTCCAGTGGACACCGGGCCTCCTTCCTCCATTCGGCCTCAGCAGTTGTTTGGCCCTGTCACCAACACATTCTCAACGACCTCATCCTTGAAGATGGAGTCAAGGGCAGCATGGCTGCAAGGAGCCTGAAGTCCTCTTGGCCCCAGAGAGAAGCCTTCACTTCCAGCTCTCAGTCATGGCCCTTTTTTAAATGCCACCGAGACTTTGTACCACAGGAGTAGCAGGGTGACTGAGAGGCGGCTGCTGCCGGGCCATGAGGGACAGAGGAGGAGACGGTGACATCTCCTTTGAGAAGTCAGCTGATGGTGAGGGCTGAAGGAAAGAAGGTCTGGGGCTCAGTCAGGGGCCGAGCAGGAGCCACACGGGCGCAGAGAGAACAGCTACTCCCTGACCAGGAAACGGGGAATTGAAGTGAGCAGCTCCTGCCACAGAGGCTCCTTCAGTGACCCTCCTTGACACCCTGGAGTAGGAGCCATTGGTGGCTTTAGGAACCGAACAGGAAGTAGATTAGTGGAGAGGCTGCAAGCCAGGGGAGCTCCCAGGTCAACAATGGGGAGGCGTGGAGACTGGCACACACTGACTCCTGCCCAGGAGGACTGAGAGCCTAGGGTGACCAAAACCTTTCTGTTCTGGGCCCACAGCAGCTAGACCCAGGCTCTGGTTCCCGATGGGTGCAGTGTGCTCTCCGTGCTTGTGTTATTTTCAAATTCATTCTTATTATTTTAAATTGTATCTCTGTGAGGGTGTGTTCATGTGAGTGCAGGGCCTGACTGAGGCCGGAGGTTTGCTTTCTGTGTGTGTGTATGTGTGTGTGTGTGTATGCATATGTGTGTGTTTTTAACATTGTGAAAAACAATCAAAGCATACATCAGAACAGGCACTGCCAGTTTGCGGCATTCACTCCACAGAGCCTTGGGAATGGTGCGGCCCAGCCATAGCCTTCTGGTCCAGATTATGCCACCCACAAATAAACGTTTGTTGATTTACTGAACAGCCAACAATAGGCACGCTGAAAACATACCAAACCCACTATTAATCCAACAATACCTGGCTTTTAATTTGATTCTCTTTGACTCATCCTAATCATGCAAGATTCGCCAGCCACTCTAGGTAACAAGATCAAGCACCTACTATGTGCTGGCATCTGGGAAACAGTTGTTACTGAAGGTAAACTAGCCGGACACTGTCTCCTGCTTGGAGTCTGAGGGACCATCCCCAGGAACTACAGGCAGATGCAGGGTCGTGCCTACTGTCCTCACTATATGCCATCCATACCTGTAACAGGGCCTGCACACAGTAGGTGCTCAGCAGGTGAGGAATATAGTAGCTGTTACTCAAACAGGCCGGAAGGGCCAGTGACCATGGACACAATGGCATGTGAGGTGTACTTAGTCCACAGGAGTGGCTGCCTGTGGCATCCATGCCTAGGTGTCTTCACAACACACACAAGCTTCCAAGCCTGAGGTTTATGTTGCAAATGAGTCTGATCTCAGGGAAATTCTAAAGGCTACGGGGTGGGGGGAGACTGGGAAACACTGTAGGAGGGGACACGGGGCTGTGGGAACACATAGTGGGGCTCTCAGCTCCACCTGGGAAGTCGGTGAACCCAGGAAGGAGAAGAAGGCATCTCAACTAAGGAAAGCCAGCTGATGGGATGAGAACATCGCCTCTATACCAGGCAAGTCCTAGCTGGTTTGCTTTCCCGGGTCTCTTGCAGCTACATAGTTCTGCTGTGGGAAATACACAGCTCCTAAACAAAACGGACAATATTGTGCCTCAATAAGGCTTTATTTACAAAACCAGATGAAGAGCCACAGCTGGCCCCCAAACCACAGCTATGGTCTTTTGAGCCCCGAGTTAACTACAGAGTAAAGGAGCAGGGCAGAATGAGCTGCATGGGTCTGTACAGACACCTCTCCTACAAGCATAGAACCCCAAATTCATTGGCTCTGTCGGTGTTTCAAAGCACTTACTATGTGCTTGGCACTACCCATACCCTGAGCAACCAAGAAGGAACCAAGATGAACAGCATGGGGGAGACAGACTCTAACCACATAGAGATGAACAGACAAGCAACTGTGGCCTTGAGGAAGTTACTTAACCTCTCTGGGCGCTAGGAGGCTAGGACACAGCGAATACAGCCTAGTGACTGCAGTGACTACAGTTATTTTAGGTCACTGTCAAACAAGCACAGTTTTTAAAGCATGCAAGTCAAATACCACACAGGAATAGATCGATGCGGAGGGAAGGAGCCTTGGACCCTGAGGAAATGGTAGCCAGGTCAAGGCCGCCTGGACCACATCCTGGGAGTGGGCAGCCTGGAATGAGCTGTGTCTGCAGCCTTCCTGGCCCCGCGGCTGGACGCAGCTAATTAAGAGGATACCCGCTTCTCTGCAGCCTGAGGTGTCTTCTCTAATTAGTCTGAGTGTAGGGAGCTTTGAAATCGAGGATGAAAGGGGAGCTGGGGTGAGTCTCTGGTCACAGGGCAATCAGTCGGGAAGTGGGCTGTGAACTCCAAGAACCTGACTCCTGCTCACACTTGCAGGCCTGTGGGAATTGACCTGGCCCTGCTGCTGAGTGGAGTTTCAGGATGCCCAAGGCGGGGCTGGGGAGGGGTGTCAGAGCCGGCTCCAAAATATGTGTGGCTTCCGCCTCCTCCCTCCCTCTCTCCCTCTCCTCCACTCTCCCTCTTTTTCTTCTTTCCTTTTTTTGTCTGTCCCCCCTCCCCCCCCCCCGCCTTCCCTCAGGTTGCCAGGTAGCCCAGGCTAGCATGGGACCTCAGCCTCTCAGGTGCTGGGATCACAGATGTGTGCCTCCACGCCCTGGCACGTTTTCACTTTCATTGTTCCCAGCCACTGCTCGTTGGCCGAGCCCAGGTGAGTGACTAAGCCCCACTTCTCTCTTCTGAAGTGGATGACTGCCATGCAAGACGCTGCCAAGCACATGACCCAGGGAAGAAACGATGGCCCCACTTGTCTTTGGGACACTTCACCATTGCCTGGTCAGTCTTCCAGATAAGGACACTGAGCCACCAGGGACAGCCAGGCACCCAGGGGGTTCCAATCACACAGACTATGACGGAAAAGGCCAGTCCCGAAGCTATGGTATACAGAGAGGTTAAGTTACTCACCCAAGTCACACGGCAAATCAGGCAGCCTGGCTCCTGGGCCAGCTTCAGCCTTGTGTGGGTGCCTCTTACACCCAGAGGGGACTGGAGAGAGAGAGAAAACTTGGTTTCCTCTTTGTGTGCAGGCAGAGGGCCCCAAGTCTCCCTCTGCCCAGCTCTGTTCTACCACACTGGGTGTTTCTGGGGACTTTACATTTTTATGTGTGTGAGTGTTCTGCCTGCATGTATGTCTGTGTGGCATAGGCATGCCTGGTGCCCACAAAGGCCAGAATCTGGAACTGGAGTTACAGTCAGCTATACGCTGCCATGTGGGTGTGGGGAACTGAACCTGGGTCTTTTGGAAGAACAGCCAATGCTCTGCGCCTCCCCTCCAGCCCCATTTCTGGGGATTTTTTGACCTGGTTAACGACCTCTAGTTTGTGATACATGTGGCCATCAGAGGTCAGGTTTAGTGTTGTTTCTTAGGAGCCATCTACTTGAGTTTGTTTATTGTGTGTGTGCTTATGTGCTTGGGTGCGTGTGAGTGAGCCCTGGCTTGTGGAGGTCAGCAGGCAATCCACAGGAATCATCCCTCACCCTCCACCATACGGGTCCCAAGGACTGAACAGGCCATCAGGTTTGGCGATAAGAACCTCTGCCTACTGAGTTGCCTTGCGGGTTCAATGTTGTTTTTTTTTTCAGGTCTACAAATGTCCAGCTTTTTTGGGGGTGCTGAGGATAGAATTCAGGTCTTCACACCCATGTGGCAGTTGTCCTACTCCCTGGGCCATCTCCCAGCCCGCTGTCTACCTCTAAAGCCATGCGCGTGTGCTGCCCTGTGCCTGTCACCATCCCAGACACTGCACGGGCATGGGCATGGCGCACGCTCCTAATCCTGGCATTTGGGATGCAGAGATGCCAGAAAGATTTTCAGTTCATGGCCAGCGTGTGCTACAGGATGAGGCCCTAACTCAACAAACCAAGGGCTGGGTTGTAGCTCAGTGAGAGGTCGCTTGCCCAGTGGGAGCGAAGGCCATGGGCATCCTCAGCCCTGCAGATAAAACAAACAAAAGCCAATGGGACCTGAACTTGAGAGTCTGAGTGGACGCCATGGGCTCACCCGAGGCCACATCCCGAGTGGACGCTGCAGGCTCACCCAAGGCCTTGAAAATGGCAAGAAAAAGCAATTTTTAAATATCAGAAAGTTGATGAGAAAAGAAAAGATATGGAAGGTGAAAGAGTTTGTTGGGGGCAAAGAGAAAGCGCCAGCTGCCAGAGCCAGGGGTTCTGGGTGTGCAAACGCCCCCAGTGATGTTAATGCAGGAACATTGGAATTTCTTTAAGAACAGAGGCTCTCTCGGCTTGGGGGGTTAGGGTCTTGGAAAATACAATGGCCACCAAAGTGGCCCTAAGCCTATGGCTTCAGGTTTTTGTCTCAAAAATTCAAAGACTGAAATTCACAGACCATGGAGCAATGGTTTGGGGAGAAATTTAGGTGGGAGCCATGCTGTTTACATTAGGCCTGGAGGTCAGCCAGCCAGGGGTGGACAAGCAGCCGCATGGTAGGGAGTGAGCTTCAGAAGAGTGGAGAAGCCCAAGGTCCCAGGGAGGGCAAGCTGGGCTCTGGGCAACACCAAAGAAAGGCAAAAGAAAAGAAGGAAAAGTTGTGCCCGGTTCTGACTCAGGCCCAACAGAACCTGACATCTGTCAGGGCTGTGCTGGGGCGGGATTCTGGGAAGGAAGAACATTCTTCTCATTAGAGGGCCATTTATCCTTCACCTCTGCAGCAGGCTTGAAGTGGCCCCTTGACCAGGTGATTGGCAGGCTGAACTGGATTAATTCTCCCATCCAGAGGCAGACCCCATGTTGTGCTCTGACAATACTGGGGGGGATGAGTGTGTGTGGCCAGATGTTTGTCCTCAGTCATAGGACAGCACCCAGCATGGGCCTGCCTTTGGCCACCAGCTCCAGAGGATGGGACAGTATAGGCAAGTGGGGCTCTGATTGCTCTAGGAAAACTCACGCTTGTGGAGGCTGCTGGGGGCACGGGTCTCTGAGCCTTCCTGTCCACTTTGCCATGATCCTTAAATTGGTATGTGTACATGTGTCTGTATGTATGTGGGTGTTCACCCAAATTGTGTGTATGCAGGTGTACGTGCATGCGGTATGTATGTGTGTTATGCATGTATTGTGTGTGTGCCTATGTGTATGTATGTATATGTGTGTATACATATATGCATGTGTGTATATGTCTGTGCATTTGTATGCATGTATATGTATGTATGCCTGCGACTATGTGTCTATGCATGTATGCTTGTGCTTGTATGTGTATGTCTGTATGTGAATACGTATGTGTACATTATTATATGTTTGTGCATATGTATGTATATGTCTATGCATGTGTATGTGCATATGTGTGTGTGTTAGCAACTACTATGATGTCCACAAGGTGGGAACTAGTTCAACCATCCAGACCACTTCCTTTCACACCAGCCCTCCAGGCAGCGCAGCCCAGAGACTCAGGCAGAGGAAGCCATCTAGAAGATTTTCACAAGCAGAGTGAAAGAGAGTATGGGCAGACAGGAAGGATTAGGATTGGTGACAGCCACTGATGTCAATGGAACTCCACCCTGGGCTGTCTGCACAACCCACTGAGATCCCCAACTACGTGGCAATCTGAGATAAGAGCGAAAGAGCTGAGTCAGCCTGGGGCTCAGATGCTCTGAAATTCCTCCAGATTTCCTACCAGGCATGGGTGCAGCCTGCGAGCCTACTCTCTAGAGGCTGGGCTACATCAGAAGCCCCTATCTGAATGCAACAAGAAGCCACCACCTCTGGGGCTACAGTGACCCCAGAGAGCCCTGAGCACCCCCAGTCAAGGCTGGCATCTGCCCCCTGCTGGCCCATGGTGAACCCCCGGGTTGAACCACAGCTCACTGGCTTTCCTGTTACTTGCAACCAAATGCACTGTGGCCTGTCCTCCCTCCTTGGGACTACAGCCTGCCTGGATCACAGTACACACAGGGACAGACTGAGTCTGGAGCACGGGGACCTGTCCCTGGGGTCACACCATGGAGCCTTGGGTTCCCAAGCTCACCCAGGGCCCTGTCTCTCGGTTTTGTGTTTCCTTCAGGCTTCAGTGGCTCAGCCTTCAGCTGCTCTGAAACTCAGGCACTTCCCATAGGAGGCGGCACTGACCTTTCCCCTGCTCTCCCTGTCTCTGTCAATAGCCCAAGGCCACTGTCCAAGCTTTGGGACCCAGAACAGCTCCCCACATCCTTTGATGGAGAAGATGACCAAATGCAGCTGGTGCTCCCGGGGAGCAGTGAGTCATGGTCACAGAGCTGGGGTCCCTATCAGGAGTCTGCTATCCCGATCACTCACTCAATCACTCCCTTGCTCGGTGTCCAGGCCCCCAGGCTCCTGAAGGCCCTGACTCAGCAGCTTGTGGTCAGCTCTGACACTCAGATCCTTTTCTGCGCGTCTTGTGCCCAGCTGGTGGCCTCTAATTAGGTGTAGTTAATTTCCTGCCTCTGTCCATGTTGTCGGCCCCTATTTTTAGCATATTATGATAAATATTGAAGATGCCATGATTGTGGCAGAGAAAGCTGTTAGCATTCACTATGTGCTGAGTACTTTCATTTTTTTTTTCTTGAAAATGTCCATTTTTTTTTAGACAGAAAATTAAGCTGGGTATGCAGTTTATAGAGTCCCACTGTTATTCCCAAAGCTCCCAGGATCAGGTAAAACCCAGCATGGTAGCTACATGCCCGTGATCCCAGCACTCGGGAGGTTGAGGTAGAGAGACTAGGAGTTGAGAACCATCTGCAGCTGTGGTCCACGGGACCCTGCCTCAAAACCAAACAACAATGCCTAAGGCTTGCAAAAGTGACTCACTTGCCCAGTGTAGCGGAGCTGGAGGCCTTGTGCACAGAAGACTTCAAAGTCTGCCTTTGAAGCACAAAACCCACCCTAGGACACTACCTGAGCCTCGGCTAAGGCTGCTGCCTTGGTGGGGATTATTGCGACCGCTACTGTTTGTTTAAGAGCCATCTGGAGCTTGGAGATGGGGAGTATGTGGCGCCGCAAGGTTGCCGTACAGGACCCAGACTCATCAGTGACTGGTCTTCACATCACAGATGGCTGCCACCCCTCACTCATCACCTCTTCACCCAACCATGTCCGAAGCAGGAAGAGAGGAAAAGGGGCCACCGGCAGCGCATTTGCTTTTTTCTTATCTGAAACAAAACACTTTCCCAGAAGTCTCCAGGAGAGTATGTCCTTAGCCAGAAATGGGTCACAGGACCGCTCCTGGACCAATCCCAGGCCTGGGAAGATGGGCTTGCTATAGTGGGCTTAAATCAATCACACTTTCTTCCCTAGGGCTGGGCCCATGGCCAGCTGGAGGTCAGCATCAGTCAGCTGATGGGAAGGAAGGGCAGGCTGCTCACAGGCCAGTCCCCAGTGCCGGCACTCCAGCACTTTCCAAAGGTACCTGGTTATGGGCAGGGTGTGGGGGGGCGTTAGGAACGGGGTTAGGGGTGTGGGTGGGAGTGAGGGGGCCGTGGTGGGGGGGAGTGTTGGTGTGGGAGTGGGAGTGTGGCGGTGAGGGGGGTTGGGATGGGAGTTGGGGGAAGTGGGAAGGAGGGTTGGTATGGGGATGTAGGTGGGAGTGTGGGGGTAAGGGGGATTGGGGTGGAGGATTTAGGGGAAGTGGGTGGTGGGGGGGTGGTGGGGTGGGAGTTTCCTTGCTGGACTGACAGTAGAGTTCAGTCCCTTCTGCTATGTCATCTCTGACTTGGTGAATTTAGGGTTTTATGGCCTCTCCCTACTTCTCATAAGGTGCCACCACCACAGGGTGCTAGAGTCAGGATGCCCATCTAGTACACAGGTTACTGGAGATTTCGTTTCCCCGTAGGAATTTTCAAAGTTCCCCAAAATATGAAAACATTTTACAAATGTTATATATCTCATCCAAAGATCTTCATTAGCTGGTCATGGTGGAGCATGCCTGTAATCCCAGCACTTGGGAAGCTGAGGCAGTAGGATTGCCACAAGTTCTAGGTCAGCCTGAGCTACAAAACAAGACCCTATCTCAGATAGATAGATAGATAGATAGATAGATAGATAGATAGATAGATAGATAGATAGATAGATAGATAGATAGATAGATAGATAGATAGATAGATAGATGTGGTGGTATAGCCTTGGATCTCAGTGCCTGGGAGTCAGAGCTAGGTGGATCTCTTGTGAGCTTGAGGCCAGCTTGGTCTACACAGTGAGTTCCAGGTCAGTCAGGGTTACCCTGCCTCAAAAGGGGGTCAGGGCTAGAGACATGCTCAGCAGTTAAAAGCATGTATTACTCTTCCAGAGAACCCAAGTCAGACTGCCATGTCTGGAAGTTTACAACTGCCTGGAACTTCATCTCCACTTCTGACATACTCTCTCTGTCTCTGTCTCTCTGTCTGTCTCTCTCACACACACAAACCCACGCATGCAAGCACATGCATACATACACGTGATTAAAATTTAAAACCTATTTAAAAATTATATAGGGCTGGGGATGTACCTCAACTGGTAGAGAACTTGCCTGGCCTGTGCCAGGTTCTGGGTTCTATCCCCACTGTCACCTAGGAAATTAAGTAAACAGGAGAATGCTGAAGGGACGGAGAGAGGGGCTCGGGGGCTGTGGGAGGCAGAACACCTCACCATTTCTGTTCTAGACTCCTCCTTGTCTCAGCCCCAGGAGGAGCAATGTCCGACTGACTTCCAACCTCAGCTGCCGAGCAAGGAAGCAGCTAGCCCCCTGGGGCAGCAGCTGTGGAGATCCTTTGCACACCGTGACCAAGTGTGCAGCCTCGTGCCCACTGAAGCACCAGGTGCAGACTGTAAATGCCAACTGGATTTCAGAGTCAGGGTGGTTCACATGGGGGTGCGGCTCTGCCTCCCCAAACTCTTCAAGTTTTTCCTCACCGACCTCTTTTTCCTAAGGAATTCTTACGTGACCTCAAGAATATAAAGTCAAACAAGTCAAGTGTTTGCTGATAATAAATAGGGAAATTTACTTTAGAACAATTCTTTGGAAGACACACAATTTTAACATTTATTAAGGATGAGAGCTTGGGCAGGTGAAATGGCTCAGTAGGTAAAGGAGCTTGCCACCAAGCCTGACGATCTGAATTCAATTCCCCATGTGATGAAAGGAGAGAACAATTCTCCCAAGTTGTCCTCTGATCTCTATACGCACAACCATGGCACACGCACACACCTGCCCACGTGCATTTCTGTTCACAATGCACACGACCCACTTTTCAAGGTCACACAGTCTCTAAAAACTCAAACAAAAGTTCAGTCTCTTTAAAGTATCCAAACATCAGGCTGGAAAGACGGCTCAGAGGCTGTTCTTCTAGAGGTCCTGAGTTCAATTCCCAGCGACCATATAGTGGCTCACAGCCATCTGTCGTGAGATCTGGTGCCTTCTTCTGGCCTGCAGGCATGCATACAGGCAGAACACTGTATACATAATAAATAAATACATCTTTAAAAAAGTATCCATTCTTTGAAAGTTTAAATTTTTCTCTGAAATATCCAAAATCTCTCTGCAATCCCCAAATCTCTTAACTGTGGGGACCCTGGGGAAAAATAAGATAATAAAATATATTCATGCAGGGCTGGGAAGTGGTTAAGAGTACCGGCTGTTCTTCCAGAGGAACTGGGTTCAATTCCCAGCACCCACGTGGCAGTTTGTAACTGTCTGTAACTCCAGTTCCAGAGAATCTGGGATCCTCCCACAGATAGACATGCAGGCAAAACACCAATACACATAAATCTTAAAAATAATAAAAATAAAATGCATGCCTTCTTACTCTGAGAGGGATGGACCAGAGAAGGACTAGGGCACCATGCAGTCAGACCAAAGCAAAACCAAAATTCAACAGTGCAAAGAATTTGGTGCCTGGTGTCCTAGCCCCTCTGACACCTCCTACCCCTGGGCTCTGAAGACTCCGAGCATCGCACTTCTCTGGCTCTGCCATCTAAAACACACAGCCCGTGCCCTAGGCTCAGGCTGCCTCTAGTCCACAATTGCTGCTGTCCTTAGTGGTCATCCATGGTACTGACATCTCAAAAATGCTGGGGTCTTACTAACAGTCTCCTCCCAGATTAAAACCTTCCATCCTGCAGGGGAGCTCCTCAAGCAAAAAGTAGCTTCAAGAATTCCTTGAAACTTGGCCAGGCAGTAGTGGCGCATGCCTTTAATCCCAGTACTCATAAGACAGAGGCAAGTGGAACTCTGTGAGCTCAAGGCCAGCCTCATCTACAGAGCGAGTTCCAGGACAGCCAGGGCTACACACAGAAACTCTGTCTGTAAAAACAAAACAGCTAACCAAACAACCAAACAGAAAACCTCCCTGAAACTCACCAGATTCACTGGTTTCCTCCCCGCCAGAGTAGACAAAGAAGACTGTCAGACCAGCCTAGCTGCCTGGAAGAGCTTTAGACCAATTGAGGCCCTGTGGTGTGCCTGCAGGCTGTGCAGTGTGCTCCAGGTTCCCAACTTTGCGAGTTGTCAGTCAGGCTGGGATGGCTTTGGTGATGCTGCTGTGTTTGAGTCATTGCTGCTCCTGTACATGACCCTTCACCTATATTCCTGTTAGTAACCCCAATAAAACTCATGGTTCACCAAGTTGGACTCCAGTGGTGTATGTACTTTGGCCTATCTTGGGTTCCCTCTGTGGGTGAGTAGATGTGTGTGCATCTCCCTAGGAAAAGTTTGGTCACCAATAGGTCACTGTGACTGGACTGCACCTTCACCAACAGCCTTTCTTGGGCTCTCTCCAGGGACTCTACCCTGCCACATGGTGCCTGGCCCTGAGGCCCTGGCCCGTCTTCCCATGATCCCTTCAATCACAGAGATTCTACTTTTAGAGTCCACCCCTTTCCCAGCAGCCTCTCCTGCCTCTGTTGGGGCCTCTAGCCCTACCCACAATGTCGAGCCTCAGCTGAACTCCATGTTATGACTTTAGAAACGAGTGTTCCCCCCCCAGGGAAATTCTTACACATTTCCAAGGGTCAGCATGAGGTACCACCTCAGCCTTTCTGAACCACAGCTTTTGTGTGCTGACCCTGAGGAAGCACTTCCCAGAAGACCAGTCTCTTAAGTGTGGCCAAGCCCTCAGCTCCAGCTGACCAGCATTGTTTGTCCCAGCAAAAGCAAAACTTTCGCTCTAATGCATCTGGTCTCCTCTTAATCACAGCTGTGTTTCCGCCCCGGCTGATCAGAAACACAGATTCATAATTCAAAATATCACATAAATGGTCCTGACAGTCTCTTTGCTTCCCTCTGAAATCTCACAAGCCAGGCCTCCTTCCATCATCTACACTACTCTCAAGATTCTTCTCTCCCACAGAGCAACCCACAGAGCTCTGAGCATGAGACAACCTTTCCAGCCCAGAGTTCAGATCCCACCACAATCCTCCCCAAAATACACGGTCATATCTGTCATAGGAAAGTCCCATCCTGGTACAGTTGTCTTAGTTAGGGTTTCTATTGCGATGATGAAACACTATTACCTGCTGTGGAATATTTGTTTAATGATGCAAAGATGTGCTATATTCTTTTATGTTCCATTGATTTAACTCTGTGAAGCTGTTACTTTGCCTGCCAGAAACACCTGATTGGTCTAATAAAGAGTTGAAGGGCCAATAGCTAGGCAGGAGAGAGGGATAGTGGGGCCAGCCGGCAGAGAGAATGGAAAGGAAGAGAAATCTAGGCTCAAAAGAAGAGGAAAGGAATGCGGATTGAGAAAAGGAGAAGGCAAGGAAGATGCCAGGGGCAGCCACGCAGCCGACAACCAGCCATGGAGTTAAGAAGGGAAGAAAGACATATAGATTAAGAAAGGTAAAAAACCCAGAGGCATAAACATAGAAGAGAAATGGGTTAATTTAAGTTGGAAAAGCTGGCTAGAAACAAGCCAAGCTAAGGCCAGGCATTCAAAAGTAAGAATAAGTTTCCATGTGTTTATTTAAGAGCTGGGTGGCAGGCCCCCAAAGAGTAGGAAAAAAAAAATAACTTAAAAGCAAGTCGGGGAGGAAAGGGTTTATTCTTACAAAGTGTAGTCCATCACTGAAAGAAGTCAGGCAGGAACATGGAGGCAGAAGCTCTGCAGAGACCTAAGCCACGCTGCTTTCCTGCTTGTTCCTCATGGTTTGCTCAGCCTACAGTTCTGGAACTCACTTTGTAGACCAGGCTGGCCTCAAACAGGGATCTGCCTGCCTCTGCCTCTGCCTCCCTAGTGCTGGGATTAAAGGCCTGCACCACTACTGCCTGGCCTCAGCATACTTTCTTATTGCACCCAGGACCACCTGCCCATAGCGAACCTGGCCCACAACGACCACTAATTAAGAAAATGCGCTACAGCCTTACCGTAGGCTCTTCCTATGGAAGCCCTTTCTCAGTTAAGGGCCCTAATCCCAAAAGACTAACTCGTGTCGAGTTGACTATCCAACGCACACCACTTCACACACGTGTGGTACAAATGGCCGAAATCCATCGGAAATTCTGCCCTAACCTCAAGCTAAAACTCATTAACAAGTTTTGTTTTTATCAAGACTCTGCAGCCCTGGCTGACCTGGAACTTGCTATGTAGACCAGGCTCACTTCACAACGCTGGGATTAAAAGCTGGCACCACCCCCATAAATGCCTGGCTTTTCAAAGGATTTTTTTTTTTTAATGAAAACCAAGTCAGCAACTCAGACGGTAATTTTAAAAATCAAATATTCTAACATGATCCAGTGAAAGAGACAGTGGCTCACACACACTGAGGCCTTTGCACTCTCTAGTTAGCTGCTATTTCTACAGGAGCAGGAAGCTGTAGAGCAGAAATGCCTCTGTGGGCAACACTCGGTCTCAGGTCTGCGCTGAGTGCTTTGGCATTGTTTGTGGCGTGGTGGCGGACGGGCAGAACTGAGGCTGCAGGCAAGTCGCAGGTGCAACAGCGAGCGCCACCAGAAACGTGGGTGGTGGGGAGTGGTGCTTTAGGTGTTGCTTTTGTTTATGCCGTGGAACCTTTGTTTACTGATATCCAAATGTGTTGCTTTTGTTTATGTTGTATTGGTTTACCTCTGTGAAGCTGTGTTACTGTGCCTGTCTAAAACGCCTGATGGTCCTAATAAAGAGCTGAACGGCCAATAGCGAGGCAGGAGCAAGAGTAGGCGGGGCTGGCAGGCAGAGAGAATAAATAGGAGACCTGAGAAAGAGCAGGAGCAAAGGAGAACAAGAGGTGGAGGCTGTCAAGGGTCAGCTGCCCAGCCAGCCATGGAGTAAGAGTGAAAGATACACAGAAGTGAGAAAAGGAAAAGCCCAGAGGCAAAAGGTAGTGGAGGTAATTTAATTAAGAAAAGCTGGCAATAAACAAGCCAAACTAAGCCAGGCATTAATAACTAAGAATGAGCCTCTATAATTTATTTGGGAACTGAGTGGTAGAGCCCCAACCCCCCAAAAAAAAGCCAAAAGAGTAAAACATCACCCAACACATTTGGCTTGTTAAGTCTCTGATTTTGGATTAAGTTTTGATCTTTATGTGCTTGGAAACCCCTTATAGTTGCTCAGTCTTTGGGCCCCCACATTATCCCATATATACGCCTATTAAACGGGGGTGGGGAGATGGGGGTGGCTAGACCAGCATGCATCTCTTCCTGAGGGTGGGTCCCAATAACCTAACCACCTTCCCGTAGACCCCACCTCTTAAAGGTTTCAGAACCTCCATCCTGTCAGCTGGGGAGCAGGCTTCTAGCTGTGTTTTCATGGAGCCCCTCCTTGCCTGACTGCATGTCTGTCCCTTAACAGGGAGAAATGTGGGCATCTGCCTTCCTTACGGCTGCTCCCAGAGTCTAAAACTCAGTCTAGAGTAAAGAGGAACCTCAGGAAAGCTTTTGGAAGAGGAGGGGCCGTCCCTCCAACAGTAAAGTGGTCAATTGCGCAAATCTGAGTTCAATCCCCTAGGACCTATGCCTGCAACAGGTGTGGTAGTGAGCCCTTGTCAACCCAGTGCTGGGGGAGGGGTGGAGGCAGGAGGATCCCTGGGGCTGTCAGGTCAACCAGTCTGCCTAATGCTATCTCAAACAATAGTATGAAGGTCTGGACACGGGAGAATATCCTTTAACTCCCAGAGGCAGAGCAGGCAGATCGCTGTGTTTGAGGCCAGCCTGGTCTACATACTAGGTTTCAGAATAGCCATCGTGAGACCCTGTCTTAATCTATTTGTTATTTTGTTTGTTTTGATTGGTTAGTTTTTGGTTTCTCTGTGTAGCCCTGACTGTCCTGGAACTCACTTTGTAGACCAGGCTGGCCTTGAACTGCTTGCCTCTGCCTCCCAAGTGCTGGGATTAAAGGTGTGCGCTACCTACACTGGTTTTATCAAGTGAAGAACAATTGAAGTCAATTTACATCAACATGAATACATGTACAGACATGTACGCATACCCCCCAAAATACAGGAGGGGGCATTCTTAGCTGCTCCCAAACACACCAGGGACACCTTGTCCATGTGGCTTGTGTCAGGCGTGTCCCCTCTGAAACAGTCCTGACTCTGTCACCATCCAGAGTTGTCTCCCAGGTCCAGGCAGTCACAGAGAAGAGCCCTGGGCATCAGACTCAGACTGGAGCAAGTGCTGGAGGCTGCTGCTGTGGCCTAAAGAGCGATAGGGAACCAGGCATACCTGGGAGCCCCCATGCAGGAGGCAGAGAAGAAGAATTGCTGAGTTTGAGGTTAGCCTGGGGGTGGTGGGAGAGACCTTATCTCCAAAACCAAAACCAAACAAGCAAACCGGCCATTTCGCTGGAAGAGCATGGTCCCCACGGACCCAAGGAGAAGTATCACATGCTCAGCGTCCAGGGGACAAGTCTGGCATTCCGAGTTCTCCATGCCATGCAACCTGGGGGCCTCTTGGCTTGAACCCCTGAACTCTGGGATGCTATGCCCTCTGTCCAGGATGCCTGTCCTCCCTTCCCTTTGTCCCTCACCCTCCCAGTCTTCCCCTTCCCCCGTGACTCCTCCCTTCCCTCCCCACAGCTCTTTAGTAGGTTCTGCTGTTATTGGCTTTGCTCTCATGTGGACCCAGCTTACCTGAAAGGTACCAGGAAGCCTGGGAAAGAGCCAGAAATGATACCAGCAGCCCTTAGCACCTGCTGTGCCCCAGGCAAAGTTCCCTGTCCTCAGCTCACTGAAGAGGCAGCACTGTGGCCTGCCCGCTTTGCAGATAGTGTGACACTGTGACCCAGTGGATGAAGCCTCAGGGCTCAGCGCAGGAAGCTGCCCTCCATTTTCAGAGCACAGATGGAAACTGGGACCTCATACTTCAGGCTGGCTTCGGGCCCCAGCTCATCTTGTCATTGAAAATAGCATGGTGCCGCATGGGTTTAATCCTAGCGCTCGGGAGGCAGAGACTGGCCTGGTCTACAGAGCAAGTTCCAGAACAGTTAGAGCAACATAGAGAAACCCTGTCTAGAAAAAAAACAAAAAAACAAAAAAAAACCATAGTAAATAAATATAAAATCAAATAGAATTTGCTGAGTATGCCAGGTGCTAACCACATGCATACTATTTGGTCTTGGGTTCTGTTTTGTTTGGACTTAGGTTTGGGGTTTTGAGATGGTATCTCACTAGGGAGACCAGGTTAGCCTTAAACTCAGGACCTTCCTGCCTCAGCTTCCGGAGTGCTGGCATCTCATGTGTATAACCACACCCAGCTCACCTGGTGTTGCTGCAGCCGCCTGCAATATCTTTCCCTCATCACCCTGGGGCTAGCAAGATAGCCCAGCAGGTAAAGGCCCTTGTCCCACAAGCCTAGTGACCTGAATTCAATCCCCAGAACCCACATAAAGGTGGAAGGAGAGAGCTCACCCCCACACCCTCAATACTAATAAATAAAAATGTAAAACATAATAGCGTTGTTGACAAAGAAACCACGGAACAAAATTTACTTTCTAAATTGTGCAAGCCAGTGTTTTCCGCCTTCACCAAGCTGCGCACAGTCACCATGCTGGAATGTTGTCATCACCCCCAAAAGAAACCGTGAACTTCTTAGAAGGCTCCTCCTTCTCCCCTCCCCCCACCTCTTGCTTCCTGTCTCTTCCTGTAAAGGGATCCCACCGCACAGGGCCTCTTCTGCATGCATCACCAAAGACAGTTCATGTTGTAACACACACCAGTTCTTTGTTCCTTTTTGTGGCTGTATAGCACTCCCTTGTAGAAGCTGATCACGTTGTTGGTTTTTCTTTCGTTTGTTGATGGACGTGTGTGTGTGTGTGTGTGTGTGTGTGTGTGTGTAAGAGAGAGAGTCAGGAATTGCCATCATGGAATGGGAATGTCAAGTGTACTAGTGTGTGCAGCAGGGGACTGAACAGTAGGGTCCTGTTCATGCTAGGCGCTCCACTGCTGAGCTACACCCCGCCCCCCTTTTTATTTTAAGGCAGGGTCTCAGAAAGGTTCCCAGGCTGGCCTTGAACTCACTCCTACCTCAGCCTCCCCAGCAGCCTGGAGGACAGGCCTGCACAGCTAGGGCTCATTTGATCTTTGAGGAACTGCTGAGCCATTCTCTTTCTTTAAATCCCCGCCCTCCAGCTGTGCACAGGGGACAGAGCTGCTGCTTCAGGCACACTGCTGGGAGCCCCCTCACCTCCCACATCTGTCTTGTCCCAGTCACTTTGCAGAACCTCACTAACCCCACTGGGTACTAGGAAGCAGCCATGGTAGCTTCCACTTATGCCAAGTTCCAACCAGCAGGAGCCATCTTAGGGCTTGAGTTCAGTACCACAGGTGACCTTAGAGGACTTTCTAGGGAGCAAGACAGGATTGTGGGCTGCTCCCTGTTCATGTGGAGGTGGATGGCACAAATGTGTCCACTGGGTGAGGGTTTATCCCATCCTGTATGTAGATGTGTCTGAGGATACTTTCAGTGTGGTGTTCTTGGGGTGTGGCTGTGTTGAGCAGAGTACATGGTTCATGTTTCTGCCTTGAGGGGTGCATACAAACATCTCAAGGACAGGAAACAGCACCAAGAAACCTGTGTCAGATCCTGGCTCAGTCATGGCCAAGGGTGGGACTTTGGACCAGCCAGTCACTTCAACTGTTTCAGTGTGGACTCGGTAAACACAAGCCACATGGACAAGGTGTCCCTGGTGTGTTGGGAGGGGGGGCTAAGAATGCCCCCTCCTGTATTTTTTGGGGTATGTGTACATACTTGTACATGTATTCATGTTGATGTAAATTGTTCTTCACTTAATAAATCCAGTGTAGATAACACATGCCTTTAATCCCAGCACTTGGGAGGCTGGGAGGCAGAGGCAGGCAGTTCAAGGCCAGCCTGGTTTACAGAATGAGTTCTAAGACAGCTTGTCTGATGAGCCTGCTTCCTGCTGTTTGTCTGGTTCCCCGGCTTCAGGGTCCTCAGAAGGTTCAGGAGATGATACATCTGTAAGCGCACTTCCAGGCTCCGGAGGGACAGCTCACTTGGTAAAATGCTTTGCCCTGAAAGCCTGAGTCCTGGGTTCAATCCCTAGAACCCACACAAAATAAAAAGGCTGAATGTGGTTCTAATGCTAGAGACGCAGGTGGGTCCCTAGGGCTCAACACAGGGACAGCCCAATCTCCTCAGTAGCTCTAGGCCAGGGAGAGAGCCTGTCACAAAAACAAACAAAAAACAAGGTAAGGGCTAGAGAGGTGACTCAGTGGTTAAGAGCACGTACTGTTCCTGCAAAGTTTTCAGGTTTAGTTCCCAGCGCGCACATGGCTCATAGCCACCTGTAACTTCAGCTCCAGGAGATCCAAAGGCCTCTCCTTGCCTCTTTAGATACTGCACATGCGTGGAGTGCACTCACATAGATGCGTGAAATCAAAAAGTAAGCTGGTGTGGCGGCGCACGCCTTTAATCCTAACACTGGGGAGGCAGAGGCAGGCAGATCTGTGAGTTTGAGGCCAGCCTGGTCTACAAAGCAAGTTTCAGGCCAGCCCGGGCTACATAGTGAGATCCTGTCTGGAAAAAAAAATCAATAAATCTAAAAATAAATATTGACATCTAAGGATTGAGAGGTGAGGCTGTTCTCTAGTCTACACCATACAAGCAGATGTGTAGGCAGATGCACGCGTGCATGTGCGTGTAGGAGCGCGCACGCGCGTGCACACACACGCACGCACGTATACACGCATGCATGCATGCATGCATGCACACTCAGAAACGGTTGCAGAGAACTAACTTCCCTGAGGTGTCAGACAGACCTAGAACTCCCTTGAGATACTTCAACACTAAGCAGCTCTGCACCTTTGTACCCACAGCCCCGCCCACCTTCCGTTCTATTGGTCGGTTACCTGGAACAGAATCCTTCAGGTTCCCATTGACTTCTTCCTATAAGATCTCAGTAGCATGATCTTAAGTTGTTTAAAAGACAGGAGGAAGGACCAGTTTACGAGAGTCTATGTCTTCTGACACCTTTGCCCCTCGCCCCCACCCGCCCCCTCCCGCCCCCTCCCGCTCCCTCCCGCTTCCTCCGGCTTCCTCCCGCTCCCTCCCGTCCATGCATGCACGCTCGCTGCTCGCTCGCACATGCGCACTGTCTCTAGGTGCTTCTAGACATCTCTATGCAGGCTGGTGGGATTGTATCCCCCTCTGTTCTGTTTACTAAAAGGTCTAATGACTTGTGTGCTCCCCTGTCCACCTCAGCCTGACTTCCTATTACAGAGTATTTACCGTCCTTCACTTGGTCTGCGGGACTCTCTGTTGTTTGCGTATCTGTCCCCTACAATGGCTCGGAGCCACAGAGGTCAGCTGGGACCCCAGATAAGCTCACCCTCCCCCCAGCCTCCTCCTCCCCTCCCCCAGCCTCCTCCCCACACCCAGCCCCACCCTACTGGTGGCTGTGTTTGGGCCTTTTACAGACTTTTTTTCAAATTGACTTTGGCTTCTTGGCCTGAACTCTGAAGTACTTGAGCAGATAAGATATGAGCTTGGCTGAGGTTGAGGGACTGAGGGGAGGGGAGGCTAGGAGCACAGCTGGGGAGGAGGGGCAGGGCACAGCCTCTCCTAGGAAGAAGGGAGGCTCCCAGTGACAGTGGGCAGAGGACCACATATCCACGGTGGTGGATCCCAAGCTGCCATGGAAGGAAAGGAGGTTGGAGGTGGCCATACCCTGGCCCAATGCCCACAGCTCCTCATTACCTCCTGAGACAGCTAGACCAGACATGCGCTATCTACACAGCCTCCCAAGCTAAACCAGACCCTCTGGACAAGTTACAGCAACATCCTATAGGCCTGAAGGCATAGCCCAGAGAGACCTTGCACCCTGCAGGCAAAGAACCTGTCTCCACGGTACCCGCATGGTGTGGCGGGTCAAATGTCACCCTCTCAACCATGTCGTCAGACAGCTGTAGTCACCTCTCTGTGGGGTTTGCCTGCTAGCAATCTGGGCCAGAGCAGGGGCCAGAGTCTTCCAGAAGGGCTGAGAAGCAGGGAGAAAACCAGAGAGGCAGGACTGGGTGGGGAGGGGCTCAGCTTGCCTAGTTTTTTTTTCCAGCCCATGAGGAGCAGAACTCCAGCCCCAGCATGGGGTAAACCAAATGCGGTGTTGCCAGGATCCCGGCACTCCTCTGCAAGTGGTAATGGGAGAATTAAACTTTAGAGGCATTCTTGCTGGCTGGAGTTCCACCCTGTCTCCAAAAAGTGCTTGGGATCTGTGTATACAGTCCAGTACTGAGTCAGAGCACGGACCCAGCACAGCATGGGACACAACAAGACGTCCCCAGCCATGCCAGGTCCTGTTGGAACTCTCTGGCTCCCCAGGAAATCTAGAACCCTCAAGGCCACCACCCATCCCTGTCCCTCCTCAGCGTAGCCCTCTGCCTGCTACCTTCCCTTCCCACCTCCCACTCACACCTCCTCCTCCTCCCTGATGGTCTAGCTGATCATTCTCCGCGCCCGCCCTGTCCAGTCCGAGCTCTGGCCACTTGTTTGTGACCAGCATGGCCAGAGCCTGAGCTCTACAGCCAAGGCCTAGGATCCAATGCTGCCTCTTAGCCATGCAGCCCTGAGCCTGCACCCCGCCCCCCATATGCATGTCACAGCAGGTTGGGAGGAAGAAGAGGGTCTGTGTTAATACAAGCGCTTAGAACCTCACCAGGCATCCTCGGTCAGGATGTTATTACACCCTGCTCCCCACCCCCACCCCACCCCCAGCCACCACAACAGCTCACTTAACATCTGGTGACCAAAACAAAGCGGCCTTCAAATATGTTCATGAAGATGATGGGGAAGAGGCCTGGGACAGAACAGAGGAACTGTGACAAACAGCACAGGACTAACACATGTATCACACACACACACACACACACACACACACACACCCTCAGGAGCCTGGCTTGGGAGACAGAAACAACAATGGCTTCTTTTACTGTGGTCACACTGGAAGGGATGGAACAAGAAATAGGTTTTCTTCCTTCGTGTTTGATGTGTTTTTCCTAATATTCTCTAATAAGCACATTTTCTGCTAAAATGGGAACAAAGTCACAGCAGATCTAGCCAAGAGGGGCCACAGGCTTTTGATCCATGGCTGTCCCCACACAGGAGCCAGCAGAGGTGAGGGAGAAGCCAGTGTTGGGGCATGGCAGTGCCTGGCCAGGGCTTGGTGCTGGTCGGTCAGAAAGCGACCCCTCCCCCCACTCAGAGTGGAAGATGTTCTGGATGCCACCCCACAAGTGCCTGTTGAGACCCCTAGAGAGCCAAGACCTCTGCTGTGTCCCCTGGTCACCATCACCCCTAACCTTCCAATCCCGACAGGACCTGAATGGGCTTTGTCCCCAAGCTTCCTATCGGCTTTCCATGCAACCCTGTCAAATGCAGGGCCTTATGAAGTATAAGAGTTATTGTGAGGGGAAGCAGATCTCAGGGAGTTGAGTGGGGTCTGCAGGAAAACCCTGGTAAAGGATGAGACGTGGGCATAGGCAGAGCTGGCCTCTGTCTCCACCACAGTGTTCCCCACTTGTGTCTTTGCCCTGTGACGACTTCTGCCATCTTTTGAAGCAGCCAGATGTGACCTTATGACTTTGAACTTTCTGTCCTGCAGAACTGTGGGACAAGATAACCCACAGTTACTTAACAACTACCAGGTCTCAAGTATTTTATAACGGCAACATAGAGTGGAAAAAAGCCCATTTCCCAGAAGGGAAACTGAGGCTCCAACGGAGTTCGCTAATGACAGCTGACAGACAAGCAGAATCTGACTAGAATATGATGCAGTTTTATCCTTGTGTGTGGTCCATGTCTAATGCCCACTAGACTCGACGATGAGCTCCCCAAAGATAGGAATTAGATGCTGGCCTTTGCCATGACCCTAGGACTTGGCCCAAGGATTCAGTAGACAGTGAAGAACCCATGATGATAACACAAGAAATGAACTGACAGGTGAGGGTGTGAATGGGTGAAGGAAGGATAGATAGGTAAATGGTGGGTGAACTGGTTGATGGGTGGATGGGCGTGTGGATGGTGGGTGTGTGTGTGTATGTGTGGAATAGTGTGGGGGTGTGTGGATGGTGTGTGTGGATGGATGGCGTGTGTGTGTATGGCTGGTGTGTGTGTGTGTGGATGGATGGTGTGTGTGTGTATGGCTGGTGTGTGTGTGTAGATGGATGGTGTGTATTTGTACGTGTGTATGTGGATGGATGGTGTGTGTGTGTATGTGTGGATAGTGTGCATTTGTACGTGTGTGTGTGGATGGATTGTGTGTGTGTGTGTATAGATGGTGTGTGTTTGTGTATGGATGGTGTGTATATTTGTACGTGTGTATGTGGATGGATGGATGGATGGATGGATGGATGGATGGTGTGTGTATATGTGAATGGATGGTGTGTATTTGTACGTGTGTACGTGGATGGATGGATGGTGTGTGTATATGTGAATGGCTGGTGTGTGTGGGGGTGTGGATGGTGGGTGGGTGAAGGACAGGTGGGTAGGTGGACTAACAGACAATAGAAGGATGGATGAGCGTGACAGAAATGAAGTAGCCAACGATGAGAAGCGGTAGAGAGTGTGTCTGTCCCTGGAGAGACGACTGCCCTGGGGAAGCGCTGCAGGCCGGCAGCTCTCAGCAGCAGGAGGCTCCAGCCGTGCTCCTTCCCAGGGTTTTAATTGTTTAAATGAAGTCTCATTAAACACTAGGAAATTTCACATTTAAAATGTTTAAAGATTTTCTTGCAAAATTGATTCAGAAACAATGATTTTGGCCCCTGGGGACACCCGCCCCCATTTCCCAGGCACCAGTGTTTTTCGTCTGGTAAAACCATAGAGGAAATGAAAGCCAGCTTCTACTTGGCTCTTCGTCAAAAGCGGGGTAACTAAGTCAGGTGTGTGGCTCGCACCTGTAATCCCAGCGTTCAGGAGGCAGGAAGATTGTGTTGGAGGACACAGCCTCAAACGTAATGTAGCCTGGGATACATAATGAGATCCTGACTCAAAACAACAAAACAACAACGTGAGGAAATGGAAACAGGGCCGACGACAGGGCTCAGTGGGGGAGGGGCTTGCTGCCAAGTCTGACCACCTGAATTCTGTCCCCAGAACCTCCGTGGAGGAGGAGAGAACCCATTCCATACAACTGTCTTCTGACCTCTCTATATGCACGATGCGATGCACGGTGCTTGCTCACACACTAAACAAATACTTGTAAAAAAGAAAAGAAAACTAAGAACAAGGGTGTGTTTGGTGTGAGCGGAGGACACTTGGGGGCAGAGACATGAATGGTGCGTGTTTTCCTGCTGGGCCGCGGGCACCGCGGGTGGGCACCGCGGATAGGGCAAAGGCACTGGAGTTGGACGGCCAGTCAGGTTCAGCGCCTCTCTGGGCGTCCACTGCTGCTCTGTAAGGGCAATGGTGCCTGGTTTCCATCCTCACCTCACAGGCCACTGGTGTGTCCCTGTGTGTGAAACTCTCAACCAGGGCTGGCTTCTGTCCCATACGTAACCTGCCCAAAGAAATACTCAATCGCGGGGGCATGTGGTGCCCTCCTGTAGGGCATCTGGAAAAGTCTAGAAGCAGCTTGAGCTCTGACTTCAGTGGGAAAGGGTACCCTTCTGTTAAACTCCCTGCTGACAGTGCACACACATGCACACATGCATGCACGCACACACACGTGCACGCACACACACGTGCACACACACACAAACACATATCCTTGCTGGATGATGGAGTCATCCTCACGCCCCACGTCCTGGCCTAGCTGAGTTGGAACCACACAGCTCTGCAACTCTGAAGTCCCTGCAGAGAGGTGAAAGCTGACGGGGCTGCCCATGTGCGACAGGAGATAGCCCTCTGCCCCTGAGTCACCTGCCCCCCAGCCAGCAGAATCTTCAGGTCCCAGCTTCATCCCAGGATGCCAGGGAGGCTCTTCACGGCCCTAAACACCCTGCAAGGAACATGTCTCTAGCGCTCCCCCAGTGGCCTGTACCCCAAACGACAAGCACTTCCAGCTGAAGGTGAAGTGTGGGGAGACCCGGATCACTACAGCTGTTCCTCAGGCAGAAGCCTGGCAATGAGGAATCTCAGAGTCACAGAAGACACATGGCTGGGGAATTGAGTCCTCTGTCATTGAGCAGCCTGGAGACCTTGGGTAAATCCTTGACTCCTCTGAGCCTCAGCTTGCCCATCTGTAAAACGGGGATGGCTGGTTGTAAGTCTTGGTGACCGGGTCTCCTTAAGACCACATGATGGGTGATGTGGATCCGGTGCTGTTCCTCAGAGCCACAGCCATTGAAGTTCCATCTTGATACATTCTCAGGGATGACCCTGAACTCTGATCTTCCTGTGGCCGTCTCCCAGGTACTGAGATGACGGGCTCAAGCTGCCACAGCCAATTTCTGCAGTGCTGGGGATCAAGCCCAAGGCTTCCTGAGCCCTAAGCAAGCTATCTACCAATGGAACCACATCCCTAGCTGCAGACTAGAAACCCTTAAATAACTTCATTGCAAAGGCACACACACACAGAAGAGAGCATGACCCGTGGCCTGTGGGGCCCATCTTCGATACATGTTTAAAGCATGTCCATTGCCAGCATATGTGACACCGAAGTCCGCGCTCCCTCGGCATTGAAGAATCCTGACCGTGTGTAAGGGTACACACCTGGCTTTCCAAAACCGTGGGGAGGCTGAGGCAGAATTGAGAATTCCGGGCCAGCTTGGGATACATAGCAAAGCCCTGTTTCAACACAAAAATGTAAAGAACAGTTCCCGCGGATCTGTAAGAAATATGACTGTTCATAAAACTAGAAAAATGGGGGCGGGGGGTAGCTTCTCTAACAGAAAAGCAAGGCGAATGGCCTGCACATGTATTTCTTGGAGCATATGTTTTCATATTTATTTGTCAGGGAAGGGGTATGTGCTTGCCGTGTGTGTGTGTGTGTGTGTGTGTGTGGTCAAATGATGCCTGTGGGAATCTCTTCTCTCCTTCACCACGCAGGTCCTCTGAGATTTGAACTCAAGTCATCGGACTTAGCGGCAATCTCCTTCACCCTCTGGGCCCCCTCACTGGCCCTGGCCAATCATTTTAAAACTCCATCGCTGGCACACAATGAACGAAGTGCTATAGGCTAGACCGTGGGGACCGTTGTCCTCCACTGGTCAGATGGAGACAGAGGGGGCCAAGGCGCCAGGCAGGAAGAACTAGGACGCCACTGAGTAGGCTCCACCTTGAAGAACATTTAGACAATCATCGTGGAAATGTCAAAGGCCCGTGCCCTGTGACCGACAGTGGAGCCTCTGGGAATGCATCAGAGGAAACAGGCCGCTCACTGGCTTGGTGTTAACTGCGTGCGCTTTGTAACTTACAAAGCCTAGAAACACTCCCAGCTATGGCCAGGGAACCAGCAAGGTTCGAGGTTATGTTCAGACGTGGAATGTGTGAAGTGTGTTTTCCGGGTGCTGATCTGGAGCGGGGGTCACCAAGGTGCATTGTTAAGGGGGAAAAGGAAAACAAACTTGCTCAGAACCGGGTGTGGAGCCCGCTGGAGAACAGGAATCTGCTCACGTGTCTAGCGTCTACCTCCTGGCTGGCTCAGCAACAATTCCTGAGACGTGGTGGCCAACAGGGCTTGGGGGAGGGGAGCGTGGAATCCTGCGGCGGCGGGAGCTGTGAAGAGCCCACTACTCCTTCGGCATCCAAGTCCTAACCTGCTAGTTCAGTCGAGGAAGGAAGAGTCATGACTGCAAAGTCTCCCACCCTCCACTCTGTGTCTCCGTTTCCTATATGATGGCGTCCCCCATGTGTATTCATTTCTTAGTTGGTTTTTTTTTTTTAAGATTTATTTTTGTGTGTGTGTATGTCCACGCTCGTGCCCCAGCGTGTCTGGGAAGGTCAGAACTGGCTCTCTCCTTCCACCACGGGATCAAGTTTGTCCAGCTTGGCCGCAAACACCTTTACCCACTGAGCCTTCTTGCCAGCCCACGAAGATTTCAATGACACGAGAGAATAGAATATTGTCAGGAAAGACCTGCTTCAAAACTCAAGTGGGCAGTCCTCCTCCTCTTTCTCCTTCTCTTCCTCTTCCTACTCCTAAGCCCAGGCTGGTTTTCAACTCCCGATCCTCCTGCCTCAGCCTCCTAGAGATTTTTAAATTAAAATAATAATAATCTTTCTTTCTTTCTTTCTTTCTTTCTTTCTTTCTTTCTTTTTTGTCTTTTTTTTTTTTGGTCAGGGTTTCTCTGTGTATCTCTGGCTGTCCTGGAACTCACTCTGTAGACCAGGATGGCCTCGAACTCACTGAGATTCGCCTGCCTCTGCTAATAATAATTTTCAAGGTGCAATTAGATGACTTAAGAAAAAAAGTTTTGAAGTCTCCTGTTTTCTTGCTTAGTGTCTGTCAGAGGCGCTGTGCCTCTTAAAAACAGAATAGATAGTACAGGTGTGACTCGGTCTGGGGCGGAGTTCTGTCTCCCACACACCTGTTGGGACCCCTGAGGCTCCCCAACTCTCTCAGCCTCAGTTTCCCATCTATGATCCGAGGCGTGAGTGTAGAAGTGCTGGTCGGCTCGTGGGCAGCAATGCCTAAGGGGCAACTTGCCTGGGCGTCCGTCCAGATAACTTGGTTCAAACAGGGTGCGGGCGGGAATCTGCGGGATGCTGGCGCTGCGCAGGGAGCCAGGGAGCGTCGCTGCACCTTCCGACCGCTGGGACAGGGCGACACCTGGTGGACATGCCTGGAACTGCTCCCGGTCCTCCGCATCACTCCGCAAACGCCCACCTGTTGTTCACACGGAGCAAGGGGGAGGAGGGTCTTAGAGCGCACACCGCATGGCCAGCACAGAGCCGGTCGTTCCTGGGCAGTGTCCCCGTGTAACCATAGCACACCCAGACACCGCTACGATCGCCCATCCCTCTTTGGAACAAAAGAGGGTCGCAGCCCTGCCTCCAGAAGTCGGGATGGAGCGTATAGTATTTCAGTTTCACGGCCAACTTTTGTGGAGATGTTGTGAGAATTCTTTCCCTGAGGAGAGGTGAACAACGTCTGCCCGCCCCTCCTAAGGTCCCAAGCACAAACCAAAGCACGATTCCCAGTTTATTAGGGTTAGTTACAGAGCATGGGGGAGGGGCTGCTGACAGGCTCATGGGTGACTCACACTGGAAGGTCTGCGCTCAACGTAGATGATGGCTTCTCTCTGGCAAGGCAGATGGAGCCCCTCTCGGTTAACCTCCGCACCCCCCCCCGCGCCCCCTCACCCCCCCCCCCGCGCACACACACTCCAAATAGGGCAGAGTTGCGTTCAAATGGCTGGGGGAGGGGAGGAGCTAAGAAGCTCAGGGGAGGAGCTGGAGCCTCCCTCGCCCACCCACTTCTATTAGTGAAGGTCGGAGGTCCACCGGACTGATGGACCAACCCGTGCAAGTGACAAGGTGGACAAAGATTCGATGAGGACAGCACACTCCAACAGCAGGACAGGCGCCCGGCTGCCATCGCAGGTGTGTGGTAGATGGCTGTAGGAGGATTTTACTAGGTGACCTCCTTACCGGCATCAGACTGGGCTCCTCCCCAGAGAGAATGTAAGCGGAACTTCTGAGCAGCATCTTCAGGAGCCATCCTTGGCTCTCACACGTGCTGCTTTTTCTCTGCAGTGGGAATGGCCTGCATCTGACCAGAGGTGGGCGATACACACAGATGGGAGATGTAACCAAAGGAAGGGACCAGCAAGTCTCATGAGTGGGTGTGGAAGCCCTTCTGTGACCCTAGCACTTCAGAGGCTGAAGCAGGAGCAGGAAGGCGTTCAAGGACAGCCTGGGCTACATGAAACCCTGGCATGGGTGGGGGCTGTCAACAAGCTGCTGAGATTCCGGGGCCTCCGTTGCCCTGAGATGATGTGCACCCTGGAAGGAGACAGTTTCCTTTAAAAGTCAGAGAAGCAACTCAATGATCAAAGTCTCTTTCTGTTCTTCCAAAGACCCAGTGCAGTTCCCAGCACCCGCTTGGCAGCTCACAACCATCTATAACTCCAGCTCCAGGGCATCTGATTTTTCCTCTCTGGTCTCTAAAAGCCTCTCTCTCTCTCTGTCTCTCTTTCTCTCTGTCTCTCTCTCTCTCTCCCTGCCCCTCTCTCCCTGCCCCCCCTCATACACACACACACACACACACTAAATCTAGAAACTAAATTTACTTGGGACTAGGGAGGTAACTTTATTGGCAGAGTGCTTGCCTAATCTAGCATTAAAATCCTGGGTTTGATCCCCAGCACCATATAAGGTGTGGGGTACACATCTGTAACCCCAGGACTAGAAACATAGAGATGGGAGATTAGGAGTTCAACATCATACCAGACTTTTTAGAGTGTTCAGTGACAGACCAAAAGCCTGTCTCAAAAATAAATATCCGCTTAAATAAAAGAAATGTGCTTTTTAAAGAAAAGTGGGACAGAGTTGAGCAGCGCGAGGGGCAGCATTTGTAGCAAAGGCTGTGGCGGATGAAGTTTGGGGAAACCGAACTAGAGCTTTTTGTTTGTTTGTTTGTTTTCTCTGTGCAGCCCTGGCTGTCCTGGAACTTTCTCTCCAGACCAGGCTGGCCAAAAACTTGGGGATTTGCTTGTCTCTGCCTCCAAGTGCTGGGATTAAAGGCGTGTGCCGCCGCCACCCAGCTGGACTCGAGTTTTAAGTGTAACAGTTGTTACTCCAGGTTGGCATGGCTCATGCTGGCATCTCCCAAACATTGCCCAAGTCACGCCACAGAATCTCTGCCTGCCACCTTGTAGCCAGGGTTTGCTATTAGATGCTGCTCAGGTCCCTTTCCTGCTCTCACCGCGTGCGTGGCTCCCTGGTGCCCTCGGGGTCAAGCCCACCCCCATCTTGGCCCACCGAGCCTACCCTCATCTGGTATAAACACCGCTGAGAGAGAATCAGAGTCCAGAGCCACGAGCGATCTAAGTCCCCACACGTAGCTTCTTACATAATCAGCAAAATATTAATTAATACCTATTCTGACCCTGATGACAATATCCCAGAGAAGAAATCTTAAAATAAGTGTTGTTGGCTCTAATCTATTGTTGTTGATTAGTGCAAAGACCCACATGTGTTTATTGTGTTATCGAGCCATACGGCGTAGCCCAAGACGGAGACCAGCCAAGAGGGGCCTCCTGAAGTTGGCAGTCATGGTTAGATGCGATTTTGAAACCATATGGCACAGGGCTCCTCCAGGGGGTGAGGAATGTGTTGCATCTCCGAGTCCAAACTCTTCTGGGTTCTTCTGTAACGGTTGGGGCTCAGGCAGCCAATGGTCGGACATGCAAGTGTGAGGACCCAAGTTAAACCTCTAGTGCCCCCTAAAGGCCGGGTGAGGTGGCACACTCTTGTAGTCCCAGGGCAGGACAGGTGGAGACAATTGGATCCCTGTACTCCACAACCAACCAGCCTAGAAGTCGCGATCTTCAAGCCAGCCAGAGCCCCTGGCTCCAAAAACATGGAGAAGGGATGGCAAGATGGCCCCATGGAGAAAAGCACTTGGCATGCAAGCCTGGCTAGCTAAGTGAGCCACATAAAGGTGAAGGGAAAGAGCAAACTCTACACTGCTGTCCTCTAACCTCCACATGATGGGGAAGCTTCTACATCCACACACACTGTGGCACACACAGAGATACCCACGATGATGCCCCCTCAGGATCACTAGGGAGGCCCACTACTAGCTGAAACTTCCCAGCAGCTCTTGCAGCAAGAATTTGCCCCTTGACTAAGATATGGCTCGCTGATGGACTGAGTGCAGAACATGGGACCCCCCCCAGCATGACTGCCAGCCTCTGATACCTCTGAGGTACAGAGCTCCCCCACCCCCACCCCCAGGCATCCATGTGAACACCGTGTATCACAGCCCAGTACTATGATCTGGATTCTATTCTGCACATGAGATGCTATTCTAATAACACAGCTCTGCGGACGTTCGTGTGGCTTGGAAAATTCCATAGCATGTCTCCAGGAAGATCTCTCTCTCCTTCTCTAAACAGGAAGTGGTAGTTGGGTTTGTTTTCCTCTGTCAGTTTAGCTCTGTGCAGACAATTCTTACAGCTATTGAAAGAACGCCACCAGCCAGAGTCCCCTGGCTTTTTCCGAATCACTGTCTGGCATTGTGAGTCCCAGTGCTCTCATGCCCGGGCTGGCTGAACAGCGGCAGTCGCATATGGGCGTCTTTTGAAAACAGCTCCTGGGAGTTTGGCCCGTTACGCAGAACCAGATGGATTCTGGTGAGCCGTCATTTTAAAAGCCCGCCCACCAGACCAGCTGTGCAGCCATGAGCGGGTTGCTTAACTACTCGGTGCTCGGGGAAACTGAGGACAGCCGCAGCACCTAGGTCTGCTGGGAGGCCCAGGACAGAGAAGATGTGCATATTCGGGTGACCGTGCAAAGAAGCTGACAAATACTACCTGGGGGAGAGGACCACGGGCCCCGCGTGCACCAGGACGGGATGTGGAGTGGGAAACTGCCCCGGTTCCTCCGCAGGAGCATGCGCACAACAGTCTGCCAGGTACCATTCTCATCACCTCGGCAGCAAGGTCCAGGGTCAGAGACGGCACGTGGAAGCAGGATGGGGCCGGTGTGTCTTTCCTAAGTCCATTTCTGTTAGAGATGAGATACCCCGACGAAAGCCATCTACGACTGTCAAGTTACAATCTGTGACGGTAGGTGACTCACAGTGGCAGGACCTTGAAACAGCTAGGCACATCCACAGTCAAGAGCAGAGCTGATGAGTCTGTGCACGCTGGCTAGCGGGCTCGCTTGTGCCCACAGAGGACTGGGTTGCCCGCTTTAGGTAGTGGAATTAACATAGTTAAGGCAGGCCCCACAGAAACATGCCCACAGGCCAGCCTGGTACAAACAGCCCTGCGTTGTGATGCTCTTTCTCGGTGATTTTAAGTTGTGGCAAGTTGGCACCGCCAATCATCACGTGGTGGCTATGCCCTCTGGAGTGCCTGAGAGTGGCTGGATATGGACAAGCAAAGACAATCCACAGGGCAGGCGAGTGCTGCAAACAAGCAGATGTTTCTGTAAGAACCCCTCACCCATGCTCTGTAAGTAGGTCACCCACGTTCCTATGAGAACCTGTGGTACTTTGAATGAAAAGGGGGTTCCATCAACTCGAAGGGACCTCACTATTGTGAGGTGTGTTCTTGTTGGAGTAGGTGTGGCCTCCCTGGAGGAAGCGTGTCACCGGCGGCAGGCTTTGAGGTTTCAGAAGCTCAAACCAGGCCTAATGGCTCACTGCCTGCGGATCCAGATGTAGAACTCAGCTACCTCTCCTATGCCGTCTGCTTGAGTGCCACCACGCTTCCCACCACGCTTCCCACCACGCTTCCCACCATGCTAATGGACTAAACATCCGAACCATACGCCAATCCCGATCAAATGCTTTCCTTTGTCAGAGTTGCTGTGGTCATGGTGTCTGACTAAGTTCTATTGCTCTCCCATGCTCTGTAAGCAAACTCAAGCCATAGGTCACCAAGGTAGATTTAGACGGTTGGTTCTTTGGCCTGTCACTCATCCTGTCAGGGTGGCAAATGATCATCCTGCTCTCACAGCAACAGCCTTGCATCACGGCCTGATCTGAAAACAATACAATCAAAAAAAATTTTTTTTTTCGAGACAAGGTTTCTCTGTAGCTTTGGAATCTGTCCTGGAACTAACTCTTGTAGACCAGGCTGGCCTCGAACTCACAGAGATCCACCTGCCTCTGCAGTCCTGCTTCTAGAACTTGCCCTGTGAGTTCATTCATAGGTGCCTCAGTGACAAATTTGGAGCTAATCACTGCCATTTTTATTTAACTGATATTTATTTATCTGTGTGTGGGGGGGTGCGCATCCCGTGGCATGTGTGTGGAGGTCAGGGGACAGCGTGCAGCGGCAGTCAGCTCTCTCCTTCCACCATGCAGTCTCAGGAACCAAATTCCAGTGACCAGACTTGCTGGCAAGTGCCTTCACCCACTGAGCTGTCTCGCTGGCCCTCGGGAGTTTTAACAACAAGGTCAAAGAAAAACAGATGCCCCTGAATGGAGGGCTGACTACGGAACAACTGTCCCTCCATGAAGCAGAATGGTACAGGGAGAGAGTAAAGACACCAGGCAGGGTCAGCAGGAGCAGCAAACACAAAGGCCCCGAGGAAACTAAAGGGTGCTGTATTTCAGGACCCAAGAGGGACCCTGGGGGCGATGACACGCACCAGGTGGCTGCCAGATGCTTCGGGGTTCTGTGGACCACCATTGAGGAACTGGGTGTCCGGGCCAAGCGTGGGAAAGCATTCAAAAGAGCCTGGCTGGTCCTCATTCCAAGAGCATCTTGCCGCCATGTGGAGAAATTCAGGGAGGAGGCAGGAGGAAATTGTGAGGGCTGCAGGGGACTGGGAGGGGGGGTCTCATGAGATCAGGCCAGGAAGGGGTGTGACAGTCACAGAGCCACCAGCCCTGGTACAGTGTGGCAGGGGACACACTCACCGAGCCGTGGCCTCCAAGATCTGTGAAAGAGACCCAGGTTTAACCCATGCCCAGGGCACGGCCCGAGGCTGACATCAGTAAGCACACACAGGGGTGGCTAGGCCAGATCAGGCAGGGGAACTGATGAGGCAGATTCCATGGCAGAAGCAAGACAGATGGTGGGGGATCCCAGCTACAGCCCCTGCCTATCCCTAAAAGGCAGCTATATGAACACCAAGGATCAGGTACAAAAGCCACACCAACATCCTCAAGTAACCCCAGTCTACATGTTCCTGTGAGCCCTCCTATAGCAGAGCCTATGAGTTCATCTCAGTGCACATGTCCCTTATACACACACACACGCACACACGCACGCACACACACACACACACTTTAATTACTCAGACATCTTGGGTGTCACGTATTGCTCAGCACCCATTACTTTAGAGTGTGTACATGTATACACACAAATTAAGACAGTGGTAGCATGGTGCCAATACCTCCCACCCAACACGTCTCTCAAACCTCCGCAGAGCACACACTGTGCTATTCCAGTTCCATGAGATTCTGGGAAAAGCGAAATCTTCGCTTTGGGTGGTAGACAGCAGTCTGGGAGGCATCTCTAGGTAGGGAAGGGAAGAAAAGAGAAATTTCTCAGGGTCGGTAATGTTCTGTCCACAGATCCGGGGGACACCCAGTGTCAAGCACTTTAAAAGATGCATTTTTATTTTTAATATATACTTTATTTTTATTTTATGTGCATTGGTGTTTTGCCTGCATGTATGTCTGTGTGAGGGTGTCAGATCCCCTGGAAATGGAGCTACAGACGGATGTGAGATGCCATGTGGGTGCTGGGAATTGAACGTGGGTCCTCTGGAAAGGCGGTCAGGGCTCTCAACTGCTGAGCCATCTCTCCATATTTTATCTTTTAAATGTGTGTGTGTGTGTGTGTGTTGTGTGTGTGTGTGTGTGTCCTAAGAGGCCAGAGGCAGTAAGTTCCCTGATGCTGGACTTGCAGGTAGTTGTGAGTTGCCTGACATGGGTGCTGGGAACTGAACGTAGATCCTTCTGGAAAAGAGGGACATGCTCTTGACTGCTGAACCATTCCAGCCTGTAAAGCTGAGTGTATAAAGCTTCATATACTTTACTATGGCGGCGCTTTCAAACAAAACGTTAGGACCAGGGATGCCCTCGTGGTAGAACATTACCTAGCCTGCATAGGCTCTGAGTTCAATCTCCAGCAGTGCATGTATACACTCTCACACACACAGTCACACATACACACGCGCACACACGTGTGTGCACACACACCCTGAATAATAACTCTGAGCCAGGCATGGTGGCCCACACCTTAATCTCAGCACTCAGAAAGCAGAGGCAGACAGATCTCTGTGGATTTGAGGCAAACTCCAGGACAGTCAGCACTATATAGAGAGACCTTGACTAAAAACAGTAAAATAAGATAAATAAAATATAATATAATAATAAAATAACTTCAACCATTGCCCCCATTTTGGAAAGGAGAAAGTGAAGCTGGGAGAGATTGGGTAATTTTCTCTCAACGCTGCCTTGAAACTGGAAAGATGGCTCAGAATTTAAAGCACTGGCCCCTCTTGTAGAGACCCAGGTTACAGCGCTCTGTAACTCCAATTCCAAGGAATCCAACACCCCCTTTGGCTCCTACAGGCACTGCACACATGTGGTAAATAGATATGCTAAACACAGGCAAAACACTGATGGACACACACAAAAATAATAATTAAATGCTATTTTAGCAAACTGAGTCTGATATGGGCTCTGGTCTTGAGATCACAAAGTCAAAGTATTTCAGAGTGTGGCAGGCCCAGCGTGGTGCTTGGAATGCCTGCCATGCCAGCACCTGGGAGGTGGAGACAGGAAGATCCATAAGTTCCAGGTTATCCTTAACTACAAAGGGAGCACAAGGCTAGCCTGGGTTACAAGAGCTCCTGTCTCAAAACAGCAATGTTGGCCATACTAACAAAATGCGTTTTATGACCTGAGGCCTGGTGTGAGCGTGTGAAGTCAAGGCGGGCTTCCTGGAAGAGAAAGCACCTTACCTGACCTCAACTGCAGTGGCCTCATGGGGCCAAATGTGCAGAAGATGGACCCAGACCTGCCTCCACGGGGGCCCACACCAGGGCTGTGGCCATGACGGTTCCCGTCTCTGTGACTGCTTTGTGTTACCATGCTCTGCTTGGTCTGGGTTCCCTGCAGAAATGAAAGTGACCTCTCCTTGGCCTTCAAAATATTTTTCTAATGCAGTTATCTTCAGAGCTGCCGGCCATCAATCACCATTTAGGAACAACCGGAAGCAGAGTCTTCCTCTTCCCAACTCCAGGAAAAAGGAGGAGGGGATGATGGACCCAGGCCCCTCAGGAAGAGCGGGAATGAGTGGGTGTGTCCACAACCAGGCCTGTGCCTTGCAGGCCAGAGGTGTCAGATTCCCTGGAACTGGAGTTGCGATGGCTGTGAGCCATTGGCATGGGTTCTGGGAATCAAACTTAAGTCCTCACTGGGCAGTGGTGGCGCACCCTCAATCCCAGCACTTGGGAGGCGGAGGCACACGGATCTCTGTGACTTTGAGGCCAGCCTGGTCTACAGAGCGAGTTCCAGAGCTGGATCCATAGATACTGGGAAACCCTGTTTTGAAAAACCAAAAAGAAATAAACCCAAACCAAAAACCAAAACAAAACAAGGTCCTCCGTGAGAACAGTACCTGCTCTTAACCTCCCCACCTCCTCTCCAGCCTCCACCTTATCCTTTGAGCCAGTCTCTCACTGAACCTGGAGCTCACCAATTTAACTGGACTGGAAGAGCACCCCACCCCAGGGAGGCTCCTGCCTCTGCCTCCCCAGCTACGGGCCCACAGAGCCGTACCACACCCAACATTTCCCACGGGTACCAGAGATCCAAATTTGGGTCCTTGAGATTATGCGGCAAGCTCTGCATTAATGCGGTCATTTCTCTAGTCCTGGATCTCTGTGTTGTGCTGGGGATGGACATGCGGGAGAGAGACCCCCAAACCCTGCCCGGTGCTCTCCTGCTGAGTCACATGCCCAGCTTGGCACTGGGGGATCCTGGGCCACATTGCAACCCAAGCACTCCCCGTCCTTGACTTTTCATCCCGGACTCCAGTTGCTATCCTGCCTGCTGTAGTAGAAAAGGAAAAGGGTTTTTTAAAATGCTCCACCCAGCCAGCTTGGATGCTGACGGCAGGACGTGGTTCAGAAATAAAGGAAACCATTCAGATCACAGACATCACTTTCTAACTTAAGAGCCAAGCCGTGAAAGTCTCTCCCTGGATTTGGTGACTTGGGGTGTGTGTGCACGTGCACGTGTGTGTCTGTGTGTATGTGGTGTATGCATGTATGTGTAGGTGCATACATTTATGTATGTAAGGTGGATATGTGTATAGGGTACATGCGTATATAGGGACATGTTAAAGGCTTTGTTGTTGAAATACCAGAAGTGGAATCCTGGGCCCTGAGCATGCTAGACCAAGAGTGAGTAGGAGCAGATCTGCCGCACCCTGCCTTCCGGAAGCATAAGGAGTGTGTTTGTCTGTCTGTCTGAGTCTCTCTGAGTTCACATGCTTGCCTGTGTCTGTCTGTCTGTCTGTCTGTCTGTGCCCCGCACCTCCTGTATGGACTCGGGAACAGAAGTGGGACACAGAGGGCTATCAGGAGACAAGGCGGGAACCCGGATACCAGAGCTCAGAACAGAAGCATGGGGAGGGGACCCCTTGTGAGGAAACACCTTGGAAATCACTAGCTCCACACTGAGTCTCCTGTCATTTTGGGGGAGTGTGACCCCTTTGGTGAAAAAGAGAAAAGGCGATTATCAAATATCTATTGTTGAAAGGACAAGAGGCCTTCCTCTTGCCTTGTGTGTTTGTGGCAGTGCTGGGGGACCAAGCCACGGCCTCACACCTGCTAAACAAGGCCCCAGCTGCCGCACAGCCTCAACCCTGCTTTGTCTGTTTTTTTTTGTTTGTCTGTTTGTTTTATTTTTAAAAGATTTATTTTTAATTGCGGAAGGACAACTGTGTGTAGGCTTGTGCATATGAGTACAGCACTTATAGAGGCCAGAAGAGGGCGCTAGATCCCCTGGAGCTGGTGGAGATGATCCTGATGTGTGTGCTGGGCACCTTAGGTCTTCTGGGAAAACAGAGCTCTGAATTCTTGAGTCATCTCTCTAGTTTATTACTTAATTTGTTGGTGTTGTTGAGACCCTGTCCCAACTCAGGCTGACCTCAAATTCACTATGTAGCCCAGGCTGTCCTTGAACTCACAGCCATCCTCCTGCCTCGGCTGTTCAAATGCTGTGATTCCAGAGTGTGAAACTATCCACCACCCCATTCATGACTTTCCTAGGGCCTTGTGAGCACCCAGCTTACAGTTCCTGAAATGGTCCAACTCCTTGACCAAAGCCGTGAGGAAACCAAGATTCTCAACCTGTGAGTGACACCCTGGAAGCTGCCCCTGCCCCGCTTCATTTCAGGCCCCATTACCAAGACACCAGAGTCCCTTCGTCGCTGAAGAGCACAGCTTCTCCTGGAGACCCTGGCTTCAGGCTCTGGCTGGCTCATGGTTTGAGAGGATCTGAAACAGTATGGGGGGAAAGGGGTTGGGAGATAGTTGTAATTTAGGAGTGCTTAAAAGTAGCGGTTCTCCACATGGTCGCCTCTGGTACATAAACAAGGCAGGCTAGGGCCCAAGCTCAGTGCCCAAGGGCTCCCTACTGTAGGGTCCATCCTGCTGCACCCCAGGATAAGAAGCAACCAGGCTGTCAGCCCAAGCGGCAAGCCCCTCCCAGCCACCTTAGACTGGGGGTTGGTGTACTGGGCAACAAGATTGCAAGAGCTGTGGGAATCCAGGAGACTTGAGATGCCTGTGTGAGGTCAGAGGACAGCCTTGGGGGTCAGTGGGTCAGTTCTCCACTTCCACTGTGTTTCAGAGTCTCCTGATGTGCAGGCCAGCCTACCTGGGCCAAGAGCTTCCTGGGGCTGTTCCCTTTGCCTGTCCTCTTCCCACGGCAGAACAAATGCACTCAGTGCAGCCTTTACATTGGTTCTGGGGACTTGAACTCAGGACCTCAAGCTTGTGTGTCCAGCACTTTATTTCCTAAACCTTCTTGAACGCCACCCCCCAGGCTGAGGTTTTATTTTATTGTATATTTTGTTTTTTCTAGGCAAGTCCTGTGTAGCCCTGGTTGTCCTGGACTTGCTTTAAAGACCAGGCTGTCCTGGAATTCAGGGATCTGCCTGCCAGACTGAGTTTTTGTTGTTGTTGTTGTTGTTGTTGGGGTTTTTTTGTTTGTTTTTGTTTTTTTTAGATTTATTATGTATACAGTGTTCTGCTTGCATGTGTGCCTGCAGGCCAGAAGAGGGCACCAGATCTCATTATAGATGGTTTTGAGTCACCATGAGGTTGCTGGGAATTGAACTCAGGACCTCTGGAAAAGAAATCAGTGCTTCCAACCTCTGAACAAGCAAAAAGGACTGAAAAGGTAAACTTTGCTCAAGGTAAGCAGTATTTAATGAAAAATACACACAAACACACAGAGAAACACACACACACACACAGAAGAAAATTTTGGTCTTTTTATGGCTTTTACTTTAGATTCGTTTATTTAATTTTGTGTGCGTTTTCCCTGGGTGTATATGTCTGTGCACAGCATGAATGCAGTACTGGCAGAAGCCAGAAGAGGGCGTCAGATTCCCTGGAACTGAGAGAGTTACAGGTGGTTGGGAGGGGTCATGTGGATGCTGGAGGCTGAAGCCAGGTCCTCTACAAGAGCATCCAGTGCTCTTGACCCCTGAGCTATTTCTCCAGCCCCAATTTTGGGTCTTTGTGGACATTTGTGTGTCTATAAATGCACGTTCCTGTGTGTAGTCTGAGCTCATATCCACAGAGCACATGTAGGGGTCAAAGACAATCTCTGGAGTCTGTCTTCACCTTCTGCCTTGTTGAGACAGGATCTACTGTTCACTTCTCTGTGCGCTGGACTAGCAGCTGGAGACCCTCCTGTCCCACTCCCATCTCTGTGTGGGAGTGCTGAGGTTACAGACTCACGCTCCCATCTCGGGCTTTGTGTGGGCTCTGGGGACCCCAACTCAGGACCTCTTGCTTACACCCAACGGTTCTACTCGGTAATCATCTCCCCCAGAACCTCCTCTAACAAAGGCAAGTATAGAACCTAGCCAATAGCTTCCCGTCAACTTTAACTCAACTGACTATTCCCAGAAAGCCTTTCAACAGGAGGGAGAGACGCCTCAGGCTAGAGACTCAGAGAACAATACCGTGGATGCCATTCCAGTGAAGAGTCTCTTTCTACAAAACACAACAAAGGAGGCCCTGCTCCTGTCCTAAGACTATGACTGATGCCACCAGTGGTTGGCACAGCCTGGTTAGGGATGTGGGGGTGCAGCCTGAGCCCCAAATGGAAAGCAGGAGATTGTTAGTGGGAAAACTGCCTGGCGTGGACTGATCGTGTGTGTGTGTGTGTGTGTGTGTGTGTGTGTGTGTGTGTAAGCCCACATGTTTTTGGGCATGTGGAGGCCAGAAGTCAACGTGGGCATCTTCCTTTATCACTCTTGACATTTTTTTTTGTTTGTTTGTCTTGTTTTGTTTTTCCAGACAGAGTTCTTCTCTGTGTAGCCCTGGCTATAGAAATCACTCTATAGACCAGGCTGGCCTTGAACTCACAGAAATCCTCCTGCCTCTGCCTCCTAAATGCTGGTGTTAAAGGCATGCACCACCACCATCCTGCCTCAACATTGTTTTTGAAGACAGGATCTCTTCCTAAACCTGGAACTCATTAATGAGACTAGGTGGGGTGACCCCCCCCCCAACCCTGCCCCCGGGATCTTCCTGCCCTGTCTCCCAGCTCCTAGCTTCTTATGTGGGTACTAGCGATGCCAGCTCAGGTCAAGCACTGTGCCCACTGTGTGATTTCTTGTAGCCAGAAACACAGCTGGGTGAGGGGCCACACATAACCCCAAACACCGGGATGGCTGATGTAAGTGGAGGAGAGTTCAAAGCCCGGCTGGCCGCCAGGGAGACCCCGCCCCGAATGTCCACAGAGCCTCTCTGCAGTTTTCATCTAAGTGATATCTGGCTTGGTTTAGCCCCCCTGACAGCACACCATGAACCTTGGTAGGGCTCCCTGTGCCAGCAACTCATTGGAGGGTACACAGAAAAGACTAACGGAGGGTACACAGCGAGCCACGGAAGGCAGGCACCTGGCTGTTGGCAAGTTATGGACTCAATACTACCATAGTGGTAGCCAGTCCCCAGTCTCCTGCCTAGGAGGTCAGGGCTGGGGGACTTTCCACACTGTGTAGACAACACCTCACTAGCCGGAGGACGCTGTGCAGCTGGAAGAAGAAGTCTTTTTTTTCTATGTTCTAGGCCATTGCACTCCAGCAGCCAGAAAGAAAGAGCAAAACAACATTTAAATACAGTGAAAAAGAAGGAAAAGCCAGGCGGTGGTGGCGCACGCCTTTAATCCCAGCACTCGGGAGGCAGAGGCAGGTAGATCTCTATGAGTTCGAGGCTAGCCTGGTCTACAAGAGCTAGTTCCAGGACAGGAACAAAAAAGCTACAGAGAAACCCAGTCTCGAAAAAAAAAAAAAAAAAAAAAAAAAGAAGGAAAAGAAGAGGGGAAAATAATGATTACAATGATGCTATGCAGAAAGGGACAGGTGTCACCTGTTAGACGTTGACAGGAACCAGGTGTGGTAGCACTCACCTGGAGTCCCAGCACTTGGGAGGCAGCCACTCTCAGGACAGCCAGAGCTACACTGAGAAACCCTGTCTCAGAGATTAGAAACACAAAAGACCTCTCTAAAGCGCGTCGTCCTTTCAGCGCCTTTATTAACGCCTGTGATAGCCACAGAGAAAGACCTGCTCAGACGCGCTCTGGTCATCAAACTTCATGCCCAGCACGGAGAGCGACTGTAGGGACCTGGGGACACAGTGGGGGAGCTGGTGGTTAGCAGGAGGGAGGGCCAGATTCTTGTGGGTGTCTCGGCTCAGCTCTGCTGACCTCGTGACCTGCCTGTGTGTGACAAGAAGTTCAGCAGTGTCCAAGGCCTTCACTCACTGGATGCCAGTATCAACACCTACATTCAGCCATGATAAACAAGATGTCTTCTGGGAGGGCCGACCTCCACATTTGACAACAACCTGTAAGAGCCGGATAAGCAATGCAGAGGGGAGCGTGAAAACAGGTCACGAGGGCTCAGAACCCAGCCAGGTCCCTGAGGAACTGTCCTTACAATGACAGCCATGTGATGTTAGCACACAGAAGGCAAGAAGAGACGCTTGTACATACACAGCACACGCCAAGGCCTTGTGGCTGTGGATTTTAGACTGAACTGTGGTCACATTTGCCTTTTAATGACATTAAAACATACAAACCATGTGCCCCCCCCAACACACATACAAATACTTATTTTTTAAGTGACCAGGCATGGTGGTGTGTGCCTTTAATCCTAGCTCTCAAGAGGCAGAGGCAGGCAGATCTTTGTGAGCTGAGGCTAGCCTGGTCTTCATAGTGAGTTCCATGCCAGACAGAGCTAGTGAATCCCAGTCTTAGAGAAAAAAAAAAAAAAAAAAAAAAAAAATATATATATATATATATATATAAATAAATAAAAGCAGAGATCAGTAGAGAAAGGCATCCTCCATTGACTTGCAGAGAAAGTGAAGAAACGGTTTCAGAGTCTACTGGAAAGAGTTCAGGACTGGTAGTGCATACTCGAGACACCAGCACTTGGGAGGCTGAGGCAGGAAGATCAAGAGTTCAAGGCCAGCCTTGGCAACGCGGGGAGACCCTACCTCAAAAATAATAAATAAAGCCGGGCGAGGTGGCACACGCCTTTAATCCCAGCACTCGGGAGGCAGAGGCAGGTGGATCTCTGTGAGTTCGAGGCCGGCCTGGTCTACAAGAGCTAGTTCCCGGACAGCTAGGACTGTTACACAGAGAAACCCTGTCTCGAAAAACCAAAAAATAAAAATATATAAATAAATAAAGCACTCTACCGGGCTTCATCAGTTGCATCATAGAGGCGGGCAAGTTGGGGAAAAACCGTGGGGCAAATGTCGGGGTTAGCGGTCGGGGGCCGGGTGGCCACACCCACTGGGGGAGCGGCAAGTTCAAGATGTATAGATTTGGTTGACTAGGTCAAGGCCAAAGCCCTTTGGGGAGATGCTGGGCCTCAATGACCTTTCTGAGCTTAGCTGGTGGACAGCCTACCCAAGGGGAAGGATCCTGCTTGCTCCAACTCTTGGTCCCCTCTCAAGTGGCTGTATTGAATCCTGACACTGTCTCCAAACCTTCAGAGAGCTTCTGAAGCAGGTCTGACAGCTGTCATCCAAGCAGATCTTCCAAAGGCCCTGTGCTCCACACAGTCCTTGGAGCAACCTGGTTGTTGTATCTGTAAAGGGAAATCTTTAGTGGCACTAAGAGCAGCACATGTCCAAGGAGCCAGTGACCCCGTAATTTCAACACTGTGGTTTTCGTCTTACAGCCATGGGGACTTCCATAGAAGTTCCAGTGTTATTACCAAGAAACACTATGAAGGAAAAAAGAAAAGGGTCAAGAAAACAGGCAGAAACCAGTGTCTGCTGGTTTCCAGGAGTTCCCGTGGTGTTTCTTGGTAAAACCATGGGTGGCAGGCCTAGGCGCTTAGCCGCTGTGTGTCCCGAGAAGCCCCTTGTTCATCTGAGCACCAGCTTGGTTGGTTCCTCAGTTCAACCATGGAGGTGACTCTATCTGCCGGAGGGTGAATGCTCGTCCAGTTGCTGCCCAAACAGATGTTCTCGGACAAGTGGTTTAGAGCCACATCACAAGGTCTTACACTCTCCGGAGATGGCAAATATCAAAGTCAGTCTAGGAGCCACTGGCAAAGGGTGGACAGAGCTGTAGCCATGACCATCTTCATCGTCAAAGCCAAGTCCAGCATCCTCCAGTCTCTAACCTGTTTCCTTCTTCAGACCATGCTCTCTGACCTTGTCCTCCATACCTGGTGTTTAAAAGGAGCCTCGCAACGCACAGGGCCTATCTGGAGAGGCCAGGCTGCTTTTCCCACTGAAACGCCTTAATTGAGGTCTTTAGTCATGCATCCAAATCACAAGCCCAGAGTGGAGAACTCAGAGACAGACAGGCACCTCCGGCCAGCTAGCCTGGGGTACACAGGAGCAATGAGACCCTGTCTCAAATCAGGTGGACAGCAAGGATTGACACCCGTGGCTGGATATCCAATGAACCTCCACCTCCACACTATTGCGTGCTCATACCTACAATCACATGCGCACACACATGCATGTACACACACACAAAGGGTATCCAATCAGACTCCACTTCCATACTGAAGCACAATTAATAAAAACTCAGAGAGAGAAATTGGGGTTCAACCTGAAGATCCGAAAAGCAAAGCAGTCAGTTACTGACTCTTACCTCAATCTCAGTCTGCAATGGCGATCCTGCCTCCAGGAATCTCAGAATGAGACTGTGTGTGAGAGCTGTCTCCTCACACTTTATAATCCTCTCTAGGGCTGGGATTAAAGACACGCACCACTGTGATTAAAGGCATGCACCGCCCGGTTTCTATGGCAACTAGTATGGCTACTGGGATTAAAGGTGTGTGTTACCACTGCCTGGTCTGTAAGGCTGACCAGTGGGGCTGTTCTACTCTCCGATCTTCTGGCTAACTTTATTTATTAAAATAAAAATGAGGGGGCTGGAGAGATGGCTCAGTGGTTAAGAGCATTGCCTGCTCTTCCAGAGGTCCTGAGTTCAATTCCCAGCAACCACATGGTGGCCCACAACCATCTGTAAAGAGGTCTGGTGCCCTCTTCTGGCCTGCAGACATACACACAGACAGAATATTGTATACATAATAAATAAATAAATATTAAAAAAAATAAAAATAAAAATGAAATACCACTACACCACACTATGGCATGCCCATTTCTATAATCACGCACACACACACACAAAGGCACAAATATAAAAAAAGACACCAAACTTATGTGATCATGGCAATGTTTTAATCCTGTATGAATATCAATGTGTTGTTACTATTGGGTTGCATGGCAAACAGAATCTAAACTTAGAGGCTGCCCTGGTTAGTTTGAAAACTAACAATTTTTTTTTTAAAAGTCACCTTGACACAACCAAGAGTCACCTGGAAAAATGGAACCTCAAATTTAGGAATCACCTTCATCACATTGATCTCTGGTCATATCTGTGAGAGATTGTCATGACCATGATTGATGTGGGAAGGTCCAGCCCACTGTGAGCAGCACCATCCCTAAGCAGGTGGGTCTGGGCTGTGCAACACACTTAGCTGAGGGGCTGGCAAGATGACTCAGCTGTTAAGAGCACTTGCTGCTCTTGCAGAGGAAACAGGTTTGGCTCACAGCACACACATGGCAACTTAGCAACCATCTGTAACTCCAGTTCCAAGGGATCTGATGGGCACCAGACACACATACAATGAATACACATGCATGAAGGCAAAATAGTCAGACATATAATAAAATAATAAAATAGTTCGGTTCTTTTAGAGGTCGAGCACGTGCCAGTGAGCAAGCTAGTAAGCAGCGTTCCTCCATGGCTTGTGCTCTGGGTTCCTGCTTGAGTTTCTGCCCTGACTGTCCTCAATGATGGTCTGCGACCTGTAAGTGTAAGACGAAATAAACCCTGTCATCCCTGAGTTACTTTTGGTCACGGTGTTTATCAGAGCAACAGAAAGCAAACTAATATGGAGGCTTAAAAACTACAGTTTAGAGCCAGCAGAGGTGGCACACGCCTTTAGTCCCAGCACTCGGGAGGCAGAGGCAGGCGGATCTCTGTGAGTTAGAAGCCAGCCTGGTCTACAGAGCAAGTTCTAGGACAGGCTCCAAAGACTGAGAAACCCTGTCTCAAAAAACAAAACAAAAAGAAAGAAAGAAGAAAGAAAAGAAAGAAAGAAAGAAGAAAGAAAGAAAGAAAGAAAGAAAGAAAGAAAGAAAGAAAGAAAGAAAGAAAGAAAGAAGAAAGAAAGAAGAAAGAAAGGTCACATCTTAGCAGAGGATGTCACTGGTCTATAGTCCCAGCACTCAGAAAGCTGAGATAAGAGAGTCCAGTCTGTCTAAGAGTTCTAGACCGACCTGTGTAAGACAAATCCATCTCTAACAGTTTCCATCTCTACAAAGAAAAACAGTTCATTGGTCCCACGTACAGTTCTGGGCTCAGCTGAGGGACTCTCAGGTTTGGGGACTCTGGAGCTTGTCTCAAGCATATGATCAACAGAGTTGACATCATCATGTCCTGGACTGGCAGCCCACGGTGGAGTGACTGAGAACCTTCACACGGAAGCTCAGGGACTGGGGGACTGGAGTTCAGAGCTTACCCAACATCATAACCTCTAAGATCAGAATAAAGCCAAGGTCAAGGCTAGCCCAGATTGAAATTGGTGAAACCAACTTTGCATGTCCAGGGGGATGGAGCGCTCACAAGGAAGAGTAGGAAGTGCTGTCCCCTCTGAGTTAGGCTGCCCTGTGCTTTCAGGGTGCCTCTTTCTTCCATAAGGGGTATGTCTCTGAGGAAGTTCAACCCTGAGTCAATGCTTGTCCCCTCCTTTAGCTTCTAGAGAAGCTCTCCCAGTTAAAACCCCTCCCACTTCCTGTGCTGGCAGCTCGAGCCCTTGTGTGGACGCTACAGGTCTGCCACCTGGCCTTAGCTTGAGCGACAGTCATGTGACCTCGGCCACGCCTAGGCCAAGTCACACACTCACTCTGAATTTTAAATCTCAGAGGGCAAAACAAAGTTCTGAAAAAAGCAGCTTGCACTGAACACAGTGGGTGACTCTTGCCAGCTGTTGTACCCAGCAACATGCCTGACCAGGCTGGGCCGGCTGCCTAGCACTCTCAACCTTAGAGACAGAAAAGGGATGGGTGAAGCTTCCTGTGCATCACGAGGTTTGTGGATGCATCTTTGACTCCCCTCTCCCTGTCCTTCCATGCTCCCCTAGATTCTACTATCACCCACAGTCTATGTGACTAGGATGTGACTCAGAAGGTAGAGGGCCTTCTGCCTAGCATGCTCACATCCTCTTGAGTGTTATGCCCAAATCCACCAAGTCCCCCAAAAGCCAACAAGGAGACCAATACCCATATGTAAAAGCAAAGAGCCTTTTTTTAATGCAAGTTTGCAAACTCCGTCTCCCCGCATGTCCAACGTATTGGAATAAATGGAGAGCCCCGAGCTCAGTTAGAGTTGGGTTTTATAGTAGTAAAGGTGAGGGTGAGGGGTTTCTGAGGTTCAGAACCCCTGATTGGCTGACATTTGCCTAGGGGTGTCCTGGTGAGTGTGTGCTGGCAGGTGATCCTATCTACAGCGGTTGGAATGTTAGGCATTTCCTTTGGACGGTCTGTTTTTGAGTGGTGCTCAGGTAATCTCAGCCTGTGGTTCCTCCTGCAGCCAGGTAAACTACTGAGACTCTGGCCTCTTATTAAGTTTATCCACGGCTGATAATGGTTGGAAGTAAAGGACTTCCTTTGGGTGATCTGTTCATCATAGCTGGCTCCTACATTTCCCCCGTCACAAGCACCGATGGCAGGACCCAATCTTGGGTCCTGCTTGCCTCTGGTTTTGAGGAGGTATAGAAGGACTTAAATTAATAAATCTATCAATTAACAACTCTGGACCTAGTATATTAACAGGCACTATAGGTAGTTATCTTGTTCCCCATGCCAGGGAGTTCCCCCTTGTCTCAGCCTTTCAACCTATTTTGGGCAGGGGGCATAGGGCATGGAATGATGTGTTCCTTTCCACAACCACTTCAAGCTGACTTTGGGGCATTGTTATCCAGGCCCACGTAGGTTGAAAGGCTAGCCAAAGGTGGTGGAGGGGGGCATTTAGGCAATGGGACACTCATCAGACGTGGTTGAAGGGACAGGGAGCATTCATGTTCATATCAGCTGGACTGGTCCACATCAGCTTTCAGGAAGTTTAGGGCTTGCCACCATTCAGAGCAGCTTGTAGTCAGCAACTGATGCTTAGATGTGTCTGCCTATTGAGATAAGTTTAAACTGGGAACAGAAATTAAAATTTAGAAAAAGAGCAGATAACAGGTGTCTGTAAACAGAAAGAATAGACTCATACCTTTGAGTCCTAGCAAAGATTACAGATTTTGATTAGAAGCATGTATATTTTTCTGCTATCCAGAGAACCATGTATGTATGGTTTGGACAGAGATGTCTTTGGCTCAATGAGAAACACCTTTAAGTTTGTATTATGGCAACCATAATAGATCTAAAATCTTGAGCTTATGACCCACACAGTAAGCAGTCATTGCTCTATTAGCTTATTAGAACTATACCATAGAGGGGGGAAGAAATCAGAAACATTTATTTACATCTTAAGTTATTTTTTTAGACCCTCAAGCTTATGAACTTTTATATCCCCAGACCTTAAAACAGTTTTTTAATGATTTAACAAGCTGACTGTAGCTTTGTGGAAGGATCTGGATACTTTTTGTTGCTAAACTGACATTATAACTGCCTTAGCCATCAATACTATCAGAGATCCTAGAAGGATAAATAAAGTATATCTGATTACAGACCAAATAGTTTCCAAATCTATTAAAAAATGACAGGGACCAGAGTCCATACACAGTTAGTCATACCCAGGTCTCCATAGCATTGGAGGCAGAAATATCCAGAACAGCAGTCTTACTGTCTAAGCCTTTAATCCCACCTTGAGGAAGATAGAAGAAGGAGGGTCAGAAGTTCAAGACCATCTTCAGCAATGTTGGGAATTTGAGGCCAGCCTAGAGTACACAAAACTGTGTTGTTGTTGTTGTTGTGGTGGTGGTGGTGGTTGTGGTTGTTGTTGTTTTAAAGACTGGAGAAATGACTCAGTGGTTAAGATGATATAGTGTTCTTTTCTTTTAATTCTTATTTTATGTACATTGGTGTTTTGCCTGCATGTATGTCTGTATGAGGGTGTCAGATCTTGGAGTTACAGACAGTTGTTAGCTGCCATGTGGGTGCTGGGAAATGAACTCTGTGCTCTGAAAGAACCGCCAATACTCTTAACCACTGAGTCATCTCTCCAGTCCACTGTATACTATTCTTATAGAGGACCAGGTTCAATTCCCAGCAACCATATCAGGCAACTTACAACTGCCTGTAACTGGAGTTTCAAGGGATCTGGTACTTTTCTGGTCTCTATGGGCATGGACACATAAATAATAATTCATGTATATATGTATACACACACACATATATATATTTAAATTTGGCTGGAGAGATGGCTCAACACTTAATGCTTGGTGTGAGAAGTCCTTCTGTATATGTGTTGCTTTTATTGGTTAATGAACAAAGAAGCTGCTTGGGCCTATGACAGCGCAGAATAGAGCAAGGTGGGAATTCCAAGCAGAGATAGTGGAGGAAAGAAGGTGGAGTCAGAGAGACGCCATGTAGTCACCCAAGGAGACATATGCCCCACCCTGGAACCTTACTGGTAAACCACGAGCCTTGTGGTAAAATATAAAATAATAGGAATGGGTTAATTTAAGATGTAAAAGTTAGTTAATAAGAAGCCTGAGCTAATAGGCCAAGCAGTGTTTATATTAACTAATATAGTTTCTGTGTGATTTAATTGAGTCCAGGTGGCCAAGAAACAAATGAGCAATCTCTGCCTAAAAATGCTTTTGCAGAGGACATGAATTTGTTTCCAAAATTTACACCAGGCAGCCAACAACTGATCATAACTCCAGTTCCCAGGAATCTGGTGTCCTCTTCTGGACTCCACTAGCTCCCGCATGAACATGGTACACATACATACACTCAGACACACACACATGCAAAGCAAATAATTCTTTTTTTAAAAAAAAAGTCTTCATATACTAATAGTGAAGTATCTGAAATCAAAAATCAAGAAAGAATCCCCCTTGCAATTGCTCTAGAACACAACAGCAGCCACACCAAGATAGCAAGAGATCAGTCTAACCATGTGTTTGGGTTCGCTCTCTGCTGGTGTGGTACAACACCGACCTGAGCACCAGGTGAAGATTATTTATATTGTTAGATTAGTAAACAAAACTCAGGAGTCGGATACTGGGGTAAAACCTGATAGATCCAGAGAGGGATGGAGGAACAATCAGCTGACCCTGCTTTTCCACACTACAGATTGAAAGGCCCATGAATCTTTCTAAGCCCTTCCCTATCCCTTCCTGTGTCTCTCTATCCTGATCTGGGTCCAGCAAAAACTCTATGGTTAATTCTGGCCAGCTGAATGTTGGCTCCACCCTCTGATTTAAGGTTTGACTTTATTGCCAGTCTCAGGAGTGTCAGAGTGTGATCAAAATATCCTACATTTCCCCCCTTTTGTCTAAATAAAAAGGAAAGGTTTTAACTGCTGAGCCATCTCTACAACCCCTCAAATCTAATCTTTACCAATCTTGATGGTATTCATAGCTTCTCTTCTCCTGTGGAAACAAAAGCAAAACCTCTTTCCCAACATAACACATACCCTCGTTTTCATTCTAAGGTCAACACATCTTTAAAGTATACAGAGAATCAATTCAGCAGTTTTTTCTACTATCCATATCTCTCCACAAATGTCATTCCTTTCTCATTAGTATTTTAGAAATTCAAAATTAATAAAGCATTGTGTAATCTATCTCAGAGGGGGTTTATTACCCCTTTCTGTTGATGTGGGATGTTCTTCTGTATATGTGTTGATTTGTTGGTTGATGAATAAAACTGTTTTGGCCAATGGCTTAGCAGAGCGAAGCCAGGTGGGAAATCCAAACAGAGAGATATAGAGAGAGAGTAAGAGGAGTCAGGGAGATGCCACGTAGCTGCTGAAGGAGAAGGACATGTCAGAACTTTGGGAAGCTCACCAATTGGCCACAGTCTCATGGCAATACACAGATTGATAGAAATGGGTTGATTCAAGACGCAAATGCTAGCAAAGAATACAACTAAGCTGTTGGTCAAATAGTATTGTAATTAATATAGTTTCTGTGTGATTATTTGGGTCTGGGTGGCTGGGAAATGAGTGAGCAGTCTCTGCCTATATTCTGTTTATTAAGACTATCTTGGGACTGGAGAGATAGCCCAGTGGTTAAGAGCACTGACTGTTCTTCGAGAGGTCCTGAGTTCAATTCCCAGCAACTTCATGGTGGCTCACAACCATCTGTTATGAGATCTGGTGCCCTCTTCTCTCCTACAGGCAGACATTCAGGCAAAACACTGTATACATAATAAATAAATTTTTGAAAAAAGAAAAAAAGAAAACCTTTTAAAGTATGATTACATTTTTCTTTAATGACTTGTCCTGCATGATTGTGTAGTATACTGTAATATGTTTTATGCTGTGATATGCAAAAAAACTATTTCATTTACCTAGAGACATGTGCTGGAGCACAGTCAGTCTTAATTTGTGCAGGTATCCCCATGATGGCCATAACTTCTAATAAATGTATAATTACAGAGCATCCTTTTCAGAATTCAAAACAATTGCCCATTGAGATCCTGAATATGTACCTATGTATGGTGCACATACTTTAGTTTTCCAAATTCTGCAAAATGAAACAGGCCCATTTGTTAAATTTTGTTTCTTTGAGTACCCTTGGGGTTACTTCCTGCAGGTAGTGGAGTTTGGTTATACAATGAACAAGTAAGACATTTCCTTATAATTTCCTTGGCGTGTTGCCAAGTAATGGAAAAAACCTTTCTTCAAACCTTTGCTATTAACATGGTGTTTCTTGTGAAATGCTGAGGCTTCTAGTACATTTCCTATCAATAGCTGATCAATTTCATTATTAACTTGTGTTAGAAGACCTGGTAGGCCCATATGGGATCTGATATGTATTATATACAAGGGATGAAGTCTATTTCTTGTAAATGAATAAATAATAGTTAATTATTAATCATCTGGAATAAGTACAGTGGTTTCAATATGTAAAACAACTCTTTCTGCATATTGAGAGTCAATTACTATATTAAAAGGTTCTGGAAAATCTAATAATGCCATGAGAATAGTATATAATTCTGACTTTTGAATGGAATTATAAGGGCTTTGAGCCACTTTACTTAAATTTCCTGATTTATAATCTGCCTTTCTGATTTATTTACATCAGTATAGAATATAGGGGGCTCCAGAAACTGGTTTTCCTCATACAATGTGAATAAGAATCCAATTAGTTCTTTTTAAAAACTAAAATCTCTTGCTTTGGGGATATTTGCTGTGAATCTCTCTCAAGAAATTACCACCAGGTGGTGGTGGCACACACTTTTAATCCCAGTACTTGGGAAGCAGGGGCAGGTAGATAGATCTCTGTGACTTCAAGGACAGCCTGATCTACACAGCTAGTTCCAAGACCCTAGTGTTGTTATACAGAGAAACCCTGTCTTGAAAAACCAAAAAAAAAAAAAAAAAAAAAAAAAAAGGAGAAAAAGAAAAAAAGAAAAGAAAAGAAAAGAGCTGGGCGGTGGTGGTGCCTGCCTTTAATCCCAGCACTCAGAAGGCAGAGGCAGGCAGATCTTTGTGAGTTCGAGGCCAGCCTGGTCTACAAGAGCTAATTTCAGAACAGGCTCCAAAGCTACAGAGAAACACTGTCTCAAAAAACAAAAACAAAAAACAAAAAAGAAAGGAAAAGCCCCAAAAAAAGAAAAAAAGAAATTATCATAAACTCTTTGCCAATATTCATTTTTGTCCATAATGGGGCAATTTCAGCATTAATAAAAAGTACCACAATTTCTGTTGGGTCTATTCCTGTTAATTGAAGTCTCACTTTTCATTTCAGAATCAATTCAAAAACCTTTTCTGCATAGGTTATTAATATTTTATTCTGTTTATCCATTCTAAGATATCATCTTGTCTCTGTATGAGAATTCCAGTGGGAGAGTGCATAGAAGGTAGTATGACTAGGGTACCATGAAACTCTGAATCCAAGAGATCCACATATGCACCCTGTGATTTCTCGTCTACCAAAGTCAATTCTCTTTCAGCCTTAACTGATGATTTTCTCGGACTATTTAAGTCCTTACCACCTTGTAAGGTTCAAAATAAATTACTTAGTTCTTGAGTTGTTAATCCAGTTGTGGACCATAACTAGTAATATCTTCCAGCAATTTTTGAAAATCATTAAGAGCTTGTAATTGATCTGTGTAAATTTGTATTTTCTGTGGTTGAATTTTTTGTAAACTTATCCAATATCCTAAGTAATTAATAGAATCTCCTCTTCATATTTTTTCAGGAACAATTTGTTATCCCCAACATGGCAAAATTCTCTTCATCAAATATTTTTTTCCTAAGGTCTCTGTGTCTGAATCAACTAGTAAGATGTCATCCATATAATGATATATTATAGATTGAGAAAACTGAATTATTTTTATTGAACATTTTACAAAATATTGATACAAGGTGGGGCTGTTTAACATCCCTTGTAAAAGAAATTTCTATTGATACCTTTTAACAGGCTGGGAAGTTGGGCAGTGGTGGTACACACCTTTAATCCCAGAAATTGGGAGACAGAGGCAAGCAGATCTCTGTGAGTTTGAGGTTAGTGTGGTCTACAGAGCAAGTTCCAAGACAGGCTTCAAAGCTACAAAGAAACCCTGTCTTGGAAAATATAATAAAATAAAATAAAATAAAAGAACCAGGCTGGGAATTATAGGTAAACACTGTGAAGACAAATTTATCTCTATCCTGTTCTTTTTATGTAATGAAGAAGGCAAGGGAATTCCAGATTGCAAAGAGCCCTTTGGCTGGATTACCTTATTAACAGCTCTCAAATATGTAACCATTTTCCATTTTCCAGATTTCATTTTAATGACAGAGGAGAATTTCCAGGACTGGTTAATTCTTCGATGTGTTGAGCATTTAGCTGCTCCTGTACCAGCTGTTCTAATGTCTGTAATTTTCTGATGTTAAAGACCATTGTTCCAGGGCTGGAGAGTACTGTGAAAGCACTGGGGAATTCTGGTCCCCTGTTGGCTGATCCAGCAGCAGACGCCAGCCTCCCTGTGTCTCTACCACAAGCTGCAATGAAGCCCATTTGCTGTGCCCAGCTGTGTCCCCTGTGACATTCCAGGTGCTGCTACCAAGGCTCAGGAAAGATCAGATTTCACGGGAACAGGCCAAAGAACAAATCAACTTTGAATATATTCTAAGATCATGGTGTGTGTGTGTGTGTGTGTGTGTGTGTGTGTGTGTGTGTGTGTTTGACACAGAGTCTCTTCTACCTCAGGGTGGCCTTGAACTCACTGTAGCAGGACAACCAGGAACTTCTGATCCTCCTGCGTTCACCTCCCTGGTGCTGGGGTTACAGATGATTACAGATGTGCACCATCACTTTCGTTTCGTACAGAGTTGGAGATGGAACCGTGGCCTTCATGCATGCTAGGCAAGCACTCCACTGACTGCACCGCAACCTTGGCCCCAGATACTTCTAAGTTCCTAGACAGTACCGCAAAGACGCCATGTTAGAGGTAGCCACACGGCCCCACCCCACCACCCCCAAGAACCACAGGACTCATCAGGGCATGAGAATTAGGCAAACGGGCAAGAGCAGCTTAGTGCTATCAGCCATCCTCTGTGGCCCCTTGGAAGCCGCATATCCCTCTGTGCCTCATCCTCAAAGGAGGAGCACATTCACTTCTCAGGGAGGATGTGAACTTGAGTGGCAATGACATAGTCTCACTGTATCCAAATGTGTTTCAACTCGTCGAGGTGTACCCATGAGATAGTAGTCGGTACCCAATATTCTCTGTCGAAACCTCTGCTTTCCCTCTGGGCAGAAGTAAAAATAGTAGGATTCGAGGTGGCAGAAGCAGGCATGGAGGGTACGGCCAGCTGGTACACAGCCCTTCTGCACTCACTGATTCCTCCATGATCTCAGGAGGAGAGATTCAATATCGGCCTGTGCCTTACAAACCCAGAGCCTGGAGTTCGTGAATGTGCCCCAAGCAACCTTGAAGGAATGAGCTTCCATCCATCTCCCTCAGATCCTGCAACCTGCCAGCTTCTCCACATTCAAACCTTGAGAGAGCTCTGATGGCTTAGTGAGTTAGAGAGGAGTCATTCCTGCCCTTCTAGAGGACCTGAGTTCAGTTCCCAGCACCCACATTGGCTGACTTACATCCACCTGAAACTCCAGCTCCAGGAGATCGATGCCCTCTTCTGGCTTCTGTGGGCATACAAACACACACACACGGCACACAGACCACACATATTCTTTATATTAAATGCTCAGTTCGTAGAAACTGTTCAAACTGTGTATTTATTAACATATGTGTGATGTTTTTCTACCATTGTGTGTGCACATGTGTGTATACTTTTCCATTTATGCTCTTAAATTCAAGAAAAAATTTCCAGAGACTGGAATGAAGGCTGAGTGGTTAAGAATACTGACTGCTCTCCCAGAGGATATGGGTTCAATTCTCAGCACCCACATGGCAACTCATAGCTATCTGTAACTCCAGATCCATGGATCTGATACCCTCACACAGACATACATGCAGTCAAAACACCAATGCACAAAGAATATATATATATATATATATATATATATATATATATATATATATATTGTTTTTCAAGACAGGGTTTCTCTGTAGCTTTGGAGCCTGTCCTGGAAATCGCTCTGTAGACCAGGCTGGCCTCAGACTCAACAGAGATCTGCCTGTCTCTGCCTCCTGAGTACTGGAATTAAAGGCATATGCCACCCCCGCCTGGCAATAACTTATTTAAAAGAGAGAGAAAAAAAATAATTTCCAGGACTGGGAATATTCCTCACTGCCTGCCTCTCAGCCTGATGACCAAGTTCAGGTTCCTAGAACTCACATGAAGGCCAAAGTTGGCAGCCATGCCCCTAGAATCCCAGTTTTCCTACAAGAAAGAGGGAAGCAAACACAGGGCAATCTGGCACTTGTGAGCCAGCTCACCTGGCTGATGCAAAGGCATAGAGTCTCTGTCTCAAAGACGAGGATAGGCAGGGACTGACACTGGAAGGCTGTCCTCTGACCATCCCCATTCACACACATGAACACACACACACGTGAACACACACATGTGAACACACACATACACACACTGATACATCACACACTTACACAGGCAGAAAGAGTTCAAGTTTGAAGCCATCCTGTGCTGTCTTGGATGCCCAGGCCTGTCTTAGCTACAGGTCCAGACCCTGTGTCAAGGGAGAAAAGAAAACCATTTGTACATGATCACCATATTCTTAATTTTTTTCATTGACAAGAACTTGAGTTTCAGATTTGGTTCAAAGCTTTTGTTTAGGCTGTCTGTGGGTCCCCCATCTCCAGCGCAACTGGACTGTGGGAGTGGGGGGTGGGGGAGTAGAGGGACGGTGTACACTCTCTCCTCCCTTATTTGAAGCCACAGGAGAGGGTGGAGGCTGACATTCAGCTTACTGACTTCTCCATGGGGCCTGCAGGGAGGTGGCTGGTCCCACTGACCTTTGAATTTAGCCTGGGGAGCTCCAAAGACCCTTAACTTCCTCTTGCTACTCGGTAAAGGACCTAGCCCAAAAGCAGGCCTAGTGGAATCCAGGATAAGAATCTCAAACCTTGTTTAGGTCCAGGACTATCTAGATGGTGCTACTATAGCGGTGCCAGGAGTGTCTGGGTTCTGAGTTCAAAAGAAGACACATCCATTTGGCTGGGAAAGGTTGAAGCCTTCTGTCTTCTGCTGAGGTCCTTGGAGCTGCATCTTCTGAAAGAGGATTGGATGGAAGTACCCTATCTGAGACCCCAGGACAGGTGGTGGGAGACACTGAGGAAAGGAGGGGACATCATGATAGCCTCTCATTGGTCAACTGAATCAGTCCTTCTAGGGATTATGGGAGACTGCCTTGGTCAACTGTCTGCCTTTGAAGCAGGTTGGTGAGCTGGTGAACACCCCTTCCACATCATCAGAATTGAATGCTATAGGGTGCTCCTGAAGACCGAGACCTGCTCTCCTGACAGGGCCCTGGGTGGAGGATCAGAGTCCACTCAGGGGTCTGAGTAAGTGCCCAGCCACAGAGTGTCAGGGAGATTGTCGGGGGCAGAAGAGCTGTGGAGGGTTTGCTGCTGGGCGTAATGGTTTAAGTAAAATGCTGAAGGTCCCCAAGTGGCGGCAGTGAGCAGAGGGCCATGAGACCACACCACAGGTCCCAGAGGGGTGGCAGGCAGTGGGCAGTGGGTCCCAAGACCACGGTAGGCCACGAAGGCAGCAAGTCCCTGGCAGGGAGCCATGTGGTGAGTGAGAGACCAAGACGAATAGGCACAACATGAAGAGTGAAGTTGGATATTTATTTAGTGGGTTATGGAAGGGAAGGGGAGAAGGGGGAAGAGCAGGCTTCTGTCTCTCCCTTTTCCCCACTTCTCCCCTTCCCCCCTCTGTTTCTCTCTCTCTCTTCTCTCTCTCTCTCTCTCTCTCTCTCTCTCTCTCTCTCTCTCTCTCTCTCTCTGCCTCTCTCTTTGCTCTTCCCCCTTCTCCTCTTCACCCTTGTGGCCTTCTGCCTGGGACTGACTGCCTTCATGGCCTGCCGTGGTCTTGGAACCTACTGCCCACTGCAGCCCCACGGGGATCCGCAGCATTTTACTTAGACCATTACACCTGGCCCTGCAGGGAAGCTAAGCCCCAGGTTGTGGGAGCTATTGTCAACCAAATGTAGCCAAAAGTAAGCCTCTGTCATTATTTTCCTAAAGGCCAGGTCTCATGTAGTTTAGGTTGGCCTCTAACTCAATATGTAGCCAAGGATCACCCTGAGTTTCTGATGCTCTTGATTCTCCCTCCCGAGGGCTTGGTTTACAGGCATGCCCCACCAGACCTGACTCACATGGTGCTGGGGGCTGGATTCAGTGCCTTCCCACATGCTGGATGAGAGCTCTGCCAACCAAGCCACATCCTCAGGCCCTGAAAGCATTCCTGAGAAGGGCAGAGGGAGGCTGGCAGTGAATCATCCACGACCCAGAGCAAGAACGGACAAGTGACAAGCAAAGCTAGGGACACACGTCCACAGTTCTCAGAAATGCCTGTGGGGCGAGAACTTGCATTTTAGCTGTGTCCAAAGATGGGGATTGGACCACACAGCGTGGCTGGCGAGGAGCGAGGGAACCAACCTCTGATGACTGACAGAGCAAGTGCTGGAGAAGGGCAGATGATCCAGCAAAGGGAGAAATTACAGGGCTAGAGGAGGAAATGGAGGGCCAGGAAAATGGTGAACAAGGTGATGGGGGGTGGCATATGCCTGTCATCTCGGCATGTGGGAATCTGAGGCAGGAGGATTGCCTCAAATTCAAGGCTATATAGTTCAATATAATGCTCATCAAACTCTCAGCATGGGCTGTCAGCAGTGGAGAGCACCCAGGTGCTTCTTGTGACCACATTTCAAGCTGTTGCCACAAGACATGTGTCACAAACCGGTGGTGGTGTCACACCTTTAATCCCAGTACTTAGGAGGCAGAGGCAGATGGATCTCTGTGAGTTTGAGGCCAGCCCGGTCTACAGAGTCTCTATGTAGTCAAAAGCTACATAGAGAAATCCTGTCTCGAAAAACAAAACAAAACAAAAGGTATGTGTCACACAACAATCAGAAAGAAATTTCGAAAACAATGCTGGGTGGTGGCGCATGCCTTTAATCCCAGCCTTTGAGAGGCAGAGGACGGCAGACAGATCTCTGTGGAGTTCAAGGCCAGCCTGGTCTACAGAGTGAGTTCCAGGACAGACTCAAAAGCTACATAGAGAAATCCTGTCTCAAAAACAAAAACAAACAAAAAACAAAACAAAACAAGAAAGGAAGGAAGGAAGAAGAAGAAAGAGAGAGAGAGAGAGAGAGAGAGAGAGAGAGAGAGAGAGAGAGAGAGAGAGAGAGAAAGAAAGAAAGAAAGAAAGAAAGAAAGAAAGAAAGAAAGAAAGAAAGTGCCCGGCCTTTCCTGCTTGTCTGTCTCGTTTTCTCAAGATGTCCCAGGTTAGAGAGGGATGGGGCTGAGGAGGCAGGGGAAGGAGGATTCAACAGGGCTTGAGAGCTGGGATGGAGCTGACCTCATTTCCCTCTACTCGTTCTCTTCAAGAACCATCTTGTCCTGGATGACACGGGGTGTGGGGGCAGGAGACTGGCTGTGTTCAGGGACTCATTAAACTGGATTTAGATGATTCATTTCTGATATTCATTCAGCAAGCACTCAGGAGATGCCTCCTCTCACCCGGATCCTGTCTGAAGCCTGAGATCTGTGCCCACAGAGTCGATGCCTTCCAACAAGGCTGTCCCACTCCCAAGAGAAGGGCCATGGGAACAACCGAGGTTCCCATGAAGGTGGGAGTTCTGTTTTTAGGCCTCTGTAGCCACATCTCCAGAAATGAAGAAGTCGGGAGTGATGAGGGAGATTTTGACTTAGAAGGGCGTGGGGACAGGGTGACTTGGGTTCTTTCCAAATGAGTGTTCTCAACTTCCAGAGCTGGGGGTGCTGGGGGGAAGGTGGAATACCTGGAGGGAGGTAGAAATCAAAGACAAAAGTCATGGGAGACTGGGGCTGGACCTCAGCCGGCCAAGTGTTTGAGCACCACATAAACCAGGTGTGGTGTACACGTCTGTAATCCCAAGGACTCAGGTAGTAGAGGAAGGAGACTCAGGTGTTCAAGGCCATCCTTGGCTACTTGGGACCCTCTCTCAAAAAGAAGAGAGAGAGAGAGAGAGAGAGAGAGAGAGAGAGAGAGAGAGAGAGGAAAAGAAAAGAAAAAAAAGAAAAGGTCACTATCATGTTGCCAGCCACAAGAAACCAAAGAGCCAACCTGACGCTGCTGCAGACAATGGGAAGGGGGTGTGGTCTCTGTCAACAGGACAAACCTAGTGGTTTTGGTCTCTGCTGTTGTCAAGCCTGCAGGTGCTTCCTCTCCTCTCTCTTTCATGGCAGCTGGTGACACCCCATCCCTCCAGCATGTCTCTTTTCTAAGACGGGCAACGTTCCCAAGAAAGCCCTCAGCAGACTGTGCCTCCTGCCCCCACCCCAGCATTGCCCAACACATCCAGGCCCTGATGCCAAAAAGCCCTGGAACGGGGCCGCCTCCCTTCTTCAGCATGCTGGGAGAGAAGGGGGAAGGGAGGTGAGGATGTAGGCAGTCCATAGAAGGGAGGAGGTAGCCTGTTCCAAGCCCAGCTGCTCCCTGAATACCAGCTTCTCCTTTAGTCTCTAATTCCATGGCTCGGGACTTTAAGACCCAGCTGCAGTTAGGTTCTTTCCAACGCTGCTCAGAACCTAGGGGGAGGTTTGACTGTTTTTATTGGTTGCTTGACAAGTGCTACACACCATTGTTCTTAAGGCCCCTCTTTTCCTTGTCTCCCATATCTTTACCATCTTCCCAGGGTGCTGCTCCCACCCCGGTACCATATGGAGCAGGACACCTAGCTGTGGGAGTGGGACCTAGCCCTTTTTCTTGAACAGCCACCACCCAATGGAGTGAAAGACTACCATGGGTTTAGTAACTGACTAGGGTCCCAGTTGACAGAGCCTCAACTGTTTCTTTGGTTTACGTATGTTTTCTTGACATGTGCACTGTATATGTGTGTGTGATACCCATGGAGGCCAGAAGAGGGCATCAGATCCCCTGGAACTGGAATTAAATACAGCTGTGAGCCACCATGGTGGGGTGCGGAATGGAACCCAGGTTCTTGGCAAGAGCAGCCAGTGTTCTTGACCGCAGAACCAGCTCTCTGGCTGCAGCAGAATTCACTGTAACAACGAGGAGACGTCTGGAAGCAATGGACCAGAGGATCTAGGCACAGGGCTGCATGTGGGTCCTCTGGACATCTCTCTTACATAACCAGCTGTGCATGCTCAGGGTGAGAGCAGGGCAGGTCCTTCTATCTTGTTCTCGTCCATCTTTCCACTTAGCTCTTGTCTGCACAGTTCAAACTCGTGCCCAGTATTTTACATTCTCAGCAGTAGAATGGACAGAAGGTAAAGAGAAGATCCTGAGCCAGGCGCTGATAGCACACGCCTTTAATCACAGCACTCGGGAGGCGAAGGCAGAGGGATCTCTGTGAGTTTGAGGCCATCCTGGTCTACAGCGTGAGTTCCAGGACAGCTAGGTCAGGTCAGGGCTGCACAGTGAGACCCTGTATCAAAAACAAACAAACAAAAGATCACGTGTTCCCCGCACCACGCCCACCCACCTTTAAGGTCAGTTTTTAAAAGTGGGTCACACGTGAAGTCCACTCATAGCCTTTGTACCAAAGTAGCATATTTAACTTCAAAGGGTGCTGAGAATTTAGTCCTAGCTGGATGGGCTAATGTCTAGTTTTAAACCCATTTGTATGAAAAAAGAGAATTAATATTGGATCCAATTAGGATCTGACACAATGGCTCAGTGCTACCAACACAATTCTCAGGAGCTGTCAGGGTAACAGATGGGACACACAAAGTAGAAAAGGAGCCCCCACAATAAATTGTCCACAGTTTTATCCGCAGGGCCACAAGCCCCTTCTAGGTGTTAAGTGTTTCCTGCCGCCCTCCTGCTGGCCTCGCATTCCCAAAGTCAGCTGCTGCTCATGGTAGCCAGCCTCTGTCCCCTGAAAAGGCTACTCTGAGCAAACACCCCCCACACACACTCCCACGCCCCACTTCCTCTCGCCCCTGATGCTGCCCACTAAGAGTCTGGCTTTCTGGTCTACCCCAGGCCATGAGCGGCAGGGACAGCCAAAGCCCTTGGCTCAAAGTTCCACCCTTCGGCGCTTCCCCACAGTCAGGGAGAGGCCATCTGGATAGCTGAAAATACCTTTCCCAGGTCCGGGTCCCTCCACATCCCAAATGGGAGTCTTCTCTGTGGCCTCTCCCCATTCTAAGGAACCTCACCTTCTAGTCAGTGGGAATCCCAGACAGGGGCCATTTTCATCTCCAGATGCAGAATGTGAGTCTGGGCATGGTAACACCCTCCTGTGAGCCCAGCACCAAAGAGACTAAAACAGAAAGGTTCTACAAGAGTTCAAGGTCAGCCTGAGCTAAGGGGGAGACCCTGTCTCTCTGAGCAGATGACCCAGCGTGAGAGCTGAGTTTGAGCCGCAGAACTCGGAGGACGAGGGAGAGATCCAGGCTGAGTAACCGCAGTGCAGAGTCAGGCCGATTCCTGGGCCAGCCAGCCCTGACACCTTGGTGAGCTCCAGGTCAGTGAGAAGCCCTGACTCAAAAACAAGATTGACAGCATCTGAGGAAGGACACCCAAAGCTTCCTCTGGTTTCCACACACACATGTGCACACACTTGCACACACACACACACACACACACACACACACACACACACAGAGGAGCAAAGGCCCAGCCTGGCCAAAGATCTGCTCTGCTTATGCATGCAATCCCCTCACCGCTATGCAACCGAAGACAAATCACAGGCCTCAATTTCCTCCCACCAGGTCATTGCGGAGAGCCGAAGAGATGCTCACTTAGCACCAGAGCCAGTGGGAGGTTCCTACCCAGTGCATATAGACATCCGTTTAACAACCCCTATTACTGGCTTGATGGGCAAAGACTTGCTGCCAAGATTGACCCAAGTTCAATTCCCAGGACCCACCCACACGGCAAAGGAGAGAAGTGACTCCTGCAGTCGCCCTGTTTTAGGACAGGCCGCCATTGGTCTCTCCCAGAAGAACAGGGCAAGACTATACATCATCTTCAAAGAGACTGCTCTGACTCTGTTCTAGTTTGGATTTAAATAAAATGTCCCCTAGAGCCTCGTGTGTCAGGACACTTGGTGCCCGGCTGGTGGCATTATTTGGGTGTTGTGGGGCCTTTGGGAGGTCTGGCTGGTGAACATCAGGTCTCTTGGGGTGATCACTGGGTTATAGCCTGACCCTGTTTCGGGTCCTGCCAGGATGTGAGAAGCTGCATCCCCAAATTCCCACTGCCCAGGATGAAACGGCTCCAGGACGCCTCTCCCACGGTTTGGGCAGTATTGTTTTCTCCCTTGGAGTCATGTGCACCAAACAAACAAATAAACAAACAAACAAACAAATAAATATTATAAATATAAGAATTGAAAACAAGTAAACCAACAACAGCAAAACTCCCCTTGTCCCTTCAATTGCTTCTGCCGGGTCACTAAGACGTGTCTTTCAAGAGCCGGATCCTTCACATCACCCCTCGAAGACCACCTATTTAAAGAGGGCTGGGGATGTAGCTCAGTGGTACAGCTCTTGTCTGATACACACAAGGCCCTGGGTTCAATTCTCCAACACTGCAAAGACAAATAAGAAGTAAAAAGTGATTTACAATTTCAAGATTAATGAAAGTACAACCACCAAGGCTGGGCTGGGGGCGGGGCCGAGCGGTTGTAGGAGTCGCAGACACCAAGCCAGCCCTACTTGGGGCGGCCGAATGAAGCCCCAGAGATGTAAGTTACAGCATGCATTAGGAAGCTTCTAGAGCTAGCTGGTACCTGCACTGTTGACACCACTAGAACCGAATGTACGAAGACCTTACTGCACACCTGGGAGAGCCGAGCACTTGATGCTCGGTTCATTTAACTAATGCCTCTCGGCCTTACGTAAGACAGAAAATTGAAGGTCAGAGAGATGAGGAAGTAGTTTGCCCGAGGCCTCCAGGTTCCAGGTTCCAGGATCCATACTCAGAACAGCAGCGCAACAACTGCCCCATCCCATCAGGGAGGATGGAGAAGTGCCCTGGCCTCTAGCAACCCTCCCAGACTCCACCTTTGCTGAAAGCAGGAGGCCAAACCTCATTTCCATCTCTGGGTTCCACTTCCCTCCTCCAGCCACGCCCCCATGCCTCTCTGCAGCCTTTCTCAGCACACACGTGACTCCCCCTCCCCTCCCCCCCCCCCCCCGTTCCCCTAAATGCCTCCTCCTCCGTCTTTTCTTACGAGACGGCCAGTTTGGGATTATATTTGTGTGTTTATTTATAATGGCTTGGACTCAAGTCTGAAATGTTTTCCGGGGGCGGAGCTTCGGGTGGGGCCACCTCTCTTCCTGAAATGGTACAGAACTCAAATGAACAGAACTTCAGCACCCGACGTTCAAGTCCTGTCCAACTGTGGGCAAGCTCTCTGTGCTGCAGTTCAAATAGGATTCAAATAGTATAGACTTTCACAGTGTTTTTGAGACAGGGTCTCATGTAGCTCAGACTGGACTTGAACCCTCTATATGGCCAAGGATGACCTTGTGCCTCTGGACCTTCAGCCTCCACCCACTAGTGCTAGGGTTACAGGCGTGTGCCACCACGCCTAGTCTTTCAAGTAGTAGATGTCACCATGATTGGCATTCTCGGGGCCACTTGTGCTATTTTTAGAGCTCATGAGAATTTCTGGGGAGATTGTACAACATCCTGCAGGAGGGCACGGACTCTGAGGTTAGAGGTCCGCACTCAAAGCCTGCTTTAGCCTTGCTGGCTGCATGGCCTTGGTTAAGTCATTGACCCCTGTGAGCCTGGGTTCTTTCATCTGCCAAGTTCTCCTCTGGACAGAGATTGGCTTAGAGATGACATATGTCCCTCCCTCCATGCGACTTAGGAGACGACATGCCAGGATGTGTGCTGTGAGAGAGGAAAGCTGACCCAGGACCAAAGCCAGCACAGGGCAAGCAGAGAATCAGAATGACATTGAGCCCCTAGATCACACTGTGCCTGAAGCAAGAGGCTTTTTGACTTCCCATTTTCGTGAGCCAAAAACTTCCCATTTTGCAAAAGCTACTTTCAGTTGGGTTTTCTCATAGGAAATTATCTAGGCCAACATTAAGAGGTTAAGAAACTTGGTCCAGGCACACGGGCTGTGAGACGCAGACGCTGGGCTCGGAAACTCTGACGTGACAGCCACACGCTCTCTGATCCAGGCCAACTGTTGGCGCTGGGATGTGCATTGATTGTTCCTCTTTACTCCCTCTGAGCAGCAACTGTCTACACCTGAGAAAATCAAACAAGGGACTTTGGAGCTTAACTGAAGCCCAGACTGGAGCCTGTGCCTTCCGCTGCCAGTGCTCTGAACTCCCCAACTGGTACTTCATCTCAGAACCTGGGAGGATGGAGCAACCCAGGTGCCCAACTCGGCTAGGAAATCCAGTCTTAATGCTCAAAGAGGCGGGACCACGCCCTTCCTGCCTGTGGGCTCCTAGCACTCAGTAGTTGTGCTGGACCATCGAAGGGATTCAGTCTGTCAGAGGCAAAGAAGCCCTTGTCATCCTGATATCTAGAACCTTCCAAGGACGGGTGGGGGTTTGGGCAGAATGACTTGCAGACTTCCAGCTCAAGGAAGATGGTGTTGGGCAACACAACTCAGCTCCACATAGTCACAAAGTTTACAGTTAGTGGCCAAGGGATGATGATAAAACCACATCAAGTCATAGCACGTAGTAGGGGGTGGGGATGGGGCTGTCAGGGGAGGAGTAGGGACCTCCCAGATGGAGCAACATTAAAATCTTAGCTTCACTGTTACTTTGGATCCTACCCTCTAAGCTACTGATAGGCCAATGCCACTACTGTCCAGGTCACTTGCTGGCCTCGCTCAGTCAGGGGTCAGCAATAGCCCCATGTTTCAAAAACAGCTCTCCTCCTCAACCACACATCCTGGGATGATTAAAAAGTTGACTGGTCACTGACTTGAAGTGTTGATTTCTTCCCTTAGAAAAGAAAGAGAAAGTCGTGAACCTGAGGGAGAACATTGGAGCACTTCACAGGCCTGCCTGACTAGAAAGGGCTTTAGCCATGGTGACACAGGCTGCCTTGTTTACTTTCTAATTAGCCACCATTAGGTTGGCAGGGCCGACTTTGTCCACAGGGCTTCGGGGAAAGTTGACACTTAGAGTCATTGAAGTCTCTCTTTCCAGCAAACATCAGGTGCTTGGGACGTGGAAAAGGAGAGGTTCCGTCCTGCTGGGAGATGAGTTGGCAAAAGCGCAGCAGAGGGGGCATTAACTGCAGGCCGGAGACCTGCTTGGGAAGTGATACTCAGCTTGAGACCTGAAGGGAGAGAAGACACACAGAGGGTCCTGGTAGGGACTGGATGGCACAAAGGTCCTGCGGTGGAAACCAGCCAGGCGTACTGGGGAGGGACCCAGAGTAGAGGGAAGCTGGCGCTGGAGAGAGAGGGTGGGGAGGCAGATGGGGCAGGTCACCATGGTCACCTGGGCATGAGAGCTAGGGCTAGGGATGATCGCTACTTTTTTTTGTTTTTAATTTTCATTTGTTTTTGTTGGTGGTGGTGGTTTTGTATTTGTTTTTTTGGTTCTTTTTTTTGAGCCAGGGTTTCTCTGTATAACAGCCCTGGCTGTCCTAGAACTCACTTTGTAGACCAAGCTGGCCTTGAACTCATAGAGATCTGCCTGCCTCTGCCTCCCAAGTGCTGGAATTAAAAGCATATGCCACCATCGCTGGCTATTTTTTTTTAAATACACACATTCGTTTAAGTGTGTGTGTGTGCGCGTGCGCGTGTGTATGTGTGAGCGTGTGCACGCGCGCCGAAGGAGCACTGGATCCTCCAGAGCTTACAGACAGTTGAGAGTCACTGTGTGGCGACTGGGAACTGGATAGGGTCCTCTGTTAGAGTAATAAGTGCTCCTAACCACAGGGTCATTTCTCCAGCTCTGAACCAGGCTTTTTTTTTAAGCAAAATAAGAAAGCCTCGTGGTGTTTTCATCAGGAAGGCATGGCCATATCCGGTGCTGGTGTATGGACAGTGGACCTATGACACCCCGAGACTCAGTCTCTCCTCCAGAGTTAGGACTTCTGATGGGATTTCATCGTCTGCCACTTCAGTGGGTTAAGTGGGTCCCCGAAAAAGTCACATCACCAGTGTGACCTTATTTGGGAAAATATTTTGCATGTAATTGACTTGGGAGCCTTGGGAGGAGATGTGGATCACTGGACCGGCCACATCAATCTGGGACACAATGACAAGTGTTCCTACAGAACAAAACAGGAAGGTTTGTCAGACAGGAGGAGCAGGAGACGATGTGGAAATAAGACAAGGGTATGGGGATACTGCCAAGGAAAGACAGCTTGCTGGAGACAGAAGAAGCAGAGAAGGGGTCTCGGGCATCAGGAGTACCGCCATGCCAGTCAACTCTGGGGCCTTGTGAACAGTGAATGACTGGACCTGGTGGCACAGGCCTCTCATCCCAGCTTTGCAGGAGGCTGAGGCAGGAGGATCAAAGGTTCAAGGTCTGCTGAAGCACTTTAGTGAAACTGTGTCAAATACAATGTAAAAAGAGACGGAAGGTATGTGGCTCAGGATTAGAGCGACTGCCTAGCAGTGGGGGCCCCGGGCTTCACCCTGAGCATTGCAAAAAAGAAAGGGATGGGGGGCTCCAAGTCACTGGGTGACATCCAGCAGGCCTGAGCAGCACTTGGGTTCAGGATGGGCACGTGATACGTTCATCCACTGAGCTCTGTACACATGGATGAAAGAGTCACCTTTACCCCACTGAGCTACTCCTCAAATGTGTGCCATGGGACAGGAGGCGCCCACCTGCTCAGAGTCTCAGAGCCGTCTACATAGGCAACGGCTTTATTAAGCAGCCTCCAAGGGTGGGGTCTCGAAGTTTTCGGCAGAATAGTCAACTTTAATTTTCTCTTCAGGGAGTACTCTGTTTCTAAGGATATAGCTTATCAGGCAGCTGTCTCCATCCAGCAAGGATTAATGGAATGGCGGGATGGCTCCCTGGGGATAGCTGCCTGCTGGCAAGCCTGACAAACTGAGTTTGATCCCTGGTTCTCACACATGGAAGAAGACTACTGCCCCTAGCAAGTTGTCCTTGGACCTCAAATTGCAGGTGTGCCATGAAAAAAGTAATTGTCTACTTACCCTTTTGCTACTATTTGAAATAGTGGCTGAGCCCCTGATGAACCCAACCACCTTTTATGAGGTAGATGCTCTTTTTTTAAATATATATTTTTTTTATTTTTAGGGTTTCTCTGGGTAGCCCTGGTTATCTTGAAACTTGCTCTGTAGACCAGGCTGGCCTCAAACTCATAGAGATCCAGCTGCCTCTGCTTCATGAGTGCTGGGATTAAACGTGTGCACCACCAGCTGCCCATCCCGAGGTAGGCATATCCCCCTTTCACAATGGAGAAAACCAAGATGCAGAGCTTACCAGGAACCCACCCCAGGCTACATCATGGAACCACAGAACCTGAGTCTGGCCCAGGGCAGCCTAGTTTCTAAACTAGAGATCCTCGGAAGGTCATGATGGAATCCAGCCTCCCTTCCTGTTTGCAAGACTGCTTTGCTCATGGCCTTTTAAAACAGGGTTTTCACTCTGTACCTGGAACTTACTATGTAGACCAGACTGGCCTCACATTTTGGGTGATCCTCCTGCCTTAGCTTCTCAAGTGCTAGGATTCCAGGCATGTTCTGCTAGCTGCTAGCTCAGCTCGGCAATGCTGCCTTGGATAAGAGACTTGTCTCTGTGCACGGCTCCGGTCAGCCCTAAGACGGGAAATCAAAATGCCTCTAGTTGTGGAGAATCAATGGAAACGGGGGCTTTGCACCCCAAGAGCAAGCTGGAGTTTACCACACCAGGAGCTAGCACTGGGCACAGGGCGCTTATCCCATGCAGTCTTCCTTTTTATCATTTGCTGAGCCCAGAGTGCAAGGTAACAACTCCAAATTCCAGCCAAGCTTCCCACAGGACGGCAGCTCACCATTCTTTTACCTCAAGGAGCCTAGGAATCAGATTCAACATTCAGTATTCACCCTGGGCAGTCTGAACACACCAGAGAATTTGTACCTAGATGAGTTCCTCAGGGAGATTTTGCTCTTTCTTTCTTTTTAATGTTTTTGGATTTATTTGTATGAATGTTTTGTTTGCATGTATCACATGTGCCCCGTGTCTTGGAGGTCAGAGAGGGCCTGAAATCGGAGGTACAGACAGTTGTGAACCACCATCACCCCAAGGAAGATTTCATTTTATTTATTTATTTATTTATTTATTTATTTATTTATTTATTTATTTATTTATTTATTTTTATTTGTTTTGAGACAGAGTCTCACTGTATAACTCTGGCTGTTCTGGAACTCATCATGTAGAACAGGCTGGCCTCAAACTTTGCCTCTATGTCGGGAATGCTGGGTTTAAAGGTAAGTACCACCACATCTGACTAGGATTTTCCTGAGAGGAAACTAGCACAGATCCCCTTCGCTCATTCTTCCTGGGTAGAAAGTTCATGAAATTCTCCTGTTTCACGAGAGCAAAGTGGACAGCCGGGTGTTGGCACATGCATGAAACCTGGGAGACTAAGGCCAGTGGATCGTGAGCTGGAGGCCAGCCTAGGCTACATAGGGAATTCCAGGCCAGCTCAGGCTACAGAGTGACTCACAGTCTAAAACAAACAAGAAGCTGGGATGTGGCTCAGTGAGCAGAGTGCGTCCTAGCACGCAAGGAGCTCTGATTTCATCCCCCTGCAACACATGCCTGTGATTCCAAGACGTGGGAGGTGAAGGCAAGAGGATCATCCTTGGCCTGACAGCAAGTTAGGAGGCCAAACTGGTATAGTGGGAGGATCATCTTTGGCCTGACACCAAGTTAGGAGGTCAACCTGGTATAGTGCAACCCTGAGTTAGAAATACGGAGGGGAGCCTGGAGTGGTGGCGAACGCCTGTAATTTCAACACTTGGGAGGCAGTAGTGGCAGGTGGACCTCCATGAGTTCGAGGCCAGCCTGTTCTACAGCGCGAGCTTCAGGGTAGCCTGGGCTACGCAGAGAAACCCTGGGGGGGGTGTAAAAACAGAAAGAACGGGACAGGAAATGCCGCTCCCCCTCCCCCCCAACACAACACCCCAACTACCACGCCTTCGCCACACCTTCGCCACGCCTTCGCCGCGTGACTCAACGGGCACGCTCGAGCCTCGAACTCGCGGTCCCGCCAATCCCGCCTCCGCCCACGCGCCTTGGGCGCGCCGCCAGGTGTCGCCTGGGCAACGGGCGCGCACCCGCCCGAGCGCGGAACCCGAGAAGCGGCTAGCGGCGCGCGCAGCCGGTCATCTCTTTCTAGCCCAGGCCTCTTCCACTCAGCTCCGCCCCGGCCCCGCCCCCGCGGAAGTGCCGGTGAGCCTTCTCGCTATTTGATTGGCCCTTCCGTAAAGAGGGCGGAGCTCACGGCGAGGCGGGGTGCGTACTTCCGGCTGCCGGCTTGACATGCAGAAGCCGCGGCTCGGGAGGCTGGGGCTGCGGTGGCGGCGGGCGGCGGGCCTTGGGGCGCGGAGCGACACGGCCTAGCGCGGCGGACGGCCGAGGGGACGTGGGCAGCCGGCCCGGCCCGCCATGGAGATGGAGAAGGAGTTCGAACAGATCGACAAGGCCGGGAACTGGGCGGCCATTTACCAGGTGCGGAGCTGGGGCCCCTAGGCCGCGCAGTCTCCTCGGCCCTCCGGGAGCAGGAGACCCCTGTCGCGCGACTCCGCCGTCTAGACCCCCCTCGGGGCTCGTACGCCCCCCCTCCCACAGCCGCCTGCTTCTTTCCGCGGACCGCGTCCTCTCCTGAGCCCCCACCCCCACCCCGACATGGCCCAGCCACCCTTTGTCCCCACTGGTCCACACCCCCGCTGCTTCCTTGTCTGGACCGGACCACCTCAGGCCCTCTTCCTTTGTCTCCCGGGGAGGGAGGTGAGCTCGGCAACACCCCACCCCACCCCCGCACATTTCCTTTGCTCTGGCCTCGGTGTGCGGTCGTGGAGGCCCCAGGATGACAGCCCCCTTACCCATTCCTGTCCATTCATTTGTTGGTCGTGAGTTGGGGAGTCTGTTCGACTCTAGGCACTGGAGATGGTGTGTGTTGAACGCTACCGTAGTCTTACCCTGCCCCAGAGAGGAGTAACAGACACTCAAATACAGATCATCGCAGCTGGTGACAAGTGTTGGGAAGAGAAAGACATTTAAGGTGGGGGTGGCTGAACCCAAAGAGTCTGCTGCCTTGGAGAGGGGGATTACGACAGGGCTGCTAGAGAAGGAGGCTTGCTCTTTGAACAGAAAGAACAGGGAGCGGCAAACCGTGAGATTAGACGACTAACCTAGGGGGACACAGATCCCATTCCTCCGGTTGCCAAACTCTTTCCTTCCAGGCAGGGAAATGTAGATGGCCTCGTTCCTTGATGAGTGTCTTTTATCCTTCGGTCGTGGGCTGAGATGGCCCTGTTTTCTGAGATCCGGTCTGCTTGAGGGTGTCTGGTGGTACATAAATAAAATATTATGAAAGTAGATTCTCTCTCTCTCTCTCTCTCTCTCTCTCTCTCTCTCTCTCTCTCTCTCTCTCTCTCTGTGGCTATGAAACAGCGAATTGAAAACACAAAGATGTCTTTACGAGCAACTAAGTCCTCTAAAGAAAATAAGTCTTCCGATTAAATGTCAGTGCGGGGGTTGTGAGGATTAACCAAAACCACACTCGCCCAGCATCTTAAATAAGCATGTGCAAAATAGATCCTGCTCCTTGTGTAAAGGGAGCAGGCAGTTTATTCTGCTTTCAGCTTATGGGTTCAAAGGCAGCGGGTGAGACCCATCAGCTGGAGAATTGAAATCTATTTTGAGCTTCACTTGGAAAAGTAAAAAGCCTCAAGCTGCTGTGTGGTGTGCTGGACTGACAAAAGCTTTTTTTGGGTGGCCTTGATTTCCAGATTCCTTGACAGGGTTCTTTTTACTTGGGCTGTGATGTGGGTCAGGCTTCTTTGGGGCTGATATTTATAGCTAGTGTAATCTGTGTAAGTAGAACAATCAATAGCAGCGTTTGTGTTCCAGGTCTAGTCTCTGAGACAGTTGGATGGATTCCACTAAGGAGTCAGATCTGTGGGCAGATTTTCCACATCAGATTGAGTGCAAGGATAAACCAGGGTGACATGGCGTGGAAATTGTCGTGTCAGTCATTCTGAAGTGTGGATGGTGTTCACTAAACCAACTGGCCCAAGTGGAGACAGTTGGATCTTAAATACTGAAATAGACTGATCTGAGCACATTTGTGCACTCTTAGGTCGGAGTGGCCTGCCCGGACATCTCAGCCTTATTAAGGCTGTGTTAAGAATGCTGCTGGCTCGTAGTGGGCTGCCTTTGGAATCATTTCCCTCGTTCTCCAATTTCTCTACCACACTTAAGCCCCCACAAGTTAGTAAGAGGTCAGAGTCTCCACAGCTTGTTCCAAGTGTCCTCCACCCCCACCATAGGATTTCCTGGTGTGAATATTTGTGTTTTCTAAGATGGATATGGAGGTGTGTCCCTGTTTTACATTTTAAAAGTAGCTCTTTATCTTACAGGTGTACCTTTTTTGGTTGGCTGGTTGTTTTGCCCCCCCCCCCCCCCCCCCCGACAGCGTTTCTGTGTGTAACACTCTGGCTGCCCTGGAATTCAAAGAGATCCACCTGCCTCTGTCTCCTGAGTGCTGGGATTGATTAAAGGTGTGTTGTCACTTACCGGCCAACTTACCCAAGCCATTATTTTTTTGAGTTCAAAGAAATGTGTTGAAATGGTAGTGAAGAAATTGGTAGAAAATGGAAGGATTTTTTTTTTAAATATTTATTTATTTATTTATTATGTATACAATATTCTGTCTGTGTATATGCCTGCTGGCCAGAAGAGAGCACCAGACCCCATTACAGATGGTTATGAGCCACCATGTGGTGGCTGGGAATTGAACTCAGGACCTTTGGAAGAGCAGGCAATGCTCTTAACCTCTGAGCCATCTCTCCAGCCCCTGTTTTTTTTTTAATAAATGTTTGATAGTGTGTCAAAATAAGGGCAGCATTATCCAAAGTCCTACTTGAGCTTGTCACAATTAGAAAGGAGTGTGCAGCTTTGCTTACACTGTATAAGCACAGCAGCGAAATAAGTTCTCCTTATTCTAATTTCTTTTCTACGTAGACCAAAAAGATCTACAGACTCTGTAACAAATGGGCAGAGAACAAACAGTAAAGTGGACTTTTGAGTGCTGGGGACTCAAATGTGTGGCAGCCTAAGAAAAAAATATCTTCAGGCACCAAGTCTTGGGCGTTTCTCAACTTTACTGCTAGCTAACAAGTGGCTGAGGCTGTGGACTGTTTTAGGCCTGTAGAGTCAGGGTTGTTTGCATATGGAAATAGTCTGAAGAATTGCTTTCTACCGTTCACAATTTGCAAAAGGATTAATTTGCAAATGTTTTAGTGGGAAACTTGGCTTGATTGTACGGAAGGAGTGTGGACACTGCCCTCCTTCGGTGGTCAGGCTTTGATTCTGCCGCTTCCAGTGAATGATTTGTTTCAGATGAAGAGCATCTCTCTCCCCAGTAGCTCCTGACTTAAAGGCAAGACAACTCCTTTACAGGCAGTCATTGTATGGTGGGGCACTCTTCCCCCTGACACTTGTTATAGCTGCCTCCATGTGAAAATACAACCCACTGGGTTAAAGTCCTATTTTATCAGTAATGCCCTAAAATTCCTTACTGTTCTAGACGGCTGATGCTGTCATGCTCTAGGAGATGCCTTCCAATAATGTTTATTTAGACACCATTGACTTCAGAGGTGGGGGACGGTGTTTATAGTTTGTGTAGAAAAGAAAAACTTATACACCATGATTCATTTTGATGTATGTGTGTGGTGGGGGTATGTGACATGGAGATTGGGAAGTTCTTATATTTTTTGTTTGTTTTGTTTTAGGAGACAGGGTTTCTCTGTGTAACAGTCCTAGCTGTCCTGGAACTAGCTCTTGTAGACCAGGCTGGTCTCGAACTCACAGAGATCCGCCTGCCTCTGCCTCGCGAGTGCTGGGATTAAAGGCCTGCGCCACCACCATCCTGGCGAAGTTCTTAGACTTTGAGTGACCTCTGAGACCTAAATGTTCTTGCTTGGCCTGGTTTGTATGAACTAAATTTAGGTTTCTAATGGGCACTTTGAGGAGATGTGAGACCTTTGAAATTGTCTGGGCTGGTAGGAAATTAGCAGGGCGTTCCAGCAGAGCCAGGAGGGACAAACCCCTTGGTTGCCAACCTGACTGCGTTTACAGTAGCTGGGCGCTCTGGGGAGTGAGTGGGACCCATTCAGTGTCCGATCCAGCAGCTGGGTAATGGGAAAACAGGGAAGAGCAAATGGTTTTCAAGGACCAGATCCCTTTGCTAGGCTCCTGGCCTGCCTTGCTCCATTTGCATTTTAGTAGGAACTACGGGACCTGGTATTTTTGAGTAATGGAATGAAATGCTGGTATACTGAGTGCTGAGATGGAAATGATGAGAAGCTCCCTGTGGAGGCTTTTTGGATGATAATCTACTGAGATAATTGTCTTTTCTCTTTGTTTTCTCTTTTGGTGGTGCTGGAATGGTACCTTATGCACTCTAGGCAAGCATTGTACCCCTGAGCCACCTCTCTGGCACTTAGGGATTTTGTTTGATGTTTTATGAGATGCATATATTTTTTTTAATGTATATGGTGTTCTGTCTGTGTGTATGCCTACAGTCCAGAGGAGGGTGCCATGTCTCATTACAGATCATTGTGAGCCATCATGTGGGTGCTGGGAATTGAACTCAGGCCCTCTGGAAGAGCAGCCAGTGCTTTTAACCTCTGAGCCATTTCTCCAGCCCTATGAGATGCATCTTGCAGTGTGACCCAGCCTGGACTCTGATAGACATGAGCTGCCACACTCACCCCCCCCCAAACAGTTTTCCTTTTCTAGTCTCTTCTAGAACCCTTCCTTCCTTGTGTATTTTGCCTTCCCTTCTTTCATGCAGCACTGGTGCTCATCTCCAGCAGTAGCTAGTACTGGCAAGAAGACTGGGCATGTTCTAGAAACCTGGAGTCCTGTCTGAGTCATTGCTTCTGGATGACGTCTGCACCTACGGTGCCCTGAGTGGGTTTTGAGTAGGCCGGAGTGCTTGACTTGAGTAGCTCTGAGAGTCCCTCCCCTACCTTCCATTGCTTGGTCACCCTGTCACCCACCTTGGTGTTCTAAGTGCCCATAAGCCAGCCTACACTTACATGTCCTTCACACTGCAGAGATGACAAGCTGATTGCCTTTATTTTGTTGTGTGTACAGCCTGTGTGTGTGTGTGTGTGTGTGTGTGTGTGCATGTATGTGCACCTGGGCTTGTATCTGTGCTATAGTGTACATGTAGAGGTCAGAAGACAAGCTTGGGTGCTGGTTTTGCTCTTCCATCTTGTTTATAACAGGATGTCTGGCTTATGAGCTTCCGAGGATTCTGGTCTCCCATCTATCTCATGTAGCAGCACTGGGGTTATAGGCAGCTCCCTGTCTCAGCTAGGATTCTGGTCTCCCATCTCATGTAGTGGCCCTGGGGTTATAGGCAGCTCTCTATCCCAGCTTTCCATGGGTTCTGGGGATCCAGTCCTCATACCAGTATGACAAGTGCTTTGCCCACTGAGCCATCTTCCTAGCCCAAACTTATTGCTTCCTAATCTGGCCTATCAGGTTCTTCACCCATAGACTCTGCAGTTTATTGCTAATGTACTTTTTTTTTTTAAATTCCCGAGACAGAGTTTCTCTGTATAGCACCGACTCACCTGGAACTGGCTCTGTAGACCAGGCTGGCCTTAAGAGATCCTCCTGCTGCTTCCTCCCAAATGCTGAGATTAAAGGCATGCACCACCACCTCCTGGCTGACTTGTTTTATTAATAGCACTGAAGTTGGGTCTGGTGGTGCATGCCTTTAGCCTTTAATCTGGGAGACAGAGACAAGTAGATCTCTGTGAGTTCGAGACCAGCCTGGTCTACCTAGTGCATTTCAGGACAGTCAGTGCTACATGATGAGACCCTGTTCAAAAACACAAAACAAACAAAAAAAACAATAGCACTGAGCCTGTCACTTTCATGACACCCGTTAAGTCCACACTCAGTGCTGCGATTCACACTTCATTTTAATTCTGGGAAATAAGATATGGTTCTCTGTCAGACTCCAGTTAGTAAAGGCAAGTGTTGTTCAGCCCATCTCACTAGACTATCTCAGTGTCAATCAAGGGAAGAGTGTAACTTTTTCCTCATCTGATGTTCTCGTTGGCTGGCCGTGTGTTACAGTCTCAACTAGAGCCAGGTGGCTCCCATCTTTCTGCCTCGTTTCTTCACTCCCCCTTTCTCTCCCTCCCTCTAATAAAAAGAACCTGAACTAGCTGACCATTAAGTTCACCTTAAGTCATAAAAATTCTTATTGTTCTTAAATAACCCTTGTAAAACTGAAGACATCCACCAGCTCATACGGTTAGGCTCAGAAATTTATAGGCTTGCTAGTGTGGCTAGCAGCTTAAAAGAGTTGGTGGTTTTTTGGGTTTTTTTGTTTGTTTTGTTTTTGTTTTTTTCTTTCATTCTCAAGGGACATTCAAGGTTCTCACTGAGAGGGCTCCCTGGAGTGAGCAACATGGGAAAGTGAGTGTCCGGCCACAGTTAGGCATCCTTCTCGAGTCAGTGCTTGGGTGCTTTTCCTGTAAAAGACAGAGGAACTGACTCTTGAGAGTTCACGAAAGCGGGGTGCACGAGGGGCAGCTGCCCTTATGTTGTAATTTTAGAGAGAGCCCACATCTGCTCTCAGCTTCATTTGAATAAGTTGAGAGTTTACACATCTGCTGGCCTCCAGGAGAAAGTACCTAAGTCCCCACCACTGGACAGAACCATTCAATCTGGAGACACCCTGTGCCACAGTCTCCCTTCCTCAGCTCCACTTCAGACACCTCAGCGGCTTTTCTTCTCTTCCTTTAGAGACAGGGTCGTAGGCATCCCGGGCTAACTAAGTATCAAACTGACCTTGAACCCTTATCCCCGCCCCCTTTTCCATAGTGTGTGCTGCTGTGCTGGGTTTATGCAGTGTGTGTGTGGTGGGGTATGAATCACAGGTCCCCTAGGCATGCACTCTGCCAACTGGTCTTCCCTCCCCTCAGTCCCTAATTCTCTTTATTTTTGACACAGGTTTTCACTATGGAGCTCAAGTTGCCCCGAAACTCACAACTCTCCTGCCTCAGTCACTGAATTCCTGGGACTACAGGCATGTACCATCATGTCTGACACATCCCAAGCCTTTGCTGACAGTCCGTAGATTTTGAATGTCTGAAAACTGGCAACAAGGACTGCCATATCTCACAGGCTGCCTTTCCCCCTAATAGCCAGAGTCCAAGCCTGAGTCTAATACTCCTATGACTTTGGCACAGGTCACACTGTAGGTAGAACCATGCTTCCGTGTGTGAGTGGTGTCCAGCCTTGTATGTGATGGTCCAGTTTCAAATGCTCAGGAAACCATCCAGTCTGTGACTGGCGTTTCTTAGATGCCAATACTCACTAAGTAGTGAGTGCCTCAGCCCTTCACTGTGCACTCAGTCAGCATCAGCCTGTTGGCTGAGTGGTGGGTCTTGGTTTTCTCTGGGAAATATATCCAAGCCTATGCCACCTGGTAAAGGGACCTGGGGGGCCAAATGGTCTCGTGTCCCCAGGTCCTTCTCTTTCAGCCAGATCTGGATTTTTGTTTGTTTTTTGTTGCTGTTTTGGGGGTTGTTGTTTTTGTTCGTTTGATTGGTGGGTTGGTTTTTTTTATAGGGAAAAGTCTGGGCTGTGTCTGTGGCTTTTGTGGCTGATTGGCGGCCTAGAGGATGAGTGCAGCAAACTGGGCTCCCAGAGTACCATTCTGAAGGTGCATTGATCAGAGAGGGGCTCCTTGCCACATCTCTGTCTGGAAACAGTTTCTTGTGCCTTTTTTCTTTTTCAGTGTTATGGATACACCATTTCCTTTCCAAAGAGTGTTGTTTATTTACTTGTGTGTTCACCCATGTGTCAAGTCAGAGGACAGACTGAGGAAGTTGGTTCTCCCCTTCCACTTTTGGGTCCTGGGGATGGAACTTGGGTCACCAGCTTTGGCAGCAGGTGCCTTTACTTCTCAGGCCATCTCACTGCCCAGCACACCTCATCCCAAGGAGGAAGCTTACTTAAATAGTGACTGAATTCCAGCCACCAACTTGCTGTTCATTCTGAGCAGACTGGCCGCTCGAAAGACACGTGCCGTGGCAGAGTTGTCTACAGCAATGCACATGTCCGTGACGTCTCAGATGGAGTCCCTTCTGAGCACAGCCTTATTCAGTCGAATAAATAAGGAACTGACTGAGAGAGAGTGTGTCAGTAAACCACACACCCCAGCCGAGCATTGTTGTGTTGTGGGTTTGCCCCTTGTAACTTGTGTACTGTTCTCCTATCCCAGCAGAGTTTTTTGCTTCTAGAAGGATAAACACAAAGCAGGCCCTCTCTGAGTCAAACATGTGTGACTGAGTTCTAGAGAGAAGGGCCTGCGAGAGAACACCAGTGGTTGCTGTTGCTGCTGCTTTTTTTTTTTTTTTTTTTTTACAAGGTGTGTGCCTGTCTTCTTTCTCCATGTCTGGGTGCAGGTGAGCATATGTGTTGCAGGTTCCCACATAGGCCAGAAGAGGGCGTAGGATTCCTTGCAGCTGGAGTTACAGGTATACCATGCCATTGGTGCTGGGCACTGTACTACAGGAAGAGCGGCCTGTCTCTCCAGCTCCTGGTGTTACTGTGAGGAGGGCATTTTCTTGTGTAGTTATTACTTTGGGTGTTGCCATTGATTGTTCCTTGGTGCAGCTTGAGTGAGACCCCTGCTGTGATTGCTCTCCTGTGCCTAATAGCCTCCTGCCACCTTGTAGGTCGGTGAAGCCATGTGGCACTGAGGAGGAAGCTGTCAGTCACATGAGGCCACATCTCTGGGCAGCCCTAGTTACAGCAGGTGATTTAGCCTCAGCAGGTTCACAGTTCTCTTGAACTTGAGAATACACCATTTCTTGAAGCTGGGTTTCAGAGGGTTCTGTGTCCCAGTCATGTGGTATCCCAGCCTTTCTAGATTGCTGGTGTTACCAGCCTGTCCCCGACAAGATAGCAATGTCCATGGGTTGGTAAAAGGCAAGGAGATGGACCACTCCAGAGACAGTTTCAGGAACAGCATCCACTTTATTGTACGTGAGCAACCACTTACACCATGGAAGCCTATTGGCTGTGGTCTGATTTTAGCACATTACTTGGACTGGACAGTGAACACTTGTACACCAGGGTCTCTTTGCGGAAAAAGCACACTAGAGACGTGGAGAGCGCAGACTGGTCCACGGCTACTCATGCTGTTTTAGGATTGAGTGATCTGACTTCACGAGCATGATGTGCCAGGTAGGCTGGCTGCCAGGTGATGCCTGCACTAGCTACTGTGTCTTCTGTAGCACAAATAATACAAACCCAGAGGCAAATTGGGTTCAACCCGAAAACTAGAAAAGCAAAGCAGTCAGGCCACTGGAGAAGTCTTACCTCTACCAAGGCCGGCAGACCACAGACTAAACAAACAAAGCCTTTCCTCTCATTTCATTCCCTCTAGTGCTGGGATTAAAGGTGTGAGCCACCACCACCTGGAGTTGTTTCTGCATTGATCTTGTGTAGCCCGGGGTAGCCTTGAACTCACAGAGACCCATCTGCCTCTGTCTCCAAAATCATGGGATTAAAGGTGTGTGTCACCTTTGCCTAACCTCTAGTGGCTTTAGCTTTGCTTCTGGTCTTCAGGTAAGATTTCTTTATCAAAATACAAATAACATACCACTCCAGTCTTCCTGTGTTTCTCACGGGTAAATCCTAGAAGCATCAGCACCTGGGGCAGTATGTAGTCTGTTACAGTGCAGAGGACTGCCCACGTTTGCTCTACTCTCTGCTAGTGGGAATGCTTTGCCAGTTTGGCTGACACCGTTGAAGCTGGCTAGCAGCAGACAGCAGGCTCTATCTTCTTGCTTTATTCTTTGTGAACTTGAACCACCTCTCTTCATCCCAAATAAACATATCACAAAATTAAGCAATTATGGAACAGAGGGAATCACCATTCGAAGCCAAAGGTTGACAAGCAAGTGGCTTTCCATGAAGGGTTGCTCTTCAGCCAGTCCGTTTTTGCAACTTGCTCTACCCCTTGGTGGCAGCCACTATGGTCTTCTCAGTAAAGCTGTCGGAAGGTGTTGCTTTTGAAAGGTGGGAGTCCTGGCCTTAGTAGACAGGCCTACAGAGGTAAAGGAGCATGGCATTCCCCAGCTGCTGTTGCCATGCAATTGGAGATGGGTGTGGGCCATCTTCTACAACTTCCTGTCTTCAGTGTGACGGGGTGGTGGTTCTCTAACCACTGATGAACTGTGTGAAACGTGCTTTTTATTTTTCAGGGCAAACCGGGCTCTACTGGCTGCCCTTGGCTCACCTTCACGTCAGCGAATTGCCACCCTTGGCAGTCTCCATTCAGTGTCCAGGGCCAAGGCCGTCTGGGCAGAGGAGGGGCAGAGCCAAGCGTCCCTTCATCTTTCTTTTGCAAATGCCTTTACTGCTGGTGTTATAGATCATAAAGGAAGTGATGAGTATCCGTGGTCTGTGCTAACTTTAGTAGTCTCTTGTTCACGGCTCATTTTATGGCCTTCACCATTAAGGCTCACTTTCTAGAGAGACACATTTGAATGCAGGGCACTGCCTGTGTTCTGCCCTCGGCTCTGTTTCAGAAGCTGCCTTCTTGGTGCTCTGGGGCAGCTGCAAGTGGGATCCTGGGGAGATTATTTCCACACCGACTCCTTTGCTCAGCGACACCCTCCTGTCCCAGCAAGTAGCTCTGCTCTTTGTTTGAAGTATGCAGCTTTTGCCAAGGGGATCAAAGGCAGTGTGCCACTCAGAGACTCTGCAGACTGATTGAGAGGCCTTCCTCAGCCTCCTCCGCATTATAGGCATTGTTTGTCTTTGTTTCTGGTTACTCTTAGCAGGACTCTGCGTGCCAAAGCTTTAGTCCCAGGCTGTGAGGCTCTCCTTCACCATCCACGCAGGACAGGCACTCCCAAAGATAAGAGACAATGAGATCAGGTTCCCACACAGGCTGCTCTGGGTCTTTGAGGAGTTACCTGGTGTCCAATCTGTGGCATGCAGGCTGAGAACAACCACAGCCTGACAGCATAGCCTGCATCTTTTGCCCCCAACTGTAGTCATTTGAATTAGAAGAGGTCTGGCATTTCTGGAAGAATGGAGACTTTGTGTTCTTACCCTGGGTTTGGCATCACTGTGGCTACTTTGTGATCCTGCTCATCTCCAAGAGGGACATAAACTTTAAAATTTCACAATACCCCAGTTAGAACCATAAGAACTTTTGTTCATCCTTAGAAATAAGATGTCCTTTGAGGTTGTAAATCAGTATGTTTTATAAATTCCTAAATGTAATGAATGTGAGTGAAGTTGCCTTTGACGTTCTTGTGTCTGAAGCTGCAATTGTTGGGTTTTGTCATCAGACCCCAGCCTCATTCTGCCTTATTTGGCACAGCACCCACCGTCTGAGTTCTCTTTGAGCCCAGGTTCTGTGCAGTGCCTTCACCACAGGGTTTGTAATAAGGAGTGTTTGTGGAAGACCGTTGGGTCATAGAGCCTCAGTGTTCTTCACCAGCTCCCCAGTGACTGCAGTCCATCTTTCCAGTTACTGCTAGTGTGGCCACTGCCTGAGCTTCCATGTGCACAGCCTCCCTGGGTCATCAGGATGATTGATTGTAGAGCTGACTTTTGCCTGACTTTGTAACCTCCTACCTAGATGTCACTAATTGACTACCCACAGTCATTTGTCGGTCTGCACTATTTTTAGAAAAAGGAGCCTAGCCGGTTGGTGGTGGCGCAAACCTTTAATCCCAGCACTCTGGAGGCAGAGGCAGGTGGATCTCTGTGAGTTTGAAGCCAGCCTGGTCTACAAGAGCTAGTTCCAGGACAGGCTCCAAAAACTACAGAGAAACCCTGTCTGGAAAATTAAAAAGAAAAAGAAAAAGGAGCCTATTAGGGGTTATATTTTGATGTGGCTATGGGGGAAGCATGATATGCCTTAGAACCAGGGTCCTGGGGCTGGAGAGATGGCTCAGTGGTTAAGAGCATTACCTGCTCTTCCAAAGGTCCTGAGTTCAATTCCTGGCAACCACATGGTGGCTCACAACCGTCTGTAAAGAGGTCTGGTGCCCTCTTCTGGCCTGCAGACATGCACACAGACAGAATATTGTATACATAATAAATAAATATTAAAAAAAATTAAAAAAAAAGAACCAGGGTCCTGCTGTGTGAACTACCTTGGCCCTGGTCCTGGAGCCAAGGGTCACTGCTTCTTTGGTTGGACATGACTGCAGTCTTCACTTTGTCTCAGTCCCATGGGCTTACGTTGTCCCTGGTGCTGTGTGCTGCCAATCCTTGGGGCCTCGAGTCATGGCAGGTTGGGGTTCTTTAAGTACATTGTTAGTGCTGGGACTGGCACGGTGTTTGGTTTGGAACATGGTTGGTGTGGTGTCACTAACAAAATCAGAGTAGAGGGGTGAAGGTGGCCCCAGGGGAGATCCCCTGACTGCACAATACGGAGTAAGACCACCATCTGCAGTGGCTCCTTTCCTGCCAGCCTCCCTTCATCCTCAGGTCCCTGCTACTTTAAAGGAAATTGGAAGCCATCATCACTCTTTTTCCACCAAGACAACTGAGTGTGATTTTATTTTTGTCCTATGTTCAGCTGTTTCCAAGAACTTTCTCTGTGTGCATGTGGTGGTGTGTTTTATAGTCTCCTTGTGTAACCCAGAATGGCCTCACATCTCCTTATGCCTTGGCCTCCCCGGTGCTGGGATTGTAGTCCTGTGCTTGACTTCCAAGAATCATGTTTGGTGACCAGTGGGCAGTTAAATTCGATGGACCCTGTGGGAAGAGTAATATGTCCAAGTTTGTTTGTGCTGAGAAATGCTAGAAGCTTGTTTTAATGCCTGGCTCCATGGCTTGTTAGAGTGCTATGTGTCAAGTGTTTGAGTTTGTGCTTAATGATTTCTCCAGTCTGTCCCCCTCTGTCCAGGGGTGAAGTCAGCCTTGGAAGACTTGCATGGAGAGAGTAGTAAAAGCAACGACAGTCCCCTCAAGCAAATTAAGGGACAAGCTTTCTCTGGAACACCTGTAACTCATAGAGATGTGTGTGTGCAACAAGAAAAAACAAGCCATCGTTATTGGCAGTTCTTCACACTGTGAAACAGTTGGTTCTTTGTTCTGAGCTTTGTACCTTCCCTCACAAAGCAGAGTCCCCGAAGGACAAAACCAGTTCCGCACTGGAGCACTCTGCACCACTGGGCAGATGGCACAGTCTCAGTTCAGGGCCAGCCTCAGGACTCTGGTGTTCTCAGCCGTGCTCTTCTAGCTCTAAGCCCCTGACTGCCAGCTTAGCTCATTGTCAGGTGCCCCAGCCGCTGGGCCCCCATGCTCTGTGATAGGCAGTGCTGGGCAGGAAGCTCCCTGCCCTTAGGAGCTTGTAGTCCAGGTGACAGAGTCCCAGGTCACAGTGATAGGAACTCTGCTCCCATGAGAGCTAGGAATCCAAGTGGAGAACAACTCCTGTCTCTCCTTATGTGTTCACACACATTTTCCCTGCCTTCTTATCTGTCCCCTCTGTCGGGGTGACATAATAGGTGCCAGCATTTAAAGACAACACATTACTAGACGGGGCACCAGTGTCCGTTGTGATGAAGTAACATCTGCACAGAAAATAAAAGACTCCCAGGAAGAATCAGGGACTGAGGATTAGCTAGTCTAGTGTGCATAAAGCCCTGGGTTTGATCCCCATCTCTGCATGAACCAAGCGTGACGGCACATGTGTAGAATCCCAGTGCTGGGGAAGTAGAGGCAGGAGGAGCTTCAGCTCTACAGTGAGTGCCAGCCTGGGGTACGCAAGTTCCTATTGCAAAAGAAGTAAACATACTTCAGACACTGACTGTCTTTTTCCTAAGAGTATACTGAAGGTGCGAGTGTCGTCGGCCCTTAGTCTGCAGCAGGCACTGAGAGTAAAGGTCTCAGGTGTTTGTGGATTTTAAGGGATATTTTTAATCGTGTTGGGTGGCTTCTCCTATCATATGGTCTGTTTACTAGTAGTTCTTGTTATCCACGTGGTTTTTCTTTGAGTGACTTTCAAGTATAGTACCTTGTAAGAAGATTTAAGATCATTCCAGGGCACGCCGATCTCTGAGTTTGAGGCCAGCCAGGTCTACAGAGCAAGTTCCTGGACAGCCAGGGATACACAGACAAACCCTGCCTCAAAAAATAAATAAATAAATAAACAAAATAAATCAATTATAACCATCTATTTTGTTGTTGTTCCTATTATTACAGTGCTCTAGGTTGGACCTCAAGCTTCACACATGCTAGGCAAGCACTCTACCCCTGAGCTCTATCCCTAGCCCTCTTTCTGCTTCTGTATTTGGGTATGTATGTCTATATCTGTGTGTCTGTGTGTGTCCATGTCTTCTGTGTGTCTCTGTCGTATGTATGTGAAGATCAGAGAACAACTTGCAGGAGTTGGTTCTCTTTCTGTCATGTGGAGCCTAGGAATAAAGTTCAGGGTGTCAGGCTAAGTGACAAAGTGCCTTTATATACTGGGCATTCTCCCCAATTCCCTACTTTTGTAATTTAGATAGAGTTATCTCACTCTGAATGGCTGAGTCACAGATGTTTAGGCATTTAACCCTTCACATAGGATTACAACTTGTGAGACTTGTGGTTAAGTAAATTTAAAAACAAAAATTATCTCAAGTAGCTGTGGATAGCTTAGTGCTTACTGCCAGTTTTCTATTTACAGTCATTAACCTCCTGACCACATAGAAACAGTCAAAGCTAATTATCTACAGACACCATCCTTCTGAAAGTCTCAACTGTTTACTTTGGGGGTGTTGGTGGTGCTAGGAATTGAACCCATGGCCTCTCATGCGAGGCTAGTATCCTACCACTGAGGTGTAGTCCCAGCCCTTCTTTCCTTCTTTTAATTCTGGTTATGAAGCTTATGTATATGAGAAGCCTCAGAGCACATCACATTCTCTCTCTCTCTCTCTCTCTCTCTCTCTCTCTCTCTCTCTCTCTCTCTCTCTGTGTGTGTCTGTCTGTCTGTCTGTCTGTGTCTGTCTGTGTCTGTGCACAAGCATGCAGTGCTGAGAATGAATCCCAGAGCTTCTGCATGCCAGGCTCTACCACTGAGCCATATCCTCGGCCAGTACAAGTAGTTTTTAAAAAACAATTCCTGCACTGGGCATGAGAACACACAGCTGTAGCCCCAGCACTTGGGAGGCTGAGGCAGGGGGATTGTGAGTTTGAGGCCAGTCTGGGTTACACACAAAGATGCATTCTCAGAACAGAAGCAAATGGCTGATTACTAATGGCTTGAAGACCTCAGAGAGGGTTTTCCCTTACTGGTGGAGGACGACCTAGAACAAGCAGTGCTGCTTTGTCTTCAAGGTGGAGTGACTTGGGTCGTAGCTGTCCCTGTCTGGTTTTACTGTGCCTTCACGTGTATGTCTGAGTACTTATCTTAGCCCATGTGGTAGAGCAGAGAAACTGTTCATAGTCCCACGCCTGTGGACCTGTTTGCGGAGACACAGCTGTCCGTGGCCCAACACTGGCACTAGACAAACACCTTCAGGAGAGCAATGGGGCTTGCACAGTACAAGCTTTGCCTTGCAGCCCAGTTCCTTGATTACTCTCTGACAGGAGAGGGAAACCCCTTGGGGTTGGAGAGGTGCGGGTGTGTGCGCTTGCCCACAGTCGTGGTTTGGGGCTCTTCTGAGTTGCTGTGCTGGGCTGGGAGTTTAGCCTGGCCTTGCTTGTGCTGCTTGGATTTTAAGCATGCCCTTCCCTTCGTTCTTTGTTCCTCCACTTTACCTGGCTCAGGGTCTGTCTTGTCTCCCTCTCAAGACTGCTGCACCACTCCTGGGCTGTGTCAGTGTCCTGGGAACTTTATGTTCCACATTTCCTTCCACATCTGGACTTGTAGCCCAGTTTGGCCTTAAACACAGGCCTTCCTGCCTCACCTTCCTGAGTCCTGTAGCTGCAGGTAGATTTTGCAGTAAATTAGCACTGTGCCCATTGTTCACCTTCCAGTTACTCCCAGGCACAGGGAAGCTGAGCTTCATGTTCCCAAGCCACTGACATAATGTCTGACACGGAGGTCCTCTGTGCTAGCTATCTTCCGCTTTTCTCACCCATGATGCTTCACATCCTGATTGAGCACCATTTAGTGTGGTTGACCTCTGTCTGCTTCCTCTCTCTCTCTCTCTCTCTCTCTCTCTCTCTCTCTCTCTCTCTCTCTCTCTCTCTCTCTTCCTCTCTCAGTTCTTCTGCCCCTCTCTTTTTTTTTCTTTTTGCTTTGTTTTTGTTTTGAAACAAAATCTCTGTGTAGCTCTGGCTGTTCTGGAATGCTATGTAGACCAGGCTGGCCTCAAACTCACAGAGATGCCCCTGCTGTGCCTCCAAGTGCTTGGATTAAAGGCCGTTATGCTCTGCTCTGTTGTGTTCTTGACCATTGTCACTGTGGAGTTGGGCATTGCACTCCTCATGGATGTGGGTGGCACTGAGAGCGCCCCAGAACTTCCTGAACATTGTCTTTGGTTCCCATAGCTTTCTCTCTCTTTTTTAAAAAATCTCTACCTCTCTGGTTTATCCTGGGCCTGGATCCTGAGTGTGTCCCTGTTTGTTCTTTAACTCCCCGATGTTGCCCCAGCCACTGCCCATCTCTGTCTCATATATATTTACTCTTAAATACTGGAGGCCTTGAATTCAGAGCACTGCCTTCCCCATATTGGGTGCAACTTCGAAGGCTCTGTTCTGTCCTGAACTGATTCTGTCACTGTGAAACCTTGCATGTACTGTCTGCCTTCCCTGGAGAGAATTCTCGTTCTTCCTCCCAGGTGCACCTGAGGCATCTCTCCCTGCACCCCCTCTGATGGTTCTTTCCCAGATCTGTGTTGGGTGCCTGGCTCCTCCCACAGCATCAGCGTGACTATGCTGTGACTGATGGTTGGTTACTTACTGATGAGTCTGTCTGTGGTTTGTGTCTCTCAGGGCTAGCACATAGAAAGTTCCTGTGTGCTGGGCCAACAGGGAGGCCTAGGATTACTGTGTTCTGTGGTTTTTTTTTTTTCCTCATGTGCATGCGTATTATTAGTTTAGCCCCTACCAAGCTTGTTGGTGACTCTCACAGAACTTTGCATGTGCCTACACTTCAGCTGAGAGGGCCCATCTAGGCCATGTTGATGTTCCTCTTTTGCACGCCCCTGGCACGCACAGGCGCTGCCACTCCAGCTTTGTGTTCTAGGGCGCTGGCCCAGGGAGAGATGGCAGTGGTGGGAGCTGCGCTGAGCTGAGAGGAAGTGGAAGGACTGAGTCAGGCTGTCAGCCTGCAGGAAGCAGCTCCCTTAGCATGAGTTTTGTAGCCGGGGACCTTCTAAACATGAAGAGCTAGCGAGAAGGGAGGCGTGTGTTCTCAGCATTTTACCTATGTTATTTCTGCATTTTCATTTGTTTGGTATTTCCTGAGATTTTGATCTTGCCAAAAAGTGCCCAGCAAAAAAGCTCTGGGCAGGCGAGGTGTTTATCTGCATTCAAAGTCTTCGCTCTTTTCTTGAAGTGTGTCCTTGTCCAGTCCTGAAGACCAGTTGGTGATTGGCAGTTCTGGACTTCTTTCCCCAGGGCTTACGAAATGAGTGGTGTGAAGTGAATGGAGGAGAGGGAAGGCCTGTAACAAGCTGGAAAGCCTTACTCTGTCAGGGTGGGGTGGGGTGCGTGAGCTGTCTAACCAGTGAGGCACTCCAGTGTAGAAAGTTTTTCAGGGTGCTTGAGCCGCAGTGCATTTGACACAAGGGGATTCCTATGTGATTGCCTTTGAAACAAAGGCCCATACTGTTGCCTTTGGGATGAGCAGAACAACTCCTGTGAATACCTGATACAGAGGAGAGCAGCTTGATCAGAGGGCACAGGGCAAGTGCTCTTCCCTGCCGGCGGGCAGCCTCTAATGTGCTGCTGCCCTGGAGCCTCAGGTCTCCTTTCTTTAGAGTAGCTGAGTACGAAGGGAGCAGACACTGTCCTCTCTGCTGATGTGCCTGGCCAACCAGACCAAGCCTCTGAATCCTCAGAGCTTTGACGCCTGGAAGAGCCCTCCTTAGGATTCAGTCTGAAGCAGAGGTAGAAGAGATGAGAACTGAACTTTTTTTTTTTTTTTTTTTTTAGATTTATTTATTATGTATACAACATTCTGTCTCGATGTATGCCTGGGCGCCAGATCTCAGTACAGATGGTTGTGAGCCACATGTGGTTGCTGGGAATTGAACTCAGGACCTCTGGAAGAGCAGCCAGTGCTCTTAACCTCTGAGCTATCTCTCTAGCCCGAGAACTGAACTTTTGAGGACAGTGTTGTCACTGGGCCCACATAGAAACCAGGCTGGGTTGTGCCTAAGCCCCGTTGCCCTACCTACAGTCCCCCTTTTTCTGCTGTTGTCCCCCCTCCTGTGGCCACTGCTGTGACCACTAGCAGTTGCAGACATGGAGGATGTCAGGGCTGCTTCCCTGTAAGAAGACAAGAATGTGATGTTAGCCATGGACATGGTAACTCAGCTCTGTGGCCTCTCCTTGAGTGTATCTAGTAGTGTCTCACGGGCTGCAGGCTAGCCATAAGATGCTTTTTTTGTCATTCTGGTCTGTCATGGCTTCTGTCTGCCTCTGTGTTTGGGGATTCTCTGTACCCTGGCAGTGCCCATTGAAGGAGATGGCAGAAGCAAGCAGAGTTTATTGCCACAGAGACGAGGAAACACCAAACAGGGGACGATGGCAACCTTCAGAAACAGATTTTAAATAGCCTTGTGCTGAGAGAGGCTTTGGTGAAAGCTGTGCCAGGTCTTAGTGTCATGGGATACCTGACCTGTGGGGCTCTGTGTCTGTTACTTGCTACACAGCACCTTAAATCTTACTTGGATCAGTTCATAAAACAATATTCAGATGGATTTTTTTCAGCTGGCATAGGGTCAGAATGGTAACCATGCATGCAAGTCCAGACAATTCTCATCCACAGATGTGTCACGCCCCAGGAGCTCAGACATTGGTTGGCATTCTGGCTGTGTTTTCCTGTAGAAACAGTGCAGGGAGTGGAGGTTACAGTACACACCCTGCACGCAGCTGTAACCGCTGCCGTGTACCTGAGGGGTTCTGTTACTGCCATAGGATTTCACTTGGCAATGGTTCTTATGCGTCAGCATCATTGGAGTTCTGCCTAGAGGATTGTGTCTGCAGACCCCTTCCCAGACTCCTGAGCCACTGGAGGCCATCTCCTTCCTTCCTTCCTTCCTTCCTTCCTTCCTTCCTTCCTTCCTTCCTTCCTTCCTTCCTTCCTTCCTTCCTTCCTTCCTTCCTTCCTCCTTCCCTCCCCTCCCTCTCTCCCTCCCTTCATCCCCCCTTCTTTATTCCTTAAAATCAGTTTGATGCTAAGGGATTAAAGAGTACAGGCTACATTTGGGGTGCGGGAAGTAGGTTTGAGCCCCAAAGACTATGCCATCAGGCTGGAGTTTCTAGGACTGGAGAACAGTGTCAGGCCGCGCCTAGGGCATCTGCATGACCTCCATACTTTCTGGATTCCCAGGTGTGGGCATCTTGGGTTGCCTCTGGTCTACAGAGACACCTGTTTCTGAAATATATGGTTTGTTTTGGTAGCCTAGTGCAGATTTAAGTGCTTTGCTAGGTTCTCACGAGTAGTGCTGCCATGAGGGCTGTGGAGCTCAGGTGACTCATCACAGACATGCATGAACTTGGTGTCATTCTCCTCCCTGGGGATCACATTGCACAAGATAACAACTTTTAGAGGCAGTGTCACTGCCCTCCCCGCTGTTTCTTAAGTTTTCAGACAAAGCCCCTCATGAGAGGCCGTGGCACTACACAGGACAGGCACTCCCTACCCACCAGCGCTTGAGAGCAGCCAGGCTGTGACTGGATAAGTCTCTGGGAAGCAGTGCTCCACTTCCTGATGGTTCCACTGAGCCCTGCTGGGTGCAGGAAGCCTGGCAGGCAGCCTGTGACAATTTGATTTGTCACTTCAGTGTTCATCGCCCTCTTCCTGTACCCACAAATGGCCCAACTTGCCCTTCACCAGACATTGCCTGGGTCTGAGCTTCTGCTGGTGACCCCAACCGGCCAAGGTGTCTTTGGGGACCTGTTCTAAACTAGCTGGTGAAATGCTAGTTCACACAGGCATGTGTTTCCTGGCTTGGCATCTATCACTTCACCTGTCAAAGGATGGGAACACCAGAAGGGAAGGTTTGATGGACTGCTCCTGACAGGCCTGCCTGGGAGTGCTGCAGCAAGGAGGGACCATTGAGGCCAGAGGGGACTGGTTTCCTGGGAGCACATATTGCTCCTAAGTATGCCTGGCACACTGTGACAGAAGGGTCTTGGACTTTTCCCCACCTAATAGTTGTGATCTCTGAGGGGTTGGCTTTAGCTGTGTATGTTGTGTTCTGAACAGCACACTCTGCTGTTGGTTGATCCCTCCCTATCAGCCTGGGTCTTCTCCAGCTCATGGCAAGTTTCTCTAAAAAAGTATGTTAGTCCTAGAAATCACTTACATGTCCAGCCTTTAACCTGTGCAAACAGCATATTTCATAAAAATTAAAAATGTATAAGTCACATGTCCATAAGGCCCAATACATTTTCTAGTGCATTCCTTTTTTTTTTTTTTTTGGTTTTGGTCTTCAAGACAGGGTTTCTTGTAGCTTTGGCTGTCCTATAAGTCAGTTTGTAGATCTTGCTGGCCTTAAACTCAGAGTTCTGGGGCTCCTGAGTGCTGAAATTAAAGGCATATGCCACCACTGCCTGGGTCTAGCACATTCTTTATTAAGTGTGGCTTTGACCCTTTTACTTGGGCGGTATTTTGTAACGGGCACGGCTCCTTTTTCTGTCCTGTCCCCTTGATCCTTATTTGTCCTGCATTAGGGTGGCCTGAGGAGTTTGAAATTCAGTGGAAACCTGTGGTGTTTCTGTCTTTGGCCATACTAAGATCATCACTCTTTCATGTGTTTGCACTGCCAGTTGGTACCTCTCTTCAGCGTTCTTGAAACTGATGCCCCAGAATTGAGCTGATGGCTTATACCTTAATCTTGCATTGAGGAGACTGAGGCAGGAGAGTTATTACAAGTTTGAATGAGGGCAGCTCTAGGTACAGAGCAAGACCCTGTTTCAACATCCACATCAAAAGAAAATGAACACCCATCCTCTGGCCCTCACTTGTGGCTGGTGCCCTTCTCATCTGGCCTTTAGTCAGTCTTAGCTGCTGCAAATGCCTGTCTATCACAGATGTGCTGTATCTCTGTCCAAACATTTCAGGTGTGTGCAACCCCTGCCCCCCATCAGAGGCCGTGCTTGAAGCCTCATGGATAGAGGCCTCAGCTTCACAGGCCCTCCAGGCCAACGCCACATCCTTTCCTTTATGGCAGTCCCCTGCCTCCCCTGGCACTGAGCGGTATTTTCCTCTAGTATTGCAGTTTAACTTTGCACCAGTTATGAGAAAGTTTAATTCCAGAAAGAGCAGCTCGGCTCTGATTGGGAGGGGGCAGGGGGCTCCTGCTCTCCGCTGTCCTGCTGAGCAGTGCTCCAGAACAGTTCACCCCACTCAGCGTCTCACTCCCTTCTCCTTAGCTGTCATCAAGCGCTCCTGGAATTCGGGGTTGTCTTGCTTCCTTCAGTTTTATGTCTTGATTTGTGCCCCTGCTGCCTGACCAAGAGTCCCCTGTAGACTTGTCACTACAGGTAGCTTTCAGGTGTTAACTACACACCATCCCTTTTCCTTTCAAAAGAAAGAAATTCCTTTAATTACCGAAATGCTGATGCCAAGGATGAAACATGTCCCCCAGGGAAAGGGGGCTTCAGTGGGGCACTTTTTCTCTGACAGACTAAGGGATCTGAGGCCTTGGGCTTGCAGCTAATTTAAGGAGAGTCATCTGGATATAATTGCATATTGTTTCATCTTGCAGCTGACTGCAGGTGTGGTGCATTTGAGATGGGATACCTCTGTTTCTGGAGACAGAGTATCAGGGTTCTAAGAACCCTTCTGACTGTCATACTGCAGCCAGAATAGGCCTTTCTCCTCTCAGCATTCTGTGTGTCATTTGCAAGTTCAAGTGCATTAGGTGGGCTCCTACGTCATTCACACTACATCTGACTGCAGTGGCTGGGCAATGTGTGTTAACCAGGATCCTGTGTCGGAGGTCGCAGGAGAGACCCTGGGCAAGATGCAGAGATGAATGCTGGGAAGGAAAGGTTATGGTGAGCAGCTTAGGCCCTGGCTCCTCTGAGGGATCACCAAACACTTGAGTGGTGCCTGGGTGTAGCCTGTGCTTTTTCTTTAGAAATGGCTTCAAGTACAGTTCAGGGAGGAAGGCGGGGTGGGTATGTGACCTGAAGAGTGGATCTCTGAGCGTTTTGCCTCCTGACACTTCCTGGGGAAGTGAAGTTGCTCCTTTCTTTATCCAGACTTTTTAAGTGTTAAGAATTTTTCTTTGACCAGCTGATAATCTTGGGTACAGTGTTTTATACACCAAAGTCCCGCTGCAACCTCTTACCCCTGTTTAAACGGTGATGCACACTTTGAGTCCAACACTCAGGAGGCAGAGGCAGGTGGATCTCTGGGTTCCAGGCCAGCAGCCAGGGCTAATCAGAGAAGTCTTGTCTCTAGCCCCCATCCCCCTCCCCAAAAAAGAAAATATTTTCTTGCATTGTACTTCATCTTTCTTGTAGAAAAGTGATTGAGACCTTGACTCTGTCACAGCAACTCCTCACTAGAGGTGTTTAGTGTGATTCTGCCACTCAGATTTTTTCTGAAAATCTCAGAAATCATTGCAGATTCATGTCGAGCTATGAAATAATGCAGGCTCCTTTCACCCTTCCTCCCCACCTCTATCTGTGAAGCCGCAGCATGGCCAGAGGTGTGTGTGTATGCGTCTGTATGTGTATTTAGTGATTAGTAATGCATCTGTATATGTAATGCAGTTGAGATGGTCTTACCATGTAGCCCAGGCTGTCCTGGAACTCCCACTCTTCCTCACCTGTAATCCCAGTATCTGTGCTCAAAAAGTCCCTCGCCAGCCATCATGGTGAAATACCCTTTAATCCCAGTGTTAGGGGGAGGAGGCAGCAATTATAAGCATTAATCGGTGTCACCCTTCCTCTCTGAATTATGGGATGAATCCCAGCATCATAGCCAGTACCTTTTTAAGAGTCAAGGGAGTCATTGCCACCTCCACCTTGGATTTGGGAAGGAGGGTAAAATCTCAAGGCCAGAAGATGCCTGGGGCCTCAGTTGCCGGGTGCATTCTGTGTGGGCTGGGCCTTCTGTCAGCTGGGGCAGCAAGCAGAGCTCAGCAGATTGTTTCTTAGTGCCACCAGTGCGTGTTCCCTGTTGGTCTCTTAATCAGCATGCCCAGGGCTTCCTGTGGAAATCTTGTCCCATGTAGATCCACTCATTCCTGTTGGGCGGGGAACTGGAAGGAGCCCAGAATCTGCTTGTGTGGAATGTGGTCTTCAGTAATGTGCCCGTTGGAGGGGACAGTTCTGCAGCAGCAGCACTGAGCAAAGGCCTGGTCTGAGGAACTTATCTCATGCCCTGCTGTGCCCCCAGGTAACAGAGCTGGAAGTGCTCATTGCTGCCATAACCCCTGAGCCTTCTGTGGCTGCGGGGGATGGTAGTGTCAGTTTGATTTGTGGTACATTCTCTTTGCTGCCTGTCATACTATGCATCCCAATCCACACCCTCCCATTGACTCTTTCTGACATCATTAGACCCCCACATGTTCCTTAACTGAGCCGTGCCCATGAGTAACAGCTCCTCTGAGTATGTCCCCTGTCTAGAAAGGAGAGGCAAAAAACCTAGCAGCTGTGTGTGCTTTTACAGACTGGGCCAAAGCTCACTGTCACGTGGCAGGGGCCCAGAGTGATGCCGTGGGGAAGGGCAGTCCCTGCTCCCCCTGGCCCTGTATGTGGAGTTTCCATTGAGCACCTGAAGCACGGCATTTAGTTGGTTTCCTACCATAGGGACAGGCGACTTGTCACTGGTCTTCTGCATAGCCACTTTCAAATTCATTACTTTAGATTTCACTAACCAGCCTTGACACCTCCCTTCCTACACTACATACTCGTGACTCACTTTCTGCACAGCACAGCGAGCTTGTGGTCACAGATGGTTTATGCCCTCACTGAGAACATGGACCTTGGCAGAACCACCTGTCCCTTCAACACTTGACCCAAACTGAAGGCAGGGACAGAAATTGGTGGCAAGTTCATGACCCTCATGCACAACTGCTTCAGAAAGCACAAGTGGCTGCAATTCACTGCTTTCTCAGAACAACCTGCAGGACGTCACAGCCCTCCTGTGGCAGTGTGTGTGGCATGAGTATTCCTGAATTCCTTTTCCACCCTGGGTTTTAGGAGTCCTTGGCGCTTGCCAACGACTGCCATCTCAGGCTCTGGAGAGTGGTGTGTGCATTTTCAGAGGATGTTCATGCTACAGGAGTTGAGGGGGCTGGGAGTGACCGGCTGGGGTCCAGCAGTGTGATAGTGGGTATTACTTCCTCTAGAGTTTGGATTGTGGCATTGAGATGTGGAACAGCCCCTTAAGGAAGGGCCCGGCATCCTCCAGCTCTAGACACTTCTGCAGGTGATTACATGTTGCTAGCGAAGGCTTGCTGCCTGTCCCCATTGTTAAATAAATAAATAAATATTTTATGTATGTGTATATATAGTATGCCATATAACATTGTTGTGTATACATTTGGTGTGTGCGTGCATATGTGTGTGTTTCCAAGACAGGGTTTCTCTGTGTAGCCTTGTCTGTTCTGTAACTTGCTTTGTAGACCAGTCTGGCTTTGAACTCAAAAAGATCCACCTGCCTCTGCGTCCTAAGGAATACCGTTGAGATAATATTTGACGTGGCGTGAACCAGAGCCACTCTGCCCATTCTTCCTCCAGAATTTAGGGTGGAGTAACTTTTCTTCAGCTTTCTACATGCTACTGTAGGCCTTGAAATTCTCTTTTCTTCTCTGAATGTAGCACACACCTTTACTCCTATAGCACTCCAGGGGCAGAGGCAGCAGCTGCGCTGGGCCAGCCTGATCTACATAGTGAGTTTCAGGCCAGTCAGGACTGTACAGTGAAACCCTGCCTCAAAACACCCCTAGTTTTTTTCTTGACCTTAAAAAAAAATATGTATATGAGTGTTTTTCATATATATATATATATATATATATATATATATATATATATGCTTGTGTGCCACTTGGTGCAATGCCCTTGGTAGCCAGAAGAGTGAGTCAGACACCCTGTAACTGAATTTACAGACAGTTATGAGCCACCACGTGGGTGCTGAGAACCAAACTGGTTCCTCTGCAAGAACAAGAAACAGTGCTTTTAACCACTAAGCCATCACCCCAGCCTGCAAAACAGAGTCTTTCTATGTAGCTCTGGCTATCCTGGAACACTCTGTGTAGACCAGGCTGGCTGGCCTCAAGCTCACAGAAATCCTCCTGCCTTTGCCTTCTCAGTGCTGGGATTAAAGGCTACACCCAGCCCACATTTTCTTGAATTTTATTATCCCTAGTTTTCTTTATCTTTGATTTACTAAAGTGTTGAAAAAGTATGTTGAATTTAACATACTTTGTGGTTTGATTTGGTTTTAAGACAGGATCCTTCTATGTAGCTCATAAACTTGGCATCCTTCTGTCTCCTTCTAATGTTGGGATTGATTACAGGTGTGCACACCATGCCTGGACCCACAGTCCTATTTTCCACCTGGAAGTGAAAGCTTACCTCCACCTCTTCATGCAGGACTGAGCAGCTGAGGTCTAACGATGTTGCTCCAGGTCTGGGTACAGTGTCCGGATGAGTCAAGGCCTGTGTAAGCCTCACTCTTGCCTCCTTGCTTGGGAAGTCACACAGCTTCTCTGCCTCAGCTTGTGATTTTATCTTTGTGACTTGACAGATCCATCCTTCCCAGTGCTTTGAGTGTTGCCATTCCTTCCTCTCTGTCCCTCCTTCATCCTGGTTCCTCTCATGGCAGGTAGAAGTGTATGGCATCTAGAAGAAACTCTGCAAACTCATTTGACCAGTGGTGGTAGTGCATGTGCCTTTCTCTTGGTTCTCGTTAGCTTCCCACAGCTTTCCAAGTACTTGGGAAAGTCTTAACCAAAACCATTTCATTGTAATGAGCTGTTTTCTGCTCATTCATACTCCTAAATGTACGGGAAGCATCCTTCCCTTGTGTAAGGAGAGCAGTATCATTTCAAGGCAGGGATTTCGCTGGTGTTGTATGTTGCTTGTCCCCTGGGACCTTGAAAGGAGGAAACATGGTGGGCAGCCTGGTTCCTGCCAGGAAAGTTATGGACCTTGCTTTTGCAGATGCTGCCAAGTCCTTGTTAGTCAGCTGTCCCACTGTCCCCCGGCAAGCAGCCAGGAGCCGGGGTGAAGTTCTTACTGGCCTGATGGAAAGCAGAAGGTAAACAAAACAGAAGTGAAAGTCGATTTTTTTTTTTTAGCTCATTCTTTTACGGGAACGGTTTTGTGGTTCTCAGCACTTCAGTAGATACTGGTTCCAATATGTTTGATTGACATAAATTACTGTAAGTCTGATTCATTTTCTCACTATTGATTTCTGTCCAAGGTGAAATTCATGACATTTAACAGAAAACACAAGTGATTTTTAAAAGATGCTTGTGTCAAGGACTGTAAAAATTAGGGTCAAAGTCGGGGACACTTGAGAGTCTAAGGCAGGCAGGTCATCCTAATTATTCGTGCAATCCGTGTAAGGTAAGGGGCAGCTCCAGTGCCTGTGGCCTGCTGCGTTGAATTCAGAGTGCTGCTTGTAATTGCAGTGTGAGACCAAACTCATTACCTGCATTAAGTCATTCTTTCCTAGTTACCCACCACAGGGCCTTGAACCAGACTGCTTCCTCCCCCAGCCACAGGTGGCCTTCTCAAGGCTGTTATTCTCAGTGCTGAAACTAGAGCCCTTAGGGACCAAGGAGTCATTGTTAACGAGATTATGAGATTGCGTACAGTGGCCTGTTCTTATAAATGGCTTGGGGTTAGCAGCAGTGACAGAGGTCCCTGCTGGTATTTTAAGAGTTTGGTGTTTTGAACAGCTGTCTTAGCAGTAGGGCTGGGAAGTTCCTTCCAGGAGCTGCTCTGAAGATGCTGCTGTTCTGTAGCTTTCTCTCTTCTCTCTCTCTCTCTCTCTCTCTCTCTCTCTCTCTCTCTCTCTCTCTCTCTCTCTCTCACACACACACACACACACACACCACACACACACAGAGAGAGAGAGAGAGGTCTGCTGCTCTTGCAGCCTGGGTACCTGCCCCTGTGGTCACTTTCAGCCTCCTAAGCCTTGACTGTTAGGAGACTCTTCACTTCCTGCCTTCTTTGTGGTCGTAAGGCCCACCATGGACTGTGTGGAACAGATTGTATCAGGCTGGAGCATCACTTGTCTGCTAGAGCTGGTCCTATCCTGGAACTTTAGCAGGTCCACTTCAGATGGGTAGCCTGGGCTTTCATTTCTGCTGTGTCTCAACCTAGACTATCTGTGGTTTTTCTAAATATAATTAACTGGCTAGCGCTTCATGCTCAGAGCAGAGGGTGCTCAAAGAGTGAAATTGCCTGCTGGCCCCAGCAGAGTTCCCTTCTAGCTTAGTGAATGTCCACTGCTGCCTGTGTTCCTGTCTGGAGAGCTCTATGGCATGATTTGGTCTGCCTTCCCATGTCATTTCCACAACCTTTTGTTCTAACCCTGGTTCGGGGCTTGCTGGAACCTGTGCTTCCCTGCCTGGCATGTCTGTCCTTCCTCACTCTCTGCATTTGCTCTGGGAAGCCTTGGGGGCATAGGCTTTCTTTCTAGCATCTATTTTTATTCAATATGCTTATTTAAAATCACTCAGTGGTGAAGGGTGAGTACTGCAATTCCAGAGGATCCAGTTGGTTCCTAGCACCCACAGGGGTGAGGCTTGAGCCACCTAAAAGTCCAGCTCCACAGGGATCTGACATCCTCTTCTGATCTCTGTGAGCACCTTGATTCATACGGGACACACATAATTAGCATAAATCTTTGAAAATTTTAAATTAAAACTGGCTTGGTGTTGATAGCTAATTGAGACTCTTACTGTTTAAGCACAGTAGTTTGTATTAAAATACAGTTGCATTAAGCTCATTACCTCTTGCATATTTGTTATGTGAATGTGTAAATAAGGTAGAAATAAATTAAAAGTGTGTGTGTGTCTTACTGGGAATCAAGCCTGGGGCCTCAGGCGTACCCAGCAGGTGGCCATTTAACTACACCATTTCTTAAGTCTTTGTAGGAAGTTATATTGTTAACTTCTGTGTGTGAAGACTGAAGCAGGCTGGGGGTGGAGCTGTTGGTGGAGTTTTTTAGCATCATGAGAGCTGGGCCCCATCCCCATCACCCCGTGTACCAGGTGTGTTGGTACATCCTTCCCAGGACTGGGAGAGACTGGGAAAATTAGTTCAAGGTTATCCTCTGCTTAAAAGGGAGTTTGAGGCTAGCCTGGACTATAAGTTTTGTTTTCATTCAGAAGACAACCTCTGGTAATCTGAGTTTTGGTTATACTTTGTTCTACGTAAATTTTCTGTTTCAGTTATAGTGAGACTTGGTTAATAAAATCTGTTCTCTACTTGTTACTGTGTGGTACTTATACCCATCATAGGTGAGCTGGCTGGACATAAGCACCATCTCTCTGCTCCTGGGTTCCAGAAAGTGCTTGCCTGTCAGTCACCACTGTCTGGTTTTTCTGCCCTTCCTTCAGTCTCTCATCTGACTATTTCTGAGAAACTATGGCTTCCCCCAGCACCTCAGATCAGACAGCCATTCAGAGAAAAGCCTAGATTGACCAGTGACAGGGACTTGGTCGTCTCCGGAGTTCTAATAGGTCACAGGTGCTGTTGGTGGCTTCCCTCTTTTAGACACATGGCACCTGTCGGAACACTTAATAAATAACCCTTCCTGCTGAAATATGGGTGGTTTGTGCTTGTTTTTTTAATTTCTTGACATACTTTTCACCCCTCAGTGCTACCTTCAAATCCCTCTCCGCCTCCTACTGACCTATCTTCCCAACAAGTCCCTTCTTACTTCCATGTTTTGGGGTGTTGTTTTGTCTTTTGGTTTTGATTTTGTTGTTCCTTGAGTTTAATTAGTGTTGCTTGAGCTTCAGTGGGGGCCACTTACTGGAATAAGCATCTTGCCAGTTGCTGTACCACTGAAGAAGTTACTCCCTTCCTCCTCCCTCCCTCCCTCCCTCCCTCCCTCCCTCCCACCCTCCCTCCCTCCCACCCTCCCTCCCTCCCTTCCTTCCTTCCTTCCTTTCGTTTTGGGACAGCCCAAGCTGTCTTTGAATCCTCCATCCTCCTGCCTCAGCTTGCAAGTGTTGGGATTTCAGGTGTGTACTGGCTCACCCAGCTTCTCTGCTTTTACTCCCTGTGTTAGTAGCTAGTATGGTACTATCTTGTCAGGAGGCTGTGTATGACAATTGCAGAAACCAAACCAAGCCCCAGGAGCTTCATTCTGTGGCAGCTAAGATGGGTTTGATGGGGTGTTCTCGGATGCATGCTCCCTCTGGGGCATTTCCACCCTGTGCCGGGAAGCATGCTGGTATGGAGTCAAAAGCTGTCCATTTACGGCATTAGCACCGTCCTTTCGGTCAGTCAGCAGTTTATGTTGAGGGCCTGCCCTGACCCCGGCCTGGGGTTAGAGGTGAGGACTTCACTCTTAACAGATTCCTGACACTTTCAGGCAGACTCCACTGCTCTTCCTCATGGCAGGTAGTTGTAAGCAAATCATGCATTCTACCATGGAGCCAGAAGCACACATCCGCTGTGTGGCACAAGACAAATGGGTTAAAACCAGCACTGCTGTTCCACTTTGCTTGGTGCACATGGAAGTATTTCTGTGTGGTCAGACTGGCTTTTATGCCTATTTGTTTCCAAAAGAAGTAGATGTTTCAAGTTAGGGTGTGTCAACTGTTCATCAAAATTGGAATTTTTGACCAATCGGATGTACAAGACACTTAAGTAGTGGTGGAAATGAACTTCCCAAAATACAAAACTATTGTTCTGCTTATTTTTTGTTGTTTGTTTTGTTTTGAGACAGGTTTCATTATATAGACTAGGCTGGCCTCAAGTAGTTCACAACAGTTCGCCCACTTGCCTCTGCCCCCAGAGTGCTGAGATTAAACTTAGTACTTACTATCTTTCTGATTCTTTGAGAGGGGATCTCACTCTATAGCTCAGGCTGATCTGATCTCAACAGCAGTCTTGCCTCAGCTCCTGAGTGCTGGCATTACAGGTGTGCGTGGCCACCACAACTGGCACTTGGGCCTATTGTGCCCAAGTGGTTTAATGCTAGCTTTGTGAGCAGTTCAGACTCTCGGTTCCAGGTTTTCATGGAGGCATCCAGCTGCGGGCCAGAGGCCTGCACTTGGGTCTGCAGACCTGCCATGCTTGACTGTCATCTAGACCCTAAAGACCTTTCTTTGTCTTATGTCTCAGTTGGAATCCCCTGTTGGCTGGATTCAGGTCTCACTTCCTCGGGTAGATTGATGTCACAGTTAGTGTGCTAGAGAAGGCAAGCTGTTGACACCGTTGTCTTGGTCATATTGGCAGAGTCTGTCAGCCTTCAGTTTCCACGGAAGTTTCCTTTGCCATCATTTTCCATTTTGTTTCTTTCCCCCTCTTTTCTTGGTCTATTTCTCGTGCTGTGGAAAACCTGTTGGAAAAGGGTGTGACTTCTATCTTTGGCTGTCCTTTGAAAGGGGGATGGGAGGAGTTCCTTATCTTTTCAACTGAGCTTGTCATTTTTGCTATATTTTACATTACAAAATACATTTTTATTTAGTATATATCATGGCATCCTGTTCTTAGGAGAGCTTACTGTTGTGAGTGTGTTGGTAGTATTTGTTCTCAGGCTTTCTGAACTCTGCAGTTCGTGTCCTCTGAAGGGTTCTTTCCCTGGCCCTTGCTTTCCTGTTAGATCTGCTATCAGGGGCATCTGTGTGAGGGAGAGTAGAGGCCCACGGACAGGCAGCTAGAGCCCTGAGCAAACAGGCACACCCGGATGTTGGCATCCTTCGGTTCTTCCCGCTGTCTGGTCAGATCAGCTGAAGGCCTCCCACCAGGAAAAGAAATGGAGCTGCTGCAGCCCCGTGTGAGCATCTGAAAGAGGGCAGGGCCCGAGCTTGGGTGTGCACAGCTTAACTCGTGCCATGGATGGGCCGTTCGCTTTGCGCCGTCCCACTTTAGCTAGTCTAAAGACCTGATTGACTCTTCCCGAAAGTCATCCTTTGATTTCTGCAGAAGTGAGAGCTGGCATAACAGCTTGGAGGGAAGGCGAGTTGGTTGTGGTGGCATCTAACCCTGCTCAGAGGGGGCTTCATCCACCCCCCACTGGGAGTCTCACCCTTCCTTCCAAGGTGACAGCCATCTACACCCTGCATGTCTCCGGGGACTGTGGAGCTGCCCTACTGCTGAGCTGTCTGATTTCCAGCTTGTAGACTGCTGTCCCTATGGCCTCTTCTCCTGTCCCCTTCTCACTGTGGTAAAGTCTACCAACCCTAAGAGTTTAAACTGTTTGTAGACGTACAGTTTCATGGTGGTAGCACTTTCACAGTGCACATGCGCCTGTCGTTGCTAATGAAAGCAGATTCCCCCAGACTGCTCCCTGAGACTGGCGGCATCCCAGCAAGAGCAGGGTGGGCCTGTGTGCAGTCTGATGAGCAGGAGGAAGCTGCTTCTGTTCGTGCAGGGGCGTGTTTGCCTCCAAAGACAGCAGTTGGATGGTGGAGTGTTTATTGACGTGTTCCTTTCCAGAAGGTTCCAGTTGGAACTCCCAGGCTTGACATTCCAGCACTTCAAGATCTAGCCTGCCCACCACATCCTCCAGCCATCTGCCATTCTTCCCCGCTGCCCACTCACTGTTCCTGACATAAGCCCTCTGGCCTCTGCTAACAGGCCCTCCTAAGTAGCACAGCCTTCTTCCTCTGTGTCCCACCAGGCCTGGGTCTGCTCAGCGTGTTCTGTTCCTGTAACCTTGGATGTAGTTGAGCATCATTGGTTTGGCCTGCCCACACTGCCAGGCCTCTTTGATGTTTGGAATGATGAGTCCTTAGTGCCCGGCTCATCTCTGGTGCTCATTAACTCAGCCAGTGCCCAGCTCATGTCTGGATAAATTCCTGGTGTAGATTCCAAAAGAGAACTCTTTATCCTTTTTATAGGATATTCGACATGAAGCCAGTGACTTCCCATGCAGAGTGGCGAAACTTCCTAAGAACAAAAACCGGAACAGGTACCGGGATGTCAGCCCCTGTAAGTACTCACTGTTCCCACTGCCCCATCACACTTCCCAGTTACAGCTGCCACTGTCCCGGGTGGGGTAGAGGTTGTGACCTCATTGTCTCTTGTTGTAAGCACAGGAGACACAGTGTCATAGCTCGCTTTCACTGTTGCAGACACTGGGGCTCCAGTTTCTGGAAATCTGGTGGTTGAGAGCCCTTCTCTTTAGCTCTGTGTTGTGGTGAGTCATTTTCCTCCCCGAAGTGGAGTAGCTTGGGCTTAGTGCACTGCCTTTTTGGGGTGACTCAGCAGCTGTGCCCCTGGCTCATATGAGCCCGGTTATGAGCCACAGTGATGATCACAGGTACTCCACTCCACCAGATGTGTAGATCCCGCTGGCCCTTCACTTTGACTGCTTAGGACTGGCAGTGCCCACTGGCCTGAGCCCGCCCCCTCTGCCTGGCTCCTGGTCTAGAAACACCTTCAGAGTAAATAACCAAATGTGTAAAGTGTGGAAAGCAAGAAAAGCCAAAACTGGATGCAGGATCTGAATCTGCCATTAGGACCCAGGGCTACTGACTCCACTTGAGGTCTGTAGACATTATTCCTCAATGAGGGTTGTGACTACTCAAATCTACATGGCTGCCAATCAAGTTCCTGGGAAACATAAAGTGGGTCTAGGGTTAGAACACAAAACTTGTGTCTCTTGGCCGGCCACCCTGGTGGCTCTGGTTGTCACTATGGGAGTCACACTCACCGTACAGGAGTGTGTGGAAGTGAAGCAGCGGTGTAAGCCACTAAGCCTAGTGCCCCCCAGGTGTGCATTTAGTAAACACGAGCCATTTGCAGCGCACTTGTAGGTCCCTAGGTGGAGGGTGACTGAGAACAAAGCGACACAGCAGAAATCCTTGCTGATGCTCTGGAGTCCTGGCTGACCATATCAGACTGTCCCCTCTCCCACTGCCAGGATGCCCTGGGATATCCACCAGCTGTCCTAGATGGGGGCCAGCACTGCAGTGTTCCCTTGCAGCACATGGGATTATTCTCAGCATTGCACCCCAAGCGTATTCTTGTCTCTCTCTTTCTCCACATACTCTCATAGAAAAAGGAATTTTCTGTTCATGTTTGGGGCAGGAAAGATGGTTCAAAGTGAAAAGAGACCTTTCCAGCTCAGAGTGCTGCTGGTACCATGGGCGTTGTGAGTGCAGACCCTGCGCACCCCCAGGCTCCTCTTTTTTTTACTAGCTTGTGTTCAGCAAGGAAGTTAACAAGATGAAGAGTTTGCTCAAGGCCAGCTGGTGTTGTTGGAGTCCTTGAGGTCATCAGTGCCTCTCACAAAGGTTTTATTGTTTGTGTATTGAGAAGTAGGCTCATGCAGCCCAGGCCAGACTGAAACTTGCGGTGCCACCAAAGCCAGCCTTGAACTCATGATCCTTCTCCCCTCCTCCCAAGTGTTGGGATTATAGTTGAGTGTTACCAGGCCTTATGGGCTCGCCCTACCTACCTACCTACCTAATCTTTTTTGGTCCACTTAAAAGTAACCCAGGCACCTCCTGACCTCCAGGAAATAGCAGGTACAGCTGTCTTCCGAATAGAACCCGCAGGCTGCTGTACTCCCTTCCCCTCTAGGCTCAGGTGAAAGATGTGATTGAATCTTCCCGACCAGGTTCCCCTGGGCCATAGCAGAAAGAACAGGTTCCCGCCTGTGACAGCCGCAGGGAAAGAATGGCAGCCCTTGGGAGCCACTGCTCTGTGACAAAGTAGTGAGGGAAACAGAAACAAAAGCACAGAGCTTTGTTTGTCAGGAGCCTGCGCAGAACTTCCCTAGCGAGTTTGTTCCTGGAATTACATCTGTGCACTTTTACTGTGAGAACCTTTTACTTCATTAAATCGCCCCCTGCTTGAGACAGGGTCTCACTATGCAACTCTGACTTTCCTGGAGCTTACCGTGTAGACCAGGCTGGTCTTGAACTCCTGGGTGCTGGGATTAAAGATGTGTGCCACCACTGCCCAGTTTAAACCCCCTTGTCAGTGTCTCAGATCAAAACGTCCAAAGAGTTTTTCGAGACAGGGTTCTGTTGTAGTTTTAGAGCCTCTCCTGGAACTAGCTCTTGTAGACCAGGCAGGCTGGTCTCGAACTCAGAGATCTGCCTGCCTCTGCCTCCCAAGCGCTGGGATTAAAGGTGTGCACCACCACCTGGCCATCCAAAGGGTCTTGAATCACTTGATTGCACATGGCTCACTGCTGCACATGAGGTGGATACTCTCTTCTCTGCAGTGCTTGAGACTTGGGCCAAGTCATCATGTTGGTACCACCTGAGACATCTGTATGTGACAGCAAGCTGGGCAGCTCTTGGTCAACTGCTTCCTCTTACAGCCTCGACTTTACCCTGGGAACCTGTGTCGAGCATTAGGAGGTGGATCCTTGACATTCTCCTGTGATCTGTAGCCTAGGATCTGCCTTCCCAAGGAGGGCATGGTCTGGGTTGATGGCTGTTCCTGTGGAATGTGACATTTCTGGTACTCAGAGATGACTAGTGTCACTTGAATAGGGAGGCCCTGCCAATGTGCACGCTCTTTAGACTGTGGGTCCCTCTCTCTGCCTTCCTTTAAAATGTAGGCACTTGGACCCCAGGATTAACCCAGCTCTGCTTTTGTCTTTCAGTTGATCACAGTCGGATTAAATTGCACCAGGAAGATAATGACTACATCAATGCCAGTTTGATAAAAATGGAGGAAGCCCAGAGGAGCTATATTCTCACCCAGGTAACAGGCTTTCTGAACTGTGTTTTTCATGTTACCTCAAGAGCTTGAGAATGCTGTTGTGTTCTCATCAGATGAGATCAACATGTCCTTGAGAAGTTCAGGGCTCTCATTGGCCAAAAAGCAGCAAGAAAAGAAGTGTGCTCCCTCAGATCATTGTGAGCACAGCGTCTGCCCTGGGCACTGTGAGGTGACACACTGAGCTGCCAGTGGTCTCCTAATGGGCAGGAGAAGACCTTAGACCTTGTGACCACAGAAGCGTGAACCTCGGCATTGAGTGCTTGTGGCAGCAACTAAGAGGGCTAACGGTTGGCCAGGCACCTCTGGGCCACATTAGAGGATATGACATCTCTTAAAAGTCCCATAGCTCTGGGCTACCTTCTGAGAAAGCGTGATGAACTTCCTGTAATACACCTTATGGTGTGTGACCAGAAGACTGAATGTCTGGAAAGAGGATAAAGCTTATTCTCAGTCCTTTTCTTCAGTCTTAGCCTGTTACCAGCAGGTTGGTGTTGTTTATCTTCGTCTCCTTGGTCATTCCATATCACATACCCTGGGCTGTAGGGTATTTGAGCATGACCTCTGCCTGCTATGTGGAAGTCAAATCCTAGTGAAGCCAGAAGCTCAGAGCCATCACAACTCTTTTCCCTTTTTTGTCCCAAGCCAGTTTGACTGACCAGAAGCATCCCAGGTGTGTCCCTGTCCTCTGTCCCTGTCCCATCCAGTCCCCTCCCTGTTCTCCCACCCTGGCCAATCAGTGTGTGTAGTGTCAGTGGGCTGTTTTCAGCTCTGTGGATGCAGGGCCAACCTGGATCCTTGTGCAGTGCAGAGGTTGAAGGACCTAGGTGGTCATCAGGTATCCTAGACATTCACCTGCCACCTGCTGGCTCTGTTACCTGAAGGAAAGTCACCTGCGTGACGCTGTTGTCAGTGTCCTTGCCTCACACTTGCAGACAGAGCACTCAGGGAAGATGAGAAGATGCCAGGTGCTGGCATAGGGAAGAAAAACATGCTGGGATTTACAGGGTGATGGCTTGGATCAGAGTAGGTGTGAGCTGTTCTAGAAGAGGTTTCGGCCCAAAGATGTGGCCAGCCCTGGTGTGGGTTTTCCTGTCCCACAGGACTAAAGCGAGCTCCCAGGACACTGCCATTCTTCTATAGCTGTCCACTAGCACTAGGCGAGCTCGGTGCTCAGCAGGCACCAGCTATGCCCAGGTCTTCGACCCCTCAGGCCGCCTCTGAGATGGTTTGTGGACCACATCTGTCACTTTCCTTGGTCCCGCTTTCAAGGCTGTCCATGCTCAGACTCCCCAGTGCTAGCTGTAAGAAGAGAGGCTGACTCTGCTCCATGTGGGTGCTGTGTGAGTCCTTCACCTACAGTAACACTGCAGTCTGTGAACAACTGCTGCCCTTAATCAGTGGTCTCAGGCAGAGAGGCTGGGGTGATCTCCTGACCTTAGAAGGTCACAGTGGAGACCCTGCCCCATGCCGCCTCTCACCCACATAGGAGCTTTGTTCTCTACCCCCATGCTTGTAGGCAAGGAGCCCAGTAGAGCCCCTCAGCCACCATCCCAGACCAAAAGACATTCTGTGCAGAGGTGACCTTCACCGTATGATGGACTGTGGGACTGGGTGACTGACCACAGAGCAGACAGCCTTAGCAGCCATTCTGCCTGAACCTCCAAACACTGTCCCTGGCTGACTGCATGTTGTGTTTGTGTGTCCAGTGTTGTAGAGTGTATATCTTGTGTGTTTGCAGGGCCCTTTGCCAAACACGTGTGGGCACTTCTGGGAGATGGTATGGGAACAGAAGAGCAGGGGTGTGGTCATGCTCAACCGTATCATGGAGAAAGGCTCGGTAAGTTCACCCCATGCCCCTTGCTGCTGCGGTCTATGTATGCAGTCCATAAAGCTTTCATTTCCCTGAGTTCCTATTTTCAAACTCCTTTACGTGACACCTTTTTATTTTAAAAACATAAATACTACATAGATACACATTTGTTACCAGCAAGACAGGTATGACTAGAGAGAGAAGCAGCAGCCCGGCGTTGTGGCGCCTGATGCGGACGCTCTGCCTCACTGGCTCTACTTTCTTGGTACTGCCTGTGTAGTGAATACTAAGCCCACCTTTTTGACTGGCAAGACTATGCCTCTTGATGGCAGAGGTGGCTCCGCAGAACTGTGGGACACTGGCTTCTAGATTTGATGGGCCACCATAGCATCTGCTGGTGAGTTGTCTTCAGGACACGTGGCATTGTGAGTTCTCAAAACTCTGGGAACACCTCTCCTCAGGCTCTGTCCCTTCTGTCTCACACGTCCAGAATGGCCCGCGTCACTTGGGTCTCACTACATGCTCGCCTCTAAGGGCAATCAATGATGCAGCCTGCAGACCCTGAGTGGCTGGTCCTGTTACCTAGACCTGTCTCTCTCATTCCCCAAACCATAGCCTAGACAGGTCTCAAGTTTGTTTGTTACCCTGCCCTTTGGTCCAAGGGTCTAAGTCACAGTGGCACTGTGTCTCAGATCTACACGTCATCAAACAACCAAACCTCCTGTCCCTTCTCTCTTCCCATTTCTGTGATGGGCACTGAAGTCTGATTTTGAGTGCTACCCAAGATCAGCATGGGGCAGAGCCAGCTTCATTTCTTCCCTCCCTGGACATGGTTGTCACTTAGAGACTTTCCAGCTCCAGAGGTTGAGGTCCCTGGAAAAGATGAACTGAGAATTGTTGGGACCAACTGGAGCAACAGCCAGTAGCAGAGAACAGGAACAGAATGTCCGAACGTCTTTCCAGGCACAGGCTCTGTGCTGTCTGTTGCTCAGCTGGGGTACTGCTCTAGCTTCTTCAAGCTCTCAAGAATCCTTCCATCCCCTCCGAAGACAGCAGTCACACCCGAGGGTGGAACCAAGTGCACAGAGTGAGGGCACGCATCACCAGCAAGTGGCATGCACCCACAGAGCCTAAGGGTCCCAGTCACTCGTGCTAGCTTCCTTGAGGCTGCTTGACTCCATACTGTTGTCTGGCTTCCACCTCCTGTTTTTATAGAACATAATAATAACAGATGCAGAGCCTGCCAAGTGTGGTCAGTTGACAAAACCAGAGGGCGGAATTTTAAATCAACCCATTATCACAAAATCATTAGATATGGGGGGCTGGAGAAATGATTCAGTGGCTAAGACTGCTTACTGCTCTTGCAGAGGACTCAGATTCTATTCCCAGCACCCACAGAGTAGCTCACAACCGCCTGTAATAAAAGTTCTAGGGGATCCAGCAACCTCTTCTGACCTCAGTGGGCACCAAGCAAGCACATGGAACACAGAAATATGTGCAGGCAAAGCATCCATACACATAAAAAGTAATAAAATATTAAATCTTTTTTAAAAAGTCACCAGACATGGCAGGATTTACTGTGCACGTGTGTAAGGGTACACATGCTTGTACACATGCTTATACATGTAAATGTGTGTTGCTAGGGGTCCTGGTGGCCCCTTGTAGTTAGAAGTTTGCATTAGAGCAGCTGTTGTCACATCACAAGGTCTGCTCTGTAGTTGGATAACTGCCACCAGGTCTGGCTTTCAGTACCCTGGGCTTATCATAAGTAGATCCTCCATGACCACCTTCCCCAGGATTCCTGTCTTAGCCATCGGAAGCACAGCCGGTCCTCTGGTTGCTGTAGCCCATGGCAGCTTGTCAGTGGTCCTTTAGAACTATTCTGCTCCACTTAGGGCCGAGGGAGCAGCGTGCTCTGTGGGGTGCACATCAGCAGTCCCAGGGGTGGGTAGAATCCAGGATGGTACATGTGCTGCTCCCCTTACCTGCTTCCAACCATCCCCATCCATAGAGCTGGGTCTCAGAGGCCTGAGCTGCATATAGACTCTATACTGTTTCCTCTCAGACCTCCCGCCTTCATACATGGACCAGGTGCTTATGAAACCAGCTGTACCATAGACAGTGTGCATTAGCCTGGGGCTACCAGGGGCCAGAGTTCTTGTTAGTTCAAGAACTTAGTTGAAACTTAGCTTAGACGTGGCCACATGGTGTGTGCTGTGTGTAAGCGCAGGACTGCTATTTATACAGTGGGAGAGAGCTGGGTGAATGTAATTTGTATTCCAAAACACAGCCTGTTTGTCTCGTAAAACTCCGTGAGAGCCAGAGTTGGGGTTCAGGCACTTGGTAGCCCAGGCTTCTTGGCCTACATCCTTTGGGGATGAAAACAGGCCACCCTGTCAGGAAGACAGCAGTGACTGTCATAGTTTCTTCCCCAGACTGTCTGGCTCTTCGTTTTGTAAGGACTTGCATGAGCTTCAGGCTTCATGGTGGAGATGACTATAAACTTGGGATGCCAGCATTCTGGCATTGCAGCCTTCCTGGATTGGATGGGGCTGGCCAGAGGGCCTTGGTGTCAGTTCCAGCGATGGCCTGCTCACATTCCAGGAAAAGTCAGGCTTCCGCTCAAGGCAGCGTGTGAATGCATGCCACCAGCTAACTGGAAGTAGGGATGGTGTGCTGTTTTGTTGTGTGTTTAAAAGCAGAAATTTTTATGGGAAATGACAGAATGTGGTCCTATAGACACCTAATTAAATGTTAGTTGATGGACATTTGACTGTGTGCCAAAATGCCTCTGAAATTGTAGATTTTGCTTAAGTAGAGATCTCTCAGGCTTGTTCTGGGTTTCTAGAAGTAAAAGTTAGAGTCTGCCTGCCTTGCTTCTAAGGTGAGGACACCCACCACCTCCTCTGTACTGACAGCCCCTTGGCATTCTCCCTGCTCATGGTGAGTACCCACCCTAGCATAGTGGCCTGGGATCTGACTATGGGAACAAGTGACTCATTCAACTCTCTCTGTGCACAGTTCACTAGCACCTAGCCTTTGTGTTATGATCTGCTCATGCTGACAGGGTGGCCCTAGCTGAGGGGCTCATCTCTCCAGTTGGTCTTTAAAGGTGGGATGGGTCATGGGTTGAGCAGGCCAGACCTTGAAACCGAGCTCTCTCCTTCCCTTGTTGGCGTTGTAGACCCTTAATTCCTATACTGCTTTCTCTACCTTTTGCTTTGGTTTGGGGGGAGGGCAGCACTGGGCCCTAGAAGAACAGGACCCATAGGTCTGCAGTTCTGTTCAGCTTTGTCTCTTCCCAGCCCCAGGTCCCAGTCCCACTGTGCTCTGCCTCCTTGTCTTGTCTCCTGCTTTCCCCTGAGACACTACCCTGTCAGCCATCAGGACCTTTTCTCCAAAGAGCCTCTTTGACCTCTGTCTTTGCTTGGCTAGCCTGAGCAACCCCGCCCCCCCTCCATCCCTAGGTCATCTTTATTCCCTGTCCCCCTCTATTCTCTCCCCCATCCACCCACCCCGAGAGAGGGAACATCTCCCAGCAGACTAGGCCAGCCCTGGAACAGGCCAGGCATGTGAGCTCTGTGTGTTCTGTACCAAAGAGTAGCTTATTGCATTCCTTGAGGAGGTTCAAGGTCTCTGAAGTCTCCTCTGCCTGGGCACCCTCTCAGTCCTGCCTTGGAGAGCCAGAACAGCTGTCTGCCGCAGGACCATCGGAGCATCTGAACTTACTTCATGGGGTCTGTGAGATGGAGATCCAGCCCCATCTCCTTTCCTAAATCCCAGACCAAATCTTTGAGTTCATCAAAAGCTGTAATTATCAGCATTTGAATGAGGATCAAGTGGTTTCTGAAGGTAGCAGAATAGAGGGTCAGGACAGTTGTACCTTCTGAACTGAACCGGATTGGAATGAACTGGTGAGCTGCACCTTGCAAGTTGTCCTCCCACCTCTAGTGGCTGACTGGAGCCTCTCAGCCTGATGAGGCTCCAGCCCTGTCCTGTTGCTGTGCGTTTCCTTGTGGGGCTCTGGTCTGTTGAGATGCTACTGAAGACATCTGAAGGGCACAGCTGTGTGGTGTGGTTTCACATCACAACAAGGACCAGGATCCTCTGTACTGTGCTGCTGTTGCTGGGTGGGAAGTGTGAGCCTTACAGGTCAGGGTAGGAACTGTTTTACCTGGGAGACCCCGGCCTCTGAGTTCTCATAGTTAGCAGACTGCCCTCCAAGTCTCCTGTCTCATGTAGCAGCCACTCAGGGTAATCTAGTGTTGTTTTCCCCAGTTAAAATGTGCCCAGTATTGGCCACAGAAAGAAGAAAAAGAGATGGTCTTTGAGGACACACATTTGAAGTTGACACTGGTATCTGAAGATGTCAAGTCATATTACACAGTGCGACAACTGGAGCTGGAAAACCTGGCTGTAAGTATGGCGTGTGTGAAGTCTTCTAGAAATTGTTGGCTTGCTTTTGTCCTTAGTCCTCAGGTGCTGGTTCCAGCTGGAGTGTTCCCAGGAATTGTGAGCCCTGTGCACAGTGTGGCCCCACACCATGTGAGGTCTTGCTGCTCTAGGAGCCTGTACCCAGGCACCAACAAAGGACAAGCAGCTCCTACAGCGCTCTCTCATCTTTGCACCAGTTAACACAGTTCTAAGGGAAAAAGGCAGCTTCTTACCTGAGAGTGGTCTGTTCTGTCTGTGGAACTGGAGGGCTGAAGCTGTGCTTGCAGGAAAAATGACAGCAAGCTTGCACCTTTTGTCTGGTCTGCCTTAAGGAGGGCTCACCTCACTGCCCAGGTCTCCTGTAGCTGAGACTTTCTCACCAGGTCTTAGGTAGACTTGCCAACAAAAGGAGGTTCAGGGGCATGGCAAGAGCCTGGAGTTAGGAACAGTAGAAGCTCTTTGGTACAGAGCTGTGACTGAGGAGGCCATATGAGTCCCAGGTATGGTGGAGCCACTGCTGGCCACTTTGCCTAACTGCTGAGTGGGTCCGAGGGACATCACCCCATGTCTTTGCTTTTTCTAGTTTCTTTCAGACCTGAGCTTGCGACGGTCCTGGGAGGTCTTGGGTGAGAGGTCAATAGGTACCTAGGATCCAGAGAGCAGAGAGGAGGTGAGGTAATGGCTGGACCACCAGAGTAAGGCTTGTTGGGCCATAAGGAAGAGTTGGGGTCTGCTGCAGAGTGACAGTCACGTATCCTTAGACTTCTCTTGACTCCCTGCTGGTGGTGAGACCCAAGTCCAGAACTTAGCTCAGGTTGCTGGAGTCTAGAGAGGTGTGAGGCCCTGTAGTGGCCTAACAGAGGAGCCTGGAGTGTGGGGTGAGGTCATGGAAGTTCTGGAGTGTCACTGATGGATGGGGGTGTGGTAGACCCTGTCCAGTGCTCTCCAGTATTTGCCAGCCTGGCTTTTTAAGAGTGACCTCTGATAACCTCTGGGAAATATCTGCTTGTTGAGGGAGACAGACAGAGCGAGCAGCAGAAGTGTGTCTGTTGGTGGCAAAGCCAGGGCAGGAGCACTGAGGCTTTGTCTAGGCTTGCTGCTTTGAGGTGGTTTCCTTGTAGCGGGACAGGTCTCAGGTCTCACTGGTAGTCCATTCTGGCTTCACATTTACAGTCCACCAGGCACAAGGCCAGCTCAAGGGCTTCAATATTAGGACTTTTCTGGAACCTAGAACAGAATCCATTTGGAGGGATGGACAGGCTGGAAGAAGGTGGCAGATGAGGAGCCCTGTGCTCTTTGTAGGGATGGAAAGAAGACTTTTTGCATACTTTCTTCTAAACCAGTTTTTTAAACATATTTGAAACACCTCCGTCTCTGCACCCAGTATAGGTGGTGTTTGCTTTTGCAGGGCAGTAGACAGAGCCGCTGCAGGGTTTAAATGACCCCAGCTGTGCACACCACCCTGTGTCTATAGCCACACTGAGGGTTGGCCATGTCTTTCATATGTTTATACCACAGCAGGGACCTCCTGTACTTTGCAGACAGATGGCACCTTGCTATCACCAAGCCTAGCCTGGGCATCTGTAGCTGCTCCTTTCCTCTCACAGGCTGTAGCCCTCTCTGTAATTCTAGGGCCCTGTCCCCTGGGGTCTTGCCTGCAGTGTCCTCCTTTAAGAATACTGAACATAAGTTGGGAAGTGGTGGCACATGTCTTTAATCCCAGCACTAGGGAGGCAGAGGCAGGCGGATCTCTGAGTTCAAGGCCAGCCTGATCTACAGAGTGAATGCCAAGACTAGACAGAGATACCTTGTCTCTGTTTAAAAAAGAATGCTGGACTGTGGAGCAGGTGAGATAGCTCAGTGTGCAGAGGCATTTGCCAGTGACCTGCAAGTTGTTTTCTGACCTCCAGATGTGCATGTGACACCCCTCACCCCCAAATATCTGTAAAATTACTGGATCATCTAGGAAAGGGCAGAGTGGAAGCAGTGCTGCAGGCCATTCTTTTTGCTCAACTGCAGGGCACCATGGGACAGTTCTACAAGTGGGTGTGGTCCCTAAGGTGAATGAGTGTGTGGCAAACTCATAGGCAGTTGCCAGTGGAATGCTGGCTTGTGTACTGTATGGCAATCTGTCTTTGGAGACTTGAATTATCACAGTTTCTTCCAAAGTAACAGTTGCCTGACCCATCCCAGAGGTCCCCAAGCGATCCAGACTTGGTGCTAGACCCCCCCACACACACTCACAGGAGCCCTTCCTGAGATTTAGGGTGCCAATGCCCCCCCACAGGAGCTCTTCCTGAAATTTAGGGTGCCAATGGTGACTTCTAGGCTAAAACGGTTGTGGCCACCTGTGCATGGGTATGGAAGGGACAGAAAGATAAGAGGATTGTCTACTGCCTAAGAAGGTTGGCCAGGAAGTCACTTGATGCTCACGTGGGGTCTGTGCAAACGATGTGCCCAGCCTAACTGCAAGTCTCTCTTTTAGACCCAGGAGGCCCGGGAGATCCTGCATTTCCACTACACCACATGGCCTGACTTTGGAGTTCCCGAGTCACCTGCCTCCTTCCTCAATTTCCTTTTCAAAGTTCGAGAGTCAGGCTCCCTCAACCCGGAGCATGGTCCCATTGTGGTGCACTGCAGCGCTGGCATCGGCAGGTCGGGGACCTTCTGTCTGGCTGATACCTGCCTCTTGCTGGTGAGGAGGCTGTGCAAGCCCAGGAAGAAAGGGAGCATCGTTGAGCCCACCCTGTGGCTATCCACAGACACTCTTCTTGGGGGATGCTTTGTTGTAGCCTTTGCCTTCGCCAGTTCCCATGGCAGTGGCTCAGTCCCTTCTAGCTTTGTTCCCAGGGCACTCCCAGATGTCATGGCAGCCAGCCATCCCAGAATCTGCATAGCTCATGTTTAGAGGGTCCCAGTTTGCTGCATTTTTCTCCCATTTTCTTGAGTCCTTTACCAGCCCTCTGTGACTTTCCTCTGGCTGACCCAGTCTTCCTGCCTTGCAGATGGACAAGAGGAAAGACCCCTCTTCTGTGGATATTAAAAAAGTGCTTCTGGAGATGCGCAGGTTTCGCATGGGGCTCATCCAGACGGCTGACCAACTGCGCTTCTCCTACCTGGCTGTGATTGAGGGTGCAAAGTTTATCATGGGTGACTCCTCAGTGCAGGTCGGTGCTATTCTGCTTAGCACATGTGTGTTGGTGTTGGGGCTCAGTTTGTAGCTGAGGATAGGCCATGCAACCTGTGCACATACATCAAGACTTATCTTTGATAGTAACTCCAGGTGTAAAAGATCCAACTTTGGGGCTGGAGAGATGGCTCAGAGGTTAAGAGCGCTAACTGCTCTTCCAGAGGTCCTGAGTTCAATTCCCAGCAACCACATGGTGGCTCACAGCCATCTGTAGTGAGATCTGGTGCCCTCTTCTGGCCAACAAGCATACAGACAACACTGTATACATAATAAATAAATCTTTAAAAAAAAAGGTCCAACTCTGTTGAGGTCAAAGGAAGTAACTCCCTTTTGCATGTGCCATTGCTAGAGTCACTAAGTGGGCCGCCCTTCTGCCTGCCAGGTGCCCTGCAGAGCCCTCAACAGAAGAGCACACTTGGTTCCCTAAAGACTGTCCCAGCCCTTTGGAGATGGAGGCAGGATGGCAGGAGTCCAAGGCCTGCCTGGCCACCTGAGACCCCACCTCAGAAAGAACAGATTTACCTCCCAGATAATTGCCTAGAACCAAGACCCTCAGAGCTGCTGCTGAGCTGTTGGCTGCTCACCTGGGGAGACCTAGAACAAGTACTCATGGGCTTCTGTCACTGTTCTCCCAGGATCAGTGGAAGGAGCTTTCTCATGAGGACCTGGAGCCCCCACCCGAGCATGTCCCCCCACCTCCCCGGCCACCCAAACGCATCCTGGAGCCTCACAATGGGAAATGCAAGGAACTCTTCTCCAACCACCAGTGGATGAGCGAGGAGACCTGTGAGAACGAAGACAGCCTGGCCAGAGAGGAAGGCAGAGACCCCCTAAGTGCTGTGCATAGCATGAGCAGGTGATGGAGGGGCCTCTATCCTGGCAGAAAGTGCCCATTGCCCCTGGATGTCCCTATGCAGTGACAGGTTATAATGGGATTCCAGTGCCACCTTGTGGTGCTTGTATGATCTGCTCAGTTTAAACTGGGCAGGTGTTGCAGCTTGCTTGCTCACCCTGGTTGAGCACCCACTGGTAACCGGAGCTGCAGACCCTCTACTTGGAGAAGGGGCGTGTGCATAGCAGTGTGTGGTGGAGTAGGGATGATAAAGTATATGCCTGTAGGAAGTGGCACTGTGAGCCAGCTCCCGGGGCATCTTTCCTAGAGGGCAGTTTGGAGGTGTGGCACACACAGTCTGGTTCTCAGTAGGACCCACCCAGAGCTCTGAACACAGTGTAGAGAGGCATGGCTAGCTGCACTCATTCTAGCATCCTTGGTCATAGAAGATACAGAGCTACCAGTGTACCAGGACTAAGGAAGCCATGTTTCCCCTGTAACTGGGATATGATGGACCTGAGCTCATCTTTGGCTACAGCTAGGAGTTTCCATTTCTGATAAAGCACATACATTGGTGGGCTGCAGGGGACTTGAATGAAGCCCAGCCCTGGCCATGGGTATTACCCAAGGTCCCCAAGAGCTAGAAGACAAACAGGCTGCTGTCTGTGCTGACCTTCCCACCCAGTGCAGCATGAACGGCTTGCTTCTCCAGAATTCCTCCTTCATGGTAATGCCCTTGTCCATCTTCTCGAGGTGAGTAACCTACCTCTTCCCCTCTCCCCAGCATGAGTCAAGACACTGAAGTCAGAAGAAGAGCGGTGGCTGGAGGTCTTCAGGGCGCCCAGGCATCTATTCCCACCAAGGAAGAGCTGTCCCCAGCGGACGAGGAACAAAAGGCACACTGGCCAACTCACTGGAAGCCCCTCCTGGTCAACATGTGCATGGCCACGGCCCTGGCAACTGGTGCGTACCTCTGCTACCGGGTGTGCTTTCACTGACGGACTGCTGTGCGCGCGAGTGTGCTGGGCACTGCTGCTGCCCAGCTTAGGATTCGGTCTGCGGCGTCTGACCCACTGTTGGGAACAGCTCGCAAGCCTGTGGTGGAACTGGAAGGGCCAGCCCCAGGAGGGGCATCAGTGCACTGGGCTTGGCAGGAGCCCCATGGTCCCAAGAACAGTCTAATCTCAGGGCCTTAACCTGTTGAGGAGAAGTAGAGGAAATGCCAAATACTCTCTCACTCGCTCTCACCTCACTCCTCCCCTTTCTCTCTCTGTTCGTTTGTTTTTGGAAAAAAAACTTACAACACATTGTTGTTTTTAACATTTATAAAGGCAGGTTTTTGTTATTTCTGGAAAAAAAAACGCTAGGCACTCATGAGATTCTCTTGTGCCCTTTTGCGTGTGATTAGATTCATGATTTACATAGATTTCCCAAATGGTCAGGATGTAAAGCTCCTGCTGGCTTGGGCACCCCCACTGTGTACTCTGAGCTGGCAGGTGTCCTGGAGCCGCCCTGTTGTGAAGAGAGCAGCACATGCTGCCTCTAAACAGCAAGCCCGGCTCTGCTTTGCTCAGGTGTCCCCGCTGCATTTCCAAACTCACCTGCACCCTCCACCTCCTTGTGAAGCCATCTTGCTGATATCCCCGCCCTCAACATCCCATCCCTATAAGTGGGTTTCCCTGGGGCCCTGCCTCAGGGTCAAGTTCATCTTAGGTGGCTGCCAGCACTCACCCTGCGGTTTCCATTTCATTTGGAAAGTAAGCACCATGGTGGTAGAACCCACACTGCTGAGGTGCTAGCATGACTGACAGGAGGAGGAAGGAGCCTTGGTGTCATGGAAGCCACCTCGCAGGACTGTTACCAACTTCTGAAACATTCAGTCCTGTGCTGGTGACCATCCTTGAAGGCATCAGATGATTTTTGCAAGCTGCAAAGACTTTTTCCTTAGTGGTGCTTTTCAGAGTCAAGACTCATAAACCACCACCAAGCTTGCCATGGCTGCCTCCAGTGCTGTAGTGGCCAGGCTGTGGGGAGGCGCGTGTTCTGGAGAATCCAAGGCATGCGCTTTCATGGGGTTGCTACCCAGCAGCACAGCTTGCCCTCCAGCCTCTTGGCTGCAGGCCAAATGGCCATGCCGGGGAAGGAAAGCCACTAGCCAGCCGAGCAAGCTGCCAGGGAGGCTTGTTCACACAGAGCCACCACCTCCTTCAGCCATTATCTCCCTTTCTGCTTTATCCTTCCCTGGAGTCCCAAGCCCACGATCGTGAGGAGTGCAAGGGAACAGCAGAGCAGAGCACTGGCTCAGGCAGGCAGCACGAGTCCCCACACCCTCCCTAGAAACCGCCCACTCTTTATTTATTCACCTTTCCCAAAGGCGTCCCCACTGCGTGAGCACGTCCTTGAGCTGATGATGTAAGGTGTCAGCCTGGCACCTAGGGCTCTGTCAAGTACAGTATCAGATGAGTCCTGGGCTTGAGGCTGACGGGAGCCACTGTACAGCCAGAGCTGGGGCCAGGAGCAGGGGCTGTAGGACATTGGGAGCTATCGAGCTTCAGGAACATGGGACAGTGTGGGCATGTGTAAAGGCCCTGTGGCTACTGATGTGATGTGCGAGAATGAGACCTGGGCTTTCTCCCCATGACCTTGTAGATCCCGTTCCCAATCTCCACTTTCCCTGAGAATTCGAAAACATGAAGTCTTCTGCCCTGGTGTTACCATGTTCTTGACATGGGGAATTTTGATGCTCACTCAATAGCAGCCCATGTCCAGCCACCTCTGCATACTCTGACCAGATGTGGCCATTGTTGAGTAACTGCCTCTCTGTGGAAGCAGTTCTGTCCAGTGCAGATACTGCATCACTCCGGCAGGACACCCCAGGCTCGCTGGCCTGCCCTGCCAAACCCCACCGCACCTCAGACATTCCACGGTCACACCTCATTCCCTGGACATTAGGCAAGCAGGGCCCTTCCACCTCTGGATTCAGTCCCTCCATTCCAAGTTCACGCTCTTCTGGAGCAGGCCAGGATTGGAAGGGAACAGCCTGGGTGACAGTCCTTAGAATCAGCTGTTGTCATCGCTGGCCTGGGTCACCTTGCCCAGAGGCGTGTCACTCTTGAGCCTGGTAGAGACTGATGATGGTGCTCATGACTCTTCCTGTGAGGGACACAAGACCTCCACATTGGGTGGCTTTTTTACAATAAGAAGCGGAGGCAGCTGGAAGTCCAAACTGCCTCTTGCCAGCATTTCACGTTTTGCCTTTCACCCAGAGAAGCCAGCACAGAGCCACTGCTGGGAATGGTGGTGGCCTTGCCCACGGAGCCTGGGGAGGTGGCACAGCCATGGTCCAGACTGGGAGCAGTTGGCAGTGGACTGTACCTGTAGTAGTGGGGTATGTACAGTAGCCTTCTAGGTGGATGTCCTGGAGAACGGGCACGCTCCACCCTGTTGCCTGTGTTGGAGGTAGCAAGCTGCTGTATGCCTTAAACCAACATTTACTCAGCAGGTCGTTTTTTTTTTTCGATGGCCATAGAATAAACCATTTTTACAAAAATAAAAACCAACAACAAAAAAGTTTTCCGATAGAGTACCTTTGCAGGTGTGTGGGGTGGTGCATGCCCCGGTGGGGGTGTCTCAGGGTCTTCTGTGACCTCACAGAACTGTCGGACTGCACCATTTCCAACTTGCTGAATCACTAATGGGTCTGCATTTTAGTTGCAACAATAAATGTTTTTAAAGAACATAGATGTGAGATGCTTCCTGTTTCTTTACCTGACAGACCTGAGCCAGGATGGGCAGCCATCTATCTGTCCCTGACAGCATGAGGTAGATGTCTGCCCTGCAGGGTTAGCGTGCTCTGGGTTGCGAGTGCTAGTGGCTGGCCAGCCTGCCTTCACTCTGTTCTTTCAGGAACCCGCTCTTTGGCACCTTGCAGTACTTGAACAAGGCCCACAGGCATCATTGGAGTCCCTGTTTCAGGCTCCGCACCACACCTCGGCCAGCTGCCTGGCACGCACCATGGTCATCCCATCTCAGGACATCCATAACGCCACATTTGATGTATACATGACAGATTGAAATGGGACCCAAAAGTTCGTGTACAAGACTCAGCATATAGGGTCCCCAAGTGACTGTTTCAGTTCAGACTTTGCGATGACAGATGTGGTAGAAAGCACAGCCCTACCTTTAAAGCCACCACAAGAGGCTGAGAGATCTGTGTGTTCAAGGCCAGCCTGATCTACAGAGCAAATTCCAGAACGGCAGGGATACACAGAGAAACCCTGTCTCACCGCCTCCCCCCCAAAAAAGAAAAAGCAGAGCCCTGTACCCCTCAGTTTCACAATTTCTTGTGCAGTAAGTAGTCCCCGCTATGATCCTGGCGCCCCGGAACCATGGAAGTGCCGTGCCCACTGTCCCAGCGGAAAGCTTCAGGTGTGGGACAAACCCCGTCGGGTAAAGGCTTGCAAAGGCCTGGGGTATTCTCAAAGTGTCCCCAAAGGATAGCAGTCTGCCATAAGCGTGGGAATCAAGTGTAGCAAGGATCCCCGATGGGTTCAGAGTCCTGTGGTGTCTGCCACCCTCTCCTGCCTGACTGTACAGACACAACCATATCTACGTGGACAGTACGGTAAACCATACACTACAGAGGTTTTAATTGAGATTTTAGAGAATGAACATGAATGAGACAAATAAATACCAAGATAAGTCAGCACACATGGTCCACCTAACTAAATGGGGGTGTCTAAGTCAGCCCTGAGAGCCACTCGGCCCCTCATGGCCATCTCAGATGCCCAGTTTTCAAGTGTTTTACCCACTCAAGTAGGAAACCCATCGTGTGCCTCCGTAGCCACCTCAAAGAAAACCTCACCTCATCTCTGGCTTCTGAAGCAATTCATCTAATGGGCAGCGAGTTGGCATGCGTCAGAAGTGGGCCTGACCACTGGCTAGCTGACCAGAGGGTGTGCAGGGAGCTCGCATTCCATGCATGTCTGTCTTGAACCCTTGGATCCTCAGTCAGCACCAGCTGCCCCTGGCACTGTACCCCAGGAAGGCAAGACAAGCAAAAACAGCATTTGGGGTACGCCACATCCTTGGAGGTCCCACATACCCCTTCTTCCTGCTATGGGAGTACAGCACTGTGCCCTTGGGCTGGGTGCTGACCCAGCTCACACTTGTGAGGGAGTGCCTGGGGTGCTCAGTTCAAAACTTGCCCTATGGAAGCTGGGAAGCATCAAGGAAGAAAGGTGCTGGATTGGATCTCGTTGGTCACAGCTTAGAAAATTGTGATTTCAACATCTGCTTCCTGGTAGAGTTCTTGTTCTGACTGGAGCTTGTCCATCTTCTCAAAAGCTAGGCGGCCCTTCTCACCTGGAACACAAAGACATCCGTCACCAGCTCGTCACCACCTTGGTGTTCTGCTTCCAGGTCTTGGTATCTCTAGAGGGGCAGGACAGTAGTCAGTGGGGGTCCCTTGCCCCTGCTGTTGACTGAACCATCCACACTTGAAACAGCCTTTTATGCAGGAGGTCTCCTGAGCACTGGCCTGACTTTGCCTCTGCCCACCGCTTGCCAAGGACCATAAACAAAATGGGAGAGGGGGAATTACACCCTAGCTGTCAACCTGCTATAAGGGGAACCTGCACTGAGCAGGGGCTGCAAAGCACAGGTAGCCGGCAGCCAGGTCCCTAGCATCCCTGGAAGCCCACTGTGCTTCCCAGGGTGGGGAGGCTTTGGCTGTGCTTTACCAAATGATAGTGTTGCTTCCCGCGCTGCCACCCGCACGGCCTCCAGGTCCGACCGACACAGGCTGGCGATTTGTTCAATGCTTTCAATACCCTATGAGGTCAGGAAGAAAAAGGTTTGTTAGGCAGCAGATAGACCGCACTGTGTCATCCCAGCATGCCAACCCTGGTGTTCCTGGAGGGCCTGTCTGTCCTTCTCTAGAGACCTCCAGGCTTCCAAACCCCAGTGCAGGCCAGCAAGCAAGGCCACCATCAGCTTGTCTGTAAACATCATCTAATACACCCTGACTGTCCTGTACTCTGGAGACCCAGGGCCTGATTGCCACACATCCATAGACAGCGCTCCCACGCAACCTTTGACCCCTTCACCCTTAGCAGGGATCCTCCTGTTGGGGCAGCGCTGAGCGAGTTGGGGGCAGTGGGTTTTCTCTACACTGACCCAACTCGCATGTACAAGTAGGCAACAAGGTTAGACAAGGCGGATCCCCAGCATGGGTGGAGGTGACCTAACAAGGTCCCCTCACTTCCACCGTGAGAGTGCAGGGATGGTGGGGAAGGCATGGCTCGGAAGCTGTCCTGTGTCATCCAGCCCAGGATGAGCTGGAACCCAGCGTGACTTTTTATAAAACCTTATTTACAAAAATGCTCGTAGTGGCATTTATGAGACAGAGTCTCACTATGAAGCCCAGGTTGGCCCCGGGTCATGGGGATATGCCACCATACCTGGCTTTTTCCCCTCAGTGCATGAAAACTACATTTTTCTGTGGTTGAGTGCACATGTGCGCCCCCTGCACACACAATGTGAACAAAATTAGAATTTACAGATGCCATCCACACCATGTTTTGAGATGAAGCCTCTCCTATCCTGGAGCTCACAAGTAAACTATGCTGCCTAGCTGGCTAGTCCCGGAATCCCCTGCTTCTACCTCCCCTGCGCTGGAATGACAGGTGTGGGCCACTATTCGGAGCTTTTCTGTGGGGATTCCACTCAGTCCCTCATGCTTGTAGGCACGTAGCCCTCGGCTCATGTAAAGTCATGTTTTGTAGCAAAGTTCAGGGTACGCATGTCCCTGCAAGCAAGAAGGAAATAAATATGCCAGAGGTGGCCAGCCGCTCCTGTTGAGGTCGAGGGTGACCGGGTAGCTTTCACATTCCTGCACCTTGTCTTTTTCTCATTCACAAGAATTTATCATGTTGCAACCTGTGGAGCTGGGCAGGGAGTTCCTTGGTGTGGGGACCTCTGCTGTTGGAGTCTGGGGGGCTGGCTGTTACTAGGGTGTCAGAGTTATTGCTACTGGTGACACCCTCTACTATATACATATACACATACACACTGTTCCAGTGAAAGCATTTTGAAGCTGCTGCTGCTGCTGTTGCTCCAGCCCTCACCATGGGTGGCCTCCTGTCAGTCACTAGGGAAGACGGGACTCACCCCAAGCTGCTGCAGCGCCATGCACGCTGCCTGCTGGAGCTTGGTGTCACTGTCGTTTAAGGCGTTGGTGTAGTACAGCAGAGCCTGGGGGAGGACACCAGGATTGGACAGAGGTCAGGGCAAGCAGGTCCCCAGCTGCTTCAGTGACCCAAACTCAGCCTTTGTCAGGAGGAGGGCTAACCCCAGACTGAACACTAGCTGGTTAGTAAGTAAATTCCACAAAACTTTTTTGGTTTTGATTTTCAAGACAGGGTTTCTCTGTGTGGCCCTGGCTGTCCTGGAACTCACTCTGTAGATCAGTCTAGTCTGACCTCAAACTCAGAGACCTACCTGCCTCTGCTTCCCATGTGCTGGGATTAAAGGCGTGTGTAATCATGCCCAGCTCCACCTGAATTTGAACCTGGAACCCATGTTGTGGAGGAAGAGAACTGCCTCCTTCAAGTTGCCCTCTGACCTCCAGACTCATGATGTGGCACACATACTCACAATGAATGAATAAACAAATATTAAAATTTTAAAGACAGCCCTCAGAAAGATGCCGTGCAGGTCTGAGAGACCAAGCCCAGGCTGTGACTTGATGCTGGGTATATTCCTCAACCTGTGGGTCTCAACCCATCGGGGGGGGGGGGTGTGACATATTAGATATTCATATTACAACTCATAACAGTAGCAAAATTACAGTTATGAAGTTAACAATGAAATAACTTTATGGTTGGGGGTCACAACATGAGGAACCGTATTAAAGGGGAGCAGTGTTAGGAAGGTTGGGAACCACTGCCCTAGTGACTCCAGCCTTCTTAAAGCACTTGACCTCAAATCTGGTAAGTGTAGCCCCCATCACCCACTTTATACTCTTTTTTAAAAAGATTTATTTATTAATTATGTCTACAGTGTTCTGTCTGCCTGTATGCTGCCCCAGATCTCATTACAGATGGCTGTGAGCCACCATGTGGTTGCTGGGAATTGAACTCAGGACCTCTGGAAGAGCAGTCAGTGCTTTTAACCTCTGAGTCATCTCTCCAGCCCCTCCCACTTTATACTCCTGCACACCCAGCCAGAATGCCCATGCGTGCACCACACCTTTTCCCGGAAGCGCCTATTCCTGGCTGCACTAGCCAGGCGTGATCTGGCAGCCCTGCACAGCCTCGGCGGTCCATCCAGCTGCAGCAGGGCCCAAGCTTGAAGAGTCTGGGGCAGGGGCTGCAGCTGGCCCAGGCGTTTCCCATGCAGCTTCCTCAAGCCCTTGGCTGGACTCGCACAGTGCAGCTCCTCAGTGAGAGTAACTGAAAAGGAAGGGGAGGCCGGTACCATGAGCTGCCCTAGCCGCAGGGGCAGCTCCACGGCAGAGGGAGCATCGCCACATCCCGACAGACGCTTCTACAAACGGATCTGACATGCCCCTGAAAAACGAACAGAACCACTGGCCAGGCTGGGCGTGTGGTACACACCTGTAATCCCAGCACTTGGGAGGCTGAGGCAGGAGGATGGTGAGTTTGAAGACAGGCTAGGCTACATAGGGAAACCCTGACTCAGAAAGAAACCAGACGGGCAGACTTTGTGGCTCCCATCTCCTCTCCCTGGTGCTGCTCTAGGCTGTTCACCTCCCGCTTTTGGTTCTGAGAGCTACAGGGAGAGCTGCATGCATCTGGTTTGTGGCCCAAGCCAGAAGGGACAAAGCCCCCAGGGTGGGCTGTAACTTGCTTCCAGGCCATCGCCATGACCAGGCCCTACCTTCCTTGGTGAGCTGGATGAGGTGTTTCTCCAGGTCAGAGACGCTCTGCCGCTGCAGGTAGCTGTGGAACTGGAACCAGGTGACCATCTGCTCTTCCTGGAGCCCCACTGTGGCCAGTAGCCCACCACAGCTGACCACCTGCTCCAGGAGCCTGCGACACACTGGCAGAGGGAAGGGCCCTGAGAGGAGCTGCACAGCCTCCTCTAACAACCCTTCAAGGCTTGGTGGGAGGCACAGAGATTCGCAGCCTGCTTTCCCAGGGGCAGGGCAGTGAGGACGTGCATGGAGATACGCAGGGCCCGAACTGTGAAGACACCCCCAGTTGTAACACCACCATTTCCTGGGGAAAGTGGCAAGCAAGAAGGACGCTACCTATTTCCAGCTGGCCAGGGTACTTCCCTCGGACTCGATGTAGGAACATCTTCTTGAGCTGGCTGAGGAGTGTAGAAGCAGGGCAAGCCAGGATGCTGCCAGGCTGGGTACATCCTTGCCACAATGCCAGGCCACCCTTCCTGTGAGGAGCCTGTGGGATGACTGAGAGCGAGCAGCTGCTCAGCAGCCTGGCGGGAGCAGCCACAGGCACCAGAAACCCCTTCACCCGGACCCGAAGCTGGAAGTGAGGGCAGGGGACCCAATGCAGGGACCTCCTCTCAGGCCCGTGTCGCTCCAGTCACCTTCCTTGTCCCCACTCATAAGGTCAGCCAATCACAACCACCCCGATGAACTAGGAAGCTGGACTCCCCAGAGAGGTCCGCAGGGGCAGACAAAGAACTGAGGTGACAGCCGTTGCTCCTTGACGGAACCACCAGGACGTGGGTGGGGATGGCTTTGGTGAACCCGACAGTGGCCTCCCCAGCATACAGAGACACACAGGTGTGCAAGCCCAGCTAATCCACCCATCCGTGGAAGGGGGAGAGAGGCAAGGCCGCCGTGGGTGTGAGGCTGGTTGTTACTTACTCTCTTCAACCGACCTGGCCTTGCTGACCTGCTCTGAGTCAAGGACTGAAATCACTTCCAGAACCTGCCTTTGCTGCTCTGCTTCCTCCAGGAGGCAGTCCTGGACCATCCGTGACAGATCAGGGGAGGCCAGCTTCTAGAATCAGCCGGGATGCTCCAATTAGCTTGGCATGTACGTCTCTGCTCTCAGCTGCCCACAGTTGCCCTATCCCAGAGGTGGCTTCTGCCATGGCCTAAGCACCCTTGTCTTTGTTAAGCTGAGCCCCCAGAGTCAGCCTGCCCAAATTCAGCCAACCATCACAACCGTCATCTCAACCATCACAGCCGTCATCACAACCGTCATCTCAACCGTCATGTCATCACAGCCGTCATCTCAACCGTCATGTCCTCTCAGCCGTCCTCTCAGCCGTCCTCACAGCCGTCCTCACAGCCGTCCTCACAGCCGTCCTCACAGCCGTCCTCTCAGCCGTCCTCTCAGCCGTCATCTCAACCGTCATGTCCTCACAACCATCATCACAACCATCACAGCCGTCATCACAAGCGTCATGTCCTCACAGCCGTCCTCACAGCCGTCCTCACAGCCGTCCTCACAAAGCAGCGTGAAGACGGCCAGGCCCATCTCCCAGCATTTGGGCCCCTGGAAGTAGCATAGCCTGAAGCCCACCATGTTCAGTTCCTGGGGTTGAACCAGTTTGGACTGGTGTGGCACCTAACACATGTATACCAGAACCACCCTCTCAGTTCGGGGCTTGGCTCCCTGAGACCCACATGGTTCCTTACCTCCTGCCACAGAGTCTCCATGGCATCGGCTCTCAGAGCGACTTCCTTTTACCTGACCCCAGACTTTATTGCCACCTTTGAGCCCAGAGCCCCCCCCAGCCAAGCCCTACCCTGACACCTGAAGCAAGGCCTTGCAGACTTGAAGGTGGACAGTGAGCAGTGTGTCCAGCTCCGGGACACCAGCTGTGAGCTCGCTGGGTGACACCTTCAATGACGGCCGAGGAGGCGGGGGACTGTCCTTCCTGAGGAGACAAAAGAAATGAGCAAAGGAACTCCTTCCCTGACCGCCACCCCACCCCAGAGCTCCAGATCAGAGAGTTGGGCCCCAGGTCCATCAGGTGTGGAGAGCAGTGCCACCCAGGGGACCCGAGGCTGTGCTCCTGGTTGGTCGCCAAAGCCTCATTTTGCTCTTCTGTGAAGTGGGCAGGAAGCCCAGACTCAGGGTGGGGATATCACGGCTCACAGGGCTGAGCTGAACTGCCACCCCTCCCCTAAGGCCCAACTGGCTCATTAAACTTGTGATCTCCCTGTGGGACCACTGGATGAGAGAAAGAAATGACTGTCCCCTTCTGTCTGGCTGAGGTCTGGGGACAGAAGTGGCCCTGGGCCATCAGCATAGGTAGCGAGGCTGATGGATGGTGGTCCAGAATGAATGCTGGGCAAGACAGTTACTAGGAAGGATGGTCAGCATGGCAGCCACTGAGGTCAAGGTCAGGGTTTTGCTGTGTGCTGCTCTTACTGCCTGAGACCACCTCAGTGGCCATATTAGCTCTGTGGGGACAGTGATATGGAGAGGAGGCACCGAGCACAATAAAACTGGACGTGATGAGACCAGCATGGAGCTACAGCAGCCCAGAGGTGCCCCCATGGGTGTGCACTCACTCGGGAGCCTGGGAGCCCCCAAACAGGGACAGCTCATCACTGGCAAGGTCGGCATTCAGAAAGGCGAAGCTCTCCAGAATACAGTCCATCAGACTCTGCACTGACACCGGTTCCGGCTGCACCCCTCGCGGCTGTGGACAAGCACCAGGATGATGGCCTTGCCCTCCCACAGCCGTCCAGGATGTGACTGCCCCCCCCACACACACACCGGCCCCAGCACAAGCCAGCTCAGCAGAGTGAGTCTGGGATGTGGCACTTCCAGTGTCCCACCAGCATAGCCTGAGACAAGGTCACCAGAGAGACAAACCTGTCCCCAACACCCATGCGACAGACCACAGGGAGAGAGGCTCAGGTGTGGACTGCGCAGGGCAGGGCTTCCCCAACAAGGAGGCGCCACTCCCTCCCAGCAGACACCTGCCCCTGTGCTGCTGCCCAATGGCTCAATGGCTCGTTTCTCAGCAAATGTGGAAACTCACGCTGACAGTCACCCTGAGAGGATTCAGACAAGGCCGGACACAGTGACAAGCACATGTGTGCATGTATGTAGACATGGATGGACAGTGACAAGCACATGTGTGCATGTATGTACAGACACGATGGACACAGTGACAAGCACATGTGTGCGTGCATGTACACAGACATGGATGGACACAGTGACAAGCATGTGTGTGCATGTATGTACAGACACGGATGGACAGTGACAAGCACATGTGTGCATGTATGTACAGACACAGATGACAGTGACAAGCACATGTGTGCATGTGTGTACACAGACACGGATAGACAGTGATAAGCACATGTGTGCATGTGTGTATAGACCCGGATGGACAGTGACAAACATGTGTGCATGTATGTACAGACACGGATGGACACAGTGATAAGTATGTGTGTGCATGTATGTACACAGACACGTATGACAGTGACAAGCACATGTGCATGTGTGTACAGACACGATGGACACAGTGACAAGCACATGTGTGCATGCATGTACAGATAAGAACAGACACAGTGACAAGCACATGTGTGCAAGTGTATACACAGACATGGATGACAGTGACAAGCACATGTGTGCATGTATGTACAGACACGGATGAACGGTGACAAGCACATGTGTGCATGTGTGTACACAGACACGAATGCACACCATGACAAGCACATGTGCATGTATGTACACAGACATGGATGGACACAGTGACAAGCACACGTGTGCATGTATGTACACAGACACGGATGGACACAGTGGGTGCTTATGAATTGAGGTAATTATGTCAGCAAATTAGCACACATTGAGCCATGACCCCAAGGCCACACTGCAAACTCCCAGCCTCTAAGTACAAGGCCCACTTGTGCGCTTTTGTTTAATACCTGTTTTTCTTTTCTAGTGTAACGTGTGCATGTGTTGTGCATGTCGTACATATGCGCTTGTGCATGCAGAGGGGCCATAGAAGAACAACCTTGGGTGTCATGCCTCAAGAGTTGTCACCTTGTTTTACTGGTTTGCTTTTTTTTTGTATGTTTGTTTTTGAGGTCCCTCCTGCTGGGACCTGGAGTTTGCCAGTTAGGCTGGACTGAGTGGGCACTGACCCCAGGGAGCCTCCTGTCTCCATGTCCCCAGTGCTGAAGTGCTTGCCACCAGGCCTTTCTTTGTGTGGGTCCTGGAGGGTGAGGCCAGGTCTCCCCAGCCCTGCTGACAGCGACAGCGTAGTTAAGTGTCGTGGCGATACCCTCGGGCTCCCGTCAGCGCTCTGCACCTCCCACCTGAAGGAATCATCTAACTCTGGGATTTTTACCACCAGTCATGCCGGGGCTTGTGCTCAGGGACCACGAGCCCACAAACAGTCCTGCACATGGGGCCATGCACACAGCAAAACAGCACAGGTGGCCGAGCATGTGATGGTGACTGGGAAAAGGATGGCGGTTGCAGGGAGGCAGAGCAGCCATGCAGTCGCCCTCAGCCCTAAAGGAGCACACTGAGCATATCTTGAGGGTTTTCCTCAAAAAATGACAGCAGCACAGCCTGTGCCTTCTTCCCAGGCTGCACACGAGTCTTCAAGGGTAGATGAGCTTCAGGAGGGTAAGGGAGGGGGTCGACTGTGTGCACAGGCAGGTATGTGTGTGTGTACGCAAGTGTGTATATGTGCACTGCACATGTGCGTAACTATAAACACATGCATCTATGTATGTGTATCAGGCTGGAGAGATGGCTCAGTGGTAAAAGTACTGGCTGTTCTTGCAGAGGACCTGGGTTCGATTCCCAGCACCCACATAACCATCTATAAGCCCAGCTCCAGGGCATCGGATGGCCTCACCTGGCCTCAGGAGCACCTGACACATGTGTACATACATACACATAAATACACATAAATACACATATAAATAGTAATAAGTGTGTGTAAATTAGCCAGGCATGGTGGCACACACCTGTCCTCCCAGCCTTGGGAGGCTGAAGCAGGGGGATCTGGAGTTCAGGACCAGCCTGGGCCTCTTAGCAACACTGAGCCCATTTCTCAAGAAGTCTAGGAAGGCTCTGGGTGATTCCCCTTTAGAATCCAATTTTTATTGTCCTTGGCTGTTTTCCAAAAAAACAGAAGGGTCTCACTGGTGTTCTGAATAGCTGTGCTAGTTCAGGGTCGTACAAAGTGTGCGTGGTTTTTGAAAATACAGGAGTGTGACAGAAGCCTGCAACTCAAACTGTTCCACACGCAAACACCGGGAATGTGCAAGTAGAGGTGGCATCCTTCCTCAAATTCTCCTTCCTGGAACGCTGGGCAGGGCCTTTCGAAGGTGGCCGGCAGGCAGGGTGGGTTAAGAACTGGATAGAGACCATGAGAAGTGGCACTTTCTCTCAGCTGTGCTGATGTGAGAATGTGTGAGGTCCAGGTTGAGAACGAAGAAAATGAAACAAAATATTAGCTGAGAATTTTTTGAAGAGAGGTTTGTGTTGGATTGTTCTAAGAAAAAAAAATGTGTCATACCCAAGAATGGGCTATAGAAGTTGGTGTGTATGGTCTACATTTTATTTTATGTATTTAAAAATGTAAACAAAGCCATCCGTTGAGGCTAGCAGCTCTGAGAGCCACTGCAGGGGACCGGAGGACATCCTCTGGCTCAATGACCACTGTCGGGGAGGTACTGGGTGACCGTACAGACACGGGTTGGGGACAGGTAGCTGCAGGGCCTTCCTTGAATTCAACTCAGTCTGGCCCAAAGTTCTTAATCCTAAATGACAGCCCCAAGCACCCACCTACATCAGAACCTGATGGAGCCAGGTTCTGACTGGAAACAGCAAATTACTCACTGTGCACTCCGGCCTCCCCTGGGTATTCTCCTCCTAGGCCTTGAAAAGTGAGGGAACTGAGGGCGAGAGAGGCTCGGCCCACCCAGGTCACATGGGGGTGAGGCTGGGATGCTCACGTGGGCTGACTGGTCCCTGCACCTGCTCCCAGGCCTCAGGCGGGCAGCAAGGTGGTGCTGCTGTCCAGTGCAGGGCGGGCATACCTTCAGTCGGTCCCTGAGGCCGAGGACTTGGTACTCCAGCTCCCGGAGCTGGGGCTGAGCAGTGTCTGCAGACCGCAGCAGATCCAGGACCTCCTGCACAGGCCTCTCAACTCCATCCCCACCTCCTTCTTCCTGGTCCTTCTGGCTCTGTGGCACCATGGGGCTGTGGACTGGGGCATCTTGCAGCAGGGTCAGCCTCTCTCCTCTCAAGTCCCTCCAGCCAGGCTGTTCCACAAGCACACCGCTGACTGGGTGAGCCAGGCCTGGTAGCAGGCCCAGGGGTGGGGGCTCCTCCCTGGTCCCCTCTTCTATGCAAGCCGTGGGTACCGCAGGCATGGCCAGGAACCCCACATCTGAGGTGGATGCTGAAGTGCTGGTCTCAGTGTCTCTGGGGTCCTCAGAGCTGAAAGAGTCCATCTCGAGTCGCTCCTGGCTCCGGTTCCGCAGGCGAGGGCCCTGGAGCTCGCTGTCAGACAGGTAGCCGAGGATGGAGGTGGCCCTAGGCTGCTGGAGGACAGACTGGGAGGGGATGTAGGAGCAACCTCAGCAGCCACCCCAGGGACTGTGCTGAGCCCCCTCATGTGCCCAGGTGCTCAGGGTGATGTCGATTTGCCAAGGCAACTGGCATCCGGTGCTGCGGATGCTCCGTCAACCTCTGACTCTCCCCGGCAAACATCAACTTCATTGTTTCATCTTTGCAAGCTCCTGCCTCAGGACCGTGGTGCTGACTGTGCTTTCTGCCTCAAAGCACCCTGCACATATGCCCTCAGCACCGAGGGTCCCAGCTCAGATGCCACCGCTCTGGAAGCATATCCCTGGAGACCCTAAGTGCTCCAGTGGTCCCCCTCTGTGCCCAGAGATCGCTGTGCTCTGTATTGGAGAGATGTCGTGTGTCTCCCCAACCGTGTACCAATGTCCACACCTAAAGGGGGACAAGCCCTGGGGCCTGGGACCCTGGATGAGTGCAAGCTTGGGGAGAGATGTTCTTGCTGAAGATTGTTTATGGCCTGTGGACAGGCACAGCACAACACTGAAATGACCTCTATGTCTGTGGAGTGAACACAGTCACGTGTTGGGCAGTGTGGGGCAGAACTCAGGAGGCAGAGGCAGGTGGATCTCTGTGAGTTCAAGGCCAGCCTGGTATACAAGAGCTAGTTCCAGGACAGGCTCCAATGCTACAGAGAAACCTTGTCTCGAAAAACCAAAAGGAAGGAAGAAGGGAGGGAGGGAGGGAGGGAGGGAGGGAGGGAGGGAGGGAGGGAGGGAGGGAAGGAAGGAAGGAAGGAAGGAAGGAAGGAAGGAAAAGAAAGAAAAAGAAAGAAAGAAAGAAAGAAAGAAAGAAAGAAAGAAAGATCCCTGTGAGAGACCATCCCAAGGACAGCAAGAGAAATGCTGAGGGTGCCTGTGTCCACAGCTTTCAATGCCCCCCACCCAGAGAGGACAGTGGCCTCCGAGGGGACCTTGGCCCTGGGGGCATGGGGAGAAGGTTGCTTCTTTGTACATGGCTCCAGATCACATGCCTGGAAGCTCTGAGTCTCCTCAACAAGGTGAGGCCAAGGCCATGGCTAAGGAGAGGACACCCTCCACACGCACACACACACACACACACCAGCAGGTCCCAGACTCAGCCTAATTCCCATGGCCTCAAGCCACGAAAGAATGAGCCCCACAGCCCTACAACCCCAGGCTGAACCCCAAGCAGGCCGTGTTCCTCGCTGCCCAGTCCCAGAGCATCTCAGCCTGCTGGGAACAGGCTCACTTACCAGGCAGTATTTGTCCCGGAAGCTGGGGGTGCTAGGTGGTGTCCAGGTGTATAGTGAGCCCTTCCTGCTGCCCATCGAGAACCTGCCAGTGGGGCTGGGTGACACCGGCCTGCACTCAGAGTCCAAGGGGCTACAGAGGAGAGCAGAGACCGTCTGGGGATGGGACCCAGTGCTCTGCAGTCACAGGCAGCTGCCTTGTCTTTCAAAGTAACCTGTGTGTGCAGGAGTTCTGATCTTCCCACAGCCTCCACTAGGTAGTGAATGCCTGGGTTATTTGCACGGAATGAATTGTGAGTGCCTGGGTTATTTGCACGGAATGAATTGTGAGTGGCTGGGTTATTTACACGGAATGAATTGTGGGTGGCTGGGTTATTTGCACGGAATGAATTGTGAGTGGCTGGGTTATTTACACGGAATGAATTGTGGGTGGCTGGGTTATTTGCACAGAGTGAATTATGGGTGACTGGGTTATTTACAACTCTGAAATGATAAATGAAATGATGGCTTGAGACAAGAAATTTGATCAATATCCCCTCCAATAAGAGAGGACCAGAATCAAATTCACCCTACTTTTCTATCGCCCCAAAGCCTTTGAGTCAGTTAGGAGTGATGTTCATGCTGCACACTTAAAATGTGGTGGGCGAGGCTCAGGGTAGAGGCCAGGTGGCTACATGGCCCTCAGCTGAGGAGAGTGCACCAAACCCACCAGGAGGATCCGGAGCCCAGAGGCCTGCAGTACCTCCCCCCCTCCCACTTAGGGCACCTGTGGCCAGCAGGACTCGGGGACTTAAAGCCTAGGGTTGTGGCATCCACTTGCGGGGATCCTAGGTAACTGGGTTGGATGCTCAGCTCTTTCCTACCCTGCCACACCCACTCAGGGGAGAGGCGCCCTGGAAATGCAAGGTGCCAACAACAAAAACTTCAGAAACCACTGGCTCCTGGGGCTGTAGAGGGAGCCCCAAACCCAAAACAGGCCTTTTGAGCCTGGACCGACCTAACTGGTCTGCAGCCTAGAGAAGGACCTCAACGTTCAGCCCCAGACTGGAAGGGACAGGGGACAGCCAAGGGCAGAAGGTGGTGAAGAGGAGGCGGGTAGAAGGGAGATCCCCTGAGGAACTAAGAGGAAAAGGGGGGCCAGAAAGGGTCCTGGTTCAACCTGCGCTGTCACGTGTCCCGAAAACGAAACAGAGTGAAATTCAAGGTCACAGGAGGTGTGGGGAAAGAGGAGACAAGGCTGCTGTAAAGGTCAGGTAAACCTGGCTGTGGGGTAGGATGAGCGAGGTCAGGGCCTGCACCAGGAGCAGGGGTGGCCTTGGCGAGGGCAGGGATGCCACGGCAGCCACTCACTTCCACAGCAGTTCCAGCTGCAGCTTGATGGTGCCCAGCTCAGTGATGTCCACCACCACAAGCTGGGGTCGGGCCGTGAAGAAGTCAGCGATGTCACAAGTCACAGCACCCACCACCATTGAGCTCAGGCCTCGAAGCTCGGTCACCTGGCCGTGAGGGACAGGATGGTGGTGTCTGGCTCAGCACCCAGGAGCCAGGTCCCACCCTGTGCCCTGCCCCACCTTGATCTCTAGGTTTTCGTGCATGGTGGGCACAAAGGCCTTCTCCTCCTCATCCCAGGTCTGGCTGTCATCCGGCTCTATCCGGCCCTTCAGCCGCCACCGCTGGCGGCCCAGGCGCATAAGTACCTGCATGTGAGACACAGGAAGGGTACCAGAGGCAGCCCCAGGGGAACCCCCTTCACTGCCTACCCATGGACCGCCCTCCCAGGACCTTCCTGGCTGTACCTCATACTGGTCTCCGGGACAGAGGCGTGCATAGCCCACCAAGCCTGGAACACAGAAATAGGCTAGTCTCCCCCCCCACTCCCCCACCCCGCTCCCTCCCCGCCCAGGGACAATAGGGACCTCAGGGTACAAGGGTCACCTGGCGGCATGGAAAGGATAGGAGATTTTGATAGTCAAGAGGGTGGAGGGCATCGTAGCATACCCAGAGAGCAATGAGCCCATCTCCTGTCACAAGGGCACCAATCAGGGCTGGGCCTCTAGACCCTGGGACTCTGGCCTACACCGCCTACCCTTAGCAGGTTCTCTTGGCAGCTGGGAAGAACTGATACCAAACCCAGCCTGATTGGTGCTCACCTTTCATCTTGACATGGAACTCGCCCAGGTGAACTTCCAAGGCCCCCTCTATGAGACACATGTCCTGCAAGGCCCACAAGTGGATCAGTCATTTGCGAGCCCCACCCCCTACCCAGGAGCCCAGAGCAGGGGCTAGAGAGGCTGGCCCACCTCCATGCATTCCTGCAAGCTGCGGCCCAGCTCCTGCAGGCTCTCCCGGGAGGCGCGGCTTTGGGTACCATTGCTAAAGGCGCGCTGCATGTTGGAGGCACCATCTCGCAGACGCCACTGGATACAGTAGCCTTCATAGAGCTCATCCACCTGCAGCAGACACGCAGGCTGTGGGGCACACCAAGGGACAGCCTCTGCCCACCATCTATTCCTCCAAGAACTATCTCCTAGCCCAGCCTTGCCCTGTGGTAGCATGGCTCTTAGCCACCACCTCACACCCCGGCACCTAGGATCACACACACACTCAGCACGGTAGACACTCATGATTTGTCATGCACCAGTCTGAGTCCCAACTGTAGAATGGAAAGTGAGCCACGGCAGTGCTGCCCTGTGGGTCTGGGGAGGAAGGTGAGCTCTTGAAATTACTTGCAAATGAACTATAAGAAAATCTAGAAGGAGCTGGGCGTGGTGGCGCATGTCTTTGATCCCAGCACTCAGGAGGCAGAGGCAAGCAGCTCTCTGTGAGTTCAAGTCCAGTCTGGAGTATATTGTGACTTCCAGACTTCCAGGGCTACACCCTGAAACCCTATCTCCAGAAGAAGGAGGAGGGTGAGGGAGGAGGAGGAGGCAAGCCTAAGGGACTCGCTACTGGACTGTGAGCACATCCCTGTGGGTTGAGCCCCCACTTTCCTGTCTACACAGGGACAGTTAGAGCCTCCCAAGACAAAGCAGCAAGCCCTGTGTACTGACCAGTGACAGAGCCCCACCCCAGGGCTGAGACACTGCTGTCAGTCACAGTAGCTCTGCCTAGCCCTCCTCTCTGCGACTACCCATAACCACCCAACCTGGACACTCGCTACACACTCATGACACCCCATGATGGCCTGTGCCACCCACATGATGTCCAGTGACATCCTGTCTCCCTCTGACTCACAAGCAATACCCACATGACTCCCTGTGGCATCCCCATGACGCTCCGTGATGCTCAAGACACCCACCTTACTGATATGGAACTCCACCTTCCGGACATGTCTCTCTACCAAGCGTGTTTGCTTCTCCCAGGGGGAAAAAAAAGCTGCTTCAGAAGTGGCTGCGTTCCCACCACCCCACCTCCTCCCCAGGATCAGGGCACTGGGCTCAGATCACAGCGAAGCTCACATCAGGCCTCAGTTTCCCTGCTTGTAACATGAGAAGCCCAAGTGTTCTGCCCAAGGGCAGCTGGGATGGAAGGCCACCTCAGACGGTCTTGCCCACCCTGGAGACCGCACAGGGACATGGGCTCACCTTGTCCAGGTCATAGTAGAAAGCCTGCAGAAAGAAGGAGGAGGTCAGAATTCCAGAGATCCCTCATTACTGACACCTGAGCTCCAATGACAACGGCAGTGCCTGCAGCCTGTCCTGCTCATGGCCATGGATGCCCAGGGGAAGAACAGCATGCATTGTGGGCAAGCCAATTCTAGGTCTGGCACTATTTCTCTGTGTGTCCCAGGCAAGTTACTCAACCTCTCTGAGCCTCGCTTCTTGTGTTGATTGAGATGGGGAGACCCACCCGAGGCTGGGGTTCTGGGCTTTGTGGCAAAATTATAACCATTTAATTAGCAGCTCCCATCTCTCTTTGCCTGCTGACTGCAGATGCAGTAGGGCCGCCCAGCCCTCCTGATGTCGTGCCTTGAGTCAAAACTAATCCTTCTCTTACATTGCTCATGTGGGGCACCTTGTCATGACAAGGATAGAAACAGTAGCCACATGAGTGACTGCAAGATCATAAAAGTCACACTTCAGGGCCAGCTGGATGGCTCATAGGTAAAGGTGCTGGAGTCTGGGCCCACGTGGTGGGAAGAGGGAACCGACCCCCACTCGGCAATTGTCCTCTGACTCCGCAGGGGCACTGAGGAATGCATCCCTGCTTTGTTTCCCTCCCTCACACCAATAAATAAATAAAAAATATAGCATATTTCAAAATGAAATGAGGGCAGGAGAGATGGCTCAGTGGTTAAGAGCACTGACTGCTTTTCCAGAGAACCTGAGTTTAATTCCCAACAACCACACGATGGCTCACAACCATCGCTAGTGGGATCCGATGCCCTCTTCTGGCACAAAGTTGTACATGCAGACAGAGCACTTGCATTCTTAAATAAATAAATCTTTTTTAAAAAATGAGCGAAAGGAGCTGTGATTTTAAAGAGGTGTTCTGATACCGGCTTCTTGGGAGCCCATAAAACACTCCCTGTGGGACCCAGGCACTCTGTCCTCATTGTGGGGTCCTTATCCTTCCCCAACACTGGTGTGACCAAGGCGAGCTGGGTGACGCGTCCCCCGGGCAGCAGGTGGCGCCATAGTCTGCCTTGTAGAAATGAAGACAGTCTAAGGTGTTGTCTCTCAATGGGGCTATCTAGTTATGGAAACAACAGATACCAGAGAAGTGGGAATGTCTCAGGAAGTTCACGTGCGGGGAGGGGGAAGGACTCCAGCCTGATGCGAAGGACTTGATTTCATTTCACACAGTTCTACAGCATGAGAGTGGAGCCCGGATACAGTAGTGGGAGGCACCACGCCTTGACAGGACTGCTTAGATGTGCAAATCCCTGCCTCTATTCAAACTTGAAAAGACCAGTGGACTTCTGGGCTGTCTACTGGATCCCTTTCTTCCCCATCTTTTCTTAAATTGTTTTTATGGAGCTATATATATATATATTTCCTTTCTTCCTCATCTTAACACATTGAATAAATCTCCTTTTTCTGCTTTCTGCTTTTCATTGGCTCGCTCTTAAAAAAAAAAAAAAAAGATTTATTTATTATGTATGCCTGAAGAGGGCACCAGATCTCATTACAGATGGTTGTGATTACAGATGTGGTTACTGAGAAATGAACTCAGGACCTCTAGAAGAGCAGCCAGTGGTCTTAGCCACTGAGCCATCTCTCTGGCCCTAACTTGGCTCTTTTAATTGGCTTAGGAAGAACGGGTGACGGGACCTGACTTAGGATACAGGTTCTGACCCTTAAGTTAAAGAAGAGAGAGAGCGATCAGAGGGGCCATTTAAGAGTCCGGGAGACCCACGCCATGAGCCCCACATCCTGGTACCCACAGAAAGCTCTCACCTTGGACACAATAGCATGCAGGCTCAACTTGGGGCAGAGCAGGGCCAGGGATACTCAGAAATGGCCACTTTCCTGAGCCACATAAACTGCCCCGCTCTGGTGTGTGTGATGGCCAAGCCCTGAGGGATGGGGCCATATGCGCCTCTGCAGTGACCTGACCGCTCCTCCCAGAGGAGCAAATCCCAAGGGCCTGGGGTGGGGACCACCGTCCTTCAGCTGCTGTGAGCAGCTCTGTTTTCATCCCGGACACTCACCAGCCTGGAGCTCCTCTGGGTGTCGTTGTGTCGACCGCACAGGTAATCCAGCTCAGCCTGCTGCTCACAGAGGTGCTCCCTGTGGTAGGCAGTGGGTGGGGGATTAGGGGGCAGGATCCGAGCAGAAAGGAGGAGGGGGACAACTGACCAGGTACCCTCCCAGCATGAGGTTGACCAGCTCACGATCTGGGGGTCCCTCTATTACCCCAAAAACTCCTCAAATCAGTCTAGCCATTACTAGGCATGTTGCAAAGACGCTTACACACGGATCCTGGTAGGCAGCAAGGAACTGGCCAGGGACGCCTGAACTGAGGAGGGCGTGGTGGATAGAAGGGGGCAGAGGTTGTGAGAAGACCGGTGGGGGAGGGAAATGAGACCATGGGCCCAGAGTCTGAAAGGAGGAGGACTCGGTGAGGAGCTGCAGGAGTGAGCCTGTAGCTGAGGGCGAGAGTGGAGTCAGAGAAGGGCAAGTTCCTTCGAGTGACAACCCAGGGCTGGGCTCACTCTTACAGTGGGCTCAGGTAGGGCTGCTGGCTGTCTGACCATACTGGTTGGGCTCTGTCCCTCCTCCCTGCTCCAGAAGAGGGGACCCTCCAACCCCAAACCCAGGGTGCTTTGGGAGTTTTCAGCATCCTAGTTGGGTAACAAGGAAACAGGGAGTCAAGCCAGTCCTTCCCCAAGGTTCCTTCCCTCCTCAAGGCCAAGGACACACACCTGTTTCAGCAGGGTCTACAGCCCAAGCAGAGCCTTCCAGAACCTTCTGAGCCTTAACGTCTCCTACTCTGCAAACATTATCTAAGACAAAGTGAGGGTTTTGCAAACTGCTCCTTTCAGGGCACGGTGTGTCCTCCATCCCCTTGGGCAGAGTAGAGAAAGGGAGTGTGCCTCTCTGGTCTGACATTTGGGGACTTAGGTGGAAAATGCCTCCTGAGGCCATTCTCTTAGGGGGCCAAGGTGTGACTCCAGCTGTGACTGTTCCTGCCCCATCCACAGCATGGAACCCTCTTCCCGCCCCCCCCCACCATGTTTATCTTATCAAGGTCAGTTTACTTTCAACATCAGGTGCCCTAACACAAGAGGGACCCCCAAATGGGCTTGCTCATTTTCCTTCAAACTTGACCTGTTCAGCTCTCTTAGCGGGGACACCAGCGCCTCCTTCAGGCCACACTCAGCAATCACAGGGTTAGCATCCAGCTGCATCTATCCATACTCAACTAGACAAGCCTCTCCTGTCATTGTCTCTGGAGTCAGCTATCTCCTCTCTACTTCCCACGCCTGCACCCCCACATCCTTCTCAACGTGACCTCAAACCGATCCTGTCTCCTTCCCACCCCCCACCAGGAATCCACCAGCAGCACGAAGCAGAGTTCTTGAAGCCCAGGCCCGGGAGCTTGAGCGCCTCCCTCACCACAGAACCTTCCATGGCTCCACAGCTCACATGACCCTGAAGCATTGTCCCTCTGATGTCACCCTGTGTCCCTAGGAGTCCAAAGTCGGAGACCTCTGGCCTTCCCATTATCCCCAAGGGCCTTACTTCTTCCCCTGTGCTGTGCCATGGCCGAAGCTGCCCAGAGCAGTTCCTTTAAAACCATGCGGACTCCTTCCTGCCTCACCCATTTTCCTCTGCAGCACCTACACCGCCCAACATACTTCTCCGTACTGCTGTCTGTCTGTCTCTCCCCACTCACCTGAGGCCTCTCTTCACAGCATCAAAGATCTTCTTCACCTGCTGCGGCCGGGGGTCCAGGCAGAGCGAGCCCTTATGCAGTGTTCCATAAGCCCTGGAGGACTTGGCTGGCAGCCGTGACCTCACAGAGTTCCTGTTGATGGACTTTCTGTGGGAGGGGACAGAGAGTCAGGACAGCTGGCTGGGCTCCACTTCCAAGCTGTGTGCTCTTCAGAAAGCTGAGGTTCTTGGAGCCTCAGTTTCCTCATCTGGAAAATGGGAGGGCTGGGTTTGAGGATGAAGAGGATAGTTACAAACCTTAGAACCAAAAACAAGCTTCTGCCAGGCGGTGGTGGTGCACGCCTTTAATCCCAGCACTTGGGAAGCAGAGGCAAGCAGAACTCTGAGTTTGAGGCCAGCCTGGTCTACAGAGTGAGTTTCAGGACAGTCAGGGTTACACAGAGAAACTGTCTCCAGAAAGACAGACAGAAAGACAAAAAGACAGACAGAAAGGACAAAAGAAAAGAAAAAAGAAAGGGGCTTCCAGGGCATATGTAGTGAGCTGTCGGACTCCATGATTGGCATGCTCCAAGCACACACAGCAACATTGAGAGGACCGAATCCTAGCCCCAGGGTTCCTACAGGGTACAAGTGCTGCTCAGCTCCAACCTTTTCTGTGTCCCCCACCAGGGACAGCCCCCGCCCCCAGATCTGCTCTGTCACCTGTGGATTTTAGAGAAAGCGACAGCGATAGAGAATTGTAACTATTGAACTGACATGTGTGACCGCCTGGGAAGGCTTGCCTAAATCAGGTTGATCAATGGGGCATGCTGTCTTGGTGACCTTAAGTGATGTGGGAAGAGCCAGCCTGAGAGTGGGCAGCACCATTCCCTAGGTTTGGGCCCTGGAATTTGTCAGAGTAGAGAAAGCTTGGCAGACAACACACAAGGTTCGTTTTTCTCGCTCTTGACTATAGAAACCATGTGACTGCCTCCGGATCCTGCCCTTGACTTCTTCCTGTGATGGGCTGTGACTGGGACTGTGAGCCCAGTAAGTCTTCTCTGCCCTAAGTTACTCGTTATCAGGACAATGCTATCACAGGCACAGCCAGGACAGCGGCCTAACGTGTCTGTGTGTGCTTCTCCTTCAGAGGCTGGAGGACCAGGCGTGCAGCCTTCAGTTCACTCTCAGTCCTCAGACTTTTCCTGGTGGTTTTTACTGCTGCAGCTTTGGGGCTTCAATTTTTTTGTTTTTAATTTTTTTTTTTAATTTTTCAAGACAGGGTTTCTAATGTAGCTTTGGAGCCTATCCTGGAACTTACTCTGTAGAACAGATTGGCCTCAAACTCAGAGATCTCCCTGCCTCTGCCTCCCAAGTGCTGGGATTAAGGGCGTGTGCCTCCACTGCCCAGTGGGCCTTCAGTCTTAGAAGAAACCTGATGCAACTGTGTCTGGAACCAACAGGAAGCTGGGTCCCAGAGGGAAGTCACTAGGCCATCTCGCCAGTTACCTTCATTCCAGGAGGCAAGAGTCTTCATGCTAGGGATAGGGAGTGGCCATCGACTGAGCAAAGTGAGGACAGGGAAGTGTGGTCCTGGGCAGTCTGGAGGGGAAGACCCCACCCCCGTTCAGACCCATCACTCATGGCTGTGGGCATCTGAGCAGAGGGGTAGCAGCTTATTTAAGTTTCTGCCTTCTATAATCAAAGCAGCTCCCCCAGGTACTAGCACGCGCCCAAACCTCTGTCTTGTCACCTGTGAAACATGGAAGCTGAGACCCCAGTTCTGTGACTGTCACATGAAGCCAACCATAAGTAGCAGCCTTTTATGTGTGAATTAACAGGAACAACTACATCCCAGCCCCGGCTCTCTTGCAGCCTGGATGACGGATGCTCAGCTAACGGTGGGCCACACTGAAGCAGGGTAGGCTGCCAGCCCCGGAGGATAGAGACACGTGAATGGAAGGGCCAAGTCCCACATCCTGTTCCAAGAACTGGAAGACCCATCAGGTGTGGGGCATGGTGCACAGGGTACAAAGGTGTGTTGGTTACTCACTACAGACTGCAAACCCCTCCTCAGCACAGGTGACTTAGGGGGCCTGAGACTGCATTTCTGCCCCATTCCCAAGTCCCTCTATGCTGCTGGTCCCCAAGCCACACAGGATGTGCGTACACACCTGTGACCCTAATGATTAGGAGCCCAGGAGTTCAAAGCCAACCTGAGCAGTGTATTAAGACCCTGCCTTATGAAAGGCACAGCCAGGCCTGGGGTATAGGGAATTCCACCTGGGGAGGTAGAAGCAGGGGCTAGAGAATCCAAGGGAGTCATTAGCAACATAGAGTTCAAGGCCAGCCCCAACCACATGAGAGCCCATCTGCATAACTGTAAGATAAATAGATAGGTCCCCTCTGCCTCTGGGGCTCACTACCTCTGGGCTTTTGGGGTAACCCACACACTGAAGACATGGCTTTTCTGGGGTCTTTCTAACGTCCCTGAACCTTTTTTCATGATTCTTTCCTTTTTAGATAGGATGTCACTCTGTCCTCCTGCCTCAGCATCGCAAGCACGCTTTTAAAACCCAGGCGCTCAGGGCTTGTCCATCCAGATAGGAGCTCACTGAGCAGTCCCTGGTGGCCTGGGTCCCCCCTGAGAGTCACAATCTATAGCGGGAGGCAGAGGATTGTGGGCAAGCAAGTCAGGCAAGGGGCGGGGCACAGGGACATGGCTCTGCTCTTTCCTCAGCCCTGGGAAAAGTCACTGGGCTAGTTCTGGCTGGGTGAGATGCTAAACATTCCACAGGTGGGAGACACAACACAGACATGCAACTTACTCAAACCAGGTCTGCTTGTCACCCTGCTTTGGGACCAACCCATGCCTGGAGTCCCTGAAGCTGACAAGCCCAGCACATACCAGCCCACGAGGGCCTTGTGCCCGTACTCAGCCCCTGTATTCAAAGTGCAGTTGCAAGACTCTGAGCTTTTAGCCCACTCAGCCGGTTTCCTCACCTGTAGAGGGGAGATAATGATGCCTGCCCCTCTCCTTGTCATGACAGTGACATGACAGACATTTGCTATTTCTGAGCCCCTGCTATACAGTGACCACCATTCCAGGGGACAGGACGGGACGGGACAGAGCCTTGACAAAGACAAACCCCCGCCCTGAGAGATATAGGCCAGCTGGTGCGGTCAGTATCTGGCTCTCCCACAACCAAACTGTGTGGCCCTGGTCACTGATGGAGTCTCTCTGGGTTGGAGTTGTCTCTCAGTGAAGTGGGGTCCAGGGCTGGGATTGCCAGGAGGGTTCTGGGGACAGATAAATGAAAAAACTCTAAGCTGTGTCTGGTAAACAGCAGACACCACATGTTTGCCGAAGAGATAAGACTGGAACAAGCCTATCGGACAGGACCTAACGCTGAGAAGAAGAGAAAAAGCGAAGTGGGCAGGGAGGGAACACGCCCCCCCCCCCAGCAGTGCCCGGGAGAGGGTGTGCCACCACTGCTTGTCTCTGGGACTGACATTCACAGACTGTAGTAGATGGCTCTCCAAAGCCCTTCCACTCCCCCTTCCCCTCTCTCTCCCCATCCCCCACGGCCACATCACCCACCTCTTGGACCGGGTCCTCCACAAAGTTGCCATCTCAGGCCACACTGCAGATAGGGGTACAGTGGGTTTCTGACAGATGTGAGTCCAGGCAGCCAGAGGGACAGTGAGGCAGGAGGTGGCTCTGGGTGGCTCTGCAGCTCACTTCAGGGGTCCACAGGCCCACCCCTTCCCTCTCCCTCGGGCTCTTGAGGTTCCAAGCCCAGCGCTGTCTCTGAGCCTCTGAGGACAGTGGCTCCGAGGGCTGGCACAGCGCAGCCTGGCTGGTGAAATGAGGCTGCATGCTGCATGGCTGGCTGGTGTCTCAGGGCTGGGAGCAGCCTCTGGGGGTGGATGTGTGTCACCAGCTTCAGGAGGACTCAGTAAATATTAAACAACCCCAGGCCTGCCGGACAGGCTTCCAGGCACGTGCAGCCTGGCGCCCGGTGATCACAAGCAATCAAACAGCACTGACCGTCATGACTGTCCCCAGCCTCGAGGTAGGGAAGTCCCTGGACTGACCGCATAGACTCCTGACTGCATGCCCATCAACCAGGCTGGCCATGGTCCTGTGCCCCGTGACCCATGGGAGGACAATGACAGCTTTACCACGCTGAGGCTCAACTCCGCGTGCTTCAGACGCGCTATTCCATGGGTCTTTGGGTCAGTCACCAGCAGTGCTTTAAAACCGAGTTTGATGACCCGCCCCAACTCTTGGTTTCAGAGACACCTGCCCCACACTCCTGGGGAGGACAGCCCTGGATGCCAAGCTGCTGCTGTGCCTGTTGGTGGAAACTACTGTGGGCAGCTGGCACGGCTCTCCCACCCACAGAGCTTGAAAAAGGGAAATGCCTGTGCGATAGCAACCATTCACGCCTTCGTACTAAGTGATCAGATAACTTCCCCAAGTGAATTCTGCATCTGTGGGATAGAAAGGCCCGGTTGGTCAAAGAGTTGGGGTGGGCAAGGTGCAACAGAGGTGTGTCCTGTCCCGAGTGGAGACCTGCTGGGCTGTCAAGGTCATTCTGCCTTACCCACCCTGGCGTGGCCCCTCACCTCTGGGAATAAGGAGCAGAGATGAGACCTGCACCCCAATCCAGATCAAACCGGTGTCAGACACCGGGGAGATGGACAGAGAAAGGAAATTAAAACAACCATGCAGGGGCTAGAGAGGCCACTCAGCAGTTAAACAGCACTGACTCTGCTTACAGAAAACCTGGCTTGGATTCCCAGGACCCACACGGCAGCTCCTAAGTGTCTGTAACTCTAGTTCCAGAGGGTCCAATGTCCTCATCCGGCCTCTGTGGGCACAGCATGCATGTGGTACATACAAAATAATAAAACCTAAAACAAATAAAAAACCCACTATGCCTTTTCACTATCACCACGGGCAACCTTCCCCATCTTAGACAGGGGACTTCCCAGGCTGAGGTTGAACGGGAGCCACTCAGGACCTCAGGAGCAGCTAAAGCCCAAGCAGCCCTGGGAACTCAGGCCCTCTCAGCATCAGGGCTCACTTCTCTAGGCCACACACAGACATCACAGTTATCATAAGAGAATTGAATCACCTCCATCTTCCATGAATCCAGGGACAACAGAGTTGGGGACTTCCTTGGGACTTTTTGGACAGAAGTCCTGATGGGGCTTGAGGGGGCACTTTCCACGGATATGGGTGTGTTCTGAGGCCTGAAAGCCAGCAGCAGGATGGAAATGTGGCATGTGATTGTCACCAGGTGGCCATGAAGAACACTTGGTCAATGCCTAGTGATGGCCAGCAGCCCCTCCTCTCCTCCTGAACCACACAGAGACCTCTGTGCCTCAGTGGGCCATTGGAGATGGTCCCAGGCTGTGCGTTCCTAGGCCAGCTCTACATAGAGACCCCAGGGTCCGGTTCCAGGAGGCCCAGGCAGAAGCAGCATGGGAGAACCAATCTGAGAAACAGCAATTGGCTCCTCTGGTTTGCACGCACCCCTCCCAGCAGCATTTATTCAGCGCCTGCTGTGTGCCTTCCTCACGGAGTCACCCACTGTCCTCGCCAAGGCTCACAGTCAGGACCAATCACCATGGGTCTCTGCCAAACTTTCCCATCCAGAACTTCTGTCCAAGCCTTCACTGGTCCCGGACACTGAAGATGTGTCCCCTAGTGTTCCCTCCCTCTCTGACCACAGCCCATGTGCCTCGCGGCCTGCTCCTCGCTGCCTCAGGATCCTCGCACTTGCTGTCTTCATGTCCCATCACCGCCATCGGCTCCTGCTGAACGAAGCCTCTGCCGCTCAGGCCCTTGGGTGACACCACCTCCCTCTGCACCCTGTCCTAGGCCCAGCATAGCACCAGCCATGGCTGAGTTGATTTGTTTTTTTTCCTTTTGCTCCACTGATGGAAGATCAAGCGGGGCAAGGCCTGGGTCCCTCCCCACTGTTGCCAGCTGAGGAAGGAGGGCCCCCCTGAGACAGGCATGGACTCCTCTAGGGAGAGCTCAGATGGGACAGGCCAGGGCAGAGGGGAGCCTGCAGGCAGCCTCACAGGGCGGCTGTTGGGTGGATGTGAGTGAGGCACCTGGCTGGGCCGGGCCTGGAGTCTTCCCCAGGACATGTCAAGACAGCAGGGATAGGCCAGGGCGGAATATTCCGCCGGGACACACAGCATGTTCTAGGGTCTGGGAGAGAGAGAGAGATCAGAGTGACTGAAGCTCGGGCTAAGTTAACTCAGGGCCCTGGCCACGAGGCCAGAATGACCTTGAGGTCTGAGGGCAGCTGAGGTCTTTAAGCACAAGCACGGGTGTGTGGCATTGTGGAAAATGGTTGCTGATCAACTGCCCAGCCATCCAGGCTCTGTGCCCACTCTGGTGGGGACCTGCCCACCCATTGGCTCAGGTGCCTTTGCGAGGTAGTTCCCTGGGGGCTTGTTCCATGTCCAGCTAAGACCACGGAAGCTGGACTGGTGGGCCTGAGCTCTTGGGGCTCTGGCTCCAGAGGCAGAAGGGACTCATGGGGACGGGATGGAGCCCAGGGTGGAGTGGCAGCCATGGATTAGTCCTCAAGGCCCAACCCACAAGGCTGAGCCAGCTGCTGCCATCAGAAAGCCCCACCCCAGGCCCCGTGTAGCCGCTGGAGCCAGTGGCCTGCCCAGCGTTAACTCCCCTTCACAACAATCGTACAGGAAGCCACACCCCTTCTGTGTTCAAAAGTGAGAAAACCTGGGCTCAGAGAGGTAAAGTCACTTGCTTCAGGTCACGGAGCCAGGACAGGCAGCCCCATTGTCCAGACTTCTAAACAGGAAGAGCATTCCTATACACTCCACCCCTAGGAGGCTATGGCCAACTGGGAAGACATTTTGCTGTGTGACCCTGGAGTCATGGCGCTACCTCTCTGAGCCAGGTTTCTCATTTGGTGATAAGCTCAGCAGGGTGACTATGGACGCGAGATGATGTGGACCAAGCTGGCAGGAAATGACAAGTTTGTCCAGGAACGGGTGTACCCCACATAGCTGGCCGTCCCAGGCCGCTGGCTGAGCTCCGTGCCCCAACCCTTGAGCCCTCCATCCCCACGGCACTTACGAGACCCTCCGGCTTTGTGCACTGAAGCCTGCAAAGGAGGCGCTGCGGCCCACGGTCCCCACGGCCCCGGCATCCCCAGGAGACAGGAAGCGCAACCTCACAGACATGGCTGCCACCTGCGAGGAGAGGATGGGAGAATCAGCATGCCTGGGCAGTCTTCAGCAGCATCTGGCCCACGACTGCGGCTACGTGGGGGGGTGTGGGGCAGCCGGGGCAAGTGGCAGTTGTGGGGTCTAAAGCCAGGCCTCTGTCTGCCTTCATGCCCAGCCCACTGGCTGTCTGCTCCCCTCTCCCTGCTGAGCCCGCTGCGGATCCAGAGCCCAGCGCCTGCAGATGCCAGCTCTGTACTGGGCACACTGAGTGCACAAAACAAGACAGTAGCGTGTGGACAAAGGCCCTGTGACACCAGAGCTGTGACCCGGAAATAGAGCAGGGCTGTGGCCCCTGGTAGAACTGGGGGGTACAGAACACAGATCCCCAGGGAGCCAGGTCCCTCTAGGGAGGACTTTGGCCTCCCAGCTGGGCAGAGGTACCTAGGAGCCGTGGGTGGATCAGAAGCAACGGTGGCAGATGTCAAGGACTGCTTCGAACCTGGGCCCACTGCCTGTCTCGGATCCAGGCTGTAATGAGGCCAGCCCACAGAGGCCGGCATAGCTTCTCTTTTTTCCAAACCATCTCCAGGATGGAAAAATGGCCCCACATCCCTGGGGAGTACAGCACGGTGAGCTGGCATCTTCTAGCACAGGCAATCTGAAACTTCTTCATATCTAACCTAAATCTCGGCTGCTGCCATTTCATACTTTGCTCCTTAGCCAGGGTGGTACCAGTCTGAGGACTGCAGGAGTGCTCGTGCCCACACACAACCTAGGAATATCTCCACCCAGCAATACATGCTGCCCTGTATTGGAACCCTGTCCCCGGCTTCTCTTTCACTTCCACTCCTAGGCATGCTGCAACCTCTGTCCACAGCTGCCCAGTGCTGGTCTTGCATTTTTTCTTTAGAGTCTGTCTCTGTCAGGGGCTCAGAGGCCCGTGCATAACCTCTGTACACCTGTGCGGCACCTCTGCTTGCCCACCTGTGCAATCCTGCAAACCTTCCCTGCCTGCCTCCTACCCCGCGGCATTGCCCCACAGCACAGTACACAGGAAGGCATCTGAAACACAAAGCCAGCCTCGGCTCCAGTCAAGGCCTGGCCAGGGCCTTGGTGGTTACAACTTTAAAATGGGCTCAGAGGTTCTCAGAGGAACCAAGAGCTAGATGTGCTGGGAGTTCCCCTTGCACAAGGGTGTGTACCTGTATATGTGCATGCGTGTGTGCATGTCCGTGTGTGTGTGTGTGTGACTCACTGTGCACTGACTAGGGACCAGAGCCCCGAATGGATCAAAGGAGCAACTTCTTGCCCTGGTAAAGGGGTCTTGCGGTGTCTTCCGAGTCCCTGCTGGCTGTCCAGGGGCAATTGTGTTTCCTGCACACAGATGGGGAAGGTGAGGCAGTGTGAGGAGGGGTGAAGCCCTGTGATAAATACAGCCAATAAGTTCCCCTACTCAATCCACACTACCTCCTAAGGAGCAGGAGCTACTGATGGCTCAGTTACACAGATGGGGAAACTGAGGGTCAGAGAGGCAGTGGAGACCTTCTGTGGACCCTAGTGGGGAACCGCAAAGCCAGCTTGGAGCCCAGGAGTGTATGTGTCTCACCTGGCTTCCAGGTATCATCACTGGAGACAGAGCCCCTTCCCCAAGGAGAACCGCCTTACCCCTGCCATTGGCTTATACCAGCTCAGACAGGCATTGGAGCCACTGCATCTCCTTCCTGGCTTCAGTCAGCCACGGTGGGAATTATGAACACTCCAGCTTGGGCTGTCCCTCCTTCTACTGGGTCTCACCAACCCACCAAGGCTCCTGCCTTCGGTCTAGTCTAGGGTGGCCGTCACATTCTCCCACTGCCAGGCCAGGGAAAGAGGGAGCCAGGAGAGGGGCCACCCTGGGTTCCCAAAGTCTTCATTAAGTTTCTGTCCAGACGCTGAACAATCCTAGTGTCTGACAGTGACAGCCACTGTTCCCTGAGGGCTCGGGACAGGAGGCTGGGGCCTCCACAGGCCAACGACAGCCACTGTCCCCTGAGGGCTTGGGGCAGGAGGCTGGGATTCCCCACAGATCAGTGACAGCCACTGTCCCCTGAGGGCTAGGGACAGGAGGCTGGGGCCCCCAAAGGCCAGCAACAGTCACTGTCCCAAGGGCTAAGGACAGGAGACTGGGGCTCGCCACAGGCCAGCGACACCCACTGTCCCCCTGAGAGGGCTCCCCACAAGCCAGCGCCGTGAGGGAGTCAGCAACTCAGAGACCTGTGTCTTACTCTGCAGTTGTCCCCAAGGACTGGCTTCCTGGACAGTTCCACCCGCTGGCCCTGGCCACCTTTCCGGGCTAACCTTCTTGGGTATCTCCTGTATGGGATCTCCAGGTCTGGGCTGGGGTCAGAACCCTTTGTCCCCAGAATCCTTGGATCTCGCAGTCACCACAGATGGACCGTGGGGCTTGCCCTCCCCCTTGGCAAGGCTCCCTCAAGTGGCGGTATGGGCTCAGGGGTATCCAAAAGATTCCAGTTCATGAGAACTGAGACCCACAAGAGAGGCTGAACCTACCCCCTATTACCCCAGCAGCCCCATAGAACAATGACCACCAGGCAAGATAGGCAAAGGGCAGATGGAGGGTTAGGTGGGACATCTGTCTTTTCAGGCCGCATACATCTGTCCGCTTTGCTCAGCTCAGCCACTTCAGAACTAAAGGAACTTGAGCGATATGGAAATGAAAGGGTATGGTTCAGGACTGCATTATGGGTTTCAGGTAGCCCAGGCTGGCCTCAGACTTGCTATGGAGTTAAGGCTGATTGTCCCGCATCTACCTCCTGAGATGACAGGCATCACACACGCACCCAATCGATGTGGTGCCAGAACCCAAGGCCTCAGAGATGCCGGGCAAGCACTACCCACTGAGCCACATCCCCAGTCACCAATGACGCCATCCATTACAGAACAGGTGCCTACTGGATTACTATCCCAGGCCCTGCTGCAGACGTGGCCCTGCGACTCTCACACCCCACATTCCTCACAGCCCACAGCCTGCTCCCTGCCCGAGACTGGACCACCTTGGTCCCTATTCCCAACACAAGTTCTCTTACTAGCCCTCTTAGATAAAGAAGCTGAGGCTGGGGCCGGAGAGATGGCTCAACCGCTAAGAACACTTGCTGCTCTTGCAGAGGGCCTGGGTTCAGTTCCCAACGCCCACACGGCAGCTCCCAGTCACCTGTCACCAGTTTCGGGGCACCCGACACCCTCTTCTCGCGGACTCCGAGGGCTCCTGCAAGCACACGATGCACACACATGCGCTCAGGCACACATACACACATAAAATAAATCTTAGAAAAGAAACCGGAGTTGTCGTCCTAGCGCCTGGGAAGCTGAGGCAGAAGGATAGCTGTGGCTTCCAGGCAAGCCAAAACTACAGACTGATACACTGTCTCAAAACAAGAGAAACAAAACAGGCTGGGGGAGAGGACGGCTCCTCCAAGGTTGGTGACAGGAAACCCCAGAGCTGAGACTCCAGCCAGCACGCTGCGCTCACCTCCCCAGGTACACTGAAGAGGCCCCCCACCCATGAACCAGCAGCTGAGGGGAGGATAGAGTCTTGACTGAGCAGGGCTGGAAGGGACCCTGGCCACATAGCAACTGAGCTGTGCAGCCAGCAGCGCCCCCTCCTGGCCAACCAGGTAAGGGTCGTTTCCCAATCCTGGATTGAGTTTGGGCTCCCTGGACTAAGATAGGCCAGCTCAAGATTTCATGAGCAGATGCTGACAAACCCCAGGGAACATTCTAGCATCCCTGATGCATGCACACAGGGACAACAAAAGTGAAAAGCAAGACAGGCAACTGGGGCCCTTGGAGACCCCTTGGCCCCTCCAACTTCCTCTGCCGCATTAACCCTAAAGCTGCTAGCTGGGAACAGGGAAGCCCTGGTTATGCAGAGGGACCCTTGGGTGGCTCTGAGTCACCCTGGGCAGCCAACTGTCTGCAGGAGGCTAGGTGAGCAGTCAGGACCGACCGAACCCCTGGACAGAGGAGCAGGCACAACAGCTGCAGTTTCCAAACCTTTGGTGGCAGACAGGGCAACCTCTTCTCAGTCCTGCCCTTTGGTTGGTGCCCGGTACCGCTGGGACCCTGCAGACCAGTTGAAGGTGGCTTCACATGGACCTGCTTCCCCGACTCTGTGGGACCCTGGGGACAGTACCGGGCCTCTGCCCTCAGGTGCAGCCACAGGAAGCACAAGTTCTCTGTCCACAGTCACCCTGTGTCGCCGCCCACCAGAAACCTGCAATTTCACCTCATTGCGAGGCAAAGTGGCTAAATTTAGCATGGCAGGCTTGTGGGGCTAGGCTGCTTTTATGCCTGAGTCCCTCATTTATGGCTCTTTTTCTCTCCTAAATGATGGCCAGGGCTCGAATTGCCTTTGGCAGTTTCTGAAATAGCTCCCTTGGTACGGCCTGAGAGGAACTGGTAAATCAGACCCGGATGGGAATAAGCCTAAACAAGAGGGGCGGATGACCCAGCAGAAGGCCTTGGAACCAGACTGTCTGACCCAGAGGGGCCCCCAAGGGAGCCAACCTCTCATTTTACCACATGCTCACGTGACTTGCCTGGAAGAGAAAAAAAAACTGATCGCCTCCCCAGCTGAGTGGACCCACTGCTCCATCAAAGCCCTCCGCTGGGGCTGCTCTGGGGCTTTTGCACTGGCTGCCCTTCTGCCAGCTTCCTTCTTTTGCAGAGTCTTCCCTTGAAGCCTCCTCTAAGCCTTCAGGGCTCACAGCTGAGGCCACTTCTTTCCAGAGACATCCTTGAGCAAGCCCTGACTGGAGAAGCCTTATCCCTCATTCTGCCTCATACTGGCTCGCATATCTGTAGGTCAGGGCTCATTACATCCTTCACAAGAATCTCTGTTCCCAGGCTGGACCATTTCTGTTCCATGCACGCCTCTGGGCGTGACCTAGTAGTGACTTAGTGAATGATGGGATATTTCTGAGGTTTCTCCTTCCATCTGCTTGCTCGGCGACGGTCTTAAGGTTCCTATTGCCGTGGAGACACCACGACCACGGCAACCCTTATGAAGGATAACATTTAATTGAGGCTGGCTCACAGTTTCAGAGGTGTTAGTCCATTGTCACATGGCAGGACATGGTGGCGTGCAGGCAGACATGGTACTGGAGAGGAGGAGCCGAGAGTCCTACATTTCTATCCACAGGCAGCAGGAAGTGAACTGTGTCACACTGGCAGTCTTGAGCTTATGAGACCTCAAAGCCTGCCCCTGCGGTGACACACTTCCTTCACCGAGGCCACACCTCCTAATAGTGCCACTCAATATGGGCCACACATTCAAACCCATGAGTCTATGGATACTATAGCTATTCAAACTCCACAGTCAGGTGTACTGAGTACCTACTGTATGCAGGCGCTGGGCATACAGTTGTCGCTAGGCCACTAACTAGGCTTGTCAGTTCTACTAGACTGACTGGCCAGTGAGCCCCACAAATATGTCTGTCTCTGCCTTGTCAGAACTAGGGTTACAGTCGCATGCTGCCATGCCTAACTTCTGGGGGTCTGGCTTCATTGGTGGTTAAGTTTTGGGGGTGGCAGTGGTTTGATTTTGCTATTTTTTGATCTAAGGTCTTGCTATGCAGCTCCTACTGGCCTCTAACTTTCTGCCCTCCTGCTGCTGGCTCCTGGATGCGGAGGTGGCAAGCATGTGCCACCACACCCGGCTGCTGAATTATTTTAAGGAAACCTGTTTAGAGCAGACTGTGTGTTTGTGACTAACAGGTGTTAAACACAGGTCTCAGCTAGAGCAGAACTCCTGTCCCAGCCAGGCCCCTGGCAGCCATGGGAGGAAGACCCAGGGGTTCCTCTGCCCAGCAGAGCCCTGACACCTTCCTGCCCTGCTCAGCCTGCGCCCAGCCCTTGACTCTCAAAACCTGCAGACTCACTAAGGGTCTGTACTATGGGTGGACAGGTGGATCCCCCAAATGGCTCACACAACACCTTGCCCACTTTACAGAGTGTGAGCATAGCCATTCCCAGCTGAACATAGGAGAGAGGGAACGGCAAGTCTGCACTTGGCCCTCAAGAGGAAAAGCAGGTGATCCTTAGAATATGGTCTAGAGGGATGGCTGACACCAGAAGGAAGAGTTTGAGTTCAAGATGTTGAGTGGAGTGGCGTGGTAGCTCTGTAACAGCATGCTTGACTTGCATACATGAAGGTCTGGTCCTTACTGCCATAGTGAAGAGACATTGTGGAAAACTTCTAAGGTCAACCTCTGGCCTCCTATACACACACACGCATGTGCATACACACACAGGTGAAAACATATCCATGTGAACATGCCCATGCCTGAAAATTCACGTGTGACCAAGCTCTCCTTTGTTCCCGCCTGTGTTTTAGGGTGGACAAACTTCTCCCCTCAGAGGGAGAGTGCCCTGACAAAACCTACATCTCCTCGCAACTTTGCAGCCAGCAGTGTCTCAACCCCTGTCCCCTGCAAGAGACCATGACCAAAGACCCCCTTTTCTCAGACACCAGAGTCCACCTCCTCCAGCCCACTCTACCCAGGCAATCGGCCACCCCTTCACCCTGGGCTATCCAGTAGCCGATGGGACTCCAAATATTGCCGTAGCTGGGGACGTAGCTCAGCGGCAGAGCGCTTGAGAAGCGTAACGAAAGGCCCTGGGTTCCAGTCCCAGTACCACAAAAATAAGCACAATAAAGTAACATAAAAGAGAAAGCAAAATAGCAGAAAATATAGATAAAACCAGCCACCAGCTTGCTACACCCAATCTGGGCAAGAGGCTTCCGTGCAGTCTGGTCAGGAAATCAGCTCCCCAAGTGACGGTCCTCAGCCTGTGATACACACCCCTGTCACACCCCCTCGGTGACCAGTTTCCAGCAGGGCCTTATCGGCCAAGGTGGCAATTCCAGGAGGCGCCTCTAGGGCGTGCATTGGAGCAGCAGAGGGAGGCCAGCTCTCCACTCCTCACTCCTTAAACTTATTTTTATTTTAGATGTATAGGGTTTTGCATATACTTTTTTCTGTGTACTGTGCATGTCTGGTGTCCACAGAAGTCAGAAGAAGACAACAGATTCCTTGGAACTGAAGTTACTGAGCCACTGGGTTGGTGCTGGAAATCGAACCCAGATCCTCTGATAGAGCCAGTGCTCTTAACTGCCAGGCCGGCTCTCCAGCCCACCCCCCACCCATACTATCTTATTTGTTTTTTGTTTTTGTTTTTTTTTTTTTTAGTTTTTGGTTTTCCGAGACAGGGTTTCTCTGTGTAGCCCTGGCTGTTCCGGAACGAACTCACTCTAGACCAGGTGGTGCTCAAACTCACAGAGATTCACCTGCCTCTGCTTCCCAAGTGTGGGGATTAAAGACATGTGCAACCACCACCTAGCTTGTTTTGTCTATTTTGAGACATGGTCACTGTATGTAGTCCCGGCTGTCTTGGAGCTTGCTATGTAGACCAGGCTGGCCTCCAACTCAGAGATCCGCCTGCCCCTGCCTCGCAAGTGCTGGGATTGAAGGTGTGCAGCACCACACCGGGATCCATCCCTATGCCTTAAGTGTTGGGCCACAAACAGGAGCATCAGAATGATAAAAAAAAAAAAAAAAAGAAAGAAACCAAGATAGGACTGGTGTGTGGCTCAGCGTACTGGCTAGAATCTGCAAGATCCTGGGTTCCATCCCCAGTATCAAAAGGAAAAACAGAGGAAACCCTTGAATGTGGCCAGTCTAGAAGGCTCAGGGGGTAAAGGTGCTTGCTGCCCATGCCTGGCAACCGGAACTTCATCCTGGATGGACTCACGTGAAGGAAGGAGAGAACTGACTCCACAAAGTTGCCCTCTGACCACACACACACCGTGCATGTGTGCCATCCCTGCGGTGATAACAATTGGGAAAAATTAAACCGTAGACTCGGGGTTATCTCAGTACAGTGACATGTAGCTATATACAAAATAAGACACTGCTTCTTCAAACATTCCCAAGGAACACTTTTGACACTAAGAATGTGATAATTTACATCTGTTTTTCTTTTTAAAAAAATACAGTTTTTCTAGTCTTTTCCTGTGCAAAGAAATAATCACTGTCTCCCTCCCCTGGTTTTGTCAAGGCATGAGGCGGGACAACATGGTTATATACACAAAAATGTTCATGGCAGGGGGATTAATTGGTTTGATATATTAATATTTAAAGTATATTGATTAGGTATTTTTTTCCTTTGTTTTTTTTCCAGGAGGGTTGTTTGCTTGGTTGTTATTTTGAAATAGGGTATATCTGTGTAACAGTCCTGGCTGTCCTGGAACTGGCTTTGTAGACCAGGCTGGTCTACAAACTCACAGAGATCTGCCTGCCTCTGCCTCCTGAGTTCTGGGATTAAAGGCATGTGCCACCACCACCTGGCTCCTTTTTTCCTTTTTGAGACGGGGGTCTTTCTACATAGCCCTACCTATCCTGGAACTCACTACACAGACCCACCTGGAACTGAACTCAGAGATCCAGCTGCCTCTGCCTTCCAAGTGCTGGGATTAAAGGCGTGCGTCACCATACCCAGCCTTTGATTAGGTATTTCTTATGATGAGAATTTTTGCAAGCCAGATGTGGTGATTCACACCTGCCTATGATCCCTGCATTTGTGAGGCAGAGACAGGCAGGAACTTCTAGGCCATCCTCAGCCACATCTCAGAAAATTTGAGAGCAGCCTGGGTTACATGCAACCTCATCTCAAAGACTAAGAATAAGGGGAGGAAGGGGGGGAGGAAGGGGGGGAGGAAGGGGGGGAGGAAGGGGGGGAGGAAGGGGGGGAGGAAGGGGGGGAGGAAGGGGGGGAGGAAGGGGGGAGGAAGGGGGGAGGAAGGGGGGAGGAAGGGGGGAGGAAGGGGGAGGAAGGGGGGAGGAAGGGGGAGGAAGGGGGGGAGGAAGGGGGGGAGGAAGGGGGGAGGAAGGGGGGAGGAAGGGGGGAGGAAGGGGGGGAGGAAGGGGGGGAGGAAGGGGGGGAGGAAAGCGGGAGGAAAGCGGGAGGAAAGGGGGAGGAAAGCGGGAGGAAAGCGGGAGGAAAGGGGGAGGAAAGGGGGAGGAAAGGGGAGGAGGCAGCCAAGTTCTTCAATGACTCACAGAGGAACAGGACAAGACAGTCAAGAGCTCAATGCCTACCACCCTATGTCCCTTTCTGCTTCTCAAAAGTCACAAGGCCTTGGGAGAAGGCTCATTGCATGCGGTGCACTCTGTACCAGTGTGGGGAATCTGAGCCCGGGTCCCCAGAACCGACATCCATCTGGCTACAGGAGCATCTGTACTTCCAGGGCTCCTACAGTGAGATGGACTGCATAGACAGACAAATCCCTGGAAGTTCAGAAGCCAGGGGCACACATAGCAAGGAACAACAAAGAGCCTGTATCGCTTGAGCAGGGTAGAAGGAGGGTATCTTCTGACCTCTACACACGGACTGTGGGAGTGTGCGTGCCTGCATTCATATATGAAGACATACACACATCACATGTACATGAAGTTACCACCAGGTCCTGTCCCAGTAAGGCAAAGACTGACATAAGACAGCCATTTCTGCGAACACTGGCGGTGAGGCCAGCAGGACCCAGAGCGCTGGGCTCCCCAGCCAGCCTGCTCGCTTGCTGACCAAGACTGTTCACAGCCTGGGAAGGGACCAAGTGTTCAACCAGAGATGAGCCATCTGGTCACTCCACAACAAACAAGTCACGAGAGAACTGTAGACAGCCTGCTCTGATTTTCCAAGTCCAGTGAGATGTTTCTCTTTCGTCCTAGCTCCTAGGGGGACACAAGCCGGTCCAGGACCTGGGTCCTAGCCCAAGCGCCACCCTGGCCAGCAGCGCATCAGCGCTAGGGAGCAGGGACAGCAGCGTCTTCATTCCCTTCTCTGTCCTTTCTCAGAGACTATGCCAGATGGTCGACTCATCTCCCCGACAGGGTGATTTCTTCCCAAAAGGACAGAATGTTTTCTAGAACCCAGTGTTCCCTCCCAGTGTGGAGGTGGTGGGTGTTGCTTTGGAGTGCAGGAGCCGGAACCTAGAACCTTACATCTGCTGGGTAAGTGCTGCGGTCCAGCTCTCCAGCCCTTTGAGCACAAACCTCTTTTCCAGCAAGGGAGACCCCTACCGGTCACCTTCAGTATTGCCTCCTTGCTTAACCAGCAGGGTTAACCTCCCACCCAAAGGAGCACGAGGCTCGGTTCACACGCTCAAAGTGAGGTCCGTGGGTCCCAAGCACCAGACAGATGTGTGTAGCTGACCAGTTTGGGCTTAAATCATAATCCTGGAATTTCCAAAGTATTGCAGAACATTCTAGGCTGACGCTAGAGTGTGAGCCATGAGCTGTTTATCAATTAGTCCACTGTTTGCCAAACATTCTTTCCTGAGTCTCCCGGGAGATGGTTTAGTTGGGAATGCATGGCAGTTGAATGGAAATTAGCAGAGGATGAAGGCTTGGCTCCCAGAGAAGCGGTCACCATCTGGAAGAGGTAGATTCCATCAGGAGGGAGGAGGGAGGGGGGGAGGGGGAGAGAGAGAGAGAGAGAGAGAGAGAGAGAGAGAGAGAGAGAGAGAGAGAGAGAGAGAGAGAACTGTGTTCTGTGTGTGGGTGCGCGTGTGTGGTTGTGTGTACGAGAGTGAGGAGGTCAAAGAGCAACCTCTGGCTCCATCTCTTCCTTCCACTATGAGACAGGGTCTCATCACCACTGTGTACCAGCTGGCTCATCAACTTCCATCTCCACTGAGATGACCGTGTACACTGCCCTGTCTGACTTGGATTCTGGGGCTCCAAGCTAGCCCCTTCACACTCGTATGCATGCCATCTCCTCAGCCCCGTAACTAAGTTCTGAGTTTCTGTGGAAAAGAAAAATGACACATGGGAACAAACTAGAATTTGGGACTCTTTGAAGACAGCTAATGACTCACGAAACAGGCGAGTGCCTCCCTCACCCACATGCGGCTGCCAGGAGACCCCTGGGTTACAGCAAAATCCTTCACAACTCCCAGCCAACCCACCTGGGGGCCTGCACCCGTGTGGGGAGGAGAGGAAGGGAGCAGCTTAAGGAGGGGTAAGGAGTTTTGTTTGGTTTGGTTTTTAGATAAGATCTTTCTGTGAAGTCACAGCTGGCCTGGAACTCACTAAGTAAACCATGCTGCATGTGTATACACATTCATCTACACAAATAATAAGATTATAATAAATGAAGCTCTGGGTATACCCACACCCTTCTGTGATCCCAGAACTTGGGAGACTGAGGCAGAAGATTTGCATTGAGTTTGGGGTCAGGCTGAGCTATGGAGTGAGACTTTGCCTCAAACAACAACAAATTAACAAATTAGACTGGGTCTGGCAGCCTAGCCTATAATCCAAGCTACTCCAGAGGCTGAGGCAGGAGGATCCCAAATTCAACAGTTTGGGAAATGTAGAAAGACCCTGTCCCAGGAGAAAAATTAAAAAGTGGGTTGCTGCCGGGCGGTGGTGGCGCACGCCTTTAATCCCAGCACTTGGGAGGCAGAGGTAGGCGGATCTCTGTGAGTTCGAGACCAGCCTGGTCTACAAGAGCTAGTTCCAGGACAGGCTCCATAGCCACAGAGAAACCCTGTCTCGAAAAACCAAAAAAAAAAAAAAAAAAAAAAAAAAAAAAGTGGGTTGCTGTGTGTGGCAGAATGTCTAGAGTGCATGAGACCCTGGACTCAATACTTGGTGGTAGCCAGGCTTCGTGGCACACGCTTGGAAAGTAGAGTTGGGAGTTCAAGGCCAGTCTGAGCTACATTAGACCAGTCTCAAAACAACAAAAGTCACAATTAAAGGAAAAGGAAGAAATGAAAGAAAAGAAAGGGACTGAAGAACAGGCTTAGAGGTTAAGAGCACTGGCTTCTTTTCCAGAGGTACTGAGTTCAATTCCCAGCAACCACATGGTGGCTCACAACCACGTATAAATGAGATCTGGCGCCCTCTTCTGGCAAGCAGGAATACATGCAGGCAGAACACTGTATACACAATAAATAAAAATTTTAAGAATATTTCTTATGGTTCATTTAACTTTATTTTATGTGCATTGGTGTGAAGATATCAGATCCCCTAGAACTGGATTTTCAGACAGTTGTGAGCTGCCATGTGGGTGCTGGGAATTGAACCTGAGTCTTCTGGAAGAGCAGACAGTGCTCTTAACCGCTAAGCCATCTCTGTAGCCCCCTAAATAATTTTTTTTAGAAAAAGAATGAAGGAAGGTTAAAGGAACAAATAAAGGAATCAGAAGGGAGCATGCTTCAATGTGCCGGGTATGAAACACAGGATGGGAGAGTCGGGAGCTAGGCAGCTGCATGCTGGCTCTAGCATGTGGTACCCAGAGATGTGTGATCACTGAGCTATTCTGATGCACCCACCCCTTCTCCAGTCCTTCCCTGCACAGGCTGCTCTGGCGACATACCCTGGAGTCGCTGCTTTTCCTGCCTAAAGACGTGGACCCACTTGGCTCAGTGGCTGTTCCTGCAAATGCTGAGCTGAGCTGGAGTCTGGCCACCTTGTGGATGAGTTTCCAGGGACGGATGCCCTCGAGCCCAACCCCCTCCCACTGGCAGGAGGTGGCTCCTTCCCTTCCAGGGAGTGCAACGAGGGCCTGATTTCTAATGGGAGGCAGGAATGCTGTGGTGCCAAGAGCCCTGGCCAGAGGCCTGCAGATCTGGGCTCTAGCGGCTCACTCCAGCTGTCTGTCAGAGACATGCTCCTAGAAGGTGAACTGGGGACAGAATCATAACCTCATCCCTCCTCACCACAGCCAAGGATTAGTCGCAGCCTCTCAAGGCTGGAGCATCCTAGGCTGCACGGATCCTGAACCAATGAGGCTTCTGTTTTACTGTCATGGAGGAAACCCACAGACCAGTCCCCGACACAGTGGGGTCGGTGAGGAAAAGAGTGGCATTTGGTTCACATGCTTGTCAAGCAGTAGAAAGACAATGAACAGATTCTCTGGAGGAACCAGTGTGGTGGTGCATGCATGCAATCCCAGCATTTGGGAGGCTGAAGCAGAAAGATTGAAGCCAGGCAGGAGGAGCTACATGGTGGTGGACAGGGAGAAGGTTTGGAGTTACTTAACTTGGGTTAAGTACTCCTGAAGACCTGAATTTGATTCCTAGAACCCATATTTTTTTAATGTTTTATTATTTATTATCTATACAGTATTCTGCCTACATGTACACATGCAGACCAGAAGAGGGCATCAGATCTCATTACAGATGGTTGTGAGCCACCATGTGGTTGCTGGGAATTGAACTCAGGACCTTTGGAAGAACAGTCAGTGATCTTAACCTCTGAGCCATTTCTCCGGCCCCCCTAGAACCCATATTTTAAAAACAGAAAAAAGCCAGGCATGATGGCAGTGTGCTTATAATCCGGATGCTAAGGAAGTGGAGACCTACTGGGGCTTTGTGGTCACCCAGCCTAGTCCAAGCAATGAGTTCCAAGCCAAAAAGATGCAGGGGACAGCTGAGGAGCAACTGAGGTAGACCTCTGGCCTTCACATGAATGTGCACACACGTACACACACACCAAAACCCAGACTCACGCCTGTTATTCCAGTACTTTGTAAGTGGAGGCAGGAGGATCAGAATTTTAAAGTCATCTTCAGCCAGATAATGATTTCCAGGCTAGCCTGAGCACATACATACATGCAGCCCAAACACTCAAGATATAAATATAAACAAATACAATAGTTAAGGAAAACAACAAATCCAAGGAAAAAATTTGCAACATATGGAAAAAGGAAAGTAAAATAAAAGGACTTTCAAATGCGTCATCGTGGTGCATACTATCGCTGGCCGGGTGATAGGCTAGGAGGTTGCATCAATACATGTAGTCATCCTGATCAATAAACAAACAAAAAAGGTTTGGCTGTTAAAAATATTATTTTAAGATGTGTTACATTCAATTATGCTGCGGAATATTTGTTTAATGATGCAAAGATGTGGTGCATTCCTTTATGCTGCATTTGTTTAACTCTGTAAAGTAACTGTGCCTGTCTAAAACACCTGATTGGTCTAATAAAGAGCCGAATGACCAATAGCGAGGCAGGAGCAAGAGTAGGCGGGGCTGGCAGGCAGGAGAAATCTGAGAGGGTCAAGAAGAAAGAACAAAGGGAAAAGGACACTAGGGAACAGCCACACAGCCAGCCACGGAGTAGGAAGGAAAGAAAAGACATGCAGAAGAGAAAGGTAAAAGCCCAGAGGCAAAAGGTAGACAGGATAACTTAAGAAAAGTTGACTAGAAATAAGCCAAGGTAAGGGCAGGCATTTATAAGAAAGAATAATTCTCCATGTGTATTTATTTAGGAGCTGGATGGTGGGTTCCCCCCGCAAAAAAAAAAAAAAAAAAAAAAAGAGTAAAAACAACCAACAACAGTTGGGGGCATCTCTCTGGGACCTCTTTTCATGGCACTGGTTCCATTCAGGGAGACTCCACCCTCCAGCCCTAATCAGAAGAGTCCCGTTATAGCTCTGCCGCTGCCCTAGAGGGCAGGATATCAGAACGTGAACCGGAACCTCAAGATGACACAGACACCGGAGTGACACAAGGTCCCCAGTATAGCAGCTTGTCTGATTCTACAAAGTTCTGAGCAAGTAAAAGTAGTCCCTGGTCCCCTCTGTTGTGCTCAGTTTTGTGTCCGAGACCCTCCCTTATAGACACTACATGGAAACCACTCCTGTGACCCAGCTCTCTACATGTTTCCCCAGTGACTCTGAGGTTAGGACTCTTGAACCATGTTACAGGGAAAGAGCAAGCCAGACAATGGTTCCATGGATGAGAGGGATTTGGGGAGGCAGCCTCTACATCAGTGGTCTTGGAGACCTGGGGGCAGCTGTCAAGGGCATGGGAGCCTCCAGAAGCTGAAGAGAAGCTACTGCAAACATGACAGGGTTACTGCGGAGATGGGGGCTATAGCAGCTTCATGTCCGCTCCTGTGACAAGCAGGAGGACACCCTGACAAAAAGCAACTTAGGGAAGAAAGGGTTTGTTTGGCTTACAGTTCCAGGCAACAGTCCATCACTGTGGGGACATCAAGGCAGGAACTTGGAACAGCTAGTCACATCACATCTCACTTGCTTCTGCTAAGCTCAATTTCCCCATGCATACATTTCAGGACTGCCTGAGTAGGGGCTGATGTGACGCATAGGAGGCCAGCCTACAGGCCAACAAGTGTACACAGTTCCCCAGTTAAGATCTCTACTCGAGCTGACGAGATGGTTCATCAGATAAGAGCACTCACTGGTCTTTCTGAGGACCTGGGTTTGGTTCCCAGCACCTACCTGGTAGATCACAACCATCTGTTAACCTTTCAAAGGCTCTGACTCCCTCTTTTGGCCTCCAGGGGTGGCTAGGCATGTACACATGTAGGCAAAACAAACGCCCATGCACTTAAACACTGTTTTGAGACAGGGTTTCTCTGTGTAGCCCTGGCTGTCCTGGAACTCTCTCTGTAGAACAGGCTGGCCTCGAACTCAGAGATCTTCCTGCCTCTGCCTCCTGAGTGCTGGGATTAAAGGTGTGCGCCACCACAGCCCGGCTGTAAAATAAATTTTTAAAAACTTTTAAAAGCAACCTGGGAAGGTCATGTGGGATCAGAGCTGGGCAAGGCTGCCCACACAGGGAGCAGGGCGGCCCCCTCCTGTGGGAAGCAGACATCGTGGTCATGGTGTTCTGAGTGGGCATACGAGATCAGGACCAAGCAGGGTCCGTCCAATGCAGCCCAAGCCCAGTGACCTATCTCTGGCCCCTTCTTGCTGGCTTTCTTTGGAACCATGGAGTTTAAGACATTCCTCCTCAGTCAAACCTCCTTAGACTGCTGTGGCATGTCTGAGCCCTCAGAGGGAGAAGCTGACCGGAACATGTGGAGCAGTCCAGTCTCCCAGCTTTTGCCTGCATTCCGGGTGATCCAAACTCTTGATTGCCACGGGCTCATTTATTATTGGTAACCTTGTTGGGAATCAACACTAATTGTGCTATCCGCTCACCTTGAGGAATTACCACCACCCCTGTTGCACAGATGTCATAACTTTAATCTCCTCTTGACAGTCTGCATCTACGATCCCAGGATGTATTTGGATCCCCTTTAACAGGGCACTGCTTCTGCCTAATATAAGTCCCAAGGTACCCGGTGGTAAGGGCCCATGTACTCCTGTAGGGAGTGCTTGCACTCCCATTTGTGGAGTTAAGACTGCTCTGGCAGAGGCACAGAGGTCCAATCCTGAGCTCCCTGGTGTGGCTCCAACAAGGTCTGCAATGCAAAAGGATTGCTCTGCGGAAGGAATTGGACATGGCCTCTGCTGGGGTACCATTCCTGCAGTCCCGCGGTCATTGCTCCATACACTGAGGTTTTAGGGCCCTGGAGCAGGGCCCTCTGCCAGTTTCCCTGCTGTTGATTAATGGTTCGTGGCAGAGGTTTCCCATCTATATCTGTTTTAGAGAAACAGTCTTTAGCCCAATGTGCTCCCCTTCTGCATTTAGGACACAAGCCAGGTTTCCTCCTTCCCTTCACTATCAGCTGCTGGCATTCCTTTTGAAAATGACCAGGAGTTCCGCAGTTAAAACCATTACAGCCTCCGGCCCTCTCTCCCAGTGCTCCTGTTTCTCCGAGGTTGAATAGCTGCTGCTATAACCTGGCCTTGGATGAAATTCCCATCTGTATCTCTGCATATCCTGATATAGTCATTTAGACTCTTTGTTTTGTGAGGGCGTAATGCTTCCTTACAATATCTATTGGAATTTTCAAATAACAAGCTGTTTTATCATAGGCATGGCTGTTGTCTCACCTGCAAACAATCTACCGGCTACTTGTAACAGTATCTACATAATCTTGGAATGGTTCAGATGGTCCTTGTAGAACTTTTGATAATTGATCCCCAGCTGCCCTGTTAGGTAGGGCCTTCCACGCTTTCGTGGCAGCTGCAGCTATTTGGGCGAATACTCCTGCATACAGAATTTGTTGCTGCAGATTGGCATAAGCCCCAGCCCCAGTTAACGTATCTAAATTACGTTGAGCTTGACCCACTACAGCATTTCACTGGGCTGTTTGCTTACAATTTTCCTGATATTCCCTTCGCCATAGGAGATAATCTCTCCCAGATAAGACAGCACAACATAATTGCTGCCAATCACTTGGTGTTAAATTCATAGCAGAGAAAGATGATTCTACTATGGCATCGTGAAGGGTGCTTGAGCCCCATATGCAGCTACAGCTTCCTTTAGTTGTTTCATTTATTTAAATTTTATTGCAAAATGTTGGCATCTGGCACCTCCATCACTGGTGCAACCATGAGTACAGGACCGAAACAAACTCCCTTGTTTTGTTCAGTGCCAGAGCCCCTACTCAAATAAGACCACCAACCTTCATTATGATAAGCCGGTGGGGTGAGGGAGTTGGATGTGAGTCTTTTTTTACTCTAGGTTTTCTCGGCTTTTCAAAGAGATTTTTAAATTCCTTACGTATAATCTCTTCTGATGAACCCTCCTCACTATTCTCCACTAGCTCTAAATCATCAAACTCCTCCCTGTCGTCCGACTCTTTTCTGAACTAAGAAAAGATATCTCCCATCTTTTCTCCTCAATATGTCTCTGTCGGCCAGGAACGACGCTGTCTGCTTACCTCTCTTGGAGGGGCTTCCAAGGGCAGTCTCTCAGCATTCCCTTTTCCGATATCTCGGTGGGGACCTCCAAATGCCACGCACCGCGCCCCCGTGTCTGCGCTCTGTGCACTGGCACCCAATTCCCGAGCTTTGGGCAAGGGGGATGGAGGTTAAAATACACAAACACACACGGATGGAGAGACAGCGACACGGACCATCCTTGAATTCCCCCAAGAATGCCCCCTTTATTGTGTTCAGGGGCAGATTATATAGAGATAGCCACGCCCCAGCCAAACCCACCAGAAACCATTCTCCTGCCATCAGGAACTCCCGAAGGTCTCGTGCTCAGAGCAGCTGTAGGCACTCAGGGGATTACAAGAAATTCAGGATCTGGAGTCTCACTGCTCCCAACACTGCATGTAGCCTCTTCAGGTCCTTCACACCCCCAAATTCTTCAAAGCTTCATACTCCAAGGCCTTCCTGACTCCCTCTGTGTGAGCCAGTAATTACCAGGCCCATCCATGTTTAAGACTGGGTATAGCAAGTGTTTCATGGATGCGGAGCCATAAAAATCCCAAGATACCTCTGGAAAGACAAAGCTGGAGCCCAGGCAACAGTCTGACCCAGCGACCCAGTAGAGATGCACCAAAGATAAACAAATGTCCATGGCAGCCAAGAAAAGGACACAAATATTCCCCAGCTGCAGATGGATAAGCCAGTGTAGACTGTCTACACTCTGGGCCAAGGCTCAGCCATATAAAGGAATCAACACCAATGGGTGCTGCAGCAGGGCTGACTGGGGGCATGGCTGCCAGTGAAATTCCTGTGCTCTAGCTTGGGTTCCCAGCACCCACATAAAAAGCTGGGTCCAGCAATGTACTCCAGAATCGCAGCACTGGAGAGAGGCAGATGGGTCCCTAGGGCTCACTGACTAGTCAGTCTCACTTAACCAGTACCCCAGGGTCAGTGAGAGACTGCCTGGTTTGGGGGTGTAGTCCATCACCGTGGTTAAAGCATCAGGTCCAAGCCGGGCGATGGTGGCGCACGCCTTTAATCCCAGCACTCGGGAGGCAGAGGTAGGCAGATCTCTGTGAGTTCGAGACCAGCCTGGTCTACTGAGCTAGTTCCAGGACAGGCTCCAAAGCCACAGAGAAACCCTGTCTCGAAAAACCAAAAAAAAAAAAAAAAAAAAAAAGCATCAGGTCCATCGTGGCAGCAGCTTGTGGAGCAGACTGTTCACACCTCAGTGGGTCAGGCAGCAAGGGCAGGCTGTAACCCTCAAGCCTTGCCCAGAGGCACCTACTTCTGTACCCACTGTGGAACCAAGTGTTTGAACCTGTGACCCAAATGGTGGGGGAAACTTGTAAACCCTGCACGTCTGAAGCAGACACAAAAGGCATCTGGTCACATGTTTACATGACAGGCCCTCTGCATGGGGACAGAAAAAGGCGGGTGACATCTGGGAAAGGGGAGGAAGAAACAGGACAGTGGCCATAGGAGGTTGTGGAGGTGAGTGTCCATGGGTGACAAAGGCATCCTGGAACTAGATGATGACAATGGACCAACTCTGTGAGGGCATTAACCGATCAAGTGTGTATTGTAGGGGGGCAAAGGTCATATGAATTACATCTCCATTTTTTAACAAAGGTGTTTCTTTTCTGGTTGGAAGCTCTTTTTAAAATGCTTAATGTAAGCCAGGTAGTGGTGGCTCATGCCTTTAATCCCGGCAAAGTTTAATGTATTATTTTATACCGTCTGACTTTGTTCCCCTAACCTTGAAGCCCTCACCTTGACTCCTTACCTTTCACCCTTGACTTTGTACCCCCTGACCTTTCACCCCATCTCAGCTCATGCTGCTTTTCCATCTGTAACAGGCTGCAAGATCCTCTTTCTGCTCCCCTTTTGTTTTCTGAGATAGGGTCTCACTCTGTAGTCCTGGCCTAGCCTCATACTCTCAGCAATCCTCCTGCCGCAGCATCCCGAATACCAAGATTCCTACTGTGGGCCACCACACCCAGCCACGAGCTTCCAACTGCAGCAGAACAAACTCACTAGAAATGAACCCCAGAGGCAGCCTCTGTGGGCGGCCCTACTTGTCATGTCAGAGCAAGGGGACAGCTCCCCTTCCAGCCATCCTGACTGGGGCATTGGCCACCATCCTTTCATTCATTCCTGAGGGAGCCCCAACTGTCACTCATATGGCACCTTCACAAATGTCCCAGGCCTAGCACTACTGTGGCACAGGTCAGCACACTCCCCCAAGCTCAGTGTGTCCTGGAAGGTGACATGTCATTGCTGAGTCAGAATCTTCCCACAGACAGCAAGCAGGCTTGACACTGAGCGAGCACGCGGCCAGCACCTACCCAGCCACCAGAGCCTCTGCAGTGTCAAAGGGGAGATGGGTGTCTGAAGTCACAATAACCACGAAGGGACTTTCGAACCAGCACAGTCATGCTTGAAAGATCCTTGGGAAAGAGACTTAGGGGAGGGTGGTGGAGTCACTGGTAATTAACACCTTCCCATCTCTCTTGAAGGCCGTGCCTTAACCACCACTTTCTCAGGACACCATCCCTGTTCCTTATCTAAAAGTGTCAGCACCCTGTCCCACCCTGTCTTCCTAAAATTTTCAGTGAGTTTGCTTTGTTTTACAGGACAGAGTCTCACTATATTGGCCCTGGGTAGCCTTGAACTCAAGCAACACAGGGGATAATGGGTGTGCATCATGCCTGGCTCTGTGTCCCTAATTTAATTTCCTTTTAGTATTGAATTCCATTGGACACAGGTCGTCAGGGATGACAGCTTCACCCATCGAGTCACCTCTCCTTCCCAAGCCTGTTTTAAATAGTAAACAGAGGTGGCTTAGAGACATAGCCCCATCGGAGAATGCTTGTTCAGCATACACGAAACCCTGGATTCCACCTGCGTCATTGGTGTGGTGGGTGGCACACTCCTGTGATCCTAGTTTTCAGGAAGTGGGCACAGGAGGATTAGGAGTTCAGGGTTATCCCAGGCAACGCAGCAAGCTGGAGGCCAGCCTGGACCACACGAGACCCCGTCTTTCTTGAAAAGAAAAAATTAGTGCAGACTTACCAGAGAAAGATAGTCAGGACTCCAAGAAATGGTGAGGGTGAGGAGCATCAAGGGCTTAGAAATTCTCCCCCAGGAGCAGCTCTTGTCCCACCCAGGGCCCCTGGGACATGGTGGAGGGAGGGAAAGCAAGGAAACAATGCACTGTGGTCACCCAGGCACTTAAAGTACATCAAGATGGGCACCGTGACGCCAGCTGCAAGGAGCAAGGCTGGAAAGAGCCGGGTTGTTAAAGCTCACAGAACTGAGCCTCTTCTCACAGGAAAAATATTTATTTCACTGAGCTCTGCGTGTTGGAAAGCTGTGCCTGCAACAGCACACACATCGATTTCGCAGAGTTTTGGCTATGGCTGAGTTTTGTCTGCCTCCGGTCTCTGTCTGCGTGGTCTGGGCGCGCGCCTGGTGTGTGTGTGTGTGTGTGTGTGTGTGTGTGTGTGTGTGTGTGTTCATCCACAGCACCACTCCCACGAACAAGCAATCAGCTAAAGGACAGCCAGAGCCACGCAGCCAGAAAACAAGGGCTGCGAACTCAGCGGCTTAGCCAGGGCCCTGCTGTGTCGTCCTCAGGAGCCTGTGGAGAAGCTGTTACTCTTGCCTTCTCTTTTGACCTAATACACTGCTTTCTGCCCTTCCCTCCTACCCCCAGGTTTTGGGGGGGGGGTACAGCTGGGCTTGGTGGCACATGCCTTTAATCCCAGTCCTTGTAAATCAGAGTTAGGTAAGTCTGTGAGTTTAAGGCCAGCCTGGTCTAGGGGCCAGTTAAGGTTACATAATAAGACCCTATCTCAAAAACAATGCCAACAAAAACAAAGCAGAAAAACAGACAAGCATGGGGAAGTCAGTAAAAACCAGGGTCAGATTCACACACCTATAATCCAACATGGTAGACTGGTAGGCGTGGTGGCGCATGCCTTTAGTTCCAGCAGAGGCAGGCAGATTTCTGTGAGTTCGAGGTCAGCCTGAAGTTCCAGGACAGTCAGGGTTCACAGAGAAACCTTGTCTCAGAAAACCAAAATAAAAAATAAATAAATAAAAACCCAGCACTCAGGAGCCTGGGGCAAGGGGCTGGGGGAAACCATGGATGGCCTGCATTGTTATCAGAACCCTGTCTCAAAAGGAAGGGTCTGGGGGGCTGGAGAGATAGTTCAGCAGTTAAGAGCACTTATTCTTGTAGGGGACCTGGGTTCGACTTTCAGCACCCAGGTAGTGGTTCACAACCACCCATAACTCCAATTCCAGAGAATCCGATGCCCTCTTCTGGTATCTGTAGGCACTATATGCACAGAGTTGCAGACATACATGCAGACAAAACACCCATACATATAAAACAAAGTAAATGACTCTAAAAGCAGAAAGGAAAAAGTCTGAGACTGTCAAGATTCAGTGAGCAAGGGCACTTGCCCCCAAGCCTGATGACCTGGTGGAGGAAACAGCTGGTTCCTGAAACTGTCCTCTGGTCTCCACAAGAGCCACGGCAGGCTGGGCAATGGTGGCGCATGCCTTTAATCCTAGCACTTGGGAGGCAGAGCCAGGCGGATCTCAAGTTTGAGACCAGACTGGTCTGCAGAGCGAGTTTCAGGATTGGCTCCATAGCTACTGGGAAACCCTGTCTTGAAGGAAAAAAAAAACAAAAAACAAAAAAACACAGCAGATAAGCACACACACACACACACACAATAGGAAAATGTCTGGCCGGATCTGGCAGCATCCTATAAGTAGATCTTATTGTCCTCTCCATTCTTTGAAGGGTAGCAGAGCCTGGGTGGGAGCCAGACTCCCCAGCAGAGTTCCCATAGCGGACAGGTAAAGGACGCAAGATTCTGTTCTACACTGCACTCAAGGACTCCAGGGCCTTCACGGCCAAGCTCACCAGGAGGAGCCTCAGAGGCTGAGTTGGGCTCTTAATGTACCCACTCCGACCTTCTTGCGGGTTCTAAATTTAGCCAAACAAGTTCTTCCAGCCCAGCCGATGCCGCCGGTACACTATTACAGGATCAAGCCTTTTCCTGGGTGGAAGTAATAAAAGAATGCGGCTGTTTGCAGAAGCCGGCCTGCTGACCGCCATCTGACATGGACCCTCGGCCCCTCCTGGTCACGATGGACGTGTGGTTATTGACCGCCTTCTCGGGGACAGTGATTAAAACATTTCCTGAACCAGAGTCTAAATGGCATTTGTGAGTGCGCCAGAAACAAACCCCTAAGAGTTGGGTATGGGAGCTCATGGCTGTAATTCCAACACTTGGGGAGTTGAGGCAGGAGGATTGCCACAGGTTCCTGGCCAGTTGGGGCTACATTGTGATCTTGAGGCCAACCTGGACTAAAGAGTGAAATGAAAAGCTAATTCAGGGCTATCTGGGAATCAGTGTCCGGTTCGTTTGTCTTGAAACATAGTTTCTCTGTATAGTCCTGTCTGTCCTGGAACTTGCTCTGTAGACCAGGCTGATCTCAAACTCAGAGACCCACCAGTTTCTGACTCCTGAGAGCTGAAATTACAGGTGTGCACCACCACTGCCCTGGATCAACATTCTAACCAAAGTCAAGCTTAAACTTTTCCTACAAACAAGGAAGAAGTTAATCCTATTTTGGTAGAACACAGGCAGGGAGGCATCTCGGGGTCCTTGGAGACTCACTGGCTGAGTCCTGGGGGACTGACTGGCCTGCACCCCTGCTTAAAGCCTCCACTGTGAAACAGCACATGTCCCCCAGTCTGGTCCCTGGCAACTGAGCGCACCACAGTCACTGGACCGAGCAGAGACCATGCACTCACTGGTCACAGATATGGCATTAGATGTCTGGTCCTAAAGGACCAGCCCAGATATCAGCTTCCTCCCTGGGAAATGTGACTCTGGAGTCAGGGAAGTATCGTGCTGTGGGGTATCTGTATACTGTGTGAGGATGTATTGCTGTGATTGGCGCATTGAAAAGCTAAATGGACAACAGCTGAGCAGGAGGTATAGGTGGGACTTCCAGAAACAGGGGACTCTGGGAAGAGAAAGGGGGAGACATCAGGAGATGCAGAACAAGCAGGATGTGCAAGAGGAGAAGTAACAGCCTTGAGCTACATGGCAGAATGTAGATTAATAGAAATGGGTTCATTTGAGTCATAAGAACTAGTTAGGAACAAGCCTAAGCGGTAGGTCGAACTTTCATAATTAATAAGAAATTTCTGTGCTGTTATTTGGGAACTGGCAGGACAGAGAAAAAAATTGTTACAGGGAAGGGCATCCCAGCTGAGTCCATCCCTGAGACAAAGACCCAAGGTTTGGGAATGGGGTGCCCACTCTGAGACACATGGGGGGATATACGCAGCAAAGGGGTGAGCATTGTGGAACTCTGGGTTCCAGTGAACTACAAATGGCTTGAGCAAGCCTCCTCCAAAACCCAGTCTCCTCTCTGTTGCCATGACAACCACCCTGATGAGAGGAAACACTGGGAAGAAAGGGTTTAGTTGGTTTACATTCCTGGCTATTGCAGGAAGTCAAGGCATCACAGGCACAGTGGAGAGCAGAGAAAGAACAGACCACAGACCCTTGCTTTGTTTGGGCTCAGGTAGCTTTCTCCTCTTTTATAATGCTCAGGACCCTCTCTGCCTAGGGCATGGTGCCGACCACAGTGGGCTGGGTCTTGCTATATCAATTAACAACCAAGACAATCCCCCACAGACTGCCCACAGGCCAACCTGACCTAGATAATCCACCAAGACCCTCTTCTTAGATGACTCTAGATTGTGTCAAGGTGACAGTTAAACTGACCAGCGCTCCCACCCCACCCCCACCCCGAGACCCCTCGGTTACATGAACAAACTAGGTGTTCTTCTAGTGAACTTTGCTGAGGTTTTGGGCTTTCAGTGTTTTCTCTATCCCCAAGAAATATCTGTAGCCCCATGCAATGAACGTAGCCCTTCTTAGTCTGAATTTTAGTTTTGTTTTTGATATATTTAAGTTTTATTTGTATGTGTGTGTGCGCGCGTGTGTGCTTGTTTGTGTGTGTACACCATGTGCGTGCAGATGCACACAGAGGCCAGAAAAGGGCATCAGATCCCCTGAAACTGAAGTTACAGATGCTTGTGAGTTGTAGGCTGCTAAGTGGGTGCTGGAAACCAAACCTCTGCAAGAGCAGCCAATGCGTTTGACTGCTGAGCCATCTCTCTAGACCCTGGTTTATTCTTTTCTTTTTTTAGTTGTTGCTTTTTGGATTTGTTTGTTTTATTTTGAGACAAGGACTCACATAACCCAGGCCAGCCTTGAACTCCTGATCTGCCTGTCTCTCCTTCCCAAGTGCTGGGATCAACAGGTGTGCCCCACTGTGGCCAACATGGACGAGAAGTGTGTCTGAGTGAATTTCAGACTCACGGGATACAAACAAACCTCACTAAAGTCAGAAAATGTTCTTGTGTGTCCCAAGTGACCTGACCCTCCCCGCTGCTGAGGGCACTTGAAGGAGAGACAAAGAAGTTTAGGAACAGGCTGTCCTCCGGCAACCTTCCCCGGCTTAGAACCACTGTTATCATGGCTGTCTCTGGAAACCCAGGACAGAGGGTGAAAGTGGGCACTCCTGAGATCACAGGGCAATGGGGGGAGGGGGTGGTCCAGGCACAGGGCAATGGGGGAGGGGGGTGGTCCAGGCAGAAGCGTGTCTACCCTTCCCTGGGGCTCACGCAGCACAGGAGTGATCCAGGCAAGGCGGCTGTGGTGACGATTTGGGGAGGTGAACATGGTGACAACAGGGAGGGAAGGCAGTGAGTGACCTTGCACCAAGCTTCACCTTAGCGAGGCTCGGTGGTGAATGCTGGTGCTGGGTGCTGGGACTAGGACCTGAGTCTGCTGGACCCCAGCAAGGCCCCTTTCACTCCACACTAGCCTGGTCTGCTGCTCGCCAGGCCTCCTTGCCTTGCTCTTCCACCTGCTTCTCCCATCAACGGTCCCGACAGACTTGACGGCTCAGGAGGCTCCTGAAGCTGACTGTGGAGGCGGAAAAGGATCAGCCACAAACTTTACCCATCTCCTGCCTCTTCTAGACCCCAGGGAAGCGTGGGTGGGTCCCAGACAACTCAGGAGCAGCTGCTTTGGTCATCAGAGGTACCAAAGACAGAAATCTCAGGGAAAGACAGAGAAACCACATAGATTTGCAAGTAAACTTCCTCAGCCCCAGTGTAGAAGATACACAGCACAGTACCAGCCCCACAAAAAGAAGAAAAGTTCCACATACAATCAGCAGTAATCACCACTGGCCACACCAGGAAAATCAGGGTGTGAGTGCCAGGTACCAGGCTGTGCTAGAATTCCGTGAGGCTCACAGTATGGCTCAGAGGGGTGTGCCAGGGCTCCGGGAGGTGCCAGGTCACACTCGGCCATCCCTGGGCTTGAGTATTTGGCTTCACAGGTAGGAGAGTTATAATCCCGTCCTGTCCTTGGGGCATGCTTCCTTCCCTCACCTTGCATTTCTTCAGCTTCTGTTGGGCATGTCTCTGTTCACAAAGACCTGGTCAGCCTGGTCTCCAATTCAGGGCAATCCTCCTGCCTCAGAGTAAGCTACCATGCCTGGCTTAACTCTTCTAATAGGTAAGAATTCTTAGGGTGAAAGACCCCACTTGTGCTCGCGCGCTCTCTCTCTCTCTCCCCGGTATGATTCAGGGATTTCTAGCTTATAATAGTAAGTCGGGGGGGCTGGAGAGATGGCTCAGCGGTTAAGAGCACTGCTTGCTCTTCCAAAGGTCCTGAGTTCAATTCCCAGCAACCACATGGTGGCTCACAACCATCTGTAAGGAGGTCTGATGCCCTCTTCTGACCTGCAGACATGCACACAGACAGAATATTGTATACATAATAAATAAATTAATTAATTAAAAAAAAATAGTAAGTCGGTATCAGGGACAGCAACTGAGGGAGGGTCTGACTAAGGGGACAAGGCGTCACGGCTTTGTGGATTTCCCCTTCAATCTGACCAAGCCGAGACCTAGGACGCAGATTTAAAAGGACATTGGCTTCTTAGGACACGGGAGAGAACACTCTGGATGTTTGCTGTTGTTTCTTCTGTTTTAATAGCTCATCGTGTAGCCCAGATAAACCTCAAACTCACCATCCTCCTGCCTCTACTCTCTCTATGCTGAGAGTAGAGGCCTGTGCCGTCACACCTGAACATCTCACAGTCCTCTGTGGTCAAATGACCCCTGCTCTGGTGAAGTCTAAGACTCAAGGTACCTAGAATCTTCTATTTGTCCATTGCACTTCTCCTCAACAAAAATTTTACCAATGGTTTTTTCCCCCTTGACTTCTGGGCCATAGAAGCCCCTCTGAGAAGGACCACCAACTAAAGTTGACAAAGTCTCCTCCCACCCACCCGTCCCTGGAGGGAAGTCCCCAGGACCCTCACCCCCCACCCAGAGGTACTTCCCAGCTTGCTGCACTGGTTCCTAACATCCTATTGACAATGTGAGGGGCAGGCTTAGATCCTGTCTAGCACCTATGACGTGCCTGATGTCCGACTCTAAGAGATGTCCTCTCCAGGGGAGCAGGACAGCAGAGGTTCCTGAGTCAGGCAGACCTGGAGACAAGCCCAGCCTCCCTTTTCTCGTTTTGTGACCATGGACAAGTCACTTCTTTTTAATATTATTTTTTTATGTGTGTGGATGTTCTGCTGACCTGTATTTCTGTGCTCCATGTTCATGCAGTGCCCTCAGACCTCTCGTACTGGAATTGCAGATGGTTGTGAGCCACCATGTGTGGGTTCTGGGAACTGAACTGGGGTCCTTTGGAAGAGCAATCGGTACTCTTAACCACTGAGCTGTCTCTCCAGCCCCTCTTTGAGCTTCTTATGCTTTTCTGTGAGACGGGGATGCTGCCATTGCCCGCTATGCTGACTGGCTGAGAAGGTCAGGGCAAACGCCAGCCACAGCAGATGGTAGGCACGCATTAGCGATCTGGCTTCTCCCTTAGGCGGGCTTAGACTAGGGTGAAGGGAGAGGAAGTGTTTGGGACCTTTGCTTCTTCATTCTGCCGTGAAGTCCTCACCAACTGCCACAGCCACCATCAGTTTGGGGCTCACCCCCTCAGCCCCTGGAGAATCCACAGGTGGCATATCTCATTTTTCCCAGTGCACAGGTGGGGAAACTGAGGCTGGGCCTTTGCCCAGTTCCTGAAGTCAGTTGATAGAGGCTTCTGGCCACAGCATCCTGGACCTCGGCAGTGAGGCTATCAGGACAGAGGGAAAGGCATTCTCATAGGTGGGTACCCCTTGCCAGCCTCCCCCACTCTCAGTCCACCCCCATGCTGTGTCTCTTCAGGCCCTTGGTGGTCAGCCCCTCCCTCAAAGGCTTTCCTGTAGTCACTTTCTCCTTTGATTTGACTCCTCCTGCTCTTCACCGAGGGGCTCTCCAGGCATGCAGATGATGGATAGCCTTGAACCCAGGAGCCAATGAGGCTTTACACACACACACATGTGTGTGTGTGTGAATACTCACAGGAGTGCAAAAACACTCATTTGTTCACACGTGTACACAGGAACACATGCAGATCGGTGAATCCTCACCGGAGTGCAAATATACACACCCACACCTATATGCAGCCAGAAGCACAGGAGCACATGTGTGAACACTCACATGAGTGTTCAAACATACATACGCATGCACTCGAACACTCATAGAACATAAACACACACTTGACTCCAGCCATCCACTGCTCATTTGGCCCCCTGAGGGCACCTGGCTCAGGTTCACCTCTCATGACCCCTGGACTATGGTGGATGGCCACTGTCACACACAAGGATCGATCAGGACTGTGGCAGATGACGAACGTGACAGCGTCTATGGCTTTTCTGGGGACCCAGGCAGCCACCTGCCTGGGGGAGGTTTGCAGAAAGGAAGACCCTCGGCCACTCCAGTGCTGTGTTTTGCTACCAGACAGTGAACTGAGCTAGCACCACCAGGCGTGACCTCTGACCCCGCCCCGCCCCAGCAGGCAGGGCTGGGACCTGAAATCACTGTGGATGGAAAGGAAGCCAGAGTTCGGCTTTCCCTGGCTACAGTGGTCCCTCACAGGCTGGGGAGCGATGTGCTCCGACTTAGGTGGGGGACATCGCACTAAGACAAGGAGAGTGACTGCAGCAGGACTGGCGTGGCAGTGGCTCAGACACGATAGAAATCAACCAAGGCAGAGAAGCCACCCAGCTATATGCTGGGCCCAGAGTGTCCCCTCTCCCTGCTGCCACCTGCCATGAAGGGCCAATTCCCCACTTGAGACACACAGTCATCCATGGGAGGGCTACAAGGAGCAGAGGGAAGTTTGGGACAGAGCACTACCTAAGCCCTAAGGATGAAACTGATCACACTGGATATGGGCTCCCTGGTCCTTGTTCATTGATGGTCTCTGAGAAATGCCAGATGGTTGCAAGGAGAGAGGAAGGCAGGAAGTGTTTTGTTTTGTTTTTCGAGACAGGGTTTCTTTGTGTTCTATCCTGGAACTTGCTCTGTAGACCAGGCTGGCCTCAAACTCACAGAGATCTGCCTGCCTCTGCCTCCCCAACGCTGGTGTGTGCCACCACTGCCCAGCAGAAAGCAGGAAGTTAACAGATAGCTTTCTCCGCATCCCTATGGTAGTTGAGCAAACTGAAGGCCCAGGATGGGTCCTCAGCAGGTGGTCTATGAAGTGCTGTGTCCACAGATAGAGGACCAGCTAGCTCTGCTTCTACAGAGAAAAGGCATTGAAGTCAAGCCACGCTGTCAAGCCTGGGCTCTGGCCAGCTGTGGATGGCTTCTGCATAGCTGCTGGTCAGTTCCCCCCTTCTGGTGTGTGTGGGGGACGACCTAATGGTTAGAAGTGGCAAAGGGGAGGTCAGAAGAGGCAGCTGCTTTCAAGCAGGGTGTAGTGACTCACACCTATAACCCATTTACTTTGAAGGTTGAAGCAGGAAGATTGCAAATCAGAGGCCCTGGTGAGCTACAAAGTAAGATAGCTGTCGGTAAAGGAATAAGGTCACAGAGGTACTCAGAGATAGAGTGTCGCCTAGGGCAAGGCCCTGAGTCTACTCAGTGCTGAGAGAAAGAGGAAAAGGTGAGATGTTAATCTCCCTGATGACCTATAGCTCAGGATAGAGCAGGGAAGTCTGTGCTCAGCATGCTCAAAGCCCTGGGTCCCATTCCCAGGTCCCCAAAACAAAAGTTAAACCACGCATGATGTAAGCACCTCCCCCTACTTTCTCCTAGGCTTGCTCAATAGAACAAAGCAAGCGCCATGCTGAAGATACCCTGAAGGCAACATACTCAAAGCACCTGCAGCCAGCAGTCTACAGAAGCTGAACCCACGTGACGGTTAAGATTGTCACTTGACTGGATCTAAAGCCACCCTGGAGACAAGCCTCAGGCGTGGCTGTGAGTGGTCACCTTAATAAGGTTAGGAGGTGGGAAGATCCATCCCAAATGTAGGAGGCGTTTCAGGGGCCAGGGGCCGACTGAATAAAAGGGACACCAGGAGCTGAGGACTGAAGTCTTCTCTCTCTGCCTCCTGACCGTGGGTGACATGGAGACAGGCTGCCTCACGCTCCTGCCACCAGAACTAGCCCGCCGTGGTGGACTGTGAGCCAGAATGGATCCTTCCCTCCTCATTCAGGATTTTTTTTTTCCTTAGTTCAATTCCAGGATTTTGCCAGGGTGTTTTTTTTTTCATGGTGACTGGAAAACATAGCCCAGTGCTCCCTCAAGAGAACTGGGAAGCAGCCTCTACTGACCCCTGGATACAGTTCCATGCCAGTCCCTGAAGTGGCACACCCAGGGCAGCCATGCTGGGTCCCTGCTAGACAGAGGGCATGCAGTAATAAATGCATGTCCAAATACACCACGTTGTGGGGTCATCTGGTATTCAGCAGGAGACACGCCCTCGTTAGCTCTTGACCCTTGGACCAGTTACCTACCTGATCTCTGACTGTGTCACTTCATCTAAAATTGGGCAGAGGCTGCAGCTCAGCAGAAGGCTGTGTGCTCACCACACTCAAAGGCCTGGGTTCCATTCCCAGCCCCACAAAACAAAAGTTAAAACCAGGCATGATGTGAGCTCCTCCCCACAGGACCAGGCGTTTGCTTGGCCCTGTATTATTTTCATGAATATTAAATCACACTCTGTCATCCCTGGGCTCAAGAGACTGAGGCAAGAGGATTGTGAGCTGGAGGTCGGCCTAGGCTACATCCTGAGACCTTTTCTCAAAAGAAAAGCCTTTGGGGAAATGGCTCCATCCATAAAGAGTTGGCATGAGCTGGGTTTGGTTCCCAACACCCTTGTGAAAGTGAGGTGTGGCAGACACACTTTGTAACCCCAGGGCTGGGGAGACAGAGGTGGAAAGATCTCTGGGGTCACCGGCCAGCCTGCCTAGCCTACTCAGTGAGCTCCAGGCCCAAGAGAGAAAAGAAGGTGTCTCTCCGAGGAAATCCTCCATCCGCACTCCACTGGGCAAACTCTTAGAGCCTCAAAGAACCAGCGGCTGGATCCAGCTGTGGCCTTAACAGGGCGTGGAAGGGGTGTGTCCGAGGCTCTTGGCCCTGCCCTCCTGGGCTCTGCCTTCGCCTGCATGATTGGCCTGGGGCCCACTGTTACCCACAAGCCTCTACTTGGCTTGGTGGAGACAAACAAATCAACAGCATTGTATAGCTAAAAACGCACCCTCATGAGGGCTTAGCTCCTTTACTGTCCTATTGTCCTGTTGCTGTGAAGAGACACTGTAACCAAGGCACCTTATTAAAGAAATCATTTAGTTGGGGGCTTGCTTACAATTTCAGAGGGTTGAGTCCATGACCATCATGGCAGGGAGCATGGTGGCAGGCAGGCAGGCATGGTGCTGGAGAAGTAGCTGAGAGTTCACATCTGATCCACAAGTTACAGATAGAGAAGGACTCAGGGCCTGGTGTGAGCTTTTGAAACCTCTACCCCCAGCGGTACACCTCCTCCAGCAAGGCCACACCTCCTCCAGCAAGGCCACACCTCCTCCAGAAAGGCCACACCTCTTCCAGCAAGGCCACACCTCCTACTACCTCCCAAACAATCCACCAATTGTGAACCAAAGATTCAACTCTACGAACCTTTGGTGGCCATTCTCTTTCAAACCTCTTCAGGTGTCAGCGCTAACTGGTTCGGGTTCTATGGTGCAGTCGAGGCTCACTAAGTGTACAGGGGTCCCAGGAACAAAGTCTCTGTGACCCCCAAACCCCGGGCTGAACCCACCAAACTCTACCTGGGCATCAGAGGCCTTAACTCAACCCCCCTGCCGATGCCCTACAGGACAGACCTCAGCAGTGCGTATCTGTTTTCCCACCTTCCTGTTGGCAGAAGGGTCCAGGCTTGTCTCTTCTTCTAGACAGAGATGGACACAGGCCTGAGTTCCAGATGTGGAATGGGACCCTGCCCACCTCCACCCCAATCCCAGCTCCAACATCTCAGAATAGAAGACCTTAGCCCAGGCAGCTATATCCAAGACGGGGATCCATGCATGTGGGAATGTAAATTCCTGTCTCACCTGGTTGCTCAGTCATTTGTCTCTGTCAGGCCCTGGCTGTCCTCAGTGTTCTCCTCCATATCAAAGCAAAGGCCACATTCTTTCAGTGACTTCTCCTGGTCTGGCCCAAGATATTCCCGCTGCTGACCTGGCAGAGGAACTGCTTCAGAGCAGAACAAACAAGTCACTTTTTATTTTATTTTATTTTTATTTTTGATAGGATCCCTCTACATAGCCCTGGCTGTCCTAGAAGAAGCTCATTACATAGACAGGCTGGTTCCAAACTCACAGAGATCCACCTGCCTTCCAAGTGCTGGGATTAAAGGCGTGACTTGTGACCAGCCACAAATCAGACTTTCAATGAGTCACTTTGTGATGTGTAGCCCCAATACTGACTCCCCAAATGTTGCCAGGCTCATGAGAGCTGTGCACACTTCTTTCTACACATTGTAGCTAGAGGTTTCTCTCCTACCCACCAGCTCCCGAATAAACACAGAGGCTTATATCAATTACAAACTGTTTGCCAATGGCTCAGACTTCTTATTAACTAGCTCTTACAAATTAAATCAACTCATTTCTATTATTCTATATTTTACCACGAGGCTTATGGCTTGTTACCTTACATCTTGATTCTCCACCTGCTGCTGGCATCTCTCTGACTCCGCCTTCCTTCTCCCTGCATTCAGTTTGCCTTTCCCACCTAGCTCTATTCTGCCTTGTCATAGGCCAAAGCAGCTTTATTAATCAACCAATAAAAGCAACACATATTCACAGCTTAGAGAAGGACATCCCACATCAATACATGGCTGGCATCTTGGCATCTTTCTTTCCTTTTTTTTTTTTTAGGTTTATTTTATCCTGCAGAGAGACAGTGTCCTCCAGGCAAGGCAGATAGCTACTGCACTCGTGAAATCTCACCAATATGGTGGCCCGAACAATAACCACACTGGTAACCATGCCAGTGTGGATGGGGGAAATTTCTTGAGGCCTCTTCCCTATATTAAAAGCTACAGACAAATGACGGTTTCTGAGAGTCAAGGAATCAGCCCCAAACACATGTGCATATGGGCAACACTAAATGGACTCAGTCGTGTGTGTGTGTGTGTGTAAAATGGTAATAATTACAGAAACGATTATGAATTTAAAAAGAGGTGGGAGCTGGAGGGGGAAAAGAAGCAATGGAAATAATGTAAAATGTAGTACTCACATGTGAAAGTGTAAACAATATAAACATTTTGTGTGTGTGTGTATGTATGTGTGTGTGTTAAGCACACATACACTCGGGTGCCCTAGGAGAGAGCATCAGAGTCCCTGGATCTGGAGTTACAGGCAGTTATGAGCTGCACTCTGGATTCTGGGAATGTAATTCTGACCCTCTGCAGAAGCTCTTAACTGCAGAACAATCTCCCTATCCCCTACACGGTTTTCTCCCCACAGGAAAGTGGCAGGACCAGGATACGGCAGGGAGAGGCACCTGGAAGATGGTGAAAGCCAGGCAGGAAAGAATACATCTGTCTTGTAGACGTCCCTGTGGGAGTCCTGACTCTGGGTGGGGTGGGAAGGTGTCAAAACCCATCCAGTTTCAGAGGCAGAAAGAAAAGTCTCCCAGATTTAGCATTAGCTGGCTGTGTGACTTTGGGAAACTGAGTTCACTTCTCTGTTCCTCAGAGGAAACAACACAGAATGGTTGCTGGAGTAGAAGGGACCTGGACCACACTGGGCTCACAGTGTGAGTGAGGTCACAGGGGAGAGGGGACCACACCAACAGGTCTGTCAGGGGATGAGCTGTGAAAAGCACTGAAGACCTAGGACCAGATTTAGAAATTGGTCTTTAAAAAAAAAAAAAAAAAAGCTGGGTGGTGGTGGTGCATACCTTTAATCCCAGCACTCGGGAGGCAGAGGTCAGCCTGATCTACAAGAGCTAGTTCCAGTTCAGGCTCTAAAACTATAGTGAAACCCTGTCTCAAAAAAAAAAAAAAAAAAGAAAAGAAAAAAGAAAGAAAGTAGAACTGGGCACCAGTTAGGAACGGGTCAGGAACGGGTCAGCAAGAGCGGGAGGGGCAAAGAGGGGTAAGGGATGACTATGGTCAAAACACATTATATACAGTGAAAATGAACATGCCATAATAAAACCCATTATTATTATGTGTGATTTATATGCTGATAGACGTGTGTATGAAGAGGTAACCGAGGTGATACCCATGCCCAGTTAGCAGAGAGCATGATGGGACTCATAGCCAAAATTAATTTGTATTCAGACTATCAGGTCATAAAAACCTCCAAGAGCCGGCTCTGGGCCAAGCCAGGAGCCACTTTCTCTGGCAGGCCTCATGGTACCAGGTTGTCCGTTCACATCCTGAGGATGAGGAAACGGAATGAGATGGATCACAGCTCGTCCTACATCGTGGGACTAGGGGATGGGCAAGTAAGGTCTGTCCGACTCCCAGGTCTATGCCAGGTCACTTTGGAAAGTCCTGGCCATGGGAGGCCATGGGATCCGGGTAGGGACAGTGGCAGAATTTCCTAAAGCATCAGTGTGTCCATCTGCTCACTCACTCCAGGATTTCTGATAGCAGCAGTGAGGCCAGCATGGATGGCCCACCCCATACAACTCAATTTTTTGAGTCCCTGAGCCCCAATATCTGGATCCCCAAGTCCTGAGTTTTCTATTCTTCCAGCGAGGAGCAGTGGGGACAGAAGGAGACAGAGGCAAGACCAACCTTGCAGCTGGAAGTGTTTTTCCATCAGGAAGCCGCCCGGTTCATCTGAGTTTTTTCACCCTTTGTCCCAAGACGCAAAAATGTCAGAAATGCACAAGGGCTCGCTCTGCCACAGAGGGACAGAGGGACATAAGCTCACCCCATGTCCACTTCCTGCAAGGGGCAGAGGGTCAGGAGCTGCCTCTGGGGAGTGGGTCTGGCTTCAGCCTGTCACATTCTTCCCCTGGGACAGAGGTGAGGTGAAGCCCAATCCTAGGCCCTGGCTTCCCCGCCTGTGAAATGGAATGGCCACGCCCTGCTGTCCCTCATCTCACAGGTCACAGCCACCTGTACCTATACCAGGCTTCCTCCTTTATTCTCTTAAGTCTCAACTACAAGCCAGGAGCAGTGCTGAGGCAGGAGGATTGCCAAGAGCTCCATGCCAGCTGGGCTAAAAAGCAAGTGCCAGGCTCGCTGAGCTCCACAGGGACTGTGCCAGGGAGCTGCTCGGCAGGACAAACCCGGGAACCTGAGTTTGACCTCCAGAACCCACACAAAGGTCAAAGAGAATGGGCCCCAGAAAGTTACCCTCTCACCTCCACATGCCCACTGTGGCATGAACACAAGAAGAAAAAGAAAATAAGATAGAATAACAAGACAGGCGGTGGTGGTGCACACCTTTAATCCAGCACTCAGGAGGCAGAGGCAGGCGAATCTCCAAGTTCAGGGCCAGCCTGGTCTAAAGAGTGAGTTCCAAGATGGCCAGGGCTACATAGAGAAACCCTGTTTCAAATAAAACTAACAATGATAAAAATACATCAGCAACACAGGAAGTAATCAGTCCAGCCCCAAGGCCCAGGCTTACACCAGGTATCCTCAGCTCTGCCAGTCTGACCCTTTGTATTCACTGGATACCAATTGCATGCATGCATGGAGGAATACCAACTCCTGATCGGTGCACCAACAAACCACCATGGCATTTGCCAGGACCAAGCCGTGTGTTTTCTGCCTCATTTGATCTCATGCTCGCCCGGGAGCTCTGTGCTGTCAGTAGCCTGGTATCCCAGAACGCCCAGCAGGGCAAGAGGATTTGGCCAAGGCTACAGAGCCCGCAATCTCCTCCTGCTCTGCTCCTGCAGCCTGCAGGTTCCCGTGGTCCAGACATTCCGACAAGCTGGACATTTTCCGGCACTAGTTTGGATTTCTTGTGCTCCCCGTGTCTTATGTCTCTGACTGAGGTTCCCAGATCTTCCTGTGAGTTGTCTCTGGTGTAATTAACAGTTTCCAGGTTTTTGGATGAGGACATACAAGCCGGGGCTTTAGAGGTGATTGTCAAAGCTGAAATCAGCAACTCTGACCTCACATCTCAGGCTCTTGCTCTCCAGATATGGGGGTCTAAGTTGGTGACAGGTAAGGAAGAGGACACTGGGCCCTGGGGGAGGAAAGGGGCATGAGCTAACCCCAAAGGCTGGCATTCAGGAAGGTCCTTCCTCACTCCAGGGTCTCTTAGCATTCCTTCAATACACACTAACTGAGGACCAAGGGGTCCAGAGCCTTGTGCAAGGCTCATTCCTGGCTAACAGCTTGGGTGCTAAAGTCTGGTGCCTACTTGGAACCATCTCCCAGCCGCTCTGTGTTGCCAAGTGTTCCCCTCCTCTGCCAGGAATGCTCTGGAACCTGAACAGAAACCCTCAGCATCATTGTCCTGTGTTCAGCCAGCCTGGGGAGCAGATGATGCTAGTGCAGGCAGCCAGGGCCTCCGCCTAGGGCGACAGGAATCACACATGCTCTCCACAGTCCCTGACGGCCCGGCAAGGCCGTGGGTTTCTTCCTAGCTTCCAGAAAGCCAAACAATCTGTGGGACCCCTTTACCAGCGATCGGCCCAGTGGGACCCCCAAAGAGCACTTGTTGCTCTTGTGGGGGACCTGGGTTCGATTCTCAGCAGCCACACGGTGCCTTACAACCATTGTATCTCCAGTTCCAGGGCCTCTGGTGCCCTCTTCTGACTTCTGCAGGCACACCTTGGAGACCTGAGCTCAATCCCTGGAACCCGCATAAAGGTTGAAGGAGAGAACTAACAACACAAAGCTGTCCTCTGCCCTCCACACGTATGCCATGTCATCCATGTGCCCATATACACACACCACATCCCCATAATAAAATAATGACAATGACTTTTAAAGAGAACAGAGATGGGAAGTAATCTGCTCAGAGACACACAGCACTCAGGATCTGAGTCCCAGATCTATGACTGAGGGCTTAACGATGCTAAGCTGCTTGATACAGTCACGAGTGGCATGAACTCAGGGTGGGGAGAACCAGAGGAGCTGGATGCACACACATTCTGTCACCTACAAGCCGTATGACGGTCACTGTCTGTGCCTCAGTCTCCCCTCTACGCAAACTCTTAAAGACTCTGGTTTTAGGATCCAAAGGAAGAGTGAGCCCCTGAGTGTGGGATACGTGGCCAGTGCCTATCACAGAGCAAAAATATGTCCTGTTCCCACAGCATCCCCAGAGGCTGGTGCCATTGGGTCCTAAGTCTCTATCCTGACAGTCACCTGGCCATTTAGCTGCCAGGGTCCCATTCCTCTGAGAGCAGCCATAAGACAAAGACCCAGGACATATGGTCAGCGATAGCAGAGGGCCCTCAGGGACAACACACTGGCAGTTGCAGCCACTACGGAATCTGAGCTCATACTCCGCTTGCCTTGGCTTTATCTGAAATAAGAAGGTATTGTTCGTTGGTTTTGCAGAGGACGGAACTCAAACCCTCCTGCATCGAGACATTACCTAAGACCAAGCCTCTGAGAAGTGGCATTTGTGCAAGCCCTGGAGGGTTCAGGAGACCGGCTTCACCAGACCTGGCTGAGAGAGGAGGCATGGAGAGGGTATGCTGACCTGGCCTTAGAAGGGTGTGGATCCTTCAGGCCTTGTGTTCTGAGTGACAGGGAGCCAGGCTGGGAAGAAGTAGGTACGAACAGAGGACGTGGCTTTGCTGGGACAGTGGAGGTGACCAGAAGCCAGGGATTTCTGGGTCGCTGTTGAGGACAGCACCACCATAGTTCCATTTTTAAGTATGGGACATGGTTAGAGAGTGTTTGTCAAACTGTTTGACCCCTTAAGCCCATCTTAGAAGGCAGACAGGTGGAATGTGTGTGTGTGTGTATGTGTGTATGTGTGTGTGTGCACACACATGTACACAGAAGTAGAAGTGCAGAAACCACAGGACAACTTGTGGGAGTTAGTTCTCTTCTACCGCGTGAGGTTTGGTGGCAAGCGCCTTTATCCACTGAGCCATCTCACCAGGCTGGAATGTTCAAATCTTGATGTGAAAAGCATCCAGGATACACGGGTCGAGCAAAAGGAAGAGGTGTGGAATAACATGGGTGGACCGGTCTCAGGGAGCGCTCATGCATGCAATCCAGCCTGTGGTGCTGGGGATGGAATCCAGAGCCCACACAGGCTCCGCAAGTGCTCTGCCCCTGAGCTGCATCCCGCCCAGCCTGCTGCTGCAGAGTTCCAAAAGGAAGGGGAGGGGAGTGGAACAGAGTTTGGAAGGGTGCGCAGAGACACCTGACTTCACGCGGGTTAGCAGGAGTCCTGAGGATTTTTGGTGAGGAGCCACAGGGATAGCTAGGATGTCCCCTTGCTCAGACAGTCACACACCCCCTCTGAACACTTCTTACCGCACCAAATAATAAAGCATGACACACCGTACGGCCTTTTCAAATCACCGTGTGCCTGGCTCTGCTCCTCTAACACAGCTACGCAGCCAGCGTAGTTAAACGCCCCCACCTGGGCCTCCTCCTTAGCCCGACAACGGAGGAGAGGCGGGACTTGGGCGTGAGAAAGATTTTCCTTGCTCTGGCCGGCTCTGGGGCGGCTGGAAAGGGCCCACCTGGCTCCTAGGGTTTCTAAAAATAGAACGCTGTCTTAACTCCTCCATAGGGCTGGCTTAGCTGTTCCTTTGAATTGTTCCAAGACATTGTTTCTATTAGCACCGTCATTCAATGCACGGGAAAATAGAGGCTGGCAAGATCAAGACCTGAAATGGCAACTAATTAACCAGAAGCCGCCACTGAGGAAACCTACTCCGGATGTGCCTTGGAAGCAGAGCGTGCAGCACCAAAGATGCAGGGACCACAGGTGCAGAAGCCTAGATGCAAAACCCAAGAGTGCAATGAACTTTGAAGTGCGTGCCCCTACTCTGATGACCCTGGAGGCAGGAGACTGCCGCCCTTCCTGGGGCTGGTTCTCCCTGGTCTCACCCCAGGGTTAGAGCCAGAGAGGCCCGCAGGTTTGGTTGTTTGTCCTCCAATGAAAGAGAGAAGCAGAGGGTTTTGGGTCTGAAACTCCAGGAAGGTGGAGGCCTGTCAGCGATAAGATCTCTGAGCCCCTGGGCAGTGGTATGTACATCAGGGAGCCAGTGGCGTGGGTCAAAGGCTAATCAACCAAGACTCTGTGTTCATGCTAACCTATGTGCGCGCGCGCGCGCACGCGCGCGCGCACACACACACACACTCACACGCGCGCACACGCACATCAATGGTTGGCTATCAAGAATGTATATCGTACACTTTAAGAATAAAAATAAATTTTACAGGGACTGGAGAGATAGCTCAGTGTTTAAGAGCACTGGCTGCTCTTGCAGAGGACCCAGCTTCAGTTCCCAGCACCCACATGGTGACTCACAACCATCTATAACTCCACTTCCAGAGTTCAAGCCCCCCCCCCAGGCCTTCTCCTGGCCTCCTTGAACACTGCACACATGTGATACACAGACATACATGCAGGAAAAGCAGGCAGACACACAAAATAGAAATAAATGCTTATTTAATGGCCGGGGTGATGATGCATGCCTTTAATCCCAGCACACTGGTGACAGAGGTAACTGGATCTCTGAGTTTGAGGCCAGGCTGGTCTACAGAGTGAATTCCAGGACAGCCAGGGCTACACAGAGAAACCCTGTCTCAAACAAAACAAAACAGCATATTTTAAAAAATAAAATAAGAATGATAATAATACAAGATTTGCATAGCCAAGCCTGACAAGGCATGCTCTGTCCCAGCCCTCAGGAGGCTGAAGCAGGGGAGCATCACACACGACTTTTCTGAAGATCTCAAATGATCGGTTCATTTGCACGGAACCTCTCTGGCAGCTCTTATTCTGACTCTTGCATCGACAATGAGTGAAGGAGTATGGCTTTCCGGGAATACACGTGGGCAATCCCTGTACCTCAGTGTGTGCGCCTGTGAGGGAACTCACTGGGTCACCAAGTGTAGGCAGCCCCTTTCCTGTGTGATCGCCAGAGAAAAGGCAGAGGCGGGGGACTGTGAAGTCCTTAACCAGTCACTTTCTCAAACCCAACAGCAGACAGAATAACAAAGCCAGGTTGGGCCTTTGGGCAATTTCCCACCAAAGCCCATTTCAGACTTTAGAGATGAAATCGCTGAATGTGGAATTGGGAAGGGCTGTGCAATGACCTGCCACCTTCTGTGTTCCTGCCATTCAGACGCGACAGGACACAGCTTAGAGGCTTGGAACTGACACAGTGAGTTCTGAGGGACATGGCTCAGTGGTGGACTACACACTGAGCACAATTGAAACCCTGGCTTTGTTCCTAGCACAGAGATGCTGGCTGCTGAGCCAGAGAGAGGTTTGTTAAGGGACCGTTAAGAGCACTGGCTGCTGGATCAGAGTTCAATTCCTAGCACCCACTTGGAGGATCACACTGTCTGTAACTCCAGTTACAGGGGATCCAGCACCACACCAGGCGTGCATGTGGTGCATATAACACACCTATAGGCATATAACACACCTATAGGCATATAACACACCTATAGGCATATAACACACCTATAGGCATATAACACACCTATAGGCATATAACATACCTAGAGGTATATAACATACCTATAGGCAAAACTCTCACATGCATAAAATAAAAAAAGGTGAGGGGGGCTAGGAATGTAACTCAGTTGACAGAGTGCTTGCCTAACATGCTCAAAGCCCTGGGTTCAAACCCCAGCACTTCATAAACTGGGCATAGTGACATGTGACAGGTGTGCCTGTGATCCCAGCTGGTGGATTGTGAGTCTGAGGCCCTTCTAGGCTACTTGGTAAGACCATCTCACAACACCAAGAGCTGGCACTTGTCTGTGGTGTGCAAGGCCCAGACTCAGTCCCCACCACCACCAGTGAGAAAGACAAGTGACAGTTCTGTGTACTTGTTACCTGGTTTAACCGGAATTTGTGGCGCATTTACATAATTCTGGGTTTAGCAAGCAGTTCTCACCCAATTCCTAAGAATCTGACAGTGGGCGTTCTCAGCAAGGCTCCCCCGCCCCTGTGCGGGGGAACCACACGGTAAACTTGCCTTCAGGAGCCTGGAGATGTAGCTCCATCTCCGGAAGCCACACAAAGCAGAAGCTCTGAGACCTCCAAGTGAAATCGCTAGGCAGGAGCCCAGGCAGCCTTGTCGGTCTCCCCCACTCCCCATGCTGTTCAGCCCTGAGGACTTAAGCCTCCAAGCCTGCAGCTCAAGCTTCCAAACCTGTAGCTCAAGCCTCCAAGCCTGCAGCAGATGGGACAGCAACCACGTCTGCAAGCCCACCTGCATTCCTGGCACCCCACCCTCCCGCTGCTCTGGTGTTCTCCGGACACATCCTCATCCCCAGACACGATGGACAGGAAGTACTCTCCAAGCCCGGTCCCTGCCTGCCTCCCACACCCCGCCCCACCCTCACAGGTTGGGGAGGAGACCCAATCCAGGGCCTAGTACATCCAAGACAAGTGCCCTGTCCTGACCTACAGTATCCTTATCCTGGGAATGCTCCTGCCCAGACTCCCAGAATCCAGTTTACAGAAATGAGACATTTCCTCAAATAAACCCATTGTTGTGCAGATGAGGAAACGGAGGCTAAGAGAAGCATTTGTTAAAGTCACAAAAACCAGGTTCCCAGCTGGGCGGTGGTGACGCACCCCTTTAATCCCAGCACTCAGGAGGCAGAGGCAGGCGGATCTCTGTGAGTTGGAGACCAGCCTGGTCTACAAGAGCTAGTTCCAGGACAGGCTCCAAAACCACAGAGAAACCCTGTCTCAAAAAAACAAAAAACAAACAAACAAACAAAACAAACAAAAAAAACCCCAAAGGTCCTGAGTTCAAATCCCAGCAACCACATGGAGGCTCACAACCATCTATAATGAGGTCTCGTGACCTCTTCTGACCTGCAGACAGAATATTGTATACATAATAAATAAATTTATGAATATTTAAAAAATAAAAAACAACAACAACAACAACAAAAACCAGGTTCCCTAGGAATGACGGGATTTCTGGGCCCACTGCACAAGCCTCCACTTACCCTCAATGCAGGGGTTTCTAAGGCTGCCCAGAAAGGGAAGGAGATGTGGGTCCAGTGGAACATTCCAAAGGAAGTAAGACAGGCCACATCTGGGTGTAGAGACCTTCACCTCTGGCTGGGAGCCTGGCCCTGGGGGCTTCCCACCTGCCTTGCTGAGGACTTCCTGGCCCTGGAATGTAACTGAGCCTCCTTCCTAGCGCCCAAACTTTGTCTACCACTCGCTCCCAGCCCACTGCCAGCCGCAGCAGCAGAGACGGGTATGCAAATAGCCTGCCATGGTATTAATACGAGATTCCCCCCAGGGGAGGCGTGTGGAAAGTGCTGGTGTGTTTCACAATTCTGTTTTGTCCAGAGGAGCCGCGCGGGGGCCCAGGATGATTTAAAACAGATTTTTGAAAAGGCAAAATAAAATTGGAACAAAACCTAGGCAAGGCATGAACTACACTCCCCACCCCCAGCTCTTTCTCACCCCCAACGGCAACCCTTTTTCTCTCAAGTCTCTGGGGACCCCCTGGACAGCAAGGTTAGGCAGCAACAATGGGCACTGTCCTCCCAGCAGAGTGCCTGACCCAGCCAGTGCAACCATGGCCTTCCTGACAGCTGAAAGTGGCTTGAAGAACTGATGCTTATCCAGTTCAGTCCACTCCATCCACGCTTCCTCCCCTCATCCCACGCCTGGAATAAAGACCCGACTCCAGCCGGGCGGTGGTGGCGCACGCCTTTAATCCCAGCACTTGGGAGGCAGAGGCAGGCGGATCTCTGTGAGTTCGAGACCAGCCTGGTCTACAAGAGCTAGTTCCAGGACAGGCTCCAAAACCACAGAGAAACCCTGTCTCAAAAAACCAAAAAAAAAAAAAAAAAAAAAAAGACCCGACTCCGTTGCTTGTCAATGGCACTGATGGGTTTTGTGACCTGGACAAGTTACTCCATCTCTCAGCCTTTGCACGCGAGGGGAGGGGATCATAACCTTTACAAGGGGGAACCTCCCGTATCCCCTAAATATTCCTTGTACCAATCCGCTTCAAAAGTGCCCAGCACTAAGCCTGAGACATAGTGTCATGCAAGAGCCCCTTAAGGATTTTCCGGATAACCACTCTCTTTAGAGACGGACAGGGACACACAGAGGCCCAGAGAGGGAAAAGAATTTGCCCAAGGCAACACAGTAAAGTTCTCTCGGCTCCCTTCCAGTCTCCTTCTCCTGGTCCTGCTGCTCAAGGTAAGTCCGAGGAAGCGGCCCCTCCCCTCTCCACCTGCAACGTGCCAGCCTCCTGGGGACCGCAGTGACACTCACCGTGGAGCGGGTCTGGACCTCCTGGACCGAACCCCGCGGTCCGGCGCCGGCTGACTGTCACCGTCCGCGGGCGGGCGGAGCTCCCCGCAGCCCGCTGGCCACCACGAGTGCTGTTTCTGGGAATGCACTCGGTGGCCCCTGTATCCGGCTGTCCCCAGCTCTGGCCGCTGCGATAGAGCTTATCTGGTGGGTGTCAGGGTGCAGCGGCCGAGGGACCGGGGTTCCCGGAAGCCTCCAGCCCCGGCCCTGCGCCCCCGGATGCCGCGCTGGCCCGTCGTGTCACCGCGCTGCGCGGACACTCCCCTGCCGTAGCTGCAGGAGGCCACCTCCTACTCCCATCTCGGCTGATTCCAAGTCCGTGCAAGGCTCTGGCCCCCGAAGACTCAAACTTATATGCCGGGGTCCGATGCCTGTCTGGCCTGGGAGGGAGCCGAGGGGACGCCTGGAAGTTTCCGTTTACTGCGCTGCTCGGGGCTACAGCTAATCACTCACAGGCAGGGTCGGAATCCCTCCCTCCAGCTTCTGCCATTTACCTCCTTCTGGGCCCTAGCCCCTTTCCTCCTTGCCAGGGACCCAGCTGAGCTGACCTGGTTTCCCAGCAGGGCCTCCCCCTCTGCACCACGCTTTGCGGTTGGGGATCCAGAGGGAGGGTCCCAGCTTCTGCAGACCCGGTTGGTTTTTTTTTGTCTTGTCATTCATTCAGTCACTCGCTCACACACTTGTGGCACATGCCAGGACACAGATCTACCACATGGGTTCCAGGAGCCAACTCAAGTTGTCAGGCTTGGCAGCCAGCGATACAGGTGTTTTAATTTTTTATTTTTTTGAGACAAGGCCTCAAGTAGCCCAGGCTGGCCTCGAATTCACTGTGTAGCCAAGGATGACCGACTCAAGTCAGCTACCATGCTCAACTTGGCAAGAACTTTGAACAACAGGAATGATCATCTCTAAATAGCAGAACACACACACACATACATACATATACATACACATATACACATGTACACGTGCACACATGCACACACATGCAGTACACACGTGTACATGCACATACAGTACACATATGGATATACACATATATGCATATACACATACACGTGTACACACGCATATACTGTAAACAGGTTGGTACAGGAAATGGAGAGCACTTACCTAGCCATTATGTAACAGATGAATAAAATGGAAGCGAGTTGGACTACGGAGCAGTAGGCAACCACTAGTTGGGTGCTGTGGCCTGTGCATGTAATCCCAGCATTCAGGAGGCTGAAGTAAGGAGGTAGTAGGTGGGAGGCTAGCCTGGACTACATGACCAGACCTTATCTCAAGCAATAACAGCTACACAAAAAAGCCAGAGCTGCCAGCCTCTGAGACACACTACTGAGTGGGAAGGCCCCAGGAGGGGCTGAGAAAGGAGCTCTGCGGGGAGAGAGCTGGTCTTGCACACTCTAGGACCTGAAGTCCCCCGAGGTCATATTAGTGACCTCCTGGAATACTGCCCTGGGAGGGATGACAATGATCATGGCTAGAGCTAGCCCAGCCCAGCCTACATGGCAGCTCCAGGCCAATGGATGGCACCTGAGGAAGGACACTTGTCCTCGTTCCCCCCTCACACGTGCACACATGTAAACACGGATGTGGACACACATACAATGGGAACAAGACAATGGTTTTTAAGGTGCTTGATTTAATTGACTTAGTCAGTTGATTAGGTCACCTTTTGCAGTGTGTGGCCTCCCACACGACAGGCAAGTACTGTCCTGGTACTTCTTTTCACTGTGGGGGACAGGATCTGTCCTGGTTGCTCAATCTTCAACCTCAAGTTCACTATGTAATTCAGGCAGGCCTAGAACTTGTCCTTCTGCCTCAGCCTCCAGAGTGGTAGATGTCTGGAATTAAGGGACTACAGTACCAAGACCTGACTCCCATTTTATGTTTTTAGCACAGGAGTCTCAAGCCAGGAGTAGAAACTCACATATCTAATCCCAGCACTCAAGACCAGCCTGAGCTACACAAGATCCTGTCTTTTAAATAGAAAAGTCAGGAATGGTGGTGGGCATCTGTAATTCCAGCGCTTGGGAGGTAAGGGCAAGAGGATCAGAAATTCAAGGACATCTTTAGCTACGTAGCAAGCTGAGGCCAGCCTGGGCTACATGAGACCCTGCTTCAAAAAGAAAATAAAGCCGGGCGGTGGTGGCGCACGCCTTTAATCCCAGCACTCGGGAGGCAGAGGCAGGCGGATCTCTGTGAGTTCGAGACCAGCCTGGTCTACAAGAGCTAGTTCCAGGACAGGCTCCAAAACCACAGAGAAACCCTGTCTCGAAAAACCAAAAAAAAAAAAAAAAAAAGAAAGAAAAGAAAGACCAAAGTCTTTAGATATTGTCCAAGCTGGTCTTGAACTCTTGGCCTCAAGTGAGACTCCCAAGAAGTTAGACTACATTGTGTATTCTGGTACTCAGCCAATATAATCTCGACTGTAGAGCATGCCCCTTAACATGTTAATGAAATGAAATATGATTAGAAGAAATATATAAAGCCAGAAAGAAGTACTGAATGGCTGTAAACCAAGTTGAAATGCTTCCTCTTGGTACACATACATACATGCAGGCAAATACCCATACACATAAAATAAAATAAATAAACCTAAAAAAAAAAGTCAGCCAGGTGGTGGTGGCACACACCTTTAATCCCAGTATTTGGGAGGCCGAGGTAGATGGATCTCTGTGAGTTCGAGGCCAGTTCCAGGACAGCTAGAATGGTTACACAGAGAAAGCTTGTCTGGAAAAACAAACAAAAAAACAAAAGTCAAGGCAAGTCTTAGGCTCAAACTTCACCTTTGAATTCTGTGAACTCCAGCTTGAGGCACACTGAGAGGGTATTCAGGAACCTGAGTAAGAGTGAGCCATCACAGACCAACAGCCCTGCAGGCTGGACAGCAACTAGTCACCCCAAGTAGCTGAGTGTCCACGGGTACCGCCTCAATCACAGGGTTCTGTGCTGGGCAGGAGATCAGTTTCGGTAATGCTATCTTCTCGAGCTCATAAACCATCTGAAGAAATGAGTGCAAGATCAGAGGTCACAGAAAGGCCCTGGAGACAGTCAGTTTCGGTGTGACACCCCCCTGTCTCATTTACTGCCCAGTGCTCCTGACCCTTGCTGAGCTTGTTCTGTGATATCACGGGACTCCTCCAGGGGGCACTGTCCCATTCTGCACTGGGCAAATACCTGCTGATGGTAGGAGCCCTGCAGGGCAATCACCATAGAAGACAAAAGACACACTCGCCAGTGCCAGTCCCGATTCTGTCCTCTGGTTCCCAGCATAACCAGAAGGCAGGGTGTTTCCTGTGGGGGAGTCCTACCAGGGTGGGGCCATGCTGACATGAATATCATGTGACATGGTGGTGTCCTGGAGACTGAGCACTCAGCAGCCCTGGGTCTCCTAGAGACAGAAGCACTTTCTCCTCAGGCAAACCTCTTTCAATCCCAGTGGGCCTGGAGTCTCCCAGGAATAGGCCTGGCTTTCACACCTCTATGAGACTAGCTTATTTCTTTTCCTGTAGAAACAGCAGCCCCAGGCTCAGGTCCCTGCACTCACGGAATCTAGAGGAGTCAAGTGGGCCGGAGATGATATCTTCCATGGACCTGACCCCTTTGTCCTTGTATTCATTTATTGTACATGTGTGTGCGTGCAAGCACGTGCATGCATGAATGTGTGTATGCATATGAGTGCCGTGGTGTGCAATCAGAAGCCAGGGTCAGTTCTTGTGAGCCACAGGGATTGAACTCAGGTCACACTGGGCTTGGTAGTAAGTACCTTTATCTACTGAGCTATCTTGTGGGCCCCCTTTTATAATATTTTAAAGTTTAGAAATGGATCCACCTGATAAGGGAAAATGAACGTAACCTGAAGGACACATGGAGTTCAGGTAGTGACAATGTGTTAATTTATCCCTCAGCTGTGCTGAGCGTCACACACTGGTGAAAGTGGACCATGAGGGGACAATGAGACATCTATGCAGAGCCCTTCACACACAATGGCCACTTAGAAATAAAAGCAAAAAGTTCACGGGAAGCCGGGCAGTGGTGGCGCACGCCTTTAATCCCAGCACTTGGGAGGCAGAGGCAGGTGGATCTCTGTGAGTTCGAGGCCAGCCTGGTCTACAAGAGCTAGTTCCAGGACAGGAACCAAAAGCTAAGGAGAAACCCTGTCTCGAAAAATCCAAAAAAAAAAAAAGTTCACGGGAAATGGTGGCCCCTGCACTTGGGAGACAGAGACAGGAAGAGTTCAAGACCATCCTCTGGTACATACTGAACTCACTACGTAGTTTAAGGCCAGCCTGGGCTAAATGAGGCCCAAACAGAACAAATGATCATTTAAACAGTGGGACTCCCACCCCCAGCTATTTTTTGACTAGATGTGTAACCCAGGTTGACCTTGAATTCACTATATAGCCCAGGCTAGCCTCAAACTTGGAGAGATTCTCCTACCTTAGGCTTCAAGTGCTGGGATTTTAGAATACATTGTCATGCCTGCCCTAGAATATTTTAAATATTTCCGTACTTATTTTGCAGTTCTGGAGATGAGCCTAGGGTCTTATACACACTAGACAAGGGCTCTCACTAACCACACCCTCAACATTACAAAAGATCTTTAATAATCCACAATAGAGGGAAACTTTTTTTTTTTTGAGACAGGGTTGTAGGTGGAGTTTTTCAACAGGACCACCTGTTAGCTCTGTTCCACAGGCCACTCCCAAATAACCACACAGAACTTATTATTAATTATAAATGTTTGGCCAATAGCTTAGGCTTGTCTCTAGCTGGCTCTTACAACTTAACCCATTTCTATTCATCTAGGTGCTGCCCTGAGGCTAATTTACTTCATCTATGAACTCCCATGCTGCTTTTTCCCTGTCTGGCTCCAGACTGCTCAGACTCCACCCTTCCTTTTCCCAGCATTCTCTCTGCCTTGAAAGTCCTGCCTAGCTCTCAGCCAATGAGCTTTTTATTGACAATGAGAGCAACACATTTTCACAGGGTACAGAAGGATTATTCTGCGGCACAGGGTGTCTACATAGTCCTAGAACTCACTCTATAGACCAGGCTGGCCTCCTCAAAGTCACAGAGATCCCCCTGCCTCTGCCTCCGAAGTGCTAGGATTAAAGGCGTGCACCCCATGCCCAGCTAAAACAGTTGTTTTTTGTTTGTTAGTTTGTTTGTCTGTTGTTTTTTGTTGTTTTGTTTTGTTTTAGTAGCAGGCCCTTTCTTTGGGGCCACCAACCAGCTCTAAATCATGACATGGAGACTTACTAGTTTTGAATACTCAACCTAGCTGTTCCTCTTTATCTACTTTTTGGCTCCAAGCTTTTTCCTTTTCTTTCCTTTTGTATGCCTTACTTTCACTGCTTCTGTGTCTGCTGTCTGGTGGCTCCCTCATTCTCTCCTCCTTCTCATTATTCTTTCTTCTTCTTCTTCTTCTTCTTCTTCTTCTTCTTCTTCTTCTTCTTCTTCTTCTTCTTCTTCTTCTTCTTCTTCTTCTTCTTCTCCTTCTCCTTCTCCTTCTCCTTCTCCTTCTCCTTCTTCCTTCTCCTTCTCCTCCTCCTCCTCCTCCTCCTCCTCCTCCTCCTCCTCCTCCTCCTCCTCCTCCTCCTCCTCCTTCTTCTTCTTCTTCTTCTTCTTCTTCTTCTCTTGGTTTTTTGAGACAGGGTTTCTCTGTGGTTTTGGAGCCTGTCTTGGAACTAGCTCTTGTAGACCAGGCTGGTCTCAAACTCACAGAGATCCACCTGCCTCTGCCTTCCAAGTGCTGGGATTAAAGGCGTGCGCCACCACCGCCCGGCCTTCTTTTTCTTCTTGAGCCTAGATTTCTCCTATTTATCCTCTCTGCCTGGCAGCCCCATCTCCTCCCGCCTGGCCACTGGCTGTTCAGCTCTTTATTAGATGAATCAGGTGCCTTAGGCAGGCAAGGGAAAACAAATGTAACACATCTTTACATAGCTAAACAAATGCAGCATAAACAAAAGTAGCACACTGCTACATTAAAATCATATTCCATAGCAAAACAAATGCAACACATCTTTACATAGTTAAGATAATATTCTACAACATTTTTAAAAAGTTATTTATACAGACCTAAATAGAGAACTCTCAACAGAGGAATCTAAAATGGCTGAAAGACACTTAAGGAAATGTTCAACATCCTTAGTCATCAGAGAAATGCAAATCAAACAACTCTGAGATTCCATCTTACACCTGTAAGAATGGCCAAGATCAAAAACACTGATGACGCCGGGCGGTGGTGGCGCACGCCTTTAATCCCAGCACTTGGGAGGCAGAGGCAGGTGGATCTCTGTGAGTTCGAGACCAGCCTGGTCTACAGAGCTAGTTCCAGGACAGGCTCCAAAACCACAGAGAAACCCTGTCTCGAAAAACAAAAAAACAAAACAAAAAAAAAAACACTGATGACAACTTATGCTGGAGAGGTTGTGGGGAAACGGGAACACTTCTGCATTGCTGGTGGGAATGCAAGCTGGTACAACCCCTTTGGATGTAGGTGTGGCGATTTCTCAGAAAATTAGGAAGCAACCTTCCTGAAGACCCAATAATACCACTTTTGGGTATATATCCAAAGGATGCTCAATCATGCCACAAGGACATGTGCTCAACTATGTTCATAGCAGCTTTGCTTGTCATAGCCAAAACCTGGAAGCGACCTAAATGTCCCTCGATCAAAGAATGGATTAGAAAAATGTGGTACATTTACACAATGGAGTACTACACAGCAGAAAAAAATAATGACAGCTTGAATTTTGCAGGAGAATGGATGGAACTAGAAAACATTATTTTGAGTGAGGAAACCCAGACACAGAAAGACAATTATCACATGTACTCACTCACAGGTGGTTTTTAAACATAAAGCAAAGAAAGCCAACCTACAAATCACAATCCCAGAGAACTTAGAAAACAATGCGGACACTAAGAGAGACTTACATAGATCTAATCTACATGGGAAGTAGAAAGTAGAAAAAGACAAGATCTCCTGAGTAAATTGGAAGCATGGGACCTTGGGGGAGGGTTAAAGGTGGGAAGGGAGAGGCAGGGAGGGGAGCAGAGAAAAATGTAGAGCTTAATAAATATCAATTTTAAAAAGTTATTTATTTTGTATACAGTGTTCTGGCATGTATACCTGTATGTTAGAAGAGGGCATCAAATATCATTATGGATGGTTGTGAGCCACCATGTGGTTGCTGGGACTTGAACTTAGGACCTATGGAAGAAGAGCCAATGCTCTTAACGTCTGAGCCATCTCTCCAATCCCAGGCTGTGAAGCCCTGTCTGTCTTGGAACTCGCTCTGTAGACCAAGCTGGCCTTGAACTCAGAGATCCACCTGCCTCTGCCTCCCAAATGCTGGGATTAAAGACGTGTACCACCACTGCCTGGAATAAAAAAAAAGTCTTTTTTTTAAACAAACAAAAATAACAAATTTTTTAACAAGGCAATGTAATTAATTAATAAATGTACACCACCATTCTCATCCTCTAATGTTGCCCTTTTCTCCTCTCCTCACTGCTGAGGGGAGAGACCTTTACTGTCAACCCCCTGGTATTGTGGGGTCCCATGCCTAATTCCTGTGGGAGGGCTGAATGGAAGCCAGGTGACCAGGTTAACTGAGCTCTTTGCAGTTTATCCCTTTCCTGAAAATGACAGAGACATCAGAGTGTGACAGGGACCCCTGTGGAGGAGGGACTAGAGACAGTGACCAGGAGGGAAGCCCTTATCGATGGCAACTACTTTCAGCTCTGACCGGGTCAGATTACCTGGTCCACCCTGGAGATAAATGTTCTAATGCATCAGCCCCTGTCACCTCTGGGCTCTCATCTGACCTCTCTGGAGCCTCACTCCAGGCCCTTCTGACACCCCCTCCCCCATGACAAACTGACTGTGATCCTCTCGCATGGACCAGAAGCCTCAGTTTAGCAGAGAAATGAAGCGGCGCTGAAATCTGGAAACCTTATCAGTCAGGGGCGATTAGAAGAGGTCGAGGCCTGACCCTAAAGAAAGCTGGAGAAGCCCCCCCCTCCCCCCCCCGCAACGCCCGGGTCCCAGCTCCACCCCCGCCCCAGCCCCAGCCCCTGCCCCGCCAGCGTTAAATCTTTGCAGAAACCGAGTCCAGTTAAGTAAACTGTTTCCACACACAAGCACCCATGGGGCTTCTCTGGGGGCGTCTGGAGGGCCTGTGTTTCTCCACGTGCTGACTGTCAGTCCTCTGACATTCCACGGAGAGGGAGCCTTGCATTCCGGAGATGACTCCACCAGCTGAGGAATCCTGCTGGCCCCTGGTGCGCAGGACTTTCTGTGAAAGACCCTCAGCGGCATCTTTCGAGATTTGATAGGACACTCCTATTGGGTCCCCGCCACCACCATGCATGCCTGTCTTGCCACAGATTTCTAGTAAACCACTCAAATATGCACGGCCTAAATTGAACCCTGATGGCGGGGCGCTTGCTCCCAGGCCCCTCTTCAAAGCCCAGTGGTTTACGTGGTTCTGGAAACAATGGGCCAAGTGCGCAGTTTATTTGGGTTGGCTGATTTCGTGCTTCTCGGAATCTGCTTGGGGGTGGGGGCACAACACAACCCCTGCCTGTGTTTAGATTTATAATTTATATCCCAAGCACAAATACCTCATAATGGGGCTGGAAATGAGAGCCAGCCAGGAGCAGGCCATTACAGGCTGGCGTTGCTAGTGTGTGGTTACATTAAGGGACCCCAAACTGCTTTCTGTAAGCCACTTTCTTAACCGACAGAGTGGGCATGCAGTGAGCACACTGCCAGCCCGGCCTCTGGACTGGTGTCCCCAGTCAGCTCTTCCCCAGTGAAGGTGCCTGCTCAGTGCTCAACCCCCGTGCCTTCCCCACACCCTCCCAGCCCCCATAGGCATGAGTAGCCCCACTAAAATAAGGAGGAAACTGAGGCACAGAAGTATAAAAGCTCACCCCAGTCCCTACACCTCAAAGCAGATAGACTTTAGGTGTTGTCTGTTTTGTGGTGCTGGGACTTGAACCCAGAGCTTTGCACAGGCTAGGCCAGTGTTCTTCCACTAAACTACACCCCCAGCCCTGGTTTTGTTTCCTTGAAACAGGGTCTGACTATGTAGCCCAGGCTGTCCTGGAATTTAGGATCCTTCTACCTCCTCATCCCCACTGCTATAATTATAGATATGAGATCGCACATTCAACCTCAAATAAGAGTTTTCCATCATGCCAGGCAGTGGTGGCACATGCCTTTAATCCCAGAGCTAGTTCCTGGACAGCTAGGGCTATTACACAGAGAAACCGTATCTCAACCCTCCCCCCAACAAAAAAGAGTTTTCCATCAAAACTTGGCCAATTGTGGTGCATGCTGGTAATTCCAGTACTTCGGAGGCAGAAACAGGAGGATCACTGCAAGTTTGAGGCCAGCCTGCCTGGTGTATGTAGTGAGTTCCAGGACAGCCAGGGTTACAGAGCAAAACCTTGTCTCAAAAACAAGACAAAACAAAACAAAAACAGCAACAATTCAAAAGAAAGAGAGAGAGAGAGAGAGAGAGAGAGAGAGAGAAAGAAAGGAAGGAAGAAAGAAAGAAAGAAATTAAGAAAAGTAAAGTAGGCATGGTCGCTCATACCAGTGAGTCCAGAGCTGGGAGGCGGAGGCAGGAGGATTGCTGAAAGTTTGAGGTTGGCTACAAAGTGAGACCCAGTTTAAAAAAAAAAAAAGAAAGAAGGGGAGGCAGGGAGGGAAGGGGGGAGGAGGGAGAGAGGGAGGGAGGGAGGGAGGGAGGGAGGGAGGGAGGGAGGGAGGGAGGGAGGATGAGAACAGACAGGATTGGACACCGAATGTCCAATGTGATTTTGCTCCACTCATTTGCTCAGTATTTACCACTGTACTGGGGACTCAGGTGGCACAGGACTTTTGCTAACTGTTCCGACAACAGCATGGCAGGTTGAGGGAAGTCTTTTTTTATTAGTTGGGGGCAGAGCTTGACAGTGGAGCATATTCCTAGAGAGCAAAGGCCTGGGTCCTATCCTTGGCACTACAGTGATAATAAATAAATTAAAAAAAAAAAAAAAAAAAAGACCTGGTCAAGAAATATTTGAGTCCACGGCGCTGTGTTAAGGGTTGTAAATAGAATGGCAGGAATGTCACAAACCTAGACTGACAGCCTGGGCTGGGTCTGTCTGTGAGGGATCAAGGACTTTCAGAACGTCATGGGAAGAAAATGAGACATTGCTAATGGGGTTAAAGGCAGGGCGACTGCCCTGGTGCTGTGCAGAACATGCCTGGCCAGGGGTCAGGAAGGCTCGCTCAGGTCATGATGCCCTTAGGGGGCAACTAGAGTGAAGTGAAGCAAAAATGAGGTGGGGGAGGAACCTGTCCCACCCACCCACTCTGGGATCTCAGCAGGAACCAGGTTAATCTGGAGTGAGCGCCTCCTATGAGAGGGGGCTTCGCAGGTGGCTCACTGGGTAGAAGACTTGAGTTTGGGTCCTCAGGAAGACCTGAGTTTGGGTCCTCAGCAGGCAAGGGGCAGGAGAGGAATCTCGGTAGTTAGCACTGGCTGTGCTTACAGGTCTGGCTTCAGTTCCCAGCACCCACCTGAAGGCTCACAACTGCCGGTAATTCCAACTCCAGAGGATCCAATCCCTCCCTTTCTGGCCTCCGAAGGCACCATTCACACACATGGTGCACATATATACAGGCAAACACACACACAATTTAAAATTTTTAACTCTTTAAAAGAAAGAGGAAGATGTGAGCTGCAGCAATGGCTCCGTGGTTGACAGCAATCACTGCTCTTCCAGGGGCCCCAAGTTCAGACACAACACCCACATGGCAGCTTCCAAGTGTAACTCCAACCCCAGGCAATATGACACCCCCTACTGGCCTCGGGGAACACTGCATGCAGGTGCTACATACACATACAAATAAAAGAGAGAGCCGCATGGTGGTGGCACTCGCCTTTAACCCCAGCACTGGAGAAGCAGACACAGGTGGATCTCTGTGAGTTCAAGGCCAGCTTGGTCTAAAAAGAAAGTTCAAGGACAGCCAGGGCTGTTACACAAAGAAACCCTGTCTCAAAAAAAGAAAAAAAAAACACTAAAATAATAGACAGAGAGAGAGAAAAGACAGACAGTGAGAAAGACAGAGAGAGAAAAAGAGAGCGGACCAGTTAAGTGTCCTTTGTGTTCTCCCAAGTTCGGTTCCTAGCACCCATATTAGGCACCTTAACAATAACCTGTAACTTCAGCTCCAAGAGATCTGATGCCCTCTTCTGTCCTCTGAAGGAACTGCACCCACATGGACTAAATGCACATAAGCAAAAATAAAGACAATGGCCCAGTGTTCTGATGTGGGATTCCCCTCTGTATGCCATGAATATGTTTTATTACCACTGGTTAATAAAGAAGCTGCTTCAGTCTATAGCAGGGCAGAATATAGCCAGGCTGGAAAAGATAAGCCAAAAGCTTATCAAAAAAGCTGCCAAAGGAGACAGATTCCAGTACTTTACCTGGTAAGCCACAGCCTTGTGGTGACACACAGAATAATAGAAATGGGTTAATTTAATATGTAAGAGTTAGTTAATAAGAAGCCTGAGCTAATAGGCCAAGCAGTGTTTTAATTACTGCAGTTTCTGTATGATTATTTCAGGGCTGGGCAGCCAGGAAATGAACGAGCAGCCTCCACCTACAGCATTCTAAGTACTTTTTGTTTTTGCAGAGGACTCAAGTTCAATTCCCAGAACCCACATGGCAGGTTACAGCCACCCATAACTCCACTTCCAGGGGCTCCAATGCCCTCTTCTCACATTTTGGGGTCACTAGGCACACATGTGGTGCACAGACACACATGCAGGGCAGAGTGTCCACACACTTAAAACCAATAGCCAGAAGCCGGGCGGTGGTGGTGCACGCCTTTAATCCCAGCACTTGGGAGGCAGAGGCAGGTGAATCTCTGTGAGTTCGAGACCAGCCTGGTCTACAAGAGCTAGTTCCAGGACAGGCTCCAAAGCCACAGAGAAACCCTGTCTCGAAAAACCAAAAAAAAAAAAAAAAAAAAAACCAGGTGGTGGTGGTGCATACGTTTAATCTCAGCACTCAGGAGGAGTCTACAGAGCAAGTTCTAGGACAGTCAGGACTATACAGTAAAAGCCTATCTTAAAAACTGAAATAAATAAATAAATTTTAAGAATAAAAATAAATTTAGCCAGGTGCAATGGCACATACCTTTAACCCCAACACTCAGGAAGCACAGGTAGGTGAATCTCTGTGAATTCAAGGCCAGCCTGGGCTACCTGGAGAGTTTCTGGCCAGCCAAGGCTACACAGGGAGACTCTACCTCAAATAAAATAAAATACAAAACTAAGGAGGGAGATTAAGAAAGACACTGCCATCAACCTCTGCCCTCCACACACACTCATGCTTGCCCTTCACCTGCACACCCATGTAGACAGGAATATGCCAAGCACACATAGAAGTACAGAGAAGCCTCTGTGTGATTTGCACTGACTCTGCATTTCCTGGGAATTCTGGGACCTAGAAATTGCATTTCCTTGCCAGGCGGTGGTGGCACACGCCTTTAATCCCAGCACTTGGGAGGCAGAGGCAGGCAGATCTCTGTGAGTTCGAGACCAGCCTGGTGTACAAGAGCTAGTTCCAGGACAGGCTCCAAAACCACAGAGAAACCCTGTATCGAAAAACCAAAAAAAAAAAAAAAAAAAAAGAAAAGAAAGAAAGAAAGAAATTGCATTTCCTGGGACTTAGGGAAGTCAAGAGAAGACTATTCCATACTTGCTTAGAAAGTAGTAGCCGGGGCCAGGTGGTGGTGGCACATGCATTTAATCTCAGCACTCGGGAGGCAGAGGTAGGTGGATCTCTGTGAGTTTGAGGCCAGCTTGGTCTACAAGAGCTAGTTTTAGGACAGCCAGGATTGTTACATAGAGTACCCCTGTCTCGAAAAAAAAGAAAAAAAAAAAAGAAAGAAAGAAAGAAAGAAAGAAAAAAGAAAGAAAGAAACAGGCATATCTCCATGAGTTTAAGACCAGCCTAGTCTACAGAACAAGTTCTAGGATAGGCTCCAAAGTTACAGAGAAACCTTGTCTTGAAAAAGAAGAAGGAGGAGGAGGAGGAATAAAAAGAAGAAACTAGGGACAGTCCTAGGAACCCTTTGTAAACCAGCCCCGTCCTTGTGTCCCCTGCTCACAATTCACCCCCCACACCTGCACTGTCCCCACCACCTCCTGGGTCTAGCTATAAGCTCATTGCTTGCCTCTCTCATTGTTACTTCCAGCATTATCAAGCGTGTGCTCTGGAGCTGCTGCCCCTGCTCTGCACTTGTAGGCTGGGAAGGAGGATCATTTCCAGTGAAGGCCAGCTTAGCCTACAGAAGGGTTTCCAACCTTCTCAAAAATATCCAGAATAGGGCTGGCGAAATGGCTCAGAGGATAAGAGCACTACCTGCTCTTCCAGAGGTCCTGAGTTCAATTCCCAGCAACCACATGGTGGCTCACAACCATGTGTAATGAGATCTGGTGCCCTCTTCTGGCCCACAGGGATACATGCAGGCAGAATATTGTGTATATCATAAATAAATGAATAAATAAATAAATAAATAAATATTTTAAAAAAATATCCAGAATAGGGTTGCCTCGGGAACCAGGAAAACGAACTGGCAAGGTGGTTCAGCTAAGACTGTGGCATAGGCAGACACATTTAACCCAGCACAGGCAGGCGCTTGTAAGAATTCAAGGTCAGCTTGAGCTGCACAAAATCCTGCCTCAAAGATGCTGTGGCCAAAAAAAAAAGAAAAAAGAAAAGTGTGTGGCCGGGCATGGTGGTGCACACCTGTAATCCTAGAATTCCAGAATTTGAGAGGCAGAGGCAGACTGATCTCTGAGCTTGAGGCCAACTTGGTCTGCAAAGCAAGTTCCAGGAAAGTCTGGGCTGTTAAACAGAGAAACCTTGTCACAAACAAACAAGCAAACAAAAAGCGAGCTGTGGCATGCCCTTTTAATCCCAGCACTCAAAAGGTAGAGGCAGTTGGATGGATCTCTGTGAGTTCAAGACCAACCTGGTCACAAGAGAGTTCTAAGTCAGTCAGGGCTACACAGTGAGACCTTATCTATAAATAAATAAATAAATAGATAGATAGATAGATAGATAGATAGATAGATAAAAATCTCTTCTTCTTCTTCTTCTTCTTCTTCTTCTTCTTCTTCTTCTTCTTCCTCCTCCTCCTCCTCCTCCTCCTCCTCCTCCTCCTCCTCCTCCTCCTCCTCCTTCTTCTTCTTCTTCCCAAAAAATCCTAGAGAGGGAGCCCTGCCTGGTCTGGTGTGTAAGGACAGATCAGTCCCTCCGGGGCCTCTTTGAGCAAAACAATGAAGATTAAATCCAGCTGGAGGGAAAATGACTCAAGCAGGTAGAGGAGCTGCCGCCAGCCGGCTCCCCGACAGCACACTTGATTTTATAAGCAGAACACTCTAAGATAATGATGGCACAGCGCAGAAGCCACACAACGTAACCTCGCAGGCCACCGCAGCCAAGTGTTGCAATTGTGCCTAATTACACGTGCTGCGTGTTTACCCCACAGCGACACGGGGTGTGTGCACCAAACACGTGAGTGACTAACTCCCTGAGCTATGGTGTCACAATACACTCCTCACTGGGAGAGAGGGGATGCTGCTCTGAATTCCTGATGACTGATGCTTCCTTATGTAACGCACAGGCTTTGATTGACAGCCCTCAGCTCCTCATCAGCAGGGACTGTGTGATGGAATGGATCTGGATGCTGAAATAAAAGACTTTCTGGGTTTCTTGGTGTTTGGAGACAGGATCTCATGGAGCCCAGGCTGGCTTTGAATTCTAGACTCCACCCTCCCGTGTGTGGAAATGAAGTAGAAAATTCTTAATTCCCTGCCTTCTGGGAACGTATGCTCCTGTAAGGGGGGGGGGGGCGGTAGTCAAATAGAGGTGGCAGTGATGAGTAGGAGGAGGTGACAACTCTCAACAGCAGCAGCAAGCTGAGGGCAGATGGGGTGACGGGGGGGGGGGGAGAATCAGGGAGTAAAGATCAAGAGTCGTCAGGCTATCCTAACAGTTCACCCCTGAGTCGGACAGAACAGCTACTATGGAGGATGGACATCATCTGACTGGATTTTACCAGAATGCTGGCTTCTCATTCTGGACTTCAAGTGGAGCTGAGTGGAGAAGGAGCTCAAAGAAGAAGCTCGGTCAATGGTCCTTGCAGGAGGCGATGGTGGCCAGTGTGAGGGTGGGAGCCAAGGAGGTGGAAACTGTAGGGATATAGCCCCACCCATTGGGGGCGTGTTCGCCTCGGGCTAATGTTTACGGATAAATCTGCCGGGCGTGATCCCAGCAGCCCCTTTTCTTTTGCTCCGCTTTTCCTGTTCTCCTTGGGAACCTGTGGTCCTGTAAGTCTATTTCCTTATTAAAGCTGTATATATCTATATAATCTGTCTGCATTCATTCACGCCGCCACATTTTGGCGCCCCACGTTGGGCACCACTCTGTTGAAATATGAGCGGCAGGGCTGCTTCCCACCGCCACCCGGCTAGCTTTACCCGAAATAATTACACAGAAACTGTATTCTTTTAAACACTGCTTGGCCCATTAGCTCCAGCCTCTTACTGGCTAGCTCTCATATCTAGATTAACCCATTTCTAATATTCTGTGTAGCACCACGATCTGGTGGCTTACCAGGGAGATCTTAACCTGCGTCTGTGTCTGGTGGGCGAATCATGGCGACTCTTGACTCGGCTTCTTTCTCCCAGCATTCTGTTCTGTCTACTCCGCCTACCTAATTTTCTGTCCTATTAAAGGGGCCAAGGCAATTTCTTTATTAAATGAAAGTAACTCCTCCATCAGGAAACCTGCAGCTCCTGCAAGCCATGAGCAAGGACGGAGCTGACTCTGCTTGGATCTTTGAAAACATCAAATGGCTGGGCAGTGGTGGTGCACGCCTTTAATCCCAGCACTTGGGAAGCAGAGGTAGGTGGATCTCTGTGAGTTCGAAGCCACCCTGGTCTACAAGAGCTAGTTCCAGGACAGGCTTCAAAGCTACAGAGAAACCCTGTCTCGAAAAACTGGAAAAAAAAGAAAAAAGTGAAAACATGAAATGGTTGTTGCTATGTTGCACCTGTAAGGCCAGCATGCAGGGAGCTAAGACAGGGGATTAACAATTACCGTGAGTTCTGGTTCAGTCTGGCTCCAGAGTAAGATCCTGTCTCAAAAGAGAAAAGAAAACAAAAAGGCTGGTGTTGGAGAAGGGTGTTGGTTCCCAGCTGCTCAGTCCCGAAATAATCGCACAAAAACTGTATTATTTAAATCACTGCTTGGCTCTTTAGCTCTAGGTTCTTATTGGCTAACTCTTACGTATTAATTTAACCCATCTCCATTATTCTGTATATCGCCATGTGGCAGTAGCTTACCGGCAAAGTTTCAGCATGTCTGACTCTGGCAGCTCCATGGCTTCTCTCTGACTCCGCCCTTCTTTCTCCCAGCATTCAGCCTAGCTTTCCCTGCCTACCTAAGTTCTGCCTTCCTATAGGTTCAAAGCAGTTTCTTTATTCATTAATAGTAATCACAGCACACAGAGGGGACTCCCACATCAAGCTAGGTCTTTGCACATCCATGTTTTAAAACTTCGTGGATTGGTTTCTTTGGAATAGTTTTTTTTTTTTAAAGATTTATTTATTTATTTATTTATTTATTATGTATACAGTGTTCTCTCTGTCTGTATGCTTGCTGGCCAGAAGAGGGAACCAGTTATCATTACAGATGGCTGTGAACCATCATGTGGTTGCTGGGAATTGAACTCAGGACCTCTGGAAGAGCAGTCAGTGCTCTTAACCTCTGAGCCATCTCTCCAGCCCCTGGTTTTTTTTTTTTTTTTTGAGACAGGGTTTCTCTGTGGTTTTGGAGCCTGTCCTGGAACTAGCTCTTGTAGACCAGGCTGGTCTCGAACTCACAGAGATCCGCCTGCCTCTGCCTCCCGAGTGCTGAGATTAAAGGCGTGCACCACCACCGCCCGGCTCTTTGGAATAGTTTAAAGATTTATCTTGTTTGTTTTTGTTTTTGTTTGTTTGTTTATTTGTTTTCACTCAGGGTTTTTCTGTGTAATAGCCCTGACTGTCCCGAAACTTGCTTTGTGACCAGGTTGGCCTTAAACTCAAAAGATCCATCTGCCTCTGCCTCCTGAGTGCTGGGATTAAAAGTATGTGCACCATCATGCCCAGCAATTTTCTCTTATTTTAAAGATTTATTTTTATCTATATGTTTGTTTTATACTATGTTGTATAGATACCCAAGGATGCCAGAAGACACTCTTAGGTCTCCTGGAGCTGGTTGGAGCTATGGGTAATTGTGAGCTGTCTGTCTCAGGTGCTGGGAACTAACTCGGGTCTTCTACAAGGGCAAAAGGTGCTCTTTTTTTTTTTTTTTTTTTTTTTTTTGCTTTTTCGAGACAGGGTTTCTCTGTGGTTTTGGAGCCTGTCCTGGAACTAGCTCTTGTAGACCAGGCTGGTCTCGAACTCACAGAGATCCGCCTGCCTCTGCCTCCCAAGTGCTGGGATTAAAGGCGTGCGCCATCACCGCCCGGCTGCAAAAGGTGCTCTTAACCAGAGTCAGCTCTCCAGCTCTTGCCTCTCTGTGTAAATCTTGTGTATGTATGTGCCTATGTCTGTGCATGTGTGTGCATGCTCACAAATGTGTGTGCCACTGTGCGTGTGTGCTCACGAATGTGTGTGCCTTTGTGTGCATGTGCCTTTGTGTGTGTGTGCCTCTGTGTGTGTATGTGCCTGTGTGTGTGCATGCTCACAAATATGTGTGCCTCTGTGTGTGTGGGCTCACGAACGTGTGTGCCTTTGTGTGCATGTGCCTTCCTGTGTGTGCCTCTCTGTGTGCCTCTCGTGTGTGTGTGTGTGTGTGCCTGTGTGTGTGCATGCTCACGAATGTGTGTGCCTCTGTGTGTGTGTATTGGTGTTTTGCCTGAGTGTATGTCTATGCATCATATGTGTGCCAGGCCAGAAGGCTAGAAGAGGGTCTCAGGTTCCCTGGAATTGGAGTTGCAGACAGGTGTGAGCTGCCATGTTGGTGCTGGGAATTGAACCCAGACCCTGTATGAGAGCAGCAAATGGTCTTACCTGCTAAATTGTCTCTCTAGCCCCTGTTCCTGCCTTTTTGCATGTTTTATTTTATTTTGTTTTGAGACAGGGTCTTACTATATAGCTCTGGTTTTCCTGGAACTCTCTATGTAGACCAGACTGGCCTCAAACTCACAGAGATCCTCCTGCTTTTGTCTCCTGAGTGCTGGGATTAAAGGTGTGCGCCATTACACCCAGCTGTCATTTCCATTTTTGACTTCTCACAGGACCTTCTTTAAGACAAGGTCTCATGTAATCCAGGCTAGCTCAAATCTGCTGTGTAGCCAAGGCTATCCCTGAGCCTTTGGTTTTACATTCACCTCATGAGTGTTGGGATTACAGGAGTTTACCGCGATGCTCAGCTCATGAGATGACCTTAGAGGGCATGGGGACCAGTACTTGGGACACAGCTGACACAGCTAAGACCCATAGGACCCAGATCCCCTGTTGCCACTTCCTGGCCAAATGGCCTTGAGTCACTCCCTCCCTCACTCCTGCAGCGCTGGGTTTCCTTGTCCTGAAATACAGCCTAATAATTGTTCCTGTCTTCCAAGGTGTGGGAGAGGAGTGACATCATGCCTGTAAAGGTGGCCAACAGCCGGGATGACGGGACCAGGCCTGGAGGCCACTGAGAGTGGTGTCACCATTGTGCGCCAGGAGTGGGTATGGTCAGGGACAGAGAAGGCACGAGTTCATCTGGCTGCAGACAGAACAGGGGACATTGGGTATGGTGTGCAGTTCTGGTAGAAGGGAAGTCTAGCCTGGGAACTGCTGACCACCACAGAAGGAGCTGCTGTGGCTCATGGAGCTTAGCGAGAGAAGGGGATAAATTAAGTCACAGTCCTTGAGACCAGAGAATCACTGTGCCCTTCACAGAAACGCACGGCAAAGAAGACCAGCAGCAGAGTTCTGAGGGATTCAGGTGTGAAGGTCATCAGACTGGCTACCCAGTCTGATGGTCAACCAAGCCACCTTGCCAGCCTGGTCACAGGACTTTGTTGTTTGTAAGAGTTATTTTTATGCCCAAGAAGGAGCCCTTGGAAATGGAATTTATGGATGTGGGTGCTGGGAACCGAGCTCAGGTTCTCTAGAAGAGCAGCAAGCATTCTTTTTTTTTTTTAATTGATTTTTATTGAGCTCTACATTTTTCTCTGCTCCCCTCCCTGTCTCTCCCCTCCCCTTCAACCCTCTCCCAAGGTCCCCATGCTCCCAATTTACTTAGAAGATCTTGTCTTTTTCTACTTCCCATGTAGATTAGATCCATGTATGTGTCTCTTAGGGTCCTCATTGTTGTCTAGGTTCTCTGGAATTGTGATTTGTAAGCTGGTTTTCATTGCTTTATGTTTAAAAACCACTTATGAGTGAGTAAATGTAATAATTGTCTTTCTGGGTCTGGGTTACCTCACTCAAAATGATGTTTTCTAGCTCCATCCATTTGCCTGCAAAATTCAAGATGTCGTTATTTTTTTCTACTGTGTAATACTCCATTGTGTAAATGTATCACATTTTCCTTATCCATTCTTCAGTTGAGGGGCATTTAGGTTGTTTCCGGTTTCTGGCTTTGACAAACAAAGCTTTTATGAACATAGTTGAACACATATCCTTGTGGCATGATTGAGCATCCTTTGGATATACACCCAAAAGTGGTATTACTGGGTCTTGAGGAAGGTTGTTTCCTAATTTTTTGAGAAATCACCACACTGACATCCAAAGGGGCTGTAACAGCTGCAGTAAGCCTTCCTAAGCACAGAGCTCTCTCTCTCTCTCTCTACCAGGCACCACAGGACTTTTTAAGAGGCAGACAAAGCTCGCCTGGCAACACATGCCTGTAAACCCAGCATTCAGGAGGGTGAGGATTTCTTCAAGTTCAAAGTCAACCTGGGCTATAGCAATGGTTTGTCTCAACAAAGACTGAAAGGGGTGGGAGAAGGAGGGAGAAAGGGAGGCAGGAAGAGAGAGGCTAAAGCGGGCACACTGCCTTTAATTACAATCTTAATACCCCAGCTTAGGAGGTGGGGGCCAGTGAGTCTCTGCAGTTCAAGGCCAGCCTGGTCTACAGAGTGAGACTTTCTCTCAAAAAACAAACAAAACAAACAGAAGGAAAAAATGAAAGGAAGAAAGGCAGGGGGCCTGGAGAGATGACTCAGTGGTGAACACTGACTGCTCTTCCAGAGGTCCCGAGTTCAATTTCCAGCACCCACATGGGAGCTCACAGCCATCTATGGCTAGTCTCCTGGGATCTCATGCCCTCTTGGGTGTGCATACAGGCAAACAAAATGTCCATATACATAAAATACATAAATAAATAAACCCTTAGAAGAAAACAATGGGCTGGATGAGCCCAACTAACTGGTGGAGTGCCTACCTAGCGTGCAGGAGGCCCTGGGTTGAACACCTACTAGTACAGAAAAACAAAACAGAAGCCAGCAGCAGGAAATTCCAGACTCACCGGGTTCAGGGAGCTGTAGAGGTGTTTGTTGGTCTGTTTGTTTGTTTAGACAGGACCACAACACTGTAGCCCGAGCTGACCTCAAACTCTTAGCAATCCTCCTGCCTCAGCTGAGCTTGGTTGTTCTTTTTTCTTTTAATTTATTTATTTATTATATATACAGTGTTCTGCCTGCATGTATGCCTGCAGATCAGAAGAGGGTACCAGATATCTCATTACAGATGGTTGTGAGCCATCATGTGGTTGCTGGGAATTGAACTCAGGACCTTTAGAAGCACTAGTCAGTGCTCTTAACCTTTGAGCCATCTCTCCAGCCCCGGTTGTTCCTTTTTACTGATACCTTGATAAATGCTTCTATCTTTCAGCCTCTTGACCTGCAGGAGAGCTCGATAGTGAACTGCTTCTCTAAGATTGCTGAGAAACCGTTCTGTCTATCAGCAGGCCATCTTTCTTAGACACATCTGAAATGTGCACACCTTGTGACCTCTTGGAGCCTATCCTAGAGATACACACACAGGAGAGCACAGGGTAACTCCTCGGGCTGCTCACTGCTACACAAGTGAGTCACAGTGACCTTGACACCTATGTAAAGTATGATGTGCCTATCTATGCCTGGGAAAGCTAGGCAACCAGGAAAAAGAATCAGGAGGGCACATGAGAAGAAATATCCCATGACACATTGCAGAGAGTGTGCCTAGCAAGACTTGTCAGAAGTTATGTGTGGTATGTATATAATGGAAGCCTTGGAAGGAAGGGGGAAGGGAAGGGCAGTTTCCCCTGCGGAAGAATTTCCTTGTATAATGCAGGTAAAGTATATTCATCTGTAGAATAAATCCACAGAGACTAATCTAAGTAGTAAGAACGGGGAAGGGGATATTGTTGGTTAGTTGGATTGAGACAGGGTTTTATGCACCACAGGCTGGCCTCAAAATCACTATGTAGCTGGTTCCAGGACAGCCAAGGCTACACAGGAAAATCTGTCTTGAAAAAACCACCACAACAGCAACTACAACAAAAAAACAAACAAGAAAAGCCAGACTGTATTGGTGCTCGCCTTTAATCCCAGTACCTAGGAGGCAGAGACAGGCGAATCTCTGGGAGTTTGAGGCCAGCCTGGTCCACAGAGCAAGTTCCAGGACAGCAGCTACACAGAGAAAATCTGTCTTGAAAAACCAACAAAACAAAACAAAACCACAACAAATCTATGCATGTCACCATCCCAGCATACTCTGACCTTGAAAGTGACACCCAGGAAAGAGTTTTCCTCCACAATGTGGAACTGACCAGCTGAGAAAACGGGTGGAGAAAGAAAGGCCAAATGCTGAGGGCTTTAAAATCAGATGGGGACGCCAGTGAGGCAAACTTTCCCCATGGCCTCCTGAGGCCCTAGCAGGGAACCGGGGGTTCATGCAAGGTGTTCAGCCTTAAGCTGCTGCTGCTGCCGGCGAGCGCTATGAGCGCGTTTGAACACACTCCTCAGATTCCTGGGTGGTGACTCCGGGAGAAACGTTGCTGGAGCAGAATCCAGCCTTAGGGCAGTTTTCCGTTCCACCTAGAAGCCCTTGAGCTGTGCGGTACACACCTTCTACCTGAAATGTTTGCCTGAACTTGAGAGGGAAATGCCTCAATCAAGAAGACTTCCAGGCATACCTGTGGCGCTCTCCAGACACAAACAGGTCTGGAATTAAAGGGAGGCCGGCGTGGGGGGGGGGGGGAAGCAAAAACAAATGGCCAGGGATGGTGCCTGTCTGCAGTTCCAGCCCTCAGGAGGACTGAAAGTCTGAGACCAGCCTGGGCTAACAATAAGTTCTGGGCTAGCTTGGTCTACAGTGTGAGACTCGATCTCAAACAAAACAAAAAAACAAGCAAGGGAGCAAGCAAACAAACCAACCCGCAAAACCCTTCTGACAGAGCGCAGTCGGAGGAATCCGGGCCCCAAGGGTGGCACGGCCCCGCCCACTTGGCTGTACCTGTGCTCCTAGGCCTCCCTGAGATTCCCTCCCGGGAACTGCCTCTGGCTGGCTTTGTTGTTGTCCCCAAGCCTCTGTCCCTGCTGGTTTAGTTTTACATAAACTTGGCTGGCATTCCTTGAATTTTTTTTTTTTTTTAAAGCTCACTTCTTAAATATCTAAGGGAATAAAGAGTTCTCTAAACTGTCCAGTCCCCTTCCTTGGAGTCACTAGTCTTTTCTCCAAGGCTGACCCCTCCTTCCTGCTCAGGTGTGGGTTGTGAGGCAGAGGCTTCTAGAAGGTTCTGGAAGGCAATGAGCCTTGCAACCTGAGTCTCGTGGGTTGTTTCAGAGCAGGGAAAAACGCTCGACTATTCTTCTACCTTTAAAGGAAAAATTCAGTCCAGGAGTGGAGTGCTCAGAAGGCAGAGGCAGGTGGATCTCTATGAGTTCGAGGCCAACCTGATCTACAGAGAGAGTTCCAGGCCAGCCAGAGTTACATGGTGACACCCTTCCTCAAAAAAATAAATAATTAGCCGGGCGGTGGTGGCGCACGCCTTTAATCCCAGCACTTGGGAGGCAGAGGCAGGCAGATCTCTGTGAGTTCGAGACCAGCCTGGTCTACAAAAGCTAGTTCCAGGACAGGCTCCAAAACCACAGAGAAACCCTGTCTCGAAAAACCTAAAAAAAAAAAAAAAATTAAATTAAAAATACAATAAAATGGTCTTTTTTTTAATATTTATTTATTTATTATGTATACAATATTCTGTCTGTGTGTATGCCTGCAGGCCAGAAGAGGGCACCAGACCCCATTACAGATGGTTATGAGCCACCATGTGGTTGCTGGGAATTGAACTCAGGACCTTTGGAAGAGCAGACAATGCTCTTAACCTCTGAGCCATCTCTCCAGCCCCAATAAAATGGTCTTAAGCCAGCCACAGACATCTATATCTATATGCCCCATGCCCTGTAAAGGGCAGTCGAGAAGATTAGGGAATGTCCAACAGGGCAGGGCCAGGAATTTACCTGCTCTGTGATTGCATTTGCAGATTTACAGGGTTCCCAGTGAAGCTGAACGTGTGATACTCACTTGTGATCCCAGCACTTGGGAGGTGAAGGCAGGAGGGTCTGAAATTTAAGGTCAGCCTTGACTAAATAGCAAGTTTGAGGCTAGCCTGTGCTACATCTCACAAACACAATTCCCCAGATTTACAAACTGAGGGTAATAGTGTGGGTGTATGGTCTTCGTGACGTTGCTGTGGGGTTTGCTGGGAAGTTAGAGTCCCAAGACAAGGAAAGGAAATCTGTAAGCAGCCACGCCCTGAGGGGAGGGGCCTAGGCCGGCAGGGATGCCTGCTGGGTAGGTGAGTATCTAGGGCAGAGGAAAACAGTACTCTCCTTCCTTCAATAGGACCAGGGATCAAACTCAGGTCAGCAGGGTTGGCAGCAAAAGCCACCGAGCCATCTCGCAAGCATTCTCTGTCTCTTAAGGGTTGGACAGTGTGAAGTATAGTGACAATTTGTGCTCCAGTGCTAGGGTCCAAGGTCTCACACATGCCACACCCCCAGGTCAGAGGCAGGCTTCTTTCTCTTCCTTCCTTCCTTCCTTCCTTCCTTCCTTCCTTCCTTCCTTCCTTCCTTCCTTCCTTCCTTCCTTTTTCCTTTTCTTTTTCTCTTTCTTTCTTTCTTTCTTTCTTTCTTTCTTTCTTTCTTTCTTTTTTTTTTTTGAGTTTCCTGTATACTGGTACACTGGGCACCAAGTCAAATGTGTTAGGAACATTACATCAGGTCCACATGACAGACCTAAGGGGCAGGGCAGGTTTATTACTAACCTCCATGTAAATAAGGAAGCTGGGCCCTCACAGCAGCTCAGGTCTGTCATCTCAGCCCATAGCAGCTGAGGAAGGATCCCTGTGAGTCTGAGGCCAGCCTGGGCTATAGTGAGTGTCTTCTTGCACCTCTTTTCAAGCCGTGACTGGAGCCCCATCGAGGGTCAGAAGTCTGATGTGTTAACACCAGACTCTTGTTGGAATGCTGGGAAATACTTTCCACAAAGCCGACCGCTGCCACGATGCTGCTGCCACCATCCCATCAAATGTCCCTGCTCCAGATTAAATTGTATCCTCATAAAGGATATGCCGAAGCCTTACTTAAGACAGAGGCAGCTGGATCTCTGAGTTCGAGGCTAGCCTGGCCTACAGAACAAGTTCCAGGACAACCAAGGCTGCTCAGAGAAACCCCATCTCCCTGTTTCAAAAATCAACACAAACAAACAACCCAAATAAACAAACCAAAAAACCTTACTGTGACACCCGCTATGGGTGGGCCCATAGTCTGCCTGGGGGTCTTAATTAGGTTTTCTTTCTTTTTTATTTTTATTTTATGGCATTGGTGTGTTACCTACATGTATGGCTGTGTGAGAGTGTCGGATCCCTTGGAACTGGAGTTACAGACAGTTGTGAACTGCCATGTGGGCGCTGGGAATTGAACCCAGGTCTTCTGGGAGAGCAGCCAGTGCTCTTAACCGCTGAGTCAGCCTTCTTAATTTCTTTCAAGGTTTATTTATTTCTTTATTCTGAGATAGGGTCTTACTGTGTGGCACTCCCTAGAACTCACAAAGTAGACCAGGATGCCTTGAATTCACCGAGGTCCACCTGGCTCTGCCTCCCTAATGTTGAAATTAGAGACCTGCACCACCGCCATGCCTGACTGAACCATGCACACACATACTAGCGCCCTTGGAGGCCCAAAGAGGATGTTGTTAGAACTAGAGTTACAGACAGTTGTGAGCCACCATGTGGGTCCTTTAGAAGAGCAACCAGTGCTCTTAACCACTCTGCCTTCTCACCAGTTCCTTAGTTAAGGTTTCTTTCTATTGCTGTGACAAATTTCATAACCGAGCTGAGTGTGGTGGCGCACAGATGTACCTTTAGTCAGGCCGGAGCGCAAGCAGACCTTAGAGGCAGGGACTGAAGCAGGCGCCATAGAGAACCGCAGCTCACTGGCTTGCTCCTCAGGGCTTCCTCAACCTGCTTTCTCTTAGCACCCAGGACCGCCTACCTGCCCAGGGTGGCACTGCCCCCTGTGGGCTGGGCTCTCCCACATTAACCAAGAAAATGCCCACCAGGCTTGCCCACAAGTCAGTCTTGTAGAGGCATTTTCTCAGCTGGGCTTCCCTCTCCCCAGACCACTCCATTTGTGTCAGGCCGTAAAACACGCAGGGTGATAGTGCATACTGGACTAGGGAGTGTGCACAAGGCAGGCTTAGGCAAGGTAGTGAGAGAGCTGCTTGCCTGGTTCTGGGAAGGGAGGGAGGGAAAAGGAGGTGAGGGAAGAAGGAAGGAAGGGAAGGGGAGGGAGGGACCTGCGGGGGGGAGGGACCTAGGAAGGGGAGGGGACTATAAAGGAACGAGGGTTTTTTAAAACACATCACTTTCAGATAAGCTTCTTAGGGTAGGTCCTAAATTCAATCAGGTATCCTTATCACAGCCTGGAGACTGAAAAACCTGTATTGGAAAGTCCAGCACCAAGGGGAGACACTATTGTGGCTCAGCTGGAGCCCCAGCAGCCCTGTGGTAAGGGGCAGCTGCAGGAGGCTGGAAGACAGGCCTGGGACAAAGGGGCCAACCCTGACCACACCTAGGTCTCAGACCTCTTGCTGACTGATGTCACCTGGCTTGTGGAACACTTGGTCCCTAAGTGAGTTAGGAGGTGGGAAAGTGCATTTTTCTGCCCTCTGAAGTTTGAAGTTCATTTCATCCCAAGCTATCAGCTGATAAGATACTCTGGACTGGAGAGATAGCTTAGGGGGTCGGGGTGTGTGTGTGTGTGTGTGTGTGTGCGCGCGCGCGTGTGTAAAAGCTCATACTGACCTTCAAGAGGATGTACCTCGGACCGAATTCCCTCAACAAGAGGACCCGAGTTCAGACCCAAGCATCCAGGTGGTTCTGCTCACAACCTCCGGGGTGACCCCATCTCCAGCAGATTCCTCCGGGGTGACCCCATCTCCAGCACATTCAGTGCCGCTTCTGACCTCCTTGGGCATTCGGGCACTCTCAAGGGGGAGGGCTGGTGAGACTGCTCAGTGGTTAAAGGCACTGGTGGCTTTTTCGGATGATCCAGGTTAGGCTGTATCACCCCATGGTGGCACACAATTGCCTGTAACTCCACTTCTAGGGGCTCCGGACCCCAGCCTCACACCTGTTGTACATGCAGGCGCAATATTCATACACACAAAGGCAATGGATCTTTTCTTAAAAGTTTTTTCTTTTGTATTTTTGAGACAGGGTTCCTCTATGTAGATCTGGCTGTCCTGGAACTTGCTCTGTAGACTGGGCTGGCCTTGAACTCACAGAGATCCTCCGGCCTCCACTTCCCAACTGCTGGGATTAAAGGAGTATATCACCATACCTGGCAATATGTGTGTGTGTGTGTATAGTATGTGTGTGCATATATATATATGTGTGTGTGTGTGTATGTATGTGTATAGAATCACACACACACACACACACTCCAGCCCCCGCATCGTACCTGACTTGTAGCTGACATTCACCGATCACAAGTGTCACAGAGTGTGTCCGGCACAAAGCTTCCCTCTGAAGCTGCCTATCCCTCAGCCACAGGGACTGCAGTGAGCTCTCCACCTTCATCCAGGGCCTCTGCCCCTCTGCAGTCCCTCAGCACCTCTGCTACTGAGAGACCTGGGCCACCAAGCCCACTACCCACCGAGTTCTGGTCTTCGCCTGTCTACTTCGTTTTCCTCCCCAACTGTCTTCATTTTTTTTTGTTTTTTTTTTTGTTTTTTTTTTTGTTTTTCGAGACAGGGTTTCTCTGTGGCTCTGGAGCCTGTCCTGGAACTAGCTCTTGTAGACCAGGCTGGTCTCGAACTCACAGAGATCCGCCTGCCTCTGCCTCCCAAGTGCTGGGATTAAAGGCGTGCGCCACCACCGCCCATCTCCCCAACTTCTTGATTGCGCAAAGTTTTATTCCCCAAACTAGTCTAGCATTTGACCTGTGCCTGTTTCACAGCGAGATCTCAACAAAGACACACACATACACACAAACACCCACACACGCTCCACACCACAATCACACATACACATGCACTCACACACACACTCACATCTCTCACACACAAACTAAGAGCTGAATAAACGCCCTTCCTCCTCCCATGGGCCACCTCACTCATCTGGCCATCTAATCACACCCAGCCTGCCAGACTCATTAACTCCCTGCCCCCCCCCAAGCCACCTCCCTCAGTCGATCTTACAGAAAGGAAACACAAATCCGATTCTTCCAACCCCCGCATTTAAGCATCTTAGGAGCCTCTGAGGTTTTCCCCATCTGCTTCCCACCCATTTTCCACAGAGGTCTCCTCCAGTCCCTGCCCAGCCCCGGGCTGGCGCACAGCCCACCCTGTCAGCTCCCCGCCCCCTTCCCAGCGCTCTGTCCCTGGAATGCCCCCGCCCCCTCCCCAGTGGACTCCCACTCATTCTTGCCCTGGCCGCTTCACCCAGGAAACAGTTCACCCTCCAGCTGACTTAGTCATTCTCTCTGTTCTACCTCTTCTCTCTCTGGCCTGAACTCTGAGTAATAGCTCAAAATAGCAGCTGGTGTCTTCCCTGCCAGCCCTCGAATGTGCCAGGCACCCACCAGAGCAAGCACCCTTCAGCTATTTCACTGGGCCTGGGTAAGCTGCCCTGCCCCCAGCCACAGACTTAAGCCTTACTCACAAACCCAACCCCCAGAGGCAGTCCTGCCACACTATGGAATTAATTAATCCACAGGGTATTCCTCTGTGGCCCCAACGCCTGGGCTCAAGTGATCCCCTGCATTGGCCTCTCTAATTGCTGTAACTACAGGTGTGGTCCTCAGGTCCCTGATGGAAGTGTCCTTTCTTCCTGAATGTCTCACTCTAAGTCGGGCCTTCCCAACCCTATCTGTGGCTCACCATAGCAATTCACTTACTTCAAATATTGTATCTTCCTCTTTATTTCTTGTCCCCTTGTGGGCTGGGACTGAACCCAGAATCGCACCCACCACTGAGCTACATCTCCAGGGATACGTGTGTGTGTGTGTGTGTGTGTGTGTGTGTGTAGCCAGTGCTTGTGGAAACAACTTACAGAAATTAATTCTTGCCGGGCGGTGGTGGTGCACGCCTTTATTTAATTCCAGCACTTGGGAGGCAGAAGCAGGTGGATCTCTGAGTTTGAGGCCAGCCTGGTCTACAGAGTGAGTTCTAGGACAGCCAGAGCTACACAAAGGTGCCCTGTCTCAGAAAACCAGAAGAAGAAACAAGGAGGGGTAGGAGAGGAGGAGGAGGAGGAGAAGGAGGAGGAGGAGAAGTACTTGGTTCTCCTCTCCCATCACGCGGGGCGTAGCATTGAACTCGTGTCGTCAGGAAGCTTGGCCGCAAGCCCCTTTATCCACTGAGTCAATCCAGGTTTGCTTCTCCCTGCAGTGTCAGCGCCACAAAAGCAGAGATTTTTGGTTTTGCTTGTTTGGTTGGTTTTGGTTTGGTTTTTCGAGATAGGGTTTCTTTGTGTAGCCTTGGCTATCCTTGAAACTCCCTTTGTAGACTTGGCTGGCCTTGAACTCATGGAGATCTGCCTGCCTCTGCCTTCTGAGTGCTGGGATTAAAGGTGTGCACCACCACTGCCTGGCTGTGACGTTTTCTCAACTACTGGACACAGAACAGGAATTGGTTAACTGTTAACAGGTGAAGGAAGATGGATGTTTCTTTCTCCAGATTCTCCCCTAAGAAGACAGTCCTACCTAGGGTTCTCTGGTTGGTGTCAACTCTTGTGGTCCCCTCCATTCATGATCCTGGGCCACTGTCTACAAAGGACGTTCATGGTTACCTCTCAAGGGTTGAATGGAACAGGCACGGTATTTGAATCCTCCCTGGATTTCTCATCTGACCTTAGGTGACAGTCTGTGAGCCAGGAAGGGTTGGGATGGGAGGTGCATCGTTTGTGTTGCTTAGCTTGAGTTCAGTTTTGAGACAAGGACTCTGTAGTCCTCGGCAAGCCTGGAACTTTCCGCCATTCTCCTGCTCTCATCCATCCTCCTTCCCAATGCTGGGATCATGGAGGTTCCTCCGAAACTCATTTCTGTTGTTGCCACATCTCTGCCAGGATCCTGCGCACATGTGGGGGTACGGTGACATCTACTTCTCTAATGAAGCCTATTAAGACAACGAACAATAAAAACAATTAGACAGCAGTAATGAGAGCAAAGGCACCCTGCATAGAGTCCCCACTCCTGTGATCTAGTCTAAGTGTGCTGTGTGTGAATTAAGACCATCAGACAATTAGCTCTTATTATCTTAATTTTACAGACGTCTTAATGGAGTCTCAGAGGACTTGACTAAGGTCCCACACAGTGTGCAGCAGAGACAGGCTTCACCTGCAGGCTGAGGTCTGTTCTGGTTTCATTGATTGGTTGATTTTTAATAGTTTCACTCTGTAGCTGACTCCGCAGTCCAAGCTGGTTTGACACAGCTACAGTCATTCGAGAGGCGGGAACCTCAATTGAGGAACCACCGCCAGAAGACTGTGCTGTAAGCAGGCAAGCCTAGAAGGTGTTTTCTTAACTAGTGATGGCTGGGGGAAGGTCTAGCCCATTGTGAGGGGTATCATTGTGGGCTGGTGGTCCTGGGTTCTATAAGAAAGCAGGCTGAGCAAGCCATGTAGAGCAAGCCAGTAAGCAGCCCCCTCCATGGCCTCAGTACCCTCTCCTGCCTCCAGGTTCCTGTCCTCACTGCTTTCAAAGATGAACTGTTATATATTAGTGAGTGAAATATAAGCTCTTTCCTCCCTGAATTGCTTTTGGTCATGGTCACATGCTCATGACAAAAGGACAGTAACTAAGTCAGTTCCCTGAATCCTCCTGCCTCAGTTTCCTAAGGCTAGGCACGAGTCATAAAATCTATTCTAAATATTTTAAAAACAGGCTTGTTTGTTTGTTTTGCTTTTTTCAAGACAGGGTTTCCCTGTGTAGCTTTGGAGCCTGTCCTAGAACTTGTTCTGTAGACCAGACTGGCTTCGAACTCACAGAGATCCGCCTGCCTCTGCCTCCCGAGTGCTGGGATTAAAGGCGTGCGCCACCACCACCCGGCCCTATATTGACTCTTAAACCTAGGGCCATGGACATGCTGGCAAGTACTCTACCAGGGAACTGCCCCTCCTGTCCCTAATCCATGGTCTTAGACCTCTCTAAGGACTGGGGAGATGGCTCTGTCAATAAAGTGCTTGCTTTGAAAGCGTGGGGGCCTGAGCGGAGATACTGAGCAGGCTCGTAAAAAGTAGGCTTACCTGAACAGGGAGGGGCAGGAGAGGCAGAGAAGGGGGTGGGATCCCTGAATGGTCCAGCCCAGGCAAACCAACGAGCTCCAGGTTCAGAGAGGAAATCTGTCTCGGGAAATAGGTGGAGGTGATAGAAGACACTAGGTGTCAACCTCCGGCCTTCATGAGCATGCACATATAACACACACACATTGGTGCACACATACATGCACACACATATGCACGAATGCACACATATAACACTGGCGTACACGCACACACACAGACCATTCTAAGGTCGGCATGGCAGTTTACATTTGTAATCTCAGCATGTTGGGAGCCTGAGGATCACTGCAAGTTGGAGGCTAGTCTGGGCTACAGAGTCAGTTTCAGGGCAGCCCACACAACTATGGGAGACTGTCTCAAAGACAAACAAACAAATAAACAAACAAAACCCCACCATTTGGATTGGAGGACAGCTCATCAGTTAAGAGCACTGGCTGCTCTTCCAGAGAAACTAGGTTTGATTCCTAGCCCCCACACAACAGTATACAAGCCTCCTAACTCCAGGCCCAGGGGAACTGACACTCTTTCTAGTCTCTGCAGGCAACAAGAGGGTGATTAGCATAGAAATGCATGTCAGCTAAAACCCATATACATAAAAATAAATGAAGTCAAACAAACAAACAAAAAAAACACCATTCCAGGTTGACTGTTGACCTGTTAAAGAGATGTTCATTTAAAAAGTTTACCTGGGGAAGACAGCCATGCCCTGCTCTGGTCTCCACATCTGTGAGCACAGGTGCACGAACCTGTACTCGTGTGAATACAATGCTCACGAGTGTACACACACACACATACACACACACGCACACACGCACATAAAGTAGCCCCTTTTGAAAACAAAAACAGGTTTGCCACATTTCCATTTTTATTTCTAGGCCGTTCCTTCGGAGCTGTTGGTAGCACCGTTTTAGCCAGTAAGACTAGTGCATGTCTGCCTCAGATGTGGTGGTTTGCAAAGCGGTCTTGTGCCATTTCTCCTCTGAGCAACATGACTAGCTACGAGTTCACACTGCCAACACTATTGTCCCATCTCATAGAAGAGATGAGAGTGCCAGCTGCTTCAGTGCACAGGGCCCACGCCACCTGGTGAGGAGCAGAGCAAGGACTTCAGTGACCTGTCAGCCTAGACAACAAGCCGGATCTTCCGGTAGCCGTCTCCAGACACTATGCTCTTTCCTGCAATTTAAGATTAAATTAGTTAAACCGTGCAGAAGCACTTAGGCCCGGTCTTGGCACCTGTTCGGTTTCATATAAATGCTAATACAATCGCCATCTTCATCAGTTCCTCCTGGGAAAAGTGTCTTGGCCAATGATTGCAGCCTGACTATGGACCACAATGGGAAGGTTAGTTTTTCCATTCCAGCCCATGCTGGTAATGTTGAAATACCATCACTCTCTCGGAGATCCCTAGGGAGCCACAGAGTGTTGAGTTGGGAGGGATAGTAGAGATGACCTCATCCTGGGTCCCTGAGAGGCAATGCCGCCTGGCCCAGATGCCTCCTGCAAAGATAAGTTTTCTTAGCTAAAGCGGCAGCTGAACTCTAAAAGGTTACAGGGAGCAACAGTCACTCCCTAGCCATGGGCCCCAGGCCCCTCCAAACCAGTAAAGCATTATAAGTCATTAACCAGAAAAGAGAACATGTGACGAATTCCACCTCGGCTAAAGGGCTTAGAATGCCCGGGTGAGTAGCCAGAGATTCATAACACACACTTCAGCTATTTCTCCAAAAATCATTAACCATCTCCATCAGGAAAGAGAAAGAGCTGGTAGGGACATTCCTTGAAGGGCACCCTGTGTGACTTTGTGCCCCCTCTGGGTTTTCACACTCCCTCCCTTCTCTAAGAGTTGGAGGAAGACAATCTTTATGTCAAATGCTAAAAAAAAAAAAATCACCGTGGAAATTTACCAAGCGCTTCCATCACACAAGGTAGATGTCTAAAGAATTTCACAGTGTTTGGAGTTTTGACCTGCGCAGTTGTGCAGTGCACACATGCGTGCCTAAGGGTGTGTGTGCCCGCGCAGGCCACAGGACAGCTTCAGGAGTCATTCCTCAAGTGCTGCCCACTTTTTCTTTCTTTTTTTGATCTGGAACTTGCCAAATATGCTAGGCTGGCTGGCCAGTGAGCAAGGTGCAGGGGTCTTCCTGCCTTTGTCTCCCTAGTGCCGGGATTGCAAGGGTATACCACCATGGCCTGACTTTCTTTTCCCACGAGTTCTGGGATGAACCACAGTTCCCTGTGCTTCCACAAGCACCTGAGCAGCTAAGCCATGCCTAGACTGCCTTTTGGTTGTGTATATTTGCATTTCTCTTGTGGGTGTGTATGTGTGGGGGTGAGCATGCCACAGCATTTGTGTGGCGGTCAGAGGACAACCTGTGGGAGTCTGTTTCTGTGGGTTCCGGGGATGGAGTTCAGGCTGTAAGACTTTGTGGTGCCTGCTCAGCCATCTTGCTGGCTGGCCTGGAACTTGTTGTGTAGACCATGCTGGCCTTGAACTCAAGACTCACCTGCCTCAGCCTCCTAGATGCTGGGAGTGAAGGCCTGTACCACCACACTGGGTCCGGTCCTTATTTTTAAAGACAGAGCCTCAATCTGTAGACCACATTGGCCTTGAATTTAGGCAATCCACCTGCCTCACCCTCCTAGAGTGCTGGTATTACAAGTTGGGCCACCACTCAGGGCCGACTGTTTGTAATGTATAAGAAAGCCCATATTGGAAGAGGATAAGGTGAACCCTAACCCTTGCCCGAGCCGTCTCAGGGCTGGGATGGTGGTGTGTGGGTGTGGAGCTCTGGTGACCCACTCCAGACTCATGATCTCAGGAGCCTGTAATTTATGGAGCCGGGTCAGTCACTTTACTTATCTCTGAACCTACTGAGTACTAATTCACGAAGATTCTCATGCCCCATGTCAGTCTGCATCAGCTCCAGCTTGAGGATTTGGGGGCAGGGAGTGGAGAGAAACAAGGTTAGGATCAGTCTGTAAGCTGGAGAGGCAGGAGTTAAGGCCTAATCCACACAGCTCCTCTGGTCTTCAGGTTTCTTAAGCAAAACTGACAAGGCGCCCCCTCCCCCACGACACCTTTATCAAACTCAAACCATTTTCTACATTCCTTCCTTACACAGCCCTGGCTCACAGCAGATCCGGCCTGAGAGATCCAGGAAGCTCTGGCTGGCCCTCCCTTCTAGAAAGGAAAGTCCAGGTAGAGAAGGATGCCACACCCGGGGGGATGGGAGGATGTGAGGACGGATGTGACGCCAGCTCCAGGAATGCAGAGCCCACGCAGGTGCGCAGGTGCGTTGGCACCCGTGAGCTTCCTCCTTAGAGCCTCTGATACAGCAATCCCGATAACAGTTACAGCAGCCACCCTGGCATCATTCACGGGGCGCTCTGGCCACAGGGTTCTCAAGGCATGACCCTGCTCAGGGCAGAGGCAGGAGGAAGCCGAGATTGGAGGTCCGCAAAGGTGGACATGTTCTCTAGCACACCGCACAGATCCACTGGTACCTGGAACTCTTGCTAGGGGATTTCCCAAAGTCCAATTGTTCTCATGATTCTAAGGTGTCACTTCTCACCTTCCTTGTCTCAGGAGCAAATGATGAAGTTTTCCTGAAGGGACATGACAAATGATGACATCATCTTTGACTGCTTGAAATGCATATTGTGTATTGTTTTAAACCAGTTTCGCTTTTAACTCCAATACGATAAATACGCATAGACACACACAAACTTTGAGGTTCCTCGTAGTTTACTTAAAGGGGTGTTGGGACCCAAACAGCTCCAACTGTTGGGCTGACACAAGGATTCCAGGCTTGTGGTTGCCCCCTCACAACCAGGTGTCTTTCCTTTTTTTCTTGGTATTTCAAGACAGGGTTTCTCTGTAGCTTTGGAGCCTGTCCTGAAACTCACTCTGTAGACCAGGCTGGCCAAATTTCTTATTTCCCCCCCGGGCTCTATATAGGTATTGGTGGGGAACAGAGCCCCACCAATTCAGCTTGGGACAGTCTCTCTCTATCCAGTGCTCAAAGGCCAGTGTCTCCTACTAACATCTGGTGAGCCGATTTGTTCAAGGGAAAGAGCTTCTCATCTTTGAAGGCATAGGGTGTAGCCTGGAGAAGTCACACACTTGGCTCCTTTGTCCCCAAAGGCATACCCGAGAGCATATCAGGAGACTGGTTCTGTGAACTGCTTCAATTTAGCAAAGCAGGGGTATGCCCGCCTTTGGGAACCTCTAGTTTAAGTAGACGGACATAGCTCAAAACTCACAGTGATGGCTCATGCCTTTAATTCCAGTACTAGGGAGGCAGAGGCAAGTGGATCTCTTGTGAGTTTGAGGCCAGCCTGGTCTACAGAGCTAGTTCCAGGACAGCAAAGCTACACTGAGAAACCCTGTCTTGAAAACAAAACAAAAACAAAAACTTCACATGCACAAAGGAAAATAGGAAGTCTGGGCCCCACCACAGAGGAAAAGGGAAGGCGCAGGTGTCAGGCTCTGCAGTAAAAGAGGGGGCAGACAGAAGGGAAGCCCTCTGATGAATTCCTCAGCTCTCAGCCCATCCTGGCTCCCAGGCGGAATCTGGAGGGTCTCTTGAACTTCATTTTTCTCCTAGTCGCAGCAGGGTCAACAGGTAAACAAAACAGAAAAGAGGCAGGAGCCCCAGTGTGGGGCGCTCAGAGAGTAGGCTTGGTGTTGTGTTACTCCGGGACACAGCTCAGTCGCTGGGGGAACAGAACACAACCCAGAGGCTGGCGTTGGTACAAACAGCCAAAGGCCAAGAAATGGCTCCATGGAGAGAAGACGTCAGCCTCGAGAGGGCGGATGGTGAGGTCTGCAGGGAGCCAGGGCCTGCAGGGATCATGGCAGGCCTCAGCTCTCCGGTCCTCTCCCGGGGCCCAGGGTACTCTCAGGGCAGATAAGATCTGGAGCAGTGTTCCCAACCTTCCTGATGCCTTGACCTCTATTAATACAGTTCCTCATGCTGTGGTGACCCCCCAACCATAAAATTATTCCGTTGCTAGCTCATAACCGAAATTTTGCTACTGTGATGAATCGTAAGCACCTGTGCTTCCGATGGCACACACACACACACACACACACACCCGCCCCAAGGGTCGCGACCCGCAGGTTGAGAACCGTCAATCTAGACGAAGGCTAAAGCCTCCTCCCACGGAACCAGGGCCCCCAGCCTCTCCCCTAGTGACCCCCGCAAAGGCGGGAAAACATGAATCTTGAGGCCAAGACTTGCAGTGGGTGCCTAAACCCCGCAGCACGGCGGCTCGGGCCGAAGAAGGACGCGGGAGCCCGGCCGCCTCGAATCAACGCAGCAGAACTCCGCCGGGACTGGGGTACACGGGAACGTTCCCGCGCGTGCGCAGAACACACACACCCTCCCGAGCCGCTGTCCAGGTGCGCTCGCGCTTCCGGCCTGCCTTCCCCGAGTGCCTTCTCCGGGCGGAAACTCCCCAGCCGGCGCATGCGTCCTCCTGCTCCCCTGCTCAATACAGAGAGGCCCCCGAGTTTCAGGTGATCCCGCCCCTCCCTCGCAACACAGAGCCAATCGCGAGGCAGTGGGCGGGGCTTTCAGCCCGCGAGGCCCGCCCACGCGCCGCGCGAGCCGCGCAGGCCTCCCGCCGATTGGCTGGCGCCGCGGGCGCAGGTGCGCGCTTCCTATTGGGTGTGGGCGGAGCGCGAGCCGCCGAGGCTGCTCGGAGGCTGCAGGTGAGCGCGCGCACGTGCCGCCGCGGCTGCAGCCGTGCCTGCGTGCACGAGCGCCGGGCCGCGCGCGTGCCCGCGGGGGAGGCAGCCGGGAAGCGAGGCTGCGGCGACTGTGGGACTGTGCTCCGCCCTCTCGTCACCGCGGCCGCCGCCGCCCCCGAGCCTCCCTGGGAGGGACCCGCGTCCCCGCCTGCCGCACTGCCAGTCCGACCCTCGGGCCGCCGCGGAGCAGTTGGCACAGCGCGGCGCGGACCTCGGCAGGTGCGGTGACGAGGCGCCGTGCGGCGCTCCGAGTCCCGAGCCCGCGCTCCGCGGCCCCGCTGCCCGCGCTCCCGAGGGCCGGCCCCTGTCGAGGCGGCCGCCGGCCCGGCGCTCAGCATGAACCGCGGCCACCGGCACGGGGTGAGCAGCGGATGCCTAGGCACCATGGAGGTGAAGAGCAAGGTGCGCGGCAGGGCGGGGCGGCGGGGACGCAGGGTGGCGGGATGGTGGACCCGGGTTGCCCCGGTGGGGACGCGGGCGGAGGGCGATCTGCTGGACCGAGCACGTAGAAGAGAAACTTGGTGGAGAGCGGCGGCGGGGAGCGCTCGCGTCTGTTCCGCATCACAGCCTCTGTTTTCCATCCTTCGTATTCCCGCCTTGCTTTAGGGGTGGGATGGGGACCGCTCGAATGCTAAGTGATGCGATAGTTTTGGGGAAGCCCTTCACCCCGGGCATGAGTCAGAGGGTTTTGGAGCACCCTGTTGTCTCATGTCACCCCTTCTTGGGGTTCGGGGGCACGTCGAATGGAGGAGAGCCTCTTTTTCCAGCTGTAACTTTGGTATGCATTTAATCTATGGAATTAGCCCTATCGCCTTACTCTAGAGCAGCGCTTGACAGTTTGAGACGCTGCGGCTCTTTTCAGTGCGACCCTTCACGTCGATTGCTTTCCCCCTTGGCGGGTCTGCCAGTCTGCTGATAGTGACTTCAGTGTCCGAGGAATTCCTCAATCTCAAGGCCCGGTGAGCAGAGTGGCCTGTGGGGGATTAGCTAGGGAATGCGGTCTTCCCAAGGGAGCTTTTCAGATGGAATTTGAAGGTGATCTGCAGCCACCGGAACAGCAGGCAAGCTTCTCCTGACTTTGAAAGGCCAGAAGGGGCTGGAATAATGATACAGCCTGGTTCTTTGAGAATTCTGAGACAAGATGACCAGCTTCTACAGGGTGTGACGTCCCCCTAGCTCTGCTCTAGGACCAAGTCTTGCCGGATGACTTTTTATGGAACAACTTAATAGAACAGTGGTCAGAGGGCATTGCTGGTGCTGAGAATTTAGAATAGAACTGAGGTGAGACACACAGGAGCAGTGCAGCGCACACCTGTGGGGTGTTGGTTAAGGGACCCCTGGGGGAATGTCGGTCCCAGGAGTGGTTTGAAAGCTCAAGGAGCCTGAGGAAGCTGCTGGAGCCTTTGGGTGAGGTGTGATGTCTGGGCTTGAGAGCAATGTTCTGTTAACTAAGAATCACAGATCTACATTTGCTTTTAATGTCTTTTTTTTTTTTTTAAATCTACTTTGACTTAAGACTAATCTGGAACTCACCATGTAGCCAAACTAGTAGAGCTGGAGGAGTTCCAGGCCAGCCTGACCCATACAGTGAGATTCAGTCTTCATAAAGGGGAGGGAGGGACTTATCTACCAGAATAGGCACTAGATTCAAACCCAGATCTGCTTAGTAATAATAGGCTGTTGGTGCTGGAAAGATGGTACTAATGGGCACTGCTCTTGCGGGACACCCACGTTCAGTTCTCACCCCTCTCAAGCAAAAAGCACCTGTACGGTTTTTTTTTTAATTTCTTAAAGTGATTATTTTGTTTATTTAATTTTTATGTGTGTTGGTATTTGGCCTGCATGTATGCCCGTGCGAGAGAGTCAGATCCACTGAAACTTGAGTTACGGACAGTTGTGGGCTGCCATGTGGGTGCTGGGAATTGCTCTTTCTCTGGAAGAGCAGCCAATGCTTTCATCGCTGAGCTATCTGTCTAGCCCAGAACTTGTAAATTTTTAAAAATTTCCTATTTTATGTATATAAGTGGCTGCATGTATGTCTGTGTACCACCTGCATGCCTAGTGCTCACAGAAGCCAGAAAGAATAAGATTTCCGGGGGCTGGAGTTTTGTGAACCGCTTATGGGCACTAGGAACCAAACCCAGAGCCTCTGGAAGAGCAGCCTTGCTTTTAACCACCGAGCCTTCTCTCCAGCCCCTCACTAGGTCCAGGAGTTCTGATGCTCTGGCTTCCAGGGCAGCTGCACAGGGCACACGTACAGAGACATATGTACCCAAATTTTTTTTAAGGTTTTTTTTTTTTTTTTTGGTTATTGTTGTTTTGTTTTTTTAGAATAAAACTGAGCTGGACATGGTGGTGCACGCCTTTAGTCCCAGCACTTGGGAGGCAGAGGCGAGTGGATCTCTGAGTTTGAGACCAGCCTGATCTAAAAATAAATAAATAAATAAAACTGTATGGTAGTTTAAGAAGCATACTCTTCCTGGGCTGGGCTCTCCATGGCATAATAGCCAATTGAGGTGACTTGTTTGAATGCAAGGGTAACAGTAACTCCAGAAACGAACATCTTTTATCTGGCCCTGTTGTGGCTGTCTGTGCCAGGCTCAACACATGAACTTTCTCCTGGCATTTTTTTTTTTTTTTTTTTTTTTTTTTTTTTTTGTAGTTTGGCTTGTGGGACTTGAGGTCAGAAAAGAAAACCACTTGTGATGTTGCGCAATGCTAACCACTCAGTTTTATGATCTGATCTTGGTAGTGCGTCTTTAATTTTTTATCATAGGAAGAAATGAGTAGCAATTCTAGGTGTGCCAATAAATCAGATAGGAGTGGGTCTCTGGTGGTAGGAAACTGAGTTCTTAGGGACCGGAATTTCAAGATTTTTATTTTTCTTTTCCATCTACTGATTTTGAATATTTTACATAGTTCTGTCCAAAGTATGTGGTGTGTGTTTCAGCTGCCATCCTGCACTCCTAGTGAGCACACTCCCCTAAAGGGCAGCAAGGCAATCAGAACATATGCTCGGTGAAATGCAGTCTGGCTGTTCCACGTGCCAATAAACGAAAACATAGGTCTATGGACCTTAAATTTGTTGTTGTTTCTTGGTTTTTTAAAGACGGAGTCTCTGTGTAGCTGTGGCTGTCCTGTCCATTCTGCAGACCAGGCTGGCCTCGAACTCAGAGATTGACTTCCTCTACCATTGGAATTTACTTAATTTTTATTTAAAAAAAAAAAAGAAGAAAAGATTATATGTGTGCATGATTGCAGGTGTGTGTGGAATCCAGAAGAGGGCATTGGTTCCCCTGGAACTGAAGTTCCGTGTGCTTGTGAGCCAACAGAAATGGATGGGAACTACACTTCGGTCCTCTGAAAAAGCAGTTCATGCTCTTTTTTGTTGTTGTTCTGTTTTTGAGACAGGGTCTCTCTACATAACTCTGGTTGTTCTGGAACTCATTCTGTAGACCAGGCTGGACTTGAACTCACAGAGGTCTGCCTGCCTCTGCTGTGAGTAAAGGTGTGTGCAGGAGTCCTAGCTTAGCCCTGCTTGTAAAAAAAGAGTTACATTTTATGCTACATGATGGTAAACATTCATTAAATTATTACATTGTAATTATTTACTTGGTGCGCATGAGTCTGGGGGGAGGGGGATTCACCAGTACCATAGTGTGGGTGCAGAGGTCAGAAGACACCTTCAGGAGTAGGTTCTCAGCACCATTACCTGCTGAGCTATTTTGCTGGTTCGATGTCAGTTTTATAATACCACAGTTAAGAGATTGGAACCAAAACTGGATCTATGCAGGTCGTGCATGATGACCAGGAGCCTCCATCACAGAGACAGTAGAGTCAGCCGGGAGGAGACTGTGCCAGCACACCAGAAGCAGAGGCAGGCGGATCTCTGAGTTAGAGACGAGAGCTAGTTCTAGGACTGCCAGGCTGTGTAGAGAAACCCTGTCTGTCTGTCTGTCTGTCTTGAAGAAAGAAAGAGAAACAGTAGTGTCGACTTTATCATCTTTACTCTGGAAAGGGAGGCATGGTACAGATAATACAGTAATGGGTGGTGTAAATATAGGTCTGGGTAGAAGTGTGAAGCCAACAACTGGGTGATTTCTTTGGTAACTGATTTATCTTCCTGATTGTTTCTCCAGAAGTGGGAAAGTTCTCTGTAATCACTGTGACGTCCTTAGGTAACCTTGGTCCCGAGGGCGGGGGCTGTAGCTGTTGTCCCAGAGCTTAACTGGCCTACTGGGGCTGGGTTGCATCGCCCTCACAGCCAAGAGGCTTGCCCCTCACAGACAGCCTTGAAACAGACAGCTTCCTAATTGCTATTCAAGGGCACATGGAGAGTTCACAGTCCTTCTAAAAACACTTCACATTGCAGCTCCCACTGCAAGACCAACTAAAGCCACACAGGGAGATCCTACTATACAAACAAAATTAGGGACAGAGATGGGTCAGTGGTTAAGAGCACTGACTGCTCTTCCAGAGGATCAGGTTTCATTTCCCTTCCCTCCAAAGAACCAAGTTCTAGACTATGCCAACAGGTGCTGGGAAACAAGTCCACATACATCTGGATTCTAGGCAGACTGGTCCAGCCAAAAAAAAAAAAAAAATTCCGAGGCGAATAATTACTGATTGGGTTAATTTGATCTCTAATTTTTCTTCATGTCCTAAAAGTTTTTACAATCCTACTTTGCAGCAAGAGGTAACCCATTCCCACCACCTCCCCTCCTTGCCAGCATTGGCTGCCGAGGGCACCTGCTGTTTTTAATCTATGAATTTAAGCCAAAGAAGATGTTGGGCCAAGAACTTGCTTGCATAAGCTTTGGGGAAACCTAAAGGGTTAAATCTTTAGGTGCATTCCCATTCAGACTCCAGGGGAGGGGAGGGGAGGGGAGGTGATAGCCTGGGGTGAGTCAGCCTGCTCTCTGGACTCCAGAAAGCTGAGGAGAAACTGCCTTTGATAGCATCGTCAGAGGACTGATATGGAGGGTGTTCCCTGGGCTTTATTTATTCTGAAATGTGTAGGTGTGACTAACTTTTTGAGAGCTTTAGATATGAGTCACCTGATTTTTCTTGACGAATGTTAGTGTTTATATCTCAGGAATGTGTTTTGGAAACTTTGAATTTGCTAGGAGTAAGACAAGCGAATTTTGTTTTAATGTCAAACAGTGGGTATGCAGGCAAGAAGACGGCAGCCATAGGTAGCGGTGGGCTAGATGGCTGGGTGCCCTGGGCTGGCGTTGGTCGTGAAAGCCTGTTGGGATGAGAGCCTTTCTCTGCCTGGCACCTGCCGTTCCTGTGGAACATTCATGTTTCCTGGCCATCCTAGGAATTTAGACAGAAAACAAGTCTGCCGGTCAAACATGTTTGGCGAACATTTACTTTACACATTTTTTTGTGGTTCTGGCTGGAAAGCCTTGCACATGCTAATTTCATACTCTGCCACTGATGTACGCTTCCAGCCTCAAAGAAAAAAAGTAAGATCCCCCTCCATGAACCAGAATCCCTCTTCCTTTCCTTTTTTCCCCTCTGTTTATAAGTGTTTTGCCTGTATGTGTGTATAGCACCACGTGTGTACCTGATGCCCTGGGAGGTCAGAAGGTATCAGATCCCCTGGAACTGGAGTTAGAGGTGGTTGTGAGGGCGCTGGGAACTGAACTCCTGTCCTGCAAGAGCAGCTAGTATTCTTGACTGCCGAGCCATCTCTCAGCCGCGCCCCGGCGTTTAACTAAACATTTAATATGCGCTATACCCAGTGACTCCTAAAGAGAGGGTTAGAATTGTGTGACGGACACTTGGAAGAAGCCTGAAGAGCCTTTCTCAGGCTTCCCATTTGAGAGCACACCACACCAGTCCCACAGGGATTCAGGAGATACTTTAATGTGTGGCCTTAGGGAACCTGGAAGGTAAATAGGATGACAGAGGGTGCTTCCTGCCTGTCCTGTGATCTCCAGCCTCCCTGAGGTGATTATTCTCCTCACCCACTAATTGCTGAGCTTTTGAAGCAGGCTGGCCTCCTGGTCCCTGCAGCCCAACCCTGAGCCTAGCACAGGGACAGACAGACAGCTGGACAGATGGATGGACGGGACAGCTGTGCTTCTTAGCCAGATGGGGCAGGATTTTAAAGCTGATGTGTTTGATAATAAGCTCTTTTGTTCTTACACTAACTTGGGGAAGATGCTTCTTTTCCGTATTTCTTACATGATGACGTCATTTGTTTCATGCCACGACGCTCAAAGTCCTTTTCTCCATTCAAACCTCACTCTGTCGGCCTGTGAACAGATAATTCCTCTTATGGGGTGCTCTGCAGTGGTAGGAAGTTAGGTCTGTGAATGCCTCCAGTGCCCTGGTCTGGGCTCCAGGCACAGTTAGAGACCTGGGCACAGAGTGAGGCAGCACCCTCGGCTCCTGCAGTGAGGTTCACAGCATGGCTTTCTGTGGCCTGACATTCACAGAGATCCTCCTGTCTCTGCCTCCCAAGTGGAACTAAAGGCGTGCACCACCATGACTGCTAACTTCCTGCTTTCTGATGTTACATTTGTAGTTTGGAGCCGAGTTTCGTCGGTTTTCGCTGGAAAGATCCAAACCTGGGAAATTTGAGGAGTTTTATGGGCTGCTGCAGCATGTGCACAAGATTCCCAATGTGGACGTGCTAGTGGGCTACGCGGACATCCACGGGGACCTGCTGCCCATAAACAACGATGACAACTACCACAAGGCTGTCTCCACTGCCAGCCCACTGCTCAGGATTTTTATACAGAAGAAGGGTGAGTACCCTCGTATGGAGGCTTTGCCTCTGACCTGGTGGGTCTGCACCTTGCGAGGGGCTAACACGTGGTGATACTGCTGGCTTATTTAATGTCCAAGCCTTTCGGAATGTACAGAAGAAAGTCTGTGTGTTTAACCATTAACTCCCGAGAGAGAGACTGACTGCTGTGGCGGTCAGAGGACAGCTTGCGGAAGTCAGTGTTTCCACAGGCTTGGCAGCAGGTAGTGTTTTGACCTGCTGCTGTACAGTCTTGCCGCTGCCCTTCCCTCTTAGCGTTTTTAAAATTACGTTTATTTTTAAATTGTGTATGTTAGTGAGTGTGTGTTTGTGCATGGTTCTGTATACATGTGTACAGGTTAGAAGCCAGACATGTCAGGAACTGGGGTTACTGGCAGATGTGAGGCTGCTGTGGGGGTGCTGGGACTTGAACCCATGACTTCTGAAAGAACAAGCTTGTGCTCTTAACCACTGAGTCATCTCTCCAGCCCCCTCATAGATTTTTTTAAAAGTCAAATTAGGCCGGGCGGTGGTGGCGCACGCCTTTAATCCCAGCACTTGGGAGGCAGAGGCAGGTGAATCTCTGTGAGTTCGAGACCAGCCTGGTCTACAGAGCTAGTTCCAGGACAGGCTCCAAAGCCACAGAGAAACCCTGTCTCGAAAAATCAAAAAAAAAAAAAAAAAAAAAAAAAAAAGTCAAATTAGGAGCTGTGGGGTGGTAGCAAATGCCTCTGATCCCAGCAGCGCTTGGGAGCCAGAGTCAGAAGGATCTCTGAGTTTGAGACTAGCCTGAGTTCTTCTAGGGCATCTAAAGCTACACAGAGAAACCCTGTCTTAAGGGGGGCAGGGGGTATGTCAAATTAGGTGTATAGTAAGTCTTCATTTCACTGTGGGATTGATGTGGAAGAGTAAATTTGGCAGCAGAGGCTCACCCACCTCCAAGGCTTTATTCACTATCTCCTAGACAGTGCAGCAGGCTACTCTAGTCTCCTAGACAGTGCAGCAGGCTACTCTAGTCTCCTAGACAGACAGTGCAGCTGACTATTCTAGTCTCCTAGACAGTGCAGCAGGCTACTCTAGTCTCCTAGACAGTGCAGCAGGCTACTCTAGTCTCCTAGACAGTGCAGCAGGCTACTCTAGTCTCCTAGACAGACAGTGCAGCAGACTATTCTAGTCTCCTAGACAGTGCAGCAGGCTACTCTAGTCTCCTAGACAGTGCAGCAGGCTACTCTAGTCTCCTAGACAGTGCAGCAGGCTACTCTAGTCTCCATCCTTTGTGGAGCGGCTGTACTGCCTTAGCGTCACCACACGGACAAATTGAGGGAAGGGTGGCACCCAGCAAAACCTTCCATTTACAACAATAGTGTAAATGTAAAACTAACTGGGAAATGAGAAGGGAAGTGATGGCTATGGGGGCTGTAAATATGGTCTCTCAAAAAGTGCCTTGAGTCCTAAAACTCCTTTAGACTGGCCCTGCCCTGTGTGTGAGACAAGGAGACAGTGAGGCCACAGATGGGAGGGATGGACAACCTGTCCTGTTGGCCACCACTTGCTCCTTTCTCTCTGGTAAAGGAAAGATTTGAAAAGCCCACTTCAGAGGGATAAAGACCTCTCAGGTCTCAGGCCAACCCAGAACGCGGCTGGAAAGGGAGGATGGTGAGTGTTAGATTGCTCCCAGGGGTCCGACATGCCCACTACCTGATTACTTCGCATTTCTGGGTTTGGAGAAGCTGAAGTCTGTCAGCCGCATCTGCTGAGGGGCTGCAGTCTGTCCTGAGGGAGTTAGGGTTAATTCTCCCAAGTGACCTTAGGTGGATGACAAGCTCCATGCAGGCATGCTGTGGGCAGAGACCAACTGCGAGAGGCCCTGGTGTCTGCTCTCAAGAATCAGTGTGTGCAGAGCCAGGAGTAGGTGGCGGAGAAGTGAGGCGGGAAACTGGCCGACAGCAAGGGGCGCAGCAGAACACAGCTGTGGTTTTGATCCCGATAACAGTCATCATAGTCCAGCAGAGAGGTGGGTTTGCCGGGGAAATAAGGAGTTTGATTCTAGGCTTAACAAATTATCTCACCATGCAGATTAGAAGTGACAGTCTGGGGTAGAGGGTGGGGGTCTAGGGATCTGTTTGCCAGAAATGTGAAGGCTGTACGCGAGGGCTCATGCCTGTAATCTCAGCACAAGAGACCAAGGCAGGCAGAGTACTAAGTTTGAGGTTAGCCTGGGCTCCATAACAAGACCCTGTTTCAAAAGGACAAAACAGCGCAAAAACTGTTAGAGCAGCAAGACTAGCGAGCAAGGCGGTAGCTTGAAGCCAGACCTAGGGAAGGGTACATTATGTCACCTGGACAGGCAGAGAGGGGAGGGCAAGACACTTGATGGGACTCATCACTTGAAGCTAATAATAACCCTCTTATTAGCAGTTTTATGTATGTAAGTATCTACGTTTTTTACATTTATTTGTTTTGTGAGGGGAGAGGGACATGCATGCCACAGCACGTTTGTGGAGGTCAAGGACAACACCGTCTTGGTTCTGGGAATCGACACAAAGACAGACATAGAGGGAGACAGACTCGGCAGCAAACATTCTTACCAGTTGAATCGTGTCCCCTCTCCCTGAGGGTCTTACTCAGTAACCCAGGCTGGTCCTAAGTTGCCATCAGTTCCCCTGCCCCCGTTTCTCAAGGTCAGGGATTACATGTGAGCCACAGTGTTGTCTGAAGATAGCTTTTTAAACTACATCCCTTACAGCGTGTTGTTAGGGTCCCCTTTTGTTGAGCCTCAGTCTGCCTGCCAGTGTGGTCAATGGAATTTCATTTCATTATTTTACATCTGTTCATTGGGTTTTGTCTTTGTTTTCATTGGCTTTTTGTTTTGAGACTCATTGCGCTGTTAGCCCAAGATGTCCAACTGTGGCTTGGGCCCACTCCAGCCTTCTAGTACTGAGTTACAGGCGTGTACCACCATAGCCAGCTTCGTGGGCATTAAGGTTTAGAAGTTTGTTTATATGTGGATAAAGGTTGTTTTTTTTTTTTTTAATTTTTTTTGGATAAAGGTTTTCTATGTAATAAAAGTAGAGTATCCAGTAAAATTAATAACCCTTAGAGTTTGATGCAGGGGACCAGCAAGGTACCTAAGAGGGGAAAGATGATTGCCACCAAGCGTGATGTCCTAAGTTCAATCTCTGAGACCCACAGGGTAGAAAGAGAGAACCAAGCCCTTTGACCTCCACTTGTGCGCCATTATTCACAAGATACTTCCCCAACACACACACACACACATACAAATGCACATACGCACAAACAAAACTAAATATAAAATTTTAAATAATTTTATTGTGTTTTTTTGTGGTTATTTTGGGATATTTTGGTGTTTTTGTTTGTTTTTATGCTTCTCTGTGTAGTCTTGACTGACCTGGAACTCACCCTGTAGACCAGGCTGGCCTCGAACTCACAGAGCTTCACCTGCCTCTGCCTCCGGGTGCTGAGATTAAGAATTTTTACCACCACTCCTGACGAATTTTTAGTTTTAAAAATAAGATTTAGGGCCAGGTGGTGATGGTGCACGCCTTTCATCCCAGTGCTTGGGAGGCAGAGGCAGGCGGATCTCTGTGAGTCCGAGGCCAGCCTGGTTTACAGAGCGAGTTCCAGGACAGGCTCTAAAGCTACACAAATAAACCTGTCTCAGAAAAAAAGAATAAGGCTTAGGGCTAGTAAGATGTCTCGGAGGATAAGGACTCTTGGCCACCAAGCCCGACAGCCTGAGTTTTTCTGTCCCCAGGATGCACATGGTGGAAAGAGAGATCTCACTTCTGAAGTTTGCTCTCCTTCCTCCTCCTATGGCTGTGCATACACAACACAAGTAAAAGTGTAATGTAAATATATGTATTATATATTTGATTTTGGTGTGTGCATGTATAAATTTAAGTCAGGCATGGTTGCTGACCCTTCTAATCGCAGTACTCAGGAGGTAGAGACAGGAGGATTGAGAGTTAGTTGGTGGGTACCCTGGGCTAAGTTCCAGGTCAGCCTCAAGTGCACAGTGAGAGCCAGTGAGATGGCCCAGTGGGTTAGGGTGCTTACCACCAAGACTGATGACCTCAGTCTGATCCCAGTGCCCAACATGGTGGAAGACTGTCAACAGCTCCTAGAATTGTCCTCTGGTCTCCACATGAGCTCTGTCTTGAATACACCATGACTTTAGTGACAATTGGAAAGAGGTTGACCCACCAACTACTGCTTGAAGCATTGTGTGATGGCACCCACTGCAGCCAGGAGTCCTGGGTGAACAAGTACAGCCTGACTGTCCTGCATGAGAACTGGCAAGTTCACAGTCAGCCCACCTCAGGGCCTCATTCTGTTCTGTGGACTGGGAGCTCCCAGCTTTCTGCCTCTGGCTTTGCGGGGGAGGGGGGGGTCTCTCGGGACCTCCCTGACGAGTTTTCCTTGCAGATCTAGGCATACCTGGTTTGTTCGTGTGCTGCTGACCACCAGGTCCCAGCAAACAAGGCAAAGACTTGATTCTGAATCAGATTGAACGATTTTTAAACAGATGGAACAGAGGCTCAAGCAGGCACTGACTCTGCGTGGAGCCATCAGAGAGCCTGGGTTAAGGCTGCTTGCATCTTACTGCAGAATCGCAGCAGTCTGTGTTCTGATTTGTTTGGTTTTCCTTTCAAGACTGGCTGGCCTGGAACTTGCTCACTTGGTACGTTGGCCAGGCTGGTCTTGAATTCACAGACCTGTCTGCCTCTGCCTCCTGTGTGCTGGGATTAAAGTGAGGCCTTGGTCTGTTTTCCTAGCTGTTGTTTCCTTTCTGTTTCATGGTGGTTCTGGGTCTCAAAACTAAGCCCTCCGTGTGCAAGCACTAGGCTGACCACCCTGGGCTGTGCCCTCTTCCGCTGTGATTTTTTTCCAGAAACTTAACCAAAGCCATTTAAAGTTTAAAGACTGTGATCTTTGAGAATCTCCTGATAAGCTACTGAATGGAGTTTCTTTGGGGAGTGTATACATGCACAGCTGGTGCCTAGACAGTCGTGTCCCACACTTCAGAAAGACAAGTTTCTGCTAGGGAAAAATCCCACTCTGTTTTCTCTGATTGTCCTCAGGGAAGCCAAAATAAAGCAAAACCAAAACCTGATGTCTGAAAGTTGTTTTCACAAAGAGGGCTCCTGGGGCTGGAGTTTGTCCTGCTGTGTCTGGGCGAGGGTGAGACTGTGCAGCGAGCACTGTCCTGCGCTGGTGACCCCATGGCTGCACTAGACAGGCTAGAAGTGCTGGGCTGCCTTAAAAACTGCCCATGTCGGGCCAGCGGCATGGGGACTCGACCACCAGCACCAGTGTTTCCGTGCGGGCCAGCAACGTTGCTCACTGGGGAAAGGTACTTGCCACAAGCCTGACAGCCAGAGTCTGATTCTTGGAACCCACGTGGTGGAAGGAGAGACCTGAATTCCCCAAGTTGTCCCTTGACCTCCGCATGCACACCCGGGCACACAAACAGGCACACATACTCAGTCACATGCAGTAAATGAATGCATTAGTTATTGTGGCACGCACGCCTATAATTCTAACACTCAGGAGGCAGAAGCACGCAGGTAGATCTGCGAGTGCTAGGCCAGCCTGATCTACAGGGTGAGTTCTGGGACATCCAGGGCTACATAGTGAGCCTCTGTCTCACAACAACATAGATCTACCAGGTCATTCCTGTAGTGTTGGAACAGAGTCCGGGTGATGTGTTTCTAGAGATTTCCAAACAGATCTGCTCAGTCTGGGATCCCAAGACATGTTAGAGCACAGGCCCTCTCCCCAATCTAATCATTTCTGTGCCCTGCCTTGCTGTGCTGGTGTTCTGTGTGTGACAAATGTACTGTGTCCTGCGTTTGTGAGCAGTGCTGGCAGGGCCTCCTGCTCTACATGTGGTTCACACACCTATAACTGGCAGAAAACCAGTTCTTAGACCTTGACCTAGCACTGGACATGACTTTGTGTTTTAAGGTTACACTTTAATGATCCAGGGTTTAATTTTAATACAACCAAGGGATACACAGTAGTTCTTTTCTCAGGGCCAGCCGAGGCTCCATAGCAATAAGACCCTGCCTCAAAATAAAAACGAAAATATGCCGGGCAGTAGTGGCACACACCTTTAATCCCAGAACTCGGGAGGCAGAGACAGGTGGATCTCTGAGTTCGAGCCCAGCCTGGTCTGCAGAGTGAGTTCCAGGACAGGTCCCAGAGAAACCCTGTCTCAAAAAAACTAAATACATAAAGAAGAAATACAAAAATAGATACTTGCATAGTTTTTACTATGAAAACTGTAGAGCCACAGTTTACAAAATGATGTCAGTTGCTCCTTCCAGAAGCCTTGATCCCACCTCAGAGAAAACCTGTTCTCAGTCACTAAGTTCAGCGCACGCTCTGATTTATTTCCACATGCTCCCATCCCTGCTGTTTCTGCCTCAAACTGGTCACCATTCTCAGAGCCTACAGAGCCCAATGTTCTCCAGCCCACTGCAGGGAGCTTTGCAAAAACAAACAAACAAACCAGATGAGATTACCATCTCTGGGTTCCCAGGAGCTCTGAACCTCCAGTTTGTCCCCCTTCCTTCCCAATGTTTCAGACTTCTTCATCCCCTCCCCCCCCAACATAAATGCCCTCTCTGCATCTGGAACTGTCCTCCTCCTACCTGCTACTGCTCTTCTCGGGAGACACCTCAGTCCCACAGAGAATCCTGCCTTGCTCCGCCAGCCCGAGCTGCCCAGGATCTTCATTTCATTGTGGATTAGATGGAATTGGCAAGCAGAGGCCTGATGTTTCTTTCTGTAAAGTTTCCTTGAAACATATCTACTTATTCCTTTACATACGTGCCTTGTGGAACCAGACAAGGTCTGCTGTGTAGCCCAGGCTGGTCTTGAACTCACAGTTCCTTGTGACTGTCCTGTCTGTCCCCCATTCCCTGGGCCTCAGCTTCAAGTGATGTGAATATCATCACACCTGGCACTCTTCCCTTTTCTTGTTCCTAGGGATTGGCCACAGGGCCTCATGCCTGCTAGGTCAGTGTCCCACCATTGAAGCGTGCTAACCTCAGCCCGCCCTTCTTTTCTGCTTTTGTTAAGGGTGGGGGGGCGGCTAGCCTTGACCTTGCTGTGTTCCTGATCCTCTTCCTACACTCCCCAGTGTCCAGCCCTGCCGAGCCCTTTGTTTTATTTTGACACAAGGTCTCCCTCCCTAAGGTCTCCAGCCTGGCCTGGAGCCAATCCTCCTGTCTCAGCCTCCAAGTAGCTGACATTACAGCTGCTCCGTCTTCCCCTGACCTTCCAATGGGGCGAGCTCTCCAGCCTCCTGAGGACCGTTTGGTGTCTTTCCTGTCCAGGAATGCTTGGTGCCTGCTGAGGCTTTTGTTTGCTAGGTTCGCTTTCTGTTCTCTGTGGCCATTTCTATCACAATGGGCCCTGGCTCACCCCCACTCAGAGTGTATGAGTCTGGGCCTTCAGTGAGCTCAGATGAGGGAACCAGCTCCCAGAACTGATGTTTAAAGAAGTCTCGGCTCGGCCGGGCGGTGGTGGCGCACGCCTTTAATCCCAGCACTTGGGAGGCAGAGGCAGGCGGATCTCTGTGAGTTCGAGACCAGCCTGGTCTACAGAGCTAGTTCCAGGACAGGCTCCAAAGCCACAGAGAAACCCTGTCTCGAAAAACCAAAAAAAAAAAAAAAAAAAAAAAAGAAGTCTCGGCTCAGAGAGAGGCCCTGCAGGGCTCACTGTGGTAAAGCTGGGAACCAGTGTGAGGAAGATATCCCATTTGGCCCTTCAGAAGCTTCTGGGTGGGTCCTTGTCTAGGGCAGTGAGCAGAGGTTGTTGGCTGAGGGCCGGAGTTCTCAATGGGGTGTGTCTGTATGGCCCTGGCCAGGTCTGCTGTGGGTCTGTGGGACTCCCAGGGCCTCTGGGAGTGACCTTGGCCTCTAGCTGGGCCCTCCTGGATGGTCACCTTTACACTTTATGCTCACACCCTGCACCCTGGCCTGAGGCCAGCTGTTTCTTTCCCAGTGCCTGGAAACTGATTAGCTGGGTGGGAGAACAGAGATGCCTTTGTGCGGGCACCGTGCTTCTGAGAATTTAGAGCGAGCATTCAGAGGGAGTCTTAGGCCCTGCCAAATTATGCAGATTTGGGTTTTCTCGGTAGGGTTTCCCATGAGCAGGCATGCAGGCATGCAGGCAGCTCGGTAGCTCTCTCAGTGCTGTGGTCTGGAATTTCCCTCCACATGGTATGCAAGCGTCTGCTATTGGTTGTTCTGAAGTAAACAGTTTAGTATACGACTAATCCTCACGACTTTTCGCGAGATTTTGCCAAAAACTCCTGTTTCAATGGATTCATTTCTCAGACCAAACTATAAAGCACATTTCTGCCAAAAGGGCACAGCACAGACTTCTTGTGAGAGGCTATGGGTGGGGGGTGCCAAGACATGGGTCCCTGGTCCTGGTCACACAGCCTGAGAAGAGGAACCAGACACTCCCACCCTCTGAGGCGCCCATACCTGACCCGCATGGTAGGAACCTGGAAGTCACCTGTCCAGTCAAGAAACCTGGGTTCACCTCGTCTCCAATTATTCTGTACTCCTAATCCCATGGACTGGGGGACTGAAGATCATGCTGGCGTGTTCCTGGCCGTGGGGCAGGCCCTGTGAGGAGACAGCCGTTGCACAGGGCCCTGGCTAGCTCTAGCCTCCAGGGACCATGGATCTCAGCTGGGTATTTTGGGGGATAAAGGAGCACATTAGAGGTTTGGGCTTTTTGAGACAAAGTGCCATGTGGCCCAGGGTGTCCTCACTGGGAAACTGAGGTTCCTGATTCTGCCTCCATGTCTTGTACTCCTGTGACTGAAGTATACTTTGTTAATTGACCATTTTCCCAGTTAGTTTTGACTTTGACTATTGCTTGGTTGGTTGGTTTAGATTTTGCTTTGTTCTTTGAGATAAGGTCCCTGGCGCAGCGGAGCTGGGCTCCGTGTTCCCTCTGAGCCTCTCAAGCCTCGGGAGTCTAGGCCTGCGCACAAGCACCAAACCCAGCCCTGACGTGGCCTTCAGCCCTCCTCCTGCTGCTCATTTCCTTTTCCTTGTTGCCCTTCAGTCCCCGGTGTTTATGTCACCTGGTGACAGCGGTGTCTAGGCTCAGTGTCTCTAGCATGTGACAGACTGGCTGGCGTGAGGAATTAACTCAGCTGCAGGTGCACAATTAGGCGGCACATGTTTTTGTTGTTACTTAATAGGCATCAGCATTTTTTCTTTTCTGTTTATCTTAGCACGTGTGCCACAGTGCGCATGTGGAGGTCAGAGGACAGCTGCGGGAGTTGGCGCTCTCTGCTTTATGGGCAGCGGGGCTCAAACTCAGATCATCAGGCTTAGCAGCAAGCACCCTAACCACTGGGCCATCTCACCAGCAAAAACAAAACAAACAAACAAAAAACACCAAAGTTTTACCTGAAAATGCAGGGCTTTCCATCGTGTGTGGGGGAATATTGAGAACGGAGACTCAGGAGCTCCAAGTTTGCCAGTCTTTACCACTACCCCAGTCTGTCGCAGCACTGGGGTCACACTTCTGCTTCTGCTGCAGCAGGAGGTGAGAGAGCGAGAGCCCATGGGGCAGAAGGGAGTTTTATTTACCAAGAGACAAGTGTTCTAAGTATTTACTGCCTTCTTGCTTCCCTTAATTAAGCTGTGAGTGTTGATGCGTGGGTTAGGTCCCTTCCCTCCCACCCTTCCAGCCGCTGGTGCCAAAATTGAACCCAGGGCCTCGCCATTTCGAGGCGAGTGCCCTTCCTGCCTGCCACACCCTAGCCACCTTGCTCTCTTGAGCTGAGTGCCCGTTCCCTTGTCCTTGTTTGGGATGTGATAAATAGACAGAGTGGAAGGTTTTAAATAAACGAAAGAGAACAGTCTAAAGGGGCTGCTTTAAGTGGACTTGTTGGGACAGCGCTATATTCCTAGCACAGCAGAGGCAGGAGGATTGCTCCAGTTTGTTGTATGTAGTGAGTACCAGGCCAGCCTAGGCCGCAGAGTGAAACCATATCTCAAGTTAGTTTTTTGTTTGTTTTCAAGACAGGGTTTCTTTGTGTGGCCGGGCTGTCCTGGAACTTGTCCTGTAGACCAGGTTGACCTTGAACTCAGAGATCCCCTGCCTCTGCCTCCGGAGTGCTGGGATTAAAGGCATGCCCCACCGTGACTGGCACAAATGATTTTTATTTGGGCTGGAGAAATAACTTAGCCATTAAGATCTCTGTCTAGCCGGGCGATGGTGGCGCAGAGGCAGGCAGGCGGATCTCTGTGAGTTCGAGACCAGCCTGGTCTACAGAGCTAGTTCCAGGACAGGCTCCAAAGCCACAGAGAAACCCTGTCTCGAAAAACCAAAAAAAAAAAAAAATCTCTGTCTATTCTTCCAGGGGATCCAATGCCCTCTTCTGATCTCTGGGGGCACCAGATACATATGTGGTGTACATACATAGATGCAGACAAAATTCCCATAGTTTATAAATATTTTTAAATTAAAAAAAATTTTTGAGAAGGTTTCATGTAGCCCAGGCTGGTGTTGAACTCACTATGTAGCTGAGATTGCCCTTGAACTCCTAATCTTCCTGTCCCTGCTGCACCGGGGATAGGATTGCAGGTGCCAGCCACTATGTCTGATTTAAGATTGTGTGTGTGTGTGTGTTTGCGTGCGCGCGCCAACAGTATATGTGGAGCTCAGAGAAGAACTTAAGAGTTGATCCTTTTTCTGCCGTGTGGGTCCTGGGAACCAGACTCAGGTCTTCAGACTTGGCAGCAAACACCTTTACTACTGAGTCCTCTTGAGAGCCCAAGGTGATTTTTGAAAATGAGTTTAGGGGGCTGGAGTGATGGTTCGGTGGTTAAGAGCACTGGCCACTCTTCCAAAGGACCCAGATTCGGTTCCAGCACCCATATGGCAGAGCAAAACTATAACTCCAGTTCCAGGGAATCTGGCATCTTCACACAGACATACATGCAGGCAAAACCCCAATGTAAATAAAAAAATTTTAAAACTCTAAAAAAAAAAATGAAACCAGGTGGTGATGGCATGTGCTCGTTTAGTCCCAGCACTCAGGAAGGAGACGCAGGTGGATCTCTGTGAGTTTGATGCCAGCCAGGTCTACAAAACAAGTTTCAGGACAGCCAGAGCTGTTATACAGAGAAACCCTGTCTTGAAAACCCAAAAAAGAGACAGAGTTGAACATTGTGGCATATCCTGTAATCCAGTTTTTAGGAGGCTGAGGCAGGAGGATTGCCTTGAGTACAAGGCAAAACACTTCAGGGGGTCACGGGGAGTGAAGTTGTAGCTTGGAGTGGTGACATACCTACACCCATAGTTAAGTGTCTCAGCTGCCTGGGCAACTGAGGCCTGCCTAGCAACGCAGACACTAGCTGAGAAAACCAGGAGGGAAGTCTGTGAGCCTGCAGAGCTGCCGCAGTTTACTGTGTTGTTGTTTTGGCTTTTAGATTTTGAGACAGGGTTTCACTCTGTAACCCAGGCTGGCCTCAAGCTTCTTACATAGCTCAGGCTGGCCTTGAACTTAGATGTGTGGGCCACGCCTGGTTTATCAGAATTTCACTGGCCAGTCCAGTAGTTAGTGCCTTTGAGCTGTGTCTGAGGGGGCCCTCTAGTGTTCTCTTTATGGCATGACAGGCACCATTGCAGTCCTTGTCTGAGCATGTATGTTGGCTAGTGCCATCCTTTGCCAGGCCCACTGTGGGCAGCTGTGTTCCAGCGGTTCTGTAACTGTCTTTTGTTTGCTTTCTCCGAGCAGAAGAAGCTGATTACAGTGCCTTTGGTACGGACACCCTGATCCGGAAGAAGAACGTGCTGAGCAACGTGCTACGTCCTGACAACCATAGGAAGAAGCCCCATATCGTCATCAGCATGCCCCAGGACTTCCGGCCGGTGTCGTCCATCATAGATGTGGACATCCTCCCGGAGACCCACCGGAGGGTCCGGCTGTACAAGTATGGCACGGAGAAGCCCCTGGGTTTCTACATCCGTGACGGCTCCAGTGTCCGCGTGACACCGCATGGCTTAGAGAAAGTCCCTGGGATCTTCATATCCAGGCTCGTCCCCGGGGGTCTGGCCCAGAGCACAGGACTGCTTGCTGTCAATGATGAAGTTTTAGAAGTAAACGGTATAGAGGTGTCCGGGAAGAGCCTGGACCAGGTGACCGACATGATGATAGCCAACAGCCGCAACCTCATCATCACTGTGCGGCCAGCCAACCAGAGGAACAACGTGGTGAGGAACAGCCGGACTTCTGGCAGCTCCAGCCAGTCTACGGACAACAGCCTCCTGGGCTACCCGCAGCAGGCGGGAGCCAGCTTTGAGCCAGAGGACCAGGACAGCGATGAGGACGACATCATCATTGAAGACAGTGGCGAGCCACAGCAGATCCCCAAGGCTGCCCCTGATGCGCAGAGCCTGGAGTCCCTGACCCAGATCGAGCTCAGCTTTGAGTCAGGGCAGAACGGGTTCTCCCCAACACAGGACCCGGTGCCTGTGCCCAGCAGCCTGGACACAGAGTTTGAACCCCACGCTCCGAACCAGAGACTCTTAGAGGAAGACGGCACGATCATAACGTTATGAACCTGCCACGCGTGTTTTCAAGTGCTACAGCTATGGCACGAGACTGTCACTGTGGACCTCCCTGCCTCGGCGTTCCGTGGGCAAGCCTAAAGCGTGGCTGGGGTGCGCTGCTGCTGGCGGACTGATGGTGCAGGTGAGAGGCCTGGCTGCAGGGGCGGTGCTGCTCTCTGCAACGCTGGATGCTGCTCCGGCCTGCAGCCCTGCTGCAGTGCCGTCTCCACCTACCCTGCAGAGCCGATCATTTATCCTCTGTGATGTCTGATGTCTGCTTGGTCCACTAGGAACCTCAGTTCTTGGATTCCCAACCTTGATGTATTCTGACCCTTAAAAATGTTCCTCTGTTGATTGTGACATTTTTTTCAAGTACAGTTTTCATTCTGTTTTCCTAAGACTTTAGCTGGCCATGTTTAGGGGTGCTTCCCACCACCCTGCCCTGGAGCACCCCCTGCTGTTGTCTCCACCCTGTAGCTTCAGAGTTGCAGGGTGCCTTGGTCCTACTGACTGCCCTTTAACCTCTTGACTTCCAGTGAACCCCCCAGTCCATTGGAGATTGTTCTCACATGTGTGTGTGCGCGCGTGCGTGTGTGTGTGTGTGTGTGTGTGTGCATGTGTGTTGTGCGGTTAGTGTTCTCCACACTCTTCCAGTGTACCAGGCAGTGTGGATCATGTTGGATAAAAGGACCCCAAGTTAAAAGACTTAACACACAGGACAAGCGTGCACTTTTTATGCAAAAGATGGAGTTTTTCTTCCTGGGAATTCTAGGGCATTGCCTGCACTTCGGGAAGCCTGTGTCACATTCACCACCCGAACGGGTGTTAATTGTCTGAGTTATTTATTCTCGTCTGTGCATCCGTTCAGGAGGAGGGGACAGCAGTTGTCCTCCCTCGCCTGAGGCCCTCGGTGGCATGCACAGGCACCGTGATCCACATGTGTGGATCCCTGAGGCTGACAATTATTTATTACCTGGCCGTCTGGCGGGGCACGCATGCATGCCTCCCAGTTGTGTTCTTACTACAACAGCGAAGACTCCGATTGAAGGACGCTCTTTCTCTGCGGTGAGAGCCGCGGAGTTGAAGTCTCACCCAGTGAAGGGAGCTGGACTCAGTACTGACCGCGTTCTTTGCAGGCGCCTGGCCGAGGCTGGGCGCGGCGACCCAGTGACTTGGCTGCATTGGCCGAGTTCCTCCTCTCACATAGCACCACTTGCTGGCTGCGCCCAGCTCTGACACCGCGAGTTCGCAGTGTGGCTCTCGGGCAGAAGGTAACGTTAGGTATGGAAGGCTCAGTTGTATTCATGAGCTAAGTAGCACACGGGCTCAACGTTGTAAGTCCAAATACTTCCACATACTACCTCTCTCTTCTCTCTCTCTCTCTTTTTTTTTTTTAACAGAGTTTTAACATTAGAACTTTCTCTTGGGGAAAACACTTCAGGGCTTGACTTTTGTACAGATTTTAACTGTAAAACACAAATTTATCTTCTGTCTGAAAATGGCGATCAAAGCTGCTGATGCTTATTTTAATTTGGAGGACAATAGAGTTTGCACCAAGGTCTTACTGAAGTAAGTGACCCGGAGACGCCCTGTGAGGCCAACGAGCCTTGGTTGGGGGGGTCCGATCCCGCTGGCTCGGTTCTCAATGCACCTTACGAGAGCGTAAGCGTTAGCGGCTTGGCATGCGGTTCTGTTGTTGCGAACGTCGAGCCTCACTGTGAATTCTGTTCTGCCCTCAGCTGTGTCAACAAGATGCCGTGCTGTTGTGAACCATGAATTTTCTAATTAAATTTTACATGCTATAACATGATTTTTACATGAATGATACTTTGTTTAAACTATCAAATGTCAGTATTTTACTACAATTTTATTATAAAATGTACATTATCACTAAATGAACTTTGATTTTAAAAATCAAGTTAGCTCTAGTTACATATTATTTTTTACAAATAAAGACGGACTTGTGTAAAGGCTACTTTCTTGTTTGCAGTTGTATCCAAAGAGCACTTCTAGAATATCAGGCATCCTTTAGGTCCATAGGAGGGAGACTGAGTCACAGCTGGTTCACTGACTTCCCTTTCCAGTGCCCCCGACTGAGCACATGGTCCCTCCATTACCGCATCTCCACCCTGAGCTACATACCAAGCCTGTGTTGTTTTTGTATTTCTACAGATTTTTAGGTCTAAAATTTTTTATGCCTTTCTTTAATCCCAGCACTCAGGAGGCAGAGGCAGTTGGATCTCTGTGATCCAACTGTAAACCATGCGGTATTTAGATAATTTATTTTGTGTATGAGCACACGTGTGCTTGTATGCGTGCCACAGCTTGCTTATGAAGGTCAGAGGACAGCTTGTAGGAGTAGCTTCTCTCCACTGTGTGAGGGAAGGGCTCCTCATGTAGCCCAGGTTAGCCAGAAACTCATACTCTTGCCTCTGCCTGCTGGGCACTGGGTTCTCAGAGGCCTATGTCCAGATGTCAAAGGGTACAGTTTAGTTTTCTCTTTTGAATTTTTGTTAAATTGATTTCATTTTTTTTTTTTTTTTTTTAATCTTAGGGTAGTTGTTTTGGGAAAGTTTCCCATAGCCCCAGGCTGACCATGAACTCCTTAAACTAGCTTTTGGCCCTCCCGCCATTCCTGGGTATTGGTATTGCAGGCAAACACCACCAGCCTTGGCTTCTTTTCTCCTGTCTGTGCTTTTGATTTGGGCCTGGAACTTGGTTGTAACCAGACTGGCCTTGATCTCACTGAGACCCACCTGCCTCTGCCTCCTGAGTGCTGAGGTTAAACCATGTGTCATTACTATGGCCTCTTGGTTTTTTGAGATCTCGCTATGTAGCACAGGTTAACCTTGAACTCGGCTTTGTCTTGACTTGGGGTCCCAAGAAGCTTGGGTTGGTTTGCAAGCAGATGAATCCTTTGTTTTGTGAGGAGGGGTGGGTGGCCACAGCAAGCGTATATAGGGCAATGGGTAGCTCTCAGGAATAAGTCTCCTACGGCATGGGTTCCCTCCAAGCCATCTTGCAAAGGCTGGTATGAATGTTCTTGAGTGCTGTTTGTGGGTGAGTTCCTAGACCTGGTGATTATTTCCTATGGCCCTGTGCTGCCCCAGTGTAAACAGTGTGGTGGTCATGGGCCTGTGCCATGAGACTCTGTTTTGGCAGGGTGGGGATGGGGTAATCGATCCCAAGGTCAGTGAGATTTCCTGGCCTGTGGAACTGAATGGCTGGGACTAGGATTTCTGTTTTTTTAATTTTATGTATATATAAATTATATATATATTTGTGCATATATATTGACATAAAATATATATTTTATTTATTTATTTATTTATTTATTTATTTATTTATTTTGGTTTTTTCGAGACAGGGTTTCTCTGTGGTTTTGGAGTCTGTCCTGGAACTAGCTCTTGTAGACCAGGCTGGTCTCGAACTCACAGAGATCCGCCTGCCTCTGCCTCCCAAGTACTGGGATTAACGCACCACCACCATCTGGCCTGTATATTTAAATTATATATACACATATCTGCACACAATATATGCATATACACCACCACACATTTTTATTTTTTGAGACAGGGTTTCTCTGTGTAACAGCTCTGGACGTACTAGAACTCGCTATGTAGACCAGACTGGCATCAAACTCACAGAGATCTGCCTGCCTCTGCTCCTGAGTGCTGGGATTAAAGGCTTGCGCCACCACTGTCCAGTTTTAAACGGTATTTATTAATGTGAGTGTGCATGTGCGCTTACAAGTGACAACTTGTGGAAGGACTTGAATTCCCCAAGGCTCGATGGCAGAGCCACTTCACCTGCCCCATGGTGAGGGTTTCTGACACTGTCTGATAGCTCCGGATTTCAAGGCCTGTAGAATGGCCCAGCCTGGTATGACACCTGCATGTCCAAGATACAGATAGTGGAGGCTGGAGAGATGGCTCAGCAGTTAAGGGCACTGGCTGCTCTTCCAGAGGGCCTTGGATTCCCAGCAACCACACAGCAGTTACAACCATCTAACTCCAGTTCCAGGGGCTGACACCCTCTTCTGACCTCCACAGGCACCAGGCATGCCTATGGTGCACATATACACATACGAGCAAAACACACCCTTAAAATTATAGAAATAGCCAGGCATGGTAGCACATGCTCTAAACCCAGCACTCAGGAGGCAGAGGCAGGTAGGCACAGGTTCAGGCCAGCCAGGGCTGCACAGCAAGACCCTGTCTTTAAGAAAAGAAAATGATGTGATGTTGACAGTCCACCCGGGAGATGTCCACCGTTATGTTAACTGATGGTTGCCAGCCAGACCTAGCAGCACAGACCTGTCCTTCCAGCTCCTGGGGTAGACTGAGGCAGGAGGATGGCAAATTCAGGCCAACCTAGACAACTTACACCCCTTCTCAGAAGTGAACAGGGTTGAGACGTCGGTAGCAGAGAGCTAGCCTAATATGCATGAATTTGTAGGTTCAGTCCTGGTACCAAAGAGTAAATGGGGCGCCGAGGCAAGGGTTCTCTCGGGAAGGAGCTCATCGTACAAGCGCGAGGGCTTGAGTTCAGATCCCCAGCACCCACAAAAGAGCCAGGTATGGCTGTATAGCCCTGCCTGAGCCCGGTTGACCTGCCGCTCTGTTGGAATCAGCTCCTGATACAGCAAGAGATCTTGTCTCAAAAAAAGGCCAGCAAGATGGTGCAGTGAGTAGCGGAGCTTGCTGTCACATCTTAACAGTCTGACATCAGTCCCCAGGGCCCACATTATGAAAGCCAGCTCCCTCAAATTGTCCTCTGACCGCATCTGTGCAGTGTCATGCATGCTCACACACAAAAAAACTTTTTGTTGTTGTTATTTTTTCAGCCTCTCCATGTAGGCTGCACAGGAACTCACTGTGTAGACTAGGCTGGCCTTGAAATCACAGAGATCCATCTGCCTCTACCATCTGAGCACTGGGATTAAAGGTGTGCACTACCATACCCAGCTCAAATTCTTAAAAAAAAAATGTCTAAAGAAAAATAAGGGGGGCTGGAGAGATGGCTCAGCCGTTAAGAACATTGACTGCTCTTTCAGAGGTCCTGCATTCAATTTCTAGCAACCACATGGTGGCTCACAACCATCTGTAATGAGATCTGGCGCCCTCTTCTGGCAGGAAGACATGCAGGCAGAACATTGTTTCTATAATAAATAAATCTTTTAAAAAAAAAAGAAAGAAGGGGCTGGAGAGAAGGCTCAGAGATTAAGAGCACTGACTGCTCTTCCAGAGGTCCTGAGTTCAATCCCCAGGAACCACATGGTGGCTCGCAGCCATCTATAATGAGATCTGGTGCCCTCTTTTGGCATGCAAGCATACATGGGAGGAACGTTGTATACATAATAAATAAATCTTTTAAAAAAAAAAAAGAAAGAAAAGAAAAATAATATGGAGAGCAATTGAGAAGACATAAAGTGTCAACCTCAGGTCTGCACACATGTTTTCCCATGTATATACACATTTACACACATGAACATGTGCATGCCACACACATGCACGAGATAAGTGGCCTTGAGTGGCTGGTGACTACAACCTAGGCAGGACCCTCCCTGCTTACGCTTTTGAACTCAGTCAGCTTTTCTCTAAGGCACAGGATCCCCGCCTTGTGGTGGCAAAGGTGGCCTGCAGATTCTATTCTGCTATTCAGTGTCCTCGACCGGCTGTGCCTGAGCCAAGCCAGCCCAGAGACTTCATTACCCTAACCTGGAACACATGTCCCAGTCTAACCTTGGGGAGGTGCTCCCTTACATCAGGATGATAGTCTCATAGATAGAAGGCTAAGTGTAGAGAGCGTCTCAATACAACAAAAACAGCATACCGGACACAGCCTGAAGAGCTGGCTCCTCCGTGCCTGAAAACCAAGGCTGCTCTTCCAGAGGACTCAGGTCTGATTCCCAGCAGCCTGTAACTCCAGCTCCAGGGGATCCAGCACCCTCCTCTAGCCTTTGTGGGCACACACACACACACACACACACACACACACACACGACAACACAGGTAAACATCCCCTGCAGTGGTGGGAATCTATAGTGCTAATAGTTTTCTTGCTTGTTCAAATGTCCTGGAGCTAGAATGGGACAGGGTGGATGGGGCTGACAAATGGGGGCCCCTGAACCTTCAGAGTAGGCTCCACACTTCCAGGAATACCATTTGGGTATGTGTTGGCCCGAAGCTGTCTGCACTTCTGACTTTTGGGGTATTCCAGAAACCCACAGTTTTATATGAAACATTCTGGACCTCTGCAAGAGCTGCCAGTGTTCTTAGCCACGGAACCATCTCTTCAGACTGCCCACATTAATTATTTATTTATTTTTATTTATTTATTTTTTTATTGAAAAAACTTTCTGTTTCCTCCCAGCCTCCCATTTCCCTCCCCCCCTTTTTATTTATTTTTAAATTTGATTTTATGTGTACGAGTGTTTTTCCTGTGTGTGTGCCTGATGCCCACAGAGATCAGAAAAGTGCTTTGGATCCCAGGGATGGAGTTACAGATGGTTATGAGCCACTCTATGAATGCTGGAACTGAACCTGGGCCCTCTGTAAAACAAGCAGCACTCCTAACTACTGAGCCATCTCTCCAACCCCTGTTAATTTTTATTTGTTTGTTTTGTTTTTTGAGACAGGGTTTCTCTGTAGCTTTGGAGCCTGCCATGGAACTAGCTCTTGTAGACCAGGCTAGCCTCGAACTCACAGAGATCCACCTGCCTCTGCCTCCTGAGTGCTAAAGGCATGCACCACCACCGCCCCCTCTATTAATTTTTTAAGTACTGAGTTTCACTGCAGTATTTTCAAACGTATGTGTTTGTGTGTGGGGTCTGTGTATGAGAGGGTAGCTTAGAGTCACAGTGTGCTCATAGAGGTCAGAGGGCAACGTTCAGGAGTGCTTTCTTTCCATCGCTCAGCAAGCGTTTTTACCACAGAGCCTCCTTGCTGGCCCAATTAATCTGTCGTTTTCTTGAGATGGGGTCTTACTGTGTAGTGCTGGCTGGTCTGGGATGGACAGTGCAGATCAGAGGTTCCAGCGTGAGTGCTGGGGCTGAAGGGTTGAGCCGCTGCGCCTGCTCTCTCTGACGTAAGGACAGGGTTTCCTGTCATCTAGGCTGGCCTCCAACTCACTCTGTACCCCAGGATGACTTTGAACTCCTCATCTTCCTGCCTCTGACTTTCAAGTCCTGAGAACTATAAAACATGAGCCACCACACCTGGCTAATTTTTCCCTGCCCCACAGGGGATTGAGTCTAGAAACTTGGACAGGCTAGGCAAGCACTGTAACGCTGACTGGCACCCTTGGCTCTATAGTTTCTAGCTTTAAAAAGCCCTCAAGGGGTTTGTCTTCTACCCCATCTGCTCTGGTGCCACTTCAAGGAGAGAGCGCCCATTCCAGGAGCCTGGAATTCATTTGCGGTGGTGTCACTGGCTGGCTCTGTAGACAAGGCTAGCCCCCCAGTGTGGCTGAAGTTCTCACGGCAGTAACTCAGTGGTCTGGAACAGCCCTGGCCTATAGGTCACCAAGGTGCAGGAATGTGGCCCTTCAGAAACATTTCTGAAGGCTCCAGTCACTCCCCACAGCAGGGCAAGGCTCGCTGAAGGCATGCTGACAATGAGCCCCTGAGAGGCTCAGTCTGCATTTCTGTGCTGTGTCATCTGCGAGGAGAGACGCTGGCACGGGACCCAGTACAACCACCGATGCCTATCAGCACAGCCTTCTTCTCGGTCCGGATTCCCGAGATGCTTAAGGACGAGAGCAAATAGCACTCATTCCTTCATTTCTAATACCTGAGCAGACTGCCCTCAACGCGAGCATGCAGCCTCCACCGAGTTCTTCTAGAACATACCTTTTTCCCCAGGCTACCTGGCCAGGAGGGGCGGAGATACTAATCAGGCTATTTCCAGCCCTCAGCCGCTTGTCTCAGGTGTGTGCCCTCACCGACTGTCCGAATGTGTGCTTAGTGACTCAGAAACCCAATCATTAGCTTAGCAGAGCTGGAGAGCATGGGTGAGGAGGCTGGAGAGCAAGCTAGAGTGCCTGCCTTCCAAGGATGCCAGGACAGTGCCGAGCACGGGCAGCAGCGCCAGCCGCGTGGCTTCCCGGGGAGATGGGCGCGATCTTTGACTCGGTTGGAATCAAAAAGCGGCTACAGCTCCGCGACCCACACAGGGTACCACTTCCTTGGGTGAGTCATGGGGAAACCTCTGGTCTCCAAACCCACAGGGGACTGGTGAGATGGCTCAGCAGGGCAAGACACTTGCCACCAATCCTGATGCCTGAGTTTGATCCCCCAGATCCACGTGGCAGAAGGACTGACTCCTGAAAGTTGACCTCTGACCTCCAAATTCATACCATGGCAACATGTACCTACATATGCATACATAAATAAATGCAAAATAAAATTCAGAAAATAAGTAAAAACACATGGGGCCCAGAGTTACAGCCCAATTGGTAGAGCACTTGCCCGGCAACCACAGGTGCTGTTCTATCCCCAGAAGAGCGCTCACAGCGTTAACTCAGTATTTTGGTACATGTCTGGTTGTCAGCATTCTGGAGGTAAAGGCCAGAGGGTCAGGGGTTCAAAGGTCATCCTCAGCTACATAACAAATTTGAGACTGACTTGAACGACATGAGACCCTATTAATAAATAAATTTTTTAAAAAAATTATTTTTATTTCATGTGTCCTGGTGTTTTTGCCTGTATGTATGTCTGTGTAAGGGCATCAGACCCCCTGGAACTGGAGTTATAGACAGTTGTGAGCTGTCATGTGGGTACTGGGACTTGAACCCAGGTCCTCTTGAAGAGTAGCCAGTGTTCTTAACCCCTGAGCCATCTCCCCAGTCCCTAAATAAATTAACTTATACACATTGGCAGGAATGAGAGTTCATACTTGTAATCCCGGCACCTAGAAAGCTGAGGCAGGAGGATTAAGAGACAGTAGTCTCCTTGTGCTCTGTAAGAGTGCCTGTCTCAAAACCACAGGTACACTTTTCTTTATTCATTTGTTTTATTATTTTGTTTTGGTTTTTTGGTTTTGATTTTCCGAGACAGGGTTTCTCTGTGTTACAGTCCTAGCTGTCCTGGAACTTGCTTCTGTAGACCAGGCTGGCCTCGAACTCAGAGCTCTGCCTGCCTCTGCCTCCTGAGTACTGGAATTAAAGGCATGCACCACCACTGCCTGGCTTTATTCACTTATTTATTGTTTTGCCTTTTTAATCGAGGAGAGTGTGCATGCCATGGTGTGCCTAGATGACAGAGGACAACTTTGTGACATCAGTCTTCCCGGCCATCTTTAAGAGGGTTCTGGGGGTTGAACTCAGCACATAAATTCATCTTTACACGCTGAGCCATCTCACTGGCCTAAATATTAATTTATTGCTTTTTATTTATTGGTGAGTGTATATGTGTGCGTTTGCCGTTGTACCACACATGTGGAGGTCAGAGAACAATCTGCGGGAGTCAGTCCTCTCCTCCTTTGTGTAGATCCCGGGGATGGGACCTGGCTCGTAAGGCGGGCAGCAAGCGCCTTTACAAGACCAGGTAAGCCAGCCCAACTCTGATCAGTAAATTCTGAACACACACACACACACACACACACGCGCGCGCGCGCGCGCGCGATCCACCTGAATGTGCAGTTAAGCTTCCTGCACAGGCGCACACCCCAACACAGGCAAAGCTCTCCCGACTGTGGTCCCAGCCCCTGCAGAAGGCCGCAGGAAAGCCCGTGCGACTCTGCTGCCCCAGGAGCCTGTTCCCTGGAAGCTGGCCTCAGTGCCCTCCTCCCCAGGAGGCCTTGGCTTGTGTTCCCAGTGCCCGTGCCCAGTGGGGCTGGCGTGTGCCTCCAACAGCCGGGCACACAGAGCCAAGGAAGCCGGAGAAAATCCGTGGTAAAGGGAGAAGCGCCAACAGCAGCCGGGCTGGGCAGCTAGCCAGGCGAGCCAGGCGCCTCCCGCCTCTGCTCCTCAAATGCAGACATCCTGCTGGACTGCCCACTTACTGTGGGACTCCCAGGGGGACTCAGACCCCTTAGGAACCCTGCATGCAGTCTTAAAACCAGCATGTCGAGCCGAAGAATATGGTCCTGATCGGAAGGCTGGCGGCCGGAAGGGGGAGGTGAAGCCTCTCTGCCTGCCCTCACCGTACGGAAGGCAAAGGTCACCCTGTGGGCTCTCGCTTGCACCAGGGTGTCCCTGCAACGCCGTCTTTGGGAGCTCGGTGGCCGTTCCGTGACTAGACCTACGCGGCTTCCGACCGCAACATTTTTTTTCATTCCTCATTTAGCTGTGCTAAGATAAACCATGCTTAAGAGTGGATGAAATATTTAAGAGCGGCCATGCATAATTCATGGCCTGGTTGACGCTCCTTTCCGGCCCTCGGCCTTGCCCTCATTAGGGCCTCTCAGACAACCAACCATCTTCCGTCCTTGACATCTGCCTGGCTCGACTTTTCTTCCCAATGCTAATTGTTAGACATTTTTCTTGCTGACAGGTAGATATGTTTCTGTCTCCATCCTGGGCATCTCTCTAACAGAGGTCTTCACACTTAGGAAAGAAATCTACCTCGGGACATGGAACCCCCGAATCACAGTGCAGCACCCAATATTGTTTCATCCACAGGTAATCAAAGCAAAAACAACAATTTGTTGTCTGACCCTTGGGTTTGTCTGGGCTTCAGAACAGAAGCAAAGGCCCTGTGGTGGTGCATGCAATTAATCCCAGCACTCAGGAAGCAGAGGCAGGCTGATCTCTTGAGTTCGAGGCCAGCCTGGACTACAGAACAAGTTCCAGGACAACCAGGGCTACACAGAGAGACCCTGTTTTTTAAAAAACAAAACAAACAAACAAACAAACAAACAAAAAAACCAGGACAACCAGGGCTAGACAGAGAGACCCTATTTAAAAAAAAAAAAAAAAAATGGAAGGGGGGAAAAAGGCTTGGGGGCTAGTGAGACGGCCCCACTGGGCACTTGCTGCCAAGTCTGTGCTGAGTTAATTCCCTAGGAGCAACATAGTGGAAGAATAGACTCCCACGAGTTGACCTTTGACCTCTGACCTCCATAGGGCACCATGGCTTGTGTGTACCCATATTTATAAATAAATGATAAAAATTAACATTAGTTAGTTTAATGTAGTTGGAGACAGGGTCTTATGTGGTCCAGGCTGGTGTAAAACTCAAAACATAGTAGAGAATGACCTTGAACTTCTGATCCTCCTGCCTCCACCCCTGGAGCACACACACGTCAGCCTCTCCAGCCTATGTAGGGATGAACCCCGGGTTTCATGCAAGGCAAGATCTCTTCCTACAGGGCCCTGTCCCCTGTCCTCCTGAACTGTGTTTCTGTGTTTGAGCATTACTTGTGAAAAGTACACCAGCCACGGAAGTTCAGGGTCGTCCCCAGTTACACAGCAAGTATAAGGCCAAAATGAACTGCATGAGACCCTGTCAGGAAGGAAGGAGAAAGAGAAGAGGGAGGAGGGGGAAGGGAGAGAGAGCAGGAGGAAAGGAGGGACCGGAGGGAGGGAGAGAAGTTTCCTTCTTTCTTTTTTTTATTTTATATATATATATATGTATATATATATATATATATTTTTTTTTTTTTTTGGTTTTTCGAGACAGGGTTTCTCTGTGGCTTTGGAACCTGTCCTGGAACTAGCTCTGTAGACCAGGCTGGTCTCGAACTCACAGAGATCCGCCTGCCTCTGCCTCCCGAGTGCTGGGATTAAAGGCATGCGCCACCATCACCTGGCTTCCTTCTTTCTTTTTGAAAACCAGCATCTGCTTCTACCTGGCAATTCGTCCTCTGGGAATTCTCTTGAGGAGACACTGAGCATGTGCCGAGAGGGGTCTTTGCTGCAGTCCGGCACTGGGCACAGGCATTGAGAGGGGTCTTTGCTGCAGTCCCACACTGGGCACAGGCATCGAGAGGGGTCTTTGCTGCAGTCCCGCACTGGACACAGGCATTGAGAGGGGTCTTTGCTGCAGTCCCACACTGGGCACAGGCATCGAGAGGGGTCTTTGCTGCAGTCCCGCACTGGACACAGGCATTGAGAGGGGTCTTTGCTGCAGTCCGGCACTGCTGTGGCGGAGATAACCTGAAAGAGCCACCCACAGTTCTTCGGTGCTGTGCTCAATGTTGTCAGAACATGGCTGCAATACAGGCGCATGCTGGGATGCCGGGGCAGTCACCTCTGTTGGGTTGCATGGTTCATTTGATTTGTTTTGGAGATAAGGCCTCACTATGTAGCACAGGCTAGCCTCTAACAATCATCATCTCGACTTAGTCTCCCAAAAACTAGAAATACAAGGATAAACCAAAGGTTGGGGTCAGCTGGTCATCTGTGTATCATGCTTTTCTTGTTTTTACATTTTTATTTTGTGTGTGTGTGTGCATGCAAGTGTACTACGGGGTGTGTGTGGGATATCTTGTGTTCTACTGCTGTGGCAAAACACCATGATCACGACAACTCTCACAAAAGAAAACATTTGAGGCTGGCCTACAGTTAAGAGGTTCAGTCCATTATCATCACAGCAGCGAACATGGCAGAATGCAGGCAGACATGGTGCTGGAGAAGGAACTGAGAATTCTACATCTGGATAAGCAGGAAGAGAGAGACACTGGGCCTGGCTTGGGCTTTGGGAACCTCAAAGCTCCCCAGCAGTGTCATACTTCCACCAAAGGCCCCGCCTACTCCAAGGCCACACCTCCTAATCCTTCTCAAGTGGAGCTACTCCCCAGTGCCTAAACATTCGAATAGATGAGCCTAGGAGGGCCATGCGTATTTAGACAAGGTGGGCAGTCAGAGGACAGCCTAAGGAGTTCGCTCTCTCCTTCCTTCCACCATGTGGGTTCTGGGGATTGAAGACAGGTCATCAGGTTTGGTGGCAAGCACCTGTATACACTGAGCCATTTGTCCAGCCTGGACCGTGAATTTAGGGATGACTCTGACATGGGGTCTTGCTATGTAGCTGGGCCTCAAACTTTCTGTTCTCTGTCCTTGGCTTCCCAAAAGTAGGGACTGCAACTTCATGTCCCCAAATTTTATTATTTTTTTCCCTCAACTGTCTTCTGAAATCACCACTTCTGTGGCAGCTGGCTTCTTTAGGCAGTTTAGTTTTTTCTTCTTTTTCTTTCTTTCTGTGGTGGTTTTCATGGGAATGCCTCCCCGAACCCCCATAGGCCCATGTTTGAATGCTTAGCCCCCAGTTGGGAAAGATGAGGAGGTGTGGCCTTGTTGGCACACATATGTCACTGGGGGAAGACTTTGAGGTTTCAAAAGCCCAAGCCAGGCCTAGTGTCTGTCTCTTCCTGCTGCCCATGGATCTAGATTAGACTTTCAGCTACCGCGTTGCCTGAGTGGGGCTGCACTCCCCACCACGAAGATAATGGACTGAAACTCTGAAACTGTAAGCCAGCCCCAATTAAACACTCCCTTTAAAAGAGTGGATATGACCATGGTGTCTCTTCACAGCAATAGAAACACAACTAAGACACTCTCTTTCCTCAGTTTTAGGCAGCCTCACTGTAATCGTGGCTGGCCGTGGACTCACAGATCCGCCTCCGCCTCCCAAATGCAGGGATTAAAAATGTAGGCCACCATATTCAGTTTCTTCTCCCTTTTTTAGACAGAGCTCCGTGTAGTCCAGGCTGACACCACAAGGCTGGTGTTGAAGCCCTGATCCTCCTGTCTCCCCCTCCCGAGCGCTGGGATTATAGGAACGAGTCAGTTTGCTTGTGCTGGGAATGGAACTCCAGGTTCTGTGCACACCAGGCAGCCCTGAACTGCACACTGTGAACAGGAGAGGTGCCTAGGGTCAGAGTCACAGGTCAGGGAGGCTGCGCACAAGGAAGGACCCTCAAACTTCAGTCGTTTGAGATATGTCATTGTCTCCTCTGTCAGATGGTGGACACACCCATGATCAAGACAAACACGGCAGCCTTCCTGGGGACCAGACTCTGCCGTCCTGTCCCAGGAAAGAAGACGTGGGATGTGTGTGTGTAAGATCTCAGCAGATCAAGCGCTTGCTGCCCAAGAATGAGAATGCAAATTCAAGTCCCTGCTGCCCTGTAAGTGCAGCTGGATAAGTAACTGCCCGTCATCCTAGCATTTGGGAGCAGAAACAGGATTCCCTGGGGCAACTAGCTAGCTGGTGAGAGACCTGCATCAAAGAATAAGGTGGAGAGACACTCAGAAAGACTCCTAACATCAGCCTCTGGCCTCCACACACACATGGCCGGGTTTGCCTGTGTACACATGTAACATGCATGCACACACACCACACATAATAAAAGAAAAATGTTTCTGAGGCTATCAGAGATTCTACCACCTTCTCCTCAACATCATGTGAAGAACAGCTCTCAGGCCGCCACACTGGCCTGCTCAGGCTTCACGTTGGCCAAATCCCCAAGCACACTTGGTAAAATGGATCAAGGCACTTGCTGCCGAGCCTGGTGACCTAGAACCTAGAACTTAGAACCTTAGAACTCCTATGATGGAAGAAGAGACTGGAGTCTGGCTAACTGCCCTGTGACCTCCACCTTCACGCTGTGGCACACGTGTGCCTATGGTCCCCCCCCCCAACATACATATATACTCATAAGTATTTTTATGGGTCCCCAGGTGGTTTGTTACCCTTGGAACAACCGGGGATCCTGGGTCGCTTTTATGTCTGAGGCAGACCTCTATCTACACTGCCATCTGTCAACTTTACGTCAACAATGAACTCCGTCTATGTGTGTCAGGAATGTGTGAGAGGTTGCTGCCGCTCTGTTAGAACTGTCCGGGGGTCAGAGCGAGGGGCTGAACGTCTTGAGTAGAACGAGTGTCCTGGCGAGGCTCAGGCCTCCTCCAGGTGCATTCAGGAGGGTGCAGGGACACTTGTGGCCTGCAGCCCAGACTCCTGAACACCAGATGTTTTTGGTCACAGCGAGGCCGTCTACTTCCTTCCTGGCCAGCTGGAGGGACCTCTGCTGTCTTCTAACTAAGCCTTTCTCCATCTCCGAGTTCTCAGCTCTCCTAAAGAGCCGGCCCTGACATCAAGTGTGCCCTAGAAAAACAAACCCCTTTGATGAACTCCCAAGCAACTAATGGAACCACCGCCCAAGCTCTGAGAGGGTGCCATAATAGATATGTCCACCAGGGGGCAGGCATAGCCGGGACAAGTCAGAATTTGCCATCCTTGGTCCCCACAGTACAGCACCAGGTGCCGGTTCTGCAGCCTGGCAGGGGCAGACCAGCCTGCATAATCAGGTGGGGCATTGTATCTCTGGTTCACTGGGAGTCCTCTTTCTAGAGACCCCAAAGAGTTCACTGAATCCCTCCCCATCACCCTCCAGGGAATAGGTTTCTCTAGCCTCCACAGCCCCCCCCCCCCCAGCACACCCACATACTGCAGTGTCTCAGAAGGCCAAATGCATGCTTGCTCACAGAGACCCTGCCCGGCAGGTTCACCCGTTAACCTTGTGACCTGGCCAACTTTGCCTTCTCGTGAAAACACCAGTGTCCATTCCACTCCCACTGCAGTGCAGAGTGAGGCTGTCTCTGTCAGATGCTCTTACGTGGCGTCTACATGGTGAGTACCCAGCAGCCCTTAGCATACTGGCAGGCCGCAGGGAAGCATTAGATAATGAAGGAAAGGAGGCTGGTAGAGGTTAAGCGACTCCACCAAGACCACACAGGGTAGCTGTGCAGGCAGTTTTCAAACCCACGTAGGTTAGGTCCACCCGCTGTATGGTGGTCACTAGAAAGAGTTCCTTCCAAAGCTGCCTGCCATATTCAAGAGGACCTAGTTGAGGTTGCATACACCTTTAATCCCAAAACTCAGACAGCCAGGGCTCCTCAGAGAGAGACTATGTCTTAAAAACAAACAAACAAAAAACCAAAAACAACAGCAACTAAAAAGAGATATCCCAGAACGTGAGGACATTCGTGTGGACCAGGCTGGCCCCAAACTCTGAGATCTGCCTGCCTCTGCCTCCCACGTGCTGAAACTAAAGACGGGCTCCACTATGTCGACCTCTTCCCAGCACTTGGGAGGCAGAGGCAGGCGGATCTCTGTGAGTTCGAGACCAGCCTGGTCTACAAGAGCTAGTTCCAGGTCAGGCTCCAAAACCACAGAGAAACCCTGTCTCGAAAAACAAAACAAACAAACAAACAAATAAATAAATAAATAAAAAGAATTGTTTGTTTTGGGTGTGCACATTGTCACAGCCCAAGAGTAGATAGAGGTCAGAGGTCAACCTGCAGGAATCGGTTCTTTCCTTCCACCATGTGGGTCTCGGGGATCCAAGTCAAGTCCTCAGGGCCAATGGTAAGATTACCTGACAGGGATCTCACAGCCATGATTTCAGCTTTTTCTGGGGGCTCGCTGAGTTCGCTGGGGGCAGATAGTCATTTATTTTGTGCAGAAAAGCTGTCCGTGTGATATGGTCACACGCCAGCTCACCCTGTGGCTGAGACCTGGCCGGCATATGCAGCAGCCATCCAGAGCCTGACAGATGGTGAACTTGCTGGAGAGAACTGAGTCCATTCCTGTTCACTCCAGATAGGGCACCGTCGGCCAATGGGAACACGCATTCTGCCTAGGTTCAGCTTGCTGAGCCAATGAGTTTACTGGGGTTTCAGGTAGGAACCAAGTGACCCCAAATCAGCTGGCGGCCCGTGAGCTACTTTTCCGTCGTGTGTAAAACATCATGACCGATGTCGACTTACACAACAATGCTGGGTTTGACTTACTGTTCCAGAGGAGGGGGCCATAACGGCCACAGGCAACCAGAGCTGGAGGCTGAGAGACGGGCTCTCGACTGCACCCAGGAAGCAGAAAGAGCAAACACGGAGTGAGTGACCCGATTGATGTACTTACTCCAGCAAGGCTGCACCTCCCAAAGGTTCCATAACCCCCTCCCAAACAGCACCATCAACTGGAGGACAAGTGTTCAAATATGTGAGCCGATGGGGGGCATTTCTCGCTCAAACACCGTCCCCGACATGGGAGATGACTCCCAAGAGCTGGATGGAGTCCTTGTCCACTGGGATGGAATTGCACACAGCTGGGGAGGAGTTGGCTGGGATCTCAGGCGAGGGTCCAGACCTAGATCCTCCCGAGACAGAACAGCTGCCGGCCCGATTTGAGAGATCCCTCTGAATGGTCACAGCTGTTCTGGTGAAGATGGCAGTGGCCTCGAGGTGTGTCTGGTGTCAGGTGTCAGACTGTCCCTGATTGGGTCCTGGTCTCCGACCCGTGGTCCACGTCATACATGGGAACACGGCAGGGCTGACCTCACTGGTGGGATGGGGACCCGGGGAGCGGAGAACAGCGCCTGGCACACGGTGACACTTGGGCCACTGATGTGACGATGCTTGCAGGGCCTGGAAGTCCAGAATGTGATAGAAGGGACTGACCCTGGGTCATCCAAAGCTCAACGCTAAGGCTCCACCCCCCCACCCCCCCACCCCGCTCCCACTCCCCCACCAATTAACTCAGTATCTGGACGAGGTCTGTAGCCAAGCCTGCTGACTTAGTTCAATCTCTGGGACTTACATGGTGGGAGAGACCTGACTCCCACAAGCTGTCCTCTGACCCCCACACCTGCACACCCACACACAACAATAAACAAGTAAATGCAATCAAAATTAAAATGTGACATAAAAAAGAAGTTTCCACTGTGCAGGCAAATCTGGGAAGCATGGCTAGGTCACAACTTGCGAGGGTTTTTTTTTTTTTTCTTTTCGCTCTTCGCTCTTTGAGATAGGTTTGTATACATATCAAGGCCTCAAATTTGATGTGTAGCCAAGAATGCCCTTAAATTCTTGACTCTCCTGCCTCCACCTCACCTGGGGGCTTTAACAGACAACCACCACCACAGGGCTTAGACCTGTGTGTTGAGATCTAAGCCAGGAGAACCTTGAAAAGCAGGTTGACAACCATTGTGCCCTCGAGGTAATGCCAGAAGGTGCAGGAGCGGAAGGGCGTGACCTGGGGCACAGCTTGGGGCTCCCGGGAGACTCCCCACGGGGCAGAGACCGGCAGACACCCCCAACCACCGCACCCTGCTATCGCCACCCCGCATTCGCGCTTTCGCACTCGCATCCCCAGGCCTGGCTGGGGCCCCGCCCCCAACCGCGCAGACCTCTAAATAACCCGCTGCAGTTCTGAGCCCAACTTGGGCGCCAGAGGGAGCTCGAAGGGATTGGCCCGGCTCCTTCCCTCAGCTGGTTCAAACTGGTTTGGGCAGGGTGCGGCCTCTGCAGGCTTCATTCCAGGCCTCAGGCGCACAGCACTTCCCAGGCCTTTCAAAGGGCTGAGGAGCTTGGGCAAGACCTCCGTTAGCAGGGCCTTGGGGCGGGTCGCAACTACACTCCCTCGGGCAGGCTAGACCCGGGGCAAATTCAAATTCAACCCTTGGTTTAAAACCTTCCTGTGGCCTTGGGCAGGGTCCCTGACGGGGGGGGGGGGGGGGGGGGCAGGTGTGGCTCTCAGACTTTGAGTATCTAGAAGCGCGGTGATTGCTAGCTCCCCAGCTCTACCCAGAGTGTGACTCTTGAAGACGGGATAATTTCCCCAGAAAAGCCTCCCCAAGCCACTCACATTTTACACTTAGAGTCCAGGTTGGTTTTTTGAAACAGGAGCTCGCCTAGCCCAGGCTAGCTTCAAACTCATTAGGCAGCAGTGACCTTAAAAACATTAATCCTCCTGCCTCTGCCTCCCAAGGTCACGCTAAAGGTTGGCTATTATAACCAACTCACTAAAGAAACAGACCACAAATATTCAAATGTTGAGCACATGTCTCCCCAACTTCCTCTCTCTCAGCCCCAAATCCTGCCCCTCCACAGCGTCGTGGCCATATGTAGCCTTGCCTGGTGACGGCAGAACACACTGCCAGACCTCAGCCACTCACTCAGTTGCCACCCAAGGGCAGCCTGGACTCTTTTAGCTGTTCCCAGCCCTGGCCGGCTTGTTAGACAGCAGGTGACCGTGTGACCAGAACTAGGAAAGTCGCAACTATGATGGATGGATGGCCACGTGTGCCTCGGTGGATTTCTATAATAGGAATTCAAGCACCTGGGATTTTGCCAAGAATTTTCTAGAAGACGCTGGCCGGAAGGTCACAGGGAACGGATGGATATGGAAAACCAGCAGCCACACATCTGGAGGAGGAACACTATCATTGCTAGAGCTCACAACAGTCAGATGAAGTGTGTTTAGACGCCAAGGGTACCAGATAGAATATAATGCATATACAGTGGGGAGAAGGGACAAGGGCGGCAGGTGTTTATTCTCAACCCTAAGATCAGCCCATTGGAAAGTAAATGTAATATTTTAAAAGACATTAGCTGGAAATTCAAAACTAGACTAGAGTTTGACTCTTTTGCCTTTTGAATTTTCCCATTTGTATTTCAGGGAGGCGGCCCCACTCTTCAGTCCAGGTGATCCTCCTGCCTGGGCGACTCACAATCAGGGCTTTCTTTTCTTTTCTATTTTTCCCTCCTTTCTTTTTTCCTCCTCTTTCTTCCCTCCCTCCCTCCCTCCCTCCCTCCCTCCCTCCCTCCCTCCCTCGCGCCCTTCCTTCCTTCCTTTCTGAGACAGACTCTCATTGTAACCCAGGCTGGCATCAAACTCACTGCAATCTTCCTACCTCAGCTTCTAGGTTGTTGGAATTATGGGAAGGAGCCACCAGGAAGTGTGGCTTTTAGCTCCAAAGTCACCAAATTCCCTCCTGCAGCTTTTTCAAACGTGTGCTATATTTTTACATCTGTTACCTTTTTTTCTGCCTTCCTTCTTTCCTTCCTTCCTTCTTGGGTTTTTGAGACAGGGTTTCTCTGTGTAGCCCTGGCTGTCCCGGAACTCACTCTGTAGACCAGGCTGGCCTTGAACTCAGAGATCTGCCTACCTCTGCCTCCAGAGTGCTGAGATTAAAGGCATGCACCACTACTGCCTGGCGTTAATTTTATTAGTGTGTGTGTTCATGTAGTAGGTGCACACATGCCACCACAGGTGTGAGGCGGTCATAGGACAACTTCGAGAAGTCGGTGTCCCTCCGTGTGTGGGTCCCAGTGGTCTAATCCAGGTCCTGAGGTTTGGCTGCAGGCGCCTTCCTTCTCCGAGCCTCCTCACCTGCACGATTTTACTTCTGTGAGATGAGACTGGAACTGATTTTAAAAGCTGGAAGGACACACACACACACACACACACACACTTGTAAAATATATAAAAGCTGCCTGGAGGAGGGCTGCCTACCCGCCACCCCCAAGGCTTTCCTAATTTCCAGGACTCTTAATTAGGTCTTTTGTGTGTGGGGTGAGGAGGTTGCTTTTGTGACTAGATCTTACAAGGCCAAGACTGGTCTCGAACCCTGTATATCTTGATCCCCCTGCTTCTATCTGGGGAGTGCTGTGAGCAACAACACCTGGTCTGGTTTAAAAGCTCCGTGTGGGTTTCTGCCATGCAACGGGAGCTGGCGTACAAGGACAGCTCTCCGTGTGAGCTGGGCTGTTGAAGAAGCAGGCAGAGACCCGGTGCGCTTCGAGCTTCCGCGCTCCGCGGGTCGCAGCCGTTGCAGTGCTCACGTGCTGCCACTGGGCGGCGCTGTGCGCTCGGCCGGCGCCGAGTCCTGCGCTCGCACCTGCTCCGCCTCCGCCAGGCGGGCCTCGGGACATTAGCGGGCCAGGACAGGACATCCTCCAGATGTGGCACTCGGACGACCAGTCTGAGCCGGTGGGACACACGAGTTCGCGTTCTCTCTGATCCTAGAGCCCGGGCAGAGGTAAGGGCGGAGAGCCCGGCGGGGCAGCGCGCCGCTTGCATGTCGGGGCCTTGAACCGAGGGCCACCTCGGCTTCACCATGCCATCAACAGGGTTGGGAACAGGAGGTCGCTCTTCCAGACTGTGGCTGCTCGGAGCTACCCAGAGATGCGTCTGACACCCCTCCCCCCCCACCCCCAAGAGACCCTCCCAGGTCCATCACCACACCACTCGGATCATCTCCACCCAGGTACCATCCCCACCCATCCGCCAGGGACCCTTCCCCACCTGAACCCTTTTCCGCTCAGGACTCATATCCTCTCCCCCTAGTCCCATTCCCACCTGGGACCCACATCCCCTCCCCCTACTCCCATCCCCACCCTGGTCCCATCGCCACCTGGGTCCCATCCCCACCTGGTACCCATCCCCACCCTGGTTCCATCCCTACTACCTAGGACTCATCCTCATCTGAGATCTATCCCCACGACAGTCTCATCTCTGCACAGGGACCCCAGCAACCACAAGTTTCCAGTGCAGCAGGCTGAGAATGTCCAGAGTTACCACCTGGTGCCACACAGGACCCTGGAAGCAGGACCTGGTTCAACTGCAGGGTGTTAGCCTCCTCAGCTCTCCCCAGGCTGAGCCAGATGACAGGAACAGTGTGTAGGTTAAGTGGGTTCCAGGAAGCCTGGAAGCCCCGGGCAGCTATGGTTGCTTTGAAGAAAAATATGCGTCCTGGTCACAGGTTCTATTTTAAACGCATAAAAACAAAGTAGATCTCAGCCTGGTAGTGGTGGTACATGCCTTTAATCCCAGTACTTGGGAAGCAGAGGCAGGAGGATATCTGTGAGTTCGAGACCAGCCTGGTCCACAAGAGCTAGTTCCAGGACAAGCACCAAAGCTACAGAGAAACCCTGTCTTGAAAAAACCAAAACCAAAAAAAGGAGATCTCAGACTGGACTCCAGCTGTGGCGGGTGGTCTATTGTGGTGTATGACTGAAGTCACCCACCCAAGTTCTACACCCGCTCTCTTTTAAGACCCTCACAGTGGGATAGGGTGTTTGAAATAAAGAGTGGAGCTGTTGATGTGAAGCAGTTGACAGAGAGCTTGGAGGAGCTCACCCTGGCTGTGTATAACAAGCTCCTATCTCAGAAAATCAAGGGCTGGGGTTGTTGGTCCTGTGTAGAATTCTTATCTGCTGTGTACAAGGCCCTGGGTACCATGTACCATTCCCAGCAACACACACATACACACACATGCACACACACACACACACCAATAGAGACAGCAGTTCATTTGAAGGGGGCCGGCACAGCTCAGTGGTAGAGACCTGCCTAGCACACTCCAGGCCCTGGGTTCCGTCCCTCCCTCCAGCTATGTAATAAATGTAATGAGGGACTGGAGAGATGGCTGGCCCAGTGGCTGAGTGCACTTGCTGTTCTTGACGGGGACAATGATTCCCAGCACCCATACTGGACGGCCTACTACTGCCTGAAACCCCAGCTTCAGGGGTCTGATACCGTCTTCTGGCCTCCATGGGCACAGCAGGCACCTGAAACACAGACAAGAGGGCACACACAGACACACACACACACACACGTACACACACACACTCACAGACACACACAGACACACACACACGTACACACACGTACACACACACAGGCACACACACACAGACACACACACACTCACAGACACACACACACAGACACACATACACACGTACACACACACACTCAAATCCTTTAAAAATAAATCTAAAAACAAACCTTTCTGGTTCAGGGATCTTATTGCAAAGGTCCTGCATTAGGACAGAGCTCAAGGATGAAGAGAAAGGCCCTGCTGGTAGAAGGGCCGCCATTGAAGTGGGAGCTGGCAGAGCCATGCTGGCCTCTGGCACCGTCCTCCAGAGGAGCCGAGTTGGCAGGCTGTGTAGTAGTTCCACATTTCTCCTGCTTCCTCTTCTGAGGACAGGCAGTTCAGGGAAGGTCTCTGGAAGCCGCATGCTGGCAGGGGAGAGCCAGGTGTTTGAAGAGGGAAGTGACTCAGGGCTCTCCATATCCTGCCCCCTGGACCCATGAGCTCTGTGTTCCTGCTAGGACAGGGTTACGTTTGTCGTGCTGTGAGGTGCTCAGGGCAAAGTGGCCAACACCTTAACCCATCCACTGTGCTCAGTCTCGAAGAGGTGTAGTGCGTGTGACCTTATTGGAGGAGGTGTGTCGCTGGAGTCAGGTTCTGGGGTTTCAAATGCTCAAGCCAGGCCCAGAGTCTGTCTTCCTGCTGCCTACTGATCCTGATGTAGGATTTGCAGCTTCCTCTCCAGCACCATGTCTGCCTGCATGCCAGCATGTCCCACCATGATGATGATGGACTAACCCTCTGAACCTGTACGCCAGCCCCCATGAAATGCTTTCCTTTACAAGAGTTGCCGTGACCCTGGTGTCTCTTCACAGCAATAGAAACCCTAAGACACCATGGAAACGTAAATTAGCCAAAGATGGTGTTAAACTTCAAGAAAAATACGAGCTAGACTGTGTCATTGTGAAACTGAGAATATTCTCCTTGTCCAGCTTGCAAACCTGTGGGAGAACTGGGGTGTGTCTTTCCTTCTGACCTGCTGGCCTTGGGGCATTCCAGCTGAAGGTGTTGGGTTAGAAGAATTCCACTGAGGTCAGGGAGTGGAGACGCTGTAAAAGCCAGAGGTCATGAAGGACCAGAGCCAGACAGTGTCCTCTGGACAAGACAGGACCCTGAACTCATGAACTCAGCAGCTGTGGTTGCCAGCATGAGGCCCTACCTAAGACCAAGCAGTCTACATGGAGCAGGGAGGGGCTCACAGCCCTCACCCCTACTTGAGAAATGATTGGCAGCTGATGCCTTCTGGGAGGGAGGAGAGTCAGTTTTCTGTAAAGGTGTTGATGTATGGTAGGTCTTCCATGATCCAGCGGAATGCTCCACACCTACGCATGAACAGACAACACAAATTGGACTCAGCAGGTTATTTTGGGGGAGAAAAAGGGAGCCATGGAGTTGCAAAGGACTGAGTGGCAGGTGCATCTGGAGGGATCAGAGGGAGAACATGATCAAAGAGGAGAATATGATGAAAACACATGGCTTGAAATTCTCTGCTGGAGAAGCCGGGTGGTAGTGGTGTGCACCTTTAATCCCAGCACTCAGAAGGCAGAGGCAGGCACATCTCTGTGAGTTCAAGATTAGCCTGATCTAGAGAGAGTGAGCTCCAGGACAGCCAGGGCTACACAGAGAAACCCTGTCTTGAGAAACCACAAAATGTGTTTTAATTATAGTCATCAGCTGTGAGTGTAGGTGCATGCATGGTGACCGTGTGGAGCCCGTTCTCTTCTTCCATCGCGGAACTCACACTGTCCAGCTAGCTCTGCTTGCGACTTTACCCACTGAGCCATCTCAAGGAATCTGGCTTTGCTTTTTATTTGTTTGTTTGTTTGTTTGTTTATTTATTTAAGATAAAAAGGCCCAGACTACACTACACGGCCCAAACTGACCTTGAATGTGTGACCTTGTTTGCCCTTCCCGGTGAGCTTGCAAGACCTGCAACCTGCCTGGCTGATTTCTACTTCTTCTTTCATTAAAAATTTTTTTTTAAACTATTTATTTTATTATGTATACAATATTCTGTCTGTATGTATGCCTGCAGGCCAGAAGAGGGCACCAGACCCCTCTACAGATGGTTGTGAGTCACCATGTGGTTGCTGGGAATTGAACTCAGGACCTTTGGAAGAGCAGGCAATGCTCTTAACCTCTGAGCCGTCTCTCCAGCCCCCCTTTCATTTAAATTTTATGTTTTAGCCGGGCGGTGGTGGCGCACGCCTTTAATCCCAGCACTCGGAGGCAGAGGCAGGCGGATCTCTGTGAGTTCGAGACCAGCCTGGTCTACAAGAGCTAGTTCCAGGACAGGCTCCAAAACCACAGAGAAACCCAGTCTCGAAAAACCAAAAAAAAAAAAAATTTATGTTTTATATTATGTGTATGAGTATGTCACGTGCATAATATATGTCTGCATACTGCACATATACCTGGTGCCCACAGAGGTCAAAAGAGGGCCCCAGGTCCCAGTCCTCACAGAAGGCAGAGAGGTGGCGGCAGGAGATGGAGAGAGCCTTCCTTGTGAGGGAAGAGTGGCCTGACTAAATGGCTGGAAACTGAAGAGAAAGGAGGGGCTGGGAAGCCCTGAATTTTTTGACCTGAGCCGCTGGACACCTGTCTTTGCTTTTGAGTGGGAAGCGACCATGGGCGGAACAGCTTTCTGTCCCTCACTCATAGGCAGTGCCAGCCCTTCCAGGTGTTTGCCCACCCAACTGGCAAGCTCAGAATGACATTTTAGCAGAAAAGGCAACGGGAAAGAAGAAAGAAAGCGTGATTCACTGGTTGTCCCCTTTCCGTCCCTTAAATGAGGTTGTGCCTCCTTCCCCTCCGAGCAGAACAATTTATGCCCAGGGAGTTTACAAAGAGACGGACCAATGAAAAGGCACGTGGGCTGTGGCCTGCGGGATCCTGTCTAAGGCCACTTAGGAGATTACCTTGAGAAAATTGTCCTGTGAATGATTTGTGGGCCTGGTGGGGTGACAGCCCTTGAGTGCTTTCCTGTGGGTTGGAGATATTTTAGGATCACCCCTCCATTAGTGGGCAGTCAATAAGCCTGTCTTTGTTCCTCCCTGCTTCTGGGCACCACCCTAGGACTCACTGGTGATCAAGACTTAACATCACAGTCTGATGTGATCGGTGAGTGAGCATGTAGCGGGAGGAGGAGGTTCAGGAAATGAAATGGTCATCTCGGTTACTGCCCACCTGTGGAAGCTTCTAGCCACTCTGGACATTTAAGTCCCTGTCACAGCCATGCCCAGCCCCTAACAGGGCTCAGCAGGCCCCTCCTAGGGTGCAGGCCTGTGCAGGCCTTGACTCCTAAAGGCAGGGATTGCTGATAAATTAGGTTTGGCTTCCAGCCCTCACCAAGCATGGCTCCCGGCAGCTCATCAGGGTCAGGCCCCAGAAGGTCTGTGTTTATCTTTGCACTTGGTTACAAAGAGCTTTGTTGTTGTTGTTTTAATATTTATTTATTATGCATACAATATTCTGTCTGTGTGCAGGCCTGAAGAGGGCACCAGACCTCATTACAGATGGTTGTGAGCCAGCATGTGATTGCTGGGAATTGAACTCAGGACCTTTGGAAGAGCAGGCAATGCTCTTAACCACTGAGCCATCTCTCCAGCCCAGCTTTCTTGTATTTTAAAAATACTCTTGAAAAAGATAGAGGAAGGCAGATCTCTGAATTTGAGGCCAACCAGGTCTACAAAGTAAGTTCCGGAATAGCCAAGCTACACAGAGAACCCCCCAGCCTTGCTGGAATGTGTGGAGGCCAGAGGTCAACCTGGGCATCTTCCTCAAACATCCTCTACCTTATTTTAAGGCAAGATCTCTCATGGAACCCAGAGATCACCTGTTTTGGCTAGATAAGCTAGCCCCCCACATCCTCTTATCTAGACCCCCAGCACGGGTTACAAGTGTGCAGGTGTGTCCAGCTTCTTATGTGGGCACCGGGTATCCGAACCCAGATCCTTAGGCTTGTCCAGTCGCCGCTTTGCCTCCACTCCGCCATCTGCTTTTCCCACCGGTTGCACAGGCCTGAAGGCTGTGGGCTCCGGCCTACCTTGAACTCCTGCTCTCAACCTTAGGCGGGTGACCCGCTCCTCTCTGAGCTGCCAGCCCAGCGGCATTGCAGCACAGAGCAAGCGTGAGGGCAGCATTGCCATTCCTTCACTTTATTTATTTATTTATTTATTTATTTATTTATTTATTTATTTATTTATTTATTCTGTCTCTTCGAAAAGGTGGGTGGGAAGGATGGCCTGAGGCAGCTTAACCAGCCCTCGGTGAGTGGGGGTCAAGCTTGCTGCCAGCTACCGCCATTTTAAACAAGGTTTAAGAAGCTTTGGGAAAGGATTGGGGTCTGCAAGAAGCTGGATGTCTCTTTCCTAATTCCTTCCTTCAAGAGAAAAAAAAAAAAAAACACGAAGGGGTTTATCTCCCTGGAAACCATTGCTGATGGCAGGACGCTGTCTTTGCAGTCGAGGGAGGTGGAGGCGGCTCCTGGCTTTGGGAGAGTTTTGCAGCCTGACTGACATGTTGAGGGTCGGCTCCAGAGGTCTGGGTTCAGGGCCCCTCTCCAGGCCTCAACTGGAGCTTTCTGGGGAAGCCATGTTGGAGGTGACTTGGCAACCCGTAGGAATGGGCTAGTGGCCAGCAGGGAGGGGAGGATCGCACGCCTGCTCGCCTCCTCCCTCCTCCCCCATCCCCTTCAGTGCTTCCTGGGCAGCCATCTTGATCCACTCTTCCCCTGAGATGGTTTCTATCCCACCAAGGAGCCTGGAGCCGGCCACTAGGTGGCACTCTCGGGTGTGGATGCTGGTGGTGGAGCAGCGGGGAGCCCGAGACTATATTTAACTCTCCTCAGCTCCTTGAAGCTTGCCCTGCAAACATGGAGGCCGCCAGGAAATGGCTTCAGGCCTGTGAGGCCCAGAGAGGCCTCTTGCCCAGGCAGACACACCCGGTCTGCTTGTCAAGTTCGCTTCCCAGTGCCCTGGGCTTTCTCTGCCTTACCCACCCCAACGGTTTCCTGGAGCTGGTTGTCTTGGATGGGTGAGGAAGAACTAGGAGTTAAGATTCCCCATGACTGTGGCCAGCCAGGTTAGAATCCCTTAAGGCAAGCGTAGAAGGAAACCCTGGTGTGAGGCTTCCAGACTGTGACTGTGGCTGTCCCCAGAGCACAAGATACCTACCCCTGTGGACAGTGGACCTGAGGGTCTGGGGGAGCCCAACCGGTAACAGCAACACAGGCTTAGATGTTAAGTGAGCACCTACTATTGTGTCCAGCAGCATGACTTTCCCAAATAGACATTTCAATGCCCTTGCATACCAGAGCATCAGAGCTACCTGGGAGGGGGTTACTATTAGAGCCAGTGTTTTGCTCTGGAAACATTTAGTGGGTCCAGGTGAGAGCCAGTTCCCCCAGAAGGCTCTGGCAGTCTAGCTAGCACATACACTGTGCAGGCCTGAGGCGTTAGGGGGTAAAAGTTTCTGTCCTTCCTTGTTCCCATTGGATCAGAGACCAAGTTAGGCCCGGTGCTCTGTGGAGAGAAGGGTAACAGAAAGGATCTGTGTGGGAGAAAACCAGACAGGCATTGCTCGGGTCTACAAGGGAGGCCGATGGGGGTAAAGAGCCACCTTGGAGTTAAAGTTTGATGTGGGGGAGAGAAGGAGAGAGACAGACAGACAGGCAGACAGACAGAAGGACCTCAGAGCAGAGCATCCTGGCATGGAGATGGGAAGCTGGGTGAGGCAGAGCAGGAGATGCTGCGACTGAGACATGAAGGAAGGGAAGAGCTCAGATCCACGACTGAAGAGAGAGAAGGGGGTCAAGGCAGAGAGCTAGGGGGTCCCCTCTAGCGGCTGAATGGGTAGTGCCAGCCCCCAGGCCAGGCAGAATTGAAGCGTGTCATGGACTCAGGACCAGGGGAGTTCCCAGCATGGCCACGGGGGCCTTCCACGACAGAATGCCACTGTCCAGGCGGGGAATGTAACTCGGGGTAGAGTGTGTGCCTAGCATGAAGGAAGGAAGCCCACGTGCTGTGTCACCTGGGTGTGGTCACACACACCTGTTGTCCCAGCACTCAGGAGATGAATGAAGACAGGTGGGTCAGAAGTTTGAGGTTAGTCTCTCACACAGAGTCTAGGGCAGACTGGGCTATACTGAAACCCTGTCTCAACGACAGCCAGGGTGGCGGCCACACCGATGCCCCTGTGAGATGACTAGATTTGCAGGGCCTTCTGATGGTGCTTGCTGGGATTTGGCCAGCTCCTCTGGGCACTTAGAGCACCCCCCCATAGCCTCAGGCCCACCTTGTGCCCAGAGCGGCCGCCTCCTTCAGGACATAAATGGAGAAAACTTCCTTGTTGGCCTCCACCCAGTGGCTACATTTGGCTCTCCTTCCTAGGGCCCCAGTTATCCTGAACAGCCAGCTGTCTCTGATGACCTCAGCATCTTCCACGCAGACTTCTGGGTGGGGCCAGGGAGGGGAGAGGGGGCGATGGTGTCGGGGCTGGATCTCCTGTCTGTCGGGCTCAGGGGGAGCCTCCATTCCTCCTGCACTCACAGGTGCGTATCACAAGGCAAGGGGAGTGGGCGGGAAAGGGCAAAGCTTGGGTCACTTTCTCTTTCAGACACCTCTGTGAGAAAGAGTATTCCAGGTAATGTGGACTCCATGTTGGGGAGACTAGGGGAAGCCGTGAGAACCATGGTTAACCAGAGGGCAGATGTCCCCAGCTCCAGCTGCGTGCTGTGGGGGCCGTTCTTGGAGGTTCTCGGAGGAAACTGTAGTCCTGCGTCCTGGAGTGAGGGGTCTGAATCTGAGACCTGGCCCCATGGTGTTTCTGGTCTGTTGTAACTGATCTATCACACAGCTCAGGCCTGACAGCCCCTTTGTTGACCTGAGGCTGTATACCTGGAGGACATACCTGGATAGAAACTGTCCACATTTGGTTGTTACCAGGGCTGGGGAAACTTCTAGCATTGTTCAAAGATGGGTGTTTGTGCGGCCCGAAGCAGGCAGGGAGTGAAGGGGTCCTGAGGTTTCTGGGTGCATGGTTCTTGAAGAAGAAGAAACTGGGCTGCCAAGTGCACTATTATGGGAGTGGAGGATGCGCATAACCCATAACTGTCCCTTGCTTGATCCCACCAAAAGTGACAAGAGAAAACACAAGGAAGTTACACATGTAGGTGGGACCATCAGAATAACACGAGATCACTTAAGTGGAACTTTAGAAGCTTCACTGAAGGGCTTAGAACGACAGATTTCAATTTCTGAAAGAGAGCTGCCAACCTGAGTACTATACCCAACAAAGATAGCCACAAGAACTGAAAAGGGAAAAAGCACAAACTCCATGTTATTAACCAAGGAAAAGCCACCACCAACCACCCTTTCAAGGAAAACAAAAATCTCAGGCAAATTGTGACCCCTGAGCCAACTCTACCCAGGATGGATACTTGCAGAAATCCTACAGTCTGAAGAGAAAAACACGCCCCACCCACGAGGCCACAGGAAAGACTAAGCCATGCCAGAGGAATAGTTCAGTAAATGAGTGTGAAGAAAACACCAAACACAACAAAATCAACAAAATGGCAGCAATCCATAGACAACCTTCGGTAACGGCTGAATTAATAGTCTCGTTCCCCCAGTAGAAAGACACAGATCTGTAGGTGGACCAAAGTCAGGAGCTGTCTGTGTCTCTAAGAAGCACACCTCACCACGGATGGTCCTTAGGGGGAAAGGATGGAGAACGGATGCAAGAAAATGGACTGGAACAAGCTGGAGCCACCCTTCTACTCCCTGACGAAACGGACATTCCAGTTCTGAACATAGAATAGTGCTGCTCTCTGTGCTTGGAGGAGCAGCTCTCTGTGAAGATTGGAGGGTGGTGGCTGATACACAGGCTGAACCCAAGGGTTGAGAATAAATGACCGTGTGCTCAGCCCTCAATACTGAATGTGACATCCATATCACCGACCCCCGCCACATGGCTCAGGGAACATCAAGCAAGAGGGGGCAGAAAGAATGGAAGAGCCGGAGGATGGGGGAGGGTCACTGTCTCACAGCCGCTGTGGTGACCAGCACAAGAACTTACTACCAGGCCAAAGATGGTCTTGGGCCATAGAAATGATTCTAGCAACGCTGCTTGTTTAGTGGGCAGAGAGATGGGTGTCTAGGCCAAGTTGGTAGGCTGGGCTTGTGTCTTAGGGTCATCCCAAGTCCAACTTGAGGTTGGGTCAGTTCCCATTGTGTGCAAAGTGTGTGTGTGCAGGTGTGTCACCCCTCGGTCCTCTGGCCCTCTCCTACCACTGGCTGGAAGCTGCCCTCATTGCCTTCTGCATGACCCTTTACTTCATCAAAACCAGCAACATGGACGATAAGAGGGGGCGGGCACTCAGCAAGATGTGGGTGACAGCCTTCTCCATGTGTTGCAACTCACTGGTCCCTGCTGTCCTCCGGGGAAGGGGCTTACACAAGGCCATGGGCCCCAGGGAGCTGGGGTTGTTGAGAGACCACAAATACATAACAAATTACTCCCTGACCTATGTCCGTCCACACTGGACTAACCATGTCCACCTCACAGCATTTGAAGGAAAGATGGCCATTGTGAGGCCATCACTGTCCCTCCCTGAGGCAAAAGAAGGCTGGACCTTAGGGATCGGCTTCTGACATCATGCCAATGGCTACCCTGGAGCCCTAGTGGAAATGCAGGTTCCAGGCTGGGGAGATGGCTCAGTTTCTAAAGTGCTGGCCATAAAGGCCGAGTTCAGTCCCCAGAACTCATGTAACACTTTGTAAGGCTATGTGTGGTTATAACCTCAGCCCTAGGGAGCCAGAGACAAAGGATCCTGGGGCCCCCAGGCCAGGAGGCAGAGGCAGGCAGAGCTCTGAGTTCGAGGCCAGTCTGGTCTACATAGCAAGTCCCAGGACAGCCAGGGCAATATAGAGAGTCCCTCTCTCCTAAACAAAAACAAAACAAAACAACCCAAAGTGATCCCAGTGTGGTGGCACATGCCTTTAATCCCAGCACTCAGGAAACAGAGGCAGGAGGATTCCCATGAGCTTCAAGCTAGCCAGGGCATAGTGAGAACCTGCCTCAAAAAATCAACACAAATAAGGTAGTTGGCACCTGAGGAGTGACGCTCAAGGTTGCCCTCGGCCTCCACACTCCCGTGCACACATGTTTACAAACATCTGCACACACAGACATACACACAGTGCGTGTGTTGCCAGACTAATGGAACCATGCTGAGGGGAGGAGTCCGAGAGCCACATCTATAATCCCTACCCTGTGTGGGCTACAGGTGAGCCTCTGCACCCAACTGTTCATTGTACACGTGTGTATGATCTCACCTTGTAGCCAGGGTTTTGGCCAGTGTGTGATCTTCCTGCCTCTGTCTCCTGCTGGCTGAGATTACAGGTGTGAGTCACAATATCTGACACAGGAATTGGTCTTTGTTTCTTCCTTTCTTCTTTCTTTCTTTCTTTCTTTCTTTCTTTCTTTCTTTCTTTCTTTCTTTCTTTCTTTCTTTCTTTCTTTCTTTCTTTCTTTCTTTCTTTCTGAGACATGGTCTCATTGTCTAGCCCTGGATGTCTTAGAACGCACTAAGTAGACTAGACTGGCCTTGAACGCACAGAGATCAACTTTCCTCTGCTTCCCGAGTGTTGAGACTGTGCATGCTCCCAGCTTGGCTCCTCACTTTTAAAAAATAGAGTTAAAAATAAATAAATAAAACGAAAAATAGACTTGGTGGGGCTGGAGAGATGGCTCAGCTGTTAAGCACACTGACTGTTCTTCCAGAGGACCTAGGTTCAATTCCCAGCACTCACATGGCAGCTCACAACTGTATGTAACTCCAAGATTTGACACCCTCACACAGACATACATGCAGGTAAAACATAATGCACACAAAATAAAAATAAATAAATTATTTTAAAAAAAAAAAAACAACAACCAATCGAGCTAGATGTGGTGAATCTCTGTGAATCTGAGACCAGCCACAACTACACAGTGAGACCTTGTCTCAACAACAACAACAAATACATGCATACATATATCTATAATTTTTGCAATATAGATGTTTATATCTTCAACTGGGCATGGTAGCTCCTGTAGAGAGGGTTCCAGGACAGCCAGGACTATACAGAGAAACCCTGTCTCAAAAAAACAAAACTAAGCCGGGCGGTGGTGGCGCACGCCTTTAATCCCAACACTCGGGAGGCAGAGGCAGGCGGATCTCTGTGAGTTCGAGACCAGCCTGGTCTACAGAGCTAGTTCCAGGACAGGCTCCAAAACCACAGAGAAACCCTGTCTCGAAAAACCGAAAAAAAAAAAAAAAAAAAAACTAAGAAAGAAAGAAAAAGAAAAAAAACCTTTGTATTAAAATGTGAATTTGAACCTGGCAGTGGCAGTAGACACCTTTATGCCCAGCACTCAGGAGGCAGAGGCAGGCAGATCTCTGCTAGTTCAAGACCAACCTGGTCTACAGAAAGAGTTCCAGGACTGCCAGGACTACACAGAGAAGCCCTATCTTGAGTAAAAGAAAAGTGAATTTACCTGGTCTACAAGAGCTAGTTCCAGGACAGGCTCCAAAGCCACAGAGAAACCCTGTCTCGAAAAACCAAAAAAAAAAAAAAAAGAAAAAAAAAAAGAAAAGTGAATTTGAATTTGGGTGGTTCAAAAGAAAATGGCCCCCAAAAGGAATGGCACTATCAGAAGGTGTGACCCCATTGAAGGAAGTGTGTCACTGTGGGGGCAGGCTTTGAGGTCTCTTTTGCTCAAGCTTCCTTCAGTGTGACAGTCAGTCAACCTCCTGCTGCCTGCAAGACTTTCAGCTACAGCACCACAAATGCCTGCATGCCGCCATGTTCCTTGCCATGTTGATAACGGACTGAACCTCTGAAACTGCAAGTGAGCCATTCCAATTAAATGTTTCCATTTATAAGAGTTGCTGTGCTCATGGTATCTCTTCACAGTAATAAAAAACCCCAGCTATGATGAAGGAAGCTTCCTTTGAAAACCAAGAAATATGGATAACCCTGGCTGTTTTTCTTCAATACTTGAAGTACTTTGTTTTTTTTTTTTTTTTTTTTTTTTTTTTGGTTTTTCGAGACAGGGTTTCTCTGTGGCTTTGGAGCCTGTCCTGGAACTAGCTCTTGTAGACCAGGCTGGTCTCGAACTCACAGAGATCCGCCTACCTCTGCCTCCCAAGTGCTGGGATTAAAGGCTTGCGCCACCACCGCCCGGCCTTCAAGTACTTTGTGTGGGAAGTCCTTGGATACATGTGATTTGGTTGGCATTATTAATGAATATTAGCTATAATTATCAGCTTATTAATATTAATTCTGATCCATTAGAAACTGGCTTAGGAAGAGATTTGGGGGAGTCTGTGTCTGGGGCTTCTGTTACCAGGTGTTTGGAGCAAGGACTGATTCTTGGTTCAGTAGGTGATCACTGGGTGGGTTGGGGCCTGCAGGGGAGGAGGCATCTGACTTGTTCCTGAGTCTGCCCTTGCGCAGGGCGCTTGGAGCCCTGGCCATTGAAGGGGTGCGGTGACCAACCGGAAGAGCACTCAGACGCCGCTTTTTGGATCTGGAGTCACAGTTTGCTCGTGTTTGAGGAAAACATCCCACTGCTTAAGCCTACAGTGACAGAAATGTGTGGTGAGTGTGTCCAGGTGGGGCAGCTGGAGCTGCATGCAGAGGACACAGGCTGTTGTGGACCCCTTGTCTGCCTGTGGCCTGCTTCCCAACAGACTTAGGTGGCCTTGTGAAGTCGAAGCCCAAAGGGGATGGTGTGTGCGTGTGAGCATGCATGTGCGTGTGTGTGTATTCTCTCCTTCCACCTTTCATGGGTTCCGAAATCAAACTCAGATGGCCAAGTGCTTTTTTTCTGTTTTGTTTTGTTTTTCTCGAGACAGGGTTTCTCTGTGTAGCTTTGGCGTCTGTCCTGGAACTTGCTCTGTAGACCAGGCTGGCCTTGAACTCACAGTGCTGTCTCCACCTCCCAAGTGCTAGGATTAAAGACATGCGCCACCACTACCCAGCCTGGCCAAGTGCTTTTAATTAATGAAAAATATGGGGTTTTTAAAATTATTTCTTAAATCTTTAAGTTCTTGTTTCTATTATCCAGTGTATTTGTTTGTTTGGTTCTGGGGATAAAGTCAGGGCCTTGGGCATGTCGGGAAAGTAACAGTTCCAGCCCTTGGCCTCTTTCTGGTTTCTGGTTTTTGCTTTTTGTTTTTAAGACAGGATTTCATGTACCCTAAGATGACCTTGAATTCACTATGTAGCCGTGGATAACTAAACTCTTGATTCTCTTGATTCACCTTTTGGGTACTGGAGTTAGGGTTACAAGTGTGTGCCTCTGCTTGGCATGACTCCCCCTCCCCCCCTTTTAACCAGAGTATCTTTCACTGTATAGCCCAGACTGATCAAGAATTTATTTCAGCTGGGTGATGGTGGCGCACATCTTAAATCCAAACACTTAGAAGGCAGAGGCAGGTGGATCTCTATAAGTTCAAGGCCAGCCTGGTCTACAGAGCGAGTTCTAGGACATCCAGGGCTATACTGAAAAACCCCTTCTCAGAAAAAAAAAAAAAAGAAAGAAAGAAAGAAAGAAAAGAAAGAAAGAAAGAAAGAAAGAAAGAAAGAAAGAAAAAAAGATTTTTTTCCAGAGATTTTTAAGTCAAACTTCTATGCTGGTGTCCTTCTGTAATACAAAGCAGATTGTTGCAAGCTCAAGGCCAGCCTGGGTTAGTGGTGGTGGTGGCAAATGACAGGTAGGTCAACCTACAGTGTGTTTTAAAGGAGAGAAAGAGCTCCCTTGGATGAATTTGAAACATCTTTTGTAAATTTGGGGGGATGGAGAGGTGTTTTAGTGGGTAAGAATGCTTGTTATACAAACACAAGGACCTGAATTCAAATCCCTAGAACCCATGTCAAATGCCATGCATGGCCACCAGTGAGGGGCTCTGTCTCAAGGGCTAAGGACAGAGAAAGACACTGGCGTCCTCCTCTGACCTCCGTATAGGGACATACACATCTGTATACACACATCCTCCAGGCATACAACACACATGCATGTGCACACACTTGAACACACCCCGTATGCTCATTAGTTTTTGTCAGCTGAACATAACGAGAGTCACCTGGGAAGAGGCAGCCCCAGCTGAGGAATTACCTCCCTCAGATTGGCCTGTGGGCACATTTAATTGGCCCGTGGGCGTGTCATTAATGATCAATGGGGAGGGCTCATCCCACTGTGGTCAATGCCACTCCTGGGCAGGTGGTCCTAGGTTATATAAGAAAGTGGGCCGAGCAAGCCAGTAAGCAATGCTCCTCATGGCCTCTACTTCAGTTCCCACCTCCAGGGTCCTGTCTTGGCTTCCCTTGGTGATAGACTGTGCTGTGCTGTGGCAGACAGACACCTTCCCATTATGCTTTTGGTCAGTGTTTTATCATAGCAACAGAGACGTTAACTAGCACAGCTCCACACAGACACACATGTGGCAATTAAATAATTTAATTAACAGTTAAATAGATTTTAAAAAGAAAAAAACAGAAGCACAGGCAACTTGAACTCTCATCTCTCTCTCTCTCTCTCTCTCTCTCTCTCTCTCTCTGTGTGTGTGTGTGTGTGTGTGCAGCTGTATGCACCAGCAAGGTCAGAGACTATTTAGTATCTTTCTCATCATTCTCCACCTTATTTTTTGAGGCAGGGTCTCTCACTGAGCCCAGAACTCACCATATTGGCTGGACCAGGCTATCTTTCAAGCTTCTGGGACTGGCCTGTCTCTATCCTCCAATGGTGGGGTTGCATACCTGGCTTTCCATGGGGGCTGGGAACTTGAACCCAGGTTCTTTCCTTTCCAGTGCAGGGCTCTTACCCGCTGAGCCATCTCCACAGCCTGAGCCACGTTTTAAAGCACTTGAATACTGTTTATCATCAGTGACTGTATATCGACTGCTCTTTCGATTTGTATCGCAAATTGAACAGTCTAGTGTGTTTTCCGTACGTCACACTTCCATGGTGGCAGAGGACTATTCTCCTGCGCCGTGGCTGCATCCTGCAGCATTCACAGGACAGAGAATGGAGAGGATAAAGATGGCTGCCCAGCCTTCAGTCTCCCTCAGTCCCCTCCATACCACTGATTTGGCTGTTCCTCATATCCGAGCCTGGACACAGCACACGTGTGTCATCAGACAGTCCTCTGCGGACCCTGTCCCCAGAGAAGCAGCAGAGGGCTTTCAGCATCAGCCCCTAGGAGCCAGGACTTCCGTTCACACCCACCGACCATCACTGGCTAGAGGGACTTGGGCTCCGAGTGCAGAGGGAGTGAGCGTGTGCGTAGACTGATTTAGAGAATTAGCATTCCCATCAGCAGAGAACTGAGCGAGAAGATAATTAAAACTTTGCCCCGGAATAGCTGATTCATTTGAATTTTGTGGCTCACATATAAAGGAGAAAGGCAAGGGGGAAGAACCGGCTCACCATGCTGGGGAGTGACCCAGCAGCCCTGCCCTGTGCTTTTCCACCACGGACATGGTCTGAGGACCTACTGTGTGCCGTTGAGACACCGTGACAATGAGAGAAGCAGTCTGCCATGGTTCTGCCCAGAGAACCACTCAGCAAAACTTGGCCATGTTGATTTTCTGTTGCTATGGTAACAGGCTGCCAACACCTGGCTGGCTTCAAGCAGCATATAGGCTTTGGACTGGAGATGTGGCCCAGTAGAGAGAATGTCAGCCCAGCATGCATAAAACCCTGGGTATGACCACTAGTAGCGCACAAACCCAGAATAATGGTGCACACCTATTATTATTATATGACCCAAGAACTCAGGAGGTGGAGGCAGGAGGCAGAAGTCAGTCTCAGCTATACAGGAGGTGTGAGACTGGGGAGATGGCTTAGAACTCACAAGCAGGTCTGAACTTGGGTCCTCAGATCCCACATAATAAGTTAAAAACATGCATTGCATCTGTAAACCCAGGACCTGGAAGGTGACAGGTCCGGCCCTGGTCATCTCTGGGAGCTCCCAAGGAGTGCAGCCTACTTGGCAAAGTTCTGGGCCACGAGAACGTTCCTCCCCTCTCTTCATGACAGGGTATTGCTATGTACCCAGGCTGGCTTTGAACTCATCAACTTCCTTCCTCAGCCTCCTGAATGCCGGAATCACAGCTTATACTGCCACTCCCAGTCTTAAATGACTGAATTCTTTTTTTTTCTTCTTCTTTTTTTTTTTAACAGGATTTCTCTTTGGAGCCTGGCCTGGAACTCACTCTTGTAGGCCAGGCTGACCACAAATTCACAGAGATCCCTTTGCCTCTGCCTCTCCAGTACTGGGACTAAAGGCACAGCCACCACTGCCCAGCTAGATGACTGAATTCTTAGCACCCTGTTCAAAGTTGATTCTAGTACCCTTCTAGAATATTTTCTGTGCCTGTGAGTCATCCCTCCTGTCCCCTGGACACTGTATCTGTGTCCTGATTTTGGCTGGTTGATGCGGTGCTGGGTATCGAACTCAGGGCTTTGTACACTAGGCAAGCCCTCTACCAACTGAGCCAGATACCAGCTCAGGGACAAACATACATTTGTCCACCTGCTGAGAAGGCAGGTTCAGTTATTCTCTGTGCTCTCACCAGTTGTGATTTCTGTAACGGTCTTCATCTTCTGCAAAAAGAAGCAAAACTTCACAATTCCATCAAAGAGACAAGTGTGCCCCTCCCCCAGCCACCAGGAAGGCTTTGGCGAGCCCCTCCCTACAGGCCTGTGCTGTGGGCCGAGGGAGTGTTGCTGGTCCCTGAGCCCATCCTATGGCTCAGATGGCCCAGGGGAGGCACACGGCCCTAGCTGGCAGGCTTGGGGTCCTCTCCTGTCAACACTTTCCTCATGGCCTGGGCTCCTTCAGATGCCTCCAGCCAGCATTAGACTGTAAAATTGGAAAGGGCTGCTGGAAGGCAGGCTCCGGTCTGTGCGTCCCTGCCAGATGTGTGGGCCAAGAGGCCGCAGCTCCAAGGTAGAGGCCTGTCAGAAGGTGCCGTCTGTGCGTTGGCACACATACTCATACACACACACACACACACACACACTCATACATACTTCCACCTGCAAACATACTCTACACACAAATGGTAACACATACAAACACACACACACCACACTATACACACTCACACAGTAGGACCTGAGCCAGCCTTTCAGCCCTGCAGATCAAAGCAGGCCAAAGCGGGTTCCACCATGCTGAGTTCATCTGGGTCTGTGCCGACCATCTTAGCACCACCCCCCACAGGCCCAGGCGCTGGTTGTCCTGTGAGCCTCACCGAGCAGTTCCTCCATGTCCAGAACCCACTGACTGAAAACAGTTGGGCAGGAGTGTCAAGACGGTGAGGATGAAGAAAGCATGTCCACACGGGGGATCAGGGAGGACTGCCGAGGAAGAAAAGACTCATCTGAGGTCTGAAGGACAAACAAGACCACTCCGGTCTTGCAGAGAGGACAGCGGGGCAGGGAAGCAGGGGCAGAGGTCTGGTGGAGGGAAAAGGAGGCTGGGCATGCCTGAGAATGCAGGTTGAAGGTCACGGACTGAGCAGGAAAAGCAAGCTGAGGGCAGTGGCATGGTAGGCACAGGAGGGTCTGCCCCATGTCCAGAGGGGAGGCCCCAAACCTTCACTGAGCCTGTCCCTGCTGTGTGGGTCTTTATACTTCCCACCTGGAACAAGGGGAGGCCGTGGGAGGCAATGCTATCATAGCCTGTGCTTTTAGCTGTGCACACATGCACACACACTCGTACACATGCACACACACTCGCACACATGCACACACTCGTACACATGCACACACACTCGCACACATGCCAAGTGTAGAGGAAGATGTGCAAAGGCAAGAAGCTACTTAAGTTGCTGACTGTTCCTGAGCCTGCACAGTTTTTTTACTTTTAAGATGTTTTTATTTTATTTATTTTATTTTATTTTATTTTATTTATGTGTATGAGTGTTTTGTCGCTTTGTGCCTGGTGCCCAGGGAAACCAGAAGAGGGTATTAGATCCTCCAGGATTGGAGTTACAGATGGTTGTGAAACACAATATGGGTGTGGGAATTGAACCTATGTCCTCTGCAAAGAGAGCCAATGCTCTTAACCGTTGAGCCATCTCTCTAGCCCCCTGCACTGTTTTGTTTCCTTTTAAACTGAAAATTTGTGGCTGTCGAGGATGTGAACTAAAGACCTCCCAGCATGTATTTAACTGCTGCCCCAGCTTTGGAGAGGTGGAGACGGGGGCATCCCTGGGACTTGCTGGTCAACCAGTCCACCTGAGTGAGCCAAGGTCCAGGGCGAGACCCTGACCCAGAAAATGAACTGGAGAGCAGTGGGTCTAATGCCGACCTCCTGGTCCCACGTGTGCCTCAGTCGCCCTCCGTAGAATGGAGTCTGACAACACGCTCACTGTGGGAACAGTTGGGTCCACAGCCTATGTTGTCACGGCATGGTGTCTGAGAACCCTGGGGTCTGGGTCTGGGTCTGGGTGGAGGGAGCCCACTAGGAGTGGTTAGAAGTGTGCTGGGGGCTGACCAATGAGACATGGCCTCCTCTAGCTCCTTCAGCTCTTGATCAAGTGACTGGGCACCTTGCTCCCTCCCTAGAAGCCCACGCACTGCACCGCAGGCAAAGCAGGACCATAGCGCCTTCCCACAGGCCCTGTGGAGGGGGTTGGGCTCCTTCAGTAACCCAAAGTAGTGAGTATTGCCTCAGCAGCGAAGCCCCTCCCCCCACACCTCCAGACCCAGCAGAGGAGAAGCCTGTGGAAACACGTGGGAAGGGGGTCAAAGGGCACTTTGGCTCTGCCCTGCAGACAAGACTGTCTGGGAGCCTTGCCCTGTCCTCTCTTCTGCACACGTCACCCACCCCCGTCTGTTCGCTTCTTCAGTGGTGGGACACATGTGCCACAGCACACACGTGGAAGTCAGGGGACAGCCGTGGGAGCTGGTTCTCTTCCACGTGAGGATCAGGTTGCCTGGTGGTACCCAGTGAGCCATCCTCCTGGCCCTCCATGTGTTGAGGGCCTATTGTTTGCCAGATGTTGTTGCCATGGCAAGCAGAAACAGCGTTGCCCTCTTGCTGTCCATGTGGCCTAAGGACAAGGGTCACACATCCAGGTTTTGATGAGTAGAATTCACCTTCCTGAGCACAGTTCAGCCTGCGGCGGATGGGGAGCCAGGGAGCTGGAAGGTATCCAAGCTTTCAAGCCTTCCTTCCTCATCTCCGTTGCCCTGGGGTCTCCCCAGGGAGACAAGAAAGCACCATCCTGTCCCTTCACTGGGGAGAAGCTGAACCAGGAAGAGGTGTGGCTGACACCTGGGGAACCTACTCCTGTGCCTGCAAGTGCTTTGGTTCTAATAACCGGGTGCTACTGACATAGAGTGGGGACCCATGGATTCCCATGATACCTCTGGTGCGCAGGTCACCAAGGTGGAGCTATATCCAGCGTATGTCAGTAGAGCTGATGATGTCACTGCTCCTCACACTGTGGTCAGGTTCCTGCCAGGCTTATCGCACCCCCTTCGGATGCTGCTGTGTTTGGTACCCATGCTGCTGTGTTTGGTACCCACCCTTCGGTGTCCCTAGGAGGGCGCTTCCCCCGCCCCCACTATTTTATACCGGAGGAGACCATGGTTGCCAAGGGCATGTAAGTGACAGGCAGAAGAGAACCTTGGCTTCACCTTCATCTGCCTCACTGGCCAGTCTGGCCTTGTGCTCCTTGGATTCCACCTGCTCTGTTGTTCCCCCCACCCACCTGCCCCACAACCATGTTGTGTTGTCTGCTATGTAAGAAGCTCATTTACCATCCCCAGTGTCCAGTTACTGCGGCAGTGTCCACGCGCCCGGTAAAGGGTCTGGCAGTGCCCACGCGCCCCGTAAAGGGTCTGGCAGTGTCCATGCGCCCGGTAAAGGGTCTACCTTCGAAGCCACGAGTTGCTACCAGGTGTTGCTCTCTGCATTAAAAATTTCAGTCTCTTATTTATTGCATTTAGCGTAGGTGTGTGTGTATGTGTGTCTGTGTGTGTCTGCACACGTGTGCATCACATCATGCATGGAGGTCAGAAGGTAATATTATAACAGAGTCAGTTGTCTCCTTCTGCCTTTAGATGGGTCCCAGAGATTGAACTTGGGTTTCCAGGCTTGTACAGCCTTTACCAGTTGGGCCGGGTCACCACCACCACCCCTTTTGGAGACAGTGTTTCATGCAGCCTATGCCTCTACTGGCTTCCAATCTGCTGGCCTCAAACTCCTAATTCTCCTGCCTCTGCCTACCGAGTGCTGCAGAATCTGGCCTCTGTCAATGCATTTGTTTTGGCCAGGTGGTACCGCTAATCTGGGAGACCCAGACTTGCATTTGGCACCCCCCTATCTGCCCCCACCCAATCTTGCAAGCTTGCTCATTTCTGGAGGCCGATGATAGCTACACTGTGCCATCCCTAACTCAAGGCCAGGAGCTGCTGCTGAAATCCTCTGGGATGGCCCTTCTGCCAGCCAGTGACAGGGAAGGCATGAAAGGCTTGTCCTTCTTGTCCCTGAATTGTTTGTGTTCTTGGGTGACCACAGGTAACTCTAGAGTAGTGGTTCTCAACCTTCCTAATGCGGTGACCCTTTAATACAGTTCCTCATGTTGTGGTGACCCCCAATCATAAAATTATTTTCGTTGCTACTTCATGACTGTAATTTTGCTACTGTTATGACTTGTAATGTAAATATTTGTGTTTTCTGATGGTCTTAGGCAACCCCTGTGAAAGGGTTGTTCAACCCCTGCAGGGGTCATGACCCACAGGTTGAGAAACTCTGCTCTGGACAAACATCAGAAAGGGAAGGACAAAGGACTTGGGAGTTACTCTTAACCTGCAAATGTCTTGACAGTGGTGGCCAGGGTCCTCTCGTCACCTGTGATGTCCCCCATGCCACCACACCCACAGCTGCACCGGATTCCCAGACACAGAGGAATCTGAGGGTGGAGATGAAGGTTAGAGCTGGGCGGGGCCAGTGCCCCCAGACCCTTCTCCTGTCACTGGCTCTTAGGATCCTCATGCTGGGACTTGTACCTCTCACTCCCCATCCCCCACTGCCTTACCCCAGCATTCCTGAAGAGGGCCTGCGTGTAGGGACCTGTCTCAGGAAGCCTCCTGCCAGGGAGGTGAGTCACAGGGGCCCTGATGCGGTCGTGGTCCCCAAGGCTTTGTCTAAGGAAGGCGAAGGCGGCCGCAGGTGTGTGTGTGTTGTGTGTGTGTGTGTGTGTGTGTGTGTAGACCCCTGCTCCAGGCTGTCACTGCTTCTAGGGTACTGCCTGCAGCCCCTCACTACCCCCACAATACAGTCCTGTCCTTGTTTCTCTTTTACGAATAAAGAAACGGTGAAGAGTTGAGCGATTCTCCAGGGAGCCGGTGGGAGACCCTGGGTCTGAACCTGGGTCACCGGCTGTGGTTGCTGCTCTGTTTGCTGCCTGATGTTCTGAGCCCCAGGCCTGCCTTGGGGACTCCAAGATGGCTCTGTCTTTCCTGGATTCCCCTGTAGCCAAGCTGCCATGCAGGCTCAAGTCCGTGCTTGCCTGCCTTGGGTGGACACTGCTTCTAGTGTCAAACCAATGCCTTCGGGGGTCTAGAATGAGGCCTCAGAGGCAGGACCCACTGCGGCCTCCTCCTGCTCCAGGAGTAAGGCTGGGGGTTTAGAGAACTGCTATTTTAAAATACTTTTTTTTTTTAAACTAAAAAAAATGTAGGTGGGGTGGCTGGAGAGACAGCTTCTTGTAATAATTAAAACAAAAGCAAACAAAGAAGTCACCCTAACCCTAACCGGTTAAGAGCGCTTGCTGTGCTTGCAGAGAACCTGGTGTCTAAAGGTCTCCTGGGGCAGGAGGAGGAGGAGGCCCCAGTGGGTCCTGCCTCCTAGGCCTTGGTTTGCCACTTCTCTCAAGGGACGTGCTGTGTGTATCCCACTTGAAATGGAGGCACACGGGACTAGAGAGATGGCTCAGCAGTTAAGAGCACTGGCTGCTCTTCCAGAGGTCCTGGGTTCAATTCCCAGCACTCACATGGCTGCTCACAACTGTCTATAACTCCAGTTGCAGGGGATCTAACGCCCTCACACACACATGCAAGTAAAAACACTAATGCAGTAAAATAAAAATAAATTTATTTAAAAAAAGAAGAAATGGAGGCACAGAGAGGTTAAGTAACTAGCCTAAGGTCACACAATTGGGTGCTAGGAACCCTGTTCTTAGCCTACAACACCTTGAGAACTTGTATCTACTGGGAGGACACCAGGAATAGCCAGATGCTAAGACTCAGTAACAGCTGTGTCTAAAGGGGTCAAGTCTGGTCTTAGGGCATCAGGGATTGCCTCTAGGAAGGGCTCTAGGAAGGGCTGGGGACACAGAATGGGATGATAAATGCGTGTTTATTTCTCGGGGTCTATTCTTTCAATAGTTGGAGAGCCAGACAGAGAGAGGGCCGTGAGTGTCTCATTAGAATGTACTGGTCGTTGCTAGACAGGCAGGAGTGGAATCCTCTTCAGAGCGGGTGACACCACGCACAGACTTTCACCCTGGAGCTCAGCAGGGTACCTGGATGCCCAGGTAGACTTCTGCTCCTAAGAATGCCCTAAACTGGGAACATTTCATGCTGAGCTCTGAACTTCCCGGAACCCTCACTTCAGGGATTTGGGCCTCTTGTCCAATCAAAGGAGAGGACTAGGCCAGAGCTCAGCCTCAGACGAGGAGTCTCCCACCCACAGAAGGTTCTGGTCTGCGACGAGAGAGAGCGAGAGCTTGAGAATCAGCCCTGTAGCCGCGCAGCCTCAGCTGTGCAGGAGACGCCACGGCAGGTGCCAGTCGGCCATAGCCGCAGCCTGCCTGGCTCTGCCCTTAGCCGGTGCGCTGGAGGCGCTGGAGCTCACGGATTTGTTGTAAACCTCTGTTTGTTTCTGCCAAGCCAAAATATCTTGTTCACGAGGTGACACTTTGATTAATTGTCTCCAGGAGAGGCGCTTTCCAGGGAAGGAGACCTCCGGGACCAAGGGCAGAGCCAGCTGGGCCAGTGCCCACCTCCCACACAGCAGTCTGGCCATAGTGGCCTAGCCTGGACTTTCACCCTTGGTCCAAAGGTGCCAGAGGAGACCAGGAGGCCAGAAGATCCCAATCTGCCTAGTAGATCGGAGGTGCTGATGGGGGAGAGGAGGCGTTGGCCACAATAGCTCAGGGATGAAACCGCGAAAGAGATGGGGCCAGATTTTCCCCTTTAGGGGAAAATTCAGACATCAGGACTTTTTTAACAAGGTCTCACTTTGTAGTCCCGCTGGCCAGGAACTTGCTACGCAAATCAGGCTGGCTTCAAATTTAGGAGTTTTTTTGTTGTTGTTGTTCTGTTTTGTTTTATTTTGTTTGTTTTTTCAAGACACGGTTTCTCTGTGTAACAGCCCTAGCTATCCTGGAACTCACTCTGTAGACCAGGCTGGCTTCAAACTCACAAAGATCCATCTGCCTCTGCCTCCCGAGTGCTGGGATTAAAGGCCTGCGCCACCACTGCTTGGCAGGAGTTTTATATTATATAAAGATTGGGGTTTGCCTAGCATGTTCAACCCCCAGCCTATGTTAGATTGGGCATGGTGGTACACTCTTGCAATCCTGGCATTTGGGACGTGGAGGCAGGAGGATCAGAAGTTCTTGGTTATCCTCAGATTAGCGAGAGACGATTTTGAACTCCTTACCTTCCTGCCTCTCACCCCACCCCTGCAGAGGCCACTGAGACCAGGAGCATGGAGGAAGGGACATCTGTCTATGGGGCCACACTAGCTCCCACTCACACCTCCCAGCTCTTAGCCTTGGTCCCTGCTTTTGACTTCCTGTAATAAGTCCAGAAACAGGTGTATCCAGTTTATAAGGAATGGACTCAGGGTTCAATGAGTTCCACAGTGTCCCTCTCCCTGCCTACGTTCTGCCCTGAGGTGGACCACCGCCTTCATCCTGTCCATGGTGACAAGTGGCAGGTAGGATTTGGTCCCAGCTGTGAAGTCCCCGTGAAACCTTGGGTGGCATCTCTCCTAAGCCATCATCTGCCCAGTTACATTTCTAGTACCCACCAAGGTGTGCTCTCCCGAAAGGGTTGTGCACTCAGTAGGGACCTGATAAATGTCAGAGATTTCTGACAGTGTCTAAGGCCCTTGCCGGCCTTCCAGCTCTGGCTATTTCTCAGGCTGAAAAGAGCTGGCAGAGAAGCAATGGCCGCCGCGGGCAATGCTGCCTCGCCCTGACCGGCCTGTAGGAGTCGTCCTTGAGCGCTCAGCCGAGAGTCCCTCCCCTCCCCTCCCCCAGCCATCGGGTGAGAGGCTTTGCAGGGGCCCTCCTCCCCCAGCGGGGGCCCCTGGAGGGCCAGAGGGTGGAGCCTGCCCGGGCTGGAGCAGGGAGGCCTCTTGCTCAAACACAAATCTGCCAGAAGAGGTTCCAGGCGCCCGCTGTCAGCCCTGAACCGGCTTCCTTCTCCTCCTGCCCTCAGCAGTCCTTGTGGTAAAAATGCAGCATGACAGATGGCTAAACAGTGAAGCAAAGATGGAGGGCCAGAGTCCCACACCTCCCCGGCACCCAGCCTCCTACACAGCCATGCTGGAGTGGTGACTTCAGAGGGGAAGTTTGGGAGCAGGCTGACTTAGAGCCAAAGGCATTTTAAAAAGTAGTATTTGAGGGGTTTCACTATATTTATTGATATGTGTGTGTTTGTGTGTGAGTGACACATGCCACAGCACACCTGTAGTGGGCAGAGTACAATTTTTTTTTTTTTTGAGACAGAACCTCATTGTGTAACCCCGACTGGCTTGAAACCCTTGCTTTTGTAGACCAGGATGGGTCTTGAACTCACAGAGATTCACTGTCTCTCCTTGTCCAAAGTGAGCACCACCATGTCGGGCTTGGAGGATAATTTGTGGGAGTTGGATCTTTCTACCACGCGGGGCCTTGGGAGGGTGGAACTCTGTTGGCTTGGCAACAAAATCCTGTTACCTGCTAAGCCTCCTCACTGGTCCAGAAATATTTCTGCATTGTGTTCTTGTTAAAACTTTGAGCAGCACGAGTTGGATGCCCTTGATGACAATGAAGGGTTTTTATTTTGGGGGGCTGTTTGTATAAACATACTGAGAAGTACCCCACTTTCTTATTTGGTGGGACACACTCAGCAACACCCTCTGCCAAAACTCTGCAGTCCTCTGATGCCTGGGGCTTTTGTGGTAGCTTGCATGATTAAAGCACCCCACCCCTACTGGGATGCCAGGAGCATCTGACCCACGGGCAGCAACCAGAAAGGTGTCCAGACACAGCCAGACTCCCCTGGGAGGCCTGACACCCACCTTGGTAATCAGTCCAGGTGGTTGATGGCTGCGGATAGTGGCCCAGGGCTAAGGGGACCCACCACTGCCCCGCTCCAGCTTCCTGTAGTAGTTAATCGGCCAGCCCTGCCTCAAAAGCATGAGTGTCCAAATTTGATCCCCAGACTCTGTGTTAAAAAAGAAGGGTGCGCAGCCAGGCATGGTGGCATGTGTCTGTGACCCCAGCACCTTGCAAGTATCATCTTCAGCTACATAGCAAGTTCAAGATCAGTCTTGGACATATGAGACTCCAGTCTAAAAATAAAACCAGTCTATAGGCAGAGTTTCCCTGTTCTGACCGGCTACTCCCAAATAACTGACTCGGAGACTAAATTATAAATGCTCGGCTGATAGCTCAGGCTTGTTACTACCTCTTATTCTTTAATAATTTATTTTTGCTTTATGTGTACTGGTGCTTTGCCTGCATGTATGTCTGTGTGAAGGAGTTACAGTTGTTTGCCATGTGGATGCTGGGAATCGAACCCAGGTCCTCTGGAAGAGCAGTCAGTGCTCTTAACCACTGAGCCATCTCTCCAGCCCCTAACTCTTATATTTGTTTTATTTTTTGTTTTTAAAGACAAGGTTTCTCTATATAGCCCTGGCTGTCCTGGAACTCACTCTGTAGACCAGGCTGGCCTCGAATTCACAGAGCTCCATCTGCCTCTGCCTCCCGAGTGCTGGGATTAAAGGCATGCGCCACCACTGCCCGGCTAAATGTGTAGCCCAGGCTGGCCTCGAACTCGTGATCCTCTTGCCTCTGCCTCCTTCAGCAAATCCTTCCGGCGTGCGCCACCACAACCAGCTAACTCTTACATTTAAATTAACCCATATTTCTTATCTATGCTTTGCCACTTGGCTCTTGAGTCATTGCCTCATTCTCTGCATGCCGTACTTGCTGGGCTCGGAGGCTCTCTCAGCTCCACCCTTCTTCCCATCCGTCCTGCCTATAATTCCTGCATGGCTACCCGGGCAATCAGTGTTTTAGTAAAACCAATTCAAGTGACAAATCTTTACAGTGTAAAGCTGGGCAGTGGTGGTGCTCATCTTTAATCCCAGCACTCAGGAGGCAGAGGCAGGCGGATCTCTGTGAGTTCGAGGTCAGCCTGGTCTACAAGAGCTAGTTCCAGGCCAGGCTCCAAAGCTACAGAGAAATCTTGTCTTGAAAAATGAAAAATAAAAATAAAAGTAAACAGGGAAAAGTTTATTCTCCTCCACCAAGGCTGTCTCTCAGGAAAGCGGAGAGAAGAAGGGTGTGGGTGCGGGGGGGGGGGGGGGGGGGGGATATTTTTAGGGTTTTAGGCAGATAGGTACCTGGGAGGAGGGGAATTGGTAAACTGGGGTGGAGGACTTTGAAGTGCAGAACAGGTACTTATTGAGTAGGGATTGAAGGAGCCTAGCCCCTTAGGAGACCTTGATATGCTAATGGCACCGCAGGTGTGCGCTAAGGGAAGCGTCTGAGGTCCCTTTTGCACCCTGTAAGGAGAATGCTTCCTTTTGACAGGCAGAAGCTGTTTTCCCAAATTCCTAGAGGGGGTGCTGGCTTTTGTCCAAGTGCCAGAGAGGAGAGAATAGACTCCTGACAGTTCTCTTTTGGCCTCCGTCTGTGTATTCTGGCACACACACACACACACACACACACACACACACACACACATTGGGAGGCAGAGGCAGATGGATCTCTGTGAGTTCCAGTACAGCCAAGTACTGTTAACACAGAGGAAAACCTGTCTTTTTACTATTATTATTATTGAATTATTATTATTGATTTTTCGAGACAGGGTTTCTCTGTAGTTTTGTTCCCCACCCCCACCCCCACCCCCACCCCCGCTTGTCCTGGAACTAGCTCTTGTAGACCAGGGCCATGGGTGGAGCCTGCCTGCTCAGATGTCCCAGAGTCAGGAGTTCAAACAAACAAACAAATAAAGTTTGCCTGGTCCTGACACTTCTGTTGGAGTGATGTTTCTATCTTTGTGACCCTGAACATATTTCTAATACCATGGTATTCACATGTACACACGGACACTGTAATGGATTATTAAAAATTGCTGCAGAGAAACATTGCAGGGTTCCCAAGTGGTGGCAGGCAGGGGTCAGCGGGTCCCTAGGCAGGGACTGTGCACAAGACCTGGCCTCCGAAGGTGGCTGGTCTCCGTGGTGTCCCATGTGGCAGCAGGTGAGAGACAGACGGATAGGCACACCATGCAGAGTGAGGTTGGATACTTATTAAGGTTATGGAGGGGGAAGGGAGAAGAACAGAGAGAGAGAGAGAGAGAGAGAGAGAGAGAGAGAGAGAGAGAGAGAGAGAGAGACGGGAAGGGGAGAAGTCGGGAGAGGCAGAAGCTGCCTCTTGGAGAAGATGGAAAAGAGAGAGAGTCAGGCAGGAGGCTGAAGATCAGCTTGCCTCTGCGGATGGGGGAGGGAGTGGGCGTGGCTTGTCTCTTAAAGAGACAGATCGTTACAGACACGTGAACACATGTGCATATAGACCTGTACACGGGTTTTTCCTCCCTGCCCTGTGACCATCTGGGAATCTGTTCTTCCCAAGGAGGATGTAAGGCTGGAGTTACTCCCACCCTACAACTTCCTACTCAGTATCCCCACCCTGCTACCAGGTCAGGACAGGTTCTCAAGGTGGGCACACATGGGCACACACAGCCCCCCCCCCGCGAACCCTAATTTATGTCCTTGTTAGGAAATCGATGAACCCATATAGTGTGAGATCTGCTCCTTCATTGCCTCAGAGGTACTTGAGTTCCTTTTGTCCATGCTTAATTTTCCACCGAAAAACTAAGCAACATGTCTTAGCAGCAGGTCCCCTAGGTGTCGATTCTGGCAAGTCCTTTGTCCCTTTGCCAGACCCATAGTCAGGGCCAAAGTTCCTGTAACTTGGAAATTCCTAATAATTAACCCGGGAGCCCCCAGGAGCGAATGGAATGAGAAGCGAGGGCAGGGAAGCTGCCGTCTCCAGACCCCTAGGTACCCACGGGGACTTGGGCCTGGGCCGAGCACCGCAGCTCCCCAGCCTCCATTCCGTCCCTTCCATGTCCATGTCTGGCTATCCTTTGCCAGTGTGCACCCTGCTGCAGAGGCCCTGAGCAGCACATCCCTTGGGTGTATTCTGGGGACTTTCAGGAGGAGCCCTGGTGGCAGTGGTCCGTCTGTGCTTCAGGAGAAAGGGAGGCCACAGGGAAGAAGGAGGTTGCTGGTATGTTCCTGGCATGACTCTGCCCAGGTGGCCTGCTGCTGCTCCCGGTGTCTGGTCAGCACCTCCTGTGAGTGAGGCCTTCCTACTGACAGAGCCAAGCCTCTTAACAGCTGAGAAATGTCCCAGAGCGGTTCCTCCTGAGGCGCCTTGTAAATTACAGCTTGAAGCCTGCCCAAACCAAACCCTGCAACTGTGATTCCGTCTAAGTGTTCTCATTCATTTTAATTCTAAAAACGCGACAACATAAAACTACACACCTGTCCTGTTCACGAGCTAATGATGGCGTTTAAACCGAGCATGAGCTCTGGGGCTGTAACAGTAATGAAATTAGCAGCATTCTCTGAGTGCTGCCTTCTAAGCACCTTGCGGTTGAGTGGGGATCATACTCCGTGAGGCAGGTGCCTTCGGCAGCCCTGGCTGAGAACAGAGACGGAGGTTGGTAACTGGGCCAGAGTCACACAGCTAGAGAGAGGGCCACTGGGCTGGTGAGATGGTTAAGTGGGTAAAGGTGCTTGTCACCATGTCTGCGTGCCACCATGTCTGTCTGCTCGCTGTTTGATCCCGGTGGGGCCACATGGCGAACACAAGAACTGACTGAAATTGTTCCCTGAACACACACACACTCACCAAACACACACATACACAAACACCACACACACACCCCACCCACATACACTCCCCACACCCCACACACATTCACATCCCCCCACACACACCATGCACACCACACACACACACGAAGGAGACAGCTACTACGTGGGGATCTTGGTAGTGGGACACCGTTCACTGAGGTGGATGAAGAGACCCCACTCGTGGTGCTAACCGCTCCGTGGGCGGGTGCCAGAGTGCAGATCTGAAGTCCTTTGCGCCTGGAGTCTTCATTCCCGCCCTCATTCCGTGAGCCACACAGAATGGTTTGGGGGGATGGTGGGTGCCTCTGAGGCAGCCCCAGCAACATCCTCTACACACCAGCTCCCCATCTCAGCTTCTAATGACAGCATCCATAGTGGAAGGTGGCTACCCTCTCTGCCACACACCCTGAGTTCTACAATTCCCTCAGTCCTGCCTTCCCCAGCCGCTGGGCCAAGCTTAACTTTTTCATTCCCAGATATTCATTCATCCATTCGTTCACAAGCCAGGGGAATTTTTTCAGTCCTTGTGGTGCAGGGTGGGGGTGGCCTTTGCTAAGACAGCTGCCGGCCCAGAGTCAGGAGTTTTGTGCTGGGGGGGGTGGGGGGGGGCAAGAACCATGGAGAGGGACAAAGGTCTGGAGGCAGAGTGGTGTCTGGGAGACAGGTCCTCGGGAAGAGTCAAAGAAGGGACAGGGGCTCTGGGAAAGAGAAAGGAGCTGGCTTTGGTAACTGTGAGACCCTGTCCTAAGGGTGTCCGAGGTGAGAGGAGGAGGAGGTTTGAGCTAGGTGGACTGGGAACATGAAGGTGGCCTGGATACAGCTGCAGAAAGTTTTGGATTTGCATGCAGTTTGTAGGGGGGCTGGGAACCCGAGTGAAGTAACTAATGGATGAATCCCATCCAGCTCTCAGAAGGCTGATGCAGGAAGATTACAAGTTCAAGGCTAGCCTGGGCTAAGTAGTGGGTTGTAGGTCAGCTTGATTTAACTAGCAAACCTGATCCCTGCAGCAAATGCAGCGCACCAGGCTGTCCTTACCCTGCATGCTCATCGAATCCGCCAGTCCTTTTACTTACTTATTTATTTATTTATTTATTTATTTGTTTATTTATTTATTTATTTATTTATTTATGAGTGCCTCTGGCCTTGACCTCTGCCTCCACCTCCCACCCATGGGTCAACCCCCAGGTAGTCTGCTTCGTGTCTCCAGTAGCTGTACCAGGTTTTGGTCTTTCAAGACAGGGCCTCATGTAGCCCAGACTAGCCTTAGGTTCCCTGTGCCCTTGAGAATGACCTTAAAGTCTTACCTTCGTGCCTCCACCTCCCTAGCGCTGGGATCCCACGCCGCCCTATTTGGTTCGCTTTTTAACCACCCTAGTCAAGATGCTCAGAGGGAACCCCAAGACAACCTTCTAGACTCCCCTTGCCTTCCTCCACTCTTTGCAACACCCATCGGCCCTCCATTTGCAGAATGTCACCATTTCAAACTGTTCTATAAATGGATCCCACAGCCTGGCATCTGCTGGGACCGGCTTTTTGTCTCGGCCGATCTCCCTGGAGATTCTCCCAAGATGCTGTGCGAGTTCAGTCGGGTGGACGTTTGCAGGCAGAGTAAACAAGACTGACTGGGGGCAGGCGCTGTCAGGTGGGGTTCTGAAGGTGGAACGCTGGGCCCTCCTGTAGGCCACGGAGAGGGTGGATGACATCACCATTTACCTCCCAAGTGCAGGGAATGAGAGAGGATCAGAGCATGACTGCTGAGGCCTTGCAGACGGCCTTCTCACTGGGGACAAAGCCATGAGGTGGTGGAGACAAACCAGGGCTTGTAGTGGGAGGGGCTGGGTGCCTGGGGAGTCAAGGGGACTTGGAGTATTTCCTGAACCTCTTTTCTTTCTTAATTTATTTGTATTCTATGTGCATTGGTGTTTTGCCTGCATTTATGTCTGTGTGGTGTGAGGGTGTCAGATCTTGGAGTTACAGACAGTTGCCATATAGGGGCTGGAATTTTTTTTTTTTCCGACACAATGTTTCTCTGTAGCTTTGGTGCCTGTCCTGGAACTAGCCCTTGTAGGCCAGGCTGGCCTCAAACTCACAGAAAGCTGCCTGTCTCTGCCTCCTGAGTGCTGGGATTAAAGGTGTGCGCCACCACTGCCCGGCAGGTGCTGGAAATTGAACCCAGGCCTGGATATAGTGGGGAGGGCCTTGGTCGTTCCTCAGAGCAATGTGCCCTCTCTGGGGATTGATGGGGGGGTAGAGTTGGGGTAAAGTTGGAGGGAATGGGAGGAGGGGAGGAAATGGGAACTGGGATTGACATGTAAAATGAAAAAAAAGATAGTTTTCTTTTTTAAAAAAATAAAATAAATTAAAAGAAAAAAGAAAAGCAGCCAGTGCTCTGAACCGCTGAGCCATCTCTCCAGCCCCATGGACCCTTTTTCTCGATTCTTCCTCTCTTTGCAGTCACAGAACACTGGGGCCCAGGACTTGTCTCCAGGTGGAAGAAGGGACGGGAAGCCAGGACCTTGTGCATCCCGGCCAGCCTCACCTTCCAGAACAGGCACGGCAGACTCCTGTCTCTCAATCTACCAGACTAATAAAGCAACAGACCTTAGAGAAATGGAAACCTCATGCTGAGAGAAGAAAAAAGCCTGCCACAAGAGAGATGTGTCTCTCGGAAAGAGATTTCACACAGGTTCAGGGAATGATGGGGCTGAAACCCAGACACCAACAGGCCAGTGGAGGATGGGCCACAGCTGGGCTGAGAGCCCACCTCCGCTCAGACTGCCTAGCTATGCGAATCCCTGACTTCTCTTCAAACTTTGATCTTACTTCAGAAACAGTGGATTTATTTGGGGGCCTTTGCTGGATCTCTTTGTCCCTCTTCCCAGCGTGGCCACATTAAATAAATCTTTTCTACTTTCCATTTTAAATACGGTTCTTTAAATTGGCTTAGTGAGGCCGGGCGGTGGCACACACCTTTAATTCCAGGGAGGCAGAGGCAGGTGGGTCTCTGAGTTCGAGGCCAGCCTGGTCTACAAGAGCCAGTTCCAGGACAGCTAGGATTGTTACACAGAGAAACCCTGTCTAGAAAAACAAATTGTCTTAGTGAGGACAGGTAGCTGGACCTGACTTAGGGCACAAGTTGTGATCCCCAAGTTGAATTTCACACTGCTAAGCCACAGGAGTCTTGATACCTGGCTGTCCCTGTGCCCAGGGTGTGGTGGCCAGTGTTCTGAAGATCTTCAGGGTGTCTAGGAACTTTCCAGAACTTCCTGATGAGATGGTACCTTCTGTGCAGGCTGCTGGGGTCAGTGCTTAGGGAACCTCAGTGGCCTTCCTGTGGCTGCAGGGCAAGAGTGTTCCCAGGCAGGCTCTGAGGTTCATGATGAATAGGAAGGGACCTGCCTAGAGCCGTCACGGAGTTTAGAAAGTTTGGCGGGCCAGTCAGAGACACCAGTGCTCCAAGCCAGACAGCCGGGTGTGGTCCCAAAGGAAGGACAGGCCCAGAGCACAGAAAAACCCAATTTTTGTTGTTGTTTGGTTTCATTTGTTGCTGTTGTTGTTTCTCCCCCCCCCCCCAAGATCTCTTTATGTGCCCTGGCTGTCCTATGTCAACCACCATCCTGGAAAAGAGATCTGCCTGCCTCTGCTTCCTGAGTGCTGGAATTAAAGGTAAATGCCACCATGAAGGAAGGGCCCAGGAAGAGGCCAGTTTGAATTCCAGCCCAGCCGTGTGGTCCCAGCTTTCCCAAGCTGTCTCACTTATTAAAAGCATGTCTGTGTTGCAGTTCCTAGTTCCGGGACACTGTGTACCTATAGCAGACACCATGGGATGTGACTGCAGTCGCTTCCCACACCCTTGGGGCTCAGGGCAGGTACTAGGAGCATACAGTACCGCACCGGCCTCCAGCCAGCAAACTCAACAGCCTCAGGGAATAGCCATGGCCACCTCAAGACCCACAGGCTCCACAGAGCCTGCAGACAAGCTAGTCAGGTAGAGAGACTGAGGCATGCTGGATAGACAGACATACTGAACAGAGTTGCTGATCTGCTCCCTGCACCCCACAGGAGTACAGGCCTGGTGTGCTCTCTCAGGTAGCTGAGATCTGGACCTCTGTTTTGTCTTCCTGTATGACCTGGCGCTAGCCTTGAACTTACTATGTAGCCAGCTCACACTGATTTGAAACTTTCTCCTGCTTCTGAGTGTGAGGACGACAGGCATGTGGCACCTAAGTGCTGGTATGACAGGCATGTGGCACCGTGTTCTCTCAGCTTGAGCTTCTGAATGGAGATTGGCACTGGATTATTATCTGTTATGTCGCTAAAAATGACTTTGAACTCCTGATCTTCCTGCCTCCACTTTGAGTGCAGGGACCACAGGGGGTATCGCACGATGCAGACCAGAGGCTGTGAGGGCATAGTCTCCAAGTGCCGAGGGGACCTCTGGGCCCTTGAGAGAGTTCATCCCAACCCCATGGGGCTGCTCCAGGGCTGCCCCGACACTACGGCCAGGCGGGGCTGGAATCAGATGCCAGCTCCACCAGTTGAGTCAGTGCGGTTCTGGCCCAGAGATGCCCCCAGGCCTCGTGTTCCTCTGTTGCAGAGGGAGATGAAGCTTGCCCGTCTCTCCCACAACTGATATTTCTCCCCACCCACACCAGACCAGAATGGCATCACCCTGCAATGGGCTGAGCCCTCCCCCATCAATCACTAATTAACAGAATGCCCCACAGATTTTCATACGGCTGGATCTTATGAAGGTGTTTCCTCAATCAAGGTACCCTCCTCTCAGAGGACGCTAGCTTGTGTCACGTTGACATAAAACTAGCCCACATAGCCGGGCAGTGGTGACACATGCCTTTAATCCCAGCACTTGGGAGGCAGAGGCAGATGGATCTCTGGGAGTTTGAGGTCAACCTGGTCTACAGAGTGAGTTCCAGGACAGGCTCCAAAGTTACACAGAGAAACCCTGTCTTGAAAAAGCAAAACACACAAAAAACCAAAAAACAAAACAAAAAAACCCAAGTCAGCACACCTATTTTTTCTAAAGATTTCTTTTACTTTATGTGTATGAATGTGTTGCCTGCATGTATTGCATGTATGTATGCACACTGTGTGTGCCTGATACTTGAGGAGAAGAGGCTGTCGCATCCCTTAGACCTGGAGTTACAGGTGATTGTGAGCCACCATGCAGGTGCTGAGAACCCAACTGGGTCCTCTGCAAGAGCAGTAACTGCTCCAACCCTCCAACCCATCTCTCCAGCCTGTTTTTTTTTTTTGTTTTTGTTTTTGTTTTTTTTTTTAAATAAATTTTTAGAATTAAAGCATTTTTTTTGCTATGGCCACGCTGTGTTCCATGGGCTGTCACTGACTCCCCTATTAACTGTAGTACCTACTGTCAGTTAGGGTGTTGTTATCCAGGAACCCTCGGTGGGAGCAGCCCCCCACAGTGAAGGGAGGTGGATGGGTATTGCTGCCTTCCCTGGGGCCACTTCTGCTCCAGGACACCACATTGCTGTCCAGCATTAGTTAATTGTGTTAGAAACAAAACAGGTCTTTGCCTCCTCCGGCTTCTGGTGGCGTCGTCGTCTCTGAACTTGGCTGGAGCTCGCCACTGTGCGGAGGAGTGGAGCTTGCAAGTTTTGTACAGTGCTCCTTCAGGACTTCTCTGGCCTTTTCCTCCTGGCTAGATAAGGAAGGCGGAAGAGAAAGGTGCCCTGGCCCTGATCACAGTCAGGGACTTGTTCCCGTGGGTGGTGGGTGGCTGAGGAGCTGTTTTCTGGGTTATCCTTCCCACCACCTTTCTCTCTCTGCTTCGCAGAAGCCAGTCTCTGAGTGCTTGAAGAAGCAGGACAGTCAGGCGTTGGGAACTGTTGGACTCTTGAATGTTTGTTTTGTTTTGGGAATGAAACTTAGGGCCCTGTGTATGCATAGTTCTCTACCACTGAGCCGTACCTCCAGCCCTGGCTTTCAGGGCATGGGATCTCTGTAGCTCAGGCTGCTTCTAAACCTGTGATCCTCCTGCCTCTGCCCCCTGAGAGCTGAGATTTGTTATTGGGTCTTTGGGATTTTTGTTTTGTTTTGTTTTCCCAGACAAGGTTTCTCTATATAACATTCCTGGCTGTCCTGGAACTAGCTCTTGTAGATCTCTCGAACTCACAGAGATCTGCTTGTCTCTGCCTCCTGAGTGCTGGGATTAAAGGTGTGCACCACTGCCCAGCAAATCTTTTGAGTTTTGAGATTAATTTTTATTCACACACATGGTGTGTGTGTGTGTGCACCCGAGCATGCACACATTGTGTCCATGTGCAACACAGTGCTTGTGTGGAGGTCAGAGGACAATTTCAAGGAGTCCGTTCTCATTTTTCTGCCTTTCTGTGGGTTCTAGGGACCAGGCTCAGGTCATCAGGGTTGCCCGGCCAATGCATTACCTATTGAGTTGTTTTGCAGGTCCAGAAGAGTCTCACTGCTGGAGGCCAAGTGCCCTGCCTGTGCCGTGACACCTGTGTGGCCTTGGTGACTCATTACGACAAGAGTCCTGGCAGTAATCCAGTCAGACTGGACAGAACCCCACTAAGTGGCTCAACCAGCTATGTTTTGTTTTTCCACCTGTAGCAAAAAGGCCTGAAGTGGCCAGTTGAGTTGTTTGGGTTTCTTAAGGAAACAGCCAGGGACATATACTCCTGGTTGTTCTGTTCTCTGTAGTGTGTGATGTTTGTCCTCTTGGTCTCAAGGTGGCTGCAGCACCTCCAATATCACTACCGTACTCCAAAGCAGACTTGTTAAGTTCGATGGTACTACCCTCATCTCCTCATCTGCACAGGATGAAATTGAGGCTTGCAGGCTGTGAGCCTCTATCTGAAGGAGGGCTCGGAGGCTGAGGTATAATGTATCCAATTTGGAGTCAGTATAGTTATTGTCTGATAGTGGGGTGGGCTTCTCTCAGGCTCCCTGGTTCAGGGTGCCTGGCGACCTGGGGGGCAATGAGATTGGATCCTGGTGTTTGGCACTCCAGCTCTTGTGAGTGGAACTCAACTCCTGGGAATTGATCCAGGGGCTGTGGGTAGGAGGCTAGGCCCAGGGACTGACCCTGTGATCTCAGAGCCAGGCCAATGAGAGGGTTTCAAGGTTGAGGATGCTGGCATTGACCTGGGCTTCCTGCCTCATCTCGCTGAGTCAGAATACATGGGACCGCAATGGCTAAGCTAGGGCCTCTGAGCAGATTACATTCAGGCCCAAGACCAGTTGGCAAGACAGCCTACCCCTCATGTCTGGCAGCGGTGCCTGGTACCCACAATGCAATGCTCTCTTGTCTGGAAGCTGGGTGAGGGTGTGGCCATCTGTTCAGGAGGGCAAAACTCTGGGACCAAGTCTGGCCCAGAACTGTTCTTGTAAATAAAGTTTTATAGGGACACTGCCATGCCTTTTAGAGACAGGACCTCACTATGTAGCCCAGGTTGGCCTCAAATTCATAATCCTCAGGTTCTTGAGTGCTAGGATTACAGGCATATGCTCTCATGCCGGCTCCAGCTGGGCCTGTGTTTATGGATTGACTAAGGCAGCTTTGGGATCACAAGGGCAGAGTTCAGTGGTTGGGACGGCAACCACATTGCCCACAAGGCTTAGCATACGGACCGTCTGGCCCTTTGCAGACAGAGCTGCTGGCCCCGGCCTGCACAGAAAGCAGCTGTGATCAGGATTGTGGGCGGGGCTTCTCAAGAGTGAGCTGGGCTAGAAGAGCTGGGGAAGATTTGGGGGGGGGGAAGCAAAGGCCCTGTGGTCCGGGCTTGATCTATTAGTACAGGTTCAGAAACTCCTATCCCTTCAGTGTCTGAGGCTGGCTTGTCACACCGTCGGACAGCCATTTGGGGGCCTTTGTGAGAAAAGGAGCTGCTTGGTGGTACAGTCCTCAGAAGCCAGGGGGCGGGGGAATGTGGGGAGGTGAGGGTGGGGTGGGGAATGTTGGGGGTGCTTCTGAACCTCTGTCAGAGGGCAACTGCCTCAGATAGGCCTTTTTGGGTCTGTGGCCCTAGCAGATCAGATCATATGATTTTCTAAGAGAAGCCAACTTGCAGTTGGGTTTCTGGGAAATCTGGTTTTTATCCATTGGCAATTAATTGCATTTTTATGAAGTCACGGAGGGAGCAGACAAAGAAATGCCTGGTTTGCAGGCTTCTGGAGGTAGGGAACTTGGGGGTGGGGTGGGGTGGAGAAAGAATGGCGTATAGGCCAGGGCTGAGCCCCCCGGGTGCAGCAACAGCAGGCTGGCCAAGGCCCCAGTGCTGGGCAGGATGGTGTCAGGTTTCTAGTCTTGACCTAGCCCACCCCTGAGGAGTGGAGCAATTCTGCCTGGGAGTCTGGGGTGGGGGTGGGGAGCCAGAGCCCAAAGCCTTCCGCAGTCAACCTGTAGTCCCCTCTGGGGAACTCAGGGCTCGAGGTGTGGCTTTGTGACTCTGTCCTCCAGGAGCCTGACAGGTGGGTGACAGGCAGGAGCTCAACACCAGACTCGTGGTTAGGGCTTCCCTCGGTGAGGTCGCACTTGCCAGGCCTGAAGAGGGTGATTGCACCCCGACGGTGGCTGAGGCAATTTGTAGCGTCCTGGACCTGTCTGCTTCTCCTGCGGAGCTGGCTTTTACGTAAGCTTTCGCATCCAGGGGGATTTCCTACAGCCTCAGGCGGGAGTCTGAGACTCAAGTGACAGCAGATTCAGGGCAACTTGGCTGAAGCAAAGACATTCCGTGGCTCCCAAACAGGAAAACTTCCAACGCGGGGCAGAATTGGGTCTTGAACTCCAAAAGCGATACCTGGCCACTGTCTTGCCCATGGCCTCACTCTGTGTCCCTGGGTGCTGCGTTCGTGGCCAGGCCCTGGGTGGCGACACTCCTGCAAACTCTGGGAGAGTAACTCAGTGACCAGCTGAGTAACCAAAGGTAGCTTCTCATTGGACCTGACTGGTCACGTGCTCATCTGACCCAGTAGCTGTGGGCGAGGGAAGGCTCTGCTGCTGGAGAGTTTGGGATGCCATCCCGGAAGCGGAAGTGTACAGACCATGACAACTCTCGGCCTGCATCTTCTGCAGGAGGGCGTTTGGGGCCGAAGAGGACATGGCAAAGACCTTTGGTTGCTCCAATGCAGCTTCTCCAACTACTTAGAATGGAGATCACTCTAGTATGATCCCCAAGATGGTGCCGGGGCGCTGCTTCCGGTGGAATGGAGCTACATCAGCCTCCACAGCCTTTTTTAGTGTCCAGGGTGGAGACCCTTTTGGAAAAAGAAAGCCAGCCTGGTTGGAGGGACTTGTTTCTGGGGAGATCCTCCTTCTTAAACTCACAAGCTCCAGAGTGTAGCATTTGGTGGTGATGAAGCGCCCCTCCCCCAATCCTTCTTTTCCTGCCTTCCTGAAGCCAGCGATGGCGTTGCTTCCCATTACCAGGAAAAGCCTGATGCCACCCTGCCGAACCAGCTCATAAGACCTGGAGCAGGACCCTGGCACGAGCTACCAGGGCCTCCCATGGCTGCTTCTGAGGTCCAGCCAAGTTAGGTCCAACTCCCTTTTCTCTTGGAAGTCTGTCTCCCTGTTGGTGGAACCATTTCTGGAGGGAACAAGGGACCCAGGAGTAGTGGCTGGTGGTACTGGCCTATTGCCAGTGTCCGGGAGTGGGAGACTGGAGCGTCAGCATTTCAAAGCCAGCTTCAGCTAGGGAGTCCAGACCAGCCCTGGATACATGAGACCGTTTCAGCCCACCCCAGCCCTTAAAGGGATCAAGGTGTTCCCCGTACAGGTCCTCTGGAACTGGGACACTGACTCTGGCCTGGCCCTGGCACTCATATTCTGCTGGAGACCACCAACCAGCCAGGCAAGAGGTGCCTGGTGGGAAATCTCCCTTCCCGAAGTTACAGTCAGCTAAGGCCGAAACTGGCTGTGTGGGACTTCAGGGGTTCCAGTTTTGAAAAGCACGAGGGTGGCAGTCTTGAGCACAGTAGGTCCCTGGGCACAGACGCTGTAAACACCACTGGCCATCATGCACATGGATGCGAGTGTATGCACACACACCGAGGTCTTCAGGCCTGGCCTGGAATGCAAGCAGCAGCAGGAGACTCACATTGTCTCTCCAGGTCCTTCTCAGTCAGACTTGGGGTACTGGTCCTGACCAACACCTTCAGAGTCTTTTGCTGTGGTATGGTCCCCACGTTGGTGGCCTCAGCTCTGGATGTGTTGGCGAATGGCTCTGGATCCTGGAACACACTGAGATTCTCCGGTGGTGGTGGTGGTGGTGGTGGTGGTGGTGGTGGTGGTGGTGGTGGTGGTGGTGGTGGTGGTGGTGGTGGTGGAGTAACTCCTGGCACCGGAGCAAGTGGATCCCAATTGTGACATGACATCTTGGCTTTTGTCATTCCAGGAGCCAGCAGGACCAGCACCCCTGACTTGTGGGCTGCCCCAGCCATACAGGACAAAAGGCTATTTTCCTTTGGGTGCCTGGGAGGCAAAGCCTGAAGTCCCCTGACTGTTAGCACTCAGGGTAGGGTGTGAAGTAATTGCATAGGAGTTGCTGGGTTCTCTTCTCTGCATGCTTGCTCCTCGAGGGCTAGGAAGCAGCCATGGGACCTGACAGAGAAACAAGGCATGAATTAGCCTGCAAAGGCCTTTTCTGTCAGTCACCAGGGCCTGGAGTGAGGGCTGTTACAGGCAGACCTCTGCCTGACCCTGTCCCTTGAGTCACCCCAATAAAGGTGTCAAGATGTCCCTTGGGATCCAGATGGCAACCGTGCAGGCAAAACTTTCCTTTTTCCTGTATTAGTGTTTCTCGGAGGCCACCCATCCTGGCCAGGGCAGACTGGGTCTTCACGGACCTCTGTCCCAAGGTTCTGGCCTCTCTTCTGCAGATGGGCTTCTAGTTCTTACCCTTGCCCTCCAGGTTCCCCTACAAAGCTTCCACCTGGGCTAGACACCTGGAAATGCACTTAGAGGTCCGAATGCTCACACATCTGCCGTGTCATGAGACAGGGTCTTACTGGGTAGCTCTGGCTGACCTGGAACTCACTGTGTAGACCAGCCTGGCTTCAAACTTATAGATGCCTGCCTGCCTGCAGTAGGCCTTTGTGCTGTAACTAAAGGTGTGCACCTCCGTGTCTGACTGATGCTTCATTTTCTTTATGGGTGTTTTGCCTGTAATTCTGTGCATCATGCACTTGCTTGGTGTCCATGGAGGCCAAAAAATGTCACCAGATCCCCTGGGACTAGAGTAGCAAACAGTTATGAGCCTCCATATGGGCAGGGAATCGAACCCAAGGCTTCTGGAGGAGTAGCCAGTGCTGCTAACCACTCAGCCACCTCTCCAGTCTGTGTGTACATTCTTTTTTCTTTCTGTGTATGGGTGCTTTACTTACATGTATGTCTGTGCACTATGTGTGTGCCTGGTGCCAGAAGAGGTCAGAAAAGGGCACTGGTGGTGCAACCTTTAATCCCAGCACTCGGGAGGCAGAGACAGGCAGATCTTTGTGAGTTCAAGACCAGCCTGGTCTATAGAGCTAGTTCTAGAACAGGCTCCTAAAAAGCTACAGAGAAACCCTGTTTTGTTAAGGTCTTTTTTTTTTTTTTTGTTTTGTTTTTTGTTTTTTCGAGACAGGGTTTCTCTGTGGCTTTGGAGCCTGTCCTGGAACTAGCTCTTGTAGACCAGGCTGGCCTCGAACTCCCAGAGATCCGCCTGCCTCTGCCTCCCGAGTGCTGGGATTAAAGGCGTGCGCCACCACCGCCCGGCGAGAAACCCTGTTTTGAAAAACAAAACAAAAACAACATGCAGGAAGCTGGAGAGATGGCTCAGAGGTTAAGAGCACTGATTGCTCTTCCAGAGGACCCGGGTTCAATTCCTAGCACCCACATGTATAGCTCACAACACCACCCCTACCAGACATACATATAGGCAAAACATCAATGTACGTAAGATATAAAATTAATTTTAAAAAAATGCACATGCAGACCAAGTGGTGGCACACAACTTTAACCCCAGCACTCAGGAGACAGAGGCAGCATATCTATAAATTCGAGGCTAGCCTGTTCTACAAAGACAGAAAGTTCTCTGTGAGTTCAAGGCCACCTTGGATTACACAAAATTGATCCAGTCTCAAGGAGAATCATAGCTCACACAAAGATGATCCCAGCTCTTGGGATCCCATGCCTTTAATCTCAGGTCTAGGGAGGTGAGGACAGGAGCGAGATGGCTGAGTGGAGAGAGGAATATTATAAGGTGGGAAGAGACAGTAGCTCAGTTCAGTCTGAGGAAAGGATCAACCTTTCGGTCTGAGCATTGGTAGAGATAAGAACTCTAGTGGCTGGCTGCTCTGCTTCTCTGATCTTTCAGGTTTTGCCACTAATATCTGACTCTGAGTTTTTATTATTAAGAACAATTAGAATTCGTGATACACTTGGTTCTTAATTATACTGTTCTGTTCCTGTTCCTATTGTTTTGGAGATAGGTTCTTATTCTGTAGACCAGGCTACCTAGAAGTCACAGAGATCAACCCGCCTATTTCTCCTGAGAGCTGGGAGATTAAAGACACGTGCCAACCATGCAGGGCCTAAATTGTACTGTAAATGTTGGGAGCTGGAAAGTTGGCCCAGCTGTGTTTTTATCTTTTTATTTATTCATCTATTTTATGTATATAAGTGCTCGATCTTCATGCACACCAGAAGAATGAATTTAACTCCTTTACAGAAGGTTGTAAGCCACCATGTGGTTGCTGGGAATTGAACTTAGAACCTCTGGAAGAAGAGTTCAGTATTCTTAGCTGAGCCATCTCTCCAGCCCTCAGCTGTTGTTCTTGCATGCAGAAGATGTGGGTTCCATTTACAGAATTCACGATTGCTCACAACTATCTGTAACTTCTTTCAGGAGACCCTACACCCTCTTCTGACCTCTGTGGGCACCAGACACACTCATGGTGCACAGATATACATGCAGGCAAAACACTCATAAACACAAAATCAGATTCAACCCCTCCCTCTTTTAGACAAAGTTTCTCTGTGTAGGTCTGGCTGTCCCAGAACTTGCTCTATAGACTAGGCTGGCCTTGAACTCAAGAGATGCGCCTGCTTCTGCCTCCTAAGTGCTGGGATTAAAGGTGTGCACCACCGAGTGGCTAAATATTTTTAAAAGTAATAAACTTGAAATAGTGCTGATTTTGGCTATCAGGAGCCTGGCAGATGGGACTCTTGAGTTTGAGATGTTTGGTCTATACATTAAGATTTAGGCCAGTTAGGGCTACACAGTGAGTCTATCTCAAAATAAATAAATAAATGAAAGGTTACTGGCAGGAGAGATGGTTCAGCAGTTAGGCGTTTCCACTTGCCACTGCTCTTACAGGGACCTTAGTTTGATTCCCAGCACCCATGTCCTGTAGCTCCCAGCTGTTTGAAGCTTCATGGGATCCAATGCCATGTTGTTACAGACTTTTCCTGGGGAGATCCAATACACATCTACTCACCCCAGAAAGGGAGCCCTCCACAGACCAAAGGAACAGTTCCACCAATGCCTGATTGTTGAACCAATGACTTTTATTGGGGGTAATAGGGTTATTTACAGGAGCAGAAATGACAGAGACAGCCACATCACCAAGGTCCACCCCAGCACAGGTGACAGCTTATGAGGGGGAACCTGGAGCACACTGCACAGCCCACAGGCAGTGCCACAAGTTGCAGAGTGTCCTTTCCAGGTGCCTCAGTTGGTCTGATCATCCTCTTTCAGGTAGGTGGGCTGGTCTCAAGAATTTTCACTGTAGCTTGGCTGGTCGGAGAGTGACTCTCAGCAGTCTTTATTGCTTGCTTCTGGGAGGGACCGCCTACTGAATCTGGTCAGTTTCAGGTACTTCCTAAAGCTATTGAGCTGTTTTGTCTACTGCACAAAATGTCCCAATCTGGGAAGAAACTGCTACATATCACACTTGACATAGTTTTAAAAAATAAACCTTTATTTTTACTTTCATTTGCTATTATATTGTGTGTGCATGTGTGCCATAGCTTGAGTAGAGAGGGAAGAGGAGCATTTGTGCTAGTCAATCCTCTCCTTCTACCAGAGGCTCTGGAGAGTGAACTTAGATGGTCAGGTCTGTGGCAAACACTGTTACCTGCTTGAGTCATCTCTCTGACCCCCAAAAAATGTTAATCATATTCAACACTAATGTTAGAAAGGTTTAACTGAATATGTAAACAGCATTTTACATAAAAAATTAGAAAAATGGACAAAGGATATAAGCAGGCATTCCACAGAAGTAGACACTAATTAAGGGACTTGACCATAGTGACTCTAAGAAGCCTCTCCATTTTGATCCTTTGTTCCTCAGTGAGAGTGTGGGTGTGCATGTGCCATGGAGCATGTGGTGGTCCGAGGACAACCCTGGGTGTGAGCCCTCACCTTCTGCCTTGTCTAAAACAGGGGCTTTCATTGCTGCTGTTTGCCAGGGTATGTGGACCATGAACCGGATTCTCCGGCTTCCACTTCCCCTCTCACTTAGGAGCCCTAAGTTTATGATGTGTACTATGACACCTGGCATTACATGATCCAGGGGAGTCCTCACTCTACCCATGGAGCCATCCTTAGTCGTCCTGGTTTTCTGATTTTTTTTTTTTTTTTTAGGTTGGGTCTCACTATGTACCTCTAGCTGGCCTGGAACTCATGTAGTCCTGACTGACTTGAACTCAGAAATCTGCCTGCCTGCCTGAAATCACTGATGGACCAGGAATGCTCAGTGGTTGGGCACTTGCCTCTAACTTCTGTCAATAGCTTTTAGGTTGAGATGATTAAATTGTCTGATGGCCTTGCTGATGAATTTTGGTCAGTCACATCCTGTTCCCTGAAGACACCATTTTTTAAAAAAGTTTATTTATTTTTTTTGATTTTTCAAGACAGGGTTTCTCTGTCTAACAGTTCTGTCTTGGAACTAGATCTTGTAGACCAGGTTGTCCCTGAACTCATAGCCATCTGCCTTCCTCTGTGCTGAGTGCTGGGATTAAAGGCATGCAACACTACCACTTGGTGATGGACACCATTCTTGTGGACAACTGGCAGTGTCTGTCAGAATGAGGACTGTGTGGAATTCCACCTCTAGGAACCCAGCTCACAGATGTTACAAAGAAATGCCAGTTGAGTATGGTTACTCCTACCTGATCCCAGCTACTTGAGGGGCTGAGGCAGGATGATTTTGATTTTAAAGCCAGCTACACAGTGAATTCTAGGCCAGACCTGGCTGCACAGTAAGACCTTAAAACAGGAACAAAAGATAGCCTGGGCTACACAGTGCAACTGTCTCAGTAAAGTCAAAGGCAGTGGAAGAGCACTTGACTAGTCTGTTCTGTTCAAGGCTCTGGATTTATCTTTAGAATTCAAGCATCATAGTAAAGATTTTCCATTGTGCATTAAATAGCAAAAGCAAGACAGAACCCAAATGTTTTTTTCTGAGACAGCTTCATGTAGGCCTGGTTGGCCTCAGACTCACTATATAGCAAAGAATGGCCTTGGGATATCTGACCCTTCCTCCTCCTCTTGACTGCCAGGATGACATCCAGTTCACTTGGTGTTGGGGATGGAACAGAGCTTCCTGCATGCCTAGAAAGTGCCCTACCGGCTGAGCCACATCCAAGTGTTCCCCAAGGGGAATGTTCCTGTCCTGGTCCACAGGGTTAGGTGCTATAGAGTGGAGAAGATAGATCAGGAGTCCTTATGAGCTGATACAAAAATATTTTCAAGATATGAAAAGGTAGCCGGGCGGTGGTGGCGCACGCCTTTAATCCCAGCACTCGGGAGGCAGAGGCAGGCGGATCTCTGTGAGTTTGAGACCAGCCTGGTCTACAAAGAGCTAGTTCCAGGACAGGCTCCAAAGCCACAGAGAAAACCTGTCTCGAAAAAACCAAAAAAAAAAAAAAAAAATCAAAAAAAAAAAAAAAAAGATATGAAAAGGTAGTATATAGGCAAACTGAGCAAGCATAGGAAGGAGAGGCTCTCAGGATAAAACTCAGTAGTTCTGTAGAGTTCTTTTCATTACTTTCTCCTTCCCTTTTTGATATTTTGCTGTGTTTTCCTATTCAAAAACCAATTTCACTCACCTAATCAAAAGTTCCTATTCAAAGATATCTGCCTGCAGATCAGTGGTGGCACAAGTCTTTAATCTCAGTACTTGGGAGGCAGAGGCGGGCAGATCTCTGTCAGTTCAAAGTCAGCCTGCTCTATAGAGGGAGTTCCAGGACAGCCAGGGCAACACAGATAAACCACATCTCAAAAAAACAAAAAAACATAAGAATCTGCCAACAACCCCACCCCCCACCAGGATAGCCCACATAACATGCGTGTCTATAGGGCTGGGGAGATGGCTCAGCAGCTGAATGCTTGTTGTTCTTCCAGAGGACAAGGGTCCCTTCCCAGCACCCACACTGGTCAACTCACACCTACCTCTAACTCCAGCTCCAGGGTATCTGGGACTCTAATGACTTGATTTCTGTGGGCACCTGCACAGGGGGCACATTCATATTAAGAAACAGAATATCTACACTCCAGGTACTTGGCAGTTATTAAGCATGCATATGTGGGTGCTGGGAATTGAACTCTGGTCCTCTGGAAGAGCAGCAAGCACTCTTACAGTGCTGAGCCATCTCTAAAACCCTATGTGTGTTTAGAAGGACAACTGTTGCCGGGCGGTGGTGGCGCACGCCTTTAATCCCAGCACTCGGGAGGCAGAGGCAGGCGGATCTCTGGGAGTTCGAGGCCAGTCTGGTCTACAAGAGCTAGTTCCGGGACAGGCACCAAAGCTACAGAGAAACCCTGTCTCGAAAAAACAAAAAACATGCCGGGCGGTGGTGGCGCACGCCTTTAATCCCAGCACTCGGGAGGCAGAGGCAGGCGGATCTCTGTGAGTTCGAGACCAGCCTGGTCTACAGAGCTAGTTCCAGGACAGGCTCCAAAGCCACAGAGAAACCCTGTCTCGAAAAACAAAAAAAAAAAAAAAAAAACAAAAACAAAAAAAAAAAAAAAAAACAAAAAAAAAAAGGACAACTGTCCAGATCCTCCAGTCTTCCTGCACCTGCCTGACCCCAGTGGGTGCAGGATTTGGCATCCTTACCACTAAGGCGTTTACTCCAAGAAAACTGGTGAAGAGACACTTGGGCAGTCTCTGGTGTGGGATCTGCATACATGCACTCTCCAATTCTAGCTGTTGGCACTCTGGCTGGCACCTGTTGCACTCCAACCTATCCCAGTGCGGAGGGACCTAGAGCAGCCACAAGGTTGCCCAGCATGTGCCGCTCAGGAGACCTACTTCCAGCTGGCAAGGGACTACAGAAGACACAAGACTATAGAGTATAGCATCCCCATCATCTCTTATATCTTTGACGGAGCTGGCTCAAACTTGTTTCTGATTTGAATCAACAGATTCCACCTCAGCCCCAGGGTAGGGACCTAACAAATGGCAGTCAGGATGTTCTGTCCACTGTGCTTACTGGTAGTGGCTCTTGGCTTCTAGGCTAACTCATTCCACCAGGCAATGAGTCAATTCAGGTATTTTGCTCAATACTTGCCCCTTCTTAGGATAGTGCTGGAGATGCACCTAACAAACAGGCGTCTGCCTAGAATGAAGGCAGGGCACTTAAGACCCTGAGCTATTGGTGATGGCAGTCCCCCGACACAGTCAACTGCTGTCTCCTTGAGCATGAGCTGAGCTAGTTCCCTGTAGGGAGGGTCCTGGGTATCTCAGAGATCTAGGGGTCAGAAAGATGGCTGTGGGTAAAGGCACTTGCTGAGTAAGCCTAGTGACCTGAGTTTGATCCCTGGAGTCCAGGAAAAGAACTGACACCAGTCATCCTCTGACCTCAAGTATGTCAATGAGGTAACCTGGGTCACCACTGCTAAGGAAGCCAACTTAATAGGAAAGGGGCTGGAGCATTAGAGCCCTTCACCTTGCAATTCGTCTCTAGTGCCACCTACCACACCAGAGTTCAACTGCTAAGTAGAATCAAGGAGAAAAACTTCAAATGGGACTATAAGCCCTAGACCCTACTTTGATTTTCCTTTATAGCATTTTTCCCCCTCAAATGAGATTAAGTCTGGGTATCCCTGGGCTTCAACTTAAGAGACCTACCTCTACCTTCTCTGTGCTCAGAGCCAGTACACACTGGGGAGATGGCGCAGCAAGCATAGTACTTGCCTAGCATGCAGAAATGCTGGGCTCCATCTCCAGAAATCTGCATGGTGGTTGGTGCATGTTTGTCATTCTAGCATCTGGGAAGTGCAGGCAAAGGATCAGAAGTTGAAGATCATCCTCAGTTACAAAGCAAGGTAAAGGCCAGGGTGTAGTGTTAAGACATTTTCTCTTGCCGGGCAGTGGTGGCGCACGCCTTTAATCCCAGCACTCGGGAGGCAGAGGCAGGCGGATCTCTGTGAGTTCGAGACCAGCCTGGTCTAGAAGAGCTAGTTCCAGGACAGGCTCCAAAGCCACAGAGAAACCCTGTCTCGAAAAACCAAAAAAAAAAAAAAAAAAAAAAAAAAGACCTTGACTCTTTCCTAAAAAAAGGCATGGATATTGGGGACAACTGAGGAGCTTGTCTTCTATGACTGAACCCTAGGTTTAGTCCTTGCCCCCAAACCAGAAAAGGGGTGTGGCTTCAAACAGGAGGCAGGAAGTTCAGAGAGAGGGAGTCCCAGCCAGGGAAACCTTTCTTCAGGCAAGCCCAAGGCTGCAGGGTGTGGCTGAGATTAGGAGTCTTGGGGATTTGTGGGTTGTTTTCCCTTGTCTGAACCTTGCCATAAAGCCCTGGCCTGGCCTCCCTTCCGAGGAGTATTATTCTCTTTTTGTCAGGAGGAGCAGAGTGGGCTAGCCTTGGGGGGTGCTCCCCAAACTTCCAGCTTTTAGGACTCCACCCCACCCCTGCTCACTACTGGAGGCAGTCAGGGTGGACCTTCTCCAGAAACTGACACGGGATGCCAGCCTGCAGCTGGATGTGCAGCCAGAGCAGCAGGCACATCTTGGAGGCTGCCCCAAGGACACGGCTGTCACACTGGGCTTAGCAGCCAGAACACTGGAAATGCCCTTTATTTCCAGCTACTTTATTAGGTCCCAAAAGGAAACCAGTCTACTGGGGCATACATTTTTTTTCCCTCCTAAGACCTAAGGGTACACAAGATAGTAAACTGTAAACTTGTATAAATGGTCTCACACCTGAAGGTCCGGATGCTGCACTGGAGAGGGGGAAGGTCGTATGAAGGCAATATCCAAATGGTGATGGTGTCTTTTTCTGTCTTTGCTTGAAGAACTTTGGAAGTGCAACCTAAGGATTCCCAGGGGGAGTACTCTGACCACCTTTACTTCCGGTCATTCCCAACAGAGCCCTGAAACCACACTACAGTAAACTTGAGTCAAGTAGTCAGATGCTTAGTGGCAAATCTTGAGGATAGAACTGGGTAACATTTGAAGCCAGATTCCCTGCAGCCATGGAGAGATGCTGTTAGATGCAGGGCCAATTGCTAGCTGCCATGCTGGAATGTTGTCTCAGGCAATCTTCACCCATTATGTCATCTTTGGGGTTTTCCAGATCTTTCACACCTTGTATTAAACCAGGCTTCCAGGTGGTACTAGCTCTGAACAGCAGGTTAGAAAGTCACAATGGATGGAACCAAACACTGCTCAATATGATCCTCTGTGAAGTTCAGTCAACATTAAGAAGAGATTTTTCATCATCTCACGCTAAGGGCAGAGAGCCACTTGGAGATTTTTGGGCCCCATTTTGGCAGTGAGGTAGAAGCAGAGGAAGGACTTGTGAGAGTGATCACTTGATGAGTAGCCAGAATACTCAATTCTTCAAATGGTTCAGCTGGTGAATTCCCCATCTTTACATACTTGACTCTCACCATGCCAACAGTAAGCACTGAGATCAAATGACCATACTTAGGCAAGTGACCCTGACCCCTTCTACTTGTATTTCAGATTAACAGTTGCGACGAACTGATAGGAGATGCAGAGAGGGAGAGAAACAGCGGTCTCCTGCAACTGTGAACTAATACTTACAGTCACAGAATTACATGCGCAAAAAGGCAAGGACCCCTGGGACTAAAATTTCTTAGAAAAATCTATAGAATCTTTAAGCTTAGAGTTCTAGGTGGTTTCTAAAGTGCAAAGTGGCAGCCTGTGTGGTGAAGGTGAGTGACTGTCAGATTCCACCGAAAGCAAGGAGTGATGGGGTTCTTTCAAAATGGCTTTTATTGAGACACATTCAGAGCTTCGGCACCATTTCCATCTGGGAACCCATTTCCATTGCGATGGCTAAACCCTTTTTGGTGCTGGAGGTCTCACACCCATCCATCCACTTGGCAAGGCAGCACCAGAACTCAGCTATGATGTCCAGACAGGACAAGCCCGACCTCACTTCCATGCTACTTGCAACCATCTCATTAGTGTTCGTTGCACATTTTAGGCTAAATTTCCAGAAGTGGGAGGTGGCTTAAATACCAGCTGATGTTTCTGATTGGGTGTCTGTAGCATGTAGTGATGAAGATAATACTCCCTGAACCATAGTCGTTGCACACATTCATAATGTATCCTGGCAAGACTGATTTCAGAAAGCTCGTGCTAGAATTGTACATTTCCTCTACTAAAAGCTTTTCTTGGAAAGAGGTTCAGGAGTCCTGGAAGGTAGCCTGAGTTCTCTAAGGCAATGTTGCTGAGAGATGGCTGACCTACCCCAGTATGGAGAAAAGTTCTACCCTAAATGCTAGGCCACTTCTGCCTCCTTACTGCATTCTGAATTTAGCCTGTTCTTGGAATTCCCTTCAGTGCCAGTGCCCCCAAATGTGTGCTCTCCAGTCTTTTTTGTTTTGTTTTTTTCGAGACAGGGTTTCTCTGTGGTTTTGGAGCCTGTCTTGGAACTAGCTCTTGTAGACCAGGCTGGTCTCGAACTCACAGAGATCTGCCTGCCTCTGCCTCCCAAGTGCTGGGATTAAAGGCGTGCGCCACCACAGCCCGGCTTTCCAGTCTTTCTTTTCAGGGTAAAATGGCCAAAGGACTCCAGAGGCAAAGCAGTTGTCTGTTTGGTACAACTGTTGCCTAAGGCCGGAATGAATGGTATGCAGGGAAGAAAGACCACCAGAGGCCAACATATTTATATCTGTCACCATCGACATTTACATAGCCCCAAGTTTTGCTCCTTATCAAAGGGGAACAGAAAACCTCAAGGATGTTTACCTTTCCAGCAAAAGGAAACATACACACGCATGAAAACAATTTGTAGCTGGTACCTGGAGAGAAAGCATGCTTTAGGCAAATGACAGATCATGGTTTCCCACAAGTTTTCTTCGTAAGCGTGGCTTCCATCTCTACTCAGGGTGCTGGGGCATCAAACAGCGTAAGATGTAATGGACACACAGGGCTGTCTTGTGTAATAAAAGCAAATATTTACATTAAGCACAATACAGCAATTTATTTAGATGCTTAAAATGAATACAAAGGGAAATAAAGACCACAAAATCATACATACTACAACAGTGTGTCATATATTAGATGGCATAAATGAATACACCCAGAGGTGCTCAACTAAAGAGGAAACTAAATATCCCAAATGTAGCACTCAACCGTGCTTGCTGCTCTGACACAACACTCTTACAGATCTAAAAGGTGTCAAAATTAGTAGCTGTAAAATCAATTCTTGCATGTTATTTTAGCTTAAAAGGTCTCAGAAAGAGATCTGAAATACCAGTTTTGACAACTGTAATGTCAAGGATACTCAGAACAAGAAAAAAAATCCTATAATACAGGAGAGTCCAGATATATATCTTATGTGGCTGGCCTCTGTTGCAAGATTGTACAAGGTTATGTGCAAAAACTATGTCTGTCCAAAGATCCATACTATCGCAGGGTCAAGCTTCTGCTAGGTAAACTAGATATAGCATTTATCACACAGCAAGGGCAACACTAAAAACCAATCTATGACGGGCACACAGTAACAGTGTCATAAGCATCACTTGAGGTCTAAAAGACTGTACAAATATACATTTCAACTATTCAGAATGAATACATGAAAAAAGGTCCATGTTCCTACTAGACACACTGGACTGGTAGCATGTATGCCCGCCCTGCACTACTATGTGATCAGGGTAAGGCCTTCCCAGGATATCCAACCAAACATCTTACCAAGGGAAAGAAATGCTGGAAAAGCAAACAATGAACTGCTTTTCCCCGTGAGCATTCATGAGCCGCCAGCTTATTGGTTTTTCACACTTCATTACTGAATCTACCAGAGAAGGGTCTGAAGCAAGATCAACCAATCACATGTCATAGACATAGAAATAACCACTGGGACTGTAGTGGTCATATGTCCCCAACAGCCTGACCGACCAGTCCTTGCAAGGCAGTGCCAGTTAAAAGACAACTCTGCAATCAGAACAGAGGTCCAAGATGCAACATGGCCCATGTGCTGGGGTGTGCCAGGCCCCTCAGGCTTGCTGGCTGCTCAGTTTTACTCCAGTTAAGCTGCCATGCATGGGATCAGCAACTCCGTCAGTCATGCTGTCAAACTGCTCCCCATCCTCACTGTCAATTGTGCTATTCTGCCACTCAATCTGTGGGTTTGGTAAGCGCTCTGCATTCTCAGATGCATTTTCCCACTGTGACTGGTCCTTGGACCAAAACCCTTCAACTTTTCCATAGGAACTATTCTTCCATTTCAACTGCTCTGTGTCATCTTGCACCGTAGCCTTTTTTTTGGCAGCTGGCTTACTGCTCCTTGCATCTTCACTCTGGGAAGACTCATCAGACCAGGTTCCTGGTTTCATCTCACATGTGTTATCCTCAAAGTCAGAGATCTGTTGGGAACCAGGCCCACTCTCGGATGGTGAAGCACCATCTTTCCACTCAACTACATCATCTTGGTCTACCTCACTGTCAGAGGCATCATGCATTAGTTTGGTTGGTTCCTCAGTCAAATGGATAGTTTCATATTTTGAACCATCCTCCTCCTCTTTTTGGTCTAGCTTCTCAGATTCCAAAGCATCCTCAGGAATGACCTTCGGTACATGCTCCTCTGGATTATCACTAGGAATTTTAGGCTCAACTTCAAAGACAGGGTCAAAAGGGCTGTGGCTTCCATTGGATTCTTCTTCTAAATGCTCAAAACTATCTGAGAAGCTGTCGTCTTCCTTCCCAAGGCTGAGCTTTTTGTCAGCAGTCTTACTAGCATTGACTCTTGAGTCCTTCTCGTCATGATTTTCAAACAGCCACTCAGCATCAAAGTCCATCTCGTGTTTGACTTTATTTAATTCTTTCATGTTAAATCCCAGCAGCACACCGGGCTTGTACTTCTCACAGTCACGAACACACTTCTTTCTCTTGTTACTGAAATGGGAAGCAATGTCACTCTTCCACAGCCACAGACTGGCGGCTAACTTCTCAATTTCTCTCCTGGTGGGATAGGGCTGTTTGTTGAAGTATTTTGTGAGGAAGCTTTTCCTAGCTTCGTAAGAATCATCTTCATGACCCTTGGGGTCTAAAGCTAAAACAACAGGCTCTTCAGGCTTCTCTTCAAAGCAGCTGGGAGAATCACTGTCATCCTCCAGCTTTCGCTTTTTTAGCAGAGGAAACTCCACCTGTTCATAGGTGCGCTTCACAGGAGCCAGGCCTGGAGATTGATTGAGCCGAGAAGGTGCGTTTGTTTTGTCCTGGCCATTCTGGGTTTTTCCAACACCCCTGCAGTGGACTAGATGCAGGGTGATGGTTGAGGCTGTCATGTTGCTAGTATACACACCAAGGCAATGGATACATTTATAGGTTAGCTTTTTCTCAACTGGATGAACTGTCTGAATAACTTGGTGTCTTTCTCGTAAATGATGTGCAAGTGCATCCGATATTGGTCCTTTTAGGATTGAAAAGCAAAGAGGGCAAAGGGTTTTCCCAACATCTTTTTTATAGGGCACTGCAGCTTGAGGTGAACTTTTAACAGGGACGTCTGCTTTTTCCTGAACTTTTGGCTGTGGCTTTGGAGGAACTGGGGCATTATTTTGGGCATGGTAAGCAACTGATTCGGCTGGGGCATCCCTCAGGTTGTATGTGGTCACCAGAAGATGGATGTTGGTGTGACTCCCCTGTTGCAATGTCAAATCAAAGCTCAAAGTAGAATCGGTTTTAGGTCCCATCTCTTCATCAATGTGAACCATTCGCATGTGTGCTGCCATCTTTTCCACATCATTGAAGGTTGAGCGGCAATACGGACAAGACAGACCATGAATTAACATATGGTTGAGCAGGGTATCTGTGGGCAAATAGCGATTACAGTAGAGGCATTTGCTAGTAAAATTGTGTATTTTCATAATATAGTTAGCTACTGCTGGGACTTTCTCAGCTTTATGCTCCTTTTCAAAGTGAACACTATATACATTCTCAGGGAAAAGCTCGTTACAGATTGTACATATTTTCCACTTCTGAGTAGCACAATGGTTGCTTGGAGGAGGGCCTGTGGCTGCTGGTGGAGGTTTAGAACCGGATTGACCTAATACTCTAGAAGCCTGTGACTGAGACACAGAAGGAGACTTCACCTGGCCCGGGGGTAGAGAGGTGGTACTGGCAGTCTGCAAGGAGTACCTGGCCGCTGCTGGGGGCCTCTGCTCAGCACCAAGCCCATACGACCTCCCATTTCCACTTGGAAGTAGCTGTTTCACAGACTGAGACTGCTGAGGGATGGAAACTGGAGCATTGCCACCTAGACCCAGTCTCACTGACTGGCCAACACCATAGCTCTGGCCTACAGATTTGACTCCATAGTTGTTTTGCTGCAGGTGAACATTGGACATCATATTGACTCCTGCTGAGTTTAAGTTAGGCTTTGGTATTGACAATCGATTCACCATCTGCTGTGATGGCAAAGACCGGACATTTCCAGAAGCAAGGGAACTGATTCTTGGTGGCAGTCCCATGCCCTTTTTCTCTTGAGGTTTGGGAGCAATCAGCATCAAGGGTTTGGCCCGGGGAACTACAACATTTGTGTGCCCAATCATGGCAGTGACCTGATAGCCTATCCGTTCATGGTCCTCAATGACATGCTGTACCAAAGCTTCGTAGGACTTGGGCATGAAAAGGCATCGCTTGCAGTGGATGTTACACTCTTCTCGGGCATTTGCACCCAGGGGGACAGCACCATTGAGTGATTTTTCTCCTGCCTTTGCTATGTACGGTGCTGCTACATGCTGAAAATGTTCCCTGTAGATGTGCTTCCTGACAATCTCATATAGAGGGTCTCGGTAAGTGCACTTCTTGCAGTAATACACGGCTTGCTCTACACTGTCAGCCTGCTTGGGTTTAAGGCCATCGTTTTTGTTTTTATCTTTGAAAGTGCTGAGGCTGCTACTCGGTGCGCTGGAGTTTGGAGCATGAAATATTTTAATGTGTGTTTCCAAAGTCTTTTTATCTGCATTGAAGGTACAGTAAGGGCAATTAAGGAGAATCCTATTTTCAAAGTCTTCACTATGAACATTCCGGAAATGACTTTTGTAGGCAGAGAAGAATTTTGAGGAAAACGGACAAGCACTGCAGCAAAAAGGTTTTGTCCGATAGTCCTAAAAAATAAACGAAACAAAACAAAATAGAAACCAGAATGAGAAGGCCACTTGAGGCAGGTATTTATAAGTTTTAGGCACCTCCCCCTAGGCATTCCCAGAAATTCTTCAAGGCAATGATTTTTAGAGGTTTCTCCTGCCAGAAAACTAGAAAGAGAAACTCAAAAACTCAGGTGCATTTTGAACCAAATACCTTTATTTGTGTCCCTGTGTAAATTAAAACTCAGTGCTAAGTTCTTGTCAATCCTCTAAAAATGGCTAGTCATATTTGCTGGCTGGTTTTGGAGAGATGTCAAAGGCAATAAAAAAACAAAACAAAACAGGTTTCAAGAAAAAATATTTTATAGCTAAAAACAACCAGTATAAAAACCACGTAAACCCCTCATTTTGTGGTCCAGTAATCTGCTCAGGCTTCAGACATGGGAACTCATAGGTCCATATACCTTTATAAGCAACACAGGTATACTTTTCTCTTTCCCACCATCCAACAATTTTCATTAAAAACAAAACAAAAAAACCAACAAAAAATCTCTACAGTTTCTTCTCCAATCTAAAGCACAGTGAATTTAGACTTCAGTGTGGATCAAAAGGCTCCAGACTGGAAACACTGGCCTCTTTCTACTTCTTCTCTGGCAGAGCAGCTTCAAAAAGGCCAATAAGGGCTGGAGAGACAGTTCAGTGGTTAAGAGCACTGGTTGCTTTCACAGGGGATCTGGGCTTGATTCCCAGCAACTACAAGGTGGTTCATGCAGTTTCATGGTGTTCTCTTCTGATCCCTGAGGGCAGCAGGCATGTACACAACACACAAATACACATTAAAGAAGACACACACCAAAACTTTTTTTCCCTTCAAAAATGCCAATGAAAAAAATCAGATTATGGTGGTATATGCTTTTCATACCAGCACTGGAGAGGCAGAGAGACAAGTAGATCTTTGAGTTCGAGGCCAGCCTGGTCAGGACAGTGCCAGGACAGCCAGGGATACAAAGAGAAAACTCTCTATTAAAAAAACACCAATCAACCAACAAATAAATGGCCAATGAATTAATTAGCAGCTGCTTTAATTCAGCTAAGAAGTTATCTGGAGACTGTCTTATAGACAGACGGCAGAGTGTTCAGAAGCCATGGTGTACTACAGAGCACACTGACATTAGGGATCAGTTTTCAGAATTAAGACGTCAAATAGGTAAATATATACATGATAAGCAGTCATCTTTTCTTGTGTGTGTGTCATGAACTGTTTTGAACCAAAAGGAGTTTCTCTGCGCTCTTTCAAAGCTCCTCAGCTGATGTAGTGGTGTATGTCTTTAATCCCAGTCCTAAAGGCAGAGACAGTATAGCCCAGGTTAGAGAGACCCTGCCCTCAAAACCAAACATCATCTAGGAAGGCCTTCTCTTAAGAATGCTTCTCAGCAGCTCTCTGTAGGGCATTAAGTAGAGTTCAAAAGCACAATGTACAGAACTAGAAAGGGAATTCACATCCACTTTTCTCCATGGACAGAAGTACCATTTACAATACATATTTTCTTTCTTTCTTTCTTTCTTTCTTTCTTTCTTTCTTTCTTTCTTTCTTTCTTTCTTTTTTTTTTTTTTTTTTTTGAGACAGGGTTTCTCTGTGGTTTTTGGAGCCTGTCCTGGAACTAGCTCTTGTAGACCAGGCTGGTCTCGAACTCACAGAGATCCGCCTGTCTCTGCCTCCCGAGTGCTGGGATTAAAGGCGTGCGCCACCACCGCCCGGCTCTTTCTTTCTTTTTTTTGTTTGAAACAGGGTTTCTCTGTATAACAGTTCTGTCTGTCCTGGAGCTCACTCTGTATACCAAGCCAAGCTCACAGAGAACTGCCTGCCTCTGCCTCCTGAGTGCTGGGATTAAAGTTGTGTGCCATCTCCGCCTGCCCTATTATCACATCTTAATTATGGACACACCGGCATCAGTAACTATCCTGAATGCAAAGGTACAAAAAATATCCTGTCACTGCCATTCTAGGGGATCACCCACTACACCATCTTCTAAAGGTTAGGTGTCATCAGAGGGATAAGTGTAAACAGAAGGCTGAGTGTAACCCAGCGGCACTGCCAAATGCTTCTAATCCTAGTACTCAGGAGGCAGAGGCAGGCGGCTATCTAAATCAGAGGCCAGCCTAGTCTACAGAGTGAGTTCCAGGGCAGTTAGGGCTACAAAGAAAAGTTGTCTCAAACAACAATGAAACAAACAAAAACATTGATCTTGACTTTTCTCTAGGAAGCAAGGGCAGCAACAGAGACAGGATAGCAGGGAATGCTCCAACTACTGAGCTCCAGCCTTGGTTCCAACTTTAGAAATTTAAGAAACAAATTTCTGTTCATTCTTTTAGCTTGAAGTTTCTGTCCAGCAACAAGTGATGCCTCAGGGGCCTCATACTCAGGAAAATGGGATGCCCACACTACTATTCATTTTCTAGGGTAGGCCACTGCCCGGTCAGAGCTCAAGTGGGAAATGGACAGTCCTAGGTGACTTACCTGATTTTTTGTAAGTGAAGGGTCCCACAGTCCTACATCCTCCCATGTAGTGTTTTTCAAATAAAAGTCATTAGGTTCAAACTGTTTAAAATCCTAGAAAAACAGTGAGAGAAATTTAAAAAAAAAAACATAGTGGTATCAAGCCCAACCTGACTTGACACCTAAATTCTACCTCTTTAACCAGGCACAGGAGGGTCAACCACTGAGAACTAATGCAGGGGGGCTCAGGCTCAGCAAATGCGAAAGGCACATGGCCAGGATTCCAGAGGAACTGCCCAAGTGCAGATGGGAAGGCTCTAGCCCTACAGCAGCTCCATTAACCACAAAACTCACCAGCCACAACACTGGGTGGAGGAGGGGCGTGTGCTAATAGCTCTGGAAGAGCAAGAGTCTAGCTTGGCAACACAAACAAACAAGCAAATCAATAAATAAATAAATGGAAGGAAGGGTGGATCTAGAAGAAAATTCAGATTTTTAAACCAAGAAAGTAAGCAACATGCCGTTCAATTTACACTCTAATGTGAAATCTCCCCATGACTAAGAAGAAAGCAGCGTGAATGGTTCACAGCTGTTGGTAGAAAGTTAAACACGTGCAAACTTCAGAGTACCAATTAGCTCTAGTGGGAGGAGCAAACCCGGTACAGGATAGGAAAGATACTTGACTATTTGCATATTTATTTGGAAAGGTTTCACCCACCCCCAAGTACAGGTCCATGTGCCTCTGAAGAGTTACTTCCACCCTGGAACAAATCACTAGAAGCCCATTTTTGAAAAGCTTTGGTTTCCAGGATACACCCCTGACTACTCTGAGTGGGATTCAGGAGAAGAGACCTTGTTCATGAATGAAATGTCTATTAATTCTACCCGACCCGTGTCCTTAGCAGTTGTTCCATGCCAAGCATTGTGCTGGGCAGTGGGATAAATGGCTAAGCAAGGCCACTTTAGTCTGGCCAGTAGAAACCTAAACTGTGGGGGGAAATTGCTTTAAACGTTTCAGTTGGAGGTTGGGTCCAACTACCTGTAAGATCTGTAGCAAGGTGATCTGGACAAGGAGGAGACGACTCTGTCTATCCCATAGGGCTTGAAAAAAAGCTCAGAATAAAAAGGCTAGGGAACAGTCTGTAAAGGCCAAACTGCTACACAAGGGCAAGATAAGTCTTTGATGGGCCAGAAGGCTGACAAACGCCAAATCCTAAGGAAAGAGATGACAAAACACCTAGACAACCGTGCCTCAACAGTCAGGTCAATGGAAACAACCCAGGCTTATGAGAAGGAAAACAGGCTCTGCAGTCCCCAATGCCTCTTCCCTAACTATGAGCCTGAAATCACTGCTTCCAATCCCCATTTCATAGACTGGAGATAAGAATTCCTAGAGTCCCCCGAGGTTATTTCAAGGACCAAGTTCATATATAGTTTTAAAGCACCTCTTGCACTGTCTGTGTTTATTTCCCACGCTGTAACTGTTTTTGCCTCAGGATGCAAAGATGAACACACTTTCAGGAAAGGGAGTAAGCTCTACTAAATAAGAAGGTTTTGGTGAAGCTGAAAGTGCAGTTAGATTCACCCTCACACCTAACAGTGAACATCTTGCCCATGGACACAGTAACGGATCAGAAGCTGAGTCACATTAAAATTTAAAAATGGCATGCTACTTACTTCTATATGTTCTTTACAGTATTCCAACCCAATGTCACTAAGTATTTTTTTCACAGTTTTCCGGGCTTTTCTTAAACTGCCAAGATTGTTGACAGGAAGTTGGAACATAGTTTCTATTGGAAAAAAAAATTTAAGTCAAAGTCAAAACATGAACAACTTGTCAAAGTTACTAATTCCACTGATGACAGGATCCCAAACCCTGGCTCTTCAGGTGAGAAGCTGTACTCATCTAGTTTATGGAGCACTTAAAGCAGGCAGGCAGGCAAAAGTGAGTGCTTGTCAGCCTTTCCTATCTTGTTAGAGGACATTTTTACCACGAATCTAGGCGCACAAGTCTGATTAGGTTTTAACAACCCTTTAAGAGATGAATTTGAAGTTGGAGAATTAAACAGCATCAGTTAGCTATCTCAAGTCAAATCAAGTGTTTCTCCTTGTGATGTTGGACCTACAAACCTAGAAAGCCACTCAGAACACCACAGCGTCACAGTACTGCACAGCGCTGAAGGGAAGATTTTGCTTTCTGAAACGTCAAGGTAACAACACTCTCACAAAAGCAACATGACATTCAATGACTCTATCTCCTCAAATCGAAGTTCCAAATGATGCTGTGATCTGCTCCTTAAGTGTCAACACACCTGGGCAAAGGGCTCACATGGGCCATGGCCGAGATATTAGATGGGGGAAGCCATGCTGCGGCTTCAGAGCACATGGTGACTGCTGTAGGCTTTCTGGAATCTCTTAAAAAACAAAATGCTTGTTGAGTGAGTGTCTGTGTGTGAAGCATGTAAGGAAATCAAAAAGTTGCTCGACTGTTCTAAACACAAAAGCAGAAAGAAATGGAGATTCATTTTCCAAGTTTCTTAAAAACAAAAAGTACTTGTGTTTTAGAAAACTGAATTAGTACAATTTGAGGTGAGATTTTTATAAGTCTCTGAGAATATGATCTTAACTGTTTAAATAGTCTAAATTCAACATAATTTTTCAGAATAAAGTAGCTTTAAGACCAAAGTCAGCAAAAAAACAAACAAACAACAACAACAAAAAACAAAACCACACCAAAGCACCAGTGGTTGGGATTTCACAAATCTCAGTTTTCTAACTATAACCATCACCTTTACCGGCCGCAACCCTGAACCCGGGGATGTTCGCGTAAACAAGTCCCAGACACTCTAGTATAAAGTACCAAAGCTTGCTGGGTCTCCCAACATTAAAACAGTCACTGAAAAGCAGCATCCCCAGCCTCATCATTCTCCAGATGAACTCCTGTAAGTTGAAGACCAGGACTAGAGTGAGCAGTCCTTCCCCAGAAGGGCACCAATTACCATTTGTTTCTCCTTCACACTCCCTAAGCCTTATACCAACTCAAGGATCAAGGTTTCAAAGAAAATACTAGTCCATGTGAATTACTACACATGACATGAAAAAAGACTCAAAGTTCCCCTATGTTTTTTCCTCAGGCCACTATCTTTAAGTACTTAAGGGTCAGGCTGGGCTAGGCGATAACACATTGGCAACCCCAATTCCAGCACTGAGATGGATAAGGCTTGAGGACCATGAAGTAGAAACCACCTATACCCTAAATGAAACAAGTCGGGCATAGTGACACCTTGACCAAAAATAAAAACAAAATAGTAACAAAAAAAGGAATAAGTTCAAATCAGTAGTTGGCTCCAGAATTTATTCATGCTACCCATCTTTTTGTTTAAAAATGTGTAAGAAGGACACCCCAAGTCTCAACACCTTTTTGAACTAGAAACCTCAACAAGGAGACTGCATTTTGAAAACAGAGAAAAAACAAAATCCCTACAGTACATACAGAGGGGCAGAGTGGTGGTATACTCTCTCCCAATCCATCAATGGCCCCCAAGCCCTGCTCAGCCTTTCGGTATGTTATGCTGGCAGGGTCTAACAGGTCCTTACCAAGGAGACCCTTCTTTCAGCACAAGGCACTAAAAGGGCAAATTGTCCAACCTAATAGAACTGCACTCTTGTTCATCTATCACTTCCAGGACACCTCAACTTTGCAGGTCATGCTGCTGGGAGCACACAGTAGACCCTCAGGCAGCAGGTTTTACACAATGCTTTGTTGTTCAGCCTCAGTTGGAACAACTCCTGCCACAAATAATGTCTTGTCAGTCAGGACTCAGGTGAGCAACATCTCTGCAGTACACAAAGCTGTTAATGTGCTCAAAAACTGGGTGTGCTGGAAAGCAGAGAGGGAAATGCCTGAGGCAGCAGTCTCCTCACTGTGCCCACATCTCTTTCTAGACATATGAGCAAATATGCTTAAGCTTTGTTGCCACCCAAGTCTTTGCAGAATCAACAGGCAGTGGAACACAGAAAAGAAGTGAATTAATCAAAGGAAAAATGGGATTGATGAGAACTTTGTCAAAACATCCAGTAATGTCCCGACAACCCAAATTAAAACACTATATAAATTTAATTGCTAAATTCTATAATAATTTTGGGGGCAGACCAGTTACTTCAGTTGGTTAGAACATGGTGCTAATAAAGTAATTTTGGGAATGCTCAATGCGAGTCTTAGTCACAGCCATGTACTAACCGGAAGAGATGCACTGAATAGGCTGACCTCCAGCTCACAGACCCTGCTTGCCTCTGGGGTGCTGAACTAAAGGCATGTGCCACCTTTCTCAGCTCACATCAATTTCTGAGAATGACTTAAATTTATTTTGAATGAATGAGTCACACCCCTTTCTCAATCTCACCTACACCTGAAGAGGAGGGCAGGAACACCACAGTTTAGCCCAGGTCAAACTCCTACTTTTTTTGTTTTATTAGAAAGCAAGAGTCTAATGGCTGCAATGAAAATCTGAGATTCACCTTGGCCCTAAGGCTATATATAATTAAAACCATGTAAATAATATAGTATGCCTGATCTTCTCTGCCCTCCCCCCCTCCCAGATTATCAAAAGCAATTACTTCAAACGCCAAGAGGGTAAAGAAAAGACAGCCCAGCTGTAGACCAACCCTGTACAGGGACAAAGACCATAATCCATTATCTGTACTGGGCAATAGCAGGACCTATGAACTGAGAGACTAATTAATTACAGCTTCTACCTGGAGAAGGACCCAACAACAGTGGCAGTTTAGCTCAAGGAAAGGTCTGCAGACCCAAGTGGAATGAGAAGCACTAGTAGGGACTGTCTAAATCAGGGTCCCTGCAGAGCCACCAAGTCAGGATGGCACCAATGACCCTTATTTTTAGAACTACAGAAGATCAAACAACAAAAACAAAATGACAGAATATAGACAGGCTGGCAACTCTAGAGTAAAGCAGCTGTACAGTGTCCAGGAAGCCAAGGATTTAATTCCCTGCATAACAAAAAACCAACCCACAAACAACTCCATCAAGTAAAACAAACAGAAAGAAGGAACTTTTACAACCAGGTGGAAACATTTTGACCCTCAATCAACCAGTCCAGGTTACACCGAAGCTACTGGGTGGATGCGAAAAGTGTGCCCTTAAAGCCATCTTGTTTCAATATGCAGTTAAAAAAAAATGTACTTCTGTATATGGGTGGTTTTGTCTGCATGTACATTTACATACCAAAAGAGAGAACTGAATCCCAAGGGACTACCATGTGGGTGCTGGGAATTGAACTCAGGACCTCTGGAAACAGGGCTTTTAAGCGCTGAGCCTTCCCTCCAACCCCCTCAATACGCACTCTTACTTGATGTTTCTAGACCTCTGAGTATCCAGGCTAACTGAACACACTCCAGTTCCAACAGTAAATATAACAGCCAACTAACCATTCCCCACTGTAGTCTCTCTCTCACTCACCTTCCTATCTTAGTCATAGGGACCTAACACTTCTCTATATAATAATTTACTCCACAATTGGTGGCGAGGCATATTCATAATCCCAGCACTTGGAGCAAGCATTCAAGGCTAGCTTAAGCTAAATACATCAAGCGAGAGGTTATGAGAGAGGCAATCTCAAAACAAAAACAACAATAACAAAAAACATGGTCACATGGGTGAGATGGTTCACTTGCTGTGCAAGCCTGTGGACCCAAGTTTGATCCCTAGAACCAATGAGAGAACCCACTCCTGAGATCTGTACTCTAATTTTCACAGATATACTTCACTTACACTAAAGAAAATACTAAAACTATTCTAGGATCTGCATCTGAAGCAATGAACACATACCCTATTTTTTTTTTCAAGATTTATGTGTTTTGCATGCATGCATGTCTGTTTGAGGATGTTGGATTCCCTGGAGGCAGAGTTACAGGTAGTCTGTAAGCTGCCACCTGGGTTTTGGGAACAGAACTCATGTCCTCTGGAAGAACAGCCAGTGCTCTTAATTGCTGAGCCATCACTCCAGTCCCCATACTTTACTTCCTACTATTCTTACGTTTGAATTAAAATACCAGTAAGGCTCATATATTTGCACTTACCTTGTTTTTTTTTTTTTTTTTTTTTTTTTTTTTTTTGGTTTTTCGAGACAGGGTTTCTCTGTGGTTTGGAGCCTGTCCTGGAACTAGCTCTTGTAGACCAGGCTGGTCTCGAACTCACAGAGATCTGCCTGCCTCTGCCTCCCAAGTGCTGGGATTAAAGGCGTGCACCACCACCGCCCGGCTCTGCACTTACCTTGTATAGGGTCCTTCTTCATAGTCCTGGCTGTCCTTGAACTCAAGAGACCCACCTGCCTCTGCCTCCCCAGTGCCAGGTTAAAAGGCATGTGCCATTATACTGTATTTGTATCTTTTTTTTTCTTTGTAAATAAACCTTTGCTAGAGTATTTCACATCTAGCAAGCCACCCTATCAAAAGGCTCCTTTCAGTCTGGAAGCGATCACCTACCACTGGGAAGCAGTTCACCCTTTCCTGTCAGCATGGAGAGAGCCCTTCAGGCGCTCCCACAGAAGCTGCTCTAACATCTTTCCCTCTTATCCTCCCTCTCTACAACAACCACTAGTGACTGATTCTGGCCACCCAGGGGCAGAATGTTCTTTATTAGATAAAACTGCAACAAGACAGATTAAATAGAGTTCAGGAGCTAGAGAGACGGCTCAAGGTTGCTTTCAAAGAGAACCCAGGTGGGGTTACCAACACCCACACAGCAGTTCACAACTGTTTGTAACCCCAGTTCTAGGGGATCTGATGCCCTTTTAGGGTTTCTGAGGCCACCAGGTACAATATAGTGCAGATACGCAAGCAAAATGTTCACAAACACAAATTAAAAAATGTGAAGGCCGGGCGGTGGTGGCGCACGCCTTTAATCCCAGCACTCGGGAGGCAGAGGCAGGCGGATCTCTGTGAGTTCGAGGCCAGCCTGGTCTACAAGAGCTAGTTCCAGGACAGGCACCAAAGCTACAGAGAAACCCTGTCTCGAAAAACCAAAAAAAAAAAAAAAAAAAAAAAAAAAAAAGTGAAGAAAAATTTAGGTCTAGGGCTAGCCAGTTTAAAAAAAATACTTGCATGGCAATTTGAGTTCAATCCTTGGAACCCACATGATGGAAAAAGACAGAACTCACTCTTACAGTCAATTCTCTGACCTCCACACATGCGTCATGGCACCCCCCAATAAACAAATGTATTTAAGCCTGTGATGACATAAATGTACCGTTTTCAGAACCACTGTTAGACATGAAACTTTCAAATAAAAGACATTTCCTTCTTCTTACCTCTCCCACCTAACTGATCAACCTTGTCACCTCCTCAGTCTTCAAGTCATTCCTCAATAGATTCGTCGATTCCCCTGGTTGGCCCCATGTGAATTGCTTACTCTGGATGTAACAAATGCAGGTGACAGAGAGTGACACTAATTCTAGACATTACTTTAAATTAATGCTCCTAAAATAGCTATGTTTGGCAAAAGCCACTTCTCACATTTACAGGTAAATAGGAGAGAAAATACCACACCTGAGGTGCTGTGCCAGAAACACCACTGCCACAGCTGCACCAGTCCTAAACCCAGGAGTTCAATCAAGAATTTGCACACATCTAAGGTCAGCTAGATGATCCCATAACATCCAAAAGAGAACAAGCACACACCTGAGGACAAGGCATGCTCTCACATCAGCTAGGATGCTAATGGCTACTAAGTAAATGACACTGAAGGTTCTTTTCCTTAAAAAAAAAAAAAAAAAAGTTAACTTGTGTATGTAGGACACACATGGGCAGGTCAGAGAATGGCTTTTAAGAGTGGGTCTCAGGAATGAGCCATCTTGAAGAAATCTTTCTATTCAATTCATAACGCTATTGTTTCAGAAACAGAAAATGGTATCCCTGACAGCTTTTCTTTTCTTCAGTGCTAGCTGAAATCCAGTGACTTACACTCTACCACTGAGCGTTACACCCTCTCCCCAAGCACGTGACAACTTTTCAAAAACCAAGTGCCTTCTATCACTCTAAACTACTGAACTGTATGCTATAACTGAGAAAGCTGTTACCAAAGCAAAACCCCAAAATATAAAGTAAAATTCTTACATCATTCAAAGGCATGACAACACAATATAGAATCTTTTAGATTTTTGTGCACATTAATTAAATTTTCCTTAATCCCAGCACTCGGGAGGCAGAGACAGGCGGATCTCTTGTGAGTTCGAGGCCAGCCTGGTCTACAAGAGCTAGTTCCAGGACAGGCTCCAAAGCCACAGAGAAACCCTGTCTCGAAAAACCAAAAACAACAAAAAAATTAAAATTTCCTTTTTGTGTTAAGAGACTAGACCCATATTATTGCATAGGCTACCCCAATAATGTTTTCCCTTTTATAATCTATTTGGGAGAGCATGCCTGTAATCCTAGCACTTGAAGAGTAAAGGCAAGAATTTCAGTTCAAGTCCATCCTGGACTACATCTGACCTGGTCTCAAAAGACAAGAAATAATCTAGTACCAGAAATGGGTCAGCAGTTAACTATACTTGCTGTTCTTGCAGAAGACAAGGCTTCAGTTTCTAGCACCCACACTGAGTGGCTCACAATCACCTGTAATTCTACTTCCACAGGCAACTGGACAACTTCTAGTGGCTTCCCTGGACATTACTGCACGCATGTGGCACACATACAAACACATTAAAAAAAAAAAGGCTGGCATTGAGATGGTCAGTGGTAAAGAGGTAACGGCTGCTTTTCCAGAGGTTCCAGAGTTCAATTCCCAGCAGCTACAAGGTGGCTCACAAGCATCTATAATAGGATCTGATGCCCTCTTCGGTCACACAGGCATACATGCAAATAGAGCACTCACTCATATACTTAAAATACATAAACATTTAAAAGCAAAACAATTCAAGGCCAACATCAACAACAACATATGTATGCATAGCCCCGGCTGGCTTCCTATGCACAGAGATCTACCTTCTTTTGCCTTCCGAGTGCTGGGATTAGAAACTTGTGCCAACACACAAAGCCTGAAGGAGATAATTTTTTTTTTTTTTTTAAGATAGGGATTCTCTGTGTAGCTCAGGTTGTCCTGCAATTCACCCTGTAGACCAGGGAGATAATTTTAAACAGTAGTCGGTGTTCAAAAACCAGGGGAATCACTGACGGCTCTTAGTCAAAAAAAGGTGATTACTGTACACCGGTTAGGATTTTCTGGAATAGGATGAGTCTCTAGAGCAAGATCCTGGATACAATCTAGAAGGGAGATCTTGGCATGTATACAGAGCACTCTAGACACTGTTAGTGAGTTATTTTGCGGAAATAAAGCAAATGGAATCTGTCTGGATGGCCCCAAAACTTTTAAATACAAATTGGCTCCACTTTTAGACACCAAGAGCAATGCAGAGTATCATCAATGAAGGTCTTAATGCCCTCTGCCTCAGAAGACAGATTACAAGTTTGATCATGCTTTTGTTTGGCAAAATTGAGCATGTGAATTCACACAGACAACCCTCAGAAATATCCCATGTGTTGAATTTAAATTTCACTCTTCATTTCTTTCTAGTAGTTTCAGGAGTTTAACTTCAATAGAAGGGAAAAGTGAAACGGGAGCATTCTCAAGTGCACAAACCCTCACAACTGCTGCATACCAAGAAACTACCCAATGATAAACTACTTAGCGATAACCTGCTCCTCACATCAACAGCTATCAAAATTACAATGACACTGTTTTAGCAGTTTTCATTTTAGATGATCACCATGGGTGATTTTAAACATTCAATTTTTTCGTTGTTACTTCCTAATTATAATTTTGCTACTGTTATGAATTGTAAGGTAAATATCTGGTATGTGACCCCTTATGGGGTTGAGACCCACAGGTTGAGAACAGCTACCTAAGATATAAGACACCATTTTCTTATTCAAGACAAATACCATCCATTAAAAGACATTCTTGACATCCCTGCCACCTATTATTAGTGGCTGCTACAAAGCAGGAGCTCAAGAAACGGACCAAATGAACAAGGCCTTGCCCGCTCAAGGCTCACAGACAGGACACCCACAAACACCAACAGCAAAAGAAGTGCTAGTCAGAAACATCTTCACAAGTAGCAGCTGCTGATGGAGCCTGCCTCCAAGCTAGTGAGCATGGCCATGGTGCCAGAGGCAGGGAAGCCAAGTCCTAGCAAGTCCTACACTGAGTTTGAATGACCACCCTGCAAAGGCAAAGTTGGAAAAGTGGGTTGATGATTAGATAGGGACCATGAATGTGAGGTTACAGTCTGGTGCCAGGTCTACTTACAGGAAAGAGAAAGCCACACACACCAACACACTAACATGGGTTTTTGTGTAATTAAACCTAGACAAGTCAGGCAAGGACGAAGTTATATTCCCGATACTCAAGAAGTGACATTTTAAAGGCACTTTAATATTTTCAGTCTGGTTGTCTGTGATACCAGAATTAGATGACTTGAGAACCACTCAAGGCATTGTTAAGACCATTGGACTCACTCGTCTCTCAAAGGTCTGTGAAGTTACCAGTGTATTAAGTGTGAGGTAAGACAGTGAGGGCGCAGCAAAAGAAGGGCACAGAACTATTTCAGGTGCAACTTATAGCAAAATTTTTTTGTCTCTTTTGGTGGAACAGTTGTGTTCACAGACCAAAACATACCTGGTTTGATATATAGACGTCATTGTCAAACTTCTTGAGAGATAGGGTTGTTAATAAAGCTGCTATTTGCTAGAAAAGATGGTAAAATGCAGAGAGTGACTGAAAATCTACTCAGGAGCCAAACAGATCTGTGTGTTGAGTCCCTTGCTCTGTCACATACTAGCCCTGTGACTCTAAAAATGCCACTTAGCCTTTAGAAGTCTATTTCCTAAAGTGATATGACAGGGCTGGATAGAGTGATCTAAGCTCTTGCAGGACTCAAATTTGGTTCCCAGTACTTATGGAACCAGATGTGGTTTTCTAGACTCTACAGGCACCCACAGAAATGTAGCACATGCTCACAGATATACAGACAAACACATTAAAAGTAAATCTAAATCTTTGCCCAGTGTGGTGGTGTACAGCTTCATTCCAGCAGTTAGGAGAAAGAGGCAAGTGGATCTTTGAGTTTGAAGCCAGCCAAGACTATACAGTTGAGACCCAGCATCAAAAGAAAAACACACACAATCCCACTGTTCAAATGTCAGGATTAAGCCAGGCCAAAACAGGTCTCATTATTTCCTCAAGTGAGATCAGATACTTTGAAAATTTTAATAACCTTGTAGAAAGCCTAGGCTATTGTATTCCTGAGAATCAGCTGTAGTTGCCACAGTAACTTCTCTCCGTAGACAGTATAATATGCACCTGTACTCACAGACACACTTCAGTATTTTTTGGCAATAATTTAGGCAGACTTATTTGAATCATTCATGTTAGCACATTCTTTTTTTTTTTAAAAAAATATTTATTTATTCTGTATACAATATTCTGTCTGCATGTATTCCTGCAGGCCAGAAGAGGGCACCAGACCTCATTACAGATGGCTGTGAGCCACCATGTGGTTGCCGGGAATTGAACTCAGGACCTTTGGAAGAGCAGGTGATGCTCTTAACCACTGAGCCATCTCTCCAGCCCTAGCACATTCTTAATATCCAGTGGTACTTCAAATGCTTATCTAACGGAACTTTTGCACACACTTCACACCTAAATAAGTACTTTTAAGATTCATATTCCCAAGGAACAAAGTGAAACAGAGACAATGTGAAAGGTGAGAAACAAGGTCTTCCCTTAGCCCCTCATCAATTTAAGAACTATTATTTTATTTGAAAAGATGACATCTAAGTGAAATCATCTTTAAAAAGAAAACCTGGATGAGGACGCACATTAAGAGATGTGCCTAGATTTAGTGCATGATAGGGAAGGTGCCCCAACCCATCTCATTATAAACATGACTGTACAAGGCAGGGACATATCAAGAGTAGTCAGATGCTTGTGAAGAGCTCCACAGGCTTAGAGGCACTTCCTTGTCAGTATAGTGACAATCTGCTTTAAGAGGAACCTGAAAAAGAACAATCTGAAAACCTCAGTTGACCTATGCACAGCAAGTGTCAGGAGAGTAAAGCATCCTTGTATCTCAATGCTGTGTGACTAAGTTATTTTAATACTCTTAGTTTATCTATCAAAACCACTCAAGGAATAACTTTTCACAGCAATGAGAAATTATTTTCTGTCATGCTATCAAGCTGCTTTTCTAAACCACCCCTCAGAGTCAAGGCATGTTTTTGAGACAGGATTTTGCACTTGTCAGGCTGGTCTTTAACTTCTCATGTAGCTGAAGACTAGTAACTTCCCATCCTCCTGCCCCTACTTCCTGGGTATCAAGAGTACAGGAAAGCCATGTATTACACACAGGGATTCTGCAGTGCTAGCAATACAAGGCAGTCCCCCCCCCCCCAAAAAAAAAACCTATTGGAATGTAGCAGTTCTTACCACTTGCTGGGGCAACCAGAGGCTTTTCATTTGCCTTTTGCGCCTGCTGTTTTTAATGATTTGGGACACTTTTTGCACCACAGCATAGCTCACCTTTCACAGGAGTAAGAACTCTACCTACTCAGAATTCACAACTGCAATTTAAAATTTAAATAGAAGCTGAACAGCACCACATGTAAGGTTTTCCTGGTTTATTGTTTCAAGAGACCAATCACAAAGCTCTCCAGTCAGCAGCTCCTACCAAAGAGAACATTACAGACTCCCACAGGAAGCACAGGCTCAGTAGAGTTTGGAAGGAAAGGACAAAAGCTGCGATTCTAAGCAAAGTCGCTCAGCAGAGTGAAAGCAGGAACCAGACAACCCAAAGAGTTGGGGGGAAGCAGCAGGACCTAAGCAAGCTCCCCTTTCAGACCTTGGCCAGGTTAACTCCAGAAGCACTACTGCTACCCACACACCTCACACCCAGATTCTCGCCAGGATGTGACCTGGTTAATCAGAACCCATGCAGGCCCATGGGTGTAAGTAGACAGCAGCCAACAAGCCAACAGCTTACAGAAGCATCTAGTGTCCCAAGCACTGGCTGGAAAGATGGCTCAGAGTTATGGCTCCTCTAGGACCCAAGTTGAATCCCCACCACCCACAGTTCACAACTACCTGTAACTCCAGCTTTAGGGGATCCAACATCCTCCTTCCAACTTCCACAGGCATCAGGCATATACACACACGGTTCAGACATGTACAGACAAAACACTCAGACACATAAAATAAAATAAAAAAATCCAATAAATAAATAGCCTTAAAGTGTTCCAAGCACAGACCTGGACATCTGACAGAGCCCGTGGCCCACTATATTGCTGCACATAGTAGAACTTTGATTCTCTACTTAAAAAACAAAGTGTTCAAAGAATGGTTTTTTAAACACTAGAAATCCAAACTGATAAAACACTTACATTCCACTTTTCTTTTTACTTATTTTTAATTGTGTATTCATGTGTATCTGTGTGGGGGTGAGGGCATAAACCGATGGAGACCAGAAGGTGGATACTCCGGAGCTGGAGTTACAGGTGGTTCTGAGGCCCATGACAAGGGTGCTGAGAACTCTGGTTCTCTATAGGAGGACATATCCTTAACCACTGAACCATCTCTCCAGCCCTAATCTTACTTATACTCTAAAATTGAGTAATGGGTCCCTATCCCTACCAAAGGCTACCAGCCATGTCACATGAGAATTGACACTTAACTCCCACCAGGAGTCAATTACAAATCTATACCCTAGCCTAAAGAGAAAGTATCATGATGTATAGAGATTCAGCCTTCCTTCAAAAGCTATTTTCCGAAGTCTTATGCACTCTTCTTATTTCCCAAACACAGTTCTGGGTCATTGTGATCTTCCCAAGTTCCGGGATTGCTCTACCAACTAACTGTCTTGGAAGGGAAAGATGAGCAACACTAAGGAAACATGGGAGTGAGTACCTCTCAAATGGCAAAGGACTATGATCACACGTGGAGACGAAGGAACCTGAATAGTAAAGTACTCATCTTACACTTTTCACTGACAAGATGACGACTGTGGCTCACATTCTGTCTGAGTCCACCCTTCCCACCCCACACATCCTCTGCACAATCAAGTTGATGCAGCCACCACTAATTTTAGGAAGCAGGCTAATACATTAGAATCTTTCCTTACAATGGGAGAGAATATAGTCTCACTAAACTGGAAGATAGAAAGGCAGGTAGGTCGTGAAAAGGGCAGGTGGGAGGAGCACTAAAACACTCAAAACCAACAATGCCAACCCTCTATCTGAACAAGATAAGTAAACAAAAGCCCATGGCCACAAAGCCTGAGCAAGATTTGGATGGCTTATTTAAGTGGGAGTTTCCACAAAAAGATAGGAAATGCCAATTTGCAAACAAGTCAATAACCCTACTGAAGTATCCATTTGGTTAGCTAGCATTAGCTTATACTAACTTCATAAACCACACTTCCATACTGACAACATGAAAAACAATACAAACATCAGCGAGGGATGTGACATTAGCTGCAGGGGCAACAGCACAAGTCCTTACAAAACCTAGGGAAAAGTCTTCCAAGTTTATGTAATAGCAACAAAATGTCAAATTCTTTCAGTCTCACTAAAATTATCCACATTAGGGAGCAACTTTCCTCCTACATGTCTTCTGGGCAAGCCAAAGTCTTATTGAAAAGTATTTTAGCTTCCAAAAAGTACAAGAGGCTTTATGACATGCATGTTTTGACTTGAACAAGTAGCTTACTGTAAAACAGTCAAGGACACTATGGGGAAAACAACAAATGAGCTTCTAGTATTAAAAAATTAAAGTTTCAATTTTTCTTTATGTCATGTTAAGAATTACCAGAAACCACATTTCTAATACTTAAATATACTTTATTTGTATTGAGCACGACAATCATTCTCAACTCTTAAAAAAATTCCAACTGTTTTTTTAGCTGGGTAAGAACACATTCATATACACCCAATTAATGAACTCAAAATGCTAGGGCTTCAACTACAATAACGCAAAAAAGACACACCAAAAAGACATCACTTAAATTTGTCAAGTTTTTCATTCTTTTAACTACCAAATAGTAGCTTCTACTTTTTCATTTAAAATAGACCAGCTATTTCTCAAGTTATAACTTCTCACAACTGAATTTGTATTGTAGACATCAACATTTAGATAATCAGCCACCATAATTCTCAATATTTTTGTGTTTTAAAGACTGAATACTTTTTAACAGTTATTTAAGAGATTTGCTACAAAGAAGTTAACAAGTTTCATCTGTGGTATACTGTATACATCTACACTTTCAGTAATTAAACTTACTGGTCAATTACTTTTAAGCTTTTGTGGAAACAAAATCTGTTCAACATTGTCAATTTTTTTTTTCTGACTTTGGTTTAAGGAGAAAAAGGAATCTAAACAAAAATGAGCCCATGTGGGTGTTTTATAAAATCAACCAATGACTTCAACAACCCTACTGACTGCATTTCCTATGCAAGGTCTTGAGAAACAAGATTTAAAATCTGGTTATTTTCAACACCTAACAGAAAAAAATCAAGATAAGAGAGTTCAACAGAATCCTCACTTTCCCTTTCCTACTCTAGTCAACAGAAGCTGTTCAGAACATCCTTAGTTCATAGACTATAAATCTCAGCTTTCACTGGGCTAGAGATGGCTCAGCTCTTAAGCGCACTGCTGCTGTTAGAGGACCAAGTTCAATTCCCAGCACCCACACAGCAGCTTACAACCATCAGTAACTCCAGTTCCAGGGGAATCCACTGCTCTCTTCTGGTCTCCACAGGCACTGCATGCACACAATGCACATAAATACAAAACACACACCTAAAAACAAATTTCCACTTTCAAACTCAAACAGTGCCAGCCCTCCCCCCTTTTCATGTCAAACCCAGTTAACTGCTCAAACTGAAGAGCACACACATTCTCACAGCTCACAAGGTTCTCTGAAGGAAAAATGACCACCACAAGGATACTGGCTAGCACTATATTTCACTTATTAGAAAACAAAATCACATCCGCAAACTTGTCTTCAAACATATATTCAAACTTTATTATTCATTTTAAGAATTAAGTAACTAGGGCTGGAGAGATGGCTCAGCAAGGTTAAGAGTATTGGTTGTTCTTTTAAAGAACCCCGGTCCAATTCCCAGCAGCACCCACAATAGCAGTTTACAATTGTCTGTAACTCCAGATCCAGGGGGATCTGACATCCTCACACAGGAACAAACTCAATGTACATAAAAAATAATTCCTTAAAAAAACAAAAACGTAGCTATCAAATAGTAGCTTACAGGTCAAAATGACATGCCTAACAAATACTAATACAGTATGTCAAGATGCCTAACAAGCCTATTTGTACTTATGTTGGATCCCATAAACACGAAAAATGAGTGAATGAATATAGTGTGAATCCGATGCAGTCTCAGAACAATACTGGCAGCAAGGTACCTCCTTTCACTCAGCAAAATGTTACCTGCTGGCAACTAACAAAAAAAAAAAAAAATCACTTTCAGGAACTAAATGGTTAACTATATATCATATATATCCATTTGGAATCCCATAAATTTATCTTGGCATGTCTATGTAGGAGGTTTGTACCAGTAGAATAAAGTAGCCACAGGTGTATCAACACCACTGTCAAAAGTCCCAAGCAAGAACAAGTTGCATGGAAATCAGATCAAGTCCAGGGCTCCTACCAGACTGTCTCCATCTCTACCCATGATCCATTCTTCCCATTCCCTTTGAATCAAGTAATTAAGGCTTTCAGAAGCTTAACAAGTCTTGAGTTTAGCTACTTAAAACTCTATGTCCAATAGTGCAGAAAGCAAATGATTATAATGCCACCATCAAGTTAAAATTTCCTCTTAAAAGAGCTGTATTTCTTAAATGTTCAGAATCTACTACTGCAACTAGCTCTAAGTGGTTCCTTGAGGAACGTGCCTAAGCTGAAATTTTGGAAGTGTAGGTTTGGTGGTGACCAAGGAGGAAGTCTCTGGCTTCCCAGATGCTGCACTCCCCACCCTCCAAAATGATATACCCACCGGTGTGAATTGACAATGTAGTCCAAAGAGCAAAGCGGGGAACGGAGTCCAGATCCTCAAAATGGCAGTACAGGGAATAACCACTAGGCCACCTATCAGTTCAGTACAAAAAGTGCAACCCTGTGCATCACGATGTAAAAGTTGGGGCCTAGGTTTCGTACTGTGCATCTTACACCTATGGAAATAACAACAGGAGTAAAATCTACAGAAATCCACACACCCTAAAAAAGTGGGTGTGCACCAAGACTGGTGTCAACACTTGCAAAGGCAGTTGGCTTCTGAGATAATATACTGCTGGAAGGCAACAAAAATTTGCAATCAACTCTACTAAGTTGGACAATGAAGAACTCAATAGGGACCTGATGTTTACCAACAAAACCTTGCAAATCATGACACCCATCTCTCATGGCTATGAAAATCACCACTCCCAAAAAACCTCTCAAGAATGACTTTTCACTCTCAAAAGAGTTGGAGAGATTTGGACTGACCAGTGATACTTCAAGCCCATTACTTGCAGATTTTAAACAACCCCCTTTACCATCTGGCCTAGAAAAGAGAAGTCGACACATTCCAACCTTAAGGTGAAAGGATTCTTGAGAAAGGGAACCTTTGACCTAAGGATGTGCACCAAGATGACTGATCAGCAACCAAAAAAAGTTTGAGGGTGAATAGTTTGGAAAGAGTAAAAAAGAACTTTCCAAACGTTGAAGTGACTTTCTTCAAGAAAATCTCTCTTTAGACTTAATCCTTCGCCATGTTGCTGTCAGCTCAACTAAGTGCAAGTCTTGCTGGGCCCATTTTCGCGTGGTCTGTAGAAGGCGCTGTTAAGCACATCCTGTTCTAGTTCTGGGGCCCTTCCCCCCCTCTGCAGCCTTACCCAGTGCAGAGAATGCGCCCCCTACTGACTCCAACACTCACTGCCTTTAACCGACTTGGCTGCGGTGCATTTTGGGTGGGGGCTGATATTTTCTTCATGGCCATAAACCAGAAGCAACAATGCAGATTTATAAAGAAACTGCACAAAGCTATCCAAGAGACACCCCCTCACACACACCATTTTGAAGGTTCAAGATACAGGCACAAGAAACATCAGGGATGGGAACTGGGCGTCTGGGGCTGGACAGCATTAAAATGGCTAACACAGGAAACAGTCTGGTTCTTTTCCCCTCCTAAGCCTTTGTCTGTGAAATGGGGTTATGACAAGAACTGTCCAGAGGAACTAGTGGCTGAAGAGCACTGAGAAGATACTTGGGGTGTGTGGCAGGGAGCGAGGCTAAAATGGGTATTAGACTCCAGAGCCCGATCTTAGACAGAAGAGGAAGAGAAGCAATCGCGCCTTTTCTACCAGACAGGCATCCAGGTTGGGGGGTGGGGGGAGAGAAGGGTAGGCAGCCCAGAGGAAAGAGGAGGCGATTAAGAGGGTGCTCAAAGAACTACTCCCCATTCATTGCATTCGACAAACATCTTTTCGCGGCTTTCTGGATTTCCATTTTCTGACTGCAAAGTTGAGGCTCAGAAAAGCTCTAAAGAGGCAGTGCTGACCAGGAGGCCGAGATTGAGAGCAGGACTGGTGAAGGACTGTGGTTGGCAAGATGGGAGGGAAGCTGGCATGTTATTGGGGTGGCAAAGACTCTCACTCCGTGCCATGCACTCCCCGCCCCCCGGGCCTTTCCCCTCCCCCCAAGCCTAGGGTGGGCAGACCTGGCAGAAGGCAGGTTCCGGGGGCTGGGGGCGTGCGTGGGGGGGAAGGGGATTAGTTCTGGGGGGGACGAGAGAGCGGGGTACTGCTGGGGGCGGGGTGCGGGAAGATGCCACCAGCCGCAAAAGCCTCGGGCGGCCGGTGGCCTCGCGGGGCGGAGAAGGGGGTCGGGCTGCAGGAGGGCAGAGGCCGGTCCAGAGCGGTGTGTGCGCGCGGAGTACAATGACCGCGCCCGGGGCCGGAGGCTGGCAGGGCAGGGCCACGGGCTTACCTTGGCTCGGCCTCGAGGCGTGCGCGGGGCCGGCGTGCTCCGGGGCCCGGCGGCGGGCGGGCGGCGGCACGGCGATGGCGGCGAGGACGCGCCCGGGGCCTCGTCGCGCGCGGGCTCCGGCTCGAGCCGCGGCCGCGGCTGCTGCCGGGGGGCGCGGCGGGCGCAGCAGAGCGGCGGGCGGCGACGCGGGCAGTGCAGACAAAGGAGGGGCGGAGGGCGGCCGAGGGCGTGGGGCCGCGGCTTCACCGTCGCGGGCGGGCGGCGATAGCCGCGCGGCTCCTCGGCGGCGGGGACCGAGAGAGGGAGCTGTGTCTGAGGAGACGCCAAATCCCCCCGAGCGCGGCGCGGAGGGGGAGGGGGCCAAGATGGCGGCGGCCGGGGGGCGGGCGCTCAGCTCATGGGTCCCGGCGGCGGCGGCGGGTAGACCGGGCCGGTGGTGGTGGCGGCTGCGGCGGGCGGGGGAGGGGGCTGGTCCCGCGTCTCCCCTCAGCAGACAATACAAGCGCTTCGGAGCGAGTCCCCGAACCTGCCCTAGCCAAAATGGCGGCCGAGAAAGAGCGGAAGTGACGTAAGAACCTCATTAGCATAAGAGGACTCATTGTCCAGCTTAGCGGGGGGGGGGCGGTGGGAGCCAGCGCCCCCTGCACGGGGACCCCCCAGCGACTGCACTCTGGCCCTCTGCTGCGCGGACCCCTACTTCTCTTGTGGGCGGGTGCCTTCAGCACCCCAGCCTCGCCTGGGGAGATTATATAATCCCCACTGAGGGGGCGCTCTCGCGAGAACTTGGAGGATTTGCCATTGACCCACTAGGAGGCGCCGTGGATAATGGCCGCATTGCGCTCTTGGGTGCCTTCCTCTGGCCGCAGCGCCGCCGGCGGAGGCAGAAGCAGTGGGCCGCAGCACAATCAGTCAGGTGGCTGTGCTGGGGATCCCTGCGCGGGCCCATCTGGGCCTGGACTACATCTGGAGGGAGGGTGCGCGGGCAGCCCCGAAGCTCCACGTGCTCACAGAGCATGCTCTCACAGGCTGAGAGGCAAGGCGAAGGGTTGAGCCCCAGCCTTAAACGAGGTGTGATGCCCTCGTGCTTCATACATTCTCTTGAGATGACATAGCTCTGGGGTCGTCAACTCTTCCAGTGGACTGGTGTGGGATAATAAATAGATGGACGGGGCTCAAGATATTCTTCCAAGTGATCAGATGGCCATTTCTTGACTTAAAAGAGTTGAGGCCATTGGATTGGCAATGCCTAAGGATGGAAAGTTCTGGCGCTCACCCTTTGTAGTCATAGTTCTCCTACAATTTGGGCATACATGAACTGTTGACTTTGTCTCTTTGGATCTGTCCCAACCAACACACCATGTTAACGTCAACATCCGTAAGTCCACTTTAAATGAACAGTAATTACCCTAGTGTAAACGCTCTGAAAAGTAGTAAGTGAAGTTGTGAAGGACTGGCCACACCCACTTTTTTCCCTATAGGTGGGCTCCACACTTCTTTAAATTACAAATATGGAAGAGCCTGACAAACTAGATACAGCTCAGGGTCTAAGAGTTTGGTTAGGAAGTAGAACAAACCTTCATGCGAAACTATTATTTTCTGCAGGTATTACAATATATATTTAAAAGCATCAATGCCTCAAAGGAAAACAAGGGATAGAAGTTGTTTAAAAGGGGTGGGGCAAGGCCTTTCATCAAAGGCCTAGAGCTCTGGAACCTACACAATGTAGAAGACAGGCAAAGGGAATATGAAATAGGCAAAGTACATTGTGCTCTAGCTTTCCTTAGACCCTCAGATTTCCTATGGTGCCAACACCAGTATGAAGAGCATCTGGATTTCATCACTGTCTTTGAAGCACAAAAGGTGCTGGATTCAGATGGAGGGGTTAAAAAAAAAAAAAGACGTCACCAGAATTAGTACAAAAATGCAGTTTAAAAATTAGGCAGCATTCTCCTCTAAATGGTGTTCACTGCTCAAACATGCTCAGTCAGACTCCAGCAGTGACAGAATGATTGTGAAGCTAAGAACTGAGACACCGAAGAAGACCAAAGTTCTCTGCTGCAATGAGGTGTGTGGTAGCAACGCTGTCTCTACAGTGACTGATGTGGCTACTTAACTTCTGCTCCATGTACCTGACATTGAATATTTAATGATAGGTTCAAGAGAACAGATAGATTCCTCCGCACTTAAAAACAATTGGAGGGCATTATAATCTTATGACTTTGGCTTAAAAAAATTTTAACTGGACACTAATAAGTTTTCTAGTTATTAGGGATGAAGAAGTAATTTCCCCATGGATATTCAACAGGTTTTGGCAAAAGGGAACACAGTAGTGGCCTTAATTGGAATTTGTGCTATGAGTCCAGCTATGGGACTACTTGGGATACTTTAATACTCAAAATAAGATTTGAATCAATATTCATTCCTGTTACAATCACCCAGAAAGAGGGAAATGAACATTAAGACTTTCAATTTCTTTAGCAGCCAAAGTAAGGTGGGAAAACAGATATCCAGATTGTGTCTAAGTCATGATACACACCCATAATCCCACCACTCAAGAGGTGAGGGCAAGAGGACCAGTAATTCAAAACCAGTCAACTACAGAGGAAGTTGGAAGTCAGCTTGGGAACTATGGTACCTGGACTCTGTTCACTAAATGTGATTATCAAGTAACCTAGAGGCAGATTTCTTGCAAGGGACAGGCAATCTATCTCCTGTATTTATTCAAAACCTAAATCATGTTACATGACCTGAAACTATGCTACAGATAGAAATTCACTGACTTTTAAGGGTTAGAAAAGGTTGATAATAGAGTACTTGCCCCAGTTGCATGGAGCAACTTATCCTTCGTTTTAACAAGTAGAACATTTTTCTGGATGAAGAAAAATAGTATACATTTGTGTTATGGTGGCAAGTTTGTTGAGGTATTGAAATAATGTAAAAACAAGCATTTTGAGATAAAACAAGATAAAATGTTCTTTCCAACAGAAGTTAGTGCTCAAAAGGAAAAAACAGAACAGTAGCTCTGAGCCAACTGCTGCCAAGCTCTTTTCCACCTCACAATGTACACTTTGCAGTTTGCTTTCAGTGGACAAGCATTCTCACCAGGCTAAGTCTGTGTGCAGACAGCACTACTTTATCTGGTTCAGAAATCTGAGATGTACTTTAAGGTCAGAGATTTTATTTTATTTTTTCCAGTTCATACATAAACTGCCTATAAATGTAATAACCTTCCCTTTCTAGCACCAAGGTAGAAAGAGCACCAACCTAGTTTTACAGAGTATTTCATTTCTTTTTCATAGAAACTCCGAACAAACATATCTGATGAAAGCAGCAACATTTTTTTACACAAAACCTATATACATTTATTTATAGGTCTTAATACAGCACAATGTACATGAAAATTGAGAACACTGCTCATTAAACCAATAGCTTTAAATTTTAATTTAAAACATATAAAATGGAGTTTCTCCAGAGAAATGATCCGTAGGAAATGCACCTTACCTTTGGCTCATGTGTTAAAAGAACATTGATAAAAATCAATGACTTGGACTTCTCTTTCTTTTAATTGAAATGAACACAGAACTTATAAGTGAATAGTTTCTTTTATGTCGTAGCAAAGAGAGTCAATAATCCTTTCAGGAAAGAGACTATTTCATTTCCTCCCAACTTGGATTCACCATAAACTCGATCCACAAATGATATTGGAACCTGGTTAAAAAAATACACATACATTAAAGTCAGTCTTCAAGTGATGACATCACCAATTAGGGTTACAGCATTACAAGAGCAAAGCCTCAACCCACAGCACCAGTGTGACATGGACACTGATAGTCGTAGTTCTTCAAGTAACTGACCTTTAGCATATTCATTATCTAAAACTAAGCCATCTAACCCAAATCTATAGTTGTTTGAGAAGCACTGATTCCCCAATGTGATGTTTGTCCATTCAAATGTCAGGTTGTACTTCCAGAAAAACCACACTTAAAAAAAAAAAAAAAAACGACTTCACTTTAACGATCACGATAGAGTTAAATTACAAATTTCCTAATGTTCATCAGGAAGAGACATTCTGGGAGGGGCTGTTTTTCTTGCTATGAGTAAGAGTTTGGAATTAGATATGGGGTTGTCTCTAATAACTCAGCACCTAGCCTGAAACCTTGCCTCCAGCTGGTGCTCTGTAACTCTGGACATTTACTAAAAAGAAAAGCAGCAAGGAGCTCATACTGCCAAGTTAACTATTCTGAAGGAGGAGGTACAAGAAACCACACCTTGGTATAAATCGCAGTAGGTCAGACACACCCATCTGAATGTTCACGTTGTAGTATATGGACACTCCAAATAACCAGAAGTCTAAGACATGGACAACTCAGCACTAGGAAAGCTGTGCTTTTGTAAACCTGTTTCTGGGGAGTAGGACATAGAACAGTCACTCACCTCACCGATGGTGTAATTCAACTGTCTTGCTCGAACGATCATCTCCATCTGAAAGACATATCCTTTGGAGACACATTTTTCTATTAATTTCTGTAGAACTTCTTTTCGGTATAATCTGTAAGAAAACAGAATATTTATAAACATATGGACATGTTCCTGTCATCCAGATCCTGAACTTTCACAACTCACTGGTGTCTATAATCTAAAACTCAGTAGTCCCTGCTACATAGACAAGTTCTCAGAGTTTGTGATCATGTGTCTTGGGCAAGAATTACCTGCTAAGAGCCTGGAATACTTTTGGGAAAATGAGTTATTTGTAGCAAAAATAATAAAACCCCAGAGACAGATATTGGGGTTCAACCTGAAGAACAGAAAAGCAAAGCAGCCAAACCACTAGAGAGACCTTTTAACTTTACCAAATCTTCAGACCAAAGGGGTGAGAGCTTGTCTCCACTAATCCTCAAACTCCATACTCCACTGACTTCCTATCTTTTCCCCTTCATATTCCTCTCTCTGCCTAGCCATATCATTCCTGTCTCTACCTCCCTTGTGCTGGAATTAAAGGCGTGGGATCCCAAGTGCTGGAATCACTTTTGGGTGAGCTCTGTTTCTCTTTTAGACAGATTCAATCTTGTGTAGCGCAGGGTAGCCTTGAACTAACCGAGATCTGTCTGCCTCTGCCTACCCGAGTCCTGAGATTAAAGGTGTGTGCCACCACTCCCTGGCCTGTATGATTGACCAGTGTGGCTGCTTTGTCCTCTGATCTTCAGGCAAGCCTTACCTATTAAAACACAAATATACCACTATAGTTCTTAATGTCCTTTTGAGATTTATACTATCAGAAATTATGAAATATGGTAAATTAGTCACCCCATACACAAGTACCGGTACTTTTGAAATTACTTTTGAAGTGGACATGCCTGAATGGCAGAACTGAGAGATGAAGTTATGACATGTACCAAGGTGATGAGCAGCCCAGCAGTTAGCAGGCTTGACTACATGGGTTAAGGTCCTGAGGACAATGAGGTAGCCCTAGGAAAAGCAGCTAATACTATAGGTGAGCTAGGTTAGACTAGGCATCACAGGATGGAGGCCAGCCTGCAGACACCTGAGAACAATCGAGGTCACAACATTTGCTGTATGCAAATCCCTTAGATCAAGCACATCTTGACATTCAAGCAAGTGGCTCACTCAGTTTATAAAGTAAGATGGGAAGACACGTGGGGAATAGAATCCAAGCAGCAGGAGGCGTCAGTCTTTAGAAGGGGTTTTATTTATTTAAAACTGTAGGCAGGAGGGCTACAACTTCTTTTTAGATTTTAAGTCTCTCTCATGTGCACACACATACACACTGAAGTGACAATTTGGCATAGCTATATTCTCTAAAGATCAATGGAAGAAAGTCACTTAGATACCAACTCTTCCTCCAGTCTTACCCTAGGCTCCTGTATCTTTTAGATTTTAGGATAAAACAGACTACACAGACTCATTTATAGAAAAGCAGGAATGGTAAGGGCTGCAGGCTTTTCTGCAAAGGATGCTGTGGTTGGGATATGCACATGCTGTTCTCCAGAGCGCACCAGTAATAGCCATGCTTCCAATGGGCAGCCAAGCCCAGCACTGAGGCCAAAGCCCTAGATTTGACTTGGAAAGCAGGAGTCTAACACACTGCCTTTAACAAGGTTCTCTGGAGTTCCAGTCTGCCGACCAGTCACTGTGGAAGGAAAGCTCTTTTTTGGGGGTGTGGGATGTTGAGACAGGGTCTCTCTATGTAGCCCTGGCTGTCCTGCAATTTACTATGTAAACCAGGCTGGCCTCAATCTCTGAGAGTCTCCTGCATACTGGGATTAACATGCTCAGCTGGGAAAGCAGTTCTCCTAACAGCTTTTCTTTCTTTTTTTTTTTTTTTGGTTTTCAAGGCAGGGTTTCTCTGTGTAGCCCTGGCTGTTCTTAAACTCACAGAGGTCTGCTGGGATTAAAAGTATGTGTGACCACTGCCTGGCCTCTTAATGCAAGGAATCAAAGGAAAATTTCTAGATATAGAAGAAATACTGTACCTGAAGCTTCCTGTTAAGTCTGACGCTCCTGGTCTCAGCAAAACCTGAGTTATAAAATTGGCCCCACGGCTGCCAAAAGAATCAGATTTTCATTATTAATATATTTAGCAACAAGAGAAACAATGTCACAAATGCTAGTCATTAATAAATGTGATATCAGTTTCACACAAAAGTTAATTCTCTAAAACAGTGCAATGAGAATGAGATCTGACACTTTTCAGGAAAGAGTAGGATTTTTACCTTTGTAAGTAAGAAAGTAAGATAGAGAAGAAACCTGAAAGTGACTGCCCTGCCTTCAGGGGGGAGATTGCTTACCAGCATAAATACAGAAAGGCCTGGGCTCCATTCCCAGCACTGCATGGACAGTGGTGGTAATGACTGCCTGGGTTACAAGAGACACCGAGTCTCTCTTTCTTACACACACACACACACACACACACACACACACACACACACACACACACAACATAACTCATTCCCTACCCCAAATCAAACTTTAGATAGGAAGAAAAATAAGTCATTTAAACCCATAAATGCTTTGACAAGAAAGATTTGATAAAGTTTGCGGGTAGAAAAAGATAAAAGTTTCATAAGAAGTGTCTTTTTCAGATTTCAGCAGAGACTAACTTTACACCTAGCATGGTGGTTCAAGTCTACAATGGTAGTGGCTCAGGAAGCTAAAGCAGAAGGATCACAAACTCTGAAGAAAAATAGCATAAAAGCGGGATGGGAGGTGGGGTGTGCTCCAGGTAGTATCTGGATACCATACATTGTACTCTGATACACTACACACTGACTTAAACTGAAAATGTATTCTCCTGGTTTTTGGAGAGAAATTAAAAAAGCAAGGTGCTGGAAAAGTGGGTGGGGTGGTGCTAATTCCATCAAAGGGGTCATCCCATTAGCTTCCAAACTAATCAGCTCCCAAAGACTCCAAAACACTGGGGTGGGGGTGGAGGGTCTCATTTAACATAGGAATTTGTAGGTAGCAAACACTCAATCCACAAGAATGGCTCTAGACTAACAGACCCCACTGCTATATTAGCATTTCAAATGGTGCGGAGAAACCCTATCTCAAAAAACCCAAACCAAGTAAACAAACACACCCACACCGTAATGTTAGAGACAGCAGCTGGGATGATGGATACCAATGAACATTTTTCCAGTTTCCAGTTGCATCTAAAATCTGTGATACTATTCCAAGACACAGTGCCCCCCCTCTAAAACAGAAGCTTTAGAGAGCTTATGTTTCACTGTTGTGGTACTTTATTTTTTGTTGTTTTTTGAGACAGGGTTTCTCTGTGGCTTTGGAGCCTGTCCTGGAACTAGCTCTGTGGACCAGGCTGGTCTCGAACTCACAGAGATCCGCCTGCTGTGGTACTTTAAATGAGAATGAAGTTGTGGTATTTAAAAGAGAATGACCCCACAGATCTATACATTTGAAGACTAGGTTCCTAGTTGATAGAACTGTTCAGGAAGGATTAGGAGGTGTGGCCTTGCTGGAGAAGGGTGTCACTAGGGGTGGGCTTTGATGTTTCAAAAGCTCATGTCAGTCTGTCTTGTTCTTTCTGCTCCAACTTGCCTGCCTGCAGGCCTGCCTGTTGCCATGCTTCCTGCCATGATGATCATTAGCTGTCAGCAAGCCTTCAGTTAAATGCCTTCCTTTATAATTTGTTATGCTAATGGTGTCTCTTCACAGCAATAGAATACTACTGAAGACAGAAGTGTCTGTCTGTATTACTGTGTAAGATTATTTTTGGTTTGGGCTTTTTGTTTTGTGTAAGAAAAGGTCTTTTACTCAGGCTAGTCCTGCCCATACTTCAGTGTCTGGATTATAGAAATGGGTTGTTACATGTAGTTGATATGCTAGGGACTTCCAGGGCTTCCTATATATTAGGTGATCATCTCCAGCCCCAAACAATGTTTCTATTTTGTTTTATTTTCTATTTATTTAAGACAGAATCCTGTTATGCTGCCCAAGTTGGTCCCAAAAGCCTGTGTTTAAGTCATCCTCCTGCTTCGCCTCTGAATATGGGGGGGGGGGATGACACACACAACAGGCACCTGGCACACTGCCCAGTGATGGTGGATTTTTAATGAACGAGTGGAATCCTTGTATGACCTTGAATTAGAATGTTTTGATTAAAATGTGTTAAGTCACTCAGTCTGTGTTTGAATTCATTATGGACCACACTAAGGAGACCAAGAGCCTATACAGTACAGACAGTTAACTACTATCATCAGATGCAACTAAATGCCATGACTAAAAGGGGTACTCATGATTAGACTTCCCAAATTTGAATTAAAAGGTGAATGAATGAATGACCAAGTTCAAAATGCCTTTAGAGATTAATATAACTCATTTTCAGCCTCAGCTGAGCCTGCCTCCAACCTCTGGAGACTCCCAGTCATATAGTCTGTAGAATGGGTTTGAGAAGGCCAGAGTAGCAGTGTGTGTTCCTCTCCTTCTAAGATTTTAGTGTTTAGCAGTATTGAAAACTACTACTTATCCAATCTCTTTATTTCACAGAAGATTAAGTCTCTTAAATGTTTTAAATGACTACCCCAAGATTCCACAAGTGAGGTGAACTAATCTTCAATTAGATGAGGCAGTGACAGAAGATATTACTGGTAGGTACAACTCTCTCCTTCTTATCACCCTGACCGAGTAGGGTACACTAGGTATCTAAGTTTCTTATGGGTTTTCACACCAAGAGCCAGACTATTATTCCCCTATTTGTTTATAGAAACACTGATCTACTGCTTGGAGCCCTAGCAGTAGATGAAGGGCATGGAGAAATGGCTCAGGCAGAAAAGTGCCGGCCTCAAATGCTTAAGACACCAACCAGTGGGATCCTCAGAATCCTCACTGAAAGACAGGCAGAAACCCTATCTCAAAATAAAGGTGGAAGGTGCCTGACACCTAAACACCTGTGTTGCACATATCCCTGACCTGTCTAAAACACACACACACACACACAGAAGTAGCCATCAGAACTGAGATGTCCCAGCCAACCAACAGCACCAACTGCCTGGTGCTATCTTAACCAACCCTGTGTTGAAAGTTGAAGGAAGCGAGCTGCAGGTGCAAGGCCAGGGGAAGGTAGTGGAGGGGCTGCCAGCCAGCCCATGGAATCCTAATCAACTTGGAGATGGGTTGTCAGACAGTTTCAGAAAAGTAGAATGCTGGCTATACGATGAGCAAACTTTTAAAAAGGCAAATATACAAGGTAACACAATATTGAGAAACATAATTTTAATCAAGATCTGTCTGACTTAAAAGCTGCTATCATCAAGTGCTGGGTTTACTAAACACAGTTATTCCCAAACTGTATTATACAAAACTGCAGACCAGGGCTATCAAGGGTTCTAGTAATAGTGCTGATTTCTCCCCAAACAATCAAAGAAAAAACTCTTAGCAAAGAAAAAACTGTAGGTAAGACCTTATCTGGGAAGTTTTGTCAGCAGTCATAGCCTGATCCTACAAACCCACCAAAGGCCCTGACTGTGGTGACCCGATCCTAGTATTCCATCCATTTCATAGTTTCCCTGTAGAGAAATCACGTAGCATGCACACATACACACATGTACCTGATTAGCTTTCTTTTCAAATCCCAGCCATAAACACCCCCATTTCCTTTGTAGCGAGTTCCAGAGACAATATCAAAATTACCCTCCTTTTGTTTCCTGTGGGGAAAAAAGTTAACTCAGATAAAGTTCTTAGGCTTTCACCAGGCATCTTCACAAACCTCACAATCACGTTTTAAGGGAAGCAGAGGCAAAGCACGAAGTCAAGCAGACATCCCAACTGTCCAAAATGAGTCTTTCAAATCTAAACTATCTTGAATTTTACTAAAAAAATTTTTTAAAGTTTTTTGAGACAGGGTCTCTCTGTGTAGCCCTGCCTGCCCTGGAACTTGCTCTATAGATCAAGCTGGCCTTGAACTCAGAGAGATCCACCTGCCTCCCAAGTGCTGGAATTAAATGTGTGTGCTAACATTGACTGGTGAGTTTTATTAAAAATTTTAAAAAGTTTTATGTGTATTGGCATTCTGCCTGCCTGCATGTCAGCATACCATGTCTGGCCAGAAGAAGGAGCTGGGTCTCCTGGAACTGGAGTTACAGACTGGTAGTAAGCTGCCACATGGGTGTTGGGAATTGAACTCGGTCTTCAGGAAAAGCAGCCAGTGTTTGTGACCAGTAAGCCATCTCTCCAGTCTCTTTATTTTTCTTATACTGGAGCATGAGCCCAGGGATTTATTTTTTTTTAAAATATTTATTTATTTATTATGTATACAATATTCTGTCTGTGTGTATGCCTGCAATCTAGAAGATGGCACCAGACCCCATTACAGAGGGTTGTGAGCCACCATGTGGTTGCTGGGGATTGAACTCAGGACCTTTGGAAGAGCAGGCAACGCTCTTAACTGCTGAACCATCTCTCCAGCCCGTGAGCCCAGGGATTCTATCTGCTGACTGCACCACATGCTGGCTCCAAGCCCTTCTCCACTGTCCAGGCCTCTTCTGCAGGAAAGGCCAGGAACCTCCAGGTTGTTGTTCCTTATACAAAACAACAAGACATCCATTTTCCCACTAAGAGTTTTGTTGTAATCATTAACTTAGAATCCAAATATGTATCAGCATAAATCAATAAAAACCCTTCTAATTCTTAGACCAGGACAAATAACACTAATAATAATAAAAACAAGGGCTCATTATATAGTCTAGGCTGGCCTTGAATTCATAGCACTTTTGCGGACAATGCTGAGATTACAGACGTTGCAGGTGTGCCTAGTACTTCACACTCTCCACTCCCTCTCCCGTGTGCTGAGACAAGGTCCATGTAACCCTGGTTGTCCTAGAATATTACGTTGACTAGGCTGGCATTGAACAACAATTATCAGCTTGCTTCTGCCTCCCTAGTGCTGGGATTAAAGGCTTGTGCCACTATGCCTAGCAAGCCACTCTTTTTTTTTTTTTTTAAGACAAGGTTTCTCTGTAGTTTTGGTGCCTGTCCTGGAACTAGCTTTTGTTGACCAGGCTGACCACAAACTCACAGAGATTCGCTTGCCTCCCGAGTGCTGGGATTAAAGGCGTGCACCACCATCGCCAGGCAAGCCCACTTATTTTTAACACTTGCAAAAATAATCCAATTCAGCTCAGATACTGGTTGTTTTTTATTACCTTGATAGAAGCTAGAGTCATTAGAGAAAAGGAAACCTCAACTAAGAAAATGCTTCCATCTCAGACTGGTCTGTGAACAAGCCAATTGGGTATTTCATGACTGATGATTGCTGAGGAAGGGCCTAGCCTGCTGTGGCTGGTAACATCCCTGGGCAGTAGTTTTGGGGTACATAAGAAAGCAGGCTAAAAGGTTAGTTATACAGTGTTCCTCTATGGCTTCTGTTTCAGTTCCTGCCCTGACTTTTCTCAGTGATGGAATGTGACCTGGGATGCAAGATGAAATAAATCCTGTTGTCAGGAGTGTTTTGGTACCGCCAGCTCCCTAATAATTTGGCTCAGGCTTGCTCCCAACTAGCTCTCTAAGTTAAATTAACATGTTTCTATTAATATACATTCTGTCACGTGGCTCTTTACCACTCCTCCATTTTATATGTCTGACTTCCTGTGTCTTACTGGCAAAATTCCTGAGCCTAGATTCATCCCCTCCCCTCCTCAGTTCCTCTCTTCCCCGGAAATCCCTCATAACCTCTCCTGCCTAGCTATTGGCCATTCAGCTTTTCGGTAAACAAACCACAGTGACACATCTTCACATAGTATAATAAAAAATTCTGAAACAAGACCCTCTACTCCCTAAGTTTCTTCTGGTCATGGTGTTTATCATAATATAAACCTGACTAGGACAGGGACGGTTTTCACTGTCCCTCACCTCAACAGAATCACAACCAGTAATGCCCAAATAAAATTTCTTTAAAATAATCAGCATGCTTAGACTTTCAAATGGAATACACTAAAACGGCTAAGACAAAGCTCACGCATCTTGACATATTCCCACATTACTTCCTAGAGAGGCTCTGTCTATGACTCACCTCCTTCAGCAGCACCGCACATATCCGGCTTATCATTTTACTGGTTCTTTAAAAGCCTCCACCTCTGACAGACTTAACCGGTGACAGGCACCTTCACGATCACAACAGGATGGACTTCTCTCATGCTTTACTGGCCACATGGAAATTGTTTCCTTTAATTCCCTCTTTTAAGCTGTGGCTGCTGACTGACAACGTAGTGAGGGATTACACTGTGGAATCAAGATGCCTAGAATCCTGGCAACTCCTGGACAAATCCTATGGTTTATGGTCTTTGACTATAATAAGTCAAGCCTAATTCTAGACAACAAGGACTTCATCTTTTCCATGTCCTGAAAGAAAAGAGAATAGAGCCACCCACTGATGGTTCCTAACGGCTCCTAACATAGGTCATTTAGTCACAGGCCTGTATTTATGAGTTTCAAATCTCTATAGTTAAGTTTTGATAGAAAAGTTAAAGTGGCATGTATATTTTAAATGAACAAACTGAATTTTCAATTTCTAGTATTAGAAATATTAGAAACAAGGCTGAAAAGATAGCTCAGCAGTTAAGAGCAGTCAGTGGCTGTTCTTCCAGAGACTCTGAGTTCAATTCTTAGCAACCACATGGTGGCGTACAGCCATCTGTAATAGGATGCCCTCCTCTGCTATGCAGGGTGCTCATGTAGAGCACTCGCATGTAAAATATAAATTTAAAAAAAGGGCTGTTTCCCCCCACACACACCAAAAAAAAAAAAAAATACTAGAAACAGTACCTACCTGATAAATTCAGGAATAAATTTGGGCTGAAATTTGGAAAGAATAAACAGTAAGTCAGCGACATATGACAAGTCTCATAAATACCTAATCAAGAAAGGCAAACTAGGTGCGGTAGTGCATACCTATAATCTTAGCATTCAACAGATAAAGCAGGGGAATCCCCGCACCCTTCAGACTAGTCTAGATGACATAGTAAGGCCAGCTCAACACAGAATAAAACAAAACAGAGAGGTAAAGGCCACTTACATGGTGTGAGAGGTCAGCATCCATAATGATGACATAGTTTCCTGTGGCATGTTTTATTCCATGAATATAGGCAGTTCCTAAAAATGAAAGTAGTTAGACCCATTAACAAAAATAACCAGAAGGACCTGGAGAGCTGGCTTAGTGGTTAAGAGCATTGGCTGCTCTTCCAGAAGACCTGGTTCTAGTCTCAGCACTGGTATGGCAGCTCACAACCACTGTAACTCCAGCTTCAGTGGATCTGCTGCTCTGTTCTGGCCTCTGCAGACAATTCATGCACATGAGCATAAACATACATAGAGGCAAAATACTTAAAACAAAAACCCAACCATTCCTATATTTAAAATTAGCAAAAAAAAAGAGAAAAGTTTTAATACAAAAGTCTCTCTTTTTTTTTTTTTGGAGGAGGGTCTAGGTGGGGGTTTCACTTCTTAAACTCAAGAGATCCTTCTGCCTCAGTCTTAAGCTGCTAAGAGCCACCATGCCAAGCTTCCAAAGTTTCAGATTATATAAACAAATCATTATATGTTTATGCTCCCTGTCGCCCCACCCAAAAATAACCCCCAAACACAAAACCTTCTTGCTAACGCTTTAGTGTCTTCTTGAGACAGAGGCCAGGTTTCTCAGAGTTCCATATGTACACATCAGCTTCTAGCCATGCCATCTTATCTATTTCTTAAACCTCAAATATATTCCAATGACCCCCCCCCCACACACACACACACTTCCTGACCCTCTAACAAGCTACTGTGCAGTAAATAGCACCAGGTGTCAGACTATACCACTCATGCCCAGGGAAGGCTCTGAATTCCTGTGACTACAAGGCACACTGGCTGTATAGCCCTACCTCAATCTTTCACTACTCTGCCCCCACCTTCCCGTTGCTCTAGGCATTACCTTCTGGTCCCAGTTTCATTTCCCAGCCAGTTTCCCTCCTGTTCTTCCCTCCACTCCAAGTCAGGTTCCAAAGGGGCTGTCTACTGAAGGTCAACTGCAATCTGTCAGGTATACTAGGACCCCCTGAGAGCACGTGGCCAGGGGCCCAGCTATCTTATTTTGCCATATCTGTGTAGAGTCTCCCATTCAGGGCTTGCCTGACTAGCTATGTTGGGATGACTGGGAACTCCTGCACTCTTTATCCCGAGCACTATCACAATCCACAGCAGTCCAGTTTCAATGACTGATACCAGCAGAGCATTTCAAAATGAGAGACTTCTTGACTTTTTTTTTTTTTTGAGACAGGGTCTCACACTATGTTGTCTGGAATTTGTTATGTAGACCAGGCTGGTCTCAAACCCATAAATATTCCACCACCTGCATCTACTTCCCGAGGGCTGAGATTAAAGACATGCACCACCAAACGTGGTTAGGGAGGTTTTTCAATGTCCCAACTACTGAAAACTGACATGTTTGAGGTGACAGAAATGCCAAGTTCCTTATCTGATCCTTGTACCCTGTACACAGAAGCTAGCGTCACAGTGTGGACAGTTACTAGAGATCAATGAAAGCAGAAACAAGTTCTAAAGACAAAACATCACAAACATCTCATTTAGAGCGCTGAGCTTTCCTAACAACTCCGATGACAACATTGACTCTAATGTTTTCACTGATTGTTCAAAAACTCTGGCTTTTTTGGTGGCATTTTCCAGATCATTTCAATCTCAGAGAATCTGTGGACTTAGAAGCTCAAGCATTTGATGCTGCTAGCAAGTTCATTCTTCAGGACAGAAACCTTTTCTTTTCTCTTATCCATGTGTGTTTGAAGTATGCATGCTTTCCCTCTTTGTGGGAATGAGGTATGCATGTGTAAGCATGTAGAGATCCGAAGTCATACTCAATCCTTCTTTTACCTCATTTATTAATGCAGGGTCTCTCAATCAAATTCAGAGCTCACCGATATGGCTAGTCTCACTCCTTGTTCTGGGGTTGAATTACATATAGGTGAGTCACCATGTACACTCAGAATTTCTGGAGATCTGAACTCTGGCCCTCATGTACGGGCAAGTACTTTCTTTAACTATGGAGCCATGTCCCCAACCTCAGGATAACAGCTTCCTCTGTTAAGGACTATGAATTGAAGGCATTTCAAGTTTCCTCTCAGAACCACTGGGCTCATTTGAAATACTTTAGAACAATGAGCGGTTTTCAAACCATGTGGGTCTCAACCATTTTGGGGATCAAATGACCCTTTCAACAAGGGTTTAGTATCAGATATCCTGCATATCAAATATTTACATTACAATTAGTAACAGTAGAAAAATTAGTTATAAAGTAGCAAAGAAATAATTTTATGGTTGGGTTCGCCATAACATGAGCAACTGTATTAAAGGGTCAAAGCATTAGGAAGATTTGAGAATTACTGCTCTAGAATGTTCTGTTTAAGGTGAAAACTTTTTCATTCTTAGAAATAATCACCTTTTAGACTTACAATTTAAAGACTTTGCAAAGTATATACTGATCCCAGATGTACACCCTCAGACACATTCCCGGGCTCTTCCTTTATCTAGGCTACATTATACAGAACCCCACTTCCTAGATTCTTGTCCCTTGTGTTCCAGAGTTTTGGGAGGACAAGTAAAGAGTGCCAGGAGAAACCAGGAACATCTAAGTAATCCCCTCTGCATGGCATCTAGCGTCAGCTGAGCAGCTCCACACCCACCTTTGCCCTCCCCACATTCTGTTCCCTCCCTCTAAACTAACCAGGTTTCTGAGTCCTACCCCTCTGCACCCTCCAGCCTCCTGCCCACTCCAGCCCCTCACTAGCCAGCTTTAAATCAGGCTTCTGAACAATGTTTTCCTTGTTAACTAGAACCCCTGTACTAAATATCTGATTTGGACAGAATCACAATGGCTTATGTTTTGCTGAGTCGGTCCTGATTGATACAGGCAACCCAAGTGAAACCAGTAGGATGTTGTGGAGATCACTCAAGGCTGACTGTACTAGAGTCTTTTTCCAAACTGGGAAAACAGCGGCAAATATGACTAGGGCAGGTAACAGGAAAAGGTTAAAGCCCCTACCTACCGAGGCCCAGCTTTTTCTCCCGTGGTCTTAGGAGCTGCAAGAAAAAGAAACAACATATCAACACAAAAAGACAAAAATATTTAAAATTTTTTTACTCCTATAAATGCATACTCAAGACTATAGTTTCAAGGATCATTTCTTAAGTTTGTTACTATAAGTGCAAACTCATTCAAAAAGATTAGTTGACATTATTAGACCTTGAAGCAGAGTATATTCAATATTTTTGCCCAAAGTTAAAAAGGCGTTTAGGGGCTGGTGATGAAGCCTACTATCACGGAGACCCTAACCCTCCTCAGCACTGTGTAGACTACAGTGTAACACCAGCAATCGCTCTGCTCAGCACTGTGTAGACTACAGTGTAACACCAGCAATCGCTCTGCTCAGCACTGTATAAACTATGGTGTAACATCAGCAGTGCCAGTGTTTGGGAGGCAAGAGTTCAAGCTCAGAAAGGCTGAGCCAACCCAGACATTAGGATGTCTGTATCTAACAACAAAGCAAGAAAGTAGCCATCACACCAGCTAGTTCAACAGTGTCTCTGCAGCTCTTTTCTGTCTTCTGTATTCCTTTACTCCATCTTCTTCCTCTTCCATGCAGCTGCCAAGACTTACAGTTTACCCACCCTGAAGTCTTCTTTTTAAACCTTAAAAAAACTGTCCTCAAACTTAAAACAAACAAAACTCTAAAACAACAAAAACAAATAGTCATAAAATAATGAACATGTTAGTTATAGTTGTAAGGTTTAGACCTGCAATTCCAGCATCTGGGAAGCTGAAGCAGGAGAATTGCAATTAGTTTCAGGCCAGCCTGGGCCCTGAGGGGGGCAGGAGGAGAAAGGAGGACTGTCTGGCTATCCAGGGAAACAATGATTATAAATGCAAATTTTCTCCTTGTGTTTTGTTTATTGTTGAGACAGCTTCTGACTATGTACCTTTGGCTTGCCTGAAACTTGCTGTGTAGATCAGGTTGGTTGTGAACTCAGAGATCCACTTGCCTCTGCCTTTTTCTTGAGTGTTGGGATTAAAACAGTATACCACTACATCCAGAAAGGTATGTGTTGAGGCCACCATGGACAACTTAGTGGTAAGACTCTTGTCTAGAGATTTGGGGATACAGCTAAATGGTAGAACAGAGCATCTGCCTAGCATGTGTGAGGCCCTATGCTCAATTTCCCAGTACCACAGGGAAAAAGCTCGAGTTTTCCTATGTTGAGCAACTACCATTTCTTAAAAGACAAGTATCCAGAGAGTCTCCAGAGACTTATGTTTCTCTGACAATGGTTCTCAATCTTGAAAAGGGACAATGTTGTCCCCAAGGGGACATGTAACAATATCACATGCATTTTAGGTTGCCAAAAAGGGAGGGAAGTTGCTACTGGCATTGCTGTGGGATAATGGTATTGTATCCTGTGAAAATTTGTCACTTGTATTTGTTTAATAAAATGTTGATTGGCCAGTAGCTAGACAGGAAGTATAGGTGGGATGACCAAAACAGGAGAATTCTGGGAAGAGGAAAGGCTCAGTCTGCAGTCCGTCACCCAGATGCAAAGGAAGCAAGATGAGAATGCCTGATAAAATGTACCAAACCATGTGGCTAACACAGACAAGAATTATGGGCTAATTAAAGATGTAAGACTTAGTTAATAAGATGCCTCAGCTACTAGGCCAACCAGTTTATAATTAACGTAGGCCTCTGAGTGTTTCTTTGGGACCAGGTGGGACAGAAACCTCTGTCAACATAGCATCTTGTGGGTAGAGGCCAGAGATGCCACTAAACATCTACAATGAACAAGGCAGGTTCCCACAGCAAATCATTTAGCAATGTGCGCAAACCAAGAGACCCTGGACTGCAATGAACTGCAAACACAAATGACACTGCACAGCTAACACCAAAACATGTTTTATAAATCTGTATTCAACTGTGTGCTTTTGGTCCAAGCTATCCAAAGTACAATTCACAAATAAAACAATTCACAGCAACTGTTAGTGAAGCCACAGCTACACCGTATCTTTCTTTGCAGGTGTACATGTGTGTTTGCATGCTGGGGTTAGAGGAACTTCTGAGTTGCCTGATGTGGGTACTAAGATCTGAACTCAGGTCCTTACAGAAGAGCAAGAGCTTTCCTCCAGCCCACACACCCCTCTCTCACCCTCATACTTAAAATCTATAGTAAGAATATCTTCTACAAATTAAGTTTAGAACACCTTTTAATAATTATATTAAGAATATCTTCTAGTAAGATCTAACTCTGTTTTAAAAAAAAAATACCAAATTCATGAAGCCACTATAAACTTGCCTCTGTGTCTGCCCAAGTCGCTCCTTCAGGAGGACAGGCCTATGGTGGAGTGAGAATGTCAAGCCTGGAAGTTTGAGATTCTGGAAGTATTCCTCCCAATCACTTTATAGGAAGAAATGTAACTGCCTCAAGCCCTGAAGTCACTCCTGTCTCTCTGCCAACAATCACCTTTCTTACCTACAATTTCCGAGCTGCAGGCAGCACTGTGTACAAAGCATATGCAGGCCCAGAGAAGGGAGTGAACAAGACAGAAACCCAAGAACTATTTCCTGATCAGCTCTATAACATACCCAACACAGTATCTTATTTCAATATTATAAGAAAATTTATCTTTAGAATCTATCATAAAGCCAGAGGTCAAGCCCACTTTTTTGTTGTAAAATTACCACTAGTCCACATATCAGATACATAATTTTGATCTCAAAAGGGTCTGCTGCCTCTCTTCTTTCCAGACTTTGCTCCTTACCACCCTTCCCCCACAGAGAAAGGAAAGGGTCTGTGACTTACAATTCTGTCTGGCCCATAGATCTTTTCCAGTTGTTCAGCAACTTCTCTTGTCCCATCTGGGCTTCCATCATCTATGATTATAATTTCATAGTTGATCGCACTAAAATAAAATTTAAATTTATATTAATGTTGGGCGATAATCTCTCAATTTTTAAGTTAAAGTCAGGAGAGTCAGGATATTCAAGGTCATTTCAGCTCTAGTGATTTTCACAGACAGCCTGCAATACCAGAGATCCTATTTCAAAATAAACAAAGTAAAACAATACTTTAAATGATACTAGCAAATTTACATTAAAAAAATCTGGAATTTATCTGACTTAATTTTACATTTATTTATTTATTTATTTTGGTTTTTCAAGATAGGGTTTCTTTGTGTAGCCCTGGCTGTCCTGGACTAGGCTATCCTGCAACTTAAGAGATCCACCTGCCTCTGCCTCCAGAGTGCTGGAATTAAAGGTATGAGACACCACTGACTGGCTGTCACTCTTAAATTTACTTTCCATTATATTCACAGAATAGTTTCTACTCTAAAAACCAATAAACATTTGTTGTCTGGAGGATAAATCCTACCTGATGTACACATAATCACCATTACCCACCCACCCCCTTTTATAAGGCATAAAGGGGAAGGAAAAGGAAGCAACACCTTCCTCTTGCCCCTGTTTGGTTGGAAATCAAAGGAAACAACAGACTGTTAAAGGTTGTGAAAGTTAGTTTTGGCAAACTTGGCAGGAAAGAAACAAAACCTCAAAGTCAAGAACAGGTACAACAGGGACTGGGGAGATGGCTTGGTGGGTAACAGTACTTGTTATACAAGCAACAGGACCTGAATTTAGATCCCCAGCAGCTACAAGAATGGGTATAACTAAGCATTCCTGTAACTCCAGCACTGGAGGTGGGTGGGAGGTTGAAACCCTCCAAATAAGAAAAGTTCTAAGCCAAGAGAGACCCTGTTTCAAACAATTCAAAGTGGAGATTGAAAGAGAAAGGCAGCAGGTGCTCTCTGCTCTGCCAACTGTGTACACACCCAGCCCACAACACACACAAGAGTAGGGACCCTGACCACAGCAAAAAAGATGTTGATTTTGGAAAAAGGTGCGTCACAAAGTGAAGCCTTTTTTTGTTTGTTTTTTGGTTTCTCTGTATAGCTTTGGAACCTAGCCTGGAAATCAGGCTGGCCTTGAACTCAGAGATCCACCTGCCTCTGCCTTGATGCCACCAATGCCCTGTTTTCTGTTTGTCTGGAGTGCTGTGATAAAGCATGCCCACCACTGTCTACTATGAAGTCATTCTTTTTTTTTTTTTTTTTTTTGGTTTTTCGAGACAGGGTTTCTCTGTGGTTTTGGAGCCTGTCCTGGAACTAGCTCTTGTAGACCAGGCTGGTCTCGAACTCACAGAGATCCGCCTGCCTCTGCCTCCCAAGTGCTGGGATTAAAGGCGTGTGCCACCACTGCCCGGCTGAAGTCATTCTTAAGCAAAATTTCTCCCTTCCTGATTTCAAACAAGCCAGAGGGTCAGGTAAATGAAAAAACCAGAACTACATCTGAGATGTAGCTATTCCTATTAAACCTCATTTTGATTGCAGAACATCCACTTCATTGGCAGATTTCCATTCTCTAGCACAATTGACTCCCAAGCCACAAAAAAAAAAAAAAAAAAAGATACCCCAGAACTTTTGAAGCAGAGGCATTCCAGCCCAGACCTAGGTTACAATGTAATGAAAGGGAGCAGGGAACTGCAGTGGGGAGGTACAGAGTGTTGGACACATAAATTAAACAGGGCAAAAATACCGTAAAATCAGCATACAAAGTCAAAGCATATTAAAATGTTTCGGTTAAAATCTCTAATTTGGAAAAAGCTGGCAGAACCAATTTAAAAAATAAAACCTAACGAAAAAAATATCTATTACCCATGGAAGGGCCACTATATGCAAAGTGATTTTTATTCAGATATAATCAAAAGAGCACTCCTAAGCCTGACCAGTGGTGGTAGCAAGCCTTTAATCCCAGCACTTGAGAGGCAGAGGCAGGTAGATCTCCAAGTTTGAGGTCAGCCTAGTTTATAAGAATGAGTTTCGCCGGGCGGCGGTGGCGCACGCCTTTAATCCCAGCACTTGGGAGGCAGAGGCAGGTGGATCTCTGTGAGTTAGAGACCAGCCTGGTCTACAAGAGCTAGTTCCAGGACAGGCTCCAAAAACCACAGAGAAACCCTGTCTCGAAAAACCAAAAAAAAAAAAAGAATGAGTTTCAGGGCAGCCAGCGCTACAAAAAGGAAACCCTGTCTTGAAACACCAAAACCTAAAACAAAACAAAAACAACAGCAACTCCAAATAGACAAACAACATAACAACATCAAGCCCAGCAATCCTGGCCATGAGTGGTGGTGCACCCTTCAGGCCCATCCAGCATTTTGGGAGGCAGGCTGTTGTGAGTTCCAGGCCAGACAAGACTATGCAGTTCTGAGATCTTGTCTCAAACAAACAAGGCTGTCTATGGTTTTTGCCAATCAGTATGGTGAGTTTGGGCTTTCTGTAAAGAGAAACTACGCATCAAGCATTTTGTTTTGTTTTTCTGAGACAGGGGCTGCTAATGTAGCCCTAGCTGAACCTGAATTTGCTACATACATTCTGTCTGCCTCTGCCTCCTTTGCAGCACCCAGCTTGGCATTTTTTTCTGACTGCTAGACAACATGGGCACAGCGTCCTCGTTTGTCTTTAAAAAGCAAAGGCCAACGAAAAAACAAAAAGCTCCGTAAACAACCTGTATTCTCTGACAAGACTAGTCTAAATAAACAGCGCTCTGCTACGGCATCCTACCTAACTTGCAAAATCACGTTTGTGTACGTTGATAGGAAAAGATCGCCCCAAATTACCATAGCATCATGACACTCATCTGCCCATCAAACAACTGTCTCCGTACTGCTCTCAGGAGGCATTTTATTTAGTTTACTTAGGAGACCTTTATAAAAAATTGCGTAACACTTCCAATGTCAAAATTCCCGTTTCTAAGGGACAGGAATGGGCTCAGTAGAACACTGCCTAGCACTGAGCAAGGCTCAAACACACAAACTAACAAGACCCAGTTCCTAATGTCGGTGCCACAACAGCGCTGGGCGAGGGTGCTCTCTGCCTGCTCATCAGCACTTCCCTGACAGCGCAAACATCAAGCTTACGTAAGCGCTCGGCCCCGGGGGTGCGGGTGAGAGCGCCGGCTCGGGACGCCCGGCTCTGGCGGCCGATCGTGAGCGCCTGGAGAGGGATGAGGTCAGGTTTCAGCCTCACCCCCGAAGTAAAAGCCGAGCCAGTCCTTTCACGAGAAAGGCGGGGGTGGGGGAGCGGAGGCCACAGCGAGCCGTCATTAGTGAAACGCAGATCTCGCCAGAGACCTGAGCGGGAAGGAGAGACGCACGGGAGACAGCCGCGGGGCTGTCCGCCATGGCTTTCGTCGCTGGGAAAAGCCTCGAGCAGGCTCGGGCGGGAGCCGAGGCCGGGCCTCAGTGGGTCCCCTCGCGCGGCCAACCGCCGCCGCGCAGCCCGCGGCCGGCAGCGCGCGAGAAGCTTCTTCTACCTCTCGGAGAAGCTCTTCACCAGCAGCCACACGATGAGCGGCAGGTTCTCGCGCTCGTTGTAGGTAGGCAGAAGGACCGAATACTTGTCCTGTCGCGAGGATCGGGCCTGCGGCGGCCGCTGAGACACAGCACCACGGCGACTCGCCCCCGTGGAGGCCATGACGGGTCTGCGCGAAGCACCGGAAGCGGAAGTGCGTCACCCGGCGTGGAGCGTACCAAATTCCGGGGCCCGAGGGAGTCTTGGCTCTCCTAGGCCTCAATGTGGTTCCCTGGGAAGACTTCGATTCTGCGACTGTTTCAAGTCGCCTCCGAAGGTGTCCTCCGGAAACACCCGTTCGTTTCATTTCCTCAGGCTCTAGGAAGCGCCTTAGTCTTCCCCGTCGCTAAGAGATGGGTAACAGGAAGCGGAAGTCACTTCCAGGCTACTTCCGGAAGAGACTGTCATGGCCGCCCAGGAGGACGTAGCGGCGTTACAGGATGAAATTGCCCGGCGCGAGGAAGAGCTGGCTTCGCTGAAGCGGAGGCTGACTGCAGCCCTGGCGTCTGCGCCGGAGCCCGAGCTTCCGGTCCCGTTGCCGCCGCTGCTGCCCAAGGCCGAGCTGTCGCGGGCCGAGATCCTCCGCTACAGCCGGCAGCTGCTGCTGCCGGAGCTGGGCGTGCGCGGTCAGCTGCGCCTGGCGTCGGCTTCGGTGCTGGTGGTGGGCTGCGGCGGGCTGGGCTGCCCGCTGGCGCAGTACCTGGCGGCGGCCGGCGTGGGCCGCCTGGGGCTCGTGGACCACGACGTGGTGGAGACGAGCAACCTGGCGCGCCAGGTGCTGCACGATGAGGCGCGGGCCGGCCAGGCCAAGGCTCGCTCGGCGGCCGCCGCGCTGCGCCGCCTCAACCCGGCCGTGGAGTGCGTGGTGTACGCGCGCGCGCTCAGCGAGGCCTGGGCGCTCGAGCTGGTCCGCGCCTACGACGTGGTGGCCGACTGCTCGGACAACGTGCCCACGCGCTACCTGGTGAACGACGCGTGCGTGCTGGCCGGCCGGCCGCTGGTGTCGGCCAGCGCGCTGCGCTTCGAGGGCCAGCTGACCGTCTACCACTGCGACGGCGGGCCCTGCTACCGCTGCGTCTTCCCGCGGCCGCCCCCGGCCGAGACGGTGACCAACTGCGCCGACGGCGGCGTCCTCGGCGTGGTGCCCGGCGTGCTGGGCTGCGTGCAGGCGCTCGAGGTGCTCAAGATCGCCGCCGGGCTCGGGCCATCCTACAGCGGCAGCCTGCTGCTCTTCGACGGCCTCGGCGGCCACTTCCGCCAAATCCGGCTGCGGCGTCGCCGGCCCGACTGCGCCGTGTGCGGGCAGCAGCCCACCGTGACCCGCCTGCAGGACTACGAGGCCTTCTGCGGCTCCTCGGCCACCGACAAGTGCCGGGTCTTGAAGCTCCTGGGCCCCGAGGAACGGATTTCCGTGACCGATTACAAGCGGCTTCTGGATTCCGGAGCACCCCACGTGTTGCTGGACGTCCGGCCTCAAGTGGAGGTGGACATCTGTCGTCTGCCGCACGCCCTCCACATCCCTTTGAATAAGCTGGACCAGAGGGATGCCGACAGCCTGAAGCTCTTAGGGGATGCCCTCCGGGAAGGGAAGCGGAACTCGGAGGAAGGGGCTGCTCTCTCTGTGTATGTGATTTGCAAACTGGGGAACGACTCCCAAAAAGCCGTGAGGGTCCTGCAGACCTTAAAGGCAGTGCCAGAGCTAGACTCTTTAACCGTTCAGGATATTGTAGGGGGACTCATGGCCTGGGCCGCCAAAATTGATGAGTCGTTTCCACGGTACTGAGGGAGCCGCGTGCAGATCACATGGATGGTTGTGGTACCTCGAGGATGTAGGGAAGAGCCAGGATCCACGGCCTCTGAACAAATAGACTCTTGCCAGGAGGTTTTTGAGGAAGCAGGCTAAAATTGTTTGAGAGCTGCCTTGTGTCTGGGGCCCTTGTATAGTGTGCCTTCAGCATATAGCATGGGATGTGACCGGGTTTTTGTTTCTGCTCTGTTGCAATCACAATGCGCTCTGGACCATCCATTTTATACCTGGAATTAGGACGCAGTTTTACTTCCTCTGAGTCTAATTGGATTACTCACAGATGTTACACTTGCATTCAGCCCACTAAGATATTCTTTGGGAGGCTGGAGAAGTGACTTAGTACTGGCTGCCCCCTCCCATAGGGGATCACTCGTGTGCTGGGTCACAACTGTCTGTAGCTCCAGTCCCATGAGGTCAGATGTCTCCTTCCCTCTTCCAGCACCAGGCAGGATCTTGGTGCATAGGCAGGCATACACGCAGGCAAAACCACTCATAACGTTTTAAAATCAAAAAAAAAGTTTGAAAAAGATATTTGAGTCTTCTAATTAAAATGATACGATATACACTGTAGACATAGATAACTACGGATTGTTTCCATTATCTGGAAATTGGTCATTCTAAAACCTGCTATGAGTATCAAAGTGCAATCTTGATAGCAAAATAAAGGAAACTGATTTGTGGACCATCAGCTTCCCTTAGAAGTTGCTAGCATTTTTCTTATACTTAGCTTCTGTGTCCACCTTAATGGCATACACATGAGACATTTGCTTAACTGCATTGTGGTTGTCCTGCTTTGGAATCTTCTAGTCCAAGTTCCAGCCTTTTTTTCCTACCCCTTTTTCTGCTTTAATTTGGAATTTATATGTAGGTGTTTTTATGTTTGTTTCCAGGATAAACAGTTTCACTACGCCTGTTGGTGCAGGTCAGTCTGCCCAGCTACTCTAGAGGCTGCAGCAGGAGGATCACAAGTTCAAGGCCTATCTGAGTGTGTCCAAGGTCAGCCTGGGCAACTTAGTGAGACCTGTCTCAAAATAAAAAGTAAAAAGGGGGTAAGAGTCAGTGGTAGCAGGCCGAAGAGTTTGGGCTTCATTTCCAGTACCACAAATTGGATGAGCTGGCAGACAGTCCACACTACTTCCAGCGTGTATAACCAGGTCAGTGGTTTTTTTTTTTTTTTTTTTTTTTTGGTTTTTCGAGACAGGGTTTCTCTGTAGCTTTGGAGCCTGTCCTGGAACTAGCTCTTTAGACCAGGCTGGTCTCGAACTCACAGAGATCCGCCTGCCTCTGCCTCCCGAGTGCTGGGATTAAAGGCGTGCGCCACCATCGCCCGGCTCCAGGTCAGTGTTTTTAAAGACAGGGTTTTCCTGTGTAGCTCTGACTGTCCAGCCCTCAGTAGACCAGGCTGGCCTTGAACTCAGCCACTTGCCTCTGCCTCCCAAGTGCTGGGATTAAAGTCATGCACCACCACTGCCCAGTTTCTCTGGCATTTTCTGGCATTTTTTTTTTTTTTTAAGGATAAAAACACTATAGCTAGAAAAAGCCCTCTGCAGGCCAGAGTCACCTCTTTGAAAGCAGTGATAGTCTCCCCCCCCCCCTTTAAATATGAAAGGGATTAGTAAGAGTCAAAGCTAGGCCTGGCTTTACTTTTGGCTGTGAGACACTGTGTCACACCAGGTACCCTGAACGGCATGGTGGGCTGGAGCAGGTGTCTCATAACTTCTCCCAGTTACTATGCACCTGCATGTCTTTGTTTTGGAGTCCTTTATTTACTTTTGACACAGGGCCTTGTTTGCTGTCCAGGCTGGCAAGTGTGTGCCTCCATGTCAGACTTCTCTGCTATTTTGATGAACTGGTTGGTGATGGCAAGTAATTTTTTATTTTAAAGACGTATTTGTAGGTAGGAGAACTGGCTCAGCAGTTAGGAACACTTTCTGCTCTCCCAGAGGTCCTGAGTTCAATTCCCAGCACCTACATGGTGTCTCACAACCATCTATAATGGGATCTGATGCCCTCTTCTGGCCTGCAGATGTACATGCAGCCAGAGCGCCCATAGACATAAAATACACAAGTATAAGCAGATCTCCTTTAAAAAATTAAGTGTTTGTAACTGCCTGGTAGACTAATCAGATTTAAAGTGAAGGAATGGGAGAGTCACAAAGGTAGATTTGGAAGTTTGCACTTGGGGTGTTTTAGGCCAAATTAAATCCATAAATTATTTCCTGGCAGCAGCAGGAGAGAAGAACCAAATGTGTTAGGTTTAAATCTACTGGAGCCTTGTGGTGGTGGCGCATGCCTTTAATCTCAGCACTTAAGAGGCAGAAGCAGGGAGATCTCTGAGTGGCCAGCCTGGTCTACTGGGTGAGTTCCAGCACAGCTAGGACTACACAGAGAGACCCTGTCTCAAAAAACAAAGCAAAAACCTACTGGAAAGTGGGGTCTGGAGAGATGGCTCAGCAGGCAAAGGACCCAAGTTCAGTTCCCAACACTCACATGGTGGCTTGCAACTGCCTGTAACTCCAGTTCCAGGGGATTCAACGGTTTATGTTGGCTTCCATGACGACTGCATAAATGTGTGCAGATATGTATGTAGGCAAACACTCATACAAATAAGGTAAACCTAAAAAAATAAAAAGAGGAAGAAATCAGCTTCTTCTTGTAGTTGGAATCTGAATGTTGACAAATTAGCCTGCAGAGGAGAAGCCTTTTTTTAAGGATGGGCAAGTGCTGGTGTGGACACAGACAGGCATGGGCCTCCATCCTGGACACGTCCAGCAGGCATCACACCGGAGAAGGTACAGAAAGCACACCAGTTGAAGACCACACACAGAAACATTCCCTGGGAATTGAACCCAGAGCTTAATGTAACTAGGCAAGCCTTCTTTCACTGAGTCCTTTTTCAAAATTGTGGTATTCCAAGCTATGGTTTCACTAAGTTGCCCAAGCTTTTCACAAGTTGAGCACACTTGTCACTAGCTCCCTCTTAGACAAAGGAACTTGGGGATTCAGGAGTCCCTTTCCCCTCCCAAACCTCTCCCCTTTCCCAAGGAGACAGCATAGGCAGTGAACCTGTAGGGGCAGCCACAGGCTCACTCTCCAGACAGGGTCTCACTATGTAGCTCTGGCTGGCCTGGAACTTTGTATGTAGACCAGCCTGGCCTTGAGCTAACAGAGATCTGCCTGCCTCTGCCTCCCAGTACTGGAATTAAAAGATGTGTCATCATGCCCAACTAACAGGTTCTTTATTATGTAATTCACGCTCCAAGGTGGAGCCACACTCATTAAGATGCATCAGACCCTTCAGACTTACTACTCTGATTATTAGGTCTTCACTTTAAGTGTCCAGGGTCAATAACTTCTCCCTGGGCTCCTGTGTGGTCATAGCTAATCAGACTCTGAAATGGCCACTGAACCCCTGGGATTTACAGATGGGCCAACAGCTGAATGGGTCAGGGTTAATGCGAAGTGAACTGGACAGAAATTAGCTTACATCTGGGGACTGCCACTCAGTTTAGCTGCCATGACATATGTATGACAGGCCACAGGAGAGGCCCACAGACTACATGTCCATACCTGCTGCTCCACAGGCAAGAGGGCTTTGGAAGAATGTTCTTGAAGCCTAGGGACAGTGAGCAAATGGGTAGAACTGCTTTTGCCTTTGGACTCTGGTTGTCCTTCCTTATTAGACTCAGCTTCCATGCAGCTTCCCTAAAGGTTTCCACCACCTTCTATTCCCTAGCAGCGGACTCCAAAGTAATCAAGGCAGACACACTTTTTGCTCTCCCAGAGCTCTAGGCACTGTAGAAGAGAGTGAGTCCTTAAATACCAGGGACAGGGCTGGGCAGTGGTGGTGCATGCCTTTAATCTCAGCACTTGGGAGACAGGCAAGAGGATCACTATGAGTTGGAGGCCAGCCTGATCTACAGAGCGAGTTCCAGGACGGCCATAGCTGTACAGAGAAACCCTGCCTTGAAACTGTCCCCACGACAAAAACAAAACAAAACTCCAAAAACCAAATCAGGGACAGGGTTGCAACCAGTAGCATAACAGGAAGGGTCCCTGCTTAAGGATTTCATTGCCAGCTAACGAATCACACAAGGATGTGCGATTTAGATGCTTATCGCTAAGCCTGATGACACAAATTCAGTGTGGGGTTCAGTAACCTCAAACTTGCACCAAAGATAGGAAATATTTCATGGTCGGGCCACCAGGCCCTTATGTGCCAGGGCCTGTGACTCCACACAAGGGCACAGTGGGAACTGCACACCATAGACATTCTGAGAGTCACAGTTGGGAGGTGCCTACTGGCATTGAGGGGAGAGAGGAAGGGCTCTGACGGTAGCACTCCACACTGCCCAATACGTAGTGTGAGTAGCATGCACAGGTCAACTGTTTTGAGACGAGAATTTTGCTTTTAATTTTTTCTTTGTTTTAATTATGTGTGTATAGTTTTTGCTGTTGAGGCCAGAGGCATTGGATCCCCTGGAGCTAGGGTTGGAGATGGGATGGATGTGAACCACTTCTGGCTGGGTGCTGGGAACCAAGTGAAAAAGACACTAAATCAGGTGGACTAAGGTGAAAATGTCCCCTTTATAATGGATTCGGGTTTGGTACCCACCTAGGCTTGGCCAGCCTTGCTAGAGCATTGTGTCCCACTTCCTCTTGAGTTTGTCATCCCAGCATGTGGGCCTCTGAGTGCAGCACCCTCCCCTCCCATAGGCAAAGAAGGCAACATCAGCCCTCCCCGCTGAGGGGTCTTGTGCAGGTTGTGTATGTGTGTATGTGTGTGATCTTGAGAAACCTTTCCCCAGCAGTGTTCTCCATCGGGACTGCAAAGGCCAGAGACCAGGGTCTTCCAAGTCCTGTCACTGGGCAGCATCCAGCCAGTGACCAGAGCATTAGGTTACTGTACAGTTCCCACCTCTTAGGGTTGTTAGAGACACCCCAGGATCCCTTGTTATGTTTCCGATAGACAATGCTGGCACACATAAATAACCTGCCTCGAAGTTTTCATTTCGGGCTAGTGGGATGGCTCAGCAGGTAAAGGTGTTTGTTACCAAGCTGACAACCTGAGTTCAATCTCTAGGACCCACAAGATGGAAGGAAAGAACTGACTCCCACAAGCTGTCCTCTGACCTCTACACACAGTGGCATGAGAATGCTTTCACGTGCATTGGCACGGACACAGACATAACGCATATGTAAATAAATGAGACCAGAGAGGTGGCTGTTCTTCGAGAGGTCCTGAGTTCAATTCCCAGCACCAACATGGCAGCTCTCAACTGTCAATAGCTAGTTCCTTGGGGTCCAATGGCTTCTGGTGTGCAGGCAGAAAACCCATACACATAAATACATAAATAAATCCTAGCCGGGCGGTGGTGGGGCACGCCTTTAATCCCAGCACTCGGGAGGCAGAGGCAGGCGGATCTCTGTGAGTTCGAGGCCAGCCTGGTCTACAAGAGCTAGTTCCAGGACAGGCTCCAAAACCACAGAGAAACCCTGTCTCGAACCCCCCCCCCCAAAAAAAATCCTAAAATAAATTAACAAATGTAAACAACATTATGATTGTCTCCACTGACTTCCAGTGAGTCTGACAGATGTCCAGATGGGAGACCACTGCTTTAAGAAAGCACCTTCTCTAAAATAAAATTAAAAAAAATGCAAAAAAAAAAAAAAAAGAAAGCACCTTCTCTTCTAAAGTCAAGGCAGGGACCTGAAGGCAGGCCTGCTTGCCATTTCATACAGTATTACCTTTGGCCAAGGAACTCACTTTCCAGCCAGAGAAGGAAAACAAGGACCATGAAGGATGCTTCTTGTGCTCAACTGGCTTTCTCATGCAGCTCAGGATACCTGCCCAGGGGATGGTGCAGCCCACGGGATGGTCTTGGCCCTCCTATACTAAGGAACAATTAAGACAATTCCCAGAAGACATGTGCACAGGGTGGACTGATCGTGGCCGTCCCCAGACTGAGGCTCTCCTCTCAGGCTGCTCTAGGCTGTATCAACGAAGGGAATAGAATGAGTAGGGAGTAGGGGTCCTAGGAGGCGCCTTCTTGCTCTTTGGTTCTCAACCCTTAGGTACGGCTACCAAACCTGTGGACACCCCGAGGGTAATAGTGACTCAGACTAGCCTTGACCCTGCTGCCCTGAACCTCAATATATGCCAAGTTTCGTTTTTGTCTATTATTTGTCTTGAGACAGGATCTCACTACGTAGGCCAGGCTGGCCTGGAACTCACAGAGACTGGCCTGGCATTGCTTTCCCAGCTGGGGTTAAAGGCCCGTGCAAGCATTCCAGGCTTATTTGTGTGATGTTTATTGGTATCTGTGCATGTATGTGCACATGTGTAGTGTCTTTGAGTGTGCATGTGGAGGCCAGAGTTCCATGCCAGGAGGCCTCTACACTCTCCATTCTTATTTCTTTGAGACAAAATCTCTCTCTCTCTCTCTTTCTCTTTCCCTCCCTCCCTCCCTCCCTCCCTCCCTCCCTCCCTCCCTCCCTCCCTCCCTCCCTCCCTCCCTCCCTCCCTCCCGCTTGTTGATTCGACTGGACTGACTGGCCAATGAACTCTAGAGATCTGCCTGTCTCTTCCTTTTCAGCCCCGGGGTTATAGATACCCACAGCAGCGACAACTTTTTACAAGGTTGCTGTGATCTTAACTCAAGTCCTCATGCTTGGCCAACAGGCACTTTCCTCGCAGAGCCACCTCCCTAGACCCTTGTTTTGGCTTCTTTGAAACAATGTCACACTGTATAGCCCAGGATGCTCTGGAACTCACAATGTAACCCAGCCTGGCCTCAAGGTTGCAAAATTCCTGCTGTCTCAGCACCCGGAGCACTGGAATTGACTGGTGTGCCCACCATGTTAGACCATGTTTCTTGTACCTCCTGAAGTGACTCAGCTCTGGGCTGGAGAAGCATGCACTCATCAAGACAAAGGCTTCTCAGTTTTCTGTTTTGAAAATGAATTGCCTGTTATTTTTCCCACTTCAGTTTACACTGAGCTTTGTTGTTCTGTTGCTCTTCAGAGGTTTGGGAATGAGATTAAATAAACTCCCATAGGAAAAACCAGCAATAGATCCAGGTTCCAATAGGAAGTCTTTTTTTTTTTTTTTTTTTTTTTTTTGGTTTTTCGAGATAGGGTTTCTCTGTGGCTTTGGAGCCTGTCCTGGAACTAGCTCTTGTAGACCAGGCTGGTCTCGAACTCACAGAGATCCGCCTACCTCTGCCTCCCAAGTGCTGGGATTAAAGGCGTGTGCCACCACCGCCCGGCCTCAATAGGAAGTCTTTATCATAGTCCCTGGGTCAAGTTCATGTCCAAGGGCTGCCTTGTACTTTGAAAGTGCAAGTGCATTGAAGTCCCAAAGGGTAAAAGGCTGAGCACAAATGCCCTTGCCCTGTGAGTTCTAAGATAAAAGCAGCTGGAGTCCAGATTCATCTTCCCTAGCTGATTATCCTGTCCAGTCCTGATGGTATGGGGTCACGGTGCCAGGCAGAGGGGAAATCTCACAGCAGCAGCCCAGGCTGACTCTCTCAAAGAACAGCGTCAGCATCTTAAAGGGCAAGCAAGCCTACGGGACCTCCAAAGGGTGAAAGAATGGAAGTAAGCACAATCAAGGCTGCCTCCCTGCCCATCGTACTACCCAAGGACACCTCCTCCAGCCAGGAGCACAATCAAGGCCGCCTCCCTGCCCATCGTACTACCCAAGGGCGCCTCCTCCAGCCACGAGCAGGAGCCTGAGCAAAACCGTGCTTTCACCACCTGCTTCTTGTAGAAGCCAGACCCACAGTCAGCGTTGTTAAGACAGCAGAAAGCCAGGTATGGGGCCCACACCTGCGACCCACAAAGGCAGGGAGATGACTGCAAGTCCCAGGCCAGCCAAATAGCCAAACTGTGTCAAAAACCCAAAACATGGAGCTGGGGAAGATGGCCCAGTTTGGTGAAGCGCTTGTCTTGCGCAAGAGCCTGAGTTTGATTCCCAGAACACAGATTAAAAATAAAGGCAGGTGTGGTGGTGGAGGTTTGTGTGTTTGGTTTTTCAAGACAGGGTTGCTCTGTGCAACAATCCTAGCTGTCCTGGAACTCGCTCTTGAAGACCAGGCTGGCCTCAAACATCCACCTGCCTCTGCCTCTTGAGTGCTGGGATTAAAGGTGTGTGCCACCACTGGGTGGTGGTGTGTATTTGTAATTCAAGTGCAGGGAGCCAGATCCCTTGGGCTCACTGGTCAACTAAATTCATCTACTTGGCAAAATCCAGGTCAGTAAAAGACCCTGCTTAAAAAAAAAAAAAAAAAAAAAAAAAAAGAGGAGGAGGAAAGGAAGGAAGGAAGGGAAAAATAAAACCTAAGGAAATGTTGATGGCTCTTGAGGAATGATACTTGAGGCTGTCCTCTGGCTTGTGCACATGAGTGTGCATGCTCAAACACACACATGTACATACACACTGATGTGCACACACTCATGAACACATGAAATAACAAACATGAGAACATACGACAACAGAAGGAAATAACACTGTCCCCAGCTGTCTTCGTTAGGGTTTCCATTGCTGTGAAGAGACACCATGACCAGGGCGACTCTCATAAAGGAAAACATTTAACTGTAGTGTTTCACGTACAGTTTCTGAGGTTCAGTCCATTATCATCATGGTGGAGAGCATGACAGGGTGCAGGCAGACATGGTGCTGGAGAAGGAGCTGCCACATGTTGATATGCTGGCAACAGGAAGTAGTCTGTCTGCTGTGAAACAGTTTGTACACTGTATGTATGTGTTACTCTCATTGGTTAATAAAGAGCTGATTGGCTGATGGCTAGGCAGGACAAGGTTAGGCATGAGAACCAGGTTAAGAGAATGCTGGGAAGAAGGGCAGAGTCGGGAGCCATTGGGCTATGGAGGGCCCTTTTGGCATCACCAGGACCCGGATGAAGTGGATGGATATGTCCTCAGATGCCTCCTCCCATGGCTGCTTCCTCCTGCCCACACGGGAGCCATGTCAGCTTGGTCACCGTCTGCCTCCTCCATTGGTTAGTTATTCTTCTCATTGTGTGACCAAATACCTGAAGAAGCAGCTTAAGGGAGGAATGGTTTAACTTTTTTCTTTCTTTTTTTAAATATCTGTTTTATGTATGAGTGTTTTGCCTACATGTATATATGCATGTGGGTATGTGTATGGTGCCAGTGGAGATCAGAAGAGGACATCAAATTCCTTGGAACTGGAGTTACCGATGGTTGTGAGAGAGTGCTCTTAACTGCTGAGCCATCTCTTCAGCCCCACGGAGGATTTATTCTGACTGACAGTTTGAAAGAGTACAGTCCATGGAGGTGGGCAAGGCACACCTGCAGGAGCACGAGGCATCTGGTCACATGGTATCTGCTCTCAGGAAGCAGAGAGCTGATAGGAAGTGGGCTGGAGATGAGTCAACTGTTAATAGTGCTTATTGCTCTTGCAGAGCCACAGAGTGGCTGTAACTCCAGTTCCAGTGATGTGGGCTGTCCTTCTGTGCATGTGTTGTTTTAACTGGTAGATGAATACAGCTGTTTTGGCCAATGGCTTAGTAGAGTAAAGCCGGGGAAATCCAAAGAGAGAGAGAGAGAGAGAGAGAGAGAGAGAGAGAGAGAGAGAGAGAGAGAGAGAGAGAGTAGGCAGAGTTGAGGAGACTCCATGTGGCTGCCAAAGGAGAAAGACTCTAGAACCTTACCCATAAGCTACAGCCTTGTATATATATTAATAGAAATGGGCTAATTTAAGATGTAAGAGCTAGCTAAAAATATGCCCGAGTCATTGGTCAAAGAGTATTGCAATTTATATAGTTTTTGTGTGATTATTCAGGTCTGGGTGGCTGGAAAACAAAAGAACAATCAGGTTTCCGCTTGCATTGAGGAGCTCCAGTGTCTTCTTCTGGCCTCTGAGGATACCAGGCATGCACACAATGCACACATACTCATAGTGCACACATACACAGAGTACACACATACACACAGTGCACACATACACACAGCGCACACATACTCATAGTGCACACAGACACACAGTGCACACATACACATAGTGCACACATACAGTGTTCACATATACAGTACACACATACACACAGTGCATACATACTCACAGTGTACACATACACAGTGCATACATACACACAGTGCACACATACTCATAGTGCACACATACACACAGTATACACATACACAGTATACATACACACAGTACACACATACACACAGTACACACATACTCATAGTGCACACATACACACAGTACAAACTGGGTTGTTTGAACAACTTCAGTGGGTTCTTGGATATAGGGGCTGACTCCACCTACCTGGTGGCCCTGGAGCCTAGGGACTGATCTTACCTACCTGGTGGCCCTGGGGTCTAGGGACTGATCTTACATACCTGGTGACCCTGGGGTCTAGGGACTGACATTACCTACCTGGTGGCCCTGGGGTCTAGGGCTTATAATCGTTGACTGATGACTCTGGAATGATGGTGACTTTAGGGAGGTGGACAATGGGAACCCACAAAGGATGTGGTTGTGGTGTGGGCTCCAGGATGGTTTGCACGGGAAACGCCAACTCCCATTGAGTTGGCTTCTGTCTGCACTGCCTGGCTAACCTCTCTGAGTCTGCAAGGTCCCAAGATCTCAAAGATGAAAACTGTGAAAAATACATAGAGGCTGAGGCAGGAGGATCACAAGTTTAATGACTGCCTGGCCTACAAGTGGGTTCAAGGCCAGCCTGATCAAGAATTGAGACCCTGTCTCAAAATAAAAATATCAAAAGGGGCTTGGTGAGATGGTGCAGAAGAGGCTTTCTGCCAGGCCTGGCCACCTGAGTTCAATCTCCAGGGTACACACGGCATGGGGGAACCGACTGTCACAAGCTGTGCTCTGACTTTAACACAGGTGTAACAATCACATACACACAGCCGGTTGTGGTAGCTTCAATCCCAGCACTCAGGAGGCAGTGGCAAGTGGATGTCTGTGAGTTCAAGGCTAGCCTGGTCTACAGACTGAGTTCCAGGACATCCAGGGCTACACAGTGAGACCCTGTCTCAAAAAATTGAAATGAGCCCCCAAAACAACAGCTTGTTTGTTTTGCCCACTGGTGATCCCAACACTAGGGAGGCACTGGCAGAGGCGGGGGGTAGAGACTTTACTGCAAAACAAAGAAACAGAGGTTGCTCCCTTCAGTTTCCCAAGGAAAAACAAGGCTACAAATGCTGGGTCACAGACATTCTCTGTGGCAGCTCTGCTCCAGCTGCTTCAGACCCCAAACTGGGCCTCAGTTTCCCCCAGTTTTATCCCCAGTTTTTCGGAGCACAATCTTTCTTTGCCGTCGGGACTCATATACGCCAAGTCTCCTGGTGAGTGCCACCTTGATGCCGTGGATGCCCCAAGGCTTCTTCCTGGGGTCACTAGGTCTGAGGGGCTCCACCTGTCACTGCCATTCACTTCATTCACCGTCAGGAAAAGCTGACACTTGTGGGTGACAGTGGCTCTCACATCCCTTGGCACCAAACTCTCTTGTCATCTTAATACTGTAGAAATGGTGCCCACTGTAGCCAGGAGCATCGGGTGAGAGGGGGTGATGGCAAATGCTTTCTGTAGGTGTCAAAGCCACCAAGCCACCTCCAGGCAAGGCACAAGACGAGGGAACGTAAGAGACACATGTCTGGGCAGCTGTCGAGGGGACAATTCCTGCTCAGGAAGACTGGCAGATTCAGGGCGACTTTGGGCGGTCTAACAGACTTCACCCTTTGTGGTCTCCCTCCTCATTTGCTGTGGCAGTTTCTGAAGGAGCTAGGCAGGCAGCAGCTGTGGTCAGAAGCCTAGGAGTGTCCTGAATCAGGTGGGTGGGGGGCTGGCAGGAGCCTGGTCACTGTGTATCTATCCTATGCCAATGTGCCCAGGGTGTACCCCACCATTTCTAAAGTAGCTCACCTGCTTTCCCTCGAATCTCATCTGGGCACAGTTTCTGCCTGTCCAGCACTTGGAGACCAAGATTGAACTTAAGGCCTTGTCTATATTAGGCAAGTGCTCCACCGCTTACCACACATCCCAACTTCAAGCCCAAAGATATGCTTTATTTATTTATTTATTTGAGTTTTTTTTTTTAAATTTTATGTTTGGATATTTTGCTTGCATGTATATCTGTGTACCATGTTTATACCTGGTGCCAGCAGAGGGCAGAAGAAATAATTGTGTCCTCTGGGACTGGAGGTACAGATGGTTGTGAGCCACTATGTGGGTGCTGGGAAATGAACCTACATCCTTTGCGAGAACAACCAGTGCTCATAACTACTGAGCTATGTCTCTGGCCCTCTACTTTTCTGAGACAGGATCTTCCTGTGGCCCAGGTCGGCCTTGAATTTGATGTGTAGTTGAAGACAACTGTCAACTCCCCATCTTCTACTTGCTCGTGCTGGCCTGCGGTATCATATCATCCCTCCTTAAAAAGGGATATTTGAAAAGATAAACTCTGCCATGAGGTGTGAGAGTGACGGTCAAGTTGGATGCAGAGAGAGTTGGGGCTGGTTTTCTGCTGGGTACCAGGTATGAAACAGTAAACAAGGAAGAAGCAAATGGAGCAAGGAAGGGCAGGGTGGGCAGATTGGTAGCATCTGTTGTCAGGGGTGACAGCCTCCAGAGGTGATATTCGAAGAACTGTCTGGGCATGGAGAAGCATCAGGCTGCTGTGGGATGTTTTATTCTTTTGACTAACTTAAGGGGCCCGCCACCCAGCTCCCAAATAAATCACACACGAATGCTTATTCTTGGTTATGAATGCCTGGCCTTAGTTGGGCTTGTTTCTTGCCAGTTTGTCTTATTTTAAATTATCCCGACTGCGTTTTGCCTCTGGGTTTTATCGTTCTCTATGTCTTCTGTATACCTTTCTTTACTTCTTTCTCTGTGGCTTGTTGTGTAGCTGGGTGGCTGGCCCCTGATATCTTTCCTCTCCTTGTCTTCTTGTTCCTCGTTCCTTATTCTCCCAGATTTCTCCTTCTGTTTTTCCTCTCTGCCTGCCAGCCCCGCCTACTCTTGCTCCTGCCTCGCTATTGGCCGTTCAGCTCTTTATTAGGACCATCAGGTGTTTTAGACAGACACAGTAACACAGCCTCACAGAGGTAAACAAACGCAGCATAAACAAAAGTCACACACCTGAAAATAATATCCCCCAACTTTGAGCCCCTGCAGAGCTATGAAAGCTTGCACAGGTCCTAGTTTGGGGGCTAACTTCTAAGTGGAGGTAGGAACAGGTTAGAAGGAAGCCAACAGTGGATGTAGAATGCTCGTGAGTGATGGCCCAACTGTCCCCTGCCCATGCAGAAGGACACACACACACAAAAACCCACAGGAAATAAAGAGCTGCAGAGAGGACATCTCCCAGATGTGCAAGTGTGTGTACACTTAAACTGGGTGTGGTGTGCACACCTGGAATTGCAGTATAGGGACGTGGGGGCAGGAAGATCAGAAGTCCAAGGTCACTGCTCCAACTTGTAGTGAGTTTTAGGCTAGTCTGGACTACATGAGATGCTCTCTGAAGAATAGAAACAAGCCAGGTGGTGGTGGTGCATGCCTTTAATCTCAGCACTCAGGAGGCAGAGACAGGAAAATCTTTGAGGCCAGCCTGGTCTACAGAGAGTCCCAGGGCTGCACAGAGAAACCCTGTTGCAAGCCAAACCAAACCAAACCAAACCAAACCAAACCAGCCTCTATGCTTTTAAGGCAGTGTGTGGAATCTTGGCTATTTACATCCTGATCCGAGTTGTAACTTTGAAAACAACCAGTAGGTGGCAGTAAAGTGCAAGGAATGAACTTGTCTCAATGGCTCGGCAGGGAAAGCCAGTGAACTTCAGACTAGTCCTTGTCCAGGTCCATTAGTATATATGCGCTAAAGAGAGGGGCACAGGAACATGCATGTAAATCAAAATAGATCACAGAAGATGTTTTAGTTTGGGTTTCTAGTGCTGCGACAAAACACCATGACCGTAAAGCAATTGGGGAGGAAAGGGTTTATTTAGCTTATACTTCCACATCACAGTCCTTCACTGAAGGAAGTCAGGACAGGAACTCAAACAGGGCAGGCACTTGGAGGCTGGAACTGATGTAGAGGCCATGGAGGGGGCTGCTGATTGACTTGCTTCCCATGGCTTGCTCAGCCTGCTTTCTTATAAAATCCAGGACCACCAGACCAGGGATGCACTACCCACTATGAGATGGACCCTCCTCCATCAATCACTAATTAAGAAAATGCCCTACAGGCTTGCCTATGGCCTGATATTATGGAGGTATTTTCTTTTCTTTTTCTTTTTTTAGTTTATTTTTGTTTTATGTACATTGGTGTTTTGCTTCCATGGTTGTTTTTGTGAGGCCGTCAGAAGCCCTGGAACTGGAGTTACAGACAGGTGTGAACCACCATGTGGGTGCTAGCAATTGAACTAAGGACCTCTGGAAGACAGTGCTTTTAACTGCTGAGTCATCTCTCCAGTCCCAGGAGGCATGTCTTAATTAAGGTTCTCTCCTCTCAGATGACTTTAGCTTGTGTCAAGTTGACATAAAACTAGCCAGCACAGCAGCCTGAGGTATATTCACAAGCAAAACCCACCCTCTTTCTGGGATTCTATAAACCAGGGCAAGCACATGTAGTGGCATTTCATTTGTGTTTTAATAAATAAAGCTTGCCTGAAGATCAGAGAGTAAAACAGCCCCACTGGTCAGCCTTACAAACCAGGCAGCAATGACACGCACCTTTAATCCCAGCAGCCATGTTAACTTGCCATAGAAACCAGGCAGTAGTGCAAGCCCTTAACCCCAGAACTAGAGAGGATTATCAGACGGGAGGACACAGCTCTCGGCCTCATTCTGAGATTCCTGGAGGCAGGCTGTCCATTTTCAGACTGAGGTTGAGGTAAGAGCCAGTGACTGGCTGCTTTGCTTTTCTGGTTTTCAGGTTGAACCCCAATTTCTGTCTCTGCGTTTTTGTTAATCGTGCTACAAGCACCAGGAGGCAGAAGAAAGGAGAAACTTTGGATAGGGTCAAGCACCATGGGATCTCATGTACCTGTACTTCCCACTCTGGGGAAGAGTCAGAGGTAGGGAGGGGTGTTTTTCTATTCTAAGAAGGACCACATCAGCTGGACGCCTTTAATCCCAACACTCGGGAGGCAGAGGCAGATGGATCTCTGTGAGTTTGAGGCCAGCCTGGTCTACAAGAGCTAGTTCCAAGACAGGCTCCAAAGCTACAGAGAAGCCCTGCCTCGAACCACCCCCCCCCCCAAAAAAAAAAGAGAAGAAGAAGAAGAAGAAGAAGAAGAAGAAGAAGAAGAAGAAGAAGAAGAAGAAGAAGAAGAAGAAGAAGAAGAACCACATCCCAGAAGCCACACAGACAGGACCACAGCCGAAACAAGTGTACTGAACCTGGGGGTTGCTGAGAGGCTGTTGAGACTCAGCTGTACCTGTGGCTGCTGGTGGCAGACACTTGATTTTGTTATTGTTTTGGACAGATCTCAGAATGGCTAGGAACTAACTATGTAGCCCAGGCTGGCCTCAAACTCTCAGCAATTCTCCTGCCTCAGCTTCATGAGTGCTGGGAATCTAGACACATGCCACCATGGGCAGAAATCTCCTCTTCCTCTTTGACGGTCTCTATTCTCTTCCCTCTCTGTTTTTTTCCCCCCTCACTCTCCCTGTTCTTTTTGTCTTGTAGTGAGCAGCTTTGCTCGCCCCTCCCCACCCCTGCTGCCTTTCTGGCCATGGCTTTACAACAGGCTCTAGGTGACAGGCCAAGTAACATAGATGGAAACTTCTGAAATCATGACCGAGAGAGAACTTTCCTCCTCCAGGCTGATCTTTTGAGGGGTTTGGTCGTGAGAAGCCGACTCACATGGTGAGGAAGAGCACTCCAAACTGGGACTGTGTACCTAGTGGTCTGGCCAGAAGAGACCCCCCTCAGCCTCAGCGATGGCTTCCTGTTTCTAATTGCCTGACTCCAAGCACTCAGGAGCTGGCTCTAACCTGTGCTGGTCTCCGCTTTGAACCAGGCATGATGGTTGTACCTGGAGAGCCGGGTGTCCTCGCCTGCTTTCTGTTGTTATAAAATTCCCCGAGGCTGGGTCTTACATCATGAAAAGAAATGATTTGACTCAGAGTTCTAGAGGTTCAGGGCATGGTGGCAGCGCGTGCTGTGCCCAGGGGAGAGCCCCTTGGCTAGGCCACATCTTGGTGAGTGGTTGGCATTATGCTGGTGGTTGTATGTGGAAGAGAGGGGGATCACGTGTGAGGAGGTCAGAGGGGGGTGGGACCGGCCTGCTCTTTCTAACAGTTCACTCTCCTTGGATAAGAATGGGGTCTCATGAGAACTGCTGTCATCCCTGCCAAGGGAAGATTCCATGACCTATACCCTCCTTTTAGATCCTGTTGCTTCCCAACACGGCTGCTCTGGAAATCCCGCTTCCTGTCCATCAGTCCTTGGGGAATAAGCAGCATCCAGACAGCATTCTCTACCCCAGGAGAAGTGACCTTTGGGGACTGCACTGCTTAGGCACCCTGCTTTGGTTCTGCTGGGTCTGTGAAGGGGGAAGGGCAGCCACAGAGGGGACTAATGGCTTTCTTCCGGTTCTCTCCTTGTTCCTGGGCACAACGGTTTTCTTTCCTTCCTGCCAGGCAGGCGTGTGAGTCAGTTAAAGTCTTCATTCTGATCCAGGAGAATTCCTTTAAATACCAGGCCTTTACGCTTAGTGCAATACCAACCTCTCTCCACAGAGGGCAACAGAAAGACACTGTGGGCTCTACGGGGGTTTTATCCCTTACCTGCTTTCTGACCGCAGCTCCGGGCTCTCTGCCATTGGCTCAGGGCTGGGCAGGCAGTGTCCAGACACAGCAAATTCCGGGGATTATATATGTAGCAGTTATCTTAGTTCTTGGGCTTTCCTGTCGGAGTTTGTCTTGAGAAGATGAGAGTCTGGGCCTGTGGCAACCACGTTGTCACCATGGAGGGGAGAGTCTGGAGCGGGCAGCAATCACCACGGGGAATGTTAGAGTGAGATGAATATAAGAGGAACTATACAATAGAAAGGACTCCGCAGGGCATAGTGCGGCCTGCCCATGTGAGGCTGGCATGGCCCTGGTCTTTACAATCGTATGAACTTAAAGCTGGCTTCTCTTCCAGTTACCTCCCTCCTAGAGCAGTTTTAGTCGGTTTTGGATACTCGGGGACACAGTGGTCCTTCCTAGATGGTGATTTTGGAAAGGATCTCTACTTTTTCAGATGCTTTTCCTGTGCATCTCACGAACTTTCCCTCATGCTCCCACTTGGTCCTTGGTGGGAAGAGGATCAATACCGCTCTTCCTTATTTTTTTTTGGGGAGTCAGGATCTCATTAGCCCAGGATGGCCCCAAACCTGCCACCTCAACCTCTTGATTCCTAGGATTACAAACACACCTTACCCACTACCTCCAGTTTACGCAACGCTGGGAATTAAACCTAGAACTTCATGCATACTAGGTAAGGACTCTGCCAACCAAACTACAGATCTAGCCAATTATCCCTTGTTTTCCAAATGAGAAAAAAACAGTGCTCAGAGGAGTTAAGAAGCGAGCTCAAGGCCACCTAGCTCGTGAGTGACAGGCAGAGGGCCACCCAGCCCTTCATACCACCGTGCTTTGCCTCACACAGGAGAGACAGTCAAGACTCCATGTCTCCTGGGGTCAGAAGGGAGCATCTTGGAAGGAGACCCAAAGCTGGACTCTGACTGTCACCGCGGGGGAAGGAGGATGCAACCTGGAGGCTGAGCAAAGGAGGCAAAGCAGCTTGTCTTTTAAGTGCTAATGAAAAGCTCTCCGGCTGCTTTGCCAAGTCTGCTATTGAGGTGCGAACATGCTATTGGCAATTAGCAGCTGGGGTGCAGGCAGATGGAGCATGTGTGAAAGCCTTCAGGGTGCCATGAAAGCTCAGCTGAAGCAGAACTCCTCCCCCTCCCCGCCTGCCTGCTGGTAGTTGACCAGAGCCAGACCTTCTGCTGTGGCTGTCTGCTCCTTGAGGACAGCTCAGAATGGTGGTGAGGAGCCAGGCGGTGGTGGCGCACGCCTTTAATCCCAGCACTTGGGAGGCAGAGGCAGGCGGATCTCTGGGAGTTCAAGGCCAGCCTGGGCTACAAAGGGAGTTCCAGGACAGGCTCCAAAGCTACAGAGAAACCCTGTCTTGAAAAACCAAAAAAAAAAAAAAAAAAAAAAAGAATGGTGGTGAGGCTGGGCAGTGGTGGTACATGCCTTTAATCCCAGCACTTGGGAGGCAGAGGCAGGCGGATCTCTGTGAGTTCGAGGCCAGCCTTGTCTACAAAGTGAGTTCCAGGACAGGCTCCAAAACCACAGAGAAACCCTGTCTCGAAAAACCAAAAAAAAAAAAAAAAAAAAGAACTGGACTTCATCTGAGCGTGGTGGCTCTTGACTGAGGCAGGAGGATCAGGAGTTCAAGGCTTGTTTTACCAACATAGCAACTTCAAGCTTACGAGAGAGCCAGTTAGAAAACAATACCAATCAACTGAACAAACAGAAAACCCAAAGGAAACAAAACAAAACAACCCCCAAGGATCACGTGCTGTGCTGGTAGCACTTCCCTTGTTCGTTAGTCTCGTCTGTCTGTGAAAGGAATCAGCCTACTTGCTGGTGCGCCTCTGTAGGGAGAGACACCAAACCCACTCTCCTGGTTTCCCTGCTACCTTGCTGGTGTGAGTGTGAGGAAGTAAACCCTGATGAACTGCTTGGGAGACTCTGTGGGTCCTGGGCACACTGGAGTGGGGGGGTCTCCCTCCGAGGCAGAAACTGAAGGTACCAAGCCATTCCTGAGTGAGCACCGTGGTGATGTGGTGATGTGGTTTATCTGTGGTCTCCTCCCGGGAACCCAGAGCAGAGTTGGCATCCCAAAATCAGCTCCACCTCTGCACCAAGCCTGGGACTCATGAATGTTTGTCTCACTGTGGGCTGCCCTGATGGGATGTGCAGGCACCCCCTGGCATCTCTTGGTACAGAGGCCTTCTCTCCTGTGGAGATGGAGAGATGAGGCTCTTGAGAACACATTGTTAGAAGCCCTGGTTCCTTCTCTTCCTTTTTGTTTTAAATCGAAAAAATTTTAAGATATTTTATCTGCATATGAGTGTTTTGCCTGCATGCTTGTATATGTATCAGAAGGTGTTGGATGCCCTGGAATGAATGGTGAGGCACCATGTGGGTGCTGGGGACAGAACTCAACTCCCCTGAGCCCGCTTTCCAGCTCCTAATTTTATTTGTGAAACAGGGTCTCACTTTGTAGCCCTGGCTAGCCTGGGACTCACTACATAGATCAGGTTGGCCTTGAACTCACAGAGGTGTTGGCCCCTAGCCTAGTCACTGGCAGCATCAATCCCCTAGGTGCCTGGGACATATCCAAGGCAGAGAGGAGGCAGAAAGCCTCATCTTTCCACACGGTGTCCCCAGTGGTCCTAAGTGGCTTTCTCTGAGTGGCCACAGGATCATATGTCTTTCTGGTGTCTCCTTTGTGAGGGCAGATGGTCTTACCTCAGCTGGTGCAACCCCCGAACTGACCTGGGATGGACAGGTGGGACTGTTGAGGGACAGAGGGGAGCAGCATCCAGTGAGCAGCAATGTCACAGTCACTGTTCGGCCAGTACAAGCGACAGTGGCCACCCCAGTCTGTCTGTCCCTGCTTCTGTTAGAACCTCGTCCAGGGGACGCATCGCTCTGCAGCAGGGCCACTCCATCACTGTCCCAGCCTGCACTTCTATGACAACGCTGCTGTTGTGCTGGGGACTGGGCGGGTAGGGCCACTCAGGGTGTTGGGGGGAGTCTACTTCTGGTGCCCCCCTCCACTTTATTTCTCTGTGAAATGAAAGCCCTCTCTGGGAGCTCTGCAGGGGACAGGCAGACCACCAGCTGAGGCCAGAGCCTGGCTGCATTCTCACGGGTCTCCCTCCCCTGGAATTCTGTCCCTGGGTGCCTTGGTGGGGGGTCACCACCCCATGTGTGTCATTCCCTTAAACTACCGAATCGAGATGCTTCCTACTGTGTTCTCTCTCTAGCCTGACTTGTCACTGAGGACAGGCGTTCCTCTCTGGGCCCTGTGTACGTGCTGTGTGTGACACAGTCCGAGCTGCAAAGACACCTGACCTCCGGAGCCAGTCCCCTCCTCTCCTCTCCTCTCCTTTTTTTTTTTCTTTTAAGCAAGGCTAGTTGGTGACTTTAAATCTATTTCCAGCCAAGCCCGGACATTTACTTGTCATTTAGGTAAACACTGTGTTCTTTTTTGAAAAGCAAGTTAGGAACTTGGGGGGACACGAGCCCCGCAACATCTGCTCATCCATTTTGACTGGCTATAAAAGGCAGCTGAAGAACAGTGACCCTCGTGGGGTGGAATTCGTCTCCAAGCAGAATCCCCGGGTGACTTGGGAGAGGTTGTTTGCTCAGGTATCCAGCCAGTGCTTTTGGGCCTGGCTCTGGTCCACACAGGGTGCTTCTGGGAAACTCCCTGTCTTCAAGGGGTTGAGCATCAAGGAGGACGGAAGGGTCACAAATAAACAACTGTGTAATATCTTATTTGGTAGCATGACTTTTTTAGAGATGGTTAGGGAGGTGTTTAAAATCCAGGCTTAAGCCGGGCCTGGTCATATAGGCCCATAATCCTAGTGTCACTGGAGGCTGAGGCAGGGGAATCGCAAGTTCAAGGCCCACTTGGACTTTGTGAGACTGTCTGAAGAGGAACGGAAGTGAAGCTCAGGGTAGAGCCTCCGTCTAGTGTGTGTGAGGCCATGGGCTCTGCCATGAAATGTACGAGTACGGGCATGTGAGGACAGCGTGTCAGCCTGCCATGCATGTCATAGGTAGAGAGCGTGTCACTGGAGAGTGGCATGTTCCTCCAGGGGAGGGACACAGAGAGATGCCAGCGGTTAGGAGGCCCAGTCAGGGGCTTTCCCTGTAGTGTCTGTGTGAGGACCAGATGAGGAAGGGCAGGTGGGCAGATGTGGAACTGACTTGCTTGAGGAATCTCAGCAGTCTCTGGGCCAGAGGGACTGTCCCTAACCACCTGGTGCCTGGTTCTAATGCACATGGCACAGGAACTGTGTGCTGGGTGGCTACCCCACCCAGGAAGTGGTTGGGTCAGGGTTCTGGAGGTGGATTTGAAGATGACCGTCTCTGGGGGCTGAGGTCCAGGAAGTGGCGGCTGCGCTTGGTCTTTGATGACTAGAGAAGCAGTTGGTGTAACCAAAATGGAAGAAATGCCCAGAGACAGGATGTGTGTGTGTGTGTGTGTGTGTGTAAGTGTAACACAGGCATGGGCAGGAGTGCCCAGAGATGGGGTGTGTGCATGTGTGTGTGTGTGTGTGTCACAGGCAGGGGCGGGAGTGCCCAGAGATGGGATGTGTGTGTGTGTGTGTGTGTGTGTAAGTGTAACACAGGCATGGGCAGGAGTGCCCAGAGATGGGGTGTGTGCATGTGTGTGTGTATGTGTGTCACAGGCAGGGGCGGGAGTGCCCAGAGATGGGGTGTGTGTGTGTGTGTGTGTCACAGGCAGGGGCGGGCGCGCCAAGCAGGGCTGGGCTCTGAGCAGATGTGAGAGACCTGACAGGTCCCTGGGTTGCAGGGCTGAGGACAGGAAAGAGGAAACAGGGAGGCCGGGGAGGTGGTGCCTGCAACACCTCAGCTGGGAGGTGATGGGTGGACCTGGGAGAGGGTGACAGAAGCAGACAGGACACCTGACGAGGCAAGAGGAAGATAGTGAGAAATGGGGGCAGCATGCAGAGGGTGCTAGGCCTTTTTGCAGGAGAAAGTCAGGGGCCAGGGCCTGATGCCTGTATAAGGTGGCGCCTGAGGAGGCCCAGCAGTGTGTGTGTGTGTGTGTGTATATGGTGTCTGCCCTCAGCCCTCTTCTAGGCTGGTGAAATGACCCCCACCCTTCTCCCGGCTTGAATTGCTGTTGTCTGTATTTCTTGCCACCTCCTCTGTGACTCCTTCTCTGAACACACATCTAAAAATACTTTTTTGAGGCATTAAAACTAAATCCTGGGGCCTCAGGAATGCTGTGTCCCTGAGATACTACCCCAACCCTCTTTGCACTTTGTGATAGAATCTTACAGAGTGTTCCCAGGTTGGTCTTGGAGGTGCTCCTGGAGCCCAGGCAGGCACTGGATAGAAAACGCCTCCATTCCAACCTCTGGAAGTCAGGGTTACAGACTACACAAATCACTTGACTACACATAAGGGGCTGTGTTCTGCCTTCCCCAACCCTAGCACTCTGCGAAGTCACCAGCATCACCAACGGTCAGCTTCTTTTCTGCCAAGTTAGCATATTGACAATTTCTCTTCCTATCACCGTGTGAACCTCACAAAGGCCAGGCCTCGGTTCCTAGTGTGGACTGCATAGAGGTGCTGCTCCGCTGATCCTTCTAGAAGGATGTGGACAGATGCTGTGCCCTCATGGAGTCAGGCTCTGGCTACATAACAGTGTCTCACCTGGGTACATCAGGGCATCAGGACAGGATGGGAGCAAGTGAGGGGGCGGTAAGGTCACCAGGTCACACCAGACCAATGCATTTCTCACCGGGTCTGACCGCAGCTGCCTTGCAGTCCCAGGCCCATGGACAGTGTGTCCCTGGCTAAGAGGACAAAATGCCTGGCCTCTATTCCAGAATAGTTTGTCTCTTAGTTCGGGCCTGAGTTCTCTTTGTGATAACTGGTGGAATCTGGAGCTTCTCACCCTCAGGTAAGGTCCTGGATGGTGGCCAATCTATGCATCAGCTTTCCACACCAGGGCAGAGCTGAATCTGCAAGGTGAGACCTCGGCCAAAGACCCTCAGCTTCTCCACAGACTCCCGGCCCTGTCCTCAGTTTGAGGGTCCCCCTCCCGAACAAGTGGGCATTTCTCTCCTCACTCCGACTCGAGAAGGCCCCCTTTACACCCTGCTCCGTGCATTCCTAGACATTTCTCACAGCCATCTTTGAGGGGGGAAGGGCACCCCACCACTCTGGGGTGCTGCCCTGAAGCAGCTGGGCTGGGACGCCTGCAGGGTCAGGAAAGGTGATGCTAACTAGGAAACCATTCTTTGCAGGTCTGAGCAGGTGACAGAGGAGCTTTGAGGGGGGCCCTCGGGGTTTGAATGGTGTTTCCACTCTGCCTATTTATGGACATGCTATGTGGAGATGGCTGTGTCTCCCCATGAGAAAAGGAGGTGTGTTGGAGGGAGAGGGTACTCCAGGGACCCAGGCTCCAGTGTTAAAAATAAACTCAGTGACAGATAGCTTTCCATTGCTATGACAAAACACCAGATGACAGCGGCTTGAAGGAGGGAAGGTTTACTTTGGTTTCTGGTTTCAGTCCATGGTCATTCGGCTCCATTGTTTCTGGCCCACTTCGAGGTACAGCAGCATCCCAATAGGGGAACGTTGGTCAAACTCTGCTGCTCCCCTCACTGTAGCCGGAAGCAGAGAGAAACCAAGAGGAAGTCATCTGGGGCGACACACCCCTGATGATCTACTTCCTCCAACCAGGCCCCACCGCCTCTAAATTTCTATCGTTTCCACTGAAGCTGTGGATTTATCATGGGTTGAGCCATTGGTGGGGTCAGAGCCCTCGTGACACCATTACCAGAGGTCCCACCTCTGTCTGCACGGGGAACCAAGTCTTTGACGTGTGAGCTTCTGGGTGACATTTCAGATGAGATCAGGCACATTTGGGGTGGTATGGCTCTAGACAGTGGGGGACATTTTGGATCTAAGCTGTAATGGATACATTTTCCATATCTGTTCCTTTTGGCTGTTTCCCCTTTGTTTTGCTTTTCAAAAATGTTTTCTGAACACCTCTTAGGTGCTGCCCCTGCACGAGGTCCTGGAAGGCAGCAGGGAACCGCTTTAGAGTTCCTGCCAATACACACTGAGCTGGTCCTGCAGGACATGAACCAGAGCTCGGAGCCGAGAATGAGTTTTACCTGGTAGAGATTGAGCAGACAAGGGAGAAAGCGGGGAAGCTGCAGGCTACAGGGGTGGGTGCTCAGGAAGGAGTTAGCCACACAGTGTTCTGTAGGGAGGGCATTCCAGCAGATGGCTCTGCAGGTGTGAAGGCCCACAATGAGATAGGGCGGGCTGGGTATGCCTGAAGGGAGGGTGGAGGGACCTGTGGAATGTCCAGACAGGTGTGGAGGTGTGGGAGGGGTCGGTAGGCTGTCTGGACAGGTGTGGAGGTGTGGGAGTGGCCAGTGGGTTGTCTGGACAGGTGTGGAGGTGTGGGGGGGCAGGGGACTATTCAGACAGATGTGGAGGTGTGGGAGTGGCTGGTGGGCTGTCTGGACAGGTGTGGAGGTGTGGGAGAAGCTGGAGGCCGTGGCAGCAGGCAGGGATTTGAGCTGCACAGCCCACAGTCAGAATCAGTCATGTTTCAAAGCGCAATTTCTGCTGCTGAACAGAGAGAAGGCAGCTGGAATGTGGGATAAAGCAGTCAGGGAAGTTTTTGCACTGGTGAGGCTGGGGGCTAGTGTGTGTGGCCTGTGTGCACATGTGTCCGTGTGTGCACATATGTTTGTATATGTGCATGTGTGTGTGACATCCCCTCAATACCAGGTACCCAGCACTCAGACACAGTGAGCCGAGATGGAGTCAGTCATCTAGCCTGGCACGGGGTCCCTCTTGGTGCAGAAACTATACTTCTCGACACCATGGAGTGGCTCCCTTTGAGGGCACCGAGGAGGTTTCCTGCACACTCCCCAGACTTCCCGGGGCCACGCCTGCTGGAAGCACGGCCACTGTGGGTTTAGACTGAGGCTCGGGTAGGGGGATGAAGTGCTTGGGAGTTTTTTTGTTTGTAATATTAAAATAAATCAGAGTAGGCTAAAATATCACTTCTTTTAAGCCATAAAACGAAGTGATTTGGGGCGGTGGTGGCGCACGCCTTTAATCCCAGCACTCGGGAGGCAGAGGCAGGCGGATCTCTGTGAGTTCGAGACCAGCCTGGTCTACAAGAGCTAGTTCCAGGACAGGCTCCAAACCCACAGAGAAACCCTGTCTCGAAAAACCAAAAAAAAAAAAAAAAAAAAAAAAAAAACGAAGTGATTTCATCCTTAAAGTCGGCAGAGTTGAGTGGCTTATGGTGCCCCACTCTGTACTGGCACGAGGGGAGTCTGAAAAGAGGGCTGGCTCTCAAGGACACAGGGCGGAGGTGAGCAGAAAGAGGATGAAGGACAGGCTCGGGAGTCAGGAGCAGCAGGAGCCTGAGACCGCACTCGTGGTGTCCCCCAAAGGTCTGTCTGTCCCCTTTTCTCCATCCTACCAGTGTCTCACCACCCCCAAGACCCCAGCAGCATGGTCTTTGCACTTCTGGTACCCCACTGCTGGCTTCACGTAGAGACACAGCTCCTTCCCTGAGAGCCCTAATGGAAGGCTTTTCCTTTTCAGTGGACACGCATTGAAGTCATGTGCGGCTGCCTGCTGTCTGGATGTTTCTCTGGGCAGTCCCCTGTGTGTGCAGGTTTTGCTGGGCGTGTTCTTTACATCTGGAAGGAGCCAGTTGGCTCCCGAGGGAGAGAAACAGATGCGAGACTGGGGGAGGGGGCGAGGTGCAGGCTTCGGCTAACTTCCCTTTCACTTCTGGGCTCACAGGGAGGGCAAGGACTCTGGGTGATGTGGCACAGATCCTTCTTGTGGCATGGCTCGTTCGGGTCAGTCCCAGGCCAGGGCTGGACTTGAAGCATGAAAGTCCTTCTCCAGGCTTCAGTAGTGATGGTGGTTGCATGAAGCCGCAGCTGGCAGGCAGGGCGGGGATGTTCTCTTGCCTCAGTTGTTATCCCTGGTGTCTGAAGAGGCACTTCCAAACAAGATGTCACTGTCCTGAGACATGCCACTGAGCTGCGACTTGGTTTTCATGAGGTACTGGGCCCTGCGGATCAGCACCCTTTCCTGTTCTTGCTTGAGCTCCAGGTAAGAGCGGGAGAAAGTATGGAAGATGGAGGTGACAGGGAAGGCCATGAGCAGGATCCCGCTGAGGATGCTGCTCAGAGCCACCACCTGGCCAGGTGTGCTCCTAGGTACCATGTCTCCGTAGCCCACAGTTGTCATGGTGATGACGGCCCACCAGTAGCAGGCAGGGATGCTGGTGAATTCGGGGCTGTCTGCCATCTCGTTCTCAATGACATAGAGCAGTGGGGCAAAGAGAGCAATGGCAACGCACAGGAAAAGGAGCAGAAGCCCAAACTCGCGCGTGCAGCGACGGGCCGTGAGCCCCAGCGTCTGCAGCCCCAGTGAGTGTCGAGCCAGGCGCATCACGTAGAGGATGCGCAGTGCCCGCAGTACGCGAAGCACCAGCCCAACCTTGTCCAGGTAGCTGTTCCCGGTGCTTGGCTTGCGGCGGCTGGAGGCAGCGCCATCCACCAGCAGCGTGACATAGTATGGCAGGATGGCCACCAGGTCGATGAGGGTCAGTGGGCTCCGCAGGAAGGTGAACTTGCTGGGTGCCTGGATGAACCGCAACAGGAACTCAAGGGAGAACCAGCCGACGCACACCGACTCCACGATGAAGACGTTATGACACATCTGGGAACACTGGCCCTGGGGAGACACAGGGCAGGGTCACACCAGCAAGCCAGCAGGGAAGGAAGCTCTGGCCTGGATTGGACACCCTCTCCTGCCTCTCCACGCCACCAGGCCCTGGGACATGGCTCTAGCTGTCGATCTTGATCTCCAGACAGATTCCTTTGCAGCTGCTACCCTGGTTCCTGTCTTCTGGGCCTTTCTCTTTCCTCAGTTTAGGTAATCCCACCTGCCCAGTGGCTGGTGCTCCCTGGTCTTGTATAAGTTTCCTTCCTCCTCCTCTCCCTTTCTTCCTCTCTCCCTCCCTCCTCCTCTTCTTCCCTCCCTCCTTTCTTCCCCCTCACCCTTTCTTCCTCCTTCCTTTTTCTTCTTCCTTCTTCCCTCCCTCCTTCCCTCCCTCCTCCTCCTTCTTTTTTTCGAGACAGGGATTTTCTGTATAACAGCCATGGCTGTTCTGTCATCTACTTTGTAGACCATGCTGGCTTCGAATTCACAGAGCTCCACCTGCCTCTGCCTCTCAGTGCTGGGATTAAAGGCGTGTGCCACCATTGCCGGCCCTTCCTTCTTTCTTTTTGTTAGTCTTTCTTTCTACTTCAGAATATTGATTCAGGACACAGATGCTGCAGTCCATGAAACTCAGGCAGCCTGACCTTCTAGCACACAGCTCCCCAGAGGTTGGATCCCTGGAAAGCTACAGATGTTCTAGCCGGCGACTTTCTGAAGGGTCTCGATCATGGCCAGGTTCTCACAGGATCTTTGTAGTCTGTCTTTCTGCAAATGTACCCCAGCCTGGGAATGTGATCTGACCCCAGGGACTCTGATGTCTCAAGTCTCTGGGGGTGGGAATCCCTCCTGCTCCGGGAAGCCTTCCTGGAGTGCACCCCACCTGAGTAGCCCCAGGTATGTATAGGAGGCCTCTCATACAGCCCCCTTGTGGTGATACTTTATTTGTATTTTAATAAATGAAGCTTGCCTGAAGATCAGAGTGCAAAGCTAAGCCACTAGAGTACAAGGAGTGGTGGCACACACCTTTAATCCCAGGACACGGGAGACAGGGGTAAATGGGTCTCTGTGAGTTCAAGGCTACCCTGGGCTATACAAGATCGATCCAGAAACAGATCCAATTTATCGCCCAAATGCCTATACAATGTGTACCTTGTTCCTTCATGTGTGGGGCAGGAGTCACAGCTCAAAGGCCCAGGGGTCTTACAGATAAGGAGACTCACTAGGGGACCACTCCCGTGTACCCAGCTCTCACCAAAGACATCTCTCTCTCATCTCTAAGAAAAGCCTAGCGCACATTTTTATATGGAGAACATCGTACTTCTGAAGATTTCAACCAAGTCCAGTTTGGGGAGGTGCAGTGTAGGGCAGTCATGGACTTCTGTGGGGTTATCCTGGGTCCTCGACTGGGGGTTCATGAACGCAGACTTAGCAAACTGCTCTGCCTGCCCCAATGTGCTCATCTGCTGTGGGTGTGAGAACTCGTCCCCTGCAGGGTGATAGGAAGACCTGCGGGAAGGTAAAATGGAGGCAGAGGGCAGAGATTTGCCCTCCTCCTGGCTCCCATGGCTTTTAGGAGCATGTAGCCTGTGTCAGGTTGGGAGTCTGTGCAGCTTCTTACTGTGCATAGAGACATGCTAACCCAGTGGGAACATGCACATATACACAGACCTACGGATAAAAATTGTTTTCATGGCTAAGGAAAAGTGCTTGGGATATTACTATAGAAGGGAGAGAGGGAGGGGGAAGAGGGGACTTAGGTCAGCTCAGAGGTGGGCATATGGGGGCCTTGCTCGCTCCCTCACGCAATCTGCAGAAGAGGCTGAGGGTCTCCTCTTTGCTGGGTTTGGGTCTAGATCTTGCAGGATGGGAGAGTAGGGGACATAGGACACTGATTCCTTTTGTCATAATTGCTGACTCGAGGAGGGAGGCAGAGAAGACAGATGCAAACACAGCCACACATTATGATGCCAGGAACCACCGAGGCTCAGTACAGTGAGGGAAGGCGGCCCAGGGAAGTCACAGAATGTCTTACCTGCTCTTCCTCCTCCCGCAGGCTGGGCAGGGTGCTGACAGACAGGTTGACAGCGGTGACGGTGACGAACAGAACAGACAGGCAGGCAAACACCTTGCCAGGCAGCCCTGAGTGTGGCCTCTCCACCATGTCCCGCAGCCTCCTCATACAGCGGCCCAGGCGGCCCTCCCCGGTGGATGGCCCCTCAGTGTCTTGGTCCTCGCTGTCCAGCGGCTCGTCCTCGTCCTCCCTCTCCATCATCTCCGCGAACTCCTCTATTTTCTGCAGGTATCGGCGCTTGCAGCAGCCATCCAGGTGGTCCTCGGCGATGCCCCAGTACAGCAGCTCCTCCTGGAAGGACAGGGCGCACATCTCCCGCAGCAGCCGCAGCTTGCCAGCCCGCAGGAAGGTGAGGATGGTGCCGAAGGCCCCCGGGTTGCGGTCAAAGAAGAACTCGTTGCAGGTCACGTCGTAGTCATCACACACGCTCAGGATGTCGTCGAAGTTGGTGCAGGCTTTAAGCTGGCCCAGCCGTGTCAGTGGGAACTCATCCAGCGTGGTCCAAGGTAGGGAGTACTTGATGCCACCCACGTTGATGATGATCTGTCGCCTGCGGTCCCCGAGTGAGCTGCCCTGATGCAGATCATCCTGCGGTCGCAACCGCTGGGCCCTGCGGTAGAAGACGCCCTTGATGGCCTGGCGCTGAGGGAAAAAGGCAGGGTGGAAGGAGGTGTCTGAGGCGCAGCTCAGGGCGCTGTAGTCATAGTCCGAGTTATCTCCCGGTAACAGGGTCATTTTGGGGTTTTACATCCCTCTTGGGCCTGGGGAGGGAAAGAGAGATCCTTGGTGAACTCTGAGTTTTAGCTGAGTCCCTCACTGACTGGATTCTAAAGACACTTGCAGGGCTGGAGAGATGGCTCAGAAGTTAAGAGCCCTAGCTGTTCTGCCAGAGGTCCTGAGTTCAATTCCCAGCACCCATATGGTGGCTCACAACCATCCATAATGAGACCTGGTACCCTCTTCTGGCCTACAGGCATACATGCAGACAGAATTCTGTATACATAATAAATAAATAAATCTTTTTTTTTTTTTAAAGTTTAAGTCCCATTTTATTTTTCCAAGGTGTTTTCTTCTATCTTTATGAAGCCACTTTACATGGGCTTTGGTGGAGGTCATGGGGAAGCACCAGCAGGTCTAAACCATGGTGGGGGTGTTTGGTCCTTCCGAGCTTCCCGAGATCGATTCCTGACTACCTTCCTATGAATAGCACAGCTCACACAGTAATGCAGCTTGACATAGAGTTTGGGGCGCACATAAGCTTCGGATATGTCCCTGACGGCAGCCACCTCTATGATGTTCCGAATGACGAACTTCTTAATGGCCTTGTCCTTGGGCAGGCAGTGGGCGCAGTTAGTGCAGCGAATTGGCTGTACATGGCCGTGGCCCTTTTTGGCATGACCATTGTTTCTCTTTTTTTTGGTCATCTTGGAGCCAAGTCCCAAAAGAGCAATAAATAAATCTTAAAAAAAATAAAGACACTTCCTTGGTCTGGGTCCCAAAGGCCACAAGTTGAAACCCTTGACTTTTTTTTTTTTTTTAGAATATGTAAAAGCCGGGCGGTGGTGGCGCACACCTTTAATCCCAGCACTTGGGAGGCAGAGGCAGGCGGATCTCTGTGAGTTCGAGGCCAGTCTGGTCTACAAAGGGAGTTCCAGGACAGGCTCCAAAACCACAGAGAAACCCTGTCTCGAAAAACCAAAAAAAAAAAAAAAAGAATATGTAAATATGTATTTTTAATTTTATTTAAAAAACGCTACTGTGGAGATTTTTTTGTTTCCTTCTTTTTTTCTTTCTTTGAGACAGGGTTTCTCTGTGTAACTCTGGCTGTCCTGGAGTTTGCTCTGTAGATCAGAGTGGCCTCAAACTCACAAAGTTCCATCTGCCTCTGCCTTCTGAGTGCTGGGACTAAAGGTGTGTATCACCACTGCTTGGCTGCTACTGTGGGCTTTAAATATTTTTATTTATGTGTATGTGTCTGCACCTACTTATCTATATGAATCACATGTGTGCAGTACCTAAGGAGGCCAGAAGAGGGCATTAGGTTCCTTAGAAATGGAGTTAGAGGTGGTCGCAAATTGCTTTGTGGGTGTTGAGAATTGAATCTTGGTCCTCTGCAAGAGAAACCAGTGCTCTTAATCACTGAGCTACCTCTCTAACCCCCCATGTATATTATATATAATATACTTATATCAAAAAAACCTATTTTTGTGTGTGGTGGCGGGTGTGTGTACGTGTGTGATGGCGGGTGTGTGTACGTGTGTGAATGTGTGTGTAAGCCAGAGGACAGCTTGGTGGTTGGTTCTCTCCGTCCACTTTCATATGGGCTCTGGGGAGGGAACTCCGTCACCAGACTTGATCCACAAGCCGTTACCTGCTGAGCCATTTCTCCAGCCTGAGACTCTGACTTCTTGGTGTTGGGAATTGGAGACAGGGGCTCTGAGGTAACTGGGATTCATGAGGACCAGAGTGGTCCTGGGGCTGGGTTAGTGTTTAGTGTGTGAGGTGGTGGAGATATGCCCAGGGGCATGCTGGGTAGGCAACTCTGCCAGCATAGCATGCATCCCTAGCCCAGCTAACATTGAACAGATTGGCCCAGCTGAGGACAATTGGGCAGGGGCCAGTCACTCAGGTGGAGCTAACTTCATCCTACTGGGACATGTGGCAATGTCTGAGGTAGCTTTGGCTGATATGTCGGGGAGTTCTAGCTTTCAGTAGAGGGGCCAGTGAGGCAGCTAACTCAACAGCCTACAGTGCCCATGACAGCTCTGCCAGCCTTCTGGGCTGAGAATATCCTTCGTGCTGAGTAGAAAAGTTCTGGGATCGGGGTGACAGATTTTGCAGCCAGACAGCCAGGTAAGTGACTTACCTGTGAAATGAATTTAATCTGTGACCCACTCCAGGGGATCAGGAAGGGCTAAGTGCCTGGCAAGGGCCAGGGGCTCAGTACTGACTGGTTATTGTTAGTGTTTATCTCAACGCCTTGTATGGCTTCCACAAACAGGCAGCAGGTACATGAGAGGCAATGGACAAAGAATGTCTGATTACCAAAACAAGGCCTGGTTTGCTTCTCTGTTGGCAAGTGTCACCTTCAGGACTCCAGAAGAGGACAGGAGAGAGCCAACACTGGCTTCTCCAGGAAGCCTTTGGTACTTCAGAATAAATTTGGCCCAGTTTAGTGTGTGTATGTGTGTGAGAGCGCAAGCGCGCACACGCGAGTGTGCGCATGCCCTCATGTGCGTGCATGCTAAGGCCAGAGAGGACATCAGGTGTCCCCCTCCATGGCTCTCTACCCTGTTGCCTGGAGGAAGGATCTTTCAGTGAACCAGAAGCTTGCTGGCTGCTTCAGCTCAGCTGTCTGGCCAGTGAACACCTGTGATCTGTTTTTTCCATCCCCCAGTGCTTGGGCTGCAGGCACATTCATCTACGCCTCTTTTTACAGGGGAAGTGGGATTTGAACTTAGGTCCTCATGCATAGTCATGTTTTTCTTTTTAAAATACATTTTGTGTGAGTGTGTGTGTGTGTGCTGCATGCGCACACAAGTGTGGACTGTGCATGTATGCATGCACACATGTACAGATGCATATACCATAATGTGAAGGTGTGTATACATATTGTGGAGATCAGAGGTCAACCTTGGGTGTCTTTTCTTAGGAGCCATCCACCTTTCTTTCTTTTCTTTTCTTTTTTTTTCTTTTCTTTTCTTTTCTTTTCTTTCTTTTTTTTGGAGATGGGTTCTCACTGGGATGGGAGATGTATTTGCTGTTTCTAAGTCAGGCTAGCTGGCCAGCCCCGGGGTCTGGCTGCCTCCATCCTTCTGTGCTGGGATTACAATCACATGCCACCCATGTCTGGTTTATTACTCAGTGCTGGGGACTGAACTTGGATCCTCACGCTAGAGTGCCAAGTGCTTTACTCACTGAACCATCTTCTTAGCCCCACTGCGTATCCAGTTTTATGATTATCTGCAAGCAAGCTTGTATCCTTCTGGAGCAAGCTTGTATCCTTCTGGTGCCCTCTGCTGGGGGGGGGGAGGTACCACGCCTGACTCATCCCTGGACCCCGCCCCCGCCCCCCCCAGCGGTGTAAAGGATCCCAGACCCACTCGCTAGAGGAGAGCATTTACTGTGTGGATAAGTGTTGGGAGCTGTGAACCCCAGATCCTGAATTTCTTGTAAACAACTTGTTTTCCTCTGCTCTGAGACAGCCTGCAGCTGCTCTGAGCATGAGACCCTCAGGAGTTCCTGATGGCAGGGGAATGATTTCTGGTGGGTTTGGCTGGGGCATGACTATCCCTATATAAGCTGCCCCTGGACACAATAAAGGGGGCATTTCTGTTTCAAGGATGACCCGTGTCTCTGTATGTCTTTGTGTGTTTCAATCTCCAGCCCTTTGCCAGGTTCAGGAACTGAATGGTAGCACATAGAGCGCAGACGGGCGTGGTGCACTACAGATAAAGCAACAGCGTGCGCCAGTATTAGGAAACACAGGTCAGAACAGCAGCAATTACGAACTCCTTCCTAGCTTCAGAGTGAAGGGTCTGCACCCAGGGAATGAGACGGTTCGCCGTCTTCAGCTCGGGGGCTCAGTTCGGCTCATGAACACTTCTGATAATCGAGAAACTTCATGTACTGTGTATTCATGACCTGAATTCCAGGTGAGGCACAGCTGTGCCTTTTGGGCCGGCTCTAGTCTACTGCAGCCCCAGCCGCTCCCCACAGTCCTTACGCCTGCTCTAACTCCGCTCCCATTTCTTTCCTGCAATATAGGCATTTGAGACCTGGGGTCACCCAAAAGACCTTTTTAGAACTAAACACATAGGAAAGAAGCAAAGGTTTCGTATTTTGCCCCCTTCCAGTCTCACTACATAGCCCAGGTTGGCCCCTCTCCAGGCTCACTATGTAGCCCAGGTTGGCCTCTCTCCCAATCTTACTACATAGCCTAGAGTATCCTCAGAATTGTGATCCTCCTGCCTCAGTCTCAGGAGTGCTGGAATTATAGGTCTCCACTATAATGCTTAGGGAATACTTGGCTTTTTAAGATCACCATCCATAGCTGGGTTTGTTAGCGCATGTCTGGGAGGTTGAAACAGGAGGATTACTGAGTTGAAGGCCAGAATGGGCTATGCAGTGAAACGCTGTTCTTTTGTTTTTTTTTTTTTTTTTTACATTTATTGAACATGAATGGGTGTTTTGTCTGCATGTATGTCTACACTGCAAGTGTGTAGTGCCCACAAAGGAGTTGGAATAATGAACTGTCTGTGAGCCACCATCTGGGTGCTAGAGATTGAACCTGGGTCCCCTGGAAGACCAGCCAGTGCTCTTAAGAGCTGAACCATCTCTCTAGCCCTAGAGACACATTTTGTTTTGTTGTTGTTGATTTTCAAGACAGGGTTTCTCTATGTAGCCTTAGCTGTCCTGAGATTTGCTTTATAGACGAGACTGGTTCTGAATTAAAAAAAAAAATCCGCCTGCCTCTGCTTCCTGAGTACTGGAATTAAATGCATGTACCACCACTTGTGGCATACATATATATATATAATTTTACATGTTTGAGTGTATTGCCTGCATGCATGCACATGAGTGCCTGGTATCGGCAGAGGTGTGAGATCCCCTAGAACTGGAGTTACAGATGGTTGTGAACTGCCATGTGGATACTGGGAATTGAACCCAGGCTCTCTGAAAGAGCAGCCAGTACTTTTAACTGCTGAGCCACCTCTCCAGTCCATAGAGACACCGTCTTAACAAACAAAAGCAAACAGCTCAGGATGTTGCTCAGTTGGTAGAGAGCCTGCCTAGCATGAAGGAAGCCCAGGGTTAGCCCAGCACTGAAGAAACTGGGCAAGTTGGCGTACCCCGATAACCCGGCACTTGGGAGGTGGAGGAAGGATAGTTGTATGTTTAAGATTGTTCTTCACTAATATGAACTGAAGTTCCTAAAAGGAGAGAAAAAAGACAGAGACAGAAACAGAGGAGCAGGGGAGGCTTACCTGTGCTAAATATTCTATGAGGCGAAATGACTGAACTTGGAAGATGATGGATCGTTAAAATGTTGCAGACCAGAACCAAATGATCTTGGGTTATTTTTAGTCCCTTTGAAAGCCATCCATTGCCCACAGCTGTGTCTGTCTAATCTCCTTGTGACTGTCGAGCCCTTAGAATACCTTTCTACCAGACCACTCAGTTTGTTGTGACCCACCTACCTGTGGCTTCCACTGCTGTACTCGGCAAATACTTTGATTTATCATTGGTAAATCATTTGACAATAACTTGGCAAATCATTTGGTAAAAATTATCATAGGTAAATATTTGATTTCTCTGTCCTGTAACTAATAAGATCTCACCAACCGTTTCCATAGTGGAACATGATATTTAGGGAAACATCAATCTGTTATACTGGGCTGTGACCACTAAGATTTGGCTTCAGAACAAACTGTCTCTTTTTCCTTTTGGAGACAAGAGCAGTGTTTTTGTTTGTTTGTTTGTTTGTTTGTTATTTTTAAAGACAGGGGTTCTCTGTGTAGCCCCAGCTGTCCTGGAACATACTCTGTAGACCAGGCTGGCCTCAAACTCACATAGATCTGCTTGCCTCTGCCTCCCGAGTGCTGGGATTAAAGGCGTGTGCGCCACCACTGCTCAGAAGGAGAAGTGCTTTTGCACTACTACATAGCAAAATAGAGGCTAGCCCTAGCTACAGGAGGACCAAATCAAACCATTGCTCCTTCCAGTCCCTGAAGGAAGCAAGTGGTGCCGGTGGAGGCGATCATTTCCAATATCGGAGAATCATGGGGACAGGATGCTTAGGGACCTCCCTCCCCTGCAAGGGTGCACAGCAGGAACCCAAGCAGGGAGGGTGCTCACTTCAAGGTGCCTCATTTCCGGAAGTTTCTTCTCAGGGCCTTAGCCCCACCCCCCTCCCTCATCTTTGGGGAAGGCTGCAGCTTCACAGACGGGGTTTTGGGAAACTAGGTTACACCTATTTGAAGGCAAATGCCTGCCTTTTAGAGCGGCTGGGAGCTTTTCACTTTTCCTAAGTTGGAACCCATGTCCTCGGGCTAAGCCTGTCGGGATCCCTCAGAGGCGTGGGAACAATCCCTTTTAAGTTTCAATATTGCCATGATTCTCAGCTCTGGCACTTTATTGTGCCGCCAAGAGGAAAGCCGTGTTCTACTTGGCTAGAACAGCCTGGAAGCAGAGCTTCCTCCGAGGCTCATTCACGAGCCCTCTTCTCTCGAGGAGTGCCGCTTGCGCTCCCCCTTTCCCTTGGGCAGAGGCTCCCCATTTGCATCTCCTGGGGTCCCCTGATCACAGTGGGATTCTCACATGGAGTTGTCCCAAGAGGCTATTTGGACCAGAGGGTGGCCGGTGAGTGCTGGAGATACGGTCTCCTCCAAGTTAGGAGCTCACTGGGAGGAGAGTCAAAGCACTGAGCAGCTGAAGGAGGAATTGAGAACACTTTTCCCAGGCTGCGGTTCTACAGATACCAAATCTGATGGGCACAGGAGGATAGCTGGCATTTCTAGACTTCAGAGTTAAGCGCATTCCTCAAACAGGCTCACAGGCAGCTTCCTGCACACAAATGCTGCTTCCTCCAGCCCAATCTCTCTCCAAGGGTCAGGTCTGTCCTTTCACTGAGTTAGGCCGCCTGCAAGGACTGTGTGTGTATGTGTGTGTGTGTATGTGTGTGTGTGTGTATGTGTGTGTGTGTGTATGTGTGTGTGTGTATGTGTGTGTGTGTGTGTGTGTGTGTGTGAGGGACTGCTGGCTGGAAAAGGGGCTGCGAAGGAGTCATGCGTTCCTTCTTGAACATTCCCATATATTAGATGCTATGCTGGGTCCGTGGATACATCAGAGAGCAACCCAGATCCTGCCTCTGTCCTCATTCAGCTGATAGTGCCCAGAAGAACACAGTTCCCACATATGTGCACCAGTGACTTCAGGATACAGTGACTGACGTGTTGAGTGGGAACAGGGTGATGGTGGGGGGTGACTATGGGGTGGTGACATTGTCTGGAGGAGTGGGGGATTCTCAGAGGAGGGGACACAGGGCAGGGCCTTGTGCAGGTGAAGCAGTCAGTCTTAGCATTCCTGGGGTTGGTTACTTTGGGTGGAGGGAACAGCCAGGGTTGGATGGTCAAGAGTGAAGGGCAGGTCGGGAGGTTGGGCAGAGAAGGGGCAGGGAGGCGGGAGATGTATTTGGAGGTCAGCAGGTTCAGGTATAGAGGCTGTGTGCATTGCAGAGAACTGCTTAAGTTTATTCTATGTGAAGCGGGGCTTTGTGGGCAGGGTCAGGGGTAGACTTGGTGGCAAGAGGCTACAAATGGGAAGAGCAAGGTTAGCAAAAGTGGAGGGGACTGGCATGGCTTCAGTGGGCTTGGAGGCAGAGTAGGCAGAACTTACTGAGGGGTGGGGCCCCAGGGAAGGGACAAGAGAGGAGGGTGATCGCAGAGGAGACATTTACAGAGGCGACCGGTAGGTGGCGCTGAGACAGGCGTGAATGACAACAAACTGGCAGGGAAGATGGACAGGACAGGATATGACTTAAGCGTAGGAGACAGTAGAATGCAGTATCTCACAGGCAGGTGTCAGAGTACCAGCGCAGACCTGACTAGTGTGTGCTCTGACGAGTGTGTGAACTGACCTGGGTACAGTACCCAGAGCCCAGCACCCTATTGAAGTGGCCCCCATATCAGACCCAGAGGTCAGTGCAGACAGACGTTACAGGAGTCATATGAGAGTCACCCCAGGCACACACATTCAGTTCCTGTACCTGGTGAGCACTCCACAGCCAGGAGTGCCTGAGGCTGTAGATGAGGAAGGCCGCTAAGGGTACTAACCTGTAGGCTACCAGTGGCTTTGGGGACAGAGGGGGAGTTGGGAGCCATGAGTGCAGGCTGCCACCAGAAATGAAGACATGCAAGTTAAGTATTTTCTGAATGACCAGAAAGGGACACGGTCTTGCACCCCCCAGTTTTAGTCATCTGATTCCCCTTTAAACACATGTTTTCCACAGCCAGAAGGCTATCAGTGTGGATTATCTCAAACCATTCAGTTCGAGGCATTACGAATATAAAATAGCCAAGTGTTGTGGAGTATGCCTTTAATCCCAGCATTCAGGGGGCAGAGGCAGGCAGATCTCTGTGAATTTAAGGCTAGCGTAGTGAGTTCTAGGTCAGCCAGGACTATGTAGTAAGACCTCATCAAAGAACAGGAGACAGAGGAAGAGGAGAGGGAGAAGGAAGGGGAGGAGTGGGAGGAGGTAATAAATACAGGAGATGTGACTGAGTCTGGGTTGGGCCTCCCTCTCAGGGAGCCAATCAGATGATTTGCTTACTCGGGGTTGGGGTGAGAGCAGAGGGGAGTCCGTTAGTTTGGAAACAGGCTGGTTGCTCTATGACCTCGGACTTCTGCATCTATAAGATGGAGATACGAACAGTTCCTGCTCACTTGAATTACGGTGAAGCCATGACATGAGTGATGTGATTGGCCAGTACCTGGTCACCTGCCGTTTCAGTCTTAGCTCTGAGAAGTGTCTGCCACCCACCTTTGCCCACCAGCCAAGGGCGTCTCCCCTGAACTGACCTGCCAGGATCTGAACTCCATAGCCCAGGGCTGGAGGGAGAGGTGTCTAGCGAGCCTTCAGGGGAGGCCGGCCATCCTTCACTGCTAAGGACACTAAGGAATGCTGCTCCCTTGTGGCTCGAGAACCCTGCTCCGGCGTCCGTCCATTTCCCAGTTCTGGGGCCACAGAAGTGAAGGGAGACACTGACAATAAATTATCCACCTTTGAATCTTTGGGGGATCTGCTTCATGGAAATCTGACCTCAGGGATGAACAAGACACAAGAATGTCACCCCTTTACTTGTGGCAGTGGGAAGTTTCCAGGGTCCATCCGGAAGGGACCGGTTTGGCGAGTCTTGGTGGAGGACAGAAGAGGCAATGAGTGTGGTCTGGGCAGGATCGGAGGCACAGCTGGGTCTTTAAAACGTAAACCGAGCGTGAGAAAAACAGCAGAAGTTTGCAGCATTGGGCTATTTATGTGCATGAACACATTACGTCGACTAGGACTCAAACACAGAAGGATCTGTGTATTACATGGTGGTGCCTGGAGGGAGAGGGAAGGAGACCAAGCCTGGGGATTGCAAGGGAGGAGAAATAGGGAGTAGAAGATGGCCCAGCACTGGTCAAGGAGGAAGCATGCTCAGAGGAGAGCAGGTGGGTCCCACGACAGCCAAAAAGCACAAGCCGCATAAAGCTCCCAGCTCAGGAATGGTCTTGGGTGCTCCACAGGGACAACAGAACATGGTGTCCCTCCAAGATTCCCTCGGCCCTGGAACCAGCCTGTCTGGCTGCCTCAGCAACAGCCATTATGTTAAAGTTCCAGAGAGAAGCGGGAGGGAGGGCTCCATACATGCAGGGCTGCAAGGAGCCTCGGACACCTAAGGCTTCACTGCAGAAGTGGAGACTGCCCCTCCCCTTTCTGTCTGTCAGTCACCTCCCTTCAGGATGCCTCCAACCTGCCTCCAGGAGTCCGAAGACCCACGGCAAGCCCGAGGCTGTTTCTTGTCCTTCCTCCTGGAAGAAAAATAGCACTCTGGGAGCGGTGAGCTGACCGAGGGCCAGCAAGTGTTTCCGAAGATAAACATTCATTCAGAGGGAGACTTCTAAGTAGCACTAGGCCCACCATGGGCTCAGGGCGTGAGCTCAAGGGGTGGGGCCTGGATCTGGGGAGGGAGTAGTGGCAATGGACAAAATGGCTAATGATGGCCACGGCTCCGTGAAGGACCCAGCACTCAAGCCAGAGCCGCCTCCTGCCCCTTGAATGAGAGCAATAGCGTCATGCAGAGTGGCTCTGAGGGCCGGTGAGTGGAGGTTTCTGTAGCCTTCACCTGATCTCCCATCCTACCGTCATCTCACGAAAGGGTTCCATAAACTGCTGTGTGTTGATTCTGATCCCTAAGATCCCTCCTGGGGCCATTCCAGAAGCTGCTGGTCTGTCCTCTGCTTTTTTAGCTCATCCCTTCTGAGGAACTCTTGGCAGTTTTTTTTAAAGGTAGGTGCAGAGTGCTAAACCTCACCTGTCCCTAAACGGTGACACACTAGACTTCTCTCCACATAACACTCACTAGGCACCAAGGTGTGATGCCGGGGCCCTAACTTCAGGCGCTTGCATTCTGTCCTAAAAGGCAAGATGGGGGAACTGAGGCTCAGTGAAGTAAGCACACACGACTGGCAGTGAGGGATAGCAATGGTCGGTGGGGCTATAGTCCAGGCACCTTGGATCCCTGCATCCTTATGGGGACTGGGATGAATGTCATTTCCACCCGCTGCCGGAGGCCAGGGACTGGACCTCACCTCTGTTTCTAGAGGGTGAGTTGTGGAAGGGTCTGGGGGATAGGGAGAAGCAGGTGACCAGAGGCTGAGAATGGCACTCATCTTAGCATTTATACTGGATCAGGGCAGAGGACCAACAGAATCCCTGTTTTTATTGAGTTCTGGGTCACCACTGTGGCCTCCAGAGATGTGACCATGACTGCAGGGGTTACAGTGAGGCTGGGTCATTAGCGAGGAGTGTAGGAGACCTCTAGGAGCTGGAGAAAGTACAGGGGAGTGTATTCTCCCCGGAAGACGCATTACTTTTACTCAGAGAGACACACTTTTTAAATCTTCCCCAAACTCTTTGCTGTTCAGCGTTAACATATGAAAGCAGAAGCCTAACACAGACCCCTGGGCAAACTTCTAGAAGTTAGGGTATTTGTTTAAGCTCCTGGTGTCTTGGCTTCTGGACTGTGAGTGGGGACTTGAGGCGCTGTTCCATCTCTTCCTTGGCTCTCCCATGAGCCTCATCTGTCAGGATTAGGGCTCCTGGCTGGGCTGACTCAGGGGCTGGTCATGCTGCCTTCACCCCCAATTAAACCATTAATTATAATAGATCCAGCTATTAGCCTGCCCTGGGCCTTGCACGCTGCCCCCCTCCCCTCAGCAATGCTGAGTGTCTTTGACACTTGCCATCCATCCTCTGTCCCCACAGACCTCAGCTTTGCATCTTGGTGGTGGGGGAGGTGTTCAAAGTCCCTGGGGGATTACAGGATGGGAGGTGGGTTCCTTTCTTCATTCCTCACCTGAACCACAAGGCAAAGCTGGTTTTCCCAGAATCAAGCGAGCAGACTGTCTGTTTAGCCACCTGGCTTGGCTCCTGGTGCACACCTGTCTTCTCCCAGGAGCTTTATAGAACTGGGGCTAGGACACTTTTCCGTTAGCCTCTTCGTGTGTGTGCGTGTGTGTGTGTGTGTGCGCGCGCGCACCCAGGGGATAATCTTGGGTGTTGTTTCTGTCACTGTCCATTTGTTTTTGAGTCAGGGCCTCTCTCTGGACTGGCAGACAACTGAGCCTCGGAGACCATCTGTTATTGGTCCCTGCCTCCTCAGCCTGGGGAACCTAAGCCCATTTTTGTTGTCTCTGTTCTTGATTCTGCTTCTGGAGATCAAATTCAGGTCCTCTGCCTTACCTACCGACCTAGCCGTCTTTTATCTTTGTTTCTTTGTGGTTAGAAATTGGGAAACATGGGCTAAAATAGAGGAGTGATGGGACCTGGGGAAGAGCCAGACAGAAAGCTGCTTTCAGGGCTCAGTAGGGGGAGGGCGTGTTGTGCCTGTCCTCTGGGGCAGGTGCAGGCCTGAGATGAAGTAACTTTAGGTATAGTTCAGATCCTGTGGCAGATTTACATGCTGACCCTGTTCCTTAAGGACAGTCTGCCAGGTAAACAGACCAGGGCTTCCCACAGCCTCCTTCATCCACGTCTGTTTTTTTTTAATTAATTCTATTTAGGTCATATTATCATCCGCCATTTCTTCGGGGGTGTGTGTGGAGGGAAGGGGTTCCTTTCTGAGTTTAGGCAACCAACCTAAAGTGGATTCTTGGAGAAGGGCAGTCCCTGTGAGGCCCTGGTGTTCAGGAAACATCTCTGCTTTCTGTCCCCTGGGGCAGGTGGCTCACCCCTTGCCAGAGTCCAGCAGCTTAGCCAGTACAGAGAACTCAATGTGGTTCCCAGGTCTGCCTCATCAGGCTGCAGGGTACTCAAAGCCTGGGTCCTCCATGTCTGGGCAAAGGCTCAGGGTGTCTTGTTTTCGGTGTGCTGGTCCTCTGTAGGTTTGGATTGTGTCCCACGGCAGACATTTTTCCACTGGAATGAGTTGGCTCAGAGCTGGGCTGGTAAGAGCAATCCCCTGGGGCTATGCCTCCATGCCTGGCTTGGCTTCCCTCCCCCTCCACCCAGCAGGTGCCTTGGCGAAGCCACAAAAGCTTAAAGACCCACAGGTAGAAGCACCACCACGTGCTCACCCCACTGCCTTAATCTCCAGGGGCACCCCTTAACCTGGAGGTGTATTTACTGATGAGACATCCTACAGTGATTCATAGAGTGTGGTCACAGGTGTGTGTGTGTGTGTGTGTGTGGTGGGGGTGTCAAACAGACCCCAGTGAATAGTAACCCAGATTTACAGAGACACTTCCTTCTCCAGCGAATCAGACCAGTACCTGCCCCCACCTCTCACCTTCCTCTGCACTTAGCTCAGGTGTCACTGAAGGGGGTGAATATGCCTTTGCCTCCCACCTATCGCCCACTTGGGGAACTCTGGTGCCTGGCATCCTTTAAGCACATCCGAATTGCAAGTGGTTAAGAAAATGTGTATTGAACGGATGGCTTAGCTCATGAACCCCATCACTAGGAGGCTGTGTTCACCTAACATTAGATAAACCTTCTTGACCCTCATCACCGCCCCCCACCCTCCACCACTAAGAACGAATGCATTGTGCACCAACTGTGCATCCATACACATGGCTGCTGCTGCTGGCTACCCTTGCAGGCTGTGAACTTCCAAGGCAGGGCCTGAGTCTCAATCTCTACCTAAACCCAAGGAGGGCTGCTCCTATCTTGTCCCGTCTCCATCTTGGTCATTGTTCAAGACAGGCTTGCTGAAAAAAACATGAATGAATGAACACCGCGTACTTGCTGTAGTGAGTTGCCCACAGTAGGTGCCCAACCAATTTTCGTACAACTCAGGGAATGAGCGCATTTGTCTCTTTTCCGTTCACACCCAAAAGCAAAGCTGGGCCACTCAGGCACGGGTACCCTGAGGCTAAGGAGACCCTTCACTTCCCTACTAGATGCTGAGGCCCACGACCATTAAACTGTCCCCAGGGCCTTGCCATGGAACAAGGACGGACCAAGTAGGCAGTCCATAAACCCTCGCTGAGTTCATAATTAATGAATGACTTAATGAGGCCCACTGGTGGGGGTGCTGCATCCCGTGCCTACAGACAGTGAACCAGCAAATGAAAGACGACCCTGCATCCGAACTCTCCCGGGGGATCCCAAGAACCCGGCATGCAAAGTCAGGATGCTCTCCGGTGCCCCGCCAGAGAGCGCACTTTGTGTCCCGGAGACCCTTCGAGAGGATCCAGGGCTGGACCAAACCGCGGCCGCGTGGGCGCATCCCTCACCGCCCAGGGGCCTCTCCCGGGATCCTAGGCATCCGCAGAAGGTACCCGGGCCGCGGCCACGTGCAGAGCCCGGAGTGCCGCTTGCAGGAACAGGATCCCGCCAGAGAGCAGCCCGCGAAGTTCCCACCTTAAGTTCCGTCGCGGCGTCCCCGCCTTGGAGCTGGCCCGGCCGTAGCTCGGTCCCCCAGTGCAGCAATGCCGGAGTGAGGATGCGAGAGGGGGGCAGCAGGCGGCGCGTAGCGCCCGCTTGATCTCCCGGGGCTGCTGGCAAACTTTAGCCCTGGGGCCGCTAGACTGCAGGATCGGACCCCAGGCTGTCCCGCCTCTGCCTCCTGGTGTCCGCTGGGTTGCGAGTGCGCCGGCAACGCGGCAAAGCAGCCGCTGAGGGAGGTGGAGGGGCAGGAGGCGGGACGGAGGGAGGGGACTGTGCACGGGGCGGAGAGAGGGGCGGGCGGCGAGGGGGTGGGTATGAAGCCACCGCGGGACCCCTCCGGCGTGGAGATGCCATGCTCTTTGGTCGGGCCTGGAGCCCTCTTGGGTGCCGGGTCCTGGTGGAACACAGCGTCGCCCTCTCTTCATCTTGGTCTCCCCCTTCTCCTGCGCCCCTCAGGCCCTTGCCTGCCCGTGGTGGCCTTTATGTCCCCGCGCTCCTCCTCCTGAGGCTCCTGGCCCGTGGCGCAGTCACCTCTCCAGCCGCGCATTTTCACGGTGATCGTGGGACGTTCGTGCCTCCCTTTCACCCTGAGCTCAGTGACTGCCAGGACTTGAGTCTCATTCGGCACGCGAGTCTTTATCGTGGGGATGCCACGCGCTCTGTCTTGTCTCGTCAAAGGTCCAAGCGCACACGAGGCCGTGGACCTCTCCCCACACTGCCGCAGGCGCTGCGGGTGTCATGTCTGGAGGGTACTTCATGCCTGGCAGCCCGAGAACCCCATGCTGCACTCTACCTAAACACCACCTTCCAGCGGACCACACCAGCCATACCACGTGCCTTCTCCACTGGTAACCTTGGGACCTTCCTGCCCCTGTGACCCCGGGGCCTGCACCATCTTTGCAGTGTCACCATAGCTAAAGAATGGGTCTCTTGTGCCCCCAGAGTGACCCTATGCTCTAGTTGCCCACTGTCCCAGGTGGACTCTGGCGTTGGGACCTGGACCTGCTGTCTCCGGGTCCTGTACTCGGTAGCCTGGGGAGGGTAGGGTGGACCCCGGAGGTCTCTGAGTTGGTGGAAGTTCCACCAGGTATTGGGGTTAGGTGGGAGAGCTGTCTGAGAGGAGAGAGAGCCTCTTGCATAGCGGGCTCCTGAGGCTCTTGATTGGTACTGTCCTTTCTCCTCTGCCAGGGAAGCAGGAGGGACACAGAGACCAGGCTCAGGAGTGGGGCTCCTAGTCTTTCTGGGGCTTGGCCCTAGGGCATAAGCTTTGGGTTCACTCAGAGGGTGTGGAGACAGATTGCAGAGTCAGAGAGTGAGCCAAGGACCTGCCCCGAGAACTCCCCAGCTTCTGCAGAGGCCACACCAGCAGAGACAGAGCTGGGGATTGCGGGAATAGGGAGAGGTCCAGGGAGGGAAGACTACAGATGGGACAAAGACGGGGCTCTCGAGGAGGGGCCAGAACACTGGGCCATGAGCAGAGAAGATTTGCAGAGACCCTACTCAGGCATAAAGCGAAGGTTTCTGTTTGCAGAGACCTGGAGGCAGTATGCTGGAGGGATTAACGAGGCCAGCATAAAGTTTCCCTGGCTGTATGGACCCTGGTGGCAGTGGTCCTGGGTCCCATGTTGAGAGCATGACTCTACCAGGTGTTCAGCAAGGAGCGTCTTTAAGGAGAGGTGCTGTATCGGGCCCCTGCCTTCTTGAGTAGAAAAACCCGTGCTTCCGTTTTTCTTGCTTTCCTCTGAGCCTCAGGCTCCACCAGAGCAATGACTGTGCTGTCTGTCTTCCTTCCGACTGGCAGCTTCCACACTGCTGGACTGAACAGTAGCTTCTTCAGGGATTGTGGGAGGACACAGGACTGTCCTGTGACAGCGGAATCGGTCACCACAGCAAGTCAGCTGCTGTCCCGATGGAGGACCACAGGACCAGGATGTGAGTAGTTCTCAAAGCCTCCCTGTGGTCGGAGTCCTCCGGAGACTTCTTCAAAATCAGTATACTCTGCTTGCGACCCTTCTATCAAGTTCCCTGGTCTGAGATTTTGACGACTTCAGTCCAGCCCATCCCTGCCTTTCCTTAGAGCTCACCAGAAATACTTAGATGGGCTGTGAGGCTCAAGCCACCTCCTTTATGCTTAGGATCAGGGGCCCTCACGGCCACCTCTGAAGGAGGAGGGATTTTGCCTGTGGAGTGGGCCTGTCAGGACACCAGGCACCTGGATCTGGTGCTGGGGTGACTTGCAGAGAAGACCCGGAACAGCAGGGGCAGACTCCCTCCTTCCCTGTCACCCCCACCTCCACCTAGTCTCAGACCCAGGCTGTTCTCAGGGGTGAATTTATGATTTTTATCCCCGCTGTGCTTCACCGGGTCCATGAAATCCTCCTAAATCCTTTTAAGGAATCCCTCTCTGCAGTCCCTCCTTCCTGCGGAGCCTTCCAGATCCTCTACTCTCCCTACTTCCATCACCCTCCTAAGAAGCATCACTGCCCAAGCTGTCCTGCGGAGAAGGATGCTGCTGCTGCTGCTGCGGCCGCCGCTGCTGCTGCTGCCGCCGCCGCTGCTGCTGCCACTGCTGCTGCTGCTGGAGAAGGCTTTCTGGAGAGATGAGGGCCAGCAGGCTTGCTGAGCTTGGTGTGACCTGCAGGGAACAGGCACACACTTGATCTGCAGACGGCTATGGCACACATCCCCGTCATATTTGTCTCTCCTGGGTTAAGTTTTAGTAATTCTGAAATTGATTGCCAACATTTAAAAGACCGAGGTTTCATATGACATTTTTTTTTCTTTTCTTTTCTTTTTTTTTTCGAGACAGGGTTTCTCTGTGGCTTTGGAGCCTGTCCTGGAACTAGCTCTTATAGACCAGGCTGGTCTCGAACTCACAGAGATTCACCTGCCTCTGCCTCCCAAGTGCTGGGATTAAAGGCGTGCGCCACCACTGCCCGGCGACATTTTTTTTCTTTTGAAAAGCCGGCAGATCTGGTGAGCATTCTTTGTTGTTTTTATTCATTGGAGAAAGGGCTTCTTGTGACTCAAGCTGGTCCTGAACTTGCTATGTAGCTAAGGATGACCTCGAACTTCGGGTCCTTCTGTCATCCCCCTCCAAGTGCTGGATCACATTGTTTTTAAATTTTAATTAAAAAATGACTATTGAGACGGGGTTTCTTGAAGGCCAGGCTGACCTTGAACTTGATACACGTCTGAGGATGAACTTGAACTCTTGGCCCTCTTGCCTCCCTAGCCAGCATCTTTAAGGAAGCAATACCAGTGTGGTTTGTTTCTCAGCCTACATTTAAGTTACTGCCCCGCCTCCAGGAGCCAGAGCTGGTATAGGTCATCTTGGCAGATCTAGAGTCCTATGGTAGATGGCAAAGCCAGAGCTGAAGCCAGGCCAAACTGACCCCCCAAACCTTAACTCACACTGAAAACCAAACAGCACTCCCCTCCAGGCTCGGAACATGTGTGAGCGCTGCCTCAGAGCGTGCCTTAAAAGGTTGCTGCTGTCAGCGGGTTAAGAATGTTTTCCTTCTTAGCCACTAGCCACTGTCAGCAGTCACCAAGTCTGGGCTGTTTTCCCAAGGCAGCAAGGGTTATCTACAGCTGTCTGAAGTTCTTATCTGTCCTCTGCCTGAGATGAAAAGGCTTAGATTATTACACTTGTGAGTTCTAAGAGGCTAGAGCCCAAGACCCCGAAGGTCTTATTTGGGAACGTGAGGGGTGCAGCTTGCCGTAAGGGAAGGACCATCTGCTGAGGCGAGCCGGTGAGAAGGACAAGGTTCCTTTCTCTCTGGGAGACTCTGTCCTCTGGACACTCTGTCCCCTTTCTATGCTTCTGATTCTTGACAGCCCTGTTCCTCAACCCTAAGTCATCATCCCACAGATTTCCTTTGTCACCTTGAGACCTCCTCATGCAGGCCAGGTGTAGGTGCGGGCAGTGTGTGAGGATATGTCCCTCAAGGACATGCCTTTACTTAGTTATTGAAATCTTGACATTTAGCCCATCATGGATTATTTTCGACATTAATTTTGATATTTTAAAGTATTGTATCGGGCTGGATAGTGGTGGCACACACCTTTAATCTCAGCACTCAGGAGGCAGAGGCAGGCAGATCTCTGAGTTTGAGGCCAACCTGGTCTACAGAGTGAGTTCCAGGACAGCCGGGGCTACACAGAGAAATCCTGCCTTGGAAAAACAAACAAATGAAAAATTGTATCGAGATGTTATTGATTCTCCTTAATGAGTTCTTTCAAAGAGACTACAAGGTTACTTTTCCTCATTGCTTCATCCCAGCTCTAGCCTGGAGTCTTCATTTTTTCCCCCTGAGCCCTGGCTGGCTTGGAGCTTCCTACCTAGACCAGCCTGCCCTGGAGCTCACAGAGATCTGTCTGCTTCAGCCTCTGAAGTGCTGGGATTAAGGTGGGTACCACCACGCCTAGGCCACCTTTCATACACACACACACACACACACACACGTATATACATATATATATGTATATATATGTATATACGTGTGTATGTATGTATGGCTTATGGGTCAGGAGCACTGGCTGCTCTGGCAGAGGACTGGGTTCAGTTCCCAGCACCCACATGGTGACTTACAACCAGTTATAATTCCAGTTTCAGGAAATCTGATGCCTTCTTCAGGCCTTGACAGGTGCGGCATGCATACGGCGCCCAGGCAAAACACCAATACACATAAAAATAAATCTTTAAAAAATTATTTTTCTTAAATCTTAAAATATTTATGTGTCTGTATGTATATTCATACACATGCAGTTGCCCACAACGGCCAGAAGAGGGCATCAGATCCCCTGGAGCTGGAATTACAGGCAATTGTGAGCTCCGTGTTTGTGGGTTCTGGGAAACAAGAGCACCCGAGCCATCTCCCTAGTCCCTGCATGGGTTCCTTGAAAGGAACTCTATCTATATCCAGGTATGACAGTCAGGCCTTTAATCCCTGCACTGGGTATTCTGGGGCAGGAGGATCTCTGTGAGCTGGAGGCCATCCTGGTCTACATAGGGAGTTCCAGGACTACCTAGAGACACCTTCTCCCCAAAACTGAGACAAGCAAACAAGCAAGCAAGGCTGGGCTGGATGCAGGAGAATAAGTTTAGATCTAGTCTGTGCTCTCACACACAGCTCCCAATGGCACTGTTAACCTTGAACTCTGGTTCTAGAATGATTCAAGAGGCCCTCTATAACTCTGACAGACACACTAAGTCTTTCTCTGGGCACTGTTGACCATAGGCGGGGCAACTAAACGAGGAGAATTCTGGGAAGAGGAAAGGCAGAGATGCAGCCACCACCCAGAAGCAGAGGAAGCAAGATGAGGATGCCTTACTGAGAAAAGGTACCGAGCTATATATATGGCTAAATATAGACAATAATTATGGGTTAATGTGGAGGCCCAAAAATGTGAGCCTATTTCCACCTTGTGTGAAGGTCAGAGAGTTTCAGCTTGCTCAAAGTTGTTGCCATTCCACCCTGACCAAAGGTCAGAGAGTTGGAACGTACTTCTATACCTTCGGGGTTATTGTCTACCTCAAACAAAGGTCCCACCCAGATTGAGAGCAGAGAGTTCGTCTCTCTCAAGGTTATTGTCAACAGGTGTGGCTAGTATCCAGCCCTTGTATTTCAGGAATAGAAAAGTAGATATGTTTCTATCTCAAACAAAAGTCAAAGGATCCAACTAAGGGTCCAGTTCTCTTAAGGAGATAACATTGGATTCCACCCAGGGAGTGGTTTGCCTACAGAATATTTTAGTTTAGAGTGTGAGCATTACTTGTCTTGTTCTAGCAACAGAATGTTTAACTAAAAATGTAGCCCTCAACCTTCAACTGGTATTTCCTTGTATAATGTTAATGCATTTTTAAAAATCTTACTCCTGCCTTTTGGGGTCAGGGGTATTTTAAGCAAATAGAAATTAGACACAATATTCACTGGAACTCTCTCATGATACTATCCTATGTTTTCTGTTTTATTATTTTCACTCATTTCTTCATACTCTTACTAACTTTTCTAACCCCCGTTCCCCTACCCTGGTAAGTGATATCTTTATCGAAGCTGGTCTCCAACAGGTTACTTCAAGTTGTAAGAGCTAGTTAATAAAAAGCCTGAGCTACCAGACCAAACAGATTTTAATTTATATAAGTGTCTGTGTGCTTCTTTGGGACTGAACGGCTGAGGGACCAAGCAGGACAGAAACTTCCATCTATAGCTGACCCCAGCCATTTAGGGATGTCACTTGTATTTTTTTCCTGGCACCCCAGCTGTTCATTTCCTTCTCTTGGCAGCACAGTTTGAGAGGTGTGGGATGATCCCACTCTTCATCCCTTAGTTTCTCTCATGGGATCATCTGACAGACACCCCCTAGGGACCTCTATCATGGCAAGAACTGAGTCCTATCTTGACCACATCTGTAGCCCCAAGGGGCACCGACATGTGACCGTGGGAGCCCAGATGGCCCCAAAGGATCCTGTGCTAAGTGTGGTCTGCGTGGTGGGTGGCTTGGAGGTGAGACGTGATGTTCTAGAGCCCTGTGACAGGTGAGCCTTTCTAGTGCTGACTGCAGATGCCATCAGCCAGTGGCCCTCCTAACAGAATCCTCCTCCAAAGAGTGCTGCTGTATGTTTGGGAACCCTCCCTCAGAAGCTGTCTGAGAGCTCTCCGCTTCCCTGAGTCCCCTCCTGGGGTTATGATTTCTGTCTGACAACCCCACTCCTGAAGCCCACGTCCTCCTCAGCTTTCCTCCCCAGCACCAGCCCTCGGGGCTCCACCTGCCTGGCCCGAGTCCGCCACCAGCAGGTGTTTTAGGATGCTTTGGTATGATCTGCCCAGAGTGTTAGCTCGCTGGGAGGTTGTGGTCCTCAGTAACACACGGAGGGAGAGAGACTTAATCAGACTAGATTTTTGACATACAGGCTCTGGAGGGACTGCCTCGGAAAAGTCACTGATAATGATTAGACACTGGTGGCATTTAAGATAGGGAGACCAGTCTACATTGTTGAACAAGTGATGTCCTGTGTAGGGGGTGGGGGAGGAGGGAGTGCCTGGAGAACTGTTACGATGATGGACAGGAAGGTCGGACATGAGGGTGCTTGCTTTGAACCTGTTCTGTACAGTCTTAGTGAACTCAGGTGGGTGTTTCATCTCAGTTGACTCTATGTGGTCTGTCTTTCCATGCAGAGATAACCCTAAGTAACTGGAATACAGAGTGGTACTTTACAGAAGAAAGACCTAAGCCTGAGTCCCATCTACTTGAGAGTCTGAGGCAGGAGGACCACTTGAGCCTAGGAGTTCCAGGTCAACCTGTGCTACCTCATGGAACCTTGTTTCAAAACCCAACAGGGATAGAGAGATGGCTCAGAGGTCAAGAGCACTGGCTGTTCTTATAGAGGACCTGGATTCGATTCCCAGCATCCATATGACAGCTCACAACCAGAGATCTAATTCCTTCTTCTGGCCTCCATAGGCACTGCACACACGCTGTGCACAGACACACATGTTGGCAAAACACCTACACACATAAAACAAAATTAAAAAATAAAGAAATCTTGCAAAGAAGCAAACAATAAAAATCGAAAACAAACAAACAAACAAACAAAAAAACGAGAGAGCTGACGGGTACCCTTCGTTCTGAGACATACACTGTTTTTAGATTTGTTTATTTTTGTGTTCCCGTGGGTGTGCTCGGGTATGTGTGTGCCACAGTGTGCTTGTGAGGTCACAGGACAACTTCAAGACTCAGTTCTCTCCTTGTGCTGTGTGGGTCCCGAGGATTGAACTCAGGTCATCAGGCTTGGTAGCAAGCAACTACCCGTCAAGTCATTTCACCGAACCTCTTCTAAGGTTTTTAAATCTCTGACCCCACAAGGAAGCTTTTATTGTTCTCCTTATCTTCTGAACAGGGTAGGGGCCTCGGGTTATTGTCAGGATGGCGAAGCTAGACACACAGTTGTGGTTGCCAGGCGGGCGGAAGGACCTGGGTGTACACGTTCCTCTCCCCCACCCCTGAACTCGAGGAGAGCTGCCCTCTCCTTTACTTTATTCCAGAGCCACCATCTCTCTTCCTCCCCTGTGGAGGAGAGGCCTGAGGCTCTCCTTCCTCAATTCAGGATTGAAGTCGGTGAGCAGTCAGTAAGGAGCAGGCATATGAGGCAGGGGACTGCCAGCTGGGAGTGGGGGGCACAGGAAGACAGCAGGTCCTTCCCACAGGGGCGACGAGGTGACAGAGGTGCAACCCCTCTGGGCCCAGGCACCGGCTCTGCGCCCAGGTCCCTGCATCCGAGGTCAGCTCCCCGGTGCCATCCCGAACATTCCGTTTGCTGCAGTGGAAGATTTTCCTTCCCTCCGTTCCTCTGCATTGTTTCTGGGCTCGGTTCCCTCTTACTTCATTTCCATCTCAAAGCCCGAGTTCACCTCCTCAGTGGCTGACGGGCCCATTTATTTCTGAGGCCACAGTGGCGGAGGGCAGCTGACAGCAGAGTGAGCGAGCGAGCAAGCAAGCTCTCTGGGCGCCTGCCACCTTGCTTTGTTCCCGCAGACGGGAGGGAGACACAGAACATCTTTATCTGGCACTCACAAGGCTGCCAGGGCATCAGAGCCTCTGCTCTCATCCGCTTGGCTGGACTTGAGTTTTGTGGCCTGGGTTTCCCACCCCCACCCCTGGGGATTGTTTCCTGGGCTCTGTTTCTTAGCGATTGGGCCTGTCAAAATCCCGCCCCCCTCCCAGATGCCATAGTTGGACCAGCTTCTAGGTCGACTGGCAGAGGCAGAGATGATAGGTCCCAGGTGTTAGAGCAGTTTTCTTTTCTTTTCTTTTTTTTTTTTTTTTTGGTTTTTCGAGACAGGGTTTCTCTGTGGTTTTGGAGCCTGTCCTGGAACTAGCTCTTGTAGACCAGGCTGGTCTCGAACTCACAGAGATCCGCCTGCCTCTGCCTCCCGAGTGCTGGGATTAAAGGCGTGCGCCACCACCGCCCGGCTAGCAGTTTTCGTTTTTAGAACTTCAGAAAGCCAAGCACCACAGACCTGCTCCCTCCACTTCAACCTCTGGAATGTTTGCCAGTACTGTTCGACGGTTCTCTTGCCTCTCCTCCTGGGCTTTTGGTTGGAATGCTCCCCTTTTAAAGATGTCACTCCAGATCCCCCCCACCCCACCCCGTGCCTGACCCCCACTTTCTCATTGTGTTGAGTAGCATTTGCTGAGCTTGGTCTCGCTGTGCCTTGTACATCACTCTGTATGTAACCTGTCCCACCAGCTCCCAAATACTGACATGGAGACTTTTTGTTAATTATGAAAGATTGGCCTATAGCTTAGGCTTGTTCCTAACTCTTATAACTTAAATTAATCCATTTATAGTAATCTATATCCTGCCCTGTTATTCATGGCTGTTACTTCTCTTCCTGCACATCCTCCTTGCTCTGTGTCTCCTGGACGCCTCGATCCTCTCTTCCTCTTCCTTTCTCTCAATCCCTGGAAGTTCCGCTTATACCTCCTGCCTAGCTATTGACCGACCAACTTTTTATTACGTCAACCACAGCCAGACATCTTTACACGGTGTACAAAGATTCTGTAACATCTGAACACATAGACGACAAACTGTGCTGTTCCTGACTTCTTCCCACTTGCTATACCAGCTCACCTGGGGCTCATGGCCCCCCCTGACTCCATACTCTTAAGATTCTACACTGTGCTTACCCTCAGTGAAGTTCACCAGTCTTCCTGCTGTTTGTCAGCCTGGTTGAACGCATGCTCACGCATAGCTCACGCCCAGTTCAGACTCACAGTATTACATCATTCCAGAAGCTCCCCTGTGCCCCTTTCCATGAGTTCTGAAACCCCCTTCCCTGGCCAGACTGCCCTGCGGCAGGTATAGTTCACTTTCTTCCTCTGCACATCGACTTTGCCTCTTCCCAGCGTCTCTGCAATGTGAAAACTTCTGAATGTGCTTTTTGGTGTCTGACTTCATTTGCTCGCTGTGAAATTCAAGGCTCAGTATTCACCTTGTCACACAAGTCAGTGGTCCATCCTTTGCTTTGCTGAGTAGTATTCCAAGGATGGGATTGTTTCTTGGTCCCTCTCCTGTGGATAGATATTGGGGACCTTTGCCGTGAGGGCCACTGTGACAGAGCCACCATGAACAACCCTTTACCAGTGTTCTGTGGACATAGGCATTCATCTTGTTGAGAAAACTCTGGGAGTGGATCTGCTGTCCGCAGTCACAATGCCACAGTAGCTCCTGTTCTAAAGTCTGTTTGTATCCGTGACAGTTGAGTGCTTGCCTCCCAGAAACAAAGGCTTCAGTCATGTGCAACAATAGGTGTGAAGCTGGTGCACATCACGGAAGGATGCGTGCTGAACACATGACCGTGTGGAAGCCCACAGTTTTAGATCTTGAGTAAAAGTCAGAGAGTTCAAACCTATTCTTGCTCCTCAAGGATGGACAACAGGATGTTTGACTTAGGGTGTGATACCAGGTGTTTTGAACTGTAAGGAGGTAATTACGCTTGCTTGTTCTTTGTAGCACAGAAGTCTGGTGCCCGCCCCTTTTGATTGGAGTTTATAAGAATGGTGAATAATAAACTTGGGACTTTTTTTTTTTTTTTTTTACAGTATCACCGGAAGCCTTCCCAACTCTATCTTTTGTCTCTTGTCTATTCTTTCCTCAATGCACACTTACCTTCTCAGGAACTAACAGACCAGTCTGGACCTGACAAAGGGAATCTCCTTTGGATTTGACTAGGAAATAGTCCTCCACAGGACTCTTGTTTCTCTGTCTTGTGAACCACAGCACAGCTCCTTTGTTCTAGATTGTATTTCATTGCTGTTAGTGTCATCATCATCATCATCATCATCATCATCATCATCATCATCATCATGAGACAGGGTTTCATTTTGTAGCCTTAGCTTGCCTGAAGCTGACTGTGTAGACCAGGTTGCTCTCAAACTCACAGGGATCCACCTGCCCCTGTTCCAGTGGCTGGGTTTAAGGCGTGTACTACCACTCAGCGCCATCTTAGGGGGTGTTCTGTGGTGAATGTCCTGGAAGGTGAGAACATGTTTCTTTCCACAGCAAAGAGCAGCTGCAGTTGCTGTTCTTCGTGAATGATTTGGGGCCCTGGGGATTAGTCAGACTACAGAAGGAAGGAAATCCTCACCATGTCACAGATTAGACGAATGAACCTGCATGAATGCTGAGGACATTCTGCTAAAGGGATGTGGGGGTGACTTGGTTGGTAAAGTTACCTAAGTTTGTTCCCCAGAACCCACATTAAACAAAAACAGAAGCCAGGCGTGGTTGCTTGTTATTGTAATTCCAGCTCTCGGGAGGCAGAGACAGGCAGAGCCCTGCCCGGCCTAACCTACTTCGTGAGTTCTAGGTCAGTGAGAGACCCTGTATTTCATTTTTTTTTTCACTCTTTAAGAATTTAATACAGCATACTTTGACCACATTCATCCTGCCGACTCCTCCCAGATCCAGCTTTTCTACGTGCCCCTCCCTTACCTCCTAACCTGGAGCTTTCTTTCTCTTCTCCCCTCTCCCTCTAAATCAATTCTAGTTTGTGTTGCCTGGCTACATACACTTGGGACCAGGGTCTACCCTGATGTCTGGTCCACCCACCAGGCATCTTATGACAAAAGAAAACTGGCCCCACCTCCCCATAGCTACTAAATGCTAATTGCTCCTCAGGTGGGGTGGGATTCTGTGCTCACCTCCCCACTCCACAGTGGGATCCTGTGCTCACCTCCCAACTCCACTGTGGGATCCTGCGCTCACCTCCCCACTCCACAGTGGGATTCTGTGCTCACCTCCCTACCCCACAGTGGGATTCTGTGCTCACCTCCCCACTCCATTGTGGGATCCTGCGCTCACCTCCCCACTCCACAGTGGGATTCTGTGCTCACCTCCCCACTCCACAGTGGGATTCTGTGCTCACCTCCCCACTCCACTGTGGGATCCTGCGCTCACCTCCCCACTCCACAGTGGGATTCTGTGCTCACCTCCCTACCCCACAGTGGGATTCTGTGCTCACCTCCCCACTCCATTGTGGGATCCTGCGCTCACCTCCCCACTCCACAGTGGGATTCTGTGCTCACCTCCCCACTCCACAGTGGGATTCTGTGCTCACCTCCCCACTCCACAGTGGGATTCTGCGCTCACCTCCCCACTCCACTGTGGGATTCTGTGCTCACCTGCCACTCCACAGTGAGATTTTGTCTGTCCATCTTGAGCTTGAGCAGGTCCTATGCGTGCTGTCACAATTGCTGTGAGTTCGTAGGTACAGCTACCCTGTCACGTTATCCTCCGCCTCTGCCTCTTACGGTCTTCCCTTTCCTCTTCCTTGAAGGTCCCTGAACCTCGTAGGAGGCCAGTGTTTGCACACAGGACTGATCTCAGCCTCAGCAGCTTCCAGGATGATGAGCTCCTCCTCCCAGTTGCATCCGGGGTCTAGTATGGTGCTGGGAACTTAAAAGCTCAGTCGCTGTTGGCAGAGTGACTAAGCCTGGTAACGCAGGCCTGTCTGTTATCCTAGCTGCTTGGGAGGCTGGGGCAGGAGGGATTGCAAGTTCAAGACCAACCTGGGCAACATCTTGAGACTTTCTGAGATGAAAAAATACCAGAGAGGCCAATGTATGAATACTTTCCATTGCTGTGATAAGATATTACGGCCTAAAGGAGATTAGGGGGAAAGGGATTTATTTCTGTTTACAGCTCAAGATTGATACAGTCCATCATGACAGGTAGTGGGGTGTGTGGGTGGCTGGGCAGTCAGAACAGGAAGTGGGGTGAGGCTATAAAATCCCAAACCCACCTCAGATGTGTACTTCCTCCAGCAAGGCTCTGCCTCCTAAAGCCTTTATAACCTCCCCAGTGTCACCAGCTGGGGACCAAGTATTCAAATACATGAGCCTGTGAGCCTACAGAGGACATTTTTATTTAAACCACTAGAGCTGGGGCTGTATCTCAGTGGTAGAGAACTTGCCTAGTCATGCAAGAGGCCCTGGGTTCAATCTCCACCAATGCAAAGATAATAGAGATGTAGAATGAATGGGTGAATGCTGACCCCCCACTGTCCTGACCCTCACTGTCCTGATCCCCACTGTCCTGACCCCCACTGTCCTGACCCTCACTGTCCTGATCCCCACTGTCCTGACCCCCACTGTCCTGACCCCCACCGTCCTGACCTCCACCGTCCTGACCCCCACTGTCCTGACCCCCACTGTCCTGACCCCCCACTGTCCTGACCCCCACTGTCCTGACCCCCCACTGTCCTGACCCCTCCACTGTCCTGATCCCCCACTGTCTTGACCCCCCACTGTCCTGACCCCCCACTGTCCTGACCCCCACTGTCCTGACCCCCACTGTCCTGACCCCCACTGTCCTGATCCCCCATTGTCCTGACCCCCCCACTGTCCTGACCCCCACTGTCTTGACCCCCCACTGTCCTGACCCCCCCACTGTCCTGACCCCCACTGTCTTGACCCCCCACTGTCCTGACCCCTCACTGTCCTGACCCCCACTGTCCTGACCCCCCACTGTTCTGACCCCTCACTGTCCTGACCCCCCCACTGTCCTGACCCCCCCACTGTCCTGACCCCCACTGTCTTGACCCCCCACTGTCCTGACCCCTCACTGTCCTGACCCCCACTGTCCTGACCCCCCACTGTTCTGACCCCTCACTGTCCTGATCCCTGGGAGCCAGGAGGGCAGAACTTGAGCATATCTCGAGTTGTTGACAAGAGGTTGCACAGAGGTTCATTTCATGCTCCAGGCAGCCCTGGTGGTAACCGATTACCACCCTGTGTGTGACCCTAGGAGACCTGTAGCTGTGGCAAAGAGCCTTGAGGAGGGGTCTGCAGGGGGTGGGTATGGCGGCCGGGGTCTTTCACGCCTGGCCCCTTCAGCGTCCAGCGTAGCTGACGTCCGACCTCCTCCTCGCCCAGGGTGAGTCTCTAGCAATTGGCACACTGGCTTTTCATCCCATCCTCATCGTGTCAACTGCATCCTTCGCTGCCTTCTGGATCTTCCATTTATTGCCAAGCGCTTCCTTTTGAAGTAAGAAAAAATCATGAAAGCAGTAATCTTATCAGTTCCTCCTTTCATTTCGGCAGAGACAAATTTAGTTCTCTTCCACGCAGCGTGGAGCCCGCTGACTTAGTGGGGAAGAATCTCAATGTGGGGACCCAGGACACTGGGATGTCGTCTCCGTGGCTCTGTAGCACATCAGGCTACCTCTGCAGCCACTACAACTGCTCATACTGTTAGACCCCCTGTGTGCGAGTGGTTTGTTGGCTCACAGACTGATTGACTGACATACTTTGTCCTCAGTGGTCAAGTGTGTGGCTTTCTTTTTTTTTTCTCGGGGACTGGTAAGCACAGTTTTTTGAGGGAAAGAAAAACGTGAGCTGTCGGCGCTGGTAGTAGTCTGTGTGCTCACTGACCTCTCCACAGCTTTGGAAGTCTTCACTGATCATTTACTGTGAGCCAAGCCTCCTGGATTTGGGGGATGTGGCTTGAGCGACCGTTTTGTTCCTCCGCGGGTCCCAGAACTCAGCTCTAGCTGGGATGAGGCTTGGACCCCAGAATTCCTCTGGTGCCAATCTGCCCTCTTCACCTCTTCCTGAAGGGTAGAGCCAGGGGTGGAGGGTGGGGAGCAGGCAGGCTGTGGGCTCCTGAGAAGAAGAGTGTGAAGGAACTATGGCCTTCCCCTGAAGAGCTGCCCCTGGTGGCTGTCCTTCGCCAAGGTTTTCTTGGTCTCAGACTCCTGAGTCCCTTCTCCATCTGAGACCTGGAACCTTGGCCTCCTGTGTGACTGTGACATCTAGTGACCATAATTTTGGTACAAAGGGTTTGAGGTTACAAGGCAGCCATTGTTTCCAGGTCTTTCCTGAGGACAGACTTAGGCATATACGAATGAGACAGAGTCTCACTGTGTAACTCTGGATAGCTTGGAACTCATGACATAGGCCAGGCTGGCCTCGAACTCAGAGATCCACCTTCCTTTGTTCTGGGATTAAAAGTGTGAACTACCAGGCCTGACAGGAATACAGATTTTTAATAAATGCATAAAATTAACCACGGTTTCATACTGTAAATTCAGAGCCACAGGGTATCGTTTTGCCTCATTCCTTCTACACTGTCTTTTTTCCGTTTCATTAACAAATACTTAATTGCTCAGCTTCTTTGTACACACACACACACAGACACACACACGAGTGCATGCATGCACACACAACCACACACCTTAGAAACAGAATCTTGCTGTGGACACAGGTGGTGGTGATATAAACTGATGACATGACCATGGTATGGTTGAGGGGAAGGTTTTTATTGTCGGTAACGAGAAAGAGAGAGTCAGAGGCATCTGGAAGAGTCCAGAGCAGGGAGCGAAGAAAGTAGACTGGACATGGTCAGCAGACTGGACGAGGCCCAGGCTGTCTGCAAGAGGGGAGAGAATGGGGGGAATAGAGAATAGAGAAGACAGTGAGAGAAGCCATAGTGCAGACACAAAGAGATAGAGATAGATGATAGATAGGTAGAGATAGATGATCGATAGATAGAGATAGATGATAGATATAGATGATAGACAGATAGACGATAGACGATAAATAGATAGAGATTATATATATTATATTATATATATACATATATAGACCTCACCTATTGTCTCACTTGACGCTCATTTTTTAAACATGGCTTTTCATGTGTGTGCTGTGTATGCCTTGGGTATTAGGAATTGACCCTAGGACCTCCTTCCAGCTAAACACATGCTCTGCTACTGACCTCTATCCACAGCCCTCTTTTACTTTGGACGTTGAGATAGACTTTGACTCATTTGCTCAAGCTGGCCTTCAGTTCGCTCTGTAGCCCAGGCTAGCCTTGAAATTATGATCCTTCTGCCTCACCTTTCCAAGAAGCTGGGATGACAGCTCGGAGACACCAGGCCCAGGTTGAGACATTGCTTTTAAGCAGTTTAACTTCTTTTTTTTTTTTAAAGATTTATTTATTTATTATGTATACAACATTCTGCCTCGATGTATGACCGCACGCCAGAGGAGGGCGCCAGATCTCAGTACAGATGGTTGTGAGCCACCATGTGGTTGCTGGGAATTGAACTCAGGACCTCTGGAAGAGCAGTCAATGCTCTTAACCTCTTAACCTCCAGCCCCGCAGTTTAACTTCTTTCAAGCGTGTGTGAGTGTTTGCATGGTTTCTGCACGGCTGAACGGTGGCCTTCATCACCCAGAGGGCGCTCTCTGATGCACCAGAGTCCGGGATCTTGATTTGGGGAGGCCATCCTCACTGATCTGATCTTTATCAAACTGAAGTTGTTCCCTCAAGGCCCAGGTCAGGACTTCTCCTCTCCTTCCCAGGGAGCTGCTTCTCTACCTCAGTAGTTTTGCTTGTCCTCGTCCTCTCTTGTTAATTTTCCTGGTCCCCAGACAATGAACCTGGGAGGTAGTGGCCCAGAGTGACTTGAATGGCCATTGAGTCTCTAGTTCTCTGAATTAAACTTCACTGCACTGGAATCCGCCCCCGCCCCCCCCCCCCCAATATCACCAAACACATTCTTGATAGAGGGAGTCAGGAAGGTCAGAGCCTGAAAGAAACTGTGTAGAACTGGAGGCACAACACGGGAGGATAGCTCACAGCTGCCTCTAGGGATGGAGGAACAGCTACAAGTCAAGGAATATGGGTGCCTCCCAGATCGTGTGAAAGCTGGTGGGGGGTTGGTTCCCTCGCTGAGCCTCCAGAAGGGCTGGGCCGGCATGCTTCTTCTCAATCTGGATTTACAATGCTTCCATTGGTGATTTTCCCGCTTCAGGACGGAGTCGAAGGGTCCCCACACTGCATCTGCTTGCTCACTAGTCTGTGATAGAACAGGCTTTGTAGTGAATGACATTGTCTAGCTGTGGCTAATGTGGTCTCAGCCTGTTTAAAGTGATCTAGCAGATTCTTTTCCGATCACCACGCAAAAGCCCATGACAGAAGCAATTTAAGAGTGGTGGCATACACCTTTAATTCCAGCACTCAGGAGGCAGAGACAGAGCTCTGTGAGTTTGAGGCCAGCCTGGTCTACAAGTCAAGTTCCAGTATGGCCAGAACTATACAGAGAAACCCTGCCTCAAAAAAAAAAAAAAAAAAAAAAAAAAAAACAAACAAAGGGGGAAAAACGAGGGTTAGCTCAGGCTAACCCACCATTGACAGCAGGAGAATGTCTGAGTCCTCTCATTTCTTGGCCAATCAGGAAGTGGGGAGCCAGGGCAGAAAGCAGAGGCTAATTCAACCTTCAAGCATCCCCCACCCTCATCCCAGTGACACATTTTTGCCAGCTCAGCCTCAGGTCTCAAGAGTTACAAAACCCCTGAAACAGTGCCACTTGCTAGGGACCAAGTGTTCAGATACATGAGGCTGTGAGAGCATTTCATGTTAGACCGTGGCAGGCAGGCGGGGCGTGGCTTGTGGCTGATACTCACTTGAGTGGGGTAGATGTTTCTGTTGCTATGAACTGGATTAATTGGAGAGAAAATGGCAGATCTTACGGTAAGCGCCTTCTATTGATTGATTATTTCCTCAATTATCCAGCGAATCTGTATTAGTGCCTGCCGTGATGAGGTACTGGAAATGGAGATGGGTTTCAGAGGAATTCAATTAAAAGGAAATAATACCCATGGCAGTTTCCACAAAGTTCCATCAAAATTCTCCTAGGGCAATTTGCAAACTTCAGCTTTCTGCATTTTGTCTTGTCCTGACTTTTCTGGCCCCATGCCTGAGCAGCAACCTAAAGGTTTGTTTCTTAAACCAGCTTTTGTTTTAACAGGTTTACTACAAAAAGAATCCTAGGGCTGGAGAGATGGCTCAGCAGCTAAGAGCACTTGTGACTCTTAACTTTGGTTTGGTTCCCAGCGCCCGTGTTGGTCAGACCACAGCTGCCTGCAACTCCAGCTCCAGGGGCCATGATGCTCTCTTCTGGCCTCTGTGGGCAACTACATGTGTGTATGTACATCCCAGCACACATGTGTACGTACATCCCAATACACGTGTGTACGTACATCCCATTACACGTGTGTACGTACATCCCACCACACATGTGTATGCACATCCCATTACACATGTGTATGTACATCCTACCACCCATGTGTACGTACATCCCATTACACGTATGTACATCCCATTACATGTATGTACGTACACCCCATTACATGTATGTACATCCCATTACACATATGTATGTACATTCCACCACACATGTGTATGCACATCCTACCACCCATGTGTATGTACATCCCATTACACATGTGTATGTACATCCTACCACCCGTGTGTACGTACATCCCATTACACGTTTATATGTACATCCCACCACACCCATACACATAGTTAAAAATAAACTTTTTCCTTTCTCTGAGATAAGCCCTCACTATGCAACTCTGGTGTCCTGGAACTTGCTAGGTGGAGTAGGCTGGCCTTGAACTCACAGAGATTTGTTTGCCAGAGTACCAGGATTAAAGGTCTCTACATAACAAAAGAAAAATAAATACTAAAAAAACAAAAGGAGTTTGGTGGGCGGTAGTGGCAGATGCTTTAAATTCCAGCACTCATGAGGCAGAGGCAGGTGAATCTCTGTGAGTTCGAGGTCAGCCTGGTCTACAAGAGCTAGTTCCAGGACAGCCAGAGCTGTTACACAGAAAAAGCCCTGTCTCAAAAACAAAACAAACAAGAAGAAGTGTGATGTGGATTGTGTTAAATGATAAGTTGGTGAGCGTGTGCCAGTCTTCCATGGCTGTGGCAAATACCTGAGAGGGACAGGCTGGGGAAGGGTACTTTCTGCTCAGGCTTTCAGTCCATGGTGGGCTGACTCATGACAAAGGAAAACTCCCATAGCAGGCAGGGTGTGGTGTGACGGAGCGGAGTCACCACCTCAGGGCAGCTGGAAGGGAACAGGTTCAGGGGCTGAACAGGAGCTCGCTCACAAGAACACACTCCTGGATGACCTGCTCCTTAGAAAAGCCCTACCTCCCAGCCTTACCGTCAGATTACAAGTGCACCCAAGACTAACCCCATAGATTGGGTCAGAACCTCAAGATGCAGTGACTGGACCTACCAGCTGGAAGAAAAGTCATTCAGGGGACACCTGGTGTCAAGTCATCCCATGTGGTCTAAACAAGTTAGCCAAAGTAGAGTCATCTAAGGGAGATTGCAAGGCCACTTCCTCTGGATGGAAATACACCCTCTGGAGTTGGGAGATAAACTCCCCTGCTGGTTTGCCAAGCTAGATGTGGGGAGAATTGTTTGGTTTTTGATCTGTCATTGGTGCCGTTGTACATTTCTGTCTTTGTCACTGTTCCGTTGCTGTGAAGAGACACCATGTCCGCGGCAACTGTTACAAAAGAGAGCATTTAATCGGGGACTCGCTTACATTTTCAGAGATTTAGTTCATTATCACCATGGCAGAAGCAGACGGGCTGGGTGCTGGGACATTACCTTTGAGAGCAGGGAGAGAGAGAGAGAGGCAGACAGACAGAGAGACAGACACAGAGAGACAGAGAAAGACAGAGAGAGATAGACACACTTAGACAGAGAGACATACAGAATCTGGGCTTGGCCAGGGCTTTTGAAACCTTAAGGCCCACCATCCTTGACACTCCTCCTCCAACAAGACCACACCTCCGTTCCACTAACTGGGGGACAACATCCAACTGAGGCTGTGGGGTCATTCTCATTCAAATCCCCTCATAAGCCAGAGTCACCCTAGTCCCTTAAGATAGTTAACCGTTGTCCTGGTAAACTTCGCTGTCACTGGCATACTGGGAAAGAGGGGACCTTAACTGAAGATTAGCCTCCATCAGACTGGCTTATAGCCCTGTCTGTGAGGTATTTCTTTATAGCTAATTGTTTTATGAGGTCTCAGTCCAAGGTGGGCGGTGCCATCCCCAGGCAGGTGGTCCTGGGCTGAATAAGGAAGGTAGCTGAGCAAGCCAGGCTGAGCAAACCAGTATGCAGTGTTCCTTTCTCATCTCTGCTTCAATTCCTGCCTCCAGGTTCCTGCCTTGGCTTCCCCTCCAGGGTGAACTATAACCTGTAAGATGAAATAATGTCTTCCCTTTCCCTAGTCGCTTTTGGTCATGGTGTTTATCCCAGCAAACTGGAACAAACTGGAAGGATGAGAAAGCCTTCATGTTTAAAAGCCCCTTCAGCCCCACCACTGAAGCTCTGACTCTCGACAGAGAAGTTAGACATAAATAATGTGATTATTATCCTCCACCACCCCCAGCAGCTCAGCGTACTTACTGGAAAATTCATTTGAAATGTAGTGTAGGCTTCTGCTTTGCAATTTTCCCTCTTTATTAACTCCTCTGTCAAAAATCCCCAGGATACTTCATTGTGGCTCTCGGAACCAATCACGCTTTTCAATGCTAATTCACTCTGCACTCTTGAATTCTTATTTATTGAACTTTTGTAGGCTGTGGACTTCCTGAAAAAGAAATGCTACTAACTCAACTTGTCGAGATCCAAAAATATAGAAACAAGACACGCGTGGGCATGTAGGGCAGAGGATAATCTCAACTATTATTCCTCAGGAGCCATTCATCTTGTGCTGGGGACCAGGGTCTCTTGCTGCTCTGTAAGACATTATTAGACTAGCTCATTAGCTGGCCAGGGAGCCCGGGGTTCTGCCCGTTTCTGCCATCCCAGCCCAACTATGGGTTTCTTTCCTTTTGGTAAAATTAAGATATTCATTCATTCATTCATTCATTCATTCATTCATTCATTCAGTGTGGGAGCTGGGAACTGAACAAGCAGCAAGCATATTCTAAACTACCAAGCCCCCTCTCCAGCCTCCCTGGACTTCTTTTTCGGTGGGTTCTTGGGATTGAACTCGGGCCCTCATGCTTGCACGGCAAGTCCTTTACCGGTCTCCTCAAGCCTAAGCTGTTTTTCCTGTTCTAGAAGACATTCTTTATGCTAAAGTTTCCTGCAAAATGCATAGCGAGACTCCAACACTTCAAACCGTTGACAAAAAGTTCACCCTCCCACCCATGTCCAACACACATACGATTTGGGAATCGTATAATGTATAATGCATGTATAATGAAGTGCCCTGGAATAAACCTGAGCCCAAATTGCTCAGGTTGTTGGAGGATATCAGCTTTACATGGTTTTGTGATCGGCAGATGAAGCCGTGGTAGGAGGCAGGAGCTGTTGAAGGGAACCCACCCACACCCTCAGTGCCAGCGTCCAAGGGAAAGAGTTTGCAATGCGGCAGAACTGGGTCCAGGCTGGAGACAAAGAGGGTTGAGGGGCCAGTGTGAACCACACGGTCAGGTCCTTTTGTGTGTGGAACGCCAGGCAAGCTGTGAAAGAGAGCAGAGAGCTACAAACCCTTAACTGAGAGGAGTTCACAGTTTGACTATGTGAAGACCTCCCTGCACTCCCTGCAACAAATGTGATTAAAAAGTCAGTAGGAAGGGGATGGAGAGCTGACTCTGGGGCTAAGCACATTCATTGCTCTTGCAAAGGACCCAGGTTCAGTTCCCAGCACCCACATCAGTCAGCCTACCACTGTCTGCAACTCCAGCTTCAGAGAATCTCAGGGAATCTGATGCTTCCGGCCTCTATGCATGCACACACAAAGACATGCACAAGAACATAAACAAATAAAACCCATGAAAATAGCCTTATTCCCTTGGGTCTCCTTCTCTTCACGTGGAAGCAGCCTGCACTCTGGCTGTGTTTGCTACGTTCCTGCAGGCCGGGTGGGCGGCACCTGCTTCTTGAGCTGAGAGGTTCAGACTTTCTTGTGGACAGAATATCTATCTTCCCCTCTGGGGGCTTCTGGTTGAGAAAGAGTACCAGGTCATCTGCTGTGCCAATAGGGACAAGGCTGTGGGAGGTGGAATCTGTTCTTTTTCTCTCTGCTGTGACAGAAATACCTAACTGAAAAGCAGCTTACAGAAGAAAGGGTTTATTTGAGGGTCACAGTTTGAGGCTGTTGTGGTGGGAAACCATGGTGGCAGTGCATCAGGCAGCTGGTCTCATTGCATCCACAGCCAGGAAGGAGAGAGAGTGAGAGAGAAAGAGAGAGAGAGAGAGAGAGAGAGAGAGAGAGAGAGAGAGAGAGAGAGAGACTCTGCTATGGAATGGTCTTTCTGACCGCTGTGAATATGTGCAGCTCTCATTGGTTGATAAATAAAGCTACTTTGGCCTATGGCAAGGCAGGATAGAGTCAGGCAGAAAATCTAAGCAGAGATACAGAGAAGAGGGGTGGAGTCTGGGAGATGTCAGCCTACCACTGAAGAAGCAAGGCATGTAAAAAATGATGTAACAAGCCACGAACTATGTGGTAAAACATAGGTAAAAAAAAATGGGTTAATTTAAATGTAAGAGCTATCTAATAATAAACCTGAGCCATCAGCCAAGCATTTATAAGTAATATTAAGTCTCAGAGTGAGTGGTTATTCAGGATCTGGTGGGCGGGAGAGAAACCTCTGATTACAGTATTCAGTCGGCTCTTTGGCTCTTTCATTTGGATTCAGCCTGGGGCTCCAGTGTCTGGGACGGTGTGGGGTTGATCTTCCCTCCTTCAGGAATCTCTCTGGAAATTCCCTCACAGATACACCCACAGGTGTGTTTACATGGGATTCTAAATCTTATCAAGTAGACAATGGAGATTACCAGCACAGCCTGGTAAGACCCTGAGGGCCGTAGACTGGGTACTCAGACTGCCCCTGGGGCCAGTTTCTGTCTCTGGCCTGGCAGGACCCAGAGAGCCATAGACTGGGCACTCAGACTGCCCCTGGGTTCAGTTTCTGTCTCTGGTCTTTCAGTTGTGTGAGCCTGGGCAGGCTACTAGGTTTGCTGAGCCTTGGTTTCCCATGTGTCAAACGGAACAGTCTTCAAGTGGGGTGGAATCAGCTAAGATACACAACTCTTAGCAGGGCAGTGGGGGACATTTCTAGAAAGGATTTACCAAGTGGGGAGACCTTCTTCATAGTAGGTGGCACCTTCTGGTGGGCCCGGATGCAGAGACCTGAGGGGGAAGCAGCTTGCCTGCCTCACCACCTAGCTTGAGATTGAGTCTACTCTGTGGCCCCCGCTGCTGCCACCACTGTCCTTTGCAGCCACCAGAACCCAGATCCTTCGACTTCCAGCATGGACTGAAGACCAGCAGCTCTCCAGGAATTCAGGCCTTCATTGCCAGGTTGAAACTGCTGAGGGGTCCAGCCTAGTGGCCCAACAATGGCCGCTGGCATGCTAGGTTGTCAGGCTCTCCGGCAAGCCGGCGGCCACTGTTGAGCTGCCCAGTGCCTATGTCAGAATCCTTTTTATAATATATATTCATTCTAAGGGTTCTGCTACCCTACAGCAGTCTGCCCTAAGACCTTCTAAACTTAGGAAAATATCGACGCCAGCAGTGATAGCGGTGGAGGCAGAGAGCGAGCGCTAAGACCAGAAAGATCACCCCAGGGTTTATCCTGCCTGTCCCAGAAGCCAGGCTTTCTCCCAGGAACACCGGTTGTGGGTGTCCCAGAAAGTCAAACTCACAACACTGTGAGTGGTAATCACAGTAATCAATGGTAATGAGGTGCTATGATTAATCTTGGCAGCCTGATTGGATTGGCGGGTGTCTGGAAGATTGGCCGAGTGCATCCTGGGTCAAGAGCAGGGCAGCTCCGAGTCAATCCATGGTTCCTTCTGATTATGGATTCAAGTTTGAATTCCATATTTGTTTATTTTTCTTGAGACAGGCTGACCTCCAACTGTCTAAGTAGTTGAAGATGACCTTGGACTTCTGATCCTCCTGCCTCTGCCTCCTGAATTTTGGGATTACAGGTGGAAACCACCAACTCTGGCTTTCCCCAAATTGTTGAGAGGACAGACGTCTAAACCACAGCAGTCCATCCAGTTAAAGCGAACGTTGTGCCCCAGGAGTGATGGACCGCGGGAGGCTGCCAAGAGCTGGTGCAGATGCAGTGTGCTGTGTGTGTGCTGCGTGCCTAGGAATCTGAGACATAGAAGATGCTAAAGCACTTATTATTATTATTATTATTATTATTATTATCACAAGGTCTCATGTATCCCAGGCTGGCTTTGAACTTGCCGTTTAGCTGAGAATGACCTTGAACTCCTATCCTTTTGCCTCCCTCTTCTGAGTTCTGGGACTAACAGGTGTTAGTGGGGTTGGAACTGAAGCCCAGGGCCTTGAGTATGCTAGGTGAGCACTCTGCCAACTGAGCCACATTCCTTGCCCCTTGTCTGGATCTTGACCTGCAATGATGTGAGCTACCACATACTCCCCCGCCACAAGGGACCCACATCTCTGAAATTATGGACCTAAACAAGCCTTTCTTCTTGTAAGCTATTTCTGTCAGAGACTGGCTCACAGGGGGAGAAAAGTAACCAGTGTGGGCGTGGGTAGCCCATACCTTCTCTGCTGTCCAGGGAGAGAAAGCTAACAAGGGCACCTAGCTTTCTCTCCATTTGTCCTTCCTTCCTTCCTTCCTTCCTTCCTTCCTTCCTTCCTTCCTTCCTTCCTTCCTTCCTTCCTTCCTCCCTTTCTTTTGTGCATGTTTATGAGAATTACATGTTCATGAGTGAATGTGGGTGTCTGGGTGCATCATGTGTATGGCTGTGTGTGCACATGTGTGGCTATGTGTGTATGTGTGTAACTGTGTGTGCATGTGTGTAACTGTGTGTACAAGTCTGTGGGAGTTGACGCGGAAGTCAGAGGTTAACTTTAGTGTCTTTCCTAATTGATCTCCACCTTATTCACTGTGACAAGATCTCTGAATTCAGCCCGAAGCTCACTGGTAGGACCGGTCAGGCTAGTCAGCTCAGGACTCCAGGAATCCCGTCTCTGTCTCCCATGCTGTGGGATTTCAGGTGGGCTACCACATCTTCCTGACAATTACATGGGCTTTAGGGGTCTGAAATCTGATCTCCACACTTGTACTACAAATACCTTATCTACAGAGCCAGCTCCCTAGCCGTTCTTGCTATTATTTCTCTGTACTTTTTTCTGGGATGTGGTCCATGCCAGGGTGGAGGCTGACTTGGCACTAACAACCCTCTGAACAGTGTGTCTCCGCAGAGTTGAGTCTCCCAGTCCTTGGTGGGGTCAAGCCCTCTGAACCCTGCCCTTTGCCTTCTGCAGGAGTTAGAGTCCTGAGAGCATTGCCTGGGCCACAGCCAGGAAGATGAGGTCCTTGGGGCTGTGACGTGAAAGGAACGGCCATATAAAGCACATTACCACAGAGACACCGAGAGCTTGTCAGCAGGCAGTCTCCAGGGAGTTGTGAGGCCTTGGCAGCTTCTCAGAAGACTTGCCAGGGGCATGAACGGAAGCCTGCTCTGTGCTAGAGGTTGAGCCATCTCAGTCACCCCAGGGATCTGCTGCAGCCTGGCTCTGTCCCTGCAGAGAAGGGGGATGGGCCTTAGAGTTGGCACACAAGTCCCTTTGACTTGGGCCACCGTACGGACAGTGAGCTGCAAGTGTCTCAGGGCAGGGGTGGGAGGAGGAGATTTCTGAAATTCAGGGAGGGAAGAACAGAGAAGCTTCCATTGTAAACTGAAGACCCAAGTAGGGACCAGAGCCAGCCTGTGGCCTTAGGTCAGCAGGAGTAGCTCCGAGCAGCCAGCTCTGTCATTGGAAGAGGGGATGAGGCACTGAAGAGCAAATGACTGGGGTGGGAACTGGGTGTAAACTGGTTTTCCTGTCTACTATCCACTGACCCACCCATCTGTCCATCCACCCACATCAATCTACCCATCTATCCGTTCATCTATCTACCCCCTCATTCACCCACCCATCCATCTACTTACCATCTACCTGAACATCCATCCTCCTGTCCACCCTCTCATCCATCCATCCATCCATCCATCCATCCATCCATCCATCCACCCATTCACCCAACCATTTGTGCATCTACCTCTCTGTTCATCTACTCACCTGATGTGGGATTCCCCTCTGGATGCTATGAATATGTTTTATTACCATTGGTTATTAAAGAAGCTGTTTTGGTCAGTGGCTTAGTAGAGTAAAGCCAGGTGGGAAATCTTAACAGAGATATAGAGAGAAAGTAGGCGGAGTCAGGGAGATGCCATGTAGCTGCCGAAGGAGAAAGATGCCAGCTGTCAACCAGAACCTTACCGGTAAGCCACAACCTCATGACAATACATAGATTAATAGAAATGGGTTAATTTAAGATGTAAGAGTTAGCTAGAAATATGAATAAAGTATTGGTCAAACAGTGTTGTAGTTAATATAGTTTCTGTGTGGTTGTTTTCATCCAGATGGCAGGGAAACAAACGAGCAGTTTCTGCCTACATTCACCCATTCATCTGAACATCTGTCTTAGTCACTGTTCTATTGCTGTGAAGAGACACCATGACCATGGCAACTCTTACAAAAGAAAACATCTGATTGGAGGCTTGTTTACAATTTCATCATCATGGCAGGTAGCATGTTGGAAGCAGGCACGCTCCTGGAGAAGTAGCTGAGAACTACATCCTAATCTGCAAGGAGAGAGAGAGAGAGAGAGAGAGAGGCAGACAGAGAGACAAGAGACAGATACTGGGCCTGGTGTGAGCTTTCGAAACCTCAAAGCCCATCCCCAGTGACACACTTCCTCCAACAAGACCTCACATACCCCAACAAGGCCACACCTCCTAACCCTTGTAATCCTATCGAACAGTTCCATTCCCTGGTGACTAAGCAACAAGTATATGAACCTATGGGGGCCGTTCTCATTCCAGCCACCACAACATCCATCCTTCTCTCTACCCATTCACCCATCTCTGCACCTATTTATCCGTCCATCTGCCCATCATCTATGTATGTACTTACATACATACATATGTATGTATCTATCTAATCTATCTATCCATCTGTCCATCATTCCATCCATCTATCCATCTGTCTATATGTCAGTCCATCCATCCATTTACCCATGCACTCACTCGCTTGTCTGTCCATCAATCCATCTACCCACCATCTGTCTTAACATCCATCCACCTACCCAGCCATCCAACCACCCATCTGTCCACCTGTCTATCTATCCATCAATCCATCCACCTACTCATTCATTTATCCACCTACCCATCTGTCCATCCATCTTTAAATTCACCCACCCACATAGCCATCAGACCTTCCATTTACCTACCCAACCATCCACCCAGCTACCCACCCATTCATCTGTCCATCCACCCACCTACCCTCTTCCATCGCTGTACCCATCTGTCTATCTGTCCTCTCTCTCACTAACTCATCCATTCACCTACTACTCATCACTACATATGAAACAAATTTTATATAGTTAATATATTCCTATGGAAAATATCAACAGAGAGCAAAAGGATGCAAGGTAAGTCCAAGACTGCAGCAACTTGATTTTCCTTCTTAGAGAAAAAAACATCAGCTTCTCTGAACCTTTCCAGCAATGTGTACAGAGACGCAGCCCTGTGCACAAGCAGCTTCATTCTGCACCCTGTGCCTGGGTTACTTAATAAATCTTAACAGCACAGACGGTCTTTATGTGTCAGCTGGACACCTGGGCAAGGGTGGGTGACCGTTGACAGAGGCTTTGAGTGGCTGCTCAGGAGGGAGGGAGGGAGGGCTGGGTCTTAGTCACCAGTATTACTAGTTTACAGATTGTTTTCTGCGTCTCCACCCTGGTTTAAATGGGTAAACGAGTGGCATGCTTCCACTGATGCGTGTGAAGCCACGCGTCCACGGCAGAACCATGAACAGTGCTTGGTACTCCGTGCTGTGCACTCTGGAAGCTCACCCCTCGCCTTGGGAGGCCCCGACCCTTGTCTGCAATTGGCTTTGCACGCTCAGCTCATTATCCCCCAAAACTTATCCTGGCACACTTCAAATGTGTTGAAAAGGTCAGAAGATGGTCTAATGACCGCCCTGAGCCTTCATCTGGGCTCACCATTTGGCATTTGACATTTTGTATTTTTCCAAAGTGTTTGAAAGCAGTGTGAAGACACTGTATCTTTTTACCTATAAATACCTCAGTCTCAGGGCTTCTAAAAGCAAGAACATTCTTACATAACACACACAATTATCATGCTCAAAATTAATTCTGATGTAGTGATTCTATTGAACGTAAAGTCCATATTTGCAGCTGGGCTGGGCAGAGACCCCACTTCTGTTTACTCTTAGTCTTGGGGGTGGCTTTTCCCCTCTTCTTATTTAATTTATATGGCTCAACCCAAAAACTGTATAGAAAGGTGGCCTTGAGGTCCCCTTCAGTTTCCCTCTGCCTCCTTCTTTATCCACACGCTCCCACAGAAACTTCCCACTACTTTCTGGTTTATTCTTCCCGTACATCATGCTATAAGGATTCATCACGCACATGTGTGCACACACACATGCACATAGTCATCGATGCACTACTTCTGCATGCATGTGCGCGTACCACACGATGCACTGACACACATTTGTGCATACACACATGCACACACTGTACTGTCGTGCCCACTGTCTTCTGAACCAAACTGTCTCCATTTTCAGGAAAATGACTGAGCCTGCTTGCAAAAGATTATTTCAGCTGGGCCTATGGACTGGTAACTTTCCCTCCCTGAAGGAAGAACAGAGGAGGTTATGGGAGCCTTACCTGTGTATCCAGCCACCCCTCCCAAATGTCTGTATGCAATTCTGCTCTAATTGTACACGGTGGGGCTCTAGGAAAGGCTACAGCATATAGGTGGGGAAGGATTAGGGAACGGAACTCCACCTACACAGCCCTGGGGAAGCTGTCATCCCTCCTGGGTACAGACCTCCCAGTGTGGTTTCATGAAGGTCACCGTGCTCCTGCCTGTCACCCCTCGCCCGTGTCATAAGAAAGCCTGATCAACTAATTGGTTGCCTGGGGGGGCCTTGGTGGAATCATACTTTAGTTTGTTGTTGGGACCTTAGGGTGCAGGGTCGACGTTGTTTCCATCTCCTCCAGAGAAGGAACTTTAGAAACATAGACACATATGCACATATAATTAAACACACAGACACACACAGGTGCACACGTGCACACTCATGGACACCTGCATAATCCTCACATGCACGTTCACAACAGACACCCACTGGTTTTTTTTTGCACTTTGCTCTGCTCCTTGACCACGAGTCCCGGGTCTTGCTCATACGAACCCATGCACTTGGGTATGGGTGCTTAGGAGCCTCTGGGTTCCATTTTCCCTGACGTTTCTGCACACACTCACTTTTGCGGTTGGTGGAACAGTGTGTGCTACTAAAAGGCAGGATTGCTGAGTCAGAGTGACTGCATGTAGCTTCTGAGATGTGCCCACTCCTTTCTCTGGGCCATGCTGTTAGATCTCTCTAGCAATGTCTGAGGGTCTGTTTCTCCATGGCCTAGCCAGCAGAGGTGGGCAGCACACCTCCATGCTGCCAATCTGATGGAGGGGTGTTTGTAGTATCTTATCCTGGTGCAGGTTTTTTTTTTTTTTGATTTTACTTACTTAATTTTTGAGATAAGGTCTCACTTTGTAGCCCTAGCTAACCTGAAACTCGATACACAGGTAGAGTGACTTTAATTCTCACCACTCAGGAAGCCAGCCTGGTCTACATAGTGAGTTCCAAGTCAGCCAGAGCTATAGAGTGAGACCCTGACTTAAGAAACAAAGAAAGAAAGGAAGGGAGGGAGGAAGGAAGGGAGGAAGAAAAGGTGGAGAGCAATGAAGCAGATGTGGCCAACTTCTGACCTTTACAAATACACACAAATGTGTATAGGTGTGGTGGTATTTTGTTTGTGATCTAACAAATAAAGCTTGCCTGAAGATCAGAGTGTGGAGCAAGCCACTAGTTAGAGGCCAGGCAGTACTGCACACACCTTTAATCCCAGCACTCGGGAGGCAGAAGCAGACAAATCTCTATGAGTTCGAGGCCAACCTGGTCTACAGAGTGAGTTCCAGGACTGGCTCCAAAGCTACAGAGGAACCCTGTCTCAAAAACAACAATAGAAGAAGAAGAAGAAGAAGAAGAAGAAGAAGAAGAAGAAGAAGAAGAAGAAGAAGAAGAAGAAGAAGAAGAAGAAGAATAGAATTAAAGTCAGTGGTGGCATACACTTTTAATTTCACTACCCAGAAGGCTGAGGCAGAAGGATTCCTATGAGTTCAAGGCCACCCTGGGCTAAGATTGATCCAATTTCAGATGGTGGTGGCTCACACCTTTAATCCCAGTACTTGGGAGTCACATTTCTTTAATTTTAGCACTGCGGAGGTGGAGATAGGAAGGGATATGGCTGGGCAGAGAGAGGATTATAAGGTTGGAGGAGACAGGAGCCCGAAGTGTTCTGTCTGAGGATTCGTAGAGACAGGATGGCTGTTTGAGGGTTCGGTAGGGGTAGGAACTGGTGGCGGGCTGCTCTGCTGCTCTGATCTTTCAGCTTTTACCCCCTAATATCTGACTCCAGGTTTTTTATTATTAAGACCAATTAGAATTCACACTACATATGGACACATGTAACACACACACACACAGACACACACAGACACACACACTGCTCTTTCCTTCTTTATCAAGAACCGGTTCCCGTTTCTCTTGTCATATTTATTGGTCGGCAGTGTAAGGCTGGAAACTATAATCTAAGTTACTGTTTCCTGGCCCATGGGCAGAAATCAGACCCAACAAGAGTGTGTATGTATGTATGTGTGTGCGCGTGTGCAAGAATACACATGCTCAGGTGCTAGGGATGGGACCGGAACCTTGATCATCCTAGACAAGGACTCTACATCTCTAGCCCCATTTTTGTTTATTTCTTTTTAGACAGCCTCACTTAATTGCCCAGGCTGGCTTCCAGCATTTGTTCAGTCCTACTGCCTCATTTTCCCGAGTAGCTGGGATGATAGACCATCTTCCCATGGACCGGGAGAGTCTCTGTGCTGTTGCAGAGCGAACGCAGCGTTAGGTCAAAGACTGGTGTGGGTAGTTATCCTCAGAGAGGAGTATGTGGACACCCAGTTCAGGGTGGAGTTCAGACCGCTTTCTGAGGTACAAACTCTTAAGGGCACTGCCACGACACTGCCTGCCATCCTGTCACCCGCGGCTGCTGAAGTGAATTTTCCTTCCCTACCTGTACCCTCACTTCAGGCTTGTGCACAGGTCTCCTAGCAACTGGGCTAATGATTGCAGCAAAATTTCCTCTTTTTGGTATTCTGGTATACTATGCTATTTTTAAGCACCAAAATACTGTTTTTTTTTATTATTATTTTAAAAAAAATACAGTACTGTTATTTTAGCATCTTCCAAAGTCTGGGAGCTGAGTTATTTCCATCTTGAGGTACCCCAGGAGGGTTTCACGTTGCATTAAAAATCCAAACAGAGCAAAAGATGTCTTGTTTGGAACACCCCTTTCTCACCTTCATTGTCCTGAGGGGGGATTACACGTGCTGAAACAAAGCTTGTGTTTCCATTGTGGGCCTAGTAAAAGTTCTCTGTAAGTGGGCTGTGGCTGAAGGCTTTGAGACAGACAGAGGTATCGTGGGAGAAACCCGGAGCAGGGTGGCAGGATGTGAGGGCTGCCTGGCGTGGGCGCTGGAAACCCAACTTGAGTTCTCTTTGAGAGAGAGCATGTGGGTTTTTTGTTTATTTGTTTGCTTGTTTTGTTTTGTTTTTTCCTCTTTTGAGACAGGGTCTCTCTCTGAAGCCCTGGCTGTCCTGAAACTCACTATGTTGGCCCGGCTGGCCTCAGGGATCCAGCTGCCTCTGCCTTCCTCTCAGTGCTGGGATTAAAGATGTGCACTGCCACACCCTGCAAGAACAACCTCTGAGCTGGGAGTTAGTTCTCTCCTTCTCCCACATGGGTCCCAGGGATCGAACTCAGGTTGTCAGGCTTGGAGGCAAGCTCCTTTTGAGCCCTCTCGACGGCCCATGGTTGTTTTGTTTTGATCGAGACAGGCTCTCACTATGTAACTCTGGCTGTCCTGAGACTCAGTAGATCAGACTAGACTCAGACTCACAAAGATAGCTTGCCTCTGCTTCCCGAGTGAGTGCTGGGACTAATGGCGTGAGGCACCACACCTGGCTGTGGCCCATAGCTTTTTAACAGTTGAAAAAATTTGCACTAGAAGAAACTTGGAATTCATCTATGACATGATTAGTACACTCTTCAAAATCAATTAAAAGCTGACGTCTAAGACACTGGGTCTCATCACAGTTTTACATATATACACGTATGTGGATATTTATGTATATTTGTTTTGCTTGCCTTTGCCTCTTTGTTAATGCAGTTCTATCTGAGACTCAGATTTTATTTCAGGACTGGGGACATGGCTTTATTATGGGACTGGGGACATGGCTCAGTGTAGAAAGTGATTCTTGAGTTTGCAGGACGTCCTGACTTCCACCGTAGTTCTGCAGAAACCTGATGTGGTGCACACCTGTGACCTCAGAGATCAGGAGGTGGAGGCAGGAGAATCAGAAGTTCAAGGTCTAGCCCAAGAAGCCCACCCTTTCTTCCCTTACAGTATGTTCTGTACTTCCTTTTTAAATAAAACATCTTGCTACTTAAAAAATAAAATAAAAACCAAAACAAAACAGTTTAGGGTTATCATTGGCTATATAGTGAATTCAAGGCCAGCCTGGGCTACAAGAGATTCTGTTTCAAAATTCTACCAAATGCTTAAATCCTCGATCCTTAAGGCCATTATTTCTCTCCCTCTCCATAAAAAATTATTAATTTTTTCTTGTTTAAAATTTTATTTCTGGTCGGGCGGTGGTGGCGCACGCCTTTAATCCCAGCACTTGGGAGACAGAGGCAGGCGGACCTCTGTGAGTTCGAGGCCAGCCTGGTCTACAAGAGCTAGTTCCAGGACAGGAACCAAAAAACCTACGGAGAAACCCTGTCTCGAAAATCAAACAAAAAAAATTTTTTTTTATTTCTGTTCCCCATCATGTGCACCATACTCTTGACTCGGCTTCTTGCCCTTGTTTTCTCACAAGGCTTTTACAGTCACGTGATTCTTGACCATGAAACAAAAGCAGAATCGTCCTATTTCTTGATGGATTCAGACTGGTGACCAAGGCAGGGACAGCTCAAGAAAGCCGCCGCGGGAGGACGAAGCCAGCTCTGTAAGGAGCCACACATTGGTGTGACAGGGGGTTTAGCTGAATCACTGCCACTGATCTACCAGATGGGTTTTTAACGCTGGACACTTGGTCGTGTTTAAACTGGGGGTCTGATTTGCTTATTATCTGCTCCACACAAGCTAATTGGTTTGTTCAGTAATAAAATGTAGAAACATTCAAAAAGAATTTATTTCTATTCAGTTTTGAATTTGTTCTTCTTATGTTTTATTACTTTTATATAACTTCATTCCTATTTATTACAGTTTTCATGTTCATTGTGCTACTTAATATCTAGTGATGTTTATAAGTTTATGTATCCAAAATACATTGCCTGGGGTAGCCAAGATGGCTCAGTGGGTCAAGGTACTCGCCACCATGCCTGATGGATGACCTGAACTCAATCCCCAGGACCCACAATAGGAGGGAAAAACACTCTGGCAAGCTGCCCTTTGACCCCCACCCCAGTGCTGTGTGCTGCATGCATTCACCCCCACACAGAATAATTAAATAATTGTAGTGTAAAATACTTATTGCACAATTACTGTTGGTGATCTGAAAACAGTAGGCAGTGGTGGCGCACGCCTTTAGTCCCAGCACTCGGGAGGTAGAGGCAGGCGGATCTCTGTGAGTTCGAGACCAGCCTGGCCTACAATGTGAGTTCCAGGGCAGCCAGAGCTGTTACATAGAGAAACTCTGTCTTGAAAAACTGAAAACAATCAAACAAAAGAAAAAAGCTTTGTTAACTCAGTGTACTTTTTGATCATTTTGGAACTGAATCCCCAAATATTGACAGGGCTCTTTGCGTTTGTAGCTCATTGGTAGGGTTTTCCTCTGCCAGGGTGACAATCTTCTGTGTTCTCCAACCCCTGGAGACTTTGGGAGGGCAAAGCTCTCCCTTTCCTGTCCTCAGAGGCTGCCTCAGGGGCTGTGGAAGGATGGAAATACGGTAGGATGAGGAGATGCAGAAAGGCCCTCACCCTGGGATCTGGTTTGCATTTTCTGTGAGTGAAGGAACTTCCACACAACCGGGAAGGTAAAAAAAACTGCACGGAGAGATGCTGCACATTTTCCTAAAGATGTCTTCCTCAAACCCACTCAGGGCGGCAGCCTAGCTGGGCTTGCTATTGACAGCCTTCCCTGAACCAGGACAGCAAACTTTCTACAACAGTTCCTCAAGATAAGAAAAACACAAGGCTGAATGCAGCTCAGCTGGTGGGGTGCTTGCCTGACTTGCACAGAGCCCTGGGTGTCATCCGATAAACTGGGTGTGGTGTGCACACTTATTATTCCAGCACTCAGGAGGCCGCGGCAGCTTTAGGTCATCTTCAGCTATGCCTGGAGTTCGAGGCCATCCTGGACTACACAAGATCATCTCAAAAGGGGTGCGTATGGGGGAGGGCTCAGATTAAGAGCCCTGGCTGTTCTTCCAGAGGACCCAGGTCCAGTTCTCTACACACATTCACACACAGCTCACAACCACACGGAACTTGAGTTTCAGGGCATCTAGTGCCCTCTTCTGGCCTCTGTAGGCACTGCACACACATGGTGGACAGACATACATGCAGACAAAACACCTACAGACATAAAATAAAAATTATTTTAAAAAAGGAAACCTGTAGCACAATTCATAAAAACCCAGAGACAGATATTGGGGTTCAGACTGAAGGTCAGAAGAGCAAAACAGCCAGTCACTGGCTCTTACCTCTACCTCAGTCCAAAATGGTGATCCTGACTCCAGGAATCTCAGAATGAGACTGTGTCTCAGAGCTGTCTCCTCCCATCTTACGTTCCTCTCTCTCTCGTGCTGGGATTAAAGGTGTGCACCACTGCACTGGGTTTCTATGGCAAACTAGTGCAGCTACTGGGATTAAAGGTGTGTGTCACCACTGCCTGGTCTGTAAGGCTGGCCAGTGGGGCTGTTTTACTCTCTGATCTTCAGGCAAGCTTTATTTATTAAAATACAAATGAAATATCACTGTAGAAACTAGTTTGTATTTTTGTACTTAATTTAAAAACTTTGCTTAATCTTTAAAACTTGTTATAAATTATATCCTTTGAGCAGAGTAATTCCACACGCAATCCTATATATAGCCACTGTTAAGACACTTAGGGTGCCAGGCATGGAAACACATATTTTTTTTTAAACATAATTTTTAAAATTGATTCTCTGGGAATCTCATGCCATGCACTCCAATCTCACTCATCTCCCGGTCTTTCCATATCTCCCCTCCACCCTTGTAACCCCGCCTCTGTCAGCCGCAGCCTCTCTCCCTCCTGACACAGCTGTCACGCTTCCAGTCCCTCTGTCCATGGACCATTCCACTCCTCCATCTTTCCCACCTCCTCCAGGACATACTCGTTGGTCGTAGTGACATCAGAAGCTGCGTTGTGCCTCTTTTGTCCAAACAGCTTCCCTTGCACACGTTCATGGCAGTGAGTCATTGGTCTAGTTTGAGGCCTCTGGCTTCTGCTGTGTCATCAACACTGGATCCTCACCCAGACTCCTCTCTGATATCCTGCTGTCGTCCTGCATCATAGTCTGTGGCTATGGTTCGCAGAACTGCCCCCTTCACGCATTCCCGCAGGTCATAGATGGGGGAAATGTTGGGGTTGGCCAACTCAGAGCCCTGGATCTGGGTCTGGTGAGTGGGTCATCCCGCCACACTGCCCAGGCATGAGACAGGGCTAGCTTTCCTGATGATGGCACACACCTTTAACCATTCTTCTAGAAGGCAGAGACAGGTGGATCTCTGAGTTTGAGGCTAGCCTGGTCTACAGAGTGAGTTCCAGGACAGCCAGGGCTACACAGAGAAACCCTGTCTGGAAAAACAAAATGAATAAAGAACACTTAGGGGGACTTTGTCCTGAGAAGCCCCAGTCATGTGTTGGGTGAGTAATTTTCCCTGTTGTAAGCCTCTCTCTCTCTGGGAACAGTCATGCTTAAACCTGAAGCACGCCACTCTCTGATCTCCTTGGTAAACTCGGAGGCTCCGCGTCATTCTGTTGAGAACACTTCTGCTGTAGTCAAGGCTCTGATGTCACCTGAGTGGATGCCATTAAGGAGACTGCCGCCACTTGCTTTGTTAAAAAAAAAAAAACAAAACTTAGAGGTAAAAGGTCAGCAAGCCCAGACTCCTGGTGGGTAGTGCTGGGCTCGTGTCCCTTGCTGCCACGGCAGGGTCACTGTGATGGGCAGTGAGAATGTGTGTCCAAGTGGCTGCTTCTGCATGGACACTCATGAGGCTTCTTTGGTCCCTCTCCGGGAAGAGGCCTTTCTACTGCAGGATTCTGACACAGACAGGTAGACTGGGGGTCAAGGCAGCTGGAAGAGGGACATGTCCGATGACACATGGCTCCTCTGAGGGTCATCAAAGAATCTTTGATAGTCCTCACTCTCTGCCCCAGCAATGCTGCAACCCTTTATACAGTTCCTTATGTTTGGTGACCCCCAAACCGTAAAACTAATTTTGTTGCTATTTTATTACTGTGATTTTGCTAGTGTTAAGAACCATAATGTAAATATCTGTGTTTTCTGGTGGTCTTATGTGACCCCTGTGAAAAGGAAGTTGACTTTAAAGGGGTTGAAACCCACCGGTTGAGAAACACTGAGAACAGCATTACCAACCAACAGAACCAGGGACCAGAATTCTTTCTGTTTTAATGCCTTTTCTCCTTCGAGCCTCTCACCTGCAAGGGAATATTAAAAAAGCGGGGGAGTCCAATGGGAGCCTTTATCTGCCCCCTCAGGGGGTATCTGGAGCCACCCACAAGGAACCATTGCAGTCTCAGGGTAAATGCTTGCCCTGAAAGCATCCACCAAAGCACCATGGGCGATGGCGTGGGTGGCTTTTCTGATGTTTTCTGAGCTGACTTTGTTAGTGATCTTAAGAAACCAACAGTAGGCAGCCACCCAGGGCCACCAACACTTCCCATCATCTCTTGTTAGATGAGTAACTCAGAGGTGGTGGGCTCAGCAGCGAGGAGGAGCAGGGCAAGCTCCGGTTCGCAATGGTTCCCCTGCCTGCAGACTTCTGCAGTCCTCGCTCTGTTTATCTGATTGCAGGAGATCAATCTACTTGGTGTGGAAACATTGGCTGATAACCGCAGTCTGGCTCAGATGCCACCCAAGCAGGGACGAGCCCTCTCCGTAGCCCCATTTGTCATGCCAAGTCATTTTCCAAAACACTCATGCCTGTGTTTATTTAACACAAGCTTTGAGCCAGGCCGTTAAGTAGACTCATCCGGAGTGGAGACCCATTCTGCCCAGCTTCTATAGTGTTCAGTCACATCTGCTGGTCCACTCTTCAGAAACCCAGGGTCTACCTGAGCTATGTGCTCAGTGCTAGGCACACGGGTCTGGTGAATCTACTCTCTACTCCTGTATGTGTTTATGTGTGTGTGTGTGTGTGCACGCGCGCGCACGTGTATACGCCAGAGGCCAAGTTTGCGGTTCCTCGGGAGACATTCATCTTAAAGTTAATTTTTTTATGTGAGTGTATATGTGATATGAGTGTGTGTGTTTGTGTGGTGTATGTGCCATGCATGTAAGGATGTACATGTCTGTGCATGTGTGTGGAAGGCAGAGGAGGTTGTTGGGTGTCCTGATCTATCACTCACCTTCTTACCCTTGAAACAGGGTTTCTCACTGAGCCTAGAGCTAGGCTGTCAGTCAGCAAGCCCAGCATCCTTCTGTCTCTTCCCTCACTCTGCAACACTGTGGTCACAGGAGGGAGGACATGCTCCTTGCCATTGGAATCTGAGTGTTGGAGTCAGCTAATCTGTGGTTTTCAATCAGTCTAGGGTACGGGTCCCTTTGAGAGGATTCAAAATACTCCCTAGAAAAACATTCCCATAAGTGTTTTCATCTTTCATTAAGGAGAGACTTACTGAAGTCCTGCAGTGTGCGTGTCTACTCCGTGTGTGTGAACACAGCTACAAAAGAGATGGAAGAAACCCAGATTCGATGTCCAGGGCTTCCCAGTTGCCGGCGGGAAGAGTAGATGCAGGAGTCAGGAAGTACCAGTGAGATGCATCTCAGGGTGGGTGCTGTGTGGCTGCTTCCTGGGTTCCAACATTCTCTCCTGCAGTGGGGGAGGGTTCACAGGGCTCATGAGATTCATCAGAAACTCCTGGGACTGGGAGGCTCCCCCCAGGATATCCAGGCTGGCAGAGGAGACTATCTATGGTGGTTGTTGTGAGCTATGCCAAGAGTCTCGGAGAGACAGTTTTCTTGAGTCCTCCTGCCCGCTGCTGGGTGGGCTTCTCAGTGTTTGAGTTACCTATGCCTCTGCTAAAGGAGCCCAGTAAACTTGTTGGTTCTCCAAGCTGGACTTTGCCAAGATAAAGTAAGACAATCAAAATTCCTGCTTCACAGAAAAGTCTGTCAGATATTCCAGGCCTATGGGCTGAAGTTGGATGCCCCAATCTTACAGAGGAAGGAAACTTGGGTGGCTGTCCAGGAAGCCAGATGTTTCTGTTGTTTCTATAGTTTGGAAAGTTGTTTGTTCTACACTGTTTACTCAGGTTATATTACAACCTTCTCTGGTCTCAGATGGGGTTGGAGCTAGATAGACTGTAGTTACAGCCTTCCTTGTTAATAAATTGAGAAAAGAAACTTACATAAAAGTTGTAAAGTTTATAAGGTTGAGAAACATAAAAGAGTAAGTTGTTTATCTAAGAAGATGTTTTTAGGTCTAAAAGATATTTTTAGGATGATCATACAAGTAATGATAGAAATTGGTTTAAGTATAAAACTTTGGACTCCATAGATAGGATAGATAATGGAATAATTTTTCTGAATTTGCTAAATATAAATGGACTGGACATTGTGGATTCAATTCTTACTTGATAATTGTTCTTATTGTATATAATTTTTACAGTATTAGAATTAAAACCCTTCCTTTTTATTTAGACAAAAAGGAGGAAATGTGACGACCCATGCCTTTAATCCCAATACTCGGATGGCAGAGTCAGAAGGATCTTTGAGTTCAAGGCCTACCTGGTCTATAGCGTGAGTTTCAGGGTAGCCAGGGCTACACAGAGAAAGTCCTGTCTCAAAAAGCCAAAAAGGGGGAAGGAGGAGAATGTTGTGGGATATTTGTACACTCTGTGAAGATGTACTGCTGTGATTGGTGTAATAAAAAGTTGTCAGCCAATAGGTAGGCAAGAAGTATAGGTGGGACTTCTGGGCAGAGAGAGAATTCTGGGAAGAAGAAAGGTGGAGTTACCAGTCAGACACAGAGAGGAAACAGGAGGTGCAAGATGGAAGAGGGGTAATGCCATGTGGCAGAATGTAGATTACTATAAATGGGTTAATTTAAATTCTAAGAGCCAGTAGAGATGAGTCTAAGCTAAGGAGGAGCTTTCATAATTAATAAGTTTCCATGTCATTATTTGGGAGCTGGCTGGTGGGACAGAGAAAGACTTGCTATACCTCAGTGAGAGGTCTCACATGGGGGTTCAAGAAGGACATGGGGTCAGATTGTTGGGGAGTAAGTTTATTAGAAGAGTTATTCATGCCACAATCACACAGACAGCAGCATGATGGGGCTAATGTCATGGTCACACAGACAGCAGCATGGTGGGGCTTGAGGAGAGTTCAGGCCCCAGCACCAGGAACAGACAGCACAACAGACTCTGAAGATTGGGACCAGAGACCCCGTGGCAGAAGTGGGTTCTGTCTGGCGATGGAGCAGGGATGGGAGGTGAGGGGTTCACAGCACAAGCTGCAGCCAGCACATGGTGATGTCTGATGGACCTGCGCAGTGCTGGGCAACAAAGTAGGGACTCAAGCGGTCACTGAGGCCTCCCGTGGCAGTGGACACCCAAGGCAGGGCACCAAGGCCTTCTGTGGCAGTGGACACCTGAGTCAGGGCATTGAGGCCTCCCGCAGCAGTTGACACCTACGGTGGGTGCTGAACACAAGATGAGGTGTCCACCCAGCCCTACCTCTGGGGCCTCCAGGACATCCCCACCGGCTTCCACAGACCTGTCGAATGCAGCAAACTCAAAACTGGACTCAGGACCTGCTCCTACCTGCTCTTCAACTTGTCTTTCCACCTCACTGTGGATGGACATCGGAAAGTTATGTCACTATTTACCTACCACCGCCTGAGTGTGGCTCAGTTCCCACCTCCCCAGCCCATACCAGCCTTCGAGTCCTGGAGACTGTCTCCTAATAGGCTTGCTGCATCGACCTGAGGGCTGTGGTTTGAGGAGGGAGCTGAGCTGGGGGTTGAGTGGAGTTGGGGAGGAGAGGGCCTGCAGCGGGTCAGATAACCTCAGAGGGCCACACAGCCCAGCAGTCATGAGACCCAGCTGTCGGCCCCCACAGTGGCTTTTTCCCAGGGCCTATGTGAGCAGCTGTCTGAGGATGCGGGCTCGGGGGAAGTTCTGTAGGTACAAAGGTGACCCAGTCAGTGTGGTAGTTGGGGTGGAGCCTGATAGAAACCAGGCGGTAAGAACCAGAATGGGATGGAGCGGGATAGAAACCAAGCAGTGAGGACCAGAGTCTAAAGGCCTTTCCTGCCCTACCAGAGCTTTTCCTTCATTGCCACAACATCAAATCTGGGCCCCTAAGAGGACTTCTCCTCATCCTGAGGCCCAGTGAAGAGCTAGTGTGTGTGTGTGTGTGTGTGTGTGCGCACGCGCATGTGTGAGTGTATGTGTGAGTATGTGAGTGAGTGTATATGTGACTGTGTGTGTGTGAGCAGATGTGAGTGAAATTGTGAGTGAGCGAGTGAGAATCCGTGTGAGTGGGAATGTGAAGGTGGACTTTCTTTCCTGCTCGGTCCTGCAGCCATTCAGTTCCAAAGAAACACACAGAGGCTTGTGTTAATTATAAACTGTTTGTCCTATTAGCTCAGGCCTATTGTTAACTAGCTCATACAACTTCCATTAACCCGTAATTCTTGTCTATGATAGTTATGTGGCTTGGTACCTTTTCTAAGTGCAGCATTTTCACCTTGCTTCCTCTGCATCTGGCTGGTGACTGCAGACTGAGCCTTTCCTCTTCCCAGAATTCTCCTAGTCTGGTCACCCCGTCTAAACTTCCTGCCTGGCTACCGGCCAATCAATGTTTTATTAAACCAATATAAGTGACAAATCTTTACAGGGTACAAGAGCATTATCCCACAGCACTTCCTCTTTTTTTTTCTTTTCAAAACAAGAACCCTGAATCTAATCTCCTTTGTTTAGCTTTTTTTTTTTTCCTGACAATTATCCATAACAACTTATAGCCAAAACTCTTAAAAGACAAACATCCATAATGCAGTTTTTGGGAATGTGGGCATAGTTTTCTAGGCTACTTCCTGCTGATTAGGGGTGCTGATAACCTTACAGGGACCCAAAGAAAATTTAGGATTATAGTCAAGTCCCGACTGGAGTATTCTTTGAGGATGGATCATCTCAGCCAGCGGTCTTGAGGCTGTTGTGGATGTAGAACTCAGAGAAAACTGAAACAGAGGTTCTCTGAGACATTGGATCATCTGGTCTGTTCCCATTGGAGATTTTTCAGGGGGTCTTCCTTGATCAAACCTTATTTTTATTAAACAAGAATGAATCCACAGCCAATCAAACCCTTATTTTTCTTAACCAAGAATTAATTCACAGACTCTAATTTCCCGTGTAAACAAAAGTAAAACCTTTTCTCCAAATTAACATATCTTTTGACTTAAATTTTGAAGTCAAGGAATTTTCAAAATATATAAATAGGATTAATTCAACAGCATTTATAATCAAATGTCTTTTAGCAGCTGTTCCTCCTTCCTCATCAATTAAACAATTCAAAGACAACATAATAACATATGGTATTCAAATTCTCTGTGTATTTTCCATCTTTACACAGACACTAAGCTGGGGCAGATGGGAGCTGGGAGCACTCGCTTTTCTCTCAAGCCCAGGTGGCTAGGTTTGGGTCTGGCTCTGGCCTGAGCCGGTAACTAAAAAGCCTCAGGCAAATGGCTTTATCATAAATTTATGCCCAATGTTGGGTGCCAAATGAAGCACAATTAGTAAAATTCAGAGAGGGAAAAATGAAAAATGGCGATCCTGCCTCCAGGAATCTCAGAACGAGGCTGTATGTGTGTGAGAGCTGTCTCCTCCCATTTTATAATAATCTCTAGATCTGGGATTAAAAGCATGCACCACCCAGTTTCCATGGCAAACTAGTGTGGCTACTGGGATTAAAGGTGTGTGTTATTACGGCCTGGTCTGTAAAGCTGACCAGCGTGGCTGTTTTACTCTCTGAACTTCAGGAAAGCTTTATTCATTAAAATAAAAGAATGAATGTGAATGTATGTGTGAATGAGGGTGTGTATATGAGAGTGAGAGAGAGAGTGTGTGTGGTGTGTGTATGAGTGTATGTGCACTTGTGAGAGTGTGTAGTGTGTGTGACTGTGTGTGTGTGTAAGTCTGTGTGTGAGTGTATGAGTGTGTGTAAGTCTGTGTGTGAGTGTGAGAGTGTGGTGTATGAGAGAGAATGTGAGTGTGTGCATGTGTGTGTGTGTGTGTGTGTGAGAGAGAGAGAGAGAGAGAGAGAGAGAGAGAGTACCCCTTTCTGATGGAGGGAGCCAGCAGTGTCCCAGAGCCATCTCCTGACAGAAGTCATTCACCACAGTCCCTGGGAAAGGTGTTAGCATCTTTAAAGAGGTAACCAACCAGTGCATAATTATTGCAAAGGGACTGCCTTTTGTTGTTTTTGGGTGTGCCAGCTTCCCAGGGTGGTCCCTGCAGCCTGTGGCCCCCGACTCATCCTCTTCTGTGCACAGCCAGCTCATCCAAAGGCCTGGGAGCTTAAAGTCTGTGTCTTTGCTTGTGGCTGCTCCTGTCTGGACAGGAAGGGCACAGCGTGGTACAGGTGGGTCTCTCTAGGTTCCTGGAGCTGTCTCTCCTGGACCCAGCTCAGTTCAGAATAGAAAGCCACTGGCCCCATCTGCCCTGTGGGCACTGTGTAACTGACACCTGCCTGCATTTTGTGGATGGGCAGTTGCAGCTCAAAGGGGCAGGGGCTTGTCCTGGGTCATTGATCAGTTCAGACCAGAATCCCAGCCTGTGCTCTGGGTGATCCTGCTGCCTCCTCCCACCAGCCACCTGGGGGTGTGTCTGCAGAGGACATTTCTGTCCTCACACCTTTACCTGGGCACAAGCTGAGGTCCCTGCCACCTTACTGTGCAGTTTGAGTTTGGTTCTCCCCCTATCACACAGGAGAGCCTGCTGCTCTGCATGCGGTTTCTGAGCGGTTGTGGCTGAAGTTCTCCATCTGTTAGGGTCTGTTAGGACCCTCCTGGCCACTCGGACACGGCCTCTCCTCCTACTGTTACTTGGATCCTGTCCATCTTACACACTTTTTCACCGTGTCTCTGTCTCTGTGTCTGTTTTTGTCTCTCCTCTCTCTCAGGTCTTTGCTATGTAACTCACGCTGGCCTCAAGATTGATTTGTAGCCAAAGATGGCTCTGAACTCCTAATCCTCCCACCTCAGTCTCCAGGCTGCCCCAGGCATTTCTGCACACACTGGTCTTTAACAGAACCCATGGGAACACACACAATGCTGCAATTCTAATTGTTCTCAGCTGAATGCCAGGTAGTTCGGGCCTTGCAATCTTTTTTACCAAGTACAAGAGAAAGGGCTCAAGCCACACAGGTGCAACTTAAGGAGCTTTTGCCTTAGCAGGCCTCCCTCCTCACGAGCCACCACACTTCCGTCCTCAGGAGCAACACCTGGACAGAGAGACAGACCATTCTGGTATCCGTAAGCGTGGACACTAGGAAAACCTTCCTTATGCTTCTGTGAGCGCTGCGCACATGACTCTTGGTCACTGTTAATGGCCGGAGTAAAATGTCCCCAAGGCCTGCTGTGCGGAACACTGGGACCCCAGAAGGTGGCAGTATTCTGGGAGGCTTTCAGACAGGGATCTGGCTGGGTGTGGGGTTATAGGGATGGGACTTCAGGGTTCCAGGCTCCCTCTGCTTCTGGCTTGTTGCTTGACTGTGCAGAGTCCCAGCTGCAGGCCCCCACTGCCAGGACCCCTGCTTTATTCAGGGCCATGATGGGCAGTAGCCTCACAAACTCCAGAGTCACAAACTCTCCCTGCCTCAAGTCCCTTCTGTCACAGTGAGGAGAGAAGAAATGAGCATAACTGTAAGAGTACGCTCTCCGTGCAAGAGGACGCTCGCTCTCTGTGCAAGAGGACGCTCTCCGTGCAAGAGGAGGCTCTCCGTGCAAGAGGACACTCTCCGTGCAAGAGGACTCTCAGTGTGCAAGAGCATACTCACTGTGCGTGACACGCTTGCTGTACAAGAGAACACTCGCTGAATGCTATTTCACACCTTCCTTCAGGGCCAGCAACCCTGGAAGAGGCCCCTGTCACCCCCATTTTATAGGTGAGGAAACTGAGACTTAGTCCAGACTCAGTTTCCCTACATGTTTCCTTCTGGGCAGTGGCAGGATTTGAACTCAGGACTTCCTGACCTCTACATCCCTAACACATCCTCTAGTCTGGGGAAGAACTGGTTTTCCCCACATGGGCATCAGCTCTGCTCCAAAGGCAGGTTCTTTTGGGTGGCCCGTGGTGCTGGGGTGAGGGGGGTGAGGTAGAGTGTGCGCAGAAGACGTTTAAACACAGAATGGTTGAACAACTAAATAAAAAGCAGTGAGGCATACATCATCTACTTAGATCATGGCTTGGAAGGAAAAAAGCTGTGGAGAAATCAACCATTTGAACTCCCCTCCCTCTTCCTGCTGCCTGGCTGGGTCTCTGCAGCACATGAGACTTGGCCTTTCTTTCGGCAGTACTTGTCTTTTACTGTGGTAGGGGGACATGGGAGGATATGTGGTCTTTTACTGTTGTAGGGGGACATGGGAGGAGATGTCTTTGACTGTGGTAGGCGGACATGGGAGTTATGAACACAGTTGGGAAGGCACCGCTCTGCCTTTGGGGAGATGTGCGAGATGGATCCAGGGCTCTGGCAGCTTCTCCGGGTTCACACTTGATGGGCTCTGAGTTGCTCCTCAGTGATTTATCGCGTTCTCTGCAAACTCATTTTTTCCTTCTGGGTCCACAGAAGAGCTGCTGTATTCCCAAACACATTTGCACCCTTAAAACTAACACATTCAGTCTTGTTGCCGCCCGTGGCTGCGAGCAGGCCCAGGCTTAGCTATTTTTGGGCTTGTTTCCAGGAAAATAATTTACTTTTCGTGGTGCAGTCTGTCAAGCCAGCGGAGTGATATTTTTCTCGTGACGCTGGACAAGTAAATCCTAAAAAAAGCCGAGGATTTAAAACCTTGCCAGCAGAGATGGCCCAGGGCCGGGCTTATCTTGTCGATTAAAATAAAGAGAAGCCCGCAGGTCTGCATCCAGCTGGGTCGAGCGGGAGTCCTCAGCAGGCAGGACCGCGGAGGTGGCGGCAGTGGCGGCAATCACGGCTCAGACCTTCACCTCGGGGGCTGGGGCTGCAGCTCACGTGAGACCGGGCAGCGGGGTGCGTTCTGGAGGCCCAGGCGGAGGATCAGAAGTTCAAGGTTGTTCTTGGCTACACAGCAAGTTTGGGGCCTGCTGGCTACACGAGACCCTGTTCCAATCAATCGATTTTTAACAAGGAAAGACTATCTTCTGAGGGTTGAGGTTAGCCCACTGTCCAGAGTCAGAAGTTTGCATAGTCTGCAGGAGGACTGAGTCGGATTCAGCACTGTGAGTTGGGTCACGTGATCTGCTCTGCTCCCTCACCTGAAGAGCAGGAAGAATAAACAGCCTCCTCTGGACTCTCGTGGATAGAGTGAGGACAGCGGGCATGTGGAGACTCACAAGTGTCCATACCTGGAATGCAGATAGCGTGACTGATGCTCCAGCAGCCACTTTGGGACGTGAGGCAAACCTGAGTTTGTTGATGGAAAGAAGTGGAAAGCTCCACAGCTTTGAAAATGGAGGAATTCACTGATAGGGCTTTTCTGAACTTCCTTCAGGCGGAAATACAATTCTGCTTGCTGCAGCGAAGGAGGTGCAGGGCCCGAGCTTGAAATACTTGCCTACAGCCATCGATTGCTTCAATTTTTGTGTCTTCTAAAATCAGAAGACATAAGTGGTTTTTTGTTTACTGTGCCTGACACCTGGAAGAGGCAACTTCAGAGAGAAAGGGTTTGTTCGGAGCTCAGGTTTCCGAGGAGACTGTCCAGGGAGGAGGGGAAGGCACGGCAGGAGGCCGAATGGAGGTGAAGCCAAGCTGAGCGTTAAGCCTCAAGGCCTGCCCGTCATCTTCCAATAAGGCTCCTCGCCCAAAGTTTTCAGCAATTTAAAGAGGGCTTCCAGAAGCCACTGGCACGGAGAGTCACAGCCCAGAGGATGTGGGAACAGAGCCATGTGAGTATCTAGACGGTGCAAGGGACCTGAGGCCTAACCGTGTCTGTAGAAAAAAGGAACAACATGGGGTGGGGTGTGTATGTGAGAGTGTGTGTGTGTGGTGTGTGTGTGAGAGAGAGTGTGTGTGTGGTGTGTGTGTGTGGTGTGTGTATTGTGTGTCTGTGGTATGTGTGAGAAAGTGGGTGTGTGTGGTGTGTGTGTGTGAGAGAGAGAGTGTGTGTGGTGTGTGTGTGGTGTGTATGGTGTGCATGGTGTGTGTGTGTGTTTGGTGTCTTAGGATACACTTCCTCCAATCTGAAGCCTCTCTTGGGTTTCCGGCCCTCCACCAAGGGGCACAGGTTTTTCCAGCCATATCTCCTGTATTAGTCCCAGCGTGGACAAGGTTCTGCCTTCACACAGTGGCTCATGCAGGAGCGTCACTGTGAGCTCCCAGATGAATCAGGCCCAAGGTTCCTCAGACAGCTTGGAGTCTCCACCACAGGAGTGAGCTGCTGCCTTTGGCCGCCGCCTTTGGCCACAGGCCCCGGTCCACTTTATTGCCTGCCCCTCACCCCTATGGCCACTTTAACTCCTGGGTCATGTTGTTTGGCTTCTGGTGACCCTGAGGCGTCTGTGGAGAGGGGCTACCATGTCTACCCTGTACCAGCCGGGATCCCCGTCATTCACATCTTCTTAATATACGGGATCCACAATTGGGGTCTGATGACACAGACCTGGTTTTTTGCTTGTTTGCTTGTTTGTTTTCAGTTTCTTGGGAGACTGAGACAGGAGGATGGAAAGTTCAAGACCAGTGTGGCAACTTATTTAGACCCTGTCTCAAGTGAAAAGAAGACTGGGGTGTAGCTCAGTGGTGAGGTCCTGGGTTTAATCCCCAGGACTGCCTACCATTCAGAGTACCCAGATCAGCACTGGGTAGTAAAACATGCCACGACCACAGCATGTCTGTGAGAGTTGGTGTGGAATGCTCTTCCCTTATTAGTTGACACGTCTCTACTCGTAAGTAGAAGATTCCAGAAACAGAACTAGAGAAGGGGCCCTTCCCCTTCCTTCTGCTCTTTGGAGAAAGAGAATGCTCATAGTCATTGCTCATTAGCACCCCAAGAACCAGACAGCTTGCTTCCAGGTTTCCCTGCCTAAGAGACTTCTAGATCCGTATACTCAGACTTCTCTAAATGAAGGGTGTAGAAGGACTTTTATTACCTGCCTGTCAGTTCCCAAATAACGAACATAGAGACTTAATGTTATTATAAATGCTCAGCTGGTAGCTCAGGCTTATTATTAATTAGCTCTTAGAGAACTTAAACTAACCCATTTCTATTAATCTCCATTCTGTCACGTGGAGTTACTCTCTTTCATCTCGCACCTCCTGTTCCCTCTCCATGTCTCACCGGTGATTCCTCGCACTCTGCCCATCTTCTTCCCAGTGTCCTTACTCTGGTTTTCCTCCTAACTCTACCCTGTCCAGCTGCTGGCCAGTCAACTTCTTTATTAAACCAATCACAGCAGAATTCACACAGTGTAAAGATTATATATGCCCCATTTCCCCCTTTTTGTCTAAATAAAAAAGGAAGGTTTTAATTTTGACATAGTAAAAATTATATACAACAGAAACGGTTATTAAATAAGAATTACAGTTACAATATCCAGTGCATTTGTATTTGGCAAATTTAAAGAAAATACTATTCATCTTATCTTTGTGAGTCTAAAATTTTATTCCTAATTTACCTTTTATTGTAACTAAGTGAGACTTTAAGTCTAATTATTGAGTCTTTAACTCTACCAAACACCCTAGAGGGGTGTAACGTTACCTAGCGATAGGGACATCTGGCTGCTTGGACAGTCACACAAGGTTTTTCTGTAACATTGGGGCATCCATCTTTGCCCTACATGCTTAGTATATCTGACAGACATTTTTGAGAAGCAGGAAATTTTGAAAGATTGTCCTACCTTGTTTTGGCAAAATTTAGCAGCCACTTTTTATTATTGCATCCTGCTAGACCAGTTTGGCCAGTATATTGTCAACAACTGAGGTAAGGGAAGTTTTTTGCTCAAATGGTTAGTTTTTGCCATAAAGAAAGCAAACTCCATGTGGAGGTTCTTTGATGCCGTCTTCCTGTTTTTGAAGTAAATTGGTGCTGTCAGGAGCAGACATGTATCACTATCATGAGAAGCCTTAGGTATTTAAATATATTAAATGCCATATGCTGTAGGTCTTTGAGATGTTTACAGACCATTTATCTATCTAAATATATCTATGTATGACCTTGAAAACATACCTAACATGACTATAAGTTTGATGATTATAGATGATTATTATTAATCTATATTTCTTCATTATATATTATATTTTAAATGAGCTGCATAAACATAATACACTAAACGAGAGTAGAAACATTCATACAGTATAAAAAAATTAATTTTAAATTTGTATCAATAAACCAAAATCCATACCAATGCAAAATATTTTGAGATTAATAGTTTTTTGTATTAAAGTAGATTCAATAATCCACTCTTTTATCTCATCATTTCTATATCATATTCCCTTTTTTCCTTTAGAAAGAGATCTTTGGGCTGGGCGGTGGTGGCGCACGCCTTTAATCCCAGCACTCGGGAGGCAGAGGCAGGCGGATCTCTGTGAGTTTGAGACCAGCCTGGTCTACAAGAGCTAGTTCCAGGACAGGCTCCAAAACCACAGAGAAACCCTGTCTCGGGGGAAAAAAAAAAAGAAGAATTTAACTCTTTGTCTAGGTTTTTTTTCTGACTATGACCACTAACAACTTGTAACCAACCTCCCACCCCTTAAATGATAATAAACATCCATAATCCATCTTTTGGGAATGCGGATGTTGTCTTCTCTAGACTTCTTACTGTTGTTTGGGGGTGCTGGCATCTTTGGGGGAACCTTGAGAAATTCAGGGTAATTGTTAAGTCTTGCCTGGAGTAGTCTGTGAGGCTGGACCATCTCAGCCAGCATCCTTGAAGCTGTTCTGGATGTAGAACTCAGAGGAAACTGCAACAGAGTTGCATTTTGAGATGCTGATCACCTGGGCCATTTGTTTTCATTGGTGTCTGGTCTCCTTGTCTTGAAAATACATGAACTTTTGAAGTTAACATACATGTCTACATTATACAGATATAGACTGTGTGTTGTACACAAGTCAGCCAAAGGATTTTTTTTTTGTTTTGTGTTTGAGCAAGTAAAACATACATCACATGTTTTCCTAGGTTTATTTCTTTATGTATGTAGCCAAGATTTTTAAGGGGTCTCCCCAATTAAACCTGGTCTATATTAACCTGGAATGAATCCATAGCTTTTCATTTCCTGTGAAAATAAAAACATAACCTCTTCCTCAAAGTACATAACATATTTTTGACTTCCATGTTGAAGTCAGGACACTTTAAGAATATATAGGCTGGTTTAACTCAGCAGTTTGATAACCCAATGTGTCTTAGCTATTGCCATTCCTCCATCAGCAATCAGGAAATTCAAAGACAACACAGTAACATACAGGATACAGACTCCTTATGTGTGACTTTCCCCCTTTACATTACTTTATTCTTCCTTTAAAGACTTGACTTTATTGTTTTTAAACTATTTTGTTTTTGAGACAGGGTTTCTCTGTAGCTTTGGAGCCTGTTTTAGAACTTGCTCTATAGATCAGGCTGGCTTCAAACTCACAGAGAGCTACTTACCTCTGCCTCCCGAATGCTGCAATTAAAGGGATGTGCCACCACCACCCAGTTTTTAAAAATTATTTTTATTTTATGTCCATTGGTGTTTTGCCTTTATGCAGGCAGAGGCTATTTGTTTGTTTCCCTGGTAGCATCAATTATATCAAGAGGATGATGGGCATTGAAGATGCTCCTTATGGAGATTGTTAGCCATTTGGGTAAGAAACTGCTCTTGCCTGGACGGCTTGATGGTATGCTGTATTCACTGGACATGCAGGACCCACAGAAAAATAACTGCTAAACTTGCCTAAAGGTGAGATAGTCCTTCAGGGTTCCTGCTTCATGAAAGTGTCTGCCAGACATTCTGCAGGACACAGAAGAAAGTGACAAACTATCAATATCGTTGGAACTATCTTTGAATTTTCCTGCTTCATGGAAAAGTCTGCTGGATACTACGGGCCTGTGGGCTGAAGATGGATGCCCCAATGTTACAAAAGAACTTTGGGTGACTGTCCAGGCAGCAAGATATCTCTGTCAATTCTAGAGTTTTGGAAGTTGCTCACAATGCATTTCTTGTTTACGTAGGTAATATTATATCCTTCTGGAGTCTTTGATGGAGTTGAAGAAAGGTAGTTATAATTATAAAAGACAGATTAGATATAAAACTTCAGACTCATAGGATGGATTATAGAGTATTTTCCTTAATTTATCAACTGTAAATGACTAAATATTGTAACTATAATTCTTGCTTGATACCTGTTTTGTATATTTAACTTTACTATGATAAAGTTAAAACCTTCCTTTTTATTTAGACAGAAAGGAGGAGGTGATGTGGGATTCCCCTCTGTGTGCTGTGAATATGTTTTATTATCATTGGTTAATAAAGAAGCTGCTTTGTCCCGTGGCAGGGCAGAATAGAGCTAGGCGGGAAAACTAAACTGAATGTTGGGAGAAAGAAGGCGGAGTCAGAGAGATACCACACAGCTGCTGAAGGAGACAGACACCCTGGAACCTTACCAGTAAACCACGGACCTTGTGGTAAAATATAAAATAATAGTTCACTTAAGATGTAAGCGTTAGTTAATAAGAAGCCTAAGCTAATAGGCCAAGCAGTGTTTTAATTAATACAGTTTCTGTGTGATTATTTCAGGTCTGGGTGACTGGGAAATGAACAAGCAGCCTCCACCTACACCACCATGTATGCCCGTGAGATACTGCCTGATCTTTGGAGTTATAGACAGTTGATAGCCACCATAAGGGTGCTGGGAATTTAACCAGGGTCCACTGGAAGAGTAGTCAGTGCTCTTAACAGCTGAGTCATCTCTCCAGCCTTAAACTATTTCTTTTATCTATGACTGCCTGTCCCCTTTCTCTTTTCTCTCCCAAGTCTGTGTCAGTCATTGCCAGTGTAACTTAGCTTAGTGCATGACAGTGGCAGCTGGATCCTCCCACAGGCTGCTGTTGTGAGATGCATTTCTGTTGCAGCTGGCACGAAAGACATGAGATTAGGAAGCTGTGTTTGGCTCCATTTTGTGTGTTTAGAATCTTTTTTAATGGTTTCTCAGGTCTTATGTAGATGTAGGTGCCCATATTTAGGCACCATTTGTAGGTGGAGTTTTTGTCAGGACCACTGACTCCAAAATGAATGCACAGACTTAATATTAATTATAAATGATTGGCCAATAGCTCAGGCTTGTTATTACTAACTCTTATATTTTAAATTAACCCTTATTTTTTTATCTACCCTCTGCCACATGGCAGTACCTTCTTTCAACACAGCATGTTCACCTTGCTTCTTTCTGTATCTCTTTAGACTCCTGAGACTCTGCCTTTCTTCTTCCCAGCATTCTCTCTGCCCTGAAAATCCTGCCTAGCTATTGGCTAATCGGCTTTCTATTAACAATGAAAGAAACACATTTTCACAGTGTACAGAAGGATTATTCCGCAGCATTTCCCCCTTTTTGTCAAACGCGGTACCTACAGGAAATGTGTAGTTGTTAGTCTGCTGTAATAATTCTCCATGCATGGCCCTGCAACACACACTGCACTCCTGCAACCCTGCACCACCCCAATGCACTCCTGCAACCCTGCACCACCCCAATGCACTCCTGAAGCCCTGCACCACCCCGCTGCACTCCTGCAGTCCTGTGACACCCACTGCACTCCTGTAACCCTGCACCACCCCAATGCACTCCTGCAGCCCCGCACCACCCCACTGCACTCTTGCAGCCCTGCACCACCCCAATGCACTCCTGCAGCCCTGCACCACCCCACTGCACTCTTGCAACCCTGCACCACCCCAATGCACTCCTGCAGCCCTCTGACACCCGCTGCACTCCTGCAACCCTGCACCACCCCACTGCACTCCTGCAGCCCTGCACCACCCACTGCACTCCTGCAGCCCTGCACCACCCCAATGCACTCCTGCAGCCCTGCACCACCCCAATGCACTCCTGCAGCCCTGCACCACCCCAATGCATTCCCGCAGCCCTAGTACTGGAAAACATGCAAATATGGCCTTGCTCAGGAAACCCTGCTGTGTTCTGTACTTGCTTTCAGTGGCTGGAGGCAACCCCAGGCCAGGGCAAGAGGATGTTGGGAGTGAGTGTCCTGCTCCCAGCATCCCTGAGACTGTCTGGGGTGTTCTGGCAGTCAGAGAGGCGCTTGCCTTCTGTGGGTTTGCAGATGGGGAAAGACATGGGGTGGTTTATTTACCTTTTTCTACATTTCCCCCAATTTTCCCAATCTATTTCCATAGCAACCCTAATAGGGATTGGGTTGCTAGAAAAGCATTCGTTTCTATAGAAACAATTTGTTCTATAAGAGAAACAATTTATTTGGTTATGTATGAAATCTAACATTAGGATTTGGGTCTTGTTGGTTGATTTTTTTTTTTTTAAGTTTTGGTTGGAAAGTATTTCTCAAACACCTACAGATGGATGTGGCATCTTCAGCCTCAAAAGCCATCCTGGGTGTTCTATAGGTGCTAAATAGAGGGGCCAAAGGCTTAGCCCCTTGGCATCTTTACCAAGAATGTATAGTTTTACATTAAAACAAAAGTGTGGACCACTCTTGTGCTTGGATACAAGGGGCAAGATTCAGTGGTCTTGATTTCTAGTAGTTATCTGGGCATAGAAACTTGCTGTTTTCTTGATTTTCTTTTAAGAACTCTGAGGAGTTTTGAAGAAAATGAGTTAGGCAGTTTGTCACAAATAATAAGAATACAACTCAAAATTGGGTAAGCCCCAACCAGAAATAGCAAGGACATTAGGGTTCAGGCTTTAGGGTTTGGGTGGCTTTAGAGAAGGTTGGGTCCGGGGCAGCTGTGATGATTCAGTCTGTCCTTCAATGTCTCTCTATTAGGCTGATGGCATGCTCAGGCAGACTCTCCAGAGGCTCCAGGTTGTGCAGCTGTGTTCCTAGCTGTTTTAGGGCAGACTCTCTAGGAGTGTGGGAGCCTGAGTGATTGTTAGTGCCAACCATTAACTTGACAGAATCCGGATAGTCAGGAGATGGGTACCTAGGCATGCCAGCTCGGGGGAGTGGTTTATCTTGAGTACTATAATTAATGTGGGAAATATTGCCTATTGTGCCTCACACCCTTGTCATGAGTTGGTTATGCCTGAAAGAAAAAGGAGAAAGTGAGCTGAGCACTCGCGTTCATCCCTCTCCACTGCGGACGGGGACTACAGTGTGGCCAGCATCCCCCTCCACTGTGGATGGTGACCCCAGTGTGGCCAGCATCCCCCTCCACTGTGGATGGTGACCCCAGTGTGGCCAGCATCCCCCTCCACTGTGGATGGGAGTACAATGTGGCCAGCGTCTCTCTCCACTGAGGATGGTGACCCCAGTGTGGCCAGCATCCCTCTCCACTGTGGATGGTGACCACAGTGTGACCAGCATCCCTCTTCACTGCAGACAGTGACTACAATGTGGCCAGCGTCCTTCTCAGCTGTGGATGGTGACTACGATGTAGCCAGCTGCTTTAAGCTCCTACTGCCTTCATATCTCACCATGATGGCCTGCAAGCTGGGAACTGTGAGCCACAATAAACTTCTTCTCCCTTAAGTCACTTTAGTTGGGTCTCCAGGCAACAGGAAAGTCACTGAGACAATCTGCCTGTTGTTCTAGAAAAAGCTATGGAAATGACAGAAGTAAATGAAGGGAGGAAGGATTGATTTCGGGTCACGGTCTCAGAAAATCACAGCCCTCATGGCGGGAAGGGTGTGGCAGCCTGGACGCCTGCAGCAAGTGGCATAGAGATCTCCATTCTTGGCAAATGGGAACGCAGAGAACCTGGGCATGTCAGGGCCTGTTCCCAGCTGCCTGCTTCTACCACCACATTACAGAGGTTCTCTCTGCTCCTGGAACAAGGTCAGCTGGGAACCAAGTGTTCAAGCTCGCGCAGAGACCTTTCGAGCTCGAGCCCCACAAAGTGGATTTACTAGAGGCACGTGTCCACCCACGAGGACTGGGGAGGAATGAAATGAGCTGATTGGCCAGGTCCAGGCACTTACTTCCTTTGGGTCAGAGGTGAGATGGCAGAGAACACAGAGACTGTAGAACGGGGTGATGTGGTCCACGAACTGTGGGTCACTAACTGATTCCAGGGGATCCACTGGATCACATTTAGAAACAAGAGAGTGGAGGAACAGGAGATGGCTCAGACAGTAAAGTGCTTGCTGTACAGGCATGAGTTCGAGTCCCAGAACCCACAGAAGTGATGGTTCATGCTCGTGATTCTGCTGGGACTCACTGGCCAGCTTAGCCTATCTAGTGGTCTCTAGGTTGGTGGGAGACCTTATCTCAAGAAAGGGAAAGGAAAGGAAAGAAAAGCAAAACCAAGGTGAACAGCTACTGAGGATCACACACAAACACACACACACACACACACACACACACACGGGAAGGAGGGCTATTGGTTGCCATGTCCCAACTCTCAGGCTCACTCTTCCAGTCTCCTTATTTGCTAATTAACTTCCCACCAGCATAGCCTCCCTAACATTCTTCAAATAAGACTCTTCTTTTTCTCCATCTGAAGGGAGTTGGGAAAAAATAAAAAAGCAAAATCCATTTGCACGTCACCTAAAGTACTCTGGCTGCATCTTATCGCCTCTGCAGAGAGCAGCCTGTGTAATGCCGGTCACCTCCAGCCTCACGTGAGTCTTAAGAAAAGGCTCTGATGAATGGGGACAAAGAAAGATCACTGAGGGACACAGCCAAGGTCTCCCTTTGCAATTGTCCTTTCATCCGGAAGTTCAGAGAGTTCCAGAAAATCACTTTAGCAGAAGTAGCAAATAAACTGCCTCAGATATGTGTGTGTGCATTATATATGTATATGTTATATATATATATATGTGTGTGTGTATTATATATGTATATGTTATATATATGTGTGTATTTTTGGGAAAAATTCTCCAAGATGATGGAAGGTGTGAATGATTTCAGGAGGGTGTTGGTGTGTGGCCAGTAATTTAAATGAACAGGATTTCCAGGGCTTATTAAGACTTTGAAATAGGAATGTTAAAATTCAGCGTTTTGGTTTGAATTCAACTTCTGCTACGGGGGCTTTCAGATTTTAAAACTGCCTCGCTTTCCTCGCCATTAGCTTGCAAAGATGCTGTAGAAGTCTTAACCTGTCCTTAGGAATCTGTGCTCCGTGTTAATGAGCAGAGCTAAAGGGTTTTGCAGAACTCACTTCCTTGTCACTCTTGTCCCTTCAGGGTGGACACTGTCCTGTGGGGATCAGAGGGGATTGCTGGGAAATATCAGCAGGGACTGTGCGCTCCTTGGGTGAACTCCGTGCTCTCGGGAGTACAGAGGGTGGGCTGTCCCTCAACAGGTGAGCGGTGTGGGCGGGGTAGTTACAGCAGGTGCATCTGCACACGTGTGCACACGAAGGTTGAGGGCTGTTCTGTGTATCCTTCCCAGCACTGGGAATGAAGGTGACATTTGGCTGAGGGCTCCAGGTGACTCGGGTGTCCTCCCTCAGCAGTGACCAGGGCAGCAGTGTGGTGTCTCCTGTGCTTGGACAATAATTGTAACATGGAGCTTGGAACTTGATTTTATTCTGTAGTTTTTTTTTTTTTTAAATGAGACGCTGTTCCCAACTGCATTTGTAATTGAAGATGACCTTGAACTTCTGACCCTCCCATTTCCACATTCTGCATTCTGAGATTCCAGGTGTGCACCACCATACTGGGATGAAACCCAGGGCTTTGGGTGTGCTGGGAAAGCATTCTACCAGCTAAGCCACACTCCCAGCCCTGCTGTGACTTGTCACTTGTAGCCAAATCCCAAAGAGTCCCACACTGCTGGTCTGCACCTGATCCTCTGGTGGAGTCTATGGGCAGCTTCTTCATTTTGGCTCTGCTGGGAAGGGGTCTTCCCCCTTGGACTTCTGGGCAATCCTGGGAAGGATGCTCCCTGAGAAGGGTGCAACCCAAACAGCAACTCTCTGAACCACCTGCTCGGCCCTGTCAGTGCCCTAACCTTGTGAGGATCAGACTGGGAGGAGGCAGCAGAAGAAAGCGAATGTAGAGTTTCAGGCAAACTTGACTCTGAGATCAGGAAAGGTGACCTCAGGGCTCCTGTCTGTCCCATCCCCTGGAATCATTTGCCCCAAGAGTGAAATCAGTGGTGTTTTTATTTATTGACTGAGCCCCAAAGGCAGTCATGTTTCTCTTAGCACAGCTTGTAGTGGAGTTTGCAGATAAGGAGGGGCCACTCTAAGGGGTGGGGTGGGACTCACTTGGTAGAGTGCTCTTATCATGTATGAAGCCCTGGTCTCCATCTCCAGCACCACATAAACCAGGTGTGGGGTGAACACCTGTAATCCCAACACTGGTGAGGTGGAGGCAGGAGGTTCAGAAGTTCAAGGCCATCCTTGGCTGCAGAGCATGTTTGAGGCCAGTCTGGGTTACATGAGACCCTGTCTCAGTGAGAGGAGACACTCTGGAGCTTTTAACTCCATTTCACTATTGTTCTCGGTCAAGTATCAGAGGGAGAAGGGAGCAGGTGGCTTGAAGATCTAGAGATCTGCAGAACAGGTAGTCTGTAGCAGGCAGCTACTGCTGTGTAACAAATAGCTCCAAACCTAGCAACTTCAAACAATAACCCTTTACCATTGGCTAACGACATGAAACCCATAACATTATGATGTAAATTTCAAATTTACATAATACTCTTTGTGTTTTAGAAATATCAGCACTATAGAGCATTTTAAAAAAATGAGAACTAGAACAAAACTGTTTTTCATGTTTCCTTTCGAGTTGCTGGATGATTCTGGCAATCATGCCAACTTTGGCTGCTCCTGCCTTTGGTCAGCTGCAGGTCCTTGGGGACAGGGGGACCCAGTGAGGCTGCAGCTGGGTGGAACTGACTTTTCCTTCACAGCTCCACATTCCTCGCAGTGGCTCGGAGGATGTAGTGTCCCAACTGCTCAGGAAGGGGAGGCTCCCGGCTGTTCAAACTGTTTTGACACACCAGCTCACACAGGCCTGCCATCAGTGTCCCGTTTCTCTGATCAGAATTGTCGTAATGAACTTGTAAAGAAAATGGTTTGGCTCACGATTGTGGGCGGAGGTTCTCATCTGTGACAGGGGGACCCTTTGCTTGGGTCTGGTGCAAGGGCAGGGAGCCTATGGTGAGCCACCTGCCTCTCTCAGGGCCTTAGTCACCGTTGTCACCACTGTGGTCATTATCCAAGATGTCAGCTCGAAGGTGGAGAGGCTGATGTGGGCTCAGCTTCATCATGGCGCAGGGACCGTGTGGTGGAAGAGAACTTATCATTTCATGATGAACAGGGAGCAGTGAGAAAGGGGGATGAGTGAGGGTCAGGGCAGGAAGGAGCCCCAAATCAGGTCCCACTTCCTCCAGCTAGGCCCCCCTGCCTCCTGTCAATCATGCTATCCTACTGAGTGGGCCATGTCGTCATGGACTTGGGGATGTCTTAGTTCAGTCAGTTGACAAGATTCCTTCACATTGCTGGGATGCAAGAGAGAGAGAGGAAGGTGGATGGTTTCCTGGTCCCTTCTCCTAGGATGTGCCCAGTGACTGAGGCCACTCCCCAATTCCATTCCATCCAGGACTACTCTGGGATCCAGCCTTCAACTCTGTGGGGATATCCCACCCCATGCTGTTGTCTGGTGTAGGCTTGTGCATGGGGACGGAGTGGCAATGGGGTTCTCTGTCAACCCAGGGGTGAAAGTCATTGGTCACATAGCTCGTGATTTACACATACACACGCACACATGCACACACACATGCATACACACGCGTGCACATACACGCACACACACATTTACCATAAAATGAGTGACTAGGTAGGAACAGAAGAATGAAGGGGTATGGGGGAAGTGTTATAAGGCATGAGTGAGCTCAGAATCCATTATATATTTGTAAAAACGCCACACTGAAGCTCATGTATAATTAAAATATTTTAATAAAATAGTAAAAACAACTTAGTTCTTAATAAATGCACATATTTACGGAGTAAAGTGTAATGTTTCAGTAATGTAAAGAAGTCGTTAGGATCAAATCAGGATAAGTAAGCCCTACTCCAGCACGGACCATGCTTCGTGTGGAGGTCAAAATCCTGTTTTGTTTTCGTAGCTGTTTTGAAACATACAAAGAATTGTTAAACACGATGAGCTGCTGTGAGGGACTCAGCCCCCCTAACTGCATGCGTGCATCCACATTTGTATGTGGGGACCAGAAGCCAATGCCAGCTGTCCTTCTCAGGTGTTCTCCGTCTTGTTTTTGAGACTGGGTCTCTCACGGAGTCAGGAGCTTGCGGACTCAGCAAGGTTGGCCAGCCAGTCCGGGGTCCCCAGCCCTGGGGTTGCCAGTGCCCACCACTCGACCTGGCTTATTTTTTAATGGGTTCTGGGGATTGAACTCAGATCTTTGTACTTGCAGAACCATGACTTTCCTGACGGAGTTGTCCCAGCTCCTAACTGTGCTTCTGTGCTGACAGTCCCTGTGTCCCCTTCTCTATGGTCTGTTAACTATTGTTTTTCTACTTCCAAGTCAGCTCACATTCTAGACATGGTGACGACATATAGTGTTTGTCTGTGCTTCTCTTATTTCACTAAACAAAATACCCTCCACACTCACTACAATGTCACAGACTACAGGAGTCCATTCTTTTTTTGTGGCCGAGTGATATTTCACTGAGTGTCATGTATACCGTATTTCCATCCACTCATCTGCAGACAGACACCTAGCTTCTGTTTTGCGCCTACTCGGCGTAGCAACGCCATCTACCCCCAGTTATGGCATTGCTGCCCTGGGTCACCCAGAATTCCTTTTTTTTTTCCTGAGGCAGAGTGTAGCCCAGGTTATGCTGAACCTACAATCCTCCTGCCTCAGCTTCTCGAGTGCTGGGATAACAGGCGTGTGTCATTATGTCCTGTTTTTCTCAGCTTCAGAGAAAGCTCTACCCTGTCCTGCCACCAGCTTCCGATTCCACCCAAGAGTTGGAGTTTGTCAACTGAGAACAGGCAGGACTCTTCAGCCATTCATTTCTCCCTGATTCATTCATGAGACGTTCTCAACTTTTCTCTAACGCACTATTCTGACAGCACTGGGCTGTCAGATGCGACTTTGAAGTTTCCCTTGCTTGGAGATCAACACCCACTCACTTTCTACCTCCGGATCATCTCCACGTGGAAACTGCGAAAAGCTTTCGCCTACACCACAGGGCTCTTGGCTCCGTGGAATTGCAGTCTGTGGGACGAGGGGGGAACTGTCCCCACCCCCAGAGTCCACAGGGGTAGTGACTTTACATTGCTATGGAGATGCCGGCTATCTTGAAATACACGCCACTTGCCACCCACTCTTGAGGCTACTGCCTTCTAAGTTAAAAGGGCCTGGCTAGAACTCAGAGGTCTGTGGTCCGCTGGGCCCTGTGTTCCTCCCTTGAGAGACGCTTCAATTGTCTTTGACATCAGTAACAGTTCACAGATTCAGTTTCTGTTTGATTTTGATGGATGGAAAAGCTCATTGTAAAGCCTCAAGTGCCAGGAAAATGGCAGTTTCTTTTCAGCGTGTGCAGGCGAGGTACCCAAATGCAGTTAGCGGTTCTGTTGGGAAGCAGAAAGAGCCCACGCGCTAGAATTAGGCGTTTCCCTGGTGTAAATACTTTCATTGTGGCCAGCTTTGACCCTGGCTGCCTCTGTGATTTAATAACCTGACAAGAGTCAGGATGGACTCAAAGCTGTACTCCTGGGGCTGAGGCAGGAAAGGTGCCGCAAGTTCGAGGCCAGCCTGGACTACATCATGAGTTCAAATCTAACCTTGTCTAAAGTGTAAGCCTTTGTCTCAACCCCTCCCTCAATAAATCAGTAACTTCCTTCAGCAGCATGTCTTTGCTCACACTCAGATCCAGCTCCTGTTTGCCCATCAAACCGCTTGGGTTTACCCCAGCTCTGCCTCTGGCTCCTGTGTGTCAGCTGCTCTCCCATGTCTATTCCTAATCTGGGCAGTGGTGATGTAACAGCACAGATATCTCCTAGACCAAAGTAAAGATTTGGTGAGAGAGTGCATGGGCAACATTTTGCACACAGCAAGTGCTCAATAAATGGTGGCTATTTCTCTCACACAGTGCGAGTCCACTGCCTGATGAAACCAGGTTTACACAGACACTGTCATGACACTCCCGGTTCTGCTGGGCCCCAGCCTACACGGTCCTGGCTGCCCTGGAACTCTCTCTGTAGATCAGGCTGGCCTGAGTTCGTAGTGATCCTCCCACCTCTGGGAGCAAAGGTGTGCACCCCGAGCCCAGCTGCCTTCTTTTATTTTCTTTTAAACGATGCTGAGTATAGAACCCAGGTAGAGGCGATGGGTCCATTCTCTGCCTCACTCCCTCCTTCCTCTAACAGCCCTTGAGGCAGAGCTGAGGATCCTCTGAACTTAGGTGCCTGGGATGAAGGCGCTGTGACTGGGACTGCCAGTCAGAACAAGACCAACCAGGAGCAACTCTTTGGCACTTACAGATCAGGTCTCAGCTCACCTGGGGACAGTGGGTGACAGAGCAACCCGATCAGAGCATAGTCTAATCAGCTCTCTAGATGTGGGGATGGAGACCTGAGCGCTTCCTGTCTGGAGGTTCAGCACCTGTCAAGATGCAAATCGCAGGCCACTCCTCTACCTTCCAGAACTTGCTGGGGCCCTCAGAGGTGTCTGGTATGTACAGGCAAAGCAGGTAGTTTGGCAAAATCACATTGCTTCAGAATTTAAGGTCGCCAATACCTAAGCAGGGCCTGGTGGGTGAGGGTGGCCACAAGTTTCCTGCATGCCTTTTCTCCCTTCCTGCAGCAATCCTGTTGGCAGTTGGAAAGAATTTCAGCATCATTCCAGTCAATTCCACGGCTCCACTCCAGTGGACCTCCTGGGAGTCTCATCCCCAGGGCTCTAGAGACACATATTCAAACTTAAAGGGCAATTTCTGACCTTGTCTACAAAAGAAGATATTCCACTCTTTGGTAGACCCCAGGGACTTTGCAGTAGAGGAAGTCAATAGACTCTTATTAAATTCTCAAGCTTTAGCTGTGAAGGGAAGATCCAGAGCATAAACGGATGCGCCTGCTCCTGCGCTTGCATTAAAGAGTCAAACGACCGGACGTGGTGATTACGGGGAGTTAAAATGGAGCAGCCCAGAGCCAGATTATCTTAGGCTATTTTTAGTCCCTTTGAAAGCCATTCATTGCCTCCCTGTGTCAGATCTAACATTCCCGTGACTATCAAAAGGTTTTCACTCTATTGTCAGGGGCTGGGGAGATGGCTCAGAGGGTAAGAGCGTTGGCTGTGCAAGCATGAGGACCTGGGTTTGAATCCCCAGAATCCTGTGAAGGTTGTTAGTATCCAGCGTCCCCTGGAAACCTGCCACAGTCACCCCTCACATATGACAAGCAGTTCCCTGACTGTACGCAGGTGCGAAGGTCCCTTTGAAAAATCCACCTACTCCTGACACCTTCTCCCCTTCTTCTGAAGAGGCAGGCCGGTCTCTGCCTCTCTTCCTCTTCCCCCAGTCTCTCTCCCTCCCTTCTCTCCATCTTTCTCTATCTCTCTGTCTCTCTCCAACTCTTTGTCTCTTTCTCTCTGTCTCTGTCTCTCTTTCATTCTCTCTTTCCTTCCTATTTCCTTTATCTCAAAAAACTCCATGTTCAGACTCTGTCTGTATAGCGCATTCAGTCACTTGCTGAGGTTCTCACCCGCCAAGGTCTCACCCGCACCTTATCATAGCCAAGGCTGTGTGTGAAGGGTGTGCACTGGAGGTGAAGATAAGCATGTCTTGGGGGCTCATTGGCCAGCCAGCCGAGCCGAGACCCTGCCTCAAGGCACGGTGGTATATGGTGATAGAGGACATGATGTCTTCCTCGGGCCTCTACATGTGTGCACACAGGTGTGTGTACCCCCACATTCACACACAACACACATAAGAGACAGACACATGCACAGACAGACAGACACACACACACAATGTACTCTCAACAAACTATTGGATTCCACCGATTCAAAAGCTAAGAATGTTGTCCACCTGGGACCAGAAGTATCTTGCCTCCCTCTGCCCACCAACAATATATTTGGTAAATGCCTTGATTTATGACTTTGTTATATAACCAATAAAAATCTCATACAACCACTTCTGCAGTGGGACTTGGGATTTGAAGCAACCTGAACTATGTTTATAAACTTCTAATATTTGGCTCCAGAATAAGCTACCTCTTCTTCCCTTTGAGCTGGGATCTGTGTTTTCCTGTGGGAAGAACTGAGGCCTGTGAGTCTTTAATGTGTGCAATTGCGAATGACCCAGACTTCCCCAAAGCAAGAGGGTTGGGGACATCACTGGCACTGTCAACCATCTCCTTCAGGGCAGGCCACCTTTGTGACTGGCAGGAGTGTCAGCTTTGACTCGGGGTGGCAAAGGGACCTAGAAGCTGCCTTGACCTCTGATGTAGAACTTGGTTTGGTGAATCAAACAGTCACCAGGTTCATCGGATCAGCTGTGCCTGCTTACAAGGTCCATCACGGGCGTGGTGACGCACAACTTTAATCCCAGCACTCAGGAGGCAGAGGGAGGCTGACCTCTGTGAGTTTGAGGCCAGCCTGGTCTACACAGTGAGTTCCAGGACAGCTGGAGTTACATAGTGAGACCCTGTCTCAAAAAAAAAAAAATCCTTACTAGACTGTTTGAGGACTGTCGGCATTGTCTCATGGAAGGAGGGGGTGGGAAGGGTTATAGGACCCTCACCTGAGATTCCACCCATTTGTATGAAGTTCTGGTCTAAATGCTTGTGCCTCAGGGCACATAGACTGGGGAAGGTTGATGGGACCATCAATCACGTGGGTGTAGACTTACCATATGGCTGCTTGGGGGTCATCCATGTTCCAGCAAGTAACTCTCACCCACTCCAGGGTGAACTGTGGTAGCATCTACTCTGCTCTGTTGGTGAGAATTTAGAAGGGGACAGATGTTGCTTCTGTCTTCATAGGGAAGGGATTCTCTCAGCTCACTGGGGAATGTGCAGCATGAAGCATGGCTGCTTCTGTCTTCACTTTGGGTCTGTCCTCTTGACTTTGCTCAGGCTCATACTTGTCACACAGAGGTGTGGCCATTGCCAAGGAGTCTGTCTAACTCAGCTCATCTCCTCTGGAAGCTGAAGGCAGAGAAGTAGGTTGTTGTCCTACACTGTAGTCCTGTTGGGTTCCAGGAACAGCAGAACCTCACCCGAAGGCAGTACCTTGTCTCAGATGGAAAAGCTGTACCCTCAAACAGGTCATCTTGAAGGACCCATATGGGGCCTATGGTGACTAATGGTTACTGGTCCACTTTGGGAGACCTGTGCCCACGATGATGGACAGACTATACCTTTTCAGGACTGCAAAGTGAGGCAGATCTGGCCCTGACTCAGTTCCTCCTCAACTTAAACGTAGCATTCATATCAGTACCCACAAACAAACTTGGGGTTACTGGGCCTGTTTCCTGAGGCATTGGTTGAGTCTCCTCTCTGTTTTTTATGATTACTCAACTGGTGGCTGGGTCTAGCTTGTTGGGATGGTTGGAACTGAGGTGTTTGCCCTAGAACTCGGTTATAGTATCTGGGTTGGGATAACAATAATAATAATAACAATCATTATTATTATTCTGCGTGTGTGTGTACATGTAGGGGTTGGAGTCCAGCCTTGGGTGTCGCTCCTCAGCAGCCACTCACCTTGATTTTTGAGACAAGGTCTCTCACTGGAATCTGGGACTTGCTAATAGGCTGAGCTGGCAGGCCAGTGATTCCCCAGAGTTCTTCCTGCCTTGGCCTCCCCACTGCTGGGGTCACAAGCTAAGCCACTACACCCAGCTACTTCTGCTGCATTTTCATTGTCCTTGTGATTGTCATCGTGTGGTGGTGGCTGTCGTTATCTCCATCTCCCTCCTACCATTCTTCTTTATCTTCTTTGAGACAGGGTTTCTCTGCGTAGCCCTGGCTGTCCTGGAACTTACTCTGTAGACCAGGCTGGCCTCACACTCAGAGATCTCTTGCCTCTGCCTCCTGAGTGCTGGGATTAAAGGTGGGGCCACCACTCCAGACTCATGCCTGCTTCTCGTGTGGGTTCTGGGGATGGGACTCAGGTCCTCATGCTTCATGGCAAGGGCTTTGTCTCTCCCTTTTTCTTTTCTGCCTGTTCTTTTCCTCCCCTCTTCTTCCCTCCCTTCCTTTCCCTCCCTTCCTTTTCTCTTATCTCCTCTCCCTTCTACTTCCCTCCTCCCTCCTGAAGTTGGATATATGGAACCCGGGGCCTTGAGCATGCTGGGTGAACATTCTACCACTGACCTGTATCCCCAGCCACAGCCCTGGATCGTTCTTTGCCACGCTGGCTTGTCCTGAATGCCTAGGGTGCTGATTGGCATCTGGGCATCCTCCGCAATGATTATATCCTCTTAAGATGACAATCTGATGTCTCAGACATTGTCAAGTCTGGAAGGCATATCACCTGCACTTGGAGGATTTGAGGAGGTAGGAATGGTGGAAGGAAGTGGTAGGATAAGGAGAAACGAAACCAGGAGAGAAGTAGACAGAGAAAGGGTGAGGCAGAGCAGAGGGCCCCGGGCAGGGCAGAGCCCATGGCCTGGGCCAGGCTCTGGGTCCAATGCTGTAGAGGTGAGGGGTTCCTGAAATGCCCCCTTCTCCCTGTTCTCCCATCTGCAAACCGGACACCTGCCTCATAGGATGTGCGAGGAAGAGCAATGTGGCTGCTTTTGGCGATGAGGAGAGCACAGATTTGCCTGGGACCAGCTGTGAGTTGGGCCCATTTAGCCACTGTTCTCTGGGCCTGTGCAAAGACGTTCTGAGCTCGCCTGTCACTGCTGCTCGCTTATGGATTAGTAGAGGAGAATCCAGTGAAAGTACATTTGCACAGAGTTGAAACAAGGGTGGCGTGAGCCCAGGCACAGGTGGCAATACTGCAGAAGAGAACACCGTTTGGGACTTTTGACTGTGGGAGTCCCTGCACCACTCATGCCCCTTTTCTGCCCACAGTTCAGCTACAGCACGCTCTGGGAACTGGGGACAAAGCAATGTGCGCGTCTCTGTCCACACACCAAGAAGAGAAACAGAGGTTTGTGTCTACCCGCCAAGTTCAGGTCAAGGGATTCACTTGTCCTGAGGGTTCCCTGAACTGCCCTTGCCCAGGTGGAGAAATATTTGGCATCATGCATAGCCCTAGAGGCTCAACCCCACCCCTAAGGCCACCAATCCATAGCAGTTACTCATACTGTCCCAGCCAAGCCAGGTCTGCTCTTTGTCCTTGGCCACTCTTGGTTAGGCTGAGACGCTGTGGCCATCCTCATCTGCGGCTTAGTCATGGGTCAGGCTCAGAATCTGCTGGGAGGTCCAGAGGCAGTGTTAGAGGGGGACAGGCCAGAGAGGGATGCAAAGGCAGGCTCCCTGAGATGGAGTCTTCTTGTTTGCAGGAAGACACAGGCCTGGGTAGCTAGATAGGACAGCAGGGGAAGGCAGAGGGCCCCCGGGGAGGCCCGTGGCATCTCCTAGCCACAGACCAGCCACGGGCCTCTCTCATCCTAAATGTATAACGTTGAGGTTTTTCTCTGCAGCTTGCGCTTCTGTCTTTTCTGGTCTTCAGTTTCGTTTTCTGCCAGGGAAATGAACTCACAATCCCCTAGACAACCGCTGACACCTCCATTACAGGAGCACCGTGTCCCTGAGCACGGCGTGCCAGGACACATGGCTGGTTCTCATCTGTGAACTCTTGGGGCTTTGTTGCAAAGTTTCAGTTTTCTCTCTTCTTCTGTTACCACTCCCTTTCCCCTGGCGAAGTGGAACTGGCCTTCTAGGGTGGAGGATGGGAAGGTGACCAAACAAGGGTGACCCAGACTTTGTTGTTATTGTTATTACTATTTTATTTGTGTGTGTGTGTGTGTTTGCATGTGATATGTGAGAGCAAGCATCTCACGGTGTATATGTGGAAGTCAAAGGACAACTTTGTGGAACTGGTTCTCTCCTTCCATCTTTATGTGGGTTCAGGAATTGAACTCAGGTCACCAGGCTTGTGTGGTAAGGACCATTACCTATTGAACCATCTTGCCAGACCCTAGACTTTAAGTTGTCAAAAAGTGGTCTGGTAGGCTCTACATGGTTTTGGAGTGAGGAGGAAGATTCAGTCTTCCAGGCTGTGGCCCTCAGGGAGCATTAGCTTACGGCATCCCTGGCATGGCCCTTTTCAGGTAGGAGGAATCACTTTTGTGCCTGCTTTGGTGGCTTATTGAGACTTGGGGGAGCCTTGTGGCTATGCCAAGGGACCTTTTCTTTTCTGCTATGCCATCCTAACTCTGACACTTCCTCAACCTTGCCATTTCTCCTCCATCTTCAAGGTTGTCAAGGCAACAGTTCCCTGGGCAACCTGTTGACTTATTTGACTGCCAAGTTTGTATTATCCAGAGTGGGGAGCTGTAGTGGAGGGCTTAAAAAATAATGTCGTCAAGGTAACCGCCAGCAGCCATTTAATTATAGTTTTAGGTAAAGATAAATTCTCTTTTGCAAATGTTACTGTATTTTTGGTTTGAGGAGGGGAGACTCACCCAGAGATGAACGTTCTCATAATTAGAAGCTTTCAGCCGTGGACAAGTCTATAAGTTGGTTTCATTCAGGACTAATGCCTTTTCTAAGAGAAAGAAAGAAGGAAGTAGTGAAAACCAAGAGGAAGAATCTGCTGGGAAGCCGGCACCAAGTGTGATGGGGTTGGCTGGGGAGGCGTGCGAGGCAATGCCGCTGTCCGTGGCCATGGTGTCCTGAGACAGGTTCCCTCCAGGTTTGGCAGACAGTGTGACATAGTGGTTATCCACTTGCTCTCTGACGTCAGTCTAGCTGGGTTCAAATCCCACCTCAGTAAATCCTCAGCTGTTGACCTTGGACAAGCAGCTTAACTTGACTGTGAGTTCCCTTCTTGAACTTATGAAATGAGGCGGAGAAATGAGTGGTACTCCACCATGGGTGGTACCCCACCACGGGTGGGCACGCTGTGCCGTTCAGATAGGGCTTAAGGGCGCTTTGGTGCACACCCTGGGGTGGCACAGCTGGAGATCAGTCACCCTTGCAAAGCCAGGATTCTTCCCAAGTACTGTGCTCCTGCTCAGCTAGAGGCTGACACCCCAGCGGGCAGCCTGCTCCCCAGGAGTGGTCAGGACACTGCTGTGTAACAGCCCGATTATAACGACACCCAGTTCCTGCAGGGGTCTGGAGTGCTGGCCCTCTTTGGAGATATTACTGAACTTTATGCTCACTACAGTCCCAAGAGTTAGGGGCAATTATTTGCCCCCATTTGACTGGGAAGGAAATTGAACAGGGAAGAGGGGAAAACTACCTTTATTTCTTTCTTTCATTTTCGAATGAGAAGAGGACCCTTGCAAGGACTTTGAGCATCTCTGGGCTAGGTATAGGCTGGGTTGGCACTTGACGCTTTTCTGTATGGCAGCTTCACAGTAAATCAAACTGAAAATCAAACTGGGAGCTTGGAATTAACCTAGGTGTAGGGATGTGGTCCTCCAGCTCATGGGGTTCAGTCCCAGAAGCTTTGGGGGACATACCCTCTAACTGCAGGGTCCTCGAATACTGAATGGGGCCTGTGACGTTCAAGAAATTTAGTTTCAGTTGGTATCCCTAGGGCAGAACCCTGGGCTGAGGAGGAGCCGATGCATTGTGTGGGGGATGAATCCTTCCAACCATTCTGTAGACAACCGAGTAAGAGATGGCCCAGTGTCCAGAGGGACAACTCAGGCAGGGGCATCCTTCTGCTCCCAGGATTTGACATCACCTGAGAGATTAAGGATGTTTCCAGGGGACATCTAGATTTAAAGCGCTGTGATTTCAGGGCTGGAGAGATGGTTGGTGGGTAAAGTGCTTGGCATGCAGGCAAGAGGACTAGAGTTTGGATCCCCAGAACCCACATAAATGCCACATGGGCATGGTGGCCTGCCTGTAATTCCAGTCTCACAGAGCAGAGATGGGGGAACCCAGAGCAAGCTGGCAGCCAAGACTAGCCATATGGATGAGCTTTGGGTTTGACTGAGAGTCGAAAGAGACAGAATAAAGAGACAGAATGATTCTCAACACCAACTTGGGGCCACCACGACCTACACACATGCAAAAACATGCATGCACACTGCACACACTCATACACACAAATGAAGGGGGTGTCTATAATGTCATAAGGGGCACAGGAGTCACAAATTGTCATAGGGACCCAGGAGAGTGGGGTCACAGGCTGCTGTAATGATCATGATCTGGTTGAGTAATGTATTTCTCTGTCCCCAGTTTCCTCATTGTCAAGGTAAACAGTAACCACTACCAGCTCAGGGTTGCTGTGGACATGACCAGGACGGTGTGACTTTTGCAAACCACTAGAAGTGGCCATGGCAGTGAGCTGGATGAACACATGGCTAGCCACTGTTGTGAGCCTCATGGCACAGGGGGACCGATATCAACACACAGCCTGGTGTGAGGGAGGGATGGCCTGGCATGTTCTTACTTAACCTTCACACAGTCTGTCGAGTGGCCACGTAGGCACGTGTCAGCTTCTGGCCCCGTCTCTCTCCATCTCTCCTTGCTGCCCAGCTTTGCAAATCTCTTCCCATTGAGATTCAGCTCCAAGTGCCTGAGCTGCTGGGAAAGAGTCATTTGTGCCTTCTTCCACTTCCCGTGGATTCTGGGCGCTTTCATCGTTGCCAGTGAGGACCTGCATAGCAATGACCTTGTGGGCGGAGAGCGGCTGGAATGGTGGGGTTTGTCAGGGAATGTCCCGGGGACCACTGGGAAGACAGGAGGGGGCACAGTGGCTTTGGTGAGGCTCTGCCCCGTCCCACCCTCGCCTTTTACTTGGGAAGCATTCTGGCCGCTCCCGGGAACTGTGAGTGCAGGCAGCCTTTCCCATCTGCTCATCTTCCCTCGGGGCCAAACAAGACTTATTATTTTTCTCTGGGTACTGCAAATACAGCTTATTCATTCCCCACCCCGTGTTTTTTATTTTTTTTAAGATTCAATGTTAGATGGAAAAGTGCCTGCTCTGCCAGGATGATTGAAGAAAGGTAATTATATAGTATTAGGGAAAAAGGGAAAGAAAAGAAACTGTTTATGCATCAGCCCCAAGGCTCAGTAGAATTAGAATCGGGAACGCTTAAGGCGGTATTCCCGCCTGTGGGTGAAAAGGCATTTGTGCTCTTGATTTAAGGTCACTGTTGTGGGGACTTCACAGTGATTGGCATGGGTCGGGCTGAGAGGACCTTTGGCAACAGATCCATCCGGGGACTGCAAGTGGGAATTTGGGCCTCTGCAGAGTGGGAAGGCAGAACTCCCGGCAAAGCCTTCACCTTGTATCTCCTTGACCTCTGAGGTGGTGTCCTCTCTGTCATGGGTGCCACATAGCCTTCCACGTACACTAGCAATAATGACCCTCAGGTGATCCAGCGTTTCCCAGCCCTTTCTAGTCTGCGGTGTGACCAGCGTGGTCTGGAGGGCTAAGGAACCTGTGCTGGAATCTTGGCTTTGTTGCTCATCAGCTGTGTGTCCTTGGGCAAGATGCATAAGCTTTCTGGTCCCTAACTCCCCATCTGAAAGAGGAGTTGATGATGTCATTCAGACCCCAGAGCATCTGCAGATGGAGCAGACACGTAGAAAGTGGGCAGAGCCGTTGATTAATAACCATGTCGCTGCGTTCACCCCAGCGGCTACACTGATGAAGCCGAAGAGATCAGCTCTGATTCATCACGTGGCTACTTGCTGGGGAAAACCAGGTTTTATTGACTTGTTGGGATGTATTTTGTGGCCCTGGATGTCACAGTGCTGAGTACAAGGGACAGTGCCCTCAGTTGATCTCCCAAAGGCTGTACAGCACCCCATGATTGTACCACCCTGGGGACCACAGGACCCTTGGGGACACTCACATGGAGCCACAGCATGACAGGAATGGGGCAGAGTAGGGCAGTGCTTTCTGCTCCCGAGGCTGGCAGTTAGGGATGCAGTTAGTCCTCATAGCTTCAGGGTGTCTGCTGTTCCTTCCTTTCTGCCTCTTGAAGCATGAAGCTGCTTTTCCTCCCTGACTAAATTCAAATAGCAGGTGGAGCCCATGCCTCTCTCCATGCAGCCCAAGAGAAGGCCATGGATGTCCCTTCCCACGTCATAGGGCCCCCGATGACAAGCCAGAGTTTAATCCCATCAGAGTCTAACTCGGCAAAGCAACGAGTTCCTTGGTCTTCCTTACAGGGATGGGTGAGGGGTTACTTATAGGAGCTCTGGTGATGCCAGAGCATCCAAAGCACTGAAAAGTCACGCCAGCACAGATGATGACTTCCTGAGAGTGGCAAAGATGGAGTCCCCCGCTCAGTTGTTCTTCCACTGTCTCTACCTCTGGCACTCCCTGTGACCACAAGGCCTTGTGCAGTTAGGACAGAATTATATACAGCTGGCTGGGAGATGCAGGGGGAGCCACCCCATCTCAGGGTGTTGGACCCTAGAGTCTAATCACCAAGGAGGAGTTGTCCCCCAGAGACCGTCTCTCACGCCACAGCTGATGTAAAAGCATGAGGATTTTATTAATTCTGTCATGACAGGGTCTTCCAGCATTCGGGAGGCTAGAAAGACCCTGAATGACTGGTACAGGCTATTTTTAAAGGGAAAAGCTGCAAAAGAAAGGAGGTGTCTGGGGGTTGTTCTTTAACTATTATGATTGGCTTATTCAAAAAGGCTATTACCAATAATTGGCTGGAGAGCGGTTGCCAGATCAGATGAGGTAAGGGAAAACATCTGAGGGTCATTTTGTCCCTTTCCCAGGTCCTAAGAAAAAAAATGAGTCATGGAGTCAACACCTAAGGGTTATCTTGCCCCTATTCAATAACTGAGTTCTATTTGGAGAACATTCACAAGGACTCAGGGAGATGATGGAAAGTTCCCAACATTTCAGTACATGTGTGGCCAATTGTTAGGTCCTTGGTTCCCAGGGAGGAAAGGGGGAGCATTACTGCTGAGACTGAGAGGGCTCAGAATTGTCAGAAATGGTTTCAGAATTGTCTTAAAGTTCTACGAGGGGAGGGTCCAATGACCTTCTCCACACTCCTACGAGGGAATCTCAACAGACAGCAAACACGACCTCAAGGGTCTCTAGCGAGGCGTCACCTTTCTCCTGATGATGGCCGTACCCTCGGAGGGTTCGACCCCCGGGAGGCAGTGGGGTTGCCTGGCAGTTCTGCCTGAATTGCACTCAGCTGATTACGTACTGGCAAATGAGATGGATGCTATAAACACGAAGTGGCTCCTTTTTAGAGTCTCATTTGGGACCCGTGAGGCAGGATTTAGCTGTGTCTGTCAGAAGAAGCCAAAGAAGAGTGACATCCACCAAGCCCCTTTCCCGGAGAGCTGCGCTCGGACTCTGTGAAAGAGCCTCACTGCTGAGGGAATTCCAGTTCAGTTCACCTTAAAGCCTCTGGGGAGATCCTACTCAGGCTTTTCTGGGCACATCTGGAGCTCCGATGGCGGCTTTTGCATCGGGCCAGGCTGGGAAATGTCGCAGAGGGCCTAAGAGTTATCTCACGGCTAGGGGTCTGACCGTCTCAAGCCAGGGACCTCAATTTCTCTATCTGAAACTCAAAGATAGTGAGTGGTGCCTCTTACAGAGGATGTCAGGCTACGGGGATTTCAGACCGCTCAGGGTAGGAGGCACTGATAGTGTCCCCTGGACAGAGCGGGATGCATCCACATCTTACCTAGAGGGTCCAGGCTGAGGGGAGGTGGACTTTACTGAAACTATCCCAGTCAGCCCATGAGCTAAATGTTCATTTGTTTTTAAATTTAATTCAACTTCTATTTAACTTTTTAAAACTCAGTGTGAGTATATGTGACGTGTATGAGGGTTGTCCTTGGAGTTTAGAAGAGAGTATGGGTCTGGAATCTCCTGGAACTGAAAGTACAGGTGGTTGCCAGCGGCCCAAAGTGGGTGCTGGGAACTGAACTCTGGTCCTCTGCATGAGCAGCCAGTGCTCTTAACTGTTAAGCCCTCTCTCCAGCTCAAACACCCACTTGAAAAATTGTATTTATTCTTTTATTTTTATTTTCTTGAGACACAGTCTCATGTAGCCCAGGCTGGCCTCAACTCTAGGTAGTGGAGGATGAAGTCTCACGCAGCCCAGGCTGGCTTCAAACTCAGTAGGTAGCTGAGGATGACCTTGAACTTCTGGTTCCCCTGCCTCCACCTCCCGGGGGCTGAGACTGCAGCTGTGCCACAGTGTCTGCCTGGATCTCTATTTACTCTTTAAATAGCACATGTTCACAGAACGAAACACATGGAGATATCAGTGTGGGAAATGTCCCACGCTGATGCCCTACTCCCGGTCACTCTTGTCCCTCCAATTTCATATCTGAGACATAAACCGCCAAGGCAAAGCTTCACGGGAGAGCGCTCTGGGGTGTTCAGGCCCTGCAGCTGGATTCCGTTTAGTGTGAGAGGAATAGGTGTGCTTGAAAAAGCGGGGTGCCCCTTCTGTCCTGTGAGAACAGAAGAAAAGAAACCAGAACACCAACCTCGCCAGACACTGTGCCTGTCTGTGCCTGTGTCCTGAACCCCACTGCTTCTAAAACAACAAGGGATACATTTCTGTCCTCTGTAAGCTGCCCAGTCCTCGCGGGGTGTCCTCTAGTACGTGAGCATACTTTGTCTTCTTATGTCCCACGGCTGTCACACACACATGTGTGCACACACATATATGCACATCTATAATCAAAGACGAACACAGTTAGCTTCATATTTATACTATTTTAGATTTTTACTTACAAAAAAATTGAGACAGGGTCTCATGTAGCCCAGGCTGTTTTTGAACTCAAAATGTGGCCAAGGCTGGTCCTGAGCTGATTCTCCTGCCTCTAGCTCCCCAGTACTGGGATTGCAGGAGTGTGCCACTAAGCCCATCTTTTTCCATTCATTATTAAAAACAGGGTTTCTCCATAGCTTTTGGTTCCTGTCCTGGAACTAGCTCTTGTAGACCAGGCTGGACTCGAACTCACAGAGATCCACCTGCCTCTGCCTCCTGAGTGCTGGGATTAAAGGTGTGCGCCACCACCGTCCAGCTTAAAAACATTTTTTACATTGACTGTTTTGCCTGAGAAATGTTCCGTCTGTGTACATGGCTGCCTTAGGCCTTTGCGCTGGCACGGGTACCATTGCTGCAGGGACGTGTGGGGATGCAGCTAGCAGATTCTCTAAGAACAGACCTTTCAGTGTTCATTTCAGTGACTCTTAGCTGGGGTAATTGTGCCCCAGCCTCCACTGGGGTCTGATAGGGTCTGGGTGGGGGGCGGGGATGAACTGACTGGGCAGCAGTAGCTGAAGCACCCAGCCTGAAGTGCCAGCAAAGTGGAGGTTCCCGCTGCCTGAGGGAGGGAAGTGTCACAAAGGACTAAAGTTCATGCCACTCACAAAGCTGGGGTGTGTGTGGGGGGACACTGTCCTTTCTACAGGGGAGGGGGTGTAGGTGTGACTCAGCACAGAGTGCTTACCCAGCATGCCCAAGACCTGGATCCCATTCCCAGCACCAAATAAAACAGGGATGGGAGGAGCTAAGTGTAAGGAGCAATCCACATGCGTCTGTTTAAGGAGCATCAAGGATTTATTAAGATACAAAAGGGGGGAAACACTCATGAATACAGGATATGGTAAATCCAGTTGCAGCGTCCTTGGAAAGATGGGGACTGATCACACGCTGCTTCACACCCAATCACACGCTGCTTCACACCCAATCACACGCTGCTTCACGCCCAGTCACACGCTGCTTCACGCCCAGTCACACGCTGCTTCACGCCCAGTCACACGCTGCTTCACGCCCAGTCACACGCTGCTTCACGCCCAGTCACACGCTGCTTCACGCCCAGTCACACGCTGCTTCACGCCCATTCACACGCTGCTTCACGCCCAATCACACGCTGCTTCACGCCCAGTCACACGCTGCTTCACACCCAGTCACACGCTGCTTCACACCCAGTCACACGCTGCTTCACACCCAGTCACACGCTGCTTCACACCCAATCACACGCTGCTTCACACCCAGTCACACGCTGCTTCACATCCAGTCACATGCTGCTTCACACCCAGTCACACGGTGCTTCACACCCAGTCACATGCTGCTTCACACCCAGTCACATGCTGCTTCACACCCTCCGTCTTCACAACCCAAGAGAGAGCAACCCCCCTCCCTCCTTCCTTGTAAAAGGTCACATAGGCAGACAAGAAGCACCACCTCTATTGGGCCAGATAGTCCAAGGTCACGGGTGGAGCAAATTCCCACTACAGCCCAGTACAGTGTGTATTTGGGATGCCTGATCCCTGGGTTTGATTCCCAACACTGCCTAAACCAAGCGTGGTGGCACACACCTGTAATCAAGTAGGTGGGAGCAGGAGGGCAGGAGTTCAAGGTCATCCTCAGCAACCTAGCACGCTTAATGCCAGCCAGGGCTATCTGTAACTTGTCTTAGACAAACAATGGAACAAACAGAGGTGGAGGAAGGAAAGGCTGGGATCTCTCTGAGGGAGGCGGCCAGGAGAGGCCAGCACCCAGGAGGGAGGTTTCGGGCATAGCTATGTCATTTACCTCCCTAGATGCCTAGACTCCAGAGCTGTGGGAGGAGCATCCGGCAATTATCCTCCCTGAACTCAGCACAGTTATTAAACAGCATTGAAGCTTTTAATTACCAGCCTATTAGCATACTACAATGGGAGCAACACTTGGTGAATAACAGCCTAGGGCCTGCAAAAGCAAGGCTTGTTCTTACCACTAATTAGGAGAGAACTGTAGAAGCCGGAGGAGGGAGTCAGGCTTTCTGGAGAAGATAATTGGATAAAGATTAGTTCTTCCTCTGCCCATCATTTGCAGGCAGATGGTATCGCTCCTATGATCCACTTGCCAGCATGTTCCATGCAGGATGTGAGCATGTGATGGTAGTTTGCATGGTACAGCACTTCACAGTTCTTTCTTTCTTTCTTTCTTTCTTTCTTTCTTTCTTTCTTTCTTTCTTTCTTTCTTTCTTTCTTTCTTCTTTCCCTTTTGGTTTTTTGAGGCAGGGTTTCTCTGTAACTTTGGAGCCTATCCTGGAACTTGCTCTGTAGACCAGGCTGGCCTTGAACTCACAGAGATCCACCTGCCTCTGCCTCCCGAGTGCTGGGATTAAAGACGTGCACCACCACTGTGCATATTACTTCACAGTTTCTAAACCCAGCTCTGTGTGTGTCATCTCTCTGAGTCCTATGAGATGGTCAGGATGTCACTGTCCCCTTTTTACAGCAAAAAGACAGCAAAGAGAAACATCAGTGCCTCTCTGTAAGCCAGAGCTCAGAACTCTTGGATGAAGGCATCTTCTGAGGTGCAACTGCTGCTGTGAAATTTGAGGGGGAGGGGGCTCTGTTTCACAAACTCTGTAAACCAAGGCAAGTGGTGAAAACTTCTGCATACCCGCCTCTCCGTGAGCACAGAGGATGGGTCTCTGCCACACAGCATCATCACGGGGACCTAGAAGTCCACAGGGAGAGGAGACACCTGGGTGTGATGGTGGGATTCCCCTCTGTATGCTGTGAATACATTTAATTGCCATTGGTTAATAAAGAAGCTGCTTTGGCCTATGGCAGGGCAGAATAGAGCTAGGCAGGAAAACTAAACTGAATGCTAGGAGAAAGGAGGCGGAGTCAGGCAGATGCCATGTAGCTGCCAAAGGCGAAAGATGCTAGAAACTTACTGGTAGGCTACAGCCTCGTGGTGATATATAGATTAATTGAAGTGGGTTAATTTAAGATGTAAGAGTTAGATAGAAATATGCCTGAGCCTTTGGCCAAACAGATCTTGTAATTAATATAGCTTCTGTGTGATTATTTGGGTCTGAACGGCTGGGAAACAAAACCATAGTCTCTGGTTTCATGGGCAGGCCACCTGTCCCAAATGGGATCCATCACTAAGTAAATCAACCCCTTCATTTTCCTAATGGGGTTATTGAAACCCAGAGAAGGAGGTAACATGCCTGGAGTCACACAGCCATGGCCAGAGAGACTGGACTGAGATCCGACCCTTAGTTTCACATCCAAGTGAACTTCCGGCAGAGGAAAAGGGGGTGGGGGAGAGAGAGAAAAAAAGACAGAGAGAGAAAGTGTGTGTGAGTTTATGAGTGAGTGTGTGTGAGTGTGTGTGTGTGTAAATGTGTAGACAGCGTTAAGAGACCCTTTGTTGCTGAAGACGTTTTAGAGCTTGCTCATCACCAGGGTTTGTGTTTCCCTATGCTTTGTATAAAACAATATCAATCTGTTTTCCTCTGCATGTGCTTTTGTAGCCCTCCCCCCTAGTTCCTGGCCTCTAGATGTGCACAGACCAGGCTCCAGCCGCCATCAAGCAAGCTCAGGAACAGCTTTGTTTGTTTACAAGATCCCATGTAGCCCAGGCTGGCCTCCAGCTCACCATATAGGCAAAGATGACCTTGAACTTCTCATCTTCCTGTCTCTATCTTCTGAGTGCTGGGATCACAGGTGCAAACCACCGTGCCTACTTTACATGGTGGGAGGAATCAATCCCAGGGCTTGATGTTAGGCAAATACTCTATCAATTGAACTACACCCCCAGTATGGGTTTTAAGATAGAATCTCACTATATATCCCAGGCTAGCCCAGAACTCATAATTGTCCTGCCTTAGGTCTTGTGTTTCCAGCATCCTGACAGAATGCCTGAGATAATTAATCCACACACAGAAAGGTTTAGGCTGGTGTGATGGTGTGATGGTGTGATGGTGTGAGGGTGTGAGGGTGTGAGGGTGTGAGGGTGTGAGGGTGTGATGGTGTGATGGTGTGATGGTGTGATGGTGCCTGTCATCCTATAGTTGTAGGCTGACCCAGGAGGATCAGGAGTTCAAAGCCAACATTACTTAGTTATATAGCGAATTGAAAAACAGCCTGGACTACAAAAGAGACCCATGATGCAAATGGAGAGCTCAAAGGACATCTTGGAGGAGTTGGTTCTCTCCCTCCGCCATGGGGGTCTTGGGGATGGACTCAGGTCGTCAGGCTTGGCGGCACGTGATTTTACCGCTGAAGCATCTCCCTGGATTTTTGTTCCCTCTTAGGAGGACCTCTGCCTGGGGCTCTGTCATCAGTCAGGACAGAACAGTGAAGCCAGCTTGGTTTGTAATCCTGCCCCACCCCGCCCTGCCCCCATCTTTGTGATGGACTTGCATAGGGACTTTGGAACTTTTCTTTTTCTGCCACTATGCCCCAGAGCCCCTGGGCCTGGGGGCAAGCCTGGTGCACAGGAGACCCTCTGCCTGTATTTGTTGTTGAATGAGTCTGGGGCTGACCAACCTGGGGAACTTCAGGGCCACAGCTTCAATTGTAAACAGAAAAAAACGTCACCAAGGTTGCAGAGCCAGGCTCTCTGAGACTAGAAGTCAAAGTCAGAGGAGGCCCTGCAGGCCTGGCCAGTGGTGCTTAGCCTCATAGTAGTTCTGAGTTCACAGAGCCTGGGAGCAGCTCTCTGACAAGCTGAGACTGGACTGTGAAAGCCACCAAGGAGGCCCATGCAGAGCATAGTGTGAAGCCAGGGGGAATGGAGGTGGGGACCCCCACTGGAAATCCTCACAATGTCACAGGAACTCAGGGGACACAAGGCGATGGGTGAAGACAGGAGGATGTGCCCTGCCCGAAGCACTGTATGCAGACAGCTGGAAGCCTTCAGCGACCTGTGACCTAGCTAGGGAGCCACCTGCAGTGTGGTTGTATGCCCTGCCAGCCCTCCATCTGCCTTAGCTTGCCATGGTGGGTTAGGTCTGTGTCCCAGCCCCCTCTTCTTGTGGGCCCAAGATGATGGTTTATGCTGAGAGTTCTGCATAGCCATAAAAGTTAAGTGTGTTTATCCACGGCAGGCGGCTTGCCTGCCACAGAGGGTGACGACAGAACTTCAGCCCGTGGAAGCCTCTTAGAGCTAAAGTCAGGATCTCCAAGTTCAGGGTGATACCAAGGCAGGGGGCCCGGGGATGGGCAGGTGAGTGACTGGTCCCCATGCATCTTCTACGGCAGAGACATCATCTGGGCCCGAGAAAGTATGCAGCCAGCAGGAAGCTCCTCTGTCATTTCTATGTTGCAGACAATTTGCAATGGCTTCTTCCAAGCTCACAATACATCTCTTGGGTAGGACATACTGTCTTCATCTCAGAGACAGGGAAACTGAGGCACAGAAGTTACCCAAGTCATAGGCCAGAGGCAGCAGAGCCAGGATCTGAATAAAGATGCAGGTCTAGGCAGCATTTTAACTACCAGGCAAAGTCAGGGTGTAAGAAATACATCATTCAAACTGGGTGGCGGTTGCGCACACTTTTAATCCCAGCACTAGGGAGGCAGAGACAGGCGGATCTCTGTGAGTTCAAGCCAGCCTGGTCTATAGAGCAAGTTCCGGGACAGGTGCCAAAGTTACAGAGAAACCACTGTCTTGAAAAATCAAGAAAGTGATTAAATCATCCTGTGGTATCTTGAGCAGAGGACCAGGGACCTTCAGAGAATCTTAATTTGAAGTTAGATACTTACTTCTTTATTCTGGCTCCACGTCTTAACCCTGCCTAATAGGTGCTCAATAGTTGTTTACTTAGTAGGAGAAACAGTGGGTGCTCAATAGATGTTTATTCTATAAGAGAAACAGTAGGTGCTCAATAGATGTTTACTTAGGAAGAGAAACAGTAGGTGTTCCATAGATGTTTATTTAGTAAAACAAAGAACAAATTGTGGAAGATGAGTATTCATCTTGAGATCTCTGAGTCTAGAAATAGCCTGGTTCCTCCCCGAGTGAATTCGGACCCCCACCCTCGTTTCCCCTCCTCCTCTTCTTGTGTCCTAGCTAGCTGCAACTGTCACCGTGACACAGCCTGGAGTCATTTGATGAGCAGGCTTCAATCGAGAAACTCCACAGATCAGACTGGCTCGTGGGCATGTCTGTTAAGGATTGCTTGACTCTTAATTACCATAGGTAGACGAGTCCACTGTGGGCGGCACCATTCCCTGGGAAGGTGGTTTTGGGCTGCATAGGAAAGGTGACTGAGTGTGAGTCTGGGTTGAACCAGAAAGCGGGCTTCCTCGCTTCAAGTTCCTGCTTGAGTTCCTGTCTTGACCTGTGAGCCGAAACGAACCCTTTCCTCCCTTAGGTTGCTTTTGGTAATGGTGTTTGTCACACCAACATAAACAAAACTGGCATTTGTGTCTGTTCATATGTGCTTGCCCACTATGTAGGGGTCTGTGTGCATCTGTGTCTGGAGGCCAGAGGCCACCCTTGGGTGCCATCCTCAGTTGCCCTCCACAGTATTATTATTATTGAGAGAGGGTCTCTTACTGAACCTGGAGCTCACTGATGGGCTACAAGGACTAGTCAGTGAGCTCCTAGGATCTGTCTGCTGCCACCTCCCCGGTACAGGCCTTATAGGTCTTATAGCCACCATGCCTGGCTTCTTAACATTGGTTTAGGGGATGGGACTTGAATCTTCATGCTCCTGTGACAGCCACTTTACCCACTGAGCTATTTCTTTGGGTTTTAATTTTCTGAGGCAGAGAAAGGGCCACCATTCCAGGGAAAGGAGCAACAGAACAAGCCATAGACAGGCTGTGGAGGCAGCCTCTGCCCCAAGTGGCACAGAACGGCGAGACTGTTCAGGGGTGCTCTCTAGCGCAGGTCTCTGGACTGGACTCTGAGCTCCCTGATTCCTGGCTGTGGACTGTGTGTGAGGGTTCCAAGTAGGCTAAGTGGGCTGCAGTAAAGAACTTGCACATAGGGCCGCTCTGTGGTGTGATTTAGAGAGAGAGATGGACAGACGGAGAAACAAGAAGAAACAGACAGAGACAGAGAGAGAATAGCTAGAGGCAACTAGAAGAGGGGCAGGGGAAACCTTGCCTTTGTAAAGAGAATAAAAGGGTGTCTGGGCGGAGAGAAGCCCGGGGAGGTGAGAAGGACGCTAGCATGGACTTTGAAGTAAACTTCAAAGTCCACTTGTGATACTGAGGGAGCCTGGAGCTGGCATGGGCTTTGATGTGCAGCCGCAGGTATCTATCCCTTCTGCCAGAGCTAAGGAAAATGAGTGGGCTTTGCGCTGGTGGGAAGCAGTTCCACACGTTCCTGAGGAATGCTGGCTTTTATCTAACCACCAGAAATCGTCCTATAGTCCAGGTTGAGTTTACTTCTGGATGTTTGGACTGTCTTTTGGAGTTTGGAGAATTGGAGTTTCCTACGGACCTGACAGTGACCTTAGGTCCCGTAAGTGTTCTCTGCCTCAAATATCACATAGGGATAATGGCAGTGTCTGCCTTGTGTACTGGGGACTCATGAGACCTGCAGAGGAAGGCTGGGTGAAGCCTGCCTGTGTGTGGGGGTGAGAAGACCCCGACAGAGTGTTCCCTGAGCAACACCCACCCAGAGCTGCTTGTGCAGGACCCTCTGAGCCTTCCAGCAAGGGTCGTCACAGGGCTTCCAGAGACAGACGCTTTCCACAAAGTGGCTCCCCCATTGTAGTGATGTTTACCCCTCTCCCTGGATCGCTCCCACCAGAACCTGAATGAACCAGATCCAGGGTCCAGCTGTCTATGAACTCTGAACTCTCCATGGGGTGTGCAGTCTATGGGTGCTGCAGTAAACCCTGGGATTAGTGTTATGGGAACCAGGCAGCTGTGAGTCCCTTCTCACCCCAACAGCAAAGTCAGACCTGTAACACAGGGACATTGGAAACCTGTTGGAGCCAGTGTGGGTAGACCCCACGTGTGGTTCCTGCTGCCAACTGTGAATCACAGTCATCCTTCATTCCGCGGGACCATCTGCTACAGCGGGCAGCCTGTGTGAGCAAGTCTCTCTCCTCCATAGCTGGTAGCAACCAAAGACAGCTCAGGACCTGGTGGGACAACCCGTCAGGCCTGGCCAGGGGCGACTGCGCCTGGATCTGTCTGGAAAGCTCTGGGGTCCAAACGTGGAAACTTTCTTCAGAACCACTGAGTTGCTTGTTACATCCGATTCTTACCCATAGCAGCTTGCAAAACGGAAGCCATTACTTTAAGACAGACAGGATGATTAAATCAGAATCTGTAGTGTGAATCACAAAGATACATATATACATACACACACATATATATAAATTTATAATATGTTATATATTATAAATATTATATTATATACATAAAATAAGAGGTGCAGTGGGGGAACAGACTCATGGATACAGGACAAGGTATAAGTTGCAGAGTCCTTCTGAAACCGACCATACACTGCTTCATGCCACCTAACCCAGTCTTCAGTGTGTGACACCCCCCCCCTTAAGCGGCCACAGTCTGCAGACAAGAAGTCTCACCCTAAGGCTGGTACCCCAAGGCTTTCGGTGGAACAAATTTCCACAGCAAGAATCTCAGAGACTCGGTGAACCTACTGCAGGATACACAGACTGTTGTATGCCCAGGTCTATAAGGGCTCCCTGCAGCTTGTCTGAGAAACTGCTTTCTGGGGCGACCTCAGCAACAGCAGCATAGGCGCTAGCAGCAGCTAGGTCTTCATTAGAACCCAGCTTTATCCCTTCGTGTGAAATGAGCTGTAGGCAGGACGTTAGCTTCTAGAAACTTCAATTTCCCACTTAGTGAACATGCAACAATAATGCCTGTGTCTGTGGCTGTCACCACTAGAAAATAAAATAATCTAAAGCACATATTATGCTCTTAATAAACAATGTACATTATATATACAGCATTGGGGAAAATATCAGAAGTATCTTCTTATTTATAGCTATAGGCATTATAAATTCTCCTTTCTTTCTCCCATTATCAGATTACATGTTCATTATGAAAAATTAAAAAATCTCGACAGAAGCATGACTTGGTAGCACAAGCTTGTTATCCCAGCTGCTCAGGAGAATGAGGCAGGAGGATTACAAGTTCAGAGTCTGTCTTGGCTTCAGAGTGAGTTCAAGGCCATCCTGGGCAACTTCGTGAGCCTGTCTCAATACCAAACATCAAGAAGAGGGCTGGAGATGAAGTTCAGCAATAGAGTGTTTGCCTCGGATATCCGAGGCCCTGGGTTCCATCCCCAGCACTGCAAAGAGCAAGTGGAGAAGGAGGGGATAGTATGGGAGGCGAAGAAGCCTGAGTGAATATGTAAAGAAAGGATAAAGTCCTGAGTGGATGTGTGTTGGTGACATGGGCACAGTCATGTCGAGGACTCGATGCCCCAGGACCATGGGGGTGGCAGAGTCTCCCCCAGCTGTCCCCCATGAGGCTCAGGGGAATAGAATCGCCTTCCTTTGGTCCACACGCGAATGCTGACAGTGTGTGCAGGAACGAGTGTTTATGAGCAACTGGCCATGTGTACTGCAGCTTCCTCCTTTGGTATTTTTACAGCCTGAGTCTGCTCACTGACAGACACCTACCAAGATTATCTCCCCCCGCGGCCCCCACACACACTTATTGCTCATAATGAACACCCTGAGATTCTGGATCCAACTCAGCCAGTACCGCTCCAGCAGAGTGCGCGTGGCTCAGCTGGTGCCAGCTTCTGTATGTGCCTGTGTGTACTACTCCGGTCAGGTCTCCAGGACCAAGAGGTTCTGGGTACCATACACGGTGCTGCCAAGAAGAGAAGAGGAGGGTGGGGGTGAGGAGGAGAAAAGTGCTTTGATGCTTTATGGGTATTCGGCTTTTTTTTTTTTTTTAATGCTATAACATGAACGGAAAAGTCAACCCTGCGCCAGAGGTACCGCCTTTCCTCTCCCAGCGTAGAGTCTTAAGCACGCCCCAATTTGTTTGATCTTTAGAAAAGCCCACTTCTCTCTGTGGACGTCTGTACTCATCTCTAGCCAGACTCGGTGGTTCACCCAGGGTTCAGCGCAGCTCAGAAGCACCGCTGTGGACTCATCTTCATCTTTTATTAAGGACTGTGTAGAACTTGCTAGACGTCTGCACTGTTCCCGAAGGACTTCCTTCAGGCTGTGTCTGTGATTTTTCGGCTGCGGCTGTTTTCAGAACAGTTGTGTGAAATCAGAATGAATGGGTTGAGGCAAGGACAGGGACCAGGGCTGCCCAGGGCTGCCAACTTGCTCCCTGCCCAAATCTGAAATCATTATCCCTTTGATCCAGTTGATTGCAGAGGACCCTGTTTTTCCGGCTTTGGTCTCTTCTGTTCCCACTCATTCCCTTGTCATTCACATTTTATGGCGTTGGAGAGGTTGAGTCTTCCAAGCACAGGAACTCGGAAGCCAATCGGTGGGCTCAGTTTGCACTGCCAAGTCACCTCTGGCTGCTTCCCGTGACTGTCTGCTGTCAGCACTGGTCCTCCAGACAGTGTCCCAAGGCCCAGAAAGAGCCTCACACCACAATGCTGTAGTTGGGGTGGGGGTGCATGGTATTTGGGAACCCTATAGCTATCTATCTGTCTTGGGTGCAATGGAACTATAGCCCTAGGCTGGCTTTACTGGGCTTCCCGGAAAAGCCCCTGTGTGAGAAAGCCTCCCTCAATGCAAGCCAAGTTGCAAAGAGAGGCAGGCACAGGCAGAACGAGGCCCACTGGGTACTCGAGCTCTGGATTACGGGCATTTTATGTTTGACATTTTAAGTTGGGAAATATTGCTTATGTTTATAAAAGAACACCATTCCAAGGGCAGGCCGTATAATAATGTCCTAATGAGTTCCTACAGGTAGAAGCTGGTGCCTGCCCCAGAACCTTCCAGAATATGATTCTTGGAGCAGATTTGAGACAGAAAATTGATTCAGTTGTGAGACTCATGTAAGGCCACAGTGTATCTTTCATACAAAGATTTTGGGGTGCATACATGTGCTTGTGGAGGTCCGAGATCAACCTTAGGTGTTCACAGGCACTGGCTACCTTTTTGATTTGAGTTAGGGCCCCTCACTGGCCTGGAGCTCGCCAAGCAGGGCTAGACTGGCTTGGGGGCGTGCTGGGGATCTGACTGGGATTTTAAGCATGTACCCTGTGCCTGGCTTTAAAAGTGGTTCTGTGCATTTGAACTCAGCTCGCCTTGCTTGTGTGGCAATCGAGCAACTCCTTAGCCCAGACTGAACTTTAAATTCATGTGTTTTGGCTGCTTGATCCCCAGGTGATGTGGCTGTTTGGGGGGGGGTTGTGGAAACTTCAGGAGGTGGGACTTCATTAGAAGAAGCAGTCACAGGGGGTGGTCCTTGGTGCGCCTTGTCCCAGAGTCTTCCTGGTTCTCTGTGTGTTTGCCGGCCACCATGAGGTGAATTGCTCTGCTCTGCCCTGCCCTCCCCAGTGTGACGAACTGACACCTCTGAAACCATGAGGCAGAACAAGTCTCCCTAAGTTGTTTCCATAGTGTTTGGCCACAGTGCCACAGACGCAGTTAGCGCAGGCCCCCAACTGGAAGCTGGGGGTGATTACTGAGGAATGCAGGTGGTTGTCAGTAGCTCTGAAGTAAACCCGACGTGTTCCTGAGGCTGTGCTGAGCAGTGTGTTCTGTCTCTCTACAGCACTGTGAAGTTGATATTATTGTTGTCCCCACTGTGCTGCTGAATGAACTGAGGCCCCTGAATGATGTGGACCTAAAGCCAGCACCTGGCAGAGTGGGACCCGAACCAAGGCCCTGGACTCCGCTTATTCCCTAAGCGAAAGTGGAGAGTTGGGTAAGGAAATCAGGCGGCGTCTGTGTGAGGAGGAGGCGGCCTACCAAGCAGGGACGCATGGCATCTCCCTCTAGACCCCCTAGCATCATCAGGTGTGCTACGCCTCCCACACAGACCTAGAGGTGAGCGAGTTTCCCCAGCGTGCAGAGCACAGTTGCAGGAGCAGCCTGTGGGCGAGTCCACAGCTGAGCAGACTCACCCAACTCCCGTGCAGAGATGAAAGAACAACACGTGTATCTCTTGCCCAGACTCCAGTCGTGGGGCTGAGCGCCGGGCACACAGGCAGCTGTGTTTAGAGCTGAGCTGACAGCCTGATCAGTAGGCAAGGCAGCTCTGATAGAAACCAGAGAGCCATAAAAGGCCACCCCAGAGTTACGGGGCCACATACATTTAAACAGTTGGTACGTCCACCTGACTGGACGTCACTCTCCAGGGAATATTGATAACCATTTGCCTGAGACCAACCCGCTAGACATCTCCGAAATCAAATGTTGGTGGGAACCTTGCTTGGAGAATTTTGGGCCCTTTGGGCTACCATTGTAGCAACACAAAGAGGCTGGAGATAGATTTGAGTTATCTGAGAATAGAAGACATTCAACCTCCTAGATGATAAAAGTTCAGCACATCAAGGCAAGATGTGTGAGGCTGGGGAGGTGGTTCAGTGGCGAGAGGGGGGGTGCATACAAATGAATCTGAGTCTTGAAGAAAAAGGAAGATTTTTTTTTTTTTTTAAATTATTACCTTTTGTGTGGCCTGTAAGATTGGTTAGGAAAGACAGTTCCCTGCATAGGCTGAGGTAGGAGACAAGCCTGTAGGCAGCGGCCTGGGATCATTCAGTTGCTTTCAAAGGGGACATGATTTTTTTTTAAGATTTACTTATTTTTTATTTATTTTGTATGTATGTGTGTTTTATCTTCCTGCGTGCCTGTGAACCACATAACATGCCATGTGCTCAAGGAGGCCAGAGGAGAGCATTAGATCTTCTGGACCTGCAATTGCAGATGGTTGGTAGCTGCCATATGGGTGCGGGAAATCGAACCCAGGTCCTCTGCGAGAGCAAGGGGTAGGGCTGCAGAGATGACTCGGTGGGCAAAGGGCTTTCCAGCCAAGTGTGAGGATCTCTGAAGCCTCCCAAATCGATGTAAAAGCCAGGCATGGAAGTGCTTATCTGCAGTCCTAGGCAGAGACAGGAGGATCCCTGGGAGCTCACAGACCAGTAATCTGGTGTGTGCAGTGGCAAACAAGGAACTGTGTCTCATATAAGTGGAAAGCTTGCTTCTTTCCCCATGTCCATATACACAGCACAGCATGTATGTGCCTGCATTTACACACATACACACACACACACCCATACACACGTACAGACACATGAACACACACCCATATACACACACAAACACATACACACACACTGTACACACACCCATACACATACACACTGTACACACACACGTGCATGCACACACCATACACAAATGCTCTCACACACAGTTTTTTTAAAAGATTTATTTATTTTATGTGCATTGGTGTTTTGCCCACATGTGTGTCTGTGTGAGGATAACTGAGGGTACAGACAGTTGTGAGCTGTCATACGGTTGCTAGGAATTGAACCCAGGTCCTCTGGAAGAGCAGTCAGTGCTCTTAACTGCTGAGCCGCCTCTGCAGCACCCACCGTGTTTAGAGTGAGACTGAGCACTGAGCTGCACATTCAAGGACTCGGTCTGTGTTTGGAACAAGCTCAATGTCCGGGACGAGGGGGTGAGTCACTGGCTTGGTTGCTGCCCAGGCTGCAGTCTTGGGCAGGCGTGCCATGGTGAAACACTGTTTTTCTGTGTTGCTATGGTAAGATGGTCCAGATATATCACCGGGTAGAACATATGTTACAAAAGAGTGCACATGGTCTCAGCTCATTTTTGCAAAGAAGCCAACAGGATCATCTATATCTGTGTCTCTATCTGCGTGTGAAAATGGGAGGAAATAGTAAAATACTCATCTTCGGCTGTCGGAGTTATGGCTGAGCTCTGTGCCTTTTAAATTCTTTGTGTGCACGAAGGGAAAACAACGACCGAGTGACACAATTAGAATGTCTTTCTCGGTAAGGGACTGGATGGGTAGGTTCTGCAAGGCGGGGCACAGTAGTCCTGGGCTCAGGTGCTGGGGCCAGCTTGGACCTAGGTGTGATTCCTGCTTGGAGAGGTGTGATCTGTGGGGTTCTTGGTGCAGATGTGGACTGCCCCCTAAAGGCTCCTATGTGTGAAGGCCTAATCCCCAGCTGGGGGCGCTGTGTTGGGAGGCTGTGGAACCTTCTGGGGAAAGTGGGTCACTGGGGGTATGCTTGTGGGCTTGTAGCCCCACCCCACTTCGGGTCTCTCTTTGCATCCTCTCTGTCCAGGTGTCAGGAAGCAGCCTCGTCCTCCACCGCTGCAGCTGTGAGCTGCTCCCAGCACCATGCCTTCCCTGCCATGACAGACTTTTCAGCATCCTTAAAACATGAACCTATCCGAATCCTTCCTCCTTAAGTTACTTCCTGTCAGGTGCTGGTGATAGCAATGCTGCCTACTCCATGATGCTGTCCTGAGGATGAAGAGGACAATGTCTGTAAAATACTCAAATCAACATGAGTAAGCTATGAAGATGGAGTGTCTGTTACAAGCATACATATGCAGGCTTTAGAAAGAGGTGGATCTCCACCAGGGCAGTCGTGGCGCACGCCTTTAATCCCAGCACTCGGGAGGCAGAAGCAGGTGGATCTCTGTGAGTTCAAGGCCAGCTTGGTCTACAGAGTGAGTTCCAGGACAGGTTCCAAAACTACAGAGAAACCGTGTCTCAAAAAAATCAAAGGAAAAAAAGGAAAAGAAAAGAAAGAGGTGGATCTCATGGGCAAAAATCCCAGGTGACCCCATTTCACTCCCTGGCTATCCAAGGTTGGGAATGTGAGTTCCAGCTACAGGCATCCCAGAAGGCCCTGGGTGAACAGTGTCAGAGATGATGTGTGAGCCAGATGTGGGTGGGGCTTCTCTGGTCCTCAGAGCGAAGCCTCCAGCTTAGGGCTAAGAGGATGATGCAGTTGGGACACCTGGCTGCCCCTCACCCGAGGCTGGCGACACTGGGTGGTCTCTCCCTCCTCCTGAGTCTGCACGATCAGCTAGCCTCCGTGTTGTAGTATGATATGAACTGCCAATAAACCTGATACGCAGCTGCCCAAGTTCCTGCATTCATTCTCCTGCCACGGTGGAACTGAACCCTCGTCCTGTGAACCCTTCCTCCTGCACAAGCCGATTTCGTCAGTCATTTTTCATAGCGACAAGACAAGAGGCTCGTACCGCTGTCATGTGTTCCTGTGCCAGGCAATTTTGTTATTTACCGCTGAACGCCTCTGTTCTTAAAAACACCTCTTGGCTCATGTTTTCGGAAACCCTAGTTCCCTGGATCGTCTGTGAAGGCTGTGCTGGCCTGGAAGTCTATATTCCCAAGGACAGAGGCTCTGTGAATAGAGTGCTTCTGGTCCCCCCTGAGCTCTCTCCACTCTTCCTTGTAAAGGGTCTGTGTCCTTCGGGAGCCGTTTCAACTGTGATGGGGCAGCAAGCCTTTGATGGAGCAGTTGGCTCTGCCCAGCTGTGGCACATGTTAAACCTTGTTCCCATCCTTGTAAATCCAATTTTGCTGTTCAAAATCTTTACTCGGAATATTGAACTGGAAGAGGGAATTAAATTCTCTCAAGTTCAAATGTGCTTTGCTGTCATTCGAAGCAAATGGCTTTGTCCCTAGAATCTCTGTGATGTCTTGCAGGCTGTTTGGGTGTGGACCTTCCTGAAGAGAGCGAAGATTTGCTCAAATGAGACTGTAATACAAATGGCCTCTGTTTGCTAGACCCTGAAGCAGGTGGGGCAGAACTTGCTCAGATCTAGGACAAGAGCAAACTTCCATCCATCTGCTTTCCCTCACTGCCTTTTAAACAAGAGCAAACTGTCTTCTGCAACTGTGGCCCCTGGTTCTCCTCACAGGGCTCTCTGGAGAGTTGGCTTGCCTGTCTTTCCAACCCCAGAGGCATTTAGCAAGATAGGCCACCTAGGAGGTAACCTGAGAAGTAGAATTTGAACTCAGGACCAGATGAGCCTTCTAGACTTCGGGGCACCTTGGAGCCTTGCTGAGAGTCCACCGGCTGGTACGTTGGGCAAGAAATTGATCCATTCTTGCAGAGTGAATGACAAGGACATGGGGTTGCTCTCTGATGTGGCGGCAGCACTGGTCAGCTTACTCTGTCCCTCCAAAATTTCAGTGGCTCCCTATTGCCTTCTAGGCAGAGTTTTATACTATTGGACCTTGTAGAATGCTTGGTTTCCTCTGAGACTCCTGCAGGGCTAGCAAGTGGTTTCTTAAAGGGCTTTGTTGGACACAGTGTCTGTGGCCACACCTAACTCCTCCACCCTGCCCCTGTACCACAGGATGCAAAAGACAGGCATGGCTTATTCCAAAAAATGCACTCAAGAAAAAGAGCACTGGCTGCATCTGAGCATGACTAAGGGGTCAGAGTTCACTGGCCAGCCTCAGCTGGATGAGGAAGGCAGCCAGGTTAGCAGTATACATTAGCAAGATGTCATGAGGTGTTAGAAAGAACTGGGCCCAGGGAGGTGATTCAGCGGGGGGGCAAATGCCTGATGTAGAACCAGAAGGACCTGAGTTTGATCCCCAGCAACCAGTTTCAAAAGCTGGGTGTGGTTACATGTGTACACAAACACACATAGACAGAAAGACAGACAGGTAGACAGGCACATAGACACAGGCACTCAGAAAGACAGACAGACACATGCAGATACACACAAACAGAAAGACACACACAGAGAAAGACATATAGACATACACAGAAAGACAGACAAACACACAGACACACATAATCAGACACATAGACACACATACACAGATACAGACACACAGACATAAACACACAGAAAGACAGACAGGAAGACAGACAGGCAGACACATAAAAGGATAGGCAGACGCCGGGCGGTGGTGGCGCACGCCTTTAATCCCAGCACTCGGGAGGCAGAGGCAGGCAGATCTCTGGGAGTTCGAGGCCAGCCTGGTCTACAAGAGCTAGTTCCAGGACAGGCTCCAAAGCTACAGAGAAACCCTGTCTCAAAAAAACCAAAAAAAAAAAAAAAAAAAAAAGGATAGACAGACACACACACATCACAAACAGACACACAGACAGACACATACACACACACCACGGACAGATAGGCAGACAGACAGACCACACACACACACCACAAACAGACAAACACACACCACAGACAGGCAGGCAGACAGACGGCACATACACACACACACACACACACACAGCTCCATGATCCTAGGGAGTGGCAGGACGAGAGGCAGTGGCTTCCTTAGTGTGCAGACCCGAGGTGGCCTGTGGGGGAGGAAATGGCATTAAGGTACAGAAGATCTATGCTTATCCAACTAACTGCCCTGCGTGGCGGCAGTTACGTGAAATCATCAGAGAATCGTTGAAAAGTACATTTTGTTGTTCTGTAGTCTGGGGCCTGGGCCTGCTATGGCCACTGTAATCAAGTCTGTGATCCTGCGGCTTCAGAGACCGTCTGTCAACAACTGGTGTGCATTAATCCCATGAGCCTTTGCAGGTGACCTTCCTGTTATGCCTTGCCTGTCACCAAGTAATTATCTTTAATCTCAGGTCTCAGCAGACACACAAGCCTTCACCAGGAGAGCCTCTGACAGCGTTTGCTTTGCCTTCCTGAGGCTGAGTTTCCTATGTAGCTGAGGCTGGTCTTGAACTCCTGATCCTCCTGCTCCATCTCTAGTTACATGTGTACACTGCCATGCCTGGCTCTTTACTTAATCATTAGACTCCAGTACTAGCAATATGCCTTGGTGGGTAAAGGTACCTGCTGTGGAGCCTGATGACCTGGGTTCAATGCCCCAGCCCACACGGTGGAAGGAACCAGCTGACTATGGTGTGAGGGTGTTCCCAACCATCTACATATAACACATGCACAATAAATAAATCAAGGTAAGAAGAAGCCTAAATATAAAGAGGCTCTTGATCGTCCCTCATCTTCAGCATCTGCTTGTGTTAGATTTCCACGGCTGCGCTAGAATACCTGAGGTCAGAATAGTATAAAGGAGGAAAGGGTCAGCCAGGGGCTGCTTGGCCTCACTGCTTTGGGGCTGTGGAGCGACAAATCATTATGGCAGGAAGCATGTATTGAAAACATCACGGCAGGAAGCATGTATTGAAAACATCTCGGCAGGAAGCATGTATTGGAAACATGGCGGGAAGCATGTATTGGAAATATCATGGCAGGAAGCATGTATTGGAAATATGGCAGGAAGCATGTATTGGAAACATCATGGCAGGAAGCATATATTGAAAATGTCACGGCGGGAAGCATGTATTGGGACTATCTGCTCACTCCATCATCTTTGGGAAGCAAAGAGGAAGCTGGCATCAGGCCTCCCAACATCTCCGCAAGGATACTCCACAGGACCTATCTCCTCCAACTACACCTCATCTCCTAAAATGCCCTCTGCCCGTCATTTGAGACCCTGGTTGGCAACCAAAGCTTTGCCACGTGACCACCTAAGACCCCAAACACCACACTGCTTTGCAGTAACGTCCATTTTCTGGAATGGGTTTTGGAACCAGGCAGATGGAAAATAAAATTTAAATGTAGTCATTTACTTATTTATGTCAAGTGGGTGACTTGGGGGAAAACTCAATGATTTTAGAATTTGGGGTTCCTTACTTACAATGGGACCCGGATGGTGGAACCCAAATCCACCCACTCCCCTTAACAACAAGGATGCAGCCATTTGTGCAACACTGCATGCCAGGCACCCTGGAGGACGGGTAAGCATTGCTTCATAAGTCACCCAGTGACCCTGTGAGGTCTGACTTCTCTCTCCATTGTATGTGTGTGGTGAGCGTGTGGAGGCCAGAGGCTGGGGTGCTGTCTCTTCAGTCACCCTCACATCTCTGGTGGCACTCACGTGCCAACATCTACCTGCTCTTCCCCACCCTTGTGCCTTCCTGGTCAGCTGGTAGGGGCCCCGGGGCGTCTGTTTCTTGGGTTCCCATGGTCACATCTTTGTTCTGATTGGTATCTGATCGTCCAGTGTAAAGGAACCTGCTTTAGTGTCTATCTCTCAAATTTCACTTTTCTTGCATGTGGCTTTAACATACTAACGTATAATTTATTGTTTTTCTGTATTTAGGCTATTATTGATTTAATATTTTGTTAACATAAGTCATATACATTTAATTAAAAAGGAAAATCGTATGTCACTGCTGTAAACAGAGCCGACATCATGTTCTATAAATAAGCTTTACTAATCAGATAAGAGCGTTGGAGGCATTATTATTATTAGATGGAGGTCCATGCTGTAGCCTAGACCTGCCTCTTGCTAAGCGGGGATCTACAGGTGCAGAGGTGGGGTTCCTCCTCACACCCAAGCTGTCCCCTTAGGGTAACAATCATTCCCTCAGAGAGATGTTCTGGAACATACCAGGACTGGAGCTGGGACCCTGGAGAGTTACTTCCTGGGAATGAGGAGAGTGAGAAGCAGGTGACACCTCTGGAGGACCCACACCTTCCCTCTGCGTTCGGCTCTTCTCCTCAGGGGCTGTCTGCCAAGGTGATGATTTAGAGCAGTGGATCTCAACCTTCCTAAGGCTGTGACCCTTTAAGACAGATCTCATGTTGTGGTGACCCCCGACCATAAAGTTATCTCATTGCTGCTTCATAACTCTAACTAGGGTACTATTAAGAGTTGTACTGTAAATACCTGTTGTGAAGAATATCTGATATGCGACCTCAAAGGGGTCACTACCCACAAGGTCAGGAAGCGCTGCTCTAGAGTGAGAACATCTCAGGACTTTGCAATGAGGGAGTTCTCAGTAAGGCACAGAGAGCATTAGTCCTGAATGAAACACCTTGAATGGGACTACACATGTGTACACATGCATACACATGTACACACACAGACATACACACACATGCACACACATACACATGCATGTACACAAACATACACACATGCACACACAGGTACACAGATATGTATATATATGGGTACATGCACATGCATACACATGTACACATAGGCATACACACATAAACGTATGTACACAACCACACATGTATACATATTCACAGATACATACATACACACATGTGCGCACATGCACACACACAACACACACACACACGCAGTAGTACTACAGGTCTCCTGGAATGATTGACGTTAAATGGACCAGCAATACAAAGTACTAGTGAGGATATGAAGTATTGCAGACTCTCACCTGTTGCTCTGAGGTTCATAAATGCAAACACTGTAAAACTGTGGCATTATCTGTTAAAGATTATCACACACATGTCTCCTGGCTCAGTGTTTTCTCTCCTCGTTCGTCTTCAACAAAATTACACACATCTGTGCACCAACGACACAAACAGCTCAAACTTTACCATGATCCACACCAGTTTCAGTTCTGAATGAGTTTATTGAGAGACAGAGAGTCAGAGCGGGGAGGAAATCACCAAATCATGTACTCAGATCCTTCATCAGGAAGGAGGCTCCTTTACGGCGGCCAGCCGGAGCTCCCAATAAGGCGAGCTCAGAGCAGAGTCCCCATAGGTGAGGCTTTGAAGTATAAGAAAGAACAGCACCAGAGAAAACACCACAACATCAGCAGAAACAGACGGGGCAGCTGAGGTATCAGCTGGAGTCTGGCTGAGCTGTTCTCCATTGTGCAGCCTGCAGCTTCTCCCTCTCACTGCAGGTTCTTCACAGTGTGGGGCAACACTGGTGACCCCTGTTGGGAGTGGCTGACCTGCCGGCTGCTCTCAAGGGCGCAGGGGTCTCTGGAGCTGTTTCCTTGTTCCCTTCCCCTGCTGTCACAGAGTTGGGGGGACAGCTCATACCTAGACAAGAGGCACTGCTGCAGGATATTGTGAGTCAATATGCTTGGGTCTGAAAGCTGGTGGGGGACAACCCCCCTCCAGAGAAATTTCTCAGGGAACTCAAACAGCCCCTGACAGTTCACCAGTCTAAACAGGATGGAGCCAGTGACTGCAATGAGACAGACTTCAAAAACCAGGTAAGCCGAGGGACGCATAAAGGAATCCCGGCCACATCAATATAAACCCAGTTAATATAAAATGTAATATAAACATAAAGCTATTAATATGAAATTTAAAACTGGCAAGACCATGGTTGTCATGAACATCAATATCATGGCTATCCTCGGGAAGGAGGGAAGACAGAGAAGGAAGGAGGAAGACCCAGGCCTAGCAGATATTCCCTCCCTCCCTCCCTTCTCCCTTCTGCGCTCTCTCTCTTTCTTTTGTCTTCCTTCCTTTCTCTCTCTCTCTCTCTCTCTCTCTCTCTCTCTCTCTCTCTCTCTCTCTCTCTCTCTCTCAAGGGTTTTTCTGTTGTATCCCTGGCTGTCCTGGAATTTGCACCACCGCTGTCCGGTGTTCTGTATGACATCTGTCTGTCTGACGGGATGGACCGAGCATCTCACAGTTGCAGTATGGCAGAAAACACAGGGTGGTAGAGAGGGCAGGACAGGTGGGGCCCATGGGTCTAGATGGCAAGTCCACGGGCAAGCTCCAGCTGAGATTGGTGCATGGCAGAGCTGGTCCCCAGCTCACTAAGTTGACAAGGCTGGCTGGCAGTTGAGCCCCAGGGGTCCCCAGTCTCTGCCTCACTAGTGCTGGGGTTACAAGTGTGCGCCGAGCTGCCTGGCATTTTTGCATGAGTTATGGGGACTGAACACAGTCCCTTGTCCCTGGGAGGCAAGTGTTTTACCAACTGAGTCACCCACCAGCCAATTCTCAGGGGTCCTGTCTGATGTTGAAGATGGAAGGAGCAGTGTTTTGGAGTGGCCCTTTTTTGTGCATTGGTCATCAGCATCCCCATCCACATAAAACAATGGTTCTCAACCCCTTTGGGGGAGCCCAGTGACCCTTTCGATAGGGGTCACATATCAGAGATCCTGCATACCAGATATTTACATTATGATTCATAACAGTAGCAAAATCAGTTATGAAGTAGTGATGAAAATAATTTTATGGTTGGGGATCACCACAACATGAGGAACTGTATTAAAGGATCTCAGCACCAGGGAGGTTGAGAACCGGTGGTTTGAGGAGTCAACAACTGAGTGGTCCTTCTCCGGCCACGGTTCACTGAGATCAGGTGAACTCAGGCTTGAAGAGGGCTTTGGAAGCAATGTCACGGGCCATTCCATACCCAGAACCCCTTCTCCAGACCCTAAGAGGCAAACTGTGGTTGTCCCTGTACCCTGTAAACTTTTATGCCGAAAGTACGCCAGGTGCAGATGGGTTAAGAGTGGAGTACCCCCAATGTGGCCAAGAATGGTGACGAGAAGTACAGTGTACCCAGGCTGTCAGTGACCTCACGGCCCCACCCTCCTCCAACATGAGACATGTAACTGTGGCCCCTTGATAAGGACCGGGGGTTCAGCGGGGAAGAGAGTGTGTAGAAGTTCTCCTAGCGGGCAAGAGACAGAGCTGGGCTTTCCTCTACCGGTTCCACCTGTGCCCATCAAGGTGCGGCAGGAGCCACGGTGGGTGCATTCCTTCAGCACCGGCTTCCCAGCGCCTATATGCAGCACAGCTGTCCCCGCCAAAGGTTATGCGTGGGCTGATGGGAGTGAAGCCTACCTCCCCTCAAGTTTTGGTTGTTGCTGTTGTTAAAGGAGAAATGGGAGTCAAGGGAAATTACATTTACTTGAACAACATGAATATCAGCCCAGGTACCCCAAATTGGAGCAGCCCGAGTGATGTCCGAGGGACAGGTATGGTAGAGGGTTTACAGAAGATTTCCCTAAGGATCTGGTTTGGGGACAGGTCACAGTCGGGGCAGAAAAGCAAACTTGCAAACTAGCCAGTTCTGAGCTCTGAGGGGTGAGTTCATTAGACACCTCCCAGCTGAGACTTGTCGAAGGTGGGTGGGGCTGACCCTCTTGTTTACTGAAGTCAGTCCAAACCTTCCACGGTCTGACCTCTGACCAGCTGAAATCAATCCTTTCATAGCCGCCATTCCTTTGAGGAAGCTGGGGATGAGCTGGGCTCTTCCGTAGCCTTCTGTGTGCCAGCCTGCATTGGACCTCCAGAGGGCTCTTCTTTGTTCTGGGGTCAGAGGCCAATCTCGTGGGCTCTGGGAGCTGAAATGAACACTTAGCTCCGTGGTGCTGGGCGTTTGGACTGGGTGAGGCTCACCATCTCTACCGAAGAGGGGACAAGCTCACAGGGACAGTCTCACTGAGGTATCGCCACAGGCAGGGCCAGGCCTTGGACTCCTGGTCTCAGGCCTCACCTCAGGGTGGGACTCATTGCCTCAGCTCTTGAATTGGTGACCCATCAGGGTTTCATACCCCGAGCGCAGGGAGTGGCTAAGGAGCAGAAGCTCATTAGGTTGCGAGGCAGATGAATATTCGTCCGTGATAATTTAGAACCTGCAATCTTGCCAAGGAGAAGAAAATAAAACCCACCAGCGTTCTCACCGCCTGGGGCCTGCCAAGGCTGACGTGTGTATTTTCAGACTTGGGGGGAAATTGCAAAACCTAACGCCGAGGTGCCTTGCTGGCCCTTAGCCACCATCTGGGGTTTCTGCAGGGTTTCCCACCTCGCATGGCTCTCTGTCCCGGGGCTGCCCCACGTGCTGAAGGTTGTTTCAGAGCTTCCCAGGCCACTGCACCCACCTGAAGCCTGTAAAGCCCCTTCAAGCCAGGACCATCAAAACCATCTCTAGATAGTTCCAGATACCAGCTGGCCCTAGGCTGAACATCTCTGGGTTTCGGGGTGAAGTCATTTTGAGCCGCTGGACCTGACTTCCAATCTCTGCTTAGATAAGGACCCAGGGCAGTGAGCTCTGACTTTCCTCTGGGAAACGCAGAAGCTTTCCAGCCTGCAGCACTGGAGAGAGGAAACATACGCGCTCCTGGGACTGTGTTCACTCTGAGGGAGCCACAGCAGCCTCAATGAGGCCCAGCTTCCCCCAAACATGAAGAGGTCCAGTGCACCCCCGTTCCTTTGGGAAGTCCTCTGATGAAGTGCTGTGTGCTGCTTGTCTTGGGGAGACAACGGGAGCCAGCTTGGATAACAGGTAAGTGGGTCGGCTTTTCTGTGCCTCCGTTTCCCCGTTTGTGAACAGAAAGCAATGGTGGTATCTGCTTGTCACGGCAGCAAAAATGAAGTGATTTTACCGGTTAATAACTATATTAATATGATTCATGTCTGGTCTGGGCTTGGAGGGCGCATGTTGGAGAGTCAGGGCAGCCTTTGAGAAGCCCGAGAAGCCTGCAGACCAAGGGAATGTGCATAGCTTCGTGCCTAACCCCATAGCCCCTGGACACAGCTGCTGTCCCTGTAGCCTCAAGTAAGAGTGGCAGCTAACTACTCTTGAGATCAGGACGCTGGGGTCCACTGCCTGGGGACATTTCAATCCATTGTGTCCTGGGGCCTCCCAAGAGTTCACTTAAAGTTCTTGCTTTCTTAAAATTGTCTCAATATTTACAACTTATCACAGTAGAGACAATATTGATTGATATGTGCGATCATTGCTGTTTTGTGTTATATATAGTTTACCAGTGACAGTGTGCGATGTGCTAAGTCCCTCCACATCTGTGCAGCTGCCACCACCATCCATCTCCAGAATTTCTCTCCTGTGGCCACAAAACACAGCTTCCCCTGCCTCCCCACCTCCTGCAACACCCTGCCCCGCTGCTGGTCTGTTTTCTGTCTCCGTGAACTTGACTTCAGACAAGGGTCATGAACTGGGTGTGTAGTTGGGGCACATTTTTAACCCCAGCACCTGGAAGGCAGAGGCAGAGGCAGAGGCAGGAAGATCTCTACGCGTTCCAGGCTAGCCTGGTCTACATAGTGAGTTCCAGGACAACCAGTGCTACGGAGACCATGTATCAAAAAACCAAAGCAAATCAAAACTAAACAAAAAGCCCAAATATCATATAGAATCTTGATGTGCTCTTCCTTTTGCTTCTGAATTGTTCTGCCATGGCCCTGCGTGCACGAGATTTCCTGAGGTTTTGTGACCCAATGATATCCTCTCTTGGGCTTAAACTGCATTTTGTTTATCTTTTTCTCTGCTGACAGACACTTGGGTGGCCTCTGCCTTTTGGATGCCATTCACTGTGAACACTTGTGTATAAGGGTGGGGTTGGGCCTCAGCCAATGCTTTGAGGTCACACCTGGTGTCAGAGTCGCTGGACTGTGTGGTAACTGTGGGTCCCAGAATGATACATCACCCTCCACGTCAGAGTCCTCCCCTGATGCGGCAGGAGCTCGGCCTCCACTCTGTGGACAGGGAGATGAGGCCAGGCCTCTCCAGCCTGAAAGCTGAGATTTCCCACCCGAGCCTCTCACCAGGCCTCCATGTTGTCCTTCCAATGCCAGCAGGGTGATGTGTGAAAATAAATGCCGTTTTCAGTGATCCGCATCCTGATGTTTGCGTTATGACGCGTGGCATCATTTCTATCGAGCACGGCAGACTCTTTATAAGAGAGCCATGTTGGGTGGGGTGGGCGTGGGCTGAAGAAAGGCTTAGTGGTTAAGAACTCTGGTTGCTCTTGAAGAGGACCCCAATTCTATTCCCAGCAAACCCAAGACAGCTCACATGGTTCTTAACACCAACTTCAGGGGATCTGGCGCCCTCTTCTGGCCTCAGAGATTGTTAGTTGACAGATTGTTTTCCCATAGAGCCCACAGTCAGCCCTCCCTCAGACAGCCCTCCTCCCTGTCAGCCCTCCTCCCTCAGCCCTCCCTCTCTCCTGTCAGGGCGGCTACTCTAGACCTCTCCTCTGCCAGGGTGGCTATTCTAGGCCTCTCCTCTACCAGGACAGCTACTCTAGGCTTCTCCTCTGCCAGGGCAGCTACTTCCTGTAGGTTTCATCTTCCTGAGTCTGCTGTTGGGGATGTTAGGGCTGCCCAGACCTGTTTATCAGTAAGAGCAGACACACTGTCTCTCTGCTCAGTGCCTCCTGCTCAGGGCTCCTTTCTTGTCAATAAGTCCTGTCAATAGGATAATTGTGGGGCTGGCTTTATGTAGATTTGACCACGAGAACAAAGGTTTGGTTGAGTGAAGACTTTCACACCAGGGTCCCACAGTGTGGGAAAGGCCATCCAGTTGCCAGTACAGGAAAAGTCGGGTTTAAACAATGATTTATATACTGCTGGGATGTTTTGGAATGAATCCCATTATAAAAGGGAGAAGAACCATGGCCTGACAAGATTTCTGCAGAATTGACAGTGACTATCCAAAAGACAGGTGTTCCTGAAGCTCCACAGATCGGGTTCCTCATTGGATGGATGCACCCCCATGAGTTTGTCCAGTGATCTGTCAGCTGTACTTTTATTGAGCAATGCTTGTGGCTCACAGCACCTCTCCCTCCATTCCACGAGAGCTGAGCCTCTGCCACGTGTACAGGTTCCTCTGAAAATGGGAGATTCTGCAGGAAAGTAGAAAACACATGCTTTGCATTCAAGGAGCTGACTGAGAGGAGATGAAGGACGTGCAGGTTCTCCAGAGCCTCAGTCTGCACTGCCCTGGCCATTCTGGGCCTTGTGTTTTCCATCCCACATGGCAGCGAGGGCTTCACTGGGTCAGCCCTGGCTTTGGCCATCTCTGTGGCTTTGGGAAATCCCCATAACCTGGCTTGGTATAGTGCACACTTGTCATCCAATGAGAGGTGGAGGCAGGAGGACCAGGAGCTGAGGGCCAGCCAGTGATAGGAGACCCTACCTCAAAGAGCAAAAATATAAGAAAATATAAAAATAACTCTCCCCGCAGGAACACTTCCATTTCCTTCTTGGTGACACAGAGTTAGGAGGTTTCTGAAAGGCGTAAGTGATTTACCTGGAAATCTCAGAGAAAACTCCATAAATAACAGCCACCCAGTTGCAAACAAGCACATTTCCTGCCATATGAGACACAACAGACAATGGTCTGGATAATGACATATAATCCATTGTTGTTCCCTCTACTGGGCCAACCATGTCTTGTCTCCCTATTGGTGCTAATGATGGAGAGGGCAGTTAGGATCAATGGTCAGTGTTGTCCATCGGCAGAGCCCTCAAAAGTTGCCTGGGAATAAGGCTGGAGAGATTTCTCAGTGCCAAGAGTACTGACTGCTCTTGCAGGGGACCCAGGTTCTGTTCTCCACACCTACATGGCGGCTCACAACCATCTGTCACTCCAGTTCTCAGAGCATCTGATGCCCTCCTCTGGCCTCCCAGGGTACTGCACACACGTGTTGCATATGCAGGCGTAACAGCCCTATGTAAGATTAAAAATTAAAAATAATTTTTAAAAAGTCATCCAGGAAGAGGTCGAGCGGGATCAGAGCTGAGAATGGCGCTCCTAAGAGGTCTTCAGTTTCTGTAGACTGAGAATGAGGAGATACTGCCGTGGATTCTGTCACTGGGCCGCCCTTGTGACCCCAGTGTTCTGTGGATGCTGGGTGGAGATGGTTCCAGAAATGTCAGTTCTCAGCTGCTGCTGTCCACTGGTGACTTCCCTGCTTGCTCCCCGTGTCCCTGCCAGAAGCTGTCCCTCCTCTCCCTCCCCTCCCTGGGTGGACACTGTCTGGCATGGACTTGTTTTCATCTCCCAGGCTTTACCATCGTTGCTGATTCCCAAATTCTCAGGCGTGCTCAGGGAGGAAGGAGCCCACCGCCTGCCAGTCTGGCTGGCTTGGATCTGGCATCCACAGTGTCCCACACTTGAGAGGGCTGTTTCTGTTTTGTCTTGTAATTCTTGGGGAGGATCTGGCTTGCAGGAAGCACACTGTTAATTGATGCTGTCAGAGGAGGCAGATGGCTCGTGGGTGGCGGGTACTGCAGATGCAGGGACAGGCACACCTGAGAGACTAGGCGTTTACAAAGTGCCACCTGCGAACCCCAACCCAGCTGCCTCTCGAGTCCCACAGCACCACTGTAAGCCAGGTGTCCTGCTTCCAGGAAAACGGAGAGGGGCTTGCCTTGTGAGACGAGGCTGTAGGGACACCGCGATTCCCTTTCTTGCTGTGACCTTTTGTTAGTCATTAAGAAAAACCTGGGCTGTGATCACAGACCCGAGGGAAGTAGCTTCGACGAGGCAGAGGCCATTTCTCCTACAAATAGTCCAAAGAGAGGCAGTGCCGGGCTGGCTGTGCGGTATGGCTTCATGATGTCCCCCAGAGACCCAGGACCCACCTAATTATCTTTTATCCTACATGGCTTCCGTTTTTTAAAGTTTTGTTGGGGTTCCTATTGCTGTGATGAACATCATGACCAAAAGCAACCTGGGGAGGAAAGGGTTTATCTCATCCTGTCACTGAGGGAAATCAGGGTAGGGGCTCAATGAGGGAGCTAATGCAGAGGCCATGGAGGAGAGCTGCTTGCTGGTTTGTTCCTCATGGCTTGCTCAGCCTGCTTTCTAAGAGAACCCAGGACCACCTGCCCCAGGGCGGCCCCACCCACAGAGAGCTGGGCCCTCCCCCATCCATCATTGACCAAGAAAATGCCCCCATGAACCTCTCTACAGTCCGATCTGATGTGGCAATTCCTCAACTGAGCTTTCTTCTTCCCAAGTGACTCTGACTTACATCAAGTTGACAACCAGGACAGTCACCTCTTTGCCCAAAAGGGCTCTTGCAGCTCCTGCCATCAAGGCTGCATTTCAGGCAACAGGAAGACGAAAGGGCAGAGCCGGATGTATGCGCTTTCTTGGAGGATTCCTCCCACACTTGAAGTTCCCACATAGAAATTTCCTACGCTTCTACTGACAGACATCCTAGATGGTCAGCACTTAGTCATATGGCCACGCCTAGCTTCAAGGGAAGCCGGAAGATGCAGCTCTTATTTCTAATAGCCAGGCTCTCGGGTGTGAAATCCGTGACTAAGAAAGAGCGAACGGTAGGGAACTGGCAGGTTGGTGGGGAAAGCGTGGCAGAGTGAAATCGGCTGTTTGTAGTCCAGTGTTTCCCTGGACTCCACTTCCCACCTCTGAAGTGAGGATGGTGGCAGCCCCTCACCGTGTGGAGAACCTTTGATTTGGCATATTGGTGGACATGTACGCATCTCAAAATGTGCACACAGCCAACGCCCTGCCGAAGTCTTCTTAGCCCTGGCAGCATGTGCACTGAGGTCGTAGTCTATACAAAAGCTGCAGGGCTGCTGCAGGCTCCACTCAGCAGGGTCAGCTGCTTGGGTTTATGGCTTTGCCAAGCTGCAGACAGTGGATTCTTTCGTGAGGTCTCTAGGGTTCCCCATGGTAGCCTGTGGTGTCCTAAAGACGGGAAGGGGCACAAGGATTCTAGGGTATAATGTGGATACAGCGGGTGCACGAGATAATTTTAAACGGCAAACTTAAAACACTATTATTTATTTTTGCATATGTATGTGTGGGAGAGATAAGTGTGTGCGTGTTTGTGTTTGTATGTTTAGGCGTGTGCATGCATGTGCATGTATGTGTGAGCATGCATATGTTTGAGCATGTGTATGTATGCGCGTATGCATTATTCTGTGTGCCTGTGTGAGTGCATGTATGTGTATAATGTGTACATGTATATACATGTGTTTATGTGAGTGTGTGTGTGCATGTGTGTATGTGCAGGCCACAGGCTGAGGTTGAGCATCTTCCTCCTGAAGTTTTGGGTACCAGATTGGCGGCCTCATTCACCCAGCCCTGCAGGGAATACAAGCTCCTGTCCCCAGGCTTGTATACCAAGGGCGTATACTTGCTGAGCCATCTCTCAGCCCCTTAAAACTTGAAAAATATTGACTTGTTTGTTTTAATATCACAAAGAAAAGTAAATTTAGGCTGGTGAGGTGTGTTGGATGAAGGTGTTTGACCCCAAAACTGATGGGAGTTTGGTCTCCAAAACTCAATGGTAACAGGAAAAAACAGACTCCTCATACAACCGCCCCACACGGATAAATAAACAGCCTGAGACTTCTGTGGAAATCATTAGTCAGGATGAGACTACGTTTAGCTGGGTGATGGGGGCACACACCTTTGATCCTACCACTCGGGCGGCAGAGGCAGACAGATCTCTGTGAGTTCGAGGTCATCCTGGTCTACAGAGCAAGTTCCAGGAAGCCAAGGTTGTTTGTTAACAGAGAAACCCTGTCTTGAAAAAACAAAATAAAACAAAATTAAGATTAAATTCAGTAAATCAACCAAGTGGTCTTTGACTTGGGAGAAGCATAGGTGAGAACTCCAGCCTGGTCAGGGCTGGGGTTTGGGTCTGGGAACATCTGAGTTGCACCTCCCTCACCTCTCCAGGTCTAGCATCAGGAAATTCACGACATGTGGCATCCCTAAGTCTGAAGTCAGTTACTGCGCTGAATTACAGATAGACTTGTGGAGAGCCACCTGCCAGAGAAAGCCGCAGGTTCCAGTCTCCACAGTAGCCTGAGTGTCCTGGGTGTGAAGTCTCTTCCTGGGGAGAAGCAGCCCCTGGGGTGACACCGTGTTCCCATGGGACACCAAGGAAATCCCAGCTTCGTGGGACACATTGTTTGAGCCTCTGCTGGCTAACGGGACTCTCTCTCCTTAGAATTGCTTTGCTCTTACACGCCTTCTTTTTTGTTTTGTTCATTTTCATTTTTCGAGACAGGGTTTCTCTGTGTAACAGCTCTGGCTGTCCTAACTCTCTCTGTAGACCAGGATGGCCTCGAACTCACAGAAATCCACCTGCCTCTGCCTCCTGAGTGCTGGGATTAAAGATGAGTTCCACTACAGCCCGAATAAACACCATCTTTATCATGAAAAAGTCAGTGCTGTTGAGTGCGGGGTCGCTCACAGTCCAGGAGCGGGTGAGGAGCACTTGGATGCAGTCCTGATTCTCCACCAGGCTGGAGACTTTAAAGTGACGTCATCTCTTCTAGCCAACAAGATTGTCTAACTTCCCTTACTCATTGAGGAAGCTCCCTCCCTGATTCAGAGTTTCAGCTATTGCATTTAAAAGTTCTTTATGATATTGTGTGCATTCTACCAGTTGATTACAGAGCTGATTTTTGAAAGAGATGGAAACATTTGATCATTAAAATGCACTCTACAGTCACTATGCATCTGGAAGGGAGGGGTCTGTGAGTGAGCCCGAAAATGGTGTCTTAGTGCCCGTCTTCCTATAGGGATAGGTGACACCCCTAAGTAGGTCACCTGAGCACCTCACCAAGCCCACCTCCCACACAGCTTTCACAGGGTTGAGTTGTTGAGTAGTTCATGTTTGAGAAGGTATTTTTACTTAACATAATTTATTATCTCCGTCACTATTACATTTTTGCCCCAGGAGTTTCCCCTTTGAGAGTTGTGTGATGTTGCAGGGGATGCTGGAAGACAAACTGCAGATGACATGGAAGCCTTGGCGTGGCTTGGGGACATTGTCCCACTTCTCCAGTGTGTGTGACACACATCCTCCAGCTGTCTTAGAGTCCGTCAGCTGGGCGCAGCACCATCGACCGCCTGGATGGTTAGACGTCTGCTGGGTGGGTCATGATTCCAAGAGTGGATTTTCCTGTCATTTTTATTGACCCTATGGGAAAGTGTGGTCCTAAGTGGCATGTACTGCTCAGTCAGACCGTGAGGTTCTTAGAGCCAAAGGCAATTCCTGACACCTCGTGGCCTAGGCACAGTCAGTAGACAATAAATATTGCATAGCGATAGTCAGGGACTTAGACTCTCAACCAGACAGTAGCAGTCTCTCCAAAGGCTGCTGGGAATGCTCCCATATAAAGTCCTTGCTGACAGCTCGGAGGATCTGATGATGTGTTTGTTAGACAGGTGGAGCAAATGATAGTGTCTATGCTCTGCAAGACAGGAAGGGAATTTGAGAAGCTTCCAACAACCAAGAGAAATGCCATGCTAGCAGAGTGAGGTGGATGTGTATGATCCCACAAACCAGCACTTCCACTGGGAGTGGGAAGGGCATGGCTTCCCGCTGTCAGGCCCAGTCAGTGTGAGCTTCTCACCTTTAAAAAAGATAATATCACCAGGTTGGGGTTTAGCTCAGTTGAAGAGTGTGTATCTAGCATGCACAAAGCCCTGAGTTCGAGCCCTAGCACCACATAAAGCTGGGTAGGGTGGGAAATGACTTTAATCCCAGTGCTTAGGAAGTGGAGACAGGAGACCCAGAAATCAAGGTCATCTTCAAGTAGTCCATTCAAGGATCAGCCTGGGATACTTGAGGCTCAGTCTCAAAATCAAATCAGATCAGCATTTCCCATGGGGCTGCTGTGTAAGAGTCGATGAGCGGAGAGAGGTGACGCACCCAGAACAATTCTGGGTGCATAGCAGGTTCTCAAGAAGTAGCACAGCTTGTGAAACATCCCCTAAAACCTGAGGGAGAGCCACAGTAGGACTCGGTACAGTGACCAGAAGGAGGGCGTGCCAGTCCTTTCCCTGTTTCTGTGATAGGACATCATGACTAAAGACGTCATAGAAGAAAGGGTTTGTCTGGCTTCTTGGTCCAGAGAAATAGGAGTTCATCATAGCAGGGAAGTGTGGCAGCAGGCATGGAGTCAGGGACAGCTGAGGGCCCACGACTTGAACTTCAAGCAGAATGTAGAAGGAGCAAGCTAGGAATGGCTGTGGCTTTGAAACCCCAAAGCCCATCCCCAGTGGTGCACTTCCTCCATCAAGGCCAAACCTCTTAAACTTACCCAACCAGCGCCACCAACTGGGGACTGAATGTTCAAGCACCCGAGACTATGGGGAACGTCTCATTCACACTGCCACAGAGGTTACAGGACTCAATACCGCGACACCATTTCCTAAGCTGAGGCATAGCGGGTGGCTGGTACATCTGAGAGCACATTGCCAGAATGTTATGCATCTGACTTAGGTGTTCTCTTGAGTCCCCATGTGACAGATTAGTGGCATTCTGGATAGACCCAACCATGGTCATGTGCTAAAAAGCAAAAGAATAGCAAAAAATAACCCTGTAAATATTGGAAGGCATCCAGGGAGATGGAGATGTGACCAGGAGAGGTGGGCATCAAGGGTGACTGTGGGGGAAATGGGGGGTGTGGGGAAGGCAGAGAAACTCCCCCAGTTTTTAAACCTCTCCCACGAACCCACTGTTTTGTATATTTCATTTTTTGTTTTCTTGTCTTTTACCCAAGGGTCAGACATCTGGTTACAGCCTGCTGTACTGGGTGCATATTGCTGTGTAACAAATTGTGATAATCCTAATGACTTTGATCAGTGTAAATCTATTACCTCACAGTCTTAAGAGGGTGGGAGTGACATTTCCGGGGTGTCAGGGGGGCAGGCATTGGTCTTGGAGTAAGAAGGGGATGTTCTTGGGGCTAGGAGCAAGCTAGGACCGCATCAAGGGTTCCATGACATGGTTCCAGACAATAGCTCCCTCCAGCTGCGTCAGCAAAGGCCAGCTGCCATTGCTGGGAACACATCTATTGTATGACTTTGTCTGAGGAGACATGAATATCTACTCCCCCTAGATGGGGACCTGTAACGGATCCCAGAGAAGATTCCACGCAGGTCCAGTGGGTTTGGGGGAAAGGAGGCTTACAGAATTCACCAACAGCTGTGTCACTGAATGGTGCGGGAGAATTGTCTGTAATCTGTCAATCATGTTTTAAATAAATGCTGATTGGCCGGGCAAAAAGTATAGGTGAGAAAACCAGACAGAAAGTAGAAATGATGCAATGAGAACAGAAGAATTCTGGGAAGGAGGAAGTTGATTCTTCCCAGTCCTGCACAGACCACCGAGGAAGCAGGATGTGACCTGCCAGCTGAAAAAGGTGCTGAGCCATATGACAAAAATAGATCAGAATAATGGGTTAATATAAGCTACAAGAGCTAATAAGTAGCCTGAGTTAATGGGCCAGTCAGCTTTATAGCTTATAGAGATCTCTGTGTGATTTTCTTTGGGGCTTGCAAGCTGTGGGGTACCGGGCGGGACAGAAACCCAACAAGCAGGCCCTTCATGTTACAACTGAAAAGTCTTATATCAGCATGAGTGAAGACCTCCCCAAAGCTGCATAGAGTTATCCACTACCCCCCCATTTAGCCAAGCTTCCACTTCTAGGACCTCCAGAAACCATGTGTAGGCAGATGCTGTGAAGCTTGGTGGGGCTCAACAATAGGTGGCTGGGGTCTCAGATAAGGATCAGATGCCCCCGGCTCCTCTACAAATGGGGTAACAAACCTGATCCCTAGGGGATTCTGAGGGTCCTTGTGCCTGCTGGGATGACAGGATGGTGGCAGACATGCTCTGCCTAGAGGGCAGCGTTCGCAACAGTTATTAATTACGGAATTGGAGCAAGCGGACTCTTCATTGTTGCGTATTGAACTGCGGGTGACTCTCTCCCACCAACAGCCTTGTGGGGACCGAGGGAAAAAAAGACAATTGAATATGATTCACCATCACATTGCAACTTCATAATAAAATATTAATATGTTACCAAGCACTTGTCATGGCAACCACAAGAAAATACAGAGTGTTCGTCTTGTACCGGGCTGCGTTTTAATCCTGTGACACTTGCTACCTGACTGGCTCCGTCTCCCTCAGCGGTATGTACTGTTGCTTTCATTTACCCAAAGAGAAGAAAGGGCCAGAGCAGGTCATGGGTTGCCTGAGGTCACACAGAGGCAGGTGCATGGTGGCTCTGCTGTTGACCCTCAGCTCTGTCGCATGGATGCCTCGAGACAGTAGGGATGGGGCGGGTCACACGGTGCCAGTTTTCCCAGAGTGCACCTCTGGTTAAGGACACGCTTTGTATGTTTCTGCTCAAGGTTCTTGGCATTTAAAAATGATTCTCTAAATGTCTCACATCATTTTAAAAATACTTTGGGGCGGGAGCTGGAGAGATGGCTCAGTGGATAAGAGCATTGCCTGCTCTTCCAAACATCCTGAGTTCAATTCCCAGCAACCACATGGTGGCTCACAGCCATCTGTAATGAGGTCTGGTGCCCTCTTCTGGCCTGCAGGCATACACACAAACAGAATATTGTATATATAATAAATAAATAAATATTAAAAAAATACTTTGGGGCGACTGCTTGCCCAGCAAGCACCACAGAAACCAGTGGGGGTGTGTTCTCAGTCGCCACCCTCCCCGCCTGCCCTAGAGAGCACTCCAGTTGGTATCCCTTGGACCAACTTTGGAGTTGGAGTGGCTTTGGAGGCAAATGACCTTGTTTGTGTCCCTGATGGTGACTGCATGGTCCAGGACCTGTCCCACTGCCCCTCTCCAAGTTTTGGTGTTCTCAAGACAAAGAAGGTGACACCGTCCTGATCTGGAAAGAAAATTGGTGAGGCATCAAGAAATGCATCTGTGTGGGGCTGGGGAGACGGTTCCGTTGGTAGAATGCTCATTACACAAGCGTGAGATATACATTCAGATCTCTAGCTCCCGAGGAAAAGAACCGGGCCTAGGGTCACATGGTTGTAACCCCAGTGCTGGGGAGGCAGAGACCAGGATCTGTGGGCTCCCTAGCCATCCAGCTCGGCCTAACTTAATCAGTGAGCCGTATGTCTCAGCGAGAGACCCTGTCTCAAGATGTAAGCTGGGTGGTTTCTAAGGAGGAATGACAGTGGAGATTGACCTCTCCTTGAGAGGCAGAGTTGGCAGGGAGAGGGGGAGGGGTGTTGCCCACCCTCATGTGGCTCCAGGCATCTAGAAGGTATTTCTTCAGTATCCATTTTTATCTGATCTCACTATGTTCCCAGTCAAGCTCAGCTGAGAGCTGTGCCCATGGGATGTCCAACAGTGAGGGACTGGCCTGGCTGGGAAGGCTGTGGAACCTCCTACATCATACAAGACTGTGCCCCTGTGGCAGCGTTACCATGATTTCTTTGTCACACTGTCTGGTAGGGCACACTCAGACTTGGTGGCTGTCGTGTGTTAGCAGTGACAGTGTTGCCTTTCATATCCACCACCCAGCCTGGGTGCCAGGTCCAAGTCACGGTCAGCTTCCTGCAGACATCTGGAAAGCCGTGGGGCTGTCACTCCTGTCTCCCCTTAGCAGCCTCGCCTTTGCTAATCATCTCCCCAGAGACCTTTTAAAAAAGAGAGATGGCTGAGGTCTGCCTTTTCCAAACCGCCACGCCCCTCCGCTCTGATCGCTGCGGTTTGCAGCAGATGGAATCCCGTGGAGATTTAATGTGAGGTTTAGGAGAGGCAAAAATCATCCAGAAGGGAAACAGAGGTGGGAGAGGCTTGCTCTCTCCTCTTCTGTGTGGCAAAACTTTCCAAAGGGAAACAGCTTGGGTGTTGGGAATTCCTCGGAGGACACCGTCATGAGGATGTCTGTTTGGCACATATGCCACCAAGGACTGGGAGTGGGAAAGCCCGTGGAGCTGTGCCCCAGACAGTTATTCCTACCACTACCCAGCATGCCAAGGTGGTGTAGAGGTGTGTCACCTCCTTGGATAGTTACAACCCCCTTTGTGAGTGAAGAGCTCAGGGCTGGCTTCTGGGACGCAAGTGATTCAGCCAGCATGCTGAACCCAAATGGGCTTCTATCTGCCCAGTCTACATTATGGTTTCCAGAGCCTCCTGGGGTACTCACATTGAGTCCCTGGTCTGCCTGTCTTGCCCCTGACACCTCATAGATGTTTATCCTAGCAGGTGGCTCCTGGACTTTGTGAACCACCCTATTTTCTCACTGGAACAAGAGAAGATTGCTCTACCCTGAGCTCAGCGTGTGGGCTTCAGTGTCCACACAACATTAGCCAGGAGCTCGTGACACAGAAGTCATGAGACCTGGACAAAAACTGTCCCTGGGGATGGTTGGGAAAGTCCGCCTAAGTGGAATCAGTCCAATGGAGTGGGGGAGGGGGGGTACAAATGTGGACGACTTTGAGATCTGTAGAGGACAGAGCGGTGGGGTGGCCACAGCGAGGGGGTTACTTTGTCTTGCAGCATTTGAAATGAAACATGATTGGGCAAGCATTTTACCACTCAGACTCACCCATACGGTGAGCCCAGACTGGCCATGACCTCATTATATAGCTCAGAATGGCCTTGAATTCACAGCCCGCCTGCCTTTTGAGTGCTTTTGCTCCTCAGCTTCTTGAGTGCTAGGGATGAGACAGAGAGCAGCGAGACCTCAAGAGCTGTCAGAGTCAAAGGTGTCACCACAGGAGGCATGGAGAGGAGGGAGGGCTGGGGCTATTTGAAGGGAAGGGGTTGCTGGGGGTTTTGGTAACACTCCACGATGTGTTAGGAGACATTTCCATCCCTGGACTCCCAGACAGTCCAGGATAAATAATTTAGGTGATTTTGAATACTTGAGAGGTCTAAAGGTCTTTACATCACATCAGTGTGGCCCATGTCTTCTGAGTGGATGGATCAGGTGTGTCAGAGGGCAGATAGGTGATGCTCCCTCCTTCCTGGTGCATCCCAGCCTGTCCCTTAGGCCCTCCCTGGGACACCATGGGCACTGGGATCTTCCTCTTGCAGGTGAACAACGCTGTCCAGCTTCTTCACCCCCATTGCTTCCCAGGGCACCTCTGCCCTCACCCCCCTCCTCCACCCGACACCTTCCCTCCAGGTCTTCATCTGTTCAGAGCTGATCTAATAGAAATGCAGCCCAGCCTTGCTGGCTCCAGCTTCCCCCTGTCCCATCCATCCTGCCTCAGGAATACAAAGCACCGTGTTCCTTGTGCGGTGAGAACACAGAGGCATGCCCTCGGTTCTGTGGGCACAGAGTAGACATTACCAGGCCCAAGTTGACCTCGTTTCTCACCCCCTGTCCCCAGGGCACAGAAGGTAAATGTTGCTCTCTGAACACTTCAGGATCTTTTGGTCCTAGTCTTAAGATAAAACCCCAGTTCTTTGTATTTTACATTTTTGCATATGGCTATTTTGCTTGCATATATATATATCTGTATGCTACATACGTGTGGTGCCTGTGTAGGTCAGAAGACGGCATCAGAGCCCCTGGAACTGGAGGTCTAGACAGTTGTGAGATGCCCTGTGGGTGCTGGGAATTGAATCTGAATCCTCTGGAGGAGCAGCCGGTGCTTTTATCCGCGTAAGCCATTTCTTCAGCCCCATATTCCAGTTCTTTCCCCCAGTACACTCCCAGCATGCCTGGCGCCTGTGCTCTGTCTGCTTCTCCATTACAGCCCCTCATCCTCATTGTCCTTCATTCCCTGCCCCAGGACCTTAGCCCTGGCTGTGTCTCCTTCCTGTGGTGCTGCCCCGGTTCTTCCGTGCCCTCATAACTCTTACTGCTCAGCTGATGCAGCACCCTCAGCAGCTCTCAGCGTGGGTGAGCAGGTTGGTGCCTGCAACGGAGACACCCAGAGGGGCTGTGCTTGGCTAAAATGCTCACCCGATGCAGCACCCTCAGCAGCTCTCACCGTGGGTGAGCAGGGGGAGGGTGGTTGGTGCCTGCGACAGGGAGACACCACAGGGGCTGTGCTTGGCTGAAATGCTGACCTTCACGCTTTAGCACTGGGCTTTACCACCCACTGACTTCTAGATGTTTTCTGGGCAGAGATTCAAGCCTTGCACACTGCCTATAGGGCAGTGGTTCTCAACCTTTCTAGTGCTATGACCCTTTGAGACAGTTCCTCATGTTGTGGTGACCCCCAACCATACAATTATTTTCATTTCTACTTCCTAAATGTAATTTTGCTACCATTATGAGTCATAATGTAAATGTCTGATATGTAGGCTGTTGATATGTGACCCTGTGAAAGAGTTGACCCACCTCCAAAGGGGTTGTGATCCCCATGTTGAGAACCAGTACTATGGGGCCACAGCCCAGACCTGACGCTGTCCTGCCTCTGTGAACCTTCCCTCCTCCTCCTCCCCCTCCTCTTCCCTTCCTCCACTTTCCCACACATAACATTACCGGCATCTTTAATATTTTCAGTTATTTAAGCCTCTGCAAGCCTTTCTATCCCTTTTTTTAATCCCAAGTTTGAAGCGACCGTCTGTGTGGAAACATGGGCATTCTGTTGCTGGGCCTGACTTTGACCTCCCCTCAGCTCCCTGGCCGTTGTGACATGTGTTGAATTATGACAGGACAATGAGAGACCTTCTCAGGGGAGAGCGTGGGCCTGGGCCAAAGGGGCGTTCTCCCAGTTATATTAAAAACGCGGGCTTTGAGCCGGAGAGATGGCTCAGTGCAAAGAGCGTGTGCTGTTCTTTCAGAGCACCAGAATTTGGTTCCAGCACCTGCACCGTTTGGCTCACAGCCACCTATAATCTCAGCCCTAGGAGGTCTGACGCCCTTTTTAGGTCTCAAAGATACTGCACCCACATGCATATTCCATCTTCCCTAGAGTAGTACATATGATTAAAAACAAACCTTTAAAAAACACAGGGGCTGGAGAGATGGCTCAGTGATTAAGAGCATTGGCAGCTCTTCCAAAAGTCCTGAGGTCAATTTCCAGTAACCACATGGTGGCTCACAATCATCTGTAATGGGATCTGATACCCTCTTCTGGCAAGCTGGTGTATGCGCAGATAGGGCACCTTATACATAAAGTAAATCTTTAAAAAAAAAAAAAACTATATATATAAAAAAAAGCAAACCAAAACCCCATCAGGGCTGCAGAGATGACTCAGCACTTAAGAGCTCTTCCAGAGGACTGGGTTGGATTCCCAGCACTCACGTGGTGGCTCACTACCTTCTGTCACTCCAGTTTCAGGAGACTGACACCTTCTTTTGGCCTCTGTGGGTACTGCAGGCACATGTTGCATAGGCATGCATGTAGGCAAGCACTCACACGCAAACATGCACACACACAGGAAGGAATCCTTAAATACAGTTCTGTCAGATGTAGATTGGGCATGGCCACTCCTGAGATCTGCTGGCCCGTGTGCCCAGCCCACATTCTTCCTTTCCTTTCTAGGGAGAGCATTAGGGAAGCCTAGCATTTATGAACTCTAAGAGCTTGAGGGACAGACTTTTTTCTTTTCTCTTTAACTGAACTGACTTTACTAGGTGTGAGGTACATGCTGCCAAAAGTGCACATTTTCAGTCCCCTGAGTTTTAACAAATGTCAATACACTCATAACTGTCACTTTAAATCAAAATGTAGAACAATTCCTGCATTCTGGAAAGTTCCTTGTGTTCCACTGTGGGCAGGCCACTAAGATAATCATCGAACTGCTTTTATTACTAAATATTAGTTTTATTTGTTGTGAAGCTTCATGTGACTGGGATCATATTTTCTGCGTGTTCTCTCTCTCTCTCTCCATCCCCCTCCCTCCCTCTCATGACCACTTTAGCTCAGTGACATGTGAGATTTGGTAGCTCTTTTTTACCAGCACTTGGTGTTGTCTTCTTTCTTAGCTTCTCACTATGTCTGTGTAGTTGTATGTTGTGGTTTTAGCTCACATCTTTGCATGTTTGCTGGCTGTGTTTGAAAGCCTTTCCTGCAGCATCTACGCAGGCCTTCATTCGTCCTGGGATTGGGCTTTTGTGTCATAGTGGGCCTGGGAGAATTTAGTTATATTTTCTGATATCATTGTATTAGTCAGGATTCTCTAAAGCAGTGGTTCTCAACTTTTGGGTTGTGATCCCTTTGGGAGTCACATATCAGATATCCTGCATATAAGATATTTATGTTACAATTCATGACAGTATCAAAATTACAGTTAAGAAGTAGCGATGAAATAATTTTATGGTTGGGGTGAGCACAGCATGAGGAAAGGTATTGAAGGGTCACAGTCTTAGGAAGGTTGAGACCACTGCTCTAGAGGGACAGAACTGATAGAATAAACATGTTTTCAAAGGGATTTAATGACTGTCTGGCAACAGAAGAATCAAGAATCCAGTGTTCAGTTCTTGAGACTAGAAGTGTCAGCCCTCCATCTTGATGGAGGAATTACTTTCATTTAATGAAGAAACTGCCTTGGCCCATTTATAGGCCAGCCCTTAGGTGGGTGGAGTAAACAGAGAGAATGCTGGGAGAAAGAAGCTGAGTCAGGAGTCGCCATGATTCTCTCACTCCAGACAGACGCAGGTTAAGATCTTTCCTGGTAAGCCAGCTCGTGGTACTACACAGAATATTAGAAATGGGTTAGATCAATATGTAAGAACTAGCCAATAAGAGGCTGGAGCTAATGGGCCAGGCAGTGATTAAAAGAATACAGTTTCCGTGTAATTATTTCGGGGCATAAGCTAGCCATGCGGGCGGCTGGGTGCCGGGGACGCAGCCCAGCCGCTCCTATTACAACACCATCTGGGGCTGGGACCCTGGAGGACTAGAGAACTGCCTGTCTCCAGTCGACGTGGAATCCCAAGGAAGAGGTTCTAACATCAGTGAATGCCTGCCTTGACAGCAGGAGAGAGAAAGTCGCCAGTGAGAGTGAGGGCAAGCAGGCAAAGAGCAAATGCTTCCTTCTGTGTCCTTTTCCGTGGCTGCCACCAGAAGGAGTGGCCCAGATTTAGGGTAGGTCTTCCCACCTCAAGTGATCCACTCAAAGAAATTCCTTAGAGGTGTACCCAGCTGCTTGGGTTTTATTTGATTCCAGATGTTGTCAAATTATCAACCAAGATTAGCATCACACCTATCCTCTGGCAGGTATATATTGTGAATTTCTGTCCTGGATGGAACTAGCCTTCTCTCCTCCTCAACCTCTTCCTCTTCTATTTCTGTTTGTTTGTTTGCTTTTAGATAGGCCTTTCCTAAATCAAAAGTTTCTATTTTTAAAAAAACTCATTGCATTTTAATTTATTTATTCTGTGTGTATGGGTGTGTATGTTGTGGGCACACATGCTGCTTGTGGAAGGCAGAGGACAGCCTGTAGGAGTTGGTTCTCTCTTCCACCATGTAAATCCTGGAGACCAAACCCAGGTCGTCAGGCTTGGCAGCAAGCATCTTTCTCCACTAATCCATCTCGCCAACCCTTGTAGTACAAATTCTAATTGTTCTTAAAAATAAATACACAGAGTCAGCTATCGGGATAAAAGCTGAAGAATCAGAGAAGCAGAACAGCCAGACGCTAGAGTTCTTACCTCTACCGATGCTCAGACCAAAGGGGGCGATCCTGTCCTTAGACTCTATCCTCAGACTGCATCCTCAGACTGAATGCTTCAGACTGCTCTGAGCTCCTGTCTCCTCCCGCCTTATATTCCTCTCTCTGCCCAGCCATATCACTCCTGTCTCCACCTCCCTAGTGCTAGGAATAAAGGCGTGGGATCCCAAGTGCTAGGATCTATTTCTCTTTTGGACTGGATCAATTTTGTGTAGCCCAGGGTGGCCTTGAACTCACAGATGTATCCATCTGTCTCCTGAGTGCTGGGATTAAAGAGGTGTGTGCCACCACTGCCTGGTCTCTATGGCTAACTAGTGGCTTAGTTCTGGACTCGGATCTTCAGACAAGCTTTATTTGCTAAAACATCAACAAGATATCACCACAAACCCCGAAGGTTCTCATTCTGATAGCAATTAACTAATCTGTTTCCACACTGATGGTTAGCACTGAAAGTCACATTTTAAAAACCTACGATGCCCTGCTGTGGAGGAAATGGAGAGCTGTCTGTTCATTGAATTCCTTCTCGGAACTGGGGCAGCTTGCCTGTCCTTGAAGCAGCCACCTCCCCAGGCTCTTTTCACTACTTAGAGGCCTAGTTGGTGGTATCTCCGGACCCTGGTCCCTTCTCAGAGTGGGCGACGATAGGGCCCCATCAGTGTGTGCATGTCGAGGGTGGACAGGTTCATTTCTGTCCTGACAGGCTGAAAGACAAAGCCAATGTTTTCCTTGCACGCTGGGTGCCATTTCCCCAGATTCTTCCTGGGACTGAGATTCTCTGGAAACACTGCCTCATAAATATTGAATCGTGTCCTTACCTTCTGTGCAGGCCTCGGCGACTGCTTCCTAAAAATGAATTTGGAGTCGGGCAGTAATTACCCCTGGAGATGTTCGCTCCAATCTGAGAGCAGATTAAATAATGAATAGGAATGTCATTTGTGTGTTCCAATTTAGAACCCCCATCTCATTCTTTGTCTGGATGAAATTGAATGTCAAGAGCGATAGGGAACTGCAGGGAAGTGGTGGCTGGGGAGGGTCGGGTAGGGCAGATGGGAGGGCGGCAGGGCTGGGTTCCGAGGCAGGGGCTCTGAGCATTGGGGCCCCACTGCCCCTTAAAGACTAGGCAGGTAGCAGAATGGTGGGGATAACACAGGTCAGACAGTATTAGGGGTGTGCCCTGCAGAATCTGATTCCCATCTTTTTGACATTTTTCCCTTGGGGGAAATGGTAAAATACAGAAAAACTCTAATGAGGAAAAAAAATCCATCTATTGTCTTGTCAACCAAAGGCAGCCACTATTAGCATTTTCCTTCCAGCCTATTTTTTCTGCTTGTTTTTTTAAAAACATGACTTAAGCCCATAGTATAGACACAGTTGTGGCATCTGCAGAGAGGATTGCACCTCGCAACAGACACAAGCATCTGGAAACTTAATTGTGCACACTTCTCCAATAGCTCCGGGGATTCTTATCTTATTGGGTCCTTGGGTGCTGGGATGCACGCAAAGGGCTTTCTGTGGCCTACCTTATGCAGCCTTCCCCATGTTCAGAAAACACAGATCCTTTTAGGGGCTGAGCACACAGACCCTGGAGCAAGGTTCTGACTGTAGTGTCATCCTCGGTATCCCAAAGCTGTGAGATCTTGGGTGGGTCCCTTCCCCTCACTGAGCCTCAGTAATACATGTCTGACATGCAAGGTCCTTCTGTATATGTGTTGCTTTTATTGGCTAAAGAATAAAGCTGCTTTGGCCTATGACAGCGCAGAATAGAGCAAGGTGGGAATTCCAAGCAGAGATAGAGGAGAAAAGAAGGTGAAGTCAGAGAGACACCATGTAGCTGCCGAAGGAGACAGATGCTGGATCTTTACCAATAAGCCACAGTCTTGTGCCAATACACAGATTGGTAGAAATGGGTTGGTTTGAGATGTAAGAGTTAGTTCATAAGAAGCCTAAGCTGTTGGCCAAGCAGTGTTGTAATTAATAGAGTTTCTGTGTGATGATTTTGGGTTTGGGTAGCCGGGAAATGAATAAGCAATCTCTGACTACAGGATGGGGCCAGCTTTCCCAAGTGTGTGGAGGTGGTGGTGGGGAGTAGGGACAACTGTTTTATTAGGGGTTATCAATCCATTATCCCAGGACCTATGAGGGACCATGCTAGCTCTGGGTATGGAGGGGGCAGCTCAGCATGGCCCTTGTACTTCACTACATGGTTTGCATGGGTCCTTGTGGTAACATGGGCAACGGGCATCAATATAGACCCCACCTGACCAGGACCATGGATCCAGACATGGCCATCAGTAGCACCTTTAGCCCAGATGTTACCATGGGTAGTAGCATAGGCCTCTCAGATTACCATGGGCCCAACAATATCATGGTCCCCAGGCTCCAACATGGCTCACGAACGGTACAGTACTGTAGAGAGTAACACAGGCGTTATAGTACCAACTTGTGGGACCACATTTCAGGAGAGCCTAAAGCTGAGTTATATGACAAGTGGCTAAGGGGCAGGACCACACCTTGACCAGAACTACCGAATAATGCAGACTTCATACCTTCTATTTAAACTTAAACCTTGATGGGGTGAGAGTTGGGAGTGGGGGGTGTGCTCTTTCCAACATGGTCACACTGAATACATCTGCTTCCTCTGCCTTTCACCAATCATAACTGTCTCTTTAATCCATGGAGTGGATATGGCTGCCTGGGCTTAGGTTGCCGGGACCCTGTGCTGGACAGTTTTATGTCAATTTGACACAAGGTAGAGTCGTCAGAGAGGAGGGATCCTTAATTGAGAAAATGCTTCTATAAGATCAAACTATAGGCAATTGGTAGTGGAGGGTCCAGCCCATTGTAGGTGCTGCCTGCCCCCAGGCTGGTGGTCCTGGCTTCTAGAAGAAAGCAGCTGAGCAAACCCCGATGAACAAGCCAGTAAGCAGTCCCCTCCATGGCCTCTGCATCAGCGCCTGTCTCCAGGTTCCTGCCCTCACTGCTTTGATGATGGACTCTGTTAGACAGAACTGTGAGCGAAATCAACCCTTTCCTCTCCGAGTTGCTTTTGGTCACTGTGTTTCATCGGTGACCGTAACTGAGACAGGTCCCCACAGTCCAGGCTTTGACCCTGCCAACCCCAGGAACAATGGGACGAATTCATGGGGTCCGGTGAGATATTTAGTAGGTACGTACAGGATGGACTACTCAGGTCACGGTGACTGTCATATCTGTCACCTGAGATGCTACTTTTTTGTGTTGGGAGCATTCAGGCTCTCTCAGAGCTCGTTTGAAATGTCTTAATTGCTTGCCAACCATAACTATCCGACCATGCTGTAGAGCACAGTGAGTTATTTCTCCTACCCTTCTGGGCCCATTAGCCACCCTCCTTCCATCACGGATTCCAAAGTCCTGCTAATGGCTATTCTGTTGAATGCTTCCTTGAGATCAGCCATTTAGGAGGAATTCACCTTGGGGATGACAGCTTGTGAAGGAAGGTGGGGGGGATGGGCTCTGTGATTACAGGCCTGGGAGCAGCAGACGTGGCTTTCCACCACTCTATGGGAAAAGGCAGATGCACTCCAGGGGACCAAGGTAATGCATGGGAAATGGGGATCCGCATAGAGTCTGCCTCTGGCCAGCCAGTAATTATCTTGTGTTCTCTTGGAGCTTCAGCCTAGGGCAGAAGAAGAGGATTTCTGCTCTCCTCTCTGTCACCAACAAAAGTGCCCGGGGTTCTAGCTGAACGCACTTGGAGGCCCAGAACTGTTGGCTAGCCTCTGGCTGAATGTCCATCTCCGGAGCACTTGGGGCACAGTGGAGAAGGGTTTCATAGCCCCTGGCTCTGCTCTCTCCCTGCCACAGCTGGAGTCAGATAGGCCTGAGTTCGTTCTCAGCCTCAGTTTCCTTACCAGGACACTGGGGATGGCGATGTGCATTTAGACTGTGGTTGTGGGATTAAGGGGGTAGGTTACATGTGGTACTTTCCTGCCGAACGGAACTTCTGTCTAGGGTGTGGTGTGCTGGTGCTGGGAAGCCTCATCAGGGGTCTTAAAGAAAAATCCCAGCACGTCAAGCCCCTCCCAGCCCTCAGGCCCCTCCCAGCCCTCAGGCCCCACCCAGCCCTCAGGCCCCTCCCAGCCCTCAGGCCCCTCCCAGCACTCAGGCCCCTCCCAGCACTCAGGCCCCTCCCAGAGCCTCAGACCCCGCCCATCATCTGCATCTGCAGAGTTCTCTGAGAACTGCAGTGCACTCAGAAGCTGGGAACACGGTGTTCCTCTGGCATCTCCAGCCCTCCCTGCTGAGACTTGTGTTTCGGAGACAGCCGGGTTTCCCACGGTCTTATCCCAGCCTTCTCCGCGGGCTTTTCCTCCACCCACATTGGGCAATACTCAAAGCACACAGCAGCCGGAGATGCCAGGCTCTTGCAGTTTCGGGGAGCCCTAGTCTGGGGGATTAAGCCTGAATTCCCTCCTTTCACTCACTCACCCGCCCGCCCCCACACAAAAAAGACAGATCTTTGAGCTTCTGCTGCAGTTTAACACTGGTGACTAAATTGCCCTTGGCAGCTTCGTTCTTACGTCTTAAAATGCACCTATGGGAGCCCGCCATCCGGAGAAACCCCACGGTGCACAATTCTGCAAAGCAAATAATTGCAGGCTAATTCGCCATTTACAAAGTCCAATTTTTGCATATTATAATTTCAGAACAAAACCGGTTAAGCTGTTGGAAGCTTGAGTTCTTGATGAGCTGTATTCATTTTTCCCCCCACAGGAGTAAAATAAGTCTCTTTTCCTGGTCTTGGGGTGGGATGAACACAATTATGCTTAGGACTTTAAAAACCAATGTCAACAATAAAAACAAAATCATATACTTTCAAGTACATGACTCTTGAGTGTATGGCTTGTTGATCCTTACATAGGAATATGCCTGTGTAGATGGATGATCCTTACATAGGAATATGCCTGTGTAGACCGAAACAAGAATGTTCATAGCACCCCATAGCTTACATGTCCACTTCTCAGCCAGCGGTACCTCCTCCAAAAGTTTCTGTCTCTGATTTAGCTGGCTTGGACTAATTTTCCTGTTCTTGAATGTCACCTGGTATAGTGGTGGCTTGTATAGTTAATACACCCCTCTTTATTGGTCCTCTTCATTGTCTGCGGGCTGTTTCCAGTTCTGTGCCATTACAGAGGAGCCTGCTGCACTGGATGTGATAGTGTAGGAGGCTGAGGCTGGAGGATCACAAGTCAGGCCGGCTTGAGCTGTATAAACAAGGTCGTTGTAAGAAATAGGATCTGCCTGCTGTGTTTGGCATTGGCACACACCTGTGCCGCGTGTCTCTGTCAGAATTCCGAAGCCACAGACTTTTTCATGTTGAGCTTAAGTTGACACCATAGAACAGCACCCAGAAGTGGAACTGTATTTTCATAAAGAGTTCTAAGAATGGACCCAGGATATCACAACAATGAGGTCATGAAGTCCTTCAGCCTGGGAAGGCTTGTGGCAGGAGTCCTCTGTTGCTCTTACCCAGGCCATCCTGTTACAGCTTGGCAGGAACTGCAGACTCCTTGGTGCCAGGAGGGTAATGAACAACCCATGCAAAACCCCTCTTCTTTGCTGGGTGGTGGCGGCGCCATGCCTTTAATCCCAGCACTCGGGGCAGAGACAGGCAGATCTCTGTGAGTTTGAGGCCAGCCTGGACTACAGAGCGAGTTCCATGACAGGCTCCAAAGCTACAGAGAAACAAAGCAAAACAAAATTCTTTAAAACAATCTTTTCTAGATTTATTTATTTAATGTGTATAAGGGTTTTGCCTGCATGTATGTATGTTTATCACATGTGTGCAGGGCCTGCGGAGCCCAGAAGAGGGTGTGGGATTCCCTGGAACTGAGCAATGGATGATTGTGAACCACGTGGATGCTGGGAAGCCAACCCAGTCCTATGCAAGTGTAAAAAGTGCTCTTAACCACTGAGCCATCTCTCCAGCCCCTCCTTTCCTTTCTTGCTAGACTGTTCCCTAGAGTGTATCATGGAGACCAACCAATGTGAGACCTGTGATGTCCTGTCAGCCAGGGTGATGGTTGCCGGACCTTCCTGTTGTGTCCCCTTGTTCATTGCACTGGCCCATAGGAGCCTACCCCCTCCCCTCAGCTGCTATTTGGGGAGTGTTTATTATGGGCAGTTAAAATTCGTGTTTTCTCCACTGTGGAAGTCCTCATTTGGGCTCAGATACTTGACCTGTTTTCATACTCCATGTGCACTGACTGTTGGGAGACCTTTCCCGTTGCTACTCAGGAGTTTTTGATAACTCTGGGATCCTGGACTCTGGTTCTCTCCTTTAGAATCAACCTCCTCTGGGAAACAGGGCTTAGGGAGCAGTCTTTGTACCCTGATCCTGAGAGGAGTGACCGCTGGTCACCACTATCCAGAGAGTGAAAGCGCTAAGCAGCCTTTACCAGGTAATCAGAGCCAAGGACTGGGCTTGGCAGTATCTGGGATGTCGTGATCTACACAGAGAGGCAGGAGAGCTTGTGTTTCACGACTTCTTGCTTTCTCAGGTATCGGCTTTGGCTCTTGCTGAGGAAAATGGTGAGCTGTAGGCCCGTTATGGGTTCTGTCTTCAGTACTCCCCCACGGCTCAGGAAAGATTGAGTCTGAGCCAGGGTACTGTTTGGAGGTAGTGAAACCTTTAAGAGGCGGGGCTTATGGGAGGGAGTTAGGTCCTTGGGGACATGCCCCTGAAGGGGAGTGTGAAGCTCTACCTGCCCCCTGCTTTCCAGCTGTTTTGGGGCAAGCAAGTTTCCTGTTACCTGCTGTTGCCATGATGTTTTGTCTTATCATAGGCTCTTGGGCATTGGTTCTCAACCTTCTCATTGTCACAACCCTTTAATATAGTCCCTCATGTTGCGGTGACGCCCCAACCATAAAGTTACATCAATGTTACTTCATGTGTGTAAGTTTTGCTACTGTTAGGAATCATAATGGAAATATCTGATCTACAGGAAGAGATCCACTGCTCTAAAGGGCTGGGTGCTCACGGATCAGAACTTTCAAAACCATGAACTGATAAACCCTTTCCTCTTTACACACTGGTCGTCCCGGGTATTTTGCCACAGCTATGGAAGTTGTCTAGCGCAGCCTGCAGGGCTTAGGCCTTTCTCAGGCCTTCCTCGCCTCACAGGGTTCCCTTCTTCCCGCTTTCCCAATTCAATTAACAGCACAGAGGGTGCCACTATTGGCTGATTTTGGGGGGGCCAGGTACAGGCTGTTTGGGTCCTGGGAGAGTCATTCTCCTTGGAGGATGGCCTAGGACACTCTTACACAGTCCTTGGAATGGTTGTAAGACAGCTTGTCTCCGCCCTTGGGGAGAGCATGGGTTGAGTGGGGTTGAGGGTCATAACCGCCTGTGACTATACCTGGGAGGAGTGGCTGGCATCTGAAGGGCAGGGGTCAGAGGTGGTGAGCATGTCCCCGAGGAGGCACTGCCTGCTCCTCATACAAGTAGATCGTCCTGAGAAAGGACACTTCCATGGGGGCAGTGGAGGTCAGCAGTCAGAGCAGGAATCTGAAAACACATAGCTGGAGCTCCATCTTGACTTCATGGTTATTAAGTTGTGTGACAGGTGACATCTTCCCCAATTTTTCTGTGCCTGAGTTTCCTTATTTGTAGAGTAGGGGAAATAATGTGATGTATGTCCTCAAGTGGTTATGGAAGCTACAGCCATGATAGTGTGCATAGAGAGACCATACGACGTCCTTGAGTGGTTATGGAAGCTACAGCCATGATGATATGGGTATAGAGACCATATGGCTTGTCAGTGACCTTTTGTAAGGTAGATTTATTTTATTTCATAGTAGGAGGTGATACAGCCCACTATGGCAGGAAGGCAGGGCAGCAGCGGCTGTGGCAGTATGGGGCTGCTTGTTCATATCTAGGTGGGTCAGAAGGCAGTAAGAGGACCAGGCCAGGCCTCAGCTGGCTTTTTCCTTATTCCTTTTTCATTCAGTCCAGGACCTAAGCCGCCAGGATGATCCATCTATAGTCAGGGTGGATCTCATTCCTCGTAACCAACCCTTTCTGGAGAAGTCGGCACAGATATGCCCTAGGTGTTTCTTTATTTAACCAGGTTGCCCATCAAAGTTGATCCCTGAAGATGGTGTTTATAAATGTCTGGTCATTGGGTCTGAAACCATTCATTTCAGCATAGCATGGGAAGCACACAAACATGGGCCAAAGTAACGTGAGGAGGGACGCAGAAAGGGGATTTTGCATCCTTCTGTTAATGTCTAATTTTCAAAAAGTTCAAGATATGATTTGTGTGTGAACAAATGTGTGTATGTGTGCATGCATGTGTGTGTGTTACTGGGGATCGAGCTTAGGGTATCACAGGACTAGGTGGCTGCTGTATACCACACAATGATAGCCTCAGTCCACCCTTCTTTTATTAGCCCTTAATTTAAAATCTACATTCATTTATATTTATTTTATAGGTATGAGTCTTTTTCTGGCATGTAGATCTATGCACCATGTGTGTGGTGCCCACTGAGGTGGAAAAGAGTGTCAGAATCTCTGGAACTGGAGTTACAGTTGTGAGTCACCGTGTGGGTCCTAGGAACCGAACCCTAATCATACGGAAGAGCAGCCAGTGTTCTAACCACTGAGCCATCTCTCCAGCCCCTCCAATTAATTTCGGACGTTAAAGTTACCTAAGGTCTTTTCTCTCCTAAAACCACTGACTTTATTTATCTATTTATTTATTTTTGGCATCATACTGAACCTAGATCCTTTCCTCCCATAAAATTGATGACTTGGTTTCTTGGTTTGTTCTTGAGTTATTGAGGCTAGGGCTTGTTTTGCAGCCCTGGCTGGCCTCGAGCTTGGGAGCCTGTGTTAATCTTCTGCCTCAGCCTTCTGATTGCTGGAATTACTCAGTGTGATTTTGATATGAATGTCCAGGGTAACAGTCATTTTTCCCCATTTCTGTGACTGAGCAGCTGAAGAAAACAATTTAAGGGGCATTTGCTTTGTTCATGTTTTTGGAGGTGTCATGGGGTCATAGGTATGGTGGGGTGGGGCAGAGCACCTTATGGGGGATAAGGGAGGGAAGGAAGGAGGGAAGGAAAGAGAGATTAAACTCTCAGGCTTTCTCCTCTTTTATTCCTCTGGGACCCCAGCTTACAGGATGATGTTGCCCACATTCTGGGTTGTCCCCATCCTTAACTGACCGGATCTGCCCTCATCCTCACCCAGAAGTACGCTTGATCTCTCAGGCCTCGCTCAGTCTGGTTGACAGGGTTTTCACTCCCACACTCGGTGGTCACACTCCCATTCACCAATGACGCACTGCCGATGGAACTGGCTGACTTTGGCAGCTGGAAGCAGGGTTTGAGAGGACGAGACGGGTCCGTCCAGAAACGAATTCCCGAGTGCAAAGCCAGACACTTGGCTGGTTCATCTCCTGTAGGACAATAAACAGTAGTTTCCAGGATACCTTTACCCCTGGGAAGAAATCGTGTCTTCTGGGGTAGAAACCATAACCGATGTAAGTTTTCAGAATCTTGGCTTCACTTAAGCATAAAAACAGAGCCGTGAATGACTCACCCAGTAAAGGTGGGTGGCGAAGACTCTTGCCGCCCAGCCTGATGACGCGGGTTCAATCCCTGAACCCACAAGAGAGAAGTGACTTTTACAGGTTGTCCTCCGACTCCACAGGTGCACGACAGCATGCATGTACCCATCCAAACACATCCAATAAATAAACGGAAAAAATTTAGGAACCAGAAAACTGAATGAACTGGTTGTTTTGTGGGTGGAGGCACATGTGTCTGAGTCTGAGCACACGCGTGTACATCGGTGAGCAATCTCTGTGACACATTCCTCAGATGCTATCCACCTGCTTTTTCTTTTTAAGTTTTGTAGATGTATGTGTATGAGTATTCTGTCTGCATGTATGTATACGCAGATCTGTGCCTTGTGCCTGTGGTGGTCTGAGAAGGCATCGGGTTCTCCGGAACTGGAGTTATGCATGGCTATAGCCCTCTTATGTGTGCTGGGAACCAAACTCAGGTCCCTGCAAGAACAATTAGTGCTCCTAACCACTGAGCCATCTCTCCCCAGTGCCTTGTTTTTTGAGACAGCGTCTCTCATTGACTAGGCGCTCAACTAGTTAGAATAGGATGTTTGTCACCAGGATGTTTTCAGTGCATGGACTGCAAGCATAATCCACCATGCCTGGCTTGGATGTGGGTCCTGGGGCTTGAACTCGTGTCCTCATACTTATGCAGCAAGCACTTCACATGTTGAGCCCTCTCCCTGCCCAAGAGTTGGTTCTCTGAGCCTCAGAGTCAGCCTGATGTTCCTCCTTCCTAGGTCTGTGGGGTCAGATGGCTGCTGGCCCAGGGCCCGCATGTGGGAGACCCCAAGAGACTGGGTAAAATCATCTTGTACGATTTCTGTTTTATCCCCCAGGCTATAGTTGGCTGCTTGGCTGTCTACCTCCTTCAGGGAGCCAGTGGAAACCCGTTATGCTCTGATTTCTGTGATGGTCTTGGCTCGGGAGTCATTAGTGGGGACACTTTAGTTTTAAGTATGTTTTTAATTAAATCAAACAGTTCATGTTTATAGGCAAAAGTTCTAAGGCAAAAGTTTTTTGTTTTTTTGTTTTTGTTTTGTAAAGAAAAAGCTTGGGGTAGATATCACCCCTGGTGTGGTTGAAGACTGGGCTACAAGCAGAGCGGAAGGGGCAGGAGAAGACACTCCACCCCCACCCCCAGACACAGAGGCTGGGTTCTGAGGGCTGTGGACTCCAGGAGCCTGCTTGGAGTCCTTTGAAGCAGCAGATGAAAAGCAGGTCTGTTGGCCTGGGAGGACAACGTTCCTTCTTCATTGTTTTGAACTGAAATCACTTGGATGTCCAAGGAGCTGTTTCCATTCCAGCCTCCCCCCCCTCCTGCTCTTACTTGCAGTACTGGGGCTAAAACCTGGAACCTTGCCCTTGCTAAGCAAGTGGTCCACCATAGAGCCACATTCCTAGCTCCCAGGACCTGGCTTTGAATGTCTTCCCACTGCAAACAGCTTGCTCATTCTGTCCCCATAGCTAGGAAGCTCCCCCCCCGCCCCCCCCCCCCCCCGTCCTCATCCGCCATCCCCGCCCCCCCCACTCTCCCGCTCCGCTGCCACCGTTGCTAATTCCAGCGCTGTTGCTTCTAAGAGAACAGTTTCTCACTGTAGCAGACTTGGTGTTCCCTTTTATCTCACTTTGTGTAGCTTGTTTCACTGTTGGGAAACAAAATCAGCAGAGAGCACCCGTCTGTCCAGTCAGCAGGGCAACGTGGATAGAGCCTGTTTCTGAGAGGAAAAGAGCAGATACAGATCACCAGTAGGGGGTTTGGAGAGTTTGTGCCAGGCTCTCCTCTGCAATGCTGCGGAAAGGAGGGGCAAGAAATAGGAAGGAGCCCAGGCTACAGCCAAGTGGGATTCTTGCATCATCTAGGGCTGCTGTGGGCGCGGGATATCAACCCACTGTTATCAGATGGGAGTGCAAGACCTCTGAGGGGCCACGAGAGGCTGACAACCCTTTTGTTTCTTAGAAAGAGCCTCAATGTGTATCCCTCAAACTCTCCATAGACCAAGCTGGCCTCGAGCTCACAGATATCTGCCTGCCTTTGCCTCCCTAATGCTGGGCTTAGAGGCATGCACCACCATGCCTGGTCAGAAAAAAAATCCCTATCTTTGTGTGAAAATTTTAAACTTTCAATCCCCCAACAGGTGTAAAGTGGGCATAGTCGGCAGCCACCACATGTCCCTTCTGTCCTCCAAGTTTGAATGTCTCAGGCTAGAGTGAGCCGATGAATGAAGGCTTTCACTCCGGCGACCACCGAGGGGGGCTGGTTTCTGAGGCCACCTCTGTGTTCTAGAAGTTCATCCCCAGAAGAGAGGTGTGAGGTCCACGCGTTCAAAAGCACCAGGCTCTTTGCTTCTCAGAAAGGTTCAGTTCTCTTCCTATTAGCAGGCTTAGCAATTCCTAATTACTGTATTTATAAAAATGAGATACAATTAGAGCGGGCCTCGGAAGCCAGGCCAATTGTCCCCCAGAATGTGCACTTGAAAAGTACATTTTTAAAAGGACAAAGGATGCTTTTGGGTAGGGCTGTCATGTGACAACCTTCCCACTTCTTCAGGCCATTTTGGTCTTTTTTTTGGGGGGGGGGTGAATATAAATTGTTCCTGGGGCCTTTGTTCTGGCGTGGACTCTAACTGGGAACAGTAGACTTTCTTCCAGGCTCATAGATGGGACAGTTGCTCCTGCTGACTGTGGTTCACTGAGGGCGTTGAAGTTCACACTTCACATGTCTGAGAGGAAGGTGAGGTTGTGGTTTTGACAAGAATGGAGTTGGAAACAAGATGCAGTGGAAGAGTCACCTCATGGGAGGTGAAGGGGGGGCTCTAGAGCCTGCGGGTGTCTTCACGTGGGGCCTATCAGACAAGGCATGAAGAGGTGACAGAGGGGCCGGAAGCCCCAGGGCCACCTGCTCCTCAAACCCCAGTCTCGGCTACCACAGAACATACCTTCTGAAGCCAAGCCTGCCCTCACCTGCAGTGCCCGTCTCTCCTCCTCATGTCCCAGCAACCCATTTCGTGGACAACTTGCTTGTGATGGTTCTGGCTAGATTTGGAACCACCCAGGAGACACCTCCATGTGCCTCTGAGAGCCGCATGCCTGCCTGCCTGCCTTCCTTCCTTCCCTCTCTCCCTCACTCCTTCCTTCCTTCGCTCCCTACTCTCTTAAATGCTCACACATTTAGCCAGGATTTTCAAATATAAGAGATCTTCTTGATTTGGGAGATGAAGCCATGAGCAGGCCTCATAGAAATCCCTGCCAGGAGCTGAGCATGGCAGCATATGCCTGTGGTCTGAGAACAGGGTCAGGCAAGGCGGAGGTTTGTGTATTTGTGGCCAGCCTGGGAGATAGCGTGAATTCACAGTATATAACCTGGGGATATAGCAAGACCCCATCTCAAGCAACAAAACAATGGTTCTTGTCCCCATGGAGTATACTGTAAGGAGTTGGGGGATATTAATAAGTAAAACATTGGGCTGGCAAGATGCCTCAGTGGGTAGCGGTGCTTGCTGCCAAGCCTGTTGGCCTGAGTTCATCCCTGGGACCCACACAGTGAAAGAACAAACTCTCAAAAATTTCCTCCTGACCTTTACACGGAGGCTGTGCCATGCATGTGTGTGTGTAATAAGTAACAATGTAATGATTTTTTAAAAAAATCTTGACATACAGGTCGGAGATATGGAAGCGACTAGAAAAGGAGAAGCTTACATTGCAGGGTGCAGGAATGCCTGGGCTCAGAGAGTCACGTGCAGTCAGTCAAGGACAGTTGACTCATTCTTGGTCACCAGCTCCATAAGGATCAGAATGACTGATGGTGCGGAAGTGTGAGGTCCCTCCTGCAGGTGGCGCTGCTGAGCGCCGCTGCCTGACGCCTGACTGGCAAGATGAGCGATGATGGCAGGCAGGGCACCCTCTCTGCGGTCACGTTCTTCCCTCGCCACCCCGAGTTCTGAGTCTGTGTGATTTATCCTTGACCCTCGAAGATCTATTTTCCTCCAAAGTCCTCGTTTCGTTCATTTCTCCGTAGCGAGGGCTCATTTATCGCGTGGATTTAAGGCTGCTGTCTCTTTAGTCCTCATTTGTAATCTCAGGCACTTCCAACTTTGCTGTTTGTTCCCAGGTTTCCCAGAGACCCGCTGCTGTGTTCCAAAGCTCAATGGTTCCTCTGTCCCCTGTGCTGCCTCAACTATAAGATGGTGGTACCTACCACAGGCTTCTGGTTCTTGATGGCTAAGTAAAATAACATTTGTACCGAAGTCCACAGGTCTCACAGATAAAAAATACAAGACACCTGTGTCCAATAAGTAACACTTTTAGTGTATGCCCCAAATGCTTGATGGAGCACATTTATACAGAAAATAATGACATTTCATATGTAAGTGGAAACGGCATGGCTAGGAAGTGTTTAATGAGATGGTCGGGATGTCAGAAGTGTCGCTGAGTACAGCTTGTCGTCACAGGAGGTAGTGGTGGCAGAGAGGAGGGTAGAATGACTGCTGTGTTCTGATTAGCACTGATGCTGAGCCGGCACACCGTGGTAAACATGTCAGACATTTGCAGGTTCCTTTCACCAAGCATGACCACGCTGTACCTGGCCTTGCCAAGATCAGGAGCCAGAACAAAGTCATTGGGGTTCTATCAGTTCCTTCCACTTCTGTTAATATCAAATATTAGGAAACGACCCACAAATCCCTTGCTGGTGAGGTTCCAGTGCGTTCTCTCTCTCTCTCTCTCTCTCTCTCTCTCTCTCTCTCTCTCTCTCTCTCTCTCTCTCTCTCCCCTTCCTCTAAAATATCCACTCCTCATTCAAAGCAAGCTGCAGGAGGGAGAGTTATTTTTATCCCCTGGGAAGGAGTAGGGCCTGTGGTGACGGGCTGTGTCATATTGGTGACCAAGTTAGATAGATTTTGGGGATAGAACTATTTCTTTCTTTTCTTACCTCCCCCCTCCATCTTTCCCTCCTTTCCTTCCTTCCTTCTGCTCCTCCCCCATCTCTTTTTGAGGCAGTCTCCCATCTCCCAGGCTGCTGTGTCACCAAGAATGACCTTGAATTTCTGAACCTCCTGGGTGCTGGAATTACAGGTGTGCTCCACATTCAGCTCATGTGGTGGGGACGGGAATCAGGACTTCGTGCATCCTAGAGAAGCTATCAGCTGAGTTGTATTCCCAACTCTTTCTGGTCTTCCCATTTCTCTTTGAATGTGTGTGTTTGTATACACGGACATGTTCGTAAATATGCATGGTGTGTGTGTGTGTATTGTGGGGGCCAGAAAACAATTTTGAGTCTAATTCCTCAGGCTTTTTCTTTTTTTTTCCTTTAAAGGCGATGTCTCTCATTTGGCCTGGATCTTGCTGATTCAGCTAGGCTGGCCTTAAGCAAGTTCCGAGGATCTGCTCACTACTGCTACCTTTACCCACCTCTGCCCGCCTCTGCCTACCTCTGCCTCCCTCTGCCTCCCTCTGTCTACCTCTGCCCTCTGCCTGCCTCTACCTACCTTTACCTGCCTCTGTCCACCTCTGCCAACCTCTGCCACCTCTGCCTACTTCTGCCCAGTGCATTATTAGTGTATGAAATCACTTCGTACTTTCTTAGTAAACATGGGTTCTTCTGGTTTCAAGGTGAACATTTAACTGCCTGAGTCATTTCCTAAGTCCAAGGTGGCCTCTTTCTGCTGGGGCGAGCTGGACCTGCCGGACCTTCCCTGGGGCTGAGTGGGATGATGAGGATGATGCGTGTTGGACGACCCAGACCTCCCTCCTGGCTACCAGGGAAAAACACACACACTGAGCCGGGAGTCTGTCGAAGCAGGATCTCCTTTAATTGCATCAGGCAGGAACTTATATAGGCTGAGATGGGGGTGGGAAGCCTGGGATGGGTGGAGGTGTGGAGCAAAGGACAAGGGCCAATAATATTCTGCCACCTTAGCAGTGGTTGGGCAGAGGTGGGCCTAGGATGGGTTGTTGTCCTGAGTCACTTCCTGTGTGGAAGTTATAGCCAGAGATAGGTCTCCAAACTCTAGCCAGGCTCAGGAAGCCACACTAGGCCTCACCAAACTCAAGTTAGGCTTGAAAAGTTATTCTGGGCCTCATGCCCAGGCCTCATGAGGCCCAACATCTTTCTACATGTATGTATGTATTATGTATGTATGTATGTATGTATGTATTGTGTATAGTGTTCTGCCTGCAGTGGGGCCTCTTTCTATTTGTTTGTTATGTGTACAGTAATCTGTCTGCAAGTTCATGCCTGCTTGCTAGATCTCACTACAGATGGTTGAGAGCCACCCTGTGGTTGCTGGAAATTGAACTCAGGACCTCTGAAAGAGCAGCCAGTGCTCTGACCCGCTGAGCAAATTCTCCAGCCCTGGATGGGCTCTTTCTTAACCATGACATTGAACAGCAAGCTGCCCAGCTTTGGGGAGAGGCTTGACCTGGAAATTTTGTAAGGATTGTACATCCCATGATTGGCAATGCAAGTATTGTATTGATGTCTATTGGAAAACATGAGGAGATTATAACATGATTGGCATTGAATCAATGCCATATTCTGATTTTATTCTTTTCTCTTCTGATGATAAAAAAATCATCAGAGCTTTATACAGATACAAGGGTTTCCCAAATATTGTGAACTGAGAACTTCTCTTATCAGCGTACAGAAATCTACCCCCTGGCTTATATATGGCTCAATGGCTACATAGCATTTCCATGCATTTCTGTCTAACTGCTATTGATGTATCTTAGCTTTTTAACAGAGGCGGTAATGGATGTTGGTTAAGAGCCTTTGGCTTAAAGTCCCAGCTCTGATGCACACTAGCTGTGTGACCTTGGACAATTCCGTCTACCTCTCTGTGGACCAATTCCCTCTCTGCTAAAGTGGGTCTAGTCACCTCACCTCTCCCCTCGGGAGTCAGCAGAGGACCACATTCAGAAGACACAGCACAGCGTATTACTCGATACCTGTCAATCAACAGCATCAGCCTTGCGAGTCTTTGCCACAACCAGGAAGAATTTGCTGTGCAGCATTAACGTTTGTTCTCCTGTCTTCATACGGCTGTGGGTATTCAGCAGAGAAGGCTGCTCGGACATGGGTTACATCAGTAGAAAGTCTTTATTAGCTGGCTGGCGACTACACTGAGTGTTCAGGATCCCACTGTAGCCCTGAGCCTTCCTCAGGGTGAATTTTAAACCCCAAAACCATGTTCTGGCTGGGCGGTGGTAGCGCATGCCATTAATTTCAGCACTTGGGAGGCAGAGGCAGGCAGATCTCTGTGAGTTTGAGGCCAGCCTGGTCTACAGAGCAAGTTCTAGGACAGGCACCAAAGCTACAGAGAAACCCTGTCTCGAAAAACCAAAACAAAAAAAGGTCTGGGTGGCACACTTCAGCTGACAAGAACAGTTAGCCAGAAGTAGAACTACAGAAGCCACTTTCCCAGAACTGCGACCTTTGATGGATTAGTTCTTTGTTTCCATTCTGGTGAGTTTTACAGCCCGAATGGCATTTCCATCATGGAGTCAGTTGTGCTAAGTCTGGGCCCTATTATATTCCCATTGGTCTTAGTAAATAAGTCAAATTACGCACTCATCCTGTGTTAGTTTAAGATGCAGGGCTGCTGTTAATCCAATCAGAATGAGAATTAAAGACCCAGCCAGTGCTGATATCAGAGTAGCTAGCCAGGGGGGACCAAGACAACAGAGACTGGTACCCAATTATCTGATTATGTCTGTGTCTCTTTTTCTTTTTGAGGTTTTTTTTTTTTTTTTCAATCATGGCAAGACTTTTTCTTTTTTTTTTTTGGATTTTTGAGACAGGGTTTCTCCGTAGCTTTTTGGTTCCTGTCCTGGAACTAGCTCTTGTAGACCAGGCTGGCCTCGAACTCACAGAGATCCGAGTGCTGGGATTAAAGGCGTGTGCCACCTTACCACCCAGCATTTTTCTTAAATCAATTAGCATAGAAATAACAGATTTTTCCAAAACCATACATAGTTTTCTTTATCTTGTAAGAAATAAGTCTGCCAGGCGGTGGTGGCGCACACCTTTAATCCCAGCACTTGGGAGGCAGAGGCAGGCAGATCTCTGGGAGTTCGAGGCCAGCCTGGTCTACCAGAGCTATTTCTGGGACAGGCACCAAAGCTACAGAGAAACCCTGTCTCGAAAAACCAAAAAAAAAAAAAAAAAAAAAAAAAAAAAAAAAAGAAATAAGTCTAAGCCTTTCAATTTTATAGGACCATTTCTGCAAAAGAATCTGTTATTTTAAGTTAGACACGGAAACTTAATACCTCTAGGTCTTGGTCAACCTGTCTATTTAGTTTGGAAAGTCTCAGAAGAGGCACATTTAGCCAACTGTTAGAACACGCCCACCAAGTGGTCTCAGGGCTCTGCTAATACTGTTGTTATCCATATGAATTAGTCCATAAGGCAGAATAGCAGTGTCAGAATAAGGGAAAGTGTCTTGGGTAAAGGTTTTGGATATCAGACAAGTTTCAGTACCTTATCTGTCCTCTGATGTTATTCTGGGCTGTCCCCAGTGACCGTGAGCTTTGTCAGTCGTGTGTTGACGGTCTGGTTAGTTCCTGTCCCTGTGCGGTACAGCCCTGTGTCTGAGCACAAGCAGCAATCCTGGCTGATTTTTGGCTGGGAATGAGTAACTCTATCCCCAGGTTCCCTTCCTGCGGTGGAGTCTGATTCCTCAGGCTCTCCCTGTTTTCCAAACACCAAAATCTTTTAAAAGAATCTTTACAGGAAGCCTCAGTTTTACAACCCCAATTTTTACAAAGGAAACTCCCTTGTTTTTGGCAACTAGGGGGCCCAGCCTTAGGATATACATAGAATTATAAACTCTGTATTCCTATCTCAAAAGATAAATTCCCATACACTTAAAGTGGGCATTAGCAAATAAAGGTCAATACGGGATAAGGGTTGCTGGTCCGTACTTGCACAAGCTAATGCCTTCCATGTATCTATCCTTCTCAGTTCCAGTCCAGGCCTGAGAGTGGTGGGGGTTACACCATGACCTGTATTCATACCCATAGTGCAAAACACAAGACTCAGGAGGATGTAGAGGGCCAGGGAGTGGCAGGGCCAATGTGCATCAGATTAAGATTTTCCTGGGCCCATAATTTGGAAGCAGCATTCAAGACTTTCACTTTCTTGACTTGGGTGTGGTCGATCCGTGGTGTAATGCCAGCTAACTCCACAGCCACAGGAGTAGAGAGAATCACCGTGTATAGAGTCCTTTTCCAAGTTGGTTTCAGTGCCCCTTTGGCTATCTGCCTGACCCACCTCCACACAGGGGCCAATCCTGACCGTGAGCAGGAGCCAACTAACAAAACAAACAAGCACTTCTGCTCCTGGAATGGGACAGGTAGAGGGGTTTTGGTTTCTATGGGTGAATTAGCAGAGCCAAAAAGATTCGAGTCCCCAACAGGAGGGGGTGCACGTCTTAAGATGGGTTGGAGGAGTATCTCAAACCAGAGAAAGCCACGGGTCAATACAGGGAAACAAAACTGACAGACCCCCCCCCCACACACACATGCACGCACTACCTGCATGCGTACATGCACTAACACACACACAGTAAAAACAACCAGGGGAGTCCTACACATATCCAGACACCTGAACAGAGGGATCGAGTGATGTTCCACATGGATCATAGACCCTGAATCAGCAGCCATAGCCAATCTTTCCTACGTGTTCAAACAGACTTACCTCTGGAGGTGACAGACCAATGACTTTATAATTTGTTTCTTTTTGGGGTGGAAGTATCAGACTCCTTTGAAACATTAGGCAGTGATTGTTGAAAGAGAGCCCGAGGGACCTGTAACATCTCAGGTTTTGAGTCCCTGACTACCATACTCTTCCTTGTTCCCAGGGGCTCTGAGATCCCTTGGTGTCTTGAATTCTGGTATCTGGGATCTCGCTGGGGCCTCCAGAAATGTTGTGGGGTATTCAACAGAGCAGACTGCATGGGCATGGGTTTAAGCCAACAGAAAGTCTTTATTAGCCAGCCAGTGACTACACGGGGTGCTCGGGATCCCATTGTAGCACTGAGCCTTTCTCAGGGTGAACTTTTAAGCCCCAAAACCATGTTCTGGGTTGACACACTTCAGTTAACAAGAATAGTTAGCTGGAAGCAGAACTACGGAAGCCACAAAGCAAAGTTAGTACATTTAGAGACTTTCCCAGAACTATATGGACTTTGATGGATTAGGCCTTTGTTTTAATTTTGACTGGTGGTGCTGTCTATGAGTTTTACAGCCTGAAAGGTACCTCCATCATAGAGTTGGTTGAGCTAAGGTCTGAGGGCCTCTAAGGTCTAGGGTTCTATTACAATGTCTCCATGAGAAAGACTGGAAAGCAAGCAAGCTTTTCAAAAAAAAATTAATAGACTTAATTCACTTTATTTACTTATATAGTTATTTACAGCTGGAGCCTGGGTCTTCTAGATGGAGACTCTAGTGTGGGTCTTGGACACAGTCTCTTTCCAGAGGTCAGGGGTCAAGTAGCTGTAGGTCTTAGAGATGGCATCAAAGGTGGCCTTGGCACAGTTGCCCAGGGTGGCAGTGCAGCCCCTGGTTTATGTGTAGCAGTCACTAATGCCAGCCCACAGCAGCAGCTTTTAGGGAAAAGGGGCAGAAATGATGCCAGTGCCTCTCTGGGCAGGGACGAGGTCTGCCAGCACAGAGTCACGGTAGCCTGTCACCTTGCATGGAGCAAGTGTAGGGCTTGCCAATCTTGTTCCCACAGTAGCCTCTCCACACAAAGACGGTGGAAAGCTTGGCCAACATGATGGCTTTTCAGATGGCAGTGGCCACCTCCTTGGAGAGCTCAACACCAAGAGCATGTTCATTGTAGTCCCCAATAGTGACAAAAGCCTTGAAACTTGTCCACTGGCCAGCCCAAATCTGCTTCTGCACTGGAATGATCGTTAGAACTTCATCTCTTAGGGACACTCCCAGGGAAAAATCAGTAATCTCAAATTCCTTAATGGGCAGGGAGGACAAGTAAATCTCTTCCAAGGACTTGATCTTCATGTCTTTGACCAGGTGGCCCAGCTTGGTGACAGGTTTCCCCTCCTTTTCTTCAGCTTTACCCCCATGGGCCCTGTAGTCTTGACCATGGCCATGGCTTTGACCTACTGAATCATCAGTAGAAGGTACCACATCCTGAACCTGGGCCCCTGGGTCCTCCGGCCTGTCCTGCCACATCATCATCACCCACTAGTTGGTGTGAGAGCAAGCTTTGAGTTGTCAGTTCCCTAGGGCGTGCTTTGCATGTAAGCATTAAGACCTGAGTTTGATTCCCCAGAACCTACCTAAAACACTGGACATCCTGTAATTCCAGGGCTGGGAATGTGGAGACAGAAGCATCCCAGGTGCTTGCTTGCTGGCTAGTCTGACTGAATTGGTGATTTCTGGGTTCTGTGAAAGACCCCCCCTCCAAAAATACAATGGAGAATAACTGAGGAAGACCCTTGACGCACACACACACACACACACACACACACACACAATGAAAGAGTGGATTGGAAAAAGATAAGAAGGAATGTCAAGTGTGTCCCAAGGATGTGTCTGGCTGTTTCATGTCTCTGGGGAGTCTTATCTAGCTGGTCCTTCTGGGTTGCTGGCCAAGAAATGAGAGTTCACAGACAGGCTTTGATTTTTGGGGGTGTGGAAAAGGAGCAGATTTTGATGGGAGAGTGATTCTTGGCTGTTGAATAAGAAATAGCCTTCATCCATAATGCATGGAAGAGAGGGAATCTGGGTGTCTAAATCCAGTCCTGGCAGGGAAAACATGAGGACTGACTTAGGAAGCTGTTAGGACTGGCTTGGGCTCCCCTCAGCTGATACACAATGGTCCAGCATGCGGAGGAAGGCCTAGAGTGAAAGCTGTCAGTGTGGGGGTGTCCTGGTGATGGGACGAACTGTAGAGGAGTTAAGAATGGGTATGAAGGGGGTTATTAAAAGACAGCCAAGACTAGCACCCTGAGGGGGTGCTTCCTAACCCCAAAGTAACTGTGTGCACATACCCTAAGCCCTTTGGAGGGCTTCATTTCGGGGTCCTTCTATTGGCTGAGGAACCTACCAACTGAAACACAGCTCTTGTGAGGGGCACACACTTCTGGGACCTTGACTTGCCTTCCTTCTGGTCTGTGGTCAAGCAGGTCACTTGAGGCAAGAAGAAGCCCAGTTAATGAGGTGAATGGCGTCCCTAAGAGATAGCCCTCTGTCCTAGTCACTTTATTGCTGTGGAGAGACACCATGACTACAATAACTCTTTTAAAAGAAAGCATTTCATTGGGGGCTTGCTTACATTTCAGAAGGTCAGTCCGTTATCATAGGTCAGGAAGCATGGCACAGGAATGGTGTTGGAACAGTCCCTGAGAGCCACATCCTGATCCCAAGCAGAGAGAGAGAGACACGGCTTAGCATGGACTTTTGAAACCTCAACGCCCAACTTGAGTGACACACATCCTCCAACAAGGCCCCACCTCCTAATCCTTCTAATCCTTTGAAATTGTGCTACTCCCTGATGACTAGGCATTCAAATATGAGCCAATGGAGGCCACTCTTATTCAAACCATCATGTCCTCCATTCATTGTTGGCTCTTGTTTGTTCTATTATGGTGACTATGATTGACTTCCCAGGGTCCTTCACTGTGGACCAACAGAAATTAGTCTTGGCAGTCTGTGTGAAGCCGGACAGTGGTGATGCACACCTTTAATCCTAGCACTCAGAGGGAGCGTGCTAGGACACCCAGGTCTACATACAGAACCCCTGTCTTGAACCACCCCCACCCCCTGCAAAAAAGAAAAGAAACCATTGTTGTTTTAATTTCGGCACAGTGGCCACGCCTTAATCTCTGCTATTTCAGCCAACACTTATGACACCATAGTTACTGGACTGCTTCTCTGGTAGCAGCCTGGCCGCTCAGGCCACAGCCTGGTGGGAATTCTGTTCCCACAGGCACTGACTCTGCCAATGCTGCTGCCACTAAAAAGGTAGCTTTAACTAAATTCCATCATTCTATTTATAAATAAGACTCGAGACTCAAAGGCTGGGGTGAAAATCTGCTAGCTCAGAGAGGATGAGTAGCACCTAGATAACCTTCTCTCCTTGCTGGCATCTCCCAAATAGGGCATCCTTCCATTCTGCCAAATAAAAAAAAAGCCGCACTACTCCAAATCCCTCCGTGCTATTTCCAGTGCATCTTTTTATTTCTTCCAGATGCTCTTTGATGCTCTATGATTACTTCCTGTCAACCAGTTGCTAACTTAGCTTCCTGGTCCAAGGCTAATTTTATCTAATTGATGCAAATGCAAACTCAGGGTTCACAGTGTGAGTGAATATTCCCCAGCAGATCTTGTGTGTGTGTGTGTGTGTGTGTGTAGGGGTGTTCCTAGTGTGTGGAAGAGTGTACCCAGCAGAGATGTATCCAAGCCTAGCCCTGTGTGCCTGAGCACGTGATCTATATGGAAAAGGGGTCTTTGGAGGTGGATTTGGGCAAGGATTGGGGTCCTCGTGGCAAAAGAGGGGAGCCAGGGAAGCACAGGTTGGAGGCTATGTGGAGCCAGGGCTAAATCTAGGAGACCAGAACAGCTGAGAGGCAATGGGAGCTGCTCTGGAGTCCTGGGAGGGTCCAGCTCTGCTGCACCTTTGTCAAGGGCTCTGGTTCTAGACCAGCACATGCCCAGTGTCTAAAGTCACCCAGAGTGTGGCTCCCAGGGCTCAGGCCCATGTCAGTGCCATTTGTCCTGCTCTCCTGTCAGGTTCATGCTGCAGCCAGAGCAGAGTTCTTCCTCTTTCTGACTCATTCGTGTCTCTCTTCATCAGTCTTCTCCCTATGGCCGCCTCCTTCTGACCCAAAGCCCTGGCTCTTGGAACTCAACCCTGCTTATTACAGCCCTTCCCAACTCCATGACAGCAAGGTTGCTGGCCAGCTGTCCTACCTCCCACCAGGCACCTCCCTTTCAGCAAATACCTAGTGAACCCTGACCCACTACAGGCACCGGCTGTGAGGAGGGGGAACAGAGCCAAACTCAGTCGGTCGGTATGAGAAACTGTCTCTGCAAAAACCAACCGTTGGTATGTAATAGACATGAACGGATCTGCCCAGCATGGAGACTTTAAACATGAAAGGAGGGGCTGAGAGCATGGCTTAGGGGGAGAGGCCACCTAGGCTCTGTCCCCAACATCATAGAGAGTGGGGGAGGGAGAGAGGGAGGAGAGGGATGGAAGAAGAGGTGGGGGAAGCCCATGCCAGATGTGGAGGACTGAGGCTGGTTTGCAGAAACAATTCCATAAATCCTCCCTGTTTCTCTGTTGTTAGAAAACTATTCTTGGGAGACCCAGGGTAAGGGCAAGCGCAGCGTGACTCTGGGCCAAGTCTAGCTACTCTTCTTGAAGCCAGAGAAAGACAAAGCAATTGGCCACACAGAGAACTGCAGACAGCTCGTTGGTCTGAGCCTGTGGCTCATGTCCGTGGGCCACTTCCTACCGTGTGTACTCACCAACACATGTGTGTGTCCTCTTAGCTCCATGTCTATCTAGTCACCCCATGTACTTGGTGGTGACAGTTAGCTTCCCTGGTGGCCCTGGGGCTGGAGGAGAAGTTTTAGGAACCTTTTGCTTTCGAGATGTGAGCTTACAGGAGCCACACACAGTGTCTTCCGTGGCAGTGATGAGCTGCCACTGGCTTCAAAGAACACAAACCGGGTGGCTCGCAACCTGGAGGTCAAAGGCCAAGACAGGGTCAGCAGGGCTGTATTCCTTTTGGGAAGGTAGAGAGCGGCTTTCTTATTTTTTCCAGCTTTTAGATCAGTATTCTCATCCTTCCTAATGCTGTGACCCTTAAAAACCTCACGTGAGCCCTGGCCCATAAAATTGTTTCAATGCTACTCCGTAACTGTAATTTTGCTACTGTTGTGAATCATGACATAAGTGTCTGTATTTTCCAATGGTCTTAGGTGGGCCCCAAAGGGTTTGCAACCCTCAGGTTGAGAACTTCCAGAGGCCCATTTTCCTTGGCTCATGACTTCTTCCACCTTCAAAGTCTATGGGGCTGCATATTTTAATAGCTGTGGTGGTTTGAAAGAAGATGGCCTCCGAAAGGAATGGCACTCTTAGGGGGTGTGGCCTTGTTGGAGGAAGTGTGTCACTGAGGGGTGGACTTTGAGGTCTCTCTTGCTCAAGCTTCTATCAGCGTGATGAACAGTTGCTGTAGCCAGACCCACATCCGCCAGCACGCTGCCATGATATGGACTAAATAAACCTCTGAAACGGTAAGCCGTCACTCAGTTAAATGCTTTCTTCAGAAGAGTTGCTGTGGGAATGGTGTCTCTTCACAGCAATAGAGACCAAACAAAGACAATACCCATCTCTCTCCCATGCCTCCTATCCCCCATTGTTGCTATTCTATCTCCTTGAACTCTAATCTTTCATTTCTATCAATGAGGACCCTGGTGACCCTGCTGTGACCACCTGGATAACCCAGTGCAATGTCTCTGTTCTTAGGGTTCTTACCTGAATCCTGCCCACCCTGTAAGGCATCTTGCTCGTGGGTTCCTGGGACAGGATGTCAATGCCCTTGGGGGTCTGTGGCACCCACACATCTGGCCACATCAATCAACTTTCCCAAGATGCCCTTTGTTCCCCTCAGGAGTTACGGAGTGGCAGGTGACCAAGCAACTACTTCACAAGCCTGCATGGCGTTCCTTAATTTCAGGAGCCTTGCTCATTAGACCACATTAGTGACGTCACCTGTGGTCTCTGCCATGTGGGAATCGACAGGTTCCCAGCACAGGGCTGAGATCATCTGTCATTCTCTAGCCGTGTGACACCGTGGCACAGGGAAGGGAGCTCTCTCGGATCCCTTTTGCTTTGCTTGCTGTGACTTTGGGTTGTCCAGAGGGCCAAGGTGGCAAAGCAGTATCAGGGCCTTAAATGCCATTTTAACATAGCATTCATAGGTGCAGGTGCCCCTTCTTGGGGAAGAAGCCCAGAGCCCCTGAGGGATCTGGCCTAACCCAGAAGAGGGGTCCAGTGGGCAGGAGGCGTCTGTAAGGCCCAAGGTGCTTTGGAAAGTTGGGAGTTGGCTGCTTCTGGTATGCCTCAAATGCAGGGCTCGGCTGCAGTGGGTAGGTACAGATCAGTGCCACACCTGGAGGGTGGGAGGCAGCCTGGGTATCAGGATGGTCGGGTCGTGGGTGGCCTGAAGACTTGGTGGCTCGCTGTGACCAGGACCAGCAGGTTCTCTCTGGCTCCTCACAGCCTTCCATTCTTCTTGTTCTCAGGGTTGGTGTCACAGATGCTGCCGTGACTGGAGCATCTACAGCTCCTGGGCCCAGAACCTGGACTGCAGTCGGCTCCCTGGGGTGCAGGTCCCTTGTGGAAGCTCCTGACTGGGTGGGACCCAGATCCTTCTTTTTATCAGCCTGATAGAAAGTTCCATTCACATAAGATCAAGAAGACTGGAGAAGCATCTAGAAAAGGGGACAGAGGTGAGGTGGCTAGGTGTACAGGCAGTTGCCACCAAGCCTGATGACCTGAGTTCAATCCCTGGGACCCACATGGCAGAAGGAGAGAACACTGTAGCATGTAGTGTGTATGCAACACACACACACACACGTATGCACACACATTTTTGAAAAAGAAAGTTTGACAATTGGTGACTTTTTTCCTCCTAAACACTGCAGTAAGAACAAAATGCCGACTAATTCATGTTTTGTCTTTCTCACCGTGAAAAGCCTGCCACGCTCCAGGCACTCTTTATGCCTCCCGTTGCCGCGCTGCTCAGGTCGCGATTCATCTCTTAACAGGGTTCTAAACATTCCCAGCCTGGCCCTGAAGCCACACATCATGTCTAAGTCTAATTTGTCCCCCAGCCGCAGCTTTTCTGTGGGGGTGTGCTGGGCCGAGGGCTTTGATCTAGGCTGAGGCTGTTTGCATACTGAATTGCTAAGTGTGCCTGCTGCCCTGCAGCTCCAGCAGCCAGTATTTCTGGCTGAGGCCGGGCGGTGGGACCACCTTCCTGGGTCCTCAGAAGCCTGAAAAGGTAGCAGGGCCAGGCTGGGAAAGGCCCATTGAACCCCAAAATAACATGTTTCTTTGGGGTATGTTTGAGATGTCTGTTGTGGCAGGGCAGAGTAGGGATGTGGCCAGTTCAGCTTCTGCAGATACCCAGAGGAGGGGGAGGTTGCAGGAATGAAATGACTCATGGGTCCTGTGCATATACAAACGTGTGTGTGTGTGTGCGCGCGCACGTGTGCGCATGTGTATATGTGCTATTGGCTTGGTGTCTGGCACAGGCCTTCACCTGCCCTGGCAGCTGATCCTACCCAGGCCTGAGCTCAGGAGTCAGATGACAGAGTTATAGCTGCCAGGCCTTTTTCTGGAACCTTCATAATAAAGATGAATGAGCTGCCTGCTCTTAGCTGGGAACGCCTTCGGAACAGGGCTCTTTTCCTCCCTTGTGCACATTATGGAGAGAAATTATCTTAATCTGAAAAAGAAAAAAAAAAAACCCACAGAAAGTCTAAGAAATGTGTGTGCCAGTCCTCCAAGGAGGGGGTCAGGGCGAGGGAGTGAAGGGGATTTCAGAACCTTGGGCGCTCCCTAGCTGTCATGAGAACTTGGCCCTGAGTATGTTCTTACCCTGCCCCCTTTAGTCCCTTAGTTTTGAAGCTTTAACCCCATCTGGAGATGGGGTAGCGAAAGTGGAAGGAGTATGCAAAGATGGACCCCAGTCCACAGCACCCACATGATGGGCAAAGGGGCCCCAAGCTCTGTTGCCATCTGTGAACCCAGCAGAGGCCTCCTAAGTAAGGAGTCAGGAGAGGAAGCCTCCCTTCTGCAGCCAGGACCCTCTAGAGCCCTCACAAAAGTCCAAGTGCCTGGCACCTGGGCCCCAGCCCTGGATTACACCATGTCTGATGTTTAAACTGGCAGCGTGTTTGTTACACATCATAGATTGACTGATACTCCCTCTTTCTCTAAACTTCCAGCTGCAGGCAGGGTTCTCTAGAGTCCTCAGTGTGGCCACTTTGCCCATTTTAACCTTCTGTTCCATGTCACCCCTTGAGAACCCATTTTGAAAAAGATTCAAAAGAAAAGCATTTTGCCCAAGATCACACAGCTATTAACAATGAGAAAGGCACAGGGCCCAAGTCTGAGTCTGCCAGCCCCAGTTTGATGTGGTATTTCCCTCTGTATGATGTGAATACCATTGGTTAATAAAGAAACTGTCTTGGGGCTGCACAGGGAATAGAGGTAGGTGGGGAAAACTAAACAGAATGCTGGGAGAAAGGAGGCAGAGTCAGGAGAAGCCATGGAGCTGCTGCCAGAGACAGACATGCTGAAACTTTGCTGGTAGGCCATGACTTCATGGTGATTCACAGATTAATGGAGATGGGTTAAACTAAGATCTAAGAGTTAGCAAATAAGAAGCTATAGATGATAAGCCAAGCAGTGATTTAAATAATACAGTTTCTGTGTGATTATTTTAGGACTAGGTGGTCAGGAAATGAACAAGAGGCCTCCTCCAACACCAGTTGGTTTGTCTTTCTCTGGGAGATATGGGGGGCAGGGCCACCTGAGCCTCAGGGCTTTGCAAAAATGTTTCTGCCTCCCAATCCCCACCTCCTCCTTAGCAGCTATCTGGAAGGGCCAGTGGGTGAGCACAGCAGCCCAGGGTGGCCTGGCAAGCTTAGGGCAAGAAGTCCTCTGGCCTGCGGCATTCTACCACGTCTCTCAGTGGCCCTTCCAAATGAGAAGCAGAGGACCAACCTCCTGGGCCGATGGCTTCATGTCAGGGGCCCTACATGCAGAGGGTCATTTTGCTCAGGTTCTGCTGCAGCCTTGAGCTGAGGTCATTGCTTTTGGGTACAAGGCATTGCTCCCGGGGGAATCTCTTCTGCCACCTTGCACTGTATGGCGAGAAGATGACAGCATTGCCAGTTCCCTTCTCTGGTCTTGGTCTCATCTGCTGTGAAGCTGTTGGGGCTGGAGCCTACGTTCAGTTGGCTGCAGTATGCTAATTAAAAAGGCAGGCCATTGCTGTGGGACAATGGTCTTTTATCCTGTCACTTGTGTTACTTTTAATAAAATGCTGATTGGCCATTGCCAGGCAGGAAGTATAGGCGGGGCAACAGCGACCAGGCAGGAAGTAGAGGTGGGCAATGAGAATTATGGGAAGAGGAAAGTTTCAGTCTGCCGTTGTCACCCAGACACAGAGCAAGCAAGATGTGACTGCCTCGCCGAAAAAGGTACCAAGCCATGTGACTAACACAGACAAGAATTATGGGCTAATATAAGTTATAAGAGTTAATAAAAGCCTGAGCTAATAGGCCAATCAGTTTATAATTAATGTAGACCTCTGTGGATTTCTTTGTGACTGAATGACTGCCTGACTGGGCAGGACCAGGTAGGACAGAAAACTCAGTCAACAAGCCACGGTGAAAGGCAGAGACAGGAAATTTACACAGTGTGGCCACATTGGAATCAGAGCAAGGGAAGAGGTGCAGTGACTTTCGACTCCATCTTCAAGGTCCTGCCATGAGGTTTAGGTTTACTAGAGGCCCAGAAGCCTGCATAGCGAAGCAGGCCTGGTCAGGGTATGTTCCACGCATTATGGACTCCTCTGTTTGAGTTCCAATCTCTCCCACAAGGCCAGCTGTGGGAGGGCAGCCCCTCCTCCTCTGGATGGAACCAGAGGCTCGAGGCTTTCCCCTCTCCCAGCCTGAGATTATGGTGCAATTCTGCTCCTCTAGGAATCTTGTCTCGACCTTGTGATAGCCAAAGAGAGAGACAGCGGCTCTTCAGAATTTCTTCACTTCTGCCAGCAGGTTTACAGCTTCAGCCACTGAAGCCCTGGGGAGGAGGTGCTGGGGTGTATTTGTGCGGCCATTTGCAGAGGAGAAAACTGAGGCTGAAGGAAAGTGCTTAGAGTCAGGGTCTCGGGATGGGAGAGCCTGCTGTGGTCTATGGGCAAGTCTGTGTTCACTGTGCCCAGAGAGAGACAGAGTCCAGTGTGTGGTCACACAGTGTGTGTGTGTGTGTGTGGGGGGGATTATCAACAGACAGTAGAGAACTGTGATGGTTAGAATAGAAATGGCTCCCACAGGCCCATAGGTTTGAATCCCTAGTCACCAGAGACTGGCACTATTTGAAAGGATTGGAAGGATTAGGAGGTGTGGCCTTGTTGGAGAAAATATGTTACTGGGGTGGGATTTAAGGTTTCAAAAGCACATGCCAGGCTCAGGCTCTCTTTCTGCTCACTCTCTCTTGCTCTCTCACTGAGTATAGAACAGGATATAGAACTCTCAAACACTTCCCCAGCACCACGCCTGCCTGCCAGCCTGTAGAGGGCGAGAGCGCTCACAGATAAGCACCGGAGAACCAGGTTGCTAATCGCACAGGATGGTCTCCTCAGTGAAGGAGATGTATACCTGGCTTCCAGAAGGCTGGGAGTAGATATTGTTAACAGACTGGTGTTTTTACTGTCCGTAGATCCAGGTCTCACCCCATGCCCAAGAATGCTCAGCCCAGACTCTCCCTTTCCTCTCCCTATTCTCGGCTTTGTTTCTCAGTCAATAGAACCCATCCTTAGGGGAGATGTCACGTGTCCCTTGTAACCTGCTGACCTCTATGTTGTCTTGGTTAGAGACTTTGTAAGACAGTTCCGGTGTGGTTGCCTGAAGCTTTATTGTGCACATGGAACTGGGATAATTGTTAACAGGAAAGATTTTTCCAAAAATTATACTGTACTTAAACATGCCTAAAATAAACTTCCCTGGGGTCAGACTCCAGAAGTCTGAACTAGCACCGGCTAGGTCACACAGGACAGAGTTTCCCTCTTATCTCACGTGGATTGTTCCTCTGATGGCCACGACATTTTCAGGGACCCGCCCCCACACGCCGCCATGCTCCTCACCATAATGACAATGGACTCAACCTCTGAACTGTAAGCCAGCCCCCCAATGAAATGCTTTCTCTTAAGAGAGTTGCCTGGTCATGGTGTGTCTGCACAGAAATAGACCAGTGGCTGAGACAAGAGCCCACCTTAAGGGATCCTTCCCCAAACATAGACTTTCTAAGGGACTGTCTTTAAGTAGGAAAATAGGCCAGAGTTTTGTGCCATCTCTGTGTGTTTGGGCAGTTTAGCCTTGATCATTGCTGTATGAAGGGACTTTTATTTTAACAGTATGTATTATACACACAATAATGGGGTTTATTATGACAGTATCACATACGTGTATAATGCGTCTGGACACATCCTGGTTACCTCCCTTATCACCTCCCACTCCTGCGGATCCCCTTTCTCCTAATGAGTCCCTTGTCTGAGTTACTTTTCTATTGCTGTGGCAACACCAGGACCAGGGCAACTCACAGAAGGAAGAGTTTATTGGGGGCATACAGCTTCAGAGGGTAGGTCCAACATGACAGGCAGTGGGCAGTGGGCGGCAGGCAGTGGGCAGCAGGCAGTGGGCAGGTAGGCAGCGGGCAGGCAGGCAGTGGGCAGCGGGCAGTGGGCGGCAGGCAGGCAGTGGGCAGGCAGGCAGTGGGCAGCAGGCAGCAGGCAGTGGGCAGCAGGCAGTGGGCAGCAGGCAGGAAGGCAGTGGGCAGCAGGCGGCAGGCAGGCAGGCAGTGGGTGGCAGGCAGTGGGCAGCAGGCAGTGGGCAGGCAGGCAGCGGGCAGCAGGCAGTGGGCAGCAGGCAGTGGGCAGGAAGGCAGTGGGCAGCAGGCGGCAGGCAGGCATGGTGCTGGAGCAGCAACTGAGAGTTCACGTCCAAATGTACAAACAGGAGGCAGAGAGATACTGGGCCTGGCATGAGTCTCTCAAAACCTCACAGCCCACCCCCAGTGACACACCTCCCCAAAAAGGCCACACCTCCTAATCCTCTCCAAACAGTTCCACCAGCTGGAGATCACATATTTGAACATATGAGCCAATGGGAGCCATTCTCGCTCAGACCACTACATCTCCCTTTTCGTGTGTATGCTTGTGTGGTGCACGTGTGAACATGTGTGTATGCATGTGCATGTGAGATCAGATGAGTTCTATTAGGGTTATTTACACGAGCACAGCAACACAGCAGTGGTTACAGCTCCCCTTTCACTGTCAGCTCTCCAGGGGCCAGGGAGGACACCTTCAGAGCCCCTCCCCTCCATGATGTGACCGGCTTGATCTTGTGATGATCCCCTGCAGGTCAGCACAGCTGCTGGGGTCCAGAGTGCAGTGGCCGTGCCATGCCAGGCGTCGGTGTTTGACAGCACTCTGCTCTTCTGCTCTGGCGTTCTTCCTGCCCCCCCTTTCTTCCTCAATGCCCGCTGAGCTGGGGAGGGCGTGAGGTAGATGGTTGCTAATGGCGGAGCATTCAACAGCCACTCTCAAGTCTTTGATGGGTTCTGTGCAGTTACCCTTGCAAAGAAAGGTTTTCTTTGCCTGGCACTGGCAGTAGCATAAACCTACTAGATAAACATAGGTGCTTGTCAAACAATGGGGTGGGCACGTTGGGTCCACTTACCCCATCGACAGTGATGGCTTCCCCACTAGGGCCTGAGAGTGCTTAAGCCGTGGCTTCTGACGAGGTTTTCCAGATGCAAAGCCACTCTCGTGAGAGTGGCATCAAATCCAGCCAGAAAGAGGTTGCTTACCTGGTCACCAAGTTGCTACTTCTTGTCCACAACTAAGATTGTTGAGGATAAGTCTCCCCAGCAGCCCACACGGCACCTTCTCCCACTGTGAAAACCATTCATCTGGGGAGCTTCCCTACAGGCTTGATTTCCCTGCATCCTGATATCTTCAGCAGTAGGGTCTTACCACTGACCTCTGGTCGGCAACTAACAGGGGTAGTGATTGCTTGTATTGTTTTGGGGGCCTCTGGAGCCTCCTTGGCCAACAACTCATAGGGAAGTGGCCAATCCCTGGCACTGGGATTCTGGGTGCAGCTTTATGGACCCCAGAGGGTACCTAGAACATATTTTCTTAAGCTCACGCTTCTGGGGGGCACATTGATAGGATGACTCTTGGTCAAGATTTGGCCCAGGGGGCTGGAGAGATGGCTCAGTGGTTAAGAGCATTGCCTGCTCTTCCAAAGGTTCTGAGTTCAATTCCCAGCAACCACATGGTGGCTCACAACCATTGGTAATGAGATCTGGTGCCCTCTTCTGGCCTGCAGACATACACACAGACAGAATATTGTATACATAATAAATAAATAAATAAATAAATATTTAAAAAAAAAAAAAAAAAGATTTGGCCCAGCTTGGTATACTACACACCATGCCTCAAAATGCCTCTTCTGGCCTCCACCCACTAGGAGGCAGCACTTCCAGCCTGTGTCCACTAGGTGGCAGCACCTTTGGCCTCCACACACTAGGTGTTAGCGGGGGCTAAGAACCACCTCCTGTTTCTTTGCTGTGTGTTCACCCAGTACTGATGGTGACACAGGTCCTTCTCCACTGGTGGCTGTGACAGATGTGGCCGCCTCTGTACATGTCTTTGGGGAATGTATTTCTGCCCTATGGGTAGCCAGGAGTGGGCTGCTATGGCATCCATGCACCTCGGTGTTCAGATTGGGAGTCTGCCCACTGGGGCTGACGCATTCTCCGAAGCCCGCTGTCTGGTCTGTAGTGAGTCACCGCAGAAGATACCAGCTGTTGGGCACCGTTAGCTAGCTGTCTGGAGTTGTGAACAAAATACATGCAAGGATTGAAGAGTGGGATTCTTCAGTTTGTTCCCAGGTTCAAAGGGCTCTCAGCCCACGGTCTGCTGACTTTGGCCCACAGTGAGGCAGAAAACCATGGGGACAGAACATGGGAGAAAGGCTACTTGTCTCCCATTAGACAGGAAACAGAAACGAGCAGGCCTGTAAACTGATATGTGCTTACTGTGCCTTGTGCTACTCCCTGGCTCCCGACTGCCAGGATCCCATCCGAACTGCCACGCTCACAGTGGGCTGTGACCTGAGCTGTGTGTCTTGATGCCAGGCCAAAAGACACAGCGGTGGCTTCCACAGGCCTCTCACATTGTCTTGAGGGAATCTGGTTTTCCACCTAAGCTGTAGGTGAGTCGTTCCCCACCCAGCTGTCCTGAGTGTCCTTCTGATGTCAAGGATGTTGTGGCACAAGTCACTGCTGTGTTCTTACCGCATTGCCACAAACGGCATTTCATGTCCTTAGAGTCTCCTGTGTGTGCTAATCGCTTTCCTGTTGCTGAGATAACGCACCATGGCCAGCACAGCTTGGAGGAAGAGGGGTTTGTCTGTGGCTCACGATTCTGGAGAGATAGAACTCCATCACCGTTTTGGTGGAAAGCTTGGCAGGGGCAGTAGCCTGCCCGCTGGAGCAGCCGCTGAGAGCTCAGCTCTTAAACCACAAAGAGGAAGCAGAGAGGGTGAATTGGGAAGTGATGAGAATCTCGGAAACCTCAAAGCCCAGCCCCAGTGATGTGCTTCCTGCAACAAGGGCATGCCTTCTAAGTCTCCCCAAACAGCGCCACCAACTGGGGAATAAGTGTTCAGATGCCCGAGACTACAGGACATTCTCATTTAAACCACCACACCATGTGCTGCCTCCCCGATCCTCCCAGAGAGCCTTAAGACCCAGGTGGAGCGGCTCAGACCCTAAGCCCAAAGCAATCCTTTCTCTGAAATGGCTCCTCTCAGGGACTTTGTCATGGCAACCAGAAGAGTAACTGCTGTGACTCAGGGAACCCCACCAGGGACAAGGGGAGCTGCCAGCAAGAACTACCCCACCAGACATGACCGCTTGACCTCAGCTTCCAGAACCAAGAGCCTCCAGACCTGACTGTGTGAACTGCTTGTTAAGGTCTCAGGGACAGTGCCAACAAGTAGATCAGAGCCTCCCAGCAGGGTTACTCCTGTGTCCCCTCCAGGCCTGTGGAAAGGGGGACAGGGAAGAAACATTCCTGCTAGTGTCTACGTCTCTCTTTTCTCGAAGTCTCTTTGTCTACATAACCTGGAGAAATGCATTGTTTTCAAGACCCCACAGCTGTGCCTGGGTCTTCAATGAAGCCCTCTAGGGCTCTTTCTCCTGGACTGTAGCACATCTTTAACTCCTATCTGCTCTTTGTTGTTAGCATTTCTGTGCCATCTTGTGAATGTGTGGGACATTCCATGGCTCAGTGTAGCCAAGGCTTGTTGGAGGAGGGGCTGCTAGTTAGTTCCCAGATACTTAGCCCTGAAATAATCACACAGAAATTATATTAATTAAATCACTGCTTGGCCCCTTAGCTCTAGCTATTGTCTAACTCTTCCATATTAATTTAACCAATTTCAAGTAATCTGTGCATCACCACGAGGTCGTGGCCTGCTAGCAAAGTTTCAGCACATCTATCTCCGGAGGCGGTTCCATGACATCTCTCTGTCTTCCTTCTCCCAGTATTCAGTTCAATTTTCCCCGCCTATCTAAACTTTTCCCTATCAACAGGCCAAGGCAGTTTCTTTATTCATTAATCAATAAAAGCAACACAGAGACAGAAGGACCTCTCACACCAAAGACTGGTTTCAAACTCCAGTTGATCCTTCTGACTAGCCCTTCCTCCTATCTTAAGCACGATGCTGGAGTTCATACCCAGTCAGGAAGTCTCCCTGGAGCTCCTGGCAAGGGAGGGGACTTAATAGACACAGCCATTAACAGATGTACCACCCACCCCTGGCAGTGATGCTGAGGAGGCAGAAGGAAGCCTCAGACAAGGCCCTCCCCTGTGACCACCTCAGGAGGGGTGTGTGAGCTCCGAGAGCCTGTGACTCTGTCCCAGGAAGAGCGTGGTGACAAGAGAAGCAAATGATAACAGCCGTGGTCTCATGCTTCCTGTGATACACATGTCACACACAGAACCTTGGTAGACGTCGGGCTGCTGTGTGCCACCCTGGGGACATAAAGGGACTCTTCATCAAGACCCACTCTCCACACTGACAATGACCATGTGGTTCCGTAGTGGGCACATCAGCAACAATGGCTCCCGTTGCTGTTGGGCAGCCCTGCTGAAGAAGCTTCAGGAGCATCAGTGTGACAAGGACACAGGAAGCAGTCGTGGGGCTTCCAGGTTTACAGGGCCCTAGGTTAAAGGTTCTGAACCTTCCCAATGCTGCAACCCTTTAATACAGTTCCTCACATCGTGGTGACCCCCCTCCAATCATAAAGTTATTTCATTGCTACTTCATAACTGTAATTTTGCTACTATTATGAATCATAATGTAAATATCTGATATGGGGGGTATCTGAACTACCGCCCTAGAGCCTCTTCACCCCAGTGGGCTTCCAGGTCTCACCCATCACCATGAGGATCCCTTGGAGCCCATCTGGGTCAGTCTTGGTAGTTCAACAGTAGAGACGCATTGACCCTCTTGCCCTCTGGTCCTCAGCCCCTAGGAAGCTCAGAGACAGAGAAGGCAGTGAACACAAGGAGAGGGATCTGGATGCCTGGTGTCACTGCCAAAGACCCAGGGCTGAACTTGGAACCTGGCAGGTTCCCTAGGGTGCAGGGCAGAGGAGATACAGAGGGGACAGTGCAGGCCAGGGCTGGGTTGACCACAGAAGTTCCACCTGCCCCAGACTGTACAGAGATAAGGCCAGAGGAGAAGCAAGACCACTGTCCATGGGCAGGCCTCTCTCAGGTCAGTGGGGCAGCTGGAAGGAAGGACAGACAGGCCAAGACATGGCTACTGGAGGGTAAGTGTGGGCTGCCATCAGCACCACAGTGAGGCTAGAGAAGCCACAGGTCCCAGGCTAGAAGGGGGACAGCAGGAAAGTGAGCCATCTGGGCACTTCCTTGTTCAGTGTCCCAGCTCCTGGCACAGGGAGACACAGGAACAGTTGCTGGATGAATGGAGGACAGAGGGAAGGCCCTGCGTTCTCCATGGCGGCTGCCTCTGAGGCAGCTGAAGCCATCTTATAAAAGCTCAGGAAATGTGTAAATTCAGCATGCAGTTCGACTACTGAAAAGGAATCCCGAAATAGTGGTGCCTACATATCTTTTTTTGGCTGACGGACTGTGTAAGCATACGGGGCCAGTAGGGCGTCTTTGCCACCATTAGAAACCCAGGCTCTTTCTCTCTTGTTCCACCAGCTTCCACAATGGTGCCTCTCATGGCTCCTGCCATTGTATCTTCATTCTGACCAAAGGCAGAGAGTTAAAAACAGGAATTTCCCGTGAAAGGAAGACCCAAAAACTGTACACGTGACATCTAAGTCACTTGCTCTGGTCAACACTCTGCTGGACATCTGTCCTCAGCCCTGGGTCAGCTAGGTGCCCCTTCAGTTGAGAGGCTGTAGCTACCCCAAGACTGTTCTGAAAAGAAACGAGATAGCCTTCCCTGTGTCATCTGGGGCTTAAGGAACAGTGTTTTTTTTGTTTTGTTTTGTTTTCTGAGAAAGGGTTTCTCGGTGTAGCCCTGGCTGTCCTGGAACTCACTCTGGCTAGCCAGAGTTGGCCTCGAACTCAGAAATCCACCTGCGTCTGCCTCCTTAGGGCTGAGATTAAAGGTGAGCGCTGTTACATCTGGCAAGAGTGGTAATTTTTTTAATAAATCACTTTTGATTTTCTGTGTTTGAGTGTTTTGCCTGCATACGTGTCTGTGCACCATATGCATGCCAGGGGTTCCTAGAGGCCAGACGAGGGCGTTGGAGCTGGAGTTACCGTTGTGAGCTGCCACAGGGGTGCTGGAAAACAAACCCAGGTCCCTTGGGAGAGCAGACAGTGCTCTTAACTGCTGAGAGAAAATGTTAACCCTTAGCTTCATCAGTTTCTTTTATAGATTACTCGCTACATAGCCGCACATATAAAATCTCTAACAGTAAAGAAACACCCTACTGCAGGAGAGAACCCCTCCTGACTCTCGATTTTCTGTCTGTCGTGTGCGGTGCTGGGCTTCGTCTGTGGGGAGGGTTCCAAGAATACAGAGGCTGCCTCTGTCCCTGTAAGGACCCGTGCTTTTGGGCTAAAGTCAATATTGAGCTATGTGGAGCTGGAATGATGACAGAACTGGATCTGAATAATAGGATCTGGCTTTTGTTTCTTGACAAGAAACCTGTTGCGTGTGTAGAATCGGCAGGTCATGTATGTCAGGCTCTCCCGAAGTCTGGGTTCCTACTTGTGCTCACCTGCCACTTTGACTTTGTGATGTGATGATGTTATCTATGATGTTCATGCCCCCAAGAGCCCTGCCACTGAGTGGGAGGGAACCACTGAGTTTATGGAAGCCTAGAGTGGCAAACACACGCCTCCAGTGGATAGGCAGGTGTGGGGTCCAGCAAGAGAAGCCAGTTAAAAGGTCACATGATAGTAGAGGCATATTCTGGATGGTTCTGGCTTTAGTGGGTCATCATCATTGTCCATCCCTACAACCCCTACCTGGAGGGGACAAGCTTTGTGACACTCACCCTCCTGAGAGAGACAAAAAAGCAGACAATAGTTGGTTGCAGGGTCTGGAGATGGGTCCTCTGTTGTTTCTGTTTGGTTCTGAAACAGGGTCTCCCTGTGCAGCCCTGGCTGTAGACCAGGCCAGCCTCAGACTCACGGATCTCCACCTGCTTCTGCCTTCTGAGTACTGGGGTCAAAGGCAAGCACCACAAAGTCCAGAAATGATGCTGTTCTCACATCAGCAACACACATCATGAGGTGACCGTTAGAACTGTTCATCTAGGTTCGCAGTTCTCAGCCTTCTGACACCGCGACCCTTTAATACAGTCCCTCGTGTTGTGGTAACCCCTAGCCATAACATTATTTCATTGCTACTTCATAAGTGTATTTAAGACAGACTAGAGGTAGACGTGTGAGGACAAGAAGGGCTTCTCTCCCTGTCCACCTCAAAGCTCCATCCACCCAGGGAGTCCCAGGCCAAGGTAGAATTGAAGCTTGTTCAAATTGGAACCCAGGACAGCAAGGTGACACTTTGACCCTCAGCTTCAGGCTACTCACCAGGTCTCAGATCTGAGTCCACCAAGTGTCGACGACCATCCTCCATAAGAATGGTCAGGGGAAACCCTGACTAGTAAATATGGACCGTCACATAAATTGTGGGGTGACCTCTCTGCTCATGTCATTCTGACTGGGGGGTAAACCTGAGCATATAGGAGGACTGTAGTCCAGTGAGATACTAGAGAGGTTTCGGGGACCAGCCCCAGTGGGGAGCCCAGTCCTGGCTCTGAGTGTCGACTAAGAAGTTTCTGCCCCTTCCCATTCCACCCACACTGAGTTCTGATTGGTCCACAGGGTCCATTTTCTCATGTGGTCTCACAAGCAAGTATGTGATATTGACCAGTCGATTAGTGTGCATGTGATTCCTGGCATGGGAACCTGGAGAAGTCTATCTCTGGGTGCCAAGAGCACCAGGGAGGATGCTGGGAACCTGCAGTGGAAACAGGGGGTTGCAGATGACTGTTAGGGCCGTAAATGAACCAGGAGGCTTATGGGTCATCCCAGCCTAAAGTTGAATGGTTTGGGATTTTTTGTTTGTTTGTTTTTGTTTTTCTGTTGAGATAGGCTTGGCCGTGTAGTCTAGGCTGGCCTCAAACTCATGATCCTCCTGTCTCAGTCACCTGAGTGCTGGGGTCACAGAGTGTGCCACCACAGCTCCTAAAGCTGGTTCTTACTGTGCTTTCTGTTCACCAAGCATTCATCTTGCCCTGCCATGTGGCCGTGTTTGACAATCGACCCTAACACCCTGCCTGGCTGCACACTTCTTGGTCACCGTCCACTCTTCCTGCTGCCTCGCAGAACCTGGCAGCCTCTTCCATCACCGTCTATGTCCCCAGCTTCCCACCAGGGTTCAGGGGACCGCAGTGCCATTAATCACTGTTGGTTGGATTCCTGGGACATAATGCTCATCTCCTGGAACTTTACGTCTCATTAGGAAATGAGACACGATGGATAAATCTAAATGGCAGGTGAGACAGGCCGTGACCAGTGCCACTGCCAGTTCTGTGGCAGTTAATGATGTCATCATTAATCCTCTTCAACTTCATCGAGGAAGCGTTTTTTCTTTCTTTTAAAAGATTAGCTTATTTTTATTTTTCTATGTATATGAGTGTTATGCCTGCATGGATGTCTGCACACCATCTGCATGCCTAGTGCATGTGGAGCTCAGAAGAGGGCGCTAGATCCTCTGGATCTGGAATTATAAATGGTTGTGACCTATAGTGTAGGTGCTGGGAACTGAACCTGGGTTCTCTTCCAGAGCAGTAAGTGATTTAATCTGAGTTATCTCTCCAGCCCCCACCAAGCCTTTCTTGCTGTCCTAGGGGAAAGTGACAGACCAGCCCAGGTAAACCAGCCCAGTGCCCTCGGAGAAGAGCTGGTGTCAATGTTGGAAGTAGATGTGGCACGCCCCAACAGTACATGCATCAGAACAGTTTTGGTTCAGATGGGTGGGAAATTGACTGCACAGCAAAAGAGAACTTGCTGGTTCACATTCAAGCAAAACCACAGGGGATGTCAGCAGCCCCTCGGCTTCCCTCTCGCTCTCCCCAGCTGCTTCTGTGTTGGCTTGGTCTCTCTTTCTGCCTGGAGAAAGATGATGACACCAGTTCACACCTGTGCAACCTCATAGGCAGGAAAGGGCTGGGTTTTCTTCTCCATCCCTAGCTCAAACCCTCATCCTGGAACTGGCTTGTGTAGGCTGTTTGGTCTGCCCAAGTTTAGGCTTTGGCAATGTGCTTTCCTTCTGAAGCTGAGTCCAAGTGACGAGTCCCCAAAACAACAGGGCCACTGTACTGCAGGAAACATGAGTGACTACAGGAGCATGTGTGCCAGGAACCCAATCATCCATCAGTGGGGCTGGATGAGCCAATCCAAGAAAGGATAGTGGCTTTGTTTCTTTGAGGCCCAGGTTCCCTCACTGTTGTGGCTCCATGCTGCCTCTGGCTCTCTTCATACTCCTTTGGCCCATCATAGCTTCTGTACATCTGTGTTTGGGGAAGAAGAGTAGAGGAGGGGAGGGGAGAAGGAGAAATGTCCCCTCCTTTCAAAGATCTGTGCAGCAGGATATAAGTCTCCTGGTTATTCCTTGTGGCTGACCCCATGAACACAGGACCCCCAAGGAGATGGTCCCCAAGGCACAAAGGGGAATAAGTAGCCACATCTGACCCAAGCACTGCCCTGTGTGTGTAATGGACCCCAGAAAAAGGGGAGCTGAGGGTATCTTAGGACAAGGGTCCTTCAGTGGGCTGAGACAAGAGTCTAAGTCCCTGGCCAAGACACATCTGCTCTGCTATGGATCCAACCAGGTCCAGGACAACCAGCTTAACACTGGGATCCTGTGAAGGCCCCATCTAGGTCAAAAAAGGAGTTAGTGTCCCTCAGTGGAGTCTCATCAAGGAGATGGAGGGGACCCGGTCCAGAGAAGTGAGAGGAACTCAAGATGCATGATACCTCCAAATCCTCCCTGAGTGTCAGGCCAGCGTATAAGGACAGGGACAGCTCACTCTGGGGGGTGATGTGGCTTTTGTAAGTGAGTATGCTTCTGGGTCCCCAGGTGGCCCTGGGGCCTGCACAAGGTCCCACAGGTATGTGATGGGTGTGCATTTGTGTGGAGTTATCACTTCATGTCCTTGAAAAACGAAGACTTGCCTCAGGGCATAGACACTTAGAGTTTAAGCACTGAAATCATGAAAATTGGTGCCTGGCACACAGTAGGTCCTCTGTTTGGTTTGATTTCCAGAACCTTCTTCATATATCATAATATGCTGTCAGACCTTTGGAAAGGAAAGGGTCTCGGCTGTGTAGTCTCCTTCCATGGGTCAGGGCTGCTGATCCCTTAACAATGGTCCCCAGTCGAGTGCTAGGTTCTGATCTAGTCACGTCCTTTCATGTCTTCTGACACTTTAACATGGGTGACGCCTCCGCTTAGTAATTTGCTCATTGCTTTAAAGCAGAGGCTGGCAAGATGTGGTTCATGGTCCCAATCTGGCCCACCATTTATTTTTGTAAATAAAGTTTTATTGACACACCCTCACAGCCATTCATGCACATACACCTACTGTTTCTTCCTGCAACAGACCATGTGGCCCCCCAAACCCAATTGTGTCCTTGGCAGAAAAAGTACAGTGGTTTAGAGGACGCATTTGAGGACAGCCTTGTGCTAGACTTGAAACCAGCTCTGCAGGCATCTCTTGTAAGCCATAGTGAGGAGCAGAAGCTTGTTCTGCTGCCGGGTGGCCCCTGTAGGAGCTGGAGGAAGGAGAGACTTCAGGAGGACCAGTCTGACTGCCTAGAGGAGAGATGCCAGAAGCAGAAGCAGGGGATTCTGGTAGGATTCTGATGGCATAACCTGGGATGTAGAAGCCAGGTTGGAAAGCCACAGTGAGGTGGAAGAGAAGCAGCAGGGGCCCACTGCATCATGCATTTGGTCATAACTGACAAAGTCCCTGATAGAAGGGTCTGAGGATGGAGGCCTTATTTTGGCTCATGGCTATAGAGGGCTCATCCCATCATGGTGGGAGGCTGTGACTGAGTTGAGTGGAGCACTCCCATCATAGTGGAGGCTGTGGCTGAGTGGAGCACTCCCATTATGGTGAGAGGTTGTGGCTGAGGGGAGCACTCCCCACACGGCTGGCCAATAAAGAACGGGGAATGTCGGTCCCTGGCTGCCCTCTTCCCTCCTTATTGCACTCTGACCCTCAAGCCGTAGATGGTGCTGCCAGTTAGGATGGGTCTTTCCTCCTCAGGTAATCCTCTCTGAAAATGCTTTTTCAGACGTCCAAGAAGAGAGCTCTCCAACCTCCCAGGTGTTTCTAAATCCTGTCAAATTGACAACGAAGATTAAGTATGATGGAGATGTTTTGCCTGGGTGGGGGCCAGAGCGAGAGGGATGGAGAATGCATTGGAGCTTGGGCGAGATTGGAAATGTCATTCACAGTGCTGGGAAGTGGGGTGAGGTGAGGTGGGAAGGAAGAGAGGAAGAGAGGGCTGGTGGGGTTAGAGATGACCCCACACACCTAATCCTGCTTAAAGACCCCAGTCCCATCAAGTTCAGGGTTCTTGGGGTATCTCCATGGAAATGTTGTCCTATAGGGATGGAAGTTTGGATCTTTCCAGTACTGAGCTCTTTGTGGAGTGAAGGGGCTGGGGGGAGCTCAAGACTAGAGTTAGATGCTCAACACCCTCACCCCAGGCAGCTCCTGTCATGTTTCCTCCTCAAATGTCTCCAGCCCCTCCCGCCCCAATCATTGGAGAAACCAGTCAGAGAGCAGGGTGAGGTTCAGCAACATCAGCCCAGCACCTTTCTCCCAGGAGAAAGAAGGCCCCAGCCCCAGAGGAGGAAGGGGACCATCTCTCATGTCAAAGGTCCCCGGAGAGCTGGGGCTGTCATTCTTCCCTAGAGTTGACGCCTGTCATGCTGAGGAGGCCTTTTTCAGCATCTTACATCCCAGCTGTTATGCTCTGCAGCGTGGTGGGGGTTGGGCACACCCCCACGGGGCTGTGTTTCTGGAACTGGTTCCTTCTGTGGGCTCGCATGAGCCCGTGCCAGCTAGAGGGGGCTGGGCTGGCCCTGCTGGCCCCTGAGGACCATTTTCAGAGTTGTCCGCTCCCAAGAGGTAGGCCAGACTCAACCTGGGACAGATGGCAGGTGGGAGGTGCGTGCGTGCTGGCGATGCTCGGCTCCTTAAAGAAGGTTGAGGAAGGCACTGCTCGAAACACACAGCGCATCTCTTCTTTCCTGTGGTCTTTTATGGTCACGGGAGAATGGTAGTGGCCTGGTACAGGCTTTGTCCCCTGACCCGGAGGCACTGGGAGTTGGAGACAGAGACTTTTCCTCCTGTCAGGCACTCCTCACCTCTGGGGTCCCTCTAGGTGCTTCTACTTAGGTCTTGGTGAGTGAGGCATGAGCTTGCTCTGAGTGGGAACAATTGAATGGCAAATGATTGATTTGTGTCAAAATGCCTTAAGCACAAAAGGGAAAAATAAGGCTACTCAGAGAGCCAACGGGGAGGGCTGGGGATTGGCTAGCTGGTAGGTTGTCTGGCATGCTCAAAGCACTGATTTAGTCCCCAAGACCACTTAAATCAGGCATGGTGGCATGGTGGCCTCTCATTCCAGCACTGGGAAGGTAGAGGTAGTAATGACAGGGAAGTGGGGGTGTTAGATGTTATTTTTGGCTACCTACCAAGTTCTCATCCAGCCTGGGATACCTGAAGTTTTGTCTTAATAAATAAATAACAATCAGATACATCAATAGCTGTTTGGGAGAGAAGAGCCCCGGGCGGATTGTAGTGGCATGGCTGGCAAAAGCAAACTTTTGAGGGAGGCTAGGGAGGGCTTCCCTGAGGAGGTGACCCTTGAAACAAGGAGAACTGGTCCTGGTCAGAGCTGAGGTGACGGGAAGAATGGTGAACATGGTGGCCCTGGACTCAGAATTCTGGAAATGAGGGATGAATTGTTTTGGTGGAGCTGGGAGTTGGGAAGCCTGGAATTGATTATAGACGCCAGTTGCATACATGGTGACTTTGAGCGTGGGGGACCCACAGTTGTGTTAGCCACTGTATTGGTCACTCTTCTATTGCTGTGACAAAAGAGCATGATCAAGGCAGCTCATGAAAGAAAGCGTTGGATCGGGCTATGGCTCCAGAGGGTGAGTCTATGATGGTGCAGCAAAGACAAGTCAGCCCAACAGCTGGGAGCTCACATCTTGATCCCAAGGCATTAAGGGACAGAGAATGACACAGTCTTTGAAACCTTAAAGCCCACCCCAGTGACACTCCTCCTCCAATAAGACCACACCTCCTAGTCCTTCCCAAACAGTTCTTCCAACTGGGACCCAAGTATCTGAACACATGAGCCTATGAGGGTCATTCTCATTCAAACCACCGCAGCCATCCTTCTCGGAGGATTAAGGGCCAGGATGAAATTCATGTTCTTGATCACTGGCTCCAAACAGTCATGCACACCCTTGTGTGCATAGACAACTGTCCAGAGGAGAGGCTTGGCTCCCTTTTGCTGGTGGGGAGTGTGTCTAAACAGCCTGCCAGGGTATGCAGCTCCCCATAGGTTCCAGGCCTGACCTCTCCCCAGCTAAGGGTGACCAGGTTGCCCTGGACTGGTCCCAAGAGAACCCCAGGAGCGAATCTTAGCGCCCCTTCCCTTCCAGACACTGGTTTCTTTCCCCCATTTCTGTGAGCATACAGGCTGGTATTTGCATCTTGCAGCAGATGGAGGTGGGGGTGGCCCTGGGCACTGGGTTGCCAGGCTGGCAGCCCAGCAGCTGCTCCCCAGCCCGGAGGAGGGAGAGGCGCCGCCCACGTCCAGGCTCCCTCCTCTGAGGCAGTTTGGAGCAGTATGGTTTTCCTAGCACGTAAATGTCATTTCCTTCATGCCTTCCTTTTTTATCCGCGAGATGGAACCGACTGCTATCTCCAAATGTGCACGCTGGCTTCATCCCATAAATGCCACCCAGGCAGCTCTTCTCTGCAAGGCTCCACAGCAGCGGACTTGTGAGGCCCGGCGGCTCCCAAGCAGAGCACAGAGGGCTGAGCCCAGATTGCCACTGCAGGTGTCTCCTGGGTCCTGCCTGCCTGGTGCATGGGAAACCCCATTCTGGGCCTGGTCCCTGGGGGTATTTACGGATGGTGGCTGCCCCGCCTTAACTGAGACTCTTAGGTGGGAAGTGAGCCTGACCAGTCAGCTTATTCTACCCTCAAACCAGGTGGATGATTCCATTATGAGAAAAGCCAAGATACTATACTCAGTGGGTAGAGCCCTTGCCCGGTGGGCGAGAAATCCTGGGTTCCATCCTCACTCAGTGTGTGCATGCAGTGCCCGTGGATTCCAGAAGAGGGCGCCAATGTCAGTGAAGCGTTGAGAAGGGCAGCGGAACTTGATTGGGGCTGGGGAGGCAGGACGTGCTCTTTTGGAGGGAAGCCCACCCCACCTAGGCAAGGGTGACATCCTAGAGGTGGGGACTAGAAAACAAAGCTCAAAATCTGCCTGGCCTTTTGGCTTCCAGGGTCTGAGACCTGAAACATTCGTTCTACATGGTGCACAGCATGGTGATAGTTTACCGGCACTTGGTGACCTGACTTCATTTCCCGGAGTCTAGCGGCCCCTGCCTTCCCCTCCAGTAGCAATCGACACGGATGGGTCTGGAAACCTGACCTGGGGTGGTGAGGGAATGAAGGACAGATACGCACACTAGAACAGCTGGGGTCAGGCAGGCTGTGCACACTTTGACAGAACGACACCAGGGGACGTCAGGGACTGTAAACATCCCAGAGGAGGCTGAAGCTGCAGATGCTAGCCTTGGCTCACACTGATCCGTATTCATAAACACTGATTCTTGGAATAGAGCAAGGCTTGGCCTTTCTCAGCCTGAACAGGGGAAAGGCTTTGCCAGTGTCCCATTGGATACAAGGACTTAGTGACATGGCCTGGCCACACCTGTGTCAGGGCTTCCTTGGCCTCTCACACCCTCCCTCCTCCCCTGCTCCTGTCCTCCCCTTCTCCTCTCCTCTCTTCCTCTCCTCCTCCCCTCCTTCCTTTCCTTCCTCCTCTCCCTCTCCCCTGCATTTCTGCTTCCCTGCTCCCCTCTCCCCTGCTCCCTTCTTCCCTTCCTCCTCCTTCTTCCCCTTCCTCCTTCCCTCCTTTCCTCTTCCCCTTCTTCCCCCTCCTCCTCTCCCCTTTCTCCCCTTCTTCCCTCCTCCCTTCCTCCCCTTCCTCCTCCCCTGCTCCCCTCCTCCCCTTCTTTCTCCCCTTCTTTGTCTCTTCCCTCCTCCCATCCCCCACCCTACCTACTTGCCTCCTGGGCACACTTCACTCCCACCAACTCGTGGCTTTTCATTTCTTTCCCTCCAAACACCCCCCCCCTTTAGCTGTGACCCTCAGCCAGGGCTGGGAGACTTCCCAGAAGCCACCTCCCAGGTTTGTTCTCCTGAGCCCCTAGATGCCCATCATAGCAGCGAATGAGCAGAGGCTCTGAGGGGCCAAGCGACACACTCTGGGGCACACAGACCATGTGGCAAACGCCACTTGTCTTCAAACCTATCCAATCCCACTCTCCCCCTCCCCCAGTAACCTTTGGGGACAATTTTAGATTCTGGGAAAGTTGAAAAGAATGATAAGAGCTTCCACCCACTCCCTTCCAGCTCTCCCATGATGAGCATCTGACATTGCCAAGGCACAATCACCAACCCTGACGAGGGTGACAGGGAGGGTGACAGGGCCAATGACAGCTCCTAAAGGGCCGACGTGGAATCCCCCGCAGCCCGTGAACAGTCACCTCGTGTGGTGGAGGGACTTGGCAGGTGCAGTTCTGTTATAGATCCTGGGATAGGGATTCTGGGCCCAGACTTTCAGGGTGGGTGTAGTGGTCCCACCTTGGGAGCTATCCTGGGCTACTGATGGGAGGGAGGGCTGAGGTGCAGGAAGTCCCAGGGAAGATGGGTGACTCAGTAAGTGGGGAGATGATACTCCACCACAGATTTGAAAACGGGCTGAGCCAAGGGGCAGATGCCATGACCACAGCCATCCTTATAAAGGAAAACGTTTCACTGGTGCTGGCTTACGCTTTCAGAGGTTCAGTCCATTGTCATCATGGCGGGAAACGTGGCAGCCGGTGGACAGACGTGGCGCTGGAGGAGGAGCTAAGAGCTTTAAATCGTGATCTGCAGGCAACAGAAAGTAACTGTGACACAGGACACAGCTTGAGCATAGGAGACCTCAAAGCCCACCCCTACGATGACACACTTCCTCCGTCAAGGCCACACCTCCTAATAGTGCCACTCCCTTTGGGGACCATTTTCTTTCAAATTACCACAGCGGGTTTTGTTTTATTTGTGGGGGGGATACCAGTCTTTTCCGATTCCTGTTTTGGTGTTTCTGCCTCTATCTGTCCATACATGTACCCCACACTCTGTCTGTCCATGCATGCACCCCACACTCTGTCCATACATGCACCCCACACTCTGTCTATACATGCACCCCACACTCTCCTCAGATGGTCTCTGAATCAAACAAGGTGGAGCAACTTCGTGACCGGCACAGTGAACCACACCTGTCCTTCCAGTACCCAGAAGGCAGAGGCAAGAGGGTCAGAAGTTCAGTCCAGCCTGTGCTGTATCAAACTGTCAAAAGAATGAGAGTCTCTAAAAGACACTGGCAGGACAGGAGGGGACAATAAACCTCTCTCTCCCTCCCCCCTCCTCCCTCCCTCCCTCTCTCTCCCTCCCTCTCTTTCTCTCTCTCCCTCCCCCCTCCTCTCTCTCTCTCTCTCTCTCTCTCTCTCTCTCTCTCTCACACACACACACACACACACACACACACACACACACACCGTTTTCCTTTTAAAGGACTCAGCCACAGGTATTTTATTACAGCAATGGAGAATGTTTACCATCTGGAGCTGAGTTGTAACACCAGGACAGACACCAGGACAGACACCAGGACAGATACCCAGGTTGGAGATGAATGGGGAAGTTTGGGAGGACGCTTGCATATGTCAGCAAAAGAAAATGGTCCTCAGGGAATGGATTCACTCCGATTTTACTCTTAAAACTTAGCACATGGTTTAAATTATAAGTCATATTTTACAAATGTTTTAAGCTTCTCTAAATGTTATATTTGCACATTTGAAATAAGTCAAAACCCCCTGAGGCTGTTGTTACTATGAAATTCAGATCTGTATTCTTCATATTCTTTTTTTTTTTTTTTTTTTTTTTGGTTTTTCGAGACAGGGTCTCTCTGTAGCTTTGGTGCCTGTCCCGGAACTAGCTCTGTAACCAGGCTGGCCTCGAACTCCCAGAGATCCGCCTGCCTCTGCCTCCCGAGTGCTGGGATTAAAGGCGCGTGCCACCACCGCCCGGCTTCTTCATATTCTTTTTTTTTCCCCTCGAAACAATTTCTCTGTGTCATCCTTCCTGTCCTGGAACTTGCTCTGTAGACCAGGCTGGCCTCAAACTCACAGAGAACTCATAGAGATCTGGCTGCCTCTGCCTCCTAAGTGCTGGGATTAAAGGTGTGCGCCACCACCGCCCGGCCAGATCTCCATTCTTGCAAGGCCCTTTCTTTTTATTGATTTGTGTTTTGTTTCTGAGATAGTATCTCCCTAGTAGCTTAGGCTGGCCTCAAACTCGGGCTCCTCCTGCCTCAGCCACCGAGTGCTGTGACTAATGGGCACACCCCACCCCCATCCCGCTGTGCCTCCGTGGGAGACATTTTCTCCAGGACCAGCTGCAGAGTGCCCAGGGCTCTGGCACTTCGTGTACACCTGGAAAGTGTGGATGCCGGCGGCGCTGACCCTGCCTGTCCCCAGAGCTTCTGCTGCCATGTCCCACTCAGAGTCTGAACTTGAGGAGAGGCAGTCAATTTTTGTGAATGTCACTCTTCCTCGCTCTTCAGAGGCTGCTAGCTGGGGAATCAAGGTTCACTCTTGAGCTAAAGAGGAGCCGCAGGCAGCTGTAGCCTTCAGTCTGTTCTGTGTCATCTTCAGAGGAACTCTTCTGGATTCAATCAAAGGCTCCCCGGGGTGAGCTTTAATGCCAGGAATCACATTCAAGTGGAAGATGAATGGAGACCTCAGAGACTATGGCTGTGTCTGGGAGGGAGGGGAGAGACAGAAAGAGGGGTGTCACCAGCACTGCTGGTACTGATGAATTCTTTGTCACAGTGTTGTGCGTGTATGTGTGTGTGCGTGTCTCTGCGGGTGGGTATCTGTGTGTGCATGCACATGTGTTGCATGTGGGGGTGTCTGTGTGTGTGCATGCATGTGTGTGTGCGTCCACATGTGTGTGTGTGTGAGTGTGGGTGTCTGTGTGTGTATGCATGAATGTGTGTGTGCGTGTGGAGGTGTCTGTGTGTGTGTGCGTATACACGTGTGTGTGCGCGTGTGGGTGTCTGTGTGCGTATGCACGTGCCCTGGCATGCTTGTGGAGGTCAGAAGACCTTGTGGATCCTGGGGATTGACTCAGGCCATCAGATGTGGCAGCAGGCACCTTTACTCAATGTGCTGCCAGGATTTTATAATCACAGAGACACTGTTTGAAGGGGCCTAAGTCCCCGGATCAAGGTTCCTGTGATGCAGTCTAACTGCATTTCGGCTTCCAGAAATAGGTCTGACCGAGAAGGAAGAAGGCCGTTGTCCTGTTAGGGGTGAGGAGAGAAACACAAGGGGCACAGTGGGAGTGGCAGAGGAGGTGGCTGAGCAGGAGGGACAGGAGCCACTGTTTGGCTATCAGCTAAGGAACTTTCTAGACAGAGGGACTTGTGGCAGTCAGTCATCTGGCCCTTGATGTGGTGTGTCTCAGTGCCATCCAGTTGGCGCCATGCAAGTCAAGAGGGTGGAGGGGGTGCAGTGGAGGGTCCAGATAAGGGTAGGGTGGGGTGGGAGTGTCTGTTGCCACAGCCAAGCAGACAGGCAGTAGAAGCCATACTCAGGTCAGCTATGTCAGGTCACTGGGCATCTCACACAGACTGGTCTTCTTGACCTGATGTGACCCAGTAGGACCTAAAAGCACAAGGAAGCCCAGAGCAGCCCTCTGGGCCAGCAGAGAAAACACCACAAACGGGGCAGGGGAAGGCGTGCCCAGCAAATTTAGACTCCTGCTCAAAGTGCAAGGACACCCCACAGCAGTGACAGCTGTCTCCAGAGGAGAGGTTCCAGGCCAGGCTCCCCTGAGAAAGGTCCCTGTGCCATGTGAGGAGGGAAGTCTGCACCTCCAGGCCAGTGTCGGAAAGGCATGTTCGCCCTCTGGTGGCCACTCACAGGAAGTGCCGCATCCTTCCGAGTGTGACAGCCTGCCTGTCCCTGGTCGCAGATAGATCCACGGCGGTGCTGGGATCTCCAAGGTTTAGGAGACCTGGACAGGACCACACTGTGTACTGAGTTCTCCCACTTCTGCCAATTTGGTCCCCTTCTTCTGTTCATTTTAAAGGGCGCGCTGTTTGCCTAGCATTACCTGGACAGAAATGGAGTCGTGTCAGCCTCCTGTAGAGGCTGTATGCCCAGCCTCTAGCTTTGGGCTGAAGGACCATCCCACCAGGGGCTGGATGCTTCCACTGTGAACTTTATTTCCTTTTAACTTGGTTTAAAGACATCTCTTCAGATAAGGTTTCTTAGGGTTCTCAGGTGTCCACGGATGAGTTTGGAACTCTAGAAACTGACCGTAAAAGCCTCAGTCTGAACATTTCCTTCATCATTCAATGGACAGGAACCTGGCTGTGGTAGGGTGTCCTACCCCGGCTGTGGTAGGGCTAGGACAGAATTGCTTAGAGGGTGTTTGTCCCCAAAGCTTGTCTCAGCCCTAATTGATTTGTGATGAGCTTGCATTTTGCATAAATCAGCCTTTGTTTAGATCAGGGGATGTCTTGGTTTTTGACATCTAATCAAGACCTCTCTCTCCAGGTTGAGACAGCCTGAGCCCACTCCATCTTAAAATAAGGTGTTTTTTAAATTGTTGTTTCTTTTCTTTCTTCCTGCCCCCCCCCTTTTATTTTTTCGTTTTAGTCCAGAGGGCTTGTCAATGCTGTAGTGGATGTTAGTTTTTGTATTCACTAAAGGGCTACTTTGAATGCTCAGTGGTGGAGCAATTGCCCTGGTGCCCTCATAGGCTTGGAGGTGGAAGTGGGTAACCAGGACCACCTAACGGCACCTGTTCCCCACCCCACCATGTCCTGGAAAAACTTACCCTGTCATGGTATTCAGGAGCCAGGCAGGAAGATGTGTCTTGGTGTCTGTGTGTGACAGAGCAATGCTGGAAGCCACCCAAGCACAACCACAGGAGACAGAGAGTGCCTGGGACACACGGCAGCCCAAATAAAGACCAGCAGCTCACATTCTCAGAAACAGATCCTAAAGATTGTTTCAGATGGCGCGGAACAGGTTGGACTGGAGGTCGCAGCAGACAAAGGTGATAGGTATTCAGTGCAGGACACCAATGCATGTATGCATGTGCATACACACACGCACATGTTCACACAAACACACATGCTTATACATCTGCACACCCATGCACACACACCTGCATACCCATACACACACCTATACACATACCTGCACACCCATACACACCTGCACGCCCATACATACACCTGCACACCCATGCACACACACCTGCACACCCATACACACACCTGCACACCTATACACATACCTGCACACCCATACACACATACCTGCACACCCATGCACACACACCTGCACACCTATACACACTTGCACACCCATACACACAACTGCACACCCATGTGTACATGCATGTGCACATACTCCCTGTGTGGAAGGACAAAGCTGGGCTTCAGGACCCTGCCCCCTCTGTGGTGGGAGAGAGGGAAGAGGCAGAATTCATCCACAGGGCTCTAACTGTCCTGCTTCGTCTCTGCAGAAATCTGTAGGGAGTCTTTGTGTCAGACTGTTTTTGGGACTGCCAGCTCCCTAAATAATGACATGGAGACTTAGTATTAGTGATGAAACTTGGCCTTAGGTTAGGCTTATTCCTAACTAGCTCTTACAACTCAAATTAACCTGTTTCTATTCATCTATGTTCTGTCACGTGACTTTTTACCTCTCTTCCATTCTGTACATCCAACTTTCTCTGTGTCTCACTAGTGTTTCTGGCACTCCTGTATTCATCCTTCTGAGTTCCTCTTTCTTCCTAGAAGCCCCACCTACTCTCTCCTGCCTAGCTATTGGCCATTCCACTCTTTATTAAACCAATCACAGCAATCAATGCATACAGTGTACAAATATCCCACAACAGAAATCAATCATGGGGCCAGACACACTGACAGAGCAATAATCTGCGAGCTGAAGAGGATGAGGCAGGAGGATTACAAGTTTGAAACTGGGCTGGGAAAGGAGGGGAAAGAAAGGGGAAGCATGGTCGTTAGGAATTCTCTGGGGCCCTAAGAAGAACTGATTTATCTTATTACATTTATTTATTGTGTATGTGTGAGGGCTTGTGTGTGCCAGTGTGTGTGGAGGTCAGAGGACAACTTGTGGGTTCTCTCCCCCCCCAGGTGGGACCTAGGGATCAAACTGGGTTACCAGGCTTGGCAGCAGGCACCTTTATCCACTGAGATGTCTACCAGCTCTAAAGTGATTTCTTAATCTCGGTGATGGTGTCAAAAGCTACTGTGGAAAGAACCTCAGTTTCTCTGTCTATCAAATGGGGATGATGATAGCTCAGACTCGATGTACAGCTCGGCTGACCCATGAGGCACCCAGAGGCCACCTGGGAAAAGTGATTTTCACAGTGAAGCCAGTCCTTGGTGACCGTGAGGTCAGCCATTCAGGACCTGCGTGACGGCCAGTCTCGGGGCAGAACATTCGTGTTCCTGTCTGGGTTGCTGTCACTGTGGTGAAACGCCACGACCAAAGCAGCCTGGGGAGGAAATGGTTTATTGGGCTTCTGCTTCCAGACCATAGTTCATCACTGGAGGAGGTCAGGCCAGGAACTCAAACAGGGCAGGAACCTGGAGGCAGGAGCTGGTGCAGAGGCCACGGATGGTGCTGCTTTCTGGTTTGCTCCCCATGACTTGCTCAGCCTGCTTTCTTATAGAGCTCAGGACCACCAGCCCAGGGATGGCCCCACCCACAATGGACTGGTCCTCCCCCATTAATCACTAATGAAGAAAAGACCCAAAAGGCTGGCCTATAGCCTGGTCTTACAGAGGTATTTGCTCAAGTGAGGCTCCCCCTCCTCCATGACTCTAGCTTGTGTCAAGTTGATGTAAAAGTAGCCAGCACACCTTCCACGTATGCACCTGGCTTGGTATGCATCCTTGATAGAGCTGGCCCAGATTAAGCATCACACACACACACACACACGTCACGGCATGCACATGTAAACACACATATAAGGAAAGCTGCATCTGTCTGAGGGACCTAATTCTGTAAGTATAAAGAATGGTCACTCATGGCCCCAGGGCAGACAGGTTCCTCGGTACCCATCACCCTACTTGTGGCCTCATGCTTGAGGTGGCACACTGAGAGCTTACGGGCACATGGTAGACACCGCAACTGCAGAGTGCCCTGTCAGGCCCTGAGGTGAGTTGCTCTCCCACCCTACCCCACCCCAGCCCCTCTCTAGAGCTGTTCCATGATGGGTCTGTAGGAAAGAAGCAGAAGTTGCCCTCGGGGAATGGGGCAACACTGAGTGCATTTAGAGTTCCCCTGTCTCCCACTGAGTGCATTTAGAGTACCCCCCCCGTCTCCTACTGAGTTCACTTAGAGTACTCCCCCCACTGAGTTCACTTAGAGGGCCCCCATACCCCCAGCCTAGTGACATTGGAACTGCAATACCTTTAACCTAAGCGCTGTCTTTGGAGCTAGGGGTCAGGCATGTTCTCTTGACTGTGCCTTTAGTCCCAGCACTGGGAGGCAGAAACAGGCAGATCTCTGAGTTTGAGACCAGTATCATCTGTACAGCAAGTTTCAGGCTAGCCAGTTGAGAGAGAGAGAGAGAGAGAGAGAGAGAGAGAGAGAGAGAGAGAGAGAGAGAGAGAGAGAGAGAGAGAGGATTAAGCAACAGGCATGGCTTCCATATAGCAGAGAAAAGCCCAAGCTCTCTCAACGCTCTGTGTGATACAGGCTCTGCGTAACACCCATTGCCTCCTCCTCAAAGCCGCAGCCTTAAGTGCTCCCTTCGGAGTTCAGAGACACACCGGGCTCCCTCTACCATGGGGCTCAGGAATTTGATGTTCCCCCAGAGGAGCCCCTGTGGACACCTTTCTGAATGTCATCCTTAAAAACCCCCGTCTCTCTCCTGCCCTGCCCACACTTGCAGTCGCCTGGAGTGGTAATTGGTTATTTGAATATTTGATTATTCACCCTGCTCTATCTCCTGTGGTAAAAGTCAGCTCCATTCGGGGAAACAGCATTGATCTCAAAGTTCAACATTGTGTCCTTGAGCCCAGAAGAGGGAGGGGCATGAAAGACACTTGGTTAAGAGGGAGAGATTGCACAAACCGGTGTGGGACCATGTTACATAATCGAAGCCAATCAAAGACTTGGAATGCTGAGCCAGGTCCTGGGACCCAGATTAGAAAATGGGGGGCTGAGCCAGGGACATGGATTAATAAAAATGGTTCAGTCAAGTGCTCGCCGACATGTTGGGGGCCCTGGACTCCATTCACAGCCCTGCAGGAAGCAGGCGTGGTGGCTGCATGAGTCTACAGTGAGAGATCCTGCAGGGGACAGCAGTGAAGCTTCCCTATGACCTGCAGGGGTGTGGCGTTGAGGCAGGAGCATGGCAGTGAGGCAGAGGTATCTAGAAGCTCCCACAATGGCAGGAGAAAGCTTGAATCAAGACTGAACCACACAGGCCCCAGGTCGTCCTATCCTTTGAATGGTGACAAGGTCCCACACCTACAGGCCTCCTTCTGACGCCATCTTGCAGTAAGCTTTCCTTCAAAGGGCTTTGGCTGTGTGGAAAGGGGACAAGTGGAGTGGAGACTGATAGGGATGTTTGTGACCTGCCCAGTTAGGCCTGGCACCAGGCAAATGTCACTGCCCGAGTGGTCGTGGGAGCTGTGTTCATCGGCTTGGTTGCTAGCATCTCTGACAGCCAGACAAACTGTTAACATGGTTTGTGGCCTTCTCTGTGGCCATCCGAGACCAAGAAGGGCAAAAAAGCCATATGCGAGTCATCATGAGGGGAGGAGGGCCTGGCCAGAGCTTCGGGAAGCTGTGTGAGGGCTATTTCTGCAAGTCTATCCTGTTGTACCACCCTCACCTCACGCCTCCCACTCCCAGCCCTCCTCGACCCAGCCACTCACCACACATACCACGTCCTCTATGCCCCCAGTCAACCCGGAGACCGGGAACCAAAGTAACTCAACAGTGACCCCCAGTGGCCTTGAGAACCAATACAGGCCTGGCCCCTTTCAGGTTGACAGTGGTTCTCAGCCTTCCCAATGCTACAACCCTTTAACACAGTCCCTCATGTTGTGGTGCCCCCCAACCACAAAATTATTTTTGTTGCTACTTCATAATTGTAATCCCTTAACTGTAAATTAATAGTCATGATGTAGCCAGGTAGTGATGACGCACGCCTTTAATCCCAGCGCTCGTGAGGCAGAGGCAAGCAGACTGCTGAGTTTGAGGCCAACTTGGTTTACAGAGTGAGTTCCAGCCAGGGCAGCCAGATCTACACAGAGAAACCCTGTCTCAAAAAAACAAAAGCAACAACCAAAAATAATTAATGTAAGTTTCTGTTTCTAATGGTCTTAGGCGACCCTGGGAAAGGGTCGTTTGACTCCTAAAGGGGTCGAGACACATTTGACAAACACTGGGCTAGGACAGTCCCGGAACTCTAGGACTGACTTCTCTTGTGGAGGGCTTGGAGCCTCAGTTTACCTACTGAGTCCCTGAGAGCCATAGCAGGGTAACTGAATGCCTCAGTAGTCATGAGGTTTATTATTTGGTATTTCTATGTTGCTGCCATGTTATAACCCAGCCTTCTTTTCTACTTTTGAAACTGGCCTTGAAGTCACTCAGCAGCTCAGGTAGGCCTTAGACATGCGATCCTCCTGCCTCAGAATCCTGAGGAGTTCGGATGACAGACCAGGGCCACCACAGCTGTGAAATAGCATCCGGTCAGCCATTGACGGACTGCTGTTACTCATCGGTATGAATGCAGAGGGATTCGAGAGTTTCCAGACTCTCCTCAGGCCAATGGGAGCCTGATCGCGGACCAAGTGACTGCTCTTTCTGCTTTGTGAGTTATTTCTGGTCCAAGCATCTTAGCGCATGCGCGTCCACACACGTACAAGCTCCGGCATGCGATACTTGTGGTCGGACAATTGAAGTTGCTCATATTCCGAGCATCTGGAAACGTTTAAAAGCATCGCATCGTATGCGCTCGCAGTACCCAGCCAGACGCGTAACTTCCTGTGGTGTGGCGCATCCCTCCAGGCCGGCCGCAGCCTTGCGACACCAGGCACAAGCTGGCTTCAGGATTTTCCACTAGACAGGCCACTTCCCTGGCGGCCAGCTCAGAGATCTCCCTACTCTCCGAGTCTTGGTTCAGGTCTGCGGAGAACTGCCAAAAGCCTTGGGAAACCCAAGGTGTCTGGGTTGAAGGCAGAGGGAGCCCCTCCACTGTCTCCCCATGCTCTTCATCAGTGTCTCGAAGGTGGTTTCTAAACCTCCAAGTTTAAGTGTGTGATTAGGCATCGGAAAACAATGGGCCAGCAAGAATTGGCTGGGCCCGCTTGGATTGGAAGCACAGGGATGGGGGGGAGACAGCCTTCCTGAACCTGTCAGGGCTTGGGTGTCAAGAGAATGGACTGGAAGAATTGATTGCAGAATCTAAGTTCCCAGATCTGCAGAAGCTGGTGCCTGAGGCTGGGAGGTGCTGGGTCCTCACATCAGCTGGAGGGAGGGACAGGTAAGGTGTGGGAGGGGCCAGGACAAGCCTGAGCCCTGAGGCTAAGCCCTTGAAACCTCCTTGGTCTCCTGCCATCACCCCTGAAAGTGACATCTGTGTCACAGGGACCTAGAGAAGCTGAAAAAGGATTGCATGAGCTGCGAACCACAGACTCCCAGCTGTCCCTGCCAATTCGTAAGTCAGCCACAGAATGCCCAGGTGGACAAGCCGCACCTTACCTCCCCTGGAAGGTTCCCTTGCCCCATGCCAACCAGAACTACACAGGGAAGAGACTCCTGGGAATCCCAACCCCACTGAGTCCCCACCATCCAAATCCTCCAGTTAGTACCTTGGACGGTAAATGGTGGGCAGGGGGTTGGGACAGTTACTCCTGGCTTCTTAACTTTCCCTTTAAATGTCCACATGGTGCTCATGCAGTCAGAGAGGCCAGAAAACCTAGACGGAAATGACCGTGGGGTCTACGGCAAGTGCCTCAAGCTCTCCGAGGCTGCACAGCGTCACCTATAAAATGGCATGAAAACTGCCTGCTCCAGGAGGTGCTGATGAGGCCCAGTGAGCGACAGAACACAGGCAAGCATGCACAAGGCCCTGGGTTTGAATCCCAGCACCGCAGGGACAAAACAAATGACCAAACAAGACCCTGCTGCCAGGGGACAAGATTTGCAAGTCTAGCACAGTGATGGTGCCATAGGCCTCCAATAAGTCAAACAGCAATTTGTCAGGACGTGAGGTAGCATTGTTTTCAAGCTGAGGGGCCGGGGAGATGAGGTGGCTTGGTGGGCAAAGTGCTTGCCACAAAATTGTGAGTACCTGAGTTCGAATCTCTACCATCTACAGAAAAAAAGTCAGGTGCAGTGGCATGTACCTATAACTCTAGAGCTGGGAGGCATGGACAGGAGAATCCTAGAATTTTCTGGCCGGCCAGCCTTGCCAATTAGTGAGCTCCAGGCTTGGTGAGAGACACACTGTGGTGGTTTGAATGTAATTGGCCCTCATAAGTTTATAGGGAGTGGCACTATTAGGAGGTGTAGCTTGATTGGAGTAGGTATGGCCTTGTTGAAGGAAGTGTGTCACTGGAAGTAGGTAGGCTTTGAATTCTCATATATGCTCAAGCTACACCCAGTGTCTCAGACCACTTCCTGTTGCCTGCTGGATGGAGGTGTAGCTCCTTTTCCACTCTCAGCTCCTTCTCCAGCACCATGTCTGCCTGCATGCCCCCATGACCTGCCATGGTGATAATGGGCTAAACCTGTGAAACTGTAAGTCATTCAATTAAGTGTCTTTCTTTATAGGAGATGCTGTGGTCATGGTATCTCTTCACAGTAATAGAAATCCTGAGGCAGACACTGTCCCAGACAAAACAAAGTGGCGAGTGAGAGAGGAGAACATGTCATTGACACCTGACCTCTACATATGTGCATCACAGGGATATACAGTTCCCATTCACACCTGCAGGTCAGAAATGAATGTGTGGGTACACTACAGCACCCGTGAAGCTGTGAGCCCCATGCAGTTGGATTTCTTATCAGATGACCAACACGGATGAATGTATGCATGTGTGCACAGGTGATGTCTCTGTCCCTAGGGACCAGACAGTACGGGCAGGACCACTCTGAGTAAAATATAAGTCTTGTGAATTTTAGTAGTAAGGATGGGTACCTGCCTTTCTGAACCTAGTACCACTTGCCATGTCTGTCTCTCCTTGCATGGTGGACATTCTGGAACTTCTATGACCAGTGAGTTTGTGTTCAGAGCTGTTGCCCTCTCTACTCTCTTCCTGATAGCATAAAGTCACAGCTGCTTCTCCACAGGCTTGTTCTAGAGGCTCACACTGCATCTGTCTCCCGGGAGCCCCCTGAAAGCTGTGTCAAGTCAACAAAACAACCAGGACCCCCATGGCAGCCAGCTTCCATGATAACCCTGGCCATCCTGCCTCCTGGTATCTGTCCAGAACAGGGACGACCAGCTGAAAGACTGGCGGTCAAAGGATGATGTCACAGGCTCTCGTTACTTCTTTTTCTCTCTGGTCACCTACTGTGAAGCTGTATTCCATGTCAAGGATGAGCAGGTAGTAAAGGTCCCGAGGCAGGTATTCACATGAATCAGGGATTAGGATAGAGGCCCAAGCAGCCAGAATAGGCAAAGGGGGCAGATGTAAGAGAGAAGGGGGGACAAGGGCTGTGCCTGGAGGTCCAGGAAATGGCAGAAGAGAGGACAGTCACAGAATCATGGTCCAGCTCATGTAGTGATGGTCACAGGCCTCACCGAGTAGGGCAAACACAAAGCCCATCCCATTCAGATAGATAAAGATAAACTGAGGCCCAGGGAGATAGTATGGGTTACTCAAGGGCATGGAATCAGCCTGTGATGGGACAGTTGGAGTTGGGTGGCATGGGACTATTTCCTCTGGGGAGTCAGAGCCCCCATGAGGCCCTAGGTCTGAACAAGGACCTGAGGTGTCCACAGTAGACATCAGGGTGTGTATTTCAGGGATAAGATGGGGCACTGAGCATGTCTGATATTCCAGGTTGCCATACAGAACAGGCCCAGGATTCTGAGAGCAGAGGTCAGCTGGGGATGCCTGGCCCCCAGCAACATAGGAATAGCCTAGACCCACTTGGCAGCCAAGTGTGGCAGCCTTGGTGTTTGCTGCCCGTAGACATACATGAGTCACCACAGGCAGCCTGGTATGCTCTGCCTGGGACATGTCGTTCCTCAGGGACCACAGTCCATAGCCCCATCATGACTTGTGGTCACCCAGACCCAGCGAGTGGAAAAATGCAGCGGACTGAGGGAGGTCCTCCTGGCACAACGGCATGCTACCCACATTCACTCTGGGCCTCCTGCAAACCTCATGGGATCCAGGATGGTGGGTTTTTTAAAAGCCAGCAAAGCATCCTGGGGCAACCCGAGGCCCTGGCAGGAGAGTTCTACTGTCTCTCTTCAGACTACAAAAACAGAGGTATTGGGTGACATTTGGACCCGTTCTTGGTGCCAGCTGCCACATGTGATCTTAACCATGATGGCTCTGTGTTAGTCCACTTTCCTAGTGGGGAAACTGAGGCACCATGGAATTAAATAACATGACCACCATTAAGAAAGCAGATCCCCGATGATTTTCTCTATCATCTTGAAACCTAGACAGACCCTGAATTTATGATCCTTCTGCCTCGGCCTCCCAAACAGTTGGTATTACATTCCCGAGAGTCCAGGCCCACCAGTGGCTTTCACAGAGTGTGTCATGGCTCCAAGGTGCAGTGGGTTTACTTCAGCATGGTGTCCCCTTCCTTCAGGGCTCTCTTGATTTAGAGGTCCACTCTCGTCAGGGTATTAGAACAAAAGCTGAGGGTGAAGGTGCAAAGGCAGAAGCTACTCTGGGTCGCAGTTGCAGAGTTTTGCGGGTTCTACCATGAGAGGCTGTGATGAGGACAACGTCTATGACAGAGCGCCGAGGGGCAAAGCCGCTCACCTGGTCGTGGACAGGAAGCAGAGACAGGAAGGGCCGGGAACATGATCCTTCCAAAGCTCCCGACTTCCTCCAGCCAGGCCTGCCTCCTAAGAACTCCCTAGGCAGGAACTCATCAACAGGTGGAGTCAGGGGTGAGCTCAGAGATTCCATGACCCAATAACCCCATCACATCTCCACAGTGCCCCCAGCCAGACATCAAGACTTCAACACAAGCCTTTTAGGGCCTTGCTTCTGTTGTATGAGTTTTCCCTGGAGGAATTAAAACAAAGATCTACTTACTAGACTGGATACAGGTGGCAGCCCATGTCCAAGTCCCCGACTAGCTCTGGAAACATTGGTTTTTCCAGTGAGAGGTCACTTGGAGGGGGATCAGTGACCCCCAGAAAACCCCATCATCGGAAAGCCTAACCCCAACATGGGTGACGACTTTCCTGCAGTTGCATGGACAGAACCCCACTTCCCCAACACCCACATTCACTTAACCATCTGTGCTCCATGTGGTCTACACCTCCCAGGACCGTGAGACCGTGAGGCCGCATGCAGCTCAGACAGAAACTCATACAGCTGGGACGGAGATAGAGGAATGAGCGGTTGGGATCACCAGTGGGGGTCTACTGACCTCTCCTCACGGTCACCCAGCCAGGTCTGAAGGGTCCCTTCTGGGAAGTCCAGGCCGTTGTGACAAAGATGGCAGTGTCTGTCATGCCCAGAATCGACTGTCTACAACTCTATATGCAAACACAGACATGAAGGCTAGTTGTCTCGTCCCGTTTTGAAAACAGAATCCTGATTTTATTCACTTTGTGTTGTGCGTTGCTAAAAGTGCAGAACACCAGCCTTGTTTGCAGTTGGGGGGTCAGTGAGGTGGAGAGGAAGTCACCAGAGGGGGGTCTTGGAAAAGCCCTCTGGAGAGCGTCCCTTGTCAGCGGGAGCTCAGCCCTCATGTTCCTTCTTCTGCCTGGAATGCCACGATGATGGCTGGACAGTGAGGCACGACATTCATCTGGGGCCATTATTTGTCATTGAGTATGGAGATTCCATGTGGAGCAGAGATTTGGGGCATTAATGACATCACAGTCATGCCGTGTCGGGATTCCATATGTGGAGTAGAGATTTGGGGCATTAATGACATCACAGCCATGCCATGTCGGAACTAAACTGCCTTTTACAGGCAAGGAAATCAGCTCTTGACTTTTTTTAGCAAGTACTTGGGTTTCCAGTGTCTTCTGCCAAAATCAAACTCTGCTGTGCAGAGGACAACATGGTGTGGAAATCCTGCCCCCCACCCCACCCTCCCTCTCGCCCCAGGCTGTAGGGCCCGAGGAGTTGACTCTGCCCTGGGAGCCCCGTGGAGACTGAAGAAGCATACCTGGAGCTTCCTGGATAGAAAGAGAAATAAAATGAATAATTTAATGCTACTGTACTTGGGAGAATTTGTTATTCATGCTTAGCTAGTCAACACAGAAAGGCAGGACTAGCCTATGTCATCAGAGAACACGGAAAGAACAGGGGTGATGTCTCTGAGCCTCCTTGCCATGATGGCAAAAACTTCGTCTCACAGACTGAATGCCCACTGGGGAGTGTCTACTAGAATGTGAAGAGCAGACACACAGTAGGTGCTTAAGAAATGCACACATTAGGCATGCAGGAAATGTCCTCTCCTGGAGTACAGTCAATGAAATATGGCAAGAGGGGAATTTTGAGCTCTTGCAGCCTAGACTCTGTCCTCAGAACCCCAGGAACCTCAACTGACCTTTCAGGGCTAAGACAAACTGATGCCGATTGTAGCCTGCCCATGGTGTGCAAGACAGGCCACAGAACCAGAGGAGGTCCTGGGGACAGAGACATGTGTGCAGACCTGGGATGTCTCCTAAAAGAAGAGCCATGGGACCAGCCCAGGGACAGGGCGTGAGTGGGAAGGGAGAGATGACATTCAGAGACACCTGCCACTGTGGTCAGGGACCACATGGATGATGGTGCATGTGTGTGTGTATGTGTGTGTGTGAAAGAGATACTGGATCAGGCACCTGGAAAATCCCTTACCTCTCTGTGAGCTCATCCGGAAAATAACGTCTGTAAAACACCCCCATCGAGGTTGCTGTGGCGGTTAAATGAGATAAGGCAGGAAGACAAAGCAGGATGTATGCCCACGCATGACTGATACCTGTGATTTGTACGTCACGAATGACTTCTATGTGATCTTTTGTACATGTCATCTCTATACTGTACCTGTATTATTTTGAAATCCTGGTGGCAGTCCCGGGCACCGCGGAACACAGGGAGGTGTCTGCTCTGGAGACTGTTTCTCTCTGGTTGTCTCATGGAAAAGAAGAAACCACTCAAAGAAAGCAAGCTCAGTCTGGGTGCCCTTCTGAAGCCAGCGGCGGCTGCCAGATGGCATGGTGTTTCCGTCGAAGACAGCTTCGGGGATGGCCTCTGCCCATTCCCACAGAGCCCTGAAACAGGACACCTCTTGAGCTGATTAAGTTGTGGCCAGAGAATCATGACATCACTTAGGGTTTTGGTGTCCGTCTCACCGCTTCGGGGGGACGGGTTCTGGGTTTGAGGAGCGGGCAGAGGCTGGTAGCATGCTTGTGGGCTGGAGTCACCACGTTGCAATCCAGCTCAGTCACTCATGTCACTGGTATTCAAGGTCCTGACGTAGGTACTAACCCGTCTCATATGTCTGATGTCCCATGCCAGTCACTGGGACTCAAGCTTCTAAGTGGCTGGCTCTGATGTGACTTAGCTGTAGTGTCTTCCCAAGTCTCCTCCACACCAGTGAACTTTAGCTGGGGGCAATTGGGAGTGGGAGACAATATAGTGTAGTAGGAGCTGCGGGCTGTGTTTCTACCGCCCCAGGTCCTGGTTGCCTGGCTAGTTTATGCCCCGAAATAACAACACACAAACTGTATTCTTTTAAACACTGCTTGGCCCATTATATCTAGCCTCTTCTCGGCTAACTCTCGCACCTGGACTAGCCCATTTCTAATAATGTGTGTAGCACCCCAAGGTGCGCTTACCGGGAAGATTCTAGCCTACGTCCATCCTGGGTCGGAGCTTCGTCGCATCTGCCCCAGAGAGGAGAGCTATCAAGTCTGAGCTCACTTCCTCTTCCTCCCAGCATTCTGTTCTGTTTACTCCACCCACCTATGTTCTAACCTATGAGGGCCAAGCAGTTTCTTTATTTTTTAACCAATGACCTTCCTCCATCAATATAGTGGTGGTACATGTAGGTGGCATTGCCCTCCCCTACCAGGTGGAGGCCAAGGATTTGACAGAGCGGCTTGCATGCTCAGGAAAGGGGTCACCCCAAGTACTGTGTGTACAGAGGATCCCCTTGCTCAGGCTTGTTGCGTGTCGACTGGGCACACTCTGGCACTTGCCACATTCCGGTCCCATTGTCCCAGGAAGAGGAGGATGCGGTGAGATGCCAAGGTCTCTTCAAGTCCTCACACAGACTCATATTCTAGTGGAGATGACAGATTTTGAGAACTGGTTGAGGCTGGAGATATAGAGTAGCTGGTAGAAGGGGCATTGGATCACCTGGAACTGGAGTTACAGACAGGTGTGAGCTGCCACGTGGGTGCTGGGAACCGAACCTAGGTCCTCTGGAAGAGTAGCCAGTGCTCTTAACTGTTGAGCCATTTCTCCAGCCCCTCGGGACATTTTTGGTTGCCATGCTGTATGAGGATGTTCCTGACACCAGCTGCATTGGGCAGGGACACCCTGAGGTCCCTTCACCCTGTCCAGTGTGTCAGTGACATTGGGGCAGGGACACTGGTGTTCAAAGAAAGCAGCAGCTTGGTGGGGGAGGGGGAGCAGATGGAGGGTTAGCCTGGGCCTTGGAAAACCTTGAGCCTTGTGCTTCTGTTGATGCAGGAAGCTCCTGGGGCTTGGGTGGAAGAGGGTCATGCCCAACTGACTTGAGCCAGTCATTCATTCTGCGGTTGTGTAAAGGACAGACGGAGGGCAGGGTGGGGAGAGCAATCAGTTTGGGGGAGTGCCCAACTTGGATGGCAAATGAGAGAGTGCCAGGGTTGATATCTGAGGTGCACTGAGAAACTGAGTCAGGGGATTTGCTGGTGGACAGGGGGCGAGCGATAAGAAGGACCACTGTGGGATTGATTTAGGGTGACGCCGAAAGTTCAAGGCTCGGCTTTGTAGTGGTTGAGTAGTGGCTCCCTACTAGACATGCCCAGAGTGTGTCCCTACACCCACAATGTGGCCTTGCTAGGACAAAGGGCATTTGCAGGTGCCCCTGGGGTGAGCCCTCCCCACGTGGGGGCAATGGCAGGCATCCTTAATGAAGAGCAGAGGTCACATGAAAATGGGGATGGAGGCTGATGAACTGTGGACCCCAAAGAACTCAGCTCCACCACACTGGAGAGAAACTAGGATGGGCTACCCATCCTGAGAGAGGCCTAGTGGCTGGGTCGCTGGCACCAGACTTGTGGCCTACAGAACTCTAAGAGACTTCTGTGACTGTGAGCTGCTAGGGTCATGGTCCCTCATCCAGGCAGCCCTGGTTGGGATGCAGACTCAGAAAGATAGAGCTTGTGGTAGTTTGAATACAGTTGGCCCCATTAGCTCATACAGACTGGCACTATTAGGAGGTGTGGTTTTGTTGGAGTGGGTATGGCCTTGTTGGAGAAAATGTGTCACTGTGGGGCTGGGCTTTGAGGTGTCCTATGCTCAAGCTACACCCGGTGTCACAGTTCACTTCCTGTTGCCTGCAGATCAAGATATGGGACTCTCAGCTCCTTCTCCAGCACCATGTCTGCCTGCATGCCGCCATGCCCCACCATGATGATAATGGACTGAACCTCTGAAACTGTAAGTGAGCCAATTAAGTGTTTTCCTTTATAAGAGTTGCCGTGGTCATGGTGTCTCTTCACAGGAACAGAAACCCTAACAAAGACAGAGCTGTTGCTTATTAAGACACAGTTGAATGAAGGACAGGTTGTGGGTGGGGACAGGACCAGTCCTGTACACTGAAGGGATGGGAGCTAGAGGAGGAGTTTTCTCATCTGTGGTCTACAGCGCCCCCTGCCCCCAGCCTGACACCTCCACATCTCCATGTCCACTACCAGCCCAACACCTCCACACCTCCCGTGCCCACCCAACACCTCCACACCTCCCGTGCCCACTCCCACCCAACACCTCCACACCTCCCATGCTCACTCCCACCTAACACCTCCACACCTCCCTTTTCTTTCCTGCGCCTTTAGCTTCGGGAACAATCTAAATTTTGTTTGCTTTGAGACATCTGTTTCCCCAATACTGAGACACACCCATAGTCCCCAAACTAAAGTGAACCCAAAGCCACAACTTTCTGCTTTCGTTTTGTTATTTCATTGTTTCATTTGTGACTTTTAAAATATAAATGTTCAGAATCCAGGCAGTGCCTGGCCACTAGCTGACCGCTCGTAGTATTCACTGAAGGGTTCTCAGGAGGTTGTGGGGCCAGACATGACCTTCAGCACCCTGGGCGACTAGCTCTGCCCCTGGCCTGTGCCCCGGCATCATCCGAGCCCTCCCGCTAAAGTACACTGGACCGCATCTCTGAGTCCCTAGGTCTAGATTAGAACTTGCTGATCTACATTGATTGTCAAGGTTAGGGTAGGATAGGGTTAGGGTTAGTGCTGGGCTGCTAGGCTATGCTACCATGCCTGGCTTTGGAGGCGGAGCCTTAGGGGGTTTCTTCTTCCAGTTGCAATGTAGTGGTGCACACTGGGGGACTATAGGCTGCGTACTATTGGTCCCTTCCTCTCGGCACCATTTCGCGTATGACTTCACATCTATCCCCCCCCCCATCAGGTGTCAAGGAATAGGGACCCTTCTCAGATCTGGGGTCAGCTAGTTGTCTGAGTCAGGGGCCAGCACACGGACTAGGTGAAGGCTCAGGAGTGACTCCCAGGAGTCTCTGAAGCAATGCAGAACTCGGTTCACTGTGACAGAGCAAAGCCGCCGGTGACACTGTGTTCCAGTACCTCTTGAGTTGCTAACCCAGGCTGGGCTGGGATTTGGCAGGATCTGTCCACTCTGGTCTAGGTAGGATACTAGAATCCAGCCAACACCAGTGATGAATTTCAAAGTTCAAGCCGGGGGCAGTGGTGGTGGCGGCGCGCGCCTTTAATCCCAGCACTCTGCGGCAATTCTCTGTGAGTTCAAGGCCAGCCTGGTCTATAGAGTTGGTTCCAGGACCGGCTCCAAAGGTACAGAGAAACCCTGTCTCTCGGAAAAAAATTTAAAAAGTTCAAGTTCAAGGCTGACCCACTTCAGCAGTGCTGTGGCCTAGCACAGGAAGAGGCATCCCTGGGAGGGACCCTCCGGACAGGGAAGAGGTCTCACAGCAGATGACATTGTGGGTCCCAGACTTGGGTACTGCAGACACAGGGGAACCTGACTCCACGACCCCTCATCACCCCATTCTTGGGAGGGAGCCAGGGAGTCTGGACAATGGAGGGTGGGGGCTCAGGGGTGCCTGCAGCCTCGGCGGGCACTCAACTCCGGGTCTGGAAAGCAGGGAACAAACCCAGAAGGGAAACCCCTTCCTCCAGTGTGTCTTCCCTGTCACCCACTATACAGAAGAGAAGGGCTTGGCGGGAGAAACATCAGGGGACTCTAGATCCTCTTCTCTCGCTGCACTCTTGTGTATCCAAAGGTCAGCTGGGGTCACTTGGCGGGGTCCTGCTGCCTGCAAAGAACCACACGCGCAATGCAAACTGTTCTCGAAAGCTCTCAGCCCTGCCACCAATGGGTTCCATGGTCTCCGCTCAGTACCAGGGGTCTGCGATTTGCAGGCAGATAGTTAAAAAAAAAATTAATGCCAGCAATTTTTGAAATTTCAATTTTTTATTACCCAACAACATATAAACATCTAGTGGGGGAGCAGGATGCCAACCTGAGGGAAACCGGAAGAGAACAGAATACTCAGCTCAGTGCCCTGCATGGCATATTGTGTCCCACGTTGCCCAGGGGCCCCTGCGAGTTCCTCTCTCCATTGGCTGGAGAGTGAAGGAGCTGATGTGTGCACACCCGAGACCCTAACAGCCATAGTGGGCCCAGAACAGGGGCTGAGGGCGTGGGTGGCCCTGGGCCAGGCCTGCTCCTGCCCACTTTGCCCCAGGAAGGGCTGTATTTGTTGGCATCCATTCGGTTCATCTCGCTTCCGCTGTACCAGCAATTGTAGACCATATCCCAACATTTTCTTTGGCTCCTAGCCTCCTCTTGACGGTGAAGTTTAGCAGGGCAGCTGGAGCTCCTGGCTGGTTCCCTGGGGTCCCAGTAAAGGTGTTCTGCATGAAGGAAGCCTGTTTCTCTGACTTTTAAAAACAACCAGGCTTGTTCCCTCTCTAATGTATTCTTTGTTTTCAAACACAATTTAGAAAGGGTAGGACTCTTTTCCCTGGCAAAAGACGCCTGTGGGCCCAGCTAAGGTCCTGGCACCTTGCCTCTAGGTGGCCCTGGGTGTCTCAGCACCTCCCACAGCCCGCCCCTTACCCAGCTCTCTAAGGATTCTTCCTTCACCTCCCACCATTGGGTGCTGATGGGTGGGGACAGTACCGGGTACCCATGATGATTTTTCTAATCACCAACAGTTCATACAGCCCCTTCCAGGGTTCCAGCCCAGGAGAAGGCCTCACTGGTTAGTAGGAAACGACATGAGAGGGATCTAGGGTGGGAGAGACAGCGTGTCATATGCACCAGAACAGACATGGATGGTGGCACTTTCTGGAGGAGATTGGTGACCTTCCTGAGAGGCCATTTCCTGACTTCCTTCCGTGTGAGCCTTAGCATGCTGGCAAGGGGAAGTTGGGCTTCCCCACTAGAAACTTGAACCATAGTTCTGCTATTGACCTCCCTGAGCCTCAGTTTTCCTCCCTGTAAGTGGGGTTCATGGGAGACTATGGAAGCAAACATGCACAAATAAATAATGTAAAAATAAAAGCATTAAGTCCTGAACCAGGACATGCTCAACCCTGTTAGGACCCTGGGAACTGAAGGCCCTCGGGTGGCCACAGGGATCTCTGGCATAATGCATATGCCTCTTGTCACAGTGCTCACAGGACAAGGCAAGTGTGGCCTCCGAGTATGACCAACCATGACAACATGGTGTCAGCAGAGGCAGCTCCATAGTGGAGACAGAGAGGCCAGAGTGGTGGCCACCAGGCCCTTCACTTCCTTTGTGATAGACCTTGATAGAGAGGGGTCCCAGGGGTCTTGTGATGGGACAGGGGCCCTGTCCCCAAAGATTCCTGAGCTCAGTAGCTCTTAGGAGTCTCTCACCCGAGGCTGTGCTTCAGGCCTGCATCAGTACTTCTGACTCAGGCTTGTGACGTCACAGGACAGCCATTCCAGAGGTCTGCGGTGTGCTCAGGGCAGCCACAAATCAGGGGGCTATTTTTAACCAGGATGGAGAAGGGTGGGGGATCAGCCCGGTGGCCTGAGAAGCTGGAAAAGCTGTGGTGTCATCTCCCAGGGTTGCCTGCAGGGCAGGGCTTTCCTTGTCATTACCCCTGTCCTGGCCTTGTAGGGTTTTCTTGATGTAGGGGGAAATGGGCACTGGTGGTAGCTCCCTGGGGAAGAACACTCGCTGTGCAGGTTTGTGGAGGCCCCAAAATGTGAGCCTGTTTCTGGTTGACCAAGATCAGAGAGTGGGAACTCACCTCCAGTTCCTTCGAGGTTATAGTGCTTCTGCCTCAAGTTAAGGTCCCACCCTGAAGTTGGTCAGAGAGTTCAGCTTTCTCAAGGTTATTGTCAATGTCAACAGGTGTGGTTAATATCCAGGTCTTGTGCTCCAGGAATAGGGAAGTAGATCTGTGCCTACCTCAACAAAAGTCTAAGGAGCCAATTAAGTTCCAGTTCCCTCGATGGAGATAACTTGGGATTCCACCCAGGGAGTGGTTTGCCTACAGCGTGTTTTGGACTAGGGTGTGAGCGTGACTTGTTTTGTTCTAGCAACAGAATGCTTTCAATCGATTTGTTCATTACCTTGTATCATATTAATGTAGGTGTTCTTTTTTTCCTTACTCCTACCTTTTTGGGTCAGGGGTATTTTAGGCAGTTGGAATTCCCTCCCGATACTATCCTATATGTTTCTGTCTTTTATTATTTTCTTTCGCGTCTTCATATTCTTTACTAATATTTTCTAAATCCCCACGCCTCTACCCTGGCAAGAGGTATTTTTGTCGAGGCTGATCCCTAACACAGGTTCGAGGTCCTGAGTTCAAATCCCCAGTATGCGTGTAAAAAGCTGGACGTGACTGGAATTCCAGTAGTGCTGAATCTCCAGGTTCAGGGCAAGAGCCTGCAGGGAGTAAGAGTGTGATAGAGCGAGACAGCCTGTGGTCTCCTGTGGCCTCTGCCTGCTTGCACAGGTGAACACATTTATACATGTGCACATATAACAAGTTCTCTCTCTCTCTCTCTCTCTCTCTCTCTCTCTCTCTCTCTCTCTCTCTCTCTCTCTCTCTCTCTCTCTCTCTCTCTCTCCTGTCTTTCTACCTCCCAAAATGGTCTGCAGCAGCATCTATCCCATTGGTCAAAGCATGGTCATATGGACACAGCTAGAGGAGGGTGAGGCAGGTAGCTTCCCTCCCATGCCACAGTGCTGCCTTACACTGTGGAAATTCTGTCACTGTAAAGAAAGGGAAGGGACGCAGGTGGAAACCAGTCACCTGCTCTGCCCCAGGCAAGCAGAGTGGAGGGAATGGCGAACTCTGCTATAGACGTGGGGCTGGGAAGGAAGAGCAAGCAGCCCCTCCTGGCAAAAAAGCTACAAAAGTCCCATCTTCCGTCTGCCCATATCCAATGGCACACCCGTAGTATAGGTCAACATTCCAGGTGCAGGCGTCTATTAAAAAGCTCCGTCCTGCTGGGTGTGATGGTGCCTGCCATTAATCTCAGTACTCAGGAGTCAGAGGCAGGCAAGATCTCTGTGAGACTGAGGCTAGCCTGGGCTACATAGGGAGTTCCAGGATAGCTAGGACTACAAAATGAGATATCTTTCCTAAAAACAAAACAACAAAACACCACCATCTGCTTCTCCCAGTCTTCCTTGAGACTATGAGCTAGTAACAGACATACCCCAGGGGTTCTGAGATGACTTTTGCTCCTATGGCAAAGGGGTGAGCAGGAGACGCATGGGTCCTTGATATCATTGTTTAGCTCCTTCCCTTGGGAAAGGTGGATGGTTTGGTCTGACAGTGAAGTGTCCTTTACACACTCCTTGTCAATGGGAAGGCTGTGGGAACTAGGAGGGAGACCGGCCTCCACTATCTGATCACACCCCTGTGCTGGTGTGAACCATGGGCAGAACCTTCTCGATCTGTGAGGCAGAAGGACTCTTTCCTCCATTGAATTATTTTCTCAGGCATTTGGGCACAGCAAAGAGAAGATCAAGAAATACAACAGACGCCCCTCTGTGTGAGAAAAGCAAGACTTTCGTTAATCCTCTTTGCTTGGGAAGGCCATCTCCCTGGCTTGCCCACATACTCTCTGTCCTTTGGGGGCTCTGGAAAACCTCCATGGGTGGTGTTCCTGTCACATGAATGCTGATTTTTCCTGCCCTTCTAAGGAGAGCAGAAAGAGGAGACCATGCCACTTACAAAAGCAGACAGCTGGCTCCCTTATTGTAAATACACATCATAAGACAGTTGGAGGAAACAAACATTCTAGCATGGAAGGATCAAAGCAGACGAACAATTTGAATTCTTCACCCTGCAATGGCAGTGACCATTTTTGGAAAAGAAGAAAAAACCCCACAAAACCAAACCAAATCCAAAAATCCAAATGCCTTCATTCTAGTTTGTATCTCAAGGAGGATTTGGGAGATTTGAATCAATAAAACAAGAACAGGTTGTTGTGCAAAAGGAACAGTTCTTGACTGTAAGAAAAATAATCACTTTAGAACTTCCAATGAAATTTAAAGTAGATGGTGATACAATTAACTTAATAGTCTGCCCTGTCTCTTTAAGAGACAAGTCAGGCCCATTCCCTCCCTCATCTACTGAGGCAGGCAGATCTTCCTTCCTGCTTTCAGCCTGAGCCTCTTCCTTTTTCCATCTCTCTCTCATCTCTCTCTCTCTGTCTCTCTGTCTGTCTGTCTCTCTCTCTGCCTCTCTGTATTTCTCCCCTTCCCCTCCATAACCCACTAAATATATATCCAACCTCACTCTGCATGGCATGCCTATCAGTCTGTCTCTCGCCCACCGCGTGGTTCTCTGCCCTGGACCAGCTGCCTTTGGAGACCTGCGACGTGGTCTCGCGCGCAGTCCCTGTCTGGGACTGGCTGCTCTTGGGACCTGCTACCTACTGCTGCCTCTTGACCTGCAGTGTTTCTGCTGCTGCAGCTGCTGGTGATCCACAGCATTTTTAATTAATCCATTACAGTTAGATATCTGAAGGGCGAAGGTGAGAGGATCCCAGAGTGGAGAAGGGACAAGCCACACTGGGAGAGGAGTTTTCTACTGAGACAGAGACGATATGATAAATCTGGGAATTCCAACCTTAGGATGTTGAGAACTTTCAGAGGAAGAATCAAGGGAGTCAATAAAAAAATGAGTATTTACACATATACACACATATGCACACATGTTTGTACACATACAAACATGTGTTTAAGTACATGCACAACCCATGTCATACCTGGAGTCTTCTGCTCTCTGTTCCACCGGCTGCCAATGGTGGCCCCGTAACAATGGAGAGTGGAGAGCCCCATCCCCACCCATTTGGAAGCAATCCTGTCATAAGCTGTCAGCTATACAGGACTGAAAATCTGCTTCTCACCAGATTTGCCTCAACTTGAATGCCAGGAAACAAAGAGGCCACTTCTGTGTTCTGCAGGGAAAATATTTTCAATGAGGGTTCAAATGGAGCAAAACAACCGTGCTCTCACCAGACACAGAAGAATCTGAAAATTCACAAGCCACATACTCCGTGAGAGAGCGCCACAAGCATGTGTACTCCTGGCCCCAAAAGCCACCGTGGAAGGAGAGCAGCAGAGAATGGTGAATGTGCTCAGATGGCAACTCCATGGGAGAGGCAGAGGGTACGGTTCAGAGCTCACTTGCCCCCTCCCCCGAAGATGAGGCAACCCATTTCCCTCCCACAGGTCCATCCGCCAATGAATAATATATCCTTGGTCCTTCATGCACCTTTTTGGTTGTCAGTTTTTGAGAATCAGTCTATGGTAGTCAAAGACTTAGCTCTGCGTCCCAGAACATCCTAGTGAGACTATAGCTACTTGATTTATTCATGTTTGCAGCTGAGGTTCTGCTCTGAGAATACAGTGTGAGGCAAGAGTGAGACACTGAACAGCAGCATCTGGCTTCCGTGAGCGCAGGTACAAGGCATCACACACACGTATACATGCATCACACACACTCATCACACACACATGCATCACACGCTTGCACACACAGCACACACATGTGCACACACATCACACGCATGCGAAGAATGTGTGCTCTTTTTCTTTATTATGAGATGTTTTGTGCATATGTGTGTTATTGTTATCATTTTAGGAAAGTTTTTCAAAATCACATATTAATCATACACGTGCTATGGCACCTCTGGGTGACTCTGAGTTGGAGTCGAGGACTCTGGCTAAGATATTATGGTAAGGTGACACAGAAGTCCGGAGTCACCCCTCTGCTCTGTCCCAGGGTCAGTCTGCCTGCAAGGAGCCCATGCACTGGAGAACTCAGCAGATGTGGCATTGCAAAGGGCACACAGGATGCCCGGGCAGTGTCTGGGATCCTGCAGACAGTGACCTTCGCCGACACCTGTATATCCACCTGGATTGACAGGGCCCTTCAGGTTCCTAAACATGTCATGGAGATCAAGTCCCTTCAACTCTGGGACCTTTTCCATTCTCTCACTTAGATTATTCCCTTGGTCTGTAATCCTCCTGTCTCCTGGCACTTGGTGTTGGAGGAGGGCGCCATTTGTTGGTTCCTGGCTGCTTAGTCCCGAAATAATCACACAGAAACTGTATTAATTAAATCACTGCTTGGCCCATTAGTTCTAGCTTCTTATTGGCTAACTCTTACATATTAATTTAACCCATTTCTATTAACCTGTATATCACCATGAGGTCGTGGCCTACCAGCAAAGTTTCAGCACATCTATCTCCAGTGGCAGTTCCATGGTGCCTCTCTGACTCTGCCTTCTTCCTCCCAGCATTCTGTTTAGTTTTCCCTGCCTAGCTCTGCTCCCCTATGGCTCTGCTACAGGCCCAAAGCAGTTTCTTTATTCATTAACCAATGAAAGCAACACATAGACAGAAGACCCTCCCACACCACTTAGAGTTTTGGTTGTCACTGTAGTATGATTAATAAAAACCCAGAGACAGAAATTGGAGTTCAACCTGAAGGTCAGAAGAGCAAAACAGCAACCACTGGCTATCACCTCTACCTCAGTCCAAAATGGTGGTCCTGCTTCCATGAATCTCAGAATGAGACTGAGACTGAGCGCTGTCTCCTCCCATCTTATAGTCCTCTCTAGGGCTGGGATTAAAGGCGTGCACCACTGCCACATGTTTCTATGGCAAACTAGTGTGGCTACTGGGATTAAAGATCTGTGTCACCATTGCCTAGTATGTAAGGCTGATCAGTGTGGCCGTTTTACTCTCTGAACTTCAGGCAAGCTTTATTTATTAAAATATGAATGAAATATTACTACATGTCACCCCTGCTGCCTGCCCTGCCTGAGTCCCAGTGAGGCTCACTCAGTGTCTCTGTGGTCCTCTTCATGGGTCATGCTGAGCTGCCTTCTCTATCTGGGGAACCCAAGATCCATCCCCTAATTCACTCCAGCTGCGTCTCTGTAAGGTTGAGGTCATCCACTCTGGCATAGGAGGAAAGCCCCGCTTGTTGTGTCTTTGTTTCATTCAAATGGCTGGGACGGTGACTCATTCGGCTTCTCTCTCTAAACCAGGCCACTGTTCGGGAGTCGTGGTTTTGATTAGGCGCAGACCTCAGAAATATGTTCACATCACTTTGGAAACATCCTCCAATACCACAGAACTCAGCTCTGGTGGAGAAAGGATAGTGAGGGGATGGTAGCCAGGGCAGGGGGCGTGCTCCACCACTGCCTGGTACACAGTCCTTCTACTGAGCTTGTCTTCTGGCCTGGATATGAGTGGGGACATCTTCCTTGTCATGCCTTAGAATACACAGGTGATCCAGGCCAGTGTTGGACTTGATGATGATGGTAATGATGGTGATTATGGTGGTGGTGATGGTGATGATGATGGTGATGATGGTGATGATGATGAGGATGGTGGTGATGGTGGTGATGGTGATGATGGTGGTGGTGATGGTGATGATGGTGGTAATGATGGTGAAGATGGTGATGGTGATGATGAGGACGATGATGGTATGATGAAGATAAGGATGATGGTGGTGGCAGCAGTAAAGACAAAGATGATAATGAGGATGATGATTATAATGATGATGACAATGGCAGTCATCAATACCGTTCCCATCAGCACTATTATCAGCATTGACTACCATCACCAAGTGTTCCTTCTGGACCACACAGCTAGAGCTGCGTTAAGTGACCTCATCTTATTCTAAACAGCTCCCTGGGGTTGCCTCTGGAGTTGGAGGTGTGAGTGGTTGCGTCCAATCCTCTCAGGAGCTGTGTTCAGCCCTGAGGCAGAAGGTGTGAACCCACGGAGGGTAGGAAGGGAGAGTGGAGACTGTGAACAGTCATGCGAGTTGGGTGTGTGGTCAGTGGTCCTTGGGAAAAGGTAGCAGGTGGTGGGCAGTTGGCTGTGTGGAGAGGAGGAGTGTCATTGTCTGCATCCCAGATCCAGACTGACTATGAGTGTGACTGAGTTAGCAGCTGGGGATAGCAGGGACCAAGTGTCCTAAGACCCACAGGCTACAGGACAGACCCCAGTAGATAGTGCATTTCATCTTGAGATAGACACAGAGCATCCATTCGGGTGATGAGGGGTGGGGGTCAGGGGATCTCCACAGGGAATCAGAGCTCCTGTGCTCAGGGAAGGGGGTCAGGGGTCCATTTGGCAGAGTTCACATTGAGTGGAGAGCTGAGATGAGATGGAAAGAGATGCTTTGATGGCCGTACTTGTAGGGAGTGTGGCGTCTGGTTCTGCTGTCTGAGTGGTGGCTTGCCCAGTCAGGCAGAAGGACTCGACTCCCCCTGCTCAGCCAGAGGATAGTTTCTCATAGCTTCAGCGACTCGTAGCTCTCTGGGAGGTGTCTGGGTGTTGACAAATTACCTGTGGTTGACCGAAGTACAGTTGAAGACCCCTCCATTTAAAAACAGAAAATCCAAAATGTCCCCAAACCAGAACCACTGTGCAAAACATCCTTATGGGAAATCCCATAGCACAAAACTTTTACGCACAAAGGTACAAAATATGCTCATTGCAAATTCCCTTCAGGTTGAGTGTGTAAGAAACATATACACTTTAGGCTTAGACCAAAGCCCCCTTCCTAAGAGACCTCATCATGAGTATGGAAATATCCCAGATCCCCAGCAGACAGTAAAGGTATCAATGTGTGTTCGTTTCAGGGTTGCCGTTACAAGTCCCCCACCAACCAAGGTGCCTAAATTCTCCCTGCTGGAGGTGAGGAGCCCAAAAATCAAGACATCCCAAACCATGCTCCCTTCACAGAAGAATGTCTGCTTCCTTTAGCGCCGCCCCCCCCCCCCACCGCCTTTAGCATTAGGTAGAGATGGACTCTAGGGAGGGCCTCGTGAGAGCTGGGCAAACACTAAGGGAATCCTCCTTTCATTCTTCATTTTGAGACCTGGTCTCACCAGGTTGCCCTGGCTGGCCTGGAACTTTTCCTCTTCCTGCCTCTGTCAGAGGAGCTGGCATGAGAGTCTGCATCCCCAGGCCTGGCCCTCCTGTCTCTGGGTCTGTGTCCCCTCCTCTCATAAGGCCTCGTGGGATTTAGTTTGCCCGAATGATCAGGGATGGCCTCCCCTGAGATCATCAACTATATTACATGTCTAAAACCCTTTTTCTAGACAAATCACCTTTATAGGTTCCAAGTGAGTGTGGGAAGCCGGGGAGCTGTCATCACTTCATCGGACTTCCTGAGAACAGCACCTGTGCCCACTCATTCATTCGTTCATCCATCCGCCTTCATTCATTCATTCATTCATTCATTCATTCACTCATCCATCCTACACATACTGATGGAACTTCTGTATTTCCCATGCACAATGGGAGGTTCTATGGGGGAGGGAGACGAGCCTGGTGAGGAAATGCAGATGGGGCTGCAGAGGAAGGCATAGAGGAACTGGAGCAGTCAGTGGGGTGGTCTCCAGTTGGGAAGGGCAGAGTCCTGCTCTCTGCGGAGGTGATAGACAGATTGCATCCTGAGGGCTGAATAGGAGCATCCATGGTAACAGTCTGTCCTGTGCATTTCTGCGTGTTGGTGCCTCATATGGCGCTCACACAAGATGTGGGTGCAAGTGTCCCATGGACATGTGCGTGGAGGTGCTCCATCCCACACTGCCCACAGGGCCTAGATGAACGGGAACAACAGAACAGAGATGAGTGGACAGTGGCTGCTTGGATACCCTGGGCACCTAAGGGGCTGTCCCTCCTCAACTGTGACTCCCTGTCACTAGAGAGATTCAGAGGCATCAGATCAAAGCCTCTATACTTTTTAAAACAGTGTGAAAACCTAAAAAGCTTTAATGCAGAGTTTTAAATTTTTAGTTGTTTGTAAAAAAGAGGAAAGAAAAAAATCACTGTGTAATAAGTAGATAGATAGACAGACAGGGAAGGAGAGAGAGAGAGAGAGAGAGAGAGAGAGAGAGAGAGAGAGAGAGAGAGAGAGAACCTGCAAAGCCAGTACAGGGTAAGTAGGACCAATTCAGTCTTTGGGCAGTGGGTGGAGAATGGGGATGTGTGGAAGGGGTGCTCTAGGCTCTAGGGAGAGGGAACTGGGGAGACAGAGGCTGGGGTGGCAGCTGGGAAACAGGAAACTCTTGTGAGTCTGAAGTCAGAGCTTGGCGGATGCCGGGAGAGTAGTGACAGCCTGCAACCCTGCACACGACAAGCCGTTCCGCTGTCCACGCAGGGCCTCCCACAGCCCTCTGTGTGTCTCACCTCTGGCTCCAATGCCATTTCTTCACCAAGTTTCCTGGACGCCTTGCTCCACTGAGATAGGACCACAGCTCAGAACAGCTCAGTAGTTTTTTCTTTCCTTCCTTTCCAGCGTGTCCCTTTACTGAACAGATGTTTGCAGAGTGTCTGATCTGTGACCCACAGTGAAGGGTAGGGGGTTGGGTGGTCTCTGGGGACAAGAGCATGGGGATACAGAGGGAGCCAGGGTCCAGCGAAAGATTGTCTTGGGGCTTGAGAGACAGGGCTGAGCACAGGGTTTGTGTTCCCAGCTGGCTCCTCTAGGGGGCAGTGGGACACCACTGTAAGCCTTCTTCCAGCTTCTCCGAGGCCACTTGTCACTTTTCATCTTAGAATGGAGCCTCCAAGTTCAAGCTTGGCATGAAGGAAACATCAGCACACGCAGGGTAGCTGGGCCCTGGGGATGCGTCTCCCACACTGGTGCGTGCGGAAGCTCGCTGCGATGCCGGTCTGCTGTCACTACGGAGCATAAAACCTGACAATAAACTTACTTGGGTACACTGATGTCCCACAGATACAGGTTCTCCCCACAGCTAAGCCATGAAGGGAGCCAGGTTTCTAAGGTCCTGAAGGGCTCTAGCAGGTCCAAGTGTGGTGAGCGTGGCTCTGACAGGCCTTACTGTTCTCGCCCATTCTCTCTGCCTTGCTGAAAAACTGTTAGATTATATTCCTAAAGCTCCTTCCTCCTCCAAAGACTGACTACCAAGGTTCAGCTATCAAAGTATTGAAGTCCAGCGAGCAGAAGCCCACTTTGAGCTGGGTGTGGCTTTAAAGAAAGGTGCGCCTTTCTTTAACGCCAGCACTCTGGAGACAGAGGCAGGCAGATCTCTGTGAGTTCAAGATCAGCCTGGTCTACAAGAGCTAGTTCCAGGAAACCCTGTCTTCAAAAACAAAAAAGCAAACAAAAAACAAAAAGCCCCCTTTAGTTCGCATACTTAAACATGCCCAATAAAATGAAATACCTCATCCTACCATGGGGTTTTCCCTTTTACCTCTACAAACTGCTATAGGCCACGTCTGTCTCCTCTCTATTAAGAAATAGTCCTTTGTCCCTCGGGGACAAATATCCCTCCCCCTCCCTCATTTCCTTCCCCCTCTTCTCTTGTCCTCTCTCTCCTGTCTTTGTCTCTTATCCTGTGCCCTCTGTCCCTCTGAGGCAAAAGTCTCCTTCGTCTTGGGGTGTCTTGTGCCAATGCCGGCCCTTTCAGGTCACTCTTGGGTCCTGCCAGAGTCAGGTGTTAAAAGGTCCCTGAAAACAAATCCCTTTGGCCATTTGTCTCACCTGCTCTACCCCTAGGATTCAGGGGTGGGGTCCTGGGAAAGCCCTAGGACCTAGCGACCTAGCGTATGCTAAGCAAGTCCTCTGCCACTGAGCAGCAAGTCCTCTGCCACTGAGCTATCCTTATCCTTTCTTGTTTTGAGACAAGGTCTAAGTTTCTCATGATGGCCTTGCACTCTCTCTGTAGCTCAGGCTGGCTTTAAACTTTGAATCCTCCTGCCTCAGCCTCTGAGGATCTGAGGTGACAGGCTGCTTCCTCCTCCTAATTCTTATGTGGTTATAAAAAAAAAAAGTCCCTGGTTGTGCTTCGGGTAGACCTAAGGATCCCTGAGACTCCCAGGCCACTCCCCCTATGGCAGTGTGGTTAGGGTGAGGAGCTGGTACAGCAAATTTGGTAACACTTCCCAGCTAGCTGCGTGGTCATGCATTGGGTCCCCTGAGCCACCTGTTCACCTGGGTAGTAAGAAAGGCATCTTCCTTCTATAAGGCTGTCTATAAGCCTCAGTGACAGGATCCTGGACCAGGCAGAGCTGGTGTCAACTGTACCTCCCTGACCACCCACTCCTGCTACCCTTCTTCCATGGCAGGGCTGCTCATGCCCATGCCTCTGGTACCACCTGTGGATAATGGCTAGCCACCCAGCTTGTTCAAAACACGGGCTCTGGGCATCTGGATATAATTAGTCAGTATCTGTGGCTTGCATGAAAAATACATCTGTGCTTGCCACCCTCTGGACCTCAGTTTCCCGAATTATACACGGGGCTCTTGCTATTAGGAGTCTCAGGTGGAGCTGGTGGCACAGGTCAGCCACCCCAGACACTGTAAGGCTGAGGTGTAGAAGAAAGCAAGTTCAAGGCCCGTTCAGGCTGTAGAGTAAGGTCAAGGCCAGCTGGATAGCAGCGGTGGCAGCCTTTGGGAAGCAGAGGCAGGCGGATCTCTGAGTTCAAGGCCAGCCTGATCTACAGAGAGTTTTTCAGGACAGGATCTTACAGAGAAACCCTGTCTCATAAAACAAACAAACAAAAAGTTCAAATGGTTCACCACTTGAGGCCCAGGATTCAACTCTTTAAAAAAAAAATTTCCCCTCAGAGGTAGTATCAATGATGGTCTGAGCACACGTGGGCCAGAGTAACTGCCCAGGAACAGATGGTTTAGATTCCCTTTCCAGGTGAGGCTCAAGGTTAAATGAGCTTTACCACACCAGCAGAATCGCTAGCTACCTACCCCTAAGCAGCGCGAGCTCTAGGGTAACCAGCTGACCATGGCTACAGATTCAAACATGGAGGACTGCAGCTAGACACGCACTCTCATGAGGATGGGTCAGGGAGGTGGGTCTCCAGTGTGCCTGGTAATACAAGGTCTGGACTGCCCCAGGTGCTGTCAGTGAGTCAACAGGGCTGTGAGACTCCAGGGGAGTGGTGGCCCCTGGGATGGTCAAGCATGAGGCCTCCTGACCACACAGGTGGGTGTGCCGGGCTCTGCTTTCTATTTCACCAGCTAGCGGACTGTGGTGGAGTGATGTCTTGCCCTCCAGCCTCAGTTACCAAGAGGATCTACTGCCTAGGTCTTCTTCCTAGAGCCGGTGTGAAGATGCTGTCAGCAGGGTCAAAGGGAGGTATGGTTGGGGCATGGTAGCGTCTCCCCCACTACACCCCAGTCACACACACACACACACACACACACACACACACACACCAAGAGATATCCACACACTCCCCGCTGAACTCATGAGCCGATGGACTCTCCAGATCTCGGAACCCTCAAGAGTGAGCTGGGCTGTAAATGCAAGACTTGGGGTGGGGGTTACAGTAGGTGCTTTCAGGAGCCGGGGTTACTGGTGAGCCTGACTGTCCCTCCCTTACAAACTGTGGGGCAGATCTGCCAATGGGGCTGTGGTTCACAGCCTACTGCTCCTCTGTGATGGTCATGTGGGCTGACATTACCAACCTTGGCATCTCCAACCTTAGTCCTGAACCACATCCTCCTCTAATCGGCCACATGGATCACGCACCCTGGGTGAGACTGTCTCTGTTGTTGCTTTTTAGGTAAACATATAAAGTAATGGGTTTCGTTACAGCATTTTCCACCCAAGCACGTCGTTATATTTTGCTCTTACTCCCCTCCCCCACCCCTTCTCCCCCCTCTCGTCCTCCACTGTCCCTCCTTTGTGGCTATCAATATCTTAAGCAGTCTGAGAAGTCCTGCTTGGAGGTCGGGGAGCATCTTTGAGCTCATTCTCTCCAAAGACAATTGATCTACAAACTTGTTCCCTTAAACATCCACATGTGTGGTGAGACAGCCAACCCAATCAAATATTAGTATTTGTGCAACCATTGGAGCGACTGGGGGCTGGGGCTGGGGCTCGGGTTCAAGTGCTAGGGTGCTTGCCCAGCATGCATGAAGCCCCGAGTTTGCTGCCCAGTATTGCATAGCAATTGTGGGGCTACATAGCTACCGTCCCAGAACTGAAAGCAAAATAGGAGTTCAAGGCCATCCTTAGCTACATAATGAGTTTGAGGTCAGCCTGGACTGCGGGATACTAGTCCTAAAGGAAAAGAAATGGGGACTAAGAGGTGGGACATTGGATGGAGCGTGTTGGCGTGGCAGCATGGGGAGTTTTGTAGGAAGGCTACAAGGCAATGAAGGGGATTACAACCCACACTGCTTTTTGAAGGCAGAGCATCTGCTTGCTTGTCCTTCGAGGGGTTGAGAGGGTTGGGGAAGAGAGGAGCCACCGGAGGTGGGGTGGGGGTGTGTGTGGCTGTGGGAGACAGCTCATCAGGCAGACTGTTTCTGGTACCTTCTAGTTTGTTCATTGTAGGATGTGAGGTGATGATCAGGAAAGGGTGGGGCCGAGTGAGGTTGGGGAGCAGAGGTGAGAGCCTCCAGAAGACTCTAGAACAGAGGACAAGGAGGAGTGGTCTGTGGTTCTGCAGCATGGACAGGAGTTCTCAGGCTGATGCCTCCCTAGCTTCCAGGGATGCGGGCAGGAAGGGACAGTGTACTGGGAGATTTAAGGACCTGGGGGTCACGTGACATCCCTGAAGCATGCAGGTTTTTCTGGGAGACATAGAAGTTCAGGGAAGAATGGCGGAGGGTCAGTGCATCACCGGCTCCAGGGGTGTGTGGTGACTCGATTTGGATGGTAGAGAAAACACTGTCAAGAGCTGGAGCTCCAAATGGAGACAGCAGCCTGAGGTTAGTGTTGATGCACTTTTTGTTTGTTTTTGTTTTCGAGACAAGGTTTCTCTGTAGCTTTGTAGCCTGTCCCAGAACTAGCTCTGTAGATCAGGCTTCCTCTGCCTCCCGAGTGCTGCGATTAAAGGTGTGTGCCACCACTGCCCGGCTTGTTCATGCATTTAGGATGTCACCTGGTACCTTGTTGGAAACAAAACTCCTCGGCCTCCCCAGACTTTCTGCTGACAATCGGAAGCTCTGGGAGTATCCTATGAGCCTCCAAGGTGACCGTGGTGCACACTGAGCCAGGGTAGTCTTTGGGCTGACGGCAGAGCACAGGCATTCTGGATAAGAGGAAGATGAGACCTGGAGAGTCAAGGTGTGGGAGAGACCTCTCTGATGATGGTATCACCCAGCACCAAGAACATTGCTGGAGGAAGGACCCACTTGAGAATCATTAGGGAATAAAAAGAGCGACCCAGTGAGAACAGCCTACAGTCCAGAAAGGAATAGGAGACAACTACCCCTTAGAGCCCCAGCAGCCTTGAACCACTGTGGCTGGCAGAGACCATTCCTCAGCCCACAGATGTCCCTCGTGGTCCCTGAACTGTGGGTCTATCATCTTCTATATCAAGGGATAGCAATTCACGTGATCACGTGAGTTGGGAAGGGTACCTAGGCTATGCAGGTGTGCCCCGCGTGACCCAGGCTGCCCAGGTGTGCCCTATGTGACCATAAGAAGATGAAGTAGGTTGGGAGACCTGCCCCGAGGTCAGCTGTGTTAATTCCCAAGAAGCTCGAAAAAGCAGGAAAGAGTCCTCCCTGGAGGCTCCAGGAGCACCCCAACCTGCTGACCTTCCTTGTGAGCCCCACTTTGGACTTCTGATCTCTGGACCTGCACAACTATAAATTATTGATGCTTTAGGCACTAAGTGTCCCTGAGGTCTGTAAGGGTGGGAGTGTGGATGGCGTGGGGTGGGCTTGGGAGCCGATGGGGTACAGTTCCAGAGAGGGGAGCATGGTCTTGTTTACTGTGGGCTGTATGAGGCAGGAAACGAAAGGCAGCATTTTGGGAGAGGAGAGGTGCAGAGAGTAGGGTCTAAGGACTCGCGGAAGCCAGGAAGGGGAACTTGACAGCCTACTATGAACAGAATGAAAAGCAAAGAAACAGGGTGAGGCTGTGAACCTTGGGAGATGGGAGGCCACGGCATCCAGGATTGCGTGTTTCGGCTCTTAAAGGGTGTCCCAACCCAATCTTGGTAGGTTGGGCCTCAGGAAGGGCTGAGGTCATGCAGAAGACCCTGTGGTCCTCAGAGGCCATGGGTATCGCTGGCCCCAGGTGGAGGATAAAGGAGAGCCTGGGTGGCTGGTAGTCCCTGGAGGTTTTGAGGCCGTGTGCCTTGTTATGTGGCCTGCAGTGGGCGCTGCGGAGTCCTGGTAGCAGCCCCGTTGATCACCTTGTGGACCGTCCTCCTTGGGGAAGTTCCAGTTTCACATTGTCTGGTAAACAGCAACTGGCTGCCCGCCCTTCCTTTGCCTGTCCCCTAGGAGCCATTGAGCTCCAGCAGAGAGAGCTTTACAGGCAGGAGGGCCACAGGTGACTGTAGGCTGCCGGGAGCAGATGCCGACTTGGCAGGTTGGGGACCCGAGGGAGTCACGTCCTTATTACTTTCTGCAGCGAAGGGAGTTGGGTCTTGCCAGAAAACAACCACTGTGTAACCAGAAATGAACACACCGAGCCCCATGGGGCTGGGACAAGGCCTCTCTTGAGTCCACTGTTTGGTTTTGAAAAAATGGGTTAAATATTAGGAAGTTATTAATTTTCCTGTTGCGGCCTGCCTCTTGTGCACATCAAAGCTGGTCACAGCTGTTCATTCACACACCCCATCCCCCAAGGTCCTACTGTGTGCTGGGCTTGAAGCCAAGGCAAGCATTGTCCTTCTCTCCCGGGACCCACAAGGTGAAACAGTCGACCCCAGGAGTTCCCATGCACAGTGGACTCAGCATGGTGGACTTCATGTGGTACCTGGTAGTCAGGTAGGAAGAGTCGTGTCTTTTTATAAGTGCTTCTGGAATTAGGAGGTGAGCACTTCTGGCACTAAGAACGCAGAGACTGAACTGGGAGATGGTGTGGTCTGAGAGCAAGGGAGGAAAGCCGCGAGGGGCAGAGATGGCGACTGGGCATGTCTGGAATCCACGGGGAATCTCGGGCATGTTAACTAGAAATGCCTTGTGGCTAGCACCATGAAGTCACACAGATGTACTAACATCTGGAACCGGAGAAGGGGGTCTGTGCAGCCCTGTCCAAGGCGGTCCTGGGAAGCCTGCCCTTGTGTGGCCTCATGTCATTAGAAGCAAAGGCCATGAGTCAGACCCTTGTGGGTTTACTCTGGGGGCGGGGCTTGAGGGAACTTGATAAGTTTGTCACGGAGGTTATACTTTACTGTCCCTCCCTGAAATCTGGCTAAGGAAGGACCAGATGGCCTTGGCAGTGCACCTGGTGGTCGTGATGCACCTGTAATTTCAGAGTATAGAACAGGCAGGAAGAAGGCATTCTTGGAGAGGCTGGGGCAGGGCAGTCTCGGGGGGCAGGGGGAGCATGTACGCACACCTCAACTTCTGAGCATTACCAGGAAGTGGGGACAGGTGGGCTGAGAGAGTGGCCTTCTGGGAGGAAAGTTTTGTCCTAATTTATTCATGTTTGTACTACAAAATGTCATGAGGCTTATCGGCCGGTTCCCTCGGCCTCACCGGCCTCACCAGGGCTGTGGCCTTCACTTTCATTTATCAGTGATTCCTGTGGTTCCAGCCTTCTCGCTGTCTGAGACTCAAGCCTGGCTCTGTGCTTCCTTCCGGTTTATGACCCCAAAGAGGCTGCGCCGGTGTCCGTCCCACTTTCTCCCCTAAGTCTTCTGAAGTCCCCACTGTTACCAACCCAGAGTTATGCTTCCCCCTGCTGAAAAACCACCTGGCTGCTGCATGTCACCTGAGTGACAACAGGTACTTCACATTCTGGGAGTTTTGAAAAGTGGAGAGACTCATTTCTGGCTCTTATGGTCTGGTTACCAAACAACCCCAAATCTTTATTATGTTTTTCCAGACCTCACAGTAGATGAGGTCCCAGCAGGAGGTCAAGGCTCAACACCAAAGCCCGAGGGCTGTTGATGCTACAGGGAACTGACAGAAAATATGAGCCAGCATCTCTCATGTTCCTGACACCTGGGAGGTGGTAACTATTGCCAGCATTTTGCACCAAGAGAAATAGAAGAATGGGTCAAATTTATGTTTGCCAAGTGAAGTTTGCATGGAGATGATTACTCTAACCCAGGACAAATGGCTAGCCGAGGTATCTACTTAACATATCAAGTCGGGAGGACTTGGCCACCGCGTTCTCCCAGTATCCTTCGGTCCCCACCTGTACCCTAAGCTTCTCCAGCTCAGGGGCTGGGCTGCCCTTCCCCCAGCTGCCCTTCCCTATATAATCCATCCATTTTGGTTATCTGGCTCTTTTTGGTTTACTCTTTACAATCCTGGCCTCTTGCTCTGGCTCTCCCTTCTCCTCATGTGACCCGACTCAGGGTCATGCTCACTCTGGACTCTCCCAGATGTTCCTGCCTCTGGCTACGCTCTCCCTTTTCATTCAGTGATGCAGAAGGCAGGTCTACTTAGAATGGGAGGATAGTCTTATCCTCATCTTTGGCTGCTGCTGCTGCCCTTCAGGAAAGGCACGGAAGGGCTTCAGAAGTGAGCAAAGGAAAGCCAGTTGCCCACGGTTTCAGCAAACACCATAAAGGGTAGAGCCAGCTTGCGGCGTGTGGTGCTGGGTAGGTACTGGTTGTGTGATGTGGAGGTGGGGGGCTTCCTACCCATTCAAGCCAGGTGAGCCATTCCCAAGAGTGCATTTAAGTGGCATTGTGTAGGCCCTGCCTCACAGGGTCCTACGTACAAAAATGGAATCCACACTAGCTACGTGGAGCCATGTGCTTACCAGGAAACTTCTGGAATCTGGACCCTCTGGACTGTGGGACTCTTTGGGCTTCTGATCCAAGCCACCAGAGGGCCCGGTGGCCTTTCAGGCAGGGTAGGTATTTGCAGCCACAAGGACCCATGCAAGCTCCTGTCAGGCCTTGGGACACCTGTCCACATGCTCCTGCTGGTTGCTGGCATTGAAAGGAGCAGGGGTGGAGTCTAGAACATTCCAAGGGCACAGGGCCCAGGACTTTAGAGCAAAGTTCTCAAGGGTAGAAGATGTTTAATATCTATACTTAAGAAATAGCAAATCCTTCCACGTCCCTGGGGCCCTTTAACTCTGATAGGGGAAAAGCTGTTCTGATGAAGAAGGCTGATAGAAAGTCCTGGAACTTTCTGGAATATTTGTTTTCAGGTTTAAAACGTCCCTCCTCTCTTCTCTGGTAATTTGCTAGATGCTCAAACAGAAAGCCCCCAAATGACTTCAGATACTCTGGGACTTCCTGGAAGTTAGCCTAAGGCTGACTCATAAGTCTGTTCCTGCCTGTGACCCCCAAAAGAGGACCAGTAGGAAGATGACAGAGATTTGGGTAGAGAGAATGGGGCAGATCTGAGTTGACCTTGTGGCTCTGTCACTTTGGGTAAGTGGACAGCAGGTTCCTCTTGAGATGATATTCTTTGTGCACACATAAAAACTCCCTTGCTATTTGAACCCCACTTCTGAGGCTGCTGCAACCCTGCCTCCCAGAGAAGCAGACACAGCCAGGGAAAAGTTGCTCTCAACTGTTTTATTGCTAAGCTGTCATCATACAAGCCATATAAAAATACTTTACATATAGCAAAAATAAACTACATGAAACTGGAGATTAAAATTGTTTTGCATAGGAATGCGATATATTCTGACTCCTCAAGACAGTCGGGATTTTTCCCAAACCCTGGTCTTCAGGCATCACCGGGGCAACCTCTAGGATGGTGAGACTCCCTGTGAGGGCTGAGAGGTGACAGGGAGCAGGGGCGTCTCTGATAGGATGTCTGGGATGCTCCCACAGTATGCTCTGGCCAACCAGAATGCTGTGGCTCCTAGTCACACAGCAACAGCACCATCAGCACCCAGTCCATCCAAAACCTGAAAGGGCAGGGAACTTTATTCCCATCTGTCCCAGGGGCTGCCTAGAGACAGCATTAACCCTTTGACTGCCAGGACCCCTCTGTGATCCCAGAGGGGCAGCTCAGGGAAGCACTGCTCTTGCCCAACACTGGAGTTAGGTGTAAACAAACGGGGTTAAGACAAGGATGGCAGCTGTATGTCAAGGCACGGGTGAGTCGGTCAGCAGTGAAGGTGATGTCGCCTCATTTTAGCAGCGGGCAGAACTGCAGGAGAAGCTCTCGCTCTGGCTGGTTTGGGTCCATGAAGCTTGATGGCCAAAGTTGGGAGACGCGGTGAGGGTGTGTCAGGTTCCTCAAGGCTGCCCTTCCCGCAGAGTTCAGGAACGTCTATCCTGGCCTGGCCACCCCTGTGTCTTTTCCGGAGTGCCTAATGAACACAGCAGCTCCCTGACAGTCTGTCAATGCTGAGCGCTGTGGTGCAAAACCAAACCAACTCAGTCTCTCTTTGGTTCTGAGTGACAATCAAAGTACATTGCTTCCGACCTCTCTGTGTGGCGGTGCCACTGGTGCTGAGGGTTGGTGGTGATGTGACGGATGACTAGACCACTGGACGTGAACGAGCTATCCCAGGTCTTGGGAGGAACCAGCTCACTTTGTCCATGGTTGTGTGTGCTGGACAAAAGGTGGCTGTCCTTTGGATGCCGCACGTGGGGTCTCCTGTGAGGACTCCACACGGTTGGTTCTGACAGCATCAGCCTGCCTTTAGGATCTTGTCCATGAAAAGACAGGATTTGGTGGCTTTAAATCAAAACTACCAACTAAACCCTTTGTGTACAATTCTCAGGGACAACCCAGGCTTGAGGTTGAAGGAATCTGTATCTTTCTCAAGCAAGAAAAAGATGCTCTCTCGTCCCAGTTCCCTCTCTCCTATCCCGAGGTCCTGATGGGGAGCCAAGCCAAGCCTTTGGATTTGTTTTTCTGGAATGAGAAAACAATTCAAGAATACACCATTTCTCTTACAGAAAATCAAGATATATATGTTTAAAAAAAACTTAAGAAGACATCTGACCATTTATAAATATGTTCTAACTCCAACAGGGATGAGATATTTTGAGGGCAGATAAAAAGCGCCAAAGTCCAGGTAAGAAAATAAAATTTAATACCATCCTAATCTGGGTGGATATATATATACTCCCCAGCAGCTGTCTTTGTACAACCAGGCAGATGTGCAGACTTTGAAGAGTTAAGTACCACATTCAGCAAGACGAGCCCGTCTGAGTGCCACACTGTCACTGTGAATTTCACAAGGACACATTTCTGCTTCGACCCTTCAGACTCACAACACACCCACCCTCACTACTCGGGCATATTTTCCTCACGGACTTAGATCAGACTACATCTTCCCACTCTGGGAATGGTGTATAAGCCATCACTACTAGCCAAGTTTCCTTCTAGTGTTTGCGACTGACCAAACCTCCTTCATAGCTGTCTGCTGCTCATATACTTTCTCTGGCCTGTCTGGGAACAAATGCTACTTTCTCTCCTGGCTTCCTGATCTACTTGTGTATGAGAAGGTTTCTTAGACTACTCAGCTAAGGTAGTCTAGGGGGAAGGGCACACACACACAGACACAGGAGTCTGAATTACGGGAAGCCCTCTTGCATACATACACACACACAGGTACAGGAGTCTGAACTACAGGAAGCCCTCTTGCACACATGTGCACACACAGACACAGGTACAGGAGTCTGAACTACAGGAAGCCCTCTTGCACACATGCGAACACACAGACACAGGTACAGGAGTCTGAACTATGGGAAGCCCTCTTGCACACATGCGAACACACAGACACAGGTACAGGAGTCTGAACTATGGGAAGCCCTCTTGCACACATGCACACACACAGGTACGGGAGTCTGAACTACGGGAAGCCCTCTTGCACACATGTGCACACACAGACACAGGTACAGGAGTCTAAACTACGGGAAGCCCTCTTGCACACATGTGCACACACAGACACAGGTACAGGAGTCTGAACTACGGGAAGCCCTCTTGCTGACATGGTTAGAAGATGAAGAGGAAACGAGTTAGCCCTTTCTCACACCATACACAATGCAGCTGAACTGCTCACTACAATTGCAGGAAGGCACTTGGGTAAAACATTGAGATAATCTGAGGAAGGGCCCGATTCCTCATGTGCAAAAAGTGGCTCCCAGCCAGGGCAAGTGAGAACTGATCTCTAAGCCCTTGTCACCCTTCCCCAGAGAAGTGGGTATTGCTTCACAGAGGCTTCCTTTGTTCAGGAAGTGCCTCGGACCAGAGGCTTAGTGCCCAACTGCTTGTGGACATTCTGGGTTCAAAAGAGAATTCTGCTCCGGTGTGTGCTTGGGTGGGTATTGCTGCTAGGGGAAAGAGAGGCTATGTTAGCCAAGAAGTCACACTTTCACGCTGAAGCTGAGCCCTGGGTATGGGTCTCTGTCTGGAGAGCTAGCTGTTGCTGGCTCAGCTCCCAAGAAGATTTACCCTTGGACGGCCTTGGCAAAGCCAGAGTGTAAGAAACCCATGATGGGTATTTAGCCACTGTGGCTTGCTACATCGGGCCCTCTACCTAGCAAACAGAGCCAAGAAAGTCACTGACATGCCTGCCCAATGTGCACAGGGGCATCTGTGGTGAAGACAAGCGGCTCTGTTGGAAGAACAAAAAAATGAAAGCAAAAAAAAAAAAAAATTGCACCAGGGGAGGAAGACTGGAGACCTGTGGCGTGAGAGCAGAAGACACCACAGGACACACGAGCTGGCCTTGATCACACGAAGGCACATGCTGGGGTCTGAGTTACGCATGCAGCTCACATGGCAGTGTCTCGGATTCCACAGTGACGTTATGTGCATCCAGGTAAGAAACAGAACAATGGGGCTTGCCAGCGCGCTCCGGCTTTGAGTTTAGGGTAGGGGGAGATTTCAGCCCCGTCGTTCTGTTTGGCGGCAGTCATGACAAACACCTGCAGGTTTTGATTGGGTTAGGTGGCTTCAGTGGCTTCAGCTCTGTAACAGTCAATGCAAGGACCCAGAAGGTTCTTCTGGCTCCGGGGAGGAGGCGGCTCTGTTTGGGAGGAGGGTGGAGAGGAGCCTTTGGAAGCTTTGTTCTCAACAGGCAGCCCGAGCTGGATCCCACCAGAGGTCTGGTGCAGGCAGCAGGGTTAGGGAGTAGCTGGCTGAGAGGGCCCAGCCTGCGGACTCCTTGTTTGGCTCTTTGAAGCAGAGAAAAACAAAGGCCCAGAAGCTAGCAAACAATGTACACGTGTTATAACTTAAGGCCGGGAGTTGGAACAGGTGGTCCTGTCAGGGCAAGGCAGTTTGGCTTCGGAAAGAAGACTGAAAACAAACAAAGCTCTGCTATGGCCCAGCTGGGGCAGAGATGAGACGCTCCGGTTTTGGCTCCTACAGAGACCTGGGGTTCTCGGGCCCAAAAGTTGGGCTCTTGGGCCATGTTCTTTTGGTTGCTCTGTCTAAACACCGGTCAAGAGAGAGAGGAGCCATGTCCGTGGGCTGGGACTCTATCGAAGGTCCCCAGTTCTCTCCCCCAGGCCAGCTTCCAGGTCTCTGGCAAGTTCAGCTTCCTGGTGAGTTGAGAATGGGGCTTTGGTCAGCAGGCAGTGGCTTTTTCATCCAGTCATGGACAACAGCTCAGCTAAGCGTTGAGAGGCACCAGGCTCCTACACCAACAGCCTGCGCTGTGCCCACACACAGTGTTCCAGTCAGAGAAGGCAGGGGGAGACAGAAGGGGTCCAAGATGGAAGGCGTCTTGCAATAATGACTGTTTTTAGGTCTGATTTTGGGGGGCAGGTCCTGAAAACTCCTTCCTGATGATTTCATTAACTAGAAAGGGAGACAGAATAAAACAAACACGTGAGATGTCACCCAAACCAGGCACCTGGTTAGATGCCACTTTCTGTGTTTTTTCTCGTGGCGATCTTTTAGCCATCGTACCTATGTCACTACACCTACCCAAGCCCCCCCAAGCTGGCTACTCACATGGTGGTGTGTCCCCTTTCTGTCCTTTAGCTCAGATCCTTAAGTCATAGTGTCAACCAAACTGCTTCTGTGCCTGTCTTGTCCTCAAAGCACCGAGTATGTGATCCTATCACATCCGACCAAAAAACAAAATCCCAAACTCAGGGGCCCTTAAAAAGACAGCAGGGGTGGTGGGGGCGGGTTTCACAGTCATAGCTAACTGGCGGTCCACTTGTATAAAATTTCTTTTTCTTTTATTTTTCTTGGTTTTTAGAGACAGGGTTTCTTTGTGTAGCCTTGGCTGGCCTCATTCACAGAGATCCACCTGCCTCTGCCTCCCAAGTACTAGGATTAAAGGCGTGCGCCACCACTGCACAGTCAAAGCTCGCTCCTTCCTTCCTTCCTTCCTTCCTTCCTTCCTTCCTTCCTTCCTTCCTTCCTTCCTTCCTTCCTTCCTTCTGCACAGTGAGGGGTCCACCACCACTCAAGGACTTTGTTTCAAGGCTCCAGAAGTGGAGGGGGTCCTCGAGGGGCTTGGAAGCCAGTCACCTTCCCTGTACATATGTGGTTCCAATAGGAACTGTGGGCATAGTGCCAGCCCCTGGCATGGAGAAGCTCTTTGGCCTGTGCCAACCGGGCAGCTCATCTGAGGCGTGAGTTACTGGGATGGGGTGTGAGATCCTAGCATGGAAGATCTGGTCACGGGTTTCCCTTAGCATCCCCAGAGATAAGCTGCTCTTGTCACCAGCACACACGGGAGGCTGCAGAGTCTGTCCCCAAACTAAGTGCACATCTTTGGCAACATTTATCAGCCAACCCCAGGATGGAAAGGAGATTCTTCCCCACACCCTCCTCAGTTTCTCATCTGTGCATTAGAGATTGAAACGGCGTGGAGGGCAGAGAAGCTGTGGAGATCTTGCTCATTCCAGATTCTGCAGCCTGAGGTGCTCTGTCCTAGGAGGCCCCTGCCTAGGTGAGTCTGTGACCCCACGTCAACAGGGATGGGCATAGGTACAATTTTAAAAAGAATGGGCTAGTCCAGGTTTGTCTCTGAGTCTCTAGCGCGGGAGTCACAGTAGCGCGGTCCCTTTAGGATCATTCTGTCTTCTCTTATACATTCAGCATGTGTGTTGGGGGTGAAGATTTGTCATGGCATGTAAATAGAGGTTAGAGGGCAACCTGTAGAAGTCTGTCCTCTCCCACCATATGGGTCTCAAAGACAATTCAGGTCATGGGGCTTGGCACCAAGTGCCTCTACCTGCTGAGCCATCTCACTGGCTATTTTCGCTTAAAACAAAATATGTTTGAGATGGGGTCTTGACATATAGTCTAGGCACTCATGACTAGGCTGGCCCTGAACCAACAGGCAATCCTCCTGCCTCTGTCTCAGAGTGTTGTGATCATAGGCGTGTACCACTGTGAGTGGACTTCTAAAATCTGCTGTGGGAATGCCAACCATGGAGTGGATGACAAGCCTGGTGTATGGCGGTCGACGCTGTCAGCGGTCATAGTCAGGAGCACGCTGGTGTACCCACAGTGCTTTGCATGAGAAGGTGGGGCTCAGTTCAGTGTTCCTCATGTGTGCTGGAGTCAGTCGGGGTCAGAATACCACTTCTGCTGTGACTTGATTATGAGCCTGGCTTTACTGACAGAACCGCTCTGTGCCTCAGTTTCTCAACCTGTAAACTGGGTCCAAAAATATTACTGCTTCCTGGTGCTGTGAGCATGGGTACATCACCAATCAGTGACCACAGTGCCCTGGATAGAAGATGTGTGGGCCTGCAGAACAGAGCGCTAGACGTCAGGGATGTTCAAGAATGAGCCTTGGGATGCCATTGTAATGAACACTCATGAGATGGTAAATAGCTCTGTTAATGGGACCCCAGGGGCTGGACTCCTACGATCAGCTGGCTGGGACTGCATGTGCAGGTACTGTATTCGGTGTTCTGGTACCAGCTCACTCACTGGGGCCTAAAACAGGAAGCTCAAGAAAGGGTGCCAACTCCGACTCTGCTGACGCAGCACTGCCAGGGCCCAGGGAGCTGCCAGCCCTCTGGGGATGGAATGGAAGCTAAATCAGAAGGCAGGGACTAGCAGCTTCCATGAAGCTTTTCAAAGTCGGGATCCTAACGGCCTTCCTTGTTTACTCAGCCTCTGGGGTACGAGCTGTCAACCCCTAGTGGACCTTCCCACAGCCCAGGTATTGCTTTGTGTACCACGGACCCTCATACAGGGTCAGCGCCCTCTGAGCAGTGCAGGCCTGGGAGGCTGACCGACCTCGCGACAACCAGGGAGATATGCCGTTGTCCTCTCTTGAGGTGCCATGTTTCCTAACTTCAGGCAGTGGTTCCCATTACAGATCTTTACGTTGTAGACTTACATAGTGGCGGCTATCATGTCCAGCAACCTCTGTGGTAGTGGCTTTTCTTTATGAAATCCTATGTAGCCCTGGCTGCAGGGGAGAAAGTTCTAGAACATACACCAACTAGATGATGGCAATTGCATCGTTCTATGTCAGGCTAAAACTTGGGCCCCGAGTTCTGAGGGGCTCTGCTCAGTCTCTCTATCCAGGTGTCCCCTTGCAGGCCACTAGGGTAGGGGACAGCCTGCTACCCTTTGAAGGGAGTCCACAAGGCCCACTGTGATTTTCTGCCCTTTATCTTCCCCCATTAGAAAAGAGAGTCCCGCTCAGCCCCATCACTGTCTTGTTCCTTTCCTGTTCATCTTTCTCTCTCTTCCATCTTGATTTAATTCTCCTATACCCCAAACTCCTGCTCTGGGCCAATCCCTCACCTGCTTTCCAGAGTTCCCCTCGAGGACCTCATCATCTATCTGTCCCTGTGAGCCACCTCACTGCCCACCACTTTCTAAGCATGCGTAGTTCCTGCTCCCACCTTCTGATTCATGCCACCAGCAAACCTCTGATCCTCTGTGTGTCCCCCGCCAGGCTGATGCCATCCCTGCCTCTTCTCAGGTTTGCATCTTCTGCCCGTGCCAGCCACAACTTGGACATAGGCTCTTCTGTACCCTCCCTTCCTGGCAACTTGCTACTGCTGTTGCATCCTGTGCCCCAGACACAGGAAATACCCAGCAATGACACGATGACACAGATCGAAAAGGCTAGACACTTCAGGCTCCATGTCAGACTTGAGTAGGGCTCCCAAGGGTGACTCAGAGTTTTGAGTCTGCTCCCCCCTTTTGTCCATCCCATAATTCCTCTGTATATCTCCTTCCTCTACCAGCTTATCTTCCCACCTTGGTCCATGCGCCTCCGCACAGGCCCAACCCACTTCCAAATCTAACTTCTCGTCTGTTTTTGTTCCAACAGTACCTATTCCTTCCCTCACACACCCCCTAGAAGTCAATGTTGGATCCGTAAGTCTCACAGATTGCGCTGTGCGTAGGACCATATGGCTAGTACTGGCTAAGAAATTTCATCTACAAGAGGATGAACCATGCAGATTTTCTGAGCACGGCAGGACTATTTAATTCCTACCTCAGCACTAGGAACATGGCTACGCTGTGGACAGGCGCTGTAGAGCCTGGAGGTCCCTTGCTGCAGCAGGCAATGGGGTTTAGATTTAGATGTGAATCCGGCCCACTCTATCAGCTTATTTAATCTGCAGCCTACATGCTGGTCAAGAAATTGTTCTGTGAGGTGTAGCATTCACCCCCTTTTGTTTCTGGAGACCCAGAATCCTCACTGTATTTTGTACAGGAAAAGGCCAGCTAGCTTCTGAGTTTAGTGGGCAGGTTTGAACCAGGTGGTCTGCCAAAAGCACCATATTCTAAGAACAGGATGGGTGAGGGACAGCCCATCACAGTGCTGCTAACCCCACTAAAGACAGGGCTAAGGATGAACGTGTCTCTAACTTCAGTGTGACCCAAGGCTGCCACCAGGAAGAGAAGATGAATAGGTTTAAAATGCATCAGAATTATAGCATCTTCCCTTAGTAGAGATAACCATTCGTATACAGAGGTAATACAGCTCTAATACTATGAAGCAATACAAAATGGCAACAGACAATATTGAAAGGGCCATGCCAGGGACCAACAGGTCCTTTTGGTAAAGGTCTAGATACTACTTTCAGATTTGTGGGTGTTAGGGCCTCTCTCCACTATTGAGACACCTATAGGCAAATCAACATCAATATGTCTCAATAAAACTTTATTGACAAAGCAGGATGGGGGCCAGATCAAGCCTCACCACCATAGTTTGCCAGTGTCAGAGAGGTAAAAGAGTAGGGTATTTTCTTTGCCTACTTTGGGGTTCATTAATCTGGGGAAGTTAGAGTCTCAACTAATGTTACTTTAAAATTAGTCTGGGTTGGTTTAGTGGTAACATTCTAGTAGCTAAAACCGACTTGTCAAGGGATTTGTTAAAGGGCTCTCGGGGGCTCTTTCTACAGCCACCTCCACCTTAGCTGCTCACTGCAGGAAGGAACAGAGTCCTCACTGCTTCTCTTCCAAGCCACAACTGTTTTCCACCATCCAGCCAAACTGTAGCCAGAGAGCCCCTCCTGCAGTCAGGACAGGACTGGGCCTTTCCTGTCACTCACAGCTCAGATGCTACCTGAGGATGTAATCATGGGGCTTACTTTCTAGAGAAACATACCTTGCACCTTTTCTCCGTCCCCTTCCTGGGCTCTGGACACCTAAGACCACTAGAGCACGCTCTAGAACATAGCCAGGCCATCTATCTGGGCCCAGTGGGAAAGGACAAAATCCCTCAGTTGGTCGAGGGCCAGGTCAGTGTTGGGGTCAGAGGGAGGCTGAGAGTTGAGGCATCTCCCAAGTTTCCAGGTCCAAGAAGCACCATGCACCCTGGGCCTTGTAAGTGACTTTGCTCTCCACAGAAAACATCTGTTTTTATCAGCCTGATTCCTGGGCTGTGGATGAAGCTCAGCAGGGGGTGGCTGGTTGCCCTTGACCTCAGCGAAGTCTGAATCCTGTTGTTGCATGAGATGAGTACCTGGCCTTCCCAGGAAGGGTGCATTGTAGTATGGGGCGCCTTTATCCCTTGTCTTCAGGGAAGTGGGGGACAGGGGTCTGAACTGCCAGCTCATTGGTACACCTGTAGGCATGGCTTTTACGCACTGATTTTTTTTAAATGGGACTCTGCCAAGGGCATCTGGACCTTGCCTGGGAGGTAAAGGGGCTGCTTCCACTGACAAAAAGAAGTGGGGAGCCAGCCATGGCCCAGCACCCCAGCAGTGCCAACTTAATCGCTGTCCCAGAGGGCTCAGCAGGCCAGCCACAAAGTCAGGCTGATCACATGGCAAGGGCACAGGAGAGTCGTCACGTCCTCCTTTACCCTAGGGACTATTGTCAGAGACAAGCTTGCCCCAACCAGTCTGGTTCAGCGACCTGATCCTTCTGTGTAGCCCCAGAGGTCAAAGTCAGTTAAGTCGATGCAGACAGGAAGCCAAGCATGGTCATCTGTGTACTAGAGAAGGCCACACACACTCTCCTGCTCAATCGGCTTCCTAGAGCTTCTACTCAATACAGAACCCCCATTCCTGTAGGGTGCAGGGTCCCCCAGAACAGCATGCAAACCCCTGCATCCACCCCCATCTCAGACTGAGAATCTTGGCACTGTCAGAAGTGGGATCCGCAAGGACAGTTGGCCAACGAACAGAGAGCCTTGTGGTTGGTGCTTTCTCTCTGACTTAACCGTAAATTTGAGGGAAGCAAACATAGCTGGTGACCCCAGGGAGAAGTAGAAGAATCCGTTACCTTTCACTTTGATTTCTCGGATCAAAGACCAGTCACTCGGTCTCATAATATGTTTTGTATCCAGCTAAGGTGTGTGTCTATCAGTTCTGAAAAAGACGTGCAAAACCATTTTTGAGAAGAAAAGGAAAAATTACCTTTGAACTCTATCATACTTCAAATTTGTTCCTAGCTACACAACCCAGGACAGAACTTCACCCTAGGACGAGAGTTTCTGGCCATTCTGTGTTAATTTCCTGGCCTGAATGAACCCAACAACTGGGGTCAGTACCACTGAGACAAGGGACTTTATGCAAAGCGGGGGTAGTCTCTGAGGCAAAAACCATCAGGAAAATGAGGAGCTGTACATGTCTCTAAGCAACGTGAAGGCCTCTCACCAGTCTCAATGGCTGTCACAGAGAAAAAGTTGGCTCCCCCCTGGAGCCTACAGAAAAGGAATCCCAGGAGGGACCCACCTACTGTGATGTAGCACCTCAGGGTTCCCATGCTTTCCTAAAGAGTTTCCCCGAAGTTAATTCTCTTCTAAGCCTCTTGTCCCTCAGAGCAATGAAGATGCCCTTTGTTTCTCAGAGAAGGAAACCTGCGGTTGTTTTAAACCCCATCTATTGTCTTTTCTCTTCCACTTGGAGTGGTTTCTTGCCGCTCACGCTTTCAGAGTCCTGTCTTCCCTGTCCCCTCTGGAGGGTACACATAGACCTGAGCTTCCTTTGATGCAAACAACTGCTTGTCTCTGAGGTTTCTGTTGGATTTGGGGGGGGGGGGGTGCAGAACTTGAATCCACGCTCAAGGAGAGCCAGGACTCCCTGGAGCCTCATCCGAGAGGAGGGGCTTTTCAGCACTACAAGCCATGCCGGAACTGGGTGGGGTTCCGGCTAGGGTGGGTCCAAGGCTGACCTGGGACTACACGGCCCATTGTTGTCGCCCATCTGTTCTCACAGTGACAGTAGGAGATGTGGGGACCCCGCCTTCCCTAGTCTCTCTAGAGACACAGGGTTGCTCTCCAGTGTTCAGGGAGTATGAGGCCCTGAGACAGCCCTGTCTGGCCTTTCGTGTCTACACTATGATAGTTCCTCCAAAATCCAGAGCAAGTGTTATCAGACCATTCCTTCCGGTGTTAAAGACATTAACACCCTTGACAATGGCCATGTTAGGAGTTTTACCTCAGGCCAGCACCCCTGAATGGCATAGTCAGGATGTCTACTATAATGTTCAAACACGTTTCTGGACCTTCTGTCTCCCAGATCCAAAAGCTGGTACTTCTTCAGAATCCCCAATTCCCCTCATTCCCAGTGTACTGTTTCTAGTTCCATTTACTAATTTTTTCTTTTGAGACAGTGTCGCATAGCTAAGGATGGCCTTGAACCTCTGATCTGCATACGATGAGATTACAGGCACGTACCAACACGTCAGTATATGTGGTGCGAAACCCAGGGTTTGCAATGCAAGCACCAGCCTTGTTCCCACTGTGAGAAATGCAGATGACTATCCCCAGCATGCTGACACCTTCTCGCAGCTTATGGCCCCAGTCTACTCAAATGCTTCTGCGTCTGTCCTGGAAGAGGGACTAACTGCCCTTCCATGGCCTCAGCCTGCCAGCGGGGTGATTTCCCCTCCTCCACTTGTTGCTCCTAGAAAAAGAGCTCAGAAATAACCACATGGCTAAGGGTTTCACTGTGTCCCCACAACACCAAGCTAAGCAGCCTGCAGGGGATGGTAGTGTTACATACGTTTAAGACCAGAGCACCAAACTGCTTAGCGCTATAGTCTGAGTTCCTGCCTGCCCTGCCTCCATGGACTGAAAAGCTGGTCCCAAAGCAGGGGAGTCTGTACCTCAAAAAGGCAGTGCCCCTCACTGTGTGAGTCGAGGCGCTGCACCTCTTCCTGTTAGTGATGAGGTTTCTCAGCTGCTCTTGGTGGAAGCCAGAGGCAGGGCCTCTCTCAGTCTGAGACATACAGCTCAACTTGGGTCCGCGATTCCAACCTCTTACCATATTCCCGTGCTGGTGAAATGCGGGCAGCCCCAACCGCAGCCTCGCAAAGGTTCTAGGTTTGATAGAATTGCTGTTCTCAGGCCAAGTTATTGAGGGAGAAGCCTGCTCCTAGAACCCCAGCACACCCCACATCTGGATGCTTGCACATGGACTTGAAGCCCTGGAAGAAATGCCAGGAAGTGTAGCCTCTCTGTCAAGTCAAGACCGAGGCTGAGTTCACCCTGCAGCCGGCTTCTCCCTCAGCTCAGTAGAAAGTCTCCTGAGCAACGCCTCTCCTGTCAATCAAATGACCACACAGCTGTCTCAGCAGCAAGCCTAGCAGAAAGGCTCTGAACGGAGCCACGTGCCAACTTCCTCTCCCTTCCGCATGCTCGCTGTGGCCCAGCCCAGACTCTTCAAGAAGACGGGCCGTGAAGCAAGCCTTAACATCAAGGCTGATGCAAGATTCTGTGAACCGGAGTTCAGGAAGCAACCATCCAAACCCACAGAGCAGCCGTGACCGCAAATGAGATGAAACAACTAATTGTTTGGGAAACCATGCATCTCAGTGGCTTGAAAAGCTTAGGCAAAGGCTACTTGGCAACATCTGAGATTGTGTGTGCCTGCCAGGTGGGACGGAGGCCAGAGGAGGGCAGCTCAGCCCTCCCGCCGGAGGAGCAGGTGCAAACCACGGCAGCAAGCAAAGCTTCTCCCACAGTCCTCGTGCTCAGGTCAGAGCCTCCCCTCACTGAGGGCGAGATCCCCAACTCCTGAGTGGACTTCAAGAGACCTTACCATCATATACCAAGTGACTGGGTAGTTTCTGCTCCTCTCATAAACTCACCTTCTAGATTCTTCTATGCCCTGCCACAAGTGCCACCACCTGCTCACAGTCGAGTCCCCAACACAGGGTGCCCTACACAGGTATCCAGACTTCAAGTGCCGAGGTAAGCCCACCTCCTGTGCACAGACACGGCATGCTGCACTCCCTGCTATGACAACTGCTCCCGTGTTCTGGGCACTTAAAGTCTGCCCTTTGCCCCTGATGGCTCCAGGCACACGTGCCTCCCTCCTACGCTCCAGATTCATTACCTGTCTGGAAAGCAGCCCCGAAGGACCCAAGTGAGGCCTAGACCCCATCTTAAGTCTCCTCTAATGGGAGTTGTTGGCCCAGCGGTGGTACTTATGACCCAGTGGTTGCCTGGAGTGACCAGTATGGCATGCATGTGCCCTTGTCCACTCTGTCCAACCCTCCTCCTGGCTACTGGCTGGAGACTGAATTCTCTCTGACCCCCAAGTTTGTACTGTGAGATGTTAGCCCCTGTGTGAGGGCATTTGAAGATGGGGCCTATGGTCTAGGGGTGAAACTAAGGGATCGAGAGCTTCCCTAGCATGCACAAGACCCTAGGTTCTGTGCCAAACCTCACTAAATACAAGATGAGGTTGACATGAGGGAACAATGTCTTCCCAAGAGCCCCAGGGGCGGTCTGTATGTCCCTCTTACAGATGCAGCAGAAAGGTTTAACTGTAAACTCAGCAGAGCCCGGCACAGAGCTGTCTACACTGGTACCCTGATCTTGGGCATTCAGCCTCCAGGGCTGTAAAGAGATGGATGTCTATGATCTTGTTACCCAGCCTGCCTGACACTACAGTCTCAAGAGGCCTGTTTTGTCCAAGTCATTTCTCCACAGTGTCCTGAGTCAAGCTCACAGGCAGGCATCAAGGTTAAGGGACTGCCTCGTACAGGACCACAGGGCTAGCCTTTGACAAGGTTCTCAAAGAGCTGCTGTTACCTCCACATTGCCTGTGTGCATTCTTGCCCATCTTCCCCTTCCTCTGTCCCTGGCATCTTTATGGGTTTCCAGGTCTCTCCAGTTAGCAGCCTCACTCCATAGCTCTCCATCCTACTCAGTCCTTACACTCCCAGGAAGGTAGTAACTGCTCAGTATGGGCCACACGAAGGAAGGGGCTTGTAATTCAGGACAGGCATCACAGGGAGACACTGTTCACAGCCAGACTGCTGTTGTCCAAATCCGCTGTGTCCTTTCATAGGCTCATCCCATGCCATCTCTATAAAGGCAACAGTCATTCCTAACTTCAGGCTTTGGAGGCATCAGCAATGGTGGCTAAGACTCAGCCAGCATGGTGTTACAGTCACAGGGGGCATGGGGAAGAACCCATCTTCTCAGCCTCCTTACCTACAACATGGCAACCCGGGCAGAAGATGGCGGCTCTCAGCCTACATCCATCTCACACAGGTCCTCTTCCTTCGGAGGGGGAGGGTCAGAAGTACAAATCACATCCTGCCCCCACGGAGTACCAGTTGCTTCAGGCTGACCACGTGTGGAATAGAATTCTGAGTCACCCCCTGCTGCAAACCAGAGACCTCGGGAAGCTAGCCCCAGCAGCAGCCAGACATGCAAGACCTCAGGTCTTCTGAGAAAAGTGCCCTGCTCCAAACTGTCCCCAGCTCTCAGGATGAGTAAACCCAGAAGTTCTGAGCCTCCAATTTCAAGTGAGGCAGAGGTGCTAGCCAGGCAATGGCATGTTGCTGGGTGGGGGTGGGGGGAGTAGTTTGCACCAAGCCCTAAGGTGGTGAAGGAGCTGTCTGCCTTCAACTGTGCCCTAGAAGATACACATCTGCAAGAATCAAGCAACATAGGACGGTGCTGTGGGACCGACTCTGGCACTCTTTAATCCCAGCACCCTCTGACCCCAGCCACCCACACCCACCAGGCACCTCGGTCAGTGTCTTCAATAACCCAGAGCTTTGTCTGGGGGCCTAAAGAAGAGCAGGGCTGTGTGTCCGGGGTGCACAGGAGACACCACTGGGAGATGGGGGGCTAACCAGTCAAGCTCACCTCTGGAGTATCTAGAGAAGCATGGCATGCAGGTCCCAGGATTGGATATGTCACCCCAGTTTGTCCTATGAGACATGTTAGCAGGAACCAGTGTGCACAGATACCTGGCTCTGGATGGCTAGAAACAGCCTCTGGAAGGCAGTTCCTAGCAGTACAGGGACTGTGTGGGAGAGACAGATTGTACAGGTGGCTGTGGAGGTCAGATGGAAAATCTCTGGTATTGATGTTCAGGGTTGTCCTCCTTGGATGTGTCCTGGTCATAAGGCAGAGGACGGTGCCCATACCATTCCTCTGCTGGGCAAGATCTTTTCCTTAATCGTGTTAAAGAGTCCATGATCTAAGATTGACCTAAAACTCAGGGGAGTTCTGGGTGCTGGAGAGCTGGCTCAATGGAGGGACACACAGCAGAAGACAGAAGATAGCCAGCCGGTTCCAGGACCCACAAGAGGTCTAACAAGTCAGCACAACTTATGCACCCCCCCCCATAAAGGGTTGACACAAGTGTGTCATGGCTAGACAGAAACTGATGTCAGGGACAAGGCCCTGGGAGAGCCCTGTCTGCTGTGAGGAAGCCAATGACAGGCCCATGGGGGAAGAATGGACATCTTAGCAGATGGAACTATGAGAGATTAACTCCGAAAACCATGGCCCTGGACGCCAACCCTAAGTAGAATTGTGCAGGGTGATGGGAGGGGCTCCTATGCTAGAAGGTGACATGATGTCTCTCAATGATGTCTGGGGAGAAAGGGCCCTTCATCGGCCCTTAGACTTGGTGAACTCAGAATGCCTGGTCAGTTATAAAAACATGGACTGAGGCCCAACACTGTTGATCCTGCAGCACAGAGTGGGGCCCTGCATGTCTTTCAGTTCAGATAACTGATCAGAAACAAAAAGAAGTGACGAGCATGGAATTCAGGGAGCCATCTCTCTGGTGGAGTGAAGGGTGTGTTTAAGAAGACACGCAGAGTTCAGGCACCACGCTTACCTGAAGCCCAGGAGCTGCCACTCTGATGAGTCAGACTGGGCACCATCATGGCTGAATCAGAGCCAGCCGCTCACTGATAGAAATGCCACACACTGTCCCTGCTGTTAGGGGTAAAACCCAGACCCTGGAAGACTATATAGCACAGTCACCTCTTACAGAGCATGAGACGTCACAGACAGGGGCAGGGCAGGACTATGTAGAAAGTGACCAGACACCAAGCTGGCCAGAGTCTGTGCTCTGCTTGGACCCAGGATGAAATGTACATCACACACACTACAATGTAACATATAATATGCAAAATACATAGCCTTGAGTATATAGCTATGTATTATAAACGTTATCTATAACGAGCATTTACAGAGCAACAAACTGTGAGCCCTGCATTTTATGTGTTTAAAATTTTCTCACTTTTAGAAAGGACAATGGTAAAAGTGGGGAATTTTTTTTTTAAAGTCCTTAAGTTTCAGAGACTAGGTCAGGAAGGCCAGGCTAGCCTCGGACTCCCTCTATAAGCCAACGTTGATGCTGAACACCAGTTCTAGGATGACAGGCACACCCCATCACCATGTGCTGAGATGAAACCTGGAGTCTGCCCACACTCTGCCAACTGAGCCACAGCTCCAGGCTCTTTTAGAGAGTCAAGACTGAGGGGTTATAGCCAGCCAGCCTTCTCCAAACAATCAGAGGGGTCAAAGGTCAGAGGCACCCCGGTTTAAATTTGCTCTCAAGGAGTATCAATAGGTAGTATGTAATTTTAGTTCTTTGTTGTTCATGTAGTTGATAAAACACGCAAGCCTTAGTCCACACATACGACTCTTTCCTGCCTGATGCCTCGGGCACATTGCTAAGCAGAACAAGACAGGGTAGGAAGTCCTTATTTAGACCCAGCCGATGGCAGGAACAAAAGGACCTGCTCAAATCGACCATTCAAACCTTAAAACATCAATTATGTTAAGGCCATGAGTTCATAATGGCTCTAAATTAGTCACACACGCACACACAACTCCAATTGATACCAGGGAAGGATGTTAATAAACCAACCTATTCTTGTTAAAGTGGTAAATAATGGAGAAGAATGGGGCATTCATCTGGCTTGCCCGTCTCCCTGAATTCTCCCATTGTGGGCGTAGGGAAGCTTCCCTTTCCAGCCCACCGGAGAGGAACGGTTGGCTGCTTGGGAACAGAGTGTCACCCAGCACTGACAGTCTACCAGGGGACTTGTTGGGGGAAGCATTCCCTAGCAAACACTACTAACTTCCAGGGACAGGTCACCTGAAGTCACACCCCTCCCAGTGAGGACACACCACCGCCTGGGAGGTAGCCTTTCACACCTCTCAACTGGCATGCTACCATAAACGACCGGGCTGAACCTCCCTCACCAGAACAACAAAAGCAGAAAGAAGCTGGGCCAGGAAAAATTCCACATAAGACAAACCACCACATTCATGTTTCTTGCAGTAAAAACAGTTAACTAAACTCTGTGATAGGCCCCTCCTTATGAAACATTTGGGGCTCAATAGAGGAGCAATGGAGCAGTGGGGTAAGAAACTTAGAACAAAGGCAATCACTCTCTCAAGCTAATTCTAGTGCAAACACATGATAAAATCATAAGTGAACAAGGTGTGCTGGGAGGCGGCTCAGCGTAAATTCCTGCTGCACAAGCGGACCAGGAACCCATGTAAAGTCTGGACGTGCTGGCATACACTAATAATCCCAGTCCTAGGAAGAAAGGTGAACCCCTGGGGGTTGCCAGCCAGCCAGGTCCAGCGAGAGACCCTGACTCAAAAAATGTAAGGTGACAAGTGAAAGAGAAAAAGACTTGATATTGACCCTCTGACCTCCATGGACACAAGAGCGCACACGCAGAGAGATTTCCTGAAGGTCCCTCAACCCTAAGGAGGAAGGCAGCAGACTGACAGAGGCAGTGAGGACTTCCAAGATCCCCACCTGTGCAGGTGCTGTCTCCACAGGGGTCAATGATGCCCCTGAAATTACATGCCTATAGGTCCCCACAGGAATGTGACCAAAGCCAGTCAGCACAGGACAGCTAGCAGATGCTGTGCTGCTAAGTAGCTCAGATACAGGAGGCAAACAGTGGCCTGTGGATTGGGCAAGTGGCTGCTTCTACACAACACTACCATGCCTGGGCCTTCCTTGCCTTTGACTCCTGACAGCTGTGAGGGAAGGGGGGCCAAAACAATGCCCCACTTTTTTAACGCTGACATCTAAATATTAAAAAAAAAAAAAACCAAAACACTGTGTGGGTGGGCCAAGCAAAATTTTCAGGCTAACTGCACCCAGGGAATATCAGCGGGCCACCCCTTTCCCACATCTGAGAGCTGACAAAAATTCAACACGTGTAGGAAGACACAGAGGGAACTATTGAATCAGTTTGGGATCAGTTCATTTGTCAGTGCCCAATAAAGCTGAGAATTCAAAAGACGCCATCAACTCCCAGAAATCTGTGCACCCCAGCTGCTGGAATCTCACAGGCACTCCACCACCCGCAGTTTATGCAACAGAACCTCCATTTTCTCCAGGCTTTTGGAAAACCAGCAGCCAAGAAGTGTCCTTCCAGCTTTTCTGGGACAGCAGAATCAGGGACCACAGAAGAAACTCACTTGTTAGTCCCAAGTGCCTGCACCCAACAGTTCTGCCACAGACCCAAGCTGGGTGCCCCACACTGGATGCTCTGTGACCCAGGGGCTACCTGCTCTGGCTCACCTGCCCAGGGCTCTAGTTTCAGAGTAGTGCAGAAGGTAAAACAGACATCAGTCCAAGCCCAACAGGCTTTGTTCCTAAGCACTAGAGCAGACAACGCTCACACCCAACCCTGGGCATCTTCCACTTCACCCACAGACACAGAGCAGACAGTGTGGATCAGCAAAGCAGGCCTGGCCCTTCCTTTATAAACGGTCTCAATGTGACTGAATCCCCAGATCAATAAAAAATTAAAGAGGTGTCAAAAAACCCATGGGAAAGAGCCAAGTTGATGGTTTAATCATTCCCCAAGACCCGAGACCTTCTCCAGGTGCTAAAATCAAGTCCAGTGCATCCAGGGCAAGAAGCAAGTCCAACAGAACGGTAGAGGGCAAAACCCAAGGACCAAATCCAAACAGCACTCAATGGGATGGGAGAAGATACAAATTCTTCACAAAAGAGGCACAGGGTGGGTGCTAAGCCCCTGGGAAAACAAAACTCCACCAGCTACCCAATATGAATTTACGGGTGGAGAAGGAAGAGCGGAGAGAGGACAGAAGGAAGATTCGGCTGACTGCTGCTCAGTTCCTAGCCTTGAGCCACAAACTTGCTTTTTGGGGATGTGCTTTTCCATAGAGAAGTAGGTTACAGCTGGAGTAGATATTTGAGGGAAATAGATTCATATATTACATAAACACACAAGATTACTTTAGGTGTGGCCTGGGAGACGGGGGGCCCAGCACGGTCTAGAGGGTGCTGGCAGATGGCTCAGTGGATAATGTACTTGCCATGAAGATCCAGGCTGTCATTTTGGGGTGGCCCATTTGTAGCACTACACTATTAATTTGGGGTGGGTGTTAATATAGTTCAATATTTAAATACAGTGGAAAATACTCCGTTTTCACCCAATGTCTACTGCTCATGCATTTCCTATGAAGAACAAGAGCCAAACAGCTTTCAAAACAGCACTTTCGACACCCACAGATGCTTGGTCACATGCATGCACAAGCTAGGCTGTCCCCACAGGTCACCTCCAGGCTCTGGCCAGCACAAGACCACATCCTCTCTCCTCAGGAGGGAGAAAGACAGCAAGGATGCCTGCAGATTTGGGCCCTGGTCCTTCTGCACCCACAGTCTCCTTCCTGTGGCTAAGACCCAAGGGCACGCCCATGCCCCCAAGGCCTGTGGTAGACTTGGTGGTGAGCTGGCCTGATGACCCTCAAACCACAGTTCAGCTGTGGCATCACCATGGCTCCCAGGAGGCGTCATCAATGGTGAGAGTCACAGGTGACAGTCACTGCTTCCCAGGCATTGCTCCCAAGGGTCTGCATCCAGGCACGGAACCACAGCCACCCTGCAATCATACTAAGGAAGTGGTGGAGGTGACCTACACTCTTGTCCTACTTTGGCACTTCTAGACGCATCTAGAACAACCCAACTTGGGGAAAGATGCTCACCTCGGCTCCATCTCCTTCCTGCTGGGGATTCACCTTCTCCAACATCAGCTGTGTCTAAAATTAATGTGCATCCCAGGGCCACACTCTGAGGTTAGACTACAGACCTTGTTGGGCCCTATGAATATAGTTGGTGTTATCTAAATGTGCAAACCCATGAAAACACTTATCACCCAGGTCACTGTCAGTAAAAGAATCATTACAGGAAAAATTGTGTAAAAACTATTTCTTTCCAGAATTTTCCACTTAATATTTTGGACTGGAGTTGAGCATAAGAACCTGAACTGAAGAACAAAAATCCAAAGATAAGGGAGGTGACTATAAACTTTTGGTTGTCCTGGAAACGGCACGTGAACTTGACTCTTGCCCCCCTCACATCTGTTTCCCAAAGGCAGCCAGAGCCACCTTCTCCAAAGATATCCAGATCCCTGCTGCAGAAAACCCCCAACACCACCTGCTGCACTGACTTCCAGGTCACCTTCACCTGCTGTTCCCAATCCCCCCACCCCGAAATGCTCTCCCTTCAGACCTTCCCATGGCAGTGCTCACCTCCCTGCTGCCCGCCAGCTCCTACCTGTGTGATGTCCCTCATCTGTCATCATTCAACCCCTTAGACACTGGCACTTAGACACTGGCATCTACACTGCATCTTTCCCCAAACATAACAAATGCTTCAAGACAAGGCTTTCTTACCCCTCCACACACACAAAGCCCAGGACAGTGCCTGGTTCAGGCAGCAGTCAGAAAATATATGGAGGTCTGGGCATGAACAGTGGGAGATGAGAGGCCAAGGACCACTGTGGAGGACGAAGTGGGAGGACAGGGAGAGCTGGAGAGGATGGAGAAGGGATGGGGGAGGGACTCGGTTACTGGACCAGCTGCCATGTGCAGCCTGAACTGCCCAAGCACAATCTGGGGCTCTAGGGGGAGAGAGTAGATCCACGGCCCAGGACAAAGCAGGTCAGCATTGACAGATGACATGTCAAGGGCAGGTGAAGGGGACCCACTGCACCAGAATGTCACACATCTCCCATTTTGAGGAGACTTTTGTAAGCATCTTTAAGCACCAGAGTGGGGAAAGCAGATGAGCTCTCAGCCCAAGAAGGAACAGGCCCCAAACAATGAAGAATATGAGGGAAGGAAGCCCAAAAGAGGGGCACAAGGCAGGACACTTGGTCATGGGCCAAGTTTGGAGACACTGGGGTGTGGCGCTCCTTGGACCCAGGGGAGAGGCTGGGCAAACTTCCAAGGTCAATGTTTGCCTCTGTGCAGAGACTCATGTCTACTGTGTCCTGCTCACACACCGCCAGTGTGTGCCAGTTCTGGGCTCACTAGCTCTGGCTTCAGGGAGTGAGACCCCTTTGAATGACAACCGAAAGGAGCCCAAACCCAGTCACCCTCAGGCAGATGGACGCATGTCTCGAGTCTGTCTGCTTTAAACCCCAAACAACAGATCAAGAACCCCACACCACAGAGGAATGTATGCAAGGTTCTGGGTGCAGGGCCAGGTCTCTCGGGAGAATCCAAAGCCCTAGCAAACAAAAGCCAAACTGCGCCCACATTTTCTGAGTTCGCCCCAGAGCACAGCAGGCCACACCAAGCAGAACTTTGGGAACAAAGCAAGCCAAGCACCAAACTGGCCAATGACCACTTGCTGCCTTGAGGACACATGACTCAGGTCCAGGGAGACAAAGTATAGATGGAGAAATCTGAATATAGTGTTTGAGGGACCAGCGCCGGGCTGCAGGAGCAGACATGCTGTGGGCCACACCTCAAGGGCTGTGGGCAGACAGAGGACAGAGACCGTGGGAATGGCTCCCCTCAAAGGGCACCTCCTGGTTTTACAGATTTTTTTTAATGTCAACCAGGACAGTCAAGGCTCTGAGAAGTCCCACAACACCCTAACCTTTTCACTTTCTAAAACCACAGAACCTTCCTACAGAGGATTCCCCACCGAGATTGGAGATGGGGGGGTCACAAGCGTGGTGAAGGGGTACTGAAGAAAAGCTTCCTGCAGTAGAAGCCATCTGCGCTCAAATCTCTCAGAGCGGAATCATGTTGGGGGAGGGGAGCCCACCCCAACACACTGTGAGCCTTCCTATAGATTCCCCATAGGGCCCCCAAACCCAGCTGCTTCCTCTGTGGCATGAGTCATCCCTTCTGCACATCTGTGGCAGACACAGATGACCACCTGACTGACCCACTGAAGCATCTACCAGCAGGTTCCATAACTGAGGTGACTCGCCTTCATCTTTAACACAAGATGATGGGGGGGCACATCTCTGCTCCCAGAGACGAAATCAACCCCTCTATGGAGGCTGCTGGGAAACACCTGGCCTGTTCCCTAAAGCTCCTTGCCTCAATGGGTCAGTCCCCTGCCTCCACACGAAGTGAGGCCAGGTACACACTGAGGATGGTGGGAGCTGCAGCTCTGTTGAGTTCTCTTTGCCAACAGCCCTCTTTGAATCAAGCAGCGAGACTGGCTCTCACTGGGATGTCTAATATTCACAGGTAGAGCGTACAGAAGTCCCTCACCACTGCACTTGACCCCCATCAGTTCACACAGCATTGCTATTGGGTTGGTCTGCCCAGGCACGTGGGGCCATGCTTTAGTAAGTGTCCCAAAAGGTCGTTGCTCAAAGAGGTTTGACTTTGGTTGATAGTTCCATCACACAGATAAATGCTGTCAGAAGTCTCAGAACACCCAGGTAGCCAGGCTGAACAAGAATTCAGACTCTGAGCAAACGCAGCATAATTTCCTGTCACCCACAGGGCTCCATGGTAACCACGGCAACTGTTCTACGGCATCCTTCCTTGTTCCCTGTTGGGTTCCTGGGAGTTAACGGTCCCAAGTTATTGTGCTTTCAGGGGTTGCTTGAACATTCCTAATCTAAAAATCCAAAATGCTCTAAAATTCCAAACTTGAGGATCAAAATGATTCCCAGGAAATTTCAAACTCTCTATTTCTCCAGATTGCAGATTTGGGAATTAGGGAGGCAGGAATGGTCACGCAGTGTTACAGGGTGCCCCCAAATCTAAACCACTCTTGTTCCTGGATGTTCTGGGTGCGGGACCCTCCACCCTGTATCAGCTGCTACTGCCCATGAACTGGAGCTGAAGCTGCAGGCAGAGAGCAACTCGCCACTTAGAGTTTCTTTCTCCACTTCAGAAACCTCCCTCCCAGATTTCTGATTTTCTGGAGCCTCAAAGGGAAGAGAAGGCTCCTCAGCCTGCCCCAACCCTCTCTGCCCTCGGGCACTCTTTGCTCATCTCAGGTGAGTGCAGCCTTCCTCTGAGAGGCCAACTAACCCCTGTCTTAGCTGCTCTGACAAACCATGCCTCTGTCCAGGCCATGTGCCCACAAGCTGGGGGCACCTTCACACAAAGCCTTCTTCCACTCTCTCCCTGGCCCTACCCCCCATCAGCTGAGCTCGCCCCAACGGAAACCCATTGCTGCCCCCCATCAATGGTCTCTGTGTCCCAGCAACACGTGCCAGAGCTGCCCGCAGCCCTCATTCATGCTCCGGATAGAGCCCCTTTCAAGGCTGTGCTCCCTGCTCACTCTCCACCCCGCCCCTGTGCACGGAAGAGGCCGTAAAGTGGGATTTTTCCTCCACGGGAAAGAAAGAAATCTTCCTTTCTGCTTTCCTGCCGTTCATCTAAATCTGGCCCCGGAAAGAGTATGGAAGTGGTGGGACAGGCCCAGTTCATGACCTCAGGGGACACTCCAGTGGCCAGAACTCCCTTCATTGGCTTTTTCTACTGGAGCGGTTGGAGGGGGCACCTATGACTGCCAGCACTCACCCCAAGCTCCCGCAGTGAGCTGGTACGCGTGTGACAATAGAGGTTATCTTATATCATCCCTCAGGTTAAAATGGAGATACTAAGGCCCAAGGAGGTAGCAGGGTAGACTGGGCTGTATGGGGGGGTGGTCCAGGATGGGGACATGGAGGGCACCTTCCTCAGGGACACTGAGCAAGCACAGCTTCTTACCGTCGTCCAGGTAGGTCTGGTCCAGGTTCTGTTCCTGTTTGACTGTCACTCCAGTGGGCATAGCGTCCTTCTGGTCACTGACTGGGGGTCCGTTTTTGGTAGCTCTGTGGCTCAGGGCAGTCTGTGGTTGGATGACTGTGGGGTAGGAGCCTGGGCTCAGCCTCTGGCCTTGGTTGATGGGAGGTGGGCCAGGCCTGGCTGAACCAGAGCCGAAGTTCTCACAGTACATGATATGCTGAAACTCCTGGTGCCCCCCGCCACGAAGCTGCTGGTTGGTGGGTGAGTAGTGAATCACGGGCGAGGCCTGCTGGGTAGCCGAGGATGTGTGTGGCAGGGTGGAGCCCTGGCCCTGGCCCTGAGAACCAGCATGCACCAGCACAGAGCGGTGGGCATCGGCCAGGCCCAAGGGTGCTGCCAGGAGGCCCGGCTGCTGGTAGCCCAGCAGGCCTGGACTCAGGCTCTTGCTCCTCTGGTAGAGAGCTGCCGCGGGGCTCTGCTGCTGGTAGCGAGCATCGGGGGATGACAGCCCCGAGCGGAACTGTTGGCAGGGGGCCATGGTAGCCACAAGACAGGAGGGGGACTCGGCCAGCATTGGGTGCTGTGGGTAATATGGCTGGCTCCCCAGGCTTCCATGGGCAGGGCTGCAGATCAGAGAAGGGTCATACTCATCGGGCTCCGTCTTGATGGCAGGGGCTGTGGAGAGAAAAGTGCAGGGCTGCAGCAATCACGGCAACTTCTGAGTGTGTGCCGAGGAGGAGGGGCACTTTGAGAAACCAAGTGGGTGGGAGCATGGCTGGTGTGTGGCTCATTAGCCTTGGGCCACAAGATCCCCCCTGGAATTGTCATCAGGTGAAACTCGACCTTGGCAATGCCCTTGAACTGCAGACTTTGCCAGCTGTGGATGGGTGGATGGTGGGATCGACTCGGTGTTGGAGTCTGAGTAGCCTTGTTCCTTAAGGTAAGAGCTGGGAGAAATTGTGGTGACTCCCCCGCCTCTCGAGCCATCTGTCCCCATGGTCTCTCTGCAGTGTCCCTCCTACTGGACACTGTCCAACATAGTCAGCGATGTTCAGTCGTCACTGCCGACAGGGTCTAGAGTCACCTAGGAGACACTCCTCTGGGTATGTCTATAAAGGAGTTTCTCCATGGGGTGCGTGTGAAGACCCGCCCTGAATGAGGGCAGCAGCATCCCGAGGGCTGGGCTCCTAGACTGAAGAAGTCTCCATCTGTTTTCTGACTGTGATGCAGTGTGACCAGCCTTGTCCCTCTCCTGCTGTCCCCACCATGAAAGGCGCTACCCCTCTAAATGTCAGAATAAAACCTTCACCCCTTAAGTTGCGTCTGTCAGGTATTGTTCACAGCAAGGAGGAAAGCAGGCCACCCCTTCCCAGCATCCTCCCTTAGCATCACCAGGCTCAGGAGGGAGGGACAGCTACATGAACAGACAAGAGGATTGTCACCAAGGGTGGGCGGGGCAGCCTCCTGAGAGGCAGGGTTGGAGGAGGCGATTATGTCCACAAATGCCACGCAAAGGCAGTGTCTCAGTTCTAGACAGCTAGAGACCTAAGGGTGGGCCTTGCTAGGGTTCCATTTCACCAGCCGAGCACTGACGCGCAGCCCAGGGAGGCCCTGCTACCGCAGATTGGGGGAGAACGTCAGAGCACAGCGGCGACAGCCTTCTTGCTGAGAGGACTGCTCCACATGCAGGGTTTGTGTGAGGTTTTCTCTCTCTGCAGCTTTGGGGCCACGGGAAGCCACTTCTGATGCTGACGGCACGGCACACCAGTCCCCGTGGTGGCACCCTCATAGGGATCACACAAGTCTACCATGCACCCTGCTGAAGCCGAGAGCCCAATCAGAGACAGTGGGGCTTCAGAACCGGGACTGCAGGTTTACAGCCCAGTGGGCCTTCCCTGGCCTGGCGGGGGCAGGAACGGGCTTTTCCCCAGCTGCTGTGGTTACCTAACCTACCAGCTACCTTGGAGCTGTAACTAGAGCCACTCTATGAGGTTAGTTCCACTTTTTCAGGCCTACAGAATTTCATGAATGAGACCTTCTGGTCTGGGTGTGCCTCTAGTAACCCCACCCATGTGGGGACAGTCAAGGACCCTGAGAGTTCTAGAGAATGTGGTCAAACCTAAGACAGGGAGGAGTAGCAAGAGACACCTGCTTAGCTGTCTACCTCCAAATGCCCGTACTACCACCAAGGAAAACACGCATGACAATGGCAGCTGGCACCAGTGGGCCACACAGGGAGCTACTCTCACACGGAAGTGCCTTCCAACACAAGCGGAAACTGAGGCTCAGAGTGGGTGAGTCACTTTCCCCAGGTAACCCAGCCAGGAGCAGACCTTGGGACTCCAGAGTCCCTGGCCAGTGCTGTCTGTGACCTTGAAGGGTGTCGGGGAGAATGCCTCACCTGGATGGTAGGTAAAGTGTTGTGGCTGACTTCGTTTTCTCTTTCCGTTGATGACGTAGAAGTTCACTTTTACGGGTACTCGGATGTGCTTGTTCCGATACTCGGGGATCTCAACAAAAAGCATGTTCTAGAAGGAAGCAGTTGTCATGAACTTGACTGTAAACAGCACGCCAGGATTCCTGCCAGGATCCCAATCAAGTCCACCCAGGCCCACCACGGCAGGCCCTCTGGCTTCGTTCTCCACATCTACAGCGAAGGGAATTTAACTTTTCGTCCCAGCAAGGAAAGCTGGTCTAGCAAAGTGTGTCAGATGTCACGGTCACAAACCAAAGGGCCTGGGGCTCCCTAAGTGGCAAGCACTCATTACGTGCAACTTGTACTTGTGAGTAACTGTGATATTCAGTGTGGGGAGGAGGGAGGGAAGAGGGAGATGGAAGGAAGAAGGGAGGAGGAGGGAGAGACAGATGGGAGGGAGAAGGGAGGAAGAGGGAGGGAGGAGGAGGGAGGGACAGATGGAGGAAGGAAGGATAGAAAGGGGAGAGGGAGTAAAGAAAAAGAAGGAAAGGAAGGAGAGAAAGGGGGAAAGAGGGAGGAAGGAGGGAAGGAGAGGGGGACGGGGGAAGGGTGAGCAGGGGACAGAAACCCCAGCCGGAACTCTGAGCTCTTGGGGCCATTTTGGGGGCTTACAGGCTGGCTCTTGTCTTTATCCACCGTGGCTTCCATCTCCCAAACCTGCTGCCCATCTGGAAAACACAAAAAACAACAGTCTTTGAAGGACCCAAAAGCCAACGACGTAAGACAGAGCTGACAAATCACATTCTCCATCGTACCACTGTAGTGAGGTGTGTCGGTGTGTCGGTGTGCCTGTGGTGGGGGACAGGGAGGGAGAGAATGTATGTGTGTGAGAAAGAACGCGATATGTGACAGCGCTGTGTATGTGTGAGACAGAGTTGGGTGTGAGAGAAGAGTTGTATATAAAAGTGTGCATGTGAGACTGTGTGTGAGAAAGTGTGTGTGTGTGTGCAGGAGAGAAACATGGTGCCAGTAGGAAATTCAGGATTAAAAGAGCTAAGACTTGGAGGAACCGCAGACTCCGCCACCGTGATCTCTTTCCATCCAAACGCCTATTTCTCTTTCTTAAAATAAAATCAGTGTTCTACAAGGCACCTGATCACATCTGTCTATTTCCAGAAGGTCCTCAAGCCCAAGGCTGTCTCAGGAGCCTCGTGATAGTCCAGGCTTGTTACCAGCGTCCCCTCATCCTAGCACAGATGGTTTAGCTATCCCACTCTTAATCAGGACAGAACAGGTGGCCTGAGTGTGCCTGACTCATGGGTCATCAGGAGGCGAGGGAACCCCTTAGCCCACTCCATGCTACCATGTGAGTCACCATTGCAGTGAGAGGGCTCTGCTCAGCAGTGGCCTCTCCTTCTCGGGGGCAGAGGGCCCTTCATTCCCCCAGTCTGAGGCCAGCAAACGGGGCCAAACAAAACTCTTGATTTTCAAATTATAGATTTCTCCCCTGACCACCTACACTGAAGCTGGGCAGTTCTCACTGAAACAAAACATTTCCGTGAGGGTTTCCAGGGTGTTTGTGGAGCGCGAATGCTGAAGAATATTAAATGGTTTTATGAGAAAGGAAACATTCTCGAAGCTAGCACATGGTTGGAAAATGCTGAGTCAAAGTCCACTGGGTTCTTGACTCGGCAGAGGCTCCAGCACAGTGGGCTGCAAGACAGAGCACAGCCCAACATCTGGCCTCAGAGCCCCGTCTCTTCCTGGAGCAGAGCTGCTAGTGTCTGCTGTAATCGCTTAGGACCCCCAATTTTGAGGGTCAGCCAGAGAGAAATGGGCCGTGAGCAGCACTTGAACTTACTCACCTAGGAGTATGCCTCTCCCTTCCAAAGTAAAACTCCTGTAATTGCTACAAAGCGGGTGTGACTGGAGGTTCTCATGGCAAAGGATAAGAGGGAGTGCTTGGTGACAGCCAGTTTCAGCCCTGGCTTTGTGGTTCAATGGTGTGCAAGTTTGAACGTGGACTCTAGCAGGCTCATGAAAGGCAGGGTATGACCACACTTGTGCCTGTCTCCCCAGTGCTGTAGGAGTGAATACAGGAGGGTCTCTGAGGGTCACTAGCTGCCAGCCTAGCTCTAGGTTCAGTGAGAGACCCTAGCTCAAAACAATAAGGCAAAATGTGATGAACAGGGCACCCAAAGTTCTCCTCTGGCTGCTACGATGGTACACACAGGCATGTGTGCACGTATGCACGCGCGCGTGCACACACACACACACACGCGCGTGCGCGCATACATATATACACCACACTCCCGAAGTGAGATACAAAGTGATAGAGGAGGACACCCAACATCAGACTCTGGGGATGTGGAACACCCTTCTGTAAGAAGGTGATTTAGCCAATAGCCAAGCAGAATATAGCAAGGTGGGAAACCCAAGCAAAAAGACAGAGAGAAAGAAGGCAGAGTCAGAGAGATGCCAGCAGCCACTGGGGAAGCAAGATATGAGGCAAAAAGTCACAAGTCTCATGGTAAAATATAGACTAGAAATGGGTTAAGTTTTAAGAGTTAGTTAATAATAAGCCTGAGCTAATAGACCAGACCGTTTATAATTAATATTAAGCCTCAGAGTGGTTATTTGAGAACTGGCGGGCAGGAAACCAACCTCCAGTTACACTCTGACCTCCACACGCACACATACAGATACAGGTGCGCTCTCTCTCTCTCTCTCTCTCTCTCTCTCTCTCTCTCTCTCTCTCTCTCTCTCACACACACACACACACACACACACACACCACATGTATATATACCATATACCCAAAGTAAGGTGAAGGACAATAGAGGAGGACACCCAACATCAACCTCTGACTTCCACATGCACACACACAGATGTAGATGGTCACAAACAGGTGCGCGCGCATGCACACACACACACACACACACCCCACATACACACAGAGATAGCAGAGGGAGGCAAGTATAGACATTCTTCCTGGTCTTAGATCCCTATGGAAGGGACCAGGTGATGTAGTCTTGGCTGTCTATCGACCACATTGTAAGAAAAAACGAAGAGCCATAATGGGATATACAAAACTGTCATCAGCTGGAATGACTACCAAGGGCCAGGAGAAGCCACTCCAGAGGCAGGAGAAATGGTGGCCAAAGGGACACCAAAGGCACCTGGCTGGAAGCCATCAACACACAGGCTCCACAGTGTGCAAAGAGCCAGACAGGACTAGCCCAGGGTTATCCTTGCTTTTATGTCAAAGATCGGCCCAAGGTCATCGACAGAGACCCAGGCTGCATAGCCAGGCTCTGTGGGCTCCAACCTTGCTCACTGACTGCAGCCTGAATGCTGAGCTAGAAGCCCATGTGGGAAGCAGTAAGGGGTCCCCCTCTTGCCCAGCTTCTCACTGCTTGAGTTTAATTCCATATGAGCTCACTGCTTGGGGGAGAATGTGGGAGGATGAGGCAGCAGCCAGCTGGGCTACAGGGTGACTCTCAAGAAACAGACAAAAAAGACAGAGGGGGAAGGAAGAAGGAAGGGGGAGGATACAGTTGATTGGGTTTTAGAGCTCATCCTTCGGAGGTACAGACAGAATTCCTTGAAGAACTGTCAAGAAGTTGAACTAATCCTTGATAATGTGGCACAGGAAATCCTGGCATGCAGAAGAGCAATGTTCACGATAGGGTATCTCATAGGCTATGTTAGATAATGGTTTTTGGGTCTATGGACCCAGGGGAAAAGGGCAGAGCCCTTCCCACCCTTACAGATGGGCATGACTACCCAAGGAGGCAACTGCCAATAGGAGCTTGAGTACAGTCTAGAAGTGAGTCAGCTCAGCACCACCAGAAGGGGAACCTAAGGCCCAGAGGAAGTTTGTGTAAAGACACAAGCTATTGAACCACAGCCCTCCAAACGACAGTCAAGCCCAAGCAAACAGCAAGGGAGAGGCTCCCAGAGAACCAACAGAGGAAGGTGGCCAGCTCTGAGACACTGAGAAAGGACATTTGTAGGCAGGACCTTGCAGTCACCCCTGCTGCAATGACAGATTCACCAGCCCTCCTCAAGTCCTTCCTGCCTCCTGTGCCCAGTGACACCGCCACACTTCTGCCATGACCCTCAAGGTCCTGTCTATTCCAGTTCCGGCCTTGCTGCTCAGGGCACCATTCTTAACTAACTCTTAATGCCTGACCTGGTCCCAGCATCCTTTGTCCCTCAGACTTCAACCTGTTCCTACATATGCTGCCCCAAAGCATGTCTGGCCTTTACCCCACTAGTTAAGTTGAGTCCCAGTCAGAGAGGGGAGAACTGGTAGGATCGGGCATCCCGGACTGGGCACACTTCAGTGGCATCTCACCCCCCAGAGCTTAGGTGTCCACTCCTATCCTTAAGACTTGGGTTTCCTGGGGGTGCTGCTATGCAAGGTTGGGCCCCTGGAGCTGGCAGATGAGGGCTGTGGGGACAATGTGGGTGTAGGAGGAAATGCCCGCCCACTCCAGTGCATTGGCAGAGCTGTGAGACACACTCCCTAGAACCCTCTTTGGAAATGCCCTGCAACAGTGCTAACGTCTCCTCTCTGTCCCCAGCAGCATTCAGTCCATTTATCCCAAACTTCACAACTTCAGACCTGGCCTGAAATCTTTGCTTGCCCCAATTAGCTGTGCAGCCTTGGATAAGACGGTAAGTCTCTGTCTCCAATTTAAAACACAAGGGTTCTAGACCATGTACATCTCCTAGTGAGCATACAGATCAAAGTACAGGCTCCAGCGCTGTGTAAGCACATGGGGGATGTTCACAGGAGCTCTTATGCTGGCAGATATGTATATATATACACATATATATATACACATATATATATTATTTGAACATGAGCACATATCTCAACATGAGTTAAAATTGAAAATGCACACACATTTAAAGTCAGAGCTTATCAAGAATTTTCTGTTTGCAATGATAAATACATCTACCTGCAGGGCTTGGCTGGAATCTACACTGGGATGGTGTCTCTTACATGAGACGGCAACATGACTCCCTGATGCCTTGAAAAATGGGTCTTTTTAGAGGATTGGAGAGACAACTCAGGGGTTGGGAGTACTTGCTGCTCTTGCAGAGAACCCAGTTTCCATTCCCAGCACTCACAGGGTGGCTCACGACTGCCTGTGACTCCAGTTCCAGGGGACCCAATACCCTCTTCTGGCCTCTGTGAGTACTGCACTCACGTGGCATGTATACACATACATAATTTAAAGATAAATATTTAATATATATATAATATTTTAATGAATCTTTTCAAGCTGGGTGCCATGGCATACACCTGTAGTCTCAACCTTTGGGAAGCTGAGGTGGGAGGATGTGAGGGGAGGGCAAGGGAGGAGGGAAATGAGAAAGAGGAGTAAGGAGGAAGACAAAGAAGAAAGAAGGCTGGGTGCAAATGAAGATGCAGCCAGCAATGACCAAAGCCAACTGAGTCAGGCTCTCTGTTGTCTTTTGATTCTTCTGTGCACACTCACAGAGTTTGCCTGGCTGTGCACACTCACAGAGCCCACACTATTTGTGGCAGAATAGCTTCCAGTGGGAAGTAAAAACTGGCCCCATCACCCTGAAGGCTCACTCAGAGGCTGGGCTCAAGAGGGTGTGGTCTGCTATGGGTCTCTGGGCCACACTTTTGAGCAACCCTTGTTTCTTGTAGCCACACTAACAGGTGCACACGTCCTTGGGGTCATGGGGGAGGAGATGTTCTGAGTGTGGCTGAAGACTGCTGTCTTGAGGCACTGTCTTCAAAATTAACCCCAGAGACTTCCCTAAGGCTCACCTCACTCTGACCAGGTTCATCCCACTGCCAGCACTGACTGCCTGTGTGGCCGCAAGTGATCGCTAAGCCTCTATGTGCTTCAGTTTCCTCCAAGAATTGGGTTGAGTATTAAAATAGGCAGTTCAAAGAAATGCTCAACCAAAAGCTCAAGCCACCATGGATGTCACCACCACTCTACTTTAGAATTTGGGGTCTCACACTGGCCTCTAAGGAAAGAGAATTGGCTGGGTTTGGGGAGTGGGATTGTATTTGCATTCTTGGCTCAGTGAATAGAATGGTCATGGATGGAACTCACAGATAAGGTCTGGCTGAATCCATTATGGCAGCCTATAGCCAATAAAGGAAGAAAAGATGGACAAGTGAGTGGATTGACGGGTGGGTGTATGGGTTGATGTAGAGTGGATCAATGGATGATCGGATGGGTATATAGATAAACAGGACGATGGAGACATACGGACTGTGGGTGGATGATAGGTAGATGAATGGGAAGATATGGAAGGGTAGGGGAGTGGATAGATGATGGATGTGGGTGGGCGGACGGATGGGTGGACCAGTGTGAACATAGTGAATGATGGATAAATATACGGATGGGTGAGTGAGAGGTACATGGATGGGTGTGTGGGTGGCTAGGGAGACGGATGAATGGGTGGATGGACAGATGACTGGATGGGTGCGTAGACAGATGGAAAGATGGATAGGTGGATGGACAGATGGATGGGTGGGTAGATGGACGGATGTATGGGTAGATGGGAGGACGGATGGAGGAATGGGTAGGTGGACAGATGGATGGATTGGTGGGTGGACAGATGGATGGATGGATGGGTGGACAGACGGATGGATGGGTGGGTGGACAGAAGGGTAGGTAGATATCAACTATGCCAATATCGGGCAGTCCTTAGAATAAGGTAGATATTTTTTTTCTAACTAGAAAACACACCCCTATTTTACAAGAAGCACCCTGGCTCAGTATCTACAGAACAGTATATGTGTCATGAGACCATCTTGTGAGTCTATAAACATGGCTGCTTAGACATAGGCAACTACAGGTATGGGGAGGACTAATCTGTATTCTCAGGGATTAGCAGATAGAGGCAGGAGGATGGTGGGTTCCAGAACAGGCTAACCTATATAGCTGGGACCTGTCTCAAAAGCAAAGCCCTAAAAATCAGGGAGCCTCGGTCCCAGCCATTCCCAGGTCACACTTCTGGCTGAGAGGGCTTCATGCATATCTGCTCTCCTGAGATGAAATAAAGGAACTTGGTCTTGGAGCAGATATTTGGGGGAACTCCCTAAGTCTAAAGGGAACAGGGCTTGGTGGCTAACACAGAGGAGGCCCTTCCAGCTTAGTCAGAAGGGAAGGAAGAGCCAGGCATTTTGAGCAAAGGGGTTGGGGATAGAAAATCAAGGCTAAAAGGGAAGGGGGGTGGGGTCTCAACTCAGCAGACATCACAGGCTTTGAGTACCCTCATTAGGAGACCTGACCAGAGCGCACAGAGGACAGAAGGGCATGAGGAGGGAGGGATGATGGGATGGCGTGAGGATGGAGGAGATGACTAGATGGATGGAGGGATGGAAAGAGGGAAGGATGGACGAACAGAAAGACAATAAACAGACAGACAGGACTAGCAATAATGCTTGGTTGGTAGAGTGGTTGTCATGCCCAGTGCTGCATAAACGGGACCCCATGGCACATGCCTGAAATCCTAGCACTCGGGAAGTAGGAAGTAAGAGGATCAAAAGTTTAAGGTCATCAGCTGCATGGTGAGTTCAAAGGCAATATAGGCTATTTGAGACTCTGTCTTAAACAAACAGACAAACAAAACAGATGGGCAGAAGGAGGAAGAAATGGGGGCAGAGAGAAAGGAAAGGGGGATAGGAGGGAGAGGGAGAGAGAGATTGGTGTGCGGGCCTATGACTCTATGTCTGCTGGCAGCTCAGAAGGGCTAGGGATTTGGGCGGGGCTAACAGGAAGCAGCAGGCCTGGGGAAGGGGGCTGAGCCCCAACTGTCTGCCTGGAAGAGCCGGTGGTGTCATCACTCCCAGGAGGGGCCAGCCAGATCTCACAGATGTGCAGCACTTGGGCCCTGAGCTGCTGCTGCCCGGCTGGAACGTGTGTGGAGAAAATCCAAGAGTCAGTTCACTCAGGAAACCAGGCCCGAAGCATCCCCAGCTCTGCCCTCAAGCACCAAATAAATGAAGGCTGCTGAAGTCACCTCAGCCTACACTTCATGAGGGTTAACCAGTGTAAAGTGGGTCCTTCCTAGAGCACGGCACAGTTTGCCAGGCAGACGCACAGAGGTCAGGGATATCCTGGTGACACTGTTTGGACAGACTTACACAGATCTGCAGAGGAAGCCACTAGATGCCTACACCAAACCTCTCGACTCCCCTGAGTTGGTGGGGCACACCCCAGACCACTATGGCAGTGCCTCTTCTATTTCCCAGTATGCACTCGCCCCTCTTCCTGTCCATGCTCTAAAGATATCTGAGCAATCTTGAAACAGTAGCCACATTATACGAAACCTCCACCAATGTCCCCCTGCACTAGGGATAAAGCCAGACTCTTCTCCTTGCCTAGAGTCCCCAGAGGAGATGTCTCTTTCCAATGCTCCTCACCAAATCCATGGTCCACAGAACCCATCCCCATCATGGTCTGAGCTCCTGGACAGATCCTCTGGTCTGCCACTCTTTCTTACAGGGTCTATGCTTCCTCTGCTCCCTCCTTTAGGATTCTCAGAGCCGTGTCTTCTGGAAAGTTCCTTTCTGATCTCTCTGCCCAGAGTTGCCAGATGTCACCAATGAAAGCCGGGATGTCCAGTCACACTCAGATTTCATAACACCAAGTACTGCGTTCTACAAGCATGCATGCTCCTCTCTTTCTGCTGCCTGGGATGCAGGGGTGAGGGCAGCTCAAGGCTTGTCTGAGGGCCACAGAAAGCAGGCGTTCTGCACCCCAGCCCTTCTGCAGACTCTGTGCCCTGCTTATAAACAAGCCTGAAGTGTTTCACTCCACACACACACACACACACACACACACACGGTAGGGACCTTATCTGTCATGCTGCCCTTGACACACAGTAGGTGCTTAATAAATACCCAAGGGAGGATGTGGAAGTCCTGGGGGCCAAGTGTGTACAGAAGCCCATCTTCCACAGAGGCCCCCACCCCTCCTGCGACCTCTGTTCTCAGAGCTAAGCATCATCTACAGACAACTCTGCAGGCTGCAGACGCCAGGCACTTTGGGAACCAGGAAACTGGGGTTTTGGGGCCCTGCCCTCCACTGCTAAGTTCTGTCACCTCAAGGAAGTCTGTGGACAGCTGTGTGACTCAACACCCCCATCTGTGGAGGGGGAAGGGAGGGAGCTCTGCTGGGCCAGGATGCCAGAACCTAAAGGCTCTCCATGGGAAAGGGAGAGAATGTGCCAGGCGGGACGGTTCTGATAGCTAAGAAAGCGATGGGCCCTGCCTTGTGGACTCCATGTGGACAGGTCAGAGATCCTCCAGGGGGGCAACTGCTAACTTCAGGGCACCTACTGTGTGCCTGTACCTGCAGTCTCCATTTCCTCATTTATATTAAAACACCACTGACTCCATTTTAGAGTTTGGGAAACTGAGTCCCAAGGAAACAGCAGAGGACAGAATAGGGATTTTAACAGACACTCTGAAAGCTAAATCACTGACCAGCATGGTGGCTCACAGAGGCTACTGGCATCAAGGACAAATTCTTTTGTTTGTTTGTATGAGTTTTTTCTTTTTTAAGATGTGTTTTTCATTTTTGATGTTTTTAGACAGGCTATTATAGAGCTCAAGGAACCTAGAGCTTGCTTCATAGCTAAGGGTAACCTTGAACTTCTGATCTTCCCAACTCCACCTTCCAAGGGCTGGCATTACAGGTGTGCACCAACATGCCTGGATTAGTGATTAGCCCGTGCCGGGGATGGAACCCAGTGCTCCACGTGTGCTAGGCAAGTGCTCTACCAACTCAGCCACATCCAGTTCCCTGTTCCCTAGTGCTGGGATGACAGACATGTACCACCATGGCTGGTTCTGCCAATTTCTGAAGGCACAAACCCTTCCACTCAAGTTAACCAGGAAACTCCTTCCTGTGTTGCCTCTTCCCAATATTCCATACTGAGCAAGGATGCACAGGTAGGGAAGGCTCTCCGGGAAAGTGGGAGAAGGGACAGTTTGATCCCCTGAGGAAGTTGATCTGTGCAGGGAGGCAGGAGGCTTGGGCACACGTGCAGCTGTCTGAAAATAATGCATTTTTTGTCACTGCATAGGCTTCAGAGCTGCCGTCTGGACTCTGTCTTTGGAGGGGGTTGAGAGAGGGTATGGCACCGGCCTTGAGTGAGTCACCAAGGGCAAAGGTCTCCTGAGCCTTAGTCATGCCATCCAGCTTGGAGTCTAGTTTCCAGAGATCCTCCCAGCCTGGAGTCAGTACCGTCCAGAGCAGCCCACCCAGGCCCTGGGACCACACTCCAGGGAGAAGAACAGGTGCAGAAGGGGCTGTTGATAAGGTACCTCAGATCTGCTTGTCGCGTTCATTCACGGAAAAATACTTTCTGAACAAAAAGGTTTCAAAATATATTTTAAGCACATACATAATTCTATTTATTAAACAAAGCCCAAATGATACAGCCTTTGGGAACCTGGGAGCAATAAAGTGAGTCACGGCTGGCTTCAGTGACTCAGTGGGGATGAGGGGATTCCACCACCTACGCCTCCTCTTGAAAAAGAAAAAAAAATTTGCCTTCTGGACAGGTGATGGGAGCCTCTGCCATCAGACCACGCCAAGAAATCCATCCAACAAAACAAGAAACCCGCTTCAAAAAATTTCAGTTGTGGAGCTGAGTAATTCGATGTGGGCCTGTGTCCAGCCTACGCCCCCGCAGGACACAGAGAGCCCGGGAGTGGCTTGGCTGGGGCCAGGGGCCTGAATTAAGAAGGACTTACCAGCTGAAGAATTCCAAAACCCTGTGTCACATGGAGGAACCTTCCAAAACACTGGGTCGCGCCAGCCTTGAGAGTCACTCGGAGCCATGGTAACCCTGTCTCCTCAAGCAGACCGCTTGTGTTTTTGTGTCCTTAGATTTTTTCCTGTTTTGCAATGTTTTGCTGGGACCCCCGACTCTGCCTGAGGCCAGGGGCCAGGGGCCCGGGGCCAGGGTTCCCAGAGAGGGCAGGAACAGCCTGCCTCCCAGCCTGACCTTCCCTGGAAGGCTATGCATCTTTTGCTTTGCAGAACACCTGGGATCAGAACTGTCCTTGGTCATTCTCTTAACTTCTCTCTGACTCGATGGGAGAAATCACTCCAGAGCCCAGGCAAACAGCACTCTAGGGTTCCAGAGCTTTCCCCAGTTGAGGGCTAACCCAGGGTTCCCTGTTTGATATCTTTGAACTTCAGTCAACTTGTCTGTAAAACAGGGCTAGTAAAGACACTTTTCAAGGCTGGAGGGACAACAGAGGGGGATGGGACTTTCCTTCAGCATCACTCACACTCACACACACACACGATGCACAGAGACTGTTCTCAAAGTTGAGAGTGCAGCAGCAAACAGCGAGGCCCTGCTCCAAAGCAACCATCAGCATCAGTCTAAGGTGGGAACCAGCGGACAGGCAAAGGAATCGCTGAGTGCCACCTGGAGAACCAAGCATGTTAGTGGGACAGGACGAGATGACACCAGGTTAGGGGTTGAGCCATGAAGGTTTGAGAAAAAAACACCTCTCAAGGAAAGTGACTTCTATATAGTGGGAGACACCATGTGTGAAGGAAGGAACAAGGGAAGAATGTTCCAAAGCCAACAGCACATGCCAAGGTCCTGGGGCATGAAGGGGGCATGGAGCATCCAAAGACAGAATGAAGAGAGATTCTCTGCAGCCAGGGGAACCAGCGAGAGAGGATCAGCTGAGATCAGAGGGATGGGCAAATGTAGAGTTTCACGGGTCCCTGTAAGTCCTATGAAGAATTAAAAATAGGACCGAAACTCATAATAATTCTTATTATGACTGCCGCTATAAATAGGACCACACTTTCCAAAACACGGGGCTCTCCTAGCTCAGGCACCCCACGGCCCCTCTCCTCACTGTTTTTCCACCTCCTCAGCTTGTCCTCTTGATGGAGTGGAAAGTGCCAAGCCCGTTTTAGCGGACAGCTATAAAAAGCATGCTGAGGCTCCCAGTGCCGATGACCAAACTCTGCTGCTAAGATTAGCCCGGCGCTGTCCACCTTTCCTAATGAGAACAGCAGCTGGGATTCCCCTGCCTTGGAAAACTTCGGCCACCCCACCCTGTGTGCAGCGCCTACTGGCCAAGTGTCCATGGAGATGGACACAGGACCGGTTTTGGAAAAACCAACTTCAGTTACATGGATCTCCCTTGCAGGAGGTGAACCCCGGGGTCAAAAGAGCAGGCTCTGCACCTTGCAAATTATTAAGGACCCCCTGTCAGAGATGAGAGGAGCCACACACCCCTCTCAGGGAAGCCTACTTCTTGGGGGATACTCAGGGTGTCTCACTGGTGTGAAAGAGTCTCAGCAATGAAATAGAAACTGTGCCAACAGCTCAGCAGAACTCAGGGTTCTCCATCCCTACGACTGGGTTCAAGTCCATGCTTTGAGGAGAGAAGGGATCTTTAGAGCAAATCATCCCAGGTCTGAGCTTTTATAGACCCTGGAGCCACACAGCCTGAATGTAAGTCTTACACTACCAAGAACCAACTGTGTGATCTTCATTATGTCACCTAATGTCTCTGTGCTTAGTCTCACTGTGGAACTCAGGGAAGGGTAGTTCCTTTGGAGGGCTATCATGGGAATCAGATCGGCTAACCTACGCAAACGCTTAGACCAGAGCTTGGCTCAGGACGAGGGCTGTTGCTTCTGAACATCTCCTGGCTCTCTGGGTGAGCTCATCTTTGTTCTTCCCTTACAATGTGTAGTAACAAAAGGAAAGAGTAGTTTACTCGGCGTCCAATCGTGGATCAGAGCCCGTCATTTCATGGAGGTCACAGAGGCTGGAGTCTGAGACAACTGGTCGCCCAGCATCCATAATCAAGAACAGAGAGAAACAAATGCAGCCACGCTGCCTGTTTGCTTCTTTTCTTTTCACTCCTGTGCCTAAGGGATGGTGCCGCCCATAATGATTGTATCCTCCCACAGCAGGCTGGTTCTCCACAGACATCAGTCAACCCCATCTAGACAATTCCTCATGAAAACTCTCTTCCCGCCAGATGGTGGTGGTGCAATCCTTTAATCCCAGCTCTCAGGAGGCAGACACAAGTGGATCTCTGAGCTCAAGGCCAGCCTGGTCTACAAAACGAGTTCCAGGGCAGCTAGGGCTACACAGAGAAATGTTGTCTTTAAAAAACAAAAACAAAACGAACCACCTCTCTTCCCAGGTGATTCCAGGCTGCAACAAGGTGGCACCAAAAAGTAACCATCACACAGTTTAACCTCAAAGCCCGGGCTTGGGACCATGCAGCTGACCGCTGCACCCCCACTCCTAAGCTTGTCCAATCCAAATTCACACACAGACAACATATGCCTTACACAAGGCCTGTAGCCAGAGCTCTGAGGAGGCTGGAAGGCCACAAAGACAACCACAGGTGTCCGATGACCACAAGCTGTGCTCTCAGGGCACAGAACTCCTATGTGAACCCCTACTCCAGGGGCAGGGCTGATATGCCAGTTTACAGAGGGAGGCCAAACCACAGGCCGAGGTTACATACACAGGAAAGAGTGGTTTACTCAGCCCTGACCTTGATCGCCAATTTATTAATAATGGCATAATAATAAGTCAGCATGCTGAGTTATATGGGGAATGTGCCATTATGATGGTTCCCATTGGTTCAACTTGACTTTTCAAGGCCAAATGCTTCTCATGGTGAGGTCAAGGTGTGGATGGCTCTGGAAACCAAGAGAGCTACGCATCCGCCAACTGTTGTGGGATAATCTTTTATACACGGTGGAGATGTGTCTCTGCCTAATCTCATCTGCCAAAGCAACTTCTGATTGGCTTACTAAAGAACTGAGCAGCCAATAGCTAGGTAGGAGAGGCTAAAGTGGGACTCCCAGGGAGAAAGAGGAACAGGAGGGTGGGGGTGGAATCTGAGAGGCTGGAGATTTGCCATCCAGATACAGAGGAAGTGGGATGCACAGCATGGAGGAGAGGTAATAAGCCACGTGGCAGAATGTAGACCAATATAAATGGGTTAATATAAGTTATAAGAGCTAGTTGGGAACAAGCCTAAGATGTGGCTAAGCTTTCATAATTACTAAGAAGTCTCAGTGTCACTGTCTGGGAGCTGGTGGTCCATGAAAACTCTGAACGTAGCCAATGCCACTCCGTCAGCATTCTCTCATCCACTCAGGAAGCAGTGCATCAAAACTATTGACCCAGACACCCGGAACTTGCTGGCAGTCCCCAGCAGCAGGGAACCAGTAGGATCCATCATCCCGTCCTTTCTTAGACGTTTCTGTCAACACAGAGGCTCTGTCACCTTGGACATGAATAACCAAATGTTTGGATCTTATTGGCTGTTCCCCCGTGGTGCTTTAAAGCCATGTTTGTCTTGTCAATATTCACAGCGGGCAAGGATAGCATCCTGATCCTGGAGCTGCATCCAACCTGGATGTTAACCTGGGCGTTAACAGTTCCTGTCACCCACATCCACTAGGGCAGCCGATTACCTCACCACGCTGGAATGGTTAATATTGTCTGCTTGAGAAGATCTAGAACTGACTAAGAGGCAAGCCTCCAGGGGTGTCTGTGAGGGGTGATCTAGACGAGGTTAAATGAGGCAGGAGACCCACCCTAACTGCCTGATTAAATTAAGAGGACGGAATTGAACACCAGCCTCAAGATGCCCCAACTGTAGATGCAGTGTGACCACTGCGCACGATGGGCTGGACCCATGAACCGCGAGCCAAAGCAGACCCTTCCTTTGGCTGTTTTTGCTAAGGTCGTCATCACTGCAGTGGGAGAAGAAACTAACCTTCAAGCCCTGACCAATTAGAACCACGTCTCTACCTGGACTCGATAAGAAGGAAATGGGTAAAAATGAAATGGGCTGATAACGCGCTGTGAGACCCTACGGTAGGATGAGCCACGTCTGTTTACAGCCAGCTGCTGAGAGACCAGGAAGCATTGGCACAGATGTTCACGCAGCAAAAAAGTACAGTGAAAATACAGACTCAAAACTGTGTCCGTGTAAGCAGAGAGACTCGGCCAGCAGAGTCCTGCAGGGAGTGGGTCAGCCCTGCCCCTACCCCTGCCTCTCCCTGCTCTGTAGGAGCCCTCTAATGGGGCACATGGGTTTGGGACAGGCAGCTGGTCGTTTACCCGACTCGGAGACTCCCTAACAGTCATGTCTGTTCTTTCTCCACCTTTCTCAGTGACCTCTACGTGTTGCTGATTTGCACCAGGGTCAATTCTGCCTGTCAGGACACACTGGACAATGACTGCAAGTGTTTCAGTCCTCGGGACTAGAGCAGAGCTCAGAGCACCAGGTGGGGAGTGAGGGATTCTGGAAACACACTCTGCTCACAGAAGGCCCCACCACTCTTATCCAGCAACAGTGTCAACTGTGTCTGGGAAAGGACATGATCCTAAGCCCCTCCCACCTGGGGACAGGCTATGTTGTCACTTTTACTTTCCCCTCCTACCCCAGTGAGTCTCCTGTCCTCACAGCTACCTGGACACAGGTGCCTGGGTATGTCCATCGCTCGGACCTCAAGTTTTCACAGAATTTGCTCTGCGGTCCCCTCCTGCTGCTGTGACCACAATGGAGCTTCCTGCATCTGCTTGCTGCTCTCCCTTCCCCTCTGGAGGCTATCCTGTGAGTCATCTAATCACAAGAGTCCAATAGAGACCTCCGTGCTACCCTTAGCCAGGCTCTGCTGCTCTGTCTAGGCCTCACGACTGTACACGCCTAGATACCTTGCTTTCAAAAGACGAGACCCTGGTTTGTCTAAGGAGGTCAGAGTTCATGAGACCCAACACTCACATTTCCAAGAGGGAGCCCATGTTCCAGCTCAACCTCTTCCCACGCTGCTTTTCCCAGGCAGCAAACCTCAGTGACAGGAGTGCCCCCTTCACAGTGACCTAGGCATCCCAACACTGGCCTCAAAGCAGCAACTCATTCAGTTTCTCTTCTGAGAAAGAGGAAAAGGTATTTTTAAAAATGTTTGCCCATGTGCAGAAACGATATCAAAACAAAAACAAGGTCGATGAAAGGCGACAAGTTTAGTCTCCACGGAAACATCCAAGGACCAATCCAAGCCATGTCACCCTCATCCACGGTGACCTGTAAGGCTGTGGGTCACTGGGGAGTGAGCTAGAAGAACGGAAGTTACACAACAGGCTGAGTGTGGTGTGAGGCTCAGTTCCGTCTAGCTCAGAGAAGCAAGAGAAAGCGACTGACCTGTGGTCTTCTCCATGAACACCACCTTGGACTCAGCCGTGAAGTTCTGTCCCGTGAGGATCATCTGCTGGCCCCCGTAGACCAGGCAGCTGTCCACGTCTTGTCTCTCCACCATGGGCAGCTCATGGGCAGAGCGCTGAGCTGAGGGCAAAAAGAAAAGAAACATGGTAACCTAGAGAAATCTGCTCCAGAGACGCGGCAGAGAGGGCGGGAATGGAGTCCCAAGTGGGGACCTCCAAATATCACATTCCTGAAAGAACCACACACCAGTTTGCTGTCACAGAGCACTATTTGCAGGAATCCAGGCTGCCTTCCCTGCAGGAGAGGTAGGAGCCAGACAAACTGGGTCTTCATTCTCCTCTGCGCAGGGATAGGCCCAGCACACCCCCTCATCATGATCTCCACTGCTCAAGCTGCTTCTTCCTTCCACTTCTCAGCCCAGACTCACAGCCCAGTGTGAGCTGAGTGCACGGCCAGATGATTCCTACTGTAAGCTGTACACTCCAGGAGCTTCCCTCATGGCTTCCTTTCCCCTCCATCATCACTATGTTCCCATCATGTTTCTGAAACTTCTAGAACCTTCTATTTCCCCTGTCTTTCTCAGATAGACAGACAGACAGACAGACAGACAGACAGACAGACAGACAGACAGTGTATACATGCATGTGTGTATTTTGCAGTGCTGAGGGTGGAACCCAGGTCCCCAGATGTGCTAAGTACGGTGATACCCCCTTGCTACCTCTGAGGCATGCTCCCACCTTTGAGCTCTATGCTTCCCTGAGCTCTGCTCCCCTCCCTATGTGGGCAGCTCCTTCCTCATGACCTCAGGTCCCACTCAGCCTGGCCTCCTTGGTAGGTTCTCTCTGGGCCACACTCCTCCTTCTTTGTCCCCCACCCCACTTCCTCCCCTGCTCCCTCCTGTTGAGTCCTTCTCTGGAGAAAGGCTCACTTTCAGAGACCCTTCGGGAGCTCTCCTCAGCCCCAGGAGAGAGGTGCCAGAGTTGCCTGAGTTCGGCAACTCTTTTTCTGCTCATCTCTATCCAACAGCGAATGAAAGCTGGGACAGGACAGGCCGGCGCTATGCTCTCTGCCAGTACAATATGCTAAAGTGCTCCCAGCAGCCTTTGGAGGACGTGAGCACAGAGATTCACATTCAGGGATGGACTGGTCCCCACCTGGCTGAGATGGGAACCCTTCTCAGCAGGCCCAGGCCCAGGAGCCACCCCTCAGCCATGTGTGGAAGGCAGATACAGGAGACAATGAATAGAGGCAGGTGTAGCACTGGCCAGGTGACAAAGGAACTCTAGCTGCAGCCAGGTCCCTCCTACTCCCTTAGGCCCCTCCCTCTCTCCACAGCCCTGCCTTCCTGGTGAGTCAGCTTGAGCTTCTGGCTCTTGTCCTAGAGTTTTGGGCTGGGCAGAAGGCCAGGTCTTCCCATGCCAGAGCCCCTGGACCTCCCCATCCCCTCCCCATCCTGAGCCGGGAGCTAGTCGGGAGCCTGAGCAGCAGCCTTGTGAGGCCCCAACTTAACCATTTCCTTCCAGGTTCGAGTACAGATCACCCTCTTCCTCTGTTGCCAGGGCTGGGGAGCCTCACTGAGTAGCAGGTGCACTTAGGGACTTCCAAGGCTTCTACCCACTTCCTAGTGACTTGCCCAGCCCAGCCCCATGGTCCTGATGCCTGGCTCGGTACTCAGAAGCAATACCGCACCCCACCGCCTGTGGGCTCTGGGACATGTTGAGAAGCCCGGGATAAAACTGCTAATTCCTCCCACATGGGTGAGCTATTAAGCCTGTCTTTCAGTGTTGAAGCCCCTTGACTTTCTAATTGAGCTTTTGTTAAGGCGGGTTTACTAGCAGTGAAAACAGCAGCTACAGAGGCGGCTTCTCAGCCTTGCCTTTGATGGAGTAGGGGTGGGGGGACGTGGTAGGGGCTGCTGGCGCTGGGGATGCCAGCAAGAGCCACCCCTCCCATTTTACAGGTGGAAAACCTGAGTCATTGCTACTGGGGCGGCCAGCCAAGGGCTTGCATCCAGCCAGGCCAGGGCCAGGCTGGGTGAGCTCTCCGAGGGGTGGGGGCCTTGCCGTGAATCACCAAGCACTGCACAAACACACGATCTGGGGCAGCCTCTTCTCTGCAGAGCTCCAGGTCTCCTGCAAGCAGCAGCAACCACCTGGACACATCTGCAATGCTACCTCCTTCTCTCCAAAGGGGTGGTGTCTTTACCAAAAAACCATGAAGAGAGCAAGTCAGCTTCCTGGAGGCCTCAGTGTCACAGCCAAGGTGTGACCAAGCCTTCTGAAAGGGATCGAAGGGGAAAGGCAAGCTTCTGGCTCCTCCCCAGGCCCTCTGCAGTGAAGGCTGACAGAGATGCTGAGCAAAAAATCAGTCCGGCACCCCACTGCACTTCTGTAATGAAGATTCTCGGCTCCAGTGTCTCCAACCTGGGGCCTGATCCTTCTTTACTGTGGGGCTTGAATCTGTGTACTACTAGAACATTCAACAGCACCACAAATCTCTGGTCTCTTCCCACTGCATGCCAGTAGTGCCCCACCTACAAGCTATGATACCCCAAAATGTGTGCACACATGGCTGGTGTCCTCTGGAGAAGGGGGGGCACAAAGTCACTCCTAGCTAAGAGTGACAGTTATAGAGATTTTGACTTAAGTCAGGGAGGGGGGCAGCTGGGATTATTTAGAAGACAATCCTAATGGTCCCAGGGGGCCACAGTCATTATTGCTGTGGGGGATGGGGGGGTCCTGCACCTGCCACTTTTTGGCTTAATAACCCTGGGGACAAGTCATTTCAGCTCTCTGAGTCTCAGAGGCCTACTCTATGGCTTCATAACAGTGACTGCTTCATGGGTAGCTTCATACAGATCACAGGTATGCCGTAATCACGGTTAGAGCCCAGCTGGCAAACTCATCCCAGCCATCATGTCCAGGGTGGGTCTGTGCAAAAGGTTTTGCGCCCTTTCAGAATATTATCCAGCCAGAAAAGGGAGCAGAGCCCTGGCGCCTGGACGGTGCTGTCCCATATAAAAGGAATCAGGCATGAAAGGACACATTTAGTGTGACCAGGACGTGGCCCGTGGCAGTATGTGATAACCTCTTAATAAGCTGTAGTGTGTACTGATGTCCACTGATCGGTACAATGAGCCCCTCTACAGGGTGAGCAACATTTGTTCAGCACATGCTCAGCATGCAGGAACGTTCAGTGCTGAGCTCAGTGTGGGCTCAGGGTGCAGCTTCCCAGGAGACACCAGTGTGGTACCGTCCATGTGTTCTGTTCACACCCACGGTCTCTGATGCTCCTCAGAGGCTCCCGAGACCCTAAAGCAGGTTGGCTGACTCTAAACACTGGGGCTTCTTAAAGGGGCCTCCCCAAATCTGTTGAGGCAGTGCTTAATGGAACTTCAGAGAAGCCCCCACCTGGTACTCCCTGGGGTCCCTACATCTACATATCTCAGGTCGAGGCCAGAAGTATGCATTCCACCCGTCTTCTCACATGGCTTCTCACACGTGGATCTCCTTCCAAGCAGTACCCCAGGCCTTGGAGAACCCCTCAACAAAGCAAAGCAGTCCAATTGGCCTCCGAAAGAGAAACTGAGGAGAGGTGAGTGGCAGCCAGAACAGCCCTCCTGAGGCCCACAGTTCTGCCTGATGCAACTTCCACCAGCTACTACTGCTAATTGGAGCAACATGTAGGACCGAAGAGGGCTTTCAAGAAGTCCTGGGTTTCCTGGGCTTTCTCCCAGGGGTTCCCATCAGCCCCTGAAGCTCCCGTTCAGCTATTTAAAGATTCCAAGCCATCCAAATGCTCCTGACTATAGTTCTCTCACCAAATGCTGCCTGGGTTCAAATCCATCCTTATGAATTGGTTCCAGTTTGGGGACAATCCAGACCCAGGCTCCTGTTTAAGCTTCCAGGTGGCCTCAGGCCTCAGTGCTGCTCCCTCTGGTTTCTGACACCTCATAAATTGTCTCGGGGTCCCATATTTTTACAAGTTCTGAATTCACCAGGCACACTGGTTCACTTTCCCGAGTGCCAGTGCTGACCTGCAGCCAGGCACTGAACACCTCAGAGCTCTTGAGGGAAAATTCACGGGTCCATTCCCATGCCTACAGGGTTGAGCGGCCAAGACCATGCTCTGCCCAGGAGCCTCTCTCTGGAGGGAGACAGGAAAGGCTGGCTGGGGGAAGGTGTCTCTGCAGAGCCAGGATTCTGTCAGCATAGGGCAATCACTACCACAGAGGGGACCTCAGGTCCTGGCATGTTTTATATATATATATGTTTTTCTAGACTGTACAATGCACATAGCACTAAGAGACAAGGGTCCTTTGTCAGTATGAGGATGCTGCAATATGTCTACAGAGTTCCAGGTCCAGCCTGATGGCATCTACCATTGGGCCCTCAGGAAACCACTCCATCCCTCTGGGCCTTTCCATGGTGTCAATGGCATTTACTCTGATTGCTAAATGTCACGAGCCCAGAGAGCAGAGTGGAGGACATTGTGTCAAGGGACACACTTGAAAGGCTGTGGGTAAGAGGGGCAGATGAAAAGGGTTTGGACCCAGACTGAAGGACTCAGATTGAGCCACTGGGAGAAGGACCCTGTGGAAAACACAGGTCGGAGGTGTCTCTCTAGCGATGGTCAACCGGCCCAAACTCCCCCCTCCCCCCCCCCCCGATTATGGTACTCCAGGGCCCTATCTTCAAATAGCAGATCTAGGCTGGGCCAGAAGGAGTGGTTGTATCCAATGTTCAGTGTGAACACTCACTACGTCTTCCTCCAGTGGGGACTGTGTGGCCATGTGACCTTAGAGGTCTCAGCCTCCTCATATAGAAAGGGGACCACACTTAACCTGCAGGGAGGTTCCTACCTGATCATCCCATCCACATGGCACCTGCTGGAGACCACAATCTGTCCTTTTTACTTCTTGGCCTGACCTTGATTTTTCTCTTTCCAGTGCCATGAACATTCTCAAACATCTCTATAGTTAACAAGATTCTCCCTAGAGGTTGCACGAACCCTAGGTGATTGATGGGTTCCCCAGTCACTAAGGGGCCCAGGCTACTGAGATGGTGAGGAGAGCCAGGGCTTTAGCCCCTTTCTACGTAAGCTAGGGGTGCAGTAAGCAGCCAGGCTTTCTGGACCTCGGTCTTTGAGAGGATGGGCTCCGAGGATCAGGCCTGCCTGACTCACTGGTACATGGCATCACTCAACAAATACGTCCCAATATTCCTGGATGAGGAAGCAAGGGGCCCACGGGATGATGAGGCTAGGCTGGAGAGGGGCTGGCACACTCAAGTCCATGGGCACACTTGTGGACAGTCTGTCAAAGGTGGCTCTGCCTGCCTGTTCCCAGGTGGTTGGATCAGGAAAGAACGTGTGTGTGTGTGTGTGTGTGTCAGTCAGCAGGAAAGCCACCCGGGTCCAGGCTCCCAGCAGATCAGTTCTCTTGGCAACTCCTCCTTCACTCCTCCCCCAGCTGGTAACCTGGTTTCTCCTGAGTGACAGACTGTGTGACCATTGAGCTTCCCTGTGGTGACTTGTGTTTGCTGAAGTCTCATGTGCACCTGCTGTTTCCCAGGCTGTGGTCTCCCTGTGATGATTTGGCAACAGCCAGAGGCGTGGTTAAGTCTGCTTCATAGGGCTACAGGGACTGTCACAGGTGACCTGTCCACCCTGGACCATCACGGGGTGGGGGTCACAGCTGTGATTACAGTTATGCTATTATGCCATACATATGCACTTAACCATATCCCTGCAAGTGGGGATACTATACTTACTATTTTACAGATAGGGAAACTGAGGCATGGACCATTAAGTAACTTCTCTGGGATTGAAGGGTCAGTAAATGGCAGAGGCTGGATTTGAACCCAGGCCTTTGGGTCCTGAACAGACTCCTAACTACCATTCCAAACTCTCCTCACCCTCCTGTGGCCCTGGTGTCATTCAAAGTGACCTTATGTCACAGCTGACAAGTCTCTTGGGCAGCAGAGGCTGACAAAGGCCTGGCCTGTGTGCCCTCTCCCAGGTTGCAAATTGCTTGCTCTTTCTATACAGGGCCTCAAAGGTGACACTCAATCACCCTGCAATGGGAAATAAAATATACATATGCAAGAATGTGTGATAACCAAGGACCCAGCAGCACTGTCTCAGGATATTTACCAGGAAAAACGAAAGTCTTTGTCCACAAGAGAATGCTAACATATTTACTCTAACACCCACATTGTGGGACAGGCCAGTACCCATCACTGATAACTAAGTCATTGTATTCCTACAACTGAACACCGCTCAGCCACCCGTGAGGACAAACAGTTGAGTTAGGCAACAGAAACAGGCTCAGAAAAAAAAAATACTGGGAGAAAACAGCAGAACCCCAAAGCACACAGTCTGCATGTTAATTCCCCTCTACAAAGTCGCAGAGCTTGGACAGGTAGCAAATCTGTGACTGCCTCTCTGTGCGGCCTGGTGAGGAGCAGCAGCTGAGGGGCTGAGGGGGACCTGCGGGCCCAAGTGCTCTGCGTTTCAGTTGGAATGGTGGTGACGCGGGTGTCTGCCATTGCCAAGAGTCACTCAACTATATGCCACGTCTGTGTGACCTACTGTTTCATAATGACACCTCAATGGGAATGCATATGTCAAAGAGACAAGGCCACACCTCCCTCCCACTCTGCAAAAGGAGCAAAGTCAATTCTGAATTCGTGTTGCGTCCTGGGTGGGTAGGGCCTGGTGCACAATTGCTTTAGGCGTTTCCTGCAATGTGGTTGTGGGGAAGAACCCACAGGTCCTGGAGAGAACCCACGGGTCTTGGGTAGAGCCTTAGTGGGTCACAGGCAGCTCTGCAAGGGTTGTGTGGGCCCAGCTGCAGGCACCTGCAGACACTGCCTCTGTCTCATGACCCACTGGGAAGTTTCTGGAGGCATCGTCCCTCACTTCCTTAATGTCCTAGACCACTCCTAAAGATAGGTCCCCAAAACACCTGCCTGGCCTTGCTAGAAAGACATTAGGAGTGTGGTGGTCAGTGCTCAAAGAGGGATCCGAGGCCTTCTGGGCTCAGGGACACTTTCTCCACTAGAAGGCTGTGAGTAAGGAGTTAGCTAACCACGCACGGAGGGAGGGAGGAAGGTCACAAGTTCTCTATGCCCTACTTCCGACACTTGGGGGCTCCCTAAAAGTCTCTATTCTAAGATCATATCCTAAATGGTGACAGAATGTATATGTGTGTGCTTCTGTGTGCATATGTGTATGTGTGTGCACATGTAAATGTTTATTTTATGTGTGTATATGTATACATGTGAATGTTTATATTAATGTATATACATATATATTATTTATATGTGCTTGTGTGTGCATGTGTACACACATCTATGTATACATGTATTTATGTGTGTGAAAGTATCACATGTACATATATGTATTTATGTGTATGCATATATACATGGATATATGTGTATGTGTGCATATGTGTGTGCATGTATATATGAGTGCACATGTGTGCATATGTATAAATAAATACATGTGTACAAGCATTCATGTGTTATGTATGTGTGTGCACAGACGTGTATTAAGTATATGTGGTCTTTATACATGTTTGTGCATTCATATTATTTATATGTGTATGTGAATATGCATACATGCATGTGTTATTTGTGTGTATGTTATATGTGTTATTTGTGCATGCATATGTGTGCTGTTTGTGTACGTGTGTGTGTGTGTGTGTGTATGCACATGTACATGTGTTTTTGACCTACACTTGGGTCAGGCCTGAGCACCTGCCTGAGTGGAACAGTCAAGGGAAGGGAAGGGAGGAAGACTAAGGCCCTTGGGAACTCTGGAGATCTGGAAGTAGAGGACCACATCAGAACAGGCTAAAGAGTGCCCACCCCACCTCTACCCCAGGCCTCACCTGACAACCCAGAATGGATTTATTCGGAAGTAGGATCTTTGTACGTGAGCAAGTTAAAAATGGGGTGAGACCAGATCTGGGGTGGGGCCTGAGCCCTCATCAATGACAGAGCCAAGGAGGACACCAGTGAATATAGACAGGAGCCCAAGGAGATGGAGGCAGAAACCCGAGCCGTGCACACGCAGAGGGCAACTCAGAGATATGTGTGAGATGCGGCCCTCCAACCCAGCAGTTGCCCCCTGGCAGGCTTCTGGCCCCACATCTAGGAAGCAGAAATGCCTGAGGCGGAAGCCGCTGCACAGCAACAGCTCAGACAGCCCAAGGGCAAAGCCACACTTTTCCTTGCTGTGGAATCACAGCTGAGACCCCAGGGCAGTATGGGAAGTGCCTGGATGCTGAAGAACACAGGTGCCAGGCTGTGCAGCAGGGAACTTTGGCTCCTAAGGCTGGGGTTGGCAGGAAGGACCTCAGAGGCGCAAGCCCACTGTTAGAACAGTGGCGTCTGTTGGCATGTTCACAAACATGTTCTTGTTTGAACTGGGGCACGGGTTCGCCTTTCCAAAATAAATAAGTTATCCTTGCAAATAGGGGCCAGCCCACTCTGTTTTTCTTACCAGCTCATCCTCCCCAACAGTGTAAAGTCAATTAGACAATAAATATTTATCCTCCTCATTCTGTGTCTACAGGTGTGAGTCACTAATAGTCAATATGTATTCATTATCTCCCTCCGGGCTATAAACCGAGCCAATCAATCAAGCTAACAGGTATGGAGCACGCTTGCATGGCTCTAGAATAGAACAAAGCAGGCAATAAAAACCAACAGGGGACTAGAAGTGAGGGACAGTGGCCAGCAGCTGAGGGTGGTGGCTTCACCAGAAAAACTGCATTATAAAAGCCAAAAGAAGGTATTTCACGGAACTGGAAAGTTTGGAACTCCAACTTTGCTACTGAGTAAAATGGTGTATCACATTACCAAGAAAGGCTGGGTCTCCTTATCTGTCAGGAAGAGGAAGATGAGGTGGCTGACCCCAGTGAGGAACAGATTTGCAAAGTTCAGGGTTTTCAGATGTGTTAACAACTTTGCGAAGGCACGTGTGGTTCACGATGCTCCTGAAGACCTCAGGGTGACATCAGACACACTGGCTTGAGGAGCCCAGAGAAGGAGGCAGGGGACTGACAGACATCCTCTGTCCCCTATCATGCAGCCCTGAAGGTGAGCTGCTGGCCTGAAAGAGGAGAGCCCTGTCTGCTCAACACCTCCAAAAATCACGAAGGAGTCCGTGTTTCCTTCTAGAACAACCCTGAGACATTCGAAACCAAACAGGATGGGGCACTCCTGAGGACAGAGGTGAGAGGGTGGCTGTCACCCTGCGTCTCTCCTTCCTTGCTGGTGGCTCTTATCTCCCAATTCTGATTACAGGCTCCCAGCACCCCAGCTCCCCAGCTTTGCCTGGCTAAGCCACAAGCTCCCACGGGCCCTTCCCCGGTTTCTATTAGTACTGCCCATGCCCTCTGACCTTGCTTCTGGCCCTGGTGGTCAGTTCTTCTGTACTTCCTTATACTACAAGGCCCCACACTCTCCATCTGTTTGTTCACAACTCAAGACCACCCAGATAAGTAGAAGCCTCTCGAAGGTTCTGCCTGGCTCTCTGAGTCTCTTGGATTTACTGCCATTTTTAATCAATTCTGCATGTGAGCGTTCTGGGAAGCCAGAGCCAGGGCTTCCTGCACGCTAAGGGCAGAGTCTACGTTTGAGCCTCGGCCTACCTTCCTCAGTTGCCGTTTCTAAGTGAGGAAACGTTTTTGTTCCAGTTGATCTTTTAGCATCGGAATTGGCCACACAGACCATGCTGCCATGTGGGAACACCGGCTGCCTACTGAGAAGGTCCGGGTACCCTCTGGTTCCCACTCTCCACTGCACCCCACTGTCTGCTCCCACTCAGTTACTTCTCTCATTTGCACCGTCTCCCTGGCCTCTGTAGGAAACTGATATAGATCAGCAAAGTCAGCATTGACCACGCCCAGTAAAATAAATGAGATGGTCTTGAAAGCAATTTAATGTGAAACATGATTATAACATAAAATTACCTTAAAGACAGACCGGAAGAGCCAAATAAATAGTTTTTAATCCCTGAAATAATGTTTCCTTTCCTTTCTTCTTCTTAAAAGAATAGCTAAACTTTCAAAAACATAACAGATATCTGGCTCCGTGGTGTAGACCTATAATCCCAGCTGCTCAGGAAGAGGAGGCAAGAGGATTGAGAGTTCAAATCCAGACGGGGCAATTTAGCAAGACCAGCTCTTCATCAAAAAAAAAAAAAAAAAGTTTTAAAAGTGTTGCAGATGAGCCAGGCAATGGTGGTGCACACCTTTAGCCCAGCACTAGGGAGGCAGAGGCAGGTGGATGTCTGTGAGTTCAAGGCCACCCTGGTCTATAAAACAAGTTCTAGGATAGCTAAGACTTGAAACCGTGCCTTGAAGAAAAAACAAAAAAACAAACAAATTAAAAAAAAAAAACTATTGAAGAGCACGTGCCCAGCATGTATGAGGTTCTGGGTTCAGTCCCCAGTACTGCACACATGTGGACACACATGCACATGTGAAGCCTGGAAGAGCTCTGCTGTGTGCTGTGCTCAGCATCTTTCCCAAGGAAAATTCTTCAGAACTTCATGCCAGGTTTGAAATTTTTCTCTAACTTTACAACCATCTTTGGGGGCGGGGCCTTATCCCTACTAGACTCTAATGGGCACAGAGAAAATCTTGCTGCTCTGTGGATGCCCAATACTTGCCATTACCCCTGACCTCGACTCCAGGGACAGGTGGAAAGCTGGAGAACCACTACTGTCTGCAAGGCTCTGAAGTTCTAGTCCCCACCCTGCTTCTTCCAGGCACCCGCACTGAATATTTAGTCTTCTAACCTATGAAATGGGTGTAACAGCCCCAGTCAGTGCCCAAGCCTTCACAGGGCCAGATGCTTCCCACAGCATCTGCAGGGCCACAGCTCAGAGCCAATGCCGTGCTACTGCGAATCTCACTGAGTGAAGGGAGGGATGAAAAGAAAGAAGGGGGTGTGTGTTCCAGAAACTTAATTGCAAATGTACCCATATTTCAGAAGACCAAAGCAATATCTAACTAAACAAAGCCTCCAGCTCCCATTATCTGTCCTTATTTTTTATTTCCCATGAGGCCACAGAAGTCTCCACAAAAGCAAATAGAAGCAGAGACCAATCAATATGTCCGTGGGTACAGTTTCTGCCTCTGGTCACCACAGACCAACTGTACATCCTTGCAAGTCCCACGAATTCCCGGGGATGCTCATGTACGGCCCCTTTCACCAGAAAGACCCAGCCCTAAGGTCTGACTTACAGCACTCAATGGGGTTGGATGCCGCCTGCAGGGAGATGATGCGGCCACTGGGTTCCGGGACGTGCACGCGGAACACCAGGCGCACTCGCGTGTTCTTCCTGCCGATGTCTGTCTCGCCCTTCCGCAGTTCGATGTCGGCGTTTCGAAGCTTCAGGATGCCGGCACAGTCGATGCTGCACAGAGGGGAGACCGGGTCACTGAGCAGAAAAGATCACCCACAAACCCGCCTAAGGTGGTCAACCGAATGCATCCTCCCAACAGCCACAGCGGGGAACTGCATATCCCCCTGGGTTAGTGACAACCAGAACGCTATGCCAAGAGGTTGGATTTTTAAAAAGAATATTTATTTATTTATTTATTTATTTATTTATTTATTTATTTATTTTTACAGAGCACTCAGAAAATCTCCTGAGTGGAGATTGTTTCTCTAGGGAAATTTTCTCATCAATGCTTTTGTTCTCAAAAGCACTGGGAAAACTCAAGTAGGCAGCTGGTAGAACTGGCCAGGGCTACTCCACAAATATCAGAGTACCAGGGTCTCTTGAATTCAGCAAACAAGAAAGCACCCTTGCTCTTTGGAAATGCCCAGCAAGATCTGTAAAAGCCAAGGGCACTGTTGACCATCTCTCGAAGGACCCAGGGCTATGGCGTGAGACAGAGAAGAAAGAAGGGAATGTGGACCTGTTAACAATGGGGGAAAGTACAACCAGCGCCCCAGGGTCATGCACCCTGCCTCCCACAGCCTTCCTATACGCATGAGCTTACTTCCTCATAAAAGGTTCTCTGATGCTGACATGTATGTGCCATGTGGTGGAAATGCTACATGCATGACCTTCTGTGTTGTCACTGAAAATTTTCTTTAGGTCCCACCAGTCTTAGTCTTTGTTTTGATTTTTGAGAGAGGCTGGGCTGGGACTCAGTATATAGCAGAAGATGGTTTTACCTACAAACTCCAGAGCTTTCAGCCCCCATGCACACTCCCAAGAGCTAGGGTTACAGGTGTGGGCCACCACGCAGATGGGTGGCTCCAAGATTGGACAGGACCAGCAGCAGCTGTGGCAGTACCCTCAGAGATGCCCCAAACATATCACTCAGGCCCTGCTCACTTTCCCAGGAAGCCCCACCACTGCCCCAGCCTTACGTGGCCCTCATGTTGTTCTTTGGCTCCAGGGGGATTTCCAGGACCTTGGTGTTGCCCACAATCTTCTCATAGCTGGTGGTGGTAACGGTTTTGCCCGTGATCCTGTGTACTTGGTAGAAGGCGTGTGGCTTAAGGATTCTCTCATCGGCTGTCCCAATGAAGATCTGAAGTCCCAGGGGCTTGTTCTCCATGTAGCCGTGGAGCTAAGGAAGGAAAAAAAACAATCTTTTTTTTTTTTTCGGCGTGGAGGGCAGGTGAGACTTCTCTAGTCTGACCACCAGAGACGATCAGAGAAGCACATGGAGTGAGAGTGTAGGGCTGCTGTGTGACCTGGATGGGTGCATGGCCAGAAGCTGCCTTGGTGTCCACCCAGAGCAATTGTTCAAATAAGTTATAGGGATCTCCTCTAAAATGGATGCTAAGGAGCTGGAGAGAGGGCTCAGCTGTTACGGGTGCTGGCTGTTCTTACAGAGGACCCGGGTGGGATTCCCAGCACCTATATGGAGGCTCACAACCATCTGTAACTCCAGTTCCAGGGAATCCCACAGGCACCAGGTACATATGTGGTGCACGATTGTAACACAGGCAAAATACTCATATATATGTGTGTACGCGTGTGTGTCTTCTATGCAGCCACAAGAAACAAAATAGATTGGTACTTAGTCACTGGCAAAGGGCTGGGAAAATGGGAACAGAAACAACCTGCAGACCCTCCCGCCAACCACCCTCAGGATCCATTGCCAGGTAAAGGCAGTTATGGGGGCTGGATTCATGAGGGCAGGCCCTCCCTGAGTATCTGCAGAAGGTTAACAGCAGTTGGGGAGGGAGGGAAGGACATTCTTCAGTGGTGTAGACACTATAAGGTGCCCTTGCTCCATGGTGCAGGAGGTTAACAGCAGCTGGGGAGGGAGGGAAGAACGTTCTTCAGGGGTGTAGACACTATAAGGTGCCCTTGCTCCATGTACACAGCACTAATGACACTGATTGTCAAAGTGAATAAGCAAATAAATAAAGAGCTGTGAAAGTAGGAGGGAACTAAGTAGGAAGAGAAGCAGGATGAGGTAGCGAGGGTGGATGGGATAAAATACACTGTTTAGCTGTAAAGATGCCATGATGAAACCAACTAGTGTGTGCAATCAACACAGGCAAATAAAAATAAAATGCTAAAGAACCGAGCAACCTAAGAATAGATACGATGAAAGCATAAGTCCAGTGACTGTTGAGAGACAGACAGACAGACAGACAGACAGACAGACAGAGGAAAAGTAAAACTCTGGTTATTATAGAGAGACGGACAGATGGACAGACAGACAGACAGAGGAAAAGTAAAACTCTGGTGATTATAGACAGACAGACAGAGGAAAAGTAAAACTCTGGTGTTTACAGAGAGACAGATGGACGGACAGACAGAGGAAAGGTACAATTCCAGTGATTACAGAGAGACAGACAGAGGAAAAGTAAAACTCTGGTGATTACAGAGAGACAGACAGACAGGAAAAGCACAACTCTAGTGATCACCAAGAGAGGTGGTGGTGGCACATGCCTTTGATTCCAGCACTCAGGAAGCAATAAGACAGTTGGATCTATCTCTGTGAGTTTTAGACTAGACCTGCTCTACAGAGTGAATTCCAGAACAGCCAGGGCCCCACAGAAAAATCCTGACTCTGGAAGGCGGGGGGGGGGGGGGAGGAAGGGACCTGGACACAGGTACACACAGCTCTTGTTGACAAAGGTCACCAAGGTCACCTAAGAAGGTCTATAGACATAATTCACTTTTCACAGGATAATATTGCGGTTAGCACAGATGACTTTATACTTTTCAAAAAGAAAGAACAAGACGACAGTGCAATTGATCAAGTCAAAACTAATTAAGGACCAGAAGAAAGTGCATGTCACGCTTAACAGGCAAAAGGTCAGTCTGTGAGGTAAAGACTCTTGAAGATGTCCATAAGGAAGAAGGATGAGACTGGGTCCCACCTCTAACAGACACCCTAGACTACACTGGACCGTGGTGGCACACGCCTTTAATCCCAGCACTAAGAAGGCAGAGGCAGGCGGATCTCTGAGTTTGAGTTTGAGGCCAGCCTGGTCTACAGAGCAAGTTCTAGGACAACCAGGGCTACACAGAGTAAGTCTGTCTCAAATTTTTTTTTAAAGAGTTTTGAAGTTGAAGCACACAAATTTGACAACAGACGTCCTATAACCCAGGCATGCACCCATCATTATACATCCTGAAGAGCCCCAGGCAGACAGAGAACACACTGGACTAGAGTGGTGAGCCCAGACAAGGTAACACAGCAGATCAAAAAGCATATATTCTATGGACTGACCCCAAAAGATCTAATCTATGCTGTTAGGGGTGGGCAGTGGGGCCAGACAGAGGACCCTGTGGGCAAAGGTGCTGGCTGCCAACCCTGATTATCTGAGTTGCTCCCCAGACCCACAGCTCACATGGTTTCCCCCCACATTCACAAGAAAGCTGTGGTTTGTAAATAAATGTATTGTTTTATTTTTTAAGGGAAAAATGTGTCAAACCCTACAATCTATCAAACAATACAAAACATTTCTATCTATTTATACATTCACAGATGCAAGAGAGAAGGGTGTGGACGATACTCTCCACACCGACTACACTGTGACTCCCATGAAGGAAGAGGAGGAGTCCAAGACCGCGAGGTGATCAAAGAGGACAGTGACTTCACACCCCATGGCACAAGAAGAACATATGGTTAAGTATACACTAAATAACAAAAGACAAAGACATGGAGCTGAGAACCTGGTCCTGAGTTCCAGCCACTTCCCAGCATCCTCTTTGATCTTTCTGTCCCTCTGTTCCTATATTTGCAAACCGAAGAACCTGTAACAAGGGACAAGTTCCACAGAACTTTGGTACAGTTGCCTTGGTCACTTTCCAACCAACCAACCAAAACAAAAAAACAAAAACAAACAAACCAACAGAACAAAGAAAGGCTTTCAGGTGATGGGCATGACCTAGAATGACCCTGCTCCATGTGGAGTCACCAGTCACACACATTCACTATCACGGTGGACACAGCCTGGAGTCAAGCGAGTCTCAGTTGAAGGGACGCCAGGTCTAATCGGCTTGTGGGCAGGCCTATGGGGGTTATCTTTACTGTTAATGGATGTAGGAGGACTCAGCCTCCTACGGGCACCACCGTTCCCTAGGCAGGTGACTGTGGACTACATAAGAAAGCCAGGTAGGCATGAGCCTGTGCCAGTAAGCAGTGGTCCTCCAGGTAGGCATGAGCCTGTGCCAGCAAGCAGTGGTCCTCCAGGTAGGCAGGAGCCTGTGCCAGCAAGCAGTGGTCCTTCAGGTAGGCAGGGGCCTGTGCCAGCACGCAGTGATCCTCCAAGGTTTCCGCTTTAAGCTCCTGCCCTGACTTCCCTCAATAATAGGCCACGTGTGACCTGGAGACTGAAAGAAAAAACCCTTTCTCCCCCATCTCGCTTTTTTGGTCAGAACATTTATCATGGCAACAGGGTAAAGCTAGAAGTTTCTGAGTCCCACGCAGCGTATTTTACATGTTCGTTCTCTGGCCACATGTGGCTAGCAGCCACCACAGTGGACAGTGTGACCTTCAGCTTCATCCATCTCTCCAGAGCACATCCTACTGAATGGTATGGGAACCAGCACTCGGGTGCTCCTGTTGGAAGCCGCACAGAGACAGGCTAGGCATGAGAGCTGAGCGGGAGGATGACCTGCCCGCAGGACTGACGCCCACAGTGTTGACAGGTGTGGCAGTCTTGAGCAAAGGTGATGTCCCAGTCAAAGCCACTGGTCTGAAGATCACCCACTGCTCTAGGGTGGCACGGATCAAACAGAAGGAGGGCCACACCGAGAGATCGCCTTCTTGTTATGAGGGATTTGCGTGGGGACCCAAGATAAGTGTGTTTCCTACTTGGCTTCCCTGTTCACCAGAGGTGGTAAACACTGTCCGCAGTGCCAGAAGAAAGACGAGCAGGGTGGCAGTGAGCGTTCATGCCGAGCTGCTTCCTCCTCCCGTGACAAGAGCAGAAGTGCGCCCGGGAAGGGACACATGGGGAACAGCTGGAGGGCATGTGCTAATCAAGGCCAGCCACTCCATCCCCTCCCTTGTTGGCACTCCAAACCAAGCTGCCATTGCATTGCCTCTCATTTGGGCGGCTGTCAACACACTGCTTGCCTCTTCTGGTCTTTCAGAGAGTGGTTGAGTAATCTTTTAAAAATGCAAATCAGATCCGGGCACTCCCCTGCTTACAACCCTCCAAGGACTTCCTGTGGCCTCAGACTGAAGTGCCAACTTAGCGTCCGCCTGAAGTCACTGAATTTCCCCCTAAACCCAGCCTCAGTCCAGCCCCTGCCTTGCCTCTCCATCCTGCCAGGCTTTTGATTCCTCCCTTAGCTTCAACTCACCATGATCGATCATTTTGACCTCAGGGCCTTTGCACAAGTCACTGTCTCTGTCTGGATGCAGATTTTCACCTCTTTTCCCCCCAATAAACCACAATTCGTACCTATGCCCAGGACTCATTCATCCTTGTGAGAAGCAACCACCTAACGCCCAGGGATCTCAGAAGCTAGTTGGGCACCACGGGTATCTCCACCTTTGACAGGAAGAGTTTCACATCAAAATTGGCACATGCTAAATGGAAAGGTATATATGTGCATATGTGTGTATATGTGCACATGTGTGTGCATGCATGTGTATGTGTACATTTGTGAGTATGTGTGTTTATAAGTGGGTGCTACTATACCCTGATTTTATTTTTCATGGGTCCTGGGGATCAAATCCAGGTCTTCTTGTATGCAAAGCAAGCACTGTACCTGCTAAGCCATTTCTTGGGCACCTGAGAGAAGCTTTTTTCTTTTTTTTTTTTTTTTAAGAACCAGATATTGTGTACCTCTTATCATGTTCCCTAAACAATGTCCCCATTTAGTCACATGCTCAATGTCCATTCATCTCCCCATGTGGCTCACATACCTGAGGCTGTGTTCCACAGTAGTGGGGACCTCAGACACCTTGTCCTGATGGCTAGTGTATATGTGGTGGTGGAGCTTTTCACCTTCAGCAATGACATGGCAGCTCCTGGTGCCACCTCCCTCATACCAAACATGGCACTCAGTGGCTCACAGCTTTTCCCTGTGGCAGCTCCTAAAGGAACCAGCCCAGCCCAGCCCAACCCAAGGACATGCGGCACTGCACTGGATGACGGTCACTCCGCGTGTGCTTGCAGGAGCTGTTGGTGGAACGGCTGGGTGAAAGCAGTGACCCTGCTGTAGATAAAAGTGACATTGAAAGACCTCCCCACAATCCTGGGGAGCAGGGGCCGCATGTGAGTGGAGTGTGTGGGGGTATCCTCCACTATTACACATCAAGACTGGGTCTTGTATAATCCAGGCTGGCTCTGCAGCTGAGGCTGGCTTTGAACTCTTAATCCCCCTGTCTCTACCTGCCAAGTGCTGGGAGGGCAAGCATGTGCCACCACACCCAGCCTCTTGGCAACTTTAAACATACAATGTTTTATCAATCAGTGGCCACTCTGTTCATCAGAGCCTAGAGTACTTTCCTCTTGCCTCACTGGAGATGTGTGCCCTAGTTACACATTTGGGGGTCGTGTTTTGCATATCATTTCATCTAACCATACAGCACACTCGTTCTCTCTCACCAGTGGATCTTGTTTTATGAGGCACCAGATGGCTGTGTAGCGCAGACGTCTCCTAGCAGGCAAGTCAGAAAATGTGAAGTGACTGTGAAGGGCCCGTGCATTAGGGACACGGACTCCACCGGGCCCCGGCTCAGCCACACAGCACGTGCAGAACCAGGGTGTAGCTGGAGCCTGAGCCTTCCATTGCTGCCCAGCATCAAGAGCTGATAAGGCACACAGGCTGAGGAAAGACCCACGCTCAAGTCCAAAGTCCCCCGTCAAGGGCCTTCGTATTGCTTTTGCGGTGCCATCGGGCTGAGACGTTGCAGCCGTTGCTGGCGGCCATCAAGGACCACATCTGTGCTGGGAGCTGGGTGACTCAGCTCTGAAGCGAGGGGTTGGTTTTCAAACTGGCGACCGGCCAAAGGGACTGGTTTGAATTTGCCTCAAATCAAACGTGAACAACGTTAAGTAGCATTTTGTGTGTATGTTGAATCGGGACTATTAGGAAAATGGTATCATCCTCAAAGCTTGCACGCAGGAGGAGGAGAGGCCCCCCAGACTTGTTTGATTGCTGTTCTCGGCCACAGGGCCTGTGGGCAGGACGTGACCCCACAACACAGACAGACCCCACTTCTGAACTTCATTTTAGATATGAAAGTTGAAGCTCTTATCTGCCACCCTAACCCTACTCCACCCTCAGCTCACATGCACACGCTGGAGCGGACAGACGGGCAGGCAGGTTGGCAGGCAGATACACACACACACATATATACTCACACACATGCATGTACACGCATGCACACCAGGCACTCTTCCCTCTTCCTCCAACCTTCCAATAAGCCCTACATGCTCAATTAATGAAGCCTCTTCTCCTTCACCCCCATTGGATCACCTCAGGGTCCTGCCCATCTAGTTTCCTAAATGCCACTCAAATCTGCCACCCTGTTCTCCAGTCAAGGAAGCTGCCTGGCCACCCTTTTTCCATCTCAGCTACCCCATGGTGGCTAGAATGGTTTTCACTACCTCGGGACAGAGCCTACTGCTGCTCCGCTTGAGTCTCTCGAGAGCAGACATCTCACTAAGTCGTAGCTTGCTGAGTTCCATAATCTTGCTGCATATGAGTATGAGGACCCGAGTGTGAGGCCAAGAATTTATTGTTTAAAAAAGAAATCCAGGTGTAGTGATGAGCACTGGAGACCCCAGTGCCAGAGACGGAGAAATGGGTAGATCCCCGGGATGCTCAGGGTCAGCTCTCTTAGCTTAATCAGCGAGATCCGGTCCAGTGAAAGAACCTGTTTCTAACAGCAAGGAAGACGACACCTGAAGGGTACCACTTCACTGTGTCCTCAGGCTTAAATGCTCACCTGACTACACAGGAACACACACATGCAGACACACACACACACATGAACACACACACACGGGTGGGGTAGAAGCCAAGTCTTCATCAGAAGAGGGTTGTGGGACCCTCTCCCTCACACCCTCCCTCCTTCCCCACAGCCATAGTGATCTTGGAACAAGCCAGGCACACTCCCGCCCAGAGGTTACTCCATGGTAACCTCTCCCTCTGCTGGGCTGGCTGTCCCTCACTGCTCTCAACCCCACCCCACAGGGTACCACACCCTCAGCACTCTCTACCCACCTGCTTGGCATCACCTCACCCATCACCCACCTACATCTATCACCACTCCACAAGGCAGGGTGTGTTCATTTCATTTCCTCGCCTCCCCCACGAGGAGGTTGTCCTCAAGGATGGCAGCTTAGCTGTCCCATGGGATCCTCCACAACATGTCTACCCCTCAGCGGTCAGTGTGGCCAGGGCAGCAGGAGGGGGCAGGTGGTGGCCACTAGCTGCCGCTTCCCCTGCCCCTCCTTTTCCACAAACAACAACTGGCCTAGCCAGAGCTACCACTGTGTCCCACAATGCATCTCACTCAGCATGGACAGGACAGGGCTGGTTGGACAGCTGGTACCTGACCTACCCTGTTCCCCGCAGGAGTGACAGCATACCCCGAATGCAATGGAAACAGGAACCATGTCCACCCCAATCCAGAATGGGTGCCCCAACCATGGGCGTGCTGAGGCTGGTGGGAGACCTGAGGGACTGGTGGCCCCAGGAAAGCCAGGAATGTGACAAAGAGAAAGAGATTGTCTGCACGGGCTTGAGAACAGTCCCTGTCGGCTTCCCTTCACGTTCTAAATTAAGAGTCAAGTCGCTCTACATCTCTCACACTAGCGGAAATTAGAAGCGGATTCCACTGTGCAATAAGCACAGGCGGGGGGCTGGAGGCCGAGGCGGTGAGATTTGCTTCCCATCACCACGTCCACAATCAGTGGGGACCCTGAACAGGGTATGTGAGTGTCACGGGGCTCAAGCCAGAGGCTGCTGCCTTGTCCCAGTGCTCACTGTTCCCTGGAGTCTCTGGATGCAGGCCCAGGTTGGGAGGGGAGCACCTCTACACCTCCCTCTAGCCTCCCCTTGACCAGGTGTCCTCCAGGCCAAGAGTTGGCTTATCCTGCAAGCCTCCTGGAAACCAACCTCCGGGTGCCCTGGGTTTGTGCTGTTTGGAAACCAGAACCATGTTCTTCCTGGCTGTTTTTTGTGCCTGAGCCTCCCCTCATGTAAAGCCCATGGGGGCCCAGGAAGCATTAGCTCTTAGGCAGCCATCCGAATCAGTTTATGTCAAACACCTGACTGCCAGAGTGTTGAGGTCAGTTTCCATCTCCTGGCCTCAGTTTCTCCATCTGTGAGGAGGGCTGATCAAAGGGCTCAGGGAAGAGCTGGTGAGGTCTGTAGGAAGCTCCTACCCTACACACAACACGTGTGATGTTCTGCTCAAACCCCTCCACCGATGGGGAGACTTGGGCTATCCAATCTCATCTTCTCTGGTCTCTGTAAACTTGAAGATCGTCCCTTAGTTCTAAAACATAGTGATCTTCAGTTGCATTTGGAAGAGATTCCAAGCCCTGGGTGCAGCCTATAGAAAGAAGCCTGTATGGCCCAGTCTTGGCAGCCACCCCCAGCTTCAGCTCCCCATGTCCTGGACCAGACACATGATCTCTTCAAGGATCCTTCAACAGGTTGAGTCTCTCCTGCCTTGGGGCCTTTGTACATATTCTTCCCACAGCCTGGTGTGTTCTCCCTCTGTGTCTTCCCATGGCTGTCCCCACCCCTTTCCTCCATCCAGCATCATTCAGGGTCCACCCAAATCCAGAGATCCCTTGCTCCCTTTCTGCTGCTGTGATAAAAACACTCTGACCGAAAGCAACACAGGGAAGGATTCGTGGGCTTCCATAGCTCACCACTGCAGGAAGTCAAGGCAGGAACCCGCAGGCAGGACCCTGTTTGCTAGTCCACATAGCATTGCATCTGTCCAAGGAACTCACTCAGTCAAGGAAGCACAGTAGAAACCATGGAGGATGTCGCTGGCTAGCTCACAGCCCTGTTTCTGCTTCAGGATCACCTACCTAGGGTGTGGTGCCGCCAACAGTGGGCAGGGTCCTCCTACATCAGTTAAGCATCAAGGCAATGGCCAGCAAATACACCCACGGGCCTGTCTGATCTAGACAATGCCTCAATGGAAGCTCTCCCCTCAGACGACTCTAAGCTGTGCCAAGTTACCAGCTAAAGCTAAGCAGAGCATAGAGCCTGCTCTGAGGAGCCCTGCTAAAGCAGAGGTCTCTGAGGAGCCCTGCTAAAGCAGAGGGTGTCAGCATCTCACAGCTTAGTCTCTTCCTGACAGTAGCAACTGTTAATCATGCATTTGCTCACTTCCCTAGAATAGAAGCTTGTCCATCTCGACGCCCCAGCACCTTGAGTAGCATCTGGCACATGTAGACATGCACCAGGCAACCGCTGAATGACTGGGCAGATGGATCCTATGTGGAGCCATATCCCAGGACTACGGTGGCTATTCTTGACGAATACAGGGAGTGACTCATCTTCCCAAAGCCCTGAGAAAAGAGGCTTATTCACGTCTGGGAGAGTCCCCACGTTTTCAGACTCTAACTAAATTCCCTGCTCTTCAGGCCCGTCTGCAGGAATGTGTCTCCCGGTGAAAGAGGCGTATCATACCAAGCCAATTACACCAGGAGTCAGGAGAGGAGTCAAACTTGAGACTGGAAAAATGAAGTTTACAACCTTGAGCCTGGGTTGAAAAGACAGCAATTTGGCAGCCTCGTGAAAGTGGTGAGGGAAAGGGGATGCCAAGTTATGCCCGTGGCCCGCATGATCACCAGACAGCCAGACAGGTGGGGGATGCACCCTTCAGTTGCAGCTCTCTACTGATCTCTTGCGTAGGCTTGACATGGAGGAACAAGGTGGCAACTGTCTGCATACTGCCTGGGCTCTGAAAAGCCAAGAAGAATGCATCCCAGGAGGGGAAACTGAGAAATGAAGAGAGCTCTCAGAACCCACGAAAGCCAGGCACGGTGGCCCATGCCCATGATCACAGCACTCTGGGAATCCAAGGCAGGAGTTCAAAATCAACCCGGGCTACACAGCAAGACCCTTTCTCAATCTCTTCCCCTTCAAAGAGACAGAAAGAAAACTCCATGCAATTATTCAAGCACACTCTAATGAAAAGGACTGAGTACCTGCAGGGTATCCTGTGACAGCTGTACCCCTACCCCAATGCCAGAGCCCCTCCCCCAGCCCCACATAAACGCTTCACCAAAGACAGGACATCTGGGCAAGCCATAAGAGCTGGCCTATCATCTTTCATTGCAACGAAAGCTGGAAGATTCTTCCCAAACTGCTGGAGCAGCAGAGGGCAAGACTTGTGAAATGCAAGCCAGGGCTGAACTAACTGGCAACCCCCCACACACACACACACTAAGGTGAGCTGTCCCCCATCCCTTGCCCCCTGCCCACACCAAATGACCTGGCAGGTCTCTCTGGAGCCGGACCAAGAATTCTGACTCACTTTTGCCACAGGAGGGGGGAAGAAAGGCAGACGTGATGTGTAACTTTCTGTACTCTATTTTAGGATTTTAAGATCCAATTTCTTGGGTTGCAAAGGGTGGGTTTTTGGAGGGCTCAGCGCAGGGCACGGCTCCTCTCTGGAGCTGGCTAGACAGGCTTGTGTTGCAGACCTGGCAAGGCGGGGCCACTAGAAGATCAACAGATCGCATCAGCCTGGAACAAGGAGCTGCTTCTTATACGGCCCTGTGGCCTGGCACTCATTCACCAGGGATGGAGGCTGGGGTCTGGCCGGCGTGAGTCACCACCCCACTGCAGGCAGCTTAGTTCATTCACTCGCTCCTTCATTCAGCCGAGGCTGGCAGAGAGAGACGGGACCGCCGTGCTGCAGGGTGATTCACACAGCGTTTGGGGACAGAAGGCACCTAGGTCCATTTTATGCTGAGATTCTTGTTGCTCTGTGGTCTGAGAAGTTCATGGCTAAGTGGCCATCAAGTCCCATCTCTGATTGCTAACCCCCGGCAGAAGGTGATGGGCAACTGGGCAAGGAGAAGCAGGGAATCTCCACTCCAGAATAACTCAGCCTTGCCTAAGAGATCTGCATGGATCCCAGCGGGAGGAATCCCTTCATCAAAATGCTATTTCATAACAGTACAGCATCGAAGGTCCAGCGTCCCGCATGGAGCTCTGAGGAGCACCTTAAAGCCATGGGAGATGGGGGAGCATATTATCACATCTACACTTAGCGCCTGGGAAGACTTCTCCGCCTCATTACTGGGGACCAACCGCCCTCTGTAGATGTTCGGCAGCATCATGTACTTCTTGGCACATTAGGTGCCGATGATTCTTCCCCAACTATGATAAACAAAGTATCTCAAGATGCTGCCAAATGTCCTTTGGGGGATAAAACCGTTCTAGTGAGAGCTTTGTGGGGGGCGGACAGGAGGCTCTGGGAAACCACAGCCATAGTCCACCGACAGGCAGAGTCCTTATGCTAGACTGCCCACCTTCTCCCTGACTCGGCCACCCCACCACTCTCCAGTCCCACTGTACCAGCCCCACTGAGAATCTCTCTGCCTCTTTCCATTCTCAAGAGTCTCCACAGCCTCCAGAAGGATCTTCTTAAAGTGAACGAGATCATGTGACTCCCCACTTAAAACTGGCCAATGGCCGTCTTGTAAATAGAGAATCTAGTTCAAATCCCAGGCCCCACGAAGCCCTGCTAGTGGTGCCTCTCTCCAGCTCTGCCCACCACTGTTCCTTCTCCATTCCTCCCAAAGGCAGCGGCACGCATCTCCTGACCCACCACTGTTCCTTCTCCATTCCTCCCAAAGGCAGCTGCACGCATCTCCTGGCTATTTCTTTTTTTTTTTTTTTTTTTTTTTTTTTTTTTTTTTTTTTTTTGGTTTTTCGAGACAGGGTTTCTCTGTGGTTTTGGAGCCTGTCCTGGAACTAGCTCTTGTAGACCAGGCTGGTCTCGAACTCACAGAGATCCGCCTGCCTCTGCCTCCCGAGTGCTGGGATTAAAGGCGTGCGCCACCACCGCCTGGCTATTTCTAAAACACCTCGCCGCCCTGCCTCAGGGCCTTTGCACCCACAGTGCCTACAGTACCTACTATCTGGAAGATGCCTGCCTGCACCACCCCAGTCTGACTTCTTGTCATTCAGATTATCTTCCTGAACGACCACATCCCCCGAGGGGACTCTCCAAAGGACCACAAGAGAAAATCCACCTCGTGTTTTCTAAAATCCTGCAATGAACGCACTTCCCTTTGTCGTAAGAAAAACTGAAAAGCAACCCAGGCGCCTCACACGCTCTTGGGCCGCCAACCTCAAGAGCCTCAAATCTTTATCCTGTGGTTCCCTGGCCCCACTCCATCTGCAAAGCACAGAGGGAAGAGAACCCTTCTCCCTGTGGGCTGTAGAGATGAGGCGGCAGAGCTCAGCTCCGATTCTCCTTGACTGACGTACTGCACCATGGCGGGCAGGGAAAAACTGTAAGCATTGCAGGGAAAGTAGGGGAATGGGGTATCCTCCTGTGCACAGGGAGACTCTCCAAGGTCACAGTGGCCATCTATCACCAGGTTTTCCCCTGCACCTGTCCTTCTGCATGCTTAACAAGCCCCCCCGCCCCAACTTGGATCTGTGGAAAAACAGTAAAACTTTGGTCTAAAAAAGGCAGGGCCATCTGTACCTTTAAGATCATGACTGTGCTGGTCAGCACTAACCACATCTTCACTGTTCTTTCTCCCTGACAGCAGGATTCTGTGTAACCCAGATGGCCGTGACCGAGCTTAGAACCTGTACTGCCCAGCTTTCTTTGCGAATGAAGGCGGCTGAGTCACTAGATGAAGCCACTTAGCAGACATGCATGTGACTTGTCGAAGGGCTCCTGAGTGGAAGCAGACCAAGCTTGGAGTGGAACCCTCTGCTCTGCCTCCCTTCCACAACTTGGACGATTAAGTGCAGTGGCTTCAGCTGCAGCAGCCGCTTTGGTGCTAGAACAGGATTCCTGACAGCTTCATTGTACGTTGGACTACCCAGATCTAGACTTGCTACCTCTTCTCAGGCATCTAACCAGTTATTTGGAGTTTCTGGTTGATGCAGCTAAACCTAAGCCCAGACAAAAGACCCATCACCATGGCAACATGCCCTCCAGGCTGAGGAGACACCCAAGGTGCACAGAGCATATATGTGAGTGTTGTCTCTACGTGGACCAGCAATGCCTGTGCACACACCTGCTCTCCTAAGGGCTTTTGATTTCATTTTGCTTTTGAGAAAGAGTCTCGTGTAGCCCAGGCTGGCCTCAAACTCACAATGAAGCCCAGGATGACTTTGAACCCCTGATCCTTCTGCCTCTATTTCCCAATTGCCATGATTACAGGTGTATGGAGTACCACCCTGGTTTCAGCAGTGCTGGGGATGGAACCCAGGGCCTCGAGCATGCTAGGCCAGGTCTCTACCAACTGAGCTACAAGCCCACAAAGGGAGTTTTTTAATTGCTACCTCTAAAAAGCCAGACCCGAGAGTCCCCAGAAGGATGCTGCCGTAAACAGAACCACAATGGGAACCGACCCCATCGCCCCTGCTGTCTTACTAGAACTCTTCCCACAGGGGTGGGACAGGAGAGAAGGCGGCTGTCTGACCCTCACAGGGGTGACAGTGGCGCTCACTGGAAATAAAATCCATGCTTACTTTCTGTCTGGTTTCCGAATTGCTTTTTCCTGGTCCTACAGTGCCAAGCCTGGCAGCTTTGCGATGATTTAAAATTCAAGGCAGCTACTGTTTGCTGAGCAGTGTCTCGCCAACAGAAGGGCCGTGCTGGGGGAAAATGTGTACAGCGGGGGTGGGGTCTATAATTAACCATAATAACAGCGGCAGCTCGTCACATCCTGAGGGCCTGGTCAAGGCTACCTACCCCACTAGGGACACTATCAGTTTACATGAGAAGCAACTGAGGCACAGAGAGGGTGAGCAATTTGCTCAAGATCACACAGCTAGGAAAACAGTGACCAGGCTTTGAACCAGACAGGCCTAGCTCCATACCCCATTCAATGACTGTTACCTTGGCACCAGGGTCAAAGTTCACCCACAAACAGCCAGGACCTGGACTCCCAGATGTCAGTCAATCTCCAGCCATTATGGTCTTTTGCTAGGGTATTCTGATGGGGGAAGGTCATTGGCTAATAAAGAAACTGCTTGGCCCTCATAGGTTAGAACATAGGTGGGTAGAGTAAACAGAACAGAATGCTGGGAGGAAGAGGAAGTGAGCTCAGATGCAGGGCAGCTCCTCTCAGAGCCAGACGCAATGCAGCCAGCCACCAGGTCAGACATGCTGAATCTTTCCTGGTAAGACTGGTGCTACACAGATTATTAGAGATAGGTTTATCGGGATATGAGAATTAGCCAGTAAGGGCTAGAGCTAATGGGCCAAGCAGTGTTTAAAAGAATACAGTTTGTGTGTCATTATTTTGGAGCATAAGCTAGCCAGGCGACCAGGAGCTGGGGTGGCAGGAACACAGCCCGCAGCTCCCACTACAGTATTCATTATTCAATTTTTAACACTTGTTTCCTATGTTTACTTACAGAAATTATTTCAAAAGAAACTTCTGCCTCTACTGTGAGCAGGATAATCAGTCACAAATCAAAACTGTCCATAAAACAGAGGTGCCAAGGCCAGCGAGATGGCTCAACAGGTAAAGGATCTTGCAGCCAAGCCTGAAGCCCTGAGTTCAATCCCCAGAACCCAGAAGATAGAGAGAACCACCTCCTATAAGCTATTCTCTGACCTCCACACATGTGCTGAGCCATGTGGGCACCCCCACAAACATATATGCATCTGCACATGTGTACAAAATAAGCAAACAAGGAACACTTACTTTTTAAAGCAACGACAAAGGTGCCGTGGGTTATAATGGGTACAAACGTTGACTGGCAAACTAACATTGGCGCTACCCAGTTTGTAGAATACAAAGTAGCACACCTGTCTGAGAAGGTGCTGCACTCTAGTATATCTGGGGTTGCAGAGCTACATGGTGGGAGGTCACTGTCACCGAGAGAGTTAAGAAACCTGCCCAGCTTGCATCTCACACTGGGGTGCTTGGTGAACCTGTGCAGAGGGCTAGAGCTCTGCCGCTGAACTGTGGCTGTAAGAAGAGGGAAGGCGTGGTGCACCATGGGCTGGAGGAGGGGTAGAAGGGGCTAGAAGAAGAACCACACCTAACAGAACAGTTAATCCACCTTTCAGAAATTGCCAGGGTATTCCTCCCAGCCGTTTGTCTGCCAGGGGTCCCCTCTGCTGTAGGGTGTTCCGTGGGGGTGGACCCTGGGACTGGGGTGGAAGAGCTGAGACAGGAGGATTGCTGCAAGTTCAAGGACAGCCTGAACTACAGTCTGAAAAGAATAGAAAGGTGGCTACTGTTTACCAAGACACCCAGGTCAGTGCTCCTTATAGTCCCCCCATCCCAGGAGCCCAGGCCTGGCTCTCACTCCCTTCAATCATCTCCAGTGCAGACACAGAAGGGTGGATCAGTCCACAGCCCTGAGCACGGGACAATGAGAGGGTGAGTGTGCGTGAGTGAGCCCTGGCGTGTGGCAGGCACCGGAGACACAGTCATCCATCACCCTTCTTGTTGAAAAGTGGGAAAACAAACAACAGAACCAGGCTGACCCCGCTAACGAGAACCAAACACAAAGCCTAGCACAGAGCTTTCCTCTCCCTGCGTTTCCCTTTTCCCTTTTCCGGCTGGGAACCAGCCACAGGCCAAGATAAGGGGCTGTGGTAGCAGAGGGGTTCAAAGACACCGCGGCTTTCAGCGGCACCCAGAGCCCAAGGGCCAGGCTGGGAGCTTGGAAGAGCTTTAAACTCGCTAAAATCACGCAACCTAGGGAGGAAGTGGCTGGCCGGAGGGCGAGCGGCTTCCTTAGGAAGCTTGCTTTTAACTGGCTCCAAGTGGCATCCGCACTGTCAGCCGCCTGTCAAGGCCAGGGAGCGCCTTTCATGTCCTCCCCCACCCCGTCCTCTGCAGCGCCTAGTGCACGGCATCTCAGCGTCTGTGCTGGAGGTTGCAGCCTGGCATTCTAGTCACACAGGATGCGGATTGCTGGGCCTCTGGTAACCTACTCCATTTCTCTAAAATCACCGAATTCATCTGGCCCCAGCTTTGTCACCTGGACACCAGAGGAGACCCTAATAGGAGCATAGCACACCCCACATGCAAACCCCAACTGTGAGACGGGGCACAGGCTGCAGTGTGTCACACGAGTCCGATGAGGAGAAGCATAGTGTTCTGTTCACAGGGCAATCGGGATTCAGTACACCCATGAAGACCTGGCTTGTAGAGCTAATGCCAGCCCACCAAAGGTGCTCGATACACACTCTCCATCTTTCGCAACCACTCTACTCCGCCATGGGTCACTGTGGTGTCAATCATATCAGAGATGCAAAACTGAGAATCAAGTCAGAAACATGGCTCTGACTTCGCAGATGGGGACCGGAGAGGGTCTTGGAGGAATGTGGTATGTCTCTTGTCCTGTGAGGATGCCCCACTGCCAGAGCTCAGGCTGGGAAGGCAGAGCAGTGGTCACCGAGCCCAATGCCACCACCAACCAGAAGGCTAGCCAGGCTGCTTCTCCAGGGGGAAGCAGCGTCTAAGACTTTTCTGCCCGTCACCCAGGCTGATCTCAGCCCCTGCCCCCGGGCATGAAGTTCCCCACTGTGCAGGACAGTAGGAGGTTAACACAGAGGGGACCCAGGACACAGAGGGCCCAGGACACAGAGGGCCCAGGACACAGAGGGCCCAGGACACAGAGGGCCCAGGACACAGAGGGCCCAGGACACAGAGGGGACCCAGGACACAGAGGGGACCCAGGACACAGAGGGCCCAGGACACAGAGGGCCCAGGACACAGAGGGCCCAGGACACAGAGGGCCCAGGACACAGAGGGACCCAGGACACACTGCATCTTGCTGCTGTCACTGTCAGGCCCGATCCACACCTCAGCCAGAAGATTCATATGGCTGGGAAACACCAGCCACACTGCTGGACTGCAAGTATCTGGGAATAATACAGACACTGCCTTGTGGGCTGCGGAGACAGCTAGCAGGAACGGCTCTTGCAGAGAGTTCCAAGAACTCAGTTATCCTCATCCCCAGCACTGTCACTGATTCAAGCAATCCAGCTGTCAAAGGCAAGTCCAGGCACTGTTGCTGCAGCAGCTCCTTCCGCATGCTCAGTTTGGGGATTTACCTTTTCCTTGGCAGTGGAAATCAACCCCCAAGAGCATCCCCTCTGCTGCTAGCTTTCTCACTAGACTACCCATGTGGCCTCACTCACCCCATTTCTGCCTCAAGTAACCCGCAAACTCCCTGCATGCAGCTGACCACTGGGAAATGCTTGTCTGACTATGAATGTTGCTGCCCCAACCTGGCCTGGGTTGAGAAGACTCTGGAGGGGAGGGAGGGTGGCATCGTGTCCTCTGCAGCTTGGCTGGAGTTTGAGACAGGGTAAAGAGTCTCCCACTGAGAAGCATCACTCCTGCCCAGCTCCAACAGGGAATGGGAGCTGCCCAAGCCAAGATCCACAGCCAGGTCCCCAACAAATCGTCATATCAGCTTCCTCCTTGGCTGCTGTGCTTCACAAGGCTCAGCACCCTACAAACCACTTCCTAGGGTCCAAGGCTGGGCACCCAGGCCAATCCTGCCCTCAACAAGAAACCTGACAAATCCACCGGAAATAGATCCAAATAGAAATCATAACGGAGAACAAGGCCGCAGCCAAGATGATGTGCACATGTGAGACTTGCTTTGGGAATACTAAGACTTTTCTCTTTTTTCTTTTCTTTTTCTTTTTTTTTTTATTTTTTAAAAATATTCTATTACTATGTAGTCCAGGCTAGCCTCAAACTCACAGTAATCCTCCTGCCTCCCATGTACTGGGTCGGAGTTGAGCGCACTGAGCCAGTACACTATGAGGCTGTACTGTTTCCTCCCCAAGATTCCTGCTGAAAGTCCCTGACTTGGCCTTCGTCCTTCTTGGACCCTGCTCACCAGCCCACAATCCTATTCCCCATGGACAGTCACTTTATTCTGCCCTGTGCTCACAGAGGAAAAGAGGGAAGTGGGGAGGAGAGGGTGCCTCGGAGCAGGAAGGAGAGATGAGATGGGGCAGCCTGCTCACTTGGCACAATGAACAAGCCTGCTCCCTTGTTCAGAGCCAGGCTTGGGACCCCAACCCGAGCCCAGCCCTAAAAGCATCAGTTGAAAGTTAAAGTTAGCCACACGCAACATCGAAGCCCCAAGGGGAGCTCGGTCTCAAAGACAATGCTCTCTTTGACTGCGAACCGCAAGGGAACACCCACGGCATACTTCTCGATTAAAAAAGGAAAGTGAAAAAGAAGGTTTTCTTCCGTCTTCTTCATCTTATAAAAACTGACTTGTGCTTACTTCACGAAGCCACAACTTCTGTTACCCTCAGGCCAGCCCAAGGCACGCTGGCCGTGGAGACGAGGGCCCTGGAAAGCCTGGGTACGGCCTGGTAACCCAAAGTGCCCTCTGTGAATCATCGCTGCTTCCTTCCTCCGCTTCCTTCAGCACAGGAAAGCCACTGAGGGGCAGCCAGCCTCACACGCCCGCCCACTGCCCAACACCCAGGGCATGGTGCATCTGAGAGACCCAGGCAAGCGGAGCTCCCCAGGGTCCCAAAGAAACAATGGGGACCCTCACTGCTGGTTCACACAGCAGGTTAAACACCTACTATATGACAGGTGGAGAGATGATGGGTGGGCGGGAGCAAGATGGATGGGCAGAAGGAAGGACCAGACTGTAAAGAAGTTAAACACAAAGACACAGAGGGTGACAGGGGAAAGGGCGGCTGCTGACAGAGGGAGCAGATGAGGCAGCCACCGAATGGTGCAGACAAGGACTGGGGCAGGTGTCTCCATCTCTGCCTCTAATGCCTGCTGGTTGCATGGTGACATGAAGTTGTATAGCAACTGGCTTCCTCGTCCACAGGGATTCAAACACACACTATTTCGTGCCTCTGAAGTAATCACACAACATGATCACCGCTAGCCAGTCTCCACCTTTGTACCAACCAAAATACCTTTCCGCAAGCGTCCAGGAGGCACCAGGCAGTTCACAAACAGTAAGACTCCAGCACAATGACTAACCCAATGGCATACACAGGCACACTGAGGGGTTTCCTGGGCTGCTGGGAACTTGCTCTTCCAGTGACTTACAAAAATCTCTGAAATGTCACATCCAAATTCACAAGGAAACCAAAACCCTAGGTCAGTCCCAGAGATAGGCAAGAGGCTCCTACCTCTGATCTGATGCCCAAGGTGGACCAAGCAGTGGTCACAGAGGCCTTGTGCTGAGTGAGTTACTCCTTTTCGACAGGGCTTTCTTTGAAGATGATGGCACCAACCACTCCCTCCCTACTCTGCAATTCTAACTAAATGTCACCTTGGCAGGAAGTTGCTAAGCAGCAGCATCCTCAGCATCCCACAGTCACCCTTCCCCCACTTTCTGCTATTTTCTTTTTCACCCCAACAGACTGTAGATTGTATATCTCCCTCCAACAGATATGAAGGTCTGCTTGATCCATCCTCCCCCGCCCCTCTCTTTCTTCTGCTGAGGACAAGATCAGACATTCTTCAGGTTCTGCAGACCAGGCTGTCTCCGTCAATCTCTGTCATAACAGTACCAAGCTACAATAGATGTTATTTAAGTGAGGGGGGCATCGCTGTGTGCCAATACAACTTTATTTGGAAAGGCATGTGGGGACCGTGCTTGGCTACATGATCTGAAGAGCTCTCCTCCAGAAGGACACATCTCAGGCTCTGACATGCACGTGGGCACTTGGGGACCATGGGCTCTCTTCTCTGCAGCCTGCACCTCTCCCAGGCTCTCAGGGAATACCTGAGCCCCACCTACTGTGAGCATATGGAGCATCTAGCACAAGGCTGGGGACATGCCCAGAACCTAATCAATACTCGCTAAGTAGCAGAAGCTGCCAAGAAAACAGTCCTTGCCCTGCACCGCGGGGAGTTGCTACACTGCACCCACACACCACCCTCTGGCAACCCTGTGTCCCTGTGCCTCTTTCTCGTGGACAAAGAAGAGGTGAGCAGACGTGTGGTAGGCAGGGCTATGTGGACGGCTTAGGTGGCATGGCTCGGCTTGGGGACAGGTAGAGGCTGTTTCTCCTGAATGTTCCTGGTGCAGGTGACAAGCATGGTTCCACCATGACTATCAGACGCAAAGATGGGGTTCCCAGCAGAGGCCCTGGAGTGTCAAGGAATGTGAAGCCTCCAGAATTCCTGCTGAGTCCTTTGGACACCTTGATGCTGCTGTTGCTGCTGCTGCTGCTGCTGCCTCTGATAATGATGGTAAAGACAATGGATTCAACTTCAGGGCAGAGAATGTTCTAGAAGGTGACGACCAAGGCCTCTGGAAGAGAAGGCAGCCACCCAGGCTGCAGGGGAGGCTCTGTCTTGTGCGGCACCCTCAGTTCTGAGACAAGCACACGCAGTGTGTCCCCATAGGAACCAGAGTGGCCTGTACTTAGCCCTGTGTGGCACTAGTCTCTTTCTCTCCAACTAGCCGTTGGGGAAACCGAGGCCACAGATTCTCCTCCTCGTCACACCACAGTGGGCTGAGATCACTATAGGCTCAGGTCTGTGGTTACCGTTTGAAACTGGGACAGCATTACCACTGGGGAGGTGGGAACTTCAGAGCCAAGAGCAGGCTGTGTAGAGTCTCCATGTTCTTTTCCCAGGCCTGGACATGCTGGGAGCATCCTGCCACCCACATCCAGGAGCCTGCATTGCCCTGAGGTTCGATTGTCCCACTACGCTGGTTGGTGTCTGTCAACCTGATGCAAACCTAGACGTACCTGGGAAAAGGGACTCTTGAGAAAACACCTCCATCAGATTAGCCCCTGACCGTGTTTGTCTAAGGGGAATTTCCTTGACTAATGATTGACATGGGAGGTCTGGATCACTGTGGTTGGGGCCACCACTGCGCAGGTGGTCCTGAGTGACACAAGAAAAGAGCTGAGTGAACCATAGAGAGCGAGACAGTCGGCAGAGTTGCTTCATGGCGTTTGTTTCAGAGCCTGCCTCTAGGTGTCTGCCCTGAGCTTTGTCAACGATGGGCTATAATCTGTGAACTGAGATCACACATATACACACACACACTCATGCACACACACACACTCATGCACACACTCACACACTCATGCACACACTCACGCACATGCACTCACATATACTCACACTCATACACTCACACACACTCATGCACACGCTCACACACTCATGTACACATTCATGCACTCACGCACATGCACTCACATATACTCACACTCATACACACACTCCCCATGCTGGTCTGGGCCAGTATTTTATCACAGCAATGTAAACCTAACTAAGACCCAGCTATACTTGGAAGCAGTCTCTGGCCAGGTCACCCAATCCAGGCAGAGAAGGAAGCAGGAATCAGGGGGGCAGCAGCCTCCATCCAGCCTGTACCCTAACATCCTGGCAAGGACCAAGTATGACTGGATTGAATTAGTTTCTTTACTGGACTTTTCGAATATTGAAGTCCTGGAAAATTATCTCTGGGGCTTTACAGATTTCTATTTCTTCTTTGTGGTCTAAGAAGTTCGCTCCTGGGCTTCTGAGCCAGACCACCCAGGGTTCAGCTTGTAGCTCATCCACTTCCTGTGTGACCTTAAGCACATTACCTAACTTCTCTGAGCTTTCAAGCCCTACCTTGACATACCAAGAGGCTTCTACCCATCTACACAGTGGGAAGTCTCTGAGCAATGCCCAGCTTTCTTTACTGGTCAAAGACCATCTCCTCCCTACAGGGTCATCAAATACCTCGAGAAAGCTTGGGTAAAGCAGAGAGCCGGGTGCTAAACCTAGGAAAGCATGTTCAAACACGGGGCAACTAGAAGACAGCCGTCAGTAGCACCCACCAGTTAGGATGGGTGCCTGTAGTCCTTCGTGTTTCCCTGTGTACGACAAGAAAAAATGAGGTCTGGGGACAGAGACCAGTGACACTGCACCCGCTAACCACATGGAAGGCCCCGGGTTCAAGCTCCACACCAACAAAGCGGGGTGGGGGGCGGGGTAAGGAACATATGCATGCACACATATGTACATGGTTATAAAGAATACATTCACATGTGTGTACACACATCTATGCAGGTACAGGTCCATGCATATGTATGGTTACATATAAATCATACCACTTCTGTGTATGTTTATGCCCATGTATATACGCTCACAATCCCCTCCTAACCTACACAGTGGGTGTGGGGATCACCAAGAGCCAAGGTTCCCCACAGGCAAGATTCCAAATTCAACACCCTTAAGTTGAGGCTGCATGTCCCCTGACTCCCTGAGGCTGGGTTGTTATCTGGGCCTGGAACGGTGACAGCAGTGTCACCACACCACAGAGCACAACCTTAGTACAGGCCTCACTGTGTTACCTCTGAATCACGTGTACAGTGTAGGGCAACGTCCACGTGAGCCCCAGCACTGGTAGCTTTGTCCTCACAGGATGCCATGAAGGGAAAGTGGGGGGCACAGCAAGGTATCTGGAGCCACTTCACATGCGCCTGTATCGTGCTGTGTTATCATTCAGTCTCTGCAAGGACCCTGTGAGGACACTGTTAGCATCACCCCAAGGAGACCAGCATCATCAGAGAGAGCAGACTCCCGAGAGCTCCGGCATCCTCATCTGTATGACAGCTGCTGGGCTAGGGTGTGGTGCGGACAGGGTGCCACCAGCCGGGGTGAGGCCCTGGCCCAGCACGCTGTTCCCGATAAGGCACTCCATGGGGAAGTCCCTCCAAGCTCTACTGATTTCCTCAGTAATAAAGAGGAGATGACAAATCCTGCCTGAGCCAATACACACATGGAAGCCTGCTAGGCTCTGACAGGGACTCCATTTGTGACATTCTGACATCCATGATTGTCCTGGAACCCTCGAGAAGCCATCACTCCCACTGACCCACCCAACCTCCACTGTCCAGTTAGTGAGAGTTGTTGACAGAGCTGGTACTACCCAGGTCAGCTGGGAGCCTCATTCAAGACACCATTAGAAAATGCCGCCTGTTCAGCCCGGGCCTCAACCCCACACCCACTAAACCCACAGAGCATTTGAAGGCTGGCAAAGGCCAGACGAGGACAGGGAGCTAGATTTTCAGTGCAAACATCCTGTGTGTGTGTGTGTGTGTGTACAGATATGTGTGCATATGTGTGGTGTGTGTATATATGTGTGTGCAGATGTGCGTGCTTACATATACGCATGTGTGCATATGTGTGGTGTGTGTATGTGTGTGTGCAGATGTGTGACATATGTGTATGTGTGCATATGTGTGGTGTATGTGTGTGTGCAGATGTGCGTGCTTACATATGCACATGTGTGCATATGTGTGGTATATGTATGTGTGTGTGCAGATGTGTGTGCTTACATATGCACACGTGTGCATATGTGTGGTGTGTGCTTACATATGTGCATGTGTGCATATGTGTGGTGTGTGTATGTGTGCGTGCACATGTGTATGTGGGTGCTTGTGTGTGTGTGTGTGTGCGTGCATGCTCCACGCCCCTGAGTGCATGGGTATACACTCCACAGCAGGGTATCAGTCATTTCCCTCCACACAGTCTACCTTGTTGTCTTGAGACAGCTCCTCACTGAATGGGGAGTTCACTGATTTGGCTGGACTGGCTGGACAGCAAGCTCCCAGGATCCTTCTGTCCCTGTTGCCCTACACTCAAGCTGCAGGCAAGAGCAGCTATCCCCAGCTTCTTACACAGCCACTGGGGATTTGAACTCAGGTCTTTGTGTCTGCAGAATGTGTTCTTTCTTTTTTTTTTTTTTTGGCTTTTCGAGACAGGGTTTCTCTATGGTTTTGGAGCCTATCCTGGAACTAGCTCTTGTAGACCAGGCTGGTCTCGAACTCACAGAGATCCGCCTGCCTCTGCCTCCCAAGTGCTGGGATTAAAGGCGTGCGCCACCACCGCCCGGCCAGAATGTGTTCTTTCTTACCACCGAGCCAGTGGTCACTCTCTTTGAAGAGCTACTTAACCAGAGGCTCCTTTCCCACAGGCTCCCCAGAGACCCCGCATAGGGATGACAGAGGCAATGGCAGAGCCTGACACCCAACTTCTGGTACAATGCCCACTACCACAGCCAACAGAGCACCCCTGCAAGCTGCTGTAGGAGAACCTTCTAGAAATCTGTTCAGTTCACTCATGTCAGCCCCTCTCCCAACTGGAGCTCACACAAGCAACCAGATGCCACTCCATGTTTCTTTTCTGTGACGGGGTCATTTCACAGTCACCTGGGAGCAGCAGGCACCACGTGGGTGACAGGTGATACAACTGCCAGGTACCATGTGAACGACAGGTGAGGAGACTAACAGGCACCACGCGGGTGGTTGACAGGTACCACGTGGATGACTGACAGGTGAGGAGACTAACAGGCACCACGTGGGTGACAGGTGAGCAGGCTGATGACAACGGCCAAGTCAAAGCCAAGGCCAGGTTCTGGGACTTCTCACCCTGGGTTTTAAGTTCCCTTCATTTCCCAGGGCTTCCTACAAGCTGGGACTGAGTCTCCTCGTCCTGGTAAGGGTAGAATCTGATCCTCTGTGCCGCCAGAACAGCCAGACACAGGGGGCCAAGCAGCACTCAGAAAGGCCGAGCTGTGTCCTAGCCCTGTCTCACCAAATCCGAGGCTCACTGATTCCACTAATCTATCTGTCCAGCAAGCCTCGGGGACCTTCCTGTCTCTGCCCAGCCCGGGGAACTAAGGTCACAAACATGCACAACCACCCTGTTTCCTGTAGGCACTGGAGATCCAATTCAGGCCTTCACGCTTAGGTGGCAAACACTTTACCAACGAGCTATCTTCCAGCCTTCACCCATCTTGTGTGTATGTGCATGCATGTGTGTGTGTATGTGTGTGGGCACGCTACTGAGAACCAAGCTAAGGGCCTCCCGTCCTCCAGGCACGCACTCTAACACTGAGCCGCACACCAGCCACATGTCCTGACAGCTCCTGACAAGTCTAAAAGATGAAGTCCCCCATAAATTACACCCAGCACCCCAGAGCCAGCAGAGGCAGAACCCTTGGCCTACACACCCTGTCCCCTTTCTCCTCCCAGTTAACCCCACAGCCCTAGGTTTCTGACCACGCATGCCCACATCCAGCCATCACCAGAGCCTGGCTGACATCAGGCCGGTTGCCTGAGTGCCGTGGCCCAGTTTTGTTGCCTGTAAAATGAGTATAGTAACCCTACCACCTATGCTCCAGGGTGTCACCGCAGACTAAATAGGTCACTGAGGAGAGCTCACAGTGTCACTCCTGGGACAGCACATGTGCTCACTGAGAGCCTGAGACCCTCGCTTCCTACTTCCTCCCTTTGGGAAGCAATGGCTTCTCTAACATGCTGGGGGCCTCTATGCTCTGCCTAGATGTGAAAGAAATGTCTCACAGGGACATTGTCTTCTAAAAGAGACACAAGGCACGACCCTCCTCCCTGAGTATTTTCTTTTGGAGCGGGGAGGAAGCTCAGCCCACGCCATGGCTCCATCACTGCAGTATCTGCAGCTGGACCCTGCTGTCTCTCTCTCTTCTGTTCACCTTAGATGTGTCATGCTGAGGTCACTACAACCACAGCAGTCCCCAGGCAGGTCACACAGCCACAGGCAGCCCACGGAAGCCCTTGGCTGTGCAATCTATAAAGTTTTGACTAAACTACTAATGCCACACAAGGGGTCCGGTACCGAGGAGAGGACAGAGGCAGGATACAGGGGTGGCGTCTCACAGGGACTCGGCATTCGCAAGCTGCCCCACCCCACCTCGCCCCCACCCTTCTGATAAAAGTCTCATACACGCTGCCTCCCACATACACAGAAAATGAAGAGGAGTCTGCATGGACAGACAGGATGACATCACCTTACACAGTCGGATGGCAAACAAGGATCTCAGCTAGTTAGCCCAACCAGGAAGAAGTGCCATGGGAAGCATGTGGGGGTCAGAGTTTAGCTGTCAGGCTTAGCTGCAAGCCCCTGCCGAGCCATCTCACCAGCCCTCACTTCTTTTTATTGGGTCTGCCATTTGGGTCATCTCTGTGGGGACAGAGATTAAGAAGCTTATGAACAAATAGTCCCCAGCCACCTCAGGCAACCCATCCCCAGGCTCTACCTCTTCTGGAGTCTCAGTCAGGGGAGCCCATCCACTCCTCTCTCCCACGCAGCTGAACCCCTACCCCCACACCCAGGGTCCCAGAAGCCTCCGCAGATGCTAACACACCAATTCTACCCCGACAAATGACCATCAGCAAGACCCACTTTCTGTCACACATCTAAAAAGGAAGCTGGGAGTCCTGAGCTCACAAATTTATCACAGGCGACCACACAGAGGACTGTGTGAGGGGCGCTGTGTCCCAGCCTCACCAGGAAGGGGAACCCAGCTGGCTTTTCTCCCCTCTCCTGTAGGGATTCAGAGTGAGTGACAGAAAGGCAAAAATCCAACAGCCTGACAGGAGGAGCCACCTAGACAGGGGCTTGGGAATTACTCTTAGCCCACAAAACTGAGACGAGGGGACAGCCAGGGTTAGATGGCAAAGTTCTGAGAGGGCCCCGTGCGTTCTCCAGAATCCTTGAATCTGTATCCAGATGTGGTAGGGTTGCAGGTGTGCCCCACCACGCCCATTTACGCCGTGCTGAGGCTGGAGCCCCGGGCTTCCTGCCTGCAAAGTGAGCGACCCCACCGAAGGAGCCACCTCCCCAGCCACAAAGACTCCCAACCAAAATCTGCTTCCCATGGTAAAACCCGGGGTGTCCCACACTTCACTTTATAGTGAGCACAGTCCAATCAATGAAGTTTTAAAGAATAATCAATCCACCTAGTATCTTTTGAAGAAAATGAACAGACTCCAGCCTCTGTAAGCTCACGTTGGGCTTTCAGAGGCTCAGGGCCAGAAGAAGTATGTGAACTTTGGGTGCAGAATGGCAAGCTTCCTCTGGACTCAATATCCAGCCCCCTCCCTTTCTGGAACTTTCCATGGCCCAGCCCTGAATGAGTGGTGTAAAAGCCCCGTTGAGAGCTGGAGTACAGGCCTCTGTGATCCCGGAAGAGCAGAGAGGTTTCCTCTGTCTCTCCCTTGATCTCAACCACTATCATATCTGCTCCTATTTCTGAGGCCAAGCTGAACCCAGCTTCTCACATGGCCTCCCGGCCACAAGCCTCAGCCAACCGAACTCAGTGGTGGCATGATTCTCCGGCCAGAGTCAGCCAGAATCTTCAGGGGAGTAGGACTTGGGCTCCAGTGAGCTGGCAAGAGGATCAGAGCTGACTGACGTCACAGTAGGTGTTGCCGTGAGGAGAGAGTGTAGCCAGGGGCATGGGCACTGCTTTCTCTGGGAGTGGGAAGTCAGGCTGAGCCAGCCACAGACATGCGGGTGACAAGCAAGTCGTTGAAGCAACTAAACAGCAACGACCTTGCCCAGGTTTTGAGACCTCACCCTGACACAGATGGAATGGGGTCTCCTGCATGGTGTTTCCAAATCGTCCATCTTTGTGTCAAGTGTTGCTGTGTTTCTGTCAAACTCAGAACCCAGAACCTTGCCTGACCCGTAGCAGATGCTCAGTAAACATACATTAAGTGACCAGTACATGTGCCAACATGCACAGAGCCCTTTGAAGGGGTCTCCCAGCTCCCTTCTTCCTCTCAGCTCCTGCTCCACAGAGGCAGTGAGAACCTGAGTTTTCTGTCTTCTTCCTGCCCACCCCCACCCCTAACCCCTCCCACTACGGCCTGGGCCCTGCCTGCCCTGGCCCCTTGTGTTCCAGCTGCACCAGCCTCTCTGTCCCTCTCAAGGGCCCTTCCTCCTGGGCTCCTGGGCACTAGCTGTCCCCAACCCCCAGTGTCCTGTGTCCTCAGCCCCAGCCCCTTCCCTCAGAGAACTCCATTGACCTCTGCCCCCTCCGCAGTCACTCCTGTCTTACACAGTCTTCCCTCACAAAAGAAGCACAGGACTCCTTGCTCTTCCCGGATTCAGAGGCGCGCCAGCGGATGGAACCCCCACCCCCACCCCCAGCCGATTTAGGACAGACTTTTAGCCTCCCTGGCTGCTGCAGCTGGAATCCGTAGGAGAGATGTCAGAGAGAAGGCAGTCTCTCGTGAACCTCAAGGCCTTGGTCAAGGGCTGTGCAAACACAGGGGTGACTGTGATGGCGACAGCCAGGATCGTAAGAGGCCGCAAGTGGAATATGGCAACTTAGCTCTCCCGCTCACCCAGCGGAGCAAACCTTGAGAGGAAGAAGGGAGTGGGGCATCCTCAGTACTCCCCCAGCCACTTAGGGTCCAAAGCCAGGGCTTACCCGGGTCCACCAGAAGCAGACTGCCCAGAGTGGACCCCAGGCAGTGAGACACAACAGAGGCCCCCGAACCAGCCAGCTGTGCAGTCACAACACATGTTCAGCCAGGACTTGGGCTGACCACCTTTAGAGGCAGGTGACAGAACCCAGTCTGCACCAGTCTGTATTGGCGCCATGTCAGAGCAGAAGTAACAACACAAGCTATAAGGGGAGGTGAGGCTAAGGGTCTGGGACAGGAAGACACTGACCCTAGGTCTGCCAGGTCAGAGCACAGGCTGTGCTGGGGTTTTTCTTTCTTTTTTCCCCCTTTTCTTCTTGGCATGTAATAGATTAGTCGTACAGAACAATGGGTTCCATTGTGGCTTTGTCCTATCTGTGTATCAAGGGCTTTGATCAGCCAGGAGTCCCGAACTAGGGGAACACACCCAGGGCACTTGGGGAGAACTTTAGTATTTGGGGGTTTTGTTTGTCTGGTCTCTACTCCTGTTTTCTAATTTCTAAGGAAGTTTCGTCTTAAAAAAAAAAATACAAGGTCTGCCTCTACAGACTGGAGATCCACTTGCCTCTGCCTCCTGAACAACCAAGCTTAGCAAAAATCTGCATTTTCAAGAATCCTCTCCCCTCAAGGGTGCTAATGAATACCCTGTCCAGGTCTCTACCACACAGTAGCGCTCCTATAAGACAGATACAAATAAACAGTTTCAGTAACTTAAATTCTGGTTAACTGAACTGTGTGGGTTTACCAGCCAGAACCTAGACACCTGATACTTCCTTGTTAACCAGATTGTACAATTTGAAGAATATTTCGATTCGACTACTTTGGAGAGGGGGAAATATCACACTTCTGTCCCTGAACAAATCTCTGGTTTATCTACAAGTCACAGAAATAAAGAATGTTGATGAGGAAAAAGCAAGCAGAAATACTCGTAGTTCTAACAGCTCTGCCAAATCCTAGCAATCTCTCCATCAGAAAGAAAAGGAAGGACCACCTTCCAGATGGACATCACATCACGTTTCCTCACCCTGCTCTGGAGGCCTCCCTGCCTCAGACTGCAATTCTCCAGTGGGCTCTCGACACTCACAACATCACAGATCTTTTTCCCTCCGAGGAGTAAGGAAATGAGATGTCCGTGGCCTCACAAACAGCAGCAAGGCAAAGTGATGTCTCCTGGTGACAAGTGTAGGGCACAGAAGTAAGAGAATTTGAGTCCATACCTGCACCACAGGGTGGCCTCCTGTCGGGGCTTTGACAGCACCACGGCTGCCCTCCGTCTCATAGTGGGCCCGGTGATGGGGCTTGGGCTGGACCTCGATCCGCAGCTCATAGGAGCCTGACTGACTGGAGAGTGGCCACTCTAGTGGAGGAAGGGATGCAGTCACAGGGATGCTGTGGGGAGAACAGACTGGGTCACGAGAAGGTACAATCAACTCAGTCCATCTGTACACTAAATATAAATGGCCCCCTTTCTGGAAACTGTGCCCAGGAGTGGAAGAATAAAATGTTGAGGGCCAGAAATTGCTTAATCGCGATGAGGAGGACTTCACAAGCCAGAGGACCTCTGCTTACTCTCGTTCTCATCTAATGAAGACAGCGTAGCTGGCTTCCTGGGGGATGAAGCTAACTTCAATTTGTGTTGGTTCCTGCATGTTTCCAATGACTGTTATGGCTTCTCCTCTAGGAAGCATGGAAAACCCAACATTAAGCTCTCAAAACATCTCTCTGCCAGAACACTTCCTTTTCCAAAGGGCATGCCACTGCTTCATCACAGGCTTAAGTACTTCTCTCTTAGGCACAGTCTGCTACAGTCAAGTGGCAAAGAGACCAGCAGATAGTGAGAGTTTCTATATTTGATTATCTTGTAGCAGTGCATTTGGGAGTGAATTCAGGTCCACTCACAATCACTAATTGATGAGTCATTGAGCAATGGGTTCTAGAAGCCAGGAGAGGAATCTAGCTTGGGTATGCATGAACCAAACCATGTGAACCCAATGTGAAGTGAAAAGGGACAATCAATATCATGACTAGGGTTCCATACCCAAGTTCAAATTCCAGCCCCAACACCTACTCCCGTGACTTTGAGCAGATACCTGTAACTCCCTAGACCTCAGTTTTCCTCAACTGTGAAGTAGGCATACTAAAATCCTATGAGGATCATAGTATCAGAGTAGTCAGTGACAACTAGCACTAATGGTTTTCCTTGAAAAATGCACACGCGTGTATAGGCATACACACCATACACATACTTATACCTGCATGTACACATATGTATATGCACATGCATATACACATGTACATGTACCATACACATATACAGGGATATACATATATACATACCACACGTATCCTTATACACACAGGTACATACTCACATACACACACCACACACACATGGACATGTACACAATGCACATGCACATAGACACCCACACCACACACATGCACAGACACATACCACACATATACATATGTACACATGTACATACACACACCACCAAACATGCATGGACATGGACATGTACATGGACACACAGCATGCTCATACATACATGCACACCACCTGTACATGGGGCACATATAGACATTATATATATACATATATATATATATCTCATGTGCAGAAACACATACCATACACATACACACATATATGTACTATACATGTACACCAAAGCACACATACATGCACATATCACACACATACACATCATTTTCTATGGACTCTGATTTGGCTATGGTGTCACATACAGAGACCAAACTTGGGAGCGAGCCTTAATTTTCATTTTCCTGGAGTCTCAACACTGCCCAGTATATACAACAGCTACTTGACATGGCTTAGAATTATGCTGTTAAAGCGTCAACCAAGGTCTTGAAATTCTGCCCAAAACCATCCTTCTGTGCCTCAGAAAACATAAAATGTTACCTAAGATCACAGAGTGAGACACAGATTGGGCTCTGCCTCAAGTCCCTGACTCCAAGCCTAGGATGTGCTCACATCTCCATACTGCTCTTGTCTTACCCACTTACTTCTAAATGTGTCTGAGAAAGTCTCCATGGAGTGACTTAGAGCCAGCCTGACATTGGGTAGGATCTCAGAAAATAATAAATGGGTAGATGAGATAGATGCCTGGGTGGCTGGCTGGCTGGATGAATAGGTCGGTGGATGGATGGATGGGTGGATGGATGGATGGATGATGAGATGGATGGATGGGTGGGTAGACAGATGGAAGGATGGATGGATGATGGATGGAAGGATGGAGAGGTTGGTGGATGGATGGATGGATGGAGAGGTTGGTGGACGGACGGACGGACGGACGGACGGATGGATGGATGGATGAATGGTGGATGGATGGATGGATGGATGGATGGAGAAGTTGGTGGATGAATGGATGGAGAGGTTGGTGGATGGATGGATGGATGGATGGGTTGGTGGGTGGATGGATGGATGGATGGATGGATGGATGGAAAGGTTGGTGGATGGATGGATGGAGAGGTTGGTGGATGGATGGATGGATGGATGGATGGATGGATGGATGGAAAGGTTGGTGGATGGATGGATGGAGATGTTGGTGGATGGATGGATGGATGGATGGATGGATGGATGGATGGATGGAGAGGTTGGTGGATGGGTGGATGGATGGATGGATGGATGGATGGATGGATGGATGGAGAGGTTGGTGGATGGGTGGATGGATGGATGGATGGATGGATAGGTTTGTGGATGGATGGATGGTGGATGGATGGATGGACGGAGAGGTCGGTGAATGGATGGGTGGATGGATGATGAGATTGATGGATGGATGGGTAGAGGGATGGATGGATAGGTTGGTGAATGGGTGGGTGGATGGAGAGATGGATGGGTGGGTGGGTAAGTGGGTGGATGGATGGATGATGAGATGGATGGAGAGATAGGTGGAGAGATGGAAGGATGGGTGAATAAGTGGGCAGGTGGGCAGTTTCATTTCACACAGTTTCATTTCAAAGACTGACACATTCAAAGATTCTCTGAAATGGCATACGCATGGGTTCCTGTGGCACACCCTGATTTGCACTCAGAGCAGAGACCATCCACCCATCAAGCCTACTCTTTCCCGCTCAGGGCAGCCTGTGAGGCGCTGACAAGCACAGCCAGGTTTCACCCACTCAATTCAACGCAATGCTTTATCAGGGAAGTTTCCGTTTGCTAAACCAAGTACTGTGTGGGTAGCACAGGGGTGATGGTGACAGCTAGGGCCACCTGTGCTTCAGCTGTCAGAGGGCAGAGAGAAAAGGACAGCACATGTCCCCCTCAGTCACCTCTTTCTCCTCAGCATCCAAATGAACACTTTTTAAAATGCCAAATAACACCAAGCCAGGTTCACACGAGGAGGAAATGGGATGCTACACAGAGTTCTGCGGGCACACAGCAGGCCTCCTCGGACATTGGAGGTTAGTGATGTCACCAGCGCCACTCCATGAGATTAATCTCCTGGCACATGCCTGTCAGCAAAGAAGTCCGTCCTAAAGATCTCCTCATCAGCAGAGAAGTCCGTCAAAGCTAAAGGTCCCCTCATCAGCAGAGAAGCCCTTTCTAAAGGTTCCCTGTGAAAACTCAAGGGTCAACTTGAGCTCTGGAATCCCCTGAGAGAGAGGCCACTAGGTGTGCCCAGGTGATCATGATGAGATTAAGGTGGGAAGATTCACCCACTGTGAGAGGCACCACTCCCTAGGCTGGGATCCTGAACTGTATAAAAATGAAAAAGCACGTTGAACACAAACATCTGTCTCTCTCTGCTTCCTGACTAGTTTTTTGTGTCCTGATCAGCCGCTTCAAGCTCCTCCCACTTTCACTTTCCCACCACAATGGGCAGCACTTTCAACCTGTGGGCCAGAGTAGGCCCTTAAGTTGCCTTTGTCAGGGTGTCTGAGGGCAGCAGCCGTCCCTCTTCGGAGCGCTCACTCTGAACGGCTCTAAGCCAGGACACTGAAGTATGTCATTTTACCTAATTCTTAAAAACAGTCACTCTGGGGGCTGGAGAGATGGCTCAGAGGTTAAGAGCATTGCCTGCTCTTCCAAAGGTCCTGAGATCAATTCCCAGCAACCACATGGTGGCTCACAACCATCTGTAATGGGGTCTGGTGCTCTCTTCTGGCCTGTAGGCATACATACAGACAGAATATTGTATACATAATAAATAAATATTTTTAAAAAAAACAGTCACTCTGAGGTAGGCACTGCTATTTTCCTCATCTCTCAGGAAATGAACAAAGTCCCAAAGAAGGGCTCAGTAAATGGGGTTGGGGCAGGGAATCCTGATTGATTAGTGATGCCTGCTCTGGGAACAGTCTCCCAAATGTGCTCAGTGTCTGTCACAACGGTAGCACAACGCTCACACACACACACACAGGCAACGGGTGGCAGAGCCAGGACACACGTTCAGTCCTCACATGTCCTCACACGTCCCAAAATCTCTCCCCTGTGAGCCACACTCATTGCTTTGGCCTGCGGGGTTTTTAAGCTATTTGAGGATCGAGCCCTGTGTGATTTATTGTTCTTTGGGGCTCCTCATCTCTGAGCAAAATGCAAAGGCAGCACAGATGTCCTCACACACAGCTCCTCTGAGAATAAGGAAGGGGCGTTCCATACTGGGGTCCACACTGCTCTATGAGGGAATCCAGCACACAGTAGGGACTTTATAAGTACTTACTGAGTGAAGATGATGTGCCCTAGGGGACAGCCAGCAAGCATTTAGTACAATAAACCCCACAACCACCTGCTGTAGCAGAGACACCCATGGGCAAACTGAAGCTTAGGGAAGTTAACGTCCTTCTCGGTATTTACAGCCAGCAAGTGTCTAAGCCAGGATTTAAATGACACCCATGTGACTAAATTCCATGTAGATATCAAGAAAGCCAACAATTAGAGCGCACTTGGGCACACACTGCTCTCCAAGCCCCACTCACCTGCAGATGGGAATGGCTGGCACCAGCTGCTTGGGCCAGCTGGGTGGTACCAGCAGGATGGACTCAGGAGCGGAATTCCTCCTTTCCTCCTGCTCACATGGCCCCAGGAACTCCACGGCAGGGTAGATGTGACGGGCCAGGCCCGCCTTGGACGGGGCGGTGGACACGGGAGTCGGGTCAGGACTGGTCTTCCATATCTTGGAGGGGATCCCGCAGGGCGAGTCGGTGGCCAGGCTGTTGAGGGCTTCCATGAGAACACCAGAGCCAGCCGTGGGGGTGTACCCAGCGGGGATGCCGTCGTCCTGGGGTGCCACGTGAGGCGAGGGCTGTGGCGAGGGGCTCCGGGAGCGCTGGGGTGAGGATGCGGGCAGAGGGGCAACCAAGGCCTCTGCGCACGAATGCCTCCGCTTGGCACCGGGTGAGGAAGAGCGGGATGCCGGACGGGGCACGGGCGAGTGTCGGCCCAGGCAGCTGTCCTCGGCGAGGCTGGTTCGAGGTGACATTATTGGAGAGGTTCTGGGGGAATAAGGAGCAGGGATGTTTTGAAACTGGGGACACAGGTCGTCGGGCCCGGCGTTATTGGGCGAGACACAGGGCGAGGTGTAGGGGGAGAAGGTGTCAGAAATGAAGCTGGCAGAGGAGCCGCTGCTAGCGGGGCTCAAGCAAAGCGGCTCGCGGTAGGCCTCAAAGCCGGGCACGGGCAGTGTGAACCTCGGGCTGGCAGCCATGCCGGCCAGGGCCAGGGCCGGCTGCTCGGGGGGCAGGCCGGCATCTCTCCCACGGAGGGCCCCCCCTGCCTGCATCAGTTCGTGGGATGGAGTGATCTCGATCCGAGGGCTCGGGCCCGAAGCCCCTGGTGGCTTGGCCGGACTCAGAAAGTTCTGGAACCCTATCCTATCCGGCTCTCCAAACCGGCCGGGGGGCTCGCCAGAGAAACTGGCGAGGGGGTTGACTGGCTTGAGGCCATAGTCCTGGACATCATCCGGGTATGCGATTCCGGAGGGTGAGCTGATGGCCTTATGTGCGTTCTGTTCTTCTGGAAAGAGAAGGGGGAGGGGGATCTTTAAGCCTCTAAAGCAGAACTGGGGTACAGAGTTACAGTCACGGGTGGGCATGGTCTTCTGTCACTAGCTGGTCTTTACCCCACCATGGCAAACCCTGAACTTGCCACAAGTAAAATGAAGCCTCTGTGTCCCAAATTCCCTCAGGAGAGTCCAGAATGACAAGCACTGTGACACCAGCTATGTAGCTGGCTGTAGTATGGAAGACAAACTGACCTAGCAGCATCCACGGTAAGACCCCTCAGAAGTGCATTTTAGGGGCTGGAAAGCTGATTCACTTGCAAACTGCCAGCCATGAGACTATGAGAACCCAAGTCTGCTCTCTAGACCCTACATAAGTCAGGCATGACAGTGCACCTCTGTAGCCCCAGCACTAGAGAGGCAGAGATGGGGATCCCCAGTGCTCAATGGCCCGGTAGTGCAGCCAAATCAACAAATTACAGGTTCCAGGGGAGACCCTGTCATAAGAAATAAGGAGGCCATTTGAGGAAGACATCAATATCTGGCCTCCATATGCATGTACACATATGTATGGGCACACCCATGTACACCGTGCACACCGGCATGAATGTGTCTCTGCACACAGGCACAATGAATGTTGTTAAAGTGAATTTGCTCACAGCAGCACAGACCCGCAGCTGAACCGGGGCTGCGATGACCTCGTCATGTCACATGTATGATATGGCAAGACATGTATGATGCAGAAGGCAACAGGGCCTCTAGGGTCCATGGAGTCTGTGTTTGTCTAAGATGTCCACACCCAAGTGCGAGAGGCTTTCTGGAACCAGGGTTCCCTGCTCCTTCATATCCCTTTATAGATGTGGCCCAGGAAGGGGAGTCCCCAAAGACATGGAATTTGCAGACTCGCAATTCCTTCAGAGGAGTCCCTTAAACCCCAAAAGTCAGGATCACGGTTACAGGGTCCCCAAACTGTTAATAGGAGGGAATATGGAGTGACCTAAACACCTCTTTAGCATCAGGGGCCATCTTGGGTTTTTGCTGTCCCATCTCAAGGGCCCATTACAGCAGATCATGTTGCCCAGTCACCCCCCTTGATGTCCAAGCCTGACCCCTTACATTCCTCGCTAGGAAATTCTGCAGAGCCACCAAGGGACGGCAGTCCCCACCGTTCCTCACCGACTCTTCCTCCAAGCCTCCCCCTTCTCCATCAGTAGCGGGGTCAGCCTTGGCTCCTCCACTCTCATGCCTTCTAACCCAGCCACCAACAAATCTTGACCTCTGACCTGCCAACACACAACCTCAGTATTCCCGGTAACACACGTCCACCTTGAGCCAAGCCCCCTCTTCTACCTTAGTCTCACCAAGTCCCCTCTGTCCAATGTCCACTCTAGAAACTGCCCTTCAATGTTTCCTCTGACCCTTTAGATAGGGCCTGAGGTCATCATGGGCCAGTCTGTCCCTGTCACCAGCTGGTCTCATCACTCCACCTGTGCCCAATGCCCCCCAAACAGCTCAGCACCAGCCCCACTGACCTCTTTTCCAGAACTAGCCGCTCAGAGTCCTTGAGAGAGCTGTCTCCTCTCCCTTCAAGATCTTCCTAGGAATGTTTCCCTTATTCTGTGTATCTGCTGCTCTGCCAGCACCTCCATAGACTGCCCTCCTAAAGATCGTCTCCAGCCTCTTCTCTCCCACTTCTCCTTCGCACCCACTGCTGGCTCCCATAGCGTCGGACACATATGTGTTTAGTGAGCCTGTCCTGCTAAACCAGGGCCAAGCAAAACACACCCTAAGGGCCCACATTTTGTCTGCTGATAAAACAACCATGTCTATTCGCATAGGGCCTAGCTAGGGCTTGCCTCTTCACCGGAACAGCAGAGCTGAGAGTTTTGGCAGGGTCTATATGAACCACAAATCTTAAAATATTTACTCTCTGGCCCTTTATGGAAGTTGGTACTTCTCTTGACTCTAAGCTCTGCCGAGGTCAGGTCCACATCCACTGTGGGTTACTATTGCTTGCCCGGCACCCGCCACTGCGCCTGGCACTTACAGGCCTCCACACGTCTACAAAGTGACCAAATAAATAAAAGAATCATTCCCAGGGTCCCGCAAGCCAGGAGTGGGGTCTCCTGCTCTGGGGAGCTAGGGTAGCCACCCTGGTGACCCTTGGCATTTCTGGGCCTTTTCTGGGCCACAACAGAGGGAGTGTATTCTAACTTAGCTGAACTGACCTAAGAATTCCCAGATGGTACTCCCATTCCAGATGAGTACTCCCACTCCAGATGAGTACTCCCATTGCAGATGAGTGCTCCCAAAGGGCTGCCCACCACTAATAACATGAGCACTTGGGCCAGCATGGTTGGGGTCTGTCTGTCTTCCCTTAACCTCTCCTATGTTGGGGTTCCAGGCAAGCCAGGGTTTGGAAGAGAGCACCTGCTTCCTTCTGGCCTCAGGACTCTGCAGTTTTCTGATCCCTCTGCTTCAATTGCTCCATTCACCCATCTCTGTGGCACTAAAACCCACCCATTCCTGCAGGCTCTGCCACTGTCCCTATTCTCCCACAGCTCACTCTTCCCAGAGTGCCCACTCTAACCCCATATGTCTCCCAGTTCTGGGGAAGTAACTGTGGCATCAGCTACTGACCAGCAAGTCGGCTGGTCTCCTAATCAGAGATGCCATGAAATACACCAAGCCTCTGCTTCATGGGAGCTGGTACAAGGTGGGCCCTCGGCAGAGAGGAAGGCATCCCCATAAAAGCCACCTGGGACACTGACGGCACTCCACCAAAATGTCACCGCCCAACCCACGAGGCAGAGGATGTCGTCTCTAGGGAGGGGTGACTGAGTAGGTAGCACCCATCAAAATCCCAGATGCATCCCAGAGTCCTTAACACCATTCTCAAAACTGCATCCTATGTGGATACTCCTAACTCTGGGAGAGAGATAAGGGGTAGGTTAGTGTCTGCAGCTCTGGGGCTGGGGAAGGTTCTGGCTCATCCCAACAGTGACCAGGAAAAGTCCTCCTGCACCAAACAGCAGTGACCACTGAGATTCAGTATCAAAGAAAGAGCAAGGTGAACATAGGGTGGGGAGGGGCACATCTGTGGCGGGTGTGCACAGGCAGAAGCCGGAGGAGGACGTCGGGTGACCTGCTCTGTCACCCTCCACATTGTTCCCTTTGAGACAGGTTCTCCCACTGAACTTTGAACTCAACTGGTGGCCACCAAGCCCTAGTGATACCCCTATTTCTACCAAGCAGCACTGAGGTTGCAGGAGCGTGTGGCCATACCCCACTCTTTTATGTGGGTACTGGGATCTGAACTCGGGTCCTCACACTTACCTACTGAGCCATCTCCCCAGCCCTGCAAAAAGGAAACTTTTTGATTTCCGTATTATGCGGAGAAAACAAACTTAAATTTCCCAAACATAATTAGCTTCTGTGGAGCAGGCGGCAGGGGTGACATGGAACATAACACGTGACAATGAAACTCTGCTGACACGGAGGGAAACAGAACCTAGCCCTGCTCTGCCACTGACTGGCTAGTGGCAGAAGAAAAGTCCCCACCCACTCCAGGCCCCGTGGCCTCGCTTAGAGCAGGGGGAAAAGCACGTCTGATTCCTTCGTGGCTTTGATTTCTCTAGCTTGGGTCTGCAGGGCCGGAGTTCATGCAGTGCACAGCCAGGGTGAAGGTACATCCGAACCTGAACTGGCACTGTGTGTGCACTTACACACACCCCTTCCTGGCAGACAGCACACAGTACAGATGTCTAACCTATGGGCCAATTGGCATCAAACCCATGTTCAGCGATGTTCTGAGAGCCCATTCCCTTCAAGCCGACCAAACCGGGAACCGTCCTGCACAGAGATCCCGGTCATATTAGAACTCTCTGCCTCAAAAACACAGCTCAGGGTACTGTGAAGAACCCAGACACACATCATGGAGTATGGTAGTGCCTATAATCCTAGCGCTCGAAGGCTGAGGCAGGAGAAATACTGTCCAAAGACAATCTGCTCTACAGAGTAGGATCTTGTCTCAAGAAACACACAGACACAGACACACACACACACACACGTACACACACATGCACACACGCATGTGCGCATACAGACACACACTGCCCAGGAGCTCCGAGGAGCAACTGGCCACACTGAGCCTAGTATCACAGTGTTTACACCGGTTTAATCCATCCTGGTGGCAATTTCCTTCCCGCCCCCCTTCTTTTCTCTCCCCAAGTCTATAAATGTTTAACAGCAAGCGCGGGCGTGAGGGTAATGAATAGCCTTTGCCTTCTCTGGTTTTTGACAGCAAATCTCACAAATGGCAAGTCATTAACATCTTTCTGTGAGTGGCTGGGATCCCCACTCTTGGGCTCTTTGGAAACAGCCCATGTGCCTGGCTGGGTCTCACTGCTCTCTCCTGCCCAGAGCCCAGGTGGAAGTCAGCGTATCTCAGAACCACACCTTGCTGCCAGTTTTCTCAGGAGGCTTCCATAAACTTCTTTGCGTGGTCTTGGCTGTAGGTGGCATTGTCAATATGTATTATGTACTTACTATGTTTGCTCAACTCCACTCCGTTTTTAACACGTTGTGTGTGTGTGTGTGTGTGTGTGTGTGTGTGTGTGTGTGTGTGTGTGTGTGAATGTGCGTGCAGGTGTTTACAGAGGCCAGAAGGAGGGCATCAGAGCTCTCTGCAGCTGGAGTTAGAAATGGTTGTGAGCTAGCTGACATGAATGCTCTGAGCCTCTGAAAGAACAGCATGTGCTCTTAACCACTGAGCCATGTATCCAACTCCACGTCACAACTTTTATTTTGAAAGGAATGTTTGCACCATTCTGGGAGGCTGAGGCAGGGGCATCGCCTAGTTCAGGGCCTGTCTGAACTACAGAATGAGTTCAAGGCAGGTATGGACAATTTAATGAGACCTTATGTCAAAATTAAAAGTGTAAAGAGGACTGGGGGGCGGGTCTGGCTCAGGGTTGGAGCACTTGCCCACCATATGTAAGGGTGTTTAATCAGCAGTACTGCATACCTGGCCCCCAAAAGGTGACCACATTCAAGCAGGCCACCTAGGCAAAGGCTCTGAGCCTGCATTTCACCTCCACCCTCCCACAAGCTTTTTCCTTGACGTATAATTTGTGTGGCAGGCAGAGGTGGCTGGGTTCTGTCAAACGCTAAACATCTTGTTTTGCCAGCACCATCAGGACAGCGCCGTGTTCTGTGACCCTGCAAAGTGTGCCCATGTGACGGGGTGCAGGCGGCAGAAGGGGAGCCTACGGATAAGAAAGGCACTCAAGACTTGGCAACACACCACTGAGACGCCATTCCTCCCAGCTCAAAGAGAAAGCAGCATCTAGAGGGAGACAGCGTGGGGCTGCAGAGGTGGCTCATGGTCAGAAACACTGGCTGCTCTTCCACAGGACCCAGGTTTCACTCCCAGCACCCACATGGCAACACACAACCATCTGTAACTCCAGTTCCGGCGGATCTGGCACTCTCTTTTGATCTCTGCGGGCACCAGGCACACACATAGTGTACAGGTAAAACAGAAAATATATGTTTTTTTTTTAAAGAGGCCACAGCTCTCTCTATGTGTCATGTACTCATGGTGGGCTACCTCTATGCCACCTGCCATGATAGATGCCTGGCCTACGCTTGAGATGTTAATCCCCAAAGGAAGAAGGAAGGCGGGAGCCATGACTGCTCTGGGTCTTCTATCTTGTCCTTTCCCCAACACACACACACACAGAGACAGACACACAGACAACACAGACCACACACACACAGACCCACACACACACACACAGACCACACATACACAGACATACACACATATACACACACAGACACACACAGAGACCACACACACAAACACATACATACACAGACACACACAGAGACTACACATACACATAAACACACAGAGACCACACACACACACACACATTGCATTCAAAGTTACCCTTGTCCAAAATTCCCTTCCATGCCTCCAGCTCCCTTCTCCTGGGCCACTGACTGTCTATCAAGACAGAGGTGCCTGACTAGCCAGACTGAACTACAGTAGCTTCTAAGCTCAACTCGTAAAGAGCCCTATGGTAAGAGTCACTAACAGAGTCACTGATTGTCCCTCCACCCCAAGAAGGTGAGCTTTTTGAAGCTTATTATTATTACAAAAAACGCAGGGCTGGGGTAGCTAAAGTACTAGGAATGGGCCCACCACCGGAGCTAGCACGTGGCATGCATTTAACCCTCACATCTACATGAGTGGCCTGGTCAGCAGCTCGCCTTCCACAGAGGAGGAAATGGGGCACAGAGAGCTGATTTCACCTACCCAGAGTCCTTAGCGGGATCTGATGGAGCATACCCACCCTGGGCGCTGGGGATTCTGGATCTATTACAACCTAAGGATACTCTGTTGCAGGGGCTGGTGTGGAGCTGAGCAGTTGCCCCACCCACCCCAATAACTGGCCACCCAACTGTCCCCTTGCCTTGCAAGGCCACCTGAAGCTGAGGCCCGGGGCTCTGGGCTTTGCACCTCTGAGTCACGCTTCCTGCAATCGATCAGCAGAGGCAGAGTCTGCCTGAAGTGTAGCCTGTAGGCCACACCCTGGAACCTGAGGAAGCCACCTCCGGGACGGGTATGCCTTGCTCATTCTGGTCCCTCTGACTCCTTACAGCTTCTGCTGGCGATTTGGTCTACTGACACCTGAAGCTGTCTCTCACCAGGTCCCTGGGGCTCACTCAACATCTGGGCCCTGAGAGGACTTGGGGAGCCTCTGCCAATCTTCTGGGAACTGCCAGGGGCCAAGTCAGCCTACCAGGAGAGGCTGCTCACAGAGAATTCGGCACCCCTTAGTTTATGGAGGGTCACACAGTGTCCAAAGGATCCAGGACCCAGCCTCACCCCTGACATGAGACCCGAGTACACTCTGTCCTCACAGGTAACACACAGGGCAGCTCGTCTACACCACACAAAGCCCCACACATGTATACAACAGACACTGGGGAAGTATTGTAGGCAGCAATTCTGGCTTCCCCTGCCATGGTTTCCCTATTCGATTGACAGCGTCACTCAGGCTAGCCCCAAGCTCTTCAAAAGCATTTTGTAAAAGAGGAAGGAATTTTATAAAAACAAAACGGACTGGTCAGCACTTCAAGAATTCTCTTGGCCTCCCAGACTGCGCTGACCTCTGGAAGTGAAATAGCTAGAGAAAGCCTCAGCACTCTTCCTCCGGGGACTGGTGCCCCCACCCCATCCCCCAGCTGCCTGGGAGTGCAGCCACCAACCTTGCCAAAGTCTCAGTGACTCAGTAAGCTCCATGTCATAACAGAAGTGTTAAGAGTCAACACACCTGTGCCATTTGCTCTCTACCAAAGACCACCACACACAACCAGCACAGATCAGTGGGGGTTTCTCACAAGAACACTAGGAAACAGGTAATACAGCTTTCCCCGTTTTACAAATGGGGAAAATGAGGTTCAGAGAGGGTGAGTAATCGGCCCAAAGTCACACAGCTTTTAAGCTGCAGAGCCAAGACAGTCTGAGGCAACCTGGCCCTTCACCCACCCCCACAACCACTGCTGAGCACCACTTCTCGTGAAAGAGACTATTTCTGGAATAGTAACATCTTAACTATGACACAGAGAAGTGAGGGGCCCCAGGACAGAACCTGTTGAGGGCCATTGTTGGCCTAAAAACCTAAGATCCCAACTCTTTTCTTCTAGAATGTTCTCAGTCCTTCTGTCTGCCCCAAGAGAGTGTTAAAACCACACTGTAGCCACTCAGTGGCCTCCACCGGTCACTCCTCTTTTGTTTCCTGCAAGCTGCTCATTCAAGAATGGACCCATGGTCAAGGCCAGGATGCCACTCACTGCCAGGTAGCTGTCCAAAGAGAAACCTTTGAAAAAAAAGGAAACCAGGGTACACTATAGTCTCAGAATTTGGGACACTGAGGCAGGAAGGTTTCTCAGAGTTTAAGACATTGGGTTACATAATGAACTCCAGGTCAACCTGTGACCCTGCCCCAAAATAAAATCACACATGCATCACACAACACACACACATACACACCCACACAGACACACACTAAAGACACACACCCCATACACTCCATGCATACCACACACACACCACACATACAACATAAACCACACACATACAACACACATACACACACATCTCACACAGACACATACAGACACACAATACACACATGCACACATATACACAGACACACCACACATACCACACACAGGCACACAGACACACCCACAGACACACACCACACACATTCCATATACACCACACACACCATACAGATATGCACCTCACACACTTCATACACACACATACCACACTCACATCTCACACAGATATATACAAACACATGCACACACAGACACACCACACACACAGACACAGCACAGACACACCCACACAGACACCACACACTCACACATACACATAGCACACACCACCCATACAACACACAGACACAGAACAGACACCACACACTCACACATACACACACGTACACATAGCACACACCACCCATACAACACACACACACAGCACAGACACCACACCCTCACACATACACACACATACACATAGCATACACCACCCATACAACACACAGACACATCGCAGACACCATACACTCACACATACACACAGCACACACCACCCATACAACACACACACAGACACAGCACAGACACCACACACTCACACATACACACACATACACATAGCACACACCACCCATACAACACACAGACACAGTGCAGACACCATACCCTCACACATATACACACATACACATAGCACACACCACCCATACAACACAGACACACAGAGAGACAGAGAGAGGGAGGGGGAGGAAAGAACGCCGTGAAAACAATCTTTCAAGTGTCTAAAAAGTCCAGGCAGGCTTTTAGGAAGTGAAATAGAAATGACAAAAATAGAAACCTCACTAGGGAGTCTATAGGAAGTGCCTGTGGGGGGAGGGGACATAGCCCACAGCAGGATGGGCTGCAGATCTGGGGGGTCCCTGCCCAGACTATTCCAACCCACCCCTTCATGAGCTCACATCTGAGGTCTAGCTCTGCGGCATCACGGCCTGTTGCCATGGTAGTGCCCAGATACCACAGCCAGGCAGCACAGACTGGCAGCAAGGAGAGGGAACAGAAGCCTGTGGCTCCCCTAAACTCCTGCACACACGGCTGCAGGAGCCCCACAGCAGGGCAGGAAGGCAGCGGATTTCCCATCTGGCTGCTTTCACAGTCTAAGGGGAGAAGCATTTGCAAGAGTCACCAAGGGTCTTTAAGTAATGAAGGGGATTCTCAACTTCCCCCGCATCCCCAAGTCTCGGGCCCCCTCCCTCTCGACACACAGAGGGCAGTGGTGACAGGATTCCCCAAAAATGAGTCATGTGTGTAAAGGAGAAGGTCCAGGTTGTCACGCCCTTTATTCAGAGGTGACACACACAGACGGGCCCTGAAAGTTGAGAAATTCCACCCAGATCAGTGGGTCCAAGAACACTGAAGAAGGCCAGGGGACGTTTACCCTCTCGTCTCGCCAGCATGGAGGTGCTGGCACAGGCTTCCTGGCACCCTCTCATCTTTTCTGACCTTGTCCCAGAGAAGACAGCTGTCTGCCTTCACCAGACAGACAGAGGCAGCTTCGGTAGCGCCTCCGGCAGTCTGCCACCAAGCCAGGCGCCAACAACGACGCTGACACAGGAGAGGATGGTCCCAGAGCAAGGAGGCGGATCTCTGTGAGTTCAAGGCCAGCCTGGTCTACAAGAGTTAGTTCCAGGACAGGAACCAAAAGCTACGGAGAAACCCTGTCTCGAAAAATCAAAAAAAAAAGGAAAAAGAAAAAAGAGGCTAGCAAAGCAGCAGCTGCCAGGATGCTTGCAAAAACATGGTGTTCCGGGCTGCTTTGGAAGACGGCTGGCATGTATGCCCTGTACGACTCAAGGCCTCCCTCGAGCAGAGGGCCAGGGGCCATTTGACAGTTGAGGTATTTGGGGGTCCTCCTGTCTTCAGGAATCCTTGTCACTTTCCCGCTTGCCGTCTTTCTGATAGCTGGCATCTACCATGTCATCAGCCTGCATGGTTCCCTTTTAGGCGCTTATAACAAGCGAGGAGGCTGCTATTACCAACACCTTACTGCAAGGGACAGGGAAACTTGAGGTTCAGGTGCAGGGAATCCCCCAAGGTCACACAAGCAAAAAATAGACATTGCTGATGCCGTGTCACTCAGTAATACTGAAGCTACCACAAACACACACGCACACACACCCGCGCGCGCACACACTCTGCCTCACTTCTGTTACTCAGCGTCAAGACCAGGGTTCTCCTGTGTGGCTCAGTAGGTTTCTTTCTCAGAAGTGGGGGGCAGGGGTACTGCTTCATATCAATACCCCTCCATTTCCTGACCAACCACCCTCCTTCCACGGGTCCTGGAGAGCAAGCCTGCGATCTGGAGAACTGGTGAAAGAGCTTCCTCAGCAAAAGGAGAAGGGAAGATCTGGTCAGAAGAATTCACCAAAAATAGCCTTCAGATAATCCTCCCCCAGAAACGGGACTCGCCGTGACAAGGCCCACCCACTCCGTGGCAGCCAGGCAGGAAGGGCTGAGGTTAGACAGCCATAGGCTTCCCTGCAGCCTCTGCCCACCCTAGCTTCCTCCAGGAGCTGAGCCCCCTCACTCATTCCCGGTCCCTCAAAAGCCTGACCCCTCAAGTAAAGCTTCCGCTAGGTGACCATGAAGCCATGGAACTCAAGCAGACTCAAGCACTAATACCTTACTGACAGGATGTGTCTTATTTATGCCCCCCCATATAATATGGGTGCCATGTTTCCAGAGGTGGGCATGCCTAATCAGCCCCCCTGCCCTGCTGCCACACACCCACACCTGGTCATTAAGACATTCCTCCCAATCCACCCAGCAGAGGTGACATCACCCCTGTGGATTTCAGACCTGCAGCCCACCGTCTGAGGATTAGGCAGGCAAACACCCCCTTCCCTAGGCCTTTAGCATGATTGCTCAAGCATTTCGGTTAAGGGGCTTCCTTCTCAAGGAGCGGGCCCCCTTTGCAGGCATCCCCTAGCAGCTCTGTTTTGATAAGGCCCTGGCAAATCCCATGCTTTGCAGGCCGCTTTCCTGCCTTTGCTCAGGCAGAGCTCAATTAAAATTCACAGGGAAGGGCTGACTGGGAGAAATGTACTTTATTAACCGAAACAGGCCCTCTTCCAAATCCTTAGATTAGAAGGCGGGCTGGGCCCCAGTGCCTGCTCAGGAAAAGGAACTCTCCCTGTTCTGCCTCCAGCTCAGCCTGCTAAAAGGCAGCGAGAAAACACATTAAAAGTCCAGGGCACAGGGCTTTGGAAGTAAATGCCAAGGGATGTGGAGACGGCTCAGTTGGTAAAGTGCTTGCGGGGCTGAGCCCAGCATCTGCATTAAAAAAAAGCCAGGCATGGTAGAAGTGCATTCTCATAATCCCAGCTCTGGGGAAGCGAAACCAGGCAGAGCCTGGGGTTTGTTGAGCAGCCAGACCAGCTAAACTGGTGTGTCCCAGGTCAGTGAGAAACCCTGCCTCAAAAATTAAATAAATAAAATTAAAAAGTCAGCAGCTCAGGAAAGTTAGCCTCTGACCTTCATGTGTGAGCTCACACATATGTGTACACACAAGCAAATACACACATGCAAAGGCATGCATATACACACAAACTACATGCCGATCTATAAGAAATAGAGAAACATGCCCCCACCCCAAAAAATCACAGGAGTGAGACATCTAGCATAGAGGGATGGGGTGGGGGGGGACCTTATTTCCTTATTTCTTTAATAGACAAACATGAAGAAAATTGACTGGGGCTGGAAAAATGGCTCAGTACTTAAGAGCACCGGTTGCTCCTCCAGAGGACCCAGGTTCAATTCCCAGAACCCACATGGCAGTTCACACCTGTCTGTACCTCCAGTTTTAGAGGAGCTGACACCCATGGCAAAATACCAATGCCAGTGAGATAAAAATAAATAAATATAAATAAATTTATTAAAAAAGGAAATTGACTGATGGGAATTTTCAAAGGGCAAAGGGAGCAATGTCAAGTCAACCACTCCCAATACAAAGGCCTTCAGGGATGGATGCAAACAAATTAACAGCAAAAGCCTGGGAAACAGTGTGGCCTGAATGCTGGGTAGCCGATGTTAACTATTTTAGGTTAACATCAGGCCTGTGCATTGACTGTCTGTGCTCTTGCCTTCTCTGTCTGTAGATCCAACAGCTGTGCATCAGAAATGTTGGGGCTACAACACGTGGGGCCTGGGAACGTGACTCAGCCACAGTGTGGCCCTAGCACGCAGAGGCCCTGGGTTTCATCAGCAATTTTTCATAAACCGTGTGTGGTGGATAATCTTGGCTCTAAATTTGACACACCTGGGAAGAGGCTTTCTATTGAAATTCGCCTCCATCAGATTGGTCTGCGGGCAGGCCTTTGGGGCATTTTCTTGATTGCTAATTGATGTGGGAGGCCTGGTCCATGGTGGGAGGGCCCCCCTCTAGATGGGTGGGCCTGGGCTGTATATGAAGAGCAGCCAAGCAGGACCAAGGAAGGGAGCCTTCATTCCTCCGAGGCTTCTGGCCCAGCCTCCTGACTTCCCTGGGACATACAAGTCAAACAATCCCTTCCTCCCCAAATTGCTTCTGGTCAGCATTTTATCACAGCAACAAAAGCAAACTAGAACACTGGTTGTGAAGTACATCCCTGTATGCCAGGACTTGGGAGACGGTGGCAAGAGGACCAGAAGTTCAAAGCCATCCTCAAATATTTTGAGGCCAGCCTGGGCTACATAAGGCCCCCGTTTCAAAAACAAACAAAACAAAACAAAAAACTGTGCTGAACCCTGGAAACATCACTTTTTAAAAAGAATTTCCTTTAAAACAATTGTGATGTTTTAGAATTGTGTATTTATGTCCACACATGTGTGTACATGACACACATACACACGTGTGCCAGAGCACACACGCGGAGGTCAGAGGTCAGCCTGCAGGAATAAGTTTTCTCCTTCTACCATGTGGTTTCCCGGGACCGATTCAGGGTGGCCGGCTTGGTAGCAAGCACCTTATCCACTGAGTCATCCTACGGGTACCATTCTTAATTTATTATTAAATTTATTATTAGCGTGTGTGCTCTGATATGCACGTGGAGGTCAAAGGACAACTGAGGGGAGTCATTTATCACGTGAGTCCTGGGGATGGAGCTCATGTTGCCAGCAAGGGGCCACCTTTCCCCACTGCACCATCTCGCTGGCCCTGCAGACATGATTTTTTAATCATTACTGAAGCCAGGGGTGTGAGCATTATGCACTCTACACAAGGGTTTTGATACTGGGGGGCCCCAGAGTCCAGTGCCCTGAGGTTCCCCAAGAGCAGTCATCCGACTTTTTTCGGGGGTTCACGTCTTTGACTGACACCTGATCTATAAAATACTAGATGAATTATACTTAAAGCCACTGCGGGGAGATGCCCGAGATGGAGATGCAGATGAGGCGACTTTCATTAGCAACATGACAGCCCATTGCACCATCGCCCCTACTTTTGCATATTTGGGGGGAAAGCTTAGTACCAAAAAGTCAGAGGGCAAGTGAAAGTGTTTCCCTCTGCTCCAGGTGAAGGAGCAGGCAGCCTGATCCATCCCAGAAAAGCCCAGGTTCCAGGCCTTCCTGATGCTCTGACTCAGTCTGGAAGCCGTCAGCAAAACCCTAGCTGTAAGGGTGCAGCAGCCAGGGAAATGAGCTGGCCACAGCGCCCTGGGAGCCTGAGGCTATTTCCTGTGCTGGGGGAGGGAGGAAGTCCTCTCTAGGGGAAAGCCACAGGGTACCCATCATGGAGCTGCGTTTTCAGGGCTGCTCCATTCTGGGCCTGGCTCAGCAGACAACACCTGGGAGCAGCCTGCATCACCCAGATCGAGGCCTCCAGAACTTTCCAGCCACGGAATGTGAACAACTAAGGAAGCGTTTGCAGCCAGCAGGGTTCCAGGACTGAGTGGAGTGGACAGGGGACTTAGGGTCAGAACCAAACAGACCTCTCTCTGGCTTAGCTGACTCGCTCAGGCACCAGCACCGGGTGGAGCCCGGCAGCCAACAGACACCACACCCCTCATGGCCCATCTGCTCTTCTGATTCAGGACACATCAAGGCCCAAGGAAAAGGCTCTTTCCCCCAGGAGCCCACACACTTAAGACACCCTGATTTGTCAGGGACCATCCACAGTCACAAAGCCTGGGCCACTGGACCTCTCTGAACCCTCACTTCTGCCCCAGTGGGGCCCATTGTCCTCATCAGCCCACAGCACAGATAAGAAACATGAGCCAGGAACCAAAGTCATGTGACCTCCAGCAGCCCTCGAAGGAGCCTTAGCAACTTTGCATCGATCTGATCCATGAGCTCTGATCTGCTTGCCGCAGGCCTGCAGTTCCGCTCAGCCCAGTCTCCAGATAGCCAGCAAGTCAAACCAAGGCTTTCGAGTTCTACGCATGATGCTCTGACTTGCACAGTCAGTGGGAAGGACGACTCAGGTGCCTCCAGGAAGCATGCATGACGGAGAAAGAAGCAAAAACAGAGACTGGGGGATGTGGCTGGTCTCTGTAGAGCACTGGCCTAGCTTGCACAAATCTCAGGGTTCCGCCCTTAGCACCTCGTAATCTGGGTGTCATGGCACATGCCTATAATCCCAGAACTTGGGAAGTGGGAACAGAAGCATCGGGAGTTCAAGGTCATCCTTGGCTACAGAGAGAGTGTGAGGCCAACCTGGGCTAAATGAGACAAGAAAGGAAGAAAGGAAGGAGAGAAAAAAGAGATGACGTGTGGCGGGGGAGCGAACGCCCCTTGTGTCCTGTACTTTGTCCAGTTCTATTTTGCTGATGTATAGATCCGAGAGAGGAGCACTGACCGTCCCACTTCTAAGGGTCGTCATGTGTGGGGCCTGTCGGACACAGTTGGAGGTTGCGGCTCTAGGGTGTCTGGAGACACTCTGGCTGGGTGCTGTAAAGCTGAACGAAGACTCGGACCCCAGGTGCCCCGACTCCAGAGAGGCCTGGCACTGCCAGCATGTGAGCTACATTTCTTGCACTTGGCTCACCGCTTCTGGAGCTGGCAAGCCCTGGGGACAAATAAGAGCAGCTGACTGCAGGGCTGTATGGTGCCTCTGTTCCAGATCAGCATTAACAACAGCGACAGTGAGCCTTGAAAGCTAGGACGACGGGGGCCACTCCAGCCCCGCTTCCTCTCTGATCAGGCCTCTGCCCACTTCTGGGGCACCTGGAGACCTTATTTGTCTAAAGTAGGCTCATTAAGGCTTGACACAAAGGGCAACATCTCTGAATGTCATGTGTGTCCAGCAAGCCAGCTTACTTAGGATACAGGCCTATTTTTAGTAACACCCAAAAAAGCCAGCTACTGTATCACAGCACCTCATTTGTCCCCATTTGTTTACCGGGCTGTGTCCCATGCTGGCTCCGGAGTATCCAGACAAAAGCAGGGACCAGGTCTCTTTCATCTCCAGACCACACCGGGCCTGGCACAGAACCAGCATGCCATGTGTTTGCTGGAAGGATGAGGTTTTCATTGTTCCCTGCAAATGGTCTGCTGAGAGCAGGTGTTCTCAAGCTGAAGCGTAGGTGACATCAGGGACTGGTCCGTGACTCCCTCGAGAAATGGTGTAAAAAGCTCATGGCGGTGAGAGTCGGGGGAGGCAGTGCCCTGGGGCACACCTGTGGATGGTGTGTGTGTGTGTATACTCTGTGCCCAGGACATATTTGTGTTCACAGAGCCACTTCATGTGTACATGTGTGTGACTGTGTGGTGTCTGTGGTTTTCATCAGTTTTTCAGAGAGTGTGGACCCAGCAGTGTAAGGAGGGTAGGAACAGACTGAGAAGCAGCAAGCAATAATAAGAGGCCTCTCTGCTTGACCTCAGCAAAGTCAAGGCTGGTTCTGTACACTTGAGCCAAAAGGGAGTCAGAAGAGGAAATGCATCAGACCCACTGAGGCAAACTGATAGTGAGTGCCACCAGAATTTCTGTCCCCAACCCAGCACCTAGGGGATCTGATACTTCTGGAGATGACCATGGACTCCTGGGGAATTCCAAGTTAGAAGGGGGAAGAACCCACTGAACCTCAAGAATGCCTAGGGCACTCTCACGGAAGGGGCCACCAACAGGGTGTGATCGGCAGCCGCCAGGATCCTAGAACCCTTAATCCTATTCTCTACATGGGATAAACTTGGACAGCTCATCCACTAGAAGAGAAATGAGAGCTCTCTTGACACATCTCTGGGCAAATAAATTTGGAAACGCAGCTGGACATAGTTTCTTGGATACAGTTTACCAAAACTGACTCCCGTAGAAACAGCGAACATAAAAAGGGCTGGTGAGATGGCTCTGCAGGTAAAGGGGCCTGCCACCAAACCCAGCCACCTGAATTCAGTCCCTGAAACCCGTGTAATGGAGGGAGAGAACTGACTCCCACAGGTTCCTCAGCATAGGAAGGAAAGAGACCTAAGGCCAGCTGCACAACGAGAGAATCAAGGGAAAGCATCACTTAGGAATATGCTGGGAAAGACCTTCATATGCAATCAAACTGATATTGCCACCACAAGAAATACTGGGAATGATGAATGCACTTATTTACTTACACTTAGATGACCTCTTACTATATAAACCAATATGCAGCAGGTTTAGGAATAAGCTCATATTTTCTCATAGACACTCACATGCCTTTTATGCCAATCAAGTCCCATTCCTAATAAAACTCCCAGGGAAACAGGGATGGATACATTCTGAGCATAATAAATGCATACATCTGAAGCCTACACGAGTGTTTGAGGTCCTCCTACCATGGTCAAAAGCAAGGCAAAGGGGACTGAAGAAGACGGTTCATCGGTTAAGAGTGTTCTTCCAGAGGACCAGAGTTCATTTCTCAGCATCTACACTGGGTGGCTCACAACCAACTGTAACTCTATCTCCAGAGGATCCAACGCCCTCTTCTGGCCTCTACAGACAACTGCAAGCACACGGTGCACACACCCACACACAGTTACACACACACATAGTTAAAAATAAAACTTTTTTAAAGAGACAAAGATGATTGGGTGGTGGTGGTACACACTTTTAATTCCAGCCCTGAGGAGGCAGACAACAGGCAGATCTCTGTGAGTTCAAGGCCAATCTGGTCTACACAGTGAGTTCCAAGATAGCCAAGCATAGCTAAAGCTACATAGAGAAACCTTGTCTTGAAAACAGAGAGAGAGAGAGAGAGAGGGAGACCTACAATCTCCACTTTGATGCAATCTTTCATTCTAGGTGACCAGTCAAATGCACTCAGAAAGACAAGAGGGGCCTGTTTAGGGACACTAGCATGGGCAGAACTGGGTCTCGCCTGGGGTAGCCCCAAGATCGAACATGGTACTTAGAGAATTAGTTGGATGAGTGACAGAAGAACAACAGCTCGTGCTGACCGTGAAAGGAAAGGTTTAGTAAATGCTAGAAACAAAACCCGCAGTGGTTAATTTCAGTGGATTAGTTCACCCCAAGTGCAATGCAGGATAGAACTACTATTTTAGCCACTTACAAACAAGCAAACAAGGGTCCAGAAAGAGGTTAAACGGCTTGCCCTAGCCCACTCCTCCTGTCTTCAGTCCCTTGCTTGCCGTGGCCCATGGACCAAGTGTCTCCCACGCAGGGGAGGAGCGAAAGGCCTCCCAAACGGTAGAACAGCGCCTAGGCTCAGACTTCAGCTCTGTCATTGACCGGTTCTGCTTTTTTCAGAAACTTACTCCACCTCTCTAGGCCTTAGAGTTCTCCTCTGTAAACTGGGAGTCAAAAACCGTGCCTGCCTGCTAGGGTGAGAGGTATATCCCATTGATGAATGCAAAGATCTGACCTCCCAAAACTTCCCTGTGTGCCTTCACCTGTTTTCATCAGCATCTATCTCGTTGTTGACCCTTTTCCTCCTGTGGATTTTACCAGGCTCGTGGCCAGCTGACTCAAGGCATATCATTAGAACCAGAGCCTAGTATCAAGATGAAGGTCAGCTTAGGTCTCAGGGACTCCTACTATGAAGGAACGGAGAGGGGAGACCCCCAAAGGTGACCCCACGGCTGTCGTTACAGTCCCTTCTGTGACGCTTGCCCCCCCCCCCCGCCACACACAGAGGCCTCACCTTCCCAATAGATTCCCAGAGCATCATTTGCTGCACCTGAGCAAGGGCCTCACCTAGTGATTTTCCTACAAACACAATCTGGAAAGGGGTCACGAGGAAGAAGCTCACAGGCTTTCCCCTGCAGGGAAGGTCGGGTCAAAAGCAATGAATCGGGCTGATAGTTTGTCCCCTTGATATAAGAGAACGGCCCCACACTCCCGTGATCTCCCAAACACCTCTAGCCTGATCTAACCATGAGAAAAACATCAGAAAAAACCCAAGTTAAAACATGGTGGCATCGGCCTGTGACCCCGGAAGATGCTGTGGCGAGGAAGCTGTCTAGTTCCAGGACAGCCCGAGTTACATGATACCCTGTCGCAGATATAAATTAAACAGGCTGTATATAACATATCTATAGTGCCTATTTCTAACACAGTACTTCAAAGGCTGTTAACACACACACACACACACACACACACACACACACTGGAAAAGCACAGACTTCTTAATGACCAAGCATCAGTGTCAAGTACATACGCCCTGTTTATGCCCCAGGTCCATAATAAGAGGGAAGTGGGCTACTGAGTTACTATCATAGTACTAGTATAAACGTGAAACTGGAACCCCCAAAATAAAGTTTATTATTAAAAAAACAACAACACAGGTTACTAGGCTTTCCCATGGTCATTAAGCTACCCATCTGCTGGCCACTGCGCCCTACTTGCCAAGAAAAACTATAAAAAGCACCTCCCACCAGATTTGGCTTGGAAACTATTTCCCCGGAAATCCTCACCCTCCACCCTCACCTCAGAGAGAGAGAGAGAGAAACTGTGAACCTGAGAGAGGTGTGTGAATTCCCCACCAGACGTGACTTTAATCTTGATGAACACAGAGACCACGGATACATGTGGATGGCTTAGACTCCTAATTGTCTTTTCAGTGGAAAGCTGTCTAAAACATCAACACTGCCTCTTCCACTACAGTTAGTACCTCTAGCCAAAACACACAAAATTGTCACCAAGCAGATCTCTTCCCAAAGGTTGCCCGCGAGGACCCTGCTGGGGGAAAGGTTAATGCCACCACGACTCTCAAACGACATCTTCCAGCCAGCATCGCGGCCCTTCCTACGCACCAGGCACCAGATGCCAGCAAGCCTGGAGCCATCGGGGCATCTGGAAGCTGCCAGCAGGCTTGCTCCTGAGCCTGCCACAAGCACGAGCTGAGCTGCTAAAATCAGGAAACCTGGTTAGGTTCTTGTTTGCTTCCAGACAAGCTTTCTAACTAGAAACACCGTGAGGCTGGGAGTAGAGCCTCCTCCTGCTTCTGACAGAATGTTGCTGAACACCCAAGAGACAGGGGCGTTTGGCCAACCCCCAGCAACAGAGGCCAAATGAAGGCGCGGACTGAACTTAGGCCGAAACAACCTGTGTCCTCCTCACCTAGGTGCCCCCCATCCACTACAGCGTGGGTGAGGGGCTGGTGGAAGATCACTTATTAAGTGCACTGGTCCACCTGCGGTGAATGTAAACTCAGAGAGGAAATGGGCCAGCCTCCTGACACCCAAGGCAAACCACCCTCTAGCATGAGACACGCAGCCTCTTCCTTAGTTTCAACACAAAGTCCCCAACAACCGGCTCCCAGGATGCCACAGGGCCACTGTCTCGCAGCCTCAGGGGTAAGATCTTCAGACTCTAGCAGCCTCCCTGACATCCTCGGGCACACGCCCTTCCACCAACTCTACTCTCAGAGGGCAAAGACAGTACTTCCACTACCTCTGGGGTGTCCTGGAGACCTGACCATCCTTTGTTATGCTAACAGCGACCCTCAACGGGAACTGAAAACCGCCCCCTCAGGATGGTTGCAGCCACTATCTCTGGCTAACCTCCCTGTCACCGGGGCAGGGGCAGTCCCTGCTACAAACTCCTGAAGAAAGCCCTGCACCGGGTCCCCAGGCCCAAGTCCCCGCCAGGGCTTGAGGGCCAGGCGGGGGGAGCCTCCACCGACCTTCGATGGGTTTCAGATAGTCATAATCGAAGAGGATGGAAAAGTCCAGCTCGTCCTGGGGACTGCCCCCAGGCTCGTGGCCTGGGCCGTCCCCACCGTCGGGGTCGGGCTGCGGGTCCGGGGCGTCCATGGCTGGGGCAGCTGGGCTGCGGGGCCTGGTAGGGTCGCGGTGAGGGGAGGAGGCTCGCGCGGACCGGAGTCACCGTGTCTGGGGCGCACGCCGGGGCCGGGGATGACTCGCGGCGCAGTGGGTCCTGGACGCGTCCGGGGAGCGGGTGACGGCGCGAGCTTCCTGCTCAAGGCACCTGTTGCAGCCTGGAGGGGGCGGGGGCGGGACGGCGGTGGCTGGCGGGGCGGGGCGCCGCCCAGACGGGGAGGGGCACAGCCCGGTCTGGCCTGAGCGACAGGCCCAGGCAACTTCTGCTTCACCTGCCACTGTCTGACCCAGGGTCCTCCCAGAAGCTGCTGCTCGCGAGTTCTACCTTAGGGACCACTCGCTGAGCCTTTCCTGGTTCCTCTCCTTCGCGGGGGAGGGACTCCCTGTCTTCTCTGGCATGCCCACAGCTGTGGTGCTGTTCCAAGTCTCTGATTTGTAAGCCCCGACCTCAATTGACCAGACCTGGGCCATCTACCCGCTGCCACCTGGCGTATAGAGCCACTGTAACCCTACTGGGGCAGATAAGGGATAAAGATTACGACCCATTTTGACCACCGGGAGAGGACTCGGTACCAGGGGGAAGTGACACGCGAAGAGTTTGATTGATGATGATCTGGGGACCCTGTCCTGACAGTGAGAACAGGAAGTGGTCTGGTGTGTGGGAGGTAGGGCTGACAGGTAACTCATACATCCGCCTGATGAAAACTGTAGATTACCTGGCTCCTCCCCATGGCTTTTGGTGCCATAAGTCTGAGTTCAAGCCCAGGAATATGGGATCAAGCCCTCAAGATGAAGATGTGAAGGCTGCTTAACACAGCAGAACCCAGGGCCACGCTCCATGGAACCTCTCAGCTTATAACTTCTCAAACTGAGGAAGTAGGTAGCAGAGCAGAGTCTCCTGGCAGTGGTCCCCGGTGCCCCTGGCTGGTTACAGCCACCAGAACAGCTTTATAAAGGCTAAATCTTTACATGGGGCCACATGTGAGGAGGTGATTAAGACTTCAGGAAATCAAAAGATCAGAAGTTGGAGGGGGAGGGGCTCTCAGGTCCGGGTCACAATCCAGGCTTGAGGACAGTGACTACTCTCCTGCAGTGTGGACTAGGAGGAGGGGGCAGAGGGCAAGCGCTCTTCAGGGAGAGCCACTTCTCCACCATGGAGGTCTGCTTTCAAGCTCCTCCTCATTGAACTGGGCGTTGTCAGGCATGGACCCGAGAGGCAGAGGTGGTGGGATTGCTTCCAGTTTGAAGTCTGCCTGGGCTACAGAGAGAGAAACTCACCACCAAAAACAAACAAGCAGCTCTCGCCACTCTCCTCACAAATATTTGGTGAGTTCCTGCAGCAAATGCTGAGAGGCGGCCAGGCAGAGCATCCACGAGGTCACTCCTCTGCCCTCGACAACTCTGAGTAGGGTTTCCCAACACCCAGGCACACACCGGAATCTTGTAGAGACCAGTTACAACATTGGGCTCCCCGAGACCCACCGGGAACCAATTTAGCCAGGATCCTATCCACCTACCCAACCAAGCACCACCGTCCATGAATATGCCATGGTGCACAAACTGTGATTGAGGTGATCAGGACTCGTCCACATATCATGGATAGTTGGCCCATGGGGCCCCTGGCATCTGCATTCTTAGAAAAGCTCTCCATACACTTCCGAATGAGAGGCCCGAGGTGGCAGCAACTGGTTTAGACTCCAGCCAAGACCTTGCTATCCACATCTCTAGAAGGAAATAGATCTTCATGGGTCCTTAAAACAGGGGGCCCAGGCCAGACTCTGATATTTGGCCAAGGAGAAACAAGAGAAACACTGTCATACAGATGAAGAAAAACTCTTGTGTTCCCACCCACCCCACCCATTCTTTCCCATCCCTCTACCCCAGGGGTTCTCAACCTTCCGAAGGCTTTGTACCTTTAATACTCCTGTTGCGGTGACCCCCAACCATAAAATTATTTTTGTTGCTACTTCCTAACTATAATTTTGCTGCTGTTATGAATCATAAATAACTGTGTTTTCCGATAGTCTTAGTGTAACTCCTGTGAAAGGGTCGATATGTGCAAAGGGGTCGTGCCCCACAGGTTGAGAACTGGTCTGCCCTACCCATGATCACTGAATGTTTCTGATCCAGTGGGTATTCATTGTCTGTGCCAGCCAAGACTCCTTTCTCTGTCTGGTAACAGCTCTCCGGGGTGCTCATCTGGGAAGCTACTTTCTCACCAGTGTTGGGAACCGAATATTAGGCCGTTATTCCACCACTGAACTATATACTCTAACCCCTGGGAAGCTGCTCTTAAGACGATCTTGGTAGAAATATCAACACAGTTGTCCCATCATGCCTGATAAGAAAAAGAATGATATACCTAGACTTGGCCAATCAGAATTTTATCTCCAAAGACTTATGAGATCCACTAAGGTGGGGACCATGGCCACCTCATTCACGGCTTTACGTCCAGTGGTGTATTCATGAATGGCACTTGGGTAGATAGTTGGATAATTGAATAAAGAGATGTTTTTGACAGATGGATGGTTTAGGTGGGTAGATGTGTGGATGGATGGATAGGTGGATGGATAGATAGATAGATAGATAGATAGATAGATAGATAGGATATATATTTAGATAAATAGATGGCAGGAATAATATATGGGCAGGTAAATGGATGGACAGGTGGGTGGAAGTGGGAGGGAGGAAGGGAGGGATGGATGGATAGGTGGATGGATGGATGCATGGATGAATGGATGTATGGCATGACTCTCTTTGTATGTATAAGTTTCTCTAACTATTCTCCTCTCTAAGGCTAAACCTGGCCACCCAACTGCTAGAACAAGAACCTACTTCCCTCCAATTTGGTCTTGCTGTCCCCAAGAGCAAGCTACACTAAGGAAGGGAAGATGGCTTCTCCACTGAAGGAGTACTTCCCACACACCAGCCTTGGAAAGAGCCATTCCCCGCTTTCCACCCAGAACACTGACTTGGTTCTCCTTCAGAAAAGCAGGCATCTCCTCAGGCCATCCTAGACCTGAACTCAGGGAGGGTTCAGACCAGGCCCTGACCCAGGCGATGCTCTTGTTGGAGCTGTGGAGCAAGGGGCTAACTTGAAGGCTGGGACCTTGGGCTGAAGAAATGGATGGGAACAGCAAACAGCCTTACTGCACTGGAGGCCCTGGGTGGAGTAGGAGCACAGCTCCATGGCCCTTCTCTTGCTCTGCTGCTGATAATCTTGTAAAGGCCTTTCCATGTCCCCAGCCTCCACAACAGAAGCCCAGGGGGCAGACTGGGTATGAAATGTGCAGCAGACATTGGTACTGACCGGCCAGGAGTTGAGCTCAATTCGGTGACTACTGAGCCCAATTACAAACACGGATAACGCTGCAGAAGGAAAGAAGCTAAAGCCATGATCACATTAGGGAAGTCTGGTGTCCACAGGGAATGCAGGGAAGCCTCCAGCTCCCTAAAACTGGGACTATTAGGTTGAACAGAAGTTAGTCAAGGAGTCCTATGTATGAAAGCTCCGAGGCAGGAGAGTCTGAAGCATTGGAGGACACTGCAGGGTCAGGCGACAGTCACAGAACAACCTGCCATGCCCAGCTCTGCCTCTGGGTCTCTCTGGGATACATGGGCTCAGAGAGCCTACTCTGGTGTCTGCAGAGATCTCAAAGTGAATGATGTATCCAAAGCCAATCCTTGATGCTCTGCCATTTTTTCCTAATCCCCAGGCCACGTGTTGCCTTCCCATTCGCCCACCAAAAATCAGAGCAGTCCTGCTTCCTCCTCGTTCCACATCCAGACTCAGAATCTGAGGGTAGCTCTTTTCTAAACACGTCCCAAACCTGACCATCTCTCACCAACTCTACCATTGCTCTCCCTGCTTACCATCCAAGGCCCCACCACCTCCCTCCCTCATGACCACAGATGCTTCTTCTCTGGATCTGCTGTTTCCACTTGTGCCTGAACACAGAGCAACAAGAAGGGCTCATTAAAAATATACAGCTGGGGGCCTGGAGCAATGAGTCAGCAGTTAAGAGCACTGGCTACTCTGCCAGAGGATGTGGGTTCAATTCCCAGCATCCACTGGGCAGCTCACAACTGTCCGTATCTCCAGTTCCAGGGGCCTGACGCCTTCACAGACATATATGCAGGCAAAATCCCAATGCACATAAAAATAAATAAGTCACACACACACACACACACACACACACACACACACACACACACGGCCTGGAGAGCTGTCTCCATGAGTAGAAGCACTGTCTATCTTGCAGAGGACCTGAGTTTGGTTCTCAGCACCTACATGGTGACTCACAACCACCAATGACTTCAGTTCCAGGGGGTATAACGCCCTCTTGTGTTCTCTATAAGCACTGCATGCACATGGTGCACACACATACATTCAGACAAAACATTCATACACATAAAAATCAATCTTAAACAGACACATACCTGGGGCTCAGCACTTACGAGTACATACTGCTCTTGCAGAGGACCTGAATTTAGTTCCCAGCACCACATCAGGCAGCTCACAATTGTCTGTAACTTCAACTCCAAGGGATCTGATGCCCTCTTCTGGCAGGTGCTCTAAACATATGCCCAGGCACACAGACATACACATGTTATTAAGACTATTTCAAATATGTACATGCATATACATGTAGCCACCCTCCAGTAGCTTCCTGCTGAGTTTAAAATAAAACAGTAAGGCCAAGTTCTAGGTCAGCTCCCCTAGCTGTCTTGAGTATTGTGCCCAATCTCTCTCTTTCCCTCTCGCCCTCGCTCTTGCTCTCGCTCTCTCGCTCTCTCGCTCTTTTTGCCTATGGATCAGTCACTTGCTCTGAAAATGCCCAGCATGACCCCACACAGGGCCTTTAAACCTGCCGTCCCTCTGATACCACCCTTCTTCAGCAATGTCTTAGCTCAGACATCACTGCCCCAGAAAGACTCTCCCTGTCTGCCCCTCAAAGGAATGACACCCTGGGCCCTCTTGGTCCCTTCTCATGTTTCCTGTCACTTACCCTTGACCCTGTGGCATTTTTTATGTGCATATTTGTTTAATAAATTTGTTCCTATTCTTAAACTTGAATGTGAGTGTTTGGAGAGCAGGGGCAAGGGGTGTCCATTGTCTGCATTTGACTACCTAGGGTAGCCAGTTTTAGCAAATGGGAACATAAGACACCCAGTTAAGTTTGAACTTTAGACAGTTAATCCTTTTTAAGACATAGGTCCTCAATATTGTATAGAGAAACAATTACATTCATTCTTCCAGTGTTTATAAGAAATTCAAGGTATGTGTATATTAGCATATTCACCTGCATGTGATGCCAATGGACAGCCTCAAGGCTTCCTCTCATGTGGTCTGTCTTCTCATTTTGCTTTGAGACAAGGTCTCTCTCTGTCCTGGAATTCCCCAAGGAAGTCTGGCTGGTGGAACAGTGAGTGCCAGGGACCCACCTACCCACACTTCTCTAGTGCTGAATTGGCAAGCACACAGCACTATGCCCAGAATATTTTTTTCTAATATGGGTTTGGGGGCTGATCTCAAATCTTCATGCTTGCAGGGGAAGCACTCTATGGATTTAACCATCTCCGGAGCCACTGAAGTCAAACTTAACCAGCTTCCTGGGTCTTCACCTGTCCTTAGGTCTTCAGTGATACCCAGGACATGGAAGGCTGGTGATGGGATAATGGGCTCAGTGCTTCCCCCTGGGGGACAGATCAGGGACAGATATAGGAAGAATCGCTCCCTGCTTGCTTGGCTGACATGATGGCACTGGACTGGTAGATCAGCGGCTCTGACAAACAACGTCTCATTGCGCATCTGCACCCAAGCCCCAAGCACGGGTATATGGCCTGTCACTGTTTCTACATCAATATTTCATCTCATGCAGTGGTTTCAGGGATACACTGCATACACACAGTGTCTTTAAAAGAGGGGAGAATTTGTTCCGTGTATAGGGAAATGTCCTGTTAAGTTCATCAGGGAGTCCCTGAGACAAGTAACAAAGAAAAATAGTAATAAAAATTCAAATTAATAAGATACTCTACAGAGAAGGAGCCAGGGAGACACACAGGCTACAGCTGGACACACACACACACACTTCCAAGCTGACCTTCCAGAAGGCCAACGGTTCCCGTGGGTACAAATACAAATGCCTCACCAGAGCCAGTTTTGAGGGGATAAATAAGCACAGGCCAACTCAAAGTCCCTGGGTCCCATCTGATCTCTTGCCTGAGTATGGGATGTTGACCTTTTCTGTGCCTCAGTTTCCCTCACTGCCAACAAGAGTAACAGCCAGCATCAGCTTCCTGGAGTGTGGCATGTGTGGCCACCAGCACCCCATGCTTGGGAAGACCCACTTGGGAGACCCCTGAACATGACTTAGTGATCAGCTGTTACATCACTGAATTCTCGCCAATGATGGAATGGGACGCTCAGGCTTTTCTCCTGTGTGGTGCCCTGATCCTGACTGCAGCATTTAATGAATAAGCCATAAATTCTGGCCACAAGCCCCACATCCTGATGCCGGCCTCTATGACTCCTGACTGCAAAGGGCAGGTGCTGAGCATTGTAAATCCAGCTGGAACCGTAAAACACTCTCTACTGGGTCTCCAAAGCAATCCCTCTCCAACTTCAGCACACTCTGGGCTTCATGACTGTTCTAGATGCTAATAGTGTGACCACTGACAGAGACGGTTTGCTGTCAGGGTCTGGCTGAGGGGTAGGGGAAGAGGATCAAAATCACCAGGCAGGCTGATGCACACCCATAATCCCAGTACTTCAGAGGCCAAGGCAGGAGAATCACTACAAGTTTGATACCAGCCTGGGCTACATAGTGAGTTTCATCTCAAGATACATTGCTAGACCACCAGCCTCACAAGAACAAAATTCAAGAGGTGACAAACCCCTAATACATGAACTCTGTTATCTTGCAATTACTTAGTGTATGCATATATGGCATTGTGCACATGTGGAGGTCAGGAGACAATTTTGGGAAGTCAAATCCTTCCATCTATTGTGTGAGTTCTGGGATTTGAACTGAAGTTCTCAGGCTTGGTAGCAAACATTATTAACCTGAAGAGCCATTCCATTATCCTTAAACTATATTTTTATGCTTTGTTTATTGAAACCAAATTATATACAAAACCAAAAAACTTCCATGACAAACAAACTCCTGGGAGTTAAAGTGGCAAGTCCACACGGAGACAAACTGGACTCTAGGGGAAGTGGAAATGCAGACACCCACGCTGCCTTTACTTGAAGCTGCTGTAACTTATATAGGTTATCGCAAGATTTTGGCTTTATTTTGTTTTTAAAATATTGTATTAAATGTGGCTTACAGTTTGGTGAGCTGGGTTTCTTGTCACTCTGTCACTGACCCCTGGGGTGACTTACTCCACACTCAGGCAAGGCTATTCTCAGGAATAATCTCCTGGTAACCGGGAACATGAGGGCTTTTCCTTTCCTTGGTGCTGGGGCTCCAGTTCAGGCCCCACGCACATGAGACAAACACCGTACCACTGAGCCATATCCCCAGTCATTGGATTTGTGAGGCAGGATCTTGTTTTGTAGCTTAGGCTATCCTCCTGCCTCCGCTCCTCAGTGTGGGGATTACAGGCGTAGCCACCATATCTAACAAACTTTGAAGTTAGGTGGTAATGGGAACAGATGTTGAACTAGAGACCGCACCATGGAGTGTCACTGTTTCCCTCCAAAAACAAGGCACAGGGCACACACACACACCATTCCCCCACTACTTTTAATTTTCATCATATTTCCTTTTTTGAAACAGGGTGTCATGTAGTCCAGTATACCTTTGAACTTGCTATGCAGTCAAGGATAGCCATGAACTTCTGGTCTTCCTTTCCCCACCTCCAAAGTAGTGGAATTGGAGGTGTGTGCCCAGTTTTACACAGTGCCAGGGATTGATCCACGGCCTCTTGCAAGCTAGGCAAGCACCCTACCAAGTTGTGTGTGTCCCCCAGCGTCACCACCCATCTCTCTCCTCCTTCTGTGCAACCAACAGACTTCACTTTTGCTGTTGCCCACTTGGCAGGTGATGACATGGCGTGGCTGTGACTTCAAGATTCTTTGCAGTTTCTGTGTGACCTGGAAATGCAAACACCCTGACCTCCTGCATCCCAGATGCTTTTCTGCCTGCCCTGTCCAGCACTGGTGCAAACATTGCATCCTCAGGCGAAGAGTTGATATAGGCTATTCAGAGCAGATACAAAGACTCCTGGAGTTTAATACAAAAATACCCCTAATCCTTCAGTAAGGACCGTAACAGCTCCTTTGCTGGGGAGAAGGTAATAGTTTAAATTCAAACAATAAAATAAGCCAGTCATGGTGACCCATGCCTACACTCCCACAAGAACCAGACCAGCCAGGGATACATGCAAGATCTTGTCTTGAAAAATTAACTAATTGAAATAACATAAATGAGCTGGGCAGAATGGTGCACCCCAATAATATGAGCACTGGGCTGACAGTCCAAGGCTAGAAAACAGTGACAAACGCGTGTGACACCATACACTAAAATAACAGCAAAAATGACAGCAGGCACGAGCCACCAGTTAGCCTCGTCCGAGGGCTTCAGCCTGGGTTTCCATTATAGCACAAGAAGACCACCCTTGGTGTAGAGATTTCCACCATGCCACTTCCCACATCAAGAAACTGGGGCCCACACAGGTGGTGATGTTTGTCACCTTGGGTGCCTAAATCGAAAGTATTCCTATGGGGTCCCACAGTGTCCTGGGGAGCACAGTCTGAGAACCACAGAGCAGGCAGACATCACTCCTGCCTGTTCCTTCCACTCTACACTGGTGTCTATCACTTGCTGGAGTCCCTCATCTGCTTCCCCAGCAACGGGTCCAGCCTGACGTCAGGCCTCTCTCTCTTCAGTCAGTGCTAGCCTTTGAGACTAAGAAGGCTATACACCCTGCCGCTGAATTTCCCCATGTGACCCTGATTGTGAACTTCAAACCCCTCACTGGGTCCTTCGTGACCTGTCCTGGTGCACATCACTGATGTCAGCTTCCACTGTGTTCCTCTCTGGCTATTGGCTGGGTGTCAGCCTGGCCACAGACTACCACAGCACACAGTCTCCTCAGGAGTCTGGGAGTGCTGTTCCTTTCCCTGGGAATAGTGTGCAGGCAGAGCCTATCTCCCTGGAGAAGAGGAGGTGTCCTGGCTGAATTAAGCCCCTCCTGCTGGTGTTGACTTGTTCTGCTCTCTCTAAAAACACATACTCAAGTCTTCACTCGGGATGCCTAGGCACCAGGATTCATTGAGAAGATATGAACGGGTGAAGACGAGACCGTGCAAGAGCCAAGGAGTCTAGTCCCGAGGCTGGGGTCCTTGGGAGGGAGAGCAATCCATAGAGGCCACCGGAAGACAGAAGCAATGTGTAGGGATGAAGCCACAGCTACAGAAACCAGGACTTCCAAGATATGAGATGCCAGAGGGTAAGCAAGGTCTGCCCTGAGCCTTCAGAGGATACGGCTCTGCCAGCTCCCAACTCCCAACTGCTGGCCCTCACCACAGTGCAGGAGCGTCTTTCCATCTCAGCAGCACTGTCCATGATGGCAGTGACACTAGCCACAGAAGCTGGCCTGACTATAGCACACTTGCACACATGCACCCTCACAGACATGCATTCACATGTACAAGCGCATGCAAACATGCGTACATACATGGGCAGGCTGGCATGCATCTGCCAAAGTACACTCCTCACAAGGGTAGACTCTCACCCGCTGACTCCGTGTCCTGAATTTGTAACAGGAAACGGACAGGTCAGCTGCTTAGGATCTATGAATGTGTGATTGTGTGTGAGAGTGTGTGTGTGTGTGTGTGTGTGTGTGAGAGAGAGAGAGAGAGAGAGAGAGAGTTGTGTATGAGTGTGTATGTGTAAATATGTTTGAGTATGAATGTGTCTGTGTGTATGTTAAAGTGTGTGTGAGTGTGAGATTATGTGTGAGAGAGTGTGTGTATGAGATTGTGTGTGAGTGTGTGTATGAGTGTGAGTATGTGAGTGTGTGAGTGAGGGTAAATGAATGTGTGAGAGTATTGTGTAAGAGTGAGATTGTGTGTACATGTGAGAGAATGTGTGTGTGTGTTGGTGTACTAGCATGTGTATGTACATGGGAGGGCCATAAGGTGTCCTCTTCAGTCACTTCCCACCTGGTCTTTTGAGCCAGGGTCTCTCACTGAACCTGGAGCTTATAGTTTTGGCTAGACTGGTTGGCTAGAATCCACCTGGTTCCGCCCTCCCTAACACTGGGACTCCAGGTATGTGTGCATGTGCTTTTATGCCCAGCTTTTTATGTGAGTGAGTGCTAGGAACCCAAGCTTGGATCTTCATGCTTGCATAGCAAGCTCTTTGTTGTGGGATATTTGTACGCTGTGTGAAGATGTATTTTCTGTGATTGGTGTAATAAAAATCTGGGTGCCCAGTGGCTTGGCGGGAGGCATAGGCGGGACTTCCAAGCAGAGAGAAGAGGTAGAAGGAGATAATCGAGGCGCAGAGGAGACGCCAACTAGACATGGAGGGAATCAGACATGCAGAATGAAAGAGAGGTAAAAAGCCACATGGTAAAACATAGATTAATAAAAGCAGGTTAATTTATTATAAGAGCTAGTGGGACAAGCCTAAGCTAAGGCTGAGCTTTCATAATTAATAAAAAGTCTCTGTGTCGTTATTTGTGAGCTGGTGGCCCAAAGAAAAATCTGACTACAGCTCTTGACACACTGAGCCATCTCTCCGGCCCAGGGCAGCTGTTCTAAACACTACTCAGCTCAAAACTTACTATTACTCTCTCATTGTAGGGAAACTGAGGCAGGAGAACGGGAGGTTCCTTGCACAAGGTCACAGCTGTCAGGTAGCAGAGGTGGATTGGACTCTGGCACCAGCACTCCGGCTGCTGTTGACCTCTGGGGTATCATATTGCTCTGGGACCCCTGGAGACTCACAGGAGGCCTGACCCCTACCTTCCAGGGACTTACAGCCATGATAGGAAAACAGCTTCAGAAATGTCTGTACTGGGGCTCTTCCTTCTGCGGCTTGACGCAGTAGGGAGATGTGGACTTACAAGACTCCCTGCAGGTTGGACTTCCTGGGGAGCCGGGGGTTCAAGCCAGGGAGGGGCTTGACAGCGCTCTGTTCTGAGCCTCTTTGCTGACCACCCCCCTCTAATGGCAGTAGAAATGTCCTTTGATTGTCCTAAAATGAGGAAAGGCTAGGCTAGGTGCCTTCTCTGCCTGCCTCAGTTTCCTGTCCTGGCTATGAGCGTGCCTTCTTCATTCTCTCCTTCCCTTCCAAGATGTGTCAGAGAACGTCTCGGGGTTGGAGAAAGAGCCTAGCGCCAAAGTCTAAGTTATGTGTATGTCAGTTCAGAAGACTGGGTGACGTCAGTAAGTATCCGAGACAGCTGAGCCTGTGGTTCAGATTGACTTTGCCACTTTCTTCCTGGGTAACCCTTGGCCAGCTGCTGCTCCCCTCCGTGGAGAGACACTACATTACCCTTCAAATACAGTGTCTGAGAAGAAGAAGACGTACTTCTAAAGCAGCCAGCCCCAGACAAGCCTGAGTCAACACAAAGTCAACAGGAACAACAGCGGCTCATCCAGGGCCAGGCTCTATGTTTTTCCTTATGTATGTGACTTTTGGCAAAGCTGGTCTTGCTGTCCTCAGCCATCAGACACCAATGCTGGGTGTGCACTCACCGCATGTTAAACAGAGCTAAGTCTTTAGTATGCATGGTTTCTTGTGACGTGCGTAATAACCCTATGAAGACTATACTGTCATTATTCATTTTTTTGCAAATGAGGAAATTGAAGCTTCTGAAGTCACCCTCTTAACCCAATCTGTGTCACTGCAAAAATACCTTAAGAGGTCTAAGGGAATAGGGATGTGGTTCAGTCAATGAAGACATGGCCCAGTATTCGTGAAGCTCTGAGCTCAGTCTCATATCCCAGGCATGGTAGCTCATATCTGTAACCTCAGTCCCCCAGAGGTAAAGGCAGAAGGATCAGAAGTTCAAGGATATCTTCAGTCACATAATGAGTTTGAAGCTAGCCTGGGCTACATGAGACCCTATTCCAAAAGAAGCAGGCAGGGCATGATCTGAAAAACACATATTCCAAGAATTTTTGCTGATGGTCAGTTTCTATGCAACATCATGTATTAGTTTCTATCTTTGCTATTATAGGAATTGCAGCTAACGTTTAACGTTTACAGAGCACCCATGATGAGAAAGACATTGTGTTAGGGGCTTGTTGGCTCCCACAACCACCCTGTAAGAGAAGTCTTCTTAGATTCTCAATCAAGACACAGAAAGGTTAAGTTCCTTTTTCTGGTATCCCACAGCAGTGATGTAGCTAAGCTGATATTTCAGGCCGTGAAGAAGTCAGGGAACCTGAGCCTGGGAGGGAGCAAAGCTCATCTCAAGTTTGTTTATTCCTAAGACACTTCCCATCGCCTTTCTGATAACACTGAACACACCTCTTTCACATCTGTAAGCTCCCCTGGGGCTTTGGGCCAAGGCCGCACAGCAAGTATCTATCCTTTGCTTGGGGATTGCCCCTCAGCACGCTCCCTGGGAATCTGAAAGTCTCGTTCAGCTGCAGCTGAGTTTAATGACATCCTAGTTCTTTTCTCTGGGGACCCCTCTGCAGGGCACAGTGATTCGCCTACCTCAAGCCAGCTGTCTGTGATGCCTGCCTGACTGCTGTGGCATGTTTGCCAGGAGCAATCTGGTGCCCTGTGTCCTGCACATACAAGCACACTGGTGTGCACATGCCTGCTGTTCCTGGACACTTGAACGCAGACTGGAAGCAGGACAAGGCATGTGTCCTTCCAGACCTTAACAGAGAAGCCACGTTCTCAGCCCAGAGCAGAGGGACCCAGCAGCCACAGTAAGGAAAAAACAGAAGCCAGATTTCTCCTCTGAATTCTCGCTGATTCCCTCTCCCTCCCTCCCTCCTGTAGCTAAATCTGGCATCTGTCTCCCCACCCCCACTGTCAGAGCGTCGGTGTTTGAGTTTTGGTTTGTTCTGCCACAAAACCCATCCCACAACCTTCACATCCGTGTGGCCTGCCTCCGAGCATCCCTCTGACATTTGACATAATATTAGCACCTTTTTCCCCTGTTGCCATTATGTCATTGTACCACTGTCACTCGACCACTAGCAGAGAACAGGATAAACTAGTACCAGGGGAAAAGTCCCAAGCGCTGGCAGGATCTGGCTTTCAAACGTCCCGCTTCACTAAAAATAAGCTGAGGTTGGAGGTGGCTAAAGCACCTTTTACCTAACGGGGTGGGCTTGGATCTGGTTTTCAGCAAGAGCCCCCTCGAGCTCACTTGCCAAATTGCCATTGCCTCCGCCCCACCGCGCCCCCCCCCAGGACTTCGGTCCACCACGCAGAGCACAAAACCTACATTCAGCTCGGGTTTTATGACACGAGGCTAACTCCTCCTACGCGGACTACGCCGACGTATTCTGCTTAACCCTTCGGCCCTTCCCATTTGGCGGTGCCCCTGTCGCTGCACATAGGCTGACCTCACAGACAGCTTCCACTTTAAAGACTGCATTTCTGACTCTGCAGCCCAAACCCCTCACAATCCCAACCAGATGGGCTAGCTTTCATATCATATTCTCAAGCATTAACTCCCTCCCATAAGAACCAAATTGAATGGCTTCAAGGTTACATCTAAAAGGAAGAAGACAGAGCAGAAACGGGGGCAGTGGGGCTTCTATGATCCCTTTGGCAGAGCACGCTGATGATACGTCGTACTTTAAACTGGGGTGGGGGAGCTGGAAGAACCCTCAGACACATCCCCAAGAAGGGGAGGAAATGGCTTAAATGTCTTGAATGGCCATCAATGTCAGTTGATGCGACTACTGGAAAGTGAAGTCTTTCTGTGTTAGTGAATAGCAAAACGTCACGCCTGTTTTATATTTATTATTTTTTAAGTTAAATAATAATGATAACAAAGACGACGGCCTCTGCTGTCAAAGCCGAGCAGCAAGACAAGAAGCCAGCTGTTAGCAGCGAGACCCACCTCCCGGTGTCCCGACACACACAGGGAATCCCGCCTGGGGACGCTTCCTAGAGTTACCATCCGCAGCCAGGACGCGCGTGCGCCCCCGATCAGCTGCGTCTATGCATCTACCTGCGAGCGGGGACAGCGGGGGATCCCAAGGGTGGGGGACAGCGGAGCGGGGATGCGATGCGAGGATGCCGGCAGGGATGCGGGCAGGGATGCGGGCAAGGATGCAGAGGGCCGTTTGGCGCAGTTACCTCGGTTCGCAGACCCCATAGTGCGGAGGGGCTGGTGGGGGCCCGGTCTGCGCAATGCGGGGCGCTGCATCTGGAGGCGGGCGCCGGGCTCAGCGGGCTGGGGAACCGGTGCTTTGATCCGGCGGAGCGACGCAGAGGCTGCAGCACCCAGGCTCCGCTCCGGGGTTCTGGATCTCCGTGCTCCCGCTCCGACTCTCCGTGCTCCCGCTGCCGTGCTCCAGGCTCCGGCTCAGGCTCCCCGGGCTCCTGGCGCTCCGCGGTCGCTTACTCCAGCGGCAACGCGACTTCCTTCCCCGCGCTCCGTGTTTATAGGCTTTCAATGCAGTAAAATAACGGGATTCCCTCACTGTTTCCTCCTGTTTACTCAGCGCCATGGAAACCCCTGGATCCCGTCCATCTCCAAAACTAAGGGCTTTCCTGAAAACTTCACACTCAGGAATCCATGACGTCGCCTCCTCCGCGGCCAGCCAGCTCCGTGGCTCCTTCGGCCGCCAAGCACAAGTCCCTGATTGTTCAGGGCAGAGAAAAAGTCAGGAGAGGGAGGCGCACAGGGGTGGGGGCGCGGCCCGCCAGGCCCTGCAGGAGCTGCGTGCAAGCTAGCAGACAGCCACCGCCTCCCCCTGCAGCCTTGCCTGAATCCAGCCTCCTGACACCCCTCTTTTCGAGCCGGTACCCCTCAGAGAAAGCTGTTCAGGGTTCCAGCCAGCACCCCGGAGTTGTCTAGGAGCCCTTGGACACTTGCCCAGGGGTACCTTCTTAGGCCCTCCGTGCCTCTGACGGCCCAGATTCTTAAGAGTTCAGGGAAGCAGAGGAGCAGGAAGAGGAAGGAAAGGAAATAAATAATGGTGCCTGTGCCAACTGTCCAAGATTTTTTTTCCTCAAAGAGTTTATTTTTAGATTCATTTAGAAAATCCAAGGTTTCCAGTATTTCTCAGAGGGTCCAGCAATAACTAAATGGTCGAAGAGTAGCTGAAACCAGGCAACACATGTGTTTACGCATGCTGTGCATAAACAGGAAAATAAAGGGGAGGGATGTCGGGACCTCTGCAGCCTCGGGAAGAGATGTGTGGGAGGCACACGTGGCTCCCACCTGTGGGCCACGGCTGGAAGGAGCGGGGTGGACTGCAGCCCACAAGACTTCTGGGCTAACTTTCAGCCGCTTTGCTTCTCCACCTGCATGCACCATGGGAATTCTGGGCTCGGAGATAAAGCCAGCTTTGAAAGGCACATTTGAAATACTGTTGTGGGCTCTGATAAAAAACATGGGAGCACCCAAGACTAGTGACTCATCACCCCCTCCCACGTGAGATATGAACTTCCAGAGACGCTGATGTGGGGGGCTGGTTCCTTCCATGGGACCACTCTGTTTTCCATGCATCTCCCACGGTGATTCCCCCAAACCCCAGCAGCTCCCAGAACGACCACTAGGACCAATTAGAACCCTGCCTGAGAAAGCCCAACCTCACTCCCACATGGAGAACTCTCCGTGAAGTCTTCCTGCGCCCAGTGGGCCTCGGTAGTACAGCTTCAGTAACGGTGTCTGAACCCCCAAAAACAGTCATGTCTGTCTACTCACTATGTGCACCTCCAAACATTCAAGGTAAGAAAGTTGTGCTGCCTTCTAAATAAATCAGATCTCAGAGCTCCAAAATTTCCTTCTAAGTATCCATTTTCGAGATGATTTGAAAAGACGCTAGTTTAGTCTGCAGACGCTAGTGTGTACGCGGTGTATGGGGATCTGCTCAGTGGAGATCCTGCGGCCTTCAGACCGTCACCCACAACAGGAACAGGGCACCCAACCAAGGGCTCTCAGGTTGCAAGACTTTTAGGGTTAAAGCAGAGAAAGTCTCGGGAATGTCGGGATCCACCGGTCATCATACCCACGAATGAGACTCCATTTCTTTTTGCTGTACATAGCTCCAAGACAGGTACTTACGTGCCAGACCTGAGATGAAGGTCAGTTCTGAATCCCCACTCAACCTCTCCTGCCAGTCACACGCAGAAGCTGGGACCAGCCAGTCCTGCAGAGACCAACATGGCAGCCGCCAGCCACATGCACCTAAGAGGAAAGTAATTAATGATTAAATCGAGTGCCAAAGTCGGTGCTTTGATGGCACGAGCCGCATCCCAGGTGCTCGAAAGTCACAGGTGGCTGCTGGCTTCCTGCATCAGACAGCAAAGCGTAAGAAACATCCCTTCTCCCAGTAAGCTCTCTTGGGCAGCATGGCTCAATCTGAAAGGTCACACACGTCTCACGTTGCCTCATCATCGTCTTCCCACCCAGCGCTGAGCTAAGAATCAAATGAGTGCATTTAATGGAAGTGCTGAGGACAGTCAGGTGTATAATAAACGCTAAAAATACCTATCTTTAAAAAATAATAAAGCCTTCCCGCAGCCAAGGCAAGGACTGGGCTTGTCTGGATGTCCTCATGTGTCACCTCCAGGCCACCCTTCCTGAGACTAAGCCAGGCCAACAAGTGAAGAAGCCAGAGGCAGAGTTCTTGCCTGGCGTTCAGGGACCCTGGGTTCCACCCTTAGCACTTAATCTTATTCATTTTATTTTTTCTTATACTTATTTGTTCGGGTGTGTGCACCGGTGCACATGTGCTGGGACAAGCACAGAGAGGACAACTTGTGGGAATCAGTTCTTTCCTTGTGTCGTGTGAGTCCCGGGATTGAACTCAGGCTGGCAGCAAGCACCTTTCCCCCGAGCCAGCTCACTCACCATCACTCCTTTTATTTGTATTTATTTATTTCGATTTTTTAAGACAGGGTCTTCATAGCCCGGGCTGGTTTCAAACTTAGAACCCTCAAGTCTCCACCTTCTTGAGAACAGAAATACAGGTGTGGGCCACCACACCCATCCAGAGCCCTTTAAAAAATAAAAAGAAAGAAAGAAAAATCTGGTTCCTTTATTGTTTCGACTGACTGTGGAGTTGTGAGCCCCATTTACAGATGAACGCATCAAGACTCCAAGAGCCCTTGTTCACACAGCCGGCCCCAAGGTGACCCCAACTCTGGCAGCGGTGGAGCCATGTTCTTGGCTCAGCAGCCCCTGCCTCCCCAGGCCTCCCTGGGAACCTCCGCCTCGGAGGCCAGCAGGAAACCAGCATTCTGGGCCTCCTCTGGCCGACTCATTATCGGGGATAATTTTAGACTCGGGTCCCACCCAAGCTCAGGCCTTGGAGGCGAGTCCCCATCTCCACAGGTGCCTGGAGCTGCTGGAGGGGGGACGCCTTCTGGAACTCAGTAGAATCAGCATTAGCCACGTTTTTATGGCCCTCACTCTTTGTCACAGTTAAGCGTTTTTCCCTTTTTAAAGCCCAATTAATACTACCAGGCTGGAGCCGGGGCCTAACAGCTGAGTCACCCAACGTGCCCTCATGAGCCGCAGCTTCAGGCCCCTCCAAAGCTCTTCTTGAGTTCCTCAGACAATTTCTTTCCTCTCTCACTGCCAGAGCAAGAAATATTTTGTCCTTTTGAACTGCACCACCCACTGTTTTTCACTGCTGTGGAGTAAGTACCCCCCTTTGCAGAGGGGGCGCTCCGAGGGGGGTGGGTGGGGAGCTTCCGCCTACTAAATTATCCAAGAGAACTCCCCAAAATAGAGGCTCTCAGCTGGAGCTCAGCTCGGCGGCATGTGAGGGGAAAAGGCAAAAAAGAAATGGAATCAAAGCAAAGAGAAGGTGTCCAGGTGGCCTCGGGGCAAATGGTCCAGGAGGCCGCTGCCACATCTGGGCTCCGGAGACTCTGAATCACGCGGGACCCTTTTCTTACATGTTCCCCTCCCAACAGCCTCATAAATAGACCCGCAGGTGTTTCTGCCAGGATGCCACTGGCTAGCACTGCCCCAGCGGGAGATCTGGCCAAGACAGGGCAGCTTTGATGGGGCACTCACATGTCCCTTTCTCTTGCTGCATGTGGAACCCATGCCATCTCCATTCATACACCCCAAAAGGGCTTGGAAGCTTCTTGCCTTCCCATGGCATCTGCCAAGCAACGTACATGAGATGCTTACCCTGTGATGGGCACTAACTCACTGAACCTTCTACCTCATGGGGATCATTTCATCAAGCAGAGAATAAATTTAGCACAGATGTCATACGACATGCCCAAGGTTGCCCAGCCAGTAAATGGCAGAGGCGGGATTTGAACCCTACCCACTTAGCTGCAGGACCCACCAGGTTTTTTTTTTTTTTTTACCTACGAGTTTTTTTCTGCCTCTTCAACTGCTGCAAGAAACACCCTTCAAAGATCCCTGTGCTTGCTCAGCCACGTGTGGTGGTGCTGCTCGCCTGAGATCTCAGTCTGTTAAGAGACTAAGGCAAGAGCAGGGCTGTGAGTTCAAGGTCAGCCTGGGTTATGTAGCAAACCTCCCCCTCCCCATTACAAAGCAATATCAACACCAATGATCTCTGTGCTCAACAGTTTTGTGACAAGGCCAGTGGACAGAGAAGGGACAGGAGAAAGGCCACATGGATTGTGTGAGCCAGTGATGCCAGAAGGGAACAGGCAGGTAGGCCTGGTGGCCGGGCCTCCCTTCCTTCCCTGTTGAATATGGCAATTCCCCCTCCTCCAAACATCACCCAGACCTCTGCAATCCCCATACCAGCCTCTGCCCCATGCGACCTCCTTCTAAGAGGCTCTACAGAGTCCTGGGGGCTCCTGATGACCTCTGTCCCTCCCCAAAGGTCTCTCTGCATAACCAGCCTTCAGAAGACACCAGGTCAGGCCCTTTCCTTGGGTCACGCTCACCTTCAGGATGAGTCTGAATCCCACGTGGTCCCTCTAGAAACTTCCCAGCCCCTGCAGCCATCTTGGTGACCCATAGCCTTGGACTTCATGTGGCTGCCCTAAGGACATACTCAAGCCCCACCCGCTTCGTACCCTGTGGCTTCCCTGGTCAGAGGCTCTCCTTTGAGAACTTCTCAGCCTCCACTCCTGCCTAGAATCACTCCCGCCCTGGCCCTTCTGAAGACGCCCTTCTCCCTCGGTCAAACAGGAAAAGAGGTCAGGGCTAAGTGTACTGGGTACACAGTGGGTGCTTAATAATGTCAGCTTAGAGCCATCTTGCCAGAATAGCCACCACACAAATACAACAAGTACACCCCGCCAGGATGTCCCCGCCCTCCAACAAGAAAGTCTGACCACCACCCCAATCTGCAGAGGCCCCTGGCCACCCCATCTTGGTGCTGTCACCTTTGTAGTGCAGTGGTTCTCAAGCTGTGGGTCTCAACCGCCCTTCAGGGGTCGGGTGACCCCTTTCACAGGGGTCGTCCAAGATCATTGGGAAACACAGATATTTACATTACAATTCATAACAGTAGGAAAATCGCAATTTAAAGGGGCAATGAAAATAATTTTACGGTTAGGGGTCACCACAATATGAGGAACTGTATTAAAGGGTCGCAGCCTTAGGAAGGTTGAGCAGGACCCTACAGGCAAGGGCGTGGAAGGCCAGCATGCAGGATGAAGGACACTCAGCCAAGCCTTTGGAGAGGCCATTTGCCACCTCAGGATGGTGCTGGGTCATCTAGACCGTGAGGCAAAAATTGACCCTTTAAGTAGCAAGCGTGAAAGAAGTCACAGAAGGCCACCGCCATGACCTCCCGGCCCTAGCTGTCTCCTGTCTGATCACATCTCCCCTCTGTCCCACACATGCCCAACTCCAGCCCTCGTCTGGTACGCTTGTCCCCATGTTTCTGGCTTTTTAAAACGTCATCCCATGATTTGGGCGAGGTTGGGACAGAATCTCACTGTGTAGTCCAGGCTGGCCTTGAACTCCTGATTCTCACAGTCTCTCAAGTCCTGGCAAGACAGACGTGAGCCACCTCGCCCTGCTTTGGTATTATTCTGTGATATTCTCCCATGACCCTCCTCTCTGAAATGTGCTCCCCTGAGCTGTGGCACAGCCCCCATCCCCATCCCTCTGGGGCTACGCCCAATGCCGTTGAGTCTCTACAGCGAGGTTTCCTTGAAGTTCAGATTCACTTGTGTCTCGTCTGTCTGCCCCACCTTCCCACAAAATGTCAGCTCCCCCAGGCCAGGGCCCTGGATTCTCGGCCGGCTGTGTCCTCAGCACTGGGAGAGAGGCCTGGCCTATGGCCTGCCTCAAAAATGCTCGATGAGTGAATGACAGAGGGCCGGCTTGTCTCGCCTGTTTTGTTTACTGGTCATGAGTCATCTTCCCACCAGACTAGGAAAATAGGGGCCTGTGTATCCTCCTCGGGGCTTGGCGAGACTTCTAGAACGGGTGGTCCCTGCTCTGTAGCCCTATCTCATGTCTACCTCTGGCAACTCTGGCAGGCTCTCTGGAGCCCGCCCCACACAACTCATTTGGGCCTCTCCTAACTCTCTCAGATGAAGCCTCCTATAACCTACTCCCTATTGCCAGTGAGGAAACTGAGGTACAGCGCCCCAGGGTCACCAAATAGGAAGCCGCAGGCCATGAGAATATGGGTAGTCGTGGTATGGCTCCAGAATTACACTCCTGGGTCCAGGAGATGTTTGTTGACTGAAAAACCGACAGTCAGGCATAACTGTGTGGCCAGCCACCTGCTCAGCTGGCTGCAGGGGACCCAGACCATCCGTGGCCCAGGTGTGGCTGGGTGAATGCTCCTGGGACTGGCAAGCGAGAGGGAACAGGCGGAGGCTGGCCATGGGGAGGCTTTCCCCAAGTCGTGGGATGGAAATGTTCACCTCATCTGGAAAGAACTCCCCGTTCTGTGGCTGTGGCCGCAAGTGAGGTGCCTCCCCAGCCCACTCCCTGCAGGGCACATTGTCTCGCTTTTGATAGCTTCTGTAATCTGTACCTGGAGCAGCTCCTGCCCGACTCCCAAAGTAATCCTCAGTGCCGCTTTTTCCAACTCACAAGTGTTGGCTGTTGCTACCTCCCCATCAGCCACTGGTCCCACGGTCCCCAGGCAGGAATGGGACCCAATGGGAGGTTGCTGAGGATCTTGGAGAGAGCCTGGCTGCCCCTGCCAGATCATGGGCTGCTGACTGCGAGTTTCTCCCCCTCCAGAGCTCCAGCCGGCAGAACTGGGCTGGGACAGCCCGCCAGTGGAAGGCAGCCCTCAGAATGCCCTGGGCTCCCCCTCTGAGAGATGGGGAAGATTTTCCTAGAAGCTGGAGAGCTGGAGAGCTGACGTGGAGGGAGAAGGAACTGGCTCGTGGTCAACTTGCCTCTCTCTCTCCTACTGTGGGCAGAAGAAAACCAAGACTGGGGAATAGCCTTTGCAGAGATATGGAAGGGCCTCGTGTAGCCCAGGCTAGTTTGCTCCATAGAGCTAATCCTCCTGCCTCTATCTCCCAAGTGCTGGGATATCTAGAATTGCAGGTCAGTCACCACACTCGGTTTCTGCAGGGATGGGACTTGAACCCAGGAGGTCATGTATGCTAGGCATGCACTCTAGCAGCTGAACCCAAGGCCCAGCAAGACTTTCTGTTGTTCAAGGAAAAGCCTGAGATGCCCGTAACTGGAATTTTATTTTTAAATGTTCAGTGCTCTATGGTGTCTCTTTTTGTTTCTTCATTCAACAAACGTTCTGGCATACCTCCAGTAGGCTAGACTAGAGATGTGGCCGTGAGCAAAAGAGAGGCCAAGGTTTGGCCCTGCTGAGCTGGCAGCCCCAGGGGGTTCACCCAGAGTAAACGACAAATATTCAAGACACTGCTGTGCCCAGAAATGTGCACAGAGTGGAACAAGAAGACAGCACGGGCTGAGAAAGAGGTGGTCTCAATCAGGGGGTCAGAGGGGTCACTGAAGCAGAGCTGAGCATTGCTGAGTGAGGCCAGGGCACAGGCCCTGCAACCTGCTGAGAGTGTATTGCCTGAGGATGAAGAAGTTCTCAGAGGTCAGGAGCAGCGTTTATTCCTCCATCGATGGGACCAGGAGCCACGTTCATCCCCCACTGATGGGACCAGGAGCCGTATTCATTCCTCCATCCACGGGACCAGAAGGCACATTCATTTCTCCATCCACGGGGTCAGGAGCAGCATTCATTCCTTCATTGATGGGACCACGAGCCGTGTTCATTCCTCCATCCACGGGACCACGAGCCAATTTCATTCCTCCATCCACGGGACCACGAGCCGCGTTCATTCCTCCATCCACGGGACCAGGGGGCAGCGTTCATTCCTCCATCCACGGGACCAGGGGCAGCGTTCATTCCTCCATCCACGGGACCAGGGGCAGCGTTCATTCCTCCATCCACAAGACCACAAGCCGCGTTCATTCCTCCATCCACGAAATCAGTCTGCTGGACACCTGCTGTGATCCTGAACTTGAGATGAACCTGAGAGAGAGACAAGGCATGTCTTCTGGGTGTTCCTCACAGTGGGTGAGAGGGGTCAGCCGGCTGCACAAAGCAGGGCCCAACTGCTGATGAAGACTTGGGAACCTCACAATACATGGGGCCATGCATAGCCTGGTTGCGGGGTGGGGAATTGGGATGATCTTCACAGACAGCAATAACCACCAAGGTTTATTGAGTAATCACACTAGGCTATTTTAAGTGTTTGACACGTATGAACCTTTTAAATGTTTACAGCCTTTGAAAGAATAAAGGGGGGCAAATGACTTGTCTTGGAGGTACAGCAGAGGAACCAGAAATCTAGTCCTTAACTAGGTGGGCGTATTCCTCACTTTCCCTTGCCTCCTCCTGGAAAAGTGGGATTTGATGGTAGGAGCTTACCCAGCAGTTTTGGACCATAAAGTAGAAAGCATGTGAAGGCAGGCAGAGCTGCCACAGAAAGATGATGGGTCTCCATAGCAACCCAAAATCTCCTGTCCAGATTCTGTTGTAAGAGAGAAATAAATAACTGATTTTTTTTTAAAGGCCACTTCTATCTGCAAACTTCAACTAGGACAATTACATCTGTGATTGCACCAACATGGATTTTATTTTAAGAACCCCTGGGAGCCATCAAGGAGAGTGACACTGAATGACGTGGTCAGACATGCTGGTGTCAGGAAGGCATCCCAAGTCAGGGTTCAGACTCTGTCTTCAGGGCAGCTGGCCCAGGTACACATCCCAACTCTGCCTCTCCCTAGCTTTGGAGTCTATTTAACCCGTGTGTGCCTCAGATTCCCTGTCAGCAGAGTGGAAATACCACTATCCGGGTACAGAGCCATAGCGAGAATCCACAATAGGGCTTAACATAGCACATGCTGGCCCAGGAGCGGTCTCAGCGGTAGAGTGATTGCTGTGCAATCAGAAAGGCTCAACTTCAGAGCTCCCTCCAGCTCCCACATAAAAAGCCAGGCATAGCTGTACACGTCGTTACCCCGCACTGGGGGGTGAACAGCAGATCCCATCGCTGGGGCTCCCTGGTCCGTCATCGAGCTGAATCTGTGAGCTCCAGGCTCAAGGTGAGGAGCAATAGAGGAAGACGCCTGACAGTGACCTCTGGCCTCCACGTGCACACACATGGTTACACTGACCTGTGCACACACCCACATGAACACCCGTATATACTACCACCATCATCCCGTTCCCTTCCCACACACAACCTGGTGCCTACTGAGCACCCAGGGCTCAGGGATTGTGGCCTCAAGAGGCCTCCGCTACCCACACCCTCTTACTGCAGAGTTGACCAGGCCTGCTCTGACCCCCCACTCTCAGCAGATGCTGGCAGGAACCCGGAAACCCTTGTCTCCATCAGAACGAGGACACTGCACTAGGTGACTCTGAATGCGAACACCCAGAACCTGGGACACCTGAGTCCAGGATGGGCATTGACTGGAACCAGGCCACTCTGCAGAAAGCCACCCCTGTGTGGTCTAGCCCAGGATGTTACCACAGAAGGGAGCACACATGGACGCGGGCAGGCACCCCACTGGGCCGCATGCTGCCTCTCCACAGCCCTCTGGAAGATAAGAAGCCATACTTCCTGAGGATGTACTCGGAACCTCCTGCCCGTTCCTCCACACTTGGCAAAATATTGCTCTGTGGAGCCAACCCTATTTTTCCATTAATGAAAGTATTTTTGGGCTCCCAGCAACAATGAGTGACTGTTACAAAAGACGTAGAACCTTCCAAGGTAAACAGAGCCTTCCCCAACCCAGGCTGCCTGCTCAGCCACTGAACTGGTTGCAGCTGGTCTGGGCTCTCAGCTCTGAGTCCTGTGGGATCTGCAAGGGCCAGTCCTGGGCCTCCTGGTCTGATGAGGCCCCAAGACCAGGACCTACTATTCAGGATGCCACGGTTTGTGAGGGCCGAGCATGCTCCCCTGGCCTCTGTCTCTGGTTGACCAGTTAATTTATACACATAAGGGGTTGAGGTCATGCTCTGAGCCCTGCACTTCCTGACAGAGAAAGACCAGTTTCTGTCCTATAGGAGCACAGACCCGCAAGCAACAGACATGGAAGTAATTTCTTCCCTTCCTTTCTGATGAGTGGATGAATGAGGAGATGGATGGGTAGATGTTTAAGTGGGTAGATGGGTGAACGCATGAGTGGGCGGATAGGTGGGTGGGTGAGTAGCGGATGAAAGTGTCAAGGGGTAAATGGATGGGTAGATGGGTGGGTGGATGGGTGGATGGAAGACTGAATAGATGAATGGATGGTTAGGTGGATAATGAATAAAATGAAAGGCCAATGGATGGGTGAGGTGGGCGTGAGTGGATGTAGATGAGAGGAAACGGCAATGAATGGGTAGGTAGATGGATGAATGGATAAGTGAATGTGTCAGTGAGTGGACAGGTGAGGTGGTAGGTGAGTGAATGGGCTGATGGGTGAGTGCACAGGTAGATGAATGAGTAGAGAATGAGTGGATGGATAGACTGAGTCCATGTGTTGGTGACCACATTAGCAATCTCACATAGTAAATCTCTCACCTTGGACTCTTTTTTTGTTGTTGTTTTTGTTTTTGATTATTTTGAGACAGGGTTTCTTTGTGTAGCCCTGGTTGTTCTGGAATTAGCTCTGTAGACCAGGCTGGCCTCGATCTTACAAAGATCTGCCTCCCAAGTGCGAGGATTAAAGGCATGCACCACCACCACCCAGCTCATTTTGGACTCATAAGGCAACAGTGAACACTCATTCTGCGAGTCAGCCCCAGCATTGCTTGGTTGAACTGAGGGTCCTTTGCTACAACGGAGTCAAGATGGCAGCCAGGCAATGGCCTCTAAGGTGTGCCTGTGGCCAGAGGGTCCTCTCCAATGCGCCTCCTCACCCTCACAGTCCACCTGCCCTCCCAGCTGCTTGAGTGTGCCCATGTCATGGCAACTGCTCCTCAATGAAGAGAAAGAACAGCCAAGCAGACTGAGGTTGTGACCAATCATGGAAGACCTTCCCAGCACACCCTGCACCTGAGGGACGAGTCACTGAACCAGGCTCATCCATTGCCTCTGGAAGGGCAAAGTGACCAGGAACTCACCAATGCCATTTCACATCACAACAGTGGCCCCTGAAGAGTCACCTCTGACCCAGAGTGTGTACTGAGCACGCCTGAAACCATTGGAACTGTGAAGGATCAGACAGGTCCGTGCTAGCAGAGACGGTGGCAGCCAGCGGCAGAGGGTGACTGTGGGAGCCGATTGCTGTATTACATCAGAGACGGCAGCAAGGCTGGCGGGCACAGACCCTTTGAATGGCCGTTACATTATTTGTGAGCTAGATTTTCGGAGAGGTGGTATTTTAGAATACCAGCATCCTGTCTTGGGATACTAAATATCCCTTGTTACTTCTTGTTTAGCTATGCTTAGGATGGAACTCAGGAGGTCCAACATGCTAGGCTAAAGTTCTACCACTGAGCCATACCCCCAGGCCCTCACTGGGTGATTCTAGGCAAGTGCTGTGCCACGGAGCCACGCCCCCAGGCCCTCACTGGGTGATTCTAGGCAAGTGCTCTACCACTGAGCCACGCCTCCAGGCCCTCACTGGGAGATTCTAAGCTGAGCTACATCCCCCCCCCCACCTTTCTTACCATTTCTTCAGCCTAGCCCAGGTATCGACAATGGTTACAGATCCTCGTCCACTGCCTGCTTTTCCAGCTTCTCGGAACACGGGTATGTTGCTCACAGGCTGCCCATGGCTGTTCGCATGCTGAAATGGCAGAGTGGGGCAATAAAGAGGTTGCAACAGGGCCCAAGGAGACAGAAACCAGCACTTCCCAGCTGGCCCTTCACAGAGCGCTCACTGACCCCTGGCTCCGGGGAGCTTCAAGCTCATTTAGATACATCTGTTTCCAGGGCTGATCCATGCCAACTTCTTAATCTCCTCCTAAACCAGCCCAGCCCCAGCCCATGTGTGGACAGCCACTTCTCCCAGCAGGGGACAGATGTGGGCAGATCCAAGTCCTCCCACAGGGTCCCATGATGGTCCCATTTGGGAACCATTTAATATGCTCCTACGTGTGGATCTAGAGCCCACCCCTTAGTGTCTGGGAGCCCTGGGCTGAGCTGGGAGATAAAGAAAGGGGATCCTTGAAGCCAAGGGATGCTGGGCAGGGGATCAGGCAGCAGTTTGTGGGGGTTGCAAACCAGGAATTCTTTTTATCGACTTACAACTTTTCTTTCTCCATCCCTTCTTCCCCCGCCCCATCCCCACCCCATCACTTCAGAACATCCTAGCGACCAGGGTCTCTCACACTGACTTTCGTGCCAAATGCTCACTTGGTGTGTGGCAGGTACTATAGCCCTGCACAAGAGCAGAATGAACTAAAACACAAGGAGGGAGCCTCCTCAGGAAGCCAAGCCCCCAGCTGTCTGCCTAGAATGAGGAAGTCCAGGCTCGAAGGGGTAGGTGACGGGCGCCATCTTCCTAACCGACACCTGCTTGAAATGCCGCCCTGAGAGGTTCCCTGTGCAGACATTGGATTTGTCCCAATCCTGAGCCCCCTCTAGAACCCCTGCTCCCATATTTACTCAGAAAGGCCATATTTATGTAGTTCAGGGAAGGCTGTCTCCCTCAGTCCTAGCCAATCAGTATCCAGAGTGAATGGCTCCTGCCAATAAGCATCAGCCCTGGACTAGGGAAGCGCCTTACCCTGTGTCAGATCATTTTGTATGGAGGGGTTTGTTTGTCTAGTTTGTTGAGACAGGCTCTTCCTGTATAGCTGAGGATCACATTGATTGCACTGCTTCCAGCTCCCAAGTCCTGATATTATAGGCATGGGCCGTCTCGCCAGGGTGAAAACATCCCCCGTGTCCACTTTCGACACTTCCCACTGGCAATCTGTGACAATCTCTGCGAGTACATCCCTGCAACTATTGAGAGGTAAAACCTTGACAAAAAACTCATCACTGTGTACCTGAATGTCCCATTTACCCAGGTGCCCTGAGTTTTACCGCCACCAGTCTGGGCCACATTTCCACTCACTTGAACTCAAGCCTAGCCCAGCCCTTCAGCAAAGGAAGAGGGGTTTCCAGGGCTCTGCCACCTCTATAGACCAGAGACCCTCTGGCTCAGGACAGAAATTTGCTCCAGCACCCCCAGGCCTTGTGACATCAGTTCCTTGGTTAGCAAGGACTCGGTCCCAGCAATAAAGATCCAGGGCCCAGCCCGACAGTAGGAAATGTCCACACGGCCACCCATATGGCTTGGCTCTTGGCAGACCTCACAGGTGAGTAAACAGACTGCCTGCAAACCCGAGACTAGCAGCGATCTGCGCAGGAGGGACGCGAGGGCCTGACTCAACCATGCTGAGGACAGAGACCAGGGCCTCTGAGCCATATGTCCTGGGGAGAAAGGGAGGAATCTGCAGACAGCACAGGGCTCCTACCCCTAGGCTGGGCAGAGCCAGCCTCAGATAGCGTGAAGGAAGCTGGGGTCACCTGGGGCAGGTGCCTTCCTCCCACCCCCTGCTCCTCTGCCTTTCCCAGGCCCTCTTCCCAGTGGCTCTTCACTTCCTGGCTTCTGTTTTGTTTTGTTGTTTTTTAGGGAGGTTTTGGTGTTTTCTTTTTTAAAGTTTCCTTTGTTGTTACCACTTAAAGTAAATAAATAAATAAAGCAAACGAACAAAGAGGCATCTGGAAAACTTTGTGGAAAATGGCACCGGCTCCGAGGGCCGCCCCACCCTCCACTGAGTCAGGGCGCCAGAGCCTGGGATTCCCAACTGGCCCCCAAATGCGAGGTTCCTCTGTTCTTCCGAAGGCCCAGCTTCCCCTGCTAGAGGAGGGGGCTCCCTGATTCATCCGCCAGGGCCAGCAGATTCCTAGGACCTCCCACCTCCTGCCCAGCACACTTGCTTCGTGCTCAACATCTTCCTCCTACCCTGGAAGTCACTGTTCCTATCACATTTCCACCATTGCCGTGGCTCTAGCTCCTAACCTCCAGGTCAGCCCTCCCTCTTGCCTCAGCTCAGACCATAAGACCCCACTGTTCAGCAACCACCTATGGCTCCTACTGTCTACCGCAGCTAGTACTTGTTCCTTGCGGTGGTAAGCCTTCAGTTCCTGGCATCTATTGTTTATGTTTCCCAGCATGCCTTTCTCTTGGGGGGGGTAGCTGGGGTTCCAGCCAGTTTCTTGGGGAGTGTGGCACTGGGCAATCTCAGGTACTCACGTTTGGGTTTTATAAAGTTTGGAGATTTCCTCAATCCCGGGTCCAAAAGTTGCTGAGGGTCATCTTGTCACCCCAAGGGAAGACACCCTCAGGAAAACAAACCTAGAAGAACCAGATGGGGCTGGCATTTCTAGTTTCTCCCAAGTCACTGGATGCAGGCTTGCCTAAAGCTGGTTCTATCCATCCACTACAGCCCTGAGAGCCCAGGGAATTCTAATGCCAACAGTCCTCCCTCCCTGGCCTTGCTTCACAGCATTGTTCAAGCATTTCTGTGCGTGTCTCTAAACCTCTGAGGACAGTGTTAGTAAAAACCTGCCCTGCGTTCTGATCCCTGTGTCTTTCACGAAGCTGAGCTAGGTCCCACGGTGCCCTCTTCATAGGACAGATGACTCTCGCAGAGCCCAGGCTGATCTCAAACTCCCTAGGCAGCAAGGCTGACCTCTGACTCGTTATCCCCCGACCTCTACTTCCCGAGTGCTGAGAGTACAGCCCCACACCATCACCCTGGTTTATCTGGTACTTGAGATGGAACCTGGAGCTTCCTGCATGCCAGCCAAACACTCCACCAACTGAGCCCCACTCCTGGCCGACAACTCTTCCCAGAAACTTGACACTCTGAGGCGAGCCCCTCTTCCTGAGATGTCACAGCTTTCTCTTATGTCCAGGCATTGCTTTCCCTCCTTGTGGGTAGGACTTAGGTAACATCATTGTTCAGCAGTGCCAGACCTAAACCAGAAGAACTGTTGGGTCCCTCTGGACTCAGTGACCCAACCTAATACCTCAAGACTCACATATGCCATGTCCTGGTGCAAACTGACCACCTCATCTTTTTGTCTCAACACCCTGATGTTCTGCTAGTACCTCCTCCATCTCCTTTCCCCCGAGGACTGCGATGGAACCACCCTTACCTCTCTGACTCTTCAATGTCACATGGCCTGGGACTGACCAACCAGGACACTGTACACCCCACCTCATGGTGACTGAGGAGGGGTGTGTGGGAAAGGAAGGCCCAGGAATCCAGACCTAGAACCTCTGCCGACAGCACCGGGAGGGAGGCAGGCTCCAGCTGCTTTCAGAAATGGACGGGACAGGAGGAGCCAGGGCTACTGAGACCACTGGGTAAGCAGATTCAACCCCTGAAAGTAGTGGATATAAACACAGGCCTAGGAGACAGTGACACCCTTGATCCAGCCATGCCTGAAGCCCAGAAAGTAATAAACACTCAGTAGTCTGGTCTTCTGGTGCTTGTAACATTTACGTCAGCTGATGCATGCTCCAAGTCTGCATCTCCATATTTATGCTAATTCAGATATACCAGGTGGTCTTTAGTCGCTTCTCTGCTATAGCTGTAGGCAGGGCTGGTTCTCAGCCTTGTCACGGGCCCTGCCCACATGACAAACTCTTGCTCCACCTGAGACATCCCTGACTCCCATCTCTATCATTCTAGAAAGCGCTTCCCTGACATCCCACGAAATACGGTTTCCTGAAAATATCTGAACCTCAGAACTGCACGCCCCCTCCCCTGCCTTCTGGGGTTCCCCTGTATGCATAAATTAAATATTCTGTGTTTGTCACTCCACCGGGCCACATGTCATCAGGTTCTCAAGGGCCTGCACAGAGTCCCACAGGTGCTCACCAAACAGCCACAGGCCTAACGAGAGCCCTTCATGACTCAGGAACACGGACTGGAATGCGCCCCTAGGCTTCTCAGCTAGGCTCAAGCAGGTGCAGCCATGGCTGGAATCTGATCCACTGGCAATCAGCTTTGGTGAAGCCTTGGAGAGCGCCTGCCTGTTCGTGCGTGCAACGTCCCCGGACTGCTAGCACGCTGAACAGGATCAGAGAGCCCTACCCAATCGTGATTCATTCCCCGGGCCCCTGACCACGCCCTGAAGCAAATGTCAGATTTCACACATTTAATGAACCCCATGCTTGAAATCTGTGGCCTGTAAAAACTGATTTACACCGCCATTAAAAGCCTTGGTGCCTACACGAGAATTTGAGAACTGCGCTGTGTGCTCAGAGAAGAGCTTTTCTTTCCTTCCCCAGTTCCCTGAGACATTAATCCCTTCCAAGGCTAGACATCTTCCTGAGAGCATTATTCCAATTATTCTTTCGGCACCTCAAATTTTCTTACCCAGTTTTGGAGAAGAGTGGTTGAGCTAGGTTAGACACAAGCAACAAAGCCCAACCATGCAACTCTTAGACCCGCGGAAGGGAAGCCGGCTGACATAGGAGAGGGACTGCCCTATAAAGACAGAGCACGGCTCACCTGCTACTGTAATTAAGCCGTGCCTCAGCCAACACTTCGTGGCCATGGTGTGTCCACGGCCTCCTTGATTTACTGCCAGAAACACCTGGTGTAAGTCTTGCCTCTCCGGCCCCAGTTCCATTTAGACCCTTTAGTTTTAATGCCATGGGGTGGCTGTGCTTTCTGCCTGGGTGACAGGTGCCCCCTTCAGCTGCCCCGTGGAGCCATGGCTACAGGAAGCAACTATGAAGAATATTCTAGAATGAAGATCTTGGACATCCAGACTCTCATCTCCAAGTCCCACGGGCTGAGAGTTTTGTTCTCATGGGTACACCTTGAGTGATCAGAAGCAAGGTGGCCCCACCACCTGCACACTCTCGCACAGCTGAACACTAAGGCCACACTTGATTAGTCTGTACCCCAGCATTGATCAGTTAGTGGGAAGAGGACTTCTAAGTTTTCACAGTCAGTCAGGCCGGTCAGATGACTGAACGGGTAAAGGAGCCTGGTGCTTAAGCCTCTGATCCCGAGTTAACCCCTCCTGGAACCCACTGAGAACAGGAGCACCAGCTCCACAAACCTGTCTCCCGATATACCATGGCACCCACACCACACAAACATGATATTAATAATAACAGAGAGATGGCTCAGCTATCTTACAGAGGACCCAATCTCAGTTCCCAGCACCCACATAGCAATTCAGAACTGTCTGTAACTTCAGTTCCAGGGGATCCAACACCCTCTTCTGACTTCTGCAGGCGCCAGGCACACATGTGGTACACAGACACACATGCATGCAAAGCAACCACATACACACACAAACTTTAGAATTTCATATTTTAAAAGTTTTCAAAGTCAGTCAAAGGAGCAGCTTGCAAGAATTCACCCTCCTTTACCAAATATCCCCCTCCCCTCGGGATTTGGAGAGCCACTGGTCTGAAATCCCAGTGGGCTGCTTTTGACAGGACCGGGACGGGAACCTGTGAGACCACAGTCGGCTGCAGAGCTCAGTGGCAAAGCCAGTGTCGTCGCCACAGTGGGCCTGAGTATCCTCCCATCTTTGTTCCCAGGGGAAAGCAACTGAGCTCTTTAAGGATCTTTAACCTGGGGTAGCTGGTCTAGGAGGAACTGTCAGTAAAACACCCTGCCATGTGACCCAAGCCTTGGGTAAGATTTTCACACTCTGACATGAACAATTTCAGTAGGGGGCAAAGAGCTGTAGGTGAGGAGCATCCCCCACCAGCTTCTCCGGGGGTCCTCATGGCCTCCTCCTCCTTAGTTCCAAGTGGAAGGTCCTGTCTGTCTTCGTTTCTCTGATGCAGGTTTCTGCCTTATGCAGACAGAGCTATGACAGGTTCAGACACGACATGAATGACCTGAGCCAGGCATACGGTGACCATGTCGGGACCCTGTTCACTAGATCCCTCCCTTGGCTTGCTTAACTACCTGTCTTACACAGCTCAGGCCCAGCTGCCTAGGGATGGCACCGCCCACAGTGGGCTGACCGCTCCCACATCAATTAACAATCAAGAAAATGCCTCCCAACTTGATGGAGGCAATCTCTTGAGTTGTGGTTCCCTCTTCCCAGGCCACATTCTAGGGGACAATGACCTCCCAGCACTCGTCAGCACCAATCCCACTGTGCCCTTCTCTGTTCCTGAGAGCTCCGAGCTCTCCTGCCACAGGACAGTAGCACAGGCTTTCCCCTTTACCTGGACACTTTCCTCGCCTTCGTGAATATTAGCCCCTTTGATCTCGTTGTTTTCAACTAAACACACTTCCTCTGTGTTTTCCTCCATGACCACAAAGTCTTAAATAGTCTCCCTCATCCCCAACCCCAGACCCAACTTGGGTCAGTCTCCCAGGTGATACCCTGATTTAATCTTTCTGTACAATTGCTATTATCTAGTTTGTTTTTTTCTTCTAGGCATCACATCTACTCAGTACCCTCCCCACCACCAGGCACTCAGAATCACAAAGGTATCAAACCTCCATCTCCACATCTCAGTAAATGAGACTGAAGCCAGGTGACCCCAGGAAAATCAAATGAGGAGGTCTGTGAGGAAGTCACGGGACTGCCCAGGGAGGTAGGGAGACAGAGGACCTGAGGCATACGCTCTACCCTCTGAGGGTGGGGCTAGAACCCCCACATTCCAAGAGCCTGGAAGCCTCCTTGTATCCAGAAGCATCCTAACGTTCATAGAGCTAAGTGCCAAGCATTGACTTCAGACAACCCAGGGGCTGTCCTCCCCAAAGTGACGGCATCCCTGAGGTGACTCACAGTACGAGGCCTGCGCCCCATCCTGAGGTCGGCTCTGTTCATAATTAGGAGGAAACCGCCACAATGACAGCAGCTAGAGAGTGTGGCAGTCCCCCAGAACCATATTGGGGATGGAGGCAAGGATGGTCCCCAGAGAATTCTGAGAGTCAGGGAAATGGAGCGCTCAACGTCACTCATGGCTTTTCTCAGCCTCCTGAGACATACTATCAAGGAATGAAGCTGACTGGCAGAGGGTGACGTAGCTGCTGTCACCAGCAGTCTTGAACCCATGCCAGGGGGTGGTGGACCACAGTCAGGTGCCCAGCCTGGCTCTCCTGACCACCTCTCTGCGTCTCAAGAGAACATGGGGTCCTCTTCAAATGACTCTACAGGCAGGGCCCATTCACACGGCTACACTGGGTATTGTGACTGAACCAGGAATCCAGAAAAAAGAACTTTTGACACACAGCAAAAATAAAACAACCTGATTCTTGGGGCTTTGTTTGGTTTTGCTGTTTTTTGACCGGGAATTGTCTGGCTCAGAACTTGCCATCCCCCTGCCTCAGTCTCCAGAGTGCTGAGAGAACAGGCATGGGCTTGAGCTGAGCGTGTAGCTGTCGCACTATCCTCCTCGAGGGACACACGCCTGTTGGGATGGGAGGAAACAAGGGTTCCCTGAAGGAGCCTTATTGAGCTATACATCCACAGACCGTCAGAGGCACACAGGTAAACTTTAGTGGGTAGTTTCCAGCAAGCTCCCAGACTGGTACAATCATTGTCAACTCAAAGGAAACTCAGTGCCCACGAGCAGGCCCTAAACAGCCAATTCCCTTGATCACCGCCAAGCGATACCCCCTCTCCCCCGTAGATCTGCCTCTCCCGACACTTCACGTAGTTCAAGTGGGTTCTTCCACGGCCAGCTTCATTTACTCACATTGCTTTCAAGGTTCCCGCCTCCTGTAGTGTGCGCCATGTCTTGTCACTTTTATTGCTGAGTGGTGTTCCGTTGTATTTACCCTCTGGTTGGTTATGGAGACTAGCAGCATTGTACCCTCTCTGGGGCTCTGATGGATATCGCCACTGTAGATATCTGCATAATACTTCTTGCATGGATGTGATTCAGTTTCTCAGTGAGGGCAGTGGATAGGACAGCCCTGCATTTAACCATCTGAGCGATTTCATATTTCATGGTCTAGAACTTCGATCTCAATGAAGCAGCTGTCTTGAAAGTCCACCAGACCCATTTCCTCAGTGACCAGGCCATCTCTGCCCTTCAGCCCAGCCGCAGGCAGCAAGTCAGACACTCTTAGAGTCGCTCTGAGGCTCTCAAGCTCTTTTGTAAAGTAACAGCTGCATCTCACACCTAGGCGAGGGCAGCCTCACTGCTCCACATCCGTGCCAACACTTGTCAAGTCCTTTTGACTTTAGCCATCTATACATACAAGGGCAGGTTCCACAGAGGGTTGGCAGGCCATTTCCTCCAGTGCAGATCCATGCAGTAACCTGCATAGAAACTCACCCAGGATGTGAGTGACCTAGGTCCGTGATATGCACTTGGCTGTACTGTGCATAGTATCACAGTTTTCAAAAAGTTGAAAACTGAAAAAAACAATGTCAAAAGTTATAAAATTATGAATTCTAAAAGAACAATAAAGTAACAAGATCTTTGGCCGGAGAGGGCCCATATATTCTGATTTCTCCAGTATGTGGACATCTCTAGCATACAGGCAAAGTCAGGTATATGACACCGTTCCTTGAGTATTGATATCCTGCTCTGTTGCTGTGTGCCCAGCTTCCATCCCTGCCTACCTCAGAAACAGGGCTTCACTGAGCAAGATGCCACATTCCCAACCTTATTATAATCTAGGTTTAACAATGGGGTTGTTGGACCAAGATGTCAGCAAAAAATGATGTATGGGAGAATCTGGAAAGTTCCCACTTCACGGAGAGTGCCTACATTCTTCCCCCATTTCCTGATGCTCCGACTTCCAGTGGTCATTTTAGATCATGAGGCTGAGGGCACAGCTTTGGTTTCTACAGTGGTTTGAAGGAGATTAGCCTCCATAGGCGCGTAGATTTGAATGCTTAGTCACCAGTTAGTGAAACCCTTTGGGAAGGATCAGGAGGTGTGGCCTTGTTGGAGGAGGTGTCACTGGGACTGGGCTCTCTCTCTGCTGCTCCTCTAGGGTCAGGATGTAGCTCTCAGCCTCTTCTCCAGCACCATGCCTGCCTGCAGGTGTCCTGCCATGATGGTGATGAACTAGCCCTCTGAAGCTGTAGGCCAGCCCCCAGTTAGATGCTTTCTTCTATAAGCTGCCTTGGTCATCGTGTCTCCTTGCAGCGATAGAACAGTGACTAAGATACTTTCCGATGACAACCCCAGCCTGCACTGCTCCCTGGACCTCCTAACCCAGCTGTCTCTTACACGAGAAAGGGGGTGTTCTAGGTCATTTCTGCCGCTGTGATAAAACACCTTGACAAAAGATACCACGGAGAAGAGGGTTTGTTTGTCCGACAGTTCCAGGTTACGGTCCATCATTAATGGGAAGTCAAGACAGGAACTCAAGCAGCTAGTCACAGTCAAGAGCAGAAGAAAAGAGCTCACCCTTGCTTCCTGACTGCTGTTTTACTCTGCAGGCTCTCTCCATGCTTACATAGTTCAGGGCCTAGGGAATGTGCCACCTATAATGGGCTGGGTCTTCCGTATTAACAATCTAAACAATCCCCCATAGACATTTCCACAGGCCAAGCTGACCTAAACCTCTCTTCCAGGAGGTTCTAGATTGGGGCAAACTGACAGTTAAAACTAACCAGCAAAAAAAAAAAAAAAAAAAAAAAAAAAACTAACCAGCAAAGAAAGAGAGAGAGAGAGCGCAACCCCATCTGATGTAACTCTGAATTAAGGAATTTTCCGGAATGTCACAGGGGGTAGCTTCCTCTTGGGTATGTCTTCTTAATACTATGTGAGCCTGTTTTATCCTGTGTTGTCTGCTCATCTGCAATGGGGCTTGGGACACCTGCCCTGTGAGATGCAGGTGGAACATGACAGAAAGGCAGAGCCCCCTTATCCACCCTGATGGAAAGGCAGAGCCCCCTTACCCACCCTGATGGAAAGGCAGAGCCCCCTTACCCACCCTGACGGAAAGGCAGAACCCCCTTACCCACCCAGTCTCCCGAGTTCCCCAGATCCTACCCTTAGCTCCATGATGTAATGCCCCTGAATTGCGCAATTTAAAGGAGTTGCATGGCTTCATGCTATGTATGTTTTACCAGACTTTATAAACATTGAACTAAACAAAAGAAGAGGCCTCAAATGTCAGGAAGGCTCACTGAGTCCCTGTCCTGGGCCAGGCACTAGAGCCAAGGATAATCCTGGGATCGACTTCCGCTGTTCCCCGGGGGCTCCAGGAGCAGACGTCAGGAACAAAGCTACCGTCCTCATGTGGGTACCAGCCAATCCCTCCCCATTTCGCCTCACAAGCTTTGGAATTTATTAAACTCAAGCAAATTCTGCCTTCTGTTTTATTAATGAATGTTTTAATGTAAAAAAAAAAGTTTGAAATCATTTTCCAGTTTGATTACTTCCATGTGGTCTCTCCCAAAACCCTGAGTACACAGATTCTTGGAGAGGCAGCTTCACTTTTTCTGCGGTCACACAGGCCTCAGCCCTGCAGGGGACTGTGCCCAACTGGGTACCCAGCTAGCCCAGCCCATCAGAGGTGAGCAAAGACGAGACCACAGGCCCAATAACCTGCAAAGAGCGAGGCAAATGATGTTCCAGTGCCAGGCAAATCGGGCCAGTTTTGACAAGGACCTGGGAGTTTGGATGGGACGGTGTCTCTGTTCACTCCCTCAGGCTGCCCGTGAAAGGAACCTTGGCCACGTCTGCACCTCTAGCCTTGCCACCTCATTGCTGATTCTTCGAACAGGCAAGGAAAGGAAACTCAAAAGAGGTTAGCCAACTACCCCTAGGGTCACTGAGATGGGAAGTCAGGGAGGCATTCCAGCTGGGGTTTCTCTCAAGCCCACCTGACCTCTGCCCCAAGCCCTCTGCTTCCTACCCCAATGCCAGTGTAGACACTGACACTTTACATCTCTTCTCTACCTGGCTGAGCAAGACAGCACTGTGGAGTGTGTGTGAGAGAGAGAGAGACAGAGTATGAGAGATAGAGACAGAGAGACAGTGCTGTGTGTAAGAGACAGCGACAGAGACAGCGCTGTAGAGTGTGTGTGAGAGACAGAGACACAGTATGTACTGTGAGAGACAGCAACAGACTCTGTGTGTGCACACGCACACATAAGCACACACATTCGCATGCTTCTGGGTGGCCACAGGTCAACATTGGTGTCTACCTCAATAGCTCTCCATCTTTTTTGAGACAGGGTCTCTCGCTGAATCTGGAGATGGCTGATTCTCCTAGGCTGGCTGGCCAGCCAGCCCTGGAGCTGCCGCTCTGGGCCCTCCACCACCCACCATTGAGGCTACTTGATGTCTGGGCCGTCGTACATCGTTCTTACCAAGGTTCTGGGGAATCCAAATCCGTGTCCTTCTGCTTGCACGGAAAGCACTTTGCAGACTGAGCCAGCTCCCCAGCCCCAAGGCAGAGCTTTGGCTGGCTCTCCTTCCATCAGGGCTGCCCCAGCCGAGCATGAGGCTCTACGGCTGCGTGTGTGCTGGCCCAGCTCTTGGAGGCCCTGGGCCATTTTCTCTAATGTGCCTACTGATGAGCTGCCTGACAATATTATGCTAAGTTATGTGCATACAGAGTGGCATCCTAGATTCTAATTACCAGCCTCGTCTTTGAAGGATTCCTGCCTCATTTCCAGGATAATCACTCACCTCGGTCTCTGTAGCTGATGAGCTGTTTGGGGCCAACTAAAGGCCCGGCCCAGCCCCACTGGAATCCACAGGGTTCTGGGTGTCATTAGCGGCTCCGATTTGCCTCTTTACAAATCTGTTTCATATATAAGGACAAACGAGGACACATTTTTGCCCGTCTTTAGGACACTCGCTGCATTCTTCCTGCAGCCTGCTCTTCTTACTTTCTTAGGGGGAGAGAGGAAGCGGGGATCTGAACAAGGCCTGGGCGCCGCAGTTCAGACTGCACAGGGTTTTGCCTTCGAGATGACACAAATGAGCATGGGGGACGGGGGTACACAGAGGGGTTTTCCTCTGTCTGCTCCTCCTACACACCATTCTTAATTCCAAATGGCTGAGCTCTGCATTGGAACTTGAGAAAGATGGCACCTTGGTCCCCAGACACCCAGGCCACAGACTGAGCAAGGCTCTTTTGTGCTGTTTACTTGGGAAGACATCTCAGCCCCTTGATCTCAGAGTCAGCCGGGCTGATGTGCAAACACCTAGCATGGGCATGAGAGGCTACGGGGTGGTCTCGCCTGAGCACCCCTGGTTAGGAGCAGAAATGGGACAAGAGGTGAAGCAGGAAAGCAGAACACAGTTTAAGTGCAGAAGGCTGTCTCCAATGCTAGAGGTCTCATTGGCCTGAGGGCCAAGGTCTGCGAGCCCCACCAACACCTGACCTCAGCTCTCCCACTGAGGACCTTCAACAAGCCTGGTGCTTTCTACTCCAGGACCTTGGCACATCACTGCCCGAATGCTCTTCTCTGTTGTAGAATATTATTTTCAGGTGTGTGACTTTTGTTTCTGCTGCATTTGTTTAACTCTGTGAAGCTATGATTCATTGTTTAAAAATACCTGAGGGCCCTACTAAAGAGATGAATGGCCAATAGCAAGGCAGGAGCAAGAGTAGGCGGGGCTGGTAAAGAGGAGAAATAGCAGAAACAAGGCGAGGAGAATGACAGGGACCAGCCACCCAGTCACCCAGCCAGTTACGGAGTAAGAGTGAGAGTAAGATACACAGAAGTGAGAAAAGGAAAAAGCCCAGAGGCAATAGATAGTCGGGATAATTGGCAAGAAATAAGCCAAGCTAAGGTCGGGCACTCTTAACAAAGAATAAGCCTCTGTGAGATTTATTTGGGAGCTGGGTGGTGCCCCCCCAAAAAAAGCCAAAAGAGTAAAACATCACACTACACTTCTCTGTCGGGCTTTCCATGGCTCCCTTTTCCGCCTCCCATCACTGTTCCTCCTGCTTACCCTGTGCCTGGACCTGTCTTCTTTATCAAGCCTCCTCTCCACCAGGTACTAGACTCGAGTGTTAGTGTACCATGTGCCTGTCACGTGCACAGAGAAATGGTGCCATTCCTCCAAGAGCAGGATCAGTGTCTCCTAACTCACAGTAGGTGCTCTGTCCACACCGGGTAGAAAGCTTCAGCATAAACCATCCCCCTTCCCCCTCCTCCACTGTCTTCATGCCAGGCTTCCCATCTTTCCCCAAGGAAAGACGCCCAGGTGGATGGCCCAAGAGGCTGTCTCTTTCCTCACTCTCCTCATAACTCAGAACACCAAGTTCTCCATACGGACAGACAGAGCCCATAGCCAAACACTAAGAAAGGGCCCTGGCTTGTGCCCAGGTCGTGGGTGACTTCATGGTGACTCAGTTACCCCGATTTCTAGGGGATTCTGTTTCAGAATAGAACCTCAACGTGGAGAAGAGGGCAGAGCTTGGCATCTCTACCAGCGGGCACCAGTCTGCAAAGATGCTAGGGAACAGGTCACTCATAAAAGAGGGGCGTGGGGAAGAGGAAAACCCCAGCAACTGGGCTTTGGAGGAAACCCGATCCGTGACTTCGTGATCCTCCAAAAATTCACCAGCTCCATGAAGCACTGAAGTTGCCCCTCCAACCACAGCCACATGGGGTGAAACGGAATCCCATGGAAAGATTTGACTTAAAAAAAAATGCAATGTTTGGTTGAAAAAAAAGTGGGGAAGTAAAGGGAGGTATCAGAGAAGGGGGGGAACCCAACTCAACTTTTTCCCAGAGCCCAGCAGAGTTATTTCTGTCTTTTAATGATAGATTCCCCGTGGCTTCTAGGGTAGTTCTGTAAGGCGCGAAGGCGGGGCCCACTAGGTTATGTAACCCATTTAAAGTCGGAAATTAGCAAGGCCTGAATGAATCCTGTTACTGTATTCTGACTTCTGGAAAGCCTGGAGCCCGACAGTTCTATTTTGAGGTGAACCCATCCATCACTCCCAGGCCACCTCGAAAACACCACTGGGCCGCATGTCACCCTGCAAGGTTTCATAACAAAAACAGCTGAAGTACTCAGGGTATCGGAACATCGCGTCTCTAAACCAAATCGTTCCCAACAGGGAGTTGGCACGACCAGATGCCAGTTGCTCAAAAATGCAAATAGTTAATGCTAAATTAATATTCATCCCTTATACCCTCCCCTCCCCTTCCCAGGCATTTTTTTTTAATGCTAAGCACAGCAAAATATTCTACTCAACAACATGAAAAGAAATCTGTTTTTAACGCAGCCTTTGGATACGAAATAAATTCTGGAAGCCCGAAGGAAGCGTCTGGAACTCAGGCAGCTGCATGCAGGGTGTCCGGTGACTTTTGGTCCTCACATGCCCCCTGGTGGCTGAGATGTGCAGGGGCGGCCTGGGCAATAGCATCTCCCTCAAGAGAGTCCTGAGACCTAAGTGACAATTGCCACTCTGGTCTGAACATCTTAAGCGCCTGTGACCCCTTTGCCTAGGGGATCACTGTTCATGCCAATAGCTGAGCCACCGTTTTCTATGTGGTCTATAGTGAAGGATATCCTTCCCAGGGCCATGCCGCTGATTAAACTGTCTGACCAGATGGGTGTTAGAACTTGTTTCTGCAGGTGGCATTTCTTACCGAAATACTGGTGGCCAAACAGCATGAGCCCATTAAATGAGGCTGAGTAAGTTCAGCAGCTTTATCATGGGAGCTTGGGTAACCTTAGTGTGGGGTGCCCTGTGTACCCTGACCTCTGTACACAGGGAGTTAGAAACCCAGCTCACCAGCTGAGACAGACAGTGGAGGACGTCTTCTGCTAACGTCACATACCTCCCGGGGACAGTCTCCTTTGACCGAGGAGACTAGATTAAGCTCATGATATACCGTATTGTTTATAAACCTCCTCTGTCTGACAATGGAGGCGTGTTCCCAAAGTTTCCATTCTTTGAAAAAGAAAAGCAAAAACCCTTCACGTCACCCATTAGAACTTTGACCTTTTCTCCATTTTTATCAATCAGGCTTAGGATTTTTGACAAGTCATACAGTGACTAACAGTGTAGGCACAGGGCATGGTGGTGCACGCCTCTGATTCCAGCACTAAAAGCAGCAGGTGGATCTGAGTTCAAGGCCAGCCTGGTCTACAGAGCAAGTTCCAGGCCAGTCAGGACTATATAGCGAGACCCTGCCCAAGAAAAGGAATTGACATGTGTTACTTGGTTGTTTCATTTTTCTGAAATCAAAATAACCTATATGTAGCTTTATGTACACACTAGTATTTGAGTACATGGGCATGTATATACAAGTGCATGTGTACATGTGTGTACCTGCGTGTGGAAGCCAGGAGTTGATGAGTGCCTTCCTCCCCGCTCTTCACTTCAGTTTTTGAGGCAGGGTCTCTCGCTGACTGCAACAGACTGGCTGGCCAGTGAGTCCCAGGAACCTCTGTTTTCGAATCCCCAGTTTGGAGGTTACAGATGGGCACAACTACAACTTTTATGTGGGCACTTAGGATCTAACTCAGGGCCTCAAACTGGTACAGCAGGTACTTTACTGACTGAGCTATGTCCCCAGACCCCCAAATAACTTGTAAGTGGGAAAAATTATGTGCCATGAAATAGGCAAACAAGAGTGGCATGATCAGACATGCCTGTGTCTCATTGCCCACATACAGTAAAATGACCCCCAAAGGCAGAGAGAACACAAGCTTTATTGGACAGCAGTAACAGACCACGCTGGCAAACAAGGAGAGGGATTGCCCCAAAACTGAGCCAATCACGCATGTCATCACAGAGCTGAGAATTTGAAGCATCTGGACATTCCTGCTAAGTAAATTAAAACATGCTGTGCTCAAGTGTCTCTACTCTGAAGGCAATGTACTGGTGAGCACTGAGAGAGCATCGCGCATCTCTCTCTCTCTCTCTCTCTCTCTCTCTCTCTCTCACACACACACACACACACACACACACACACACACACACACAAGCAGTCCACCAAGGAAGGCGTGAGACTCCTGGGTAAGTGGGCCTGTGGCCCGCACGCTCACTGCTGCTATTCTATGTACCACACGCCCATCTCACCCACAAACACAGCCGCCACTGACCCAGCCCAGCCTGCACTCAGAAAACCTGCTCTAAGCACACAGGAACAGCAGGAGTGGGTGTGGGTGTCACACAGGAAAGGTCCCATTATGTGACTGGAGCATGTTTCTGGGGTTCCAGGCTGGAATGGTGGTACCTCGCTTGTTTCCCTCCACAAACACTAAAAAAAAAAAAAAAAAAAAAAGAGATGCAATTGTTGAAAACCATTCAAGAACATAAACCAATAAAAGGACGAAAAACAAAACACACTGATATACAAAGCTCCCTCCTTTATTTTTTTTCCTGTGAGAAGAGGTCTGAGGGAGATGAAATCTGTGTACGCTCATGGGGCTGCCCGTGGGTACACTGATCCACACACATTTCAGTGTTTGCGTGGCAGTCAGAGGTCAAACTCAGTGCCACCCAGCTTTTTGAGGCAGAGTCTCTCACTGGACCCTGGAACATGATCGTTAGGCTGGCTGGCCAGAGAGCCCTGGGTCCCGCTGTCCCCAGTGCTGGGATCACAAGCTCACATTACCATGCCTGACTTGTGTGCTGTGGCTCAAGCTCAGATCGCACGCTGACCCACCCATCTCCCCAGCCAGAGGGTGAAACTTCAAAGAAATGAAAACTGAGTCTTTTGGGAATAGCATTTACTGCTTTTCCAGAGGAGTCGTTTGGTTCCCAGATCCCATCTCATGGCTCACAACCATCCAATAACTTTGGCCTCTGACATGTACCTGCACACGCGCGCACACACACACACACACACTGTTGGCAATAATTTTGAAAAAGAAAACCAAATTTTTCTCTGAACACTGGAAATGGTATCACTGACACACTCAAATCAAATGGCAAAAATAGTTAAAAATAAAAATAGCTATGGTGTGTACATGTGTGTGCATGTGTGTGTGCATGTATGCATATGTGTGCCATGGTAGACATGTGGAGGTCAGGGAACAACTTTCAGGAGTTGTCCCTTCTTCCACGATGAGGATCCCAGAGACCAAGCTCAGGGCATCATGATGGTTCAGTGCAGGCCCCTTCTGCTGAACCATCCCTGTGGCCCCAGTAGGTATCTTGGTTAAACTGGATGGTGCTGAAGAATGTGTGGGTCCCATCTGAAATTTTGGCAAAAGTTTAAGATGCTGTCCTTGAGGGGGTCTCTCCCACCTCCCATCACCCAGGAGACAAAACAAAGCAGAAAAAGAAAAGTGTGCAGAAAAAATAGACATTAACTTTCCGATGGGCCCAAAATTCCAAACACAGTAAAACGCTGGGCGATGGTGGCACACGCCTTTAATCCCAGCACTCAGAAAGCAGAAGCAAGCAGATCTCTGTGAGCTCACGGCCAGCCTTGTCTATAGGAGGAGCTCCAGGACTGGCTTTATAGCTACTGAGAAACTGTGCCTTGAAAAACCAAAAGAGAAAAAAGAAAACTGCACCTTAGACACTCCCAGATTTCAGACTATGTAAATAGAGTTGCTGGCAGAGAGGCGACGGTGTGGACAGATGGACGACCAGCAGACAGAGCTCTGCCTTGTGGGGAGCAAGGCTAGGACCTGGGGAGCTCTCAAAGGACGACCCATCACCCCACCTCCACCTCACTCCCGCTCCAGTGGGCTTTAGTCAGTTGGCTCCATGCTCACAGTGCCCCAGGCAGATAGCGCCCCTGCTCGCCTAGCACAATAGCGACTCACGTGTACACAAATGCTCAGACCACAGCTATGGGGTGGACAGAGAGCCTGCCTGCTTGTCGCATCTTAAAGGAGAAAGGAACAATAAGCGAAACTAAAGGCAAACCTGCTTGCCCCACTGGAGGCCATTATCAGAAGCCGGACAGCCGGGCGATGGTGGCGCACGCCTTTAATCCCAGCACTCAGGAGGCAGAGGCAGGCGGATCTCTGTGAGTTCGAGACCAGCCTGGTCTACAGAGCTAGTTCCAGGACAGGCTCCAAAGCCACAGAGAAACCCTGTCTCGAAAAACCAAAAAGAAAAGAAGCCGGACAAATAACCCTTCCTCAGAGGAATAGCCTGGGCTGTCGGGGTGGAGCTATTGGTGTTCAAAGGGAGGAGACAAGGCCCTGGGCCTCCGGCTTCAAGTTAAATGCTCTGTTAGGTCCCTTGGAGTTCCTAGGTGAGGGCGTCAGTGGGATGTTTTCAAGTGGACAGACCAAAGGAAAAGCCAAGAGTCCCACTCTCCTGTAGTGCCCAAGTGCTTTGGATTCTTGGTGGAGGTAGCAGTTAAGAGGCACATAGCAAAGGCTCATGGTCTCTTGGCCACTGCCTTTTGTGTTCGGAGGAATGAACATGACACCAAGTTTGCGTGTCTTCTGTCACTCGGGGACTCCCGGGGGGTGGTGTTGGCAAGTTGCTGGTTCACAGGGAAGTCCCAGGATGGGTCATCCTTCATGTTCTCAACTGCCACCCCAGAGAACAAGGAGCTCATGGGGGACACTGTCCAGTACCTAAGGTTTCAGGCACGCCAAGGCATCATGAGGTGGGACCCGAAGTGCCAACCCCACCCAAACAAGCAAGAGACCAGACACCAGCTTTCTCCAACTCTCTACGTGTGGGGCTGGGCTGGGGTTTGCAAACACAGCACAGATTTATCTTAAGGCTTCCAGTTTCTCAGGGTGACTTCTGGAAGGATAGGCCCAAGACACCGGGCAAGACCTCCTCCATCCTGAGACCTGGGGTTGGCTTCACCTTTCTGAAACGCTGGGGAGATGATCGGATTCCTAAATTGTCACCCGTGTGTCACGATCCAGCTTACCTGAACACCTCTGCACTCAGAACAAAGGGCTGACATGGAGGGAACAACATGGCGAAGGACAAGATCTTAAAACACCATGGGAGGAAGTCCAGAGGCAACTGGAGGTTTTAAAAGACCAGCAAGACGCAAGGCCACATCTCCAAGGTGAAGCTGGCCACCCTGGCAGGAGCTGCTGTCCACAAAGGAGAAGTCTAGGAGAGGCCTCTGCCTGGCAGCTCGGTCCCTGGTAATCCCTCTTCTCAGGAAATGGGCTGTACTGGGGAAGAGAAGGTCCCAGGGCCCTGACCTCGCTGCCCGAGCTTCAGAATATCTGAGTCACAGCTGCCATCTTGTCTAAACAATGAGCAGAGCTCTTATCGCGCTGTCGACACGGTAAAGGGCTGCTCAGCCTCGTACTTGCAGTTAGAGCAGCTCTGCTTGAGGTGTCCAGGCCGGCCTTGACAGCACTGGCTGTCAGCGGTAGGGCCACACCGCTGGGGCTGCTTTATGATGTGGCAGGCACAGGGAACTTAAGAGTGGCTGCAGGTTGTCAAAACAGATCAAGCCTAACATGTAGCCTCCGGCACCCACTCCCCTCAGCCTTCCGCTAAAGCCTGGGGTCCCTGCAGCTCCACAGGTAGGGCTGTCTGTACAAAGGGACTTGGATTCTTCAAATCGCACCCTCTTCCTTCCACAGGGACAGCTTTATATTTTTATTTTCCTTTCCTTTTCTCAAGTGTGTATTGCAGCAGTCTTACTATGAACGGGGTGTGTGTGTGTGTGTGTGTGTGTCGCAGTCTTACTATGAACCCTGACTGGCTTGATACTCACTAAATGGCAAGGATGGCCTCTGCCTCACCCTCCTGAGTACTGGGATACACATCATGCCCAACTTAAGAAATTTTTATTTTTCTGAAAACACTTTTTTGTTGGTTGGTTGGTTTTTGAGATAGGGTCTATGTGGCCCTGGATTGTGGTCTTGGACTCTCAATGTTTGAACCGGCCTTAAACTCAAGAGGTCTGTCTGCCTCTGCCTCCCAAGTGCTACGATTAAAGGTGTGCGCCTTTTTAAGAACAAGAAAGATTTGAGGATGCATGTGTGATAAGACTATTTAAAAATAAAAAGCCTTGGGCAACCTTCAACTAGACAGAAACTTTATCACGTGATAACAGGTTCAAGCCGTAAGGAAGCTTGCACAAACCCACACAAACCTCAGGTGAGCCACCTGGCCCCATCCCTTCACCCTCACTGCAGCACAGCGCCCAAGGTTCCACAGGTCCCCTCTCAGGCCCCTCCCTCCCATTCCGTCAGTGTCACCGCCCTGTCAGGTGCCCAGTCTCGCCTCAGTGGAGCTGCAGGTGCCAGCCATGGCTGCAGCTGTCCACCGGAGGCAGATCATGCACACAGGACTTGAGTGCCTTCCCCTGCGCGAGCACAGACTGGACTTTCCTGCTGCCGCCCTGCAGCTTACGATGTGAGCTTCGAGTAGCTGGGGGGAGAGAATCGTCTCCGGAGGTACTTGAGGACGTAGAGGGGGAGACAGCTGACCAGGGTGATGACAGACACCTTCCAGAGGAAGGACAGGGTGGCGATGAAGTAGACATCTGTAAGCAAGAAGATGGCCATGATGGCGACATTTGCAGGACGGCCATGGGGCCACCAGAAGAAAGTGCTCTTTATTCCCTGTTCCCCACTCTCTTCTCACAGAGGGCACACCAGCAGTGTTTGCGGCCTTCATTTCCTCCCCTCTCCTTCTGCCCCCCACATTTGGTGAAATGTTACTTTCAACAACTAGGAAAAGAACCTTCCAGAAAACATTCCCACAGGTGTTTTTGAGCCTAAATGACAACGGGAGTTTCTTCTAGGCCACAGAGCACAGAAAATGATGTTCATTGCATGGCTCTGCTTCTCAGTGGCTGTTCAGACTCAGTGACACCCACAGAAAGTCAAGAGAGGGGCTCACGGCCACAGGGCAAAGTGAGCAGAGAACACCTGTCAAAATCAGGATTGCACTTGGGGCAGAGTGCTCTGTCCTGGGCTGGGGTAGTGAAGCCAGGAACTTGGGGAAGCCTGGGAGGGGAGCAACTGGGGAGGGAGGGAGGGAGGGAGGGAGGGAGGGAGGGAGGGAGGGAGGGAGGGAGGGAGGGAGGAACAATGAAGCACTTCCTGTAGCCTCCCCACTCTCCTTGTACCACCTGGAAGTCTCTGAAGGGATGGCCCTGCCTTCTGGATTGCAGGAATGAAGGGCAGGGAAGCAGCCTGGGAGAATCAACTTCCCACCCCCGCCCCCACACTAGCAGACTCGCCAGAGGATCTCTGAGCACATTCAAACACAGACACATCGCTGATCTGACTGCAGAGATCTAGAAGGCAGACTCTCTCTGCTGGCCTCCTAGGATGGCACAGGCCCTGGGCTGAGGAGACCAGTGGTAGAGTGACAAGGGGACCCAGCAGAGAAATAGGTGGCTACTGCAACAGGGTCTATTGTACAAGTGGGTGGAGGGGAGCTAGAAACAGGTCTGGGCCAGAATGGAGTCAGCCTGGTGGCTAGCCACACAGGGGGAAGAACCGGCTGAGCTGATATGACTTCTGGATGCCTTAAAGCAAGTGTGAGGGCCAGTAGAGGAGCAAACACAGGCTGGCCCTGGAGACAGACACAGACACACTCAAACCCATGTCTATGGCTAGGCCAAGAAGTGATGTGGGAGTCCCCTCTGTATGCTGTGAATAAGTTTTATTACCACTGGTTAATAATGAAGCTGTCTTGGCCTATGGCAAGGCAGAATAAAACTTGGCAGGAAAACTAAACTGGATGCAGGGACAAAGAAGGCAGAGTCAGGGAGACACCATGTAGTTGCTGAAGGAGAAAGACACCAGAACCTTACTGGTAAGCCAAAGCCTCATAGTGATGCACAGATTAATAGAAATGGATTAATTTAAGATGTAAGGGCTAGCGATGAATACGTCTAAGCTATTGGCCAAACAGTGTTGTAATTAATATAGTTTCTGTGTGATTATTTGGGTCTGGGCGGCCAGGAAATGAACGAGCAGTCTCCACTTACAGAGAAGTCACCCTGCCCCACACTTCCCGTCCCAGCTGTCACCTCTCCCATGCTGTCCCTGCTTCCCAACACTCTGGTCTGCAATCTCTTTCTGGTTCACTTCTCCCCACTGTCTGCTTCACCCAATGTCTTCAGTCCCAGGCTGTGCCCCTTCCTCCCCACTCCCCTCATACTATCTGTGAGTTCCTACAGTATAGTTTACTCGGGGTCTGCCTGGGTCCCTCTCACCTGACCTTGGTTCTCTCTCTCTGCAGTTTGGTCCCATCAGTCTTCTGAGGCCAAAGGATGCTTCTACATGTGTCCTGCACCCTCTAACCAGAAGGGTCAACTCTCTGCCATGCTGGCTCGGGACAGAGACTACTGGTCTACCAAATGAGCCAATGCTGCGAGCAACGGTCACCTCTCAGCCAGCTGTGACAGCCAGTAGTTCTCATGGAGCTTATGGTGGTTCTACGGACTAGGGCAGAGGAGAGTGGACTGTCAGCCCAGCTCCCTGGGTGCTGATGGGCCACAGTGCACTCACGCTCAGACTGAACTTCTGACTGAGATTTCATGGGAACCAAGAGGTTCTGTGATCCCCCAAAAAAGTGGAAGAAAGGAATAAAACTTTGCAAAGTCTGGCTTGGTGACAAAGCTTGCCCCAGGAAATTGCTTTGTTCTTTATCCCTGAAGATGCTCCGCATCCCAGGGAGGTCACTGGAAAAGTCCAGCAAACCATACACCCCCTTCATGCCCGGGAATGGGACAGTGCCCAGGCTCTCAGCAGACAGACACCCTCAAGGCTTGGGTCCTTATGAGAAATCAGTTTCCTGTTCCTAAGCCTGCGCATATGCTCTGTACCTGCTGAGCAGCTCCTGTGGCCCAAGAACCAGGGCAGTAAGCACTGTGCGCACAGTTGCTAGATCAGCTGCTGAGCAAACCATGAGTCTGTGCGTGTCCGGCACAGACACCCTCTCGTTCAAATGCTCTGGATCAGCAGTTAGCCAGAACTGGGGTATGGAGTCCACAGAGAGAGCAGCTCATTGTGCCTGATGAATTCAAGAAGGATTCCCCCTTCCTAAGTCAGCCAGCACTGCAGAGTTTAAAACAGACAGCTGCCAGATGTGGTGGGGCACGCCTTTAATCTCAGCGCTTGGGAGACAGGGGCAAGTGGATCTCTATAGCTTGAGGCCAGCCTGGCCTATGTGGTGAGACTCTGTCTCAAATCAAATAAAACAAAGAGGACACTGTGTCCTGAGGCTGGGGCTCAGGGTCTTACCGATGAATTCGTGGAGGAACACCAGGGAGGCGATGTAGCAGGCCAGGCTGAGCAGCTCAGCCACGGTCATGAGCCAGTGCCACGTCTGGATGGTGAGCGCCACCATCAGCAGCTCAGTGAGGATGAGTGACGTGAAGGAGATGGCCACGATGTGCACGAACTCTGACTCGAACAGCAGCAACGCCCCGTACATGATGGTGCTCCCTGCAAACACCAGAAACACCTGGGGTGTCTTAGTCTCTGCATGCGTATACGAGGTGCCTTAGGCCAAGTCTACACAGGATGTCCATTTACCTTATACAACACTCAGCCGAAGGCCATTTACACCATGTCATTAGTGTTTCTGTGCCCTGTGTCCCACCAGGTCAGGACTCGAAACCTTTTGTGTTTTGAACATTTTGGACTAGGAAAAATGGACCTGAACTCCTAGAATTCCCTCTGGGAGAAGAAACAAACCGCACTGTAGAACCCTGCTGTGCACACTGTGGAACCCTGCTGTGCACACTGTGGAACCCTGCTGTGCACACTGTGGAACCCTGCTGTGCACACTGTGGAACCCTGCTGTGCACACTGTGGAACCCTGCTGTGCCTCGGGCACCCATTACATTCCCTGTACAAACTTAGGTCCTATTTTTTCTAGGTAGCCCTTTCCCTGCCCCCTCCCACAAAGGTCAATGTTAAAGCATAAGAAGAGCAGGCATTTCCCTCACCCCAACCTCACCTTGATAGATACTGATTAACACCCAAATTAAGAATGTCTTGTAGGATAGCGGCCGCCCCTAGATAAGAAACAGAAAGACCAGGTCATTGCGGAGGCTGGAGGCTCACTGCTATCAGCTTTATTGGGACTCTTTCCACTGACCACTGCCAGTTTTTATCACAAACATCCACAAAGGGCCCCCCACATCTGACTGTGGACAGCCCAGAGTGGATATATGCCTGTCTTCTAAGCTACTCTGAGGACACTAAAACAGGAGGAAGGTGGGTTCAAGGCTGGCCTCGGATTCAGAGTGAGTTCAAGACTACCCTTGGCAACTTAGTGAGACCACTGGGAAATAAAAGGACAAAGGAAGTCAGGGTAGTGCATGCCTTTAACCTCAGGGTTCAGGAGGCAGAGGCAGGTGGGTATCTGTGAGTTCCAGGCTAGCAGGGAATGTAGTTCAGTGGTAGAGTGCTTTCCTAACAAGCACACAACCCTGGGCTTACACAAAACAAAACAAAAACAGCAAAAGGGAAATCCCACATATGCAGAGGAAAGCCCCTGCCTCTGGCAGCGCGGTGTCAGGGCTCCTCCAGGAGCACAGCCCGCGGGTACAGAGCAGACCAGTGACTTCTCAGAAACCACTTCTGTTTGCAGTCTGCACCAGCCCTCCCACCCTCCGCCTCCAAAGGCAGGCATACCCCCCCCGCGCCTTCCCCCCCAAAGGAAGAAGCCTCCATTCCTTGTGCCCCATCAGACAGGAGGAGCAAGTGAGAAATGAACGGAGAAAAGAAGGGAGAGGTGGGGGTGACGGACTGGAAGTTGGGGAGGGCTGGGGAACCTTGAGGAGGTCCTTGTAGAGCTCAGGATACAACATGGCGACTTCCGACTTCACGTCTTTGTCCAAAACCAGGGAGAACACGGGAAACATGGTGTAGATGGTAGAATACCTGAGGGGATGGCTGCCGTCAGGGGCTGCTCGTCATCCCGGCCTCTGCAGTCCGACCTCCCTCCTGCTCACCTGCTTACTGCACCCATCATGCACCAGGCCCAGCGCTTAGCACTAAGACTCCAGATATAAAACAGGTGAGCATCTGCCCTCGAGGGCTCTTGTGATAATCTCCACATCAAGGAATGTTAAAGACCAGTGCCAAAGAGGAGGGCAGAATGGGGAAGAGGGAAAAAGCGTGTGTGTGTGTGTGTGTGTGTGTGTGTGTGTGTATACATGTGTGTATGGCGTGGGACACAGACTCAGGAAGTCAGCAGGAATGGGGCATTTCTGTGGACACCCAAAGAGGAGTTGCTGGTCCAATCTGGAAGCTCACACCAGGTACAAGCAACACCTGGTGCAAAGGCCCTGAAGCGAAGGTGCAGCTGTCATGAAGACAGAGAGTAGCCAGGACGGCCAGGGCTTCAGGTAACAAGGGCAGATTATAGGCCCATACTATGTTGTGACATGTCCTGTCTGGATGAGGGGACATTGTTTTCCAACTGGAAACAGGTAGCAACCAGTGTTTACTTTCAGGCTGACCCAACCAGCAGACACAGCAAGGAAGAGGGCTCTGCTGCGGTCCCTGGTCTGGCCCATCTGCCTCCCTGTTCTTTTTAAGCGGAATTGGGCTCTCGTACCTGGGATTGTGGAGCCACCTGCCATGTGCCTGAGTAAGAAGAAGCTTGGGGACTCTCTGGCAGGCCAGGAACAGAGGTGGTGCCAATGGGAGCCAATGTACCATCAACACTTCGTACGCTGTGCAAGGCCCTGAACCCCAGCATCCTACTGGGCGCTCAGCTCCAACCAAAAGGACAGACTGCAAATGCTTCCCCTATCCCAACACCTCAGTAGGGTCTCCTCAGACTCTCTGAGTCTGTTGAGTTTGTTCAGCTTCAGGTCCCAATGACCGCAGGCTGGGGTACAGGGGGTGATTTCCTCCCCCATCTTGTGAGGGTGCTTCAAAGCCTTGCCAATTCAAGGAGGCTCAAAACCTGCCTTACAGCCAGAAGCCAAGGTGCCACGGACACCTCTGATGTCTCTCCTCCCTGTGGGATGTTTCTCGGGATGTCATAAAAAGCGAGCAGCTTCTCCGCGGTGACTTACCCGATGATCAGGAACCCTTGGTAGAGAGGAACGGATGCGAAGTAGAACACAGAGGAGAAGACAGCCTGCAGGAGGGAGGGGGAGAGGGAGGGGAGGGAGGGAGGGAGAGAGGAGGTCACCGAGAGTCACAGCACAGCCCCACCCCGCAGATGCCGTGCGTCCTGCAGCCTTCACGACTGCCCTAGGAAACTAGGACCATTGAGATACAGGTAAGGCCATCAAGACCCAGAGAGGGTCAGGGGCTGGCCTGAGACCACACAGTTCATTCACGACAAGGCCAGTAGTGAGTGTCCACAGTCAAGTTCAGCCTCTTGTGTGAACAGCTCACCCTGTGTAGTGGGAGTGGGAAGGCTTCACACCCAGGTCCTGAAACCACTCATGTTTTACACAATGAGAAACTGTAGGGCCCTTTAGGATTCAAGTCCACCCCTACCTAAGGAGCCTACACTCCCAACAGCTCCGAATCACACCTTGCCAGGTATACACCCTGACAGCACACTGTAGGTTCAGAAACCAAGCTGCCAGTGTTTCCACACTGGCCACCTTAAAGACCAGGATAGAAGGCAGTACAGTTTGGAATTCGGGTGGGAAGATCTATTTTTGCAATGTTCAGGATCAAACTGAGGACCCTGCACCTACTGGGTGAGCAAGCTGCCACTGAACTGTGCCCTGGGGCCATACGTGAGGCGGGGGGGGGGGGGGGGGTTCTTTGTTTCTTTGTTTTGAGACAGGGTTTCTCTAGTAGCTCTGGCTGTCCTGAAACTAACTTTGTAGACCAGGTTGGTCTTGAACTCAGAGATCTGCCTGCTTCTAACTCCCAAATGCTGGAATTAAAGACGTGTGCCACCACTGCCCAGTGAGAATTTTTCCCAAAGCATGTGACAAGTTAGTGTTTCAGTGAGAAAAGGCAGTAAGGGTTCTGCCAGCCCTCACTTAAGTCTCTGCTTCTACTGCTGGAAAGCAGAGCATGCTGGGAAGGCCTGGTAAGGAAGACAAGTACTAATGCTTCCCAAATCCTAACACCTACAGATTTGTGGAGGGACTGTGGCTCCCAAGCTCTTTCCCCCTAATGTAAGCTCAGGGAATGCTGGGAGAGCCGAGTGAAGGCTTTCTGTAAAAACTTAGCTGAGCCAGGTGTAATGGCACACACCTGCTGTCCCACTAGTTCTGAAGTGGAGGTGGGTAGACCAAGGGTTCAAGGTCAATCTTAGCTACACAGGGAGTTTGAGGCCAGCCTGAGATACATTAGACCAAGGATCAAAAATCAAACAGACCAAAAACACTAAACCAAAACTAAAAAAAAAAAAAATCCTAAACATCAAGAGAAGCTGGATCTTGCAGCAACCTGGAAGGCAGAGCGCTCCTCCCTACACCTGCACTCCTCCCCCTTCCGACACCTTCACTCCTCCCCACACCTGCGCTCCTCCCCCTCCCCACACTTTCACTCCTCCCCACACCTGCGCTCCTCCCCACACCTGTGCTCCTCCCCACACCTGAGCTCCTCCTTATACCTGTGGCATGCAGTGACAGCATGCCATGAGCCTGCTTGCTAAAGGCTTCTCGTCCAGCTGCACCAACGTGCAGAATCGGGCTTATTTTTCAAATTACCATCAGAACCCCTTCCCGTAGAGGGGCCCCTTGACACTGACCATACAGCCTGCACCTACACACGGGCACATCACAGGAAGTGAACACACCTGTCTTGTTCATCAGAGATCATCATGTCAAGGTGCAATCTTAGAGACCAGGGTTAAAGATCCTCAGAGGCACAAGGAATAAGAACCTTCTGGAACCTTTGAGTAGATAAAACACTGGGAATGGCAGCTCATCTGCCTGCTTTTGTGTGTGTGCCCAGGGACAAGATCATTAATCTCCCTCCCAGTGATTAAAACCACAGCATGGCCTGGTCCCATCGGTGAATTATCATAACGGTCTGATGATGGATTAACATAAATTAAAAGTGCAGATGCAGTCTGATGATCGGCAGCAGCTGTGCAGCTTGTCTCCCTCAACAGGCCGGCAGGAGGCCGGCAGGGAACGCTCCCACGTGAGGCAGGATGAGCACCGTCCGTGCACCCTCCACGCGGTGAGCGGCCGTCCACATCTGGCTACCCCTTTCCTAAGAACATTTACACTGACGCACGTGTGCACGTGGACACGTGCTGTGTGTTTTCCACAGCACTGGAATGGAGGTCAGAGAGCAGCTGGTGGGAGCCGGTTCTTCCGTTCTACCATATGGGATCCGGAACTGAACTCAGGGTATCAGGCCTAGCAGCAAGCGCCTTCACCCACTCAGCCATCTCAGCAGCCTGCCTCTGTTCATGAGCCGATGGTGAAGATGCCTTCAACTTGAATCCTCGTTTTCCAAGTGCCAAGTTCAAGGTCAAGGCAGATCCCACCAGGTCATTTCACAGGTGGAAAGGTCAGCCTGGAGTCAGGGAACAGTGTGTGCACGGGCTTCACAGGTCCTCAGTGATACAGGCGAAAAGTGGTAAGAATCAAACGTTCTCATCACCGAACTCAAGTACTTCACCCTGAGGCCTGTGGAGGGGCTGCGGTGGGAAACAAAAGCCTGGGCCAGGAGTGCACTGCCTTCTGCAAGCTGAAACTGCATCAGTCGCTTTCCAGCGAGGTTTGACTCTGACGGGCAGGCCATGCTGCAGTTCCCTGCGATGATCGCACTCTGACTCAACCTTAACCTTTCCACCTGTAAAATGGGCTCAGGCTATAGTGTGAGGCAGACAGGCGATGCTGACTACATTACAAGCATTGAGCCAAGGTCTAGGATGCACTCAAGAAAAGTGAGTTAACATCAGGTGTGTGGCGCATGACTCTACTCCCAGCACTTGATGATCACACGCTTGCACACATACTAGCCTGGACCGCTTAACAAGCGCCTGTCTCACACACACATTTATTCCTCTGGTGTGGCTGCCACCTCTTGGCCCTTGTCTGCACAATAAAGAAAAACAAAAAACAAAAACAGGAGCTGGAATGTTTGGCCCTAACCCTGCCTCTTCCGGGGAACCCATGATGAGATGGAAGAACTTAGCTAGGGGCTGTCAGCTGGGATGTGGTCAGAGACTTAAACTGGCCAGGTGGGATCCAACTGCTGGGATTTTCCATGACAATGACTGTCCTAAGCACCTGGGCACACGGCTAACTGCCACCCACCTGGGAAGTACGCCCACTTATACTGGGGCAGAGCTACATATGCCCAGGTGCACACATAATGCCCACCTGGACAGCATATTTGTGTGCACCTGTAAGAGGTGCCAGCTGCCTGCCACGCCAACACGGCCCTGTGAGAGGCACTAGCTGCCACCCACCTGCACGGTGTACCTGCCTGGCCCACGTGCATCTGTAAGAAGGTCAGTTGCCGCCCTCCTGCAGTGTTTGCACCTGGGAAAGGCGCCCGTTGCTTGCCTGCCTGGGTGGTGCAGCCATGTGTACCGGTACCTATGCGCGTGTCTGTGCCTACTCTCTGCCTATGAAGAGGTGACTCTCTGAGCGGTCCCCGCGGCTGCACACCTGCATGGTACTGATGCAGAGGCTCCTGTGGATCACAAACTGGCTGAGGGCTGCTGAGCGCTTGTAGCTGTTCCGACCGTGCACCATGAGTAACCGGCCAAGATGCTTGAACTGGGTGATAGAGAAGTCCGCAGCCAGAGACGCCTGCTTTCCTTCCTGCAATGAGCACACAGAGGTCAGGGAGCATGTCTCTTGTTAATTGAAACAACAAGACATGACAAGGAGACCTTTGAAGACATTCAATAACGAGACTTTGGTTTCAGGCTACACGCAGTTGGTGGTCCAAGTCAAATTGGATTTAAGAAGAGGAATTTACTTAAATAAAAACCACACTAAATCAGAGATAGTTGTAATGTGGAGGTCAGAGGAGGCTGGTATTAAGTTCTCTCCACTCCCAGTGTTTATGAGAAGCAAAAAAATCATCTATAGGTGCTTTATAACACTGAAGGACCTGAAGGGTTAAACACGGGCGAAGTCTGATGCAGTCACAGTGTAGAACATTCCTGAACGTTCTGCATGCTCCTGGATGTGGAGCTCACACTGCACCCACACAGTGGCATGCATGTTTTCAAAGGCATTTGACTGGCACTACTGAGAGATGGACATCAGCATCTACTGGTGTGGCCCTGAGGATACAAATCCCCCTGGAACACTCTTGCCACACAGGCTGCTCAGAGAGCCCTGACCCAAGGACTCAATGACATTCCTAGTACTTCAAAAATATCAGTGGAGGTCCAGCAGGATGGTCCAGCAGGTAAAAGCGCTTGCTGCCAAGCCTGACGACCTGAGATCAAGCCCCAGGACCCACATGAGTCTCACAAAGGGTCCTCTGACTTCCCCATGAGCACTGGGCCATGCACAGACAGCACTCACATTCAAATATATAAATAAATGTAATATATATATCAATGGCATAAATACCAAACACGCCTAAAAAAAAGATCAGAGAAGTGTTTTACATTATAGAAGATTAAAGAGACACGAACGCACGCTAATGAAGGAAATTCGGGGTCCTTGATTATTTCCTGGGGCTTCTTTTGTTCTTAAGCTACAAAGACATTTTGGGGACAATCGGGCAAAATGCCCATGAATCATTAGGTCAGCATTACATCTGGGACAGGAGTGGGAGGGGGTCCAGCTGCTGTGCTGATGCAGGGAGATGCTGCTTCTTAAGGACCCTGGGAAGTATTTACCATGAACTGTGTGCCCAGAGGAGAGAAAACGGAAGTCAGCAGGTGAGAGGAAGGGAAGGCTGATGGAGCTCACTGCCAGAAAAACACTATATATATATATATATATATATATATATATATATATATATATATATAGTGTGTGTGCCTGTGCGTGTGTGTGTGTGCCTGTGTGTGTATGTAAGTCTGCAGCTATGCATGCCTGGGCATGCGCATCCCAGAGCAGGACCCTGGGCACTTCTCTCTTCCTCTTCATGGTACTGCATTGGCACAGGACCTCACTGACCCAGAAGCTTGCAGGCTCAGCTGGAGGTTCAGTGAGCTCTCAGGATCCGCCTGTCTCCATCCCCCAATGTTAGATATGCCCAGCGTTTTAGGTAGGTGTAGGGTATTTGAACTCAGGTCCTCATGTTTGTACAAGTGCTTATACTCACTGAGCCACACCCCCAGTTCAAGATGACTTTTTTTTTTCAAAATAGAAAGTTACAGGGCTTGTGGCTTTGCTGAACTGGAGACAAAGACTTAGAGTCGGGCACAAAAGCCAATCCTTGTTGTTCAGCATGAGTTCTGAAGTAAGTAATGGGAAGCTGAGGACAATTCAAAGAGATGATGGCCTTGATAAGGAGGTTGGTCCTAAGAATGGAGTGACCGCTGCCCCTGTCTCTGATGAAGAAAGGAATCCAAGATGTAACAGATTTAAGCAAGCTGCATGACAGAGTGTGTGGTGTGTTTTTAATTTGAAAGTATACATGAAAATAATATATATACATGGACAAAATGTGTAGATGGTATCTATAACAAAAGCACACACACCCAAAACCATAATGCCCAGGAAAGAATTTCGGAAGATTCCCCAATGTCACTAGCTTGGTGCAGCTAAGAGGCAAGCTGGGCGTGACTTATATGATTTATTTCTGCTGTGGCAAGCACTCACTACTGTCATATGCTAAAACCCAAGGACTCAAGAGAGAATTTTTAACAGAAGGGAAAATGTTTCCTTTGTAGATAGCAACCTATAAAAGGCTTGTTAAAAACTCCAGTTTTCCTCCGAGATTTGCTTTATCTTTAATTCTGAGTGTCTATGCATGGGGGTGAGCACACACGGGAATGCATGTGCCCGTGAGGCCCGAAGAGGACTGTGGACCCCCTGGAGTGACTGTGGGTATGAGGGGCTGGATGCAGTGCTGGGGACCAAACTCCAGTCTCCTGCAACAGCAGCACTCAGACCACTGAGCACCTCTCTGGCCCCTGCCTCCCCCCAGCCCCCACCACCTTTCTGGTTTTCTGAGGCAGGGTCTTGTTCCCTGAGCTGTGGCTGGCTGGAACTACACAATCCTCTCGCATCTACTTCTTCATGAGCACTGGAATTAGAGGCCAGAGCCACCACTGCTGGCTCAGCGGTGCTTCTTAAAACCTACATCTAAAGGAATCAGCACAGATTCTGGAAGCAAAGTCTCACCCAGGAACCACAGCACAGTGAGTGTGGTGGTACAAGCCTCGAGGAGGCAGGAAGGAGAGGGTCAGGGTCATCCTCAGCTGTGAATCAAGTTCCAGACCAGCCTGGGAAACATGGAGAGAGAGAGGGAAGGAGGGAGAGGTGGGGGATGGGGGGGGGCGAGGGGGAGAAGCAAAGAAAGAAAAAGAAACAAAAAGAAATAACTAGAAACTCCAACCGAGGGGAAGAACTGTGTGCACAGACTCACCTTGCCCTCCACGCCCACACCGCAGTCCGATTCCTGGATCATGCTGACATCATTGCCTCCGTCACCTACGGAGCACACAGACCAGAGAGGAGAGGTGGTAATGTGGGGACAGTGAGAGGTGGCTCACAATGGCAGTCTCAGAGAAACAATCCATGCCCTGCTCTTCACTCTGTGCCAGCCATCCTCAAAGGAGGCAACTGATGCGTGCTGGAGACCAGGTGGCTCGCCAGGGTCAAATGCTGAGCTGCAGCAGAGCCAGCATCTAACAACCTCTTCTCAAGAGCCCCTGCAGGACATGGACGTCCTCAGGACCCTGTGACCAGCACACCTCATACTTTAATCCTTGAACACCCAGGTGAGGAGGCCACCACCATTGTCTCCATCCTGCTGAAGTACAAATGTAGGCCCAAGAGGGAAAGGGAGCCACCTAAAATAACCAGTCAGTGACCACTTGGTTGAGAGACTTGAACACAGATCTGAACCTCAGCATGAGGTCTTCATCCCTCTGGAATGCCATGGCCATCAGCCACATGCCAAGAAGAAAAGACCCTTCCCTTTAGGCATGCTTGTCTCCTCTCTCTCAAGGGAGGGGAGGCGAGCCACCATAACATCCTCGTGGCCTGAGTCAAGAGGCCTGGGGAGTCTGAACACAGCAGGACTCTAAGGTACTCGTCAAGTCAGTTCAGAGCATCTGCAGGGCAGAGCGCAAGCAGACAGGGCCAGCAGGACAGGGCCTCCAGCAAGTCTGACCACTCCCGGCGACGCCTCCTTCCACCGAGGCAAGCTTACCCACTGCGCAGGTGAGCTTTCCGGTGCGTTCCTGGAGCAGCCGCACGATCTGGGCCTTCTGGGTAGGGGCACAGCGACAGCACACAACAGCTGGGCACTGGCAGGCCAGCTCCATGAACTCATACTCATAGTACTTGAGGCAAACCTGGGGCAGGGGGTTGGGGAGGCGGGTGGCGTCAGCCGATGCCACCTCCTCCCTGCAACTCACAGCAGGAGGAGGTACCCTACCCATAAGCTCCCAGCACTGACCTCCAGAGAGTCTCCAGAGATGACCAGGGCACAATCGTGCTTCCTGCGGAAGGCATTCAGCTCAAGGTGTGCTTCCCCCCGGTTGGTCACCTGAAAGGGTACAGGGACAGAGAAGGCCTGGCTCTCTGAAAATGGCAGATGGCATGATGAACTCTGGCCTCCTGGAGCTTGTGTGAACACGGTCTTTCCCCTCCCGAGGACTGGGCAGGCACCATGGAGACTTTCGCATTTACTCTCGATAATGCACCCCAGGAGACCAAAGCTCGGAGGGGCTCCTCAGCCTTGAGCAGGGTCACCAGAGCCCTGGAGGGCAGTCCGGGGACCAGGCAACTATACCACCTTTCTGTACAGGTACTGCTATAGGCTGGTGCATTGTGCTTGACTGTTGGCGATGCTCCCCAAAGGAGAACACAACCACCAAAAAGGATCAGAGCACAGCATGAGCTCAAGGCTGTGTAGAGGAGTTCCTTGACACTAGCTGAAGGGAGGGTCGACTGGGACCCCTAGCCCTTCAGTAACCTATGCAACCACCTGAGGTCACTGACGGCTGCCCCTCCTCCCTTCCGAGGCCCATTCCAGGTTACGGGTTACAGGACGAATGCAAGCACCACCCTGCATGACCCCAGCAGGATGCTTTACCAGCCGGAAAACATGAATGTCTTGGTTTCTGGTCACCAGATGTGCGTTCTTGGCTGTGCACGTGGCTGTCTCCAGCTTGTCCCCTGTTAGCATCCAAACCTGAAATCACAGCAGGGAAGCAGTCCTGAGTGCTGGGCTCTCAAGACGCCCTGCCCCTAGGGTCAGTGAGGCTCTCGAGAACATCAAACCTCCCGAGACTCATAGTCCCTGTGATTCCAGGGAGAGCCCAGCATGGGGCTTAGTGGCTACTAATAGTGGGAGCAAAAGCCGGCTGTTCACCAGAGAAAAATCGGGCTGAATGGGGCTGTGGTAGGGCACAACTTTAATCCTAGCACTCAGGAGGCAGAAGCAGGAGGATTGTGAATTTGGGGCTAGCCTAGGCTACATATCAAGAAACACACCCCCCCCCGACACAATAAAATAAAAAACAATAATAAACAGATATGGTGATACATGCCAGTAATCCCAGCAGTCAGGACTGAGGCAGGAGGGTTGTGAGATCAAGACCAACCTGGGCTACATCTCAAGATACTACCTCAAAAAGCAAAACAAACGAATCAACACGCTCTGCAGTGGCTGAGTGGCTGCCAGTAAAGAACAGTGAGACACGAGCAGAGAGGCCTAAGTTCTGGAAGCCACGACAGAACTATCTGTGCCCCACGGAGCCTGTGTCTCTCACAGGACGACAAGAGGGATCAGAGGTGGCACCTGAGACCCTGAGGCTCCAGGTTCTCGATCATGTAGGTCATGGTCCTAATCCCACATGCGAATGAGCAGAGCTGAGGCTCAGGTCACTCTCCTACACGTGTGACCAGCCTTGTTGGCTCAGTGTGACGTCAGCACCCAGCACACTCTAATGGGCAGGGAGCCCTGTGGTGGGCACACCCACCACTGTCAGTCACACATGGCACTTACTAACGGAACATGTGAAAAACAACACACACTTAGATGGTGTGATTTGCCCCTGTTAGAGCACACTTTAAACTTCACACAAAGTTGACTGTCTAGCCAGAGGTAGTAGCCTCATCCGTCTCCTATGCTATGTGTACTAACAGGCTGAGGAGACGGCTGAGCTGGGTACGGGCATTTGCAGCATCAGCATGAACACTTCAGCACCCACATAGGAAGCCATGTGTGCCATGCATGCCTACAACCTCAGGGCTGGGGTCAGGGGAGTGGCAGGGACAAGGAGGAAGGGGCACTGGGCTTGTGGGCAGTCAGCCTCGCTCCAGGTTCAGAGAGAGACCCTGTCTCAAGGGAGGGAGAGAGGGAGGAAGGGAGAGACAGACAGACAGACAGGAGACAGACAGACAGACAGGAGAGAGACAGACAGATTAAAAGCACAGGGTGTACTCAGTGGTAGAGTGCTTGCCTGCCATGCACAGAGATCTGGGTCCCACCCCCAGTACATCATAAAAAACAGAACCGCAACCATAATCCCAGCACTCAGGAGATGAAAGCAGTACAATCAGGAGTTTGAGGACAGCCTGGGCTACACATGCAAGTCCTCAGCATCTCTGGTCCTCAGGCGCCCTCTACTGGCCCCGCAGAGAAACCGTCTGGATTGCTTCCACGCCAACAGCAGATTAATACAGAAGTCTCTCTACTCCCCAATGGGGTGGTTGTCCCTTTCTCACCTGGCCAGAGCAACCGACAGTAGCTAGCCAGTCACTCAACCAAATCACATGGTGCAGCAGGCCATAGGGTTGCCTGAGTGACTGGAAGACACATACCCCTGACCTTCAGAGAGCTAGCCCTGTGAGGAGGTAGCCAGGAGAAGCAATCACTTAAGATGGTTTCCCAAGCCAGACCTTCTGAAATGAGGCACCCTTCCCAAGCCAGGCCTTCTGAGGTAGGGCACCCTGGGGTCCCCTATCCAAGCCAGGCCATCTGAAGTGGGACACCCTGGGGTCCCCTTCCCAAGCCAGGCCTTCTGAAGTGGGGCGCCCTGGTGTCCCCTACTCCTTCCATTTCTTCTCTTTGTGAACAGGCTCCCACTATATCCCAGGCTGACCCTGAACTTGAGATCCTATCACTGACTCCCACACCGAGATTACGAAGCACCTCACCCAGCCTTACACCCTCAATATCTCCCCTACAGTCCTACCTTGATGCCAGCATTGCGCAGCGTCTCCAGGGTGGGCCTGACATCGGCTTGTAGCTGGTCCTCCACACCAGTCAGACACAGCAGCTCCATCTCCATCTCCAGACTCTCGATCACCGTGGCCACCTTGAGCGAACGGTCATGTACACTCAGCTTGGCTTGGACATAGCGGGCCTGGGGAATGACAGAGACAAGTCAGGGGGTGGAGAGATGAGGTGAGGCCATCACCCCAACACACTGCCCAGGTCAGCTGGGCCTCCTGAACCCCACTTCTGAAGATAACTGACTCCAATCTGATCTTACTTATTCCCTCTTTATCTGGCAGTGAAAGCGAAGGGAAGCCCGGATTCCCCAGTGCGGGAACAGTCACAGCAGCACCCATGAAAGAAACCTGATCCTCAAGTCTTACAAACACATGGGGCACATCAGAGGCGCAGGACCAAGCCAACTGCTAGGGGGCTGGCAAGGACCCTAGAGATCTGTCCCTCAACTGCATGCTCCCTGGCACTCATGCACGTCAGCTTTGTACCAGGGACACAGGCATCAGGCAGACAAGGTCCTTCCATGGGGAGCACAGTCAACGGCGTGAGAGAACCGCAAGTAGATGGGATTGGAGCACAACTCTAACCTATTTTATAGCTCAAAACTAGTTGGGTGGCTCATGTCGGTCACCTCAGCACTTAGGAAGCTGAGGCAGGAGGATTCCAGGCAAGCCTGGGCTTCAAGCAAAACCTTGTCTCAAAACAGCAGCAAAACAGAGACAGAGAGAGATGGGATAGGGGTGTGGAAGTGATTTAGTTCGAATCTTCCTAGAGTAGATGACAAAGAAGGTGAGTCACGTGGGAGATTGTGGAAATAACAGGTAGTGTGGGAGATGTCTTGGAGAGGCCTCGCGTGAGCATGAAGTGGGAGGTGGGCAATGGAGCGAGCGCCAGGCAGAGCAAACACCTTTGCACGGGGCATGTGCAGGGGCCCTGTGCTGACAGGAAAGCTGATGCTCAAAAAGGCCAGCGCGGCCAGAGTGGAGCGAGCAAGGTGTGTCCCCAGGAGAGGTGACTGAGGTGGGTCAGGGATGCAAGGCAAAGGTCACGAGACACTTACTTCAAAGTCTTGGTACTGCTCCTCTGTGAGGGACTTCTTGGCCACCACAAGCACCCGCAGTCCCTCCCGGGCCATGTTGCCACACTGCAAGGAAGACAGAGATCAGTGGGAAGCTATGCTCAGGCCCAGGTCTGAGGCTGCCCCAGAGGAAGCCAAAGGATCGGGGAAGATGGCAGATTAAGAAAACTGCTTTTCCCTAAAGCTACGGTCTCCCAGAGCCAAGCTTCTAGCTGGAGCTGCAGAGGGGCGAGCTGCAGGCTGAGCCCAGCACACATGAGTTATCTCTGGCCAGCACAGTGCGCTCCAAAGTCCAAATCAACGCCGTAAGGTCACACGCAAGCACAGCTGGCCGGCTCACTGGACAAAACTTTGTTAACTGTGAGTTAACTGCCATTCGTCATCCCCTGTGTGCACCCCTAAACACTGGTGCCACAGCCCATTTCAAGGGGCTAAGCATGTCCAAGTGTAACCCCGAGAAAGACACACCCAGTCCTGCCATTTATCTGTGTGCCTCACCTGGCCCTTGGGCATCTGGTTTCCAATCCCCCAGGAGGGACCCACATTATTAAATGGCAGAGTGAGCGCTCACCTGCCTAAAGGTGAGATTTGGCCTGCTGACCTCAACCAGCACTCCTCCCTCCAGCTAACTGTCCACCAGGTAGCTGGGATTTGTGGCCCCCAGGATCTTCACCCCTGTAACTCCCTACACAATCACCTTCCCCTTGAGTGTGGGCTGGACCTTGTGACTTGTTCCCAACACACAGAAAAGGGAGGGGTGCTGTATCTGTGCCTAGGCCACCAAAGATGGAGACTTCCATCTTGTCTGTCATCTCCCACTGCTTGGATGAAGACAGCTGTCATGTTGGGGGTGCCCATGAAGAAATCCATGGGGCAAGAGACAAAGGGTGGCAAATGAAGGAAACCCAAGACCTTGGACCGCGGCCCTAAGGAGCTGGGTGCTGCCTGCACCAACAGTGCAGCACCGAGCACCGAGCAAAGACTGAGCTCAAAGAACATCCTACCCCAGTTGGATCTTCAGCTGAGCTATACATCGACACCCTGGCTGTGGTCAATGGGAAGCCCTAAAGCAAAGACTCCAGTTGAGCCACACCCAGACCCTACTCCAGACAAAGCAAGAAGGAAATGCAGGCTGTTAAAGCAACTAAGCTTTGCCATAGGAAGTACCACAGTTTTACAGTAGTCGGTGCCACAGCCAGCAAGCGAGTACAAAGACCGGCTCATTCCCCACTGCAAGGCCAGCCTCTGCAGGGCAGGCTCCCAGGACCCCGCTTCAACTCACTAGCCAGGCTCACCTCTTCCTCCAGCCAGTCATTGTACTGGACGATGCCAGCCATGACAACGTCCGCCCCCTTCATGTAGAACGTGATTTCCCCCGTGGATTCATCCTGGAAAGAGGGTCGAGAAGTGATGACCATGGAGGGGAACACCAGCCCGCAGGCCTGACCTGCTTCCTGTGACAGGCAGTGTACAAAGTACTTGGAAGGGCCAGCGCTTCTAGACTTTATATGTATATACTTGTATGTATGTGTGTATGATTTATTTATATGTGTATGTGCGTTCTGCCCACATATGTTTGAGTACTACATGTATGCCTAGTGCCCTTAGAGACCAGAAGAGGGCACTGGATCCCCTGGAACTGGAGTTACAGATAGTTGTGACCTACATGTAGGTGCTGGGAGTTGAACCTGTGTCCTCTGGAAGAGAAGCCAGGATTCTTGACTGCTGCACCATCTCTCCAGCCTCCCAATACTTTTACTGGCCAAAGATAAAACATTACGGGGGCGAAGGGGTGGCTCACTCTGGGGCAAAGGCCACAGAAGGCAGAAGAAAGCTTGGCTCGGAGCATTTGGAAAGCTGTTCAATGATAAAGCAAGATCAAAGAGCCAAGACTTTTGTCTGGGAAGCTGTTGCCATTCCAGCTGGAACTGCCCACATGCAGGCAGCTTGTTTCAACTGTACCATGGGCTGTGCAGCGGTGGCCAACTGTGCTCCATAAACAACAGGAAGACAGCAACAGGGAGCTGGGGACCCTCCACATCTCAGCACTGCTCACGTGTGAGGCTTGAGGCTCTGTGGTGGAGCAGCCCAGTACCTTGTAGGGCAATAAACAATGATGGGGCCTCCACCCACCAGATGCCAAGAGAGGCCCCGTGGCGACAGCGTCTTCAGAAACTAGTAAATGTCCTCTGGAGAGACAGCCAATCTTCCCACATCGTGGCTGCCGTCTGAGAATGTGTCAGGTCACATTCTTAGCTAACCTGGGGCCTGCGTGGCCCAGAGGCCACAGGTTGGGCACACCTGCTCACCGCTGAGTTCTGCATGAGAAGGAGTACACAGAAAGCAAATGGCTGCTCAGATTTTGGTTCCTCTGACCTGACAGGCATCAAACACTTGGCCTGGTACCAGTTCTTAACGAGGAGCACAGGGTGAACTGTCTCCTCTCTGCCTCAGCGTCCTCCTCCATCAAGCAGGACATTCCTACGTACTGATCACCACGGATGAAGCAAGAGCACTGGTACATGGCATGTGGCCTCACACAGAATGTGGCATTCGTGACAGTGTTCTGGATGGTTAGGTGCACCCTAAGTCCCTCCAGTCTGTTCTGTGGGGAGAGGCTCGGTCCCAGATTTGCAACGGGTGACAATGGACAGACACTGTCAGCTGCCACAACCCTGAGAAGAGGCTTCAGAGAGGCCACAGGTGCCACCACGCATCCCCGAATCCTCAGGGTGTCCACACAAGCAAGAACTCATCACTGGGCTCCATCCCTTGACAGTGCAGAGGCTGAGACACAGGCTCTGGGGAAAGCTGGAGGGCAGCGGATGCTCAAGTCTCCAAAGAGAAGACAGATGACATTGATGAAGAGGGCACGGGCAGGGCAGTCAATGCCGTGTGCATACACTTTACTACTCTGAAAGTCCCAAAGACAGTCACCTCCAACTAGGAATTAGAGGAGCTGAAGAGATGGCTCTGTGGGGAAAGGTCATGCCACAGCCATGAGGACCCGACCCGAGTTCAGATTCCCACTACATATTTATATTTTTTAAGGTTGGACATGATCGTGCACCTGCAGTCCCAGCACTGGGGAGGCAGAGACAGTCTGTAGCATGTTGGCCAGTCAATCAGATTGAAATGAGTTCCGGAATCAGAGTGAGACCATCTCAAAACATAAAATAGAAGCAAATGAAGACGTCAAATGTCAGCCTCCAGTTTCCACATGAATGCACGCACATGTACACACGTACACACACACGGGGGGGGGCGGGGGGACAGAGAGAGAGCGAGAGAGAAAGAACATGAGCTAACTAAGGGTATAGTTCAACTACTGGCTCAATCTCTCCACCTTCATTTTGGGCACGGTCAACTGCACGCTGTGTCCAGGAAGGACAACCTTCGGGCCGAAAGAACATAAAAGCATCAGGGGTTTTCATCCCTTGCCCCTTCCTGAAACTGGTGCTTAATACCATGGCTGCAGGAAGGATTGCCCCCACACGGCTTCCTTTACCAGAGGGGCTCTGGCCAGCTCGGTCATCGTATCCAATATAAACACTGCAGCCATTATCTCCTCCGTGTGAGTCACTTCCTCCCACCCAGGTCATCCCCAGTTTACTGTGTTCCCATGTTATGGTGACATGATACCATAAACATACAGAGATGGGCTGGTCTAGTCGTGTGTCTCGTGTCCTTGTAGTCTGGGTCTGGCACCTGATTACAGGCCTCGTTAATTCAATGACAACGGTGTGGTCCTTAGCAGTGATCCAATTCCACTACTGCGCATGGGAAGCATGGAGCATAATGGGACGTCTTGTACAACGTGGGATTCACAGTTCCTTCAGAAACATGTGCACAAATGCCTGGGGCAACAGGCTTCCCTGACCTCACCTGACCCCGTAGGAGGCAGGCCCTCAGACAGAGAAGGAAAAGAGCTTGGGGGCGGGGAGGATGGGAAACAGGCTGTAAGCGCCCTGTACATTCACCCACACCAGTCTAAAAGGCTGGATACAGTCTACTGGGAGGGCAGACAGCAGCAGCTAAACCCCGTCAGAACGGCATGTGGTAACTCGTGCCTGCAATCCTGGGACTGGGAGGTGGGGGCTGAAGCAGGATGGCTGCGGTGAGGCCAGGGTTCCAGCTTGAGATCCTGTCTCGAATGCCCTCCCACCCCTGGGAAAGAAAGCAAGCCAAAGACTGAACGAAACCTGTCTACAGCAGGCAACGGGACAGTCACGTGCATACAAGAGGCCCATCCCTCCAGCACGGGAGAAAATGGCTTCTCAGGCCCTGTACGACACACACATGGCCAGACTCCCCTCAGGACGCATCCCACTGGGTACCAGTAGCATCCCCAGTCTCGTGAGAGTCACTGAGCTGGGGAATTGTGGGGAGGTTAGTATAAAGTAAAAAAAAAAGCAATCTCAAAGCCTGGGACAAACCAAAGATAGAGGGACAGGCAGGCAGAGGTGAAAACATTAGCTCACTAATGGCATTTCCCAAATACCTAAGGCCGCCTTGAGAAGACGCATGCTCCCAGCATTGTTATTAATAGTCAAAAATGAGAAATGGCCTATTCAGAAGGAAGAGAAGACCTGAAGAATGATGGCTTGCTGGGTAAAAGCACTAGCTACCAAGTCTGATGAGCTTGATCCCTGGACCCCACATGGTAGACAGAGGGACCAGCTCCCATCATTGTCCGCTGACCTTCAGAGGCGCACTCTGAAGTTTTAGAAGACTCAACTTTCACAGTTAAGAATAGAACACACCGGCTGGAGAGACGGCTCAATGGCTAAGAGCACTGGCAGCTCTTCCAGAGGACTCAGGTTCGATCCCCAGCACCCACACTGTTGTTCACAAGGGTCCTGTAACTCCAGTTCCAGGGCATCCAAGGGCACCAGGCGTGTGGTGTATATTACATACATACAAGCAAAACACTCATACATAGAAAATAAACCTTCTAAAAATTTCAAAGGATCTAGGACACACGTGCATGCATATATGTAATTTTAAAAAAATCAAAAGAAGTGAATGAAACGGAGTATCTTCCCAAACCCCACATAGACATTAAAATCAGCAAAAACCATGTGTTGATGGTATAAGGAAACTTTCACTGTGCATATTCACATAGGCAGGCAGACAGGTGCACATACTCACACATGCACACACTCGTGTGTTTCAGTAAAGGTAGGGAAGCTAGCTTGAGATGAAGGCAGAGGCTAAGATTATAAAATGTATATGGATACATATGCTTTTAAAAAAAAAAAGACTGAAATAAAGGTCCTTGATGCGGCAAAAGGCTGGCTCCCAACTCATGGTAATCCTCCTGCCCTAGTCTCTGAAGTGCTAGATTACTGGCGTAAGCCACCATGCCAGGCTTGATTTCCCTTTTTATTAACTGTGAAGGCTGAATCTTAAAAGCTGAGTGTTAATTCAAATAATAATAATAAACTAGGCAGGGTGGGGGCAGACTCTCCCTAGTGAAAGCAGACTCACTGGGCCAACAGCACGCTGGGCTCTAGCCACCTTGCGTGGGAAGACACAGAGCCACTTCTCACAAAACATGACGAATGTCTGGGAATGAGATCCCTTCACAGCTAAAGGAAGGGCGGTGTGTGCGGTTCCGCTCATTCTCAAAGCCGGGCACTGGGGACGATCTGATGAGTCAACTCTCAGATGACCTCAGCAGAGTCCATGGCCCTAGAACTTGAAAAATAAAGGCTGGAACCAAGTGAGAGTAACTCTGTTGATGGCGCTGACTAACTCCAGGAAACACCCACTGGAGGGGCTTCTGATAGCCTTGAGCTCAGATGTGCCCTGATTGGCTAAAGTCAAGGGTCAGGCCAGGTGCAGCCTGTAGGAAAAGCCGCACAGCGTGGGCGGGAGAGGTTCCCTCCCCATTTGACATTTGCCAAGGACATGTGTCCCTCGGGGAGGGTCACAAAATCCCAGCCGGCATCTGGAATCTGAGTTGACTCAGATGGGATGTTTCAGGAGCTCACCCCAGCCTGTCACTGGGTCTCCAGAGCAGCAGTGCATGGAGCCACTGCCACAGTCCCTGGAGGGAGGCGGCCTTGTCCCCACCCATGGGGATGTGCTGGACCCAACAACTCACTCCTAACGACAGAACAAGGCTGGCTCCCGAAGGGGGCTTCCAGCTTGCTCACACTCTCACTAGGGTGAAGCCAGACACGAGGTTAGACCAGGGAGAGACTCACAGAGCAGTAGCTGAAGGTGGCCTCTGTCTAGATGTCCTGCAGCCCACTGAAGCTGTGGGCAAGTGAACTTTGTCCCAGGGGATCCTGAGGACACAGTGACCTGGCCAAGTCCTGATGCCAGCCTTTGAGAACTGAACCAGATACCCAAGCTACACGAGATTCCTGGTCCATAGGAAGTGTTAGAGAACACAAGCAGCGTGGTTTCCAACCACTATGTGGGGTAGCCCCCTAGCAATGAATAATGAATACAGACCCAGGGCCATGGGTTTTTCCATGTCCTCCCTGTCCCATCTAAGCCCTGGCCTGGGGATGTCTCAGACCCATCACCTCCCCATGTAGACTCAAGTGTGTACCTTCAGCCTTTCTGTGCCTCAGTTTCCTTCTCTGTCAAAAGCAAATGACACAGCTAACCTGTGAGCTGCTGCTGAACAGGTTCTCATCAGCTCATGCCAGCCACTGAGAAGAGTCACAGCACCGGCCCCGCCTAGCTGTCGTCCACGCCCATCACTGCTGGCGCTCTCACCATGGCTACCTCATCGTACAGACCACCCTCCCTGCTCATGACCACACTTCACTGCCAATCGTCCCTTCCTCCACTAACCACCACCATCACCACTCCTGCAGGATGCTGACAGCCCCTCAGCGCTGACTGTGGGCTGGCTTCATGCCCCAGCGATGCACCTGCCTCTGCCTCCCTAGCACGGAGACTGCAAGCACACACCACACCACCCAGCCTTTTCACCTGGGTTCTGGGGTTCAAACTCAGGTCTCTGTGCTTGCCCAACAAGCATTTTACCTACTGAGCCAATCCCTAGCCCCCAAGCTTCAGAATTCTTTGGACATCAACAAAACACCATGAGCAGAAAATTCTACACCTGCCAGGCAGTGGAGGCACAGGCCTTTGATCCCAGCACTCGGGAGTCACAGGCAGGAGGTTCTCCGGGCCTGAGGCCAGCCTGGTCTACATAATGAGTTTTAGGACAGCCTGGACTACAGAGGAATTCTGTTTTCAAACAAAACAAAACAAACAAAAAGAAAGAAAAATTCCACATCTGACTCAAGTTATAGTCAAAATAAAATCATAATAAAAACAGTGTTTAAGATTGCCTTCAGGCCACTGTGTAAGAATTTCATGTTAGGATCTGGAGATAATCCAAATATCTAATGTAAATGTTCCTTACTGGTCACAGGCATTCTATAGAAAGGATAGTCAACCCCCCACAGACACACAGTGGAGCACCACACAGCCACAAAAAGGAAAGAAAAGACTGGTATATACGATAACATACATGCTCCTTGAAACCTGTTAGCAGGAAGAAGAAACTGAAAGATCGCATTCTACATTCCATTTACAGGAAGTGTAAACGGGTAATCTTCAGGGGCAGGAAGCAGACGATGGGAACAAGGAGCTGGGGAGGTAAGGTGGCTTAATAACTGCATGGGTCTAATTCTTTTTTTGAAGATTTGTTTATTTTTATTTTATGTATGTGGGTGCTGTGCCTGCATGGATGTCTGTGCACCACATCCATGCAATCTCCTCACAGGCCAGAAGAGGGCACTAGATCCCATGGAACTGGAGTTACAAAGGACTGTGCCCATGCAGGTGCTGAGAGCTGAACGAACCTGGGTTCTCTGGAAGAGCAGCCAGAGCTCTTAGCCACTGAGCATCTCTCCAGCCTGTTCCTTTCTATCATATTTTCACTTATCGTGTGTGTGTGTGTGTGTGTGTATGCATGAACGTACATGCCACAGCACGGGTGTGGAGCTCAGAGTCCATCTCTCCTTCCCCGGCGTGGGTCCTATGATCAGACTCAGGTCCTTGGGCTCAGTGGCAAGCGGTTCACCCACTGAGCCATCACCAGCCCTGAAGAGTTGTCTCTGGCTGTGACAAACAGAGTCTAACAGCCCAGGTTGTTACTTTCCTCTTTGCTACAACCAGACCCCTGAAAAGCAGCAGCTTCAGGGAGGGAGAGGAGAGGCGGGGGTGGGGGAAGGCATGGTGACAGGAAAGAGAGGCAACTGGTCACATGGTCACATGGCCTTCACACTCAGGAACCTGAGCACCTAAGAGCAAGCAGGCTGGGCTAGGGCTCTCAAGTCTGTCCCCAGGGACCCACATCACCCAGTGAGGCTCCACCTCCTGAAGGTCCCAGAAGCATCTAAAATTCCACCATCAGTGGGAGCCAAGTGTCCAGACTCACAGCAACTTTTAAATGGTTCCTTTTTTAATGGTTATTTTATGTTTTGTGAACGTTTTTATGGTGCTTTTGTTCTTTGGAGACTGGGCTCACTCTAGCACAGGCTAGCCTGGAACTGACAGGGACCTCCCTGTTTACTCCCAGCTCTGAGACAGCAGGTGGGAGCCACCACACCTGACTGCTATGTGAGCTTGATCTATGAAGTACAGGTGGCAGGCTGGAGGAATGGCTTGGCAGTTACAAACACTTCCTGCTCTTCCCAGATCCCAGCACCCATGCCAGGCAGCTTATAACCAACCACCTATAGCTCCAGCCCCAGCGGATCTGACACCTTCTTCTAGCCTCCATGGGCACTTGCACACATGGGCATACACCAACACAGACATGCACACATACATATAAATAATAATTTTTATAAAGAATAGGAACTGGGCATGTGACTTGCTTAGTATGTGCAAAACTCTGGGTTCAACTCCCATACAACACACACACTCAGAGAGAGAGAGAGAGAGAGAGAGAAATATGAAAAGTGAGAGAACCAACAATACGGCTCAGCAGGTTAAGGTGTTTGCTGCTAGGTCTGATGGGGTGATTTTGAGTCCTGGGATCTACATGGTAGGAGAGAACCGACTCTTCAAGTTGTCCTCTGACATTCTCTGTCTCTCTGTCTCTCTCTGTCTCTCTCTCTCTCTCTCTCTCTGTCTCTCTCTCTCTGTCTCTCTCTCTCTGTCTCTCTCTCTCTGTCTCTCTCTCTTTCTCTGTCTGTCTGTCTGTCTGTCTCTCTCTCTCTCACACACACACACACACACACACACACAGTGTAGTATGTTACTCCCTGGCTCCTGCTCACATACACTAAATAAACACATATGTAATTTTTAAGAGATTGAGAATGAGAAATGGCCTGCTGAGAGCTCCCTGACATCCACTGCCTGAAAGCCAAGCTCACCAGGCTGGAGGACCCGGGTGTGTCCACTGGTGGAGCCCATTTCCGCCCTACTCAGGATCACACTCCCTCACTAGTCTGAGGGACAGTAATGAGGCCCCAGCAAGGTGTAAGGATGCCTGATGCATACTCTTCATGGCAGGGGAGGATACGGGGAGGGGGGGGGGGCAGGAGAGGATGCTGAGGGGCAGGAGGAGGATGCTGAGGGGCAGTGAGGGGCAGAGGAGGACAGTGAGAGGCAGGGGGAGGACGCTGAGGGGCAGTGGAAGACAGAGGAACAGGGGAGGACTCCACTCACCCTCACGATGATGCCCATCCGCTTGCTCTCATAGGTGAAGGGGAAGACCTGCAGGATGGTGAGATTCAAGATCTGGTCGCCAGGGGTCCTCAGCTGCATGGAGGACTGGTCTCGGCCCACCAGGGTCAATCCCACACTTTCTGTCCACTGGACCAGGGCCACCTGGAGGAAATGCAGTGTGGGACATCAGACACTCTGCACGTGAACACTGAGGAAGGGGAAGCAGAGGCAGAGTGGCCGTCTGGCAGGCTCTAAAGCAGCCTCACACCACAGGTGTGTGGCAGAGACCCTGCAACCACAGTTCCCTCTGAAAGACTGCACCAAGCCTGCCACCCATACGGAAAGAAAGGGTAGGGCATAAGGAGGTCTTCACCCCTGGCTCTCCCTTAGCTGGGCACACTACTCTCCATTAGATAGTCTAGTCTTTAGTAGGTGATTCTGTAAACTGCCCCCCCTCATTAGAGGGGCAGGAAGGGCTTGCAGCAACCTGTGGGGCATTTGTGGCTGGGAGTCTATGTTCCTGGCTGGTGCAGCGCGATCACCGTCAGCTGTCAGCAGCGCCGCCTTCCCAGCTGCGCTAGCCACAAATGCCAGTAACCTGCTCTACGACCCCAGCCTCCAGAGCCCTGAGAACCACGTTTCTGTTGTTCATAAGATGCCCAGCCTGTGGTATTTCATTACAGATTAAGACACTGACATTCAATAGTTTTTCCTAAGTTTTCTGTTGAAATTTCAAACTGACAAATCAGTAAAGAGCCATACAAAATGACCCTACAGGTGTGTGTGTGTGTGTGTGTGCACAATACTCTTGGGTGTGCATGAGTAAGAACACTTATTCATGGATTCATGGGGTGTGGCTCAGTTCACAGTGCTTAAACAACACACACAGAGTCCCAGGCTCCATCTCCTACATTGAATAAAACAGGCCATGCTGACACAAACCTTTCTTCCCAACACTTGGGAGGTGGAGACAGAAAGATCAGAAATTCAAGGTTCTCCTCAGTTACACAGCAAATACCAGGCCAGCTTGGGCTACATAAGACCCTGTCTCAACAAACAAACAAACAAAAAACCCTCTAGCAGTTCTCAACCTGTGGGTCATGACCCTCCCCCAAGGACCATCAGAAAACAGATATTTATATTAAAATTCATAACAATAGTAAAATTACAGCTAGGAATAGCAGTGAAAATAAATTTATGGTTGCGGTCAGCACATGAGGAACTAGAGTAAAGGGGGCAGCGATAGGAAGCTGAGAACCACTCTCCAGAGAGACAGCCCAAGTATGGGCGCTGCGGGCCTTCGCTTGCTGCCTCTGGGTGGTGGGACACTAGAGTGCACTCACACTTAACTACGTGAGTACATCTCCCGACACGTGACTCACAAGCCGGAAAGAAGGAAAGAGGAGACTTACATCCTTTCTTACACTGGGTATCTCAATCAAACCCAGAGCTTGCTGATGAGGCTATCTCTAGCCAGCTCCCTGTCCTAGGCTGGAGTATAGGAGGCTGCCATGCCCACCTTGCCTCTCTCTCTCTCTCCTCTCCTCTCTCTCTCTCTCTCTCTCTCTCTCTCTCTCTCTCTCTCTCTGTTTTTGGATTTTTGAGACAGGGTTTCTCTGTAGCCCTGGCTGTCCTGGAACCCTGTGTCCCGAGTGCTGGGATAAAGGCTGTGCCACCACCACCCAGCTCCCTCGTTTTTCAGCAGCTCTTGTTTCACTTTGTAAAACCTTCTCCTGAGAAGGGAAAGCCTGTAGCTCAGGGCTTCCATGAGCTACATCAACTCATGAAGCCCGCTCTTTACTTCAATGGAGAAAGAACCCAGAACCCCAGAAGAGAAGTGGCCCCAAGAGGCGCACGGAAGAAGCCCAAGCTAACGTGACCAATGTCACCAGGGGGATGAAGCACAGATGTGTGTAAATACCTTCTATGATGCTGTCTTCCACTGCATTTGTCACCTCCTTTCAGATGAGGTCCTTAGCCATCATAAGGCAAAGGCCTCCTAGGCTCAATGACTACTCATTCTGGAACTTTCCACTCTCTGGGACTTCAACCTGAGTCAACCTTCCTTGCTCTGAGCTCTTTCTCACAGAGCTCGTAAGACCCCCTGGAGTCCTGTTGAGAGGACTCAGGTGTGCAGTAGGATATCTAAGGGGTACGTGCCTTTCCACACAGGGTTCTATAAGATAGGTCCTTGCCCATCATTCTGAGCTTCCACAGGAGCTGGAATCCCTCCTGGTTCTCAGCTTCACTGGTCTTCACCTCAGTCAGGGTCTCAAGGCCAGCAACAACAACAACAAAAGGCCATGTGCTGAGCATGTCACACCCTGTGATTTCAATACCCAAGGAGGAGGACCAGGACTTTGAGACCAGCCTGGGCTACATAGAGAGATCCTGCCACAGAGACAGAAGGTTCATGAAGGCCAATGATAAACAGATAAGTGAAGTTAGCTGGACCCAGCCTGGGCCAGAGCTTCTTGCCTTAAGAGCCTGTTTTGCACCCCACCCCAAGGGGTGGGTACTCATAGAGCAGACACCCTACTCTCCCTTCTAAGTGCACATTTGGCCAAGAGCTGTCCCTGAAGTCTCCTCATCTGTAGGTCGGCTATAAACCATCCACACCAAGCTTTCATATGCTCCTTAGTACCCGGGCCTGTGTGCTTGAGGAACAGGCCAGGTCACTCGGGGGCAATTCCCCCACATTAATAAAGAAAGCACAGGCTCTGCAGGGGTATCTGACATTTCATCCCACAGGCTCCTTGGTGGTCTTCAGTAAGATAAACCCTGGGGGCTCATAGAGGAGCTGGCCCAAAGCCACCTTTTAGGGTTATAAATCCACCACAGGCCTGAGGGGTCCCTTCCCCTCTCAGGAACAACCAGTCACAGTCATACGGTGGCTGCAGATTCCAATGTCAGCAGGGGCTGAGCAGGCAGGAATAAAGCATGCATGCCTGGTCCAAGGGTAAACTGAGGCAGCTGCCAGTGGACAGCTGAAGCGGCTTAGCCAGCTGCCGCTAAGTTTTTTTTTTTTTTAAGATTTATTTATTTATTATGTATACAACATTCTGCCTCCATGTATGCCCACATGCCAGAAGAGGGCACCAGATCTCATTACAGATGGTTGTGAGCCACCATGTGGTTGCTGGGAATTGAACCCACGACCTCTGGAAGAGCAGTCAGTGCTCTTAACCACCGAGCCATCTCTCCAGCCCCCGCCCCCCGCTAAGTATTTCTACATATGAAATATATCTTCATCTTTTTCAATAGAAGCTTGTCTTCATGAAAAATAGAGAGATTTTAAAGTACTGCTTCAAAGTAAAATTTAGAGACAGCATGCAATAACAAAACAGCCTGTTACCTTCAGAGTCATTGGCTGGAACAAAGATGATTCAGGTTTCAGGAACTCAACACTTCAACCTCCAGACCTTACCTCAAGCTTCAAGTACTGAGTCACTTAGAAAAGACATGCCTACCCAGGCAGTGGCAGTGGTGCAGGCCTTTAATCTCAGCACTTGGGAGGCAGAGACAGGGAGATCTCTGTGAGTTTGAGGCCAGCCTGGTCTACAGAACTAGCTCCAGAAAACCAAACCAGAAAGAAAGAAAAAAAAAGACAAATGACATGCCTGAGTCTATAATGCCTGGATAAGCTAACCCAGAGAAAGAATGAGAGAGAGAAAGAGAGAGAGAGAGACAGAGCGAGACATAGAGAGAGAATGTGTATGTGTGTTTGCTGCATGTCCATGTTCCTGTGCGTGTGCACACGTGGGTGTAGGTAGAGGTGTGTGAACCTGGAGCCCACTGATTCTCCCAGGCTGCCTGGCCAGCAAGCTCTAGAGACCAGGCTATCTATCTCTTGCCCAGCATGGGAATCATAGGCATAACACAGCGCCCAGCTCTTTTATCAGCTGATCGCATGCGAGATCTGAAGTAATCCTTCTGATTAAAGGAAAGCCCTTTACCACCTGAGCTTTGCCAACTCTCCCCAGCCCATCGAACATCCCAGCCCACTGAACAGCTCAGACAATCCCTGCCCTTGTGACTTCTAGTCAAGATCTCACCTCAGTGGTTGATAAATTAACATTCGTGTGGAATGTTTCTTGGTTTTGTTAAGAGAGGGTCTCACTGTGTAGCCCAGGCTGGCCCTGAACTTGGAGATCCGCCTGCCTCTGCCTCCAAAGGGCTGGCGATTAAAGGTATGTGCCATCATAACCAGCTGATGTGGAATTTTTTCCCCTGATCCCTTGACTTTTGGGCTCACCCTGTGGAAAGCACACAACCCTAGAAAGCCTTTCCGATACAGCGCTCCACTCCCAGTTCAGCTGTGACACGCCTGAATGCTGTCATTGTCCCCGGGCCTGCAGCTTGGGCTCAGGGAACAAGAAAGCATTTAGGGTGTGAGTGACTGTGAAAAGTCTTCCCAGAGCCATGACAGGCCTGCAAGATGGCTGCCTCTCCTCTACTCGGTCGGAAAGTCACCCGAAGTTTCTCATGTGTTCACAGAGAAACAAGCTGAGAGTGCAAAGCAAGACAAATGAGATCATACACAGCTACAGACACACAACCACACAGACACAGCTACACAGACACACAGCTACACAGCCACACAGACACACAGCTACACAGACACACAGACACAGCTACACAGACACACAGCTACACAGCCACACAGCCACACAGCTACACAGACACACAGCTACACAGACACAGCTACACAGCTACATAGACACACAGCTACACACAGACACACAGCTACACAGACACACAGACACAGACACACAGCCACACATTCACACAGACACACATTCACACAGACACAGCCGCACAGACACACAGACACACACACAGCCGCACAGACACACAGACACACATTCACACAGACACGGATGCGCGGGACAGCATGAGGCACCATCATGACGGTCCTGAGTGGGAGACCTCACAAATGAGAAGCTCGAAAAAGAGAAATAATCAAAGCCGTGTCTACATCACAGTGCACAGCCTTAGTATACTCCAGATAATTACTGGTTACCAGAAGGGGGATGAGTGACAGGGACATGCCTTGCTGACAGAGTGCTTGCCAGGCATGCCTGAAGCCCTGAGTTCCATCTGCAGTACCAGGTTAACCAGGCATGGTAATATACACCTATAATCCTAGCACTTGGGAAGTGGAGGGACAAGGATCCAAAGTTTAAGGTCATCCTTTGCTACATTGAAAGTTTGTGGCCAGCCTAGGCTACATGAAATCCTGCCTCAAAAAAGAAAGATGGGGCTGGGGATATGATTCAATGGAAGAACTCCTGACTTGGATCCAGGAGCCCTTTAGTTTGACCACCAGGAACCCCTGAGGGGTAGGGATGAAATCAATAATTTCTCTGGGCATGTTAGATGGCTCAGCAGTTAAGGCACTTGCCACAAAGGCCTGCTGACCTGAGTTCACCCTCTAGACAGAGAACTGACGCCCATAACTTGAACCATGACCTCCATGTGTCCACCACAGTATGTTTGTAAACCACATAGACATGAATAAGTAAAGTGTGAAAAAAATTTAAGGTGGGTGGTGGTGACGTATGCCTCTAATCCCAGCACTGGGGATGGGGGAGAGGCAGAAGCAGGTAGATCTCCAGGTCTGAGGTCAGCCTGGTCTACAAGGCGAGTTCCAGGACAGTTGGTCTACACAGATAAACCCTGTTTCAAAACATGAAGAAGAAAAGAAGAGGAGGAGGAGGAGGAGGAGGAAGAAAAGGAAAGGAAAGGAAAGGAAAGGAAAGGAAAGGAAAGGAAAGGAAAGGAAAGTAAGAGGGGCTGGAGATGGCTCAGAGGTTAAGAGCACTGACCTCTTCCAGAGGTCCTGAGTTCAATTCCCAGCAACCACATGGTGGCTCACAGCCATCTGTAATGAGATCTGGTGCCCTCTTCTGGCCAGCAAGCATACAGAAAGACAGAACACAATAAATAAATAAATCTTTTTTAAAAATCATTAAAAAAAGAAGAAAGAAAGAAGGAAAGAAAGAAATTGGGGGTGGGGACTGAAGAGATGGCTCAGTGGTTAAGAGCACTAGCTGATCTTCCAGAGGTTCAGTTCCCAATACCAATATGGCCACTCACAACCATTTGTTGCAAGGGATCTGACACCCTCTCCTGCCTACTACAGGCAAAGCATCCACATGCATAAAATAAATAAAATTAAAATAACAAAGAAGTGGGTAATACAAGATACTGCCATTGGAGGGAGGAGGATTACACTTGTGATAAACTCAGGAGGACTGTCTCTCAATCAAAATGCCCAAGAACACAGTATTTTGGATTTCAGGTTTGGGGATACTGGTATATATTCAACGAGACACCCTGGGAACAGGAGGCACGTGTCAACAAGACAGTCCTTCAAGTTTCACATACGCTTTATACATGTGACCCAAAGGTCATCTCACATGGTGTTTAGAGAGCCTCCAATCGGATGCTGACCTCCCACAGGGTCACAGGGAAATCTTCATCGGTGCTCAGAAAAGGAGACTGGGGAAATGGTTCAGAGAGGAACAATGCCTGTAGCAGGCTACCTAGCCACAGGTGTGCTAGGTAGCCAAGGATGACCTTGAACTTCTGATCCTTCTGCCTATGTCTCCCAAGTGATCACAGGCGAGTGCCACCACACAGTTTCCAAGGAGCTGGAGATGGAACCCAGGGCACGTGAGGAAAGCAGCCTGCCAATTTAGCTGCATGGAAAAGTCAGAATGACAGGGTGTACCCCAGATGCTGGGACAACAGCACTCCTTGACTTCTGAAGGCTAAAAGAAATGATTTTAAAAGTTGTGAAATGGCTTAATGTAGTAGCGTGCGTCTTTAATCACAGCACTAGGGTGCAGAGGCAGGAGGATCTCTGTGAGTTCGAGGCCACCCTGATCTACAGAGTGAGTTCAAGGTCAACCAGGGCTACACTGGTGAGACCCTTTCTCAAAAAAAGAAAGTTTTGCCATTGCTATGCCTCTCCCTACACCCCCAATGCTGCCACATACACCGAAAAGAGAAAAAGCCACTGAGCTGGAAGCTGAGCATAAATGGGGCAGATTATTTTCCTAGTTCTGGATTTACAGTAGAGGGCAGGAGGGCCCATACCCTGAGGCTGTAAATATATAGCTGAACGCAGACGTCCAGGGCTGACCATGCACTGGCAACAAATTTCAGAAATCCTGCTTCTTTAACAAGAAGAAGTGGCGATCACTCCAGTCGCCCAGGGACAGCAGCCTACTGCCAGTGCTCCCCAGTGCTCCAGCAAGCTAACCTTGGGCTTATACAGGCTTGGTTGATAGTGAATTTCAAAGGGACCCAGACAAGTTCAAATGGAATCCCCCAGGGAATCAAAATAGTAGGGCTTTCTCAAAGATATTGCTTGTACAGCAAGCCTGCTTCTTCCTGTCATGTGGCATGTTTACATAAACACGCTGGTATTTTGTGTAGAAGTCAGATGTACAGAGTATTATCAGTGGCTACAGCCTTTGTGAGTTACAGATCATTTTTCTCTTCTTACCTAATTATACTAAAGACATAAACTACACTGAACGGGTAGGGCAGTGAGAAGGCTCAGCGGGCAAAGCCTAGCTGTGTAAACGTGGCGATCTGAGTCCAATCCTACAACAATGCAGGAGAGAAAACGGCTCCCAAAGGTTATCTTCTGGACTCACACGCGCACCATGGCTCATCCCATCCAGATACACAAATAATAAAAAATTTTTTAGTTAAGAAAAGGGAAGGCTGGGAAGATAGTTCAGCAGATAAAGGAGAAATTAACTCTTGGAGGTTGTCCTCTGATCTGCACATATACACCATGGCACATATGAAGACACACATGTAAGTATGTAGCTGGAAGCTCTGCTCTGCTCTGTCTCGCCCAGTCCTGCTGGACTGGTTTCTCTCCCACCTGCTGGTCCATGCAACCACTTATGAACTAACCATTTGGAGGCTTAATAGTAATTATAATTATTTGGCTAATGGCTCGGGTTTCTTACTGGCTAGCTCTACATATAAATTAACCCATTTCTAATAACCTGTGTATCACCACGTGCCCTGGGGCTCACTGGTAATGTTCTGGCATCTTACTCCCCTCTCTAATGGCTCTGGTATCTCTCTGACCCCCACCTTCTTTCTCTCTCTCTGTTTGGATTTCGTGCCTAGTTCTATTCTGTCCTGCCATATGCCAAAGCAGCTTCTTTATTAACCAGTGGTAATAAAATATATTCACAGCATACATATGGGCATCCCACATCATAAGTAAACGCAATAAACAAAATTTTAAGTATCAGATCCTTCTGGACTGTTGAAGACTCCAGAGACAAGAAAAAACATCCCTTTTTTGTTTTTAATCACAAATCAGAAACTTAAACAAGACAGAGTAAATCTCATTTAGAAGAACAGACAATGAAATACAGCATCTTCTCTATGTAGGGAAGCCTCCAAACCACAGCATCTGTGAAAGATCAAACCACAGAACATACACACACACACCCCTCAACAGCCCCAAAACAGACACAATGAGGCTCAGCAGAGAGAGGATGCTTCTCCACAGCTGGCCAGCCACAGCCACAGCCAGTGTGCTGACACTGTGCCGAGCATCAGTATCTCAAACTCCGATGCCATCACCACGTCTACACACGCTCCTGGTCCCCAGTCACTAACTTCCAAGAAAAAATACCATCCTGTCTCACAGACCAAACCCCGAAGAGTCCCAATTCCATTCCTGAAAGAAAACAAGACGTCATGGGCTAAACCTGATGGGCTGAGAGGAAATCATTTACGCTTACTACAGCTGAGCAAAGAACCCAGCCCCGCCTCCCTGTCTACCCACTCCACTTACAAAGGATCCCCAGCTCACAAGTTGGGAGTGGCCACATTTCACTCGTAAGACAGCTGGCTTGAATATCAGTGGCCATGGTTGACCAGGGCTTTTGGTCTGAGCTACCCCACAGCACCACACCATTAACAGAAAAGTCTCCCCCAGGGGACAAATTTTCCTCAAAAAAGGAAAAGAGACAGGTCTGGAATGGAGATATCCTGGTATCCCTGTACCTGTGAGCTCAGAAAAGGCTACATGGCACCCTATCACAGTCACCATGAGCCACAGAGCCCTGGTACTTTGAGGTCCTAGTCCGTGTACGCGAGACACTGTCCCAAAAAAACAAAAATAAAACAAAAACTGTTTCAATAATCAGATGCCAAGTTTTGTAGGCAGGACAGAGGGAATCAAAAAGGCAAGGTCTAGACCGTGAGCAGTCAGGGCCACACAACTGTGTCTGACCCTTGCTGACCTGCAGGAATGGCAGGATGGCTGGGCCCTCCCCGAGGTTACCTCATCTGGGCTGGATGCCTGGTACACACGGCATGAGTCCTCAAACTGCTTCTCAGCCTCGGCCTGGTCTGTCACGCCGTTGGACTCGTACACAGGCGTCACGTTGTGGCACAGCGCAATGGCCTTCACAGCCTCATGCACACGGCTGCTCATGGTCCGTCGTACCTTGGTAGTGACCGTGGGGCCCTTCTGAGCTGGTGGCTCCTGGGATTGCTAAAGGAAAAGAAAATATAGAGAAGTTAAGCAGAAAGACCAGGGGTCTGGACATTATGTCACGGTAATGGTGGTTAGTGTTTTCTTTTTTTTTTTTTTTTTTTGGTTTTTCGAGACAGGGTTTCTCTGTAGCTTTGGTGCCTCTCCCGGAACTAGCTCTTGTAGACCAGGCTGGCCTCGAACTCCCAGAGATCCGCCTGCCTCTGCCTCCCGAGTGCTGGGATTAAAGGCGTGCGCCACCACCGCTAGTGTTTTCTTCCTACAGTTCGGCACACAGGACTCCTGGCTTATCCATGCTTGAGGGCCTGGGTTCAGTTACCAAATAAAACACCAGAGAGCAAACAAGGTGGAAAGTGATTGCGGGAGACACCCAACGTCGGCACACACATCCCATGGGTCCCCGGCTCAGCAGTCAGTAAAATCCAAGTCCTCCTCCTCAGTGCAAGGCCCATCGGGCTGGCCACTGCCAAGCTCCACAAGCTCCCACATCATCTTCCTCCCCTGCCCACTCAGACTGCCTGGGATCCCAGTCCTTCTAGATTCCTGTAAGAACGGCTTGCTCAGTCTCACCACACAACCTTCCACTTGGAGTTGAACTCAGAGAGACCCCTGACACCCCTAATCCTCTCAGCCCCACTCACCCCCTCACAACAACTCAGGCTCGCCCCTCCGTGACATCTTGACGTCTTCATTACCTAAACCTGGCTTGTTCATGTGATCTCCCGCCCCTGGCCTCCAAGAACACAGGCGCGCTGCTCATCATTGTGCGCCTAGCGGTCAGCAGTGCCTGGCAGGAGAGACACTGCTGAACCAACGGGAAAACCGAATACCACTTCTGCTTGGAGGAATGGCACGGTTCGCAGAGCAATAGCCCAGCAAGCTCCTGACAGCCATAAAGTACACATCACACACCTGTCACCCACCACTGAAGAAGAGGGAGGAGGGCCACAAATTCAAGGAGGTCAGCCTGGGCTACATGAGACCCACTATCAGTTGGTAAATAAGCAAACAATTCCCGAGGTAGGGGAGGGGAGTTCTCTATGTGTTTTTCCTCCATTTCTTTTTTTAGAAATATTTATTTTATGTGTATGAGTGACCTGTCTTCAGGCAGGCCAGAAGAGGGCATCAGATCTTATTACAGATGGTTGTGAGCCATGTGGGTGCTGGGAATTGAACTCAGGACCTCTGGAAGAGCAGTCAGTGTTCCTAACCTCTGAGCCATCTCTCCAGCCCTTTCCTCCATTTCTAAGAAAAATAAGTATTAAGGCCTGGAAAGACGGCTCTGCGGGTCAAGGCACTTGACATTAAGTCTGGCAAACCAGGCTTGATCCCCAGGACCCACAGATAGCACAAAAAGACCCCTCAAAGTTATCCTCTGACCTCCACATGTGTGCCCCAGCACACACACACACACACACAAATAGGTACGTGTAAAACAGATACGAAATCACTGGGCTGAAGAGGGGGTCAGAGTCACTGTTCTGAACAAAGAGTTGCCTGCCACAGTTGTGTAGGAAGCCAGAAGTGTTTATGGGTTCCTAGAACTGTGGAGACTTTGCCACACGTGAGCCTAACACCTATGACACGTGGTTGGCCCAAACAGAACAGATAGCCTGAGAAACAAGAAAATGACATTCATTAAATTTTTAATACTATTTTTAGTAGTGGCATTAGGCTCCTTGGCTAATTAAACAATTACTAAATTATTCTAGTCACTGCAGGGACATACAGGGCTCTGGCTTCCTGCTCTGTTAACCTCTGGTGTCAAGAGTACACAAGTTGCACTTCCAGGTCAAAGGGCACAACATGGTAACAATAATTAGAGTGAGGGGTCAGAACTCCGACTTCGACAGCTCATTAGTCAAATGCTTTTAATTATGAAGATTTTAACTTTAAAATTATACAGGGGACTGAAGGCTTAAAAGAAGTCCCCTCTGCTGGAGAGATGACACTTTCTAGTGGCCTGTAATTTACGTTCTATTAAATGTACGTGACGGCGCCACCAGGACATGTTTTCATTTTGCCCACACGGCTCTGCACCTGGACTGAATCATTATTTAAGATCGGGGTCAACGGCGAAGCCTCTCTCAAGGCAGCAGCTGGGTCTGCAGAGTGGAGTAGCCACAGGCTGGGGAGAGCAACTGAGCAGAGCGCCTCCAGGGACAACTTCTGGAGGGGGAACTTTCCAGAAATCGGGGTTCCAGGCTGGCTCAGTCAGTAAAGTAAGACTGAGAGCAAACCAGACTCCGTGCACACAGGGAGCCAGGCCAGTGGGAGTCCCACAAAGGGACTCTCCAACCAGGGAAGCCACTTCTCAGGCAGTCAGAAGGTGGGGTGATGGCAGGTCAGGGTCATCAGTGGCCGGCTTCTCGTGTCACCTCCATTTCATACATGGGTGTCTTCCCCATTTTCCTGATGAGATGGATTTCCTCTCGGGGTGGAGAGGGAATGGCCATGGATGCTGAGACTATCTCAGTTGTTCAATCAATGACTCCTGCAAGTGCGTGGGGCTCAGCTGGGAAAGCATATGCCCAGCTCACGTGAAGTCCTGGGATCAATCCCAGTACCAGAAAGATGCTGTGCACACACCTGTCATCCCAGCACTCAGGAGGTGGAGGCAAGAGCATAAGAAGTTCAAGGATATTCTCGGCAAAGAGTTGAAGCCCAGTCTATACTATGTCAGACTTTTATTATTATTATTATTTCATATCACACCAGTGTAGTGTGTGGTGGTCAAAGAATGGTTGTGGGAGGTGGTTTTCTCTTGGATCCCTGGGATGGTTTGGTGGCAAATGCCTGAGCCATCAGCAGCCTCCACATACCTAAGACCAAGTGTGTGTGTACGTGTGCACACACGCACGCACATATGCCTCTGATATTGACCACTGTACCAGGCCTGTGACAGCCACACAATCCCATATGGAAGAGTTTCACACACCTGACACCATGTTCATCTTTATCAACCTCAACCCCACAGACCCTTTAACCCACACACACTTCTTACTTAAAAAATACCAAGAAAAGGGGGCTGGAGAGATGGCTCAGTGGTTAAGAGCATTGCCTGCTCTTCCAAAGGTCCTGAGTTCAATTCCTGGCAACCACATGGTGGCTCACAACCATCTGTAATGAAGTCTGGTGCCGTCTTCTGGCCTGCAGACATACACACAGACAGAATATTGTATACATAACAAAAAAAATACCAAGAAAAAAACAAAACCAGATATAGCACCCACAGAGATAGGCGAGGTTTTTATTATCCTGGAAAAAAACTCCGTGGTCCTGGTCATCCTTGGAGGGAGAAAGGTAAAACCACCAGTGTTTGTATGTGTATGCATGCCTTTGTGTGTGCATGCATGCCTGCATGCATGTGTGTATTTAAAGTATATCTACTTTAAAAGGTTGGATGGGCTGGCAAGATAGCTCAGTGGGAAAAGGTGGGGTTGCCAACCCTGACGACCTGAATTTGATCCCTAAAACTCACAAGGCAGACATGAGAACTAAATTGACTCCTGCATGTTATCTTTGACTTCCATGTACAAGCCCTCACACAAGAATATAAATGTGAAAAAAAAAAAAAACTTCAAAGGGTTCAATGATTAACCCTCAAGCCAGGGGGACGAGGGGACATCCTCCTAGCCCCTGTCCTGGTAGGAGTTTTACTTCGTGATGAACTGGTCCTTTTCTTACCGTTTGTTTGGCCTTGTATTAATAATCTAGTTTCCCTTCCAGAATGTTTGAGACCACTGTTTACGAGGCCAGTTTTAGTTACAATCACACTCTTTACACCATCACCTGGGCGCTCGTAAACCTCCGTCTGCGCTTGGACCCACGGAAGATAAACAGAGACGGGATTCTGGCTCCTTCTGCGGGACGTGTCAAGGACCGCATCTGACAAATGCCCGTCTGATATATTCCCCGGAGGTCCCGGGTCAAGCTCACAATCTTAGGGGAGAGGTCAGTGTTGTGTGGATTTGGGAGGTGGAATGTCATGCAGACACAGACTGGCCTTCTTTCTCTCCCTTGCCCCGTATGTCATCTTGTGAGCGCTGCCTTGGGGCCTACAGATTACACACCAGGGCTCTCGAGAGCAAGGGACAAGAGCAGGACAAGCCTTGCCTCATCAGCAGTGCTCACGTGGCTGCTGTCCTGTGGGGCCCTGGGTTCACCCACTAACACAGGAGTGGGGCAACAGTCAGGGCTTCCAGCCTGACCTACATTATATGGTTTGGAGCTGCAAAGCACCCCTGAAGATCAAGGAGGCCAAGGAGATGGTTCAGGGGGTGACCTGGTCCCCAGAACCCACATTAAAATACATACATACATACATGCATACATACATACATGCATAAATAAAAAACAGCATAAGGAAGTAGAGGCAGGAGGATCAAAGCAAGTTTGAGTCTTGCCTGGTCTACACAGTGAGTTCCAGGCATCCAGGGATACAGTGAGACCCTTTCTCAACAAATAAAACAAAGCAGGGCAAGTCCCTCCTGCTGGAGGAACAAGAGACTGCACAGCCAGCCAGTTCTGGGGACCTGTTAGTTTACTGAGAGTCACTCGACTGTACCTTCAGCATGGTAGAAAGTGTATCTCAGTAGGTATTTAAAAACAGAGTGGCTGGGCACTGGGGTACACCTTTAATCCCAGCATTCAAGAGGTAGAGGCAGGAGGATCTCTGAGTTTGAGGCCAGACTGGTCTACATAGTTTGTTCCAGAACAGCCAGAGCTACACAGTGAGACCTTGTCTCAAATGAGTGAATGAATGAACGAATGAGTGAGTGAAAGGCCAGAGAACACACACAATTTTTTAGTGTTCAGGATATCTGAGGCTGCAGCTCAGTTGGTCGAGAGCTTGCCTAAAATACACAAAGTCCTAAGGCCGATTCCCCAGCATAACCCAAACCAGATGTGGGTACAGGCCTCTAATCCCGACATTTGGGAAGTACAGGCAGGGGATCAGGAATTCAAGGTCATCCATGACTATGCAGTGAATTTGTGGCCAGCCTGGGCTAAAAATAATTCAAATGTACAGCACTGACCGGTGAGTTAAAAGCAAGGCTTTACCTGGGTGTAAATACTGAAGATGTGGCTCTGCACTTCGTCCATGGAGTCGAGGCCGTAGGCCACCGTGCCCAGGTGCAGCCGCTTGAACACCATCTCGTTCTGGGTCAGGGTTCCTGAAACACAAGAGATGCAAACATTCCTACTGCTCCCTGAGTCAGCGCCACCTGCTGGCCTCATTGCTTCCCCAGTGGAGGAGACAGGAGAAGAACCCACTCTTCTGAAAGAGCACCCCAAGACCGTGCCTATTCCCTGGGGCTGTCAATGAGGGAGCTTGGATGTCCCCTGAGTTAAGGGGGGCACATGGCACACACTAGGCCATCAGCCTGAACTGAGCAGGAACACACGCAGACAGGTGAGCAAAGACACATGACTCCTGTGCCAGAGCCCCACAGGGACAGTCCCAGGGGCTCAGGGCTGACACAGCTGGATTGTCCCATTTCTGTCCTTGAAGAATCCTGGCTTCTGCTGACTTGGTGAGTGCTATGGGTCAGAAATAAAATGTCCCCAAAGGCTCAAGCTGGAGGCACGGTGGAGAGGTGACGGCTCATGAGGGCACTAACTTCATCAGTGGAATAGCCACTGCTGAGTCACCACTGAGCAAGTGAGGGAGCAAGGAGGAACCTCCTGGTACCCTTTGTCTGTCAGCTGGACACACTCTATGATAACCGGGAAGAATGTTGATGAGGAATGGTCTAGATCAGATGGCCCATGGGTATGTCTGGAGGGACTGTATGGATTATTAAATAATATAGGAGGGACAGACCAACTGTGGGCAGCGCCATCCCCGAGGCTAGCAGTCCTGAACAGTGTCAGAGAGAAGGAAGCCCGCTCTGCAGTAAGCACGTACGCATGCGTTCTCTCTCCGCTCTAAACTGTGGCTATGCTATGACTTCCCTGCCTGATGGACTGTGACCTGGAACTGTAAGCAGAATAAATCCTTTCTCCCCTAAGTCGTTCCTGTCAGAGTGTCACAGAAACAGAATGAAACCAAAACAGAAGTTCATCTTGTCCCTGGATCCTTTCTCTCGCATTCGACAGCCAGTGAGGAGATGCTTTCCTCCCGCACCACCCTGCCTCACCAAGAACCTAAAGCACTGGAGGCTACTGCCTTGGGCTGAGACACCTGAGGCCAGGAGCCCAAATAAACCCTTCCTCCTTTAAGTCTGTTTTCATGCTTATTGTCACAGCAACGAAAGCACCAAGTGCACCAACCACCACCGTCCTTGTGTGGGCTTCCCACACTCTGCAGCCACCAAACAGAGAGAAAGGTGTGCAGCCAGATCTCCCACCCCCACCTACTCCCAGTCCTTGATATGACCCACCAGAGGTCAGCTTAGAGCCTGGCAGGGGTTAAAGCAGAAATCAGAGGTGATCATGGCCAGACTGCCTCGGTCAACCCTGCTGAGGCCAGCTCTGTGTCTCTGATAGACACTATGTCTCTCTGTTCCTGGTCCTGCCTATAAAATCCTTCCTGTCTCACAGGGCTGGTGTGGGAATAAACTGAGAAGCACATTTCCCATGACAGCAGTACCCTGCAGGTGTCTATGACATCAGCATCCTCACCAGACACTCCCTCTTCAACCAATAGCAAGGAAGAAAGCAGCTGCTGCTACCTCTCCCACCTCCAGAGAGAGGACCAGGAGCTGCTGGAACCCCACCCGGCCTCTCTCTGCCCCTGCAGAGGCACTCACCTGTCTTGTCTGTGAGCAAGTAAGAAATCCTGCCCAGCTGTTCAGGAATTGTGCTGGAGCGAACCACGGTCCCGGGGATTTTTGAATCCCTACGAATCACCCAGCTGTACACGATCTTGCCCATGTCCAAGTTCACACGCAAGCTAGGCAGGAAGGAGAGCAAAAAGTCACCAAGGCATCTATAAACCACACAGACTGCACACGTGGGCTATGCACATGAAGTCAGAACCCCACTCAGAAGCAGGAGACATCAGAGGCCACACAGCCATTCTGCACGGATTCAAGTCACTTAAAAGCAGAGGAAGGGAAGTTTTTCCTTTTTAATTACTGGTCCCTGGACAAGTGAGACAGCTGAGGTTTTAATTACTGGTCCCTGGACAAGTGAGACAGCTGAGGTTTTAATTACTGGTCCCTGGACAAGGGAGACAGCTGAGGGCTAGAGGTTCTTAGGGGCTTGCACTTGACAGGAAAGGGGGTCTAGCACAGAGCTATAATCCCGTCAGGACCAGGACCCTGGAGTGAGTGCAGAGAAAGACACTGAGCACGCTGACACCTGTCCCCAGCTCACCTGATGGGAATGATGTTGGAAAACAGGAGCAGAAAGCGGATGATCTGTAGGTACCAGCGGCCAGCAAAGTGCTGCAAGGCCACCATGACCAGCGACACCACCACCAGCGCACCGAACAGGATCTTGGTGAGGCAGTTCACCTCCAGGTCAAACAGGCCAATCTGGGGAACAAAGCACAGGGTGCAGAGGATCGGAGTGCAGCCCACAGCCCAGGTGGAAAGAGGGTCTCAACACATGCACCCCGGCTCCGCCCAGTGAGGCGTGAGATACAGAAGGAGCTGCTCTTACAGCAGTGGTCCAAGAACAAGAGCTATGGCTGAGCTCCTACAGCCCTCAGGGCCCTCTGAGACACCTCATCATCAATGTCTCTTCTAACTCAAGATTCAGACTCAGAAACACAAAGCAAGTAGCCACTGTGCTGGGCTGACCTCTTGTGCAGAGTGTCACAGAAACAGAATGAAACCCCTGCCATGCTACACCGAAGCCCTGCTGCAGTCGTATACTGCCGGTCCCCCACCATGTCCCAAAGCCCAGCCCTACCCAGCTGGGGGCTGACTTTCCTGAGCAGCGTAGACAACACCACTGCCACCGTTCTAATGGCTGAGAACTTGGGGACTGGGGCACAACTCAGCTGCAGAGCCTTGCTCCAGCACGCACAGCGCCCACACAAAACCAAACTTCTGTGTCTTCATGTGTCCCAAAATGCAATAAGGACACCAAATCCATAATGTCACAGAAAAAGGCTCAAACTTCAAGCCAGCAACAGGTATAAGAATAAGGTCAGTGCTGGCGTGAACCTGGTCAGGTCTGGGAAGCGGCCTCCACCTGTGTACCGATATGGCACACCTTATCACGATATTCTGTTCTCTTTTGTTTTTTTATATACAGAATCTTGCCTCTTGTAACACAGGCTGACCTTGAACTCTCTCTGAAGACAAGGATAGCCCTAAACTCCTAATCTGCCTGTCTCCATTTTGGGAATGCTGGAGTGTGGGTATGTGGCACCATACACAGCCTGCAACATTCTAAATGAAAGGATGGAGATGGAAGGGAGCTGGGATGGCCATGATGTGCAAGAAGAGAAAGAGACAACATGTTGATGGGACATGGGACATACACCTGTGTATGGGATGATTGGTATTTGTGAATTACTGTTTATAGAAAATTGTATTGGTACTGTTTCTTGTATATTGATATATTGAATATTGAATGTGAGTGTTCCTACCTCTATTTTTGTATGAGTATGCTTATAACTTTGTCTATATTGTATTGATACATCTACCATATTACATTGTACATTTCTACCTCTGATACTATGACATTGTTTACAGTTGAAGATCATTGTCTTCATATATTGCACAGTTGTTTATTCTTTTAGTTTTCAAGTTAGATAGGTATTGAGAATTATATGTTTGTCATATTTATTTTTAAGTTAATCAGGTCTTTTAGTTACATAGAGATTATATTTAGTATAGATAGTATGATCTTCAGCCTCTTCAAAGAGCTGTAGAAAATGGCCTTTAATCTAACCTAAAATTTCTGTGCCAATGAAACACAATTACTCCTGGCAACGCCACTCTACTCCCGAGAGAACGTTGAGCACCAAAGACACTCCACTGGGAGCTTGTCTTCTTGGCAGAACTGGCCTTTGGGTTAAGAAAAGCCCATACCTCAACTTCTGACAAAGATACAGAATATCCCTAAGTGGATGAAACAGGATTGTCTTATCCTGCCAAGTCAGGGTAGGATAGTTCTAAGAATGGTATGTCAGTTATGTTAGGCCTTAGCCAAAGTTGGTTGACTCAACATTGCAAACGAGACTTTGGGTGATTGCCCAGGTAGTCAGTTGTCTCTGTCAATTGTTGCACATTTTGGATATCTCTCGTTTGTTAAGTAATATTTATTCCCTTCTCAGATCTTTGACGGAGTTGAAGATTATATAATTGTAGTTACTCTCTATGTTATTTAGACTCCTTGAGATAGAATGTTTAGCAAAACTTTTGTTCTCAATATTGTTTGTTATATTTATTATTTGTTATTATTGTATAGTTGTATTTGGTTTAGTTCTATCTTATTTAGACAAAAGGGGGAGATGTAGGGATATAACCCCACCCATTGGGGGCGTGTTCGCCTTGGGCTAATGTTTACTGATAAATCTGCCGGGTGTGATCCCAGCAGCCCTTTTTTCTCCGCTTTTCCTGTTCTCTGCGGGAACCTGTGGTCCTGTAAGTCTATTTCCTTATTAAAGCTGTATATATCTTTATAATCTGTCTGCATTCATTTACGTCGCCACACACCTCCTGTGGCTACACATGTTGAAGGGACACAGGACATACACCTGCTGTAGCTACACATGTTGATGGGACACGGGACATACACCTGCTGTGGCTACCTATGTTGATGGGACACAGGACATACACCTGCTGTGGCTACACATGTTAATGGGACACGGGACATACACCTGCTGTGGCTATACTCGCACACTCAGAGACACTCTCTCCCCAACCCCCATCTGACAATCAGTTAGTGCAAGGCAGCTTTAAAACCCAGTCCCTCACCACCTGCCCATCGTCAACGCGGACCCACGTGAGCTAGAGTCCCCCTACCTTACTCCTGGGGTCGGAGGTGTTCATGACACTCCGCAGTTCTCTGCCCGTGTACAGAACAACACCTACAACAGTGCCTGGAACAAGAGACCAAGTCCAAATGAACACGAAGGCAGAGAAGGGAGCAGGGAGGAGAGGGAGGGGATGAGGCAGGGAGGGAGAGCAGCAGGTCTATAAACAAGCCCTTCCCAGCAGCTTGAGGACCCTTTCCACACACTGCTCACGGGGTACGAGAGTGCCAGGAGGCACTGGGCCAAAGTGGCACTGAGCACTGAGGTGCCATGAGCCCAGGCAATGGCTGAAACTTCATCTGCTCCGTGAAGACGACCCTTAGTTCACAGATGCACGGCTGCCTTCACTAGCCACTCAGGGCTAGCACGTGCTTCGTGCAACAGTAAAATGCAACGTTTCTATGGTTACCTCCAGCTCTGGACAGGGCTGGCCTGTGGAAGCAGCATCCCCTGGTGGCAGGTGAGTTGTGGGTAGGAGCTTATCTCCTGTGCCACTAGCCTTATAAGCATCCAGAAATAACAAGAACATTCTCATCTGCATGGAAACTTACAACTGCCTCCCTTCTGTCCCTGGCCCATTCTCTTGCATGACTGCTTTCTGCACATCTACCTAACTTGGCCTTTGAAGAAAACTCCTCCTCAGAACTCCCCTCCTTCTCCATCCTCCAGGCACATAGAGCAAAGCCCTCACTCCCTCTAAGGGAAAATGGCTAAAAGAAGAAATGCAAACAGCAAGGTATGTAGAAAAACACTCAGCCGAGTGAACTGTCAAAAGCGTTTTCCCTACACTGACAACAGTTTGCAAAGCTGACATCATCTAGTGCTGGCCGGAAAGAGGGAAAGCGACCTTGCTGCACACGCAGGTGGCTAGCTTGTAAAGCGGTGCCGTCTATTTTGATGGGACTTTAACAGTACTGTCAAAATGTAACTCCCTTTTCTCATGTGTGAAAATGCTGAATGCAGGGAGCCAGATGATAAGGAGGCAAAGAACCACCTCCACTAAGACGTGTGGAGGATGCCACAACGAAACCCAGCAGAAGGGGGGTGTGGGAGAGGTAGGTGGGGTGCACCTTGTCAGATGAGGGGACCCAGGTCAAAGTCTAAGACGAGGAGACTGGCCTTGCTGAGAAAATCTGAAAATGAGCACCGTGTTCCCTGCTGGGAAAGGCAAGTTCTTACCCTCTCTTCCCTCCCCCTCCCCCTCAGGACCACCATCGCAAAGAAATTTAAAGACATCTGTGAGGAGGGCCCACCAGGCGGGGCTGCAATGGGACAAAGGCTTGGTCTAAAGTGCTTGGCCATGCCTGCAGTGAACACACAATGAGGCTCTACTCGCTCGGGAGGCTCAGCAGATGGCAGAGCAGGAGGGCTCTGTGCACGGTCTCAGCAGATGGCCAGCTCTGGGACGAGGGCACTCCACCCTCTGCCTGTTGCTGGAGCAGGTGGTTAGACAGCGGGACCCCAGCCTGGGCTAAGCTGAGGTGGCTATGTGACCACTCCTCCTCTCCTACGCTATGCAGCCCTGCCTGGACCCTCATACTCCAGGGAGAAGGTGGTAGAAATGAGTGGCACCCAAAGGACACATCCCACACTCCAGCCCAGCCACATGGGGAGTCACCAAAACGACCCTACCCACCCAGTGCTTCCACTAGCTTGGCACCCCAGCTCCGGGTTCCGTGTGGCTGTTATCCAGGGAGACGGACACTCGGCAGGCTCTACCGACTGAGCCACATGCCCAGCACTGAGTCCATAGCTCTGGTGTCACAGCTGTTCAGCACAACCCACTCATGGAAGAGCCCTGCACACAATCCAACTTCTAACCTCTTTCTGGGTCCTAGTGAGACCCAGAAACCTTTTCCTGCTCCTTGCTCTCCTTGCACCCTGCAGTCAGTGATCCTGCTGGTCCCCCAAGTCCACCCCTCACTTCACTGAGCTCCCAGATAACAGTTATCCTGTCGGGTTGCTGGGTTATTTTTTAACCCATTTAGTTCACCCAAAGACACAAGCTAAGCCTCTAAAAGGAAGTTCCCAGGAATATTCACAGCAGCTCAGCATTGCTGCAGTGTCCCACCATGGATCTAGGGTCAGAGCACATGAGCCAGACTGTAGACCAGACAGGCCATTATCAGTCACATGGCACAGTGTCTGTTGCGGGAGGTCTTTCCGCTCCTCCAGCCAATAGCCGCTGAGATACCAGCCCATTGGGGCGTGGTCTCTCTCCCTTTAAAAAAGCGGCCACTTCCCTCCCCGCACTCTCTTACTTCCTGCTCCGCTTCCGGCTACTAGACTCCCTTCCTGATTGCACAGAGGGCTGTTGTCTGTGACGGTGATCTGTAAGTTTTTTCCCTTTTAAATAAATAACCATTTTATTAATCATAATTCCAAACTGGTGTTTGTGACTTACGCCTTCGCCTTCACAGTGTCCATGAGTAACTATGTGCTGGTCATTTGCCAGGACAAGACTGCACCACAGACTCGAGGAACAACCCACAAACTAGCCGTTTCCTACCCAGTCTGAGAAGCAACCAGCTAGAACCCGGGGCCCTGAAGCACACGGGCTACCACAGGAGATGCTCAGACCAAGAGTCTCGCCAACACCTTCCATTTCCATCAAAACTAGCAGCATATATTGGGTTGTCATGGCAACTGCATCCTCTGCAGATGGATGCTAGCTAAGGCAGCTAGACCTTCAGTGCAAGCTAGCAAGCTTTCTTATTCTTTAAACTTGCATCCAATGGTAGGCACTGACCAGCATCGGGAGGTGGGTTCTACAAGGAACACACTAAAAGCCCCTGCACAATGACTGAGTTGAGTGTCACAAGGAAACGGCTTTGCATTCAATTCTGTGTTCATACTACAACCCAAATACAGTTAACTCTCTATTGGGTGACATGCAGAGACCTGAAGCTGACTAGGGACACAGGAAATGTCCAGCTAACTGTCTACTGGGTGACACACAGAGACCTAAAGCCGACTAGGGGCACAGGAAATGTCCAGTTCTCACACTAGCCTGCTGAAGGCAGAGCAGCAAAGCCTGCCTGCTCCTTCTGCCCCATATGCAGGAAGAACACAGACCACGTGTTACAAGATTCCAGTTTGCCTACGCTCCTCCTGGGAGATGGCGCTCTGAGGCTGTGCGACTCCAAGTGAGAAGCTTGCCCACTCTGAGATTCAGTTCCATGATCCCCTGAATGTCTTTATTTCATATTGTAAAACCAGAACGAGAGAATGGTAGCGGAGCTCTGTAAAGTGTCTATTGTATCAAAGTCTCCAAGCAACAGAGTGAGGAGTGGGACAGAAGCTTAACAAAGGCCGACAGTGAGGTGGGCGAGATGGCTCAGAGGGGTACGGCACCATACCGTCAACTCTGCCGACCTGAGCTGAATCCAGGACCCACAGGGTGGAAGGAGAGAAGCGACTCCGCCAAGCTTTCCTCTGCCCTCCACACAAGCACCAACGTGGTGCTCGCTGCTCTTGTAGAGGCCCCAACTCAATTCCCACCAACGTGGCAGCTCACAACCACCTGTGTTCCCAGGCCAGGAGTCAGACCCCTCTCTGCCTCATCTGGTAAATGTTTTATAAAAACAGAAACGAGAAATGAGTAAGAAAAACATAAGGACTCTGACATAAAAAAATGTCTAAAGGACACAACACCGACAAGGCAAAAACAAAGATGACCGAACCCCAGGCAGCCAATGGTACCAATTGCTTGGTTTGGTTTTGTTTGTTTTTGAGACAGGGTCTAGAGAGACCTAGAATATAGGCCAGGCTAGCCTAGAACTCACAGAGATCCCCTGTCTCTGCCTCCAGTATTAGAGGTCTACCTCCTCAAGCCCAGCCTTGTTTTTACTTTTTTTAAAGACAGGGTCTCCCTGTAGCCCAGGCTAAGCCGGAACTGATGCCCCTCCTGCCATGGCCTCCGAGAGCTGATGTTGTTAAGGGTGAAAGAAGACCTTTGGGGCTGCAGAGACAGCCAGTGGTTGAGCTAAGCGGCTCCCAGCAGCCTGTAACCCCAGTTTCCAGGGGACTGATGCCCTCTTTTGGGCTTCAAAGGCACCTGGTCACACATTCACATAAATAAAAATTAAAAAGAAAAGAGAATCTTACTTTTCAGTTCAATCTTCAAAGCATAAAAAGTCTCGTGATCATAAAAATCTGCCAACAGCCTAAAAGCAGAGAATTCAAGGAACAAGGGGCAAGGCAAAGCTGCAGAGGCTGGGCAAGCAGGGTGGGCATGGGCAGCCACATGCTCTGTGAAGCGCAGGCCACTGCAGGCCCCAGGAGGCCACTCACTCTCGGGACCAACCTCTCGCTTCAGGAAAACTGGGGGCCTTGTAGACTCCGGTGCAAACAAACCACCACAAAGACAGTGAGTGGCAAGGGAAAGAGACACCTGTCCCCAGAGGTGCTCATTTCTGTGTCCTGCTCTGAGCCTGCCACACACGCGCGTGTTGACTCCCAGAGTCACAGAATCCCCACCTGTCTGTGCTACAGAAGCCAAGAGATTCGTCAAGCTGGAGAAATGGGTGAGGGGTGATGAGAAGGAATCACTGAGTTCTTTGTCTAGGATTATAACGTAACATAATTTGACACCGTGTCCACTGCTCCACATTGTAGCCCCACACACAACTGTTGCCTTCCACCCCAGGTTGACAGCCTGAGGTTCTAATCTGGACTGTGCTTCTGACCCACTGTGCACCCAGACCTCTCAGCATTGACACACTGTGCGGCCCTGACCTCTCAGAGTTGACCCACTGTGCACCCAGACCTCTCAGCATTGACACACTGTGCGGCCCTGACCTCTCAGAGTTGACATACTATGTGGCCCTAACCTCTCGGCATTGACACACTGTGTGGCCCTGACTTCTCAGAGTTGATCCACTGTGCAGCCCTCACCTCCCGAGCTCAGATATGGTGACTACCATCTAGGTGTGGTTGACAGCAGGTGACACACACAGAAGCACCCAACACTCTGCATCATGCAGTATAAATCCCTGCTGCTGTGGGCTAGCCTTGGCTCACTGGCCCACTGCTCAGAGTCACCCCAACAATCAATATCGAAGTCACCATTCCCATCATCTCCCTCTAGTGTTTGCAACATGGAGAACCAGCCTTCCTGGTACTTTCCTGCCTCTGTCTCGGCAAAGAGAACAGTCCCCACAGACATAGCTTCCAACCAGAACATCCACACCACTCCAATTTTTGGTACTATGACTGAAGCGGCAATTATGGGCCGTTCCCGGCATGGATGTGTAGAAGGCCCACAGGCCACACATCAGATATTAGTTTAGGCACCCAGAGATGCTGGAGGAAGTGCAAAGCTCCATTTGACCTAAAGTTCATTTCCCAGCTGAGAGTTGATGATTCTAATTCCACAAGGGCTGGCTTCCTGGTTCCAACTCTCCCACGCTCCTTGACCAGGCCTCACCTGATGCGATGACAGTACCGGCCCACAGCGTGTTCTCAATGCTCAGACTCTCGCTGATTGGAGGGTCGCTGTCTTCCTAAAAAGATCAACAAACACACACACTGACAGTTGTCCATCACTTTCCATGGGATGAGGCCAGGACCCCAAAGATAACAAAGTCTGACAAGGCTAAAATCCTTTTTACAAAATGACAGATTTGAGTTGGGACTGTTGGGGGCGCTAGAGGCTTGCTTGACACAGACAAGGCCTGGGTTCCATCTTTAGCATCACACAAATACACCACACACACTCACACAGACTCATACACACACCTCATATACACACATACATACACAATTAAATGTCAGTTTTGCCTGGCACAGGGATGTGTAGGTATGAAATCTCAGCATTTGAGAGGCTGAGGCAGGAGGGTCATGAGTTCAGGGCCACCCTATACTACCCAAAGAGGCCTTGCCTCAAAAAAAGAAAAGTGAAAAGGCAGGATTTTGTGGTTTGGTACATCTGTTTTGACAGGCTAGCCATGAACTCACAGCAGTCCGACTGCCTCAGCGTCCCGAGTACTGGAGTTATAGGGATGTGCTGACATGCCTTGTTAGCACAGAGGATCCTCAAGACCAGTGAGGACCCTGGGATTGTGTTGGCCTCAGAGCGAAAGTCAGTGACAACACCTGCTGCTTTAGAACTCAAGCTCAGAGCTGGGAGAATGTTCCACCTGCCAGCCTTCAGGTGGGGCTTCGGTAAGGAATCTCGGACAGATAGTAGCGCACAGCTATGAGAACCAGCATAGCCTCACACACTTAAGATTGGACTCAAGTCCACTCACCCTGGTGAAAGTCCCCAGGAAGTTGTGAATGTCAATGTTGGGCTCTTCAGCATACACGTAAGACCGAATCTGCAGGAGGTCCTGTTCCAGAGGGAAAACACCAGGTTAAAAACAGGAGTCTGGAACTAAGATTTCAAAAGCAAACGTATTTTATTTCCCCAATAGACCCTCCAAACTACAGGGCAACAAAAGGAAAAAAAAATCCTCCCTTAAGTCAGTGTAGATATTGCCATACACAAACACCGCAGCTCCCGTGTGCAGACAGACACCTGCTGACTTCTACCAAGCACAAGTTACATTGCAGAGAACAGGCGGGCAAGCAGCCACCGGCTGACTCACCCCTGACCTGCAGGGCATCCCAATGGCAACAGTTACTCTTATTTAACAAGAAGATACTAAGTATCTCCCATGTGTGAGGCCCTGGGAGGAGCGTAAAAGAGAAGTAGGAGAGCTAGGGTCCTGAGGACAGAAATCCAAGGGAGACAGGCAGAAAATACCCAGTGCTGACAAGGATGAGAGGGAATGGAGCCCAGTCATCAAGTACGGAAGACAGCACAGCTGTGGGAGAACAGCTTGGTGCTTCCTCAAGGAATTCCACAATTACCACAGGATTCCGGAACGCCATTTCTGGATGTACATCCAAAAGACTCAACAGCAGGCACTCAGAGAGATACGTCTTCACCCCTGCACATTCTTCACGAAAGCTAAGAGGACTAATCAACCCAAACGTCCATCGTGGAAGAATGGATAAATAAAACGTTATATATTCTCTCTGTAGAACGCTACTCCGCTTCAGAAAAGGAAGCAAGCCTAGCTACAAACAGGTGAACCTTGGAGACATTGTGCCAAGCAGAACCACACACACACACAACAAAGATATGATTCCAGTTCCACGGGGTCCCAGGAGTACTGAGAGGCAGAAAGCAGTGGCTGCTAAAGGCTGGTGAGGGAAGGGAAATCAACAGTTCTGAAGATGGGGCCTGGTCACATTTCCTCAGGGCTGTGATGTGTCTAATGTTCCTTTACACGGGCTAAGATGGTAAATTTTAAAGAGAGTGCATGCCCACAGGGACCAGAAGAGTGTGTGCTCGCGCACGTGTGTGTGTTTACACTACATGTGTGCATGCCCACAGGGGCCTGAAGTGTATGTTTGTGTGGGTGTGTATACACATCACACAAGTGCAAGCCCACAGAGGCCAGAAGAGCACTTCTGGGACCTGAACTCAGGTCCTCTGAGAACGCAGCAAGAATTCTCAATGGCTGACCCATCTCTCCGGCCCCAAGATAAATTTTACACTATGTGTATTTTGTAATTTTTTTCAGGTAAACAAGAAACCAACTTCAAGCAAGAACAGGGTGAGAAAGACAAGTGTCGTGAAAGAGCTGCAGCACGGAGAAGCTGCATGGCCAAGGAGGGACAGGACCTCGAAAACAGGGAGTGGTGGCGGGAGACGCACACAGACGCTCATTCTCATGGGGGAAAGGAGAATTTATTTATTCTTTTAATATGTGTGTCTAGGTGGGAGGTATCTCTTCCCCCCCCCCACACACACACGGTGACCTCCTGAAGGAGTTGATTCTTTCCTCCTGTGGGTCCCAGGGATAGAGAGAATGACAACAAGCACCTTTACCCACTGAGCCCTCTGACCAGCCTACTATGAACTTACCGTAAATTCATTTTCTCAAGCTTTTGCTACTGAGTAATGGGATCTGCTTCCAGAGCTTGATCTCTAGAAGGTTCCTCAGACGAGGGTTCCTGGTTTTGGTCAATAGCCCACTAGTCACTGGCGCAGCCTCACACACTCAGCAACCATCTGCTGCTCACCCTTGTAGCCCTGCTCACTCAGCAAGCATGTGTCTGTAGCAGCTATGGCCTTGCACACTTAGTGCAAGACCGAATCCTAGCCCCTTCACAGGGCTGTCGCTAACACACATGGCCTCAGTCTTCTTACCTACCACTGCAGCTCGGAGTACAACATATAAAACAAGATATAGAAAGGGCTGCACCTGCCTCGCAGTGGAGGCCACCACCTCTCCTGGGACCCTTGAGCGGTCACTGTGCCTGGCTCTCACTTGAACACATCCATCTGATATGGCTCCTCCCTCTCCTCATCCTCTGAGCTCCTGTGTTTCACACTTTACTCACCTCTGTGAGTGTGTGCACATGTGTCAGGCACACACGTGGAGGTCAGAAGACAGTTCTCTCCTCCCACTGTGTGGTTCCCTGAGATTGAACTCAGGTCATCAGGCTTGGTGGCATGTACCTGTTACCTGCAGAGGGACCTCACTAGCCCTGACTTCTTCATTTCCACAAAGATCTTTAAAAACTACACTAAGATCCTGAGCACCTCCCCCAGAGAGCCAGGCTGAGACCCCCAGGTCCTCCAGGGGCCAGGCTGAGACCCTGAGACCCCCAGGTCCTCCAGGGCCAGGCTGAGACCCCCAGGTCCTCCAGGGCCAGGCTGAGACCCCCAGGTCCTCCAGGGGCCAGGCTGAGACCCTGAGACCCCCAGGTCCTCCAGGGCCAGGCTGAGACCCCCAGGTCCTCCAGGGCCAGGCTGAGACCCTGAGACCCCCAGGTCCTCCAGGGCCAGGCTGAGACCCCCAGGTCCTAGCAAGCTACAGTGGTTGTGCTGCCTAAAAGTCCCAGCTCCTGCCAGTGGCCACTCTGAACAATCTCTAGATTCTTTTCATTTTTCTCTCCTCGTGGTGCTGGGGACCATGACACATGCTCGAGTACTCCCACTCTGCTCGGGGTTACCCTACTCTTGCCCCTTGAAAAGTTTCTTCCCACCCCTCCCCCACTTGCTTTTTCAAGGGAACACAGAATAGTTTATAGGGAAAGGGGAAGTGAGAGTTCTCTTACTAAAGAAATCTTATGTATCTGCTTATGTATTTAGAGACAGGACCTCATGCAGCCTAGGCTGACCCTCGGCTCACTATTTATGTCAAGGATGACCTTGATCTCCTGACCCTCGGGCCTCTTCCTCCTGAGAGCTGAGGCTAAGGTGTGTGCCACCATGCCTAGCCAGATTCTGTGCTGCTGGGGATCAACCCAGGGCTTCATGCACGCCAGGTGAGCAGACTAGCAAGCCCAGCCCAGCCCAATAACCCTTCCCTTGAGACAAGGACACACTAGGAGATGGAGCAGTGGCAGACTGCTGCTCACCTAGCTCGTGTGAGGCCCTGGGTTCAGCTGAGATACAAAGAACTAAACAGACAGAGCTGCCCAGAATGTTCAGGGTCTGAGTTTGATCCCTAATAGCACACACATACACGCATGCATGCACACACCCACACATGTTAAAAAAAAAAACAAACAGATGCTTTGTGATAGTCTTGTAAGATTATACAAATGTAAAAATGAATTTTTAATGATCTACGTGACAATTTGAGCGATTTGAGGCTGTTGTTCCAGCATTAGGAGGTGGAGACAGAAGGGTCAAGAGTTTGAGGCTGGCCTGGGCTACAAATTACAACCCTGTCTCAAAACAGTAAAAATGTACATAAATAAATAAATAAAATAGTTCCACAATCAATCACTGGAGGGGGCCTGGTGGCTAGTGGAGACTACTGGCCACCCCTCAGGCACTGCGCACCCCAGGACTGATAAGGAAAGGCACCAGAGATTTCCCCACACACCACAAAGGTCTGGTCCTATCTCCGGAAACCATCACCACTGTCCTAAGTCACACATCTCTAAGAGCTCCGCTAAGGGTCTGGAATGACCGGCACCCACTTCACAGATTCTGCTCTGGAAGGACGATAAGATCTGCAGCAGAGACTGAGAATAGGCCTCTTACTTTCTTCCATGGCTTCCCAAGCAGCTCGATTGGGCTTTTAATCAGGAATAGACTAATGGGCTCCTGGGGAAGACGCCCCAGCAGATTTCTTTGTCCCTGATAGAATTCTTTCACTCTAAAACAAACAAACAAACAAACAAACAAACAACAAAATAAAACCACAAAAAACACTGGTCCTCTTGATCCCTGCAGGTCCAATGAGGCAACTACTGTTTCCCTGACAGCAGAGCCAACAGCTTTATCTATTTTCAATTCCCCAGCACAGGCCTGGGGCCAGACAAGGGCAAAGCGAGGAGGCTCTTCTGATCTGAGGCCACGGAACACTCTGGCATCTTTGCTTCCGACTCTGGCACCAAAACCTCCTGGTAATTATAGGGATCAGACTCCTTTCTCTGGGGATCTCCGACCAAGAAATAAAGCACAGGCCCCACGAGATAAGAGCAGAGTCCCATCCTTGGAGTAATTCTCTCACAGGCAGAGTAGTTGCCTGAGCTTCTGGACCACGGCTAGAAACTTTCTCATTAAAAAACACACTTCGGAAAGAACATGTGTGACCAATCGTGAGTATGAGGGCCACGCTCATCATCACTCTGATGCCACTGAGGTGCGGCACTTGCTCCTGCCCACACCTCTACACTGGCATTCCACTCAGCCACTCTAGGATGTTTGTAGGAGAACTGGACTGTGGGCATTTAAATTGGCTTGGCATAGAGCAGTGAGATGGCTCAGTAGATAAAGGCATGTGTGTCCAATCCTGACATAAACATGAGTTTAATCCCTAGGACCCACTTGGCAGAAAGTGAGACTTGACTCCCACAAGTTGTCCTGTGACTTCTATACATGGCTGTGGCGTGTGGGCCACGCACACATACATGCACACTAAATAAATAAAAATTAAAGTTAAATTTTGTCAGCTACTGTGCCAAACCTCTATACAGGGGCTGTGCCCTGTGGCCACCTGGTTCTATGTACGAGGGCACAGCAGGGCATACTAGTTGGTGGCTAGAGGTCTCTAGAGGACGGTACAGGAACAATCCGAGGCAGTTACACACTTGAGCAAGGGGTCAGCGGTCAGAGGGGCAGCCTCCGAGGTCACAGCAGAGACCTGTGGCTGAGGACAAGGCCAAGGCCTGCTGTCCTAATCACTGTTCTATTGCTGTGAAGAGACACCAGGACCAAGGCAACTCATAAAATGAAAGCCTTAAGTGGGGGCTTGCTTACAGTTCACTTGCTTTAATCCACTATCATCATGGTGAGAGCATGGTGGCATATATGGTCCTGGGCCCACAGCTGAGAGCTACAATCCACCGAGGCTAAGGGAGACTGGGCCTTGCATGTGCTTTTGAAACCTCAAAGCCCGACCTCAGTGACATACTTTCTCTGACAAGACCACACCTCCTAATCCTTCTCAAGTAGTGCCACTCCCAGGCAACTAAGCATTCCACTACATGAGCCTATGGGGGCCACACTTTTTCAAACTACCAACACCTGCAGAACAGGCTCTCAGTATGATGAGCAGCCTCTACCAACCTGTGGATCAAGACAGGGGTGGCGTATCAGAGATCCTGCATATCAGATATTTATGTTACAATTCATAACTGTAGCAAATTTACAGTTTGGATGTAGCAATGAAAACAATGTTATGGTTGGGGGTCCACAACATGAGGAACTGTATTAAAGGGTCACAGCATTAGGAAGGTTGAGAACCACTGCCCTGGGAGCTCTTAGCAGAAGGACTACATGTTAGGCCTTCCCTTACAACCCAGGAAACCGGCACCATCACCATCAGAAGCACTCACTCCTCATATATGATTGGGGCTGACTTTGGTACGATCAGTTAAGTGGAACCAACCCGACTCAAGGTTTTCCAGTTCCCCCACCAGCCCCATTTCACATGCCACGGGCCCCCCTGGCCTCTGAGGACATCTGAGTGTGGGAACCAGGCTGTGACCTGGTGGTCAATATACAGTTCTTGAGAGAAGCCACTCACAGCGGCCGTGGGGAGCCTCTGTGTGCACGCCACCGGCAGTCGAAGCTTCCAGTCTGTCTCTCCATCCAGCTGGTCAGTGCGCAAGAAGCAAGATCCTGCAGAGAGATGGGGCACTGTCTGATGTCTGCGACCCAAGTGTGCTTCCCTCAGCAGCTCAGGGCAGTGTCTGCTCTGCTCCTTGAAGAAACGGCCCATCAATGGCCAGAGACTCACAGGGAAAATAGATCTCCACTTTCCATCCCTCCCTCGACTTTGAGGAGACATGTTGCCTGTTTTAACAATCCAGCAGGGTGAAAGGACAGTGGCCAGCATAGGACAGTCACTCCTGTGACCATTCCCAGGCAGAGGTGTAGGCATTTCACCAGTTTGGGTATTTTGTTTGAGACAGGGTCTCACTATGTACCTTATGACCTGGACACAGAGATCTGCCTGCCTCTGCTTCACAAATGCAAGGTTTAAAATGTGTGACACCTGGTGGAGCATACCTTTGATCCCAGCACTCAAGAGGCAGAGGCAGGTGGAGCTCTGTGAGTTCAAGGGCAGTTTGGTCTACAGAGTGAGCTCCAGGACAGCCAGGGCTACACAGAGAAACCCTGTCTCAAAACAAAACACATGTAATATCTGTTTTTAATGACCAAAATTTATGGACCTACAAAACACCCAAAACACTTTTAATTGTGAAGGACCCCACCCCCCTACAGAGATGTTCTGGCTCACCTGTGAAGCCTCACAATGACATCTACCCTGTGACATTTCCAAACGATGATGGTGCCAAATTACCGCTGGAAAGGCCAATGGTCACTCTCGGTGTCCATCAGATACTTACCGTTTTTCTCTGATGTCCTCAGGAAGATCATGTCGGCAGGGACCCGCTGGTTCTGGGAAATGAAGAGAAGCTGTAACGTTACTGTGAACAGCCACAGGTGGGGTTTCGTCCCAGTCTACCTTTCTTTTACGCCTCAGCCTCTGTCACAGCTAAGCACAGGGTTGCTTTGTCTGGAACCCGCAGCACCTTGCACACCTAGCATTTTACTAACCCTGCCAAGATGTCGACTGGGAAAGGGGACAAGGGTTCCTGAACTTGACCTTCATTTCTTAACCTGCGACCCCCACAACTCTGTCCCCACCCAGCTACAGACACTGAAGACAGAACCAGCGAGCACTTTCTGCTGCCTCTGCCCGCTCCACATGGGGCTCTGCCCGCTCCACACTGGGTTCTGCCCACTCCACACTGGCTCTGCCCGCTCCACACTGGGCTCTGCCCGCTCCACATTGGGCCTTTCTTCTTTTCTGTGTATGTGTGCATGAGAGTTCATGCGCATTTGCAATGTGCGTGTGTTGGCATGGAAGACGGAGGTCCTTGTTTCTTTGAGACAGGACTTGTCACAGCTGAAAACTTGCTGAGCAGATTCAAATTACTGGCCAGTGAGCCCCAGGGATCTACCTGCTGCTGCCCCCAGTGATGGGATGTGCTACTTTTACATGGATGTCGGGGACCAAACTTGGGTCCTCATTCCCATGTGGCAAGCGCTTTAATGACTAGCCCATCCCCCTCCTGTTTGTCTTGCAGTAGGATGTGAGGAAGTAAGGTGGCAGAAGAAAATAAAGCCATGCTCAAGATGAAGTGGAAAGGCCAGGTGAGGTATATAGGCCTTTATACCGAACAGAGGCGGGCAGCCCTGTGATTTCCCCAGTCTACACAGTAAGACCTTGTTTCAGGAACAAGTAATAAATACATACATACATGGGGGGGGTGGCAGCAGCCCTATGTGGCTATGGCAAGAAGGAATATGACGAGACAAAAGCTCTGACCCCAAGCGTCCCCGTTTCCCTTATATTAACCGTAAGTGCTTGAATTTAACCCTCTAACAAGTGGTACCATTCAGTTCCTACAGTGTGTGGTTTAAAAAAAAAAAAAAAAAAAAGTCCCCAAAGGGAGTGACACTATTAGGAGGTGTGGCTTTACTGGAGCAGGTGTGGCCTTCTTGGAGGAAGTGTGTCACTGTGGAGGCGGGTTTTAAGGTCTCATATATGCTTAAGCCACACAGTGAGAGAAATAACTTCCTGATGTCTGTGAAGATGTAGGACTCTCAGCTCCTTCTCCATCACCATGTCTGTCTGTCTGCATGCTGCCATGATTCCTGCCATGACGATAATGAACTAAGCCTGTGAACTATAAGCCAGCCCCAATTACATGTTTTCCTTTATAAGACTTGCAGTGGTCATGGTGCCTCTTCACAGCAACAGAAACCCTAAGACACAGGGTAAGACAGGACCTTTTTCTGACCAAATATGACCCCAGACTCTCTAGACCCACCTCAGACCTCACACCTTCCAAACATGCACAAACAACAAGCCTGCCAGTGTTTGTTCAGTGAAAAGTATAACACAGACTTTTGACATTCTTGTCCCTCTGTAGCCCACTCCCACTCCCCATACAACTCTTGGCAGGCTCCAGGAGTCAGGATATGCAGGTTAACAGTTCAACAAAGCTGAATTCAATAAATATTTTTAAGTGCCAATGTGGCAAGCTGACTAACAAAAAAGACATCATGATTAAGTGGGGTTCTTTTTGAACCCCCCAAACAAACATACCAAGCAGAAAACCAAATGAATGGTTTATCATTACAGGCAGGGCTCCTGGCTCCCCAGTACATAGGTACCTTGGGGAACTCTTTGTGTCTGTCTCATGGGACAGAAGTTTTTCTCCCCATGGCATACTGAAGAGTTTCTTTCATCAGTCTACCTAATGCACAGAACACAGGCAGGGCTCTTCCCACCGTGGACCACTCCCCATTCGCCGGCTCCCAGTGATGCCCGGCCCCTAAGAAGCTTCCAGACTCCACTCACCTTTTCCACAAGGATGAGATCCCCCACCTGGATGTTCGAACTCTTCACCTTCACAGTCCCTGCAAGATAACAGACCAATACTACCTCATCACTATCTCCAACAATCTAGATCAGTGGCCCTCACCCTGTGGGTTGTGACCCCTTCGGGGCTGAATAATTCTTTCTCAGGGGTCACCTAAGACCATCATAAAACATATATATTTACATCACAATTCATAACAATAGCAAAATTAGTTATGAAGTAGCAACAAAATTAATGTTATGGTTGGGGTCACTATAACATGAGGAACTGTATTAAAGGGTCTCAGCCTTCGGAAGGTTGAGAACCACTGCTTTAGATTCTACCGGGTCAGGCTTCTACCTCACCAGGAGGAGGTCTGTCAGTGGCCCCAGTGGCTATAGAAACCCAGGCTCTGCTTCACAGATACCGGAACTCAGGCCCTTCAGGAAAGACGAGCTGCCTCTGCCATAGCTCATCATTTCTAAATCAACCAGTGCCATAACACAGTTATTCACCAGGCGGTTAATAAATCGTCAAGATAAAATGCACAGGGCTGGGGAGACCACTCAGTGGATCCTCACAGGAGGACCCAAGTTCCATCCCTAAAACCTATGTAAAAGCCTGAGAGATGGTCTGCCAATAAGAGCAGTTGCTGTTCCCTCAGAGGTGAAGTTCAGTTCCTAGCAATCACAGCTCACAATTGCCTGCCATTCCAGCTCTGGAGAGACAAGATGTCCTCTTCTGATCTCTTCCAGTACCTGCACACTTATCTCACACACTCACGCAAATAAAAAATAAAACCTAAAACAACAACAAAAACAAGTGTGACATTCTTATATCTGTAATCCCAGTGCTGGGAGGGGGCAGAGACAGGAGCTGACCCCAGGGCTCACTCACCAGCCAGCTCCAGGTTCAGCAAGACCTGTAGCAAGAGAATCAGGCCATGAGAGCAGACCCTGCTTTCCTCCTGCGCATGCTCACCAAACATTATCCAGAGCTCACCTCTTCAGCATCCTCACCAAACACTGTCCCCAAACAGAGCTTGCTACAAAACTTCTATACCCTAATACAACACAAACGATGCAAGTAGCTATTGGGTTATTGCTTGGAGGAAGGGAAGATCAACCTTGTACCTGCTTACTACAAAAGTAACCTTGGGATCCTAAGAGTGGACACACTTCCGTCAGCACCAGCAACAATGTATCACTAAAGTCCTGAGGCGGGGCGCGTGCACACACACATACATAAATATAACAGTTCTTTTCTTTTTAAAAAAAAAAGGCCAGGAATGATGGCCTACAAATTTAATCTCAACACTTGGGAGGTGGAGGCAGCGGGACTCTGGGAGTTCAAGGCAAGCCTGGTCTACATAGTGAGATCCTGTCTCAAAATAAACAAAAGCAGCACATCCTTTTGATCCAGAGTTGGGTCATTTCAGAGACGGATAAATTGCAGCTCCACCAGGGGGCACCAGCAAAGGAAGACAGTAGCGCTCTGTGGACTCCAGGCCCAGAGCTGCGGTGTCTTAGATCTTAAGTCCAGTCCACCATAGCTCCAGTGAACTTCTCCTTAGGCGCACCCTCATTCCAGCTTTACCAAACTTAGATTTATATTGTCTTTGCTTTTATTACCAAAATATATGCCAACGGCCTGACTCAAATGACCACACCTGGGTTCAGAGCTTAGCCACCAACGGTGAGGCCTAACTTATTACTAACCTGTTAGCCATGGATATGTGTGTATGTGTGTGTGTGTGTGTGTGTGTGTGTGTGTGTGTGTGAGAGAGAGAGAGAGAGAGAGAGAGAGAGAGAGAGAGCTTGACAGAGAACAGGATGGAGCTCTCACAGGTTTAACAGGGATTCACTCTAGCAATGCTGAGACTTATTTCTAAATCCTTTTCTTTTTACAATAAACATGAGGGAGGTTGCTTTTCTAACTCAAAATTTTTAAATGCCCAGGTCCATAGTCTTTTTCCGTCCACACTCAATCCTGATTTAAACCAGTTCATTTAAACTCTGTCTCTATCAGTCCATTTATTCCATCTCAGCAAAACTTCCTTTAATTTAGCAGGTTTGCAGTTACTAGGTCTCCCCAACAGGTTAATCCTTCATGCAAACAATACCTGGCCCAACAAGCAAGATCTCAAGGGGACCACAGGACCCATACATGGCTAGGATACTTGTATTGTGTCAAGCAATTGTTACAGGGATTGTGACAAGCATTTTGTCATTGTTTTAGGGTGTTTTGTTTTGTTTTTGGTGTGGGGGAATGAGTCACAGGTCAATATCTTCAAGAGAACCCCAGGACAGAAAAGATAGATCAATGGTTAAGAGCACTGACTACTCGTCCAGAATACTAGGGCTCTATTCCCAGTACCCTCATGGTGGCTCACAGCCATCTGTTAACCCCAGTTCCAACGGGTCCACACCCTCTTCCGGCCTCCATAGGCACGGCACACATGTGGTGCACAGACATATAAGCAGGCCAAACACTCATACACGTAAAATAAAAATATCAAAAATAAATAGAAAGAAAAAGATCCCTAGATCCACACCTGTTACATTAGTGTGGATGCCAAGCATAAAACTTGGATTTCCCGCCTCATGCATGGTGGTGTCTCTGTGTGTGTGTGCGGGAGAGGGGTGCACACACGCACATGTGTGGGGGCTGGATAACAACTTTCAGATTGGTTTTCTCCTTCCGCTGTATGAATCCTGGGGACAGAACTCAGACTGCCAAGTTTGGTGACAAGAGCCTTTATGCACTTAATCCTCTCACCTGCCCTATTACACGAGCCACTGAAATACAAGGATTGGGGCAGTCTTCAACGGCTGAGGCTGACTCCTGGAACGAAAGGCAATTTAGAACCTATGACTCCTAATTGTGTATCAACCACTGTCTTCCAGAAATGTTCATAAAACAAGAGGAGGGTGAGACAGGAAGAGCAGAAACAGCAGCAGAAAGCATGGAAGCAGTCGGGGCCGGAGTGAAAATCCTTAACTAAGGGCCAATGACATGGCTCAGTGAGTAAAGGTGCCTGCTGCCAAGTGTATGATCAGACTTTAATCTTGGGGATCCACATGGAAGGAGAGAACGAATCCCTAAAAGTTGTGGTCTGACCTCAACACACACACACACACACGTTTTTATGCTTAAATTTAAAACAGAATCTGCACTTTTGCTTTGTACTGAGCCTTGCCTACTCTCCAGCAGGCTCAAGAGAAGATAACAAAATGCAAAAGCATTGTCCTCAGAAAGCAGCCTGAGAAGTGAAGACCTGGAATCTGCCTTTTCCCCTCCAGGGTCCTGTACCCAGCATCTACTGCCAGGCTCTAAGAGGTCTCCACACGTGCATTTCGTTTGTTTTATGTATGTATGTAGGTAGGTACTGCATGTATGTGTAGGTACTGTGTGTGTGTGTAGGTACTTGTGTGTCACAGCGTGAGTGCGGAGGTCAGAGGGCAACTTAAAGGCACTGGTTCTCTCCCTCCACCATGTGGACCGAGGAGCTCGGACCCGGGTCATCAGGCTTGGCAGCAATGCCTTCCTCACTGACATCTTGCCAGCCCCAAGGCCCTGAGGCTTTCCTAGTGCATTGGTGGAGACTCCAGCAGAGGCTGAAATGAGATGCTTACAAACATAGTGAGGAAAATTCTCCAGACACAAACCTGACCATTAACCAGCTTCTGAGAACGGCACCACCCAGTCTCACCCCCGCCCCCCCAAGCAGGCTTGCAGTCAGTTTACAAGAGGGGACCAACGGCCAATGGGCACAGCTGTTTATTTCTACAGCGCTGGACCCCAAGCTTTTCATAAGCAAAGCAACGGGCCCGAGCCCACCTTTCATGGATGACAGCTCCAGAATAAGACCCTTCTGTCTCCGCGGCGGGGAGATGCCAGATGTTTCCTTGGACGGCAGCAAGTAATGCCTGCACACACTCCATCCCTCCCCCACAAGGGGGGAACCTTAGACAAGTTCCAGGGCACCGGGCCGTGGGGGCCAGGTTTTTGGCCCTGAACACCTCAAGTTACAATTCTATTTTTCACAGTGAGAGCAGGGCAAAGCCTGCTGCTGTGGGCTGGCCTCATCGGCCCTGGCTAATGGATTACTCTCTAATCTAACCGTGGCAGTGACGAGCTGTAAATTCCACTCGTGTGTACGTTTCCTGGGGCTGACATCAGAACACCTCCGCAGGCCCCGAGTTCAGAGGCGTAAAGGTGAAGTTTCATATTCAAATATCAGCAGCTCCAAGGCCCAGGGAAAGGCTCACTTGAACAACAAGCCAAGGCGGAAAAGTGTGGCCATAAAGCACCTCTGTTTAACTCTGTCAGGAGAGAGAGAGAGAGACAGAAAAAGGAAAGAAAGACAGAGAGAGAGAGAGAGAGAGAGAGAGAGAGAGAGAGAGAGAGAGAGAGGAAGGAAGGAAAGCAGAAGGCTAGAGCTGAAATGTTGTGAGCTCACACTCAAGTCATAGAGACTTCTCAGTGAACATATCAACGGTCAACACTGGCTGGCAATGTCTCCAAACGACAAACAGGCTGACAGATTGAGAGCAGGAAGCAGTTTGGGGGGAAATGAGCAGGGCAGGAGGTGGGAAGATGGCTCAGCAGGTGAAGACGCTTGTTGCCACACCTGTCCTGAGCTCAATTCTCAGGACCGCCATGGTGAAAGATGAGAACTCCCCTGTGTGGTCCTGATTTGCACAGGTGTGCCAGGTAGTCGTGTACACCATCGTGTACACCGTTTGTACAGACAGAGTCTCTCTGTGTAGCCCTGACTGTCCTGGAACTCTCTCTGTAGACCAGGCTGGCCTCAAACTCAGAGATTTGCCTGCCTCTGCCTCCAGCACGCACCACCACCACTGCCCAGCTGACTATGCAACTTCAATGTGAGATACTGGTCAGTTTTTCCACTGAACAATGGCTCCATTCACCACTGAATTACAGTAAATATCAAATATTAGCAAAGAAAAAGCTGAAGCATCACTTTGCGTCTGTCAGACTTCATGAAAAAATCTATGCTAAGTCTGTCTGAAGCCCTATCCTGGAGGATTTTTGCTGCAGGAGTTTTAATATTGAATATCAAGAAGACCATCTCGAGGGCCAGCAGCCTGGCTTGACTAGTAAAGCACTCTATGCAAGCCTGACATCCTGGGTTCGATCTCCACCGCACCACACACACAACAGACACTAATAACTAAAACTAGTTATGAAGAAGGTGGATCTATGTGAGTTCATACCTGGTCTACATGGTGAAATCCCCCAAAAAATATTTTAATTAAAAAAAACCCACTTAATTCCATATTCAGTCATTAAACAGTCTAGACTGTGAGGACAGAAAAGCAGCACTTCAGCTAACGATGAACTGAACAAGTTCCTATTAACAACTGCATCCCTTCATGCTGATGACAGCCACTGGGACAGGACTTCCTAAAGACATGCAGAGTACCCGGGTCAGAAGGAGCGGCATTCCCAAGCCTAGGGACCAGCCAGAGGAGTTTTGGGATCGAACTGAAAAAGGAGGTCTTCAAAGGAAGATGCACTCACGGACCACGGGCACTCTGTAGCTCACAGTGCTCACGGGACGCTGCAGAGTGGGAGACCCAAGAGAACAGGGCTCCAGAGAGGAAAGGAACCATGTTTGGTATACAGCACAGCCCTAAAGAGACTGAAGGCTCGAGAGTGTGCACACCCCACACAGGCCTCTGATGTGCCATCTGTCCAGATGTCCCCAGCAGGAGTGAGGCCAGAATGCTCATTACACCTCTGCTTGCACCGATTCAAGACTAATGACCTTGGCTTCACTTAGCCATTCGTGCCGAGTTAGTTGGGAAGGAAGGCCCATATGAAGAACCAAGTACTCACCTGTGAAAACGCAAGCCCTAGCCTGTGCCTCTCACACTCCCAACCTGTGTCTCTCACCCCCTCACATGTACACACCCCTCTAGCCCGTGTCTCTCACATGTACACACCCCTCTAGCCCGTGTCTCTCACATGTACACACCCCTCTAGTCCATGTCTCTCACATGTACACACCCCTCTAGCCTGTGTCTCTCATCCCACCTCACAGGCACAACCCCCCAAAGAATTAAACTTCTGCTATAAAAAATAAAAAAGTCTCAAGAACTCATTTGAGCATGCGTGTGCGTGTACACACACACATATGAAAAGAAAAATGTAAAAACTTGAGATCAGCCGGGTGGTGGTGGCGCACGCCTTTAATCCCAGCACTCGGGAGGCAGAGGCAGGCAGATCTCTGTGAGTTCGAGACCAGCCTGGTCTACAAGAGCTAGTTCCAAGAACCAAAAAGCTACAGAGAAACCCTGTCTCGAAAAATCCAAAAAAAAAAAAAAAAAAAAAAAAACCAACTTGAGATCAAGAGCCCCTGCACACTAGCATTAAGGCTGTGCACACAGGAGCGGCTGAGCTCATCACACGCCAAAGCTCCCTTGACTCACACATACCGTGCCCCTGACTTAAAGGAGGAAGCCTTATATTCAGGCAGGCCTGGTTTGCATCCTCAGCTCTGCCTTACCTCATTCTGCCCTCTTGGACACAATGTTTTCCTTTATTCTAGAACCTCGGTCATAGCCTGAGCAATGGGTAAGAAAGAGGAAACTCTCCCCTCCCACCCACAACAGCTCCTCAGAGTCCCTTAGAATAGCAGACGAGGCCTGTACTGGAGCCCGGTTGGCTTGGGCAGGCTGGCCCCCTTGTCTCCCAGTCTGGGTATTTTCCCCAGTCCATGCCTATATCCCTTCCTGCCTGTGCTGCCCTTGGTATGGAGGCTTCCCGATCTCAGAACCGACCTTCCCACAACCTCTGGGCCTCATTGGCTCTGCCCTACCCTCAACCTGTTGTTACTTTTGTAAACACTTTTTGTTTGTGAGACAGTCTTACTCTGTCGCCCTGTATGACCCGGAGCTCACTATGTAGACCAGGCTGCCTCCTTGATGCTGGGATCATGGCACATGCCGTCACTCCTGGATTTTCACGGGGGCTCAGGGGTCAAGCTCAGGTCCTCCTGCTTGCAAGGCAAGCACTTTATTGACTTACCTATGCCCCCAACTCCTAAATGATGTTTTTACAAGTTGTTCAGGGGCCATCGAGATAACTCAGCAGGTAAAGGCACTAGTCACCAAGCCTAAGAACCTGACATTGATCCCAGGGACCCACAGGGTAAAGTAGAGAAATGGCTTCTGCAAGCTGCTCCCTGACCTCAATATGCACACATCATACCCCCCCACACACACACACACCAACACGCACATGCATGATAAATAAATATAAAACTAAAGCCACTCAGGATCACATGAACGGGACGCTCCCTCCTTCTCAGCCAGCGAAGGGAAGGGAAAGGTAAGCCAGTGAGTGAGATGCAGCTGAGTTAAGCGATAGGACTAACTCTCAGGAGCACAATGGCAGTGGCCAGAACTTGTCCTCTAGCGTCTGAGCAAGCTTCCCAAGGCTGGACCTACAACTCTGCTCCCCCGGCTGTCTGCAGCAGTGGCCAAGTTACCAGCACTGCCCAGGCTGACCTCGTGACGTGAGCCGACTGTAGACCTGGGAGTTCACCTCCTTGTCCCGCACATAGCATCGGATCTCCTCCACTGCCTCACGGATGATGGTGACAGCCAGCACGAAGCCCTGCCGAGAGAAGGGACGAGGTGAGCCCTGCTAAGACCAATTGTAGTCTCCCATACTTGGGGCAAAGTGACAGACCAACCACCATCTGTGAGGACCGAGAGTTTGTCTTCACTCTGCCACTCAAATCTAGAACCACACCACAAAGAGCAAGCATTTTCTTGGCTGAAACAGCTGAATGAACATCTGGGGCACCTAACTGGCTCCGCTGCAGTTGGATTCTGACGGTGACTGACCTGCAGCTAAATACTAAAGATGGGATACCCCAGCATGTTGCTTAAGAGCAACACGTCCCTTAAAAAGCCACTGTGCAGGCCCAGATGCCCAGGGGACAGAAACAAGAACTTTCCGACTACAAACCAGACGCTGAACTACTCACCAGCGGAACCCAGTAGGTATAGAGGGCACCGAGTCTCATCTCGGGGACGAACTGGGAGCAGGCGAGAAGCAAGAAGTAGAAGTTGAAGAAGTATCTGAACTGGCTGAAGAGCACCTGGAAAGGTGAGCAGGCGACATTAGCACCTTCTAGGTGTGGTAGCTGGGCAGGCTCAGAGGGAGGGCGGAGGGCAAAGCACCCCTGCAGAGAAGGCAGCTGATATGCTGCCTACATAAACAAGGACTAAGCAGTTCTGTGTGCTCTAGGAAGGCAGATATGAGCAAGAGAAATAACAGCTGAAGAGGTTGGGGTGTGGCTCAGTGGGGAGAGCTGTGGGTTGTCGTCGTCCATGCACCCCACCCCCGCCACATGCATAAGATCCTGAGCTCCAATCCCAGCACCGAATAAACTCGGTGTGGTGGTGCATGCCTAGAATGTCAACACTAGGGAGCCAGAGGCGGGAGGGTTATCCTTGGCTACCTAGGAAGTGGTGTCTAGTTATCTCAAAAAGCAAATTGTGAATGCAAGACACAGAGAAGCTAATGGGGACAATCACACAGGGGATATTACTATGCCCATCGTATCCTAAGAGCTTTATTGTGGCTGTGTGTGTGTGCGTGTATGTGCGTGTATATACCATGTGAGTACAGGATGTGTGTGCGTGTATATACCATGTGAGTACAGGATGTATGTGCGTGTATATACCATGTGAGTACAGGAATCGGCTCTCTCCTCCCACCACATGGGTCACAGGGACAGAACTAAGGCCCTCAGACTTGGCAGCACAGGCCTTAACCACTGAGCCATCCCTGATCCATATCTTATTTCTCTTCTAGTTTTGTTTTTGGAGACTGGGTCTCTCTATGTAGCCTAGAACTAGCTATGTAGACCAGGCTGACCTCAAACTCACAGAGATCCGCCTGTCTTTGCCTCCAAGTGCTGGGATTAAAGACCCGTGCCACATACCCAACACTGTGTTTTATTTCTTAAACTATGTATTTTACAAGTACATCTGGCAACACAAAACTCTGTTTGGAAAAGGATTCTAGTGAGAGACCATTATGCTGTAATTTGAGGGCAAAAATTATGTCCATCCATGGGATTTATCCCAGCACTTGAGAGACAGAGGCAAGCAGATCTCTGTGAGTTCGAGGTCAGCCTGGCCTACAAAATGAGTTCCAAGACAGCCAGGGCTACACAGAGAAACCCTGTCTCCAAATAAAAAAAAAAACAAAAACTGAAATTATGTCCACCAATGGGATTTTAAAATTGCATTTCTTTATTTTATTAAAGGGGGCAGAGCACACCATGATGGTACACATGTAGAGATCAGAAGGCAAAATGCAGAAGTCAGTTTGCTTTCTCTTCCATGTAGGTCAGAACTCGGTTCTCAGGCCTGGCAGCAAGCGCCTCCACCCACTGAGCCATCCCATCTGGCTTCCATGATAAAAAATTTAGGGGCTGTTTTGTTTGTTTGTTTTCAAGACAGGGTTTCTCTGTGTAGCCTTGGCTGTCCTGGCGCTCTGTAAACCAGGCTGGCCTAGAATTCACAGAAATCCACCTGCCTCTGCCTCCCAAGTGTGGGTTTAAAGGTGTCTGCCACCACTGTCAGCTAGAAGTTTAGGTTTTTATGTTTGCTTGTTGGCTTATTTTAGTTTTTTGTTTGTTTGTTTGTTTTTGATTTTTCAAGACAGGGTTTCTCAGTAGCTATGGAGCCTGGTCTTGAACTCACAGAGATCCACCTCTGCCTCCTGAGTGCTGGGATTAAAGGCATGTGCCACCACCACCCAGTTTGTTTTGGTTTCTTGAGACAAGAGCTCTGTGGTGGTTTAACAGAAAACAGCCCCCATAGGGAGTGGCACTATTAGGAGGTGTAGCCTTGTTGGAGAAAGTGCCTCACTGTAGGGGTGGGCTTCGAGGTCTCCTATGCTCAAGCTATTCTGTGTGGTGCAGAGTTGCTTCTTGCTGCCTGTGGATCAAGATGTAGGACTCTCAGCTCCTTCTCCAGCACCGTGTCTACCTGTACGCTGCCATAAAGATAATGGATTGAACCTGTGAACTCTAAGCCACCCCATTAAATGTTTTCCTTCACACAAGTTGTCGTGGCCACGGTGCCCCTTCACAATAGAAATCCTAACTAAGACTAGCCTCTCTGTGTAATCCTGGCTGTCCTCTAACTCACAGAAATCTCCTGCCTCAGCTTCCCAAGTGCTATAGTTAAAGGTGTGCTCCACACCTGACCCACAATTGAAGATTTTTAATTTTTATTTTTTAAATCTACTCGTTTTATTTTATGTGTGTTTTGTCTGCATGCAGATCTGAACCATACGTGTGCTTGGTACCCAAGAAGGCCAGAAGAGGGCGCTGAGGCTCCTGGAACTGGAGCTAAACGGGGTTGTAAGCTGCTTAAGTAGGTGCTGGGAACTGAACCCAGGTCCTCTGCATGAGGAACAAGGGCTCTAAGGCACTGTCCCCTCCCCACAATAGAACAAACATCATAAAGGAAGGCAGTGGAGGCGGGCTCTGTCAGCATTCCATCGCCATGGGGGAGGGGCTCACTGGCCTTGCCCTCCCTGAAGAGCTAGGACAACTAAAGCTGTCAGGGAGAGGCAGTGGCTTTCTTCAGGGGCACAGCCACTAGTCACCTCCAATGCACCTATAAATAACGCTAATAAATTCAATGAGTCACCAAAAGAGAAAAGGCCTGAAAGTGGAAGGGGGGCTACGTGGGAAGAGTAAGGGATCAGTGGGAAGGAGAGAGGGGCAACGGAGGGAGGGTTGGGGTTGACTATGGTGAAAACACATGACACACACGCATGAGACCCATTACTGTGTATAATATCTGTGTATAACATCTGTGTATAACATCTGTATATAACATCTGTGTATAACACATGCTAACTGAAAACAGTGCAGCAGGGCGTGGCGATGCGCATCTTTGCTGCCAGCACCGGGGAAGCAGAAGTGGACCTACATGAGTTTGAGGCCAGCTTGGGTCTACATTGAGAGTTTCAGGTCAGCTAGACAATATAGCAAGTATGGTCACTCTTCCTCCTTCCTGAACGGGGAGCTAGCTGCTGCTTGCCCTAAAGTATCTGCGGGTACTCATCCATGGGAGGAGTGTGAGCATGGCTTCCAGTTCATGCACGATCAAAGGAAAGCCTCTTTGTGGGCATGTGTTTACATGTTGCTATGCATGTGCTCATGTGTGTGAGTGTACATGGAGGCCAGGAGCCAATGTTGCTGTCTCTTCACTCACTCTGCACCTTTGTTTCGAGAAGGGTCTCTCACCGACCTTGTAGCTCACTGACTTGGAGACAAGCTAGCCAGTGAGCCCAGAAGTCCCCAGCTCTGCTCCCTGAATGCTGGGATTACAGCTGTGTGTCACCATGTCCGGGTTTATGTGAGTGCTAGGGATCCCAACTCAGGTCCTTCTGTTTGCACCATGTACTGTTCCAAATGAGCCATTCCCCCATCCTCCTGAAACATTTATTAGAAAAAAATCTAAATTCCTTCTCAAGAGGGTAGGCTGGAACTTTCTCTCTGTCCTTCAAGTCTCCAACCTTCCAGGGCCCAGTCCCCTACACTGCGGTGACATCCTGGGCCCAGTCCCCTACACTGCGGTGACATTCTGGGCCCAGTCCCCTACACTGCAGTGACATCCTGGGCCCAGTCCCCTACACTGTGGTGGCACAGGGTAACAATTTACGCACCACTGATAATCACTGTTTTGGCATTTTGACTATAATGTTAAGTTTCCAAAATACCTAATAAACATGAAGTTATTCTAACAAACAGGGAACAGCATGGTCAGGAAGATGGCGGACATCCCTGCAAGAGCAGTCCTCTCGGCCATAGAAGATAAAGGTCAGTGGTAAAGACAGCAAAGAAAACGTTCACAATCTACCACAGGAGGTCCACTAAGGCTAGAACCACAGCACAAACTCACGGTGGGGAAAAAAAACTGCGGCTGCACATACCCCGGGAAGGAAGGTGAAGAAGTTGTACTTCTGGTTGTTGATGACATTTCGAGGGTATCGCTGGTCCCTCTTCTCGGGATGTCCCAACCAGACAGTACGGGGCCTGGGCTCCCCTCCACCACAGCATCTCAGCCATTCACAGCACCTAAGGGAAAGAAAGTCCGCAAAATCAGGGCCATGCCCACATTCTATCAAGGCCACGCCCATGTTTTCAAGGCCATACTCACATCTACTCACACATCTAAGTCATGCCCATGCATGCCCACGAGAGTCACACCAAGGCCAAACCTACACCACCACAGCCACACCCACATCCGTCCACTCGCCTCATAATGCTTCTTCTTTATAGGGTCCTGGCCAGGGCAGGGCTACAGCCACCCAACCTGGGATAACAACCAACCTCCAGTGACCTAAGATGCAGTGGTCCAAAGAGAAGGTGCTGTATCCCTGTGACAGTTACTGGGGAAGACTCAGAATCACCACAGAAACAAGCCCCTGGACGTGTCCATGAGGGAGTTTCTAGATGGGGTGAATGAGAGTGGGAAGAACCACCCTAAATGTGAGCAGCCCCAGGAGTGGCATTTGGGCAGCAGCATTACAGGCTCCCAAACTGAACAGAAATGAGAGATCCTGCTGGACACCAAGACTCGCTGGTCTCTGCATCCTGACTGTGGACACAGTGTGACCTGCTGCCTCACTCCGGTGGCAATGGCTTCCCCACCTTGATGGACTCGCCAAGCAGCTTTGTTAGGGATTTAATCACAACAACCAGAAGCATAATTAATGCAATCCCAAAACCCAAAATTATTTCAAAAAAACATTCATTGAAAAATAAAAAAAAATTTAAGCTAAGAAACTTTATATACTTCAGGAAGAATGGTTTTTGTACATTTTACAGATGGGAGCAGGGGCTGCAGAATGAAGACCATAAACCAAGATAATGAGCAACAGCCAGCTCTGATCTTGACCTGTGAGGGTCCCTGCTCCATCAAGACTATTACATAAAGAACAGTGGGGGATCTTTTCCCCGTGCCAATTATTCTCTTTTTAGTAAACATTAAAAGCACAAGGCAGAAAGGCCATGTCTGTGTACCCAGAGAACCTGGAGATGGGCCAGTGGCCAGCTGCAAGAGCAAGGACCAGAGAGCCACTCCCTGCCCAGCTCTTCCCAAAGCACTGGTCATTGGTACCAACCCTCCAGCACCCTGATCCTGGTTCCCAGTCACAAACAAAGGAACACATGGGGCTCTACCACCAGTCCAGTAAAGCCACCGTGAGAAGCCACTTCACGAGAGCTGACCATCACGAGCCCCATAAGGCTACAGTGAAAGCCCCACATCCACGCTTGGAATGCTCACTCCATACTCCTGTATGCACAGGCTGGGAGGAGGAAATTCCCAGACTGCCAGCCCCTGCGATATCACCAAGCAAAGTGAAACCAGCCAGATACAGCTGCTGTGACTCACATGATGCCCGGTCCGCTGTGGACCCTCTTCCCCTTCCTCCTGCAGGTTGGGTGTGGGTGGGATGCTCAGGGGTCAGAGCTAAGCCCATGGGGTCCATGTGTAGCAGGACCCCAAAGCAGAGCTAGCCAGCCAGCTGCCTGCTCAGAAGCTCAAAATTTCCATGATGAAACACAATGCTCTTTCTTAAAAATAGCATCCTCATTCCAGTAAACTCAGCTGGGTGGAGCACGCTGGGATACAGACAGGTGCCACAGCCAGTAACCGCCGCAAGCCACTAGGTTGTTCTAGGGCCAGAAGCCATACAAGAAGCCCTGGGGACTCCACATTCTTCACACCCTAGCCTGCTCGCAGGGACAGTCACCGCGCTGGCCATGAGGGGGCACGAGCTGAAGCTGTGTGACCTGAGTGCTATAAACAAGGCAAGAGGAGACTAGGAAGCCGGAGGGACAGACGGGGGAGGGAGGAGATTCCGCTCACAGGCAGCAAACTACTTCACATGTAGAATTCCTGGTAATTCTCCCTCTCCCACAATCCTTCATATCGTATGTAAGAGCTGGTGAGGCGCCTAAGAGAGCAAAAGCATTTTCTACATGATGACCTCAGTTCAATTCCCAGAGCCCACGGAAATTCCTCCTGAGAGCTGCCCTCAGACCTCTACATTCAGGCCACACTCACACACACAAATAATAAAATGAACAGATAAATCAGTAGAAAATACCTGTGGCTCTGCTTCTGTTTTCCTTGGTTTGTGTGTGTGTGCTGGACTCATGATCGGTTTGGTTGCCCAGGCTTGACCTGAACTCATGACCCTCCTGCCTCAGCCCACACTTCGCTTTTGTTCTTGTTAGTTCGTTTGTGACAGGGTCTCATGCATCCTACAATGGCTTCAGACTCACTACATAACTGAGAATGGCAATGAGCTTCTGATCCTCCTGCCTCCGTCTTCCAAGTGCTTGAGATGATTAACGTGTGCCACCACCCCCAGTTCATGTTGTACTCCTGATCCAATGTGGGGCCTCATGGCTACACAAGAACTCCCTGGAGAATGCTACATCCCAGCCCTGCTGGGGTGCTCTTTAACTCCCAAGGGAAAGCCACCTGACACAACCACAACAAAAAGTTTTTTCAAGACAGGGTTTCTCCTTTTAACAGTCCTGGCTGTTCTGGAACTCAGTTTGCAGACCAGGCTGGCCTTGAACTCAGGGATCTGCCTGCCCTCACCTCCTGAGTGCTGAGATTAAAGGCAAGGACCACTACCACCAGGCAAAAATAAATAAATAAATAAATAAATAAATAAATAAATAAATAAGAACAAACAAACAAACAAAACCTTCTATCCCACACTCTAGATAGACTAGGAGATGGGAGCCTTTTAAGAATGAGAAACTGGCCAGGCGGTGGTGGCGCACGCCTTTAATCCCAGCACTTGGGAGGCAGAGGCAGGCGGATCTCTGTGAGTTCGAGACCAGCCTGGTCTACAAGAGCTAGTTCCAGGACAGGCTCCAAAACCACAGAGAAACCCTGTCTCGAAAAACCAAAAAAAAAAAAAAAAAAAAAAAAAAAAAATGAGAAACTGGCCAGGTGGTGGTAGCACATGACTTTAATCCCAGCAGTTGGGAAACAAAGACAGGTGGATCTCTGTGAGTTTGAGGCCAGCCTGGTTAGTCTACAAAGAGAGTTCCAGGACAGATTCCAAAGCTACAGAGAACCCTGTCTCAGAAAAAACAACAAAAAGAACAAGAAGCTGAAGGATAGACACAATTCCACAGCGCCTGGGTCCTGTGGGCGGAGTAAGGTTTCAAGGCAAACACACCCAAATGCCAACTCCAGCCCAGGTCGACAATAACGGTGTGGCTTTGGGCTCCCATCTCTGATTCCAGCTGGCCTTTGTTAAAGAGAAGTCCTGTCAGGCTTGAGAATTTGGAGTTATGTCCATGGTATAGGAGAGTACTTAGCACATAACAGGAATTCAATTAGTCATAGGTTTTCCTTGTTGTGTGTTTGTTTGCTGGAAACAGGATCACTATGTAGCCCTGGCTGGTCTAGACTTACTATGTAGACCAGGCTGGCCTCAAACTCACAGAAATCCCCCTGCCTCTGCCTCCCGAGTGTCTGCACTACCAGGTCTGACTATGGGAAGTCTTTCTTCCTAAGACTTATGTTACATGTGTGCATGTTCTGTTTACCTACATGTATGTAAAAGCACTGTGTGTGTGTGTGTGTGTGTGTGTGTGTACCTGATGCCAGCAGAAGTCAGAGAGGGCCCTGGATCCCCTAGAAGGAGGGTTACAAGTGGTTGTGAACTGTCGTGTGGTTGCTGGGAATCAACTCAGGCCCTCCTCAAGAGCAACCAGTGCTCTACACCTCTGGGCCTTCCTTCTCTCGAGGTCGAATATCTATCTTATAGCTATGCTTCACAACTGAAAAAAAAAAACAATTTTTAATAAAACAACTTTGTCATTTTCTGAAAACAGCTTTCAACCAGATTAAAACGTAAAGCCAGCAACCAGCAAGACAGCTCAACAGGTAAAAAGCAGCATTTGAAGCTGAAGCTGAAAACCTTGGAAGCCACCAGGGAGGAAGGACTGACTCCCAAAGGTGGTGCTCCAGCCTGCACATGCACGCCATGGCACAAACATCATCATCACCATAACAGTAAAATTTAGGGGCTAGAGAGATGGTCCAGCTGTTAGGAGTGTGTGCTTTTCTCAAAGAAGACCCAAGTTCAGTTCCCAGAACACTGGACAGCTCATGATGGCCTCTGACTCAAGCTCCAGGGGATCACTGCCTTTTTCTGGCCTCCTCCTGAATCAGTGGTCTCTTTCTCTTCCTCCCTCCCTCCATCACACACACACACATGCAGACCTATTTAAAAAATAAAGCTGGGCCAGGCAGTGGTGGCGCACACCTTTAATCCCAGCACTCGAGAGGCAGAGACAGGTGGATCTCTGTGAGTCTGAGGCCAGCCTGGTCTACAGAGCGAGTTTCAAAAAAGACTCCAAAGCTACAAAGAAACTCTGTCTTGAAAAACAAAAAAAGAATAAAAGCTGAGCCAGGCAGGGTAGTGCACATCTTTAATCCCAGCACTTGGGAGGCAGAGGTAAAAGGATCTCTGAGTTTGAGGCTAGACTGGTCTACATAGCAGGTTCCAGGCCAGTCAAGGCCACAAAGAGACCTTATCATAAAACAAAACAAAAGGACATCCTGCTGTGGGGCTGGGGGTGCGGCCCAATGGCAGAGCACCATCCAGTATATGCGAGACAAGAGTTCTAAGCTCAGAACAGCAAGGAAACTGTATGTGCATCTATATATTTATTTATATGTATATGCAAAAATATATGTGGTTTTTAACAAACGATCACAGTGTTTTCTAAAATAACACAGAAGCAGAGTAACGAGGGCTGACAGGAGCATTAACCACAGTGCACACACACGTCTGTACATTTGTGTGAATTCGCGGCTAGGCAATGTTTATCATATAAAAAATAAGTGATTTATTTTAAAAATGAATTAATTTAAAAATAAGTAAGAAGCTGGGGGCATCTCAGTGGCAGAGCTCTTGCATGACATCTATGGGTTTTTAGGTTCTGTTCTTTTTTTTTTCAGAGTGAGGTTGGGTATTTATTTAGTGGATTATGGAGGGGAAAGGGAGAAGGGGAAAAGAACGGGGGGGGGGAGAGGGAGAGGGTGAGAAAGGGGGAAGGGGAGAAGTGGAGAGAGACAGAAGCTGCATCTTCAAGAGGGAGACGAAAAAGGGCTAGGTTCTGTTCTTAACATTGCAAAATAAATCTCACCATAGGCTCCCAGTCATTCACTCCCACCATGACGGGTACCAAGTACATCTGTCCTGTCTGTATTGATGATTAACTTGCCCCGGGCATTAAGTAGTCCCTCCTGCCTGTACTTCCCCCTTGATCTAGGCCATTTGGTCATAGGTTGTATACTGTCCACAACCAGTACTAGGCACAGCAGAAACCTAGAAAGTGCCAGCAACAGCCAAGGGTGGCAGAGCAAGCTCGTGTCCCAGCAGATGGGCAGTAGAGTCAGGAGGATCAAGAGTTCAAGGCTAGTCTAGGCTACACAGTAAATCCAAGGCAGCCTAGGCAACACAGTAAGTTCAAGGCTAATCGAGGCTACACAAGACCCTGCCTCAGAACAAAACAACAAAAAAGAAATCCATTTATCATGAATACCAAAGCCGTCAATAAAAAACATAGTCTAAAGCAGGCGGTGGTGGCACACGTCAGGCCAGCGTGGTCTACAGAGTGAGTTCCAGGACAGCCAAGGCTACACAGAAAAATTGTATCTCAAAAAAACATTTTAAAAAAGCATAGTCTATAAATTTAGAATATGCACGCTCCATGCATACTGATGAACTCTCCAGCCTCTGAGCCACTATACACAGCTTCCAGCCAATCCTTCTTGCCCATGAAAAACTATTTCCCATAAAATCTAAAATGGGAAGGACAAAGGCTATGGTCCAGAGTTTTGCCATGCCACCCACTTCAAAGCACCGCCTCCGAGCTCCCAGACTGGCACCTTTGGAAGAAACTTAAGGATAGGGGCAGGCACACACCAGGCTCCCCGCAGTGGTCCTGACCCACCAGCGCCCACCTCCCCCACAGTAATTAACACTACCCCTATATATCCACGGTGCCAAGTGTCAAGGTCCACGGATGACACAGACGGTCACCCATTCCTTCTTCACAGCTATGAGCAGCTGCTTGTAATACCAGTCCAGGAAGGCTGAGGCAGGAGGATCACTGCACATTCATGGGGAAATCATGTCTCAAAAACACAGAACAGCCAGTGTGGTGACACAAGCCTTTAATCCTAACACCCAGGAGGCAGAGGCAGGGGGATGTCTGTGAGTTCCAGGCCAGCTAGAGCCGCATGATAATAGTGAGACCAAATGGGCTGGAGAGAGGCTCGTGCTGTTGTTAGGGACTGGAGTTCAGTGACTAGCAGCAGCACTGTCAGACTGCCCCAGCCTTCTGCAGCTCCAGCCTCTAGGGATCTGACACTCTCCTGACCTCCCTGGACACCAGGCATGCAGTACACGTGCGTACATGAAGGAGAAACACTCACATGCAAGTAAAAACAAGTAAAATCCTTTTTTTTTTTTTTTTTTTTGTAAAATAAAAATCCAAACAACAACAAAGTCCTAGAGGTGTAAACTCAGCCATTTTTCAGAGAGGCACTCACTTGCTCCAGGTCATGGTATAAACAGCGTGACCCAAACTGAACCACACAGTCTTGTTTGAAAGCGTGGTCTCTGAAGACAGCTGGGCCTTGGGAAATGGCCAGCTCACAATGAACTTTCTTCCTCCTCCTGCTGCTCCCATGGAGACCAGCAGCAAGCCACAGTCACAACACTGTTGTGCCATGGGCGGGGCCCTTGCACAGAGAAGCCTTAGCAAGGCCACAGGAAAGGTTGCCCAAGCCCTGCAGTCAGGTGGTACTGCATGCATGCCCATAACCCCAGCACTGAGGAGGCTGAGGCAGGAGGATCAGAGTTCAAGGTCATCTTTGGCTGCACGCTACCTTCCAAAACAATATGAAGGCCACAGAAATGCTACACCTAATCCCAGGGAGGCTGCACCCAGGAGTCAGGCCAGACGGGATTTGGGCATAAAGCCAGGTTAGTGTGCACACACCTTCAGCAAGCAGAAGGCTGTCACTGGTGCTGCCAGGGACACTGGCCCCTGTCTTCCAACTATACTACAATCTCCCCTTCCAGGCAAGCCAGACATAACCACACTCAGCCCTTTTATCCACACCAGCTTGTGGTGACAAACTGTTACCCATACCTCCATCCCTGATGGAGACCTTGGGACCGGCCTGGGCTACATAGTGGAACCCTATCTCAAAAAGATCAGACAAAGCTTGGCTGTACTCATTCAACAAACACATACTGAACGGTTGGTCAGTCAGGCTCCTAAGGTCAACCTGCCACAAGTTAAGGTCGCCCAACAGGTCTACAGCGCATTCACATCAATGGCAGCTCAAACACGGGGAAATTCAAGCTTTTGCAGAACCTTCCAGAAACCCACATAAAATACGGACAGATCCCCTTGTCCAAAGACAAGGTTCTCTGAGATGGATTAGCAAGTAGAAGCATTTCCACGAAGCCTGACACTTGTGCAGTCCCAGAACCCGTAGGTAGAAGGAGAGAACCAATACCACACAGCTGCCCCCTGACCTCCACATGAGCACTGTGGTACATATCCCCTCTGCCTCCACAACAACAATAATAACATTTTTATCTATTTATTTAGATAAGGTCTCACTATGAAGTCTGGGTTGGCTTTTAACTCAGAGATCTGCCTGCCTCTGTCTTCCGAGTACCAGGATTAAAGGCATGTACCACCACACCTAACATATTTAATACATACATACATACATACATACATACATAGTCTGTTTTCGAGACAGGGTTTCTCTGTAGCTTTGGAACCTATCCTGGAACTTGCTTTGTAGACCAGGCTAGCCTTGAACTCACAGAGATCCACCTGCCTCTGCCTCCCGAGTGCAAGGATTAAAGACATACACTACTGTTGTAGGAAGGCCACTTGTTTGTTCCTGGCTGCTCAGTCCTGAAATAACCACACAGAAACTATATTATTTAAATCACTGCTTGGCCCATTAGCTTTAGCTTCTTATTGGCTAACTCTTACAACTTTATTTAAACCATTTTTATTCATCTGTGCATCACCATGTGGTAGGCAAGGTTCTGGTATGTCCGTTCCTAGCAGTGGCTACATGGCGTCTGACTCGGCCTTCGTTCTCCCAGCATTCAGTTTAGTTTCTCCCCCCCCCCCACAGCTCTACTCTACCTTATCACAGGCCAAGGCAGATTCTTTATTCATTAATGGTAATCACAGCATAGGGAGGGGAAGCCCACATCATATCACCACCACCCAGGTCATATATTTGTTTTTTTTTTTAATTTAAAAAATATATAAAGGAAGCCAGACAGTGGTGGCACCCCCCTAAATTCCAGCACTCAGGAGGCAGAGGCAGGCAGATCTCTGTGCATTCAAGGCCAGCCTGATCTCCAGAATGAGTTCCAGGACAGTCAGGGCTACACAGAGAGAAATCCCTGTCTCAAAAAAAAAAAAAAAAAAACAACAACAAAAATACATAAAGGAAAGTTTATCAAGATATCTTCAACATAACAACTATAATTTACAACTCAGCAGTGGTGGAGCAGGCCTTTAATCTCAGTATTCAGGAGGCAGACACAGGCGGATCTCTATGAGTTCAAGGCCACCCTGGTCTACAGGGCAAGTTCCAGGACAGTCAGGGCTACAGAGAGAAACCCTGTCTCAAACAAACAAAAACTATAACTTACAATAGTAAAAATGAGTTGCACTAATAAACACACTGACACACTGACTAGCCATTCCCTAAAGACTCCCACTGAAGGGAAACAGCCAGTGGTGACTGAGGCACAGCCTCGGCTCACAGCTGCCACAAGTCCAGTCCTCCACAGAACACACGTGTGCACTCGCATGTGCGCGCACAGATTTTTTTAAAGGTTGAGCTTTATATGGCCCTAGTGAGCTGGAGCACTGGCATGGCATATGCCAAAGGCCTGGATTCCAACCCGAGCAACTCACAGTGATGATAATAATTTAGCCATGACATCACTAACTTTTCCATAATAGATATTATCACTTTAGTAAGAAAAAAAAGTGTTACTATTTAAAAATCCCACTGGGAGGCTATGAGGTGACCCACAGCTGTAACCTAAGAACCTATGAGATGAGGACAAGGTGAGGCCAGCCTGGGCTACATGAAGCCCTGCCTTAAAGCACACACACTACTTGGGGTCATGAAGTTGGGGGTTCTCAGTACAGTTCTGGAGTGTGGTGTAGATCTTCAAGATCCCACAGTTCCTCTGTGGCTTCACCACACAGGGCTCTCTCTCTCTCTCTCTCTCTCTCTCTCTCTCTCTCTCTCTCTCTCTCTCTCTCTCTCATCAAGGCCCTGGTCCCACAGACTCTTTCCCTAACACCCACTGCTACTCAGGAGGGACATCTCTGACAATGCTCCTAAGGCTCAACATTGGGTAAGGACTGCTAGCAATCTCAGTTATGCCATAGCTGTGAAACCGCAGCTGGGATGGGGGTGTCCCACAGGGGCACCTCAGCCATCAGGCAGGTGTGGGCTCAGTCTGCGATCTGTGACACAGGCCTCTGAGAAGATGCTGGCAACCTGCCTGGATGCCTGGAAACAAGAGCTATAGGATGGGGGTGGAGTGGAGGGTAAGGAAATAAGAAAGGAAAGGGAGAGAAGGAAAGGGGGAGAGGAGAAAGGAAATAGGGTGGATGAGAAGCCTGGGCGGCTGGCTGCAGGACACAGCACTGGGAGACCTCATGCTGGTTCTTTGAGTTCTGCAAGCCTCGTTTTCCTGGGGCATCGAGCAGCAGGACCACATACATGTGAGTCCCTGGACAAGCCTTACAGGCAACCTAGGACTGGGGTGCCGACACCAAGACGCCAAGTCCATCCCAGGCTTCCCCAGCCACGGGATGTGTCCCGGAGCACACAAGCTGCTGCCTCCAGGAGCCTGCCTCTGGTGTCCCCAGCGCTGGTGCAGGCAGCCATGGAATCGGTGTGCAGTAAATATTTACGGAGCGCATGAATGCATGAGTCACGGGACTATTTTTACCCTAGTGCTATGCTATAAATTTCAGTTGGCTTTCGGGTGAATGTGCAGAAGGAATAGACTGAACACCTTGGCTGGCCTTCTTTGCGATGGCGTACAGAACCAGGGAGTGTCACTGGGCTGGGCTGCCTTTCCTTCTCCTCAACACTTCCCCCATTTTGACTCGGCTGTCCCTGTGCTTTGGACCATAGAGTTCAGAACCAAAGCTGCAAACAACCTGGGAAAATGCAAAATTCTGCTTCCAAAATCCAGAATCACCGGCATTTTGTTTGTTTGTTTTCTTTTCTGCTCCTGGGGCTGAAACTCAAGCTTGGTTCTTGGCTAAATACATGCTCTACCACTGAGCCACGCCTGCAGCCTCTATAATGCCGTTTCAAATGTTACTTTGCCAGGCATGATGCATGTATGTAACCCCAGCCATGTGAGGCAGAGGCAGGAGGACTGCTCTAAGTTTGAGGCCAGCCAGGGCTATGCAGTGAGACACTGTCTTAAAAGCAAAGGAAAAAAAAAAAGGCATTTGCTGCAGGGTATGGTGGCTCATGTCTGTAATCTCCAATACTCTGGAGGCTGAGGCAAGAGGATTACCATAATTTCAAGTCCAGCCTGGGAAATGGAATAAGACTCTGTCTTGTAATCAAACCTGAAATACGGCCTCATCACCTGCCACCCGTCTCTCTCTACTTCAATCTTACTATGTTTGTTGCTATTGTTACCTGAGTTTGGGGCATTTGTTTATTTATTTGTGATATTGGACTCCAGCCTCTCCCACATGCTAGGGAGGCAAGTGCTACTCCAATACTCCTCTGTGTATGAAGAAGTATGTATGCAGAATGTGGTATGAGTATGTTTGCTGCTGTTTTGTTCCTGAAACAGGGTCTTACTATGTAAATTTGGCTGGCCTTAAACTCATAGAGAGCAACTGCTTCTGCATCCCAAGTGCTGAGATTATGACTGTTTTGTTTTTTGAGACAGGGTTTTTTTTTGTGTGTGGCCCTGTCTGTCTTTTTTTTTAAAAAAAAAATATTTATTTGGGGGCTGGAGAGATGGCCTATTTATTATGTATACAATATTCTGTCTACATGTGTGCCTGCAGGTCAGAAGAGGGCACCAGACCCAATTACAGATGGTTGTGAGCCACCATGTGGTTGCTGGGAATTGAACTCAGGACCTTTGGAAGAGCAGGCAGTGCTCTTAACCGCTGAGCCATCTCTCCAGCCCCCCCTGTCTGTCTTGGAACTCACTCTGCAGACCAGACTGGCCTTGAGCTCAGAGATCCACCTGCTTCTGTCTTCCTAGTGCTGGGATCACAGGTGTGTGCCACTACTATCCAGCTATTTTTTGTTTTTTTAATTTAAAGACTGAGCCAAGCATGGTGGCACACACCTTTAATCCCAGCACTTGGGAGACAAAGGCAGATGCATCTCTGTGAGTTCGAGGCCAGCCTGGTCTACAAGGCAAATTTCAGGACAGCTAGGGCTATTTAAAAAAAAAAAAAAAAAAAAACACCTGTCTCAAAACAAAACAAAACAAAATTTAAAGATTGATTGTATAAAAGCTCAAGTATGCTACATGGTGGTGGAACAGGTTGGTGATATCTCTGAATCTGAGGCTAGCCTGATTTACAGAGTGAATTCCCAGGACAGCTAGGGCTACACAGAGAAAACCTGCCTTGAAAAACAAAATAAAACAAAAACAAAAATCTAAAGTGTATTCCAAGTCAATTATTTCTTTTTAAAGGGGTGAGAATAAGGGCTAAAGAGATGCTCAGAAGTTAAAATCACTGGCTGCTCTTCCAAGTGCTATGGAACAATGGTCTTATACCGTGTAAAGATTTGTCACTTGTATTGTTTTAATAAAACACTGATTGGTCAGTAGCCAGGCAGGAAGTATGGAAAGGGCAACAAGAACAGGAGAATTCTGAAAAGAGGAAAGGCTGAGTTTGCAGTCACCAGCCAGACCAAGAGGAAGCAAGATGAGAATGCCTCACTGGTGAAGGTACCAAGCCACATGGCTAACAAAGACAAGAATTATGGGCTAATTTAAGATACAAGAGTTAATAAGAAAGCCTGAGCTAATAGAACAATCAGTTTATAATTAATGTAGGCCTCTGTGTGTTTCTTTGAGACTGAATGACTGTGGCACCAGGAGGGACAAAAACCTCTGTCAACAAAATGGCACCCCACCGTGGGCGCCAATCTGTTTAGGGAGGCTGTTTTGTTTCCCATCCACCCAGACTCCTGAAATAATCACACAGAAACTATATTATTATTATTATTATGATTAATTATGATTATGATTGTTTTGATTTTTTTCGAGACAAGGTTTCTCTGTAGCTTTGGTGTCTGTCCTGGAACTAGCTCTTGTAGACCAGGCTGGCCTCGAACTCACAGAGATCCACCTTCCTCTGCCTCCCAAGTGCTAGAATTAAAGGTGTGCACCACCACTGCCCAGCCTGAAAACTATATTATTTAAATCACTGCTTGGCCACTTAAGCATATTGGTAGCTAGCTCTTATATCTTTGATTAACCCATTTCTATTATTTTATGAGGCTTGTGGCCTACCAGCAAGGTTCCAGCTGGCAGCTTGCATCTTTCCCTTCTAGTGGCTACATGGCATCTCTCTAACTCCACCTTATTTCTCCCAGCATTCAGTTTAGTTTTCCCCACCTAGCTTTATTCTGTCCTATCACAGGCCAATGCAATTTTTTTATTCATTAACCAATAAAAGCAACACATAGACAGAAGGACTTCCCTTATCAAAGACCAGGGATCAGTTTCTAGCACCCACATTGTAGCACCTGCATTCATTTCCTGGCTGCCTCGATACAAATAATCACACAGAAACTATATTAATTACAACACTGTTTGGCCAATAGCTTAGGCATATTTCTAGCTAACTCTTACATCTTGAACTAACCCATTCTACTAATGTGTGTGTCACTACAAGGCTGCGGCCTCCTGGTGTCTCCTTGACTCCGTCTGCTCTCTCTGTCTCTTCCAGTCTGGCTATATTCTGCCCTGCTATTGGCTGAAGCAGCTTTTTATTAACCAATGGTAGTAAAAACATATTCATAGTGTACAGAGCGGAATCCCACATCACCACATGATGGCTTATAACTGTCTATAACTTCATTTTTAAGGGCATTTGCCTTCCTCCTCTGGCCTCGTAAGTACTACACACATGTGGTACACAGACATACATGTAAGACACTCAGAACATAAAGTAGCTTCATCAATTAAAAAAATAAAAATCAGGTTGAGAATAAACACTTAAATATTATATACTTTCTCTTTCATTAGCATAAACATCACTCATGGGGTCCAGATCAATACTAAGTCTGAAAACAGACACCACTTCTGGAGAAGGTGGAGCTGTTGATGTTACCAAATCAACCCAGGTGGCACTGAGAGTCTCTAGCCTGAGCTGAGGGTGTGGTTCTGTCAGAAGAGTGACCCAGCATGCTCAAGGACTTAGGTTCCAACTCCAGCACCAGAGAGGTGGCATAGGTCTGTAATTCCAGCACCTAGGAGGTGGATGCAGTATGATCAGAAGTTCATTACTGTTGTGGAGTGACCTTTTATACACTGTGAAGATGTGCTGCTCTCATTGGTTTAATAAAGACCTAAATGGCCAAAAGCTAGGCAAGAAGAGGTTAGGTGGAACTTGAGGACAGGGAGACAGTGTTGGGATGAAGATGGGCAGAGTTGCCAGGAGACTCGGAGAGAAACAAGATGAGCATGTAAGGCTGAGAAAAGATGAGAAATATGGGTTAAGCTGTAAGAGCAAGTTAGTAGCAAGCCTAAGCAATCAGCTGAGCATTTATTACTAGCAAGCCTCTGTGTGGTTAGTTGGGAGCTGGCTGGTAGACAGAAAACTTATGTTTACATGTTATATGTTTTACTTTTTTATATTATATTACATGGGATGGAGAAAGGGACATGGTACCATGGAGGGGGGTGGTCGGTGGGCAACCTGAGGAAGTCAGTTCTCTCCACCCATCATAAGGGTCCTGGGGATCAAACTCAAAACAATCAGGCTTGACAGCAAGCTCTTTTACCTGCTGAGCCATCTCACTAGCCCCTGCTCTTAAAGCTGGACTGAACTCAGCATCCGTTTAAAATAAAGTTTTATTAATAACAGTGAGGTAGAACTTCTGCCAACATTGCAGCTAGTAGTTCCCATGTGACTTTTCTGTGTTGTAAGAAAGAATCCTAAGTTTAGACATTAAATGACAAAAGTGTGTTTTGCTCAATTCTGATGGCCGTGAATCTAAGATCAAATCACTTCTTTGATAGCCTTCCAAATATGGTCACATTCTAAGTTAGGGTTTCTATTTGGGAACGTGGAGATGAAGAATACAATATAGCCCACACCACTTCTCGGTACACCCTACTAACAGCTCAACACACCCTGGAGCCAGACCTGTAGCCACAGAACTGTCGTCCCAGCTACTCAGGAGGCTGAAGCAGAAGGATCACAAGTTCAAAGTCAGCCTCTTCTACAAACTGAACTTAAGGCAAGCCTAGACAATCCAGAGACCCTGTGTTAAAATAAAAGTAAGAAGCCTGGGGCCAGGCAGTGGTGGCGCACATCTTTAGTCCCAGTACTTGGGAGACAGAGGCAGGCAGATCTCTAAGTTCAGGGAAAGCCTGGTCTATAGAGTGAGTTCCAGAACAGCCAGGGCTACACAGAGAAACCCTGTCTCAAAAAACAAAAACAAAAACAAACAAACAAAAAAAGACAGAAGAAGAGGCATGGGGGTGTGGTTTAGAGGCACAGAGCTGGCCTATGTGTACCAGGTGCTAAATTCAATGCCTAACACTGTAACAACAGAGCAAAATAAAGTTCCTTCCAATTCTAAATTAAAAGGCTGATCTCACTGTGGAAAACAACAGTCCAGATGAGAGTCCACAAGGTTTGATTTGAAGACAGGATGAGGCACTTTAAATGAACAATAGAAACAGGGCCGGCCACTCAAAGGGCCTGCTGCATGATCCTGGTAAACGCTGCCCCATTATGGGCCATTTAGCCAAGCCTGGAAACAATGTTGGCTATCACAGTGAAGGGGTGGAGTGGTACCAGCATCCAGGAGGTGGAGCCTGGGATGCTAACGCGCACTCCCTGAGGATGAGCAAGCAGCAGTCCACCCTGGCCAAGCCTGACTTCATCCATCATTGCCACAACCTGCCCACAGGCCACCTGCTGCCAGACCACGGCTTCCTCCTCAGGGCGAGCAGCCAACCCTGGTCTTAGAGACAACAAAGAGGCTCTGCCTCTAAGTGGCCACCTTTCCGGCTCTCGGTGGAAGCCTCTCTCCCTGATGCCATCCCTTCCAGTTCCCCCCTCTTAAATCCCTACAATTCTGTTAAGACAGAAATAAAGGCAACATTAAGATTCCCAGCATAGGACTGGAAAGATGGCTCAGCAGTTCAGAGCACTTCCTCCTAACCCAGAGGACTCGGGTTCAATCCCAGCACCCACATGGGTCACAACCTCCTCGTCACTCCAGCTGAGGGATCAGATGCTGTCTTCAGCCTCCCAAGACTCCTGCACACAGGCTGTGACACGTAAACTCACGCAGGCACACACAAACAGAAGATTAAAATCGGGGGGAATGGGAGGTGGTGGCGGGGAAGAGGCAGAAATCTTTAATAATTAAATAAATTAATTAATTAATAAAAATAAAAAAATGATTAAAATCTTTTAAATAGCCGGGCAGTGGTGGTGCACGCCTTTAATGCCAGCACTCGGGAGGCAGAGACAGGCGGATCTCTGTGAGTTCGAGGCCAGCCTGGTCTACAAGAGCTAGTTCCAGGACAGGAACCAAAAGCTACGGAGAAACCCTGTCTCGAAAAATCCAGTGAGTTCGAGACCAGCCTGTTCTACAGAGCTAGTTCCAGGACAGGCTTCAAAGCCACAGAGAAACCCTGTCTCAAAAAACCAAAAAAAAAACAAAACAAAACAAAAACTTTTAAATAAATGATTCCCAGCCTGGATGTAGTTTAGGTGGCAAACTGCCTGTCAAGCTGGAAGTCCGGGGGTGCATCCCTAGCACCAAATAAACCAGGTGTGCGAATGCACGCCTGTAATGTAATGCAGGAATCACATGGAGGCAGGACGTCAGGAGTTCAAGACTATCCAGGCTACATACCAGACTGGAGGCCTAGGATACCTGAGTCTCTTGTCTCTGACTCTCTCTCTTTTATACACATAGTCACACTGTCACACACACACACACACACTCTCTGTCTCACACACACATACTCACACACACAGTCCCACACACTGTCTCAGTCTCTCACACACACACTCTGTCTCACACACACAGACTCAGACACACACACACAATCATACTTCCGTGGATCCTTCGGCAGAACACACTGCCTTTTAGTCTCTGTGCATCCTTGCAGGACCTGTGGCCCTGAACACTCCATGTCTGGTCAAGCCACTGCCCTGTCACTTGAGCACCAGCCACGGCTCCAGCATCTGGACAGCCTCCCAGCTTGCTTTCAAATGGCCCTTGTTTTCCTTACATTGTAAAAGGAGACTTCCTGCCACGGGTACCGGGAAAACAAATGTCGCTGGGCACAGACAGAAGAACATGCACAGCTCAGGGTTTCCCATGGTCCATCTTTGCATATCTGTACTGAGTTTATCAATCCACACAAATCACGGAACAGACATTGGTTAATAAAAACTAGTAGGATTCCATAAATACATAAATATTCCATTGGTTATAACCAATCCTTTTTTTAAGACAAGGTCTTATGTAGCCATGCCTCGCCTCAAACTCACTGTATAGACAAGGCTGGCCTAGAATTCCTGATCCTCCTGCCTCCACCTCCTCAGTGCTGGGATTATAGGTGTGCACCACCTGCCTGGTTAAAACTCTTTCTTTCAAAACTAAACCGAAGCTGAATGTGGTGGTGCACGCCTTTAATCTTAGCACTTGGGAAGCAGAGGCAGGTGAATTTCTGAGTGCAAGGCCAGCCTGGACTCCATAGTGTGTATCTCCCCCCCAACCCCAGCGCTGAGGAGACCCTGTTTCAAAACAAATAGCACACAAACACCAAAGTCTACTTCACTTGAAGTGGAAGGCACTTCCTGCCCATGACTGAGCTCCAGGAGACACAAAGAGAACCTGGAGTTCTGAGAGCAGCCGAAGGTCCAAACCCAGGCTGCTCAGCACCCGCCTCCTTGCGACTGTGGCTTAGGTCAATGTCAAGCTGCAGCGGTTCCTCACCTTAGGGACTGGCACCAAGGACATACCCTTACCCCCCCCTCCCCCAGGGCCCTACCTGGGCTGGCAATCACACATCCTCTGGTCTCCACGGGGACAGGCACATCCGGTCTCGAGTGGCAGAGGGCAGGACTCTGTGACTGGCAGCGGATGGTACAAGAGGAGATGGCAGAGGGTACCCAGATTACTTCCTGATGGCCCACCACCAAGACTTCTTCCCACTGTGTGTACCTAAGAACGCACAGAGCCCTTGCAGAGACCTCGCTGGAATGGGAGAAGGCCACAGGAAGGGACAGTGGCTCCTCGGTATCTCACCCAGCAGCAGACTCCTCCCCAAACACGCCCTTGAACACTAGGCAGGACAGCCACCCCTCTTGACACTGAACAAAGGAGCATATTGAACACATTGTGGGTGTGACGGCTACCAGCCGGAATCCCAACATTCAGGAGCTTTGCAGTTTGAGGCCAGCCTGGGCTACAAGAGACCCTGTCTCAAAAAAAAAAAAAAAAAAAAAAAAGCCAAACACTAGCTGGAGAGACATTGCAGTGGTTAAAGAGTGAAGAGTGTTGGCACATATGTCAGGCTCACCACAGCCTGTAATTCCATCTCCAAGGTTTCTCTGCAGGTGGCTGTGCACACACACACACACACACACACACAGCTAAAAAGAAAACAAATCTTTACAAAGAAAAACCCTCTGCATGGGTGGTACCCACCTACAACCTTTAGTCCAAGCACCTGGGAGGCAGAGGCAGATTGGTCTCAATAGTGATTTCCAGGTCAGCCAGGGCTACCTAGAAGGGGGGGAAAGGAAGAGGAGGAAGAAGGGAAGGAAGAAGGGCCCAAAACCAAAACAGCATAAAACAAACAACAACAGCAAAAATAACAATAAGCTAGTTAAATATGGATTTTTTTTTTTTATTCTAGAACTCACTCTGTAGACCAGGCTGTCCTCAAACTCTGAGATCCGCCTGCCTCTGCCTCCCAAGTGCTGGGATCAAAGGTATGCACCACCACTGCCTGGCTCTTTTATTTGGTTTCGGGTATGTTTGTTTTAATACAGCAGTTTTTAAAATGCATTATGTCTTTTAAAAGTGTCAAGCTCAATGCTGGGGTTGTGGTTCAGCTGGTAGAGTGCTCGGCTAGCATGCACAAGTCCCTGAGTTTTAGCCTCAGCACAGCTTAAATGGGATCCCGTGGTGAATGCCTGTAATCCCAGTGTTTCAACGTAGCAATGGGAGAATTGGGAATTCAGGACCATCCCTTGCTACATAACAAGCTTAAAACCAAACTGGGCTATGGAGAACCTATCTCAAACAAACAACCAAACAAAACCCACAAAGAAAAAAAAACTTCTCTCTGAGAGGGGAGGGGCAGAGCTGTGCAAAGGCCTCTGGACACTTGCAGGCTGGGCCACAGTTCTCCCCTGGTCTTGCTTACATTTCTGCTGCTGTAACAAACACCTTGACCAGAGTAACCTACAAAAGTAAGCATTTGGGGCTGGAGAGATGGCTCAGAGGTTAAGAGCATTGCCTGCTCTTCCAAGGGTACTGAGTTCAATCCCCAGCAACCACATGGTGGCTCACAACCATCTGTAATGAGGTCTGGTGCCCTCTTCTGGCCTGCAGGCATACACAGACAGAATACTGTATACATAATAAATAAATAAATATTTTAAAAAAAAAAAAGCCACACTGAATACTTTTTAAAAAAAAAAAAAAAAAAAAGTAAGCATTTGGCCAGGCAGTGGTGATGCAGCCTTTAATCCCAGCACTCAGGAGACAGAGGCAGGGGGATTTCTGTGAGTTGGAAGTCAGCCTGATCTACAGAGTGAGTTCCAGGACAGCCAGAGCTACACAGAGAAACCCTGTCTCGAAAAAAATAAAAGAAAGAGAAAAAGCATTTGATTTGTACCAAGGTACACGCACGAGAGGAAGTCAAAGGGCAGTTGGGGGTCAGTTCTCTCCGTCTGTCACATGGGTCACAGAACTCAAACTCAGGTGCTCAGGCTCGGCAGCAGGTGCCTGAGCCATTTCACTGGCCCCTCTGTCTTAGTTAGGGTTTCTACTGTTGTGACGAAACACCATGATCAAAGCATCTTGGGGAGGAAGTGTTTGTTTGGTTTACACTTCCAGATCATAGTCCATCACCAGAGGAACTCAAGCAGGGCAGGATCCTGGAGGCAGGAGGGGTGCTGCTTACTACGAATGGATTGCTCACCCTCCTTTCTTAGAGAACCCAGGACCACCAGTTCAGGGATGGCATCACCCACAATGGCTGGGTCCACCTCCTCACTCATTAAGAAAATATCTTCCAGCCGGATCTTATGGCGGCATTTTCTCAGTTGAGGCTCCCTCCACTCGGATAACTCTAGATTATGTTAACATAAAAATTAGCCAGCACTCCCTCGCTTGCTTTTATATTTATGTTTGTTTTTAATTGTGTGTATGTGTATCCGTCTGAGGACACGCATACACGAGTTCAGGGGCCTGTGAAAGCCAGAGGCATGGGAGCCGCAATCACGGGCCATTGTAAGCCATCTGGAAACTGAACTCTGGTCCTCTGAAAGAGCAGCACCTTTAGCTTCTATACCATGTCTCCAGCCCCACCACACCCCCTTTCTTTTCTGAAAAGGGTCTCACATGGCCCAGCCTGCAATATAGACGAGATGACAAACTCCTGATTCTCCTGTCTGAATTCTCTGAGTACTCAGGTGGCAGACATGTACCCAAACCCATTTTCTGAGACAAGAAATCTTAACCTATAGTCTGTCATAATCTAGAACTCACTAAATAGTTGAAGATAACCTTGGATTTAACCTCCTGCCTCTGTCTCCCAGAGGACTATGATTACTGACATTCTCCATCGTATCTGGTTTTATATGGTGCTAGGACTGAACCCAAGGCCCCGCCCCCCTTATGATAGGAAAACATTCTACCAGTGAGTCAATCCTCAGCTGTTCAGTTTTTCAAATACAAAAATGCTGCATTAGAATACACACACACACACGATGTGAGATTCCCCTCTGTATGCTGTTTTATTACCATTGGTTAATAAAGAAGTTGTTTCAGGGGCTGGAGAGATGGCTCAGTGGTTAAGAGCATTGCCTGCTCTTCCAAAGGTCCTGAGTTCAATTCCCGGCAACCACATGGTGGCTCACAACCATCTGTAATGAGGTCTGGTGCCCTCCAGACATACACACTGACAGAATATTGTATGCATAATAAATAAAAATAATAAAAAAAAAGAAAAGAAAAGAAGTTGTTTCAGTCAATGGCTTAGTAGAGTAAAGCCAGGTGGCAAATCTGAACAGAGATATATAGAGTACGCAAAGTCAAGGAGACGTCATGTAGCTGCCAAAGGAGAAAGACACAGCCAGAACCTTTCCTGGTTAAGTCTCAGCCTCGTGGCAATACACAGATGAATAGAAATTGATTAATTTAATATGTGAGAGTTATTACGTATTATTAGCCTGAGCTAATAATTATTTAATTACAGTGATGTAATTAATATAGTTTCTGTGTGATTATTTGGGGGGGTCTGCATGGCTGAGAAATGAACACACAGTCTCCGCTTACACACACATACATAAAATACACATATACTTATATCATGAGTTCTTTTTTTTAACCCAGTTCATACCCAGACCATAAACAGAAAAGGGGAAATGGTGTAGGATGTCCTTCTGTATTTGTGTTGATTTCATTGGTTTAATAAAAAAAACTGCCTTGGCTTTGATAGGGCAAAACTTAGATAGGCGTGGAAAAGAGAACAGAATGCTGGAACGAAGGGTAGTGTGGCAGACGCCATGATTCTCCTGCCCAAGATGGACACTGGTTAGACTCATGCCGGTAAGTCACAGTCAAGTGGCGATACACATTAATGGAGATGGGTTAAACTAATATGTGAGAGTTAGCTAATAAGGGGCTGGAGATAATGGGCCAGGCAGTATTTGAATGAATACAGTTTTTGTTTAATATTTATTTATCATGTATACAATATTCTGTCTGTGTGTATGCTTGTAGGCCAGAAGAGAGCACCAGACCTCATTACAGATGGTTGTGAGCCACCATGTGGTTGCTGGGAATTGAACTCAGCAGGCAATGGAAGAGCAGGCAATGCTCTTAACCTCCGAGTCTTCTCTCCAGCCCATGAATACAGTTTTCTGTGTGATTATTTCAGGGGTTAAGCTTGCCGGGCTGTGGGACGCTGCCCGCTCCTCTTACTACACAGGAGTCCATGCTCCTTGGCCTTCCTACAGTCTCACACATGGTCTTCTCTCTGATGGAACACATTTATATATCAACAATGAAGTCACATATTTCTACCATCGAAGGCCCTCTCCTCTCAAAAGAACACCTGATACGCTGGGGATACAACTCAGTTTGAGGCTGCTTGCTCAGCAGGCAGGAAGGCCTGGACTCCGTCCCCAGCACCATTAACTGGGTGTGGTGGCGTACACCTTTAATCCCAGCACTAAAGAGCCAGAGGATCAGATCTCTGTGATTTCAAGACCAGCCTGGCCTACACAGTAAGAGTCTGTCTCAAAATAATAAATATCAGAAGAGTCTCCTGAACATCCCACACCAGGGTAAACAGCATGCAAACACCTGTGTGTTACCATCTGATCCAGGCAACACCTGAGGTCTACTGAGGCTTCCGGTCAGAATCTTTGAATGGGTTAAGTCTCAGATCCAAGAATACATTTTGGTTTGGTTTGATTAGTTGGTTTTTGGTTTTTCAAGACAGGGTTTCTCTGCGTAATAGCTCTGACTGTCCTGGAACTTGCTTTATAGACCAGGCTGGCCTCAAATTCACAGAGATTTGTCTGCCTACTGAATGCCAGGATTATAGGCAAGTGCCACCACTGCCCAGTTTAATTTTTGTTATCTCCACTTTAAACATGAATAAAATCTATGGGCTGGAGAAATAACCCAGTAATAAAAGCACTGGCTGTTCTTTTTTTTTTTTTTTTGGTTTTTCGAGACAGGGTTTCTCTGTGGTTTTGGAGCCTGTCCTGGAACTAGCTCTTGTAGACCAGGCTGGTCTCGAACTCACAGAGATCCGCCTGCCTCTGCCTCCCAAGTGCTGGGATTAAAGGCGTGCGCCACCACCGCCCGGCAGCACTGGCTGTTCTTGCAGAGGACCAGGGTTCAATTCCCAGCATCCACATGTGGCTCACAACCGTCTCTAATGCCAAGTCCCAGGGGATCCAACACCCTCCTCTAGCCTCTACAAGAACTGCACACAATTGGTACACAGACATACATGAAGGCAAATACTCATATACATAAAATAAAAATAAATACATGCTGGGCGGTGGAACACGCCTTTAATCCCAGCACTCAGGCAACAGAGGTAGGCAAATCTGAGTTCAAGGCCAGCCTGGTCTATAGAGTGAGTTCCAAGACTGGTTCCACAGTTAATGGGAAACCCTGTCTCGAAAAATCAAAATAAACAAACAAATACCATCTCAAAATAAAATAAAGGGAAAAAAAAGATGAAAAACCTAGATGTGGAGAATTTAAGGCAGTTTCCCCATGATCACACAGCTGGGAAGTGACCATGAACCCACCTCCTAGACTTCAGTACAGGTGTCTAGCAATATTTGACCTAGAAGGGAATGCTGCTCAACCAGAAGTCAAGGCAATGAAGTCATCAAATGGTTTCCAGCCATGTGGTGCAAATGCCTGTTGTCTGACTAGACCATTTCAACAGCCTTGCCCTTCCGAGAATGTGTCAACAGCGAGAGGATGCCCGGGGCCACTGGAAGCCTCAGCAAGGGACATCTCTAGAACCTGTCACCTTGTTTTTGTTTGAGACAAGGTCTCACGTAGCCCAGTCTGGCCTCAAACTCAAAAACACTGGGCCATCTCTCTGGCCCCAACCACACTTTCATAGGGATTAGCACAGGCCTACCAGAAATGGGCCCATGTCTACACATCAACTTCCTCTGCTCATCCCGCTGCCAGTCATGATTCAGGAAGACCTCCTGTCTCCATGTATCCCAGTATTCCAAATACCTAAATTCTCACTAGCTCAGTAGGTAAGAGCACTGGCTGAAAAAAAAAAAAAAAAGCACTGGCTGCTCTTGCAGAGGATCAGGGTTCAATTTCCAGAACCCACATGGTGGCTCACAACTGTCCGTAACTCCAACTAAATTCTGATGCCATCTCCTGGCCTCCACAGGCACTGTACACGCATGGCACACATATATACAGGCATATAGACTCATAGAATGAAAAATATAAATCTGAAAAATTTCTGAGATCTGACTGGCCTGGAACTCACAAAGACCTGCCTGCCTTTGCCTTGTGAATGCTAGGCTAAAAATAAATAAATCTTTACAAAAATCCTCCCCTTAACATTACCACTCTCCACAACGCAGGCTACATGTGGGAAACACACGCCAGCACAGGCCTTTCAGATCCAGGGAACAATCCACGTTACTCAAGGACGTGAATGAACTCTACAGTCTAGGATCCCACACTTTGTTTTAAATAATTTTTTTAATGTACATTGGTATTGTACCTGCATGTATGTCTGTGTGAGGTTGTTGGACCCCCTGGAACTGGAGCTACAAACAGTTGTGAGCTGGCCTGTGGTTGCTGGGAACTGAACCCGAGTCCTCTGGAACGTAGCCAGTGCTCTCAACCACTAAGCCATCTCTCTAGCCCCTCAAGTAGAACTCTTTAATGATTATTTATCTGGGAGACTAGAGAGCGGTCTTGGTGGTTAAGAGCACTAACTGTTTTTCTAGAGGTCCCAGATTCAATCCCCAGCACCCAAACGGTGGCACAAAGCTATCATTAACTCCAGTTCCAGGGGATCTAATGCCCTCTTCTGGCCGCTGAGGGCACTGCATACACATAGTGTGTATATATATACATGCAGACACAACACTCATACATGTAAAATAAAAATAATCTTTATTTTTTACTTGTGCATGTGTGTGTGTGTACATGTACAATGTTTTTCCTGCATGTATGTATGAGCACCAGATGAATGAGTGACTAGTGGCCACAAAAGTCAGGAAAAGACTTCAGATCCCCTGGAACTGTAGTAACGTATGAATAGTTGTGAGCCACTATGTAGCTGATTGGAATCCCACTTGGTTTCTCGACAAGAGCAGCAAGTGCTCTTAACTACTGAGTCATCTCTCCAGGCCTAAAATCAGTCTTTTTTTTTTTTTTTTTTTTTTGAGACAGGGTTTCTCTGTGGCTTTGGAGCCTGTCCTGGAACTAGCTCTGTAGACCAAGCTGATCTCGAACTCACAGAGATCCGCATGCCTTTGCCTCCCGAGTGCTGGGATTAAAGGCCTGTGCCACCATCGCCCGGCTCTAAATAAGTCTTCAAATAACAAAATAAAAACAATTTGTGTGTGCGTATGGGTTCAGAGGAACACCAGGTGCACACACGGAAGTCAGGGGACAGCCTGCTGGAGGGGGTTCTCTTTGCCCACCTGTAGGTCACGGGGGTCAAGCTCAGGCCATCAGGTTTGGCAGTAAAGGCCTCTTCCTTCTGTACCTCTTTCACTGGGTCTCACTATGTAACCCTGGCTGGTCTGGAACTCACTACATTGACCAGTCTGGCCTCAAACTCACAAGAGACCCACTTGTTTCTGCCTCTGCTGGGGTTATAGACATGTGCCACCCTATCCAACTGATTTGTTTTGTTTTGTTTTTTGGAGACAGTGTTTCTCTGTGTAGCCCTGACTGTCCTGCAACTCACTCTGTAAACCAGGCTGGCTTCATACTCATAGAGATCTGCCTACCTCTGCCTCCCAAGTGCTAGGATTAAAGGTGTGCACCACCACTGCCCAGCTCAACTGATTTTTTAAATATAAAATAACCTGCCCTACTCCCACTGGACCTCTGAAAATCAGAGCATATTTCTATCCTGTGCACTATGACTCAAATTACTGATCAAATTTTTCTGTTATGCGCCCGCCCAGGGCTTCTCAACAAGCACTTTCATTTAAAAGGTAGAGGACCTTTGGAAAGACAAAAAAAGTCAGGCCTGGTGGCAGAGAGTTGCCATCCCAGTAATCTACAAGGGTAGCTGAGGCAAAAGGACCACAAGTTTTAAGTCCCTCTTGGGCTCAGAATGCATTCACGACCTAGAGGAGAATTTCAGTGAGACTCCAACCCCAATAAAAGACAGAAGAGGCTGAGGATTCAGCGGCCTGTTAGAGCTGAGCCCAGACCAACCGACTGACAGAAACAAAGACACACACACATAGCCTCCACAGTGTGCACAGGACCGCTAGCGGGTATCGGAACTGAGGGTGCTCAGGCACCCACAGAAGGTCGCACAGCATTCCCTCCCAACAGGATGTACATACTACCTAAAGATCACACCAGACCAGGGAGGGCATGCGGACATGTTCAGGACACAATTTCCATTCTTCACGTTTCATTAAGCAGCAGGTGGCTGCATCTGGAAACAGTGGCCACTGTACAGACCCCAGATCCTCACTTCAAAGTCTTAAAAGGACGTTACGTTTTTCCCAGGGGAACCCCCTGCGCCTGCCCAGTCAGGAAGCCCACACCTAGTAGGCAGATCTTGTCTAAGGCAGGTTTTAGTTCAGCCCCTGAACAAATCAATCACGGCACTTAAGTCTGCTAATCTAATTCGTTAAAATATTAATTGCAGAGCTCTAACGAACTGTCTTCATAAAAACACACATTTGGGGGGGCTAGGGGGATGGCGCTCAGTGACAGAGCGACTGCCTAGCAGCTCGAGGACCTGGGTTTGATCTCTAGCACCACCAAAAGCCAAAACAATAAGAATGCCAACAAACACACACACACACACACACACACACACACCACACACGCGCAGGAAGTGTGGGGCAGGAAGTATAGGAACCCTGTTCCTGCACCTTCCCGCTCCCATCCCCTCCCCCACCCCTGGTCCTTCCGTTTCCGTTTCCCACTCCGTAAAATTGAATAAGGCCTCAGGGAAGCCAGGCACAAAGGCCCACAAGATGGCAGCTGGCATCTTGCCTCATTACACCGACACCTGGTCAGCAGCCCCACCCAGCTCCGGTGTCCGGGGGGCGGAGGAGCCACCGGGAACCCCGGGGAAGACGGTAGGCCCCGCCCAGCCTCATCGGCTCACCTGCGCGGCCCTAGAAACGCACCTCCCAGGTCCCACCCCCAGGGGCTCTGATTGGCGGTCGAGCCTCAGCCAGGGACTCTGCATTCTCGCCAGAGCGACCCTTGTCCCCTCAGGATCGGCCCCGCCCCGGCCGGCTGCCAGCCCCGGGGGGTCCCCCCGCATCCCAGGACCGGCTCTCCGGGCCTGCGGCAGGTGTCCCCCCCGACACCTCCCGGCAGCCCGGCCACTCACCCCGCGCGCGGCCTGCTGTCCACCCGCTTCTTGTGGCGCACCGGCTGCAGCGGGATGCTGTCCGTCATGTCGCCGCCCGCCGCGCCCCCTGCGCTCCCCGCGGCCTCCGCGCCACCCCGGGGCAAGGGGAGGAGGCGCCGGCAGCGGGCTGGCCGGGCCCGCAGCGCAGGGGCGAGGTCGCGAGCGCCGGGCCACGCGCGGAGCCGCCCGCGCGGCCCGACCGACGGACACGGCCGCACCATGGGCCCCGCTCCGCGCTGAGCCCACGCGCGCGCCCGCAGCCCGGGGCCGCCGCAGTGTCCCCGCCCCGGCCCGCCGTGCCGCGCGCCCACCCGACCGCGCGCCCCCCACCGTGCCCGCGCGCGCACACGCGCGCCCCGCCGCACTCACCCCTCCCCGGGCATTCTCTCCAGCTCGCTCCGAGCCGTGTGCACACACCCCGCCCCGCTCACCCCACCTCCACGCCGCGGACACCGACACACACAGCCTGCCGCCTCCTCGACTGACTTCACCCTGCGGTTCGCACTCGGGTCCCCCAAGTCTCGGGCCCGCGGGGGCGGGGGATGTACAGGTTTCCAGATTCCCACATGCCCTCTTGCACCACCCACGCCCCTCTCTCCACCTGCAATCACACAGACTTAAAGCTGTGCCTTCTTCACCCAAACATCCTTAGACATTGCTGTGGGGGCCAGATCTCTAGACACAGTCCTGCTCCACCATGATCGCCTGCACAGGGCCTGCGTGTGTCGTCTGTCTCTCTAAAAGGTTATTGTGAAAATGAGAAAACTCAGGGCTGCAGAGATAGGCTCAGCATTTAAGAGCGAACAGCCACCTCTGCTCGACCCACCTGCAGCTTGGGCCCCAGAGGATCCCAAACCCTTTTCTGGCCTGCCAGAGAACCTGCACACATGTGGCATAGACTCACGCAGGCACATGCTAGTTAAAAATAATAAAAACAAACCTTCCAAAAATTAGCATAAAGGAACCAGAATTGGTGGTGCATTCCTTTAATTCCAGCACTCAGGAGGCAGAGGCAGGTGATCTGAGTTCAAGGCCAGCCTGGTCTACAGAGCCAGTTCTAGTACAGCCAGGGATACACAGAGAAACCAGCATATAGGGGACTGGAGGGGCAGATCAGGGGTTAAAAGCACTAGCTGCGCTTGTAAAGGACCTGGGTTCAATTACCAGCACCCATGTCAAGTGGTGGCTGTAGTTTGATTCCAGGGGAACTGATGCCCTCTTCTGGCCATTGTCAGTACTCAGACATATGCAGACATACATGCAGGAAAAACACACATAGACTAAAAATACATAAATCTTTTTTTAAAAACGAGTGTGTGTCTCAGGCCCCTCAAGATGTATCACCGTGTAAGGAGCACAAACCCACTGTGCTGGAACAATACGAGGTGCAATCTCACTAGTGTTTCCTGTCAGGGTCCCAGCCTTTCACACTATTTTCTCCAGCCGTAGGGAGTCACCCAATGTCTCTGTGTCTGGGCAAGGAGCAGCTATGAAGATACCAATCAAAACACGTGACTAAGGTCCCAAAGACATTCCCCATCAGAAGAACCTCTGAGGAGGAAACAGCATTCTTCTACCAGCTGGCCTGGTCTGCTTGCTGCCTGCTCTCTTCTGGAATGGTACTTCAGGGAAAGGTCCTACGTTCGATCCCCAGCACCAAGACACACATGCACCATAGATTGCATGGCACACAGTCGGGGCTCAGTAAGTGCAGTTAAGTGGATCCATTACAGTAAGAGAGCAAATTCTCCCCATTTCCCATCGGTCCCCACCTTCTCAGAAGGGTCTCAACTGGCCTGCAACTCACTGTGTAGACCAGGCTGGCCTCAAACTCACAGAGATCCACCTGCCTTTGCCTCCCGAGTGCTGGAATTAAAGGTGTGCACAACTCAGCCAAAGAGACTTCTAGTTGATTTTAAGTTCTAGCCTAAAGTTTGCAGACGTCCCAGCAGCCCTGCCCACTAAATCTAAATAACTCATTTCATGAGTGAGACAGAGAAAGTCGGAACAAAACTATGAGGTCATCAGGGAGCAGGGCTGGGTTCCAAGGTCCGGCCTTTCACAATGAGAACAATCAGGAAATAGGGCCTTTGGTCACAGCAGAACCAGCACTGAGCCATGGCCGTTATACATACATTCATGCTCTCCCTGGCCTCCTGGAGCCACCTATAGCTGCCCCCACCTTGATGGGCACTGAATGAGAGCAGCTGGAGAGCCAGGCTCCAGTAGGCTTCCAGCACCTGTGAAATTTCCCAGCAAGCTACCTATTCTGATACAGTCTATTTGTCAGTAATAGAGCTCAGGACAGCTCTGGACTCAAGAGTGTTGGAAGTAGTTCGTCATCAGCATTACCAGGGCCAGCGTGCATGCCAGGAGCACTGTGTGGGCAAGGCTCCCGGGGCAGCAAGAAGGTGCCTGTGTGTGTATGAAATACAGTCTCCATAGGTAGCCCAGGCTAGCTTCAAATTCCCAATCTCCCTGCCGGAATTAAATACAAGCCTGGCCTAAAAGCTACTTTTTCTTTTAAGCTTCCTTCCAATAGGACAATCTCTCACGGAGAAAGACATTTCAAGACTGTAGCAACTGGTCCTAGTGTTGTGGGCATACAGAGGCTAACTCGGTGGGCTTGCAGTGAGGTGGAGGCTATCTTGGCTACATGGGGAGACCTCTTAAAAAACAACCCTAATAACGAAAAGCCTTTTAGTTCATAAGCAAGTAAATGCTTCCATGAGACAGGAGAAAAACAGGATGTTCTCCAGACAGCTGGTATATGAAACATATAATACCATCATTTATGGTCATGTAGAGATTGATCATATCTCAGGCTGGTCTTGAACTCTCGATGTAGTTAAGGACGATCTTGAACTTCTGACCCTTCTGCTTCTATCTGGGCTAAGGGGTATAATATGCCACTAGGCCTAGTTTATGCACTACCACGGATGCAACCCTGGCTAAGCATGCTAGGCCAGCACACTAGCAACTGAGCTACAGCCCCAACCCCCAAGAGCCTTTTTCTATGTTCTCGTACGTACCGAATGGGCCCAAGGCTAAGGGAGACAGAGCAACATGACACAGGACCGTGTACTGGGGGATCTACTTCAGCATTGCTGGACCTTCTTGGCCCAGCTCTGCCTTCCCCTTTTAGGGATCCATGACAGCCCTGTCCATTCAACAGGACCTGGGTGCAGGATGCCCTTGACTCCAGGGTGCCTAGAAAGATCTTTGATAAGGCAATCTAGTCCAGATCCTGCTTCCCAGAAACACCAGCCCATGGGGTTCACATGACATCTTCCATGGATGGCAACAGGTATGGACCAATCTATACCTGAGTCTCTTGGTTCAAGGCCACAGAAGCTCAAGTTCATAGTGGACCCTAAGCTGTGGGCTGCTTAAATCTCTGTGAGGATGCACGGCCACTGGTAAGATGAAGGAGACAAGGAACACGGGAACTCAGAGTCAAACAAGTCTTTGGGCGGTGAGATGGTTTAGGGGGAAAGGCACTAGTTATACCAGTCCAGCCATCTGGATCCCAAGCTCAGATAAAGGTCGAACTGAAAAACTGACTCTAAAGTTACCCTCTGACCCACCGCATGCCCAAGGGTATGTGTGTGCCAGTGCACGCACGCATAAAAACACACAAATATAGAAATGATGGTGGGCTAGATGGCTCAGCAGTTAGTGTTTGCCACCAAGCCTAAAGACCCAAGTTCAATCTCCAGGGACTACATGGTAGGAGACTCAGCTGCCTTGAGTTTCCTCTGACCTACACACATACATACATACATACACACACACACACACAAGTGGCTCACACACACCCTCAAATGCTCACAATAAGTGCAACATTGTAAAATGTTTTTGGCTAGGTGCTTGCCTTTAATCCCAGATTTAGGAGATAAATGCAGGCAGATCTGTGAGTTCCAAGAGAACAGTGAGAATGTATCTTTGAGACAGGGTTTCTCTGTGCAGCCTTAGCTGTCCTGGAACTTACTATGTAGACCCTGTAGAACAAGGTGAGTGCTGGCATTAAAAGCATTCAACACTACACCTGGCAATAAATGATAAATGGCTTGTTTTGTTTTTTTTTTGTTTGTTTGTTTTTTGAGACAAGCTTTTTCTCTGTAACAGTCCTAGCTGTCCTGGAACTAGTTCTTGTAGAGCAGGCTGGCCTCGACCTCACAGATCCACCCACCTCTGCCTCCCAAGTGCTGACTGATATTAAAGGCGAGAGCCACCTCCGCCTGGCAATAACTATACCTTAAAACACCAAAAAGCAGTTCAGGTAGCGCCTGGCAATAACTGTACCTTAAAACACCAAAAAGCAGTTCAGGTAGCCATGGGGGTTAGCTCCTGAAACCCTCATACTTGGGAGTCTGAAACAGGATTGCTAAAATTTCTAGGCCAGCCTGGGCTGCATAGTGAAATCAAAGTCAGGCACAAAAAGTTGAGCTTTTTTTTCAATGTCTTTTACTTTTTTTTTTTTTTGAGACAGGGTTTCTTTGTGTAGCCTGTGCACCACTGCCAGGGTCCCATGTTGGCCTTGAACTCCTGATCTTTCTGTCTAGGGACTAGGATAGGAGGTATGGAACACAGCCAGTGTCAATAACCCAATCCCGGCCCCACTTTCCTTGGAAAGCAGTGTCTCCTAGGCCACAGTCTATAATTAGGATGAAACCAGGCTGGCCTTGAATTTATCTTTTTCCTCTATTCCACAGGCTAAGATTATGGGTGTGGGCTCACACCTGGCTTTAAACTAGCATTTAATAGTGCTCTTTCCAGAAAGTGTTCCAGGAAGTACAGGAGAAACCAAGTAAGATTCCATCTCACTAGTTCTAAGAGTTGGAACAGTCCAGGGACCGAGATATGAGATACTAGTCAACGTGACTATCTCTCGGAAGGTCACTGGAGACCTTGAGAGGACTGGCGGTCCCTCCAACCCACCCTTCAGATCTGAATTAGCTTTGAGCTCTTTTGTTAATAACAAAGAACTGTGATGAAAATGCAGATGGTCCCATCAGCTGAGGGCTTGCCCTGTGGATATCAGCTATCCCTGGCTTGGTCTGTAAATTCATTTCAACACATCAGTTGGCAGTCTGAGAATTCTGCTTAGCCTAGGGCCGTAGGGTGGGGAGCACAGATAAGACAGGGACTAGTCCAATTTGTTAGAAGTTGATTTCTATCCCAAAAAAGGGATTTTAGTATTAGAATGCAGATTTATAGATTTTGGTATTTGCTGTTGTTTGCTGTGCTGGAGGCTGTTTTCCCAGAGCTTTATTCATTACAATAAAAATGTGAAAGCTGCCCATCCTTGCGGCCAAGCTTTAAGGTCTCCACCCCTCAATGATGACCACGAGCACACACTCACACACACTGCGAAGTGAATACATCCAAGGTGGACACAGCACCTAAAGAATGACACTGAACATTCACACACACCCAGGAAAAGGAAGCACCAAGCAGCAGGCTGACTCTTGTGCCCCCGCCCCACCCCACACACAGAGGTCCAGGATGGACCCAACCACATGCACTTCTGACACTTAAGGGCCAGGGGAGTGCTATGCCAGCAGAACATACCAGAGCGGGGGAAAAAAAACTTACACACAAACGTGGTGGGAGAAAAAAAAACATTCAAAGTTTATTTTCGGACAGACAGCTTCAGCAGGTAAAACTACAGCGTAGCTCACACATTCATTCACAGGGTGTGAGAAAGCCACGGCTGGTGTGTTCTCTGTAACAATATCCACTTCACAGTGTAAACAGCTGAACAGGAGAACCAGCGAACACTCACTTATTACAGGCTTCATGTACAATCCCAGAAGGAAAGGCACAACTTGGCGCAAAAAAAAAAAAAGTTTTGGATCCTAAAATCAGGTGCAACAGCAGAGGAAAGGAAGCTGGCGGACGAGCCCCCATCCTCATTTTGGCAATGGCATTCCACAGGGCAGGAAGAAATCTACCCAGGAGCTTGTGAAAAGTCCCTCCTCCCCCATTAAACCATCAGAACACTGTTACAACAGCTGCTCAAAATTATTATACGCACAAAAAAATGTAATTTAAAAAAAAGAAAAGGGCACAGCACCAACCAAGGGGACATCCTGAACACCTGGCCCTTTTCACCACAATAACTCTTAGGTTTAAGACCCGGGAATACTTTGCGGTCACCAAATAGCAAAACAGACCTTTTGGCTACAAAAATAAAAATACATGAGGTAGATAAATTAAAGTCCTCACACCCAAGACTTGCCTGTCTCGACGTTACAATCTTCACAAGAGGGAGGGTGGCGTGAAAAGTCTTCAAGACTCGGGACAAGGAAATTCAAACAGAGAGAGGAGCTACACGAGGACTCCCTGGTCCTGGTCCCGGAGGAGGGAACTGCAGTCCCACAATGCAACGGGCACCTGAGGAGCCACACGAAATCACCCGAGGTGCCCACTCTGGACCCCATCCACTCCAGGGTCTGGAAGAAGGTGATCTATGGGAGAAATGGGGAGCGGGCGGCACTCTTGGGGCTCCCAATCTTTTAAATAAGCAGCAGAGTAAGTGGTGGGCTCTCTCGGGAGTTTGTGGAGGGTGTCGTACAAAGGATGTAAGGTTCAAGGAAGTGGGCTAACTGGACCAGCTTAGTTGTGAGGTTTCTTCCTCCTGTCTCTGAAAGTACATTCATAAACAGAAGATGAGAATACAGGGTCGGGAGGCAGATAAGCCAGGTCCCCACAAAGATGTCCATTACCCGCATTAGTCGGCCGCCGTGGAAGCACACAGCACAGCACTCTCTCCCCTGGACTGTGGCGAGCTGTCACTTCCACTGTGGGCCAATTGCCCCAACTGTTTCACTTTGATACTGGTGACAGTCTTTGGAAACAGCCAGGAGGCCACACAAAGCTTCTAGGATACAGTTTGTCCCAAGGAACAAAGCTACTCTTCAAAACCCGCTTCTTTGCAAAACTTAAAAGTCTGTTTTGGTGGATTTTTTTTTCCTGTTTTTCAATTTTCCTCTTTTTTTGGTTTCTTTTTTTCTTTTTTGGGAAGCAGCATAGCAACGGTGAGATTGTAGGACTGCCCAAGGCTGTGGTCATAAGCGTAAACATCACTTGTGTATCAGGAAGGGAAGCAGGAGATGGTCAAGGAAACTAAAGAAGGAAGCAGATCAGATCTCTCTCCAGCTGCACGCCCCGCCCCCCTTAGCTGACTGCGATCTTGTTTTCTTCCAGAAAGTGGGGAAACTGGTGCTTGGCCACACCATCAGGAACAGCAGGCTTCTCCATGTTCCCGCCCACAGCCGACTGAGAGCCATCGAGCTTGGAAAGCGTGGCATTGCTTACCACAGAGCTGGCCCCCAGGGACACGGGCAGGGTGGGGATGCCTCCGCTCTGGATCACAGAGATCTCATTGGTCTTCATGGCCAGGCCCCCATTGAGGACACTGGTATACTGGTTCCACGTGGTGGGGTCCACACTCACGGCTGCTGGGGGAAGGAGTTCCTTAGGGAACATCTCGGGCACTCTCTTTCCCTCGGAGCCTAGCACAGCCATGCTGTTCTCTACGGCCAGCTTCCTGCCCCGGCGGGCAGAGTTATTATTGGCCCCATGTGTCATGTAGTGTACCTGTGGGGGACAGCAAAGAGAGGGTTTCATCAGATAGAGTCCCCTGCCTGTTCGAAAGCCTAAGTCAGCCTCCACGTGGGTGTTCGCCTCCATAAAGTGTATACCATCCAACCTTCAGAATACACTTTTTCTTAGAAACTGCACCAGGGGTGGTAGACAAGTTTGAGAGGGAGGAGGGCCTTGAGTTCAAGGGCAGCCTGGGCTACATAGTAAGACCTTGTATCAAGCCAGAAAAATAAACTCAGGTGTCTGACGGTTTAAGAGGATTTTTGTGCATGTATTGGGGAAAGGGGTGAGGGGACATCTTTGGCCAACGCCCCTACCAACATTAATAAGGGTAGGGAATACTCTCCAGCCACATCTGCCTAGCCATCCATGGGTGCATTTACAGAAATGCTTACACGAGACATCATGCAAGTGTTCATGTCTGAGCTAACAAACCTGTTACTGAGTAGCAGTGACGTGGAAAAGCTCTGTAAGCAGACTGTCCACATTGAGGTTCTTGCCTTCGTGTTATTGTTACTTTACCCCCACTGTGAGGTAAAGGACAGGTGTGCCTCTCATTACATGTCAATCTCACAAATATGCAAATGGAATATTACTTAAAAGGTGATTTAAGCCAGGTGGTGGCGGTGCTCAATCCCAGCACTTAGAAGGCAGAAGCCAGCGGATCTCTGTGAGTTAAAGGACAGCCTGGGCTACACAGAGAAACCCTGTCTTGAAAAACAAATAATAAACCAAACAATAACAAAAAAGACAAGTCTCTCTGATATTGAATACTCCCCACCCCTACACCTTCACCTCCAAAGTACTGCAACTACCAAGCCTGGTTTAGAATGTGCTGGGGACACCCCAAGGACTGTACGAATACTAGGCAAGCACCTCAGGACCAGCCACACCCCGGCACCAATGAGTCTGTAGACCAGACTGGCCTCGAACTTGCAGAGATCAACCAGCTTCTGCCTCCCAAGTGCTGGGATTAAAGGCGTGCACCGCCACTACCACCTGGCCAGTCTTAAACTTTTTTGGAAGAGCAGGAGATCAGACAGAGACTCCTGAAATAAGCCAGTGTCTCCAACACCAAGTGGTGAGAGGCATCTCACGCAGGTGCTGAGAACTGAACTCGGTTCTCTGCAAAAACAGAAAATGCTTTTAGCCCTGAGTTATCTAATATACTGGGATTACAAGTGTGACTCGCCACAATGCTTGGTGTGACTCACACCAACCTCAAGAGCATCACAGTTCAGAACTAAAGAGGATGGAGCGGTTAGGAGCACTTGCTACACTTGCAGGGCCTGAGTTCGACTCCAGAAGCCACATGGGAGCTCAGACACATCAATTACCTGATTGACAACTTTCCTCTGACCTCCATTAGAACAAGGCACAGCCGTGGTGCATACATACATGCAGGCAAAACACTTGTACCCACAAAAGAAGACGGCTAGGTATGGTGGCTCACACCCATAATCCCAGCAGTCAGGAGGACCATGAGTTTAAACCAGCCTAGGCTACACGAGACACAATACAGTTGGGCATGGAGTGGTGGCATGTGCCTGGAGTCTCGGGGCAGAGACAGGTGGATCTGAGTTCAAGGCCATTCTGGTCTACACAGGGAAACCCTGTCTGGAAAAAAAAAAACAAAACATAAAACAAAACTAGAAAAAGAAAAAAAAGAAACACACACAAATCAAAGACTAAGGCTAGAACTCAGCTGATAGAGTGCTTACCCAGCAATCACAAGACCCTGGGTTCTCAGCAAGACACTAAATAAAAACTAGGTTTGGTGGCAGTCTGTCACACTAGCAGTCAGGAGGTACCAGCAAGGTCACGAGTTCAAGCTCAGTGAGTTCAGGAGCCTGGAACACCTTTCTTCCCAAAACAAAAGCTTCGCGTGCTGACTGAGATGGAGCTGTGCCCCAGACTGGCTGGCCTGGAATTCACTGTGCCGACTAGGACTGCAGTAGGTTTTACCCTTTTTAGTGGTGCTGCGGCTGGAGGCCAGAGCTTGTAAATATTAACCCAACACTCTATCACTGTGCTGCACCCTAGCCCCTAACCCCTCCCCCCTTTTTGTAGCCTTAGCTGGCCTGGGAACTTGCTATGTAGATCATGTTGGCCCTCCAACTCAAGAGAATCCCCCTGCTTCTGCCTCTGGGATTGCAGTGTTCAAAATTAAAAGGCCAAGACACCATAAACTGGTGGATGTTTTCTACCCATAGAGGCCACAGTCCAATCCGTGAGAACCCACCTTCAGGTTGCCTTTAGTGGTGAAGGCTCTCCCACAGATGTTGCAGACGAAAGGTTTTTCACCTGTGTGTGTCCGCTCGTGGATCTGAAGGGCGCTGGCAGATGAGAAGTTCTTTCCACAGCGCGTGCAGCAGTGTTGCTTGGCCTGTCGGCGTGGCTGTGCTGCGAGCAAAGGTGCCATGCCTGAGGACATGCTGGAGGGTCCCACAAAGGTGCCAGGAACTTCAACTTTGACATAGGTGGGCTGGGCTCGGAGAAATGTTGACGGGATGCTGGTGCGACCTAATGGGGAGAGGCGGGAAGAGATCAACTTTTGTCATCTAATAGCCAACTCACTGTCTGAAACCCTCCACGACAATCGTCCGCTAGGCGAGCTGAGTAGCTCACGTAAATCACAGTTCAGCAGCAGCTTGCTTAGAAGTTTTTCAGTGTGTGTGTACATGTGGAAGTTCAACGGCAGCCTTGTTGTTCCTGTGAGCAACCAGCTCTTTGAGACAGGGTCTCTGATGGAACTAGAATATCAGCAGGGGGCTAGCTAGGCTACTGGCCCACGAGCTTAGTGATCTACCTTTCTCCCACCAGCTAACAGCGGTTACAAACACAGCATGTCTGGCCTTTTACATGGAGACCTGAACTCAGACTGTGAACTCAGCAGCGAGTGCTTAACCAATCACCAAGCTCACCTTTTTGAGTTCTTATTTACACAGAAAACAAAACTCAAACACTTAAGAAAATTTGCCCTTTTTATGGTGTAAAGTATGGGTAACAGAAGTATGCGTGCAGATAACACCCAAGTCTCGGAATAAGATATCATCTCAGCTACTTCATTGGGAAGTAGAGGCAGGAGGATCTGAGTTCAAGGTTTGCCTTGACTGTAGAATGAATTCAGGCTGGTATCCTCCCCAAACCCCTAAAAAAAAAAGTCAGATATGGTGGTGCATGCCTTCAGTCCCAGCACTTAAGAGGCGAGAAGGCAGGCTGATCAAGTCTGAAGTCATCCTGATCTACATAGTGATACCCTATCTGAAAAGAAAAACATCAAAAGGATGAAGGCTGGGAGGCTGTGGACCAGAGAAGGGGGGGCTAGCCTAGGTTAAAATCCCAGCAGTACAATGAAGTCATGTCACACCAAACCTAGGCATTTTCTGTGGTTCTAATGAGGTATTCTGGATCAATGGACATCACCTGACACATCTAACATAGGGATTCATACACGAACACTGTTTCAGAACTGGACCCTCAGTTCCAAGCAACTACTGCTTGATTTTCGTGGCCCAAACAGTGCCTACTTCCTCAAATATACCTACCCATGGGGTCAAAAGGGGGGGGGGGAACAAACCGAACATCCATGTTGTCCACATGACCCATGATAGAGTCTACCAAGTACTAGAACAGAGGCAATTAATTATCAGAGCCCTCTACCCAGAAGTACAGAATAGCTAATTGCCCTACAGAAATGTCAAGTTCAACCCAGGCTCTTTTTTTGGTGACCTCGAGCCCAAAAGGGACATTAAGTGAAATCCAAAGCTGCATCACCTTCCATGTCAATGCGGCAGCTCTCGATGCCCTCGGTCTTGTTCACCTCAGGAGACCGGGACTTGACGCTTTCTGCTTGGCTATTGGCAGGGGACACCGCCTGGAAGCACATGGTTTCCGCGGCCTCTGGGCTTCGGCTCTGACATTCCTGCTCACCCACGAGTGAGGACGAGTCATTGGTCAAGCAGTTGTCACTCTCCACCGGGCCGTTTTCTCGGCTGCTCTGTCGCTGCAGGACCAGAGGGGGAGGAGCCCCTTTCCCCTGATTATCCAGGGAAGCCATCACAGAAAAGCCCAGAATGGGCGACACCAGGTGGGCACTGGGAACTGATGCGGAGACCTTGGCAGAGCCACCGGGGACATCCTGGGAACAGACGCCATCTGCTTCAATCCTTTCCACTGTGTCTTCCTGGCCAAGAGCACTGGCATTGCCATTCTCGCCCATGACCATGGGCTCAGGACCGGTAAAGTCACAGGGGCTTTCTGGCAGGGGCGTGTTAGGGATCTGGCCACCCATGTGCATTCGGATGTGCTGCTGTAAGAGGACGGCGTTGGTGAACTTCTTCTGGCAGATGGGGCACGAATGTTGTGTCTTTACAGCGGTGTTGTTGGTTCGGTGAACCCCAAGGTGTGTCTTCAGATTGCCTTTGGTGGAGAAGGCCCGGCCACAGACCTTACACTGGAAGGGTCTCTCCCCTGTGTGGGTCCGGTAATGCATCTTGAGGGAACTCTGACAGCTGAGTACCCGGTGACAAATGAGACATTCGTTGGGGTCGGCAGTGGTCTTGTCAATGTTCTCCACGAGTTGCTGCAATTTCAGAGTCTCCGACCCTGACTCTGGGGTCCCACTCCCCTGGAAGCCCCCAACCCTTGTGGGATTGTGCACCAGTCCCACCCCGAGTAGTGGAAGTCCCACCTCACTTTCCGGAGAAGGCCCTGGCTGCATGTCATTGGGCAAGGAGCCACCCATGAGGTCCTTGGGATTGGGCCCCTGAGGGAGCTTCTGAGGTAGCCCTATGGGAGGGGTTCCCAAGACATGGACAGGCTCGGTGTCTACAGAGAGACTCGATTCATCTACAGGGATGGGGACAGAGAGTGCATAGGGGGGGCCGGTGCCTGGTGTCACTTTGTCCTGGAATTCAGCAAACAGCTGCGGGTTTGCCTTCACCTGAGGGTGTCGATGGAAGTGTACCTTGAGGTTGCCCTTGGTGGTGAATCGGTGACCACAGACAGAGCACACGTAAGGTCTCTCTCCGGTGTGGGAGCGGAGGTGGATCTGCAGGGAGCTATCGGTCCCGAAAACCTTGCTACAGTACTTACACTTGTGCTTGCCGAGGATGGCTTCGTCCTTGGCCTTGGCATCCAACGCAGACGCAGAGATGTTTGGGGGCTTCCCCTTTCCTTTCTTGGACGGGTCGAGTGCCACAGTGGAGAAGGGGCTCTGAAGAAGCACAGAGCCGGGGGTCTGAGGTAGCAGGGCACTTGGAAGGCGAGACATGAAGTTGGGGAGAACCCGAGTTCCTCCATCAGGCTTCAAGGCGAAGGGCGGAAACCCTGAGGACAAGGAGCTGGCTGCTGAGGGGACACTGGCATGAGGTAGCTTGGCTGGTTTCAAGGCATCTAGAGACAGGGCCGGGTTTGAGGATTTCTGGCTGAGCAGAGCCACAGCAGCAGACACCTGCTGGGATACGGACACCTGCTGAGACACATGGTTGCTTAAGGCCTTCAGAGTGTCCGCACCGGCCACTCCGGAGTGGAGGGCATGTGCGGCCCACATGTTCACCTGGACGCGGATTTGTTCTGTGAGTTGGATCTGCTGGAGCTGCTGCTGCTGCAGACAAAGGATCTGCTCCAGGACCCACGGGATGCTGTGGGCAGCTGGCACGGGTGCTGCAGGGGCATCCACACTCCGCTGGTTCACTGCCACCTTGGTACCACGGAGCGCCTGCAGAGTCACGTTGGTGTTGGCCACTTTGCCTTTGGGTAAATAGCTTATGTCTTGGGGTGTAGGTGGCAGGGCATTCTCTGTCTTTAAGTACAGGATGGAGTCCGTGCCCAGCTTTTCCTTCGAGTCCCCGGAGTGGCTGCTGCTGTCTGGGTGACTGTCCTTATTGCTTGGGCTGTCTGGCTGGTGGCTCAGGACACCTCTGGGGAAGTCGTCTGAAGGCACTGGCCCCTCACTGTCATTCATGATGAGGACAGGAGGATTTTTAGTGCAACCTTTCTTGTGTTCCAGGAACTCGGAGAAACTGAAGAACTCGGCACAACACTTGTCGCAGATGTGGGTCTCCTCCCGCCGGGGGCGCTTCACCAGGGCCGTGTCCTCCATCATCACCTCGTCGTCATTTCCTGGGGAGTTCACTGGAGCACCTGTGCAAGGAGAGAAAAGAGTGAGCACTCTGTCCTGAAAGGGGGCATGGAACGAAGTGACAGACAGACAGACAGGTCTCCATTATCACAGGTCCTGACTCATGAAGACTGTATGAGGGACCAAGTACTTACGGTCTGAATGACCTAAAACAGGGTGTAAGGAATTATGCCTCCCTAGAAGACACCACCAAGTCTCACACCCCATGCCTGTCAGGGTACACGACTTTGTCTAGATGAAGTCTTTAAGAGGCCCAGGCCGCCCCAAACCTGCTTTGTAGCTGAGGCTAGCTTTGAACTCCTAACCCTCCCTGCCTCTACTTCCAGAGAGGGCTGGGATTACAGGAGTCTGCTGAGAAACTATCTGAACACCAGTCAGAATGGCTTTGATTGAGAACACCAATGACAGATTATGCTGGAGAGGATGTGGAGTAAAGGAAACATGGGCATGGACGGAATCCAGGAGTTGTTGGGGGGAGTAGGGACTAATATTATTAAAATAAATTGTACACGTGTTTGAAATTTTCAAATAACTAATAAATATGCTGTGCCTGGCTGAGTGAGGCATCTGCTACTCGTGCAGGACTGGGGTTTGGTTCTCAGCACCCATGTGGCACCTCACAACCATCTATAACTACAGTTCCAAGAAATCTGATGACTTCTTTTGACCTGAGGGCCCTAGGAAAGTATGTGGTGCATATGCATACATGCGTGTGTGTGTAAATGAGTGTGTGGGTATAATATAAAATTGAGAAAGGCTTTCAAGGGGGTAACGGTAGATGTGTGGAAAGAAGGGATGCAGGCAAAAGGACACAGGAGTCATAAAAGACGACAGAAAGCTATTTTTTTAGTTTCAACCTGCAGGTTTTTTTTTTTTTTTTTTTTTTTTTTTTGGTTTTTCGAGGCAGGGTTTCTCTGTGGTTTTTTGGAGCCTGTCCTGGAACTAGCTCTTGTAGACCAGGCTGGTCTCGAACTCACAGAGATCCGCCTGCCTCTGCCTCCCGAGTGCTGGGATTAAAGGCGTGCGCCACCACCGCCCGGCTTTTTTTTTCATTTTTAATGCTGGATAAATGCACAAGGATGCACTGGACAGTGAAAGGGTAAAGCCTTGAGCAAAGCTGCACAGCTTCAGAATGGACGTTCTGACGTAGACAGTGGTTGAGATGCATAGGGTTTGGGACTAGGCAGGTATTGAGTGGTTTCCTTAAACAACTGTGTGATGTTTTTATTTGTGAGTTAATAAGAATAAGGTGATTTTACTTAAAAAAAATCTATTCTATGACAGGCATTTGTTGTAAAAAAAGAAAAAGGAAGGAAGGGAGGGAGGGAATTAACACCCAGGGCGAATGATGTCAACAAGAGACTTGGAGACCTGAATCTCAAAGTCACAGACTGGGAACTGGACAGGGTCTTTGGCAAACACATTAGGCTCAGTGTTTAGCATCACTCTAAGAGGAAGACTAGGGACCAGCAAGACAGGCACAGAGAATGGCACTACATGAAGACCAAGGAAGAGATGGAGTCGAGGGGCTTCACTAGGAACTACTGAAACCATCCACAGGAACCTTCAGTTTCCCAGAGCCTCGAGGAGGAACCCTGTCACCTCAATTCAGACTTTCCACACCTGTGAGAACGAGTCAAGGGCTGTCATCTGACCTGTAGAGTTGCAGCAATAACGGATACACAGCTATTTTATTATAGGATCTTACTTTGTAGTCCAGGTTAGCATTTAACTCACAGCAATCCTGCCTCGGCTTCCCAGGTGCTAGGATTGCAGCCATGTGCCACTACTAGATGGTTTGTTAAACCAATCCCCATCGATCCCCGGAAAGGCCAATAGAGGACAACCAATACCGAGGACATTGGAACTGGTCAAATCCTACCTGACCTCCTCCACGACCCAAGCAAAATGGAAGACAGTAAATCACATTTCAAACCAGGCAATGAGCACCCAACATCCAGGGGTAGCAGAAGTTTAAAGGTGCTGCTAACAAGACAACACCAATCCATCCCAGATTAGGCAAGCCTGTGCTATCAGGTACCTGGGAGGCTGAGGTAGAAAGATCATGAGTTCAAAGTCAGCCTGGGAGCTGGACCTTGAGGACCTTTAACCATAGCACTTGGGAGGCAGAGGCGGCCAGATCTCTAGTGAGTTCCAGGACAGCCAGGGCTACCCAGAGAAATGTCTCCAAAAAAAACAAAAAAATAAAAGGGAGTCTACGGCCACGCTCCTCCATCTGCTGCCTTTCGACTCCTAGGCATTAAACACAGAAGACGCAAGTTAGGAGAGTGCTCCACTTGGTCTTTTTCAATGTTAAGACAGTGCAAAAGCGATGCCTTCAACACCTGGCGTTCAGGATTCTGAATCCTTTCTCCCTTTATCATTTCTCTGTCGTCTGTGGCCACATGGATGGGTTTGCTCGTGCAGTTCCATGCATGGAAATCAGGACAACTTGTGGAACTGGTTCTCTCCTCCACCCCCTGGGATCAAGAGATTGGACGAAGCCAGCTGAGCCTAGAACATGTCTTCAATATTGTTTTCTGAGAGCCTCACAGAGGCCAGCCTGATCCTCATCCTCCTGCCTCTTCTTCCCAGAGTGCAGGATCTACACATTTGGAGGGGAGGGTTACTACGGTGTCAACTCTCACATGCTGGGGAAGCACCTAGCACCGCGCCGCAACCCAGCAGAGCCACGGTTTTGACTGATGTGACTGCCAAGTTCAATCTAGCACAGCCTTAATAAAACTCTCAAGTGTTACTGATTTTGGACCAAGTGACAGGATGGTACATCGTGAGGCTCGTGTGGCTTGAGGGAAGGGACGGGACAACAGCCAAGGCACCAAGTCCTAAGTCCTGGACTTACACTTAAGAATGTTTATCAAGGGACTGGAGATGGCTCACTGGTTGAGAGCACTGGACCCAGGTTCAATTCCCAGCGCCCACGTGGCAGCTCCCAACTGTTTGTCACTCCAGTTCCAGGGGATCTAATGCTCTCCTCGCACCTGTGGGCACCGCACGTACATCACACACCACACACATAGACACACACCCCTTTGTAAGTAAGCCACTCAAACACAAAAGATTTTAAAAAGTCCCTACTTATAAATGTGATGCAACTAGGCCCTCAGCACAGACTTCAAGTCATGCCCCAAACATTACTCAGCAGGTTCTTTCCGCACTGAGAAGGGGACACTGGGGACATGTGTTAGGTCTTTCCCTGGTACATACAAGTCCTGTGACCACACTCTTCTCTCAGCAATACAGGGAAGACTAGGAGAAAAAAGGATCCGCTGACTAGGAAGCCCTGGAACAAGAACACTTTAATCCCAGAATAAGAAAGGCAGGGGCAGATTCATCTGTGAAGTCCAGGTCACCAGGACAGTAAGGACCAAGTAGAGAGACACTGCCCACTCTCACTCTCTCTCAAAAAAATAAAAAAAAAAAAAGTGAGGAAAAAAAACACCTGGGAATGTGGCTTAGTTGGCATGGGAGCACAATGACCAACTGCCCCCCAAAAAAAAAAAAAGTCACGTGATTGTACACTCCTAGAATACCAGGACAGCTCTTGCACCAATGCTGCTCGGTCAACCCCTTTTCAAGACTCAAGTATCAAATGGCTCAGTAGAGTGCTTATTCTTCTCCCAGGGGACCAGGGCTCAGTTCCCAGCACCCACGTAGTTGGTATACGGCTGTTAACTCTAGTTCAAGAAGATCCAACACCTCCTCCTCAAGCACCAGACATGAACAAACGTACTCAAAACAAAAACTGAAAATAGTAAACTAATCAGCTGTTAGGGGCGGCGCACGCCTTTAATGCCTTTAATCCCAGCACTCAGGAGGCGGCCACAGGTGGATTATCTGAGGTAAACGCCAGCCTGGTCTGCAGAGTGAGTTCCAGGACAGCAGGGCAACAAGAGAAACTCTGCCTCTAAAATATTTTTTAAAAAATTAAACAGCCGGGCAGTGGTGGTGCATGCCTTTAATCCCAGCACTCGGGAGGCAGAGGCAGGCGGATCTCTGTGAGTTCTACGCCAGCCTGGTCTACAATAGCTAGTTCCAGGACAGGCTCCAAAGCCGCAGAGAAACTCTGTCTCGAAAAACAAAACAATAACTAAATAAATAAATAAATAAAATTTAAAGGTATTTTTTAAAATTCCCTAGAGGTAGAGGTAGTAGGTACAGGGAGGTAGGTAGCCATGCGTGGAAACGCAAGGCTTCCCTGACAGCTCCTCAGCAACAGATCTTGGTCTACAAGTTTCCAGTTATACAGACGAAAATGAGAAAAATTACAAAGACTGGCTCTTCAGTGCCGCTGACGATGCTATTGAGTGCTTTCACCTGAGAGAAAACTATATACTCAAAAACAACTTTGTCTTCTCTAGGAGAACTGCACAAGAGTTTTCCTTGCTGTTTGGTTTTGGTTTTTTGAGAGCGTTTCTCTGTGTAGCCTGGCTGTCCTGGAACTCGCTCTGTAGAAGACAGGGCTGGCCTTGAACTCAGGTCTGCTGGCTTCTGGCACAGAAAGGGTGCCCCACCAAGCCTGGCTGCAGACTTTTTAGGGTTGTTTGAACAGGAGTCCCATAGGCCACACTGGCCCTGAATTCACTACAGTCCAGGCAGCCTCAAACTCAAGTCTCTGCCTCAACCAGGATTATAAGAATATTTCAGCACTTCAGGCTTTGCCCAAGAATTTTTTTGGGGAGAAAGGAAATTTTTTGAAAGGGAGGAAACAGGCTGGGCAGGGCGTGTCAAGACATAATGTCTACAGGGGAGTAAAATTTTGCCTCCTAGACAGGGTCTGAGGGCCTGGGGTGGGAAACTGTAGACCAAACTGGCCTTGAACTCAGAGAGGCAGAGTGCTGGGATTAAAGGTCCACCATCACCAAAAGGTCCAACCAGGGCGCAAACGCTCCCAGTGAAGTCTGGGTCTCCGTTCTGTCTTCCCACAATCACCCACTCCGGAAACCACTAATGTCTTGCACAGATCATCCCGTTTCTTCTCCTCAGGCTGGGTCAAGAGTCCCAGACTGCCCTGCTCTCCAACCCTGCATCCAGATGACCTTAAAAATCTGAGCTCCAGCTTCCAGCTCTCTGGTACTAGAAAATGCTTGAAACACCACATCTAGTTTTAAGGTTTCTGAAAGGCTGAAGATGCTTAGCTTCATGCACGCTGGGCAAGCAATCTACCAAAAGGACCCCCATCTACACCCCCATCTGTCTTTATATGTCGCTAACTAGACCACCTTTGTAGTCAGGCCATTGACGTACCCTTGAACCCATTTTGCAGATGTATACACTTAGGCTCGGTAACCACAGAACTAAGTAACCACAGCTATTTCTTAAAACTTAACTGCACCAGTTTCTGGGCAATTTCTCCATTTCTCACGTCATTCCTCCTGACGTGTTAGCACGAGTGTTTCCTGACCTCGTACATACCAAGAACCAGACTCCCCCGATTCTAAAGCAGGCATTTGAAAATTCTGTTTTGAGACAAGGTCTTCTTTGAACTCACTTAATAGCTCAGGCTGACTCCTGCCTCAGTTTCCCAAGTACCGGCATTTATTATAAGAGTGCACTACTCTGGGCAGTGGTGGGTGGCACACACCTTTAATCCCAGAGGTAGGTGGATTTCCGTGAGTTTGAGGCCAGCCTGTTCTACAAGCGCTAGTTCCAGTTCAGCTAGGGCGGTTACACAGAGAAACCCCATCTCAAAAAAGGGGGAAAAAAAAGTGCACACCACACCCCACTCTAAGGCAGCAGTCTTAACCTGGAATCCATTAAGCTCACCTAAGATTTACCATTTCTTTCCGTTGGGGATAGTATTAACAGCACCTCAGACTGTCATAACCAGACTCTCTGAATGTTACCAGAGGGTGCTATGGCTCTTGCACTTTCTGGGTAACTGAGGCAGTTGGCTGGCAGATAGGATACCAGACCTGCCATTTTATTTTAAAAAAAAAAAAAGGTACACATTACTGCAATAGTCCCCTAGTATCGGTAAAGGGGGAGGACCCTGTAGACACCAAAGCCAGAGGTTGAGGGTCCTATCTGTTACTACCAACTCACCCTCCGGTATGACCCCCACCCCCACACTGGGCAGGAAGGGATCTCCCACTGAGCAGTATCTCCAACCCCCAAACTTTAATCTCCAGGATTTAGTGTACCCACCTGCAATGCAAATACTATGTAAATAGTTCTGAGACTGCATTGTGTAAGGGAGAAACATCCAGAAACAATAGCCAGCATGGGGTCATCTTTGCCACGTTGAAGAGTCTTGAGCGGGAAAAGATAAGGACTAAACGTCTGTTTGCTGGTCACTGCACTTTGCTCCCTAAAATTCTGTGCCCTCTCAGCATTCGGCTGAGGAGGGGTCTATGACACAAAAGGTTAAGCGCCTCGATCCAGGAGGATCCCCCAGTGATAGACAGTCAGGATGCCAACTGCCTTCACTACTGTATACACAAGCCCCAAAGCTACCACAGGCCCAAAGCCACCGCAGCCCCTCTCCCTCCTGCCTGGCTGCTCACAGCACCAGCATCACCCACCTAAAACTGCAGCCTAAAACTGTTTGCTTAAGCAGTAAAAAACCACCTCGGCCATACCACCGTCGGCAAACAGTGGGACCAGTATCTGCAGGAGGAGTATCTGTCAGGGACAACTGCTGGCTACGCACAAGTCAGCCTGAAGGGAAGGAAAGCCAAAGTCCACAGGGAGAGCGCCAGCAAGCAGGGCTTCCATCCCCCACCCCGAATTTGAGGAATGTTATCTCTCCAGCATCTAGTTATCCAGTAAAGTTGGAAGAATGCAGTAAACCCAGCAGGGGTCTTAGATTCAATCTCGGGCCAGATGGATGGAAAATACCCTGACTATTGTATAGGAAGAAAGCTAATCAACCAGGAGGCCAATCCCTGGCCGGAGACACTCAAACAGTTAAAAAATAAAATAAGATCTGTATATCTCGATAAAAGCCTGGCGACTCAGGGTTTGCTTATCTGTTACCGGTCCTGTATTAGAAGAATGACAATGAGCAGCTTACCTAAGGAACCCAGTATCTCAGACCCAGCCCTACCTCCAGGATAAGTGCTTACCAAAAAACAAAAAGGAATTATGTCTCTGGGTATTATTGACCCAGCTGTAAGGGCTTAAAAAAAAAACCTGTTTCACATAGCAAAGCTTTGAAATCTACATGTAGAGGTAGAATTTGACCTAATATTATGTCTCTAGTTAATCAAAGAATCCACAAAAATTAAAAGCAGTCATGGATCGAAGTTCAGGGGCCCCATGGAAGATTGGAAATGGCAAAGGGGAGAGCAACAGGAATGGTCAAGACAGTTGCCACCACATCTACAACCGGAGTCAGATCAGTTGGCCTACTCCACATGCACCTTGTGGCAGCACAGAAGAGAAAAAATGAAATTTTTTAAGTAAGGGAGGCTCTGTCCCCTCCTGCCTCAACTGGAACAAGCTTGCACACACCAAAAAAGCAGAAGTCTGTCTCCATCCTCTCCCACAGCTTTAATACATGCAGGTGTGTCTGTTAAAAATAATACAGATTAAAGTGATAATGGTTAGTAACCTCCTGAATTCAACTCCTTTCTTTTCAAATCACATGCCCCCGAGAAATGAACCCAAATTGTTTTAGTTCTGAGTTGTTTCCTGGGGGTCCCTTCCTACACACCTTCTAAAGGCAATTTGGAAAGTCAAAGGGGGGCTGCCTATAGTGGCAGATGCTTCCAATTCCAGAAGTTGGAAGCAGAGCCAGGAACATCACATCACAACTCTGGAGGAAGCTGGGATGGTTAGGGCCACGAAGGTGCCATGGCTACCCAGACAGACCCTGTGCGGAGGGAAAAAAAGGAAAATGGCTAAGCCAAATCAGTTTCAAGCACTAACCATGGTTGCCTCTCACAAAGGAGACCATCCCATCACCAACTGTTCTGGGACCATCAACAAACACCCCCATGGATTCAAAGAAAGCTAGAGTCAAGTTGGAGGAAAACCACAGACCAAGCCATGCCACCAGGAAGCCTCCATTAACTTTCCAGTGGGTAAACTTCCAAAGCTACTTCAGTCTTGAGACTGAACAGCAAGGGCTTGCAAAGTCCCTGCCTGGGGTCTGGCACACAGCATGTTCCCGTTTCTAAAACTAGTATAAATACCTTGAATAGTTTCCGATCACACTCCCAATACACAATCTGCTTCTACAGCACATTTTCACTGCCAGTGTACACAAGTACCCAAAGCTGGCTGGGCGGGTGGGGGATAATACCCCTCGACAAGGCTACACCCAGAACGGAATGCTGACCGTCTTCCAAATCTTGCCAAAATTCTTTTCTCCAAAATCTCATTTGACACTTTACATCCAAAAGGCGGAAATGCTAACCATGCCTCAGCTGCCCAAAATGTTCCCCCAGCCCCCTACTAAGATGGGACCCTGCTAACCCCCCATCGCCAATGACAAAGTATCGTTTACTGGCGGCTGAGCATCATTGAGGGTGAAGGAATGCATTTTACATGCAATTTAATGAATAAAAAAGGTCGTGTGCAAATTACAGCCCCTCCCCCTTTGGAGAGTTCTAAATTCGCTTGAAACTTAACTAAAGCCCAGCGCAGGCAGGTCAACAGAGGCTGGAAACTGGAGCTAAATTACTAGAAACCTGGGAATCGTAATAGCTGAAGGTTGTAATCCAGTTTAGCACAAAGGGCATTTGGAACCCTTTTGAGAAAATGCTAATTTTCCTTTAAGGACTGTGAGCCCCCTCTCCTCGACCACCTGCGGATTTTTTGATCTGCTAATTATCGCCCGGATTTCATTTTCTTAGCTCAAAAACTGCATTCTCCAATGAACTGACCAAGAGGGATCTAGAAGCTTCGCGGTATAGATTATAATCTAAATTTATCGATACTGAGCCTGATCCCAAAATGCAATCATTAAAAAAAAAAAAAAAAGTTTTTTCCCAAGCCATAAGGGGAAAGAGGGCTCCCCAAATCCTTTCTAAGAATTCTTGGCGAAGACTCCCAGGCACAGGAAGGTAGGGATCCCGCAGAGATTCCCCGGGTGCAGATCTCGGGGCCCAGCTTGAGTCACTCACCAGGTGTGTGCCCCTATTCGCACATGACCGGTCTCCAGAGGGCGCCCGAGCGCTAAGTGGTGGGGCTCCGACCGCGGGTGATCCGCAGAAAACGCTTCCCAAACCGCGGTGGCAGCGCGCGCCCAGCGGCCTCAGGGCGCAGCCAGGTTAAGCGCGACTCCAGCCAGCGGAGATTTCGGGAAGCCCTTCAGTAGCAAGCTACCCCTCCATGCCCCCAGAAAGTCAACCATTACCCAAAGCAAAAAAAAAAAAAACCCACACTAGTATGCGCTCACCCCCAATAGAGGTGGGGGGGATGGGAGGTCATCTCAGGACCAGGGGAGGGGTCAGGGCCGGGAGCTCGCCCCTCCTCTCCCGAGGAAGCAGGCGGGCTTAGGGTTAACCCTTTTGTTCCAGGTGGACCAGGCGACCCAGCCTCTCCTCGGTCCTCCCCCCCCACACCAGCTCTCCTGGCCAAGGCACAAAGAGTCCATCCCCCAGCTGCAGGGCCCTAGGATGTGGGATGCTCCGACACCCCAAAACTCACATCCGCGACCAAGTAACGACCTTCCATTTGCCCTGAGGGGGGAAAAATCAGCTGGGTGGAGGTCACTGAACTTTTGATAAACTCGTAAAGTTGCGGGGAAGTACGATCGCACGCCCGAGAAAGCCGGAGCGTCCGAGTGGAGCGCGCAGAGTCCGCCGCTGCCGTGCACCGCCCACCAAGCGCGGAGAGCTGTAATCTGGCGGGAGACCCAGGGGGACCCCCCCTCCCCCACGTTCCCAATTTCTCCGGCGACAGTCCGGCGGGTAGGGGCGAGGGGCTGGTGGAGACCGGCTGGGAAGGCGCTCGCCCGCAACTGGGGCCGCGCCGAGGTCCTGAACTCCGCGGAGGCGCGGGCCGGGTCAACCGCAGCCCGACCTCTCCCCTTTCACCTCCCGGGCGTGTGCTGAAGCCGTGCCGCCCGAGGGGTCCGTGCAAAAAATAAATAAATAAAAGAGGGTGCGTTCCGGCGGGGATGACCACGCACCCGCCACCCGGGCCCCAGCCGGCACCCTCCCGCTGGCCGCGGTTATTTTTAGATAGTCGGAAATCAAAGATGGCTGGAGGTCAGGCCCCGAAAGGTTAGGGCGAGGATCGGCAGCAGGCGGCGTAGCCCCCGGGGAAAGGCGGAAAGCAAAAAAAAAAAAAAAAAAAAAAAAAAAACGAAATACCTAAAATTACGAAAAAATAAAATAAAAGCTCCCAACAGAGCTAAACCGAGTAGCCTCCCCCGCCCTCTGTGCTGCGCGGGTGGCCCGCACCCCGGCCTGGGGGTGGGGAGAGGTCGCGCCCCCTCCCCCCACTCTGCCTGGGAGGGGCGCGTACAACAGATCGCCCTCCTGGGGGGGTCCCCTAGAGGTGCGCCCCTCCTCCTAGAGGCCCCCAAGGGGGTGGAAGAGAGGGTGGGAAGACTTGGGGGTCTCTTTCTTTTAAAAGCGGCGCCACCGGAGACGGGAAAAAGGCAAGGCTAAGTTACCGTGTGTGGGGGGGTGCTTGTGTATCAAGGCGAGGGAATCAACTATGGAACTGAGGACAAGGAGAATCAAGCTGGTGGGAGAGTGAGGCAGAAAGAAAATGGGAGGCCAACTTTGCAATAAGAGGGAGAGAACTGGGGTAAACTTTCTTGGGGGGGGACCTGAGGCTCCCTCCTTCCGACCCTCTCCGTCTCTCCTTTCCCGGAACGGAGTCCGGGATCCCGGTTCCAAAATCTGTTCCGGGAGCCCGCGCCCTCGAGGGACACACCGCGGTGCTGGGAGCGCCCTCCGGGACGCACGGACAGACGGGCGCACGGACGGGACCGCAGCTGCACTCACCCGGTTCCTCCGCCGCCGGCGCTTCTGCGAGGTCGGGGCTCGGCTGCTGCTGCAGCGGCTGCTCGCCCAGGCCCTCCTCCGAGTTGATGTGCTGGGGCTTCGCCTGCTTGCGCCTCGACATGGTGCGCGCATCGGGGCGCCGGGAAGAGCCCTGGTGACTTGCCACCAATTCCTAGAGTTGGGAAATTTTACCCCCCTTCGGCCGGAACGCGCATGTCCCAGTAATTATTATTATCAATAATGCATTGCGATTTATCATGAGCCCTGACAGCTGATTGGCCTGGGTCCAAGACCTCAGAGATCATTTAAATAAGCCCTCATTGATCAGGGAGGGGCGAGGCATGCTGGGCCTTGTAGTCCGGCCCTACATGTGACAAAGGCGTGTTCATCAGGGAAGCGTAGCTAATTAGCATCCGGGCTCAGATTGGCAGGGGCGTGGACCGGCTCGGAGGGGACCATCCTCGCGGCCACTGTCCTAGTGTTGGGAAGAGAGAAGAAAAAGCTGGGGAAATCTGTTTATTGCAAACCAGGGCCGGACATGAAAGTTCTAGAACCGATGTGTCTTGGTAATGCGCTCCAAAAAAATTACTGAAGTAGTTCACGTGGTTGATAACTACCAGCTGAAAAAAGAAGGTCTCTCCCTTCACAGAAAAATACTTCGGTTCAGTTTTTACCTCTAAACCCAACCTGACCGGAGACTCGAGTCCCTTTCCAGGTTTTTGATTGAAAATTTTAAATTGCTTTTGGAAGGCTGCCGGAGTGGCCGGTGGTACGGGCGGCCTTCTGCCCATCCCAACTCTTCAAGCTACAACCCCCCCCCACCGCCCAACACACACAATTTCACACTTCGTCCCCACCACGATTTGCGTCGGGATTAACATTCACGAGCGTGGGTTTGTTATTACCGTGTAAACTTTCTGAATTTTAGAAAGTACTTCAGCCCCTGTCTGCTAACTGTAGAAAGGACAGATTAAAAGCAAAGTTGAGCATAGATAATTCCAGAATAGCGAGTATTTGCGGTTTCAGTCTGCTGTGGGAAAGAGTGGGCGTCCTGAGGTACCTGGGTGTTTGTACTCACTGGTCACTAGGACATTTTGCAATGCAAGACCTCGTAACAAAAAAGACCACTTCCGTTAAGAGGTTGTAGGTTCCTGATGCAGGGATGGCATGGAATTTTCTAAAGGGGCGTGTATGAATATAAAATTATACTTTACAAATCTCATAAATTTAATTGAATAGATCCCTTACACAACTTATGAGCTCAGTGGTGAAGGCGTATTCAGCTTTCTGTGGTGACCCTGTGAGACCTCTGGATATGTGGTTCCTTATTTGACGTTTCTGTCCTTATTAGGGTCTGGGCAGACACCAGCCTTTCCTCAGTCTTTGTGCTTGGTGTTTTGTTTTTTGTTTGTTTGGGGGTTATTATTATTATTAGCTGTTTGTCAAGTTTGCTGTTTCTAAGAAGCTGATGAGGGAGGAAGGGGGAATAAGAGCCTGGCCTCATGAGCATTGAGCATGTTCACCTGAGCCTTTGGACAAACCAAAGCTGAATAAATCAGCTGGAACACGATTTTAATATGAGTAGCTATGGATAAGACCTTATAGAAGAAACGCCTGACTTCCAATTTTGACCAGTCTTCTGGAACATGTTTTGAATTATTTGGAGGATGCCATCTAAAACAAATAAGACAGCCCTCTTGCAAGCCAGGGTGCAGCTGGCAGGGAAGAATTCGTTTTCATGTTACATAAAAGCTCTCAGGATTCTGATACTGAGTCAGAAGGCAGATTAACACCTGCTTCTGCCTAATCTGCTGATATTCTCAACACCTTTCTGGGAAGGGAACCGAGCAGGCGTAGCCATTCAGAAATCTAAAGGAATGTACAGTTTATAGCTCAAGAAAGATGAGCCAGCCCTTTAAGGAAAGCGTCGTGTGATATAATTCTCTCCTTTATCTTGCTAGTGATCGTTAAAGCATGGCAATCATATTTGCCTGAGAATGAGGTGGGACCATTGGGCCATTTCAATTGACAGTGATCCTGACTGATGATAATTTTCAGAAGGCTGAGGCAGAGAGACCTCAAGTTTGAGGGGAGCCCTTGTCTCAAAGACAAAGAAAAGGTAAAGTCAGGAGGAAGCAGAGGACAGTAGTTTTTCGCTTTGTTGTTGTTGATTTCATGTGCATTGGTTCTTTGTAAGTATGTCTGTGTGAGGGTAGATCCCCTGGAACTAGAGTTACAGACAGTTGTGAGCTGCCTTGTGGGTACTGGGGACCAAACTCAGGTTCTGTGGAAGACCGCTGAACCATCTTTCCATCCTGACAGTAGGTTTGTTTTATTATTATTATTTCATTTTATTTTTGACTTTTTTTTTAGAGAGTTCTCACGTAGTAGCACAGGTGGCCTTGAGTTTTTAATGCTCATAGCTTCACACACCAACACACACACATACACAGAGTTGTTCTTGGATTGCAGGCGTGAGACACCTTGACTACTAAGCATACTCCCTGTTCATCCAGTGTTTCCATTTCGTGAGCCACAGCCAGCAACCAGTGGAGAAATGGACTGAGCCTTTGGAGGGGAGCAGAGCAGAAAAAGGATGAAGCGTGGAAGGCAAGTCTCTAATCAAAATTTTCATGTTATGGCTTAGAACACCTTAAGCAGCCAAAAGCCCTGGGTCGGGCTAGATACAGGAAAGAGACTGGATTTTAAGTCAATAGCTTCTGTTGGGTGATGGGGTTGTTTTCAGGGTTGGTTCTAGGCGCTACTTCCCAACAAGGTTGATAACTAGTAGGTTTTTCAGCTGTCCGTGAATGCCTAACCTCTACTATATATAAAGAGATTTGGGGTGCATAACCCCATTTCATTCCTGCAGCCACCAAGGCTCCTTGTGTAACTTTTGTTGATCAGGGTCATTTGCCTCCCAGGCTGGTATTCAATGCACTTTGTGGCCAAGGATGATCCCATCCTCCTGATTCTGTCTCAGTCCCTAGGATCACAGGTGTCTGGCTCCCTCCTTAAGGGAGGGCAACCTTGAATATCAACCAACTGCAGAGCTGTGTGCGTTCAGGGACTTTCCGACTGGGGTGTATAGGTCTCAGTCTCTCCACCAACCTTCCCACTCTCACCTCCACCTTTTATTAGCCCACTCCTGAGCCCCCAGTCTCAGCCTTCCTTCTTCCACATTAGGTCATTTATTTTTGCCCAGCTTCTCCCCCGCCTCCTTTAGTACCCACTATCTAGCAAGAACTCTTTCCTTTTATGGCATAGACTATATAGTTCAAGATTTAGGGCAGATTTCTTTTTTTTTTTTTTTTTTTTTTGAGGGGTGGAGGGTGAGGCCGGATCGCACATCGCCCAGGCTGCCCTCAGACTTGTGGCAATCTTCCCTGCCTCAGGTTCCCAAGTGTTATCTTCTTCCACCCTGTAAATCCCTGGGATCAAACCCAAGTCTTCCGGCTTGGCAGCAGGCATCTTTAGCAGCTAAGCCATCTTTCCAGCCCTTGTTTGTTATTTGAGACAGACTAGCTTCCAACTCAGTATATGGCCGAGGAGGACTGTGAGCTTCAGATTCTCCTGTGTCAGCCTCCCAAGTACGAAGATGACAGGCGTGCACCACAGTGCCTCATGGAAGCAGCGCTGGGGGTGGAACCCAGGGCTTTGTACATGATGGGCAAGCCCTCCACCAACCAAGCTGCATGCCGGCCCCTGTATCTTTGATTTAGGATATTTTTCAACATCCTCCAGTTCTTCGTGACTCTCACTTCATTGGAAGCAGGAGAGTGAGTGTATATGTCTGTTTGTCTGTCACACTGCAGCCTCGTCAGGACTGACGGCCTCACCTCTGTGTCCTTTCCACTTGGCTGTAGTAATGGGACGTAGAAGGCACAATAATGACAGTGAGCGAATGATTATGACTCTAGGGACCCTGGGCATAAAATAAAGTGTTGAGGGCAATGATTGGAGAGGAGGGAGTATCTAAAGTGATGCAGGTATTACAGACAGCTGTTGGCAAGGCCTTAAAATTCAAAGTGGAATTATAGGAAATAACAGTGAGCAGGGTCTCAGAGGGATATTCGGATGTGTATGCTTATAGCTGAATTCCTCGCAAAACTTAAAAGATAGCGGTAACCCAAGTGTCCATCAGGGAATAAATGGATAAACTCAATGTGGACTACAGCACAATGAAATATTATTCAGCCTTTTCTTTTCTTTGTTTTGTTTGTTTGTTTTTTGTTTTTCGAGACAGGGTTTCCCAGTGTAACAGTCCTAGCTGTCCTGGAACTAGCTCTTGTAGACCAGGCTGGCCTCGAAATCACAGGGATTCACCTGCCTCTGCCTCCCAAGTGCTGGGATTAAAGGCGTGCGCCACCACCGCCCGGCTTCTTTTTTTTATATTATTATTCAACCTTTAAAAGAAAGCTGGCTGTGGTGGCGCTCGTCTTTAATCCCAGTACTTAGGAAGCAGAGGCAGGCAGATCTCTGTGAGTTTGAAGCCAGTCTGGTCTACTTAGTGAGTTTCAGGACAGCCAGGGCTACATAGTGAGACCCTGTCTCTAAAAAAACAAAATTAAAATAAAAAGGGCCGTTCTGACACATGCTACAATATGAATGAGCCTTGACGTTATGCTAAATGTGACAAGGCAGCCCCAAAGGACAGGTACTACAGGTTTTAGAGAGGAGTCTAGAGGACCTGCCAGGCAAAGGGTCCGGGTTGGCAAGAACAGACATCTGGACAAATGATTAGTTTCTAATTGTATTTGACAGAGGCAGAGGTGATGGTTAGTCCACTTCACTTTGGCAACCTTTTTACTCTCTCTATATACACCACCTAGTCAGCACTTTGTAGTCTCCTCCCAACCCCGCCTTTGGGTACTGGAGATCAGACTGGGGCCTTTCATACACTGGGGAGGGCTCTACAACCAAGGTCACCCACAGGCTCCAATTTTCTTTCTTTCTTCCTTTTTTCCTTCCTTTCTTTCTTCCTCCTTTCTTTTCTTTTTTGTTTTTTTTTTGAGACAGGGTTTCTCTGTGTAGCCTTCACTGTTCTGAAACTCACTCTGCAGACCAGGCTGGCCTCAAACTCAGAGAGATCCACTTCTGCCTCCCAAGTGCTGGGATTAAAGGCCTGTGCCACTACCGCCCAGTTTGCTTGCTTGCTTGCTTGCTTGCTTGCTTGCTTGCTTCCTTCCTTCCTTCCTTCCTTCCTTCATTCATTTATTTATTTATTTATTTATTTATTTATAATTGAAAAAGATATAGCCCAGGCTGGCCTAATCCCCCTGCCTCTGTTTCCCACATGCTGGGATTGCAGAGCTATGCTCTCTGTGCCAGCATCTGATATATTCCTTAAGCCTTTGCAATAAAATTGACATTTTAAAGCTGGGTGGTGGTGGTACATGCTTTTAATTCCAGTACTCAGGAGGCAGAGGTAGGTTGTTTGCTGAGTCTGAGGCCAATCTGGTCTACATAGTGAGTTTTAGGACAGCCAAGGGCAGGGATGGCTACTTGGTGAAACCCTGTCTTGAAAACCAAAATAGAGGCCGGGCGATGGTGGCGCACGCCTTTAATCCCAGCACTCGGGAGGCCGAGGCAGGCGGATCTCTGTGAGTTCGAGACCAGCCTGGTCTACGGAGCTAGTTCCAGGACAGGCTCCAAAGCCACAGAGAAACCCTGTCTCGAAAAAAACCAAAAAAAAAAAAAAAAAAAAAAAGAAAACCAAAATAGAAAACACAAACAAACAAACAAAATACCCATAAAAAAGGGAATCTAGGGGCTGGAGAGATGGCTCAGCGGTTAAGATCACTAGCTGCTCTTCCAGAGGACCCAGGTTCAATTCCCAACACCCACATGGCAGCTCACACCTGTCTGTAACTCCAGTTCCAGAGGATCTGACACCTTCACACAGACATAAATGCAAGCAAAACACCAATGCACACAAAATAAAAATTTTAAAGAATGAGGGGGGGGGTTTCTAGAGGTTAAATGCACTAATCTTTCCAAACCACATTTACAGAGCACTCTGGTGGGAGGGTTCATGGGAAGTGTTTTATTATAATTGGGAGTAGGGGAACAATTTTAAACTGGATTGTGGTGTGGCCACACAAATACAGAGATGAGCTAGAAATCAATCCCCAAACTCTGTGCTTACGGCCAAAGGCATTTGATAAGAACTTCATAGCATGTAAAGCTTACCTAACGGAGTGGTGGTGTTTCAGGCAGGGTTTCCCTGTGTAGCCCTGGCTGGACTGGTTCTCACTATTTAGACCAGGCTGGCCCAGAATTTACAGAAATCCATCTGCCTCTGCCTCCCAGATGCTGGAATTAAAGGTGTGTGCCACCAGCCTGGTCCCTGGTCTCAAGCTCTTTCTCCTTCTCCCTTAGCCTCCTGAGTGCTGAGAATGCAGGTGTGTGTCACCATGTTGGCATGGAAAGAGGGTTTGTTTTGTAAGTGTATGGGTGTGTTGCCTCCCTGTATGTATGTGCACTGTTAGTGTGCAGTGCTGGTAGAGGCCAGCAGAGGGTGTTGGACCTCCTGGGACTGAAGTTCCAGGTAGTTGAGAGCTACCATGTGGGTGCCGAGGTCAGAACCCAGGACCTCTGGAAGAGCAGCCAGACCCTTGTTTTAAAACAGGGTCTCATCTTACCCACACTGACTTTACACTCCCTGTGTAGCTGAGAGCGACTCTGAATTTCTGATCCTCCTGCCTCTGATCTTCAGGGCTGAGGTTCCAGATGTGCAGTATGTTCCTGCTTTTTATTCTGTGCTAGGGATCAAGCTCAGGGCTCTGTGAAAGCTGGGTTAGCCTTCTACTGACTCAGATACATTCTCCAGCCCTAAAGTGTTATTTTTTTTATGAGGACAGTTAAAATCCAGGCATGGGGAAGGGGCTGCTCTGAGGGTCTCTGAGCAGTTAGCAGTTGATAGGGAAGAGACAGTCCTGTCTGTTGGATGGCCATAGGTGAGATGGTTATGCTTCTGTAAAGGAATTTTCAGCTATGTTCCAGTAAGCACTCCTAATGACGTTCACTGGGTCTCACTCACATATGCAGATGAGTGTGCAAGTGCACACACACATAAATATGAAGTAGAGGAGAGGCTAATTTGGAAAAGGAAGGGAGGAAAGGAGGGAAAGACGGAGGGAGAGGAAGGGAACGCGGGAAGAAGGAAGGAAAGGAGGAAAGGGACAAGAAAGGGTAAGGGAGAATAAATATGATGGAAACATACAATGTATAGTGGGATGAGAGGCAGAGGCAGGAGGATCTGTGCGAGTTCAAAGGCAGCCTGGTCTACATAGTGAGTTCCAGATCATCCAAGGCTACACAGACCCTACTACAAAAATAAATTAATGAACTTATATAATATACATGTATGAAACTGTCATCATGCCGGGCGGTGGTGGCGCACGCCTTTAATCCCAGCACTTGGGAGGCAGAGGCAGGCAGATCTCTGTGAGTTTGAGGCCAGCCTGGTCTACAAGAGCTAACTCCAGGACAGACTCCAAAGCTACAGAGAAACACTGTCTCAGAAAAAAAAAAAGAAAGAAAGAAGAAAGAAAGTGTCATCATGAGACCTATTAATATATACTAATAAAAAAAAAAACTTTAAAAAAAATTAGGCCGGGCGGTGGTGGCGCACGCCTTTAATCCCAGCACTTGGGAGGCAGAGGCAGGCGGATCTCTGTGAGTTCGAGACCAGCCTGGTCTACAAGAGCTAGTTCCAGGACAGGCTCCAAAACCACAGAGAAACCCTGTCTCGAAAAACCAAAAAAAAAAATAATAATAAAAAAAAAATTAGACATGGTGGCCCACAAATATAATTTTAGTTTTCAGGGAGGCAGAGGCAGGCAGACAGATCGCTGCAAGTTTAAGGCCAGCCTGGTCTATGGTCTATATACCATGTTTCACGTTCTCTGGTTTGCTTGTCTCAAAATGTTAGGACAAGCATAATATATGTGTATGAAGGTGTCATCATGCTGGGTGGTGGCAATCCTAGAATTTGGGAGGGGAGGCAGGTAGATCTCTGTGAGTTCAAGGGCTCAAGGTCAGCCTGGTCTACACAGCAAGTTACGTAATAGAGAGACCCTGTATCAAAACAAAAACTCTAAGGCAAAAAAAAAAAAAAAAAAAAAAAAAAAAGGGAAGTTTCTAATATCAAGAATGGTAACCTACTAGGTTGGACGTGACTGTCACAAGCCTTTAAACCTAGCACTCAGGAGGCAGAAGCAATCAGATCTCAGTGAGTTTGAGGCCAGCCTGGTCTACATAGCAAGTTCCTTGTCAGACAGTGCTGCATAGAGAGATTCTGTTTCAAAACAAACAAAACAAAACAACAACAGCAAATAGGCTAGACACTGGGAAGACCAAGCAAGCAGGAAGGAGGTTGCTGTGAGTTCAAGGCTGGGCTTGAACGGGCTGTGTGGAGCTACCCTGTCTCAAATAACCAGCCAGAAAGGAAATAAAAACGCAGTGAGCACCTGAAGAAACTAAGAGGACCACAACTGTGTATGTGCACACACGCGTGTATGTTTGTCTGCACGTGCGTGTTTGTCTACACACAGACTCTCAAGACCGGTCCTTTAAACGTTGACCTGTCGTTGTCAAAGTGTCATTGCCGTGGGTGTTCGCTGTCTGTGCTGGGAAGCACAGGTGACTGGCCCGGTGACCACTGCTGCTTTAGTTTGGGAGATGTAAGGTCTCACTTTGGGGAACAGTTCTGGAGCCCATGGATTTGGTATCTGCCCCAGATGGCCAGCTGAGAATCTGGAAGATGTTCCTCCACTCTGCGAGATTCAGCCACTATAGATTTAGCTCAGAATTCAGGCTTGTAACTCAGTGGGATTCATTACTGTGGGGCAGATGCCTCGTGTTCCAAGTGTCCTGGCACAGGGCCCTCCTGTAGGAATGATTTAGGGCTGCAGTGTTGGCTAATTACAGAGGGCACCCCTTCACATGCACGCACGCGCACACACACACACACACACCACACACACCTATCTCCTTGCTTCTTGCCCTGTCATCAATTCCAAATCGCTACTGAACATTTTAGCTACATGGACTCTTTGTGGCTGAGGCGTGGAGGTCTACAGTTGTGTTAGGCTGGGAGGGGGCTCTGCTGGAAAAGAGTTTCCCATGTAAGCATGAGGACCCCCAGATCACCAGCATCCATCTGAGAAGCTGAGCACAGCTGCACACGTCTATCACCCCAGTGCTGAGAAGGTAGAGACCAGAGGATCCCCGGGGCTCACTGCTCAACCAGCCTAATGCACTCCAGGCTCAATGAGAGTCTCTGCCTTTAAAGGTAAAGTGGAGGCTGGGTGGTGGTAGCACACACCTTTAATTCTAACACTCGGAGACAGAGGCAGATGGATCTCTGTGAGTTCGAGGCAGCTTGGTCTACACAGCAAGTTCCAGGACAGCCAGAGCTACACAGAGAAAAACAAACAAAAAAGGAGATGAGCTAGGGATGAAGAGCCTGTTCCCGGGGCTCGTTTGTCACTATCATAGACAAACCCAAGCTAGCCCATGCATATGCTCACTAGGCCTGTCTCAGGCTAAGTTCACCTCAGTGGTTCCTACAGGGAACGGCAGTTTTGCCCCCACTTCTGAAGCAAGGTTTGAGAAGTCTGGTGATTACAGCGGTATAGTAGGCAGAAACATTATGCTAATCAAAAAGGCTCTTATCTTTTCCTTTATTTCTTTTGGTTTGTGTATCTGTTTGTTCATTTTTCTTTTTCAAGACAGGGTTTCTCGGTAGCCCTGGCTGTCCTGAAACTCACTCTGTAGATCATGCAAGCAAGCCTTGATCCCAGAAATCTGCCTCCCCCTGCCTCTGCCTCCCTAGTGCTGGGATTAAACAGAGGCTTGTGACATCACTGCCCAGCCTGTTAATTTTTAAGTTAGCATGTACAACTGGTCCCGGTAGCACATGACTTTAATCCAGCATTTGGGAAGCAGAGGCAGGTGGATGTCTGTGAGTTCCTGGCCAGCTTGCTACATAAAGAGGCCACACCTGGTTTCACAGTGAAACCTTGCCTTGAACGAACAAATTTTAAAGAAGAGGTGGAAAGAAAGTTAACATGCAGAATACTGGTTCTCACTGTGGTGTTTTCATGGTTATGAAGTGGCCTAATCTTCCCCGGGAGGCTCCTAACTTTCTTGGCTAGCTTAAATGTTGACCTCTGACCCTGCTCATCTCACAATAACCAATGAAATGATTTGAGCAACACACCTGCCTCCCATGCAGATTAGAAAAAAGAGACACCGGAACTTGGCTTATTCTTCTGCCTGCGATAGCAACAGCCCCTTTTCCCTTCTCATTAAACCAAATCTTTTTAGCCATGCCCTAGAATATATTTTTTTTCTCGTCTGAGTGGACCTTTTATTTCTTTCAGCAGTAAACAGTGTGTTCCTAAGGCTCGGTCTCAAGTTTGGCTTTCTTACCTTAATGCCTACTAGCCCGCCTCTCCAGAAAGAATACTGGCAATTTATAGATTCCCAGCTCTTAAGAGCCCCCACCTCCCAATCCTGCTGTATTCCCTTTGTGGGTTCTTGTGCAAGACCAGGCCTTCTGGCTGAGAGATCAAGCTGTATAGATCACCCCCAAAACATGCTTTTCAGGCTGCTTGTGGGTTGTGTAACTGCCCAAGAGAAATGTATAGATTTTCCAAAACAAGTTGAAAGTTCAACTCATCAGTTTTCGTGTGTAAATGTCTTCCATTTTGCTCTCGGCTTAAACGACTCTGCTTCCTTTGTGAACGTTTTCAAAGTGACCCCTACAAACTTTATCCAAAGATTTTTTTTCTCTACTCTTATTTTGGGTTATCTATGAGGCACCAATGTTATACGAACCCCCAAGAGGCACCCTTCCCTCTACTGCAAACTTTGCCTTTGAAAAAAAAATATCAGTGGGGAGAGGTTTCTATCATTGCCCGAGTTCTTGTCATTACAACACAGGAGAAAGTGTTAGAAACCCAGAACGCGCTCCACAGTTCACTGTCTTAAATGTCTACCTGTCTTTACAATATAAATTATGATTGAATATAAACTTGTCAGAGAACCCTGCCGGACACACAAGCCATGGGACAGTTAGAGCCCCACAATTGAGAACGGGAATGAAAAGGAAAAAACACCTATTGTTCCCACCATAGCCGTCCATAAACACCCAAGAGAGACTTGTACTGGGGTGGAGGAGGCCATCGCCCGCCAATAAAGGGAGTATAAATACCCTCTCCTTTGTTCCCATGTGTGGAGAGATTTTTACCCCCTCCACCCCCACCCCAGACGCTCGAGTAAACAAATGACTAACAAAGGAGAGGGGCACCCACGTGGACAGGAACCCCAAAGCCCAGCGGGGGGGGGGGAGGAAGGGGCTGAAGAAATGGGGGTGTGGGGGGACACAAATGTAGGGGTATTACAAAGGAGAGGGTGGTGGAATAGGAGACAGAAGAACAAGAAAGTACTTACTGCCTTCACCCCAGGGGATAGTGCCTGTGTGTGTGTGTGTGTGTGTGTGTGTGTTCCAGCCCTGGGGAATGAACTTGGAGACTTGAATATTCTAGCCAAGTGCTCTCCCACTAAGCTATATCCACATCCCTCTTCTTCTTTTTCTTTTTTTTTTTCCTTCTTCTTTCTTTAGTTTTTGAGACCTGGTCTTCCTGTGTAGCCTTGGTTGTTCTGGAGCTAGCTGTGTAGACCAGGCTGGCCTCAAACTCAAAGAGATCTCTGTCTACCTCTGCCTCCTGAGTGAGACTAGACTCCCGGCCTTTGTCTTAATTTCCCTTCCTTTCTTTTAAAGGATATTTATTATGCTTGGCTTTTAAATTACATTTTTATATACTTATTTTTTTATTTAAAAAAATTATATAGCTGGGCAGTGGTGGTGCTTACCTTTAATCCCAGCACTCGGGAGGCAGAGGCAGGTGGATCTCTGTTAGTTGAGGTTAGCCTGGTCTACCGAGCAAGTATGAGGACAGGCTCCAAAGCTGTAGACAAACCCTATCTTGAAAAAACTAAATAATAATAATAATAATAAATTATGATGATGAACATGTGTCTCTGAGTGAGGCGTATGGGCACATGAGCACAGAGTCCCTGCATGTATGTATGTGTGTATAGCCATGGGCATGCTGGGAGCTGAACCTAAATCCTCTGCAAGGCAAGAACACCCTGCAGTGCTCCCACGATGCCGAAAGACTTGGCATGCGGCTGTGACTTTTAGACATGTCAGCCAGTAGCTGTGAAGAGAAAACAAAGATCAAGAGGAACTGCCTGGGATTTCAGTTCTGGGGGCCGTGATGCCATCTTCAGTTCTCCTCAAGCAACAGGCACACATGTGGTGCACATACGTCATACTTAGAGGCAAACACTTGCACGCAAATAAAACAAAATGAATCTTATAAAACAGTAGTTCTGCTTTTTCAACCTTCTTTTGGCCCAGGCCTTGCAGTCTTGAGTGTGTTGGGACTCACCACTAGGCTGACTTCCCAGTGAGCCCCGGAAACCCTCCTGTCTCTGTTTCCTCACAAATAGGTATTACATAGATACTTGATGTGGGATGCCCTTTATATGCTATGAATATGTTTTATTACATTGGTGAATAAAGAAGCTGCACTGGCTTATGGCAGGGCAGAATATAGGTAGGTGGGAAAACTAAACAATGCAAGAGAAAGAAGACAAAGTCCAGGAGATGCATGTAGCCACCCAAGAAGAAAGACACCAGAATCTTACTGGTAAACCCCATCCTCATGGTAAAATATAAAATAATAGAAATGGGTTAATTTTAGATGTAAGAGCTAGCTAGGAATACACCTGAGCCGTTGGCCAAACCGTCTTGTAATTAATATAGTTTCTGTGTGGTTATTCAGGCCTGGGTGTCCAGGAAACAAAAGTACGGTCTCCATTTACAGATACTGGATATCTGACTCTGGTCCCTGCCAACCGAGTCCTCAGCTACTGTCATCTTTAGTGGATGTCTTGCTGCAAACTGTTGAGATGTTTTTGGCACAAGACAACTAAGACTTTTACTAAGTGTCTTAGTTTTTCAAGACAGCGTTTCTCTGTGTAACAGCCCTAACTGTCCTCGAGCTCGCTCTGTAGACCAGGCTGGCTTCGAACTCACAAATATCCGCCTGCCTCTGCCTCCTGAGTGCTGGGATTAAATGCGTGCACCACCACCACCTGGCCACCCAAAGAGATTTTTCAACCTAAATTTTAAAGTGCACTTGTTCTTCTGCGCATCTTGGGGGAGTCCTGCTGCAGGCTGTGTGCTCAGCTCCTGCCGGGACCAAAGTGCATGCGCCTCTCTCCAGCCAGGCATTTCCAACTGGCCATGCTTAGTCCTTAAAGGGCAATAAATATTTGCAAAAGATGAACTCATGGCAGGAAGGGGATGAAAGCACAGATCCATTTCAGAGGTTCCCTGACAGCTTGGGCAGCCCAGTGGTGGGGTGGTTATTGGCCTTAGCATCCCATGCTCTGCAAGTCAGGAGATGGGCCTCTTGTCCTGACGTCAGTTGTCAGGCAGGATTTGCTCATCAGCACATTTGTGGAAACATCTTGGCAGTGTTACATTTATGAGTTTTAAAAATGTGTGAAATATTTTATGTGGCTTGTGCAAAAGCGTAGAGACATAAATAACAAGTAGAGAGGATGACTTAGAAGACATGGGGTCTGCCCATTAACCGTAGCTAGCCTGCAGACATCCTGAATATATGGACCCCATTTACTCTGCAGATCTATACTGTGTGAGTGTGTGCACATGTGTATGTGGAGGCCTGCAACCAACGTCAGGAGTCTTCCCCAGTCACATACCCTCCTTTCATTTCTTTTAAAAAAATGAGTACTTTCATTATTTTAAATTTTGTATAGGTGTGTATGTCTGCACGGGTATGTACATATTAGTGCCAGCACCTACTGAGGCCAGAGGCATCAGATCCCCCTGGAGCTGGAGTTACAGGCAGTTGTGAGCCACCTGACATGGTTGCTGGGAAGCAATCTCAGGACCTCTAGAAAAGCAGCAAGTGCTCTTAACTGCTGAGCCATTTCTTCAGCCCCTCTCTGGCTTACTTTTTGAGACAGGGTCTCCGGCTGAACCTGGAGCTCCTTGATTTGGCTAGACTGGCTGGCCAGGGAGCCCCAGGATCCTCCTGTCCTTCCTCTGTGCTGGGATTACAGGTGTGCACCCAACCTGGCTTTTTACACAACTTAGGTCATCATGGTTGTGCAGTTGACACTGTATCCACTCAGCCATCTCTCTGAGACCTGTTCTTTGTGGTATCTAACATGGACGCCAGATGACAGATTCTGTAACCGCTAGTAAACAATTGTGTGCAGTTTATACTCTTTTAAAAAACATTCGCTGAGCTTGGCGGTGGTGGCGCACGCCTTTAATCCCAGCACTCGGGAGGCAGAGGCAGGCGGATCTCTGTGAGTTCGAGACCAGCCTGGTCTACAAGAGCTAGTTCCAGGACAGGCTCCAAAAACCACAGAGAAACCCTGTCTTGAAAAACAAAAACAAAAACAAAAACAAAAACATTCGCTGAGATGGTTCCGTGGTTAAGAACATAGCTTCTCCTCTAGAGGACCCTGATTCAAGTCCCAGTACCCACATGACAGCTCATAACAGTCTCATGCTCTTTTCTGGCCTCTGTAGATACCAGGAATACACACAATGCATAGACCTTCATGCAGGCAAAACACCCATACACATAAAGTAAAAATATTTTTTTCTGTGTTTTTTTTTTTTTTTTCAAGGCAGGGTTTTTTTCTGTGTAGCCTTTGGAGCCTGTCCTAGAACTTGCTCTATAGATCAGGCTGGCCTTGAACTCATAGAGATCCTCCTGCCTCTATGTCCCAAGTACTGGGTTTAAAAGCATGTGCCACCATGTCCGGTTTTGTTTACTTGTTTATAAATTTTTATTATATTAGTTTTTTAATATTTTTATGTGTGTAGGTGTTTCACCTATGTGTATGTCTGAGTACCACATGCATGTCTGGAGCCCTCAAAAGCCAAAAGAGGGCAACAAATCCCTGAGACTGGTGGTACAGAATGTGTGTACCACCATGTGGCTGCTGGGAACTGAACCCGGGTACTCTGGTAGAGCAGCCGGTGCTCTTAACCACGGAGCCAACTCTCCAGTGCCTGTGACATCTCTTTATTGATAGTGTTCATGTGTACACACGTGGGTGTCCGTGTGTAGATCAGAGGACAACTTAGAGAAATTGTTCGCCTCCTTTCATGACTCAGGCCAGCCCATGCCCACCTGACCACGAATGCCTTTACCTGCCATCTCACCAGACGTCGTGGATTTTGTCACAACGTGCTGAGGATGGAGCCCAGAGCTTCGTACTTGCCAGACAGCACTCCACCAACCAAGTTAACTCCCTGGCCCCTGGGGTCTCCCTGTGGATGCGAACGTGTGTGGGCTCTGTCCATGGTGAGGGCGGGGGCACCTTGAGGTGTTTAAAAGTAGCCCCTGCTTTGTATCTGCCGCTACTCGGGGGAAATAAAGCCGTTTGCTTATGAAGAATTTCCGTAAACAATTCTGAGGATGTGTATTAGGGGTGATCTTGGGATGCGCATTAAACTAAACCGCGTAGTATAAACACATGAACAGCCTGAGAGATGGAGAATGAATGGCCCAGGTTTGCCCTGACTGTGGCCTTACACAAGGCAGAGGAAACCCAGAAGCTTGGGTTCCTTTTAGAGAGAAGCAGAAACAAAGGGGAGGAACTGGAGGCAGCCTCCCGGTAACATACTGTCTATCTTCTCTCTCCCTCTTTCTCTCCTTTCTCCTTCTCTCTCTCTCTCTCTCTCTCTCTCTCTGTCTCTGTCTCTTTTTCTTTTTCGAGGTGGGCCATGCTCATGTTGCCTGCATATTCCATACACCCAACTTTCTGCTATCTTTTAAAGTAGTCCTCCCAATCCACTTTCAGTACATTTACTTCTGGTCATGTATCTGTGAAGACATGCATGTCTGTATGCATAAACCTATATACAACATTGCCCTATGCATGTTAGATATATACAAATGCACACAGTTTACATTGTATATTTTTTCCTTCTCTCCTAACTTATTACAATATAATTTCTAGACTTACAAGACATCCTGAAAAATACTAGAGATTCTTTCATAGCCTTTCCACTTAGGGGTTGTTGTTTTGGTTTCTTTCTGAAATTTAGTGTATTATCTATCTCTATCTGGGAATGGGGTACGCATGTGCCACAGCATCCAAGGGGCCACAAGAGGACAACTTTCGGGAGCTGGTTCTCACTATCCACGTTATCTCTGAGGCAGGGTCTCTCTCGCTTCTGTCTCTGGGCTTCAGCACTCCAGACTAACTGGTCCTTTTGTGGGCAGTTTTTCTGACTCCAGTGGGCAATTCTGTCTCCTGGCCCCTGACTGGACGGTTCTCCCACCTCACTGCAGGAACAGCAGGCACCCAGACTAACTTACAAGACAATCACTTTCCTGAGCCATTTCCTCAGCTTTCAGAATTTTAATCTAGCAGAAGTACTATTTAAATTACTTTTGGCAAGATCAAAATTAAAAAAGTTTTGAAATTAATGTCTTCTTAATATTTCATAAATACTAAAAGTAAACGCGGTAGCAGGTAGAGGCAGAAGGATCAGGTGTTCAAGGTCATGCTCAGCTAGTGAGTTTGAAACCAGCCTGAGCTACACTACAGGAAACCCTGGTTTCAAAAAATGTAAACAAATAAAATGGAAAAAAGCCCCCCCCCCCCACCATTCTGGTGTATTGTGCAGCTGGAGTTTTCTTTAGAGAGAAAAAAAAAAAGACAAAAAGCAGAGTTAAATGAAGCACGTTGGCACATGCCTTTAACAGGCAGAGTGCTGAGTTCGAGGCCAGCCTGGTCTACAGAGCAAGTTCCAGGACAGCTAGGGCTCTGCAGAGAAACCTTGTCTCAGAAAAAAAAAAAAAAAAAAAAGCTGGGCGGTGGCGCACGCCTTTAATCCCAGCACTTGGGAGGCAGAGGCAGGCGGATCTCTGTGAGTTCGAGACCAACCTGGTCTACAAGAGCTAGTTCCAGGACAGGCTCCAAAACCACAGAGAAACCCTGTCTCGAAAAAACAAAAAAAAAAAAAAAACAAAAAAAAAAACAAAAAAACAAAAAACAAAAAACAAAAAACAAAAAACAAAAAAAAGGAAGGAGAAAAAACAACCAACAAACAAAACCAGAATTACACCAGAAATAGAATGCCTGAGAGACTCAGGAAGAATTGTAAATTCAAGGCCAGCCTGGACTATCAGGGCTTGTCTCAAAACACAAAACAAACAATAACCACAAATAGAAGTAGTCAAATCAGAAAGTGCCCAAGGCATAGAATAGTATGTTTGAAAAATATTTCCAACTGTAGGGCAGTGGCTCACACGTCTAATCCCACCACGCCTGGGGAGGCAGAGACAGGAGGTCACTGCAACATTGAAGACGAGCTGGGTCCAGGAGAGTTAAGGTTTTCAGTGTAATGCTTTTTTAGAAGATATTACAAAACACTTGGCTTCATTTATACGAACACAGAAGGGCCTAGAGAAATGAGAATCTCCCTGCTACAGAACTCCAGGAAGGGACGGAGGGGCTGTGTGTATGCAGATCTTTGGCTCTGACTTTTGGGCATTGGTATTGTTTGACTTTAAACAACGGCAAAAATTACAAAACAGCTTGAGGCAGGCAAAATGGCTCAGTGGTAAAGGCAGTTGCCACGTCTAATGACCTGAGTTTAATCACCAAGACTCCCATGGTGGAAGCAGAGACCTGTAAATTGTTGTTCTCTGACCTCTGTAAGCAAATGCGTACGCTATGTGTGTGTGCGCGTGCACACACACACCCACACCTAAATTTATTTTTACAAACCTCAAAACGAAAGCTTCTTCTTTGGCATGGTGGTGTACACTTTTTTTTCCCATCCAAGACAGGGTTGAACTCACAGAGATCCTCCTGTCTCTGCCTCCCTCCCTAGTGCTGGGATTAAAGGCGTGGGCTACTATGGCCTGGTTTGGATTTCATGTATTTTTTCATACAGTGCTGAGGATGGAGCCCAGAGCTGAGCACTCCACCAGCTGAGCTAGCTCCTTGGTCCATCTGGTGGTGTATAGTTTTAATCTGAGCACCTTGAAGGCAGAGGCAGGTAGACAGCCTGGTCTAAGAATGGAGTTCCAGGACAGACAGAGAAGCTCTGTCTTGATAAACAAAACAAACAAAATCGAAACAAATCCCAAACCTTCTTACAAGGGTCTTGTTTCAGATGAGCAGGTGACAAATCAGGAACTGAGGATGACTACAGAAACTGCTGTGGAAAAGCCTCTGGGATCCATAATCACCTTGGATCTGACACAGCCTCGTCCACAGAGGGCTGGTCCTTTCTTTTACTGGAACACAAAGGGACAATATCAAAGAATGAGGATGCTGATATAAATAGTTAAGACGGGTGTGGTAACTTATGCCTGTAATTCCAGCACTCTGGAGGCTGAGGCAGGGAACTAGAAATTCAAGGTTATCGATTGGTAGTTCAAGGGCAGGCTGTGGGTTGCAGGAGACCCTGTGTCAAAAATAAAGAATGAAAGGAAGGAAGGAAGAAAAAGAAAGAAAGAGGAAGGAAAGAAAGGAAAGGGAAGGGAAAAAAGAAAATGGCTTAATGGAGCTTATTCTCTCTCTTTTTTTCTTTGGTTTTTCGAGACAGGGTTTCTCTGTAGCTATCAAGCCTGTTGTCCTGGAACTAGCTCTTGTAGACCAGGCTGGCCTCAAACTCACAGGGATCCATCCCCCTGCCTCTGCCTCCCGAGTGCTGGGATTAAAGGTGTGCGCCACCACCAACCGGCAGAGCTTACTCTTTTGTAAACTAAAAAAAATACATATATTTTTAAAGAACTGCAAACCAAATATTGGCCTTGAAAATATCTCCTAGCCAGGTCTGGTGGGATAAATAAATGGGGAATCTCGGGTCATACTAAAGACATCCTGAGTGACAGCAAATCACAGGGAGATGCAGCTCAACACATTTAAGTTGGCAAGAACCACGGCGAGTTTATTTTATTTGTTGTTGTTTTTTCAAGACAGGGTTTCTCTGTATAGTCCTGGCTGTCCTGGAATTCGCTCTGAAGACCAGACTGGCCTCAATCTTATCTATTTATTATCTATCTGCCTATAATTCTGTAGTCGGTTGTTTTTCTTTTTTTCCTTTCTTTCTTTTTATCAGTTGTGGGCTTTTTGTTTTGTTTTTGTTTTTTTTTTTTTTAATATTTATTTACTTATTTACTTATTATGTATACAATATTCTGTCTGCAGGTCAGAAGAGGGCACCAGACCTCCTTACAGATGGTTGTGAGCCACCATATGGTTGCCGGGAATTGAACTCAGGACCTTTGGAAGAGCAGGCAATGCTCTTAACTACTGAGCCATCTCTCCAGCCCCCTTGTTTTGTTTTTCGAGACAGGGTTTCTCTGTAGCTTTGGAGCCTGTCCTGGAACTAGCTCTTATAGCCCAGGCTGGCCTCAAACTCACAGACTTCTGCCTGCCGCTGCCTCCTGAGTGCTATGATTAAAGGCGTGTGCCACCGCCACCTGGTTTTTTTCTATCCATCTATTCTCCATCCTCTGGCCTTGGAGGGGATAACCTACCCAGATTACCCCCCCTAACACACATATATACTTATTAATACAATAATACAATACATCTTGGGGCTGGAGAGATGGCTCAGTGACTAAGAGGGTTTGATTCCCAGCACTCACTTTTGGCTAATCATCAACTCTAACTCCAGTTCTAAGGGGATGCAGCGCCCTCTTCTGGCTGATGCATGCACTGCACCCATACATACAGGCAAAACACCCCCACACATAAACTAGCTCACTCATGTTCGAAGAAAAAGGTGGTCCTGATCCTCACTAATAAACTGTTTTGATTACGCTACCTTGAGAAGGACTGTGGGTGTGTAGGACAGCAGGGTAGGGATCTTAAGGGTCAGGCATTCGAAGAGGGCCACCATGTTTTTCCCAGATTCACTCCTAGACTCTAGCTTGACTTTACATCTTAAGGTACTATAAAAATAAGTGGTCAGAGAGGGAGGCAGCTCCGTCATCAAGTCACTACTTCGCGTGCTTGCGACCCTGGGTTCCATTCTGAGCAGCAAGGAAACAAACCAGTGACAAAACCAAACAATCCAGAAATCAGAAGGCATTAAAGTTTAGCATCTCTTTTAAAAATTTTAAAAATTGTGCCGGGCAGGGTTGTAGCGCACACCTTTAATCCCAGCACTCAGGAGGCCGAGGCAGGCGGATCTCTATGAGTTTGAGGTCAGCCTGGTCTATAGAGCAAATTACAGGACAAGGAGGACTACACAGCAAAACCCTGCCTCAAAAAAAAAAAAAAAAAAAAAACCTGAAAATAAAAAAACCAAAATAATAATAATAACAACAATTTAATTTAAAAATTGGGGCTGGAGAGATGGCTTAGCAACTAAGAGCACTGTCTATTCCTCAGAGGACCCAGGTTCAATTCCCAGCACCCACATGGCCACTCACAACTGTCTGTAACTCCAGCTCTAGGGGATTCATAGCACCTGCCATGCACACGGTGTGTGCAGCAAAATACACACACATAACATAAATAAATCTTAAAAATTTTAAATTACATTGATCAATTGATTGTGTGTGTGTACGTATGTGTATGTATGTGTGTGTGCACGTATGTGTGTGTGTGTACACTCTTGTGCATACATCCCATAGCACGCCTGTGGAGGTCAGAGGACAACTCTGGGACTCAATTCTCTTTCAAGTAGGTCCTGGGAATTGAACTCAGGTCATCAGAATGCCTTTACTCACTGAGCCATATTTACTTATTTATTTTGTTGTTGTTTTTTGTTTTTGTTTTGTTTTTCAAGACAAGGTTTTCTCTGCAGCTTTGGAGCTTGTCCTGGAGCTTGCTCTGTAGACCAGGCTGGCCTCAAACTCAGGGGTCTGCCTACCTCTGCCTCCCGAATGCTGGGATTAAAGGCATGCACCATCAACACCTGACTGTTATTATTTATTAAATAAACAATGTTTATTTAAATAGAGCTCAGTGAGTAACTATGGTCCCGGGAAAGTGACCTAAGGGGAAAGGAAGGACCAAATTAGACCCAATCCAAAACACCATGTGATTTGACAGACTCTACCAGGGACCACACAGGGCTCCAGGTACTGTCTTGTGAAAAGTCCGAGGGGGGCAAAGTTTTCTTGCATACTGAGAGTCTTCATGCCTCACCTGTGCTATTGCCTATTCGTCAACGCCACAAAGAGCAGACCGCCCTCCAGTCACCGTGACCCACCAGGGTCCCAAGGCGCGGGGAGGTACCTATGTCTCACATCTTAATAGTTTTGTCTCTGTATCCAGATGGCAGGCCTTCAGGGATGGGAGAATAAGAACATTCTGGAACCCAGGGCATCCCATTCCATATTCACATTCTCCAGGAGCTCAGCCCATATCCATCCCTTCACGCATGTTTTGGTCACTGAAGCAGCTAGGTGTCAGTGTGGTGGACAGGGACCCATCCTTCAGTATTTCCTTTCTCAACAAGGGACCACCTAAGGTTAACTGGTGATTTATTTATTTCGCTTTGATTTTACTCCAGAGCTATTTTTAGTCATCCGGTAGCAGATGCCCACTTCTCCCAAAGACCAGCATAATTTTATTTTTAAATCTAGTTCTTTATTTACATCTAAATTTTCCCCTTTGAGACAGGGTCTCACTGTGTAGGCGTGAAACTCAATGTGTAGGCCAGGCTGGCCTCGAACTCACAGAGCTCCACCTGCCTCTGCCTCCTGAACGCTGGGATTAAAAGTGTGAGGCACTGCACCTAAATAATTGATTTTATTTGATCTGTTTTCCCCCCAACCCCCACAAGTCTAAGGTAGCCCAGGCTATATAAGAAGTTCAAGTCCTATAACCTTGAATTTTCTTTTTTTTTGGTTTTTCGAGACAGGGTTTCTCTGTAGCTTTGGTGCCTGTCCTGGAACTAGCTCTTGTAGACCAGGCTGGCCTAGAACTCACAGAGATCTGCCTGCCTCTGCCTCCTGAGTGCTGGGATTAAAGGCGTGCGCCACCACCGCCCAGCAGACTTATTTCTTTCTTTCTTTTTCTTTTTTTTTTTTTTTTGGCTGGAACTAGCTCTTGTAGACCAGGCTGGTCTCGAACTCACAGAGATCCGCCTGCCTCTGCCTCCCAAGTGCTGGGATTAAAGGCATGCGCCACCACCGCCCGGCTTTACCTTGAATTTTCAATTGAAATTTTAAATTTTCAATCCTGCCGTCACCTTCCACCCATTACCCAAGCTTCTTTTCTCCCTACTTTTCCTTTTTTTAAAATTTGTTGACAGTTTCATATGTGAGTATAATGAATCTTAGGGGGTTTCTCCCTTCATCACCCACTCTGTCTCCACTCTCTCTCCCCTCCCCCTTCTTTCCCTTCCTAATGTCAAAATGCTAAATCTGCTGTTTGTGTGACACCCCCCTCAGTTTGACTATGGCATTTTCATGAACCTGGACACGGGGTTATTACTGGAGCATGGGCTACTTGCCAGTGGCTGCATCACTGAAGACAATGCCTTTTCCCTGGCAGCTACGATCTGCCAGGGCCAGGCTCCTCTCACTTTTGGAATAAAATTAAACAAAGAGCCAGGTGGTGGTGATGCACTCCTGCCTTTAATCCCAGCACTCGGGAGGCAGAGGCAGGTGGATCTCTGTGAGTTTGAGGCCAGTATGGTCTACAAGAGCTAGTTCCAGGACAGGCTCCAAAGCTACAGAGAAACTCTGTCTCAAAAACCAAAAAGCAAACAACAAAAAGACTAAACAAGGAAAGTGAGTAAGCAGAGTGGCAGATGGAGGGACTCAGGTCAAATTCAAATTCAGAACATCTCCTGGCATCTCCAAGGCTGTGGAAGCATGGGCTTTGGAGCGTGGGAACCCAGCGGCAGAGACAACCTATTTCTCCAAAAAAGATCTGAAAATGGTTTAGGCCTGTCACAAAAAACAAAAATAAGCAAAAATCCTTGGTCATAAAAAAAAAAAAATCAAGGAAGACAGTAGTTCCTGGGTGTTTCTTTGTCTTTCTAAAACAATGAGGAAAAAAATCTGAGGTTACTTAGGTAAACAGCTAAGGAAGACTCCCGGGGAGGCAACTCATAGAGCCTGGGTTTATAAGGAGAGGCTCAAACAAAGGGCCTTTGTGTGTGGGGATCAGCTGCCTCTAACTTAGCATACAGCGGCTCCAAAGGCCAGATGTCATCAAGGAACCCCCAGGAGAGAGGGCAGGAATAAACATCTAGGAGAGGGGACCACCTATCTGGGAGTGAGCACCCGGCAGACAGAAAGGCTCTGCTGGTCCCTAAGCTCCACCCATTTTCATAGGAAGCTGCCTACATCTGTGCCTGGGTCTGTGGCTAAGCCAGGGGACTCTATCTGTGGAGTCCACCTATGGTCTCTACCTGTGGAGTCCACCTAGGGTCTCTACCTGGGGTCTCCTCCTGGTGATCTGGAAACACACAAATACTTTCCGTAGACTGTTTCCATCCACACTTCCTTATTCTTGGTGAATGACTGAGTACAAAGCTGGCGTTTTTTTTTTTTAAAAGATTTATTTATTTATTATGTTTACAACATTTTGCCTCCATGTATCCCTGCAGGCCAGAAGAGGGCACCAGATCTAAGTACAGATGGTTGTGAGCCACCATATGGTTGCTGGGAATTGAACTCAGGACCTCTGGAAGAGCAGTCAGGGCTCTTAACCACTGAGCCATCTCTCCAGCATGGTCTTTTCAATGCTGCTTGGATCAGCTCACATCTAATCAGAGGATGGCCTTTCTCTGTGAGTTTGAGGTCAGCAGGGGATATACAGTGAGACGCTGTCTCAAGAAGGGGAAACATCATAGTCCATCAAATGTGACTTACATGGTAGGACATGATATAGGCATGTGTGCGGCTGCCTCTGTGATTTGGGCATATATTAATTCCTTCAGGCCTTCGGAGAAAGTTGTACACTCAGAAGCTTGAAAACACCAGGGAGGACTTGATGTCTTTAGATTGCACCAGACAGTAAGTGCCTACTTGGAGAGGTCCTGAGACAGAACACCTGGAAGAGAAAAAGTCTGGTATGCACCAGTCGTGGCTGTTCCCCAGGGAACAGTAGCACTCAAGGACCCTGGTGTCCTGCGAGCTGCTTTAGGGCCTAGCTAACAGCTAACATGAACACTCTAAAAACAGACCGACTCAGCGGTCTTTTTTTTTTTTTTTTTTTTTGGCTTTTTCAAGACAGGGTTTCGGGCTGGAGAGATGGCTCAGAGGTTAAGAGCATTGCCTGCTCTTCCAAAGGTTCTGAGTTCAATTCCCGGCAACCACATGGTGGCTCACAACCATCTGTAGTGAGGTCTGGCCTGCAGACATGCACACAGACAGAATATTGTACACATAATAAATAAATAAAAAAAAATAATTAAAAAAAAAAAAGACAGGGTTTCTCTGTGGTTTTGGAGCCTGTCCTGGAACTAGCTCTTGTAGACCAGGCTGGTCTCGAACTCCGACTCAGCGGTCTTAAAAAATTAGGGTACATTCAGGAAGGGGGGAAGGGAGGGGATGAGCTCAGTGGTTAAGAGCGCCTGCTGTTCTTCCGTGCCTCCCCAGTTCATGTCTCAGCACCGGGTCAGTCAGCTCACAGCTGCCTTTAACTCCAGCCCCAGGGGACTCTGATGCCCTCTTCTGGTAGGCACCAGGGCCTGTGTGGCATCCATGCACACAGACACATAAACAATGATAACCATACAACTATTTTTAAAAGTTGTTTTGGGTTTATCTTATGCATACGAATGTTTTGATCCCAGGTATGTCTGAGCACCATGTGGGAGCCTCTAGAGAGCATCGGATCCCCTGGAGCGGGAGCTGCGGGCAGTGGTGAGCTGTCCTGTGCATGCTGGGAATTGAACCCAGGTCTTCTGCAAGAGCAACAGCCCTCTTGACCACTGAACCATCTCTAGACCCCAAAGTAAATCCTTTTGTTGTTGTTGTTGTTTGGGTGGTTGGTTTTTTGAGACAGGGTTTCTCTGAGTAGCCTTGACTGTCCTGGAACTCACTCTGTAGATCAGATTAGCCTCAAATTCAGAGATCCTCCTGCCTCTGCCTCCTGGGTGCTGGGGATGGAATTTTTAAAAGAATGTATTTTGCGTGTGTGCATCATACCACACATGTAGCAGTCAGAGGACAATTTGTGAGGTCAGTGCTCTCCTTCCTTCATGTGGGTCCTGGGGATTGAACTCAGGTTATCGGGCTTGGCAGCAAGCACCTTTACCCAGTGAGTCAGCCCACCAGCCTCAAGAATGAACCCTTACAACTTAACAAAAAGACAAACAATTCCATCAAAACCTAAGTGATGGATCTGAAAGGTGTCTGTTTTGAAAGACAATTCACAAATAGCCAGAATCAGACCAAAATCAAACCACGCTGAGGTCACAGCCTACACCCTCTGGGATGGCTGTTACTGGAAACTGGTGGCAATGAAGCTCAATGGTAGAGTGTTTGCCTTTCATGCCCAAAGACAAAGGTTCAATTCCCAACACTAAAACACACATGCACACACATGCACGCACACACACGCATCGAAAAGAATAAAACTGTAGATCTAAAACAAGGGTGGTAGTAGCATGGCTGGGTGAGGCTGTAGGTGAAGGAGAAACTTTCACAGCTGGTAGGAATGTAAAATGATGCAGGAGAAAATCGCCTGGTTTCCCAGAAGAACTGAAAATAGACTGCCTATATGATCTGACAATTGCATTTCCAGGTATGTGCCTCCAAGGATTGAAGACATGTTCTCAAAAGCTGGGTGTGGCCTACTTAGAACTCAATCCCCTGCCCTCAGGAGGATGAGACAAACAGTCACAGGAACTTGCTAAGAGTTCTGAGCCAGCCTCAGGTATGTGGCAAGACCGTCTCACAAACTAACAGCAACCCAAAACAAACGACCCTAGATACACAATCAACACACACACACACACACACACACACAGAGGCATTGTTCAAGTGGTGTCATTCATGCTAAGTGAATTCATGGATCACAGGAAGTCAGCTTATGCAATAGAATATTATTTGGCCGTCAGAAGGAACGGAATATTACCATATACTACAGCATGGTTGAATTTGGAGACAATTCTGGAAAGTAAAGAAAGCCAGATATAAACATTTCACATTACATGCATTTGTTTGTTTGTTTGTTTTTGATTTTTGAGACAGGGTTTCTCTGTGTAGCTTTGGAGCCTGTCCTGGAACTCGCTCTGTAGACCAGGCTGGCCTCGAACTCCAGAGATCTGCCTGCCTCTGCCTCCCAGTGCTGAGGTTAAAGGTGTGTGCCACCACTGCCTGTCTAGACTTCTTTCTACCTAACTTTTTTTCTTTAAATTAACCCACTTCTATTAATCTATGTGCTTCCCCAGGCTTATTTACCTCATCTACATTCTGTCCATCCTGCTTTCCTGCTTCTTCCATATCTGGCTGAGTGGTCCCCAGCTGGCTGGCTGGCTGGCTCTCCTTTTCTCTTTCCTGTCAGCCCCACCTACCCCTCCTCTGCTGAGATTTTGGCCATTTGGTTTTTTATTAGGCCAATCAAGTACTCTAGACAGGCAAGGTGAAACAGCAATACATCATTACATAGTTAAACATTTTATTCCACAACAGCCTTTCCCATCAATTTTTTTAAAAATTAGCTTTTAAAGGCGGGCAGTGGTGGCGCCCGCCTTTAATCCCAGCACTTGGGAGGCAGAGGCAGGCGGATCTCTCTGAGTTTGAGACCAGCCTGGTCTACGAGAGCTAGTTCCAGGACAGGCTCCAAAACCACAGAGAAACCCTGTCTCGAAAAACCAAAAAAAAAAAAAAAAAAAAAAAAAAAGGCTTTTAATTCTAGAGGTTTGGGGATCTGCACCAATCATCGTCATGAATTCTGCTAATACAGGAGAGCATAAAAGAATAGCTGGGCTGGTTCAATGGCAGCACTCCTGCCCCAAGTTTCTTTCCTTTCCTTTTTCCTTTCCTTCCCTTTCCTTCCCTTTTCTTCTGAGGATATTTCTGTGTAACAGTTCTGGCTGCCTTGGAACTCACTTTGAAAACCAAGCTGACCTTGAACTCAAAGATTCACCTGTCTCTGCCTCCCAAGTACTGGGATTAAAGGCATGCAATACCACGGCTCCAGCTTTGTACTGGGTTTCATCTCCAGCAAAGAAGAGTAGGAAGAAGAGAGCAGGAAGATGAAGGGGGGAGGAGGATGAAGGGAAGGAGGAGGAGGAAGGGGAGGAGGAAGGTGAAGGGGGAAGGATCATCACAAGAGGCAAATTTCTTCAGACAGCACTGGAGCTGAGTGTGAAGATTTGATATTTCTCAACATTTGACTTTTAGGGTTCCCCCAATGCTGGAGAATGAACTAGGGCATAAAAAGTGCATGTTAGGGACTGGGCAGATGGCTTAGCGGTTAAGAACACTTGTTGCTCTTCCAGAGGACCAAATTCAATTCTCAGTACCCATGTCAGCAGGCTGAGCCCTCTGACACTCCAGCTCTAGAGAAGCCGATGCCCTCTTCTGGCCTCTGCAGATACCAGCACACATGTGCCATACGCATCAACACATGCACTTAAATAACATAAATCTTAAAAAGAAAGAAAAATGTGTATATGAGGCAAATGCTCTACCACCCGAGCATAATTTATCTCCAGCCCTTGGGTTTTTGAGATTGAATTTCACTATGTAGGCAAAGCTGGCCATCAACTCAACTCTGATGATGGTGATGGCGGTGGTGATGGTGGTGATGGTGATGCTGCTGTTGCTGATGGTGATGATGAGGGTGGTGGTGGTGATTGTGATGGTGATGCTGCTGTTGCTGATGGTGATGGTGATGATGAGGGTGGTGGTGGTGATTGTGATGCTGCTGATGGTGATGATGATGATGGTGGTGGTGGAGATGGTGATGCTGCTGTTGCTGATGGTGATGATGAGGGTGGTGATGATGGTGATGACAGTGATGGTGGTGGTGAAGATGGTGATGATGGTGATAGTGATGGTGATGGTGGTGACGGTGGTGATGATGGTGATGATGATGATGATGGTGATGATGATGGTGGTGATGGTGGTGATGGTGGTGATGATGGTGATGGTGGTGATGATGATGGTGGTGGTGGTGATGGTGGTGATGATGGTGATGATGGTGATGATAGTGATAGTGATGGTGGTGGTGAAGATGGTGATGATGGTGATGGTGATGGTGGTGGTGAAGATGGTGATGATGATGGTGATGATGGTGGTGATGATGGTGATGATGATGATGGTGGTGATAGTAATGATTGTAGTGGTAATGATGATGATTATGTGAATATGTGCATGTTACATGCTGTGGCCCCCGTGTAGTCAGAGGACAAGAATCAGCCTTTCCTGAATTAATGTCATCAAGCTTAGCTGCAAGCTCCTTTTCCCACTGAACCATCTCTCTGGCGCTGGCCTCCACCTCTTGACCTTCTTGCCTTAGCCTCCCTTAGCACTTAAAGATGTCCTGAGCTCTGTAACCCTCCACCCTGCTCCCCTGGACCCAGGAATGGAGTGGCACTATGCGGGTGTGTCCTCCTCTTCTCTCACTATACACAGGATCAGGGGCCCGCCCCCAAGCACCAAGAGGCAGAGGCAGGGAATTAGAGGGTCCAGGCTTGGATACACAGCAAGCTGGGTGGAGTGGGGGGGGGGGGCAAAACAAAACAATAAACAAGCCCCTGGCCCCAGCTGTCTGTTTCATCCTGCAGTCTTGTTAAAGAGACGATCACCGTGAAACCAGACCTTTGCCACCAAGCCAGATTCAGGACCGTCCACATGTTTGTCACCTATAGGCCAGTTATGACAGCTGGGCCACAAACAGACCCCTATCCGGACCCCCTGCTCCTCACAAGGGCTCTGCATGGCCCTGGCACATCCCTCAATGACTATAAGGCATCTAATAAAAGTGGGTGAAGATGAACACATTTTAATAGTCTAGGGAGGTGGCATCCTCGCAGGGTGGTGTAAAAAGAGCAAAATGATTTTGGATAAACCCTGAAGAAATTTTATTGCCCAGCACAGCGTAAATCAAGCCCTCTGTAAATGCAATAAAACAATTGTTTAGTCTGCGTGGCTCATACCACAGACCTCAGGATTCTGTGTTTTGATCTTATTGCCGCAATAAACTGTCTAGACAGCAATTAACAAACTGCTTTTCCCTCAGATGTGTGGAGGGCCAGTGAGGCAGCCTCGCACTCACAAACACAGGGGCTTCTTCCTGGCCCCTGTAATGACTGGGTTGGGAAGAGTGGGCAGGACTGGAATCTGACCAGAAGGAACCTCCTGGAGGGCCCTTCTCTATGAACAACCTGAGGCCCCCACATGATCTCATAGATGCTTCTTAAACCTCGGCTTATTATTCTGAATCTCCACGTTAGAGGCGGTAACCAGAATAGGTTTTATTTATTACAGCATTTTAATTTCATTGTGTGTGTGCGTGCATGTGTGTGTGTGTGTGTGTGTAGGGAGACACGGGCACCACCATGTGGGAGGCATGGGTGCCACCATGTATGTGCAGGGGGGGACATGGGTGCTACCATGTGTGTGTGGGACATCAATGCCACCATGTGTGTGGGGGGACATAGGAGCCACCATGTGGGGGGCATGGGTGCCACCATGTGTATATCAACATCAGAGGACTGACTGAGGGTTGTTCTCCCACTGTGTGGGTCCCAGAAATTGAACCCAGTTATGGGCCTAAGTGGCAGCCGCCTTTACCTGCTGGGCCACCCCAGTAGCCTATCTATTTGTCATTCTTTCACTGTTAGGGCCTCCCACGTGACAGGCAAGGACTCTGCTACTAGAGTTCATTCTCTTCTGCAGAATTAATTTTCCTTTTTATTTTTCCTCCAGGGTCTCATTTAGTCCAGGCTGGCCCCAAATTCACTGTCACTGAGGATGACCTTTAACCCCTAATCTTTTACCTCCCAAGTAGTAGGATTTTAGGTGTGTGCCACCAAACCTGGTTCTTTTGTGCTGGAGGTCAAACCCAGGGCTTCGTGCATGCCAGGTAAGTATTCTACCAGCTGGCCTACATCCTCGGCCCCAGAATTGTTTTTTAAAAGTAGTCAGCATGAGCTGTCTGAGATGGACCCTCACATCCTATAGAAGACAGAAGGAAGCAGGTTCTTTTTAGTTTATTTTTGAAGCAGAGTTTCTCTGTCTAGCTCCATCCTGGAACTTGCTCTGTAAACCACGCTGGCCTCGAACTCTGAGATCTGGAGATCTGCCTGTCTTTGCCTCTTGAGGGTTGGGATTAAAGGCATGCACCACCACTACCCAGTAAGAAACAGTTTAAAAAAATGTTTTCTAAGAATCTGTTTTTTAAGATTCTTATTATTGTCAGCTGTTGGTGGCACACAGCTTTAATCCCAGCACTCAGAAGGTAGAGGCAGGCAGACTTCTGTGAATTCAAAGCCAACCTGATCTACAGAACAAGTTCCAGGATAGCCAGGGTTATACAAAGAAACCTGTCTCAAAAAAAAAAAAAAAAAAAAAAAACCAAACAGAAGATTACTATTATTCCTATTAATTTATCAATTTTGTTTTTTTGAGTCAGTGTCTCGCTGTGTAACCCTGGCTGTCCTGGAACTCGCTATACCTACCAGGCTGGCCTAGAACTCACAGAGATCTGTCTACCTCTGCTTCCCATGTGCTAGAATTAAAGATATATGCCACCACTCTGGCCTTAAGATTAATTTTTAAAAATATGTATATGTGTGCCAGGAGTCATAGTGCACACCTTCAATCCCAGCACTTGGGAGGCAGAGGCAGGTGGAGCTCTGTGAGTTCAAGGCTACCCTAGTCTACAGAGTGAGTTCCAGGACAGCCTGGGCTATGTGGAGAGATCCTGTCTCAAAAATATGTGTGTGTGCATGCATGTGTGTGTGTGTGTGCACGCACATATGTGTGTGCATGTGTGTGTGTGTTTGGGGGTCATGTGCATGTGATGTCAGACTCCTAGAACCAGGTTTGCAGGCAGGAAAGGCACCTGAGAAAGGTGCTGGGATCTGAACTCAGGTCCTCTGTAAGGCAGCACACTTTTTTTCTTTCTTTTTTTTTTTTTTTTTTTGGTTTTTCGAGACAGGGTTTCTCTGTGGTTTTGGAGCCTATCCTGGAACTAGCTCTTGTAGACCAGGCTGGTCTCAAACTCACAGAGATCCGCCTGCCTCTGCCTAGGCAGCACACTTTCTTATCCTCTGAGCCACCTTCCCAGCCCCTAGCGTATTTCAGTTCCACTCAATGCTGGCTTTCACTGTAACCCTTCATGCATGTACATGACATTTCAATCATACCATCCTTGTGAAGGGAACAATATTTTATTTTATTTATTTATTAAATTTGGGCAGAGGCAGGTGGGTTTCTGTGAACTTGAAGCTAGCCTGGTCTACATAACAAATTTTAGGACAGCCAAGGCTACATAGACCCTGTCTCAACAAAAACATTTTGACATTGATTGCATGTATGTGTGTGTGCGCACACACATGTGCTTGCATACATGTACCTGTGTATGTGTGCCATGGCAAACATTTGGAGGTCAGAGTACAATTGGTGTGATTCTTTTTTTTCTCCATCACGTGATCCCAGGGATTAATTAACCTCAGTCCAGCAGGTGCCTCTACTGAGTCCTCTTGCCAGCCCAGAAGGCAGTACCTTAGCAGAGCAGCCTGTGTAGGGTGTTCCTCCAGACAGGTGCCTTATGTGTGTACATCTTCCTCCTCAGACCGGGGAGTGGTTCTGCTCAAGGTTCCTGAGCTGGAGGAAAGGCTGGGACTGAAGTAACTGTTCTGTTCTCTTCCCTCTACGCCAGGGTGAACAGAGGACACTACACAGACCAAAGACGTCTCAGCTGCTGGCCCTTACAGTGCAGGGCTTCAGATGGTTCTGGAACGCACAGCTTTCAGATGTCTGAAGATGAACTAAGTGTCCCTCATGTTTTAGATGAGCATGTGGCAGGGGCGCTCAGGAGGACATGAAAAGGGAAGCTGCTTACATGTTCGTCATCTGTTGGTGGGAGCTTCCAGGTGTTACTGAATCAGTGAGATTGGGCAGCACTGAGCACATGGACCTGCATGCCCTGTGCTGGGAGCTGCACACACACAGGCTGCTGCTCAGGGACCACAAACCCCAGCCACTTGTCTTTTCTCCAGGCGGGATGCCAGCTGGACCCGCTTCAGGAAGGTTTGCAATTGTGCATCCAGAAGCGACAGCTGAGGGCTCCTCTGACGGGGAGGAGAAGAAAGGAAGGCACCTGAGGAGACTTCAGCCCTGGAACTCAAAATCCCTTTTGAGTGCTAGGACTAAAGGTGTGTGCTACCAAACCCAGCCTATCCTGTTTTTGTTTTTTCTTTCTTTCTTTCTTTCTTTCTTTCTTTCTTTCTTTCTTTCTTTCTTTCTCTCTCTCTCTCTCTCTCTCTCTCTCTCTCTCTCTCTCTCTCTCTCTCTCTCTCTTTCTTCCTCTCTTCCTTCCTTTCTCTCTGTCTCTGTCCCTGTCTCTCTCTTTCTTTTTTTAAGGATAATGTAAGGCAGGTGGATCTCCTTGAGCTCAAGGCCAGCCTGCTCAACAAGAGCCAGTTCCAGGATACCAAAGACTATTATACAGAGAAACCCTATCTCAAAAAACCAAACCAAACCAACCAAACAAAAAAGGATAATGTGTTTGTGTGTTATTAGTGACATTAAATTTTTCACCTGTAGAGCCAGGCGATGGTAGTGCATGACTTTAAGCCCGGCACTCCAGAGGCAGAGGCAGGTGAGTGTTATGTTGTGAAACTCTGTGAGTGTTATGTTGTGAAACTCCATCTCAGAGAAGAAAAATAAAAATCAAAATAGCCTCAGGAGATTTGACTCAGTGGGTAAGACACCCTGGAAGCATAAGGAACGCAGTTGGTTCCCTAGACCTAGCTATGCCCCAGAGTCCACTTGTGAGCTCAGTGCTGGGGAGGTGGGGACAGGAACATCCCTGGCCATCACTGACTGGCCAGCCTGATTGGCGAGCTCCTGGCCAATGAGAGACTGTGTCTCAAATGATGTGGATGCTATTTCTGAGGATTACCCTGAGGGTGTCCTCCAGCCTCCACATGCTTTACACACACACACCTGCACACACAAGTGCAAAAAAAAGTTTTAAATTTAAGAAAATAACCAGGTGTGTAACCCCAGCATTTGGGAGGCTGCTGCAGGAAGAGGAGAACTGAGCCAGCCTGGGCTATAACTAGACCCTATCTGAATTAACAAAGATACGTTAAAGAAGGGGGATTATTAATTAGAGACACAAACCTTGGGGTGATGGCTTACATCTTCTGAATAAAAAGAACAAGGCATTCTCTGCGATTCCCCAAGGAAGTTTCCAGAAATCACAAAGCAGATTGGCCATATTAGTCAGGGAGCATGTGATAGCAGGAGGCCCCCAGAGTCTCTTGAAACAGATTGGAAGGAGTTAACTGAGGAGCTTTCTAGAAGAATGGAAATGACCAATAGCCTCTTTTTTTTGTTGATTACAAGTGTCCAAACTTGTTGAGCTGTTCCAATGAGAACTGTTTGACTGTCAGACCTTTAAGAAGTCAGAGTCAGGCTGGGTGGTGGTGGCACACACCTTTAATCCCAGCACTTTGGAGGCAGAGGCAGGCAGATCTCTGAGTTTGAGGCCAACCTGGTCTACAGAGTGAGTTGCAGGACAGCCAGGGCTACACAGAGAAACCCTGTCTCAAACAAACAAACAAACAAACAAACAAACAAACAAAACAAAACAAAACTCCTGACCCTGTTGCCAGAGAAATGGCCCTGTGGTCAATAGCGCTCCTTCTGCTGTCTGTCTCTGTAGTAGTTCCCTTCCTTCCTTCCAGGGTTTTAAAATCTGCTGCTGTGTTTTCCTAACAATTTCCAGGTTTTATTCCTCTCTGCTGTGCTTGCAGAATTCCCTCTAAAGTCCTGTAAGACAGGCAGCCCCTGTACATCCTCATCACGTGCTAATTACTGTTGAGTTAGAAACAAATTCCAAATTCACTCAAGGGTTTCATCTCCTGTAAATAAATAAACATAAAACATAAAGCAAAACAACCTCATAGTTAAAATTAAAACTAGACCGGATGTACACTAGTGTCCACAACTTTTCCCTTTAAAAATATTCTTTATGCTTTTTCCTTAGTTTGGTAGTAGCGGGGATCAAACCTGGTCCTTTGCATTCTAGGCAAGTACTCTGCCTCTGAGCCAGACCATCAACCTAAGATACACACACACACAAAGCAGCCGGCTGGGGCTAGTTTATAGAAGCACTAGCTGTGGTTGTCTGTGTGAGGGGCCACAGAGGAGCAGCCCATGCTAGTCACCTAATTATCTTGTATATGTGAATGTGTGCACGCATCCAAATCATAGTATACGTGTGAAAATCGGAGGATAACCTGTGGAAGTCAGGTCTCTTCTTCTAGTTTAGAGGAACCAGGGATCAAACTCCGGTCCTGCCGGGCGGTGGTGGCGCACGCCTTTAATCCCAGCACTCGGGAGGCAGAGGCAGGCGGATCTCTGTGAGTTCGAGACCAGCCTGGTCTACAAGAGCTAGTTCCAGGACAGGCTCCAAAACCACAGAGAAACCCTGTCTCAAAAAACCAAAAAAAAAACAAAAAAAAAAACCCAAAAAAACAACAACAACAACAACAAAAAAAAACTCCGGTCCTTAGGCTTGGCAGCAAGGGACTTTATCCACTGAGCCATTTCACTTTTAATTTTATCCTTTTTTTTGTGTTTTCCTTAGAGTTTCTCTGTGTAGCCTGGCTGTCCTGGAACTTGCTCTGTAGACAGGCAGGCTGGCCTTGAACTCAGAGATCTGCTTTTGCCACCCAAGTGCTGAGATTAAAGTCATATGTTGCCATGCCCAGCTTTATTTTTGAAGACCTGGAACTCACTCTTTATCCCAGACTGACCTCGAGGTGATGCTCCTGCCTCAGCCTCCTGAGTGCTGGCACGCGAGACGACAGCCCCCACACCCTCTAGCTTCGCACTGTTTTAGTTACTTGAATGCTATCTTTGCGCCCATTGTTATTTGGCAGCACTGGTGACAATCTCGAGCCTCACACGTGCTCAGCATATGCTATTGAGTTAGACCCCAGTCCTCTCTTCAGTCTTTATGTGGGATGCATTAATTCTGAAATTTAGCATTTTGGGGTGGCAGGGGTTGAGACACAGTCTTGCTATGTATCCCTGGCTGGCCTCAGACTTATAGAGTCATGAGCCTCCTGCCTTAGCCTTTGAGTGCTAGAATTACAGAGAAGAATTACTACCTACAATTGAAGGTTTTTATGTTTTTTTTAAAGAAATTTTTACATTTATGTATTGTGTGTGCGTGCGCACGCAAGCGTGCCTGTGTACAAATTGAGGCTCAGGTATAGCAGTCAGAAACCACTTTGCTAGTTGGGTCTCCTTCTGTCACATGACTCTTGGGGATTGAACTCTGGTCCTCGGTTTGGTGGTTAATGCCTTTGCCTGCTGAGCCATCTCACCCGCCCCGTGCTATTGTTTTCGTTTTCAAATTCTAAGATTTAGTTTATTCTACATATCTAACTTTCCTGTTGACCTTCACAGGACTAGAAATTAAACAGGCTCCGTGAACTAGAAAGTTCCTATCCACCAGGGAACACGCAAACTCCAAGAGCAAAGCCCACTGTGCCCAGATCGCCATTCCCAGTGGGTCCTAAGCCAGTTTAGGAGCACATTCTCAGCTCTGTGAGGCGTTCAGTCTTGCAGATGGACAGGCCCTGCCTCTGTGTGGCCTTAAGAAAGTTATTTATGGAGGATGGAGACAGTGCTGGGCGGATGAAAGGTTGGGCTGTAAAGGAAAACAGGGGCTTGGAGGGGCAGGTTTCTCTCTATAGCAGCGACTCTCCCCAGAAGATAAATCGTCCTGGACCATTAAACCTTCAGAGGAATGCTTGTAAACCTCTCTTGACTCTCGGAGAGCACACGGTCTCCCCAGCGCCCTGTGCTGAGGGGGCTCATGGCCTTGCCTCAGTCACCAGCTTGGCAAAGTCTTAGCCTCCTGGGGCCCTGGCCTGGGATACTGAAGCGGGAAATCACTTTCAAAGTCATCAGTTTTGATGGCCAGCTATCCCTGTTTGCCCAGGATGGAGAGGTTTCCAGGGACAGGCAATGGTGAGTGTCCCAAGCATAACCAGGCGAGACCCTGTCACTATCTAGTGCCATTTGTCAAGGCCTGCTGTGTGCCAGATGCCAGGTTTTTTGTTTTGTTTTGGTTTGGTTTGGTTTTTTGAGACAGGATTTCTGTGCCACAGTTCTGTCTTGGAACTAGCTCTGTAGACCAGGCTGGCTTCGAACTCACAGAGATCCTCCTGCCTCTGCCTCCCAAGTGCTAGGATTAGATTAAAGGCGTGCGCCACCATTGCCTGGCAGCTCTCAGTTTTTAAAATTTTAAAATTGCATTGATTTACTGCCTAGCTGTGGTGGTATACAGTTTTAACTCTAGCACTCCACTCAAGAGACAGAAGCAGGTGGATCTCTGTGAGTTCAAGACCAGCCTAGAGTGAGTTCTAGGAACCCTAGAGAGATCCTGTTTCCTACTTCCCCCTAATTCCATTGATTTATGTTTGGGGCTATGCATGCATGTGGGGGTCAAAGACAATTTGTGGGGGTCTGTGCTCTTCTTCTGCCATGTGAGTTACTGGGGGATGAACTCAGATCTCCAGGCGTGGCAGGCAATGTCCTTACCCACTGCTCCTCCTTGCCAGCTCAAAGTCAGCTCTTTATTTGGTCTTGTTTAATTCTCACAGCCTTATGGGCGTGGCGCCATCGCAGTGCTGGGGGTTAGAGGGACACCCTGGCCCTGCTAGGGTTTGGTGCCAGCACTAACTCATGCTTGGCAGGTGAAGAAACTGAAGCCTGGAAAGCTGTCGGCTACATCTTACATATATCATCTGCATTACCTTGGCCTGAGCTCCAAAGTTCTCCCCTCCCCCATGCCTCTCCTCTCTCTAGGGAGAGAGGTCAGGGCCTCACAAGGCCACTGGTCAATCACTGACCACAGGGTCACACCCTTCCCCTTCAATCCCAGCACTCAGGAGGCAGGACAGCTGGATCTCTGTGAGTTCAAGGCCGTCCTGGTCTATGTAGAAAGGTCTAGATCAATTAGGGCTATACAGAGAAACTATGTCTTGAAAAATGAAACAAAACAAAAAATGTCTCCTACTCAAACTGAAACTTGGGGGGGGCGGGGCTTCTAGGAAGCTCCCTACAAAAAGGGACTTTGGAATTAGGCATGGTGGCTTATGCCTGTAATCTCCTGGGAGGCAGAGGAACTGCTGTGAGTTCTAGGCTCACAGGAGCCGTATTGTAAGTTCCTATCTCCAAAAGGAAAATGAAATAAAATAAAATTAAGGAATGGAGGGGGGACTTTGGGACCAGTAGTGAATATATGTTTTTGTTAACCTTGGTGACGGCAGACTCCCAACAACCTGCAGCTCACCTGCCCTTGCCTACTGAGAAACCAAGGCTAATTTCCCTTAAGTCTCTGAGCCCCTTCCTCACCTGGCAGAGGGAACCCATGGCTGAAGCTGGACAAACCCATCCCTGCTTGCCTGATTTCTTGGAACTACCAGAAACAGAAAGAAGTGAGACCCGCCGGGCGGTGGTGGCGCACGCCTTTAATCCCAGCACTTGGGAGGCAGAGGCAGGTGAATCTCTGTGAGTTCGAGACCAGCCTGGTCTACAAGAGCTAGTTCCAGGACAGGAGGCTCCAAAGCCACAGAGAAACCCTGTCTCGAAAAACCAAAAAAAAAAAAAAAAAAAAAAAGAAGTGAGACCCCACTCCTCCAAACTCAGGGTACCTCCAGTTCAGATGAGGAACCCAGGACCAAGTGCAATGCTACATGTGGCTAGCCCCAGCCCTGGAGAGGCAGAGGCAGGAGAATTGCTCTAAGTTTGAGCCTGGTCTGATCTGCAAAATGAGACCCTGTCTCAAAAGATTTAAAAAAAAAAAAAGTGTAGGTATGGGGTGTAGCTCAGATGGTACAGTACTTGTCTAGTAAGACCCTGGGTTCAGTTCCTGTACTACATAAACTAGGGTTGGTAACAGAGGATTGAAACCCCAGGATAGGTAGAGGTAGGAGGATGTGCTCCAATGGAGGAAGAGGAGGAGGAGGAGGAGGAGGAGGAGGAGGAGGAAGAAAAAGGCAGTAGAAGGAAGGAAGGAAGGAAAGGAAGGAGGAAGGGAGGGTATAAGGTAAGGAAGGAAGGAAAAAAGGGAGGGAGGGAAGAAGGGAGAGAGAAAGGAAAGAAAGGGAGAAAGGAAGGGAAGGGAGGGAGGGAGAAAGAGAGGGAGGGAGGGAAGGGAGGAGAGAGGGAGATCATGGCTCAAAAGTAGGTAGACAAATAAATCCATTTGGTCCCAGATGTATAAGTAGCATCCTAGAATGCTGTGTTGGGTTCAGAAGAGAAAGTTCCAGTTGGTGACACCACAGAATAAGGACAATGGGTCTCACAGGGCGTGTGTGTGTGTGTGTGTGTGTGTGTGTGTGTGTGTGTGTGTGTGTGTTCTCCCCCCCCCCATAGAAGCTAAAGGTCCCTTAGCAGGAGAGGTGGTGTCCCACCAGGGGACCCAGCAACCCAGCAACCTGTCATCATGGACATTTTAATGAATTCCCCAAGGCTGTGGCTCCTGGGGCATTTCCATTTTATGACATCTTTTTATACTCCAGAGGAGAGGATTCTGAATAAAAATACTTTTTATTATTAGCATTTGGCTTAAGAACATCCTTCATGAGGTGTTGACTCATCCCACGCCCCACTGTGGAGGAAGCAGAGAGATCACAAGGTCCTGAAAAGCCTTGGGGCCATTTGTGATGCTGGCTGTCTGGTCCTTAACCACCCCCCCCCCCCCCCCCGCCCCTTCCTGATGCTCAGCTTCCAGGAGCATCTTCAGTGGGTTGCTTCCTGCAATTTCCACACCCAAACTGCCCGGCCTCATCAGCCTGGATTCTTAGGAAAGGCAGGCAAAGCGGCTTTCCTCTGAGAACTGTAGGTGAACCCCCAAACAATTCCCCTTTCCATTAAGTTTCCACAGACATCTGACCCCTAAAAGTTGTTTGCCTTTCTTTCCTGACTGGTGAGGAATTTAACAGTGTGTGTGTGTGTGTGTGTGTGTGTGTGTGTGTGTAGGGGGAACAACTCAAAGAAACCAAAACAAAGCAAAAAGCTGGGCCACTTTGGCCACTCGGCAGGGAACTGCAGTGTTCCTGAACAAATATTGGGATATTTTTCTGGAGGGCCACAAGTCACTGACCCTCTTGAAACAGACCCAAGTGAAGGCTGGGGGATTTAAGATTGTGGCCCATCAGAGATGGCACTGAGGTCAGGTGGGTTCTATGGATACCTTGTAGCTAACAGTCAAACTCACCAAAGCCTGACTAGGCAGAGGCTGAGGCAGAGGGACTGGGAGGTTGCTAAGGAACAAATCTTGTAGACACAAAGTTTCTGTTGGGGGTAAGTTCAGAGATGTACCCTCTGGGTTGCACCTTCAGACTCAACACTGAGACCCGGGGAAGGTCCTTCTATGCACTGGCCACCTCAGAACAGGATAAAGCAGTCAATGTAAATCTATTCCTAGATTGCCAATAAGAACCTGGGGTCTCATCAAAACCTGCAGCTTGAAATAAATCCATTTACTCCATTATGGCCTTCTCTGACCACTGCTCTGGTCTCTGCCTCCTTTTAAAGCAGTGGTTCTCAGCCTTCCTAACTCTGCGACCCTTTAATACAGTTCCTCATGTTGTGCTGACCCCAACCATAGAATTATTTTCGTTGCTACTTCATAGTTGTAATTTTGCGACTGTTATGAACTGTAATGTAAATACCTGTGTTTCCCAATGGTCTCAGGAGACCCATGTGAGGTCATCCGACCCCTAAAGGGGTTGAGACCCACAGCTTGAACATTGCTGTTTTCAAAGGCCCACCTGCTGTCACGCCCAATGCCCTCAGTTCCGTCTCTGAACCCACATTTGGAAGGAGAGAAGCAGCTCCTGCAAGATGTCCTCTGACCTCCACATGGGCACTGCGGTGTGTGCACACATAGATACACAATTAATTGATAAATCAGAAAAGGTGATTGCTGCCAAGCCCAAGCCAGAGGACCTTAATTTGATCCCTGGCCCCATTTGATGAAAGTCAAGAACTGTGTGGTGTTTTGAATGGGTATGGCCCCCATTGACTCATGTGCTTGAATGTCTGGCCCATAGGAAGTGGCACTATTAGGAGGTGTGGCCTTGTTGGAGTAGGAATGGCTTTTGGAGGAAGCGCGTCACTGTGGAGGTGGGCTTTGAGATGTCATATATCCTCAAGCCATGGCCAGTGTGACAGTCTTTCTTTCTGCTGCCTTCAGATTAAGATGTGCAACTCTCAGCTCCTTCTCCAGCACTGTGTCTGCCTGCATGCAGCCACGATAATAGTGGGTTAATCCTCTAGAATTGTAAATCACCCCAACTAAATGTTTTCCTTTATAAGAGTTGCATGGTTGGGCTGGAGAGATGGCTCAGTGGTTAAGAGCACTGACTGCTCTTCCATAGGACCTGGGTTCAATTTCCAGCATCCACATGGTCGCACACACTGTCTGTAACTTTGGTTCCAGGGAATCTGACTCCCTTACACACATTCAGGTAAAACATCAATGCACATTAAAAAAAAAAAAAAAAAAAAAGAAGTTACCATGGCCATAGTGTCTCTTCACAGCAAAAGACACCCTAAGAAAGACAGACTGCTTCCAGAGAGTTGTCCTCTGACGGCTGCACATGGATTGTGGTTTACACCTGCCCACACACACCCTCACAAAAAATAAATCAATAAAAGAATTAAAGTATACCACTTATGATATCAAATACAGATTCTTAATTAAGCCCCATAATAGAATATTAGATGATTCTTTTTTTTCATGGCTATTAAATGTAGCATGACTAATAAAAACCCAGAGACAGAGATACTGGGGTTCAATCTGAAGATCAGAAAAGCAAAGCAGCCAAGCCACTAGAGAAGTCTTACCTCTACCAAGGCTGGGTGACTGCAGATTGACACAGAGATTCATCTGCCTCTGTCTCCTAAATCCTGGGATTAAAGCTGTGTGACACCACTGCCTGGCTTCTAGTGGCTTGGTTTTACCTTCTGATCTTCAGGTAATTTATTAAAACATAAATATTATAACTAAAATTTTAATGTTGCTGCTTTTGAGATAGGGGTGCTTCAGGGCAATGCTCTTATATACTGTAAAGATTTGTCATGTGTATTGGTTTAATAAAATGCTGATTGAGCCGGGCGGTGGTGGCGCACACCTTTAATCCCAGCACTCGGGAGGCAGAGGCAGGCGGATCTCTGGGAGTTCGAGGCCAGCCTGGGCTATAAAGGGAGTTCCAGGACAGGCTCCAAAGCCACAGAGAAACCCTGTCTCGAAAAACCAAAAATAAATAAATAAATAAATAAATAAATAAATAAAAATGCTGATTGGTAGTAGCCAGACATGAAGTATAAGGTGGAGCAATCAGACTAGGAGAATTGTGGGAAGAGGAAAGGCAGAGTCAGACACAGGGGAAACAAGAATGACTTACTGAGAAAAGATACCAAGTCACGTGGCTAAACATAAATAAGAATTATGGGTTAATTTAAGTTGCAAAAGCTAGTTAGTAATAAGCCTGAGCTAATAGGCCAAACAGTTTGTAATTAATATAAGCCTTTGTGTGCTTCTTTGGGACTGAACAGCTGCAGAACCAGATGGGACAGAAACTTCTGTCTACACAGGGGCTTATGTAGGCCCGGTTGGCCTCAAACTCATTATGTAGCTAAGGCTTTCCTTGAGCCCCCATCCTTCCCGTCTCCCTCCTGTGTGCTAGGATGGCAGACTGGGACCGGCATATTTACCTTAAGTTGTCATGGCAACATTTCACACTCACATTTGGTGAACCATTTTTATGTAACTTGAAAACAGATATTTATGTTTCCATGCAGCAAAACAAACATCTTTGAGAAAAAAAATTAAGAATTAAATATTTTTGGGCTGGGCGGTGGTGGCGCACGCCTTTAATCCCAGCACTTGGGAGGCAGAGGCAGGTGGATCTCTGTTCGAGACCAGCCTGGTCTACAAGAGCTAGTTCCAGGACAGGCTCCAAAACCACAGAGAAACCCTGTCTCGAAAAACCAAAAAAAAAAAAAAAAAAAAGAATTACATATTTTGTCCTATGAGATTTTAGAATCTGAAGCCAAGTGGTGGTGGCATAGGCCTTTAATCCCAGCACTTGGGAGGCAAAGGCAGGCAGATCTATGAGTTTGAGGCCAGCCTGGTCTACAGGGCAAGTTTCAGGACAGTCAGAGCTACACAGAGAAACCCTGTCCCGAAAAACAAATACAAACAAAAAATTTTTTAAAAAGATTTAATAATCTGGGACTGGAGAGATGACTCAGTGGTTAAGAGCACTGACTGCTCTTCCAGAGGACCCGGGTTCAATTCCCAGCACCCACATGGCAGCTCACAACTGTCTGAAGATCCAGTTGCAGGGGATCTGACACCTTCACACCAATGCACATAAAGTTAAGTAAACCATAAAAATATTTTTTAAAAAATGATTTAATAATCTGGATAGTTCTAGACTCAGTGGCATGTAAACTGTATCTTTAGTTTCTGGATCCACTTGGGAGTGTTGTGGGGACCCTCCAGAAAGCTTTGCCTTGTGTGATACTGGCTACCATTTGTCACTGACCCCCCAATATCCAAAACGAAAATGATTCTTCATGGCCCTGATTGTTAAATTCTCTCTCTCTCTCTCTCTCTCTCTCTCTCTCTCTCTCTCTCTCTCTTTCTCTCTCTTTTTGTTTTTCGAGACAGGGTTTCTCTGTGTAGCCCTGGCTGTCCTGGAACTTGCTCTGTAGACCAGGCTGGCCTTTAACTCACAGAGCTCCACCTGCCACTGCCTCCTGAGTGCTGGGATTAAAGGCGTGCACTGCATCTCCTGACTTAAATTCTCATTGTTTACTTTCACTGTACTTGAAGGATGGAAAAACAATGAGCTAGTGTCATTTTGCCTATGACATAATTTGCACACTTTAGCATTTGAGTGAAATGGGTGAGAAGCCTGCATCTCACTCAGATGGGGTAAATGACTTTCGCATCACATAGTCTGTAAAGAGCAGAGTGGGGATTTGAACCCAGGAATGTCTGACTGCTAACCCTCAAAGCTCCTGCGACCTTCCAAGACTGCCTGAGCGAAGCTGACAATAGGCTGTAAAACTATCTTGAAAAGCCAGGGTGAGACCTGGTTGGAACAGCAGAGATTTTTTTAGCAGGAAAAAAAAAAAAAAAAAGACCCTGGGAAGTGACTAATTAAACAACCTGATTTTAGAGTGATGAGGCTGAGAGCCCAGCTCGGGTCATAAACCAGCAAAAAGATTTTAGACGAGAAGAAAGGCCTCCAGCGCTCCCAAGGTCCCCACAGTGTGTGGTCAATCACTCAGACTCAAGAGCCAGAAGCCAGAGCCTGGAGAGCGCCACCCCTCCATAGCCAGAGCCCCGCGGGGGTGCAAACCTCTATGCTGGTTTCCGCCTCTATATAATGGAGGAGCCAACGGTGCTTATAGAAGTGTTAGATTCGTTTAGGACACATGACACACTGAATGGCGCTTGACACGCGGTGGCTTCTAAATGATCACAAACCTGGCTGGGCTGCCATTCCTTAAAAGGGTGCTGTTTTGAGTGGATGAACTTGACATATGAAGAAATCCATGTGTCAAGTTTCATCTTTACCTCTTGATAAATGATTAATGATGAACAAACCTCCACGTGTTATTTTCCCTTCCTTTCTTTTGACAGGGTCTCACTATGTATCCCAGGCTGGCCTTGAACTCATGACCCTTCTACCTCAGTCTTCTAAATGCTGGGATTATGTGGCGTGAACTACCTGGCTTGCCTGAGTTATTTGCGTAAAGTGATGTATCTGCTTTCTCAATGTCCTGATTAATACCTTTTCAAAGCTTTTGTGTGTTTAAGAGGTTACTAGTATTTGAAGCATATAAAGACCCCTTTCTTTCCCCTTAGCCACTGTATTCTAAGACAAATAACACAATTGAGGGGCTGGAGAGATGGCTCAGCAGTTAAAAACTCTGACTGCTCTTCCAGAGGATCCAGGTTCAATTCCCAGCACCCACTTGGCAACTCACAACTGTCTGTAACTCCAGTTCCAAGGGATCCAACACCCTCATATAGACATATATCCAGGCAAAACACCAATGCACATAAAATAAAAATAAACAAATCATAAAAAAGACACCTAATGCCAGGTGGTAGTGGTGTACACCTTTAATCCCAGCACTCAGAGGCAAAGGCAGGCAGATCTGTGAGTTCGAGCCCAGCCTGGTCTAAGAGAGCTAGTTCCAGGATAGGCTCCAAAGCTACGGAGAAACCCCATCTTGAAAAACCAAAAACCAAAAAAAGAAGATACCTAAAAGGAGCAGCTGCAATCAAAATGGCCACACCTGAACAGACATCAGCTCGAAGAAGAGAATTGACTGCCAGCTCAGCATCCTTAGTCATCTGGGTCTGGAAACCACAGCTGCAGTGAGGTACCACTTCCTACCTCCCAGTGAGTGGGGTTTTATTGAACAAAAGGGGCCCAGGAGATGGCTAAGAGCATTTACAATGCCAGCAGGAACCTGAGTTCAGATCCCCACACCACATATAAAGCTGGGTGAGACTGTGCTCCCTGCTACCTAGCATTGTGGGATGTGGGGTGTGAGGTCAATATAGGAAGGATAGTTAGGGCACCAGGTTCAGTCAAAGTGCCTGTGTCAAAGAACAAGTCAAAGGAAGGTGGAGTAAGACACTGGACATCTTCTTCTGGTCTCTGCATCACACAGGCACATGTATCCAGACAGATGTGTACATCTCACTCACACACACACACACACACACACACACACACCACTCCTCCCCACTCCCCAAAGAAGTCATTAACAACTGTCAGTAAGGATGGAAAGACACCGAGATACTCAAATATTGCTGGTGGGACAGTAAATAACAAAATCCTTTTGGAAAATAGTTTGGCAATTTCTCAAAGTATTAAACATGTAATTTCCATTTGGCCCAGTTATTCTATAGTCAGACACTCGCATACAACGAGAGAAGTAAAGATACATCCACCCCAGAAGTCTGTACAAATGGTTAGAGCAACATCATCCCCGAGAGTAAAAAGCAGACATAACACATAGATATGTAAACTATTACGCCAAATAATGGAATATTATTCAGCCAAGAAAGGGATGCGGGCTGGTGAACTCACCCCGTGTATGAAGGCACTTGTGGCACAAGCTGGCTCCTGGTGTTGGGTTCGTTGGAGCCTACGTAAAGATGAAAGGAGAGAGCTGATTCTACGACGTTGTCCCCTGACTTCTACCTATGTGCTACACACATCTTGTGTGCACACACACAATAATAAATGAAGAAATAAAAACTTAAAATCAGCATCACAGGACTTTCTGTTCACAGAGCAGACTTAGGGCAGAGGTTCTCCAGGGTATCTGGGAATCCCTGCAGGTGGTCTTTACAACCTGGGATGCAGCAGTCTGCTGGTGGACAGAGGATGAGGAAGCTGCTAAAGACCCCACATAGGATGGCCGGTCATCCACAGCATAGGAATACCTGGCCCCAAAGTACTTGGTGCTGAGGCTTGGAAACACTGCCAGGAAGGATGGGTGCAGGGGTGGGGGGCTGGAAGGTTGGAGAGGAAGGAGCGAATGTTTCTGATAGTGGGATGTTATATTCCTTGAGATTTGGATGGGTTCAGTTACTGACTGGCTCTGGTCCATGTGTCCTGACTGCTTGCCACTCTGTGGAGACTGTCCCTACAGGGACTGTGCATCAGGATAAACAGAATGGTTGTTCCAAGCAAGACAGGGGGGTATAGTGGGGGGTGGAGTCCAAGATCAAGTGTCTGTAAACTAAGGAAGTGAAGGGGGACACAACTGCCCAAAGCTGAAAAGGACTTTACACCTTTTTTGTTATTTTTTTTTTTTTTTTTTTTTTTTTTTTTTGGTTTTTCAAGACAGGGTTTCTTTGTGGTTTTGGAGCCTGTCCTGGAACTAGCTCTGTAGACCAGGCTGGTCTCAAACTCACAGAGATCCACCTGCCTCTGCCTCCCAAGTGGTGGGATTAAAGGCGTGCGCCACCACCGCCCGGCTCTGTTTTTGGTTTTTGAGACAGGATTTCTCTGTAGCTTTGGAGCCTGTCCTAGAACTAGCTATAGTAGACCAGGCTGGCCTCGAATTCACAGAGATCCGCCTGCCTCTCTGTGCTGGGGATTAAAGGTGTGTGCCACCTCCGCCGCCCAGCTATACTTAAAAAAAATTTTATTTAAAGAAATAACAAACATGGAGCTGAAGAGATGATGCAGAGCTTAAGAGCACTGGCTGCTCTTCCAAAGGACCAGGGTTCAATTCCCAGCACCTACATGGTGACTCACAACTCCTGTAACTCCTGTGCCAGGGAATCTAATGCCCTCTTCTGATCTCCTCTGGCACTGTATACACATGGTGCCCAGATGGACTTGCAGGCAAACACTCAAATAAATCTTGAAAGAAGGGTGACCTGACATGAAGATGGGAGGGGGCTTTGGGGTAGGCCCCCAGGGGCCTGGGGAAGGCTGAGCAATGTACATTGTATACATGTAGGAAAGAATAAACAAACATCTATTTTTGAAACAGAATCTCACTTGATTTCTAAAAATAAGAAGATGAAAGTAGGAAAAGGAAGCCAGGTATGCTGGGAGGTGCTTGGGAGACAAAGACAGGAATCTGAATTTGAGACCAGCCTTGGCTACACAGGGAGATCTTATATTTTAAAAAAGCAACCCAAACTATCAAAATAAAACAGAAAAAAGATAATATCCTGTTAGGAAATTCACATTTCAATGTCTGGAAGGAAATTGCTGCTGGCGTTTGGCCTCCAGTGCTGTTTACACACCCAGTGGTCTTGACTGTTCTGGGGCAGATGCAGAGGGGTGGGGGTGGGGGGGGTGGTAGGAATGGGGGAGTTGGGAGAGTGGGGGGAGTGGTAGGGTGGAGGGGGTATAAATGGAGACTGCTCACTCATTTCCCAGCGCCCAGACCCAAATCATCACACAAAAATGTTATTAATTACAACACTGTTTGGCCAATAGCTTAGGCGTATTCCTAGCTAGCTCTAATATCTTAAATTAACCCATTTCTATTAATCTATGTGTCACCACGAGATTGTGACTTACCAGAAATGTTCCATGTTCCAGGCGGCATCTTTGTCCTTCGGCAGCTACATGGCGTCTCTGTGACTCTGCGTACTCTCTTTCTCCATCTCTTCCAGCCTGGTTATATTCTGCCCTGCTATGGGCCAAAGCAGCTTCTTTATTATCCAATGATAATAAAACATATTCACAGCATACAAAGGGGAATCTCACATCAGGATGGTGGTGGTGGTGGTATCTCTGCACAGAAGCCATCTGACCCACAAGGCCATAAATGTTGTTGGCCATTGGTTCTCTTGTGGAAAGCATTTGCTCCCTCTGCTCTGGAGAAAAAGGATGTTAGTGAATTTCAGGCCCTGCTACACCCATCATTCATTGGTGTTTTGCCTGCATGTATGTCTGTGTGAGGGTGTCAGATCTTGGAATTATAGTTGTGAACTGCTATGTGGGTGCTGGGAATTGAACCCACGTCCTCCAGAAGAGCAGTCAGTGCTCTTAACAGCTGAACTATGTCTCCAGCCCTACCGGCCTCCCCTCCCACCCCCACCCCATCCCACCCCTGCCACTGCCTTTTTTTTTCCCGGCCTTTGAGAGTCTTTAGCCAGGGTGTCCTAGAACTCATTCTTTAGTACAGGCTGGCCTCAGATATGCAGCCATCATCTTGCCCTTGTCCCTGAGATGGCAGGCCTTCACCTTCACCGCTACGCTGGGCTGTTTGTTGTTTTTTGTTTTAAGACGTGGTCTCTCTAAATATCCCTGGCTGTCCTGGAATTCAGTAGACCAGGCAGGCCTCAAATTCACGGAGATCCACCTGCCTCTGCCTCCCAAGTGTTTGGATTAAAGGCCTGCACCACCACAGCCAGCCACTCAACCTTTAATTTTCTTTGAAAGCTCATCATTACCTGAACAATTTCAATGTGTGGACTGAGGCACACTGGCCAAGGTGGGGCATTCTTAGAGAAGCCTTGGGAATTGGGATCAGCCATGTTGGGAGCTCGTGGGAAAGCTCTCCTCAGGGGATGTAGGTAAGGAAGCCCCACGGTCCGTGATTTCAGGGAGTCTGAAAATAAACGGGGGTGGGCGGGATCCTTCTCTCAGTTTCTAGCACAGATCCGACAGTGACAGAATGCGTGTCTCTACTCGCTTAATGCTTAACTTCATGACCTCGCAGGAATCACTGCGTCCCAAGCAAATTTACTCAGCTCTCTGCCTTTATTTGCTGACTGTGGGTCTGGCGGACAGCCACACTGTTCTACAACAGATAGACAAGCGGAAGGGGAGAATAGAAGTACAGTTTGGCCAAGGAAAATGGACTTTGTTTTTTTAATTTTTTTGAGACAGGATCCCACTGTGTAGATCTGGCTGACCTAGAATTCCCTGCATAGACCAGGCTAGCCTCAAACTCACCAGGGTCTGCCTGCCTCTGTCTCCCCCATGCTAGAGGATTGACAAGATCTATTGGTACTTGTTTATTCATTTTGACAGAGTCTCCTGTATTGTAGGCTGATCACGACGTCCTGTCCCTGTGTGGCTAAGGATGACCTTGAACGTTTACTCTTTCAGCCCTCACACTGCACACCTGGCTTGTGCTGTTCTGGGGATTAAAATCAGGGCTTCAGGTATGCTAGGTAAGCATGTTACTCTAGCCCTAGCTTAGTTCATGATTATTATTTTTTAATTATTTATTTTATTATTTTTTTTCCGGACAAGATTTCTGTGTGTAGCCTTGACTGTTCTGGAGCTCACTTTGTAGACCAGGCTGGCTTTGAACTCAGAGATCCACCTGCTTCTGCTGCCCCAGTGCCAAGATTAAAGGTATGCACCACCACTACCCAGCTTATTTTTATTATTTATTTATTTATTTGGTTTTTCGAGACAGGGTTTCTCTGTGGTTTTGGAGCCTTTCCTGGAACTAGCTCTTGTAGACCAGGCTGGTCTCGAACTCACAGAGATCCGCCTGCCTCTGCCTCCCAAGTGCTGGGATTAAAGGCGTGCGCCACCACCGCCCGGCTTTTTATTATTTTTTGAGACAGGATTTCACTGTGTACTTCTGGTTGGCCTAGAATGGGCTATGTAGACCAAGCTGGCCTCAAACTCAAAGTTCTGAAGGTTGAGATTAAAATCGAGCGTCATCACGCCTGGCAGCACCTGCTTTTTAAATCCTCTGCGTCTACGATGGTGAATCCTGCAGCATTTCCAGGGACTAAATGAGCATCCTCAGATGTCTGCAGTGGTGAAGAAGTGCTGAGGGTAAGTGTGATGCATTGCCAATGGTGAGGGGGCTGGAGAGATGGCTCGGTGGTTAAGAGCACTTTGTGCTCTTGAGAGACCGGAGTGTGGCTAGAGTGTGGCTCCCAGCACTGATATGGTGGCTTACAACCACGTGTAACTCCAGCTCTAGGGAATCCAAAGACCTTTTCTGCCCTCTCCAGGCACCTACACATACATACCAGACACACAGGCACACACAACTATACAGGAATAAAAATGAAAATAAATCTAAGCTAAATAACACCTAACAGAAAGTAGAAAACCTTAGACAACTTGGGACCTTGGAGAGTGATCCCAGCCAACAGCAAACATTTCCAGTCCTTTCTAGGGAAAGCCCCAACCTGTGCTGCTGCACCCGGTAGGAAAAAAAATAGTGTGTCAAAGAACTGCCTCAAAAGTGAACAAGGAGGAGCGCCAGGCCAGAATACAGCTTGTTATCAGTTCCCTAAACCAAGTTATCGAAGTGCCTTCCTTCCCAGATATCTAATTATCTGATCTAACCATCGGATACCACTTATCTTCCCTGGAGACTGAGGCGCCTGTACCACCCCACCCTGAGCAGCCTCCCTCATCTTCAGATCTTTACACAGGGGAAACAGTCACAGCTCCCAGCTTCTGCATTCATGGAATTTCCTTTCACAACCAAGGTAAGTGTGGTCGCCCTAGAAAGGGTGGGCGAGGAGATTAAAACATCCTTGAGAGGGGTAGGAGCAGCATCTGAGTGGTGCGGAAGTAGTTTATTCTGGTTAAAACAGTTGAAAAGGAAACACACACACACGCACACACACATAAGAGCACACACAAGAGCATCTGATGATTCATGGGAGTTGTGAAATTCCCATTTCAGCCACTGAGGGGAAGGCTTCAGGAGCTGATGAATGAGCTTGCTGGGGAGCACATGCTTAGCATCTTTGAGTCTTAGTGCCCCAAAGACAAAAACAGGGCCAGCAAGATGGCTCAGTGGGTAGAAGGTCTGCCACCAAGCCAGATGACCTTAGTTCAATCCCTGGGACCTACATGGTGGAAGAGGAGAACTAGCTCCAAGCTGTCCTCTGCACCAAGACACATGTATAGAAACATAGATATATATGTATACATATAGATGTATTATAAATTAATTATATTACCAATGGTTTTTAAACTGTCACTCGTGTTATACTCACATGTATTATGGAGATCAAAACTGTCTCCAACCATAGCCGTCTTCCTTTGACTCTGATTGATTAGTTTTAGACATATTCACTAATGCTCTTGTCCCCCTGGGTCTCCACTCCTGAAGAACAAAGCTTGCTTTGTTTTCCTAGATAGGGTTTCTCTGTGTCTGCTTGGCTTTACTGTCCTGGAATTCACTCTGTAGACCAGGCTGGTCTCAAACTCATAGATCCACCTGCCTCAGCCTCCCCAGTGCTGGCATTAAAAGGTGTGTGCCACCACCACTGCCTGGCAAGAACAAAACTTGTAATTTTAGCAACTGAAAATTTGGACTGAGTTTCATAGTTTTTACAAATGCTGACCCAGCCATCTACTCCCCCTCCAATTGGTGAATGTCAAAGCTCTTAAAGGAGCACTTTCCTGTCATTCTGTAGAGTCAAAGCACAAAGGAGCCAAGTAGATAAGAATTAAGAGCTGGGTGTAATCCCCAGCAGTGGTGGCGCACACCTTTAATCCCAGCGCTCAGGAGGTGGAGGCAGGCGGATCTCTGTGAGTTCGAGGCCAGCCTGGTCTACAGAGGGAGTCCTAGGACAGATTCCAAAGCTACACAGAGACACCTTGTCTCTAAAAACCAAACAAAAAGCCAAAACAAAAAACCAAAAAAAAAAAAAAAAAAAAAACCAAAAAAACCAAACAGGCACTGTTGCATGCCTTTAAGCCCAGCAATTGTGAGGCAGAGGCAGGTGAAGCTCAAGACCAGCCTGGAGCAAGTTCCAGGAACAGCAGAAAAACCCTGCCACAAACAAATACAAACACACATAAAAACTAAATGAAGCAGAGGTGGCTGATCTCTGAGTTTGAGACCAGCCTGGTCTACAGTTTGTTCCAGCACAGCCAGAGTGACATAGTGAGACCCTGTCACATACAAAAGAATATACTTAGAAGAATATACTTAGAAACAAAAACAACAAGGGGCTGGAGAGATGGCTCAGCAGTTAAGACCATTGCCTGCTCTTCCAAAGGTCCTGAGTTCAATTCCCAGCAACCACGTGGTGGCTCACAACCATCTGTAATGAGGTCTGGTGCCCTCTTCTGGCCTGCAGGCATACACACATACAGAACATTGTATACATATAAATAAATAAATATTAAAAAACAACAACAAAAAGACTCTCCTGCAGCCCAAGTTGCCTCAGACTCAATGTGTAGCTGAAGATGTTTGAACTTCTGATCCTCCTGCATCTGTTTGTCTCCCTGGTCCTGGGATGATCCATCCCACTCAGTTTATCGCCATGCTTAGGGTGGGAACAGGGCCTCCTACATACTGATCAAGTACTCTCCAAACTGAGCCAATCTCAAGCCTGCAGCTTACCTTTTTGGAAGCAAGAGCGAACTGAAAGGGTAGTTGAGGCACTCCAGGCTGTGAGTCCCTGTGACCTGAATCCCTGAGTGCCAGCAGCCCTGCACACTGAGAAACTCTCTAGCAAAGATCCTGGGCTCCTGTGTGCTTCAGGGTTTGAGAAACACGGGTCTGGGTTGGGTCTCAGCTGGGAGGTGAAGGAGAAACACGGGTCTGGGCTGGGTCTCAGCTGGGAGGTGAAGGAGAAGCACGGGTCTAGGATGGGTCTCAGCTGGAAGGCGAATGCAGGTGTAAAGAACCTGGACTGGCCTCCTAAGCAAGCCTGCCCTGAGGTGTGTGTAGCGGGTGTAGGCATTAGTCATTACCCCCTGAGGTGATGCCAGCCTTGTGCCTCCTGGGAATCTGAGGCAGGAAAGCCAAAAATTAAAGGCCTAAGAGGGATACAGAGCAGGTTCAAAGCCAGTCTGGGCAGCTGCAAGAGATCTTGTCTCAAGATTAAAAACACAACAACCTCTCCCCAAGCCCCTGCAAAAAAAAAAAAAAGAACACCATTAGAGACTGAGGCTATAGCTCAATGGTAGAGCATTTGCCTAGCATGCATGAGGCCCTGAGTTCAAATCCAAGTTCCTATTTAAAAAAAAAGAAAAGACACCATCAGAAACTGGGAAAAAGCCAGGCAGTGGTGGCACACGCCTTTAATCCCAGCACTCAGGCAGGAGGCAGAGGCAGGCCAATGAATCTCTGTGAGTTCAAGTCCAGCCTGGTCTATAAGAGCTAGTTCCAGGACAGCTAGAACTGTTACACAGGGAAACCCTGTCTTGAGGGGGAAATTTTTGTTTCTTTATCTTCTTTAAACTGCCTTTTGTTTTAGTATGCACTTAGAGGCGCTGCTGGGTCATGTGACTCAGGCCACAGAGCTGCAAACCTCTGCCAGGAGTTGCCCTTGTACCTCCTGCCATTGGTACCTAAGTGACAGACAACACGAAGCTGGGTCTACGGGGCCAGTAACATCCAATGTGAGAACTGGAGACCAGGCATTCCAGATCCCCACGTTAGCTCCACCTCGCCTAAGGCAGAATCCGAATGGCAAACACCTCTCCTCTGCAGGGTCAACTCCAGGGGCGATTTAGAACTCAGGGTTGAGACTGCCTCAGAGTTGGATTGAAGGTACAGTGATTGATTGATGATGCCTGACTTGGGCACAGGCAAATGCACTAGAGAGTGGATTTAGTATCAGGAGAAAGAAATGAAGGTCTTGGAATGGAGGGCAAAACAGCGAAGTGTGGGCTGGTGAGATGGCTCAGCAGGTAAAGACCCTTGTCACCAAGCCTTGCCACCTGAGTTCAATCCCCAGGACCCACATGCCGGAAGGAAAGAACCGACTCCTGAAGGTGTCCTCCACAAGAAGCTGGGGCACACAATCAATAAACAAATAAATATAGGCCGTTTCCACCGTGATTCCTCCACACCCTGCACCCAAAGTGTGTTGTGTCTTCAGTAATAACGTCTTTGTGTTGTTTTTTCAAGGCAGAGTTTCTCTGCATAGTCCTGGCTGTTCTGGAACTCACTTTGTAGACCAGCCTAGCGTTGAGTTCACAGAGACCTGACTGCCTCTGCCTCCTGAGTGCTGGAATTAAAGGCGTGCACCACCCCTTGCTTTGCCCAGTCATAGGGTCTTACCAGATAGTTCTGGTTTCTCTAACTTCTCATACAATAAATTCGTGTTAGGATGGGCTGGATGACTCAGTGGATAAGGAAGCCTGCCACTAAACTCGAGAACCTGGTCTATCCCTGGAGCCTACATGATGGAAGCAGAGAATCTACGCCTGCCAGTTGTCCTCTGACCTCTGTATGCACACACGTGCACACGCACAAATAAATGTAATTCTAAGAAGTCTTTCGTTGGGCATGGTGGCAGATATCTTTAGTTCCAGCACTCAGGAGGCAGAGGCAGGAGGCTCTCTGTGGGTTTGAGGCCAGCCTGGGCTACATAGTGAGTACTAGGCCAGCCTGGGCTACATAGTGAGTACTAGGCCAGCCAGAGTATACAGTAGGAGCCTGTGGTGCAGACCTTTAATCCCTGTACTTGGGAAGCAGAGGCAGGTGGATATCTGTGAGTTTGAGTCCAGTCTGGTCTACAGAGTGAGTTCAAGGACAGCAAAGGCTGTTATGAAGAGAAACCCTGTCTTGATAAACTAAAAACAAAAAACAAAATAAATTACAAAAAAAACCCAAATCAACAACAACAATAAAATTAAATATCTTCAGTCTCAGCACTCAGGAGTCTGAGGCTGGTGGGTCTCTATAGGTTTGAGATCAACCTGGCCTACATAGTAAGTTCTAGGATAGCCAAGGCTTCATAGTGAGATCCTGTCTCAAAAGTGTGTGTGTATGTGTGTATGTATGAGATTATATACATACATATGACTTAAGTTTAAATTATGTTTTTATATATATATATATATAAAATTTATTTTTGTTGTTTTTTTCGAGACAGGGTTTCTCTGTAGGTTTCGAGCTTGTCTTAGAACTCACTCTGTAGACCAGGCTGCCCTCAAACTCACAGAGATCCTCCTGCCTCTGCCTCCCGAGTGCTGGGATTTAGACATGCGTCACCACCGCCAGGCTTCTATTTTTTTTTTTTTTTTTTTTTTTTGGTTTTTCGAGATAGGGTTTCTCTGTGGCTTTGGAGCCTGTCCTGGAACTAGCTCTTGTAGACCAGGCTGGTCTCGAACTCACAGAGATCCGCCTACCTCTGCCTCCCAAGTGCTGGGATTAAAGGCGTGCGCCACCACCGCCCGGCTCTATTTTTATTTTTAAACAACCCACCGCATCCAATTTTGTGCTGACCACATAATCTTAGGCATGTGTGGGGAAACCTTCTTAACGCAACCCTGGAAGCTGCGGGGAGGTCTGAGAAGAGGAATATTTTAGACTTCTAGCCTCTGGATCAGAAGAAGGTAGAGGAAAGAGAGCTTAGGGGCAGCTCTTGAAGGGGCACGCGTGCAGTCTTGGTTCTTTGCACAAGCCTGGTCTACATCTCCAGATGAACAGGTCATACACACTGTGAGCGTCTTCGGGGACGGAGCAGAGCGTTTGAGTGGAGAGTTAGGAGAAAGATGTGATGGATGGGAGATAGTCCTCAGGATTCCTTCTAAGGCTCTGAAGCCTCCAGCTGTCCCTCCCGATTCTCAGGCACTTCTCTCTCCCTGAAGCCGTGCGGGTACAGCTGCCCAGCTTCAAGTGGAGTAGGACGCTTCCTCTCTTGGGTTCTACACAGCATTCAACCTACACAACAACATTCAACCTCTGTGCAACAGATGGGACAGAAGACCGTGTTGTTACTCCCGGGTCTCCATTTCCTTGCCTGTAAGGAGTGGCGGGGACGTAGCCTGAAATAGAGGTCTGAGGTCAGACCTGACCTGTGGCTCCCCAGTTCCCTGAGGGCCACATCCCTGCCCAGCTCATTTCCAGAACCAGCACCTCCAGCACGGTTCCTGCTTCCCTTGTTTACTGATCATTATGTGACAAATTACCCCAAACCTAGCATCTTCAGATGATAACCATCCACTATCTCATAGCTTCCGTAGGCCTGGAATCTGGGAGCGGTGCAGGCCCAAGGGCCTGGACTGGAGTCTGTCTTAAGTGGCAGTCAGGATATCGCCAGGTGCCATCACCTGAAGTTAGTAGGAAGAGATCTACCAGGTAGAGACGTGGAACACTATGCCCAGGCACGAGAAGCCATTTCCAAGATGGTGTATGAGGGTAGCCATGACATCTTTGGAAAAAGAGTAGCTTACCTCCTTCGTATTCATGGCTCAGGACTTGATGGTAGGGCCTTTGCTTGCCACACCCGCAGAGCCCCTAGGTCCCCTACCGCTGCAGGAAAGTGATTATCATAAAGCCGGAAGTGTCTGAGTCAATGAGGCAATTAAATCTTCTCACTATGCAGCCTTGGCTGGTCTGGAACTCACTCTGTAGATCAACCTGGCTGCGAACTCATAGAGGTCCGCCTGCCTCTGCCTCCATAATGCTGGAACTAAAGGCGTGCACCCCCATGCCAGAATGTGGTCATCATCACTATTTAAATTTGGTCCTGGACACTAGGAAATCAAACACACCTCTCTCACCATATCCTGTTGGTGAGCAGAATAGTTTGTTTGCTGCGGGACCTCTGTACATCCTTGCTATAGTGTCCACAGCATTTTGGTTTTTTTGTTTGTTTATTTCTTTGGTTTTCGTTTTTTTTGTTTTTTTTTTTTTGTTTTTTCGAGACAGGGTTTCTCTGTGGTTTTTTTGGAGCCTGTCCTGGAACTAGCTCTTGTAGACCAGGCTGGTCTCGAACTCACAGAGATCCGCCTGCCTCTGCCTCCCGAGTGCTGGGATTAAAGGCGTGCGCCACCACCGCCCGGCTGGTTTTCGTTTTTTGAGACAGGATTTCTCTGTGTAAGAGCCCTGGCTGTCCTGGAACTTGCTCTTGTAGACCAGACTGGCCTCGAACTCACAGAGATCTGCCTGCCTCTGCCTCCCGAGTACTGGAATTAAAGACGTGCGCCACCAACGCCCGGCTTGTTTGTTTGTTTTGTTTTGAGTTTTTTGTTTGTTTGCTTCAGACAGAGTTTCTCTGTGTATCCCGGGTTATCCTAGAGATCTGCCTGTCTCTGCCTCTTGAGAGTGCTGGGATTAAAGGTCTCTGTCATCACTCCTGGCTTTCTTTCTTTCTTTCTTTCTTTCTTTCTTTCTTTCTTTCTTTCTTTCTTTCTTTCTTTCTTCCTTCCTTCCTTCCTTCCTTCCTTCCTTCCTTCCTTTCTTTCTTTCTTTCTTTCTTTTTTTCTTTCTCCTTTGTTTGTTTGTTTGTTGAGACAGGGTTTCTCTATGTAATAGTTCTCACTGTCCTGGAACTCTACAGACCAGGCTGACTTCAAACTTCTGCTCCCTCTGCCTCCTGAGTGCTGGGTTAAAGTCACTTGCCACCACCGCCAATTTCTTTCTTTCTTTCTTTCTTTCTTTCTTTCTTTCTTTCTTTCTTTCTTTCTTTCTTTCTTTCTTTCTTTCTTCCTTCCTTCCTTCCTTCCTTCCTTCCTTCCTTCCTTCCTTTCTTCCTTCCTTCTTTTTCTTTCTTTTTTGTTTTTGTTTCTCGAGACAGGGTTTCTCTGTAGCTTTGGAGCCTGTTCTGGAACTAGCTCTTGTAGTCCTGCCTAGGCCTCCTGAGTGTTGGAATTCAGGTGTGCTCCATCATGCCTGGCTTTGTTCCGGGTTTAGCAGGGATACATGGTGAGTGGACATGCAGCTCAGTGGTAGAACACCCGCCTGACGTGGACTACATCCTCAGCTCACTCTCTCCCAGCTCCAAAGTAAAATTGGGGGTAGAGGCGCACATAAAGCTGGGAGATGGCTCAGTGGGTGAGAGCTACTGTTCTGCAAACATGAAGGCTGAAGTTCAAATCCTGAGCACCCATGTAAAAAGCTGGGCAAGGCTGCTTGTGCCTGTAACCCTAGCATTGAGGGGTGAGACAGGTGAATCCTGAGAGCTCACTGACCAACCGACCAAGCCAAAATTGTGAGCTTAGAGTTCAGTGAGCAGCTGGGTTTGGTGGCACATAGCCTTAATTCCAGCACTAGGAGGCAGAGGCAGATAGAACTTTGTGAGTTCAAGGGCAGCCTGGTACATAGGAAGTTCTGTCTATTAAAAAAGAAAGGAGAGAGAGAGAAAGAGAGAGAGAGAGAATATGAGGGAAAAGGAAAGAAAGGAAGAAAGAAAACTTCAGTGAGAGACCCAGCTCAAGAAAATAGGGACAAGAGTGACTGAGGAAGGCACACATAATCCTCTTCTGGTCTCTGAACATATGTGAGTGTGCACACGCACCTACTTATGTGCACTCACACACAAAGAGACACAGAGCAAAAACATCACTCACAGTTTCTACAGACATTAAAGGATCCAACTGCTGACTCCCCTGAGTATCAGTTCACATCTGTAGCCCCTGAAGAATTATCCCACTGATGAAAAAACGCAGAGAAGGGCTGGTGAGCTTGCTCAGTGGGGAAATCCACCTGCTTCTGAGGTCCGTCTTCAGGAGCCACATGGCGGAAGGAAGAGAGACCCAACTCCCACAGTCTGTTCTCTGGCTTCATACACACGCAAGAGCATACACTCATCCACCCCCCCCCCCCAGTGCACACCAGACACACACACTAACTCCTACATGTGTGCACATAGCACACACATACACGCACACACAAACACACATGAATAAATAAATACAACTTCAAACAAGGCAAAGACATCCACGGGTAACATCAGGGTGGAACGAACCAATCCATCTTCAGCCTTCTGAGGAAGGTCAAGTGTGAACTGAACGGACCAGATGGAAAAGATGTTTGGAACAAACTGGGTGTGGTAGTGCATGCCAGTCAACCCAGCACTCAACGGGGCGGGGGGGGTTATGAGTGTGAGGCTAGCCTGGGGTACATAGGGAGGGAGACCTTGTCTAAAAAAAAAAAAAAAAAAAAGAAGAGGAAGAGGAGGATATTTAAGGAACGCTGTGTTTATATAAAATCCTGTTTTAGCTTCATCACCTGAGGGGTCTAGAGACAATTCACAGGCTATAATTTCACATTCCTAAGGAAACATAAATGACCCATGGTGCTTACGGCCATTCCTGAACATACACAATCTCCTCTCATCTCAGAAGCCAGGCAGGGGTGGGCCTGGTCAGTCCCTGGACCCAAAGCAAACACGGTGAACACCACCATCCTTGCCCGGTGATCCTCGCTGGTGATTCAGCCACCAGGGGCTTTGAGATAGGATCTGCCCTGGCCTTTCTGCAGGTCTGAGCTCTTCTAGAAACCAGAGGAGCGTCCCCAGCAAACGCCAGGTGCCATGAATTCCTGCTCAGCACATTTATTACATTACAAACAAGGGAGTTTATTTATTCCCTGTTTTGAGAGAGTGTCGCCAGTAAGCAGCTCAGGTGGCCTCAGACTGGCCCAGTCTCTTTTCTTCATCTGTCCAAGTGCTGGGACTGCAGCTGGGAGCCACCATACCTGCTGTAGGGAAGTGATTTTTTTTTTATGGTTTTTCGAGATAGGGTTTCTCTGTGGTTTTGGAGCCTGTCCTGGAACTAGCTCTTGTAGACCAGGCTGGTCTCGAACTCACAGAGATCCGCCTGCCTCTGCCTCCCGAGTGCTGGGATTAAAGGCGTGCGCCACCACCGCCCGGCGGAAAGTGATTTTTAATTAATTAATCAGGTTTTCTACTTGTGGCAGGGCTTCATGTAGCTCAGGCTAGCCTCAAACTCACTATGTAGTCAAGGATGGCCTTGACTTATTCTCATACCTCTGCCACCCTAGTGTTGGGCCTGTGTCCCCAACTATACCTGGCTTGTGGAGGGTGATTTAAATACATAGTAATATTTTGAGGAAAAAAGTGTCCCTGGGCTAGGGTCTTCCTCTCTTATGTCCCATGTTCCCCGTGACTCAGCTGCCTGCACCGAAGGCAGTGTTGCAACTGCACTTGCCGAGCTCCCTGGGGCGTCGAGCGTGAGAATGGACTGGGCTGTGGTCTGCTTCTGCCTGGATTCAGATATCCCGACAACCCTAAGGACTCAGCCAGCTTTGCAAACATTCTCTTTATTTTCCAGAAAGGGAGCAGGCAATTGGGTAGAGGCGAGATGGATTGCACCCAGGGTGGCTGTTAGACCGCTTCTGCTCATGGACGTGATCTAATGTCACTACTGCGGTGTGATCAGTTAACTTTCCAGGCAGATGAGCTTTGAAGAGGAGTTGAGAGAGCAGAGCAAAGGATAAGGATGACTTAAGAGCTCAGTTCCTAGTGCACTGGCCCAGCATTCATGAGACCCGGGGTTCAGTCCCCAGCACCACATAAACCAGATGTGGTGGCACACGCCTGTAATTCAGCTCTTTGCAGGGAGGCAAAGGAGGGAAGCTCAGCCATTCAGGGTCCTCCTCAGCTACATAACGACTGGGCTAGACTGGGCTAGACTGGGCTAGCCTGGGCTGTTCCAGCGTTTGTCTTTTTTGTTTTGTTTTTGGTTTTTCGAGACAGGGTTTCTCTGTGGTTTTGGAGCCTGTCCAGGAACTAGCTCTTGTAGACCAGGCTGGTCTCGAACTCACAGAGATCCACCTGTCTCTGCCTCCCGAGTGCTGGGATTAAAGGCGTGCACCACCACCGCCCGGCTCCAGCCTTTGTCTTGAAGGAGGAGGATAAACAGTTGGTTCCTGAGCCCGACACCGGAACAATAGCTTTCTTTAGAATTTCCTGGCCTCTCTCAGACCTTAATCTTCGACACTTACAAGACAGCACCATTAGTAAATGCACCTGACTCAGGAGGTCCCCAGTTGATTCCATAAAGGGACATGGAAGAATCAAAGTCCATGACCAAGCCCCTCACTTGGAAGAATTCAAATCACAGTTTGTCGCTCTGCTGTAGGACCCAGGGTTATCTGGACAGACCGGGATTTCACAATAGAAACTTCATTTAATTTTTCTCTATGTAGCCCTGGCTACATGTACCCACATGTCACCCATCCATCCTTATCCATCCAACATCCATCCATCCATCCATCCATCCATCCATCCATCCATCCATCTATCCATCCCATCCATCCCATCCATCCATCCATCTACCCATTCATCTGGAGGCAGAGGTAGGGGATCTCTCTCTGAGTTTGAGGCCAGTCTGGTCTATACAAAGAATTACACAAGGCTAACACTGAAAGACCCTGTCTCCAAAAAACTAAAAAGCAAACAAAACAAAAAACAAACAAACAAACAAATAGGTAGCCACTATTAAATGTCTAATGAATGAATGAATGAATGAATGAATGAAACCACTCTGCTGCTGCAGCTTGAACCCTGAGTGTCACATGCCTTTTAGGAAAGCATGCCTGAGTTACCTGCAGTTCTTTAGTATCCTTTTATGCAAATGACACACACAATGGCCAGAGGAGAAGCCTTGAGCTTGAAGTTTACTGGCGTAATTGTTAGGGCTGAAAACAGATTTCCTAACAAAAACAAACAAACAAATATTTTGTGTGTGTGTGTGTGTGTGTGTGTGCATGATCTCGCTGGTCAGCCTTTTCTTTGTTCAAGCCTTCATCTTCCATCTTGTGGGGTGCACAGAAGCAGTGACCCAGTGGTTCCACGGGGTTCCCTTTCCCCAGATTACCCTGCTCCTCTGAGAAGCTTCTCCATACATCGTAAAGTTATCATCTTTAATGAAAATATGCCCGCAGCGGGGGGGGGCGAGGGTGGAGGGAGCTCCAAGCCATTTGGTCCTTTCCTGTCTGCAGAGGGAAAGGCTACAGCCTGAGCAAAGCCGATGGGCTTTATTGTCACTTCGTAAATGAGCAAATGGCTCTGTCAATACAATAAAGCCCGTGAGACCGTAGTCGTGGGAGGCCACCGAGAGTGTCAAAATGAATTTTGATTAGCCTGGGTTCGACATCTTTTTATTCTGCTTCACTCTACAGCATAGGAATGCTATGGAAAAAAAAATAAAAAAAATCCCAAACCCATCCAAACAGGAAGCCAATGGCCATTAAAACCCTGCAGGGCCACCCCCTACTGAGTGACAGTAAATAGTTCTCATCAAACCCATAACTGGGTGGAGGGACATATTTGCACACTCAGGCTGGGCCTGTTTGGGGTTTTGAGCAGAATTTTCTCTCCCCTAAGTGTTAATTCTCACACAGTTTTCATATTTGGGTCATAAATATCTTTTAGACATTGGCAAAAATGGCCGAGGTGTTTATGGGATGCAAAAAAATGGAATCATTTGCGCCCCACCTGGAAGGAGGGGCTCCGGAGTCGGGGAGGGGAGCCCGGAGACCCCGTTCACCCTGTTCTACCCGCTTCACTGCCCTGGAAGTCGTTAAGGGGTATGTGTCTCATAAAGATGTTTACGAAGTGGTCACAGCGATTCGGGCCTGGGCAGGTGTGGGAACATGCCAGACTGGGTGGAAGAACTGGGGTCTGGCTGCTTAAGGGGCCACTTTCTCCTACGTGGCCTGAGGGGACCACGGAACAGCCTCCAGCACAGACACAGAGGACTGGGAGGAGATTTTGGAAGAACCGCACAGTGGCAATTCCTAACAGATTCCAAATCTGGACATCAGCGGGCTGGGGACTGACCGACCCAGTCTGAACGGTCCTCCCAGGGACCTTCACACCTCCATCTCTGGGCTAGATCTAGATTTGTTCTGATCTTCAGAGGTCCTTCCTTCCTTCCTTCCTTCCTTCCTTCCTTCCTTCCTTCCTTCCTTCCTTCCTTCCTTCCTTCCTTCCTTCCTTCCCTCCTCCCTTCTTCCTTGTTCTCCAATATTTATCGTAAGATTTAACATATTTTTTTACTTTTGCTACATCTTATCTGTGTGTGCTCCCATACCGGGGTACATGGGTGGAGGTCGGAGGACCACTTTCAGGCGTGTGTGCTCTCCTCCACGAACTGGGTCCTTGAGTCTGGTGACAAGCGCTTTACCTAATGAGCCATCTCGCCAGCCTGAATTTTTAAAAAAACATATTTTATTTATTTGTGTGTGTTTATGTGTATAAATGCAGGCACATGAGTGTCATGGAGCGGTTGTAGAGGTCAGAGGACAACTCACCGAAACTGATTTTCTCTTGACACTGTAAGAGCAGGGAATCAAACTCAGGCTGCCAGGGCCTTCTCGAAAATGTTTCTTACTACTGAGCCATCTCTCTGCCTCTCCCCAACATGTATGTGTATGTATGTGTGTGTGTGGTGTGTGTGGTGTGCAATGTTGGCTGAGCCATCTCTCTGCCTCTCCCCAACATTTGTGTGCGTGTGTGTGGTGTGTTTGGTTGCATGGGTCAGATGTATGTCATAGCATTGTGTGGAGATCAGAGGAAATTTGTGGGAGTCAGTTCTCTCTTTCCACTACGTGAGTTCTAGGGATTGAACTCAGGTCCTAGGCTTAGTGGCAAGCGCCTTTACCCACTGGGCCGTCAAATTAGCCCTTTCGTTCTTTTTATTTGTATGTTTCCCTGAGTGTGTGTATGGGAGGAGGTGTGCACATATGTGTGTGGGAGGGGGTGTGCACATGTGTGTATGGGGAGGGGGTGTGCACATGTGTGTATGGGGAGGGGTGTGCACATGTGTGTATGGGGAGGGTGTGTGCACATGTGTGTATGGGAGGGGGTGTGCACATGTGTGTATGGGGGTGTGTGCACATGTGTGTGTGGAAGGGTGTGTGCACATGTGTGTATGGGAGGAGGTGTGCACATGTGTGTATGGGGGTGTGTGCACATGTGTGTATGGGGAAGTGTGTGCACATGTGTATATGGGGAAGTGTGTGCACATGTGTGTATGGGAGGGGGTGTGCACATGTGTGTATGGGAGGAGGTTGCACATGTGTGTATGGGGAGGGGGTGTGCACATGTGTGTATGGGAGGAGGTTTCACATGTGTGTATGGGAGGAGGTGTGTACATGTGTGTATGGGAGGGGGTGTGCACATGTGTGTATGGGAGGGGTGTGCACATGTGTGTATGGGGGTGTGTGCACATGTGTGTATGGGAAAGGGGTGTGCACATGTGTGTATGGGAGGGGGTGTGCACATGTGTGTATGGGGAGGGGGTGTGCACATGTGTGTGTGGGAGGGGGTGTGCACATGTGTGTATGGGAGGGGGTGTGCACATGTGTGTATGGGAGGGGGTGTGCACATGTGTGTATGGGAGGGGGTGTGCACGTGTGTGTATGGGGAGGGGGTGTGCACATGTGTGTATGGGGAGGGGTGTGCACATGTCTGCAAATGCCTGTGGCGGCCAGAGGTGGACAGCTTGTGTCTACTTTAATTGCTATCTACATTTTGCTGTTATTAAGATTTATTTTTTTATGCATATGAATGTTTTGCCTTTGTGTATGTCTGTGTACCACATGGGTGTCTGGTGCCCACGGAGGTCAGAATTGGGCCTTGAATCCCTGAAACTGGAGTTACAGCCAGCAGTGAACAGCTATGTAGGTGCTGAAAATGTCGTCCATTTCCTCTGAAAGACACCCATCTCTGCAGGGAGTCACCCATCTTTTCATGGAGGCACCTATCTTTGCATGGTGATGACACCCATTTTTGAATTAAAGTACCCATCTCTGCATGGAGGTACCTATCTCTGCATGGCGGCATCCATCTCTGCATGGTACACCTACCTCTGCATGGAGGCACCCTTCTCTGAATGGGGCACCCACCTCTGCATGGAGGTACTTACTGCCCCAGCCTCCATTCACTTTACTAGAGACAGGATCCGTCAGCAAACCTGGAACTTGAAGGTATAACTAGATTTCTGGGAGCTTCCCCTGTACCTTCCCTGCACTGGGAAGATGGGGTGCAGTCCCTATTTCTGGAGCTATGAGCACACAGGGCCTCATGCAACACAGTTCCTCATGCAGAAAGCGCCTGACTGACAGAGGCATCTCCCTCCCCTAAGGCAGCTTTTTACATAGTCCAGGCTAGCCTGGAAGCCCCCGGATAACCTTGGAGTTCTGATGCTCTTGCCTCTGCCTCTAAAGCGCAAGGATTGCAGATGTGTGCAACCACGTCAGGCTAAAGTCACTAGACCTTTGTTGCTGGGGAGCTGGGACCCAGGGTCTCACTGCATGATGGGAGAGCACTCTGTCACCTAGCTACAGCTTCAGCTCTGATGTCTGCTCCAAGTTTAGTTAAAGACTTGATCTCAAGGGAATAAGGCAGACCGTGATACACAAGACACCCAGAGTCCTTATCTGGCCTCCCTGTGCACGCACGCGCACACACGCACACACAGTGCACACCTGTGCATACATAGGCACCCCCCCATAAACAACACAACACAAAATGATAAATAAGTAGATGGTTTTGGGGGAAAGTAAAATAACACACTATACAAGCTTCAGTTGAATTGCAGCAGCTCTGTTGTTGGATCTGCTGCAGGGAGATGGAACACGCAGTGGTTGATTGCCTGGGATCCTTTATGGGTGTCAGGGGTCAGTGAGCCAGGTGAAGGGTACAGGGGCCACTTTGTTATTCATGGACTTTAAAACTTTCCTCAATGAAAAGTTCTAGGAAAATGCCAGATTAAAACACAGTGCTGAGCAGGGAGGTGGTGGCACATGCCTTTATCCCAGCACTCGGGAGGCAGGGGCAGGCAGATCTCTGTGAGTTCAAGGTAGGCCTGGTCTATAGAGCAAGTTCCAGGACAGCCAGAACTGTTATATACAGAAACCTTGTCTCAGAAAATCATAAACAAAACAAAACAAAACAAACAAACCACAGAGCTGAAAACCTGGGAGGCTTAGAAAGTGGTAGCTGCAGTGGCAGGATGGAGGTCGCAGTGGGCAGGGTGGAGGCCGAAGTGGGCAGGGCAGGGTGGAGGCCGCAGTGGGCAGGATGGAGGCTGCAGTGGGCAGGGCAGGGTGGAGGCCGCAGTGGGCAGGATGGAGGCTGCAGTGGGCAGGATGGAGGCCGCAGTGGGCAGGGCAGGGTGGAGGCCGCAGTGGGCAGGGTGGAGGCTGAAGTGAACAGGTCAGGGTGGAGGCTGCAGCGGGCAGGGTGGAGGCCACAGTGGGCAGGGTGGAGGCCGCAGTGGACAGGTTTGAGGCTGAGTTGGGCAGGATGGTGGCTGTTGGCTTTCATTGCTCTAAGTGACTCCCAAGTACAGTGAATTTGAAAACCCTTCTTGAAAAGGCTTCTGGAATGTTCTTTATGATTCAACTCTCTGTACTCCATAATTTTCTGTCTCCTGCAACGATTTCGTACCCACCCCTCATGAGTCATTTTTGATCATGGGAAGAAACCTGTAATCCTATTGTATACTAGAATTGGCGGGTATCTTGTTATGAAGAAACGAATAGGGCCAGGAAGACAGTTCAGGGGATAAAGACACTTGACACCAAATGTGAACACCGATGGAGAGAATCAGCTCTTCCAGGTCGTCCTCTGTTACTAAATAAATACATAAAAAAGAAGAAGAAAAAAAGAGCTAGACACGGCAGCGCCTGCCTGTCACCCCAGCGCTGAAAAGGCAGAGACAGGCAGATTCCTGAGGAATAAGCTCACGACATTATCCAACTGAATGAACTTCAGGCAAAAGGGAACACCCCCCTCTAAAACATGGTAGACAACATTAGATGAAATCTATCCATGGTGTCCTCTGGCTTCCACACACATGTGTACACAGACACAGACACAGACAGACAGATCAAAGAAAAAAGAAAGAAAGAGAGAGAGAGGAAGGAGGAAAGGAAAAGCAAAGCCGCGCATGGCGGTGCCTGCCTATCATCAAAACACTCAGAGGTTAGCCTGGGCTACAGAAGAGCAAAATGAGCCAGAAAAGAGAAAAAGGACTTTTACCCTAGTGTATGTTGATTTGGTAACTAGTTGCCTTAGTAATTTAAACCCTGAGCATCCAGCCGGGCACGTAGTGCTCAGTCATAATTTAAAAGATGATTGACAAGGTCACCTATAGCTGGATGTGGTGGCGCACACCTTAAATCCCAGCTCTTGGGAGACTGAAGCAGGTGATTGTTAAGAGTTTCGGGCCAGCTTGGTCTACATAGTGAGTTCCAGGGCAGCCAGGGCTACACAATGAGATTCTGTCTCACAAACAATATCAACAAAATAAACAAAAACCATCTTAGGCAGAAGAGGAGTATGTGACTGGTCCGTGCTGCTGTCTATGTCTGTAAAGATTTGAAAATTTCCAGAGTACAGCTAAAATAAAAAAGGAGGCACTGGAGAGAGGTCAGCGGTTAAGAGCACTGAATGCTCTTCCAGAGGACCCACGGTTGATTTCCAGCACCCACCTGGAGGCTCACAACTGTCTGTTACTCCAATTCCAGAGGATCTGACATCCTCACACAGACACACATGCAAAACACCAATGCATATAAAATAAAAGTAAATACATCATTTAAAAGGAAAGAGCATTCATTCCACTGCCTGTGGCAGCGCTGGTCCGGTTCCCAGCACCTACGCTATGGCTCACAACCGCCTGTAACGGCACTCGCTTCCAGGGAGCCCGATGCCCTTCCAGCTCCTTGGGCGCTGCACGAAGTGGCGCACAGCCTCACACAGGCCAACACATACACACATAGTTATTATTATTTTTAAAAGGAGAGGAGAGAAAGAAAAGTTGGGACATGACAAGGTTATACAACTCCCTTGGGGAAATGACGCATATTTCTTTAAAAAGTACTTTTGTTTTGCTTTCTCAAAAAAATTGACAAGCTGACTGTAAAGTGAGATGCTATTCTGGGGTTCTCAGCTGTGTCAGGGCTCCCTCTCCCCTCAACCAACCAACCAACCAACCAACCAACCAACCAACCAACCAAAACAGACAGACAAAAGGGCTTAGCAGCATCTTTAGAGTTAGTGAGGAGAGAATAATGTCTGAGCTGCAGTTATAACCTCTGTTTAGTTAAAAGCAACACAAAGTAAGTTTCTTTTTGTAGCTTTGATTTTTATTTTTTTAAGATAAAGACCCAGTTCAACCCCCCCCCCCAACTCTCCAAAAATTACAGAAATTTAGTTCCCACTAAAGGGGGATTAATTTGAATAATTGTTCTACAGAACAGAGACAGGAATCTTAGACCTACGTTGTTTTGTGTTTTTTTTCCTTTCTGTATTTGTTTGTTTTCTTCCTTTAAAATTTTTGTTTTAAACACAACCATAAAACCACAGTTTAGTGTGTCATTCTTTTTAGTACAAAAGTTAAAGCAAAAGCCACACCCAGGGCGTCGGGCTCTACACTGAAGTTTGGGGGTGGGGGTGTTCATTTGCTTGTGTGTGATTTTGAGGAGACCTGAATAGCTAAAATTTCAACCAAGTCAACTCCCCGTGTTTCTGCCTCTTTGTCTTTCTATTGACCCAACAAACAGGACTCTGAGTGGTGCTGGTGTAAACCATTGGAAAAGGAGGCCAGAGAACCTGGCTGCATTTCTCACTTGCAAAGAAGGGACAGAGAGAAGGTATTTATTCCTGTCAATTATTGACACCTCGCTGTGGAGGCCAGATAATCTTTCTTTCAACCCCACGGGCTCTGTTCTGGAACCGAACTTTGCATTAAGAAACAATTGACAACCCAGTGTAAGGGAAGCAGGCCTTTGTGTGTCAGAAGAACACTCCTTCCTCTGGCTCTCCAAAGCTGTTCAAACAAGAGCTCCCTTGTCCCTTTCAGAAGTGGACACTGAAATGAAATCTGGAGGTCATTTGGCCTCTTCCACTTGGAGGTAGTCGGGCCAGCTCCAAACCCTGGGGCTTGCTAGCACACGACGACCAGTTATTCCACGCTCACGCTTTTCACGGGCGATAGGAAGGACGCCCAGTGCTCTGGGAAGTTGTAGGATGGAGATTCATGCTAGGGTTCTGACTCTCAACCAGATTTTGTGAACCCCACCAAACAGGCTTTTTCTAAAGAAAAATAAAAGTCATGGTGGTCAGAACACCAGCCAGCATGGCGGCGACTCCTGTTCATTCAATGCCTGACGTCCAGGGGAACCCAGATGAGTGAGGGCCAGGGCAGTGGCTTCTTGAGGTGAGCCTTGCAGTTGGCACTAAAATCTGGGTTACTTTAGAAATTTTTTTTTTAAATTATGATTTGTTTATTTTTATTTTATGTGTATTTGTATTTTGCCTGCATGCATGTCTGTGTGAGGGTATCAAAGCCCCTGAAGTTGGAGCTACAGACAGTTGGGAGTTGCTTGTGGGTGCTGGGGTTTGAACTGGGTCCTTTGGAAGAGCAGCCAGTGTTCTTAACCACTAAGCCAACTCTCCAGGTCCTAGAAATTATCTTATTTTCTTTCTCCTCTTTATCCTTTTAGAAAATTAATTAGTACACTGGCTGGTTTTGTCTGTCAACTTGACACAAGCTGGAATCATCAGAGAGGAAGGAGCCTCAGCTGAGGAAATGTCTCCGTGAGATCCAGTTTAGGGCATTTTCTCAATTAGTGAGCAAAGAGGTGGGCCATGGCTGGTGGTGCCATCCCTGGGCTGGCATTCCTGGGTTCTACAAGTAAGCAGGCTAAGCAAGTCATGGGAAGCAAGCCAGTAAGCAGCATCCCTCCATGGCCTCTGCATCAGTTCCTGTCTCCAGGTGGCTACCCTGCTTGAGTTCTTGTCCTGACTTCCGCCAATGATGGACTATGATCTGGAAGTGTAAGCCAAATAAACCCTTTCCTCCCGAACATTTTTGGTCATGGTGTTTGGTCACAGCAACAGAAACCCTAACTAAGACAATTATTATTTTTAAACGGGATCTCATTATGTGGCTCTAGGGGGCCTAGAACTCTTTATGTAGACCAGGCTGGAGTTAAACTCACAAAGTTTGTCTGTTTGGCTCTGCCTTCCCAAGTGCCTTGTGCCTTTCTCCGCCACACACCCCCCCCAGGTCTCTCAGTGAGCTCCTTGATTTACTAGACTGGCTGGCCCGTGAGCCCCAGGGTTGCTCCTGTTTCTGCTTCGCTTGTGACAGGATTACAACAGTTCACTACTATCTCTGGCTTTTTGGGGCTTGAACTCATGTCCACACCATCCTTGTGTAGCAAGCCACTTCCTGGACGGAACTCTGTCCCCAGTCACCCAGGTGTGTGTCATAGCAACAGAAAGTTGCTGTCCTTTGATACTTTACAAATCGTAGCCTAAGAATATCCAACACACTGACTGAAAAATCCACTGAGGTTTTCATTATCATCTTAATTAATACCAACCCAACTTTTTTTTTTTTTTTTAAACAGGTGGAAACACAGACCCAGTAGTCTTGGCTGGCACAGGACTAGCCTGGCGTCCCTCACCCTGGGGTGTCCTCCCATCTGGTCCTCTCCCTAAAGATAGGCAGCAAGGGACTGACCACTGAGAAAAACTACATTCCAAAGGTCATGGTGTCTTCTAGAGAGCAGGCTGGGGAGGCTGAAGCAGTCAGGATTGTGCCGGCATCAATACAGTCAGAAGTCAGATAGGCCATGGCGCCTTGGCTGGGGTCCCTGCTGAGCTTCTGTGGTTACTGCCTTAGACTATGCCCCCGTCACTAGAGCCAGGTGGACAGCTACTGCAGCCTCCGTTCCGGCTCCACACAACTTCCTCTGCTTCTGTTTTCTACAATCCTACTCCTAACCTCTTCTTAATTCCTCTGTGTGTGTGTGTGCTTGTGTGCACACGTGTTAATTCCTCTGTGTGTACCTGTGTGCCCATGTGTGTGCGCACAGAAAATGCTGTCAGCCCAAAGTGAGGATATCTGTGCACTGGAGATGGTTCCCATGGTAACCATAACATTCATGACTCTTGGTGCCTTTGGGGAGATCCTCAGCCCTGGACCCCACTAACACTGACCAGACCCAGGGAGAGAAGGAGTCTCAGGGAAAGGCCTTTCCTGGGACATTTGTACACAGGACCAACTTCTTTGCAGCAGGAAGAACCTCAGAGGGACACACACGTGCCTGGTGTACTCTGATGTTCCCTATGGGTTTGCTCAGGGGCTGGGTGAGTCCTGCAGGGACCCTAGTCTCAGGGTACTTCCCATGTGCCCAGCAGGTCACACCCCCTTCCTCCTGTCTCCTAGGACTTGGCTGGCCTTCCTGTGCTGGCCCTGCTGACACTTTTCTGGTTCTAGGCATGTGTTTTCATAGGCATGGAACATTCCAGGCTCCCGTGTAGTCTGTTGTGGTCCCCAAACCACAAAATACAAACCTGTAAAATAACAGCATCTTAGCCTGTCAATTAGCAAAGACCCAAAGACCCATGCAGATTTTTTAAATTAATTTTAATTTTGTATTTTTAATTCTGTATGTGTGGGGGGGTTTGTGTACCTGAGTGGATGTACCAGCTGAGGTCTGAGGCGTCAGAGCCCCCAGGAATTATAGGCAGTTGTGAGTTGCCTGGTGTGGGTGTTGGGAATCGAACTTGGGTCCTCTGCGAGGGCAGCGCATGCTCTTTACCACGGATAATCTCCACAAACCCCACTGCAGATTTTATTTTTACTAAATATCACAATGCATAGTTTGTCACTTCAGACCAGGGTATAGGTCTATGGTATTCTTTTTGTTCGTTTTTTTGAGACAGTGTTTCTGTGAGTTGCCCTGGCTGCCTGGAACTCACTGTGTACACCAGGCTGGCCTTGGACTCAGATTCGCTTGCCTCTGCCTCCTGACTTGTGCCACAATACCCAGCATAATGCAACCGGTTTCTTTTAAAATTTTTTTTCTATTATGTAGTTTAGGATTATTGTGGGAGTGGACACAAAATATGTGGTGGCCAGAGGGCAGCATCTCAGAGTCTCTCTCTTCTCTTCTTCCACCATTTGGGTCCTGAGAATCAAACTCGGGTCACTAGGCTTGGCCTTTGTCCGCTGAGCCATCCCATGAGCCCCAGTGTGTTTGATATCTGCGTTAGTGCATTCAACATTCTGCAGAAGAAGCTTGAGGGTACAGAGCAACCTCACGACAGTGCAGTGGCGGGGTTTTGTATGTGTCTTGTGTTATTAAACATATTTTCAAAGCCAGAGGAAGTGCAGGTTGACCGCTGTTGAAATTCAATATTTTCCATACAAGCGCATTTCACTCTTCTGAAAAGTCATTCTGGTCTTCCAGATTCTATCGCTCAGCGTAGCTGCTTGCCCGCTCGGGACACACTCATTTCCCCCAGGATAAACTCGGCAGCACGTAAATGCCGGGATCTGGGGAAGATGCGCCGTTACCCTTTTCAGTTTTTAAACTCGGATCTCAGCAAATACTCTGGCCCCCCCACCCCCACCCGCGCCCGCCTCATCCAGGCCTAGTGGGGACGAGGCATTGAATTACCAGCCTGTCACCGACGCCACGGGCTCTCCCGTTCCTTTGAACAGGAGCTGGGCTTAAGAAGAAAGTTTTTCTTAATAAGTAGCTGCTCCCCCTTTGATATGCACATCTGGATACGAGGTCTTATCTGCAGCCAGCTAAGGCTGCTTCCTGAGGGTAAATGATAAAAGAACAGCTCAAAATAACAAAAAAGGAATAAAACGTGCCAGATGCTTCGGAAAGCAGACAATGTGGAAGAAAGCAACTATTGACAATTGAAGCAATCATTTTAGAGGCTCACTGACTCCAGGTTTTTTTTTTTTTAAGGGATTAGGAAGACTCGGCTGACAGGCACTGCCGTATTCTGTTGGAAATTAAGGGGGGGGGGATAACACCGAGCGTGCTATCAATCACTTGGGGGTTAATTTTGCTTCTGTCCTGGTCTGGTTCTGTAGCTTAAAAAAAAAAAAAAAAAAAACAAACTTCCCTTTTACTTTGTCGCCCTCTGTTTAAGCACAGTTAACTCTGAGGCCCCACCTCAAAGATTCTGATTCACAAATTCTCTTAGGAATGACAAAAGATTTCTCGCTGACGGAAAACACCGAGAAAAGTGACCCTCGGGTAGAGCCATCTTCCCGCCTTCTCTCCCGTTCAGTTTTAAAGAAAGTTTTTCTTTGTTCCGATTCCCTTCCATACTAGATAGGTTTTTTTTTTTTTTAATTTATCTTGATTTCTTTGTCACCTTTGTTGGAAAGCATTCTTATGGAAACGTTATGATTTTTCTCAGTTTGGGGGCTTTTCCAGGGCACATCCGTCCCCTCCTCAGTATGGGCTGGCGTTTTTGGGGGGCGTTAGAGCGGAGGGGTGGAGTTGACTGAGGTGATGCACAAATATGATTCTCGAGGCTAAGCCTTTGTTCTTTTCAAAGGAAGCAAGGCCAGCTTGCTTTGTAAACACGTGCTGGCGACTTCAGTACTTCTGCGGCTGACGGTAACTGATATGTTAATAGCCAAGTGAAACGTGGGCTTTCCGTACACCGCTCCTTAAAGTGAAAACTGAGGGTGGTGTGGGGGCGGGAGTGGCAGAGCAGACCGGGTCCCCTGCACCTTTCCCTGCCTACCCAGATAAGGCGCCCGCATTGATTCCACATTAACATGCAGCAGGCATGGGAAAATGATAAACTCCTACGCCACTGTCATGGCAACTGAAAAAATGGCTGCTTTAGCGGGGTGGGGAGGAACAAGGGCCACAGGAAAAGAAAAGCCAAGGCCTGTCTCTTTTTTTCTGTTTGACATCTGTTGTTTAACATACAAAATTGTATTATCACAATGAAGGGCGGCTGCTCTCGCCCAGAAGTTAAGGGAGCGCGGCTCTGAAGAAAGAGTGAAAAAATCCTGTAGCGTTTCCACCTAGAGTTGAAAGTCGCCCCCCCCCCCCCATTCCAGGTAGGAAATCTTGAGCCTCCTGGGGAACGTGAGGTGTGGCGGGGGAGGAGGGGAGGCCTGTAAAGCACGCGTGTTTTGTCAATTATCTTCATCCCCCCCCCTTTAAAACAAATTTTGTATTCTTCTGAAGGGACGTTTGAAAGGGCTTATGATCACCGGACACAGCAACGTAGAGAATATAACGAGGGTTTGTAAACACGGATGGGGCCCAAGGTTTAAAATGGTTATTGCTGGCCACTGAAAAGGGCGGGAAGGGCTTGCCCCTCCCCCACGGGTCCCGGGACCTCGCACACAGGAGGGCTTCCAGCCCAAGAAGTAGCTTTTATTGCCTTCCTCTGTGGCTCCTTCTCACATTTTTATAAAGCGATCACTCACGTAGCAATCAAGTGTTTTGAGTGGGACTGTAGACGCTGATATTCACGACTCTCAACGCTGACATAAAACTTCCATATTATCCAAAACGTCGTATTACCTGGAGCCTGGAGAGTAATGCATTTCCTTGACACATACGTGTGTGTGTGTGTGTGTGTTTTCTTAACATGAAGTGACTTGGGCTGGGTAAAGGCGCTTACTGCTAAGGCTGATGATCTGAGTTCAGTTCCGGAAACCCATTCGCGGTGGAAGAACAGAGCTAGCTTCCAAAAGGTGTGCTCCGACCTCCACGTGTGCACGTGTACACACACAGCCTCTAAATAAATGTATGTTTTTAAAACCTGGAATTTCAAATGCAGCAACTTTCAATCACACGTCGTGGCTCACACGAGTAAACAGCTCACAGCGGGGGTTCAACAACAGCTGTTGAAGATTGCTACCATCCCCACACCGCCAAACGGAGGCTTTCCAGGAAGGCTGAGATTAAATCCCTCGATAGGGGAAGATCAGATAAGTCCACACAAAGACCTTGTATATAATTGCCATCCGTCACCAGCAAAGTTAGCATTTTAAGGTGTGTGTGTTGGGGGGGGGCAGGAAAAAAAAAGGAAGAACCCAACCTCAAGTTCCGTAATAACCGGGTCCTGACAAATGCAGGCCTGGGAGGAGCCCAGCAGCCTAAGACATCGGAAAGGTCAGAATGGAATTGTTTGCTTTTCCAAACCGTCGAGTACAGTTACAAGAGCCCATCATGGTAAAGCTACAGAGAATGTATCCTGAGACTGCGGGGAGTCTCCAAGAGACTCGATTGAGGGATTTACCTGGGGGCAGGGAAGGAGACCTAAGGGCGTTAGAGGCTCAGGCCATAGAGGGACTTCTATGTGCCTGGTTTGAAAACGGCTTTGCGGGGAGGGAAGTTGACTGGCCTGTGACATCTGGACTACCCTAGCAGAGGAATCTTTCCCGCTCCTGAATTTCTGTTTTCGGCTTCCAGGTTTCATCAGCATAGTCTTTGTTAGAGGGGCTTAGAGTCTGACATTTGCAATTCTAGATTTTTCATTCTGCCGGGCTTCCGCCTGCTGCCCCTTTTTACATATTCATATTTATTGCACGTCAAATTCAGGAAGCCTTCCCACTGACCCTCGGACTCTCCGCGAACGGGGGTGGAGGCTCCTGGGCGAGGGCGTGGCGTGGGTGAAGTTCTCCCAGAACTTTCCTATTCAGATCCTCCCCTGCCTTCCTCCCGAGTCTCATCCACCGTTTCTTTTGGAGGTCTGAACACGCTCCCCGACACAATTCTCTGATAAAGTGGTTCCCATTTCATCCAGTAGGGTGTGAAAGTCCCCCAGGGAGGTCACAAAACTTGCCTTGACTTCAGATTTTCTGATTCAAGCTCCAAATATCCAGAAATTAGACGCATCAGGACAGTTTCTCAACAGTCAGAAAAAGTGTACAGGCAAGTGCGCGTGGGTCTAAAACCACGGGAATCTCTGCTAACACTGAAGGCAGCTTCCGCTGCGATCGCCAGCCGGGTCACACCGCTGTGAAGGTCGCCTCCCCAGAGGGACCCTTTGCAGCAGATTTACTCCCGAGCTCAGCCTCTCAGATGGGTAAAGCCAAGACCAAAAAGCTGAGTGAAGGAATTTAACTCTGAAAATTCGGCCCGCCAAGGAATTGGCTCAGCGGGTAACGATGCTTGCTGTCAAGGTTGAACCTGAGTTGGGATGGTGGGAGGAGAGAACCATGTTCTTGCCAGTTGTCCGCTGAGGAAACTGGTGACTGTTTGGGGTTGAACCGTGTCTGCTCCAAATCCACAAAGTGACTGTAGTTTGAGGCAAAAGCTTTAAGGAGAAAACTAAGGTTAAACCTTTCAAAACTGGAGAGATGACTCCGAGGAGTAGAATTTGGGTCCCCTCACTCCTGTTGGACAGTTTGTATCGCCCTCTTCTGGCATTTTCAGGTATTGCATGCATGCGTGTGGTGTACATACAGACACACATAAATAAAAATAAATACGAAATTTAAAAATTATTTGCTTTTCTCATCGCTGTCATGAAAATAACTGACATAATCGATGTAGGGGGTGGAGGATTAATTTTGTTCCATGGTTTTAACGGGCCCCAGTTAGTAGGGCATGCATTCAAACACATTTACATAAATATGCCTGCCCCCAAGTGGGACAGAGCCTGAAGAATGATACACAAGGTTTCCTTTGGACTCTCTCGCTCTCACATGCCATGCTCCCACGTGCCATGCTCCCACACGCACAGATAAAATCAAAGGTTGGGGAATCCTGGATAGGGCAGCAACATGCTCATCCCTCTATTGGCGTGTTCTCAGATGCAAGTACCAACGAGTGGGCTGAATTTTGCACCCTATGCCACCATTTACTTCACATAACAGGAACCCAAAGGTCACCAAAAGGTGCCATCAGAAGATCACCAAGACCACTGAAAACCCATCCCACCCAAACCATCCCATCCCATCATCCTCATCCAGGCCTCCCAGTCACAGCAGCCAGGCACTTACTCCCAGGGCAGGCGCTCTGCAGCCATTTGGGAAAAACCATTGTCAACTCTTCAGGCCCACAAGCTGTGCAGAAGGAGAGCCGGAAGCCAGACATCACTGCTTCCGTTTTGCATCTGTGCTTTGGCTGAAGACACTGAAGTGAGCTCTTCCCCCAGACTGCAGGAAGGGCAAAATCTAGCCTAGTCCACCCCCTAAATGAGGATGATTGCTCTAGAGGGTGAGACCACACCTGGAGCAGAAGCTAGATCTAGCCCCTCAAGCGAATGACGGGGTGGGGAGGTGGGGGTGACACAACACTGCTGGGGACCACCTCACAGGGCCAGCACTGATCATAATTAAAGACTCCAGTTGTGGGCTGGAGAGATGGCTCAGAGGTTAAGAGCACTGGCTGCTCTTCCAGAGATACTGAGTTAAATTCCCAGCAACCACATGGTGGCTCACAACCATCTGTAATGAGATCTGGTGCCCTCTTCTGGTGTGCAAACAGAACACTGTGTATGTAATAAATAAATAAATCTTTAATAAAAAAAAAAAGACTCTAGTCACCCCAGAAGGCTTCACTACATATATCTTCAATCCTTCCTCTCTCTTCTACACTTAAGCCTAAATGTTATTCAGTGCCCTGAGGATGGGCCTGGGGACCCTGGATCTCTTTGTCTTAATGTGAGCAGATTGAATAAATCATCTGTCTGCCTTTCCCAAGATCCATTTCTTCAATTGGTGTATCGGGGACACTGACCAGGTCTAGCTGGTTGGAGCTGCCAGGACTCAGGCTTGTACCCTAAAGATGCTCCTAGCACCCCATAATAATGTCCAAAGTAGTCTGTCTTGAAAGTCATCTTTTCCGGGGCTGGAGACATGGCTCAGTGGTTAAGAGCATTGCCTGTTCTTCCAAAGGTCCTGAGTTCAATTCCCAGCAACCACATGGTGGCTCACAACCATCTGTAATGAGGTCTGGTGCCCTCTTCTGGCCTGCAAGCATACACACAGACAGAATATTGTATACATAATAAATATATATATATATATATATATTTTTTTTTTTTTCGAGACAGGGTTTCTCTGTAGCTTCGGAGCCTGTCCTGGAACTAGCTCTTGTAGACCAGGCTGGCCTCGAACTCACAGAGATCCGCCTGCCTCTGCCTCCCGAGTGCTGGGATTAAGGGCGTGCGCCACCACCGCCCGGCTAAATATTTTTTTAAAAAAAGAAAGAAATTAATCTTTTCCGTGGGAGAGGAAAACCCTACAGAAAAGTGTCTTTTTTCCCCCTTAAAGATGTATTTATGTATATAAATGCTTTGTTCACATGCATGTTGTGTACAACACACATTCCTGATGTCCTCGGAGTTTAAAAGAGGGTTTGAGGTTCCTTGGAGCTGGAGTTATTAGTGGTGGTGAGACACCATGTGGGTGCTGGGATTTGAACCTGTGTCCTCTGCCGGAGCAAAAAGTGTTCTAAACCTCCAAGACATCTCTCAAGCCCTGAAGTTTCTTAGTGGACTTCCCCTTCCGTGTTTGTGGTCACAACTGGGTTACACGCTTGCTTCTAGAACAATCTCTGGCAAAAAGGTTCTAGGATCTGCAGGTAGTGATGGGCTTTTATTCCCCCCCCAACACTCCCCCTCCCCAGCTTCCAAATTTCACAAGCTGGAAGAAAAGAGAAGTGGCGTTTGGATAGGAGAACGAGAACACTGGCTACAGGCTTGTTTCACGAACCCTTCCGTGGTGAAGTTGAGTGATTTCAGGTCATTTCCAAGCCCCTGGACCGCTGCTGCATGGCCTGCCCACTCACATTCCAGGCCTGAAATGACCAGGTGGATGCATGGGGGCTCTGCTGGAAGGCGGGGGTCCCCTATTGTGGCAAGCACCTGGCCCCGCCCATAACAGCTTCTTCTGGGATGGAATTCTCCCTCAGCCCTTCTCCTCTCCTTAAAAATACCTTAACACTGGTGCTGGGGAGATGGCTCAGGAGATAACGGTGTCAGCTGCCAAGCCTGGCCAAGCCTGTATACCTGGGTTAACTCACCAGAGCCAACTCCCAAAAGTTATACTCTGTCCTCCACATGTGCCATGTGGCATTTGTATGTTCATACACAAAATAAATAAAAATGTAAATTAAAAAAAAAGTAGGGGGCTGGAGAAATGGCTCAGCAGTAAAGAGCACTGACTGCTCTTCCAGAGGTCCCAGGTTCAATTCCCAGCACCCACACGGCAGCTCACAACTGCCTAACTCCAGTTCTAGAGGATCTGACACCCTCACACAGGCATACATTGAGGTAAAACACCAATGCACACAAAGTAAAAAAAAAAAAAAAAAATTAAAAAGTAGCTAGTGATTAATGAGCTCAGGGTTGTCTCATCTTCCTGTTTTTCCTGTTATTTAAAGGTTAATTTATTTGTATGTGTGTGTGCTTGAGTCTATGTGTGTACTTGCACCACCTGGGTGTAGGTGCCCACAGAGGGAGACAAGGTCGGATCCCCTGGAGCTGGAGTTATAGTTGATTGGGAGCCACCGCGTGTGCGCCGCTGAGAACCAAACCCAGGAAGAGTGGTAAGCCCTCTCCATCACCTGCCCACATCGGCAGTAACCTCCCGCTCCTCTTCATAAAGAGAATGAAGAGATAAGAAGAGATTGTGCTCCGGTCTCATTCCCCGCTCCCTAAGGTGGGCCACTTCCCCTACAGCCCACACCGTACACTGTCTCCCACCCACAGCGGGAGAAGCAATCACTTCCAATGGAGAAGGGAGTTGCAGAAGATGGTGCCTAGTTCTTAGCTTGGTATCTTTTTGGTTATTATTTACTTTCATTTTTATTTTTTTAATTTTTGGAGACAATGCCTTGTTATGAAGCTCAGGCTGTTCTGGGACTCAAGATCCTCCTGCAGGTCTCTAAGGACTAGAATTCCAGGCACAAACCCGACTGGATCTCTGTACCTTGAAGGCTTCCCTTAGGCTATGTCCCTTTACTCAATCAAAGATGAGAGATTTTGATAGTGGGACAGAGGAATGGGTTGAGGACAGCAAAAGCCAATACCTCTGGTGTGGTTGCTATAAGCCAGGCACCATGCAAAGAACTTTCTTGTGAAAAAACTGGGGTCACATTTGGTTATGTTGGTGTACCTCTATCACCCCAATACTTGGGAGGTACAGTCAAGAGGATCAGGAATTCAAGGACAGCCTCAGCCACACAGGGAGTAGGAGGCCAGCCTTGGCTATGTGAGACCCTGTCTCAAAAACAGTTGGGTAAGGAGATGGTTCGGTGGGCAGAGTACTTGCTTAAATATAAGGACTTGAGTCTGGAGGCCGAGCACCCACATAAGGAAAAGCAAAGCCTGACAGTGTACACCCATACTGTGCTGGAGGCTTGGAGCTCAGATGAATCCCAGGGTCTCTTGCCAGTCAGATCAGCCAAAGGAGTGGACTCCAGGCTAAGTGAGGGACCCTGCGTCAATCAGCAATAAAGTGGAGGCCAATAAAGGACACCGTCAACAGCAGTCTCTGGTCTCCATACTGCCATGCTGGTGCCTGGTGAGCAAACACACACACTCACATGCATGTCCATACACACATGCATGGACACACATACCATCACTTGCAGACTGGAATTCCAAGCTGGGTTTCTGTGGGTCCATCAACTATAGAGTAAATCTCTTCCCATGCCCCTTTAGGGGAACAGGAGATGTGGAGTAAGTAAACCCAGCAAGAGCCGAAGGATTCTGACCCTCTGCTGCTCCAACCCTGGGAACCAAGCAAGAGCACAGACTAAAATGTGTCTCTCCTAGGTCATGTCTGGGTCCCCATCCCCACACCACTGAGCAGGGAGCTTATTTGAAAGAAGGGTGCAGCACTTCTGATAAAGAGGGGGAGTCTTGGAATGAGACGAGCCTGGACCCAGGAGGAAGGAAGAGGCAGAGCTGGGAGAAGCCACTGAACCACCACCATCACAGGCCAAGGCTGTCTGGAACCAACAGGAGATGGACTGAGCAAGAATTTTTTTTTAAATATTTATTTATTTATTTTTTTTATTATTATTATTTTTTTTTTTTGGTTTTTTTCGAGACAGGGTTTCTCTGTGGTTTTGGAGCCTGTCCTGGAACTAGCTCTTGTAGACCAGGCTGGTCTCGAACTCACAGAGATCCGCCTGCCTCTGCCTCCCGAGTGCTGGGATTAAAGGCGTGCGCCACCACCGCCCGGCTTAAATATTTATTTATTTATTATGTATACAATATTCTCTCTGTGTGCATGTATGTCTGCAGGCCAGAAGAGGGCACCTTATTATAGATGGTTGTGAGCCACCATGTGGTTGCCGGGAATTGAACTCAGGACCTTTGGAAGAGCAGGCAATGCTCTTAACCACTGAGCCATCTCTCCAGCCCCCTGAGCAAGAATTTTAGCCTAGAGCGTTAGGGCGAGCACTGGCTCCAGTGTCGCCGTCCGTCCGACTCCTGTTTTCTACGGTGTGAGAATAAAGTTTGTTGTTCCAAGCCACACTGTCTGTGGTAGATGTAACAGCAGCTCTGGAGACAGCCCGGTGCGACTGGCAATCACCAGGGCCCCCACTCATCGTCCGCAGCCCTCAAGGCTTTAACTACAGTAGCAGCTCTGAGACTGTGCCGGAGACTGAGAGAGGTGCACACTGAAGGCTTTTGTGTAAACCAGAGGGGTCTAATTAGAGTCCTTGCATTTGATAAGGAGTGTTTGGCAAGACTTGGAGTCTCCTTCTTCTTCCTCCTCCTCTTCCTCCTTCTCCTTCTCCTCTTTCTTCTTTGTCTTTCCAGACAGGGTTTCTCTGTGCAGCCCTGGCTGTTCCGGAACTCACTCTGAAGACTAGGCTGGCCTCAAACTCACAGAGATCCACCTGGCTCTATCTCCTGAGTACTGGAATTAAAGGCGTGCGCCACCACTACCCGGCTCCTATGGCCTCTTAGTTATGATAATGTAAGTACCTTCTACTATTAAGTTAGGGGTAATGTCTGAGTAATTGATGCAGGCAAAATAGTGGCTTCTTTCCGTGTGAGCAGGCTTGTCACCAAGCAAGTAAAACAAGACTTTGACACCCAGCTGAGTCAAATAATGTAAGAATTTGTGTGTGTGTGTGTGTTGTATTGTGTGTCTGTAGGAGACAAGATTGGAGGCCTTGTGAGCTGGCTCAGTGGGTTAAGATAGGGTGCATGCTGTCAAACCACCTGAATTTGATCCCCAGGACCCAAAAGGTGAGAGAAGGAACTTCTTCCTACAAGCTGTCCTCTGACCTCCACACATGTTGTGACACATGCATGCTCACACTCCATTCACAAACATACAAACAATAAAATAAAAAAAAAATTAAAGGAAACTTAAAAAAGAGTAGAAAAAATACCTTAAAGTTAAAAAGAAAGAAAGAAAGAAAGAAAAGAAAAAAAAAAGGAAACAGCAAAGGCTCCGGAAGCAAAGAGATGGTATAAAAATTATCGCGCTCACTAGGAACCCAGGCTTGTCTTCCAGGACCAATTGGAACTTCCTGGTTAAATCTGGGCCTGGTTGGAACATCATGTCAGTCGTGCTTAGAAAATTTCTATTGGCCAGGCGGTGGTGATGCATGCCTTTAATCCCAGCACTCAGGACGCAGAGGCAGGTGAATCTGTGAGTTTGAGGCCAATTTGATCTACCAGGACAACCACGGTGACACAGGGAGTCTTGAGACACTCCCCCCACCCCCAAAATTTCTATCTGCCTCTTTTCTGCGAGCTTTGGTACCCTTCCGTATTTGTTTCCCTGCTTTGGGACTTTTGGAATTGAATTTACTGTGTGTGACTTCTCTATTTCCATTTTAGGGTTGGAGACTGTGAAGGATTTTTTCCCCCTCCAGGCAAACGAGATTGCGCACGCACTGGAACTTGTAAGCAGTTGCCCACAGTTTCCACTCCCGCTGGTGTTTAATGAAGAGCAAAGTTTGTTTTGTTCCCCAACATTTTTAATTGCTACTTAGATGTCTAGGCTGTAATTTTGCCGCTATGTAAATTACATCATCAGCAAGGAAACCAAGCAAGCAGTGTTTACTCCCCCCCACCCCAGGAACTGGCTGTTCCTTATAGACGTGCAGAAACTAAGGAAGGCAAGACTCAGTTCCCAGCCCCACCCCGTGATTGGATTTTAAATCATTTCTCCAGAGAAGACAGATAAACTCTAGGTGGCGTTTTTAAGCTCTTACTGACAATCCAGTGAGCAGTAAGTCACAAGAAAAAAAAATATTTCCTTGTTTAAAGTCATAAGGAAGTCTACAGGCCGAAGATTCCAGAAATGGGAGCCATTGGTGGCTTGGCGGCACACCCCAGCAGCAGGAAGCTGCGATGCTGGGTGAGGTTTGGGACACGCTAGTCAATTGCGCACGGAAATTAAACGGAAGCCTAGCTTAATTTTTATTCCTGGCTAGGAATGCTTATTATAGACATCCAGCTGAGAGGGACCCAGAACCTACCCCCACCCCAGTGCTTCCCACAGGCTCAAAGTTTGTTTTCATTTGATTAAAAGCTAGGTAGGTGGTCTCCGGCTGCAGTGGCCCATCTTGGATGCCAGCCTCTTTCCTGGAGCTCAGCACTGCACACTCCCACCCCCCTCCCCTTGAGAGGATCTCACGTGGCCCAAGCTGGCTTCTAAGTCACTGTGTAAGGGAGGATGACCTTGAACTCCCGATTTTCCTGCCTCCACCAATGCCTGCTTTATGCAGTGCTGGGGATTGAACCTGGGTCCTTGTGCATGCTAGGGGTGCACTGTGCCCTCTAAGCCACAGTCCCAGTCACTTCTCACATTTTACTAATCTCACGGCCATCTGTGTCGAGGCAGCAAGACATAAGGACGGGGAGAAGGAGAGACTGAAGGGATGATGCTGAAAGGCTTGCTGCTTTCCCAGAGGACTTGAGTTCAGTTCCAGCATAGCTGACACCCTTTTCTGGCTCCCACACCAGGGACACAGACATATGTGTAGGCAAAACACCCATACACATAAAATAAAAATAAAAAAATTATTTTTTAAAAAAAATAATAGGGACTCGAATCACTTGGAGTCTGCTCGCTCGGCTTCCAGCCCCGGCTGCCCCTCCTGCTTCTGTACCTCAGCTCTGCCATCATGTACGTTTTTCCTGTCCCAGAGACAGTGTCTCCCTATGTAGCTCTTGCTGTCTGTGCACTCACTATATAGGCCAGGCTGGCCTCGAACTCACAGAGATCCACCCATCTCCGCCTCTCAAGTGTTGGGATTAAAGGTGTGCACCACTCCACCTGGCTCCATCATGCATTCTTACCCCTCTGGAACCATGAGCCCAAATAACCCCTTTTGGCTATAGTTCTCTTGGTCATGTGTTTTAATCACAGCCACAGAACAGTAGCTAAGACACAGGCCCTAAAGAAGTCTGTCACTGGGGCTGGCAAGATGGCATGGCAGGTAAAGGCACCTGCCTCCGAGCCCGACTACCTTAGTTGGTTCTCCAGGACTCACAGGAGAAGGGAAGGAGAGAAACAATTCTCATGAGATGCACATGTGGGCTGTGGCAGCCACCCCCACTCCCTGCCACACACACACACACACACACACACACACACACACACACATACACACATACATATTTATGCATATATGCATATGTATAGAATATGTATATAAAGGAAAAGTGGGAAAGTGTTCACTTAACATCAAACCACCCACCTTGCAAGAGCTCACAGAGTTCTGTACTCACCCAAGGGTCCAATAGACAGGAAGGAGCCAATGGCAGTGGGCCCAGAATCTGCTCCGAGAGGCCACAGGGTAAGACGGAAAGATGGAAAGGTGGGTATGAACTTTGGCATTCAGCAAGCATGAGATGCGCTTTCAGTAGCTGTGTGTATTCCCTTTGTTTTGTTTTTGTTCTTCAAGACAGGGTTTCTCTGTGTAGCCTTGGCTGTCCTGGAACTTGCTCTGTAGATCGGGCTGGCCTCACAGAGGTCTACCTGCTGCTGCCGTCCAAGTGCTGGGGTTAAAAGCACGCACCACCACTGCCTAGCTAAGAAGGTAATCTTTAAAAGATGCTACGTGGAATACAAGCAAGACTTTGAATTATTAGTAACTATATTGCCTTTCTTTCTTTCATTATGGACACAAGTCACCCAGGCTGGCCTCAAACTCAGTGTTGTAGCTGAGGATGGCCTTGAACTTCTGAACTAACTTCTGGTCCTCTTTCCACCTCGGGAGTGCTGCTGTTGCAGGGGGTGGAGACCACGGAGTCATCTATGCCAGGCCTGCATGCTAAGGACTGAACCATAGCCTCTTCTTGACATCTGGGGTCTTGTAAGTCTTTGTGGTGCGCCTTGTCTGAGAGGAGAGGGAAATCTGAAGCCTTGTGAAGCTAATTGCATCGTTCCTGCCTGTGACGGGGCAAATGTCTCCAGACATTGTTGTACATCCTATTGGGTGGACGCCAGTTTTACCTGGTGACCAGGCATAGTGACATATGCTATTCTAACAGTTGGGAGCCTGAGGCAGAGGGATTGTGAGTTCAGCCTGAACCACATAGGCAAACCTTGTTTCAAATAAAGCAAACAGTCCATAGTTGATATAGACTTTTTTTTTTTTTTTTTTTTGGTTTTTCAAGACAGGGTTTCTCTGTGGCTTTGGAGCCTGTCCTGGAACTAGCTCCGTATACCAGGCTGGTCTCGAACTCACAGAGATCCGCCTGCCTCTGCCTCCCGAGTGCTGGGATTAAAGGCGTGCGCCACCATCGCCCGGCTGATATAGACTTTTGACTCCTAATATACATGCTGAAATATATAGTTATATTTGTGTAATCATATACATATGTATAATATAAACATGTAATATGTTACATATTTATGTATGTATATACAACAAAATACCATTTTAGCCGATATAAATACTGTATACATATAACAAAATATATGACGTATAATTATAAATTATATAGAAGCATATAGAAATATTTGTATAGAATGTCCAGAAACCCAAAGAAAAGATCTGTGCATCTTTCTGTATGGAAAGCATTTATGAGGACAGTTAAAAGTTAAGAAAAAGGTAAAAAGCCACATACATGGAAAATAAAAACTTAAGTAAACAAAAGGAGAGTCAAAATCCAAGCTACGGTGACGTGGTGTCTAATTTCCAAGGCCAAATGTGGGCCAGATGGGATGAACAGGCCACACAGAGGAATGTGATTTGTTCGGGGCAAAGTGTGTATGTGTGTGTTGTGGTGTGTGTTTGTGTGTGATGTGTGTATGTGTGTGGTTTATGTGTGGTGTATGTGTGTATCTGTATGGTGTGTGTTTATGTACAGTGTGTGTGTGGTGTTTGTTGTGTATTGTGTGGTATATGAGTGTGTGTGGCATGTATTTTTGTATGGTGTGCATATGTGTGTGGTGTGTATGTATGTGGTATATGTGTGGTGTATGAGTATATCTGTGATATATGTGCATGGTGTGTATGTAGTATATGAGTGTGTATGTGGTGTGTGTGTGTGTTGTGTAGTGTGTGGTACATGTGTATTGTAAGATTTTGTGTGTAGTGTATTGTGTGGTATGCACGTATTGTACGATTGTGTGTAGTGTGTGATTGTGTGTGTAGTGTAATGTGTGGTACATGTGTATTTATGATTGTGTATATGTGTGTGATATGTATAGTGTATTGTGTGGTATGTGGTATATGAGTGTGTGTGGTATGTGTTTGTGTATGGTGTGTATCTGTGTGGTGTATGAGTGTGTCTGTGGTATATGTGTGTGGTATGTATGTAGTATATGAGTGTGTATGTGGTGTATGTGTGTGTGTGTGGTATAATCTGTGGTGTATGTGTATTGTATGATTGTGTATGGTATTGATGTATTGTGTGGTATACATGTAGAGTATCTGTGTATGCATGGTGTGTGTATTTGTATGAGTATTATGTGTGGGGTGTATGTGTGTGGATTTGTGACCATGGACCTGCTGCTGTGGATACCTGGTATTTGGTTGTAAATGGAGACAGGTCTTTCATTTCCCGACTGCTCAGACCCAAATAATCACACAGAAACTGTATTAATTAGAATACTGTTTGGTCTATTAGCTCAAGCTTCTTATTAACTAACTCTTATATTTTAAATTAACCCATTTCTATTAATCTGTGATTATAAGCGTTATTAAAACATTCCAGTGTTCTTATATATTAATATTATATATTCTAATGTTCAATATATTAATTATATGGTTATAATTAATAAACTCATGAGGCTGGATCCTTCTCCTTTGGCAGCTACATGGTGTCTCCCTGACTCTGCCTACTCTCTCTATTTCCTGCCTGGCTTTACTGTGCTACGCCACTGGCCAAAACAGCTTCTTTAATAACCAATGGTAATAAAACATATTCACAGCATACAGAGGGGAATCCCATGTCATCTCCCCTTTTCTGTTTAAATAAAAAGGAAGGTTTTAACTTTAACATAATAAAATTACATATAACAAAACAGGTTCAAGCAAGAATTACAGTTATAATATTTAACCTACTTGTAGGTGGCAAAATTAAAAAAAATATTATCATCTATTTTATCTTTGTGAGTCTAAAGTTTCATATCTAATTTATCATAACTAAGGAAAAAACTATAACTATCTGTCTTCAACTCTTCAAAGACCCCAGAAGGATATAATATTACCTAAGTTAACAAGAAGTGCATTGTAAGCAACTTCTAAAACTTTAGAATTGACAGAGACATCTGGCTGCCTAGACAGTCACCCGAAGTTCTTCTGTAACATTGGGGCACCCATCTTCAGCCTACAGGCCCGTAGTATCCAGCAGACTTTTCCATGAAGCAGGAAATTTGGAAGGCTGTTTCGCCTATCTTGGCAGTTTGTCCATCACTTTCTTCTGTATCCTACAGAACGTCTGGCAGTTTCTTATGTAAAGCAGGAACCTTGAAGGACCATCTCACCTTTAGGCAAGTTCAGCAGTCACTTTTCTGTGGGCCCTGCATGTTCAGTTCAGACAGCATACCATCAAGCAGTTCAGGCAAGAGCAGTTTTTTGCCCAAATGGCTAACCTTGTCACATTGAAGGCAAATTCCATCACAAGTTTCTTCAGTGCCCATCAACCTCTCTGAAGTAATTGGTGCTGGCAGAAGCAGACATGTCTCACTGTTGAGAAAAGTCTAAGTTCTTAAAACATTTTAAATGCCATATTCCATAGGTCTTTGAAGTGTTGAAGATTATCTAGCTAACTGAAATATATCTCTATATACCTAGAAAACCTAACTAACATGACTACAATTTGACTATTATAGATAGATGACTATCTATGAATCTGTATTTCTTAATTATACATTCACTTTTAAATGAACCGCACAAACATAATACCTTAAACAAGAGCAGAAATAAATATACACCATATAACAAAATCAACCTTAAATATGCATCAATAGTCCAAGATCCATACCAATGCAAAGTATTCATCTCCTTTAAATGAAAAAAAAATTGCAAACAATATATTCACAGCATACAGAGGGGAATCTCACTTCATTTGGAAGGCTCTGGAAGGACAAACATCCATGTTCAGTGGGAATCACTCTCCCTTTCTGCCCTAATTCAGGGGTCAGGAAACATTTAACACACCCACTATTGTCGTTCAGAGCTCAGCAATGGGTCGCAATGGCTCTAGTCCTGCCTCCTCTTTCGTGCACCCCTCTCAGGTACAGAGTCTGGTGCCCGGCTCCTGGGTGGCCGCTTGGCAAGCTCTGACGACGGTGTCGCTAAAATTCCTTCCCCACTGACATAAACAACTTCGGCCATCCTCCTGTAGTGCCAGCAACAGACCTGGAAACGATTCCACTAAAGTTCAGCCAGTGGAACCATGAGTTTATGGGTGAGGGGTATCGGGCAGAAGCCAGCAGGGATGACGGCTTTCCCGTGGCTGCACAGATAGAACCTCCTCCCCTATTTCCACCACCTGTATCCTCTAGCCCCTCCCACAAGGCCGCATACATTAGAGCAGAACTGTGTAACTGGTTGGAGTGGTGGCTGGATATACAGGGGAGAGTCTGTTTCTTCCCTCTCCTTCATGAGAGTTCAACAATTGACAGGCTCCATTGTGATGATGTTTTGGAAGTAGGTAAAGCCAAACTCCTGGAGATGGCAACGGTTTGGCCTAGAGGACAGCTGGCACACCAGCAGGTGACTGTGAAGAAGTCCCAGACATTAGGTGACGTTGAGAGACAACAGTGGTGTTAATTGTCCTGCACCCAGTGTTTTCACTGTCCTGTGCTGTCCTGAGTGTGATACAAGCTCCTTCTGTCCTCATAGAAAGTTCAGGAAGCCAGGTATGGTGGTGCTGTGTGTTACTCCAGCCCTTGAGAAGTGGAGGCAGCACCAAGGCATCTGTGGCCAAATTGCTGTGAATTTGAGGCCAGCCAGGGATATGCAGCAAGGATGGCCAAGCAACAACAAAAAAAAACCCCAAAGAGCCATAGCACTTGAATTTAGAAGCCAGGCATGGCAGCACTTGCGGTAATCCCAGAGCTTGGGAGGTAAAAGCAGAAGGATCAGGAGTTCAGGGTCATCCTTGGCTACACAGTGAGTTTGAGGCCAGCCTGAGCTACATGAGACTCTATCTCAAAACAAATAGGCTGGAGAGATGGTTCTGCAGTTAAAAGAACTTGCTGCTCTTTTTTTTTTTAAATATTTATTTATTTGTTATGTACACAATATTCTGTCTGTATGTCTGAAGGCCAGAAGAGGGCACCAGACCTCATTACAGATGGTTGTGAGCCACCATGTGGTTGCTGGGAATTGAACTCAGGACCTTTGGAAGAACAGGCAATGCTCTTAACCTCTGAGCCATCTCTCCAGCCCCGAACTTGCTGCTCTTGCAGGGGCCCCAGATTGGGTTCCCAGCACGTGTATGGTGGTTCACCACCCTCAGTAATACCAGCCCCAGGGATCTGATACTCTCTCTTCTGCCTCCTGCACACGTGACATACACACGCAGAGACATGCACAAAACAAAATAAAAATAAATCTTGGAAAACGTGTCTCAATGAAAATTATTAAAACTATACCATACAGTAACACCTGGAAAGATATGTAATATTTAAGTCTATATCTTTTCCATTTCTCCCAATTCACACTAACAAGATAGAATGCAAAATAAGTTCAGTTTTGCCCAAATAATGCAAGCTGGGGTCTACAAGAGTCTAAATGAAATCAAGATGGAATAAAAGAGCATAATAAGCTAAAAGTGAGTGGGTCTGTTTTATTGAGGCAGGGTCTCATGTAGCCCAGGCTGGCCTAGAATTTGTTATGTAGCTGAGGATGGTCTTGCCCCTCACCTCCCAAATGGTGGGACTGCAGACTCGAACCACCACACCTGGTTCTGTGTGGTACCAGAGATCAAACCCAGGCACTCGTGCCCACTAGGCAAGGACTGCACCAAGCAGGCTGTACCCCACTGCCACCCAGATTCTTTTCAGTGTCTCAAATCCACTCTGAGTGAAATCCCTCTGTGTTTATCCCTCCCCTAACAAAATGTGAGCAACCTTGTCCTGTGTTTGTTCTCTAACAAATGTAGTTTTTCTTTTTTAAGTTTGCATTTGTGTGTGCATGTGATCGTGCATGCATGTGTGTGTGTGTTTACATGCACTCACTACTGTGTAGAGATCAGAGAACAGTTTCTGGGAGTCGCTTCTCTATTTCCATGTGGGTCCCAGGGACCAAACTCAGGTCATCAGGCTTGGCGGCAAGCGCCTCCACCCACCGAGCCATCTTGCCAGCTCAAATGAAACATTTGCAGAACTGATAACCCAAAGTTCAGCTTTCAGAGATTCTACTGCCTGCTTCACTTGCCCATCTCAGCACTGGACTCAGAATCTGACGCGTAATTGACGCGTAAATGTTTGTGATCTGTGCAGAGGAGGAAGGAGGAGATTTTTATCTAATATTCTTGGTTTTACTATCTTTAATAAGACTAAAGATATTAGCTGGGCAGTGAAACTCTTCCTTAGCATGTGTGAGGGCCTGGGTACAAGCCTCTCTCTCTCTCTTTCTCTCTCTCTCTCTCACATGCACGCACACACACACACACACACACACACACACACACATACATCACACCCTTTCTAAGCCAGGAGGGGAGGTGCACACCTGTAATCCCAGCACTCAAGAGGCAGAGGCAAGAGAATCATCATAAATACAAAGTTTAGTCTATCTAGTGAGTTCCAGGACATCCAGGGCTACAGAATGAGACCCTATCAAGATAACAAACAGGCAAAAAAAAAAAAACAAAAAACCAACAAAAAACAAAAAAACCAACGACAACAAAAAAGACAACCCACACAAAACAAGCAAAAAACCCACACAGTCTGGTTGTGGCTTTACACTTTAGTCTTGGCGATTAAAAGGCAGAGGCAGGAGGATCTCTAGGTGTTCCAGACCACCCAGGGCTACACAGTTGAGACCCTGATTCAAAAACAAAACTTAAGAGTCTGGAGAAACAGCTCCATGGTTAAGAACACTGACTGCTCTTCCAGAGGACCCAGGTTCAATTCCCAGCATCCACATGACAGCTCACAACTGTCTGTAACTCCAGTTCTAGAGGACCTGGCACCCATGGCAAAACACCAATGTACACACAATAAAGTAAATAAATAAATAAAAATTAATCCCAGCTCTTGGGAGGCAGAGGCAGGCGGATCTTGAGGCCAGCCTGGTCTACAGAACAAGTTCCAGGACAGTCAGAGATACACAGACGAACCCTATCTCAAAAAAACAACCTAACAAATGACAACAAATACCATAAACAAACCTCCAACCCAGCAAACAGCAACAGCAATTACAAAATTTCAGAGCAAGTATGAGAGAACGTGGAGTGCCCTTTAATGCTGTGGTTAAAGGCAGCACTGGCTAGCTTCCCTTCCCTACTATTTCTTAGGAGTACTAGTTAAGCAGCTCGCAAGTTACCAGTCAAGAGTCAAATGGGTTATTTCTCACCTTGGCTCCGGGCTGGGCTCTCTTTAGCCAAACCCCTTTCCTATTGCTTTCATCCGCGAAGCAAGATCCTGGCTTTTATCCTATTGCCGTTTTAAAACAGGAGCGGATGTTTCCGGGAGTAATTAGTGCTTGTTTAATACAGGGACCCCGAAGGCTGGAAGGGCCACGGGTCTGAATTGTTAACAGGCAAAGCGGTGAAAAACAGCGAAGCATTAGCAGATAGCGTAAATAGTCAGGCCTGACCTCCGAGGGTCAGCAAGAACTAAATAACCGCTCCCAGCACGGCTTGATTTAAGTCTCTGCAGCCTTAATTTCCTTTCCAAGGGTGTAGCCTTAGCATTCTAGGATGAGAGGCTGGAGAGTTAGGAGAGGAGACTCCTGCATGGAACTTTACTTCACGTAGATGACTTCAAGAGGGGAAAAAATGTATTTCAGGAGCCAAATGAAATTGTGTAAACAGAATGCTACTGTGGACCTATGGCCTGGCATGGCTGTTGTGGGAACGACCCACGATGAATCCATAATTAACTATTTGGACATCAGATCTACACACACACACAGACACACACACACATACATACACACATCCTGATTGGTAGGCTTCGGAGATTGACACTTACATCTTATCTTATAAAATGGAAATTTGGGGGGCAATATTTCTGCTTGGCTCAACCAAATGATAAACCTTTCTTTTGTAAAGTGTGTGTTAGACTTGATAGTTTGTATATTCGTTCGGATTTCCATCCATTAAAAAAAAGTGCAAGATCCGCCCCCCCCCCTTTTTAATTTCTTTACACATTTGGCTGCTGTTTGCTCAGCCTCCTGTGGATACTAAGTAACTTGTTTCAAATCCTTTTTAAGGGAAGAGATCTATATCTAGTTTTGATTACGGAAAGAATATTAAAAGAGAGAGAGAGAGAAAGAAAGGAAGGAAGAAAATCTTTGGGCGCTCTCTGATCACTCTGAGACCCAGGGGGACGGTGCTTCAGCACCAAAACAAATTTGTCACAAATCATCGTATAAAAGAACAGCAGGACCTAAGCCGGGCTCAGGGGCCGCGCGCATTCATCTTTCGTCTGTTCGGGGAGCCCCACGCTCCCCCTGCCATGTTCGCTATCTAATTGGCATTCTGACCCTTGAGATGACTGAACAGCTGTCACTCGGATGCGTCCTGGAGGCCCTTTGTTCCTGTCAGCCGAGTTCAAGGGGCTCTCCACGGATACACAGGGCTCACGCTGGCCATTGTGTGCTGTGGCCTCATGAAGCTGACACAAAACTTTTGCTGGCCCATATGGAAAACTGAGCACGCTCCATGGTCCCACCAAGCCGCGCTCTACGGCAGAGGACAGGGCAGTGACACACCAACTTAGCTCCTCTTTTGTGGATTTAATACTGCCATGTATTAGCTTTATATAACCACGGGCTTCATTATTATACATACATATGTATGAATATTATGTATTTTGATCATATTTATCTTTCCCTCCCTCCCTCTTCCATTGAGACAGAGTCTTACTATGTAGCCCTGGCTGGCCTGGAACTCACAGAGACACACTTGCCTCAACATCCTGAGTGGGATAAAAGATGTATACTACCACATATGGCATATGCATGTGTGTGCGTTTCTGTGTGTGTGTGTCTGTGTTTCTGTGTGTGTGTGTAGATCTGATGTCCAAATAGTTCCATAGTTAGTTATGGATTCATCGTGAATCGTTCCCACAACGGCCATGTCAGGCCATAGGTCCACAGTGGCGTGCATGCGCGTGTGTACGCATGATGCTTGTACATGTATGTGTGTAAGCATTATGTTTGTATGTATATGTGTGAGTGTGTGTGCATGCATGGACTTGTGCATGTGATCTCATTTAGGAAATGGGAGTAATGTTTCCATGAGTTCTCAGCGACAGACTGAGATCATATCCAAGAAACTCAGCACATAAAGAAATCCATGAGCAATAAGATGTCAAAATCTGAGATAAGAACAGGATCAGTGGGCAAGGTTTTACTGGGTGAATTTTGGGTCCCTTGGGATGAACGAACTTGGGATGAACAGACAAGAATTAATATTATAAACCTATTCTCCTTTGCCCCATCCCAAGGCCCTGTACATGTTAGACATAACATCACTGTTTGGATGTTTGGTATTCAAATACCCTCAAGTCGTTCTCCCCCCCCCAAGACAGGGTTTCTTTGTGTAGCTCTAGATGTCCTGGAACTCACTTTGTAGATCAGGCTGGCCTGAAACTCACAGAGATCTGCCTGCTCTCCTCTGCCTCCTGTGTGCTGGGATGAAAGGCGTGCGCCACCGCCACCCCTGGCTCCAGATTCAGTATTTCTTAAGATTTTGCGTTACTTGTTGCTTCAGCTGCTGTCTGTGGCCTTTCCTTAGAAGATTATTTTCTTTTATTTTTCAGTAGCAATGTGTGTGCATTTACCTCTGCACAGGTGCACACGTGTGCCTGGGCTAAGCGTGGAGGTCACAGGACAGCTCTGTGGTGCCTGTGCTAGCCTTCCATCTTCATGTGGTCCTGGGGAGTCACCTCAATGCAGTGAGATCATCTTATTTCAGACTAGTTGAAATCAGGTCCCACACTGTGTATGTAGCCTTCTCTGCAGAGCAGGCTGGTCTTGAACTTGTTGCAATCCTCCTGCCTTTGACTTTCAAGGCCTGAGATACCCACACCCTGCACCATGCACCCTACGGCCTGTTACACACACTAAAATAAACAGCAACATCAGCCTAGGATGTCTGCTTGCCCTGGATTTAATGGGATCAAGTCCGAAGAAGGTCACTCACTGTGTTTAGTTATTTGAGGTGCAAGAACTCCCCATGGGGTTGACACAGGTGGTGGACTGCGGAATTCCCAAAGTCTTCAGCTTCCCTGGCCTTCCATTGTGAAACACCAACAAACAAACAAACAAAATCCCCGCCTATTTTCCAACCGTGTTTATCCAAGAGAAAAGCCAGAGGCCCCGTGAAACAGTTGTGGGCTGCCTGTTGGGAAGGCTGGGACCGGCCTGGCCCATTGTAGCACCCAAAGCCTCCTTGTGGCCTAGGCTGGCCTCCAGGTCCTGGGCCTCCAAGCCCCTCTCGTTCATTGTTTACTGCCCTCCTGGGGGGGACCTAATCCCCTGTCAGTCAGGACAGGGATGTTCTGGGAGCCAGGCCTGCATAGCATCCACGTCTCAAGACCCCTTTGATATATTTTATCTCCTCTTATCCTTACAGACGCACCGTGACCCTCTGCCAGTCACAGCCATCCAAGGCCTGACACCCCTTGTTTGGATGGGAAATGGGGAGTTTTCTTTTCTTGGACAGAAATCATTGTTGATCCCATAAGACCTCTGTTAGGAAATTGTCAAACCAGCAGTGCCTGGAGTCCAGGATGCAACAGCCGTTACCAGTGCTAAGCGGCCTTGTTGACTCCTCTTCTCTGGAACTTTCCCCACTGGTCAAAACCCAGGACTTAGTTTTGTTTACTTTTTTGGAGAGGGCGGGGGAGGGTGGAGGAGGAGTCATGAATGAGCAGGGCTTCTAATATACGCTAAAGATAAAAATCACCACAGACTTACATTCTGATGCTCAGCTGTTAAGAACTCACACGAGGAAAAAAGTCTGGACTCGCCATGTTATTATACAATAAATATAAATGTAGTAATGTTAATATCAAACTAAGTGCTTGGTTGAATTTTTTTTAAATAAATGAAGTTTTTAAATGAATTTCTTTGGTATAATCTATTCATTTTTTTTTTTCAGTGCATTGATGTTTTCCCTAGAACTGGAATTTCAGACAGCTGTGAGCTGCCACGTGGGTGCTGGGAGCTGAACCCTGGTTCTCTGCCAGAGCAACAAGTGCTCCTAACTGCAGAGCTGTCTCCCCAACCCCCAAAGCACAATGTTGCTGTCTTTTTGTTTGTTTGTTTTGTTTTGATTTGAGACAGGGCATCACTACATAGCTCTGACTGTCCTGGAACTCGCTCTGTAGATCAGGCTGGCCTCAAGCTCACAGAGATCCACCTGCCTCTGCCTCCCGAGGGCTAGGATTAAAGGCGCGTGCCATGATGCCTGACTTGGTTGAAATTTTTACTGGCTACTGGTGATTTTATTTTTTTTTAAATATAGTTGTTTTACAAATTTATTTTATTTTATTTTGACACAGAGCCTCATAGCAGGCTGGCCTGCAACTCCCAGAGATTTATCTGCCTCTGCCTCCCCAGTGCTGAGATTAAAGGTGTGTGCCACCATGCCCAGCTTGTCTACAATTTAAAAAGCAAAATTAAAACAAATATTAAACTATGTTTATTATTATGATTCATTGGGGGGTCAGTGTCATGGCACACATGTGGAGGTCAGAGAACAGCTTCGTGGAGCTGGGTCTCTTCTTCCATTTTTACATGGGTGCAAACACATGTTGCCAGGCTTGCGTCACTGGGTATCAAGTGCCTTTACCTGGTGAGCCAGAAAAGCAAATTTTAATTAATTACACACCCAACAAATGAATTCTTTTTGCCTAGCAAGTACATCCATATACTTCAAGAATAAACGTCTTCCTTGATTCTCTTTTTTTAAATTCAAAATTTTTAATTATGTTTAAATATGTGTGTCTATGCATACATATGGTTGTGTTCTTGAGTACGGTGCCTTTAGGATTTAGAAGAAGGTGTTAGATCCCCTGGAGTTGAAGTTATAGGTCCTTGTATACTATCATGTGGGTGCTGGGATCTGAGGCTGCGTCCTCTGCAAGGGCAGCAAGGGCTCTTATAGCTGAGCCCTCTCCAGTCCCTTTATTGACTCCTGACTCCCATCCCTCACCTCAAGTCCCCATCCCCTTGAAAGGCTGTCAAATAGCTATTATTTAAATAGCAGAACTTGTTAGATGTGATGGCAAAGATCTTGAATCTAAGTTCTTGGGAGCAGAGGTCCTCAAAGTGAGTGCCAGCCAGGACAGCCAGAGTTAAGTAGTGAGAGTCTATCCCCAAAGCAAAACCAACCAAACAAAAGCCCCCACAGAACTTCATTTCTACCCATGTGAATCTGTTTGTCTATCTAGTTTGTTTGTTCAGTTGGTTTTGGGAGATAGACTATCACTATGTGAGCCTCCAGCTCATTATCCTTGTGTCTCAGCCTCCCCTACGCTGGGATTACAGGTGTGCACCACCATGCCTGGATAATACTTGTTTGGGATTTAATGTTGTGGCTCTTTCCAGAGTTAACAAATGTGCTTAGTAGCTGCTTGTTGCTGAACGTGGTCCTTTCGGAACTTCTGTAAGGGCGTCAGCATACAGAATGACTGGCTCTCGTTATAGAAAGCCCAGGCCTGGGCTGAGAAACTGCTCAGTGGTTGAGCAGCGATTGCTCCGCAGGGGACCTAGGTTTTGTTCCCAGTGCCCACATGGTGGCTCCCAAACACCTGTGACTCCAGCTCCAGCTGGTCTGATGCCCCCTTCTGGCCTCTAGGGGTTCCTGCACACACATGTGTGCATATAAACTCATGTAAACACATACAGAGATAAATAAGAGTGATAAAAAATATTCTCCTTCACCTGAAACTGGAAATCTTAGGTTTCTAAAGTTGAGTGAAAGGCACCTTTATGCAGAGATTGTGGCACACCTCTAAACCAGCACCCAGAGGCAGGGGGATGGGTTGACCTGTTGCAGGCCAAGCCAAACCAACACAACCAAACAGAAAAGGAAGGTCCTTAAAGGAAGAGGACTCCACCCACCTCACTTCCACCTTCTCCCCCCCCTTCCTGACTGCATTAGTTAGGGTTTCTTTCTTTGTTTTAAAAGATTTATTATCTATAGTGTTCTGCCTGAATGCATGCCTGTATGCCAGAGAGGGTGGACCAGATCTCATTCTATATAGTTGTGAGATACCATGTGGATGGTGGAGCCTGGAGGCAGGAGCTGAAAAAGAGGCCATGGGAGTGCAGCTTACTGGTTTGCACCTCATGGCTTGCTCACCTTGATTGCTTCTAGCATTCAGGTGCCCTTTCCGGGCGTGGCACCACCCACAGTGGGCGGGGCCCACCTACGTCAATCAATCACGCAAATGCTCGGAGACTTGCCCACAGGCCAATCTGGTGATGGCATTTTTTTCAACTAAGGTTCCCTCTTCTCAGATGACTCTAGTTCCTGTCAAGTTGACATAAAACACAACAGCACAATAACTTTTCTTATTATGCTGCTGCTAGCCCTGTTTGCACGTCGTTAAACATGTTTAAGGCGAGAATAGCTGAACCACGGCGGTTATCACGGGATGTCGCCGCACCTTTGCGGAAAGCAGCATTATTTAAGTGAGTTTTCGTTTGTGTCCCTCTTTGAATTCCACCAGATGGCTTTCCCCCCTCTTGTTCTATATTCACAGTACCGCTTTTTACTGGTGGCTGCTCGCTATTGAATTCCTCACATATCCTACTCCAGGGATACGGATGGACAACTGTCCAGCACAGAAGTTTTTAATTCCCCATAACATAAGTAGAGGAGCTGGGAATGTGGCTCAGTTGGTAGAGGGCTTGTCTAGCATGCACAAAGTAGTGGGTTCTGTTCTCAGCACTGCATAAACTGGGCATCATTGTGCACACCTGTAATCCCAGCATTCAGGAAGTGGAGGCAGGAGGATCAGGAGTTCAAGGTCATCCTTAGCTACGTGGTAAGTTCCAGGCCAGTCTGATCAATATGAGACCACGTCTTAAAAAAACAAAAAACAAAAAAACCCAAATGAATAAATCATATTTATTGAATAAATGAATAACAAATCAAGCAATCATGTTTATTTATCTGTATCTGTGACTGGTTGAGATTGCCTTGATCTCATGAGTTAGTCTCCTGAGTTCAGGGACAAGTGTGCACCCCTGTCTTGGTCTGGCTCCTTACCAGATCCCTCTAAAGAGCTATGGCATCAGGCAGACTCAAAGGGGCCAACATTCATTCTCAGAAAAACATGGCGGCATCATTGTATGTCTCTGAGGCCACACCCACCCAGAATTTGCCTAGTGCTGAGGATCTGAACCGGGACCTCACATTCGCATAAATTTGCTGGACCTCCCCAGCCCTAAGGCTGTTTTCTTGCCCTGGTTATTTCTCCTCCACTGCCTTTTATTCTGTGTGTGTGGAGAAGGGCTTCAGGTTGCCTGGAGCTGGGGTTATAGATGGTGAGCTGCGTTTGTGGGTGTTGAGAATCGAACCCAAGTCCTCTGGAAGAGCAGCCAGTGCTCTTAATCCCTGTACCATTGCCCTAGCTCCGAGGTAGTATTATCTCGAAGTGATTCATTCTTGGGGAACCAGATGTCTGGGATGACCAAGGAGGCATGAAAAGCTGCAAGCTTAGCTGTTTGTTTTCCAGCAGTGTAGAAGCCAAAGGCCATGCTGAGGTGGCTGGAACGGATTTTTTATTTTTTTAAATCAGTTAGTTGAAAACACTCACCAGGAAAGAAAATTAAATAATAAGCCCTAAATGTATGCACAACTCAGCTCAAATCGCTAATTCAGGTTGAGATTGTTAGCCTCTCTGTGGTTTTACACATTCTAAACAAAGCTACCACATGCCTACTTGAGAAGAGGAACAGGAGAGAGAGACTGAGATTTAAATGCATACTCCCAGATGAACAGTTTTTAACTGTTTGGTTGAGTCATAGTGAGAACACAGTTTGGCTGGAGCCAAATTGAGAGATAGCTTAGTAGTTCAGAGGTTATATTTACAGCTCTTCCTGAGGACTGGGTTTGCTTCCTAGCACGGATGTCAAGCTGCTCACAATTGCTTGTAACTCCAGTTCCAGGACAGCCAACACCCCCTCTGGCCCCCATGGGCACCTACCTGAACGCACAGACATATCACAGATACATAAATAATAAAAAATAAAAATAAGGGCTGGAGAGATGGCTCAGCCGTTAAAGGCTAGATTCATAACCAAAAAATAAAAATAAGCCAGGCATGGTGGCATATGCCTTTAATCCCAGCACTCGAGAGGTAGAGACAGATCCAGAAAGAAGAAAAAGATGGTCTTGGCTGTTTTCTTGCTCTGTCCTCAGGTTCAGACAATCCTGAGGATGAAACTGATGATTTTCCCAGAAAACTGGGACAGGCCCTGAGATGCTCACCTGGCGTCCCTGGCAAGCCTGTCCCTCAACACTGTCTCAAGGCCCAAGAATAAAAATAGTGGAAAACTGAAAGACTGCTAGCACCGTGAAGGGGCTCAAGAAGGGCCCCACGCTATCACCAACTCAGCTCAAATCAGCTCCAATCGCAGACAATCCTTCCGGGCTTTAAAGGTCTGCAGGACAAGGGTGCTGTGTGGTGCTGGGGACGGAGCTCAGTTGGTCCAGTGTTCGCATAGCACGCACAAAGCCCTGAATTTGATCCCCAGCATGGCAGAAAGCCAGGCACCTGTAACCCTAGCAGCTGCAGGCTGGAGGTAGGAAGACGAGGAGCTCAGGTCGTCCTTGGCTGCTCAGACCTTGTCACGGGCCTCGATTATGACAGGGACTTTACAAATATTAGTGCGTTCAGATCCCAGGTGACTTAGCTAATGTCTGGTTAACTATGCATTGGGGGAGTCAGCCGGTGGTGGTGCACGCCTTTAATCCCAGCATTTGGGAGGCAAAGGCAGGCGGATCTCTCTGTGAGTTTGAGGACAGCCTAGTCTACAGAGCTTGTTCCAGGACAGGCTCCAAAGCTACACAGAGAAACCCTGTCTCGAAACAAAAACCAACCAACCAACCAACCAACCAACCAAACAAACAAACAAACAAACACAAAAAAACCCCAATGCATTGGGGGATTACGGGGAGGGAGCTGAAATGGCTCAGCAGGCGATGGTGTTACCACCAAGACTAATAACCTGAATCTGGTTCCGGAACCTGCGTGGTAGAAGGAGAGAACAGAACTGGCTCCCACAGGTTGTCCTCTGACCTTCACATCTATGCCATGGCTCAGGCACACCTGGGCACACACACATACGTTAAATACATGTAAAAAGAAAGCAAATTTTATTTTTAAAATATTTACTTTATTTTCCGAGTATTTGTATTTGCTTGTATGTAGTCTGTGTATCATGTCTGTGCCTGGTGCCAATGAAGGTCAGAAAAGGGCATCAGACCCCCTGGAACTGGAGTTAGAGGTGGTTGGAAGCCTGTCCGGGTTATGGGAACCGAACCTGGGTCCTCGGCCAGAGAGGCCAGTGCTCCTAACTGCCAAGCATTTTCTCCAGGAAACAAGTAACTCGATAAAGAGTGAGGCAAGATCAGAGCTGCACATGACTGCCTGGGAGACAGGGTCTCCGGTAGCCCAGGCTAGCCTGAAACTCTCATTTATTTATTATTTGTTTATCTATCTATCTATCTATCTATCTATCTATCTATCTATCTATTCACTTATTTTTTTTATCTTTTAGGTTTTGGGTCTGAACCTCTCTATACAGCTATGGATAACCTTTTACTTCTGATCCTCATGCCCCTCCCTCGAAGGTGCTGTGATTCCAGGCTCTCGCCAGCATCCCTGGTTTTTATGCAATGCTAGGAGGTGAATCCAGGGCTTCACACCCGTGAGGTGTTCAATCTACGGCAGTCCTCCTGCTTCCACCTCCCAAGTGCTGGATCATGGACTGGAAAGACGGCTCAGGAGGTAAAGGCGCTTGCCACCAAGCCCGAAGACATGAGTTTGATTCCTAGGATCCACTTGATGGATGGAGGAAATGGACTCCCAAGTGCTGGAAGCATAGTATAGGTACAGGCTGCCAGTGAGGCTACGGTCAGCTCAGTTAGTTGTTTGGGTTTTTCTTTCTTTCTTCCTTCCTTCCTTCCTTCCTTCCTTCCTTCCTTCCTTCCTCCCTTCCTTCTTTCTTTCTCTCTTTATTTCTTCCTTTCTTTTTTGTTTTTTTGAGACAGGGTTTCTCTGTGTAGCTTTGGAGCCTGTACTGGAACTAGCTCTGTAGACCAGGCTAGCCTTGAATTCACAGAAATCTGCCTGCCTCTGCCTCCCATGTGCCGGGACTAAAACCATGAGCCACCACCACTCAGCAACTTCTACTTCATGTCATAGCCACGTATACAACTTTATGCATCTATATAAAAGCCAGGAGCTACAGGTGACGTTTGTGTTTCTGAGACTGACTCTTTGCTCACGGTGTGGGTTTCCATTTGCATCCATTTTCCAGAAGATGACATAACTCCATTTCTTCATGGCTGGAAACAGATCCATGCTGGGCTGGGAGGTGGCTCAGTTGGTAGAGCAAGTGCCTGCCTAGCATGCATTCCTGGAGCCTTGGGTCCCTGCCCAACAAAGCATAAACTAGACACAGTGGCATACACCGAGGACCCCCGCTCTCTCCGGGGGCAGGCAGAGGGGTCAGAGGCTTACGCTCAGGGACCAAGATCTCTATTGGGTCATTCCTGCAGGGATCACATGCCCAGATTTTTTTGTTTGACTGTTTTTGCTTTTAATGTGGGTCCTGGGGACCAGAGCCAGGCCTCCATGCTGGCTCAGCAAGTTCTTTTCTGACTGAGCCACCTTCCCAGCTCCACTTCCTCTCATTTTAAAAGGCAGGATCTCAGGGCTGGAGGACGGCTCAGTGGTTAAGAGCAGAGGACTGTAATTAAGAGTCCCAACTCCTACATGCTGGCTCACAGCGGATTTAACTCCAGTCCCAGGAGATCTGATGCCATAGGCATGTGCAAGGTGCACAGACATACATGCAAGCATAATACACACACATATATATAATAAAAAATAATGAATCTTTAAAAAGAACCCTCTTGTAAAAATATGATCGGCATATGAGAAGTAAAAATATGATCAGCATATGAGAAGTGCTTGATAAAGGCCAACTATTAGAGACTTCACATCTCAGCTTTATCACCTCTGAAATGTGTTTATGTACCACTCTGAACATACACATTTATTCATGTACCCCCAAACACACACACACACACACACACACACATATTTGTTCAGGGGGTACATGAATATCATGTATTTATACACACATATTTATACACACATATATACTCATGCACACCTCCCGCACAGGAACACACACATACACACATTCATACTCACCCCCTGCCCCACTCACACCTTCCCCCACACTTACCCCCCCACAACTAACTCCTCCTTCCCTCCTACCCCCCCCACATACAACACTCTTAAAAACATAAAAATATACTGAGAAGTATTTCATGATGGTTACAATCACAGATCCTGCTGAAATTACAACTCCATGAGGACAAGGCCCCTGTAGTTAGCACTGTCCTGTCCCCACGTTGCAGCCTGAGAGCCAGTAAAGGCATCTGCCTCTGCCACATCACGTGTGTGTTCTCCGCTTCTAACTGATTCCAGGGCCTGGGAATCCCATCTGACCCCTAAGGGGCTTCTCTAATGCAGTCAGGAGAAGATGAGACCCTGAATCAGCTCTGAAGTCAAAGGCTGGACAAACCTGGGATGAATTAGAACCGTCAGAAAGAAGCTGCCTCAGTACCCTGTTCTCATAGTCCCTCGAGTGTACCGCGAAGCCAGCGATGTTTGCCCTTGAGGAATAGGGCTAGGGAGGCAGGGCTGGGGCCAGAACCCGGGGGAAAGAGCTGTTTGAGAGGCCGCTGCTGCTCCTGGGCATGCTCTCCATGGCGTGCTCAGGACCACCTGCTCAGGGGTAGCACCGCCCCCAAGTAGGCGGAGCCCTCTCACATCAATTCTTAATCCCGTAAATGCACTAGAGGCTTCCTTTCAGGCCAAGCCGGTAGAGGCATTTTCTCAGTTGCCAGTTGCTGTTCCCTCCTCTCAAATAACCCCCACTGTGTCAAGGTGACACAAAACGAGACACCACAGTTGGTGAGCTCCAAGTTTAGTGAGAGACCCTACCTCAAAACAAGATGGATAACCAGGCATGAAGGCTCACACCTATGATCCCAGCACTTCAGAGGCAGAAGCAGGCAGATGTCTGAGTTTGAGGCCAACCTGGTCTACATAGTGAGTTCCAGGATAGTCAGGACTACCCAGTGAGACCCTGTCTCAAAATAACAATAATAACAATAATAACACATGTACACACATGCACACATGCACACACGTATACACATGTACACACATGCATATACACATGCACATATACACACACAACCTCAGATGCTGAACAAGGCTGGAAACCTTCTCTTTCTTTTCCTTTTACCAGAAAAGGTTTTAAATAAACAGTGTATTATAAATATATATGATATACATATGTATACACAAATATATACACACATATATGATATACATACATACATACATACATACATGTGTGTGTGTGTGTTTGTCTGTTCCCCTCCTGTGTGCCTCGTGCCCACAGAGGCCAGAAGGATGCATCAGATCCCCTAGAACTGGAGTTACAAATGTTTGTGGGTGCTGGGACTCAAACCTGAGTCCTCTATGAAAGCGGCAAATGATTTTACTCTTTGAGCTCTCTCTCCAGCTGTGAAATATTTTTATATCACATTTTATTTATGATGCATGTGTGTGTGTCTGTGTTTTGTGGTGGGGGGGACAGAGAACAACTTCCGGGAGTTGGTTCTCTCCATCCACCATGTAGGTCCTGGTCCTGGGGTTTTGAACTCAGGTCATCAGGCTTGGTGGCTGGCTCCTTTATTTGCAGAGCTAATTCTCAGCCCCAATCTTATTATTTTTATATTTTTGCCCGCCGGCCTCAGCTAAAAGGGAAGAAGGGTGTAGTTTTGATTTGCACAAGAATGGTGTTTGCCTAAAGCTCGGCAAAAGATCATGGGTGTAACCAGAGGAGGAGGAAAAAAAATCAATCAATCATTCCTTTCTTGATGGCTATTTTAAATATTTAGCTGAAATTGTCCTCATCTGTGCGTAGCTGTTTTCTCTGCAAACAGCCTTCACCCTTGGGCTCACACACAATACGGGGAGGCGGGCCCCAGCTGCCGGCCCCCTCTTGTGTTTTCAATTTAAAGGGTCTCCTAGATCATTCACACAAACACGGACAGAAATACGCAACTTGTGAATTGAGAGAGCAGTAGTTTTGACTCATAAAATCCTTTGATAGTTAAGCCATCTGGTCAGAGTGAAGCTGCGCATAAAAGAGGTCCCAGTAAGGTCAAAGGGCACCCTCTCCGAGGGTCAAGGGGCCCCGGCAGAGTTTGCTCCAGTGGACTGGGCTAAAAGGATGCCTGACAAATTATTGCACATTCCATAGCTTTTTGCGTAAGTATTTGATTACAGTGGGCAGGAATGTTGTTGATATTTCTAACCTGTGTGGGGGAGGAGAGGGAGGCAGGGCTGTGTCCCCAGTGGTTTTTCTGCCCATCTTTGGGTTTCCTGGCCACAGCCAGGTTTGCTGGACGTGCTTTGGGCCTTATCCCTGTTCTGTCCTGTGGCTGGCTTTGGCAAGGGGGCCCAGAGAGAGCTGCCTCTCCCTTGGGAGAGAAGGAAGCACACTATCGGGGAGTGTTCCAGAAAATTCCTGCTGCTGTTTCTCTGGGCGACTGGCAGTAAAGTAGGCAAGAGCGGTGTTGTTTCTGGTGTGAGTGTCAACAGAGCTGTGCATATTTACGGCTGTATTTCTCGAAGGGGATCTCGGACGGAGAGGGATTTGAGGTGATTGAGTGCCGTTCTTTTCCAGGTTTGGGCCAGAGCTCTGGAGGGAGGCACTGGATTTTACTGGGTCTTGGATAACAGTACAGTAGCTGAGATGGGTAACAGGAATCGGAACGGCTCTGGCCCACCAGTGGCATGTTCCCAGGAGGGGGGAGGGGGGGGACACGGGACACGACGACATGCTCAGCTACAGCAGAAGAGGGGACTGTTTGTTACAGTGACGTCAAAGTGACACTTTCCCCATTAGACATTTTTGGTAATTTTTCCAGCTTTCTGACTGGGAGGAAGTAGAGGTGGAAACCACTGTGTACCCATCGGCCCAAGAGGAAGTGTGTCTATGGCTGATTCCTTCGCCAGTAGTTGGGGATTCGCTGTAGTGGGGGAGCCAGGCTGTGGGGAGGCCCCTTGTTACCCTGGTAAGAGCTGGAAAGTCTCCTGGGGTTTACTCATGTGATATAAAGCAGATAAGTAAAAGTTATTATTATTCTTTTTGCAGTGCTGGAGTTTAAAACAAGGGCCTTGTACATGTCAAGCAAGTTCTCTGCCACTGAGCCACACCCCCGAGCTTAAATGTTAACCATTTTATTTTACTTATGCTCATTTGATTTGATTTTATGCATATGGGTGTTTTGCCTCATGTATGACTATACGTTACATGTACGCAGTGCCTATGGAGACCAGAAGAGGGCGGTGGATCCCTAGAACTGGAGTTACAGACAGTTGTGAGCAGACATGGGGGTGCTGGGAATTGAACCTGAGTCTGCTGGAAGAGCAGCCAGTGCTCTTAGCCGCTGAGCCATCTCTCCAGCCCCAGGTTACCGTTTTAAAATGAACAGGTTACTGGCATTTATACACTCACAATCGAGAGTGAGAGGATCGGGGAGATGGCTTGGTGGTAAATCACTGTGTGAGCAAGACGACCGGAGTCGAGATTCCCACAAGCCACATAAGTGCCTGTAATTTATGTGTATCTAGTGAGATAGAGTGAGAGGAGCCTTATCAGCGAGCTCTGGATTTGATTGAGAGACCCTGCCTCAACGAACACAATGGGAGAGAGGACCAACAGTGACTGGTGACATCACAGGCACGTGCCCACCCGTCCACACTTGCTGTGGTGGTTCTAATGAGAATGGCCCCATAGGCCACGGGGAGTGGCACTGTTAGGAGGGGTGGCCTCGTAGGAGTAGGTGCAGCTTTGCTGGAGGAAGTGTGTCACCGTGGGTGTGCTTTGAGGTCTGGGATGCTCAAGCCACGCCCAGTGTCGTCACCCTCTCTCCCTACTGTCTGCCTATGCAGATGAAGAACTCTCAGCACCAAGTCTGCCCGGGTGCTACTGTGCCGCTATTTGTGTCACCTCTGAACTGTAAGCCAACTCCAATTAAATGTTTCCTATGAGGGTCGTCGTGGTCATGGTGTCTCTTCACAGCAACAGAGACCCTAACTAAGACATACGCGAACTCACATAGACACAAGGCACACCACGCATATATACACAAGAAGGAAAAGAAGGTGCTGGGAAATTACTTCCCAGATCTGTTCCCCGTCCGTCTTACACAAAGTCTGGTATGAAATAAACACAGACACGTGCTAAGAGTGCTAAGATGTCTGGGGGTGGGGCACAGTGTGAACAGATGACAAGGAACAGAACCATCATATCATTGTGGCACAGGCCTGTCACCTCAGCTGGCACTCAGGAGGCTGAAGCAGGTAAGTCGTGATTTCAAGGCCAATGCTAGCTACACAGTGAGTTCAAGGTTAACTGGGCCACGTAGCGAGACTATGTGGGGGGGGGGCGGTTGGAGATTTTAATACTGCTGCCAGTGAGGACGATAGAGATCACCGTAGTTCTGGTGAGTTCACTGATCGGCATATTAAAATATCGTCTTGGTGGCCCTCAGTTTCCCCATGGGCTAAGAAGGTTATGAATGGGGCTGGCTCCAGAGGTAGAGGCGCTTGCTGCCACGCCTGATGACCTGCGCTCGAGCCCCGAGAACCACGTGGTGGAAGGAGAGAGCTGATTTCCCTAAATTCTTTGACGTTCACATGTGCACCGTGGCACACAGACCCCACACACGTACACACATGGGAAATAAGACTAAAGCAGTTATGGGCATTGATCATCATTGGGGCTTTGATCATAATTGAAAGTCATAAAAAGTAAATGATGCATGTCGGGCTGGGCAAAGAACTGAGCGAATAAAACACTTGCCATGTAGACATGAGGGCTGAACTTCCGGTCTCCGGGACCTACATACAGAGTGGGGCAGTTGCCATCACAGCATTCAAGACGCAAACACAGCATCCCTGAGGCAAGCTAGCCAGCTAGACTATGGGTGATTAGCTCCAGGTTCAGTGACAGACCTTGCTTCAATCAACAATGTGAAGAGTGACAAAGATAGCCCTCAACCACTGCCTCCACACGCACCTGAACATAGGCAAACATGCATGCACCCACGTGTGTGCACACCCGCACACCTCCCCACACATACCCCATGTGCACCCAAATCTTTGTATCTACCTACCTACCTACCTACCTACCTATTCCCTCCCACTCCTTCTTCAGGGGCCTTGGTGTGTCTCAGTGGGAGAGCAATTACCTTCTATGAGCATGGCCCAGGGCTGCATCCGCAGTACTAAAAGTAATATAAATATTGGCCACCATTTGGCGTTCTGAACATATCTTTTCCCCAAGTAATATTTTATAACAACATTCTTTGGTCATGTAGAAATGACTAGAAAACTGTTTAACTGGGCAGTGGTTGGTGGCACATGCCTTTAATCCCAGCCCTCAGGAGGCAGAGACAGGAGGATCTCTGTGAGTTCAAGGCCAGTTTGGTCTACAGAGCAAGCTCCAGGACAGGCTCTAAAGCTACACAGAGAAACCCTGACTCAAAAAAAAAAAAAAAAAAAAAAAAAAAAGGAAAAAGAAAGAAAAAGAAAAGAAAAAAAACTATTTTATACAGATTGTCCAATTATTGACATATTTGATTATCAAACACAAACATTAAAAAGGAATCCTATTTGTGCATATCACCATTGTCGCCACTTCAGCATGTGAGTGGGGACTGGAGAGATGGCACAGTGGTTAAGAGCACTGCCTGCCCTTGCAAAGGACCTGGGGTCAGTTCCTAGCACTCAGAGGGTGGCTCATGACCATCTGGAACTCCATCTAGTTCCAGAGATCTGATGCCTTCTTCTGGCTTCCAGAGGTACCTGCGTGCAAATGGCTACATAGGTCTCATACACATAAAATACATCTAAAAATGTTTAAAAACTAAAGCATGTGATTATCATGGAGCCGTGAGTGCGAGGTGGTTGATAAAAACACTCCCTGAAAATCCAAACATTTTTGGCAAACAATGCTATGCTACTTGCACTGGAGCGATGGGTTACCTCATTCACTTTCTTTCTTTCGAGACAGGGTTTCTCTGTGTATCTCTGGCTGTCCTGGAACTCACTCTGTAGACCAGGCTGGCCTTGAACTCATAGAGATTCATCTGTCTCTGCCTCCTGAGTGCTGGCCTTAAAGGCTTGCACCATCACGGCTGCTACTGGGAAACCACAACTCTTACTCACAGGCAACAGGAAGTGAACTAAACTAGGCGTAGCTTGAGCATAGGAAACCTCGAAGCCCTCCCCCAACAGTGACACACTTCCTTCATCAAGGCCAGACCTACTCCAACATGGCCCCACCTCCCAATAGTGCCGCCCCCTTTGGTGGTCATTTTCTTTCATGTCGCTACAGGCCCCTTCCAAAGGGCACCCAGCCAGGAGTGTGCTCTTACAGACTGACCCCGTGATGGCACATTTGAGCATCTCAGATTTACGTGCCAGGCTTTAACTTGCAGTGTGTCCAGCCCCCTATCACGTGTCAAGCTTGCTTTGGAGAAGGCCACAGCCCCACCTCACCCACCTCACCCCCTGTGGTGTCATTTGTCACGAGGAAAGGCATGTTTAGATGCCTCCCCATTTCATCCAGGGCTCCCTGGCTCTCAGCCCACTTCTTCTGACACTTCATTCAAAGTTCTGGGGTCACCTGTTCGAGTTGGGATATCCTTAGTCAAGATGTGCTACTTCTCAGAGTCTCAGGGTCTCCCTGGTCTATAGCAAGCTCTCTGAGACAAGTTGCCAGAAGAAGGGCTCTCCCATTCTTTTGTGATGGCTCACTTCTGACAATTTTGCTGGCTCTTCCCCCCCCCCCCAAGAAGGAAACAATTTTCAGCTCTGCCCCCAGCGTTTGAAATAATAAACACTCAGACTAGCAAAATATAGTAGCGAATCCTGTAGCTCCTCGAGAAGGATTTTGTCCAAACCACAAAGGAACCTCCAATGTTATTTGATTTCCTTTTCAGAAACTCAAGCTGGAGCTGGAGGGATGGCTCAGCTATTAAGAACTTTGGCTACTCTTCCAGAGGACCCAAATTTGGGTCCCAGCACCCACATGGCAGCTCACAGCTATCCATAACTCCAGTTTCAGGAGATCCCATGCTCTCATCTGACTATTATAGGCACTGTATGCATGTAGTACACACAAATACATGCTGGCAAACATCCTCTTCACATACATGTACAAATAAAACTATAAAATCTTGAGGAAAATGGGACAGGAGGGGCTGGAGGTTAGCATTCAGCAACAGTGGCTTGCCCACTGTGCCCAGTTCTGCTGGCATCTTCACACCTTGACCTTGGACTCCCGAGTCTTGAGAACTTGCTTACATCTCTATGGTCCATGGTACGTTGCTATGGCAGTCTGAGGAGATGCAGGCAGTGAGCTTCCCAAAGTGAGGAGCAGAGCCTGTTTGTCACAAGGCACGGTGCTCAGTCTGCAACTTAATTCCAGAGAGCTCCCTGGAACAGCTCCCTGTCTTCCCCTGCAGAAAGTCTGTTCCCAACACCTGTCCCTGCCCTGGACAGCTCTGCCACGTTCGGGCCGCTGGATGCTATATCTCTGCAGGGAAATAGACTCTCTGTGTTTTGAGGCAGGCAGAGTAGGTACAGGAGTTGAAAGGGTGAGTTCAAATCTGAGATCTGGTCCAGCCATGCCTCTTAGTGCCTTCATCTTCTGAGTGTCAGCTTCTTCACCTACAAAATGGGGCTAAGAAGGCCAAGTTCTCAGGGATGTCAGGCTTGCTAAGCCCTTTGGTGGAAAATAACAAGAGACTTAAATACTAAATGAATTTTTAAATTTTTTAAAAGATTTATCTATTTATTTTATGTATGAGTGCCCTATCTGTGTATACACCTTTATGCCAGAAGAGGGCATCAGATCCCACTATAGATGGTTGTGAGGGGGCACATGGTTGCTAGGAATTGAACTCAGGACCTCTGGAAGAGCAGCCAGTGCTCCTAATGGCTGATCCATCTCTCTAGCCCCCTAAATAGATTTTTCTTTTCAAGTTCTTTTGTCATATATGTATGTGTGAAAACCTGCATGTATTTGTGTGTACCGTGTTCATACAGGTGGCCAGAAGAGGGTGTCAGGTCCTCTGGAACTGGAGTCGCAGATGGTCGTAAGCCTTCATGTACATGCTGGAAATTGAACATGGGTCCTCTGGAAGAGCAGCCAGTGTTCTTACCAACTAAGCCGTGTCCCCAGCCCCTAAATACATTTTAAAACTGCATGTGTGTGCACAGGTCAGAGGACAAGCTCAGGTGTCACTCTCAGAAACCATGTTGACATTTGAGAACGAGACTCTCCTTAGCCAGGCACTCACAGATTAGCCTAGGCTGGCCTGTGAGCCCCTGTGCTCACAAATTAGGCTAGGCTGGCCCATGAGCCCCAGAGCTTTTTTCCTCTCCCCAGTGCTGGGATTACTGGCTCATACCCCAACCCTCTGCATTTTTCTATGGGTCTTGGGGAGCCAAATCAGGTCCATGAACTTTTAAGATATGTATTTTATGGACTGGGCTATACTTCCCTCCCCACCCTTATGTGTTGATTTTATTTTATTGAGACAGCGGTCTTATGTAGACCACACTAACGTGATTCAGTTCAGCTGTAACAATGAATAGAAAGGTTGTGTTCACGGTATTTGCTTGGTGACACAGTTGGAGAAATGACACGGCTGTTAGGAGTGTTCACTGTTCATGCAGAAGACCCAGGTTTGGTTCCCAGCTCCCACATCAGGGGAGCTACTGCATGGAACTCCAGCTCCAGGGCATCTCACGCCCTCTCCTGGTATCTGTGGGCACTGCATACATGTGGGGCACATAGACAGGTTTACACGTACAGATATTTTTAAAAAGTATTTCTGACCAGGCGGTGGTGGTGCATGCCTTTAATTGTAGCACAGAAGCAGGCGGATCTCTGTGAGTTTGAGGTTAGCCTGGTCTACAGAGTGAGTTCCAGAACATCCAGAGCTACACAGAGAAACCCTGTCTTGGAACCCTCCCCGAAACAAACAAACAAACAATAAATAAAATTGGGGACTGGAGAGATGGCTCATGGGTTAAGAGCATGTTGGAAAAGACCTGGGTTTGATTCCCACATCAGGCAGCTCACAAATGCCTGTAACGCCTACTCCAAGGGATCTGACACCCTTCCGACTTTCTCATTCTCTCCCTTTCTCTCTCCCACACATACTCATGCATGCACACACACACACACACATGCACACACACACACACACACACAATATTCACTTGGTGAATAAGTAAATTTCCAAAAAGCTGGGCATGGTGGCTCACACTGTCATCCCAGCACCTGGGAAGCTGAGGCAAGAGGACTGTCAGCAGTTCAAGACCAACCTGGCACACACACACACACACATACACACAATACACACACACATACACACACACACACATTGAGGGAGGGAATGAGGGAGAGAGGGAGACTGACTTCAAGAACCCTGTAGCCCAGGCTGGCCTCAAGCTCACAGAGATCTGCCCACCTCTGCTGGATTAAAGGTGTGTACCACAAAGCCCAGCTACTCAAGGTCTTTACAGGCTAGTCACGGTGGAGGCTTCTGGGCTGCGACCCTGGATGACTGTGACAATATTGACGTGTGGCTCTCTGAACTTTTTTGAATATTGAATTATATGAATGGATTATCTCTTTAGCCAGTGGTTCTCAGCCTTCCTAATGCTGTGACCCTTTAATACAGTTCCTCATGTTGTAGTGACCCCCCCAATCATAAAATTATTTCATTCCTATTTCATAACTGTAACTTTGCTACCGTTATGAATCCTAATCTAGTATGCAGGATAACTAGTAAGGAACCCCCACAGGTGAGAACCACTGCTTTAAACAAATAACCCCAAGGGCCAGTGAGGTGGCTCACTGGGGAAGGGCACTTGCCATACGTGCCTAATCTCCTAAATTCAATTCCCAGAACCCATACAGTGGGAGGAGAGACCCAGTCCTTGAACGTTGTCTGACCTCCGCAACTTCCTGTGCCCCCCCAACAGATAAATAGAATAAAAATGTTCAAAATGAATAGAGGGCGTGCAGATGGCTCAACAGGTAAGGGTGCTTAGTCAGAAACCTGGCTCAGTCCCGGAAAACCACAGAGGTGGAAGGAGAGAGCTGCTGCTAACGGTTGTCCTCTGGCCTCCACGTGTGTGATACACACACCACACACCACTAAATTAAAAAAATTATTTAAAAAATTAATGTGATGAGAGCCATTTGAGACTGATTCACGTAGTCTCAGATTCACCACATAGCCAAGGATGACCTTGAATTCCCCATCCTACCCCCCTGCCTCAGCTCCCAGAGTGCTGGGGTGACAGGTGTGTGCCACTGTGCCCTGGCCTTCTTGTACACTCTGCTAATCAAGTCACATCCCCAGCCCCTCAGCTATAAGTTTAAAAAACAACAAACAAACAAAACATAAGACTTCTGTCTTCTGGTTGAACCTGTCAGAGATCTTTTCCTTCTTAGAAATATTAAAATATATTATGAGAATGCAAGTGAATGACCCAATCCCATTTTTTCAGGGGGCAGTGACTGTGCAGGTGCCTTTAGGGCATGTGTGCGCGCGCGCGCGCGCGTGTGCGTGAATGGGTGTGAACTCCATTAAGTGCTATTAGGCACCCTAATCTTCTCGAGACAGTTAATGGGTGTTCCCGAAAGACAGTAGGATTTTAATGACTTGTGAACAGAAAGTGCCGATTTATGGGCTGGGTAAAAAATGGTTATTCAGAAGTAAAGTTAGGGGTCACTAACATGAGGGACAATTTGAGTTAGACATTTGTCACAGGCAAAAGGTTGTGTGAGTACATGTGTGGCTGTGTGTGTGGACATGAGCATGGACGGGGTCAGAGGTCAGCATCAGGTATCTTCTTCAGCCCTTATCTCTTCAGATGAGTCACTGAGCCTGGAGTCATGGATTTGGTGGCTCTGGCTGGCCAGTGTGCATCATCCATCTGTTTGTTTCCTTGTGTTAGGCTTCTAGGTGGGGCATGGCTGTACCCAGCTTTTCCATGAGTGCTGGGGGGATTGAACTCCAGTTCTCACGAATGTGACATGAGCGCTTTACTGACTGAGCTGCCTCCTTTTTTTTTTTTTTTCGCCATGATTGCATTTATTATAACAGGCTGTAGAAGTATAAGCCAAGAGGTCTGTAGAGCAGTGGTCTGTTAAACATCAGATGGATGCACTCCTTCCCAGGACTGCCTCCTCCAGGACACCCAGCACTCTGAATCTAGGCACCAGTGTGCCCTTATTGGTATTACTTTCGTCTAGCCCCTAACAACGGATCATTTCTACCCCTCCCAACTGAACATTATCAACTGCAACACATCCCTGAGCTTCTGCCACAAAGTAATGCTTTCCCATGTAAGACCACCCAACTCTACACTTCCCTTCCAGGGGCTGGTCCAGCCAAGTATCTCAATGTTGATCACAGCAATAACTACCCCAGAGGGTGAGCCGCCTCCTTGAAGCAGGGGTTGGAGAGCGGAAGGGGAGAGTGTAGGGGGAAGAAGCCCGGGAAGCATGGAGAAAGCCTCCAGGATGGCCCAGGGCAGGACATGGAGGAGTGACAGACCCCTGTGAACTTCTCCCAGCCCCCCAGAGCAAGCACCGCTGCTGTTTACCCAGAGAGCGATCAATCAAACAGTGGGGAACGCAAACATGGAGCCCAAAGCTGGCGACAAAAACTGGACCCCAGCCTCCGTCCGCGGAGCACGGGGGCTCTGGAGCCGAGGCTTCTTGTTCGTTTGTTTGCTTGCCTGAGTTTTTGGTAATAGGGTCCTGCTATGTTGTTGTGTTAGTCAATAGAATGAATATGTATTAAAAAGGCGTTTTCAATTGGTTTACACGATACCATCTAAGACCGGCGACAATGGCTGTCTCCGACTGAAGAGCCGAGAACACTGTAGCTGCTGGGTTTACAAGGCTGGACGCCTCAGCAGGCCTAGCCTGGCCCTGCAGACCTGGAGGATTCCCGGAGAGTCGCTAGTTTTCAGTCCACATCGGATGACTGAGGCCATCAAGAGCTTTGCCTGCTCAGGCTTCTTTCTATACGGCCGGCCGCCACGTTTAGGGTGGGTTTTCTCACTTAAATTAAACGGATGGAGGAAATCCTCACAGGTGCGTGCGGTTGTTTGTTACTCGATTCCAGATCCAGTCAAGTTGACAAAACAGCGTCATCACTATAGCCCAGGCTACTCCCCCCCCCCCCAGCCTTTTGGAGGAGGGTAGATCCAAGAGATTCTTCCCTTGCGTTCCAGTGCAACAGAAATCACAAGCAAGTTTGGTTCCCAGTGCCTGCACCTGGAGGCTCTCAACTGCCTCCACCTCTACGGAATATGGCGCCCTCTTCTGGCCTCCGTGGGCACCTGCATCTTCAACATATACATAAATAAAAATAAAATTTTTTTTTTATTTCGTTTTTGTTTTTTCCAGACAGGGTTTCTCTGTGTAGCTCTGGCTGTACTGAACTTGCTCTGTAGGACAGGCTGGTTTCAAACTCACAGACATCCTCCTGCCTCTGCCTCCCAAGTGCCGGGATTAAAGGTGTATGCCACCAAAGCCGTGATAATAAATCTTTTTTTTTTAATCTTTTTTAATTAAAATTTCCAACTGCTCCCCGTTTCCCATTCCCCTCCCATCCTCCCACACATTGCCCCCTCCCCCCACTCCCCTCCCCCATCCCCACTCCTCTTCTCCTCCCCCAGTCCATTCCCCCTCCCTCTCCATACTGAAGAGCAGTCCAAATTCCCTGCCCTACAGGAAGACCAAGGTCCTCCCACTTCCATCCAGGCCCAGGAAGGTGAGCATCAAAACAGGCTAAGCTCCCACAAAGCCAGTTCATGTATTAGGATCGAAACCTAGTGCCATTGTCCTTGGCTTCTCATCAGCCTTCATTGTCCGCCATGTTCAGAGAGTCCAGTTTCAACCCATGCTTATTCAGTCCCAGTCCAGCTGGCCTTGAAGAGCTCCCAATAGATCAGTTCCACTGTCACAGTGGGTGGGTGCACGCCGTGATAATAAATCTTAAAAACAAAACTCAGACAGGGGAGTGGAGGGGAAGGAAAGGAGAAAAAGAGGCAAGCAACGAGTCTATTGGTTCAGCTCTGTAATTCAGCTGAAGCTGAGACAGGAGGATTGAAAGTTCAAAGGTTAGCCTGTACGTAGGGAGACACTGTCTCACAATTTAAAAGTAAAACAGCCACGGGGGTAACTTAGCTCAGGAGTAGAATAGGCTTTGGTCAAAACCCATTACTGAAAAAAACTTTATACAGATTTAGATATAGATACACACACACATGTATATATATTCTAGGCAAATGCAAACCAACTAGTGACAGACTCCATGATTTTACACACCCACCCCACGTCCCTATTTCTTTTTCAAATACATCTTCCACCTGAAAACTGAGCAAATTTAACTGGGTGTGGTGTCACACACACCTGAAATCCCGAGGGTCAGAAATTCAAGGTCATTCTCAGCTAGGCAGTTAGCCTGAAGCCAGCCTGGGCTACAGGAAACCTTATTTCTAAATAAATAAAGCGAACCAGGGCTCAACAGGTGTAGGTGATTGCTGTCAAGCCTGGTGACCTAAGTTCCATCCCTCGGACGCCAACGACGGAAGCAGAGACTCGACTTCTGCAGTTACCTCTGAACGCTACATACATGCTTTGTATGTTCACCTCTGCAAATAAATAAATGTCATCTAAAAACTAAAGAACAAAGCAACAGAGGAAACCACTCTAAAACAAAAGGAACCCGGCAAAAAGAAGCATAGCACATATTTATGCTCTAAATGGACACTTTATGTTCACAACCGCGCAAGAAAAACTAGTGCCGGGCGGTGGTGGCGCACGCCTTTAATCCCAGCACTCGGGAGGCAGAGACAGGTGGATCTCTGTGAGTTCGAGACCAGCCTGGTCTACAGAGCTAGTTCTAGGACAGGCTCCAAAGCTACAGGGAAACCCTGTCTCGAAAAACCAAAAAAATAAAGAAAAACTACTCAGTGTTTGTTTGTTTGGGGGAGAGGTGTGTCTTTAGCCGTGCAGGCCGAGGTCAGAGGATAACTTTCGGGAGTCAGTTTTCATCTTCTCCCATGTGGGTCCCGGGAACTAAACTCAGATCACAGGCCTTGACAGCAACCACCTTTACCTCTGAGCCATCTCATCAGCCCACTAGCCCATCTTTTTGTTTGTTTGTTTGTTTTTTGAGACCAGTTAACAGCCTGGCTGTCCTGGAACTTGCTTTGTAGACCAGGCTGGCCTAGAACTCACAGAGATCCACCTACCTCTGCCTCCTGAGTGCTGGGATTAAGAATGCGTACCACCACTGCTGGGCTCTGTCCCATCTTTTAAACTGTTGCTTTGACCAGTTGCCTTATGTGTTTGCACTTGCTTTGAAGACTTTGTTTGTTTGTTTTTAACTTTTTTGTTTTTCTCTTTAAAATCCATTTGTCTAATCACCGGATGCTACATGTCTTTATCAGGTTATGCCATATTTATTTTAACAGTATCCAGAAATTTCTCTCTCCCCACTGGAGTTGGGTCAGTGACCAGAACGGCAGGACTAGTCAGAAGATGCGCAGGACTAGTCAGAAGATGCGCAGGACTAGTCAGAAGATGCACAGGACTAGTCAGAAGATGCGCAGGACTAGTCAGAAGATGCACAGGACTAGTCAGAAGATGAGCAGGACTAGTCAGAAGATGCGCAGGACTAGTCAGAAGATGCGCAGGACTAGTCAGAAGATGCGCAGGACTAGTCAGAAGATGCACAGGACTAGTCAGAAGATGAGCAGGACTAGTCAGAAGATGCGCAGGACTAGTCAGAAGATGCGCAGGACTAGTCAGAAGATGCGCAGGACTAGTCAGAAGATGCACAGGACTAGTCAGAAGATGCACAGGACTAGTCAGAAGATGCGCAGGACTAGTCAGAAGATGCGCAGGACTAGTCAGAAGATGCGCAGGACTAGTCAGAAGATGAGCAGGACTAGTCAGAAGATGCGCAGGACTAGTCAGAAGATGCGCAGGACTAGTCAGAAGATGCGCAGGACTAGTCAGAAGATGCGCAGGACTAGTCAGAAGATGCGCAGGACTAGTCAGAAGATGCGCAGGACTAGTCAGAAGATGCACAGGACTAGTCAGAAGATGCGCAGGACTAGTCAGAAGATGCGCAGGACTAGTCAGAAGATGCGCAGGACTAGTCAGAAGATGCGCAGGACTAGTCAGAAGATGCGCAGGACTAGTCAGAAGATGCACAGGACTAGTCAGAAGATGCACAGGACTAGTCAGAAGATGCGCAGGACTAGTCAGAAGATGCGCAGGACTAGTCAGAAGATGCACAGGACTAGTCAGAAGATGCGCAGGACTAGTTAGAAGATGTGCGGGTCTATCCCAGTCTTTCAGGCAACACTGGCCTCTCAGGTTTCTGGTTCCTGCTAATCAGTTTAGGGAGCTTAAGCCTTCATATTCTCAAATTCCATTTTCAAAGAAATAGGGCCTAAGTCACCCCAGGTGGGGATAATGTCACCAAGAGGGACCTCACCAGTGGCAGTCCAAAGTTGTCTGAAGCCAGTTGGGCAACTTGAAGCCACAACTCTGCCCTCTGTAACTCCAGATGTTTCTGAAACTCGGCCCTGATAGATACTAAGAGGTGCGTGTCACCTACTATTCCAGTCTCAGCTGAAGAAAAAAGAAAGTTAGAAAACAATGTAATTAGGAAGGGCTCGGAGATAGCTTAGTGGGGAAAATGCCTGCCGCCCAAGTGTGAGGATGTGAGTTCAGATCCCCGGTGCTCATAGGAAAAGCCTGGCACTATGGCATGCACCTGTAACCCCAGTGTTAGCGAGGAAGGACAGGTGGGTCTCTGGGCGTGCTTGGCTGGCCAGTCAAGCTGATTCTGTGAGAGACCCTGCCTCAAAAGATAAAAGGTGGACTCTAAAGCTATGGAGAAATCCTGTCTTGAAAAAACCCAAAACTACAACCAAAACAAATAAATAAACAAAAACCCCAAAATAAAAAACAAACAACAACAACAAAAACAAACCCACCCACAAAAGGTGGAGAGGGCTGGAGAGATGACTCGGTGGTTAAGAGCACGGACTGCTCTTTCAGCGGATCCAAGTCTGGCTCCCAGCAATCGCACTGGGTGGTTCACAACTGCCAATAACTCCTGCTCCCGAGGTTCCGATGCTCTGGAGTCCCCATCCCCTGCACCAACCCGCCCAGCCATTTCCCCTCATTACTACTGCTACAAGGGAGAGACCAACTGAGGGAGAGACCAATGGCCGTCTCTGGCCTCTGCGCGCGCATGCCCACACCCTTACTGACCGGCATTAAAGCAGTAGTGCAGAAGATTACGAGAAAACTCGTCCGGTCGAGGGAGTCAACTCTTGGGCCTGGGTGGGTCCTTCCCTTCCAGCTGAGCCAGAGCGGCTGGAGGGCCTTCACCTTAAGGCTCGCTAAGGGGACAAGCCCTTTGGGAAGATACTGGACTTTCCTTCCCAGAATTCTCCAATGAGAAGGGGACCCCGATTTCCCTGGTATCACAAGTACAGCCTCTGTGATACACATGTACACTCACACACGGTTGGAAGTGTGTCATTTGTTGGATTGGAAGCGACAGGAAGGGAGTCTTCATATGTCACCTAGGCTCACATAAAGCAACTGATCAAAGCAGCAATTCAAAAGAGGAAGCAATGGGTCCCCAAGATGATTCGATGGTAAAGGTGCTTTCTGTCAAGTGCCAGGTTACAGAGATTCACCTGCCTCCGTCTTCTGAGTGCTGGGATTAAAGGCGTGCACCACCAGGTCCGCTCCATTGATGCTCTGACTAGCAGGAAATACACATCTCCAATTCCAGGGTGACCCGATGCCTCTGGCCTCTGTGCACATCTGCACTCATATGCATACGCCCCTCCTCCACATGCACATGATTGAAAATAATCTTTTTTTAAAGTTGAGCTTGTTGGGGTGTGATAGCACACGGTAGTAGCCCTTAAATTTAAGAGGCTGAGATAGGAGGATAGCTACAAATTGGGGCTAGCCTGGTCTACATAGCAAGACCTTGTCTCAAAAACCAAAAACAGGAAACAACAACAACAACAACAAAAAAAAATGGGCTGACAAGATGGCTCAGCAGTTAAGGAGCTTGCCACCAAGCCTGAAGACCTGAGAGTTCAAGTCCCAGGGCCCACATGATAGGAGAGAAACGATTTCTGCAAGTTCTCATCTAAAGACCATGTGAACCTGGCCTGTGCCCCCACACCTACACACATAAATGAAAAATGTAAGAACAAATAACCAAATAATTCTGGATTCGGCACTTTTTTTTTTTTAATTTTATGTGCATTGGTGTCACCTTTTTTTTTTTAAATCTTATGTGCATTGGTGTTTTGTCTGCATGTATGTCTCTGTGAGGATCCCTGGGACTGGAGTTACAGTTGTAAACTGCCATGCGGGAGCTGGGAATTGAACCTGGGTCCTCTGGAAGAGCAGCCAGTGCTCTTAACCACTGAGCCATCTTTCCAGCCCCAACATAAGACTTTTAATAACACTTCAGTGCTGGCTGGAGAAGGCTGGTCAAGGAGTTTTTCTATTCCTGATAGCTTGTTCCGGCATTCCTTTCTAAACACAGATAATTTATTTTGGGGATTCCTATAAAATCACCACAATAGGTGATTTACATTCCAGACCTGGAGAAACCCATCCTTCCCTCCCCCACCCCACCTCCCACTCAAACTGTCTTCCAACTCCAGACAGGGAGTTTTACAGATTCAAAAATTAGAAACCCGGGTGAAGTGGGATTCCCCCCAAGCAGTTTCTCCCTCGAGGGTTAGTGCCTCAGAATTTGTGTCATTCCTTAGCTAGCATCGTGCTGAAGCTGAGGAACTTATGGGGTGTGTGCAGAGGATGGCCACTTCTTCCTCCCTGAGGCGTGAACTGTGATAATAGCCACAAATAGTCACGGTTTGGTTGTTGGGTGGATGCAAACTCATGCCAGGTAGTCAAACATTTTCTTGCCTCCTTCCCTACGCAAAAATAAAATAGAGGGCTGGAGAGACGGCTCAGAGGTTAAGAGAGCTGACTGCTGTTCCAGAAGTCCTGAGTTCAATTCCTAGCAAACACATGATGGCTCACAGCCATCTATAATGAGATCTGGTGCCCAGAACACTATATACATAATAAATTAAAAAATAAAATAGAATAAAAAGCTTAAATTAAAATAAAAAAGGAAGAATAAGTCAGAGGAGGATAAAATGAGCAAAAATTAGTTAAACAGATGGCAGAAATGAAGGACACTGAGGTCTTTGCTTCAATGGGGCTGATTTGACTGTGGTGGCTTGAGAGAAAATGGTCCCCAAAGAGAGTGGCATTATTTGGAGGTGTGGCCTTGTTGGAGGAAGGGTGTCACTGTGGGGCTGGGCTTTGAGGTCTCTTTTGCTCAAGCTTCCCTCAGTATGATTGTCAGTTAGGACTTGGAGCTGTTTCTCCAGCACCACATCCACCTGCACACTGTTGTACTCGCCATCATGATGATAACGGACTGGACTTGTGAAACCGTAAGCAAGCCACTCCAACTAATTGTTTTCCTCTATATAAGAGCTGCCACGGTCATAGTATCTCTTCACAGCAATAACAACCCTAACTAAGACACTGACACTCTGTGTTGGGCATACCTCAAGCTGGAAGAGGGGCCCCAATGGGTGCTAGTTAAAACAATTACTTACACTCAGAGGACTGGAATTGTTGAGAGCCATTTTCTTGCTTTTACAAAAAAAAAAATCTGATTTGTTTACTTTTATGTGTGTGATGTTTTGCCTGCAGGTATGTCTGTGCACTGCATGTGTGCCTGGTGCCACAGAGACCAGATGGTGGTGTCAGATCAACTCAAAGGGCGTTGAGGCCAGGTGGGCAATTTAACGAAACCCTGTCAACAAATTAAAAGAAAAAGGAGGCGTGGGGGACACAGCTTAGCGTTGGAGTGCTTGCTGGCAAATGTGAGGACCTGGGTTCAAAGCCTGCATCAGCCACAAAACAAAACCCCCAAGCCCCCACACCCCAAACAAAACTTTCAGAATTCTGGCATTGCTGTAGGTGAGCATGCTGTATTGCCCCACCATATGTGTACCCCAGCTTCTCTTGTGTAACCATAACATATTTGTTAGAATGAAGAAATTAGCATCAGTACAAAAATAAAAACCTGGGGCTGGAGAGGTGGCTCAGTGGTTAAGAACCCTTGCTGCTCTTACAGAGATCCTGAGTTCAATTCCCAGCAACCACATGGAGCCATAGATGGCTGTGAGCCACTATATGAGTGCTGGGATCTGGACCCAGGTCCTCTGGAAGAGCAGCCAGTGTTTTTCATCATCTCTTCAGCCCAAGAGCAGAACTACTATGGTATATTTCTCTGGAGTCTACCCAGAGCCCAAGTGGTAATACTGGGTCCTCAGCGGGGTGGGATGGGGGGTGGGGTAGGTGAGGACCAATAACAACAGTAAGTGACTTATCTGTGTGGCCCATTTATGAAGGTTCAAACAAAGTTCCAGGGCTTCAGAGGACCAGGTGTGCCAGACCAGCTGGCAGAGCAGGTGGGGCACATCAGCACCCTGTCACTTTGTCCACCAGGCAGTAGAGGAAATGGGAGATTTGTCATAACACTGAGTCATTTCCCCCTGTCCCTTCTGACCACCCAGCTCGGTGGCCACTGCCCTTGGAAGCCAAAGCCAAGTTACTTAGTGACACCTTAAGGGGAGGTGGAGTACTGGCAGCTTCCCCACTCAGAGACCCCTCCTCGGGGGCGTGGCCACACCGAAATAAGAGACTAGACTTTGAGTGAGCATCAGGTGATGCCTGAGGAAGCTGTGGCTGTGGCTTAGCAGGCAGAGCCTTTGCCTAGTGTGCTTGAAGCTCTGGTTCCATCTCTAACGCCTTTAATCCCAGCCCTCAGGATGCAGGGGCTAGCCCCGTCTACATAGTGAGTTTCAGGCCAATGAGTGCTATATAGTGAAACTCTTACTCAAAATAAATGCAATAAGAAATCAAGCAGGATCAAACTTTAAGAGATTGCTGGAGGACGGCGGCTTCCCTACCCCCGTCCATCTCCCATCTCCCAAGGCCCCTCCTCCTCCTCCTCCTTCTTCTTCTCCTTCTCCTTCTTCTCCTCCTTCTTCTTCTCCTCCTTCACAACGAGCTCTGTCTGCAGATCTGTCTACTTATTTGATCGTGGTTCCCAGTTCTCACAGCCCTTCCGGATCACTATCTTGTTCCACTGTCAAGATTTACATTTAAATGTGGGAGTCTGAGCAGCCCTGAGAGGTAATCAATGGAAATGGTTCCCTCTTGGCCAATTGCAAGTGGAGTCATCACCGAAAACCAATTGTGCTGGCAGCGTCAGGTCACAGGGAGCACACCCTGTCCCATTAGAGGGGGCAGCATTTGCTGAGTCCTAGGATCTATGGACAAGTGATACTTTATGTCGCTTGAGTGAGTCAAGGGATGTAGGATAAATTCCCAATACTCTTGGTGCAAAAAGCCCAAAATTTTAATAGCATGCCTTTTGGATGGCTACTATAAAATTTTTGCATTCAAGTGGCCAAGTTTCAAATGAGTTGATATTTACAAAGATTACTGTGTTGTTGGTCGAGGGTTGGTGGATTTTACGGCTGTGTGTTGACACCTCATTCAGGACCTAGTAGGATATGGTGGCTCTCATTGTAATTCCAACAGCTGAGAGGCAGAGACAGGAGGATCACAAGTCCAAGGCTAGCCTCATCTACATAGTGAATTCCAGGATAACCTAGACTGTGTCCGACACTCCCATCTCCAACCTCTTCTTACAAAAGAACATGCAGTAATTTGAGGCTTTTTTTTTTTTTTAATAGGGTCTCACTATGAAGAGTCTTGATTTTGGCAATCGTCTTATCTCAGCTTCCTCGGTGCTGAGATTATAGGCATTTACCATCATGACCAGCTGAGATTAAGTTATATGTGTCTGTGTCTATGTGTGTGTGTCTGTTTCTGTGTTTGTGTCTGCCTGTGTGTGGGTGGTGTGCGTGCTTGTGTGTTTGTGCATGTGTGCATGCATGGGTGTGTCTGCACACATGTATGTGTGTGCATACATGCACACGCCAGTGTGTGTAAGTCAGAGGACAACCTGCAGGAGTCGTTGGTCCTCTTCTTAATGCTATGTAGGTCCCCAGGCTCGAATTCGCATCACCAGGCTTGGTGGCAAGTGAACCCACTGAACCATCTGCATGGCCTGAGATTTTAAAATTATCACCACTTAATGCAAAACTGTGGTCCTAGACAGACTGTGTGTGGGGGGAGGCTGTGCCCCAGCCATGCTCACACGTGGAGGTCTGAGGACAGCTTGCAGGAGTGGCTCCTTCCCTTCCATCGTCGGGTTCTGGAGATTTTGATTAGGTCATCAGGTTGGCGGCAGGTGTGTATGTCAGGATGCATGCGAGGGTCAGGAGAATCTGAGGGCTTTGGTTCTCTCCTCCCACTCTGTGGGTCCCAGGTTGTTGGATTGTTGGTGTTGGCAGCAAGCACCTTTACGCAACGAGCTATCTTGCTGTCCCAAGGTCAGAAATTTTAATAAGCTCATCAGTTTGGAGGTACACCCCTCCCCCTTTCTTTCTTTCTTTCTTTCTTTCTTTCTTTCTTTCTTTCTTTCTTTCTTTCTTTCTTTCAAGATGGAGGCCCTATCTAGATAGTCTTGGCTGGCCTGGAACTCGTGGAAATCCTTCTGCTTTGGTTTCCTGGGTGTTGTGATTTAAGGCATGACACCTGGCTCTGAACTAAGAAGCAGTTCATTTTAGCTAATGGGATGGCACACACAGGAGGTCAGCCTGGTCTATAGAGTGAATCTCAGGACAACCAAGCTACACAGAGAAACCCTGTATCCAGAAAGAAAAGAAGGAGGAGGAGGAAGGAGGAGGAGGAGGAAGGAGCAGGAAGGAGGAGGAGGAGAAGGAAGGAGGAGAAAGGAGGAGGAGGAGCCAACTCAGTGTCCCACACTACTGGCCACTCAGCATCCGAAGAGCTTTGTTAAGTCATCTCACCAGAGGCTAAACTAAAAGCTTCCCTGCTGTAACTGACAGCTACGGCCTGCCTCCAGGGAGAAGAAGGAGAAAGTGCTATATTTAGGAGCTAAGGGGTAACAGCCTAAACTAGCCTCCAAGGACCACAACTCCAGCGGCTGCAGACCTAGTCCTTGTCACACACAATTTGATTCCTTGCATTTGTCTGCCGACCTACAGAAGTCACAAGTGCTCACCAATGATACCCAAGTCGTGTTTGCCTCCTGGAGGCGAACAAGTACAGATGGGAGCTGGCGAGATGGCTCAGCTGGCACGGGAGCTTGTCTGTCTCTGTCTGTTCGTGTCTCTGCCTCTCTTTGGGGTCTTGTGGTGGTGGGGGAAGCATGTGTGGACCACCTCATCAGTGTCGAGATCAAAAGACTTGCAAAAGCCAATCTATTCTCTCCTTCCACAGTATGGTTCTAGGGATTGAAATCAGGCCACCAGAGACAGACAGACAGAAAGAGAGAGATAGATGTAGGGGGGAATCAAGGGGGTGTAACAAAAACATTTAAAAAAAAAAGATGGATAACAGCCAAGGAATAAGACCTGAGGGTTGACCTCTGACCTCCAGGGACCTCCAAGTGTATATGCACACACATGTGCACACCTCTCCCCAGGAACAGGCACAGGCATGTGTATGCCCAGACACACAAAGGAGAAGGCCAGTTCCAAGGTTAATAAGCTCACCCTGTCCTCAGAGTGTAGTTGACAGCCTTCACCCAGAGTCTCTTCCAGGCTTTAAGAAGCCACAGAGCTGCCTCCCAACATCCTTTGCAGCACAATGACCATGAGATTGGATGGAGACAAGGAAATACCAGAAAGCAATTTTCTAGGTGTCTTCAAGGGAAAGGGAGCACACGCCATCCTTCCTAGAGTTTACACCCAGGGCCTGGTGTTGAAGGTGTGGACACAGGGAAAAGGCAGATAGAGAGCCCCCAGCCAGGGGCGAAAGCCACCCAGAGGCAGGGTTTCCGACACTCAACCCATTAGCTTATCACAGCAGGTGGCTTCCGGGAAAGCGGAGCAGGGATTCCCAGGGCCTGAGGGAAAGCAGCTGTTAGTCAAAAGGCTCGGATGTTCAACTAGGAGATGAACGCGGCTGGGGCAGAAGGTGCAGCGGAGTGCGGTGACTGACCGCGTTTGGTCATGGGTCACACTGGTGCTTAGGTAGGCCGGGCACTCACACTGAATGTGCTTGACATACACACTCTGCCAAGAAGATATTTTTAAAACGAAGTTTCTTTGGGATTGCTCTGTCACCGCCTACCCAGATCTGTCACTCTAAGTATCGTTACTGCTACTGACCGTAGAGAAGCTCTGGGCAGGGAGAAGAGCATCAGGGAGGGCTGGGTGTTGGCTGAGCCCTGCCTCGGGCGCGTGGTAGAGACGGGGCTGAAATCTCAGTGAATAAGACAAACCTTGTGACACAAACATGTTCAAAGCCAGAACTGGAGGCTCGGAAGATGGCTCAGTTGGGAAAGTGACAGCCAAACAAGCATGGGGATCCTAGCTCTGTCCCTAGAAGCCACATCAAAGAAGCCAGGAGCACATGCAGTGTTGGAGAGACCGCTCAGTGGATCCCTGCCTGCACGCACTCCTCCAAAGGACCCAAATTCAGTTCTCTGGATCCTTGTCAGGGGGCTCACAAATGCCCGAAGCCCCATCCCCAGGAGATCTGATGCCATCTTCTGGCCTGCATGGTGCTGTATGCATGTGACATGAATGTCTCTTCTCTCACATATAAATGAAATGGTGTGTGTGTGGGGGGGGGACAGGACACATTTCTTACTCTGCAGGAGGAACAAGAGCTCAAGACTAATCTCAGGGCTACATAGAAAGTTCAAGGCTGGGCTAAGACAATATCACTGAGGGAAAAAAAAAATGCCAGGAGTGGCAGCACTGGGGGGTGAGGGTTGGGAGGAGCTGGGTCAGAAACAGGAGGATCCCTGGGCTGGATGATCAGCCAGCTTAGCCTATGCGCTGGGCTTCACACCAGTGAGAAACCTTGTCTCAAAGTCTGGATGGCATCTGAGGGAAAAGTAACATCCACGGTTGAACTCTGGTTACACATGTATCAGAGGGAGAGGAAGGAGGGAGGAAAGAGAGAGCGCCAATCCTACATAAGCCAGCTCTACACACTTTATACACAGGAACCCTGTGTACCTTTGCAGAACCCACCTCATCCTAATTTCCAAGCAAATCCTGGGACAGGAGCAAAGTGGTGACTCACGGGACTGCTAGGAAATACTCAAGCTTAGGAAATACTGCTTGGGGCTGGAGAGATGGCCCAGTGCTTAAGGAGCACCACTTGCTGCTCTTTCAGAGAACCTGAGTTTGATTCTCAGCACCCACCCTGAATGGCCTCTAACTGCAGCAATAGAGGATCTGATATCCTCTTCTGGCAACTGTGCTAACGATACACACACTCTCAGGGCTTGGGATGTGGCTTCCTTGGTAGTCTGCTTGCCTAGCATATGCTGAACCCTATAAATTGGCTTGGAGCTGTGTGCCTATAATGCCAGCATTCAGCGGATAGAGGTAGGGGGGATCATGAGCACAAGGTTTTCCTTGGCTACCTAGGGAGTTAGAGGCTGACCTGAGATACATGCTATGTGAGACTGTCTGAGAAAGAAGAGGCAGAGGAGGAAGGGAGGGAGGAGCAGAGAAAGCAGAATCACAAACAACAGACTTGGAGCCTGGGTTGCGGCCCCTCACCTTGGACCTGATGCTAAAGTCTTGGTTCCAGCTCTGGAGCGGATTCTTAGGGGCAGTCAGGGTAACCCAGAGTCAGGGCTTATGTGTCACCTGGTGGTGATGCTACCAAGAGTTGAGGCAACTTCTTTCTTGGACCCCCAAGTGAAGGAGTGAGAGTTTGTGCCCTATGGGCTCCTAGCTCTGCCTGGAAGACTGAGAGAAATAAAGAGAAGAGGAAGCCAGTTTTCCAGCACGCAGCCCGGACCCTAGCTGGCATGAAACAGCCCTTCCCGAAGTGCTTCCAAGACTCTATCTCTCCCCCGCACCATTGAGACAGGGCCTTGCTCTGTAGCCCAGACTGGCCTTTAACTCACGACACTCCTATCCAGTGCTAGGACTGTAGGTACACATCAGTCGGCTCCGGTACCCCAGGCTGGCCTCAGGCTCTCCTAATGAGGACCTTGAACTTCTAATCCTCCTGTCTCCACACCTCCTCATTGCCTTTGCCTGGTGTGTGTGGAGTTCAAGACTAGACCAGGGTTTTGAGCACACTGGGCAAGTGTTCTTCTTCAACTGAGCTATTCTATACCTCCATCTTTTTTAAGTATGTAGCTCAGGCTGGCCTGGACTCTCTTAGCCTGCTGAATGATGGGACTATAGCCTGCAACACCACACCCAACTAAAGGTCCTTTTAAAAATTTATTAAAATAAAAAAAAAAATCAGCAAACTTGACTGTATTTTCTGTCAACCCAATTCATGAACGCCTGTGAGTCTGGCCTCTTCGGTTACATTCTGCAAGCCATTTTTCTGTCGATTTAGCTCAAACGACTGTTCTGGAGGGATCGGGTGGCGGGTAATGACCTGTTTCCATGGCATTTCACTGCATGACTTGCTCATTCTGTCTTGTCACCTTTGGTTGCTTTTGTGTTAAAGCTGTGGCTGCAGACATTGCTCAGAAGTTAAGAGCACTTGTTGGTCTTGCATAGGACCCAAGTTTGGTTCCCAGAACCCACATGGCAGCTCACAATCATCTGTTAACACCAGTTCCAAGGGATCTTTCTGAATGCCTTCTTCTGACCTCCACAGGCACCTGGCACATATGTAGTACACAGACATACATGCGGACAAAACATTATACATAGAAGATGAAATCTAAATTCTGAAGAACAGTGCAGAGCTGAGTGGTTGCAAGGGAGCCTTTGTAGCCCCAAATGCCTAAAACAGGCGACACCTGACCCCAAACTTTCTGCTCCCCTGTGTCCTGTGAATCCAAATTTGCTAAGTAAGCTGGCTGTGGTGGTGGACACCATTAATCCCTGGGGCAGAGGCAGACCTCTGTGAGTTCAAGGTCAGTCTGGTCAGTGTAGTGAGTTCCAGGACAGCCAGAGCTAAGTTGAGAGACCCTGTCTCAAAAACAAAACACAAGATGGGCGGTGGTGGCACACACCTTTAATCCCAGCACTTCGGAGGTAGAGGCAGGCGGATCTCTGAGTTTGAGGCCAGCCTGGGCTACAGAACAAGTTCCAGGACAGGCTCCAAAGCTACACAGAGAAACCTTGTCTCGAAACAAAAAGCAATCCAAACAAACAAAAAAGAACCCCCCCAAAGTCAAACAAAAACCAAATAACAAAACAAAAGCAAAAAACAAGGGGGCTGCAGAGATGATGGCTCAGTGGTTATGAGCACTGGCTGCTCTTCCAAAGGACTTGGGTTCAATGCCCAGCACACATGGCAACTCCAGTTCCAGGGAATCTGACACCCTCACACAGACATACATTCAGGCAGAACACCAATGTGCATAAATAATAAAAATAATTAGATGTTGGGAGCTATGAACCCTCAAATTCTGAATTCCTTGTAAACAGCTTGTTTTCCCCTGATCTGAGTGCCTACAGCTGTTCTGAGCACGAGACCCTCGGGAGTTCCTGATGGCAGAGGAGTGGTTTCTGGTGCGTGGCTATCCCTATATAAGCTGCCCCTGAACACAATAAAGGGGGCATTCTTGGGGCATTCTGGCATCAAGGATGACCTGTGTCTCTGTGTGTTTCTATTTTCAGCCCCTTGCCCGGTTCATGAACTGTACGGTGGCGCGTAGAGTGTAGACAGGCATGGTGCGCCACAATCAGAAAACAAACAAACTTGCTAAGTGGTATCAGGCTAGCTCACCAAGTCCAACTCACATACAATTTCATATTAAACAAGGGCAGCGCTCGAAGAAAACCAGCTGGGGCAGAAAACAGAATTCCAGATGACTAACAGGTGAATCTATAGAGCCCCTGCCTAGAAACCCCTCAGTGAGGAGCTGGGGTGTGGCTCAGTGATAGAGCCTCTGCCTATAATAAACTTGCCTGAGGTCAGAAAAGCAAAACAGTCACTGGCTCTTACCTCAGCTTGGTTGGACAATGGCGATCCTGCCTCCAGGAATCTCAGAATGAGACTGTGTGGGAGCTGTCTCCTCCCACTTTATAATCCTCTCTAGGGCTGGGATTAAAGACACACACCACTGTGATTAAAGGTATGCACCGCCCGTTTCTATGGCAACTAGTGTGACTACTGGGATTAAAGGTGTGTGTCACCACTGCCTAGTCTGTAAGGCTGACCAGTGGGGCTGTTTTACTTTGATCTTCAGGCAAGCTTTATTTATTAAAATACAAATGAAATGCTACTTACATAATCTGGACGCTGGAGCTTTGAGGACAGGTCTGATCGGAGGACTGAGTTAGGGTCCTCTGTATTACATGGAAGACCCCAGTCTTGGTCTGCTCCACTCACCTGGGACATTGTCCAGAACAACCTGGGCCCCAGACTTAACTTTTTTCATTTGCGGTTCAAATTCAGTAACATCCGACGGGAGGCTGTTAGGGCTAGCTTGATCTTTGGCGCCACCATCAGTTCAAACTGCGTCTCGCTTCCACTGGGAGATCCTAGGAGCCTCTGCCATCAGTTACTGACTGGGGTGGGGACAGCCTGTCTAAGGATGATTGTAAAGCCACTCATATCCCTCTATAGAGTTCACTTTTTATTGCAAAAAACACAGAAAAGACACCGCACAAATGTATAAGGCCAACACTAACAGTCATACTCAAGAAAGAGCTTTACCTATACCCTGATGGAGCACCGACTCCTTTCCCCCCACAGCTCAGTTTAGATGCGGTGTTCTGGGTTTGCCAGCTTAATAACTCCGCCAGAGACCAGTCAGTTTCAAACCACAATCCACGCAGAGCAACTCTCCCCAACGGGGCAGAGGCGTGCTTAGTGGCTCCCACCTTCGAATGACCCAAGCCACAGTGCATCATCCAAGGAGGCAGCTGGACCGTGGGCAATCGTCTCTGTGGCCTCCCTTTGGCACCTCTGCCCTCCTGGGTCAGCTGCTCCGCTGCTGGAGGCTGGTTGGGGCTGCCAACTCTAGAGGAGAAGACAAGGGGTCCTCCTCATGGTGTCACCACGAGGGGCTGGCACCAGCGTTGTTCAGATGCCTAAGACCACTCACGCTGCTCTAGAGGTCATGACTGGGCTCCAGGGTGCTCTCCAGCTGCCCCACAGAGACCAGCGGACTGAGCTGCCCCGAAGCAACGCTTTCTGAGGGGAAAGTGACCAAGTTCGAGTTCTTATTCTTACCCCAGTCGCTGTGCTGCTTCCGATGGCACCTCAGAGAGTCGTCCCTGACAAAGGAGGCGCCACACTTGTCACACTGGAAGGCCCTCTGGGTGATAATCTGGGCCACGTGGTGGGGGCCGCTCTCCTGTGGCCCACCCTTGCCCTGCCCCTGCGGGGCCCTGTTCTCCGTCTTGGTCCCTTCCCTGTGCACTTTGTCCATGTGCTTGGCCAGGCTGCTGGGCCGCTTTGTGTCAAAGCTGCAGAAGTCACATTTGAAGGGCCGGTCTTTGCAGTGGACCCTGCTGTGCACGCGCAGGGCGGCCGGGCTGGAGCAGGAGTAGTTGCACTGGGGGCATTTCTCGGGGTGGTCAGCCTGATGCAGTCGGCTGTGCTCCAGCAGGTCCGCCCGGTCCCGGCCCTGGAACGCACAGTGCAGACACTTGAAGGTGTGCTTGATGCGGACGTGCGACTTGAGGTTCGCCTTCATGGTGCAGCGGACATCGCAGAACTCGCATTTGAAAGGCTTCTCCCCCGAGTGAACGATCATGTGGCGCTTCAGATCCGAGCTGATTTTGAACTTGGCGCTACAGAGCCAGCACTGGAAGGGGGTGTCCCCTAGCAATGGAAGGGATGATTACATTAGCGTGGACAGGCAGCAGAGTTCCCACCTATACCAGACCAGGAAACGGCTGGGTCTTTTGAACCGTGCCTTGCAACTTCCCAATGACAACACTTACCATGTTCAATAACTCAGTACCTGTTGCCCGTTTTAAGGATGAAGCAACCGGCACTCAGAAAGCTCGAGTAGCAGGGGCCCAAACTCAGTACCATGCCCCCACCAAGTCCACACTCAATTATACTTGGGTTCTAGAAACGCAATATATGTTGCATATGAGTTCTTCAAATAAGATTTACACACACAGGGCAGGCAAGGCGGCTCAAGTTAAGAGCACTGCTTAGTCATGCAGAAGATCCGTGCTCATGGTAACTCATGGTAACAGAGCATCCACATGGTAACTCACAACCACCTGTAACTCCAGTAGCAGAAACTCGGACGCTCACTTGTGGCCTCCACAAGTACTGCACACATGGTACACATACAAACACGCAGGCAAAATATCCATACACATTAAAAAAAATCTTTTTCAAGATAGGGTTTCTCTGTGTTAAAGTCCTGGCTGTCCTGGAACTCACTATGTAGACCAGACTGGCCTTGAACTCACGGAGATCCATCTGCTTCTGCTTCTTAAGTACTGGGCTTAAAGCCATGCACTTTGCCTGGTTCAGAATGGAATGATCTAAAAAGCTAACACACAAAGGTGGCAGGCACCACGCACTGGGGGCAACCGGTGGAAAAGCCACAGCTTTCCAAGGCGGTGCAGTTGAGAATTTTCTCTGAAGGCCTTGTAGAGGTTTTTGGTAATCATAGGGATGGCTACTTTAGTTGTTATCAGCTACAGAAAAGCCCCTGAGTCATCCTTGCTCATACTCAACAGCCGCGTGCCCATGGCAACGACCTGCTTTCCCAGCAATACCTTCTAAGGAGAACAGGGGCCCACACCAGAACCGAGTTTCTTTTTCTTCTCTTTGCAACAAGTTCCAAATTGTCAGGGTGGTTTTTTATTTATTTTATTTATTTATTTATTTTATTTTTCAAGACAGGGTTTCTCTGTGTAGCCAGTCTGTTTTGTAGACTAGGCTGGCCTTGAACTCAGAGATCTGCCTGCCTCTGCCTCCTGAGTGCTGGAATTAAAGGTGTGTGTCACTGTTTGACTTGCAAGATTCTTTGATTAATTTTCTTCCTAGACTATTCAGAAATAATTCTAATTTCTGGCATTTGATCCTCTTTTTTTTTTTTTTTTAGTTTCTGGGAAGTTTTGTTAAATAACTAGCAACTCTAGTCCCTCCCACCCTTTTATTGGAAACAGACCTTTTTGTCGCAAAATATAACCTGATTGTAGTTCCCCTCCTTCTGCTCCCTCCATTTCCTCTCCACCCTACCCCTTTCATCCAGGTTCTTCCCACTAGAAAACAAACAGGCTTCTAAGGGATAATAATAATACAATGAAACATAATACGATAAAACAAAAACCAACACATTAGAATAGGACAAAACAAAGAGAAGGAAAAGCACCCAAGGGGCGGCACAAGACCCACTGGTTTGCACACTTGGGAATCCCACAGAGACACTTGACTGGAAGCTATGATAGGTGTGTAAATGACCTACAGGGCAAAAAGAGAGATCACTAGGCAGTGGTGGTACCTGTCTTCAATCCCAGCGCTCGGGAGGCAGAAGCAGTGGGATCTCTGTGAGTTCAAGGTCAGCCTGGGCTACAGTGTGAGTTCTAGGACAGCCAAATCTATATAGAGAAATCCTGCAGGTGTGTGTGTGTGTGGCGGTGGCAGGGTGAAAATAAATAAAATGAAATAAACAACAATAAAAAATAAGATAAAATTTAAAAAAAATTGACATGATATTACAAGACAAGGAACCTCCAAAGATGCCACGGAGTTTGTTTTCTGTTGGTCATCTACTGTTGAGTGTGCAGTCTACTCACTGAGATTCACTTGGAGAAAAGAAAATTTTCATTTGCAAGTGGTTCTCAATAGGAGGTAGCTTTGGGTTAGGGACTCTCCCAGCTCTAGGACCCCATCTGGTGCAGCCCCGTGCAGCCCCTCTGCATGCTGTCTAGCTCTCTGTGAGTTCATGTGTGTATTGACCTTGTTGATTTAGAGGGCCTTGTCTTATTGGTGCCCTTACCCCCCACCTAGCAGCATTACCTTTAATTCATGTCTTTTTGTTTTGTCTCCTCATGAACCTTACCTGTATTTCTGCTGGCAATAGAATCAATTTAGCCAAACTCTTCCTAATTCCCCAAGTACTCTGGCTTCCAGGATTCATTGCTGGGCCTAACATATTTCATTTCTTTACTCAATTAAACTCTTGAGTCTTTGAACAGACGACTGTTCCTCTTGTACATGGGATAGTTGTGCTGGCTATAGAATTATATGTTCACTTATCGAGCTGGTTTCAAAGCAGAGAGCCCAAGTACTTCACACCAGAAACACAAAGGGAGGAGATGCCCTAGCTGCTGGTGAAGATGCATGAACAGGTTCAATCAGTTGTATATTTGGAAAAATAAAGCTTTATTAAATTAAAAAAAAAGAATTATACATTCATAGTCAATTACTTTGTGACACAGTGTGGTAATTTGAAAGAAAATGGCACTTAAAGGGAATGGCACTATTAGAAGGTGTGGCTTTGTTGGAGGAAGTGTGTCACTGTGGGGGTGGGCTTTGAGGTCTCCTATGCTCAAGCTATACCCAGTGACACACACAGTTCACTTCCTATTGCCTGCAAATCAAAATACAGAATTCTCAGCTCTTTCTCCAGCACCACGTCTGCCTGTGTTTTGCCTTGCTTCCCACCATGATGCTAATGGACCAAGTCTCTGAAACTATAAGCCACCTAAAGAGTTGCTGTGGTCATGGTGTCTCTTCACAGCCACTGAAACTCTAAGACACAGGATCTCATGTATCCCAGCCTGGCCTTGATCTTCACTCAATTCTGACTGCCAGAGTTGCTTTAATCTCCCGTTTGCTGGGACAACAGCTGTGCACCACCATGCCTGGTTTATGTGGTGCTGGGGATGGACCCCAGGGCTTCACACATTCTAAACAATTGCTCTAACTTGGCTACATTTCCCAGTTCTTTTTTGTTGTTGCTTCTTTGAGACAGGGGTTTCTCTGTGTAGACCAGGCTGGCCTCAGACTCACAGTGATCCACCTGTCTCTGCCTCCCGAGTGCTGGAATGAAAGGTGTTCACCACCACTGCCCGGCTGAACTCAGCTTCAAATGCTAACACATTTCTATGATCTCGCCATCTTCTATGAGTTTATTGAAATGCTCGTATCTCACTGTTAATGCCTCAACCCTCCACCTACTTGTGTGTGTATGGGTGTGCACTATAATGGGTTGGTTTTATCTAGCTAACATTAGTTTTGTGGAGTCCTACCTACCAAGAAGTAAGGGGAAACATTCCAGAACAAGACGCGTATGGTTTGCAAATGCATTCAGTTGGCTCTGCTACATAAATGAGGCCTGCCAGGCAGAGAGTAAACCAAAGCACTAAAAACATCTAGCTGGCCAGTCATTTTTATTTGAGACGCATCCTTTGACACGTGGTTGCTGTGATGGGTAGCCATCCCCACCTGTATTCTATATGGTTACAAAATACAGCCATCACACTGATCTGCTGAAAACTGGTGTTTTGGCAAAGACGGTTGAACAAGTTGCATCGGGTCAGATTCCAAATTCCTGTGCTTCTCCTGGCAACTCATCTCAGTCGCTTGTGTCATAAGGCAGCACCCAATAGAGAAAGTAAAGCAGGGGCTCCTGGGGGAGGGGCTTACCTGTGTGCGAGCGCAGGTGCACGGTGAGCTGGCTGGAGTTGCGGCTGGCGTAGGGGCAGAGCTGGCACTTGTAAGGCCGCTCGTCCGAGTGGATGCGCAGGTGCTTCTTGAGGCTGCTGCTGTCCACAGCTGCATAGTCGCATAGGTGGCACTTGTGTGGCTTCACGCTCGTGTGGCAGCGCATGTGCATAGTCAGGTTGTCCTTCCTGCTGAAGCACTTGTCACAGAACTCACACTTGTGCGGCTTGTCGCCTTCAAAGACATAAGGAGTCAAGGTTATGGGGCTCTTGGTCAGGGCTAGGTCTTAGTTCCTCTTCCCATTACTGCGATACCCAGTGATTACCCTGTGATACTGTGATTACCCTGACAGACCCAACATAAGGGAGAAAGGGTTTGAAGCAGTTGGTCACATTGCAGCCACAATCAGGAAACAGGACCCAATGCCTGCAGCTGCTCAGCCCCTTTCTCTATTTAAACAAGATTCCAGTCAGGGAACTGTGCCACGCAGTCTTCAAATCTCAGTTAACTCCATCAAGGAAATACCCCAGGGCATGCCCAGAGGCCCGTCTCTTAGGTAGTTCTAGATTCTGTTGGGCTTCACAGGGTGGTGGCACAGATTTGAAGCAGCCCCGTCACCATTTCAAGGATCAGACCCTCCCCAGTTTCCTTATCCCCAGCATGCTTATACCAAGCAGTTAAACACCATCAGAGAGTCCACTTCTCTAGGGCCACCCACGGTACTGTGAGCACCGGAGGCCAATCAATTTTGGGTGTAGTTTTCTTCTTCCCACTAGACGGCAGCAGTGCAAACCCCAGCTCATGATGAGTGTTAAGCTATTCTCAGGATACGTCCTGGCCCTGAATTGGTCTCTGTGTTGGCAGAGCCTCCTGGTGCCTGACTGCCTCACCCACTGAGGTGAGGCAGAATCTTCCTTATTACAGAGGAGGAAGGCGAGCCTTCCTTTCAGTCCATCGGCAGCAGAAATCAGCAGAGGTCCAGGAGACTCTGTGATCTCAATGCTGCAAGCTCCAAGGTAGAGCTGGGCAGTGGCCACCATCTCCTGCTCCCCTGGATGCTAGGGCAACACCATTAAATCTCCACTCATTTCGCTAGATCAGAAGGCTCAGCTCCTGGGCCACAGGCAGAGGGGTGCTGTAGCCATCCCCAGCCTCAATCTTGCTTCCCACTGTAGAGATTCATAGATTGAGACCTTGGTCCCAGAGAAGGCAGAGCTCTTAAACTGTGCTCAAAAAGGAAGCAGTTGGATTTCACATAGGAGGTACAGTTCACAGAAAGCAAAAACCAAAATGGTTAAATATACATGCAGGATTTTTTTCTTCAAGGGAAGAAAATGATGGCCTCCTGGTCAGTCGGAAGGCTGAGGTGGATATTGTCTGACGACCTGGGGATCTTTTGCTATTCTATGGAACCAGCCTTTACCCGAATGCCCCAGAGGCTGAGAATTGCGCAGGCCCTAATCCCGAGCTTTGTCTCTCAGAGAATGGAACCCTCCTTATGAACTTTGCACGATCCGTCAACAGACTCCATCTTTATGTTTAGTATAAATTGCTCCTCCCGGGCTGGAGAGGGTGGTTCAGAGGTTAAGAGCATTAACTGCTCTTCCAGAGGTCCTGAGTTCAATTTCCAGTAACCACATGGTGACTCACAACCATCTGTAATGAGATCTGGTGCCCTCTTCTGGCCTACAGGCATACATGCAGACAGAACACTGTATACATAATAAATAAATCTTAAAACAAAATAAATTGCTCCTCCCTGCTGATCCCTGACTGTGTATCAGTCACTAGAGCCCCTTCTCATGGTGACGGTCACAGGTGCTCTGTAGTAGAGGTGTCCTTTGCAAGGGGGTTTCCACGTAACCATCCCTGAAGCTTTAATGTAATCGCTGTCACCTGGAGACTTTTCCCCATAGTTTAAACAATAAACTGCTCGGTTGGGCTCTGCCAGTTTTTGACCTGGCGCCTGCTCATCTCACGTGGATCTGGCTGTGACATTTGCAGGGACACTAACAACTTAAGCCACTCAACTTGGTTTCATTAGCAGCAAATGAACCCACACTCTGGCCCAGAGAGGCACTCAGAAGGGATATACTTTAAAGAGCCAGACAATAGCCGTTTTGGACTTTGGAGCACCAGTCTGTGCCCTCGGGTCCATCACTGTAGAGCCACATTAGCCACAGAGGAGAGCTAGACAAAGGGTCTGGCCGTGGCTGAGACTCCTTGGGTTGAAGATCACACATCCTGTTGCAGAGAGAAGTGTATCCAGCCAATGCAGCTGCGTATAGCTATGAATGTGGACCAACAAAGCACTTAGATTTTACCCCCCTGTAACTGAAGCATGTGGTTCTGGAGTGTGGACTTTATAGACAGTACTCTGCCACTATACCAAAAGGATGAACACGGGGCTGGAGAGATGGCTCAGCGGTTAAGAGCACTGAATGCTTTTCCAGGGGAGCCGGGGTCAATTTCCAGCACTCACATGGCAGCTCACAACTGTCTGACACCCTCACACAGACATACATGCAGGCAAAACACCAATGCACATAAAACAAAAATTAAGGGCTGGAGAGATGGCTTAGAGGTTAAGAGCATTGCCTGCTCTTCCAAAGGTTCTGAGTTCAATTCCCAGCAACCACATGGTGGCTCACAACCATCTGTAATGAGATCTGATGCCCTCTTCTGGCCTGCAGGCATACATGCAGACAGAACACTGTACATAGAATAAATAAATAAATCTTGACACACCAGGAAGTCACAGCCAGATGTTCCTTGGTTTAAGCAGCCCGTGTCCACCCTCTGTATGTGCTGACCAGACTGGTCCTGAAGCAACAACCATCCTCACATCCCTTCCTTCCTGTTCCAAGCTCTAGGCTAGATGCCACCAGCCACAGACACACTCCTGGGTCCCCAACACTTAATCCACTTCCTTGTATTCCCCCCCCCAACTCCTGAGTGAATGGATACGCACCTGTGTGGATTCTCACGTGGCGGTCCAAATCTTTCATGCCGTGAATGGTTTTGAAATGACAACCTGGAAGAGAAGCAAAGCTGGCTCTCAAAATGCCCCAAATTGCCACGGCTTGGCTTTGACGGACGCCCACCCATACTGTCATTTCCTGCTTTCAGTACGGCTGCCAGCGAATGACAGCCCCTGCCAACCCTTCCTCACAGAGCCGCGTGCCAGGTGTTCTGCTCAGCCTGGGTCTAAGGCCAGAGTCTTGCACGAGGCTTAAAGAAAGGGGCTGGCACTTTTGGTGAGCCGAGGGGATAAAGGGCATTTTCATCTTCCTTCTGTCTGGCAGTGTGGCAGTGCTGGGGATGAGACCCAGAACCTTTGGCATCCCAGGTAAGTGCCGTGTGGCTGGGACACACCCTCAGCCCTCATGCATTTCCTTCTTTTCCTTCTTTTTTACAGTATCTGGCTGGACTGAACTCACTACACTCACTAGGTTGTCCTTAAACTTGCAGTAATCCTCCTGCCTCCATCTCCTGAGTGCTGAGATTTCCAAACCCATTCCTTTCGCATTTTAAATAATTTATTATTCTTATGTGTGTTGGTGTTTTTCTTTTTCTTTTTTTGTATGCAATGCTGTCTATGTGAGCATGCCGGGTTCCCTGGAACTGGAGTTGCAGATGGTTGTGAGCTGCCATGTGGGTGCTGGGAATTGAACCCAGGTCCTCTGAAGAGTAGTCAGCGCTCTTAACCACTGAACCATCACTCCAGCCACCTTCTTGAATTTTTGACTTGATGTTTCAACTTAAAATGGGTTTATGGAGACGTGACTCCACCCTCAGTTAAGGAGCAGCTGTGAACGCAGTCTTTGTAGCTCTGGCACTGCAGCGGCGGGACCCGTAAGGACCTACAGGACCCCTGAGGAGGACAGGTGCCAACTGTGATTGACCTGCGGGGACTCCCTGCACTGGGGCTGGGCAGGGAAGGGGCTGCTACCACCAGGCTTGACCCTTTACCTGGGTAGCAGCAGTTAAAGGTCCTCTCTCCGAGGGTGCCCGTTTGTTCCTTTGCTTCTGAGGGTAGCGAGACAGCAGGGGTCTGCTGGGTGTCACTGTCTTCAGCAGCGAGGTCCGATGGTTTCGGGACTTTGTCATCTAGTGCAGAGGCTGCAATGGAGATAGGAAGTTTGACTTGGCTTCTCAGGACGTTGTCATGGTGAATCTGAGAAAAGGGTAGTTTTGGGCCGTTTTCATTTTTTCCAATCTTGCAGAGGACTGGAGTTGGGGTCCCAGCACCCAACTTACAACTGCCTATCCAACTTTAAAGGATCCAACAAACTCTTTGGCCTCCACAGACACCTGCACACCATGCTCATACACTGACACATGGCTACACACGTACTAGAGCTTGGATTAGGACTCAGTTGGTAGAGGATTTGCCCAGCACGCAGGAAGCTGTGGGGTCAGTCCCCATCACTGCACAAACCAGGCCTGGTGGTGCAGGTCTGGGATCCCAGCATTCGGGAGGCAGAGGCAGGCACATCTCTGTGAGTTCGAGGCCAGCCTGGTCTACAGAGCGAGTTCCAGGACAGCCAGTGTGTAGCTCACGATGCCCAACTGCGCTCAATGCGCTACCATACAGTTTGAGCCTCGGGCAAGGGGCTGGAGATTGAAACACAGAAAGACAATACAGACAGAGACACGGACCTCTAGTCACTGGTAAAGAAGCCCCTTATTAAATAGCACCATGGAGGCTTATATACCCAACACAGTCAGGTGGGCCAACAGGTGAAAACCTTATCCTCTGATCCTCAAGGCAACGCAACACGTGCTCGTGAAGCAGAGTTGGTAAACAACTTTGACACAGCTTTCAGTAACTCAAATCAGAAGGAAAGTAAAGATCTCTAGCAGGGAAGAGCAGCTGGAGGCCAGGACTCCAAATGGTCCCAACACCAGGGCTGTCCAGAGAAACCCTATCTCAAAAAACAAGCAAAATTTCAAGATCATCCTTGGTTGCCTAGCTAATCCAAGGCTAGCCTCGGCTCCACATGAACCTGTTTCCAAGAAGAACAAAGAAAAAGAACACGGCATCACGATACCTGAAGATAAATGACCAGTGAGCAGGACACGTCACAAATACACCAAGATCGAATGCCCGGTTGGTTTGTTTGGAGACTGGCTCACGCTATGTGGTCTACCTTAGCCCTGGATTGCCTAACACAAGCCTGGTCTTGAAGTTACAGTGGTTCCCCTGCATCTGATTCCAAGTACTATATGCTCTACAAATTCTCAGACATAGCTTTGTTTCCTTTTTTTTTTTTAAATATTTATTTATTATGTATACAATGTTCTGTCTGTGTGTATGCCTACAGGCCAGAAGAGGGCACCAGACCTCATTACAGATGGTTGTGAGCCACCATGTGGTTGCTGGGAATTGAACTCAGGACCTTTGGAAGAGCAGGAAATGCTTTTAACCGCTGAGCCATCTCTCCAGCCCTTTGTTTTCCTTCTTAAAACTTAACTTGCATGTATGTATGTGTATACCACATGTGTGCAGTGCTGACAGAGGCCAGCAGAGGATGGCAGGTTCCCTGGAACCTCAAACACGCGTAAGCTACCAGGAGGGCAAACAAATGTTCCTAACCACTAAGCCGTCATTCTAGCTGCTAAAGATGTTAATTTTTTTTTTTTTTTTTTTTGAGACAGGGTCTCACTATGTAGTTCTGTCTAGGAACTCACTATGTAGACCAGACTGGCCTTGAACTCACAGAAATCCACCTGCCTCTGCCTACCCTAAAGATGTAGTTTTGTGAACAACTTCCTATTCACCAGTGGGATAATATTTTGTAACAAATAATAAACATGAATTATAAGAAGCAGGGGGAACCCAAGAATTCTTATTAGACACAACAGGACATGGATGATAAGGAAGGGGGCGAGGAGCCCAAGGCTTCTTATAAGACAAACAGAACACTGGTACACCAAGCTGCTTTATTTTTATTTTACATTATGTTGTACGTGTGCACATGCGGGGTTGACATATGCATACACCAGAAGATAACCTGTGGGAGTCGGTTCTCTCCTTCCATCATGTGGGTTCAGGGGATTGAACTTGGACCAGCAGATTGGCAGCCTGTGCCTTTGTGCACAGAGCCATCTGGAGGGTCCATGCAGCAGCTCCCCCTCCCTCTTCCCCCCCAGACAAGGTTTCTCTATAGCTTTGGAGCCTGTCCTGGAACTCGCTCTGTAGACCAGGCTGGCCTTGAACTCACAGAGGTGCACCCCAGGCAGTTCTGCAATGCTTAGGCTCACTTTAATGCTGAGCTGATTTGCTCCAGTTCAACCATGGGTCACAGGCCACGCTGGAGGCATTGTGCTTGCCAGGATAAAGTTCTTCAACAAATTGCTCGAAAGAAGGGAGATGGAGAGAGAAACCAGAGACCTCACAAGCTGAGGACCTGACACATGGCGGGACCTTATCTGGTTCCTGATTCAAACATGCCACGCATGCCACCTGAAATGGTGAAATATCCTGTGTTGACAGATGGGTTTTAGATTAGAGGCGGTGCATGAATGAAGGCGAAGAAGGCATTTAAAGCATCCCAGCGCTTTAGGGATGAACGCTGACATGCTTGCAAGCGGAATGGTACCGTACTTTGGTTCAAACACAGCTGAAGGGAGAGGACACACATGTGGAGGACAAACCTAGCTGGCTCGGAGGAGCTGCCTGCGGGACCTCAGCAGTGGGTCTGCGTGTGTGCTGGGTGCAGCTCTAATATAGCGAAGAGGGGGGAAACATGGCTTTGTGTGGATGTACATGTGTTTGTGTGTGTGCAGGTGTGCACACACGGAAGGCAGAAGTTCAGTCACTTTCGATCTTAGTTTTTGAGACAAAATCCAAGCTCACCAATTTAGATAGACTGGTCGGCCGGTGAGCCCCAGGGATCCATCCTTCTGCCTTCACCTCCCCAGTTCTGGGGTTATAGATGCACCCCACAGACTGGCTTTTACATTGGAGCTGGATGCTGGGGCTAGCCTGAGAAACAGTGAGATCTCCCCTCGAAAAAGAGGACATGGGGACTGGAGAGTTGCTCCGTGGTTAAGGGTATTTGCTGCTCTTGAGGAGGACCCGGGTCTGATTCCCAGCACCCACATGGCCTGGAACTTCAGTCCCAGAGACTCGATGCCCTCTCTTCTGACCTCTGAGGGCACCAGCACCGAATGTGGCACACACACATTGCAGGTACACACGCACACATACACAAAATCAAATCAATAAATCTGAAAAAGAAAAAGAGACTCTGGGTGGCTGGAGAGATGGCTCAGAGGAATAGAGCACTGACTGCTCTTCCAGAGGTCCTGAGTTCAATTCCCAGCAACCACATGGTGGCTCACAACCATTTGTAATAAGATCTGGTGTCCTCTTCTGTACTGCAAGATACATGAAGGAAGAAACCTATATACATAATAAATAAAAATCTTTAAAAAAAAAGAAAAAAAAAGAAAAAGACTCTGTGGAGCTTTGAGAGATGGCTCAGTCAGTAAAATGCTTGCCATGCAAGATGAGGACCTGAGTTCAATCCCCAGAAACCACTTAGAGAAAAAGTTGGAGGGGACGGAGAGATGGCTCAGTGCTTAAGAGCACTAGTTGTTCTTCAAGAGAACACAGGTTTTCTTTTTTCGAGACAGGGTTTCTCTGTAGCTTTGGAGCCTGTCCTGGAACTAGCTCTTGTAGACCAGGCTGGTCTCGAACTCACAGAGATCCGCCTGCCTCTGCCTCCCGAGTGCTGGGATTAAAAGTGTGCGCCACCACCGCCCAGCTGACTCTTAGCACCTTAACAACATCTGTAACTGCAGTTCCCAGCAGTCCGACCTGATGCCCTCTTTGTCCTGTTTCGGCACTGCAAGCACATGATGCACAGATACACACCCATACATATAAGATAAAACGAATACAATCTTAAAAAGAAATAACTGGGTGGTAGTGGTGCACACCTTTAATCCTAGCACTCAGGAGGCAGAGAAATAGGCAGATCTCTGTGAGTTCAAGGCCAGCCTGGCCTACAGAGAGCTTTCCAGGACAGGCACCAAAGCTACAGATACCGTATCTTGAAAAATCAACAAAGAAAAATAGATAAATAATAATCAAGAAAGTTCTGTGCACAGGCATGCACGAGCTTGTAAGCCCAGCTTTGGGAGGCGGAGAGAGAATCCCTAAAGGAAGGACAGCGAAGCTGGTCTCTGGTCCACACATACACACAGGAATCCATGTTTGGAGGCCAAGGCACAATTCTTTTGCTTCCTGAGGACTTCCAGGGTGCCTACGTCAGAAGCAAGTCCACAGCTGGGCACCCTGTCACAGGCATCTGGGTGGATCCTCAGGGGATAAAAGATTAAACAATACCCATTCCATTTTTAATAAGTTCCTGAAAATTACTGAGGGAGGGAGAGGGAGGGAGGGAGTGCTGACAGGTAGTAGCTCCCAGCTGAGTGTGTAGTTGGGCCACCTATAGAAGTCTCCTGGTGGGGGCTACGGCAGAGCTGCTGATATTTTCCCATTTCTAACAAGTTCCCAACTGGTTGGTGGTGATGGTGGTGGTGGTGGTGGTGGTCTGGGCTGACATCAGACAATTTGTGCTTCATGAGAAATGAGGAAAGTGTCTCAGAAATGCTAAAGGTCAAAGGGCTGGAAGTTTTTAGATTATTCAAACCAACCCTTATCTATCCGCTGGCCCTGGGAAGGTAAGCAGTAAATCTTAGCTACTAAACAATTCACACATTAAAAAAAACAAAAAAAAACCCCATGAAATTCGGGAGAAATTCCTATCTTCACAGTAGCCATGTCGGACTAAACACTGAAATCTAAATGAGGTGTTAGACCGTATACAGGGAGCCAGCTAGTGAGTTACAAACTCTGGTTGTCTCTGTAGCTGTGTGGCCCTGAGTTAGTCGCTCACCCTCTCTGTTTCTGCACTCCCACATCTGTAAAAAGGAAATGGTGGCTTCTGCCTCACAGGTCAGCTGCAGGCTAAGTTCACTGTCGCATATTAAAGAACGCTGTGCACAAGCTGGCACATTTCCCATGTAGACTTAAAAAAGAGACAGAAAGGCTGAGGGCTGAGAGGCCAAGCCTCTAGGGTTGTGAGTCACCTCAGCAGGCTAGGCTGGTGGTGTCCCCTGCGGCTGCTTTGTTATTTCACTGATAGAATTGGGCATTTTAAAAAATGCTATTTGTTTATTTATCTACTTACTATTTGTTTCGAGACAGGGTTTCTCTGCGTAGCCCTGGCTGTTCTGGAACGTCCTGGAACTTGCTTTGTAGATCAGGTTGGCCTCAAACTCACAGAGACCTGCCTGCCTCTGCCTCCTGAGTTCTGAGATTAAAGGCATGGACCTCCAACTGCCTGGTTTAGACCAGGCTAATCTTGAATTCAGAGATGCACCTGCCTCTGTCTTCAGAGTGCTGGGATTAAAGCCTTGTGCCACCGCCTGGACAGGGTCTCACTACGCAACCCTGGCTGGCCTGGAACCCCCTATAGAGACCAGGCTAGCCTCAAATTTACAGCCCTCTGCCTGCCTCTGCTGAAAAAAACGCTTGAGGGTTGTGAGGCCTCTGGGCAATTAACAGTGGTTGGACTTTGAGGGAATACAAAGGACCTTTGCTGGGTGACACAGACCTACCAATTACCACCCACCAGTCTTCAGAGGGCACTTTCTGAAGCAAGGGCTAGGAGCCAGGACTCCTGACTGGGAGGTCGGGAAGACGGGGATCTGGGGTCTCCCCCTCCCCACACACAGCCAGCAAACCTTTTGCTGCGAGAGGCAGTAACTCTGCCTCCTACATTGGACTCTGCACTTCTGCCCTGGGTTATTCAGCAGGGAGGGCCCTCTAACTTTACCCAGACTGTGCCAACTGACTGGACTTCACGGTGGCTGGCTTATGGTACCCCTTATTAGGTTTTAGAATATAATCTATTTAGAAGACTTCTTATCAAACTACTCCCCGACCCCTCGGAGAGATGCTCACTGGAACCCTGGCCAATTCACGGGGGGAGAATCTTCCCAGAGATTGATGGGGAATGTGGTTTGAGACCAGAAGAGGACAGAGTACCCACATCCCGGGAAGCCGCAGGTAGGAGGAGACGGGAATAAAGTCCATCTAAAATTCCTCTCCCCACCCCCAAGCTTCAGAAAGAAGGGACAGGAGGAATCTACAAAGTCCAGGGAGCAAGAAAATCAAAGAGAGGTGCCCAAGGAATGCCGAGCCCCACCCTCCCTGGGGGCATGTGCCTGAGGGTGACTGAGGAATTTACAGACGCTTAAAGGCTCCCCTTTCCCTGGCTCTTCAGGAGTAGGGTGTGTGGGAGGGGGAAGACCTAGGGTACTTAGAGGGGAGGTGTCACTTCGCCGCTCCCTACTGGTTCTGGTCCAGGCAACGATGGAGGTGGGTGGGGGAAGCGAGAGCCTCTTGGTTTCAACCATGCTGCCCCCCCCTTCACTGCTCCACGCACTTCCCAGGGGTATCATGTCCTTTACCAGGCTCCAGCCTCTCAGACCCCCCCCCCCCGCCCCCGTTCACTCACACTCCCTTAACACATCCTTCAGGTCCTTGGAAGATCCCCTCTCCGAGAGGTGGATAGCCACTTGAAACCCGTCTCACCCTGCCCGTAAAGGCTTCTCTGTTTTGTCGTCTTCGGGTGGAGAAGAGCTAGCCAGTATCTTGTCCTTGGATTCAGTTTCGTCCCTCGGGCTCTAAGCACCCCTCCACCTCCACCCCCACCCCCGCGGCCAGTGTGGGAAGCGAACCCGCAGCTCTCAGCGCTTTCCCGGAGATGGCAGTCGACCCGCAGAGGGTATAATCGACAAGCGCTCATAATTCACAAAGACCCGCACACGCGCCCAGGTTTGTCTGGGGACTGGAGCTGGAAGCTTTGCACACCATCGCGCGCACCTCCCCACCCGCTTCCAGTTCTGACATCTGCAGGGCTCAAGCGACAGGGACTTCCGAGCAACTGTCTCCAAGTCCCAAGACTGGAGCTGGAAGCTTCGCGCACCATTCTAAGTACTCCCTCATCTGACACTAACGGGGCACAGGGTCAGGGATATTAGCGCAGCTGTCCTCGGTTACTTGGGCTGGAGTTGGAAGCGTCTTGCACCATTTCACGCACCCCAACCTTCCCCTGCCTAGATATGAGACCCACAGGGAGGTCCAGGGACTGGGGGTTGTTGGAGGACATCAGAGCAGCAGTCCCCAAGTCCAGGACTGCGGCTGGAAGCTTCGAGCACGATTCCGCGCGCCCCTTCCTCCGTCCAGACCCGACAGCCACAGAGTTCCCGGGGTGAGGTGTACATCAGAGAAACTGGGGACGTCGGAACCACCGTCCCTGGCGTCCGTTGGCTACTCACCCGGCTCCCCGGCTACGCGCGGGACCGCTCTGCCGGGCTCGTTGCACTCGGGCTGCGGTTCCAGAGAGCACAGGTGCTGAGGCTTGGCTTGCTTGCGCCGCGACATGGCGCGGAAATGAGGCTCCCGGCGGGTCCCCAAGAGTGGCCTCCTGAAGAGCGCGAGTTTCCAGACTTCGGAGGCACACCCCCCCACAGGCCGGATCGCGCATGTCCCGGCCCCGCCGCCTGTCAGCCCGGTAGGACGATTTATCAAGTGTCCTGACAGTCGCTTGGCTGGCAGCCAGAACCTCAGGGGTCTCGGGAACCCCGCTCCCACGCATGAGCTCCGGCTCCACCCCGGCCCCGCCACACCAGAATCTGCATTTTAACAAGCTCCCCAGGTGATGCGCGCGCACGCTCAGGTCGGAGAAACCCTGTCTGCATTTTAACGAGATCCCAGGTGATTCGTTGACTCATTAAAATTGCAGAAGCGCCAGCCCTCTTCCCACTTTAATGCGCTCCCTGAGTCGCTGGGGAGCTCGTTAAAATGCAGATTCTGACTCGGTGAGTCTGGGGTGGGGCCCGAACGTCTGTATTTCTAATGAGCTCCCACGTGAGGCCGTGGCCGCTGCCACGCGGGCTGGAGAGCTTTTACATTCCCTCTTAATTAGTCCAGCCTGGGACCGCGGTCCTGGGCTATTTCTCACAAAAGCTAGCAGGGATTTTCTCATGCACAGGCGAAGGTGGAGAAGGAGCTGGGTACGTGGTGCGTCCTTTCACCTGTGCATCCGGGTATACAATTTAAGGACAGGGTGCCTCTAATTTGCAGGGTGCACTCTTTTCTCTGCAGTCTTTTTTTTTTTTTTTTTTTTTTAAAGTAGCTGTGGGCTGTCGAGATGGCTCAGCGGGCAAAACCGCTTGCCACCAAACCTGATGACTGAGTTGTTCCACAGGGTGGTAGGAGAGAACTCATCCCTGTAAGATGTCCTTTGGCCTCCACAAATGGGACAGCACACAGAGACACAAACACAAATACATGCAGTAACAAATTAAAAGGTAGATTCTGAAAGTCCTGGGTTCAGGAGGAGAGCCCTGCAACTTGTACTCTTATTCTGTCCCGCGTTTCTGCCCCGGGACTCAGGGTCTAGGACCACACAGGAGGGGCCTTTGGGGCCAGCCAGGGCGCAGGCCCCACCCACTGGGTGACTGAGGCGCGGTACGGTCCCGGGGGTTTTGGCTAATTGACATTTCGTGCTCAGACTAGCTGGGACCTTGTGGAGATCCGAGGGGGACCCCTCCTTCCACCTTCTGAACGACGTCCAACAAGGATCGGGAAAGCCACCTAAGTCCCCCTCAAGGTGTTTACTTTCTTCACACTGGGAAGTTACTTAAAACAGGGCTGTGCCCCAAGCCTGCCCAAACTTGAGAATCACGTGGTGGCCAAAGCTCAGAAAGACCCAGCCGCGCTCAGCAGCGAATTCTGCGGTGGGGACCTGAGACTCAGTATTTTTAAATCAAGGCAAATGAGACAAGGAAAGGAGGCTTTATGGGTTCAGAGGGCTTAGCAGCAGGGGATGCGGCGCGCGTGTATTTGGCACTGGCTGGGCTGGCTTTCTTAAACTTCCTTACGGTTTCCTGGGTGTCAGTCTTCCCAGGTATGTGTAAGCAATGCTGGGTGAACTCACTTAAGTTTAAACCCTAAACATAATTTAATAAAAGTTTTCTTTGTTATATGTGTGCAGCTATACCTCTGCTGAACCATTTAAATTTTTTTTTTAAGATTTATTTATTAGCCGGGCGATGGTGGCGCACGCCTTTAATCCCAGCACTCGGGAGGCAGAGGCAGGCGGATCTCTGTGAGTTCGAGACCAGCCTGGTCTACAAGAGCTAGTTCCAGGACAGGTTCCAAAGCCACAGAGAAACCCTGTTTCGAAAAACCAAGAAAAAAAAAAAAGTTGAAAAAAAAGATTTATTTATTAAGCATACAATGTACTGCTGGCAAGGAAGGCACCAGATCTCATTACAGATGGTTGTGAGCCACCATGTGGTTGCTGGGAATTGAACTCGGGACCTCTGGAAGAGCAACCAGTGCTCTTACCCTCTGAGCCATCTCTCCAGCCCTAAATTTTTTTTTTTTAAAGATTTTCTTTTTAAATTCTGTGTATGTGTGTGCATGTCTTGCACGTGTCTCCAGAGGCATTGGTTTCCCTGGTTACAGGGAGTCCTGAGCTGTGACTGAGCCCTGGTCCTCTGCACTGCTGAGCTGCTATCTATCTCATCCACACTCTTTACAGTCTGGTGTGATGGCCTGTGCCTTTGTTTAATCCCAGCACTTGGGTGGCAGAGGCAGGAGGATCTCTGTGTGTTCAAGGCCAGCCTGTCTACACGGTGAGTTCTAGGCCAGCTAGGGCTGTGTGTGTGTGTGTGTGTGTGTGTGTATGTATGTAGGCTAGAAGCAAACCTGTAGGAGTTAGTTCTCTCCTTCTTCCATGAGGGTTCCTGGACTCCAACTCAAGTTGTCAGGGCGGTGTCTAATCCCCCTTACCTGCTGAGCCATCCCCCTGTCCCACAAGCAGACAGATTTGAAAACACACACTGTGCTCTGGATTAGTCTCTCCCAGGACTATCTCAGGATCAAAAATCCTCAGGACAGAAATCCCCTCAGGAAACTTGGAAAAAGGGTTAATTAAGAGTGACATTGGGAGACACTTGATTCTGTGTTATACCTGGGCAATGGGCAAGCCCATTTCCTGCCCAGACTTCTCACAGGACCCAGGAGTCCCCTTCTCATCTTTAGTGCATACTATCTGTGAAGATCCCTCTTCTTTTTTCTGGTTTTTCGAGATAGGATTATTTCTCTATACAGCCCTGGATGTCCTAGAACTTGCTGTGTAGACCAGGCTGGCCTCGAACTCTCTAACTCAGATAGGCCTGCCTCTGCCTCCGGAGTGCTGGGATTAACAGCAGGTGCCGTCATGCTGGGCTAGATATTGCGAATATTGTCGGTGTTTATCCACTTGACTACTGTAGGATGATAGTGGTGTGAGAACGCCATGATTTATTCACTTGCTCCCTGGGCAGCTGTACGTCTGCCAGGCCTGAGCTAGTGTGGACTGGGTTGCCAGCGTGCAAGATCATCCCCAGAAGTGTCCTGGTTTCTCTCGAGTGGATGCAAGCACCACCCTAGGATGCCAGGAGAGAGAATGAGAAAATGATCACACCAGTGCCCCCACCCCAGCAAGGGAGAGGAGACCACGGCCCAACACAGCCTTCCACACACAGTGTTCCCAACTGTCTCACTTCTGTTAACTGTACTGATGAAAATGGTCACTCATAGCATCGTAATTTGCATTTTCCCTGTGTATATGATTCCAAGAAAGAATAAGATGAAAATTGAAGCACAGTTAATAAAAACTCAGAGAGAAAAATTGGCATTCAACCTGAAGGCCAGAAAAGTAAAACAGCCAGGCACTGGCTCTTTCGTTGCAGAGGAACTTGGGGTGACTGTCCAGGCAGCCAGCTGTTTTGTCATTACTCACAGTTTTTGGAAGTCACTTGCTTGCACCTCCTGCTTACTCAATTAATATTTTTCCTTCTTGGGTCTCTGAGGAAGTTGAAGATTAGATAGTTATAGTTTTCCTTGTTTATCTGATGCAGAAAGCAAGTTATGATAGAAAGTAAATTAGGTACAAGACTTTGGACCCACAACATAGGATAAATATGGAGTATTTTCTCTAAATTTGTCAAATGCAAATGGACTAGACATTTTTGATGTATTTATTGCCTGTATATATTGTATATAGTTATTGTACTTAATGTATATGATTTTTCTTATATTAGTTATAACCTTTTTATTTTAGATGGAAAGGGGAAATGTAGTGGCATTTCAATTGTATTTTAATAAATCTTGCCTTAAGATCAGAGAGTAAAACAGCCCCACTGGTCAGTCTTACAGACCAGGTAGTGGTAACACACACCTTTAACCCAGTAGCTACACTAGTTGCCATAGAAACCATCCAGTGCATGCCTTTAATCCTGGTAGTGCATACCTTTAATGTCAACCCTAGTGAGGATTATAAAACGGGAGGAGACAGCTCTCAACCACAGTCTCATTATGATATTCCTGGAGGCATGATCGCCATTTTCAGGACTAAGGTTAAGGTAAGAGCCAGTGGCTGCTGTTTTACTTTTCAGGTTGAATGCCAATTTCTCTCTCGAGTTTTTATTAATCATGCATCAGGAAATTATATTTTCCACCAATAAAATGGCAGAACTGATTATTATTTATTTGTTTATTGAGACAGGGTCTCACTATGCAGCCCTGGCAGGCCTGGCACTCACAACCTGCACCAGGCTCACTTGGATTGAACTCACTGAGATCTGTCTACCTCTGCCTCCTGAGTGCCAAGATTAAAGTTCCCTTTCATTTCTCAGTGGCCAGTCCACTTAGGCATGTATAGGTCATGCTGAGGGCACCACCCGGACTGGGGAGATGGCTCAGCAGCTAAGAGCACCTGCCACTTTTCCGGAGGACCTGGATTCGATTCCCAGCACCCAGTGATGACTCTGCTTCCAGAGGATCTAATGGCATCTTCTGGCCTCCTTGGGTACCAGGAATGTGGTGCATGGACACGTGCAAGGGACACAACCATACACATCAAATAAAGATAAAAAATTTAAAGGCATGTGCCACCATATCCAGCATTTAGTTTTAAAAGGATGCTATACTATTTTATAAAGTCTATCTAAAGTTCTAGCCAGTTTGTCTGTCTGTCTGTCTGCCTTCCTTCTCTTCTCCCTCTGTTCTTTCTGACAGGGTCTCCTATGTAGCCCAGCCACCCTCCTACCTCAGTGCTCAGGGCTGGGGTTTCGAGCCTGCTTGACATCTGGTCAAAGCTCTAGTTCTACTTTTATTACTAAACTTTATTACTGAGTTTATTACCAAGTTTTAATGACTTGATTTCAAGGATCATTACTAAAAATTATAGAAAACGAACCGCAGGGCCCATGCTCAGGAGCCATGGTTGTTACCTTTCACCCAGTTTTCCTATCAACTGGTTTTTGTTTGTTTAAATCTAGCCGATAATTCTGAGTGTGTATGTGTGTGTGGTATGTCTGAACATATGTGTCCAGGTCACACATGCCCAGAGGCTTGAGGAGAACACCAGGTGTCCTGAGCTGTCTGTCGCTTTTGCTCTCATTGAACCTGAAGTCAGGCTGGCAGGCAGCAAGCCCCGGCATTCCGCTCTTGTTTCCTCTCTCCTCTCCCAGATGATGGAGATACAGGCTTGTCCATGGACCATGCTCATTTTTACACAGACACTTAGACCCAAGCTAGGTCCTCTGCTTGTGCAGCAATCACCCTGGCCTGCAGCTGATAAATTTTGATTCTCCTGAGGCTGGAGTTACAGGCAATGGGGAGCAGCATACTATGGGTCCTGGGAACTGAACTTGGGTCCTCTGTAATAGCTGCCTCTTCGGGCTTTACATTTTTCAACAATTTAAACAATAAAATTTGGCTTACATGTAAAAATGATAACCATGCCATTTCAGGACAACCCCTGGCTCCGAACAAATGACAAAGCCTAACCCGCCTTTGAGACTCCCTCCTGTCTCGAGGCGTGGCACATTCTTGGATTCGGCAAACCCATCACCTCTCCCTCCTCTGCCAGCCTCTTCCACTACTTCTGATTTTTTTTTTGTAAGCTTCACTTATGAATTTCATCACCTAAATGATATGGTGCACAGTCTTGCCTTCTTCATTGAGTGTTTTCCGTGCCTGGAATCTGGAAGCGTGTGATTCAGCATGTTACCACAGGTAGCTGCGTCTGTTTTCATTCCCCCGTAATCCAGCGTGTGAGCACACCACACTGCGCCTTGCTCTGCCAAAGGACACTCTCTGGCATGGTAATTATGAGCAATGCAGGTATGTACATTCCTGCACGGATTCTCGGTCCATGCATAGACGCTTCTCCATACCCTGAATCTGCCCTGAACCAGCTCCCCGGGTGGCTCAAACAAGAGAAGCAGAGATCAGAATCTGCTCTATAACAAGGTCCCCAGAGTGTCACGTGGGCTTTATCGGTTCACACTCTCATCCATACGTTATTTTAAATAAAGAAGAAATAGTTGGGGGGCCGGACCGACAAGGTAGTTAGGGGCTTTGTAAAAGTCTTTGCCCTTCAAGTGTGACACACTGAGTTCAATCGTCAGAAAACCCACAGTGGAAGGAGAGAACCAACCCCACAAAGGTGTCCTCTGACCTGCACACACACACTGTGGCATGCAGGTACCCCACACTCCCACATAATAATAAAGAATTTTATAAAGTGGCTGCCTGGGCTGGCCTGCAGCACAGTTGGTACAGCACTTGTCTGGCATGCACAAAGCCCTGGTTCCACCCCTAGCATGGAAGGAACTGGTGCCTCACAGCTCTTCTCTCTGCACTCAGGAGATGGAGGCAGTGGGGATCACGAGTTCAAGGCTATCCTTGGCTACACAGAGAATCCAAAGCCAACCTGGGCTACCTGAGACCCTGTCTCAAAAATAAACAAACACTGCCAGTTCCATACAGCACAGCCTTAAAGAGACAGAAAGTCATATTCTTGGCTGACAAGGAAAAAAGTGGGGAGCAGGCATGAGGGGCTTGTGGGGTCGGCTCGACATGATCTAATTGCCCTCTCCTCCTCTGCCCTGTCTGTTGCAGTATGGTGTTTGTTTATCTTCAAAATCCTATGTTGGAAGGGACGTGATTAGGTCATGAGGTTGGGGTCCTACTAGATGGATTAGTGTCCTTCTACAGGAGACCCTATGGGCGGTGGGTACAGTCAAGGTACATTGTGTAAGTGCATGACATTTTCAAGGAATAAATAAAAATATCATTTAAAACAAATAAGAGACACCAGGAACACCCAATGAGGACAAAGCTGGAAGATGTATTTGTGAGAAAAGTCTTTCCCACATGTTGACCTCCACCCTGGCACTTCAACCTCAGACTTCTTAGTCTCTAGGATTATAAGAAAGGATTTGTTGCTGTTTGTGAGCTACCTGGTCCTCTGCACTTTATTACGGTATCTAAACAGACTAAGGTGCCCTGGTGAACCCAAGGCAGGCCCCTTGGCTGGTTTGGGAAGGTGACCTAATCACTCTTGGCTTGAGGGAACACAAGGGTGGTACAGCAGAGGTTTGCTCATGCTTCTGAGGACGGAAAGTCAGCACTTACATAAGCTCAGGATGGCTTGAAAACCCATTTTACCTGTATTTATATTTCCAGACTTTGGCTCCCGCCCTCTTCTGGCCTCCAAGGGTACTGCATACACACGGTACACAGATGTGCATGCCGTCAAAACACATATACACATAAAACAAAAGTGAATAAATATTTAAGAAAAAAATATGAACAACAAAACCCAAATGAAAACCAAACCAGGGCGGGCAAGGTGGCTCAGTAGGTCAGGCACTTGCTGCCGAGCTTCGTAACTTGACCGGATTTTTCCCTTTGTCGGAGGGAGGGACCTGACTCCTGCAAATTGTCCTCTGACGTGACCACTGGGTGCTGAGACACATGGGAAGCGCCCCACCTACTTACACACAAAATAATTACAAACCCCACATATTTTCTAAGTCGCATTCTCAGACCCAAACCATTAACATTAGGGAGCAGAACCAAAATCCTTTCCCAAATTTGAACTACTTAAAAACTAAGGAACATGGCTTTAGCTCCCGGATTTCATTTCCTTCTAACAACTCCCTAAAACAAACAGCAAGATAGCCGGAAGTTAGGAGAAGGGTACGGCATTTACGTCTCCGGATATGAGATGTTAGGGCAAGGGTACGGCATTTACGTTTCCGGGTATGAGACATTAGGCGAAGGGTACAGCATTTACATTCCGGGTATGAGACATTAGGCGAAGGGTACGGCATTTACGTTCCGGGTATGAAACATTAGGCGAAGGGTACGGCGTTTATATCTCCGGATATGAAACATTAGGCGAAGGGTACAGCATTTACGTTCCGGGTATGAGACATTAGGCGAAGGGTACGGCATTTACGTTCCGGGTATGAAACATTATACGGCATTTATGTCCCCGGGTATGAGACATTAGGCGAAGGGTACGGCATTTACGTTCCGGGTATGAGACGTAAGGAGACGGATACCGGATTTACGTCTCCGGGTATAAGACGTTAAGTGAAGGGTGCGTACGTCTCCGGGTATGAATGTGGGGGAAGTGGGCCGATGGGTTTCTAATCTTGTGCACTATGAGATTGCCTGTATTTTACATACATTAGAATAGGTAAGTCATTATTATTGCTCATATAAAAATAGAGAACTCTGACGAAGAGCGAAGACCCAGAAGTAATAATTATGCTCAGGTCACGGTGGTGGCACACCCATTTAATCCCAGCACTCGGGAGGCAGAGGCAGGTGGATCTCTGTGAGTTCGAGACGAGCCTGGTTTACAGAAAAACTCTGTCTTGAAAAACCAGAAAAAAAAAAAAAAAAAACGTGCTCAGCTATCAATAACCCAGAAAACATAGGAAGGAGACAAGCCCAGCTCTAAGGCTCGCCAGGGGACTCGAACTTTGCATTTAAGGGTGTGTTATCCTGTCTCCCCCATCCCCCAGCTTGGTCTTCGACTTGTTACCTGCTTGAAGTTAACCCTGAATTTGTGATCCTCCAACCTTTAATTCCAGACCACTGAGACCATGAGCTCACAAGTGCTACCGTGGGGTGGGTGTGGGAACGGAGCCCAGATCTTCTTGCATGTTAGGCAAGCACACTATTGACTTAGCCCAGAACCATAAAGTTTCAAACACCACTGTGTTCTGTATTTCCCCAGTTTATTACCGCAAACAAATCATCTCTTCATATAAAAGTGAGGTGGTTGCGTGACCACTTACCCCCACCCCCCAGAGGGTTTCTCGGAGCGCTGGGATTAAAGGTGTGTACCATCATCGCCTGACCCCTAAGTTTTTTGTTTGTTTGTTTTTTAATAGTGACCGACAGTCCTACCCTGGAAACCAGAGACACCATTCCTACTTTTAACATCTTTGGTCTTTCTGGCTTGATCTTTGGCGCCACCTAGTGAACAAACGTCATTTCAATTCAAAAGGGAAATTTGAATTTCTCAGTGTGGCTCATGCTTCTCAACAACGTAATGCTTCTCTCATTTAGACCCTGAGCAGTGATAGACATTTAAGAAACCACATCTTGGAAAACCCAGTCAAACATTACTAGGATCCCACACCCTGTTTACATCTAAACAGAAATGTCAGGACCGTCATGAGGTTTGCAATTTCAAAACAGAGTTGGGCTGGAGCCACACGTGGCGAGCAGCACACAGGCCTGTAATCCCAGGAGGCAGAAGGCCAATCCTCTGGGTCTTGAATTTGAGGCTAGCCTGGGCTACAGAGTGAGACCTTGTCACAAAAACAAAAATAAAGGCGAAGAAGTTTGGGTCACTTGAGACATGGAATGTATTAGACGCAGCTGAAGGAGGGAAGTATTTAAGAGAAGACCCCAGACCCCAGCTGTGCCAAGTCCCCCACCATGACAGAAGAGTCTGCAGGGCTGGGGAGATGATCACAGAGAGTATGTGCACGGATTCAAGTTTCCTTCCCAGAACCCAGGCCAGCTCATAATCACTGGTAACTCCGGCTCCAGGGGGATCTGATGCCCTTTCTGGCCCCTGTGGGTACCCACTCTCATGCACGCACATGCACGCACGTGCACACACACACACACACACGAATCTTTACAAAATAAGTTAAACTTCACAATCCTATACCTATGTGGAGCTGCAACAAACTATCACTAGGGAATATATTTTAGCCAGGCGTTAGGACACTGATCCTTTCGGATCCTCGTCTCCAACACTCTTGTTAGAAATGGGTGACACAGACTTGGATCTATGGAGGAACAAATAGGGATCCATGCACTACACAAGTACTCGGGATTCTGTATGTGTCTGTAATTCCAGAAGGGGCTCCCGAGAAGCTAAGTACCATCACCTACTATACAAACCGAGTGCAATGGAAACCCCAAATCCAAACACCTTTATTCCAGTTGGAGAATCAAATCTGGAAGATGGAAAATCGAACGGTTAACAAACAAACAAACACATCCAGTCCCTCCCGCAGTGAGCTCCGACTCCTATTGGAATCAGCAGTGGCAACCTTTAAGACAATGTAACAGCTTGAAGGAGGAATCAGGATGGTCTCCATGTTGTTTCTCTGTTAAAAAATTACATAAACCATATAAAATACAATTACGAGGAGCCAAGGGCCTCTCACAACATTCTTCTTGTAGTTTCTCTGATAGCAACCCTCCCCTCCAGAATGTTCTGGATATCTGAAGTACTTAGTCTGGTATAGAATCAGCCGGGCAGAGCAGGGCAGGGTGTGTGGTCCCATGGACGATGGAATAAGTCTGCTTGGGCAGTTCTTGCTGAGAGGAGAATATAGAAGGTGCTGTGGTGGCCACTGTGATGCTCTGGCCTCCGTCGCTCACCACGGTCACTTCTGCAGTTCCCTCCTGAATCAGAGCGTTAAGGCCTTCCAAATCCGAGCAAGTGATGCCCGAACTGGCAATGAACGTCTGGTTTCCTGTGCCTTCCTGGGTCCCAGCTGGGGTGGTGGGGATCAGACTCTGCTGCAGGGTGGTCCCCGCGGTCTGGTCATGGGTGGTCAGCAGAACGGTTGGCTGACTCAGGGCCCCTGCTTCGCCAGGACACCCAGAAGGCTGAGGAGTGGCGATGAGACTGACCTGGCGTAGGATCTGCAGGCGGCCATTCCCCGGGAGCTCCTCTGGGGTCTGGGCTACCAGGGTGGGGGGCACGATGTTGACAGCAGCTGCAGCCGCTTGGACGATAGTGTTAGTCTGAGGTACCTGATGCCCCACGATGATCTTGACCCTCCCCTCACTGAACTGAGATACCTGGCTGGTCTGGAGGGGGACCTGGAGATGCTCCACAGTGAGGGGCGCAGCCGGCTGCTTGCTGGGGTCAAGATGAAGCTGCACGACCGTCACATCCGAGTTCTTACTGTCGTGGTACTCACTGTGCTGCCTCTTGTGGCTGCGGAGCGAGTCCTCTCGCATGAAAGAGGCGTCGCATATGTCACAGTGGAACGTCTTCTTGGCATCCAGCTTGGTCACCTGCCGGCTGCTCTGCCTGCCGGTGTCCTTCCTCTCGGGGGCCTCGGTCTTGAGCATGTCCGCGTGGAACTTCTTCATATGTTTGCTCAGGTTACTGGGTTGCTTGGTGTCGAAGCTGCAGTAGTTGCACTTGAACGGGCGCTCAGTGCAATGAATGCGCTCGTGCACACGCAGCGCAGCCTTGCTGGAACAGGAGTAGCTGCATTCCGGGCACTTTTCCGGGTGCTCCGATTGGTGCAAGCGGCTGTGCTTCCGCAGAGTTGATTTGCTGTCCCCCAGGAAGTCGCAGTGCGGACACTTGAAGTTGTTGCCGCTGTGTTTGATGCGGATGTGCGACTTGAGGTTCCCCTTCATGGTACAGCGGACATTGCAGAACTCGCATTTGAATGGCTTCTCCCCCGAGTGCACGCGCATGTGCCTTTTCAAGTCGGAGCTGATTTTGAACTTGGCACTACAGAGCCAGCACTGGAAGGGGGCGTCCCCTGTCAACACAAGGTGAGTTTCCATAAGAACAGGTTAAAAACGACAACAAGGATCCCCCCGAAGCACACACCAGAAAATGGCTTATAGCAAGGCAGGAGGCTGGCCCCTCCTCACCGCAGTTCCCAGCAGCCCTTGGGATTCTTTTAGGTACCCAAACCGGGTCATCACTGTGATGCCAGCACAGATCCACCACTAGAAAACCCAAACGTGGGGACAAAGAGCCATTTAAATGTCTTGAATAGGATCTGCATTAATCCCAGTACCTGGGACGCAGAGACAGGAGGATCTCTGTGAGTTGGAGACCAGTGGGTCTATGGAGTAAGTTTCAGGACCAAGCTGGCCCCCAACTCACAGAGATCTGCCTGTTCTGCCTCCCTAGTGCTGGGATTAAAGGCAAGCACTATTATATCCTACACCTGGCTTCCTTTATAATTGTTAATTTTTTCTTATAATCATTTTTAAAAAATGATTTTATTTCTAATTTTACATACACCTTCATAGCCTACTTAGAAGCTGACAGCTCCATGGCTCTGCATCCTTCTGGATTTGGACTGAAATGAGTGCCGTCCCAGACCTATGAACACATTTCCAATGGGTCAGCACCAGGCTGCATTCCTGAGCACCCCTTCCCACCCGCCACGCTGCGGATAGTTCTTGCAGATTTTCATGAATAGAGATGTGTTTATTGCACAAGATTTACTCTTCCCTTACTGTGCTCTCTACTTGGGAAGAAACTGCAGAATCCAGCTGCTTGATTTTTTTGTTTTTAATTTGTATTTGCTGAGAGATGAATGGGGAGAGTGTAATTGCAAACATCGAAGTGGTTGGGACACCCCAAACTCATTTACTCGATGGATGCCAGGTCCAAATTGGTGTAGGCAGCAATCATCAAACAAGCGGCCTGCTCTTGAATAGTGTGTGTTTCCATGTGTGCTGCGAGTGTGTGTGTGTGTGTGTGTGGATCTAAGGACAACCTTGGGAGTCACTCTCAGGAATGCTGCCCACCTTTGAAACATGGTCTCTCATTGGAGTTCACAAACTGGACCAGGCTGGCCACTGAGCCCCAGGGATCCACCTGTCTCTGCTAGCCCAGGGCTGGGATCACAACCTTCCACCATGGCTGCCATTGGTATGTGAAATCTGGGAGCCGAGCTCTTATGAGCCTAGGCGCTTCCCCAGCACAGTGATGATGGTTTAGGCAAGTGAGCTCACAGTGGTGCAGAGTTTTAGGTTGATTCAGGATGGCTGGAGCCACGGCAAGCACACTACAGGGTGAGACTGTCCCTATTGGCAACACCCCTACAAGGCAGGAGCCATTGTTGACATTGGTCTGAGCACTACTCTACAAATGAGTGGGGCCCCGAGCCCGCGTAACTCACTCGTGCTACCAAGCCAGACTGACTGCGGAGCAAGGCGACGAGTCGCTCAACTCCTGCAAGCCCTGCGCAGTCTCAGTTACGCACCCTGCACCCTCTGAAGACTGCGATCAGGCTTCACTCATTGGTAGGTGGCCAATGACGTCATCCTGAGCTGCCTAAGGCATTCAACTAGAGGCTGCAGGGGTCAGTTTAACATAATCACAGGAAACCAAGATGCCTGAACAAAACAACAAAAACTTTACATGGTTGATTACCCTTACCATTAGGTGTGCTAACTCCTGAACCGGAAGAGGGAAGCTCCAGGCTGTGGCCTGAACCCTGGCCACTGGTGGTTTTATAAATAAAGCTTATTGGATCAGGGCCAGCCATTCTCCTGTGCCGAAGACTGAGCCCAGGTCTCAGCCATGTTAGGGCAATGCAGCTGTTTACATCTGTTTACACCAGTTTACTGTCACATGGCCACTTTCCTGGTTAGTTTTATTGGCTCAACCCAGAGTCACCCGAGACCTTCACCTGAAGACCTGCTAAGCTTGTCTTGATTGAGAATGGATCTGTTGGGCATCCCTGTCCCTAGGTGAACCTGAAATGTACAGGAAAATTAGCAGAGAACAATCCGGAGAGCGAGCCAGCCTCCCTCGTGACTTCTGCTTCTGTTCCTGCCCTGACTTTCCTCAGTGACAGGCTGGGACCTGGGAACTGTGAGCCCTTTCTTCTCTCAAGTTGCCTCGGGTCATAACATTAATCACAGCAACAGAAGGAAAATGAAAACAGCCACGCGTGGATGAGTGGCTGTGCCAGTGGCTGCTTGGTCCTTAAAGCCCCAGGCATTCCTAAGTAGTCTTTTTAATTTATGCAAATACAGGGTGTACGATGTGGGTTCCAAAGATCAGCCTCAAGCTCGGCTCCTTAGGAGCTGTCTACTTGGTGTTTCTGTTTTCCAGACAAGGTTTCTGTGTAGCTGGCTGTCCTGGAACTCGCTCTGTAGACCAGGCTGGCTTTGAACTCGGAGAGCCACCTTCCTCTGTCTCCCAAGTGCTCTGATTCAAGGGGTGGGCTACCACTGCCAGACCCTCCTTTGTGTTTTTTAAGGCAGCGTCTCTTACTGGCCTGGGCCCAACCAGTAGGTTAGGCTAGCTGCCAGTGAGCCTTTGGAGTCCTCCTGCCTCTGCCCGCAGTCCAGGACTACGTGTCTGCTCTGCCACTATGGCCAGCAGTGCTTGAGTGCTAAACACAGACTGAACCATATCCCGGGCTCCCAAATGGGTTTTCAGTAAACATTAGCATCCCCCCTGCCTTCAAACAATGCCGCCCCCTTGCGGCAGTTTGTAAAACTCACAGAACCCTTCTACAGGAAGTTTCAAACGCACAAAATAAAATAAAACCAGGAATACAGAAGAAACCAATTACATTAAGACGGCCATTAAAACCACCGAAAGAATAGTAGCGAGCCACATGTGCCTTAGCAGCGATTCCATCGCCACCTAGCGGCGGGTTTTGGAATTACAGCAGCTTCTAGACGGTCGTTCCAAATTATTTTTGCTCAACTGCTTTGCCGGCTTTGAAACCCGGTGAGTCCCCTGGGTGACAAGTTCATAGAATTTGCTCAGAGTGGAATAACAGATATTTCCTTTTGTTCTCTCCATCAATTGCATTAGTGACGAAATCCAGGGGAAAAAACCCAACAACTCAGAACCAAATCTTATAGCTAGGTCGCAGAGCTAACAACTCTTTTCTAGAGATTGTGATTTTTTTGGGACAGGGGCTCTTGTAGCCCAGGCTAGCCTCTAACTCCCTATGTAGCTGAATTTAAATTTCTGTTTTTGCCTCCCCCCAAGTGCCGGGATTACAGACGTACACCACCGTGCCCCGACTATTCTTTCTTTAATCCCACATGTTTTTAAAATGATTTATTTTGTGTGTATAGGTATTTTGTCTGCATGCATGTTTGTGCACCACTTGTGTGCCAATTATGTGTCGTCTCCACGGAGTATACATTTTGTTGAGTTACAGTGTTATTTCACCTGCCTGTCCGTCATTTGTTTAGTAGGGGGTTGTTGAGATAGGGTGTCATGTAGCCCAGGATGGCCTTAAACTGGTTACATATCTGAGGATGACCCTGAACTACTTGATCCTCCCGCCTCTACTTCCGAAGTGCTGGGATGACAGAAAACAAGGCCCGCTAGGCACTTTGGAACGGCTCTGTCTTTGGGAATGTCTTGCTCACACATCATGAGAAGGTCACTCCTTGCTAGCCCGCTGGTCCCAGGAGAATGACGACAGACGGACAGATGGACAGACGTGTGGTGCAGAGGCGGATCACTCCAGCCCAGGGCACAGTGACGTTCGTCACAGTCAGCAGCTTCTTAGACTGAAAGCCCAGCTGGGGACAGAGAGTTACCTACAGGGGCCTCAGCTGCTCCCCAGCACAAGAATGGAGGATATTGCTGTGTGTGGAGGTTTGGGGGAGGGTAGGTTATTAGGGACGTAGAGAGCCCAAATCTTCAGCATGGGTTTGGGAATCAAGCCGCAAAAATGGTAGTTCACATTGACAGCAGACATCCAGATGCAGGCACTAAAGTTATTCAATCCGCACACTGGTAAACAGACACCCAGCAGCTCGAGCTTGGAGAGTGCTATGATTGGTCCCAGAAGGGAGTTCACTTAAAGAGCCCAGTGGGTTCCAAGCAGAGTGTGGAAGGAAAGGCAAGGATTTTCTAGACATAATCTGTTGTCAGCATCCTTGGAAGTCATTTTCTACTAGCTCTTTAAAAAATTTACTTTAGTCAGGAATGGTGGCACACGCCTTTAATCTCAGCATTTGGGAGGCAGAGGCAGGTGGATCTCCATGGTGAAACCTTGTTTCCACACAAAACAGAACACTGAAGTTTTTACTTATGTACACGTGTCTGTGTGTACATGGAAACGTGTGTGTGTGTGTGTAACTACGGAGTCTAGACAAGGGCTGTGGATCCCCTGAAGCTGGAGTATAGGTGGCCAGTTGTAAGCTGCCTGATGTGGATGCTAGACTTTGGTCCTCTGGGAGAGTAGCAAGCACCCTTAACCACTGAGTCATCTCTCCAGAGCCTCCAGCTAACTTTTTATAATTTATTTACTTTTATTTATGTGCATTGGCGTTTTGCCTGCGTGAGGGTGTCAGATCTTGGAGTTACAGACAGTTGTGAGCTGCCATGTAGGTGCTGGAAATTGAACCCAGATCCTCTGGAAGAGCAGTCAGTGCTCTTAATAGCTGAGCTATCTCTCTAGTCCCCCTCCAACTATCTTTTAAAGTTAGACAAAGGCATGGGGACCAGGATCATGTCCAAGGATATAACCTCTGAACGAGAACCAAATGAGAAAGGGAAACCCTAGTGTAAGACTCTGTGTTCACCTCCAAAGGGATTACCCTGGCGCCAGGAGCCTCCCAGCTCCCCCAGTGTCAGAGGAAGGAATGTCTACAACTGAGTCTAGAGAGGCAGGATGCCCGCCCCACAACTAGTTTTAAATTGTACAAATAAATGGGAAACTTAAAGTTTTGTTTTCTTCTTCTTTGGGACAGGGTTTCTCTATGTAGCCCTGGCTGTCCTCGAACTCAGATCCACCTGGCCTCTGCCTCCTAAGTGCTGGGATTAAAGGTGTGCCCCTGCACCACCATTCCCAGCTCAGGGAACTCAAGTTTTAAAGGCAGATCCACACAAGGGGTACCAGTCTCCACTAAAACAAAAAGGAAAAAGATCCTCCCTGGCCTTTGCATACATGTGCACCCCCTTCTGTGGGCAGCATGCATGTGTACCTATGCACCCCCTTCTGCAGGTAGCATGCATGTGTACCCACACACCCCCTTCTGCGGGCAGCAAGCAGGAATGGCAGACTTGGGATGCCAAGTCTTTAGAAGTGGTCCAGAATATAGCCTGAGAAGATGTCCCAAGTGGGCAGGGTTATGAGCCAGAACTAGACACTACTCGTCGCCAACCAAGCCTGAACAAAGGGATCTGGGGGAATATGCCAAGAGAGATTTTAGACATGTGTGGGACCAGGCACAGATAAAGCTCTCATTCTCACCATTCCCCAAACGGGATTGCTGTCACTGTTGGGGCTCCAGTATGCCACAACCAGACTTATTCTTTCTGACCTGAGGGCCCTCATTCAGTCCCCATCTCTTGGTGTGATCCTATGGCTGGATGAGATTTATGGGGGTCCTGGATATGGTGTGAATGTCAGAGATGAGCCTGATGGTGGGGACAAAGGTGGTCGTGGTCGTGGTGACTGTCTGTACGAATGGTACTAAACCTTCATTCCTCTCCTGTCCCTGTCCCTTGCCATGTAATCTGGTGGTGGCCGTCCCATGGGTGAGCTCGAGCCCATCCCTGACACCAGATCCAGCCTGTGACTTGCCTTAGGTGCCAACGTGTTGCCTGTGGACACATGCAATCCGAGGCTTCAGTGGGCTTCCACATTGGGCTTGCCTGCCTGTTCCTGTGTGGCAACCATGACGAAGCCAAGCCTGGGTGTTAGGGGCTGTGGACCCCCAGACTCTGAATTTCCTGTAAACAACTTGTTTTCCAATGCTTGCAGCTGCTCTGAGCAAAACAACTTGTTTTCCTGTGTTTGCAGCTGCTCTGAGCACGAGACCCTCACGAGTTCCTTATGGCAGGGTAGTGATTTCTGGTGGGTTTGGCTGGGGCATGGCTATCAGTTAAGGATCCCTATATAAGCTGCCCTGGAGCACAATAAAGGGGGCATTCTTGTTTCAAGAATGACCCGTGTCTCTGTCTGTGTGCATATGTGTTTAATCTCCAGCCCCTTTCCTGGCTCGCGGACCGTCCCATAGTGCAGGCGCTACACCTGGGCTAGCCCCAGGCCTGAGAGCAGGGTCAGAGAAAAATGGGGTACAGTCTGATCACCCCAGGTGAGACCAATGCACAGCCGCCAAGCCCACACCCAGCGGCTCCCAGGCAGAGGTAGGCAGAAGCCTTTTCACACACGTGGTTAAGCTAAGCCAACACCAACATCAACGCCTGTGGACCTGAAGGACCACACAATATACCTGCTGCAGTACACCGTGGAGACAGGGTGATGGCTGCTAAGAAGCGCTACCGAGGATGCAAACCAGGGCCTCTGATGGGCCAGGCAAGAGTTACCTCAGAGCCATAACCCGGCCCTTGCTGCATGCTTCCCCATTAAGGCGCGCTAGTCTGAACACAGTGCAACATTTAAGAATGGCTTTACTGTTTGTATCTATTTCATGGAATATAGTCCCTCAGCCCTGCACATATGAGTTCCATAAAAACACAAAGAAGGTGATGGACTGCCACACAGCTGCTCCTGTGTTACGGGGACAGGTTCTTTCACGCAGGTGAGAAGGCAAAGGCAAAAGGAAGGAGGGTCGGCCACCCCAGCGCCTTTAAAACTGTTTCCTTGAGACAGGGTCCCACGTAGCCCAGGCTATCCCTATACTCTGGACACAGCCAAAGATGACCTGATCCTCCTTGCTGTCACTTCTCCGGTGCTGGGTTACAGGTGTGTGCCACCACGCATGTTAAGCGGTGCTGGGGATGCAGCCCTGTGCACGCCAGGCAAGTGCTCTAACCCACCAGCCCCAGCTCCTCTCTTTCCCAGCTGCCCACGGACGGCAGGTGCCCGCGCTGGGGTTAGAGGCGGCGCGGCGTGACTTACCCGTGTGCGAGCGCAGGTGCACGGTGAGCTGGCTGGAGTTGCGGCTGGCGTAGGGGCAGATCTGGCACTTGAAGGGCCGCTCGTCCGAGTGGATGCGCAGATGCTTGTTGAGGCTGCTGCTGTCGGCCGCTGCGTAGTCGCACGTCTTGCACTTGTAGGGCTTGACGCCCGTGTGGCAGCGCATGTGCGTTTTCAGCTTGTCCTTCCGGCTGAAGCACTTCCCGCACACCTCGCACTTGTGGGGTTTGTCACCTTTGGGTGCACAGCAAGCCGTGGCGGGAAACAAGATTGAGACGTTAACGTTTACTCCCGACACCTTCGGGGAGGATCAACCTGCAGGCCCCGGGGTGGAGTGGTGGCTCTGCTGTGTGGCTTTTTAAGAGATTTCAAACTTTTTTCCCCAAGATGATTAGGAATTCCTTATTAGCTAAAAAGTACACAGCAACTAAAAAATAAACAAAATAGTTTGCTGTTTCTGGACAGGGATTCTTGTAGCCCAGGCTGGCCTTGAACTTGCCCCACCTCCAATTTCTAGGTGCTGGTGTTAGAGGCATGCCTCACTATGCCAGGCTTTAAAACAAGAATGTTGAAGACTTTCTGCTTACCTTTTGGCTATTTCTGACCCCTTTACTCGATGTTCCCCGTGTTTTACAACTTTTATAAACATTCTATTTAGGGCCAAGCACTCATCCACCAAACTTGTATTATGTTATTAATTTTGATTATTGTGCTTTTTTCTTTTTGAGACAGAATCTCACTATGTAGCCTTGGAACATGCTCTGTAGACCAGGCTAGCCTAGAACTCACAGAGATCTGTCTCCCTCTGCTTCCCAAGAGCTGGGGTTAAAGTTGCGCATCACCATACCTGACTTAGCATATTTTTTTAAAATATTTATTTATTTATTTATTTATTTATTTATTTATTTATTTATGATGTATACAATGTTCTGTCTGTGTGTATGCCTGCAGGCCAGAAGAGGGCACCAGATCTCATTACACATGGTTGTGAGCCACCATGTGGTTGCTGGGAGTTGAACTCAGGACCTCTGGAAGAGCAGCCAGTGCTCTCAACCTCTGAGTCCTCTCTCCAGCCCCAGCATATTTTCTTTTACTGCCTTTTTTGATATGTAAATCAATCCAATATTAAAGTATTACTTTATTCTACAGACACAGACGCGCTGAGGACATGAGTGTAATGTGAAAGAGCCATCTCTCTTCCATCCGTTCCTTTTTTACAGTCTTGGGCCCGCGTGGCCCGCCTTTTCCACTGCCCTCTTCCTCATCTTGGCGTAGGTGCTGTTTAGGTCTCTCTGCTAAAGCAGTTTAGTCTGACCCTTGATGGCAGATATCAGCATGTAAGCAACGGCTCACTTCTGATCTGGAGGGTTCCTATTTATTAAGTGCATGCATGTTGATATTTCTGTGTGGGCTTGTGCATACCGTGGCATGTGAGGTCAGAGGGCAACCTGCACAAGTTGGCTCTCTCCCTCTACCATGTGGGTCTTGGGAATTGAACTCATTTATAATGTCTTCAGGCTTGTCAGCAAGCGCCTTTACCCACTGAACCACCTCACCAGCGCAGAGGTGCATGTGTGCATGTACGTGCGTGTGTGTGTTTACGTGTGGTTAGGGAATAAGCTAGGGTCTCGGGGTTGCTAGGCAAGTGTTCTATAACTGGGCTACGTACAGCCTCACCTCTTTTTAATTAATTAATTAGTTTTTGTAGATGTGTGTATTTAGTACAAAAACCTGTGCCAGCTAGTGTCTTCTTTTTTATCTGCGGCAGTTTCGTGCATCCCAGGTTGGCTCTGGACTTGCCAAGAAGCCAATTGTGATCCTGAACTTCAGCCTCTGCCTAAACAGTATTGGGACTACGAGCGTGCGCCAGGACTCGCTGATGCCATCCTGGGGACGGAACCCAGAGCTTCGTGCATGTCAGGCGAGTGCCCTACCACCCGAGCCACGTCCCTAGCCCTTGCACTGATTCAGACCCTTCACGCTCTATTGTACTGTCTGTGGACTTCACTTCCTCCTCTTCACAAAGCTGGGACCAAAATCCAGGGCTCCCTGGCTTTTCGAGCAGATTCTGTTCCACTCCCTGTTGACTTCGTTTGGCTCATGTAGTCCTTTCTGTCATTTCCACACCATTAAGCAGCTGAGGTTGAGAGATTTTACTTTATGGATGGGCTATAAATTACTGAATCAGTTCCCCAGTCACACACACACACACACACACACACACACACACACACACACACACCTGCACAAAGACATGCAAATGTTGAGATGGCTCTAGGGGTTATAGGTTACAGGCATCTGCCATCAAGTTTGGTGATCCAAGTTTAATTCCTGGGAATCACACGTGGCAGGAAAGAACAGATTATGATAGTTGACCTCTGACCTCCACACGGATAAAGCAGTGGGCATATGAGCATGTGTGTACACACATATACATACATGCAAACAATAAAGTTTAAAAATAATAAGGACACACATTATTAAGTGGGGACAAGAATATCATATTTGCTTAATAAGAGAAAATAAGTGTGGTCTGGAGCTGGGCATAGTAGCACACGCCTTTAATCCCAGGGAGGCAGAGGCAGGCTGAGCTCTGTGAGTATGAGGTCAGCCTGGTTTATATAGTGAGCTTTAGGACATTAATAGCTATATACTGAGACCCTGTCTCCAAACAATAAAATAAATACAATAAAATAATTTGTTAGTCTGTCGTAGGCCTTATATCTGCATGCAAAAAATTCAAAATATTGCAGCATGGACTACAAAGGTTGGTGACTTTGAGGTATATTAGGAAGTAACATGTTCTAAGTAGGGACTTTTACTCTTACCTTGTCTTTTGTTTGTCTTATCTTTCTGCTTTTTTGGGTTTGTTTTGCTTTTTGGAGACGGGCTCTCTTTATATAGGCCTGGCTGTCCTGAAACTTGCTCTGTAGACCAGTCTGGTCTTGAACTCACTGAGATTCGCCTGCCTCTGCCTCCCGAGTGCTGGGATTACAGTTGTGAGTCAGCACACCAGTGAGATTTTCACTTTCCACTCTGTAGATCAAGTATGTATAGAGCTCCGTGCTGACAGTGTGCCAAAGCTGATCGTGTCAGAGTAAGGTTGGCACATCTGAACACATCCATGAAGACATGGCTCAGAGGTTAAGAGCACTGCCTGTTCTTCCAGAGGTCCTGAGTTCAATTCCTGACAACCACATGGTGGGTTACGACCATTTATAATGAGATCTGGTGCCCTCTTCTGGCATGCAGGCATACAGGCAGGCAGAACACTGTATACATAATAATAACAATAAAAAAAAATCTTAAAAAACACATCCTCAATCCCAGCAGTTGGGAGGCAGAGGCAGGCAAATCTCTGTGAGTTCAAGCCCAGCCTGGTCTACAGAGCTAGTTCCAGGACAGGCTCCAAAGTTATAGAGAAACCCTGTCTCGAAAAAAATTACATCTGACAATTTCTTAAAGATGATCATTTTGTTGAGCTAGGGATATAACTCAGTTGGTAGACCACTTGTCTTGCAAGCACAAGGCCCAGGGTTTGACCCTCAACACTGCAGAAACAAAGTCATTTTACTGAGATCAAGCTCATCTCTCTGCACCGTCTGCTGCCTGGTGTTGTCTGTGCCCTCTGGATTGTGAGTTTGCACTAGCGTACTGCCTGTTGGTGACGCAGAGGCTGGTTTTCAACAGCTCTGCCAGGTAGGAACCACATGGGGTGCTCGCCACCAACCCTAACCACCCTCCTTAAAAGAGGCCAGCAAGGACACCCTCAGGTCACCCACCCTGCTGTGCGGCGGTGTCTTCAGATGACACACAGGCACGGATCTAAGATTGCTGCAGCAAGCGATGGCTCATCCTCACTGTCAACTTAGGAGAAACCTAGGAGACACCTCTGGGCGTGTCTGTGAAGGGGTCTGTGAAGGGGTCTGTAGAGAAGTCTCACTGGATGGGCATGGCACCATCCTTGGGCTGCGGTCCTGAGCTGAATAACGAGAAAGTGAGCTGAGCATCGGGGTTTATCTTTCTGCTTCCTGACTGTGGCTGCTGTGTGACCAGCTGCTTCCTGCCTGTGGGTACCATGTGACCAGCGGCCTCATGATCCTGCCACCATGGACTGGACACCGTCAAGCCATGAGCCAAAATAAACTTCAATCCCTTCCTTCCTTCCTTCCTTCCTTCCTTCCTTCCTTCCTTCCTTCCTTCCTTCCTTCCTTCCTTCCTCCCTCCCTCCCTCCCTCCCTCCCTCCCTCCCTCCCTCCCTCCCTCCTTCCTTTCCTCCCTCCTTCTCTTCCTCCTTCTCTTCCTCCTTCCCCACCTTCCTTCCTTCCAGTGGCATTGGTTGGACATCCTACAGCAACAATAAAGTAACCAATATGTCTTCACTTATACTCTGACCCAGTTTCCCCAGTTGTCACTGATAATGTGTGCAATTTACTCAATGAAACCCTAACCTGCGCAGCCCACATGGCGGGGGGGAGTCACTATTTATGAAAGTTAATATTTGGGTAATTAGAATAAGTCCATGTGACTTGGCAGTGTGAGGCCCAGCGGACAGGACAGTGACCCCAGTGCCACTCATGGGTCACAGCTGATAGCCATTAGCTGTTTGAGCTTTCAAAGGGCTGAGGCTGCCCGATAGAATGTGAGAAGGCCCATTGCTTCCTTGCTTCTCTATGCTTCCCTTTGGAATTTACGCCTCTGGGTCACTTGACCGGGAACCTCTCAGATTTCCTCTAAAGTCGCCTGGCAGCAATTCTTTCTCTATCTGCAACATCTGGAAACCATAACAGCACACAAGCTGGCTTCTGTAGCCACAGAACCCTGCAACTGTGCATTCAAATGGCTGCGGAGCAAATGATATTTGAAGCATAAGCAATAACTGCACTGAGAAGACAGAGACTGTGGGGCTGGCATTCTGGTGGGAAGGGTCAGTCCTCCGCAGTGCAGTGGGTACCCGGAGGGCGAATGTGGGCACTATGCAGAACATCCTTAGCTTCTGGCATCTCTGGGAATGGGGGCTCCCTGACAGCAATCTGGGGGGTCTAAAGGATGACTGTATCAAGAAAATTAAAATACCTCCACTTAATTCTCCTTTTTCTAAGCATTGATGTTTTTCTCTCCTTTAAAAATTTGGTTACATTAAAAATTGTGTGTGGTGTGTGTGTGGTATGAGCGCACGCATGTGTTCACACTTGAGCATGTGGATCACAAAGTGCACATGGAAGTCAGAGGACAATGTTCTAAAGTTCCCAAACTGGTTCTCTGCTTCCACCACATGGGTCCTAGGGACTGAACACAGGTCATCAGGCTTGGTGGCAAGCTCCTTTTCCTGCTGAGCCATCCTCTGGCCCTTTCTGCTGTTCTAAAGCAAACCACCTCAGGTTCCCCTTTCCATGCTTTGTGTTGCGAGTAAAGAAAGCAGCTGTGGGAAAGCCGCTGTCCCTGGCCAGGTGTGGTGGGGAGCACTTATGACCCCAGTGAGGCAGGGGTATGGAGAATTAGAAGCAAGCCCAGGCTATATAATGAGTTTTAGTCTAGCCTGAGCTACATAGTGAGATCTTTTCTAAACAATCAACATCAACAACAAATCAAATGACCGACGGAAACAATGCTCGCGTATCCTCCGGTTTGACCCCAGCCAGCCCTGGACACAAAAAACAAACAAACACTCTCCTTTCTCTTTACTAACGTGGTGCCATACATGACACATGTCCCACTTGAATACCATCTGCATCTGATGCGGATTAACCACGGTACGTCAGTTCTCACACGGATGGCTCACGTGGCCACGGCAGTTCCTGGCCTCTGGCTCAGTGCTCACGTTCTCCACTGCTGTTTTGGTTTTCATTTTTTTTGGAGCGGGGGGGTGGGCACAGACAGGATTTCTCTGTGTAACAAACAGCCCTGACTGTCCTGGAACTCACTCTGTAGCTGGCCTCAAACTCAGAGATCCGCCTGCCTCTGCCTCCCAAGTGCTGGGATTAAAGGCGTGCGCCACCACTGCCTGGTTTACTGCTGGGTTTTGATTGCTTTAGATATGTTTCTGTCATAATCACGTGTACAAACTGTATATTTATTTACTTTGTACTTGTGTTCCTTTGACCTCTGTGAGGCTTGGGCCTTGTCACATGTCTGACATCTCTGGGTCCCCAGCTTCTCCTGGGTGGGTGTTCAAGGGTACCCTACCTAGTGAATGACGTCACTTTACCTGTGTGGATTTTCAGGTGGCGCTCCATGTCCTTCATGCCGTAGGCAGTCTTGAACTGGCAACCTGAAAAAGCCAACGGAAGAGTCCAGAGAAAACCGAAGTGGTCAACTTGCCACACCATGGAGAGGTGGCCAGCAACACAGGAAAGACACTGACAACACATACCAGACACAGTACAGTATTGATCTGACACAAACCAAAATCAAAGGAGGCCGGGCAGTGGTGGCGCACGCCTTTAATCCCAGCACTTGGGTGGCAGAAGCAGGCGGATCTCTGTGAGTTCGAGACCAGCCTGGTCTACAGAGTGAGTTCCAGGACAGCCAGGGCTATTACACAGAGAAACCCTGTCTTGAAAGCCCCCCCCAAAAAAACAAAACAAAACAAAACAAAACCCAAACCCCCCAAAACCCTAAAAACCAAAAGAATCAGCAGAATAATGACGCATGGACTCATACTTTACAACAGCGGTTCTCAACCTGTGGGTCAGGACCTCCTTGATACCCTGCATATCAGATATTTACATGATTCATAACAGTAGCGAAAATTATAGTTATAAGGTAGCAGAGAGTTAGTTTTATGGCTGGGGGTCACTGCCACATGAGGAACTGCATTAAATAAAAGATGGTAGTGTTAGGAAGGCTAAGAACCACTGCTTTACGACATGGTCCATGGGCTAGAAAGACAGTCATCAGGCAGACAAATGCTTGACTCTCTTGTTCACAGAAGACTGAAGATTCATAAGAACCAGAGTAACTAGGACTGGAAATGGTGTGCAGCAGTTAGCGCACAGGCCGCTCTTCCGGAGGACCCAGGTTTGGCGCCCAGCCCCCACATGGAAGCTCACAACCACCTGTGACTCTAGTTCCAGAGGGTTCCACGCCCTCTTCTGGGCATCAGACACACGTGGTGGGAGGAGGGTATAGGCTTATACACAGGTGTAGACTTACACTCATAAACCTTAAGGAATAATAAGAATTCACCAAGAAGCTGGGCACTGTGGCTCAGGCCTTTACTTCCAACAGGTGGGAGGCTGAGGCAGGAGAATCATGAGTTCGAGGCCCACCAAAGCGGTATAGTGAATTCCAGGTCTGGTTGAGCTACAGTCAGGACCCAGCCTCCCCCCATTAAAACAAACCTTATGAACCCTGTCTGTCCTTGCGGTGCCCAGAGCCTCCTTTACCTGGATAGCAGCAGCCCAGTCTCTTCTGCCCAAGGGACGTGGTGGGCTTCTTGGCACGTGTCTTGGCGGGGAGCGAGATCACGGTGGCTGTCTGGTTTTCGTTGCTCTCCGTGGGCAGATAAGTTTGATAGCCATGTTCAAAGACGAATTCTGGAGCTGAAACTAAAGGGCCCAGTGCTTATTAATTTTCATGACGCAGAGCGATGACGTAACTCAATCCAGCTAATGCGGCACGAGAGAAACAAGAATCTCTTACTCAAAAATCAAGTGTGTGAGGTGTAGGGTTGGCTCAATGGGTAAGAGCACTGGCTGCTCTCCCAGAGGACTCAGGTTCAATCCCCAACACCCACACAGTGGCTTACAACTGTCTGTAACTCTAGTTCCAGGGGATCTGAGGCCCTCTTCTGGTCTCATTGATACCAGGCACGCATGGGCTACATAGACAAATGGAGGGAAAATACTCACATACATTAAAAAATCCTTTAAAAATTGGTTAATTTCGGTATGTGATGGTTTTTATTTGCACTTTTTTAAACTATTAATATTAATTAAAAAAAAATCAAGTGGCTGGGTGGTGTGGCGCACACCTTTAATCCCAGCACTTAGGGAGCAGGAGCAGAGGCAGGTGGATCTCTCTGAGTTCCAGGTCAGCCCGGTCTACACAGGGAATACCAGACAGCCAGAGCTACAAACCTGCCTTAACCCTCACACTACAAATAAAAACAAGTGCTTTTGAAGGTGGTGGCAAAAAGTCTTTAATTTCAGCACTTAAGAGTTCAAGGCCAGCCTAGTCTATATAGTGAGTCCCAGACTGCCTGAGCTACACGATGAGACCCAGTCTCAACAAAGTGACCATCCAACCACAACCACAACACAAATGCTGGTCCAGGGCTCTAAAACACCAGTCAAGACAGGGTCTCACCTAACTCAGGCTGGCCTCCAAATCACTATGTAGCTGAGGTTGGTTTTGAGCTCCTATACACTTGGATTACAAGTAGGTAGCAATATTTCATTTGTATTTTAATAAATAAAGCTTGCCTGAAGATCAGAGTGTAAAACAGCCCTACTGATCAGCCTTACAGATCAGGCAATGGTGACACACCTTTAATCCCAGTAGCTACACTAGTTGCCACAGAAACTGGGCGGCAGTGGTGCACACCTTTAATCCCACCCCTAAAGAGGAATATAAGATGGGAGGAGACAGCTCTCACACACAGTCTCATTCTGAGATTCCTGGAGGCAGGATCGCCATTTTGGACTGAGGTGGGAGCCAGTGGCTGGCTGTTTTGCTTTTCTCACCTTCAGGTTGAACCCCAGTTTTTGTCTCTGGGTTTTTATTAATCATGCTACAGGTTTACACCACCACCCCTAGTTCTGGACTTTTTTCTTTTTGACGTTAAAGATTGCCCTTATTTATTTGTGTGTGGGGGTATCTGCGGAAGACAGAGGACATCACTAAAAGCTGGAGTTACAGGTGTCTGCAAGACACCTGACTTGTCATGTGGCGCTGGGATCCGAACTCTGATTCCTATGAATTTAGCAACAAGTCCTCTTAAAGTGCCGAGCCATCTCCGCAGCCCCAGCTTCAGACCTCTTGAACGAGCAATGAGTGTCCCTAAAACTGATGCCATGTAGGCATCGTTAACTGCAGGCAGATGTCCAAGGCACTCTCCTAAGAGTCTGAGAGTCCTAAAAATCCAGGACTTCTCTCAAAACTCGGGCATCCATGACATCTCACTGCAATTTAGAGGTAAAAGAACCAAAAAAAAAAAAAAAAAAAAAGTAAAGACAGAAGAAAACAAAAAGATCCTGAATGAGATCATTAAAAAGATAAGGGAGGAAGTCTTGAATTTTTCTGCTTATAATTTTTTGTGCCCATTTTGTGAATGATGTTCTTGGTTTTAGCATTTACCCATGGGAGGCCTGGTTCCAAGCGAAGGTGATCTATGTTCACCGGGACAGGCAATGTGGAGAGGTTCCATCTTTAACACTTTATTTCCAGAATATATTGATCTGAATCAACTCAGACCTGCCATCATAACCTAGCTCTATTTGCCATAGGCCGTTTTCTTCTAAGACCAAAGGCCCAGCTAAATGAGAAACACAGCAGATAAATCCCAGCATAGGGCAGCTGGTAAAAATACTTCACCTTAGCTGGGCGGTGGTGGCGCAGGCCTTCAGTCCCAGCACTCAGGAGGCAGAAGCAGGCGGATCTCTGTGTGTTTGAGGCCAGTCTGGTCTATAGAGCGTGTTCCAGGACAGTCAGGTTTACACACAGAGAAACACTGTCTTGAAAAACCAAAACACTTCACCTCAGAAACCATCTAGGTCATTGAAAATGAAACCCGAGAAACTGTCACAGTCAGGAAGGATCTAAGAAGATGTCGCAATACAGAGCGGTGTGTGTCCAAAACCAGCACTGTTAAAGATTTATTTGTATTTTATGTGCATGAGTATTTTACTTGCATGTATGTCTGTGCCTGGTACCATTGCAGGTCATTGGATCCCCTGGAGTTAGAATTACAGATGGTTGTGAACCACCATGTGGGTGCTGGGAACTGAACCCTAGTCCTTTGCAAGAGCAGCAAGTGCTGCTCTAACCACTGAGAAACCCCTCCAGCCTCTTAGACATTGATTTTAACATGTGGTTTCCTCCTCCTTAGGATGGTTTTCTTGAAGGGTAGCTGGCCTGGCTTGGTTTTTGTCTTGGAGTCATGCCTCCTTATCAAGGTCCTCACCTTCACTTCAGGTGCCAACAGCATCCCATTCTGGGTTCCTCACCGGGAAAACCCAATTACCTTTATGGAGTCCACTTCCACCTCCACTCCTGACACCATCTGGGGAGGCATGGTTTCAGCTGAACCCCAACAGTGGCCAGGGGATCTCTTTAAGAAGATCACGAGGGGGCCAGAGATGGCTCAGTGGTTAAGAACACTGGCTGCTTGGGCAGAGGACCTGGGTTTGGTTTTCGTCAGCCACATGGTGGCCCACGACCATTCGTAACTCCATTTCCAGGGGTTTGCACACAGTATAAATGCATAGAGGCACACATATGTGCACATAAATAAATGACATATAAATAAAAATCCTGCTAAAATAAACTGTGTGCAGCCATCACCTCCCAGCACACACCTCCTCTTCAGCTATCACGATTTGTAAACACACACTCTAATCTCTGCCCGAGAGTCCAGGTCCGCTCACCGGCACCTTTCTGGAGTCTTCATGACGCTGTCACTGATTTACGACAGATGACACCCAGGCTCAGTTCCCCCTTTTCTCAGTGGGGAACTGTCGTGGAGGTCTGGCCACTGAAGGTCAGCTGTGGAGTTCTGACACCCACTGTTCCATCTCGACACCCAGTCTCTCTGAGCGGCCCACTTGCCTGTGTGCTCGTGGCTAGAAAAGGCACTGATTATTGAGAGCGCAGCGGGCTCTTCCGTAGGAGCTTGGAAGATAAGGCTGTTGAGAGCAGTGCAGACGATGGGGGTCTGGCTTGTGAAGCTTCAGAGAGGAGCAAAGACTTTACCGGGCCTTTTGTGGGATGATTTTGTGGTTCTGGTTAGCAGGGCTGCAGAATCAGCTGGGATTGATAAGAGACCAGAACCATTAAGGAAAGCGAAACCTTTGCTTTGCTGGGATACTCGATGCTGGAGCTGCAAATCCAGCAGTGATTAAGAAGAGATCAGCTGGGCGGGGATGGCATATGCCTTAATCCCTGAGCTCCGAAGACAGAGGCAGGTAGATCTCTGAGTTCAAGGCCAGTCTGGTTTACTAAGTGAGTTCCAGGACAGCCAGGGCCACACAGAAAAATCCTGTCTCAAAAAGCCAAAAAAAAAAAAAAAAAGAAAAAGAAAAAAAAAAATCAGCATCACTGAGGTAAGAACTTCTAGGAAGTGTTCCCTCAGGGTCAGTACACAGAAGCTGTGTTCCACAGCGGCCAAGGTTATACCTCGTGCTGACCGCTGAATTTGGTAGCTTTAAGAGTCACGCAGGTGCTGTTGGTTTCGAAGGTGTGCAGGGGTCATGGAGAGCGGCTGAGGCTTGGCACCGTGTGGCAGGGCTGGAGTCCCTGAAAAGAGCTCAGGAAAGGCTACTGGTGAAAGCATGGTCCTGCTACAGCATGCGACCCCAGCAGTTTGGAGATGCTGGTACCCGGGATGGCCACCAAGAAGAGCAGCAGCAGTGGAGCGGAGTCAGCCTGAGCCCAGAAGACAAGCTGTGTGTGCTGCAGGGGGCGGAGCTGGAGAAGTGACCCAAGCCCCTTGGAGGAGCCCAGAAGATGGTGAGTGGATCCCAGATAATTGGGCACTGAGTTTCTTACACTGTTGGAGTTTGGTTTTGCTTTGTGCAGATTGCAACTGTGCCCTGGTTCTTCCCTCCTGAAGAAACTTAATTTTGATTTTTTTTTTCTTTCCCGAGACCAGGTGGGCCTCGAGCTCAGAGATCCACCTGCCTCCAGCCTCCTGGGCCTCTGCCTCTTTAAATGCTGGGATTAAAGATGTGGGCCACCACTGCCCTGCTTAAGTTTGATTTTTATAGGAGCCCACAGCTGAAAGACTTTGAACTTTTATTTAAAAATGTTGGGATTTTTAAAGAGACTGAACTTTTAATGTGTTTGAATTTTTGAAGTTATTTATGTTTTATATTGAGATATTAATATTAATGAGTCATCTTGAGGATAAACGATAAAGGAAAGGCTTTAACGGAAAAGCAATGTTTGTGTGTCAAGCTGACAGGGGTCAGTGGTACTGGCAAGTTTTATGTCAACTTGACACAAGCTAGCGTCATCAGAGAGAAGGGAGCCTCACTTAAGAAAATGCTTCTATAAGATTGGGCTGAAGGCAAGCCAGCGGGGCATTTTCTTAATTAGTGGATGACGGGACGGGACAGCCCATCATGGGAAGTGTCACCTCTGGGATGGTGACCCTAAGTTCTATAACAGTGGTTCTCAACATTCCCAATGCTGCAATGCTTTAATACAGTTCATGTTGTGGCCCCTCAGTCTGCCCCAGCCCCGCAACTGTCAACCACATTCCGAGGGATTGGTTTGGGCCTATGCTGCTACAAGACCTTGGAGTCATGATTCGAGCATCTTCTCTCTCATTCTGAGGCTGCTCTTTCTTCCTCTCGTGGCCAGTGCTGCTCTCTGAATGTCAAGATTAGATGCAGATGGGAGCATGGGGGTGGGCAAGTGGAACCCAGCGGGGACAGCCAGGCACAGCTGGGGTCATTCTGAGGATGGTGCTAATCACAGGAGATCCACGTGGTCCAGAGGCAGAGTCACAGGCCAAAAAGAATCTGCTCAAGTATGAGCTGGGAGGCTTCACCTCTGAGTCTTATTTTCATTCTTTTCTTTCTTCTTCCTTTCCTCTCCTCTCCTTTCCTTCCTTCTCCCTCCTTCCATTCTATTTTATTTATATGTGTATGTGTGCTATCACACATATGGAGAGGTCTGATGATAATCTGTAGAAATTTTTTTTTCCTTCCACCATGTGGGTCCACAGGATTAAATTCAGGTTGTCAGGCTTGACAGTGGGTGTGCCTTTACCTATAGAGCCATTTTGCTGGCTCTGGCCTCAGTTGTTTTTCTTTGGTCTAGGGAATGGGCCTTTTTCTTCCTATCTTGGGGTGGCTGTGAGGGTTAGAGCTGAGGTATGGAAAGCTACTAATCCACCGGTCATTTTCCACGTGGCTCCATGACTCCTGGACAGCAAGGAACTGTCGAGAGAAGGTCTGGCTTCATCAAGGGCCATCTCAGAATGAGGGCATGGGAGCCATCAGAAATCGTCACTGACATGGGAAGGTCCGAGGCCTTGGGTCAAGTGAGTGACTCTCCAACCTGCCAGAGCCGTGGGTCCCCCAGGGAGCTTCTTCAGTGACGCTGGAGTCTCCACCCCAGAAATCCTGTCTCAGAACTGACAGCTAATGGAGCAGCTAAGTCCAAAGTGGTGGTGGGGGTGAAAGGGGAGTCCAGATGAATGTGGCAGAAAGGCAAGCAGGATCCTGATTGGTTGTCTGGAGAGGGGCAGCTGAGTTGGGCAGAGGGAGCCAGACACTTGAGGTTGGCACATCAGCCAGTCGCCACTTTATCTGTTAGACTCACGGACCCCAGCAGCCATCCCTGCCCTCTAGTGGACCATTAACAACAGAGTTCCTGTGCCAGCCCAGGCATGAAGCTGTGGTCAGAGCTATCAGATGGTTGTGGGATGTGAGACTTCGGTGTCTCTGGACAGGAGATGTCTCCCCAAGCTGGATACCAAGAGAACCCCACGCCTGGCCTGAAACCAGAGTGGCAATTCTAGGCAGAGACACCACCTGCCAGGGCTCTAGGGTGCTAAGAAATGGGGTTCACTGGAAAAACTGCAAGGAAAAATGTGTGCACCCTGGCTGTATATATGGAGGGTGTGTGCGCGAAGGAGGTCAGAGCCGTGTGTGTAGACTGTCACCAGCTGCCATCAGCCGGGCAGAGCTGGGAAAGGCATTTCCAGCAGAAGCAGTAGAGAAACTAAAGGCTCAGAAGTCAGTGTGGTGAACACCTCGGGCAGAGTGGGGTTCAAAGCTTTCCACGCAACAGAATCCCTCGGAATTTGTCTTATAACTCTTCCTGGGGCTTTGTGTTTGCAGTCAGGAAGCTCAGCTCTCTTCAGGGAGATGCCCATAAGGAAAAGGACGAAGCACTCATTCCAGGACAGCCCTGGATCTGTGGGTTCTCCTGGACCCATTTCTTCCCCACAGGCAGTTTCTCCTTATCTAGCTGAGACCCAAGAAGGTGGCAGCAGGCCACCTGAAAAGCGACTTCTTTCTCTTTCTTTCTTTTCTTTTTTTTTTTGGGGGGGGGGGGCAGGATTTCTCTGTATAGCAGCCCTGGTTGTCCTGGACCAGGCTGGCCTCAAACTCAGATCTGCCTGCCTCTGCCTCCTGAGTGCTGAGCACTGTGTGGTTTCTAGTCTCCATATTTTCTTGACTACTTCCTTTAAGGGTTAGTTTATTATCCTATCCTAAAATCTCTCCAGACACATATTTTGGAAGCATTAAAAATACTCAAGAAAGCCGGGCAGTGGTGGCAGGCGCCTTTAATCCCAGCACTCGGGAGGCAGAGGCAGGTGGATCTTTGAGTTCCAGGACTGGTTCCATAGCTACAGAGAAACCCTGTCCCGAAAAATCAAAAACAAGCAAACAAAAAACCTCAAGAAATTCTGCTTATTGTCCAAAACGGTTTTATGTGTGTATGTGTGGGCCTGGGTGTAGTACGCGGGCCATTTTCGGCACGTGTGTGGGCTGGAGTATAGTGTATGTGCCATGATCAGGCATGTGCATGGACCTGAGTGTGGTATGTGTGCCATGTTCAGGCATGTGCATGGACCTGAGTGTAGTATGTGTGCCATGTTCAGGCATGTGCATGGACATGAGTGTAGTATGTGTGCCATGTTCAGGCATGTGCATGGACATGAGTGTAGTATGTGTGCCATGTTCAGGCATGTGCACATGCTCTCAGAGTCAGGGGGAGGGAACTTGATCCCCCAGAACTAGTTACAGACGTTTTGAGCTGCCATGTGGGTGCTGAGAACTGAACCCTGGTCCTCTGCAAGAGCAGCCAGTGCTCTTAACCACTGAGTTGTCTCTCCAGCCTCAGGTCTCAAATCTTAGACAGCACACGAATAATTTATAAAAGTGAGAAGCTGGCTGACCCTCACTCCAGTAGAACATTTGGGCTGTTGAGATGGCTCAGTTGGTAAAGGTGTTTGCTGCCAAGTCTGACCACCTGAGTTCGATTCCCAGCGCTCACCTGGTAGAGAGAATCAACTCTAAAGTTGCTGGCACACACGCACAAATAAACATAATTTAACCTAATTAGGAAAATTCATCTCTCTCTCTCTCTCTCTCTCTCTCTCTCTCTCTCTCTCTCTCTCTCTCTCTCTCTCTCTCTCTTTTTGCAACTAAAATATCAAAACACAGAACTGGCTGGACCCAAAGAAGAGCTGCTTTGTGGGTGGTTTTTCCAGTTTACCACAGTCTGTGCCAGGCCCTAACGCCCCCCCCCCCAGGCTCTCATCGATTTTGCTTTCCTGTAACAGTGTAATTAGATTTGCACACACCTGCCCTGCTCTCACACCGACACGGCCCCTCTTTCTGAGGCTCAGGCACTTTGCACTGTATGGTGTCTGACATGGTTTTACCCACCTCTCTCCTGAACGCCACACATAAAACTGGCTTTGTCCACAGTAAAAACTGTAATGAACACCCTTCATCTGCCATCAAGCTGTACAGGATAAACACCGAGAGACTGACCCATTACAAGTATTTAGGTATAGTCCATTAATTAGTTCTTCCTCATTTATTTATGTGTGTGCGTTATGTAGGCACATGTACACACACCCTAGTGTGTATGTACGGAGGTCAGAAGACCACCCTGGGAGAGCACTCTTTCTTTTTGCCAAGATCAAACTCAAGTCCCCAGGCCGTTAGCAGCGCCTTTACCCTCTGGGCCATTTCTTCTGCCTAGTGTTCCGGTAAATTTTAAAACAGAGATTTAAATTTTAAGCGTTAAAATCTGAAAGCTATCACAGGACTATCCAGGATGTAGGAATTTGCATGCTCATAGCGTGCACGCCCGGTTTTAGCCTGCTTTGCTCTCCTCCTTCAGGGACCACGCCCCCATGTGTTCATCACACCCTTCAGCTGTCCTCTACTGACTTTCCCACTGGCTTCTGGTCCTCTGCTCTTGTTGGTTTTTAGACGTTCTTTATATAGGAAGGCTGTTTATATGCGTAAGCTGCAAACTTTTTCTCAACACAAGGTCTCATTTTTAGACCCTGTATTTCTGGAGAGAAAAATAAGTAGCGTCATTGCAGCTACATTCATAATTCCCTCCCTCTGGGGAGGGCAGTCCAATCACCAAGAAATGTATTATTTAATTCCCGGAGCACCCAGCATCTCGGAGAGTGGTACCTTACTTTTTTTGGTTGTTTAGACAGGGTTTCTCTGTGTACCTGTTGTCTTGGAACTCACTCTGTAGACCACGCTTGAACTCACAGAGATCCGCCTGCTTCTACCTCCCTAGTGTGTTGTAAGGCGCTGCTTTACCCAAAATAATTACACGGAAACTGTATTATTTTAAACACTGCCTGGCCCATTATCTCTAGCCTCTTACTGGCTAACTCTCATATCTTGACTAACCCATTTCTAATAATCTGTGTGGTGGCTTACCAGGAAAGATTTAGCATGTCTGACCTGGCAGCTGGCTCCATGGCAGTCTGACCAACTATGCTTTCTTTCTCCCAGCATTCTGTTCTGTCTACTCTACCTATCTAAATCCTGCCCTATCAAAAAGCCAAGGCAGTTTCTTTATTAACCAATGAAAGTAAGAAATAGACAGATGACCCTCCTCCATCACTAGTGCTGGGATTAAAGGCATGTGCCACCACCACCTGGCTATTTTGTTTTTTAATCTCTAAACGAACATCTGTGTCTCCCCAAAACCAGCCAAACCAAGCCAAGATAAGACCCCGACATTCTTTACGCTCATCTATCACACAAACAATGCCAACGCAGGGCTCGTGTGCATACCCACCCCAAATATCTGCGGATTTCTGCTTCTCAGTACCAAGAGGTTTGGCTTAGAAACCTGGGCTTTGTCTGTCTACTTACACACGGGACATTTCTCACAATGCACACTCACGGTTTAAACCTAAAAGCCTCCAAACCTTCCCAGCAGTGCTGGTTAAAAATAATGCATTGGCCGGGCGGTGGTGGCGCACGCCTTTAATCCCAGCACTAGGAAGGCAGAGGCAGGCGGATCTCTGGGAGTTCAAGGCCAGCCTGATCTACAAGAGCTAGTTCCAGGACAGGCACCAAAGCTACAGAGAAACCCTGTCTTGAAAAACCAAAAAAAAAAAAAAAAAAAAAAATGCGTTGGTGATTGAGGGGCTAGGACCTGGGCAGGCCATCCATCCAAACAGGGCCCACGGTGTGTGTGTGTGTGTGCAGCCAGCCACCTCTGTCCATCCTTCCCCTCCCCCGCCCGGCTGTACCTGTGATGGTCTGTGTCTCCGAACTGATGGTCCTTGTGGTGGTCTGGGTAGCAGGCACTGTCTCCTCCGACACAAACTGGACCGTGCTGGGGGCTGTCACCGGCGTGCTGGTCAGCTGGCAGCCGCTCTGCTTGTGAGCTACGAAGGCATCCAGGTTGCTGAACTGCTGCTTACAGATACCGCAGATGTGGATGTCTGGCGTCAGCTCTACCAGGACCGTGGTGCCTCCGGGGACTCCATGGGACAAAGGAAAAATCACAGATTAATTTCAGACCAGTGTCACGGCAGGAGGCTGACATGGTCATGTCCTTCCTTCTTTCTTGGAAACCTACTCCAAATTCTGTTGTAGCAGCTGTGTCCCCAGATGGGAGCCACGGTCTGTGACGCAGCACTGCTCACGGGCACCACCGAGGGCTTGGGGTTTGTGTTTTACAAGGGAGTTCTTTCAGAGCTGGGGAGACAGTCCGCAGACGGCTTGCCCCGCAAGCATGAGGCCCCGAGTCCAAACCCCAGAGCCCGTGTAAAGAGCTGGGTGTGGGGTGTGAGTTTGTTTCTCAGCACAGGGGAGGAGGCAGGGGGATCCCCACGCTTGCTGGCTAGGTGGCCAACCAAGCCTACTTGGCAAGTGTCTCAAAACACAAGGAATGGGGGTTGGAGAAATGGCTCAGAGGTTAAGAGCACTGACTGCTCTTCCAGAGGTCCTGAGTTCAATTCCCAGGAACCACATGGTGGCTCACAACCATCTGTACTGAGATCCGGCGCCCTCCTCTGGCGGGCGGGCATACATCGAGGCAGAATGTTGTATACATAATAAATAAATAAATAAACAAAACCACGAGGAATGGTACCTGAGGAACAACATCAGAGATTGTCTTCTGGCCTCCACATATGCGCACACACAAGGATGTATACCAGTGTATCCACAAACACACAACCACTAAAAGACAAAGTTAATTTGATGTGTAGGACTGCCTAGCCCTTCCCAGGGACTGAGGCCAAGTCCTGCCCCAATAGGAAGGTCACTATGGAAACTTCCCCCATCACAACACACAGTCCCAAACATCTCATCACCTACAAACCCACTAGTTCACAATGGTGCTCCCTGACAGATGTGCAGACTCCTCCAGCACACACATCACAAAGGGAGCAAGGCTAGCTGTGGCTTCCTCTTCCTAAAGATGCTGATGCAGATGCAATGTTCACATATCAGCAGACACTTTATAACTATGAAGAAAATGCCAAAATCCCTGATTCTTGCTCCCACTTCCCTGGTCTCTGAATGCAACCCCAGAATAGATCAATTGGGGTGGTATAGTTCATGTTTCTGCCACTTGCAGAATAAATTCATTCTTAACTAACAGGGACATCATTTTTTTTTTTTTTTATAGCAATGAGAGAGAGTTAGTAACTGTATTGAGAGCTTCAAAACAACTAGCATGGTACCTGATACTATATTAGAAGGTAATATAGCTTCACATGCAGTACAGTGGGTAGAGGGCTCGCCTTGCATATCTGAGGCCCCAAGTTCAAACCCCAGCACCTTAAAAATGGCGTGGTTGATGGAGGCACACAGGCCAGTAATGCAATCTCAGCCACTAGAGAGGTGGAGGCTGGAGGGCTGGGTCTTAAGACTCCTCGTGGGCCTTGGCCAGTTTGAAACACCTAGACCCTGTCTCAGAACAATAGCAAAAGAAAGCACTAGATAAACGTTTGTTAAACAAGATAACAATTGGGCTGGAGAGATGGCTCAGTGGTTAAAAAGCACTGGCTGCTCTTCCAGAGGTCCTGAGTTCAATTCCCACATGGTGTTTCACAACCATCTAGATAATGGAATCTGATGCCCTCTTCTGGCAAGATAACAATTAATTAGTAAGTCTCAATACGAGAAATTTAATTTTTATCCTTAAATTTTTCCTTTGCGGAGTTGTAGGGATGGCTCTGCAGTTTTACTGCTCATGGAGCATCTGAGTTCAGAACCCAGAACCCACACTCGTTAGCACACAACCAGCAACGTTGGCTCCAGGGGAATCTGACCTCCACGAGCACTGGTTCTGAAAACCACATACCCATTCCTATGTACACACACAATTAAAAACAGAAATAAAAACTTAATAATTTTCTCTTGCATTATAATAAAACTTACACAGAATAAAATCTGGAATAGTAAGGACTGGCAGAAAAACCCCTCATAATATTTTCCACTTGTACTCTCATGGACATTACAAACACATTTTCTATTTATGCTTAGAAATTCATTTTTCCCACTGTATTGTGAAGCTAATCTTTCCCCTATATAATACCAAGCATGAAAATTCTTTATACATGTAATTGTTTAGTGGGAACATGTCACTCCATGGTATCCATGTATCATATAATAATGCTGTAACTAGTCAAGTTAAATATTGCAAGACTACATTTGTAGAACACAGTGCCCGTACCATGCAATTTTCTGAAAATTATAAGCTATTTCTGTCGAGTCTCCTTCAGGACTAAGACGAGGCGTTTGCCTGAGGTGTCCTGTGGTAGACGTCCCAGGGAAACTGATGCTGGGGGTTGGGACACTTTAGAAGTCACCTTGCAGAATGCCTGAGAAATCAACAGATGACAGGAACAAGGCCTTCCTCCTCTGCACTGCTGCAGCCAGGTGACCACAGGGACAGCCCCAGTACTAGGGAAATGGTGAGAATGAAGCCATATTTGCTCAGCTAAGGTTGTCTTCGAGGTGGACTAGTATTAGTGTCCAGGAGGAAGCAGTTTCCGGTACTAAGTTATGCTTCTGGTACTCACGAAAGGAGCAAGTCACTACGGGGACTTTTCTTAGCATCTTTAAAGTGCCACTATTAACATTGACTTTAGCCCTGGGTTTTCAGTCTGCAAAATGAGGAGGGCAAGACAGGTCTCTCCTTAGGGCCACCAAAGAGGAAAAGGGCTAATGCCTGTAAGGGGGCCCAATTCCAACTCCAAACTAGGTCACGTGGTGAGGTCGTCCCTTTTAAAGTGCATGGTACCCGGAGACACTGAGACACGATGGGGTGGGGACTGGGGTTCAGTGAAACCTCTCCGTTTTATACGTCATGTTGGGCACATGCAGGCAAGTTTGGGAACCAATGGCTCTAAGAACAGCAGTTAGCAAACTGGGTCAGGTGTCTGCAAACCGGGGCCAGGGCTTTTCAAACTTCCGGTGCTTCAGGGAAGACCTCAGATTCTGGCCCCACCCCCGGAGACCTGGGGGGGCGGACCCAGCCGCCTTGTTTTAAACACATGCTGGCCCTCCAGGTGGTGGCCTCGGTTCAGTCCCTGGCCCATACTTTGGGAAACAAAGGCATACGGACATACTAAGAACTTATAGGGGGTAAAATAAAAGCCAGGAATGATAGAGAACACGAAACTCAGAGCAAGCCACGACAACCTGGTCCCCCCCCCCCCACCCGGAGTTCTGGGGAGAGCTTTACAAACCTGTCCACAGTGCTCTGACTTGAGCCACCGAGGCAGAAGTTTCACTACCTGTCTGCCCGGGTCACCCCACTTTTTTTTTCCGCTACACCCCAAACTCTGCCAGGCGGGAGGGGAAGGTGGTGATGGTCTCTGCAAGGCATGGCCTTCCCGGACCATGCCTCCCCGGGGGTGTTACAGGGGTTCTGCTCCCAGCCCAGCCTCTCTCAGGGCCGGAGATGAGGGTATGCAAGGTGCGCCGTCACCCGGATCCCAGATACCCGGGGCCTGCTCGCCCGGCCAGCACTAGCTGCATCCACCCAGCACTTACTTTGCACCGACCCTGAGAAGCTGTCGCCCTCGCCGCTCGCGTTCATGGCCTCAGACCTGAGGTGCCGTTTCTGGGAGCCCCCGGGTCGCCATACATGTTTCAAAGACTTCACTCTTGCATTTTTCTCCCCCGCACAAGCCCCCAATCCTGCCTGTCTGCTTCCAACTCTGAGGCGGGGACGGATGTACAGTCCGCGCCACTTCCGCTGCCTAGAGGGCGCTGGCCCGGTGCGCCCAGCCCGGTTCCCATATTGTGCTCTCCCGGGGACGCAAGGAGGGACCTGAGACCCCGGGTCCAGATTCCACCACTTCACCCTAGGCACTCTGGGGGCTCTGTGGCCACCCTGCACCTTTGCGCCTCGCTCTCCTTGGGATCCTCATTCTGCCAGGAGATTGTGGGGTCCTCTTAAAACCACCACGGAGCCTGTATTCATATGTAAAAGCAAAGGGCCTTTATTCAAACTAAAGCTTAGACTCTCAGTCTGTTCAATGCAATGGTTGAAAACAGAGAGTCTCAAGGCTGGGCAGAGTAGGTTTTTTACCACAGTAGAAGTTGGGGTGAGGGGATTTCCAGTGTTCAGGACCTCGATTGATTGACATTTATCTAGGGGTCTTGACAAAAGAGGAATAATTGAGACCCGGGATCGGGGACATCTTGTGATCTTATCTAATGTTCAGAATGTTGGGGACATCCCTTTAGATGCTGGCCCTCCCTGGCTGGTGTCAGTTTATGGCTTTCCCCGGAACCCAGTGTTGTCTGCCAGTAAACTGAAACTCAGATGTGACTGGACTTTGTAATGTCACTGGTTTTTGAATTTCGCACCTTTTTCCAGCTGTGTCTTTTTTCTAACTGTCACTGTTTTTGCACTAACTTGGCCACTCCAGCCTCCAATATGTTTGATTCAGCCCATACTAGGGTGGCCGTTCACAGTTCTGCCAATGTTCAAGGATTCAAGGTAGGAGATTTGGCTGATTTTCTTCCCTCTCCTCTGGTGCCTGTGACCTTGCATGGTTTGTGGAAAAGTATGGGTGGTTGGATGGTGTGAATATATAGTATGAAGGCTTCTTTGGAAGGTGAATGGATGAAGGTGTGAATTGTTGAAGACCATTTTGGACAAAAATACCACTTACTAGGGTAGAAAACATAACTAACATGACTACAATCTTGACTATTATGATGACTATCTAGTAACCTATATTTCTAAATTATACATTACATTTTTAAAATAAACTACACAATCACACCTTAATCAAGATCAGAAATACATATACATATAACAAAATTGACCTTAAATTTGTATTAATAAACCAAGATCCATACCAATGCAAATCTCTATGGCATATCCCCCTTTAAATGTAAAGAAACATTTACAAACAATATTTGGGAATGGTAAATCCCACAACAGGAGAGTATTGGGAGGGGGAGTTTCAGTAAATACTAAAGTCATCTGTGTTTAATTTTCCATATACTTTTATACCCCAATGCAACAGGGGGAAACAGACAAAAGATAGCTTTAACATGATGCAAAGGACAACTAGAACAGCTACTTGCTTCTAAACTTGAGACATCAACTCATTAGCATTCTGTTGAGTAGGCCTTGAACCCACCCTAGGCCAAGTATCCTGAAGGCTGCCACTCCCAAGGTCAAACCTCCTATTTCAAAAGAAGGAGCAGAAGTATGCTTGAATATCCTGACTCTTGGTCAGGGGGTGTGGGGGCGTGGGGGCGTGGATATACCTGCATGGGCCATCTTAATGTCAAAAGGACCAAGTAACCACACCCTAGGTCAGGATGTGTAGCCACACTTGTTGTCAACAGCTTTGAACAAACTCTGACCTTCAGACAAGGTGGAAATAGGCTCACATTTTTGGGCCTCCACAGTGAATACACAGTGTGAAGACTGCCTTGGAAGGTGAATGAAGGTGTGAACACACAGTGTGAAGGCTGCCTTGGAAGGTGAATGAAGGTGTGAACACACTGTGTGAAGGCTGCCTTGGAAGGTGAATGAAGGTGTGAACACACAGTGTAAAGGCTGTTTTTGAAGGTGAATGAAGGTGAGAACACACTGTGTGAAGACTGCCTTGGAAGGTGAATGAAGATGTGAACACACAGTGTAAAGGCTGTTTTTGAAGGTGAATGAAGGTGTGAACACACAGTGTAAAGGCTGTCTTGGAAAGTGAATGAAGGTGTGAACACACAGCATGAAGGCTATTTTTGAAGGTGAATGAAGGTGTGAACACACAGTGTGAAGGCTGTTTTTGAAGGTGAATGAAGGTGTGAACACACAGTGTAAAGGCTGCCTTGGAAGATGAATGAAGGTGTGAACACACATTGTGAAGACTGCCTTGGAAGGTTGATTGCAGTGGTTTGAATCGGAAGTTCTTCCAGCCTGTTTCCCCTCTCCTCTTCACTCACATTTTGAGTGTTTGGTCCTCAGTTTGGTTCTGACTAGTATTGTTATTTTGGGAGATTGTGGACCCTCTGGAAAATGAGGCCCAGTTGGAAGAAGTAGACCACTGGGGGCAGACCTCTCAGATGGTACAACACAGCCCAGGCTTCCATAGTCCTGCTACCATGGAAAGAACACAACAGAGCACACCTACAGTGCCTTCTCCACCGTGACAGACAGTAAACCCTCTGAAATCCTGAGAGAAGCAATCTTCTGGAAGTTGCTTCGTGAGGCATTCAGTCACAGCAATGAGAACGTCAACTGACGTAATAACTAAGGAAGCAAACCTTTGTTCTGGGGAAGTATTGTTTCCCTTCTCAGTAAAGAGCAGAACCACTATAGGACAGCACAGGAGCGCCAGAGTCCATTTAAAGTTGATAACAGTTGTTGTTTTCCACTTTTAACTAAATTTGATTATATATATGTGTGTGTGTGTGTGTGTGTTTTGCCTGCATGCCTGTCTGTGCTACATGCATGCCTGGTGCCCAAGGAGTCCAGAAGGCAGCTTCAGTGTCAGAGTTCCTGGAGCTGGAATTACAGATGGTTGTGAGCCACTGTGTGGGTGCTAGGAATCGAATCTGGGTCCTCTGAAAGAGTAGCCAGGACTCTTAACTGCTGAGATGGCTCAGCCGGTAAAATAGCTGCTGTTTTTACACTCCCCATGTTCTTCTAAACAAAGGCTAACAGTGATGGCTAGTGTGGCCAAATAGCCGTCTAAGGTACAATCTCGGTTGACCACGTCTGGGGGGCAGCTGGGTGGGTGACCTCTGTTCTGCATCTCAGGGAACCCATGTTTATCTCTGCTTTCCAGGCTTCTGGCTTCCTGCTGTGTCTGTCTAATGGGGAGAATGGAGAAGTCTGAGGATTGATCCTCTATCATCCCTTTATCTGGTCTCCGTGGCCGTGTCCCCCCTGTAGTCCAGGATGGGTCCCCTCGTGGTCCACAGTGGCCTCATCTCTGCCAGGTGACTCACTCTGAAATCACCACCCTTCCCTTTTGTTCCCCCTCTTCTCCCGCCCCTGCTTTCCAGGGGAGAGAGGGCAGTGGCTTCCAGGTTTCATTTACCCTTCACATCAACACATTGTTCTTGACTTTTCCATTCTTGTCACTAGCTCTCAGTTCTCAGTCTTCTGACGACTGCCACTCTCTGAGTGGCTTCTCTTTCCTGCTGGGCCCCGAGGGACACAGCTGGAGGAGAGCAAGGCACACTGGAATTTTCATTTTGTGTTTGCATCTTGATCACGCCACAGGTGGTCCTGCCTGCGTGGATGCCTCACACTCTCCCAGGGAACTTGCTGAGGCCACACATGTTTGGGTGCCACCCAGATGTGCTGGAACTGTGGTCCGGGCATGTACAGAGCAGAGATATGCCCCAGGTGACTCTCGCTGGAGTCTCAGACAGGGACAAAGGGGGGGGGGGGGAAATTCCCATCCTAAAATGGATTCTCTAATGTTTAACAATGACTTGTAATCTTTTACATTAAGGTAACTGTCAGTGAAGACACAACTTGAAACGTTAGACTTACAAAGGCCTTATGCAAATTCAGGATTTTTTTTTTTTTTTTTAGCAAATACTACAAGGCAAAGACATCCCCCTGTGTTTTTTTTTGTTTTTTTTTTGTTTGTTTTTTGCATGACAATGAGACCAGGGAATCACTTCCTGGTGATTCTAGGCTTGCTTCAAGAATTCAAAAAAAAGTTTAGTGCTGTGGGATCCTATATGCTGTGAATATGTATTGTTCTCATTGGTTGATAAATAAAGCTGCTTTGGCCTATGGCAAGGCAGGATAGAGTTAGGCTGAAAATCCAAGCAGCAATACAGGTGAAGAAGGGCAGAGTCTGGGAGATGCCATCCAACTGCCCAAGGAACAACACACCAGCAGACCAGTAACACCAAGTTACAAATCCATTAAAGTATCAGAGATGGTTCCAGGTGTGATACCGTAGGAATAACCCTTTCTTAGTTCTGAACTAGGAGAACAGAAGAGGCACCACGTGTTCACACTTAAATCTACTTTCAATCCAGCCTTGTTCGAAGGGCACCCAGTTTAAAGAGTTACTCTAAATGTTAGGAAAAAGAGATTTTTCATACTCATTTTTCAGACCTCAGAGGAATTATAGTGTTTTTAGATAAATAGTCAATGTTTGCATCACACAAACAGTGGTCCTGGCTGAGCCAGAGTGTGTCTATTCTGATTGCTTCTCCTTTGTGCGATACTCTTTGTTTTCATTGGAGTTAACAACATCCTGTTTGCTTACTTTTCTATATAATCATTCATCTCAACTACTCACTGCCGGCTGTACCATATCTCTTACCATATCTGAACACAAGCTTGTATCTGTAAATTTTGTGTTTTTAAAGCCAGTTCCTCAGTCTAGAGAGGGCAGCTGAGTGGCAAGAGCCCCAGAATACTGTTTTTAGCATCATCCTGAAGTTTCTATTTATTTATTTAATGTGTGTGTGTTTGTCTGTGTATGTGCCTGTATGTGCATGTGTACCATGTGGGTGCAGATGCTCACTTAGGCCTGAACAGGGCGTTGAATCCCCTGGAGCTGAAATTGCAGGTAGTTGTGAGCCTCCCAACCTAAGAACACACTGAGAACTGAACTCAGGTCCTCTGGAAGAACAACAAACATGCCTCTCTCCCCTCTCCCCATGCTGTGGAGGTTTTTTTATTTATGTGTTTTACACATCTGGGAAAAGAACCCCAGGATTTTCCTTCCTGTGTGTTTTCATTTTGCTTCTTCATGGTCCATGATGCCAGCTCAGAACAATGAAACCAAATGGCGGGATGGGAGCAGTTTGTTCTGCCATTTTTTTTAGGTCTTTGAGTTGCACATCAAATATAGGGTTTATCACTCCACACTTATTCAACCTGCCTATGAGATTCACGATGATTTTCCCAGCTCTCTGATCACAGTGAGTTCAAATTCACTGATGTAACCGTGCTTCATCATCACAGGAACCGAATGATGGCTTTGGGGCCTGATGAGGGCCTGGTATTTGCCTCTCTTCTCAGCAGTTTTGATGCCCTTGAGAGCATTAGACAGGACATCCATGCGCACCATGGCCCAGGAAGACGGCAGAAAGAGTGCGGGAGGACCCAATGCCGTATAAACACTCTTCACCATGGAGTGCTCTCTCCAGCCCCTGCTATTTGCATTTTAAGAGTTAGCATCTTGTTCCTATTTTGTGGGTGGGGAGTTTAATCTGTCTGAGGTTGCTAAAGCACTGGGGGCCCTCGCCCATCCGATGTGCTCAGGCTTCCTTCCTGTGGTCTGACTTGCACCAATGGGGTCTTGGCCTTTCAGGGACCTTCAAGGGTCTTGTGTACCTGTCCAGTCTTATTCTAGAAAGCAGCCGCAAGGAGGTGATTGACAGTTCTGGGAGCATGGTAGGTGTGTGGTGGTGGTGGGGGATGTTAATCTCGAGCACGGGCATTGGTGAAGAGGGACCAATTCTGGGTTGTCTCTTCCTTACATGGTCTTCCATTTAACTAATTAATTAAAAAAATTTTTTTGAGACAAGGTTTCTCTGTGTAAACAGTCCTGGCTGTCCGGAACCTCACTCTATAGACCAGGTTGGCCTTGAACACACAAAGATATTTTATTGATTTATTTAGCATGTATATATATGTATGTGTGTGGGTCATGGTGCACATATAGAGGTCAGAGGTCAACTTTTAGTAGTTTCTCCCTCTACTGTGTAGGTCCCAGGAATTGGACTCAGATTGGTAGTCTTGGAGGTGAGCGCCTCTACCTGCTGAGCCATCCTTCTTGCCCTCGCTTTGCATGTTCTGTACTGGGCAGATTTCCCAAAAAAGAACTGTATGCTGACTACCTGGAGGGTGTGATCTTTCCTGTGTCTCTCAGAATGTGGTAGGGGAGGGGAGTTGGGGTGCCCCAGATGTTCCGTGTAAACTTTACCCCTACCCCCTTTTCCATTCCCTTTCTCTCAATAAAACCCCTGTATGTGAACACTGTTTGCATGGCTTGTCTTTCTCTCTCCCACTGTGGACTCTCACCTGCAGTGGGTCTCCTTGGATCTGCCTAGGTCCCTCTCATGTGCCGTGCCGTGCCGTATCATAACATTGGTGTCATGAAACTCATCAGGCTTTCCTGACCATGTGAGATGTACTAGGATCCTGGAACCATCAACAGCATCACTTTTCCAACTCGAGGATTGCTGGGCCCCTCCATCCATCCCTGGTAAGCCACTCCTTCTCCACCTCTGGCAGCTTCCTCCAACTAAGGATTCCTCTTGAAGAACCAAAGTTCTTCCATTTTGTCCTCTGCCTCCATCTTGTGTCTTGTGTAAGCTATTTCCCATAAAACATTCCAGTCCTCAGAAATGACTAGGGACAAAAGTAACAGGGTAGCCACCTAGAAAGTACAGGTAATTGTACAATGTCCCCTCTTAAATTCAATTCCTGTATGTGTCTTTGTAGCTATTGATTAAAAAAGTGATGTAAACAGCCAAGTGATCTCTTTTTTTTTTTTTTTTTTTTTTTTTTTTTGGTTTTTCGAGACAGGGTTTCTCTGTGGTTTGGGAGCCTGTCCTGGCACTAGCTCTTGTAGACCAGGCTGGTCTCGAACTCACAGAGATCCGCCTGCCTCTGCCTCCCAAGTGCTGGGATTAAAGGCGTGCGCCACCACCGCCCGGCCCAAGTGATCTCTTTTAAACATCTCTAATGAGCTCTGTTCACTGTATCTCCTTCCAGACTAAGAAAGCAAGTCTCAAATATTTTATTTTGGTATGTACTTTTAGATGATCATAAAAAATTTATGGTTAGATCTGTTACAACATACTGTATACGTGATTCAACTCTGCTTTAAAATATATTCTCTATGGTGATAAAATTGTTATAAGCATCATCTGTTCAGACTGTGAAGGACTAAATGATCAAGTTCTTTAATTGTAGTTATGCTAAGTACTGATGTAATTCATCACAGGGATAAAGCCTTACTCAGCCCCCTAAATGTTTTCAGAGTTAAGCTTGAAACAAAAAACTAAAGACAAAGTTTTTCTACTCAGATATACCCAATAGACAGAATGTTCTCAAATGCTCAGAGATCTGCAGAATATGGCATTTAAAATGTTTACGTAAAAAGCTTTTTGTAACAGAGAGACATGCCAGCTCCTGGCAGCATCCCTATCTCCTCCAAAGAAGATAGATGGGCACAGAAGAACCTCCACCCAGAACTTGCTTCAAAAGCGGCAGCGCTAGCCTCTGAACAAACCTGCCTTTCACCTCAGCTGCTGCAAAGACCCACTTCAGACCATGGACAAAACCAGACACTGGGGAATTGACAGCCTCGAGTTGCCTGGACAAAGGTAGACTGGTTCTCCCATGAGTCCTTACTCCAGAGAACCCTGTGGGATCTTCTGGAACCTTGCAGCCTACCTCTGCCAGCTAGAGGTGGGATGTTGCCCTGAGATCAGACTATGGAGGACCCTGGGGTGTCTGTCTAGGTAGCCAAGCAAGTAAGTCTCTGTCATTTTTAATCACTAACTCAGGTGAGATTTATCCTTCTCCGAACTCTGATGCTGTTTGATGACTAGGCTAGTGGGAGCTTTGCCAGTTTGGCCGCAGCAACTAGGGCTTCAAATGCATCCCCAGGCTCCAACTGCCTGCGTGGTTCTTGATATAGAGTTAAGGTCACAGGCCTCACTCTCCTAGAGCTAATACCAAGTCTAGACACAATTTACCTCATTACCAGACTCAAAAAGAGAGATAAGCTCACAAAACAAATTTCAGTGCAACTTCTTACCATTCCTCTGTTTTTTTTTTTTTTTTTGGTTTTTAGAGACAGGGTTTCTCTGTGGCTTTGGAGCCTGTCCTGGAACTAGCTCTGTAGACCAGGCTGGTCTCGAACTCACAGAGATCCTCCTGCCTCTGCCTCCCGAGTGCTGGGATTAAAGGCGTGCGCCACCATCGCCCGGCTACCATTCCTCTGTTTAAGGATCTTACTTTGCAGTGACTGCCCACAGCAGTCATCCTCCTGTGTCCTGAGTGTTACAGTGATGCCATGATGATGGGGAAGGAACGGGTGCTTTAAGGTTTTCTGATGTAAAGATAGAAGGGCTTAAAATATAAAGATCTAAGAATTTTTTAGGGTCTAAGAAGGTGTTTTAAGGTGTATAAATGCAGGTTAATAAGATGTGCAAATGCAAATTATAAAGGTCTAAGGATAAAAAGCTTAAGTGATGACGAAGGCAAATGATTGAGATGTTTAAAAGAATGAAACATGTCCGGCAGTGGTGGTGCACGCCTTTAATCCCAGCACTCGGAAGGCAGAGGCAGGTGGATCTCTGTGAGTTCGAGGCCAGCCTGGTCTACAAGAGCTAGTTCCAGGACTGGCTCCTTAGCTACTGAAAATTAAAACAAAACACAAGAAAGAAAGAAAGAAAGAAAGAAAGAAAGAAAGAAAGAAAGAAAGAAAGAAAGAAAGAAAGGAAAGAAAGAGAAGAAAGAAAGAAAGAAAGAAAGAAAGAAAGAAAGAAAGAGAGGAAGAGAGGAAGAAAGGAAGAAAGGAAGAAAGGAAGAAAGAGAATGAAACATGTTCCGGATTTTTCTCTCTCATTATGCTACTGTTATATTAAGATTCCAAAAGTTCATAGTCTTACCACTAATCAATAAAATTCAGATAAGCTGCTAGCCTAACTCTGGCAGAGGACTACCACTATCATCATAGCCACGTGCTCAAGATTTCAAATTCCCTCTGGTTGTTTCCTAGCTATAGACTTAAAGGGTGCTTTTCATTGTGCTAAAAACATCTGTCACAATTTTTTTTGGGGGGGGAGAAGAAAGAAGGTCAGTGCTGTCAACCAAAATCATTTCTGGCATGACTATACTGCCATTTCTATAATCTGTAAAATTTCGGTGCAGATTATAAACAGTGGGAATGTGAGTGTATAAATCTTACCCTTTCACAAACTCAAAGAATTCTTGTAAGTTCTAGGAAGTCAGTTTGGATTCATCTCAGACAGCCAGGTGCACTCCAGGTAAGTACTGCCAATTGACAGCCTATGCCTCCCCACCTTTCCCTGGTCTTGACACCAGGTTCAAGAGGTACCTGAACCTGACAGAAGCAAGGCAATCAGATACCCCAGCATGTGACCAGTACCACAGCTTTCTCAGGTCCCCCAAGATTTTAATCCCCACAAATCAGCAGGAAGCAGTCCTAAGAGCCTGGTGCTCCCATCCGTCTCCAACCTGCTAGTCCCTTTAATTCCCTATCTTTTTATAATAAGAGAAATGTGGGAATATAAGGATTCAGACATTATGCTGGTCTGTCACCTGGCAGGTTGCACTCAGGCAGTCCCCTGGCCAGCCTAGGGTCCTATGGTTGCATGTCACTATGTAGTCTGTATGCAGGCATAAAGGCCCCTTTAAGAGACAAGCTCTGCCCATTCCTGCTCTCTGTTTCCCACTGCTTCTCTGAAGAGGCAGGCAGATCTTTGTGCTGCCTGTCTCTCTCTCTCTATCTCTCTGTCTCTCTATCTCTCTGTCTCTCTATCTCTCTGTCTCTCTATCTCTCTGTCTCTATCTCTCTGTCTCTCTCTATCTCTCTGTCTCTCTCTCTCTCTGTCTCTCTCTCTCTCTCTGTCTCTCTTTCTATCTCTCTGTCTCTCTGTCTCTGTCTCTCTGTCTCTGCCTCTTTGCCTGTTTATTTGTCTCTCTCTCTCTCTGCCACTCTCTTCTCTTCTGCCACTCCTGTACCCAGAGGTCAGTCTCCCCCCTCACCAGTTTCCTTTCCCTTTCTCTCAATAAAACTCCTGCATGTGAGCACCGTTTGCGTGGCGTATCTGTCTCTCACCTCGGGTGCTTACCTGCTGTGGGACTCCTTGGACCTGCCAAGGTCCCTCTTGCACCATATCGTAACATCGACACCACGAGTTTAGGCAGAGGAGTCTGGTTTTGGACTTTGACCTCTGGGCCTGTGGCACCATTGCAAATCAGTGTTGCTTCAAACCTCTGTGTTCAGGGCTGTTTATTATAGTAATCAACAAAACAACAACAAAAATAAAAAAAAAATCCAGAAAACACAAACCCCCAAACCCAAACCAAAGCCTGAATACCCCGGGGACTGGAGAGATCGCTCTCAGGCTTAGGAGCACCTGCAGCTCTTCCTGGATGAGAGCTTGGCTCTGGCGTGTAACTCTACCTCTAAGAAGTCAAGTGCCCTCTTCTGGCTTCCGGAGGCAGCAGCACTCACATGTACCCCCCCCCCCCCAATTGCATGTGCAAGAAAGAAATTTAAGCCAACTGTGGTATCTCACCCTGGTAGGATATGCTGCAGAGGTGGGCACAAGGGGATCACAAGTTTGAGGCTAGTCTCAGACATTCCTTTAAAGGACTGGAACAAGGACTCAGTGCTTAAGAGCCCTTGCTGTGAGGGGTGTGGTGGCACACGCCTTTAATCCCCCGCATTTGAGAGGCAGAGGCAGGTGGATCTCTGTGTGTACAATACTGAGTCCGGAATTACAGACAGTTGTGGGTGGCGGTATGGGTGGGTGCTGGGAATCTAACCTGGGTCTTCTAGAACAGTAATAAAGGCTCTTGCTCTCTCTCTGTGCAATTCCAGACTCAGAAGTGTGCACACATGCAGGCAAACAGCCGTACAATCAATCAGTCAATAGAAAGTAAACAAGTTTTTCAGAATGGGGTGGTGCCCAATGCCTTTCGTTGCAGCACTCAGATGGAAGAGGCAGGTGGATTTCTATAAGTTCAGCTTGCTCTACATAGAAAGTTCCAGGCCAACCAGGGCTATAAAGCGAAACCCTGTTTCAAAAGAAGTAAAACCTTAAATACAAAACCTAACACTCATCCTCTGTTTGGGGATACAAAGGAAATTTTAGTGGCAGGGCCTGAATTGAAAAGGTTGCTGTGGAGATAATCTTGAATAGCTCACTGGTGATAGAAAACTCAGAGTGAAGTCACCCACCTGAATTGAAACAAGCTTTTATTGTACTGGGACTGCTTATATAGTTTTAAATAATGTGCCGAGATCCCCGAATTCCCATTAATACGACAGCAATTGTCCTGGAAGCACAGGACACAAAGATCTGGTTGGGTCAGCATTCCTGTCTGGCTGTGGGACACTGAAGGTTGTTCTTGCCTCCTGCAGCTAAGGGAGAGAAAGTTGGTGCTAATGAGGCCATGTTCAGCAGGTACCAAAGGCTGAGCAGAGCAGCCGGGAGAGTCTCTGACTATTCTCTTCCCATTTTTGCAAAGACAACATTCTAGCTGAAATATCACAATCCATTCCTGTTCTGAGTTTCTCTGTGTGTAGTGTGTGTTTAGCAGATTTGCTGTACCCTATCCCTATTTTTTCCCCTTAAAAATCTTCCTCAAGGGCTGGAGAGATGGCTCAGAAGTTCAGGGTACTTGCTGATCTTGGAGGGCTTGTATTTGGTCCCCAGCTTACAATTGCCTGTAACTTCAGTTTCAGGGTATCTGATGCCCTCTTTTGGTCTCTGTGGGTAATGCACAGATGTACAGGAAAGCAGTCACACACATAAACTAATCTTTAAAAAAAGCTTGTTAAGGGGCTGGAGAGATGGCTCAGAGGTTAAGAGCATTGCCTGCTCTTCCAAAGGTCTTGAGTTCAATTCCCAGCAACCACATGGTGGCTCACAACCATCTGTAGAGGGGTCTGGTGCTCTCTTCTGGCCTGCAGGCATACACACCGACAGAATATTGTATACATAATAAATAAATAAATATTTTTTAAAAAGCTTGTTAAGTTGTATACCATTCTTTAATCTTGTGTCTTAGCCTATCTGACTCAAGATAAGGAAAAACAAAACAGAACAAAACCCGGGTCTGGAGTAGGAAGGAAAGAAAACGAAATAGAAGGGGGGCCGGATTAGGCCCCGGCAGCTCACTGCTCTCCAAGTTCCAAGTATTTACCATCTCCGCATTCCCTGTTTTCCTCTGTGACTCTACTTAATGGTCACTTTTCTGTTCCCATGTCCAGATCACCTGGCGTGAACACCCGAAGGAGGAAGGAGCCGTTTGAGCTCCAGCTTTGCAATGGTCTGTTCATCACGGCAGGAAGACACAAAGGATCAGCCCCACTGACCGGCAAGCGGGGAAGCAGGAAGTAAATAATATACAAGGACCCGTCCCCAGCACCTATTTCCTCCAGTTAGACTCCACCTCCCAAAGATCCTACAGTCTCCAAAAGCATCTCTGTCATCTCATGACCAAACCGGAGCCCATGGGGGACATTTCATTTCCGGTCCACCCTCTACCCAGAACTGCTCCCGGAGATTCCTGTGACTGGCTTTGGGGGTCAGCTTCTCTTATGCTGTCTGTATTTCCCTCCTACAGAAGACAAGTTTCCAGCCCTCCTAGCTGCAGATGTGGATGGGAATGTCTGGGTTTGTTTTCCTGGTTCCTGCAATAAAATGCTATGATAAAAGTAATTTATTTATTTATTTATTTATTTATTTAATATTTATTTATTTATTATGTGTGCAATATTCTGTCTGTGTGTATGTCTGCAGGCCAGAAGAGGGCACCAGACCTCATTCCAGATGGTTGTGAGCCACCATGTGGTTGCTGGGAATTGAACTCAGGACCTTTGGAAGAGCAGGCAATGCTCTTAACCGCTGAGCCATCTCTCCAGCCCGATAAAAGTAATTTAAAAGGAAAATAACTTATTCTCACAGTTTCAGGTCACAGGGGCAAGAGGTCAAGACATCACATGGTGTCTGCAGTCAAGAAGCAGAGAGTGGGGCTGGAGTAGCGGCTCATTAGTTAGAGCAAGTACTGCTCTCACAGAGGACTCGAGTTTGATTCCTGAGCCCACTCTGGGCATCTCACAACCCACTCACAACCGTCTGTACCTTCAGCTTTTAGCAGATACTACACCTCTGGTCTCCAAGGGGTACCTGCACTCACATGCATAGACACAATCATAATTAAAAATTAATCTTAAGAAAGAGAGCAATGAACTTGAGTGCTCAGCTCTCTCGCCCAGTCCAGGTCCAGCTCCTAAAATGATGCTGCTGTGGTTGTTTGAATGTAATTGGCCCCCATAATCTCATATGGAGTGGGGCTGGAGAGATGGCTCAGAGGCTAAGAACACTGACTGCTCTTCCAGAGGTCCTGAGTTCAATTCCCAGCACCCACATGGTAGCTCACAACCATCTATAATACATTCTGGTGCCCTCTTCTGGCCTAAATTGCAGGCATACATGCAGGCAGAACCCTGCATACATAATAAATAAAATAAATCTTTAAACAAATCTCATAGGGAGTAGCACTATTAGGAGGTGTGACTTTGCTGGAGTGGATATGGCCTTGTTGGAGGAAGTGTATCACTTTGGAGTCCGGCTTTGAGGTTTCCTATGCTCAGGATACTGCCCAGTGAGTCAGTGGACTTCCTGTACCATGTCTGTCTGCACGCCACCATGCTCCCTGCCATGTTCCCTGCCACAATGATGATGGACTGGAATTCTGAAATTGTAAGTGAGCCACCCCAATTGCATGCTTTCTTATAAGAGTGTCCATGATCATGGTGTCTCTTCACAGCAATAATAAATCCTAACTAAGAGGTCAACACTAATCGACCTGATTAGTGAAATCCCTCAGAGGGATGCCAGCAGGCCAGCCTATCCATACAGTCATTCAGACTCCCTGCCTAGGCAGTTCTAACTTCTGTCCCATTAACAACGAACGCTGCCTTTGCAACGCGTAGTTGAGATGTAAATTGAGATGAAGTTCCACTGGAATAGCGTGTGTCTTTAATCCAAAATGACTGGTGTTTGTACAAGAAAAAAACTAGTGGAGGAGGCACAGACATTGGAGGGATGCTGCTATGGGCCCATCAAAGATGCCAGTATCTTTAGAAGCTAAGAAAGAAATCAAGAGAATAAGCTCTACTCTAGCACCTGGTGGTACCTTCATTGCAGACTTCTGGCTGCTAGAACTGCAGACTGTTAAGTTTTGAATCCCCAGTTATCGGCTATCTACCGCCGCTGATGTAATAAGCCTATCAAACCAAATTAATAAATCCAGGCTTAATGAACAGAGCAAAGCACTCCTGGGTGACCCTCAGGAGGGTGAGAGAGGAATCACGTGACAAATACGGCTACCTGATCTTAAGTAGCCTATAGGCGTGGTCTTGAGCAGCCCCTAGGGGAGGAGCTGACACTTGGGGGGCTTTCTGAGGGGAGGGGCTGCTGCTTGGTTGTTGTAATACGAGCGGCAGGGCTGCGTCCCCGGCACCCGGCCGCCCGCATGGCTAGTTTATGCCCCAAAATAATTACACGGAAACTGTATTCTTTTAATCACTGCCTGGCCCATTAGTTCCGGCCCCTTATTGGCTAGCTCTTACATATTGATCTAACCCATTTCTAATATTCTGTGTAGCCCACGAGCTGGCTTACCAGGAAAGATCTTAACCTGCGTCTGTCTGGAGTGAGAGAATCATGGCGACTCCTTGACTCAGCTTCTTTCTCCCAGCATCCTGTCTGTTTACCCCGCCTACCTAATTTTCTGTCCTATTAAAGGGGCCAAGGCAGTTTCTTTATTACTTAACCAATGAAACAACAGATAGAAAGATGACCCACCTCCATCACTTGGTGGACCTTTTGAAGGGGGGTGGTATTTGGAATGAGAGGAGTGAGACCTGAGCGTGGAGTGGGACCAGGAACAGGAAAGTTAAGAGATTTACTAGACACCCATACCAAGGGTGAAATGCCTACAGTTCAGATCCAGAGCCAGAGGCCATTAAAGGCAAGCGTTCAGTTAATAAATACTGAGAAATCAGAGCGGTACGGTAGAGTGGGGAAAGAGTAAGACACTGGGACCTTCCCTTTTGGGAACACTCTGAGGGGAACAGGCCCATATAGTGAGACCTAGAAATTATAGTGTCTGCTCTGCAGAAGACCTTTGCCAAGGTCAGCCATGTGGATTAGGGCCTCCACGGGCTTGCGGAAAATTCCTGCTTGATGAAGCAGTCATCTTATATCTGGCAAGAGGAAATTGTGACCCTTTCATTAACATGTGACTGGTTCCTAATGTCAATGTCAGTTATAGATTTCTCAACCCCTGGTCTCAGCATCTCAGCTCACGTGCCCCTTGTCTCCCATTTAATCCTGTGTACACCTGTAGAGTAGAGTATAAAAGGTGTAGTGTAATCTTTTCTCAATTAAAAGCTGCTTGCAGGGGAGGGGAGCAGAGAAAAATGTAGAGCTCAATAAAAATCAAGGAAAAAAAAAAGCTGCTTGCAGCCATCTTGATTCGCCCTCAGAAGGTGTCCATCTCTCCGCCTTCCCGCTGACTCTTCACACATCCTCTTTGGGACCTGAACCCCCCCCCCCACTGAAGCAGGTCTCTGGTAATGAGACCTTGACTCAAAATAAAGAATACAAAGAGTTGGGTTTGCAGCTCAGTGTTAGAGCACTTGGCTAGAATCTGTGGTAGTTTTGATGAGATATTCCCCATGGTCTCGGGCATTTGAACAGTCGACCTACAGTTGGTGGTGCTGTTTGGGGGGGCTTAGGAGGTGTACCCCCAAATAATGACTTAGAAACATTATTAATTATGAAAGCCCTTGGCCCTTAACTTAGGCTTATTCCTAACTAGCTCTTATAACTTAAATTAACCTGTTTCTTTTGATCTATGTTCTGCCGTGTGACTCTTTACCTTTCTTTCATTCTATATGTCTGATTCCCTCCGTGTCTCGCTGGCGACTCGTGAGCATCTAGATTCATCCCCGAGTTCCTCTCTCTCCCCGAAGTCCCACCTTCTTGTCTAGATATTGACCATTCAGCTCTTTATTAAGCCAGTCAGAAGGTGCCTTGGCAAAGACACATCTTCACAGCGCACGAAAAGATTATCCCACAGCCTGGCCTTGCTGAAGGAAGTGTGCCACTGATGGGGATTGTGTGTGACTGAGAGTTCAAGTGCTCTTCTCTCTGCTTCCTGCTTGTGGTTCAAGATGTGATTCCAGCTCTGGTTGCCTGCCTGCCTGCTGCCATGCTCCCTGCTGTTCTGGAGGAAGCTCCACCCCAATACCTGGCATCCATATACCCAAAGAGTCTGGAATGTTCTGGCGGAAACTCCACCTCAATCCCCCTCCCGTATCTCTTTCTCCTGAAACCCCGCCTCAGCTCAGAAAGCCCACCAAACATGGCTCATTCCCCAGAGATGCTCAAAGACTACTCCCACAGGGTATTTAAACTGCCCCCAAGAAAATGCACACGTGGTTTTTTTGGTCTCTCTTCATCTTCCCTTCTTTTCTGGGGTGGGGCTGGAAAATCATCCGGGAACATTTTACCCATTAAACCTCAGCTTTTCCTAATCGGTTTGATGTGGTCTGATTTGGATGGCTGCATCAGCGGAGAGGCTTATCAGGATGTGGAAACTTTCACCTGCCACCGTGGTGATGAACACTAACCCTCTGGAACCATGAGCCCTAATAAACTCTTCTAGACATTGCCTTGGTCATGGTGATTTATCACAGCAAGAGAAAAGGAACTGGTCTATTGTGCAAAGAGACTGGTCTACTGTGTAAAGTCACTGGTCTACCATGTAAAGAGACTGGTCTACTGTGGAGCGCCTTAGATTCAATTCTTCGTGAAAGGGGGCCAGAGAACAACATGAATTTCTATGTGGTTCAGGTTTACAGGCAGAATATTTCTAGAAATTTTGCCCTCTTTTGTAGGTCACCCAATTTTTTAACATATAATTATCTACAGTAGTCTCTAATAATCCTTTTTTTAATGTCTGTGGCATCAGATGTAACATCTCCGTTTCATATCTCATTTTATTTGTGTATGGCGCAATGCATGTTTGCAGTTGGTGTGGGTGCACATGTGTGTGCGCATGTATGTGTATGGAGGTCAGAGGTTAATGTTAGGTATATCCTTTGAATGTCCTTTATTTATGGACGAACAATCTCTCACTGAACCCTATTCTAGATAGCCAGCTTGCCCTAGTGTCCTCTGTCTCTGCCTTCTGAGCAGAGACACAGATGGACTTACACAGATGGGTCACTAAGTCCCCTGGGTTTTATGTAGGTGCTGGGGGTCAGAGCTTCAATTTTCATGCTTTTCTACCAACCACTTTTCTCCTTGAGCCATATTCCCAGTCCACTTGATATTATTTTGAATTCGGGTTTGCTCTCAAAGTTCAACTCTTAATTTCACTGATTTTCCCCCCATTTTCTATTTTGTTTATCTCTGCTATATTTTTTTTGTTTCCTTCCCTATGCCAACTTTGGAACTAGTTGATTTTTTTTTCTTCTTTCCCTCAGGCATAAAATAGATTTTCTCCCTATTCTAAATGTAAGTGTTCAAACTCACACTCTCCCTTCCTACTGTTCTTGTAATACCCTCTAAGCCTTGGTGTATTGTGTTGTTTTCATTTGGCTCTCTGCTGTTCCTTGAGATTTATTCTTTCCATAAATATATCTGTTAATGTGATGGTTAAGTTTAAATGTGAATTTGCCACAACTTAGAATCATTTCAGAGAGGCACAGGTTGGTCTATATGTATGGGGACTGTGTTGATTTTTTTCCTTGAGAATGTAGCCCTGGTTGGCCTGAAACTTACTGTGTAGACTGGGCTCTCCTTAAACTCCCAGAGATATGCTTGCCTCTGTGTAGTCATACTTTTGTTTGTGTTTTAACAAATAATGCTTGCCTGAAGAGCCGTGTGCAGAGCTAAGCCACTAGAGGCCAGGCAGTGCTGGCACACAACTTTAATCCCAGGACTTGGGAGGCAGAGGAAGATGGATCTCTGTGAGTTCAAGGCCACCTTGGGCTACGTCAGATTGATCCAGTCTTAAAAAGAAACAGAGCCAGGTGGTTGTGGTTTACACCTTTAATCCCAGCACCAGGGAGGTGGAGAAGGGAAGTGATATGGCTGGCAGAAAGAGAAATAAATATAAGGGGGGAGGAGACAGGAGCTCAGATGTGGTCTGAGGTTTGATGGAGACAGTTGTGATTTGAGGATGCAGTCTGAGGTGCAATATGAAGAAGTCAGTCAGAGGACTCTGTAAATAGAGACTGCTGAAGGCGCAAGTCATAAACAATCCCACACCAGTTTGGAATTGTGATTAATAGGGTGGTATTTATTTAAAGGGGAATAAACTTACAGATCACCGTCCCAGACAACAGCCCTCTGCGCAATTAGGAAGAAGTCTAGTCGCCGGAACCGGAGCAGGAAGTAAAGAGAGGGAGGAGGGAAGTACCCGCTTTTTTAAAGGGAAAGAGACCACGCCCCAATGGGCTGGTATCTCAGCGGCTATTGGCTGGAGGAGCGGAAGGACCTCCCGCAACAGACTGCTTGTTCATTTCCTGGCTTCCCAGACACTGTTTGGCCAATAGCTTAGGTGTATTCCTAGCTAGCTCTTACATCTTAAATTAACCCATTTCAATTAATCTGTGTATCACCAGAGGCTGTGACCAACCAGTAAGGTTCTAGCAACTTTCTCCTTCTGCAGCTACATGGCATCTGCCTGACTCAGCTTTCTTTCTCCCTGCATTCATTTAGCTTTCCCGCCTAGCTCTATTCTGTCCTGCCGTAGGCCAGAGTAGCTTCTTTGTTAACCAAGGGTAATAAAACATATTCACAGCATACAGAGGGGAATCCCACATCAGGATGCAGTCAGAGGGAGCAGGCTCAAGACATGATCGCCATTTTGGTTTGAGGATTAGGAAGAGGTAATGGTTCACCACTCTGCTTCTCTGCTCCTTCAGCTTTCACCCCCCCCCATATCTGATTCCATGTTTGTATTAAGAACAATTAGAATTTGTGCTGCACCTCTGCCTTTGAGGTACTGGGATGAAAGGCATGCACCATCGTGTGTGACTTTGTGATTGTCTTGATTGTTCATTGGTGTAGGAAGACTCATCTCACAGTGAGCGGCACCATCCCCTGGGCAGGGGCTCTGCACTGTATAGGGCAGTAGAAAGTTAGCTGAAAACTAGTAGGCAGCACGGGCACACCCTGTTCCTGTTCTTGATTGTGACTATGATGTGCCCAAGTGCTTACGTTCCTGCCTTGGCTTCCTCAGAATGATGGATGGGAGCCTGGAACTGTAAGCCAAATAGATCTTTTCTTCTCCTAAGTTGTCTTTTTTCTGTTAGACCTGACTGGTCATTGTGTAGGTCCTCTGTCACCTTATTGCTCTATCTGGTTGGTCTATGCATTTTATAGCTATGAAAGTATTTTAAAATGATAGCAATTTCATTTTAGTTGTATACAGACTCTATGAGGGCCAAGGGAAGTACCTTGTCTGGGGTCACATGATTACTTCAAGGGTGGAGCGGCAGCAGTAATTCCAGTCATGGGTGAAGTTCAGAGTTACATCTGGTAAAAACACTGGGGCAGTGTCCAGCGAGCACCAAAGACATTTGTTTCTCCTCGTTTTGGAGTTTGGGAAATCCGGTTACAATGTGCCAGTCTGTTTGGTTCCTGGAGAAAGCCACCTTCCTGCCTCTTCCTGTGTGTGTGTGTAGTCTTATGTATTCTTTGTTCCTACAGTAGTGCACATTTTGGAACATTCTGACAAAAAAACCCAATGATCATTAAATTTTAGCAAAAGACTTCTGCTAAATGAGTAGCTAGCCACCCCCAATATGTGTAATTAGGATTTTCCTTCCCTTGGATTTGATGAAGCCATTTGGATTCCTCCAGAGTGCCATGTGGACACTTGGTGCCATATTTACACAGCAGTCATAAAGATAAATGACTTTTCTACTGGAAAACCGCTGACAAACCCCACCCCCACTCATCCTATTGACATGTACACATCAAAGTGTGACTGAGCAACGATGATAATTTCATAACAGCAAAGATGTGCCAAATTAATTATGTCAAAACAGCAATTTGTCTGCTTTCTCTCTAAAATGTGTAATTATTAATTTGGGGAAGGGTATGGGAAATGCCAGCCATGTTGTTAGAGTCAAGGCCTACCTTCTGGAGCAACGTGTCCATTTTCTTTTGAGATGTATTATTTGAGAGTTTATTTTTGCAGGATCTGTTACATCCCATCCACCAAAAAAAAAAAAAAACCTTTTTGAAAATCCTCAAGAAAGTTCTAGAAAGATGTCTCAGACTAAAAATCAATGTCTAAGAACTGTGGGTGGAGATGCCCTCTCAGAAGGTTCTCTTCTGTTCTTACCTTGTTTGTCAGAGTCTGCTTTCTCTCATGTATCTTCTACTTTTTCTGTTTTTTAATGTTCACACCATGAATCTGCTGTGCTACTTGGCCAAAGGCAGTATTCAGAACCAGTGTCCCCCGGCAGCCAACAATCTGAGGTGAAGGGTGTGTCCCTGAGCCAGGGACGATAGGACAGCTGTGCTCTGGAATTAACACACTTTCAAGGCCAAGCTCCAGGCACTCTGATGTGCTCTTGGAGCCACTGAGGTGGGAACTGTGATTATCTGCTGTCCCTGGGTGAGAGACACCGTGATGAGTCCAAGCTTGAAGGTCAGTGACTGTAGGCTGAGACTGCTCATTTGTTTCCCGGTTGCCCAATCCCAATAATAACACAGAAACTATATTAATTACAACACTGTTTGGCCAATGACACCCTGGAGGGTGTTCCTAGCTAGCTCTTACATCTTAAATTAACCCATTTCTATCAACCTGTGTATCGCCATGAGGCTGTGGCCTACTGGTAAGGTTCTGATGTGTCCTTCTCTTTGACTCTGCCTACTCTCTCTTTATCTCTGTTTGGATTTCCCACCTGTCTTTACTCTGCTAAGCCATTGGCCAAAACAGCTTTATTCAACAACCAATAGAGCAACACATATACGGAAAAACATTCCACATAAAATGACAAAGGTTTGAGTTAATGTATTCATGACATGTCCCCCCCAAAAGTCCTAAAGTTGAAAACTTCTGAAAATGCTCTCTGCGTGTAATGAGGACATTGCATTTATTCCTGATCCTCAGTTTCAGATAGTCTCCAGTTGCATGTCTATATATTTTCATTTTTTTCTGCTGCCTGCCTCTGAGGAGAGGAGGGCAGAGATTGCCACACAGCTAGAGGCAGACAAGGATAAAAAGTCTGAAAGGCCCATTGATGTAGGACTTCGGATCCCGGAATTTGAGATACAATTTTATAACATGGGATTTGTATCTTTTCTTCTTTTTCTTGCTTATTTCACTGTTAAGTACTTAGGATGTGATTAAAAACCTCCACATCCAATTCTGATGTCAAGAATTAAATATTTGTTACTTTTAGGAAATTATATGTTCGTGTGTAGCATGCATTAGAGGATCATGCTGTAACACTATATCATATTCTTTCTCGTCTCATACTCCCCCACATACGTGTATGTGTATGTGTGTGTGTATTTGCCACAGGGTTTCTTGTGGTCTGATCTAACCTCAAACTCACTACACAGCCAAGAAGGACCTTAAACTTTTGACCCTCCTGCCGCTACCTCATAAGTGTTTGCTTACCCAATTTTATGCGATACTGGGGACTGAACTCAGAGCTCTGTGCACGCTGGGCAAGCATTCTATCACGAGAGCTACCCCTAACCCCTGTATTCCATATTTTTATGGAATAAGGAACCATTTTTTTGTGGCAGTGTGAATATAGGTCAGTGTATTGGTTGAGAGCGAAGGATTTGTAGGCACAAAAAACTACTTCATGAACTCACATGTGGAATCTAAAATTACATTTTATTCATGAATAGATAAAAATCAAATAAAAATATATTGCAAAAATACATGGCTGCCATATGACCCTGCTGTGCCATGTCTAGGGACGCACCTAGAGGACTCCACATCCTCCCACAAACACCTGCTTGTCTGCGTTTGTTGCTGCTGTGTTCACAACATCAGGGAAGTAGAACCAGCCTAGGTGTCCATCTATGTATGAAGGGGTAAACAAAGGATTTTCCTCAGCCATGAAGGAAAATGCAGTCGTGACATCTGTAGACAAACGGCTGGAACTGGAAATTGTTAGCTTAAACAGAGTATCTCGGAAAGACACATTAAAATTTGTGTACGTGTACATATGTGTGCATGGGGCATTGTGCAGCTATAGAAGGGACCCTGAGAGGGGATAGGGAAGTCTTGAGAGAGGGATCATGAGGGGAAGCAGGTAGGAAGAAAGTGGGTTTTGGAGAGTCTGTGGTGAGAAAGAAAAAGCAGGGCTACTGAGTAAAGAAGGGGACAGGAAGGAAAAGGTCAGAGGCAGACAGGAAGAATGTGGGGGAAGGCCAATAAAAATGAACTGTGGGGGCCACAGACATGGCTCAGCTGCTGATAGAGCATGTATTTATCATGCATGAAGCCATGGGTTCCATCCTTATCACCGCGCAGACCATACGTGCTGGTGCATGCCTGGAATCCTGGCGCTTGGAAGGTAGAAACAAGAGGATCAGGTTAGCCTTGGCTTCATAGTTAGCTGAGGCCAGCCTGGGCTCCATGAGACTGTCTCAGAACAACAAAAAGAGATGTATCTATGCAAATGCCGTCATGAAAACGGTTGCTTTGTATATGAATTTAAAAAGAGTAATAAAATCTAAGGATCGATACAGAAAAGAAGAAGAGCAAACTTCCCACAGGTCCTCTTTTAACAGGTGACTTTCCCCCTTCCCCTCTGGATCCTTCAGACAACGGTTTAAAAGTAATGCATTACGCAAACAAGCAGCCTTGTTATAAAAATGCAAACAATGCTCAAATATATCCACAAGTGCTTATTTACCTCGAGATCCTCCTGCACTGCCTGAATGCCGAGTGCATCGCGCATTCAGTGCTAAGCCAAGGATAATAAACTTCCGTGTCAGAAAGGCAGTTTTATCAGAATGACGGCAGACTGAGAGCTGCATTTCCTGGGGCTATGACCCTAATAAACTTTATTAGCCATTCCCTACGGAAGGCAACTGTCTACAGTTCCTCACTGTTATAATTTGATAGATTTACCATGTGTGTGTATTTTTCATTACTTATAAATAGGTAAGTGTGTCAATGTAGAATTGTTGGGGGTAATTTTATAATCATTATTACTATTTGTGTGTGTGTGTGTGTGTGTGTGTGCATGTGTACAATGTGTGTGAACGCAAGCCCGTGTGTATAGCAGCATGGATGTGGAGGCCAGAAGATAACTTTTGGGGGTTATTTCTCTCCCTCCACTGTGGGACCCAGTACTTGAACTGGGTCATCAGGTTTGACCAGCTGACCCATCTCATGGGTCAGGATGAGCAGTTCAAAGATACTGGTGTGGAGAATAAACAAAGCAGGTAAGTTAAGATTTGAGGGAAGAGTTGAGGCCGTAGCTCCATTGGTAGAGCACTTGTCTAGCATGTGTGAGGTCCTGGGTTCAATCCTCAGAACCACTTAATCCAGGTTTAGTATCACAGGTCTGTAATCTCAGTACCTGAGATGTGGAGGTGGGAGGGTCCAGAGTTCAAGGTCATTCTCATCTATACAAAGAGCTAGAGGGTAGCATGGGCCACATGGGTTTGAGACAGTTGTCTAAAGCATTTTAGCACAATACTTAAAAAAGATTTATTTTTATGTGTGTGAGAACTTTGCCTGCAAGTAGTCTGTGCACCACTTGGGTGCCCAGCGTCTTCAGAGGCCAGGAAAGGATTCAGATTCTCTGGAACTGGATGGTTATCAGCTGCCACATGGGTGCTGGGAATTTAACCTCAGTCCTCTGTAAGAACAGCCAGTGCTTTTAACTACTGAGCCATCTCTCTAGCTCCAACACAAGCATTTTCAGATCTCCTGGAATGGGAGTTAGAGGCAGTTGTGAGCTGTCTGTCCTGGATGCTAGGAACCAAATTCAGGTCTTATGGAAGAAGAGTCAGCGTTCTTAGCTGCCAAACTGTCAGACTGTCTCTCCAGCCCCAGGATTTAAATAATCTGGCTGGCCCCAGGATTTAAATTGTCTGTCTGTCTGTCTGTCTGTCTGTCTGTCTGTCTGTGTATCTGTCTGTCTGTCTATCTGTTTATTTTTTTGTGACAGGGTTTGTCTGTGTAGCCCTGGCTGTTCTGGAACTCACTGTGTAGACCAGGCTGGCTTCAAACTCAGAGATCCGCCTGTCTCTCCCTCACGTGTGTGAGGATTAAAGGCATGTGCCACCATTGCCATGATGATTTTTAAGTTTTAATTAGTATAATACTTGCAAATGATGGGATGAAGTCAATGTGTCTTTTTTTTTTTTTTTTTTTTTAAATTGGCCCATTGTTTGCCGTGGTTTGAATGTGGAATGTGCCACAGGCCTATGTATTTGGACACTTGGTCCTCAATTGATGTTGCTGTTCGGGAGGCTGTGGAGCCTTTAGGACAGTGGTTCTCAGCCTTCCCAGTGCTGTGATCTTTAATACAGTTCCTCATGTTGTGATGACCCCCAAATATAAAATTATTTTATTGCTACATCATAACTATAATCTTGCTACTGTTATGAATAATAAGGTAAACATCTGTGCTTCCATTGGCCTTAGGTGATCCCTGTGAAAGGGCTGTTCAACCCCCAACAAAGGGATTGTGACCCACAGGTTGAGAACCGCTGCTTTAGAAGCCAGTGTCTTTCGGGCAGAAGTGGATCACTGGGGAAGGTGGGCTGTATCGGATATAGTAAGACCTGAGCTCTCTGCTTCCTGTGATGTGACCAACTGCATTAGTCAGTCTCATTGCCCCAGCAACGAACCGCTTCTGCCACGCCATTCCTCCTCCACCATGATGGACTGTGCACTCTCAACCATGACTCCAAAACAGTTTCCCTTCTCTCTGTCTCCCTCTCTCCTCCCCTCCATCCCCCGCTTTCTCTCCCCCTCTCCCCTCCCTCTCTCTCTCCCTTCCTCATTTCCTCAAACTGCTCTCTTCTTGACAGTGCCTAGAAAAATAACTCACATATTCCTGGACACCTGCGAACCCCTCAAGAGTCAAGTCTCTTGCCAACCCTAAGATGGCTCCCTTAGATAGGATATATACTTCGCTGCTCCCGTATCCTCCCTTCCTATATCCCAACCATCCCAGTCCCCCGAGCTCCTCCCATCCTCCCCTTCTCATGTTTCTCATCCTATTTCCCCTTTGCCCCATGCCATCTCACCCGCAAGTTCCCAGTTTTTGCCCTGCAATCTTGTCTACTTCCCCTCTCCATGCAGATGACTATATGATTTTCTTTGGGTTCACTTTCTTATTTAACTTCTCTAGGATCACAAATTATATGCTTAATGTCTTTTATTTATGGCTAGAAACCGATTATGAGTGAGTACATCCCATGTTCCTCTTTTTGGGTCTGGGATACCTCACTCAGGATAGTGTTTTCTATTTCCATCCATTTGCACGCAAAATTCGAGAAGTCATTGTTTTTTACTGCTGAGTCAACTGAGGAGAGGGAACCTGAAATGACCCTATCCTATACTGATGAATATCTTGCATATCACCTTAGAACCTTCATCTGGCGATGGATCGAGGTAGAGACAGAGTCTCAATTTGGAGCAACGGTCTGAGCTCTTAAGGTCCAAATGAGGAGCAGAAGGAGGGAGAAGATGAGCAAGGAAATCAGGACCACGAGGGATGCACCCACCCACTGTGACAGTGGAACTGATCTATTGGGAGCCCACCAAGGCCAGCTGGTCTGGGACTGAATAAGCATGGGTTGATTCTGGACTCTCTGAGCATGGCGGACAATGAAGGCAGATGAGAAGCCAAGGACAATGGCACTAGGCTTCGATCCTAATACATGAACTGGCTTTGTGGGAGCTTAGCCTGTTTAGACGCTCACCTTCCTGGACGTAGATAGAAGACCTTCGTCTTCCCGCAGGGCAGAGAATTTGGACTGCTCTTCAGTATCGAGAGGGAGGGGGAATGGTGTGGGGGGAGGAGAAGAGGAGTGGGGATAGGGGGAGGGGAGTGGGGGGAGGGGGCAATATTTGGGAGGAGGGGAGGGAAATGGGAAACGGGGAGCAGGTGGAAATTTTAATTAAAAAAGAATAAAAAATAAATAAAAAGAAAAAAAAAAGCACAGCGGAGAATACTAGAACGAAAAAAAAAAAAAAGAAAAATAACTCACAGCCTTAAAGTTAGGCTGAGAGGACGGATGGAAACTCATCCAGAAGTTCTTCTTGGGAATTTGAGTCACGGGTAAGATTTGGGGAAGAGTATTTGCATTTCTGTGTGATCTATTGCTGTTGAAGTGGCCAGACAGCCACTGCATTAGGGCAGCAAACATAACAAGAAAAGAAATGCAGCTTCAGAACACGATGAAGAGATGGCCCAGTGGTTAAGCAGCTCGCTGCTCTTCCAGAGGACCTGGGTTCAGTTCCCGGCACCTATTATCAGGATGCTTACAACTGCCTGAAACTCTAGCTCCCGGGGATCTGATACCCTCTTCTGGACTCCAAGGTCCCCTGAAGGCATGTGTACATATACATATGCACACACTCATAAATAAATAAAATAAAATTAATCTAGAAAAATAAAAATAAAATGGAACAAAAAACCCCCCAACGTCCATGCTTCTTAAATGTTGTGACTGCATATGGGAAGGTGAGACGTTGGGTACATGCATGCCATTTGCACGCTCATCTCGCCCATCTGTCTTGTACAGTGCTAAGTTGTTCTATAGCCCAACTGATGTTCTGATGAATGAATTCAAAGACTGCCAATCAAACGTTTGCCGAATCAGAAGTGATTTAGCACAATTTGATTTTAATGTTTACAATATAATTAAGTGTGGATCAAAAATTATATTTTATTTATTTTGGGTGTGTGTATGGGAACTATGGCACACGTGTGGAGGTCGGAGGACCACTGTGAGAGCCGGTTCTCTCCTTCCACTATCTAGGTTCCAGGGCTCGAACTCAGGTCATCAGGCTTGGCTGCACCTGCCTGTCCCTGCTGAGCCATCTTTCCAGCACCAGCCATGAAATTTTGATTACAGAAAGTTATCCTTCCAGTGCCATAAGTTTTACAGCATTCTGTGCTCTTCCTCCCAACCCCACTTTTCAACAAATCACAGAACGGAGAAGCCGTCTATGTTAATCCTCTGTTTTTTAAACTTCTCCCAGGTATATTTTAATACATATTTCAGGGGAAGCATGGCAATTTTTATTTTATGCAACATCTACTTTTTTGTTTCTGTTTTATGGTAGAAATGTAAAAGTCACATATATAAATAGACTGCTAATATTTCTTAACCTTCGCGTTCACACCCAAGAGAATACATTTTTTTCCCCTGAAGTAGATTTATTTATTTTATTTTAAAAGAAAGTCAAGTATCATGAGTATAACTCTTGCCTTCCTGGTTTCATTATTCAAACTTGAGAAACATTATTTATATCAATGCCTGAAGTATTTCCTTTCAAGAGACCACCTGGGATTTGTTTGTTTGCACAATGACCTAGGTTTCAATAGTCACATCTTGTGAATGCTGATGATAAAATTGATGTTTCTGGGCCTTCAGGCAGGATTCATTCTGTTTGCAGCCTAATGGAGACTCTTCCCTTTCTCAATACAATGTCAGTGCCATCTGCTCCTGCTCATCCCAGCTCTATGATCGACTGCTTTTGCCTTACAGAGGCCTAGTTGTTTGATCTGGAAAGGTGGACACAGACTGTGCTTTTGTTTCCTGGCCGCCCTGACCCAAATAATCACACAGAAACTATATTAATTACAACACTGGCATATTCCTAGCTAGCTCTTACATCTTAAATGAACACATTTCTATTAATCTATGTATTGCCATGAGGCTGTGACTAACCAGTAATGTTCTGGCATCTTTCTCCTTCAGCAGCTACATGGTGTCTCCTTGACTCCACCTACCCTCTCTATATCTCTATTCAGATTTCCTGCCTGGCTTTGTTCTGCTAAGCCATTGGCCAAAATAACTTTATTCATCAACCAATAAAAATGACACATATACAGAAGGACATCCCACACCATCTCCCCTTTTCTATCTAATTAAAAAGGAAGGCTTTAACTTTAACATAGTAAAATTACATATTCAAAAATAGTTATTAAACAAGAATTATAGTTACAATATTTAACCTATTTACATTTGGCAAATTAAGGAAAATACTCTATCATCTATTCTATCTTTGTGAGTCTAAAGTTTTATATCTAATTTATCTTTTATCATAACTAAGGAAAACTATAGTTATAATTATCTAGTCTTCAACTCCATCAGAGACCCCAGAAGGATATAATATTACCTAAGTAAACAGGAAATGCATTGTAAGCAACTTCCAAAGTTCTAGATATGACAGAGACATCTTACTTTCTGGACAGTCACTCAAAGTTTTTTTTGGAACATTGGGGCATCCATATTCGGCCTATAGGCCCATAGTATTTGGCAGACTTTTCAGTGAAGCAGGAAATTTGAAGATCTGTTCTGCCTTGTAATGGCAAAGTTCATCAGTTGCTTTCTTCTGTGTCCTGCAGAATGTCTGGCAGTTTCTTCTATGGAGCAGGAACCCTGAAGGACAATCCTATCTTTTGGAAAGTTCAGCAGTCACTTTTCTGTGGGTCCCACATGTCTAGTTCATATAGCATACCATTAAGCAGTCCAGGAAAGAGAAGTTTCTTGCCCAAATGGCTAGCCTTGCCACATTGAAGGCAAATTCCATACTGAGTTTTTTTCAATGCCCATCAACCTCTCTAAAGTAATTGGTGCTGCCAGAAACAGACATGTCTCATTGTTGAGAAAAGTCTAAGTTTTTAAAACACCTTAAATGCCATATTCTGTAGGTCTTTGGAAGGTTTGAAGAATATCTATTCACCTGAATATGTCTCTGTACATCTAGAAAACCTTACTAATATGACTACAGTTTGACTATTATAAATGGCTATCTATTAGCCCATAATTTTAATTATACATTACATTTTAAGTGAGCTGTATAAACATAATACCTTAAACAAAAGAGAAAATACGTTTAATGTAATTGACCTAAAATTTGTATCAATTAATCAAAATCCATACCAATGTAGTCATTTCTGTATCCTATCTTTTTCTTTAGAGAGAGATTGACTGTTACCATTAACCAATTACAATCAACACCTTTTAAATGAAAACAAACATTTATAAACAATCACTTTGGGAGTTTGGGCATAGTTTTCTCCAAACTACTTCCTGCTGTTTGTTGGGTGAAGTATTTTTAGGGTTCATGGAGACCTTTTGGGGGAGGGGTCTTGTTCCATCAATCCACATTAGCTTGGAAAGTTCCCATCCTCTGTGGAAACAAAAGCAGAACCTCTTTTCCAAAGTAATATATCTTTAGACCCAAACTTTGAAGTCAAGATACCTTTATGTTGGTTTAGCTTAGCAGCCTGTACAATGAGATGTCTCTCTGTTGTTAGCTCATTTACAGTCAAAAAATTGAAGGAAAACAGAATAATATACATAATCCAGAGTCTTTGTGTATTTTACATCTTTATGTGGCTTTTTAAAATGCTATTTATTTTACTTTTATTTTTAAATTTTTGGTTTTTTGAGACAGGGTTTCTCTGTGTATCTTTGGTTGTCCTGGATCTCACTCTGTAGACAGGTTGTCCTTGAACTCACAGAGCTCTGCCTGCCTCTGCCTTTTAAGTGCTGGGATTAAAGGCATGTGCCATCACACCCAACTACTCTCTTTCTTTTATTTTTTTAAGGGCTTTCTCTGTCCTTTTTCTTTTCTCTCTCAAGCCTGCATTTATTTTTAAACACACTGTAAACTGTTTAGAGGTTTTCTTTTAATTTTCATTTGAATCTGTTTTTAATATATATCTTTTTCTGAGCACATAAGTTTTTAATCTGCTGCTGATGTTTTTTCTTCAGAGAGACAGAAAGACCCAAATTAACTCACAATAAAGACCCTTTGCTTTTGCATCGGATTTGGTCTCACGGTGATATTTTGGGGATCCCGACTTTGGGCATAACAAGTCACCTTTATAATTAGTTTTGCAAGAAGTCAGAGTGCAGGAAAACACATTGGAACAGATGTTGACTTAATGATACAAAACTCTTAAAATGAGCTAGTAATCCCACTACCAAAGAATATGAAATTAGTATGTCAGAGAGAGATCTGCACCCCAAGGTTCATCTAATTTATCCACAAGAGCTGAGATGTGGAATTAAGAAGCCAAAGCTTCATTCAGTTGGTTGCCAGAGGTTTCATCCACCATACAGTGAAGGAATGGCAGAGCAATTCGCAATTCACATCATGGTTGAACAGGAAGTAAGGTGAGAGACAGGAAATGGTCAGAGGCAATATGCCCTCTGAGAGTCCATGCTTAGTAACTATTTCCTCCAGCTCTGTCCCATCACTTACGTTTCCAGAATGTCCCCAAACAGCACCACCATCTGTGAATGGAGCACTCAATGAGGAGCCTACGAGGGGCCTTTCACAGTCAAGTAAATAGCGGCATCTTCAGAGTCCATTGATAGATAAATAGTAAAGAGCAAGTGATGTATGTAGCCATTTATATCAAAATGGTAAATATGGGGGTACAGGCTGGAGAGATGGCTCCCTGATTAATAGCACTGATTGCTCTTCCAGAGGTCCTGAGTTCAATTCCTAGCTACCACATGGTGGTTCACAATTGCCTATAATAGGATCTGACATACAAGCATACAGACAGATCAGCCATATCTAAAATATAAATAATATTTTCAATGGTACATATATGTAAATAAGCAGATATGACCATGAGAACTCTCTGGGCTTCATGACATGTATAACATGACTGATGACATCAAGCCACATCATGGCCAAGGGGGACAGCCTAAGTATGATCCCTAGAGTCCACCTTTAAAAGTCGGGTGTTGTGGCATAAGCTTAGAATCCCAGTGCTAGGGAGGCAGAGATAGGCAAATTCCTGGGACTTACTGTCCAGCAAGCCCTGAATGGTGAGCCAAAGGCAAGACCTTGTCACAAATAGCACAAGGTGGATGGCACAACACTCTGGTCTCTACAAACATGCACACATGAGCACATGAACCCATGCAAAACATACAAACCAAAAATTCCCATGATGTGGGATGTCCTTCTGTATATGTGTTGCTTTTATTGGTTGATGAATAAAACTGTTTCAGCCAGTGTCTTAACAGAGTAAAGCCAGGCAGGAAATTCAAACAGAGATAGAGAGTAGGCAGAGTCAAGGATACTCCATGTAGCCACTGAAGGAAAAAAATACTAGAACATTACTGGTAAGCCACAGACTAGTGCCAATACATAGATTAATAGAAATGTGTTCATTTAAGATTTAAGAGCGCCGGGCAGTGGTGGCACACGCCTTTAATCCCAGCACTCGGGAGGCAGAGGCAGGCGGATCTCTGTGAGTTCAAGACCAGCCTGGTCTACAAGAGCTAGTTCCAGGACAGGCTCCAAAACCACAGAGAAACCCTGTCTCGAAAAACCAAAAAAAAAAAAAAAAAAAAAAAAAATTTAAGAGCTAGCTAGGAATATGCCTGAGCCACTGGCCAAACAGTTTTGTAACTAATATAGTTTCTGTGTGATTTTTTGGATCAGGTCAGCTGGGGAACGAAAGCACAATCTCCATCCACAAATGTCATCCAAACAATTGGCAAGACTTTCCACATAAAGCCTGAGAAAGCTTTAAAAAATAAATAAATAAATAAATAAATAAATAAAGAAAGAAAGAAAGAAAGAATTCTAGAGAGAAAAGAACAGAGGTAAGCATGGCTTCTTGGTAGCAGCATTTTCTCAGGTGGGCTCTGTTTGCTAGAGACAAGCAGGGGCATGGCTCCTTTAAGAGAGGCTTCCTGAGTCAGCATTAGTGGCAAAAACCTTGCAGGTCCTTGAAGAGGCTGCACCACAAAATACTTAAGTGGTGTTATGAGCAGCTGGTGGCAGGCTTCTTGGTGGTGGCATGGATCTAGAAACTCCAGAGTTATGGCAATAAACATGGCTCTCACCAGTACCTCTGCCATGAAGCTGGACTCCCAGAAAGCTAAGGAAGATGGTGGAGATGTCCGCCAAAACTGCAGCTTAAATCCTAGTCATGCCGCTTAGCAGATTAAAGACTTATGTGCTCAGAAAAAGATATATAATAAAAACAGATTCAAATGAAAATTAAAAGAAAACCAAAGATACACAGAGAAACCCTGTCTCTAAGCTGTTACATAATAATTACTTTCACTTAGTCAGGATTTTCTTGTCCGTGGAACCAAATGCTGGAGCAAAGCAACTCAAAAGGAGGTATGATCCATCTGGGCTCATGATTTCAAAGGGTGTGGTTCTTGTGGGGAAGGCCTGTCACAACAGCCAACATCATTCTGGGAGAGGAATACAGCTGGGCCCTGCTACTTAGCTTTTATGATGTCCCAATTACACCACCATACTCTGAATCCTTTGGGATGAATCCATTTGTGATGTCAGGGTTGACATAAAAACCCCCTTTTTATGGTTTTTGAGACAAGGTTTCTCTGTGCTGCCCTAGCTGTCCTGGAACTTACTCTGTAGAGCAGGCTGGTCTTGAACTCACAGAAATCCTACCTGCCTCTGTCTCCCGAGTGCTGGGATTAAAGGTGTGCACCACTACCGCCCAGCTGTATGGTCCACTGGACTCTTTTTTTTTTTTCAAGACAGGGTTTCTCTGTGTAGTAGTTCTGGGTATCCTGGAACTAGCTCTTGTAGACCAGGCTGGCCTTGAACTCACAGAGATCCACCTGCCTCTGCCTCCCAAGTGCTGGGATTAAAGGCAGTTCACTGGATTCTTGAGAGTCTCACAGACACTCCTAGAAGTATATGAGCATCTCAGGGCAATCAAGTTGCTATTTCACTTAAACCACCACACCCAGTGTATGCAGAAGGACATAACAGTTATGTGTTTTCTGGTCTTGGCAAATTTGTCATTCAGAACTTGAGTGTACAGGTGGAGAAGGACTCTCCCAACTTTAGGACTCATCAGGTGGTTATCATCACGTTCCTGGTGTGTTGATCTCCCTGGCCTTCCTTATGTCATCACCAATGGGAGAATGAGCATCAAGGTTGAGCTCATGCACACAAGTCCTTGGACTCAGTAGTAAAAGCAGATGTCAGTGCTATTGTGTAACAGGCAGGTGAGGGTGTCAATGGCAAGAGAGGCACAGTCTTGCAAACTTGTGTTCGAGGCAGGTGTGGGTACCAGAGGGCCACCTGGTGTGTGGAATGCTGTCTTCACTGGTAGTGTGAAGACACTACCTCTATTGTCCTCAGCTGCTCAAGAGCGGGGTTGTGGTGTGTGTACAGATGGGCGAGAGAGACCTGGCAAGGGCCCACAAGGCAGGGGTTTATTTTAGCTCACAACCTAGATTGATGTGCCTTGCGTCCAGCATTGGTGACAATCACCAAAATCCAGTGGCTAGCTCCACTGGTAGCTCACTCCTGTGCCATCATGTGAAAGATAGCTGTGCTGGCCAGCAGGGAGCTATCTGCTTGCAGGCTGGCCTTCTAGAACTGAAACCCTGGATAACCTCATGCATGAGGTCAGGGACTCCCTGGGCCATCTAGTAAACACCGTGTTTGAGCTAAGAGAATGCAGAGCACCCATTAGGGGCAACCTTGAGTCCATAGGTTCCTTATTGGCTAGGACATCCCATCTCAGTCACTCCTGTAAGTGTCACTTAGAAGAGGGGACGTCTAATACTTAGAGGAGGAAGGGACTTTACACACATGGAACTCGTCCTGCATTTCAAGATGTCCCTGTTCCTCACCAGGTGCCTTGCATTGTAGACACCGTCCTCCGGTGCTAACCCATCCTTTGTGGTGGCCCTAGGAGATAAAGACCTCATCTCTTTTGTCTTTGCAGTTACTGAGGCACTGAGAAGGTACCTGGTTGCCATGGTAACGTGGTGGGCAGTAGTTGTCCTAGTTTGCCTTCTATTGCTGTCCTGACCAGAAGAAACCTGGGGAGGAAAGAGTTTATTTCATCTTACAGTCTGTCACGAAGGGAAGTCAGGATGGAAGTTCAAAGCAGGAGCCGAAGCAGAGACCACGGAGGAACGCTGCTTCCTGTGGCTTGTTCAGGCTGCTTTCATGCACAAGCTAGGCCCACTTGCTTTGGGGTGGCACCACCCATTGGGCTGGGCCCTCCCACATCAATCATTAACCAAGAGAATGTCCCACAGGCTTGTCTTTGTATCATTCTGAGGGAGGCAACTCCGTGGTTGAGGTTCCCTCTTCCCAGATATGTCTACGTTTGTGCCAACTTGACAGTCACCAACCAGCAGTGTACTAGACCAGTGTTTCATCTCCGGTGCCTTGACCCCAGATGGCTGACCCCCAGCCCAACCTCCCCACTCTGCCGTTAATGTCTCCTGATTCGAGCTCAGTCTCTTTCGACCTCCTGGTCTTGGGGCAGAGAGCAGGCCTGGCCACAGTGACCTGTCTGCCAGGCTTTCCCATGGGTTCAGCAGGCCAGGAACTGAATCTTTGAATCCATGAGCCACAGTAAACTCTCCTTTCTAAGTAGTTTTCCCAAGTGTTTTGTGACAGTGACAAAGGTGACCTGTTCTCTCAGCGCAGGCCAGTGGGTTTCTCACTGGCATTATGCAGCACAGTGGTTCCTGGTGGATGCTCCACGTGAGGCTGTGTCCTGCTTTCTATTATTTAGTGTGTGTGTGTGTATGTGTGTGTGTGTGTGTGTGTGTAGTGGGATATGCATGTCACAGCCTCCATGCAGAGGTCAGAGGCCAGTTCTCTTCTTCAGGTCTCAGGGATGGGGTTCAGGTGGTGAGAATCCGCGGTAAGTGCTTTGGCCCTCTGGGCCATCTCACAGGCCTGAACCTCTGTCTTGCTTTCCAACTCTCACGTCTGATTTCTTATTTCCACTTCTCCCTCTGCGGTCTCGTAACCTCTTTCCCTGGACTCTTCACGTCCCTTGTGTCCTTTTGCTGCTCTGTACCTTTCTCTCTATTTAATATTACCCTCTCTTGGTCTCTTTTCTAGGTTTTGAAGACTTTCCCCGCATTGCTCGCCTACAAGTGCATGCTTGAATTCGAGGCTCCGACCTGCACGAGAGGGGGAACGTGTGCTTTTTGTCACCCTGGGCTTGGGCTACTTTGCTCTATGCTTTCCACATCTGAATTCTCCTGCAGTTTTCTTGAGTTTATCTTCTTTTTCAGCTGAATAATATTCTGTTGTATAGGTATGTACCGCATTTTCATACCTGCTCGTCTAGGCTGGTCTCCTTTGCTTGCTGTTGTGAATATGCAACAATACATGAAAATAAATACAAATGTCTCTGTGGGAGGGCGCAGAGTCCTTAGGGTGTATGCCCCGGAGTGGCGTAGCTGGGTCATATGGTAGATGTATTTTTAATTTTTGGAGGACGCTCCTCACTGATTTCTATAAAAACAGCCGTCCACATTTCACTCTACTGGATGCTCTTTTGACCTGACTCCCTCTCTCCTACTTCAGCCTTGCTCTGATTTCATTTTATTTATTTGATGGTTAGTTTGTACTTGTGGCATGATTTTGGTCTTCCTTTATTTAAATGATTGTCAAGCTGTTTAATGACAAATGTTAGAAAGAAAGATGGGCAAATGAGGTGGTCACATGCTCAAGACCCCTGAAGGGCAGACCCTGGGCAGATGCTCTCGGAAGACTCCTGTGGTAAAAGTTCTTGTAGCTGTTGCCTTGGGAACCTTGTTTTGGAACCCCCGGTGGTTGACTTTCCGACTGTGCTTCAGACTGTCTCAATTTGGTAGCTTTGAAATACTGTTTTTCCCTCGTGTGTGTGTGTTTGTGTGTGTGAGCTGTTCCATGTTCTGAACAGAGAGAAACTAAGATTAATGGCCACACAGAGGTTGCGAGGCCTTGAAATATGCCGAATCTGGCTTTCTCCTCACCTCCATCCTGCCCAAACATGGCTTTCAATTTGGTAGTTACCAGTGTCATCAACAGCCCTAAGAAGACACAGCAGCTCTCTGCCCTGAGCCTGCAAGAGATGGGAAAATCTACAGTCAGTGTCTCCGTCGTCATGTGTCTGGAGTGGTGGAAGCAAGCAGGGATTTCCAAACAAAGAACTTGTCTGAATATGGGAAGTGATGGAGGGTCGAAGTCTTGATGTTCCCTGAGAAGAGAAAGATGTTGTAAAGACTAACCCGTGCCGTTTCACTCACCATAAAGGAGAGCTGATAATGAAGATGGTAGCACTGACAAGAGCACCCCGATGTAAAGGACTACATTCTAAGCACAGTTGATTTTATTTGCAGCAAACCCGAGAAGGCATTTTCTGGAAATAGGTCAAATTCTGGGTGCTTTCTATACGTAGCGTGCCTCACTAGAGGGCGCTATTTAGTTGTGTATTTAACATTTTCTTTTTTACAAAAATAATAATAAAAATGACGATGGGGCTATGAATTCTGATACAATTCTTGTTGAACATGTTATGAGATTTTCTCCCAGACATTGTTTTATTTTTCAGCTTCTATGTGTGAAATCCCATTTTAAGAAGTATAACATGACCCCAAATCTGTCCGTATGTGTGAAGTCCCCGTGGCACACTGGCACGACAGAGGCAAAAGCCATAAGTTTAAATTACTGCAATCCCATAGGTCTTTGGGCTATGTTTCTCTATATACATTACCACTCAAAGGAAATAAATTGTAAATATTAATTCTGTCTGCTTGCTCGCCTAAATCCTTTGTGAAGAGACAAAAGAGAGGCCGTGTGGTCTGGGGATGAGATTCTGTCCAGGTTTCCAGGGACTTTGTTATCTGAATCATCTCCAGTGCAACCTTCCAATTCGTCTTTCAGGAGTCTCTGTCTGCAGCTCATTCTGCCCACACAGTAACTCTGACCCTTTTCCCTTTTGATTCTTATTCTGGCTTCTTTGTCTTTCTCTTTAGACTCAACTCAGACCCTGATGCATGAGACACTGGAAAACAACACAAATCAATGGTTTTTCTTCCTTCCTTCCTTCCTTCCTTCCTTCCTTCCTTCCTTCCTTCCTTCCTTCCTCCTCCTCCTCCCTCCCCCCCTTCCTTGTTTTTTTTTTTTTTTTTTTGAGATAGGGTCTCTCTACAAAACCCTGACTCTTCTGGAACTCACTCTGTAGACCATGCTGGCCTCCAACTCACAGAGATCTGCCTGCCTCTGCCTCCTCAGTGCTGGGACTAAAGGTGTGTGCCACCACGCTTGGCAGTTTTTCTTAATTTAACTTGTCACTGTATTCCACATTTCTGAAGCTGTTATAGTTTAGAGCTCAAGTCTCCTTTGAGAGTGATAAGCAGGCATGCGAAATTTAGGTCCCTAAGTCTAAAGAAATGGATTTCCGTGCCGGGCAAGGGTTTCCATCATAGTGTGCTTGAGAAATCTTTCCTGAAATCATTAAAAAAATTTTCTAAGTACCCATGTAATGCACGGAGAGATGTTTTGGCAAAATTCAAGCAATAAACATTTAATCATCGACGTATTTTGTGTATGAACACTTCTGTATGTGCATATGTGCCTCGGCGTGGTTTCTGTAGGTGTCCGTGTGCTTGTGGAGGTCGAGGGCACCTTCAGGGGTTCCTTGGAGCTGTCCACCTTCCTGTTTGAGACAGGGTCTCTCCTTGGTACCCGGCTTGTTTGTAAGTTCAGGCGGCAGTGAACCGTCTCACCAGCTCTGGATGGGTTAAGCGGCCAAGGGTGGGGATTATATTTGTTTGAGAAGGCTCACCTTGTATCCTGGGAAACTTACCCTATCCCCCACTGAGGGGTTGTCCTGGCTAGTCTTAAGTCAACTTGACTCAAGCTAGAGTCATCAGAGAGGAGGGAGCCTTGGTTGAAAAAATGCTTCCCTAAGATTGGTTTGTAGGCAAGCCTGTGGGACATTTTCCTAATTAGTGATTGACCTGGGATCCAGCCCATTGTGGGTGGGGTTATCCCTGAGCTGGTGGTTCTGGGTCCTGCAAGAAAGCAGGCTGAGTAAACCATGGGGAACAAGCCAGTAAGCAGCACCCCTTCATGGCCTCTGAATCAACTCCTGCCTCCAAGATCTTACCGTTTGAGTTTCTGTCCTGACTTCCTTCAGTGATGAACAGAGATGTGAAAGTGTAAACCAAATAAACCCTTTCCTCCTCGACTTGCGTTTTGGTTTGCAGTCTACAGGGCAGGAGTCTGGTGGGGTCATGACACTCACTCGAGCCACTCTGTGCAAAATCTTAAAAAAAAAAAAAAAAAAACTTTTGACAAAGTTGTTCTTCATACAGATTATCTGGGAAAAAATTTCTACCCTTTAGCTCAAAGTAGTTTGAGTGGTTTGTGTTGCATGCAGCTCCAAATCCCGACTTTAAAGTGGCATTGGAGAAACGGAGGGAGCGGGGGGAGGAGATGGCGCAGTGGGTCAAGGGCTTGCCACCAAGTCTGATGGCCTGAGTTCAGTGCCAGGGACCCACATGGTAGAAGGAGAGCACCAACTCCCCTAAGTTGTCCTCTGACCACCACATCCAAGCTGTGGCAAACGCACAAATAAATACATAAATTTAAGTTAAAAAAAAAAAGGGGAGGAGGAGGGGAGAGAAGGAGACAAGATGAGGTGCCCGTGGTGTAATCTGCACTCAACAAATGTCCCTATGGACTCTTGGTACAGTAATAAAATCTAGTAGCCTCAAGCAATTCATAGAATCCATTAAACGTTTAAAATTACGCCGGTGCGGTAATTACAAATTTCAAATAAAATTAAGTTCCACTTTTACACAGGATGGAGTCCTCAGTGCTGGCAAGGGGGTGGGGAAGGAAACACCCGAGGTCCCGTCAAAGCAAACTTGGTGGAAGAAGTTCCGGGAGCGAGCTCTGCGATCTTCCGCTTGCCTGGGCTTCACCTGCAGGGATCCTCAGGGAAGTTTGGACCGGGGCATGAGAGGGGCATGAGGGATGCCCTGGACCTGGGCATGAAATGGGCATGGAGGGTGCCCTGGCCCCGGGCCTGAGATGGGCATGGAGGATGCCCTTGCATGCTTGCTTGTATAGTGAAGCACTCGGCTGCCCATCAGTGGGACTGGCTGCTGTAGACTATCTCACAGTGTTTGTGCAGTTAGTGACACTCATTCCCATGGAGAAAGTGGTATTTAACTAAAAACATGGAAACGAGCCCATAGCTGTTAATAACTGGTACACATTTGTTGGAATTTAATGGGGTCTTGACAAAGTGTTTTTCTTTCTTTCTATTTTTCTTCATTTAAATTCTAAGTCAGTGGAGCGATAGGTGCAAAAGCCATCCAGATGGATGTGGAAATTTCAGGTTCTTACTAATGAAAGTTTTTTTTAAAAAGGTGTGATTTATTTTATTTTATTGTATGTGTGCCTGAGTATATGTTCCATGTGTGTGAATTACCCACTAAGGCCAGGAGAGGGCACCAGAACTCCTGGAACTAGAATTACAGATGATTGTGAGCCACCATGTGGGTGCTGGGAACTGCACTCGGCTAATCTGCAAGAGTAACCAGTGCACCTCACCGCTGAGCCCTCTCTCCAGACCTTAGGAAAGTTTTATTGAAATATGCAACTTATGCACAAATCCTCACAGACCTGGTTTGGGTCACACCTGTCAAAGATTCCATATTTCTGGTGCAATGGGACAAAGGGGACAAGTTGCAACTTTTCTTTCTGTCTTAGTTGGAAAATTTGAATCATCAGTTTTCACCCATTATCAGATAATGTATTCCTATGTGGTGTGTCACTGTGATCATGGTCCCTTCAAAAGGAAACATGTGGGACAGAGAACAAGTGTTCCTGATATGTAGATGGCTCTTCTATTATTGCCATGCCTGCTGGTCCTTTGAAGTGTACTGAGTGAACTTATTTTCTTTGGACTGAGGGAGAGAGGAAGAGAGAGGAGAGAGAGAGAAGAGAGAGGGAGAGGGAAAGAAAAAAGAGGGTGAGGGAGAGAGAGAGAGAGAGAGAGAGAGAGAGAGAGAGAGAGAGAGAGAGAGAGAGAGAATTTTTGCCTCTAACACTGTCACGTGTTTTCATTGAAATAATATTTATTGTGCTGGGCAGTGGTGGTAGCTCACGACTTTAATCCCAGCACTTAGGAAGCAGAGGCAGGTAGATCTCTGTGAGTTTGAGGCCAGCCTGGTCTACAGAGCTAGTTCCAGGACAGCTAGGGCTACACAGAGAAACCCTGTCTTGAAGAAAAACAAACAAACAAACAAAACATTGACTTAAAAACAACTAATAATTTTATTTGTTTGCATGTTGTTTTGGTGAGGAAGACCACTGAAACAAGTTTCCATTAGGAAATGAAGTCTCTGTTCATTTTCTGAGTCATTCACAGGTCCTGTAAGCGGTGTCTTTCGAGGGCAGCAAGTGTCATTCATGATAAAACAGGGGGCAGTAACAGTGTCTCCGTAATGAACATGGTCACTGGGGCTTGTCGACTTCCTGTGTCTGGGTGAAGGCTGAGGTCCCCTGAACTCCTTGGGTCTCAGCTGCAAACTTTTCCTGTCTCTCAGCACCCCTCATGCTGTGGCAGAAGCTGGGCTCCTCACATGGGTTTTCCCCAGTTGGGTTTACCGACCTGGGCAGGTGGCATCAGGGGTGACAGTAAAGCCACCTCTCCACCTTAATTCTTTGGGGGACTCCCAGGCTGTAAATCTGGAATTTGGTGGGCCTGCCTTCTAGATTTTACTAGGTAGGGGACTGTTTGTGAAGCAGTTTAGCCACACTCAAAAGAAAATACCAAAAAACAAACAAACAAACAAACAAACAAACAAAAAACACCCAAAAACCACCGGAAAAAAAAATAAAGAATAAGACAAATAATTGGCAAAAAAAAACAAAGACTGATTTTTTTCCCTGATTTTCTGTTCAGTCCACGTGTACTTAAGAGGGAAATAAACTGGTTTGAACACACCCCTGAAAATTCAATGAGACTCAGGAGGCCAGAATCTTTAGTTTGCCGACTTTGAATGTCAAACTTGCTGCTTCTACTCTGATGGCCCTTCCTGAAGATCCACTGTACTCCAAACACGTGGGCAATACTGCCAGCCTATTCCATCTGTTCTTTTCCCTTCTCTCCCTCCTCCCTTTCTTTTACCCTCCCCCTCCCTCCCTCCCTCCTTCCCCTGTCCCTCCCTTCATTAACCCCAGTAATTTATTTCTTTTTAACTGTGCCCTGGTGTGCACACAGCCATCATGCCTTCTTCCATCTTCTTCATCACCAGGGGATATATAGTTTTTTGTTATATTTGTGTTCATTTTTGATGTGATTTTGGCTGGCTAGGAGTATAAGTGGTAATAATCAGGTTGTTAAGACTAGAAGTGGGGCGGATAGTGGGTCTGCGGAGAACATAGTGGAGAAGCTACCGTCCATCCTAGTCAGCAGGATTGATGTTAGGTCTCCTGTCCAAGCCCGTGGTCCCATCACCATGGCACTGTGATGGGCAGGTGTCAATCAGTGCGTAGTTGATTTAGGGCTGAACTTAGGGAAGGGCAGTTGGCAACACGATGGACCCATGTCCATATAATTTCAAGAAATGTCCTATTTTAATTTACATTATAGGTGAGTTGGGTTGAGGCGGGGGAAATCTGGCCTTTGTCCTTCTCCCCAGGTAACTGAAGAGTCTGGGAATGAAACTAAATTTGGGGAGAGGCGAGGCAAGGAGTAGAGGCTGCAGGGTCCCGCGGAGAGTGTCCAGTTCCGGAATCCAGCTGTATCAGAGGCTAGCTCTGCCCTTTTAAGTTTCCTGATTTTCATTTTCTTCTTTTGAAACAGAGTCTCGTGTAGCCCAGGCTGGCCTAGAACTCCCTATGCAGAACTTGCTGTGTAGCTGAGGATGACCTTGAGATGCTGGCTCTCCTGAGGGCTGGGGTAACAAGTGTGCACCGTCACACCTGGTTTGTGCAAACTAGAGATGAAACCCAAGGCTTCGTGCGTGCAAGGCAAGCACTCTACTCACTGGGCTTTACCTCCAGCGTTTATATTTGATATTTTTACCCTTTTTTTGAGTCTATTAACCTCTCTTTCTCTTGTGTGGTCACTTCAGATAGGAATTTTTGTTCCTTTCTTTCCAGTTTGGCCACACATAACAGTAGTCTGTCGTCATGTTATTGTTTCTCTTTCATGGGCATGGGACCCAAGCTCCTGGAGTGTCATCTGGTTGAGACCTCCTAGCTCTCACCGTAGAGCAGCACCACCCCAAAGCTGCTCAGCACCCCCATTGGGAAACCACTGCCATTCCACACGTGCTGTGCTCCAAGTCGGCAAGCTGGGCTCCTCCACCCTGTTCCCGGGTGCGACTCTGTCACTCCTGGGTCCCAAGCTGAGAATCTTCATCGAACTTCGGCAAGAGGAAGAGAAATGTTTCCTCAAACAGATTGCTTTTGGATTTGGCATTTTTAATGAGCTCTTCCCAAGTTGGTTTCTGTAACCTCTGTGGGTTATTTATTTGATCACACACGGCTTAGATGCAAGATGGCTTTGATTTGGTTTCTGGGTGACTGGTATGAACCGCATCATTAGGCAGTTGGAGGAGGTCTGGCTAATTATGCAAAATGAAAGGGAAAGGCTGCATCGCCTCTCCTTTGGAAAACGTGCTTTGCTGGGCCCTGGATGAGCTTGCGCAAACGCGCCACTAGCAAAACGTGGCAGAGGCAGATGAACCTGGTAGAGACAGTTTTACCAAGTGCCTGTGTGACAAAAATATCTTCAAAGGGAGTTCTATCAATTTTATTAAGCTACATTGTGCACTTTACACGACAAGCGTATCAAGCACAATAGCATTTGAATTAGCAATCAAGTTTTAATAGTATTTGACACTTCCCCACCTTGTACTGGCAGAAGCTGTCTCTCTGAGGGAGATGCCATGCAGGGAACAGTCAGCCCCCAGCAGAGAGATGGGTGGTGTCCGAAAGTTCGTGGATAGTTTTGAGAGCACAGCACGCCGTGGGAAGAATGGTACTTTGTACCCAGGGCTGTCTCAGGAGAGTTCATTTAGCCCATTTTGATCAATGAGAAGGCTTTGTGGAGATGGGAGATGGCTCGGCAGATAAAGCATTTGCTCGGATGCTAGGTGGGTGTGGTGGCTGCTGGTAGTCCCACCCTGTGGGAGCTGGAGAAAGAAGAACCCTGAAGCAAGCGGGCGAGATTGACGGGCTCAGGTGGAGGGCTCTGGGTCGATGTAGAAGGTGGAGAATGAAAAGGTTGAAAAAGATACCTGAGACCAACTCCTGGCCTCCACATGCCTGCAAACACACACACACACACACACACACTTATACACACATGCAAACAAACACAAACCACCATCACCCCACTCCACCTCACCTCACACCACATATGCCAAATAAAGAGGCTGTATTTGCAAATCTCAGAGGCAGTTTAAGTGAAATAGAGCATACTGGAAGGGTACTGGGGATTCTCAATCAGTGGGAAGGTTGAGGATCCAAACTTTCCACAAGGCAGCCCCAGAGTGCTTAGAGCAATGCTATAGGACTGGCTGTCATAGTTTCTGCTGTCGTTATGACTACTGAAAACTTGCTTCTGTTTTTCTCCTCCTTGGCAGGTGCCTCTTATCTCCCCTAATCTCATGGCATTACCTCCAGATGTGATTGTTGTTTTCCTTTTAAAAATTACGTTTATTTTCTCTCTCCCTCTCTCCCTCCCCCTCACGTGTGTGGGTCAGAAGATAATTTGAGAGTCAGTTTCCTTCTTCCATTGTGTGGGTCCTGGGGCTTGAACTCAGGTTGCCAGGCTTGTCTGCTGCAGGTGATGGCGCCCGCTAAGACAGCCCGTTGACCTAAGATGCGTTTCCTGGGCTTCCACCTCTCACTTCCTCATTGAGTCCCCTCCTACTTCTCAGCAGTTCTACCTTCTGAGCATGTCTGGAATCTGACCATGCTCACTGCCCCTCAGGAATACTTTGGGTTCAGAGTTCACACACACAGAACCCTATTTCTTCTTACTGGTTGGTGTTGCTGTGGTCCACCTGGCCTTTCCCTCATGGTGTCAGAAGGACAGCTACACATTCAGGCTTCCTGGTTCTGTATTTAAAGGAAGGAAGGGGCTCCATGTTCAAAGCTGCTGGTTCCACTGGTGGGGGTGGGGAATGGGGTGAAGGCATTTGGACTTTCCATGTGACTCTCAGAGGTAGTGATTACTAGAACTTTCAGATTTTTGCCTGAGATGTCCCCGTACCCTAGCCCAGGGGATGTTGGGATGGTTTTGACCTTCTTCGCTGGTGACTTATGAGGATTGACTATCAGAGGCTCAGGAAGCTATAGTGTGGCACCTCAGGAAGAGGGAACCTGGCTTGGAGGAGCTGAAGATGGGTAGGCACCTGCACCGGCAGACGTCACCTCTCAGGCTGGTGGTGGCAGGCTGGAAGTAGATATGGGTATCTTGTTCAGGTAGCTGAATGACTGATTGCTGATTCAAAATGGCTCGGAGAACTGTCTAAGAAGGACGAATCAGAGGCAAAAGGAAGCAATGTCTCTTGACTGTTGCGAAGGCTTGTATGTGTGTGTGTTATTGTATAGAAGACAACAAGTTCACAGCAAAGCTTACGAGCAGACATAGAGAACTTGGGGCTCCTGGGTGTGGGCGCTGATAATGTCTGATGGTGTAATAACAATGAAACACAAAAATGAGAATGGCCATATGGGATAACGAGCCCATTCTCAGGTATTATCTCCAAAGAATTGAAATCAGAATTCTGCAGAAGCTCGTGTTTTCCCGATGGCATTGTTTGCAGTATCCAGGTTCTGAAGAACAGCTAAGTGTCTGTTGCCATGTGAACAGATAAGGAAAACATGGCCTAATCATACAGTGGACCGTTACTCAGCCTTGAGAAAGGAAACCCTTTGTTATCTAAAGGGTTATATGCTATCCAAGGCGTTATCTCCAAAGGTTATATAAGGATATTATGCTACACAGAAAGACTCACGGGAAGGTCAGTGCTGTATGATCCTTTCATAATCAAAGTCAGAAACTAGAATAAAGTCATGGCTGCCAGAGCCTGGAGACTTGGGAGTGGAGAGTGGTTGTTCAGGAGGTATGGGGTTTCAGTTCAGCAAGATAACAATGTTCTGCAGATCAGTCTCATAGCATGGTCCTTTCTGTTAATACTGTATTGCATCCCCAAGAGGGGAGATCTTGTGTTATATGCTCTTCCTTACCACAATAGTAGTAAAAAAAAAAGTATTTGGTACCACGTCTTAGCTTTACCTGTCAACTTGACCTCTTAGAGCCATCTGAAGAGGAACTTTCAGGGGGAAACTTCCCTGGTCAGACTGGCCTGTGGGATTGTCTTGATTGCAAATTGGTGTAGGAGCCTCCAGACCACTGTGGGCAGCACCAGCCCCTGGGCAGATGGTCTCGGACTCTGTGAGAACTAGCTGAACTTGAGCCCGAGTGAGCGAGCCAGCACACAGTGTTTCCCTGTGGCATCCTGCTTGAGTTCCCGCCCTGACTCCCCTCAAAAATGAACTGTGACCTGGAAGTAGAAACCAAGTATACCCTTTCCTTCCTTAAGTTGCTTTTGGCCAGTGTGTTTTTTTTTCCAGCAACCTCTTTGGATGAATCCATCCCAAAGCAAGTGAGAAGGTTGGCTTTTAGGACTCTTGTTATTTTTTTAAAAATATTTATTTATTATGCATACAATATTCTGCCTGTGTGTATGTCTGCAGGCCAGAAGAGGGCACCAGACCTCATTACAGATGGTTGTGAGCCACCATGTGGTTACTGGGAATAGAACTCAGGACCTTTGGAAGAGCAGGCAATGCTCTTAACCACTGAGCCATCTCTCCAGTCTGACGCTTGTTATTTCTGCTGACAGTCTACAGCTAAAAGTCTTCACCTGTCAGGTGCAACAGCAAGAGCCTCTTTGTGTTCTCAATGAGGAGAGTCTGACAATGACCAGGCCGTCACGTTCCGGGAACTAACTTTCAGAATTACTGCTTTCATGAGGGGCAAAACATGGACCACATCCTCACCCTCCAGAAGCCAACATCTGGCCAGTTGTGACAAGAAGGAAACGAGAGATGAGAGTGGGGACCGAGGGATGCAGGAGAGGTCTTTACAGACCGCAGGGAAGCCAGGGTGCCACGCAGCTCCAGTGCAGGCCAACGCTGCAAGGCGCGTCTCTAACACCTGGGGACAGATGTTCCTGGGTGGATTTTTGTTTGTTTGTTTGAAACCAGTCTCTTGCGGTGCTCTCCTCAGCTATGTGAGAGCCTCCGATGAAGGACTAATGGAAACAAAATGACAGGCATATGAATTTAGCTGCTGTTGGAGAAATCTTGTAAGATATTCTCAGCGGTATGGAGATAAGGAGATTGCATAATTGAAAGCGCTGAGAACAGCATCAACCAGAGAGTAGGAAGAGAGCGAGGAAATCAACTGTGGAATGCTTGGCTCCCTGCTTCCTTCTTTCTCCTGCCTTATACTTCTCCCTCCTGAGGGCTTTCTCGCCAGGGCCTGAAAGTTCCAGTCACTTCAGTGAAAGGAGTCTCTCTCTTCGGTAGTTTCCCAGAGTCCCGGGAGAGTTTCTCTTTGGTCAGCTAGATAGAACAGTGTGCCTGTTTCTGAACCAGTGATTGCTGTCTTGGGAGGCTTGGGCTGTACCGAATGGACAGGTATGAGAGAAATGTCCACACCGGGAGCGCCATGGCTGAGTTCAGTTCTTGCCAAACCACAAGGGCTGAGCTTAAGGTGAGCTGGTAAATTTTTAGTTTTTCAAGACGAGGTTTCTTTGTGTATCTGGATGTCCTGAAACTTGCTCTGTAGACCAAGCTGACCTCGAACTCCAGAGATCCTGTCAGCCATAGATGGGCTGGGGTGGGCTAAGCTGAGGGCACGGTGTTTGAAAAGGCCTGCGGTGTGACTTGGTATTAAGTGGTTTCAGATGGTGTTGCTGGGAGGTCATCTGGGGTCTGGCTCTTCTATCAGGTGTTGCAGAAGTTGGCTTTTGTCCTGCTGGCTTTAAGAGACCAATTCAAGTGTCTCCAGCTGGGACGAGGACCCTGGGGCAGCCAAGCTGCTGACAGAGAAGGGGAAAGTGTGGAGATCTGTGGGACTTAATGAGAGAAGTGGGAGGAGTCAGGAAGGCTATGGGAAGCTGCATGGTGGCCAATTGGATGTGAGGGAGATGTGAATTCAGAAAAAAAAAACCTGTTTCGAGCCAACACTAGCATCAAACCGCTGGGAAGGACAGGTTTCAAAATACAGGAGGGACTTAGACTCGTCATTGCTTAGAAGGACTTCAGACTTGCAAAAGGTCTTATGGGCTTCTTGATCCACCTCAGGCAGTTGGCAGGGTGGGAAGGAGGACATGTCAATGACTTTGCCATCCCCATGACAGAATCCCCGATAGAAGGAAAGTGCAAATGTCCTAATGTCCTAGTTGTCTCTGTGTGGGGGCTGTGAGCGTATGAGGCTGGGGTTGCAGGCAATTCTTTACGCGCTGCCCCAGGTCAGTGCTGAGAATCTGTCTTAGGTTCTGAGGAAGTGCGGCAAATGCGCTCACCAGGGTTGGCGGCAAACTTTTTCATCCACTGAGCCATCTCACTTCCCCAAAGTTGTTTCTTATTTCTGTGAATGTCTTTTATGTATATTATCATGAATGAATGCATGTGAACATATGTATGGAGGATCGAGGACAACCGTGAGCATCATCTGCAGTAGCGTCATACACCTTGTTTGAGAATGGGGTCTCTGATTGGCTTGCAGTCCACCAGTTAGGCTCCACTGACTAGCTAGTGAGACCCAGGGTCCTCTCTCCACCTCCCCAGTGTTGGGTTACAAGCATGCGTGAGGCCCGGCTTTTAGTGAGGTGAGATGGAGGGAGTCCAGGCCACCATTTCCCATTGGAGACATTTTGCACACTTCCTACCCATTCGAATGTATTCCTTCACTGTGTCCCATACACAGGTCTGCAGCCTGGCAGGGTACCATGACTGAACTGTCTTTGAGCACTCTGTTCGCAGTTTCTTGCTCAGAATACCACAAAGGCCAAGTTCACCTGTAGTTACATTTGTGTTTTAATAAATAAAGCCTGCTTGAGGAGACCAGAAAAGTAAAACAGCCACTCTGGCCAGCCTTTACAGATCAGGCAGCAACAACACACACCTTTAATCCCAGTAGCCACCCGAGTTTGCCATAGCATCCAGGCGGTAGTGGTGCACACCCTTAATACCAGCACTAGAGAGGATTATAAAACGGGAGGAGACAGCTCTCAAGCTCAGTCTCATTCTGAGATTCCTGGAGGCAGGATTTCCATTTTTGGACTGAGATAGAGGTAAGAGCCAGTGGCTGGCTGCTTTGCTTTTCCGGTCTTTAGGTTGAACCCCGATTTCTGTCTCTGAGTTTTTATTAACTGTGCTTCATTCACCAGCACAAAGAGCAGGTCCCCAGGTGTGTGGTGACATTGGCATCACAGGACAATGGCCTCTGTGGTGGTTTGAATGATCATGCCCCTCAGAGGCTCTGGTGCGTGAACACTTGGTCCACAGTTGGTGGCCCTGATTAGGATTAGGCGATGTAGCCTTTTTGGAGGAAGCAAAACCATTGGCAGTGGGCTTTGAGAGTTCCCAGCCTCATGTCACGGCTGCTTTCCCTGCTTAGTGCTTGCATTTGAAGATGTGAGCTCTTAGCTTCTTGTTCTGCCATCATGCACGCAGATGGGTGCTATGCTTCCCCTGCCACGATGGACTCGAACCTCTGGAGCTGCAAGCCCGATTTAACCCTTCCATTCTTCAGTTCCCTTGGTCATGGCAGTTTATCGCGGCAACAGAAATGAAGGAATGCAGAGATTTTGTGCCATTTCCTGCTTCACAGGAGCTGGGGACCTGAGCAAGAGGAAGGACTGTGGAGATCTTAGGGACAGATCCAACACTCTTCCACATGCTGTCTGTGTTGCGGTTACGATGTTTTGAAAAGATGTTTTTTTGTTGTTGATAAAGCTGTAAAATCTCATCCTGAAAATTCCAGCTGTGCCAGGAGTCAACATACACTTCCCTCTTGCAGGATTAGAGCGATGCCTTGAAACACATATGCACACATGTATATACATACATACATACATACATACATACATACATACATACGCACACACGCACATGCGCGCACCCCTCCCCAGAAAACCCCTCAGTGAAACATCTCTTGATAATTTTAAACATCTTCTAATTTGTTAAAAAAAAATGTGAGCCTTTGGTCCTTTAGAAAAACCAAGTTGGTTTTATATTTAAGCTCATCTCCGTGTGTGCTCAGAAAGCCTCGTGTTCAGTGCCTGACTGTGGTGTGATTGGCTTCTAAACGGTTCACTTCAGCAGAGTTGAAAACTAGAGATACCCAAATCTTATTACCAGGACGGGTAGGACCAGGTATGGCAATGTCAATGATAATGGTGGTCACTCACGGTTCCTCCCAGGACTGACCTCCAATCAGGTCCCTTCATTTTGGAGAAGCTATTTCCAAGAGGGTGACTCGTATCGGCCGTTCCTTCTTTCATCTGTCTCCCTGAACGTGCATGCAAATCGTGTTTGATTTAACCCAGCAGCTGCATTTTAATTTGTTGGCGTGATGTGATGTGTAACCCAAATGGATTTTTAGACTCATCAGATGGCCTTGCTGTGTGGGTGGGAGGCAGAGTGACCTTTACGAGTGGCCTCGTGCGTGACAGATCTAAAATTTGGGCCCCCGAATGGAAATTCTCACACTATTTTTCTTTCATTAGAGGAGAAAAACAGAATTCAGCTGGACACATGCGCTAAAATTAGATCCTTAAGTAAACAGTCCGGGCCTTAATAATTCATGGGAAGATGCAGGGCAAAATGAGGAAAATAATGGAATCGGGGTAGACAAACACTGTGTCCCTTTGAACTGCCCCAAATGAACCATCATCCTGTGCAGCTCTGATGTCCCGGACTATTAATGAGACAGAAGGTGTTGGCATGGGTAAATAATATATCAAATGGAGGTCCCATGTTCCGGATGATGGAGGCCACTGACACTTATCAATTCGTCTTACATCAGGCGCTGTGTGTTCCACTCTGTCTGCAGTTTGTCAACCTCTGCTTTGGGTTTAATAGATGTTGTGGTATGCTGTGCTTAAAAAAAAGTATTGTGGCAAAGAACCAGGTGAAATGCAAAAGTAATTATGAAAAAAATCAGCAGGGCCGGCGTTGCCTGTGTGGAGGCGGCCCATGCGGTGATGTAACTGCTCCTTCATCATTTTTGCCGTGGCTCGGCCTCAAGATTTAGGGAAAGAAAAAGACCTTTGGGAAACTTCCTGGTTTCCATTATGGCATCCATGACTGGGGGTGGGGAAGAATTAGCATTGTTCCCATCAGGAAGTTATGGGGAAGGATGGGAAACTAGTAATCAGGAAGTGGGCGACAGGAAATAAAACATCCACCCAAACTGTAAAACTGGATTGGATAGAGATTTCTCCCAAAAAAAAAAAAAAGCCCTAAAATCATTAGTGGCCTAACCGAAGTAGACGTCATTAGCTGTAGCAATGTCTACGACAAATAAATAAGAGTTGAAAACAATAAAACTCGTGGTAATGTGTGGCACTGTAATATTGATGGCAGCATGTGGGGAGCGCCTGACAGCTGTTAAACAGATGTGGCAATTAGCAAACCTTATGGTCACGCTGCTGAGATTATTATGCAACACGTTCCCCAGCAAAATTAGCCGCCTTCCTTCTTTGTGTGCCTTTCTCCACGTGGAGTGTTGGTGTTCTCCGCTCAGTTTCAGCAGTGATAGCCTGAGCCACAGACGTGTGTGTGCACGTGTGTGTGTCTCTCTGTGTGTGTGTGCTCACACACAGATACACATATGCATTTTTTTTGATGTCTTCTGAAAGATTTAGAGAAACTCAGAATTTTAACGAGAACAATACAAGTCGGCTCTGTAGCAGATAACTTCAATTATAATCGCTAATGGACAAATTGAGAGATAAAAAGACTTTTCTATCATGTTGCAATTCAATGAACAGTTTTCAATTAGGCTCAGGATATAAAAAGAGGGGAAAAAAAGGGAAAGTGACTTTTCCTTGATGCTAACATCGCCGAGAAAGATGAGAGGGACTTTGCTTTCTCGCTCTGCTCAAGAGAGGCAGATAATACTGCATGTTTAAATTATAAATCAGGTCGCTATCTGCCAACTGAAAGCAATATCAATTAGAACCTAGGTGGATGAAGCTTTAAAATGCCTTATATTTAATGATAAAAGCATGACTGTTAATCTCCGCGGCCATCAAAGGGATAATTTAAGGTAGTAAGAAATCAAAGAATGATGTCACAAAAATAGGCCCTTGCAGCTTTTTGGATAGTATTATCGTAATTAATGTACTTCAAATGACTTTTTTTGTGTATGTGGGTTATGAGCTTTCAGGAAAGCATTTATTGCGGGCATAAAATATAAAACTCTAAAGAGTAGGTTTGACTAAGGTTGACTTGGAGGCTCCTTAGCCTTTTTGCTGCGGTAATTCCTGTAAAATAATAGTTTCGTTTACAGGCGCAATTTATAATGGTGGATTTATGCCAGTTCGTAGGATATAAATCATGGTAATAGCATGATCTATTGTATGTCACTTGAGTGAATGCAAATTAAATATCGTTAAATTAAAGAAAAACTGTTAAAATAACATTAGGTTGTAACCGGAGCTTCTGGACTAAAGGAAGCAGGGGCTTAGGGTGAAGTGTTGCTCCGGCCAGTCTCATCTCACACCAGAAAGTGTCGCTCAAAGCAAACACACACATGCAAATAAATATGTCAATAGCTGCCGGCGGGAGACAAAGCCGGAAATCCATTCTAGAGTATTCCTTCACCCTAAATTCTAAGGGCAACCTAAACGTTAAATACCTCTTTTCAGGGGAGCTTTGTTTTCTGTGATTGTTTAATCTCTCCCTCAGCAGCTGCAAATGAAGTTTCTCAATTTTCTGGTGATTGATTTTGCTTTTGACCGGCGCTCCCTACTCCCTACACATTTTACAAACCAGTTGTTTAGTCATTCCCAGACACGCACCACCCTGCGCCCAGGCCCAGGTAGCTCAGAGTCACCTCTGTTGCCTGGGAGTGGATCCCCAGCGGCGATGCCTCTGTTGGGAGACAGAATCGGCAGGGCCCCTTCCAGCCCTCACAGTCGAACGTGGCTCTGGAAAGCCTGGGTCATTAATAAACAAGAGTCATTAAAATGCAATGCTCCGTCAGAGCCTCTTCCTCCCACAAATCAGAATTCTCTTTCTTCCGTTTCAGAAGTTGATTGCAACTCATCTTCAAAGCCAACCAGCGCCATTGTGCTGAGATAAATGAAGAGAGGGAGGTGGGGGTGGGGAAGCCGGGATCCAGGCATTGTGATTTTTCATTCTATGAAGGAAAACTCTGTACACCCCAAGCCATACTACCGTAAGTGGACCAGGCTCAGAAAAAATAAGTTGGATTCTGGTGTGTGTGTGTGTGTGTGTGTGTGCATGTGTGCTCTTTCACATGTAATCCAGCGCATTGTTAGAACTCAATAAATGTTGACGGATGGCAGGGTGACATATCCATTATAACATCAATTAATTTGCTGTCAGGAGAAAGTGGGCCCTTCAAATTATCCAGTCATAATTACGTTGGCTTAACTAGCGTTCCCCCTCCGTTGCAGGCTACATGGAGAGTTACCCACCCATATGCCCCAGAAAGATTCAATAAAAGGTGGTATCTCCCCCTACCCATGCCATGAGAGAAGAAAAAAGGAGGTGTAATTTATTGTGGTGGCCATTAAGCTACAGGTATGTGGTTACCTGATAGGCAAGGAAGGGATGTGGAGCTCTTGAAAGAAACCCTCAAGCAGACTTGGACAAGAGGGACTGGAGACAAGGCAGTAAAGGGTTGGCTGCTGAATGCTTTCTGGAGGTCTTGTGTGTCCTTGGCAGTGGTCAAGAAGGGACAGACTAGCAAGTACCCACAGCAGGTATAAAATCTAAGGGGTACCCGGGAACCCTGACCTCAGGAATGAATATAAATCCTGACCTGATCCATTGCTTGGAAACATTAAGTTGACACAAAAATCCTCCATGAACCCAGAGGTAGCATTTTAAGTAAATGCAGGCTGAGAAGCCAGACTGTGTGGAGCCATGTTCAAGTCTGGATGAGAGGGAAAATGTGTAGTCACCATGTGTATACTTTTACTAATAAATACATTTTTTGATCACCAATCTGCTTTGCAGAAGTTTGGGAAAATGCCAAAAAATGAAAAAATAGATGTATTAAAACTCACCAGATAATTTTAATCTATTTTTGAGACAGGGTCTCTCCTGTATCCTTGCCTGATCTGGAACTCACTATGTGAACTAGGCTGGTCTCTCACAGAGATCCACTTGCCTCTGCCTCCCCAGTGCTGGGATGAAAGGCGTGGGTAACCACACCCAGCCAAGTTGAGAATTTTTTACATCAGGAAATACTTTTTATGATTTTAGTTTTCTGATTTTGATGGAAGCGAAGTCTGTCTCCATTTGTTCAGCACCTGTCATTTACTTGCTCACTCTCTGTGTATGCGTGGAGGGGGCACTTGGTGCCGTGGCTACAGGGCATTTTCTTCTCTTCTACCATGTGGGCCTCAAGGTGTTAAGCTGGGGTGTATCTCTTGCCCTTGAGCCGTCTTTCCGGTCCTAGTCATCTTTTTTTTTTTTTTTTTTTTTTTTAATTTAGTTTTAGGGTGTGCTCCAAAGGTTTACAACATACTTATTTTGAAAATATTTTCAACATATAGTTTTGAAAAAGATTACAAATTAAAAATCCATACAGCAGGGCTGGTGGGGTGGCTCAGCAGGGGGTGGGATGGCTCAGCAGGGAAAGGCACTCACACCTGGACAAGGAGCACTTGTCAGCCCGAGTTCAAGCCCCGGAATCCACCTAAGACTGGAAGGAGAGAACTGACTCTGCACAATTGTTCTCTGATGTCCACATGTCACACACACACACACACACACAATGATAACAAATGAAATTAGGAAAATACATAAATCTTACTCATCTAGAGATGAACAGTCTCTGCTTTGCTCAGGCGCTAACATGGTTCTACACAAGCCCTGTGATTAGCCTGATTGTAAATTTTGTCTTTTGTTTGTATGTGTGTGTTCATGTTTGTTGCTGTAAGTGTGTGTGTTCGTGTGTGTATATGTAAGTGTGTGCATGTGTGTGTGAGTGGGTGCATGAGTGTGTACATGTGTGTATATGTGTGCATGTGTGTGTGTGTGTGCAGGCACACAGGACAGCCTCAGGTATAGTCTGTCAGATGCTTATTTTTGTGTAAGACGGGGTTTCTCGTTGGCCTAGAACTCCGCCACGTAGGCTGTGTTACCTGGTCAGAAAGCTTCCACGGGTCGACACGACTCTCCCTCCCATCCCATCACTGCTGAGATCACAGGTGTGTGCAACCAGACCTGGCTTTGGACCCGAGTTCTAGAGCTTAAACACTGGTCCTTCCACCAGCAAGGCAAGTGTTTCACCAAGAGAGTCATCTCCCCAGCCTTAATCCACCATCTTCCCAGCCCTGATCCTGTTTTCAGTTAAAAGGGCCATTCATCTTGATTTACTATTATTTTTTGGTTTTAACTTTTTTAAAAAAAGGTATGATTTATATTGAGTCCTAAGGTTTTTTTTTTTTTTTTTTCCTCTGAAGTTCTGTGGTCCTCTTTCCTAGACCTAGGCCTAAAGTTTGTAATGTGTTAGTTCATGGCATCTTTGGTGGCTCCGCCTGAGATTCTCACTCTCTCCCTTCACAGTGGGTGAGTGGAGGAACTTTCAGTGAACACACCACTGTGGCCCAGTTAATAAAAACCCAGAGACAGATGTTGGGGTTCAACCTGAAGGTCAGAAAACCAAAACAGTCAGCCACTGGCTCTTACCTTTACCTTAGTCCAAACTGGCGATCCTGCCTCCAGGAATCTCAGAATGAGACTGTGTCTGAGCGCTGTCTCCTCCCATCTTGTATTCCTCTCTAGTGCTGGGATTAAAGGTGTGCGCCACCACTGCCTGGTTCTGCAGCAAACTAGTTTGGCTGCTGGGATTAAAGGTGTGTGTCCCCACGGCCTGGTCTGTAAGGCTGTTTTACTCTTTGACCTCCAGGCAAGCTTTATTATTGAAATACAAATGGAATATCACTCAGCTCCACAGGAGTCTCCCCAGCTCAGAGGATTACCGATGGCTTTGTACTACAGGCCTAGGCTACTCTGAACTTGCTTCTTCCTGGAGCAGGCACGATGCTCTGTTCCCAGGGCAGCAGCTTAGGGTTCCTGTGCTCGGGAGCAGGGGAGACTTAGCTGGTGAAGTCTCTCCTCCTTTGTTGTCGGACCCCATTTATTCCCAGAGGGCCCCGCAGCAGCCATGTGCTGAGTCCCTTCCCTCCCCTGCATGGCTCCCACACTGCTTTATCTGTGTCTCCTGGGACTGCCTCTTAAGAGACTCCTTAGCCTTGAAACCTCTCTTGGGGAACCCAGCCTGGGACCCCGAAACACAGAGATGGCAGAGAAGAAAGTCACTGAATCCATCCAGTATATTTTAATTATTTTTTGAGACAGGGTTTCGTGTAGCTCAAACTGGTCTTGTACTTGCTATGTAACTGAAGATGACTTTGAATGTTTAAAAAGGATTTATTTAATGAGTGTGTGTTGTGTGTATGAATCTGTGTGTGTGTGTGTGTGTGTGTAACTGGGTATGTATGTATGTATGTGTGCCAGATGCTTGCAATGCCTGTGGAGCTCAGAAGAGGACATTGCAGGATATTGGGGTCCTGTGACACTAGAGTTACAGGGGGTTGTGAGCTACTGGGCATGGGTGCTGGGAACCGAACAGACACGCCCACAGGCCAGTAGGATCTAGTCTTTCCCTCAGTGAAGACTTCCACATCAGGTGCCCCTAGGCTGTGTCAAGTTGGCAGTTAAGGCTAGCTAGGATAGAGGTCATGAGTTTAAAGTTCCCACTACACGGTTCATCTTCGATAAGTTTCTACCTTCTGTCTCTCTCTCTTTCCTTTTCATTAATTTAAAACATTATTATCTGAAAATTTAACACAGCATATATTTTAACATATATTTCCCATTGCCCCCATTACCTCCCAGATCTTCCTCTCTCCCTCCTTAAACAATTTCAAGTTCTCTCAAGAAAATCAAAATAAAACAAAGCAAAAATAAAAACAGACATAAAGAAAAAGTCATGGTAAAACTTGGCATCTGATTTGTGTTGACCAGCACCTCCTGAGCGTGGGGCCTGTCCTGGAGTGTGGCTGATGTCTTTAGTTGGGATATATGATAACAGGCTTCATTAGGACATTTTTCATGCTCACACAACCTTGTGTCTTGCTCCTACTCCCTCCTACACCCCCACCACTAATTTCCATTTCTACCTAAATAAATTTTATGAAACTATTGCACCTAAACTGACTTTTAGCTCTTGTAAGCCCTTTGGAGCAGTTAGCAGGTGTTGGCTGCTTGGCCTGGGATGGCTTTTGCATTAATAGGTAATGGGAGGGTCTAATTGCCTGTTAGTACAGAATTTTTAAAGTTGGGAAAGACATAGGAAAGCAGAGCAAACAAACAACTTAAAACAAAGCAGCATGAAAAATGTCAGGGGTGGTGCGAAAAACTGGAATCAATATTCAAACTGCATGCACGTCTCAATTTTTCTTTGTTACCGTGTCAGTGTTTTGAAAAGTCTAAATTATGCCTGCAAAAACTTAACGTATGCATACATATGTATGAAAGTCTACATCTTAGCAGGGCAGAGAAAGACAAGCACAACAGTGAGTGAGAGGCAGACGAAGTGGTAAGATTTGGTCTCTTACACGTGGAGTCCTGGGTCATCCTCGCAACTTCTTGGGGCCATGTGTACAGATCCGAGACCTGTGAAGGTGACTTCTCCTGCTTTCTGCTTCCGTCTGCATTTCCCTCATCTGTGCGGTTCAGCCCCTTTGTCTCTCTCCAGGCTCATAGCTCAGAACCTGGTCCCTGTCTTCTTATGGTTCTCAAATCAATTTTGCTCGTAGGGCATATTTTTTTTCCTCTCTGTTGCTGTCACATCTGGAAGAATGCTGCTGACACCTAGTGGGGACAGGCTAGGGATGCTAATGGACTTCAACAGGGCAGGTGACAGGCCCCCTCCCCAGTAAGGAATTACCAGTCCCAAACACCAATAGTGTTCATGGTAGAGTTTCCAGTCTCGCCTTTCCCACTCACAGACTCTCAGTTCAGCACCCAAAGCAATTTTTATTTCCCAAGACATAAATCTTTTACTTTATAAAGTTCACTTCCTTGCCTAGTCTTTTATTGTATCCTGGTTGCCTGCAGGGTGAAAAATCTGAATCCTTACACAGGAGTGTAAAACCTTCATTGCTCATCTCCCTCCCTCCCTCCCTCCCTCCCTCCCTCCCTCCCTCCCTCCCTCCCTCCCTCCCTCCCCTCTTCCCTTCTCCCCCCCCCCCCTTCTCACTTATAGTTTGTAGGTATTCCAAGTCTTTACTCACTGGTTGGACTTAGCATAAGGTGTTTTCAGAGTCAGGGTCAACCTCTCATCTTGTTTTGTTTGGTGGTTTGAATAAGAATGGCTCCCATAGGCTTATATGTTTGAATGCTTGGTCCTCAGTTGGTAGAACTATTTGGGAAGGATTAGGAGGTGCCACTGGGAGGTAGCTTTTTTTTTTTTTTTTTTTTTTTTTTCTGAGACAGAGTTTCTCTGTAGTTTTTGGTGCCTGGTGCCTGTCCTGGAATTAGCTCTTGTAGACCAGGCTGGCTTCAAACTCAGAGATCTTCCTGTCTCTGCCTCCTGAGTGCTGGGATTAAAGGTGTGTGCCACCACCACCCGGCTTTTTTTCTTTTTTCTTTTTTTTGGCTTTTCAAGACAGGGTTTCTTTGTAGCTTTGGAGCCTGTCCTGGAACTAGGAGGTAGCCTTTGATACTTTATTTTTATTTTTTTAAAAAATATTTATTTATTATGTATACAATATTCTGTCTATGTGTATGCCTGAAGGCCAGAAGAGGGCGCCAGACCTCTTTACAGATGGTTGTGAGCCACCATGTGGTTGCTGGGAATTGAACTCAGGACCTTTGGAAGAGCAGGCAATGCTTTTAACCACTGAGCCATCTCTTCAGCCCAGCCCTTAATGCTTTAAAAGACACTATTCCTTGTGTGTTCTCTACCTCTTCCTTGTTAATCCAGATATGAACTCTCATCTGTTCCTGTCACCATGCCTTTGCTCTACCATCATGAACTCTAACCCTTTGAACCCTAAGCCGAAGTAAATGCTTTCTTTTCTTAGTTGCCTTGGTTATGGCATTTTGTCACTGCAATAGAAAAGTAATGAAGACACCTTGTCACCTCCTGTGTCCCAGTGCCATTAGGCATCCATTTATGGATTAACTTCCTTGTGATGGTTATTCTTAACTATCATTTTGGCACATCCTTGAGTTGTCTGAGAAGGGAGTCTCAGTTGAGGGCTTTCCCACATCACACTGGCTTGTGAGAAGGTCTTGGAGGGACTGTCCTGATTGTTGATTGATCGTGGAAGGACTCAATGGAGGATGGTACCATTTCATAGACAGGACCCAACTGTGTGAGGAGGGAGGCTTACTGAAGTTAAAAAACAGGCAGGTGGCACAGCCAAGGAACATTGGTTTCTCAGCTCTTAACTGTGGATGTGATGTGAATGACTGATTTAACTTCGAGCCTTGACTTCACTCAATGATGGGCTGTGACCTGGGACTGAAAGACAGTAAGCCTTTTGTCACCTTAGTTGCTTGTTGGTGGGGGCTTTAGCACATCCCCAGAGAGAAAACTGAACACTTCTCTGATGGCAGCCACCAACTCTGACACCACTCTTAGTTCCTTTGGCTCTTTGTAAATACTGTTGATGGGTGGAGACCTTGGCTAGCTTGATGATATAAATGCAGAGTGTTCTTAAGACATTAATCAAGGTAGGCTGTGTTTTGAATGAGAAATGTCCCCTATAGGCTCTGGTACTTGAATATTCTGTGCCCAGTTAGTGGCACTTGACAATTTCTCTGTGTTATTTCTGCATTTTCAGGGTCTTTATTCATGTACTTCAGGATATTATCAAGGAAAATAAATTTTATTTGATTGCTAGCACTGCCATACTTTGATGATTGGTTTAATAATGAAGACAGTGACTGAGATTCCAGTAGTGTGGGTAGTATATACATTATGGATACACTGGACAGAGGACAACCTATGTCCTGAGCAGAACAGAGCAAGACAGTTTGAGATTTCACTATAGTACGATGTACAATAAGTAGCTAAAATGTGAGTTATGGATCAGGGCTATAGCACAATGGAAGCTTGCTTGTTGAGTGTGCATAAGGCCTGGGTTCATTTCCCAGCACCAACTCCCATTCTTCAAAAGAGTTCTGTTTAGCCTTCAAGTTTATAAATTGCCACAGAAATCTTTCTATTTTAAACATAAAGACAAACTCAATAAATAAGAATAAAGGATAAGTAATCCTAGCACTCTGGGGATAGAGGTGGGAGAATCTCGAGTTCAAGGGCATCTTTAGCTAGATAACAAGGACAAGGGCAGCCTGACTACTTGAGACTTTGCCTCAAGACAGCACCACCACTATAATCAACAAAAACAAACACTGCAAACAAACAGCAACAGCTGATATCCTCATGAAAGGATATGAGTTGCTTATTTCTAGACTTTTCCACTTAGTATTTTTGCACTGCCATTGACCACAGATGACTGAAATATTGGAAAGCAAACATGTGGATGATGGGAAGGACTTGGGGAATGGTTATTGTAATGGATTAATTAAAAATGCTGCAGATCCCAGGGTGGCTGCAGTGGCAGAAATGCTACAGGTCCCTGAGCGGTGGCAGCAGGCCATGTGGCAGCAGGCAGTGGGTTCCGAGAAGGGAAGTCCCAGGCAGGGAAGGCGCAGTTCCCCGAGGGGCTGCAGCAGGCCATGAGGAGAGACAGACAGATGGGCACACCACAAGACCATGCCACAGGTCTCCGAAGAGAGACAGAGACATGTATAGGCACACCATGCAGAGTGAGGTTGGATATTTATTTAGTGGGTTATGGAAGGGAAGGGGGAGAAGGAGAAGAGCAGAGAGAGGGGCAGAGAGAGAGACAGAGAGAGACTAAGGGAGACAGAGTGGGGGGAGAAGTGACAGAAGCTGCCTCTTTGAGAGGGAGATGAAAAAGGAAGGAACTCAGGCTGGAAGCTGAAGATCAGCTTGCCTCAGCAGACAGGGGAGGGAATGGGCATGGCTTGTCTCTTAAAGAGACAGGATAGACCATTACAGTTACTATATTGGTTAATTTATTAGTAAGACAATGAGCAATGTTGTGAAGAACTGTGCAGGCTAAAAAGCTGGCCTGCAGAGGCCTCATAGATAATGATGCAAGATAGACAACTCCTGGGTCAGAAACAAAGGGCCTCATTGTCAAAGCACAACAGGCAAGCCTGCGCCTCAGGTGTCTGCTGATTTCTTTTGTTCCCTTATGTCCTATGTGGGCAATGTGGGGTATGCTTGTCAGATGTTTCCTGGGAAGACTCAAGCAAGCATCATTTCATCCCAGATGGGGGCACCCATGGCAGACCAACGTAAATGATCACACCAAAGTCTAACTTGTTGGCTCAATGAATTTATTGGGGTTACTTACAGGAGTGTGGATTGGGGTTTACCTACAGGAACAGAAATGACTCAAAGAAAGCTGCGCCACCAAAAGCTTACTCCAGTGTGGATGGGGACTCAAGAAAGCTAGAACCCTGGAGCCCTGAGTATGACTTGCTGGCAACTTTACAGGCCAGAGAAGCTCCTTTTGGCATATGGTGCTCAGTCTCTTCTCCTAGTGGACTGTCAATACATCAGTAATACTGTAAAGGAGATTTGAGAGTCTTTTTAGTTTCAGGAGCTTCCTGAGACTTGTGTGTTGGTTACTTCTGGAGTTCCATGAGCTTCCTTTTTCCCTCCTCCATGGAATGTTTCAGTTTAGAGGAAACCGCTGTTCAGCACAGTGGCTTTGGTAAATGCATACTGGGTAGTGGATTTTCTTGGTAACTAAGGATAATTAGGTTTATGCAATCCCCAGTATCTCAAGGTGGGTTCTAGAGAAGCTGCCCCATTTTGCGTCAATGGAAGCCATTATTTTTTCCCCTGCTCAGGAAGCATACCCACACTCTGCCTTGGAGGTGTTCACTACCTCTTTCCCCAAAATTGCTTGCTATCTAAACACTGAGACAAGTGATGTCCTAAGGCGTGTGAGTGTGCTGTGGAGAACTGTCCACCCCCGTGTCACAATGATGCATTGGACTGTCAATCAGGCAGGGATTCGGGCTCCTCCCTGCCGCTTGAAGACTGAGATGATGTGTCTGTATTTCTCATTTGCATGCAAGATGGAAGAGTAAGAAAAAGTGTAGGTACATGTCGGGGTTTCTATCTTTTGATGTATTATTTTTTATTATTACCAGATAATATTTGCACAAAACTATGGGGTTTTTCCAAGCATTTTCATGCATATATAGACTATGCATTGATTGTTTGCCTCTCACTATTCCATTTTCCTCACACTTGTTCTTTTTTCTCTATATATAACATTTTGTTTAAATGTTAACTTATTATTATTGTCTATGTATGTGTATGATGATGATGTATGTGTGTGTGTGTGTGTGTGTGTGTGTGCGTGTGTGAGCATGAATGCCACACCATGCACATGGAGGTCACTGGACAACATTTGAGAACTGGCTCTCTCTTTCCACTGTGGGTTCCAAGCGTGTAACATCAGGCTTGTGCATATTTCACTGGCTGAGCTATCTCAACCACCCCTATGTGACATTTAAAAATATATTGCTCTGGGAACTGTATCAGCCCCCTCACCATATAGTCCTGTACTGACTTTTTTGTCTCCCAAATCTTTCCTGATTTCATCCATCTGTCTTCACCTCAGAACTGCAATCTTGCTTCAGCCTGTCTTCCCCTTCTTGTCCTAGGGACTGTGGCAATGGCTTCCTAAGAGGCTTTCCTCCGCTTTCCAGTTATGTTTCACCTCCTGAAGCCCCGTCAGTGTCTTATCTCTGAGATGGAAATGGCATTATCCTTACCTCACAGATTTTTGTGGAGAGTATGTGGAAGAATTGAAGTCAATACAGCAAGGGCCGAGGTTCATTTAAAGTCAGTCAGCAGAGGGGCTGGAGAGATGGCTCAGTGATTAAGAGTGCTTGTGGCTCTTGTAAGGGACCCAAGTTCAATTCCTAGCACCCATGTTGGGTAGCTCACAGCTGCCTGTAACTCTAACTCTACCCCTCTACCCGTCACAGCCCCCACATGCACAACACCGCCTACATAATTAAAAGAATAACTCCTTGCTTTGTGCACACATGCAGACATCTGATACCTCACATATGTGCTCAGGCTCCGAATCCTGCACTCACTCTGCTGATTACTTTTCTCTTTCCAATGACCAAAATGCCTGGCTGGCAAGAAGCAGCTGAGGGTTGATTCTGGCTCTCAGTTTGAGGACACAGTCCATCATGGTAGGGAAGGCGTGGCAGCAGGAGCAGGGGGTGGCTGGTCACGTGGCACTCATAGTCAGGAATCAGAGAGAGAGAGATGAAAGCTGATGCTCGGCTCGCTTCTCTTTTTTATTCAGGCAGAGACCTCAGATCATGGATGGTGCTGCCTACATTCAGGGTGGGTCTTCCCAATCATTAAATCTGTCTGGAACCCCCCTTCCCCCCAGAAGTTTGCTTCCATGGCGATTCTAAGTCCAGTCAGGTCGACAGCAAAGGTTAACCATCACATTGATTTATTTATATTTTTTGATAATTTATTTTATATTTATTTTATGCGCATTTGTGTTTTGTCTACATGTGTGTCTGTGTGAGGATGCTGGATCCCTTAGAACTGGAGTGACAGACAGTTGGGAGCTGCCATGTGGGTGCTGGGAATTGAACTCTGGTCCTCTGGAAGAGCAGCCAATGCTCTTAACCACTGAACCATTTCTCCAGCCCACCCCTACCCCCACTCCAAGTTAGATTTCTTATAACTTACATGTCCTCAGAGGATCGTATATTCAGAGTCCAAACCCTCTTCCTGGTGCTGAGTCAAGTCCCAAGCACATTCTTCTGAAAGCTTTTGCAAGGAGCAGGGTTGAGAGGGGAAGGGGGTGAGATGGGTCTTTGTTTACTTTTCAGGACAATATAATTTGAATTATTCCCCTTTGCCCATCACACTCATTTCCCTGGGCTTGTCCATCTGCAGAGCACATTGGGACTTTACATAGGGGTATGAAAGTCTCTCTGTGTGCTGTGATTAATTAAACATGTTTGGGCCAAGAGAGGAGGAATCAGATTGTCACATATTCGATAAAATATATGATTAAAAATATTTATTATGCTGATGCAGGAAAGAATAATATGTTAAACAGATAAGCATGTAATAATGCATATTTTTCCCATAAAACTTAATTTATCCCTAGGGCTGGATATAAACTTTCCTCTTGAACATCTCGCCTTCTAACTGGAGACTGCTGAGCTGAACTTCTTATTTTTTACAGCAAATTGATCACGACTGTAATATTTCAGGGGCAAAATGATCCTCACCAGTCAGTCTGATTTCAAAGGCCAAAATTTATAGTTTCGTTTCTGATTTAATGATAAAGGTTTTTAGCGTTATCGAGTGTTTTGTCAGCCATCAGCACATGGGGTTGAACTTCCAAATAGGAAAAAAAAAAACCAACAAAGAAGATAGCCATAAATAATTTACTACAGAATGACAAAGAGTTAATATCCCCTTGGGGCCAGTGGCGAATCGCTCAGCTTTCTGTCCTTGTGCCCACATGTCCTCATCACTATGGAAGATGTGTTTTATAATCTGTATGCTTCCAGAAGAGGGAACCACAGAAAATGCTGGAACCCAGAGCTATAAGCACTTTGCCTACATGTAAAGGAAATTTTATTATATGCTTGCTTCCTATTGTGCCCACCTGAATTCATCCATGATGGATAAAATGTAGTTATTGCACACTTCAAATATGTTGATAATAGGTATAAACTGAGTGTGTCTCTCTCTGTGTGGTGTGTGCATGAGTGTACCTGTGTGTAGGTGCCCGTCTGGAGGTGGTGTATATGTGAGTGTGCATGTGTAAGTGTGCATGTACCCATCTGGAGGTGGTGTATGCAGGAGTGTGCCCGTCTGGAGGTGGTGTATGCATGAGTGTGCATGTGTGAGTGTACATGTGCCTGTCTGGAGGTGGTGTATGTGTGAGTGTGCACGTGTAAGTGTGCATGTGCTCGTCTGGAGGTGGTGTATCCATGAGTGTGCCCGTCTGGAGGTGGTGTATGCGTGAGTGTGCATGCATGTGAGTGCCTGTCTGGAAGCCAGAGGATGTCATCTGGTCATGCTCCTCTATTGCTGTCAGCCTTATTCCTTCGACAGGGTCTCTCACTGAACCTGGAACTCCGTTCCCAGGCAGCCAGCAAGCCCCAGAGACCATTCTTCCTCTAACTATCTCAGCACAGGGTTACAGGTGCACACAGCCATGCTCATATTTTCACATGGGTACTAGGGGATTCGATCACATGGGTACTAGGGGATTCGATCACATGGGTACTAGGGGATTCGATCACATGGGTACTAGGGGATTCCAGCTCAGAGTTTCATGTTTGCCCCGCGAGGGCTTTTACTTACAGAGCTGTCTCCTCAGCCAGGTATAGACTTGATGGTGAGAAAGGTCCTACGTCGGGACAAGTATTCCTTCACTGCTGTGCTCAGACAGGACGCTACAGCAGTCAAATCGCGGCCATCACAAGAGTCAGGAGAACCACACCGTGCTCCCCAGCTCTGTTTTCTGGAGTTCTCAAGGCTTTGGCCCTGCCCCCTTTGCAAGTCCGCAGAGCAGATTCTTGATCGTCCCAGTGGATTAGTAGGAGAAGCTGTCTTGAGGACTGTAGCGAATTTTTAGAAAAACTTCAGTTTGTAAAAGAAAACAGAGCGGGGTGAGATGCGGCATGTGAAAGAGACGACGAGGACGATCTGCTCTAACCGAGAGGGACCCGAGCGCAATCTGCTGCTGCCTTTGAGGGGTTGGCTTGGCATTAAACTGGGGAAAACAAATGTGATTGTCTCGGCTGTCGCCACCAAACATCATTTCCCCCATCACGCTGCGGCGTCTACCTGACCTGGCACACAGTTGAACCATTGATCTGGGGCTTAACTAGGACTTAGCCGTGATTGTCTATTTTGTGGCAGGGAGCATGCGTGTTGAGTCAGCAAGACCAAGTGTACTCGGAGACATCAACTCCAGAAGGCCAGGATATGGGAGGTTCTTATTGTTTTTAACCTTCACTCAGATCCGTGTTTTAGGGAGGGAGCTGACCTTTTCTACCTATGACATTAAGCATATCTGTTTGGACAGTGCCCTTGAGTGACAAGTCTCACTGATAATTTTAAATGGAATGTCAGCCCTTGCTGTGTCAGATTACATAGCCGCTAGCATTTTATGAGCTGCCTGCTTCAGGGTATGGTCGTTAACATTTATAGAATTCTTAGGGTGTGCTTAGTTCTCGTGTTTAAAAACTTTTCATACTATTCGGTGGCATTTAGCTATTCTGCACAGAAACCAGCTACTGGAACCTAGTAACGTGTGATGTGTGTGTGTGTGATGTGCTTATTGTTCTTGTTCAGGATGGCCCCGTGAGGGTCCTGCTGCCTCATCAGGGTTGGTCACATCTCTGTGGGCTGGCTCTGTTAGCTAGACCACTAGGTGACCTGTGTGTCTCCCGACATTGGCAGGCCAGCTTGGCCACGTTCCCATGGCAGAAGCAACAGAACCTACATCGTCCAGGGCTTCTTTGAGGCCCAAGCTGGGGACTCCAGCTCCATTATTTTCACTGTGTTCAATTAGCCAAAGTAAGACACGGGATCAGACAAGTCGGAAAAGAGGCTCTACTTATTTTTGTCTTATATTCTTGATAGTTTAAACATTTTAAATTATTTTGTGTGTGTACGGTATATGTGTGCCATGTATTTGTGTGTGTACAGGTCTGAGGTCCAAGGCTGACATGCTGTCTTCTTCTTCTATTGCTTTCTTTCTCACTATGAAGTATTGATTGACCAGGAACTTGCTGACCTCAAACTCACAGAAATCTGCCAGCCTCTGCCTCCCAAGTGCTGGGGTTAAAGCACCACTACTCCTGGCTTCTTTAAAAAGGTTTATTTTTGTTTTTGATTATGTGTGTATGTGTGTATCTGTGTGTGAGTATGTACATGAGTGGATGCAGATACCCTCAGAATCCACAAGAGGGCGCTGGATCCACAAGAACCAAAGTTACAGGTAGTTGTGAGCTGCCAGATGTGGGTGCTGGGACCTGAACTCTCCACTCCTTTGACATTTATTTATTTATTTATTTATTTATTTATTATTATATTTATTTACATGTGTATGGGGGAGTTGCATGCCATAGCATGTGGGTAGAGGAGGTCAGTGAACAGTTCACAGAAGTCAGTTCTGTCTTTCTACCATAAAGGTCTCAGGGATTGAACTCAGGCTGTCAGGCTTGGCAACAGCGCTTTTTATCAACTAAGGCATCTATCTCATTGGCCATACAACTTATTTTTGTGACAGAGACTAAGAGTGAAGCTGGAGCTCACCCATTTGGCTGGACTGACTGGTCGGCAAGCCTTGGGATCCCCCTGTCTCTGCCTCCCCAGTGCTGGGATTATAGGTGGACGCCTACATGATGCCCCACAAGGCTCTACCTCTTTAAAGAGGAAAACAAATGCAAAGTGACTTGGCACAAAGTAAAACAAGGGGCTAGAGAAGAGTTGGTTCTCCTATAGCTCTTTCATCCACAGAAGACAGTAAGGAGGTAGCCGCCATTCCTGTTTGTGGCAGAGCAAATGACGGCACAGAATGAGGGGGAGTAACAGAAGTCACACACAGCTGATGAGGGGAACTCATGGAACCAAAAGCCTGGTCTCTTTAGGACTGTTCCGGATGGTTTGATTAGAACAGACCCTCTAGTCAGTCATGGACAAGCACTCTTGAAAATGACATAGTGTCATGGTGTAGGACAATGAATGTTCGCTGGGAACCTGAGCTGTGAAGTAGGATTTTATTTCCTGGAGTTCAGCTGCATTGCCGACTGGGTGTTCTTATGTTGCTGAGACAGCAGAAAAGTTAAACTCAAATCTGTCCAGAGATCTGAGCCTGGGGTGGACAGATGTTAATGCTGTTTGCTGTTGTGCATCTGGCACCCTTCCTATAAGTGAGCAACCCTTGACTGTGTGAGGGAGCTCACTATTCACTATCGAAAACCAGAGCTGGGCTGGGCGAGAAGGTGCACTTAAGGAGACTGAGGAGGGTGGATCTCTGTGAGTTCAAGGCGAGCCTGATCTACATAGTGAGTTCCAGTCCACTCAGGGCTACACAGCAAGATCTCATCAGGGGTGGTTTGAATGAGAAGGGTCCCCTTGGGTTCATATGTTTAGTGTTTAGTCCTTGGTTGGTGGAAATGTTTGGGAAGGATTAGGGGGAGTGGCCTTGTTGAGGAGGGTGTGTCATTGAAGGTGGGGTTAAAAGTTTCAAAAGTCCATCAAGTTCCCAGTCTCTCTCTGTCTCTGTCTCTCTCTGTCTCTGTCTCTGTCTCTCTTTCGGTTGTATCTCAAGCTATATCCTCTCAGCTCCAGCTTTAGTGCCATCCCTCCTCCCTGACATGTTCTTTACCATGATGGTGATGGACTCTAACCTTTAGTACCATGAGCCCCAAATAAGGTACTTTTTAATAAGTTCTCTTGATCACAGTGTTTCGTCATGGATAGAAAAGTAACTAAGACTGTCTTACTCCCGGCCACTGCCAGGAACAATGGCCATGGTCATATTCAAGTGGCAGGGGTGGGGGATGGGGAGTGGGTAGGGAGAAAAGAAGATGTTTGCACCTTGGTGCTCAGTATTCAGTATCGTTGGCAGAACCAAGCAGTACCAATGCCAGTATCTGTGTCAACAGTGGGGCCATGCATTGACTCTGGATTGGACATGGCTCTGATTGCCAAGCCTATTGATGCACCTAGAAGATGTTTGTGTGTTTGTACGCATATTTGTGTGTATGTGGTATGCACACACACGTGTGTGTGTGTGTGTGTGTGTGTGTGAATGTGGAGGTCAGAGTACAACATCTGGTGCCATTTCTCAGGTGCTTTCCACTCTTTGTCTGAGACGAGGTCTCTCTGTGGCCCAGAACTTTGCCGAGTGGGCCAGTTGGGGTCCCGGGATCTTCTTGTCTATGCCTCCCTTCTCACCACTGCTGAGGTTATAGGGGCATGCCACCATCAGAAGTTTTATGTGGTTCTGGGATTGAAATCAGGACCCCACGCTTAGGAGGCAACTGTTTCACTGAACCATTTCCCAGCTTCTGGGATTATCTTTCTCTGCTTGGCCCTGATCCTCCAGGTTGTCCTACATTCTGGGCCTTCTGTTGTGCCCAGGCATGAGAGGTGGCTCCATGGATGTACTGGGTTAAGGCCATATTGGAGCCTATCGCCATATCCATTGCTCCGTTACCCTCCAAACTCAGAACTTTTCTGTTCCTTCTTTGCCGTGTTTGTGAAGATGGTAGGCTGCCCTGCTTGCCCGGGCACTCTGTTGTGTTTGGAATATGTCAGGTACTCCACAGGTTGATAGATTTTGGGGATGTGACCGGGTCCTGAGGACTTGACTTTCACGACTGGATAAACCCACTGACGGATTCCCAGTCTGAACATTGCCAGGTGGCAGCAGTGTGGAAGGTGGGGACTGGTCAGAGGAAACAGGTTTTCAGTCCTATACCTGGGCCCTAATTCCACTCTGCCTTTGCCCCATGTTCCTGCAGTGGCGACATTCTGCCTCGCCTTGAGCCTAAAGCAATGGGTCTGGACACCCATGGATGACAACCTCTGCAGCTGGGCTCTAAGCTCCTCCTTCCCGCCCAGGCTGCCACTCCTAGGCATTTGTCACAGCCGTGAAATCGATAGCACACCCGCTATGCAGTTCTGGTTAGGGGACTTCCTGCCTTTCCAGTGGCCCACAGGGACTGGCAGAAGCCTTGGTCTGCTTTCCTCTTTCTTTCACGCACATTCTCCCTCTCAGGTGTGGCTTCTCCCTCGATTATGGGAAACTCTTCTACACATTTCCCCAAGTATATGAGAATTTATGTTCAGCCATGGACTAAGGCTCCTGATCATTTGATTGACAGGGAGGAATAAGAGAGAGAAGGCAGGGATTAGATCCCCCTTTGAAGGTGCACCCTACAGGAAGCTACCTCCTGGAAAGTGAGTTCCAAACTCTCACAGCTCCAGCCCTCTGTCTTGGTCTCCCATCTTTCTTCTACTTCACACAGCCCAGGTTCCAAACTACCGGAAGAGCCACATGTCCCGAAAGCCCCCAATGCTTTCTCCACGCTTATCCTCTCTGCCAAAAACATCCTCCCCCAACTTTTAAGAGTCAGAATTCTAACTTAACTGCCTTTTGAGAAGAGCCAAAGGGGAATCCCCAGTGGAGATGAACATCAATATTATTTGAATAATAATAGCCACTTCAGCCAGAGCTTTATTCTGTGTTCTGGGAGCTTTTGGTTGGATGGAATAAGTAGTTCATAATTGGAGTTTTTGGACTGTGGGGTTAGGCGAAGTTGTTTGTTCAGGAATTAAATATATAGGACTAGGTGCGTGGGAAGAACTTAGCTTCCTGGAAATAAACAGAATGATAATTTTAATGTCATTTTAAATTTTAAGTGGGCTAGAAATTACCTATGGGGATGTTGCCTGGTTCTGCTTTCCTTTGTCTCGAAATGGTAATTTCCTGGCATTTCTTCCTTCTTTCAAGGCAGTCACTGAGATTTCTCCATCTGTGAGAAATTATGCTAACCAGGGTTTCATGTGTGCAGTGGAGTGCTAAGCAGGTGGGAATGATGGGGTGCAAAGAGAATAATGGGGTGCAAGCACAAAGCAGTTTCGGTTTGTCTTCTCCTCTGACTTGAAACTTTATTGAAGTGGGAAGTTTTTCTCAGTCCATTCGACACAACTTTCCTGATGGCTTTCTTTTGTGTGTGTGTGTGTGAGAGAGAGAGAGAGAGAAAGAGAGAGAGAGAGAGAGAGAGAGAGAGAGAGAGAGAGAAGAGACACACACCCGCAGACACATAGACATACAGAAACTCAAAATGTGGAGGTTAGAGGACAACTTTCAGGAGTTGGTTCTCTTCTTCCACCATGGTGGTCTCTGGTATCAAACTTAAGTCGTCAGCCTTGGTGGCAAACACCTTTTTCTTCTGAACCATTGCACTGGCCCTTCATGAAAATTTCTATAGTCACTTTACCCGGTAGTCTTTGTTAATAAATCAGCACATTTTGCTACATAGTTGAAGCCCACCTTTGAACCTGACTTAAAATTAAAGCCCCCTCTTCTTAGATACTCTCTTGAGCCTGCTGCAAGCCAAGCCCATCTGTCTCCCTTCTACCCTGGAATTTGTGAAGATGGAGGAGTTGGAGGCAAAGTTGGTCTACACGTTACTGCTACGGATGTGGGATGGTTCCCTAGGGTGGAAGAACAGGGATTGGTGGTTGAACTGATTCTCCCCTTAAGGTGTGGCCCTGAGTCCTCTGTCAACGCCTCCCCCCTTGGTAAAAGCTCACACTGCGATGTCCTGTTTATAATCAAGTTATTCAAGTCAGTTTGGTGGGTCTCTAGGCACAGGGTTATTGCCCCCCACGCAGCATCTGGATGCACAGATCTGAGTCTCTATGAAAACATTTCCAGCTCTCAAGTATCATACTTGGTCCTGTGGCTTCATTGAGTCTGTCTGGGACTTGGAAGGACAGGTGCCTTCCTCATGGTCCTGTGAGATTAGCAGGCAAGAGACCCAAACAAACCCTGGAGAAAGGTGAGTCAAGATGGGTTCTGCCTGGCCAGTGACGCATGTGTGTGAAGGTGCTTACCACCAGACTCATGGCGTGAGCTCATCCCTGTATCTACATGGTGGAAGCAGAGAACCCACTCCCCTGCATTGTTCTCTGGCCGCCACACATAGACCCTGTCACATGTGCCTCCCTACAAAAATAATAAACGGGAAAATATCTTATTAAAAAATGTAGGCTCCAGCCGCAGGCTTTATTCCAGGACCAGGGACAGTTTTCTGAGAGCTTTTATCTTAGCTGGCGCCACACTGTGACAGTGCAGCAGCTTTTGGAGGCATCTCTGGAAGGAACTCCAGTAACAAGAGTCTGGTGTTGGTGACAACCCCAAATACCTGCCACCCTTGCCAAGTGTCTTCTTCTTGCCCTAGCTGAGAGCCACAGCTGACGGGGAGACAGTTTCCTCATCTCCCTGGCTTTGTAGGTACACAGTGCAGTCATGCCAGCCTGGACGGGGTGAGCTTTGATGCCCTGCAAAGCCCTCTCCGGGAAGGTGAGCCGTTGAGGTGGATTCTTCTCCTTCATTTAATGAGAGTTTCTGGGCTTGCAGCACCATTCTGCATTTGTTTTCCTTGTTTAGTATAAATGCGATCCAATTTAATCTGCATATAAACACACCCATTGCATATTAAAATCAACATATTATAAACACCAGGCTGAACGTTTGCTTTCTTGAAGAAGCAAGCAAAAAAAAAAAAAATCCATGCATATTAATATCGCAGATAAGCCAATTATTATATTGAGTTGTAAATAAAAAACAATATGATTAATCTAAATCTGGGCTCTTCATAAAGTCAAATGTATGATATTAAGATCAGGCTGTTTTAGAAACAATATTGTGAACCCTTGCATTTTACATGCAATGTGTTTAAAATTAATTTCCCTGGGCGATATCTTATTTTGTCTCACCTATACTAATAAGGTTCATGAAACATTGATATTACTTAATATCACAATGCAGAGAGGAAGCCATTTCTCTGCTCTTAATTGAGGCAAACCACATCGCTCAGCTTTCTGGTTTCCATGGCCACCATGAGGGTGTCCAGGTGTGCGGAGTTCTTGACGACATCTTGGAATGGGACAGTGAGATGCTGACCTGACTTGTTAAACCCTCAGCATCCCATACCATCTAATGCTAATAGCCTAGGTGATAAAGTAGGTATTCTTCTGACTGTTTGCTACAGACCAAGTCCTCTGCACAGCCATTATTGGATTTGGTCTTTATATTAACCTGGAAGTTTGGCATTATTATCAGTGCCATTACATGGGAGGAAAAAATGAGTTTTAAAATTATTTTGTTTAAAAAAATTCCAATTTTATTATTTATGGGTATGGATGTTTTGCCTGCATGTGTACCTGTGCACCATGTGCATGCAGTACCTGTGGAGACCAGAAGAGGGCATTGGATCACCGGGAACTGGAGTTTCAGATGATTGTGAGCCAAATGTAGGTGCTGGGAATCAAACTCAGATCCTCTGGGAAAGATCCACGGTGCTCTTAACCATTGAGCCATCTCTTCGGCCCCAGGGATCACTTTCTACTCATGCCAACTGTTACATGGACACTACTGATACAACACTGTCAGAAAATGTGTGTGTGTGTTAGTGTGTGTGCAGAGGAGGATTTCAGGTGTCTGCCTCTATCACTTTCTACCTTATTCCTTTTTTCCTTTTTTCCTTCCTTCCTTCCTTCCTTCCTTCCTTCCTTCCTTCCTTCCTTCCTTCCTTCCTTCCTTCCTTCCTTCTTTTCTTTTTGGTTTTTCGAGACAGGGTGACTCTGTGTAGCCCTGACTGTCCTGGATCTCACTCTGTAGACCAGCCTAGACTTGAACTCAGAGATCTGCCTGCCTCTGTCCCCGAGGTGTGTGCCATCACCGCCTGACTTCCACCTAATTCTTTGATGAGAGGTCTTCCACTGAATGGGGACAGACAGGATGCCGGCAAACCCCAGTCATCCTCCTGTTTCTGCAAACGCCGGGGCCAGTGGTGTGCACAGTTGACTTCATGCACAAGGCTTGCCTCTCTACTGTCCACCATTTCTCCAGCCCGGCGCTTTCAGATTCTTAACGAGGAGTTAGACTCTCAAACTCTTATCTGAAAGTACTCGAGATTTTTAAAAAAACATTAGCAGCTAAATAAAAATAACATTGACTCTCGAATGCTACACTGAGGGACAGACAATGCATGCTCTCACCCCAGGGTGGCCCCTAGGCTCAGATTGCAGCCTCGCTTCCTCTGATGCATTCTTCTGCCCTTTCTCTGTGTCCTGCTCTCTGTTAGTGGGTGGACATCGGTGCTGAGCTTGCTAGGGTTTTTGTGTGAGAACTCTGGACAATGAGTCTCAGTGCATAAGACTGGATATGTGATTATAGAAAAATAATCCACAGGCTGCTCTTTTTACTCTGTGAGTTCACATGTGTGCAGATGAACATGTGTGTGTTCGCATGTACACATAGGCTCATGTGGAAGCCAGAGGACAGTCATGGATGTCATCCGCCATCTTTTTGACACAGAATTCTTCACTGCACCTGGAACTTGCCATTAGATGAGGTTGGCTGACCGTGAGTTCCAGGACTGGATGTCTCCTCATTCCTGATGCCGGGATAGCAAGTGCCTATGACCATGCCCAACTCTTTTTTGTGGGTGCTGGGAATAGAACTCAGGTCTGCATGCTTGTGTGGCTGTCTTCCTGACCCCAAAGGATGCTTCTGTTGTTATTTTCTCCCCTCTTTCTGTGAACATGGGTGTGACATACCCTGAATGCAGGGAAGCCACAAACTAGGTCATTTTCTTGGACAGCAAAATTCTCTGAAACAAAAGGAGAAAAAAAAATTGATCATTTTGTGCTAAAGAAGTACATGCGTTTCCCTGCAAACACTCAGGGTTTAATATATCACTACCAAGTCTGACGAAAATGTAAAATTCATGCACTCTGAAAGCGGAATTTTTATTAATTTAAGTGGGAATCCTAAATCAGTTTTCCTGTAAGGATGCAATCAACTGTTTAGTTTCCCTTCAGACAGACTTGACCTCTGCAAGGAACACAGTTATTTGTTTTAATTTCCCCCCTTCTTTCCTCCTCCCTCCTGTATATTCCCCTCTTCATTTATATAGAATTCAGTAATGGGTAGAGTAACAAATGAGAGGATAAAAATATTCCAGAACACTCGAGGGCATACACGGGTGTATAAACAGTGAAGCTGTTCCCCTAAGTCCTGTCATTGGTTGGTCCATTTGACTTTATAATTTGGGCTGTCTGCTTATTACTAAATTTAACATGTGTGTGTGTGGAGAGTGCCGCGGAACTCTCGCCAACGGTAAGCCTAGAATATGAAATGCCAAGCTACCTATTTCATCTGTACTTCTGTCCCCTTGTGTCTCTGTCCATCTGGGTCTGGAGTTGGTTAGCACAATCAAGGAAAGCAGGTCCAAGCCTGTGGTCCTTACGCCGTTCCGTTTGTGGGGACTGGGTCCCCTCTATTTCCCAGTCACCTTCTCCACTCTCCAGCAAATGCTCACAGTGCAGATGGCCCCTTTATTATATTCTCTAAACTTTCTTTGTTCCCGTTCTCTGTCCTTTATTATTTCTCCTGTGTCATCAGAAACTGACTGCCGGAGTCTGCCAATTAGCCTCTGTCTGTCAGTGCCAGCCTCAGCGTCCCGAGGAGTCGGCGTGCAAGGGACAAGCCCTATTTCGCATGCAGCACTGCGTCCCTACGTAGAGATGCCATTACTGACAAAAGAGCTGTAGATGGGCTCTGATGAGCTGCCGACAAGTGCGTGCGTGCGTGTGCGTGCATGTGTGTGTGTGTGTGTGTATGTTGTGGGAGTGAGCTGGGTGGGGTTGGGAGCCACACCCTCTCACACCATGAAACAAATTGAACTTGCCACAGACCTTGCTACTTCTGAACCTGAACACCCAATGGTTTTAGCTACTTTGTCACATGGCGGTTGCTGTCTACTGGTCCTGGTGGCTGCAAACGGGCAGGTCACAGGGACTGGAATAATCCAGCTGTTGGTCTCGGTTTCTCAGGTCTTCACCATCAAGTGCCCCAGATCCCAAGGAGTGTTTTTTGGTGTCTTCCAGAATCTGGAACAGGGTTTATGGGAATGCCAAAAAACAAAAAAACAAAAACAAAAACAAAAACAAAACAAAACAAAAAAAACATTTTTCTGCTGGTGTTTGGCCAGTAGGGCTGGTGGTGCTGTAGGGACTTCTGAGAAGATGATGTGTGCAGATGTGCAGTCCCCGGCTCACCAGGGCAGGTTTATTTGTATCTACCCTGCTTATTTTAGCAATAAGAAGCCCATAGCAGAGGGGAGGCCGATTCCCTTAAGAAAGACTGTAGAAAACCCTACTGCTACTGAGATTCAGGATGTATGCTCAGCAATTGAGCTGAATGCATTTTTGGAGAAAAACAAAATGCGCTCTGGAGAATGGAGCTGTGATGTTCAGTCCAGAGGCAGAGTCTGGGCACAGCTCAAACAGGAAGATGGCAGCCTCTGTCCTGTACAGGTCCCGTCAGGTAAGTCAGTGATGCTGTATGTGGCAGGAACGATAGCCAAGCTAAAAGCATGAGGTGCTGACCCAAGTCTTCAGCCAGGAGAGGAGTGAAAACGGGAAGAAGATGAACGTGGTGCGAACGTGAAGCTCATAGCCCTGCTTTGAGAGACACGAGCATCTTTGTTTCTGAGGGAATGGCTTTTTGTATGTGTCATTTAACTGAACTGTGTGTAATGATCTGTCCTGTCCCTTTAAGAGACAAGCCACGCCCATGTCCACCCCCCTCCCGTCTACTGAGGCAGGGAGATCTTCCTTTCAGCTTGCAGCCTGACACCTCCCCTCCCTCTCAAGGAGGCAGCTTTGCCTCTCTCCACGTCTCCCCTTCCCTTCTGTCTCTCTCTCTCTTCTCTTCTCTTCTCTTCTCTTCTCTTCTCTTCTCTTCTCTTCTCTTCTCTTCTCTTCTCTTCTCTTCTCTTCTCTTCTCTTCTCTTCTCTTCTCTTCTCTCCTTCTCCCTTTTCCCTTCCATAACCCACTAAATAAATATCTAGCCTCACTCTGCATGGCGTGCCAATCCACGTCTCTGTCTCTCGCCTGCTGTTGCATGGTTCCCTGCCCGGGACCAGCCACCTTCGGAGACACAAAACACACGTGACCTGCTGCTGCCGCTTGGGGACTTGCAACGTTTCTGCCACTGTGGTCCCCGGGGATCCACAGCATTTTTGATTAATCCAATTACATGGTGAATAAGTGTGTCTCCTGTCTTCATAAACAGAGTTAACAGTGAGGTAAGTTTGCATCAAAAGTTTGTATCTGGCTTTGATACTGTAAAAAGGAATGATTGTGTGTGTGTTTTAACAGATAACGACTGTCCCATAAGTTACTTGAAATCCTCTATCTGTCTGTCCTCTGTGTAAACATATATTTCAAGTAAATAAACTTAATAAAAATGAAATATACATATACATGCACACACACACACAAAATCAAAACCCCAAAACCTTGGGAATCCAGACAAATAGTTTATGACATTTTAGAATAATTACATGGATGAGGAAAGTTGAGACCACGAAAGGTGAAGTAACTTGTTTGAGCTTTCAGAATCAATAAGTGACTGAAGTAGGATTTGAACCCAGATCTCCCACCTGCACAGACCAGATTTGTAAACATATCATAATTACAACAAAATGATACTCTAGGCTGTCTAGCTGAGGGGAAAATACCTTTTCTCTGGATTCTGCCCTTTTCAATGACTTCTCACTGTCAAAGTGTTACTTAAACAGTGGGATGTGGGGGTGGGGGGTGGGAGGAGGTTGGAGAGATGATTCAGTGGTTCGGAACACTTGCTGCTCTTTGGAGGACCTGAGATCAGTTCTTAGCACCCATGTCTAACATGTTACAGCTGCCTGTAATTCCAACTTCAGGGGAGCCAATGCCCTTTTCTGACTTCTGCAGGTTGCAGGTCTACACACATGCACACGCACCACACACACACACACACACACAAATAAAACAAATATTTAACAAAACACAAAGAATAAACAAAAAAATTGGGGGCAGGTGAGATGGCATGGTGGATAAATGTGCTTGTTGTGTAAGTTGTATAACCCGAGTTTGTTTCCCAGAATCCACTATGGTTGTCCTCTGCATTGCTACCCACACTCTGAATGCTGCCCCCACAATAATAACGACTAAAAAAAAAAAAAAACCTTCACTACATACTATCCAAGATTTTTCAACAATATTCATAACTGCATGTGCATATGGGCAGCATTACCTTTCAAAATACGATTTCTAGAAGCTTGCCATCTGTGAAGAAGAATTAAGAACTTGGAAAACATTGCTTTGAATATGGCGATTTTGGTTCTTGCAAAGTTCAGGATCATCTTTGGCTTTCTCCACCCCCTTGGGACCTTAGTTACTAGAGGGAGGGATATAATGCTGGTCGCTGGCCTGTGGCATAGCCTCAACGGCCTTTCACTCCCATCAGCATGTCTAGGAGCTTCCCAAAGATAAACAGGATTGCCACTCCTCCAGGACCAACACCCCTTTCCCCTCTCCTTCCCTGTGGGAACCCACAGAAGTGGATCCATTTCTTCCTTGACTGGAGGTCAGAGAGTTCAGGCATGTTCCTGCTCCTTCAGGGAGAGGACAGGAGGTTTGACCCAGGGAGTTGCTGCCTACAGGATGTGGGGTCTAAGGTGTGGTTGCTGCACGTCCTGTGTAACCAACAGAATACTTAACTCAGGGAATAGCTGCTCGATGCTTCAGATATTGAAGAGGAAATTGCCCTGTTTGTTCTTCGTACCGCATTAAAGCAGTCTTCTGTCTTCTTCCCTACAGTTTGAGTTGAGGTTAGCTTATGAATTCACTGGGTTGCTCTCCTGGTTCCCTTCTGTGTCTCTGTCCTTTTCTTCCGTATCTCTGATCTGTCTGCCTACCCTGGAATGTGTGAACCCCATCAAACCCCAACACTTCCCTCTTATTCCTTTCCATTCTTACTCCTCCTCATTCTCAGCACTGAGAATTAAACCTTGCCATCCTTTATGACATAGTCCCAGAAACCTGACTGGAGACTGGAGGGAATGAAGAAAGGAAAGACACAGGGATATGCATGAAGAAAATCTGGGGCAGGTGGGCCATGCTTGTTTTGTTGGAATGGCAGCGACTACACAGCAATGGGGAACCTCAGTGAATTTATTAGGTACAGCAGGAGAAAGGGGTTAGCTAGTCCCTTGGGAGGTCTCTGTAGGGAGAGGTCTCAGGATGTAAACACCAGGGAGGAAGAAGCTGGAGTAGCTGTCTTTGCACACAATGGTCAATCATTCAGAAACACTTATTCTTGCACATGCTGCCAACATTCACACTCAGACTAGAGAAAGGCTTTGCCATTTCCCAGAATGACCCACATGGCGAGGACATTGCCAATATTATCCCTTGGGTCTGAGGCCTTGGTTTTGTTTGTTTGTTGGTTTTTCAAGACAGGGTTTCTTTGTGTAGCCTTGGCTATCCTGGAACTCACTTTGTAGACCAGGCTGGCCTCAAACTCACAGAGATCCACCTGCCTCTGCCTCCTGAGTGCTGGGGATTAAAGGTGTGCACCACCAATGCCTTCCTGGTGAGGCCTTGGTTCTTAGCACAGCTGACTTGCATTAAACAATAGCCACCCTCTCAGGACTTCACCAAAAACTCCACTCACTCCCTACGGAGCCTAGGGCTGGTCTATGCTAGGCAAATGCTCTTCTCTTGCCACATCTAGCTTCTTTTAGTGAGAACTCTGTTCAACAGAAACTGTGGTCTGGAGGATATGGGTGAGAAATAAACTCTGTTTTCCCCTTCTGAATTCTAGCAACAATCCCAAGCGAACTGTATCTTTAGAGCATCTCTGTGAGCAGAAGGACAGATTTCATCATCCTTAGGTTCTCTCAGAAGGAAGACTTGAGATAAAGATTTGAGTATGAGTTGTCACCAGGAAATAGCTGGAAGGAGTTGGGGGATGAGACAAAGAAAGTGGAGTCACCCAGGCAGCTACTCCCAGGGAGGGATCCTCAGGGCAGGGAGGGAGTTAGGTTCTGAGACCCTAATTCTATCCATTGTTGATTGAAGTTGGCTCCTACAGGAGTCCTAATCCCTGGTACTTCTGTCCTCCAAGACAGAGGCCAGAGAACCACCTCATGTCAAGAAATGTAGATTCTGTGGATGTCAGATATTAGCATGGGACTCAGGTGACAGAGCCTGGCACACATACATGACAATGACAGATAGGAACACCTTTGGGTTACTAACTTTGTGGCTTAGATAGATTTGCATGTTTCTATCCGTATCTGTTCCCCTAGACCCTCCACATCAGCCTGATGGCTCACGCCAGCACTTAGGAGGCAGAGGTAGGCTCTCCACAACATCTGTCTTTTCATGTCAATGATAAAAAAATTGTATCAACTTAAAATTTGCCAAAAGTGTTCCCCCCCAGTATTGTTGTTGAACCAGGCTGCACCCAGGAGTTTAAATTGGTGGAAAGACATTTCTCCTCCACTCTTTTCAGTAGCAGGCTGTCCCTGCTTCCGTGTGATGATGATAAGATGATTGAACTGGAGGGTAGGAGCAGTGGCTCAGCTGTTAATGCCGGCTGCTCTTGCGGAGGGACTCAGGTTCAGTTCCCAGCAATCACATGTGGCTCAGAACTATCTATAACTCCAGTTCCAGGGATCGCTGCCCTCTTATGACCTCTTAGGGATACTACACACACATGGCACACATACATACTTGCAGGCAAACACTCCTACGCATATATATACATAAAGCTTTAACATTATTAAATCATGCAGCCTTGATTTGGGGATGGTTTTTGTTTTTATTGGTCATGTCCTCTCCTCCTGTTTTCTATGATTATTATTTGTGTTTCTCTTTATTTTAATTAGAACTCAGTCTTTGATCGAACTTTTCTAAGCTGTGTTCAGCAATTTGCAGAGTCTCCAACAAGCTGGAAAGAATTCTGTCTGTCAGTGAGATGGGCGCGGCATGTGACTCACACACGGTGGCCCAGGCCTCATCTTGGAGTTTGATGTCATTCTAGCAGATGGGGATGGAAGCTTTTCCTTGGAAATCATCCTGCCTCCCAGTGACTGAAGAAAGAAGCTTTTATTTCATCTTTATACAACGGCATTTATCGGTCTTTTCTTTCTACGCTCTTGCTGTCCCTGCCACCCTCCTTGCTTGTATCTGTGGTTAGATGGCTCTACTGTCCCCTAGATCTGCTCTGCTCAGCAGCTTGCTGTTGCCTGGCCTAGCTGTGGTTTAACTTCTTGATTTCTTAATCTGTATAGGGCATGGTAAAACCCAGCTTGTAGGTCCTTACAGTCATCAGACTGTGTGCATGGCAAGATGCTTAGGCCAATGTCTGTAACCGAGTGAGACAGGTGATCAGCTTCAGTTTTTGTTACATAACGACGACACACATGCCTGTCCTAAACACAGGGGACACACACACACACACAGTATGTATGTATGTATTTATTTATTTATTTTACTGGCTTTTGAGTCTACGTGCACATCTAATGTGAGATTATCAAGTGGCAGATTTGTAGTTGACGTGCGGTGTATATGTGCACCACGGGGTCAGTACAAATCTGCATACCTAAAGTGTGTGTGTATGTGTGTGTTGTCCATAAAAATGCCATGGCGTACACGAGGAGGTCAAAGAACCTCTTGTAGAAGTTGGTTCTCTCCTTCTGCCCTGTGGGTCCTGGGAATTGAACTCAAGTTGTCAGGGTTGGTGGCAAGCGTCTTTACCTGATAAGCCATCTTGCCAGTCCACAATCTTGATTCTGAAACATCAGCCATAGCTTGATGGATGCCAATATCATGTGTTAGGGGTCTTTTGGCCTTTTGTTCTGTATCTGCTTCTTCTACAGACAATAAAGTCACAGTCACCTCGGGAGGATTGCTCACAGTGTCCCTGCTCTTCCCGAGTGCCCCTTTCTCCCCCATTAGCCCCTATAGCTCACCTCTGTGAGGATGGGAATGGATCTCTATTTGGCTCTATGTGGAGGGGAGAGAAACAATTGGAGGTGTTGCTAACAGCCCCCGGGAACTCACCATGCACAGGTCCTTCACTGCAGATGCCTTTCTTCCCCTACAGAGCCCAGCTTCCATGACCAGGCAGGGATTGATGGTAGGACGGTGAGAGAGAGCACTGGACAGTGAGTCACTGCAGGGCAAGGCAGTGGGGCTGCTCAAGAGCCCATGCCTAGAAAGGGAAATTCCCCCGTAGCCTTGCAGACTCTGTCTTTGCTCCTTTGCTCACCTTCTCTTCAGACTCTAAGACTAATGTACCAGGTGACCTTAGGGTTACCCTCACCTCCAAAGCTTCTGAAGTGCAGATTATACCTTGATTTGCGCTCCGGTTAGACAGTGATGGTTCCACTGGAGAACAGATGTAATGTTTATTCCTTTCCCAGCAGGTAGCACCAGGTGTTCTTTAGTGGCTGCAGAGGACTTAACTGTTAGCTTCCTAAGATGGCTGTCCTGGACCTCGCTCTATAGACTAGGCTGGCCTCGAACTCACAGACATCCACCTGCCTCTGCCTCCTGAGTGCTGGGATTAAAGGCGTGTGCCAGGAATGAACATTATACATACACAGATATCACACACACATACATTATACACACACTTCCTGTCATATACATCACACACACATCACACACATTCACCCTCTCACACACACATACATCACACACACACACTCATACATCACACACACACTCATACATCACACACACACATCACACACACACTCATACATACATTCACACTCATGCCCCCACTTATATACCCACCCGCAGACTCACTGAAACTTCACACACCCCCTCACACTCTATCACACAGACAAACACATAATCACACACCCCCTCACTCACACACTCATGAGCACACATGCTCACACACTCATGTGCACACACACTAATATTCACACACTCCTACACACACACTCCTACCACATTTTCTCACGCACTCGTTCACTCACACACATATTCACACAGAGTCACACACAAACACTCTTCCCCACCCTTCCTCCTCTTCCTCCTTTGGTGTCCTGAGACTGACTCTCTCTCTCTCTCTCTCTCTCTCTCTCTCTCTCTCTCTCTCTCTCTCTCAAGCTCAGGCTCAATTTTCCTGCTTTATTCAGTTGCATGCTGGGATTGCAATGCCACACCCATAGGATTTCCCTTTTCCTTAAAACAAACAAAAACCCAAACACTTTTTATTATGATTTTGTTTTGTGTCCATGAGTTTTTCACTTAGATATATGACTGAGTCTGGTATCCTTGGAAGACAGAGGAGGGCATTGGATCTCCTGGAACTGGAGTTTCCAATGGTGATAAGCTGCCACGTGAGCACTGGGACTTGAACTCAGGTCCTTTGGAAGGGCATCCAGTGTTCTTGACCATTGACCCATGTCTCCAGCCTGAAATTTTCTTTCTTTCATTTTTAGTTTTGTTTTGAGACAGGGTTTCTCTGTGTAGCCCTGGCCATCTTGGAACTTGCTCTGTAGACTAGGCTGGCCTCGAACTCACAGAGATCCATCTGCCTCTACCTCTCAGGTGCTGGGATGAAGGTGTGCACCACCACTTCCCAGTGGGATTTTTTTAAAGAGCATTTCTTAGCTTCTCTGTGCAGGTCTCTCCTTATTCTTCAGCTCCTTTTCCTGGGGTCACTCTGTGTGACCTTCCCTGGCCCTCTCTCCCCTCCCTGAATTGTCCTCCGCCCTGGGTTGCACCTCCACTCTGGACACACATCTGCTATCTCCTGCGAACAACTGCTGAAATGATGTTCCTGGAAACACCTGTCTCCTGTATGTTGCACCTTGAGGAATGTATTTTATTTTTCTCTTATATTTTGAAACAATGAGTGCTAGCATTTATTGCACTTATGAGGCACTGGGCGCTTTGCTAAATCTTACTGTGCAGTATTTATTCATGTATTAAGACAAACCTGTGGGACTGTTCTCCATTGTCTATCATTCAACTAGCAAACAACTATTTTTTTGAGGGGGAGGGGTGCCAATGGCTGTAGGAGGCACTGTTCTAAATCATAGTCACCACATGAGGACCTGTCCACCTGTTTATATTAAAAGCTTTATTAAAACATAGCCATGCACAACTGCTCCCCTGCTTCCACTCCACAACGGCAGTGTCAAAAGTTGCAGCATGACCAGAAAAGCTTAAATACGTACTGTGGGGTCTGGCAAGATGGCTCAGTGGGTAAAGGTGCTTGCCACCCAGTCTGACTACCTGAGTTCGATTCCCAGAACCTCCATAGTGGAAGGAGAGAACTGATTTTGCAAGCTGTCACCTGAGCTCCACACACACTATGGCATGCATACCCATGCACGTGCACCACACACACACACACACACACACACAAATAAGTGTAATTTAAAAGATTTATTATTTGGCATTTTTTGAAAAAAAAAACTTGCTAATTCTTGTTCTAGATGTTGGCGACATAGCAGGGGACAGAGCAGAAGCAAACTTTTGTTACAAGGAGCCCCCGGCCCACATGCATCTGCGATCCCTAAGTGTCTGTGCTAGATTTTGTAGCCTTCCCTTCAGCTAGGGGTGTCCATGTGGCAGGTCCAACCAATAGGATCTGTGCGGAGGCAATACAAACTTTTTGCTGAGCTGGCTCGTGGCGGTGTCCACTGTGGGATCATCATGGTTCTCCCTGGACAGAAATGAACACAGAAAGTTGGCAGCTGCTCTCAGATGATGACCCTTATCATCCTGGTCTTGAATGATGGCCCAGAATGGATGCCCATCCCCCCTTATTATGGATAGACTCATCAAGAACCACTCAGTATTGCTGTTTTGGTGAGAAATAGAATCAGATAGCTCTTATCAGGCTATAACCTACAAAACTATTTGCTACTTGATCCTTCATATAACAGCTTATCAAACCTCTGCTTTAGAATAAATTGGTATTCTATATTCAAATTTTGAATTAGTTATTTTAAACCCCTTTTCATATTTCATATGCCCGAGCATGTGTGTACTATGGCTCTTTTATTTTTTTTGAGACAAGGTCTCAATATGTAGCCCTGTTTGGCCTGGAACTCTCTATGTAGATCAGGCTGGCTTTAACTCATAGAGATCCATCTGTCTCTACTGCCTGTGTCCTGGGATTAAAGGCGTGTGCCACCACAACCTGCATGACGCTCAGTCTTGATTGTCAACTTGGTCACATCTGACACTAAGATGCGTCTCTAGGAAGGCCTGAGAGCATGCTTCCAGGAAGGATTAAGCAAAGTGAGAAGGACCCAGCATGAATGGCAGTTCCTGGCAGCAGCCTGAAGCCTAGAAAGAGGTCCAGGGAAAAGTAGATTGCTTGCCTACTTATCTCCAGTCCTTGTTGGTGAGGGTGTCTATTCCAGTTTCCGATGCTGCCACTGCCACTGCTACAGCTGCCGTCAGACTTCATCTTCTTCAGGTTCCAACCTGGAGTGGAGACCACTGACTCCAGGAATCCTCTGTGTCATCAGCACCAGATTGGGACTGCCGAGGTGACCAGCATGTTGTAATGAGCAGGTTACAGGGTTCTCAGTCTCTTCAGTGTTCAGATAACCACTGTTGGGTATAAGCCAGCCTACTGAATCCCTCCTTATAATATGTATACATTCCATTGGTTCTGTTTCTATAGGGAGCTTGTCTAGTACGTGAAGACATACCTGTGCATAGACGCATAGCCTGGGTTTAAGGATATACACATGCAGGCATATTTTTAGCCAAAGGGGATATTCTTTCTTTCTTTCTTTCTTTCTTTCTTTCTTTCTTTCTTTCTTTCTTTCTTTCTTTCTTTCTTTCTTCTTCTTCTTCTTCTTCTTCTTCTTCTTCTTCTTCTTCTTCTTCTTCTTCTTCTTCTTCTTTTTTTTTAAGATTTACTTATTTATTATGTATACAATGTTCTGTCTGAATGCATGCCCCTGCAGGCCATAAGAGGACATCAGATCTCCTTACAGATGGTTGTGAGCCTCCATGTGGTTGCTGAGAATTGAACTCAGGACCACTGGAAGAGCAGCCACTGCTCTTAACCTCTGAGTCATCTCTCCAGCCCCCAAAGGGGATGCTCTGTGTAACTGATGCTCATGATATGTATGTCTTGGACATTTTCCCTCTATCAATAGTAGCTACAAGCTCTCTGTTGCTTTTTCTCTCCTGTGTGTGTGTGTGTGTTTGTGTGGTGTACGTGTACAGTATATGTGCAGAGGTGTGCACGGGTGAGTGCATGTGTAGTGATGGAGGGGGATGCCACTTGTCCTACTCCGTCTTTCTCTGTGTTATTTCCTGGACACGGTGCCTCTCACCAGACCCAGGGCTAAGCTGCTAGGCAGCAAGCCCCAGTGATCCCTTTGTCTCTGCCCTCATAGCACTGAGCTTGCAGTATGTGCCGTGTTTGGCTCTTCAGGTGGGAGCTGGGGATCCAAATGCGGGTCCTCATGCTTACACAGCCAGCGCTCTTACCCGCCGAGCCATCTTTCTGACTTTCCTATATTTTGAGTGAAGTACACATTCCGTCATACGGGACTACAGTAATGCCTTTGATCCCGTGCTCTCTGGACGGCTGTAAAGCTTGTTTCCAATTTCTGTCAACAATCTGAATGAGTTTTCACAGTACCTATGGAGTTGTAGCCTCAATTCGTTGGCTTTGTAGGACTTGGAGTTATTGCTGCTGAGAGGCTGACTTCCTTCAAAGGCTGGCATCTCTCACACACAGTAAACAGGACCAAAAATACCTTCCGCATTTTGGGTCTTAATTATGCATCGATACACTTAGTTAAAATTCACATTGTCAGTAAAAGGTAAGGACCACGTTAGATTGTGGGCGCTGGCATCGTGGCTCACACACATTTAAGCTGTAGAAAATCTGTTGGTACATTATGGTGGATTTTTCCAGAAAGAAACATGAAGTTTGAAAATGTGTTTTGAAAAGAAGACAGAAGGAGGTATGAACCCCGTGGAAGGAGTCCAGCGCATTCTAGAGCAGGTGAAGCTTGCACAGTTAAAAATGGAGCCAGCATCACACCTCCACACGCGTGCTGTTTCCCACAGACAGCCTCCCCCACCCCCCGAATTTGGCAAAGTCGGCAAATGAAAGCCCGAGGTATCAGATTCCAGGATCAAACCATTTTGCAAAGCCAAATGCTCAGTCTTCACTGATTTGGGGTCAAGTCCTTCCCAGACTTCTTTTTTCCTCTGGCCTCCTAGGTGAGAGCCTCATTTTTATTTTTTCTGACCCTCGACAGTTTCTCTTTGACTCACCGTCGATGGTTTGATGCTAAATTTTCACCTTGTTTGGTGAGTCTCCAGCTATGAGCTCTCTTTTCCTCACCCTCTGCTCCATGCTCAGTTTATTTCCCTTGAAGATGGAGGCATTGTGAGATGGCCAAAATTCTCATTTTGTCTGCTGCTCTGGGACCTCCACCACCACCCAGGAACCTTTTTGCTCTCCTTCCCCTTGCAGTGCTGGGCTGTTCGCCATCAGGACCCTGGCTTTAAGCCCTCAGCTTTGCTGTCGTCCTTTGCTCTTGGTCTTTGTTTTCAGATCTGACCCTTGTTGCTTTGGGATCCTCTTTGTGTTCGGGACAGTCTGGAGAGACATTGTAAGCATCTATGGAAGAAAGAGTCAGTTTCCATTGTGGCTCCTTCCTGCTGTCACTTTCCCTCCTCTTTTCTTTTGTTTCTCCCCCCACATGCTCTCTCTCTCTCTCTCTCTCTCTCTCTCTCTCTCTTTCTGTCTCTGTCTCTCTCTCTTCCCTCCCCTCCCCCTTTTCTGTCTGTGTCTGCAGGTGCTTGTGGAAGCCACTGGACACTCACCACTGTGAGTTTTCTTTTTTTTCTTTCTTTTTCTCTTTTTAAGACAGAGTCTCTTGCTGGTTTGGAACATGCTGACTGGCCAGCAATACCCTGGGATCCACCTGCCTTTGCTTCCCAGGCGTTGGGATTATAAACTCGTGCTTTTTTTTGCTTAGTTCTCCCACAAAAGGTTCTGAAGAAGCAAACTCAGATCCTCATACTTGAAAGGCAAGCACTTCACTGATGAGCCTTGCCCTTTGTCTTGAGTAGTGGACCCTAGGAGGCTGAAGAGATGGCTCAGTGGTTAAGAGGTCCCAAGTTCCAAAGGTCCTGAGTTCAATTCTCAGCAACCACATGGTGGCTCACAACCATCTGTAGTGAGATCTGGTGTTCTCCTCTGGCCAAGAGGCATACATGCAGGCAGGGCACTGTGTACATAATAAATAAATAAATCTTAAAAAAATATGTTAAACCTTTTTTTATGCCTGGTGGTGGTGGCACATGCCTTTAATCCCAGCACTCAGGAGGTAGAACTAGTTCCAGGACAGACAGGGCTGTGTGTGTGTCTGTGTCTGTGTGTGCATGTCCAGTTTCTGGTTACAGGAGGTAAGAAATGCTCTTTGCAGCTGTTCATGTCTAGAAAGGCCATGGACTGTTGTGGAATATTGTTTTGGGATGTGTTACATTTGTTTCTGCTGTGAAACATTTATTTAATGATGCAAAGATGTATTGCATTCTTTTATGTTGCATTTGTTTAACTCTGTGAAGTTGGATTCTTTGTCGGCCTAGAACACATGATTGGTCTATAAAGAGCTGAATGGTCAATAGCTAGGCAGGAGCAAGGATAGGCATGGCTGGCAGGCAGAGAGGATAAATCGGAGGAGAAATCTGGAGGAAAAGAAGGAGCAAGATAAAACAAGGAGAAAGGAAGGGGTCAGCCACCCAGGAGTTTTTGTTCACAGCATAGTGCTGATCACTGTGGGCTGGATCCTCCTCCTATTAACAATCAAGCTGATTAGATGCTTAGAATTTCAGTACAGTGGAGGCATTGGAATGTTGCAGACCCAGAAACTATCTTATCTTGGGCCAATTCCCTTCCCTACCTCTGTAGCACAATTAGTAAAAAAAACCCCCAGAGACAAATATTGGGGTTTAACCTGAAGATCAGAAAAGCAAAGCAGCCAGCCACTGGCTCTTACCTCAAACTGAAATGGCGGTCCTGGCTCCACGAATCCTCAGAATGAGACTGAGACTGAGTGCTGTCTCCTCCCATCTTATATTCCTCTCTAGTGCTGGGATTAAAGGTGTGCACCACCACTGCCTGACTTCTATGGCTAACTAGTGTGGCTGCTGGGATTAAAGGTGTGTGCAACACTGCCTGGCCTGTACGGCTGACTAGTGTGACTGCTTTACACTGACCTCCAGACAAACGTTATTTATTAAAACACCAATAATATACCACTATATTTCTCTGTGCTAGAAGTGGGTCTTTTGATAGCAGACTAAATAACTTTATAGATAGAATCTATTAACTTAGCAGGCAGCTATCTCCTACCAGTCAGAAAACACAGGATATCATCAGGTAGGCTCTTGAGCCTATAGGAAAGCTTCCCTACCTCCCTGTATCTGCCTCTCTGATGTCCCCACCAATGCAATTTAAACTCGCTCTGATTTATGACTTTCTCTGTCTTGTAAAACTATAAAACCATTATGAAACTGTCCACATTAAAACATGGAATTTGGGGGTAACCTAAATCTGTGCTCCTGGGCCATGCTCCCCCTAAATGGCTCTAGAATCAACTCTTAATTTTAAGATGAGAGCTGTGGTCTTTGCCTTGACAATTCCTTAGGCAGCTGGGCTGTATAAGCAAGCCTGATGTGTCTGAGCCTGTGAGTGCATTGGCATGGAGCGTTCCTCTGTGGTTTCTGCTTCAAGTTCTTAAGTTTCCTCTGTGGTTTCCTGAGGGAATGTGACCCCGAAGTGTAAACCAAATCACTCCTTTCCTCTCCTAAGTTGCTTTCAGCCAGTGTGTTTTATCACAGGCCCGGAACGAAACTACAACAGAGCCCAGGGCCCTGGGTGGTTAAGGTGATCATGGCACCCAAACTTGAGGGTACAGGAATAAAATGGCTTTCTGTAACGTGATTCAGTCACGTGCATACTTGTCTGTAAGTGTATATGCGTGTGTGTGTGTGTGTGTGTGTGTGTGTGTAGGCCCAAGGACAATCTTGCTGTTTTATGACACCGGTTGTACTGACTAGTTTAATGTCAACTTGACACAAGCTAAAGTCATCTAAGAGGAGGGAATTTCAATTAAGAAAATGCCTCCGGGAGATTCAGAAGTAGGCAAGCCTGGAGGGCATTTTCTTACTCAGTGATTGATGGGGAAGGGCCCAGCCCACTGTGGGTGGTGTCATCCCCCAGCAGGTGTTCCAGATTCGATAAGAAAGTAGGCTGAGCAAGCTGTGAGAGGCAGGTCAGTAAGCAGCACCCTCCAGGGCCCCTGCATCAGCTCCTGCCTCCAGGTTCCTGCCCTCACGGCTTTTGTTGGTGACCCGTGAGTGAGTGAGTGAGTGAAATAAGCCCTTTCCTCTCATCGTTGCTTTCGGTCATGGGGTTTCATTCCAGCACTGGTGACCCTGACTAAGCCACAGCCCTCTAGTTTGCAGACAGAGATCAGGGCATCTTGTGCAGTTTTATCCTGGCTCCCTGTTTGTCCTTCCTGAGGCTGATATTCCTTGCAAGGATCCCATTTAGTTTTTGATCAGATCAACCCAGTGAAAGGTTTGGGGCAGGGGTCAAATTCTTACCTTCTTTTCCTATGGAAGATGTTATTAAAAGTGTTTATTAGAGTCTGCATATGCTCCTCCCTGCCAGTCTCCATGCTCCTCCCTGCCAGTCCTCCATGCTCCTCCCTGCCAGTCCTCCCTGCTCCTCCCTGCCAGTCTCTGTGCTCCTCCCTGCCAGTCCTCCATGCTCCTCCTTGCCAGTCCTCCATGCTCCTCCCTGCCAGTCCTCCCTGCTCCTCTGTGCTAGGTTTACTCCTGATATTTCTCCTTTTCCTTCTGACAATCTTGCCACCAATCTTCAAGTCTTGGATTCACCCTTCTGAGTCCCAATCCTCCACCCCTGCCCTCACCCTTCCCAGCCCGCCTCCACATTCTGGATTTGCATGTTATGCCCAAATCTGCGAAGTCCCCCAAAAGCCAACAAGGAGACTGAATCTCATATGTAAAAGCAAAGAGCCTTTATTTTATTCAAGTTTGCAAACTCAGTCTCTCTGCATGTCCAACGTATTGGAATAGAGAGCCCTGAGCTAGTTAAAGTTGGGGTTTTATAATAGTAACGGTGGGGGTGAGGGGTTTCTGAGGTTCAGGACCCCTTATTGGCTGACATTTGTCTAGGGGTGTCCTGGTGAGTATGTACTGGTAGGTGATCCTATCTACAGCAGTTGGAACTTTAGGCATTTCCTTTGGATGGTCTGTTCTTGGGTGGTGCTCAGGTAATCTTAGTTTATGGTCCTTCCTGCAACCAGGTATTGCTTCAGGGTAAACTACTGAGACTCAGGCCTCCATTAAACTTATCAATGGCTGAGTGATAATGGTTGGAAGTAAAGAACTTCCTTTGGGTGATCTGTTCATATTTAGCTTATCATGGCTGGCTCCTACATTTTTAGCTGTTAATGCTGTCTCCTGCAAAGGCAAGGAACAGGTCCCAGGGTGAAATGGGAACAGGAGGGAGTCTAAGAGCTAGCATTGTCCTAGGGCAAACTGAGACTCAGGTCTACCCTCCTGCTGACCCATCTTGGTAGGTGAGTACCAAGTTGCCCTGGGAAAGCTACCCTGGCTCTACAGTGGCAGTTTTTTTTTTATTCTTTCTTTCTTTCTTTTTTTTTTTTTATTCTTTCTTTTTAAAATTTATCCCTCCGCCCCTTCTGTGTTGAGCCCATAGGGTAACTTTTGGGAGTGTGGGTCCTAGGAATTGAACTCAGGGCATTATGCTTGGTGGCAAGCACCTTTACCCGTCTGGTCAGTCATTTTTCTTACCCTTTTATTTTGCCTCTGGGAGCCTTTGCCTGCGACTCTGAGAGAGGAAAGTGACACCGTTCCAGCCTGCCATCTCAGGTATAGCACTGCATGTACAAGGACCACGCCAGCTCATGTAGCCGTGTGTTGCCGGGCTGCGCTTGAAGCCGTTGTGTGCTAAGAACCTGGTGAGTGCTGTGTTGGTTTTCCTAGCATGGGACTGTAGCGAAAAATTGGGGTACGAACGACTCGAGGGACAGTTCCAGAGCTGCGCAAGTTGGGAACCTCTGAGACAAACAAGCCTCTGACAAATGGTGAGTCTGAAAGAGGCCGATGAAATCTTGCCCAACACCCACATCTCTGCACCCTCCAGTCCCGTGAAGGCAGGGCCCATTGTCAGCTTGTAAGACTGTAGACTCTCCAGGGAGATGCATAGGGGGAGGGGGAGTCGTCAGGATTTTGTTAATTGAGGCGGGAACACCTTCCTACTGTAGGTGACATCACTTCCTGTGGGTGGGATCCTGGACTGTAAGTGTGGGGAAAGGGAGCATGCGTCCATCGAGTTCTGTGTCCTGATTGGATACAGTATGGTTGTCTGCTGCAAGTTCCTGCCGCCTAGATTTCTCCACAGGGACAAACTGTTCTCTAGAACCGTGAGTCAGAACAAGCCGTTTCTCCTTTAGGTTGCTTTTGTGAGAGGATTGTGTCCCAGCAGCAGGAAAGACCCCAAGACACTACCTCAGAGCCCTTGCTTTCTATCCGGGTGTGCTTGGAGCAGTAGGCAGATTGTCCTCCACTCGAACAGGTGGGTGTGGATGGGTAAATACCCCAGTTCGCTTGCCCCTCAGGGGCAGTCCTGAGGGGCTGACTCCGCCTAAAAACAGTATTGGTTCTTTCCTCCTTTCCTATCTCACTTCCCACCTCTGCATGAGTTCATCCCTGGACCACTTCCCATGGAAAGGATCTGCATCCAAAAGCAAGACTTAGCGAACCGCAGTGTCAGCTAGTTAAAGGGAAGCGGGAGGGGGGGGGGGTCAGGAGCAGGGCTGTGCTACAGAAGGCTCAGCCAGGAACTTAGCAAGGATAACAAGCCCCTGCATTCTTCTAGGCTGCCACACCTCCCCCAGGTACCTGGCTTTTCATCCTCTGTCACTTGGGTTCGCTGAGACGTCTAGGCTGAGTCCACTCAGCAGGGAATGCTGGGAAGGACGGAAGGAAGGGTAGTTAGTGGGTGGGAGGGTTTTTTTTTTTTTTTCCCTTGCAACGCTCTGTCCTCAGAAGGAGAAAAGCATTTCCCATAGTGCATTTCTTTTGTGCGCATGCGTCCATGTGCATGGGTATCATCCACGCAAGTGTGTATGGAGCCAGAGGACAATGTTGAGTGGTGTTCCCATCTTTTCTTTTTGGGGATAATGTCTCCTGCTGGCCTGGGTCTTGCCAGCTGTGCTAGGCCAGCTGGCTAGTGACTCCTGAGTGTCCCGTTTCTGCTTCCCCAGGAATTGATAACTCACACAGACACTCACCCAGCAGTCTTATGTGGCTTCCTGGAATCAAACCCAGGACCTCATATTTGCAAACGCTCTATTCACTGAGGTATTTCCCCAGCTCCCAGAATGCTGTTCTTTGTATCTCTTAGGGCAGAACTGGATCATGTGGCTGGCCTGTGCTGCAAAGCAGGCTGGGAAAGCAGATAGCCGGTCTTCCTAGCCCTGGGCGGTAGTTGGGGCATCAGGGATGAATATTTCATAGCAGTGAGCGTTTCTTTTAAATTGGTTTTATAGAGATGGACAGGAAAACCACAAGCCGATTTGTTAGTTCACAGGGACGATACCAAGCCAAATGTGCTTCTGGAAAGGAGTCTTAACATGTTCATGGCTGAAAAGTTTAAATTCAACAGCAAAAGTTTGAAATCCCTGTAAACGACAGAGATGAAAAGGTCGGCATTTCACTCCATTTCCGTAACAGATGGCTTCCGGTGAGCCTAGCCCCGCGTGTGTTCAGGGCTCTGCGGCTCCCCATAAAGCTGGCCGTGCTGTTTATGACATCAGCAACTCCCAGGGTGAATTACTCCGGCCCTTGGTTGCTCGCTCAGCTCTCCTGCCACCTATTATGCGGCTGTATGTGATGCTGATGAGGAAGGCCTCAGTGGAAGAAACACACACGCCAGCGGCTGATTGAAAATAAAGTCCGGGACAGAGGTCCACCAGGGGTGCCGAGGACGGGCACTCAGTCCTCGCTGCGCTGCGCGAGTTGTCCTTGCAATCTGCCTGGAATCCATGGAAGTCAAGGGGGATGTAGGCTTTGATAGTTGGGGATGTCTTAAGATTGAGAGACTGGCACAGTATATCATCTGTGTGAAAAAGTACACACAGCCTGCCGAGGTGGCTCAGCCGGTCAGGGTGACTGTGGCCAAATTCATGGGAGGAGCTCAATCCCTGGGACCCACATGGTGGGAGGAGTTAGCTGACTCCTCCAAGTTGTCCTCTGACTTTCACAAGTACATTGTGGCACACGTGTGTGCAGGTCTATTTGCTTGCACACACACACAGAAAATAAAAATGTAATAAATAAAACCACACTATAAGAAGCCACGCTTGCCACCTGCAGGAATGCGGACACCTCTGCAGTTCCTCCAGGAAGGCCTAGCTCCCCTGACCTGGATGACTCTATGTCTGTCTGAGACTGGGAAAAAGTAGGTATCCCTCACTCCTGATCTCTCGAGGGTCAAAATGATTGGAAACAAGGGTTAGCAGAAATGGATTTTCCTCTTCTGGAATGTGACTAAATTGGGTGTGGCTTTTAAAAAACACGATGTTAGTGGTGGCTGGAACATTCTTCTGTGCAATGAAATTTTTCTTGATGTGGTTTAAATAACTGATTGGAGGACAAGCTTGTCCCATCAATTCTACACAGTTCCTCAGGCTGTGAGCTATTTCAAACCGCTGCACCTGTGGCTGACTTGTGGCCCCAGTACCTGAAATACTGTTGCAGGTACTTGTCAAAGTGCCACCTTGATACCAGGAGGTTTATTTTTATGTGTGTGGGTGCTTTGCCTTAGTGTATATGTCTATGCATCTTGCATATAGTGCCAGTAGAGGCCAGAAGAGGGCGACAGATCCCTTGAAAGTAGACATATAGAAGGTTGAGAGCTGCCATGTGGGTGCTGGGAATTGAACCCAGGTCCTCTATAAGAGCAGTCAGTGCTCTTAACCTTTGAGCCATCTTGCCAGCCCCTGGGGAGCCTCTTTGTCATCTCCTAGGTGTACCTAAATAGCTGTGCTCAGCATTATGGGTAAGATCTGCACAATATAGTAGCCATGCTCAGTCCACAGTTAGAGGAACTGTTTGGAAAGGATTAGGAGGTGTGACCTTGTTGGAGGATGTCTGTAACTAGAAGTGGACTTCGAGGTTTCAAAAGCCCATGCCAGGCCCAGTCTTTCTCTGCCTGCTGCCTGTGGGCTCAGCTACTGCCCTAACACCATGCCTGTCTGTTTTCTGCCACAATGATCATGCCTCCAATTAAATGCTTTATTTTATGAGTTGTCTTGGTCATGGTGTCTCATCACAATAGAACAATTACTAAGCTGAATGATGGGCATTTGCAGGCTGCCTGGTATGGGCGCTGGGTACCAAACATATAACACCAGTCCTCTGAAAGGGCAGTTGGTGCTGCTAACTGTTCAGTGTTTCTCCAGCCCCAGGGCTATTTTAGTTTAGTTTTTGTTTGTTTGTTTGTTTTGAGGCAGGGTTTCTCTGTGTATCCCTGCCTGTCCTGAAACTAGCTATTTTAGTTTTAATTGGCATTAGTTATAATTATAGTTTAAATTTCAGTTCACGAATCTCAAGGGTTCCATAGTCACAAGTGAGTAGTGGCTGATGCGGCAAAGACACAGCACACTTCTGAATCCCAGAAACGGCCGGTTCTGGATCAGACAAAAACAAAGCAGCTACACCTCCCTCCCTTAGAGAAACAGGGCGGCTTCCTCACCCAGCGAACTGACACTAACAGTTGCAAGTCTGGTTTAGGAAGGAAACAAGGAGCTGCCGTGAGAGACGGACTTACAGTTTGTAGGGCCCAGTGGAGAACCGAGAGCAAAGGGCACCTGTCAAAAAGCACTAAGACTCTTAAGTCTCGGGTGGTGCGGACCTGTTCTCTCAGCACTAAGAAGGCTGAGAACCGAGGAGTGTGAGTTCAAGGCTAGCCTGGCTATATACTGAGCCCCTCTTGCCTCAAACCAAATAAAACAAGCACCAAGACTCTGAAACAGCTGTGACAAAAAGTGTACCGAGTCTGAGACTCTTCCCATGTGAGTGGTACCCTCAGTCTGAGAGCAACACACTGAAGTGCAGGGGCTTGGAGACCCACAGATATGTCTGGAGAATCTGAGGTGCTGAAGATGAGAAAGTGCTGCCGAGGCAGTGGCATGCAAGGACATGGAACTTTTCAGAAGGCTAGAGGGAGGTCAGAGTGCAGGAACTGGGGCCAGGGGCTACTGTGTCCTTGCAATCTCTCTCTCTCTCTCTCTCTCTCTCTCTCTGTGTATGTGTGTGTTTGTGCATATGCACACACTTGTGCATATGCTCGTGGGTGCCTGTGGATGCCGAATGAGGTTGTCAGGTTTCTTGGCAGTGGAGTGACAGGTAGTTGTGCTGTGAGTGTTGGGACCAGAATACTGGTCCTCTGCAAGAGCAGCCAGTGCTCTTAACCACCGTGCCATCCCCTAGCCCCCAACTCTAGTTTAAACCCTACACTGTACTTCCTGAAGTACAAGCGTTTTAGCTCGGTTCAGTGTAGGACTCTTCCTTTTTTGGAGTAAAACCCCAAAACCCCAAAAGACTTTAAAATTAGTGTATGTTAACTAGGCACAATAGTTAGCATACATTAATTATACATAATAGTCATCCTTATATTTTCATACATGTGTGTGGTATATTCCAATTATATTCATCCTATTTCCCTCTCTTGTCCCCTTCTACTCTTGCTGGTCCCTTCTTCCTAACAAGTCTTCCTTTTGTTTGTGTGTGTGGTGTGTGTGTGATGTGTGAGTCTATGTGTGAGTGTATGTGTGTGGTGTGTGTGTGTGTGCATGTGTGGTGTGAGTGCGTGTGTATGGTGTGAGTGCGTGTGTATGGTGTGTGTATGTGTGATATGTGTGGTGTGTATGTGTGACATGTATATGAGGAATGTGTGTATGTATGTGTGTGGTGTGTGTATGCATGTGTGAGTATGATGTGTGGGTCTATGTGTGAGTGTATATGTATGGTGTGCGTGTGTGTGTGTGTGGTGTGTGTGTGTGTGTGGTGCTTATATGTGTTGTGTGTATGGTGTGTACATGTGTGATGTGTGTGTCCCAATGACTTGATCTGGCTTGCTAACTGGAGGCTGGGGGAGGGGTTATTTCTGGGAGTCTGTGCTGACCAGTGGCTACAGCACTAAGGAACCGATGGGTCTCGATCCTTTGGATTCCTTTGGAGGGTGTGGGTATCTCTAGGATGGGATCCTTAGGAGACAGGGTGAAGTCTCACCTTTTTTTTTTTTTTTTTTTTCTGAGGAGAGGTGAGGAGGGCCCAGGAAACGGCCTGCTTAGATTCACAGTCTGGCACTCTGCAGTGGAGGAAGTCAGGTACACATCCTCTGGGAGTCCCTCCTGGAGGCAGGGCTAGGCAGGAAGGTTCCTGACTGTTCCAAGTGTCAGAGAAAAGCCTTGCCTACTTGCTTCCGCACGTGCTACTTCCCGGGAAGGTGTTTCATCAACAGAAATGCTGATTCTCTGGCTTTCTCACGCTAAATTTAGAAATGACATTTGCATTCCCGCAGATCAACAGCGCCAGCTTAGAAACTGCTCCCGGAGCTCAGCGGCCAAGTGAATAGTTTTCCTTTCTTGGCTGCTGGGAATTAGCAAAATTAGGACGAGCCTGTCATGGGGTGGATGAAGATAGTTTAATATAATGGATGCACCCTTTTTAGGAGGTAAAAATGAACCTTGGCTTTCAAGAAGGCTGGGAGTGGGATTTACCCCCTGTACTTTCTACCTCATTTGTTTAAAATATAACTTCAGGGGTTCTAGCTAATAATCCCTGCATCCCCAACTCTCCCCTTCTGCCTCCTGGGTCTGTCTCAGTGTCTATTTTTTTTTTTTTGGGTGTGTGTGTGTGTGGGGGGGTGTGTACTAAGTTTGAATCTGAAAGTTTCTTATTACAATTTATTTGCTTATTGTACATACACATGTGTGTGTGTGGGTGCACACAGGCCACAGGGTGTTGTGGAGGTCAAAGAGCAACTTGCAGGCGTCATCTGGGTTTCAGGGTAGAACTCAGGTCATCAGGCTTGCTGCAAGCACCTTCTACCTGCTAAGTCATCTTGCTGGTCCCAAATCGGAACATTGGAACATTTCCGGTGCCTTATTGGCAGCTCAAGTTTAGAGAGAAATTCCTTTTATCGTGCAGCTCAGTGTTTCTGGCTGGAGCCCTGTGCACTTATTAGTCTGTCTGATGGAGTTCAAATATTTGAGGTATTACACTGACAGTTTTCCATCTTGGCAGAGTTCTCGTAGATATCGAGCAAAGGAGAAAACAGCTTGTTTGCTGGTCAAGAGGGTGGGAAACTGTCAACTCGCATCTGTCTGAGGGTTGTCCATCTCCTTTAGGTGGTAATGGTTTACCACTTTCCAGAGTCTATGAAACAATGAGCACGTGTCACCAGAAGAGGGCACTGTGCCCTCTCCTCAGGAGCCCATCCATACCCTGGGTTTCCCTGTCGTAGGTAAAAGGATTTGTCTGGCAAAGGGCAAACCCATTAGGCATCAACATCCCGCATTTTCTTGCTGTTGCTTGTCATCATGGAAGCGATGATTGGAAAGCCCCTGATTGCCCGTACGGTCTCGACAGCACACGTCTCTAAGCATTCGCTTTCCAAGTTACTGCTTTTGGTTTTCACCTGTGCTTGACACGCGGGTGAGAGACGTAGGGGCACTTTCTCCGGTGTTGTTAGGCAAGCCTGCTTCACTCTGTGGCAGTTCCACGCTGTGGACGTTGGCATCTGGGTAGAGCTGGTTCTGAGATAGCAGGAATGTGCTTAACAAGACAGCAATGGCCAATGTCTTAAAAAGAGCCTTTATTTGTCTCCCCTGGGAATGGGGTGTGTGTGTCAGAATGTGCTAGAAAGTTCCTGCTGATAAAAACCTAAGTCAAACATACACGAAGAATTAGGGGATTTCAGAACTGTTTTTTTTTTTTCCTGGAATACTTAAAAAAGTAGGATGTTTGTTGTTGTTGTTGTTTTTTTTTTTTGTTATTATGGACCCACAAGCCAGAAATCAGAGCCCAGTTCATTTGGAATGTGGCCCACTGCAACACCATACAATCTCATCAATGGATCTCTTTGCTTTGGCAAATGGACCTGGAATTGGCAAACCATTTTTATGTCCGTGTTCCAGCCCCTGCTTGTTCAGGTGTGAGGGAAGGGTCCGGGACACACTCTTCTCTTTTTATACAAAATTCAGCAAATGGATTGTTTGCTTTAGAACCGCAGGGCAGAGTGGCCTCTGGAGGCTGCTGCCTGACGCTGTGCTGGCTGAGGGTTCAGGCCATTCTGCCAGTCTCTCTAGAGGGCAGTAAGGGTTGGTGGTTCTCTGCAGATCTTCTGAGCTGAGGGATCTTCTCTGGGCAGCTGCAAAGGTCACGGAGGGCAGCCACTGCTGCCACAGGGGGAGAGGCAGAATGTTCCAGAAAGGTGATGCTGGGTTCTTTTAGGTCCTGTGAGCTGGTGTCTGGTGATGATGGACAGAAAGGGCTTTCTCCTTTTCCCAACAGGACAGTTAGAAGGAGTGTGGTTACAAATAAATCTATGCACTGATGACTGGCCAGGGATCCTAGGATGGCACCTTGCAGAAAGCTAATGTTGTCGAGTCCTAGCAGGGAAGCTGGGAAGGAGAAATCCATGCTCTTAGGGTGACCCTAGGGTATGCTACTGGGGACAGTCACACTCCTAGGAGACATCTGGAGACTTATTGATTGTTTTTAGTCAGAGAGAAGGGCTCATGTCTAGGGATGAGAGGGTTCCTGTAGTGATGAAGAAGTATTGATACCGCACACTAGCAAAACGGGGTGAGAAGCTGCCATAGACTCCGGAGGAAGGGGAGGTGAAGGGACATAGGGAGCTCCCAGAACCACCTGAATTCGGGGCAAGAGGAGGTTTAGGTGAGGGGGCAGAGTGAGCTCTGCATGGTTTCTGCAGATTGGAAGTTTCTGAGCTGCTGGGAGTTTGGGACTGGGTTTGCGGGTGCTCTCTGCTGGCCTCATAGAGTAAGCTTTGCTGACCTCCCTTCCCCTCCCTCCCTCTTTTCCCCTTCCCTCCCTCCCCCCACTTCCTTTCTTGCTGCAGGCCCAGTGTGTTTCCTTGTGGAGGCTTGACTCTGGTAACAGGAGTTCCCCAAACAGAACCTTTGTAAAGGAGAGCTCAGTGGCTCTGGCTCTCGATCCGGGGTGACTTTGTCTCTGGGTGGTATTAACCATGACTGGAGACACACTTAGATTCTATGACTGGTTGGGATGCTGTAGGCGCTCAGTAGGCAGAAGCCACGGATGTGCTTGTGATTGTTCAGTGCAGAGGGAGCTGCCCTCTGCTCCAGACCCAATCTGCGCTCAGTCAGATGGACACAATGCAGATTCCATCCTTGCCTGCCCCAGGTCAAACATGGCCATAGTGTTTTTCTACCCACCAGCTGTGGTGCTGGGTGAGGCAGAGGCAGGTGGATCTCTGTGTGTTTGATGCCAGCCTGGTCTATATAGGATTCCTGCCTCAAAAACAACACCAAAAACAGACAAAACAAACAAACAAACAAACAAACAAAAAAAACCCATTGCAACCTTTGCAGATGATAAGGACTGAACAATGGGAATTACATTCATTTTGTGTGTGTGTGTGTGTGTGTGTGTGTATTTACAAAGGATAGCCTTGGGTGTCTTTCTTCCTCAGGAGCCATCTGCTTTTGGTTTTTGAGACAGTCTTTCAGTGGCCAGGAGCTCACCAAGCTGGCTAGCCTGGCTGCCCGGGAAGCCTCAGCACTAGGGCTGTGGGCGGAGCCACTATGCTGGGCCTTTAGGTGAATTTGGGGTTTGAACTCTTGTCCTCAAGTTTTACTGATGGAGTCATTCCCTCTGCCCCTGGACCTGTGTTCCACATGTATAGGCTTTCTTAGGTTCTGGAGTGGTCATGTGTCAGCTCCTCAGTAGCCCTTGGCTCATCTGTGGTGCTGGACAGCAGGGGCAATAGGTCTTGAAAGAGCACACACAAGGTCGCACAGTGCCCTGCTGGCCCATAAGCAGCTCTCTTGTTGTAGAAGATGTCGAGATTATATGTACTGCATGAATATAGTGCTCATGGAGGCCAGAAGTGGGCACTAGATCTCCTGGAACCAGAGTTCTAGACCATTGTGAGCTGTATTGTGGGTGCTGGGATTTGAACTCAGGTCCTCTGCAAGAGCAGCCAGTGCTCTTAACTACTGGGCAGTCTCTCCAGCTTGCTAATGTCTGTTTTTGGCCACTGCTTTCTGCATTTGCATCTGCCAAAGTTTGAGAATTAAGTCATCACTGTCAAACTCACAGTACTCAGGGGAGAGTGGAGCTTTCTGCAGCCTAATGCCACACTGCAAACTAAAGCTAATTCTTTAAAAAAGGATGACATGACATCATGCTCTGATGTAATGTGGTGTGACAGACTGTGAGCTTTATTTCTGTACGATCTCCTCAATGCAAAGCAGGAAATGGATTAATATGGTTTCCACTGCCCAGGACCCCAGAGACCGGATCATACATCCCACTAGGCTCAGCCGTGTGCCCTACACACTGGGGCAGCAACGTCCCACTGGGTGCTTAGATCCTGTTTGGTGTGCACAGTTTGAATTCCACGTTCTTTCTGAGGGGTCAAGATGGAAATGAACAGCGGGAGGGAGACGGGGCCCAGGTCACCCGATTCATGCTACTGAGAGTTATGTGATTTTAGAATGGGAATTCCCATGGCTTCATGTAGCGTGGCCTGCAATCATAGTTCAGTGAAAGGAGGCTGGGTTTTAATGGTTGTCTGGTTCTGTGCTAAGGAAACCTTGCAGAATTCCTATGGGTTCACTGTTATGAATAATTTATTCAACCAGCATGTGCAGGGGTAGTGACGGCTTAGATAGCATGTATTTGGCCATCCCAACTAAGGCTTCTATTTCTAGGTTCATACAGTGGGAATATGGTGGGCATACAGTGAGAATTTCTTCTCAGATTAGGAAGGTGGGGGCGTCCTAGAAGAGGGTTCAGCGAATAGCTGGTTAGCTTGAGGTAGTCTGGCTGGCTTCAAAGCCTGCCGTCTGTGGTTATAGCCTCGCTAAACTCATGGTGAGGGGAGCAATGCCCAGTGGCAAGTTTGTTTGTTTGTTTGTTTGTTTATTTATTTATTTATTTATTTATTTATTTATTTATTTTGTTTTTTTGAGACAGGGTTTCTCTGTAGCTTTGGTGCCTGTCCCAGAACTAGCTCTTGTAGACCAGGCTGGCCTCGAACTCCCAGAGATCCGCCTGTCTCTGCCTCCTGAGTGCTGGGATTAAAGGCGTGCGCCACCACTGCCTGGCTCCAGTGGCAAGTTTAAAAGCTGAGGCCAGATGAACTTAAGCCTGGAAGCTTGGTGGAATGGGAGAAGAGACTGAGCTACAAAAGATACAGGAAGAAGTGTTTCTCGTTGGAGGAGAGTCAGTATGAGTGATTCTCATTGGAGGGGAGTCAGTATGAGTGATTCTCATTGGAGGAGAGTTAGTATGAGTGATTCTCATTGGAGGAGAGTCAGTATGAGTGATTCTCATTGGAGGGGAGTCAATATGAGCGATTCTCATTGGAGGGGAGTCAGTATGAGTGATTCTCATTGGAGGAGAGTTAGTATCTTGTTGGTCGAGATTGCTCAGTAGCATCTCCCTGCAGTCCTGTTCCGGGGATTTTCTTTTGTCTCTTAGATGTACATGAATGTGTACAGATTTACGTGTATATGTATATGTGTACATGTGGAGGCCCGAGGGCAACCTTAGGTGTTATTCCCAAGGCAGTGTCCTTGCTTTTTGAGACAGAATCTCTTACTATAGTCTGGAGCTGACAGAGTAGGCCAGGCTCACTAAGAAGTCCCCTGCCTAGCACAGTCCCTGCAGGTGAGTTTGGTTCTGTCTGCCCCTCTTAGCCTCACACGTACTGTGAATGCAGTCAGACTTGGGTGTGTGGTCTGTGGCTCTATGGAATACAAGCTGTCTTGGTCAGGGTTCTGTTGCTATGAAGAGATACCATGACCACAGCAACTCTTATAAAGGAAAACATTTAATTGGGTACTGACAGTTTGGAGGTTCAGTCCATTATCATCCTGGTGGCACGCAGGCAGATGTGGTGCTGGGGAAGGACCTGAGAGTTCTGCATCATGCATAGGCAACAGGAAGTGGTCTATCTCACTGGGCATGACTTGAGCATATATGAGACCTCAAAGCCCGCCTCCTTAGTGACACAGTTCCTCCAACAAGGCCACACCCACTCCAACAAGGCCACACCTCCTAATAGTGTCACTCCCTTTGGGGGCCATTTTCTTTCAAACCACCATCAAGCATTGTGAAGACTTTGGGGTGGCTTCCTAGGGCTGTGACTTGTGGGTCAGGAGGGTCCCTCTGAAGACTTCCTGCTGCCGATGTGGTTATTAAGGAGAAGCTGGAAATTATTGTGGTGGTTAGGGAAGAAAAACAAACTGGATTCACCTGTGTTCTCTGCAGAATCTGGTATGGAGATCTGGAAGGTTCTGGGGCATCGCGTGCACTGGCTCTCTGGGAGCCAGCTAATAACTTCTCATTATCCAGCATAAATGAAAGAGAGTGGGCTTCCACCAGATGGCTGTTGAATAGCTTCAGGCTCAGTGGGTGAAGGCTGTGGGTTTTCCTGTACCCATCCAGCAGTGTCATGCTCTGGAAAGTGCCCACAGCCCCACGTGACCGTGGAGGAAGAAGAACCTACCTGGTCCTCAGAGTGCTGGGAATAGAGTGAGCAAGTTGGTGAAATACGCCCTTCGGGGTTGTCTTCGTTTCATTTATGTTGCAGTTATAAAATACCCTGACCAAAAAATAAAACTAAAACCAAAACTGAAAAATCCAAGCCAAACCAAACAAACAACCCCCTCCCCTGCCAACAAAACAAAACCAGGGAACAAATATGGAAGAAAAGGTTTTACTTCAACCTACAATTCCAGATCACCATACTTTATTGTGGGGAAGTTGAGACAGGAACTCCAAATAGTTTATCACATTCTGTCAGCAATCACAAACAGTGAGAAGTGAATGCTCGCCTGTCGGCTTGCTTGCTCAGCTCCTTCTCTAAGCTTATGCCCAGTTCAGGACCATTGGCCTAGAGCATGGTGCCACCCACAGTGAACTGGGTCTTCCCATATCAATTCATTTAATTGAGATACCTATAGTCTAACCCAGGCGATGCTAGGTTGTTGTCAAATTGACAGTGTTACCCACCAGAGAGGTCAAAGCCGTTGAGGTCACAGCCTAGTTCACTGCCTACCAGATTGGATGTGACTGCTTAGCATGTACCAGGCCAGCCCTCCCTTTCCCATTTCACTGTTTCTCTCCACTCCTTTGGTTCCCAGCTTTCCTACACCTTGTAGATTTGTAGATTTCTTGCTTGCTCGCTTTCTCCTCCCAAGCTGCTGTTGTGTGATTGTCAAGGTGAAGACTTGATCTTCCGATGGCAGAGGCCATGAGCAGCCACCTGCAGTGCCTGCTCTCTCTTGAGTACCTTAGATCTCCCAACACCATAATGGCTGTTCATCAGTGTACGTCACAAGCATGGCTGTTCATCAGTGGACGTCACAAGCATCATGGCTGTTCATCAGTGGACGTCACAAGCATCATGGCTGTTCATCAGCGTACGTCACAAGCATCATGGCTGTTCATCAGTGTACGTCACAAGCATCATGGCTGTTCATCAGTGTACGTCACAAGCATCATGGCTGTTCATCAGTGTACGTCACAAGCATCATGGCTCTTCATCAGCGTGCGTCACAAGCATCATGACTGTTCATCAGCGTACGTCACAAGCATCATGGCTGTTCATCAGTGTACGTCACAAGCATCATGGCTCTTCATTAGCGTGCGTCACAAGCATCATGACTGTTCATCAGCGTACGTCACAAGCATCATGGCTCTTCATCAGCGTGCGTCACAAGAATCATGGCTGTTCATCAGTGTACGTCACAAGCATCATGGCTCTTCATCAGTGTACGTCACAAGCATCATGGCTCTTCATCAGTGTATGTCACAAGCATCACGCAAGCCCTGCATGACGAGGAGCGAGTGGCACTAGAGGCCGGTTTAGGGGAAGTGATTAGAAGAGCTGGCGAAAACGAGCCCACTCATGACACCTCGACAGCCGGAGAGGACAGACAGCTCTTTCTGTCCATGAAAGCTGCACTCCGTGACCTCCTATTGGGACAAGTGTCAGGCTGACACTTATCTGGACTCTGAGCTCTGTCTATCGCGTTCTTAGTCTGTAACGTTGACTGTAGGGGGTTGTGTGCAGCGAGGCTGTTAAGGCAATTGAACTGCAAACACCAAACAATCTGATGAGAAATTCAACCACCCAGATCAGGGAATGCACAGCTAGCACCAGCTGCAGGGCTGGGTGACTGAGCCTTAGCAGTCTGTTGGCACACAGCTGTCCTAGAGCAGACTGGCCGAGCACGTGTTTTCAGTGCACGTCCACGGAGAGAGGCTCAGAGGAGGGGGAGGCAGCTGGGACTAGAACTGGCTGTTCCTTGATTTGGCCTTGGCGGCTTCGTTTCGTTCATGTGTTTGCGGGACTCCAGTGTGAAGGAGGTTTACAGGCATCCAGCGACAGTCTCCAGCGTGTGGTCCAGCACAGTGAATGCCTGTTCCCTCCTCTCAGGGAAGGTGGTCTGTGATGGGTTCGCTAGAGACAGTGTGTGGGGGCACCCCCCTCCTTTGTCTGAGACAGGGTCTCATATAACCAAGGTTGGCCTCAAACTCAAGGCATAGCCAAGGCACGTAGTTTAGGATGACCTTGGAGTACCAGGATGACAACACCAGGTTTTATGCAGTGCTGGGGGTTGAACCCAGGGCTTTGTGCCTATTTCATAAGCCCTCTGTATCTTATACGTGAACTATGTGAACTATATCCCTAGCCCATAGCTCCTTTATAAATGTCATCTGTAAGGATAATTTGACCATTTTTGTGTGCCTCCCATACAACCCAACCCCTGGGTGTATTGATGCTTCTTTGTGCTTCATCTTGTGCCTGGGCACACTCCAGCTTCAATTTAGTGTGTGTGTGTGTGTGTGTGTATGTGTGTGTGTAACTAAAAGCCAGTTTAAAAGGGCCTCCTCCCTAAAGACACCCCTCATCTCAGGGACTTCCTAGGCCAAACACTTCCCACATTTTCAGCCTTCTCCCCTGCTCTCTGGTAAACTGAGACACCCTCCCATTTCTGAAGCTTTCCTGTGTTGTGTGTGTTGAGCAGAAATAATATGTTTGTGTGCTCGGCATCTGGATCATCCGTCTCATGTCTCCCAGATGTGTCTTTTAGTCCCCGAACATCTGGGTTTCCCACTTGCAAACAAATCCAAGATTACCCAAGAGTTTAAGTTAGACTTTCAGCTGCTTAAATTGCCTCACGCATTTGGAAGGGAAGGTTGTGCGATCACGTTTGGATCTGAAAGAAAGGCCATTGGAGGCACCTGTTCCACTGTGTAATCTTGATTTGACTTCGTGCATCATCCAGATCTTAGGTCTGTTTTTAGAGATTTAATTTTATTTGTGTATATGTGTGTATGTCTGTGTGAGTGCATGCCGTGTGTGAACCGGAGACCAGAGGAGGCCGTCAGGTCACCTGGAGCTCCAGTTACAGGCGGTTGTGAGCTACCTGATGTAGGTGCTGGAAACTGAATTCAGGTCCTCTGAAAGAGCAGTAACTGATGGCCGAGCCATCTCCAGCTCCTGAACAGTTTTCACAGCGGTGTTTGGGATCTGAACTTCCGTCCTCGTGTTTGCCCCACACAGGCTTTATCCACTAAGCCATTTCCAAGCCCCAAAGTTTAGATCTGAAAGTTGGTTTCAAAGATAATGCACTGCAAGATGAAGTGATGTGTGTGTGCTGTCAGCAAGGAGCCCCTCTGAATTCCAAAAGCTCCTATTATTTAACCAGCTCCTAGGAAGTGAGAAAATTTCTTTTTTATGTATTTATTTTTATTAGCGTATATTAATTGTACTTAATGGATTTCATCATGGCCTTCTCATACACACATGTATGTAAGGAAGCAGAGGAGATGTGGGACGATGTGTGGGGGAGGGGATGGGTCAGAACAAAGCGTGGTGACACGTGTATGACAGTGTCATCACGGAACCCATCAGTTATATGTTAACGTAAACATTCAGTTGAAATGCTAGTTTGTTTACAAGGGGAATAATCACCCAACTTCAGTGATTACATGTACAAATATGATTTAAAACTTCCACTGGCTCTGTTGGTTTCCTAGGGGCGTGGTAACAAAACACCTTGATAGCTACCATTTTGGACAATAGACGTGCCCACTCACAGTAGTGGAGGACAGAAAGTCTGAACTCTGTGCTACTGGGCCAGAGTCAAGACGTTGACAAGGCTGGGCACGGTCACTTATCTCTTCCTCTGGTGGCTATGGCATTCCTTGTGGCCATATCCCTCCACCCTAGTATTCCATGCCCTTGTCTTCTCCATGTTGACCTTCCTTGTTTCTCCAGGCCCAGCTTACTCAGACCTGAACACTATTTATTGTGTCAGGGAACATGGCTGGTTTCAGTTACTGGGATGTGGGTATCTTGAGAGGTACATTGTTCAGCCCATCTTATGCTTATGTTCAAAATGTCCACAGAGGAAGTTCTACCCCAGAATTAGGGCTTGCTCCTCAAATGTTGCCACCAGAACTGCCTCGACTTCCTCCTTCACCTGTCACTCTCTGGTTGGTGCGTCCCTTGAGTTGGTATCTGTAAAATGCCACCAGACACTGTAGACAAGAGGCAGACTGGTTTTCCAGATCAAATGCTTGTCTGTTTTGTCAGTCAAGTGCAGTTATGTCTGTTTGTCTATGAGATGTCTGTGGTGGAGATAGTGATTGCAGCAGAGACCAGTGGATTGTGAAGCCTCTGATAGCTACTCCTGGTGTCACAGGGCTTCTGGGTCTCTGCTCTTGACTGACATCCTGCCAGTTAGCAAAGGGCAGTTGGGAAAAAAAAAACCCAAAGTTACTTATATAGAAGGCTCAGTCTTGAACCAGTCAACCAGGGAAATAGAAATCTCTAATAGGGTCTTGTGTCCACTTTTGTTCTAGGCAAACCTGACTTAAAACACGTGCATTTGGGAGGAGGAGGCAGGAGGAGGTTCAGGAGTTCAAGGTCATCTTCGGCTATGAGCAAGACACAAATGGAAACAACACCAACTAAACCAAACCAACCAACCAAACACCTGCCCCTCACCGCAGACAAAGCCAGCAGACCAAATATAGCAAAATCCATGAGCACCAGTGAACGAGGCCTTGCTTTCTGTAGATCTTAAGTCAAATTGCAGAGCAGGGAGGATGGATGCCGAGCAAGACTAGAGAACACACCACCAAAAATACTTTGCTTGGCAAGAATAGGGGTCCCCACTGGAAGTGGGGGCCTTGAAGATGTAGATGAGCCGGAAGTATTGCGAATCAGGAATAGTTCTGGCATCAGTTTGGATTGCCACATAATCCTCAAAGCAAAGTTAGGGGGCACAGCCAAAGGACAGATAGAAGATGCTGGAAAGTCTAAGGGGATAGAAATAGCAATTGAGGGAGGGGGAGGTTCAGGGAGAGTGAGATGCAGGGACCAGAGCAGAGTCACGGGAGAGGAATCTTAGAGGGTCAGGTGCGCAGCTTGGGTGGGGGAGTGCTAAGTCTATATCAGAACGAGGTTGACCAAAATGGCTTCAGGATCTGGATGTGCTGTGATACTGTGTCCTCCCTCCAGCATTTAAGTGTCTCTCTTGCTCCAAACATTCTGATCCCAAGTGCAGGTCCCACCCCACCCCCTGTCCTTTAAATCAGGATTTCTGAGAATAATGAAGCTCTTCCGTTAAGAGCTTTGAACTTACAGGAGATTGTTAAAGTGTGCTTAACTCTTGGTCTTCACAACCAAGACGTTTTTAAATGCTTAAACCATTTTTATCATAATTTTGCTTTTCGACAAAGTATTTTGAGATAATTTTTTAATGGAAGATGCCATATAAAATAAATTGGTTTGAAATGGCAGAGGCTTTAAAAAGATTATCATAGATTGATAAAGTGGGTCACCTCCTTACGTGTTTGGCACCATGCCCAGGGAGGGAAAGTTAAAAAAAAAAAAGAAAGAAAAAGGAAGAGGAAAAAAGAAAGAAAAAGGGAAGAAAGACGCCAAAGTTGGGAAAGGGCAGGGAGCGTTTAGCTCAGAAAGATGAACCTGGTAATGTTTAAAGAGAACAGTGACCCCCGCAAAGGGTGACCTTTGTCCTTGTGCCCTAAATGTATTCTGGTGTGGAACACTGTAACACTTTTAGATTTCTGACAGCTGACAATGGTGTGTTTGTGTGTATATCTTAATGAAGAAATAAAAACCACAGTGTGAGCGTATGATCACCTGTACTTAATATTCCAGAGAAGCTGGGGGAGTGTTAGAAGAGGCAACATAATAAGGACCTTGCCTCTGGGCAGTTAGTACCTGTCGAGAAAACTCCCTGGCCAGTCGATATATTGATGCTTGCCTCTGCGCACATGGCAAAGTCTTTGGACAACAGAGACTGGGTCTCTTCCCAGCAAAATTTATGTGAAAATTAGTGTGTTAAAATTCAATGTTGATCAGCCTCAGTGTTTGGACTGAGTGCAGATGTATGGCCAGTGTGTGCCAGATAGTGCCTCAGTCACACTGTTGGTCTCCAGGATCCCATGGAAGGTTCCGGAAGCACTCCTGGGCCTCAAACACACCTGAGCTATTTGCTAAAAAGATGCCGTCTTTCTGTAGACAAGATAGATACATTTAAGATAGAAAACATGGAAATTATGTACACGGTTTTCTTTAACCATTTTTTTTTTAATTTTTTTATTTATATGGATTCTTTGCCTGTGTGTACATATATGCACCATGTGTGTGCCTGGTGCCTGGTGGAGGCCAGAAGAGGGCATGAGATCTCCTGCAAATGGAGTTACAGATGGTTGGGAGTGGGAATAGTACCCAGGTCCCCTGAAAGAGCAGCAAGGGCTCTTAACCGCTGAGCCATCTCTCCACTTCCCCCACTTAAAGTTTAATTCTGTAGCTCTTTAAGTGGGCTTTTCTGCCCCACCAGGCTCCCGAATAACCATACGGACTTATTATTAATTATAAATGCTCTGTCGATAGCCTAGGCTGTCTCCAGCCAGCTCTTACTACTTAAATGAACCCATTTCTGTTCATCTAGGTGCTGCCCCAGGCTCGTTTACCTCATCTATGAACTTCCCATGTTGCTTTGTCTGCATCTGGCTCTCAACGCTTCTGACTCCGTCCATCTTCTTCCCAGCCTGGCTCTCCCATCCATCTCTTCCTGCCCAGCTATCGGCCAGTCAGCTCTGTATTAACCAATGAGAGTAATGCATATTCACACCATACAAAGACTGTTCCACAGCTTAACTCTTCCTTCGAAGCAATCTTAGTTTCTGGCCGTTGACTCAGTCCTTCGTCATTGATCGGAGTCTTCCCAATAGATATCCAGGGTCTCCAGAAGGTGCCAAGGACAGACAATGTTGTCAGGGATATTTTTTGTCATTTTTATTACAGGAAGAGAATGTAACACATGGTAGTAGATGGACCTTTGGGTTTTGTCATAGAAAACGAACCTTGGCTTGGGTCAGCAGAGAAAGGATTTGCTGACAATTCACAGATGGTGAGAATGCCATGGAAATCAGGAAAAGAGGTGGATCGGCCAGTGGAAGGGACCGGTGTCACCCAGAAGAAGCACCTTTGGTAGAAACTGGGACTTCACTCAGGAGCATGGAAACCGCCATTTTGGAAACTGGACGCAGCTCTCCAGTGCCCCTGGTACCTTTGCCTAGGAGGAGGTTTGTGACCCAGTTTTAATTTTTTAATTAATTAATTAATTGTGTGTGTGTCGGGGGGGGGTGCATATGTCAAAGACTCCGAAGCTGTCTTTGCTCTAGGGGAATCTGGGAAGTCAGAATAAGGTGACAGTCAGAGTTTGTCTCTGACACCCCGTGAGTTTCCTAAGTGAGTCAAAGTCTTACACAAAAGGAGCCGTAGTCACAGGTTCGCTCCTCAAAGCCAATACAGTGCCAAGGCTTTGGGCACAGGGAATTTCCTTGGAAGGTGACCCTAGGAAGCCCAGGTGAAGGCCTGGGAAGCTGAGGCAGGAAATGAAGGAATGTCAACAAGGGATGTCTTCCTGTGGGAGTCCTGAGGACCTGCGTCAACACACACTAGAACCGACCCAGGGCTTCTCGGAAATCTAGGGGCTGCGTCCTTTCATAGCTCCTTCCTTGCTACAGTTCGCTCATGGGCCACCGGAGGGGAGAACTGTGCCGTCCCAGGGAGGCTTGAGATGGGGAACATCAATTCTCTGGTAAACTCAAAGGTTGATGGTGAGGGTAGGCAGCCACAGTGCCTGCTGCTTTGGGCTCATTTGTGGAATAAGCAGAAACCAAACCAAACCAGCCGACTGGGAAGATCTCAGAATAGGAAAGGGAAGAAGTACAGGGAGACAGCATCATTGGTCAAAGCACTTGCTTTACAGACACAAGAACCCAAGTTTGGGTCCCTAGAACCCATGTAAAAAGCCAGGGGGTTAGCCAGGAGTAGTGGCAATCACCTTTAATCTCAGCACTACAGAGGCAGAGGTAGACAGATCTACGCGAGTTCAAGGCCAGTCTGCTCTATAGCGTGAGTTTCAGGCCAGATGGGGCTAAATAGTGAGACCTTGTCAAAATAAAACAAAGCAAAACTAAAAACATCAGTTGGGTGGGTAGCCCAGGCCTCCCAATGCTTGAGAGGCAGAGACAGGAGGAACCTTGGGCCTTGCTGGCTACCCAGTCTAGCTAAACTGGTTCAGGGAGAGACCTCAAAAAAGGAAAGGTGGGATTGATTGAAAAAGATACCTGATGTTGACATTAGCCTTCATATACATGTGTACATATACCTACAGACACATACAAACAAGCACACAGACACACAAGAAGAAAGACAATACAAGTGTAAACAGAAAATTAAAGGCTAACTATGGCTCATTCATTGATTGCTGAACAAATACCTCCTTGATGTATCTGATCTCTATGAAGACTATATAAAACCCGATCGATGGCGTGAGCATCATCTTCTTTGTTTACTGTCGATAGACATCAGCTAATACGAGGCCGCCAGACAGTGTTGGCTTCCTTGTCAGCCAGCGGGAATGTATTTCTATATGCCAATTTCCCCCTCCCCCTTCCTGAGCTGTGCTGATGAGCACACATGAAATCGTGACTGCGCCATTAGGTTTGATGAATCCATATAATTGCTGCACAAATATTTTGAATTTAATTGCATGCAATGTAGTTAACACTCAGTCATCATTGCCAATAAGGGGGGCATTGGCAGAGATAATTCAAAACAGTGGGAAATCCAAAATCATTTATGTGAGGCTTTGGAGGCCCACATTTGACGCAGGACAGCTGAATCACCTATGTAATTCTATTTTGTTTAAGCTAGGAGGAACATTTGTTTTCATTTGAAGCACTAAAAAGCATGGGCTGATGGGAGAGAAGGGTTGACAAATATTCTGGGTGTTGGTGAAGGCTGGCACTCGAAGTCTTCAGCCCATAGCCACTTTTGGATAATGTACAGTTTGGTGGCTGAAATCTCATTAAATCAGGCCGTCCCTCCTCGTGGCTCCTGCTTACTAAGCACCAGCCACTGTATTAAGACATTCGCAGAGATGAGCTCATTCCGTCCTCATAGCTACCACGATTAGGGGTATAGTGTACAGAGGAAGCTTCTAGAAGAAAGCTTGATGGTTGTCATGTGAGTTTGTGAAGTTATTAGTTCCGTGAAACTGGTCAAACCATGAATAGCAGACCAGATGAATTTCCTCATGTAGCCATAGCAGTCACAGTAAGCCACTGGTGATTGACAGACAATGCTGACTCTGCGGGACAGGTGCATCACCCTCTCATGTCCAGACTGAGTTAGTTACAGAACCTGCTCCGTACACCTGCAGCCTCTGGTCTCAGGGAACCTTCCAGAGCAGTGTCTCTTATACTTTTTAAGTGCTTCTGAGCTGTTTGGACCTTACTGATGTTGATCAGGTGGCTGTGGAGGTTCTAAGGGACGCTCATGGTGGTGACTTGGGAGACACCATTGAGGAGCAAGGGGATGGATACTTTTGGTCAAATGTTTCCATTTCAGCTTGTTTTCTCTGTATCTATAACAAGATTGGAAAAGAGGAGGTTCCTTTTCTTATGCTCTTATTTGCCACCCAAGGTCTAATACAGGCTTTAGATTTTCACAGATTAGATTTCTAGTCCCCTGGACCCCTTCCAGCTTCCAGTATGCATGTAGTTATAGTCTGAGAAGCATCGTAGGAACGTAGCTATGAGCACAAAATCCAGGGATCTCAGCATTTCACTTAACTTTAAAATAGTTTTTGACTGGGTGGTGGTGGCATACACCTTTAATTTCAGAATTTGGGAGACAGAGGCAGATGGTGTCTGAGTTCCAGGACAGGTAGGAATGTTACACAGAGAAACACTGTCTCAAAAAACAAGCAAACAAACAAAATAATTCTTTGATAATTTCACACACATGTATGATGTATATTGATCATATCTATTTCCCTTAGCCCCTCTCATCCTCTCCATCCTCCCTGTCCTCCCTGGGGCCCTGCTTCCCCGCTTCCTACTTTCATGTCCTTTTTAAAATATGAAATCGCTGAGTTCCATGAAAGTGGCTCTTGTGAGTAGGTGTGGGATTGTTTACGAGAGCATGGGCCTCATGCCAGTGGCTCCACCACTCAAGAGAACTGACTGGCACTTTCCCAGCAGCCACTGACAGCAGAAAGCACCCCATGCTAGAGTATCGATTGGCTTGGACTTGCGTCCTCTTGTGCTCCTGTTAATTTCTGAGTACAGTAGCCACATCTGGTCTGGAGGAGGGCATTTCACAGCACCCTGCCCCTTCCTCCAGTTCTGACATCATGTGTAACACAGGACCATTTAACACGGACCGGTTTCCATCTGTGGCCTTCTAACATCTTGTGTGCTTTTCCATGTTATCATCTATAACAATGGTAAATAGTTGCTGAAGATTCAGAACTTCAGGCAGAATGACTCTACACTCATTTGTCCCTCACAGGACACCGTAGCTCTAGTGTTTACTTGAAGCTTCATTTTGTAGATTAAAATCCAAGGGTGGAGGTTCACCTAAGTGGACTCATGAAGGCGAAGGCGTAAGTCACAAGCAATCCCACACCAGTTTGGAATTATGATTAATAGAATGGTTATTTAAAGGGAAAAAAACTTACAGATCAGCGTCCCAGACAACAGCCCTCTGCGTAATCAGGAAAGAGTCTAGTCACCGGAAGCGGAGCAGGAAGAGAAAGCGAGGAGGGAAGTGCCCGCTGTTTTAAAGGGAGAGAGACCACGCCCCAATGGGCTGGTATCTCAGTGGCTATTGGCTGGAGGAGCGGAAGGAGCTCCCTCAACAGACTCATGGGAGCCGAATTGCACTTGAACCTAAGCCTTCTACTCAATTCTTTAAAAATTGAAGTTTTGGGGTAGCAAGTGCTGTGCCAGGATGATGGAGATATTGTCAGGGTCTTACGGTGTTGCCCAGGCTGCCCTTTGAACTCCTGGGCTCTGGAGACCTCCCGTCCCCTGCCTAGTAGGTGGGTCCATAGGCATGAACCACTGTAAGTAAAAAAAGCAAAAGTAAGTCATAAAAGAAAGACATGTTTTTCTTACTTCAAACAATAGAGAAAAAAAGATGAAAGGGTAACCAATAAAAACAAATGTTAATGGTTTTTCTTGTATACTTCTAGATGCCTTTTTGATATATGTATTTAAGCAGATTTACAGGCAGTCACGTTAAATTCTGTACATTTCAGAGCACATTATATATAATGTTCTTCAGCTTGCTTTTTTCCCTACGTGCAGCGAAACAGCACTGACAGCAAGTCGATGCTGTCGTAAGCGACTTTGTCTAATTCTAACTGGCGTTTGTGATTACATGTTTATTTTCCGATCTGAGTGGCCAGTCTTGTCTTAAGTGTGGGTTTCCTGGGCTCATGATTTCATTTTCATTTTTGAGACGCGGGCTCATGCAGTCCAGACTGGTCTTGACCTCATTAAATAGCTGAGGATGTCTTGAGCGCCAGTCCTCCTGCCTCAGTCTCCTGGAGCAAGGACTATAGGTGTGCACTATACCATCTCTAGGCACGCCATGCTCTGACTTACCAAGGGAGTGGGTGAGGAAGGAACCACATAGCCCCCCAGCTCCAGGGATGATCTCCGAGGGTGTCTTAGGCTTTTGAATGGCCGACACCAAGCTAACTGATTCAGTAAGACGTTAACAGTACCAGCCAAACATATATACTCTGCCATTGGTTTTCTATGCGAGCCATGCTGTGATGGGCATTCTCTGATTTGGGTCTCTTTGTGCCCCCTCACCCCCAAATTCTTACATATGGAAATTCTAGAATGAAGGTTGTGGTAGCAAAGCTAGGTGCCCACACAATACCTGTTCTTTCCTCCTCCTTACTGACTAAACAATTGTTGACTCTGCCAACAGGCCCTGTTTAAGCCATGTCTCTGCTGTCTCTGAATATAGAGACCATTTTCATCACTAAAACATAAGTGGGCCCCAGGGATGGAACTCAGGCCCTTAGGCTTGACTGTAAGCCCCTTACCCAATAAAGCATCTAGCTGACGACACATGGCATTCCTAATACAAGGGACCCAGTCACTGCCCCACCAGCTCCTGGGCCACAGAGAAAGGAGCCACCAATATACGGTCATCAACTCACAGATCTACACCTGCATCCAAGTCAAGACAGGAGAGGTTGATCCTTTCTTCTATCTCTAGGACCCAGGAGCAAAAAAGCCAAGGGTTTCTCTCTGGTCTGGAAACTTTCTAGAACAGCGGCATATGGAGCAGCAGAACTGGATAGACACACTAGTGATTTGTTTTTATGTCACCGTGAGGGTAGCAGAGGCCTGAGACCATTTCCAGGCTTGTTAATAACAAAAATATTAAACCTACTATCTTCTCCCGTGCCAATATGAGAAAGATGGTACAGAGGGAAAAAGCCGGAATCTGCTTGAGAGATGTCTGCAGGCTTCCCTTTCGGTGTGCTGTGTGACAGGGGCAGCCAGGAGGGGAAAGAGAGTGGATGGTGGGATGGTGGGGATCCACCGGGGGGCGGAGCACTGGGGGTCTGCATATGGATACTGAAAATGCCAAGTTGCTCGATGATTTGTAGCTGGATTAAGAGCAGGTGCCCAGACTCACGGTGTTGGTGGTGGAGCTCTGGACTCTGTAGATGACACGAACCTCTCTCTCTCTCTCTCTCTCTCTCTCTCTCTCTCTCTCTCTCTCTCTCTCTCTCTGTCTCTCTCCCCCTCCCTCTTCCTCCCCCCTTCTCTGTGAATGGGCACGTGGTCACTGCACTAGTATTACTGTAAAGCCTCCTCCCCGAGAAACCGTTACTGTTTTCATCTCTCTTCCTGTGCGAGAGGCATTTTGTGTGTGTGAGAGAGAGGGTATGTGGAGAGGGAGGCAGGGAGAGATGAAGGGAGGGAGAGAGAGAAATAGAGAGCAAGAGAGAGATCGAAGAGATGCATAAACTTTATTTTCTCACAAGCTATAGCTCAGTCACTCCAGTGCATTAGCTAGCTATTGCTGTATAACAAACTACCTCCACCCTGTGGCTTCAAGAAAGAGCAAACACTTGTCACCTCCAGCTTCTTATGGTCTGTCCTCAGTTTTCTATCTTGAGTGAGTAGATATTTCTTCATGCCTCCCCAAGAAAAGTCTCACACGACACCCCAACAATCAAAGTCATTAGAACTTCCCCAAACAGTGAAGCATCCAAAAGCACGAATCGATGAAGACATTTCCGATTTGATCGTAACAGGGTACAAAATGTGAGCAATGCTAGCACTTCAGGGCCATTCTAGGGGACAGACCTACTGTGTGTTGGACACTGCCTCCAATCTTCTTCACCTTCATCTTCAGAGAAGCCATGGCCATGTATGGTAGCATCTATTTCTATGGGAAACTGAGGTGCAGAAGGTTTCACTAATTTGTCTAAACCAGTGGATCTCAACCTGTGGGGAGAAGCTCTTTTGGGCTGTTCAGCAGCCCTTTTACAGAGGTTACCTCATACTACCAGAAAACACAGATATTTGCATTATGATTCATAACAGTAGCAAAATTACAGTTATGAAATAGCAGCAAAAATAATTTTATGATTGTGAACCACTGCCTATAGAATGTTTTGGTCTAGGGTGTGAGCGTGACTTGTTTTGTTCTAGCAACAGAATGTTTAACTATGGATGTGGTCCATAACCTTCAATTGGTAAGTTTATTTCCTTGTATCATGTTAATACAGTCTTTGTCTTACTCCTACCTTTTGGGGTCAGGGTATTTTAAGCAGTTGGAAATTAAACGGGAGTGATTTTCAGTACTCACTGGAATTCCCTTCCGATACTATACTATATGTTTCTCCATTTTATTGTTTTCATTCGTGTCCTCATATTCTTTACTATGTTTCTAATCCTCATGCCTCTACCCTGGCTAGAGGTACTTTTGTCAAGGCTGATCCCCGACAGTTATTTTAATGGGAAAAGCTTGGGGAAAGTAATGATTTTTCTTTCACAAGTTACTTAGTTGAAACACAATCTTTCTTTCTTTCTTTCTTTCTTTCTTTCTTTCTTTCTTTCTTTCTTTCTTTCTTTCTTTCTTTCCTTCCTTCCTTCCTTCCTTCCTTCCTTCCTTCCTTCCTTCCTTCCTTCCTTCCTTCCTTCCTTCCTTCTTTTTTGAAGATAGCCTTTAATGTAGCTCAGGCTGGCCAGGCCAGGACCTTACATCTTCAAAGTAGCTTAGGGATAACTGGAATTCTCTTCCTCCTGCCTTCACCTCAGTAGTGCTGAGATCACAGGTGTGCACTTTATGTTGTGCTCAGGATTAAACCCAGCTTTTGTGTGTTCGAGGCACGCTTCCTCTCTCTCTTTCTCCCCCCCCCCATATACCTTCAGCTTGTTTAAAACTGTCTTTTTATAAAATCATTTTTATTTCATTTATTGTGGATGGATTATTCTTTGGGCCAGCTTAGAAAATGACATGGAGACTTATTATTAATTATGAAAGCTTGGCTTATCACTTAGACATGTTCTTAACTAGCTCTTATAACAAAAGGGAACCCATTTCTATTCATCTGCATTTTACCATGCAGCTGTTTACTTTCCTTTCGTTCTATATGCCCAGCTTCCTCCATGTCTTATTGACATCTCTCTTGCACCTTGATTCATCTTCTGTTTCTCATCTCTCTGGCCTGCCTATACCTCCTGATTAACTATTGGCTATTCATTAAGTCAATCACAGCCATATGTCTTCACACATTGTACAAATAGCCCACAACAATTTATCATCATCATTGTTACTTTTTTTTTTTTTTTTATGCTTAATGTCTTTTATTTTATGGCTAGAAACCGATTATGAGTGAGTACATCCCATGTTCCTCTTTTTGGGTCTGGGATACCTCACTCAGGATAGTGTTTTCTATTTCCATCCATTTGCACGCAAAATTCGAGAAGTCATTGTTTTTTACTGCTGAGTAGTACTCTGATATGTATATATTCCACACTTTCTTCATCCATTCCTCCATTGAAGGGCATCTAGGTTGTTTCCAGGTTTTGGCTATTACAAACAATGCTGCTATGAACATAGTTGAACAGATACTTTTGTCATTTGATGTGGCATCTCTTGGGTATATTCCCAATAGTGGTATTACTGGATCTTGGGGTAGGTTGATCCCAAATTTCCTGAGAAATCGCCACACTGATTTCCAAAGTGGTTGCACAAGTTTGCATTCCCACCAGCAATGAATGAGTGTGCCTCTTTCTCCACAACCTCTCCAGCAAAGGCTATCATTGGTGTTTTTGATTTTAGCCATTCTGACAGGTGAAAGATGGTATCTCAAAGTTGTTTTAATTTGCATTTCCCTTATCGCTAAGGAGGTTGAGCATGACCTTAGGTGTCTTTTGGCCATTTGAATTTCTTCTGTTGAGAATTCTCTGTTCAGATCAGTGCCCCATTTTTTTATTGGGTTCATTAGCATTTTAAAGTTTAGTTTCTTGAGTTCTTTATATATTTTGGTGATCAGACCTTTGTCTGTTGCAGGGTTGGTGAAGATCTTCTCCCAGTCAGTGGGTTGCCTTTTTGTCTTAGTGACAGTGTCCTTTGCTTTACAGAAGCTACTCAGTTTCAGGAGGTCCCATTTATTCAATGTTGCCCTTAATGTCTGTGCTGCTGGGGATAAACGTAGGAAGTGATCTCCTGTACCCATATGTTGTAGAGTACTTCCAACTTTTTCTTCTATCAGGTTCAGTGTGTTCAGACTAATATTGAGGTCTTTAATCCATTTGGACTTGAGTTTTGTGCATGGTGATAGATATGGATCTATTTTCATTCTTCTACACGTTGACAACCAGTTCTGCCAGCACCATTTGTTGAAGATGCTCTCTTTTTTCCATTGAATACTTTTAGCTCCTTTATCAAAAATTAGGTGTTCATAAGTTTGTGGGTTAAAATCAGGGTCTTCTACTCGGTTCCATTGGTCGACTTCTCTGTTTTTATGCCAATACCAAACTGTTTTCAATACTGAGGCTCTGTAATAGAGTTTGAGGTCAGGGATGGTAATGCCTCCAGACGATCCTTTATTATATAAGATTGTTTTGGCTATCCTGGGTTTTTTGTTTCTCCATATAAAGTTGATTATTGTCCTCTCAAGATCTGTGAAGAATTTTGATGGGATTTTAATGGGGATTGCATTGAATCTATAAATTGCCCTTGGTAGAATTGCCATTTTTACTATGTTGATCCTCCCTATCCAAGAGCAAGGGAGATCCTTCCATTTTCTGGTATCCTCCTCAATTTCTTTCTTCATTGACTTAAAGTTCTTGTCAAATAGATCCTTTACTTCCTTGGTTAGGGTTACCCCAAGATATTTTATGCTATTTGTGGCTATCGTGAAGGGTGATGCTTCTCTGATTTCCATCTCTGCTTCCTTATCCTTTGTGTATAGGAGGGCAACTGATTTTTTGGAATTGATCTTGTATCCTGCAACGCTACTAAAGGTGTTTATCAGCTGAAGGAGTTCTTTGCTGGAGTTTTTGGGGTCGCTTATGTACACTATCATATCGTCTGCAAATAATGAAAGTTTAACTTCTTCCTTTCCGATTTGAATCCCTTTGATCCCCTTATGTTGTCTTATTGCTATTGCTAGAATTTCAAGCACTATATTAAAGAGGTATGGAGAGAGTGGACAACCTTGTCGTGTTCCTGATTTTAGTGGAATAGCTTTGAGTTTCTCTCCATTTAATTTGATGTTAGCTGACGGCTTGCTATAAATAGCTTTTATTATAGTTAGGAACGACCCTTGTATTCCTAATCTCTCTAAGACCTTTATCATAAAGGGATGTTGAATTTTGTCAAATGCTTTTTCAGCGTCTAATGAAATGATCATATGGTTTTTTTCTTTCAGTTTATTTATATGATGGATTACATTGATAGATTTTCGTATGTTGAACCAGCCCTGCATCTCTGGGATGAAGCCTACTTGATCATAGTGGATAATTTTTCTGATGAGTTCTTGGATTCGGTTTGCCAGTATTTTATTGAGTATTTTTGCGTCGATGTTCATGAGTGAGATTGGCCTGTAGTTCTCTTTCTTGGTTGTGTCTTTGTGTGGTTTTGGTATCAGAGTAACTTCAGCTTCATAAAAGGAATTTGGCAATGACTTCTCTGTTTCAATATTGTGAAATACATTAAGGAGTATAGGTATTAGGTCTTCTTGGAAGTTCTGGTAGAATTCTGCATTGAAGCCATCTGGACCTGGGCTTTTTTTGGTGGGGAGGTTTTTTATAACAACTTCTAATTCTTCGCGACTAACAGGTCTATTTAGATTGTTCACCTGGTCCTGGTTTAACTTTGGTATATGGTACTTATCTAAAAAAGTGTCCATTTCTATAACATTTTCCAATTTTGTGGCATACAGATTTTTGTAGTAAGATCTAATGATTCTCTGAATTTCCTCTGAGTCTGTGGTTATGTCTCCCTTTTCGTTTCTGATTTTGTTAATTTGCGTATTCTCTCTCCGCCGTTTGATTAGTTTGGATAGGGGTTTATCAATCTTATTGATTTTCTCCATGAACCAGCTTTTTGTTTCATTGATTCTTTGGATTGTTTTCTGTGTTTCTATTTTGTTGATTTCAGCCCTCAATTTGATTATTTCCAGTCTTCTACTTCTCCTAGGTGAGTCTGCCTCTTTTTTTTCTAAAGCTTTCAGGTGGGCTATTAAGTCTCCAATGTGTGCTTTCTCCGTTTTCTTTAAGTGGGCACTTAATGCTATGAATTTTCCTCTTAGCACTGCTTTCATAGTGTCCCATAGGTTTGAGTATGTTGAGTCTTCGTTTTCATTGAATTCAAGAAAGACTTTAATTTCTTTCTTTATTTCTTCCTTGATCCAGGTGAGGTTCAGTAGTTGACTGTCCAGTTTCCATGAGTTCGTAGGCTTTCTGGGGATAGCATTGTTGTTGAATTCTAACTTTAATCCATGGTGATCTGATAAGACACAGGTGGTTACCGATATTTTTTTGTAACTGTGTAAGTTTGCTTTGTTACCGAGTATGTGGTCTATTTTCGAGAAGGTTCCATGAGCTGCAGAGAAGAAGGTATATTCTTTCCTATTTGGGTGGAATGTTCTATAGATGTCTGTTAAGTCCATTTGATTCATTACCTCCCTTAATCCTCTTATTTCTCTGTTAGGTTTCTGTTTGATTGACCTGTCCATTGGTGAGAGAGGAGTGTTGAAATCTCCTACTATTAGTGTGTGTGGTTTGATGACTGCCTTGAGTTTTAGTAACGTTTCTTTTACATAAGTGGGTGCTTTTATATTAGGGGCATATATATTCAGGATTGAGATTTCATCCTGGTGAATTGTTCCTGTTATGAGTAAAAAATGTCCATCTCCATCTCTTTTGATTGATTTTAGTTTGAAGTCAACTTTCTTAGAAATTAGTATGGCCACACCTGCTTGTTTCTTAGGTCCGTTTGCTTGATAAACCTTTTCCCAGCCCTTTACTCTGAGTAGATGTCTGTCTTTGTGGTTGAGGTGTGTTTCTTGTAAGCAGCAGAATGTTGGATCCTGTTTTCGTATCCAATCTCTTAGCCTGTGCCTCTTTATAGGTGAGTTGAGTCCATTGATATTAAGTGATATTAATGACCAGTGGTTGTTAACTCCGGTCATTTTTCCTTTCTTTCTTTCTTTCCTTTGGTAGTAGAGTTTGTGTGTTTCCCTTCTTCAAGTTGTGCTGGTGAAGGGTCTTTAGATGTCTGAGTTATTGTGGGCATTGTTGGACTCCTTGGTTTGTGATTTTCCTTCAATTACTTTCTGAAGGGCTGGATTTGTGGCTACATATTGTTTAAATTTGTTTTTATCCTGGAAAACTTTGTTTTCTCCATTTATAGTGAACGAAAGCTTGGCTGGGTATAGTAGTCTGGGCTTGCATCCATGGTCTCGTAGTTTCTGCAGTATATCTATCCAGGACCTTCTGGCTTTCATGGTTTCCATAGAGAAATCAGGTGTAAGTCTGATAGGTTTACCTTTATAGGTAACTTGACCTTTTTCCTTTGCAGCTCTTAATATTCTTTCTTTATTCTGTATGTTTTGTGTTTTGATTATTATATGACGAGGAGATGTTTTTTTTTGATCCAGTCGATTTGGTGTTCTGTATGCTTCTTGGACCTTCAAAGGAATATCTTTCTTAAGGTTGGGAAAGTTTTCTTCTATAATTTTATTAAATATATTTTCTGGACCATTGAGCTGTACTTCTTCTCCTTCTTCTATCCCTATTATTCTTAGGTTTGGTCTTTTTATTGTGTCCCAGATTTCCTGAATGTTTTGTGATGAGAATTTGTTGGTTATGCTGTTTTCTTTGATGAGAGTGTTTATTTTCTCTATGGTATCTTCAGTGTCTGAGATTCTTTCTTCTATCTCTTGTAATCTGTTGGTGGTACTTGTCTCTGTAGTTCCTGTTCGTTTATTCAAATTTTCCATCTCCATCCTTCCCTCGGTTTGTGTTTTCTTTATTACTTCCACTTCGTTCTTCAAGTCTTGAACCGTTTCCCTTACCTGTTTGATTACTTTTTCTTGTTTCTCTTGGTTTTCTTGGGTATCTTTGAGAGATTTATTCATTTCCTCTACCTTTTTGTTTGTAATCTCTAATTGGTTGTGGCAGTTTTTCACCTCCTGTTTAAGGTCCTCTATTATTTTCATAAAATTCACTTTTGAGTCGAATTCTTCTAATTCTTCTGTATTAGGGTTTAGACTTCTCATTTCGGGATTCCTGGATCCTGGTGATGTCACGTTGCCTTTCAAGTTGTTGGGGGAATTCTTGCATTGGCGCCTGCCCATTTTTTCCTTCAAATGGAGCCAGGAGAGGCCTGATGTCTTGGACCAGTCTTTGCTGTGACTAACTCTCTAGGTGTATCTCCTCAGTGTAGGGGCAGGAACCGTTCCCTTCCAGGTGAACTCCTCAACACCAAAACATGGATGCGTGGTATTCCAATGACCCGCGTAAAGAAAGCCGAATGCAAGGGGTCGGGCGGAGTCCAGTAGAACACAGGCGACACTGCAGTACAAGCTGGAGGTGCCTGCGCTCCCTTTCGGGGGTTGCTGAGGCCTGCCCGCTGCTCTGGTTGGGTAGCCTTAGTGTAGGGGCGTTTGTGCTCTCTACCGGGACCGTCTGCCCCAGGATAGCACACACTCACCCGTCCCGATGAAACTTCTCGGCACCTACACAGGAACTCCTGGATGCCCCAATGAGCCAGGGACTAATGGAAGTAGGGCGCAGGCAGAGCAGGTCCAGCAGATCACAGCAGAGACTGCAGCCCCAGCAGCAGGGGCCCGCTTTCCCTGGCGGGGACCTTGAGGCCTGCCCTCTAGTCAGGGACTCACTGCTCTGGGTTGGTAGCCTTAGTGAAAAATCCATCATCATTGTTACTATTAGTGAGTGTATATATGTGTAAGGACACACATGCCACAGTGTATGTAAGGTTACAGGCCAGCTTGTTTCTCTATGTTCAACTGTGGTTCCCAGGGGTCAAACACAAGTCATCATGCTTGGAGCTGAAGGCCTCTATCTGCTGAGCCATCTCACTGGCCACAAATTCTTCTGTTGTTTGTGATGTGTACCCATGAACTTCCAAGGCTTCTTTTGTCTCTGTCCCCTTCTCCATGGCAGCACTGGGGTTGTGGACATGTGCTATCATGCCTGGTTTTGTGTAGGTAGCGGGATCCAGAGTCCAGTGCTCACACTGGCAAGCCCTTTACCCACTGAGTCATCTGCCCGACCCCAAACTCATTCATAAAATGAGCAGAAATAAATGCCTCTTAGTGGTGCGTGATTTGAAACAGGTAGCATATGTCAGGCATACATCAGTTCAGAGTCCGTAATGTGTGTTTAGCAATGTTCCTGCTGCTCACCCATGGCCCATGGGAGGGGTCTGGGAAACAGGGAAGGTCTAGATTGTGGATCACTAGTACCTACCTTGATGCCTTCTGCACCTGAAGGGATCATCTTTCCGAGATGCCACACTTTAGATCATAACCTAGTAGTAAAAGAAGCTCATGGGAAATGGATCGTTTTAAGGACCTTAACAGCATCAGAGAGAATTAGCTTTCCCAGACCCAATCTTGACGCGGCTATTTGGAAAGCAGATGTTTTTATAGTTAAGGGAGGTGATTGGCTTCCTTGGGTGTATAACTGTGCTTCCAAAACACTTTTTTTCTCTCTGAGTGCGAGGTTGTGCGATCGCTGCAGATGTGCAGGCTGCTGGCTCCACTGGGCCTTGGAGCCACAGTGCTCTGGCTTCCCTTCAGCAAAGGGACTTACTTTCCCACAACTCAATTTCCAGGCTCTAATGCAAAACAGGCTCATTTGCTTTGACAGGCAACTGCAGGATAAACAGAGAGGGGCAGATTTATATAGTCAGCTAGCATTCCTCCTAACAGGAAAGGAAATAAAGACATGTTGAAAAAAAGTCTCAGACACCATGAGGCTTCCCCTGAAGAGTTTTATTGCCAAGGGACCCCAGAAAACAGAATGAGAGAACATCCCCAGAACACCTGCAGAAACAAATATTGATTGATTGACTCATAGTCATGTCATCTTCTGCCAATAACTTGATGCTATTTGGAAATGAAAATGTCATGGGTCCCTCATCCCGTTTTCTGTTAGGGCATTGTTGCTAGAGGTGTTCGGATAACTTTGGGAAGATGGTCACATTGCAGGACTCAAAACAGCAGTTCTCCTGCCTCTGAACTTGAAGTGTTTCAGCTTCCAGCATCGTCTTCACAATGAAGGGGATGCCGAAAGAGGAGAACATGAGCTTCCCCCTTTCATTACAGGCCACGTGTGCCTTTGGGGAAAACAATAAGTTGTTAAAAGACAAAAATAAAACACGGATTTAAGAAGCTATGTTGGCTGTGTGTGGTGGTGCACGCCGTTGATCCCAGTACTCAGTGGGCAGAGACAGGAGGATCCTGTGAGCTTGAGGCCAACCAGGGCTATATAGTGAGAATGTGTCTCAAAACAAATCAAATCAATACATAAACAAAGCAAGAAACCATCCTGTATCGTATTAACATTGTCAATTGTTTTTGGTATAGAGTTGAAGATATCGGCCAGTCTGTTCCCATTTCTCTCTATTTATCTTTTGTGTGTGTGCGTGTGTATACATGTGTGTGTATACATGTGTGTGTTTGCACGAGAGAGAGAGACAGAGAGAGCAGCTGTGTGAATGACAGAATACCTGTAGAGGTCAGAGGAGAGCCTTGGGGGTGGGTCCCCCTCTTCTACATCATTTGAGAAGGATCTCTGGGGTTCATGACTCCACGTGACAGGCGAGGCTGCTTGCAAACCTCTGAAGATTCTCCTGTTTCTGACTCCCACCTCACTGCCGAAGTTCTGGGATTACAGATGGGCCGTACAGTGTGCCCAGCTTTAGTTGGGTTCTAGGTAGCCACGTTCAGGCCACGATGCTTTCTTAACCACTGTGGCGGTGTGAATGAGAAGTGTCACACCTAGGCTCCCGAATTTGAACACCTGATCCCTATTTGAGGTGGTTATGGAACTTTTAAGGTGGAGCCCCGCTGGAGGATGTACATCACTGGGGGCGGGCTTGAGGGTTTTGTTTTCTGTGCTTCCTGTATGGCTGGAGATGTGTTCCTCAGCTTCCTGTTCTGGCCTCCTGCTGCCTTGTTTCCCATGCCATTATGGATTTTCCCTCTGGAGCCATACACCAAAACAAACTCTTGTCCACAACTCATTTCTAGTCATGGCTTCTTATCACAGCCGCAGGGTGACTAACACGGTTGCTGAGCAATCCCCACAGCCCCTCGGGCTCATTTTAAAAGCACTACAGACTCTAAAGTTTTTATATTTTAATTCTTTGGTGAAATTGTCTCCCCAAGGAGCTTCCTGAAGGCCCTTGGAATGAAGCATCCTGGGTAAGATGGAATGGATGTTATAGAGTCTCCACCTTGGTCAATATATGCCAAGATGAGGCTCTGTGCTACTGTTAATACTTTTGCCTCGAGGCCAAGGTCAGTGTGCATGACCCTGGAAGCATGGCATGACCATGTGTGAGTGACAAAAGAGAGGGTACTGAGCTGCAAGGGAGAGTGGACGCTGAGGTTTGCTCATCGACCGTGCCTGACACAGAGAGGCTGGGCTGCCCTGTGCCATGGTGGCTGTTGTCACTGAGGTTAGACATCTGCTTTTATGTCTGCCCAGGCCTGAATCCCAGAAGCAGCCCAGCCTGTTTTGATGTGGGATTTCCCCCTCTGTATGTTGTGATTACCATTGATTAATAAAGAAACTGCTAGCGGTGGACCCTCGGCCCGCGCAGACGGAAGCGGCAGACCCTGGCCCGTGCAGACGGAAGCGGCAGACCCTGGCCCGTGCAGACGAAAGCGGCGGATGGGGGATAGTCCAGGCATGAAATAGTGAAGCCCACACTGAGAGCAGATCGCCCCACTACAATTAAATCAAGTAGGTTTTTTGGGGGGCTTGGCCTCCAGAGTAGGAGGCCTTTTATTGGCGAGGTCCACGGGCGAACGGGGAGCCTGGTCCTGTCCCTGAAGACCCTCCTGAGTGGGGAGAGTGTTCTGTGCCCGTGCCGGGACACAGGAAACGGAGCGGGAGCATTCCCCGACCCCCTTCATCCCCCGGTTAGCCTGCGAGGGCTGATACCCTCTGCTGGGACTGCTCCTCCTCTGCTGTGACCGCTCTCTTCCTGGCACATCCCAGCTTGTGCCCAGGGCCCTCCTTCACTCTCCCTCCTTTCTGCGGGGCTGCGGGATCACCCAGTATAGCCTGTTTGGGCACTGGGTCGGGAGCTCGGGGCAGAGGGCAGCGGGAGTTTCTCTGTTTTGGTGGCTGGCCTACAGAGGGGTAAGCCTTGTGTTGGTGAGGTCCCTGGCGAACGGGGAGCCTGGTCCTGGTCCTGAAGATTCTTCTGAGTGGTGAGAGAGATCTTGGCCCACGGCGGGAGCCAGGAAATGGAGCGAGGGCACTTTGTAAGCGGGGCCCTTGGCCAGCAGGGAAACCTGCTCCTGACTTAAAAGACCCATTAGATAGCATTAATAGGAGGAGATGGGCAGGCGCCAAGGCAAGAATTCACCCAACAATCTGAAAAACAACATGAAAACACCAGAACCCAATGATCTTACAACAGAAGGACTTGAACACCCTAACACAGAAGAAGTGGAAAAAATTGACTTTATGAAAGCAATAGAGTCCCTTAAACAACATGTAAAAAACACCCTTATAGAAATGGATGAGAAGTATAACAAAAAGTTTGATGAAATGAGTAAATACGTAAATGATACCCTGGGAAACCAAGAAAAAACGATCAAACAGGTAATAGAAACAGTTCAAGAATTGAAAACAGAAATTGAAGCAAGGAAGAAAACACAAACTGAGGACCAGCTGGATATGGAAAATCTAGGTCAATGAGCAGAGACTACAGAAACAAGCATAATCAATAGACTACAAGAGATAGAAGAAAGAATCTCAGATTCTGAAGACAACATAGAGAAAATAAACGCACTGATCAAAGAAAACAGCAAAGCCAACAAATTCTCATCACAAAACATTCAGGAAATATGGGACACAATAAAAAGACCAAACCTAAGAATAATAGGGGTAGAAGGAGAAGAGTCACAAATCAAAGGCCCAGAAAATATTTTTAACAAAATTATAGAAGAAAACTTTCCCAACATAAAGATATTCCTTTGAATATTCAAGAAGCATACAGAACACCAAACAGACTGGATTGAAAAAAAAAATCTCGCCATATTATAATCAAAACAAAATATACAGATTAAAGAAAGAATATTAAGAGCTGCAAAGGAAAAAGGCCAAGTAACTTATAAAGGTAAACCGATCAGACTTACACCTGACTTCTCTATGGAAACCATGAAAGCCAGAAGGTCCTGGATAGAGGTACTGCAGAAACTAAGAGACCATGGATGCAAACCCAAACTACTATACCCAGCCAAGCTATCGTTCACTATCAACGGAGAAAACAAGACATTCCAGGATAAGAACAAATTTAAACAATACGTAGCCACAAATCCAGCCCTACAGAAAGTAATAGAAGGAAAATCACAACACAAGGAATTCAACATAGCCAACACTGCCTACAATAACTCAGGCATCTAGCGACCCTTCACCAGCACGACTCAAAGAAGGGAGACACACAAAACTCTACCACCAAAAACAATAGGAATAACTGGAGTAAACAACCACTGGTCATTAATATCACTTAATATTAATGGTCTCAATTCACCTATAAAAAGGCACAGACTAAAAGATTGGATACGAAAACAGGATCCAACATTCTGCTGTTTGCAAGAAACACATCTCAACCACAAAGACAGGCATCTACTCAGAGTAAAGGGTTGGGAAAAGGTTTTTCAAGCAAATGGTCCTAAGAAAAAAGCAGGTCTGGCCATACTAATTTCTAACAAAATGGACTTCAAACTAAAATCAATCAGAAGAGATCGAGATGGACCCTTTATACTCATAACAGGAACAATTCATCAGGTTAAAGTCTCAATCCTGAATATCTACACCCCTAATATAAAAGCACCCACTTATGTAAAAGAAATATTACTAAAACTCAAGGCAGACATCAAACCACACACACTACTAGTAGGAGACTTCAACACACCTCTCTCACCAATGGACAGGTCAATCAGACAGAAACCTAATAGAGACTTAAGAGAATTGTTGGAGGTAATGAAGCAAATGGACTTAACTGACATCTATAGAACACTCCACCCAAATAGGAAAGAATATACCTTCTTCTCTGCAGCTCATAGAACCTTCTCGAAAATTGACCACATACTCGGAAACAAAGGAAACCTCCACAGATACAAAAAAATTCAGTGTCCACCTGTGTCTTATCAGATCACCACGGATTAAAGTTAGAAGGCAACAACAATGCTACCCCCAGAAAGCTGACAAACTCATGGAAACTGAACAGTCAACTACTGAACCACACCTGGGTCAAGGAAGAAATTAAGAAAGAAATTAAAGTCTTCCTTGAATTTAATGAAAATAAAGAGACAACATACTCAAACCTATGGGACATGATGAAAGCAGTGCTCAGAGGAAAGTTCATAGCACTAAGTGCCCACTTAAAGAAAACGGAGAAAGCATACATTGGGGACTTAACAGCACACCTGAAAACTCTAGAAAAAAAAGAAGCAGACGTACCCAGGAGGAGTAGAAGACTGGAAATAATCAAACTGAGGGCGGAAATCAACAAAATAGAAACACAGAAAACAGTCCAAAGAATCAATGAAACAAAAAGTTGATTCTTGGAGAAAATCAACAAGATCGACAAACCCCTATCCAAACTAATTAAACGACAGAGAGAGAACACGCAAATAAATAAGATCAGAAATGAAAAGGGGGACATAACCACAGACACAGAGGAAATTCAGAGAATCATTAGATCTTACTACAAAAGCCTGTATGCCACAAAACTGGAAAATACAAAAGAAATGGACATTTTTTTGGATAAGTACCATATACCAAAGCTAAACCAAGACCAGGTAAAAATAGACCTGTTAGTCGCGAAGGATTAGAAACAGTTATCAAAAATCTCCCTTCCAAAAAAAAAAAAAAAAAAAAAAAAAAGCCCAGGACCAGATAGTTTCAATGCAGAGTTCTACCAGAACTTCCAAGAAGAGCTAATACTTATACTTAATGTATTTCACAATATAGAAACAGAAGAGTCATTGCCAAACTCCTTTTATGAAGCTACAGTTACCCTGATACCAAAACCACACAAAGACCCAACCAAGAAAGAGAATTACAGGTCGATCTCACTCATGAACATCGATGCAAAAATTCTCAATAAATCAGCACTAGGGAGGCAGAGGCAGGCGGATCTCTGTGAGTTCGAGACCAGCCTGGTCTACAGAGCTAGTTCCAGGACAGGCTCCAAAGCCACAGAGAAACTCTGTCTCGAAAAACCAAAAAAAAAAACCAAAAAAAAAAAAAACCTCAATAAAATACTGGCAAACCGAATCCAAGAACACATCAGAAAAATTATCCATTATGATCAAGTAGGCTTCATCCCAGAGATGCAGGGCTGGTTCAACATACACAAATCTATCAATGTAATCCACCATATAAATAAACTGAAAGAAAAAAACCATATGATCATTTCATTAGATGCTTAAAAAGCATTTGACATAATTCAACACCCCTTTATGATGAAGGTCTTGGAGAGATTAGGGATAAAAGAATCATACCTAAATATAATAAAAGCTATTTACAGCAAGCCAACAGCTAACAGTAAATTAAATGGAGAAAAACTCAAAGCCATCCCACTAAAATCAGGAACACGACAAGGATGTCCACTCTCTCCATACCTCTTCAATATAGTGCTTGAAGTTCTAGCAATAGCGATAAGACAACATAAGGGGATCAAGGGGATTCGTATTGGAAAGGAAGTTAAGCTTTCGTTATTTGCAGATGATATGATAGTATACATAAGCGACTCCAAAAACTCTATCAAAGAACTCCTACAGCTGATAAACACCTTTGGGAATGTGGCAGGATACAAGATCAACTCCAAAAAAATCAGTTGCCTTCCTATACACTAAGGATAAGGAAGCAGAGAGGGAAATCAGAGAAAAATCACCTTTCACGATAGCCACAAATAGCATAAAATATCGGGGTAACTCTGACCAAGGAAGTGAAAGATCTATTTAACAAGAACTTTAAGTCTTTGAAGAAAGAAATCGATGAGGACACCAGAAAATGGAAGGATCTCCCTTGCTCTTGGATTGGGAGGATCAACATAGTAAAAATGGCAATTCTACCAAAAGCAATCTATAGATTCAACGCAATCCCCATCAAAATCCCATCAAAATTCTTCACAGATCTGGAGAAGACAATAATCAACTTTATATGGAAAAACAAAAAACCCAGGATAGCCAAAACAATCTTATACAGTAAAGGATCGTCTGGAGGCATTACCATCCCTGACTTCAAACTCTATTACAGAGCTACAGTACTGAAAACAGCTTGGTACTGGCATAAAAACAGAGAAGTCGACCAATGGAATAGAATAGAAGACCCTGACTTTAGCCCACAAACCTATGAACACCTGATTTTTGATAAAGGAGCTAAAAGTATACAATGGAAAAAAGAGAGCATCTTCAACAAATTGTGCTGGCAAAACTGGATGTCAATCTGTAGAAGAATGAAAATAGATCCATATCTATCACCATGCACAAAACTCAAGTCCAAATGGATTAAAGACCTCAATATCAGTCCAAACACACTGAACCTGATAGAAGAGAAAGTGGGAAGTACTCTACAACACATGGGCACAGGAGAACACTTCCTACGTATAACCCGAGCAGCACAAACACTAAGGACATCATTGAATAAATGGGACCTCCTGAAACTGAGAAGCTTCTGTAAAGCAAAGGACACTGTCACTAAGACAGAAAGGCAACCCACTGACTGGGAGAAGATCTTCACCAACCCCGCAACTGACAAAGGTCTGATATCCAAAATATATAAAGAACTCAAGAAATTAGACCGTAAAAGGTTAATCAATCCAATTACAAAATGGGGCACTGAGCTGAACAGAGACTTTTCAACAGAAGAAGTTCAAATGGCCAAAAGACACTTAAGATCGTGCTCAACTTCCTTAGCAATCAGGGAAATGCAAATCAAGACAACATTAAGATACCATCTTACACCTGTCAGAATGGCTAAAATCAAAAACACCAATGATAGCCTCTGCTGGAGAGGTTGTGGAAAAAGGGGCACTCTCATCCATTGCTGGTGGGAATGCAAACTTGTGCAACCACTTTGGAAAGCAGTGTGGCGGTTTCTCAGGAAAGTCGGGTTCAGCCTACCTCTCGACCCAGCAATACCACTATTGGGAATATACCCAAGAGATGCCCAAACATACAACAAAAGTATATGCTCAACTATGTTCATAGCAGCATTGTTTGTAATAGCCAGAACCTGGAAACAACCTAGATGTCCTTCAATGGAAGAATGGATGAAGAAAGTATGGAATATATACATATTAGAGTACTACTCAGCAGTAAAAAACAATGACTTCTTGAATTTTGCGTGCAAATGGACAGAAATAGAAAACACTATCCTGAGTGAGGTAAGCCAGACCCAAAAAGAGGAACATGGGATGTACTCACTCATATTTGGTTTCTAGCCATAAATAAAGGACATTGAGACTATAATTCGTGATTCTAGAGAAGCTAAATAAGGTGAACCCAAAGAAAAACATATAAGCATCCTCCTGAATATTAACCTTCATCAGGCGATGAAAGAAGACAGAGACAGAGACCAACATTGGAGCACTGGACTGAAGTCTCACGATCCAAAGGAGGAGCAGAAGGAGAGTGAGCATGAGCAAGGAACTCAGGACCGCGAGGGGTGCACCCACACACTGAGACAATGGGGATGTTCTATCAGGAACTCACCAAGGCCAGCTGGCCGGGGTCTGAAAAAGCATGGGACAAAACCGGTCTCGCTGAACATAACGGACAATGAGGACTACTGAGAACTGAAGAACAATGGCAATGGGTTCTTGATCCTATTGCATGTAATGGCTTTGTGGGAGCCCAGGTAGTTTGGATGCTCACCTTAATAGACCTGGATGGAGGTGGGTGGTCCTTGGACCTCCCACAGGGCAGAGAAACCTGCTTGCTCTTTGGGCCGAGGAGGGAGGAAGACTTGATTGGGGGAGGGGGAGGGAATGGGAGGTGGTGGCGGGGAAGAGGCAGAAATCTTTAATAATTAAATAAATTAATTAATAAAAAAAAGAAAATATAAGAAGCTTACAGAACACCAATAGACTGGATCCAAAAAAAAAAAGTCCCCTTGCCACATAATAATCAAAACACTAAACATACGGAATAAAGAAAGAATATTAAGAGCTGCAAAGAAAAAATGCCAAGTAACATATAAAGGCAGACCTATCAGAATTACACCTGACTTCTCATTGGAGACAATGAAAGCCGGAAAGTCGTGCTCAAGCGTTATGCAGATATTAAGAGACCTCGGATGCCAGCCCAGACTACTATACCCAGCAAAACTTTCAATCACCGTAGAAGGACAAAACAAGACATTCCATCACAAACCCAGATTTAACCAAGACCTACACAACCACAAACCCAGCCCTACACAAAATACTAGAAAGAAAACTCCAACCCAAGGAAGTTGGCTACACCAACAAAAACACAGACAATTGATGGTCTCATTAGCAGCAAACCCCAAAGGAAAAACCCCAGAGACAGAGACTCACATTGGACTGAAATCTCAAGGTCCAAATCAGGAACAGAAGGAGAGAGAGCAAGAGCAAGGAACTCAGGACTGCGAAGGGTGCACCCACACACTGAGACAATGGGGATGTTTTATCAGGAACTCACCAAGGCCAACTGGCCTGGGTCTGAAAAAGCATGAGATAAAACCGGACTCGCTGAACATAGCGGACAATGAGGACTACTGAGAACTCAAGAACAATGGCAATGGGTTTTTGATCCTACTGCACGTACTGACTTTGTGGGAGCCTAGGCAGTTTGGATGCTCACCTTACTAGACCTGGATGGAGGTGGATGGTCCTTGGACTTCCCACAGGGCAGGGAACCCTTATTGCTCTTAGGGCTGACGAGGGAGGGGGACTTGACTGGGGGAGGGGGAGGGAAATGGGAGGTGGTGGCAGGGAGGAGACAGAAATCTTTAACAAATAAATAAATAAAATAAAAAACAAAAAACAAAAATAAAGAAACTGCTTTGGACCTATAGCAGGGCAGAACAGAGGTAGCCGGGGAAAACTAAATTGAATGCTGGGAGGAAGAAGGCAGAGCCAGAGAAAAGACATGTAGCCTCGTGGTGATACACAGATTAGTAGAGATGGGTTAAATTAAGATGTAAGAGTTAGCCAATAAGAAGCTGGAGCTAATGGACCAAGCAGTGATTTAATTAATACAGTTTCTGTGTAGTTATTTTGGTTCTGGGCAGCCCAGATGAACAAGAGGTCTCTTACAACACTGTTCCAGAACTGTGCCCCCCTCACTTTCTGTTCATGGCTGTCAGATGGAGCTGACCCCTGTGCTAAGCTTGGTCACAGAGGTGACTTTGGGAATGGACACATGACCAGCCTCAGCCAATAGGACTCATCCCTTTAATTTTGTGGGCAGGTTCGGGCCTATGGTGCTCCTGTTAATTCTATTGGGGTTGTTTTATGCCTTGACACTGGAGTGCTGACACCAGACTCTGAGGATACGTGGGGGAGGCAGGATGCTGCAGCTGTCCAACTTCCCAGTCTCTGAGGAGGGCTTTTCCTGCTTCATTTTCTGTGAAGAGATTTCAAGTCCTGTTTCCATTGCTTTCAACCCAAGGTCTTTGATTGGGTAACACAGTGGACTGGGCCTTCCCACACTTACTTGTTAAGCAAATCCTCCACAGTGGTCCAGGCAGTGTAGACAGTCACTTACTGATACTCCCTCCTGAGGTGATCTTAGGTTGTGTCAAGTTGACCAGTAAAGCCAAGTGTCACAGTGGGCCTCTTGCAAAAGCAGAAACCATTGGTGTCAGAAATCTTTTCTAACATGAGCTCTCCGCCAACGCAAATTATCCCAATCAAGCCAAATCAGACCAGATTAAAAGATATCTAGGTTTAATTAGATACCTGCTCTCCCAGGTGACCCTGAGGGGAATGGGAAGTTGCCAATGTGACCACTGGAGAGGAAAAGGGAAAACCATGTGTTTAGTTTTTGGGGAGCAGTTTAAATAACCTGTGGGAGTGGTCTTGACCTTTCCTGGGAAGGGGTCAAGGTTCGAGGGGCACAGGGGAGAAGACTGAAGGCTGGGATTGACAATCATCGCTGAAGGACAGCTTCAATCCTCCATGCCGTGGTGGGAATGTGACAGTCTCCTACAGGCTCCTGTGTTTGCATATACTGTTTCCAGCCGTTGGCCCTGTTTGGGACCAGGTGCACAGCTAGCAGATGAAGGTCTGTAGACTCGGGGTTTGCAGGTTCTAAGGTGACTCTACTCGCTTAGGCTCTCAGCGTCAGTGCTCTACCTGCACGTGAGGAGCCTCAGCCAGAGCTTCTGCTGCCTTTCCTGGCATGGAGGACGGCACCCTCACAAACCATGAGCCCACTGACAACTTGCTCCCTTAAGTCACTCCTAGTAGGTATTTTGTCACAGCCATGAGAAATGAAGCCAACGTGCTTCATATGAGAGGGTTTATAATGGGAACAAAATTTAGGATTTAACCCCTTTTATTGTTAGAGCACCTGACTCCACCTTTTCCTTCATAGATTTTCTTGAGACAAATAGAGCAATTGGACCCCTTCCTCTTTCTCCAGGACCTCATGAAACCCGGACTGGCTTCTGACTCACTATATAGCTTGATCTCCTAAACACCTGATCCTCCTGCCTCCACCTCTCCAGTGCTGGGATGAGCACCACCCCACCCAGCCTGGTCTCTGGTGTCTCAGAAAACCGATGGCTTTGAGAAAGGTGGTCTCTTGCGTAAGTAGAGCTAGAGTGTGCACGGACACCCTACGGTTGAGTGGCCGAAGCTGTTGACTGAGGGTTGCAAATTTGAGCCTCTGGCTTCTCCCTTCACCTCTTGGGGTCAGTGCACACTCTCCACAAGGAAAGTGCACATCCAAGTGCACATTCATTTTTAGCCTCCCTACGAACAAGGCACAAGCAGGGCACTTCAGCACAGCCCTGTGGCGTGCGCTGTTGTGAGTGAAGCCTCTCCTCCTCTCCTCCTCCCTCTCTTCATCTTCTCATGGTTATTGAGGTATAATTAGCATACTCTAAATTACACATATTTAATTGTATGATTCAATATGTTTTGTCATATATATGCATGTGAGAAACAGGCCCCACAATCAAGGTAATGAGTAAGTCCGACACCCCAAACTTCTTGGGGACCCATGGTGCTCCAGCCTGTTTTCTTTCTCTTTATGTCCTATGTTCTGATGAATTGCATTTACTTTTTTTCCCCTATAATTTTTTGAGATTTATTTTTATTTTATATATATGGGTATTTTGTCTGCATACAATTCTGCATCATGTGCATGTGGTACCCTTAGAGTCCAGATGAAGGCATCAGATTTCCCTGGAGCCAGAGTTATAGGTGTTGTGGCCACCATGTGGGTGCTGGGAACTCAACTCTGGTCCTCTGGAAGAGCGGTCTGTGCTCTTAACCACTAGGCCAACTCTCAGGTCCTTCCCTAGAATTTTAATAGCATGAATTTATGCAGCAGGTGCTATTTGTTTGCTTATTTTCTTATTTTTCCTGTTTTGAGGTTTATCATGCTCTTGCTTGTTTCTTTTTTTTTTTTTTTTGGTTTTTCGAGACAGGGTTTCTCTGTGGTTTTGGAGCCTGTCCTGGAACTAGCTCTTGTAGACCAGGCTGGTCTCGAACTCACAGAGATCTGCCTGCCTCTGCCTCCCAAGTGCTGGGATTAAAGGCGTGCGCCACCACCGCCCGGCCCTTGCTTGTTTCTGTAGCCCATTCCCTTCTATTGCTGAGTCCTGTCCTGCTCTATTGTAAGAACATGTCACAGCTCTATCATCTGTTCTCCTGTTGAAGGGCAGACATATCAATTTGGGACCATGGCAAATTAAGCCTTTATGAACATTGATACCTTTTTCTTGTCTCTTAATACCATTTTTCAAAGAGCAGACATTAAAAATGATGTGTGTGTGTGTGTGTGTGTGTGTTTTGAATTTTTTTCATTGCTAGGGATTGAACCTATAGGCAGAGAGATGCTTTGTCTTGCTTTTTTAAAAATCTTGTCTCTCAGTTTTTGGCTTGAAGTATTTAGACCATTTATATTTAGTGTGAACACTGCTGTTGGTCGTGTTTAAAACCTATCATCTTACTACTGGATCTCTATTTGTCTCAAATATTCTTTGTCCTCATATTTTGCCTTCCTTTTATGATGTATTAAATACATTTTTTGTAGTCCTATGTGCACTTGTACTGATTAGGGTAGTTAATATTGTTCTTTCACTCACCATCTATCTTTAAGGGACACCGTACTGCTTCACATACAGAATAAAAACCTTAGTTACACCTTTTATTTTCCCTTCATAATTAAAATAACTATAACCATGTGTTTGATTTAGATGGATTTGATAAACCTCAGAGAATACAGGCATTCTTCTTGCTGATAGGTCATTTGTCTTTTAAAGAGCTGCAACCTTAGAGGACAATTCTTACACATTTCTTCAGTGGTCATGTTCTCAGCTCCCTGACGAGTCCTTTGTGCATTTTAAATTTTCATCTTGTATCATCTCTTTCCCGTGGTCTGAGGCTTCCTTAAAGGTTCTATTGTAGTACAGCTCCGCTGAGTCTGTAGACACTCGATTTTTGTGTGGCTGAAAAAGATCTTTCAGTCATCTTGAAATATATATTTTACTGGGCATAAAATTCTTAGTTGCTTTACTACATCTTGTGCTGGTCCTCTTGAGAAATCACTGCTGTACTTGTTTTTGTTTTGTGTGTATTGTTCCTCTATTATGCTGGGTGCTTCTAGGTTTGTTTGTTTATTATTTTTATTATGGCAGGGTACGTGTGGGACTCAGTCCTTCCAGGGATTGAACCCAGGTCATTAGGCTTGGTGCAAACGCTCTTATCCCTTGAGCCATCTAGTTGGCCCATTCTAAGGCTTTGTATCTGTCTCTTGACCTAAGCAGTTATGTTGAGTGTTGGGTTAGTTTTTCCCCCTCTATCGCTTGTGCCTGGAGTTCGCTGAGCTCCTGTAGCTTCATGGTCTTCACCCAGCTGGGAACTCCCATGCCGTCCACCATCCCTTTAACTCAATTTCCTTCTTTTCGGCTTCCTTACGTGTAGGGACTCTAATTAGCCCCTCATTAGTCCTCTTGCGGTTTGTCACAGTGCAGTTGCCCTGCTCGGTTCCTTCTGTGGCTCTATGCTGATCCACCATCTGCTGTAACGACCAACCCCTTGTGAACCACATCCCGTGCTTTACATAGCATGCTATGTAGCGTTCATCCGAAGAAGAAATTCCTTCAAAAAAATGTATGTTTCACATCTTAGCTAAACAGTTTCAGTAAGAATGCACATTTATCCACCTCTGGAATGAGACAGTGCGGTTTCTTGGTTGCTGAAAATAAAGTCCCAGTTTCCCCTCTAAAAACAGCATTTTAGATGGACTGCAAACAATTAAAGAAAGACTTTCACAAGTCTAAAATTATTCAAATGAGCATCAAAAAATATAACTAGTGGTGCACACTTGTGGGCGTTTGGGCTAAGGCCTAGGATGGGAGGTGAGAACGTCCGTGATTGTAGACTGATCCTCTGGTGGCAAGGCTCTCATGTGTACCACTCTCAGAAATACAGCTTCTTCCTCTTGCGCTCTCCTCACTCCACAGCAATAGGCATCATTCATGGACCACGTGATGTGGGCATCATTGTTAGATGCTCCGACTGTGTTGGCATAATCATCTACAAAACAGCCCGTGGGTGTGTGCCTGTCCTCCCAACACTTGATGGGGGGATGGAGGGAGTGAAGAGTTCAAGGGCAGCCTTGGCCACCTAACAAACTTGAGGTCAGGCTCAGGCTGCATGAAACTGTGTCTCAAAAGAACAACAATACCACACTATGGCTATGTAAAGAAACACAATTATTGAATGATTTCTATATTAAAAGGGGATTATCAGACTGGCCCACAGGATGTCTCACACTGGAGAGGGAGAGGCTGAGGACCTGGTAGCTGTCTGGTACGTGGTCCATGAGACTGGATGTCTCCATAGTCCCAATCTGGTGCTGGAGCCCAGGAGGATTCTGGGAGAGCTGCTGGACTTCAGTCTGCATGGGAATCCTGAAGAACTTAGTTCTAACATCTGTGAAGGAATGTCTCAACAATGGGATAGATGAACTTGCCAGCCACAAGCAGGCAAGAAACAAAAGTTGCCTTCTTCTGGAAAATACCTTCAAACAGAAACCCGTGGCTGCTGTTGTGAGCTGTCTATTGGTGGGCTGACATGAGCCATTGGTGTCTGGAGTCTAAATGGTGGAAGCTGACAGGGGATTTGAAGTGAGGGTCACGCGGGATCCGAGTTTTGAAGGTCAGCTTTCTCTGTTAGCAGCCACTGACAAAGCTAGTGTGTTAAGTAGGGCAGCTACTTAAGTTCTCAGCAGAGAAGATTTATTCTCCCTCAAGTAATTTCACTGTTAGTCAGCATTCCGGCGCCAGCATTAGGCTGCGGCAATCTAGGGGGATTTTTAGATATTTTTCTAGAGAATGAATCATGGAGGGGAAGCTCCCGAGTAGAGCCAGAGTTTAGCTGTTTATGTTTTGAGAGCTGTTGATCACAGTGCAGCAACGCTGGACCCCTGTGTTCATAACAAAGAGAGAACAAGAGGGAAGGGGCTGCTTTTGTTTTGTTTGAATCTCTCTTAATAAGGAATAATGAACAACAACCCCTAGCTATTCAGTAAGTCAATTAAATTAAATTAGCTCAGCCAGGAAACAAAGCCGAAATCCTTCAGCTTCCCCATTTCTGCTGCCGACTCTGCAGGTCACAATCCAGGACAGAGGAGTGACGTGCAGCTGGGAAGAGCAACCGCTTGAAAGGTTCCCTCTCCCCAGGGTAAACATTCTGAGTGTCCTCCCCTCGCTGAGGTGACTGAAGAGCAACCTTTCTCTTCTTTTCAGCCCCAGCCAAACACGTAGAATTAGCATCTTTGTGTCTCTCCATGGCAGGTGAATGTTCTGGTCTGAGTCTGGGCGGTATTAACCAATCACCCCTCTCTACTTTGCTCTTCTCTTATGGCTGTGATAAACCCCGTGACCAAAAGCAACCTGGGAAGGAAAGAGTTGGTTCCAACCTACAGCTCTCAGGTCACACTCCCTCACTGAGGGAAGTCAGGGCAGGAACTCAAGCAGGGCAGAAACCTGGAGGGAAGAGCTGAAGCAGAAGCCATGAAGGGATGCTGCTTGCTGGCTTGCTCCCCATGGCTTGCTCAGCCTGCTTTCTTAAATACACCAGGACCACCTGTTCAGGGGTGGCACTGCCTATGGTGGGCGGGTTCCTCTACATCAATCGCCAATCAAGAAAATACCCCACAGGCTTGCCTATAGGCCAGTCTGATGGGGGAACTTTCTCAGCTGAGGTTCCTTCTACGATAACACCATCCAAGACTGCTTCTCTTGGGATTTTCCTACCGCTGGGCTTGTTCGAGGCCTAAGCAGGGATGGGATGGGCCAGGCCAGGCCAGTAGTGAATACGAACGTTAGAGAGTGCTCTTGGTTCAAGAGTTTTTCTTCCCAGGAGCCTCCAGGATCTAGTTCTGGGTCTGTGCGAAGCCCATGGCCTCGTATGGTAATGCTCTGTCCCACTGTTATTGTTAGGTGACATTAAATCAGTCAGATTCACGAGCAACAAGAGGTCAACGTCTGATTGAAATTCATAAGGTCAAAAAGGAAACTAAAAATCAATTTATAAGATATGAAGATTTAGGCTCAAGCTATATCCACAAGCCATAAAATTTCACATCCATAAATGTAAGAAAATCAGTTATTAAACTTGAGGGGCGAAAGAAGACTTATTAAGTTTTACACACACATAAGGCGGCTAACACATAATTTTAGCAGACATTACTGAGATCCTGTGTGTAATATAAGCGATGATGGGCTAAAATGCTAAATGGTTTAGCACTAAATTATTAAGTGATGTATCCCCGAGGTATTAAACAGATCTTGAGGCAGAGCAGGTGCCTCTCCAGCGAGACTGGAGCACGGGTTTAAGCGCATATTGATAACGATGCACTTCACAGGGAAGACACTATCAGTAATATTTTTGCTGCAGGAAAGCCTGGTGTCACAATGACTAAAAGCTTCTTCTTGACAAAGAAATGTTCATCTTATTCCCCCACCTACCCCTCCCCCCATTTTTTAAAGGAAAAAAAATTAACCGTGTTAAATGTTGGTCCCTATGGTGCAGAAAGGGAACTCCGGTGGGATTTGGGTCTTTCCCCGTCTCTCTCCTTCCGACTTCTCTACATGCCTGAAATAGAATCAGTCTGCTAGCATAGCACACTTCACGTGGCGAGCGAACCTGTGATTTTGCTGGGATGGATGGGTGCAGGGAAGACTCTGTGGTGGCCAGCTCTGTACACATCACAGCTGTGATCACAGCTGTGGTCATAGCGTTAACACATTCTCTCTGCCCCTCCCATTTAGCTCTAGTGAGAAAAGGGAACCCAGGACTAGCTTGCAGGCTCAGTGGTCACCCAGCCTGACAACCCTAGTTCACTCTTTGGAATCCACATACTGAAAGCAGAGGATTGAATCCCTGAGGTTGTTTTCTGATCTACACACACGCACGTGCATGCATGTATGCACACAGATGTAATAAAAAGTAAATAGAGAAGTGGGAACCCAAAGAACCCTGAAGGTTTGCATAGCCATTGGGGGCCCAGGTTGACAGTCACATGGATGTTTGCAGGTGAGCTGAGGCCAGTTTTCTTGTTCACTTTAAAGATTTATTATTTCAAAAATGTGTGTGTGTGTGTGTATACATGTGTGTGCAGGGGCTTTTGGAAGTCAGAAAAGGGCATCTGGGGGCCTGGAACTGGAATTACAGGTGGCTGTGACTCTCCATTTGGGTGCTGGGAGCTGAGCTCAGGTCCTCTATGAGAGTATCTAGAGCTCTTAACTTGCTGGGCCATCTGTTTAAGTCCTGTTGGTTATTTTAGACCTCATGGGTGTAGAACATAATTTGCACACAGAGATCTGGCACGCATGTGGTGTGGGACAATCGTCTGTATTCTGTCAATTATATTTTAAATAAATGCTGATTGGCCAGTAGCCAGGCAGGAAGTATAGGTGTGACAACCAGACAGGAAGTAGAGGTGGGTCAATGAGAACAGGAGAATTCTGGGAAGAAGGAAGCCCATTTCTTTGTAGTCCTTGTCCAGCCACAGAAGAAGCAAGATGTTACTGTTTTGATAAAAAAGGTACCCAGCCATGTGGCTAACACAGATAAGAGTAATGGGCTAATATAAGTTGTAAGAGTTAATAAGAAGCCTGAGATACTAGGCCAATGAGTTTATAACTAATGTAGACCTCTGTGTGATTTCTTTGGGACTTAACGAATGCAGGAGCCGGGCAGAACAAAAATCTCAGACAACACACATGTGTGTGGGATACTTTATAGGTCACACCCGTGAAGGGCAGAGGTGGCACAAGGCACAACCTCAGGAGTACAATTCCAGAGTCCGACGCTAAAATGCCCCATGTTCCTTGAGACGGAACCAGTGCTAGAATTTATCAGCTGTAATACAGGACTGATTAATTTAACATCATCTCTGATATTACTTTATGAAATGATTCTCAGGCTATGGTCCAAAAGATGATTGGAATTTTTCATGACCTGGGCAGAAACTAATCTTTTTTTTTTTTTTTTTTAACGTTGTGGAGGAAAAAAAAATGATTCACCAGATAGAATTCTGTTCATTTATTTTCCATCCTTTAATTTTTTTCTCTAGCTGCCTGAGAGGGCTAATAGTTAACTCAGTGGGTAAACAGAATCAAGTAATAGTGATGAAAATCTCAGCCGTGGAAGACCTTATTTAGTGTGATAAACATGTTTTAAGAGTAAAAGTGTATTTATGGTCGCTCTGCCGTAATTGAGTTGTGATTTGGGTAGAATTTTATATGGTACATGTCGCTGTGCAATGCAGGTAACACACTGGGCTTCTACAGCCTCTGGGTGACTTGGGGTGGGTACTGGGACGGACAGCAGCGATCACGCTGTAAGACTGAACTACACATTGTTGGTTTGGTGATTTGATTTATATAACCAAGGGCAGGGCTGGCTATGGCCTCAGGCTTGACTTTCTTTTCCTGCATTATTTTGGCACTCTGGTAGGTTTATTGCTCCGGGGGTATGTGAGGCTGTTGGCGCTAATTCACGCCATGCTTAGGTGAGGGCTTCACACTCTGTGAGGGCTTTCTATGGAGTCCTGAGAACTTTTCAGATGGCTTCTACTGGGCTCATCTGCCCAACTGTGAACCAATCACTGCATTCATAGAAAGGAGTTTTGATTGGACAGACTGGATCTCTTGACTGGGCTTGTGAGACGGAAGGGGTAAGGAGGTTCCTGAAGGAAGAATAAATGTCTCTTCTTGAGAGGAGAGGACATAGACATTGACTCAGGCACTGAAAAGGCCTGATTGAGAGACCAAGAATTCACCCTGCAAGGCTGACTTTGCTTGGTATGAAGAAACACTTGAATGAATGAATGAATGAATGATGAATGAATCATGTATTCCCTTGTGCTGGGGTGAGGCACCCAGAGCTTTCTGCATGCCGGGCAAGCACTCCACCAATAGAGCCGGGGGTGCTTGTGATAGAGAAGCACACAGGTTGTTACCAGGAAGGAAAGACTGCCAGAGTCCAATACCCCTGATGACAGTTTGTTCCTTGTTATGGGTCTCATTTTCATAGCCAGGAGGTTTAAGCTGTCCGAGTTCATGCCTGGGTCTTCCCTTCTCCTGGCCTGCAAATATACGCATGACATTTGCATTCTGATCAGCCAGCCTGCGTTTCCCTGCCAGATCTTGCACAGAGGAGGAGCACGGAGAGCCCTGCAATAGCCCTCGCGACTTTACTGTCACATATACATCTCAGTTAACGCCGGCACGCTTGTTCCTGCTGACGTAACCTGAGCTAAGAATTTTCATAGCCGAGGATTGATCGTTCCTGTAATGGAGAACTGAAGGAAATATGGGTCCCCTGCTGCCTTCCAGGAGTCAAAGCAGAGAGGCGACAGGATTGAGGTAAATAAAAAAAAAAAAAAAAATCAAAGCAAAACCAGAACGTGTTCTATTTTAGGAGACACCATCTTAATTTCTGTTTTCTCTTAAAAAAGGAAACTATTACTGCTTCAGAATTTCTTTTGTAATAAATATCAATGAAATTGTTTGGGAGTTAAAAAAAAATCTGTGTTTCTTGGCTATGACTTTCAGGTGACGTCTTATAAAATTGCTCTGTAGTTTATTTGTGTGCATTTTACAATATTCAGGTATAAATTATATCACACCGCATTATAAATTGTTATTAAAATGATCTGTAGCATAACTAGCAGGGAACTTAAATATAACTGTAAAAACGAGAATAAAAATCTATTAATGCAATAAACCTACTTAATAAAAGTTACTTTCGTATTCAAAAACAAAATATTAAGGCGTGCTTCTGATCTGAAAGTCAAAAATGAAGGAATAAATTAGCAGAGGTTAAGAGCTTCGCAGCAGCCGCCTAACGAAACTCCCGGGGATTATAAAATTTCATGCTCTCGTAATAAAAAGGATAAAGGATCGGCTAGAAGACCACTGAAAGTTCAAATAGATGAACATAAGAGAGAAGAGAAAGTCTGACATGACTGAGACCGCTAATGTGTGAAGGCTGAAGAGACGGTATTAAAGTGTTGGGCTCCGGAATTAAATGCAAAATGAATTCGGGGAGGAGATTAATAGAAAATTATAAAGGTAAATGAGTTCGCTTTCAGGGTTTCAGAAAACTTTAGATATCTCATTATTTTTCTTAGCACTTAAGGAGAAGCAGAGAAAGACAAATTAAAACCGGACATAAGCCATATTGGAGTGAGTGGGAGAGCCGATTACTTGCTAACCCCATACCCGCCCCTCCCCATACTCCCTACCCTTGACCTTCAGTTGCTAAGTACCACATGAGAGCCCCCAATAAAGTAAATTCTCCCATGATCCTTTGCAGCCAAGTGAGACCATGAATCTAAGGTTTTGTTCCACCATGTGGGAAATGAATTTAAGAGGGGGGGGGTGGGTGTTTCTCTGCTTCCCCTACCATCCTTTCTGATACCTGGAATATGTTTATGATAGCAGCGACTCCAGCGACAATTTTGGGCCAAGAGGTGGTCCTGGGAGTGACAGCCATATGGAGGGATGACAGGGTGGAAGGAGCCTGATCCTCGCAGCTGTGACCCCATGTTTCTTAATGCCAGACTTAAGAAACCACCCAGTGTGATTTTGGATTTCTTCTCCTCAGAATAAAAGCAGATGTTACTGGAGTGACTTCTGTCTGTGTCCAGGATGGCAGTGAGACTCAGCCATCAGCTTTAGTATTAGAGTTGGGGTCTTGGTGGGGGTGCTGAGGGTTTGACCCATCTATGAATTGGTGCTGATGTCAGGGTCATTGTAAGACAAGGTCCACCCCAAGTAAAATTCAGCATGTGAGATATGCAGAGGGCAAGGGTACGGCTCCAGTTGGTGAAGGATTTCCCTCGCAGGCACAACGAACTGACTTCAGACTTCGATCTTCAGAATCCAAGTGAAAAACTCAGGCCTAGCACTGGGAGTTAGAGATAAGAGGACCCCTGGAGTTCGCCGGCCAGCCTGGCTAGCTTCCTTGGGGGAGCTCCAGGCCCAGGAGAGACCACATCCTAAGGGAAAGATGGAAGACATCTGAGGAATGACGCTCGTTGTTGGCACACACGTGCAGAGGGGAAAAAATCCCGGTGGTGAGGATAGGAGTTGGGTTTTGAATTTGAATATGGCTCTGCATAGAAGAAAGAACATTTTAGTTTCACTGTCGATCGGTACCATCAGATGCTTTGAAAGGTTTGTTTTTCTCATAGGGAGGTGAAGAAAGTGGCAGTGAGAGCCGAGATGCTTTCCCCTGGCTTGTTTGTAGAAACTCGAAGAAGGCGGATAGAGTCTGTGTGTGTGTGGGGGGAGGGGGGGCAGGTGCAAGCTGTGCATGAACTTTGCCCCCATCCTGTTTTACCACAGCAGGTGAAGGGCACTTGGCACTTGTTTGGTCTTCAGGAAACGCCTCCTCCCTCGGCCATAGGAGGTGTCTTTCGCCCTCCGTCCAGACTGAGTTTCCTTCACCTATGTTCCTTTACATGGCTCTGTTACCTTTACTCTGTACAGCCCATCCTGCTTCCTCTGCATCTGGCTGGTAGCTCCATCTTCCTTCTTCCCAGCATTCTCTCTCTACCTGGAAGTCCTGCCTACCTCTCCTGCTTAGCTATTGGTCATTCAGCTTTGTTTATTACGCCAATCACAGCAACACATCTTCACAGTGTACAAGTATCCCCCAACACAGTGGTAGAACTTCCGCAGAACACTTGGGGGAGAGAATCTTCTAGACTTTTCTTTATTCTCCAGTAAGTCCCCACTGCATGCATCTCCCCAACCCCCGCCAGAACTGCCACTTGCACTGTGGGTTCCCAGGTGCCCCCTTGTTTGACGTGACCTGCCGTTGCACACCGGGCAGCTTCCTAGTCCCTCCCTTCCATCCTAACACGACGCTTATTCTCCGAGCTGCTAGTCATGTCCTGGGCTCAGCAGTGAAGAAAGCTGCCGAAACCAGTTTATTCACGGCTCTGTCGGTTTGCCAGTTCCTGCCATACCCTTATGGAAGCGTTGGTTGCTAAGGCTGAATGGTGTGTTAGACTGATCGGGGTTATCCAACTGGACTCAGAGTTTCTACGAGTTCCACGTCTGTTCTCATAGACCTATCCATGCTTGTGAAATTAACATTGGCGGGAAGAACAACTCCAGATGCAGCAAAGACGGCAGGAGCAACGGAGGCGGAGGCGCTTAAGTTGAAGGTCAGTAGGAGACGGGAGAAGATGGCTTTGATTGGAGACGAGAGTTTCTCAATAAATATGAATGGAGACTTGGCTATGTCTCAGTTCCTGCATTTGAATGTGGAAGAACAATTATTTGGTAAACACAGCCGGGGAAGAAACAGTGTTTTAAACCAGAAGGAAACAAACAGGCTGTGTGGAAGACGGACGCTCATGAAAGACCTGTTCTTTACTCAGTCCAGACTCCAGCTCCTTCAGGTTTCCCACAGAGGCTGAAGGCCAGGGCTTTCCAGGCGTCCTCCAGGCCTTTGGAGCACAGTTGAAATGGCTCAGGTATCCAGTCTTGAGAACTGAACCACTCCTGGACTGTTAGCTGCTCCAGTATGAAGACAGGCGTCGCCATGTCGTCACGGACAACCCGGACTGTGTCATGTGTGCCAGTCTAACCCTGTGTCTCTCATACATTCTCATTCTGCTGGTTCTTATGTTCCTGCATGCCAGGGCCTCAGGCCTATCTGGGGAGCAGCTCTGGTGAATGGCAGTGTCTGCACTTGGCCCTGGGGACGCGGCGCCTACCTTCACAGGCAGCTGAAAGCAGGCACCCCGTCATGCAATTCGTTCTCTTCCTTTCTTTGATCTTTCTTTTTTTCCTTCTCTGTATTTGCTGTATCAGAGATTTAGGCAAATGCTCTACCCCTGAGCCACATCCCAGCCTCCCATCATGCAATTCTCTAATCGCTATGTCCAGCCATGTGCTTGGCATGGAGTATCCTGGTTAGTAACCATCAGTTGTGTTGAGCCAAACTTTACTCCACATACCTCCCTAAACCTCTCATGCTTTATTGGTAAAAATTTCACCCTTAATTAGTGAAAAAAAGATGCCTGTGAATTGATAAATTATTCACCTTATAAATCCCTCTGAGATCTTCAAGCACACTGTAAATAATTTACATTCTGACTCGTGTGATTTCCAATTTGTTTATTAATGTTTTCCTGGAGAGAGAAAACAAACTAAGGGAATCGGCACTAACTTCCTTGGCAGATCATTTGGAATAAGATAAAAGAGGCTTCTTGTCTCTCCTGGGTGAAGATGTGGAGGCTTCTTGTCTCATGTGAAGATGTTGAGGTCCAGGTCATCCGGCGGTAAGCAAAGACTTCCCCTAAGTGGAGCTGTGGCATTCCTGCCGTCACCGTTTATTAAATTCCCACTGCACACAGGATGAGGAGGCGATACCTGAAGCTCCAGGGCTTGGTGTATCCTCTCTACACCTGTGGTGGTTTAAGCGAGATGCCCCCACTTAGGGCTTTGGTACCCAGTTAGTGGCGCTGTTTGGGCAGGTTTAGGAGGTGTGGCCTTGCTGGAGGAAGTACATGGGAGGGGGCTGTGCAGGCTGTGAGGTTTCAAAAACTGGGTGCTGTTTGAGGCTCGTAAGTTCTCAGCTACTGCTTCAGGCACCTGCTTCCTGCTACCTCTACTGGGCTACCATGGACTCTTATCCCTCTGGAACCATAAGCCAAGTAAACTCCATGTATAAGCTGCCTTGGTCATCGCACCTATGAGAGCACAGAGAACAGGGAGCAAGAAGGGCCTGGGTGTTAAGGAAGCCTCTCCCCACCTCCCAGACAGCCCCAGTCACAGCCGTATCCCAGACTCTGATATTAAAGTTGGAGTCTAGGTCTGGTGAGATAGCGGGTAAAGGCACTTGTCATGCAGAATGACCTGAGTTAGATCTGCAGAGCCCACATAAAAAAACAGATGTGGTGATGTGCATCTGCCACGCAAACCAAGGCTCTCGAGTGCATGGGAGGTGTTAGCAGGGGAATCCCCCAGAAGCTTGTAGGACGCTGCATGGCAAAGACAGCAAGAGAGACCCCGCCTTAAACACCGGACGAAAAGGGCCGCCATCGTGGACGTAGGCTTCATGGAAGCCGCACCAGCGCGTGACAGACACCGCAGTCACAAGGAGCACACGCAAGAATCCCCAGCCGATGCTGACATTAATCGGCAAAATTAAGTGAGAATCAGGTTGTCTGTGTAGTCTCAGTCCAAAAGGAGACGTCAGGGGTTGCAAACTAGGTAGCAAGGAGACGAGAAGAACTGTCTGGAAACGGACGATGCTGCCGCCTTCGCCACGGCCCAGTCAGCCGCCCATTCTACGTCCTGGTTCCGCGTACAGCGGAGGAGCCACAAGCCACAGTGGCTTCCTCTGCGCTAAACACGGCTCTTTGGTTTCATCACCGAAACCTCTGGCAGACCCATACTAAGGGATGTTTTATAAGACAGCGGGGCGGTCCTCCCCTAACACATCATGGTCACAATAAACAAAGATAGACCATGGACCAGAAAGGCAGACGCTAAGAGGACCTGACCCTGGCAAGGATGATGGACCCGGAAGTGGATGGTGATGATCGCTTGTTGATGCTTGAGTAAGATCTGTTAGCTACTAAATCATTACTATTTTGATATTGATGCCTGCCTTTAACCCTGCTTATTTTCATTTGATACTCCTGAGTGTTTGCTTTCATGAATGAATGTCTGTGTGCCATGTTTATGCAGGGACTATGGAGGCCGGAAAGCACCAGATCCATTAGATCTGGAGTTACAGACCACCGTGAGCTTCTGTGTGGGTGCTGGGAACTGAACTCAGGTCCTCTGGAAGAGCAGCCAGTGCTCTTAACTGCCACCAAGCTGTCTCTCCTGTCTCTAATTCCTGCTTTTCCTCAGGAGATTTGGGTCTGAGGATGTGGCTTATTGGGAAGAGAATTTTGCTAGAATGCATGAGCCCTGGCCAGTGTCTTAACTGGGTGTGAACATTCGACACACGTAATCTCAGCAGGGAGGTGGGGGCAGAGGAGCAGACGTTCAAGGACATATTCAGTTATGACTTCCAGGTCAGCCTAGGTTTCAGGAGGCTGTCTCAAAAATGCTACCACAGCCACACTAAATAGTCGTTTGGTGGAGTTGTAACATTTGGGGAACTTGGGGGGAAAATTGGGGAGGTTCATTGTAACTGAAGGTTTCTCAGGTTTCCTGCCCATTCCCAAATAGCCAAATAATGAGGCTTAATATTAATTACAAACTGGCCTATTAGCTTAGGCTTATTATTAATTAGCTCTTACAACTTAACACATTTCTATTATTCTTTATTTTACCACAAGTCTTGTGGCTTGTAACCTCACATCTTGCTTCTTTGGTGGTTGCTGGCACCTCCCAGACTCCTCCTTTTTTTGCCCTGTATCTGTTTGTATTCCACAGCTAGCTATATTCTGCTCTGCCATAGGCCAAAGCAGTTTCTTCTTCTTCTTCTTCTTTTTCTTCTTCTTCTTCTTCTTCTTCTTCTTCTTCTTCTTCTTCTTCTTCTTCTTCTTCTTCTTCTTCTTCTTCTTCTTTTTTTTTTTTTCGAGACAGGATTTCTCTGTGGCTTTGGAGCCTGTCCTGGAACTAGCTCTGTAGACCAGGCTGGTCTCGAACTCACAGAGATCCGCCTGCCTCTGCCTCCCAAGTGCTGGGATTAAAGGCGTGCGCCACCATTGCCCGGCTTCAAAGCAGCTTCTTTATGTACCAATGGTAATAAAACATATTCACAGCATACAGAAGGGTGTCCCACATCAGTTCATGACTTTTGAAACATTTCTCCTGTCGGTTTGAAATTATCTAACCATGAAACATTAAGGAAAAAAAATCTTAAAACTGTACTTTAACCCCTAGCTCAAAGGTTCTCTCGTAGGGGTTGCCCTTTCCCTGGGAGCTGAAATTTGGTAATTCCTGGGAACAGTTTTGCTAGGGGTTAGGTGTGACTGGCACCTGGAGGAACACGGTAAGCATCCACAGTGTGTAAAATGTGTGTAGCCCCAATATCACCCATGGTTTGACTGGGAGACTGTTCTAGAATAGCTCAGTTTAAAATCTGTGGAACTGAGGGATGTCAAGAGGAGTCCAGAGTGATGCAAGTGTGTTGTACACCCTGCATGTGAGTGTTCTTCCTTTCTGTGTGGTTTCACACCATGGGGTAAGTGAATTCACAGGCAGCGGTGGTTCAGGGTTAGAGGCACCTGGTGGGTAGTTTGTGGTGGACACAGGCAGGTGAGAGGCTGTCATTAGCAAACGGTTTCCTTTCTTTCTGCTGGTCCAGCCACACTCATCTGACCGCTCCTAATGAGATATAGGATATTGCCTCGCGGAGGGGACTTGCCTGGTGGGCTTAGGGAAGAACCAATCCTTCATCAATTAACCTTCACTTTCTCTGTAGATTCACTCATTGAGATGCAGGTAATTAACCAAGGTCATCTCAAGAACGGACAGGGAAAATCAGTCACTGGAAAGAGGGAGAATGTTGGGTAGAGGGTTTGGGATTCTATTTTTATCACTGGGCAGTACTGTGGAATCATCTTTTCTTGTAAAACTTTTTTTTTCTTTTTTTTTAAGTGGGAGAGTGTTAAGCTCACCTCAGAACTAAACCTTGGGAAAGTTTTAAAGATTTATTAGGCTAGTTACATCATGTGGATTTCAGAAATAAATGTTGAGGGAAAAAGTTAATTTAAAGGCTATACATGATGCAAAGAAAGAATATAGAATTATTTTGGGGGCAGGAAAGCATTTTGGGGGGCAGGAGGATGTTTTTTATTTTCAAATTTTATTACCTATTTGTGTGTGTGTGTATGTACACATGTGTCCTGGTGCATGTTTTAAGAGGTTAGATGGCAATCTTCATGAGTCCATTCTCTCCTTCCACAGTGGGCTCTGGGAATCTGGGGAACACACTCAGACAGTGTTTTAATTTTCTGAGTCCTCTCACTGGTACAGGGAGTAGTTTTAAATGACTGTCGTCTCTTGGCTTTTGTTATTCTTGTCAGAGTGAATAGTGTGGAATTCAGGTTTGGAGGCACACACAAGTGAATTATACAGACGAGAGTTTACTGCGTGTCAGAAACACAGCTAGGAATGCTAATTTACTCACGGTCTTGGGCCTTGATCTCCTCATCTGTTAAATGGGTCTAATGCCAGTTCCTACACCTAGGGTTTGTTGATAGGAAACTACCAGCAATGAACCCACCCTCAGGGAATTGACTGGGAGACAGCTGCCCATTAAGTAAAACCCGTAGCGTGCCCGGCACAGCTGCAGTGGTTTCCTGTCTGTCATCACCCTTTTGAGTTAGGACATGTAGTTGCTGTTTTTGTATCCTAGACACAGAGAAAAATGAGTTTTATTGTCCACACAGCCGTTAGGCAAGGAGTCGGGAATTGAACCCACTATTGTGAGCCATCCCAGAGAATGGTGGGCTCTTAATTCATCTTAGATGGTGGTATCAGTGGTTAAAGCAAACACATTGTGGTATGCTTTGCTGGTGGAAAGTGGGTCTTTGAGGCTCACCCACGGTGTGTTGTCAAGGTTACTGGCCACTGGGTAACAGCGCCACCTAGCGGGCAGATAAGGGATGACAAGATAGCCTCGCCTGCTCTTAAGACAAGGTGGATTCCGTCTCCTATCTTGGCTCCTAAAATTTACTTTATAAAGCAAAAGTGCTTTCCATGCCATAGTCTCAAAGCCTTTCCCAGTCCTGGCCGGAGCATATTTAGGATTGAAGTGTTACATTAAAGTTACAGTGTTACAATGGAAGCCGGATCCATCTAGCTTGTTCGCGTCCCTTAGATGAGAAGTACGAATCTCTCCGCTCGCCCCGCTGAGCTCTTTACTTCAGCCATAACGACGAAATGCTTAATTTGTTAACTATATACAGAATCTGAAGCGGAGCCATTCGCTATATCTAATATAGCTTGCAGTTATTAAAGTCAGTTTTTATCTGTTTAAACAGGTCATTAAAAAAAAAAAACGTGGCGTCTGAGATGTGTCCTTTCGTCTGCGATGTTTAACACATGCTCCAATTTCTGATTAAGAGGCAGTGTGAGCCAGAAGCGAGAACAGCTTAACAGGCCGAAATCAAGTCGTGACCTGGCTGTGGTTTGCATGGTTGTTAAGGTCTAGAGACACCAAGCCACAAAAATATCTTCAGCAGTTGATATGACAGCTATTCCAGTCTTGGTACCCGACTACTAGTCTTGGCATTTCTGAAGAGTTTGGACTTTTCACTGGTCTCCTCCCAAATACGTCAGTGACGAGGGTGTGAGTCTCATTCACTGGACTTTTGTTTCTCTTATTTGACTTTCTTTTTTTCTCTGTGTAACATCCATCACAAGACAGTCTGCTGTGGTATAAGCTAGTGAACTTTGTACAGAGCCTCTGGCTGTTAGGGAGTAAATGTGGATTCCTTACCTTCTAGAAAGAATGCTAGCTATCTTAATCTTAAAAAGCAGTTGTTTTAGTTTCTATGCGTATGAGTGTTTGCCTGCATGTATGTGTATGCACCACATGAGTGCTATGCCTATAGAGGCCGGAAGGATGTCAGATCCCCTGGAACTGTGAGCTGCCACGTGGGTGCTGAGAACTGAACCCTGGTCCTCCACAAGGGCAACGAGTGCTCTTAACTGCTGAGCCATCTCGCCAGCCCCACCATGTTATTCTTTCAAAAATTGATTTTGTTAACCTGAAAATGACTAAGAGTGCTATGGCATGATTTTTTTTTAATAAGTTGAATGGTACAGATGTGCATAGACTATTTATTTATTTATTCATTTATTTTAAAGATCTATTTGTTATGTATACAGTGTCCTGCCTGCATGTACACCTGCATTCCAGAAGAGGGCACCAGATCCCATTATTGGTGGTTGTGAGCCACCATGTGGGTGCTGGGAATTGAACTCAAGTCCTCTGGAAGATCAGCCAGTGCTCTTAACCTCTGAGCCATTTCTCCAGCCCCATAAACTTTTTTTTTTTTTTTTTGGATGTTTTTTGAGACAAGGTTTCTCCGTAGCTTTTCTTTTTTTTTTTTTGTTCCCATCCTGGAACTAGCTCTTCTAGACCAGGCTGGCCTCGAACTCACAGAGATCCACCTGCCTCTGCCTCCCGAGTGCTGGGATTAAAGGCGTGCGCCACCACTGCCCGGCCCCCATAAACTTTTTATTTCTCATTTATGTTCATCACTTTTCCCTTCTGTGATAAGTATCTAGTAGACATTGGCCAAGTCTGGTGGTACATGCTTTTCATCCCAGCACCCAGGAAGCGGAGACAGGTGAATCTCTCTGTGAGTTCAAAGCCAACCTGATCTACACAGTGAGTTCTGGGCCAGCCAGGGCTACAAAGTGAGACCGTCTCTAACAAAACAAAACAGGAAAGATGTATTGGGGCTGGAGATTTCAGACATGCCAGTCAACTGGTCCACTGCTTCGTTAGATGAGTGGCTGGCAGAAATCCCCTTTCCTGTGGACTGTCTTTCTTTATTGTTTCTTTGCTTTGAAGAAGTTTTATTATTTTTTTCTGCTTTGATATAGGGTCTTATGTAACACGTGATGACTTTGAATTCGCAAATCCTCCTGCCTCAGCCTCCAGAGTGTTGATTTACAGGTGTGCCTCAGCACATTTGGTTACTGGAGTAGAGTTTTAAGTTGATGCCATCCCTGTTTGCCAATGGAAACATTCTGGCTAGTACGTGTATGTGACGATACGGTCTCTGAGAGCAAACTCAGATCCTCAGACTTGGTGGCAAGCCCCTCCACCCACCGAGCCCTCTCTTCTAAGTAGAGAGACCCCGATAACGCCTAGGTCTCGAAGTGCCTCCACCATGTCTTCCTCCCGTAGTTTCAAAGCTCCTGCCTGTTTCCTGCTGAATTTTTGCACACGGCGAGAGATAAGGATCCATTTTCGTTTTCACATGGGACTGTCCAGTTTTTCCAGCACCGTTTATTAAAGAGGTTCTCCTTCTCCTTTGAATGTCTGTTTTGGGTACATTTATTGAGTCTGTGGGTTTATTTCCGGGTCCTCTCTTCTATCGCCTGGCTCTCTCTGCCTGTTTTGAGTCATATCACCCTCTCTTCAGCTCCCTGCTTTGAGAGCAGTTGGCTCCGTGCGGGCCTCTGAAGGGTGGGGGAAAGGTGAGGCGCAAGCATGGCGGAGGTGCCCTCTCTCCGCTCAAGCCTTCAGATGAGACCTCAGGGCCATGCGAGTCTTTACCGTAACTGAATTCAAGATACCCGGATACGGAGACACTCATTGAGTGTTTTGAGCCCTGTCCAGATCTTGTTCCTCATAAGCCATGAGATAATATACCTTTGCTGTTTTAAGCTGTTGAATTTGGGGACAGATTCCAGAAATTAGTAATTTCAATAATTGGTAAATATTGTAACATATTAGTTTTCACTCTCAAACCTTTTTTTTTCGATTAATTATGCAAACTGACGTCAGTCACAAGCAAACACAACACACACAGACACAGCCCGGACTTGAACTGGCTCCTCGGGCACAGCTCCCATCCTCTCGGCCAGCTCTCCGACCGTTAACATATTAGTTTTCAAAATGCAAAGGATTCTGGGGTTGGAAGATGGCTTCATGGGTAAAGGACTTGATGCCTAAATGTGAGGACCTGAATTTGGATCCCAAGTATCCAGATGAAGCAGCCAATCAGGGCATTGTATGTCTGTAACCCCAGCCCCAGGTGGGGCAGAGATAGCTGGATGCCCAGGGCTCACTGGCCAGTCAACCCAGCGGAAGCAGTGAGTTTTAGGTTCAATGAGAGACCCTGTCTCAGAAAATTAGGTGGAGAGCGATAGATGAAGATGTCCAGTGCTGATCTTTGTTACACACACACACACACACACACACACACACACACACACACACACGCCTCCCCCAAATATACAGAATTCTAAAATACGTGGCCCCAAAGCATCCAGAGAAGCCTGTCTGGCAAGCGAGCACCTCTGTAATGCTTGCTTTGCAGTGCATTTATGCTAATTAGATGCATGAGGCGCTTAGAATAATGACTGGTAGGTTGAACTCATTAATAAGTAGCCGCTGCTTTCAATCTCACTGATGTTTGTCCCTTAGTCATTTGTTAATTAGAGCTGAACACAAATTCAGGTGTTTCCATTATCGCTTTTATGAACACATTATTCTGCAACCTGCTTCCCCCACCTAGCAATATTTTATAGTCTTCCATGTCAATATAGGTTTAAGTTATTTTTTTAATTAACTAAATTCCCCCCTGATCAATATTTATATTGTTTCTCCTTATTTTTTTTTCTTTGCCTTTGTCATTGTGGACAATGCTGGAAAAACATCTGGAGAATATTTTCAGCTCAGCTGCGAAGTCAGCATCTTAGGTTTCCAGAGGTGTGGGGTTCACACACAGTCACTGTCAGTGTGTCCAGTGTGCGGTTCTATGGTTTTGTGGGAGGTGAGACCGTGGGGTCGCTCCCAGTGTATTCAAGCCATGCAGCCATTCCACTGTCCCCAAACAAATTCAATTTCCCCAATATCTTTTATTTCAAAAGGTAGCAGCTAAGAAAACACATTAATGTACCATTTTCAGCCATCATCCTGAAAGGATAGCCCCCCTGCCCCCCGAAACATCAAAGGAAAGAAATACAGCTAAGCTGGAAAGGTCTTCAATGACTCTCTGGCTTTTAAACCTTTGCCAAAAGTGTGTGAGCTTAATTAAGCTAAAATATTTCAAAGGGAGAGAGGTTGTAATCATTTGTTTACAACACACAGCCCGTCTTTGATCATGAATGTTCACTTTCATAGGCATCCTGTATCATTCTTGGGATGAGAGATAAAGTAAATTAACTTTGTGTAGGAAAAAAAAGACAGGAAATTAAAGCCGTGTCGGAGGTGAGCTGCCCGATTAATAAGGCAGCCGTGGCTTCACCGAGTGCCGGGCTGAGTGGGCTGATATGCGGAGTCTTCGGGGCAACGGTGTGGATTGCCTAGATGTTGTGGGTCAAATGAACTGAGAAGACAACTTTAGAGACACACCCAGTGTCCCTCTCTTTTGGCGTCCACACGGACCTTCTTGGTTCTCGAGGGGACGGTCTCTGGGAATTCAGCAGAGCCTGAGGCAGTACCCTGTCTTAATTTGGCTAGAAACCTCAAGGGGCGGCCCTGCACCTGTGGGGACATACTGAGCTGAAAGCCATTCCACAGGAACACCACTTTGGCGATTTTTCTATCCCAAAGATTCTTGTTGGCCTTGAAGAGAAGGTGCATAGCTAATCTAGTCTTAGTGTTGAAGGCTCTGGGCTCCAGCCTCCCTCCCACAGCCCATCCCTCTCAGGATTTCCACTCTATCCTGCCTTCATTTGTTTTCCTTTGATGTGTCATTACTGTTCAAAAGGTGTGACTGGGTTGGCATTAATTACAAGTAGGCAGGGTGACCTAGTACAGCAGGCGGGGCCTGAGGCTTCCTGAAGAGAGAGGGAACAAGGGGGTGGAGAAAGATCAGACTTCACCGTGGCTGATTTAGGCTGCTTGAGAGGTGGAGGATACAAGTTCAAAGCCCGCTTGGACCACCAGGTGAGGTCAAGAACAGCCTGGGCGGGTTAGTGGGACCCCGACTCATGGTAATCAGGTTGGGCATAGTTTAGTGGTAGCCTGCTTGCCTGGCATGCACTGCACGGTGTCTGTGTTCAATCTCAAGGACCACAAACCAAATGAGCGAAGAGAAGCAAACCAAACACATGATTGGACTGGGAGAACCATGCCTGCTGGGCGAGCCATCATTTGCTGGCTCCTGCCCAAGAGCCTCTAGTGTCGTTACTGTGAGCGCTAATTGTGCCCTTTGGATTGCCATGGTGGGGGGGATGCGAGAATGGTGGCTTTGGGTTTGTCGCACATGACCTCGCAAGGGAGGGTGTAGGGACTTTGAAGGAAAAATCAGGTGAGTCAGTAGCTCGGATTTCTACACCAAGAGAAATCACAGATGAACAAAGGGCAAATGTAATTGTTCTTAAATTCTCACAGGCAATTAAAATTTCATCTAGTAAAATAATTAAACATTAAAAAATTTAGATGGCGTCTCACTGTGCAGCCTTGGGTGGCCTAGAACTCAGTACATAGACTCGTAGACTCAGGTGACAGGGAATCCACAGAAGGACCTTCCTCTGCCTCCCCTGCTACAGGGAGCGCTGCTATGGCTGTTGCATTTAAATATATATATATATTTTTTAATGAAAACACAAATGCTCTAGAAGAAATCATGAGATAATTACTCTGTGACATTGGTCCAAGGTTTTAAATGTGACTCAAAACACATAAACTGTGAAAAAAAGGGCTCAGTGTGTTAAATATACCATTGCATAAACATGATCGAAAACACCAGTGTGAGCACAGGGCAGGCCTGGCACCGCCACCGTGCCGGGGACTCCGCACTTTATCCACACTCATCTCTCTCTCTCTGCTCTTGCACCCGCCTCATTTATAATCCAGCTTCTCTTAGTGGGGCAGCTTTGCCCTGCCCTGTTCCCTCTCCCTGTCTGTCCTGATGGACAGGCTGTTGTGGAGTTGTGAGTCTTCTGCCACAGCCTCTGAAGCTGGGGTTCTTTAGGTCCTCGTACTGTGTCCCTCCTTCTTCCTCTCTCCCATCAACCTTCAGGAGGGGTGGGGCTGCCTCCTCTCCTCTGTCTTTGTAAGCCTTTGCGCCCCCTCCCATTACCTTTCCGTCCTCCCCTTTCCTCTGTTGCTGTCACACCGAGAGCTGGTCTTGTTGGCCTGATTTCCTTCCAGCTCTACCCTTAGTGACTAATTCAGCACATCCAGTGCCATCCGTGTGCCCAAGTTCTTTTAGGTGTAGAGGTGATTGTTTTAAATCATTGATCGCACTATTTTGACCGTGGGCCAATCCACCATTTGTCTGCAGTTAGTGTTCTACTCTGAGAGTGGAGCTGGAGTTGACTTAAGCACGTGGGTTGAGGGTGTAGCTACTTAGTGACAACTTTAGTTAAGTCAGGAGACACGAGGTCCCCACTCTACTCCAGCCTACTTTCACTGGAACATTACAAACACTTCCACTGAAAAACATGAGTGATTACTGAAAAAAATCCAACTTAACCTGAGGCGTGCAAATCCCAGTAAACACAAGGTAGCTGACAAATCAAGGCAGCGTGATAGGGAGGGAGACCAAGGAAGGAGGAGGGTGGCAGGGGCGGGGGAGAGGAGGGTACAGGGAGTGAATGTGGTCAAAGAAATAAACAATTTCAGAAAAACATTCTGAAACCCAGCACTCCACACAGTGACCATAACCAATAAACAGCACCACAGGCAAAGTGACTCGTTAGTGGGTAAACTGAGACACTGTACAACATACATCACAGATGGACGTTACCTCTTTCAATAAAGGACCATAGTGACCATCAACCTTGGGGAAAATCTTTAATGTTATGAACAAATGGCCAACTGCAAAAGACATGAAGAGAAAATCAAGAAGGCAGAAGCTGGAAGAATTTACGCTCAAGTACATTGTTCTGAAAGATGCATATTTTTAAAGTACTGTTGTCGGATACACATGTGTGACATATATCTGCATGCCTGTACGCTTGTGTGTATGAAGAGGCATGCGTGTGGCATGTCATAAGCATGTGTGTGAGAGCACAAGCATGCACATGGCATGTCATAAGCATGTGTGTGAGAGCACAAGCATGCACATGGCATGTCATAAACGTGTGAGAGCACAGGCATGCACATGGCATGTCATAAGCATGTGTATGTGAGCACAGGCACGTGCATAGCTATCATATCATAAGCTTGGAGGTCAGAGGACAATTTAGGGTGTTGGTCCTTACTTTCCATCTTCTTTGAGGCAGGGGTATTATTTCCTTTGCACCCACTAGGCTAGCTGGCTCTTGCTTCTAGAGACACACAGAGAGATTGTCCCATCTCCCTCCCATCCCGCCACGGGAGTGTTGGATTACAGATGTGTGTGCCACTACACGCTGCTTTTGTGTGGGTTCTGGTGATTCAGACTCAGGTCCTCATGCTTGTGGGAGAAGCACTGAGCCAACTTCCAGGCCTCCTCTCCCCCTTTAAATAGGAACAATCTTGATTCTGAATTTTGTTATTGACAGTCGAAATCAACCTGACTGGTACAGAACCCTTTCTCCAATGTTAGGAGACTCAAGTCCCATGGAATGTTGATCCCAGGAACAAAGGAGACTCCTGGGACAACCCTGACATCAGGGTTCAGTCACTAATTCGAATAATATTTTTTTAAAGGAGTGTGTGGTTTCTGATTGGGTCTGAGATCCAGGGCGTGAGCAGTAGCCCAGCTTAGGGGTGTGTCTTGGGGAATCTCTTGGGTGGCAATGAGACATTGTACTCTAACAGTATGGCTGGGGCTGGAAGGTGAGCGAACGCATGGACCTTCTCTACACCCATGGGATGGCACTGTTGCTGTTGGAATATCCTCACCGCATGGTGCCTGGGTTCTCACAGAACAGGGAGTTACAGGGCACAGTGTATAGAGTAGCCTTGGCCAAGAGTGAGTGCTCAGCTCTAGAAACTCCTCCTCTTCTTCCTTCTCTCCTTACCCCTCCTCATTCCTTCTTCACCCCCTCTCCCTCTTCCTTTACCCTTCTCCCCTTTTCCTCCTCCCCTCACCTCTCCTTCTTCCCTCCTTCACCTCCTCCCCCTCTTCTTTCTTCTCCCCTTCCTCACCTCCTTTTCTTCTTCCCTTCTCCTCTTCCTCCTCCCCCTCCTCCTCTCCCCCTTTTCCTTTCCTCCTCCACCCTCCTCTTCTTCCTTCTCTTTTCTGTGTCCCAGGGTTTTACTGTGGTGCCCATGCTGGCTTCACACTCATGGTTCTCTTGGCTCAGCCTCCTGAGGCCCCATATTACAAAGCACATACCCACACCATGCCTCATGCCTATATGATCTTATATGGTACTCAGACAAGCCCTGTCCCTCACAAAGTCCAGAAGACCAGGCTCATAGAGGCTGCCCAGACAGCGGGTCACCACCAGTGACTGGGTCCTGTGTTCCTGTTACTGCTTTGTGCTAGGTTCAGTTGTAAGAAAATAAGTTACCCTTTAACCTTTGGTTGTAAGGATACTTTCTCTCCATCACCCTGTGATGGGAGCTAGGCCACAGGTCATTAGAAAGAGAAACTATCTCTCAGTGATCCTGAAATTCATGTCACCTCTGAATTCTTAACTATTACTGGGTGAGCAAGGGGAAAGTTGGCATTGTATGCCAGATTTCCACAGCTTAATTCTGCCAGGAAATCTCACTGTGACCTTATAAATCTGGGCCTGGACTCTCTAAGTAAAGCCAGAACCCCCTAACTCATCATCTCTACAGATGAAGAACCGATGGATGAAGTCACAAAGTCCCATCATCTCCACAGATAAAGGACCAATGGATGAATTCACAAAGTTCCGTACCATAGAGCATGGTTCACATCATCTTATCCTTCAAGTGTTGGCCCTGGTGTTCCTGGTGCTGCAGGAAAGCTGGACCATCCCGTGGCAGAGCATCAGTGCCCAAGCACAGAGCATCCCCGTGAACTCACAGGAAAGAATTAATTGCAAAATGTGCCCCCAAGTAGCTAAACAAAGTAATTTGCCATGCCAGATTATAGGCGTTAAACCAATTACATTTCAGGAAGCATCTGTCAGGAGTTGTGATTTTTATTTTTGGAGTAGTTAATCGTAAGACATTTCTGAAAGTTGTTCAAGAGCAGGACTGATGGCCCAGGGAGACAGGCTTGAAACTGTGTCGAGAAACCTTCATGGAAGGCTAAGAAGACCCTGTAGCGGCCCTTCACCCCGCCCACCAGCAGACATTTATGGAACCCACACTGACAGGCTTTGCTGACTTATAATACTAGGACAAGATTTATTTTTAAGTAATATGGAGACAGAAATATGGAAGGGATACAGATCAGTGGATTAAGTGTGTTTTGTGTGCGTGTTTCTCAATCGTTGTCTGGACAACAATTGTTGACTAGGCAAGCCTGACTGGTTAGAGTCCCCGGAGCCTCCTGTATAGTTTCCCAGCATGGGCACAGGTCTTCACTACTGTGTGTGGATGCTGGGGTTCTGAGCTCAGCTCCTCATGATTGGGTGGAAAGCACTTCCCACTGAGCCATCTTTCCAGCCTTTCAGAGTTGGGTGCTCTCAGAACTGTTCAATATGATTCAATTCTCCATGGTCCAGTTTTTTTTTTTAGGGAAATAGAATCATAAGCACTGATGTGCATGTTTATTGTTGGTGGTGATATTTTCCCAGAAGCGGCCACTTTATGAAAACACAGAAAACTAGGAAGAACTCAGTGTTTACCTATACCATCCCCATAGAGCTATTGGGAGGCGGTAATATTTTTTCCCATTCAAGTTTTTTTCTTAAAAAAACGCATAAAATTTGATGAAATTGTTAGCATACTCATCTTGTTATTTTGTGAGCTGTTTTAAAAGCAATATCCATGATAATTTCACAGTCCTTAAACAAACTTAGAATATTTTAAAGGCCCTCGGTAACAAATTTTTGTTGGTTGTTGCCAGAGTCTCCCCATTAGGACCATGGCCTCATCCTTTAAAGGACTCTCTCTCTTTCTCTCTCTCTCTCTTTCTCTTTTTCTCTCTCTCTCTGTGTGTGTATGTGTGTGTGTGTGTCTGCCTGTGTGACACACACCAGTCTGTAGAAATGGGTGGAAATGTTTTAGTATGCCTTTGGAGCAAGGCTCTTGTGGTTTTATTATATGCTAGGATTGGCAAGGAATAAATCTTTTTTTTAAAAGTTAGTTAATTGATTTTCCCCAGCCTGGTCACATTTTCCCCTCTCTTCTTCTTCCTTTCCTCCCAGGTCCTCCCAGAATATATCTTTGGTTGTTCATATTTCCCAATCTCCTTCATGTTCTTTGATTTCACAATGATTGGGGTCAGATAACGTTGATCAGATTTTTTTTTCCAATTTAAATGAGTGCTTTTTTTTTTTTTTTTTGGGTGAATTGTTGCTCGTGGTCTTCACTCTTTGTCCACAGGGACACCTTCGAGTTGTTTCTCTCTAGCTCCCCTCCTTGTGTGGTTTTGAGACAGGGTCGCAAAACACAGAACACATCTTGTTAACACACTAAACTTTCATTTCTAACTGTCTTTTCAGCCAACCCCCTTGGACTTTCTAGAAAATTATCACCCAGTTTGCCGATGCTTCTGTCTTATCCCTTCCAACAAGCGTCGCCCTTAACTGAATGAAGAGCTGATTGCAACAGGGGAGGGTGTGGAGGGGACCTATCAGGAGCCTGTGACAGCCAGCGTATGAGGGAAAGCATGGTGCCTGCCGTCTGTGGTGAAGTCTGAGGTGTACCCTGGGAAGACCTTCTGGAGACAGGAAAGAGAGGGTGAGGCAGAGACGGTAGGCTTAATCGCTGCTGAAAAACCAGAAGCATGAAAACAAAGCTCCCTTCTATTTTAAAGGTTCGAACAAATTTCTTCTCAAGCTTTTATGTATGGGTGAAAGTTGAGTTAGCTTCCTAACTCGTGGTGCGGATTGATTTAAACTCAGTTTGGAGAGTGTTTTTAGGATAGACGAAAGGCCGTGAGAGGGACTGGAGAGATGGCTTGGCCCTTACAAACGCTCTCTGCTTTTGCGAGATCAGGGTTCAGTGTGACCAGCACACATATTGGGTGGACCACAGTCACCTTTAACTCTAGTTCCTGGGCATCAAATGTCCTCTTTTGGCCACCAAGGGAACCAAGACACCCATGTGGTGCATATATATTCAGGAAGGTGCTCATAAAACACATAAAATAAAATATATATAAAAATGCTATGCCTCATTTACAAAATCTACTCTTTTTTGCTTGTTTGTGCTTTTGGTTTTGACTGCTGTTTTGAGACAGACACACATGAAATCTTATGCAAGTCTAGAACTCTCTATATAGTCCAGACTGGCCTCAAACTCTTAACAGTCTTCCTGCCTCAGCCTTTTGGGTGCCATCATATCCAGCTCAAAGTCACTTTTGAAAGGTCAGTTAAGATGACAGGCATTCATCCCATAGATGATTTGAAATGGGTTCTGGGGCTGGGTGAGCCCCAGTTGGGAGAGAGCCACTTGTTTTTGAAGGTGCTGTGGGCAGAGGGGCCAGGTGGCTCTGAGCCTTTGTTCCTGGTAGGTTTCTGCTGTGAGCTCTTCTGCCTGGTGTTGGCGGCAGGATGAAATTCTTCTCACTGGCATGTACCATCACATCCCAGGAGACTGGCATCGGCACTGATGATTGGTTGCTTTGTCTCCTAGTAAGCTTTGAGAGTGTATGAAAATACCTCTCCATAAAATAAAGCTGTAACAGGAAGGGGCTGCTTGTTGGTTCCTGACTGTCTCGGCTAGCTTAGCCCTGAAATAACCACACAGAAACCGTATTAATTAAATCTCTGCTTGTCCCACTACCTCTACCTTCTTATTGGCTAACTCTTAAATCTTAATTTAACCCATTTCTACTAATCTGTGTATCGCCACATGGTTGTGGCTCACTGGCAAGGTTCTGCATCTGACTCTGGCCACCGATCCATGGCATCTCTCTCTCATTCTGCCCTTCTTTCTTCCCAGCATTCAGTTCTGTCTTCCTTTCCTACCTAAATCTGCCCTATCAACAGGCCAAGGCAGTTTTTTAATTCATTAATGGTAATCACAGCACACAGAGGGGACTCCCATATCACCTCCCCTTTTCTGTTTAAACAAAAAGGAAGGTTTTAACTTTAACATAGTAAAATTACATATAATAAAACATATAAGTTGGCGGTGCACGCCTTTAATCCCAGCACTCGGGAGGCAGAGGCAGGTGGATCTCTGTGAGTTCGAGGCCAGTCTGGTCTACAAGAGCTAGTTCCAGGACAGGAACCAAAAGCTATGGAGAAACCCTGTCTCAAAAAATCAAAACAAAACAAACAAACAAACAAAAAAAACAAAAAACATATATCAAGCAATAACTACAGTTGCAATATTTATATCTACTTTATCTTTTATCATAACTAAGGAAAGCTATAACTATAAATTATTCAACTCTATTAAAGACTCCAGAAGGATATAATATTACCTAAGTAAACAGGAAATGAATCATAAGCAACTTCCAAAACTCTAGAGTTGACGGAGACATCTCGCTGCCTGTACAATCACTTAAAGTTCTTTTGTACCATTGGGGCAACCATCTTTAGCCTACAGGCCCATAGTGTTCAGAAGGCTTTTCCATGAATCAGGAAATTTCAAAGACAGTTCTGCCTATATTGGCAGTTTGCTAGTCATTTTCTTCTGTATACTGCTGAATGTCTCGCAGACTCTTTCATGAAACAGGAACCCTGAAGGATCATCTCACCTTTAGGCAAGTTCAGTAGTCATTTCTCTGTGGGTTCTGCATGTCCATTTTTTACAGCATACCATGAAGCAGTCCAGGCAAAAGAAGTTTCTTGCCCAAATGGCTAACCAACTCCATAAGGAGTCTCTTCAATGCTCATCATCCTCTTGAAGTAGCTTGGTGCTGCCAGGAGCATATGTGTCTCACTGTCATGAAAAGTCTTAAGTTCTTAAACATTTTAAATGCCACATTCTGAAGGTGTCTGAAAGATTTGAAGAATACCTATCTAAAGAAATATATCTCTATACATCTAGAAAATCTAACATGACTACAAGCTTGACTATTATAGATGATTATCTATTAACCTATATTTTCTAATTAGACATTACATTTTTAAATGGGCTACACAATCAATACCTTAATCAAGATCAGAAATACATATACATATAACAAAATTGACCTTAAATTTGTATCAATAAATCAAGATCCATACCAAAGCAAATTATTCATCTCACTATCATAAAGCTTGCCATTTCTGTAGTCATCTTAGGCTGGTCTGGAACTCACTCTTATCTCTGGCTAACCCTGAACTCTCGTGACTCTCCTGCCTTAGCCTCCCCAGTACTGAGTTTACAGGTATGAGCTTCCACGAGCTCAGAATTTCTACTGTTTGTATTTGTGTGAGTGTGTGTATGTGTGTATGGATGAGTGTGTATGAGTATGTGTGTGAGTGTGTGTGTGTGTAGGGTATAACATCACATAACTGCAGTCGTTGTGAAATCCAGAAGAAGAAATTGAATAACCTTGAATGGAGTTACAGGTATTTCTGAGCTGCCTGAAGTAGGTGCTGGGAACTGAACTTGGGTCCTCTAGAAGAGTAGCCAGTGCTCTCAAGCGCAGGTTCAGAATATGTTAATGTAAAACTATGTCCCTAAGTTTGATTTTAACTTCGAGATAATTGTGTGTATGTGTGCATGTGTGTTGAGTTATGCGTTTTGATTTTCTTTTTCACTATGTCATTGGGATATTTTTACTGTTTATTTTGTATTTAGTCAGTTTATTAAACTTTTATTTCTAACTGTTTTTCAGCCAAATCTCTTGGATCTTCTAGAAAATTATCATAGAATCCCCCAATACTTCTGTCTTGAACTTTTCAATAATTGTGTGTCAAATTATTCTTAATACAACTTTATCAATCATTTTCCCCAGGAAAGACATTCAGTAGTATTGGCCAAAAATGCTTTTAACTCTGTCTTTATTTTTGGGTTTTACGGGGCCGTTGTTAAGATTTTATAAGTCTGACTTTATGTGGAGATTTGAAAGAGTTGTCTTTCTTTTGGAAGTTAGCTTTCATCTTAAGTTTATTAAGAATATGTTATGATTCAACGAGAAGTTTCTCTTGAATGGCCTGTCATTGCTCTTCAGATGGCTGTGATAAAGACTCCAGCTTTCTCCTGGTTGAGGTCTGTATTCTAAAGTTCATTGGAGCTCCAGCACTAATAGTTTTTAGAAAGCATTTGTTTTTGTTTTAAATATGAAGCTTCCCGTGTAAAGTGCTCACTGATTCCCTTATGTGCTTCAGTCAGGTCCTGCAGAGGATCCAGCGTGCACTGTGAAGACCTCAGTCTTCTCCAGGTGGGGTCTAGCAGTTTAGGGGGAAACCAGAGGCAAGTGAGGATTCAGAATCCGGGAGGTGTTTCAACTGCTCAGGGTTCTCCGTCGCAGAACAAAGCTTCAGTTTTCTGTGTGTCTGCATCTATGTGATGTGTGTATATATATGAATATGTAACCAAGCTTCTTAACTCCCAATTCCCATGATGGGAAAGGACTGTCCCTGGCTAGTGAGCCACATGCCCATGTGACTCAGTAACACATCTGGACGGAGTGATCACTTGCAAATGCTTTTCCTGAGCATCCGTTTCATTGAAATAAAGGGAGTTCTCACAAACACAGTGCAGCCATGGTTACTGAACCCTTTGAATCTGCATCTCTCCACGGGCACAGACAGGATTCTCTTTGAGAAGAAGATCAGCCATCTCCAGACGTTCCCTCCCTAGAACAGTACTTTATAGAAATAAATGGGTTTCCAGAATGTTGAATGTGTCATAGAAAAACCAAGTAAGATCTCTCAGCTTGTCACAAAGCCTGGGACTTTCAGGGTGACACGAGAAGTCACTTCACGATGTCAGGAGGAAGACTGTGTAACAGAAACTGAAGCCCGAAAAATAAGAAAGGGGAAGGGCCACATGTCCTGCTCCACGGCCAGTGTTCTATGCTGTGCTCGCTTTCTGTGATGGGGACACCATTGAGTCCCAGGTAACAGATGGTACATGGTCAAGTTTATAGCCATCTCTAGGTTGGTCTGACTACAGAAACATCACAGCCTCATGGAGGTGTGCATACAGACCCTTGAAGTGTTAAATGTCAGCACAAACCCGAGGGTATGTGTTAATTAATTAGTAGGCAAGTGTGGTTTGAATCAGAAATCATGGCTTCCTGTTTAGTGTTTTTATGGGGTTCCTGAGTGTGTGAATGAGTGGGGTCTCTGATTTTTGTGCCTTCCGTTGGGGTCTCTTCCCTGTTTGCCTTGTTTGACTTTGATGTCATAGTTTCTGTTTTATCTTACTATATTTTATTTTGTTATAGTTAAAAAATGAATGAATGAATGAATGAATACCTAGCCACTAGGATAAAGGTTAACAACCGAACTGTTGTTTATATCAACTGGGAGAGGGGAAATCAGTTTCCTCCAGCGGAGTGATCCTGGGTATAGCAACTGCTCCAGGACAGGCCTCAAGTTCAGCAGGAGTTCGCCCACATAGAATGGATTCCACAGGGTTTTTTGTGTGCTTTTATTAGGTTACAGTTTTCCCCTCCTTTTTTGCTTGTGGTTTTATTTTGTTTTCTTGGTTTGGGGGATTTATTCTTGTATTGGCTCTTTGTTTTTTGAGGAAGAACTTTAAGTCTGGTGGATAGGGAAGGGAAAGGGATGAGGAAGGACTTGGGGGAGAGGAAGAATATGATTGAAATTGAATAAATTGAATTTCAATTAAAATTTGTTTTAAATAATAAAAAAATAATAAAATGTCCTCCAGAGGCTGTTTGAACGCTTGATCCTCAGTTCAAGGGACTGTTTGAGACTGTAGGATCTTTAGGATCTGGGGCTTTCTAGAGGAAGTACATCATGTGGGGGGGGGGCGGTTGAAGTTTTATAGCCTTGACCCAATTTCTGTTCTCTCTTCCTTTCTTCCTGCCGGGCCAGCCTCATGCTCCTGCTGCAGTGCCTTCTCTGCTATGGTAGACTATGCCTTTCATAATGATAAAGCCAAAGCCGGCTTTCCTCCGCTAAGATGCTCTTTCTGAGGAAGTGACTAATGGTGGCATCAGGAGCTGAACGTAGAAGAGGGCAGAGCCCCATGCGAACAGTCATAGGGCCCCATTGGGGGCAGTCATAGGGTCCCATGTGGGCAGTCATAGGGCCCCGTGGGGACAGTCATAGGGCCCCACCGGGCAGTCATAGTACACGATGGGGGATGTCAAGGGTCTCACAGAGACAGTCCCCCATGTAGGCAGTCACAAGAGCAGGGAATTTGTGAGGGTCAGGGAGAGGATGTAGCAATCGTGTTGTGCGTGGACCCGTGTGATTTTAAACTTTTCATGAAGGAAGAACAAGTGTGTTGGGAACAGAAGGTAGGAAGGGCTGGTTTATGTTTAGACGACATGGTTCTGATGTGACACCCAGTGTGAGACAGTGAACACATGGCTGAGGGTGGACATCTCTGGAGCTATGAGTCAGCATCAAATCCGATGTCTGGGAAACCCAAGTCGACAGTGCTGTGACCTGTTGTGGTCGGCCTCAGGCAGGATGTCACCTTCCTGTGACTATGGCCTTGAGAGGCTGGGGCCCTTTGCCTTGGCCAGCCTGCTTGTGTGTGTGTGTGTGTGTGTGTCTGTAAGCCTGTCTGCTCGCCTGTATGTGTATCTGTGTCTGCCTGTGTGTAGCCTGTGTGTGCCGGGCATGTGTTCGAGTGTCTGATGCGTGCTGGTGGATAAAGTGTGTATTATCTGCCCACGGCGTCTCAAAGTGTCTCCACACCCTGGCCTCCCATGATCCCCTTCCTTTCCAGATATCTGAGCAGGGACCCACAGGTTGAGAACCACTGGTGTAACGGCCTCACAGCTGTGTGTAGAAATAGAATCTGCACGCGGCATTCTGCAGGTGGCCATACCAGGCCCCCCGTGAGTGAGTGGGTCCCAGAAGTTGAGACCCTGAAGTATTGGAAAGGTGAGACACTGGAGAAACATCTGGCCCTGGGCAGATGTGCTAGTGCCCGCCCCTGGTCTGATTGGCATGCTCTTCTCTTGCTCGCGGCCTAGTGTCTTAATTTCATTTCTGCTGCTGTGATAGAAAGCATGTTAGGGTAGGAATTTATTTTATTTTATTTTAGCTCACAGTCCCAGGTTACAGAGCATGGCCTTGGGGACATCAAAGTGACCAGTCTCAAAGCAGCTCGTTATGTCAAAACCACCACCAAGAGCAGAGAGAAACGAATGCGCACATATGTGCTTGCTTTCTTGATGGTGCTCAGCTTGGCTTCTCCGCTCTCAGATGTATCAGGACCCCCCCTGCCCAGGGAATGATGACGCCCACAGTGGACTGAGTCCTTCCACATCATTAACTTAATCACAACAGCCCCCCCTTCTACAGACACACCCAAAGTCCAGTCCAGTGTAGACAGTCCCTCAGCGTGACTCTCTTCAGGTGACTCTGTGTGTGTCAAGTTTGTAACGAAGGTTAGCCATCTCATCAGGCATATGGATGCAGCAACTCTGACTCTCCAGGGGTTTCTTCCAGGCAGGTCTTGTCTGGATGGGCAAGCCAGATGTGCTAATTTTGGGAACATCCATCTGCTGATGACAGATAGAGTTGGGGGCTGGACCTCCCAGGTGCCTTGACTCTCAGGGACTGATCTGGGGGCCATGTTAACACCGTCTCGCTGGACTTTCAGTTGCTTGTAGCAGACCATGTTTGTGACAGAACACCCCACTGGCCTCTCTTTCTCTCTAGCTCCCATGCACAGGGCTCCACTGTGCTAAGATTCCTTTCTGTTGTCACCCTTGGGCCCACATTCTTCTCTCTGATGTCATGTTTGAGAGAACCTGGCCTGAAACATTGTCTCATCCTGAATGTGCATTTGATGAGGATTGGCACTGCCCAACGTTAATCTCATCTTTTCTTTTGATTGTGTATATGTGAATGTATACGCGTATGTGCATAAAGGTCAGAGGTTGGCCTCTGGTATCTTTCTCAATCGATCTCCACTTGGTATTTTGAAACATGGATTTCTCCTTGGCCTGGACCTCGGCCATTCATCTAGATTAGCTGGCTAGTGAGCCCCAGGGAATCTAAGCCCAGGTCCTCATGCTTGCTAGACATGTACTTTCCTGATGGAGCCATCTCCTTGGTCCCTGCTCACCTAATCTGTAAGTGGACACAGTGGTTCTGCTGAGTTATCAAAGGACACCTCACTGGAGCCGGCTCAGCGGGCTTATTCTTCGTCAACTCTCGTTTCTGATTACCTTGAATTAGAAAATCAAGCTCTGCGCTGATTAATACAGTTTCGAGCAGCAAGCTGGGGATACTGGATACTCTTTACATTAGTGTTATTGAAGTTGAAATGCAGAAAGAGATTAAATCTACAAACAAACTCAAGATTATGTTTTTCTTCTATTAAACCAAATATCAGCATTTTTTGTTTCCGAAAAAAATCACATCTCCTGTCACATTAAATCAATGTTAGAATTTTCAGTTTTATTGGCTCTGGTGTTATGTTTGAATATGGTTTGAAAACATATTCTGGATTTATAGTTATATCAAGGCTGTCAGCATAAGGAGTCTATAACTAGCTTTATGTTTATTTGCACTGAAATTAAATGATAACGAATTTAAAAATTACATTGTGATTTGTTGAGAACATATACAAACTCATGTACATGCTCACATACACTGCTCTCTAAGGAGACCACTTAGGGCTACGGGAAAATCTCTCTAGGCTTTGGGGCATCCTCAGGAAGGTTTTGATTGACAAAAGATAACCTTATTAAAATAGTGTTTGAGGACAAAGTAGTAAAAGTTGGGTTCTGTAGAATGTTTAGGACCCAGAGTAGAGCAGGTGCACCAGACTGATTGCTGGATAAATGAGTTACACAAAACCCAAACTGAGTTAGCATTCTATTGCATTGAGCTATGAGGATCTGTATGTTTGAATGATGGTCTAGCACAGGATGCAGAAGGTTCAAAGTCCTTTGTGGCTCTGCATACAGGACACGTACTAGTCCCGGTTTTGATGAAGTGGCATTCTGAGACAAGGCTTCAGGAGCAGTGGCTCTTCATAGTAGGCCCCAGGAGACCAGAGGAGGTAGGAGGGAAAGGGGGGAGTGGGTGAGGTAAGCAAGATTGGGGTTTGAGGGTTATCCCCAGGGGCAACACCAGCCTGATATGCGGTGACTGGGAAGCCGACCCTGCTTGAGCCTAGGAAGGGGGCTCTTCTGCTTCAGTTCCAGTCAGTCCCAGGCCCTGGGTGTCGAGAGAGTCTCCCCAGGAGGGCAGCAAGTGAGGCCACAGTCAGAACGCATTAGGAGCAAGGGGGTGAGGACAATGACAACACTGCATGGAAGCAGCTACAGGGACCCTGGGGACCCTGGGGAGCATCCACAGGTTGTGCCATCCACGCCCAGGAAACCAGAGTGATTCGAAAGCTTTGTCCTGCAATGGGGTCAGTGGTTAACTCGTTAATAGGAAAAAGGGGCCTGGGAAGGAAGCTGGCTGATGAGGAGTAGCCCTTGGAGTCTTCTGAGGCACAAGGCATGCTGGGAATCTGTCCTCACCCCATGGTGTTCGGTAGCCACCACTGTCTCTCAGCCCTCAGCAGCAACAGCTTCCTCAAGGGTCTTTATTCTGAAACTTCCTGAGCTCCCAAGCTCCCGTCTGTGCTCTCCTCTCTGCACCCCCCCTACTCCTCCCTCTCAGTGCCCTGCTCTTTGTGTGCCTCTCTCAGCTCTATACCCCATGCTCAGAATGAGTTTTTCAACCTGTCCTCATATACGCACCTCCCTGGTTGGAAATCCTTCACTAACATCTGGTTCTACCTCAAAGCTTCCAGGTAATTGTCAGCGCTGTCCCCTCAGGTCCAGCCACGCTGGCTTTCAGGTGTCTGTGGGGTTAATGCTATCATACCGTTCCCATCATGTCAGTAGCTCCTTCTGAGACGTTGAGCCAAAACAAATCCTCCCTCCCTGAGGTGACTCCTCTCAAGGATTTTGCCAGAGCCATGGAAAAGGTAATAACTGTAGCCCATAATATTTCAGTTCCCCAAACATGGAGGAGAGAGTCTGAGTTAGGAATCAAAGAAACGATTATTTTTCAAATGACAAAATTTGATAAAGGACTTTTTTTTGTGTGTGTGTGTGGAAAATATACAGATGTTAGATCAGGTGAAAGAAGGGAAAAAGCCACTCGATCTTCATCAATTAGAAATATCATAATGGGGGCTGGAGATGAGGCTCAGCAGTTTAGAGCAGTGGCAGTTCTCTCAGAAGACCCGGGTTTGATTCCCAGCACCGCATGGTGGCTCACAGCCGTCTGAAACTCCACTCCCAGGGGACCTGACATCCTCTTTGGCCTCCACAGGTCCTGTACACACATGATCCACAGAAGACATACATGCAGGGAAAACACCCCCCCCACACACACACACTAATAACATTTTAAAATGTTAAAAAACATAACATAGTACTACTTCTGATTCAATTTTCTTGATTGGTAGTAAATTGAGAATAAGTTTCTGGTTCACAGCCTATAATGATCCTGCTGTTTTTATGTGAGAGGAATTTGTGCTGATGGATAAAGGAAGTTAAAGTTGCCGTCATTCAAGTCCGGCTTAACCTGGAAATAAAAGTCCTGTTCTAAGCGTCCCCTTGTTTTCTATAAGGTGGATTTGTCTCTGTTTCTTGCTTGGCTGTCACACTTACAGCAACATATTGTGGACACTTTCCACTTTAAGGTACGCTTTCCTATCGAATTTTACCACTGGAGATTATTGCAGGTGGCCCGCCATTGTACCAAGTCAGCTTTCATTCATCTCTGCTTGGTTTCTCGCACTGCCCCCCCCCCCGTGTAAATATTATAAATGGATATCTCTGTAGTGAAGCCACTGTGCTGTTCATTCTGTTTCCCAGTCATATGATTGCCGTTGAGTCAGGGATTCATAGAACAAACTCTTGACGTACTGTGTTGGATATGGCCAACGGAATGGCGTCATGGTAACCAACAGTGACAAACCTGAGGAGAGAAAGGGCGTGTCTGTAGCCTCTCACATTCAGTGTGTCTTCCTCACGATCGCCAGTCTCTTCATCTTGAGTGATGTGCCCGGCGTAATGGGTTTCCAACCTGTCTACCCGCTCCTGGGTCCCAGCCTCACCGAGCTGCTTTCTTCTCCTTACAACCGTTGTGTGTCCCTGTCATTCTTCTGCAGAGGGATTTGTCCCTTCCAGCCCTCAACACTCCTTTTCGTGTGTTAGTCATTCTCAGAAGTCCATGCCAGAGTCCTCACCTGCTCTGTCTTCCCACGCTCCTCAGGTCTCATCAGTGGCAAAACCCTTAACCTTTTCTGTATCGTGGGTCTGTCCATTCCTGCCCTTTATGGAAAGTGAGAGTCATGTCTTATTCCTGTGTGTGTGTATGGACAGGTGTGGTTATTAAGAATTATCCAAAGCTTATGAATAAGACTGCAGATAACTCCCTGTCATTTTAGAGTGCTCAGTAAATTTACCAAGACTGTAATTTCTAGGAGGTTGTGCCTGTTTAGTTTGAGTTTTATATTTGGTTCGAACCAGATGTTTGATGTGGTAATATGTGGTTCCTTTCTGGGAAAGAGATGGTCCCACCTTGTAAAACTTCCCTAATCCTGAGGACATTAGCAATTTTTATTTCTTAGAATAAATCTGTATCCCTCAATCTCTGCTTAGAACCAATTGTTCACCATATATTTTTCATCAGTTAACCAACAAAATGACTTGACTGTAGTGATATTTCATTTGTATTTTAATAAATAAAGCTTGCCTGAAGATCAGAGAGTAAAACAGCCCCACTGGTCAGCTTTACAGACCAGGCAGTGGTGACACACACCTTTAATCCTAGCAGCCACACTAGTTTGGCATAGAAACCAGGTAGTACTGGTGCACGCCTTTAATCCCAGCCCTAGAGAGAAATATAAAACGGGAAGAGACAGCTCTCACACACAGTCTCATTCTGAGATTCCTGGAGGCAAGGTCGCCATTTTAGACTGAGGTAAAGGTAAGAGCCAGTGGCTGGCTGTTTTGATTTTTTGACGGTCAGGTTGATTCATTTATTAAAATACAGATGAAAGTCACTACACTTGATACCTGCCCATCTTATGGGGGAGTCATGCATCCTTTATTTTAGATACTTTTTTATTGTCAGCTTGATACAAACCTAGGCGTATCTGGGAAAGAAGAGGGGATCTTAGTTAAGAAAATGCCTCCGTAAGATTAGCCTGTAACCAAGTGTTTTCTTGTATAGTGATTGATATGGGAGGGTCTAGCCCTTGGGGACTGTGCCATTCCTGGGCTGGTGGTCCTGGGATGTAGAAGAAAGCAGGCTGAGCAAGTCACGAGGAGTGAGCCTGCCTAAGTTGTTCCTTCATGGCTTCTGCTTCAATTCCTGCCCTGACTTCCCTTCACAATGGACTATAGCAACTGTAGGCTGAAACAAACCCTTTCCTCCCCAAGATGCTTTTGGTCACAGTGTTTATCAAAGCAGCAGAGCCCCTAAGATAAGTCATGGGTCTCTTAGTGTTCCCGTGTACTTTTCCCCTTCCCATGGGGAAGTGGCAAGGTCCCTTCCTTCATTCCAGATGTTGGTTGCTTCCTTGATGCCCGTAGGTAAAAGGACTCAATTTTTCCTTGTGCCCTATTAGCAATTAGTATGTTTCTCAAACCAGCCTGACTGAGGCCGCAGCGGCCTTACTTTTGACCACTGTCCTTTGATAACTCCATGGGAAGTGTCAACACGGCGCCTGGCACAGAGCTTGGGAAAGGCATCTTGAGGCTGGCGCGGGAGCCATCTTTAATGAGAGGCTGTTGCTCAGTGCCCATGTGCGTGGAGAGGAGACGCCGCGACCTCTGCTTCGGTTATGAATTACCCATCGGTTTCGTGTGAATTTCCTGAGCTGCTTCACAAGCCCATCTCTGCACAACGCCTCCCGAGCTCGGAAAGCTCCTGGCGCCTCGTCTTTGTATCATTTGACTCTTAGGACTGAAAGCCACATCCTGTTATGTTTGGTTGCTAGGTGGAGAAATGTTATCGTGGGCTTCAGCAATAATTTATCCACAGAGCTCGAGGGCTTGTCATGTTCTCCTGACAGTGAGCCGCGCCACTTTATCAGCCCGCCTGTAAATCAGGCGTGTGTGGGTGCGGATGCCAGCGCTGTTTGATCTCCTGCAGACACTGTAATAATCTGCTTTTGTCTGATTGATTCCTTCACATCAGCGCGCACACTCGGCAAGGCTGGGCGGAGAGGCCTCTGTTTATCTCTGCTGGTCATCTGCTGGAGGCCAACAGGGCACAGAATTCTCTTGGTGGGGAGATGTGAGAGCTTTTGGAATTAGGGCCTTTCCATCATCCCCTCCGAGCTGCTTTCGTTCAATAAATCAATGATAGTGGAATTGAATGCACCGTAAATACCTCAAACCATATCTCTTACAAGAATGTAAGAGTAATTCATAGAAACAGGAAAGGTAACTTTGCGAGAAAGAATTACAGCCCCCGCAAGCTGCCGACACCCAGGGCTCTTTGCTTCGTGGGCTCCCTCCCATCTCACCCCGTGAACTCTGAGAAGAATACAGTTAGGTTGGCGTTTGTTTCCAGAAAGCACAGGGTGGAGGGTGGGAGGTGGGAGGTGGAGGGCAAAATTCACTAGAACAGATCTCATCTAGACTGATCACTGCTTTTCAACCTAAAAATGATTTTTTTTTCCTTCTCAGTTTCTGTCGGCTCCTGTTCCTAGTGGTCTGACTTTGGGTGTCAGAGGATGTAGGTGTCGTTTTCTGAGAGCAGGCTGGGTTCTGCCGGCGAAGTTTCATGAGCTGCCCTTCTACCACCTCACCCCAGGCCCGCCCTGTGGGGGACTGCCAATCTTCCTGAGGCCCCCTCCCCACCCGCCAAGCCTGGTCCCCGTTTCCAGGATTGCTAATTGCTGAAGGTAGTTTGGAGCATATTCTGGCGTCAGAACTCCCAGGCACCGTGTTGAAATCTGTGAGCTGATAGCTGCTTGGAGCGTGGCAGCCGCTTGCTGTGCAGTGACCTGGGAGCCATCACAGCCGCCTGCGTCTGCCTGGGCTGAAAGCAGAGGTCAGGTTGTATTGTTGAAGTGATTGACTCAAACCCATTGGAGAGGAGGATTTGGTTGTAACTTCTCCCTCTCGAACGCTGGCAAGATGGAATTACATGAAGAAGCCTTCTGTTCAGAACCGAGCATAGCTTTGGGGAGAAAAAAATAACTGGATTTGACAATTTAGAGCATGCACAAACATACAATTAGCCCCATAATGGCAATCAGTCATATTAATGGGCATTTATACCTAGTGTATGGTAAGAAATATTTTAGGTAGTAACATGTATTAGTGGAGACAATATAACTATCATTGAAAGAGATAAAACACAACCCAGGGGCCTAATTCAGTCATTCCTTTATGATTTGTCAATAAAGTTTATTGAGACATAGCCATATCCACTTATTTGTATTCCATGATTGCCTTTCCCTCCATCAGCCCAGTTGGGTGTTTGAGGCGGATAGATGCTTACAAAGGTGAAAATAGTTACCCCACTAGAGAAACCGCTCTCCTTTCCGGGTTTCTGTAGTTCCAGACAGCCTGTTGAAATCCTGGTTTTACCCCTTACAAGCTGGGTGACTTTGGGTAAGTTATAGGACCTCTCTGATCATTGGTTTCCTGGTGCGTAGTCTAGGGATCATAGTATCAATTTCCTATTATGGGTTAGTGATCTCATGAGTATTGTGGGATTTCCCGCTGTGTGCTGTGAATATGTTTTGTTACCATTGGTTAATAAAAAGGTGCTGCTTTGGCCTACGGCAGAGCAGAATATAGGTAGGTGGGAAAACTAAACTCAAAAAGAGGGTGAAAGAGGGTGGAGCCAGGCAGATGCCATGTAGCTACAGAAGGGGGAAGATACTAGAACCTTACTGGTAAGCCGCAGCCTCATGGTGATACACAAATTAATAGAAATGGGTTAATTTAAGATGTAAGAGCTAGTTAGAAATATGCCTGAATCATTGACCAAACAGTGTTGTAATTAATATAGTTTTTGTATGATTATTTGGGTGTGAAGGGCCGGGAAATGAATGGGCAGCCTTTGTTTACACATAAACATCATAGAAATGTCCTAGCTAAGGAACAGCGTCTCTCTGTGTGGCTCATTACCTGTCCCGTTTTAGCCAGTTGGCACAGACACACCTCGTCTCACCTGGCATTTTGTGGCTATGCCTACAGCAGGGTATGGAAGTGGACACTCTTAGCTCAGAACTCTTGGGAAGGACCAGGCAGCGCTTCAGGCGTCTCTGGCTGTGATACTTTCCCAAGTATTGCAGATACCTCTGAAGACTGAACTGGAAGGTTTCTTTCCAGGCCTGCAGAAACTCACTCTATCTGGCTCCTCTAATTAGAGCAACAGAGGCCCCAGTGCCGGTACAGGCTGATCTATGACACGCTGGAGATGGCATGCCTGCTCTTTACAGTTCCCAGAAGGCTTAGATGTAGTTTCAGAAAATTGAAGGTTAAATCACTTGATGACATAACTTTAGGTGAAACCCCAAGTCCTAAAAACTGCAGTTTTGAAATCCACCGTTCTCTTCCCTTGCCCTGGCTCAATCAAGTTTATTATGAAGTTGGCAAGCTTCGTGCCAGTCAGTTCCACTCAACAGGCATGAACAGTAGCAGGAGCAGCAGCAGCAGGAGTAGCAACAACAATAATAACAACAGCAACAGCAGCAGCAGTAACAACAGCAGCAGCAACAACAGTAGCAGGAGCAGTAGCAACAATAATAACAGCAGCAGCAGCAACAGCAACAACAATAGCAACAGCAGCAGCAGCAGTTACCACAACAGCAATAGCAACCACCAAAAATAGCACACTGGAATGGGCATGGTGATGTTTCAATAATACTTTATTTATAAAAGCAGGCAATAGGGTGTAACCACATGGCTTGGATCTCCCTCTGCAGTCTCTGCCTTAAGAACATCATATTCACAGGCTGGAGAGATGGCTCAGGGATTAAGAGCATGTGTTGCTTTTCCATGTGGCTCACAACCACTGTGACTCCAGGCTCAGGTGGTGGCAGCTCATATCATGGTGGACACCAAGCAGAATGAGGCATTGACAAGAAGAAGCCAGAACAACATACATCTATCACCACACAACCACACACACCAGTGACTGACTTTCTCAGGTTAGGCTCTGCTCTCCATAGCCTCATCTCCTCCCCATGCTCTAGGCAAACATCAGATCTATCAACCGATCCACCTTTAGATCAGAGCTTGGACCTGACGGTTTATGGGAAAGCCCTCACACACAAGCAGGGGTGCGCTTCACTATTCTCCTAGGTGTGTTTTAAAGTCAATAATATTATCATGTTAATAGACTCAGTAGTTACAGGGTATATCTGGGCTGTGAGGAGAGACTGCTCCAACAGATGGAGCCAGGGCCTTCACAAAGGACTTGGGAGAGCCGCCTTCCTCTCATCCACCGTTGTGAGTGGGTCAGTTCCTTTTCCGTTGCTCTGATCGAGCACCATGAGCAAAAGGGGCCTGGGGAGGAAAGGGTTTATTTCAGTTTACAGTCCCACATCGCAGTCCATCACTGAAGGAATTCCGGGCAGGCAGAGACCGAAGCAAGGCCACAAAGGAGTGTTTTCTCCTGGCTTGTTCCACTCTGTTTTCCTATACACCCTAGACCCACTTTCCCAGGGTGGGCACTGCCCACGGTGGGCTGGACTTTCCCACATCAGCCATCATTCAAGAGAATGCCCCCTACCAGTCAGTCACACAGACTTTTCTCATTTAAGATCCTGTCTTCACAGATGGCCACATCTTGTGTCAAGCTGACTATAGTCTCCTAAATCCTGTCCCCAAGGACGTAATTCCTCCAAAAAGGCTGCATCACCACCCCAAATGGTGCCATCAGATGGGGACCAAGTATTCAAATATCTCAGGCTAAGTGGGGCACTTCTTTGATCTACCACAGTGAGTGCAGTGCGTGGGTAGCAACCTTGAAGCAAAAGGAACTGGCCGCTACTGCATACCAAACGGTACCCTGATTTTGGACTTCTCACATTCCAGGACCATGAACAATAAATTCATGTTGTTTCCAAATTACTTAGTCTAAGGTAAGACTAAATAGAGACATATAGAGACATATGGAGACCTGACCCCCATCTCATAATCCCCACCCCCTTGCCCAAAGTGTCAGACCCCAAGGAGCAGAGAGGAATAAAGCATCACCCAGTTAGGACCACACTGCCCACTGTCTGTCTCGTTGCTGGGACTAGAGACATCTGATTGACTTCAGTATGTCCTGTTTCTTTGTTCCTTCACTATTTCATCTGGAAACATGGTGGAGCAGCAAAAGACTACAGTTCCCAGCAGCCTTTGCACTGGTCGCTAGAATGTGTTCAGAAGTGATCATTTGATGCTTACAGGGTAGAGTTGCTTTCTGTTGTCTCCCTCCCCTTCCCCATTAGACTACAGAACTGAGTGGTAGGGTTGGGAGCAGACCCCCAGCCCACAATAAACCGTGTGTTGAGAGAGGCAGTGAACAAGACCCAGAGATGTGATGCCTGGTGTCACAGAGCTGTGGAATAGGTCATGCTGCTGGCCTGTGAGCTGTCATAGGGAAGTCTTTTCCTTTAGGCCATCAATGTTTTGTCCCTGCTCCATCAAACAGAACAGTGTCTTGATTTGTCGGATGTTTAAATTCCCTGCCCGGAAAAGCTATGCAGTCAACCTTTTTTATATTTATGGAATCCTGAAAGCAAAATTAAAGTGGCTTATATAATATGCTCAGAACAGAGCTGCATACAGTCAGTGTGCAAGCAAAATGCTTGCCTTGGAAGCGTGGGGACTGAGATCTCCAGAGGGGCAGGAGCGGTAGCATGCTTGCAGCCAGCCCTAGCATGGGGACTGAGATCTCCAGAGGGGCAGGAGCGGTAGCATGCTTGCAGCCCTAGCATGAGGAAGTGGAGACGGGTACCACCCTAGCCCACTCTGGGAACTCCTGGCCAGTGAATGGCTCAGCCTCGTAAAACAAGGTGCACAGTGCCTGGGGAAATGACCCCTGAGGTTGACCTCTGGCCTTCTCACATGCAGGTGCACAAACATGCACACACGTGCCTAGAACCCTTAAAGTTCAAATGAAGCTTCCATGTCACATCTGGAAGAGTCTGAGGGTCAGGCTCGGGTTACTCCTGGGACAGTAAGCTCCCTGACGGGAAAGCCACTCTTCTTGAGCTGGACAGCCTCCTGCAGGCAAGTGCTGCCCTGACCGCCACTGCACGTAAGCGTCGCTGGGGATTTGTTCCTCATGGGTGCAGAATACCTCTTGGCCTTAACCATTTGCTCTTTGAGAACTTCAGAAACCACCTCAGCTCTAATACTGCAGGGATCTCTAAGCTGAGAAGCAGTTCCCTACCTCTCTGAGATCTTCCTGTTTTGCAGGAATTAGCAGGACCCAGAAAGACATGGGTAGACAGATACCACATTCGTGAGAATTAACTGACATGGGCTTAGGCTTTGTTATGATTTGAATGTGAAAAGCTCCCCGTGGGTTTCTGAAAACTTGTTCTCCAGCTGGTGTGTTGCTTTTTGTGGGGAGGATTGTGGAACCTTCGGGAGATGTTGCCTCACTAGGGGAAGTGGGTCACTAGGGGCGGGACTTGAGATTTGACAGCCAGGCCCCACTTCCTGTCTGCTTCTGCTCCATGATCCACCGAGGTCCCAGGACACACAGCCGAGAGAGGGACAGAGGCTTCCAAGCCCTGCAGCTAGCCCCCTAGTAACCTCTTGCGCCTTTGAAACATTTTAGTACTGGGAATCAATGATCCCTGCCTCCTTCAAAGTAAGCTTTGGGGCTGAGGAGGTAGTTCAGTTGGTAAAATGCTTGTCCAGCATGCGTGGAGCCCTGGGTTTGAGCCCCAGCATCAAAGACACTGGGCATGGTGGTGCAGACCTGTAATCCCAGCGCTCAAGAGGTAGAGACTGGAAGATCAGGAGTTCAAAGCTATCCTCAGTTGCTGTTCTGGTCGCCTTTCTGCTGTGATAAAACATTCTGAAAACAACTTGGGGAGGAAAAGGTTTATTTAGTCTTACACTTTCAGGTCACAGTTCATCAGTGAGGGAAGTCAGGGCAGGAAGCCAAGTAGGGCAGGAAGCAGAAACCACGGAGGACGGCTTCGTTTGTTCTGATATCAATGGCGGTCTAGTGTGACTGTGTGAGCATCTGACTCAACATCCTTCACACCCGTCTGTGTGTACCACATCCACCCACTTGCATGCACATGCGCAGATCACACACCGCCATTCCAGTGAGCATGACCGACACATTGCCATTTACCAATCCAGAGGCAGGAGTGTGTGCTTAGAGACCACGGGGCCTCGGGTGCATTCTGGGTGGTAATAGGCCTGCAGATCCCGGGTTGGCATTGGCTCCTTTGTACTGTGTGAGGCAGATGAGGTCTTGGGCTAGGTGTGGTTCATGCTCTGAAATTCTGCACAGGAAGGAGTGCAGAGATGAAAGTATACAGGAGACCATAAGGAGGACAAGAAGTGTTGAGGGAATGTGACTTGAGGAAGAAGTTCCTGGGAGGGGAAGGTTGAAAGGGGGCAGAGATTCAGGAGGAGTGAGAGGCGGTAAGCTGAGTAAAAATAAAAACACCATGGCAAACCCTACTGCTTTGCGTGGTAATTTAAAAAGTAGAAAGACAAACGAAATCAATAATATACTTATGAGAAGGAATTTTGAAGACATGAAAAAGCAGTTGCTCTCCCAATCTAACCCCTGGACATGGAGCAGACCGAAAAGAAAGGAATGGAGGACCAGCAGGCGGGGTTCCTGAGCACAGAGGGCCGTCATAGGCTTCTCAACCTCCTTCCACAGCCTCCTTGAAGAAACACTGACCTTTTAGCTTGTCCCCTAGTGTCACTAGCGGCGGCATCTCTGGTAATGAGAGGAAAACTGAAGCATTAAAGCTTTCTTATCATGTTTAACGAGGGCCAAGTTTTTCTCCACAATTGTTTGAAAACCCCAAACATGACTTTTAAATCAAAAAGGAAAATCTGATCACTTTGTGTCTGCCTGTGGCTCTGGACTCCAGAGCTGAGCCTTTAAAGGGACCGTCACATGATGACAAAGGGGTGTATCTGTGACCCCCCATCATCACATGATGACAAAGGACTGTGTCTGTGCCCCCCATCACCACATGATGACAAAGGGTGTCTGTGACTTCCCTCCCTGCCCACATTTGTCTTTATTCTCCTCCCCCATGCTGTCAGGTTCCCTGTTCTCTGCCCTGCATGTTCTCTGTAGTCTCAGAGACGCTTCATGTTGGGGGCATCCCTTGGGGACATCCCTCAGTGGTTATCATTATTTTCCAATCTTGGGGAAAACACAGAGTGAGACAAGAAAGAAATGTGTATGAAAACAGCACATAAGGGTTTTATTTTTAAAATTGTGTGTGTGTATGTGTGTGTGCTGTGTTTGTGTGTGGTGTGTGGTATGTGTATGTGTGTGAGGTGTGTGTGTGTGTGTGTGCCTATGGGTACAGTGCCCATCAGAGGCTAGAAGAGGATGTTGGATGCCCTGGAACTGGAATCACAGGAGGGGGTGAATCACCATTATGGGTGCCAGGAACTGAACTCATGTCTTCTGCAAGAACAGCAAGAGCTCTTAACAGCTGACCCATTGTCTCACAACCTCATAAGTGCCTTTAGATGATGAAAGTCATGGGCTGCTCGACCTTCTAGTGTGGAGACATTGCTTTAGACTAAACGGGAACTGTCAACAAAACATCTACTGCTTAGAACAGCTATGTTTTCAGTCTGGGGAGAAGTGCTGACCGTGTAGTCTTGAGGACCCGAGCCTGTTCACCCAGCACCCACAGAGAAGGCTGGCAGGCAATGAAGTGCCTCTAATCCCAGACCTCATGAGCAGAGACGGGAGGGTTCTGACTCCCCAACAAGCTCAGCCACATTGGTGAGCTCTAAGTTGTGGATGGATTTTTTTTTGGATTGCCAGCTTATAAAAAACGACATGGAGACTTAGTATGAATTATGAAAACTTGGCCTCGGTTTAGGCTTGTCCCACTAGCTATTATAACTTAAATTAAACCATAAGTTAAAATTACGTTCTTTTGCATGGCTTGGTTACCTTTACTCTGCATTGCCCATCCTGCTTCCTCAACATCTGGCTGGTGCCTCCACCTTTCTTCTTCCCAGAGTTCTCTCTGTCATAAAGTCCTATACCTCCTGCCTGGCTATTGGTCATTCAGCTCTTTATTAAACCAATCACAGTGACACATCTTCACACAGTGTGAAGGAACATTCCACAGCATCAATAGTGAGACATCCTGTTTCAGAAGCTAGAGAGTGATGGAGGACAGCACTGATGTTGACCTCTGCCCTCCACCTATCAGTGCACACACATGTATCCCCACGTGTACACATGTACCCACGGGAACTCACACATCCACCACACAGATCCCCATCCCCACACTGTTCCCTTTCCCGTGTGAGATTATTAAAAGCCCCATTTTGAGCTGGCCTTTGCTGAAAACCAAGGGAAGATAAAAGTATTTGTATTTATCCCTCTCCTCTAGCTCTGTTTGTCATTCTGCTCACAAGCCTGTCGTACGTCTTGCATCTGGGTGACATAACACCCATCTGTGCTTTAGAGCAGAACATTTTGTTTCCGACTTTGAGATCTGGAAGGGGATCCACTGTGGCTGACGGGGAAGGTTGAAGGTCACCGAGCAGAAGGAGGGGGCCAGAGGCTTCAGGATCCACACAGTCAGTTCCCGGGGACACGGCCCTGGGGACACGGGGAGGAAGTCTGTGTCCTGTCAGACACGCACAGAGTTCACAGTCACTCAGACAGAAGACACAGTTCTGATTCTGACCTCTGGTTTCTCTAAATTCCTGTCTTGTGATTTAAAACCAGGTTTCTCTAGGCTGGGGGCAAAGATCAATGGTGAAACTCTTGCCTATGATATGTTAGCCTCTGGGTTCACTTACTACCCATCCCTCCAAGTCCCCACACAACAGAAGGCGCCTTTGAAATCTAGTTCATTCCCAGAATGAGTGGAAGCATCTCTTATTCGCTTCCATTAATCCACTACCTTTTATTGCATCACCACTGAATTTAATCGAGGCTTTGATACTACACGGAGACAGTATTCCTACTGGTCAGAACTTGCGTTGTCTTAAGAATATGAGGCTGGGGCTGCAAAGATGGCTCGGCAGTTAAGAGGGCTTGCTTCTTTTCCAAGAGGACAAAGATCTATGTTTAGAGGTTCACAATCACCTGTAACTTTGGGTATAGGGGAGCAGATACCTTCTTCTGGCTCTGTGGCCATTGCACTTATATGGCGTGCACTTAGATTTGCACACATACCTACCCTTAAACAGAAACAGAGACAAACATGTAAAAGGGCTATAAGATGGGACCACATAAAAAATGGCATACACGAAAAAGACATCACTAAGTAATTAAATATAATAATTTAGATGCTGAGAGAACAGAAATTAATATATAAAATCAAGGGGCCATTAAAAGAATCTGATAAACCTGTAATTAAGCTTCTCTTTAATTAAGCTCCAAATTTCTCTCTGAGCTTCCTGATAACCAAAGAGTAAAGGGGCTGGGTGAAAGCTAGTTCATAATGCTCACGACTAGGAAAACCCAAGTTCCAGTCCTTGGACTGTAAAGCATCCTGTAAGTCTAAGTCTGGAAAGGCATCTCATGTAGGGGCATGGAGGAAGAGATAGCTAAACACACTCATGCGATCATTCTTTGTAGCATTGTTCAGTAAAAGCCAAAGTTGTGACATAAAGAGGACTCAGCAGGAGGCATCCTGTAATAGGAAAGTCTGTTGTGCTGCATGGTGACGTAGATGTCGTGCCTTTCGTGGAGGGATTGCTCCCTTGCATGGATGTCATGCATGCACCTGTTTGAAGTGGAGCAGGCGCAGGTGAGCCCTCCAAGCTCTCACCTGGGAACCCTGAGATCATGTGTGATACTTGTGGAAGCCTCTGACCTGTAGGTTAAATGAATGTTTTCATCGACTGGGATTGCTTCACTTAGGAGTGATGTTGTCAAGGTTTTCCAGGCTGAGGATTAAGTGTCTGGCCCTGATTGAGACTTGTCCACTCAGGCAGGGCTCAGAGCTGTTAATATGCCCTGGGCGGAATGTTCAACACTGTGTCATGCCTCAATCTCCTTAATCATTGCTAATGGTGATGATAAAAATAACGCTGTTCAAGGCAGAGGGGGTTAAGTAAAGGCAGTGATTATGACTTGTGGCATTCAGAACTTGACAAAAGGAGAAAGCCCAGGCTGGAGGAATGGCTTCTATTTCTGGCTTTGGCCAAATTATCAGAAGTGAGCCTGGGGATTTTTTAATGTCTTTATTTTTCATAATTAGTTAAGTGAGGCTTTCTTCATGGCTTTCAAACTGTTACTCCCTTAGAACATCCTCAGCAACACCATCACCATCCTCATAATTAGCATTCTCCTCCTTCTCTTCATCTTCCTCTTCCTCCTTGTCCTCAGTAGCACCAGTAGCAGCCTATCTTCAGCATCCTGCTCTCCTTCCTTCTCTTCAGCATCCCCAGAATCACTATTACAGTATCATCAGCAGTATCACCTTCAGTATCCCTCTCCTTTGCATCCTCAGCATCCTCATTCTTATCCTCAGAATCTCCAGCATCCTCATTGTGGGTGGTTTAAATGAGAATAGCAACCACAGACTCATACATTTGAATTCTTGATCCTGAGTGGAATTGTTTAAGAAGGATTGGGAGGTGTGGCCTTGTTGGAGACTGAATATCACTAAGGGCAGACTCTGAGGTTTAAAAAGCCTATTCCAGGGCCAGTTAGCACTCTTTCTTTGCCTTATAGTTATTGTCTCAAGATGTAAGCTCTCAGCTGCTGCTCTAGCACCATGTTTGCCTGTCTGCTGCCAAGCTCCCACCATGATGGTCATGGACTCACCCTTTGGAACCATGAGTCTCATCAAATGCTTTCTTCTATAAGCTGCTTTGGTCATGGTGTCTTTTCACAGCAATAGAAAAGTAACTAAGACACTTGGGTCTGTCCTTAGCATTACCATCACTACCAACAGCAGCAGTAGGGAACTAAGGGGAAATTCAGTGTCCTTGGTCCCCACTTTAGATCTGTTGAGCCATAGACTCTGGTTTTGAGGAAGTTCTGAAATTCCCCTGGGGCATATTGATATTTACTAAGTGCAGGGATGGCAGGGTTGCCTATATATAGTAGGTTAGTATGAAAATGGCCCAACCTTCCATTCCTCTTCACAGCCACACCACTTGCATGCTCCTTTTGGGAAGTAGTGCCTACTGCCTCAACTGTTGAGTGCTTGCTTGAGCCAAAGATGAGGTCAAAGTGATGAGATACTATTTATGAGAAACTTGGTTTCCTAGGTTTCTTTTTTATTTCTACACCTGTCTCTCAGTTTCTCAGAGCTGTCCACAACCAAGAGAACAAACCTGGGCTACCTTGCTAGAAGATGAAACTATATGAGATACATCTTTGTCCTTCCCTTACAGACTAGCTTAGGCTAACACCTCCTGATCAACTTTCCAGTTGAATTTGAGAGCTCAGGTGATATTAGCAGAGCCTGACCTGGTCCCAAGGACACCTGAGCTAACTCATAGACTTGACACACTGTAAAGGGGCATAGTTGCAAGGTGCTGGGGTCTTTAAATACATAGACTTATCACTGAGTTAATGCACAGACTTGATACACAGTAAGGGATATTGATGCAAGGTTCTGTGGTCTTTATACACATAGATTTATGATGGTATTAGGTAAATGGCAGAAGACTGAGATTCTATAGTCTGGAAACCCAACTTTTCTGACTTTTAGTTTGTAAAATTCCACATCATAAATGATGAATTCAGCATGTACTGTGGTGGCATACCATCTTGACGAAATGTGTCTTCTCTACTGAGCTTTCATTCTCCCAAGGAGAGGGAAGCCTGTTTAATTCTTAGTTAGTTATAGGTAATCTAGGTCAATACATTTAGGCCATGTTTATGCCAGTCATCCAGATGTCAGTGTGGCTCTGCTCTTCTCATGGAGTATGGTGAGATGGCATTTTTCTACTTCTATTAGGTTAAACATTGTCACATGACAGCTTTAGCCAATGCAGTGTGAACAAACATGAGTCACTTCTAAGTAAAGTGAATAATTGTTTGTGTTCTACAGTTCACATTCTATTTTCCTGCCCCCTCCGCCCCAGTTATGGAGGATGTGGTAGAACATCAGACTCTTAATGGGTTCAAGTCCCGTGTTGGGCGCCATTTGTAGATAGAAGTTTCTGTCCTGCAGCCATTCAGTTCCAAAGAAACACACAGAGGTTTGTATTAATTATAATCAGTTTGGTTTATTAACTTAGGTTTATTGTTAACTTAATCAACCCCTAATTCTTATCTATGTTTAACCGTATGACTTGGTACTTTTTCCCAGTAAGGCATTCTCATCTTGCTTCCTCCATGTCTGGCTGGTAATTGCATCTCTGCCTTTCCTTTTCCAAGAATTCTTGACTAGTATAGTCTGGCTCCCCTGCCTATACTTCCTGCCTAGCTACTGGCAAATCAGCATTTTATTAAACCAATATGAGTGACAAATCTTTACAGTGTACAAGAGTATTATCCCACAACAAGGATGCACCGATAGACTGATGCCGTGACACTGGAGTAGCTCAAATACTTATTTACCACACAGGGACAACGTCCAGAGAGAGTTTTCAGAACCTGAATTGGGCTTTTCAAGAGTAAGAGTAAACCTTCATTTCTAGCTGTGTGGATTGGGTCCTGGTTACCCCAGAGGGTTGGTATCCCTCATCCTAATGGATGTACTGGAAGTTCTTATTGATAAGACTCTTCTGGGCTTCAAACTCTTCCCTTGAAGATTTTTTTTAGGCTTACTATATCCAAATGCCATATACTGAGGGCTTCAAACAATAGAAATTCATTTTCTTATAGTTCTAGGGCTACAAGCCCAAAATCAAGGTATTTCTAGCTTTGTGTCTTCCTGGGACTCATCTTCATGGCTTCTCACTGTATCTTCCATGCTCTTCAAATAGCATATGTAACAACCTGATTGGTTAAAACGTTTTTTTTTTTTTAAAAAGGATATACATCAGATTAAGTCTCTTAATTTCAACTTAATTGCCTTAAAGTAATTTTATTACTTTTTTATGTATATGGGTGTTTTGCTTGCATGTATGTCTGTGTATCATGAGCATACCTGGTACTCCTGGAAGCCATAAGATTCCTGGGATGGTAGTTACATATTGAGAGCTACCGTGTAAGTGCTGGAAATTAAACCTGGTCCTCTGGAAGAGCAGCTAGTGCTCTTAACTGCTGAACCATCTCTCTAGCCCTCTTTTGGTTGTTATTATTATTATTTAGATAGTTTCACTATGTAGCCTAAGTTGGTCCTCAACTGGTGATAAAACTTTCACCTTCTGAGTGCTTTTCCTGGAAGGCATGCACTATCACTAATGGTTAATTCCATCACTTTATAAAACTCAGAATCTAGATTAGTCATACTTTGAAGTGCTTGGGGTTAGAGCTTCAAGATACAGATTTTGAGAAACCATAATCCAGCCCACAGTGTGGAAATACATGCAGGTTCTAGGAGGGACTTGAGTAGGATCATAGGGTCCAGGGACGGTTGCCATGGGGACAGCACACTCACGTAAATCTCCTACATGTTTAAGGCTGAGAATGGATGACTGGTGTGATGTTGATAGTGGGCTTCTTGTTGCCCAGTGAGCACTCCACTCTCACTGTCCTGAACTTGGATGGCCTGGCCATCCACTGACAATCCTTGGATACACTGTGTTGTCCCTGCCAAGTGATCTCTTTCTGTCACTCTGGCAGTATCAGGTAGGCGAGGTGAGTCCCTCTGGAGGCCCATCTGGTTTTCCTGACTGTTTGCTATTCCAATGTGGATTGAGAATGTGTCCACAAAACTTGGTGCCTCATTTGAGCTCCAGAGAGTCAGTCCCAGCATTTCCATCCATGTAGGGATAACCGCTGCCTCGGAGTATGCCTGGAGGATCTTCCTGGGGAGATGTGGACAGGTGACTGTGACCTCAGGTAGAAAGGGTCTGGACAGATCAAAGACACGATTCTCTCTAGGTCCAGCATGCTGAACACTGATTTCTTGTGGCTACTTACAGAAGTGTAGGTGAATAAAAGATCAGCGTATCACAGAAAAGTCCAGCCCAGTACAGTTGATGACTCCTGAGAGCCACATCACTGTGTCCCAAGCCTGATAAGTCATTTACTCTTCCAAGACTTGCATCTTGTGGTTGGAATCCAAGGTTAAGGCTCTGGTGACCCTCCCCTCCCTTTATGAGGAAGTTTTAACAGCCCCATTCCCCTAGAGCTGGCTGTGGCTAGCTTTGCTTATTCTGTTGTCATGACTACAGGGGTTGGGATAAGGCATGTGGGGGTCACTAGAGCAATCTCTGCTCCATGATGCTGCAGACCATGGTTGTTTATTCTACAATGAGGGTGTGAGTTTCGGGACTCTGTCTGTGCTTGGGCAGGTCTAAAATTCAAGGTCTTCTCCCAGAAAGACTTATATCCCCCAACATTTTACTGTGTTTTCTTGGTTTATTCAGCTTCTCCTTCTCTTATTGGGTGTGGTGGCAAATTTGTGCAACCCACTCACACATTCTAAAGTTGCCTTTTCCTGGACTTTGCGAAACTCCTAAGCTAAAACTTTGACACCTTTGTCCTTTTGCAGTAAACTTTACTGCAAGTAAAACATAGTGAACGCTGCTTTGAACAGAGAAGTCAGGGGGAGGGAACAACCAGGAATTACACATGCTTTGCTTAATATATCAAAATATTTCCCTCCCACATCAGAATGCAGATGTTTGCCTAATAGGATCTCTTCTTGGAACTTCAACAGATAAAACCACAAATTAACCTGGAAAGAATTTGGCTTTCCTTGTGAGAATTCAACAGCTTTGGTTCATTATGCAAGCTCAGGGTCTAGAGAGCTTGGGACACTCACCTGGACTGAGTTGGCCCTTGTGAAAATGTAACTTGTTCATCTGGACATATTTAAAATTTATGTATTTAATGGGTATGGGTATTTTGTCTGCATGCATATCTGTGTGTGACATGTATGCAGTGTCCATGGATACTGGAAGAGGGCATCAGATTCTCTGGAACTGGAGTTATTGGTGGTTACAAACCACTGTATAGGTGCTGGGACCTAAATCTGGGCCCTCTGCAAGAGCAGCCAGTGCTCTTAATCTCAGCCATCTGTCCGGCCCCTATGACACAACCTTTGAAATATGGTGTTACTAACAGACGTTTCCACACAGGAGAAGCATGGCTATTTTTACATAACTATTATGAGAAAATAAGAGCAGCTGAGTCCAGAGATGAGGTTTTGGTGGATACAAAGCAGAACACAAGTCAGGACTGATCAATGGCCCTTGTTTGAAGGTTCCTAACGGTGACGTCTGAACACTGATTCCCTCCAGTTTTGAGAGTCATATTCTGTGAAGAATGTGTCTGGGCTGAACTCCAGGGCCCAGGAGTGATTTGAGGGAACAAAGATGCTTCATTCTCTGGGCTGGGTTCCTTGGTTCAATGACTTGGGTTTATATGTGTCAAGATCCCGGTATCCACCATGGGCTAGTTCATGGCCTCTCACTCATCATTTTCCACGTGCTTTCTACCTCTTCAGTTTCACCTGGCATTGCTTTTAGGTTTTTCTTTTGCCCTTTCTTCTCCTCTTCCTTGCTTCTCCTCCTCCTTTCTCTTCTTCCTCCTTCTTCTTTCTCCTCCTCTTCTTCCTCCCCTTCTTCCTTCTTCCCCAAAGCAAAATATTGGGAGAAACAGATCACACACAGACTGTGACCACAGCTGGTAATGTAGCTGTGGCCAGTGACCAGGACCAGCAATTGTTCTCTGCAATGATGGCCGTAGCTTCTAGGGGACATGTGAAAATGTCTATAGCTGATTTTGGTTAAAGGAATCTGAGAGAAGTTAGATTCTGGACAAAGGATTGCCCATCTCCAAACGTGAGTACACCCAAGGACGTGAAATGCTGAGTCCAAAGCTCGTTAAAACGAAACCAAAACCCAGAGCACATTCAATGTAATCTCCCTCAAGGAATGCGAACTATTTGAATGTGCCGCTAGTGTTTTATATAGGAAGCAGGAGGTGTGTGTGTGTGTTCAGCTATGCATGGAGGGGGGTACGGAGGGGGAACACCAAAAGCCAACCTCAGTTGCTCTGCACCTTGTCTTTCTCACAGGATCTCTCAGTTTCACCCAAGAGTGCACTTGGCTAGGTGGCCTGACCAGTGAGCCCCCGAGATCTCTCTCTGCTTCCTTGACAGGGGGATTACCAGCACCTGGCTGCTTGATTGACATTTGAGTTCTGGGGATTTAATTCTGGTCTTCATGCTTGTATGCCAGCCCTTTCCTAACCGAACCATCTCCCTAGCCCCGAACCTTTCCTTTTTTTTTTAATCAGAAGGATTCCCAAACCAGAACCATATATGCAAGACTGAGTAGCACCCTCCTTAGGAGGGCACAGGCTCTGCATCACACCTCTTTGTTAAGAATGTACAACACATGCTCACTTCCTTTACTTCTTTTGCCATCCTGACACTTGCTGATAAGTGGTTTTGTGAGTTCCCTAGTCCCAGGGTTGGTAAACTAGGAACCACGAGACAAGCCTAACAGGTCGTCTGTTCTCACAATCATCGTCGGAACTCAGTCACTCTGTACACTTCCAGCACCATTGTGTGTGTGTATGTGTTCTGTTTATGTATTCCTAAATAGTTGCAAAGGAGACTACATGACATGTAAATCAAAAACGTTTCCACTCTGGCCCTTTATAGAAAACATTTTCTGGGGCCAGCAAGATGGCTCTGCAGGTGAAGGCATTTGCTGCCAAGCCTGATGACTTGAGCTCCATCCCTGGAACCTGCATGGCGGGAGGAGAGAAGCAATTCCTGCAGCATGTCCTCTGACCTCCACACAGCCTTCCCCGTAAATACCTAAGTAAATAAAGAAACAAGTGAATAAATCAGGGAGCTGGAGTGATGGCTCAGGGGTCTTATCCACTGGCTGCTCTTCCAGAGGACTCAGGTTTGGTTCCCAGCACCCACATGGTGGCTCACAACTGTCTGTAACTCCACTTACAGGGAACCCAGTGCCCTCTTATGGCCTCTGAGACACTGCACACATGTGATGCAAGACAGACCTGCAGACAAAACACCCCCACACATAAAAATAAGATAAATAAATAGACAATAAAAAAGGAAAAAAAACCCTCTGCTGATCCTCTATGGAGTCTGTTGAGTTTATTGTTAGCTTTGGCCTTTGGACTCATTAGTCTAGATAGGAAATGACTTTCAGTCACAAAGGCCAAAGTAAATTTCAATTAGGGACCCAGGCTCACTCAATACTTTTCTGTATTGATCACTACAATGGAACAGAGATAGGATCCCCAACTGAAGCATGATAAGCATTTTTACTAGAATCAGTAGCATGAACTCTAGTGAAAGTCAACACAGCTCATTATTTCCCCTCTGCGAGGGATGCATTTCCATCAGCACCGGCTTCACTTGTAGTCATGGATGCATTCCCATCAGCACCGGCTTCACTTGTAGTCATGGATGCATTCCTATCAGCACTGGCTTCACTTGTAGTCATGGATGCATTCCCATCAGGACTGGCTTCATATTAGCTATGCATTTAATAAGGACAATGCCACCAGCTTTGGACTTTTTCAGATCATTTGTCTTAGATGAGATAAGGAATGGGAAATAGACTTCTTAACCAATTCAGTTTAGTGCTCATACACCAAATAAAACGAACACTGGGACTCTGCTCTGCTTGGTTCAATGGTTCAGTGCAGAGATCAGCAAAAATTATTTGTAAATGGTGAGGCAGATTCTTTTGTTTTGCTTTGCTTTTTGAGACAGGGTTTTCCTGTTTACCCCTCATTGTCCTGGAACTAGCTCAGTAGACCAGGCTGGCCTTGGACTCATAAAGATCTGTTTTCTCTGCTGGGATTAAAGGTGTACACCACCACTACCATGCTTTTTTTTTTTTTAAGATTTATTATTTTTGTGTACATTGATATTGTGTCTGTGTGAGGGTGTCAGGTCCCCTGCAACTGGAGTTATAGACAGCTGTGAGCTGCCATTGGGTGTTGGGACTTGAACCCGGGTCCTCCAGAAGGTTGGCCAGTGGTCCTAACCTCTGAGCCATCTTTTTGACTCTGAGGGTTGGATGGTCTCCATTCTAACTGTATAGAACCACGATGGCACAGAGTGAGAGCCATTGCAGATTGGAGGCAAACAAGTGGTTGTGCCCTCATGCTAATAAAACATTACTATAAAAAAGAAAGTAAACTAGACCTCCACCCCTCACCTTCAGATGCTGCTTTGCAAGTTCTCACTGGGGGTGGAGGTAGCTGAGGTACCAAACAAGGCAGAGCGACACTTACCTGATAACGTCTCACTTCCCACTGTCACTTAGTATCATTCTGGTCAGTATATTCTCCTGAAGGACAGCACAGTTGCCAGGGGACAAAATTGGACACTGGTACAGACTTGGAAGCCATTGTGCTATTTACTTTGTGACCATTGCAAAAACACACTCTCAGTACCTCAGTTGTTGACACCGCCTTTGGGAAGGATGACAATTGTTTATGCCTCAAGTTGATCAGACATATGGCAAGTTCCTTGGCACAGTGCCTCGCTTACCATAAAAATTTCAGTCGCTTTTTGCTGTCCCACACCAGCTGAAGGTGCCCTGCAGACAGGCTTGCTTCAAGCTGTGACACACTGGAAGGTAGTGGAGCCTAGAGATACAGCTGAGATCGCCACAATGCACAGGGCAGTTTCTACCACAAAGAACTTTCCAGGATCAGCTATTAATACAGCAGAGAGAGTGGCTGGTTAGAGTGGATGAGGTGATGAATGTGGCTCACCGGAGAGATCATGGTAAATAGGGTGAGGCTTAGCTTGGCTCTGCCGCTGGAGAACTCAGCCTCGGCAAACGCTTCAGAAGGACACACGCCACACCCCCTTTCCAGTTTGTACCTGTGCCTAGAAACAGCCAGAGCAGCAATTCTGAGAAGGACAGGGGCTCTTACATAACCTTTCCCCTCGTTGTTAGGGAGTCTGGATATTTTGCAGATGCTCACCTGGGTCTCTGATTCATGCCCGATGGCAATCTCTAACGAACTGTCAGATGAACAGATTCTGTTAACACATTGGGGACACAGAGCATGAAAACTTAGCAAGTCTCGGGAGATGAGGTGAGGGATGGGGTGGCAGAAAACAGACCCATTGCCATTTTGATAGACAGCCCTTCGTCACCACAGCTTTGCTACCTAAACACACCTCTACCAGTTTCACAACTGAGAACGTGAGCAGCCATTATAACCTATTTTGGAGTCCAGCAGCTCACACAGCCTTTCTTCCCACCCCTGGTGCCCTTTATTTGAGATATTATTTGGTTCTGTTTTCCTTTCTAATTCTCTCTGCTTCTCTTCAGTGTGTGTGTGTGTGTGTGTGTGTGTGTGTGTGTGTGAGACCACAATTGTAGTTTCAGTAAATAAAACGGCTGCTTGATAACATGGAATGGCCCAGCGCTTAACTCTGCCCTTGGAGATCCTTTACATCAAACCAGCCATCAAAAAGTGGTGCAGATAAAATTTGTCTTCCGGGGTTTCCTACAAAAGAATTACAGTGGAGAAATGGCCAGATCGATACTATGGATTTTCACGGCTGGGGCTGGTGGTCCGATTGCTGTGAGACACTCAGGCAGATAAAAGGGCACGGCTGCCACTCCGTCACAGACTGCTGAGTCAGCACAAAGCCAGGCAGGTATTTATAGGCTGGAGCGACACAGAATTATCACCTTGCAGTGCCCGGCTCGTGTTCCCTCTGAGATTGCTTCCCTTTATGGGACTGCTAAATGCAGGTGAATGGAAAAATGATGGCTAACAGCTGTCAAGATGCAACCGAATGAAGTACTTAAATCTTTTTTTATCCATTAAAAGGGTAACAACCATACATAGATCATGGCACAGACATTGTAATGATATTTGGGGGCTGGTAAATGAGGGGGGCAATAAACAATGTATTCTCCCATCAGAGCAGCAGAGGGAACAGACTTGGGGGGAAGGTGGGTCTGCCCCGAGTTTCATAAGCCACTGTAATGGGAGAACACTATATGCTCAAAGGAACACAAACCATCACCTGGACCCCAGTCTGTAGGAGCTCACTCTCCCTTACCTTGGCATTCAGGTGGCATTGGGCCATGTTGTCCCTTACCTTGGCTTTCGGGTGGCATTGGGCCATGTTGTCCCTTACCTTGGCATTCAGGTGGCATTGGGCCATGTTGTCCCTTACCTTGGCATTCGGGTGACACTGGGCCATGCTGTCCCTTACCTTGGCATTCGGGTGGCATTGGGCCATGCTGTCCCTTACCTTGGCATTCAGGTGACACTGGGCCATGCTGTTCCTTACCTTGGCATTCAGGTGGCATTGAGCCATGTTGTCCCTTACCTTGGCCAAGGTGACAGAAGATCACTCACCAACTTAATGAAAACTAGAGGGATCTACAAGGTCTTTTTGGGTCACATGGGACTTTCTTCTGTGTTGTTTCACACAATGCAAGCTGTCCTTTAGATGTATAGTGGATATAATTGCAGAGGCCAAGGACAATGCACAGACAATCGTCTCCCTCCTTGTTTATTAGGGACAATTCCTAAGACCCCTCCATCTCGGGGCTTGTCTAAAACTGCAGATTCTGCCAGATCCTCTAGAGATGTGATGTTCTTTCCCACAATACACACTTACAATGTTTAGTTTAAAACTAAGGCTCTAGGAGTTTGGGGGAGTCTGCGTGTTCGTTTCCGGCCTCTTACACCCAAAATAATCACACAGAAACCATATTATTTGCAGTACTGTTTGACCAATGACTTAAGCGTACTTCTGGCTCTTACATCTTAAATGAACCCATTTCTATTAATCTGTGTATTGCCATGTGGCTGTGGCTTACCAGGTAAAGTTCTGGTGCATCTGTCTCTGGTGGAGGCTACATGGCTTCCCCCTGACTCTGCCTTCTTCCTCTCAGCATTCAGTTTAGTTTTCCCTGCCTAGCTCTACTCTGCCCTATCACAGGCCAAACCAGCTTTTTTATTCATTAACCAAGAAAAGCAACACATATATAGAGGAACTTCCACATCATAGGAGAGAGAGAGCTAGAGAGAGCAGTAGTGATGTGCACTCTAATAAGTCAACATGGCTTCTCTAGATCTCTGAACAGCGTACCACACTGCATCCCCGTGCTTGTGGTGACAGGAGGTGACGCAGTGTGATGAACTAGAGCCAGCTGAATGACACTGGCCTTCTGATCTAGCATCGGGCTACCACGGCAGGGTTACTGGCACTCGACATGGCTGTAGTCCAGGACAGAGTGAGAATTCATTACCCCTTAGGAACTGTTTATTGCTGGAATTTTCCATTTCTTATTTTTCTCATTGCAGTTGGCTTTGAAATTGAGGGGAGTAGAACCATGGACGAGGCTGAACCTTCTACCCAGTGGGACGGGATGAAATCTTTACTGGAACATTCCATCAGTTGAACTGTCACCAGAGACATTCCTTTGTCATTACTTAAATAGATAAAGTTAGTTGTAATTGCCCCAATTTCTAACTAATACATCCTCAAGGAATCCTTCTGGAAGAATTTTACCAATCCATTCAGATCCATCTGTACAATCTATGTCCTGTTTTTCATTTAGTGAGACTTGGCTTCCACAGAGATTCACAATATTTCTATGGCTGCCTTGTGGGATGTTAGCTTGTTTGAGAATGCAATGTGTTTTTTGGAGGCCTCTCCTTTCCCTAATATTTAATTTCTCAATGAACCATTTTTGTTGAGCTTGAACATTACACGGAGAACATTTTCTTTATTCTCTTTAATATTTAAAAAGTACTGCAGAGCGGTAGGGGGAAGAACCCAAACAGTACAGTCTCACCCATTACCAGGTCTCTAGGCATTAGGAAATGCTCCATTTCCTGAGCTCCTGTGGGGAGCCCGGTGTAGTGCAGGCTGCTGAGACAGAGAGGCATGCTGCTCAACACTGACATTAATCTGTAGGCTCTGCAGTCACTGCAGAGACGAACCTGCCGGCCCGCCTGTGGGGGAGTTTCTAGACTGGGTTAACGGAGGTGGGCAGACGTACCCTAAGAATGGGCAGCACTATCTCATGGGCTGGGGGCCTGGACTCAATGAAAGGGAGAAATGAGCCGAGCAGCAGTCTCCACCTTCCCTGCTTCCATGATAACGTGCATGCAGCCGCGTTAAATTCCAGCTGGCACTCCTTCCTCTATGATGGGCTGCACCCTCTGACTCAGCTAGGAATACACCTTTCCAGGGGTTAGAGAGATGGCTCAGTAGTTAAGGCTTGTATGGTTCTTGCAGAGGCCCTGAGCTTGATTCCCAGTACCCACTGCTACAAACAGCTGCCTGTAACCCCAGCTCCAGGGAATTTGACATGCCCCTGGCCTCCTCAAGAACATGTACATACACAGACACACATGTGCACATGAATAAATGATAATAAAACTATTTAAAAATGACACCTTTCTTTCCTTAAGTTGCTTTTGTATTGTATTTTATTATAGGGATGTGAAATTAATTTATTTACAGTGAATAAATCAGGCTTTCAAGAGGATAGTTAAAAATTCAAATTGCATATTAATTTCTTTCATGTGCATATGTGGGGTGCATGTGCCATGATTCATGTGGAGATGAGAAGACAGCTTTCGGGGGTCAAGGGAGCGAACTCAGGTCATCATGAATGACAGCAAGCTCCCTTACACAATGAGCCATATCATTGGTCTGAGAATCACTTGTTGTCCAGATCTTGATACATGCTGTATGAAGTACTAACAACACAAATGAAAACTGAATGCCCCAGTTCCAGGAATGCAGCTCTCTGGAGTGTTATTTCCACCCCACTAGACACATGAGGAAACTCAGTCAACAGAGAGGCTGAGGAAGTTGCCCAGGTCACCTGACCAGGTACCAGAGGAGCTTCCAAGTCTTATGTTATCCAGCATTCTTGGTCCCAGCAGCTTTGAACTTGGGAAGCTTTGCTGTGCTGTGCTATGCTTGGAATAGCCCTAGGAAGTGGGCGACCGGATTCAGGGGCCAGGAAGGTGGCTTAGGGGTAAAGACACCCGCTGCCAAGCCTGACTACCAAGTTTGATCCCTGAGACCTACATGGTAGAAGGAAGAATTCGTTCTTGCAAGTTGTCCTTTGAACTCCACATGTGCCCCGCCCCATAAATAATTATTATTGTTTTGGAAGCATAAAGCCCAGAGATGGGGAACTGTTTGCTTGCCTGTTTGGTGGAGTCCAGGTCTCCAAGTTCTCTGGTTTGATTGAGTTGGTGGTGGTGAGGCTACCAAACCTGCCCTTCAAGGTTCCTGGCTTTGAAATGCAGAAAGCAAAGTGGGGAGAGTTTAACTCAGGAAGCACATGACTAGCCGGCAGCAGCATTAACAAGGCATGGTACTTAGGGCATCCCTGGCTGGGGTTGGGCAGGATTCAGAAACCTAACCCACACTTCCAGGCTCTGTCCACAGGGAAATCATGTTTGTGCCTTTGGAATAGCCCTGGATGTGTAGAAATCATTGCTCCTTTCCTCACCGTGCTGCTGCATGGTGATACCATCATAGACAATAAACAGAGAGGGGAGGAGGGGGCTAAGCAAACAGAGGGGGAAAATAGAAGCAAAAAAGGCGGCAGAGTGAAAAAATATCCATAAACTAGTTGTGTGCGTGTTTTTTTCCTCCTTCTTTTCTTTTTGTCTCTCCAGTTGCTCTGATGTGCACAAAGGAAACAGACGGAATAAAATCACATCTCAGGAACACCAACATAAATTCCCCCTTGCTTTGACAAGTACGTAATTTTCTTCAGAGATGTTCTTCACGTCTGGAGAGTTACGAGGCAATTTCATTCCCATCTGACAAATTTACAAAGAAACACTAGAGAGAAGGGATTAGGAAAGCCAGCGAGCTTTATAGACTTTCCTGGGGCTGTGTTTCCCTTCCGTCCCTCTGTGCTTCCTTGAGGACCGTGCATGAGTGACTCACACTGTGTGGACCCTGGAACCAAGTCACTTGGGAAAGGAGAAGGCAGGAAAGGCACTTTCAGTCAGCTAATTGTATTTACATTTTAGGGGAGGAGGCGGGGCTTTGGGGGAGGAGGCGGGGCTTCAGGGGGTAGGGAGGAAGGTGTACATAGGCAGAGAGGGAGATGGATAGAGGGGAGGGTGGAGAGATGGGGAAGAGAGACAAGGAAGGAGGGAGGAATAGATAGAGAGAGAAGGAGAGGAGGAGGACGGAGGCTGGGAGGGAGGGAACAGGAGAGACTGGTGATCCTGGGTTTTGATGATTTGGTTTCCAGCTTGTGCTTCATGAAAAGACCAAAGACCAAAGACAGCAAACATCAGATTGCTTTTCTCATAGTATCATCGTTACTGTTTCGATTCTGTCTACTGATGAGTGCACCGCACAGTATTTAGAGCAACGCTCCATCCCGGGTCCCACATCTCAGCACTATTTTAGTCCTGGGTAAAGCGGGGCAGCAGGTGACCACACTGCTGCTCACTTACCTCAGACTGAGTTGCTTGGGCTTGAGTCTTCATTATTCTCTTAAGTGCTTGCAGCCTTGACTTACTGGGGATCTGTTAATTAGCAGAGTCCTCTCTCTCTCTCTCTCTCTCTCTCTCTCTCTCTCTCTCTCTCTCTCTCTCTCTCTCATACACACACACACACACACTCATGCACACATGTGTGCATGCACATCCCTATATCAATGTATTTTAACTGATCTGGGATTCTAGAAGATTCTAGCAAGATCACCATGAGAGCTTCGTTAGAATTTTGATCAAAATTTCCAACAAAGCCCAGAAGTCCAGGAAAGCATTTCCTCCCTTGGAGTTGGCACTAAGAAGAATGTTATATAGATTCTGGAGGACATGGAACCTAGATGCAAGATATAACCAGGACTTAGGGAATGAGGGAAAGGAGGAGATACAGGGCTTCTCAGGCCTTCCTTGAGATCCACAAAACACTCATAGTGCTTCATAGTGCTGCATGTACAAACTGGTAGGAGAAAAGAGGCTGTGTTCGTGGATTTATTGCTATGATGCATTTTGGGGACCCATCTGGGGATCAGCAGCCATGTGACTTGATTCGTTGACCTACCAAAAGACTGAGACTGTACCTCTTTGTGTAATTAATTTGTTCCCAGAGTTTTCCTGCTTATGATCATACATAAGTCCTTTAATTTTTTTTTTTTAACGTGAAAGTCCTTCACCATAGCTACCTCACTTTTGGGGTTTTAAGTCTAACACCTTAAATCCAATTGTGAAGTTTAATTTGGGTCTGGTCTCTGTAAACTCTTACAACTAAAACTCTTCCTTTGCTCTGCCTCTGAATATGCAGAGCTGAGCTCCTCCTGCTTGGTCAGCCACTGTCTTGATGACAAGGTGATCCTCTGGGGAGGCTTGGCAGGTGCAGAGGAAGGCCAGTTAGTTCCTCTGGCTCACCCTTGTCCTTGAGGAGGACCATCTAGCCCAGTGGGACAGAAGAGATGGCTTTTTTTTTTCTCACAAGCAAGATAACTACACCACAGCTGGGAAATTAGATTGATCATGATGAGAGAGATAAAAATTTAAAATATCCCCTGGTAGGGAAATTTTTTCTTTTTATTTCTGCATTTGAATTTTTTAAATACTGTAACTTTGGGGAAAGTTATAGAGACATAAAAGGCATATTTGAGCTGCTTTGGGGTTTATGGCAACCACTGGATAATACATTATTTTGAAAGCCTTTATAGTATATAGTTACAAACTTCCAGGAAATCTATTAAAATACAGCATTAATTAACATAAACTTTTTATAGTGTTGCTAATATTCTGCAAACAACTAAAAGTTTAAAAGCCCTTTTTACAGGCATTTTCTTTCCTGCCTGTACCCTGCGATCATGGTGTATTATGGGAAACACTAAGGGACTAGAAAGAAATGAATTTCCCTTGATTGTTCTGATGGGCCATTCGCCTCAATATCTGTCTTCATTTGAATGAATATAAAGACAAAATCTTTGCCAGTTTGATTATTATTCCCTCTTCAAGCTTATGCAATGGACCAAAAGCAACCAGACCAGGGCTTGAAAATCTATCTTTCCCTATAATGATGAAATGAAATCACTTTAGAAATCAAAATGATGTCTGCGAGTCCTAGGGGATGGCTCTCGGCCACGTCTTCTCCTCAAAGGTTTACAGCTCACTGGCAGGTTAGCCTGTGCTTCAGACTACAGTTAAACACGGACGTGTTCTCTTTGGCCAGAATCTTAGCCGTGTTTTGTTTTTGGAGTCCAGTTCCTGGTTGCTTTTGTGCTGCAAACCTTCCCAACCCAAATCTTGACCTTTTTTCGAGCGAAGTTTAGCACTTTTGGTTTGAGCCTCCAAAGGGAAGTTTCAGTCTCTATTCCCAAAGAGTAGTGCCCTCTCTAGCAGGACTGAAGACAAGATCACCCTGAGTGCCCCATCCCTAATCACTCCCCTGCTAGGCAGGGAGGACATGGCAGTGAGGCAGCTGCCACACTGTGTCTGAAGTCAAGGAGTGGAGAGGTGTATGCTGGCGCTTGTCTATGTTTTGTTCAGTCTGGGAACCCAAATCAGGACTCGTTGCCGCCCACGTTCTGGACACATCTTCCTTCTCTAGTTAGACCTCTCCAGAAACAAGCTTGCGGGCAGCTTATTCAGAAGGATTCCGCATTGGTGATTCTAAAACCTAGTCAAGGTGATGGTGAAGATTAAGCATCACGGACAGAGAAAATAAAGTGTGGATCATCAAATTCCAGTACTTATTTATTCTGCAAGTATATGGTATTATTATTATTATTAATTATTATTATTATTTTTTTTTTTTTTTTTTGGTTTTTCGAGACAGGGTCTCTCTGTGGCTTTGGAGCCTGTCCTGGAACTAGCTCTGTAGACCAGGCTGGTCTCGAACTCACAGAGATCTGCCTGCCTCTGCCTCCTGAGTGCTGGGATTAAAGGCGTGCGCCACCACCGCCCGGCAAGTATATGGTATTTTTATCTTTCTAGGACTGACCTCCCATAAATAAAAATGGAACAAGCGCAGACTTAATGCTCTGACTGACCTATTGGACTGCAGTAAGCGACATGTTGCTTCTCTTCTATGTAGGCTCAGGAATGGTTCCATTGATGAGCAGATGTTTGAAGTAAGAACAGAGGGAAACAAAAGTAGTTCTCCCTGGAGAGAAGTCGTGAATAGTAAAATTCCAAAGTGGGAGTGGACATGCCCAGTGAGCACGTGGGTGTGGCCAGACCCAAGCAAGAGCTAGCTGAGGTACAATGGGTTTCTGCAAGAGCTTTGCGCCAAGTGACATGAAAATCACTGGCGGATGCTGAGGGCAAGAGGGGCAGGATGCAAGTGTCCATGTTTCATGGTCAAATGTTGGGGGGAACTAGATCATTCAGGGGAGAGGTGGAAAGTCAAGACTCATCGCTAATTCAGCCAGCTGTCATGGCAGCTGGGCAGCGAAGGTGGTGAAGATGGCGAGGAGGAACTAGAGAGACCACATACTTCAATATCAGTAATATTAGTAATTCAGACAGCTGTCATGGCAGCTGGGCAGCGAAGGTGGTGAAGATGGCGAGGAGGAGCTAGAGAGACCACACATATCAGCAGACTCCGCTCTTGGTTTGGTTATGAGATGCAGGAGGAAGAGACATCAAGGACAACTGCCATGCCAATGACCTGGCTCTCCAGGAGAGCAAATATTAACATATGCTGTGCTGGGCAAAAATCAGTGAAGGTAGATGGTCTTATCTTATGATTATTTATTCATTTGTGTGTGTGTTGTGCGTACATGTGTGCCATGGTGCTCATATGAGGGTCAGAGGACATGTTTTTTCCCTTCTACCATGTGTTCAGGGGGTTGAACTCAGGTGGTCTAGCTTGGTGACAAGCACCTTTACCCGCTGAGTCATCTTGCCAGCCTTGAAGGTAGGCGTCTTTTGGGTAGAAAAAAATTTAAGGAGATTGGTTTGGACTCCCTAATTTTTCCTCATTCCTTTAAATTGTCACATATGACTCTTTTGATACGTGACCAACTGATAGCCACACATTATTTGAATAGAAGGGTATCAAAATTTCTCCCAAATTTCAGTTATGTATAATAATAAACATGCTATATTTTTCTAAGCCAAAAAAAAAAAAAATACGGGTTAGTTGTGTCTCCAAATGCATGGGTCCTCCTTTTCCTTGAATGTCTGTCCACACACACCCGCTCATGTTCTGCTCTCCAAAGAACATAGCTAAACCCAACAGCAGAAAGGGAGGAATGGCACAGCTCTCGTCGATGGCATGGGTGTCCACTCAGGACAGTAAAGCCACCATCCAGACCAGGTAGACCAAGTAAGATGAATCCATACGCTCATGCTGCCAATGCCAGAGATGAGGGGCCAGAGTCCCTGCAACCTTGTAAGAAAATCACCCTGCTCATGGCTCTTGCACCCAAACATCCATGGAGGAGGTTTCCTTGATAATGAGTGTGCCTCTTTGCTATTTATTAGCTTCTTCTTACTCAAATGATTTCCTCCATAATAACCCTGTGTTCTTTGGCCATCCCATGTTTTCACACACTACTATGTGGTAGGTGTCTGATGACGCAATAGGTCTAGTTTTGTGTTCAGATGCAGCACTACACACAATAGGTCTAGTTTTGTGTTCAGATGCAGCACTGCACACAATAGGTCTAGTTTTGTGTTCAGATGCAGCACTACACACAATAGGTCTAGTTTTGTGTTCAGATGCAGCACTACACACAATAGGTCTAGTTTTGTGTTCAGATGCAGCACTGCACACAATAGGTCTAGTTTTGTGTTCAGATGCAGCACTGCACACAATAGGTCTAGTTTTGTGTTCAGATGCAGCACTGCACACAATAGGTCTAGTTTTGTGTTTAGATACAATACCACATACAGTAGGTCTGGTTTTATATTTAGAATCATTGCTGCTGCTGGGGAGTTCACCTAGAGATTGGTTTATTTTGAATAAAAGGGGGATTGAGAAAAACAAAGGCACAAAGCCTTGGCAATAATTCAGGTGCCTTCTGAGGCTGAGCAGATGGCACACGTATGAGCTCACCAGGCTATGGGACAAATAGGAGTGGTGGATTAGTCAAAGTGTTTGTGGGGGTACATGCTCCCCAAGAGTCAAATTAAAAATATCTTTTAAACAAGACAAAATCCCCACACTAGTCAGATAAAATGATTGGAGGGCCAATTTCTCTAGACATAGGAACTGTAAGGGAGGCTGGAAGATCACAGAAGACGGCAGCTCTATCAGAGGAACTTATGATTATCTGACTCTTATTTCACTTAAAGAACATGGTGGAGGCGTGACAAACCCCTCCCCTTAACCTCCCTTCACTAGGTTGTTCTTTGGTGGAAAAAATGTATCTGCCTACTTGAAACTGGGACAGGAACTAGCTAGAGGGAATACCTTTATTTCTTCTGCCAAAGATAACTCTGGAGATTAAATAAGTTCTCTTCGAGTTTATGAACCCAGGCCTCCACACAGAAAGCCAGTGCTCTGCAAACTGCTCCTCCCTGGTGAAGGGCCGAGATGGAGGAGGAGGGAGATGCTGGTGTCCAGGAGGGGAGATGGCATCGATGTCTCACCCTGGCCCTGACCCTGGCCCCCGAGGAGCACAGGCAGGGGTGGCTGGAAGCCTTCTAACCCTTCTCTTGCCTGAGGGCTGTTCTTTAACTTCACGAGGTCTCCCAAGGCCAGGGTTATTAAATTCTCTGTCCTGCCAAGAATTCTCTGGTATTTTCTCCCCATAATAGCAGGGAACTGGGATTATGTAGGATACGGGGCATTCCTGCCTGTGGCTATGTTTTGTTTGGGTGACACAGCAATGATAAAATTGCAGTTTAAAAATTAATCCTAGGGCTGGGTGATAACTCATTTTGTGACATGCTCGCCTGGCAAGCATGAGGACCTGAGTTCAAGCCCCAAAACCAACATAATAAAGCCAGGCACATTCTCCCAGTGCCAACACTGGAAAGGCAGAGCCAGGAAGATCCCTGGGGCTTGCTGACCAGCTAGCACCCAGCACACTTGCTCAGGGCTGCTGAGAAATCCTGTCACAAAAAAGGAAAATGCCTCATGAGGAAATGTTAACAGAGGTTTTTGTCCTCCATCCCCCAGTCCTGCAGCTGTTAAGTCCCAAAGAAACACAGAGGCTTACATTAATTATAAACTGGTCAGCCTATTAGTACAGGCTTCTTATTAACTAATTCTTATATCTTAAATTAGCCCATAATTCTTGTCTGTGTTAGTCACATGGCTTGGTACCTTTATCAGTGAGGTGTTCTCATCTTGCTTCCTCTGCAGCTGGATGATGACTACAGACTGACTCTTTCCTCTTCCCAGAATTCTCCTGTTTTTGTTGCCCTGCCTCTACTTCCTGCCTGTTCTCCCTGCTTATACTTCCTGCCTGGCTTTTGGCCAATCAGCGCTTTATTAAAATACAAGTGACAGGGTACAGACCATTGTCCCACAGGAAAAAAAATCTGAGGTAGTCTCTTGGTGTGCACATGTGAGTGCTTACATGCACACACACATACACACATATACATACATACACACAGACAGATATAGATGTACATATACACATACACATAGATTCATAAACATATATAGACACACACATACATACACAGACGCATACATAGATATACACATGCATATACACATACACACAGACACTGACACACACGTACACACATACAGACACATAGACGTATATACACAGACATACACAGATACACATACATACACATGCATACATACACATACTCACATACACATAGGCACATGCAGACACACACATATACACATACACAGACACACACATATATACACAGACACACATACATACACAGGCGCACACACACATGCACACACACACACAAGCACAGACACACACATACACTCACAGACACACAGAGTCGTGCATGTTCACCTGTGAACACACATGCACCTGCACACAGACACAGATACATACATACACACAGACACACAGATACACATATACACAAATATACATACAGACACAAGCACACACACATGCATACATACACACACATACACACACATATACACATACACACAGACCACACACATACACACACAAACACACACACAGACACATACATATACACACAGACACACAAAGTTATACATGTTCACCTGTGCACATATATGCACCTGCACACAGACACACACACAGACACACAAATAGATAAGACACACATACATACACATACACATAGACACACAGATACACATATACATACATAGACACACATATACACACAGTCATGCATGTTCACCTGTGCACACACACGCACCTGCACACAATGAATATGCACATGTTGAGATACACCAATGGATTCTCTATGCCAGTCTTTAGAAGTCATGATATTTGGATATTTGCATGAATATTAGAATTTACAGCTCCTTCTGGGATCTGAAAACTGTCGTTTTAGGGCCACATCTGCCCTGACACAGGTGGCTGTGGAAAATCTACCCAGTTACTGAAATCACAACTTCTGCAGCTTCTGTCTATCCTTGCCCAGCCCACTCTGCTCAATTATTTCCCATGGCTGGCCCATTTTAGACTGTCAGGAATGGACTCCCAACCTCTGTATTTATGCATGGTATCTGTAGCTATAATGTATATTGCTGTAAATGGTTCAGATATCATCTTTAATTTAAACAGCAGCCTGCTCTTTAGTTCTCAACTTTGACTTTTAAAAACCAGAATTGTTAATTATCCCAGTGAAGCTTTCTCCGCTTTGAACCCGATAAAGTCCCTGTTAATGGATGTGATCTTTGGTGGGTTAATCTAAAAGATATCCTTTCTCTTTCTTTCCCCCTTCTGGTATTTTCCCTTCCCCTGAATCCCCTGTGCCAACTCATTCAACATGTGAGAAACCTTCAGGTGTTGAGGAGCCTTGGAGAACCTTCCAGGAAATGTTGCAAGTTTGCCATGTTGTCAGAGGGTAAAAGCGCACTGTTCACTCCAAAGGCTTTGTGTAATTTCTTTTTCACATTCAACATCCAAGTTCAAAACTTGGATGCTTCTCTGCCTTACATTTTAATGAGGAGCTTTTTCTAAAAGTCAAAAAAAAAAAAAAAAAAGAAAAAAGAAAAAGAAAAAGAAAGAAAAATAAAGAAGCCTCATAGGCACAAAAGTTTAAATGCTTTGTCCAGCAGCACCGGGTGCTGATGGGACATACTACTTTCCTGTTTTTGAAAGCAGCAATACTCAGACTGGGCCTGTTGAGATGGCTCAACGGCTAAAAATGTCGGCTGCTCTTGCAGAGCGCTAGAGTTTGGTTCTCAGCACCAACACTGGATGTCTTTACTGACTGAACTCCAGCTCTAGGGGATCTGACACTTTCTTCTGGCCCCTTGCATGCATGGGGATATACCCACATGCATTCACATATATTAGTAAAAATAAACCTTAAAACATCAACAGTACTCAGACAGCAAGCAGGAGCTGAAATACTGGACAAAGAAATACTGAATGTTATGTTCTCATGTAGTACTGTGTCCATGAAATATGCAAACCAGGCAGTTCTGCACGGCTTCTCCCATTGTATCATTTTATAGGCATGTGTGTAGGCCTGGGTGTCCGGTAAACTTTTATGCACTGAATCATCCTTTCCATTAGTTTTGTTGTAAGCACCACCAAGCTTATTGTAATTTCTGATTGATCTTCAATTGGTCTTGCCTCATAACACTTCATCTTGAGGTGTCTATGCCTGCAGGCTGCTCAGTTATGTGGCAAATGATTTATTTATAAACGCTCAACACACCCGGGAGCTCAATATTTGGAGGGATCTCTTTGTAAAGCAAAGAATATGTCTAGGGCACAAATAATATGGTGGTAAGTTTTGTATTTGGATAAAAGCCGATGCTACCCCGGCCAGAAGGGCGTCTCCTTGCCCCTCCCTTTCGGCAACTGCATGGAGTTCTATGTTGATTTCTCAGTTCTCAGGCCAACCCTTCCACTAGGTTGTAATTCCCACCAGGGTAAGAATCAGGCCTTCATCTTTCTCTCCTTCCTTCCTTTTTTCCTTCCTTTTTTCCTTCCTTTTTTCCTTCCTTTTTTCCTTCCTTCCTTCCTTCCTTCCTTCCTTCCTTCCTTCCTTCCTTCCTTCCTTCTTCCCTCCCTCCCTTCTTCTCTTTCTCCCTCCCTTCCTTTCTACCCTTTCTTTCTTAAAGATAGGTTTTTGATTTTTAAAGTTGTGTATTTGTGTCTGTGTCTCTGTGTGCATCTGAATAAGGTGCCCTTGGAGGAGAGAAGAGGGTGTGGAATCCTCTGGAGCCTAAGTTACAGGTGGTTGGTTGTGAGCCACTTGATGTGGGTGTTGGGAACCAAATTCTGGCCCTCTGCAGAGACACCAGGCAGTCTTTCCTGTTAAGCTGTCTCTCCAGCCCTCTTTTCTTTCTTTTTAAAAGAATTTTGAGGGCGGTGAAGTATATGAAACATAGAACAAGGCATTTGTGTTGACTCAGGTTAGTCCATTTGTACAGTTGGGTGCTACCACATGTGCTTCAGGATGCTCAGATTTTCACAAATAGAAACCCCACTTTCTTCTTCTAGCCCCTGGAACTACCATCGGTTCTGGCTCTAGGAATCTGACTAGACTAGGTGCCTTGGATAAGTGGAATCATGCAGCGTCTATCCCTTTGAGGCTGGCTTATTTTATTAAGGATGCCGACCTGGCATTCATGCAGCGTGCATCAGAATGTCTTTATGTCTTATAAACATATATAATGACAGTTTATATTGATTGTTAGCTCGACGGGATCCAGAATCACCTAGGACACAAATTTCTGGCTGTGTCTATGAGGGCATTTCTGTATTTGGTCAATAAAGGTGTACTGGCTGGTTTTGTGTGTCAGCTTGACACAAGCTAGAGTCATCATAGGGAAGGAGCCTCAGTCGAGGAAATGTTTCCATGAGATCCAGCTGTAAGGTATTTTCTCATTTAGTGATCAGTAAGGGAGGGCCCAGCCTACTGTGGGCTGGTGGTCCTGGGTTCTATTACTAAGCAGGCTGAGTAAGTCATGGGAAGCAAGCCAGTAAGCAAGCCAGCACCCTCTATGGTCTCTGCATCATCTCCTGCCTCCGGGATCCTGCCCTGTTAGAGTTCCTGTCCTGACTTCCTTCAGTGATGAACAGCAATGTTGAAGTGTGAGCCTAATAAACCCTTTCCTCCCCAACCTGCTTTCTGATCATGGTGTTTCAATGCAGCAGTGGAAACCACAACTAAGACAGGAGGTAAGAAAACCTGTCCTAAATATAGATCCCACCGTTCTGTGGGCTGGGCCCCTGGGCCGTGTAAAGATACAGAAGTGAGCTGGCACCAGCATTCACCTGTTTCCTGATTGGATTCAAAATGGCCTGCTGCCTCCTGCTCCAGCCAGCACGTACATCTTCTCTGCCACAACGGAGTGGTACATCCTCACACCGAGAGCCAAGATAAACCCTTCCCCTCTGAAGCCGCCTTGGCCACAGCAGCAGGAAAACTAAGTCAGTCCTTATGTGCTGGACAAATACGCAAAAGCAAGAAAGAACCCGTTTCTGAAGCAGGTCTCCCCAGACACCCAGTAGGTCTTAAGCAGTGCCCTCTTCCTGGTTTGTGACAAGGGGCCAGGCGAACCTACTGGGGTACATTTTGAAACACAAGGGACTAGCCTGTCCTCCTGCATCTGTTGTTTAAATCCAGCATAGGAGAAGCAACTCGGTGGTGCGTTTTCTTGGACTTGCAATTTGGACTGCCTTGTGCTGGCTGCTAGTTAAGCAGTTGGTGACACGCCGCCATCTTCTCATCTGCCTCCGAGGCTGTCAGGAGCCCACGACAAGCCCAGTGAAACCGGGGGCCACTCTGATAATTAAGGTTTGGAGGGCTTCTTTACCGACCCCACCACGGGCCAATTGCTTTCTCTGCCTCTACTGATGGGCAGCTGACATCTGACAAAACACCGGCCTTCTCTCATCCGCACAGCAGCGGGACACTTTCCCACCTTTTAATGGCTGAGCACATCTCATCCCAAGCAACTCCGCAAAACGAAAAGTGTATTGTCCAAGTTGCTGGTGGAGAGGACTGATTAGAAAGGGAGACTGGATACATCAGAGCAGACGCTGTGCACACACACATGCAGACAGACACACATGCACACACTTCCTTATTAGCCTCTAAATGCAAACAAATAAACAATGCAAAGCTTCACTTGAATTTGTAGATGGCGCGTGGAGAAGTAAGTGGTTAGGGGGTCGAGATTCTACTGGAGTCTTCTTGAAGATGGAGCGGAAAAGGAAAAGGCAAGACAAGCTCTGCATAGTTCCTTTGAAGGTGATGCTCTTAGATTGGAGAGATGGTTCAGTTGGTCAAATGCATGCTTTGCAAGGATGGTGAGGTGCACTTGCTATCCCAGCCCTGGGGCGGGGGAGACTAGTGGATCCTGGTGCTCACTGCCCAGCCAGCTCAGTCTGTGGTGATTCCCACGAGAGACTCCTCTTTAACAAAGTGGATGACTTCCGAGGAGCGACCCTGGAGGGCAGCCTCTGGCCTCCACACCCATGCCTGCAGAGTGCACACATGCTTGTGTGTGCACGCACACTCCCACTGCTGATGCAACCCTCATCTGAAGCCCTTGTATTAGTCGTGTGACAGTGTGGGATAGCTGTAAGCCGCCATGACACTGGCTGCACAGTCGCCCTTCCTCTTTCTGTCATCTTCTAAATTCATGGCGCTCTCACAGCACTACTGAGCCCCAGACTCGCTGAGTTAGAATCTGCTGCTACCCAGTGCTCCAGGCAACTCACGTGACATACAAACACCTGGGAAATCGCTGTCTATATCACTTACCCCTCATAGCTTTAGCTTCTATTCCTCTCTTTCTTTTAATATTTTCTTATGTATTACTTATTTGTTTGTGTATGTGAGCAGTACTTTATTTTTGTCTATTTATTAAAATAATTTATTCTTATTTTATGTACATTGGTGTTTTGCTTGCATGTGTTTCTGAGTGAGGGTGTCTGATTACCTGGAACTGGAGTTGCAGATGGTTGTGAGCTGCCATGTGAGTGCTGGGAATTGAACCTGGGTCCTCTGGAAGAGCTGTCAGTGCTCTTAACCACCAAGCCATCTCTCCAGCCCCAGTGAGTGAGTACTTTAGTGCCATCGTGTGTGTGTGGGAACAACTTCTCTCCATCCATCATGTAGATATTGGGGCCCGAACTCAGGTTTTCAGGCTAGGCAGCAAGTACCTTTTCCTACTGAGCCATCTCACTGGATCTTACTCATTTCTTATCTGCTTGAATTTTCATAGTTTTTGATTACTTAAACGTGAGCACAAACAAATATGACAGAATTGATGTCCTTAGGCCAGTCAGTTCCATCACACCTCAAGGGCAGGGCCAAATGAGTCTTTCCTTGGAAAGTGCTGGGAAAGCATTGGAGATGATAATGTTGAGTGGATTGCTGTGTAAAACCTGAAACTTAATGAACTTAGTCCCCATTTACTCATGCATGCATGCATGCATGTGTTGTAATAGGAGCGGCAGGCCGCTTCCCTGTTGCCCCAGCTCCTGCATGGCTTCCTGCCACCCGGCTAGCTTTACCCGAAATAATTACACGGAGACTGTATTCTTTTAAACACTGCCTGGCCCATTTCTAATAATCTCTGTAGCACCCCAAGGTGCGCTTACTGGGAAGATTCTAGCCTATGTCCTTCCTGAGTTGGAGCTTCATCGTGTCTGCCCCAGAGAGCAGAGCTAAGGCGTATGAACTAACTTCCTCTTCCTCCCAGCATTCTGTTCTGTTTACTCCACCCACCTAAAGGCTGGCCAATCAAATGGGCCAAGGCAGTTTCTTTATTAGGCAATGACCTTCCTCCATCATGCATGCATCCACCCATCCACCCATCCATCCATCCATCCATCCACCCACCCACCCATCCATCCATCCATCCATCCACCCACCCACCCACCCACCCATCCATCCATCCATCCATCCATCCATCCATCCACCCACCCATCCATCCATCTGATAGGCATCTCTGGTGAAAGTTGGTGGCTCTAGTGGGGCTCTCTAGAGCAGGTGCTTCAGAATGAGTACTTGGAATTGCTAGTTGCTAAGCAGAGAGTAAGGAAGCATTGCTAGGCAGGGGCAGAAGTTGAACTTGAAGTTGATGTAACCCTTCGATCCTTTACCAATGCAGTGAATGTTCTGGAATCAGCATTGCTCCTCACACTAGTCCGTGTTAGTCCACAGTGGCACCCACATGATTACATCCACACCTCCCAGAGTCCCTGGGCACACTGTGGGAAGGACATGGCTTTGGGTGGGTGCCAGTACATAGCTGAAAATTCTGGAGAAGTAGCTGTCTGGTTTCTGTTGGTTGCATTTCAGGAGCTGGGTAGCAATTTCTGCCTCAGAGGCTATCTCTGGGTGGCCCATCTCTATGGCCACCACAAGAGGCTAAAGAAAGGGAAGTAGAATATCTTTTAAGAAAGTAGCCATGCCAGCTCCTTTTAGCTAAATTTAGTCAAAACTGTGGACCAACCACTTCCTGGCTGCTTGATGCTACCCAGTCACTTGGCATCTTCTTGGGTGGGCTTCTTACCCATAATATGGTACCAAATAGCACCTGTTTGTCATTTGGTTTGAGAATACTGTGGGAACAATGGATTTAGACACTTAACTTAGACTATCATTATTTTTACCATGATAGTATTTTATCTTATTATTTTGAGATGTTTTACTCTTTTGGCTTGTTGAGGGGCCCACCACCCAGTTTCCAAATAAATCACACATAGAGTCTCATTCTTAGTTATGAATGCCTGGTCTTAGCTGGGCTTGTTTCTTGCCAGCTTTTCTTAATTTAAATTATCCCGACTATCTTTTGCCTCTGGGTTTTTATCTTTCTCTATTTCTGTATACCTTTCTTTACTTCTTTCTCCATGGCTTGCTGTGTAGCTGGGTGGTTGGCCCCTGATATCCTCCTCTCCTCGTTCTCTCTTCTCTTAAGAGTTCTCTATTTATCCTCTCTGCCTGCTAGCCCCACCTATCCTTGCTCCTGTCTCGCTATTGGTTGGTCGTTCAGCTCGTTATTAGGACCATCAGGTGTTTTACACAGCAAAGAATCACAGCTTCACAGAGTTCAACAAATTCAGTACAAACAAAAGCAACACACCTTAAAATAATATTCCCCAACATATAATAGTTAACAGTTATGGTATTAAATAGTATTATAGAAATAAACGGTCCGTCTTTTGCTCACAGAGAACACAGTAGGATGGAGAATGCAGGGACGGGCTGCTTTCTTCGTAATGAGAACAACTAGTGTCTTACTCTCTCAGGTTTGAGAATCGCCTCTGCTGCTGCGCGCAAGAGACAAAACACACCTGTTTCTGGCCTGTGTGCATTTTCCTTTCATGTTAAATTGGTGGGAACCTTGACTCTTGCCTTTACCTGAGCTGTTTCTAGACAGGAGCTGGCTATCAGATTTGTAACTGTCCCCCTGCCCCCACCAGCATCACAGGCTCCACTCTGGCTGTGTCAGTTGGGTGGTTTGGTGACTTCCTTAGGCTCTCACCAGGGAGTCTAACAGTGAAGACATAAAGCTGAGATTACGCAAGGTTGGTTACACGGGTAAATGAAGAGGGCTTGGAGTTTTGTTTGAATAAATCGATGCTGTCGATCTTAGACTGGAACTTTGTCAGAATTTCAAAGCTTTCCTGCAAGCCCACAAGACTGTGACTGCTCAGATTCTAGCACAGACAGTACATGGCCTGCTGGGAGAGGGCTGTCACTAGTCCATGCGTGTGGTGTATGTGCGTATGATCATTGGAATGAATGTACATGCGGGGGCATGTGCATGTGTCTGTATGTTTATGTGTGTATGCAGCCTGTGTACATGTGCATGTGTATGTATTTGGAGCCCAGAGAACAACCTCAGATGCTCCTCAGGGATCTTTTGTGACAGGGTCTCTCATTGGCTTGCAGCCTGTAGAGGTAGGTTAAGCCTCCTGGCTGTAGGCCCCAGGGATCATGTATTCACTTCCACGGTGCTGGGGTCACAGGCATGTGCCACCACACCTGTCTCTTCCAGCAGGATTGCTTCCTTCCAATCTGCTTCCCTTTGTGATGAAGCCCACAGTCTAAGTTAGGCCATGGTTTGTCTGGCACAGATTTCCCCAGCCCTCAAGTCCTGACTCATACACAGTACAAATTTATTTCTACCGCACACAAGTAACGGTCTGGACTTCTTAATGGTGTCCCTGCTCTGTACATGTGCGGAAAGCTGAGGCCGGTTTCTTCTTGCCGGCTGCTCTCCATCTGTGTCTTGGTCCTCTTGACTCAACATGACTGCCAGTGATGGAGGAGAGGGGACCAGCAGTCCCTTCCATTTCAGGACAAAGGAGACATTGCTACTCATTTTTAGAGGCAGGATCTCATGTAGTAGCCCAGGCTGGCCTCAAATGTGCTATGGAGTCCAGGATGACCTTGAGCTTTTGATCCTCTTTCTACTTCAGAAGTGCTGGGGTTATAGGTGTGCCCCCTCCATGACTATTTTATGTGGTCCTGGGATTCAAACCCAGGACTTCATGCATGTTAGGCAATAACTCTAACAACTGAGCTACATACAGCCCTGGTTCCTGCTCACACACCTTTGACTTCCATGGTCCTACTTACCTGTATGCCAAACTGTGGGATGCAGACTTCACATGGTGTTTTAGGTCAGGAGCTCAGTTACTCTTAAGACAGACAGAGATGCTCTTGACATTCTCTATGATTCCCTTTGAGAACCTCTTCTCCTTTTCCACATGATGTGACAGGGCCGGGGTGGGGGAGTGACTTCCACTGCCGGCCGGCTTCTCGGTGGCCATGTGGACCGAACTTAGCTCACTCTTGGCTTGCACTGTCGTGATGCCTGAGATTGGCTCACAGCTGCCCGTGCAGCTCTCCCTGGGCCTTGGTCCTGGGTCCCCACTGTGGCTGGTGGATAGAAGGCTGCTCTTCTTTGTGAGGTTACTTCCTCAGGAAAATGACACCCTGGAGTCATGCCTGTCATGTTTGTCGCCTCTTGGATTTATGGAACTTTCTTACCTACCTAGAAGACCTCTACCGACCCTTTGGGCCTGGGGTTTTCAGTTCAGGTGCTCTTGCCACCAAAGACAGAACAGCAGCATCTTCAGACACGGTGGTTGTCACACCTGAGTCACTGGTGCTATTGTCATCTCGTGGGCTACATAGCTCATGTACAGTGTCCCCTCCTATTCCAGACGACAGATGGCTTGTTAGAGTGGAGCTGGCGGAGACCCAGCCGCATGCTTCTGCTTCACCAGGTGTGCTGGCTAGTTCTCCTGATTGATGTGGGAGGGACACGCCCATTGTGGGTGGAACCATCCCTTAACAGGTGGTCCTGGGTTTATGAAAGCGGGCTGAGCAAGCCATGGGGAGCAAGCCAGTAAACAGAGTTTCTCCATGGTTCTGCTTCAGCTCCTAACTGCAGGTTCCTGCCTCAAGTGCCTGCTCCGACTTCCCTCAGTGGTGGGGTGTGGCTTGAGAGCTCTGAGCTGAGATAAACGATACCCCCGCCCCACACAAGGCGCTTTTGATCATCATGTTCTACTCCAGCAGTACAGAGTCTAACACACCAGGACCAGGGGCACCTGAAGGCTGGCATTTCTAAAACGTTTCCTGCTTTGCTGGTCAAGGTTCTTTGGGGAGATGACATCAGTGTTGTGTGTGGACGTGTGCGCATGCGTGTGTATGTGTGATTGGGTGAGATTATGTGGGAAACTTTTGGAATTGACTCCCCTGTTTCAGAAGTGGAGAAGCCACATGTCAGAAACCTGCAAACTGGAAGACCAGAACAGCAGGGAATAGATTGTTCTGAGTGCACAGGCCATATAATCAGGTAGACGGAGGGCTGGAGGCTCTAGAACAGTGGTTCTCAACCTGTGCACATCATATATCCTGTGTATCAGATATGTACATTATGATCCATAACAGTAGCAAACTTACAGCTATGAAGTAGTGATGAAATTCTTTCATGATGGGGGCTTACCACAACATGGGGAACTAAGTTAAAGGGTTGCAGCGTTAGGAAGGTTGATTAACCACTGCTCTGGAAGGTGGGGTTGAGCCAGAGTCAGTAGCAGTCAGAACCAGGGGCTCTGATGTCAGCGCTGGGGAAGAATTGCGTCACTCACCCCTGCTGGAAACAGCCTCACAGACACAGTGGAAGCATTGTTTACCAGTTCTTTTTAACTCAGTGAAGCTGTCACAGTAAGCCACCAATCCCAGCAGGAGGGGATGCTCTTGCAGGTGCGGATACTGCATGCGGAGGTGAGCTGTCTCAATCTTAATTTCAGCTCACTGCCACCTCTCCTCACTGAAGCGTAAGGCATGAGACCCCCAAGACTTCAGTCTCTTCAGTTTGGGGCTTACCCTAGCCCTAGGGTCTCAGAGAGTGCTCCCTTGATCCAGGGTTCACCTGCGCCAATGAGTGATGAGAAATGCCATGGACCTCGGGCTTGAAGCTGTTCTTCACAGCTATTACTTTAGATTCGGTCCATCCGTGACCTAAACAGTTGGCATTCTTGGTCACAGCTTTACTGTTTTTGGCAGCCAACATTTAACGCAGATGTCACAGAAGTTGGATATTGTGAAAGCCCTCCAGGCCACTGTCCAAATATCCCGAAATCATAGCAGGTAGACACTGATGATCCCTATTTGAAGGGCTAGGAGACTCAGGCTCAGGGGGCTTCGTTGCTTTTCCCAACATCATACCCCAGGTGGGTTCAAGTTCCCAAAGTCAAACCGCTTCTGACTTGAGCAACTATTCTCAACATACAAACTCTTGTGTGTGTGCATACACATGTACCTGTGGTGTGTGCGTGCATACACATGTACCTATGGTGTGTATGTGCATACACATGTACCTGTGGTGTGTGTGTGAGAGAGAGCTGGAAGACAATCTTGGGAGTTGTTCATCAGATTTTGTCCGCTTCAGTCTTGGGACACAGGGTCTCTCACTGGCCTGGAATCCATCAGGTAGCAAGCCCCAGGATGTCACCTCTCGCTCCCCAGTACTGGGATTGCAAGTGTGCAAATCACAAGCAGCTGTTTTCTTTCTGACGTTGGTCCTGGGAATGGCAGTTCTCACTCACGCTTCCGTGACTGAATAACGGCCTTGGCTCTGGGCACCCAGCTACTGGGTCTTCCTCACTTGCTTCCTGCTGAATGTCATGCTGGGTCCCTACATGATCTCAGTTCCCTGGCATTGCTTGAGCCACATTTCTAGAGACAAGAACAACCACTGCTTGCACTGGCACAGAGTCCAGGAAACCCCTGGGTACTCATCAATAGGACTACAGATGGAAAGTTTTCAGGACCAGAGAGATTATTATTTTTATTTTGTATCCCCTGTTTTATTCTTTGCTCTCACAGCACATGCTTCAGGCTGAAGTTTCAGAAGGTCACAGGGTACATTAGTTGGCTGGGTGTGTCCCTCTCAAGGGGCTCAACACCCCACCTGTTGCTGGTGTCTATCTGCTGATACTACTCCGAAACCACCCAGCTCTTGCTAAAGTTCAAGGGTTCTACTTCTCTGGCATCCAGTTTGTCTGGCGCTCTTTATCCACCATTCCCCTTCAAGCCTTCTTCCTGTTTTGAGAATTTTCTTCATTCAACCTGGTGACTTCATCAGAATGTCTCCATTACGAAGAGCCAGAAACCAAGCCTGGGTATATCATCATTATGGTTGTATCTGGAAGAAGATGCCCCTTTTATGTTCTGAGATGATTCTCTTGAAGATGGAGAAAGAGAACTCAGAGGCTAAGAGCCCTTGCTACTCTTTCACAGGACCTGGGTTTAGCTACTGGTACACACATTGGGCAGCTTACAACTGCCGGTAACTCCAACTCCGGTGGATCTGACGTCCTTTTGTGGCTTCCATGGGTACCCACACACAAAGTAGACACACACACACACCGATACCTCCTCACACCCCTTAAAATCTCTGCCATCCCTGGAGCTGCCTTATCTTCTGTGCATTCTGCAACCCAGAGGCATGGGCATATTTTTCCATATTAACTTGCATTTCCACTAAAAATATAGAAAAAGTACTTATTATCTCCTCCACGTTGGTCAAACGGCCTTTCTGCTAATGATGCAATCAGGGAAACGATACAAGACAAGAGGGGGCGGCGGGATCTTTCCAGTTTTACAAAGTCAATGAAGTGGCAAAATTTGCCATGTTTGCTGTGTGTGCAAAATCTTCCTCAGTGCTGCGCTGTGGTAATGCGTTTTTGGGGCAGCAACGGCAGCTGCTGGAGCTAAGTTAGAATAATTTGATGAGTGCATGCAAGATGAGCTTCCCGAAATGCTGCCTCCTCACGGTTATCAGATTTGAGTTGGAATGGACAGAATCTCTCTGCCACACTGGTCACACCCAGAATGTTCCTGTGGGTAGATTTCCTTGCCTGGCCTCCCTCTGTTACCTGCTCTCCAGAACACCCCATTGTTTCCTCCCTAGAATTCTGTTTCTCGCTAAACCCTTAACCATTTAATAACAGCAGCAGCAGCAACAACACATTTTTTCCAGTAGAACCCCTAGAGTTAGCTCTCCATTCAGGGAAAGGTTTATCCCTGAATGCCTTGTGTGCTGGGGCAGGGGGTTTGGCTGATGGGATCCTCACTCATTGGTCGTATTATCTCATGTGAAAATCTGTTCAGTGGTGGCTTTGCTGGAGCCTGTAGGCTCTGGAGAGCCATTCCAGCACATCCCTTCCCACCCTCTGCCTCCTGTAGCATCATATTGGTAGTTCAAAATCAGCCATGATGGCAGCATTGACATGACGGGCAACAGGCAATGTTATTAATCAGAGGTGGGTTTCAGTCCTTACTTAGATACCATCGGTCCCACCTCCAAGCTCTTTGTCCCCTTCTCACTTGGAGACACTCTGGCTCTTGGATCACAGTGTTCTTTTTACCCTCCTGGTCTGAACAGACCCTTGGCATGTGCATAGAATCAGCCAATGAGCCAGGCTTGTTCCACATCCTGCCATGTAAGGGCTCGTCCCGGACAGTGAGTGATTGTTCTCAGCCTCCACAATTTCCTAGCATCCCGTCACAGAGGTCACCAAAAGACTTGGTTTATAAGAATCTGGACCCAGAAACAAATTCCATCTTATAAATAGCTCAGAGTGTCCTTTGTACGATCTGAATGCTCCCTGTGCAATCTGGGGAACTCTGCTCTGTTTGATTTGGAAGCTCACCAAGAGGTTTTAATTTTCCCTTTTAAAAACCATGTCTGTCCCCAGAGGCAGGAACAACCTGGCTCTTGGGTCACCCATCTGGCTGGCACATTCAAAGCTGTTGCATTCTGGGGGTTTCACACAGCTAATTGAGCATCCAAATCTTTTATTTGGTTTTCTAGTGCAGTAGTGATTAAGTTTCTTTTCCTTCCTTCCTTCCTTCCTTCCTTCCTTCCTTCCTTCCTTCCTTCCTTCCTTCCTTCCTTCCTTCCTTCCTTCCTTTCCTTCCTTCTTTCTCTTTCTTTTATCTCTCCTTCCTTCCTTTATTTTTTTTCCAAGGGAAACTCAAGCTGACCTAGAACCCTTGATCTTCCTGCCTCAGCCTCCTAAGTCCTGAGATTTTGAAACCTGTTACAAGTCTGTGGGTTTTTATTCTGAAGTTGGAGCTTTTTGAAGTTGGAGTTTTTAAAAATTATATACAAGAAAATGTGTTTTTATTTCACCCTAGGCTGGCAAACATTTTCCGGCAGTTTTACATTCTCAAATGTTTGCTTTCTACTTCATTCCCAAGGACCGTCTGAACACACTTGCTGTCAAGATGGTTTCACTTCTGACATCTGAGGGGCACCTTTTGGAGGTTGCTTCTGATTTTTCCTTCTCTGAGGTCTACATTAATCATAAACTGGTTGGCCTAGTAGGTCAGGCTTCTTATTAATTAATTCTTACATCTTACATTAACCCATTATTCTTTTCTGTGTTAGCCATGTGGCTTGGTACCTTTTCCGTCAAGGCAGTCACATCTTGCGTCCTCTGAGTCTGGGTGATGACTGCAGACTGAGCCTTTCCTCTTCCCAGAATTCTGTTCTCATTGTCCCACCTCTACTTCCTGCCTGGTCACACCACCTCTACTTCTTGCCTGGTTACTGGCCAATCAGTGTTTATTTACAGTACAAGTGACAGGGTACAGAGCATTGTCCCACAGCCTCCAAGTCCTTGTTGCTCTGTGCAGTGTGAGTCCTCTGAAGAGGAGTTGAGCACTCTGAGAGGTTGATGCTGTTAGCACATTTGCTTCTTTGCATCCCAGCTGTGTTGAGGGAGCTGCGGGCCTCTTCCCACAGCCCGGCTCCCAGCCGCCTGGCTAGCTTATGCCCCGAAATAACAACACACAAATTCTATCCGTTTAAACACTGCCTGGCCCATTAGCTCTAGCTTCCTAATGGCTAATTCTTACATCTTGATTACCCATTTCTATTAATGTGTGTAGCACCCCAAGGTGCGCTTACCGGGAAGATTCTAGCCTACATCCATCCTGGGTTGGAGCTTCATCGCGTCTGCCCCAGAGAGGAGAGCTATCGAGTCTGAGCTCACTTCCTCTTCCTCCCAGCATTCTGTTCTGTTTACTCCGCCTACCTAATTTTCTGTCCTATCAGGGCCAAGGCAGTTTCTTTATTTAACCAATGACCTTCCGAAATGACATATGTAGAGCTCACCTAGTGGGTCATGCTAGATGTTCCCAGAGGTACGTGTCAGGCCTCCATGTCCTACATGGGACCAGTTTCTCTAGTTCCTGTTTTTCCCTTTCCCATAGCTCACTCATGGGCAGGCATCCTTCACTGTCCCACCCTTGTTCAAGCCACCTGAGCTTCAGTACCAAGCTTTTACCAGCCTCCTGTTTCCAGTCTGCTCCGTTCTCTATCGACGGCTGCCGTGGGACAATGCTCTTGTACTCTGTAAAGATTTGTCACTCGTTTTGGTTCAATAAAACGCTGACTGGCCAGTAGCCAGGCAGGAAATATAGGCAGGGAAACCAGACTAGGAGAATTCTGTGAATGGGAAAGGCAGAGACTCAGTCACTAGCCAGATGCAGAGGAAGGAAGATGAAAATACCTTACTGAAAAAAGGTACCAAGCTACTTTACTGAACATAAGTAAGAATTAAGGGTGAATTTAAGTCAGAAGAGCTAGTTAGTAGTAAGCCTGAGCAATAGGCCAAATTATAATTAATTATAATTAATATAAGCTTCTGTGTGCTTATTTGGGAATAAATGGCTGTGGGACTGGGAGGGACAGAAACTTCTGTCTATAGACATCCCTCTTCTAGAGTCTTTGGATGGCTTGCCTTTCTACCAGAGGGAACACCCAAGCACAGCATGGTTGTGTGCCGTGACCACAGGTTCCTCTACAGTGACATCTCCCACTGTGTCCTCTTACACCTGTGGCCATCCACACATCTTCACAGAGTCTTTGCAGCTTCTTCCTTCCCATACTTCCACCTATGCACAGGATGGCTTCTCCCACTTCCAGAGCCTTCAGAACCTAAGTCAAGGAAGACTTGGCCACCTCTGTAAGGTAGTAGTCCCCTCTGTAAAATAGCAGTCCCCATTACCCTTACAAGGTAATAGTCCCCTCTACCCCTTCTTACTTGGCAGCATGGGTACTGACAACAGTTTGACGTATTTTACCAGGAAGGGCCTTATCCCAGTTCTCCATCTCCACCCGCTCCTCCTTTTCCCCTCCACTTCCTCCTTCCTCTCTTTCTTTCATTTCCTCCTCCCTCTCCCCTACTTTTCTCCTTCCTTCTATTTGCAGAATTTGGCATATAAGAGGTCAGTTCCGGCTGTTGCAAACTTTGCAGTTGTCAAAGATTTATCAATGGGACTTTATGAGGAACCCTAAAGTAATGTGCAGGGGGCACTGCACAGCAATTGATAGGAATATTATTATTATTTTTTTTGTTTGTTTTTCGAGATAGGGTTTCTCCGTGGTTTTTGGAGCCTGTCCTGGAACTAGCTCTTGTAGACCAGGCTGGTCTCGAACTCACAGAGATCCGCCTGCCTCCGCCTCCCAAGTGCTGGGATTAAAGGCGTGCACCACCACTGCCTGGTTTGATAGGAATATTGATAGCTATAAAGAGACTTCATTTGCTCTTACACCATCTGACCTTGAACCCTGCCATGAAAACAGCCACAGGCAACAATGAACAAACAACCATGGTTGCATGCCAACAAACCTTTCTGTGCAAGTGGGAATCATTCCTGTTCTTTGGATGATGCAGAAACCATTGTTAGAGTCATCCGGACACAGACCATGGTCTGGATTGGGTCTGCAGACTGTGTTTTGACAACTCCTGTTCCAAGTGTCTCAAAAGCCCATGCCGTGTGAAGGGGGACTGAGGCACGATGAGGTGCCCCATGCCGCGTGAAGGGGGACCCATGCACAATGAGGTGCATATTAAACTATTTTTGGCACACACGAAGCCTAATCTTAAACCTGTGAATTTGAACCAGCGGGGTCCCATGTCCGACGTACCGTCCAACTCCATGTTCTTCCAGCTGCAGCTTAACTGTCCCTTAGAAGACAAAACTGAAAGTGTGTATTTGGGAGCCAGGATCTAGTTTATCCTAAAACCATTGTCTAGTTGATCCACCGACATCTGCGATTGCTAGGCTATTCATTTTAATAAACAGAATGTGTGTGTGTGTGTATGTGTGTGTGTTTCTGTACGTTTTCAGGTACTGACACCCACGGCTTTCTTTGTTTACCTACTGCATTTAAATTTCCCCGACTTCAAGCCCCACTCATCATCTTTCTCAGCAAACACTTAGAAAGAAGTAGACCGTACGATCCCAGGAAGAAAACTCCACGTCCTCCCAGAAAATAAGTTAAACATAACAAATGGAAGCTTGCAAAAGTCGGAATTGTAAAACTAATAGGGCTGTTAAAACCAGCTTCCCTGAAAATTATGCATTGGTTGGTCTGTTTCTTATAATGGCGAATACTGAGTCTTGATCGTTCATCAGGGTGCATGCCATAAATTAGGTTTTGAGAGAGGCTGCAGAATTCCTCACGGCCTCACAGGAAGCCACTGTGGCCGCCTCTGGAGCCCACTGCTGGATGCCAGTGGCGCCGTGTTGATCTGCTTCTTCAAGTGAAAGTTTTGAAATTGGTAACAAGTTGTCAAATGTTTATCAACGGAATTTTATGAAGGACTAAAAAGTTATGTGTACGGTACCGCACAGACCATTAAGGGAATAATAACAGCAATAAAGAGACTTTATTCTCATCAAGACTTATGTGGCAGCTAGCTTTCCTCCCCAAACTCGGTTAATGGAGGCTGGGAGAAATGAATAACTCAAACCTGGAAGGAGAGCGGCCTGAAACATTAGACGGAGAGCCTGTGTTATGCGCTGAATCGGCTGTAATGCATACGAAGAGCTAGCGTTCCAGATATGTAGATCCCGCCGTATTTACGGAGTGAGATGCTCAGACTTGAAGCCCAGCTTTACAAATGGCACTCCGAGGGTGTCTGGAGGGTTCTGCTCAGCGTAGGAAGACAGTGGGTTTTGGGCTCAGAACGAGCGGGCTCAGTTTCAGCTCTTCCCTCAACATCTTTCGGTTTGTTCTCCACCAGAATTGTCCTTTGCATAAAAGGAAGGCTGGGAGTGAAACTCTACCTTAACGGGTTTATTGTAACCTTTAAAAAAATAAAGCATGTGGGTGTGGTGCACATATGGAGGCAAGAGCAAGAAATAAAAATTCATAGCTGGGCGTGGTGACACAGAACTGTGTTCCTGGGTGGCTGGGGTGGAGGGTGAAGAGTTTAAGGGCAGCCTGGGCTGCATACAAGACCTCTCAGAACAACAGCAATAGCGAACTCATCTCTTCTACTTGGGGGTGCTAGGGTCACTTGTGTGTCTCCTCCCTCCCTCCCTCCTCCTCCCTTTTCCTCCCTCTTCCTCTCTTGTTCTTTCTCTGCCTCTCTCTGTCTCTGTCTCTCTCTCTCCCTCTCTCTCTCCTCTCTGCCTCTCTTTACCCATTTGCAGGACCATGTACCCAAGGGTTAACTGAGATGTCTTGCAGGAGGAGCTCAGTATAGCATCAAGGGAGCACTGGAGGACTTCTGGCCAGAAGGTGTGCTTTCCTTGAGAGAGGTGCTGGCTCTGAACATGGTTGAACTACATTTCCCACAAGGCCATTCACTCTGGGTGTATGGTCAGGATTCTGGGGTGAGATAGGGAGGGTGGACTTGATCTGTAGCTATTTGTGGCTCACTCAACTTGCCACTGTTGTCTTGGCTTGATGCAACTGCGGGGGCTGGTCTTGCTCTTTCTTGTCGCAGCTCTGCCGTTGTGTATCTCATCTGAAGCCAGGGCGTGTGTCTGGCTTTGTGGCGACTGTCACGCTGTCACCCTGTTTGGGGCCTCATGCACTATCCGGTGTTTCCGTCTATTTCCAAGCACTCTGACTTCCAGTTATAGGTTCTTTCTTGTCCCCGTCATCCTCCCTCAGAGCCACCACCGCTGTGGTCCCCAGAATATAACCCAGAAACTACAGCCTGTCAGAGAGGGCTTAGGTCACCTACCTTTGAAAGGGACACACATGCTGGTGTGCTCATCCCCACACCCACACCCGTGAGTGCTTGGGCTTCTCTTCCCGGCTCTTTGAGAGAACACGATGTTGGCCCATTCTCGCTGTTGCAGACAGTACCACAGCCTGGCTGTCTTGGAAACAATAGCAATTTATTTCTCCTGGCTCTGGAGTCTAGAAGTCTGAGGTCAGTGTGGTGGCATGGCCAGATTCTGGAGTGGGCCTCTGCCGGCTTGCGGACTGCAGTGTGCTTGTCCTCACATTTCAGGGGAAAGGTGAGCTATCTCTCTCTCCTCTTCCCATAGTACCCGTCATGACCTTATGAATCTGAAATACTCCTCCCTCTCCCTATAAGTTGTTGCTGTCAAGTCTTTTGGTCACAGGGTTGCAGAAGTCATGGGTGCAGGTCTCAGTATCCTACTTCTTAAAGCCATGGAGGCATGGGCTGAGGGTTTCAACATATAACAATTGGGGTGGAACACAAACATCCACCAAATACCAGATGTTCACTCAAACAGGGTACACTGGTAGTCGCCATTGGCCCCTTTAAAGCAAACCAGCTATGGAAAGAATCTTTATCTTGCTCTTACTTTGGGCTCTTTTCCTGACACATCAGATGGAGATTCCCAGCATGCACCTCACCAGAGGGCAACCTAGCCCCCTAGAACCTCCCAAGAATGACAAGGGATGGAGAGAGGCCATGCAGTTTCTAAGTGGTGGCTCTAGAGTGGCCATCCACTCAGTTGCGTTCAGTTGATTTCTTGAGTCATGAGCCTCATATATGATGTCAGCACCAGTACTATGGATCAGCACTGTGTTGACTGCGGGACATGGGCACAGGCCCGGGTGCACATGCACACGCAGCTGATTCTAATGTGGCAGGTAATCTATTGGGCACCACGGAGGTTTTTGTTCTCTCTGATATATTTCCCCTTCCATACAAAGGAGGAAGTGAAGCTTTGAATTTGCCTGGTTGAATTTCAACAAGTCGGTTTAAATGCCTCATTTAGCATTTTGCCGCAGCTTGTGTGTGGTAGGGCCAAAGGCAAAATTTTCCAAGCTTAAAATTTGGAAAACTGGAAAGTCATCTGAAGGGTGCTCAGCTGGTGGGGGTGAAGGGGCACTTCTGGGACATGGAGAGGTAGGGGCTGGAGCTGAGGAAGCAGAGGTTGGAAGGCAGTATCCAGCCTGGGGTGAGATCTGGGTTTGCGTTCTGCTGGCAGAGAATTCCTTCCCTGCTTTGCAGAGTCCAGGTCTTGACTGACACTGCAAGGGGAGGTCTGCATGGCATGGAAGCATCTGCTCCCTAGGAGTGGGGCTCAGCGTGCAGTATGGCCTCTGCTCCCTAGGAGTGGGGCTCAGCGTGCAGTATGGCCTCTGTTCCTTTGGAGTGGGACTCAGCATACAGCTTGGCCTCTGTTCTTAAGAGTGAGGCTCAGTATACAGCATGGCTCTATTCCTTAGGAGTGGGGCTCAGCATGCATCAGTGGGCATGGCTAGTCTTTAAACTCAAGACTCTCAGATTTTTTGAGCTATGTTCCTTTTCTATGGTTCCCACATCGATCCAAGGGAGAAAATTTGTCCAGAGCTGAGTATGTCTCGCCCCTTCTGGTAGACAGCATGAGGCCTTCGTTTTGCCTGTACCCTCTCCTATTTTACTGTGCCTTCTCTTTTTTCCTCAATTAGTTTCTGTGGGCTTTGGGGGTTGGATTTTGTTTCTACACACAAGGGCCTGTCATGCTTGTGTTAAAGGGCTTTTCCGTTGACATTATTTAGCATGGTTGGATAATCAATCACAATGATTGCTAATTGCTCTTCTCTCTCCTTCTAAACCATTAGATGCTGTTTGTCAACCTTCTCTAGGATTGACCTTAATCTTGTCACAGTCACCTTCCCTTCTGTCTTCTTCCTTTTGGTGACTTACCGATCCCATGGGCCACAGAGGAAACACAAACATCCGGGGTCCCATTCAACCCTCTGTGAAAATGTCTCAAGAATTTAGGTCTTCAAAAATCTGCTTCCACGGTGGACTTAGCAGAGAGAAAGCACAGTGTCAGTCATGGCTAGTGACAGGGTGCAATTAACCCAGGACCAAATCACAGTAAGACGGATGGAGCCAGATGGACCCGCGCGCCCTACAAAGGGATTTCACGTTAAGCACCATCAGGTTGAGGGCAGACATCTCCCCAGAGCTGGGCAATGGAAGGACATAAGGTGAACTCTCCACAGCTTCCAAATGCTGTCATAGTGGAAGTAAAGCTATGAATGGTGCCTCAAATAGTTATCCCAGATCAGAATAGGTGACTCTATGGCACACATACCTTCTCACGTTTGATTATTCTCAAAGCCTTAGTGTCGAGAAAATTCTAGCTTGAAATTTGTAGTCATAGATGATCTTCAATTGGAAACTGAAAATCTGAGACGGAGGGCTGAGTAAGAGGGAGAAGGAATGCTGAATTAATGAGTTCTCTGATCAGTGTCCAGGTGTTAGGGTTATATTAAGGGATAGTTTGGACATCATGTTGGCTTTCTTTAGTTGGTACACTAACGGTAATAATGCTAAGAATATCGACAAAGCAGTGTACAGTACCCCGTTTTTGGAATGTGTTGGACACATGTCAAAAATGCCTTGGGTGGACAATAGAGGGGCATAGTTTTCTGCAGTTCAATCATTGTCTGTTTGGGAAGCAGAAGCCATGCTTTGTAGTGTTTGCTTTGGTGTAGATGTCTTTGGTATAGATCCTCCCACTGTGGTTTGCTTCAAACTACCACTATGGCTAGGAGCTGGGAAGAGCTTCTTATGGTGCAAGCTGAGTCCCAGCACATCTCTGGCTAATATCATATTTGTTTATAAAAGGGGGCTGTTGGACAAGGATCCTGAGCTTGGGACATTTGGCTGAGATGTGAATGCTGTTTGGTTCCAGGGGAAGTCTTCAAGGCAGAGGGGGAACATTGCAATGGCTAAGATCCTGAAATGCAAACAAACTCAGTGGGTTCTCCTGGGTAAGATGGTCTGTGGGGGAGAGGATTGGAGTTTGCAGACTGAAAGCAGAGCAAAAGGTGAAAGTCAAATCATGATCAGCCTTGAAGGCCATTTTGAGTGTAATGATGTCACAAAACATGTAATTGGAAGCTGTATCTTTTTCTCATGGTTGTGACAAAGGCAACTTAGGAAACAAAGGGTTCATTATGTCTCGCAGCTTGAGGAGAGAGTCCATCCTGGCAGCAAAGGCATGGAGCCAGTGAAGCCGCTGGCCACGTTACATCTATAGCCATTAAAGAGAGAGAGAAAATGCTCACTTTCTCCTTCGATTCCTGACTCCAGTCCATGGAGTGGTGCCACCCACATTTAAGGCAAATCTTTCCCGAGTTAACCCAGTCAAAAAACACCCTCACTGGCATGTCTGAAGTTTCTTTCCATGGTGACTGTGCACCCTGCCAAGTTGACAGTCACTGTTACGCACTATGGAGTTCACCACACAAAGTTTAAGTGGAGGGCCGGCCATGTCTGTTTAGGAGGAGGCTGCCTTTAAATGTGCACAGCGTGTTTAATGTAGGGTCATCTTAGAGCAGAAGATGGAGAAAGAAAAAATAGCTGACTTCGTTGATTTTACTCTCTAGGATTTGACTGAATCTCCATGCTGATTATGAACCCACTTGCACAAGACCCAGCTCTCTTCATGTGGCAGAGAAATGTAAATTATATCAACAGTGGTGCATTGGTATCATCGAATGCAGCCCAGAAGGAGGACACCAGAGGATGGAGATTACAACAAACCTCAATCATTTGCTGAACATGTGGTTAAAAATCAGCCACTCTCTCTAGCTTTTGAAACTCGGTCCAGGTTATATAGATGTCAAGTTGACACTTACCCCTCAGAGACGAGAGTTGGCTAGCCCATAAAGCCTGCTGAGCCTCGAACTGTCATGAATTTATGCATTGCCTCTGATTGGGGACTCCCGTTCACCCACTGAAGTGGGCACCATCTGGCACCCTCATGCTTGCACAGGACATTGTAAGAACAAGAATGTGAAGCAGAGACTCCTCTGCGCGGGGCAGAGTCCTCGTGTTGACTTCTTTCCACCCTCCACCTCTGGCGCTCACCAACTCGTGAGTGAGCACTGTCTAAAGGAGGGCTATAGGAATATTATATGTCTTGATAGACAGTAAGCCAGTGTCAATACTCTTAACACACTCATTAGTTTTCATTGTCAGCCCGACACAGACTAGAGGCATTTTGGAAGTGGAAAATTCAACTGAAGAATTGCCTCCATCAGATGGCAAGCATTTTCTTGATTGCCAATTGTTGTAGGAGAGCCAGTCCACTGTGGGCAGTACCATCATTAGGTATGGGCTGAGTAAGAAAGGAAGCTGAGCCAACCCAAGGGAGGAGGCAGTGAATGACTTTTCTCTGTGGTCTCTACTTCAGTTCCTGCCATGGCTTCCACTCATGAAGGACTCTAACCTGTGAGATGTAATGAACTCTTTCCTTCCCAAGTCAGTTTTGATGATTGTTTATGACCGCAACAGCAAGCAAGGAAGAGCACATATATTTATTAAGGGATCACAAGACACTGGGGCAGTGTGTAGAATACTTGGTATACTCAGTTAAATGTTGGCATGACTGTGGGGTGGGGACTTTATTGCCTGTCATCTGTGTTCATACTGCTGCAGTAGAATACTTGAGACTGGTCATTGACAAACAGAAATTTGTTTTCTCAGGGTTCTGATGTTGAAGAGTGTGGTACTGACATGTCCTAAGCCAGTTGGAGTCTGGTGTCTGCTTTCTAGATGACACCTTGGCTACCCAGTCCTCTGGAGAGGGTGAACCCATGTGGTGTCCCCACAGAGAGGTGGGTGGACAAGTGAGAGGACCCTCAGCTAGTTCTCTCTGGTCTAATCTCTTCATAAGGTTGGGGGTCTTCTCTCTCTGTTTTTTTTTCTCTCTCTATCTTCCCCTATGACTGTGTTTTGTTTTATTTCTGGTGCTGAGAATTGAACCCAGGGCCTCATGCAGGCAGGGTGGGCAAACATAATAGCACCAGACCTCATCCCAAGCCCTCCTTTCTTCTTAATGTCACCTCTAATGTTCAAGACCCTTGGAGTTTCACCATGAGTCCCTTAGAGCCTCTAAGCCCAATATCCCCACTTTTAAACTTATTTTTATTTGTGTGTGTGTGCGCATGCGTGCACACATGTTCACACGTGGGTGCTGTGGTAAATGCGTGCAGATGGCCATGGAAAGCAGAAAAAGACATTAGATCCCTTGGAGCTATGGGTGGTTGTGAGCTGCCCAACGTGGGTGCTGAGAGCTAAATTCTGCTCCTCTGCAAGAGCAGGAAGTGCTCTTAACCACGGAGTCATCTCTTCTGCTTCCTGGTGCCCCCCATTTAGGAATGTCTGCTGCCACTTTCCACTAATCTCTAAAGGACAGTGCTGGACAGGACTCGGTAGCTCCTTACTACATGCAGAGCGGACCCCTATCCTGGTACGTCTTGCTGTTATTGCGTCACTTGCTACCCATGACAGAATTCTGTGTGTGGATGGCAGTCCCCGTTCTCTGACCCCTTGTGAGTAGGACATCCTAACCATACACACCCGTTTCATTCCTTCTCCTCACTAGCCAAAGCCAGCCTTTTCCAGCACATTCCTCTCCCACTTTGTTGGAAATTTCGCTGCCATTTTCCCTACTCCCAAGTCTCCTCTCTCTGTCTCTGTTTCTCTGTCTATTTCTTTATCTCTGTCTTTCTCTGAAGCAGGCAATCGTAGTGTTCCATGAAGGTCCCTCAAGAAAGGTCAGCTTGTAGTCACTGTTTGTGGCTTGTGGCCTCTGACCCACGTCAGAGAAGAAGGCCAAGTTATAGTCCTTAAATTCTATGCCTGGCAAAGCATCTGGCTCTGCCTCAGTTGGCTTATAAATACACAGCGTACAGTAGTGGGCACAACCAGGTCTGAATTAAAAACTCCCTGGTCAAACTGGCTTACACTCCTCGCAGACACACAGATGGACACACAGCAACCGTCCCTTGGTCTTTGTTATCTGTAAAATATGGGTGTCACTGTCCTCTCCATGGACACTTGGGAGGACAACAAACATAAAGGTTTTAGAAGCTAGATAGTAACTTCTCAAACAGCAGGGGATTCCCCACTACCCATCCAGGAGCCTTAAAAGCGTCATAGGGTGAGATGATTTCAGTGCTCTCCTGTGAGCTGGTAGTGTCTGAGTCAGCATTCTCCTGTCGCTGTGGCAAACTAACCCAGAAGAGCATCTTCAAGAGAGAAAGAGCTGCACTGGGGACAGCTCACTGGAGAGAGCACTTGTACAAGTCTGAGGACACAAGTTCAAATCCCCAGAATTCCCGTAAAGACTAGGCATAGTCATGTCTATCCCTATAACCCCAGTGCTGGGAGGGGTGTGTGGAGACAGGAGGATGACTGGGGCTTGCTTGCAGGCTGTCAGCCTGGCATAAGGTTCAGCAAGGGACCCTGTCCTCAGGGAATGGAGTGGATAGTGATTGGGCAGGACGCTCAATGTCTGGCCACTGAGGGTGAGAGAGAGTCAGTCCCTAATCATCCCCTAGTCTCCCACTGACTTGTGACTCCATCATGTGACCCATGCATAGATGAGCTCAGAGCCTTCAGGATCCAGTCACTTCCCAGAGGCCCCACTTGGCACATTACTATACTGGGGCCCTAGACTTCATACATGAACATTTTGGGTAATGGATGGAAGTAGTAGGCTTCCATTATTGCCTACCTGTGAGCAATGGATGTAAGTAAGCATAGCCTTCCACCACTGCCTACCGGTGAGCATTCTCCCTAGGCTCTACCTGGGGAGGTGACTTCCGGTTGCATAGCTTCTCCGAAATCAGTTTCTTCTTCCATAAATGGAAGTCTGAGATCACACGCAACATCAGGAAAGTCATTTTACCTGGTGAACATGGATCTTAAGGCATAGTGTTATGATTCGCCTCAGTGAATGCCCAAATTAAGGGGTTTAGTGGGCTCAGCGCTTTGAGGAACAAACAAACAGGCTCAGAGAGGCCAGCTGTTGTCCTTCCTCCCACTCTTCACGTTACAGGGCTAACTGATTGCACGCTTCAATGATAATGGATACTGGATTAGAAAGACAGAAAAGGAAACTATGTTCAAAGACAACATTTTATCAGAAGTTGCATATATTCATATTTCCCCTAAAAACAATACATTTATTTAACCTAAAAATGTTGTATATTACAGTTGTGTGTATGTACTACGAGAGAGAGAGAGAGAGAGAGAGAGAGAGAGAGAGAGAGAGAGAGAGAGAGAGATTGTAAGTATGGGCACGTGCATGTGGAGTCCCGAGGAGGATGTTGGGTACCTCCCTCTATTGCTCTCTGCCTTGTTCCCCTGAGACAGGGTCTCTCACTGAACCTGAAGTTTGTCACTTCAACTGAACTGGCTGGTCACTGAGCTCCAGGGATCCACTTGTGACCCCCACTTCCTGCATGCTTGGCTTTTACGTAGCTGCTGGGGATTTGAACTGAGGTCTTCATGCTTGCACAGCAAGTGCTCTCAGCCACCGAGCTAGCTCTCCAGCCCTCAAAACCATCTCTTGGTGGTTGACTCCTACAGTTTTGCAGTTATTTATTTCTAAATATATTAAAAATTTGCCTCCCAGGCTGTCTGAGGGATGTGGGGTTTTTGACCCTCCTTCTTTGTGCTGGAAATGAATTGATGCAATTTAAATACTTTGTCTAAAAGTTATTTGGCCTGGAAAATACCAATCTAATTCCCCCACAAGTAAGAAAATTATAAGGAGAGAGATCTAATCAGTGAGCAGAATATAGCCTTAGAAAATGTGCATCAGCATACCTTAAGGAAAGTAGAATAAATCTTGAAACTTTAATATCCCCTTTCTTGGACCTAAATAGGCCCCCTTGGAAAACTATTTTATTGTTTCTCATTAAATTAGAATTGTGCTGAGGTGCCACTATCTACCGTTTTCTATTATTATTAATGTAAAAAAAAAAAAGCCATTGTATATTCAGCATTTCCCCGGCTAAAGCCAACAGGAAAAAGCTTCCCCGGCTCCTGCGCTTAACTCTGACTCATTTTAAACAAAGTTCCTCCTTTTTTTTTTTTTTTTTTTGTTTACATCTGCATTTAAAGTCAGCCATTCTTCCTAGTGACAATTAAGGAAATGTAATGTATGGGCGCAGTACCCGCTCTGTTAAATCACCAGCTCGTGTCGAAGAAGCCGGGCAAGAGTTACAGGGGGAAGCAGAGCCTCATTAGCCTTGAGAGCATGTGGTCATCGCTGGGAATCAGGATTTGGAAGCATCGTTTTTCAAAACTCGGGGAGCTTGGTAGTGCATTAGAGAGGAGACACACAGACTGCCTCGCCCCAGGTGAGAGGGCGGCCCACCCATCCCCCAGGTGTTTACAAGGCCTTTGCTGTTCTTGCAGGGCAGTGGTTTATCACCTTCAGGGAAGGTGCACCAGGGGCCCAGAGGCACAGCTGCCCCCCAGACATCTGATGGGAGGTGTGGGTACTGGGGGTGGGGGCATCATCTCTGGTTCCCACTTGCAGTGTAACTCTTCCCGGAGAGACAACCAGTATCGACTCATTCTGGACAGGGAATCAACACCACACGGAAGAAACGGCATCACTCCCGTCTTGTTTCATGAGCCGGCAAGTTTACTGGGGTGACTCATGTGAACATGGGACGTGTGGGTGAGGGTCACGTACAGGAGCATGGAGGATGCACAGACAAAAGTGTCACCAAGACAAATGAGGCACCATCACAGCATGGGGGATGACTCATGAAGGTTGCCTCTCTAGGGCCCTTGGCCCTAGTTCCAGGCAGGTCTACGTTGACTGACTCCCAGCAATGATTCACTGTTTACATAACCGTAGGAGAAGGCCTTGTGAGTCTCTTCTTTCTGAGCTTTGTTCTTCTTAAGAAAATTTTAATACAATCTTTCCTCATTTTTCCATTGCTATCCCTTTTCCCACTCCCTCCTCCTCCTGTTCTACCCTTCTGTCCACGCCCCCATCCACTCTGCAGAAAGGGTAAAGCTTCCCATGGGGCGTAAACAAAGTCTGATGTGTCACTGTAACCAGATCGATGACTACCTCGATTGTCATCCTCGAACCTTCAACCAGCAACTGATGGAAGCAGATACAGAGATCCACAGCTAAGCACTGGGCTGAGCTACCCGAGGCCAGCCCGATAGAGGGAGGAAATATGAGCAAAAGGGTCAAGACCATGATGGTGATACCCACAGAAACAGCTTACCTGTACTACTGAGAGCTCACTGACTAGGGCCGAGCTTCCTGATCTTAGAAGACTCCCTCCTCCATCCCTCTCTCCGAGGGAGGATTTCAGTTCTGAGGAAATGGCTTTGTATCACTCTCTCTGCGCCCCTTGGTCCTTCGGAGAAAGCTTCCAGTTTCCGCATGCAAAGCTTTCTGGTTCACAAACATGGACGTTGGCCTGGTTGGGTCTTGCACATTCACCTGCCAAACTCCTCAAAGTGTTAAGAGATGGGGCCTCTGAGAGGTGACCAAGCCACAAGAACAAAGACGAGGGCCCCTTTGAAAGGGCTCAGGGCATAGGCTGGCTTCTTCTACCTCTCCACTGTGCTGGATACAGAGTCCGTGTTTAAAGACATGTTTAAGGCATGTTGAAGGCACCATCTCAAAAGCAACCTTGAGGCCCTCCGGAGAGCATGCTGACACCTCCATCTTGAATGCTACAGCCTCTGATGTGGAATTTCTGCTCTTAAAAAAATTAGCTGGTCTCAAGTATTATGGTATAGCAAGCAGGAATGGGTGAGGACACCTTGTTAGGACATAGCTTCCAAGTTAGCAAAGGCAAAGAAAATGGGGAGACGCTTCTCCATTCGTAGTAATTGTCAAAGTCCTCAAAAGCCGGTGGCAGGGTGAGTTCCCATGCTGTCAACCTGCCTGACCCATCTCATCTCATCTATGGTTTCCACTGTGGTCACTTAGTGTTAGCCATGGGGGTCCCCCTGGCCCTGGCATTCATGAGCTACCTTGTCACCTCTGTGGGTTTGGTTCAAAGCCTACCCTGGCAGTGTGGCTTTTCCTGGCTACCCCTTTAGAGCTCATAGGACCTCGCTCCATGCCAACACTCACCCTACCCCCACATATTTTATCAACTATTCATTCCTGTCTCTTTCCTCTTTTCTAGACTGGGAGCTTCTTGAGGGCAGCAGCTTTATCCCCTTCACCTCTGTCTTTATATCTCCTACAAAGTGTGGGTATGCTAGAAATGTGGGGAACAGTGGAAGCATGGGCTCACTGTGGGCTAGCAGAGGCTCAGAAGGCTGTGAGTGGCTTAGAGGCTGGAGTGAGACCCTGAAGGCAGAGCGATGAGGTGGCCATGTTGATGTCCCATAAGGTACAACAATGGCACGTGTGCCCTGGGAATAACCACCGCTGTCTAATTAGATTTCAGACCTTCTCAGGAGGAGGGAATTCCTTCCTGGTGCTGTAAACTAGCCCTCCCTACAACTGGGGAGGTTATGGAAAGCAGAGGCTCCTGCTGTCACTCCCCCAAACTGTTACAATTTCTGACAGATTCTAAACCTCTCACAGGGAGGTTTAGCTCTCAACCCTCAGCATAGAAACTTCTTTTTACGGCAGATGGTGACCCTTTCAGAAAGCCACAACAGCTTGGAATGCAGAGAGCACGTGATGTGGGGTTCTCAGTGCACAACCATTTACCGCACACCATCTACACCTAAGACTCAGGAAACACTCAGGAAGGTGGGGAAAAGATGGTGCGAGCCAGAGGACCGGGGTTTCTTCTATGAGGTGGTGTCTTCTGTATAGGCCAGTGAAGCTGCACCCGGGAAATCTCAACAGTATGGTTGCCTAGACAAGACCTGGAAAGTAGCAATACCACTTGACTTCTGACATGGGTGGGGGAAATCTCACAAGGCCCCATCCCTAGATGAAGAGCTATAGGCAATCACTGGCTGCAGAGAGAGTAAGAGCGGGTCTTCTCCAGGACGAGACCCCTGATAGGTTATACAGTCCCAAGAGGTCAACTTGAAACACACACATATATGAGCAACATTAAAGGGTCTCGGCAGGTTGTATTTATACATTTGGATGTTCATACATTTTTAACAGTTATAATTAAAGAATAAGAGGCCACGAATCTGAGAGGGAGCCGGCATGGGAATGGGAAGAGTTGGAGAGGAGAGGGGGAGGAATACAAATGATAGAAATACAGTGTTCATATATGAAATTCTCCAAGTAGAAATAAATCATAAAAAAGAACTGCTAAAATTGACTTAAATTTTAAGAAAAAATGTGAACTATGGTAGTATAACTTAATTATTTTGTGCTATAACCCTGTTCAAATAATATAAATATGTAGTATATGTGAGAAAATATATAAACTTTTGTATTTCACTTTAAAATTTTTAAATTATTTTAAAGATAGCATACAAAGTTTTGGGTTTCATTATGTCATTTTGATACATATCTGTCATTATAATTGTCTTTTTAATCTGCCCTCCCCATCATATAGGCTACGTTTTATTACATTAAGTGTCAGTATTATGTTTAACACCTACTTAATGCATGGGGACTTACAGCCAGGTCTCCTGGCCATGTCGCAGGGATTTCCTGGTTACCCTTGGTGGTTGCTGTGTTCTCAAGCTGAGCTCAGCGCTGGCTGCAAAGCTTCTCCAGTTGGAGGAGTAAGGCAGACTCCGCATGGAGATCCGGGGAGGAGCGAGTCGTCAAGAGTTTACTCCTGCGAGTGCGCGAGGTGCTCTGCATTGTACTTCATTTAATGCGAGCGGCATGTAAATACGCTTCAGAGACATAAAAGCTTCAAAACTAAACGAAAAGGAAAATTTAATAACCAGCAGACTTTTAGATTGTGCACTAAATAATCTGCTTTTCATTCGAAGAAAGGGGAGGAGAAAGGCTGAGGATAGACATACATAACAAATTAAAATCTAGTATCTTGGGGGTGTAAATCACCTTCCATGAGCCAAACAATGTGGCTCTTATCAGATCTCCTCCAGCCAGTCATCTTGCCTGGGAGTTTGACATGATTCAGCAATAGCAAAGGCAGGTAGAGACCCCGATAAAAGGCTAAAAACAACACATGGCATGACCACACACACACCCCATCTTCTGCCCACTGTGCTGTGTGTATTACAGTATTCCTGCAAAATGTGTTTGCAGTGATCCTGTCAGGGCTTAGAGGCTGAGGAAGAGTAGCATACTTTCCTTCCTTCTTTCTTTCTTTCTTTCTTTCTTTCTTTCTTTCTTTCTTTCTTTCTTTCTTTCTTTTTTCCCTTTTCCCTTCTTTTGTTCATTTTTAAAAATACCTTTTTAATGCCCAGCTGCCTAGGGATGACACCATTCACAATGGGCTGGGCCCTCCTACACCAACAACCAATCAAGAAAATGCCCCACAGACATGCCTACCAGCCAGTCTGTAAGAGATGTTTCCTCAACTGAGATCCCTTCTTAGGTGTGTCAAGTTGACAGCCAAGTTCAGCCACTGCACCCATCTCCCTAAGCTGTGTTTCATCAGGTTATTTCATGGCAGAAAGGGAGTGAGGACGGGTGTCCTTTCCAGAGACGGTGCAGTTGATGTGAAGGCCTCCACTGTCTTTGCATTTCTTGGATTTGATGAGGAGTTAAGGAACTGACACAACTGATTTTGAGTAGGTGCCAGGGAACAAAAGGACAACTGAGTCAGAAAGACATCCCGCATCAGACAACGACAGAAGGGTCCATTCTCCTCAAATGGGTAAGAAATCCTATAGCCAGGCCTGCCTGGGAAATGGCCACAGAAGAGAGATAAGCGCAAACCACAGAGCCTGTTTGTCCCTGGAAGGGTCTCTTCTGTTGGTTTGAGGCAGAATAACGAGGGAGGGATGGACGGTTTTCATGGCCTCCGTCTATGCCACACCCGGCTTGTGGTTAGATGCAAGACTTCAGTCTCCGGAGCTGTCAATCCATCACTTTTTAATGGTATCAGATCTGCTTTTAAAAATTCATGCTGTGGGCTTTGAGGAAACAATTGTAGCCCTAGAACTTTGTTAAAGCTTGCATCTGATAGATTCTTTTTAATGGACGGCCTGATGCTTGGGTATTTGATCTTTTGTGATGTACATTTTGAGGAAGGAGAAAAGAATGCGAGCCAGAGGCTTGCTATCTACTTTTTTTGTTTTTAAAACCAAAACTTCACTCACTGGTCACTGTCTCTGTCCAAGTGTTTTTGAGACTTTTACGGGAGGGAGAATTTTGTCTTTCTTATGCTTGACTGGAGAATGTGCCAAATGACGTTTTAAATCAGCAGTTCCTCAAACTGTAGAGCAATGAATGTTAGAGTATATCGTGGATTATTGTATATGCAATTTGCGTGGACGTTTGAAAGAGTCAGTGCAGCAGCACCAGAGTGCTGCCTAGAACCATCACACGGGACTGATGGCCGCAATGAACATTGCTGTTGCTCAGAACTTCTGTTAGCTAATTATATTTAACATAGGAAACCAAAGCATAACCACCCGATGGAGTGGACTCCCGATCCAGTCACCATCACTGGATCAGACGGACATTTAATAGAAAATTACTGTCATTGGAATTCGAACAAAAGCTCTTGTGTTTCTGAAAGTAGAGTCTTAAGTTTTAGTATTTTGATGTTTTCCAGACTTTTCTCTGAGAATGCGAGTAACAGTGTGGGCTGTGTAGAGACTCAAGGTGCAGGGGCTGCTCAGTGGTTAGATGCCTAGGATCCGAGCCAGCCACAGTCAGCAGCCACCACCCACAACTGCCCCAGGGAGTCTGTTTCTCTGATTGGACTTCTGCGCCAAGTTTTCTGTGAGGATGGGAATTGATTTCTGGAAAGAGTCAGAGGAGTCACTGTTAAACATTCTCTAGGGCAGTGGTTCTCAGTCTTCTTGGCACTGCGACCCTTTAATACAGTTCCTCATGTTATGGTGACCATCAACCATAAAATTATTTTGTTGCTACTTCATAACTGTACTTTTGCTACTATTATGAATCATAATGTAAAAGTCATATATGCAGGATCTCTATATGTGACCCCCTGTGAAAGGGCTGTTTAATCCCCAGGGGCCGTGACCCATGGGTTATTATGATTATTATTGTTATTATTATTATTGTTATAATTCTATGTGCATGCAGATACATATCACAGCACCTGTGTGGAAGTCAGGGGACAACTTTGTGTAGTCAGTTTTCTCCTCCTCCTTCCTCTGGGCTCTGGGAATTGATGTCAAGTCACCTGAGTTGAGTGGCAAGCATCTTTACTCACTGATCAAAATAGCCCACCTTAAGATATATATTTTATTATATGTATTATATAATAATTTGCATCTTTTATTGTTGACTGAGGTTTTTTGTTCTGCCTAGTTTCCGCAATCATTAAATCCCAAAGAAATCACACAGAGGTCTACATTAACTATAAACTGATTGGCCCATTAGCTCAGGCTTCTTATTAGCTCTTAAAACTTATATTAGCCCATTATTCTAGTATATGTTAGCCACATGTCTTGGTACCTTTTTCAGCGAGGCAGTCACATCTTGCTTCTTCTGTGTCTGGGCCAGGACTGCAGAGGAATGGGCTTCCTTTTCCCCAGAATTCTCCTGTTCTCCTTGACCCACCTCTACTTCCTGTCTGGTTGCCCCGCCTATACTTCCTGCCTGGCTACTGGCCAATCAGCATTTATTTAAAATATAATTGACAGAATAAAGACCATTCTCTTATACCATTTTATTATGTGTAATATATATTGAATAATGTTAAGATAGTGCAAGATATTTACAATCAAGAGAAAAATGAGATATTTTACTCACCTAGAGGAAAGGTAAAGGTCAGAATGTTATTACTATTCATGTCTTATAGTTAGTGAAGCCCTCCCCTTCCTTTCTTCCCTCCCTTCCTCCCTCTCTCCTTCCCTCCCTTTCTTCCTTCCTCCCTTTCTTCCTTCCTCTCTCTCCCTCTCTTTTCTGATACATATTTATCACAAAAGTGGGAGATACGGAGCCTCTAGTTCTACCTAGCTCACAGGGAGACTTCTGCTGTAGAGTGGAGAGAAGTCAGTGGGAGCAGAGAAACTGAAAGGAAATTAAGATGGTTCTGGTAGAAGCTGAGAAGCTTGAGGAGGGAGCTGCTGAATGATTCTAGTCAATTCTACTCTTTACAATGCAGGGATTTAGAATGTCTCTCCAGAAGGCTGACTTCATCCATGAAAGTCTCTGCAAAAAGCATGGAGAACCAAACTAAGTCAGGTCTCCCATAAATGCTATTTTTCCCATTATCATCTGTTGCTGTTTTGTTTTGTTTTGAAATAATAGGTGATACTAAAAGCTTATTTCTTGTAGCTAATGATATGTTTATAGTAACTTTTTCTTTCTTAGTTTTAAAAACTTATTTTGAATAAAAAACACACACAGATAATAAAATCTTACAATAAGGTGTTAGTAAAGGAATTTTTAAAGTGTCTATGTTAAATATATTTGCAAAACAGACAAAATCCCAGTGTGGAATTATTGAGCACTACTAGGAAAGGGAGACTCAGTTTTCCTTAAGTGCAGCCGGTGGTGAGTTGACCATGCTTCAGAGAAGGCCACACATGCAGGAATATATGGGCAGTGCAAAATGAACTTGATGGATTAAAAACACTAAAAAAGAACATAAAGTTGGGTGTGTAGGAATGGGTAAATCACTATTTCCATTTTAGTGTGGCCAATTCTTCCCTTATACAGATTTCAGTCTATGGCTTGCTAATTGAAAACTAATGAAAATTGGGACTTAAGTCTTGTTCTTTCTTTTTAAAAATACAATTTCTTTTCTTTTAATCTTGGGGGTTATAATATAATTAACATGATTTCCCCTTTCCCATTCCTCCCTCCACATCCTCTCATATACCTTTCTTTGCTATCTTTTAAATTCATAGCCTCTTTCTTCATTAAGTGCTTGTATAATTGAGAGAGAGAGAGAGAGAGAGAGTTTGTATTTCTCACCTGGGTTTACTCTGCTAAGCCATTGGCCCAAATAGCTTTATTCATTAACCAATAAAAGCAATACATATACAGAAGGACATCCCACATCATCTCCCCTTTTCTATCTAATTAAAAAGGAAGGTCTTTAAAAAAAAACTCCTTTGTTCAGAAAAAGGAAGGTTTTAACTTTAACAAAGTCTTTGTTAATCTAAAGTGTCATATCTAATTTATCTTTTATCATAACTAAGGAAAACTATTAACTATCTGTCTTCAACTCCTCAAAGACTCCAGAAAAATATAATATTAATTAAATAAATAGGAAGTGCATTGTAAGCAGCTTCCAAAACTCTAGAATTGACAGAGACATCTCGCTGCCTGGACAATCACCCAAAGTTCTTCTGTAATGTTGGGGCATCCATCTTCAGCCTACAGGCCAATAGGATCCAGCAGACTTTTCCATGAAGCAGGAAATTTGAAAGACAGTTCCGCCTATATAAGTAGCTTATCAGTCATTTTCTGCTGTGTCCTGAAGAATGTCTGGCAGACTCTTTCATGAAGCCAGAACCCTGAAGGGTTATCTCACCTTCTTTTGGCAAGTTCAGCAGTCACTTTTCTGTGGGTCCTGTATATATATATATATATATATATATATATATATATATATATATATAGAGAGAGAGAGAGAGAGAGAGAGAGAGAGAGAAAAGGCAAAATCAAAGAGCTGAAGCAGGACATGCCAGAACCTTACTGTTAGGCCACAGCCTGGTGACAATACACAGGTTAATAGAAATGGGTTAAATTAAGATGTAAAAGCTAGCTAGAAATATGCCTGAGTCATTGGCCAAACAGTGTTGCAATTAGTATAGTTTCTGTGTGATTATTTGGGTCTGGGTGGCTAGGTCCCAGACTCAAAAGATTCCACTGGGTGTGATCTTACTTAATTAACCAAGTATTATTATCAGGGTTTAACAGTGAGGAAGCCAAGCCTGAGAAAGAGCAGCTGCTGATGACATTAGAAGTGAGTGCAGTGTCAGGATTTATACCCACCTCTGTCTGATGCCACTGCCCTTGGTCTGCACTTGAGTGACACTTAGGTTTATTGTCACCTTCCTCTTTACGCAAGGATGCTGATTAAGCTCTTTTTAGTCCTTATAAAGCTGTTGCACCTACATTTGCTCATTTGACCCTTGCTGCAGGGTGACGACATAACTCACGGCGGTTGTTACTGTGAGTAGCTTCATCTCCTCTTCTAGGACCCAGCTTGGCTGCTGTCTTTTCCCAAGAGAGATCTCCAAGCTCACAGCTGGAGGCAGGACACCATGTTGAGTGGCCTCACTGCCACACGACGCCGGCATTTGATTGTCCATGCCCCCTTGAGTTCCGCAACTAAAACCACCATGGAGCAATGCCAGGAGAGCGGAAACCAAACTTTTGCTCATGCCATCACTCTGCCACCACCCCTGCCCTCCGGGTGCTCAGTGGACGCCTGAGGATGACAAGACTTTCTGAAGACAGGGGCAGCCACCGAATGCTTCGGAGTGATGTCCGCTTTGTGACAGTCTGTGGCTACCCCAGGGATGGAGTTGGACCAGTCAACTACATCGCAGGAAGCCAGAGAGGAATTCTAGCACAGTGGCTGTTTACCGAGCCGCGTGCCTGCTAGATCTTCCCTCTGCCTGGAGCTTGAATCCATCTTCCTGTAGAGATAGCAAGCAGCAGCAGAGGGAGGGAATGCTCACACTGCTATAGGCAAAGGGATGGGTTCAGTCTTGCTTTTGTGGGAACACGAGAAGCATAGGTGTGTGCATGCATGCTTGTGTGTGTGTGTATGGGGGTAGCGAAGGTCACCTCCTTATTCTGTATATATGACAGGACCATGGGAAAGTAATAGGGAAGAAAGGAAAGAGGTGTCGCAAGGAGACACATCTTCAGAAGCCACATGGGTAGCCTAAAAGTGTGAAGGGGAGAGTAAGGTGCGTGAGAGGCGAGGGCTTTAGCGCTCTGTCAGCTCTATATTCAGCCCAAAGATAATAAAACAGTGTTGAAAAGAAGGCCACCTGGTAGACAAGACCCGGGCAAGCCTGAGGATGGCCATGGAATCCAACTCTGTAGTCCTGTGGGAGACGGAGGCGCAAGGGCAGGGGAGATGCCAGAAGTTAATAAGATGCTGCGAGTCCCCGGTAGCTGGGGAATCTTGGGAGATCCCAAGCAGCCCTTTCACTTCTTACAGTCCTAAGCTCACAGCGACAGCCCTGGGGGTTGCAGACAAGGATGTGCAGGACTCCATCTGTGCCATGGTAGGGGCTGCATCATAGAGTTTGGTTTTTCTTGGCCTGTAATGAGAGGCTGGCCTTGCCCAGGTAAGAGAGCAGCTTCTCTCTATTGCCATGGCCTCCGACACTGCTTCAGGACCTGAAGGGGTTGAGTTTTGGTTTAGCAAATTCTAAGCAGATCCTTGGCGTCTTCGTGAGGGTCCCAGGAGCATTTATTCATGGGTTTTATTCTTCCTTGTATTAATTTCTGATTTGGCTTCCAGGGTATTACAGGCCATCTGTCCCTATTATTTTTAATTAAGGTCCTCACCATGGCTCGTCTTCAGAGCCTGGGTAGGGGATGTCACAGTGCCTGAGGTCTGCATGTGGGTCCTAGGTTAATGTCACCCCACAAAAAGCACACAGAAGTCATTTATTGGGCCGGACCTCCATCTTAGGTTTAATTATCTTAAACGCTGCAAGCTCAGCCGTTCCTGTGGCCATGGTCTGTCGGACAGTGAGAATGCTGATGGAGTCTTCTTTACCTCCTGCCGGGGGTCAAAGGTCAGAGACCACCAACCGCAAAGGGTCTCACAGCAGATCTGAGATCACAGAACTGGAGAAAGTGACCAGCAGGTCCAGCATTTGCTTTTGCAAATGTACCCAGAGGCAGAGAACTAATTGAACCGAATGCCTGGAAGGCGGATATTTAGTGGGTCTGAAAACAAGCCTGAAGGATGAAAGCTTGTTATTGGCATTTAGCTCCGCGTATGTAGCTGGGAAAGGTAGAAATAAATTCAGAGGCCCATTCCATCCCAAGGAGGATAAATGTGGCTTCCTGTAGTCAAATCTGGGCTGGAACACACCATTTTGTATTCCTTAAATATCTGTTCCCCACAGTACTTCACAGCAGAGGAAGGATGAGGTCTTCTACCAGGAAGGAAGGAAGTGGGGAGGGGTTGCAGGAGGCTTGAGGGCCTCACATGGTTGTTCTCTCGATACCAGGCCCTCCTGCTCGCAGTGGCCCACAGAGCTGCAGCCACCAACTCCCTGGTATCTGTCATTGTCACTTCCCAAGTGTTCTGCATTGTTCGGGAAATCGCATGCGTAGGGCAGAACTGTTAGCATCCCTCTTGGACAAGGGAGCTGAGTGCCAAGGGGGCTCCAAATTGAACCGGGGGCTTATGTGTCCTATGATGGGCCCCGGCAAGAGTCATAAATAATTGTGACAAGTTCTTTTTTCTTCCTCATCCCATGTGACAGTCCTTGACTCTGCCTCCTGTCTCCTCTCCCCTCTGCCTCATAGACCAGACCTGCCAGGCTGTGGGATGATAGATGTTACTGGGCAGCAAATGACAGCTGGATTGGGTTTTCAGCCGGTGCTTTAGAGGGAATCAGATATGCTGTATAAAGCAATAAGAAAAGCACCCTCCTAAGGTGGATTAAAAATAGCCAGCGCAGCGCTAACCCACTTTGTTGTTTATCAAAAGTTAAATCTCACACGGTAAGTCCGAGTGATGTGTTAATTTCTCAGGTTCCTGTCAGGTCGATGCTCATGACAGCCACTAAGAAAAGAAAAGGGAGACAAGACGAGAAAGAGGAGTAAAGAGAACCGATCCGTTCCTGTTTGAGTTTGTTTGTCTAATGAGCATCAATATTCTCCTTTCGGGATGGTGTCTAAGAAGAGAGATGAACTCTGAGCGCTCTGAGATCTTGCTCGGTTTTCTTTTCTTTCTTAATCTTGAAGTTTAAACATAAAGTGGGGAATTAGGATCTTAATTTTTTTTTTTTACATTTTCTTTTCTTATTTTTTTTTCCGTATCAGTTTCGCACACTTATTCTGCTGATCTAGACTCTGTAATGAATGATCTGGTCTTCCAGCCTCCTGGGAAATGTCATGTAGGCATCAACACAACCGTGAAGAGTGTGTTTCATGAAGAATTACAACGTCCTCTGAGCCAGTCAGACTGTGCGTCAGGCATTCTGGCTTGGTTACCTATGTCAGGATGGACGGGCCGAATTTCTACAATGTGACTTAGTGATCTGTCCCCTCCCTCAGGCACAGATGGGGCCAGCTGAGGCTTCCTTAGCCACTGGCCCTCCCCCTGTGTCATCCTGGAAGGCTGTGGAATTTAAGAGAGTTCAGTGTATCAAACCTCGACGCCCTTCCCCCTTGATTTTTCTGATGAATGGCGCTGGGAAGACTATATCTTTCATGGAGCCGCCTGTGGCAGGAGGTGGAGAGGTGGCACAAAGTGTTTACTGAAAAAAACATCTTTTAGGCTGGGTACCAGGCAAAGACTGGGGGTGGGACGAGGAAAGCGATTTGAGTGATGCCTCTTTCATTCAAATCTGGGGACGATTCAATATGGGCGAGGCTACTTTCCTAGTGTATGGAGTTGTAGCGTGTGGTTGAGTATTGTTTATGACTTTGGTGGCTGTAGCGTTATTGACAAAGGACAATCTCCTTGAAAAGAGTCTATTTATCTAGAACTTTGTCACCAGTGGGTTTGACCAGGGATTTATTTATTTATTTATTATTTTATTTTTATTTTTAGTAGCCATGAATTGATAAGACACAGATCCAAAGGACAGGTTTGGACTTCCTGGTGTCTGGCTCAAAATCACAGCTCACCTTGCTGGGTCACATTAGATGAGTTGCTTGCCCGCTCTGGGCCTCAGTGTTTTGAACTGAGGAACCCAGGCCAAAGTTGTTTCCAAACAATGGGCTGCTCTGAGGGATGCCTAAAGTGGACCGGTATTATCTTCACCTTGAAACATCCCGTGAGGCTCAGGGTTTGAACTCTCGCTGACGAAAAGCTAATGCTGTTTGGGGTAATGAAAGAACCTGGATGTGATGAGGTCTGCTGGTAGAAAGAAGCAGGATGCTCAGGGCAGATCTTTCCAGGTCAGGCCCCCCACTCTGGTCCTGCTTATTACTCCACTTTCTGGTCCATTCTATGTGAGCCAACTCTGCGTCATGCACTGAGCTTCCCTGCTGTACCTTCCCTGCTGTGATGGACAGCACTCCTGGAGACTGTACGGCATCCTCTCTCAGCAACACTGCAGTAATCGGTACAATGGGTGTTGTAACTCCCCTGATAAATACTGAATAAATGACTGTATTATAATAGCCACGTTTATGGTCAGACACAGCATGGCTGCTCCGTTATGGCCGCTTCCAGGCTAGCGTCTGCGTCTCTTCGCTCTGAGTCCTTGAAGATTTGATGTTAAGTTGAGGAGTGATGAAATGCCGTCGTAGAGATGGACCCATATTTGAGGCTAGACAATATGGTCACGTTCTCCATTAGTCTCAGACACACTATCTCCATAGAAGGGCAGATGATCTGTGGGGTGGTGGTGCTGCCTGCCTAAGTAACCTCATCTCTTTCTTCTCCCTCTTTCCCTCCCTCTCTACCTCTTCTCCTCCCTCCTTTCCTCCTTCCCTGTCTTCCTCCCTGTCTTCTTTTATTGTCTCTCTTTCTTTCTACAGGGTCTTATTTAGCACAAACTGCCTTTATCGGGTTGTGTAACTGAGGCTGATCTTGAACTTGTGACCCTCCTTTCCCTACCTCCTGGACACTGAGATTACAGGCATGCAATACCACACTCCATTTATGCATTGCTGGAGATGTTCCCCGTGGCCCCTGCTTCGCAGACCTGTTGTTCCACCAGCGGAGCTCTCTCCAGTCCCCAACTCACGTCTTCCTCATTGGAAGCATCTTTTCTGAGCTGCTCTTTGTGGATGTGTGCGACCAGTCTCATACCTAGGTCCACTATCAGGTCTTAGTCCACTTTTCTTGCTTGGACCACCATCTTTCAACCTATCACAGCTGTCCTTCCATGGGAGGCATAGCCAGGGGGCGGATTCTAACCTGCATCTAGAATCATTAGCCAATTCTTTCGGGTTTGAACTCATAGTGAGAGATGAATTTTTATATTGTGGTGCATGATCTGAGCGTGTGACATCCATCCGTTTTGTTGAATCATTTGTCCCATGAGCATTAGTCAGCCCTCCTCGAGTATGACACATTCTGGAATTTTTTTATCTTTTCTATTTTGTTTTTAAAGAGGTGTTGTGTTAGATCAGGGCCTCCTTCTTTATGAGGCCAGAGTGATGGTTTCTCCCTTTGATGGCTGTGTGATCCTTGCACGAAGGCAACAGCAGACACATGCTGACTGACCAAACAGATGTGCTCCAAATCCTTTCCTTATGGGCAATGAAATTAGAATTTTATATAACTTTCTGTGTTACACAATATGTTCCTCTCTCCAATCATGTAAAAACATGGGCCAAAACTTGTAAAAACATGGGACATTGCTCATGGATGCTTCAGGCATGTCCAACCTGTGACATTGAGACATCATGTTGCCATCTTCAGAGTTAATACCCAAATACTGCTCAACAAAGTTTAAAAATATTACAAAAATTCCTAACATTGGGCTGGAGAGATGGCTCTATGGTTAAGAGCACTGGCTGCTATTCCAGAGGACCTGGGTTCAGTCCCAGCACCCGTGCGGTGGCCACAACCATCTGTAACTGCATTCTATGGAGATCCGATGCTTATTTGTTCCCCAAGGGCACCAGGCACTCACAGACTGCACAGACACGCATGCTGGCAAACATTTACATGCATAAAAATAGTAGAATAATTTGAAAGTTTGTAACATTTTCAGTAAGGTGATGAACTTGAGCTGGCCATATTCAAAGCCATACCTGCCTTCAGCACTCACACAAGGCCCACAGTTTGCAAAATTCTCTTCTTGGATATTATCAAAGTGACTTGAGGGGACATTTGCTTGGCAGAGGCGTAAGTAGCTCCTCAAGGAGAGAAAGCTTTGCTTTCCAGATGCGCTGTGAGACCCCAGAGTGAAGAGAAGTCTCTGACTCTTAGAACAGATGTTGTGCCCCTTTTACCATGATATCTGAAGCTGTGGCTTTCTAAGACATACACAAGCCAGGGGCACCGTCCACAGCTGTTAGATGACTCTTACTTTGAAATCACCTTGGTAGAGCTTCCGAATCCAGCTGAAGAGAGGGAGGAACGATGATATGAGCAAAGGGGTCAAGACCATGATGGGGACACCCACAGAAACAGCTGACCTGAGCTAGTGGGAGCTCACCGACTCTGGACTGACCGTGGGGGAACCTGCATAGGACCAAACTGAGCCCTCTGAATGTGGGTGACAGATGTGTGGCTTGGGCCATGTGTGGGGTCACTGGCAGTGGGGCCAGGATTTATCCCTAGTACTTGAACTGGCTTTTTGGAGTCCATTCTTTTTAGAGGGTACCTTGCTTAGCCTAGATACAGTGGGGGAGGGCCTTGGTCCTGCCTCAAAGTGATGCGTCAGACTTGTTGACTCCCCATGGGAAGCCTTATTGTCTCTGAGGATTGGGGGTGTGGGATAGGTAGAAGGTGGGGGGAGTAGGAGGAGGGAAGGAGTGGGACTGGGGACTGGTATGTAAAATGAGAAAAGATTGATTTTTTTTTTGTTTTGTTTTAAAAAGGAAATCATCTGTGGGACTCGAGTTTGGCGAGCACCCTTAGAGCACCGTTTGAAAGCCCAAGCCTGGGGTGACATCCCTCTTTCCAGGATCAGCAAGCATTATGTGCAGAGAGCACAGTAGCCAGTGAGCTAGCTAGGTCTTTGGTAATTTCTGGTTTCCCGGTTAACAGAGCCTTGGGTGCCACCGTGAGCACAGCACACCAAGCGGTTAATGGAAGGAGGGGTGGTGCTCATGCTGTAATCTCAGGGAGCTACAGTGGAACTGGAATGTAATACGGCTACGGGCTACACAGCAGCGCCAGAGCTGCTCATGACCTCGGTCTGATGGAAGACGCGGAGGCTGGTGGCGTCACAGCGTGGGGTGATGGCGTTAACTCACGCAGGTCTTTCACAGTCTCACTGCTGTCCTTCCTTCTATTCTTGTGCCACTTTATTCGACTACAATAGTGGTCATAAAGATGATCACTGAGGTGCCTGTAGTTTCCACAAAGAACCCTGAAAGTTGTTGGAGAAAGAGGGACATTAAAAAAAGTTTATTTTAATTTTATTTCATGGGTATATGTATGTGTGTGTGCATACCCTCAGAGGCCAGAAGAAGGCATCGGATCCCCTGGCACTGGAATTACAGATGTGAGCTGCCTGTGTGGGTGCTGGGTACTGAACTTGGGTCCTGTGGAAGAGCAGCAAGCACCTTTAAACACAGAGCCATCTCTCCAGCTCAGGGGGAGCAGTTTACCCTCTAGCTCTGGGGGAGTGCTTTAAGTGGGGCTCAGAAAGGGCTCACGTCTGTGGTTTGTTTGGAGAACCGGGAGGTTGCACAGCCGTGTGTGCACGTGCTCCCTTATAGGGCTGGCCGTGTGAAAGGCAGAGGGATGTGCTGAGCACTGTCTACTCCAGAGGCAGCCAAGCCTTCTGTCTTAGCTACTTCTCTGCTGCTCTGCTAAACACCATGACCAAAGCAGCTTACAGAAGCAAAGAGCGTATTTGGGCTCTGGTCCCAGAGGGGTGAGAGTACGTGATGACTTGGACAAGCAAGCTGAGAGCTCACATCCTGAACCACAGCAAGAAGCCGAGAGAGAAGGAAATGGAGGGGTGGGGGAGGGAAGGAGGGAGGAAGGAAAGGAGGGAGGGAGGGAGAGAGAGAACAAGAAGCAGGGCAAGGCTATAAATACTCAAATCCCGCCCCCAGAGACTTGCTTCCTCCAGAAAGGCTGCACCTCTCAGTGGCTCCATAACCGTCCCAAACAGTGTTACTAGCTGGGGACCAAGAGTCTTAACGCCAGGGCTCTGGGGGACAATATCATTCATGGCATTATGTCCTTTAACAGGATTACTGAGAGTTACTAAGTGCAAACCCTTCCTCATGTCAGCAATGCCACCCTTCAAGCCCCAGCCCTGTAACAGACTATTTCAAGTTAGAGATCCAGAGTTCAAATGACCTCCTAATAACGACCTAGGCTTCACCTTTCTATTCTGAACAGTTGGAAGGACTGTTAAAGAACCATTCTATATGAAAAGTCCCTACTGGTAGCTGGCTCAGTGGTAAGTGCTTACTGTGCAAACATAAAGACCTAGGTTCGAATCCCAGCACCCCTGTAAAAGTCAAGCATGGCAGTGTGCGTATGTAATCCTGGCACTGGGGGTGGGGGGGTCAGAGACCTGTAGTTCCTAGAGCTCACTAGCCAGGCAGTTTAACTGTAAAGAAAAACTTCAGATTCAATGAAGAGATTCGCTCTCAAAAACTTAGGGTGGGGAGTGATAGAGGAAGACAGCCAATATCTGGCTTCCATATGCACTTGCATGCACATGTGCACACACACACACATATACATATACACACAGAAACACACAGAGATACACAGACATACACTCACATAGAGATACACACAGACACAATGACACAGATACACATAGAAATACACAAATATACACAGACACACACACATAGAGATACACACAGATACACACATCCCCCACATACATAGAGATACACACAGACACATACATAGACATGCACAGAAATACACACACATAGAGATAGACACAGGCACACATACACAGACACACAGACACATAGAGATATATACACACACAGACACAGACACACACCGTTGGGTTCCTTAGCATCTCTTTGGAATTCCCTTGCAGATCTTGAGATGAACATGAATCCTATTTTGGGTTAGGCCTGGCCTCTAAAAGACCAAACACAGACCAAGCCCCTGAGTGGACTTCCCCCAACAGAACCTTCACAAAGACAATTCTGTTTCTCTGAAAGAAAAGGGCCAACAAGACTACTTCAACAGCTGTGAAAAAAATCAAGTTACCAAGGTTCAACAGGGTGAAAACGAGAGGTGGCCTAGTTAATTCAATCTGCAACTTGAGAACTCACCATCCTCAGACTCTATGAAGATGGGAAGGAGAATAAAAGTGACCTCGGGTCATGGCCCTATTTTCAATTAAAGAAAGTTTTAGAGAATGGCTTTGAAAAGCAGTGTTGCATATTAAAGCTCCCGTCTCCTGGTGGCTGGGGATTAGATGTTCCACACAGTACCTGGAAATTTGTAAATATTAATGGAGGATTATTCTAATGAACATGGGCTTATTATTTTTTGCAGTTTTGACTACAGGGCTGAGTAGACCGATCGCTCCGTTTTCTGGCATCTTGCAACTGTGATTTGTTCTAAAGGGCAGCTAGCTTGTCGACTTAGCAGCATGCCCAGGTGCACTGTGGGCCGAGTCCCTTTGTCACTCAGGGCTCTGACAGATCCTTTCTGGCAGCGACATGGAAAGCAGCCACTGGCCTTCCATCATCCCCTCCCTTGTTATTCTGTTGTATTTCCTCCCAATCATGTCTCATAACCCGGCTTCGTCTTTGACATCTGTACCACTGCGTCTCCTCCTGCAGACCGTTCCCTTGAGACGGAAACACTGGCCTCTACACACAGCGTCAGCAAGCATTGGTCCATGGGCTTCTTCCAGCCCATTTCCTGTTTTCATGTTGATTCTTAGCTTTGGGTGCTGAAAATGCTCTTTGCAATGTAAAGGCCTTGTTTCTGATTCAGATCTGTAGTACTTGGTAGTGTTAATTCAATAGGACACATTTCAATGTTTTAACTCGTTAAAAGGATTTTATTTATTATGAGTGAATATTTATTATATGAAATCAGGTGTCACATTGCAGCATTTTCATATGTGTGCATATGATTACTTTCTTGGCTTTGTACATGTGTGTGTACATGTGTATCCACGCACACGTGGAAGGCAGAGGTCAACCTCCGGTGTTGTTCCTCAGAAGTCTTTTATTTTGTTTTTGAGTCAGGTCTTTCCTCAGCTTGGGGCTCACCAATTAATTACGCCCCCAGCACCAGGATCACAAATGTGTACCACCATGTACCCCTTTCTTTATGTGAGTGGCAGGGATCGAACTCAAGTCCTCTTGCTGGCACGCCCAGTGCTTTACCAGTTGAGCTCTGATCTTTGTATTTTTAGATGGTAGAAAATGATCAGGATTTTGTAACATTAAACTGTGTCCAATGCAAACTCCAGTGTCCCGTGTGACACTCTGTTGAGACGTCACTGTATCCATTCACTTAGGGGACGACCTTGGCTGCCTTAACGCTGCTGTGTAGAGGAATTGTTGGACACTTGTGACTTCAAAGTCTAGAATATTCGCCATCATGACCATCACCAGAAAAGTTTCTGAACCATCCCATTCCACCGCAAGGTTCAGTTCCCAGCACCCACATGGCAGCTCAGACCTGTCTGTAGCTCCAGTTCCCCGGGATCTGACACCCTCACACAGACATATCCAAGTAAGGCAGCAATGCACAGAGAATAAAAACAAGCAAATACTTTTCAGAAGGACCAGGGGGATATTTTAAACCTGCAAACTTGGGTTTTGTCTCCAGCACCCACCTGGAAATGCTAGATGCCATAGTGTGCACCTCTAATTTCATACTTTGCGGGTGGAGACGGGAGGGCCTCTGGGTCTTGCTGGCCAGTCATTGAGTCAAGTCAGTGAGTTTGCAGCTCAGCAAGAGCCTTTGTCTCAAGAGCCAAGGTGGGAGAGGCTTGAGAAGGGTATCTGGGATTGCGCTCTGGACACCACTTACTTTCACATGTGAACCTGCATGCACACTAGCAGTGCACATACATGTACACATGTATACATGCCCACACACGCATGTGCGCATGCACACACACATATGCACACGAATAAAAAGAAATAGCAAATCTTCCTCAGAAATGCCATAGATTTCCAGATGTTCATTTCTCGAAGCCCACCCTTTTCATTTTGCTTTGGTCCCTTCCGTCCTCTCTAACCCAGCTCCTCCCTGTCATGATTCTGGTCTGGTATCAGAGTACAGATTGAACTCTCTGATCTTTTTTTTTCTACCACATGTTCAGCTCACGTCCTTTCCAAAGACTACCAACCTGTCCATTCTCTTCCTACAAAGGGCTGTGTAGCTGGGGGCCACCCAGGAGAGAGTGTGCGCTACAAAAAGGCAGCAGGACAGTAACAAGGCGAGCACACGAGAGCGCACACAAAGTTGCTAGGGAAACACAGCAGTTCTCGAGAGCCGCCAGCTCCAGCATATGTATACAGAGCTGACAGCAACCGACCTCTGTCTCCTCGTCCCTGCGTGCCGTTTCCCAGGCACACTGGAGCAGGGGGGCTTGAATGACAGACACAGTGGATGGGCAGACTTTCAGATGCTGCGGTGAGAGGGGTCTTGCTTCCCAACCCTGTGAAGAGCTTGGGAGTCACAAGTGTCACCTCCTCTGCCACCCAGTCTGTGCAACTGAAAGGGGGCATTTTCGCATCAAGATTTGGCTCCTATAGTCCCGAGGAGAAAAATGACATATTTTGTTGCATTATTTAAATATCCCTGCTGAACACCAAATTAAAAATATCCATTAAAGGTTTATTTGATATCTTCCTAATTATTGCCCATTGCGCATTTGACAAATTATTTACACATTTTAATAATTGCGACTTTCTTTGGAAGTGACACAAAAACAATTACTTTCTCAAAATTTCACTGCGTGGATGCTTTTGAAACTACAGAACCATTAAAAACAGTCTGTCGAATTAAAGGTTGGGCAATTAATTAAGTGCAAATTCTGTAAAACTGGACCAAGGAGAATATTCATCAAACATATGAAATATGGCCTATCTTGTCCAAAAGACAAATATGTTTAAACAAAAGATGAAAATTGATGACAAAATTACGGGTCGCAAACTGCACACGGAGCCAGCAGAAGACAGCTGTACCGGGTTTCAGTGGCTGGGTTCACGCTTGCGGAATCTGTGATTCATTGCCATCAGAAAACTTTCCCTAGTTAACTGGAAAGTTCTGCATGAGGGATAATAAAGGTGCCCCCAGAGAGCTCCCAATGTGGTGACAGCAATGCTTTGCTGGCCTTCAGAAGGGTCTAATTAACGCACCCCAGGGTGGGCATGGAAGCCCGAGGGTAGGTCTTCCTTTGACAGTCTCAGCCCGAGTGTGGTGAATGGATTATCCTTTCTGTTCCCTCTGTTTGGAACTTGTGACATAGCTTGTTTTCCTAGTTCGGTCACCTTGGTTTTGAGTAGCCAAGGTCCCACTCTGCTTCTATTTTGAAAGGACTCTAATCGCGCTAAGACTTCTTTGGCATTCCTGTGTGGGTGGAGTATGCAACAGGGGTCACTGGAAACCAGGACAGTGGCTTGCAGGAGACGCATCCATCAGGAGCCCCAGAACTTGCCTCTTGCAAGTTCTGAGTGTTGCGCTCTGGTCCACAAATCAACATCACCGTGGATATAGAGTGGGCGGGAGAGGGAGGCGGTTTCCGGACTGTGGGGACCTTTATGGATGCAAGGCTGTTATTTCCATATTAAAATGTAATGGTCTCATTAAAGTTAAAACCACTGTTAAACTTGATGGAGTAAATTAGTTAATTAACTGTAGCATCCAATGTGCTCCTCCGGGGCATACCTCCGTTCCTCAAGATGGAAGTGCCTGCTCAGCTTGGAGGGTCTTATCAGAAAAAGTACAGAACACTCATCTTAGATGTCTCAGTGTTCATTAAAAAAAAAAAAAGTCAAGCCCTGGCAGGAGAGGTGTATTAGGTGGTGTTAAATGAAGATGAGATTAGCCTCCTGCTGTAAGGGGGTAGATTTTATTTTTATGCTGAAATTTCTGAGAATTTTCTTGTTTAAAGTAATAAAAATGCTTAATAAGCAGGTTGCAAAGTGATTCTTAGCCAGCTCAATAACTGCCCCTCTCCACCCGCACGGTCTGCTTTTCTTTGCTTGGTTAGCCAAAGGAGTTTCCGTGCGGTGTGTAGAAACTTTCCAGCGGCTGTTTGGGTAAATGCCCTGGAGTTAGTGCACTGGTTAGTTTTCAAGCCTGGGTCACTTAGGAAAGGGGCCCTCCACAGGGAAATTACCTCCACCAGACTGTCCTGTGGGCAAGGCTGGAGGACATTTTTCTTGAGTAATGATTGATGTGGCTGGGTCCAGCTTACTGGGGGCAGTGCTACCTCTGGGAAGCAAGTTCTTTTAGAAAGCAGACTGAGCAAGCCATGGGGAGCAAGCCAGGAAGCAGCACCCCATCCATAGGCTCTGCTTCAGGTCCTGCCTGCAGGTTCCTGCCTTGGCTTCTCTCAGGAACGGAGTGTAACCTGTACACCAAATAAATCTGCTCCATTCCTGTGTTAGTGTTGGCTCTGGTGCTCATCACAGCAACAGAAAGCAAACCGGGACGGTGAGGGTGATGGGTGGGTGAGCGAGTGGGCGGATGGGTGTGGGTGGGTAGGGTGGACTTTTCTTGCCTGGGGCACGGCTTCTACCCTGTTGGTTACCTGATACTTGGGCCCACGCGGCTGTGTTAGAAAGCAGGTCACCTCATTCTTGGTCTACCCCAGTTTCTGCAACTCTACCACAAGGACGATGACAGCTGCTTCCTAGGGTTGTTGTGGTGGGCGGTACTGTACAAACGGTGCTCTGAAGAGGCCACACCACAAGGTCCCACTCAGGACTGACTACAGTTATCTTCGAGCAGGGAGAGAGAGCGCGAGGGTCAGGTGGGTGAGATGGGTCAGTGGGTAAACATGCGTGCCACCCAGCCTAAGGACGTGGGTTTGAGTCCTAGGATCTACCTGAGTTTGATCCCCCAGTGGGAGGAGACAGCTGAGTCCTGAAAGTTGTTCTCTGATATCCACATGTTTGATGTAGTGCACACACACACACACACACAGGCACACACATACACAGGCACACACACACAGGCACAGACACACACAGGCACACACACACAGGCACACACACACAGGCACACATACACACACACAGAGGCACGTGCGCATGCACACACATACGAATAATACATTTTTAAAAGAAAAAACATGTCCTTTAGATCCCTTCTTTGGAGTGATAAGAATTAACCCCTAACAATAATGCTGACCTTCAGCCTGGATGATACGGTGCACATGAAGACACCGTGTTAGAAAAGCATGCTTTTGTATTTTACACTTGTGAGGGCCCCCTTTCCCACACTCACAAGAAAATTTGAAAGTAAACCATGTATTTGTGAAATTAGGGCAAGAAATAGTAAAGACCTAAGAACGTGACACAGAGATGGCAGAAAGCCAATATATAATTTAAAAACCATATTACCATATAAAGTGATTACAAAAATGTAAACCAGGTCAGGCTAATTATTTTCTAAAACTATTGGTCTATAATAGAAATCAAATATGAAGATGCTGGCTCAGCTGACACTTGGCACACCTGTGAAAAATGACAGTGTCTCATGGGCACGTGTAGTGGCCTAGAAAAGCCAGCTCCATGCCACCACACACTCATTTTAACAACTGCGTGTTGTCGATGCCACTGTTGTCCCCGGTGATGAGGAAACCAAGGCACACAGAGAGCAAAGGGCTTGCTCAAGGTTACCCAGCAGCTAAGGGGTAGTGACTGAATAGGAAAGGGTGGGGTTGGAGTTCTGCCAGTCCACCTCGGTGAGTTCCAGGTCAGTCTCTGATGGCGATGGAGCCCTCCCGCATCAGCGAACCTTTCCTGTAGGAGTGTGGTTCGGGAAGCACTAGAACTTGGCCTGAGGTTCTAGTCCCAGCCTCTTAGTTATTACACACAGGACCACACAGCCCGTTTCTCAGTCTCTCTGAGTATCCATATCTTCACCTGTGAAATGGGGCTGGAATTCACTTCCTTGTGCAAGTAGCCAGCAGATGCCCTGCCTGGACTGAATGGTTCATTTGGGAGGCACCCTGCCGTGCAGAGGACAGTCCCTGCAATCCGATGGGCTCTCCCGTTAGGGCTTTCAGTCTCCCTGTGACAGGGCAGCTTGATCCACTGGCACACAGGCTTACGGCATGTGTGAGAGGTGATGTCTCCAGGGACAGTCGTCAAGTGTGGGCAGCAGGAGCTGATGATGGGTGGGTATCTTGCATGCTTTGCTCCTGGGATACAACTCTGTGTTGCACACTCGAGAATGTGCTCAGCGAGGGTGCTCTGGGCTCCAGATCCTCTCCTCCCAGTGCTCACCATCTTCCCAGGGCTTTTTCTACTGGCTTCTGTGTCCCCAGAATTGTTTCCCAGTCCTTCGCTGAGTTCCTGTCTGAACCTCTTTTCAGTTTCTTCAAGCGTTTCCTTTGGGGGGAAATCTCAAGAAAGACTCCGACTTACAACGTTGTTGTAAGACTTCAGTGGGCCATGTAGGTCACTAGTGCAGTGTCTGACATGCCACGGATACCAAATGCCCATTTATGTTTTTAGCTATTATTATTCAACCAACATCGGAAAACATAACAAAAGCGAGATGCGGCCTCAAGGAGCCTGACTCTGTTTCCTGGTCACTGCTGAAAGCCTTCAGTCTCATCCATTCTTCTCCTCTGTCTGTTTCACATCATGAAATACAGACAAGAAGACCCAGGTGGCTCCCCCACTTTACCAGAGGAAAACATAAACACCAGAGGGGAACACCTCAACCACACACAATAAAAACCCAACCCAAACCAAAATAAACCAAACCCCTCCAAATCAGTCCCCGTCTCCTGTTTTCTTGAGGCCCCATGAATCTGCATGGGGGCTTGCACATCTCATCTTACGTGAGCTGGAGAGATGGCTCAGTCATTAAAGTCTAGGCTCACAACCCAATACTTGTGAACTTCTGTGTCCTCTTTGTGTGCTGTGGAATTTGACTTCTGTTGTAGTTAATAGACACTGTCCACTCAACAGTGCAGACAAACCTCTGGGCATGTTTGTGAGAGACTTTCTAGATTGAATTATTGGAGACAGGAAGGTAAGTCCTACGTACAGGCGGCACCATTCCATGGACTGAGGCCCCCGACTGCCTAACAAAGAGAAACTGAGCTAGCACCAGCCTTCATCTCCCTCTGCTGACTGCGGATCCTGTGTAACCAGCTGCCGCACACTTCGCCATGTTTTCCCCATCATGATGGGCTCCACTTTCAAACCGCGAATGGGAATAAACTGTGTTTGTCATGTATTTAGCCACAGCAGTGACGAAAATAACTAGTCCACCTAAACCAAATGTTTGGGTGTTTGGGGCTGAGTCCCCCTTGCTCCTGTGGGTGGTCACAGCCGGAACAATTCTATTTGTGCAAAGATGGCACAGGACTGTCTAGGGTAGCAAAGGTGTCTTGTCAACCTTCCTTGTCCCCAGGACTGATTGCCTACTGAGACTACTCGAGGAAGGACTTATTTTGGCTCATGGTTGGAAAGGGCATATCCCATCATGGCGAGAAAGGCATGGCAGAGTTCTTGGCAGCGAGAATGTCCAGCTCAACTGCTCGCATCTTGGCAGTAGAGCAGAAGTAGAGATGGCATCGAGCCCGGAAATGTGGCTGGAAGCAGAGGTAGCTGGGATGGAAGCCTCAAGCTTGGCCCCATGGCCTGATATCTAACAGGTAGACTTCATGTTCCTAAGGCTTCTTCATCGTTGGAACGGCGCCCCCAGTAAAGACCACGTGTTCAAACATGTAGTCCACAGAGGATGGTAGCAAAAGTTTTCTGAGAGCTTTAAAACTCTCTGGTAGTTACATACGGAGCGGTCCCCATTGCCGTAGAGAGGCTCAGGGCAGGGCTCTGAGGTTCAGCGGTGGGAACTGAAGGAACAGATCTGGACACAGCTGCTGAGGATCAAGGTGAGAGTCATGACTTCCTGCTATTTCGCCAGCAGCAATGACAACGAGCCCCGCCCCCAGCCCTTGCTTAGATGAATCCAAACCCTCCTAAGTTTTCCCGTGCATCGGCATGGGGTTTCAGTGAGGAGACCTGGTATCCTGATGCATTCCCTATCTGATTTCTCACAGGTCAGAAGTGTAGTTGAGGCTTAGGGTGGTGAACAGCTTAGAAGTAATGACAGTTAGAGGTCTAATGCAGATGCCAAGGTTCTAAACCCACGCCCCCTGGGTAGCAGAAAGAGTATCTCTCGCTCTGGTTTGTACAGTTTCAGACAAGGTGATCCAAAACCAGGACAGAGAATCAGTTGCATAATGCCCGTCCCAGCTTCCCAGGCTCTATTTATAAGTCAGGTGTTGGCATGTATGTGAGATTTAAAGGGAAGGCAGCTTCCCTCGTGATCTTGTGGTGTTTAGTTTTTGCCTTTGATTTAATGAAGATCTCTCCACAAATACGCCTTAATGGATAATGAGGGAGAACTTTACAGGGTTGCAAAGTCTCCATTTCACCCTCTAGATGAGTTTGAAATAATAACCACCCCCCAGGCTTTATCTAAACATCTAAGTAGAGAGGGTGTGGATGATGTCAACAGCCAGGAAACTGTGCAGTTAGTTGCTGCAAACAGCACGGCGCCGCTTTATATATTTCGTGTGCACCTACATACGAGGGAGGCTAGAATGTTATGCAAGCTTTCTAATTTGAATAGGTGCCTGTCAAGCCACCCATTCCCACTTGGAAAGATTATGGAGAAGGAGCTTGTATCAGAGGCTAGCTGTTAGACTAACCCTTAGAGGGGAAAGGTCACAATCCCCAGGCGTTCAGATTCTCTTGCTCTGCCTATAATTGGTAGTGCTCATTATTAACATAAATGAGTGCCTGTGTGTGAAGTATGTGTGTGTGTGCGCATGTGCTCACATATAGGTCAGAGGACTCACCCAGGTGTCCTTACTACCTCATCTTATTGAGATGGTCTCTCATTGGCTTAACATTCACCAAGTCATCTAGCATGTCTGGCCAGTGAGCCCCAGGCATCCACCTGTCTCCAGCTCCCCAGTGCTGGGATTGCAAGCATGTGACATGATGTCTGGCATTTTTACCCTTTTTTATTTTTTTGATATGACTTCTGGGATTGGACTTCTGTCTTCATGCTTGCAAAACTAGCACTCTATCGACAGATCCATCTCCTCTGCCCAACGTGCTTGCATTGGAAATAAAATGGACAGAGATAAAAAGAAAAGAACCAGCGTGCCATTACTATTGAATCTTTGCCTGTCCTTGGCCCATGAGTATTTCTCCTGCAAGCCTATGACTCCTTAACTGCAATGGAGTCACAGCTGGAGGGCTTTTTCTTGATGCAGAGTCATTAGGTCTTTCCATGTTTGTGGAATTCTGGGTAAATATGTCAGGCTCCTAGTCCCGCATGTAAGAAACTTTTAGGTTGTGTATTCTGTGGCCTTGCCCTGTAGCACTAACCCCAGATGTCAGCTCAGCCCCCTGCACTCTAGGGGAGCTCCCACCTCTTCTCTACCATCTCACGTCTCTGATCTCATTCTGTATTTCCTGGGGTCACCTCCCACACAAACCGTGGCTCAGAGTCAGCTACTGGAGGCAGCCAGTCCCAAACACCTCCAGGGATGAGCTTTTGCTCGTTGTTCAGACTCATATCTTGTGTGTAAGTAACTCTTGCTGTGTAGCCATTCCCTCCTGGTTGAAAAATTCCCTCCTAGAAGTCAGTAGAAAACTCACAAGACTTAGGAAGCTCATGAAACTTAAAAGTCTCATCTAGGTTGTGTATACAGTAAACAGTTGATGGGCAGAGGACTCTTCAGTGGAGTTGTGGGCAAGTTGCCGGGAGCTTCCAGGATGCAGATGCCTTGAGTCATTGCTGTGTGGAGGTGGGTTTTGCTGACAAGGCTGTCTTGAGGTCAACTGTGCACTTGGATAAACCCTAATAAACTCATTGGCTAGACAGACTGGACTTGGGTGCGATAGCTCCTCCCGTCGCTATTGTTGTCCCGTTTGGGGTGAATTGACTGATCTCTGTTCCCCTCAGGAAGTCATGGCACCTATATCTCTCTTCTTCCTCTCTTCGTATGTTTTCCTAGCTGTTCTCTGTCATCACTATCTCAGAGACTAGACAAGTAGACACTCAAAAGAGGCAAAGCTGAGCTCACATTTTACGAATCCAGCTCTATACAGGGTCTTGAAAAAGCAAGAGGAAGAGTTACTTAAATGGCCAGGGACATGACTCTGCTCAGTAAATGTGAACCCCACTGGGAGTGTGAGATGGGGACAGGGAACGTCAGGTCACCCCCACATGTTTCCACGCTAAACATGATTTGAATACTGGAAGTCTCAACATGGTTCTATTTTTTTTAATGCCATGTGGTCCCTAAATCGAAGCCAAGATTTGGATGAGATACTTCTCTGAAGGTACACATAGCTTTTTCTGAACCCAGAAGGAAACTCTAGCTCTGACAGACTTCCTGGGAACAAACCTGTCTATCTCCATTCTGGGGCCCTTAGAGAAGTGTGAAGAATAGTTCCTGACTTTCAACCCGGTTCTCATCAGATGTGGCACAGCAGAGGGCTTTCTGGAAGGAGCTTGTTGGTGGCTACCGTGGGGTACAGAGAGGCAGATGGGGGAATACAGACTGGCTATATAACAGGGAAGGTTTCTCAGAGAACATGCTTCCTGAGAAAGATTTTAACAATAAACAGATATTTGCTTCATGTTTGGGTGGGGGAGAAAAATGGATGTAGCTCTTAAGATTCTGCCACAAAAATGTCCACTTTGATTTTCTGATACCAGACCGCAGGTCTGTGGTCTTCACTTCCATCAAGTGAATTGTTTATACTGTGTGACCTTTGGGGAAGGCTCCATCTGGGAGCTTCTCAGTGTGATGCTTGTTTGAACCATTTGCCATTTGCGCAAAACAGTCAGGCAAGACCTTCCCTAACCCTCTTATTTTGTCTCCAAAAGATGCATTAGGTAATGTCAATGAGTGACTCCAGGCTCTTGGAGAAGCTGATGTGGAGGTGCAGTTAGCCACAGGAGTTAGTAAGGGCAAAGTCTATGAAGAAAAAGACAGAGAAAGGATGGGTGAGTCACGAGGTGCTGGTGTGGTCCTGATGCTGGTGAAAAGAAGGGAGAGGTGGGGAGACAGAGGCTCTTCAATCTCCATGTGGCTTAGGGGATGTTTACTAAGTTGATGGCCCAAAGGCATGTCAGAGGCACTGTGTGGACACATGATCTGCTTCATGTCCCCAGCACATCAGTCTGTGGCTGCCACACTGTTTCTTCAGCACACCGTGATGATGGCCAGAGGTCGTACTGATGCTACTGAACTGATGTGTACCTCACTGACAGTGATCTGAGTCGTCCATGTCCACGGCCACTACACCGGCATTTCCTCACACTATGAAGCCATGGAATGGTTTGAATCCGAACCTCCCCGCCCCCCATAGACTGATGTTTTGAATGCACATTCAAAGGCTAAAGGCTAATTGGGGAGGGTTGGGACCCTCAGAACATAGTGCCTGGTGGGTGGAAGCAGGTCACCAGAGGTGGAGGACCTTTCAGGGTCATTCCTGACCCCATTCTGTCTCACACTCTGTTTCCTGGTCACCTGTGACAGGACCAGCACCCACCACATACTCCTGCAACTGCTCTGGCATGCCACAGACCATCGTGGTCAGGAATGCAGACATGGCTGCTGCGCTGGAGAAGGGCTCTGGGTAAAGTCATTCTCATGGTTAGTGAAGGAGAGAAACTAAGTCTGGGTCTATCCTTCGGCAATTCCCACATTCACAGTCGGCAGTTTTCAGGCATACCGACTTCACTTGCCTGTGATCTCCAGACACAACGGGATGTTTTTGTTTTCATGTTTATTTGCCACCAAGATACTTCGATTTCTTTCTTTGTGCCTGTGGGGCTTGAATAGACATGGCCCCATTGACTCATATATTTGAACGCGTGGCCATCAGGGAGGGGTGATACTTGACAGCGATTAGGAGTGGTGGCCTTGTGGGAGAAAGTGTGTCACTAGGGGTGGACTTTGGGGTGTCCAAAGCTCCATCCAGGTCCAGTGGGCACTCTCTCTTCCTGCTTCCTGTGGATCTGGGTGGAGAACTCTCAGGCTGCTTCTCCAGCCCCACATCTGCCTGCATGCCACCATGCTTCCCGCCATGATGACAATGAACTAAACCTCTGAAAATGTAAGCCAGCCCCAGTGAAATATTATCTTTTATAAGAGTTGCTGTGGTCATGGTGTCTCTTCACAGCAATGGAACATTCACTAAACCAGTGCCCACGGACACCTATTTTCTCTCTTCTTTCTTCCCCGGTCTCGTTCTCCTTTCCTTCCCTTCTTCTAGGCAGGGTCTCACTATGAAGCCCAGCCTCACTTCAAGTTTGCCATCCCCTTGCCTCCAATTCTGTCACATTTGGATCTCAGGTGTGTGTCCCGTGCTCAGTTTCTAGCTTCTAAAATAGTTTGCTTTCAAAATAAATTTATTGAGACCCATGCCTGGTGGCCATCAAGTACTAAGAGCAGAAGGAAATGGCAAGTTTTGCAAAGCACCCAAAGTTTGGGTAAATCTGGATTTTGTCACCAGGTAGTAGTGTTCTTGACATACATTACCTCAGTTTTCATCGTCTTTGGGCGTGCCTTTTTCTCCTGGACAGGATAGTAGTGAGGTTGTTTGGTTTTCTGATGTTTCTGAGACTCCATGGCGGGAGACACTGCAACTCAGTTACTCATCCCTTAAACAGTCCCCAGAGGACAGATCCAGCGCCGATGGAGTTCTAAGGCGGATGAAAAGTATTGTATTCAAGTGGAGATGTGTGCCTCTTCCTGTCAGACAAAGACAAGCAGACCTGTCAGGATGCCTGCTGTGTCTTCTAGAATCCTGAGGGCAGAATTTCCTGCTTTTACAGGCTCATACGCTCCAGTCCGCCAACAAAAGCACTTCTCTTCCTACTTCCTTGAGCAGAATTAAAAAAAAAGAACAATTTCAGATTGATGCACACAGGTCCCTCAGCCTGTGTCAAAGAAAGCTAGCTCCCAGGCCACCGCAGGCCAAGCGTGGCTCTGCTATGACAGTGAAATGACCCTCGAGCTTTAGTGACTTGTCAGAACAAAGCTCCATTCTTGTCAGGGTCAATGTATATTTCTGTTCTAGAACCTAAATGATCTGAATCTTCTTGCGCTGAGGACCCTATTGAGCAATCACTTGGGTGTCCTTAGGACCTGTATGTCATACCACTTGAGGGTGGTCACACCCAATAATTATCAAATTTCTTTTTTGTCTGTCAAAGTGTATTTTATCTAGAATCCTTTGGGATAAGGCATTCTTCATAGCATTTGTATGCATTCATATATAGCTCATTGCTTTTCATTACTGTGTTTTTAAATTTCAGTTTTTATTTTATGTGTCCGGGTGTCTTGTACATATTTATCTGTGTGCCATACCTATGCCTGGCATGTAGGGGCCAGAAGAGGGTATCAGTTCCATTGGAACTTGAGTCACAGATGAGTTGTAAGCTTCTCTGGTGCTGGGAATTGAACACGGGACCTCTGCAGGAGCAGCGAGGCACTTCACTGCTGAGCCTCACTCCCGCTCCTGTCTCTGTGGAGTGTTTCTCCATCACATGTGACACTTGCATTCTGTCCTGTGCCGCTGGACATGTGTTTCTGTCTTCTTCTTTATGGCTGTTGGTATAACTGGGACAGTTACATGTTTTATTTATCCCCAGAATGGAATTTCTATTGGATGATACGTGTTTATAGTTCCCATTTTTAAGATCCTTCTGGACCATTGATTTATGCTAGCAGTAGATGATGACCCCAGCCATTCTATGTCCTCACTAACACTGAGGACCATTAATGAACTTGATGTTGTGCTTAGCTATTTTTGTGGAACTACGTGGATGCCTTCTCTTGGCTTTGATTTGCATTTCTCATATGACTGATGATGATGAATTTATTTCTTAATTTTTGTTGACTGTGTATACCTAGACACACACACAGTTGTGAAGAATATATTCAGTTTTTTAAATTTTAATTTAATTTAATTTTTAAAACCTATTTGCCTTCCACTTCCTCCTCCTTTCCGTCTTCCTGTTTTCAAGACCAGATTTCCCTTTATGTCCTATGCTGGCCTTGAATTCACAAATTAGCCCAAGCTGGCCCTGACCTGATGGCAGTCTTCTTGCTTCAGCCCTCATATGCTTGAATGACAGGTGTGTGCCGCTATGCCTGGCTTTGCTAATCTTCTTATCATGTTGCTTATATATTCTGATGGCAATACGTCTGATTTGTAAGTATTTTTCTCTCATACTTTATCCTTGTTTTTATTTTCTCAGGCTTTGACTCAGTCTTCATTCTAGCTTATTAAGGTAAAAGTTGAGATCACTGGTTTTTTCTTCATATGTAGAATCAGATACAGCTATGAATTTACCTCTACAATATGCTTTGGCAACAACCTACAAAATTTTCAATGTTGTAGTTTTTAAAATTTATTTCTAATTTAGCATTCTGATAAGTTCTTTGAAATTTATTGAGACTTTTATAATATAGGCTCTGCTAGAATAGTTTTAATTTATAGAAAACTGGGACGGCTATACAGAGTTCTCATGTGCCCTATAGCGGTTCCCCACAGTTATTAGCATTGTGCTTACTGTAACTGTGAGTGATCCCTGACACTGTATCAGCGAAAGCCTATCATTATAAAGTCCATTGATTTTCACCTTTTACTGCTCCAGGATCCCATCATGAAAGCATTCGGTCATGGAAACACTGGGTCAGGATTCCCAGATGCCTCTTGAATGTGTCATTTTCTTGTCTGTTTGTATGACATGAGCATTTTGAGAGTATAAATTAGACATTCTGTTCAATCACCTTCTACTGAAATTCACAGCTTCTTTTTCATAAGATGGTACTGTGGGTCATTGAGAAGATATTGGTGAGCCAACATATTTTACAACATTTTTTTACATGATGTAAAGAGTATGTGATATCACTGTGATGTGGTCATCATCTATTACCTGAGTTAAAATTTTCAGGCTCTGTCACTGTGAAATTAGCGGTTTTGTTACCTATTCTGTCTTCTTTGTGTCTTCTTTGGAAAGAACTCACTGAAAAGAGCTATCAACCAGGGAATAGGTAGCCAATTTACTTTATATAGAATCCTTGGAGGATTATTTCTTTCTTTTCAGAGTTTTGCATTTATAATGCCATGTTTTGATAATCTAGGCACACAATGTACCACTGAACCTCATTACCAACCCTGGGAATGCACCCCATTTTCTTATGGCTACTATTGTCTTGAATGGAAATTAACAGTTGATCTTAGTTTGTAGCAAGGTTTGTTTGGTTAGTTGGTTTGGTTTGATGTGCTGTATTCATGTATCCTAGGCAATATGTAATTATAGATATAAAATCATACATCTGTATATACACACTCACATACATGCACATACACACATGCACCATAAACACACATGTGCATACGAGGTGTAAAGGGAAAGGGAGAGGGGCATTTGAGACCATTAGGAAAAGGTCTAGTGGGAAGGGAAGACTAAAACAGACAAGAGAGTGACGGCGATGCACTAAAGAACTAATGGTCTACTCGAGGGAAGTTGACTGTGTGAGATCCACCATCGTGGGCCCTGAATGTGCACTGAGTTTTCAATTAAGAAGCATCACAAGTATCGCTTCTTCCCCAACATGGTCACTGTGAATCTCTGCTTCCCTCTTATTAATCTCCATTTCCATAACTCTAGACCACAGCAGCTGGTTTACTCACTAGGTGTGGCAGGAGGTGGAAGTGCTCCAAAAGGCAGCATGCGTGCCTGTGCCTCACAAAAATCAACTTTCTCTTTAGCTACGCAGCTCCTAACCTTGGACCCAGGCCCTTCCCATAAGCATGACTAAGGTGCCCCGCTTCTCAGGCATGGCTTCTGATGCTCTCCAGTCTCCACGTGGTCCCGTAGAGCCGATGACATCATCAGGTACTTCCGGGTCTTCTGTGAGGTCTCCCAAGTTGCACAGCACAGCACAGCACCCTCTTTGTCTGTCTAAAGACATTTAATGAAAAATTCCAGAATTAACTATTTTTTTAAAGATAAACAATTATATTTTTGATTGTTATAAGGGAAAACTCATACCACAAGAATGGGAAGTTCGAGTTCTGCTGTGTCTTATAGGAATCATCCAGAGAGAGCACACACCTGGTCTGTCCCAGTTTTCTTCCTGGGCTCCTGGTAGCCATTCCTTAACTAGGTTCCACTTCTTAAAGGTGATTGGTTAACAGAGTTTCACCCATCAGACCACAACCTTGTGGTAAAGCATAGATTAATGGAGATGGGTGTTCAAACTACTACGTGATCTACTTTGTACATCATCAGGTTTGAGAGCAAGTACCTATATCCGACGCTCCTTATACATCTTGGTGACCCAAAAATAGATATTTATGAAATCTCTGAAATGTTATTAGATTATATTTTTATTTTATGTTTTTTCTTTTTTTTATTCTTTTTTAATTAAAATTTCCACCTGCTCCCCGTTTCCCATTTCCCTCCCCTCCTCCCAAATATTGCCCCCTCCCCCGACTCCCCTCCCCCTATCCCCACTCCTCTTCTCCTCCCCCCACACCATTCCCCCTCCCTCTCGATACTGAAGAGCAGTCTAAATTCCCTGCCCTGCGGGAAGACGAAGGTCTTCTATCTACGTCCAGGAAGGTGAGCATCTAAACAGGCTAAGCTCCCACAAAGCCAGTTCATGTATTAGGATCGAAACCTAGTGCCATTGTCCTTGGCTTCTCATCAGCCTTCATTGTCCGCCATGCTCAGAGAGTCCAGTTTCAACCCATGCTTATTCAGTCCCAGACCAGCTGGCCTTGGTGGGCTCCCAATAAATCAGTTCCACTGTCACAGTGGGTGGGTGCATCCCTCGTGGTCCTGATTTCCTTGCTCATGTTCTCCCTCCTTCTGCTCCTCATTTGGACCTTAAGAGCTCAGACCGTTGCTCCAAATTGAGTCTCTGTCTCTACCTGGATCCATCGCCAGATGAAGGTTCTAAGGTGATATGTAAGATATTTATCAGTATAGGATAGGGTCATTTCAGGTTCCCTCTCCTCAGTTGCCCAAGGTACCAGCTGGGGACATCTCCCTGGACACCTGCGAACCCCTCTAGAGTCAAGTCTCTTGCCAACCCTAAGATGGCTCCCTTAGTTAGGATATATACTTCGCTGCTCCCGTATCCACCCTTCCTATATCCCAGCCATCCCAATCCCCCAAGTTCCTCCCATCCTCCCCTTCTCACGTTTCTCATCCCATTTCCCCTTTGCCCCATGCCACCTCACCCGCAAGTTCCCAGTTTTTGCCCTGCAATCTTGTCTACTTCCCCTCTCCAGGCGGATGACTATACGATTTTCTTTGGGTTCACTTTCTTATTTAGCTTCTCTAGGATCACAAATTATATGCTCAATGTCCTTTATTTATGGCTAGAAACCGATTATGAGTGAGTACATCCCATGTTCCTCTTTTTGGGTTTGGGATACCTCACTCAGGATAGTGTTTTCTATTTCCATCCATTTGCACGCAAAATTCGAGAAGTCATTGTTTTTTACCGCTGAGTAGTACTCTAATATGTATATATTCCACACTTTCTTCATCCATTCCTCCATTGAAGGGCATCTAGGTTGTTTCCAGGTTTTGGCTATTACAAACAATGCTGCTATGAACATAGTCGAACAGATACTTTTGTCATTTGATAGGGCATCTCTTGGGTATATTCCCAATAGTGGTATTACTGGATCTTGGGGTAGGTTGATCCCAAATTTCCTGAGAAATCGCCACACTGATTTCCAAAGTGGTTGCACAAGTTTGCATTCCCACCAGCAATGAATGAGTGTGCCCCCAGAATTAACTATTTGAAAGCTTTAAATAAACTATGTTCTGGTGCAGTGTGGTCATTGTTTTATGTTAATATCAGTTACTGTTGTCAATCTCATAATTTAAACACTGTCATGGGTCCTTATGCATAGAGCCCAGGACATCACAATTTTAAACATCTGAGACCTTAGAATGTGTCCCTCAGGCAGATAGATGGGGGCGGCTGTAATTCTTGCTACTTTCAGTATCACCTATAAGGGACTACTTAAAAGCAGAGCCTCTCTACTGAGGTGGTTGGGGACTGTCTGTCTCAGGCCCCGTGGGTCTGGATTAATTGCCGCTGCCATACCAGTGGCTCTTGGGGAGACAAATGGGACTTTTGAGAAGAGGCACCACATTTTCTGACTTGAGCATCATGAGGACATTGCGAAAGGTCATAGAAATATTCAGATAAAATCTCTCTATTCCAATTTTTGGTAGACAGACTAAAGCCATGCCCACTCACAGTCTTGGAATCTTAGTTTCCCAGCAGATTAACTCCCATTGGCAGAAATCAATTTGACTTGAATATTTGCAATGTTCGCATCCATTCACTGAACAACTTATGGAGAGCCTGCTCCATCCCAGCCACGTGGCTCTGCAGTCCCTGGTATGATACCTACTGTGAGAGATGGCGTGTTTCCAGAGGTGAGCAACAAGAGGCATGCCTGAGAGAATTGGGGTGACCCAAAATGTCCAGCGTGGGGGTGTCACAAGGCACTGAAGGATGAGTTGGAGGGAGGTATACAGGGAATACCTATCAATCCAGTGGCTTCATGGAAGATGTCAGACTCCAGATTCTGGTCTTGATATATAACTTTTTGTTGTATTTTTCATGCATGCATGTGTGTCTGTTATGCATACTTAGATGTGTATGTGTGTGTGTGCTATGTATGCATTCTCTCTCTCTGTGTATGTGAGCATGCCTGAATATGATACCAAGAATGGTACTCAGTTGTTCGTTCCCCTTGTTTATAGAGTCAGAGCATCTTAGTCAACCTAGAGCTGTTAGCCTTACAAGCCAACTTGCTTTGAACTTCCTGTTTCTACCTTCTACAGGTGGACTTGCATACCCACCTGGTATCTATGTGGATTCTGGGGATCCAAACTCTGATCCCCATGTCTATTTCGTCAGCCCTTTAACCACTGAAGTTTCCTTAGGTCCTGCTAGTTTTCTTCTGAAACAGTATCACTCTGCAATCCAGATTGACCCAAATCTCACGACTTGTGATTCCTCCTGTTCCAGTGTCTCAGTGCTGCATCGCCGTACCCTGTAGGGCCAGCACTTACTCTATGATGCTCAGCCCCAAACCTCTCACCCCCTAAAGGCAGGAACAGCAACGAGAATCTTGATAACATTTTGACCAGAATTGATGGGAGAAAGAAAAGAGCTTTTATGTTAATCTGAACTCATTTGTTGAAGCCTTGGCTGTACCGCATCTTTTGAAGGGGCAATCTGTAAGGGTTGGGTGGGACTGAATCTGAAAAGCATTAGAATCCCCCTCTATATTTTGTCATTTTGGTCAAATAAGCCAACTCCAGGAAAACATTGCTTCCTTCTGAAGTGCCTACTGGAAGGAAAATTCCCAGTGATACTTAGGTCATTTATTGCGAGTTTAAAAAAATAATAAAAAACCCAAATCAAATTCTTTTATTAAGCAATTTGCCTCAAATCCAACTATACTAATTAAGTCTCTACGGATAAATATATTCATAAATAGTCATGTTTTTTTTTTTTATCAAAGTCAAATATAGGACAAATACTTGTGTTCGTGCACTACGGAGCCTGGGTTCTTAAACAAGTCCACGCTGTTCTCTTTAAGATTCTATCCGTTAATGAATGTTTAATAAAAATGTAAGGACGGAATTCGGTTCACAGAAGAAAGATGTCCCCAGTGTTTCCAGCTTTGTGAAAAGCAAATTTTGTACATTCTGATCCATCAGATAGGAATCTCACTATAAAAGGCTTTCATGGAAATCCTAGCTGTCAACTATCAATTAAAGCATAAGGTCCCGCTTTTCTTATTGAACTCTAATGAAAGGTTATCTGTTCCATCAGATTGCTTTATACTGTTAAGATTAAAGTTAACCAAAAATTACCATCAGCATTCCGTGAAGAGAGCACACAACAGGATTTGCCTCAGTGACAGGGGAACCTAAGTGTTTTTGTTCTAGCTGGGAAACACTTTCCCACACATTTGAAAAAATGCAAAGAATTTGTTTTTTAAAAAATCAGTGCAATCGGAAATTTTAACCCATTCCAAGCTGCACGTCTCTCTTGTATTTCTTTGCTCCTGACTTTGATCCGTATATGACATCTGAACATCATTTTTACATGTCAGCAGAGCAGAGGTTTTGCTGAGTACCTGACAGCCAGCCCGGGATACAGCTGTGAGACAAGGCCTTGAACCCATCGTCTCCGAGTTCAAGGTTCCTCTCTGTCATTCGCTGACTGTGTCGACGCTTCCATGAATTTCTGAGTTTTGTATGTGCAGAGAGAAGCATGAAGTGTCCTTTGGATTCTGCTCTGAGTCTGATGCCGGTATTGTCTGGAACGTGACATGTGTCCTGTGGGTAGCGGCTGTGCTGTTGCTGATAGGAGCAATCTGTGAGGGAAAGGTAGGGTGTGAAGAGCCTCCCTGTGGAGAGGTGCTGCCTTCCCAAACTAGAAACAAACCCAGAGGGAGGGTCTGGGAGTATTCTTACAGCATCATCAAATGGAGTATGCAAGTGTGTGTGCTCGTGTGTGTGTTGGGGTGTGTGTATGTGTGTGTTGGGGGTGTGTGTATGTATGTGTGGCGGTCAGAGGACATCCTGAGGTGTCATTTCCAGCTGCCTTTCACCTTTGATTTGAGACCAGGTATCTCTTTGACAGGGAACTTCACCAGGTAGGCTAGGCAAGCTGGCAGGAAGCTTCCAGCCATCCTCCTGTCTCTACCTCCCATCTCACCATCCCCGGGCCTGTAAGTGTGCACCATTTCACCAGGTCTTTAATAAAGGGACTAAATTCAGGTCCTCTGTGATGCAAGCACTGAGCTACCTCCTTAACCTGGTAAAATGACTATGATATAGAGCTTCTAGAATACTCACCATTCACATGTGACAGAGGACTGGGCGATAGTAACCACATACCATTCACATGTGACAGAGGACTGGGCGATAGTAACCACATACCATTCACATGTGACAGAGGGGGGTGGATGATAGTAACCACATACCATTCACATGTGACAGAGGACTGGGCGATAGTAACCACATACCATTCACATGTGACAGAGGGGGGTGGATGATAGTAACCGCCCATGCATTCTCTCCCCTTTGAAGACTTAAGCTGTTTAGTGCTTCCCCCTCAAACCAGGTGCACAGCAAAGCAAAATAACATTGGAGTGATGCTAATAAAATAAAGACTGAAGAATCGGGAGACTGAGCCCTCATCCCTGACACCTGCAGAGGACGGTCCATGGATGACCCTTCTACAAAACCCTGTGTTCTTGCCAGATAAGCATGGGCAGGCATGAGTGGAGAGGTAGGGGCCATAGCTAAGTGGAACACACATCCTTCCCTCAGGAACACTGTCTCCCTGGTCAGGCTGGTTGTTGCTGGATCTGCTAGAGAACTCGGGAACTCAGACTCTATTTGGAACTGCAAGCAGTTGATAGGAAGTTGTGAGTCAAAGTCATCTCATCTCCGAGAGAGTTGGATGTTCTACCAAGTGGAACCCCGCAGGAGCTGTTCTCTGGAAGCCCCCATCCAGATCTATAGCCTTATGACTTTAGGGAAGCCTCATTTTTGTTTGACTCTCTAGCCTATAATGGTGAAAAAGAAAAGCAATTTGTGCAACCCAAATAGATTTTGGCCTGAACTTAACTGCAATTGACCGTCTTCTGTCATGAGTTAATACTGAGCAGAGCTTGTCAGGGACTAAATATTTGGTTTAGGAATGCCTACAGACTCTGTCTTCATCTGGGTTCAGCTTTGATCTTTGGCCCGATGTCGCAGGATGTAGCATTGGCTACATCACACTTTCTCCGACTGAAGGGTGCCAGGGTGGCTGTGTGCAGATGGGAGGATGTGTCAATGGATGTCTGAGTTTGGGCTACATATGCTGTAAACAGTGAGGTCCTTCTGCAGCGAGCCCATTTGATGGTTAAGCAATCCCAGCTCTGGACGGCTTGATGTCGTTGTGCTCAATCAGGTTCTAAAGATTTCAGATGCTCGCCATTAATGAACAGTTTGCTTAATTGATGGAGCACTAGAGAAAGGGTTTAAGGAATTGGGTCAGAACCCTGGATGGGCCATTGCTCCTAGAGACAACCATCTCCGAGGGCGGGATGGTGAGACCTTGAAGTGGTGATGGCATTCCCAGCCCCTCCAACCTCCTGTCCTGTGTAACATGAGTGTTAATGAATGAACGTCTTAGAAAAATAGAAGAGGGAAGAAAAACACTTACTTTACAGCCCTTCAGTTCGGGCTCAGTCTCTTGAAGATGAATGTTTCATTGGTACCCAAATGACCATTGGTACCCAAATGACCATTGATACCCAAGTGACCACTGGGACACAAATGATCCCTTTCTCAGGGTGTGTCTCACTTTTCCCTCTTTCCAGGCTTCTTTCCCGAGCACCTGCATTTTATTAATTATGGAATACACTGGGCATCTTAGGAAAATGATTAATGGTACTTCAGAAATGTAGAAGTAAATAAGCCAGGCTTCAATATATGACCGCATAGGCCTGATAGAAAACCCAGGGCAGCCATCTTTTAAGAGGTGTGTGTAAAGAGTTTAATACAAGCCCGCTCCGGCAGTACTTAAAGTCTGGCGGCACCGTGAGTTATCGCCCTGCCGTGGATGGGGCTTCTGATGAATTTGTAATTTGAAAAGTTAAATTAACCTTGAAGTATATTATTTGTTGTCTGTTTTTGCACGCAGGGAAGAGGTCCTCCTGTAAACAGAGTCCCCCGTCTCTGGCTGAGCTGAGGTGAGCTCAGCATAGACACTTTCTGGACTCACAGCGGCTGTTATTTTTCAGAGCACAGGCAGTCAATTTTTTTTTTGTTGTTGAAAAAGGACACTACCACCACGAAAAATACTTTCCAAGAGATTTCTGGTGCTTTCTCCATGGTTTATGTAGTCCTGTGATGTTCTGCTGAACACACAGTTGCTGCATTCATGCTGGAATGTAAACTTCGTGAGGCTGGGGATTGTCTTAGGTCAGGACTCTCCCTGCACTGGCTATAGGGATGCTGGCACACACCAGATGCCCTGTAAACGCTGGCCGAGGAATTTAGAAATATGTACTTATTTTTCAAGAGAAAATGACTTTGGAATCTTCACTGTCATGGGGGAAGATTAACAGATTCAGGCATTGCCTTCACTGCTGTGTGAAGGGGCCCATTTTTTAGTCAACCAGCTTTTATTGGGGACCTGCATTGTAACACACCCTATTCTAAGCAACACAGAGTTCATGATTACCCATACACAATGCATTAGCCATTCTCATTACCCTTCTTGTGAAATAGTTTAACAAAGGGGTGTGTGTGTGCGCGTGCGCGCAAGTGCACATGAATATAGAGGCCAGAGGTAAACTTCAGACATTTTTCTTCTCACATGATGTCCATTTAGTTATTTCTTTTTGCAGCAGGGTTTCCCACTGCCCTGGGCTCACCGCGCTGGCTGATGAGCCCTGATACAATCCTCTACTCTCTCTGCTTCTCCAGGGCAGGGATCACAAGCAAAGGCCATCTGCTATGCTCAGCTTTTTGAAACATGAGCTCTGGAGATCAAACTTAGATCTTTGCCCTTTTCCCAATGGACATCTGACTAACATAACACATGTAAACACATGTAGAGACATACATGGGTGTACATAAACAGACACACGTAGACAAACAGACAGACATGCATACATTCGGTTTTTTGAGATAGAGTTTCTCTGTGTAGCCCTGGCTGTTCTGGAACTTACTCTGTAGACCTGGCTGGCCTCGAACTCACAGAGATCCTCCGACCTCTGCACTGCTCCTCCCGGAGCACCGGGACTAAAGATGTGTGCCACCACCACCACATGGCTAAAATAAACAAATTTTTAAAATCTGGGAGAAGCCATCATTGCCTTTAGTTTTCTTAGAAGGAGGATGCTAACTGGTACTATTCAAGCAGTATGAATTAATAGATAATAATGGTTGGGAGCAGCAAGGCCTCCCCCCAACCACATGTATAGGGATGGTTTGGTAAGCTCTCAAGTGGTGTGAAGCAGGCATGCTGTGAGATTAACTGTTTTTTGTTGTTCTTGTTTGTCATGTATGTTGCCCTTTGCTGACTCAGAGTGGACAGTACTATCAACTCCAGCAGTGACTTGGGGTTTGTCCATTCTTCCTTAGTGCAAAAGTAGACCACAAGTACTTCCTAAGTCTCGTGCCTCTGTTGCCAGGGCTAGCGGTGAACATAAAAGCATTCTACAGGCACCACGGCCTTGGTGACTGGCAAGTGTTTGATGAATGGCTGGTTGATGGATATGACAGTTCCAGTGCAGAGTGGAAACACAGATAAGGAATGAGAAGAAGAAAGTGCTGCCATAGCTGCCATCCTTCCTTGCGAAGGGACAGGAGATGAGAGAAGACCAGTGTGGAAAGAGCCCTTGGTTTTGGAAACTTAAAAGCCATTTCTGAGCTAAGATTCCAATATAAACAAAGGTCACCATGTAGAGTTGTCCACACTTGCTCACTCTGCAATCTTAAGATGACTGTAACTCTTATCCAACCCACATTGTAATTTAAATATGCTTAAAATTGAGCTTCTCCTATGTTATATGACCCATGAAGGTTTGGCTCAGTATACCTTTATTTTTTCATAATATACATAAAAATAAACACTTGCAGATTGCCAATGCAACATCCATGCTCCTTTTCCTCTTTACAGATATTTATTATTATTATCAAGGTATCTGTATGTGTACAGTGTGTGTGGGCATGAATGTGACATGACGTGTGTACACAGACATCAGAGGACAGCTTACAGTAGCCAGTTCTCTCTTTTCTCCATTTGGGATCCTGGCTAGGTTCAACTTTATGTCTTCAGGCTGGTGTGGCAGGCACTTGCCCCACTGAGCCATCTCACCACTCCCATTTTTTTCTTAACTAAACCCCTGTGTGCTCACCTTTTCTCACCCATCCATGAGCACTGAGGAAAGCTGACTGCAGAACCTGAGGCCTCCTTATCAGGTAGTTTAACCTTGCTCCCTCTGCAGTGACTGGTCTGGGGGAGATGGGGAGACCATGAGACCCGGCTCTGGAAAAGGAAAAGGAAGAAGAGGTGGTTAATGAGAAATATTTCCTCATGCTTACAGAGACACTAGAAGGTGTTCATGCATCCATGGAGCTGTAAAACTTACCTTCTCACTGGGACAGAGGCTAGCTGCAAGTGATGCTTGGGGCTAGCTGCAAGTGATGTTCAGAGATAGCTGCAAGTGATGCTTGAGGCTAGCTGCAAGTGATGCTCGAGGCTAGCTGCAAGTGATGCTTGAGGCTAGCTGCAAATGATGCTCATATGTGAACAATGGCAGTGGGACTGGGTTTGGTGACGTCTGCTCCCAATTTCAGCTATCTGGGAAGAACACCAGTGTGAGGTCAGTCTCAGCTCCAGATCAAGTTCAAGGTCCACCTCCACAATTTAATGAGGACTAGTTCATTTTTTTTAAAGCAAAGGGGAGCTGGGAATATAGTTCTGTAGGTAGAGTGTTTACTTTTAGATTCAATCAAATACACACACACTCACACACACGGGGATGGACACATGGGGAAAAATTTGACACCTGTGATGGTTCATCTTCATTGGCAACTAAGTAGACTAGATTTAGGATCACCCAAGAGACTCAACTCTGGGCATATCGGGGATGTTTCTTCTCAGATGTTTAATTGAGGAGGGGATACTATCCTCTCAGTGCTGGAGTCCCAGCAGAGCAAATTGGAGGAAATGAGCTGAGTGCAGCTGTGTATCTCCAACTTCCTGACTTTGGATATGATGTCGTCAGCCACTGCACGCTCCTGTGGTCATGCTTTCTCCAGCATGATGGGCTGAACCTGCAATCTGCCAGCCAGGGTAGTCCCTTTCACCTCAGGCTGTTCTTGACAGATATTTGATTGCAGCAGCAGCAGCAAGAACAACAAATACAAAGCAGGCAAATGATCCACCCATTGTGGGCAGCAGCCAGGGTGGCTCTACCCTAGGACATCTTGACGAATGAGGGAATGATACAAAGCTAGTTAGTTAACATCTCCACAGTTGGAGGCACAGGATCTTACATGGCCATTTCCACACCAAGAGAGAAGACAAATACCTGACTATATTTATTGACAAAATTACATAATAAAATAACACAAAGAAATAAAAAATGCAATAATAATAAAGTTTGCAGCATAGGTGTAATAATAAGAATGGGATCCTTTGCTTTTTTATAGTTGAGGGTGCAGGTATGGGGTGTGTTTGCATCTCTCTTTGTGCATGTGTATGTCCATGTGTCTGCATGCACTCACAGCTGCACAAATGTGCTCATGTGCATGTGGAGGCCAGAGGTCACCATGGGTTTTCTTCCTCTATTGTTCTACATCTTGCTTTTTGAGACAGACTCGGTCCTGGACAAAGAGCTCACAAGTCTAGCTAGATTGACTTGCCAGTTCCATGGATCCCCTTGTCTCCACCTCCTCACTGCTGGGGTTGTAGATACACATCACTGTATCTGGCTGTTATGTGTGTGCTGGGGATTAAGACTCAGGCCCTCATCCTTGTGTGGCAGACATTTAGCCTACTGCGCTACGTCCTCAGCCTTGGGTACTTTACTTTTGGGTGTTCCATGGCACTAGTGTCTTATACTGATTCATTTGCTGGGGTTACCATTTCCAGGGCTTAAGTTAGCTGTAATTTCAAGGTTTTAGTGGTTGAAAATTATCACTCCGAAGCAACGTCTACTACATGTAGCTGTGTGCACCCTAATCCAGCTACAGAAACATTAAACATTTCTCTATGAATTGCCCCCATTGCCAACTTCAGGAGATGTTCATGACTTACTTTTCATAAGTCCAGTATTAGACTCAACAGATTTTATATGCATGAACTCATTTAATGTCCTTAAAAACCCATCAGGAGGACAGGATCCTCTTTACCCTTTGGGAGCTGAGGAAATTGTGTCCCAGGACAAATAAACAGTTCCCCACTAAAGTGAAGTTGGATTCCTTGCATCCGTTCTGGTTTTTCATCTGTGTTTTCAAAGAAATGAACAATGTCCACACGCCTGTCTCTGATTCCAGTTTCCTATATTAACTCGTGTGCGTGCATGTGTGTGTGTGCGCCAGATACAACAACAGACAATACTTAAAAAAAAAACAGCCATCATTAAATTTCTTTATGGTTAAGGAGCATCTGGAGCAATGTAAGGAGTTAGAAGAGGAACAGGATGTTTTACAACATAATGTGCCCCAGGATTGCCATCCGAGTGGGAACGTGTTCATTGAATAATGACTCCAAGCATTGCTTTTTGGGTTTGCCTTCTCCAGACCCCTGCAGGATGACTATAGCGAGGCTGAAGCTTTATTTATTTAGTTTGATTTCCCTTCTTTCATTCTAGCATTCCAGGGAATAAAGTATCCCGCCAAATGATAATTAATATATGCTAAGAAATGGGGGGGAATCAGACCTGTTGTGGGGACAGAACAAAAGTACAAACAGGAATCACAAAAAAGCAAAATGATGATAATGATGATAATAATATTAATAATAATATTAATAATAATAAAGATTATAAATAAGCTTGTGTATATCCAACAAGTTCAGCAGTCATGGCATCAGCTCCACTAACAACCATGGAGGCCATCTTAGTCTTTTTCTTACGGTAATGAGGACGGCATAGAGCAAAAGCTTGTGTAACTGCAACCCACCTAAATATGAGTTGAGGTGGGACGGCTTCTTCCGAGGGCTATCACTGAGCCCAACTGTAGATGATTTAATTTAGTATCTGCCCTTTCTTCTAAAAGATTAAGCAAGGAAGAAGTCTAAAAAGAAATGCCCAGGCTGCCTTTCGAACCAGACAACACAGTCTGAATTCCTCCAATGGGGGTTCTATCTGAAATGAACCCAGAAATTGAATGCTTCCATAATTAATTGAATTTAAGTATAATAGTAAATAATTTTGTTGCCCCTTAAAGCTACATGAGTGTCGTGAACACCGTAAGTCAGGACTGACACAGGAAGGCATGCAATAGGAGGCCAGGGGCTGGTTCTGTGCATGGAACGGCTTGCTGGTTAGCATGGTGACCTGAACTCCAACCCTGGAATCCATGTGAAAAAGCTGAACATGGTGGCACCCATTGGGAATCTCAGCCTTCTTTAGTGAGATGGAAAGTGGAGACACACCTACCTGAAGTTTGCAGATCAGTTGGCCTGGAGTGGGCATCGCAGTGGCAGAAATAGAGACCCAGCTGCATAGAAGGAAGGAGGGAACTGACTTGCAAAAGCTGTCTTCTTTCCTCTCCCCTTCCCCTCCTCTCCCCTCCCTGGCCCTCCCATCCTCTCTTTCCTTCCTTTTCCCTTCCTTTCCTTCTCTTCCCCTCTTCTCTTCTTCCTTCTCCCTTCTTTCTCCACTCTTTCTCCTTTTCCCTCCCTTCTCATCTTTTCTCTCTCCTCTCCCTCCCCTTGTCCCTGTCTGTCTCTTCCTTCCACCTGTCTCCCCTCTCTTCTCTCTCTCTCTCTCTCTCTCTCTCTCTCTCTCTTTCTCTCTCTCTCGACAGGGGACTCACTATGTAATGAAAGCTTGTCTTGGACTCTTATGCCTCCTGACTCAAGCTTGTACCACCACACCTGGCAGTTGTCTGGTAGAGAATAATAATAATAATAATAATAATAATAATAATTAAATTCAAAGCATTATCTTTTTGTCTGCCCAGAGCCTGCTGTGCTGACCCCCTTGGGGAATTTCAGAGCTGCTTTCATCAGAATACTTGAGCCATTGGCTCATGAAATGGATTCTGTGTCAGTCTGCTTTCTGTCGCTGTCACAAAAACACCCAAGATGATTAACTTAGGAAGATAAATATTTGTTTTGGTTCACAGCTCTGAATGTTTCAGTCTGTGGTGAGGTAGCAAGCACATCATAGTGGGGTGAGCATGGTGGGGCATAGACGCTCAGCTTGGGGTTGGGGAGTGAAAGGAGGAAAGGCCAGAGGCCATGGTCCCACTGTCCCCTTCAGGAGCACACATCTAGGGACCTGAAGACTTCCTACTAGGCTCTATCTCCTAAAAATTAAATTCACTACCCCCTAGCACCATGGGCCGGGCCAGGAACCAAGCTTATGACATATGAGACTGGAAGACATTTCATCCAGATGATGGCAAAGACCCATTGGCACATGAGTCCCCTAGAAACTCACTGGGGACTCAATAGGCCATGCTAGCGGGTGTTCCTGGGAGCAGAAGCCCCCTGAGTCTGTCCGATGGAAAGGTTCAAGTGAGCCATCACTGGGTGCACTGCTGTCATGGTACATGGGATAGAAGCTCATTCTGCAGAGTACGAGCCACTATTTCACACTCTCTGCTGTCACATTTTGCTTTTAGGCGTCTTTCTCCCTGGGTATCTGCTTCAGTATTCTCCTCTCTGATGACAAGCCTTTTCTTCTTTCACATATAATATTTGGTCATTGTGTTGGTTAGTTTTTTATTGGTTGGTTTTTATGGTTAACACAATGTTGGAACAGGGAACCTCAGATGCATCAGATCATTTTGTGGCCATGTCTGTGAAAGATTGTCTTGGCTGATGATTGATGTGGGAAGATGCAGCCCACTGTAGGCGACGCCATCCCCAGGCAGCTGAGCCTGTCCTATAAAGGAAAGCTGGACAAGAATAAGCCAGAGAGCAAGCCAATAAGCAGCATTCCTCCATGGGTTCTACTCCGGTTCCTCCAGAAGTTCCTGTCCTGACTTCCTTCAGTGATGGACTATGACCGAGAGTCGTTAGACAAAGTAAACTCTTTCCTTTTCAAGTTGCTTCCGGTCATGGTGTTGGGCATATTAAATAACCACATGCCTGCTCGTCATTCTCACCCAGCTTGTATGATGTTTATCTGCCTCCTGGTCCTGCTTTCTGAGAAGGGAGAGACATGAGCATTAGGAGAGCTTTGAAAATTAAATTTTGCGTATTTCAAAAGCCATATACATGTTTGCCATAGGAAATCTGGGAAATAAAAAGAAAATGAAAAAAATATACTGTATAATCTCACTTCATTAATATGGCACACCAACCTCTGTGTAAACAAGCAAAAATGAGACATTACACAAAATGCTTATCAAGACAAAAGGACTTTAAAGCCACAATACCCATTGACTGACTGCAAGCCCATTATGGTAACTTTGCCAGTAAGGACAGTAGAAGGCAGGAAAGGGAAGCCGACTGAGAAATTCCCACCATTAGGAGAGCCATTGTCCCATTTGGGGTCCTCCTTTAATATAACGCTTTCCAGATCTGTCTATTTCCATGCAAACCTCCCAACTCCATTCTCACAGCTAAGGAAAATTCTGCGGTGTGTGTGAACCACATTTTCAATACCTGTCCACCCCCTGATGGACATGTAACCTGGTTCCATTTCCTTGTTACCACAAGTAGAGAAGCAGTGAACAGGGGTGAGCACATGTCTGTGGCAGGATGCAGAGCTTGGGATGCAGAATCTGCTTAGAAGTTTCCTGAGAATAAGGAACCTACTACAGGCCACATACAGCACAGGAAACTGCCCCTGGAATGAACAAATGAGACTGTGTGAACAACATTCTACACAACAGAGAAAATGATCATCAGATAAAGCAAGTCTACAGAGCAGTAGAAACTCTTCTTTTATTTAAAACTTGAAACATTCATTGCATGTACTTCCAGAACATGGCCCTGGGTTACACAGCATTATTGTGCAGTTTGCCTTCCTGCCCTCAGCACATTCTGCCCTTTCAGACCCTTTACGCCTCTGGAAGATGATCTATTAAGGAGTTCAACATAATTCCATCAAAATTATCTTTCAGTAGACATTACAATATTCCAAGGCTTTTTTTTTTTTTAAATTGCAAACTGATTTTTCAGAACAATGCATCTACTGGAGATTTACTGTTATTTGGGAGCAAAACAAAACAAAACCCCAACAATGTCATTTTCAGGCAAAGAATAAGGGGGTCACAGTGACTAAGTGAGTGTCTGAGATGCATAAATACATGCAAGGATCAAGAAAAACAAGCACTGCCAAACTGCTAATTGGAATCAAGAACCTGCAGGAAAACGAAGTTCGATCCCTAGTTCTAATCCTGGGTGAAAACCAGCCCAAAGTGAATCAAGTAGGCTAGGTTGGTTGGTCACAGATCCAGCTCTCTGTCTCCGCAGCTCTGGGGTTGTATATTCGCCTCCAGGCTCAGATTATTTTTGATATGGGTTCTGGGGCCGAAACTCAGGTCCTACTTGCTCACCCATCACGGTCTCCCCAGCCTTGACCGAGGTCATGTTAGCTGATCCATCTCTTTAGCGCAGCAGACCCTTACTACATCTAAAAGAGGAGTAGTTTTTAAATCACCTTCTCTCCTAACACAGTAGCAGGAGAGCTGACCTTTCGAAAATTAAACTTCCCATACTGAATGTGTTTTCAGACACAGCCCCTGGGGTTGATGGGTATTTAGCTGCAGAATTTCTTCTGTGTGAAAACGGAGAGTAAATTTTTCTGTGTTTGTGTCTTCTTGCCGTCTAGTTTCTGTTTGCTACCAGAAGTATCTGAAAACCACATGGAAAGCTGTAATTAGAAACTGGCTTCATGTCAACTGTCCTGGTTTAAGCTTGAGGTTTATTAAGAGCTGAGCAGGGTTCATTCAACCAGAGTCTTGGACGTCGTGCTTCTTGTCCGCGCTCTCCGCCAGTCTTGTTCACCTGTCTGTCTCTGAGCAGAATTGCAGTAAGCACACCGAGTCTATACGCTCTCTGCGTCTCTGTTCATCAAAGCCCTCTCCTCCCAAAATAATATAAAAGAAATATTAAAGGAAGGAAAGAAGGAACCTGAGAAAAATTTGACTTATTAAAAAATCCCTTTCAGTCCGTGGGACTCTAGAAGGACCCGGGGACATCAATACATTCTTAAAATACAGAAGTAATTCCTAGTCTTGTGAATTCTAAGAATTCTCTGAAGTCTAATATGTATCCCAAGCACGCTGATAGGATTAGAAATAGCATCTCCAGCAAATGAATGCATATCGGAATAGGGCCCGCAATAGTGTAGTTCTCTTCAAACCCCCCGAAAGCACACCATATTTACCTGGAAACACATACGTGAAGTTAAAACAATCTCAGAAGATATCCATCTACTTTTGGAAAAGATTGTTCTGGATTGAAATTCCACTCTCAAAGTTGGTGCTGCTGGCTCTCAGCTTCACTCCTTGCCTCTCTCCGGTTTCCCTCCATTGCCTTTCCTTTATGACCTTTTTTTGGCTACGCCCCTTGATTTACGGTCATTTGTGCGATGGCACCACTTTGCTGGATGGCAGTTTATGTCATCCTGGTCTTGTCATAAATGACTACCATAAAGTGAGGTAAAATATCATAAAACATTAGTGAGTCCCTGATACTCAAGGTTCTTCTGCATCAGCCCTGACGGGCACCAACCATAGAAAAACAGATTCGGCTTTTTGAAGGGAGAAGCGTTTGACACTGCATTATTTTTTTAAAAGGTAAAATCATTAAGATTCACTAACCATTCTGAGTGCCAGTCACTGAGTAGAGCTTATTGTAGACATGACACATAAGCCTTGCGACTTCTCTAAACAGAAAAGCTTTGATTAACTCTGTTATACAGATGGGGAAACCGAGGCATAGAGAATCTCAACACAACTGGTACGTGGTGAGGCTTTGATACGGTCCTCACTGCCACTGTCACTGTGGGTCTGTGCTCTTACCTGTCAACTGCTGCACAGGCTGAATCCCAACATTTACAAATAAGAAGTGGGACTGGTGACAATGTATAGTTTAGCATTAGTGGGCTGCTGTGTGACATGTCCCCAGAGAGAAGAGAACAAATGTCTACTCACCCTAGAAAGGGTGCTTACTATAGACCAAAGCCAGGATACCACCAAAATCCAGTCACTGACACAAGGGCTTTATGAGGGTTACTTACAGGAATATGGGTGAAAGGCTACTCACAGGAACAGAAATGACCCAAAGACAGCTGCATCACCAAAGCCCACCCCTGCATGGGTGACAGCCCAGGAAAGCTTGGAAATCTGGAGCACACTGCACAGCCTGTAGGCAGTGTGGCAGCCTGGAGAGCATCTCTCCCAGGCAGCTGTGCAGCTCTGATGGTGTTTCTCAGCAGTCCTTCCTGCTTATCAAGCTTGGGAAACGCAAAGCTAGTGGACCTGGTCAGTTTCAGGGACTTCCTGAAGACACTGAATTGTTTACTGCCAGAGTCTCAGCAAACTTCCATTTGAACATCCAGAATCTTAACCAGGTTTCCAGCAAGGTGGACTGTATCAATTCAGGAAACTTCCAGGCTCATGGCATCTTATTGTCTTCATGACCCTTCTTTTTCTTTAAGCCTCCACATACCTGGAGCACCCTCATTGCTCTGCACCCATGCTGTGATATCACTCTGCTGTCTAGTCCCTACACTGTGTGCTAATCTGTCCCTTCCAGATTCATTTCTGTTACTATGATAAAATATCCTGATTCCGCCCCCCCCCCCCCCAAAAAAAAAAACAGCATAAGGGAGAGAAAAGTGGTTCCCTTTGCTTCATAATTCCAGGTCACGGTGTATTGTACAAGATAATTCAAGGCATCTAGAGCCTGAAGTAGCCGGTCACATCATATCCACAGCCAAGAGCAGAGAAAATTCAGCCTATATATGACCACTTGCTTGCATGTCCTCAGCTTACTTTCTCCACTCTTGCACAGCTCAGGACCTCTGCCTAGGAAATGGTGACACCCGTGGTGGGCTGAGTCTTCCTACCTTACTAAATTAGTTAAGACAGTCTCCCCCTGCCATGCCCCAAGTAGGGCCATTGACCAACAGAATGCACACAATCCCTTAAGGCTCTTTTCTCAGGTGACTCTAGGCTGTGTCAAATGGACAAAGTGGACCATCAGACCATGCTCCTCCTTATGCCCCCAGCTCACTCCGGACTCTGCCCTTTGCTATCTCAGTCTTGCTTGCACCATCTCAAGTCAGAAGAACAGGAGCAGGTGCGACCCGAAGGATGCGGCACCAACCAAAAGCCCTAGGGTGGCCAGAGACTTACGAAAGCCCCAAGAGCCTCCTGTCCAGATGGTTGGTGTCACCACTGAACACAGTCTCTCTTTCTCCCAGTGGCTTCCACTGTTATAGAACCCTAGGACTCCTGTACATTTTATTAGCTCCATTAAGTTTTGGGGTCTTGGGAGCCTTCCCCCATCTTCCATGAGGGAATGTTTCAATTTGGGCAGAACAGTTACACAACAGGCTGGAATACTTTCTATGCAAAACATCTGACATTCTTACCCTCTCTCTGTGTGTGTATCTGTTTTCTGGCCTTAACCCCTTACCTATACTGGCCTCTGTCTTTATCTATCTCTTCCTTTTCCTTTTCCTGCCATTCTATCACTGCAATGCTATGGAATGTTCTGTTCCCTTAGGAGATGGTGAGCTCCTTGGGGACAGGCCTGTGAGGTCTTACAGATGCAGTCCCAGCCATCGGCACAGGGCCCCGTTTGGGGATTTAATAGACATTTGTCCTGAGGATGCTAGACTCATTTGCAGGACCTGGGAGGACAGAGGTAGATCATCTTTCATTACACATGTTAGAGCATGCACATGCTCTCTGTTGGCCTGTCGGGCCTGTTAATTTAACGCACAGTGCTTGAGTGAATTACAGCCACCCTCAGAAAACCTCGGCTTGCAGGACTGACAGCGAGCTGTACACATGCTCCCAACTGACACTGGAGGGGTTATAAAGAGGGGGCAATGACCACAAGTCAGATTAGGACAGCAGCTCCCGGGTACATGAGAGACATGCTTGAGCTTCTTGATTCTAAAAAGAAGCAGGAAAAATAAGAACAAGTAGGAAACAGAATCAGCACGTTTCTATTTATGTCCCCACATCTACGGTCTTTTCCAAAAATCTTTCTTGGTTTCCTCTTTCACATCCACAGTGAAGTGTAAATTATAGTTTGCAATATAAATGGCCATTTCCAGCAAATTTTAGCAAGGAACAAAATTTTTATCTGAGACTGAAATTTGGCATTCTTTCATCCCTCCATGCTGGGAACAATTTTTTTTTTTTTGTCTTTACAAACTGTGATGAGACATAAATCCAGTTGCTGTTATCGCTAGCCAACCCTACACCCTGCTAGAAAATGGACTGGGAAAATGGAATGTCTCCAAAGGAGAGCTGGCCCTTGCCATCCTAATGTGTAGCACATGTCTTAGGACAAGGGGAATCAAACCAAGGTCCCATAAACATGCGAAGCTGTTTTGGATGGTGCTGGCTTCTAACTCCTTCCTTTTCTTGATAGTTCTTCTCATCCTGGCACTCCCAGCTAATGGCACTGTCACCACAGGGAGAACTGGTGCACCCCTGGTGCTCAGGTGGGACTGAGCTCTGTTTAGAAGGCTGGAGACTTGAAAAGTACATGGAGGCTTGCAGAGGGTGCTGGGGAAGGTTGGTTCAGATGACTGTAATCTGTCAGTACACAGTATGAGTTTGTTCTTTTTATTGTTCTGGGGGTCGAGGCCTTGGGCTCACACTTGAGTGGTTAGTACTCTCACCACTGAGCTAAAGTCCCATTCTACCACACCATGGTCATGTGTTTGAACATTTGATCTTTATCTAGGAAGCTTTGGGAGGTGTGGCTTGGTTGAAGGAAGAGAGATTGCTGGGGGTGGAGGGTAGGCTGAGTGTTTATGGTTCAACTCCACTTCTGTCAGGAGATCTCTATTGCCTGGTCCATAGAGACATGGTAAAAAGCTGTGTACAAACAACCCCTGCCCCCAAAAGTTACTTTCATGGTCAAGCCTTTCTTAGCATGGTCACAAGAGACTGTGTCCATTTAGACTGTAAGCCAGAGTAAGCCTTCCCTCCTCTAGCTTGTTTCTGTCAACTATTCTGTCATAGTAACAAGAAATGAACGTGACAATGGGGGGGGGGTATGTGATGTAGGAGGGTCTTCTATCTATCTGTTGCTTTCATTGGTTAATTAATAAAGAAAGCTGCTTGGCCTGATAGGTCAGAACATAGGTAGGCGGGGAAGACAGAACAGAATTGTGGGAGGAAGAAAGCAGAGACAGGCAGATGCCATGAATCTCCAGCCTGAGATGGACATAGGGTAGGATCTTTCCTGGTAAGCCACAACCTCTTGGTGCTACACAGATTTAATGGAAATGGGTTAATTAAGATGTGAGAGTTAGCCAAGAAGAGGCTAGAGCTAATGGGCCAGGCAGTGTTTTAAATGAATACAGTCTCTGTGTTGTTGTTTCGGGTGCTAAGCTAGTTGTGCGGGAGCCAGACAGGATGAAAAATAGGCCTGCTCACCTTATCACTACAGGTATGGAATGTCAGAGCTACAGGGTGAGGAGGTGGGAGCTCAGGTGTTGCTACTGAAGAGGCATGGGTGAACATAGACCAGAGGGGTTGAGCAGGACTCTTGGGATCACAAATCATCTTATCTTTTCTGTGTTCTCAGGTCATGAGAGACATTTGGAACTGGGGAGCAAACCTGAGAGACAAGATTGAGACTGAATTATGACTATACTTTTACATAACCTTCTGTGATACTAATCATATTTTATAAGCACAGTGGGGTTGGAGATAGGTTAAGACCACATACAGCTCCTCCAGAGGGACCCAAGTTCAGGTCTCAGCACCCACATTGGGTACCTCACAACTGCCTGTAACTTCAGTTCCAGGGGATTTCATGCCCTCTTCTGGATTCCATGAACATTGCATTGATATGCATAAACCCACACAGACAAATACACACACACACACACACACACACACATTTCTTAAAAATGGAGTTGGGGAGAAACTAGGTGCTAGGGAAATTCCCAGGGATCCATACGGTTGACCCCAGATAAAATTCCTAGCAATAGTATAGAGGGTGCCTAAATTGGCCTTCCCCTATAATTAGATTAGTAACTACCCTAATTGTCATTGTAGAACCTTCATCCAGTAACTGATGGAAACAAATGAAGTGATCCACAGCCAAGCACTGGACTCAACCTTTGGAGCTTAGTTGAAGAGGGGGATGAGGGATCAGATACACAAAGAAGAGTCAAAATTATGGGGAAAATCACAGAGACCACTGACCTGAGCTAGTGGGAGCTCATGAACTCTGAACCATCATCTGGGGAATCTGCATGGGACTGAACTAGGCCCTCTGAATGTGGGTGACAGTTACATGGCTTGATCTGTTGGGGAGACCCCTGGCAGTGGGACCAAGACTTATCTTGGGTGCATGAACTGGCTTTTTGGAGCCCATTCCCTATGGTGGGATACCTTGCTCAGCTTTGACACAGGAGAGAGGGGCTTGATCCTGCTTCACTTGCTATATCAGACCCTGTTGACTAGCCAAGGGAGGCTTTTCTCTTTTCTCTTTCTGAGGAGTGGATGGGGGAGTTGGGTATGTGGATGAAGTGGTGGGAGAAGGGGAGAGGGGAGAACTGGGACTAATATGTAAAATAAAAAATTAAGTAAAAAACTAAAAAATAGCATCTTAAAACATAAAATAAAGACAACAGCCAAACAGAATGAGCAAGATTGGTGCTACCCACATACAACCTGGACTCAGGATCCTTCTCACTGGGACAAAAGTATCTTATTTTTTAAAAAGTGCTAAATATTCACATAAAAATAAGACACGTGGGCTGGGAAAAATACATATAGATTTCAATAAAATGAAGAAAGCAGTCATTCCACGTTGCATTCAAGCAGAGACTACCATATTATGTTTCTCTTCCTATCTCTGTTATCATATAGGCAAGCTGGGGCAAGGCTGGGACTCCTCCTTGATGTCCAGATGAGATTGGCTCACCCTCCTATGCTGTATGTGGACCATCCCTTATCCAAAGTGAGGGGACCCAGGAGGATGTTCCATGTTAGGCTTTGTTGAGTGTGCACAGTATTTTTATATACAGAATGAGAAAGCGTGGTGACTGGACCCCACTGCAAGCATCACACCCATTTGTGTTTCAGGTAGTCCTTATACACATTCTACAATGTTTTGATAATTTTACATGCAAAATGAAGTTTTATATTATGGAATTTCAAATTGTGAAGCATGACAAGTTTGGGGTTTTAGATTGTTGAGTTAAAGATGTTGAAGGTGAGAAAGTAAAATAAAAACACCTAGAAACTATCTCCTTTGCAGTCTGGCATGATCTTGAAAAGATGGGCCCCAGGTTCATGCTTGTGTTGCTATACATTTCAATGTCATTATGTACTTTGTACTGACAGTTCTTGTTTTGTATTGTGTCTCTGGAGACGATAAAATTCAATGGCTTTTCTGAAGGCTTGGAAGGATGGAGGAGGCGTCTATCAATGCTGAACACCGTAAGAGATAATCCACTCTGTCTACCCTCTCTGCCAAGGACACTCTTCTGGTCTTGTTCAGTCTTCTCTTCTCTCACTTCCTTTCTGCCCAGGTTTTTACAACTCTTCTCATTTCTTCCCAAGAGTATTCAGCTTAGCTTCACCTTCTCTTTGATCTATTATGGCTGCTCCCAATTCCTGAGGCATTTTCCTCTTATCTCCCCCTTCTTTTTGCTGTCTTGGGGTTCAAACCTGAGACTTTTCCTAAGTTGGTCATAAACTATTTTCTGTTTCATTCTGTGTAAATGTGTGTGTTCATATGTAGGAGGTGTGCACTGTGTATGTGCAGGTCTACATGCGTGTTTGTGCATATGGAGGCCAGAAGTCAGCTTCAGGTGGCATTCTTCAGGACAGTATAGCTTTGCATTTTTAAAATCTTTTTGAGATTATAATAAAATATATCATTTCCCCCTTCTTTTCCTTCCTCCACATACCACTCCCTATTCTCTCTCAAATTCATGGCCTCTTTTGTCGCTGTTGTTGTTGATGTTGTTGTTGTTGGTGGTGGTGGTGTGTTGTGTTCTTAAACCCATAAACACTACCTTCACAATCTAGATGATTGTGTGTATATATGTTTCAGGTCTGACAGTTTGATATTGGAGAATCAATTGCTGTTTTCTTCCCTCTCGGCATTCTTTAGTTGCTTCTAGTTCTTTGTCCATGGATGTTGTCCTTGTTCAGGTCTTGTTTAAGCAGACATGATAAGACTTTCTGGGCAAGGCTTCTGACGTTACTAGGAGACAAAATCTCGCAGCTAATGTGTCAATCTTGTAGCTCCAAAAATCTTTTTGTCCTCACTTCCAAAATGACCTCTGAGCCTTATGTGTAGGAGTTGTGTTGTAGATGGGACTAGACTCCAGCTAATTTTGATTAGCTGTAAAAAGAGGTTTCCTTGACAAGGGGAGAGAACTACACTTACTTGTGGGTACAAGGACAAACACTTGGACTGTACTTAGGAATTAACGCTTGTTAAAAGTGGTGGTTGTAGATTCTCTTCTTAAGATTCCCCACTTCCCTAGTCCTAGGCAGTAGGCTAGGTTTCCAGTACCAGGCATGGTTTCCCTCTTGTTGATTATGGTCTTAAGTCCAACTGGAGAGCTGTTGGTTGCCACTAAGGTATACCTGCCACTATTGTACCTTTAGGGTTGTCTTGTCATGGTGGTCAGTGTTGTGCTTCACAGCTGTCATAACTGGGGAGCACTGTTGGTTTCTGCCCTCTATTGGAAATTTGCATGGTGCTTTCTGGTAACACAAAGGCTAGGGAAGAGGTTTTCAGGTCACTTCCAGCTCAGGGACTGTTGTGCCCTGTGTCTGAAGTGCATGGTGTCTTCAGTGATAGGGACTTAACCATCCACCTCTAAGGGGAGACGAAAAGCTGTGACAATAACCCATAATGTTTTGGATAACTCTGACCAACAACTCAGAACAGATCCATAAAAATGGGCCTGGTGTTGGGGCTTTTGTTACACGGTTGTTGGCTCTTAGAGGAAGCATTGTTAGCGCAGATGGGACAATTTCATTTAAACTATACATGTGTGTTTATATACTAACTTACATACATTAGAGGTGTTTGTGGATAGATAGTTGAGAGTTATCCCTTGTTTTTGAGATAGGGTCTCTCACTTGCCTGAAACTTGCTGACCCATCCTGGCTGACTGACCTAAGAACCTTAAGGATCCTTCTGTCTCTGCCTTCCCAGCATTGGGATTATAGATGCACACCAGCATACCCAACTTAAAAACAACAACCCAAGCTTATACCAATAACAAGCATGGCTTTTGGAGATTGACCAGGTACTCAGGTTTACAATGTAAGCACTTTATTGGCTGAGCCAGCTTCTCAAGTCTTAAATAAATCTTTCCACTGTAAGATTTCTAGTTTTGTTGTTTGATATGAGAGTTTCAAAGTCTTTATTTTTCTTTTTTATTTTATCCTTCTTTCATATCATGACAACAGTTTCCCCTCGATCCCCTCCCCCAATTTTTCCTATCTTACCTCCCTTCTCCCCCAGATTTACCCCCCCCTCTATCTTCCCCCAGGAAAGAGCAGGCCTCTTATGGACATCAACCAAACATGGCATGATATGCTACTATAAGATCAGTCACATACCATCACATCTAGGCTGGATGAGGTAACCCAGTAGAGGGAAGGGTCCCAGAAGTAGACAAAAGAGTCAGAGACTGACCCTGCTCCCATTGTTAGGAATACCACAAGAACACCAAGCTACTCAGCCATAACATGAATATATGCAGAGAACCTAGGTCAGATCCCTTCAGGCTCCCTGGTTTCTGTGAGCTCCCATGAGTACCAGTCAATTGATCCTGTGGACCATGTTTCTGTGGTGTCCCTGAGCCCTCTGGGTTCTCTGATCCTTCCTCCCTCTTCTTCACAGGACTCTCCCAGCTGTTCCTAGTGTTTGCTTGTGGGACTCTGGGTCTGCCTCCACTGGTTTTTGGATGAAGTTTGAGAAACCACCATATTGGTTCCCAAAGTGACTGTACAAGTTTGCATTCCTAACAGCCATGGAGGAGTGTTCCCCTTGCTCCACATCCTTGTCAGCATGAGCTGTCACTTGTGTTTTTGATCTTAGCCATTCTGACAGGTATAAGATAGAATCTCAAAGGCATTTTGATTTGTATTTCCCTGATGGTTAAGGATGTTGAACATTTCTTGAAGTGTTTCTTGGCCATTTGAGTTTCCTCTGTTGAGTAATTCTCTGTTTATATTTGTACCCCACTTTTTAAATTGGATTAGTTTGTTGATGTCTAGGTTCTTGAGTTCTTCAGATATAAAGTTGGTGAAACTTCATTGTGTGGGCTGCCGTTTTGTCCTATGGATTGTATCCTTTGCCTTATAGAAACTTTTCAGTTTATTACTTAATTATCAATTGTTTATTATTTATTAATTATTATTAGTTCAGTAGTTGTTGATCTTAGTTGCCTGTGCTATTAGTGTCCTATTCAGGAAGTTGTCTTCTGTGCCAATGTATTCAAGGCTATTTCCCACTTTCTCTTCTATCAGGTTTAGGGTATCTGGTTTTATGTTGAGGTCGGTCTTTGATCCACTTGGATTTGAGTTTTGTGCAGGGTGATAGATATGGATCTATTTGCATCTTCTACATATTGGCATCCAGTTAGACTGGAACCATTTGTTAAAAATGCCTTTTCTTCCCATTGTATATTTCTGACTTCTTTATCAAAAATCAAGTGTCTATAGTTGTATGTATTTACATCTGGCTTTTCAATTTGATTCCACTGAACAACGTGTATTTTTATGCCACTACCATGTGGTTTTTATTACTATAGCCATGTAGTAGAGCTTGAAATCAGTGATGGTGATACCTCTGGGAATTTATTTATCGTTCAGGATTGTTTTAGTTATCCTGGGATTTTTTTCTATATGAGGCTGAGTATTATTCTTTCAAGGTCTGTAAAGAATTGCATTAGAATTTTGATGGTGATTGTGTTGAATCTGTAGATTTCTTTTGGTAAGATGGACATTTTTACTATGTTAATCCTACTGATCCATAAGCACAGGAGATCTTTCCATCATCTGATATCTACTCCAATTTACTTCTTGAAAGATTTGAAATTTTTATCATACAGGTCTTTCACTTACTTGGTTAGAATTACCTAAAGGTATTTTATATTATTTATGGCTATTGTGGAAGGTGTTGTTTCCCTGATTTCTTTCTCAGCCCATTTGTCATTTATATATAGAAGGGCTACTGGGTTTTTTTTTTAAGTCAATTTTGTATCCAGCCACTTTGCTGAAGGTGTTTATCAGCTGTAGGAGTTCCCTGGTAGAATTTTTGAGGTTACTGATGTATACTATCACTATCATATAATCTGCAAATAGTGATACTTTGACTTCTTTCTTTCCAATTCATATCCCTTTGATTTCCTTTAGTTATCTTATTGCTCTGGCTAGAACTTCAAGGACTAAATTGAGCAGATATGGAGAGAGTGGACAGCCTTGTGGAATTGCTTTGAATTTCCCTCCGTGGCTTACCAAGGGGGAAAATACACCTACATGATGATGTCACCATTACCTGTAGAGGAGGGGTGAGAAGGGAGTAACTAGCTCACCTTGGGGGCAAACACATGCTTTGTTGAATGTGAGAATCTGAACTGTTTCACAGGAAACCTCAGTCTCATGGTGGCCAAGTGGGCAACTCAGGAGTAGCTAAGACTGAACCAAGATGAGGAAATTCTGTAAGCATGGACTCGAAGAGGCTTCAGTTGCTCATCCGTTATTCTTTCCTACACAGACAACTCTCACCGCCACTGCCCTGCCCTCTCCTGCCCCAGGACCCTCACGCCCTGTGGACACTCCTAGCCTTGGCCACACTGCAGCATCTGGTTATTGTCCGCTGTCTCTGTTGGATTCTGGGGTCCCTGGAGGCACAGTGTGTGCCCAGTCCATCTCATACCAACCCTCTCCCTGTGTCTTCCATGCAATGCACACTTGATGAGTTTTGAGTGGATGAGCAGATTCACTCGCTCCTAGAGCTAACCCCAGCTATGTTAGAAGCAGGACACACCAATGCCTCTAACCAGGTTTTCTTCCTCACAGAGCCTATTACTAAAGGGCAGCTACTGATTTCTTTAAAGAGAGAGGGGGGGGGGGGAAGGAGATGACAGAGCAGGCCTCCATGCTATATTTCAAACTTCTGTCAACTTTTTTTATTTTTCAAAGAAAGAGACCCTCTGTCCACCAGGCCTTGTATCATTCCTCAAATTTCCTGCTATCCCTTTCAGCTGGCAGCCATCCATCACTTTAGGCAGAGAGTATCCATCACGGCGGGAGCTAAAGAATTGTCAGCACTGTCAGAGACTGGACACAAAGGGGGCCCCATTTCACTGGAGCCCTGATGTCTGGGACTGGTGGTGAGGGACTGTGGGGCAAAGGACTGGGGCATCCTGGGAGTGGCCCAACAATGAGTTTTCAACAGAAGAAAGAAAAGAGCCATCCAGAAGTCAGGTCCCATCTCGCCACATGAAACCCCACGGGTGCTGCCGAGGTCATAGCTCTATTTGCAGGGCTGAGATTTATGTAAAAAAAAATCAATTTTTCTAATGACAATATTCCCTATAATCATAATTTCTCTAGAGTTTTCCTCCATTTTAAGAGTGAATTCTGCTTACTTGCAAAATATACCAACGCATAAGGAAAAGATAAAAATTACACTGTATACCACTATGCCTAGCTAACTACAGGTAATCTTATTTTTGGTGCATTTCCCATTCAGTTGCACGTATACTGGACACTTTACATATGAATATATTATAAATACTTGTGTACATAAATATGTGTCTAAGCCATAATTATTTTCCTCCTGAACTGGGGTTATACTCTTAATGGAGTTTTGTGTCTTGCTTTTCTCACCACATTATAACTTACACATTCCCTTACACTGTCAAGCATTTGGTGAGATATGATTTTTTTAAGACTACATTGTGTCTGATTTCATGGATATACCATAATTTATTTCTCTGTTGTTAGCCACGCTGATTGTTCTGCCTCTTTGCAATGTGGTATTTTATTTATTGTATTGTTTCTGTCTTTTAGCGATTCTGTTTATCATCTATATAATTCTCTGGAATCATAACCTTATCTTTTTATTAGAATGCCAAAGATAGGTAAATGGATTCATTTTTTTTTGTAACTCACAAATATTTAACCTATGAGAAGCTTTTTGGTTGTCTCTTAAATCAGCAGACACGATTATATATGTCTTCTTTTATTATATAGATTAAATCCTGTCAATTAAACGAGCATGCTTGTATTTCTTTCCTGTTTGGCAATTGTTGTGAGCTAATGTACAGCTCCTTTGTTAGAGCAGAGGAGGCTATAGACAGGCCCAGGATGGAGACAAACGGCTTGCTTAAGGCAGGAGGAAATGATGGCGTCACTCTAGTCAGGTCAGAATCCCAGCTCTGCCCTGTGACTTAGCACATCCCTGCTGAGAGCCACAGGTAGGTGTGAACGGGGATGTGCAGACCAAGCAGTCAAGGTAGTAGACTGCCTCTATGAAATCTTCAGACTGAAAGAGAACGAGTTTCTGTCTCATCCCACCTTATATGCCTTTCCAGTGCTGGGTTTAATGGCATGCACCACCAGTGCCCAGCCTCTATGGCTAACTAGCATGGCTGCTGGGATTAAGGTGTATGCCACCACTGCCTGGCCTGTATAGCTGACTAGTGTGGCTGTTTTGCATTGTGATCTTTAGGCAAGCTTTATTTCTTAAAAATGAAATATCATTACAGGTGGACCCCACAGCTGTGGTGCTCGGGTACTTTCCTCACTGCAGGTGGACCCCACAGCTGTGATGCTCGGGTACTTTCCTCACTGCAGGTGGACCCCACAGCTGTGGTGCTCGGGTACTTTCCTCACTGCAGGTGGACCCCACAGCTGTGATGCTCGGGTACTTTCCTCACTGCAGGTGGACCCCACAGCTGTGATGCTCGGGTACTTTCCTCACTGCAGGTGGACCCCACAGCTGTGGTGCTCGGGTACTTTCCTCACTGCAGGTGGACCCCACAGCTGTGGTGCTGGGCCAATTTCCTCATTGCTATGGCCAAACACCTGTCAAGAAACAACTTGAGGGAGCGAGGCTTATTTTGGCTACAGCATGAGGGGCTAGCCTATCAGGATGGGGAAACCATAATGGTGGAAGTGGGTCTAGGCTGAGGCAGCAGGAACATGAGGTAGTTTACTCACATCTGGGTAGGTCTGGGAGAGAGGGACACAGAGGAAAAGAGGAGAAAAGGGGGAAGAAGGAAGGCGAAAAGGGAGGGAGGGGGAAGAGAGAGAGAGAAGGGAATGAACAAACCAGTTTCAGCTGGAACAGGGCACTCAGACCTACCCACCTCCACAGCGACCCACACTCTCTAACGGTTCTACAGTCCCCTAACACAGCATCACCAGCAGCTGGGACCATGTCTTCAGCCACACCAACGAGCCTGTGGAGCATCTCACATCCAACCATGATGGAACTTTGAGAGCCAGCCATGCGGGTTATCTCCTAGGTCAGGACTTTGTTCTTTTTGCTGCAGGTAGTATTCTGTGGCGTGGATATAACACACTGTTTCCCCATTCGCCAGTGTTGAGGCAATTGGGTTGTTTCAGATTTTCCAAGGGTTATAAACATTAAGTAAAAACAATAAACAAATGTGGGCTCCCATTGCGCCTGCATATGTTCCCAAGAGTAGAACTGCCCAATTACATAGTGACTTATAGTTTGACTAAACGTGCTTCCAAATGGTCTTCAGAAATTATTGCATCATTTTATGTCCCGCTAGCAACTGTCCCGCATTATTTACTCTGTTTCTCTTTTAATAGGTGCCCCAAACACACACACACACACACACACACACACACACACACACACACACACACACACTATTTTCAAATTAGGATTTTGTTCCATGCAAACTGGAGTCTCTAAAGCACAGCACAGCACGTAGGTGACAGTAGACACAGTTAAGAACTTGCTCCAGCCAGGACTCCAGTCACCTTCCTCAACCTCTTGTCAAATGACAAGAATAACATCAAGTAATTGCTGCTGCCTCCCTTCACTACTGACCAATGGGAGCAACCAGGCTTGATGAGCTTTCATGACTGGTGAGTCTGAATCAGGATTTACCAGAATCTGCAGTGCTGATTACAGAAGTTAAGAAGTCATGCCCATTGGGTCATGAGACCACCTGGGAGAGAATAGTTTAGAAGTGCTATTGAGAACGAAGGGTGGATGAAGGTCTAGGGATAAAATTCAGTAAAATGCTCACTTAGGGCCCTGGATTCCGTGTACAGCTCTGAAAATAAGTTGGACAAGAGCAGTAGAGGGTGTGTGTGCGTGGGAAAGTTTGGACGGAGCAAAGGGCAGGGGAAGTGATGTAATAATCTAAAAAACCATACAGCTTCATGAACATTTTAAGTTTTAAATTTTTACGTTCATGAATACTTTGCCTACATGTATTTTCATGCACTACGTGTGTGCAATGTCACAGATACCAGAGAGGGCATCAGATCCTCTCGAACTTCATTCTAGCATGGTTGTGAGACTCCTTGTGAGTGCTGGGGTTTGAACTCAAGTCATTTGGAAGAGAAGTCAGGGCAAGCTGACCTCGTGTGGTTCCTAATTTCTATCACTGGGTAGTTTCATCCCATACTCACACGAGGGTGCTTCCGGATGGACATGGAACTTCTGGGCACGATTCCAGATTTCTGCAGATTTGGATGGCTTATGTGCCTCAAAGTCTGAACCCTGGAAGCCCAAGATCAAAGGACAGACAGATTTGCTGTCTGCTGGGGGCTGCTTCCTGGTTTGCAGAAAGCCAACCTTTTGCTGTATCCTAGCACAGTGGAGGGAACCGATGAGATCTCTTCCATGAACCCATCAATCCCACTCGTGAGGGCTCCATTTTTTTTTTTTTTTTTTTTGTTTTTCGAGACAGGGTTTCTCTGTGGTTTTGGAGCCTGTCCTGGAACTAGCTCTTGTAGACCAGGCTGGTCTCGAACTCACAGAGATCCGCCTGCCTCTGCCTCCCAAGTGCTGGGATTAAAGGCGTGCGCCACCACCGCCCGGCTGAGGGCTCCATTTTTGTGATGGCTAATATGATCATCAACTTGACAGGATCTTGAACTCCTTAGGAGACAAATCTCTCTGTCCATCTGTGAGGGACTCTGTAGATCAGGTTAAGTGCTGAGAAGAACAGCTCTAAGTATGGGCAGCTGGGGACCTGAACTAAGGAGAAAGGAGGATGTGAGTTGAACACGACTGTCTGTCAGCTTCCTGCTGTGGACACAGTGTGATCAACGGCCTCACACTCCTTGTCACCATGCCTTCCCCACCATGATGGACTGTAGCCTCAAGACGCCAGCCAGAATAAAGCCGTCCTTCCTTCAGTTGCTCTTGTCAGATGTGTTTGTCATGGCAGTGAGAAAAGTAGCTACTACAATTCCCAGGGTGCAATCTGTTCCCCAAAGGCTCATGGCCTTGTACCATGGCCTTTCAGGTTAGGACTTCAGGAGATCATAAACACTATCGCTGCCACCTTTTATTCCTGAAGTCACTTATGGTGCCTTCAGTCACCTGAATCATCGAGAAAGAGGGTCAGCCACTGAGGAACAGTCCCAGTCGGGACCAGGAAATTCTTGGATACCCTGTAGGAGACATTTATTTAGACCCACAGAATGGTAATGAAAGGTGGGTGGAGATGGACAATTTTCTTTGTCTAGGGGAGACACAGGGCACACCTCCCAGATGGTTCCTAAGAGGAGGGCCAGAGCAGTTGAAAGTTCATAGCTAAGGACCCGTTCCACATAGCTCTGTCTGCATGATGGAGTTCCTGCTCCACAATCCCTCAACTTCCTCTCCCCCATGATATCACATAAAGATTCTGTGGGTGTGGAGGTCAAACCCCCCATCTTTCCAGCGGTCCTCAGCCTTGGGGGTACACAGAAATCATTTGATGGAACGAAAGTACAACAAATTCCTGCTGCTGTCTGTTATGACATGGCTGTCACACCCATGAACTCAAAGCAGTTGTGGTTACCTGCATAAGACCAGATCAGATATGACCAAGCCAGCTCCAATCCTAGCATAGCCAGAGTCTATGATTCACAGGCTCCATCCTCTAATGAACAGCTGTTAGCTGCTGGGGAAGGATATGGGCTGCGGTAGGCTTACCATGCTCCAGTGGATGGTCCCACACCCGTGCACATATGGGCAGCAATAGCTGAACATACTGGGTCATCAATAGAAGAAAAAATGAGGAATAAAACTGGAGGGGAGAGTGTTGAGAGGACGGGAGGAGTTATAGGGACCAATAGGAGTGGATATTATTAATTTAATGTATACATATGAAATTCTCAAACCTAAAGGAAAATGATTAAAAAGACAGCGGTTTCCAAGCCCTTTATGTTATATGCTTGTCTGACCGAATACTTAACTGAAGCAGCACATTAGGGAACTATGGGTTCACTGGTAGGACTGGCACAGTGGGTCTTGTCGTGGCTGTGGTGCATGGCAGGGATCCTCATATCTTGGGGGATCAGGAAACTGGAAGATTGAGTTTGCACCAGAGGTTGAGTGATCTATGCTTGCTCTCAAGTGCTGTGGAAAAATCCTTCTACACACTGTGAAGATGTGTTGCTCTCATTGTTAATAAATAGCCAACTGGTAAATAATAGCCAGACAAGAAGAGGTTAGGTGAGAGAGCCAGACTGAGAGGACACGGGGAAGTAGAGGGGGGTGGAGCCGCCAGCCAGATGTAGAGGAGGCAGGAGATGAACATGCCGCCGTGCTGAGAAAAGGTACCGCCATGTGGTAGGGTGTAGATAAGAAATATGGCTCAACTTAAGTTATAACAGTTAGTTCACAACAAGCCTAAGCTATCAGCTGAGCATTTATAATTAATAAGTCTCTGTGTGGTTATTTGGGAGCCAGCGGTGCCGATGAAAAACTCTACAAGTGATTCTAAGTTTCTCAAGTAGCCTACAGCCTTACTAAGTAGTATACCCGTTGGGGACCAAGTGTTCAAACCCATGGGCCTGCAGGGAAGGCTTCAGACTCAAAGCATAGCAGCTACTTTGATTCAGCTCCTCATGGAGTTTCAAAACTGGCCTGATTTTGTGCGCCTCTCACGTGGGGAACCGCAGCCCTTTCTCCTCCAGTTGGCCATTCTGTCGTTCCTTGTGTTCTGGGTGAGCTGGAGTTAGTAAGCTCACACCAGTTCATGAGAACCAACTTCCAAATGTTCTGAAAGCATCCATTACAAGGGCCAGCATGATGATTCAGCAGAGAAAATTGTTCGCTGACAAGCCCGAGGACCTGTGTTCCTGGGGCTCACACGGGGAAAGGAGAAGACTGTTTTCACAAGTCGTCCATGGCATCCATGCTCGCTTCCCTAAATAGAAATAAATAAATGTAATAAAGCCATTACTTTAAAAATGTAATTTTATGGTTATATAAATTAGTGACCATTTACATAATAAATGGTCAAAACTTCATTCCTTTCTGATTTCTTGCCATTTTGCTGTGACATATGCTCTTGGGCTTAATCTGTTTCATCTGTATGTATATATGTATATATGTATGTATATATGTATATATACACACATACACATATAAACACACGTATATGTGTAGATATACATGCACATACATGCATGTATATATATACAGATGTATATAGCATGGCAGTTCATATAATGCTGTGTGACTGTGGGTCTTTGGTCATTTCTATGTTCAGATATTGAAATGGTGACTTGAGATTGTCCACAGTAGGAGCATTTATACCTAGACATTAGCAAATGTTACAAATCAGAATTGAAATATTAAAAATATTTTCTAAACTTAATAAAACATTGAAGAAATTTGTAATTTAATAAACAAGAAGTTATTAGCTCAACTCTATGGTTATTAAGATCATGCATATACACACATATACATATACACATATATGAACACACATATAACAGAAACATACACATGCACACATGGCTATACAAACGAAGTAGCTTCCCAGTATTCAGAAAACATTATTTGATTGAAAAAAAGTCAATTCATGTCATAGGTGAATAAGCGAAATTCCAACATTCATTTGTATCTTTCATTTTCCTCTTTACCGCAAACAAAAATATTAACCAATAATCATGTCCCAGCTACCTTCACTTATCAACTGTAACCATAGGTTGACTATGGATACAAGGTCTGGGAAGAAAATCAATGAAAGCATTATATGAGAATCAATGAAGGCCACGGGATTTATACTAAAGAGATATTGTCTATTCTATGATGATTTGTAAATATCTGTAAAATCTATAACGGCCCTGCACCAATCTGTGTCCATCCATCTTGTCCCAGCCAGCTGGTTGCTGGCCAGAGCACCGCTCTCTCCCTCTGCCCTTCCTTTAATAGATTTTAACTCTCCAACTTGACGACTTACCGTATGAGTTCGAGGAGACTGTCCTCCCAAATCCAGTGCTGCAGTTCACCCAAGGCATCCCTCTGCATCTCACAGCAAGGGCTGGAAGTTGGAATTTTCTCATTAGAAATTACCCGTTTCAGAGGACACAAAGCACACTTGTGTTACTCAGGTACCAGTGTGGTTGTGGTGTTAGGGGTCACAGTCCATGACCATCAGCTCCTGTCCTTGTATTAAAATCTGAAGAAGTCAAACAGGTTGCCTTCAGATGTCATAGATACCGAAACAAGGATTTAAGTGCAAATGGCCATTGAGGGAAGCAGAATCTGAGAGGCTGGAAGAGGGTGGAGACACGGGGCAGGAAGGTTGAGAACAGCAAAGAAAGCACACGGAGTTTGGTAAGTGGTGATCGTCGGCATCCAGGACTCTCATTCCCACTGGGCATCTCCTGGAGGGTGGAGAACAGGGTTCCCATGGTGACACTAATATAGATTAAAGGAAACTTGAAGAGTTTCAGTCAAGACTCCTAAAAGTCCGAAGTCCCCCGGTACATCCCGCCTACACCCTGAAGTCTCAATTGTCCCAGGCAGCCCATGGAAGTCCTTTCACAGGAAGGTCCTGGTGGTGACAGTTAGACTATGTCACAGGAGCCATACAACAAGATGCTGGACTGGTCATGGGGATAAAGCATCTTCAGTTTCTGCCATATTTCCCTGTCTTACTATTTATAACTAGATTCAAGAAGTGCTTGTAAATCAGACGACTGTTTAAGAAGACAGAATCCAGTGGGAATCATGCTTTATTTTAAATGAAATGGAAGATGAGAGTTTCTCCTATGTCCAAGCTGACCCAACTTCCAGAAGGGGAGGACACAAAAAGGGTCTGGCACTGTGGCGAGAACTAAGCGAGGGACCAAGTAAATCAAGCACTGCAGACAGAGGCCAGGCAGCGTCTAAATTCATTGATTACTTCAATTTTCTTTCCTCTACACCCAGTTAAACACCATAGTTGTGGATTTCAAGGTAGCTAAGAGGTGGGTTAGCACTTTTTAAAAGACTCACAGATAGCAGAACAAACCAATCTCATAGCCTTAAATGGGAATGGCTGGTCCTGTGTCCAGTGCGAGACAGCGTGTGTGTGTGTGAGACTGTGTGTGCATGCGTGCACACATGTACGTGTGATGCTCATCCGAAGGAGGTACATACATTTTTTTTTCTGGAAGGGAAGGCAGGGGGAATTGACAAATGGAACACTTGAGCAATGTAAGAGAAAGCGACTGCCTAGGCTGACCGCAGCCCTGAGCACAACTTTAAAGCTATGACATTACGTGTCGGGAAAACAGAAAACTCTCAGAGGCAATGAAAAGTGAGGGACAGGCCCTTCTAGGCACAAAGAGCAGAGCATGGGAGGGCAGTAGAGCCTTATGCAGATGCTCCTGGTAGGAGCTGGGAGATGACTCAGTGAAGGGTTTGCCATGTGAGCCTAAGGGCTGAACTTGGGCCCCCCGCCGGTCCTCAAGTAAAGAAGTTGATGCGACAGCAGGTCTCTGTAACTCCATCATTGATGACGTGGAGGCAGGAGGATCCCAGGGTTCACCGGGCAGCCAATCTAACCAAATCAACAAGCTCTAAGTTCTGTGAGTTTCTATCTCAAAAAGTAAGATGGAGAAGTGATTGAGAGAAGGATCTGACATTGAACTCTACCTCTTCACATATGGGCATGCACACTTGCTCCCTCACCACACACACACTACACACACTACCTGCACCACACACACACACATTCATAGCAGTAACACATAACAGCCACCCATGTGTCTACTGACAGGCAAACATATACATGAGAGGTGTGAGCTCCTTCTAATGGAATGTTATTCAGCACTAAAAAGAACAATACTCCGCTACATGCTCTAATGAGCTCGAACTCTGCACTCTCTGAGAAAAGGAAGTCAGACCTAAAGTCACACATCGCGTGACTCCTCTTACATGAGATTTCTAGAGCAGATGATTCTGTGGAGGTAGTCAAGGATGCTAGGGGCTGGGAGAGAGGGGAAGGGGGTGTGGCTTGTTAATGAGTAGGGGTTTTGTCTGGGAGGGCAGTTGAAAGTGACTTGACCTCCATGCATGTGGTGGTTGCACATTCTGAGTGTGTTCAACCCTTAAAAATGGTGTGTTTATGGGCTGGAGAGATGGCTCAGTGGTTAAGATCATTGCCTACTCTTCCAAAGGTCCTGAGTTCAATTCCCAGCAACCACATGGTGGCTCACAACCATCTGTAATGAGGTCTGGTGCCCTCTTCTGGACTACAGGCATACATGCAGACAGAATATTGTATATGTAATAAAATAAGTAAATAATTTTAAAAAATGGTGTGTTTAAAAAAGATTTATTCTTATTACCTGTGTGTGTGTGTGTGTGTGTGTGTGTGTGTGTGTGTGAGTATATGTATGCAGGTACCCACAGATTCCAGAAGAGGACTCCAGATGCCTTGGAGCTGGAGTTACAGGTCACCATGAACGCCCTGTGTAGGTCCTAGGAACTGGACTCAGATCTGTAATGATATTTTTGTTTGTGTTTTAACAAGTAAAGCTTTCCTGACCATCAGAGTGCAGAGCTAAGTCACTAGAGGTCAGGCAGTGGTGGCTCACACCTTTAATCCCAGTACTTGGGAGTCACACACCTTAAATCCCAGCACTAGGAAGGTGGAGACAGGAAGGAATATGGCTGGGCATTGAGAGGAGTATAAGGCAGGAGGAGACAGAAGCTCAGATGCAGTCTGAGGAGGCAGTCTGAGGACAGGATCACCTCTTTGGTCTGAGGCTTTGGTAGAGGTAAAAGGTCTCTCTAGTGGCTGGCTGCACTGCTTCTCTGATCTCTCAGCTTTCACCCCTAACATCTGCCTCTGGATTTTATTATTAAGACAATTAGAATTCATGCTGCACAGGTGCTCTGTAAGAGCAGTACCGGCTCCCGCTGCCTAGCCACACCTCCAGTCCCCACACACTTCCAAATGGTTGTGAAGCCCCTTTTCCACAAAATAACCCACAGTAGGGCATCCTAAAAATCACATTGCTCTTCAAAACTGACAAGGTCACCAGAAACAAGTCACTGTCACAGTCAGCTAAGCCTCAAGGCCGGAGACACAAGAACTGAATGTCATGTGGTCTACCATATTGTCTCAAAACAAAAGGAAGGCCCAGGTAAAAACAGGAATCCAAGATACAAAGTCCAAGGCAACACAGTTTATCAATCGAAACAAGTGTCGCTTGTGGGCATGAGATGCCAAAGAAAGGGAACCCCATGCAGGAGTGGTGAAGGCTTTGTATTTTAAAATCTTTAATTGCATTTATTAATTTACTTATTATCTACCTGCTCACCTGTCTGTCTGTCTGTCTGTCTGTCTGTCTGTGCCCACTCATGCCACAGCATGTCTAGAGGCCAGAGGACAGCTTGCAGAATTCAGTTCTCTCTGTCCACTACGTGGGTCCTGAGGATTAAACCCATGTCACCAATCTTGGTGGCAAGTACCTTTATCCATTGAGCCATTCTGGCCCTGTGTGGCCAGCTTTTGTGATCTCTTTCAAATTTTCTATAAATCTGAACTACTCTAAACCTCATTCATTCATTCATTCATTCATTTATTATTGCGTTTTCAGACAAAGTGGTGTAGAATAATTTTTTTTTGTACACTTTAAAGATGTGTCACGCTGATTGGTTTAATAGAAAGTTGGATGGCCAATAGCTAGGCAGGATTTTCTGGCACAGAGGATGCTGGAAAAAAAGGGCCAGATGTCAGGGGATGCAGAGCAAGCAGGATGGGCACTAAGGAGATGAGGTAATAAAACCACGAGGCAGAAAGTATATAGAAATGGGTTCATTTAAGTTATGAGAGCTCGTAGGAAACAAGCCTAAGCCCTTGGCCGAGCTTTCGTAATTAAATATGTCTCCATGTCATTCTTTGTAAACTGGCAACCCAAAGAAAAATCCATCTACAACCAAGTCTCACGGTTGTGCTTGGGCTGGTCCTCCTGCCTCCGCCTCCAAATGCTGAGGTAACAGGTGTGCACCACCGCTTCTGGGCACTTCCGAACTGGAGGAGTTGATTATAATGCTACATGGTCTCTCCTCAAACACGTCACTTTAGCTTTTGAGACAAGGTCTCTCACAGAACCGGGAACTTGCCCTGCGATCTGCTTGCTTCTGCCTGCCCTCCAGCCCTGGAGTTACAGGCACACATAATTGTGCCTGACTCTTATGTCTGTTTTGGAGGATTTAAACTCAGATCCTCACTGCTTTTCCTGTAATCACTTAACCCATGAAGCCATCACCTCAGCCCATGCTACCTTTCTCTTGTCTCATTTTCTTCATGGTGAGTACTTGGAGACGATGCCCCCACAGGCCTGTGGCCAGGCACCTAGAGATGAATGACATGTGTGTCTTTCAAATCAGTTTCTGAAAGGGACCCTGTTCATGACCTTCTGTTCCATTTCACAGGGAATAAAATTGAGGCTCGGAAAATGGAAGTCAAATTCTTTCTGTAGGTCTCATGGTTAGAAATTACAGATCTGTAATAGAACCCAAGACTGTATCAAAGCTCCTGCATGTGTCAGCACAGCTGACTTTGGTTAGAGAAACAGCTGAACCAAATCAAAAAAGGGCACAAGAGCAGGTGCTACCTGGAGGCCTGTTCTGGAATGTTCTTAGACTACCATACATGGGGCTAGCCTTCTCTTCCTTCTGCTTTCATATTGCCGTCCTCTTCCAAGGATTGAAAGCTTGCCTTCCGCCGCAAGCCTCTCTCCCCTCCACCACTGGCTTTCAAGTTTGATTTACCGATATTTCCTTGTCTAAATGATAAAATAGAGAAAGCTTTTACCAAGTAAGTTTATCACAGAAATGTAACCATCAGGCGTTCTGCGCGAAAATGATTCTTTTTAAAAAAGAAAATCCAGGCAAATACATTGGAGTCATTAATTTGAATACTAAGTACAAGGCTCAGTTTAAAAACCCACAAGACGAATAAGAAATCATAATTGTGGCAAGGTGAAGGCATCCTTCAAAGCCGTCGCTCCTGTAATCCATTGAAGATGCTCTGATGGCTGATTTAGTACCTAGCACCTGCGCATTCACTTTCTGGGGGACATATTTCACGCAGCCTCACATTACGGGCACTCCCTGTCTCTGAAATGGATTGGGTTACAAAAGTTCATGGGGACCGTATCTTTGGAATTCAGATGCTGAACACACCCTTATGAAGTAGCTCTCGGATGCTGGTCCAGTACCAGGCTGTGGCCGTGGAGCAGTAGAAAGACTCGGAAGGGAGACTTGGCTACTAGAGTTTAAATGTGATGTGGGCGGTTCACTGAAGGCTGAATCACCCCTCGCTTCTCACGGCTTGCCTTTGCAGCTCTTCCCACACAGGCTACCGGGCTGGCCATCTGACTTGTGTTTAGCAGATCCTACACAGATTTTATTTTAAAGGTTTAAATTTTGTGTGTATGAGATGAGTGTTTTGCCTGCATGTATATCTGCACTACATATGTGCAGTGCTCGTGGGGGCCAGAAGAGGGCGTTGGATCTCTGGAACTGGAGTTACAGATGGTTGTAAGCCAACATGTGGGTGCAGGAAACTGATCTCTGGTCCTCTGCCAGAGCGGCAAGTGATATGAACCTCTGAACTGCCTCTCCAGCCCCAGAGTAGCTTTCTGTGATATATATTCTCTCTCATCAGGTGTTTGAAAGAAAAGCGTTCTGTGTGAAAGGCGCTGTCATGGGACAGAAAGGTTGGGCGACACTCTGTTAGGGAGTATGAAAATATAAAGACAAGCATGTGGGAGTTCCAGCTCCTCGGGATCCTCACAGTTGGGATAAACTGGACAGGTACTCGTTATTACCGGCAACAGAAACACAGTACACATTGACTTATGAGGTCCCAAAGGTCGCCGCTGAGCAGGTCCACTTCAATTCAGACTCCCCTGGGGCCATAGTGGAACCTGGGGCTTCCATTCAGGATTCTTACTGTTTCCTGTGTTCCTTTTCTGTGCGAATCCCTTGTGTCCCCGCCTCCTCGCCCCCCCTCCAAATGAAACAAATATTGCTCTAGATTACCAGAGTCCCCAGTGGTTGATAATCCTAGTAGGAATGGATACCACCCCGCTCCAGAATTCCTTTGGGTTAACTCTTGTTGGCTGTATGTTTGCCGAGAGTCAGTTGCTGTCACAAGAAGGAAGGAGGGTCCCAATGGGTCTGATTTGGGGCAGGCGCCTCCCTGAATCTTTGAGTATGATAGCACCCATCTAACCACCTAGACTAGTGAAGTCTTTGGGTTCCTCAAGAAGAATGGGGACCCTACTCTGAGAGGAGGAAAGGAGGAAGGGAAAGTTGACAGGCACTTACCAGAACTAATCAAAACAAACCAATCTCTGTAGCCAGAACTTCGTCAAGGACCCAAGAGAAACACATCTGCTCTTTCAATGCTTTCTTCAGCAGACACCACTGAAAGTATTAATTTTAGCAGAACCTTGGATGGCCACCTTTCTTCTGGGAGCCACTGTCACTGTCCAAGTACCCCTTCCTCAGGCATATGCCTGAGAGAAGCCTGTTCTGTCTCCAAGCCCAAGGTGGGTCTGAACTGTCTCACTCCGTGTCCAGGCGTTTCCTATTGATTCCTTTCAGGCATAAACAGCAGCAACATTTTGGGCAATGAAATATGAAATACATTCCTGTGGAAGCTTCTGGGAATGCTTTTTCTTGTTTTACAAAATGCAATTAGGAGATCTCAAATGGAGCTAACTCGCAGGCTGAGGCCACACGGGAGACATGTTGAAATAACACGGGCTCTTGGAAGATGTTGAAGAAATTAGCGATGGGAGGAGTGGCCTCGCCACCACGGGGCCCCCCAGCATATGAGAAAGTGGCTGTCCTCGGTTGGAGCCATGCTGGGCTCTGTGTTTCTTACAGTGACTTTTGCCCCCGTGATGCCAGGCACTGAGGATAAGACACAAGGAGGGAAACCGGGTTGAATGCAGCTCATCCCAGGGGATCGAGACAGGAGGACCTGCATCCTCCATCTGAAGAGGGTATTTCTGTCATGTCTGCCTGCGTGTGATCTTGGGGAGGGGAGCCAAACCTCAATACAAAATTCAGTTATGTCTCATATATATCTCAGACACAGCCTGAAGGCGACATCATACAAAATTTTAAATTGTTTTGTGCATGAAATAAGGTTTTCAGTACAGAAGTTTTCCCTTCTGGTCTCATGTCGGTGCTTAAAAGTTTCAGGGTTGGGAGCCTTTCAAGTTTTGGGTTTTGGCACTGCTGGGGTTCAGTCTGTGACCCCGCTATTCATATGATGTTTCCTGGCTCCCGGGGTAGAACTCTTTTTCTCTCCCGCTTCTCTCTATATATATCCCTCCCTCCTCCTTCTTTCATGTGTGTGTGTGTGTGTGTCTGTCTGTCTGTATGTATGTGTCCTGGGGTGGGGGGCTGAGCATACCTGTGCAGGCCAGAGGTCTGCATCAGGAGGCTTCTTGTCACTCTCCCTTTTATTTTGAGGCAGGGTCTCTCACTGAACCTATAACTAACGGCTTAGCTCAGGCTGGCTCCAGGCAGGGCTGCCCCTGTCTCCATCTCCTCAGAGCTGGGATTTCAAGCTTGCACAGGAAGGGTGAGCCCCTTACTGACCCAGCCATCTCTGTAGCCCCAGAAAATATTATTATATTTTTTTCCAATTTATTCAATCTCTTCCTCTCTGTGAAGTTAACCACAGAAACAGGGAGACGGGTGAAGGAGCACACAAGGTCAAACCTAGCGTGCTGCTCTCCGAATGCTTCCTGATTGAGCAGAGAGGCCCAGCTGGGAGCAAATGCCATTTGTTTCCCAGAGACAGAATTCCCAGAGCTGGGTTCTCCCCTGGGGTGGGGGGCCAGCAATGCCATCTTCACAGACAAAAGAAAACACTCGTCTCTATTCCCACTTTAAACATTCCAATTATGGGCACAATGAGGATCTATGGAACCCCACCAGCACTCAGGAAAATAAGGCACTTAGCTCATGCAATCTTGTCTTTTGACTTTCAATATCACTTACAAATGTACGATTTTTTTTCTTTTTAACAAAATCAAATCCTTTCTCACCCACGATATATGATTGTCCCTGAGCTGGCTTTGAAGAATCCCGCCGTTATCGGCTCTGTACACAAACATTAGCAGGAGCCCTGCCAGGCAGGAGGACAAAAATAATTGTTCAGCCTTCATTTCCATTTAACCTTTTGCAATATCCTACTTTTAAAAAGTTCCCCTTGTCTCACCAGCGTCGTATTGCGATAATTCGTGAGTCAGTCGATTCTTGTGGTCACAGAGGAAACCCATGAATCTCCCCCGTACCCCGTATTCCCCTCCCCCACCAGCCCCTGTGAAAGATTGTCCTGGTTTCTTTGCACTTTTAAATTTAGATATCTTGCTCTGTTCCCTCTGCAACTTCATCGGTCCCTCTGCCACCTTGCCTCTCTCGCTCTCGTCTAATGGCTTCTGCACAATTAAGGCATTATGGAGGTGAACGTTAATGTGTCTCTGAAAATTTACGGAAGCCGTATATCTTGACGTCTGGAAAAGAATATGGCCAACTTGTCTAGGAATGCAGGTGCCCTGCTCTCCCAGCTGAGGAACACTGAGCTGGCCACCTGACCCAGAGGACTAGGCCAAGGATCGGGTTAGGAAGGTAAGGGATGAGAAGGAAGAGCCCAGCATAAGTCAGGAAGGAAATGGGGTTAAATTGTTCCAGATGCAGAGATGTCAAAGGACTCGTTAAAGGGGCTGAGGAAAGGGCTTGGATGGAAAAGTGGGTGCAAGGACCTAAGATAAACCTCTAGAATCCACATATAAAAAGCAGGGAGTGATGGTGCACTCATAACCCCAACACCAGGACGGCAGAGGCTGGAGGATTCCAGAGGCTCACTGCTAGACCAGCCTAGCCTAAGCCAGAACACCATACCAATAAGAGAATCAGTCTCAATAAACAAGGTGGACCCCATCCTGAGGAATGATACCCAAGGTTGACCTTTGACCTCCACATGCACACATGTGTACCTGCAACACACACACATGCACACGCACACACATATGCACACACATATGTGGATAAAACTGTGGAATCTACATTTAAAAGGCCCCATGTTTAGATTCTTACTCTTTATACACAGGCTGTGTGACTTGGTACCATACCCTCCCCAAGTTTTGGTTTCTTATCTGTGAAGTGGAAACATATTTAGGATACAGCTTCAGACCCTGACATGGCCTGCTGGGCAGCCTTGGGCTGGTCCCCACCTTGTTTTCAGTATCCTGTCAGGCTGCTCTCTGGCTCGGGCCTCATGGCTCCTTTCATACTCTCCTGGGTGGTGACAGCCATAGTCCACCTCTGGACCTTGGGGCAGGCAATTCTTTCCTCTCCCATGAAGTACTTTTTTTTTTTTTTTTTTTGGTTTTTCAAGACAGGGTTTCTCTGTGGTTTTGGAGCCTGTCCTGGAACTAGCTCTTGTAGACCAGGCTGACCTCGAACTCACAGAGATCCGCCTGCCTCTGCCTCCCGAGTGCTGGGATTAAAGGCGTGCGCCACCACCGCCCGGTTCCCGTGAAGTACTTTCCCTCCAATTCTCCCAGGCCAGCTCTTGTGAATTGTTCTTTGACCTCCAAATGCGTGTTCCGGCACATGCCCGTCCACTAATAAAAAAAAAAATGTTACAAATAAGTAAAGTAAAAATGAAAACCAAAACCCAAAACAAACACACAAAACACAGAAAATCAAAACTTGTTCCAGAACTGAAGGCTACATGATGAACATTCAGTCTCAGGAGTTCGTGTCAGATCTTCCCACAGCGAGTAGGCCAGAGAGCTGGGATGGCTGCTCCCTCCAGTTCATCCACCATGTTGCGTGGGACTTCCAGCTTCTACCCACACAGACAGAGCATGGCACTGGTTACATGGGGGAGGGCTCGATGATGGGTAGGGGTAGGCACTAGAGAGAGGAGGCTCTTGGTATGGGGTAGACTGTCCATTAGGATGTAGATGTCTTGTGGGTGGTCCACGTTGGCATGGGCAGCACTCAGGCAGCCTCTTCTCATCTTCAATGTTTTTTAATTTCTCCATCCTGCCCATGACCTTGAAAACACATATCCCAATTGGTACCCACTCCTTTCTTTGTCTATCTGCTTGTTAAATCAGTATGCTGTTGGGCAATGTTCGTCCATTTGGGGGTATCCCCTTAGCATTCAGCTTGAGGGTTACATATAGGGGGGTGCACAAGAGTGTCAGTCATGCAAAAGTTTGCCCACCAGGTTTTACAATGAACTTCTAGGAGTGGAGTTTCTATTTGAGATGTGAGGTTGTTATATTATCATATCTTGGTCACTGTTTTGGTTTTTCATAAACCCAAATGGGATGAACTTCAAGTACAGGAATCAACGCAAATGACACCCTAAGGATCTCGGATAGCAGTGCCCTGTAAGCAACAGAATGAGCTTTCCCTCAGTCTCCACTTCCCTCCCTCCCTTACTCTCTCCCTTTCTCCCTCCCTCCCTACTCCTCTCCCTCCCTCTCTATCTCTATCTCTCCCCACCTTTTTCTTTCCATTGAGATAAGGTCCTAGTGTATAGCCCAAGCTGGCCTCAGACTCTTGATGCTTTGATCCTCCTGTATCACCATCCTGGGGGTTAGGATGGACAGGCATTTTGCTCAATTTCAATCTCTTTTTCAAAGCTGTGAAACAAGGGAATTTTTGAATGTTAGAAAAACTGCATTGTTGTAGCATGTGTGCATTGTTACCTGCATGCATGTGCATGTACATATGTGTGAGTGTGTATAAATGTGTATGTGGGTGCGGGGTGCTGTGTGTACTGTGTGCATGCGTGTGTGCACACACCTGTTCTGGGTTCCACTATAGTCTCTTTGCCTTTTCAGTGGGTTCACACTACGTGGTCTCTCAGCGGCTATTGGCTGGAGGAGCGGAAGGACCTCCCGCAACACCCACACTGTTTCAACCAGTCAGGTGAGGCCTGCCTTAGGCCCCACCCTCCTCTCTGCGCTGAGCTTTGGGTAGCACAGCCTCCTTTTGACAAGCACAGCACCTGCACTGGGGAGATGCAGATGAGCATCCCCTTGAAAGGTGAACGTAGACAATAATTATTTTCTCCCAAGATCAGCCAAGTGCCACACGGCTGTCTTGACTTCACAGCTTTCCTTGATGTGTACTGCCTGCCACTTATAAGGGAAACAAATGAGGTTAGATGGCAAAGATTATGAAAGGGATTAGCAATAATGAGCCCGGGAACAAAAAACATTATTATAGAAAATTGAGTTGACCTTAGATTCATAATTATTCACCTTAATTGTTTTTTGGTAGTGTAATTTGAATGAAATTAAATAATGCCAATATTCCTTCTGCCACTGACGAGGAATCTTGTGTAAAGATGAATAACTTTCAAAACTAAAGATTTGGCAGCCCTCCCAAGGCTCGCTGTTGTTATTCCAAGGAGCTTCATGGCCCCACAGGATGGTGAGCGCCTGGGTCAAGACCATACTTGGTCCCCAAACACCTGGGGTCATGGTGAAGGTATGAGGGAGAATGTTCCAGCCCTCCTGGGGCACACTCCTTTCTTGATGCTGGACTCTCACTCTTTGTAATTTTCCTTCCAGAATGTTCTCAACCAATTGGCCATGGTTCTCTCTCCATGGGGAGGGCCTTGGGCTTCTTTCAGTTAATGGAATAAGACACAATTTGAACACAAAGTGAGTTTGTAAAATTTTCTTGCGGTGCTTCTCAAGTGCGGTGCATTCACAGAGCTGAGACTCCAGAGCTTCTCCTTAACTCATCCATCATGTGTCAGTCACTCCAGGTGTTCCAGGTGAAGTCAACTGCTGCCTGGAGTCATGGAGATCCTGTGGCTATGGTTCCTCAGGCCCAGTTCCTTCACATGCTCTAGCAGGCCACAGATGAGGTAGATGTTGGGGAGTACCCACTCAAAGCCCTGGATGAGTGCCTTCGTGGTAGCTGACTTGGTCAGTCAGGGCTGCTGCGACCATGACTCTTACTCAAGGGGTGGAGCCAGCTCTCCCCCATCTGTGGTAAGGAGTGGGGCCAGCTTTCCCAAGCGCAGGGGCCTACTCTCCTATGAGGGGTGGCGACAGTTCTTTCATGCTTGGATCATCTGTCATCTATCCCAGGGCTGGCAAGGGGTGGGGTCAGCTTAGCATGACCCACGCATACTTCAACACATGGTTCATATGGCCCCCTGTGGTAACAGAGATAATGAACATCAGCAAAGACCCTAGCTGCAGCAGAACCAAGGACCCAGACATGGTCTTCAGTAACAGCTTGGGTCCAGATGTCACCATTGCCCTGGGTGGCCACACAGACCTCCAAGATTGGCATGAGTTTAGCAATAACATCGTCCCTGGTCTCCAACCTGACTCCAGGTGGCAGCCCAGACCCTGGATATCCGCATGGCCTTTGATGATCATAGGCACCATGGACATCAACACAGACTCTGGCTTAGGTAGGACCATGGGCCCAGACATGGTCCCTGGCTACAGCTCGGGCCAGGACATCACTATGGCTGTGGGTGGCAGCAAGGCCACCCCTATTTGTATGACCCTGGAGGCAGCATGGCCCTAAGGCACCAATATGACCTCAAGTGTTTGCTCAGACCCTGGGCATGCTCACAGCCATCGGTGGTAACAGGAGCCATGGATAATAACACAGACTACAATTTTGACAGGACGTGGACCCAGACATGGCCCTTGGCAGGCAAACAAGCCTGGATGTCACCATGGCTTTGGGTGGCAAACAGGCCACCCACATCAGTCTGTTCTTCATTACCTTCACCTTTTCAAATCTGCCTCTCTCCACAGGACATGGACCATTCCGCCCCTCACCCTTCTCTCTCTGTCTCTCTCTCTCTCCTCTCTCTGTCTCTCCTCTCTCTCCCCATCTCTCTCCAATACCACATCACACATTTACTCACCATAATAGAACCATAGTTTCTTCTGTTTGCAGGGCAGGAGGCCTCAGTCAGGCTTCTAGATTCAGAGTTTCTTCCCCATCAGTAAGTGACCAACTTGTGGCTTAGAAAAGCCTGTGTTGTAAGCTTGGTAATGACAGAGCCTCCCACCCCTGTCACTGCACCAAAAGAGTATTAAGCCATTTGGGGCAATGTAGTGCATGGTGAGTAACCACACTCAATCAGCATGACCCATGGCTGGGGCGCTGATAGATCCCTTAATAAGGACCCGAGTTTGATCCCTGGTCTCCATGTGAAAAAGGGGAGGGGTGGGGTTGCTGGGTTTTAATCCCACAGCTGCAGAGAAAGAGGCAGACAGATCCTTGGTGCTTGCTGGCCCATCAGCCTAGCCAACCTGTGGAGTTCTTGGCCAACAAGAGAGCTAGTGTAAAAAAACAATATGGTGGATGGTTCCTGAGGAACAACAACCAAGGTTGTCTCTTGTCTCAACATATATGCACACACACATGTACTCTGGCACACATGTGAACATGTACACATGCACGCAATATTTTTCTTAATGGTGACCCATGAATTTCCAGATCCTCAAGGATTTTAGGTGTTCTGGGCACTGGAATGCGTATCACCTTCCAGCCTGCCTAAGTCTCTGAGTCATGATGTGGACGTCTTAGAGTAGATGTTGCTCACTCCATATCCTCATGGATGATTCTTTTCTCCAGGTGTGAGGTGCCTGCATTAGTATGGTTTCAATTTTTACAAATTTCACCACCCTACCCTTTGCAGTCTTAGCCTGGAACCATGCATGCTTTCTTTTTCTAGTAAATTCTGGAGAATCTTTCCTCTGAAGCCAGCATATCTAGCTACTCCCCACCTTTACAAAACACACTTGCATCCGTGTCGCTGTACACAAGCGGAATTAAGGTAGCAATTAATTAGTGAATCCAAATAGAGGCCAAGGAGAATGTCCTCGCAGTTTGGAATGGCCAGATTAAGGTGAGATCAGCTGTATCAAGCATGATGCAAAACAAACAAAAAAGCCGTTAAAGAAAAATATTTTCGAGGGGCTCCCATGACTAAAGGCAATCACGGGAGAGCTGGGTTAACTCATTTCTGCCAAGCGTGGTATCATTGTGTTCAATCTGATAAAGGAGCCTGCAGTCACTTTCAGACGGAGGGATGGGAATTAGCACCATTCCCTTTCCAATTACTAATTTTACAGAAACACAAACAGCTCAGCAAAGGGATGCATTGTGTATTCCAAGGCTTTCTGTGAACAAATGCATTTGATAGTTGAGATGACACGCAGAACGAAATAGGCCCTGGTTTTCAATGTTGCCCTCGGATTCTTTTATTTTGCTGTCAGTGGATTTAATAATTGATTGTGGGGGACACACACAATAGGGTTAGAACAATACCAAGATCATTTCAAGAGTTCTAGAGGCATGATTCATGTCAAAGTAGGTATTTAAAAAATTATATGCAGTGCTGTTCCCAAGCCAGACTCTCTGATTTAACCCCCACCCCAGCCACTCAGCTGGGATAAACGTCTGTGGCCAATCTTCCATGAATAACACTGCCAACCTCTCCTGGAAATGAGGTAATCCATGCTGCGACAATACAGGTATAGCCGCACTGAAGCAGGGACACACTGATGGAACACAAACAAAGCAAAGGAGGTGGGGTCTCCCTTATTGTCACAAGTAGCACTCTTTCCTAGTCTGATCAAGAACTGTCGATGGTGACTCCTGGGCCTACTGAAAATGGTCTTTGTAATTGTCCGTGTATGTTCTAGTGAAAATGGTCTCTGTAATTGTTTGTGGATGTCCTACCTATACTAAGCCAGCCTGAGCCATGTCCTAGGTCGGCTAGAGGCTTCTTACCATCTCTGTTTTAAGTCTCATCATTTAGATGCCCCAGCAGCCTTGGGAAGCACTAAGAGCTTTGCCTTGGAAGGTCAGTGTCTTTGGCAGTATCACCATGCACAACGTGTCCTCCTGAAGCTCCCATTTACTGTCTAGCTTTCTAGTTGCCTGCATCTTGTGTGCTGCTACCTTAGGAGTTTAAGCAATAGAAGTGGTCCCAGTCGCCTGTCTCGGTTGGCAATAAAACACAGTGACAAAAAGCAACGTCTGGAAGAAAGGTTTATTTGGCTTACACTTCCCTGTCACAATCTGCCATTGAGGGAAGTTAGGGCAAAAACTTGAGTTAGAAATGAAGCTGAGACCATGGAGGAGCAGGGCTTGTTGGCTTTCTCACAGGCTCGTGCTCAGTGAGCTTTCTTACACAGTTTGGAGCTTATGCCTAGGGAATGGTGCTGCCCGCAGTAGGCTGGCCTGTCTATATCAAAGAACAATCTAAGGAATCCCCCCTCCCCAACCACACAGACATACCCAATCTGACCTGGGCAATCTCTCAATTGAGATTTTCTTCTTAGATGGTTCTAGGTTGTGTCAAGTTGACAGTTTAAGCTGACCAGAACAGTCAGTATTAAGTCAATTCTCACTGAGCAAATATATTCTTTCCTCTCTAAATAAATAGTCACGTGTTTCATTTTAGTATTCTTGGGTTATTGTCTTTGATTGGAACTTCCAAACTATAAAGTCCTGGTCCTTCATAACCAAGACCTCCCCTATCTGTAGCTTCATTGACCCCTTGACTCGAATGATGTGCATATTTGCATTTGTGGCTGTGAGTCTTCACTTGAGCACCAGCCTCCCCTTAAGTGTGTTTGGCATCTGCCCTGGGACACTTCAAAGATATCTCCAAGTTCAGTGTGGTCACACTTAGCTCCACTATACAACATTTCTGTCTGCCCTGGATGTGTGGTCATCTCCTCTGGGAGTAGTGAACCCTGTTAGCTGACTGGTGGGTTAAGACTCACCTCGAGCCCTATCTGTCCTTGCTCTTGTACCCATCCTTGGTGTTCCAACAAGTTTACCTTTTTTAAAGTGGCTCCTAGGTTCATTTATCTCTATTGTCTCTGTTACCTCTCTGACCCAAGACCTCATCACGATCTATTGAGTTCTACCATCTCAGCTGGCCTAGTTTTATTCTTGGGGCCTTCCAAACCATTCCTCAGACACTGCCTAGAGGAATCAAATACAAATAAAATACAAATCAAATCATGCATGCCAAACCCCTGTAAGAAGCTTTCAGGGCACCCCTGCACCATGCCATTAACATTGTAAAACAAAGGCTTAAACTATCCAATAAAGCCTAGCATGATCTGGCCGTTTACCATGCAGGACCTTTTTTAGCATATTTCCATTTGAGAGGTCTTTACGCATGCCTCCAATGTCACCTCCACCTGAGGCACTGGTGTCATTTTCCAAGTCCTATGTATGATGCATTGCCGTTTATGAGACGCCTCTCTTCACTTTCTCAGTGCTTCAACATGCACCCTTGACAGGCTTTCTGCAGTGTATCCATTTCCTCACAGTTGAAACCTTCCACCCTGCAGGGAAGCTCCCCAAGAAAGGAGCCAGAGGGAGGCTCATTAAGACTCATAAAGTAAACAACTCTCAAGTCTCAGGAAGTTGCTGGAGCCGACTAGATATACAAAACCCCTTCTTTCCCAATGTTACATAAGCAGCAAGAACTGCTGAGGAGACTCGACCAGCTGAACAGCCCGGAAGAAGCCTGTTGAATTGCCAGCAGGTCATGCAGGGAGCACAGGGCTCCAGCTTTCATAAGTTGTCATCCATGCTGTGCCCGCTTTCAATGATACAGCTTCCTTGTATTGTTCCTGCTCTGGTAAGTGACCCCCTCACCCATATTCCTGTTTAAAACCCTAGCAAACTCATTGCTTAATCAAGATGGACTGTGACGGTATCACGATTTTAGTCTGCTGTTTTCCAATCTGGGACTGTGTGTTATGTCTCCCCAGGAAAAGCATCACACCCTTTCAGTTCACAAGACTTCTTTAGATGAACTGCTGGGTTGTCCACCTTATATTTCCATTTGCTAGTTTTTAATTTTTCTCTTGGGTGGCAAGTCCAGAATGGCAAGGACCGAGCCTTTTCTTGTTCCACATTCTATCCTTGGCATCTGCATAGTATTCATACACAGTCTATAAATATCTGTTGAAAGAGTAAATTCATAAATGGCATGGAGGGACTTAGGCAGTGACAGAAGATAATTCCCAAGGTAGCAATACCAAAGACATTTAGTATGACAATTTTGATGGGTCGGAGACTCTCGGAGCTCAGAGCTGAGCAGGAACCCTCTACTGAATAAAACACCAGGCATGATCAGATGTGCCACAATTTCTACACTGAGTCTTGTTTTTTTTCTTCTTCTTCTTCTTGGCAATCCCGAAGGAGGTTCTCTTATGACCCATATTTCTCATATCAGTCAAGGCCACAGTAAGGCCATGATGTAGAGGCTGGAGTTCCTTCTTGATGGGAAAAGCAAACTCAGAGAGTGTGGTTTCAGCATTGACTTTTCCACTTCGTAAATTTTTACCAAATGTTTTATTTCCAGTTATCCTTCCAGCCATTGCTTTTCAAAGGATACCCACTCTTTACTTTATATATGTTCTTCTATTGTTTTTCTCACCCAGAATTCCACTCCATTACAAATGACCCTGGGAAGGCCTGCCTAGAGGGGACAGAATGTTGCCATGAGCCAGAAGCAACTTCAGAAAACTCACAGGAGGGCAACACAACAGCTGTTGCTGGGGCAGTGGGCGGCAGTGCATCTGCTGTGGTCTGAGCTGTCCTCTCCTTATAATTAATATATTGAGACCCTGATGTCTCCCATGACCGTGTTGGGAGACAAGCCTGTGAGAAAAGTGATGAGGGCCCAAATGAATGGCTGGGTCAAGCCCAGTCTAATAGGATTAGATTTTTCATGAGACAAAGAGACAGACCTCTTTCTCGGCTATGCGAGGAAAGAGCACATGGATGGACCTTTCTGCTCCAGAAGGAGAAGCCTCACCGGAGAAGGAACAACCACCATCTTGGATTTTCACCTTCTAGGAGCATTCCTTCCCACGTTGACACCACCCAGTCTGGTATTTGGGTGTGGCCAACTTGAGCAGCCTAGTGTTTCTCCAAAGACAACATCTGCTAATTCCTGAACCTGGTCAATGTTACTGTATCTGAAAAACAGAGGAGGAGGAGAGGGCCTTTGTTGATGAGATTAGGTTAGAATTCCTGAGACAAGAAATCCTGGGTTACTCAGGTGGTCCCTAACTGAAATCATAAGCATCTATATAAGAGAGATAAAGCAGGGTTTTGACACTAATTCACACACACACATGTACACACACACACACTCACATACATACACACTTGCACTCATGAAGATTGTATAAAGACAGAGGCTAAGAGTGAAGTCAAGACCACAAATACCAGAACTGAGAATTGTCACTAGTCATTGAAGCTAGAAGAAGAAAGGAAGGGCTTCTCGCCTAAGCCCCCTCTGGAACGTGGCCCTCAGTTGACTAGACTTCAAATTCTCGGGTTCTAGAATGGCGGGAGAGTAAATTCATGCTGACCACACTACTGTGTCAGCGACAAGTTGTGGCAGCACTCCAGAATGTTGCTAAGACTAAAAGAGGTGGCATTTTTTTTCAGTCATTCTTTCTTGGTAGTTCTTTTCACTCTTGCCAATCACTTAGCTTACACAAAGAGAAGTGATAGATTTGAGTTTCCTGTACTGTGGGCCCTGGGTCCTAACCTTTGTCACCTGTCAATATTACCTTATTTGGAAAAAGAAGTCTCAGCTGGCAGCGAGTGGTGGCTTTGCTCAGGGGCTTCTGCAGTTCATAGCTGATGCTTCTTGGACCTAATAAAAATTAGTAGTTGGGTTTAGGGTTGTGATTATCATTAATTCTCCCCCGTAGCAGTATGATCATCTATATAGCCTCAGTCAGCTAGAGAATGAGTTCAAGTCTTAGGGTGACAAATGACAAAAGTGGCTAGTCCTCTTTCGGGGCTGATATGAGGACAGGGGACAGGATAAAGTGAGTACACAGACTTATAGGGTGCAAGTTTTAGTGAAAGGGGTACAGTCAGAAATGTGTTTCCGTTAGGAACTGACTTGCTTCATTTAAGGGACATCCTGGTACAGTGACACACGCTCTAATCCTGGTTCTTGGAGGCTGATACAAAATGACCAAAGTGAGTTCGATGCCAGTACAAGCTACAGAGAGAGACCTTGTCTCTCTGAAAAACAAAGCAAAACCCAAACAGACAAATGAAACAACAAAACAAAACACACCAAACAAAAATCTTTATTTCCATTTACAGACATCACTTTGGGGCCTGTGAGGTTAAGTTTGGTGCTTGCCAGCAAACCTGATGAACCAAGTTTGATTCCCAGAAGTCATCCTCAGACTTCCCCATGCATGCCGTGGTACACATGTGCTCACATACATGTATGTGCAAGCAAGTAAATCATTGTAATAACCAACTAAATAACTAAATTTTACTTCATTTAAGTCAAGTTTCTTGTAAATAATAGACATCCCAGATAAATTATTCCCAGGCGCTCAGATATGAGAAGGCAGGAAAATGTGAATTCCACTCAGAATGGTTCCCAGCCGCATCCCTAATATATAACATCTTGGTGCTAAGGAGACGCTTCCATTATGTGAACGTAATTTACATACACAAAATAACTCACTTCCTGATGAGTTTAAGTAATTGAGGTCCCACGGCACATGCCATTCAACATCTTGAAATTTTTAGCATCTCTTTCTCAATACACTTCAATTAAAAAAGAAACCAGTGCCAGCTCCATTGAGCTATAAAGACTGCATTTAAAATTTATAGAATGTTAAGCAAAAATTGTTAATTTATTCAACTAATAACAATGTTGATTTGTATTTATGTCTGCAGTCACCCTGTCAATCTGGCATGCGTTCTGAGTTGGTCTGACAGCACAGATGCCTTCCCATGATCGAGGAAAACTTTCTTAACAAAACTCAGGACAAATACAGTGCTCCTCGGAAGGAGCCAGCTGCGGTCCAGGCCATAACCTGTGTCTGTGGGAAGGCAGCATCGTGTTACAGCCATGAGGGATTTGAACTCCTGACCCTAGCCTCATTAGCACCCTGTTCTAGCCAAGTGCGTTAATTGGTCGCACATGGGAAAAAGATGGCAATGGGAAAAAGATGTGGGTGAATTAGATTTCTGGTTTAAATGTGACTGTTTTGATCCAAGAGGAAAACCTTAGACTGATGACTCAAATACAGCTTGGTTTGAGACTTGGTGCCATTTGGGGATGGTGGGGCTGTATGTGGTTGCTGTTTGGTAGATGAGCAAGGACAATGGGGCACTTGAGGCAAGACAGGGTTTTAGGATGGAAGGGTAGATAGAGGAGTGGAGGAGAAGAAGAGGGAAAAGAAAGACAAGAACCAAAGTCTCCTTGAAAATGCAATAATGTAAAAAGCCAAATAGAGCGTATGCCAAAACCAATACTGTGTATGCACATTTAAATAAAAATTGAAAAGAACACTGGGAATGGAAGCCTCAGGCAGGCACAACACAGGAGCCAGACTGTAGCCAGAAACTTTTCTGTGTCCTGCCCAGTCCTGCAACTGCTTATATAAAAATCACTCAGAGGCTTAATATTAATTGTAATTGTTTGGCTGATGGCTCAGGCTTATTACTGACTAGCTCTTACATTTTATTAACCATTTTTTTTATTAGTTTATATTTTACCACGAGGCTTGTGGCTTGTTAACTCCCATCTTGCTTCTCCAGTGGCTGCTGGTGTCTCTCTTGACCTTGCCTTCTTTCTTCCTGCATTCAGTTTGGCTTTCCCACCTAATTATATTCTGCCCTGCCATAGGTCAAAGCAGCTTTATTCAGCAACTAATAAAAGCAACACATATTCGCAGCATAGAGAAGGAAATTTCACATCACCAGACTCTCACTGAGCAGCCTTGGCAACCACTTAGCTATCTTGGTTTCTTCATCTATGAAGTGGGAACCATCATGGCTGCTCCTATAGGTGACATCAGAATAATTTGCCTGACACTTGGAGAATGCTCAGAAGAACCATAAAACTCATAAGCATGCACACCAACTGTTCAGGTTTGTTTTTATGCCAACTTGACACAACACGGAGTCACTAGGGAAGAGCGAACCTCACTGGGGTTCACATTGTTTGTGGCCTTTTTTTGTGAGGGGTTGTCTTGACTGATGTAGGAGGGCCCAGCCCCCTGTGGGCCACCATTCCTAGGCAGCTGCATAAGAAATCAAGCTGAGCAAGCAGAGAGCCAGCTAGAGAGTAGCACTCCTCCATGCTTTCAGCTTTAGTTCATGCCCTGGCTTCTCCAGGTGGTGGGGTATAATTTGGAAGATACAAGCTGAAATAAACCCTTTCCTCTCCACGTTGCTGTTGGTCATGACATTCATCATAGCATTAGAAAGTAGAACACACATGAACATGCATGCACAAAAATAAAAATAAATTGTGAAATGTACTTTTTTTGGAAAAAATTTAAGAGACAAGATACTTAGGGGTGAAGATAGTCATGTCACAAGGCAAGAGACCATCACCAGTCTTTTCCCTGAATTCATGACTCACCCTAAGAATTCATATATTCATTTATCGGTGTCACCTCTAGCTTTGAAGGCTTGGAAATTACATTGATCCATTGATACATTTTAAATGGATTCTTTCTGTGTTTATCATGTTTTAAATGCTCCTCTTTGGTCTGTCTACACTGACACATGCCCTCTTCATTTGTTGACTCTGTGTTTTCTGGGATTTTCATCAGTTGCAGACTTTGGGGTGTGTTTTCCCCTTTCAAAGCCTTGTGCTTCTTTCTTGCTTTTCTTAAGCTTTTAGTTGGAGCCTTCAGAGCAGCACAGTCAAGTCATTAATCATTAGCTTCAAAAGTTAGTCTTCAGTCAGGCTTAGTGGCGCATGCTGTTAACTCAGCACTTGGGAGGCAGAGGCAGAAGCAGGTGGATCTCTGAGTTAGAGGCAGCCTGGTCTACAGAGGAGAAGTCTACAGCCCGGACAGACAGTGCTACCCAGTGAGACCCTGTCTTGAAAAAACAAAGTTATTCTTCTAAGTTTTCATCCTACCTGTGACTGAATTCAAACCCTCCGGATTCAGACACTTATCCGTGACTTTTAATGGGGGTGGGGGGAGTTCAGGAGGTGGGCACTCGGGATGAGTCCTCAGGAACTAGGTGAGTGCTCCCATCAAAGAGACCCAGAGGGTTTCTTTAACTCTTTTAATGAGTGAACCTGGACATGTGCTCTCACTAAAGCTGCTGAGGCCCTGGACGTCACAGTTTCCAGGATAGTGGGAGACAAGTGTTGCTGTATAGGTAACCCAGCCTGTGGGAATGTGCTATAGCTACCTGTATGAATATTGTAACTGCCACATTACAAATCTCTAATTACAAACGCCTCAAAAATCATTGACATTTACCTACCTAACACCTATTAAGGATAGGTGTTTAAAAGGCAGCTTTTAAAACCTTGAGCCATGGGCTGGGCAAATGTCTCAGTTAGTAAAGTGCTTGCCTTGCAAGCATGCGAATCTGAGTTTGGATCTTCGTACTGGTGTGAATGCCTGCGTGCAATAGTGTAGACCTACAGTCTCAGTCCTGCTAAGGCCGAAATGAGGATCTCTGGCCAGATGGTATAGTGGAGCCAATGATCTCCAGGGTCAGGAAGAGACCGTGTCTCAAAAAGTAAGTTAGAGATAGACCGAGGATCCACCTGACAAGCTCTGGTGTCCACATGCACACACATACATACAAACACACATAAACATGCAGATCAACAAACTCATGCATATGTGACTGAACACACACACGCACACACACACAGATTTGATGTCCCATTTGACCTTGCATTTCTCTGCTTTGATCTATGATGGCTTAGTTTCTCAGAGGACTTTGAGGAGGGACAGCCGCGGTCACACCCACACACCTCCTCCAGCAGCGTTCAGTTTGCTCTTGGAAGTACACTGACTTAAAAGCAATAACTACTCAAAATACTGCCAACATGACCTACTTAGCCATAAGGTAGGAGAGAAAGAATATTTCTCATTTTCCATAAATATAAATGTCTCCAGATGTACTTGTTCACAGGGAGCCAGAGCTAATAGGATTACAAAGCGTTCCAGGAGGTCTCCAGGGGCCGTAAGTCAGCCGACCTCCCCCAGTGGTGCATCGTCCTCCAGAGCCCGTTTTCATCTTTGAATTTTCACATGGGAAGCAAAGAGCCTGGAACCAGCACTGCACAATAGAGCTTATTTTCTAACATTGAGACCCTACTCCTTTGTGAAGTCCAGTGTGTGCAGATATCAGCTGCCACATCTTAGCTAAATGACTGGAACTCCATGGTGCACGAAGAACCAATGGTTGCACAAAGGTGAACTTCCTTGCTAGCTCGTCAGCCTGCATAGGGACCAGGTGCACAGTACATCCATGTTTGATCATGACACTCTTTCTAAGCCCGTCAATGTGGTCCCTGCTGACGGCTGCTTGATTCTCGAAGGTGTGAAAGTTTTCCAGTATGTTCCTTTGGTGTCTCCTGTGGGAGCCTAGATGCTGTCTTATAAGATTAATCCAAAGAGGTGGCCAGTCATGGAGACAAAAGTGCATGAACAGAACAGAAACTGATCAAGAGAAGAAGAAGAAGAAGAAGAAGAAGAAGAAGAAGAAGAAGAAGAAGAAGAAGAAGAAGAAGAAGAAGAAGAAGAAGAAGAAGACTGGGGATGCTGGCATGCTGATGCTGGTGAGGCTCTGCGGGGGCATCAGAGGAACTGGGCAGAATGGAAACTTGCTTACATAATTAATCAGGAAAGTGCTTGAGAAAAAAACTATATAGTATCTTAGAACACAAACAAACAACAGTCTCACCTTCCTACCCGAGGAGCTCATGGTGGTATCCCGTGATATTGGAAAGCTCCAAAGTTGAAATGCTAGAAGCAGACCCAGGGGCTGGAGAGATGGTTCTGCGGTTAAGAGCACTTCCTGCTCTTGCAGAAGACCCAAGATCAGTTCCCAGCACCCACGTCAGGCAGCTCCCAATCCAGTATCAGAGTCTCAGATGCCCTCTTCTGGCCCCCTGGAATACTGCATGCACATTCTCTCTTTCTCCCTCCCTCCCTCCCTCCCTCTCTCCCTTTCTCCCCCCCCTCCCTCCCTCCCTCCCTCTCTCTCTCTCTCTCTCTCTCTCTCTCTCTCACACACACACACACACACACACACATACAATGATGTAATGATAAAGATAAACCCAAGTTTAGAAATTGGGGGCAAGTTACAGGCTTGCCATGTGTGACTGATATGAGAGAGAATGGGCAGGGGTTTTGCCAGGTTTTTCCCCCCACAAAGAAATAAGCCTTTAATTCTCAACTTTCCTTCTGTTTTAAAGTATAGTATGCTAAATATTGATTCTCCTTTTTTTTCCTATTTCACCATGTATTTATAAAAGTAAACAAAGTTTTCCATGCTTCTACTCAAAGTTTAAAATCAAATTTGCTTTTGATTTTGAAGAGAGGAGATATTTGAGAGCTTTACTTTTCACTCGGGTTTCCTATTACCTAGAATTGTCTGTTGAGAAGCTTAAAAAATATATATGGGACAATATGCTATTTCAATACACGTATACATAATACAATGTTTAATTGAGTTAGACATCTGTATCCTCAGGCATTTATCATTGCTAATGAAGGAAATTTTGAAACTTTGTCTTTATTTTAAAATGTACATAGTTCTCGACAGCCCAGGTTATTGGAGGCCCCAGAACCTGTGGCTGGTGTCTGCGTTTGTACTGTTATTTGATTTTCTCCATCCCTCATTCAATCTTTAAAGGGCGTGGAGCAGCTGGGAAGTGGACTCCAGGGGAAGGGGGCTTTGTGCAGCTGAGGACCCAGTCATTTCCTGACTCATCTCTGCTCGCACAGTGAACACAGCCTGAACAATTGTGCTTATTGAAAATTTGGAAAACAGATCAAGAGAGAAAACTTACATCAGTGTTCCTCAGAGGCACTTGTAAGTGTATAATGAATACCTTTGCCCACAGTCTTTGACTGGCATATGTGTATATAGGTTGTATATGTGCAATATGCCAGATGCTGCTATGCTGCTTAGGTAACTTTATTTTCTGATTATTGATTGATAGGTTTTCCTGTTAGTTAACTTATCCTTTGACAGTTTCATGCATGTCTATAAAGCAGTTTGGCCATATTCACCCTCCTTGTCTTCTCCGATCCCCTCTGTCTCCCACCAGACCTCTTTTTCTCAATAAGAGAAAAATATATGTCCTTTTCTCATGACCTGTTGAGTTTAATTAGGGTTGCCTGTGTGGGCACAAGTGAGGGGTCATTTATGGGAGAACGGGCAACTTACCAGGGGTTGTACCACCCAAGCAAACAAACTCCTCCCTTAGCAGCCATCAACAACCAATAGGTCTTCAGCTGGGGGTGGGTCCTTGTGATCCTCTCAGCCACTCATGCTGGGATGTTGACCAGGCTCAGGCTTTGTGTAAGTAGCCGTAGCTGCGAGGTCCATGATGCAATGACTTGCTTTCCACGCATTCTTCTGTGATGTTCCCCTGCGTGTAGCTGATATGTATGTTCTGTGGCTGACATGTATGTTCTGTTTAGAGCTGAGCACTCATGGTCACCACATCACGTTGACCAGTTACGCATCTCTGCGGTAACTGTGGCCCACTGTAGAGAGAAGCTTCTCAAAGGACAATTTCTAGTTAATAGGAGCCGTGAGTGAAAAGTAGAGTTCTCAGATAGAGTTCTTGCCAGTGACTCTTCTCTGTTACCAACCTGCCGCACCGGAGAGACACGGTTAATTCACAAGCCTCACAGACTTGTGATTGTTTTACTAAGTCTGTAGCTTACATCATGACCTATTCTCGTGGTGTGTTCCATGGGTTTGGAGAAACATATCATGTGATATATTTAACCTATGGTGTCGTATCACACAGGATGTTTACAGTTCTAGAAAAGTCTTAGTGCTCTGACTGTGAACTCCACTCCCCCATACCCCCTTGATTTTATTTTTAGATAAATCTCTATATTAATGTAGAGGGCTTATTAGCAATTGTTTGAGTCTCATCATACTGCAAGGATGAAGCATCATGGCTTACTTAAGATTATGAGATTCAGTTTTACTCACTTTACCACCACCACCACCATCATCATCATCACTTTTGCATTTTGTGTTCTTTTCATACAATCTTAAATGCACAATAATTGGCCTCAAATCCCGAATTGTAGCCATTGTGCTAAATATAACTTGGATTATTTTGCTTTCAGGGAGCCAATAGTTAGAACAATTCACATACTAACGGGTTTTCCTTCCTGAAAAAAAAAATCTCAAGATGTGTTGACATCAGGTGTTGGCACACGTCAGCGGGAAGCTGGACCTGATGGCTGCTGTACCTTTGGAGGGACAGCGTTCACACGCCCCTGAGCATTCGTTGGTTTTTACTAGCTCTGCTAAGCCAATGGTTTCCAAGGAAGGATGAGCCTCTGGGTTATTTGATGCTTTGCATTTTTATTGACAACCCAGGTTTGTTCCAAAGGCATTTCAGATGCGTGGAAAAATGTGTTCAAGCATCCAGGGCCTGTCACAATGAGCAACCTGGGCTGTGGAGCTGTGTTTGATTCAAACTTTCTATTTTTTAAAAAACTTTTTTATGTTTATTTATTCTGTGTGTGTGTGTGCGCGTGTGCACATGCACATGTATGTGTGTGTGTTCACAACAAGGCTTGTGCATGGAGCTCAGAGGATAACTTGTAGGAGTCAGTTCTCTCCTTCCACAATGTGGGTTCTGGGGATCAAACTCAAATCTGCAGGCTTAGTGGCAAGGGACCTGATGGCTGAGCCATTTCAGAAGTCGCAACTTAAATTTAGCTATCTATTTAACCATTTCAAAGGCGGATTGGGGTGGGTTTTTCCTGGAGCTATGAGCTGGGGAGTGGTATGGTACTTCTATGGCTGGAGTCTGAAGTGTTTTCTGTGGGCTCACCTTTTGGGTACTTGATACACAGCTTATGGTGCTATTTTGAAGTTAAGGAAGTCTCTGAAGGGTAGGGCCCAATGGTGGAAGGGCCACTAGGGGTGGGCCTTTGAAGGTGTTACCTGTCCCTCCCTCTGGGTCTGTCTCTCGCTTCCTGTTCCTCACCATGTGAACAGTCCATGCCACACACTGCCACTGCCATAGACTGAGACACTCCACAGTGCTTCTCTCATGTAAGCTGAAGCGAACCTTTCCTTCATTAAGCTGCGATTGCTGGGTGTTCAGGCCAGCAGCAAGGACACTAGGATAGTTACCCATAAATCTCTAGCTACTTCTTGTTCTTTACATCTTGTTTGAAGTCCCCACTAGGCAGCAACAACCATGACATCGAAAGAATTCTGCAGTCTAAGATAATTTTGGCCGCTTGAATGATAGTTTACTGTTAACTCATTCTGTTGCTTTTAAAAGAAATTAGGAAAGAGTTCAGGTAATTATATTTTATTTATTTTTATTATATACGTGTTTTATTTTATATGCATGCTCATTAGTTGGAATGCATGCATGCATGTCACACGACATGTGTCCCCAGTGCCTGCAGAGGCCACAAGAAGGCATCGGCTCCTCTTGAGCTGGAGTTACAGAGGGTTGCGAGCTGCCATGTGGGGCCTGAAACCAGGTCCTCTGAAGTAACAGTCAATGCTTTTAACCTCTGCACACCTCTGGCCTCCACAACCTCAGTGGCTCCCTATTGTCTCTATGACGCCCCCTGGGTGACATTTATGGCCACCAGTAGCTTCTCTCACTCTGACTCTAGCTACTTAACACTTATATTGTTCCTGTAGTTCAGCGGATCAGCTCCCACCTGCTTTAAATGACCATTTCAGAATGTAAGTGCTTCTCTCATCCTCCAGGAATGCTTTCTCTCCGATGACTGCCCATAGCTTTTGCTTCTGTCTCTGGTTTGGTTTTTGCTAATTTGTCACTTTATTACTGAGGTGACTTGGCCAGTGATTTATTATCTCTATAAGACTCTCGCAGTAGCCCCTGGACTTTGTTCAATGGGTAGAATACTTGTAGTCCAAATATGATGAGCTAAGTTCAGACCCAAGCACCCACATAAAAGTCAGGCAGGGTGATTCATGCCTGCAATTCCAGGAGTAGGGGATAGTGACGCAAAAGGATCCCGGGGCTTGCTGGCCAGATAGTCTAGCAATGAGGGTAGTTTTGTTTCTACCACAAGTTTATGTCAACACAATGTTCTCCGTTTGCGTCTGTATAATGTATATCAGTCTTGTCTGTATCAGAAGTATATACATGAACAATATTTGACAGAAGAAACGGAGTCTCTCGTTCCTGTCTCCTGGGACAGAGAGATGGGCAAGTTCTAAGTGAACAGGTTAGCATGTCACATGACTGTAGCATCTCAACAGGGACTCGAGGTAGAACTCAAAATGATGAGCAGGTTTGAAGGACCCGAAAAGACAAGGAACACAGTAAGCCACATAGATCCTTTACTTTGACAAGAAGTCACATTCTAGGAAGGGCTCTTCTGGGGGCTGGACAACAGGCTAGTCTCCTAGATCCATTTTCCCATTGTGGTCCTAGCTTCAGACACATTTCCTTTTGATATAATGAGGGCTCTGTCTGAGGCCTGGAGCTGATACATATTAGGAAAAAATGAAATGGGAAAATAAAGAAGCTAAAGAAACAAGAGAACGGGGATGCTCAAGATGCTGGGGATGAATTCTACTCCTGAGAAGTTTGTTTGCTACTTGTAGCAATCTGGCAAGCGCTCTCTATCTCGGGGTTATGTTCAGCTATGAGAAACAAACAAGATGGTTTTCTTTTCTTGTGTATCGCTGACTCCAAAGACGCGTTTCCATGACAGTGCCATGACGAGGCCACGTGACTGTTCTTTAAAACAGTTTTCTGAGTGTCCCCTTATGGTTGCAAGGTGGTGGTTTCAACATCAATTTCTATATATATTCAAAGCAGGAAGAAAGGAAGAGAAAAAAGAAGGAAGAAAGACAGTTTCTTTTTTTTGTTCTTTTTATTGTTTATTTATTTATTAAAGATTTCTGCCTTCTCCTCGCCACCACCTCCCATTTCCCCCCCCTCCCCCATCAAGTCCCCCTCCCTCATCATCCCTAAGAGTAATCCGGGTTCCCTGCCCTGTGGGAAGTCCAAGGACCACCCACCTCCATCCAGGTCTAGTAAGGTGAGCAACCAAACTGCCTAGGCTCCCACAAAGCCAGTAGGTGCAGTAGGATCAAAAACCCATTGCCATTGTTCTTGAGTTCTCAGTAGTCCTCATTGTCCATTATGTTCAGCAAGTCCGGTTTTATCCCATGCTTTTTCAGACCCAGGCCAGCTGGCCTTGGTGAGTTCCTAATAGAACATCCCCATTGTCTCAGTGTGTGGGTGCACCCCTCGCGGTCCTGAGTTCCTTGCTCGTGCTCTGTCTCCTGCTCATGATTTGGACCTTGAGATTTCAGTCCGGTGCTCCAATGTGGGTCTCTGTCTCTGTCTCCTTTCATCGCCTAAATGTTTTTCTTTGGGAGAAAGACAGTTTCTAATGCAGATGGCATCTATCCTTTCTATTGGGAAAGCAGCTGTGTCTCCAGAAGGCCACTGGCTGACCCAGCATGTCTCCTGGCACTGTTGCCACATGTGGCTAGGCTCAGACACATGACTGATTCGTCTCCTGCTCTAGGGATCAATGGGTCTACATCCGTCTCTGCAGCGGATGTCCAAGAGTCTCCGTTCTTACACAGACCAGTTTGGCTTTCCGCACAGCACCCCTCTCTGTGTTCGCCTTTGGCAGCCACCCTAAGCAAAGAGCCATCCACAGCAGTGTGAGTTAGGTAGTTACCTCCAGCTTGAAAAACAAAAAGCAAAAACCAGATTGAGGCTGGGTGCAAATCTTTCTTCCTCCTCACACCTGAAAGTCAATACATCATTTTTGAGTTCTGTAAAACAGTGCAGTGATGTTTAAACCTCAAATGCTCAAGCAGGCCAATATCAGATCCTCTGTACAGGGACTCGGGGCCTCTACAACTTGAGTCCACTTCCTCTATGTTCAAATTGACTGAAGTTCATTTGACCATCAGAAATTGTTGGTGGTCACCTCTACTCACGGGTCAGGGAATGCTGTCTGAGCCTCTCCTAGCTCCAGTGATAAATGAACCCATATTTATTTAAAGCAGTCTCCACCTTAGATTTCTGTGGCAGCGGCAGTGGGCAGGTTTTTGATATGGCTGACTCCCAGATTCCCACCTGCTGGTATTCACACCCTTGTGTAATTCTCTCCCCTTGAGTGGAAGATGGATGGATGTCTTGCCTCCAGTGAATCAATACGATAAAAAATGATCGGATGTCATGAGCAAGATTAGATTATCAAAAGCTCTGGTCCCCCTGCCCCGACTTTCACTTGTTTGCTCTGATGAGACCAGCTGTCTTGATTTGAAGAACCTCACGTGGCAAAGGCAAACAGTGGCATCCAAGCAAAAGCCAATGGGAAAGGGAGGATTTCCTCGAACGAAAGGACTCTCACTTCAGCCGTAGGACCTAGTGAAGCCATACTTGAGTCTCTGACTCATTGAAAGTGAGAGATAATACAGGTATTTTTTTAAGCTGCTGAATTTGAGGAGCAATTTTTCTACAGCAGTAGACAACGGAGCAGGCTCATCCTTCTCTCCAGTAACTAGTGTCTGAGTCACCTGTGCAGGATCAGCCAATGGAAGGCTGGCCCTGCTGTAGCACTGGTAGCAGGGCGAGAGCTGGTGGGGGGGAAGCTTAGTGTTGGCCGCCTATGAGGCAAGCAAGTTCTTAGCTGTTGCTACCATTTGACTTTCTATGTTCACAAACTTGAAAGAGGCAAATGTCCTTTGCACACGTGGAAAGAAACACTTCTCACTACTAAGTGTTGCACTGTAGGCCTCCTGTGTTCAGAATTCTCAACCTCGAACCCTCCGTGCAGGAACATTGGAGCCACAGAGTCGCACGTCTGCATCTCAATCTACATTCAAGTCTGTTCCGGTCCCTTTGGCCGAGCAAGTGTCTGAGCCAGTCCTTCCCATGTATGACATCCAGTGAACCGTCCTGGTTTTCTTAAGCCAATTTCCCTTTGTCATTTGTACTTCCTAAAGATGTCCATCTGTTCCAAACTGCAGCTAGGGCTGAGGGTCAAAACCTCAAGGGTCCAAGGAGGGACTTAGGCCCAAATTTTCTCTCAAATGATAATTTCACATGTGTCTGTAGCTTTATAGGAAAGGAGGAGAGATGTTTTTAGGTTTGTGAGCATAGGTTAAAAAAGTAATTGAGACTAAGTAAGTAAAAAACCACCTTCAATGAAGGAAACACTCTGTAAGCTGAAATATTGTGTGTTTTTGTGATGGCGTGTGTATATCTTCATATAGAAAACGTCACTGTCGTTAGGAAATGTCATGCAAAATAACAAACACACCTTTTTCAATCTGGTTATAAATATGCAGAGTGGAGTTTATTTTACGAAAGCGTTGCACGCTTCCAACTGATGATATATCCATAAAATGCTCACTCCGAGATGTCATTAAAGCCGCATTTGTTCATTTCTATTTATTACGGGGGGAAAACAAAATGAAAAAAGTGGATTTGAGTCATATTTCCTGTGAGTTCATCATTTGCTGGCATATAACACTTGTGAATTTTATTCAATTCATTTAAAATGATTTCTAACATGCAGCCAGAAAGTTAAGGGCGTCAAGGAATTCAAAATGATCAGCAGGCATCCAAGATTTCTCAGGAGACAGATTCAGAATCACAACGAAGGGAGGTTTTCCTTAAGAAACCGTGTCTCAGAAAAATTACCTCTGATGAACTCGGAAGCCTCCTCATTCATTCAGCTCGTTTGTGTTTTGATGTCAGTGGACTCCAGTGACCTTCTGAAGGTTGCTTTTTCCTTTCTACTTTCCTGGCCGGAGTCTATGGCTCTCCTCTCAGATACCTACAGAACACGTTCTTTCTTCTTGTTTATCCCATAGCTTTGTGGTTACAAAGAAGTCAATTAGGTGAGCATGGCGGGAGCAGACGTGAATCTTCACCCAGAGTTTGAACAAAACCATTCTGAGGCCAAGCTTGCCCAGATAGATACACAGAAGAAGTGGATCCTAAAAGAGGAAGAGCCAGCCACACATAAATGAAAACAGGGCAAGTAAAGCCCTGACCTCCGATCAAATAATTCCTCTATTAGACCAAAGAGCTGAAATTCTGCAAAAATTATTTTATCTACACTGTCTGTCTGAGGGCGCTCTGACAGAAGTCAAATATCTTTAGAAAAAACTTTTTAAAAAAGATTTATTTATTTCACGTGTGTGGATATTTTACCTGCATATTTGTCTATGAACCATGTGCATGCCTGGTGCTTATCAGAGGCCAGAAGAAGATGTCCAGTCCCTGGAACTAAGAGCTATGAATGGTTGAGAGCCACCCCATGGGTGCTGGGAATCCAGCTCCAGCCCTCTGGGAGAGTAACAATGCTCTTAACCATTGTTCCACCTCTCCAGCCCCTAGAAGTCAAGTATCTTAAGGGGTGCTATAGTTTGAATGTGAAATGCCCCCCAGAGGCTTCTGGTTTGAAACCGTATCTCCAGTGAAAGGTGCTTTTCTGGAAAGCTATAGACTGTTTAGGTTCTGGACCTAAAGCGGGTTACTCGGGGGCCCCACTTTTAGGTCTAGTCTTTCTCTCTTGATCCTCTGAGATGCAATCAAGCAACCTTACGTTCCTGCTGCCAGTCCTGCTCCTACCTGCATGTGGTCTCATGACGGCAGACAGTACTTTCAAACCTCACCACCCTAAACAGTTTTCGTTTGTTTTTTGTTTATTTATTTTTATTTTTGGCTGAGAACTTGGTCACAGTGGGTAGGAAAGACAAATAAACACAAACAAAAAACAACCAATACGTAAGGTTAGGGTAGATCTGAGTCGTGTTTCATGTGACTTCATCATTTGGTGGCATATAGCACTTGTCGATTTTATTCGTATCATTTAGTTTGGTTATTATTGGGTTTTAGTTGAGCTAAAGGAGAGGGCTGAAGGCTTCAGACACATTGCGATGAAGCTGTACTCTACCATCACAGCCGTGAGCACTCCCCACGCCACAGGGCCATGGAAGCTTTGGTGTCGGGCACACAAATCCCTGTTTCTCACACGCTGCTTACCGCTGGTCTTTGGCGATAACAGAAAGTTTGAGGCCCCTGTCTCCTAGATTCCTTTAGACCCTGAATTCAAGGTGGGAATCAGGCCCTATTTAATGGCTGCTCTTAGCGTTTTAGACGGTGGGAGTGGGTCAGAGATGCCGTTTTTGTGACTGGTGGCTGATGATCTAGTGCTCACGAGGTGACACCGTGTTCCAGGGTCTGGTCGAATTGCCTGGTGAGAAGCAATGACGGTAACAGCACAAGTTTGTCATTGAAATGACAGTGCCGCGGTCCCTTTTCAGTCTTCCCAACAGTCTGGTAGTCAGCCCCTCAGCCCTGTGACAAGGCTTCCGTATTTCAGCTCTCCTGTCATTCTGAGCCCGTCATGTATATTTCCGGTGCCAGCAGGATGACCAACTTTTGCCTTTTCCCAAGTTTATCCAAGTTAGTTGAAAGTCTTGCTTCCAGAGAAATACTTGAAGACTTAAAAGTCCAGGATGACTGATCTCCTGAAGAGCCAGCCCTTGGGGATGAGACATCCTACCTCTCTCCAAACGTTGTCTGAGGAACCAGCTTGCACTCGTTCTCCAAGAGCAGTTTAACCACACTTCTGAAGGTAAGAAAACACCCTGCTCTATTGCCATGAGGCAAAGCCGTGAGCTAGCTGGCTGGAGAGTTCCCGCAGATGCTCCCAGGATGTTTGCATCTCCCCATTGGATCCACTGAGGGCTCAGCTACCTCTTCACCCAACACCATTGAATGGAGCCCCTGTCTTTAGATCGACTCATCTCTTCTATGGCAAGACGTTAAGCGACAATCTCGAGTAAAGACCCACTCGTTTGAACAAAGGGAGCGTGCCTCACTTAGACCCTTCTTTGATTTATAACCCATTCTCTTTTTAACACGTGGACCCAACAAACAGGAGCTCGCTGCGGAGCTCGAACAATGGAGTTGTTAGTTAACGGAATTAACAGTGTGTTGTCTCACTCTGATGACAGCGGTAAAGCAGGAGACGTGCAGCCGATACAGTCACAACTGAATCGTAATGGATGAGATATTTACAGCAAAGCTGTTCAAACATTGAATAAAATATGGGAAGCGCTAAAGCAGATGTGTTTTTATTCTTCTGAGTTGAAGCTTGTAAGGTAGAAAAGGGGGTTTGAGTAATAATCGCAGGTTCTGATTCACACGCATTAATAAATATTCATACGGCAGCAGCCGTTGAAACTTTCCAGATTCAGAAATGAAGTGAGAAAGCCTGTGCTTGCCTTGCACTGGGCTAAGTTTAGCTTCCCAGACAGACGTGTCAATATCTCCATTAGGGTCTCACGAAAGTTCCTTTGATTTGCCACTGCCTTCTGGGTCTTGCTGGTGGAGCTCCCCTTCATTCTTCTTCCTTTTGTTCCTTTAGCTTGCCGGTACTTTTCCGGCTCCAACCTCCAGGAAGTAGAAAGAGATGATGGTCTATTAACACAGATGAGAGTTGTAATTTGGGAAGATGGTGGAGATGGGAGGAAATGAGTTTCCCTCTTTTGAGTCAGGCACAGGTAAATGAGCCGTATGTCCCACCGGAAAGCACAGTCCCCTCTGCATCAGAGCCACAGAGGCATGCTTGGTGCCTGCAATGGCGTGCAAAAACCCAGTGCTGTTTCTGTGGCTCTCATTGCCGTCTCTGTTTTCAAAGAGCAGGAGTTTTCTTTTTGTTTTTAGAGCATCAGGGATGGCCATCTACTTTGTCCTGATCAAGGATAATTTGGGAACTGTAATTTGGGGTGTGCAAGTGTAAGGATCTGGGTCCAGGCTGTATTTCTGTGCCTTTCAGAGGAAGCTGTTGGGAAAGGGAGGAGAGGCTTTGTGTAGAGTTGGCTTGGATGTTCAGAGGGGGAGGGAAGAAGAAAGCAAGGGAGGTAAGTGTGTGCCGGGACCTGGATTGCTCTGGCAAGGGGGAGCACAGCCATCCCAGCGTGGATGTGTGTTTGGGTGTGGATGGATGTGATGGATGACCATGTGTGCCGCAGCCTGTAGCACAACAGGGCTCTCGGAGGTTGCCATGACACCCTTTGTTCCTCACTTCTCTGCTTTTATTGGCGTGTGTATGTACCTTGGCTTGTATGTGGAACCACAGGGCTTTGTGTTGTGTTTTCATTTTTCCTTCTGCTTTATTAATGCCCGTGTCCTTTGTCTCCTCCACATCTCCGCGTCTATTCCCCGCGCTTGCACAGAGTCTGTCCATTCCGTGCATCCCCCCCCATCATCTCCATTGGTTCCAAATGAAGCCTTGCAGTTGCCTCCACTCCCCATCCCTGACTTGGACCTCAGCATCTTTTTCTTTCAATAACTTCCATCCCCACAGACTTACAGCAAGCCTTTGCTTTCCTTCTGCTGCTATGGCCTCTGAAAATCTGAATGTAGTGTTCTGGTCCCTTGTCTGGGACTCAGAGTTCTAGCAATGGGGATGTCAAGGATGGTAGCCTCTGATGGACAGGCCAGGGGACCAGTCAGGGAGGGGTCCTTGGGAGTGTCAACTGACCCAGGGCAGTCATTCTCTGGAGAGCATGGTCCTGGGAGCAGATGCTCAAACAACCTGCAGTAGGGTGGGGGTGGGGCCACAAACACAAGAGAGATGGGCCAGAGAGGGTTATAGCAATGGTGTTGTATTAAAAATGTTTAAATTTAAGATATTCATGTCCATAATTCCAGTACTCTCAAGACTGAGGCAGGGGTGAGGGGGTAACCTGGGGTACATAGTGAGTCCCAGAATGAGACTCTGACTCAAAAACTGTAAACCAAACCCACCAAAGGGAAAAAAATCCTCACATCAAAATGAACACTTCTTGCACACATCCAAAGGAAATAAGCATATTTTTCTATATCCACAACTGATAGATAATCTTGCAAAAAGAATGTGAACAAAATCCCGCCCCACACGACATCCAGGAGAACATAGCACTGGGTTTGTTGGCGGGAGCCCAAGGAGTTGGTTGGCTGGTTTGCCAACTGGATGGAGCTGGTTTTGCTCCGTGAACAATTAACAAGTTGTTTTTTTTTTTTTTTTTTTGTCTAAAGAAGGATGGGGGTGCACTATAAGTTTTAGAAGGCGTATATATGTATATATGTACATATATATATGTATATACATATATAGTAACTAGTGGAGGAGTTAATTATTATTATATAATCAGTTTGTTGGAAGGGATATCTGGAAAGTGTGTCTTGCTTCTCTCCTTCATATTTCTTTCCCCTTCCTTGGACAGCCTAAATGTTAGCTTTACCATGCTGAACAGCCTGCCACACTTAGCTCAGGTGAAAAGCAAATACTTGCCAGTGACTTTTCTGTCTATATTAAGATGCGCTGGCTCCAGAGCACAGCCAGATATGTTCGAGTGCAGATGAAGTGCTCCATGTGCCGGTGTTAACGCTCCCTCCGAAAGTACGTGATTTCAAAAAGTGGGCCAGGTCGAGCGACTTGCAAATCGGTGAAAATGAGAAAATAATTACAGCATGGCTTCTTGAGGCAGCAGCTCATACTTCACTTTTTGATGAGATTCTTTCTTTCTTTCTTTTTTTTTTTTTTAATTCATGGGGTAACAAAGATTTTAGGTTGTGGAGAGGTGATAGGCAACCCCAGCGATTGGTGCCGAAATAGGGGCGCGTTCACGTAATTAAAGCAATGTCAGATACTTTGAACAAATAAATGATCCTCTGTCTGGGACAGACTGAGTCGTAATTTTACTCCAGCTTAAATATTCCTTGTGGCGTACTCCTCCGACCTCATTCTTGAGAATCTGCCTTTATGAATGAAATTTAGTTTGAGAAAATGAAGCATTTGTCTGAGTAGATGACTTACTCAAGATTGCGCAAGGAGTTTAAGTTCCATCTGTACGGCAGGTTCTAACCTCATCACCCAGCAAGTGGACAGTTTCCCCTAAACTAATGCCCCCTTGTGTGTGCATGTGTGTGACATGCGCACACGTGTGTGTGTGTGTGTGCACGCAAGTGCCTGCGTGTATACGCCTGTAACACACTAGGACACCTTCAGGCGTTCTTCTTCAGGCACGGCTCTTGTTTCTTTTTGGGACAAGGCCTCTCGCTGGCCTGCAGTTCAGCAAGGTAGGGAGGGCTGGCTGCCAGTGACCCCCAGGGAGCTGCTCAAATCTGCCTCCCCAGTGCTGGGATTGAAAACACACACCGTGCCCAGCATTTCTTTTCCAATCCCCAGACTTTGGGGATTCGACTCAGGTCATTGGGCTTGTGTGAGTCAAGTACCTGACCCACGAGGTATCTCCCCAGCCCTGAGAATTCATTTCTCATCTATCAGCAGTTTTTGAGCTGTAGGCCAAACATACCAGCACTAGATACATCCCCTAAAACCTATCTCAAAGGCTTAATCGAGCCCTTATATCTGCTCCAAAGCAGTACGGGAACATTAGCACAGCAGGTGCTGGTGGGGATGGAGAGGTAGGGGCGTGCCCCTGGCAGGCAGAGGGGGCACCGAGGTTTTCCTGACCAGGTTTGCCTGTGCAGATATTGTTAGTATGCAAGCATCCACCACTCAAAACTGGGCCCGTGGCTCTCACAAGGAACCCGACAACCTGGCCAATCAGCTCTGAGTCTACACGTTGCCAGGGAAACCAACACATAGTTGCAAAAACAGAATGATCACAGTGGGGAAAATATAAAATGCGGCCTTTTCATAGTCAGAGGGAGAAAGAGAGAGCACAGGGTGACCGTATGTGGCCAAGAGTGACATGGAATTCAGGCAGTGTGCAGCACGGGTATGCATGTGTGACAATGCACAGAAAAGGAGTGTGTGTGTGAATGTATATGTGTGTGTAAAACTAAAAGTCATTATGTAAAACTGTCAAACAATAAAAGAATGAAAATAATAAAAGTGTATGCATCAGCCCGGAGTGAACTCAGAATTGGAGGGGGTTGGCTAATGAGATCCTTTGTGGTAGGCAGACAGGCAGGCTCAGGGATTATGAGTACGGGCATGCTTTCCTGGTAGCCCTGACTCTGTAGAATGATGCCATGTCCCCATAGCCAGCCCACTGGTCCCCACCTTTCCCAGCACGCTGATGCTTCTGCTTCAAGATATCAACACCCCTTGTTTCAGACGGTGCTCACCGTCTGTCTGCAGCCTCACTGGTCCACCCACTTTGTGCTGTGTCTCTTGTTATAGTGCCCTAATGGTACTGAGAAATGAGAGCCACAACAGACCATTTCCCTACTGAGAATTCCCGCCCAGACTTCTCGTTGTGGACAGGTGGTTATAGTTGTCCTGCCTTGGCTGAGCGGATACTGGTCCATCTGACCCTCCCAAATTCCTTGACCTATATGCCACCATCAAGGACTCCTTTATTCCACTCCTCGAGTATGCCGAGATTATTCACATCTGTGTTCGTTCCCTAGGGCTGTGGTAGCAAAGCCACTTGCTAATCTGGCTAAAGTGACAGAGCTGTGTTCCCGCCCTGACCTTGAAGCCAGGTATTTCCATGTGGTCTTCCCTCTGAGGGTCTCAGGGTATCCGATCCATGTTCCTCTCTGAGCCTCTGGAGATTGAGGGAGTCCCTAGTGTGCCTTGATTTGGAACATGTCACTCTGGTATGTGCTTCGGTTGTTACTTGGGGGTCCTCCTTGTGTCTCTCTGAGATGGTCATTGGATCATGAAGTATCATAATGGTGTAAGACCTTTTAAAATGTAATCCACAAAGCTTCATTTCCAAGTGTCGTGTTCATGCTCATAGGCCCCGGCAGGCAGGACAGACATGCACCTTTGTGGAGGGCACAGTTCAACCACCCTTTTCTGTAAGGGCTGCTGTCGATGTGGTCTGTGAATCTAGAAGGTTCCCACAGCTGAGCCGAGAGATGAGCTGTGTTCTGCAGGAAGGAAATAGGCACACGAGGCTGCTTAGATGAAAATGAGCACCAGAGAGGCTCCTCAGAACTCCCACATCTGAGAGGACAGGCCCTTTCCTTTCCAGTTGCCTGTGTGTTAGGCCTGACGGTTCTGCTCTTCAGGGCGCCTGGCCCATCTTCCTCACTATGCTAGAATAGCCGAGGTTTCTTCTCTCCCCACCTCGGTGCACTTGCTCTCTGAGGAATCTCTAAGGTGCGATAAGCTATCTTGTCAATGCAGCTGGCTCTGGAGATGCTCTTGTTGCCTGAGGCCGCTGGCACTTGTTCCTGAGCAGATGCGTCAGGGCCCACTGTTACTGCTCCCAGAATCCATGTTAGGCTGCACAAGGCATAGGAATTTCTCAGCTGTGCTGTGAGCTCGCCCTAGGCTTACCTCAGTGCTGGATAAACCCACACATGAAAAGCAGAGACGTGCAGCAATGCTAATACTCATTCTAACAGCTCCTCACCAGCTCCTGGACTTGGTAGTCACATGAATTTCATTGTCACTCTCTGTGACACTCTGAGGTAAGTGCGATGTGTCTGAAGCTAGAGCAAGAAACGGCTCCTAGGTGTAGAGAAATCAAACAAGTTGCGAGATAGAGGTCTCTGCCAGTGAGGAACCACTACAGTCTAATTCTGGGGTGCAGTGTTGATCGGTGATGCCTATGAATTTATAATCTGCCGGAGGTCCTATGGGCCAGCTTTTCTGACTTGCGACTGTCCTGTCTCAGCACCACGTATCAAGCATTGCCGGGTGCTGGAGGCAGAATTTTAAGTAATCCTTGGTGACCTCATCTTTATTTAATTCTGTCCCCCTTGGTTGTGGGAGGAATTTGTGACCGTCGTGAAATATGACCCTATTGTTGGGAGCTGTGAACCTCCCAGATCCTGAATTTCTGGTAAACAACTTGTAATGCTTGCAGCTGCTCTGAGCACGAGACCCTCAGGAGTTCCTGATGGCAGGAAGTGGTTTCTGGTGGGTTTGGCTGGGGCGTGGCTATCAGTTAAGGATCCCTATATAAGTGGTTCTGGTGCACAATAAAGGGGGCATTCTGGTATCAAGGATGACTTGTGTCTCTGTGTTGTAATAAGGAGCGGCAGGGCTGCGTCCCCGGCACCCGGCCGCCCGCATGGCTAGCTTATGCCCCGAAATAATTACACGGAAACTGTATACTTTTGAACACTGCCTAGCCCATTAGTTCCAGCCTCTTATTGGCTAGCTCTTACATATTGATCTAACCCATTTCTAATATTCTGTGTAGTACCACGAGCTGGCTTACCAGGAAAGATCTTAACCTGCGTCTGTCTGGAATGGGAGAATCATGGCGACTCCTCACTCGGCTCCTTTCTCCCAGCATCCTGTCTGTTTACTCCACCCACCTAAGGGCTGGCCTATAAATGGGCCTAGGCAGTTTCTTTATTATTTAACCAATGACCTTCCTCCATCATTTCCCCTTTTTCTGTTTAAACAAAAAAAAAGGCTTTCATTTTAACATAGTAAGATTACATATAGCAAAACAGTTATCAAGCAAGAATTACAGTTACAATATTTATATCTATTTTATCTTTTATCATAACTAAGGAAAACTATAACTATAACTAACCATTCTTCAACTCCATCAAAGACTCCAGAAGGATATAATATTACCTAAGCAAACAAGAGATCCAAAACTCTAGAAATGACAGAGACATTTCACTGCTTGGACAGTCACTCAAAGTTCCTCTGTACCATTGGGGCATCCATCTTCAGCCTTCAGGCCCATAGTATCCAGCAGACATTTCCATGAAGCAGGAAAATTCCAAAGACAGTTCAGTCACTTTCTGCTGTGTCCTGCAGAATGTCTCGCAGACTCTTTCATGAGTTAGGAACCCCGAAAGACCATCTCACCTTTAGGCAAGTTCAGCAGTCCTTTTTCTGCGAGTTCTTTGTGTCCAGTTTATGCATCAGTCCATGCAAGAGCAGTTTCTTGCCCAAATGGCTATCAAACTCCATAAGGAGCCTCTTTGATGCCCATCTTCCTCTTGAAGTAGATTGGTGCTGCCAGGAGCAGATGTGTCTCATTGTCATAAAAAGCCCTAAATTATTAAAACATTTAAAATGCCATATTCTGTAGTCTTTGAAAGATATGAAGAATGCCTATCTAACTGAAATATATCTCTATATATCTAGAAAATCTAACTAACATGACTACAAGCTTGACTATTATTGATGATTGTCCATTAACAACCTATATTTTCTAATTATACATTACATTTTAAATGAACTATACAATCACAATACCTTAATCAAGATCAGAAATACATATACATATAACAAAATTGACCTTAAAATCTATACCAATGCAAATTATTCATATCTATATCATATCCCCCTTTAAATGTAAAAGAACATTTATAAACAATATTTGGGAACATGGGCGCAGTTTTTTTTCCAAACTGCTTCCTGCTGAATGGGGGCGCTGTATTCAGATCTTTCATGGTGTAACCTGTGTGTCAGGGTCATCTCAGTCGGCAGTTGAATGAAGTAATTTTTTGAAGGTGTTCACAGCAACCTTTCAGGAGGGCGTGGTCTATCATACCATATCGGGATAGACGCAATCCACAGAGTCTCATCCTCTGTGAAAACAAAAGAAGACCCTCTCCAAAGCATCATATCCTTAGACCCATATTCTGAAATCATAATACCCTTATATCCATTCTGGTTTAGTTTGGCAGCCCATATAATGAAATGTCTCTCTGCAGTTAGCTCCTTTACAGTCAAAAATTTTAAAGAAAACACAATAATACAAAGAATCCAGACTCTCTGTGAATTTTCCATTTTTACGTGGCTTATTTTTCTTTATTTCTTTTAATCTATAACTATCTGTACTCTGTCTCTTTAAAGACTTTACCCTTTTTTAAGACATTAACTTTATTCTTTATATATATTTTTTTCTCTCTCTCAAGCCTTCGTACATTCATCCAACAGTGTCTGAATCAGTTCTATTGTGAATCTGTAATTTTTTTACTATCCAGGAGCACTTTGTTTTGCGCTTTTAAATCGCTAAGCACTTAAGAATCTAAGCTGTGTCATTCCTAGGTCAAAAACAGGTACTGCCTGCTTGCCCCGCCCAGTCCAACATGGCGGAGCCGCTCGTGCCTCTGATTCTTGCACATTGCACCAGTAGCATGGTGGAGCTGCTTGTGCCTCTGAGCCGCAGCACAAAATGACTTCCTTTTAGGCACACAGTGAGTCTAGTTGCCATCAAACAAATCGTAGCACTTTACTCCAAATGCTCCATTCAAAAGCTCTGTCTCCTGCAGGAGCCAGACAGAGATCGCGATGGCGGCACAGCCCAGAAAGCCGGCATTTTAAAACAGCCAGTTTTTTTTCCTGCTGCTGAGTCAGGACAATTTCTTTGCGGCACGCAACCCACAAACAGCAAAAAGCTGTCTTAAATTCTCTCTCTCTCCTTTTTAAGCCCTCTCAGGTTTTACGTGGAGTTCATTAGCACGTTGGGTACCACTCTGTTGTAATGAGAGCGGCAGGGGCTGCGTCCCCGGCACCCGGCCGCCCGCATGGCTAGCTTATGCCCCGAAATAATTACACGGAAACTGTATACTTTTGAACACTGCCTAGCCCATTAGTTCCAGCCTCTTATTGGCTAGCTCTTACATATTGATCTAACCCATTTCTAATATTCTGTGTAGTACCACGAGCTGGCTTACCAGGAAAGATCTTAACCTGCGTCTGTCTGGAATGGGAGAATCATGGCGACTCCTCACTCGGCTCCTTTCTCCCAGCATCCTGTCTGTTTACTCCACCCACCTAAGGGCTGGCCTATAAATGGGCCTAGGCAGTTTCTTTATTATTTAACCAATGACCTTCCTCCATCATCTCTGTCTGTGTGTCTTTGTGTGTTTCGATCTCCAGCCCCTTGCCCGGCTCATGAACTATATGGTAGCGCATAGAGCATAGATGGGTGTGGTGCGCTACACCCTATGGATAAAAGGATCTTGCCACTGTGATTATTTTAAGTTGTTAGCTGACTTGTAGCTGGGATGATTATTGGTGGTGGGTGGGCCAGATCTGGTAGATGGCCCCTGAAGAGAAACAGGGCCATTTCTGGAGAGAGTCCCAAAGAATACAAGGGATAATCCTCTGCTGCTCTAGAGCTAGTGGGGCCACATGGCAAGAGATGTGCACAGTGTCATGAGCCAAGAGCTGTCTAGGACAGAGACCAGAAAGAAAAAGGAGTCTTCAGTCTTCAACCTCAAGGGTGTGGCTTCCTGCAACAGCCTGAAGGATCTTGGACATGGATCTATCCCTGGTGGTGTAAACACTGCCCATATAAACACTCACATGTAAACACTGTCCATGTCCAGTAAGATCTGGAGGAGAGGATACTCCCCAGGGAAGAGGCCATGCCTGGACCTGTTAGCTTACAGCCAGCGAATGGGCACTGTGCCAGGATGCTGAGCTATTGGCCACCTGAAAAACAAAAAATAGAAAACTGACAGGTGTTCTTTGATGTGCCCACGCTAACCTATTGACTCACCCAAGTGCCATGAAAGGGTTTCTCTACTTCCAAAATGTCATCTTCTGGGTCGGGAAGATGCTCAGTAGGCTTGCCTTATAAGCATGGGGACCTGAGTTCAACCCCTATAACCAAACCACGTTAAAAAATTTGCAAGGCATAGTGGTAGGCATTTGTAATGCCGGCTAGGGAGGAGGAGACGGTGGGTCCCTGGGGTTCACAGGACAGCTAGTCTAGCTATTCGGTAAGTCTGGAGCCAGTGAGAGACCCTGTCTGAAGAAGAATGTGGGTACCTGAAAAATAACCCCTAACCTCGTCTTCTTGGAGGAAGTTCACCACTGGATATGTCCCCGAGGCTGGGTCTCCCTCCACACTCTGTCTTCCGTGTGTTCCCAGGCACGGTGGTCTGCTTCCCCTCACACAGGCTCATCAGCAATGGAGCCACACGACCACAGACAGAACTCTTGGAAACCCTGAGCCGATGTAAATCTTGCCTTCAAACTAGTTGTCTCTGAAATGAAAATTCTGGCCAGCACAGTGGCCTTTTGTACATAATTCTTCACATCTGATTCTGGAGGCTCCCTGCTTCCCACACCATTCTCACCGCCCCCCATTTCCTGCTCCTTCCTGCACCCTTCTGAACCAACCTTGCTTGAACGTAGCTTTCCATTGACTTCCGCAGGATGATGCTGACCCTCATGGGCTCTGTTGGGATCTTTTGTGATCCCCTGAGAACTATGAATAGGGAAAGAAGATGATTAGCTTCGGGCTTCAGTTTGCTTTTTTAGCAAAGAGCTTTGGATTTGGTCCCTTCTCCCTCAGTTGCTCAGAATTGCCTTTGTTTGTTACCTCGCCTAGAGGAGCAGTCCTCAACCTGGGGGGCATAATTCCTTTGTGGGTCTAACGACCCTTTCACAGGACCACCTAAGATCATCAATAAATACAAATATTTACATTGTGATTCATAACAGTAGCAAAATTATAGTTATGAAGTGGCAACAAAAATAATTTAATGGTTGGGGTCACCACAGCATGAGGACCTGTATTAAAGGGTCGCAGCATTAGGAAGGTTGGGAACCACTGATTTAGTGGGTGAAGTGACAGGGAAGGGGAAGCATGCTGGGAGATTTTTCTGTCAGGCGTCCCACTCAGAAGTATTTCACTTTGAAGCAAGCTCAGGTTCAAGCCCCTGAAATAGGTTCTGGTATGACGACAGAGCAATTTTTAAAGATTTGTTCATGTCTCTGTTGTAACCGAATTTCCCTCTGAATTCCATTTTCCTGCAGATTATTTTTGAGACCTTCTAGTAAGGGAAGGTGCATTCTGTTCTGATAGGGAGCGCTTCTCTTTTGAATACTGACATGCATTTTAACAAGGAAAAGGTCATGGACCGGGGTGGTTCTGCTTGTTGGCTTGACAGGCGACATTTACCTGAGCTTTCGCCATACTCCGAGGTTTGAAATAATTTAGTGAAATAATTGTCATGATTGATTTTTTTATTTTCTTTTTGGACCCAGCCTTCACCTTTGTTCCTCTTGGGCTGGGTAGCTTTCCGAAGCAGAAATTTTCCTTTGATGGGAATCAACTTCTGAAGTTCTGGGTGGATGGCAAACTTTGATTAAAATCCCGGACTCTTTTATGATCCCTTGGCAGAAGCTGGTGAACTCAATTGCTGCTGACATATTCCTTGACCAACATCTGTTCTTCAAATGACATTAGTACAGCAGGAAAGTCAAGCAGCTGTGATGTTCTTTGTATAATATTCTTCCTTGTAAATTCCAGATCTCGGGGCTTCTGGCGGAACCTATAGAGGACATTCACGTGCATCGCCATCACAATAGTGGACACACGGCTTGGCTGGCCAGTGGGATGATCAGACTTTTGACAAAGGAGAGGCAAGACATAGTGTAGTGGTTAGTGTTGACTGTGGACTTGACACAACCCAGAGTCCTTTGGGAGGAGAGTCTCAGTGAGGGATTGTCTATACCAGATTGACCTGTGGACATGTCTGTAGGACGTTGCTTAATTAGGTGATGTAGGAAGATCTAGCCCACTGTGGGCAGCACCATTCCCTAGGCAAGCATCCTGAACTGTACAGAGGAACTGAGCCAAGCATAGGCATCGGCAGGCATGCATTAGTTTCTCTCTGCTCTTGGCTGAGGATGTGGTGAGCTGTTTGAAGGTCCTTCCTTGATTCCCTGCAATAATGGGCCATAACCTGGAGCTGTAAGCTGAAATAACCCCCCTCCCCCAATTTTTGGGTCAGTGAATTAATTTTATCAGAGAAACATAAATGAAATTAGAATAACCAGGCCGTATCGTATTTACAACAGTTTCTTTCAGTCCTGATGAGAAAAGAGGGGTGTTCTGAAAGAAAGGAGTGGATTTGTAACCTGGAGCTCTGGATGCCACTTCAGAGAACACATCACAGCGAACAGAGCCATGGCCTCCTGATAACCTGTGATATGCCCCTTTACCATGGCAAAGGAATGTTGTGGGAATGAAGATCTGGAGAAGAGGAGGCTGTCTGGCTGGGCCAAGGCAATCAGAAGGGTCCTTAAAAGACAGAGAGAAGTGGTCCAAGGAAGCAAGGAAGCACGGATGAAAGCAGGGGTGATGTGTTTTGAGAGTGGGGTGACAGGCTAGGAGTCAAGGAATGCTGGTGGCCGTAGATTCTAATGAATGAATGAATGAATGAATGAATGATTCGAAAAGACACTTATATTCCCCAGAGCTTCCAAGAGAAACACAATCCTTGAAAATTTATTCCTTTTTATTTATGTGTGTTTGTATTCTGGCCCAAGAGGCCAGAAAGAGTCACCAGAATCCCTGGAGCTGGAGTCCCAGGCAGTTACAACCCTCCCCACCTGGGTGCTGGGAACTGAAGTCAGGTCCTCTGAAGAGAACAGGAAATGCTTTTGGGCCACTGAGCCAAGGCTCCAGTCCTGAGAAAGTTGTTATTGACAACTTTGTGCGTGTGTGTCTGTGAAATCTGTAAGTGTACGTGTATATGCATGTTTGCGCAGGTGCAGGTGTGTGCCTGTGAAATCTGTGTATGTGTGTACATTTGTGTGTGTGCCTGTGAGATCTGTAAGTGTGCCTGTGTGTGCACGTTTGCGTGGGTTCAGGTGTGTGCCTGTGAGGTCTCTAGGTGTGCATGTGTGTGCATGTTTGCGTGGGTACAGGTAAGCATGCAGGCGTATATAGAACAATCACAGGTATTGCCTTCAATCTTGTACCGCCTTGTTCTTTAAGACAGGGCCTCTCATTGACCTGGGTCTTACCAGATAGGCTTGGCTGACAAGTGAGAGGGTTCCATGGATCTGCCTATCTCTGACTCTGGGGTTGCAGGCATGGGCCACCATGCCTGGCTTTCTTCACGGGGGTTGTGGGGCTTGAACTCAGGTCCTTAGGTTTGTGTAGCGAGTTCTTTACAGATTGAGCTGTCTACCCAGTCCTGGTTAACAACTTCTTCGCATTGTGACCTCAGGGACAGTGCAGCGATTAAGCTGCATGGCTTTAAGCCTCTGAGAAAGCTGTGATTAGCTGCAGTAGCGAGAGGCAGCTAATGACAAACTGATGTGGAGGAGGCGGGACAGAGCCGGGATAGCGGAGCAGAAAGAAGGCAGCCTTGCCTCCCTGGTGGCAGTCTGGCCGCTGTCAGCTGTCACCTTGGCACTGAATGTGTTTTTTCTGATCTTAGTCCATGCTAGAGAGAAATCAATTTAATTTTTATAGAAGCACTCTTATTTGGGGATTTGGTGTTACATGTGGTAGTTCTGGGTTTTCTTGAATTTCGTTATTTGTCGATTTGGCATCCATTACTTTCAGGGCTAGACTGAGGACAGATGCTTCTATTGTGGCTGACACCTCACAACACTCCCCCTTATCCAACTCTCGCACACCGAGTCAGTGTTTCCCCTATGCTAAGTTAGCTCAAGGCTGGGACCAGACAGCTAGGGCAGTTTCTGTGCTCCAAAGCCCACTACAGTCATTCAAATCAGTCATTCCTCTGGTGGTACCCTGACTGTCTCTGCCTTCCCAGTGGAAATCCCCTAGAGGCTGAGGTCTGCCCCCTCCTCTTACTCATCTCAGCATCCCGGATAGCCTGGTGCTGTTTGATGTCATCATGCAGGACACACGTCTGGTTTCCAGAGGGTGGAGAGTCGCATTAGACTTCTCTCTTGGTGGCGTTGACCTTCCTATGTCATAATTCAGTGACCTTATAAAGGAAGGCCTGGCACAAATCAGTCACTGGCCCAGATTCTAAGCAATGAAGGATGATAAGCAACAGCAGTGCAAATGAAAAAAAAAAGCCAAATAAATGAGAGCATCACTTCAGAATCTGAGAATCATTCGAAGAAGACAGACAGGATGGTGGCAGTGGCCTCCACCCATAAAAGTGGGGTCAGGATTTTGTTTTCCTGTGTTTGGTGATATTTAGCTCAAACCTGAATGTTGAAGGGTAAAGAGTGGGGGCTGCCCAAGTATTTAGGGCATGAGGCACTGGGGGGGGGAGCAGGTGTGGAAACTGGGGAGCTAGACAAATTAGAAGGCCAGGTGGTGTGAGCACCAGGAAGCTCTGAGAGAGACTGAGAAGGTCAGATGGACCCGACGAAGGTAAGGACTCTGGCTTTGCATCTCGGGAGGTTTGTAAGTGGATGTTGTTGGCCCTAATGTGCAAACTAAAGAGATCACTTCAGATATTGCTATCTTAAGCAGGCCTGCCATATGGCATGGTCCAATTCTGTCATGCCGACTTTCAAGGGTCCCTCCTGGGGTCTTAAAAATCATACTATAGCTGACTGCTAACATGCACAAGAGTTGAGATCTGGGACACCAGAGCCATGCTGCTTGTCTGTCTCTGTGAGGTTTCTGCATCAGATTGGCCCTTTCCGTGAAGCTGAGGACTACATGTACTTGGGGGTATTTTATGGATCAATGAAATAGTAATGAAGTTGGAGGTGCTTTAAGTTTATATATAAACCTGGGTCATCTAGAGGTCAGACACTGTTACAGAAATACAACAGCAATGAATATCTTTGATAAATTTGGTTTTTAAGCCCTAACCCACGTCCTGCTGATTTTACATATTATGAACTATAGACCCACATTTCTTGAATGTAATTCTGGGGGAAAAACCCAAAACACGCTGAAACCCAATGGTGTATTTTCAGGTTTTTATCATCCATGTGATGGCCAAGATTAAATTAAACTGATAAACACACATACCCAAGTATGCATTGACATACACATTTATCTTTATTTATCCTGCTGAATAGAAGTGATCATATGTCTCTGCATAAATATTGGGTTTGATGACACAAATCTGCACCATCATCTTTGGGATGGTTGCTTAATGTACACAAACCAAATTACCTAAGGTCCAAGGGAGATTTGAATTCAGTAATACATTTGAGTAACAGGATTCTAGATAGGAGATCATGAATTGCTGTATCACGAGAACATGTGACCGTGGTGGGTCTAGTCACAACTGATGCATCTATATGTAACTGCTAAATCTTAAGGCTCCGAGAAAATCGTGGAAGAATGGATAGAAGATTGCAAGGATCAGAGGACCAGGATGTCTGCAGGAAGATAGTGTCTTCTACATGTGACAGGGAAGCTGCACCCAAGAAATCTCAACGGTGTGGTAACCTAGACAAGACTTGCCCAATGACAACAGCAACTGACATGCCAACCTAGATGGGAGAAATCGTGCAGGGTCCCATCCCTAGATGAAGAGCTACAGGCAATGAATGGATGCTGAGAGAGGGAGAGGTAGTATTTTATAGGAATGAGCACCCTGATAGGTTATCCAGTCCCAAGTGGTCATCCCTGAACACACACACACACACACACACACACACACACACAATGCTAAATGACTCATCGGGTTTTATTTATGTATCCATATGTACATATATGTGACAATAATAGTTGAAGATGATGCCACGAATTTGAGTGGGAGTGGGGACGACACAGGAAGAGTTGGAGAAGGAAGAGTGGAAATGATGTGACGAGTGTACTTGGGTGTGAAATTCTCCAAAGCCATTTCAAAAGTTAAAAATATGAGCCGCAGTAATCAAACATAATCATTTTTGCAGAGTATATAAGGCATGCACCTGAATTGTAATGGGCAACATTAGAAAGAAGGCAGATATTTTCAGAACCCAGAAAAACTACAAAAACCCCCACTAGTATCACACTCTTCTGCTGACCCAATAATTTCACCAGTGTAAGGAATTTGACCCTTATAAACTCTAAGTGGTCAGAGACTGGGATGGGTTTGTCCCTATCCTTGTACCTATAACTGAGTCTGGCAAGCAGTGGGAAATGTAAGCATTAAATCAGTCCAGGAACCCGTGGACCAGATGCCGGGAACCCACCCGAATGCTGGTTTGGCAGAGTGGATTCCAGCTCTTCTAGCATCCCTCGTGGTTTTGTTTCTCCTTCTATATCGCTGCCTTGCTGAAAGAGACAGCGAGGTCCTCTCTAGATAATCGAAGGCTCTGGGAGAAGGAAGGATGGAGAGGGCTGTAAGGAGTTTTTGTTTCAGTTGGATAAAGCTTAGCGATCTGTGTAAACAGCCAAGAGCCTTGTTTCTCGATAAAAGACTCTAATCAGTTCTAATCCAAGAGCATCGTTGGCACTGAGAGATTGTAAAGGCAAAATATTCACTTTGAAAAATGAAACCTATTCAATTCAGGGCATTGTAATTTCCCATTGTGAGGCTGTGGTACCGGCGATTAAATTCTATTGTGTGTCTGCAGCTCTCCTTAACGGCGATGTTTGCTATTATTAACTGATATTCTAAGAACATCCGCTCTCCATAGTGAAGTGCTGCTTGGCTCCTTATGCGAGATAATTTGCATATGTCTTGAATTTGCCCTTCATGGTCTCTCTCCCTCATTCTCTGTGCTGTGTGTAGCTGGGATCCCACCCATGGGCTCTGCCTCCTGATACTCTCCCGGTGCACACGCAGTTGTCTGGCCACCGTTGTTCACATCTGGATAACCCTGGAACCTTCTGCATGGGTCTATCTGCTAGCTGCTTCCTATTTGGCCAGAAAAATGCTTTGAAAATAAAGTGTCTTAGGTTGTGTGCCCCAGAAGCAGAACCTAAGGGGAGGATTTTTGTCTAAACACAGGTCCAGTGGACCCTGCATGTGGAATCTGTGGGGCTGGAAGGGTTCTGAGTTCAGAGTTTGTTAGTTTGTGGGTGTTTCCCCCCATATTTTGGAATATTTATATAGGTTTTGCCAATTGGGTATGTCTAACCCCCAAACATAGCATCCTCTGAATTTTGAAATGTTTAAGTCTCAAATTGACATCTATGAAATGTGATCATGTTTTGTGACTTGTCCTGGGGAGACACAAAAAAGTCCCCAATGAAGCACCAACAATCTAAGAAAGCTACCTGTAATGTGTAGCTTGATGAGCCAGTGGGTTCAGATGGTACCACTCACTCCCAGGAGCAGGGCTGGGGGAATCACTCACAGAATTAGGGGTAGGGTGGACACTCACAGGAGCAGGGGTGGGGGACCACTCACAGGAGCAGGGGTGGGGGACCACTCACAGGAACAGGGGTGGGGTGGTCACTCACAGGAGCAGGGGTGGGGGACCACTCACAGGAGCAGGGGTGGAGTGGTCACTCACAGGAACAGGGGTGGGGTGGTCACTCACAGGAGCAGGGGTGGGGGACCACTCACAGGAGCAGGGGTGGGGATCGCTCACAGGAGCAGGGGTGAAGGGTGACTCATAAAAACAAGGTTGAAGGGTTTCTCACAAGAGCAGGGGTGAAGGGTCACTCAAGGAGCAGAGGTGGGGGTCACTCATAGGAAACCACACCACTAAAGAAGACTCCCCCATCCCAGTAACTCCCCTACTTGTACAAACGATTTTAGCGTGCTCAGCCTATGAGGGTCTCATATGGGCAATCACAACTGCTCTGACCTCATGCCAGCAGGGGCCAGGCCATGTCATGCCTAGAGGTACAGTCCTATCATGGAATTGTTTCCAATTTCAAAAATCTAGAAGGGGGATCTTAGTCTGTAACAGAGATGTGCTCCCAGAAAAGATCCAGAAAGCAAGGAAGCAGGACCAGGAAGGAAAAGTTAAGCACACAGGAAGTATCACCATAGACGGGAAAGGTAACATGGGCTCAGGTCTACAGAGCAGTCTGAGACTATTAGCCAATCTGGAGCAAGGGTTCTGGTTATTTCTGCTCCGGGGACCAACAGTCATTTGTAAGGGCTACAGCCAGGGTCACTAATTCCCTCACGGCTCATGTTCTGACAATGCAGACAGAAGGGGATTCTACAGGGAGCCCAGGACATGAGTGGAATTACAGCCTTCATGCTGACGCACAGGATGGCTAAGTGGGCTCACCTAAGACCACATCATCGGGAGAAGCAAAGGGTGAATGTGATGGGGGCGGGGAATTCTGCTGTCCATAACTTCAGAAGACGCTCCTGTGTGTCACAAAGGGCAGGGACAACAAAGTCACATCCACAAACTGTAGACATCACTTTCCAGTGTCAAAGTCATGAATGTCAAAGAACAAGAATGACCTAGGAATGCTTTGGGACAGAAGAGGAGAGAAGGGTGCGGGTGTGTCAGGGAGGTCCAGGCATTAAGTCGGCATGCTGTGGTACTTTACAGAAATAGTTTAAGGACAGGAATTACATGAGTTCTGTTCTCAAATGGGAATTACGACCTAGTAAGCAGAAAAAATTAAAAACAGATGATGAAAAATGGGGAGGCTGTCAGGAATCGTCAGAGGTGGAGTTGAGTGGGAGACTCAGAATAAAGTTTGAAGTCAAACCTACCAGGACAGTAGACAGTTTGACTAAGGGAGAAGGGGAAATAAAATTGATAATGGTGCCTAAAGTTTGGACTTGAATGAGCCCATTGTTATGGGGGTGACAGAACTGAGGAGACCCTGGAGCAACGCAAGTGGGGCAGGAAGGACTGGGATAGGTTGGGTCGCTCACCGGGGCTAGAGGAACACATGTTGTAGCGGGTAGTAACTTCTGATACCTCAATACACTGGTCAATAGCTGTTTCCTTTTCTAACATCAGTGTTCCATGTACCACAGAGCTGAGGTCGTGTGTTTCCAGCAAATGTTGGCCATCTGTCAACAGCACTGATTACATGTGCACTTAGATGCCTTACTGTAGGGAGAACGACTTCTGATTTTATCAACTAAGCCCTATATGAAGGACCAGTTCAAGGCTGTCCATCAGGGAAAAAGTGTCCATATTCAGTTCTGGATACAGACGCATCTCCCATTTGGCATCAATCAGAAAGAGGCAATCTTCCCCAGGTAAAGGAGAGCTGGAGAAAAATACAGAACTCTAAACATTCTGTATCACACGAGAGAAAGAGTTAGAATGTCGCCAAAGTGAAGGGAAATCAATGGGACGACTTCGGAGACCCCTTTCAATCTGCCGTTGACATTGTTTTCTCGTAGTAATTTTCTTACAGTGTTAACAGTATTGAGTTTGCCTATTGATTCTATTATTTTTGACCTTGCATTAGTGTGGTCTAATCTTACATGCCATAAAATTTCCTTTCACAGCTAAAATTATTGTGTGGCTCTGGAGGAAACTTCCAATCAGGTCGGGTACCCCTCCCCCTTAGGATTTTGATGGGCGTATAAACGGCTATAATGAGTTGTGTTGACTCCCAATACACTTTCAAGTTGTTTACAATTTATTAAATGCTTGAAGCGAGGTCATCATATAAACGATCAACCGTATTGATGGAAGCACTCGAGCCCTGATGGATTGAAGGCCACTGACAAGCCAACCAGATTGGCCAACTTGAATTTGAGTCAATAGCATAAATATATATTTGGCTCCCAAATCGAAGCCAACTTCACATTTGTTATTCTGAAAACCCTGTTAAATAAATACGTCCAAAGCATCCCTGTGGGAAGCATGTTCTACTCACCCAGTAACCCCCACAGCTAGGCCCTTCCTGCAAAGTCAATAATCCAAGCTCAATGAGTTCAGAAAAATGGGAGCTATTTGATGAGAGCCCAAACGCTCTTGAATATTTTTTAAGAAAAGAATAGATTTATTGTTGGCTTTCAGAGGAAGGGGATTTGGCAGCTAGCCTCTCCAAGGCCTTAGGAAATGTCATCACAACACACCATTAGCGACTCATCCATCCTCCACCCTAGCCCTCAGATGTATCTCTGTAGGAGGTCAAACCACCTGTACAGTAAACCTCCCATCCGGCCTTTGATGCCCCCTTGGCTCAGTCTGTAGGCAAAGACATCTTGGGATTTACTGGCATCTCACTAATGGGTTTGCCCACAAACACTTAGAAAAGTATTGCTAGAAGAGTTAATTTGCCTCTTAATGATTTAATTATATGCTACCGCTCTGCTGTAGATGAATAACAATGCTCTTCTCATCCCTGCTGCTGAAGGCTGCTGAGTTTGGAGACTTTAGGAAAAGCCTGTCATTGGCTTTTCTCTGAGAGCAGAATTGAGTCACAGGGGGCTGAAAGGAACATTTCATAGCCCCTCATAGCTATTCCCCCTTGTTTGTAATGGAGTTAGGGGCTCCATCAAGCTGACACTGATGGGCAGTATGAATGGGCCATGATTTATTTTTGCATTGTCTTGATTGAGCCCATGAAGTGATTTTAGTCTTCTGTTTTATGTCAAGTTCAGTGGGGTCACCTGGTGGAGACAGAAGGTGGCACAGGAGCTCTGGAGGCAAACCACTGAGTAAAATGCTCGCTGGGAGAGCTTGAGGACCCAAGTTTAGATACCCTGCACCCATGCAAAAGCTGGGCATGTCAGTGTGTGCACTGAGGAGACAAAATTGCTGGGACTTGGTAACCCGCTAGTATTCCCGAAGAGGTGACCTCTAGGCTCAGTAAGAGACCATGCTCCAAAAAATTAAGGTGGAACACTGTAGACGGAAGTTTCTGTCCCACCTGGTCCCACAGCCTTCAGTCCCAAAGAAACATATAGAAGCTTATATTAATTATAAACTGTTTGTTCTGTTAGCTCAGGCTTATTATTAACTAGCTCTTACAACTTAAATTAACCCATAATTCTTATCTGTGTTTAGCCATGCAGCTTGGTTACTTACTCAGTGAGGTATTCTCTTCTTGCTTCTTCTGCATCTGGCTGGTGACTGCAGACGGAGCCTTTCCTCTTCCTAGAATTCTCCTAGTCTGGCTGCCCTTCCTATATACATCCTACCTAGCTACTGGCCAATTAACATCTTATTAAGCCAATAGGACACCAATAGAGGGAGGATACCTGGTGCTTACCTCTGGTGCCTATTTGCATATATGCAACACATAAGCATGTACCTGCAAACATACCAACACATACAAACATGCATACATGCATACACACACAGAGACACACACATACACACACACACAAAGTGCACAGGTTAGGAATATATTGGAATCTTTGTACACTTAGTCTCAACCTCTCTCTCTCTCTCTCTCTCTCTCTCTCTCTCTCTCTCTCTCTCTCTAGTATCTGAGTCTAAGCTCACTTTTCTGTGTTTTAAAAGGCCTGAACTCTTGGTCCTCTGGATGCTTGTGGTCTCTCTCTGTTTTGTTTCTCAGAAGAACCGGCTTTGCTCTCTGGGGGCAGATCCCATAGCATGATGGAGGAGGCTCAAGTTTTTGTTGGGATCAGCTCTAACAAGAAAAAGTGGGAGATGGCAAAACTGGGCAGAGGCGGTGCCTGAAACAGCATACAGCCAGCCAGAGTGTTGGCCTCTCAGGAAGCATGGCAGTTGGCCTTGCCCAGAGGTCCTATACAGGATAGACCAGCTGGCCTTTATTCTTCTCTCTGCTCTGTTTCCAGAATGGCATCACATGGGTTCAGTTGGCACTTCAGAGCTGGAGGTCAGTACTGACCACATGCCCCACAGTGGACAGTGAGGAGAGATCTGATAGGCAATGCATTCACTGCACCCTGTGTTCATACAGTGATAGAAACACTAATCAGTACCATCGGGATGGCTCGGTTGGTAAAGTGCTTGCTTTACAAGCACATGGATGGGAGCTGCATCCTAGATCTTTTAACTTTTAAAAAGCCTGGGTGTCCCACAAGGCAGGGAACCCGGATTACTCTTAGGGATCATGAGGGAGGGGGACTTGATGGGGGAGGGGGAGGGAAATGGGAGGGGGTGGTGGGGAGAATGCAGAAATCTTTAATAAACAAATAAATAAATGAAAAAAAAATAAAATAAAAAGCCTGGGTGGATAGGTAGGGCTAGAAAGATGGCTCAGTGGATAAGATCTCTGGCTGCTTTTCCAGAGGACTTGGGTTCAGTTCCCAGCACCCATATGGTGGCACACAGCCATCTGTAACTCTAGTTCCAGGCAATTCAATGTTCTCTTCTGGTTTCTGTGAATACCAGGCATGTGTGTGCTATATAGACACACATACAGGCAAAGCACACATACACATAAAGTAAGATTTAAAAAGGAGAAAAAAATGCCTGTGCTTGATGGTTGGTGCATGCTTATATCTCAAGACAGGGAAGTGGGGCTTCCTGCCAACCAGGCCAGCCTAGCCTACTTGTTGAGTTCCACACAAACAAACAAGCATAAAGAAACAAAACCCAAGGAGGACAGTCAACAGAGGTTGACTTCTGGTTTCCACATGCACATACATGCACATATATGCATAAACATGCACACCTACCCCACATCCAAACATTAATCACAAAAGGGAGCTCCACAAGGGAGAATAAAGGCCTAGAGTAGATTCCCTAACTAAATCTCTAACTAGTCAGGGTGTTGGAAGAAGTGGGCAGAACGTGAGGATCCAATCCAGAAGATGAGGATATTGGGACACTTCTATTGAATCCTAGTGAGGGCTGGGATAATTTTCTGTAAAGGGGGCATTCTCATGCACCTCTGGAGAAAACATGTCTGGCTAACCAGATATCTCCCTACCACCCACCATGCAGATATTCCTACTGATGTGGGATTCCCCTCTGTATGCTGTGAATATGTTTTATTACCATTAGTTGATAAAGAATCTGCTTTGGGTCTATGGAAGTGTAGAATAGAGCAAGGTGGGAAATCCAAGCAGAGATAGAAGAGAAAAGAAGGCAGAGTCAGGGAGATGCAATGTAGCCACCAGAGGAGACAAATACCAGACAGAATCTTACCAGTAGACCTCAGCCATGTGGCAATACACAGATGAATAGAAATGGGTTAATTTAAGGTATAAGAGTTAGCCAGGAATATGCCTAAGCTATTAGCTAAGCAGTATTGTAATTAATACATTTTCTGTGTGATTATTTCAGGTCTGGGAGGGTGGGGAACAAAAGAGCAGCCTCCGTATACAAATTGGCACCCAATGTGGGCTGGCTACATCCACATAAACCTGAGAGAGTTAGGAAAGGAATTCTAGACACACACACAAGCAGAGGTAAGCACAGCTTCATGATAACAGCATTTTCTTGGGTGGGCTCTGTTTGCAGAAGCAAGCAGAGGCAATATTCCTTTAAGAGAGGTCATCCTGACTCAGCATTGGCAGTGAAGACTGTGTGGCTTCTTTAGGGAAGGGCTTCATACACAAATAGCTCTGGCTCTTTCAGGAGGCTGAGCACTTAAACAGGGTCTGTGAGCAGTGTGTCACAAATTGCTTAATGGTGACATAGACCCGCTGCAACTCTGGAGCTGGGGCAGTGCGCATGGATCTCAGAGGTAGTGAACATGCTTCTACCATGTTGGACTGGGCAGAGCCAACAGGCAGAACTGCAAAGCTGGTCTTAGCCATGCCTGTTTAGTATTTTTTTTTTTAAAAAAAGAACTCCTGGTCAAAAAACAATTATAAATATACACATAATAAGGACAAATTCAAATGGAAAAAAATCTCTAAATGGGTTACAATGTTGAATAACTGTATGTAACTTGAGAAAAATAGGAAGAGTATAGATAGTTATAATATAAGAGTACAGACAGTCATAGATTAAAGGAGTAAAGATAATAAAATAAATATTAAACTTGTAAAAAATAGAGAAAAATATAAGCCATGTAAAGATAAAATATACACAGAAAATCTGGATTATATATTACTGTGTTTTCTTTAAAAATTTTGACTATAAATGAGCTAAGTACAAAGAGATATTTGATTCTGGGAGCTCCTAAACTAAACCAACATATATACTTTAAAGGTATCTTTACTTTAGAATTTGGGTCTAACGATATGTTACTTTGAAAAGGAGGTTCTGCTTTTGTTTTCACAGAGGATAAAAAGTTGTGGGTTGCTTACCAGCTAATATGGTTTAATCAAACAAAACCCCCTAAAACAATGGTCCAAATGTTACAACATTCATGACAGCTTCAGGACTGCTGGCTGAGATGGACCTACCACATAGGATATCCCATAAGAGACCTGATTAACAGTGCCCCAATCAGTAGGAAGTAGTCTAGAGAACAACACCCAAATTCCCTAATAAATAATTGCTTATAAATGTTTGTTTACATTTAAAGGGGGATATGCTATAGACATGAATGCTTTGCATTGGTATGGATCTTGGTTTATTGATACGGATTTAAGGTCAATTTTATTATATGTATATTTCTGATCTTGATTAAGGTATTGTGTTTGTGTAGCTCATATAAAATGTAATGTATAATTAAGAAATACAGGTTAATAGATAATAATCTATAATAGCCAAGCTTGTAGCCATGTTAGGTTTTCTAGATGTATGGTATTCTTCAAACCTTTCAAAGACTAACAGAATATGGTATTTAAAATGTTTTAACAGCTTAGACTTTTCTCAACCATGAGACATGTCTGCTTCTAGCAGTACCAGTTACTTCAGAGAGGTTGATAGACATTGCAGAAACTTGTTATGGAATTTGTCTTCAATGTGACAAGGCTAGTCATTTGGGCAAAAAAGTGTTCTTGTCTGGATTGCTTGTTGGTATGCTGTATGAACTGGACATGCAGGATCCACAGAAAAATGACTGCTGAACTTGTCTAAATGTGAAACAGTCCTTCAGGGTTCCTGCTTCGTGAAAGAGTCTGTCAGACATTCTGAAGGACACAGAAGAAAGTGACTGACAAACTGCCAATAGAGAAGAAACAGTCTTTCAAATTTCCTGCTTCATAGAAAAGTCTGCTGGATACTATGGGCCTGTAGGCTGAAAATGGATGCCCCAGTGTTACAGAAGAACTTAGGTAACTGTTCAGGCAGCAAGGTGTCTCTGTCATTTCTAGAATTTTGGAAGTTGCTTAAAATGCTCTTCCTGTTTACTTAGATAATATTGTATCTTTCTGTATTCATCTTTGATGGAGTTAAAGAAAGATAGTTATAATTTAAAAGATAAGTTATATATAAAAGTTTAGACTCACAAAGATAGGATAGATGATAGAGTATTTTCCTTAATTTGCCAAATGTAAATGGCAAATTATGTAAATATTGTAACTATAATTCTTGCTTAATAACTGTTTTGTTGTATGTAATTTTGGTATTTTAAAGTTAAAGCATTCTTTTTTATTTAGACAAAAAAAGGAGGTGATGTGGGATTCCTCTCTGTATGCTCTGAATATATTTTATTACCAGTGAATAATAAAGAATCTGATTTGGGCCTATGGCAGTGCAGAATAGAACAAAGAGGAAATTCTAAGCTGAGATAGAGGAGAAAAGAAGGTGGAGTCAGGGAGATGCCATGTAGCTGCCGCAGGAGACAGATGCTGGATGGGACCTTACCAGTAGGCCACAACCATGTGGCATTACACAGGTTAATAGAAGTGGGTTAATTTAAGATATAAGATTTAGCCAGGAATATGCCTAAGATATTGGCCAAGCAGTGTTGTAATTAATACAGCTTCTATGTGATTATTCAGATCTGAGCAGTCAGGAATGAAAGAGCAGTCTCTGTCTACACCCTACCACCTACCATGTAGATTTTCTGGAGAAAACTCCTGTCCTTTCTCCCCACTACCCACTATGCAGACCTCTGGTCTCAGTTGTTAAGCACCCACTTTCTTTCCAGTGCACCCCAAAGTTCTCTACAAATCCCATGCACTACAGGTGGATTGTTCCGTGTCCTTAACTATAAGATCCAATCCTGAAGGGACCACAGATTAAGAGTGAGCACCAAATTTTGCCTCCTGTCAGTCAATGGCTATGTGGTTTATACAGGGGTCCCCCCCAGGAATCTACTAAGAATACTAGCCAGCACTTCTCATTTGGCTTCCTTAGCCCAGAAGCCACATGGAAGGACCAGTTGTAGGGTTGGAGGCCACAGATGCCTGGGTACCCCTTCCTGGTGCTTTCAGGAACCAGGGGAGAGGAGACGACCCTGCAGTGCTTGGCATGGGCTGGGCACCAAGGCTCACCTTTTGTATGCCTTATTGTGCAGTGCTTTGAGGGGAGGTTTAGCCTCAGGCATATTTTAGTGAGAGAATGGAGGCTCATGAGGGAGGTGGGAACTCCTCCAGCCCCCACGGTTAGTTATGGATATCAGAATAGAAGAAATGCAGTCTGATACTAGGCTCTGAGTGTGAGGCAGATGGGGACCATGCAGGAAGCTTCACACATCCACTTCAGAGGAAGCTGTGAGATATTGCAGCCATGTTGGTTCCAGTGCAGTGAAGTGTGGGGCTCTTTCCCTCGCTTTCACCAGTGGGGCTGCATCCGTCTCCTAGTCTTTCGATCTGTTCAATTGCACTTGACTTTAAAATCATTTTCCTGCAGATTGGCTCCCTCTACCACTGTGTTGTAGGGCAGGCACACGCATATACATTTCCAAATGGGATGTTAATATTATTATAAAATTGTATTATTTCCTATGTATATGAAATAAAATTAAAAATGACAGAATCCTTTGTTAAAGATATTTTTTTCTATTTCTAGATTCTGTGTATATGTATGGACCATTTGTGGGTATGCACATGTTCATGTTGGTGCCTGAGGAAACCAGGAACATGAAATGCCCTGGAGCTGAGCTGCCTGGCACAGGTGCTGGGAGCCAAACTTAAGGCCCTTTGTAGAAGCAGTAGCTGCTCTTACACGCTGAGCCAGCTCTCCCTGTCCCCAATGACTGAATCTTTGCTGGAAGGTGTTACTAGCAATGGGCCCCTAGTTGTACCTACATCCCATAGGATGTAAACCCAGAGAAGAGAATTCTGAAGTCAGACGCTCCTGGTGAAGTATCCTGGGTCTGTTGTGGATGTGTGATGTGGCCTCGGGTCATTTTTTCAAAGTTTCTTTTCCATGTCTCCATCTACAGATGGGCTCAGTGCTACCCATACCTTGGAGATGTTGAGTGAGGTATTGACTTTAAATGCCTGGTTCATAGGATGTGCTCAATAAATACTCATTCCCATGACCCTACAGTTTTATGTGGAAGCTAAAGGACTGGGTCTGAAGTTGGACCTAATTCACCAAAGAAATTTTTTTTTTTTATTTGCTTGTCTGGTGTGCTTTTCTTTTTTAGGTCAGTAGGAACAGCACTTATACTGTCTGCGAGGGCAGTTTCTGGAAGTTCACTGAGAGGCAATGCCAGGAGACAGGAAGCACCCTAGAACCTCCTGGATCCAGTGACTTGGTTTCTCAGTGGAAAGAGACTTCTTTCCTGAGGGAAAAAACCAAGAATAATAAATCAAACTCCTCCAGGTGTGCCTGGCTCTAGAGGAGAGCACCTTCGCAGCCTGGGGTTTCAATTCTGAAAGTATGCATTCCCCTAGAAATGGAGTGCCCCCTTCTGAAAGGCACGAGCATCCTGAAGCTCTGCTCGGAGCGGTACTGCAGTCTCACTGAACTTCAGGCCCACACCTGAGGTGGGTTGATCAGTTTGTCCCTTTGATGATGGACACTCTTTCTTCTACTTCCCATTCCAGCAACCCCCACCCAACCCGTGACATCTCATGTATGGGAGACATAATCCTGAGAGGAGAAATGAACGGGCGAGAACCCCCAGTGAACCTTCAATGGTTGACTCTTTTTCCCTTTAGCTAGAACATGAGAATATTTACACTGTGGTCATCGCTTTCCTAGGAAGCATGGTCCCTTATTACTCTGCTGGGTAAGAGGCAGTTCCTTGAGGTGACAATTTTGAGGCCAGGCTCAGAGGCACCTTGAGGGCTTGACCTTAGGACCCTTGAGAATGCCAGATACCTAAGGATGCTCAAAACCCTTGTGACATTAGCATAACATCTGCATAAAATCCACTCACGTCTAAGAACATACTTTCAATCACCACTTATTTATAACACCTGTTAGAATTAAGCGCTACACACATCTGTGTAGCAATGCATGAACAATAATCATACTGTTTTTAAGGCATGATGATGTGAAAGAAGAGTTCATACATGTTCAGCACATATGTAATTATTTCTGGATATATTTGATCCACCGTTGGTTGACTCCCCAGACACAGATGACTCATAGGGGAGATAAGGCAGAAACAAAGCCGAGAAGTGAGCAACCAAAGATACTCTTTGCGGAAGGGCAGAGGAGTGACAAAGATGGGAAATGACTACCAGAAGGCACACGAGGAAGTGGCTTCCAGCCTGGCCATGTCGTGTGCACTCCTGAGGGGGCCCTGCAGGACTGTGTAGAACTCATACATCCCACTGGGGGATGCACACAGGCACAAAGAGGCTGGTGTCTACACATCAATGTCTAACACGTACTGCTTGAGGACTGCGCCCCGGGGCAATGATTTCCTCACTCTCCAAGTCTTCTGTGATGTGCTCTGTGTGGCCATCAGAGAGAACCATAGGCAGAAGGACTGTCAGGCCATCCAGTGGCAGAGGTGGAGCAGGTGAAGGCAGGCACCGGGGACAGTAGTTACAAGTGCTCTTCATGGGTTGACTCTTTGGCATCTAGTTTGTTTTGCATCTCTTTGGGCTCTGGGCATGGTGTGTCGGTGAGGCACATGACTGAGGTTCAGTTGTGCCCTGAGAGAGCTCACAATTTAGTGAGGGAATCAGGGAGACTGGGTAAAATAATCTCAAGCTAGTGAGTTGAGGATTCTCTGATGTGTGTAGCAATTTTCTCTGGGTTGGACATGACTACTGCCATCTTGACCCAGAGTGTCTATGGTCACATTCAGAAGATTAGTCCGTGTGTGTGTGTGTGTGTGTGTGTTCATTCCTTACGTGTAGAAATGCACACATGTGTGGAAGCCAGAAGTCAGTCACAAATGTCATTCCTCACCTTGTTTATTGAGACGGGGTCTCTCACCTGGAATCACCCATTATGCTAGGCTTTTTTCTTTTTCACACACTGGTCAGCTATTCATAAACACTCATATTTGGACCAGAGAAAGGCTTTGTCATTCCTCTGAGCCTCAGCTGGGAAAGGCTTTGCCCCTCCCATGGAATGAGGGCATTGGGTTCTTGATGTGGCTGTGTCCGGTCCTTGTTAACAGCACACATTCAGCTCAGGACGCCATCACTCTTTACACACACACACACACACACACACACACACACACACACACCCAGAGCAACAGTCAGTGTGGGCTTAGCTGTCACTTCTGTTTGCACATTTTCAGAACTCCCTTCTGTCCTTCCTCACTTCTTTTAGCATCAACTCTTTTTGCCCCCATCTCTAGCCCATGGGTGACCACAACTAATACTCTATCTAGACCAAACGTAACACAGTTTATTCAAGAGCTTGAAAAAGGGAAGGGGTAGGGGGATGGACAGCCACAAGCACACGATAGAACAGTGTTGGCTTTGTCTTGCTAAGAACTTTGAATTTCCTCACTGACATTTTTATAAACGAATTCAAACCCTCATTTAAGCTACTCTTTCTTTGTAGGATGAACATACAGCGTCCTGTTTGTGGTCTCCTTTAACAGATGGGAGATAAGTGTAGCTGTTTTCAATGGACAAATATTTAGAATTTCCCCCCCTGAAGGTAACACCTCACGTCTCTTCTGCTGATTCCCATATAATTCTTCTTGTAAAGTATCCTGCAATCCTTTGGAAGACAGGAGAGACTCACTCCTATTGCTGGCTTTCTGTCACTGTTCTCAGAGAGGATCTACCTGCCAAGCACGAGGATTTGATCAGTAAGTGACTTCAGTGCCTCCCAGGTCTTTAGGGATCCGGAGTGTCAAACACGGATTTGGGTTCCATTCTGCTAGTGGTTAAAAATTACAGAAACATAGCTTGCTTTCATTTTTCTCTCACAGTCAATCAAAAAGTAAGTGTTGAGAAGACTTGGATTTGTGTGTGTGTGTGTGTGTGTGTGTGAAGGGGAGGAATATGACAGTGGTCAATATCTGGTATCTTCCTGAATAGTTCTTCACTTTACTCTTTGATGAAATCTTTCCCTGAATCTGGGGCTCATGGATTCGGATGGCCTGGCTGACCAGGCTGTCACCTTTCATCAAATGCTGGCATCGCAGATGTGCACCTCCATGCCTGGCTTTTATGTGGGTGTCGGAGAATCCGAACTCAGTTCCTCATACTTGTGCACTGGGCACTGACTTTCGCACCTGCCGCATCTCTCTCCTCCGTCCTTTGGAGCTGTTTCTGATCAGTTGCTCTATGGGGCTCTTCCAAGGGGACTTCATCAGCAAGGTGTCACAGCTTTGGAAATCAGCGCTTGCAGCGGCAAAGTTGCACAGCACACTTTCTAAGGGCTGGAGGACTGTGTGCTTCAGTGCACACAGAAAGAATTCTAGGCCAAGTGGGGGCACTCATTCCTTAGCACACTTTCCAAATGCAGCTACCTCGTATTAAAGGTCATGTCCATCTCACCAACCCACATTCCCAGCACCTCAGACAGAAGTGGCCCAGGCTCCTCTTAAATAGAGGAGGTTTCTATGTAGGCCAAGGTCACGTCCTAGAAAAGAAGGAGGGAGCGATTTGGTGTCTCTCACGTGTTAGCTAAATTGCAGGAAAATGCAATTACAATAAAAAAAATCATTCACCTATGGATATGATTTAATCCATGATAAGAGCTGAGGGCAAATATGAGGAAACTACAGCCTTCGCTCCAAGAATTTATGCGTGAGAAAATTTTAGGAAGATTTAATACAAAGTAAAACAAGATGAGCCACATTCTTAGAGTCTAAACGTGTAACCCATCAGATTTGATGGCATTGCCTTATGCATGTCAAATATATTTAAGATAAATTGGATGAATAATAAAACATTCTGTGTGATCACTGACCCTTGGGGAGATGAGCTCTGATTTCTGGGCAGGCATTCTATGGCTGGCCAAGAACCCAAGCATCCTCCTGGCTCTGCCTCTCTAGCACTGGATCCTAGGTGCCAGCCACCATGGCCAGCATTTTTGTGGGTTCTTGGGATCAAACTCAAGTCATTTTACTGACTGCAATACATCCCCAGCCTCTGAGTGCTTGGTCATTAGTGGAGGTCTCATTCTGTAGGTGTAGCTAATTCAGCCCAACTTCCTCCTTTACCCTGCCTTGGAAGCTGGGGTACACCTGCCATTCCCAAACTTCTCAATGTTTTGGACAGCTGGTCCCTATCCCAGAATTGTCTACCCCTGCCCTAGTTTCACTTCTGTTACTATGAGAACATATCCTGACACGGAATAGTGCAGTGGAGGGAAGGTTTTACTCGGCTTGCAATTCCAGGTCACAGTCTGTGGTTCAATCAAGGCAGGAACTCAAGCAGCTAGTCACGTCACGTTCACAGTCACGAGCAGAGAGAGGATAAGCACATCCTCTTTTTGCTTCCTTCCTTCCTACTCAGCTGGCTTTCTCTATTCTCACAGAGTTCAGGACCCAGCTCATGAAATGGTACAGCCCTCATTTAGAGTGGGTCTTCTCACCTCAACCAACAATCAAGGTGACCACCCACGGACATGCCTGTAGACCAACTTGCTTTAGATAATTCCTCTATTCTCAAGTGATTCCAGGTTTTGTCAAGTTAACATTTAAGCTAACCAGCGCTCACCCCCACCCTCTCAAGTTGCCTCTTTAGAGCAAGAGATGTTCCTAGTGCCACTGTCATTCAAGAAATGACAGGGAGTTCTTCAGGAGCCAAGAGAGGGATCAGCTGTTTTCCCAGGACTCCACAGCAGTAGAGATAAGAGAAACCAAGGGACATGTAATCCACATGGAATGTGAAGTGTTCTGTTGCTGTGATAAACTCTATGACCAAAAGCAGCTTGGGGAGGAAAGGGTTTATTTCAGCATGCATCTTACAGTCTGTCTTCAAAGGAAATCAGGTCAGGAAACTGGAGGCAGAAAGGGAAGCAAAGGCCATGGAAGAATGATGCTTACTGGCTGGCTCCTTTTGGCTTGCTCAGCCTGCTTTCTTACAGCACCCAGGACCACCAACTCAAGGGTGGCCCTGCTGTGGGATGTCTTTCTGTATGATGTGAATATGTGTTGCTAACATTGGTTGATAAATAAAGCTGCTTTGGCCTATGGCAAGACAGGGTAGAGCCAGGCAGGAAATCCAAGCAGAGATACAGGAGAGAAGAAGGGCAGAGTCGAGTCACCAGCCGGTCATCCGAGGAACAGCATGTCAGCAGAGTGGTCATGCCACGGCCACAAGGCAATACTTTGACTAATAGAAATGGGGTAATTTAAATGTAAGAGCTAGGCAGTAATAAGCCTGAGCCACCAGCCAAGCATTTATAATTAATATTACGTCTCAGAGAAATTATTCGGGAAGGGGCAGGCAGGAGAGAAACCACCCACATGGCCTCACCCACAGTGAACTGGGCCCTCCCACATCAACCATTGATCAAGAAAGTACCCCTCACCACTTGCCTACTGACCCATCTGATGGAGGCATTTTCTCAATTCAGGTCCCTCTTCCTAGATGGCTTTAGCTTCTGTCAGCTTTGCAATAAACCAACCAGCACACAGGGTGAGGACAGAGAGAAGGTGCAGGTCACAGAAGACTGAATTTTGGATGCAGGTCATTATTATTTATGTCTGCAAAGAAAGCATAATACAGACGCGTTCTATTATTAACTTAACACTGGGTGTTTGCAGAGGTTGGATTGCTACCTGTTCTAGCTAAAGATACCAATTGCCAAAAATATAAGAGTAATACAAAATAACAACAACAACAACAACAACAACAACAACAGTGAATACCACAACACCACCCTGAATGCGGAAATCCAACATCTGTTTATTTATTAAGAAAGAAATGGCCGTCTCCCATTTCCATCCTCACAGCCCTTCCTGAGGTCTTCTCTGACTGATGCTGCTTTTGAAAATTTGGCCGGTTCTCTGTCTTATTCCCTCCATTATTTTTTCCACATTCTTGCCTATGGTTCTTCAGGTTCTGAGGTTTTTGTGTCATTTTTCAAGGACTCTAATTAGTTAATTGCTCTTCCGTCCTTCCCTTTGGCTCTCCCTTTACCCCAGTTCAGGAAGGAAGAACATGAGCCGTTTAAAGTAACAAGTGCCGGTGACATGACTTCTTAAAGCGAAGTGGAAACATGAAGATTCTAACCCAGTAGTCCTTCCTTCCAGAGATAAAATATTAACATTCCCTATTAAAAATGAATTCACACTCTGGTTATGATTATATATAACTTAAAAGTATGGCCAAATTAATAGAATAAATCACAATTTTAATATTATTTTCAATTAAAAAATCAACATAAATCACAAATATCTATACATATATAATACAAAATGCCTCTAGCATGTAAGTATATATTTATATATATTAAGCATAGTAATTAAAATCTTAAATGTAATGTTAACCATCACAAAGACATTTCCTATTCAAACTACAACAAGACTTAATCTTAAGATGGTATTCCCATTTATTCTTTCTCCAGACTTTTGTCCCCTTGGGGACCACTTTACCCATCTCAGTTCTAGGAGCACTGTGTTTAAATTTGCATTTGGAGTCTCTTTCTCCTTTCTCACGGCTCTGTTCAGTTGCTACCACCGTGCCCTGCCCTGACTGTTCCCCTTAACTTTAGTCTGAAGAGGATACTCCAGGTTCTTTATGTAAAATTCCCTCCTCCTTGGAGCCTTACCTACTGGGTGAGGAAGTTGCCACACACAGTGGCCAGCGTGGCTCAGTTTGATGAGAATTTTCTTTCTGTTTCGGCATTGAAGGTGTCAGAGAAAACCATCCCTCCTGCTCGCAGTGGGACAAATAACCACCTTATAGCCATGGGAAGTCAAACAGTAACCCTGCCGTGTCATTTCACCAGGGCACTCATTAGCAAAGCTTTGCAAACTGGGCCTTCAAACACTAGAAATTAACTCCATTCCTCTTCTGGACTTCTGGTATGTGACATCTACTCTTCCCAGGGCCAGATTCTCTCCGATAGCTTTCTTTCATTGTCTTTTCTAGACTGTAATTCCTAGCTTGACCTTTATGCTCTTTGTCTTGGTAGACACATCTCTCCAAGCTTTCCCTCCATGGACGCATGACCATCATCTTCACGTGTGTCCCCACAAAGTCTTCCCTCTGTGCTGTGGTTGTGCCCGGACAATTCAAAAGTCACATCCTAATGACCTCATTTTAACTTCATCAAATTTGCAGACAATTAAGACGAGGTCACATTTTTATTAAACTGAGGCTTAGAGTTTCTATCTGTCCCTTTTGGAGAACATAGCTCAGCGCGTGGAGCCTGATGTTCCATCTTTTGATTATTTCACAATGAACTCTAGAGCATCGATCATGGGAGGCCGTTAAAACAGACTGAGATGTCTGTACTTCATGAGCTAGGCCTCAGTGAGTGGCTGATAGCTTCTGAACAAAAGAGTGACATTCTGTTAGAGTCATTTCAATAATATTAACTTGGCGGTCGAGTACATGATGGATTGGATCATGACGGAAGAGGGTGATCAGGACCATGAGAAACTCCCTGGGTGCGATGCCCAGCTACAGGCCCTGCCTCTTGCTGACCTTTGGCTTAGGACCCATTGCACATCTTCTCTGAAAGTTGTGTAAGCATCCTCTTCAGTGGTCGGATGTCTTCTCAGCTGAAGAACTGCCTAAGGATTGCACTGGGCTGACTCTCTTGCAAAAAAGATTTCCTTCTCCAGTAATGGGTGAGCATTTCATTTTGTACTTATGAACGACCCTACAGACAATCGACAAAAAAGTTTCCTATTTTCTTGTCTCCCCGAGTGTGACTTCTGCGTTCTCTCCTCTACCACCAGACCCTGTCTTTACCCAACCACATGGTCATCCTGGGCCACATTCGACGTCAACTTTGGAGTTTGTTTTCTCTTACCTTCCTAGGCTTTGTGAGTACATTCTCGTCCTTGATTCTCTTCTGGCTTTAACCTGGGAATCTTGCTTATATCTAAAGATGAAAGTCCTTGTCATGAGCCAGTCATGGAAGAGTGCTGGGTACTCCTGAACATTGTCCCTGCACCGTAGCTTACCCTAGCCATTTTCCCCTGCCAATAAGACTCTGACTAGTGGACCTTACAAAGGAACTTTATTCCTTGGTTTCCTCAAAATATTAGTTAAAGAATGGTTAGAATCGGGACAACACGGGGTTGAAATACCAATGCCTGAATCTGCAGCCAGTTTACCACTTACAGAATCTACTCATTACGTACTTAGAGTTTGACCTTATTTTGATCTTGCATTGTTAAAAGAGGGAAGAATGGGTACCCAGGCACAACTGGTCAGATAGAAAAACCCATCTCCAAATTTAGAATCATACAAAAACGAGATCAGTTATCTGGAGCAGAGTCAGAGGAGATGTCTAGAGACAGAGGGTCTGAGCTGCCATCTTGGAGGAGCTGTGGTGTCTGCAGAAGACATCTCTGAGAAGGAACTGCTTGGGCTACGGTGAAATGACAAGAATGACCCATATTGAGCATAGATTCCATCTTCAGTGGGAGAAAATCAGCATGAATGCTCTCATTTGCCAAATATTGCCTAAAAGCCTACCAAAATACCAGCTTCTATTCTAATCTTCAGGGGGTATGATGGGGAACTGGTCCTTCTCTTGGAATTTGTTTTCTAAAGGTGAAAGTAATAAATGAGCAAACAAAGAATGACCTGATTTTATGTTATTGTGTGGAGAGCAATGAAGAAAGGACAAGGAAACGATGGAGTGAGGGAAGCTAGCTACAGAAGGCATCTCTGAGAACAAACTATCAGGGCAAAGCTTCAGTGATTGGGAAGGATGGCACAGGGGGATATGCAGTGGGCAGAAGGAACGTGTGCCTAAGACCAGAGCCGTGCGCATCGGTGGATAGAAAGACAGGCTGTGTGGCTGGAGAAGAAGGAAACAGTGAAGAGCCCACAATCTAAGGCAAGCAGAGTCACCAAGGTAGGCAGAGTCACCAAGGCAGGTAGTGTCAGATCCTGAGTTCCCTTGGGAGTATGACAGGAATTTGAGGCTTATTTTAAGTGGGACAGAGAGCCAGGGAGCTAGATGACAGGGTTACATTCTAAAAGGATGATTCTCGCTCTGTGTGGAGAACAAATGTTGGGGAGTGATATGTAAAGCAGAAGCAAGGGTGAGAAAAAGATGAGCTGTTTAAGCATCCTGTAACAAGTCCTGAAAGTGAGATACTATGTTGGATAGCTTCTGTCCCCCTCTCTCTGTTCCCTCCGTCCCTCTGTCTCTCCCTTCCTCTGCCCCTCCCTTCCTTCCTTCATTCCCTCACTCATTCTTTCCTTCTTCTCCTTTTCCTTTCCTTTCCTTCCTCCCTCCCTCTCTCTTTTTCTTTCTTTTTCACCCTTCCTTCCTTCCTTCCTTCCTTCCTTCCTTCCTTCCTTCCTTCCTTCCTTCCTTGTTTCCTTCCTTGTTTCCTTCCTTCCTTGTTTCCTTTCTTTCTTTCCTCCCTTCCTTCCCTCTTTCCTTTCTTTCTTTTTCACTCTTTCTTTCTTCCTTTCTTCCACCAAACCTCATGATTAGGATAGCTCCTAAGAGCCTTAAATATAGAGTCATACACACAGAGAGGAAGGAACAGTTATAAAATATACCACTGGGGACAGCTACAGACCTATTTATATGCTATTTTTAGCCATGGGAGATGAAAGTATAATTCAGTCTATGTAAAGAACTTCTTCTGCTGTAGTAGTTCTCAACAGAGAATGCTTTCCTTCTCCAGGGAATGACTGGGGTTCCTGGAGACAATTTTGATTGGGATGGTCTCTTTGAATCTAGCAGGCAGAGACCAGGGATCCTGTCCTACAGTGCTCTATGGTGCAGAGAAGAGTCCTCTACCGGTAAGAATTTTCTAGCCCCCAGTGTCAGTGGTGCTGAGTTTGCGGCACAGTGCTCTGATGTTCTGAAAAAGGACGCAGCATGCTGAGTTACCTAGGGCTCTCTGGACTTTCAGTATCTCTGCTCTAACTTGAAGGAAGCACAGAGGAAAGTGTAAAGCACACTTGCTGATGCAGACTTGTGGCTGTCAGGGGAGTGAGCAGGTGTGGCGCCACTGCTTGGGCCATGGGCTGCTCATGTAGCAGTGGTCCACCCTGTAAGAGGATTGGTCTTCTGGACTGAGATGAGTGATTCAGCACCGAGATGCTGATAACCCTCTTGGAGGAAAGACATCTCGCTAAGGTACCATTTTCTAGTTCACCATCCCTCTACGGGTTTGAAGATAAACATGGCACAGTGCTGAATTACCGTCAGAGGTGTTTTACAGAAAGATGTGTGCAAATAAAAGGCAATCAGATCGGTGCCCTGTGTTTACCATTAATCTTCATAAATGAGGGGAAGAGAAACTCTTTGCAAAATTAACCGACTTAAAGTTTCCCCCTTTCTTCGCACTGAAGTCTTACTATCTTTGCAAATTAAATTCAGTAAATGAACATTTGTTGAACTGAATTGCAAATAACTCCATGTGGGAGGGAGAGAGTGGGGAGTCAGGCTGCTTGTGGTTTCAGGGTCGGATGAGTCATATGGCAAGCCCAAAGGAGAAATGAAAGGTGGAACTGGCCAAGGTGTACCCACTGTGGGTGGGGTTTTTACTTTGGCCCAGTACCTCTGCTTTGTCCTTTCTCTTCAGAGAAGACTTCCACCATCTGTCTACCTTTGCAAATGCTCTCCATGGGCCCAGATGCTGTTAGCTCAACATGCTCATTGCAAATTTATTAAATCCATGATGTGTCTGCAGATGCAGGAGTATGTGCAGGTGCCTAAGTGTATATGGGCCAGTGAGTAGGGGGCAAGGCTGTTACCATTCCACAGACCCTTGCTTTTTGAGACAGGGTCTCTCCATGACCTGTAGCTCACCAGGTAGACTAGATCCGGGTTTCCATAATCATTGTGGACTGGTAAGCTGCTGTGGAATAAAGCTCTTGTGCACTGTAAAGATTTGTCACTCATATTGGTTTAATAAAACATGGATTGGCTAGTAGTCAGGCAGGAAGTGTGGGTGGGGCCACCAAACTAGGAGAATTTTGGGAAGAGCAAAGTCACAGTCACCATCCAGATGCAGAGGAAGCAAGACAAGAATGCCTTGCTGAGAAAAGGTACCAAGCCACATGACAAAACATAGATAAGAATTATGGGTTAATTTAAGTTATAAGAGCCAGTTAATAATAATCCTGAGCTAATAGGCCAAACAGTTTATAATTAATATATATCTCTGTGTGTTTCTTTGGGACTGAATGGCTTCAGGACCAAGTGGGACAGAAACTTCCATCTACAGCGAGCCATGACAGAGTGACACAAAACCACCAGAAGATCCCGAACAGAGTTGTGCCTTGATGTGACTTGCCTTCAAACAAAATTATTCTGGCTGCTGTGAGGATCTTGTGGTGGGTCACTGAGAACAGAGTACATCCACGGCACAGGAAGAGTCACTGTGACTTGGGTTTGGGGGCTCCAAGACAGGACGTCATCTTGATGCACTGTTCTTCTTCTGATTGTTCACTTTGACACTATGCGACAGCTAGTGGTTTTCTGTTTGTTTGTTTGTTCACAACTTCACACAACCTAGAACCATCTGAAAAGAAGAAATCTCAGTTGAGAAAATGTCTCCATAAGATTGGCCTGTAGACAAGCCTGTGGGAGCATGTTCTTAATTAACGATTTATGTAGGGGAGCCCAGCTCATAGTGGGTGGAGCTACCCTTGGCGAGAGATCCTGGAATGTATAACAAAGCAAGCTGAGCAAGCCACGAGGAGCAAGCCAATAAGCAATGTTTTTCGATGGTCTCTGCTTCAGATCCAACCTCCAGGTTCCTGCTTGCTTCTTGCCTGATTTCCTTCAGTGATGGAATGTGACCAGAGGCTTGTAAGCTGGATTCAGCCCTTTCCTCTTGAAGTTGTTTCTGGTCATGGTCTTTATCATAGAAACAGAAACCCTGATTAAAAGTCTCCATTTTGAGATATCTTGATTGAAGGAGCCATGACAGAAACCTGGTTCTAGAGAAATTTCCAGGAATCCACAAGGCTGACTCCAGCTAACACCCTAAGCAATAGAGGAAAGGGGGCCCAGTCTTGATATGCCCTGTAGTCAGACTGATGAATATCTTAAATATCATCACAGAACCTTCATCCAGCAACTGATGGAAACAGAATCAGAGACCTGCATCGGAGCACTGGACTGAGCTGCCAAAGTCCAGTTGAAGAGCAGGAGGAGTGAGAATATGCAAAGAGGTCAAGACCATGATAGGTTCACCCACTGAAACAGTCTACCTGAACTAATGGGAGCTCACCAACTCCCGCCAGACTGGGAAGGAACAAGCATAGGACCAAACTAGTCTCTCTGAATGTGGTTGACAGTTGCATGGCTGGGGCAGACTGAGGGGCCATTGGTAGTGGCACCAGGATTTATCCCTACTGCATGTACTGGCTTTTGGGAAACCTATTCTCTTTGGATCTATACCGTGCTCAGCCTAGATATAGTAGAGAGGGCCTTGGACCTTCCACAAAGCAATGTGCCTTACCCTCTCTGAGGATTGGAGGGGGAGAGGTGAGAGGGTGTGTGGAGGGAATGGGAGGCGGAGAGGAAATGGGAACTTGGATTGGTATTTTTAAAAAATCTAATAAATTAAAATGTCTCCTTTCCTAGTGACAGTTGTTAATTTATCATTATCACCGGTATTTCTTGTTCTGTGACTTTCCAGAGTCTTGTTTGTTGCCCTGGGTTCATTGTGATGGAAACATTGTAGCTTCCTGACTTACGTTTGTTGCCCCAGGTTCATCGAAATGAAACATTGTAGATCCAGTATAGGACCAGTCTTCATCTCTCTATTGGCTAGCTTCATTTTCATAAGCATCACCCCGTATTCCCCATAGCCTCAGCACCGTTCCATCCATGACGTCCTTTGTGAACAAGGCTCTTCAGCATGGGAGTTGGAGCTGGGTGCACTGATGCAGACAGGGGTTTGCTCAGTTCAGACTTGTGTGCCTTCATGAAATAGGTATGATATGTTTCTTGGAGCCTGACCACTGTGGGAATAATCACTGGATTGCTTGCTCTTCTTTCTGACCACCTGTCATTGGTTTACATGGGAAATATAACGCCATCAGTCCGTACTTCTAAGTGATGTGATTGATATCTGTGTCCCATCCTCATTATACCACACACCCTTTGTGGACTGGGGTCCTTGGTCCCTTGAGCTTGAATTCCCCACTGAGTAGGTGGAAGGTCCCTCATTCTAGCCAGACCTGTATTAGCTAGTGGAATTTTCTCACAGGGTTACAGTACAGATTCCATCACCTTTATGAATCCTGATGTGATGTTTGTTTTATTTTACTTACATTTTTATTTCTAACTTTACATAGCCTAGAGTTATCTGGGAAGAGATTCTTGATGGTATCAGGTTGGCATGTGGGCATGTCTGTGGGGGGACTGTCTTGATTATTAATTGGGGTAGGAAGACCCAGCCCATTGTGGGTGGCACTATTCCCTAGGTAGGACCCTGAACCTGTTATTAAAGTGGGAAAAGCTTGCTGGGCATAAGCAACAATCAGGCAGCATGAGTATATTTGTTCTTCTCTGTTCTTTATTGGGGACATGATGTGACCAGCTGCTTGAATTCCTGCCTTGACTTCGCCTCTGAACTCGCATCTCTTTGGGCCAACCCTGACCTTTGTCACAGTGGGGGCATGGCTTCTGGGACAGAGGTCATCTTAGAGCAGGAGGTGAGTGATCCGTGGGGGGCTGGAAAGTCACGGGCCCAGCTGGGGACTGTACTTGCAATGAGATGACTAAATGGAACAGAATTAAGATTGGTTAAAATTAAACGATAGCTCTTCTTCCATCGGAATGGCCGAGCTCTTAATTGTTCAGTGGGCACACAGTACACAGGAGCGGAAGCGGTTGCTACCAGCAACTGTAGAGAGTGGAAAGCCAACTGACTCCAAGCGTCACTGAATGTGAACGTTGGAGGATGGTGTTTGGAACAGTTTTAAAACATCGTTTATTTGTTTACTTTTGAGACAGGGTCTCACTTTGGAGCCCTGGCTGGCTTGGAACTCACTCTCTGTGTAGACCAGGCTGGCAAACACATGATCATGAAGAATGCTCCCACCACAGCGACACTGGGGAGCTTTGAGGACTGGCTGCCAATGACCGTGTGTCAGTGATGTGTAGAAATAACGGAATGATCTGGAATTCTCCTTTCTTGTCTTTGAGTCAAGTCCCTTCATTGGGCTCTGGACTTAAGTCTCTTCTGTCTTCTGGTCACCTCCCTCAGTCCCTCAAACATTTTTCTCGTATCTGCGTTTTGTCTTGACCTAAGTTTCTACCATCTAAAAATACTTGTCTTGGTTGTATGTTTGCCTGCAATGCTCTTTGTTGTTTTTGTTCCCCACAATAACTCTTGTGAACTATGAATGCTTGTAATTTTTAAATCATCCACTGCTTCACAAATAGATTTCCACCAAGAAAATTTGTGAACTGACTATCCATGTTATCATATACCTGTCTTTCCCTAGGATGCAGGCTTTTTTATTTATGTATATGTGCCTGTGTGTATGCATACCTGTTTGCCTGCAGAGGCCAGAGGAGGGCATTGAAGCCTCTGGAGCTGACGTTACAGGCAGTTGTGAGTTGCCCAGCATAGGTGCCTGGAACTGAACCCAGATCCTCTGGAGGAACAGCAAGTGCTCCTAACTCCCGAGTCATCTCTGGAGAATCATCTCTTGCAGTACCTCTTGATCTACCTCATCGCTTCAGACTGTAACTGCCCATTGGCCAGGGCCATGCCATACTTGTTTTTGTTTACTTGATGCCCTGCACGTGGTGTTTTGCTTGCATGTTTACAAATGCCATTGTGAATTTTGAGAAACGAATCGAGTATTGTTGCTTTAAGTGATTTTCCAAATTGATTAGCTGGCCTTGTCTAGTGTGTGGAGAGGGCACTGAGAAACCCAGTGCATAATTTACAGTGGGAAACTATTCTTTTCTCTTGATTGCCACTGGTTAAACTTGAGAATGCAATTAACCCTTTCTCAGAGGAGCAGGTTGGAAGCTGGTGGCAGCTTGGTGGCTTTTGGGTCTGCAGATGTTCACTTCCAAATTTAATTTGGAACAACAAAAAACATACCTTTGGTGCATTCTGTCTCTCTATTTATTTAATGTGATTTATTCTAAATACATTTCATATTGCCAAAATAGGGGCTCCCCCACCACCTGCATCTTGTAGTGGAAGTAAACAAGACCTCTGTCATCAGACGAGTTAATTACCCTGACATGCTCCCTCCTCCCCAGAGATTTTGCAGACTACGATGCTGTATTCAAGCAAGCAGGCTGGAAACAAGAGCTGTGCGCTTGTATGATTTTCATGGCCAGAATAAAAAGCTCAGCACAGGGCAAGGTAGCTTGTGTTCATCAGAGGGAGGCTCGTCTGGCACCAGGTAACAGATTTGCAGGAGCATGGAGCTTGAACTCATTTTTCAATATTTTGGCATCATTTCCCAACCTTTGTGCTTCTAAGCACCGTGCGGTCATTTTCTTTACCTGCTCCATCCGGTAGTTTTTGTCTCTTCAAGTGTGCCCAATGATGACTGGGCATACAGAGCACAGACACCTGCGGTCCGTTCTCCCATCTGTCCTTGCAAGGGACAGTGGCAGCTGCAGTCGTTTCTCTTCAGGGACTTAACCAAACCTCAGAATGGAGGCTGTGGCTGGGCTTTTATGTCAGATCCTCCCAAGCAGAGCTCGAGAGGGAGGGTCATAAGCAAGGGGTTTATGGAGAACTGTTTTCAGAGGGATCAAGCGATGAGGTGGGAGGAGGAGGAGGAGGGATGGGCCGGAAGCCAGCGAGGCATCAGTCGCTACAGCAAATCTATAGCACGATGTCATCACAGACGCTCTGTGGTGGGACCCACACCACCGTTGCTGTCATGGCTCAAATGTGAAGTGCTCCCCAAAGGCCTGCAGATGGCGCTGTTTGGGGAGGCTGTGGGGCCTTTAGGAGGTGGAGCCTCCTAAAGTAAAGTAAGTCACTGCGGGTGGGCTTTGAGGTTTTATAACAAGGACCCACTTCTGATTTACCCTCTTTTTCTTTCCTGTTCTTGGCGCCATGCCTTCCCTACCATGGCAGACTCTGTCTCTTTGGAACTTTTTTTTTTTGGTGAGGATTCCCATCATTTTCCACTTTTTGGCGTTGCATACGTGCCTTTTGAGGCTGAAGTCTTTAGTAACGGACTTTCCTGTCCTGGCCATAAGCAGTGAGCAAGAACTCTCTGGAGATGAGGAGCACTAAGCACAGCCCAGTTTTCAGGGGATAAAGACATACGTTGTAGTGTACTGTGTGGCTTCTGGGCTGAGATGCTCAGTAGCTTGTTGTGATCCATGTATTTCTAACTTACGGTTCTTTTGGCATATGCAAGGTATGTGGGGGCTGTAAGTGAGGGAGGATGTGGGAGGAAGAGCAGAGAGATAGTAACTAGGGGTCAAGAGTGTGGACTGCATGGAGAAACAATGTGTATCCTGCCTGCAGGGTCAGAGCTGGGGAAGGAGGGACCTCTTGGTCCCCCACAAGCTGGGGGCTACTGTGTGCACTGAGGGCTTCAGTTTATACCACATGTAAGGAGAATATTTGAGTCTAGGTTTTTGTGTGTTTATTTTATGTATGAGGTAATGAGCATGCATATGGAGGTCAGAGGTGGGCATCAGTGTCTTCCTCAATTACTCCCTCCTGAATTTTTTGAGACAGAGTCTCTCCCTAAATATGGCGCTCACTGATACAGCAAGCATTTTGTGAAATGCGTTATTTCTGGGGACTTTTGACTAAAAGCAAATGAAATGAGTGACTCAGAATAACATGGCCAACTTCACAAACTCTCTACTTACCTTTGAAAAGAATATGTTTTATTTACCCCGTGGTGAAAGCAGGGCTATGGACTACCCAGTTCCAGCAGGCTCCATGCACACCTTAGCTTCTCTAACATGGCAGCCTCATGATCGATATCTTTGAATATACTGAATGTAATATGAAAGTGACCATGCATAAGAGGGCCATCCTTATAAATTGATGCGTAAAATTATGCATGATCTGTGCAAGATTGAACCATTCACCATCATGTCATGGAGTAGGGAGGGACTCATGAGGCCCTGCCCTCCCTGAGAGCTTTAACTAGGGTGGGGAGACCCTGTCTTAGTGATGTGGTCACTGCAATGTCACTCGGGTTCTCTGTAAACAACCCCTCATTCACGCTACTGTAAGCAACTTTAATGAAACCCATCAGGTCAAAAACCAGATTGCTAAACAAAACAGGACCATCAAAACAAAAGGAGGATGGTTGGGAGGAGACAAGAGATGAGCCGTCGTGAGAGCCAGGCAAGAGAAGGCAATGGGCTGTCGATAAGGTCGAACTGTATGTATGAAAATGTCATGACGAGACCCATTATTGTGCACAATTAACATGGTGATTAACATTAAAATGAGTAAGATTAAAATGTACCATTTGATAACGCCCCAAGTGATGTTTTGATGCATGTATAAAGAAAGCTTTAAAAGAGCCCGGCTCCTTTTGGCGCGCTGCAGCAACATGGGCGGGATGGTGAAAGAGGGGTCTTTGCGCCGAGGTCGCCGCACGCCGACCTTCTGGGGTGGGGATTGCCGCCACAGCCGCGGCCTCACCCCGACGGTGGCCTGGAGCTCGCCCTTGGCACCTCCGATCGCCGCCCGCAGCGTAGCTCCGGTGCGTTCTCCAGTGTGCCTGGGGATATGGATAATGGGCATTTTCCACACTAGTGTGAGGACCTGTGTTCAGATCTCCAGCACCCACCTAAAAAGCTGGGAGTGTCTACCTGCACCTGCAGCCCAGCACCAGGAGGCGGAGCCAAGGGCATCTCTGTGGCTTGCCAAAAATGTCTCAGTTCAGGAAGAGACTATCTCAGGGGACTAAGGTAGAGAGCAATGGAGGAAGACACGGGGTGTCCTCCTCTGGCCTCCCCACGTGCAGGGGCACACATACACCACACATGTACACAAGAGAAAAGAAAGGAAGAAAGTCCCGCTTGCTTTGCTCAGATGGTCATTGAAGGACTTCAAGTGAGATGGCTGTGCCCCAGAAAACATGGTGTTCGCAGACTGAGTTCTTGGGTGGTGGCTTGTTAAATCCCCGAGCGATTCCTTCACTCGCAGCAGGCAGTTTTGCCGGCACAGTAACTCAGCCGGTCTCTTTCCCTGTATTGACTTTTCCTAAGAAACCAAATTAATTATCAGCAGCTTGCTCTGCTAAGTATGGAATTAGAAAGAAAGGAAATTGGATGGTCTTAAGGGATCGCTCACACAGGCTTGGATAAGTCCCGCAAATCGCCTTTAAAGAGAAAGGAATGTACCTGAGGCAGACGCTAGCCTCGTCCTCTGCACATTCGCCTAGGACCTGGGTGTTGACTCAGGTTTATCATCCAAGGCCTGGGATTTACCCTTGTCATGATCATGTTACCAATTCTGAAAAATCTGAATAGTCTTTCCCATCAGGGCTGTTTTAAGTGTGTTGTGTGACTGTGTCTAGGGAAGTCCCTTAAGCCCGGGGATGACGGCTAATCTTCCATCAGAAATAACTTCCTCTTTCCGTCTTTTCTCCCTATTCCCAGTCTGCTTCAGTTTTCGCCTTTTCTACTTTTTTTCCCCTCTCACCACTGCATTGTGCCTCAAAATGCTGATAAATAAACAGAGGTAAAATACACCTTATATCGTTGTAGTGACTATGAGCCGGTGCTGCAGACAGTTCTCAGCCTTTCCTTCCCTTGGGGACTCTGTTCGGCTCAAGCGGGCTAGTTCTGCCTTCTCTTACCACTTAGAAAATGGGGACAGCATTAACACTGTGCCATAGGTTTCTGCAGTGGTCAACAGAGCATGTGGACGTGCAGGCTGCTCTAGTGATGCTTAGAGGGCGTGTACATGTTCAGAAGAGGCTCAGGGGCCCATAGTGTATCAGATCGAGGATGTTTCTATTACAAAGATGAAGAGGTTGATTGCTTTTCAAGTGAGCTGACGTTTGCACTGACTCTTTAAGAACAACATCCTGTAGAAATGTGGGTGCCTTGGCTTGAGGGCAGGTAGAAGCCACAGCTGTCGCAGAAGAAAGGCTCTTCTCACGTGCTTACAGGGAAAGACATAAAGCACACACACACACTCACATACACTCACACACACACATACACACACTCACACACACACATTCACACACACACACGTATTCCTAGTACGGTATTCTGAATGTTGACGGGTTTTTACCACTCCTATTTTAATCATGGAGATATATAACTATGGTGGAGAGCAGAATGCTGAATTTCAGTTTTTCTCAGTTGTTATTTTTGCACAAAAATAAGAATTTTGGTCACTGGCAAAAGTACCATCAGTTGTAGATCTTCCAACTCATTTTATTTCAGAGACTGACAGAGACAGAGGAAGAGAAAGACTCTGGTAGGTAGACACTCAGGTCTGAATATTCATAATTTTTCAATCATTCTTCTAAATAAAAATGGTGTCTTATGGAAACAGAAAACTTCAGCTCCCAAATCAATTTCCTGATTACTTTCCCTGGAGACAACTGATGTGATGGTTGATTTTAATGTCAAATTGTCCTGATTACCTTGATTGACACGAGAAGACTCGCAGAAGAAGGTGTGGCCAGCACCTTCAGTTAGCTGCCCAGGTCAAAAAGGAGGCGACAGAAGACAGCTCGCCCGCCTTTGTGGCTTTGCTGCTGAATGGACTGACCCTGTGGTCGCTGCTGCTGATTTCTTCGCTTGTATCAGAACTTGGCATCCAGGCTTCCATCATGGGCTAAAGAACCGTAGCTCTCCAGGAAACGTCCAGGTTTTCAACACCAGTCTGGGGCAACTGAGGCACTCCATCAACCCCGTGGATGGAGAAACTCCCAAGTTGTCAGCCTCTCCAGTGTGAGGCAGCCACTGTGGTGTTATTCTGACTGCTGAGGCACCAGCCTCAGGGACCAAGCAGAGACAAGTAAATTCCCAGAGCTCTTTGGTCAGCCATTCTGGCAGTAGACAAAAGTAAGCTCCAGGTTCAGTGATAAGCCCTGCCTCCAAACACGTGATGGAACTTGGTTGGGGAAGTCACAAATGGTGGCCTTTGGCCTTCATGTGCACATTCAACAGGTTCTCAAGCTCTTGGGTGTGCGTCAACTGCTGTTACTATAGCGATGAAAGCTGATTTTTTAAATCCTTATGTTCTCATCCTATAAATTCTGTTCCTATAGCAAGCCCTAATATGGGCACCATGATCTCCTGTACCGCAGAAGTGTATATAGGCATGTGCCTATACCTCCCAAATGTCCATATGGACTCTAAGAGATGGGGCTTAGCAAGATGTTCTTAGGTCATTGGAAATCAGCCTGTGAAGGTGGTTGGGGTGCCCCCCCCCACCCTCCCTCCTACCCTTGTTCTCTTTCTCTTTGACTTGTGAGGGAACTATTCATGCTGACATGTTACCTTCTTCCCTCTGTTACCTCGGTTTTCATTAGAGCCAGATCAACGAGCTGCCTAATCCTGGATTTGAACCTCCAGACCACGAGTTATGCAGACCTTTTCTCCTTGTAAATCGATTGCCTCAGGCATCTCATTGTTGCAATACAAAGCTAGGCCAACACATCTTCATGACTTGGCAAGATGATGTAAGGAGAGACACCATTTTGTCACAGGAGAAAAATTTATTATGATGATTTCAGATTTGCTATTGTAACCGAGCTTTTCTCAAAACTTGTTGGTTTGAACATAACATCAAGGAAGAAAAGTTTGTTGTAATGTTAGACTTCCCGGAAACACTCCTTAAGATGTTTTCTTCTCTCCAAACTATGTACATGCAGAAGGCTGGATTTTCTTCACTACCCAACCACAGTGACTTGTGACCAGCCTGAACAGAGGACAAGGTCCAAGAAGCCAGCTGTTTGCTACAGACAATTTAAAACATATTTCTTACTTTTTGTTGTTGATGTTTGGAGATTGATAAGGTTTATGTACACATACAATATGTATGCTAATGTGAAACAGATAAGATATTGTCTATTATTAATAGATTATTAATTAACATGACTTTATAAATACTTATTTTTAAGAATTCCCAGTTTCTGTTTCTACCCTGACCAGCACCAGTCAATATGATTCACATAAACCCAAACTCTGGAACACTTGTCAGGTTTTAAAAAAGTTTTTACTTCCCATTTCACAGGGAATTTGGAACTTCAAGGATTCATTTTTATTTTTAATGATGTGTATGGTTATGTTTCTGGAGGGGCCTGTGCGTGTGAGTGAACCCAGAAGTGTTGGGTCCCCTGAAACTGGAGTTAGAGGTGGTTGTGAGCTGTCCAATGTGGGCCTTGGACCTGAATTCGGGTCCTCTGCAGGAGATAGAAATGTTATTAACTGCTGAGCCATCTCTCTAGGCCCAGCTCATTCTTTTTGAAGAGGATCCAGCAAACCCAAGAGCTAAAAGCTCCAGTTGGTGCTTTACCACATTGGTTAACACAGTGAGCACGCGATCCTCAAGTCTGTTACGCAGTTATTCAAACACCTATGGCTACTCGTCCCCCGATGACAACTTTAGCTGCCCAGGAGCCAGATTAGCTAACTAAAATGTGAAGCCTTGTTGTGTGATCAGCCCTGCCATGTGCTTTGCTTGCGTTATAAATCAGAAAACGATGGTGATGGAAATGTGATTGTTAGATTTATTTTAGAGAACATGGAACAATTTATAGAGAATTTAGACTTTTGATCAAAGTCTCATAGCTAAGATCTGTTACAACTGGCTGTCTAATTTCCAGGACCCATTAAAACACAAAACTTCTTCAACCCCCTGACAAACTTCAAGACTGCAACAGCAGAATTTTGATAAAAACAATTGTTCCACAAGGACACTCTCATTCGTGAGCTTAGGGGAACCTGAACACTCTCTCAGTCATGAGTTTAGGGGAACCTCATCAGGCTTTGCATGCAGGTGGGGACTGTGTCCACCGTTCTGATCGTATCCCATGTTGTAGCCCTGGGGTACGATGGCAGGTCCAGAGCCCCTGGATTTACATACTTCCTTTGGAGAATGAATGGGTTCTTGGCTACTGGCATCTCATGGGTATAAATGGAACCAAAGACTTGATGATGGCCTCGTCTGAATTCCCGTAATTACAATCTTCTGGGCTTTTCCAGCTGGCCTTGGCATCAGACACAGAATCATTTCTAGACCCATGTATGACCAAAGGATCTGCTGGAATCATGAGTGCGCTTTGTACCTTGCTCATGTGTCAGGAGGGATAAAGAGGGTCCTCCTGCCTGTCATTAGAACCAGACTGCGAGAGTGATTGTCCCAGGAAGCAGTCACCATTCTAGACAGAAGCTTTGCAGCAAAGCCACTCTTTCTCCCAGACAGCTCCTTACAGAAACATAAATCTGAATGTTGACAAACATTTAGCATAATGAGGGTCAGGAATGGGTTCAATTTGGGAAGATTTATTGCTCCTTGGGAAATGACTTTGGGTAAGCCCTGATGTTTAACAGCAGAATTCAGGAGTCCAGGAAGAGAAGGTTAAAAGAAAAAATCAGCAGAGCACTGCCTCACTTAGAGAGTTGTCTAGCTGAGTTAGCAGCACGCTCGGCATGGGCGGGGCTTCAGGAGTCTCTCCCATTGTATTTCAGTGCCAGGGTTAGAAGACAGACTTGTTTCAGGACTCAGATTTTCAGGACACATTTTTGTCTTCAATAAAGATTCAAACAAATCGTGACCCTGGTATCTCACTGGCCAGATCACCGTGGAGTTTGGTCTGTTTATTGCTCAGACACCTGTGTCAAAGCAGCCATGCAAATGCAACTTAGAGAAAAAGCAAACAAGCACCCCCCAAACCCCTTCCGCAGCTGGGGAGGGGGGCTTGCAAATGGTGAACCCTAGAGGGAGTCCGCATGCTTCTGTTTGTATGTGACCTTTAGGAAATCCCAAAGGTAGTGTTTTGCAGAAAGTCTGCATCCATTCTCCCAACATCTGATGTGGAGGGAATGGATCAATTAAAAGCAAGAGGGAGGTAGCAGGGTCACTTTCCTAAGGAAGCTTCCACCAATGGGAAGCTGCCACTTTGCAGCGCCCCAGAGAGGCTGGCCTACTTTTGGCTCTGTGAGCCTGTAGTCTGAAAGGTCATATAATCTAGCCTTGGCTCATGATGTTAGAGTCTTGAGGCTGCTATTTCTTAAATGCCAAAGGTGTGTCAGCTTGCCTTTTCAGATATTGGTAACTCTGTTCAGGTGTGTGTGGTGAGGACCGAGAGCTACATGGGTAATTTCCTTTCTCATGGAGACCTTTATCTGACCAAAGGAGTTGTGTGTGCTTGTGGGTGTGTGCTTGTGTGTGTCTGCAGATATTTGCCATGGATTAAAGAGACAATCCAATCTCCCTACTCGCTTTCTTCTTGTCAAGCACAGGGACAAACAGGTCTGTGTTTGCTGTGAGGTTGACAGCATCCGATGTACTTCCTGGGAGTTGAGTTGGAGAGAAACATAAAAGTAGCGATTTCTTCCTGTCACTCTTTGCTGTGTCTCCTCCTTGTCTAGAGGATGAAATCTGAGCTCTTTGTTGTCGCAGCCAAAGTTCTTTCCAGCTTCCTCTATTTCCTGCTCAAGTCTTGCTTCTCATCTTTCTCCAGACTCACCCTTGACCTCGGAGAACAGACTGTGCCTTGGCTCCCTTTGTCAACACCTCAGACTCCTCTTTTACCTGGCTCTTCCCTCCCAGTCTTTCGGGGTTCAACTTGGACATTCCTTCCTCAGGGGACCCGACTTGACTCCCCTCTGCCGAGGGAGGGTCTCTTCTTTGGCATTCTCGTAGCAACTGGTGCTTGCTGCATCTACTTCATTTCCTTCCCTGTAGCTGCCTTTTCTGGTGCTCCCCCCACACCCTCTGTCTCTTTCCCCTTCTTCATTTGAATGCATTGTCCTTATGCCCAAAGCAGTGCCAAAGATAAAAGATGTGATTCTCTTGTACCACATGCTGATGTTGTCCATTGCCTTGCAGCTACCTTAGTGTCCCAGGTGCCCACCTGGCTGTGGGGTTTGTCCTCCGTCTTCCTATTGACTTTAGCCATTGAGGACATCAAAGATCAGAAGGTGATCGTAGGAATCTGGGGCATTCACTCCCTGACCTCCCTCCCATTGCATCTCCAAGGTATGGCTGTGTCACTCCTTGCAATGTCTATGGGTCTTCTGCCTGCAGTCACCTGTCTAGACTGGTGGCACTTGTCCTTGTTCTCAGGCCTGATTAATTGACTGACTCCACGGTTACTACTCCAGAACCTATTTCTTCTTGATGTCTTTAAAGATCTCAGTCTGTGCATGTGTGTGTGTGCGCGTGCGCATGTGTGTGTATTCTCCTTCCTTCTGGGACTTCAGGATGACCATTACTTTCAGTTCTGTGTTCGTGACACCTCTCTTTGACAGTCACTTGAACTACACCTTCATCTGCTACATCATGCAGCCCCTATATCCTAGCAAGGTACATCACAAAAGCCACTATTGAATTTTGTATTTCCAGAATAAGGCAGGTCAAAAGTTGCTAATTCCCGGCACATCATAGAGATGGGATGGGATTGAGATTATTAGAGTGGAAATTTTCCTTCCTGTCATGGCAGCAGATAGCCATCATCTGTTTCAACGAAAGACTCGTGAATGATATAAAAGGAACCCACTGTATACCATAAAACAGTGAAAGAACATACTTTTGTTCAGAAATGGGAACTTCTGCTCCTGGAAACTCCCAATCCAACGCCATCCTTCTAGAACTTTTCTCCAAGGACACAGCTAAAATGCAATTTGTCTCTTAATAAGCCTCAGAAGTTTAGTTTAAAGATGTGATTACCCAGAAGGCAATGAGAGCTGTCTACAATTTCATCTGTCTCAAGAATATGCTACCTCAAAGAAAGACAAGAGAGCATGGTTTTGCAGGAAAGTCTGGTGTGTAAATTGGACAGAAAATAGAAGTTGTGTGTGTCTGGGATCTATCCCTGACTGGATCTCATTTTGGTTAGAGTTAAAAAACAGGGCTCCTGCCAGGCAGTGGTGGTATACACCTTTAAACCCAGCACTCGGGAGGCAGAGGTGGGCAGATCTCTGTGAGTTTGAGGTCAGCCTGGTCTATAAGAACTAGTTCCAAGACAGGCTCCAAAGCTACAGAGAAACTCTGTCTCAAAAAAAAAAAAAAAGTCAAAAAAGAAAAAAAAAGAAAAAGAAAAAACAAACAAACAAAAAACCCCCAAAAACGGGCTCCCTTCAGAAACCCCCACCTCTCTTTCAGAATAATAGCAGGCCAAGATGTGGGTAACATTTCTTCTACCTGGGCCTCACCATTGGGTGCCCATGTCAAGATCAAGCAGAGACATTGAGACTCAAGGGTTGGCATGACAACTGTTTGTAGTCTCTTCCTTGAACCTTGAAGTCTTGTCCAGCCTTATCCCCTCGCCCCATCCCTCTAGTCACCTGTCCCTCAGTCACCCCACCTCCCTAGTGAGCCATAAGGGGAGGTCTTGGCATCTTTGTTTAGCAGAGAGAGACACCAAAGCCTAGTGACCTCAGAACTTCTCCAGCTAAGCAGTGAAATCTTCGTATTTTCCAAGCCCTCTCCACCCATGTGGGTGGATGAAATCAAGTCTAACTCAGGATGCAACTCTGTCTGTATTTAATAATTATCTTCTACTTCAATAATTATCTTAGTTGAGTTGATAAAATCTTATGGCCCAAAAAATTATCTATGAGACTTCTTTGGCCCACTTATTACCATCCATCCCTCTGAGGTCCCTGAAGAGGGTGAAGCTTCACTGAATCATTATTATATGATTGGGTAAGTGGTTTTCGAAGGCCCACAAATTAAAGGCTTAGTTGGTAACTTGAAGCATGACTAGAAGGTGCTGAAATTTTTAAAAGGTGGAGCCTGGTGGGAGGAAGCTAGGTCACTGGGCAGCACACCCTAGATGGGAACTGGAATCCAGCACTTTTTCAGACCTATTTGCTTTCTGGCAGGTGTAGGGGTGATCAGCTCACTCCTGCACACACTTTCTGCTGTGATACAGTGCTTCACTCCAAGCCCAAAGGTCACAGGCTGAGAGACCATGGACCAAAAGCTTTGAACCATGGCCCGCCATGAACCTTTCCCTCTTGCAAGATGGTTATTTTGGGTGATTTTGTCACAGTGATGGAAAGATGACAAATACACATGCTGTAGTGTTGCTCACATAACCTCTGGGGGCATCTAATCCCCTTGGCTTTGTATAGGACTTGATGAAAGCAAAGAGAAAGGAATGATCCCAGCTGCATCCCTCCCTCCACCCTTTGTGGCTCTATGGATGCATTTAGCAGAGATCCTTCCTGCTGCTGCAGAATGATGCCGGGACTGATTCTTCTGTCTCCTCCTGATGTCTTTGCTACCTTCATTCACATTAGCTCTCTTTCTCAGGACCTGGGCATCCTGCATAGACACCCGAGGGCCCAAGATCATCAGCAGGCACTGGTTTCATGTAAATCTCTTTATTTGTATCATGTTGTGACCTGATGTGTCTGACGGCTTGCATCTGTGTTAGGGGCAGGCCTGGACACAGGAGAGTGTAGAGTGCGTATTTCCTTCTGTCCTCCGAAGGCTGGCAGTAATCCCCACCCAGCCAGGGCAACAGACATCTCCCGGCATCCTCGAATGTTTCCACAGGCCCAAAGAATCCCTAGTTAAGAGACACTGGTGTCATGACTAACAGATGGAGTTTTCTTCCATACAGAGAGCTCAGTCTTGGCAAAAATGTGGCTAATGTTGCACCTTCCTTCACTTCAAGACTCCCTGGAGCAAGCACGGTGGCAACTGTGATTCTCCTCCAGGAGAAGCAGGCACTCTGTAGGCCCCAAGGTCAAGGTCGCCATGTGTTTATTGTTCCTGAAGCTCTTTCACTTTTTCCTCTGTAGGAGCTCAGGGTCTTAGCAAACCCACGTCTGCATGCTTAGAGCGTCCAGAATTTATGGAATCTGCAGGGACACTTGTCTTTGGCTACTTGGTGCTCATAGCTCAGTGTTTTGTCTCAGTTGCTCACAAGGCAGTTCGCATCATGACTAGAATTCAAATGAAGGAAGTAGGAGAGTCATGTCTACATGACATAGGCGGTGAGTGACAGAATGAAGACTTGAGGCGGACTCCACAGTAACCAGCCAACCAAGGACAGGCTCTCTGAAGTCAATCAATCTTCAAAACATGACATAAAGGCCTCACAGTGATCTCCCCTGCATGTCTTGATGACAGTCTAATACCTCTCCAACACACACATACACACTAAGGTTCAGAAAGACTTTATTGCAGAAGATTCCATTGCTGTTATGGAACTGTGACCACCTAGCTTAGCCACGGCCACACCATTACTTCATTTTATAGGCAACATGAAGTCAGGAGAATATCTGGATTGTTTAAATTCCAAGCACTTGCGACTTTCAGTGAGTGTTCACTGACTGGAGGAATCCGCGAACTGAGGGACAAACCTATCCTGAGAGTGATGGGGTTGGGGAAATGGCTTAGTAGGTGAAGTGTTCACTGTACAAGTCTGGGAACCTGAGTTTGAATTCTTAGCACCCACATAAAAAAGGCTGAGTGTGGAAATTCAAGCCTGTAATCCCAGCGTTGGGAAGATGGACAGGAGGATCTTAGCAGGCCACTCGCCAGCCAGTCTAGTCAAACCAGGGAGCTCCAGGTTCCGTGAGACACCCTGCTGCCACATCAGGGAGCTCCAGGAGCAGAGAGAGACCCTGCCTGAAAAACAAGGTAGAGAGAAATAGAGGAAGACACTTGACATCACCCTCTCTCTTTCACAAACACACGCACACTTGCATATATGTAAACACAGAGAAGGACATTGTAACTTTTGTCAGTTTGCTCCGAGCTTTAGGCTGGGATCAGAATTTAGTGATGGGTTTTAAGTTGCTCAAACCTCAGTGTAGCTCTAGATTATTGCTATAGAGTCTCAGAAATGTCCAGAAGCATACATACACCCCTGGCGTCTGGGGAATGAAGGCAGAGCTCATGATATATAACACACAAAAGAGAAATTCAGATGGGGGAAACACGGGGACAAACCTGAGCTGCTCTCACAGAGCCTGTTCAGGTCTTTCTTCTTGAGATGGGACAAAAGGCCAGTCGGTGTAGCTGATGCCCTTCTATCAGCCCGAGAGCAGACTCAGGCTGGGAGACTACACTGGGCAAGTCTATGTGGAATTTCACAGTGTTCTTCTGAGTGCCCCAGGACATACCTTATTGGTCATCTCTCTGTCTATAGCAGGACACATCTTGGGTGGTCATCTCTCTGTCTACAACAGGACACACCTTGGATGGTCACCTATTGAAGGCAAAGGCTTCTTGGGGCTCCTCATTCATGGTCTCCACCTAACACCTTAGTGTAGATACAGTTAGCTAAGCCAAAAGAGAGAACACTAATTGAAACATATTTGCTATCTTTGTCAATTTGCTATACTAACTTGGGGGAAATGACACACGTGGCACAGACATGGGGAGAGGGTGAGAAATGCTGTTGTGGTCATCACTAAGAACAAAGATGTAAGTGGCTTTGAATCCTGAATTTAGATCTTCCTGATAGACTGGCCGTCAACACGTTACTCGACTCTTGCAAGCCTGGGTGGGAATGAGGGCAGTACATGACCAGCTTTAATGAGATAATGCATGAGAAATCTTCCTTTATCCCCTGGCGTGTAGGAAGTGCTCCAAACATGGCTGCTGTTTGTTGTTACTATTCTGTCTTGTTTCCTGTGGGCTGATGTCACTATTAGTTGAGGTGTTGTCAAGCCCTAGTAAGAAGGTAATAAGGACACCTGTCAGAACTGAAGAGTCAGCCTCCTCTTCTTTTTGAATGGTCTGGTTTCATTATCTCCACCCTGGAGTGGCCTTGCCCAGACAAGAACTCCTGCTGGCCAATTATTATCTGATGGCTGGGCAAGCAGCCCGACTCTTCTAAGATGATTGTTCGTGGCAGGTGTTCCTCAGCATTCTCCTGGTGTACAAATAATGATCCCATGCAGGAAGTCACTTCCTTTGGTATACAGTTCACAGGCGGTGTGGTCCAGTGGGCTGTGGAAAAGCATGCTGTCATAGCTACGGATGGTTTATTCCCATTTTTCTTGTTCAAGAAGGGCACCTGGTTGTCTGCTCTGAACCGTTCTGAACTATAGCTATTAAGGAGATGTTAGAGCCCGTTGCATCTCAGCTGATCTAAAACTCAGAGCAGCTTCAGGACAAAGCCCTGGGTGAAATCTGGGCTTCAGAATCTATCTCTGATGATTCTGCTTCCTCCTCTTCTTCATTCTCTCCCTCCTCCTCTCCCTCCTCCCCTCCCTCCTCCCCTCCCTCCTCCTCTCCTTCCTCCTCTCCTTTGTGAATCATTTTTAAAGTTTATTTAGTTTTATTTTATTACTTTAAGTGTTGATTGTTTGCCTTTTCTCTTTCTTAATGTACCACATATGTGTCTGGTACCTGCAGAGACCAGAAGAGGGCATCAGATACCCTGGAGCTGGAGTGAGTAACAGATGGTTGTGAGCCACCATGCAGGGTGCTAGGGATCCAACTCAGGTCATCTGTAAGAGTAACAAGTACACTTAACAGCTGCGCCATCTCTTCAGCCACTATGTATTTCTTTTAAAACACAGTTTTCCACCGTGTAGAACAGACTGACCTTGAACTCACTACATCTTCCAAGCCAGTCTCAAGTTCATGCTGGTCTTCCTTTCTGAAGCTCCTGAATTCTGGGACTGCAAGTGTGCACTACCATTGAGCAAGCTCATTGCCCTGCTGATGCCATCCCATCTGTCCCTCTGATACTCCAGAAACTAAGTCAAGTTACCCCCGTCGTGGTGCTTTAAGACTGCTGACGTACCAGACGTCGAAGAAGTGTGGAGGAAGGAAAAGAAACAGGGTTTTGGAGAGGGACCCTGTGTCCTGAGGTCCTGTTTTTCACCCCTGTGGAGTGTATTAGTCCATTGTCCAATTCTATACCCAGATACAAGAGACTAGGTAATCTGTGACCAAAAATTAAAAGCTGCTTATACTTGTGGCTCTGGAGTTTGAGAGTCAAAGGACACATGAACATCTGTTGAGCATCTGGTGAGCCTTTCCCAGCTGTATCAGAATGTGACAGGGACCTTATATGGAGAGACAGACACTAGCCCTGGATTCTGTTACTCATAAAACCATCATGCCATCCTGGACCCCCATGACCTCATCTGACCTTAGTTACCGCCCCCCCCAAAGCCCCACCTCCAAATATCACCAACAAACAAAATAAAGGAGAAATTTGAACACAGGACTTGGGGCACTTGTTCACAGCTGGCAAGGGGGTGTCAGAAAGGAAGGTGGAGTCAGAGGTTTGTCAGCAATCAGGTAAATCTCCTTGGGAACAGAAGTCCCATTGCATCCATTAGTATCCAACCAATGGGCTCTACTCAGGACTCGGGCTGCAAAGGCAGGTGTACCTCTGTGAGTTCAAGGTCACCCTGGGCTAAACGAGATTGAATCTGTCTAAATAAGAAACAGAGCCAGGGGCGATGGCTCACACCCTCAATCCCAGCACTGGGGAGGTGGAGAAGGGAAGTGATGGGGTTGGGCGGAGAAAGGAGTGTAAGGCGGGAGGAGACGGGAGCTCAGGATTAGTCTGAGGTTTTGTAGGAGATAGGATCTTGCCCTCTTCAGTCTGAGGATTCAGTAGAGGTAAGAAGTCTCTCTAGTGGTTGGCTCCGTTACTTCTCCGGCATTTCAGCATTTACCCTGATATCTTACAGTTTAGGACAGCTATGTGTGAGAATGTAAAGAGCGCTGGAAACTGTCACCATTGTTGAAAGATGAAAACCGTAAATGTTCCATAATCAACAATTAGGACTCATCTTCTCTGGAAAGATGGTTTCCAAGGCTCTTTGAGACAGGGTTCTTACAGCCTGACCCCCAAGAGACAGAAACAAGGGATGCTGGAGCCCTAGACAGCAGGAGAAATGCAAGAAGCAGTAACTGTGGCAACCATATGGAGGGGTGCTTCTTAGACGTGTATCGTTGAGTAAAAGAGCAAACCTCCCATGATATCATTTTTATAAAATCAAACCCAAGAAAAATAAACAATTTATGGCTTCAAGTCGCACACATAAGGGATAAAACCACATATAAAGAAGGCAAGATATGAGAAACCAAGATTCAAAGTGACTTGTATCGGTAGGCCAAGAGAGGGAGAAAGAAGTATGAGTCTATCCAAGGTAAGTTCTAGTAATGTTAGTGGTAGGCTCTTAGAGGTTGCTTACATATGCATTAGACGTATTTTCAGATACATCAGCATTCCCTAATATAACACATTTTAATACCATAGAGGAAGGGACATATGCTAAACACTTGAAGAATCCAAGCAGGTCCAAAGGGGACTTGGCCTGGGTGGGTCCATGGTGAGCTGCAGAGGATCTTTCCGCCTACAGGGGGCGCCCTGACCCGGCCGTAGCGCAGGCTTGCAGGCCCAACATCGAGTTAGCAGAGTTTAAGAAGCCTGACACCTGTGCCTCTGTAAGCACTATCTCAAATTTCAAATGTTGGCGGTGGTTTCCAACTTTAAAGACTGCAGAGGCGAAGAGTACTTTGGGGGGACATGTTCAACCCCTGAAAGGAAGCGCTGGGAGCAAACCGTGATTTCGAGCCCACACGAAACGAGAATGTCTAAATTTATTTCTACCATATTGCCCCGCTCTGAAGGCAGGCAGGAAACCCATCCTCTCTGCATCCGCCTTCCTGGAGCGAGCTATTTCCAACCTGCCACCCTCTGGGTGGCTGCGCAACTCTCACCTGCACTTCACACCTCTAACTTTGGAATGTGTGAAGGTGGTGTGAGCCCAGGGGAGGTGGGGGCTCTGCCCCAGCATGCTCTCTGTCTGTGCCCTCTGCAAGCTTGCGGAGATGCTGGTAACACCTTCATAAGGGGCTCTGGGCGAGGACTGGCTGATCTTAACTGTCTAAGGTCACGCTGGGAGGATTTATGTCAGTCTGACCCCTATGGGAGTGGAAGGCTTTCCATAGAGGAAAAATATTATGCAAAATTTAGACGCTCATGAATGGTGGGAAAGTAGAGGGGAGACTGGGGTGGGGCTCTAAAGTGTCTAGGAGAGAACAAAAGAGAGTCTTATTCGGAATCTAGATTTAGCTATGTATGTATCTATGGATACAAGCACATGTATGTAGATGCCCTTGTGTGTGTGTATACATACATGTGTGCATATGTCATGACAACAGAAAGAGGCCATCTAGAAGGAGGAAGGGGACCAAGGACAGATGAGGAAGAACAATGAGGTAAAGTATGATTACTAGGGTCTGGGAGACAGCTCACTGGCCAAGTGTTTGCTGTGGAAGCCTACCCCAGAGTCTGTGAAGAAGCCAGGCATGGCAGTCTATGCACCCATAGTTCTGGACCTGGGAGGATGGAGATGGAAGCTTCTAGCTAGTCAGTCCAGCTGAATCCACCAACTTCTGGATTAGTGAGAGACTGTCAGCTGGAAACTGCCTGGGGAGACACCCAATGTCACTTCCCTGTCTCCAAACTCATGTATACACACATTCACACACACACATACACACACACACACACACACACACACTCAAAGCTGCAATGACTATATATGTCTGATAATGTAAGGTCCAACCTTAACTATGCTAACTAAAGCAATGACTACAGAGTAAATGGAAAAACAGTTCAAAGGTAAAGCATGCCGCCCACCTCTGCTCCTCCACAGCATGGATGGGGGATTTCTATGCCTGCAGAGGGGCTCAGCTGCATCCTACCCTGTTCCCCAGTCACCTGGAGACATCTGGAGATATTTCGGGTTGTTCCGACTGGAACAAAGACACGATTCCAAGCTTGAGGCACTTGCCCCAAATCACTGGTGCTGGATGGACATCAGCAGCACAGATAAGCACCCCCTGTTGTACAGAGCCCCATCTTTTCTCACCCCAACACTCCAGTGAAGAATTGCCCCCACCAAGCCCAGAAACTTCCCTTACCAAAGAGACAATGATAAATAAAGCCACACGGTGCCCAACCGCCGTGAGTTATGAAAGGTGTGTGCTGGGGGCAGGGCACCCAGAGGGGTGGAACGAACATGAATTTACAAGACATGCCCTTTAGCTCGAACTGGGATTTGTGGCCACTCTTTTTGGTTTTATTAAAGCATAATGCTCGCAAGCAGAAGAGGAGATTTGTTATTCTAAGACAGTTGCACACCAAGGCGCACTGTTGTATAATCTGGCATTTTCCCCACTAGGGAGCTATGGTGCATTACTCACAAGTGACAGAACCAACGAGCTTCATCTCCCAAGAGGCCACTGCATCTGTTTAAAGGGAGCAGGCACCATGTAGCTCTGCCCACCATCCCCCTAGAGGAACACAGGCAGAAGGTGGGTGAGCTACGTGTCTGTCATCTGGGTGTGGTGGGATAAACCAGGCACAAATTCCCTGCCCTTCTGCCCTGGTGTGTACAACAAGGAGAGAATCAAGTCCATCTGTGTGCCAAGAGCAATACCACAGACACGAGGCAGACATCCAATCAGGAGCCAAAGCTTTAATTCAGTAACTGCCATTATGGGAGTCCCAACTGTACCTCAATTTCTCATCAAACCTATGCTATTGGGTTAAGAGCTTAGCTTGGGTCTGGAACTTATAATATAACCCTCTTGGACTTTGGTCTCTCTTTTTCTCTGTAACTCAGTTTTCTTATCTAAATAATTGGCCTATGGGGCTAGAATGCTCAGTGGTTAAGAGCTAAGAGTGTGTAGTACTGGTCTTGCGAAGAACCTGTTTGATTCCCAGCACCCATGTGATATGGCTCACAATTGCTTGTAACTCTAGCTCTAGGGAATCTGATGCCCTTTCCTGGTCTCTGAGGGTGCATTCACTCCTATGTGCATTTGCACACACACACACACCACACACACAAACACACTTTTAAAAAGTCTTTGGGTTAGTAATCATTAACTTCAAGTGTCATTGTCATGATCAAGGGACAAGGATTGTTCAGCAGACATAAAGTATCCAACAGGCTTTGGCTACCAGTGCCTCTTTCTACTAATATCCAAGAATCAAAGAAGCCACCCTGCTGCTGCCTGGAGTTCAGTTCACAGAATGGGTGTCAGTTGAAGTGGGATCATGGATAGAAAAGCACTCTAAAAACTTCAATACGCTCTATCAATATCACATAATAAAACCAATGTGAACATCAACATAAATTTATTGTGCAGATCCTTAGGAAATAGAAAATTGTTACAGCTTATAATGCCTACTGCTTGGATGGGAAGATATTCGCAAGCTGATTTAGTTCAGACCTTTTATTTTACCAAAGGGGGAGAAACTGAGGTGAGCAGCAAAGCTCCAGGACCCCTGCCCAGTATTCTTTGTGCTTACCAACAGGTGAACTTTCTGGAGTTTGGCAACCCAAGCAGAACATCTCTGATACAGTCATAAGCTTTATTTTGTCTCTAATGATGCAGGAGAACAAAACCTATAATCCTGGGTAGTGAAAAGGAATGAAACCCAGCAGGGAAAATGCTTAGTAGGGACACATGACCCTTGGGAAATCCTACTGTAACCTAGTAATTGCTGGTTTCCAGTTAACAATAGCTGGTGAGATGATGTGAGTTTGTGTATTCCTCCAAGGATCCAACACATATGGAAGGCGTGTATGTATTCCAAGCTACTTGTAATATAGCCTGGCATCCTGAGAATCATGGTGGTCACTCTGAAGACTTCTGAGGAAGTTATCACCTTACTGCTGTATTCCTGGGTACATATGAACAAATACCTACTCACTCTCAGACAGGGAATTGGTGACAGAGCAAAAGATGATGACACCAAAGTATAGCTTGTGACTTAATACATTTATTGGGGTTACTTGCAGGAACAGGGATGACTCAAAGGTAGCTGCATCATTAAAAGGCCACCACAGGGTGGGCAACACCTCAAGGAAGTTGCCACCTGAGATACTCTGCACAAATTTCAGGCAACCTGACAGGTCAGAGAGTCTCTTTTCCTCTTCAGTTCTTACTTCTTATCTAACCTCAAGGGTCCTTCTGTATCTGGTGAGCTTCACGTACTTCCTGAGCCTTGTGAGTTGTTTTAGTTTCCAAGTCTTCAGAGGTTTCCTTTTGGGGTAGAGTTTTAATTAGGAGGAAAGGTCTATATAGCAACAATCTGGTACTGGAAATCACAGGGGAAGTCCTGGTCAGGCTGGTGACATTCGTTTGCAGTTTCAGAAAATAGGCTAATCTGGTTATCTAGAGCTTCCGGAGAGATATAATCTCACAAATCAGATTCCCATTATTAATTTTGTTTCTGACTTTTCACATTTCTGAACTTGTTGAGGGTAAGCAAAGAACTTAGTTCCCAATACTCTGTAGCACGGAAATAGATAGTTTCAGCCTCTGGCCTGGACAAGAGTTCCCTGCAGGGCTGATGGATGGACACAAAGTTTGCTGGCTCTACCGTTTGGAATTCTGGTCTCCAGCTCTTTGTTTTACATCTTTGACACAACAAGATCACTGCTGCTGCTTGTGGTTCAGTGGCCACAACTTGGCATTATCATCACAGGTGAGCCTGGCTTGACTTTTGTTTGATGGCATTTGGGGCTGGTGGATGCTCAGCTTTGGAGGGTACCACACCATAGCTAGCAGCATCTCTGAATCAGAATAATGCAAAATGTCCCCAGGCATCTCCCAGTGTTCTCTGTGAGCTGCAGTAATCCCCCGTTGATGCGGGTTCTAATCCTAGTCTCTTAGCATCATATGGCCACGGCTATTGTAAGGTACTTCTCCAGACTGCTTTACCATGTCATGGTGCAAGAATACCAACTTCAAACTGTCCGATCTGGAATCAAGGGCTAAAAGCTAGGTGCAGTGGTGCACACCTTAATTCCAATGCTTGAGAGACTGAGTCATGGGGTTCATGAGTTCAAGGCCAGTCCAGATTGCATAGGGGGCCTCTTCCAATAAAACAAAACTAGTTAACGAGATCATATGTCTCTCTATAAGCCAGTGTGCTTAACACTGGCTATTTAGTTAGTTACTGTCTTAAATGCTCCATTTCTAGTCTACTTAGTGGGTTGTCTTTTCATAATGAAAAGTTTTCACAGGGAGTGTGGGGGACTGGTATCTACTTTGATCCCAGTGCATGGGATGAGACCGAGGCAGGAAGATCGAGTTCACACCAGCCTGGTCCACATGAGAGTCTGTCTCAAAAGGGGAAGGAAAGGAGCTTCACGTAGGATGGACCAAATGGGTTGCTAGTTGGGATGAAGACCAAGAAATTTCCCTAAAAAGTCAAAAAGAAAATTCCATTGGAGGAAATGACTCCAAAGTCACAAGGTTTTCTTTAGCACTCTGACCCATGTCTACCTGGCCATTATTCAGCTAAGTATCCCCAGTGCCCAGCTGGGAAGTGGCTGGTTACTAAGGTACACCCCGGCTTCATGAGCTTACCCCTCCTGGGCTGGCACAGAGACAGAGGCAGGCTTTATCATTTTAAATTGGTATTTTAGATTAGAAGACAGCATAATGGGTTTCATCAAGGCCTGGTTGCAAATCTTTGTGACTACAGTCACCATACATTTTCCTCACTGGTTCCCTGCCCCACTGCCCTCCTGTGTCCTCTCCCTATCTCCAGCTCCCCCCACCCCACCCAGCCACAGTATGTAGTGGTGCAGGTTCATTCCTATAACCCACAGTACTCGGGAGGCCAAGGCATAAGGACTGTGAATTTGAGTACAGCCTAGGCTACATAACAAGACCTTGTCTTCAATGAAAGATAATAAAGTGAAATATAAAACAGCGATCTGCCATTCTCTCTTCCAGCTGTGTTCTGGAAGCCAGCACTGGAGTCTGGAGGGCCGCTCCATGCCCAAACAAGCACCGCTGAAGAGTGATAGATGCTGGCACACACGAGGGATCACAGATTTTTCTTTGGCTGTCAGCTCTTGAAATTACCCAGCAATCCCAAAATGAATTTCCACTAATCTGACAGTTTTGCCTTGCCTGACATGACGTACTGTATATTCAGTGGTCAGTGGGGACTATTTAATTGCAGTTAAGTCTGTACTGCTCACTGTGGCATTGAAAACGGAGCCGTGTGGAATCCGGTTAAACTTCCCGACTCTCCGGGCCCAGATGGGTGGCTGGAATGCAATCCCGTCTCCTTTGGATCTTTCTACCTGGAAGCGTTCACTAATTAACTTTCACTGACTAGCTGCTCTAATTCATTCACTTTAGAGTCTCGCACATATCAGAATCAAAAGTCGAGCTGCTCTGCAGTGGGTAGAAGGGCCTGGGCATCAGATGAAACCAGCGCAGAGTAAGACTAGATTAAAACGAAAGGGGCGATGAAGAGATAGGACACATAACGTCTCCGAGGACTGTCTGTGTGACGGACAGATTTCAAGTATCATCTGACGTTGTTCTCACAACATTCCAAAGAGAAAGGGACAATTTTTGCCTTCCTTTGACAGCTGCGGAAGCAGGTTTAGAGCGTGAAAAGAGTTGCTGGGGATCTGTAGCTGGGCAGAGCAAGGTGGGAGGCCAGCCCTGCGCCGTAGCGGCAAACATTCTTAAGGACAGAACAGTTTCCCAGAGATGCTAAGCAACATTTGGTCTTGCATCTTCACATGGAGGATCTAGAACCCTCAAAGGGTCTTGTTCTGAGTGAAGTCACCCCGAGTTCAATGAGCCGTCTTACAATGATACAGAAGTTATGGGGTGCTACAACATCCCATCATGGCATATTTAATTGGGCTCTTCTGACACTTCTGCTGTGTGGCACGTAATTCAAGTTGATAAGCCTTCCGGGTTGCAGTCAGATCTAATGTGACATATCTACAAGGGAGTCACACAAACGTCCCCGCAAGATGTTACAAACACCTACCTGAACAGTGAAGTCTTACAGGGATCCACCCAGTCACTATTGACTTTCTCCTGGCAACCATTATTCCAGATACTGGAAATACAACCAGGAATAAATCAGTCATAAGTTCCCCGTGCTCAGAGAGCTTATGTTCTGGTGGGCAGGAGTGGGTGATTGACTAGATAAACAAGTGAAATTTGTTATCCAGCAGGCAGTAAATGTGAACCAGCGAAATAAATCTGGGAACGGGAAGAGAAGGGCTGGAATGCAGATCAAGCTTAGGGATGGAGCAGACAGTGTGTGAACAAAAATGTGAAAGATTCAAGGGACACCCTTTTTGACTGTTTGGAGAGGGGTCATTCCAGGGAGAAGGACCAGCTGATGCCTGTGCCTCCATTAAGGAACAGCAAGGCGCTCCAGTGGAAGAGAAGCCTGGTGCCTCTGTGCTATTGCTCTTTAAATATTAACAACCTAAGGTGCAGTAGATATGCAATTAATTTTGTCTATTAAAGTATATAATTTGATAATGCCTATTGCTATAGGAGAGTGCTCATGAAATTGTCTCTGCAGTAACAAATAAACTCATTACTTCTGGAAGTTTCCTTGGTGACCACTCATCTCCATCCACCCCTGCCCTGGGTCCCCAGACCCGTGCAACTGCTGTCCTATATATAACTATATCCACCCACCACCCTCTTGGAGGAGCATGGGCAGAAGCTGGGTGAGCTACAAGTCCATCATCAGGGTGTGGTGGGATAACTCAGGCACTGATTCTATGCCTTTCTCCCCTGTGCCTACAGCAAGGAGAGGATCAAGTCCACCCATGTGCCAAGAGCAATACTACAAGACATGAGGCAGGAACCCAGTTGGGAGTCAAAACTTCAACTCAGTAACTGCCTTTAGGAGAGTCCCAGCTGTGCCTCAGTTTCTCATCATGATATTGGGCTAAGAACTTGGCTTGGGTCTGGAACTTACAACGTGACCCTCTGGACTCTCCCTTAATTCCAAACAGGAGCTAAGGGCTAAAATCTGGATGCAGTGGTGCACACCTTAATTCCAATTAATACTTGAGCGACTGAAGCACGAGGTTCATGTGTTCAGAGTCAATCTGGATCTCACAGGGAGCTTCTTCCAAAAACCAAAACCAACTGAAGAGATTATACGTCTATCCTTTATGTGCTATATAAAACCACATACCTATAGTTATGTAACTGTGACTTAGTTTGTATTTTACAGACTTTTATGTAAGTCTGTTTACTTGACACCCTTTTGTGTTTGGCTTCCATCACTCTGCACCATAAGTTCTGAGCTTTGTCCCAGCTGTAGGCATCCCTGCTAACTTAAGTTCTCTGCATTGCTACATAATTCTCTGATCATGTATATTCCACAGAGTATCTGTCCATTCATCTGTGGGTGAAATTTTGAGCCATTTCTGATTTGAAACTTCTAAAAACGAGATCTGTGAACATTCTCAACTAAGTCTTTATGTGTACATGTGTCTCCATCTCTCCTGGAAAGGCTCTTGGGTGAATATCTGGATTGGAAAGTATAGGTTTAATGTTTCTGTAAGCTGAAAAATTTGTTTCCTAAAATGTGTGTGCCATCTTATACTCCCCTGGCATGGCATGAGGGAAGCAGTTGGTTTTCATTGTCTTCAGGACCAGGTTGAGTCAGCCCTTCTGTTTCAGATAGCACAGAGTTGTGGGGACTGGGGAACTGGCTCAGTTGGTTAAAGTGCTTGTCATTGACACATGAAGACCCGAGCTTAGCACCATAGAAAAGGTTTCCACATACAAAGCTGGGCATGCTGTGCCAGTAACCCCACATCTGAGCAAAGGCTGCCATAGATAGATGCCTGGACTCTCTAGCCAGTTAGTCTAGCTGATTTGGTGGGCTGCAGCTTTAGTCAACAAGCCTGTCTCAAAAAACAAGGTGGAACAAGGAGGTTACTTTAAGTCTACCTATGGCCCCTACATCCACTTGTGCACACAGACACACACACACAGACACACAAGCACACACGCACAAGTACACATGAATGCACACAGAAAGACACACAAGGACACATGAATACACCCACATAGACAGACACGCACACACACACACATACAAACACACACACACCTGCACACACATACAAACACCTCCACACAATACAGCACATGTACACACCCCAAAGAAAAAAGTTATACAGCAGCATTTCCCCCTGAACCTCCCTAAGGACCATCAGTGGTGATGTGTGAGCTCATTGCTGTCCACATGGCTTCTCTCCTGGCATATCTCTTCAAATCCTTTGTCCCTTGTTGGCAACTATCTGTTATTTTATTCTCACTGAATTTCAAGTATTCCTTGTACGCTCTGCCACCATGTCTTTTATCAGATATACACTTTACAAATTCTTTTCCATAGTAGGTCTGTCTTCCTCTCCCTATTGTTGTCTTTTAAATTTGACCAAGTATAAGTTGGCACTCTTTTTTTTTGTCCCCATTACAATTCCCACTTTTGGTATTGCATATAAGAATTCTCTGCCTTTGATTTTGAAAAAAAATAAACAATTTTTTTCTCACTAAGCAAAAGAGAATGTACATTGAAAGTCCTTCATCTATTGTGTTTGCTTAAGCAATCAAGTTTCTTATGTGTGATGGCCGTGGATAATTATTTGCTGACAGTGGAATTAGCAAGCATGGTTTTCACAATCCACTGTTGGCTTCCCAGACCTCAGCTTTTGCAGAAGATAAAGCTAGACTGTGTCTGGGGTTGCAGCTGAGTTAGTGGGGGACTTGGTGACACATGAATCCTCCTCTCTGACCACCTACCCATCACAAGTTCAACTCCAGAACATTCTTTTCCCTTTAAATTTCTAACTGCAAACATAAGGAATTCTGCTATGTTTTTCTGTACTCCTACCTAGTCCCAGCACTTCGTGCATTTGGGATATGAAGCAGAACATACTCTCTTCAACAGGCTTGGGACTGGACTCAAATCAGAGTTATAGACACATAGATATGTGTCTAGGACACATCTGAGGAGAAACACGCCTAGGAACACACAAGTGTTAAGACTCCTCTTGAGTGTGAGTGGAGTGTAAGTTTTCTCCTGGCTCTCTGTAGTGCCTACTCTAACCTTCGCTAAGAGCAGTGGGGAGGCCCAGGTGGAGACTGTTTTGAACCAGCTCTGCGCCTCTCTTCTTTGAGCGTGTGTTCAAGTCACCTGGATTCAGGAGGTCTGGGGTAACCCTTGAGAGCCTGCCATCATGACAAGTTCCCACGTGATGTCGATGTTTACTACAGGGAAACAATGTGTTGGCTCTGCCCAAAGGACAACACAACTCCATCTGTGCCCCAATGGAAGTTTAGCTCTATAAATGCAAGGTCTCGACTCATCTGTGGCACGAGGCCGTCTTCTTACTCTTTAGTACTGTATAGCTTTGTAAATCTTTTATGGGGATTGTGGGGTCAGACAAGGCCATTTGAGAGCCAAATTGCTCCCTGCAAAACCAGGTGGCTACACATGAAGTTTCAGGAAATTTCCTCGAGATTTGCTCAGAAGAAATGAACAAGACAACGAACGAGAGGACATCAGGACATATTTAACAGCGAAGGTGACCTCCCTGTTTCCCCACCCATTCTGGGGGGGTACTGAACTTTAATGACCTTTATTTGCTGTGGGGGGGCAAGTGTGTGTGGGAAGTATGGTGTGCATGTATACACGCGTGTGTGCACTCATTCGTGCATGTGCTCATGGACTTCAGAGGCCAATCATGTTTGCTGTCTTCCTCTATCACTTATCCACCTTATTTTTTGAGGTGGTTTGTCACTGAATCTAGAATTTGATGATTTGGCCAGACTGGTGGGCCAATGCACCCTCAGGATACTCCTGCTTCAATCTAGAGCCAGGATTGTACATGTGTGTTAATATGCCAGGCATTTTACATGTGTGCTGAGGATCTGAACTTGGGTCCTCATGCTTATATGAGGAAAGCATTATCCACCAAGCCATCTCCCCTGCCCCGTCTCCATATTTTGAACTGTGTATAACAGTTTAACTATCGAATGCATAGACATGTACATACCAGTGTCTGTATGGAAGTGGATGTGTGAACGTAGCTTTGGAAACAAGAGACTGCTTTGGGCACAGTCCCAGTCATGTCTGCAGGTGACTGGTGATGGCATTTGCTCCTCTCTGCTTCATGAGGCTTCTGTCCTTTTTTAGCTTTGTGGATGGAAACAATAACTCCTGAGCATTCCCTGTGTACAATGCCAGCTTTTAGTGTTTCCTAGAGCCTTTAGCGTGCGATCATGTCTAAGATCACATCTCTTGATGGATGGATTTCCAGTTTCAAATGGTAGAAGAGAAAGCTCTGTCTGAACTTCCTTCCCACTTCACTTACATTTCAATATCTTGGTAGAGAGCTATTATGTGAAATTGATCCCTCAGCTTTAGGTAACGGGTGTTTGCCGCACCGTTATGTGCCATTATAGAATGCACTGCTATTTGTCACTTTGTCGTGACATCCAGCCTAAGCTTCTCTCTTGCTAATAAACCTCAATTTGATTTTGGGTGGCAGTGTGCTCTGATCTGGGAGCTCACATATGTTATTACTATGTCCCAAACACTCACTTACATGTCCATAATGGATTTGGATTCCGCCACATGCTTCATGTCATCATTGGCCCTGGATTCTATACAACTAGGGGTGGCCATAGTGCTCCACCCTAACTCCTACTGCCCAGCAAGAGTCAGGATGTCAGGTGGACAGGATAAGGAGGTGCTTCTGGGAGTCCTTCACAAATGTGGATGATTGACTCCACATCTCAGTGACTGTGGAATAGGGACAATGGTGACTACTGCATGGGATTTGTGTGAAGGCCAGAGAGGTGATACGCAACACTCTTAAGGACAATGCCTTTACCAGTATTCATCAATAGAGGTATTCCTGCCCCCCCCAGAGGTGTGTGTGTGGTACTTTAATATGAATTAGTTCCTATAAACTCAAAGGGAGTGGCATTATTCATAGGTGTAGTTTTGTCGAAGTAGATATAACTTTATTGAAGGAAGTGTGTCACAGTGGGGACAAACTTAGGGGTTTCCTATTCTCAAGATACTGCCTGGGGTCTGAGTCCATTTTCTGTTGCCTTCTGATCAAGATGTATCCGGGTCTATGCCTGCCTACATGCCACCATGCTCCCGGCTATGATGGTGAAGACTGAACCTCTGATCTGTAAGCCGCCACCACAGCTAAGTGCTTTCCTTTTTAACAGTTGCTGTGATCATGGCAATCTTCATAGCAATAGAATCCGTAACCAAGACAGGGGAGACCTGGCAATGTCTGCAGATTTCCTTGATGAGCAAATTGAGAAAGGGGAGGATAGAGGTGCTTTCCAGCACCCTGTTTGCAGAACCCAGTGATGTTGTTAAATGTTCTACAATGAACCACATAATGCCAGTGGTTCAGAGTTCCAGAAGGCTGGCTTATGCTTCTGACTATGTTACTCTGGAGACAGGAGCCTTTGGAGACCACCCAGAAGACCACACACTCAGGAAGGCACAGAGAAAGGCTTCTGCGGTTTCTTGTTGGATCCCGGAGCTCAGATCACATGGAGGAATAGAGAGGATGGCTTAGGAGACTTTAGTGTGTGATCACCATTTATATTCTCTCTGGCTTAGTGTGTGTCTTTTATTTTTTATTGAGCTCTACAGTTTTCTCTGCTCCCCTTCCTGCCTCTCCCCTCTCCTTTAACCCTATTTCATGGTCTCCATGCTCCCAGTTTACTCAGGAGATCTTGTCTTTTTCTACTTCCCATGTACATTAGATTTATGTAAGTCTCTCTTGGAGTCCTCATTGTTGTCTAGGTTCTCTGGGGTTGTGATTTGTAGGCTAGTTTGCTTTGTGTTTAAAAACCACTTATGAGTGAGTAAATATGATAATTGTCTTTCTGGGTCTGGGTTACCTCACTCAATATGATGTTTTCTAGCTCCGTCCATTTACCTGCAAATTTCAAGATGTTGATATTTTTTTTTTGTTGCTGTGTAGTGCTCCATTGTGTAAATGTAACACATTTTCCTATACATTCTTTTTGGTCGAGGGTCATTTAGGTTGTTTCCAGGTTCTGGCTATGGCAAACAATGATGCTATGAACATAGTTGAGCATGTGTCCTTGTGGCACGACTGAGCATCCTTTGAATATATATCCAAAAGTGGTATTACTGGGTCTTGAGGAAGGTTGTTTCCTAATTTTCTGAGAAATTGCCATACTGACATCCAAAGGGGCTGTATCAGCTTGCACTTCCACCAGCAATGCGAGAGTGTTCTCTTTACCCCACAACCTCTCCAGCATAAGTTGTCACCAGTGTTTTTGATCTTGGCCATTCTTACAGGTGTAAGATGGAATCTCAGAGTTGTTCTGATTCACATTTCTCTGATGACTAAGGATGTTGAACATTTCCTTAAGTGTCTTTCAGCCATTTTAGATTCCTCTGTTGAGAGTTCTCTGTTTAGGTCTGTACTCCATTTTTTATTGGATTATATGTTGTTTTGATGACCAATTTCTTGAGTTCTTTGTATATTTTGGAGATCAGACCTCTGTCTGATGTGGGGTTGGTGAAGATCTTTTCCCATTCTGTAGGTTGTCGTTTTGTCTTATTGACCATGTCCTTTGCTTTATAGAAGCTTTTCTGTTTCAGGAGGTCCCATTTATTAATTGTTTTTCGTAGTGTCTGTGTTACTGGGGTTATATTTAGGAAGTGGTCTCCTGTGCCAATGCGTTTAAGTGTACTTCCCACTTTCTCTTCTATGAGGTTCAGTGTGATTGGCTTTAAATTGAGGTCTTTGATCTATTTGGACTTTGAGTTTTGTGCATGTTGATAGATATGGTTCTATTTTCATTCTTCTACATGTTGATATCCAGTTATGCCAGCACCATTTGTTAAATATGCTTTCTTTCTTCCATTTGATATATTTTGCTTCTTTGTCAAAAATCAGGTGTTCGAAAATGTGTGGATTGATATCCAGGTCTTTGATTCAGTTCCATTGGTCCTCCTGTCTGTTTTTATGCCAGTACCAGGCTGTTTTCAGTAATGTAGCTCTGAAGTAGAATTTGAAGTCAGGGATTGTGATGCCTTCAGAAGTTCTTTTAGTGTACGGGATTGTTTTGGCTATTTTGGGTTTTTTGTTTTTCTATATGAAGTTGAGTACCATTCTTTCAAGGTCTTTAAAGAATTTTGCTTGGATTTTGATGGGCATTGCATTGAACTGTAGATTGCTTTTGGTAATATTGCCATTTTTACTATATTAATTCTACCTACCCAAGAGCATGGGAGATCTTTCCACTTTCTCGTGTCTTCTTTAATTTCTTTCTTCAAAGATTTAGAGTTCTTGTCATACAAGTCTTCCACTTGTTTGGTTAGAGTTACACCAAAATATTTTATGCTATTTTTGGCTATTGTGAAGGGTGATATTTCTCTGATTTCTTTCTCAGCCCATTTATCATCTGTGTAAAGGAGGGCTACTGATTGTTTTGAGTTAATCTTGTATCCTGCTACATTACTGAAAATGGTTATGAGTTGTAGAAGTTCTTTGGTAGAATTTTTGGCGTCGCTTATGTAAACTATCATATCATCAGCAAACAGTGAGAATTTCACTTCTTTTTATCTTATTTGTATCCTCTTGATCTCCTTTTGGTGTCTTGTTGCTCTAGTTAGGACCTGAAGAACTATATTGAATAGATATGGAGAGAGTGGACAACCTTATTTTGTTCCTGATTTCAATGGGATTGCTGGGAGTTTCTCCCCATTTAGTTTGATGTTGGCTGTTGGCTTGCTGTATATTGCCTTTATTATGCTTAGGTATGTTCCTTGTATTCCTGCTCTCTCCAAGATCTTTATCATGAAGGAATGTTGTATTTTGTCGAAAGCTTTTTTGGCATCTAATGAGATGATCGTGTAGTTTTTATTTTTTAGTTTGTTTATATGGTGGATTACTTTGAAAATCTGTCAGGTTTCTGTAACTCTCAGGCAGACACAGCCTTAACTGATAGCAAGGATAAACCTCCCCTCTTTAGTTTAATGACATTATTTGATACCTCGAGTCCCTTGAGGAAAACAATCCTGCTGTCTAGTTTGCTTCAGTGGGCTCTGCTTATCACAAACACACCAGTATAAAACGTTTCATCGAGCAGCTACTCTGTAATATTGGAGTTCTGCTATCAAATGCACTAACTAAAGTGACATGGCAGATCATGTTTTAGAAGCGTAAAGAAACTCACAAATTTAGCATAATCTTTAGGACATATCGATACCATGGTTTTTTAACCCTCTTTTGTTGAGTGGCTAGCATATATTTGAGAGGGAGCTGGGCTAATACACACCAGAGAAGAGAGAGAGCAATGCTAGGCCTGGTTCTCAGCTGTCGGGAGGGAATGCGGGTGTCAACTGCTGGTTGCCAGCCAGTGACAGGGGACACAGACGTTCGTGGTACTTAGCTACGTGTGACTAAGCTGCCTGGTAACAGGAAACGGCTTTTCAGGGGGTTTGACTGAGGTGTGATGTGTCCTTGTGCCCCAATAGCCACAGACATCCTCCTAGCTGCACGACTATCGGGCATCACCAGGTTTGACCCCTTTATTACTACAGAGATGCAAAAGCAGTGCTAGCTTTCTGGGTTATTGTGGGAATTCAATGAGATTATAAACACAAAATAAAATTAGCCTCAAGTATTTGAAGCCTTCCGTCGGTAAAAGAAAGAAGAAAATATGGAAAATTCCTTGTGTGCAAGCAAAACTTTATCTTTTGATGGTTCAAGATTTGGAGAGTTGAGCTTTGCTTCATGTTTGCCGGCAAAGATGCTCGCTCTCAGGTCCCTTCTTGAACACCCTCCCACCGTGTTTCCCTACCATGAACTCTTACCCTCTGGAGCCAGGTGTAAGCCAACAGTTGCCTTGGCTGTGGCATTTTATGACAGCAAAGCAGAGTAACTACCACAGCGATGGTACTAGTTTCATTGCTGCTTTAACTGTTTTACTCCCATGACCCTGTGCATGGCTGTCCCTTTTTATAGTGTGCTTAATCTAGTAGGCTCTCTCACTTGTTAAACAATAGATGGGCTGGGGATAAAAACATCAGGAACACACAATTTCCTGTACCTGCAACGATGCTTCTGTGCTTTTAAAATTAACCAACGCGGGCGGCATCGCTGGGGGTGGCTGTCATAAATACATGTGCACAAGTAGGCTTGCGCACGTTTGATGTATGAGACACACAGATATAGGTGTAAGCATGAATCCTCAGCTGAAAACTGGGAGCAGCTAGTGAAAATTTGTGGCTAGATTTAAATCTCGAGAAACAGGTCTTTAGAAAGGACACATTAATGCAAGGTAGGTTTTACCAGGAAACACTCGGCAATAATTCTTCTGCTACAAGTCATACATTACCAGGCAATTAGGATTCCAAATACTTGTGGTCGAGGCTCCATGATTCACATATAATTGTTCCTTTTCAAATGATTCCTCATGACCTTGGGAAAGCTTCAAGGATGTCTAAGGCTTAAGGGATCCCATCAAAAATGCCCCTTGAAATTCCAAACTACGATTGGTTGCCAAGGCACTATATTCCTGCCTCCTGACAGTGGGTACCCAGGTCGTCTTCGAAAACTTGTCTCGCCATCTCATCAAGAGCAGCGTGAAATTGAGCCTGCAATTAAAAAAATAAGCTCGCTCCCCCTCCCCTCTGCCCCAGCAACCTCTCGACCCAGCCAAATTGAGGGTCATCAGGAAACAGGGGAAGAGGTGCTTCCACAATTTCAAAGATGCCTGGCAGGAATATTACTTAATTGAGCCGTGCTTTCGAGCTGTGTGGAATTGTTCTTATTAAAAATTCAATAAGAACAGCGGAGAAGAGCATGGGAGGCTCTTGAAGATCAGAACCGTGTGAGATTCTCTTAAAAGGCTTACATTAGGCTCCGTGGCTCTGCAGCCAGCATCTCCAGACCCTACCTGTACAAAATGCAGCTTTTAGCCCCTTCCCGAATTTACTCCAGACACACGCTGTTAGACGAGGAGCAGCAACAGGATGTTTACACGGTGCTCTTTGAGCGAAGGTTTGCATCTCTGCTGCGTTGTCTAACCAGCCCCACAACCGTCTTCTGTCAGCCCTGCCCTCCTTGACCTCCCCTGCCTTTGTCACTAGAGTTAACCGGTCCTTTGTGTGATTCTCTGCCTTATGTTATCGCTAGTTTGTTCTGTGTCTTGGATGAATGGAGGAGATGATGGCACTCTTGGACTCAAGACAGTTGTGAGAAGATCTGCACAAGATGGGGCTGCTGTGGGTGGTGGAGGGGCTCATGGGGCTGCATCAAACTCCCCTCCAGCCCTTATTTAGAGTTGATGACTGATGGGAGAGGGACAAGGGACAAACATTCTCTTCAGTGGTGTAGTCACTGGTAAATTGCCCACATGACTGTGAGCAAGCTTTCACCGATGCTCCTACAAAGAACCCCAATAAAACTCATTGGCTATACACACAGAAGGGGGGAGGGAGAGGGAGGGAGGAAGAGAGAGGAGAGTAGAAATGTAACAGCCAGTCCCCCCATCTTAGCACAATTGACTCCATTTAGGGCATAAAACTCAGCACATAGATAGCACCACCTGCCAAAATGAAAACACAGACCAAATCCATCAAAGTCCACAGTTCTGGGAAAGTCTCTAAGTATACTAACCTTGCTTTTTGGCTTCTTTAGTTCTGCTTCTGGCTAACTGTTCTTGCTAACTGAAGTGTGTTGACCAAGGATACTGTGTTTATGCTTAAAGGCTCACCCTGAGAAAGGCTCAGGGCCACACCGGGATCCCACATGGCCAGTGTAGTCCCTGACTGGCTAATAAAGGCTTTCTATTGACTCACACTGTGTCTGAACAGTCTTCTCCAGTGGACACCCCACAACAGAAGGAGGCAGGGTTGAGAAGAGACAGATGGCCACTGTGAAAGGAAGGGGAACACACGGGGTGATAAAGAATAGATGCGTTTAAAATACATTATGTACATGTATGTGAATGTTATACTGCAACCCCTTCCTTATATGCATAAAATATATATTAATGGAACATTAAAAACTCTCCTAGGTCAACACTCGAGAGCTACTTCAATAGATGACATACATGTAAGGTTCACATTGGTTTTAAAAAAGAACATGTAAGCCACAACATTTTACAACCTTCTTCTGTAACCAGGCAGTGTGGGAGAAAGCTAGGCATCCTGTCCTTTTGACAGCAGGTGCACAAAACATCTGCATGTTTTCAGGGCTTTCTCGGTGGACAAGAGGTCCAACACGACCCTGAAGGGTTGCAGCAGCAGAACCATGCTGCCGGCCCACTGTGGAGCGGTCTCCTCCCATGTGGACCAGGTGTCCTCCACCTTCTCTTGTCTCACTGCTCAGTGTCCTCTGGGGACAGCAGAGGGCCTGATGAGAGTGAGTGGTGTCTTCAGGTTTCGCATTCTGCGTCAATGCCCTTGAAAACAGACTTCTCAATTTGCGTTGGAAACAAAACCAGCTTTCACTTGTCGTACGTGAAGGTCCTTTGTCCGTTTCGGAATCTCCCTCCTTTATAAAACTCTGAGTCCAGTGCAGTCGTCGTTACAGGGCAGGAGTTTTCACAGAGGACAGGAGAAACGGGCTGCAGCCGACGCAGGGCGAGCGTCATAAAGGGAGAGAACACCATGCGTCCTACAGATATTTGCAGGAGCGGCCACAGCAGCAGCCTTTTGTCGTATTTAATGGTGTGGCATAGGCTCCACTAAGGGGCTAGACAACCAAAGGACTTGAATCCTAGCGCTCGGAGCACTGTCCGATTGCAGATGACCATGATACGTATCTCATTGCTAGCTCCTGTCATTCCTCCACAGTGGGTTCTTTAAACTAGATTCACTTGGATCTGAAACCAGGGATAAATAGGGGAAAAAAAACAAAACAAAAAAAAAACTATGCATGTACATTTGCATATGCAGATTTACTCAGACCACAGACTCTGCATTCTGTCCCATACCTGCGTATTCCAATTGCAATGTATGCGGCAATGGGTTTGCAGCATACTGGATTGCAAGTTACCAAGTGTTCAAGATTCCAACATTATAATCCTTTTCTGAGTGTAACTGACATAATTATTGTTTTCGATGAAATCAGAGATTTTCTTTATGCGATCTATTTTTAAGGAGATAGATATGTTCAAGCTTACAGCACACAAGCGCCCATCATATAATTACATTCTGCTTTCACACTCCGTGCTGATTTCTTTTATGTCTTATTGGGGGTTTCATCCAGAAGATGGATGACTGGAGGGAAAGAAATAGAAATTTTTTTTGTCCATCATAAACATTAGTGTAGTTGGTTATAACTATCTTATGTATAGAGTGATACTTTTTGTGTACTTTAAATGTAGCATTTTTTCATATTTAACCCATATCTACACATCCTTTGATTGCAAGTGTGCTGCTTGTAGTTTCTGTGTTGTTTTATTTTGAAAGCACAAGGTGTTTCCAGATCTCAGATAATTTTATCGCATGACATAGTAGCCTCCAGTTTTGATCTGTCTGTAGGCTCATCTTCCCCCAAGCTTTCATCTCTTGCTGTTGCCTTGTAGGTTTCTATTTTTTCCTCTTGTAATGTTGCAAGAAATCTGATCTCAATATCTTTCTGTTGTCATTTGTATGTGAAATTAGTATCCCTGAAAATCTAGAAGGAACAAGGTGGCTTGGTAGAATGTCGCTGACCTCTGAGCCTCCTCTTTCTCAGTGTTCATACAAAGTACACAAATACACCAGCCTGCTTTCAGAGATTTTAGTGGCTCTTATGTTAAACTTCCTAACTCGTGCCTTTAACTAAATGTGATTTCTCTTCTCTGGGTCACTACATGACACTTTGACCGCTGCCACTGCGGCTTCTGTGGTGCGAGCAGCTCCCGCTTCTTCTGTCTGGTGAGATGGCTCAGTAGGTAAAGGCACTTGCCCCCAAGCCTGTGAACCTGAGTTCGATACCCAGGTTCCACATGATGGAAGGGTAGAGACAACTCTCTCTGGTCATTCTCCAGCTTCCATATACACAGATGGTCTGTTTATGACCACTAAACACTTTTAGAGTCACACAAAACCAATCAAACAAAAAATAACTAAATGAACAATGTAGTTATAGCCTAACCTCCTGCTTTCATGGACCTTCGAGAGGCCTTAGGATTCTTGATTTTATCTATGATCTTAAACTTGTCCCTGTGCCTTCCAGTAAGATCCTATGAGACATGTAGGGTTTGTCTTCTTCTCAAGTCCACAGACATCCCATGTGCCTTTCCTGCTTTCTTGGCATACCATAGCCTGATCCACTGAGAACCTGAGGCTCTCTTTCACATGTGTCCTTTTGAGATACAGAGTTTGTAGCAAGGCCTCATTCCTTGCTATAAAAATGTTACGTTGTTACTGTTATCCTTGACTCACGTAAAGCATCCCAAGACTGGTTAACTATCCTGCATAGTTTAAGGGAGCACCTATCTGTTTCCTCACCTCTCTGTAGTGCACAGGTCCATGTGAGTGGTACAGGCTTAGACCCTCGCAGGTTAAAATTCAAAGTGCTGGCTGGGATGGGTTCTCACCCAGAGCCTTGGGGAAGAAATCCTCATAAAAGCACAGTATATTCTTGGTAGAGTTCAGTTCCCCACAACTCTTGTACTTCCTTGGCTTTCTAAACAGCTGTTACCACACACTGAGATTTCAGGAGGTCATTTCAGGGTCTCTTCCATCTTTAAAGGTGAAGATGTATTGGTGGATGAAGAACCTGACAGTAAAAAACGTAGATGCTGAAGGCACAATAAGTGAATGGGTAGATAAGCACACAGAAAAAGTTTAATGCGCATTCAGAGAAAAAGTAACGGAAGACCCAGACTCGTTATTGTTGACAGAGGTTTCTTTCCCACATGGTCCCACAGCCATTCAGTGTCAAAGAAATACACAGAGGTCTACATTATCATCAACTGGTTGGCCTATTAACTTAGGCTTCTTATTAATTAATTCTTACATCTTAACCCATTATTCTTGTCTGTGTTAGTCACATGACTTGGTACCTTTCCTCAGCGAGGTATTCTCATTTGCATCCTTTACGTCTGGGTGACAACTGCAGACTAAGCTTTTCTCTTCCCAGAATTCTCCTGTTCTCATCGCCCCGCCTCTACTTCCTGCCTGGCTACTGGCCAATCAACATTTTATTAAACAAGTACAAGAAACAAATCTTTACAGGATGAAACCATTGCCCCGCAGCATTATTATTGAGTGTCTCTTAAGGTCCATGAATCATCTTGCATGGAAAATGTTATTCAGCTTCCGATGAGGAGTCCAGTTCATCAATATCTGCAGTATCATTGACTGATGACCCCTCTAATAGAAGATCTAGACTTACAGGGTGTGAGCAACTCACAAAGTGGGTAGTATATCACGGCATGCAGGGAGGCGTGAAGCATGAATGAGGAGGTATGCATGGGTTCAAGGCAGTCAACACTTCTACTCAACATTATTTGCCTGACTGTTCTGGTTCACGTCTCTGTTGTGCTAAAGCAGCATGACCAAAAGCAGCTTCAGGAAGAGAAGATTAGATGCCATCATGAAGGGGTGATGGGAGCAGGAAGCCAGCCGATGACATTGCATATGTGCGCAGGAAGCATAGGAGAAAGGGAGAGCGAATGAGGTGTGTGTGTGTGTGTGTGTGTGTGTGTGTGAGAGAGAGAGAGAGAGAGAGAGAGAGAGAGAGAGAGAGAGAGAGAGAGAGAACAGGGGCCAAGCTACAAACTCTTAAGCTAACCCCCCAGTAGCATTCTTCCTCCAGCAAGGCTGTACCTCATCAAGGTACAACAGCACCAATCAGGGGCCAAATGCTTGAAAAGTGAGACAGTTCTCACTCAGCACCCCCCTCCAGTAGAGTTCCCATCATTCTTTACTTTCTAAATGGGCTCTGATCTCATATCCATCCCCTAATAAATCAGAACACTAGTAATCTGTTTTACAATAGGCACTGCTCCTCATGGGACCCTGTGTATTTATTCAGAAATATATGTCATAAAGAGTGAATGAGACACTAATACTCAGAGCTAGGAAAAGTAATACTGTCTATTAGGGAGAATCAGCATTTGTTAGCATAAGTAAGACTCTGAGCCTTGATTATAAGTGTCACTGTGTTAAAAAACATTGACTGAACCCAGTGTGAAATTACAAGCCTGCAATGCAAACACGTTTGGGGAAACGCAAACACATTTATCCATGCATTAATTCACTCATTTAACAGCGATTCTTGGAGTGCATAGCTGGGGCCAAGCCCGCTAAACATTGGAGACGCTGAGCTAACTTGCAGACTGCATTGGCCTTGCATTCTAGCACAGGGGTTAGCAAGCACATAGAAGAGTTAAGTATGCCGGCCCCTCCTTATCACATACCAACAGAGGCAATGGCCGTACGGGAAGGCAATGCCATTTCACCCCCTTAGAAAGTTGGCAATCGAAACCACAGAGATTTGCATGGCTGCCTTCTTAACCCATTGTTTTATTCCGTGGATGTCTGTAATTCACTCTTCCTGGGCTTGTACATCTATTTTCAATTTCAACTCGGTGAATGCATTTACATTGCTATCTAACCAATGATTATCAAATGCATGAATATTGCTGAGTTTTGTCCCAAGTAATCATTAAGGTACTTTTAAATTTCATGAAACATTTTTGAATTATGTACCGGTGTTTTCACCCTGTTTTTTTTTCTTTTTTGGTTGATAATAATAATTTTAGTATACTATTAGTAATAATGGCTACAATAAAAAATAATTATATTTATTCATTATTGGTGTGTGTGTGTGTGTGCATGTGTGTGTTTGCATGTGTGCACATGCAGACGCCACCTGCACACATGAAGGTCAGAGGACAGCTCACCTTACTCAGTTCCTTCTTCTGCCCCTGTTGGCCCGGAGGACAAAATTCATGTCTTCAGCTGGCAGCAGATGCTCCACCTACCGAGCCATCCTGGCACCCCTACAGATGCCCTCCATCTTCACACTTCAGGCCTTCATTCAGCCGTCACTCATTAGAGGTTCCCTTGACCGCTCTGTATACTCAGGACGTGGGTTGTTGTCTAACAGGGCGTCCCTGTGGTGTTCTTGATATGTATGTCAGGGCACGCAAACACTTTCGTCTCTCTGTGTCCGTGTCTATCATCTCTCTCCCTTACTGCGTTGTAAACTTCAGAAGTGAGGTTTTAAGCCAGGGTTACCAGTGCATGCCCTTCCTATGCCTGGTACATGGTAATACTTCCATGCATTTGTTGGATGAATGAAATCCACTCCTATCCCTTCCTTCACCCCGGCTCCCTTCCTTCCTCTCTTTCTCTTCTCTTCATTCATTATTTCAGCTATTCTGCAAACATTTATAGAACCAGCAATGACACTGGCTAATTGATTTACTACATGCCCGACGCCACACAGAACAATGAGTAAATGGAGCCTGCTCCTTCTTATGCAGCACCTCCTCGGTGAGAGCCGTGCATGGTCTTCCCATACATTATCCTCTATTCCTTACAACGGCCTGGTGATAGGCGCGTTATACCCATTCAACTAAGGATGCAAGGCCCAGAGAGGAGAGGCTAATTGCTGTAATCACACAGCTAAGCATGGGCAGGCACAGAGAGTGATAAAATATTTCTGCAAATCGACCATTCTGATGTCTCAAGTACACTTGCAGCTGGAGAGAGAGAGAGAGAGAGAGAGAGAGAGAGAGAGAGAGAGAGAGAGAGAACAGTGGATTATGGAAATTGTCTGCTGCGCTTGGATAAACAGGGGCACTGGAGTTTAAGTTGGCATTTTTGTTTTGTTTGGTTTTTATCTTAAACCTTAACACAACCTTAGAAATAAGAACATTGTCTAATCATAGCAGCTCCATAGTCCTTTAATGTAGAGGAATGGATGCCCCAAGAGGCATTCTAGAGTGTTGTTTTTGGGCTCTGGGGGAACACAGCAGTTAAGACTGTCCTCACTGTCGTTGGGGACCCCTCTACCACCTCAGCTCTCTGCTCTTCTTCCAGCAGCTGGTGTATTATAACTCAGCTCTTTCCTTGTCCAGTCTCAGTCCACACACGCCTGGAGAGAGCCTCTCTCCCTTCAGCAGCCTCCAGCCCTGAGCTAAACCCACATTCCTTCCCACACAGGATGAGCACACGTTCTGCATGAATTCAACTTGCCAGATGAAGCTACGTCCTGTGACTTTTGTCACAGATTCTTACTCTAGGAGCTTCCTTGGGAGGTGCCACAGTTTGGGTGTGAATTCGCCCCCCCCCCCCCAAAGGCTGAGGTATGGGAAGCTTGGTTCCCAGTTGGCTGTGTTCTTTAAAAAAGGTCCAGAAACTTCAGTAGATGGAGCATAGCTGGAGAGAAAAGGTCACTGAGCTCTCTTTCCTGTCCTGACCAGAGTATCTCTGTGCTTCCTGTCCACCTCGGAGAACTTCTCTGCTCTTCCCTCCCGCCCCTCCTTCCAGGACATTTACACTCTCCTCAGGCAAAGCAGTAGAGCCTGGCAACCTCCACTGGAACCTCCGAGGCTGTGATCCAAAACAAACCTTTCCTGAACCTCCAGGGAGGGTGAGATCTGTGGGCACTACAGCTACTGTATTTACTGTCGGGAAGAGCCAAGAGCTTCTGAAGGTGGCGGGTTCCCTTTGAAAGAGGAACCCCAAAACAGCCAAGATATAACACATCCTTCCAGGTCACACTGCCTAGGCTGTGGATCCAGCTTTGGGCTGTGTTTTCTGTTACATGCAAGCGAAGTGAGCTGGTGCCAAGTAGATGTGCCAAGCAATGCCTGTCAGTGATGTGATGTCTGTCAATGCCTGTCAATGCTCATGTGATTAGTAACAGAAGGACATGTTCTCCACCTGTATCCAGTCAGGTGGCCATGGGGAGGGTCTCTTCTGCCATTGTCATCCAAATGTTGACTCGGGATCCCAGCTGTTTCTGTCTCTTTGCTATGTATTCAGAGTCTGGACTTGGGACATTGGAGTAGCACCAGTGGGGAGAGCAGCTTCTCAAGAGCCGGCCCCGGTGAAGACCATATCCTGCCTAGACTGTTTTTACAGCCATCACTAAGACACATGGCCCCAACCAAAACTGCAGAGGGGGTCGCACATGCCATGGGGTGTGGTGACTGCTTGTCTCCCAGTTGCTCTCCTGAGAAACTCAGTGGTTTCCTGGTTTCATAATCTTCAGTCAGGATGCAGGCTGTGAGATGGGACAAACTACAAGCCCCCCCAGGCACTCTTGGGAGAAGGGTTAGTGATTATCCCTTCCCCAAGGTCAGGTGGCATCGTGGTGTCACCTGGAGATTTTTTTTGCTGACACAGAGGGTAGAGTGTCAGCCCACTCATCATTCCAGGACACGCCTGAGCTCGAGTCTTTCCTGCAGGACGAAGGTCCATTTGTCCCTGTAACACAACTTGCATTTGGTCACCAAAACTTGGCCTTCTCCACCCTGGGGCTCCATTGTTCTTTCTTGTACACACCAACCATATGGGCTTCTTGGCCAGTTGCTCTCCTTCTCTCCTTCTTCCCTCCTCCTTCCTCTTTTCTCCCTCCTCCCTCCCTCTACCTTTCTCCCTCCATCCTTCTCCCTGCTCCTTCTTCCATCCTCCTTCCTCCTTTCTCCTCCTTTCCTTCTACTTCCTCCCTCCTCTCTCCACCCTCCTCCCTCTCCACCCTCCTCCCTCCCTCATCCTTCCTTCTTTCTCCTCCTTTCTTTCTACTTCCTCCTCCATTTTCCTTCTACCCTCCTCTCTCCCCTTTCCTCCCTCCTCCTTCCTTCTTCCTCCCTCCTCCATCCTTCTTCCACCCTTCTCCCTCCTCTTTCCTCCTTTGTCCTCCCTCCCTCCTCCTTCCTCTGTTCACTCAGCTGAGCACCCATCATGTGTCAGGCACGTTCTAGATGCCGAACTGTGGTGGGAATCAAACTGCGCCATTCTCCCCGCAAGCCAGAATGTCTGCTTTTATTGTCTCTTTTTTTCTGCTCCTTCTTTCTTTTCCCTTTACATCCTTCCCCCTTCCTTTCCCTTCACTTTCCCTACTATCCTTCTTTCTTCCCCCTTCCCCCCCTTTCCTCTCCACTCCCCCTTCCCCTCCCCTCCTCCTTCCCCTTCTCTTCCTCTCTCTTCCCCTTCTCTGCATTCCTTTCTCCTCTCTCCTTTTCCACTCTCCCTTTTTAAGATACATTGAGTTAATCAATTCTTCAAGAATTTCCTACATTCATACAATGAATTTAATCCCATTCTTCCTTCTCCTCCTCCTTACTCCTCCCAGATCGAATCTCTGCCCCACCCCCTCCCAACTTCATCTCTTAAAAAGAAGAAATTCAGATTCCAAGCTGTGCTACCTGCCTGTGTTCTCATGGGTAACGAAAGCCATTCACTGGAGCACAGTTGGCCACCCAGAGGCCACACCCTTGTAGAAAATAGAGTTTCCCTCCCCTGAAAGACATCAACTGCCCATAGCTCTATAGCTAAGTGTGGGGGCTCATGAGCCCTTCACCTCTTCATCCATGCTGAATTTTAACACATAAACTATTTCAACACCCAGCTGCCTCCAGGATTTTAGCAATTCCTCCAGTCAGGCCTTCCTGCTGTCCTAGCCCCTGGCTGCTAGGGCTGTGAACTGTGGTTGATATGAATAACTAGTGAATGGTGCCCAAAACAGGTCCCAGGGACAGTGGCCAGCCCCACCTTGTGTTCCTGGGATGTCTGCCCACAGACTCCCCTTTCAAGGCCCTTCTGCCCTGGCTTTCCCTTCATGCAGCAGCTCTCGCGCGCGCTCTCTCTCTCTCTCTCTCTCTCTCTCTCTCTCTCTCTCTCTCTCTCTCTCTTTCTCTCTCTCTCTCTCTCCTGCATCCTATTTGGAGATATCTAACTGCAATTGACTGGGTTTTTATTAGTTCTTTGGGTACATTTTCCATTTCTCAAGGATCTCTCATCAGGGGTTCTTTGCCAGTAATTACTGCAGGGCTGACGACTCGGAGGCGCTTCCTCTCAGCGTTGAATGATGGGGGTTCTTAATAGGGCTGCTTTTTATTTTTGAAGGAGAAAAATTAAATCAAATGTGCTGTTCATACCAGGCTTATTTAGTCTATGAAAACACAGGAATCATTTTGTTCAAATGAGTGGGCTTCTCGATCATTCTGTCGCGTCATAGGAAAATGAACAGCCCTGTATGTATTTATCATTTCCCCATGGGCCTGCAGCAGGAAGGGGTCCTAGGTGGCCTTAGAGGACACACACACACAACGAAAGCCAGAAAGGTGGAAAAGAAGCCATTTATTGAACTATTACCTCAATCTGAGGTCAGAAAGCCAGGGTTTTGAGCCAGAGGCAGTTAGCTGTGTTCTTGTAAGTAAAGCTTTACTGAAAGTCAGCTGTGCCTCTTTGTTTCCATATTGCCCATGGCTGCTACTCTGGCTCAACAGCCAAGACAAGACACATATATAACTCTAGTGTCTTACTGGCTAACTCTTACGTATTAATTTAACCCATCTCCATTAATCTGTGTATCACCATGTAGCAGCAGCTTACCGGCAAAGTTTTGGCATGTCTTACTCTGGTAGCGGCTCCATGGCATTTCTCTCTCCGCCTTCCTTCTCCCAGCATTCAGTCCAGTTTTCCCACCTACCTCAGTTCTGCCCTATCAACAGGCCAAGGCCATTTCTTAATTCATCAATCAATAAAATCAACACATAGACAGAAGGACCTCCCATACCACTCTCTGCCCAGAAGTCCTGCCTAACTAATGATCATTTAGCTCTTTATTAAATCAATCACAGCAATGCATCTTCACACAGTGTACAAATATCCTGCAGCAGATGCTTATATACAAATAGCACAACTTCCTACTGGCCTTGGCCTTCAGTCATGCTCCGAATGGCAGACAGACTTCCCTAGAAGAAAAATCATGTGATCATGGTGTCCCTTCGTTTTTCTTCACTACATAACTTTCTGGGGAATTGAGCCTGCAATTCATACTATAGGGTTTGGGGTGTGTATGTCAGGAATAGACCCAATAACAGAGGATATTGATGCCGACTTTATAGCTACAACATATGTGTGCAGAAATGAGATGTGATTTAGACATAAATGGGCAGTATAGATGCTGCAGGGAGCTCAGCCCCTGAGCATGGCTGTTGCTCTTTTGAAATCAGCATGGTGGCACTTACCTACAGGAGACAGTCACAAAGTCGGACGGATTCTCCCAGGGAAAGAGGGAATGACTCATGATGTTCACAGGCCACTTACTTTTTCCGAGAATATTTAAGGGGCTAACAGTGGTTGGTGGGAGGGGCCTCATTAGGCAGTGGAGTGGATGCCCAGGTTTTACAAATGCCTGTAAGGAGCTCCAGTCAGCTCATTGGCTCACCAAGGTAGACAGGGCTAGAATCATTTGCTCTGATCTGTTGTTGCCCCCTCTATCAGGGGAGACTAGAAATAGACACCCTGGGAAAAGTCACACAATCCACATGAAGCCGTGTGGTCGTATTTTGTTGTGTTTTAACAAATAAAGCGTGCCTGATAATCAGAGTGCAGAGCTAAACCACAAGAGGCCGGGCAGTGGTGGCACACACCTTTAATCCCAGGGCTTGGGAATCAGAGGTAGAGGGATCACTGTTAGTTCAAGGCTACCCTGGGCTATATGAGACTGAATCTGTCTAAAAGAGAGACAGAGCTCATGCAAAGGTGATCCCAGCACTTGGGATCCCACGTCTTTAATCCCTGCACTAGGGAGGTGGAGACAGGAATGATATGGCTGGGCAGAGAGAGGACTATAAGGCGGGAGAAGACAGGAGCTCAGTGCAGATCTGAGCTGCAGTCTGAGGATGCAGTCTGAGGACAGGATCGCCCCTTTGATCTGAGCATTGGTAGAGGTAAGAACTCTAGTGTCTGGCCGCTCTGCTTCTCTAATCCTTCAGCTTTCACACCCAGATAGCAGACTCCAAGCTTTTATTATTAAGACCAATTATAATTTGTGCTACAGAGCTATATACAGAGATGTATTTATTTATGGTGGGAATTGGCTCACATAATTATGGGAGCCAGGAAGTTTTACCATCCTTAGCCTGAGACCCAGGAAAGCTGATGATGCAGTATTGGAGTTTGAATGAGATGGATGGAAGGTGCACTGAGTCCCCAGCCCAGGAAATCTGCTTCTGATTTCTATAAGACAGGGCGTGGGAACTGTGTTTTAGAGAGAGAAAACTGCTACATCTTCATCTGTTTTTTTTTTTTTTTTTTTTTTTTGTCTGTGCCTTGGTGGCCTTTATAATACCAGCTCATATCGCTGAAGGTGGTTTTTCATCTACTGGGTCCCTAGATGTCAGTGGCGATCATCTCACGGACACCCAGAATAGTGTTGTACTAGTTACGTGGGTATCTTAATCATCGTGTGTGGCCGTGGGGGATCTAGCCCTTTTCCGAGAGTAGGCATCTTTGCTCCTAAATCACAGTTCTCTCTTGAACATCCGTGTTGAGGACCAGATCTGCTGAGGCTTTTCCCTGAGGCTCTGACATATGGAGAAGGAACACATCTCCTGTATAAAGCCAGGAACATGCTTGGCAGGAACCATAGCTTGTGCATGACCTCCTGACCCCAGCTTTTATCTTCTTTATCTTCTGTCTCTTCTATTTTTTTCATCTCTTGGCACCTCCCACTTAGGAACCTGTCACTGAGGAATGACCTGCTGGTCCAGGGCCATGCCTGAATCTTGTTTCTAACCAGGAGCTTTTACTTTGCTCAGCCTCTGGCTTTGCTTCTTGCCATCAGCAGTTGATGCCTTGTCTACACTAAGGCCTCAGCTCCTTCCACCTTCTGGAAGTATGGTTATTGCATGAGGAGGGGTCCCTTTGTTTGTCCCAGCTGCCCAGCTAGCTTACACCCGAAATAATCACACAGACATTGTATTAATTAAGTCACTGCCTGGTCCATTATCTCTAGCCTCTTATTGGCTAACTCTCACATCTTGATTTAACCCATTTCTAATAATCTGTTCGCCATGAGATCATGGCTTACTGGGAAAGATTTAGCATGTCTGACCTGGCATCTCCATGGCGGATCCTTCTCTGACTCTGCTTTCTTCTTCCCAGAATTCAATTCTGTCTTCCCTGCCTACCTAAATTCTGTCCTATCAGGCCAAGCAGTTTCTTTATTAATTAACCAATGAAAGCAACACACAAACAGAAGGACCTCTTACACCACGTCGTGACACATTTTGGGTGTGTGTTCTGCATAGTTCCTATCACTGTGTAAAATTAACCTATTTATATACTTCATGAGCTACTCAGTCTGAACTCTTAGATCTCCATGGGGCCGTCACCAGGAGGCAGCTGCCATTGTGCCGTTGAGACAGTGCCGTGGGTGTTTGTGGTAATGGCAACAGAAAATAATCGTATTTGAAGGGTGCTGAGAGGCCGGTTTCCTGGTGACCCATTAGACATGTGTGGCACAAAGTTTTGGGTGGTAGGGAGTGACGGGCGGGTCTATGGCTCACTGGGATGAGTTCCTGGAAGGCTGGTGACTACAGTTTTGCATGTGTTGAAACAAAGTACTTAGAAGTTACCATTTGCCAAGCTGTCAAAATGAAAATTAACAGTCAAGGAACTGGGAAATGTCGGTCAACTCAGGGAGGGGGCAGTGACAATGGAAAAGAGGGAGGAGGAAGTGGAGGAGGAAGAGTGGGGAGAAAAAAACGCGGAGAAACAGAAAGGGAAGGAGGAGCAGGGGGAGGAGGGGGAAGAGGAGGGGGCTCCCAGTTTTCTGGTGGGGGAAGGGAGACCTCATGGGAAAAGCCCAGTGCAAGGCTTGAGTTTATGACAAATTACCACGCTTAGGAGAAGGAACAAACAAACAAAACAAAAAATTATGAGAAACGTCTTGAGGACCGTGTTCAAAGTGTGATAGAATCTATTTCCGAGAGGACTTTAGCTGCTCAAAGTGTGCAGGTTGCTCAACCTCCTGGCGTAGGAGGCAGCTGGGAACAAAGCAGAAGGAAGCTTCCCGCTACTTGGAAAGAGTGGCTGGTCTTGGTGTTTTTAAAAAGAAATGAGGGAAAGGCATTTACAGAAATGGCTAAAAGCAGTCCTGTGGTACATTTAGCAGGAAGTTTAATATGTATTGACTTTTGTTTTTCTGTTTATTTGTCATCGTGTCGTCCCCCCCCCCCCCCCCCGCGTGGAGAACTTAGGCAGAAGGAACTTTCATTGCCGAGGTACATTTTCTATCTGACCAGCCAGCCTTTCCCTACTTGCTCTATGGTAATCATGCAGAGATAAGATGTGAGGAGAAATGGCCTTTTGAGACAAGGTAGCTCCTTGTGATCCCAGAGGAATGTGGTAGCTCAATGTTAGGTTTGTAACTATATCCCAGAAAATAGAAAGGCTACAAACAGAGGAAGGGTGAGAGGGTCTGATTAAGAAGTGAGCATTTATATTTTTACTAGGTTTTACTTTTAACATAAACCATCTTGAAAAAAGTTTTATGATTTAGCATTTATGAATGACTAGATTTTAAGAGAATTGTAATATTTTTTTAGGGCATTTCAGTGCCATGAGTTATTTCTTATAGATTCAGATAATGACATTATAAATCTTTCTGGGGAGACAATTACTAAGGCAGAAATGGCCTGGTCCCCATTGGCTTTCGGGTTCAGTTCGCTGACATATTACAAGCAGGCTTACTGTGGTCATTAAAACCTGATCGGGGATTTATTGCCCCTCCTGAAACTCTCAGGACTTTGAGAAGTATTGAACAGAAAGGAATACAAAATGAAGTTACAAAGGAGAGTAGCCAGGCAATCATGAAAGAAGCAAAACTTATTCTTCCACCCAAGACCACCACGAAAATCATCAAAATTATCAGAAATGGGAGCTAGCGGGTTTTCACAGGGGCAAAGTTGCACTGGCTAAGCGTCGGCGTCCTATGGGAAAGAGTTCCAGGTGAGAATCACAAGCTAAAGGGGCACTGGCATGAGGCTCCTCACAGAACGCGCTTCTGAACACTTTCCTGGGGAGTGGTCCACGCTGGAGTGCCCTCTGCATCCAGCAGTACGCCATCTTCTGGGGAAGAAAAGGGAACACATGATGCTTTGTGTGCAAACAAACAAGAGCTTTTTGGGGACATTCAGTACTGCCTGTCACTTTGATTTCCTGGTCTTGATTCCTCTATTCCTCAAATTGTATCTACCTTATTTTTTTTCTACTAAAAGATAGCCCAGCCATGTTCAAGTGTTGACTTAGCACAAAAGCACGGAGTGAGAAAAGGAACTGGTTGCTAACTCATCGCTGGGGAGGGTGGATGTGTCCCAGGCAGGCCAAGGGCAGTCCTTCCTGGAGAAGAGGGTGTGTGGCTTTCACCCATGACTAGGAACATAAGGCGGCATCTGGGACCACACCCCACACTCCCTCTTCGTCACACTGTTTATTGAACATAGGAGAGATCAGCCCCTCCACTCACAAGAATACAAACAAGGTTCAAAAATGCTTTTAGCACCTTGCACAAGGAACAAGATGAAAGTTTTGGATTTGCTTCCTTCACTGTTTGAACTTCCCTTAATGTAATAGCTTGGCAACTGGTTTGTCAGGTCGAAAAAGAAAGTTTTTTTACTATAAACAAATCAAGCCTAAAAGAATTATCACACTGTTCTGCTTTCCTAAAACACTTTGTTCTCCTTGCCTGCTCCTTAGCACACAGATTTTAGAGTGAACGAGGCCATTTGCATGAATCCTATACATGTATGTCTCCAGGAAAATACTCCAGTATGGCCACCTTGTTTTTTATAAAGGCCATCAGACATTCTGTCATGGCCCACAGAGAAGATGGTAAACCTAAAGGCTCTTTGGTCTACAGGATGTCCCTTGACACATACTGTTTCTTTGCTAAAGCTCGAAAGCAGTTATAAATGACATATGAACAAATATGTATGGATATGGGCTAATAAAACTTTATTGACAGAAATGGGCTGTGGTCCATAGTTTACCAATCTTTTCTTTTTAAGAGAACTCAATGTTTGAAATTTTGGTTTGAATCTCTCTCTCTCTCTCTCCTTCCTTCTTTCCTTCCTTCTTTCCTTCCTTCTTTCCTTCCTTCCATCCTTCCTTTCTTCTTTCTGACTTTCTTTTTTTTTTTTTTTATTTTTTTAGTCTCCAGTAGAACTTGAAATTTATGAGCAATCTGACCTATAAGGGTGATGTACCATTGAGAATAGCTGATGTAGCTTACCATGGATCCTGAGAAAACAAAGGCTAGCGTGTAGGAAGAGCTCAATGAAATCACTCTCACACCAACCAAATGCTTCCCCTTGTATGTCAGCTCTGTTTGCACTTGCTTGCTATTTTGAATAACTAAGGAAATCCAATCTTTTCTAAGGAGACTTTGGGAAATACTATCAAGAGAGTTAATTTAAAAAGTCAAGACCAAATTGCCAAGTGATTGAAGATGTCCATCATTGTCTCAGGATAATTCAAATAATTGGTCCCCAGTGGGAGGTAATGTTTGGGGTATTTAGGAAGTCTGGCCTTGCTGGGGTGAGTGTATCCCTGGAGGCAGGCTTTGAAAATTGAAAGACTAACACTATTTCTATTTCTTGCTCTCTCTGCTTGGTGCCTCAGCTCATGATGCCAGCCCTCAGCTTCCTACTTCTGCCACCATGCCTGCCACTTGCTGCCAAGCCTCTGCCACCACAGACTCTTTTCCTTCTGAAATCATTAGCCTCAAAAACCTCTTCCTTCTCTAAGCTGACTTGGTTGTGGTGTTTTTTTGTTTTTTTTTTTTTTCCCAGCAGCTGAGAAGTAACTAACACATCAAGTGTGTTAGTATATACCTGCGATCCTTTAGGAGACTCTAAGTGTGTTGACTGAGATTTCTGTCCCACCTGGTCCCACAGTCATTCAGCCCCAAAGAAACACACAGAGGTCTACATTAATTATAAACTGGTTGGCCTATTAGGGCTTCTTATAACTCTTATAACTTAGATTAGCCCATAATTCTTGTCTGTGTTAGTCATGTGGCTTGGTACCTTTCATCAGTGAGGCATTCTCATCTTGCTTCCTCTGAGTCTGGGTGAACTCTTCCCAGAATTCTCCTGTTCTCGTTGTCCCACCTCTACTTCCTGCCTGGTTGCCCCGCCTTTATTTCCTGCCTAGCTACTGACCAATCAGCATTCTATTAAAATACAAGTGACAGGGTATAGACCACTGTCCCACAGCATAAGTGGGGCATGGCTGCAATGGAGGATTGAGCATTTGAGGACAGCCTCGGCTATGTAGCAAAACTCTGTCTGAAAAAATATAAAACAAATCAAACAATTTATGAATCACTTGCTACTTTAAGTAATCTGAGTGGGTTTTGATGGCTTGGTTTCTGGGGAGTGAGTGTATCCCTGCATGAAAGAGCATTTAGGACACAAAACAACCATGTCAATGATGCTGGAGACTCAGGTCCATGGGAATGGCAAGGCCTTCTCCAGGCCAGGCTCAGGAAATGACAAAACTTTCTTCTGGTTTGGGAACAGATGTCCAGAAGAGGTTGACAGTTAGCTAAAGCCAGTATGTGGAGAAAGCACCAAAGGAGATCCCCGCATAGTGGGGCTCCCCCCCCCCCCCGCACCTCAGATTGGACACAAGCTACATCTAAACACCGGTTTTCACAGAGAGATCCTTTATTAAGCAGAGAAGAAAAGTTAAAGAGGCCGCTTTCTGACTCAGGCAGGAAACAGCAGCAAATGACCTCACAGATGTCAATTTTTAAGAAGAGGAAAAGGGGAGGTCTGGGTTAGAATGGGATAGGGTGAGGTGATAAAGGAGACGGGAAGAAGGTGAAGGGGACAATGGAAAGGGGACATGGATATTTGTCCATGAGGGACAAAGGTCTGCTTCTGGATAGAGGGGAGACTGCAGTGGCACATAGGAAAACGGTAGTTTATAAAGGTAAAGGGAAGACCCATCTTAGGATGAGGTCTTTAATTTTAATTAGGCATGTTAATTAGGTGAACCAAAGGGGGCTTTTGATAGCTGGACCTTGGTAGTCAGCCTCAGGAGGAGGAAGTGGCCAAGTAAGGGAATACACCTTGGTGGCTAGCTTTAGGAACATAGCCTCATTATCCCAGATAACAGAAGCCCTAGACTACTCCTCTACAGAGACCCTGACCCCTGCAGAGATCATATGACCATCTTCCTTGTTTACACTGTATATACAAAAGGAAGGAGCTGGTTTCTGGGCTGTTATGCCTCTGTCAGGGCACATGACTCACTGGGTACCAGTGTCTGTCATTTCTGCCTTCTCCATCATCAGGGCAGTCCCCAGACCATTAGGTCACAGCCAGGTGGTGTCAGATCAACAGGGACTCTGGGTGAGGCACACAAATAAAAGCAAGGGGGTGTTGACTTGTATTGGGGGTGTAAAACATGGGCAAATAGGGTTCAGAACACAGACTTGTCCCTGATTTCCCAAAGAGGGGCTGTAAATCTAGGGTTGGAAAAGATTGCAAGGCCAGTACGCAGCCAAAGACCCAGAGAAGCTGCTTATTTTTATTTTGGGCTTGTGGTGGATGAGCTGAGGTTGCCTAGACCACCATCCTCCTCACAAGAGAAAACAATTTCCTGCTTCAGGCCTTGAGGTTCAGGGCTCTGAGCACCATCTTGAAGGATCTAAGGGCGAACACCTGGTGTAGAATTACATCCAAGGCAGAATTCAGGGCCTTCTGCACCCCTTTGGGAGATTCTTGTGAGCCTAGTTTCTCTCACAAAAAGTATCGCCCTGAGCAGAACACTGGAGATCCTGGTCTGATCCTGAAGTGCCGAGGTTGGGGTTGCATTGAGCAAACTAATCCGGAAGTCACAACTGGAGAGCCTTCCAACCGCAGAGAGCTCACCTTAGCATCAAATCCTTTGCAAGCAAAGGTGCATTGCAGGGGGCGCCCTCCTATTTTTGTAGTTTTTCTGGATTTGTGAGCCGGACGACCCTGAGAAGCCAGGCCAGAGGCTGCAGTGGCTTTGCTCCTTTCTCTTCTCAGTCCGGTTTCTGAGACCATGCAGAGCTGCTGCTGGCCTAGGAGTCAGGCTGCATCAGGAGCATTTAAGAAACAAAATAGGGGAAGATGTGGGGAGAGAGGGAGCCTCTGCAATGAACGTTGGATGACCTGAGCACAGCCATGTCTGGTTGATACTCTAATTTTTGCATATATAAAAATAATATATTTCTTACAAAGACATTTTGCTTGACCAAGTGCTTTAGTATCTTGGAAAGAGTAGTTCCCATCAAAGTTGTTTTAAAACATGTTTACAATGTATATCCAGTTGTTCTCTCATGTCCATAATACATTTAGAATGATTTTCCAGCAAGAGATAGGCAGGTGACCCCCACAACCCCTCAACTGATAACATTTTACACTGGGAGAGCAGGAAAGTAAATAAGCCCACAGGGTTTTGAAAGCCTGGGGAAGAGAGAAGATGCATCTCGTATTGTTTCCACTCATCTCTCCTGAGCCACCTTCTTCCTGCCTTCTCTGTGTGCTATCATCTTCTGCAGGAAACCACCCACTCCTCTTTTAGAATAGCAAAGACCCAGCGTCCCTCCTTTTCCCGTGTCTCAGACTGGTGAAAGCTTCCAGGGTAGGTTTTCTCCAAAACTCAATTGTCCCCCATGCCTTGAAGGACATCTTGACACTGTCCCGCCCCTGCATTGTCTGGTCATTACATACAAATGAAGATGTCGGAGAATTCGGCCATGAGGCACACGGTGCAGGGAGAGCAACACAGAGCTGAGACTTGGGCCATGTTTTTCTGTTTATGTGCGTAAGTGCGTGTTTATGTGGGGTATATATGTGTGTGTATACAAGTACATGCATGCGTGTGTGTGTGTGTTTGAAAATGCTAGAGGCAACCTCAGACATATTCTTCATGCTGTCCAATTTGTTTTGTGAAACAGAGTTTCTCGCTGGTACCTGGGTGTCCTTGGTTTGGCTAAACTGACTGATCCTCGAGTCCTGGGGACAATCAGTCTCTAATTCTACAGTGTTAGATTATGCCCAGCCTTTCCACATGGATTTTGAGGACTGAACTGAGGTTCTCATGCTTATGAGGAAGGCACTTCATCCGCTGAGTCAGCTCTCCAACTTTATGGTCTTTGTGTTTAATATGGCTCTTGTTTGATGTTGATTTATTATAAAAGAAGATTGGGAGAGAGGTTCTAAGGCACAAGCTCAGTCCTTGGTGTCTTCACCCCATAGATCAAGTTTTTACCCCCATTTAAATAACACTGCAGAAGAATGCAGCCTCCCTGCCCTCCTGGAGTGCGGCATCTTGTTAGGGACAGCCATGAAAGCTCGGTAAAGAATAGACAATCAGTGAAATAACTGTGAATTGTCCTCATGGCCCTGAAAGAGACAAACAGGATGCTGAGAGAATCTGAGAAGAGAATGGAAAGGAGTGGTCAGGGAAGCCTGCGAGGGGAGTTGAACTCCCCATGGGTGAAGAAACCATCGCGGGGAAACCACATGAAACATAATCACTCAAGTGACAGCCAGGAGAAAGCTGTGTTCCCCAAGCATTGATGCCACAGCAGGTGCAGTGCTATGCCTTGCTTAAAGAGAGTGCAGCTATGGGGCTGAAAACAACCCAGTAGCTTCATGGTGCCAGTACATGTGTGTGCATACGTGTCCATGTATGTGTGTGCACACGTATAGATGGGTGTCTCTGAGTTTGTGTGTGTGTTCTCGCATGCGTGTGCAGAGGCAGTTTTGCTTTCCCAGGCCCACATTCTTCTACTGTCTTCACACAGCTGTCTCACCTGAATGCCATTTGCTAAATGAGGCAGCAGCTTTGGATTCAGGGAAACAAAAGGAATGGTTGTCATAGTAACAGAGGCCACCAGGAACCATGGCGAGCATCTCCTCCTCCTCTTCTGAATCCCTCCCTCTGGGGGAAGGCTCTGAGATCCCCTCAGCTTCAGGAGGATCCTGCCAGTGCTGGTGCCCTGTGGGGGGCATCTTTCAAGGCTCTAGGCTCCTTTACCAACCTCATTGGTTGGCAGAGCTGGGCAGTTATCCAGTCCTTGGTTACTGAGGACAGACAGCAGCAATGAGACGGGTTCATGGCTCCAGACCAGACACTCCTTTCCTACTTCTCCTTGCCCTGTTACTGCCCTGGCAATTTCCAGGAATATAAAATACACACCAGGGTGTATTTGAGACTCTGTTTACCAGGAAAATCTGTAGTGTTCTCTGCAGCGCTGCCATAGGAGCCCCAAATCCTACCACAGATCACTCACTATTCCCTCTCTTTGGAAGAGTCATTTTTTTTTTGAAATATTCATCATGTTCTGATCAATTTGAACAGATCAGGGTGTCTGTAAAAAGATAATGCTTGACAGCAAATGAATTGAAGCTCTTTTAATTGGAATGAAGTTCCCTTGTGAGAATTTAATTTTTTTTATTGACATTTCCAGGAATCCATCCCAGATAATTTGAGACTTCCTTCTGAAATGACATTCTCTCCCATGTATTCAGACTTAGAAATGATTCCTATTTTGGGGTGATCTGAAAGTCTTGCTTAACTTACACTTTTTCCCATCCTAGACTTCAGTCATCTTGCACGCTCTTCTGGAATTTTGCTACTCCTTTTCCCTTTGTTATTTATTATGTCCTCAGTTGTGTTCGGGACAGGAAAGGGGCTTGGGTTGAGTAAAGACTCCAGAGTCCATGAACTGGGCTCTGCCGCCAGCTGTAACCTTTCTCTTTTCTCATTGTCTGGGATCGGATCTCAGCCCGCCATCTTCCTTGATGAACCTCTGTAAAATGCACTTGGAGACTTACCTGTTTCTCACAGTTATGGTGATGATCAAGTCAGGAAACCTAAAGTGCATATCTCTGAGCAGGCATTACCCAGCGATGGTGGGAGGGAGCCCAACTTACCTGCCCCAAAGTGTTAAAGTCTCCGTGGAGCAGTGGTGAGCACCTCCTCCTTCTTTCTCCCCACTCCCAAGCACATGGTAACAGGGGACAGTGCTGGCATTCAGGAGAATCTTTTGCAGAATTCCATTAGCTTCCTGAGTTAAGGCGATTTCTTTCTTCTCCAGTTGAGAAGAAAAGAGAAAAGTAGGTAATCAAATCCGAGGACGTTCAAGCTGAGAACACCGGGTTCATGGCAGCCGGGAAATGTGAAGGTTCCAGGTTACTGAGATGGCTCTGCAGGCCAAAGTGCTTGTTGGGGAGCCTGCCCACCTGAGCCCTCCCCACCCCAGCTGGCTCCTGAAGGGCCCCGTCCTCTGACCTCCACAGGCTGCAGTGGTCCACACACCATAATAATTAAAAAAGCAAACCTCAGGGTTCTTATGGGTTTTTAAGAAGCGGCAAGATAATTTGGGGTGTGGAAGTGAAGCTCCTCCCTCCCTCCAGGCTCCCCTCAGGAAGATGCTGAACAATTCCTAATCCCACCAGCACAGGCTGGGACCCTGAGCACATGAGAACTTTCCCTGGGGCCCTGAGCTCTCTCCTCAGGCTCCGTCACTCCTGCTTTGCTGACTGGTACCGTTGCATGTTCCTCAGCGTGGGTGCAAAGTGAAGCCAATGTGTCCATAAGCAAAGGGGGGCCGCGATGGTTTGAACGTGAACTGTCCCCACAGTCTCGTGAGTTTGAACACTTAGTCCCCAATTGTTGGAGCTGTTGTAGAAGGTTGTAGAACCTTTAGGAGGAGGAAAAAGAGCCTACCCAGAGGAAGCAGGTTTCTGGGGCCAGGCCTTGAGAGCTTATAGAAGTGCCCCCACTTCCTGTCTGCTCCGTACTTCCTGACTGCGTGGTCAGCCGGATTCCTTCTCCCAGCAAGGTAAACTGCAGTGCCTCCAGGCAGTATAACTGCTCTCCTCACCTCCTTTGAATGTTTCACATCAGGGTTTTGGTGACAGCAAAGAAGAAAGTAACCAATGTAGAGGTGTGGAAAAGTCCTCAAGACAGTACACCAGCCTGTTTCAAACTGTTGACCATGAGCACAGACTGCTGGTAAGAACTGCGATTCCCCAAGGAACACGTGAAAAATCACCACTCCAAGGCACCAGGGTCTTCTGGAGGAGGGATGGCTCTTGCACACAGCAGCATGGCCCAGTGCCGATGTCTGTTTCTCCCGTTGCTGTCCCAGGACCGGAACTCTAAGACTATTCCCTCTGCGCTGGATTATTTGCAGGCCTGCAGTACTGCCCTGATAAAGGAAATTCTTGTGGGAAGTGAGGGGAGTGTGTGGGTAGATTGACAGGACAATGAGCAAATCAGAAAAGACATTAAGATCTATTCCTTGGATTTGTTCAACCATGTGCAACAATGATGATTTCTTTGTTATAATTAAAAATAAGTAAGCTTATCATTTATGTGAAGGCAAAACCACATTAGACCAACATTTATTGGATCAGCAGGTCGGCTATTCTACAGGTTTTTAGGAAATACGTGCTGTTGAAGGCACAGGTCTGAGGCGTGTTGTTCAGTGATTCTGGGGAAAATGTACCTCTGTATTCCATCCCTCCTAGAACAGGACGATTTGGTAAGTTGGTCCTTAAGGGCCAAGTACAGCCTTGGAGTGGGGCGGAGGAGGGTCAGTGAGAGAGGAAGGGTCCTACTGGAAGAGAAAAAGAAAAGAGAAAAGCACACCCCTGAGCCTGCTTGTGGCTCTCAGAGATTGGCATCTGGTCCCCCTTTTCTAATCAGATAAAAACACTGCTCCGACTCAAGTCTTTGTATTTGTTTGTTTTGACACTCAGAAAATTAGAGACAGGTAAGATGCCTTCTTCAGAAGCTCCAACCTTTGGACAAACACAGGGTTTTCAAATGCACTTGCACTGATTTGCACAGCGGTTACTCACGCATTTTCATTGCTGAATGTTGTTCCATTTCATGAGCAAACAGTGTTATCTACCAGTACTGGTGAGAACCCGGTTCTTTCCCTTGTTTTCCTAGTGTGAATGAAGCCACAGGGGAGGCTCTTGTACAACGGTTTTCTAAGTCTGTTTTAATTTCTTCAGGATGACGATCAAGGAATGGGATTACTCAATCACAAGAAAGGAGCAGTTTTAGTTTCTAAGAAACTTCCGGGTGGATTTCTGTGGTGAAGACGTGCTGTGTGGACATGTCAGGAATGTGTCAACGATCGCTCCCTGGATAACCTCAGCAGCACTCCTGGTCCCCACTGTCACTTCCCTCTGCTCACACAGCACTTGCTGCTCTTCGTGTGGCTTAAACTCGTTCACTGGATCCCCAGCAGCTTTGGCATGTAGACATTTTCAAATCTTCAGCATGCCCGGCCTGAATATCGAAAGCCCTAAAAGCTCCCAGACCAGAAACTTCTGAGTAACCAACAGGACACCACCGGTAGATACTTCAGCATTGTGAGACTTTGTTCTCACACAAAATGGTTGAGAATGTTGTATTGAATTGCTCTCTAGCTATTGCATACAAAATGTGAATGAATTGTTTAAATATGGGCACCCCTACATAATGTCTACACAAATATTCACAATCTAAAAAATTTTAAAAAGTCAGAACTCTGAAATGCTGTTGACTATATGCATTTGGGATAAGGGATACACACAGACTGCATCTACAATTTAGGATAAGGGATACTAAGCCTGCATCCATGTTCTAGAAGCACAGAGACTGTGATGCCAGGGCTTAAGGCATTGCCTGTGCCATACAGCTTGTTACAGACCCTGTGTGCCAGCTCTTGTGTCGAATGCCGTTCTAAAATTTCCAGAGAAATTGCAGACAAATGTCAATCAACCCAAAAGGGACACTGACAACAGACGGAAGAAACGATTCTACTCAAGCCTGGTTTTGTGCCCTAGAGGGTGGGCTGCGATCACTTACAAAAGTGTCCGTGACTCAAAGGCAGCTGACCACCAGCGAAAGCCCACCCCAGCATGAATGACTGCAGAAACCGCATCCAGGCAGTTCCTGCACAACTTGCAGGCAGCTCTACTGAAGAGTCCCCTCCCCCAGCAGTTGTTTACTACTAATAAAACCTTGCGGGGGCACTCGGGAGTCTCGTGATTTTCTGAGCTTTCTGCGTTTATAAATGGTATGACTTTCTGTCCTTACTCCTGGAAAGAATGTTTGAGTTCCCAGAACTGGCACCCAGACTCTGAATACTGCTGTGGTTAGCCAGAAGGCATATTTGTTTACCTGCCTGTTTTCTATTCTGCCAGGTGTATCCATGCAATCAAGGTTTTTGAAGCTGCACTCAGCCACCGGAGAAATGAAGACATCTTGAGCATCCATGACTGTGTTGTCTTCAGGAAGCTCTCAGGTTTGACCTCTGTGTATTTTCTTTACATAAAATGGAACCGTTTCTTTGTGGCTATTGTGGAGAAAACTCTGCTTAGGACTTGCTTATCTGTGTGGGGGAAATTGACCAAATAGCTTAATTCAAAGTTCAGTGTAACCTGCAGTAAGAAAATACAGGAAAATGTAATGCTGGACAAATAGAGCCAGAAGGCTTCTCTCTGCAGTAAAGTTTTCCAAGCTTTGCCACATTTTCTCCTGGCTTCTTGGGCCAAATGTACCTGCTTTCCATCTTCCTTTAAGTTTCGGATGTCAGATGCCCAGTCACACCTGAAGTTTAGAAAAGCAATACATAGCATTGAAGATATGTATATCCCAAAGATTGTATTGCGGGCTGCTCATCTGATATGCAAATGAACTGGGCATCCTGCATTCCCATTGGATACAGCTACCAATCCTCTCATTGTTAGGCTGACTCCCCTTGACTTGCAGGAGAAACTCTAGGCGAAGCTGCTTTGCTAACTCATTTTCCTGGGAAAGAGCCATTTCCCCTTTTATATAAATAATGTAAAACTTTAGAAATAAAGTATGTGGGGCAGAGGGAAGGTGGAATGGAGACGACTTTACAATGTAAAGTACTTTCTCCCTGGCCCTAGTTCATTAGCGAAATCTAGTGACTTAAATTATCCAGATAACCTCTTCTGCCACTGTTAGATTATGAATCAAGTAGGTGGCTACCACTGAAGGAGTCGTCGGGTCTTTGAGGAAGGTTCTCATCAAGCTAAGAGGGCCAGAAAATTTCCTATTACCGCGTTGTGCATAAATGGAAACGCTCAAAGCTCTGCATTACCTCCGTGCAATTCACTTGCTAAATTCAAAGAAACAAAATGGGAACAAATTCACCACTTTGCATAATGGAGGAGCACAAAAAATGGTAGGGATTTTGTTCAAACAAAGACCACAGGTAACCAGGTAACTGGAGACAGACAGCGTCATTCCAACATGGGGCTGTAGTACGGAAGGTACTTCGTTGTCCGTCTTTCTCCCTTTATTTTTGTCTGTCTCCATGACTTTATTTTGTGTGAAATTTTGAGAGATGAATTCCATTTTCTGTTAATTCAATGGCTGTCATATTGCATTTCATCATGCGCCTCCGATCATCACAATGAGATGTTAGGGTTTAAACAGTCTTTTAACAGTCTCTCACTGAAGCAGTATGCTTCTTCCTGTCTGCCCTACCTAGGGAGCCAGACGTAGGCCCAGTGCCTTGGATCTGCAGACTGTAGTGGAATGACCCGGGGTTTCATTGCAAACAACCTGTAATTGTGAGCTGATGAGTCCTTGAGCTTCACGGTAGAAAGCATTGGTTTAATATACTGTGGAAGTATAAAGAGCTTGGATATCTTTTTAAAAGTAAGATAGTTGGGGGAGGGGAATGGGGGAGCAGGGACTTGGAGATTTATAAGCAGCATCTTCCAATCCTAGCAACCCTCTCCCTCCCCTCAGGCTGTTGTGTGTGTCCTCTCTCTGTGCCTGTCTCTGGTGACTGTAGCTAGCTGAGCAAGGTGGTATGCTGGGCAGGGGGCTGTGACAGAGAGCCTTTGAGGGATCTGTGGGGCTGGCCAACTATTGAGAGAACATTGTATAGACAGACACTGATTTGGGAGCACCCCATCCCATAACAGTGTCAGTGTTGAGAAGAGAACCAAACTCTCCGGCACTTGAACGTTGACAAAATTAGCTGTCCAAAGAGGAAAGCAAGCGGAGAGTGCACCAAAAATATTTCCACCCAAAACTAATTCCTCTCTGAGGGATTTTTTTTTAGATGTGTTTTTCTAAGCAGACAAAACAAAGTAATTACTATTCATTTAAAACATTCTTTTCAGAATATTATTATTTATTATTATTGTGTGTGTACTCTTGAGTACAGGAGGGTCACAGCATTCATAGTGCATGTGGAAGTCTGAGGACGACTTGCGGGAGCCAGCTCCTTCTTCCCTCACAGGGTCCCAAGTCCCAGGTCCCAGGGATCAAACTCAGGTCTTGACTGCAAGTGATTTTTCCACTGCTCCATCACATAAGCCAATTAAATTCATTTTAGCAGCGAAGGCACACCATCTGGACATCCCTAGACCGAGTACAGATTGCTCGGGAGGGTCCTCAAAAGAGGAGTGCCTCCTTCCTTCGCTCCAGAGACAGCCTAGCATCTTGTGCAGGTTTCCAGGCAGCACCCACAGGCAGAATGGAGCAACCTGAGTTTGTATGGGGACCTTCCTAAAGGTGGGTCACCAACTGTCTGATCACTTCCCGCCCAGCCTGCTGAGTGTGAATGCAAATTGGCCAGCTCTGGAGCTGTCTGGCTATTGATCTGTGCTTGAGGGAGGGCTCTGAAGACTCCATCTTTGAGGCTCCCTCACCCGCCCCTGCTCTGCTTCCCCAGTCCCTGTGGCTGCCTGGTCCCTGGCATTCATCTTGATCTTAGTGTTCCCAACACTGGGGCGGGTCATTTCAGGTGACTTAAAACTGAGATAGCATCAGGAAGAATTTGGAAATAAAGTCTTTGTCGTGTCACATTAAGGCAGCCCGATCAGGTGGCAGTTTATCAAGAGCCACCTCACAAGGTTTTAATGAGCATGCTGCCTGTTCTTGTACAATACTAATTAATCCCATTTTTTCACACTGCTGTGACTGCTCAAGAAACCTACATTGTTTTATACTCGGTAGCAAAGCGGCCCTTACTGATTAAATCTCCTTGCCTGCGATGGAGCTTGACAACTGAATTATACCTTGCTCAAAATAATAATGGGTATCAGCTAATAAATACGGTTTAACACACACAAAACTATGCAGCCAAAATCACACCACAAAATAGTGGTTTGACTTATAGGCTCAGCAGTGTTTCATTAAACATCTGTATTATAATTCACTGGTTTTCCAACTGATGTAATAACCTAATTGATGAGAACAAAGACAAGCTTTATTTATCCACCCAATTGCTTGCTTCTTGACTCACGCTTTTTCCTGGGTGTTATTGTGGAAATAAATATGCAATATTCTTTTTATAGAAGTCTAATTTAGGTCTCCTTCTCCCCCTGTTGAGAAGTCAGCGTCACCAAGTATACCTGACAAGTTCTTGATCTTTTGTCATGGAGGTGTTGGGATCTGGTGGGTGGGGGGCGTGGCTAACAGAGATGAGGGAGCTGGTTGCTGGACCTGTGATGGAACGGGGGGAGTGGTCTACTGACATCTTCAGCAAGGGTGAATTTTTCTCCAATATACCTCCAATCTCTTCTGATGTTCTAAATAAGACCAGCAGAGCTGAGATGACTGATCATAGACACAGGATGACTCTGTATGGATATACACACCTCATCTTCAGCAGGTCCCCACTTATGTGATACCAAAGATGTGTACAAGTAGTGAGGAAAAAATCACATCCCACATACCCAGCATCTTTTTTTTTTTTTTTTTTTTTGGTATAAAGTATGTGTTTGCCAGGTATGGAGATATACACCAGCAATCCCAGGACTTGAAAGGCTGAGGTAATAGGCTTACCAAAATTTGAAGCAGTAAAGCCAGTACCAGGACAGCCAGGGCTATATAGCCTCTCCCAGTGGTCATTTGCCTCTTTCCCCTGGTCATGGTGACATTCTAGAGGACCATCTGTCTCCTGATCTTGAATGACTGGAGAACGGAATGGTTTTGATAACATCTGCATTTCTTGACCCACACAAACCCTGGCTTCCTCCACATGTCTATATGTTAACGATATACCAAGAAGGCAGCCAGGACACTGCTTAAGTCATAAGTAATTTCTCATACCGAACTCTCTTAAAAAAAAAAAATCTAACAAAGCCACATCTTGCCTTCCTTCATTTCTAATGAGTCTGCCGTGGCAAAGACCCCACACAGAACCCCCACTCTGGTTGTTGTGTCCCGGATTCTGTCCTACCTTCCTTCTAGGCCCCATTGTCAACCAGTCCCGCTGTCCTATCTCCTCATGGGGTTTTCTCCTTTCTTTCTGTGAGGGTTGGAATAAGAATGTCCCCAGAGGCTCGTATGTTTGAATGCCTGGGGTCCAGTTGGTACACTGTTTGAGAAGGGTTAGGAGGCGTGGCTTTGTTGGAGGAGGTGTGTCACTGGGTGGGTTTTGAGGTTTCAAAAGCCCATGTTGTTCCTATTTGGCTCTCTCCCCCCCATCTCACTTCTCTCCATTCTGAATTAAATGGAAACTCTCAGCTACTGCTCCAACGTGATGCCTGCCTGCCTGCCGCCATATTCTCCACCATGACGTCATGACTCCTATACCCTTTGGAGCCATGAACCTCAGATTAGATGCTTTTTCTTGTCAAGAGACACCTTGGTCATAGTGTCCCTTCACAATAATAGAAAGGCAACTCGGACATTTTCTACTTGTCCACTACTTCAGTTGACCAAGAGTTTGCTATGCTATGGCCATGTTTTAGAAGTATTTCTATTGCCCTGTACTTTCTCCATGATTCTTCATAAAAATGCTGTCCAGCTCATCTTTCTCTTGTATAGGAGGTTTGGACACAATGGATCATTACAGTAAAACAAGTTTAACTAATGTATTTCTTTTTTGCATTTGTCAGTTTTATACATATGCATGGCACACCAGGTCATCTTCTCTGCTACCCTCTCTCATGTTCTCCCTTGGTGCTGACCCCCTTGGTGTTCAAACAGAGGCTTTCTGCTTGCGTGTCTTTTCGTGGTGCAGGAGTAGTTCAGCTGCCATCGCTGTGGCATGTTCATGATTGGAATAGCCATGTCCGATTCAGAAAACACCCTTTCTTAGCACGCCTCCCTATCACCTGGCTCTTGTTGTCTTTCTGTTCCACTGCTGTGATATTGCCTGGGACGTGGACGAGGTGACACAGACATCTCATTTAGCATTGAGCACTCAACAGTCACTTATTCTCAGCACTTGGATGCAGCATTAGTGTCCGAATATCATCGAGTTTCTTAAGGGCACAAAAATAGAGGAGCACTGAGGATACCAGATGACTGGCTTTCCCTGTGGGAGTCAGAATCTAGACCATCTCAGAGGAGAGCTTCGTCGGTTCTGATCGTCAGGATAAACACATTCCATTAAATGATGAAATGAGGACCCTTAGCACCCACCTTCTGTATTCAACAATTAATATTTTGCCACGTTGGTATTGCTGTGTTGTGCGTGTTTGTAGCTGTCTTTTAAAGCAGTTACAATACGGTTTTCATTAGGGTGACCCCGTGATCATGCACACTTATAGTATCACCATTTTTGGGATGCTCGAGTCAGAGGGATTATCATTTCAACTCCTTAAACATTTATCATTTGTGTCAGGAACTTTTGGCCACTGTGTTCTAAGGCCTTTATGACGTGCTCTTAACCACAGTTACCTTATTGTGAAACAGAGTGCTAGAATCTAGTCTTCCTATTTAGCTGCATCTGGGCATCTGCTACAATTTGAAACTGGGACAACTCCTAGGGACCATGTGTAAAAGGTTTGGCCATGGTCACCAGTCTCTGGCACCTATATGAGATGGGGCTCAGTAAGAGATACTGAAAACATTAGGGGCATGCCCTTTAAAAGGGGCATTGGGACTTGACCCCCTCTTTTTCTTTCTGCTTTCTTACACTCATAAGGTGAGCAGTTGAGTTATCCAGTTCCTTAAAGTAGTAGGACAATAGAATATATATATAATTTAATCTATTTCTATATTAATATATATTTTATATACATATATCTTAATAGAAATTATATATAATTCAACCTATCTCTGTATTAGTCTATCTCTATATCTATTTATCTATCTGTCTGTCTGTCTGTCGGTCTATCTATCTATCATCTATCTATCATCTATCTATCTATCTATCTATCTATCTATCTATCTATCTATCTATCTGGGATTTATTAGAATGGATTATAAGATGTGGTCCAGAATCTTGGGTTTTGGTTGTTTCCAGATGCAGCCAAGTTGATAGTGGAGGTTAGCATCACTGCAGACTGCTCTCCCATGTACCCCCCACTACAATGCCCTTCTTGACCATGGGCCCAAGACCCATGCAGTCAGCTGATGATAGCAGAAAACCTCTGAAATCTGAAGTGAAGATAAACCGCCCTTCCCCCATGAAAACAAATGACGTCACGTTCACTAAGCAAAAACAAAATACCCAGATCTGAGTCTATCATTACCAAACAAAACTCTGATGTCAAAAGTGCACAGGGAATAAAGATCTGGACTTCCGCACGGGGCTATGTTTCACCAGTCATATGGAATCTAATCCATTCATTTATTGAGTGGCATAATAAGTTAATTGGTGAAACCAAAGGTGAGCTTTTTTACTCATTTGTTTGATTCCCTCCCTCCCTACACAGTTATTGGAGAAATTAATCTGCACTCTTGTCTAGGATTTATATTTAGAGAATGGATTTACACCTAAGAAGGAATTTGAAGTGGCTGTTAAAAAAGTAAGTGACAATTGAATCATGAAATAATGGAAATGAGGGGTCATTGTGTCCAGCCCTCTGCCTCCAAGAAGTGTCATTTGTCTTTGATCGCTCAAGACCGGAGAACTGCACTCATTAATCGGAAAATACATATATTATATTCCCGTTGCTGTGAACCCTGGAAAAGAGTGTGTTCACCTAAATTTGCACTTAACCAAGTCAAAAATGTTAGAGAAATATGTGACAACATTTGATGAACTTCGGGGAGGCTGCAGTGAGCTTCCTTTTTCCCCATGGATATTCTTCTCATTTTTCAATTTAGGTATTAAAGTTATCTGCGGCACTTAAGAAATCAGACTTAGAAGTCTTAAAGGCAAGAGAGCTTTTTGTACCCTCCCCCCAAGGTAGTCGGACCTGTTAAAAACTGCTTCCAAATGTAAAAGATCTCCTCCGAGTCACTTGTCTGCATTATTATAAGCTTTGATCATACAAGGTTGTACTGATGTTAAGGGGGAAAAGGTACTGTTTCATTGTTCAAAATCTCTTTCTTGGGTTTTGTTCATTGATTATAATTATGATGTGTGAAGTGATGAGTTTCTACATAATGGCAAGACAGGAAGATGATTTATTGTTTGGGGAGCTTTATGCAGGGAAAGAGACGCAGACCACAGGGAGCTGAGTCTCAGGATATAATTTATTAGATGCGAAGGGGATGTGGGCCTTTTGCTTTGACAAGATGTTGGCTGCCTCTTGAATGACAGGGCTTGGTTTAGGTGTGTTGAATCTCACGGGGTTGTTGCGATCGGTTTGGTACTCTCACTTGCTCGTCTAGCTTAAGCACCGAGGGCAATTTTAGATAGTGTGAGTCGGGAGATGATGGAATCAAAGTGTGGGGAGCCAATGGGATGAGCAGGCCAATGATGAAGATACTGGTTCGCCCTTTCATTTCATTGAAATATATTGGTGTGGTTATTTTGCTCTATTCGGATGAATTGTCCGCTAAGTGACTGTATGGATAGTGAGAGATAACCCAGCCGATACGAATTTCTTTGTTTCTCCTTACCAAGACTGACTGGCTTTTAGATCATAGGTGAGTGTCCACACTCTAATCAGCGGCTGCACCTGGGTATCCTGGACGGAAACATTTGCGGGAAGCAGGAAGGATGCATTCCTCACTCTCAGATGCAACCTTTGTACAACATCAAAGCATTTTTGATCGCACTTTCCACCACCCTCCTCTGTGTGAATGTGAAAAGGATGAAAGGACCCCCGTCCCTCACCTGGAGTATTGGTTAAGCATCTATGAGTGCTTGCTGCTCTCCCAGAGGATCTGAGTTCAGTTCCCAGCAGCAACAGTCAGTGACTCAAAACTGCCTCTGACTCTCACCAAAGGGAACTGATACCCTCTCCTGACCTCCACAAGTACCAGTCCTTACATCCATACATCCCCACAAATACACACACATACCCATAATTGAAAAATAAAATAGATGTCTTTTTTTGGGAGGGGGTCAGGGCATTTTTCCAATTTTGTGTTTTCATGGGATTCTTACGTGTACGAACATAGGAGTATCTGCATCTAGATGAGTTTCCTGTGTTCTTTCTTCCATTTCTTTGTTTGTTTTGTTCTATTCTGGTTTGTTTGATTTTGTTTTTATCTTGTCTTGTTTTATTATTATTCTTTAGATGCCTGTTTGTTTCCTAACAAGAGACAGAAAGGGTATATTCAGATGGGAGGGGAGGCTGGAAAGGTCTCAGAGGAGTTGGAGAAATGGAAACTGTAATCAGAATATATTGTATGAGAAAAAATATTTTAATAAAGAAAAATAGAAAAAAAATGAAATACCCTCATCTGCGCTGTTCAGAAACAAGAGAAAACAGAGACATTTGGTTTCACTTACCTTTGGTTGATGACCTGTGACCCAGTGAGGGGCATTTGCTAAACTTGTCCTCTTGCCCTGGTATCCTGTCCTTACTAATGTCTGTCTCATAACACATTAATCACTAAGTCTTACTCCAAAACACACCACGGAGCATGTTCTAGTGTCCTCGCCCATGGCTGCAGTAAGCACGTACCCTCGGTGGACTGCAGCTTCCCTTTCCTTCCTTGGCAATCTCTCTGAGGCATGAAACAGGAAAGGCAAGGATGTCTCACCAACTCTCATTCAAATCATGTGTAAACCATACCAGTCCTGGCTTCCACATACTACTGCCATCTTTCCCACAGAATTTATATGTGTTAAATTAATTTACATGTGTTAGAACACTCCAATTAAATAGGCGTTCCAGCCTCTTCAGAGACCCTGGTCTGTCGATGCAAACCCCTCTCCTCCTGGACTCTCTCTCACCAATGCATCTGACCATATTCCCAGGTCTTTGCCATCTGAAGACCGGGTCTCCTGTTGGCCTGCCAATTTTTCCTTCCCCCAGGGATAGGGGGTGAAGTCTAATAAATGGGAGGAGCTCTAACAAGAAGGAAATGTGTATGCAGCAATTACCTCCCTGGGTCTACTCTGAAGCACTGTGGTCTAGTTATGGGTAGGAGAAAATGTCTTTTTGGAAGACTCGTACATGAGATGCCCTGTCCTCAGAGATGGGACTGATGTAGAAGATTTTGGGATGTGTAGGAGGTGGATTCCAGCTGGAGAAAGCTGGTCATTAGAAGCGAGTTCATGGGGGAAGGATGCTTGAAACCCCCCTCCTCTGTCTCTTCTTCTTGTCCACCTTGGGGGAACTTCTTCCTCCCCCCCTCCTCCACCTGCCCCTGCCACCCTGGCCTTATACCTCTAGATCAATGGAGTCAGGGTTGCATTTTGGAGTTGTTACCACTTTGAGTGAAAAGTAAATAATCACCCTTTTCTGTTGGTTTTCCTTAGGAATTGATCATAATATGATAAAATGGATTAATCTGAATATCTTCAAATGCTCACAGGAACACTCACACTTGGATTTGATTCTAGTCCCTGCCATTTGGTTGCTATATGCTCCTTTGTTTAAACTTTCTGGCATAGATGAAAAGGAGCCACAAATTCTGGTCACATCTTGCTTTCCAAGGCAGAGTTTAAGTCCTTATGCAAATTAATTCTGAGCCTTGCCATGCTACTTCCTTTGCCTAATGGACTAGCCCTGTCCACTGCGGTGAGCCAGGCAAACTGCGTTCAGTGTGAGCTCATGATGCTGCCCTCTGGGATTTCATCCTGGGAGTGGGATGCTGCAAAGAAGCCAGTCTGGCTGAACCTGGAGAACCAGACACGGCAGGATGGATCAGCAAAACCAAGCTGTGCACTGTGGTGCCCCAGACCATCTGGATGCAGCTGTATGAATGAGCCTGCTGTGCACTGTGGTGTCCCAGCCCATCTAGATGCAGCTGCATGGATAGACCTGCTGTGCACTGCGGTGTCCCAGCCCATCTATATGCAGCTATATGAATGGACCTGCTGAGCACTGCAGTGCCCCAGCCCATCTGGATGCAGCTGTATGAATGGACCTGCTGAGCACTGCGGTGCCCCAGCCCATCTGGATGCAGCTGTATGAATGGACCTGCTGAGCGCTGCAGTGCCCCAGTCCCCCTGGATGCAGCTGTATGAGTGAGCTTGAAGTAAAGCAGCCGAGAAACCAGAAGGTATACTGTTGGATTGTGGGGCTGTCACATTGTCACCAGGCTTCGGGGTGGCACATGGGAGAGCAGATGAGATACAGTTAGCACGCAGAACATCTTCAGTCCATACAAGCTGTTCCGAGAGTCTTTGAAACTGACTGGTAGCATTCTCTTAAGTTAAGAATCCGCTTTTCCTGCTCTGATGTGTCTATGCAGTTTAATGATATTAGCACCATGCGTCTGGGCTCGATTCAATCAGATGCAGGAGGGAGACTCTGGATCAATTATATTTATTTGATGATTCCTTCTTGGAATAAGTGAAGTAGGAAATCAAAACGAGGAAGCGGTTTAAAATACACACAATGGCACGTGCCTTTAATCCCAGCAGTTGGGAGGCAGAGGCAGGTGAATATTTGTGAGTTTCAGGCCAATCAAGGCTGCACAGTGAGACCGCCATCTCAAAATGAAAGTACAAATCAAACACAGCAATGACCTCCGCTTAGGTGCCCCTCACTCAATGTCACCAGCATATTACATGCACCCCCTTTATGATCGACCCCAACTCTAGATTTCAGAAAACACTAAAGCAGCCATGGTGATCCCATCATCAGACGAAAATAGCAAGGGCTCCAAAGGTAACATTTGCTGCCTGAGATGACGCAGCCAGTTTTTGGCAAACCTGGTCTGCATAACTCTGATAAATCTATTACAGCCTTGTGGAACCGTCGTAAGCTGGAAAACACTCAACTGAAAGATGAGGGAGATTGGAGCAGCGCACGTGTACACACACACACATACACACGTGTGTGTGTGTGTGTGCATGCATGTTGTGTGTGCTTACATGATTGAGAGTCTAGGAGCGTAAAACACAGTGGATTCTGTATAGATGTCACACTGGTTCTAACAAAGTCGGGGGAGTTGATGCCTGAGGAGCAAGGATTCAGATGATAGGAGCTCTGGGAGTGTGGGGTGCCTGGCACCGACTGCTTGCTCTCATTGTCATTCAGTGCCAGCTCCCTGGTCATCTTGAAATAGCAGCAGGTTTGCACAGGTCCTGGATTGGAACTCTTCATGCCAACCGAGGTTGTCTCTGATGGACTCTGCAGGTCATTTCCAAGGCTCACTGTTGGCTCAGAGAGTGAGGCAAAGCAATGTCTGATCTTTCCTTTCCAACAGTCTAAAGGGCCAGTCCAGGTCAGCAGAGTGATTCAGAGTGACAGGGATGTGGCTTTACCTTGTCACTCTCTGCCATTTGTATAGTCAACTTTCTCCTGAGAGCTGTAATACATCTTACAACCAAAGGAGGATTTATGCCTAAATCCTCACCCTTGAGAAGAAAGAAAAGAGAAGGGAGGACAGAGCCGCCCTCTCCCTTTTCTACTAAGATATGAAGGAGAATTAGGAAACTTACATTTCTTATTCCAGGACCCCATTGGATGGAGCATGGTCACATGGTCACACCAGGGCACAAGGGAGTCTGGGGGTTGTAGTCTTTAATTAATACCCCGTGGTGAGGAAGAATCCACTAGTGTTGTTGAGGAAGGAAGACACACTGCTGTGTATCTTCTCACACGCTCCCGTGGGAGAAGGAAGCCACTCATGTGCACACTCATTTGCTCCCCAACTCCTCTTGGCTTTGGGCAGCCAGGTGGGTGCTTTTCCATCTTGCCTGTGTTATATTACCCCCCTCAGTCATGGGCATTGCAAACACAGCAAACAGAGTCTCCTGAATGTGGGCTCTGGCCGATCTCTCGGGTGTGGTCATACACATCAGGTCCAAAGTCCTGCTTCCATGGAAGGCTACTTCCCTGCGACTTTGAGGCCCACTCCTGGTTTATGTTCGCTTCTGACTTGTTTCATATTTTTTTTTTTTTTTAAGAAAAGTCTTTTCCTCTCATGCAGGGAAATCTAATTATGCAGCGACAGCAGTTGGCTGGCTTGGGCACAACACAACATGTCAATTTTCAGTTGCTTACACGGGCGCGCAGAAACTGTTAGGGATTGTTTTGAAATCTGGCATACATTTCAGTCATGTTAATTCCTACAACTGTGCCAAAGTTGATGAAATTTGGCTCCTCTATACTCTGGGGAAGGTGGGGCATTGGGAAAGGCAAGCTTTTTTTTTTTCCTGGCAGTGACATAATCTCTCCCCCTCCCTCATGACGAAGAGTGTCCTCAAATAAGCCAAGAAAATAACTTTGTATTCACAAGGCTGTGACAAAGTGACTCCCGGAGACCAGAGCTGTGCTGCAGAGCGACCGTGGAAATACAGATGGCATAATGCTTTTTCCCTCTCCTTCCAACAGATTTGTGCCAGATGTGTGAATATTGATAATTTCTCTGGGGCCCGACTCAAGGCACAATATAGTTTTCTGTTTGATGCGGGGGATCAGAGAGTGAGAATCTGTCCCAGGCATGGTATTTACAGGAAATGTTTGCCTCTGCTCTCAAATCTGTCAAAGCAGGGCCAGAAACCCCACATTTCCAAACGAGCCCCGGATTCACTCTTTGTTCTGGATCTAGTTTTTATCTCCCCAGTAATTGACAGACTGGAAAATTCATCAGGAAGACATGTGGTGTGCTTCCTAAAGCGACTCCTCTCTGGTGACTGTGCCTGGCCTTCACTAGGAACAGTAAGGGTAGAAAGTCTCAAGAAGGTATCTCATAGACGTGCATCTGGTACACTGTATGACCTTCTCCTTATACACTTAATAATAAAAAGGTTTTTCTTTCAAACCAGCATTTCTGGTTTCAAGGGAATACATCAAACAATAAATTCACAATTCCCAAAGTCTTCATAGATCTTTATTTCTTCCTGTCTTTCTTTCTTTCTTTCTTTCTTTCTTTCTTTCTTTCTTTCTTTCTTTCTTTCTTTCTTTCTCTTTCTTCTTTCTTTCTTTCTTTTCTTTCTCTCTCTCTCTCTCTCTCTCTCTCTCTCTCTCTCTCTCTCTCTCTCCCTCCTCTCCCTTCCCCCTCCTTTCCCTTCCTTCCTTCCTTCCTTCCTTCCTCCCTCCCTCCCTCCCTCCCTCCCTCCCTCCCTCCCTCCTTCCTTCCTTCCTTTCTTCTCTCCCTCTCTCCCCTCCCCCCTTCTTTTTTCCTACTTCCTTGTTTTTTGAGACAGGGTCTCACACAGCCTGCCTAGGCCTTCCTAAGAGGGGCCTTGGACCCCCTAGTCTTTTGTTTCATTCTCCCCGATTCCCTATCTGCTGTACCTGCACTCATTTTAACATATGATGCTGGAAACTAGGAAATTTCAAGAAAGTTCAATTTCTTAATTCAACTTTCATGTTTTTTTTTTTAAAAACATCAGAGGGAATCATTGAAAAGAGTTAAAAAGAAACAGGAATACTTAACATTTCTTGAGAGGTTCGGCTTTGATCAAATAATTATGTTTGAAGACAACTTTAAAACCAGTATAAAATGTTTATACCTGGCTTCCTGTGTGAAATGTTTCAAATGGCTTTAAATAGAAGGAGACATACTATGCCCGGGAAAAAATGGAGGCAGAGAAGAAAGAAGGGTGGGTGGAAAAAATTGCATGTCCTGGACAAAAAAAAAAAAAAAAGATAGATGTGGATGGAGGTGTGGCTAAGTGGGTGGTGCCTGGATCAAAAAATGATAGATGTTTACAGAGATGTAGGTGTGGCTAAGTGGGTAGTCCCATCTTGGCATGCAGGACGCCCTGGCTTGAGCCTCAGTGCTGTCTAAACTGTTGCACATACTTATGATCCCAGCACTGGGAGGTAGAGGCAGAAGGATTGGAAGTCCAAGGCCTTTCTTGGATACATAGTGAATTTAAAGCCAGTTTGGGATACAAGAGGCCATGTTTAAAACACAAAAGGCAAGGGCAGGTCTTCCACGAGTATCAATAAAACATGGCATATCAAGTTGCAGTAAGACTACACAGCTCTGCATGTATTAAGGTTGGGCAAGGTGACCCAGTATGACACGTAGGGTCTCAAAAGCCAGTAAAAGAGCTGGAGACAGCCCCTGTTCCTGCTGTTAAAACAGAAATGGAGGAGCAGTGGATTGAGGGGGGGAATGACAGAGTCGGGGTGGAGGGAGGGATTGGGAGGAGAGGAAGAAGTGGAAACTGTGGCCAGGATGTAAAAATAAATAAATACATTTATTTTTAAAAAATCTATATTAAAGATTGCTTCAATAAATGATACTTTATCTTAAAACAATAACAACCAAAAAACAAAAGGCAGGCAGGCAGGCAGGCAGGAAGGAAGGAAGGAAGGAAGGAAGGAAGGAAGGAAGGAAGGAAAGAAGGAAAGAAGGAAAGAAGGAAAGAAGGAAAGAAGGAAAGAAGGAAAGAAGGAAGGCAGGTTGGCTGTTGCTCGGGACTTTGGGCATGCATGTTTGCAGTAATTGAAAGTTGAATTTGGTTTTGAGTTCTAGGGCAGCCACAGTGAAAGTGGAGACACACCCCTTGTGTCAGAAAGGAGAGTACCTGTTTCTATGAGAAATAAAGTTTATTTCTAACTTTAGAGTGTAGTTGGGATTTTCAGCAAAGGTGGTATTGTCCTCTGAAAACATTTGGCAATGACTAGAGATGTGTCTGGTCTGGTGGTGATGATGGGAAGAATGGGTGAGTTTCTGTATCTCGTGGGCAAAGGACAAGGATGCTACTCAACATCCCACTGAACACGAAGAAGTCCCTCACAACATCTGAACATCTGGTCCAGATGTCAGTCAGCAAAGAATGAGAAACCCTGGGTCATCCAACCAGTGTTTCATATGGAGGTTCTTTTGTAGCTCAGGTTACCCCACAATCCAAGGCTCCACAGTGAAGGGAGTTCCTTCATGTTCTCATGCCATCACATACCCACTGCATTAACCTCTCAGGTCTCAGCTTCCTGGAGACAACTATGTAAATCCTACAGGGTGGTAAGGACTAGCAGGCTCAGTGTTGGTAGAGCATTCCGCACAGTTCTTGGCACGAGCTACAACTTCTGTTAAGATCCTTCCACAGGGGACAGAATAGTACCTAGATGTCATCTCCAGAGATGGTGTGTTTGTGTTTGGAGGGGGCTGCCAGGTGCAGCTCTGTTGTGAGATGTTTAACCTGCTGATGGATGTAAGACAATCTAGGCATAGAGATGGATGGATGGATGGACGGACAGATGGACGGACAGACAAATGGACTGATGGTTAGATAGATGGAAGCATGAGTGGATGGATGGATGGATGGATGGATGGATGGATGGATGGATGGATGGATGGATGGATAAACAGACAGATGGAAAGATGGAGGGACAGACAGACGGATCCTCCTTTAGTAGCAGCAATGTGGCAGTTTTTCAAGAGGTGCTCAGAGTGTTGTTGCTTGCAGTTGCTGTGTGAGCCCTGCTCCATGTTCTTCCGCTGTCAGGCCAGCAGAGGACAGAAGGATGTCTAAAATACTTACATGTTCCATGCCTCATCAGTGGCCAAAGTGTTCCCACCATCTCCAAGAGATTTGTGGTCTAACAATCAGAGCAGAGTCAAACTGCCCTCCATCTTTTGGAAAGATGTTCAGGGCGTGGTCACAGACCTGGGATGTAAAGGATGTTGAAGAACAAAAAACAAAACAAACAAAAAAAAACATCATGCAGTCAAACAAACAAAATATCAATCTGGTGAACGATATTTTGTTATAATCTAAGTTGAATGGCTCTCTGATTAGGATGCTGTTGCATGCTGAGATCAGTATCAGATGTGATGGCTTACCTGGGCAGTGGTGCAACTTCCGACATGTGAAGGCGGCCCATGCCGGCTTCACATTTAATAGAAGTTAGAAAGCAGCGTGGCATCCTAGAGTCGGCACTCAGGTGCCTCAGTTTCAACAGAACACGAGAGAAAAGAGAAGCATGGCCTCCGCAGAATCTCCCCTGAATGTGACTCCTGTCAAATCTGCTCAGATGTCACCAACCAGTCTCATTCCCTGCCTTTTCCTGGATGTGCAGCTAGGAAGGCCAGCTCCCCTGGCCAGGCGCCACTGCACACAGGGGAAGGGCAGGTTTCAGTGGACAGTGCCCTGCACGGCTTCATGTAGAGACTATCACGGCCTTGTTAAACACCTTCCACAGAAAGTATTTCCATTTGAAAGCAGAGATAAAATAGCCATGCCTGGAGAGCATCTGCAAGATCTAGCTTAGGCCCCTTCCTTTTCAGAAATAGGAAAAATGGAAAAGAGGAAAAAAAAAGTGGACAAGCGACAAGCCTGATAGACTGGCAAGACTCTAAAAAGGCCATTATTCAAATATTTATGGATCCTCGTAGCTAATGGATTCAAATTTACAATGCTGCACTTGTCAACAACATAATTTTGAAAAAAAAAAAAAAACATTAAAGCCTGAGCAGTTCGGTCCCTTCTAACCCCGAGGCCTCTCTTCTTCCCAGGAAACGAGCAGCTGTTCTCAGTGAAAATGGAACATCCGCTCTCGGGGTGCTCTGCTGAGACCCACTGCACATGGCACGCCAGCCCTAAAGCTGTGCTTCCGGGAGAGCCACCCATGACGAGTCAGAGGCATCTGGTGTATCAGAAGAAGAAACAAAGGCTTCTTGGCATTGCTGCAGATCCCTTGAACGAGATATAGCTTTAATCAAACTTAAATCACAAGCAGCCAGGTATGGTGGCTCACGCTGGGAAGCACAGCAACCCAGGAGGTGCAAGCATAAGGATTACTCTGGGAGTGTGAATCCAATCTGGGCTCGAGTCTCAGAGCCAGTCTCGAGGAGTGAGAAGGCAGCAAAGGGACTATGGAATCACAAGTCACCACATATGACATAAAATGCCTCAGTACCCCAGGACAACTAGGGCAATAGAAAAGAAAATTGGTCACCAGTTTTTAATATTACCTTGTTAACAAAATGGGGTGTTTCCAGCCATGTGTGGTGATGGTCATGAAACCAACAAAATCAAACAATATTTTCGGGAAAATACTTGGAGAGTGACTCTGTAAATAAGCACACAGGTTTGCTGATATTTTAGACCTGGCTTAAATACAAAGTATAGAATCAATAGAATTCATTAAACGGTTTTTGTAGGCATGTTATTTTGGTATCAAAAAGGACAACAAATAGCAGAGACTCTATAAAATAATGTGGTTTCCAGAAATGGAAAGCAGTGGGGAACAGCTTGTTTGGAGAATAGACAATAGAAATCTGTATTCTGTGTGTTTCTGGGTCTTTAGAAATGCTCAAAAGCTGACAGTAGTGCTCTGGAGACTTGGTGTCCACCTGCCCTCCACAGAGGAACAAATGGTGCAGGTCATCCTGGAGCACCACAGGGAAATCCTGACACATAACATTCACCTGAGGAATGGGCCAGAAGTGGACTGGACACAGTATCAATTCTACATATCTGTGCAGATTTAACACATGACTGGCACTGGGCCGGGGAGTGGATTTGGCTTGGAAAGGGGAGACAGCCACCTCACCTGATGGTCTTAGGCAAGAATAGGAGGATTCTTTTTTATTGTTTTTATTGCACTGTACATTTTTCTCTGCTTCCTCCCCTCCCCCCTTTTATTCTCTCCTGTGACCTCCATGCTCCCAATTTACTTAGGAGATCTTATCTTTTTATCCTTCCTATGTAGATCCATGTATGTTTGTCTCTCTTAGGGTCCTCTTTGTTGTCTAGGTTCTCTGGGTTGTGGACTGTAGGCTGGTTTTTCTTTGCTTTATGTGTAAAAGTCACTTAAGAGTGATTTCATGTTATGTTTGTCTTTCTGGGTCTGGGTTACCCCACTCAATATGGTTTTTTATAGATCCATCCCTTTGCCTGTAAATTTCAAATGTCATTATTTTTTACCACTGTGTAGTACTCCATTGTGTAAATGTACCACATTTTCCTTAGAAGATAACTAATTCTTTAAAGCATGCTGAATACTAATCAGAATAGACATGGTAACTCTGGTCTGCACAGAGTACCCAGTCTTGCCTACAGAGTAACTGATACAAGGAAGGGGGAGATTTATACTGTAGATCAAGCTGAAATATAAAAAACTAAGTTCTAGCATGTAGTTTTTTCCTTCCGTTCTTCCTTTTCTTCCTTCTTTCCTCCCTTCCTTCCTTTTTCTTTCTGTTTTGTTGTATAGTTTATGTTTTAATAACTATATGCACTTTAAACTTCCTTTATGGTTTCTAGGAAGCATTTTTGTTGGTACGTGAGAATCTTAATTCTTTAAAAGAGTGGGACTCTCTGTCACCATTTGTGAGATAGAAAGAGCGCAAAAGTCACTTAGTAGCACATCAAAGTGTTGAAGATTGACATGGGGGGTGAGATGGTCTTTATTTTCTTCTTCATAGAATTTTTTTGTACAAAATGTTTTATTTTATTTTCGATTTTATTTTGTGTTTATGTGTGCGTGTCATGTGCATGGGTTTGTGCACATGAGTACAGCACTCATGGACGCCAGAAGAGGGCGGTGGATCCCACACAGCTGGAGTCACAGGCTGCTGGGAGCTAGTTACCATGGGTGCTGCAAAGTGAACTTGCTCTGTAAAACCATGAGTGATTTTAACCAATGAGCCATCCCTACAAATGTTTTAAATCAACTCTATGCAGATTTTTTTTTTTTTTTTTTTTTTTTTTTTTTTTTGGAAATAAGCAATGTGTTGCTAGATGAACGGCAAGTGAATCCTGTCTCCTTAGATGGTCTTAAGTCTGCAGGTTTTAGTGTATTTCTCAAGTTTATCTCCAACTCCAAGGCAGGCAGTCTAGAGGAATCAGTGGCAAATTGAACTGTACTGAATTTTAATATCAAAGTTGGGCCAGTGTAAAAGTGATGGCAAAGATGCAAGAGGGGATGATAGGTTCTGATTAGGAAGCGGGCCCATGTCTGACATGTGGAAAACGCATTGTATGAGTTCAGAGAGAGGCGCTGATATGGAGAGAAGTTTGCATAGGGAGCTTAATAAATAAGTCATGGCCACCAAGGGCTTAGATGGTTTCATATTTAAAGAGATATTTATGAACTATTGCGGGGTTGGGAGAGGCTCACCACTTCTTTCTTTCCCTCTCATTACAGCCGAAGGGGAGAAACGAGTTCTAAAGAAAACTGCAGACAGGCTTAGAACCACATACGACCTGTTCATTAAAAGTCAATGCGAGAGTGAGCACAAGTTTTTATTGAAAAGTTCGTTTGAATTTTCTCCCTCCCGTAACAGCTTCCAAGAAGTTTCCCAAATGGACTTGGTTTAAATGCATTGCGGGGCATCACATGGGGGTTGAGATGGAGGTTGCATTAGGCATTTAGATGAGGAGCCCACACTGAGACACCGGGTTTCCCACCCCGCACCGGGGTTCTGATCTGGCTATAGATAGAGGGTAGAGGGTGTGTAAAATGTAAAGGCTCCACCATGGTGCTGTGCTTTGTTTCCCAGTTATCTTGACTCTAAAACCAACCTGAAGATGACCCCTGGGCATCATGTGACCCTCCACTGCAGCCCAGCATGACCTGAGGCAGCTTGGAGAGCAAGCCACAAACATTCATGAAACTCTTAGGCAGACACAAATGGGTGCATGGCTACGTGTGCATGAGACAGGTCGGTAATGCGGTTTCAAGAGCCTAGGAATGCCAGTAAGAGCTGGCGAGATGGCTCAGTGGGTAAAGAGACTTCTGTGCAAGCGTGAGGATTGGGCCCCCAGCACCCACATAAACACCGGGGAACCCCAGGTCTCAGGGAGCAGAGACAAGCTGATCCCTGGAACTCACCGGCCAACAAGACAACTTGTTGAATTGATAAGCTCCAGGCTCAGTGAGAGACTGTCTCAAAAAATAGGGTGGAGTAGCAAGAATGAGGAAGATGCCTGATGTCAACCTCTTGTCCCCATATGTGACACACATACCTACACAACACATATATACAACACACACGCACACCCTATATACACACATGCACATGAGCCAGAGCGTGCACACATCACCTTAACTGTTCTCACCAATGCTTCCATACCGTATACAATCCATCCCTTATCTCAGCCTCAGTATCCATAGGATGTAACCAGCAATCTCCTCCCCACTGAGCTGCTGCTACCGTGACGTAGGGCAGAATATGTAAGGAACTTAGAACACTGCCTCACATGCATTAACAGCTATTAACTATTACCTATTATCACAGTTGACTTCATATAAATGTCCATCAATACCAATAACTGTTTACAGTTATGTATTCCAACTCCCAGAGAAGCCGATTGCTTATCATTGTATATATTGATCCCCCCACCCCCACTTTGCCTTGAACCCATTTTATAACAAGAGTTATTTTGTTCATTCCTTTTGTGTGTTATTCCAATTTCATGATGGGAAGGCCTGGAGAATTCGGGATGAAGCTAGCTCTTGGTTAAATCTGATCATCTTTCTCTGTTCCTGTAAGTGCTAGAGAGTTTTCTTGGGACAGGTGTGAGCATCCATCTCTGCCCCAGCCCATGGCAGGGGAAGCATTTGTAATTCCTCTTCCTGGGCTTTGGAAGGCACTTGTATTTCATGATCCGTTATCTGCAGACAGATGTCTTAGAAAACTGTCTTGGCTTGGGATTACCCATTCCATCATGCTGTCTGTGGAACAGTACACAAAGAGTGTTGAAGGGTCACACACACTTTTCTTTAAGTAAATCAGGCTTTCTTTGAAAGGTATTCTCAGTTTCCCTCATGACAGCTGGGACTCCCAGAAGACACAGAGTCCTAAGAGATAAGTGACTTCATTCAGTGATAAATGGGCTTCACCATCTGAGCAACTGCTGGGCCACCCATGGGTGAAGAATCTCAGAGTTGCAATTTAGCCCCGAACGGAAGCAATCAGCATCCCTTCTCATCAGCATGTTGGGCCTAACCTGAGGACCAAGGGCACCAGGGGAGAAGCAGAGCGTCATTCTTCCAGTGTTAGATTCAAGAGCAAATAGTTTAATCTAGAATAACCAATGATGATAAAATACGATTTAAATCCTTAAAGATTCTTCCAAGGCAAACCAGCTTCCAATGCTGTTTAGTGCTAAGATCTCACTGACTTCAAAATTCATCCAACACAAGCAATTATCCAAAAAACTTTGCTCTCAACCCAAAGACATTGTGCTCTGGAGAAAGATGCCACTGTGACCATCAGACCTCCAATTTAGACAGCAATCCCAACATTCATGATAGGAGTATCTGAAAGAAAATCACCTGGTACCTGGATATGAACAGATAAGAAGACGAGAACAGAGGCAGTGGCAAAATGGGTTTGAAGAAAAATGTATAAAATAATTTTTCTCTAAGCTTAAAACAAACAGAATGAGAGCAAGGAAAAAGTCACCCGTGGGGGCTTCATCATAAATCTAAAGCAAGAAGTCAGGGTTGGTGAGTACCAAAGTGTATCAATAACAGGAGAGCATTTGTTGCTTCCTAACTGCATGCTAATACTGTGCTGGGGCTTAAATACTCATATTGCTACATCATCACAAGACCCCAGGGAAGAATCCACACGGATAATGACCAGAGCATAAGTTCTGAACAACTCGAGTCTATTTCAGCATTCACCTCGTGAACAGCTTCATCCTAGGCAACGTGATCCTTCTTCAGGCTCAGTTTACCCTCAAAAGGCTGTCTGCACACCACTGAGTGGTTCTGAGGATGGTGAATGAAGTCTTCATGTAAAGTACTGATGCTGGTTTAGGATAAATTCAATAAACTGTGAGATAAATATATCACAGATGAAGAAAATTGACCTGAGGGTGATGTAGGAACTTGCTTGGATCAGTGGCAGCAGCAGGATTTGTTCCCTGTCTGTGTCGTGTGGGCACCTCCCTGTTTAACCCTGTACAATCAGGAGCCCAGAGCCCAGAGGGAAAGGGTATTAGTCTATTGTCCGTGGCTATAATATGATACGGGAGGCTGGACAATGTATAAAGAGGTTTATTTAGTTTTGCAGGCTGACAGTTTAAACAGAATGTTATTGGCTCTGTCAAGGGCCTCTTGGCTATATCTTAACATGGCAGATGGTATTATAGCAGTAGTATGTATGGAAGTGGTCTCTTGTGAAAACAGGAAGGGGAGGAGCCCAGAATTGCTCTTTTATAACTCATTCCTGTGAGTACAGTTCTCTCTCTCTCTCTCTCTCTCTCTCTCTCTCCTCTGCCTCCTAAAGGTTCTGCTACCTTTTCATGTAGAGGCCATTCTGGCTATGAGCTTCTAACACAAGAATCCTTGGGACGACCCATAGAACCACAGCAGGGGATACAATGAAAACTTTGCTTTGGTAATGTAGGACTAACCAGCCATTATGAGTATAACATACATCAACTATTGAGTTCATGGCTAGAGAAAAAGACAACAGCAAAGAGAATACACCCTTACAGGTTAGTCTGAAGCTCTGAGCTCCCCATTGTCCTTGCTAGTGGTCTTCCAAAAGAGTCCTTTGTTTTCACACAGCAGAGACAGGTCAATTTGCATACTCTCAAAGGCACTGCTGACATAATGTTATTGTACAATTTAGTAAAAAAAAAAAACTACATGCTTCCCATTAGTTCCAATTAATCATTTGAAGATCCATAAACATGCAGGAATAAAAACCCTAGCATTTGTCTTTGTAAACGCCCCCCTGACCCCATCCCCACATGATCTCAGGCACACAGGAACTTCTCCTGAGGCTGCCCCGTTTCCTAGAGCTGCCCTTGCTTCGAAAGTCACTTGCAGAGAGAAAGGACAGATTGGGGAATGTAGGGGCTGGCCTCGGATCCCTACCTTCATTTCTACTTTTTCTACATGGTGTTGTCAGGAACTGATCTCACAACTTTTATGGCCTTGGTCCACCGTTGCAGGGATGCGTTAGGCTGCTTAAGATCCCAGATTCCAGCAGATATGTCTTGAGCGTTGAGTTCCACTCACTGAGCTCTCCTTGATCTTCTCTGTGGATGCAGTGATTTCTATGGTCTGCCTGTCAGGTAGGAATGGCCAGACCCTAGGTCTCTTTGGCTACACTTGCATGCTGTGTCCTGGACAGGAACCTTCAATAGGTTGGCAGGGGAGTGTGCTAACTCAAAATCATTGGTCAGGATGCTCTTCCCTTTGGAGCGCTCCTGTCTGGGCCATGCAGGGAGACCTCAGACAGGAAGACCCCAGTCAAACAGAGAATGTAGAGAGTGTACCTCAAAAGAAGGGGGCTGGGAAACCTGCCTTCCTTAAGCTTCTTGCCTTTTCTTGTCCAGGAGTGAACACCAATGACAAATTGTCCTGGAGTTGATTCCCTAAGCTCCCACATGCTCCCTAATTTGAGTAAGCAAGTACCAAAAAGATTTTCTGTTGGGCCAAGCACTGCCCTCCAGGAAGTTCCTTCACTCATTCTGCCCCTCTTAGTACAAATGAATGACTTTCTTTGCTCAGTTTGACTTCACCTCTGTCCAACACAAGCACAACACTCCACCTGGGATTTCCAGTTTGAGCAAGTGATGTTTTGTCCAAGGACATTTTCCTCTGGTCACTTCTTGGCTAAGGCTCTTGATATAGTCTGAAATCCTCTTTACAGCTCCCAGAATGCTTCAGGGTTTCTCTACAGTGGTTCTGTGAGCATTTGAGCATGGACTGTTCGTTGTGGTAGGGGCTGGCCTGTACATCATAAGATGCTGGAAGCATCCAGAGGAAACAAAACATCCAGTCTCCCTCTGTGGCTTTATGGGAGAGATGACGCTGGTAACAACTCCTACAAACGCAAAGGTACCAATCTAAGGTCACTCTCTTACAAACTTGTTCATATTTTCTCTATAAAAAGTCAAGATCCGGAGTGTGACAATTGAAACAAGTCTTTGAAACCTTTAACTACAGAAATCAGAACCACATGGCCACCTGGAAGGCACCTGTCATGCCGAGTGACCCCCTCACTGACAGCATGACAAAGTAGCTTTCCTTTCTATCTCGGGAGACCACATTTAAGAAAGTCACTGCTGAAGGAAAAAAGAAGCTTGCCTTACAGTGGCTGTGAAATCCTGTATTATTTAAATTGTGTTTACCATAGCTCCACTTTCATGCTATTAAAAAAAGACATAAATACATACTCCGTCACGGCATATGGGATATGAAATGCATAGGAAGCCACAGTAGGGATAGGGGACAGTGGACAATGGTCAATACAGGCCCTTCACTGTGGAGTGCTGATGGTGGAGGAGGATGAGGGGGTTTGTTCTGAGAGGTCCTCAGTGCAGAGTGACTTTTGCCCCAAGGCGCCCTTGGTAATGTCTGGAGACACCCTGCTTGCATGGTGTATGCATTTGTGTGTGCATATACAGGTGCAGAGGTCAGGGTCAAGGCTGGGTATCTTCCTCTGTTTCTCTCCACCTCATGTTTTTGGGGGGGGTCTCTTGCTGAACATGGAGCCCACTGATTTAGCTAGACTGACTGATGGGCAAGCTCTTGAGATCCTCTTGTCTCCACCTGTATCGGTAATATTTCATGATAAAATACCATGATCAAATCAGTTTAATTAAGAAAGGGTTTATTATGACCTAATATCCCAAAGGCGTTAGAGTCTACCATGGCAGGAAGGACGTGGTTGAAGTGGAAGAAGCAGGAAGTTAGCTGATTGCAATTTCTCCCACACAGGAATCAGAGAGACGGGGGGGGGGGAGGGAGGGAGGGAGGGGAGGGAGGGAAGAAGGAAGGAAAGAAGGAAGGAAGGAAGGAAGGAAGGAAGGAAGGAAGGAAGGAAGGAAGAAAAAAAGGGTGTGGCTTCAAACTCTCAAATCCTGGCCCCAGGGTCATACTTCCTCCAGCATGGGCACACTCCTAAAGGTTCCATAACCTCAAACAGCACAGCAGCCATGTTCAAACCCAGGAACCTGTGAAGGGTAGTTCACACTCACACTGTCACATGGCTCCTCACAGTGCTGAAGCTATGGGTGTGTGCCACAGTGTCTGACTTTTTATGTGACAGTTGAACATCTGAGCTCAGGTTCCAAAACTTCTGTAGTAAGTACTTTACTCACAAAGCCATGTCCCTAACTTTTAGAGATTATATCATTGAGGGGGCATTCGGTGCTACTGGCATCTAAGAGTGGAAGTTCAAGGATGCTGTGTTGTGGGAGCTCCATTCATTTAGCCAATGACTTTTGGGGTGACTTGCCTTGGGTGTGATTTTCTCTGGAGAAGTGACCAGATAAAATAAGAAGAAGGGTCAGAGACATAGCAGGTGGCAGAGAGGCTTTTGTGGCTGGTCCTCTTTCCCCTTGGCCAGAGCCATGGGACAGTGGCAGCTGGATGAGCAGAGGCATCGGCCTTGTTCTGTATTCATGTCTGTTTTTCCATTGCATCGCTTAATTATTAAATAGACTTTTGCGGGATCTCGCTTCAATATTCCTGAAGACACTAAGGTGTACAGAATGGCTCCTACCACTGAGAACTATTCAAGTCCATCTGCCAGTAGCATTGAGACAGGCTAAAAGCTGGGGGGTAGGTGGGGAGATTTCCACACACAGCAAGAACCATAACCATGGAATAACCAGTGTCTTGTCTTAGGGAACACCACAGCTTGTTCAGGTTGCCAATTCTTCAATTGCACACAAAGCTTGACCCCTCCCCCCGGGAAGGCCTGAGGATGTTGGAGACAGGTGAAGTCAAGATGAAGTTGGTCATAAGCATTTCGAAGGACTAGCGGGAAGGACAAGAAAGAAGTCAAGCAGATGGGAGTCACAGTAAAGCATGAGGGACGTTCCAGGGCTCTGACTCTGCAGTATGACTGCAAAGGCACAAAGATATAGCATTTCAGAACATTCTGAATCTTCCAGGAAAGGCTGCAACCTGAAACATGATCTCTCAGTCACTTCTTGAGCCAAAATTACCAACACACTCTGAGTGAAGGAAAGCAAAGTATCTCAGGACTGTTATCCTCCCGTGGACAGAGAAGTTTCTCGACAGTCTGTTCCTACAGTTCCCACAGTTTTCACTGCCACAGTCTGTGACTTCACAGGAGCCCTGCAGGCTGCGGACATGCCGCTGTTGTTGAGTAGGAAATTTCTCTCCCTCTTCCTGGAGTCCTTTGTCCCATCCTTTCCTGCAGTGGTCACTCCCAATCCCGCCATTCCTGAGCCACATGCAACAAGAAGGCAGGAAGAAGACAAAGCCTTCCTCGGTCCCAGTTGATATGTGACTTTGCTTAGCATTTTGAATATTATTAAGTGTTCGAATTTCTTCCTATGTCTTTTTCACCAAGATGACTGTCTTTCTGTTTCCTTGACAGCCTCAGCAGGACCAAATTGACAGCCCTTTAAAGGCGGCTGACGACAAGCGGCATTAATTAAGTCATTGCCGGACTGTAATTGTGTTAAGAAGTAAAAATCTAATATGAGAAAAGGTTAGCGAGTCCTCTCTTGTGTCAGATTTTCTACTCCCTATGAATATTAATGTCCTTAATGAAGACAATCTTTGCCTCATCAAGCCCAGGCGCCGCATTCAGGTGCCAAATCCCCGCGCCATTGATTTGTTTTTAAAGAACAAATATGTCAGGAGAGAGTGACTGTCCTGTTCCTTATCCACATCAGAGAGGAAGCTTTTGTGTTATGGGGAAGAGTTTATGGATTTTGTGTGCATGCAGGAGCGCTCACAGAGGGGAGGGGGCTCAGCACGCCCAGGCGAGGTAAATGAGTTACAGTAATTTAATATTAGTGTTGTGTTTGATCGCATTAGCTCCTTTTCTGTGTGTGTGAGCAATATTCGTCTATTAGCAGGGTTGCGCTCAGCAGTTTTAATGATAAAATAGGAATTCTCTTTAGAAAAAGGGAGGCTGCAGAGGAAGCCCTGAAGTGAGACGGGGTTGGGGGAGTGGCTGGTCCTCCATCAGTGCGGATGCTCTGAGCTGAGAGATAATGGCAGTGCTGGGGATGGATGCTTCTTAAGCAGGGTGGGGCCCCGCAGAATCGGCTGCTCCAAGTGCAGGCTTGTGTGAGCTCTTTCTCATTCATTATTTACTTTTATCGAATCTAATCAAAGACGAGAATCTCACCTCGCCTCCAACATTCTTAGCCATCAGGGGAGTATCCTTCCATTCTTTTGAAAAAGGATACATTTCTTAGCATGGAGGGATGATACAAATCTGTAATCCCAGCGCTTGGGAGGTGGGGACAGGAAGATCAGTTCAAGAGCAGCCTTGATTTAGCAGGATGCAATGATGAAGCCTAACATCATCGCAGAACTGGGGAGGTAGGAGCAGGAGGAACAGGGCTTCAAGGCTAGCCTAGGCTACAGGAAACATTGTCTGGGACAAAACCTAAACTAAATAAATAAAAGTATAAAGTATATGTTACTTGAATTCTTCTCTAAAATAGCCTGCCCTTAACTATGACAGCAGAATCTCGGTTGATTTTTCTGAGACTCTGATGATGATACAGTCGATTGGATTGACCTAAACCTGTTGCTATTAGGATTCGCTTTGGTGGGAACTAGTGAACAAACCTCCAGATGGTAGCTCAGTCCTGAGGAGTGTTGCTTCTCTGCACAAATCTGCATCAGTTGTTCTATGATGGTCAAGGATACGAGGCACCCTTCAGTCTCCCACTTGCCATCTCTAGTGTGATCCTTGGGCTCAGTGGTCAAGACGGCCATTGAAATTCCAACCCTCACCCTAATATCTCAGGACAGCAAGTGTGCAGCTTCATAGCTCACAAGGAAGCCAGCAATGTGTATTAAAATCTTACAAGTGCTAAACAATTCATCTTTATTAAGTTTTATAATCTTATAGGATGCATCACTGTCCAATTAGTCTTGTATTCATATATGAAAAATGAAGGTTAAATTAGTAGCTTAAAAAAGTAAAAACGTTGGAACTTGCAGCTCCTGTTGGCCAGGAACCATGCTTTAAACTGGGCTCTCTGCTCAGGGTCTCTCCGATTGTCACCCGGGTGTTGGTGGAAGCTAGGACCCCCCCCCCATCTGATCTCTGGTCCCCTGGTGTTCATCATAGCTCATTTCCTATGGGTGTATGACCAACACCCCCCCCCCCCCCGCTTTTTGCTACATGTCTATCAGAACCTCTCACAGAACCCAGAGGTCACTCACAGCTTTGTCTTGAGCCCTGGAGACAGCACATGATACAGTGGGTTACTGGGGCAACAAGGACTGTGCCCTCTGATGCTTCACCTTCTCAGACTCATCTGGATGAGGTCAGGTCCACCCAGCTAGTCAACAGAGTCAGCTGGTTACTCGCTAATTGAAGGAGCAGTTTTCTATCACATGCAGAGGGTGGGGCAGCCAACTCTAGAGGCTGAGTGAGAATCTTCCATCCAAAGAAGAAGGTGTTGAAAGGCAGAGAAATGTCTTCCCATTCAGAAGGTCGCCATCTTCAAGATTGTCCCCATGCCGACTTTCGAGCTAAGGTCATGACATTCAGTGTTACTACCTTGGGTGATTAATTTGGCTGTCGCTCTTACACAGCACCCTTTAGCCCATCATACATAAAGCTTTCATGAATTTGAGAAATGTTTTTTGAGGGTTTGCATGTGCTGAGAGCCAGACAGGAAAGGCTGTCAGGGAGCTGGAAAGAAAGTGGTTAGAACCAGACAGCTGTCATGGCGCTGCACCTCACCTCACCTCAGTCAACTGGCCTGTGAAGTGGGCATGGTTATAGCAGGCCTTGGCTCCTGGAGACAATGGGGTGCTTAGCATTTGCCAGCATTCGTTTTTTTTTTGTTTTGTTTTGTTTTGTTTTTTAAGTTACAAAGCATGTATATTCCTATTGCCTGCTTTTAATTGTAAACCTCTAGAAATACGAGGTGAGTCTGGAAGTGTTTGGGGTGCCCTGTCTAATCCTTCCATCAAGCGCTGAGGGGTATTAGATAGCCACTCTGATGGTGGATGTGGGTGGCTCACTTCCATCACGAGGCAGACTCCCCCCATCGTAACACACACTCAGGCATTTGGGGGTGGGGTTTGCACATTTTATTAGTTCCCTGAAAACACAGTGCAGACTTCAAAGCTGTTTCTTCAGAGGGGGAATCGAGCTGGCTCTGGTTCTCTTCTCTGCTGCCAGACCGTGGGAAGTGAGAGAGACTGTCAGCGCTGGCAGTTGACAAACAGAGAGAAGGTTCCAGAATGGAGAGGGTTGGCCTGAACAGTAACTATCCTTTGCGAGTGTTTTTCAGTGCTCTGGATGAAGAAGGGGGTGGAGATAGCTCACAAATCTTCACATGATATTCTGGAGCCCTGGGAAGGGGCATCACAACATGGAAGCACCCAGTCTAGGAATCTTACCGGTTTTCAGCATATAAAAGAAAAAAATGTTTAACCATGAAAGTAATGAGTGTGATATTTGCACCTAGATACTCTAAAAAGAATAGAAATGAACAATCAGAATATGAATCAAGGGCTGGGGAGGTAGCCCCTTGGACAAAGAGCTTGCACATGACAGTGAGGATCTGAATTCGGGTCCCCATGACCCATAGGAAACTGACCATGGTAGTACACACAGCCCGCTCCAGTTTGTCTGTGGTGGGATGAGAAACTTGGGCCAGCTAGCTTGGCATCCATGATCGTAAAAACATAGATCCTGTATCAAACAAAGTGGGAGGTAGGACTGACACCCAGGGTTCTTCTCTGACTTCCACACATGTGCTATGGCATACACATGTCTGTACTTATACACATGAACACACAGGCATGTGCACATGCGCATGTGCACACACACACTGGGTACATATACTTGCACACAGATATACCCACATGCACACACATATGCTCACACGCACATACAAAGGTCAAAAAACATTTTTTAAAAAATATTGGTCAAGTCCCCTTTGGTCTCAGTCTATTTTTTTCCACCATTCTTCCCCCAAGGAAAATATTAAAAACCTTTAAATGTGGTTTTCTGAACATTTTGTCTATCTATCTGTCTGTCCATCCATCCGTTCGTCCGTCTGTCTGTCCATATTCTTGTGGTACTGGAGTTTGAACCAAGGCCTCAGATTTACAGTAACCACCACCCCCCCCCGCAGCCCCAAAGTGACTGAACACTTTTTGTGTATGAATAACCTCTATGCTATACTTCCTGAGAAAATGCATGGAATTGTTTTGTTATTCTTACATGAACGGTATAGAATTGCCTAGTGCTCTGTTTGCTTTTATCTAGAAGTGTCCTTGAGTAGAACATAATATGTAATTTGCTTTTCTCCTTCATCCATGTTTCTGAGGTTCCCTAGTGTCAATATGTATTCCTTTAAAACTGCTGCAGGTCTTGTTCATTTTGTGCTGTTTGGTTAGGCTGTTTCTGACTTGTTGATGCCAAAAAAACAAAAAAATGATGCTACCATGAGCATCTGTGTGGGTTTAAAATCCACAGCGGCTGAGCTTCTCTGCTGCTCTCTTCTTCGGCCCTTCTGGGTCAAGATCTCCTTTCCTAAAGAGCACTCAAATGCTCTTTTGTTTTCCGAGTAAGTCCATTGCTAGAAGATTCATCATGGATGACATGTGATGCCCAATGTCTGTCACCTGCTGGGTACTAGGCATGCTAAATCAAATCAAATAAGACATTCATTCCTGCCCTCAAACAACTCAAGAAACAAATTCCATGACTGACGTGTGCATAGGTTTTCATAATCCCAGGAGAACTGGGTGCATAGTTAGAGGAGGGGACTAGGAGGATGGGTGTCAACTTTACTGAGCTTAAAGAATCACCCTTCCGAAAGTCTAAGACTTGCTTCCAACTCTGGCAAAGACAGTGTGTGGAAGATGACAAGATCTTAGGCTGTGACTGTCTCTCATGTGGGCATCATGCCTGGTTTGGATTCTCACAGAAGGCTGAAGGATGACCAAGTTAAGAGTAGGAGTGGAGGGGAATAACTGGGTATTCGTTATTTAAGCCTAATGTTTGCAGAGCCCATGAAAACAAATATGATATTATCATCATCATCCTTGTTGCAGCATGTGTCTGTAAGCCAAGAGGTTGGAGGTGGAGAGGGAAGAATTATTCAGAAGCTCAAGGCCGGCTAGCTTGGAATATACAGTACAGCAATAGAAACAACAAGAAATTCAACAGGGTGGAAAGAGAGAGCCTGGGAATCAACACCGAAGCAGAGGAATGTATAAAGAAAAGAGGGTGTGTGTGTGTGTGCACAAAAGAAACATTCCAGCCACAAAGGACAACAAAAGCATGTGATCCCCAGGAGAATGGAGGCAACCAGAGATCATCGAATTAAGTGAATTAAGACAGGTGCAGAAAGATAAAGTCATGCTTTCACCCAGTTGTACGCCCTAGATTTCATATAGATAAATAAATTCATGTCTGTTTGTGACATGAAAGTAGAGTTGTAGTGAGAACGGTGGGCTGCATTCCCACCCGGCTTGTGCATGGCTAGCTTTCCACCCAAAATAACAACGCACAAACTGTATTCATTTAAACACTGCTTGGCCCATTATATCTATCCTCTTCTTGGCTAACTCTCATATCTTGATTAACCCATTTCTAATAATCTGTGTAGCACCATGAGGTGGTGGCTTACCGGGTAAGATTCAGCATGTCTGACCTGGTGGCTGGCTCCATGACGTCTGACCTCACTTCCCTTCTTCCCAGCATTCTATTCTGTCTACTCCACCCACCTATGTTCTGACCTATCAGGTCAAGCAGTTTCTTTATTAATTAACCAATGAAAGCAACAGATAGACATATGACCTTCCCACATCATAGAGTGAAGCCTTCTAGGAGGACAAAAGGGCTGATGGAGAGGCAGAGAGGTGAGGACAGAGAAGGCAGTGAGGAGGAACATGCTCAACATATAAGGTATACTTGTACAAACTTTAAAAATAAAGTTTTTAAAAAGAAAAAATGTACCATTCCCCTCTGTCTTCACACAAGATCAGTGACTTATATTTGTGAACTTTCTTTTTCAAAATGTTTGTGCATGTGTGTGTATACATATATGTGTGTACAAGTGTGTGCATGTGTGTATGTTGCAGGATATTTGGTCACACTGTGAACCCCGAGATTGTGTTAATTAAATAAAATCAACCTTGGGTCAAGAGGCTGAGCAAGAAACTAGTTTATAGGAAGTAGTCATGGAGAGTAGGAGGAAGTCTGGAAAACTCATAGAGAACGGCACAGGAAGTAATTAGGAGGGCAATTTGGGGCAGTGAAAGAGAAACTCTTTATAGTACATCCGACAAGGAAGAAGGACAGCTGGTTGCCTTTCTGAGCTAGCAGGTTCTCACCCCAGCGTATGACTCCTGAGTCTTTATTGGTAAAATGGTAAGATTGAGATTTAGTTTAAAAACAACATGTTTCTGCATGCATGTGTGTATGAATGTGTGTGTATATATGTGTGTATTCAAGTGTGTGTGTGCATGCATGCTTATTTATGCTCATGTGTGTGCATGCATGTGTATATGTATGTGTGTGTTTAAGTATATGTGCATGTATGTGTGCATACATGGATGTGAATGTGTTAATGCATGTACGTGTATTAAATGTGGGTACAGTACTATGTAGAGACCAGACAACCTAAGGTGTCTCCCACGTTAAGACAGGTCTCTTGTTGTCCCTTACTTTGTACACAAGGCTAGTTGGACTGCAGGCTTCTGGGGATCTCTGTTTCTGCCTTCACTTTCACTATGGGAGCATGGGGATTATAAACTCCTGTGACAGGATACCCATTCTAGAGATCTGAGCCCAGAGACTTGTGAGGCCCAGACCTACTGAACCACCTCTCCAGTACATGAACTTTCCTTTAAAATCAGAAAATACACTCTATGGGGAAAGCTATTGAAAATCCATCCCCTCTTCGGTATTTTCATCTTTTCTGCCCCAACTAAGCAGGATAGACGCTACCCAACACTAGTGTCTATCATCACAAAATCTTGGCTTTTCTTTTAGGCTCTGAAAAAAATCAGGCAAAGAAAACTACTTACCCTAAAAAAGGAAAGAGTAGATGTGATCAAAATCTCTTGTCACTAGGGACCTCAGTGCACTTATGCATGGACTAAAAATGACAGTCAAGGTAAACTGGGGTTTGTTTCTGAAATAATTAAGTCTATTATTTGTTAAATTCACTATGTATTCCTAATAGCTACCACTTGAATTTTGATGGGTTTGCTTGCAGTTGGATGAAAGCTAACAGATAGTTTAGTGAGTATCTACATTAAAAAAAGTTTTCAAGGTTATTGAAATCTGTTGTGCATAGGGAACTGAAAATATTTTTTAATGTACAAAGGGAAGAGAATATATTTAATTTTCCACAATGAAGACCTTGAATATTTTGCATACATATAATGTGTATATTATGTTTACAAACATACATACATACATATACATGTGTATGAAATGATTTGGCTCTGAAATGCCCTTCACAGGCTCTCATATGGGTCTTTTGATAGAGCATGAGACTCTTAATCTCAGTGTTGTGGGTTTGGGCTCCATGTTGTGCACCAGATGTAACATGAATTCTAATTAGTCTTAATAATAAAAACTCAGAGTCAGATAGTGAGGGTGAAAGATGTAATATCAAAGAAGCAGAGTAGCCAGCCACTAGAGTTCTTACCTCTACAAAATCTCTGGCTGAAAGGGGTTGAGCTCTTGTCTCCTCCCACCTTATATTCCCCTCTCTGCCCAGCCATATCACTTCCTGTCTCTACTTCCCTGGTGCTAGGAATAAAAGTAGTGCCTCCCATGTGCTGAAATCCACCCTCTAATCTTCAGGCAAGCTTTATTTGCTAGAGCACAAACAAATATCACCATACATTTAGGAAGTGGCTGGACCATATTGGATCTCACCTAATCTATGAATTAATTCCTTGGTAGGTTCATAACATAATCATGTTACTGGGAGGTGGTAATATATATATATATATATATATATATATATATATATATATATATATATATAGTCCAGTTCCAACATGTACACCATGTAGAATGTATCCTGCATTCCCACTTCTCTGCTGCTTGTCAACCACAATGTGAGTAGCCTTGGCCACATTTTCCTCTGATCATACTGTCCTGCCACTGACCTAGGGTCAGTGGAGCCAAGGAAAATCTTGGCGATCATGAGTTGAAATAGATGCCCCTCTTAAATAGCTTGTGTCAGATGTTTGTGTTTTTGTCATAGCATGAAAATGCAACTAACACAGCATATATGTGCATATGTATACAGAAGTATGAGGAGGTCTGTCGTGAAAATGTTGTAAAGAGTCGAGGGAACGAGGCTCACCCAGAGAAGGCAAGTGAGGCTTCAGGGTTGATGTGCTAGTGATATCCTGGGGGTATTCCTTGTGCTGTGAACCTTCAAGTACAAAGTAGATTTGGGTCTGAAGGAGCCTAACACTCACAGGCACACACACACACACACACACACACACACACCACACCTGGCTTTCTCAGATTACATGACCAGGGGCAGCTTAGTGCCAGGGGAAGCTTCAGTGATAATCATTCCATGTCAGCCAAACTTCATCGAAACAAAACCTTACTCCACCCTCCGCCTGGTGGGAAACCACCTTTTTGCCCCAGGAAGATGTGCTGAGGCTTCTGGAAGACTCAGGAGCCAGAAAGGTGGGAAGCAAACATCTGGATTTTCATGATTACCCCTCCCCCCAGGGCATCTGTGGGTGTGTGGTAACAACAGGGTGGCATACCCTACCCTCAGCCAGAAAGGCAGCAGTGGAGGTCTCTGGGAGTCAGGCCTCCTAGCCAGCTCTGTATAAAGCAATGGGGGTGTTGGAAAACTATGCTCTTGATGTGACAAAGTCTTTGCTCCTCTGTAATCTTAGGATTGTAATTACCCACACGTGACCAGGAAAAGGCTGGGCCATTGATGACCTGTCATGGAACATGAGGATTGACATGTAATTAGCAGTTGCCAGGGATAGGGAACTCATGAGGCCCAGCCCCACTGAGGATATATAAATGAGGATATATAAATGAGTTTTATATATATATATATATGAGGATATATAAATGAGTTAATGGTTGCTGGGAAAGGGAGGATTGTCTTCAGTCGTGTAGTCTTTCCCAAGAATCCCATGACCCTGTGGGTGATCCCTCGCATGTTTCTATGACTAACCCCAAGTGAACCCTCTGCTTTCACCAGGCTATATTTGGATGGAAGATTCTTTGGGTTATTTTTTTTGCGGGTGGATTCTATCTGGGGTGAACAGACATTTGCTCACCTCCCAGGAAAAGTTGACACAACAGTAGGGAAGCTGGACTTCTACCAAGGGCAGGAGAGAGAGGCTACTGAAGGGCAGTGTGAAGGGTGCTTGCAGTGGAGGAAGCAACGGGTATTTATCACTGTCAGTGTCCTGCCTGTGATGTCGCACCATGGCTTTGCAAGATGTTTCCTCCCAGAGAAACTGGGTCAAGGGCGTGTAGGATCTCCCTGTATCATTAACAGTTGCCTGCAAGTCAAAACAAAGGGTTTAATTGGTGAGTGTAAATGAGAGCGTGAGAGAGCCTGTTCTTGGGTCTTTGCTTATTGCCCATCTCCTTTCCTCACAGAGGCATTCAGAGATAAAAAGATGGCCCTCCTCCATCAATTCAGGCAAAGTCTTACTGTACCTGGGCATGGAGGCTTCTAAAATAAGCATCTTCTTTTCTCACCTTAACAGTTGGTTACTCTCAACTATAAGACAATAAACAGACAAACAGGCATCCTCTCAGCTAGAGAGAGACTCTTTGGAAGCTCCACACTTCATCACCACAGTCCACTGATGTCCTTTATAAACTACAATAGGACATCCGTGGAGCCCCTGTCCCATACAACTGAAGGAATCTTCTCTATGGCCAGGTGATAACTCTCCACTAAGCGGGCTCCACACAAGGACAAATAGTGGTGGTTCACGTGAGCCTTGTGCTGAAACTGCCTTAAAGTTACACAAGCTCTTAGAAGGCAATTCTGAAGCTGTCCAAGCATCACCTCGCTGTAGCTTGTGTATTCTTGCATTTAGTTCAAGGCCATCCCTTCCTTCCTGGTTGTTCTCTCTGCCCCATCAGTGTTGGTCCATCCAGGCTGGAGAGCAGCTCATGCAACAACTGCACAGGGTGATTCTGGTGCACGAGAGAGCAGATCTGATGAAAGAGCCACCAGATGCCTCTTTGAACTCATCCAACTTTCATCTCTTCCTTCTCTCACTCTACTGTCGTTTTTTTTTTCTCCAGCTCCAAGGAAGCATTTCTACAAAATCCCACTGACTCTTCTTTGGTGAGGGAGTGAATTTTCCAATAATTTTGGAATTGCGCTGTGCCAGAATGAATCCAGCGCCGGCTAATGCTCCTTAAATTCACTTTTGCACATTGGTGACGGTATGACAAAGTTACTTCTTAAGAAACAAAACAACAAGAACAAAAATCAAATCTTCAATGAAATAGCAGAAACCAACCCCACACATGACTTATAAGCCAAACAGGCGCTATTTGAAGGGTGGTCTTTACCTAAATAGGATATTTAAAATGACTTCTTCTCTATGAAAACATGTTCATTGCCATTGGTGGTTAAATTCTGATTTTTTTATTTTAGGTATAGATACACAAACACACACATATATAAAAACACACATAAAATGTTTTAAGACAAGGTCTCATGTAGTCTAGGCTATTTTAGAACTCAGTGATTTGTCTTTGCCTCTTGAGTCTTGGGACTATAGGTGAGTGCTACCATGCCAGGTTCTCTATTTTGTTTTATAGATGACTTTCTTTTGCAAATTAACAGTCCTGTTATTCCAACACTGTGGAGGTAGAGGCAGTAAAATCAGTAGTTCAAGGTCATCCTGGGTTATACAGTGAGTTAGAGGCCAGCCTGGGCTACATAAGACCATCTCTCAGGAAATAAAGAAAAGAGTTGACTTTCCTATGATGATGTAATCTCTCCTCCATAACCACCTCTCAGCATAGCTGTGGTTGAAACATAACCAGAAAGATTGGAGATACTGTGCATGTGTGTGTGTGTGTGTGTGTGTGCACTGCATGTGTGTGTGCACGCCTGTGCGTGCCTTTCTGTGTGTGTGCATATCTGTGTGTAATACTGGGGAGGTCAGGAAGGTGTGTCAGGTTTTCTGGAACTGGGATGACAGACAGTTGAGAGTCACTGTGTAGGTTCCGGGAACCCACTTTGTAACTACTGGGTGCTCTTAACTGCTGAGCCATCTCTAGCCTGGTTCCCTACATTTTCTAGGTCACATAGATTTGTTCCACTTCATGCAATTGGAGGAAATGTTACCAAGTTGGAGGTGTTATATATGTGAGTGAGAAAAACAGCAGAAAGGAGAACTTTACATAAGATTAGTCAGGCAAATTGTTGTGGAAATAATGCATTATGGGCAAGATTATTTGGAAGTGCAAAGAGACTTGGCTGGGCTAAAGAAAAGATGAACACGAGGATAAAATTATAGGAGAGGTTGCAATCTCACAGCTGCCTGCACATCTGGGGCAGTTAACCAGATGTGGGTGGGGAAAGAGCAGTGTATCATGGGTGGGGGAGGGGAATGAGAAGATGCCTTTCACCATGCTCCAAGGCATCGTTGTCTCTTAAGAAAACGGGTCTAGTGGTAATGTCAAATGCTTCGGGTTTTGAAAGGAAGCTATGAAACTTTTCCATGACAAACATTTGCCCTGTCTTTAGATATTGATCACTTGGATAGAAAGCTGAAATGTGAACCAAGGGTATTTATATTGTGTCATATGTATGTGTTCATATATGTATGCGGAAGTGTACAGTATGTTGATAGGTTTCTGTCTCACAACCCAGGAGTCCTTGCTTGTTAGGAAAATTATTGCTGAAGTTGCCTGATTATACAATGAAACAATATGCTACAATGAAAAACCGTGCTGAGCTAGACATGGTCGCTCACACCTTAGTTCCAGTACTATGGAGGCTGGAGCAGAAGGAGCAAGGGTTCAAGGCTGGCCTAAACCACACAGTTCCAGGCTAACCTAGGCTAGTACTCTCGCAACCCCCTCTTAAAAGTCAAGTGATTTGGGGGATATAAAATACACAAACCACCACTGAATATTTAGATCTAATACCTAATTAAGCCCAAGTAACAATGTTGTAAGTTTTCCACCCCAAGAGTTTACATCAATGCCATTTTCCTTTTATTATTGAAAGGACTGACCCATGTGGGTGATGGCCTCTCTGACTTTCCTTGTCTCTCCTTACTCTGAGTTCTTCTGTCTTCTCAGCCAAGAAGGCTACCTGCCCGTGTTCATGCTCTGGGTGCTGACTGTACCTGAGCAGGGGTGACGTGTGGACGGGCATAGTTCAACTTTTGTCAACAGCAGAGGCAGAATTCACAGGCTTCTTGCCATCTTTGATGGATGAGCAATGTGGGAATGGCCATCCTCTGTTGGCACGCATGCCCAGAGGGGTATTTATTCAGGCAACAGCCACTGTGGCAATCAAAGTCTAAAGACAGACTGGACCTGCAATGTTACAAAAGTTTTCCTTATATGGGAGAACTCATTTTCCAGATTGTTATCAGAGATAACCAACACACTATCTCTGACTGCAGATCTCATCCCACTGGAGATTAAATGCACACAGGACAGTGATTTTCAACCTTTCTAATGCCATGACCCTTCAGTACAGGCTGTCCCTCATGCTGTAGCAACCCCAAACACAAAATTATTTTGTTGCTACTTCATAACTGTAATCCTTCCACTGTTATGAATTGTAATGTGAATATCTGATTTGCAGGATATGCGACCCATGTGAAGGGTCATTCAACCCACGAGGGGTCACGATCTACAGGTTGAGAACCACTGATGTAGGATGACTTGAACTGAAGGGCTGGCTCGTTCAGATCCCTGACCTCTGAGTATGAATTTGTGGATAACTCAGGTTATCCTAGGATGAGGAAGAGGTTTGTCGAGTACATGGCACTCCTCAGTGGGATGGAGTCATGTCTGCTCTCCCATCTCCACAGTACCCTCAGGAACACTGGGACAATCTAGAGGTTGTCTGCTCTCCCATCTCCACAGTACCCTCAGGAACACCGGGACAATCTAGAGGTTGTCTGCTCTCCCATCTCCACAGTACCCTCAGGAACACTGGGACAATCTAGAGGTAGTTTTTTAACAATCACATCCAGAGTAGGGATGCAGAGTGTAGTTATTTTATTTCTGCTCCTACGATAAAATTTCCTGGCAAAAAGCAACTTAGGAAAGAAAAGAGTTTGTTTAAACCAATAATTTCAGGTTATAATCTAGCATCATGGGGAAGTCAAGGCAAAAACTTCAACAACTGGCCCCATCTCAACCACAAGAAAGAGCAGAAAGGAACGAATGCATGATCCCTTCCTTCTTTCCTTCCTTCCTTCCTTCCTTCCTTCCTTCCTTCCTTCCTTCCTTCCTTCCTTCCTTCCTTCCTTCCTTTTTTCTTCCCTCCCTCTCTCCCTCCTCTCTCTCCCTTCCTCCACTTCTTTCTTACACTCAGACCAATGTCTCCACTCTCACACAGTTCAGCAGCATAGGACACCCTGCCTAAGGAATGCTGCCACCCACAGTGAGTATCGCAAAGGTTCTGTAAAATATCAGAATATAAAGTGCCCAGAGGCAGATTTTTGGTAGGTTTATTCCCCATGAGTGAGGCAGAACAAGATCCAGTGACTTTTATCAAGGGAGGATCAATGGGAAAGTCACTGTAAGAGTCATCACTCAAGGAGTGGGGGCTAAAGGACAAAGCCCAAAGGACCCAAGGGTCCAAGAAAAGAGAAAGGCACAGGCCACACAGTGAGTCGTCACACAAAGGGTGGGTGTCAAGGACTCTGAGCCCAAGAGAGCCATGGTTGCCTGGTGTCAGAGCTTAAAGAGGCTGAAAGGTGAGACCCGTGCTCAAGAGATGGGTTCTTACTTGTGGGAAATAGCCAGAGCTGGGGAAGGGGAGGGCCTTACTAATCATACTGGTGCTGGATGAAGGGACCCAGCAATCCAGAGAGGCAAGACCGCCATATGTGGACTGGGTTCCAGAGTCCCAGCGTGCCTTAAACTGCCTGAAGGCAGGAGGAGGTGCCAAGAGAGCCATTCCCAGTTAGGGAACCAATGTCATAATTTTAAAAACACCATGAAGAGAGGTCATACCATCCAACAGGGCTCACATGGGAGGTTTATTGGAAGAGGAGAAAGAAGGGACAGAGAAGGGGGCAAAGAAGGGGGCAGAAACCAGTCCCTGGGAACAAGACTAACAGAAGGGGGGGCGGGGGTAGGCAAGGCCCGCCTTTTAAAATGGAACATAGTGAATGTGCACAGGAGGTGCTCTTAGTGGCTGCAGCTGAGGACATATCCTGTCAGGACCCCAAGGACAGGCCAGTACAGATGCCTGAATACTAACAGCTTTAATTCCCCTAGTTCATAGTGTAGAACCAGCCTGGTCCTCATCATCTTAACACTTTAATACCATAATTCATATGGTGGGACAGAAAGTCACTCTTATCTGGACGGCTATGATGGGATTCAATCTGCTCTATGTGCATGGGAATCGGCGATGCATCTGTGTGTTCTGGAAGCTTCATCTGAAGAGATTTCACAAGCAAAATTGCACTGGCACAGGCTCACGACATCTCTGATTCCCTCACCTGCTAGCTTTAGCAGCCTGTCAGGTCATGAACAACATGAGGAGCAGGGAGACACTCAAAGTCTCCCCCTCCAGGGCCTCATGGCACAAAGCTGACTTGGCCGAGGCTTTTCTAGAAGGGCCTCCCCTGGTAGTGAATACTTCAGCCTAGTGGGGTCCGCTGTCTCTGACCCAACTGTCAACTTCACTGAAGCAGGTAACAACATTTTAGGCAACATGCAAATGAATGGGTGTGTTGTGGTCTGATAAAGCTTTATTTACAAAAGCAGGGTGCTGGCAAGATGTTCTCTATTGATACAGTTCCCTGATCCGTGGGCTAGATGGCTGAGGCAGACAGGATTCAGGTAGTTACCTGATGGACTGTATTTGTCCCCTTTGTCTAGTGCCCCATTCTCTTGGCTCTGGCTGTGATCATTCCTTTGTTACAGTAGACTTCAGTCAAAATGTCACCTTCCCAGAGAACCCCTGTACTAACCATGGCTTCACTATAACATATTATTTTTCTTTCATAAGGCCCCTGCATTAAGGGCTTCATGTGCATCACAACCAAAGTACATTTCCCCTAAACTTGTTAAGTCTTTTTCATTTTTCTGTACAAAAACAAGAACCTTGTCTGCTTTCACACCCATGCCTTCTTCTTACAACAGTGCCTGGCATGGAGAAGGACAGTACACACACACACGGGCACACACATGGGCACATACCCTCACACACCTGGACACACACAGACACAAACACACACAAGAGGACACACACACACATATAGCACAACACACACAGAACTAGCAGGACACACACACAGCAGGATACACACATACACACACAAGTGCACAAAATAAACTTTTAAACATATATTTAGTAGTTGTCATGGAAAGAGGGGTTAAAAATGGGACTTAAATTTGTCCTGGGGGAGAAGATCAAATTTTGTACTTGTTTCCCTTAAATGGTCATTGAAAGAGCTGCTAATTCTAGCAGCCAGCATTAACTGATGACGCTCATGTGCCAGGCAATGGTCGAGGCATTTACACATATTAGCATTTTTATGAGGTAAGAATTGATATTATCATTCATTGTGTAAGTGAGAAAAGAACCCGGAGATTAGAAACTTGCTTCTAATAACTAGTAAGTCTGAGACAGGAAACTAGAGAGGCCGCTCCAAGCAAGAGAATCTATGCTGCTTCCACATGCTCTCCCACTTATCAAAATAAATAATAACAGGAACATTTAAAATACTGTTTGGGGGGATGGCTCAGTGGGCCTGGCTGCTTGCTGCATAAATATAAGAACCTTATTTCAAACTCTCAGTAGTTATATAATACACATTTCACAGCCCTGTGTGGCCCCGTGTGGCCCTGTGTGGCCCTGTATGGCCCTGTGTGGCCCTGTGTGCCTGGAACCCAAGCTGGAGAGTGGGGGGAGATGAGGGCATCACCAAGGCTTACTGATTGCTAGCCGAGCTCTGGGTTCAGAGACAGAGCGGGACAGAAAACATCCTGCTATGGCTTCTGGGTGTGTACATCCTCATGTACGTGTGTGCATACACTCTCACATCTACACCAAGCACACCATCACATCTACATCAAACACATACATACATCACATCTACATCAAATACATACCTACAACACACACACACACACAATCTTGAATTCCCTATCTTAGGAAGGCTTATTTTATTGGTCACCCTGTGTGTTAGTTACTTTTTCCTGCTGTGATGAAATGTCATGGCCAGAAGTGACTTAGGAAAGAAAGATTATTTTGGCTTCTGGTTCTAGAGGGAGAGTCCATATTGTGGGGGAGATCTTGCAGCAGGCAGCTAGATCAAGAGATGGAGAAATCACATCTCTAACTATAAACACAAAGCAGAGAGAGTGTCATGGAAGTGGGGTGAAGCCTTAAACTCTCAAAGCTCACCCCTAGTGGCATACTTCCTCCTGCAAGGTCATACTGTTTAACCTTCCCAAACAGCGCCACCAGCTGGGGAACCAATGTTCAAATATGGGGGACAGTTTTTATTTAAACCACTACACCCTGATTTAGGGAGGCAGAGAGAGCCAGCTATGATAATGGTTCAAAACCCACCTTACTCAACATGCACCTGTGGGGTATATACAATGATTACTCCTCTTGAAAGGGGAAGAAAGGGGAGATTGATTTGAAGGCTGGATGAGAAGGGGGTAGGCAGCAGAGGAGAGATGAACAGAGATGAAGATAGACAGAGACAGAGATGACAGAGACAGAGATAACAGAGATATAAGACAGATGAACAGAGACAGACAGAGATGACAGAGACAGAGATGACAGAAACAGATGACAGAGATGGACAGAGACAGATAGAGATGGACAGAGACAACAGAAAACTTGATTGAGAACAAGGCTGCCTGGACTGGCCAGAAAGTCAAAGAGAAGGGGCAGTTTTGTGGGTACATGTCTCCAATCTGTAAATGTCCCCTATCAGGTCTAAGGGAGATCAGAGGAAAAAGTCTGAGAAAATAAAACAACTTTCAAACCATTGCTGTTTCTCAAAGACACCTCCAAGCAGGCATTTTTCCTCCAAAGAATTAGCTAGCGAAGCTCTCCCTCCCTCGGGTACACGTCATAATAGCATTCCCAGCCCAAGGGCATGATTGACTATTGGATTTCATGATCCGAGCTGAAGAGGATGACTGGTCAGGTCTCTTCCTCAAAGAACAGGTTCTACCGAGATACAGACTCAGATCGCTGGGTTCAGAGTCAAAAGCGTTAACATTACACCATGGGAGCTGGTGCTCTAGGGGCATGATACTTGGTCAAAAATCTTGACTCTAGTTCTGAAGGCTTAAACTCAGCGTTTTAAAACCCATCTTCCAGAAGAGTGCAAAACTGGCTCCAGACTGTTAGGTAAGCGGCAAATACCTGATAGTCTGACTGGAGTAAGGTAGAATTATTTATATAATTATGAGAAAATGCTTGTGCTGGGAAGGGAATCCCACATTCTTTTTGCTCATTCACTATGACAAGAAGCCATTTCTTGTGAGTGTATCAGAGAGGGGAAATAAGGAAAGTGGATCTGAGGCCACATTGCTTCCTTTCATTGCATCTAGGTGGGAGGCCCCATTTGCTTAGGCTGTGCAGTCTCGTGTCTCTGGACTGTTGAACTTGGACTCTAGATGGGTGTGGCTAGTTGTTGACAGAGGCTGCTCATTTGTTCCCAGCTGCCCTGACCCAAAATAACCACACAGAAACTGTATTAATTGCAATGCCATTTGGCCAATAGCTTAAGCATATTTCTGGCTAACTCTTATATCTTAAATTAACCCATTTCTATTAATCTGTGGCTGTGGCTTACTAGGCAAAGTTCCAGCATCTGTCTGCTCTGGTGGCTACATGGCATCCCACTGACTCTGCCTTCTTTCTCCCCGCATTCAGTTTAGTTTTCCTGCCTAGCTCTATTCTGCTAAGTCACTGGCTAAAACAACTTTATTCATTAACCAATAAAAGCAACACATATGTGGGAAGAAGGACTTCCCACACCATTTTCCCTTTTCTGTCTAAATGAAAGGAAGGCTTTAACTTTAAGTTAGTAAAATTACATATAACAAAATAGGTATCAAGCAAGTATTATAGTTACAATATTTATATCTACTTTATCTTTTATCATAACTAAGGAAAACTATAACTATCTATTGTTCAACTCTATCAAATACTCCAGAAGAATATAATATTACCTAAGTAAACAGGAAGTACATTGTAAGCAACTTCCAAGCTCTAAAATTGACAGAGACATCTTGCTGCCTGGACAGCCACCCAAAGTTCTTCTGTAACATTGGGGCATCCAGTCTTCAGCCTACAGGCCCACAGTGTCCAGCAGACTTTTCCATGAAGCAGGAAATTTGAAGATCTCTTATGCCTTGTATTGGCAAAGTTCATCAATTGCTTTTTTCTGTGTCCTGCAGAATGTCTCTTATACTCTTTCATGAAGTAGGAAACCCAAAGGATGGTCTCACGTTTAGGAAAGTTCAGTAGTCATTTTTCTGTGGGTCTTGAATGTCTAGTTCATATAGTAAAACATCAGGCAGTTCAGGCAAGAGCAGTTTCTTGTCCAAATGGCTAACAAACTCCATAAGGAGCCTCTTCAATGCCCATCTTCCTCTTGAAGTAATTGGCACTGCCAGGAGTAGATGTGTTTAATTGTCATGAAACGTCCTAAGTTCTTAAAACATTTAAATGTCATAATGTGTTAGTCTTTGAAAGATTTGAAGAATCCCTATCTAAATGAAATATATCTCTATATATCTAGAAAACCTAACTAACATAACTACAAGTTTGACTATTATAGATGACTATCTATTAACCTGTATTTCTTAATTATACATTACATTTTTAAATGAGCTGCACAAATACAATACCTTAATCAAGAGCAGAAATATACAAATAACAAAATTGACCTTAAGTTTGTATCAATAAACAAAGATCATACCAATGCAAACTATTCATTGCTATAGCATATCCCCCTTTAAATGTAAACAAATCTTTATAAACAATCATTTAGGGTTTGGGCGTTGTTATCTACAAACTTCTTCCTGCTGACTGGGGGTGCTGTTAATCAGGTCTATCATGGGGTATCCTGTGTGGTAGGTCCATCTCGGTCAGCAGTCTTGAAGCCGTCATGGATCTTGGACCACCTGCGCCATTGTTTCAGGGGGTCTTGTTTGATCAATCCACATTAGTCTGGAAGGAATATACAGGTTCTCATTCTCTGTAAAAACAAAAGTAGAACCTCTTTTCCAAAGCAACATATTCTTAGACCCAAATTTTGAAGTCAAGATGCCTTTAAAATATGTATGTTGGTTTATCTTAGCAGCCCGTACAATGTCATTTCTCTCTGTACTTAGCTCATTCACAGTCAAAAAATTAAAAAAAACACAATAATATTCATAATCTTGACTATATATTTCATCTTTACATGGCTTATTTTTCTTTACTCCTTTTATCTATGACTGTCTGTACTCCATCTCTTTAAAGACTTTTTTAAATTTTTTAAAGCCATTTGCTTCTTTATATAACTGTCTATGTTCTTTTTCTTCTCTCTCCCAAGCCTATGTATATTTATACAACACTGTGACCCATTTAGAAGTCTTTTTCATCTGAATTTGTTTTTATTGTGTGTATATCTTTAATTATTTTTTGATCAGGAGTGTTTTTTTAATGCTAAGTGGGCATGACTAGAACCAAGTCTGCAGTCCTGCCTGCTTGCTCTGCCCAGTCCAACATGGTGGACGCATTTTCGCTGCCTCTGAGAGCCATGCACACAGCAGGTCTATGCTGCCATTAAGCAAGTTGTAGCACTCTGCTCACAAAACCTATTTAAACCTATTTAAATGCTCCTTAGCCAGACCTCCAGAAAAGATTCAGAACCCTTTGTGCTGGTGAACCAGGAAGCCACATTTTTTTTTTAAAGGAGCCACGTTTCTGCTTACCATCAGTATACAGAGCCTATCTGGGAAAAAATGTGGCTAAACTGGTTTATTTTCTGTGTGTGTGTCTAGAATTTTTATAAGCCCTCTCAGGTTTTATGTGGATTTAGCTGGGCACATGTTGGCATGCCAAACTGTTGATGGAGGCTGATCATTCATTCCCAGCTGCCCTGACTTGAAATAACCACATAGAAACTGTATTAACTGCAATACCATTTGGCCAACAGCTTAAGCATATTTCTGGCTAACTCTTATTTCTTAAATTAACCCATTTCTATTAATCTGTGTATTGCCATGTGGTGTGGCTTACCAGGCAAAGTTCCAGCATCTGTCTGCTCTGGTGGCTACATGGCATCCTACTGACTCTGCCTTCTTTCTCCCAGCATTCAGTTTAGTTTTCCTGCCTAGCTCTATTCCGCTAAGTCACTGGCTGAAATAGCTTATTTATCATTAGTCAATAAAAGTAACACATATACAGAAGTACGCTCCACACCTGTCTGACTGCAAGATCTTTTCTCAGTTTTTGCCATTTATTTGCATGTCATCTTCTTTTATTATTATTATTACTTTTTTTTTTCAAGACAGGGTTTCACTGTAGCTTTGGAGCCTGTCCTAGAACTCACTTGGTAGACAAGGCTTACCTCGAACTCATGGAGATCCACCTGTCTACCTCCTGAGTGCTGGGATAAAAGGCATGTGGTACTACTACTGCCCAGCTGATTGTTTTTTAAAAAAAATATCAATATTCCTTTATTTCTTTTTATTTTATGCTTATTGGTACATGTATGCCCATGTGAGGGTGTCAGAAGCCCTGGAACTGGTTTTACAGACAGGTGTGAACTGCCGTGCGGGTGCTGGGAAATAAACCCAGTCCTCTGCAAGAGCAGCCAGTATTCTTAACCACTGAGTCATCTCTTCAGCCCCAGTCCTCTTCTATTATTAAACAACTAGGAAACAACTTATTTTCTGTCCTGCAAACCAGGATCTTTCATCTTGCCATGAAAAGAGAGCATTTGCTGAGACCTGCTTCCCACTGACTAGAATTCAAATACATGCCCATCTTCCGGCTTCCAGGTCTCCAGAGAGTACATCCCTGATTCACTTCCCAGCTTCAACTCATTTCTTCCTTTTGTACTCTCCTCTTGTGGCTCCTCGATCTTCAGTTTCATTGGGGCAATAGAATCCCTATCCCTCCTTTAGATTCTATTTCTGCTCCTGGAGATTCTTTCTTTCTGCCCCAACCCAGTTTGCCCCCGTCCATTCTTTCTGCACCAGCCTGAAGACAGCCTGGTCTTAAGTGTGTGAAGAGGTGGCATTACTCTTCAGACCTTACCTGCTTAGGACACAATATGTTGCTAGAATTGAAGTAAATTGATGCTGGTACCTGCTTTAGTTTTCTTTTCCTGTTGCTGTGATAGAAACACCCTGGCAAAACAGCTTAATGAAGAAAAGGTTTGTCTGACTCACAAGTCCAGGTTGCAGCACAGAGGGGCAGTCGAGATAGGAGGACTTGAAGTGCCTGGTCACATGACATCCACACTCAAGGGCAGAGGGATGGATGAATGCACACCAGTGCTCAGCAGTGTTCCCTGCTCTTCTGCAGTTCAGAATCCCCCTCCTGGGGAGTGGTACCACCCGCAGTGGGCTGGGTCCTCTCACCTCACTTAATGTGAGCAAGATAACCCCCACAGACATGCCCACAGGCCAGCCTGATCTAGACAATCCCTCATTGAGACTCCCTCTCCAGATCCTTTTAGAGTGTGTCAGCTGATACTTAAAATTTAGAACCACCACACCATTACCCAAAAGTTTATGACAATGGGCAATTAGGAAACCAATGGGAAAAAAAAAACTGTTAAAAATATTGTAAAAACCAAGCAGAGGCCATTTAAATGATGTGTTTTCTAAACGTGTCTGACTGGAAGGGCTCGCCTGATCCGACACCTTCTGTGGTGGTGCTGCCGTCTGTTTGAAGGGATGGGCTAATATTTCATGTCTGTGTCTTGTTGAGAAGATAGAGGATTGTTCTTTTTTTTTAAATTATTTTTATTCTTTTTTAATTAAAGTTTCCACCTGTCCCCGTTCCCCATTTCTCTCCCCCTCCTCCCAAAGAGAAACCCCAGCTTCCCACAAACCAGGTTTCGAGAACTGTATTAGCTCCGTTTATATTAGCAAACAACTTAAACAGCCCCCCTGGTTACAGCGCAGACACCACTACCCACTGCATCTTCAGAGGACCGTGCTCCGTTTTGTTTTCCATCCTGAGGTCACCTTGGAAGAGGGAAGGACAGTGGGTTTAGGAATATTTAAGATGTCAAATCAGTATTTTGAATAACACTACTTCAGGGAGTGTGGGAGAAGAGAAGACAGATTCGGTTCTGGAAAAATAATCAGATTTTGAAATATAGCCTTTAAAACCGGACAGTCAAGAAAAAAAAAATTCAAGGATTCGATTCCAGTAGGAGACAAACGAGAAGATCGAATCAAGAGCTTGTGCGAGAATGAGCCCTAATATAAAATAAAAACATATTCAGAAGTGTTCATCTCTGAAACCTACGAAGATATGGGCTCTACAGACACATCCTCATCCGGGCCCCAGTGAACAGTATTTCTGCTTTATTTAATGACTTTCGGGTGTGACTCATGAATTTGATAGTAAACAGGGTCGTCTCACAGCCTCGGGTATTTTTAACTGAAAAGAAGGACAAATATGCAGAGGTATAAAAAGAACATGAATTTTATAATAAAATAGCATGAGGGCCTTTGGAGGGAGTGAGTATCTCCGTGGAATGCAAAGCTAAATAGATTACCATATGCTTCCTTCAGGAGCATTTGAAAAATGAAGACCAAACATATTTTATAGAGTGAAGCTCCTCCTAGTGCAGATAGCCACTGACTTGAAGCTGCAGCTAAAATAAATATGGTACCTTCAGAACGCTATTCACAGACACTGGTGACCTATCAATTTTCCTATCTCGGGAAAAGCGAACCAGAGGATGACAGCCCTCTCCCAGAAGAGTGGTTGATATACGTTAAGTGGCTGTGACTCTGCTTCTGATTATTAATTGTGGCTAATATAGAGCAAGAAGGTGTCCCCAGGCTCTGCAGATGCTTCTTGGAACATAGGGTCTGCAGGCTGAGGGAAGAGAAAGAGAATTTCCCGATTTGGTTTCTGGTTGCACCGCCGGACCCTGCAGCCAAGCATACCAATGCTTCCGAAGGTAAAGTTATCAAACACCTGAGCAGAAGTAGCTTAGGAGTAGGAAGATTTATGCTCATGGTTTGAGAGGGCCTAGTCCATTATGACGGAGAAGGCTATGCGCATGTGCGGCAGGAGTATGATGCTGCTGCTTTGTACACCTCAAGTCAGAAAACAGAGAAAGGTCTCCAGCTGGGCCCCAACCTCCTCCAACAGCATCCCCAGCTGGGAATCAAATGCTCAAATATGTGAGCCAGTGTGGATACTGCAGAGTTAAACCATCACAAAGGCCCTGGGAGGGATTCTGCCAGTGTGTTGTCATGGTTATCTGCCTAGAGAACATCTGCAAAGTGAAATGTTTTAAGCACAATTGGTTACGATGTTGTCTCCAAGGGCTTCCGCCCCCACTCCATCACCCTTCACCCTTCCTTTGGAATCAGGTGCTATTTGAATGACTATTGGCATTTCAAAATAAGTTATGGGAAAGGTGGGTCGAGGGTGAGTTTAGATGGGGGTTAATATGATGAATTGATGTGGTCCTCTGTCACCGGCACTTACAGTTAAGGTCCTGGTAACATTACGGTACAGGAGTGATGTTTGGGAAGACGCTGCACCCACTGTGCAGATAAACCGTGGCTCTGGTAGGCAAGCGCAGGGTGACGTCAGCACCACAAAATGATGAAAACCTGAGCTGCCCAGCACCCATCAGAGGAAAACTGTGGCTGGGGCAAAAAGATTCTGAAAGTTTGCCTGACCCCGAGGAAGAAGAGGAATTCTTGATTCTCTTCAGCACCTGGGGAAACCGGGTATTCAACGCTCAAGAATGTCCTCATTAATGCTGCATACACAATTATAAATATGCCTTGTATTATTTCTTTAGGGGAAATTTTTTAAAAGGTCACAGTTCTACACTGAATATCTTGCTGATTTGACACTGAATTTTGTAATAAAATGCATGAAGATAACATAAACCGTAAGATATTACTGAGTGTGCTAGTGGCAAGTGGGCAGCTGGGAGCCTTAATTCAAAGAACGGTTAAGGTCAATCTCTACATGAGAAAACTTAAAATTGACCACAGACCCTAGAACTCTTGCATGAAAGTTGATAGAGTCTTCCCCAAATCTCACAAATATTCTAAAAAGCAAATGCTGTGACCAAGAATGTGTTTTAAACACCATACGACTATTTGTAAATTGACAATAGTTTTTAAAAGTCTTGATCGATCACAGGAGAAAGACTAAATTATTTTCTATTTTTCTAAAGAAGTAATTTTTAAAATAAATTCCTGTAATAAGGAGGTGATCAAAGAGTAAGAAAGAACAATATTTTAGAGGTGACACATGCTTAATAAAATATGAAGTTATTTTTCTGAATCTTGTGATGTTTGTGATTTGTTAGTTTTTCAAAATCAGTGATTTGTGACAGTTTCTCATTCTAAATCAATATCCACTTCCTACAAAAACTGTATTTCTGTACTCCAGGTCCTCTAACGGGTGACCCCACACTGAATGAGTATAAGGTCAAGGAAACTTGCATGCTAGCCTGGATTTTGAAGACACAGTGCTTCAACCACATTGGCTTCTGCGTTCTTACCATCACTGGGCAAAGACATCCCTTGGGCAGTTTTCAGTTCCCTAATCTCTAAAATGAGATCACTTTTTGCTTGTTGGGTTCTTGAGTTAACACTGGACAATATTTAGTTAGAGCATGGCAAATGTTCATGAAATCTTGAGGAGGGGACATTCCTTGTTCATTTTATACCTATAATCCCCAAACTTGCTCATTTATATAGCAGTTTCCTGATTTTTTGCTATACCCAAACATCATCTTTAACCCTCCATCTAATACTTATTATTTTATTGAACCTGAAGCCCCCTAATTTGTCCTATCAATGGTATAAAAAATTGATTATGCAAATAAATGTTTCCTAATGTCTACTCCTTTATTGCTCTGTGAATAACATTTAAAAATTAGTTGATGCCATGTGTGGAGCTGAGGCAGGAGGATCAAGAGTTCAAGTTCAGTTTTGGCTAAAAAGCATGTGTAAGGAAAGTCTGAGCTAATTAAGTGAACCTGTCTCAAAGCAAGCAAGCATGTAAACAAACAACAAATGAATAAATAACAAGATATTCGTTTCTATATTCCTAAAAGTCACCTTGGGTAACACCAATGGCATGGGCATCATGGTTTAGGATACAGTATGGGAACAACTGTTTTGGTATTTGCTTTCCCTGATTTTATTACTAACTCACTAACTTGCTGATCCCTGTAGATATTCAATTACTAAGTCACTACTGAATGAAATTGTTTATCAACAGCCATTTACTAAGTATCTGGGGTGCTCAGGCTCAGTGCTGGATGACGAAGGGATGTGAATACCAGCTAGCTAATTCTTTGCCCTGGGGAGCCCATGTACACAGGCAATTAATGGAAGCTTAGAAGGACCTAAGAGACCATAAAATAGGGTTCAGGGAGCCGCAGGTAGAGGGAAGGCTCCTTGTGCCTGGGGGAGTCATTGATCCCACTGTCAGGTAACTCTCAGAGGACTTGCACACAACTCTCCATCCCCCTGGGTGCTCATGATGTAACCATGTTTGGTTATTGCCAATGAGTGTGAGTGTCAGCAAGAAGTTCTTTTTTGAATGTTAGAGAAAGTTCACTGGGAAGAATTCTGGCCAAGGCTGGCACTTCGTGCAGCCTCCTTCATCCCTTGATTCTTTCAATAAATACTTGTTGAGTATGTGCTGTGTGATTGGCTTTGAGAATTTGGGGTCTGCCACCCTGAAGATTAAAATGCATTGTGAAGGTCAAATGCTGTGCCAGGCACAACCTTGCAAACAGTAATTGACTAAGAACCTTGGCTATTGCCTTGAAGGTGTATAATGTCATAGAAATACAAAATTCAAAGTAGACTAGAGACTGGCATGTTCAACTTTAAAAATTGTTAATTCTTTGAGAAATTCATATAATGTATTTTGACCATATTCATTCCATCTTTTCCCAGCTCCTCCCATATCCATCCCCTATAACTTTGTGTCTTCTCCCTTCCTTTCTCTTTTCTTTCAAAAATAACCCATTGGCTCCATTTCCTGCTAAGTATGGCCATATACTCCTAAGTGTGGGGCCATCTACCAGATCATGGGTGGTTGATCTACTAGAAGCTTAGCCTTAAATAAAACTGGTTCTGTCTCCCCCAGAAACCATCAACTGTCTGTTTCTCCTTAGCTATGGGTGTCATTTAACAAATTCATCCCCCTTCCTCGTTAGAGTGTTGGCCGCTGGTTTTGTGCAGACAAATTCAACTGCTATGAACCCATGAGTGCAACAGTCCTATTATATCCAGAAGATGCTGTAACAATTCTTTCTTTGGAATGCCAACTCCTAAATAATGACACAGCATTTTCTTATTAATTATGAAAGCTTGGTCTTAGCTTAGGCTTGTTCCCAACTAGCTCTTATAACTTAAATTAACCTGCTTATATTAATGTATATTCTGCCACATGTCTTGTTACCTTTCCTCCATATTGTTTGTCTGATTCCTTCTGAGTCTCACTGGTGAATCCCACCTCTCTTCTTTTCAGAGTTTCTATCTTTTTCTGGCAGTCCTGCCTGTCCTCTTCTGCCTAGTGTTTGGATGTTCGGCTCGTTAATAAACTAATCAGAAGGTGCCTTGGAAAGGACACATTTTCACAGTGTACAAAAAGATTATCCCACAGCAAGATCCTGTTTTTTTTCTGATCTTCCCTGACCTTTAACTCTTACAATCAAAAAAAAAAATATTCAGAGAGGAGCCAAAGAACAGAAAGAAACTTCTGTGGTGTGGGATTGGGGGTAGCATTGTGGGTAAAGTGTGTTGCCAGTGTAGACATATTAGCATGGCAAAAGACTTAAGAAGGTCTAGATGAATAACTTTTGGGGACACAGACCCCTTTTCTGATGGATTAGTAAAGGATGGTCTTGGTTAACCTTGACTGCCAATTTGACTGGATTGGGAAACTTTCTTGAAGTACACTGCAGGGGTATTTCATTATTATCTGATTAATTAAGGGAAGCGTCACCCTTGGGTACGGGTGGCATCATCCCCTAAGATCCAGAGCCAGGTAGAATAGAAGGGGGAAGGAGCACAGTCAGTGTCAGCACAGGCACATACACTCTCTCTGCTTTCTGGCCTGCATGATATGAACTGTTCTGCCTGCTCTTCCCATCACAATAGACTGATTCCTCTAAAACTGTGAGCCAAAACAACTCTCTTTGTTCTCAAGCCATTTGTTCTCAGGCGTTTGCCACAGTGATGGAGAAAGGTAACATGAAATGTCTAGGTAGAGAGACCAGATACAGGATCAGGGATATTAGATGTCCCTGGGATGATTTTGGGTGTGGGGAAAAAGGCAGCCTCCATCTGTATTCTAAGTACAATGGAGAAAATGTGATGACCATAAGCCGAGGAATTCCCCAGCTAACTTTACCTCCAGAGATACTCACTCCCACATGAGCATGAAGAGGGGATTGCAAGGACATGAACTCAAGTGGAATACTCAGATCAAGGGTTGTAAGGGTGCGAAGGGAGAGTGGTAGAACTGTGGAAGCAGAGGAGACAAGGTCAGAGTAGTTTCTTGAAACAAGTCAACTGCCAAGGCAATCCTGAGACCAAGAAGAGTGAGGGCATGGGGGGGGGGATGGGGCACCGTGTGAACCAGAGTCACTGTGGTAGCTAGAGCAAAAAGCACATAGAAATGCTGTCTGATACTAGGTGCTTAATCAAGTGGACTCCAGAAGCGGGGTGTTTCCCGTCAGCTTTACCGTGCCTTCTAGAGAGGTAGTCATATGGTAAAGACACTCATATATGCGCCCATCTTCATAGATAGTATAATTCACCACAGATGTGTCAAAACCATAAAATAGGAGAGTTGGAGGCCATCACAGCTGTAAGTGATTGATATTTTCATGTTAAGAAGCCAAGGAGCTACCAAAGTGGTGTTAACTGTGGCATGCCTGAGTCTCATGCTGTGTTCCTCTAGCCACCGTGTGGCTGAGGAAACCAGAAGTTCCAAACATGCCTGGGTCTCCAGCGGTTCCTCTTGTCCCTAAGAACTTCTGCTGGAGGAAGGAAACAAACAACAGTCTCACACACGATCACAGTGATGCTTCTGCAGAAGCAGGAGGGGATGTTTACAAGGATGGCACCGGGCCTAAACCGGCTCAGAGACTACCTTCCTTCTTTATTTATTTTTGGTTGGAAGCACCCCACCTTGCTTGCCTGCAAACTCTATCAGCTTTTAAAAGGTTTTTCATTGCAACTAAAACTTAAACTTTCCAATATCTCCTCTCTATTATGCTGTAGATATTTCTTTGCTTATGGATTGTTTCCCCCCTCCTCTTCCTCCTCTTCTTCTTCTTCCTCTTCTGCTTTTCCTCCTCCTCCTCCACCTCCTCCTCCTCTTCCTGTTCGTCGTCTCCTTCCTCTTCTTCTTCTTCTTCTTCTTCTTCTTCTTCTTCTTCTTCTTCTTCTGCTTCTGCTTCTGCTTCTGCTTCTGCTTCTGCTTCTGCTTCTTCTGCTTCTTCTGCTTCTGCTTCTTCTGCTTCTGCTTCTGCTTCTGCTTCTCCTCCTCCTCTTCCTCTTCTTCTTCTGACAACTTACTATACATTTGGGGGGGTGGATTTCATGTCTATTTTGAGGATGTCTGTTGATTAATCATCTAAAACTCCCTTTTAGAATACCCCACATTTAAAAGTAAGGAAATAAAACAATCGATCTAAGGCAAAGGGGAACATCCAAATCCTCATCTATTGGTGAAGCTCTTATTCTGAAGGCGCCAGATCCTGCTGGAATCTCCCTAAGTCTCTCTACTCATCTGCTTTTGTTAGGATCCATCTCTGTTGAAAAATCTAGTTTAAGCTGCCTGGCAGTCTGAAAAAAAGAAGATCTATTAATTTAATCATTTGTATGAATCACATCTAAATGATCTCAGCAGAGAAAATGTGTAAGCCATTTAAATCCCATCACTACATATTATATAATAATTACTGCTAATTCCAGTTTGGATGGGCCACAATTTGGCTTTCCATCCCCTGCTTCTGCATACAGAGAATTGCAATGACCTCACCGGATTTAGCCTCTCCAGCCTTTAGGCTTTCTTTGGCCCTCCTCATTAGGACTTAATAGCCACATTCCGCTTCGAGGGTCCAGTCAACTCCTAGTATGCTCCGTGCCGGTAATTAGCATTCATTTTGTGATTTCAGAGTTCAAGCTCCTCACTGAACAGAACCCTGTGTTAATCACTACTGTCTCTCTCCCTTTGACTCTGATCTGTCACTACCGTGCGGCTTGTCCCATACCTAATTTTTTGCCCTTACCAGCCGACTAGCACCTCCGCATCCCACAGAGTCAGAATTGGCAACTTTTGACAGATCTGTAATCATGCCGTACTCATCAACGCCATGCCCGTTAGTCATCTCATTTCCACATTCTAACAGTTAATATGCCTTAATTTCTCTCACTTTGTGAATATTTAATTCCTCCCTTTTCAACATCATTTTTAGGTTGTGTGAATCATTTTCAAAGCCTTTGCTCTTCTCCCGGCACCATCATCTGCATATTTTATGAAATGGCGCAGTTAAGTCTCCGAGGGCTCTTGAGAAAGATGGAGCTGGCAACCTGCTCATTAGCTGTGTACCTGGGACTGTGTGAGTCCCAGATAATGGCCAGCTCCCATCTGGATTCGAATTAGGATTCGCTGACAAATAATGGCCAGAATCTATCCTGGGGATGCATCACTTCTTGGTGCCTACACCTTCTTTCAGAGAGTTCTAGAAAATTGGCTTGGTTGGGGGTGGGGAGAGAGCTGCCGTAGGGAGTCTCACATCCTGGCACCTGAGGCAGTCTGGTTCTTGAAGTGGAGACACCCAAGCTTAGCACGTCATCACCTGGAAATGAGACCAAATTCCCCTGAAAGAACCCGTGCTGAAGGTCAGGTGGTGCGACCCGCAGCTTTTACACATTCCAGAAGTTGGTTTTCTCCAGAGACCGGTGACCAACTGTCCCTGCCTGGTTTCCCAGGGTGAGAGACTTACAGTCAGGATGGTTCTAAGAGGACGCCATCACCGCGCTAGGGTTCACTCAGGGGCCCTGTGAAATGCTCCCAGCAGCCAGCCTTGGAACTGTGGAATGAGCCAAGTCACCCCTCTTTGTCTTTACTGTAAAGACTTCCGGGAGAGACCACAGCGCCAGAGCTAACAAGCTGAGCGTGAGTGCCACAGACTTACTGGCTGCAAGTAACATCCAGAGCTTCCATACAAAACCCAAGCTTCCCGCTTCTAAAACACAGAAGACACGACTGCAGCAGATCTCTGTTCTTTGTGGGAATGATGTGGGCAGTGGGAGCCACACAACACCTGGCCCTGTAGCTGCGACATCTGCTCTGTCTCTCTATTTTCTCTGGCTGGATCCATCCCTCTTTGGTCTCAGTTTGCGTCTGCTTTGTGCTTCTGGGTTTATGTTAAGAGCGCTGGCCCCGTGGTGTAGCCACTGAGTCTCTGCCCCATCGTATCTCTCCCCATCGTATCTTCGCTGTCTGTCTTCGTGCAGTAAAAGCAAATATACTGGGTCCCTACTCTCTTACCATGCTACACTGTAGATCTTAAATGCCTACAAAGGATCATGTGCAAAAAGGGCTTCATTGACAGCCTGGGCCACTACTGAAAGGTGTCCAAACCCTTAAAGGATTGGGTCGAATGGAAGTTAAAGGTCACTGGAGGGGGTCTGGGACTCTGGCCTCTTCCTATCCCTTTCTGGGTAACCCTGAAGTCAGTGGCTTTGTTCTGTCGTGGCCTCCAACACATGGTGACAGCACAGGACCAGATGGCAATGAGCTGAAATTTCTGAGACTGAGCAGAAATAAATCTTCCACCCCACCCATAGATTTGTCTCAGGCGTTCTGTTGCAGCGGCAGAAAGGTGGCTCACACAGCTAGGAGACAAAAGGATCTGCTCATAATGCCGTAATAAACAGAACTGAGGGGAAAATGTACATTGAGAGAATAGATCTAAATAAATTAGTAGGCGTGGCATATACAAATTGTCCATTAAAATGGCCTTTTACCTGGTTAGCAGTATCATTAGCTTTGTAGTAAAATAAAATAAAACTTAGAAAGGCCCAATGAATGCCTTAACACCTAAGTAGAAACCACACAAATGAAAACAGTGGAAGACGTACTGTTAGAATTAAAACCATGTCATGGAGAGTAGAGGGATGATTCCGTGGGAAATACTACTTTCTCTTCAAGCAAGGAGACCTGAGTTTGAATCCCCAGGACCCATGGGAAAAGATGGGTGAGGTATAACCCCAATATGACTGTGTGGGAGGAAACTGTGTGTACCGATCTGTTGGGATAAGTTGTTGACCCCAAGAGCTACCTGACCAGGCAGCAGGGCCAAGAGGGAGCTTCCAATTCCGTGAGAGACCTTGCCTCAAAGTAATAAAGAGGAGCGTGGCAGAGGGAGATGCCTGATGTCCTGCTCTGGCCTCTGCATGCACATCCCACTCGCTCATGCATTTGCAACACACACACACACACACACACACACACACACGCTCGCACACAGGCACACAGAGGCACGCACACAGGCTACAATATCTTTTGAAACAATACTGAGCACACCCCCAAAGCAGTTCCAACAGTTCCACAATTAAGGATGCCCTTGACCCCCTGCCGCAGAAGGGAGTGTTCCATTCTTGATGTGTTAATCACCCTCCCAGGTTCCTCTCTGCACCAGTTAATCTTCTGATACCTTCCAGCAGTCAGTAAGCCTGTACTTTTCATGCAGAGTGAACTTTTGGGATAGACTCTGCTTCCTGAAGATTTTCTCCAGCGGAAATGGTTGTATCCAGGAGCCATCTTACGTCAGCAAAGATTTCACTCTCAGGCCACAACGATATAACACTAACACCCCGGATTTACACACCCATCTCCCTCACAACAGCTCAAGGGTACTGCCATTTATTTATTTTAAATGTTTTCCCCGTTTCAGTGGAATCTGCAGCACGATACTGCTTGCTCAAATCTGTGCTTGGGAGTGACCTGGGAACCCTGTAGTTGGATGGAAAGTAGTTTGAGAACCAGGCCTATAAGTGTAGTTCTCAGGAGGCTAAGGGAGGGGGCCACCTTGCACTTCATAACCAGTACTAGAAACTCTGTCTCAAACAAAACAAAACAAGTACTTTTGATGTTCAGTCATCTGGACCTAAGTTCGAGTCTGTGGTTGGTTGCCTGAGTTGTGCAAACCGCACCATTTTGAAGAGTGTGAGGAAGTTGTCTGCAAAGCTGCAGGGAAGGCACAGGGAACCCCGCAGGGACAGCAGAGCCTGAAGCACTTGCAATGGCTGTGGAAAAAGCTCTCCCACTCCAGGGGACGGAGGGAGAAGTGGGCTAGGGAGAGGAGCCAGCTGGTAAAGTGGTTGCCGTGCGAACCCGAGTTCCCAAGTTCAGTTTCAAGCATGCACATAACAACCCACACGAGGCAAAGGACCTGTAACCTCAGAGCTGGGGAGGTAGAGGCAGGTGCATCTCTAGACTCGCTGACCAGCCAGCTTCACTTGAAGGAAACGTCCATTCAACCGGCATGCACAAATTCCTTACCAAACAGTTTCAAGGCAAGAGATTTTTTTTCCCCTCACTTACACAGGTTCAAGCCAACCTCGGGCCTGAATAAAAACAGATATGCTGTTTTGTTTACTTAGAATATTCCTAACAGATGTGCAGGGACATTAGGGTCCCCTAGGAATATTGTTTTTGAGAGGCAGTCTTTCTTGTAACATGTACTGGATTTTTTTGTTGTGTGCTAGTGAATTGGGGAAAATAGATCACCTCTGCCTTAGTGACGGGTTCTGAACATTTCAGATGGCAGTGAACTTTATTTTGTGGTGGTTTTCGCTCCAGACATAAAGATAATATAAGTGAATGGTTTTTGAAAGGCAATCTGAGGCACCATATACTTGAATTATAATAATAAACATTGTTAGTTTTGCAAAATAGATCATCCAGTCTCACAAATAAAAGATGATCTGGGATCTGGGGGAGATGGCCCAGTGCATTGGAGGCTTGCTGCACAAGCACGAAGACCTGAGTTCAAATCCCCAGCACCCATGTGAAAAGGAAATGGTGACAGGCACCTGTAACACCAGCGCTGTCAGGGGCAGAGACAGGTGACTGGACGTGCTGGCTGTCACCCTTGTTCCAGCGGGGAGAGATCCTGTCTCAAAAGAGTAAGACACAGAGACAGGAAAATACCCTCTATCTTTCTCTGTCCTTCAAATATACATGCAAGGGTGTGCACATCTACACAAGGGTGAGCATATACCACATATGTGCATCTGTACACACACACACATACACACACACATGTACACGCACACTCACTGAGAGAAAGGAGAGAGAGAGAGAGAGAGAGAGAGAGAGAGAGAGAGAGAGAGAGAGAGACGAAGCTACCATTCTACCATCTCTGGGGAAGGACCATCATCTGAAGGCTCTTAAGTCCTTCAAATGAGGAAGGCCCCTCCACTGCACAGCAATCCCACAATGCACTGGGCCACACTGTCTAAAGAGGCCTCTTAATTTCACCCCAGGGCTCATCTACTGTTAGTGCCATTCTGATATCTTTGAGAGGTGGCAGCCCTCCCCCAAATCTTAGTCAATTAAACAAGCTATTGTTTCTGATTAAGATATCACATCCCAGAGAATAATAGCAATTAGAGCTGGAACAGGGACCCCATGGGTCGCGCAGTCCACTTCCCTGCCAGCTCTCGAGGATGTTTCACATTACATCGTAGTTTTATGTGGTTTTCCTGATTTGGTTTTTAAAATCCCAGCACCTGTCACTGTTAATTATGTTCTGGCTGGACATCTCCACCACGACTTGATCAACTTAGCATGGCCGATTCTCGCAAACTGACAGGGAATTATGGCCTCCCGCTCATCTCCGATCATCACAGAACATTGGGCAGTTGTCGGGAATGCTTGAGGAATAAAGGAAGTGGTGTGGTGATGAGGTTTCTCGGGAATCAGAGGGACATTTTTGTGTAGGAAAAGGCGTCGTTGGAGTTACTGACTGGTTCCGTGGTAGGTCTCTTGTTTTTAGTGGACTGATTTTTAGAAAGCAGGTGACTCTCTGTGGGTAAGGGTTGTTCTAGGAGTTCAGAGGGTGTCGTCCGGGAGGAAGATGCTCAGATTTCTGGCATGGCTCTGAACCACTTCCTCCACTGCACAGGGGCCTGGAGGGGTCTTTGTTGGGAAAAGACGGCCCTTGGAAGAGTGATGCAAAATGATGCTGATAGCAGAATTGCTGTGGCACACTGCAGCTGTTCATTCCGTTCTCAGTGCTAGCTGCTATGTTACCCAACTTAGAAATAAAGGAGCAGAAGCTAGGCAATGGCACATGCCCTTAATCCCAGCACTTGGGAGGCAGAGACAGGTGGATCTCTGTGAGTTCAAGGTCAGCCCGGTCTGTGGAGTGAGTTCCAGGAAAGCCAGGACTACACGGAGAAACCCTGTCTCCAAAAATAAAAAAATAAGAATAAAGAAAGAAAGAAAAAAAGAAAAGAAAAACCCCAGAAGTCACCATGTCACCACGCCAGTGTCACAGACATATAGTAGTCTAATCATAATGAATACTTTATAGATAAAATTTAGCTTATTTAATACCTTAAAATAATATATATTAAATTAAAGAACTAATATGTTGTTAATTCAACCTATTGAATTATATGAATATGATCATGATCTTCCGTGCAATAATTATACAAGTCAAAAAATTATTCAGTGGATTGTGTTTATTAAATAAGATGTTCAGCATGTTGAAAAAATAAAAGTTTATTTTAAAACTAAACTATTGCAAGTATCTGATAATCCGAACCATTTCACTGTTGCTGCTTCTGCTTCAGTGGTGCTGGCTCCCTTTCGGTGCACATTTTTAAACTGAGACACGGGAAACCCTGTGTCCTCTGGAGGCTGTGGTCTGATCCCGTGGTGAGGCTCCAGCTGCTGGGCGTGGCCTGGACACTTCGCAGACTTTCTCAGTACCACAGTGCTCCTCACACTGGCAGCAAACAAAAGCTTTCATCACACGCTTGCTTTGCTAAAAACATCGCGTAAATATGCCTCAGAGTTATTCAGGAATAAATATATTTTGCACGATATTACTATCTATGTGTTTGCCACTTCTTAAATGACATAAACATATAAATATATATTGTATTTTCATTTTAAAACAATATAGGAACAAAAGAATAGAGTGAGCACCTTCTCCTCTCAGTCTATAGCCTATAGCCCAAATCTGACAAGTTTTCCAGAACTAATTGTTGTATTATTTTGAGAGAGATACTATAACTTCTTAAGTAATATAAGTTTTAAACAATTTTGTCTAACAGAAATGGCTCCATACATTTTTGTGCTTATTTTTTCTCAAAGCAGAGAAGAACATTAATGAGCAAGTGTCTTGGGTGACACATTCCACACATCACACTGTTTTAAGCCCTTTTGATGTATTAATTCATTGGATATTGCCGGCTACCCTGTGAGGCGGGCATGTACATGCTGTTCTCTCACAGAGACAGGAAACACAAGAGTTAAGCTGCTGGAGAGATGACTGAGGCTGGAACTTACACCTTGCACATCTTGCAATAGAAGAAACAGCGGTGAAGGTTGCCACTTCTAGTGTGTGCGGAATAGCTCACCTCTTCCTAAATTAGTCTGAACATTTGAACCATTTCTCTTCCCTCCCCCTACTTTAAACACTCAACAGTTGCCCTGCTTGGCTTCACTACTCTCCTTCCAACACTTCAAAACAGAACAACTTGGTGCATTTAAACCTTATGAGCCAAAAAACAAAACAAAACAAAAACTAACCAATCCATCAAAAGTCACGCTGGTAGAAGTTGCTTGAGTTTTCCTTTCATTTCAGAAGCCCTCCTTTAAATCCTTAAGTGGAACCCGGGTCTCCCCGAATTCTCCAGCAGGATGCTGGAGGCCTCCAGCACGGTACACTCTTCCATATGGAGATCAGTTACAGCATGCTGATGAATTCTTGCTCTGGTGGCTCCTGGGTCTGAGAACAGAGAAACTAAGACCATGGGACATTCTATGCCCTTCATAGTGCTCAGATTCGTGACCCTCCTTCAGCATGTGTAGGGTTTTAACCCTACTCCGTAGTTAATTGATGATTCCCTCCTGCCTCTGACACACACCAAGGAAGATTTAATTTCTCAGTAAGCCTTAGTCATGTCTTGTGACATTTTGGGTTGTGGCAAGTGAATGGCAGGCCTACAGCTGTTTGAGCAAGAGGGTAGACTTTCTCACGGTGCACGCAACATCTCGGCCTTTTCAGTGAAAGACTACCCAGGGCAAGATGCCTGTAGGTTCGGGGCTGAGAAAGACTCCAACTCAATTATCACGCTCTCTTTGATACTGTTAGCAGTCTGCCCATGGCCAAGCACAGACACTCCTACCCCTGGCTTCCCTAAGGTTTCCATGAATGTTCTTTTTTTGCTGCATTATGCTGTAATTGCTTGGGTTCACAGTTATCCCCGTTAAGAAACAGTCTACTGCGTCTACTGCATGGAGGTTGCTACAGTTCTTGCAGGGATGGGGCATGGTGGGTCACAATCATCGAAATCTCCAGTTCCAGGGAATCCTATGCCCACTTCTGACCTCAGTGGGAAGCAGACACACAGGGCAATGCTCATGCCTGCAGGCAAAATCCTCATATATGTAAAATAAAATACATAAATCTTAAACAATAAAATATCTAGACAATAAGACAAAAAATGGATGCTCTAAGAATTCAAACTGGTAAGGAGGTCAGAAGACACTGGACAAAAAGCTGGGAAGATAGTTCAGTCCAGTTGCTAGAGGGATTCCATGGAAGCAGAAACACCCTAGTTCAAGCCCCAGAACTCACTTAAAAGCCATTTGTGTTATAGAATGCTTTCTGCCAGCTCAGGGGGTGGAGTGGGGGGAGGAGTCAGAGACCAGCAGGTGGATCTCTGGAGCTCACTCCCCAGATAAGCTAGCCTTAATGGGGATCCCTGCCAGGGAGAGATCTCGCTTCAAAACACAAGGTGTTTTGCCGGGCGGTGGTGGCGCATGCCTTTAATCCCAGCACTTGGGAGGCAGAGGCAGGCGGATCTCTGTGAGTTCGAGACCAGCCTGGTCTACAAGAGCTGGTTCCAGGACAGGCTCCAAAACCACAGAGAAAACCTGTCTCGAAAAACCAAAACCAAAACCAACCAACCAACCAAACAAACAAACAAAAAACAAAACACAAGGTGGAGGGCTCCCAATGAATGATACCCAAGATTGTCATTTGGTCTCTGTCTCTCTCTCTCTCTCTCTCTCTCTCTCTCTCTCTCTCTCTCTCTCTCTCTCTTTCTCTCTCTACACACACACACACACACACACACACACACACACAAAATAGGAGCTAAGCCACAGAAAAAGCATGGTTTTGGTTTTTATCTGAAAAGTGAAGGACCATCAAAGACAGCAGAAGATGAGCAAGACATTCTTTGTAGTTTTTCTTCTTCCGGTATGTCGTCTCTTTGACACATGCCAATCACCATGCACGCACTTCCTGTAGTCTTTCCAGGACACCTTATCTCCAAGCCTCTAGTGTCTTCTGTTTGTACCCTTTCCTTGCTGGCTCTTTCTGCTTCTGTTGGTTCTCAGGCGTGGCTGCAATGCCAGTCACTCATGTCACGCCTCAGACCAATGGAATGAGAAACATGGAGGTGGCCGTGGTGGGTTTTTCACAAGCTCTCTGGAAAGCGATGATTCAGATTTATAAAACCTCAAGTCTAACCATTTCTTCTCCACTTTAAAAAATTCCATTTTCAAGGCCTACAGCCTTTGGTGAACACCAGGGACCTGGAGGAAATGGTGCATTTTTAAATTTAGAGTTGTATATATTTTCCTTTGCTTGGATTTTCCTAACCTGCTTCATCAGTTAGGAACGCCCTCAGTCTTAGCTGCTCAGACATTCTTGCTTTGGCCCATGCTCTTCCACCGCTCCTTTCCTGTGCTCTCCATCCTTTCCCTTCCACCTTTAATCATCTTAGACTTGCATTTCATGGCCCAGCTCACATACCCTTTCTCGGCACTCACAGAGACCTAGTGCTCTTTCTCTAGTCTTTGTGGTGACTGTGTTACCACAAATAGCAATGGAGACAGACTCCTGTTGCCTAAGTCTAGAGAGACCTGCTTTTCTACAAATACGTATACATTTTAACTCAACATTTTTTATTCCACTGATGGCTGAAAATTCTTGGTTTTATCATTTCGATTACTCCCAGGTTAAGTCTCAATTGTATTGAGGTTGCAGGGTCCATCTTTCCTTGGCTCTACGATCTTCAGAGAACTAGAATAAGATGAGGAAGTTATTCAAGAGCAAGAGAGAAACTTCTAGGACTCAAGCTATCCTTGGGCCCCACTGACCTTCACTGCAGAGAAGTGAAGTGCTTGAAGGTCATGGTTTCCAGTCTCCTTCTCATGCCTGGCCTCACTCTATTTTTTTATCTGTTTTCTGTGTCTTTGCATATATCCAGATTCCCTGGGAGCTTGAGAACACTTGGCTGCACTGGTATGACAAGACTTCTGTGTCTCTGCCTGTCCTTGGGACTCTCTAATCCTTATATAGGGACAGCCCTCAGCACTTACCAGAAGCTGTATTCCTTGGGTATCATCTTGCAGCAGTGTGGCACGGGGTGTGGGAGGTGGGAGGAAGTGCGTTGTGTGTCCTCTTGACAGGGATTTTCCTGAACTTTGTTGGTGACAGCTCTCCCACCCAGTTTCCCTCTTCCAAGGTTGCTACACTCGAGGGACAAAGGGTAAAGCTGTTTCTTGGACAACTGCCCAAGGCTTTGGTTTTGTTCAAAACTTTTTCCCATTAATGTCACAGCTTAAAAATCTCCTTCCTGGATGAGACCACGGCTGCACAATTATCTCCCTTCCTTTATTTTCTGGCTAAGGTATAAATCACAGCGGTCCTCCAAGTTTTAGCATTGATTGTTAGCATCCAAATATCTCTGCCAGATTTCTGAAAATCAAGCCTTTTGGTTTTTCACAGGATTATCTGTTTTATGTCTGCCATCAGTTGCAAACTGGTTCTTGTTTTGTTTTGCTCTTAGCATGCATCTGCCTTCCCCTGGGGAGTGTGCATGGAAGTGACAGACACGCGGTGCATGGCGGGAAACACGCCGATGCTGCACTAGGCAGGGTCTCTGATGCACCATAGCATCTATCATTCCGAGTCTTCATTGTCACCTTACCTGTGAGCCGGGAGCCTTTCTGTCATCGTCTCAGGAGAGAACCTTCTGGCGACACTCTTAAGTGCTCAATTTATCAATAAACAAATACTTATTGAGTGCCACTTTGTGTAAGACACTGGGCTGGTTAGTGAGGATTGCATTGATCAATCTAGAGTCAAGACGTTGATGAAGCTTGTGTCTAGCTAGAAAGAGGGTGGGTATCAAATCTCAGCACAGAGAATTTAATGGTCACTGTCTCTATTGTTTGCTATATGTGTCTTCTACTTTTGGAGGCATGTGACATAGGTTCCCCGATTTTCTTCTGGGGAAGGACCCCCTGGACATAAATAAGTAAACATGAAGTGGGCAATGATACCTGAGTAAGAGGCTCACTCCGTTAGGGAGCAGCAGAAAACTCAGAAGGAGGTAGGGCCCGGAGCGCAGCTTGTTCAAACACAAACCGAAGGTCCGTTTGGCTTGGAGACAGAAATGGGGATGTGGGGAGAGAAATGTCTGAATGATGAGCTGGTGAGTGGACAGGAAGCAGACTAGGCATCCTAATGTTTATTAAATAAATCCACGAACAAATGGGCTCCGAGAAAGCGGAGCCTTTGACTTCTGCTCCGAGTTAAGCCTCCCAGTTGCCTAGAATCTGTGGCTATGGCATACTGACTCTTTGAATTATGCGCGCTGTAATCGCTAACCAGTGACAGGGTGAAGGAAGAGCTAGTGAAGCTCCCGAGCCTCTCAGGTGCAAAACCTCGCTTGCGCTTGTGTCTTCTCTGCAGCTGCACCATCACCCCGCTTTTCCCCTTCATCCCTTGGCACCTTCCAGAGAGCAAGGCATGCTGGGAGTGAGAGGGCATTCCTGTATCCCGTGTCCAGCATCAAAGGACAGCAAGAGATCAGCTGAAGGACGGGGCAGATTTGAGGCCTGGTCAGGAAGACTTTGACAAACCCTTAGGCCCATCTTATTGGGGAAGAGTTTCTTTGGAGGGACTGTTCCAGGGTGTGGTCCCCCTTTCCCATACTGAATTAAGAAAGCTGTGAATGACTTAATCCGAGGCTTACAGATGCCAAGCAGGAGGGTCAGCTTCAGGACCACTGCTCTGAGTCAGTATGCCAGAGATTCGAGGAGAGTCGCGGGCAGTACACAGCGGGTTTGATGGCAGGTATCCAATTGGAACAGCAAGGATGCTGCCCTCCCCCTGTTCCTCCATGGCTCTAATAAAAGTCAGATGGGGGAACTGATCAGATTGCTCTCTTGGCCCAGACCCCCTTTAAATCAAACAGAGGTCTATTTTGGCTCTCTATGTTAAGCAGACCCAGAGACCTGACATTTTGTGTTTATTTGAAATGATAAGCTTAATCATGAACGAAATGTTAAGAGAGATGATGGGACTGGCCACAGTAAGGTCACATCATGTCCCTGCCAAACACAATACAGCTCCTCGCCTCCGCCAGGTTGCCAGGCCCTGCCACAGGGGGCCTGAGGCGCTGGCAAATGGGGACCAGAGTCTGTCTATGTGATAATTAGTCCATGGTGCTCGGCATAGACTGCCAAATCTGCCATATGGTAGTTTTATGACCTGGACTGCTGTTATCTCTAGAGAAAGCTAACATCATAATCTCATTTCCTCGTTATCTGTGATGAGAACTTGAACCTTCCACAGGGCAAGCATGCAAGGGGCTGAGTGAGCCTCGGATTCCAGAGCCTGAAGATGTTACTGCTGAGCTCCAAGAGAGGAAGTGTCAAGGCTAACAATGGTTGCCCTCAAAGGCGCCCTTAGGGTTTCTAGGAAGCCTGAGTTGTGTGTTATATGGACCCAAACAGGGATGATCTCTGGCAGTGTCTCAGCCAGGGTTCAGTCTGTCCTCCTGATGTATGTTTTAGGAACAGACAGGCCAAGGGGTATGTTTTACGATTTATTTTGTTGTTTTTACTTATGTGTAGTTATGTGTGTCTCTGTGTATATTTGCACATAAGCACAGATGCCCATGGAGGCCAGAGGGTTATGGGTGGTTGTAAGCCACCTGATATGAGTGCTGGGAGTGAATTTTCAGTCCTCTGGAAGAGCAGCCGATGCTCTTAACAGCTTGGCCATTCCTCTAGTCCCCGCAGCCAAGGGTTCTCCATCAGAATTTTCTGCAGAGTCACAGGAAGGGTTTCCAGAGGAATCAGACACTTCAGTGAATTCCCAAAAGGACTTTATTAAGAGCGGAGGCTTCAACATGATCCACACTGCCATCCCTAAGAGTGGCAGAGCATCGTATTTTCTCAGTGAGCTCCGCTATGGAGGAGAAAGACTATGGGTGACTCCTAAGTCCACATCCAGTGTCCCTGCCTGCACAGTTTGTCTCCTGCTGAAGGAGGAGTTTGACAGAAGAGGAGGCTGCAACGACTGGAATGGCTACAGCCTCACAGGTGTAAGACAAAGCTTACAACCTCAGACACTCTCTAAGTAAATTTCTCTTGTGAGATTTGGGGTGAAGACTGCCTGCTGTCTTCTTCCTAATATTTCTTTTCCCTTTCTTCTTTTATCAGGGTAACCATGAGCTCAGTTAAAGGTCACACTTCACAGTCGTGTGTGTAGCTAGCGGTAGACACGTGGTGCCTTCTGGTTGATAAGATGCTCGTGGCTGTCGGAGGGTCAAGAGAACAATGCAGCCACTGATGATACTTGTGGCTGTCGGAGAACAGTGCAGCCACTGATGATGGCTCGTGGCTGTCGGAGAACAGTGCAGCCACTGATGATGCTTGTGGCTGTCGGAGGGTCAAGAGAACAGTGCCCCCACTGATGAGTTTTTGCTTTGTTTTCCCTTTCTCCCACTTCCAGGCCTTGTTTTTGTTTTCCTGGAATGCTGACCCAGAGGTCGGCAATCTAGCAGCCACAGAAGACTTCCAGAAAGAACTTGAAGCTGGAAGCCTTGGTCTAAGGATGTGATAGCAGAAATAAGTGAGCTGGAGTTTCTAGAGAGAGGTGGAGCCATCTCGTCCATCAGTCCCCAAATGTCTACTGGCAGGCTCTGGAGAAATCCATTTCTCCGTCATTATTTGTGTTTTTAATTACATATGCCTATATTTTATTTATAAATGATTTGAGTCCTTAAGTCAAATGGTGGAAATAAGTTATTTCAATGTAAGATTATATTCTATTTCTTGCTGTTTTTTTTAGTTCCAAGAAGTTACCCTGGAACCAGATGTGGGGTCTATGTTGTAGTCTTCTGCTTACTGCAGTGCTCTGCAATGGAGCGCCTGGATCTCTGCAGAATGCCTGCATCTCTATCTCTTCCTCACTTTATGTGCATACAAGTTTATCTATTAATGTATTATTTAGATGTATATACAGTTGTGCAATACATCTTACCATTTTATGTTATCATTGCATGATACACACACACACTTTGAATTTTTAAGTCATATCTCCCATAATCTTTAAAAAATGACATGCTAAAATTGAGGTCAACTTGTTGCGCAATGAACAGGACACACTTTTTTTTTTCTTTAAAGACATGATGTCACAAGCTCTGCTTCCTAAGCACACCTGGTGTGACCCAAGTTTGGTCAGGGCAGAACATCAGTTGTGGAGTGGTGTAGTATGAGTACATCGCGTACAAGCTGGCCAGCTCACTGGGACAGAATCCTGTCCTGGTGCCAAGAAGATGGGCTTGGCACACGAACGAGGTCAGAGTGTCCATAGTCACAGGAGTTCCCAGGCAGGACCACAGCCGGCCCCTCATCCATCTTGAGCCTGGCAACTCTTATCAGTTGATCTTGTCAGGCTGTTTTCTACAGAAATAGCCTGGTTGTGTGAACCAGATCACATGACTGGCGATGAATCACCCTCATCATCCCTTGGTATTTTGAAAACTGATGAAACGGCCGGTTCTTGGCTCCTGACTTTGTATGCAAATGATGAATTATAGATGGAAACGAGGAGAAGGTTGTCTCTAGCTTGCTGGCTTGCAGCAAAGTGGATGAGAGGAAGCTCGCTGCCGCTCTTGACTATTTATTGTGACATTGCTGAGAAAGATTCAAACCCCAAAGACTCTGGTCCTCCTGGGACATTGTTAGCCTTCTGCAGGAATTATTAAAATGTACAGAACAGTAGAAGCTGTGCTTTATAATAATTAATCAGGGTCTGTTGATTAATAAAGCTCATATTTTAGTCTCGATGATTCAGGGGATCATCCGAAGGACAGTGTCCTTGTCACTTTGATTAAGAAACCCGACTTCGCAGTGGAGAGGAGAGTAGAGACAGTTGCGCTTCCTCTGTCTCCCCATAAAATAAATATTGAATGAGAATATTAACTCCTTAACCTTGGCAACAATTTGTAATTTTCATAAGGAGGAAAACTCGCATATTCAGCAAATAAATCGCTGTGGGGATTTCAGGGAAACAAATTGGAGGGCTGAAGAATGCTGCCATATGAATTCTGTCACCTTCATGGGCCAGAATGATTAATTTGTTTGTTTGGGTCCCTCAATTAAGGCCACAAATAGAGTAAGGTGTAGGGAGCAAGTTAGCAGTATCGTCTGGCAGGGAGCAGTCAACTGCTGGGGAGAAGGAGAAGCTGTGGGGGGGACGTGAATGGCTGCCCACAACCTTGAGCCTCAGGACCACACTAGACCCGCTCTACCTGGGGTTAGCTGCTGGAGCTGTGTTAATAGTCTGCTTTAACTGATAACCCTTTCCTGTGCACAGCTACCCTGGAAGAGCATGAGTCAGAATTAGCAGGGCCAACCAGAGATGCTCCTGGCTTATCTAATTATTCTGAACTCAATTTGACCAGGACTAGAGAGAAAATAAACAACCCATGAACTATTTACCTTGCTAGCTAGATGGTTTCTTTTGTCTGTGGAAATTAAAAATAAGAAGAGAGAAGGAAGGAAAAAGCCAAAGCCTTAGAGGCCAGCACCAAATCCCTGACTTTTGTAATTTTACAGTCACCTGGGGCGCAAGATGTATCTCTCTCCTCCTTTGACCTTCTACACGGCTACACGGGGGATAATGTCTGTGGAAATATTTGCGACTGTGTGTATTAAGCTTGCTGTTTTTTTGGGCCAGCTCGGCTTAAAACTCACTGCCTGGGGACCCTGGATAATCCACGTCTTTGTTTATGAGCTTTAATGGTCCTCTTGCAGGCTCCCCGGCCATCCCTGGACAGGGGGTTGACGATTTCATGCAATTGTTTTTAATTTTACTTTAGCGTTGACTTTTTTTGAAGGAGAAGCGTACATTAGTGTGTTAGTGGCGTAGAAAGGGGAGAAGTAAGTGAAACAGATGTGTTTCATATTTTTCTCAGAAGAAAATGAACAAAGGGCAGAGAATGCTCTTTCAAGTGGTGGGAAGATCTTGAATTTTCTGCAGTTCCTTGCTATCCGATCTACCTGGCTTTGCCCCTTTTTCAGCAATGTGGCTTTGAACAACTTCCTTTATCTCTTTGAATCTGACTTCTGGTTTGAAAAGAAAGTTTTCAGTTACTATCTGCTTCTTATTTATTTATTTATTTTTGTTTTTCGATCAGGGTTTCTCTATAGCTTTGGAGCCTGTCTTGGAACTAGCTCTTGTAGATCAGGTTGCTCTTGTAGACCTCAAACTCACAGAGATCCGCCTTGCCTCTGCCTCCCAAGTGCTGAGATTAAAGGCATGCACCACCACCACCCCACTTACTATCAGCTTCTTAGGATCCATGTCAGGACAAAGGGCAACTCTATAATGTATTGCTCATAGCATGTGGCATGTATTTAAGTATGCAAAAAATGCTAGAATATGTTGATGGGGTGGTAAAGGGAGTGTGATGGTGTGGATTGTTACATGTTGAGAACGAAAGAAGAAAAGACAGAAAGAGAAAAGAACGATGAGGGAGTTAGCAGGAGATTGGCTCTGGAGTCATGGGAGGCAGACGAGAGTGGGGGAAGAAGCATGCCTCTGTATGTGAACCATGGTGGAATTGGAGGAGGATGGGATTTGTGCCTCAGGCTCCTTTTCTCAGTCCCACATTACTCAGGTGAACAAGGTCTGGTCAGTGCTGGAAGAGAACACCCTTGAGCCTGTGAAGAGGGAGAAATGGACACACTTGGGAAGACAAAAGCAGCTAACAGGAGTTCTGGCGCAGGCTGGGGAGGACCTCTGGCATCACTGAACGGGTAGACACTGGAGGTCAGTGGATCAGTAGGGTTTTCTGGCAAACCGATTCTGTCATAATATCAAAGGTTTGGTTTTGCCTAGAGGAGAATAAACAAAGGCTAAAGAAACAAAAAGGTTGATGGTCAATCGTATAACCACCTGCTAAAGAGAGCCATCTCATGATGCTATATAGCCAGTGCTCGGTGCTTGTCGGTTGGTTTAACTGGGGCATGTCTTCCAGTGACTTTGCGTGGGTTTGGACATGGTTCTATGGAAAATCTTTATCAAAGTCCAAAAGCAAACAATAAGAACCACAAAATCCGTAGTGTGATAATTGGCCTGAAATATAGAATAAATGTACTAGGTTCTTAGTTTCAAATAAATGATTGAATAAGTGAACATGGTGTTCTGAATGAGAATAGACTCATCAGGATAAAAGCCATCAGTCAAGTCCCATTGAGGAACATTCAACAAATCCCCTGACTGATAGCCCTCGAAAGTACCATGGTCATTGTCTTAGTTAGGGTTTTTATTGCTGTGAAGAGACACCATGACTATGGCAACTCTTATATAGGAAGAACATTTAATTGTATAGCTCACTTACAATTTCAGGGGTTTAGTCCATTACCATCATGCTGCCAGATGGTGTCATGCAGGCCAACATGGTGCTGGAAGAGTAGCTGAACATCCTACACTACATCTTGACTCACAGGAAACAGGAAGTGTTCTGTCTCACTAGGCATAGATTAAGCATATGTGAGACCCCAAAGCCTATCTTCACAGTGACGCACTTCCTCCACCAAGGTCGCACATCTAATAGTGCCACTCCCTTGGGGGAGGCATTTTCTTTCAAACCATAAGTCATCAAAAACAAGGAAAATGTGAAAAATTTTCTCTGTCAAGAAGTACTTAGAGGACATGATGGGGATGCCATGACTAAGTGTGATGTAGGGGTCCTAAGGCAGAAAGAGGACCTGAATCAAGAGGCCAGAAGTTTGATGCTTTCCTCTATGGCTCTCCAGGTTTGTCTTTTTAAGGCAGAGCCTTTCATTGAATCTGTGGCTCAACAGTTGCCTAGACTGATTTGCCAATGAGCTCACACAGCGCTGAAATTACAGGTACCTGCTGCCATGCCAACCTTTTCCCTTGGTCCTGGCAATCTGAAATCAAGTCTTTATTTTATTTTATTGAGATATACATTTTTCTCTGCTCCTCTCTCTGCCTCTCCCCTCCCCTTTAACCCTCTCCCATGGTCCCCATGCTCCCAATTTACTCAGGAGATCTTGTCTTTTTTCTGCTTTCCATATAGATTAGATCCATGTAAGTCTCTCTTAGGGTCTTCTTTGTTGTCTAAGTTCTCTGGGATTGTGGTTTATAGGCTGGTTTTCTTTGGTTTATGTTTAAAAACTACTTATGAGTGAGTACATATGATAATTGTCTTTCTGGGTCTGGGTTACCTCACTCAATATGATGTTTTCTAGCTCCATCCATTTACCTGCAAATTTCAAGATGTCATTATTTTTTCTGCTGTGTAAATGTACCACATTTTGAAGAATCTGAAATGGTTGAAAGACACTTAAGGAAATGCTCAACATCCTTAGTCATCAGAGAAATGCAAATCAAAACAACTCTGAGATTCCATCTTACACCTGTAAGAATAGACAAGATCAAAAACACTGATGACAACTTATGCTGGAGAGGTTGTGGGGTAAAGGGAACACTCCTGAATTGCTGGTGGAAGGGCAAGCTGGTACAACCCCTTTGGATGTGGTGATTTCTCAGAAAACTAGGAAACAACCTTCCTCAAGACCCAGCAATACCACTTTTAGGTGTATATCCAAAGGATGCTCAATTGTTCCACAAGGACATGTCATCAACTATGTTCATAACAGCATTGTTTGTCATAGCCAGAACCTGGCAACAACCTAATGCCCCTCGACCGAAGAATAGATAAGGAAAATGTGGTCCGTTTACACAACGGAGAGTCTTCATGCTTGCACAATAAGTGCCTCATCAACTGAACCGTCTCCCCAACCCTACGAAGGCAAGTTTTGAAGGTCCACACTCATAAACTCTTGTAGAACGTGATGAGCAAGTGGTGAGACTCTTCATTAAAATAATCACTGTCTGTTAACTTTTATTTTACAGTACTAGGAATCAAACCCAAGGTCTACTGTAAAAGAGATTTGTGCTCTACTACGGAGGGATGCTCTCAGCTCCTCTGTTGTCTGTTTAGCCTGTGGGAAGAAGAGTTCCTCTTCAAAACAGAGACCAGGGTGTCAGCATGTGACTTCATCTGCAGGCAGTATTCCTTTCTGTCACTTAGAGGAAGCTTTGCTTTGGGGAGAGGCACACCCAGGAGCAAGGTCCCTACCACCTTGAAACTGCTCTCAGATGTCAGCCAGACATTTCTGCTGCTCCCTTTCCCATCTCCTGTTCCTCTTCTCCAGGGGCAATTGACTTAAGTTCCCTGTGGAAATGGTCCTTCTCGTTTGTGGTTCGTGGAGTTGTTTTGACGATTTGGTAAGATGGGTAACGCAAACCTCTTTAAACAGCGTCAAACTCACGATTACATTAGAGATGCTAATTTTCAGAGTTCTCATTTTTTTCTTAACAACACAGTTCAAGTGATGCTTAAAATAATAAATTTGCCATTGTTAAATCATCCTTTAATTGTTATAGAATTTAGAGTATTGTCGTTTTTGATCAATATATAAAGCTTTAGTTAATATCCTTGTACGTACGTGTGTGCTGCTCTGATAACTTCCTTCTGATAAATTACCAGAAGGGAGTGATTTATTATTTTTTGTTGTATATTCAGAGGATGTGAATGATTGTAAGCCTCTCACATATCTCAAACTTGGTTTCAAATAAAGAATAAATCGTTTTATACTTTCAATCGTCATAGAAGATATCAGCTTTTAGTAGTGTGTGCTATGCCTTAGTCATTTTAATTTTTCTTCTACACCAAACCATTCTACATTGAAGGAATTTCCCTATTTGGGGGCAGAGGGTTTCTTCCCAAGAAGCAGTTAGAACTCCCGCAGACACCCAGCTCCGTGTTGCCTTGAAGCCAGCATATTGCCATGCTGCCCTAGTGGAATGCCCATGTATGTCTAGACCCTGAGTGGAGAGCAGGCTTCGGGATGCCTCCCTGGCAGCTGTGGGGCTCAGAAATGGAGATCCAGACCCTGAAGCTGTGTCAGCATGGGACTAACACAGCATAGGGAGCTTCATGAGCCGTGTGCACTGACTCGGCCCTGGGCCACTTCTGCATGTCACCTGGCCGGGCCACTTCTGCATGCCTCCCGGAGCAGTGTACACAGCTGCTTGCCCTAGACTTGCCTGCTTCTTTCCCACAAAGGCTGCGCATGACCCAATAACACGATAATAAATTACCTTCTTGCTGTAATCAACCCAAATATGTCAGCATGGTCTGCAGAGAGACCCCTAGTGTTTACACACGCTCTCTCCCACCCTCTCTGTCCATCTGCTGGGTGGAAATCTGACACTTCTTTGTTTCCGTGGTTGTTACTGAATATCAGAATATTTTCACACATGTCCGGATTGACTAGATCTTCTATGTACTTCCCTCTCCAGAGAAGATGCTCTTGTTTCTCTACAGAAGATGAAGTCAGAGACTCTCAGCAGAGCAAGCAAGCTGACATGAGAGGGGTCATGGCTCTTGGGATGAAGTGTCATTTCCCTTCTTCTTGTCCACTCTCCTGCCTTTTTCACCCGGATCATGACATTTTATGTGTAAGTTGCATATGCTACACAATTCCCTAAAGACTTCCCATGCATGGTGGGCCTTAAACTACAAAAATCCAAGAGTCAGCCCGGCAACAAATGAGGAAAGCAATTTATAGCAAGACCACGAACTCACCAAAGGCCACCTCCCTAGGAAGAAGGGGAATTGGAACGGTGACCCAGGCTGGCTAATTCCAGAGATGTAGCTTATACATTATTTCTGTATTGAGTCAACATTTCTAAATACTACAAAACCATAATTACAATGGTTATATAAATAGATGCGCCAAATTGTTAATGAACCCTTACCAACTCCCCTGTCTGTTACAGGGCATGGTTGTTTTGGGGCAGTGGTCCCCAACCTTTCTAATGCTGCAACCCTTTAATACCTCATGTTGTTGTGTCCCACAACCATACAGTTATTCCACTGCTATTTCATAACCGTAATTGTGCTGCTGTTAAGAATTGTCTTGTAACTATCTGGTATGCAGGATATCTGATACGCAACCACCTCTCAAAGGGTTTATGACCTATAGGTTGAGAAGAACTGTAGGAGTCTATGAGCCTAGCATGTCACATTCTATATTTTAGTCAAGTTCAAGGTTTTGTGGAGATTCCTGCTATAACTTATTAAAATGAGGTGGGGGCGGGGAGCTGAGGAAGGGGTCATTCATTTGTGATGGCTTTCATTGACTGATGCCGTGCCAGTGCTGGCTGCGGCTCCACTCCTGTTTCTCCAAGTGCTAATAGCGAGATTCGGTCCCCACAACCCTATTACTGGTGGCAGTGGAATATAATCAGGCAGAACCTGCAGGATAAGTCAAAAGATTAAATTAAGTTGGGATTTGAATCCCCACTAAACAAGAATCAAACAAAGATTAGATTTCTGGACCCTGGTCTCAGAATGGCTTTCAAGGGCTTCTCTCAAACAACAACGAAAATATATCATTATTCACGTCGACCATGACCATGGGCATGCGAAAGGAAATGCAGACAGAGAGAGATGAGGGAGGCCAAGGACCGACCCATGACGGAGTTGAGTTCTGCATCCCAAGAGTGCGCTGGCTTCCCAGAGCTTATTTGTTTCCTGACCTATTCAGGAGAAGGGCGGCATCGGATTCAAACTCGGAAACACAGAAACTGTAGCGTCTGAGAGATCCACCAATCGGCTCGGCTCTTGGCCTGTCCACATGAAAGTGAAGTTAGCGCGAGGCTTGTTTGGGTTTGGAAAAAAATCACTGACAAAAATTTCAAGAAAGTTTCCGTTTGGGTAAGAGTTGGTGGTTGGGTAAGATGGTTGCGGGGAGAACCTTGGGTTTTTCTTCATCTACTTTCTGTTTCTGTTGATGGATTTCTGTTCCTAAATAAAATACACATCATTGCCAAATCACATGCAATTGACCATTTAAAGGTGCCTATGTGTTTGTTTTTAGAGTTGACCACTTGGTATTGGTAATCAGTTAGGGGTAATCAGTTTCATCCCTACGAGAGACTGTTTCTCTCTCCTCTCTCTCTCTCTCTCTCTCTCTCTCTCTCTCTCTCTCTCTCTCTCTCTCTCCCTGTCTCTCTCAGCAGGTATTAATTGTTTAGCTCTTCACCTAGGAATGGAGCCTTCTGAGCTTTCCCCCATGCATGTTGGCATGTTAACTGGTGTTGTTATTGTTCAGGTCTTGTTTAGGTGAGCATATTGCTGAAATTTCTTGGGAGCTACCTCCCTGTCCTATCTAGAGGACACATCTTGCAGCAGACTGTAGGGTCTTCTTCTTCCAGCCTTTCCCCCACCTCTTCTGCAATGTCCCCCAGTCGTAGAATTTCCGATCATGTTGTAGGCATGTCAGCTGGGGCTGGTCACCTACAGCCAGCTGTTCTCTGCATTTTGGCAAGTTGTGGATTTCTGTAATGGTCTCTGTCTGATGCAAGAAGGAAGTGTCTTTTTCTGAGGACTGAGAGCCTTCTTAAATGAGTGTAATTTCTAGCTGCATTCTGAATACTTATCCTTACACCCAAGGACTGATTCTTGACAATAGGCGGTTTCTACAAGAGCCACACTTTGTGAAGGAAATGGTCAAAATTGACAATAAGATATGTAAATGGGTTGTTCAGGATGCATTATTCACAACAGGAAAAATTGAACAATTTAAATCTTCAATAGTCGGGCAATCGAATATTGATGGTGGTTCTCCCCATTTGAAGCATTTGTCCAGGCTCCTCCATTTCTCCTGCGATGACTTGAAGGGTCACGTGTTTCATGGACATGTATTCATGCCACGTCAGGGTCTCTTCTCTGGGGATTTCATTCTTCTTACAGTCCTTAGCATGAGGCTTAATTATTTTGCAAGGATGGGGTAAAACAGGGCTGTGGTGAGGCGCAGTTACCAAGTGTTGGCTCAGCCAGTGTACAGATTTCTACATATCAACACCCTTCCGTAGCGTGTAGAATCTGCCGACGCAGAAGCCGATCTGTTCTAGAGTGGAGAAGTCAGTAGCAGTTCCAATAGAAAGGATACCTAAGATATATGACAATCAGCATGCGCTGGGCACGCGAGATGAGGGTCTGAGAGTTGATAGAGAGGGCTGGGAGGAGCGCGCCTCATGATCAGACTCTCACTGCTCATCAGCAGGGAGGTTTGGGGTTCATATCCTAATGACTTGATGTTCCCACGTTCACTAGTCCTGAGTCCATTTTACAGCAGACGTTCCCATTCTCCGCCCTTATGCTGGGTTGAGAAGTGAGATGTTTCCCCAATTTGCACTCATTTTGTGCCGAGGGTTCATCACTATGTCAACTCTTCACTTTGTGCGTCCACTCCTGGGTGAGCGTGTGTGCACCCTGTGCTGTAGCGTGCACACGGGACTCAGAGGACAAGCTCAACTGCCAGTCCTTATTTTCCATCTCATTTCAGTCAGAGTCTCTTTAATGTTCATTATGCATAGGCCAGACAAGCTGGCCTGGAAACTTCTGGGGGTGTTTGCCTCAGCCTTCGTCTTTCCGTGGGAGTGCAGGTGAGCCCCACCACAGCCATAGTGGATGCTGCATGCAGGTCCGAGATCAAGTTTTCATGCTTGCCCAGAAGTGCTTTGCCCACAGAGCCGTCTCTCCAGCCCTCTGCTCTTCATCTGTGGTGCTAACACTTCTCTTCAGTTTCAGGGTTAGCCACTGCCAGTCAAGTGTCTGAACCTCTCCCTGGTCCGACAGAGGCATGGGATCCCAGCTAGCCCAAAGGATTCCGTCTGATGGCAGGAGCAGGCCATGAGGTGTGCAGTATTCCTGTGCTGTTTGCTGACTGGTCCCATAGTTTCCCCTTTATTGTGTTCTCTGTCATGCATTCCTCCTGTGAATTGCCTCTCCCCTCCCCCACCTTTTTGCTTTCATTGGGCATGGTGGGTTTTTGTTGTTGGCATCTGAAGACGTTTCATAGGCTCACCTGCTAAGCTAAGGTGGACCTGCACTCAAGAACAAAGGTCCCTTTTGCTTGAGAGGCCGGCTCTTCCTTCGTGCTCCCCAAATTAAAAATAATGGCGAAAGCTGACTTTGGGGTGGTTTCGGTATGCAGTCGCTGTGAGAAGTCCCACGTGTGCATTCTTTACAGATGAGGGACTGGTGGAGGGGACAAACAGACGAGAAAGTGGAGATGGACGGTGTCCACAGAACTCCAAACAAACAGAGCGGGGTTCCAGTGGCGCATCCTCAGGAGAGGTTTAGGTCACTCGTGTCTCCGACTCAAAACAAAGCCCAGTCAAAGGATCAGCCATGGGATACTTATCATCGGCCAAGCATCCTGCTATAGAAGCGCTCCTTTAGCCCCTGAGCCCATTCACAGGTACGCATTACAACATCTGCCAGGGACACGCCTTTCTGGGTCTTCCTGTCGTCTCTTCTCCCAGCACCGCTCCTGCCTCAGCTGGAATGAGACTGCTCAGAAAGGGGGCTCTGACAAGCTCATCGATGTGTTCCCCGACTCCAGCCACCGATTATCTCTTAATTTTCCTCCAGGCTCTCCTAAGTGCCAGAAATTATATTCCTGCGTTTTCTTGTGCATTATGTCATCCTGTTAGAATGCAAATCCCCATGACCCTCTTGTTCACCTCAGCGTTTCCCGCACATGTAACTGTTTCTGACACAACGCAGACACTCACATTTGCTTAACACATAAATAGAAGAATGCATTTTTACCAGCTTATAACTCGCACGACACACAGTTCTTGGCCGGCGCCTGTGTGACAGTCGCTAGGTGACTTCTCTGAGGACAGTTCTGTCATTTCATCTGGAAACTAGGAAGAGATGCATCCCTTCCTTCATGGTCCCCTTTTAGCCTTCCATGGGGCAGTACACATGGAGCGCTTAAAGGGTCTCTAATTGGAGTCGGGGTTCTGCTGGAGGGGTGGGTAGAAGGGAATCCCCACTTCTGTCTTTATCCATCAACGGTTTGAGCAGCCTCCCCTTCACTCCACTGGTATGCACATAAATACAAAACTGTGTAGTCATGGATTGCAAAGGAGAATTTAAAAAAATACTAGAAACTTAATAGATTTGGAAACTGGGAAGAATATATAAAATTAGATCTTCAACATCCTGTATTGATGTAAATTTACAATGTTAGGATTCTTTGGCTCTAAGTTGGATTCCATATCAAACAAACTAACGTACAAAAATATACTCAATTCACTAAAACAGCCAGGACAGTCTGGCAGGGCCGATCCGTCAGCTCCGAGACGTTGGCAGCCTGTGTCTCTCTCCAGCTCCCAGCTCTGCTTCCGAGTCGACGTCACACTGAAGCTGGTCATTTCTCTTCACACACTTCCTCTCTGACATCAGACTTTCTGCCTTTCATGTAAGAGGGTCCATGACCTGAGAGGACAGGTCCTTCCTTGTCCCCAGTAAGAGCTTCTAGACTGTGTCTGGCTGCCCTGGCATTGGCATGTGATCCTTAGTAATCAAAGCAGCCACAGAAATAAGTGGTTTTGCTGGGCCAGGACTAGAGGGTGTGTTGGGGCTGTAAGTCAAGAGTAGATTCCACCATTTAGCCTGAGATTGGAGGTCTGACTCCTGCCATAACTAAGGGCTGTTATTACCAAGAGGGAAAGCAGGAGAGTAAACAAGTAGATACATCCAACTACTCCCCAGCTTCAGGCGCACAGTAGGACTCTGGCAGTGATTCTGATGGTAAAAAGAGAGGGGATGGAGAGATGGCTCAGTTGGCAAATGTCTTGACCCACAAGCATCTATGTAAGACAGGAGTCTGCATTCCTAACACTGGGGAGGCAGAGTCAGAAGGCTGTCTAGAGTCTGATGGTTGGCCTGTCTTGTTAAATCAGTAAGTAGCAGGTTCAATGATAGACACTGTGATCTTCTAAGCATTGAAGACACTGGACAGCAACTTCTGACCTCCACATGCACTTGTAAACGTTGAGCACATGTGCCCCAAACACCTACACACACACACACACACACACACACCTGTACACACACACACACACACATTCATGATTTTTTTTTTAAAAAAAAAGAGAAAGAACAAAGAGTATCATGCAAAGATCTCATCACTCGTGCGAGTTTCCTTACCTGGAAACAGCGTGACTAGCCTTTCATTCTTATTGGTAAAGCTGGAAATATTCCAGATACAGTGGAATGAGTCAGATACCCTATTAAGAAGGGGTTGATAGAACCATGCCTCATGGTTGGTGCTGTCTTCCTTCCTTCTTTCTATGTCCCATTCATCTCAATGATCCACCGTGTTTCACTGAGCACATCGAAGTTCTTAGCTAAGCTAGTCACTGGGCATTCACAGACAAAATGCCAAGTCTTGATGGCCAAAGAAAGACAAACAATTAGACAGGCATAGGGCAGTCTGAGGGCTGAACATCACTGTGTGATCAAGAACATTGAGGGATACAGGGCAGTGGTGGTGCTCACTTTTAATCTTAGCACTCGGGAGACAGAGGCAGGTGGATCTCTGAACTTGAGGCCAGCCTGGTCTACAGAGCAAGTTCCAGGACTGACTCCATACATAGCTACTGAGAAACCCTGTCTTGAAAAACAAAAACAAAACAAACAAAAAAGAACATTGGGGGAAGACTTAGGGGGAGTGGGACTTGTGTGTGAGATTAGCTATCAGACTATCCCCAGAGAAGGCAACCTCTGAAGTCAGTATTGGAACAGAAACTGGAGAAAGGCTCACTATTCCTGATTCCAAGTAAATAAATTTTCCTTCCAGCTGGATGGAAAAGCATGAGTCATGTTTAGAAAAATTCAGAAAGACACCTGCTTCTCCCCAGGAGTGACTCTTCCTGCCTCGCAGTTTGTGACACCCAGTAGAGTGGAAGAGAGATGTGCAGAAGTGTGGACACCCCCAACAGGGATGTGAACATCTGGGTCTCAGATGACTGGGTGGTGTCTGTCTACCAATATTTGATCTCCCTGGAGAAGAGGACAAATGTCTCTAAAAGTCTGTTTCTCTTGGTCTCTCACAGTAAGACTCTCACTATCCCCATTGAGTACAGCGCTGGGCCACTCATGGCATAAAGTCCACTGTGGTCCACTGTGGTCCAAGAGCTCCCTGTGACAGTGGCCTGTCACCAAAAGTAGATGAAAGATGACTCTTAAGACAAGCCCCAAGTATCAGTGTATCCCCTAAACAAACATATGGACACACACAGAGAGAGAGAGACATGCATACAACGCACATGCAGTACGAACAACCATTCTAAACCCCTTCTATTTCAAGAAGATTGCATCTAAAGGAAGATTTGCATCAAGGAAAAATCTAATGCATTTTGTTTCATAAATAGAATGGTGTGGGAGTTGATTGTTTTCTCTCCTGAGGGATAAACATTTTAATTTAATAATAGTCAGAAAGTGCCTAAGTGTGCTTGAGGAAAAAAGTATGGTATTCCTTGGGGTGGCAGATTCTTTTCTCTTGCTGAATAATTGGAAAGAGGCGTTTCAGAGCAGTGCTACTCAAAAAATGCTAAGAAAACTATCCCAAGTATCAAAATCAATAACAAAATAACTATAGTGGAACATTTTTATGTTCCACACTAATGTGTGGCAGGTCTTTTAGATATAACATTTGATAATTCCTCATGTCGAGGGGGAGTCTCTACTTTTCAGGTAGGTAAACTGAGGCTAACAGAAGTTGGCCAGCTCAAAAGTAATAAATAGAGAAGGCATTCAAGTATAATTTGTATGCTGACCTTGAAGTCTGTTTTGATATTAATCACCTTAATACCAGGCCTAACAGAACATCTTAGGTAGACCAGAGATTTGTATAGAGAGAGGAATTGAAAAAGAAAGAACCTCAATAAAAAAAAAATTTATACAGTATTTATTAAGAGAATACTGCCACAGCTGAGGCAACAGACAGTGAGGTGGCCAAGCCAAGAAAATAAAATTATATGTGTGAAAAAGAAAAGGAAAATATATACACAAAGGGAGTCCTCACATAAATAGAATTTGGTCATATTTGTGTCCATGTGTTGCAGGGTCTCTGGGAAGGAGGCTGGCTGCTCTCCATGCATACATATGAAGCAATAGGGCATTGGCCATTTCCGCCTTCATCTTCTTGGCTTTCGCATCTATGATGCCCTGCTATGTTAGATATGTTTCTTGTCATTGAGACAACAAACATACCTGACAGGAACAACATAAGGGAGGGGGTTTAGTTTGGTCACAGAAGTTTACACCTTCAGGGGAAGGAAGGCATGGAAGAGCAAGTAGCTTGCAAAGTTAGCTACTCACAGGAGGCTAACCCGGAAGCAGACAGCTTAGACAGGAAGCAGAGACCTAGCTCCAGTGACTCCTCCTCTGCCAGTCATGCTTCTTGCCACGAAGGCTTCACGAGCCCCTTCAAGCAGCTCCAGCAATTGGCATCCGGTGTTCAAGCTCACAAACCTGTAAGGGATGTCACACATTAGACCCAACACCTACAAAGCCTTTCCGGTTCAACCAGGGCATAAAGACCTCAGTCTGCACTTGTGACAACAGCTAATGTTCAAGCAATGCTTATTATAATCTAGATACCTTAGCTAATTAAAGTCCTTAGAGTGTCTCTGTGAAGAAAGCACTCTTCTCATTGCCTCTGCTTTTTTGTTTTTGTTTTTGTTTTTTTTTTAAGAAAAAGAAACTGAGGCACAAAAAAATATAACTCACTTAGGTAAGTATCAGACCCTAGGCATTCAGCCTCAGAGCCCATGCCCCTAACCATTAGGCTACACCACTAGATCATAGCTTGCCACTCTTTTACTATAAAGGGTCAAATAGTAAACACCCAGGCTTTGCAGAATACAATGAGTGAGTTACAACTATTAATTTCCATTGTACAGCTACAACTACCTAGACTACAAAGAAATGGATGAGTGAGATATACCAATAGAACGTTATTTATAAAAACAGACAGCAGGCTAGACTTACAATAATTGGTCTAGTTTATTAAACATATGTTGTTTGATCCTCTTTTCTTCTTATAAGTAATAATAGACAAAATTGTGTGTGTGTGTGTGGTGTGTATGTATATGTTCATTCCTGTGTGCATTCACAGGCAGCAGTCAGAAGTGACCACCAGGATTTTCCTGTATCCTTCTCCACCTTATTTTTAGTGTAGCGTCTCTCACTGAGCTTGGAGCTTACTGATAGGCTGGGCTGGCTGACCACTGAGCACCCAAGACCTCCTGTCTTCTTGAAGCAGTGGACTTAACAGTTTCACACCAAAATACCCAGCTTTTTTGTGGGTTCTGGACTTGAGTCCTCCTCTAATGTAGCAAATATTTTACCCATTGAGACATCTTCCTGGCCTGATTCTATGCATCAGAATAGTCAACTTCCAGGCACGCTTCCTGGCCTGATTCTATGCATCAGAATAGTCAACTTCCAGGCACGCTTCCTGGCCTGCTGCTGTTCCATTTCCTCAGCGCGACACACCTCTGAGTTAGGTTGATGACTACAGTGACAATACTTGCAGGATGTCACTGACATGTCCAGGTCTAGACACCATTCCCACCTAATCTCCATTTTTTTTTGTCCTCATCACAGACCTGGTAGGTAGCTATTATCATCCCCTTAGCAGAGACAAAAGCATGATTCCTGTTACCTGGAGCTAGCCAGTTTCCTGCAACTATAACATATCCCTCAGCATATCAACCTACAAAGAAATGACTGATTTTGTTCCATAGTTGGCCCTTGGATTTGGGGTCTGGAATGAGACAACAAACACATCATGGGGGAGGATACACACCTGAGATCAAGCACCCACCTCATGACCGGAGATGAAAGCGACAAAGAGGAGGCCTGGGATGCCTCTAATCACCTGAAGCTCTTCAAATGCTCCGTAACTCTTACTAGTCTTCCTTCTCGACAACAACAGATGAGCCTGGACCACATGGTCCCTGGGAAACAAAGAGTGACAGCAGATTTTCACTTTCATTGCTTGTCATGTTTTCTTAAAATATGATTTCTAGACCACATGCATCTGGATCTGGTCGAGGGAACTATCAAATGTACTTTGTAGCAAGCGTCCTGTGACTTTTTACCTGTATGGGAGGTGAGGAACAGCATTGAGACAATACCAGCAGCCTCTTCTGTGAGGATGTGAACTTGCCTGGAGTCTTTCCAACTCTTGGCGTCATCAATCTTACCGCTTTCCCCTCTTTATTCATAACCTGAATGCTCATCTGTCTTCCCCACTAGTCAATCATTCTGGAAGGTCACGGACAGTGACTCAGTTCACTTCTCCACAGCTACAGTTCATCATAGAGTTAGTCTTTATGGATATTGGCCAAATGAGTGAATACATTAATTCATAGAACCCTTGGATTCCTGGAATTTAAAATGATCTTCATAGCTGCATCTATCTATGTCCAGTACCTGATTTTTTTCTGCATTCCCTTGTTGTCTTTTGCTATTAGTCACCTTCTTTTATTTCAGTACATTACAGTAGACCTCTATCTACTGTCTTCAAAAAATTCACTTTTATTTTCATTCCTGATTGAACATAGCTCAAGAGACCTGAAGAATATGGCTATTTGATGTGGGATTCCATTCACCTCTGTATGCTATGAATATGTTTTATTGACATTGGTTAATACAGAAGCTGCTTTACTTTATAGCAGGGCAGAATATAGTCAGACTGGAAGAGATATACGGAGAGTAGGCAGAGTCAGAGAGATGGCATGTAGCCAAAGGATAAAGACACCCACAGGGCTCTTACCAGTAAGCCACAGCCTTGTGCTGTGCCGATACACAGATGAATAGAAGTGGGTTAATTTAAGACGTAAGAGTTAGTTAATAAGAAGCCTGAGCTAATAGGCCAAGTAGTGTTGTAATTAATATACTTTCTGTGTTATTATTCTGGTCTGGGCAGCCGGGAAATGAATGAGCAGTCTCCACGTACAACTATTCAGGGGGAAAATGATTCTAAAAGAAGTCTCTGTTAATGAATTAATCAATTAATTAACCAATTAATGTATTGGTAGTTGTCTTGTGACAAACCACCCTGAGAAAAGCACCTGAAAGGAGAAAGGAGAAAGAATGTATTTTGGCACACAGTTCCAGAAATTTGCAGTCCACCATGCTAGGGAAGACACAGCCATAGACGGGGAAAGCATGAGGGCAGGAGCAAGATGCTGACTCAGCAGGAGGTACCCATACTTAGGAAGCAGAGTGAATAGAAAGTAGAGCCAGGCTTTAAGTCTCCCATCCTGTGCCCAGTGACCCACTTCCTCCTGTGAGTCTCCACCTCCTGGAGGCTCCACCATTTAGAAAATTATTCAAGGTGAGAACCCACGGGGGTGGGGGGGTGGGGGGGAGGGATTTCACATTCAAATTACAGCATCAAGTAATTACATTTGGACATCAGTCGGGATGGAGCCAAGGTCTTGGCTGGGCAAGCGTTCTGTCGTTGAACTACATCCCCAAACCTCTTCCCACTTTTTGTTTTAGGGCAGAATCTCACTGAATTGCCATAGCTGGCCTTGAGTTCACTGTTTAGCTCAGGCAGAGCATGAAGTATCGGTCCTCCTGCCTCAGCCTCCCAGGAGTCTCCGGGTCACAGATCTGTACCACCAGATTCAGTTTCTATGTTAGTGTATTAATGAGCCTGTACTAGCACTTGAGATGAACTAATGAGTGGTCGTCTGAGTACTTTGAAAGTTTCAATTGTTTCAATTTAGCTGGGAAATTAAGACTCATGCTCCATTAAATAGAAAACAATATGTATTACTCTATGATAAATTGGGTTATAATGAGATATCAATTTATTTAAATTTTATAGATTGTGCGGATTAAATGACTTACTTGTCTATCACGTTTCTAAGGGTGAGCAGGTCCAGGGTCAACATGCCAGCAGGTCAGATGCTCAGGGAAGGTGTCCATCCCATTTGGCAAATGTCAGCACAGTTTCTCCATTGTATTGTCATGTTGAACGGAGGCTGCGTTCCAACCCTTGGGTCTCTTTTCAGGGCGTTCACAAGTACTCCACCCTTGAGATGTATTCTTTTCCAAAGGTCTTTCTTCCTGGCAGCCTGATGGGAATTAGGATCTAAATATGAGTTTTGTGGACAAGGAAGCACTAATATCTATGAAAATCTGTTCAACAAATAAGTATTTATTTGGTAATTACCTCTTAGTGGTTGGGAGCTGATAGAACTTACAAGTTCATCCAGAGAGCCAAAAAGGCGATTGCTGACAGTGGTATGTGAAGGGGACAAATCGAAACACAGTGGCATGAAGGGCACCCTAGGTAGAACCCTCTAGAAAGAGCGTTCAGGAATCTCTGAGGTGCAACCTGAGAGACAAAAGAACCAGGCATGACGTCCGGGGGGTAGAGCATCGTGAGCTGACAAAGCAACAGAAAAGAGAAATGTAAACACTCTGAGGAACATGAGTAGGGAATGTTCTAGAATGCCCCTGGGGCATTGCAGTTTGGAGTAGGAAGAGCTGGAAATCAAAAGTTTGTCAAGACCCTGTCATGCTCGGCATTAACATGGCGAGGAGCCGAGAGTAGTCTACACACATCACGAAACCATTGATGGAAAGGTGCTGGGAAATTAACAGGTGCTACTGGGATCTTTTCAGGAAATCTTTACTGTGGTGAAAAATCGTTCATCAAGGAGTAAGAGTAGAAGTCAAAAGACAAATTAAGAAGAGAGTGGCCATTATCCAAGTAAGGAGCTGTGCCTGGTGACGGCGGAGGAAGAGGTCATCTTAGTTTGCTTTCTGCTGCTGTGATAAACACCAATCAAACACATTTGGGGAGGAAAGGTTTTATTATATTTTACTGGTTACAGTCCATCATTGAAGGAAGCCAGGGCAGAGTTAAAGCAGAAACCATGGAGTATCCTTGCTTACTCTCTTGTTTATAGGGTCACATTTGCTAGGTCCCCAAAAGACCACCAGTCACGATGCAATCAACAAGAGCGTTTATTATACCACACGCATGTGGGGTTGTACACTGTACAAAATGGCGGCGACCCTGTGAGGTACATGTAAGCTCCTTTTAAGCATAGCTACAGGAATTTTAAAAGCAGTGTGACCATTCTACTTAGGATTGCCTTCCATAAGTGACATTCATATTAGTACATTTCTAATTGGTTAGGGCTAGCAGGGGTGGGCTAAAGCTACAGGTTTTCCATTCTTGGACAAGTTTGGACAAGTCCCAGGATTTGCCCTTATTTGGTCATCACCTGTTTGGGTGGGAAGGGGGTTGACCCAGGCCTAGTACTGAGGCCTAGCTCTTAACTGAGTTATTAGGGACCTGACCCTCTCAACATTCTTTCTTATTCTTCCCAGACCCACCCAGTTGCCTAGGGAGTATACTGCCCACAGTGGGTAGGGTCCTCCTTCTTCATTACGGCCATCAAGAACATATCCTGAAGACATACCCACAGGTCAATATGATAGAGACAATTCCTCAATTGAGATTCCCTCTTTCCCGGTGACTCTTGGCTATGTCGAGTCAATAATAAAAACCAACAAGTATGAAAGTCAGCAGATGAGAGACAGTTTGAGAGTAACATGCTGATGAACAGGATGTAGGAAGGAGACCAAGAGGGAACTCAGAGATGGCTGCCAGAACACTCAGCTGAGGAGCTGAATAGGAGGTACTACCACGTGCTGCAGTGATTGGGAACTGAACCAGCAGAATGGCCGTATATTACAGAGGAGGAGCACTGGGTTTGCTTCCATGATAATGGCTGGGTTGTCCAGTGATGGCCATCTGTCCCATACAGAGACTGAGAACCCAATAGCTGCTCAGTACACAAGTCTGGAAGCCTCAGCAATCTAAACACAGTGCTGATAGTCTGCTTCCAGAGAACTGAGGTCTTCGGTTCACAGCGGAAGCCTGAAGAAGCTCAGTTCTAACGTCACTGAAGGATGACTGTGACAGGAGAGACATAAATACCAACCAGCAGGACTCAAAGGCAGGCAGACAAGTGATAGTACTTATTTCTCCTGGGATTTCTATCTGAAAAGCAGTCACCCACTCTGGAGGGGGCGTCTCTCTGCTTGCCTCAGTTAATACTTCCTGGAAACGCCTTCACAGACAGACCTGGAGGCCTGTCTGTTAGTTGATAGACAGTTAATGCTAGAGCCCATAGTGGGAGACTATGAGGCACCTTTTGGGGGAAGGGTAGAAAATATAGAATTTGGTGGCTGAGCCTGTTAAGCTAGAAATGAAGGAATACAGACACACAGAGGAATCAAGTCAATGAAGTTTGATAAGAAGAAAAGATCAAATTGGGTTAAAACTTGGAAGTTGCTGACTATTGATCTTGTGGTTTATTCAGCTTTGCTAAATCCAAGTCTTTGTTGTGATAGAGTCCACTGCAGTCTGCAGGATGTAAGCAAAGAGGAACCGCATGGCCATAGCCCATTCTGCAAGGCCTACATGGCCTTCGCGGTAGCTTTAGACACGTCCGTCAGGGCATTCAGACTTCTTCAAGGAACAAAACAAAGGGTCGCCCCATTTACACATGGAGAACACTTGCTCAATGTGCTAAGAGTCACTAATGAGGACAGCAGCCATCTGGCAAACAACCACTAGATTGAAACAAAAAAAAAAAAGTCAACACAAGCAAAATATGTAAAGTTGTTGATCACTGACAGGCAGCCTGTTGACGGGCATCTATTAGCTTTCAAAGCAGTCTGGCAGATAGATTAAAAAAATCCATCAGACCTGGAAAGCCTTAACAGACCAAATTTCCCCGGGGGGCCTTCCTATATAGTACTTATCATTTTCAGAGCTGAGAGAGCGCTGACTGTTCCAGGCATCATTACCCTACATAGGACAACGATGCCAATGCGGGAGCCATCTTAAATGCACCACAAGGGGCATGCACATGAGGTACAGGCCGGCGTGCACGCTAGTGGTTTCTGGCCTGCAACTTCTAGGGTGTGCTAATTGGCCATGGCTTCATTACAGCTTTTCGGTGATTATCTTCCTGCTGTCATCAGGTCTTTTTCGGCAAACCCGTAGAGGGGACCACCAAGCTTCTTGTCTATCATTTTCGAGGTGTGTGGGGACCATCCAGAACGTCACCCTAGCTTCCTTTAGGCCTTGTACTTCCGTAAGAACACCTATCCTGTGCAGCTTTTCCTGCCTCTAGGCCTTGTGTCCTTGGGAAGAAACAAAAAGAAAAACTGGAGTTGCCTCCAGCTCAGCACACACTGATGTGGGAAGCCAGGCAGATGTGGATTTCTGAAGGGGCAATTGATAGTCTCAGCACACCACCTACCTTCCTTGAAAAAAAAAAAAAAAAAAAAAAAAAAAAAAAAAAAAACACTGCAAAGTGGCAATTGGTCATGACCTCAGGAGGGTAGAAATACAGAACAAAAGTAATTTCAAACTGTGAAACTCAGTCAATGAAAGGCGATAGGCCACCCAGACATGGCATTAACCTTTGGGTAGACTGAATAGCGTGTGTGTGTGTGTGTGTGTGTGTGTGTGTGTGCGCGCGCGAGCACTTGGGCGCACATGCGTGTGAACGCAGGAGGCACTGATTTTTCTCTTCTTTTAACCAGATGTGGGGGGACTACATGAAGGCATACGTCACCCTGATTCTATCACCCTCACGACACGCACTAACCGTCCCCAGCATCTGCCTCCGGGACTGTGTGTGAATCTGCTCTCCCCATCTTTCTCACACTGAATTTCCAGCAGTGAGCAGACGCCCACTGTCCCCACAGATTTCTCTAATGGTGGAAAGAGTAATTAACCACCTCCCTCCAAATGCCAGCTTGGTGGCCAGCCCCTAATTTGCATCCTTTCTGCCGAGGTTCCAGTGTCTCCTGGGATTTACTGCACTACTAAAGTCACCTTTTAAATCACGGATCACGATATCCGTATGTGGCTAAAAAATGTTCACCGCACTGTAATTTTATGCACTGGCAATAAACATGAAAGATGCATTTTGGGGTTGTTTAACATTAAAAATAATGTTTGGAAAAATAAATTTTAGGGAAAATTTAGGGCTGAGGAAGAGGACCATATTCAGTCTTGGAGACTTGGATTCATAAACTGAACAGGAAGTTGGAGGGAGGCCAGAGAAGCAGGGGAAAGAGGTCAGCACTGGGGCCGTTAGTGCCAGAGTTCGAATCCTCCTGCCATCAAGGGTTCCTCCTTATTTTTCTCCAAACAGCAGTGGCTTTTATTTTTAAAACTGGCTAGAGATTGCTAGGCAATTGACACAATTTCAGAAAATCACATTTTCTCCCCAGGAATGAAAATAATATTATACAGGATGGCTTTCTGAGGAACAGTTTAACCTTAGCCACCAGGGTGACAGCTTAGGAACTGACCATCACCTGCAGAGTTAGTTTGGGGTCTGGAGTCACAGTTGTGACAGTTGGTTCTATTCCCGGGCATGTGACTTGTGAGTGGCACCCATGACCAACAAGCCCAAGCCACCCTGAGATGAATCTGTTTGCCTCATTTCGAGTTTCCTACCAGCTGCGAGACTACAGCTAGCTGTCTACAGTTTCTGCTCCTCCTTCCCAAGTTTGGAGTTCATGTTTGAAAATATCTAAAGGCCACTGATGTGGGAGTCCCCTCTGTGTGCTATTTGTGCACAGGATGGGACAAGCAGGTCAAGCTAGGATGTATGTAATAAACCAGGTGCAATACTGTGTGTGTGTGTGTGTGTGTGTGTGTGTGTGTGTGTGACCCCAGAGTTGGGGACGTAGAGACATGAGAATCCTTGGGGCTCACTGGCCAGGCGACTTTGCCAAATCTGTGAATTCTAGGTTCAGTGAGAGATCCGATCTCAGAAAATAAGGTGATAAGAATTGAACAAGACATATGACAATGGGTTCTGTTAGATGCATGCACACATATATGAACATGTATACACACACACATACACACGCTGGCAAATGCAGCCATGCAGATACTCAATAATCACATACATGAATAGCCTCACACAGCTGTTGGTTCTAAGTTCTACATGGGGTCTTCTGTTACGTCCCAGAGATGATCACAAGGGTGACATCAAGGAACACTGGAAAGAAAAGGGCATAGGCATGCTCTTGCTTTCTGTGATGCGTAACTACATAGCCTCAGACTATCTCAAGACACAGTGAAATGGCATCATGGTATAAATGTCACCAAGTGCATGAGGGGCCAGATCAACACTGAACAATAAATTCCATATGGAAAGTGAGTGAATGCCAGCTAATACTGGTCTCTAAACCAACCAGGTGAGATTGAAACAGCAAGGACATGGGGCTGAATAAGATCTTAGGATGGTTTACATGCCCCACTGGATCTCTTCGGGTACGCTTGGAGGTCAGTACACCTTGCTTTGTAGTTCTCTGCTTCTAACGTCCGTACGTGTATCCGAGAAGCCATTTTTAAATGTAGTTTGATTAACTAGGTCTGGGGCAATGTCTGAACTTCTGCTTTTCTGATAAGCTCCCTGGTGACGGGGACATGACCGTCCTGGTGCCTGCACTGCAGGTAGTAGGGGTCCCTGCTGCCGCTCCTCTCTTACTGACCTGTTTCCCAAAGCAAATTGCGGTGGTTTGAGCTGCTCAGAGCTAGGTAGGTGTAGGCTGTGGGCAACCTCCCCCAGACCTTCCATCCAGAAGACTTCCAGGAATTCTTTCAGGCTTCCTGGGTGTGCTTAAGTGAAGGGCACTCTCACGAGCCTCCCTACCGCCAGCCCTTTATGCCTGTTTCCTCCAGGGGTCTCTTTTGGTTTATTTCTTAAGTTAACAAGACAGGCCTCTCTGAAGTCATAAACACTGACATCCCCGGATGCAACAGTGGGCAAGATTATTCTCCCTGATTAAGCCTTTGACAGGCTGCATCTTCTCAGCTAACACCATGCCAGGTTTTATTAGTAAATTGGCCCTAGAAGTTTCTCTTTACCTACAGATGTCCTAGCTCAGCAATCCTTCCCCAAGATCAGAATGAGCACATTCGAGAACACTCTGTGTAGAAGCACCAAGAACAATAATTAGACAAATTTGCAAACCAGACAGGGAGAAGAGTGACGATCACATATAGAGACTGTTAAGTGGAAATAGGAAGCTTAAATAATTGACTGTTAAAATTGTCTAAGAAGGCCACGTTGCTTCTGATAACCAGACACCGTGATTAGGTTACAGCGACAAGACCATTAAGATGAAATGGAGACTCTAGTTTGTTGCTTTTAATAGACCTGAGCCACGTTATAATCGATGATTTCACCACTCCTTCTTTCAGTTGTGAATGACACCAGGACTCCAGAACACACTGCCTTGTGGGAACAGCACAGTACGGACCCCAGCCTCGAGCAGAGGTGGTCCCAGGATGGCTGACAGAGCCTCTGGAGTCAGCAGCAGACATCTGTTTTTTTCTTTTTCATGGAAGCATGGATGCTGAATGATTTTGCATCTGCTTCTGATGTCACTTAGCAATCAAGCTTACCAGGCAAGAGCATACTTTAAGACTATCAGACATCAGAAGCCGGAGAGATGGCTTAATGAGGTGCTTCGTGTGCAAGCATGAGGACCTGAGTTTGATTCCCAGAACCTGCTTTAAAAAGCAGGGCGTGATGGTGCCGTCCTGTAACCCCAGTGCTGAGGATGCGCAGATAGGCAGGTCCCTGGGGCTGGGGCGGCTGAACCGTCAGGCTAGCAAAACCAGTGAGCGCCATCTAAAAATGAGAAATGAAATCCTATCTCAGAAAACAAAGTGGGGAGGAACTGTGGAAGACAATGAAAGCTATACTCTGCCTTCCACATGTACCTGTGAAAACACACAAACAGCCACAGTATCACACAGACAGACAATAGGGCCAATTGTGTGGTGATACAGTACTTGTGTTGTTAATATTTAGACAAAAATATATTCCTTAAACATTTTTAACACATATGAATTTCCTTCCTCACTCCAGCCCGAAAGCCCCATTCCACCAAGTATGCTGTCCATGGAAGCCTCCGGAAAGCATACATGGGCACTTACAGGCAGAAGAAGCTGTTGGGTATTGATGCCCTAAATCTGGTAGGAGTCAGCCGTACTGCCAAATATCCTAGGCTTCTCGTATGCTGACTTCTGTTGTGCACGACGGAGAAAATAATCGTTATTATTCTCAAAGAGGAGATTCAAACCCAGTTTATTTTAAGGAGTTTAACACAAGGGTATTGAACGCAACAGCCGCTTGCTTGTTCACTCTGAATACTGGGCGAGGTTTCTCCATGTTAGGCACAGTCCAACACATTTCCATCTCCTCTCTGCAACTAGGTTGCTTTGAGAATCCCACACCAACCAAGAGGGAAATCACTTGGCTACACAACATTTCCTGTGTTCATTATGAGACGTAAATTGAGTTAAGTTAGTACATGTAAGTAAAATGGAGTGTTGCAGAGGATATGGACTCAGAGGTAGGGAAGGACAAGAAGCAGACAGAGGAGGAAGTGGCAAATTAAACAGTGCTTGCTGTGTGTCGACCAGAGGAAGAAATGGGCTCTAAGGACAGACCTGGGCGCATATGGAGCTCGAAGTTGTCAACGCTTAGTGCTCCTGGGCCCACTGCTTGGGGACCCTTCTCTAATGAACGGAGAAACTGGAGTATCTACTTGCCAATGAAGGAAACAGTAGCTGGAAGAACTGCCAAACATCAGAGAAGACGATTCTACACGGAGCACCAGGTCCGAGAGAGCCGGAGGGGAAATTGCACACAATCATGAAAAGGATGGGTTTTTAGATCCTTAGTGTACTTCTTTTGTATCCAGCTGGTTTTACAGATGAAATCAATAAATAATTTGCACATCTGCTCTCCTGATCTAGCCAGATTGATGGTGCTTCATAAACATGACACGGCAGAGTCCACACAGGCAACTTGCCGGAAGCTTGAGAGGCCACAGCCCCCATTTTACTGTAGCACTAGTGCTTGGTGAAGATGTGGTACTTGGTACTCATGGCTGCTGACATCTCTCACGTGGAGAGTTTCAAGTTTTCTTTTATTAAATCCTCATGATGCTACTAAGTGTGACTTACCACCACCACCGCCACCGGCAGTGTCAATAACAACAGCAGCAGCAACCGAAGTTCACAGTGAAGTCATCCTGGGGATGATGCCTTCTGTGTGTCCACAGCTGGTGCCCCTCCCCTCTAAATGAGCATTTCAATGGATCTCAGAAGAGCTGGACTAAAGACACGTGCTGAAGTTCTTGTTGTCTAGTTAATCAGGAAGTTCCCAAGTAGATGCAGACATGGGATGACACAACAGAGCAATGGTGTTTTTGCCGCTACTCCTTCCTCCCCCTCTTCATCCTCATCCTGGTCCTCCGTCATGTCCTCTCCTTCCTCGCTCTTTTCCCATCTTCATCTTCCTCCTCCTCTTCCCTTTATCCTGCTCCCTCCCTCTTCTCTTCATCCTCATCCTGGTCCTCCATCATGTCCTCTCCTTCCTTGCTCTCTTCCCATCTTCATCTTCCTCCTCCTCTTCCCTTTATCCTGCTCCCCCCCTCTTCTCCCTTTCCACCCACCCCATTCCCATCAACTGCTCCTCGTTCCCTCCTCCTTCTATTCTCCTCTCTCCCCCTCCTCTTCCTCACCCATCTTTTCTCTCTCCCTCTTCTCCCTTCTCTACCCAGTCTAGAGGGCTGATGTCCATGGCTCTGACACGGTGGTTCGCCTGAAAAATGTCTGAACCAGGGGCGAGTTACTGAAGTCAAAGCCTTAATAAACCAGACTCTGGGCGTATTATACTAGTGTCTTCTTTTCAGGCTGAACTCTGAGAGCAGGGTGGGAGGAAACATCAAGCCTTACATTAACAACACATGTGAAACAGATCCCAGTCATGCAGTGAGGACTTAGGTCCTTGTGTAAGTAAAAAAATGGTGGGGACTTGAGCCAAAGATGGGGTCTTTAGGACACATCAGGAATAAGGAAGAGGTTGAGGATGGGTAGCCTGCAGGAGGCTTGCTATTATTAGATATTGGCTAATTCTAAGGCAAGCTGACATTTTTTTATTCTTTCTCCCTACAAATACATTTTTAATTTTATAGGCAGAATCACTATGGGTTTGAGGCTAGCCTGGGCTACAGTGAGTTCCTGTCTCAAAGTAAACTAAAGCAACCCGAGCCCCTGCTAAGTCTTCCCGTGGCCTCCTATCTCAGTACTTTTTCAAAAACAACTTGACATAATGTCATGTCCCTCTCTCCCTGCCCAGTTCCACACGGTGCTGTGGGGCTCTTGGAGTGACAGGGATGGGGGGAGGATGGCGATGCAGCTCCATTTCATGTCACAGATGCCACCTTTTGAAACTTCCTGATCCCTCCCAGTTTTTCCCAATAATGATGGAAAGACTGAGAAGAATAACAGTTAACATTTACAGCATGCGTACTCAGCACTTTCCTGGAGAAAATCCTATTTAATTCTAACAGCAAAGCCTCTTAGGAAGGTACCATCAAAATCACCATTTGATACCTGAGAGGAAGGATGATCTGACCCAGCCAGGTCTTGGTCCCCTGTTTGTGATTTAGGCTGAAGCCATATTTTATGGAGCATCACCCCATGACCCACCTTCCTCATCTCTTCCTAACCCAAGTGTCTCCGCTGCAGGTAATCTATCTGTGAATGAGGGGAGATAATTAGGGTTATTAGATAGTGATGTTTATAGCCACGTGTTACTGCTGTTTAAGGCTTAAGATTCACATGCAACGCCATATTCTATTATCCCAAACAGATAAGGCAAACAAAAACAAGACTAAGTAGAAACTCCAGATATTTAGGGATGGAAATCTGGGTATCCTGGCCTTCTGGGCAGAAGCCAGCAGCACAGCGAGCTCCACCCAGGTAGAGTGGCATTCTCTGCTCCCCTTGTTCTTGGCGTTGCTTCTTGGGGGTTATCTCTCCCATGTTGCCTCCTCATGACGAGGGCCTGGGCAATGGGTGAGCAGAACTGGATCCAAGTGTCTACTTGGCATTTGTCTGAGCAGAATACACAGGGCAACACGCAGAGGCTACAGAGAGCCTCTTGGATGAGGAGGGCCTCTTAAGGGTTTCTGGAACTTTCATCCCTTTCTCTGCCCCCATCACTTCACACAACCTCTTATCAGACACCTGCTACAAATAGAGGTGAGAAGCTGTACAGCAACCCGGAGAGAAAGGGGAAAACGCTGACGAGATCAGATCCTACGCCAAATTCTAACTTTTGAAAAGCAGTTCTCATCATTTCTCGTCACCCATTTTAAACTGCCTCACACAGCAACTTTCCTTAGCGGGAACTCTCTAGAATGCTGGGGCGTGGAGTGCAACACAGGTCTCTGAGGACATGGAATCGCAGACCCAAGAGCTTCCAACCCTCCACAGCTTGTGTGCACTGGCCCTCCCCAAAGGCTTCAGATGAGGGTACCAAGACTAGCCTTGTAGAATCTGCGCTCCTCAAACCGACATCCACCACCGACATCCTCCTCTCCCACCTGTGTCTTCGGACTTGGAGTTGCTCACAGATGCCAAACACACAGAATCCCCATCTGCCTCTGAAGTTTGCTTCTCCCTTGTGACTTCCAGGCTCCATTCTGCCTTGAACTTGCAGTGTAGCTGAGGATGGCCTTCAACTTCTGATCCTTCTGCCTCACTTCTTGGGCGCTAGGATGACAGGTCTGTGTCACTGTACTTTGTTTCTATGGCTCAGAGGACCAAACTCAAGGCTTTGTACATGTTAGGCAAATGTGCTCTCAAGTGAGCCACAGTCCCAGGCCCTCAGGAATCTGTTGACTGGTTATGGTTGTGGTTGTTGATTCTTTTATACCAGAGATCTTTCTTCTATCCTGGTGCTATTGACATTTGGGCACATGTAATTATAGTTGTGCAATGGTTTAAATAGGAATGGCCCATATATATATATATATATATATATATATATATATATATATATATATATATATATATAAAGCTTGGTCATGAGGAAATGGTGATACTGGACAGGGATTAGGAGGTGTGGCCTTGTTGGAGGAAGTATGTCCCTGGGCATGGACTTTGGTGCTTCAAATGCTCAAGCCAGGCCCAGTCTCTCTCTCTCTCTCTCTCTCTCTCCTCTCTCTGCCTTCTGCCTGCAAATCCAGATATAGAACTCATTTCTTTCTTCAGCACCATGTCTGCCAGTTTGCTGCCATGCTTCCTGCCATGATGGTAATGAACTAAACCTCTGAAACTGTCAGCAAGTCCCAATTAAATGCTTTGCTTTATAAGAGTTGCTGTGGTCATGGTGTCTCTTCACAGCTATAGAATATGGACTAAGGGAGTTGGTCAGGGACTTCCAGAGCACAAAAGATATCCAACAGCAGTGACCCCCTTGGCTTCTCTCCATTAGATGACCATACACCTTACCTCTCCCATACACAGCAGTTACATGCCCCAACTCTCCTTCTCAGTGCCTGCCTCTGTCTGACCAGCTTGCCCTGCCTCAGTTAGGTGGTACACTGCTCCTCCTGCAGAGCTGTTGCTCTTGCTGTTTCCAGCCTGGGGAACCATCTTTCTCTTGATACCCACCTGGTTTTCTCTTTATCAACTGTCACAAGCTCATAGTCACATGAAATTGTGTGTTTCACACCATAGAAATACACTTCAAAATGGTGTTTGGTGACTGGGACATGTGTACACAAGTACTGTTGGGTAAGAAAGAATGATGGGAAAAAATACAGCAACCTCCATTTAGATCAAAGGAGTATCAGATGGGCACCCACACACCCACACACATATGCACACCCCACATATATCATGCACACATACACACAGCCATACACACCACACAACACACACATTATATGTACACTCATATCACAAATACACAAGCGTAGCATTTATACACATACATACATACCACACATACATATATACCACACTACACTATGAGCATGTGCACGCGCGCGCACACACACACAAATATATTTCTAGTAATAGTAGAAAACTGAACCAGAAGGACAATCGCACAAATTCTAACTGCTTACTTTGTTGTCTGATCGTCTTGTATTTTCTAAACTTTCTGTTATGAAGATAAGTTATTGATTATTATAAAAGAAAACCAACAAATGTTGCTTTTGAGGAAAACAGTGTCAGGATCTCAACATTGCTTAGGCTCAAGGGCCAACGAAGTGGCACACAGCTAACTTGGATGTGCCCTAGCTGGACAGTGGAAATAATCAGTTTTAAGTGCTGAGAGAGAGCTGAGTTAAGTGACCTGGAATGTGTACATTTATGGGGACCTTGGCAATCATAGAATATGACACCCTGCTCTTTAATAAGGTAGGAGCTCCAGAGAAATCAACTAAGCCAAAGCCACACAGCTAAACAGTGGCAGAGGTGGGAATGTTCAATTATTTTTTCATCAAACATTTATTAAGCTTCTGTGATCTGCTGGGTGCTGGGGCTGCAACACTGAAGACGAATCTAATCCTGGCTCCTGGGCACAGGCAGAGGGAGCACAGGTCTACTTGCAGACACTGGAGACGAGCTCCTCCCCACGCGGAAGGCGTTGTCAACACACTAACTCCAGGATCGCAGTGTGGCCGCTGGGGGTGAGTGATTCCCGATGTCACTCACTGGAATTACACAAAGCGTGTTAAACAGTCCATTAATCGTCTTTGTATTGATTTGCATGTCAACCTGGTATTGCCTTGCATATACAGTTGTCCCTCAATATCGGAGTGGTAATTTGTACCAGGACCCCTCAAGGATGCCAAAAATCCAAAGAATCTCACATTGGCTTGGTGCAAAAGCTTGTGCCTATAACTCTAGCACCTGGGAGACTGAGGCAGGAAGAGCACTACCAGTTTGGGGCCTTTCTGAGCTACACAGATATCAAACAATTATGCAGGAGTCCATTATATGGAAGAGAATGGTGTTTGCACAGAAGATTGCACAGCCTCCTCTGTAACTTCTTGATTAGCAGTGTAGGTGTATGTGCATAGGTGTGTCTTTGTGGGTATGTGTGCACCATGCTCATAGAGGCCAAAAGAGGCTGCCAGATCCCCTGGGTGCTGGAGTTACAGGTGGTTGTGAAGAGCTCAACATGGGTGCTGGGAACCAAATCAGAGTCTCCTTAAGGATCAGCATTCAATTCAGGCACTGAGCCAGCTCTCAGACCCACACCTGTGTATTGTAAATCACCTTTAGGTTTGTATCAAGCACCATGTAATGATGTATTAATAGTGATCTTGCCGTAACGGTTATAGAATTTAAAAAGAAAAAGTCTATATATGTTCAGCGAAAATTTAAATTTCTCCTAAATATTTTAAATCTTCTGTTAGTTGAACAAAGAAATGAAGATGATGAAGGTGAACCATAGATAAAGAGGATGGTTATATTTGGTTAAATAGATATGGTATTTAAAGTTAACCACCCCTGGTTCTTTTCACTTTTAACTATTTTTATTTTAGTTTTTATTGTGTCAGCTTTTATTCTGACCAGGAAACAAAGAGCTCAGGCTTCACTTGGGCTAGGCTCTAACCCATATGTCTCACCCCTAAACCACTCTGTCTGTCAATTAGGCATCCTTTCTAAAAGGTTCTGCAACCTTCTGGAACAACCAGCAGCTGGAGGCCAAGTGTTCAAATCCATGAGCCCATAGGGGACATACACTGGCTACTGGAGATGCCAAATTCCTCACATGGTTTTCACACTATTTCACCAGACAGGCTGCTGTCAGCAGTAAGAGGAGGGGGTGGCTGAGGAGCGCTGCCCAGACACGGTGAGAGAAAAGGTCTGTGGAAAGACACATCAAGGAAGACATCAGCCAAGAGCAGGCTGAGAGTTGAGGAAAGGGTAGAAACAAGACAAATCAGAGGAGCATCTAGGGAAGGTCCTAGTTTTGCTCTGTTCCTATGATAAAAAACTCTCAGACCAAGTGCAAGGATTTATTTGGTTTACACTTCCAGACCACAGTCCTCACTGAGGCAGTTAGGATAGGGACTCAAGGCAGGAACCGGAAGTGAATAAGCTTTTTTGTTATAGCCTGGGACCACCTTCCCAGGGAATGGTACTGCCCACAGTGGTCTGGGTCCTCCTACATCAGTTAACAGTCAAGAACCACCCCCAACACCACCACCTACACGTGTATGACCTTCTGATCTGGGCAGTCATTTAGTGGGGACTGCCTTCTCAGGTGACACCAGGCTGCATCCAATGGACAGTCAAAGCCAACTAAACAGCTGCGATGTGCGAAGCCAGACTCATTTCTTCTTTCCTTCTTATTAAGCAGCATGCTGAAATCCTCCTCCTCTCCCATTGGCTCTAATAGGAGGCTCCGCGAGCACCTCACAGCACAGCCTGGCATGAGAAGGGTGAAACTCAATGACACCAGATCCACCAGTGTTGTCTATTCTAATATCCTGTTATACCATAAGCTCATTTCAGAGAAGGATAAATTCTGCTTAGGAGAGAGAAAAATAATGATGCTGAAATAGCTAGATCGATGGCGAGAGTAATCCGGGTGATATTCTTAAATTCGGACGGGGAAGGACGAGTCAACATGGGTTACAGTGCCACTGATTATGCAATTTATTCTCTGCCACGAGAATGGATGTGCTCTGTGAAAGACTTCCTCGAGAATCTTTTAGGGAGAAACAATAGAAATTTGAAGACAGATTAAGGTTTATTGTGGCAGAAGATTATATTGTGAGCGGACTGTCCTCAGAGGGGTCCTCTTAACTGTTGACAAGCTGGAGGAGGGGAACCATAAGGATATTTGACGTGAAAAATGTGAATTTGCTCTCTGAGTGTTTACCAGCGTTCACAAGTAGCAGGAAATGAGCCGTGAAATGTATTGTCAAACATTCAGTGCTCAAAATATAATGCATTGCTTGAAGTTGGGCTCTTTGCTTTGGGAGAGCCTCATTCTCAATTTGTCCACCATGAGGACTGATGAACCAGTCTTTTATCCTGCCCTTCCCAAGTCATAGCGGGCAGATGCAGCTCAAACGCCTTTTACTGCTCCCTTCCTCCCGAACTCTCTGGACGATAGAGGCATGGGGAACTCAGAGCTTGCCTCTCTGCAATTAGATCTGGTCACATGACTTGATTTCCCCCAGTGAGATGTGGGCATTAGTCTCCTGTAGTAACTCCAAACAGAAAATACTGTGTCATTCTCCTTCCTCCCCACCCCCACCCCCCATCTGGTGTCTGAACTCCCTGGACAAAACTGAAATTCAGTCATGAGATCACGTCTGCACAGAGGTGGTCATTGGAGTTACATTTCTTGTCGTTGCGATAAAATTCCCATGAAAACAAGTTAGGAAAGGAAGGGATTGTTTTGGGTCACGTTCGGAGGGGAAACAGCCCGTTGGGGTGGGGAAGGCATGGCAGTCGGTGCTTGCTCACAACTGGGAGAATCAGAAGCAGAGAGCAAGTTGGAAGCAAGGCCAGGATATAAACCTCAAGGTTCGCTCCATGGTGACCCACTTCCTTCCTGCAAAGCCTCATCTTTAAAGGTTCTACATCTCCCGAGATCATACTCTCAGCTGGGTAGCAGTTCACATCCATCCATCCATCCATCCATCCATCCATCCATCCATCCCTCCATGCATTCATTCATCTGTGGATTCATCCATCCATCCATCCATCCATCCATCCATGGATCTATCTGTTCATCCATTCGTCCGTCTGTCCATCCACCCATTTGTCTAAGAGCTCATCTGCTCACATAATTGTTGTATATGAAGCACCTACTATTTGCTTGGATCTATGTTACATAGAAAGAACGAAATTCATTCCTTGGCTAAGACACAGGAAGACAGGAAAATCAACCAATATCAGTCATACTAGTTGTGACAAATTTTATTTTTTATTTTGAAAAGCAGCCTTGGGGAATAAACAAGATCATCACTTCCTTGTAGATATGATGGTTAAGCCTCCCTTAGAGAAGGTAGCATTTCTAGAAGATTAGAGTAAATGAAGACACCAGATACTGGGGCAAAAGGGAAGAAGAGGTGAGGCAAAGGGGACACGCAAACATGGCACTTGTGTGTGGACTTGTCTGCTCACAGAGAGAAGGACCAGGAGGACAAGAGTGAAACAAAGGAGTGACAGGAAGTGATTTTAGAGGGAGGGTCTTCTTTCTTTGCTTTCCTCTCTTATCACCCATTATTATTCTAATTGGACTATCAATGTGGTGTGCCCACAGATAAACATAGAAATCATAATTGAATTTCTTCAGCTTCTCGTCTATTGATGGGCACCTGGGGTAGTCATAAATGTTTTGCAGACTCAAACTCCTGTTCCGCATTCTACTCTAAGACCTTTCTAGTCTTGCCTGTCCCATTTGATCTTGTCACCTCTCCCCACATCCTGGTGCCCAGTACTGTGTCTGGCAAAGAGCTGCTGGCACACTCCATTCCCATGAGGTCCAGCAGAGAAACAGTTCACAGAGAAAATGTCGCCAGTTGGTTCTTCAGAGAGAGAGGCAAATCTGGGGAGTAGGGCACATGTCCACGACAACAAACAGTATTGAGCGCATGAGCATTTCAGAAGGAGCTGTTCCATGTGGGCATGGCGAGGGCTGCATCAGTAAAGCACACACGGCACGGGTGGGAGGACCTAAGTCTGTCCACAACACCCATGTGTTTTGCTTTACTTTCTGTTGGCCTAATAACAACAGGACCAAAGGCTTAGCTCCTGTTGCAGGTTACAGTCCGTCAATGAAGGACATCTAAGCAAGAACTGAAGGCAGGAGCCTGAAGCAGAGACCCAAGAGGAATGCTGCTCTCTGCCCTTCTCTTAGCCTTACTTTCAGCTGCATTTCTTATATAACCCAGGACTAACTGCCTGGGGTGGCAGTGCCCACCTCGGGTTTGTCCCCTTACATCATCAGTCAGTAATTAGGAACATGTCTCATGGACTTGCCTGTAGACCAGAACTGAGGGCCCCTCTTGGCAGATGACTCACCTTAGTTTGTGTTAAATTGACAAAAAGTAACCATCATGGGTGCTGATTCAAACTCTTAGCTAAGGTTAGCAAAATTCATGGTTAAATTGAGTTAGATTGATTACATGGGAATGGAATTGCTGAGGGAGGATTGTTTCCTCTGTGAGTGTGTACATGTCCATGTGTGTGTATGTGTGCACAGGTGTCTCTCTGTGTGTGCATGTATGAGCACAGGTGTGCACCAGTAGGCAGAGGCCAGAGGTCAACCTCAGGTGTCATGTGTCAAGAGCCAGGAGACATGTCTTTTCAGGGAGGCTCTTTTACTGTCTAGAGCTTGCTGACCAGGCAAGCCTGGTTGCCTAGCCAACCACAGGGATCCCCCTGTTTCTATCACCCTCATATTGTGTCTATAAACATGTACTGCCACAGATTTTTGACAGGGGGCTCTCTGAGGACAGAACTCAGTTCCTCAAGCTTCACTGATGGATCCATCTTCCTGCTCCTGAGATTTCTGGGTTTTAATAATTATTTATATTCTTTATTGAGACATGGAAACCCTTCCACTGACTGCCTCTTTAGAGCTGGACATGATGCTTGTCTCTCTCTATTCCTCATTTTGTATCTGGCAAATACCACTTTCAATAGCATATACACCTGCACCATACACAACAGCACCATAGAATGTTCTAGAATGTATTACATGTGTTCTAGATATGCCATACACAGATACATACTTTATGTGACACCAATTAGTTACAATCCATATTAGACATTTTTAGCCTCACAAGAGTTTTGCCTTTTACATATGGAAATTAGGAAGGGTGTCGCCTTGATTATGCTGGCAATTTCTGGTCACTGTTTATAGCCACAACCACAAAGGCTGCATGTATGTAAGTGATTTTTAATGTTATTGTGGGTATTGACAGCCTCCAGTCCCTTCATTCATAATGGCATCCCGATTCATTGAGCAACTGTCCAACTTGCTCTGCTGTTGCCCTGTTGTGGTTGGAAGAGGCTTCAAGGGGGCAAAGCAAAGCTGTAGAATATTGATTGACACACCCCTGCTCTTCCTCAGTGAGACTTGTTCATGTTCTTGCTATACTCCTGGAGAATTCCAAAGGTAAGTGGTAAACATCAAAGATGGTACCTCTGATGCAGAAGACTTTCGTGAATATGTAAGTTCACTTGATGTTTCTAAGAACCCTGTGATGTAGGTATAGAGCTGTCATATCTGCCCTTTCATAGAAGTGATGTGGAAAGTGCTTCTGTATATGTCTTGCTTTTATAGGTTAATGAATAAAGAAGCTGCTTTGGCCTATGATAGGGCAGAGTAGAGCTAGGCAGGAAAACTAAACTGAATTCTAGGAGAAAGAAGGCTGAGTCAATATAACTCCATGGAGCAGACAGATGCTGAAACTTTGATGAGTAAGCCACAGATATGTGACGATGTACAGATTAATAGAAATGGGTTGGTTTAAGATATAAGAACTAGCCAATAAGGCCAGGCGTTGGTGGTGCACGCCTTTAATCCCAGCACTCGGGAGGCAGAGGCAGGTGGATCTCTGTGAGTTCGAGACCAGCCTGGTCTACAAAGGGAGTTCTAGGGAAACCCTGTCTCGAAAAAAACAAAAAAAAAAAAAAAGAACTAGCCAATAAGAATCTAGAGCTAATAGGCCAAGCAGTGATTTAATTAATACAGTTTCTGTGTGGTTATTTTGAGTCTGGATGACTGGGAATGAACAAGCAGCCTCTGCCAACAGATTGGCACCCAGTGTAGGGCGACAATTTCCATGTAAAGTCTAAGAAAGCTTTTTAAAAAAAGGTTTCTAGACCCACAAAAATGGGAACCAAGCACAGCTTCTTGGTAACAGCATTCTTTCAGATAGGCTCTGTTTACAAGAGAGGTGCAATAAAAACTGTGTGACTTTGCAGCTTCCTGGTTTGCCAGCATGAACAACTCTGACTCTTTTTGGAGGTTTGGCCATGGAGCATTTAAATGGTGCTTGTGTGCAGAGTGCTACAACTTGCTTAATGGAAACACAGAGCCACTGTGTGCCTGAAAATGGGCAGCAAATATGCCTCTGCCATGTTGGCCTAGCAGAGCTGGAGCTGGTAGTCAGCACTGTGAAGTTAGTCCTCGCCATACCTGCTTAGAATTTTTTTTAAAAAAGTTCCCCTTGTCAAAAAATAATTACAGATACACACACAATAAAGTCAAATCCAGATGGAAAAGACTTCTGAATGGGCCACAGTGTTGGATAAATGTACATAGGCTTGAGAGAGAGAGGAAAGAGTATAGTTATAAAATAGTACAGACAGTCATAGATTAAAATGTTACAGAGGAACTTTGGTGGCTGTCCAGGCAGTAAGATGTCTCTGTCAATTCTAGAGTTTTGGAAGTTGCTTACAATGCACCGCCTGTTAACTTAGGTAATATTATATCCTTCTATGGTCTTTGATGGAGTTGAAGAATAGGTAGTTATAATTATAGTTTTCCTTAGTTATAATAAAATAAATTAAATATAAATATTGTAACTATAATTCTTGCTTGATACCTGTTTTGTTATATTAACTTTACTATGTTAAAGCTAAAACCTTCCTTTTTGTTTAGACAGAAAAGGGGAGATGATGTGGGAACTTCTTCTGTATATGTGTTGCTCTTATTGGTTAATGAATAAAGAAGCTGCTTTGGTCTGTGATAGGGCAGAGTAGAGCTAGGTGGGAAAACTAAACTGAATTCTGGGAGAAAGAAGGAAAAATCAATTAGACACCATGTAGCCACCAGAGCAGACACATGCTAGAACTTTACCTGGTAAGCCACAGTGATGTAGCAATACACAGATTAATAGAACTGAGTTAATTTAAGATAAGAGCTAGCCAATAAGAAGCTAGAGCTAATAGGCCAAGCAGTGATTTAATTAATACAGTTTCTATGTGGTCATTTTGAATCTGTATGGCCAGGAACAAGCAAATAGCCTCTGCCAACACATAAGCAAAAGAAAGATTCAGAGAAGTCAATTCATTTTCTGAAAGTCACACAGCCTTACAGGCTTTAGCACAAGGAAGAGAAAGAAACCCAACTTTTTATTAAAGGTCCTTATGAAAGGTCCTACCCAGTGAGTTCTCCCCACACTCTTCTCGCTGTCTTTGTTTAAGTAGAATAAATACTATATTCCTAACTTACAAAATTCATAGCAAATTTTTTAGCTTGATAACATATTCTGGGACCTCAGGCAGCATCATTTCATAATAGATTTTGGCCTCTAGGAGTTGTCCAGTCCTCCATGCTTTATCTGGATCTCTAAGGCCAGGAAGGAAAGGGTGATACAGGCCACTTGTCATTCTTTCTTAAAGAGTCACCTGTCTCAAGAGGAAGCTATAGATAGAAAACAAATCATTGGCCCCCATGTGTCCCCAAGTCGGCCAACTGTCCCTGTGAGGCTCTGAGAGGACACACAGGGAAGACTGCGGGAAGGACGCTGTGTGTTGCCCCCTCACACTCCCTTTGTTTCCCACGAGGCTGCTGGTGTGAGCCACAGTGTGTTCTGGCTTTCCCTGCTTCCACGCTGGTTACTGCCGTTCTTCCCACCTAGAGACGAGCACCCAAGTCTGACAGCAGACTTTGGCTGAAATTCAGGAAACAAGAGAAGGAGCTACAAGAACCAGAAATAAGTGGCAGGTGAGCTCTTTGAGGGTAAAAGTGGTGACCAGTGCAATTTTAAACACGTTTTTTTAAAACTCCATGTCAACTGGGTATCAGGAATGAATTTTAAATCTATCACCCTGCCCAGGGCCGCCAGTTGCAAAGAGTCCCTCGGGGCCCGAGCCGTTTAGCCTACAGTGTTCCCAGAGCTAAGGAAATCAGGTGTCGAAATCCATGTCTTCACCTTCCCGAAAAATTCAAGGGTACGTAAGCCAGCTTCTATTTTTGGCCAAGGCACCCAAGTCAGCCGAATGTGAACTCTGAGCTTGTAATGTAACGTCTCCCAACCAAGGTGCCCCCATTGTTGCCGAGTGTACAGGAGAGTAGGAGTATGAATAACGGTGAGAAACCCTGTTTGAGAATTACGTCTTCCAAAGGAGATTTTGGAAAGTCTGGCTCTAGTATTGGGGACAGAATTTGTCAGGATGAGTTTTGACAGTGAAGTGAGTCCCACTTCTTTCGAGTGTAAATGGAAGATACAGGGGAGGATGTTGACTCCTCCTTAGGCAAGGCTCTGGTAGTGACTGCTTCCTGTCTGCTGTCATTAAGGATGGTGGGAAGGATCCCTGAGTCCCTTCTGATCTGTAGTCCAGGGAAACATGTGGGCATGGGATCAGTGAATTTTGGTTGGCCTGCATAGCCTTATCCCCAAGCAGTTCAGCCGTGTGCTACTGAAGCTGGGGAGGGGGCCCAATGTCCACTCTTAATGACTTTTCCATGAATTGGTGGCCATTGCATGCAATCCATTCCACTCTACCCATACCTCATGCACCATTGAGACCCTGGGCATGCCTCCATGTGTCCCTCTTGCTGTTCTCTGTGTTTTTACCCCCCCACACACACACCCCTAAAACCTTTCCTCACTGTGCTGAGGGACAATGGTCTCATACTCTGTAACGATTTGCCACTTGTACTGTTTTAATAAAATGCTGATTGGCCAGTAACCAGGCAGGAAGTATAGGCAGGGCGACTAGAACAGGAGAATTCTAGGAAGAGGAAAGGCTCAGTCTATAGCTGTCACCCAGACACAGAGCAAGCAAGATGTGACTGCCTCGCTGATAAAGGTACCAAGCTGTGTGGCTAGCAGAGATAAAAAAAAAATTATGGGCAAATTTAAGATGTAAGAAAGAGTTATAAGAAGTCTGAGCTAATAGGCCAATCTATTTATAATTACTGTAGGCCTCTATGTGTTTCTTTGGGACTGAACAACTGTGGGACCAGGCAGGACAGAAACATCATGCAACATCTCTGGGTGAGTCTTTATCCTATGTACACCGCCCCTGGGTGTGGTAGTGCGAACTAGGAGGATGGAGCCCGTAAGGCAGTGAAGTCACCCTCACTACAGCTGTGGGGTCCCCACATCAATCCTTCCCTGGCAGTGTATTACTATACAAATGTTAACTTGAAGAGATCCATCTGCTGCAGATCCTCCCTCCTGCTCACGTGTTCGAAGTCAAGATCTCTGGCCAGCCTTTCTCTGTCACTCTGTGGGAGCCTGAGGCACTAGAGGTGCTGGGAGAAGTCAAGATTGGTTGACGGAAGAGCACACATGCCAAACATAGCCAGAGAGATCAAGATTGGTTGACGGAAGAGCACACATGCCAAACATAGCCAGAGAGTCTAAAACAGAGTCAGAAATGGACTGGACACCACAGGGGGGGAGCCAGTGGAAACAGGCTGAGGGACCTGTTCTGTGGATGGAGATTCCAAGAGAATCTCCTGGATACAGGATAAGCATCTCTGGGCTAGGCTGATGTTTGGTTATGGCTACATGAGAAGGGTCTTGCCTCTGTGCTCACTGGCCAGTCTAGTCCACACCAAAAGAATTTAAAAATTCTGTATCTTACCAGAGGTCTGGATGCATTCTGGAGAAGACTAAAAAGCACAAAGTCATAAGGAAAGTTCATATCCAGTGATGCTGTCGTGCTGACTGACGTTAGTTATCCCCTGTCTACACAATGGTGCTGGGCCACTCTTGAGTCGTCTGTGTCCAAAACCAACCAAGGTGAAGTTTTCAGTTTTCAGAGATTCTCACTCTGCTATTGTCAAGTTGAACTCTGCCCCTAGCTCCCCGTTCGTCATATTGTGTTTGAATAGGAAGTTGGATTTTAACTGGGAGGAGGTGGCACACCCCTTTATCCCAGGACCCAGAAGGCATAGGCAGGTGGATCTCTGCAAGTTCAAGGCCAGCCTGATCTACGGAGCAAGTTCCAGGACAGCCAGTGCTACACAGAGAAATCCTGTCTCGAAAAACCAAGGGGGGAAAAAGCAGAAAGAAAAAATCAGTTGAATTTCTGTAGGAAGAGTCCGTTCATTCATTCCTTCCTAGCTGCCTAGACCCGAAATTATCACATAGAAGCTATATTAATTACAACACTGCTTGGCCAATAGCTTAGGCTTCTTATGAACTAACTCTTACATCTTAAATTAACCCACTCCTATTATTTTATATTTTACCACGAGGCTCGTGGTTTACTGGTAAATTTCTGGGGCAGGCTGTCTTTCTTCTTTAGTGGCTACATGGTGTCTCTCTGACTCCGCCTTCTTTTTTCCTCTATCTCTGCTTGGAATTCTCACCTTGCTCTATCCTGACAGCCTTCCATCTTTAAGGGCAAACAGGGAAGGAGGGGTCCTTTTCTCATTGTCAGTCAGTGGGACTTCCTCTTGTTTCTCTCTTGATGCTGCTGATAGACTCTGTCACAAGTGTCCATGTCCCTCGTGACAGCCAAGGAAAGATCTGCACACGTGCACACACCCACTGACATTCAGCGACTTCACTATGCCCTGGAACGTCAGGGCTCACTTTGCAGTAGTGTCTGTTGTCTCGAAAATCAGGGGAAATGGGTGACTCAGCCTAAAAGCAAAGCAAACAGAACAGAGAGAAGAGAAAGGCAGGCAAGCCTGGAACTGCAGGGTGGGTTTTCTGGCCCCTGGCCCTCGTGCTGATAGCAGTTTTTGTCTTCTTGTAGTTCAATGCCATCTTGTCATACTTGCTTGCTCCTGTCCTGACATTGCGGTGACCTGGAACGTGCTTCCTGCACTGGGGACTGATTGACAGCCCCGCATTCATGCTCAACTCAAATACCACTTCCTCTTGGAAGTCCTCTGGGACTGTGACACGCACACGTGCCCACCTCCAGCTAACTCATTTTTCATCTTCCCACTTTGAATTCACTTTTTTAGAGAGATTCTCCCAGTCTGAAACTGTCTTGCTTTTTTTTTCCTTTGGCTCTGCATGTCCTACTGGGCTCTGGGACTGAGAGCCTAAGGAACCATATCTGTCTTTGTGCACTTAGCTGAGCTCCCAAAGAAACAGTACGTGCAGGGGAAAGGGAAGGGGCAGGTGGATTCAGAGAGGTACCTGGAGGGGCTGCTTCAGGAACTGTCAAGTGCTTCCCACACAAGCAGGACGACCCAAGTTCAGATCTTTAGCGTCTGCGTAAAACCCGAGTGTGACGGTGTTTGCCTAGAGCACTAGTACTGAGGGAAAGGAGGGAAGTGAGGGGCAGATTCTGGAGTCTGCAGGGCAGCCAGTCCAGCCAATCAGTGAGCTTCAGGTTTATTAAGTGACCTCAAAAATAAGGTGAAAGACTGATGTTGACTTTTAGCCTGGACACACTCACATATACCTGCCATGCGCATATGCATACACACACACACACACATACACACACATAAAGACAAAGACACACATGCACACATCCTGCCTTGGTTCCAGGGAAGGAGGCATCTTCTTGAAAAGAAGAACTTACTCATGAAAATACTTCAGATCCATAACCATGTGGCAGAGGTCATAGGCTGACCCCGTCGCTCTGTGTGTGCTAGTGGGGGTCGTGCACAGTGGACGTTCCCCTGCAGTCGTGGCTGCAATACTCCTATTATGTCAAGTCTTCATGCAGTCACCTGAGCTGTTCTTGGCAGCTGTTTTATGCATTCATGACTGTGGACAGAATGACAAAGCCATTTATATGTCAAGGAAAAAAAAAATCACCCAGTGATCGTCTGTGTATTGTCTTCGGAGAGAATCCGTAGTTCTCAGCACCTGCCAAACAAGAGCCACTGCCAAAAAGATGTAGACATAAAAGGTCTGAAAGAAATCATGGGAAAAGAGATTAGAAGAAGCAGCTTCCTGATGGCCAGTACTGCGCATGCCTGCTTCAAGCCACTCTGCACTTTTCTCCCAAGAAGACAATGTAGGGATGAAACAAAGCTGCTGGGATTCAGAGCAACACAAATAAAATGGCCAGTGTTGTCCCCAGAGTAATGACCTTACAGAATGCTTCCTTGCCAACCGTGGGGCCTTGAAGCATTACTCATAAACCAAGAGGGGTCCTGATAATGTCACCACCCAAGCAGTTGTCCCTCCATGCATCCTTCTGCCTGAATATATCCTCTGTGTCCCCACCAACCTGCCAAAGGCAACGAAACATGCCCCAATGCAGGAGCAAACACAGAGATCACTAACCATCTTGGTAAGCTTACAGCCAATGCCTCGGCAGCCAGGAAGGGATTCATGTTTATGTCTTCCTATTTTAAAGTGGTCAGCAGCAGGTGAGTGGCCGTGTGTCCACATGTGACAAGTCTACAATGACAGAACCAAGCAAGAAGGTTACGTGTCTTGACTTTGTGTCAATCAGCTCTCATCTAAATGCGTGTTTCAATAAAAGAATATTCCAAAGCCATAATTTTGAGGAATAAAAATGGAGATCACACATGAAAGGGGAGTTTACATTAAGGAAGAAATCTCAGAAGAAGATTAAAATCCAAATCCCAAGCCTCTGAGACTTGCAGGATAGAAAACTCAAAGGCAAGCCCAGGAAGATCTATGAGGCTAAGCACTAAAGAGGCTGAGGCAGGGGAATTACCAGTTCCATGGCAGCCTGAGCTAAGGAGTAAGAATTCACAAAACAAAACAAAATAAAGCAAACAAAAAGACTGTAGAAGATATTAAGGAAGACAGTGTTTCTTTATCTCAAAACAGAACACCTCACAGAGAAGAATATGAAACAAGAAGAGAAGCTCAGTTGGCTTGTGGGAGATTTCACATTGGAACCGGGAGGAAATGTTGTTCCCGGCAGAGGACAGACATGGTAGGGGAAACGGGAGGTCAGAACAGACTTCTTCACACACCAGGAAACACTCAAGGTCACGTGAATCTGAACTTTAGCTGCTTAAAAAGTTTCAGGACCTTTCAAAGATCTCCACAAGAGATTTTTCAGCGGAGGAGGGGAGAGGGTGAAATGTTCATTTTACCAACTGAAGATTCTTCTGGAGATGTAAGGGAAACCTTTCGTGTGCTTTTCGTTTCTCTTAAAAGAGAAAAAGAGACCAAAATCCATTCTCTCCATAATTGCTAGGCTAGAGGAGGCCGATGTGGGAGATAAGGTCAGAGAACGGGAGACTACTCTGTTCTCCCCTCCACCTGTGCTCAAGTCCTATTTTTCTTCTCAATAAAAACTCCAGTCAGGTTGTATTTTGATACCTGCCACTCGACACTCATCGGGTGACAAGCCTGCTAGACCAATATGTTCAGTCAGGAATACGCTTTCTGAAGAATGTTCCAGCATGGTAGTGATCTCCCGTACACACTAGAGTCGAGCCGGGTGCTTCACCAACTACAGCCACGTCCGTACCCACCAGTCTCCTTGCATTATTTCATGTGGCAAAGTCAATATGAGAATTAATAATAGCTTTCTGATCTACAAATAAAAGCACGCCACTTTAAATTTTTGGCAGTGAGCTGGCATTTTGTCATTTAATCATTTCAGATCATTACACCGCAATACGGAGTGTAATGACATGACACTTGTAAATGACAAACACTCGGTCTCTCCTGCTTGGGAAGAAATAATGTAATAGGAAGGAAATTATATCCTTAAAGGTGGCCCACATCTCACTCCCGCGATGAGGCTCGAGACACTGAGCAGATACAAGGTGAACAAAAGGAGACCGTCACCTACAGATGTCCTGGGTGACACACAGCAGCGCTGTCTCCATCCACAAGGGGCCAGAACTTGCGCTGTGAACATCTTTTCCCATCTAGAGCACCACGGGAAACAGCTGAGTTTAGGATTCCTTTTTGCTTTGAGAGGCAAACACCATGAGAGGTGTTTGAAAGGTGAAGAGGGTGAAGATGGCTGCTTCTCTCTAGTTAATTTTGGAGAAGATTCTGCCTCCCGCTCATATAAGAAGATGGTACGGTCAGTGGAGTGCTTGCTGTTCAAATGTGGATCTGGGTTGGATACCCAAAACCCATGTGAAAGTAATCACAGCCCTGGAGAGTCGGAGACTGAGCTCTGGGGCTTTCCATCCAGTTAGCCTGGCCAAAATGTCCAGTTAGAGACCTTGTCTCAAAAAACAAGGTGGTGGTTCCCTATGGAATGACACCTGAGACCTCTGCACACACACGCTCACAGGCAGTGAGGGGTATGGTCTGCTCCTGCTTTTCCATAGCTCAGATTTCACTGGGTTGCCGATAAAATGAAGTGACCGTTCTGTGGTGGCCTCCTTGACTCGGTGACTCTCAATTTGAAGACTCCTCCCTTGAGACTGCAGTTCACAGCTCCTGGGTCTGCACTCCCTGCAGGGTGCCTGGAATTCCCGTGCTCACTATAAAGCTCACATGCTTAGCGTGGACGCACTTATTGGCTCTTTGTGATTCTCTGAACCCAAGGTACCACCAGCCATCCACCTGGATGCAGTAGAAGCCTCGTGGGTAGGCTGGCTGATGATTCCCTTACACCTCCTCTTGTCCTTTCTGGGACAATGGGCGGTATATTGACTATAGATTCAGCCAAGGCGTTTGACCTGCCAGAGAGGTTGTGATGGCCACCTAGTCACCCTACCCTGCTGATTCACCTTCTCTGATGGTTTATCTTGCTTTTCATCTTGAGGTGAAGTAAGATCACCATGAAAACAGCCTTTGGGGCTGTCTATGTGGGATTATCATCTAGACTGGGCTAGCTGAGGTAGGAAGAGTCTTCCTAGATGTGGTGCGATTTAAACAGCTGGGGTCCTGGATTCTCTAAAGAGGGGGCTAAGCTCTGGGACTCCATTCCTATCGGCTTCCTGACCACAGGTCCTCTTCCTGTTGCTGTACGTGAGGCAAAACACCAAACTGTGAGGCAGAACAGATACGTTCTTCCTTAAATTGCTTCTTGCCCAATATTTTTAAAACTATTTTTAATTGTGTGTATGCATGTGTGGGTGTGTGCACCTGAGGCCTTTGATTATGTGTATGTGTGCGTGGGTATGCTCACCTGAGGCCTTTGATTATGTGTATGTGTGTGTGGGTATGCTCACCTGACGCCTTTGATTATGTGTATGTGTGTGTGGGTATGCTCACCTGACGCCTTTGATTGTGTTTATGCATGTGTGGGTATGTGCACCTGAGGCCTGAGGTGTCAGAAACCTCTGGAGCTGGAGTGCCAGGTGGTTGTGAGGTGCCAGACATGAGCGCTGGGAAGTGACCTCATCCTTTAGAAGGGCGTCTGGTGCTCTTAATAATTGAGCCATCTCTCCAGACCTCTTGCCCGGTATTCTCATAATACCAACAAGAAAAAAGAACAGGGATTCCGAACAGCATTCAATCCTTTGCTTCTTTCTTCCTCTGGGACCTCTTAGTCTGAGTCACAGCCCCCACCCCAATGACTCTGCCCATTCTCTGCATGGCAGCCAGTGCCGCTTGCCAGGTTTGAACTCAATCTTCTCCGCTGCTTTGAAGCTCTGTCTTAGTAACTCCTCTGGTCCCTGTGACAAATGCCTGGCAGGGGAGGGAAAGATTGATTTGGTTCACAGTTTGAAAGGGACAGATCCATCATGGTGCTAACAACATGGAAATGGCACAGGAACGTGAACCAGGAAGTAAGGAGCTTGGGCTGGAAGCAGAGTTGGCAGAGCTATGAACTGTGCAGGGTCCACCTGCAGTAGCCTGCTTCCTCCAGCTAGGCGTCACCTCCAAAAGGTTCCAGAGAGTCCCCAAACAACTGGGGACCAGGTGTTGAAACGCATGAGTCTGTGGGGGACACGTCACATTCAGACTCTTATCTAGTATCCCCATCCACAGATGGGAGGATGCAGCTCCACAGAACAAGGGTTTCCATGGCTCCAGACTCCTGCCCTCACTGCCTATCTCAGGTTGCTTATCCAGGAGGCTTTTATCCATGCTAGTCTGAGTGCCTGAAATATGTACCACACTCCACTTTATCTACCTGACCTGCGACTATCTTCCCAGACTCAGTTCCAGTGTCGTCCCCAAGGAACACAATGCATGAATCACACTGTCACTCTCCCCCTCCCCGAACTGTGAACGTGATGTCAGCTAGCTTCTACACATTCCCCAGGTGCTTGCTTGGTTAGCACCACCTTTCCTCCAGCCTTCATGGTCTACAATGGGGGGTCCATAGTGATATGTGCTCCCCTTTCTACTTCCAGCATTAACAGAGAATCCAGTGCACAGCTGCCTGCTGCTCATCCAGTCAGTCCACAAACCAAACAGCCTGTGAGAAGCTAAGGGATCAGCAGCAGCCGAAAGCTTTGCCTAGACCATTTGGGTGCTGCCTTTGCTGTGGGGTTTTGTAACCTCAGCTCGCTGTTAGAAAAGGGGGTTTGCAGAGAAATTCTAAACTGAAGTGGTTTCCCCACCAAGCAGGGACATGAAGGCAGGACACACTTCCCATCCACCTACTAAAGAATGGCTCTGGCCATCTCAGCCCGAGACAAAAGCTTCCCCTTAGAGATGATAGTAGCTGCGACTGTGGAGCTGTTGCTATTTGTGCGATGGGGAGAGAAAAGAGGAGAGCATGGAAGAATGAGATGATTCTTTTATTGAGGAGGGTGGATGAAGAAGCAGAGTCTCACTATGCAGCCCCAGCTGTCCGGAACTCACTATGTAGACCAGGTTGACCTCAAACTCATAGAGATCTGTTGTAATATGAGCGGCGGGGCTGCGGCACCCGGCCGCCCGCATGGCTTATGCCCCAAAATAATTACACGGAAACTGTATTCTTTTGAACACTGCCTAGCCCATTAGTTCAAGCCTCTTATTGGCTAGCTCTTACATATTGATCTAACCCATTTCTAATATTCTGTGTAGCACCATGAGCTGGCTTACCAGGAAAGATCTTAACCTGCGTCTGTCTGGAGTGGGAGAATCATGGTGACTCACTGACTCGGCTTCTTTCTCCCAGCATTCTGTTCTGTTTACTCCGCCTATCTAATTTCTACCCTATCAAAGGCCAAGCAGTTTCTTTATTAATTAACCAATGAAAGCAACAGATTAATACAAGACCCACCTCCATCAGAGATCCACCTACCTCTGCCTTTTGAGTACCAGGATTAAAGGCGTTCAATCCTTAAATTATGTGGCTTAGTGAAAAATCCTTCACCGTAGTGTTATTGTGACCATTTAAGACAATAGCCATCACCTGGGGGTGACTTTGACTACTGGAGGGTAGTTGACAATGACTGAAGACATGCTTTGGTTATTGTGGTCTGGTGGAGGCTTTTACTGGTACCTCAGGGGTGAAAATTGGCTGCTGTTAGACATCTTGCATGTGTATACTGGTCCCCCGAGAGACTTGTGTGGTCCAGAAAGTCACTGGCACCCAAGATGGAGAGCCAGCAGCATAGGGATATTTGGCACCCACTTACCTCGCTTTTGGGGAGCTGTGGAGCATTTGTGGGAGAGGGGTCCCAATCGGGGATTTCCTACTGGTACCTTGACCTTCATCGTTAGCAGACTTGCTGATAGTCGGAGACACATTAAAGGAAGATGGAGAACGGGGGACTGTTCTGTTAATATTAACCCCACTGTGGAGGCTGCACATCTTTTGAGTTCTAGCCCCAGCAAGAATTTTGAGAGCTTGCCAGATGTGGGTTAAAGAAAAAGAGAAGAGACCGAGTGGATGCAACCCCCGCTGCAATTTTCCTGTAAGCACAGCCTTGTAAATACCGGTGATAGACTCCAACAGAACTTACTGGAAATTCCCCCAAAAAGCCTTGGAAAATAGACATGTGCAAGTGGTGGTAAGAAATTTACTGAAATGAACTGTCTGTGAACGAAGAATATGTGAGCAAAATAGATGTTTTATCTGTCATTTTATTCATAGAGAGATCCATTAAGCTTCTCCATTTCATGCCGCTCCTGTTTGGGGAAAGCATTTTAAGCTAAATCTTCATTTTCCTTTGGAAAAAAAAGATCAGTATGGAAAATAGGCAACTTGACGCCCTCCTATTCTCTCTCTCAGGGAGATTAAAAAAAAAATCTCGGAAGCAACTTCTGAAAAACACTCAAGTGTGTGCCACAGGGGAAGATGGAGTTTTAGTTGGATAAGGACTTAGGGGTATTTTTGACCTTTCCAGTCAGGAAGAGTCTGTCCCTGCACATCTGGACTCATAGCAAGCCAGGAAGTCCCGCAGTGGGCTAGCATGAGTTGATATCTGTTATTAAATTGAATGACTTTGATCTGCCATGAACTGTGCCCAAGGAAAAGGAAGCAAAAGATTTGAGTCTTGGACGATGTGTGATCTCCAAGATCTTCACTCTGTTTTTGAAGTAGGAACATTTACATATAGTTAAATTATAACACTATTAATTAAATTTTCTGTCCCTGTGCAATTAAATTACCTTGGGGGGGGGGCAGAAACGTGTTGTGTTTAAAATGCAGCCGCACATTGATTTTCAGAGGAAAACACTTAGAAGCTCCTGAACGGTGTCTCCAGGGTCACACGCAGGCATTCAGGGGCAGGAGAACCTTGTGGAGTGAACAAGAAAACAAGGGAAAGCGTACTCACTGTGCCATTCATGTGGGGTGTCTTGGGACCTGCCTTCCATTTTCAGCTAGTGACTCTGAACTACTCCGGCCATCTGTGAGTGACTGTAGTTCTGTCCCCAGCATGAGGGAGACTCTGCTCTAAGCACTGGGAGGTCCCGGTGCTCGCTTGTCCTAGCTTGCAAGAGTGATGTGTGCTGCCGTCCTGAGTCTGCATCCTGTGCTGCCAGTGGCCTAAACCTGGACGTGTGTGTGTGTGTGTGTGATATTTACACCATGGAAAGAGGAGGTTACACACCACAGCCTTTCCTAACCGTTCCCTTTTCTAAAGCAAATCATCTTGCATTGTGGGTTGTGACCTCTTGAGGTGTCAAACTGGGTGTGGGTGTGTGCGCGGGAAGGAGGGAATATGGGGCTCTCAGGAAAAAATTGGGAGCAGTAAAAGTTGTTTGAGTATACAGTGACCAAAAATTACTTGAAAATCAATGTGCAACACTTCTGTGTGTTCCTGGCCTGCTCATGGTGTCACAGCGTGTGACTCCACTGGTCCTCCGGTCCTGAACATCCAAGTGTGCACACTGCCGCAAATGCTGCCCGAGGTACCTCGGTGCAGATCTGACTCCTATTTCTGTTTTCGTATGAGGTGGCTTTGTTGTTATTTTCTGGTAGACACAAAGTTCTCTGCTCTTCGAGAAACAGCGAAGCCTTCCAGTATTGTCCTGCTGTCCTTCCTCCGCACGTGTCAGGCTGGTGTGTGTCCAGGTGGCACCCTGTTAGACAGCAAGCACATCCATCCCATCAGCATGCCACTATTTTTATCTCTATTATGCAGTAAAATTATATGCACACCAAGGAATTGTTTGAAAATAAATTCCTTTATGATTTATTTTCTGTAAATGTTTGGGGTGAACACCTATTTTATATATTTATATATACTTGGTCATGCAAAACGTTTTTTCCATGAGCTAGGGTCTCAGGCAGAAAAAGTTCTAGAAGGTGGCGATTAAATGCTTCCCGATGCAGTACTGGACAGCACCCTGTACCTATGGAAACCTGCATTTTAGAGCACCTCACAGTTGGACAGAGGAAAGCACTATAAACAGGCAGGAAGGGTGAAGTACCGTGAACGAGACTAGAAGAGGACAAGTGACCCGTGAAGGGTGTGGCTCGGATGTCTTGTGGAGGCAGCAGCCTCAGAGCCAAGGATGGCAGAGGTCTGAAAACTTCGAGAATGCTGAAGTGGGTCAGCCATCCTCGTCTTCTCAGGAAGCTATGTTGTACAGTGTGCTCCGAGAGTCAGTTTTCTCTGGAAGAAAGTCTGGATGTTTAAGGACCTCTAAGCGTATGACGTTGTCTTTCCCCTAAAGTTCGTAGACAAAAGCCTGTGGGGAACGGCACTGCACAGGAGGATCACGGGAAGCTCTGCTTTGCTTTTGGTCGGACCCAAGTTCAGCCTCTACTGCTGCTTCCCACTTGACGGCCATCATGTCTCTTCACCCATTTAAGCTGCACAATGCGCATCACTAACGGAGGGATAATAGTAACGTTTGTTGCCATGGTTTTGAGATCAGATGAGCTATCACATGCAAAGTGCCCAGTCATAGCCAGTGCTCTGTAGAGGGTTGCAATCTCCTTATGCTCGCAGTTATTTACCTGAGCATTATGGAGAAGGCAAGAACGCTCCCTCAAAACCCTCAACCTTCCCAGGTCTTGTCATGACTCAGGGCATGAGATTCAGTACCACTCCTAGATGTAACTAACATGGGCCCCTTTCAGTGTGAGCCTCAGCAATGTTCCATGTCTTATTGTTCTTTTGGTTGCCTTTTAGTTGCTATGATGAATATACCATGATAGAGGCAACCTGTAGAAGTAAGCGATATCTCAGCTTGTGATTCCAGAGGGAGAGAGTTCATTCTTGGCAGGGAAGGCATAGCACGGCATTGGGTGTAGAAAGATGTGTTACCATTTCATCCACACAGAGGAAGCAGAGAGAAGGGGTGTGGGGCTGGAGCACAGGAAGTGGGGCCACGCACACTTCCCCCTAAAGGTTCCATAGCCTCCCCAAACAGCCACTGAAGACCAAGCACAAAAGCATATGAGCCTATGAGGGACATGTCATAATCAAACCAACACAGATGATGAGGAAAAGTCCTGAGTCACCTGCAAGAAGCAGCTTGGCTGACAGAGTTACCCTGGGCAGTGGCATCACCTGATTTAGTGTGACATGAAATGAACTCAGGAATGAAGCCGCTGAGCTTGGAGATGGTCATTTCTTCAGCTACTCTGGGAGGGTTGAACTCAAGACAATTAGGTCATCTCTAGCCCTCACTTCATCCACCTGGGCTTCCTCAGAGCTTGTGGCTGGATACTGTTTTGCTGTATTAATTGACACATGAGTTACTATTTTACTTTATTCTCTGGTCTTCCTTTTTTTTCTCATATAAACTACTAAGAAGTCCCAACTCTCAGACAACAGTCATCACAGCAGATACAGTAAGAATAAGCTCTTGTGAGCTTCAAACTTCTGAGTCCTAAGTATCTAAAACCCTCAATAAGACTAGGCATAAATAACTAGTTAGCCTCATGACTAGTTCACGGGGAGTCATGGGTGAAGTCCATCACCTAATCATCTTGTTTACTTCAGATTGTCTAGCTTTATGACAGGAGGAAGAGGGGATCAAAAGAACTATAGATCGCTTAGGAAGCCCAGGAAGAGGGTTGTGCCCATTTGAGTGACTCTAGACACGCTCAGAATTAGATTTATCAGCTGTACTAGAGTGAAGTAATGTGGAAAATTCTTAAGGTGCTAAATGTAGATGGTACAGGCAACTTCTGGTTAGTCTGATTTTGTGTGACGATACAGTTTGGGTTTCTGTTTCATGTGAGCAATGAGATCTCACGGATTGTTGGCTAGGCTGGAACTCATTACTGATGACCTTCAGCACCTGATCATCTTGCTTCTGCTTCTGGAGTGCTGGGATTACAGGTGTGTGCCTCCATGCTCATAATTATGTGTGCACGCAACACAAATAATGCGGTGATGGGGATCGAACCTAGGGTACCATGGACTTCAGGCAATCGCTCTACCAACTGAGCTACATCCACCACGGAAGACGCTGGAAGTCTTTCCTTTCTATTTTGCCTCACGTAGAAATCCCCTCCTCCAACCACATGTAGCTGTTGGCTGCCATCATGGGCTGCATTGTCTAGACTAAAATTCTCACCCTCACTTTCATTCTCCTTGCCTTAAGACTTAGATACACAGCTAGGAATGGACAGAGGAACCATGGGCTGAGGTTGTTTCTTCCTGCCAGCTGCATTGTGCTACCAACATTAATTTGCTATTAGAAAAATAACATTTCTTTCACACTTGGTTTTGTAATCAACCAGGTGAGTCCATTTCACCTTCTGATTTAACCCCACCTCTAGACGCTAGTGAGGCCCTGAGGGGATGAAAACTTCGGGCCTCCTTGTTCTGCACGGTTCAGCTTAGCAGGTTTCTCACCGTATACAGTCAGGGATTACTTGCAAGGATGAAGGAAGAACAGGTTTTTTGTTTGTTTTTCAGAGAGGTTGTATTCTGTAACAAGCAGCTTTATCTGCCCCTGAACTGGGGGCTTGTAGCATCTTCTTGCACTCACCACTCAGTGTCTGGTAGAACTCCTGCTCTTTGATTTAATGACTGTCCTTCTCTGGCTGCACTTTATCTGCCCCACATTGACTCTATCCCTTAGGGCTGAGGCAGAGAGTTGCTGTCTGCTGTGAGTGACTCTTGAGAGAGAGAGAGAGAGAGAGAGAGAGAGAGAGAGAGAGAGAGAGAGAGAGAGAGGCAAGAGATGGTGGGCAGGTTCATGTGTGTTTCCAAATCCTCCTCATTTTGAGTAAAATGGTTCATGCAACAGAAAGAAAATGTCAGCCCCCTAGTTGACATCACTCTGTATAATAAGAAAAATATTATAAGAAATAATCATCCTTCATAAAATAAGAAAACTATCCTGCATTTCCATGGGCAGTATAATGGCATTCTTCTTCTGGCCTAGAGTTCTCTATAACCCAGAAAACCTTAGCACATTCTTCTGCTTTAATTTGTGCTGCATCCAGGGGCTCTGCCTCTGTCACAGTCAGTGCTCTGCTGCTGGGAGGGGACACCAGGACCATGGACACTCCTAGAAAAGAAAGCTTTTGGTTGGGGCTGGCTTGCAGTTTCAGTGAGTTAGTCCATTATCATCATGGTGGGCAGAACGGTGGCATGCAGGCAGACACGGTGCTAGAGAGGTAGCTGACAGTTCCACATCTGGATCAGCAGGCAGCAGGAAGAGATAGACACTAGGCCGGGCTTGAGCCTTTGAGACCTCAACCCCTCTCCTGGTGACACACTTCCTCCAACAAAGCCACACCTACTCTAATGAGGCCACACCTCCCTGGGTCTATGGGGCCCAGTCTCCTTCAAACTACCACAGCCTCTTACAGAGCGTCCTTGCCAAACGAAGAAGCATGGAGCTGGCAGCCCCTCTGTCATGGAACTCACCTTCCACCCTCCCCATTCTTGCTTGTGTTTGTGTAGGATAACAGCAATTAATTCCTTATCTATCAGGTGAATTAGATCCTTCTGTCTGTTGCCGTGTGTTTTGAAAGCTCCCAGAATGGCAGAGCACACACAGAAACTGGATCACCCTCCATTAGGTAAGTGAATTGTTTCTCCTCCTGGTGGATTAGGCACATTTGCAATGATAGGTTCCCATTCGGGTGCTCATTCCCCTCCCCCACCACACACAAACATTGTCCACAGAGACGATGGTGTGACATTAAATAAAGATTATGTTCAACCTGGAATTGGCCAGTACCTTTGAACAAACAGACATGAGGAAGAATTTGAGTTCATTCGTGTCTCCGTGTTCTGCTCCTGTGACAAACACCATGTCCAAACCAACTTGCGGGAGAAAAGAATTTGTTTGGATACATTTCTATGTCACGTCCATCACGGAAGGAATTCAGGGCAGAAACCTGGAGGCAGGAACTGAAGCAGAAGCCATGGAGGAGTGATGGAGGAGGGTCATCTGTCTATGTGTTACTCTCTTTGGTTAATAAAGAAACTGCCTTGGCTTTTTGATAGGGCAGGATTTAGATAGGTGGAGTAGACAGAACAGAATGCTGGGAGAAAGAAAGCATAGTTGGTCAGATGCCATAGCTCTCCTCTCCAAGATGGACGCAGGTTAGAATCTTCCCGGTAAGCCACCACTTTGTGGTGCTACACAGATTATTAGAAATGGGTTAATCGAGATGTGAGAATTAGCCAATAAGAGGCTGGAACTAATGGGCCAGGCAGTGTTTAAATGAATACAATTTGTGTGTTGTTATTTCGGGTGTAAAGCTAGCCGTGCGGAAGCTGGGTGGGATGAAAAGCAGGCCTGCTCGCTCTTATCACTACAGAGGAGTGCAGCTCCCTGTGCAGCTCCCTGTGCAGCTCCCTGTGCAGCTCCCTGGCTTGCTGCCCATGGCTTGCTCAGCTTGCTTTCTTATATAACCCGGGACCACCAGCCAAAGGAAGGCAACTTCCACAGTAAACCGGTTTCTCCCCCATCAATCATTACTTGAGAAAGTGCCACAAAGACGTGCTAATAGTGCAGTCTGATGAAGGCGACTCACCCACTAAGGTCCCCTCTTCCCAGGTGACTCTAGTTTGGGTCATGGTGGCAAAACTGACCAGCATGGTTCTGCTAACTATAGCTTTCCAGCTTTCCTACTGAGGGTGAAATGTGTCAGGCTCGCTGTGTAGGCTGCAGATCTATCATTGATCTCTAGTCAGATGAGGGAGAGATGGAGAAAGAGATGGAGATAAACTTTTCATTTGTAAACACGGAAAGTTATGAGTAGATGTGGGCAGATGGGTAGTGTCAACATTCTCTGCTACAACCTGAGGACTGGTTCTAAGAGAGAACACACACACCATGTGCACACACACACACAATACATACATAAATATATATATATATATATTACACACACACACCACACACACACACATCACACACACATACACACACACACACACCACACATACCACCCCAAACCAAACCACTCCTGTCCAGATTACAAACTCCTGAGGCCTGAGTTGGATGTTGATTATTTGTGGTCTTGAGTAGCACATAGCCAGGTCATTAAACATGATCCGTTGATTATGACCTGAACATGGTTCTATAGTGTTGGACTGTGATGTCAATGTCGTGCTGTGGACAGCTACCTTCTCAAAACAGGTGAGCTGTGTCCTATTTCCAAAACTAGGAGATCGAGGAGACAAAAGCAACAGCCCTTACTCTACATTGTTAAACCTGTTTGTGGTGGACTCAAGGTGGACCCCAACCCGAGCTCCTCGGATCCAGATTTCCCACTGTGCCTCCGAGGCTCAGTGAGAGCTCTACACAAGAGCTTCATGCACATATGTCCGAGACTATGTGCTCTAATACACCCACACCAGTGTCTGGCTGTACAAAGGAAATTAAAGGCGAGAAGAAAAGCAACAACCCCTGCCCATCTTCACACAGAAGACAGTCTTTGTTGGTGTGTGCATTCAACAATATGAGTTTCATATTCTCCCAGGTCTACTGCCCTCTTTGTACACTATTGCCCTCGGAAAATGACTATCCAGACCGTGTGAATGTTTCTGTCAGTGGAGTCCGTCGCTCTGTTATCCCTAAGATTTCTTTAATGTTTTGATCACCATTTCAGTGTGCTAAATGCTCTCAATGAAAGTAGTTAATCAGGCAAATAAATTAGGGACTAAAATGAGTTCAGAATCAGCAACTCGGACACCTGTGCAAGCAGCACACTCCATCAATCTAGGTAGTAATTAGATGCTAACAGGTAGCGACTATACAGTGTGTGTGTGCAGAGTGCCTGGCTATTCCCTCCCCCAAATGTAAATAGCCTTACTGGGGTTGGGGGTTGCTGATTACAAAACCAATATGTGTTTACTGTTTTAAAAACATAAAGACGTCTATGGAGTAGACAAATAACAGTTTGACTCATAAATTCCCTTCAGCACCCCATCTGAAAAGAATGAGAACAAGAAATTCATAGATTTCATCCTTGGTTTTTTATTAATGTTCAGTCAGGACATAGAGTGGCATTTAATAAATATGTTCTTTCCATTTAAAGCATATCTTTAATATTGTAAATATGCCCCTTGCATAATGATATATAATTTATACATATGTAAATAAGTGTACAACCATATATGTGTGCACACATGTACACTTTATATAAACAAACACAGAGATATGCACACATCTTATATTATACTCTTGTTTTGTCTTCAATTTACTTGTTACACACTTAACCATGATACCCATCCTTATATAATATATACCATTATACAATTGCTTGATTACTCCCTTAGGAAAAGCTTCTGGGAATAGAATAACAAGGCTGCATTTTATTAATTTATATATTTAATATTTAAAGGCTTAGCACATAAAACTGGTTTCTGCACAAGAGACAATATATAGAAAATTCATAGTGCCCCTTATATAGAAAGCATTCATGAAAGGGTAGCTGGGAACACGGAGTGATTGTCGGGATGTACGGACCCCTGGCTCTCTTCATTGTGAATGAACTTGAGGAGGGACTCCCTCAGACAGGAAGGTTTGAGCATGGATGAAGCTAGATCTTCTCTGTCACAGCCCTACATCTGACTAGGTGCTGCTGTCTCCAGGCACCGCAGACTCATCCCCAACAGAAGAATCCACCAGGCACCATGCAGTGTTTGTCTCCAGCACCAGGGAAGAGTGAGGGACACACTGTCCCAGTGAGAGATTCCAAGTCATGCATCTCTATGTGGGGTGTGGATGGGAGCTTGGAACAGACTTGCCTTGATTCCTCCAGCAGGCACTCCAATGGGGCACTTAGGGAACAAAGGCATTCTATTGCCACCTGATACTGTGTTCACAGCGCCTTCTACCCCACCTCTCCAGAGCCATGGAAATACAGCTCTTGCCTCGTGTGCAAGGGACAGGGGCTTTTCTCCCTTTCTCCCTCACCCCTTGTTTCGTTCTGCATCTTTGCCCTCAGTGACCACAGGACACCTGTAGCCCAGGCCACAACTGGCCTCCACCCAGCCCCTGTATACAGTTCTGTATCCTGGTAGGTTAGGACTGCTGGAGTCTGGCTACTAGAAAGGTTAGTCCAGCTCCGGACTCATGAGCAGAAAGCTTGCTGGGCAGCCTGATCTTCCCAGACAAGGAGTGCTTCCTCTCCAGTCCTTACAGAAGGTACAGCAGGCTCTGAACCAGGGCTGCCAGGAGACCGGTATTTAGAAAAGTACATCCTTAAACTGCGGGTGCCTGTGGTGTCTGCAGACAAACGGCCCTAGCACAAAGGTGCTTGCTAATATCCCAGCGCCCCAGAGTAATCCAGGGCATTGTTTATCCTCAGCCGTTCATGGAGGCAAACTATGAGTGTCCATGGTAGACATGCGATGGAATGTCAGATGAAAGTCAGGGTCCCAGTGGCTGGAGTAATTGGAGCTGTTCTTTGTCGGTCCCTGTTTCCTAATCTGAACCACTCTGAAGGTACTGCATAGTGAATAGATGTGAGGGACTCGAGGCCAGCCTGTCCTGTGTATCTAAGCCTCAGTTTCCCTTTTATAAAAATCCTACTGACTGCTGTGGTGCAGATGTGTTTACAGAAGAGGGCTAGGGTGCAAATAGCTGACTGAGAGGCGGTCATTATTATTAATATTATTACTCTTTCACTATTGGTTAAAAATCCAAAACTGTGTCCATGACTTTGTGATCCATTTTGTGTATGGATGTTCATAAGTGCATGTGTGTGGGTGTATGTGCACATCCATATGGCTATGTGAATGTGGGTATGATTGTACCTGCGTGGGAGAGCATGTGTGTGATGTGTTCATTCACAGAACTGTGTGGGTGTGGGTGAGCATGTGTGTTAATGTTCATATGGCTGCATATATGTGGGTATGATTGTACCAGTGTATGAGCATGTGTGTGTATTGTATATGTTCATACATTTGTATGTTAGTGAATGTGGGAGCATGTATGTGATTGTTGTATATGTTCATATGGCTATATACTTGTGGGGCATACATGTGTGTTAAGTCTTTTATACGTTCATATGGCTTCTTGTGTATGTATGTGTATGTGATTGTGTATTTGCAGTTTATACAGGGTAGCTTATTGGACAAGAGCTTCCCAATTACTCTAGCCTGGCTGGTTGTCAAGCCTCAGTGATTTGCCTGGCTCCCCTTCCCCAGTGCTGGGATTACAAGCCCTCCACTAGGTTTGGCTAGGAATCCAAAGACAAGGACTTTGCTGACTGGGCCAGCCCCTAGTTTTGAAAACCACCTATCCAACAATATCTAGAGCACAATACTGTGAGGATACAATGGGCGGCACAAGGTAAAAGAACAGGTGGGGTTGGGGACAGGGAGCCGACTCCATGTTGGGGAAGACCCTTAACCGTTCATCTTGAGCACGGCATTCTTTGCCCCTGTTGTTATAAGGATGCTATTGTTGAACACTGTGCACTGGCCCTTCAGGAGGAGAAATAAATCCTCATCTCACACAGGACAGAGAGAGCCAAAGAGACGAGTACCTGGCCCAGGTCCCTCCACAACTGTGTTCACCATGCAAGTCCCACTGAGACGACTTTTGGCTCCTGCAAGTGTGGCTGTTGTTTATGCTGCCTGTCTTGTGCTTGGTGAAGGCCTCAGAACAAAGTGCTAAACCTTGGGCCACGTTTGCTTTGGACTCTTCCTGATGTCTCTGGGATGTGAGCTCCCGAATCGCATCACTCCGCTGCCCAGTTGGGAAGAACAGCTTATCCCGAGCAGACAAATGAGTCTGTCTGAACCTGACTCCGGTTTGCTTCCCGGCTCCAGCCCCAGGAGAGCTCACCTAGTCCCCTCCCATCAATCTAGCTGAATTACAAGTTTAAACCAAACTGACATTCTAGAAGCAATAATTGGCTTAATATTCTCAAGGAGCAGAAGATGGTAATTTCCTTGGGGACCACAAAAGCATAACCCAGTTCCAGAAAAGGATGGCTGGGATGGGCTTGAAGTCTGTGTGCAAACAGAGTCATTGCTGTCCCCATGGTCACCCCCCCACACCATGGAAGCATAACGTCCCACTGCTATTTTAGCTGACATCCCCTTTGTAACTTTAAGCAGTGTTCTTTAAACATTTCTAAACTTTTGCAATTCCTCCCCGAAACCATGCTATGAATTTGCTTGTCACTGTAAGCCGTACACAAAGAGAGACACACACAGCAAGCACAAAGATATCAGGAAGTGGTTTTCCTAGCAACAGTAATCATCTGAAAGATCCCAGAACATCCTCTCTATTCATACAGCATTTCGTGTTTTGAATAGTGCTGACAGGTGAAGTGGATTCATGGTATTTAATACAAAAAAAAATATTGCTGGGGATTGGTGCTGCACAAAAGCACAAATATCCATACTATTCACAGGCAGCTGAATTCACTGTTTTTATATCTATCTAGATTATTTAGCGAGGGACAATTGCGAAAGCAAATACTCACCTGCTCGCCGAATGACTAATCCGGGTGTATTATGGAAAGTCTGATTCCCCAGACTTCCTTTGGGCAACTGGGACACCGCTCTAAATCAAATCCGGCCTACTCTGTGCGTGACAGCTTTGTTCAGGGTTTGAATGATAAAGAGACATCCTGCTTGCCAGGTCCCTGGGCAGATGTGGCCAGAGCTGCCGGCGAAGTCATCCACCCCAAGGAGTGCTATCTGGTTATTGCCTTGAGTTCATCAGGAACTCTCTCCTATCACTCTTCCTGCTTCCTGTGAGTGGTGGTCAAAGTGAATTTATCCCTGAGGGCTTAAATAAAGGAATAAAAATCAAAACAAAGGCAGACGTGCCTGTGGGGATGTACTAGAGAGGCAGAGAGAAACAGAGGCAGTGGTAAAGAGACAGACAGACTGAAAGACAGAAGAGGGGACAGGAGAGAAAGTCCAAGGCTCCGTAGAAGAATCCGGGGGTCTAACCTGTGTGGGGTCTAATTCTATAAAGAATGAAAATCCAGGGCTGGCGACGGGGCTCAGCCTGGAAAGGCGCTTCTGCCAAGTCTAGTCCCTGGGAGGCACGCAGTGGGAGGAAAGAAACGACTCCAGCAAGTTGTCCTTTGACCCCCATGTGCATCACTGTGGTGCAAAGATGCCCCAAAGAAGTAAACAATCGCAAAAACTCTTGTTCCTATTTTTAAAAAGAATTGAAATACTCAAAAGCCATACAGCCATCTCCTCCATGTGAATCCAGTAGGGCTTACCATTGCTGTTCTTTTCGTTGTTATTGTTTTCAAATTTACGTTCTATGAGCCTATACTTGAGTGAATCTGTGCTGGGCAGAAGGTGCCAAGGGGAGGGGATTTTCAGTCTTCACTTTGGAAGTGAGCTGATGAGAGAGCGTGAGAGAAAGTCCTGAGAAGTCTCTCATGTCTGCATGTACTTAGTCTTGATCTTCAAGGTTTTTGTTCTCCTGGTCACAAGAAATGCATACACTCCAGGGTCATCATATATAGGTCTGGGTTTCAATTCTAGCTGTGTTACTGAAGACAATTTTTAAAAACATGCCTATCACATTTGCCCTATAAGCCAATTGGACAGACTGAGCATGGCAAATTCTTTAACACTTCAAAAACACTGGAGGGTACCTGTAAGTCATAGGAGGTACCCCTTAGAGGCATGCAAGTGGGGGCTGGGGAGGTGACTTAGCCCAGAGATCTGAATTTAGATCCATAGAACCCATATAAATGCTGGGTGCCCATGGCAGCTTACCTGTGATTCCAGCCTCAAAGGACAGACAGAGATCACCGTAACAAGGTAGTTATTCAACTGAACTCTGGGTTTGACTTAAAAAAACCTCACCTCGAGAAGAATAGGTTGGACAGCACATATATACATGGAAGGAAGAAAACGGAAACAAGCCATGTACATGACAGCTGCAATAGTCCGCATTTTACACCCCTGTGTGTTTGTTGCTCTTGGAGAGTAGTTGACACACACAGGCCACAGAAATTTCACTGTATTTGAGGCCATTTACGGTGCATCTACTGGGAATATGACTTGGTCAGGAAACTGCTTGCTTTGCAAAATGAGGACCTGAAGTCCATCCCCGGGATCCAAGTAAACAAAAGCTGAGTGTAGAATGCACCCTTGTAATTCCAAGGCTAGAGAGGCAGAAACAGGAGGATCACAAGCCTAGAAGACTTGGCCAGCTCTAGGCCATGAGAGACCCAAGATCACAAAAAGGTGGATGGTGTTTATGCAAATAGACAAGGAAGCTATTTTCCCCATCCATGCACATCTATGCATCACATCAGGAAGTTATCCTTACCATCCATGCACATCCATGCATCACGTCAGGAAGTTATCCTTATCATACATGCATATCCATGTATCACATCAGGATGCAATTTTCTCCATACATCCACATCCATGCATCACATTAGGAAGTAATCATCTCTGTACATGAGCATCTATGCATCACATCCAACACATGTGCACACACACAAACGAATACACACAAGATAAGGATCATGTACTCTAGCATCTAGAACTCCCAGATCTCCTCAAAGACATCTCTGAGGAGACGTGTGTGGGATGGGAGAGGTGTGCTCTGTGTATAATACTGACAGATTTGGAAAATTCCAACACATGTTTTCAGGGAAATGGATAAAGACACATTGGTGTGTTCTTACAGTGGTTAAAGGCAGGGATTGTAATGATCATAATGGTGAGACCTCTAAGACACAAACCTTAGCACCTGAAATAAGGGATGTCACGCCATTTATAGCACGTTTATTAAGGATACAATCCAAATGCATTTTGCAGAGCACATATAAAACACCCTTTGGTGGGTTTAAAATAATGTTCTCAGTTAGCAGATTGTGAGCTAAAAGAGTTAGGAACATGTATAGAGCCTGGCCAACACCCCAGAAGTTCTAGCACTGTTAGTACACATAAGGATTTGAAACTGTACAAGGAAATTCCTTTTTTAGCAAATATCATGAATTTTTCATCATTATACCTATTTATTTATTTGTGTGTGCATATGCACACAATTGCACACACACACATGCGAGTGCCAGACTCTCTGACCCAAGAGTGTCCAAAGATTGCCCTGCCTCCATCAAAAGTGGAAACTTCTGTTGCATCCCAGAAGCGTTGGAAAATGAATGTGTGTTCTCCCACTGGCTTTGGATGGCTTCTGGAGACTCAAAGTCAGACCTTCTCTCTTGCACGGGAAGCACTTTCTCTGGGGAACTGTAGGCCCAGCATGAATTCCACGATTCTTTGCAACCAATTCACCTTCTAAATGCTAGGTATGCTCCCAGCTTCATGATGGGTGATAGAGAGGAATGGTAGGATTTGTGAGTTTCTCCATTCTCAGTCACTCTGTAAAATGCAACTGCACAAACCCCAGCATGCTGGAGTTGGTGAGAAGGGAAAGTGTATGGTAAAGGGAACAGTCAGAGAAAAGCCACCAGAGAGTAACCAGACATGGTACCTCATGGACACGAAGACTGTGTGATTCCACGGTTAAAAATAAATAAATAAATAACCTGTGTGAGTTTAAAACCATGTCCCATTTACTATACTAGTAAACACCAATACACCGAGGGATGTAGAGATAAACAGACATGACCGTGGCCCCACAAAGTCTGCCTATCAAAAGTGCATGAATGGGGAAAGAGATAATGAATCAGCTCTCTGAGAAAGAACTTGTAAAAAGTCAGCATCTTTGGCTGAAACAAAGTTCATCCATGGGAGGGACCAAGTGAAGGGATCTACAGAAGGGGTCATGGAACACTCTCAGGATTTAAAGTTCTGACACACGTGTTAAAAAGCCACTTGATCAAGCAGTCTTCCACCCTGTTCTTCAGTTGCTATTCTCGTGCATTTGCTCTGTCCTCAGTACTGGGGGAAGTGGCTGTTAAAATTAGTTATGGCTTCCTCCTCTGGTAGCCTATAATGGACTGGAGAGTTCTAGCACAAATCTGGACTCCCTGATCCAGGACACAGTGATGGGATTCGGCAGCCAGCAAGAAACCTGATGTGGGATTCCCCTCTTTATGTTATGAATATGTTTTATTATCATCAATTATTAAAGAAGCTGTTTCAGCCAATGGCTTAGTAGAATAAAAACAGGAAATCTGAACAGAGATATAGAGAGAAAATAGGCAGAGTCAAAGAGAGGCCATGTAGCTGTTGAAGGAGAAAGTCATTAGCCACCAGCCTGAACCTTCCTGGTTGGCCACAACTTCTGGGTGATTCACAGATTAACAGAAGTGGGTTAGTTGAAGATGTAAAAGTTAGCTAGAAATATGCATAAGCTATAGGTAAAATAGTGTTGTAATTAATGTAGTTTCTGTGTGATTATTCATGTCCAGGCAGCCGGGAAACAAACAAGCAGTCTATGCCTAGGGGGCTGCTCATTTGTCCTGGCTGCCCAGAACTGAAATAATCACACAGAAGCCATATGATTTAAAGCACTGTTTGGCCCATTAGCTCTAGCTTCTTACTGACTAACTCTTACATATTAATTTAACCCATCTCCATTAATCTGTGTATCGCCATGTGGCTGTGGCTCTGGCGGGGCTACATGACTTCTCTCTGACTCTGCCTCCTTTCTCACAGCATGCCATTTAGTTTCCCCTGCCCACTTAAGTTCTGTCCTATCAACAGGCCAAGGCAGTTTCTTTATTCATTAATGGTAATCACAGCATACAGAGGGAAATCCCAAATCAAAATGGCACCAGAACTACTGGGGCTAACACGCATGGCCTGCTACCCACTTAGGATCTGGGTCCTTGTACACCCACTCAGGTTTAAGAGGAAAGTAGCTGAGAGTATGCCTGCAGTTCAGAACCCCAGCCTCGGAAAGCAACTGGATGGGGTCTGTGAGGTATGCGCAGGCAGAAAAGCTTGGAAGATTCCGGTCGCCATACATGGAAACATTGTCGCTTTTACTCAGACAAAAAGGGTTTATTTGCTGTGTGGTGCTTCCCAGAGTTGAGGTGGTGAGCATGGCTCCCACCCAGCAGTCCCAGAGCTGGTGGTAAATGCGCCTCCACCATATTTAAAGGCAAAGAGAGGCGGAGCCAACATCCAGGGCTGCTGTGACCACACTGCTTACCATTTTAAAATGCTCCTTGTCAAAAAAGGATTTCAGATACCCAATAAAGACAGATTCAGACAGAAATAAACCTCTAAAAATAGATCATAGTGTGTTTTAAAAATGTATGTAGGCTTGAGAGAAGAAAAAAAGAATATAGACAGTTATAAAAAATAGTTTTTAAAAATAAAATGAAGTCTTTAAAGAGACATAGACAGTCATAGATTTAAGGAGTGAAAAAAAGCCATGTAAAGATAAAAAATATACAGAAAGTCTGGATTATGTATATTATTGTGTTTTTTTTTTTTTAATGTTTTGACTGTGAATGAGCTAAGAACAGAGAGACATTTCATTGTACGGGCCTAAGCTAATCCAACATAAACATTTTTAAGGTATTTTGACTTCAAAATTTGGGTTTAAGGATATGTTGCTTTGGAAAAGAAATTCTGCTTTTGTTTCCACAGAGGATAAAAAGCTGTGGCTTCCTTAACATCTAATATGGTTTGATCAAGCAACACCTCCTGAAGCAATGGCCCAGATGGTCCAACATCCATGACAGATTCAGGGCTGCTGGCTAAGACAGAACTACTATACAAAATACCCCATAAAAGATCCTATTAACAACACCCCCAATTACCAAAAAGTTGACTAGAAAACATCACCCCAGTGTCCCAAATGATTGTTTATAAATGTTTGTTTACATTTATAGGACTTACATTTAAATGCTATAGAGATGAAAACTTTGCATTGATATGGATATTGGTTTACTGATACATATTTAAGGTCAACTTTGTTATATGTATATTTCTGCTCTTGATTAAGGTATTGCATTTGTGCAGCTCATTTAAAAGTGTAATGTATAATTAAAAATACAGATTAATAGATAGTTTTATATAATAGTCAAACGGGTAGTCATGTTAGTTAGGTTATTTTAGATGGACAGGTATTCTTCAAATCTTTTAAAGACTTACAAAATACAGCATTTAAAACATTTTAAAAACTCAGACTTTTCTCAACAATAAGACATGTCTGCTCCTGGCAGTATCAATTACTTCAAGAGAATGATAGGCATCAAAGAGGCTCCTAATGAGTTTGTTTGCCATTTGGGCAAGAAACTGCTCTTGCCTGGACTTCTTCATGGTATACTGTATGAATTGGACATGTAGGACCCACAAAATGTGACTGCCAAACTTGCCTAAAAGTTAAACAGTCTTTCAGGTCTCCTATTTCATAAAGAAAACAAAAACAAAACAACAACAACAACAAAAAAACTGCTAGACATTCTGCAGAACACAGAAGAAAGCATCTAATAAACTTTGCCATTACAAGGCAAAAGAGATCTTCAAATTTCTTGCTTCATGGAAAACTCTGTCAGATATTATGGGCTTAAAGGCTGAAGATGGATGCCCCAACATTACAGAAGAACTTTGGGTGACTAACCAGGCAGTGATACGTCTTTGCCAATTCTATAACTTTAGAAGTTGCTTATAATGCACTTCTTATTTACTTAGGTAATATTATATCCTTCTGGGGTCTTTAAAGAGTTGAATATGGATAGTTATAGCTTTTATTAGTTATGATAATGGATAAATTAGATTAAAACTTTCCAGATATAATTAGACTAAATATTGTAAGTGTCGTTTTTGTTTGATACCTGTTTTGGTATGTGTAATTTTACTATTAAAGTTAAAACCTTCTTTTTTGTTTAGACAGAAAAGGGGAGATGATGTGGGATTCCCCTCTGTATGTTATGAATATGTTTTACTACCACTGGTTATTAAAGAAGCTCTTTTGGTCAATGGCTTAGTAAAGCCAGGTGAGAAATCTGAACAGAGATATAGAGAGAAAATAGGCAGAGTCAAAGAGAGGCTTTATAGCTGCCAAAGGAGACAGACACTGGAGAACCTTACCGGTAAAGTACGAGCCTCGTGGTGATACACAGATTAATAGAAATGATTTAATTCAAGATATAAGAGTTAGATAGAAATATTCATAAGCTACTGGCCAAGCAGTTTTGTAATTACTATAGTTTCTGTGTTATTACATGGGTCTGGGCAGCCGGGAAATGAACAGTCTCCAACTACAAAAACCTATGAACTGAAGTAGGAACAAATGATCCTTCAGTTTGAGAAACTCTTAACTATGTTTAGCACTTTGGTCCAGGCGTAGATGCAGTGGAATTAGTCTCAGCAGTAAACACAAAAGAATTACCTGCATTGGTGACTTTTTGTACTGGCTTAAAACCTGCAGTTTTGTACACAACACTAAGACCCTCAAAGGCATCCTTAAGGCAGGGGTGTGAAAAAATTGCTTAGTGGAAAAAAGTACTTGTTGCTCTTGCAGAGGATCCATGTCTGAGTCCCAGAACCCACATGGTGGCTCGGGACCATCTTTAGCTCCAGTTTCAAGGGATCAGTGCCCTCTTCTGACCTCCATGGGCACCTGGCATACACATGGTACACTTACATACAAGCACGCAAAACACTTATCACATAAAATAAAAAATAAATACATCTTTTTTTTTAAAAAGATGTGGAAAGAAGTCTTAAAACACCATGTATATTCACTACTATTCAAAAGCATAGTAGTTATTAGACAACCCACCAGATCTTGTTACTTAATGTTATAAAGAAACCGTTTATTGCCAAGTTCCTTTGAAAATATTTTGATAACTGATTATGTTTAAATCTAAATTCTCTGTAATCCTGTATATTTTACACCCTGTGTGAATGTTATTCTGGATGTCCTTGATTGTCACAGGGCCCAATAGAATGAAATTGTTAAAGAGTTGTTGCCTGGCTTAAATAAGTGAAATGGAAATGGAATCAAATGACAATTAAAGCTATGGTAGGGAGGCAAGCAGCCCAGAGAAAGTCTGGTAGGGCAAGGCAGGGAAGTGCCCTCTGCAAAACTAGGCCTTGAGCTGTACTATAAAGATATATAACTTAATCATCAGAGAGTCTATGAAAGGATGCTCCAGAAGACACCAATAGCATGTGTAAGCATGCCCAGAGAAGGCAGGCCTTAGGATGCCATGGGTAGGGCCCCAGCAGTATGGCTTGGGTGCTAGTACTGTGCAGATGGGAGGCAGACAGGTGTGAGATGGGGGCAGAGAGGTGTGCAAGAGTTTCACAATCAGAACTGGAGCATATGTGAGAAGGCGCGAGGAAGACACTGAGATGGGATCCAGGGATCGCAGGTGGTGGTGGTGAGTGTGGCCCAGAGCCAGTTGCCCTGTCAAAGAGAGGAAAGGTGAGATTGCACAGGCCTGCAGGGCTGGGCACCGTAACACTTGAATAGTTTGTGATCCCAAGGGCACTCCTTGTCCTGGCATGCTCGTCTCCCAACCACCGGCCCTCATAGAACCCACCTGTGAGCTGGTATCTTGTTAAAGGGTCTTTGGCCAAGCTGAACTTGAAGATGGCCGGCTCTGAGTGTCTGTGGATTCCAGCTTCCTGGATTCAACTGACCATGAATTGGGGAAATTTGTCAAACTGGGAAAACTTGTCAAACAGATTTTCCTTTCTCACCATTCTCTTTTAAATAACGCAGCATAACTGGTCATATAGAGTTTTCATTGTGGTCACTACTATAAGTAATTTAGAGGTTATTTAAGTGACACGACAGTGAGTGTTAATGAGATGGAAAGGCTGCACTGTTTTGTACAAAGGACTTGAGTCTCTGGTTGATTGTGGTATCCGAGGAAGTGGTGGTGGTGCTGGAACCAATCCCCCATGGGTACTGAAGGATGGGCGTGTGCACACGTATGCACACACATCTTGATTCTGTTCTCAGGTTACCATTTTGCGAGGTAGTTGTGTCTTATATAGTGATTATCAACTCTCATTAGGAATTCTGACCTTGGGGAGAGTCAGATGAGCAGGTTCCTGGGAGCCCAGAGTTGCAGCCTTTTATCAAAAGAGGGCTCCACGGCCTGACTTTGTGTGTGCTTGGTTGTAGACACCTTCTTCAGGATATGTTACTGCCGGGTTAGTAGTGCACTTAGGGCGAGCACCTTGCTCCTCGTAATCCATGGTCTTTGATAAGCCGCCAAAGAGACACTTGTTTGCAGTGTGGGAGCTGAAGCGAAGAGCCCAAGAGTAGCACCTTGATCGACCTCACTCAGAAACACTTGCTCCCAAAGTGCTGCAAAGCAGTCTTGTCTGGAGGTTTAAAAAGGGACGAGTGGCCAACGCTGTCCTGCAGTTAGTGGAGAGTTTACCTAGCATGTAGTGGGCCCTGGGTTCTACCTCTAGCATGGTAACTGACACCTGTGATCCCAATACTTGGGAGGTGGAGGCAGAAAGACCAGAAGTTCAAGGTCATCCTTGGCTATGTAGGGAGTTCAAGGGGCCAACCTGGGTTATATGCCCTAAACTATATATCCATAAATAAATCTGAGTAGGAGAGACTTAACCAACATGGGCTTTGTGAAGGAGGACAAAGGTCCATGCTTCCTCTCCACAGACAGACAAGCCTGAAGTGCACAAGGTGAGACAATGGCCCCTGACTCCTGTGGTCGCCTCAGAGCAGAATTCTTCCGTGAAAGCAACCCAGGGAACTTCCTGTACAACTGGGCTTCCTGTCCATTGGGACTTCCTGTTCCTCGGAACGTCCCACAGGTTGGAAGCCCCTCTGCGCCATTCATGAGAATTTCCTACACTGTGGAGTCCTGTGAATGCGTCACCAGCCACCTCAGAGAAACACCTGTGTGGTATTGAACGCAATCGCTTGGCACTATAGCCTGTCAGGTTGCCGTATAAAAATGGATTACCTTTAATGACATCTGAGAGAGGGCAAGGTGCAGGCTACAAACCAAACTACCCAGGTGGGAACATCCCGCTAGGTGGGGCCTGCGCCGTCACTTTTCAAATTCATTCTTTACTGTAGAATCTCAAAGAGCCCCGCACGCCAAGCTCTTGTCTCCTCTCCAAGCCCATCTCTTCTTCATCCCGTCCTGTCCCTCCAAGGCAGCAGTTGCTGCTTCAGTCAGGAGAGCTTTTCTTGTGGATGTGCAGCGTGCGTCTCGCGTCTCTTTGGCATCCCAATGCTTTCACGTTATTTCCTTTTCCTTGGGATGTGGACGGAGGAGATTCAAGACAGCAGATGCACTGCGGGATCATTGGGGCATTCTTGTTGCAAGGGGCAGAGTACCAGACTCACAGTAACTTGAAAAAAATAGCTTATTTTTTAAAAATCATCTTTCCTAATAAGAACTCTGGAGACGCTCGCTTGCCGGGTTGGTTCGAGAAGGGGATCAGCAAACTCTGGCTCATGGGTCAAATCCCCTCCCCCCAGCTAGTTTTTCTTCTGCCTGAAAATTAAGTAAGTTTGCTAAGGAAACAGCAGCAGAGGGGGCCCACAAAGCTTAAATATTTAACTGTCTTGCCCTTTACAAGGCAAGCTCTCTGACCCCTGGTTCAGGATTCGATCATTTTCGCCAGTCTCCAGCTTCTTGCCCTCTGCAGCTATGGGCACTTTTTCTTGCTGGACTACAGCCCAGCTCCACACAGCATACCTGACTGACAAGGAGAAAGATCTCTCTCTCTCTCTCTCTCTCTCTTTCCTGGAAGGCTGCAGCAGACTCTTTGATTCCCACAGGCTGGGACTGAAGCAAATAAAATACAGGCAGCAAGGGTAACTGGGAGAAGGCTGACTAGGGTCTTCCTGCTCCTTGTGGGAGGAAACTTGTGCTGTGGGCTTGAACAGGACACTGAGCTTCCTTCTGCCAACATGTCCTCACCAATCCAGTGTGGTCCTCAGGGGTGTTTGTCACAGCATTCTAAGGTCTAAGGCTTGAGACCCAACCCAAACCACACACACTCTCTCCAGTGAGAGTAGACAGTGCTGAAGGTACTAGGGCTGGCTCTGTGAGGTCAAATACCTGGTGTTTAAATCTAAGCTTTTAGAACTGCTTTATATTATCATCTCTGACAGCTACTGGAAAACATATGGTATATATATATATATATATATATATATATATATATATATATAAAGTTTTAATAGTAACAGAAAGGTATGAAACTGCCAAAGTGCATAGGAAGAATGTTCAAGGCCTTCACACTATTATTTCTAAACACACACACAGGAGCCACCTACACATTTGTGTGCTACATGATACATGTTCATATCCACACACCCACAGAGCAGTGGTTCTCAACATGTGTCGAGCCCCGTTAAAGGTGGCTGGGACTCTGTGAGGATCAGCTAAGCAAGTTAGGGACTCCTGATCTCTTTCTGTGAAAAGTTTGCTCCTCTTCAACAGTGCTGGATAAAACGGCGACTCATTCTCACCATGAGAGTATGGGAATTCCTTCATTGGAACATCCCCCAATCATTATCAGCAAAACTTTTTATAAACATCCAAATTCTTATAGTGATGACTTTGAGTAAGAGACTTGGAAGAAAAATACCTTCACCCTTGACTTTCTTCTCAAAGTACAAGGGAATAATTGGAAGTGGACAGGTTCATGTTGGATCAGAAACTCTTGTGTTGGGGGGTGGGACTCTAATATTCAATAAGGGCTTAGCTATCTGAAAAAGTCACCAACATCCCTCTCACTGCTTGGGACAGTACAGGTGTTCCTTGCTCTCTGGAGCTGCAGAGGTTTGGGGTTTGCAGGAAGGAGAACAGTGGGTTCTGGTGGCTTTTGCTGGTTGTTTTATCACCAGCGACCCCCTACCTTCTCTACGAAGCATATCCGGTGTGAGTCCCTGAAAATCTCCCAGTAGCCTTGGTGCTCTGGTGTTTTTCGGACTTTTCTCCATCATGTGAGCTGTAAGCTTCCCTATGGAGGAAGAGGTGTGTGGTGGTCCCTAATAGGACACGTCAGTGTAAAAGCCCCTTCTACAAAGGCAGGCCCGGGTCTATCCATTTCACGTGGCATGCCCTTCTTGACTTATTAGGATTAGTGCCCAAAAGTGAGCACTCTACACTGGTTATGTTTGGACACCAGTGCATTTCCACCGTGGGAGGCGACTGGAAAAGGAGTTCCTGGTGTTGTAGGTGATGCTTCCAAGAGGAGCCATGAAGTTTAGCAGAGATGAAGGATGTTGAGAGTCAGTAAACAATAGTGAGATGACAGATACATCTGTAGAAGTTCAGAAATGATCTTTCCCTGGCATGGGCCCTGACAGTCAGTATGTCTGCAAACAGTTGGCTTCTTCCATTTGCCAGTGGGAATAATGAAGATAATTGAATCGGGAATGAGCTCCACCCAGTTCAATTTCATATTGGAAATACTTGGTGTCCTGTAAGCACCTGTGTGCTGAGCCCTGCCAACTCCTGTTTAATAATTAAAGCCGGGACCCATTTATCCCCTCGCTGGGACAGGCTGGCATGAGGGTGTTTATTGATCTGGCATGACACGTGAAGAGCACACTACTTCTGTTTGCCACACCTGTCAAAGAATCACTGCTGTTGTCACCTGAGAGTGAGGCTGTCGGGAAATGGCAGGGAGGGTGACTTTGGCAGTCAGCTTCCCCCAGGAAGGGAGGCAGAGGCCCCGGAGAGCATGGCGAACAGCAGGAGGAGACTAGGACTGATGCCTTGTTGGGTGTTTGTGCTGCTCCTGGTGACATCTTTGGAAGCTCTGTTTGCTTAGCTGCTGGATCTTCAGAGTGACCGTGAATAATGGATGAGCCAATTGCCTTGTCTTAGGTGTGGGATGCCGTGTTGTCTTGTAAAACAAGAACTATGGCGGATGCTTCTTATTTCCCATCAGCACCCTGTTTTCTCCACACTTTTGCTGAAGGCATAACAGTGTATTTTCCTCTGTTCTTGTCCAATGAGAAGATTACAAAATGTCACCTTAATAACTAAGATTTCTGGGTTAAGCGTGAGAGCTGCCTAGCTATAAGTGCTAGTGGACAGTTACGTAAATAATTCAGCGAGATCTTACGGCTTCATAAAATGGACAGCGGCATCTCTGGAGTCTCCGGCTCCTTCTGTGGGTCATCGGGAATGTATAAATAAGGACCATATTGGATTTCAAGTGATAAAAATCTGCTGGACGCCGCTGAAGCAAAACAGAGGGGATTTATGTTTGAAATATTTGGGGCTTCACTGACTGCACAACAGAAAGCAAGCATATCTTAGGGAAGGGAGAGGGCCCAGGACTGAACTGCCTATGAGATGGGGCTGTGAGTCTAGTCTCTGTCCCTCTCAGAGTCTCTGCAATAAAGCACCATGAATGCAATGGGTTTTATACGACCCTTTGTTTCTGTTGCTCTGAATCATTAATTCCCACCAGTTAAAGAAAGGCTTGGCTCTTTGCTGCAGTAATTCCCAACCAAATCCCAAAGTTTGGAATTTTAATAACCACTGGCATAGATGGATAATGCTTGTGTTTCCAATTTAATACAGATCTGGCATTCACCTTTTAGGAATTTTCCTCCCAAAACCCCTTCTCTGAGAAGAAGTTTAGTAGAAAAGGTAGTTACCAGCTGGCATGGGTGTGGGGGGTTGTGGGTGGGCACACTTAGAATAGAGCCACACAGGAAACTTGAGTTTGCTCAGGCCTTGTCAGCCACACAGTCTCCGTCACATGCAATCAACTCCGACTTTGCACAAATGTACCCATAGACGATACACAAATGGATTGGTTCTGGTCTATTCCAATAAACTTTCCGAGCTGAATTTGGAATTTCATCTAACGTTCGCATGTCAATAAATATCCTTTTGAAATTTCCCCCAACTACTTAAAAATATTAAAGAAAAAAGTTCATGGTCTGTCCAAGTCAGATGATGGGCTGGAATCAGTCCACGGGGTCAGAGGTCAATGATCCCTCCTCTAAGAGCATATTTCTGGTGACAGTGATGTGACTGATAATCATCCAAAGCAGCATGCTATCTCAGAAGCAGTCATCAAGCGTGGGGTAGCAGTCTTGTGGTGTGCGAGCTACAAACGTAATGCCCTGGGTCTTCTTTCCCAGGGCATTCTTCTTTCCTGTAAAGGCTGAAGATTTTTATTTATTTATTTATTAAAGATTTCTGCCTCCTCCCCGCCACCACCTCCCATTTCCCTCCCCCTCCCCCGATCAAGTCCCCCTCCTTGTCAGCCCTAAGAGCAATCAGGGTTCCCTGCCCTGTGGGAAGTCCAAGGACCACCCACCTCCATCCAGGTCTAGTAAGGTGAGCATCCAAACTGCCTAAGCTCCCACAAAGCCAGTACGTGCAGTAGGATCAAAAACGCATTGCCATTGTTCTTGAGTTCTCAGTAGTCCTCATTGTCCGCTATGTTCAGTGAGTCCGGTTTTATCCCATGCTTTTTCAGACCCAGACCAGCTGGCCTTGGTGAGTTCCTGATAGAACATCCCCATTGTCTCAGTGTGTGGGTCCTTAGCGATCAAGGCTGAAGATTTTAAGTGTGTTGGATGTTGACATGTTATATACATACATGTGTCTGGGTGCTGTTAGTTCCCTCCAGGAAGCAGCCTGCCTTGATCACTGAGCCAGTTATGTGGACAGGTGCCTTTCCACCTTCAGTTTGGCGATATGTGCACCCCTTAAAAGTGTTCCGCAGGTACAGCTCTTGCCTCTCTTGCCTCCTTTGCTTCTCTTGCCTTTCTTGTCTCTTGCCTGTTCTCCCTCTGTCTGACTTCCTCTCTCATGTCCCCACTCTGAGTTGGCCCTTTGCTTTTTCACTCCCCTCGAAATAAACCTTTGCACTATATTGCAGGGCCTGACGAAAGGTATCCACTCGCCCCCTCCGCCTTTTTAAAATATTTTCAGGTGTTCTCAGAAGCCAGAAGAGGAATTCCAGGCAGTTATGAGGCACCCAGTGTGAGTGCCGGGAAATGCAACTGTAGTCCTCTTCGAGAGCATTAAGTGCTCTTAACCACTGAGCCTCTCTCTGGACCCTTGGTACAGAACAGTCTTGGTGACGGCTCCTGACCATGTTTGAGAGTTTCCCCATTCTTATCCGTCATCCAAATCCTTTCCAATTATCAACAGGGATTCACATATTGTCTCAAGATATTAACAGAAAGTCTACTCCCAAAACGTGTTCTTGCTCTCTTGGGTGCTAAGGAAAAACAGCTCTAGTGGTCACACCTGGTCTTCATTACTAGTTTGGCTTCCATGGTCTGGTCCTCTTTCCCACAATAGTACCATGCTCTATAGAGGTTTTGGGGTACACTTCAAGACCTTGCAGCACTGTTTAAAGGGTAACCATGGTTTCCAGATGAACATCATTTAAAATGGGTTTGAGGCCTCTTTTGGGCCCACTTTGGAAATTTAGACTCCCAACCCAGGGTTGATAAAATTATAATTGCCGTGTTGTCATGCCTAGGCCACTGAGGCCTTTTCTCAAATACATGTGCCTTCGGTGTGATGTGTTCCTCTTAAAATTCATATTTAAGGAAAATAATTTGCATGGCATGTGTTAACATTATACTGTTGGCTTTTATGATTAAAATACAAAATAAAAAAATAGATCAGAGAAAATTGTGAAGAACAAGGATGCTATAAATTATAAACAGCACAGGCTCTGCCGAGCCCAGTGGCATTTGGATGTTATCCCAGCATCCATGAACTCAGGCAGGAGGATCACAAGCCTGGGCTCCTTAGCAAGACAGGTCTCCAAAAGCTTTAAAAGGAGCAATAATGTGCTGGGAAGTGGTGATGCATATGTAATCCCAGGCAGAGGCAGGAGGATCTCTGTGAGTTCAAGGCAAGCCTGGTCTACCAAGCAAGTTTTGGGGCAGCCAGGGCTACACAGAGAGACCCTGTCTTGAAAAAAAAAAAAGAGGTGGGGGATGGGGGATAACAATAGCAGCACAGGAGTCAGAAATCAACTTCCTGTCAACTGTATTAACTGGTAATTTTCAACTGTTGAAACACTGGTGTTTTCAACTGAATCAATATAATTTGGAATAAAATACATGTAATTTAATAGCATCTGACCAATTCTTTCCATTTACTGTAGATTTCCTTGTTCAGTTTCCCAATTTACAAACCATGCAAGAGTTGCTGATGATACCCAAGCTTGGGAACGAGAAAGAGAGAGAGAGAGAGAGAGAGAGAGAGAGAGAGAGAGAGAGAGAGAGAGAGAGAGAGAAAGTATTGACTATTTCTGTGTCTAGAGGTCCAGAGTAGGGACTTTGGCCCATTCCTATTCACCCAGTGTATTTGAGGTAGGGGTAGGGCGTTAAAAGCCTTTGAAATGAGGATTTCAAAGCTGATGCTTATGGGCTGACTGGGCAGAGATCAGAAGACTGACCAACAGAAGGGGGCAGAGATGTTCTAGTAGCTGTCATTCACAGACGCTGTTCTCAGAGCTAGGAGTCTATCGCTGTATGAATCTCTCTATATGAACCCCAAACAATGGTGTAATAGTCAAAATATTTAACACCGCACACGTCAGTCAGAACCCGTTTTCAGAAGACAGTGAAGGGCCCTTTAATAAACATGAATGTCAAATGCTGCTCTGTCCAGAATGAGCTGTTTTATGAAAATGGGCAAGGATTAAGGGTTTTAACATGAAGAAGTAAGAGCTATATAAATAAGTAGGTTTAACTCAGGTTTATTCTTCTGGTCTTTTGGTATCTGTTGACTGTCCGGGGGGGGGGGTCATGGAGTGTCTGTGCCCACCAGAGGAATTTTGCCAGTTATTTCCAAGGAGAAAGCATGACCAAAGCCAAGGTCTGAACATTATCCTAAGTACTGGCTTTCAGAGGAAGTTGCCAGTGATCCCTTGACACTCCACTCCAGGATCCTACATCCAGCATGAGTTTGAACTCTCAGTCCGGGGAAGGCATACCTTGAGCCATTTTTTCTTTCAGACCAAATAAACTCAAGAATTGTCAGCAATGACTCTTCCCCTCTCTTATGGTCCCAGGGAGGCGTGTCGCCCACACTGGTACCCAGCTGGGGTACTGTCTTGTCAGTTAGTATCATCTGATATTACTGATGGTGCTGAGTAACTAGAGATGTGCTTTTGAAAGTACAGTCGTTCCTTGATTAATTTCTCCATGCCTCCTGATCCACCTAGATGTGAAAAGTTGTGTTTCATGATACCCAGCCAAGGCAGGCCACACCAGCTGCCAACACCAGCTGCCATGCCGTCTCTGAAACCATGAGCCCTGGGCTAGGTGTTCTGTCACAGCTAAAGAAAAGTCATGAATTCACCACCCATCTGCCTCCTTCTTCCCTCCCAGCCACGAGTAGACACTGCCTAAGCCGTCTTACTGCTGCCACAGAACAGGGAGACCTGCCTACCACTTCTGGCACATGAGATGGGGTAAATGAAATCTGGGGTCCTTCCTGTGCCTCAACTCCAAGTTTCTTTAGTATCAAGCATCTTCAAGTAGCCAGTCGTGGCTCTTGATTGATAAACCATGGAAGGATCTCTGCTGCGGGAAGGAGCGATGCTCAAAGCCACTCTGCCGTCCTGGTGAATGATACCTTTTGCCGAAAGGAAGAACAAGACGATGAGACAGAAGCTCCATGGACAAAAGGAAAAGCTGGAAATTACTGGACTCACTAATCTAACATACCTGAGGTCACACCAAAGCCTATTGAGGCTGTTTACTTTCATGGCTTGCTACGTAAATAATGTGTATTAAATCAGGCTTCCTATGAAGAACTGGCAAAGTTGAGATGGGAGAAAGGAAGCTGGAGAAATGAGGAAGGTCTTTGGGGTGGTGGTTCCATGCAACAGCTGCTTTTGAATATCTTAAGGGGATTACACAGCGGGGGAGGGGGTGGTGAGAGCTTCCAAATGAACCCACTTTCTCTGCAGCTTCCTATCGCCTAATGACATCCTAAATGTTTTGGGAGGTGATAGATCTTTCTGTAAACAGTCTCCTAAACCAATGACTCTGACAACTGCCTGGGGATTTTTGTAAAAGTAGACTCATACCTGGGTGTATGTCAGTCCCTGGGATGAGGGTCCCAATGTCTGTATCTTTTTCCATGACATGGGTTGGCCATCTCTGATATCATCATTTAGCTTCTGCTTCTTCTCCAGGTTCACTTCCTACCATGGTCCTCTTTATTCAGACCCTTTGCCTAACTGTTTTTTGTTTGTTTGTTTGTTTTTCTGTTTTTTTCCTGCTAAGAACATGCCAAGTTCATCTCAGCTTCACAGCTCTGTCCTTCCCAGTTCCTATCCTTCTTTCTTATAATAGAAAGGTGAACAAGGGACAGCTAGCGGATCAACACATCAGTTCAAGATTACATTGATGACCTCTGAGAGTGCTTTTGACCCACAAGTTCTATAAATCTGTATTTGAGCAGAGCCTTGTACAAGGCTCAAAGGAAGTAAGTGTGTGGTGGAACCTCAGGTCGGGAGAAAGCAGGTGAGAAAGCAGAAGGTGGGCAGATCTGAGATCTGATGGGGCAACACCCTCAGTTCATACCCCTCTTCCTTTATTTCTCCAAAATGTATTCTTTGAAATAAAAATATTTATTTTCATCTTTATTTGTGTGTGTGCATGTGTGTGCATGTGTGCACAGTATTCTGTATGTGTGCAGGTACCCAAATGAGCCAAAAGAGGGTGTCAGATTCCCCAGAGTTGGAATTCCAAGGGATTATGTGTGAACTCACATGGTTACTGGGAACTGAACCCAGGTCCTCTGTGAGAAGAGCAAGTACTCTTACCATCGGGCCACATCTCCAGCGTCCTGAGTCAATTCTTAAGGATACTTGGTTTTTTTTTTTTTGTTTTTTTTTTCTTTTATGTATCAATTACTTTATTCTATTAACCTATCCATCTAAGGAAGAATGAAAAGTTGGAAGGTGAATTCCAGCCTGTTTGGGATCCCTGTAATGTCTTCATGAAGCCTGTTCCACTGAGACATTGTGTTAAGAAGGAAGAGCTTCCCCACTGAAAGCTCCTGCTGCCTGCACCAAGGGACTCTTGCAGTTTCCAGAGTGAGCAGTCAGCTTTGATTTGTGTATCAATACTGCTGTGTCAGTAGCCAGAGGGGATGGCAACAGGGCGTTCCTTGTGCTTTCATCGTTGCTTTTTCAGAAGGATTATTTCAAATTAACTTCAGTCTCTCGGAAGGCACTGCACACTAGAATGCTATTTCCCATTTGTAAACAAAATAGTGGATAATTACGGGAGAAATGAAGACAGGTTGGTTCTGAGGAAATGTCACATCTGTAGATCTTAATCTTCTCCCGGCTGATGCCTGGCTCTTCCTTTCCTGCTCACATGGCCCCTGGAGTAGCATCTGGAATAGAACCTGGCTACAGAGCCCCTTGGAGTCTTCACAGTCACTGGTAGAACAAGAAGGGCTTTTACCACCTCTGCCACCATAAGAAGACACAGGCAAAATGGAGGAGCTGCGGGACACTAGCAGGATGGGACTTTTTTTAAAAAAAAAAAAATGGTGTGGTACAAAAAATATTTTGTGTGTGATGACAAGACTAATAGTTAATAGTATGGCATAAAATCTAGGAAATATAAACAAATCAAAGGACTGAAAATGAAAATTAAAGGCTGATGAGATGTGCAAGCTTGAGGTATGAGCTCTGCTCCCCAGCACTCAGGTAAAAAGTTGAGCATGACGAGGCAGCAATGGGAAGAGGAGGAAATGGAGAAAAAGAAGGCGGGAGGAGGAAGAGGAAAAGAGGAGGAGACGAGAGCTCCCTAGCTGTCCAGCCAGCTTAACCAAATCAGCAAGTCCCGGGTTCAACCACAGAGTCTGTCTCAGAACTAAGATGAAGAGGGCCCTGGGAAGATGACTCCGTGGTTAGGAGCACTGGCTGCTCTTCTGGAGGGGCTGGATTTGGTTGCCAGCACCCATGGGATGGCTCCCAACCATCTGTAAGTCCAGTCCCAGACTACCCAAAGCTGTATTGTCTCCTGTGAGCACCAAGCATACACAAGGTGCACATCCATATACAATGGCCAACATTCACACACATAAAATAAATAAAACTTTAGAAGTTAAAGTGATGGGCATTCGTGTGTACGCCCCATCCCTGCAAACATGACTTAAAATTTACAAAGCACAGTTGTCTTTTATTATCCAAGACAATCACTATCTACCACTGAAAGTATGCATGCCCACTCCAAGTGTGTATTTTACATAAATGAAATCAGATCACTAATGACACAGAACACAGAAGGGCAGGATGCTCCCCTGAAGGACCGAGACGTAAGTGTTTGGGGCTTTGCTGAAAGACAAAGACATGCTGTAGACAATTAGAAATGAATGTCCACAGTCACGTACCCAGAAAAACATTTCCACAAAGAGGTAATAGGTAGGAACTGCGAGCCATACTCTCTGACTCCAGAGATAAGATATTTACTTGCATGTGGCTGCTGTTTTTCGACATCATTATTGAAGAAATTACACGATTGCATTGCATTGAGGGATCTTCATTTTGAAGCTTGCTCATTATTGTTGCATGCCCAAGTGGTAATCGGGTTGCATTATTCCAAAGAACACAATGTTGAACATCCTTGGAGCTAAATCTTTCATGATTATTTCCTTCCTATAAATTAATTAAAACACCATTGATTCCCAACTAGGACTCATACAAATCCTTCATTGATCTCTTTGTCTACCGGTAAGTAGTTTCCCAATCTAAATTATTTCAGTCTAATTTTGCAAACAGTTCTTTCTTTTTCCTAAAAGCTTTAATACCATCCCTGTAATGAAAGGAGAGAAGACAGAAAATGAGAGGAAGATGCTACTGGGAAGGGTGGTGGTGAAAGGGGTAGGAAGAGTCTGCAGAGCAGGGGGAAGCTGGGAAGGGACGCCAAAGGCTGAAATCACTGCTTCTGACCCCAGTTTAGAGGGAGATTTGTGGAAATGAATGAACGAGGTCTGTCTGGGTTTCTGAAGAGACCCCAAACCCTTCTCCCAAGTGGCTGCACAGATTTCCTGCTTGAATCCCGCAGCTATGGCTCTCTCTCTCCCCAGTTCACTAGCTAGCTCTTGAAGAAGAGGAACCTGGGAGGGGTCCAAGGATCCTCACCTGAGATTCAGCCACCCCTCCCCAAGCCTCGCCCAGCTTCAGGTAGTTCTGTTGCAGAGAGGTGGTTAGGTTGTGCCGGCATACAGACACGCATGGACCGCTTGTTTGCAGGATCGCTTGTTTGTAGTTTTCCTGAGTCATCCTCCGCACGATGGTGGGACCTACTGGTGACACCCCGTGTTTGAGACATTCTCATGCCTTTAAGTACCTCTCCCATGCTCCTGTAAAACCCCACGGAACCCACCAACACACCAGACTGGGCTTGAATGAAATGGTGTGTTTGCTCGGTCCACCGTTCTTTATCCGCAGTGGGCAGACATTTCTTTTATCTCCCCAAGAATTCGCACACATTCCCGTTCACGACAGCGAAGTCCAATGGTCCTCCACTCACATCTCGCCCACGCTTTCCCTGGTATCTCTTTGGTGCCGGCCGCTTTTCTAGGTATTGGCGACATGACGCTGGTTTTAGTTTGCATTTTTTCCGGATGACTTAGAACACAAAACTGGTTTTCCTTCAGTCTGTTGCCTTTTGCATTTTTCCTTCTGAGAATGTCTGTTCCGATCGTTCTGCCTATCTTTTAAGTGTGCCATTCGTTCTTTCGCTATCAGGTTGAGTCCTACAGATATTTAGTCTATTAGCTCACTCTACAGTTACGTCATCTGTGTATTCACACAATGAAGCCCTCTCATCCTTGATTACACAAGTCCGTCCATTTGTTTACATCGCTCTCTCCTCTCTCTCTCTCTCTCTCTCTCTCTCTCTCTCTCTCTCTCTCTCTCTCTCTCTCTCTCTCTCGTATTTTACAGCGTGCAGTATATAGCTCCTGTGTGTATGGCACTAAATTTATTCTTACGGATTCCGTGGGATTTTTATGCTATTGTAAATCACACTTTTAAATAGCATTCCCCAAGTGTTTGTTGAGAGCATGCAGAAACGCAATTGATTTTTGTATATTAACCTTATTGTCTGCGACTTTAATAAATTCCTTTGCAAGTTCTAGCAACTGTTTTCATACCTGTCTTCAGCCTTGTTTATGTTCACAATCGCACTGTCTACAAATAAAGGCAGCTCAAGGTTTTCCCTCTCCAGGCCGTAAGGGTTTTTATTAGGTTTTCCTGACTTACTGCAGGGTCTCAGGCCTTGGCAGAATTGGCACAGAGTTGCTCAGATCAGACATTATTGTTTTACCCTTGACCTTGGTGGGGGGGGGGGTATCGGGTCCTTCACCATAAGTGTGAGTTCTGGGAGCTGGGGTTGTTCTCCGCTGCCTCTTTGCAGGCTAAGGAAGAGCTTCCGGCTCTTATTCTGAGTTGCTCGTCAGTGATTGCTGTCTTGGTGAGATGTTTTATCTGCTTGGTGGGTGGTGTTTGCTTCTCCTTTTTGTCTTATATGATGAATTGCATTGGTTAATTTTCAAATGATAAACCGATCTCATTTGGAGACTAAACATTACTTGATGGTTACAACATATTTATTGTAGAAGTTAGTAGCTAGCTCGACAACTAAATAGATGGCTAAGTAGTAGATAGATAGAAGGATACACAGATAGACAATAGATAAATAGATAATATATAGAGAGATGATACATAGATGAGAATACAATAAATGATGAATATGTAGATAGTGGAAGATAAATGGATAGCAGACAGATGATAAATGATGATGCTGAGAGACGGACAGATAGATGATAGACAGACAGACAGATAGACAATAGGTAGATGGAAAGAGTTCGTGTGAAAATATTTTAAATTCAGGCTGGAAATGTGTCTTTCTGTGAGAAAAAAAGTTTATTTTAGTTTACGGTTCCAGAGGGACAGAGTCCGTCATCATGGGGAAGGCATGGCATGGGGACAGGAGCTGGAAGCTTGCTGGTCATATTCTCATCCACATACAGGGAGAAGAGAGAGGTGTGTAGGGGGCTGAGGCTTTAGACTCTCGAAGCCTACCCACAATTGCACACTTCCTCCAGCAAGGCTGTACTTCCTCAGGGGTCTCATAGCCTCCCCCAGACAGCACCATGACTAGGGACCAAGTGTTCAAAGACATGAGCCTGTGGGGAACATTTCACAGTCAAACCGTAACAAGATGCATCTCAGCTGATGTCGACAGAGCCCGGGGGTTCGGTCCCCAGCAGTGCATAAATCAGGTATGGGGAGAAAGACCCCCCAATCCCAGCCCGTACGAGATAGACAGGACTAGAAGGAGTTCAAAGTCATCCTTGGCTACGTAGAAAGTTCAAAACCAGCCTGGTCTAGACACCCTGCCCCCAGCCCAGTAAAGTATTAAAGAATGTTTATATTTAGGTTAATAAGATGCTGATCTGTAGAATTGGATTGTTTAAAACTTTTTTTTTGAGTCAGGGTTTCTCTGTGTTGCTTTGGAACCTGTCCTGGAACTAGCTCTTGTAGACCAGGTTGGCCTCGAACTCACAGAGATCCGCCTGCCTCTGCCTCCTGAGTGCTGGGATTAAAGGTGTGCGCCACCACCACCCAGCTCGGATTGTTTAAAGCTTTGTCTCTGCCCTGGGCATCATGGTGTTGACATCCTTGAAAACTGAGTTGGCAAATGTTGTCTGTTTTCTGAGTGTGTGTAAGATTAACAGTATTTATTATCTAAATATTTTACAGAACTCATAAGTGAGATCATCTCAGTCTAGAGTTTTCTTTATGAAGGGTTTTAATTATAAATTCAAGTTCTTTCTTACATTTAGGGTAATGCTGATTTTTCTATTTCTTCTTATGCCACTTTAGGTAATTTGTGTCTTTCAAAAGACATGTCCACTTATCCTAAGCTGTCAAATTGATTGGCGTGGAGTTTTTCCTAATATTCACTTATTGTCTGTGTGCTGTCTGAAGAGTCTGTAGAAGTTTCCCCTCTAAGCTCCTGCTGCTTGTGCCTCATTACTGTTCTCTGTGCTGAACTGAACAAGATTCTGAGTAGCTTGATGCTTTCAATGACCAGGAGCCCTCCACGTCCTGTGACTTGAGGAAGTGTTAGGTGTGCACACATAGGAACGTTTGGGCCTTCTCACCAGCGAGTCCTCTTGTCATTGCACGCTCTCTTGGCCCCTGACTCTTCCTTCCTCTGAGACTAATCAACATGGGCCATGCTGGTCTCACTGGCTTCTGCTTGTCTTGTTCACTCCACTTACATTGCATATCTTTATATATAAATAAAAATAATGTATTTATTTTTATTTTATGTGTGTGGATGTTTGCCTGTATGTATGTCTGTATACCTTGTGTGCACAGTGTTCATGGAGATGAGAGGAGGGCGTTGGGTCCCTTAGAACTGGAGTTTTCATAGTTCTAAATCAGAAAGGCGGGATGACACACACAGTGGTACAACTCCTTTTCCCCCCATTCTCAACTGTTCTTGTTTTTCCTTAATAAATCTGGGATCACTCTCCCAATCCTTACTCCTCTTTCCTTATTTCCATTTGTCAGTAGAGAAAAGAAAAAAAAATGGTGACAACTTCCTAGGTGTTACAGGGTTTTGATAAAACTCAGTGTCCTATCTAGATAGGTAGCCTCTCTCACATTAACCTTCAGAAGTGAGGCAGGGTTCAGAAAAGCTTCAGCTCTCTCCCCAGGGACATAGAAGACTGGAAAAAATGGATAATGGTGACTTTAATTTTCTATAAGTAAATGTACATATTTAATATGATTTCAGGGAAATGTGTCACTTTTTTTTTACATTGGAGGATGTAATTTTAAAGTTCAATTAAAAATATATCTATGAAAACAGTCAGGAAAATTCTGGAATACATTCCAAAATGGAAATGTTTAAAATGTGGCGCTGATGGAGAATCAAACAGATCAATGGGGAAGGATGGAGTACAGAAATAAATATGGAGATTTATTATGAGATGGAAGTGATATTTCAAATCAATTTGGAAAAGAGTCAATATACGAAGGCACCTGACTAGCTATCAGGAAAAAGAGAGATTAAAAGAGAAAAGAATCCTGCTTCACACACTGAAATTCCAGCCAGATGTTCAGGCATTTAAATGTGAACTAAGAAAGTGCTCCTATTATTTACTAGAAAGCATCAGAGAGCTTGACTCAGAGTCGCTGGAAAGAGGCTCTTCTGCAGGAAAAACACAAAATCCAGACGCTGTAAGAGAAAATAATAACCAGCTTGACTTCGCAAATGTTATATGTGTGATATGTCATCTTCAAAAAGTTATGTCCCAAGTCACTGCCCCTAAGACTGATGAAATAGGACTTTGTTTGGAAATAATCACAGTAGAGGCCAACGAATGAAAACAGATTCACAGGAGAACTTAGGTGAGCCTGAGACCTGGGGGGCGGCTCGGGATTGAGAACCCGTACAGCATGTGCCAGACCCAGGGTTGGATTTCCAGGAATTAACAAATGAACAATACATACATGCTTATGAGCATGCACACACACACACACACGTGTGTAAATATAGGGGAATTTGCCACTAGGAAGAAAGACATGATGGCAAAGACAGAAACTGAAGCGATGTTTTCATAAGTCAAGGACACCAGGCCTGCTCAGAACCCAGAGGAAGCAAGAGAGGACCCTTCCCCAGTCTTATGGTGAGCAGATTTCCAATAGCACTGTAGACAGAAGTTTCTGTCCCTCCTGGTCTCACAGCCATTCAGTCTCAAAGAAACATACAGAGGCTTATATTAATTATAAACCGTTTTGCTTATTAGCTCAGGATTATTACTAACTAGCTCTTACAACTTAAATTAACCCATAATTCTTGTCTTTGTTTAGTCACGTAGCTTGGTACCTTTTCTTGGTAAGGCATTCTCATCTTGTTCCTCTGCGCCTGGCTTGCAACTTCATGCCTGCCTTTTCTCTTCCCAGAATTCTCATGGTCTGGTTGCCTCATCTATACTTCCTATCTAGCTACTGGCCAATCAGCATTTTATTAAACCAGTATGAGTGATAAATCTTATAGGGTACAAGAGCACTATCCCACAGCACAACACCGTGATGTAAACTTTTGGCCTCCACAACTCTAAGACCTGCCTGGTTTCAGGTACTTTTTATGGTAACTTAATATACTCAGTAAGAAGCTCACACTAACATGAAATAATGATATGCATGGGAATTAAACTAAGTGTGATGGCACAGGCTTATAACCTTGATACTCAGGAGGTGGAGGCAGGAGGATCAGAAGCTCAAGGGCATCCTTAGCTACATGTTGAGTTTGAGATCAACCTGATGTAGCCAAGACCTTCTTTCAAGAAAGGTATTCGTATGGGAAATATAAAAGATAATGAAAACCAAACTTAAAAATCAGTTGGGAAATGTGACTTCCACTCATGTTACTAAGGGATTATTTTCTTAGCTTAGAGAATTTTTTTTATTTTTTTTATTTTTTTAATTAATTTATTTATTTAATTATTAAAGATTTCTGCCTCTTCCCCGCCACCACCTCCCATTCACCCCCTCCCCCAATCAAGTCTTCCTCCCTCCTCAGCCCAAAGAGCAAGCAGGTTTCCCTGCCCTGTGGGAGGTCCAAGGACCACCCACCTCCATCCAGGTCTATTAAGGTGAGCATCCAAACTACCTGGGCTCCCACAAAGCCATTACGTGCAATAGGATCAAGAACCCATTGCCATTGTTCTTCAGTTCTCAGTAGTCCTCATTGTCCGTTATGTTCAGCGAGACCGGTTTTGTCCCATGCTTTTTCAGACCCCGGCCAGCTGGCCTTGGTGAGTTCCCGATAGAACATCCCCATTGCCTCAGTGTGTGGGTGCACCCCTGGTGGTCCTGAGTTCCTTGCTCGTGCTCTCTCTCCTTCTGCTCCTCCTTTGGATCGTGAGACTTCAGTCCAATCAGTATTGTTTTTTAATTGTCAATCACTTCCAGGATGTGGACACATGAAGTTTTCCAGCCATATTCTTGTGGTCTTGATGGGAAAGAATTGATGTGTAACCCAAATGAGGTGCTTACCCAGTGGGGGACCTCTGATCTTCTTTCATCCTTCTTTGCTCTAGCTGCCTTTCTGCTGCTGTGATAAAAACACGCTGACCAAAGCAACGTAGCAGAGGAAATGGTTAATTTCAACTTCCAGGTCATAGTCCACCATTGAGCAAAGTCAGGGATATGGAAGCAGGCCTGCTTGCTTGTTCACACAGCTCATGTTCATCCGGCTTTCTCAGACAGCCAGGACTGCATGCCCAGGGAACAGTGCCGCTCACAGTGGGACGGGCCCTCCTATATCAATTAACAGTGAGAAAATCCTCTAAAAACATGCTCACCAGCCCATCTGATCTAGACAGTTCCTCAACCAAGTACCTCTTGTCAGATGATTGTAGACTGTGTCAAGTAGACAGTTACAGATAACAAGGACATTTTCTTTGAATTGCTTCTAGAAGATTCTGAGACAGAGGAGGAAGAAGAGCTATATCTTACACCCTGTGGTACAAGATCACCCCACCCCAAGAACAGCCTTTCAAACACCTGCCTGTCCCCCACAGCCCTTCTCTGCACCCCTATACCTCATCTGCTAAGTCTTTATTATTTTTTTCTTTTCTTCAATTCTCAACCACAGCTTCAAGAAACGTCTCCTCATTTTCCTAGTAATTTGTTTCCTTTTTGCAGACCCCTTCTGCCTGCAAAACAAGAGCCCCACAGTTCCCTGGTTTCGGCTTAGAAACTGCTCTGGAGGACAATCATTTGTAGTCCACGAGGAGCTCTTCAGACCCTTAACTTTGTATTTACATGGAGAAAGGGAGGGGAGACTCTGCCCTGAGAAAAAGTAGATATCTCCCTGAGGGTCACAACCATCAGTATGCAGTATGGTCAGGGATGCTCTGTAGATGAGTCACCCAGATAGCCAGAGATGAGTCACAGCCTGAGTTTAGCTCTCCTCCATGACTGTGCTGAAGTCCCCAACACTTGCTGAGCAAGAGGCTTCTTGTGCAGGGCCTCACAAGTTGCATCATCAGTCCTGATACCCATAGTATTCAATAAATGAGTGAGTAAATGAATGAACAATGATGATGGTGATGGTGATGATGATGATGGCGGTGATGATGGTGATGGTGATGATGATGGTGATGATGATGATGATGGTGGTGATGATGATGGCGGTGATGGTGGTGATGACGGTGATGATGGTGGTGGTGATGGTGATGATGATGATGGCGGTGATGATGGTGATGATGGTGGTGGTGATAGTGATGATGATGATGGTGGTGATGATGATGATGGCGGTGATGATGGTGATGATGGTGGTGATGGTGATGATGATGATGGCGGTGATGATGGTGATGATGATGATGGTGATGATGGTGATGATGATGGTGGTGATGATGATGATGATGGTGATGATGATGGTGATGATGGTGATGATGATGGTGATGATGATGATGTTGGTGATGGTGGTGGTCATGATGGTGGTGGTGATGGTGATGATGATGGTGGTGATGATGATGATGATGGTGATGATGATGGTGATGATGATGGTGATGATGGTGGTGATGATGGTGATGGTAATGATTATGGTGGTGATGATAATGATGGTGGTGATAACAATGATGGTGGTGATGGTGATGATGATGATGTGGTGGTTGTGATGGTATGGTGATGCTAATGATAATGGTGGTGATGATGGTGATGATGGTGGTGGTGATGGTGATGATGATGGTGATGATGGTGGTGATGATGGTGGTAATGATGATGGTGATGATGATGGTGATGATGATGGTGATGATGATGGTGGTGGTCGTGATGGTGGTGGTGATGCTAATGATGATGGTGGTGATGGTGGTGATGATGGTGATGATGGAGATGGTGGTGGTGATGGTGATGGTGGTGGTGATGGTGGTGGTGATGGTGGTGATGATGGTGATGATGGTGATGATGGTGGTGATGGTGATGATAGTGGCTCCAAGAAAAAATGATTTTTCTTCCTCATACTGGTCCAAGAAGCTATACCTCGAAGCTTGACATTCAAATGGGAAAAAAAAAAAAAAGCAAACAGGGAAGAAGGAAAAAAAAATTAGCTCCATGAACTCAGAAGCCAGGAAAGCTGGCACAATTGCCTTTAGCAAGATGTTATCTGACATCTTTTGGCTGAATGCGTCCTTTCACGGGGTGATTAAACAGCAAATATCTCTGAGTAGCATAATGTTTATTAGACATTACTCGGTTAGGGCAGCTTGTGTTTTCCCTGTGTTCTGTTTCCGTATTCTGTGTACAATTTGTTGATTTAAATAAAATTTAAAATAAGCCATGCTGTTTGAGGAGCTGCTGACAGGGCCTAGCGGAAAACTTTGAGGGTTTTTTCTATTAGGAAACAATTCTGTCCCTGTGTCATTTTTTTTTTTGCCTCATGCCTCTCCCCAACCCTCCTCCACCCCTCTCTTAGCACCCAAGAATGGCAGATTGAAAATCAAGATTTTTGCTGTTTTGAGCTCTCACCAGGCTCTGAAATACTTTTCTCAGGAGACAAGCAGCCAGCTCTGCTAACCCAGGTTAGCAGAGAGAAAGAGCAGATTTGGGGGCAGAGTCACCTATACTACAAAGAGGGCTTACATTCTTTTGCTGGGGTCACATGTAGCCTCGGCTGGCCTCAACTTTGCTATGTAGTCAAGATGTCCAAACATCTGCCGGCCCATGCCCTCCAAGTTCTCTAATTACAGGTGATTTTGATTAACCAAATGCTTAATTGATGTAATATAAAATCCAAATTCCCTCAGAGGGAGAGGGAATTTGCTACTGAGAATAGAACCCAAAGCTTTGCACACGTTAAGGCAAGTGCTGTGTGACTGAGTTCCACCCCAGCCCAAGCAGATGCCCTTATGTGCCACTGGGGAGACAAGCAATGCTTCTTTAAAGGAACAACGTGATCTTGACCAAGGTGTTTGTCCAACCACGTGGGCCACAGAGGCCTGTCTGAGAAAGAGAAATCAGTCTTTGGGGCAAGTGCCACAACCAGAAGTGAGATCCCATATACCAGCCAGGAGACAGCTAAATGGCACTCAGTGAGGATGCCATACTGAGGCAAAAACTGAGGTAGGGTTTGTGGCCTAGGGCAGGCCCTCCCTCCACGCATTCTTGCGAGGGAAGAGACAAACTGCTGCACCATCCCACACTGCATGAGGCCACCGTTAACAGTTGGGCAAAAATTTCTAGCATAACACACAAGTTGCATCTTCTATAGATGCGTATCTGTGCTTGATGACCCACAGGAAATGGTTCGGAATAGAAAGCACCAAGAACTGTCCTTTGACTCCTGTACACCAGTGTGTGTCTGTGTGTCTGTGTATGTTCTCACGTGCTCATACGCCCCCCCAATAAACAAACAAACAAATAAGTGTAAAATTACCCCCACCATAAATAAATATAAAAATACCACAGTGGGGGAGAAGTGTGGAGGAGGGAAAGCACCCAAATCCACCCTGGCTAAATTCTTGACATCAGGTATTCTGAAGACAAATGTATGTTTTGAACTGGTACACCAGGTGGGCCATAAACCCAGGGAGTTGCTGTTGTCCTCGGGTTGATTCTCCTTTGATTTTCTAGACTCCTCTTCCTTCTCACATCCATCCCTGTCTTTCTTGTTCCCTTGGTCCTTTCTCTGTTTCTTTTTTTTTTTAAGATCCATGCCTTCCTTGGCATGGAAAAGTCCCAGGACAAGCTGAGAGCATGCGTCCCGCTCTGCCCCCAGAGGTGGAGGCCGGCAATCGGTATTTCACCGCCTCTTTTTCACCTATGAAGCATAGTTCAGAGATGGCTGCCATGTCAGTCACCATAACTGCCAACTGGAGGTCTTACTGTGTGTCACCAGGCACAGATAACTTTTGCTTCCCAAGTTTGTCACTGTTTTTGTGTGGCCTGAGGCGCCACAAAAGGGATGGTTTTTGCCTTGCTTCACCATATCTAGGGGTTCCACTGGGAAGAGTGGGGTGCAGTGGGTGGTTTGATGGCTGATAGCAGGTTTGATGGCCAAAGCTGGCTGGTGGCTGGTGATAGGATGGGACATCTTCTCAGCATGGTGGCTGTGCTCTTCTTGGGCTTTTCACACAGAGGCTCCAGGCAAGAATTCTACCATTCTTTTCCATGTCCCCCATTCCAAAGGCACATAGAACAAACTCCTCCAATTTCTACCTGTCCAAATCCAAGTAAATTCCAAGTAAAAGTCCATTCTGCTTTGGGATGGAAGCAATGAGTGTGTTCTAGAAACACATGGGGAAGCTGGACATGAATTTGAGAGACAGAAGTAGGGTTATTACTGATCTGAGGCTACTCTGGGCCTAATAATGTATTCTCCCCGAGGCTAGGCTACACAGTAAGACCTATCTTGGAAAAAATAGGAGAAGAGAGGAAAGGAGAGGAGAGGAGAGGAGAGGAGAGGAGAGGAGAGGAGAAGGGAGGGGAGGGAGGAGAAACACATAGCATGGGAAATAAGTTACCATGTCTTTGGGAAGCACCGCTGCCCCCTTTCTAACAATGCTGCAGAGGGGGCTGCGACTAATTCATTTCATAAAGAGTTGGTCCAGATGCTACCCGAGCAGCCGCAAGTCGAAGAGCTAAGCGGTGAGCAACTGAGTAAGGCTTTCCACTCAGGTCCGTTTTTCCCATCAGGTAGAGATGGTATTCATACGTTTCATCTTGCCCCCATTGTTTACCCGGGAGGCATATTCAGATCCCCCGCTGCCTGCCGTGGAGGGGGTGTGTTTTGCAATTACGGACATCATTACAGACGCAGTCACCTGGCTCTCTACTTAATAGGCAGCCACTGAAATGAGTCTCTTCCAAAGGTCCAGGGAAACCACTATTAAGAGACCGCAGCTTGAGCAGAGCTTGCAACTTGAGGATGACAGTCGAGCCCCAGCAGTCCTCGCTGCTGATGGAAAACGAGCCCCCATCTGCGTGACACAGTTATTTGGGTATTTACCACAAAAGCTCTAAAATGGTTCCTTCTCCACCAGGACACAAGGGATAAACCGGGGGCGGGGGATAGCTAAATTTAAATGTAACTGCTCACACCAGTTCATCCTTAGATGGATGGTCGGTCTTTCTCATTATTCACCAAGCACAGACATTCCACCAAGAGTGGTTTGGCAGCTCGTGAAGATAAATCACAACCCGGATGGCGGCTGTCACTGTCACGTTGAGGACGTGACTCCGGGGGCTGACAGAGGGTGGGAGTGAGCACATACATGGGCCCCGCTGGCTCAAAGTTAGAAAACAGAGTCCCCGGAGAAAGGAAAACCACAAGGAAGCAGTAAAACGCCCTGAGTCTCTCCTTACGTTGTCCCCAGAGCCATGCTTTAGAAGGGAACAAATGTTTCTTCAAGTCCCTAACAGGTCAGAGGGAAGATGAATGGCAGGTACATAAGCAGAAACAAAGAGAGGCTGTGAATTTAGCCATCCGCCAGAAGAAAACCCAGACGTGATGAGCAGGCAAGATGACAGAAGAAAGCCTCAGACATGGCAAGTGTCTAAAAACAGTCACATTTCCAGAGAAGTTCAGGGAAACTCAGCCGCACAGGGCACAAGGCTGAGATCCCTCTTGATTACCTCTACCAATTCCGTTTTACATTCAAAATTAAGATTTGTTTATTTTTATTTAATATATGTCATTTATTTTTGCCAGCATGTATGTATACCACATGTGTGCCTGGTACCTGTAAAAGTTAGGAGAGGCTGTTGGAGCCCCTGGAGCTGGAGTTCAGGATGGGTTGTGAGTCACCATGTGGGTGCTGGGAACTGAACCTGGGTCCTCTGGAAGAGCAGCAAGCACTTTTCACTGCTGAGCCATCCTTCCAGGCCTCCATCGATTCTATTTTTAATAATCACAATTAAAAGCAAAGCTGTAAAAATGAGTAGAAAATCATAACAGTTTTGTCTACGGGTAACTTCCCTATGTATCTTGTTCTTAAGTCCTGGATATTTTTATTATAAAGTCCATTTATATATTTGAAAACTCTACCTGCCATGATGTATAATTTTTCTCTTCATATATGTGAGCTTCTCTCTGTGCTGATAAATGTCCCTAGAACCAGTTTAACGGATGCCTGGCATTCCAATGTAGCATTGCTTAGCCTGTATGCCATTACCGGGTGCTTGCAGTCATGAGCCCTCCCTCTCTTATCATAAATAAAAGCATATAAACACCCCTGGCCATAGTCCTTGTACATGCTTCTTACTTTATTAAAAAGCATCTTTTATATATTTTTAATTATTTGAGAATTTCACACATCTTAGTAAAGCAAGGCACGTTATTAAAGAATTTGAAACAGTGTGAAATCTTGTTAATTTATACCAAGAATTAAATACCGTTGAAGCTAAGCACAGAGGTGACCTTGTTTTCTTTCTCTGTCTCCTCCGTTCCTCTTCCTCCCTTCTTCTGTCTCAGCTGTGTTCTCTCTTCAGAGGTCTGAGAGTGACTGCCTCTCTGGAAGAATTCTATCCCAGGAACACAAATGAGGGTAGGGTTGGGAAAATATGGTCCTGGGATCAAACCAGCCTACCATCTGCTTCTGTTTGATCTATGGGCTAACAAACATACATGCATGTGCGCTTGCATGTACATGTGTGTCAGTGTGTGTGCCAAAGCCGATGTCTGGTGTCTCTCTACATCACCTGTTTGCTTATTGAGACAAGGGCCTCTGTTCTTGTTTAACCCAGAGCTAGCCAGTTCTAGCTCCAGCTTGCCCTGGGAGCCTCTGTCTTTGCCTTTGTAGGCAGCTATCATGTCCACTCAGCTTTTACATGGGTTCTAGAGGTCCAGACTCTGGTCTTCACCCTGCGCAGCAAGAACTTTCCCCACTGAGCCATCTCCCCAACCCCTAGTGGTTATATGATTGAATAATTGAAAAAACACCCGAAAGCCGGGCAAAGTGGCTCATGCATGTAATCTCGATACTCACAAGGCTGTGACAGAGGGATTGTGCATGCCTGAAGTGCAAGGCAGTCTGTCATAGAGTGTGGCTCTGTCTCAGAGCAAATGCCATTGACATATATGGCACAACCTATAGCACAAAGTAAGCGTAAGTCATAGATAAAGAGGATTTTACAGGTTTATTCTTTCTTTATGTATATGGGTATTGTGTCCTCATGTATGTCTACCTATGCATCACACAAGTGCCTGCTGCTCAAAGAGACCAGAAAAGAGCATCAGATCCCCTGAAACTAGAGATACAGGTGGCGTTTAGCTGCCATGGGGGTTCTGAAAATTGAACTTGGGTCCTCTGGAAGAGCACGCAGTGCCCTATAAGTGCTGGGCCATCTCTAAACCCCACAAATAAAGTTTTATTTAAACACAGTTACACCCAGTTGTTTACATACTGTCTATAGGGCTCAAATCTACAAGAGCAGAGTTGAGAAGAAATGACAAAGACAATATGGCTCCTGAAGTAGTAAGATTTGAATGTTTATATTTTACTACTGTATTACACCACAGCCATTAAAACAACTCTCATCTTTTAACCCTGTCAACAAAGAATGGGTTTACTCATTTTCCAATAGACAAAGCCTTATTAGAAAAGAAAGATAAAAAGGGGTAACACACACAATGCTTAGCCATTGGCAAGAAAATAAAACATTCTAAAAATAAATGTAAATAAAAATAAATAAAGAAATGCAAAAGTTGACTCCAGAAAAAAAAAATGTGAGTTAAAATTCTACTGGGACTATTTTCCTTTCTCTGGTTTGCCAAACTCAAAAATGTCCTTAACATCTCCTGTGGATTAAGCATAGGGGAAGACAGTCTTAAAGCTGATGAAAAAGATGGAGACAGGCATGAATGCTATGATCCCCAAACAGGACTAGCTGATAACATTTATTATTCTTAAACACACACACACACACACACACACACACCCAGTCAGCCCACTTCTTGGTATTTGTTCTGCAGACACCACCACGCGTGAGGTGTGACTCTTTCAGGGCTAGTGACAGCAGGACTGGCAAGGAGAGGGAGGGTTTGGAAACTTTCAGAAACTGCCTCTATATTCAGGACAACCCGTGAATAAATTATGCAGGAAGTGTGTATTGGAAAGCAAAGACAGAGCTCTCTATTAACCAATGTGGAATAACCTTCAAGCAGGGGTGTGTGTGGGGGGGGACCTGGGCTAAAAAATAAGGTGGCGATGTGTGCAATACATCCTCGTTTCTAAGAAAAAGGTGTGTGTGGACGCACACATGTATGCTTAAATGTATGTAATTGCTTCAATAGGCAGAAAACAGCGTGTTAGTGAACAGCTTGAGGGGGGTGTGAGGGACATGAGATGGGAAAGAGGCAGGCAGAGGGAGACTTATTTCTCTCAGTCACTTTAATGCTTTCAAATTTAAACCGTACAACTACATTATCTGTTTAAATATTTCTTGGGATGCACAGCAGACTCTCTCTCTCACGCGCACACACACACACACACAGAGAGAGAAAGAGAGAGAGAGAGAGAGAGAGAGAGAGAGAGAGAGAGAGAGAGAGAGAGAGAGAGAGAAGGGGAATGAACTAAGCCATTCCTGAGTATAGACTGAGCACCCTGTGATCCACAAGCATCTTTCCTCCCCAATGGTTGTAACAAAATTGGGGGAGGAGGGAGCCGAGCCCCAGCCTCTTGCCCCTTCCACGAGTCTTCTGATTTTTCTGAGGATACTGTTGTGACAACACAGCTTCAAAGACTCCCTGGCTGAAGAATTAGGGCACCAGTGCCTAGGCCTCACCTATCTGGACCAGAGGAAGGAGTCAGCACCACCTCAACCATCCAGAGAGAAGCCTGCCAGTTCTCTCTTCCCCTGTGTATCTAGTGGTGGCCCCTGCTCCTGAGGAGGGCTCTGCAGTGTTGATTGCTGTAGCGGTGACTGTCATAGCTCACTTCCACAGGAAGGATTAGCCTGTCCTGAATATGTCAATCAGATATCAAAGATAAATGAAGTTTGAAAAAAAAAATAAAACGTATGATTTATTTTTAAGAAATAGTCTTGGGGAGACACCCAGGATGCACTTTGAAAAATCTAAGGGAAATATGTCAGGGGAGGGACGTCCGCAGCCTGCTGTCCAACTTTAATTTTTCACTGATAGCACTCCGGTAGGCTGCAGCTCAGCCAATAAATAAAGAGTCTCTATGCTTAATGGTCTCCAATTTCCATCTGCTGTGATAGAGAGCCTCTCTCGCAGATACGCATGCCCCGCACTCTGGCTCTGTCTACGTCCTTCTCACAGGTCCCCAGGGTATTAATGAGCTGGCACAATCGCCAGGGTTTTTCCCCAAGGACATGCTCACCCTGCCATCGCTCCAGGAGACCTGTGGGGCCAGGGAGTCCCCGAAGCTGCCTTGGGGTTGCTCGCTGATTTGGGCTTGGTGATGTTTGGGGTTTTAATTCACTTTGCTAAAATTGCCTTTCATTCACATGGTGACAGGTAGTTATTTGTTTTCGGGGTTCCGTTTGACATTTATTGTTAGCGCCAAACACTAATAATAATAATTAGTGCCTTTTTAGAGTTGTCTAGGGTTTTCATGCGGTGGTATTGTTACGATAAAACACCCCGATGCTTTGCTGTATATAAGATAGTATGATGGTATTTAAATGTAACAAAGGGGTTTATTATACTCAGGCCAGATTGTAGTATCTCTGAGCCCCCCTCCCCTTGAGCAAGCCAAGACTTAATATCCTCTAAACCCGTCTGCAATGCTAATACCTGTCTATCTTTTAAAATGGGGAAGGAATGTAGCGGGAAAACCACAGACAGCCAGGCGCGTTTGGGCTTTTTCTCAGAAACAAGTCAGCATAGATGAACTGATGGGCTAGGACAGTGGTTCTCAACCTGTGGGTTGCGACCCCTCTGGAGTCAAATGTGAAAGACCACCAGGAAGCACAGGCGTTTACGTTATCGTTTCTACCAGTAGTGAAATTGCAGTTATAAAGCAGCAATGAAAACAGTGTTATAATTGGGGTCACCACAACACGAGGAACTGTATTAAAGGATCTTCACACGAGGAAGGTTGAGACCCTCTGCCCAGGAAGCAGGTTGCTCCAGACTGTGGCCACTAGTGGGGTAAAAAAACATATTTAAATAGAAAGCAATTGATATTCGATCTATTAAGTCTTTTCTCCCTCCCCCATACTGGTCTCCGGCTGTTCCACAGTCCTGTGTGGTTCAGGGCCGCACCGAACACTGTACCTGTCGGGCATGTTTAGAGACCCGGAAGGATCCACTGGTCAGCAATGTCCTGGAATCTGCTTACCATTTTAGAAGCTTCATAGTGTTCCAAACCTTAATGCTCAAAGTGTGACCAAGAACCAGCAGCAATGGCGTAAGGTGGGATTTGGTGTAGAATCGGCATTTAGATTCTCAACCTTGGGCAGAGACCTTTGGCTCCCCGTGGGACGACACATTTGAAACCCTGTAAGGATCTAGTCAGGAGAACTTCTGCGAATGCCTGTGAGCATATGTGGCCATGAAGAGACCTCCTCATCTCCACTGCTGCCTACAAATCAACCCTTGGCAGTTTGTAAAATAATGTACGTAAGCTTGTTCTGATAATGCTTTATTAAAAAAAATAAGGTAGCCACATCCTTCTTTAGCACATGTCCATTATTCACTGAACTCTTGTCTAGAATATTCTTTGGATATCTTTATGAGCATTGTTGTGTCGTTTATTTCCCTCCAATGAATCTCAAAACAGAGCATCTGGGACAGAGCCTTTGGAAGTGTGCTGTTTCTCTGGCACATCCCTGTTGGCTGTGCCTCTGCTTTCTGCTGCAGAAGAAACCCCACCCAGGCTGGGGAAAGATAAAGGTTCAGTGAGTGAAGGAGGTGTGAAGACCCAAGTTCAGATCCCCAGAACTCAAGTCAAAAGAAGCTCACTTGCAATCTCAGCACGAGGAGCCCCCTACCTTGCTCGATATCTAGACCGACTGACTTGGCAAGCTCTGGAGTCAATAGAAGACGTAGACCAAAGAAGACACTGAATATCAGCCTCTGAGTTAAAGCTTCTCTACAGAATCACACCGTCCGGGAGAGCAGGACGGACTCTGACCGCTTTCTCCCTTCACAAGGTCGACTCCACGTTAGGTCATTTGTGGAGGCGCCCCTGGGCCTGCTGTAAGACCGCCAGGGCCAAGTTCTAGTTCTCACGTGTTCTTTCCTCACCTGGGCAATATCACAGTGGACCAGGGGAGAGGCAGACAGGCTCAAAGGTCTGGCCTGTGCTTAACTAGGTTTCCCTAGCAGATGGGAATTTGTCCACAGGAAAGCAAAAAGCATCTGTTCATGGTCAGGTTAGCCAGTCCAGGAGGGACGTGGCCCAGGCATACCAGCGCTGTGCCTAATCAGAGAGACACACGTGTGGGGCAGTAAATAAGGTTGGAAAAAAGGACACTCTTCTTGCGTTTTGGTTTTTGACTTTTTTTTTATTATTTGTTTTTGTTTTTGGAAGACCTGCAGTTACTTAGGGAAAACAGTGCACTTATAATTAATACTTCCATGGTCCTTCATATCCATTTCCATCCACCAGGTCCCATCAGCTGCACCAGGTACCAGCCACACCTACCATCCAAAAAGAATACTTCTCAAGGTAGCCCTGGCCACCACTCTAGTACGAGTCACACCCAGCTCTTCTGGGAACTGCCACAGACATCCCCAAACATGTCCTCTTCCCTCTTTTACTCATCCTCCAGTAAAGACTTCACACAACCATCAAGCCTAGCTTGTGAGAATCCAAACCACGTCCTGTGGCCTTCAGAGGACATCTGGACTGGCCTCTGCTTGTCCTTTGCCATTTCTCGCTGCTCTCCACCACCTGCCTCGTTTCTTGAAACATGACCAGCATCTCCTTTAAGTGACGACAATTACCCTCACCACCCTCATTCCCGTCACATGGACCACCGTTTCTCTGCAGCTGTCACTCCTGCCTCCTTTGACATATTGACATGCTGTTTGTTTACCGGCTGGCTCGTCATCAGAACAGAAACTCCAGGAAGGGGGCATGCTACAGGTGCTTCTGTTCCCCGAACCCGCAAAGGCACCTGCCACAGAAACTCAATAAACATTTTGTTGAATGAATGAATAAGCCTGTAGTGTCCCTTACAGTTCACTCACGGACTTGACAGACAGAAGGGTAGATGAGTGGATATCTCTTTAATGTCTATGACACTTATTTTCAAATCTTACGAAGGTAGACGTTACTCTGTATGTTCATATGTATTCTGTGTGTAGGTGTGTGTGCCCATCTATGGAGGTCAGAAGGTATGTGAGGATTTCTTTTTCCACGACATGGGTCATAGGAACTGAATTTGGGTCATCAAGCTTGGCAGCAAGTACCTGTACGTGCAGAGCCATATTTCTGGTCCCCAAAGTTACTCTTCTAATTATACAAAGCAATCAAATGTATTTGCTATTAACTATATGCTAATGATTAAGAGTCTAAAATACAATGTAACTCTTCAAAGACACAGTGGAAATACTAGACAGACCTTTGCGGTGGAACCTGATTTGATAACTGATCTTTTCTTTAGAAGTCATCTTCGGATTTTCCTCCTAAAGCCATGCACTCAAGGAAGAGGAAAAGACAAATTGGCTGTGGAGATGGCTCAGTTGGGGCAGTTCAACATGTCAAGGGTGGAGTCAAATCCCAGAACCCATGTTTACATGTACAGGGCACAGAGGCACACCTGGAGTCCCCATGTGGGGGAGGTGGTCCCAAGGGTGTTCTGGCTAGCCAACCCAGTCTAGTTATTGAGCTACAGACCAATGAGAGACCATGTCTCAAAAACCAGAGTGGACTGGAGGGCTCCTGAGGAATGACACTCAGGGTTGACCTCTGGATCCCACACAATGGTGCACACGCAGCCACATGCACACCTGCACAAACATGTATCCCGCCACCATGTAAAGAAACCAACAAAGAGAATAGATTTGCCATCAAATGTGTAACCATTCCTTCTCTCTCTCCTTTTCTTCTTGCCTTCCTTTTCCTTTTTTCCTTCCTTCCTTCCTTCCTTCCTTCCTTCCTTCCTTCCTTCCTTCCTTCCTTCCTTCCTTCCTTCTTTTTTCTTTCTGTTGTTGGCAATGCTATGGATCAAACTCTTATAAGAAAAAGTAGATGTGCATTCAGGAGTAGACTTGAGGCAGACGCTATGTCGTATCATCATTCTGAACACCACCTGAGCCGAAAGGCCTGGCTTTTACAGCTAGAAAAACAAAACAACCTGAGACCTCTGAGCTGGGTATGGTGAAGAACTCTGATGAAGAGGGACCTTTCCCAACTCTACACCTGAATCTAATAACTGATTCACGGGCAACAGGAAGACCATTATCTCTTGCCCCAACTCAAGACAATCCTGATGGCTCAGGTCAGTCCAGAGGCTTCCACGGGATCAGCAAAGATCCTTAAGATGACAGAAAACTCTGTCTTCCCAGTCTTCCTGACTCCTTCCTTTTCCACAGATGTTAAAGCCAAGGCCACCACCCAATAAACCTTCAAGGCCACCATCTTGGTGGTAGAGTCCACTTCCTGGGAAATCTGACTTAAATATCATTGAGTAAAATGATGTCCCCAAAGCACATGACGTGAAAGATCTTTTCTGAAGTGGGCTGGACCTCCTCACAGACTAAGAAAACACGAGTTTCAACCAATCATAATACTACTGTAATTCCAGCCACACTTCTTCCTCCTAATAGCTTGCCCAACTGTAAGCTTCGTGCTTTCTACACCTGGGTTCATTTTATCTTCTCAACAAGTCCATTACAACCCACATTTTACAGAAAAGTAAAGGAGGCACAAGGGAGTTAATTAACATCTAGAAGTTCACCTGCATCTCCATCACTCTCTCCTAGCCCATGCTTGTATGTATTGTTAAAAAAAGTTAGAAATGCTCCTTTGCCTTTCAGTCCCATTAGCTGGTCTAAATGTGAGCTTGGAAACGTAGCACAGTTTTGTGTTACTGTGTTGGAACCCTCCCCTCCTCTAAATCCTTGAAAAAAACTCAGAAACTCATCCCTTAAAGCAGACCGGGAAACTATTAGTGAACTGTGACATTTCTAGTCATCCCTGGGATTCCTTGGTGCCTGTCCCTTCTATAAAGGCTGGGGGCATTCACAGCAGCTGACTGTGTCATGGAGTGCCTTTGAGAAGCATGCATGTCACCCTGTATCAGCCATGTTTGTGCTCTCTTCATCTGTGCCACGGGAGGCTCTTTAGAATAAGTCTGATTATTTTTACATGACGGTAGATTCTCCTCACTCCTGTGATTGAAGAACTGCAAACTAAAGCTTCATTCTGGGGGACTCATTTGCCCTGATGGCGAGAATAATTAAAATGTAAATCTGGAGGGTGGGAAGGGAATACCTGGAAAATTAAGGAGACTGTTGATGCTATTATTGATTAATAATTATCAAATACTCACTTTAAAAAAATAATTAGCCTTTGGGTTTTGATGGTCTCCATTATCCTCATTAGAAATGGTAAGATGAAGACGGATGGATTCTCAAGCAGATGAATTAGTGATTAAGGCGGCCCTGAAGAATCGGCCCCGCTTCTCTCTCCGGCAGCTTTCCACACAGCTCCAGTCCATCGTTTAACTGACTAGATTTGGAGTGTGTCCGAAGGAGATTACCTCTTAGGGCAGTGATTCCATCGGTGATAAAGAGCGGTAAATAAAGAAGGGGAAAGAAGAGAAAGCCACCTTGCCTCTTTCAGGAATACCGCACAGAGAGCCCTGGAAGGGACTAGAAGAACGCCTTCCTAATGATGTCTCTAACACACTCTCCTCTGACTTCAGCACACACGGGGGAATCTTCTGAGGAAGCCTTTGAGAAGTGCAGACCTCTTCCTTCAGATTTGGTATGACAGTCTTGTGTGTTAAATAAATACCAATAAATTATTAAAACATATTGGTTGTATCGTAACACAGAGGCTTAACAATGTATTGTGTCAGCATGCATGGCTCTCACTCGGGGAAATTCTCCTCTCTTTAATTCAGGCATTGACACCCCGTGCCAGCACAAAGGCCTTTTTCATTGGAGATTGACACATGTCTAAAATTGCTTGGATTTGGTGTTGTGCTCTTAATAGCTGAAATGGAATCATATGCCACTGTGCATGAACAATGCCTCAGAAAAGAAAAAAAAATCTTAGCCTGAGGGTTCAACTGGAGGATTGGGGGAAACGGGAAAAAAAGGTGCTTTCTCGACTGCTGAGTAGGGGAAATAATTACTTCGTTTGAGAGGAACAGGGAGGGCCAGTCCTAGCTCCTTGGAAAAACAGTAAGTCTGCCTGCCAGCCCTTCACTTAAATGATCAAATTCAAGATGGGTGTTAGGTGTGGGTCCAGGGCCACAGAGCAACAGCATGGCAGCGTGTCTCATGGCGGGGCTGTGGGAGCCATCATAGATACTCATTTCTGTAGGACTTAAGCTCAGATTTTCTCCTAACCCCAGTGAGCTCCGCCTTCTATACCCCGGGATGATCTTCCTCTAGCTCATTTTCCAGCCGGGTTTCTGCAGCATTCCTCTTAGCTACCAGCTACTTATGTGACTTTCTTTTTAACTTCTTCTCTTTAGTTTGTGGGGGTGGGGGCGGGGAGAGCAGTGGAACCCAGAGCCTCCTCGAATGCTCAGCAAGCCCTCTCTGGCTGAGCTACACCTCTAGCTCTTTTACTTTTTGAGTTCCCACCAAGTCGCCCAGGCTGGCTTTGATCTTTGAACTGTAACTCAGATAAGTCTTTAGCATAAAATCCTTCTTCCTTGGTCTCCCCAGGGACTGGGTGATTGACCTGTGCCACCTGGCTCTATTCAGCTCTTGATATGATGTTTTTGTTTCAACAACTAGTCAAGATGAAAGATACTGTAGGCAGAGATTCGATGCTGCTGCACGACCATGCTCTGCCCAAGCATCTCACCCAATCCTGTGTGTGTGTGTGTGTGTGTGTGTGTGTGTGTGTGTGTGTGTGTGTGTTGGGATGCTGTCTGGGTATGTTCAGGCTTAGCAACTAGAAAATCCCAGTGGTCTTCTCTCCACCCACACGGTACAGTACTAGGTCCAAACGTTTTCTATGGGTTCTGAGCGTGCAAGCCCAGGTCCCCATGCTTGTACCACAAACACTCACATCCACTGAACCATTTTCCAGGCCCCGGGAATACGCATCCCGTGGAAAGCATTTACAAGCTCTTGTGCCTCACTTCTCAGCTGGCGTTTCTTGGTCTTCTGATGCACAGGCTCCTTCCTTGGGCTGTTTAGCAATCCCCACAAGGCTACTTAGTTCTAGGCTTGGTCCTCTACACATTCTGCTTTTTTTTTCTGGGGTGTCTTGGTTCATCTGTTAAGCAAATCCTGTGCTTCTTCCAGCAGCAGCCTCAGCACTTCAGAGGTCTCCATAGGAGGGCAGGAAGAGTGGAGATTGGAGCCAGCCCTGTAGTTAGCTCTCAGTGAACCTAGGCCAGTTATTTACCTCGTGTTCCTACCCCTTCCAAATGTGTGTGTGTACATATGTGTGTATACATGTGTATATGTGTGTGTACATGTGTATGCACGTGTGTGCATGTATACATGCTTGTGTGTATACATGTATGTGTGAATGCCTGTGAAAATCAGAGTGACCTCAGGTTATGGTTCTTCAAGGATTGTCTGCTTTGATAATGAAACAGTATCTCATACTGACCTGGGGACACCAACTAGGCTGTATTTGCTGGCCAGCAAGCCCCAGAGAGCTGCCTGCTCTCTGAGCTGCAATTACAAGTGTGCATGCCCCATATCTTGATTTTCATATGAATTCGGGGCTGGAACTCAGGTTTTCAGGCCTGAGTGGCAAGCACTTACTGATGCAACTATCCTTACAGTCCCTGCCCTTTCAAACCCTTGCTTCTTAACTGTTGAGGATAAGTTGACCCAGCAGCGTGTGACGCATCCTTCCTGACCCAGGGTCCTGGCCCAGACATCAAGCCCTGTGATCACATCAAAGCAGCGTGCGTTCTGTTACTACCTCACCGCTCAGATGAGAAGCCTGAGGCTCTGGCAGATTAAGCAGCTCACCTGGTATCCACTGGCTTAGAAACCTCAGAGCAAAACTTCAACTCCCGAGGCTAAAACCAAGCACTATGCTATTTTTTATCCATCGCCTTTTTGGTTTTGATGCATGGTTGATACTAAGATGGATGAGCAAATGCTTACTTTATAAAGCTGTTCACTTACTCTATACAGCCTTGTCTACCCTGGTAGATGGAATGTTAAATGATCTACAATACAATCTTCTATAATAGAGACTATTAATATAGAGGAGAAGAGAATGTTGACAAAGTAATAAGGACATTAGCAGTAATGATTGTTAAGGTTTGGTATATTGGTGCCAGGCACTGGTCCAAACACTGCCTAAGGATTCCCTATAACTCTGCCTTGTGGTATTGTGTATGTTACTCCATGAAAGTCAAGGAACAAACTGAGGCTGGCTGTGGTGGCATACAATTATAATTCTAGCACCTGAGAGACTGAGGCAAGAGGATTGCTAAGTTAAAGCTAGCCTGAGCTAAAAATGAGGCTGTTAAAAAGAAAAGGAGATAGGAAGGGAAACAAAGATAGAAGGAAAGAGAAGGGAAGGGAAGGGAAGGAGAGGGAAGAGAAGGGAAGACGACAGAAGGGAGGAAGGAAATAGAGAGAGGGCTGAGTGGTTAAAAAACACTCAGGAATGGAGTTGGGATTTCAGCACATATATGGGGCAGCTCACATCCACCTGTAATTCCTAACCCCAAGGAGCCTGACTCCTTCTGGGCTTGGTGGGCACCCACCCACACACACACATAAATGCATATATACAAATGCACACAGAGGTAGGAGAAAGTGGGGAGAGAGGAAGAGAATGAGCAGGAATGAGGGAACTAAAGAGGAAAGAGAGGCAACAAACTGAGGGTCAAAAGTTGGTAGGAACCAGGGTTGGATCTTGAGCCCCAAGCCAGCATAGCTCATTCATGCTGGGCAAAGCTCTCCCTGACAGCACAGAGCAGGTTCTCTGAGTACAGTCAGCTTCACCTGGGTTCACTCTGCCCTAGGTACCTAAGTTGGGTGATTCAAGCCAAGAGATTTTCTTTTTGTCTTGCATATCTGATGAAAGAAATTTCTATCCTCATCCAGGACTTCCCAAGAAGTTGGGCAAGAGTCTCGGTGAGTCGCTTGGCTCCTCCCTGTACCCCTGGCACCAGCCCTTTGGCAGCACACCTTGTCTACATGCTTCCTCACCTGGCTTCTACCTGACAGGTCTTAACAAAATGTCATGTGACCTCAGGGTAATTTCCATGGCCCTTCTTCCCCTAACGTGCTCCCTGGGGTTTCCAGGACTGGAAACTATTGCTTCCTCCGACTCTTGTTTCTCTCTCTCCTCCCCTGGAGTGTGAGACCATCTTCAGTGGTCTTAAGCACATGATAAATTCATATCTTGGGCAGTATGCAGTCCCTAGTCAGCTCTCAAGCATTATTTCCATTGTTATTGTTCTCAAGGATTCCAGAGAACACTACCCGAAACCTTAGAGTCTCAAATATCATTTCACACCTTCCATTTTTCACTTGTAAGATCTTTTCCAAAATCTTCTAATTATCTTCCACTCAGTTTCCAGCCCTGGAAATAGCCACACTACTCCATCTAATAAGGGAAAAGGTGAATTTTGAGTGAATAAATGATTAGCCAAGGCCAGCAGTTCTCTCTCTAACCATGAGTCATCGTGGCAAGCTCAGGACATGCAGAGTGGAAAACACCTTGGCAGCCTTGTGTGGAGTGTTCTTGCCTGAGGTGGTTTAGAACAAGCCTCCGAACGGCTTTGCCCTCTCTGCTCAAGCAATGCCAGGCATCCAGTCAGGGCTCCATCCCTTCTGTGGTGAGACCTGAGCACAGTGCTTGTTCGCTCTTCGGCTCAGTCATTCTCAGTCCTGACTGCTGGTGTGTACGCGGGAAGGTTCTTCACTAAACAAATCCCAGCTGCTGGATGCTGTGTTCCAGACAGCATAGCAGATAACCCAGCAAGGCTTTGAAAGAAATAAGTCTGGTGTTGACATTCCCTTTGCAACACAGATAGCTTAAATCTATGAAGGTCGTTTCCTCCCTCAAAGAGGTTAGAGATCACTGGGAGACCCTGGTTTGTTTCTTTAAAGCCAGAGAAAGAAAATTGGTGATGATGGTGATAATGATGATGGTGATGATGCCTGGGTAGAGTTGACCTTGGGGGCCTTTGCTACCCTGGCATAAAACCCATGAAAGGCACAGATCACAGATAAAGTCAATGTCCTATGCTGCCACTGCGTGCTGTTCTTTGACCCGTGACAACCACCCGGGAGGTCTTTGCCTTGCTGGGAAGATTAGATGTTATCTTTGTTAATATTAATATCAATAATTAACAATATAAATATTATACTCCTAATGAATAATGTCTGTTAATAGTGCTCTCCTGGCCGGTCTGTGGAGGTTGGCTGCTCAGTGGTTTTTCTGAGTCTAGTGGCGTTTCTCTCTGAGATGTGGCATGTTCTTGTTTGGCCTCTTGGGTTTTGTGATCTGGGGTGAAGACACTATGTCCTGCACACCAGCAGCTCCTGCTCTCTGGCTTTCAAGCCCAACTCTGCTCCAGAGCAGAGAGTCCCAAAGTCTGAGCAGTTCTGGGCACCAGCTGCTGCTATCACTTCAGACTTCCCAGAACCCCCAACAAAGCAGTTTCTTTCCATAATGTGAGCAGTCCTACCCAGCATGCTCCACACTCCTGCCTAGAAATCACCTCACACCACCTTCCCTGACTTCCTGCTATTCCAGCTCTAGGTCTGAGGCCCCACCTCTTCCTCCTAGGAGCCATGTTGGCTACTTCCTACCCACCCAAAGCGATCACCCTGTTACATCTTCCTTGTCTTCTACTGTGCACAGCACTGTCTTTCCATCTCTGCCAGAGTCTGTTTTTCTCTTTTGCTTGTTACTTTCTATTTTCTCCCAATAAAAATTTACCCATAAAAAACAGAGAACATTTCAAATACCTACAGGTAGAATAGTTGGCTCTTCTTACAGGCTTGCTGAATGCTTGATGCAGATGTGAATTCAGGGAAGAAGGAGCCTCCTGTTTCCTTCCCGAAGAGCTGGTGGAAGTTATTGTGTTAAATGCTTCCTTGAGATGTGCCTGCACAGAGCTCTTGGAAGACTCGGTTCATCAGAGAGGGAAGAAGAAGGGAGCTGAAGTGCTGGGGGATGCAGAGCAGGCAAAAATGGCCCGAATCTAAGCCTATTAAACTAAATTGTTTTCAAGCAATGCCAGTGTCACTGGTAGGGAACACATCTGTCATGTGGGGAGTAACGGAGAATGGAACCCAAGTCTGCCTACTAGAATAAGAGCCTGGCGGGACCAAGCTTTTCATGGAATGCCACGGTGAAGATGGGAGGAGTTGGCTCCAAACAATGTGTTTGGCATTGTGCTACTGGGGAGCTATTTGTGTATTTTTTAAGTGCTAGGAATTGAACCCAGGGCCTCAGACCAGCCAGGAAGACTATCACTGAGCTGCGACCCAGATCCCCATGTTCCTCTCTATCTTTTATTTTGAGATAGATTCTCACTAACTTGCTCAGGGTGGCCTTGAACTTAAGATCTTCCTGTCTCAGACTCTCAGTAAGACAGAGAGAGAAAGAGAGAGAGAGCTAAGATGCTAAGAGAATTTTGAGTACATCAACACTGTAAGGTAAATGTTTTTGATTTTCCACTTTGTGGGTAGCATTGCTAGAAGTGGGCATACATTGTCTTCATTAAATAGAAAAGCACCAAAGAGCTCGAGAGAAAGTCGGGAGTTCAACCTGGAAAAGGGAGCTGTCAGCTGACTATCTCAAAGCAAGTGGAATCAATGATTCATAAGCTCTGCAGTGATTAAGAAAACAAACACCCTGGGCTTATAGATGACAGGCTGAGCAGACCATCCAAATCCCTTTCCGCTGTGGCTTGAAGCTCTACTCAACGACCCAGTGGCTTAAATGGTGCTGAAGAAACGCTTTGTCAGGCCAGCACCCAGGATCCTCGTCAGAAAAGCTGAGACGCCTGTAATTCAGTAATACAGCCATGTCTCTTATCCCTAGATCGTCACCTGGTGACTTATCCCCTCCCCTAGTCAGCCTTTATGGCTCAGCACGACCTAGGGCCTTCCCTGTCGCCTCTGCCACTCCAGCTGACTTTGCACAGCTTGCTAGAAGCTGTCTACTGCCTTGTCTTTCAGGCCCAGCTAGGAAACGCATGAGAAGAAGGCAGTGACATGGTACATAAACCTAATATAGGCATGGACGCTGTCATGGCAAGAGCAGGTTCCAGATCTAAAGGGACAGAGAGACACATATCAGATCACCTCGATGATGTCATGTCGAAGCAGCTTGGACAGAAAAGCTGCCTCACAAGCTCGTCAGTGAGGGGAGCATGTGGCAGGAAGTTCTGGGAAGTCCACGGTCACAAAGCTGTTGGACTGGGTGGCTGGTCCAAGCTCCCCTTCGTGGTTGCCTTAGAAACCCTTCCCACTGCATCCTCACATGTGGAGGAGGCTCACTAGCTCCTGGGTCGTGGCTATTTGTGTGTTGTTTGAAGATTTGAACCCAGACCTAGTGGGCCAGGCAAGTGCCCTGCCTCTAAACTGTACCCCCAGTCTTCTTATTTTGAATTGTGCATATTGCTAAGTTGTGTGGGTTGTCCTTGAACTCACTCTCTACTTGTAATCCTTCTGCCTCAACTTTTGGGTAGCTAAGATTCCAGGCCTATTCCACCGCTAGCTTTGGCTTCTGTGTCTCCTGTGCCACTTAGTTCTAACTGAACGCTCATCAGAGCCCACCATGGGGAGGATGGGCCTTTGGACACTCTCCTGGGGGATTATCTTAATGGCATTAGATGATTTGGGAAGGCCCACCTTGGCAGTGGGCAGGATCAGTCCCTAGACAGAGAATCCTAGAGGTGTGGATGGAGACGAGGAGCTGTGGACTAGCACGTGGTCACCGCGCTCTGTTTCTGGCTATGGATGTGACTCGCACAACCGCTCCAAGCTCCTGCTACCTTGATTTTCCCACCAGGAAGTGTGAGCTAAGATAAATCCTTCTCCCTTAAATGAGTTTACCAGGGCATCTTATTATAGCAACAGGGTAAGAAACTAAGATACACCCTATCCCTCAGGTCTTCATTATAGCTCAATCGACTCTCCAAGGCCCTCAAACTCACCCCACTATCACACTGAGAATTAAATCCAGCATGCATATTTTGGGACAGTGCAAACACCTAGCCCACATAGGGGTGCCAGGCAAGCATCCTGGTTATTCACATAACCAGTCTTCTTTGAGTGGAGATTGGGAGCCTCCCGTCAGGCTAGGAGCTGGGAACAGAAAGGAAGAAAAACAGATGAGGTCCTGGTCCTTGAGACTTCACATCAAATCTCTTTTCTCGGAATCCTCCCTGTTCCCCATGAAGCCCACTGCCCTTGCTCTGCGAAGAAGAGTCTATGATGACAGCACTGGGCGCGCCCAATCCCTCTGGGCATTGTGTTCACTTCCCCCAATCGTGGAGCTTGAGGATGCAGCTCATATCCAGTCACTGGACATTTCTGGTGCTAGGAACCAAGGAGACACCCCCAAATCCAGGGAGCAGCATATTCTTTCTGACCACAGAGATCTCACAGGAGCCTTGTTGATGTTCATAGTACAGCTCTTGAACTAACATAGTCAACAAGAAAATTGATCAGGGATACCCATTGCTGGGATGACCTGTGCATTACTGAATGAAAGATTCTGGGAGGTTTCCAGGCCTGATGCCCTCTAGAGAGGATTCCAGAGAATTTCCTGGCTGTTCATGTTGGAGAGTTACTGGGTTTAACCGAACAAATTGCTACCACAGATACCTTTTCTTCCCGTGATTTAATCACTCTAATCTCTACATATGAAGGATCTCAAATGTGCAGCGAGATACCAAGGTGTGCCTACTTTGTGTGTAACAAACGCCACCATTTGTTGTATGGCCTTCAGGATATCAGTTTTGATTTTTGAATGAGATGAAATTTTCTGGACTCAAATGAAAGTCTACCATTCATTTCTTTTCCTCCCACCCTCCTAAAGAGACCACAAATATCTCAAACCTATTAATGGTGCACCTTGGACTCTCTGCACCTTGGACAAGGAGCAGACATGTTGGCGTGTCAGTGACTCATCACTCAGTCCCAGAACATCCCCAAGAGTCAGCCTCGAAATATTCTCAGAACAAGAATCGAGGGAAGATCCAGATTTGATGGCTCAGGCTTGGAATTCTAGGGCTCAGGAGGCTGAGGCGGGAGAATCACTACAAATTGGAGGCCAATCTTGGTTACAGAATGATTCCAGGGGGGCTGGAATGATGTAGGGACGAAGAATCGAGGAAGGATCAGAGCAAAAAGAGCACAGAGTGCAGGAGGGAGAAGAGAGACAAGAGAACAGATAAGAAATAGGGAAAATGGGGAGAGGGCAGAGGGAGGGCAAAGGAGGTAGTAGTGCTAGCTTTGCCAGTCACATTTTTAGACACTGGGGAGGCCCAGAGTCCTGAGTCAGGAAAAAGGCAGCTCTGGGTAATGCCCACCTAGGGCCTCATCAGACAGGAAACCGAGGCCCCCCAAAATTAGACAAAGGAGAAACCTTCCTTGAGACGCATTGTTCTGGTTTATATCTTGAATGTGCTTTAATGTTTTTGCGAGACCTAAAAAAGATGAGAAGTGTGTATGTGTGTGTGTGTGTGTGTGTGGGTGGGTGGGTGGGTGTGTTTACACACACATATGAATGTGTGTTGAAGCCAGAAAGGAATGGTGACGTCTTCCCTCAACCCGCCATTCTCCACCTTATGTATCCAGTTAAGGTTTCTGAACTTGAACTCTGGGCTGGACTGGGTTAGTCTAGCTACCCAGTTTGCTCCAGGACCCCCTTTCTCTGCCTCTCCAGGACGGGAATTACAGATGGGCTATCACACACCTCCAGCACTGACATCAGCACTGAGGATCTGGTCTGTTCCTCACACTGTGTACAGCAAGCGTGTTACACAGTGAGCTATCTCCCCGCCCCAGCAGCTACAGTTCCACATGTTGCTTGTTGGTAACAACCTTGAGCTTCTTTGGCCAGGCAGGGCCACCTGAGACCCAAGCTTTATTCAGGTATTGGAGACACTGTTATCATCAGAGGTGTCTCCAAGAATGGCAGAGCCTTCACCAGTATGAGGCCACAGCTGGCAAGAATGGCCTGGGGTGAATTAGGGACAGGCTCATGAATCTTTGACTATCTGTCAGCAGCTTCCAGAAAACCACAGCTATGCGGGCAGTTATGATACAGATCTCGGGCTCCCAAAGCCTAAAATACTCCCATCTTTTCCTTTACCAAGTACATTTGTTGATCCTTGACTTAAAGTTTGAGCCAACTGTACATTCTGTTTTCCTCTTTGGAAGGACTGCTTCAGGAATCCCATGACTGGCGTCAGGTCGGACACAGGTTCATTAACACGCACGGAAATCGATCCCTGCGATTTCCATTGGTTTGATCATTTATCTTGAGTTAGAATTTTGACTTCTGATGCCTAGGAATAAGAAAACACAAAGCTCTCAGTTCTGTGGACACCCTTAATATCCATATGAGGGAGACTCACCTCAGAAAGGAGCAGACAGCTAAGGAATTAAGAGAATGAGGCAGAATGAGCCCGTCTCAAAGTCCCTGGAACTCACCACACAGAATGAGTCCCTCCGCTGGTTGCTGGTCCAATCTACTAAGATGGACTTGCTAAAGCAGGAAAGATGGCTAAATTGGTAGAGCGCTTGCCACATAAGCATGAGGCCCTGAGTTTGATTCCTAGCGCCCATGTTAAGAAATAAAAACTAGACTGAGTGAATGTAATTACTGTAATGATTGTAATCTCAGTGCAGTCAGACCCCTGGGGTTCCAGGGCCAGTTAATCTTACTGGATCAGGAAAAGCCAGCCCAATGAATGACCCTGTCTCAGACCAAAAGGTAGACTGGTCCCAAGGAACAAGATTCCAGGTTGTGTTCTGGTCTTCACACAGACACATGCACATGCGCGGAAGAGATGGGGCTTCTATTTGGACAGCCTGAAGTTTCCCACGTGGTTCAGAATCCGCTCATTTCTCTACTTGACCCGAGTACATTCCATCAGGATCCGCCGGCCAATACACATTCTTGAGCCACGAAGCCCGATCACAACCATGCAGATTAGTGTGACGAAGTAAGAATGTATGCAGAAAGCCAACACCCCGCAAAGCCCATGCAAACAGGACCCGAGGAGAGGGGAAATGAGATTAGGCACCCAGGGGACATTTGCAGGGAATGCACTCTGCTGCCGAGAGATCAGAACACACAGGCAGCCAGATATGAAACAATAAATCCAAATAAACTTGCAAGGAGTCTGAAGCTAACGATTGGAAGTGGAGCTTCCTGGGAGGAGCCTTTCCTGTGTGCCCATTATCGGAGCACAGATGCTGAGGTGGAGGAGAAACAACACGCAGCTTCTCCTTGATGGGTTTGTAACTCCCCTCGTCAGATTTGCATCTGCAGGTGGAGTTCATCAGCTAGGAATCATGCTGCCTGAGGTGAACCGCTCTTGCTCTGTTCAAGGGACTTTAGGCTAAGGTTAAGACCCTGGCTTTGGCCCTTGCAATGGGATGGTGGGAAAGCCATGCCATCTCCCTGCATCTAGATTTCCGTTCCTGTAAAATGGGAGCAACGATAGCAGCTGCCCTGTTGGTTTGTGTTCCACTTTATGGCGGTGGTACCTGCCACTTACCACCTGCCAGGGAAGCATCAGGAGCTGTCGTGATGGCTGTCACCACTGTCATGATTAGTGACGTCAGAAACGGAAGCGCTTAGCTTCATCCAGGGGCTATGGCGGTTGCTCACTTGGGAAAGTGCTTGCTGCGTTGTGAGCACGAGACCAGGAGCGAATCCCCAGAACTCACGTAAAATAACCCAGATGTGGTGATGTGTGCTTGTAATTCCAGTAGTGGGGAGGTAGAGGTGGGTGAATCCCTGAGGCTGAACAGCCAGACAGCCTAGCCTCATTGGCTACTCCCAGGCCAATGAGACGCTGTCTCCAAATGCAATGTAGCTAGCGTATGAAGAATGACACCCAAGGTTAACTGCTGGCCTCCACATACACATTCATGGATGTGCACCCGCATAGACATGCTCACATGCACACATGGAAAAAGAATCTACTCGGTGTATTATAATAGTCGCACACGCCTTTATTTGGGTAAAAGCTGTCCCGACCCTGCAAACCCCTGTGGGAGTTCAGACTGATAGTATTTGAAAGAAGACCACAGGAGACAGGGCACACGTTTGCATGATTTTCCCGATGGATCTTTAAACACTGTCCACCTGTTCATTATGGCCATGACACCTGTCATTCCAGACAAAATAATAATTGTATCCGCTACCATTTATCTTCGGGCTTGCCCTCTGTCCAGCATGGAGCCAGCACTATGCACAATACAGTGCTCGACACAGAACGGAGAATTCGCGTTTCTGAGACAGAAACTGGGGGCCAGGAAGGACGGGTCCAGGAGAAGTGTTGTGGTGGAACTGAGTCCAAGGGTACTGAAAAGCTCTTGTGGCTCCCTAACCCCCGGCCACAAACTGCCTGATGAACACATCCTTGTATGCTCACCACGTGCCCCTCAGTGAGATGAATCCCAAGATCATTTTCTCCATTTATTCCCTTATTTACTTATTTTTATGATTTTGAGGTAGTCTTACTAAGTTTCCCAGGCTGGCATTGAACTCTTGAGTTTCCGGTCTCAGCCTCCTAAGTATCTGGGGCTATACACGCCTATGCTACTTAAATCCATGAAACACTATGCCTTGTCCCAAACATCCTTGCCTAGAATTTTGTCTCAACCGAATGTATTGCATGCAATAAACCAATCTCCTCAGACATACCCACCCATCCTATTAAAACTCTGTATCTGTGCGCATATACACATAATATGCCTACATAGATATTGCCTAAGGCTTTCATAAATATTCATTAACTTATCCTTTAGGTAGGCGTGCCCTTCACTTGTTAAACAACAGATTATATAGATTATTAACTGTTCAACAGGAAGGCTGGATTTGGACGCCTCTGCTAATTGATGATCAATCCGGAAGAGAAAGTCACTTCAATAGTACAAGCGAAGTCGATGGAGAGATGGTTTGACCTGCCGACTTGTGATTGACTCACGCCTGTTCGTTACACGCTCTGCCTAGGGTGACGGTCGCCTAGAAGAGATCGCACCCAACCCAGCACAGCTTCCATTCCATCCCATTGGCCGTTCCTTCTGCTCACAGAGGAAACCTTGCCTTCCATATTGGTGGAAGATGCCCACCCCGCAAAAGGACGTCTACATTAGTCAAAAGCTGCACCTCTTGGAGGCCTGTCTACGTTCATTAAATGGCTTTCAGAATGCACAATGCAACTGAATGGCGTGCATTATTCAAATGGTTCTTCAGTGTGCACGAGGAGAAGGAGGCACGCTCACTCGGATGGAGGGGTTTTAAGGAGCTCGTCTGCACCACAGGGAACTCGCTTCTTTGAATCTTTTGCTATTTCACAGGGGGTGAATGTATCGCTGGTGCCTATACGATACACATCTGGGGGCACAGGGTTTCCAGCCATAGACCCCAGAATTGGGCTGAAGAGTCACCGCACTTTTGAAAACACAGCCAAGTGCCTTGCAATTTTCTCCGGAACAATTCGTTTCTCTACCTCTCCATTCTGACTCAAAGGTACAGCGAGATGTTTTTGCTAAGTGGGACTATTTGCTCCCACGTGGCGTCTTAGACCCCGTGACGAACGCAATGAAATGTGCCAGTCTTTCTCGCTGGAAGCAGAAAGCAGAGTGCAGCATTTCTGTCTTATTTGCCAATATCAGGTAGAAGGGGACGGGGGAGGGGTGGAAAGCTTGGAGCATCGCTTCTAGGTGTGGACCGTGCATGGAAGAAACACAGTCTCCAACGAGATGGATGGCGAGAGCAACTGCGGGATCCAGGGAGCCTGAGCTGAAAGCGCCCCTGGAATCTGTCTTGACAAGCGTTTTGCATGCAGTTAAACAGACAAATGAATTCTGCTGCCAGGATTTCTCAGGAATCACACTTGATGTCTGTCACCCAAAAGATTTCTGGGCACTGGTGGAGTGACAAACTGTTATGCCTTAGAGCGGTGGCTCTCAAACTGGCGCGTGCATCAGAGTCACCTGGAGGGCTCGTTAAAACCTAGGTGGCAGTTGTGCCTCCTCGAGTAAAAGTTTCAGATTCAGAAGGCTGGACGGGGCCTCAGTGGTACTGCTGCCGCAGCTAGACCAAGCACCAGCTCTGAGGACTGCTTCCTTAGGGTGACCAAAGACTTTTAACCTGGAGATGAAGGGTGGTGACCAGGGGCTGCATCTGAAGTCTCTCTGGCACTGTGATTATGTGTTTATAATTTATGCTACAGGTGCCATGACCGTGAAGCAATGGGTCACCCCTCGAAGCCATTTGTTTAGTAGAAAATGACGTTCAATAACAGACGAAAACAGCACTTCGGAGAGGAGCGACTGGTTAAACCATCTGCCACGCAAATATGAGGACAGAAGCTCAGGTTCCCAAAACCTAAGTGTTGGGTGAACATGGCAGCAGCCTCGTGATGCCAACCTCAGGAGGCAGAGGCAGGGGATTCCCCAAGCAAGCTGGCTAGTAAGGCCAGCCATACCAATGAGTTCGGAGTTTGCCTGAGAGAAACCCTGCCTGAGTGGGTAAGGAAGAAGAGCCTCGGAGGTGACAGCTGGCATCAACCTCAGGCCTTGACATACATAAACTCACCCACATACAGGTGTGCCCTGCTCCACATATACACACACCACAACATACACACACACACCACACACACATACACACATCACACCACACACACACCACACACACACACACACCACACACACACACACCACACACACACACACCACACCACACCACACACACACCAAAAAAAAGAAAAAAGAAAAGAAAAAAAGAACAAACAATTCTAGGGAGATGGCTCAGTTGGCAGAGGGCTTACCCGAGAAGCATGAGGACCTGAGTTCCAGCCCCAGAACTCACGGTAAATAGCCAGATGTAGAGGAAGGCACCTACGATCCCAGCACTGGGGAGGTGGGAAGCTTGAAGATCCATGGGGCTCAATGGACAGCCAGCCTAGTCTACCTTGGTCAGTAAGAGAATCTGTCTCAAAAAAAAAAAAAAAAAAGCAAGGTTAATGGAACCCGAGAAACAACATATATAAATCCAAACTCACTGCTTTTCATTTCTCCCCCAATTCCTAGCTGGATTTCCTGCCAGGCATCCTTGGCACCGCCCTTTCAGCTTTCTGTGTGTGAAACTAACTTTCTGCATCTCCAGTCCCACTTTCTCTATCGAATAGAAAAGCCAAGGGTTTGCAAAATGCATTGAACGAACTAATACTTTGGGCCAGAGGTACCAGAAATGACTGGAACTTAGGAGCAGAGCCACATTTATGACACCTACGTACATTATCAACCCATACATCCTTGGTGTTGGCGGCCATTAGCGGTCTCTCAGCATTGCGGGGATTTACATATGGTCCCCCAAAGTGAGCCATCTTCAAGCTCGATGGGTCCATAATGTACACTGTGTACCATTTCTTAATAAACATTTACAATGTGGCATGCCCAGGCCTCGCTCCATAAGACCCATCAGGGACAGCAGAGCGACAGAGCCTGTATTTAGGCCAGCATCTCACATCGCATTAAATAGATTGGTTTGTCCTTATTACATTGCTCTGTCACTTACGTTTCAACCCCCAATGGCTCCCACATTCCATCCAGCAAAGATGCTGAGGTGACCACAACTTCCCCCACTCCTTGGAATCAGTATTTAGAGAGGTTAACTCCTAAGGCCTCCTCTTCCAAATAGAGCATCCATGGCCCACGGTTTCTACCTCCACAGCCACACGACTTTGTTCCCGTGCCTGCAGAAGAAGCAGCTGCTGAGAGAGAAGGTTCCAGTTTGATCTGAGTGGGTTGGTGGAGAGCTAGCCTTTGAAATCCTGGCCTTTCCTAGTTACCCCACCAAGGCTTGGCTTGGCTTGGTTTTGATTTTGGCTGTTTTGCCTCATAATACCAAGTCTCTCCCTGTTTGCAGAAAGGGTGTGTTTGTGGGTTCACACCCTCGTGCATGATTCTATTTTTATATATGCATATCGCATGGTAATAGGGATTTTATGCATCGAATAAAACGATTTCCCCCAATTTCACTCGGTTTATCGTTCTGCTGAATAATTCAGCTTAGTATGTGGACTTTTTTTTTTTTTTTGCTTGATAAATTCACTACCCTAAGCTTTCCCTTTTCGTTGGAATTTTTAATCAGATTGAAACCTATCACATTGAGATCAAAGCTGGGAATCACGATGCTACCCATTTATGTCGTAGCCAAAGGATGTTGCTTAGAGCACACGGCCTCAAATCGCTCAGTCGCTCGCTAAAGTGTAAGAGAATTTATGATGCTAAATAAAACCAAGAGAGAAAAAAAAAGATGTTTTAATAAGATGAAAATCCAAATGTTAAAATAATGAGCCATCTGCATGGGTGGCCCTCTCTGGAGAGAGATGCCAAGAGCTCCGCCATCTGTGAAGCATTTACCAGCTGTTTCCTTCCCTTTTTGTGAGAACATAAGAAATCCTTGCAGTTGGGGCTTCATCACTGGGAAGAAAACAGGTTTGGCCGACTTCGTGAAGGCTGGACCAGGCCGGATGAAGCAAATGATGCTCTTGGCTCTCAGAGGGACATACCAGTTTTCCACCTAACTTCTGCCAGCCCTCCCTGTGAACCCCAATATAGGGAACCGCTGGCAGATGCCAAGGCACAGCAACAGCTCAGCATCCCAAGAGGTCATTTCCAACCTAGTGCTGGCAGAGGTGGTCCTGTACCTACTCATCAAACTGCCTTCCAGTTAGTTTCACCTCCTGAGTGTTCAAGTGGGGTGTGGGTGAACCTGCAATCCGACTGCAATGGAGAAGGTGTCTAAAGCAGTCTAAATATTTTTGAACGTGCCTTTCCTTTTTCCTCCTCTGATCTCTGCTTCACATAGCTGCCAGTCAGCTCCGTATCCCTGCTGTTTTTGCCCTGACGAGCACCTTGTCTAGCTGGCCATAGGATCTGCACAGAGAGCTGGGCATGAATTTCGCTTTGCAGCTAGCTCTGATCTGAGGCAGGGTGCCCAGCCATAACATACTCACTCTGTGGGGTGCTGATCTATTGGTGGATCCCCAGGTTCCTGCTTTTTTTTTTTTTTAATAACTCCTGGTTCTGCCACCAGAGTCTGACAGACTTTTTTTTTTTTTTTTTTCCTCTAGATGCCATCTTTCCTACTTCATTTACTGTCAAATGCATTTCAGGGAACATAACGTAATAAGAGGTTTTAGTTAATGAACGTGAAGTCTTTCAGAGGAGCCCCTCAGGTGTCATTCCTCGGGACTTTAGGGAGCTGTGGGTCATTTCCCTAGAAATCCTTTCTGAGATTATGTGTAGGAATGAAAATACTGTTGGGTGGCCAAGGGAGTAGAAGCAAGGGGGACAAATCCAGGCACCGAGAATGGCTGCTCTCATTCTATGGGCTTGGTGCTGAGCCAGATCTTAGAGGCAAAAGAAATCCCAACTCACATTTCTCCTGTAATGCCTCACATCCTGGAAGTAGTATTGACTGTGTCCTCTAAGGAGTGATCTCTGGTAGCAGGTTGTGGAGATGCGTGGGGGAAGAATCCCCTTTTCTCATGAAGTGAAGGCAGAAACGTATGTTTCTAGGTCACTCTGTGAAGGGAAATTGTCCATGCCTTCAAGCCAAGAAAGATTGTGAATGCTTCATTTTCTTTGTTATTTAGCCCCATGACTCTAGACATGGTGTCCACTCTTAAAATGTAGTCATGAGCAAGATTGGAGGCTCCCTACATACGGATCTCACTGAGGAATGGTGGGCCAATGAAACAAGACTTTCGAGAAAGACCAATGGGGTGAGACCTGTGAATTTCAATCAGGGGACATTATGCCACCCATCCAACCTTGTCTGGAAACATCTTTAGTTGTCACAGCTTGGAGGAAATGTCACAGAGGCCGAGGATCCTGGGGAGAACTTTCAATACAGTGGCTTCTCACTGTCTGCTAGGGAAACAGTGCAGACATGGAACCTAAGCACAGTTGGCCACAGGTACTGAAGCTGTGGATAATGGGGGCTTTTCTAAGGAGGGTAGTCTGGCTCAACACACACTATGGTGCCACAACAGAGATGTTTTCTGTGAAACTCAGTCCTGAAGAAGAACAGGGATGGGGAGGATAAGGGGAAAAGGACAGGCCAGGGATGCAGGAAACCAGCAGGTATGCTGGCTAGTTTCATGTCAACTTGACACAAGCCAGAGTCCTTTGCAATAAGAGACCAATTGAGAAAATGCCTCTATTGAATTGACCTATAGGAAACTCGGTGGTAGTTTTTGTTTTCTTGATTGATAATTGATATAGCAGGGACCAACCCACTGAGGGAGGTTGTGCCCCAGGCTGGTAGTTCCGGGTGCTATAAGAAAAGCTGCAAGCCAGTAGATGGTGTTCCTCCACAGTCTCTGCCTCAGTTCCTGCCTCCAGCTTCCTGCTTGAGATCCTGCTCTGATTTCTCTCAGTGATGGAGTGTAACCTGGAAGTATAAGATCAAATAAACCCTTCACTTTCCAGGCTGCTTTAGGTCATGGTGTTTTATCAAAACATTCAAAGCCCTATCTAAGACAGCAGATATGAAGAGTAGCCGGAGTTGGAATGGCCAACGAATTCTGAAGATTTCCACGATAGCCCTCAGACTTCTGGCTTACGAGGCTGGTCAAATAGAGAATTAGCTTCAAGGAAGTCCCTGCCTTGAGCCACCAACACCCTAACCAAGCCACACATCTTTCAAAAGATACAGATACAGGCAACATTCATTCCCGTCCACCACACTCAGTACACCCACTCATCCTTCCCAAAGAAACACTGGAGAACCAACGGCACTCATTTTTATACGAAAGGGAATGTCGGGTGACGTGGCCTCATTGCTACACTTCTGGACTGTTAAAGCAGAAGGCAGGGGCTGGGTCTGAATGCAGCCTCTGTTTCCAAGCATGCCAACCTAGATGCATGTGTATGCAAGCTCAGGTAGGCCCATGTAGGTTTCCCATTTAGATGGAATTCGACTCTTTACATCGCACATATGGTTGAGTGCATGGCTCTACTTCACTGTGAACCCAGCAGGAAAGAATTCCCACTAGAGTTACTTTAAAGTAAAGCTTGCTTATAGTGGGCTCAGGAGGACTTTCTGTGGTATTGCTGCCTGCTTCTCCTGGGAAAGGTTCTTATACAATTATGTTTGGGGTTCCAGCGTCTCTTAGCGCAGTAGTACGTGATGTCACAGCAGGATCCGTCGGCATTTAAAATCTCAAGAGGGTCAAAGCACACGTTAGACAGTAACACCGCAGACCACCATCCCAGCTGTTCTCCACTGCCCTGTCTTCTTCCCTACACTGACAGCCCGCAGGCGTCTCCTCTGGGGTGCAGGAAGAGAAGGAAGGGACTTTAGAGACAAGTAGACAGTGCCGCAGTGGGCTCTCTCGCTTGCCGTGTGAGGTTCGCCAGGTCCTTTCACCCTCTGTAATGTGACATCAGCATCTGTGGAGTTGGGGCAGCAGATTTTTCCTGGGTTATTTTCATTTGGGTAAAGTTGAGGCAATTATGTATATAAAGTCTGAAGCTGCGAGCCTGGAGCACATAGACCAACTGTTAAAATATATTGGCACGCCTGTAACCCCAGTACTCCAGAGACAGAAGCAGGAAGGTCAGTTCAGGGTTGGTTGTCCTTGGCTACATATCAAGGCCAGCCTGGGCTACATGAGACCCTGCCTCAAATAAAACAAAGTGAAAACACCAGCTCTTGCCTGGGGAGATGACTTGGTATAGTGCTTGCCTCCCAACATCCATGTGACAGTCAGATGGCGTGACCCTTGTGTGTAGCCTTGATGTGGGAAGGAGGCGAGATAAGCGTGTCTCTAGAGCTTGGTGCTGGGGCCCAGGTTCAGTGAGAGAACCTGCCTCAGCACATAAGGAAACGTAATACAGAAGGACACTTGATGCTGACTGCTGGCCTCTACTTGCAGGTACACACACACACACACACACACACACACACCATATACACATAAAAGAAAATAGCTTTTTTTTTAATGCATCAGCAAACCCCAGAACACTTTAGAGCAAAGGCCACCCTACTTTAACCTGCTTATGCTGGGGGATTTTTATTCATGTCATAATTTATGGAAGCATTTTAAACCCCCATTTTCTTGGTTACCAGGGTGGTGCAGTTACAAAAAAAGGCGGGGGGGGGGGGGGAGAGTGAAATTCAAATGTGATTTTAGAACTTAGGTCACCGATTTGATATTTCTGTCAGGCAAAGCAATTTACATTTGTGTTTGTTTCCTTCGCTGTGTGGTGAAGTGCATGATGGTTAAACATTAGATGTGGGGAGAAAGTGCGCTAGAGAAGGTATGAGTCATGTGACCTACTTCGGCCAATGAAACACGAGCAACAGTAAGACCGGCTGAGCAATACCCCCTTTTAAAGGCCTTTGATGGTTCCATGCATGTACTTGATGCACTGTGACCATGTTCAGCTGCATTTGCCTCTCCTGCCCCTCCCACTCTTTCCTTGCATGCATATGTGCGGGTCTCATGCATAACTGCTGTGTGTCCGTGTGGACAGGCACGTCATGCCCAGAAGGTGTCATTTCCCAGTGCTCCTCCCCATCCTTCATCTTTTGCCATCTTTCTGCCCCGCTCTTTGGGGTAACGTATTCTTGGAGCTAGTCCTCTGTGCCCCAGGCTCCTCCATCAGTTTGGATCCCTGCGTGAACAGAGCGCAGCGAAACAAGGCGGCATCTGATCTATGGCGGATATATAGCATGAGCAAGAACTTGACCTTTGTTGCCGCCGCTGTGATCATGGCCTCATTTGTTACTGCCTCGTAAGCTGGCCTTTCATAGTGGAGCATGCAGTGCCCTGGACACAGTGGCCAGCGCATGTGTGAAATACAGCGAGCTGCGCTCCCTTCTCCGCTGCCTCCCAGGAGGGCAGGGCAGCCATTTCCAGAGCCGTTCTGTCGTTCCTGACCTTGTGCTCTCCTTTGTTTGAATAATATTTACTGTCTTGACTCTTGTTTCCTCTGTTTCTGAGTCTTATTAAGATTCACAGTCCAGGTGCTCAGGCTATGGGGATTGAATCTCCCCCACATCCCAGCTCCCTGTCTATCAGCCCTGGGGTCTTCCTGCCCATGGAGTGTGAACTGTGCCCTGACCATGTGGTTCTTCAGAAATCACAGTCTGTGTCCAGGCAGGAATACAGCTGAGGGTCACAAAACCCTCTGCACCCTTGCAAACTTCTGAAGAGTCTCATTTCATCCTGGATCCCCTCCCCAAAACAGGAATGAGAAACCGTTTATGTCACTGGATGTAAGGCACAAGACCAGAACAATTCTACACAGGCTCCAGACGTCTCCATCTGAGACGCCAGCATCCAGAGGCACTCCCAGGAGGGAGGAACTCGGCCCACACTCAGTGGGACATCATGCCCCATGCCGTGCTTCTGTTTCTTTCATCATGGGTCCTGGAAGAGACAATTCACTCCCACAAGATATTTTACCAAAGGTAAACAATGATTAGTTGTTTGCAGGAACTGTCTCCCAAAACATCTAAGTGTCCTTGTAGGGCTCAAGGTGTGATTCCACTGAAGACCACCTTGGGGGACCAATGAGCTTGTAGGGCTGACTTAGAGCGTGGAGTGATGGGTTATTTGGAGGAGCGTGGATGCCTTCTGATCAGCCACCCACTAAGCGGTCTTCTCCTAGCTTAGATGACGACTTCCCCACAGCTGCATAGATGGAGTCCCTCCCTCAGGTAGCTGTCCAATCTTCCGTGGTCTCTCTACTCCAGTTCCTCCAGAGGGGCCACACGCTGTTAGGACAGAGCATACAACTGACTGGGAGGTGAAGAAGGTGGCGGCCAGAATCTGACGACAGGTTACCAAGCAGGATCTTAGGGGTCCCTCGCAAAGAGTAACGGCTGGTCTGCAGGCTGTGGAGACTGTCAGTCTTAGAAGACAGAGCCCTACAACAGGCAGCACCCACCTGTGAAAGCCCTGGTGGATTTCTGCACTCACGCAGCTGATACAGCTATTGTTGGCATGAGCATCACCTCCAAGGAGGAAAGTCCTCTTTCCACAGATGCTGCAGCTTCCCTGACTTCTACTGAAGGCCTCGGATTGGAGTGGCCTTTTGTGACGGTCGAATAGTGACACTTTTGTCGGATGGGCCACCAGTCTTCATCTCAGCTGCTCAGTTGTGTTCTGTGAAAACAGGGCTGAAATCTAAACAAACAGGTGTCATTGTGCTTCAGTAAATTTTTATGTATTCAAAGACACTGTGGGCCAGATTTGTTGGTACTCTATCTGAAGGTAGAGTTTTTAAACTTCAGGTCTCTTAAGTCTACCTGAGACACAGGTAAATCAAATTTCTGAATAATTTTTGTTTAACTTGAATATTCATAAAACAGCATCATTAATAGAGAATAAAATAAAATACATAGAAATGGCTAAATTTTTCTCACCGATGTTCCTTTATTTAATGTATGTACATATATTTACACCAAACTATGAAAATATTAAGTTTTAAGAGGGATTTGCATAAAATAGTAAAATCCTTGAAGAAACATTATAATATATGTAAGTTAGGGCATCACCTAAGAGCCCTAGGAAGTACAGTGGTTTTAGAAGAGAAAAATACAATTTTTCCGTATTTTTTTCTTCTTATTTTTTTGTACTTGGAGTTGAACTTGAGACCTCTGCCATGTGAAGTAAATAAATCCCTTGCCACTGAGATCTATCTCCACCCTGCCTTTCATTTTAAACCAAAATCTCAGTAAGCTTCTCAAGTGTTCTTGAAGTCACTCTGTCATTCAGTGGACCTGACCTGTGATTCTCCTGCCTCGGCCTCTTAAGGAGGCTCACAGGCCCATATCTTCAGTCCCTGATAGACGAGCATGCCTGTTTCCCACCTGTCTAAGAGAGCAGAATGGATTATCTGCAGCTAAAACCAAGGGAAAGGGGGAAAGAAGCCAGAGAACTCACAGCTAATCCTTTTGGGACAAATTGGCTACGGCGGCAGCAAGCATCACAGTGGCTTTGGTGGTATCAACCATAATTTACTCTCCTAGATACAATTCAGCTACTGGGGAAGCTGGGAAACGTAGGTTCAAGCTGGGCAGCCATCTGTTCCACTACAATCTGGGCACATGAATCGCTGGAGCAAAGGGAGGGTGGGGCGGAGAGAGTGGGTCTCTGCTCGCCGCCGTAACTGAAAGGAACTTGGGCTGTGGGTCCCGACTGACCTAGTTCCAAATCCCGGCTCCAAGGCTTGCCAGCTTAAGGCTATTAGGGATGGTTTCACCTTCCTCATCTTTGCTTTCTTTATTTGCAGAATGAGGAAAATAGCAGCTCCCTCCCCCAGCTTCTCATTATATAACTTCTATCTCCCTCCCTATCAGCTCAGCTAAAGGGAGGAATCTAAACATTGTCGCCAATCCAGCACGGTTTATACGGGCACCAGAGATTAGTGTTTGACACCGCCCACGACCAGGTTCACACTTCACCACCTAGGCCAAGTAAGAAAGAGTACTGAGTCTCTGAGGAAAGCTCTCAGGAACACACCAGGCTCCATATTTCAAAATCAAAACTGTTTTCTTTGCGAGGTCGCCCTACTTTGTCTTGCACCTATGGGCTCTGCCCAACGAGGAAACAGCTGGATTGCGTGTGGCACTCTCTCTCATCGCCATTATGCCACTTCTCTGGACGTTCTCCTTAGTGCAGGGTCACGATGGGGGGAGGGGACCCAGGGGACTAGATCTGTGGGTGGAGCAAAGATGTCTTCCATACTGACTTCTACACAACCTTCTCCAGAAAGCCTTTCTTTGCTCTCGGTCCTCTCCATAATGCCTCGAATGGAAATACCGTAGTTTTCCCTCTTCCAGGTTTTGTCTTTCTCACCAGCCCCAGAATCTTAAGAGACACTGCAGACTCCACTTCTCCTAATAAGACCTAACACTTCCCTGTTATCTCCTCATCTGATCCATACACCGTTCTGCGCCCACCTCTGCAAGCCCTTGTAAGACCTAACAAGGCGGCACATGCCAAGGACCCAGAACAGATCCCAAGGCACTGCGGGTGTGGCAGTGAAAGTTGACCCCACCACCAGGGCGATTCAGACGGCGGCTTCTCTTTCCACTACCCACATGTAGCTTCTGGGCTCATCTGTGTTCTCTGATTCCAAGGCCCCATGATCCACTCTTTCTGCCCCCAAGCCAGAGAAGCCTATACAGAAACTCCACAAACTGAGTTCTGATCCCAGAGAATTTCCCAGATTCTCGAAAGACACACCTTAAGTTAGAGTTCTGACAAGCAGTGTGACTGAAGGAGGCACCCTAAAATGGGCCCTGGAACACGGCTGTACCCCTTTTCTCCTTGCATGGGGAATGTACCTTCCCCTCCCACTAGCAATAGCATCTCTCCCTCGTTCAGAGCATTCCTCTCTCTTGGCTTCTTTGCTATTCTAAAGGTCTCTCTCTCTCTCTCTCTGTGTGTGTGTGTGTGTGTGTGTGTGCATATGTGTGTGTATGCGTGCGTGCATACGTATGTGTGTGTGTGTGCTGGAGGGTAGGTTTAGAGCCAGCTTCTCCTGGTATTGAAACATTTTCAAGGTGTGATTGCCTTCCTCCTGGGCAAGCATGCAGAACTCCGCAGTGCTGTCATATAGCATCCCATGGCCCTCAGTGTAGATCCCATGCTGACACTGGAGATTCAGAAGAAATAAGAGCTGCTGCTCACTGTGAAGGTTTCCACCATCATCCCCCAAGCTGATACTCAGCCTCCTTCCTTCTCTTCCCAGGAAAGACCCCCAGTTTAACCCAAATCACTACTTTCACATACTCTTTCTTTCTTTCTTTCTTTCCTTCTTTCTTTCTTTCTCTCATCTACACTTCTTTTTTTTTTTTTTTTTTTTTTTTTTGGTTTTTCGAGACAGGGTTTCTCTGTGGTTTTGGAGCCTGTCCTGGAACTAGCTCTTGTAGACCAGGCTGGTCTCGAACTCACAGAGATCCGTCTGCCTCTGCCTCCCGAGTGCTGGGATTAAAGGCTTGCACTTCATATTTTTTGAGACAATATCTCACTCTGTAGCCCAGGCTGGCCTGGGACCTAGAATTCCTCCTACTTCAGCCTCCCAAGTGCTAGGCTTATAGATGTGAGTCAACAGCTGAGTCTCTGCTTCTTAAGTCAATGTCTATTGATAGACAGTCACTAGAAAGACAAAGTCTTTTCAAATTTTCTCCTAGTGCACTAGACTCCTGTTCTCAAGGCTAGAGGTCCCATCTGTAATGGTGTTTGCCTTGCTCTCTACCCATGAAAAGAGGTCTTAGAGTCCTTGCTCCCCCCCTCCACAGGAAGACTTTCAATTAGTTTAGTTACAGCTTCAGCTTGAGGAGAAGTTAAAAACCTTCTTAACGCCTGCTTAAACTCTCCTCACCTGATTGAAAATTTCAAGGTACAGGTTACTTACCAGCAATCAATTCCAAACGTCTCACATTTAATACATGTGTGCGTGTGTATGTGTGTGCATGTGCATAGTGTGTGTGTTCTATAATCCTGTCTTTCTTTGGCTCTCACGTTCCCCCCGCCCCCATCTGCCCTCTAAGTGTATTTAGAGTTTGTTGCTATTAAGTCCCTGGAGGATGAGAGCAGCTGTTATGTGTGCTCAACCCCACAATGACCAGTGACAGGACCTGGTGAAATAATTTGCACCTTAATAAGTGTTTAATATTTGTCTTCTTGGTATCTTCTCCAGCTCTCATGCTATCAATAATGAAGAATTTGAGACTTCGGAACAAAATTCCAAGGCTCTTCATAATTATTTAAAACTATGTCTATTTGACAACAAACGCCGTGTTTACTTTGAAACAGTGGGAGAGTCGTGTAAACAGGAACGATAGAACAATTCTGCACCGTACAAGGCTTGCATCTGCTGTTTTGTTACTTGAGAGGAAACAATTTTCTAACAAGTGGCAATGGTCAAGAAAGCTATGAAATTTAGGCCAGTTGTCACGGAAAATAACGTATTAGTTGCTAAGCTACCAGCCCTAAAAGGAACTCAATTAGGGAGAGACAAAGAAACTTAACTAGGACCCATCGCTCTAAGAGCAGGAAGTTGGAGCTGTCAGGTGATTTGGGTGACTGTGTGGCAGGGAAAGTGATTGACAAACTGGCCTTTGCCTGGCATCAAATTTGGCTTTGATTGTGTGAGTGACTGACGGGTGTGTGTCATCTGAAAATGTGGATCCTGTACTGCATGGGGTATTTTGCAACCGAATGATTGACACACTGCAGAAATTGTCCCCTAGATGGAGAAAACCAAATAGAGATTTGTTGTGACAAGGCGTTCCTTTTTACCTGTTCATTTTTGTTTGCAGAGAGGAGAAATGGGAAGCCATGCCGGGTGCTGATAAATTCGTCTGATGGATAACAGGGTGCCATGGCCAGGTAGGTTCCTGGAAAGAGTCCCAGATGGTGAGGAATTGGGAGAAAGGTGTTCAAATTCTAGTTCTCACACATCCTGAGATTTTTAGGAAAGCTCCCTTGTGCTAAGTCTATCTCACTAATACATCTAGAAGTGTAGGCAGCCATATTTGCTGCCCCCAGTGAACAGAATTGGCAGATAGAATACAAGGTATCTCTCATTAAAATAAATCTCAATTAAACAATAAAAAACTATTTTAGTTGGTGTCCCGCATGTCACATGAGGCATGATGCGTCCCTTTGTATCCCTTGTCATTCTCCAGCCCATGAATTTGCCTCCCCATCAGTGACTCCTACTAACTAGTGTACCTCTTACAGATGCTGTGAAGGTCAGATGAGATGATTAATTCAGGGTAGCAAACTATCTTGGTCTGGTCAAGGCTTTTGGTGTGCAAGGGCTAAGATAAGGACTGATTGAATGTTCACATCATCCTACTTAGCTTTGCTTGCAGCCTCTTGAATTTCATTCCAGAGGTGATGGGGAATCATTATGAGGAATTAAGTCATCCGTTCTAAATCACATCTGTGCATAGAACGGTGACCCGGGGAAAAGCGAGAAAATGACGCGGGCCCCTCGAGCCCAGAGCTCCGCAAACTATAGTGTCTTTGGCCATAAGTTCTACTTTATGGCTGACCATAAAGCTGCCGATCAAAGTGCTCCCGACAGATGAGCCACAGTAATGAGTGCGGGCGGGAGCTGCCCTGGGAACGCTCCACCTGGCAGGGACTCAGAGCTCGGAAAGGGCATTCCCATAAACACAGAGTGCCTTCCACCTCCTTCCCTCCTGTCCCTCTGGCCCCAGTCCTCAGCCTCTCAGTTTCTACGTGCCATTCATTCATTCCTTGCTTTCAGTGAGTCACATTTTGATGTATGTATTCATTCAATCATCAATGCGTCTCTTAAGTGAGTCGTAAGATTTTTATTGAATGAATAACAACAGCTTACATTTATTGAGCTCTTTCGACATGATGGGATCATTGATAGCAAAGCAGTAAGGACAACGTTATCAACATCTACCAACCATTTAAGATTCTCTGGAAAATACTGTATTTGGATTATCTCATTTTATCTCCACCGAAGCTATCTGGGATAAAGTGATTGCTTTTACATCTTAATTTTATTATAGTTTGAGAAGTTCGTACATGGGTGCTGTATTTCCATCATTTATATCTGGCCTATCTCCATCTAACTCTTCCTGCATCCTCCTCTTTCCTTCTCAAAGTTATCACCTCCTGTATGGATTGCTTGTGGCTCTTCATCCAAGGACAGGGCCTTGCGAAATGTCCCCCATCTGCATTGGAATACAGATTGGTGTCATTATTTAGCTCTTGTTTAGGTGACCATAGTATTGAGGTTTACTGGGTGAAGTTTCCCTGTCTTATCTAGGAGACTTCCATCCATAAAGTGATCTTATAGTATTTTTTAATAGGTTGATGGTAACACAGAGTTTAGGAGAATGGTCCCAAGTTACACTGCCTGCCTTCAGATCATGTCTACGTAGCAAACATACGTTCTTAACCACAGCATAGGTCGGCTTCAATGGATCCCAAACTCCAGTCCTCAACGTTTTTTTTTTTCCAGAAATGAATTCGCCCAGTGTTTGAACGATGTCGCACAGTAAGGAGCCGACTTAGGAGTGTAATTATCCTCTCTGAAGCAATACAGCAAACAGAACAACACAGCAGACGCCCAAGATGTGGCCCCATGCTCCTGCCGTCTGTTATGTAGGGTATCCACACACCAGCAGCCATTTGACTGCTGATACCTTGTAGGGCACCCCTGCAGGAAGAGGAGATGCCTCATTAAGTGAAGTGCTTGCTACCTAAGCATGAGTTAGGATCCCCAGCAGTTACGGAAATAAAAAAAAAATGGGGAGTGCTACTGTACACTTTTAATCCTACTCCCAAGAGGTGGAGACAGGGGGCCCTGGAGGTTTGCTGGCCAGTCAGTGAGCTTCAAATGAGCGACCCAGGCTGGAAAACAAAATAAGAAATAAGATTTGAAAAGACACTAGGTATTGACTGTAGGCTGTCTTCAAAGGCAGGTAGATACTTGAGCTGGCGTCATCCAGAACACTCTTTGTCCCTCGCCGTTCTCTCTGCTCGCTGCCTCTCATCCTGCCATTCTCTCTTCTGGAGCTCAAATGGATTCCCATAGGCAGTTGGGGCTCTTCTATTTTAGTATGGCCCCAGTTCTTGCATCCCCGCACCATATAGACTAGACAACAACTGGCCATTCTCCTAGAGCTCTCTTAGAAGATCAGACGCCCCTTCTCCTACAATCCCAATTGAACTTCTCTTCAGACCTCCTGGGCTTTCTCTGGATTTCTGCCCCTAATGGGTTGAACGCGTTGCTGGAGCGGTGGTGTGGGACTCCAGGGTAGGCCAACCCCTAGAGCTGAGGTACTAGTCACTGCCACAAGAACAGCAGGGCCGGACACTGGAGACCATGGGCAACACGAGGCAAGTCCCAAGTGGGGTTTCCTGAAGGAGAAACACGGACAAGGATTCAGAGGCAAGAACAGCTGGAGTCCATTACAGGGGATAATTTGGGGTTTTGTTTAATTACTGAGTGCCCAAGCGTATCTTCCTGAGCACATACAGCTCCGTTTAGCCCTGGACAAAACTGGGAACATTATCTCACTCATTACCATGTTGGACGCGTTTCCCAGAACCAAATGTGCCTCTAACATGAGGAAATGTGATCTTTTTTTTTTCCTTTACAAAATGCTTCAAGGATCCCACCTTTCAAAATGCGTGGAATTTAACTAGCTGCCACCCTTCCCCATATCAGCCTTGCCCCATACATAAACAAAAGGTGCCACCGTGCAACCTAATACTTGAATTAAAATTGGATGAACGACTGTATTTCTTCACGTGGTGGTGACTTCCACTGTGGTTTGTTCTATGTTCTTCATTTGGCAAATGTGTTCTGCATGTACACATGGCTAGGAATCACTCTTCTTCGGGTGACATTTTCGGCAGGGGGAGAAACTGTGTGCCTCTGCGAATGACACAGTTCACTACAAGTGGCTACCTCAGAATCTGAGATTCTTAAATGGCTTAGCATTTCCCCTGTAGCCACGCTATCTATCACAGAGCAGTGACATTCTGAGGGACTCCAGCCAATCAGGGGATGGGAGAATAATTTCTACAAAACAAATGTATGTATAAATTATCGCTCCCTTTTCTCCTGTCTATAAATAGCCGTATTAATAGATCCACGGTGTGAGATGGGAAAGGGGGTGTGATATTCTAGAATATTCCTCTTGTCGGGGAAAGGCAGAATGAAGCAGCCTTGTTGTGTTGGGGTTTGGTATTGTCTGTCCAGCAGCTCCTAGTTACACTGACTCAATGGATGTGTGTTTCTTGTTTAGGGAAGCCAATGTGTGGATGTATACACACACCAATGTGTGTGCAGGGAGGGGGCACAGGACAAAGGATGTATTGCACACCAGGGTTGTCGGGGAGGGAGAACGGGATGAAGACCATCTGGTTGCCTCAGCCTTCATCATTCCGTGGTGCTGAATATCTAGAGCATTTCATGTAGGCTATCTTCCCAGAACCAAAAGCAGTTGCTTACAAAGCAGGAGTCACCTAGACTGATAGTCACATGACTCTTCAAAAATCTGTCAGCATATAGCTACAGAGAATAGAGAGAACCTGGATTCTCCTTAAGAGTTTTTTTAAAGATGTGTGTGTGTGTGTGTGTGCAAGTGCGCACTTGTGTGTGTTTATTTACATGCAATGTCTATGCACCATGCTTATGACTGGTGCCCACAGAGGCCCCCAGATCCCCAGGAACTGGAAATACAAGTTGTTTTAAGCATCCATGTGGGTGCTGGGAAATGAACCTGGGTCCTGGGGTAGAACAGCCAGTGCTCTTACCTGTTGAGCCACCCCTCAGTCCCTCCCTTAATCTTCTTCAGATCTTTTTCAGAATCTAAATTATTTTATTTCTGTCAGCTGAAAGACAGTTCGTATTATTTTAAATACAAGAAGCAAGGAGGGAGGAAGGAAGAGGGAGTGGGAGGGATGGAGGGATGGAGGGATGGAGGGACAGAGGGACAGAGGGACAGAGGGAGGAAGAAAAGTGGACCCCAGTTGACAAAATCCTTCCAACCGCCTGCAGCTTCAGTTTCTCTTTGGAATTCTTTTATGACTTACAATGCAACCAACTTCTTGGGAGGTTTATTAAAAGGTTTAAAACTCACAGTGTAAATCATGTCTCTTGTAAACCGCAGCACACCGCACGTTATGTGGTCCTGAAATCTCTGCTCGCCACAGCTGCCATCTCTCTGCTTGTTACAGATGTCGTGTGCTCGGGCCACAAAGGTCCCAGCACAAAGTATTTCAGGTGGAATAAGTGTATTTGCCCAATTACCTGTCTCACATCACAGCGACGTGTTTTCTCATCGTCAAAAAGGCCATTGTATTGTACGGGTAGAGCTGAGTGGCTGAAGGACAGACCAATGTGGCCCACAGATGGAAAATATTTATTATATGTTTATATGATACACTGCCTGGAGTAGTGACATGGTTCTGAGGATAAAGAGGCTTGTTGCTAAGCCTGACCGACCTGAGTTCAATCCTTGGACCCATGAGGTAGAAGGAGAGAATCAATATCCACAGGTTGTCCTCTGACCTCTGCTCTTGAGCTGTAATATGTGGACACTCGTGCAGACCCAGAATCACGTATACATTCATGTATGCAGATAAATAAGTAGATTAGACAGGTAAATGTAGTTTAAAGTTGGAAAGAAAATTAATTCACTGCCTATCTCTTACTTCATAGCATAAAACAGTAGAGAATGTATTACTTGTTGAATGTGGTTTTTCTGGATGAAATAAGTCCCTCTGATCAAAGCATCTATGCTTTCTCACCAGGATAATTGGGACAATAGTAGTTTATCAGTCCACCAGACCTCTCCAGACAACAAGCTGTCAGATCCTGTGTGGGTTAGCTCTTGTCAACCTGACACAAGCCAGGGGCACCTGGGAAGAGGGAACCTCCACTGAGAAAATGCCACTATCAGATCGGATACTATACTAGGCAAGTCTGTGAGATATTTTCTTAATTAGTGATTGATGGGGGAGAACACAGGCCACTGTGGGTTGATATGGGATGCCCCTCTGTGTCCTGTGAATAGAAAGAAAACCATGGCAGGACCTCTATGTGATTTGACCACAATCTTCGTGAATGCTTTGAGCTGGGTTTAAGACAAAGCTTCCTTTTCATCTTTTCTTTTTCTTTCTTAGTTTTCTATTCTGTGTATCTTGAAATTCTCACAAAATCAATTGCTGCAAAATCTTAAACTATCTTAAAACCTGACCACAGACTTTTCTTACATTTTTTCAATTTGTGTGTCTGCTTCATGGATCCATTTCCATTGGCATGCATTTATTGCACACTGAAAGGGGGTTGACAGCTAGTTTACATAAGGAACTCAAAAGAGTAAATGCCAAAAGAAAGCCCAAGTCATCCATGGGATAACACAATAGATAGACAGTTCTCCAAAGCTAAAGTCCAAATGGAAAATAAACCCCAAAAATACCCGGCATCCTTAGCCACCAGGAAAATGCAAATGATGATTACATTGAGATTCCTTCTCACCCCAGGCACCATGGCTGGTAAAGAAAACTAATGACAAATGCTAGTTAGGATCCAGGGGGTGTGGTGGGGGGAACATTTCTGTCTGCTACAAGAATGTAAACTGAGGCAGCCACTATAGAAATCCATGTGAAGGTTCGGTAAATTACTAAAGTTGCCCTGTGATCCAATCACACCATGCCTGGGTATACACACAAAGCACTCTAAGCCAGGGAACCACAGAGATACTTGCTCATTCAGATTTATTGCTACATGACTCAGCGAAGCCAAATTATAGAATCAACCTAGGTATCATCAAAAGATGAACGGACAAAGGAAATGCAGTGCATACAAGCACCAGAATGCTTAGACTTGTCCCTTAAACAATGAAGATCTGAGTTCTGGCATGATTGCTACAACACAGACTCCCAGGGACCGTGGAAATCATCCTGGCCCTAGGCCTTAACTGTCTGACCTGCACAGCCAGGCTCAGTGTTCTGACTCTTTGCCTTGGCCTGTTTCTAAATACAAATCTTTGCCTCTAGTTCTGGATATGACACCCTAAGAAGAATAGAAGGGCCATGAGCAGAAAGGTGACTCTTCTTAAGATCAGGCTGTGAGTCAAACAGTAGACGACCAAACACACTGTACAAGTGAACAGAGTGACGAGCTCCCTGCCAACACTCATCACCGCTCTGCCCCCTTGGTCAAACAGCACTGAAAACTAGTGGAGTGTTGACAAGGATACGAGCTCCATGCCAACGCTCATCACCGCTCTGCCCCCTTGGTCAAACAGCACTGAAAACTAGTGGAGTGTTGACAAGGATATGGCGAATGGTGGGTGGGGGTGGTTGAGGAATGTGGGTGTGGTGGTTTGGGTTGAAGGTGTTGGAATGCTTGACCCTGGTGGGGTGGCACTATTAGGAGGTATAGACTTGTTGGAGGAAGTGTATCAACTGTGGGGATGGGCGTTGAGGTCTTATATGCTCAAGCTAGACCCAATGTGGTAGGCAGTCTTTCCTTCTCCTGCCTGCAGATCAAGATGTAGGACTCTCAGCTCCTTCTCCAGCACCACAGCTGCCTGCACACCACCATGCTTCCCATAATGATGATAAGGGACTAAACTTCTGAAACTATAAGCCAGTACCAATTAAATGTTTTATAAGAGCTGCCATGTTCATGGTGTCTCTTCACAGCAATAGAAACTATAAGACAGTGGGTGAGCCACAGATCAAAATTTTCAAATACACTTTATTGTCCTTGCTAGTGAAACTGTTGAGGAAGATTTCTCCTTGGACTTTTATTTTATGTGTGTGTATTCATGTGCGCACATGGACATTAGTGTGTGAATCTGTTTGTGGGGGATTTTCCTTGCACATGTATTTGCACAAATCTGAAGGCCAGAGAACAACCTTGGGTGCCGTTCCTCAGGTGCCACCCACCTTTCTTTGAGACAAGGTCTCCCAGTCAGCAGGAACTCATCGTGTAGGTTAGCTGGCCAGAAAGCCTAGGAATGTGCTTGTTTCAACCTCCCAAACACTAGGGTCGCAAATGCACACGCCACCACACTTGGCTTTTGTCGCACAGCTTCTAGACATTTAACCTGTGCCCTCATGCTTGCAAGGCCAGCGTTTCACCATCCAAGCCACCCCCAAAGCTTAGCTTCTGTACCACATGAAGAGCCAAATGAGGGAATCAGATACCGCGCTGAATTTTTCTGTCGTCCACTAGCAGCTCCCTAATATGAAGCAGCAGCTTTCTTCCTGACAGTAGGGTTTTTAATGAGGCAGTCAGTGGTCCTGGGGGAAGCAAGGGCATCAATCCTAGAACCTGCACTTTCCATCCCTTGACCTTCCGTGCACTCAGAGATGAACACAGACTCACAGGCAAACAACCTGGAAGAGGACATGGCCCTGGCATGTGCTTCCATGAACAAAGTGATTGATGGTCACCCTAGGTGAGCCTGGCTGAGGGCACAGCCTTCCAGAGAGGAACCGGAAGCGCTCGATGAGCACAATTTAGGAGCAACTATGCCTGCATATTTAGCCTGCCTTTCTATTTAAAGTAAGGTAACCCAACTCAAGGGTTCAAAGCCACAGTAGAAACTAGTTTTGATTCACTTACCTGAAAGAGAAGCCATGAGAAGATTGACACCAGAGTGTCCGCCGTTTCAGCCATGTCACGGACACTGTTAAGTCTTTTTTCTTTATTTTCTCAATTCCTCCTTCTTTCCTAGTTTCTCCTAAGGTTGCCTTTCTCCCATTATGAGGAAGCTTATGCCAACAGTTTTCCCTTCCCGTGTTCTGTACGTGAGAGACCGCAAATGGGATTTTTGAGATTCAGCCCCACTGGATCCTTGCCGGCTCAAGAGTCAGTTGCTGCGGTCACAATGCTGATGGTCTGTCTTGTTTCCAGACTGAGTATGGCTCTGCTCCTCCAGAAGCGGGAAAGTCAAAGACTGAAGAGTTAGGTGCGTGTCCCTGTTGCTTCCCTGATGCTGGGATGAGGTGCTCAGATAGAAGCAGCTTCAGGGAGAAAGGCCTGTGTTCGCTCAGTTCCAGGGTGAACTGGTCCATCGCAGTGGGAAGCTACGGCGACAGGAGCCTGAAGGAGCTGGTGTTCAGGAAGCTGCTTCTCAGGAAGTGGAGGGAGATGAAGGTGCTGTGTTCAGCTTACTGTCTCCTTTTGACACAGTTCAGGACCCAAGCCCAGGGAATGGTGCCACCTATAGTGAGCAGGCCTTTCCTGTTCAATGAACCCAGTCAAGATAATCACTCACAGGCGTGCCTAGCCGCTCTTCTGGCAAATAATTATTGATTTCATCAAGCTGACAACTGGGACAGAACATCACAGCACCCCGTGAAACTGAACTGTGTCTGAAAAGGCCAAATGGAGTAAAACACTGGGAGGAAAAACCCGCCCGTCAAAGCTATCAATCCCCGCACTAAGAAGTGATAGGCAGTCAAAGTGTTTCCTTTGTTCCTTGAACCGATTTAACTTTGTTTGAGCCAGAGGTTTTGCCTGTTACTTACATTCTCTGTCTGAGAATTGAGAGGAACCATTTCTCAATCGTTCCCCCTGAAAGCCCAAATCTACTTTCTGTCTTCGTTTTTCTCTCTGGCTCCTTTCACACTGGGTTTGTTTTGCATATTGCCACACTCCTGAAAGAGTATGCTCTCTGAGGACGGAGGTCGGAGACCGGCTATAATTCCCAGCGTCTATGATGGCACCTGGTTCATAATATATGCTTAGTTAAGAACCAGGCTGAATGAATGAGAGAGTGGGTAGATACACAAGTAAACAAACCTACAGAGAAGTGTTAGAAAGCATGAGGGTCCTCCAAGATGGGCCGGTCCACTCTGCAGAGGCAGTACTGGACAGGCAAATTATCCAGCCTGTGTCCACACCCCTGCCCCCATCCTACATCCTGTTGATGGAGACTCCCCGCCTCCAGCCAGCTTCTGCCTCTGACCACAGTTCACCTGTTTTCCCCCAGGTCTTTCTGTGTCTAGGTTTCCTGAATGCAGTCAGTACGGATATTTAGAATCCAACTCGTTCCAGTCCCACCTGAATTAGGAAACAAGGAATGAGCCTTTGCTAGATTACTCTTCCAACCCAGGAAGCATGGGTTCTAGCCTGGCTTGATCCCTGAGCCCTTGGCCTTCGTTCCCATCCCCCACCAGGTATGTGTGAGAGCTCCTTTCTCCACAGTGGGCCAGATCGCATCCTGGTTCTATTCTAAGTGGTGGCTTACACCAGTGGTCTCCGGCTTTGATTAGTTGCCAATGACTTTTGTGGACAGCATTCAACCTCTAGAACTCTCTGGTATCCAAGTAGGCTCATGGGCTGAGAGTCTTTCTGCTGGGGTACCAAGAAAACCCCAGCCCTCTCCAGTGCAGGTAGCATCCAGGTGGCTTGCTCGGTTGTACTCTATCTTGGAACTCAGGTGTCCTCCAGCTGGGGGGTGCTCCGTCCAGTTTCCTTCTGTACCACACTAGGATTGTTGAACTTCAACAGTGGCCATAGTATACAACTTAAAGAACTTGTGCGTCTTCCAAAAATGTCCCTGAAATCATCCCTTAGAAGGAACTCACAAACTGTTTGGTGCCAGGGGGAGCTTCATGTAACGGGACACCTAACACAGAGAGGGAGCTGCCCAAATGGCGTGTGTTCTGAATATAACAAGCAACTTCTCACACCAAAGCTTCCCATTAGAACATTTGAAGAAACACAAGCATTTGTTCAGAGCTTGTATTTTTAAAAATATTCCAGTGTGTGTACGCATGCATGTGGGCTCACACAGGTTAGCCGTGTGACAAGCTGGCCACCGAGCCTCAGGAGTCCTCCTGCCTCTGCTTCCGGGCTCCTGGGGTTGCAGACACATGCCATCATATCCTGCTCGACACGTCAGCTCCCCGAACTCAAGTCCCGTTGCCTGAAAGACAGGTGCTTTACCCACTGAGCCATCACCTCAGCCCCTACATATATTTGAAATTTTACTTTTGAAAATGCACCTTGCTGCCTTCAACAAGTGACTGAAGTTTATGCTCCCAAGCGAGGCCTGCAGCAGCGATTGGGACCCTGTTGATGTAGAAATCTTGGGGGTCCCAGCCCAAAACTCTAGTCAGAGAAAGGGGAGGGAGTCAGTATATTTCAATAGGTTGCCTGGGTGATTCTGTCCAACACTTAAGTTGAGAACTTCTAACAAGCTCTCCATAGCAAATGAGACTCAGAACGCCTTGCATTGTGGGTCCTGATATAGTTTAAGAATTAGATGCGACATGGTGCAGGCCCCTAGTCCCAGCTGTTCCAGAGGCTGAGCAAGAGCAGCTCAAAATTTTAGACCTTCCTGGGCTAAGTTCAAGAGCAGCCTGGGCAACTTAAAGAGATATGTATCAAAGTAAAATTAACCATAGGGATGTGGGAGGAGGCGGGATCTCCACAATAGAGCACTTGCCTAGCCTTCACAGGGGCCCTAGGTCCAATCCTCAGTCCAAAAATAATAATAAATTTTTGCCTGTCGGTCACTTTGCAGACCTAGCACTGCATATGTGTTCAATACATGACGGATTCCGTTATTACTATTGTTTCTGTTGCTGGGTTTCTTTGCTAAGTGGACTGTGAATCTCTTTCTGAGTTAGAATATTTGTCTGTGAGAAGGCACAGAAGAGAGTTAAAGGTAGTCATCCCGACTGTTGCAAGGTTAAGAACTCTTTCCTGTGTTGGACCCTTAACTAGTCACTTCACACACACGACATTTGACGCATAGATAGAAAATGTACACTACTCAAAGAGAGCAATGTGCACCGACTGCCCACCCACCGGAGAGCTCGTGTGACCTCCCAGGGATAATACGGATAGGGAAGGAAGAGCCAGGCCCTCAGAGAGACCATCCACAGCCAGATCAGTAAGCGTGACATTCCATTGCCACTCGCATGGTCTGAGAAAGCATCATGAGACGGACATCACTATGCTCAGTCCTACACTGAATAGCTCTACACTGAAGGTGTAGGCAGTGAGGCCAGCTATAAAATGCTTGCCCAGCATATATGAGAGCCTGGACTTAATCCCAGCAGCAACATAAAAAAAAATAGTTAAAACAAAAGTCTCTGTGAAATCAGATAATTGCTATAACATACACATCAACATGGTAGTTGTTGCTCAACTCTGGAAGAAGTTTCTAGATCCAGTATTGCCTTGAAATGAGTTTGCTTTTTGAGAAACAAGTAGCAAAAGGGACTCTCACGCTGGCTTCCTAGAAGTCTACCATGGCTTTTAATTCCTACCGAGTCCCCAGTAGTTGTGGAGGTGGGACAAGGGCTGGATTAAAGACAATCCAGTGCCTGGAGTCACAGACATTTCTTCTGGGCTGGGTCACAGATCAGATGAGCCTAAAAGATGTCAAGCATCCAAGTGTCTGTTGGCCAAGAGAACTATAGGTAATCAGTCTTTACCTACAGAAAGAAGAACTGTGGAAACAAATGTGCAGTTGCTCTTAAGACACCCTAGACGTTGATACTTCCTGGCCTGGGCTTTGTGGCCTGTGATGGATTCCAAATTTGTGCCGTCTTTCAGTTCCACCCACACGCAAATCTAAGCCCATGAAGTACCAGGGCCCTCCTGTGAGACCATGTTTAAAACGGGTAAGATGATAAACTCACTGAAGTTTGCTCAGAGAGGGCTGCTGAGTCTGTACAGTGCACATCTTTAAGGCCCATCCAAGCATTGTTCCAGAGTGGCATACCTGTGTGTTTAGCCGAGCGTGCTCATTTTGACCTCAGAGGACAAGCGTGCACAAGCAGACTAGCAACAGAACTCACTCTAAAGGGTTTCGTATTTGAGAAAAGCCAATCATGCTGTCTTTCGGTTGAGAGTTGATACCTAACCCTCACCAACAAGAGTTCAGAGATTTTGCAAGATTTCTGATTTCCTGTGCAAATCCCGTGTCCTCTAAACGACAGCAGCACCCCGGAGCAAACAGTGTTCAGGCTTCTGCCTTTTAATTTTTTTTTCCCTCTCCTTAGCTCCACCCCAGCTGCTCTTGAAAGGGCTCCTGTTCTGTCAGCCATAATGACATCTGCTGGCCGACACAGGAAGTCGTAAATCTGGAGGTCCCCTCTCAACCAAACCTTGTTAATGCTGTCATTTATCACAGGGGCTGGGTGCCATCTCTGGAGGGCCGAGCTCACCGAGTCCATTTTCTCTCCTCACCCTTCCCCAAGAGAGCAACCATTTTCAAAGCAGCCACTCTTTCATTCCGAGTTTGCAGACCTGCGTGTCAGGCAGAGGTAAACCGGGCATCAAGGAGCTGCTGGGGGGAGGAAGCCAGGATGCCAGGCAACAATAGGCCAGCCTGATGTTTTCAGACTGAGGCAGGGAATCCCACCTAAGTTCAGTCCTTCCTCATTTTCAGCATGCCCCTCACTGCCTCTAAGACGATGGAGGATTCACAGTGCCCCTACGCCCCCCCTCCCATGCCCTCTACCAGCTCTGCTCTGGTGTGGCTGTTAGGAAAAAGCAGTCATCGGAGCAGTTGAGAGAGGATTGTCTAGACTCAGATCCTTAGTTCTGACCCAACATTGGCAATGCTCCGGTTGTGTTTTTTAGTTTCACAGTTCATAGCCTTAATTCAGAATCTCCACCTACACAGGGTGAGCCCTTGGTTTTGTTAGTCAATGTGGGCTCCCTAGTTCTGCCAGTATCCACTACCAGAGCTTGTTAGGGGTGCATCCCAAATCATTTTTATTTTATTGTATTAACGCCATGCAGGGAACTGAAGCCAGTGCCTCCAACACATTCGGCAAGTGACTACCACTGAACTATATCCCTGGTTATTTTTCACATTTAAGCTAAGCTGCCCAGGCTGGCTTAGAGATCAACCTATAGCCCAAGTGAGCCTGGACCTTCTAATCCCGTTGCCTCAGCTTCCTGAGTAGCTTCTACTGCATACAAGAACTACAGGGTTTAGCTCCCGTGCTGCATCTCAGAGTAGACCCCAATGGCTCTCAGGCACACCCTGCACTGCGAGCTGGAACTCCACACCGTCTCCTCTCCTCACCCTCCTGGCAGCCGAGAGTGGGCAGTTCTCTCTGCAGAGGCCTGGCCTGCATCTGTCAGCAAATCCACATTCCCTGACCCCAACCCAGGTCCACAAAACCAAACAGCAGCTCTGGAGTTGACTCCGGGAATGTGTTCATAGCCCTAGGAGAGACTATATCCCTGAACTCTTGGCCTGGAGACCACAAATAGAGAAAAGCAGTACCTTTGGTGACCAAAGTCTGTTGGAGCCACAGCACTGCCATTAGTTCAACAAACGTGAGGTCAGAGCCTACACACCAGGAGGGTTTGAATCCAGGCTGCTTCTATTTTTTGTCTGTTTGCATTTTTGTTGTTTGTTTAAGACAGGGTCTCAGGTAGACTAGGCTAACTTTGAGCTCCATATGTAACACAGGATAGCCCTGACCTTCCTGCCTCTGCCTTGAGTGCTAGAATTCCAAGCCTGTCCCACAATGTCTGGTTTATACGGTGCTAGGATCAAAATCAGGGCCTCTCTCGTGGTAGACAGGCATCCTACCAGCTGAGACACAGCCCCAGTCCCAGGAACTCAGACTTCACCGTGTATTATCTCCAAGAGCTTGATCATGTCACCCAGTTTTTCTGTGACTCAGTTTCCTCAGATAGAAAATGGAGAGCACAGGAACACTGAATTTGATCAAATTCTCTGTAAAGCTGATTTATTTTTATGCTAAAGCGATGAAAATGATACTTGTCACCGTGTGCTTCATAAATGTCACTCAGGACTGTCACCATGGTTATGAGATCATTCCTGTCACCAATCTGTCCTGGCCCTGGTTGTCAAGCTCCTCGAAGGCCAGGCAAGTTCCTGTTACCTGCTGAGGACACAGCGGGTAACCCGACCTGATGAGCAGGACAGGGTAATGGGAACGCTGTGTGGATGAAGAGACAAATGGAGATCACAGGACAGTCCTGCAGTGGCTTGAACTGGAGTTCTGTTACCTGTGGCCATTCTTCATGGGCCTTTTGTCTTCTGGGCAGCTTGGAAATGTAGCTAAAGTGAGTTTATCCCTCAACACGATGCAGAATGGACCACATGTAGACAGGGCAGGCACTTTATAAACAGTGGACAGTCAGCAAACGCTTATCGGCAGAGATAGAGTTCTGCAGTAAAGGGCTTGCCTAGTATGCACAAAGCCCTGGGTTTTGATCTCAAACCAACAGACTCCTGTAAGTCAATCGAAGGGCTTAGTAGACAGGATTGCTTCCCACACAACAGGCAGGGTGGTAAGCAGGGTGCATTTGCCCCCAGGACCCTCCCTAAGCCCCCAAGAATTCAATGACACAACTATCGCATTTTAGACATGAGAATTCTGATCACCCTCTCCCCCAAAATTAAACAACAATGCCCAAGTATAAGCAACCAAGTATGTTTAAATCGGATCTCCCAGTGACCCTGTGTCCTGGGATATGAGGCAGAAATACTAACATTCTGCTCCCACCTTCAACTTACGGACTTCCATATAAATCTCAGAGTGCATGTCTTATTTTCTTCTAAAGCTGAGGTTGCAGCACTAAAGAGTTCTGCTCCACAGCCACGTGGGTGCAGTGACAGAGAAGAGGGAAGGAGCCTCTGTCCCCAGCTGAGCAAGTATGGGCTAGAAAAGGGGCCAATGAAATAAAAAAAAAAAAGGAAAAGACTTAGAAGTAGGGGTTAAAGTTTACTATAAAGGACAGCCCTGAGCAAGACGGTAGCCTGCAAAGGTTATGGCCGAGGTTTGGGCCATGCAGGTGCATGTCACAGATGTTCACTGAAGGCCTGCCAAAGTGCCTGGCAAGTGTGACTACTGCAGTAACTGCCTGCCGTCCTGTCAATGCCCTCGTGAGGGTCCCAGGCTGGGAGATGCCTCTCCAGGTGAAACCATTTCTTTGGTAGCAGTAGAACTACTACAGGCCTGCACCCAGAGTCCTTGAACCCACAAGGTGAGTCAGGAGTAGTGATAGATTCCAGCTGGCCACAGGGGTGACAAACGCCCCAGCTCTCTCGTCCTTGAGAAAGCTGTGGTACTTCAGTACCCCGATCTCCATCTCCCAGGCAATGCTTCCCCACTTTCTGTATTTTCTGGCTCCCTCCCTAGAGACGGTTTTCTATCAATGTCTCTCAAGTGCACTGTTTGCAAAGAAATCTTTAGTTCTTGCTCCCCAAATCTTTCTTTTGGGGGAATCCAGGCCAAGACCAAGGTCCCAGCCTTATAGAAAGTGGGTCTAGGCAGCCTTCCAACTGTTCGCGCACGTTAAGCCAGGTTGCTTGGCCTCACTGGGTGGCCCAAGGGTGCCTAAGGAGAAAAGACAAGCTGTATTGTTGGGTGAAAGCGCCATTCAGGAGCAGACACTTTGACATAATCCCAGCAAGCAGTGGGGTAGAGACTCATGAAATGTTAAGGACAATGGGATGCTTAATGCCCTAATCATAATAGAGAAGACATGCTGTGGATAAGACAGGAAGGTGTTCTCAGAGAGAATTATATCATTCTCTATTTGCTTCGAGACGTTGAGGGGTACCGTTGGGCACATGATTCTAATGAGTCCTGGGAGTGGAGCTTAAAGCACACTTGACGCGCCCTGCACTACACTGGTGCCTGGGACTTAGAAAGGCTGCCCGTCACATGGCTGCCAAGCTACACTGATCCTTACAGTCACTTAGTGTCTCTCTGTGGCTAATGAACTCCAGCAATGGGTGAGGGAGCCCGAGTCTTGCTCTGGATTCTTCAGGTTCAGCAACAAAATGCTGTCACCTGCTCTAAGCAACCGTATCTGTGGTAGAAATGTGATACAAAATGTCACAGCTCCATGTGCCTGGCCTGCCCACTCAGCAATTGTCCTGTTTAAAGATATACCTAATGCTTAATTTTGGTTGTAGAAAGTCCTGTGTCTTCGAATCACAATAGCTTAAACAAAAAGAACCTGAGACCCTCAGAGGTTTTCCTCGTAGGAGCAAGCCTACGGAGCTGTAGACTTCACTCTCAACTTTCACGCTTCTTGTCTGTTTTTGGTTTGTATTGCAGGGGGGGAGTACTGAGAATCCATTCCAGGGCCTGCATGCTAGGCAGGTATGTTCCCACCGGGTCCCCAGCCCCTTGGAAGTTGTTTATTGTCTGTTTTGAGACAAAGTTTCACTCAGGGACCCAGGCTGGCCTTGAACTCAGTCTGTAGCTCGAACTGGCCTTGGACTTGTGTTGAACAAATGGTTTCTAATGGTGTACGTGTTTCCAGGATGGACTTGCATGGATTAGCGTTTGTGGGCTGCTGGAAAAATGAAGCTGGAAGTCGGCTTTCTCAGGGAGCTCCCCTGGGATGGAAGCGACCCTCCTCCCCAGCCTTTCTGCTTCCCTCTCCCTAACTGGCTCTGGTAACTTAGTGATGACAGGGGCAACCTTTCTCCTCTGAAGCCCAGAGCCCCTTCCTACTTCAGACCCCTGTTCCTGCTCAGCTTCCTCTGCCCTCAGTTGACTCTTCAGAGACCCTTTCTGTCCCCCTAACTCTGATATGAGACTTGATCCGGCCTTATTCTCTAACCCGTCGCACTTTGTTTTCCTTCTATCTATGGCCCAGAGTCTTCTTGGTCTGACTGTCCCAGACAGCGTGAATCCATACCAAGCATCATGGGAGAGAAGGAAATAACCAGATATTTCCACCTCGATGCTTTCACAAGATAACGCTCAATGAAGGACCTCCGTGAGCTAAAGGATGCGAGGAAAAGGCAATGCATGATAGCCTCAGCGCTGAAATCAGAAGGTATGTTGACGCTCAGATTTAGCCGCAAATTGAAAGTACCTGGGAGCTTAACAAAATACTGGTGGGTAGCTGGATTCCATCCCCACAGGCAGATGCATGGCTCTGGGGTTCGCTCTGGACATTGGTGCTTTATTTTGTTTTGTTTTTTAATTACTAAGTTGATTATAATAAGCAGCAAAGTTTGAGAATATTGTTTTTGTGTGCTTAAACAATGGTATACATATATAAAAATAGCCAAGTATAAAAAGAGATAATTTCCTGAGGGTTAACACCGTGATAACCACGACACTAGGAAGAAATGACACCCCACCCCACCCCCACCCCACCCCCACCCCACCCCACCCCACCCCCACCCAGCCAGGAGCCTTCTGTGTTTACTTCCTAGCCACAGCCTTGACCTCCAAGCCTAAGTCAGTCTCCTCTGTCCCATCTCTACAGGCGAGGAAAGCCGGACTCCTAGGATACACACTTAGGAAGGCTTTCTGGAAGCAGTGCGATTTAAAAGTAGGCATGACAGCTGCTGACGAGCAACACCTGTTACAAAAGAGGCAACCAGGCAGCAGTGGACCAGAGTTGATTCAGGCCGTGTCAGCTTGCCTGACGTGCCAATGTGCTTAGCTGCTATGTACATACAATACCACTTTCTCCTCTCTTGCACCGACACCGGGGCTGTAGCTAGAGATAGGTGGCGGAGGATCGAGCCCAGCAGATGAGCGATAAACAATCAAGTACATGCGGTAGGCACGAGGAGGAAGAGAAAAGGGTGAGGTCCAAAAGAGGTGGCATCTCTGGGCTTAGAGGAGAGAAGTGCAGCGTATTAGAAAGAAGAATTTTGCTGGAGGAAGGCGTGAGGGAAAAAGCCTATGCAGGAAGCATGGTGGCAACATGGTGTCTCTCAAACCACTCCACCCCAGAGCCCAGAATGAGGTAGGCTCTTGGCAAATGCTTGCATCTACTGCATTGGTTTGGAGCCCAGGAGTGAGAGTCATAGGGAGGAAGGCATCAGAAGCCTCCTTTCCCTGTGGCAGGATGGACAGGGCGTTTGTAGGCTTCCTGGGCTCTACAGACAAGACCTTGCAACCCACCCTGGACCAGATGCTCTCTCTTTTGTACTGAAAAGCTTTCCACACCTGATTCACCTCTTATAATGCTCTGCTTTTGAATGGGAAAGGTGCCTTGGCACCAGTTGGAATTACCTGGGAACTTTTAAATTTTTCTGATTTTCTTGCCATACTTAAGATCTAACATATTAAGTCTGGGGGGTGGCTGGAGTTTCTTTATCTTTAGATGATGATGGTGGCAATGATGGTGGTGGTGTGGTGGTGGTGATGATGGTGGTGGTGGTGGTGGTGGTGGTGGTGGTGGTGGTGGTGGTGGTGGTGGTGGTGGTGAAAAAAAATTCCCATGTGATTCTGATATTCACCGGGGGTGAGAACAGCTCTTGTGGGGACCGAGGTTGAGCCACACCCGTCTAGTTATGTCCTTACTCATCCTGCACTTTGAGCCCTGGATCCCAGGAAGCTGAATTCCTCAGACTTAAACCCAGCATTATTGTAAGACCTTGACTCTTGAGAGATGTTTCCCAGGAGCTGGGGTGTGTATTCCTCTCAGTCAATTTCCTCATTCTGGGAATATTGTGACGGCACCTGAGTGTCTTACTTTTCCTGTCCTTGTGAGAACTTCAGGAGGGATGAATTTACCTGGACTCTGGACAGAAGGGGATTGAGTTCATCACGATGGAGAAGGCATGGCAGCACTCATGATGGGCCACTGGAGTGGCCCCTGTCCCTGGCAGTGGCCATGGGGGACAACTTGCTCACACCTCATTGAATGAGGGCACAGAGAGTGTCTGGGGCTAGAAGCGAGGTCAGGTCCTATCACTCTATGTTAGATCCCCAAAGTTCTATGTTCTTCCAGAACAGCACCACCCCCTGGGGACCAAGGTGAAGCACGTGAGAGCATGGGGAACATTTCATATTCAAACCATAACAAATATCTCTTTCATATTCTGCTACGTGCGCCTCCATCTGAACCATAGGTGCTATTTCTTCTTCCTTACATATATGAATTTTTAAACCCAGCTAATCACATGCTTCAGATAACTGCTGTAAGCACAACACAGTCTCTTTTCCTGGCATAGAAGGCAAGCCCCCATTAAACTGAGCAACTCAAGCCACTCTGAGAAAGTTCCGCTAAACTCATTGTCTCTCTCTAAGCTTCCCAGCCCAAGGTCTGCAGCATCAGGGTAAAGTGTAGAAGTCGGTTGGGCAGGGACACAGCTCCATGTGTAAAGTACTTGTCGTGAAGAACAAAAGCAGGAGTTGAACCAACCAGAACACAGGTAAACGCCGGGTAGGTGGGGCAGCCCACCTGTAAATCTAGTGCTCAGAAGGTGGAGGCAGGGCATCTCCAGGGAAAGCCAGCCAGTTAGCCTGGCCTGTGTTGGCAAGCTCTGGGCTGCACTGAGAGACTCTGCCTAAATGAGAGAGTCACCATGGAAGACCCCTGTTGTCACATGCACCCACACACATGTGAACATGCTCACACCCACGTGCACACCAGACTCAGACACAGAAAACATCAATAAACAAAAGAGTAGATGATGGTACAGGTGGCAGACCTGAGAGAAACAAAAAGTTTCTCAAAACAAAAGAGGTTTAAAAGGGAAGGGGCTTCTCCTGGCACGGTGTAGAAATGTGTTCCTGTTTAAACCTGTGCCCTGTCCATTGGGGTGCTATGGTGTTCTGCTCCTCCTGGCATAGATGGCATCATCACTGTGCAGCTTATGCCCACATACCTAGGGGTGGCACTGCCCACAGTGGGCTGACCATCTACATCCATTAGCAAACAAGAAAATGCATTACAGACATGGCCACCAGATTCTCGTATCCCAGGTGACGTTAGATTTGTGTCAAGTTGACAGCTGAGGCTAACAAGAACAACATCTTGACATCCCCTATATTTTAGGGCAATGCCTTGCACCCCTAATATATACTACAGAGATTTGTCAAATAATGCCTTGAACATAATACCAATCCCAAGGCAATAGGTTTCCCAGAGAAGATGACAAGTTCATGGTGAGCTCTTACCCTCCCTCGTCCCCGCCCAAGTCTGTGCCTCCTCGTCCTGGGACTGTAGAACTGTACCCTACAGTGGATTCTCAAGGTCAGGACTTCCTAAGCGTATTCTGAGAAGCCATAGTTGGTACCTCTTGGTTAACACTGCCAACTGTGACAATACAGGATTCATTCCTCTGCCTCAGTTGCCAAGAGTTAGGCTGTTGTGGGTGAGGTGGGGAGGGGTGGATGCTGTCTGAGTGGCTGAAGCCAGGTGATGTTGTTACCTGTAGTACACATGTAAGGTGGAGGTGCTAACAGCGACTAATTGGCACTTTACAAGCCGTAACAATACCATCACGTTGTGCCTGATGGGCAGGGCCGGGTGAGCTACATTTCCTGTGGCCCCCAAGAACTGCTGAAAAAGACCGGCCTGAACTAGTTGTAGCTGGTAATTGCCCATGAGGAAGGGTCAGGGTGGCAAGAGTGAAGGGGCATGCGGAGACATCTGAGGTCTCATGGTCAGGCCTCATTACCAGTGGGTCCATAGTGGGGTGGAGCAAGGAGCCAGATGAGATTCCATCCCGGTGGCCACAACAGCAGCATGGCCCCTAGTTCCACTCAGTTGTATCTGTCTAAGCGGGCTTTGGCCTTCAAGTCAACACAAACACTTTGTCTGACTCCTGAAGAAAAGAGACTCCAGGCCGTTCTTAGGAGTCCATTCAACCTGTCAGCTTTAGAACCAGGCCTGTAGCCAATAAGGTTCCCATCTAGAAAGTCCAAGGGGGGCAGTTTCCAAGCAGGAGACATTTTGGCCCCAGTGGAGACTGGGTAACATCTGTGGAAAGGTTTGTCATCAGAGCAGAGGGCAGGGGACTGGCATCTGGAGTTCAGGATGCTTCCAAGCAAGCATCCTGCATTGCGCTGGACCACACTCATTTCTGGCAAAGTAGTGTGTGGCCCACCATGTTAACAGAGAGGGCTGTAAAACCTGATTGTGGGTACCAAGGGGAGTGCATCCTCATGAGGGCTTTGGGGAGGGTGGCTAAGGAGCAGGAAGTTCTGGTGTTGTTTTAAGGGCAGCTGTATCTAATCCCCTTATCACCCTACTTCCTCCTTCTCCAAGGTTAGAACCTCTTTGACTTTCCCTAGCAGCCTCATTCAAACTCCAGATTCAAGCCAGCCTTGGTGGCACAGGTCTATCACCCCAGCTATCCAGAAGGCTAAAACAAGGAAATCCCAAGTTCAAAGACCTACCTCGGGATGAGTTCAAGGCCAGTCTGAGTAACCAAGTTGTCTCAAAATTAAAATTAAAAAAAAAAATAGTGGAAAAGCGTTGGCAACGTAGCTCTGCTTACCCAGCTTGTATGGTGCCCTGAGTTCAATGCCCAGTACCAGGTTCACTGAGACCCTGGCTTGACCTCCTTTCGCGGTCTTTACACGTGTCATTGACATCCTACCTCACTAGGAGAGGTCCTTCAGGACAGGGATGGGGTTATCCTGTTCACCGGCGTGTCTACAACACATTGAAAAGTGTCTGCTGTGCAGTGGTACCCAGCGATGGGTCTATGATGGACCGAGGGCACTCTTTCAGCCCCTAGCACCCACCACACTCAGTTCTCATCAGGCCAGGCCACTCTGACATGATGCTCCCATCAGGATAGGCTTCCTTGTCATTCATTGCACAGCTATTGGGTGGCGGGGGTGGGGTGTAATATATGTTGAGCTTTGCCACCCTTGAGAGTAGAATAAGACAAAGGAGCCGCACCTCCCTAAGAACTTATAGTCTGGTGTGGTCATAGGTCATTATCCACAAAGAAATGGATAATGCATTTCTGCACAGCATCCCCCCTCCCTTGACAAGCCGGGGGGGAGGGGGAAATAAAATAGAGAAATGTGTGTATCCGAAGGGTAGACCTCTGGCAGGTGACTGGACACCAAGGGCACATTGTTGGAGGGGTCATTCCCTGCCCCTTTATAAACACCCCCAGAGTCAGGATTTACCCATCCCCTGTCACTGCTGTGACTCTAAAGCAGGTACACAGTAGGAGCTCAATAAATAGTGAAAGGGAACAGAATGAAGATTATGGGGTTAGCTGTCCAGGAGGCAGAAGTTAAAAAAAAAAATTCCCACTAGTTCCAAGAAGATAGAAGGACAGCGATGTGAACTTAAAGAGCCTAGAGAAACTAATTTGCAGGGGACAGGTTGAGACTAGATATGGTCCCAACTCCCTTGTCTGTCCCCCAAACAAACCTAGGTTCTTCCCTCTCTAAGGAGAGCCTGCTTCCAACTCTGCCAGCGCCTCCCCTTTCCGTGCCACTCTAACCTCCTTCCCTCTCCCTTCTCTCATCTTCCTCCTGGGGGGGGGGGGCATCTAGACAGGGTGGGCACCCCATTGACCCAGCGAGGAGGAGGGTGGCTCCTGGCGCTGCAGCCTGGAAGGCAGGGTCTCCTGTCCCCAGCTCCTCTCCCAGGCAGGACACTGTCCCTTTAATAGACTCCCTCTGCCTGGCGCTCTGCGGCTGGGGAGTAAATTTCTCGCTGTCATCAGGTCGCAGGAAGAAGAGGAGGAGTTTGTTAATGTACAGTTTGTTCAGCGGGGATCGATGTTTGCTGGCATCGCCTTGCCCTGTCTTGTGTGTGTGTGTGTGCCTGTGTGTGTGTGTGAGAGAGAGAGAGCGCGAGAGAGCGTGTGTGTGTGTGTGTGTGTGTGTGTGTGTATGTGGGGGGTGTGAGTGTGTGTGTGTGTGAGCGAGAGTGGTCGTGTGTGTGTGTGTGTGCGCGCGCGTGCGTGTGTGTTTGTGTGTGTGTGCGTGTGTGTGTGTGTGTGTGTGAGAGAGAGAGAGAGAGAGAGAGAGAGAGAGAGAGAGAGAGTGAGTGAATTCCAGATTTTCTGTCTTTCCCAAACCAGCTCCTGTCCTCTCGCATATCACTCACAGACTGGGATCTGACAGCAGCGACAAACCTACAGTGAGTGATCTCTCCCTAGCGCGAATCCGCCATCAAGATCAGGGACAAGGAGGAGGAGGAGGAAGAAGAGGAAGAGGAGGAGGAAGAGGAGGAGGAGAAGGAGGAGGAGAAGGAGGAGGTGGAAGAAGAGGAGAAAGAGGAGGAGGAGGGAAAGAGAAGGAAGAAGAAAAAGAAGAGACCCACTGTCTTCCCGGGATTGTTTCCCCCCTTATCTTTACGCGCTAGTGTGCGCGTGGCGCGTGTGCGCCCCTCGTCCCTGCCATCTGAACCCCGTCTTGGATGTTTAATAAAGAAATCAAGTGTCTCACCAGTCACCAAAAAAACAGCAAAAATCAAAACCAAAAAAAGAAAAAAAATCCAAAAGCAAAAACAAAAAGAGAGAGAGGGGGAAAAAAACCAAACAAACAAACAAGGCAGAACCAACCTCCACTTGCAAGCAGCAGGCGCAAACCGCTTATCTGCCACCCAGAGAGGGGGTCTCCGGCCCCGCGCTGGAGCGCTGGCAGGGGGATCGTCAGGGGGACAGAGGCCGAGTGACGTCCTAGGAGCCACAGAAAGACAAGCGAGACTGCGGCCCCCGCGCGCAGCTCGGGGCTGGGGCGCCAGAAGTGAGACTGGAGCTAAGTAGAGCGATGCCAAGGAGGAAACAGCAGGCACCCAAGCGGGCTGCAGGTAAGAGATGGCTCCGCTCCGGGTGCCCGGCCCCTGAGCCCGGCGCACAGCGGCTCGCCCGTCCTCCTGACCCAGGGCTAGTGGGGACGCCACCCCCTGGCGCTTTCAAGAGGGTTAACTTGCGGGTACCCTCTTCATCACCCCTTCCTGATCTCCCCAATCCTCCCCTCTCCAGGCTCCCTCTGGGTGGTGGCAGAGAAGCTGTCCCACCAAACCTTCCTCGCTTAAACTTTTCCTCCCTCCACCCTCTACCCCACCCCTAACTTTTTCTTCCAGTCTGGCTTTTTGCCTCTGGAGCCAAAGTTGTATTGTGGATTTGGGGTGCAGGGAAGGGAGAGACCCCCCCCCCACATCCCTCTGAGAGGTCAGTGCTGGTGGCTTCTGGCCTCCAGGGACAGAGTCTCTGGTCGCTGTGGCTCAGGGCTTTCAAGTGTGAGGCATGTCCAAGCCCGGGGCTGCAGGCTGACTTTGGGGGCCGTGAGCCACGAGGGTGTAGCTTTGGTCGCCAAGGTGCAAAAGGCACCCCCGGAAACGAGTGAAGCTTTGAACGTATTTTCTAAAAGGATTCACTGTTTATAGAAATCTAATCATCCCCTCTCCTTTTCTCAAAGGGAGGGGGGAGGGCACCCCATAGAAATTTAAACAGCTTTGGATTTTCTTTGCCAGAGAGGTTTGGAAACTTTGCGTCTGTCTTGATTGCCACCATAGGAGCTGTCCCGTGGAATTCTTTCTTTCAAGGACCCTCACCCTAAAGATCTGAACAGGTTAATAGGTTCCTACTACAGATCTTCAGAGGGTGCCCTCCCCCTTTTGGGTTGCCTAATTGCTTTTTGAATAGTATGCTGGGGTTTTGTTTCTCGGAATTGTAAGAGGAAAGTTCATTTTTCTCCTGCCAGACCCACCCACTGAAAAATCAGCTTTCCACTCGATTGCTAGTTTTGATTTGACATTTGATTGATCACCTGTCATCTCACTGCCTTTGATCTATTCATTCTGATATATATCAATAAATCACTCACCATGGTAACTCCGAGTGCCAGTGACGCAAGCTTTGCCCTCTATATTCAGTGAGAGACATGCACAATCATTATCTTGTTGGCTTTTAATGTGGGCGTTTTTATTTCTTTGTGTCCTTTAGTTGATCAGAGCTTTAGCAAAAAAGCTTAAGTTTTATCTGCCCCCACCGCCCCTTTCTTGCTGACTCTCCTCGTACTTTGGTGAGCACCGGTAAGACTGATCAGGCGACCCACCAATATATTTTATTCTGTTCCAACTTGAGTCAAGAATGGGAAGAAGTTCCCAGGACACTTGGGTAAACTTTGCAAAGTCACCATGATAAGAGGGCTGGTGAGTTAGGAATCTGGGTAAAGTGGATATGTGTGTCTGGACATGCTGGCTACCAAGTTCATAACCCTTCCTCCCTGCCTGCCTCCAGCCCAAAGAACAATACGTGTGCTTCAGAATGGCCACAATTTCCTTCCCTCTTGAGTGCAGGATCACTTCCGTGGCCATGTGTAGGTTGCTTTGAGTTGCTATAAAGCTTCCATTCACGGATTTTCAATTGTTTCTATAAAAGCAAAATAATGAAAATAGCCTTAGCAACACACATTTGCAACTTGTCTAGGTGGGGGCTGTTCTTTTCTCAACCCTGGTTACCTCTTTTGAAAACAATAGTCCTCTTATTTAATTTTATTTTCTTTTCTACCTCACACTGCCTTGCTATCTGACCATGTGAGGGTGTGTGATGGCCTTTGAGTCTTCGGAAGAGCCGGTCTGCTGCATCTAATGCTAGCAACATAAGTTCAAGTGTAGCTGGATTACCAGAGATAGCATCCTTATTGTTTGTTGTCCTGAAAGAGAGCCCTGGGCTGCAGTCCAGCAGGAATGATACTGCCCTGAAAACTACTGTGTCTCCCCCCCTCTTCCTTGTAGTTCCGGTAAAGGCCATCAACAACTAGGCAGTAATTTAAATTACCAGAATGACTGGACATGTCTCCTTTCACAAGCTCATTACAAAAAGTGCCTTGCTCAGAATTACCCCACTTTCATCATGATTACTCGCTGATCAATGACGATCCAGGTGTGCAGAAAATGACGTTGTACCGTATTATTTAAATTAGGTCCTTTCATTAAGCTGGTATCTATTGGTGCTGACTACTCTTTTTATTGTAGTAGTAGTAGTTCGTGTGTGTGTGTGTGTGTGTGTGTGTGTGTGTGTGTGTGTGTGTGAGAGAGAGAGAGAGAGAGAGAGAGAGAGAGAGTGTGTGTTTGAGTGTGAGTGTGTGTGTATTAGAAACTTGTGACCTTACTTTCGGTTTTCTGGCCGATTGGCTTCTTCGTGTCTTTACCAGACTGTTTTCAGGATTCTCGTTATGTTCCCTGGAGGAAACAGAAATCCTTTCGAGCTGAGAGGGGTAATTCATTTCACACACAGCGAGTTCCCCGGCTTTATGGTATTTATTTTTCTGCACATTAATAAGGTGGGTTGTTTCTCCTGCAATGTGCCTTCTGCTCATCCGAGTTCACCCATGCCCCACTCTGTTAGGACGAGTGAAACCAAGTTAGCTGAAGTCTTTCAGCCAGGCCCCATGCGGGGACAGGGGAGAGTGCTTCTCAGGCTCTGCCTGAGCTAACTTGTACCACTGCTTAAAATGAAAGACAATGCACAACTGTAAGTGATTACTCCTGTGGACTAATGTTGAAAGCTTGAGGCCTCGTTTGATTAATGAATAATAGAAGATAGAAAAAGCCTGGAAGTGAAGCCGGGCCGAAGCTCTCCTGGAACTCTCTTTCTCCGAATAACTCTTCCAGGCTGTTAGATGCCGTCCCAGGATTCTGTTTAAGGGTGGTATTTCAAGAAACTGGTGGCTGAAGTTCCTAATAAAACAGGTATCTGTGCAGAGCCCACAGAATGGTATGATAAGTGATGGAGAAATTTCATCTTTATTTCTTACATGCCTCCCCCTTCAGTGTGCGGGAGGGGGGGTATGAGGAAAGCGATCCTCTTTAAGTAAACAGCCAAGAGAGAACATTTCTCTCAGAAATATTATTGGTCCTCACTTTCTGAAGCTTTGCCCTTCCACAGTTCTGGGACTTGAGGCCAGGAGAAAGTTTACAGAGCAGCTCTCGTGCCCGTATCGTGATGTGTGGGTGTGCTCGGCTCGCCCTCTTGACGGTGTGTTTGGTTCACCATTATCGTGCGTCCGTCCGCTTTACCTGAGTCTTCAGGAATCTGCCTCGGCATCTCTCCCCCTTGTTCATTTTTAGGGAAGATGAAAAAGACGATGGCAGGAGGGCTGAACAAAAAGAAACCGTCTTGATGTGTTTGCACTTTATAGGATGCGGAGTGCGTGGATTTAAAAAAAAAAAAAGGTAGACATGTTCTCAAACGTTTCTTTTCCTAAAATCCCCAGCCGTGTGGTCTGCACACACACATAGCAGAGATTTTATTCCAGCACTCTATGCTATGGTTTTTATAGTAATGCCCGCCAGTTGCGATGGGGCATGAAATCCTGTGTAATCACATCCCTGTGAGTATATCTAACATGCCCATAAGTTATATTCCCCTGCCTCTGCTCCCCTCAAGCCATTCTGTGCTGCTTTCTTGCAGGCTTGTGCTAGCTTCTGATGATCCAGTTTTTTCTTTTTGTGGGGAGTCTGGCAGGAGAGAGCGTCTCCCTCAATTTATTTTGTTTATTGAATGCGGAGATGAATAATGCAGAATTTGTTTTCATGGGTGTCCTTGTGTAGCAGTAAACATTTGACTATTAGCAATCATTACTTAAAAGTTGCAATTTGCACCTTAATAGCATAGGTTATTTACATGGGAAACACATTCAGCAGGGCCAGTTCTGAACACACCATGTGCCGATGGAGTGAGAATGGCCTGAGAGATCTCTTTTTCTTCTTCGGGACAGTGTTGTTTCTAAGTGGATGGGTGAAGTCTCAGAAATTTCAACTACCACACAGGGGCAGGAGCCAGCGGCTGTAAGTGACGTTTGCCTTTAATTTACTGTCAAGTAGGGTGAGACAGGAAAGAACAAGAACCCGGAATGTTTCTGGACCCTGATTTTCTTTGCTTAAACATCCTTCAGAAAAGCAAGCTCCATTTTAAACACTGAAGTGTCCCATGTTGTAGATCTCTTTGCTTCCCATAACCATATGGTTTTAAGACAAGGACACACACACACTCACAGACACACTCATGCCAGCCCACGGGCCTTCAGCAACAGGAACTCTTAGCTATCTTGTTACTTCAGTGGCCAGGTGCCTAGGAATGACTTTGCCCTCACAGTGTTTTGGGGTTGGAAAGATTCTTTATGTGGTCCTTTCTCCAGGCCTCTCCTGCTCTCCTCCCACCTCTCGGCTCACCCTTAAAGGCCCAGATTGAATAGGACATTTCAAAAGCGCATTTGTTTTAGGTATTTATTGATTTCATTTTTAATCTGCCATCTCAGGACATAATATATTAACCCTAATCCGAAGATTGCAAGTGGCAGTACTCGGAGCAGAAAGGGGAGGAGAGGGCACTGGGGAACTTGGGGCAGTGAAATCACTGAGGCTTTTGTGAGTGTGTGTGGGGAGGTTGGAGGGGTCAGATGCTTGATGCTTGAGTGTAAACGCGCTTCTCAAAAATGCTCTACTGTTCCTCCTCCACTTTGTGTTTCTCGCTGCTGCTCCCAACCAACTCAGTTTCTTGCTGCATTTGGGGAAACTTCACACTCCATAGACACCTCCTAGGCATCTTTAGACTTGGTCTGCAAGTATCTTGGCTCTTGTGACTCTCTCCAGCGGTGGAACAATCCTTACCTCACCCCTGCTGACTTCCCATCAGGGGTGGTTTTTTTTGGGGGGTGGGGGGGGAGTCTTTCCAACTGGATAATGCCTAAGTTTGTCTGGGTTGGTCTACTTCTCTTCCCAAGGTTTGGGAATGGAGGGAGACTTGAGCTGGCATTATTTAAGGCCTTGATGATGAAGAGACTCTGCCCACCCCTGCAGCAGAGTTTAGGAATATCAGGTAAGGAAACATCCTGGGCTCTGCTCCTGTGTGCAGGGGGTCTGCAATCAGCTGGTACAAAGTAAACACCCCAAGTGCAGCTCCCCCTTCACAGGGGAGGACTGTCCAGGCTCTTAATGCTTTGGGAAGGCTCAGGCCGTGGAGGCCGCACCTGCCGCCATCCAGATTCCCTTTAGAAACAAAACTCACCTACCAGGTTCTGAATTAAGAGCAGGCACACATGGAGTGTCGTTTTCATTGGAGGGAAAGTCAGTTGGAAATACATTAAACTAACAGAGGATGTCTTGCTTCACTTCCCCGAAGCCATGCTTTTTCATTACATATTTAATTACAATCAAATTGAATGACTTTTAGGGAAAAAAATATCACAGTGGTATTAAAAGATGCTTGGCACACAAATAGATGTATTGCTTCTCAGGTTGAGAACACTGTTGTATTTTTATTTCTTTGAGTGGAATTTGTTTTTACTTTTGAATGTCATGATGAAAATAGGATCCCTTTTATTATATCGTCTTTAATCCGAGTTCAAATTCCACCTTAGCCTCCACTAACATTGGAAGAGGCTCCTGTAGCTATTTTTTCAGTAATTTGTAACAACCGGGGAAAAAAATAAAAACAGTATTTTACATTTCATTAGTTCTTTTAAAAGTGAGAGGTTTTGGGGTGACCTTAGTCATTCTACCCACGTTTAAAAATCAGCTCCCTGAGGGGTGCTGGCTTGTGATCAGGATGCCGCACTAAGAGGAAGAAAATAACTGTACACTGATAACATCATTTCACAGAACATTGTTTTTTTTTTTTCTAGATTTAGAATTTCATCCCCTCCACTTTGACCTTTGAATCTTAGAGAGTTTTTTGGGTCCAGTGCAGGCATAGCATTGAAAATGGATCTCAGAGTTCATCCACCAAGCCATTAGGTACTGTTGATAAAAATGAGAGACTTCAGAGCCCACTGCTCGCTCTGGGAGCAAATCAGACAGCGCCCTTGTGCACACCCAGGTCTTGTAAGTTAGACCTTCACCAGGGTCCCCTTTAGCATGTGGCTGTGTCCCTACCCTTCCTTTTGTTTGAGGCACCCTTAGAAGACGCAGGAGAGAGAAGGCTGAGCTGCAGGTGGAAGCCGCGGACCCATTTGTTTCCAAAGCAAACTCTGGATGAGATGACTAGATAATACAGACATCTCTGAAAATCATGAATAGGGCCAGTTGTTGCCTCTCTCAATCTTCCACACTCTCTATATGGGGTGGGGCAGTCCCTTGACTGTCCTGAAATATCCCAAGGTGCCAATGTCATTCCTAAATTTATTAGAAATTTTAGAAATCAAAATGCAAGAGGCCTGGCATACTAAACCTATTAATTTTTTATATATCGGTTCTGTTTATCTTTGCTGAGCAACCAGGAAATGCACAATGCAGAAGTTTTAGTACTAATGAGCTCAGAGAAATTACACGGGAAAAAAAAATTACCTGGATCAGATTCGAAAGCATTTGCTTTGAATTCTGCTTGTGAGTGAGAGTTCTTCCCACCTGTCTCATTAAAGCAAAACAGAACAACAACAACGGAAGCTCCAAAAACAAACTCAGTGTCCCCATACTGACTCTCCCAGCCAGAACCAGTGTGGAGGGCTTTATACTCCTCTATGGATGAAGGAAGACATCAGGGCATTCAAGCGCACATCCCCTCTCAGATAACCAAATGTGGACATGCAAACCAAAGCCAGCCACGGAGAAGCTGTAAAAGCTAGCCAGCTCCAGGTTCGAGGTGGAAAACTTCAGTGGACTGTAAGGGGGCATCATGACAGGATTCCAATGCCTCTCCTTGCAAAGGACAAGCCCTGAAGGGGGAAGAAAGGCTTTTTAAAGTGGACTTCTGCCTCTCCTGTATCTATCTGCAAAGGCTGATTTCACTGGGAGGCCACAGTGTCCATTGCAGCTACAGAAAAACCCCGTGTCTCCAGGAAGCTACCAGACACTAGGGTGGGCTTAAAAACCGGAAACAAACGTATGAATGAAAGGAAAACACCCTGCAATTTCTGTTAGTACAAAAAAAAAAAAAAAGGAGAAAGAAGGAGATCAGCGAGCTAAATAGCAAAGTGTTTTCTGAACCGAGCGAATCCCAACAGCCACCAAAGAGCCTCCTTGCAGCCACATCGAAGCCATTTCTATGGAGATTACCCAGTTTCATTATTAAGGTGAGAGAAAGCAGTTATTGTTTCTAGGGAAAACAGTTAGGGAAGGCAGGAGGAGATTTAAAAAAGAGAGAGAAGACTTGGCAGCTGCCGATCTGTTTCTAGTGAATTTCCAAGAAGCTTGCCCCAGTGCTGCACCGTATCATGAAAAACCCCACGAAATCCGGTGACATGGGAGATACAAAACCGAGACAGAGGGTCAAGGCTGTCCACGGGGAATAAACGACTTCTGTAAGCAAGAGCTGCAGCAGATAAATATTTCTGTATAAACTGCGTGGGGCTTACTTTAAATCACTTCAATTTATCAGCTCTTTGGAATTTTCTGTGTATTTAGGAGTCTTCCCGCTTTCCCTCCAGGGAGGTATGAATAGCTGTTGGGCTAAGAATGCTGGGGAGAAGAGTTAAATCCATTCTGCTCACAGTGCCACTTGGTAGAGGAGAAATGGCAGAATAAAGGTTCTCCGTGTGTTTTACATCGGCGCTGCCTCTGGCTAGTTTCTTTCATTAGAAAGTTGGGTACGTCGCCGTGTGCATCTTCTCGTGTTCCTCTCGAGATTTGATAGAGTGATGCAGGAGGAGGAGGTGACTGGGTTCTGGAGGTTGCTTTTTGCTGTGTTGATTCATGCTCAGATATCCAGGTCTGTTCCTGTGGGTGGGGTACCTTGGCAGACAGCTCTCATTTCTGCCTCTGCTTGCTAATCTATAAAATGGGACAATCATATATTTGTTTATGTCCCAAATTTGTTGAGAATATTTTGTAAACACGGGTTAAGAAAGTTCTCAGAACCTGCTGGAAACATATGGATTTGAGAAGTCTCTTAATTCTACATAGCCAGGCCAGGGAACATTAAGTAGGAAGGAAAATAAGCAACCTTCACTGGTAATCATGGGTTCAATGATGTTAGGATCAAACGAAATTAGACATGGGTATTTTTAAAGGATTTTATTTTTAATTCTGTGCATATAACTGTAGGGGTATGTGTAGATGTGCACACAAGAGAATGCTGGTGCCAGAGGAGGCCAGAAGAAGGTGTCAGGTTTCCCGGGCCCAGAGTTAGGGGCAGTTGTGAGTCACCCAATGTGGATGCTGGGAATAAAAGTTCAGGTCCTCTGAAAGAGCAGTGTGTTCTTGTAAATGTACAGCCTTGAGACATGAGTACTTTTTGACTCCTAAAAATGGAAGTTTAGGGGCCAACGAGATAGCTCGCTGTCCTTGGCAAGGCTCAGAGTTGGCTTTCCAGCACCTGCTGAGGCTGCTCACAACTGCAGTAAGCCCACTCCTGGGGGATCTGATGCCTCTGCCCTCTGCCCTCACCTACACTCACGTGCAACCCCCCCTACACACAGACACATAATAAATAATTTAAAAGGAAAAGTAAAAAACAGAACTTCAGTAGCTGGGTAGATCTTAGCCTGAGGCACAGGCACTCATGCTGGTCTACTTAGAACTTGGTGCCAGCTCCAAAAGAAAAATTAGTTCACAAGGAATAATATTTATTATAAGCTCAACTGTAACTATGGAAGTGACATCATCTGCCACCTTGTGAGCATCTACGGTGTCCCAGGTGCTGTACCAAGTACTTGGTGTATCACCCTCCATTTCCTTAAACAGCAACTGAGTTTCAGATTCCTACTGTGCGCCAGAGCTTGTTCTAGTAGCTGGGACCCAGGGGGTAAGATGCTTTGCAACCCCTGGAGACACCTGCCCCAGTTCAGGGGGACTGAAGAACATACAAATAAATTTACAAGGGAAAAAAATCATTTTTCATGGAAAAGTAATTTATGTCCAGAAAAGTGCTCTGTAATGCTGTCTGTGCTGTGAAAGAGAAGGGGTGCACGTGGGAATCGGAATGGCGTGCATGCGGGAGGCCAAGCAGTATCCTGTAGAGAAAGGGAGGGAGCATGCGCAAAGTCTCATTTCTTACAAATCCCCATGGGTCAGAAGTCAGGACAGTCCCTGTTCCCTGACTCGAATCTACTGGACCTAGGCAGAGCCATGGCTATGTGGAATAGGAAGTCAACTCACCTCTGAGGCCTCTGCAGTTTGTCCTTTGGGGAAGCTTAGCTAGACCACCACAGCAATGCATCACAGGTGGATGGTTAGCTCCTCCCCCCACACCTGCAGTGATGGTTACATATGGGGAAGTGGACATCAGGAGCACTGCCAGAAAAGCCTGTCTCTAGTGGTGTCTCTGACTGGCATCTCCAGGTCAACCACCATCACACAAGCAGAGGGCTTGTGCATTCTTTCCAGTGTGAATCCCACACACATGCGCTCTTCCTGCCGTTAGCAACTAGTAACTGCACATCCAGTGCTATGTGTTACTCTCAGAGCCCACAGTAGCAGAAGGTAAAACGATGGGGACAGGAAGCTCCCCGTCCTCCCACTAATAATATTCCTGAGAGTGAAGCCAGGAAGGTAAAGCGAGTGAATATACAATCTGGTGTTGAATAGCCAGGCACAGAGTCAGAATTTGCATTTGTCCCAGGCAGAAGTGGCAGTAAGCACCATGGGCCTGAGGCCATGGACATGCATGTATGTATGAAGAATACAAAGCGTAGGAGGCCACAGTGCCTACACTGACGAGGATGAGGGAGACTGACGAGAAAAGAGGCAGGAGAGGTAGCTGGGTGGATAGCAAGGCACAGGTGCCCTTTCCAGTTTGATTGTAGGAGAGACGGGATTCTGTCAGAGGCTTCAAGTAGAGGAGTGAGGCGATATGCCTGGGGTGTCTGCATCTCAGGTTGGTGACGGTCACCTTCCAGATATCAGTGACCTCCCAGAGATGGTGAATTGGTGCTTCGGGTGTAAGATCAGCTGGGGAGAAATACACATGCCTGCTTTTAGGGCCTTTGTGGGGAGAGGCCTTGGAACTGGGGTGGGGACAGTCAAGACATTGCATTGGTGAGATGTTGAAAGATAGATGTTCAGGGCCAACCAAACCTAGAGTTCAGTGCCAGGTCCCAGCCAGCTGTGTGCTGGAAAGCAAGCTCTGTTACAGACTGCACATCAGTTTCCTCTGTTGCATGAAAACAAAGATATTGCTCCCCTCACGTATTATCTGGGCCTATTCAGTAAGATGATATAGGTAATTCTTTTGGTAAGAGGCCCAGTGCTTACAGATCCTCTTGAGTGAATGAGCCCTCCTCCTTCCTTCCCTTCCTCTCTATTCTCCTCCCCCTCTTCTGTTCCTCACCCTCTTCTTTTCCACTTCCTTTCTTTCCTTTTATATTTTTCCTGGCCCTTCTCTTCCTCTTTCTCCCCTTCCTCTACTTCTCATTCTTCATCAAACTTTCTTTACCTTCTCTTTCTTCCTCCTCTTCCTCTTTCTCCTCTACCCCATCTTTCTCCTTCCCTTTCTCCTTTTGTAGAAATTCTGGGAGAAATCTAGGCAACCGTATTAGGCGCTACATCAACACTACTAAGGAACAAATGGCTTTAATGTGTGTACTCTAGCGGTGTGCAACGTTGATCCCTGCCACAGCCGTAACTTGTTACTGTGCCCATTTGAGGGGTGTTAATGATAAGTAACTTCCTCTCCTAATAAACAATTATTTTGTCCACCTTGACTCCTCCTGCCCATTGTGGAGGAGCCGTGATGGCCCCATGTGTAAACACCAAATAACTGTATGGTAAGGGTGCTTGCTCATGTGGAGATTTCTAGATCCCCTGGTGAAGAGAGATGGAGTGTGGAAGACAGGTGATTGGCGGGGGAGGGGCGGAGGAGCCTCCCTCCTGACTCAGGAGGTTCAGTATCTACACACCTGCTCTCTAGGTGCCTTGCTGGCCCAGCCCCAGATCCTGACAGCTCCCCAGGACTTGTCAGCCTTGCCCATCCTCCACCAGGGAGCTGTTACTCATCCCCCAAGGGTCCAGCACTGCAATGTTTGGGAGTTGTTAAGCTAGTGAAAAGGGCTACAGGCTGTTTCCTGGCTATGGCTTCTTCACGTTTTAATTGTCACCTCCAGGTAAGTGTTGGAGAAGAGAACCGAAGGCCTCCAAGCCCCTCTGAAGGTGAAGAGGTCACAGTCCCGGAGAGCATGGAGAAGCCTTTGCTCCCTGCCTTAGGCCTTACTTAACAGCTATGATTCAAGGTTGCTCTGTATTAGGCACTGTGGAAGGTTCTGAAACCAGAGCCTTGAACTGACAGAGGGCCTGGCTTCTTGGGGCGTATGTGTAGTGTGAGGATGGGTAAGGGATTAGCTGGACCACGCATCCCATGGTGTGGAGCAGTGGAGTTTGCAGTGAGGGAAATGAAGCGAAGGTGAGGAGTGGAACGTGATGAGGGCAGGGTGAGCCATTTTGAATAAGATGTCAGGAAATGGCTCTCTGCCCAGAAGGAGATGGCTCTCTACATGGAAGAAGTGATCCTCATGCTGGGTCTAGACTGGAGTGGCCACTGAAATATGAGTCTGGATGGGGAAAGTGGTATGGGACAAAGTCCAGGGGCAGGAGCTTTTGGGAACAGGAGGAAGAGCTACGGAGTCAGGTGGTGGGGCAGATGGATTGCAGAAGTTCAATGAGAAGCCAGAGGCCCTCCTGAGATGCAGGCTTTGGAGGGTACAGGAGGAGAGAAAAAGGCGAGATCTGAAACACACCAGGTCATTCTACCTGCCTTGCTGTTCACTGAGAGCCAGGGGAAGCAACAGGCTGAGCACCTGGGAGCCCCCTGCATCCTCAAAAGGGGGTCCAAAGCGTTTGGTAACTTGGACTGGATGATGAAGGAGATGGAGCCTGGCCCACAGGAGAAAGCTGGACCACAGGTGGGGAGGGATGAATGAAAGAGGAGTCTATGCCGTATGCTGTTTGTGCAAAATAGATTGTTTTTATTTTATTAATGTGTGTTTTGAGTCTCTCTTTTATTTCTTTTCTCTCTTTACTTTATGCGGGTAATGCTGGAAATGGTCGTTTTGTAGTTCATAACGTCAACAAGACTCTAGGAACAAAGACAAAATGTTTGGAGCATTTCTTCTAGCATTGACTGAGCAGGAGAAGGCACCACACTTCTCCAACGGTGTTCCCTAGGGTCCTGGAACTGCGTCCTCCTCTGCTTGCTTCTGCCCTGCCAGACAGCGGAGTGCAGAAGCATGGGCAGATCACAAAGTCAGTCTGGCATGGGCTCCATTCCCCACTCTGGGCCGAATCTTGGCTGTGTAACTTGGAGCACCTTTGTTTCCCAGGGTTTAGTTTATTCATTAGCAACACGGAGCGAATGAAATTATTCATCTCATTGGGATTTTATGAGCATTAATTGAGATTAATCAGATCATATGCTTAACACAGAGCCCCGTACATAGTGGTCAATAAATTTGAGTCATAACATTAACAAGGTAATGATCTGACCCATGTCTTGATTTCTTTATTGGCAGAAGGAGGGTACAAAAACTGCCCTCTTGGGATTGTTGGGAGGAGTAAAGCAGTGATATTAACAATCACTTGGAACAGCACCTTGTACAAAGTAAGCACTCGCTAAACGTTACAGGATTCAAACCACTATGGTGACCCAGAACATGTAATGGGCAGACATTATGTCCCGTTACTTTCGTATACGTAAGACTCAGCACAGTCGGTACCCAGTATCTTTCATTTGAAAGCAGAATGACTGTAACCCTGTTATTAGGAGTGAAAGCTGGGAAATGAAGGTGTGAAGGGAAAAGGTTAGAGACCACTCGCTCAAACAGTTGCCATTGGATCCTCCGGGCATGTCGCTCAGGGTTTTTCACAGCTGTGGTTACAATGTTACTTGTAAGTGTCAACTTGCTACAACTGAGAATCTCCTGCTAAGACAGTCCCCACTGAGGAACTATTTAGATCAGGTTAGCCTGTGGGCTTGTCTGGGAGGGATTGTCTTGACTGTTGATACAGGAAGACCCGGCCCATTGTGAGTGGCACCATCCCCTAGGCAGGGGTTCTAAACTAGATATGACCGTTGAAAGCGAGCAAGGAGGAACCTGGGAGCACTTGTGTGTCTCTGCTCTTTCCTGAGCTCATGGTTTGACCAGCTGTCTCAATCAAGCCCCTGTTGCTCTAACTTCCCTGCACTTCCCTGCAGTCACTGACTCTGTGGCCTGGAATTAGAAATCAAATAAACCTTCCCCTGCTCAAACTGCCTTTGCTCAGAGAGCTTTATCACAGCAGCAGAGGTAAAACTCGAACCCTGAGGGAGGAAGCAAACCCGCTGCTGACTATGACTTAACCCACAGCAGTTCTGCCTTGGGGGCGGCAACCACTGGGGATGGTTTTCAGGTCACTAAGTCACACAGTGATGATAGTGTCCCCCTCTCAATGACACCTCAGCTTCCCATTATACCTAAAAGAAAGACCCATTTGGAGAGTCTCCTTCCTGTCTTTAATTCTTCTCCCCTCCATGTTTAACAGAAAGAGGAGACCTCAGATTTAGGCAGAAACAGCTCACAGTGAAAATAAGATACTATAATCTGAGGTTTCCAATATCCAGTGGCCACCAGTTGATGGCAAATGATGCCAAGTTGCATTGGCTGTGACTGGTAAATGGCATAACCCTCTTGTTGGGAAGTGGGACTCTTTGAGTTAAAAAGGGTATTATTTCAAGGAAGCATAAAAAGAAATCTCCATCAGTAGGCTGATATGGGAGAAGGCCATCAGCGCCAGGATGTGGACAGAGCAGGGGCTCAGTGGAACCAGCTGTGAGGAAGGGCTGCCAAGTCACAACCAGGTCCAGAAGCTGCCAGAGGGAGGCCCTCATTAAAACTTCAAAACACTTTGGAAACCGGAAGGAACCTCTTCCCCTCCCAGGATATCAGAGGGAAACTTGAGAATGTCTTGGCTCTTGCAGGAAGTTTTGAAAATATAGAAGGTCTGGCATCTGGAACAGAGCAAGGCTCTTAAACTTCCTTGGGAGTGGTCCTCACATAGAGACCTGGTGAAGATGTGCATTTTCAGGCTCCCAGGAGAGTCTGAGGGTTTAGAATCTTGGGCATCTGATGGCAAGGGATGGGAGAAAACCCTGGGTCTGAGAGTCTACACTGAACACATCCACTATGGCTTTGAAAATTGCACAATATAGGATATGTGTGTATATCTTCAATACATGATTGTTATAGATATATAATGTATATTATGGAAATATATTGTTTCAGACATATATGAATATTTAATATGTAAATGCATGATTGCTATGCTCTATAATAAAAATTTAATCTGTAATACATAAAGTATACATATATAAATTCTATTATCCTCTTTTGCCTCGTGTTTGTGTGCGTGTGTGCACGTGTGTGTACATGTGTGTGTGTGTTGTAGTAGTGGCAGGCATCTTCAGCATTGTTGTCTGCCCCTTATTCTCCCTATACTGTAGCCATTATGTTTTTTGAAATATCAGTGGCCACTGGGCAGTTGTGGTCCATGCCTCTAATTCCAGCACTTGGGAGACAGAAACAGGCAGATCTCTGTGAGTTCAAGGCCAGCCTGGTCTTCAGAGCTAGTTCTAGGACAGCCAAGGCTACACAAAGAAACCCTGTATCAATGCCCTCCCCCCCAAAAATTAAACATCAGTGGCCAGTCTACTTTAACAGAGGAATGTATCCATTTATGCAGTTTGTTTGCCTGACCACAGGACCTAACATCAGTACCCAGAGAATAACTTAATTAACAAAGGAAACTAATCGCTGAGGAATAACTCAGTGGTTGGGGGCTGGTCCAGCATGGGGGAGGCCCTGGGGGAACCACACACACACACACACACACACACACACACACACACACGGGAGAGGGGAAATGACAAGTCATTCTGTTAATGTATAGAAAGGACTTGGACTGCTAGGATCTGCGGGCCACCAAATCAGAAAAGACGTGTTCATGGCCTCATTTCTTTTACTTTCTGAACTTTTGAAGCAACGTTCTTGTGAGTTACGTATTTCCTCCAGGTTTCTTCAATTATTCCTCCTTGAACAACCACCATTTCCCCATCATCCTTCCTGGCAATTGGACTTATATGTTCCTTTTAAGTTATAAGTGGTAATGTCTAACATGCAGTAGTGAAGGTAATACAGACGATGACGCGATCATGATGAACACCACACTGCATATGTGTCATTGTCACAGGGGCTGTCATCCCTTGGCGTCTAAACGAAGAGACCTAAGATTAGTTGCTCCCTAACTCTCACTGAGTGATGATGACACGCAGGTGACTCACATGTAGACTCCAGTCCAACGCTCTAAGAATAGATGCCGTTGGTATGTCAGCCCGTTGAGTAGACATGGAAGCCACTGTCGCAATTATACACAGCTTACCTAAGACCCCTGAACTCTCAGGTAGGCTAGCCCCTGGCTTACGAGAGCCCAGGTGTTCAGACCGTTCAACTGCAAATCCTCATAAACCTTCCTGGTCCAGTCGCATAAATGGTAATCAATAGCATGAACCAAAATGTATTGTTTTCCTTGAGTTGAAGTCAGTCAAATGGAAAGTAAGTTTTCTTGAGGAAAACTTAATGAAATATCATATAGCGAGTATATATTTATTTATACATCAATTTATTAAGGGGTGATGCGGGAAAGGCAGACTGATGGAGCTGGGACCAGGGGAACTGGAGACCGACCACAGGTTGCTTTACTCCGCCTGATCAGGTCTTCATGACCCAAAAATAGTGCATGACCCCTGTCTCTCTCCTTTTAAGAGATCACATCCACAGACAAGAAGCCACGCCTTAAGGCCCATATCTCAAAGCTATTGGCTGACTGAATTCAAACAATATCATATTTTCTGAATAGCCAATGTTGAGTACAGCTGTAGGAGTTAAAGGGACTTTTAAAACCTGCCCTGGATTCTGAATGGATTGTTCAGTGGGTGAACTGAGTGTCACACACACATGAAGGCCTGAGGGCAATCCCTGACAGCCACTTAAAAAGCCAGGCATCATAATGCACACTTTTCACCCCGGGGTTGGGGAAGTGGAGAGGACCTGTCGCATCAGCAGCCCCCGAGTTCCACGTCTCCAGGCACAAATGAAACAGTACCCCAGAGTTGCGCAGGCAGTTGGTCTTTGACCTCCACACATGCTTCCTCACCTGCTTCCGTACGCTGGCACCTATGTGCAATGTGTTCTCACACAAGCATACGCACCAGAGAAAAGAAAATACCTTCCAGTTTCAACAGCGAAGTCTGTTAGTCTGTTGCGGCATAATTAAAACGGAAGTAGAGAACCCAAAAAACCAGTCTGTCTGTTTTTTTATTCCCTCACCTGCAGAGTTTCTAAAGTGTCCCAAAGTGTGACACCCTTGACTGTTCCTCATGGCTCCACGGCTCATCTAGGCCATGAAAAGCCATGGACCCCATGCAATGATGCAGCCCTGTTATTTATTTTACAAATGATAAGTCACTGTCCACAAACCCACTTCCAGATTCCTCGCAATATCCATGCTCCATCCAGTGAAACATGTTTCTTACCTGTAAATATTTAATTGTAGGTGCCATTTAAATAAACAGTTAAAATAACGGGCAGGAGAAGTGATGGCATTAGCTAAGGGGCCATATCTCACAGGGAGAACACTGCTTACAGCAGAAATACCGGTGGGGTCTCTGTTTAAACAAATCAACAATTGGTTTTAGTTATTGTTCAAGAGTAAAGATTTTGTGGATTTTATTTGTTTACAATTCATGTGCATTTTTTTTTCATGGGTGGCATTTGAAAACAAACCATTGTAACACTTTCAGTTTGGAAAGGCATCCAGTTTTCTTGGGGGTTATTCTGATGAGAAAGTGAGTACTATTCATTAGCCTCTTTTAATGTCCTTACCACTAACGCTTTCCACACCGGTACTGAGTAGCAATCATCCACAGAATACAATTGAGAAAGAATTCTCTCCAATAAGATGATGCCAGGCTTAGTGACTCAAACTTGAAATCCCAGTTTGGAGACTCAGACCGGAGGATTACCAAACCATGAGAGCCAGCCTGGGCTACATAATAAACTCCAGGCTAGCCTGAGCAATAGTATGAGACCCTGTCTCAAACAACCAAGCAAGCAAACAAGTGATACAAAAATGAGACAAGATAATTCCACTTGTTTGATTAATATCAAATATAAAGGAATGGAAATTCTAGTGAATCTGAATTCCCTTTCTGCACCAAACTTGAGTACCTGTGACTCTACCACTAAGTAGCAACACTTCATGCTTAACAAGCCTCCAGCAAGCACAACTCTTCCCTCTCCCAGAGACAGGCACTGTTAAGAATTTGGCATGGATATTTTTCATTATTTATTTTTTATCTACATGTGTATGTAGCCAGCTAGGGGCATTGGTTTGTGTGTGTGTGTGTGTGTGTGTGTGTGTATGTATGTGTGTGCACATGTGTGTGCATGTGTGTATGTGCGTGCATGTGTGTGTGCTTAAAAATTTTAGTTTAAAGAGTTTCATACAAATGTTTTAACTCTGTTTCTGGGGCTCTACCCAAATATGTAGGTAACAAAGAAAAAGAGGGAGGAAGGGAGGAGGGGGAGGGATGGGGAGAGGGAAAGGGACAGAGAGAGAGAGAGAGAGAGAGAGAGAGAGAGAGAGAGAGAGTTTGTCTCTGCTTATAGATCTTGCAGTGTTCCACTGTAAGAATGTATATTTTATTTATTTATCGGCTCCTCTGTAAACAGACTTTGAATGTGTTTTATATTTTTTCACTCTCACACACAATCTTCTATTGAGCATTCTTGGAATTTTTTATAATTGCCACATAAGTAATTTATGTAGAGAAAAAGAGCTGTGAGAATTTTTATCAAATTTAGCTAAGGAATCGGATGAGAAAAATCAATGCTACTGAGGCATCACTATTCATACTTTGTGTGTTTTCTCACACTGCCACAGAGACAGATAGGTGCAGCTCTCCGGCCGGTGGCAGCAGGCTCATTTGCACCCAGTAGGTGTTTGCTGAATTCTACTTGAAGCAGGTGAACTAAATCCAAACACACCATATCAGAATCCCAGTCAATATCGTGAATATAAGGTCAACCTGGGCTACTTGACAAGGCCAACGTGGGCTACACGACAAGACCCTGAACAGGAAAGAAAAAATCCAGTAAGAAGTGAGTTAGCTAGCCATAGCTCTAATTCTGCGTTCATCCAGAAAAATGGTAATAGCCGCCTTGCGGAGGGGCACGGAGACACGCCAAAGAAGAAACTGATGCCATAAGCTTGTTCTCGGGGTTTGTGTGAGCTGTTCCGAAGCCATTGAGCCCATAGCTACTCTTGAGGTACCAGTTCTTCCTGAATGGGTGGAGACAGGAACTCCAAGCTGTATTCATGTTGTGAGCAAACAATGAAGAGCAGTCTCACAATTTAACATTTGAAGTGGGCAAACTTCACCCCAAGGCAGGTTAGGGCATACGAACCAGGTCCGCAGGATTAGGAATAGGACGGGAGCCACGTGTGGTGGTTCATCCATATAGTCTCAGCACGCTGTGGTTTGTTTTCTGATAAGCATGGGTTCTGCATGTGTGTGCGTTAGGTGTGCTGTGGTGTCTGTGTGGCTGGGTGAGGAATGTGGTGGGGATTTTTGTGTGTGTCTTTGCAGGGGTGCTTTATTTTATGTGACCGTTCATTTAGTTGGTTAATGGGTATGTTCATGGGGTATATTTTTGTGTGGACATATGTATGGGTTTGTGCACACATGTGCGCCAGTGTACACACCTGTGAGCACATGTGGAGCCCAGTTGATTTCAACTGTCTTCCTCTACCATTTGCACAGTTTTTTTTTTTTTTTGAAGCAACATCTCTCAGTCAAGCTGGAGCTCGCTGAATGGCTGGTTGGGCTGGCCAGTGAGGTCCCGCCCAGAACTGGGATTGCACGCACATGTTTCAATGTCCATGTCTTTAAGTCATGCTTGGGATCCAAACTCAGGACCTCATGCCTTATACAGAAAGCGCCTCAACCACAGAGCCCTCCCCAGCCCTTATCTGAACCGTTTTATTGGCACGATTTGTATTTGTAGAGCATGTGGTGCATGTAATCCCTCTTGCCACTAAGTTACCGAGGGAAGCAGGACTGAGCTCTCCTGAACATTCCCCTTGAACATGAAACCATGGTCACAGCTCATCTCCCTTGTGGGACGCACCCCATCTCCAGGCAATGGCACCGAGACAAAAATAGAACCACAGCCACACACGCTCCTCTGTTGCAGAAGCCAGATCTAGGTGGGTAATATGTAAGAGTCAGAAAGTTCTAGAAAGCGACCTCCACATGAATTTCTGTCTCCTTGTGGATCTTCCCCCTTACACCATGTGCTGCATTGTGTCAGGAGTTTGAGCGCCGACTAGGTACCATTTCACTGGTAGTACCGGGAACATAGGGCATTTTGATCAAATACATGAATGAATGAATGAATGAATGAGCGCTCATTCCATTTGGAATCTTTGGGACATTTCTCCCTGCTCCCTGATCATGCCCACCGGTTTGTCCAGGCCAGGTTGCTAGTGGATGGTGTTGACAGATAGATGACTGTGCACACTGCACACACATACAAATGTTCCCTTATCTCAGTAGCAGGCCAGCAATCGTAAGAACGCGTTTCCCCAGCGGGGTTTTTATTCTTCCTGCATGAGTCTCACAGGAGCACCCTGACTGCTGTCCCTTTGGTTTAATTATTGATCTTAGGATCAGCATGTCAGCCCTTCTGTTTACCATCAGACTTCAGCCAGCCACAGATGGGGAAATAGAGAAGGGGAGGGGGAAGTCTCTATAACCTAGGTACTGGAATTTCCCCCGAAGATGTCAGATATTTTTTTTTTTTTATTCTCCAAGAGAGGTGAATGGAAGGTGGAAAAGTTAGGGAATGAGTTTTCCAACTTGCCAAGCACATAAACCAACAGAATTGTTGCTGGGCCCATAAATGTTTAATCAGTTTTATCATCCTGTGAGTAAGGTTAAACAAATGTGAGTCCTTTGAGGGATTATTTACTGGAAGCAAAGTTACAGCATCAACATCTGTGTTTCCAATCACTTAGATGAGGAATACATCAAATAAATCACAGCAAGGCCCACAAAATAACCTCTATATTATCATCTCCGGAGAAGAACACAACACAGTTTCTCTCTCTCTCTCTCTCTCTCTCTCTCTCTCTCTCTCTCTCTCTCTCATTATCAATAAAGAATAAGCCGTCACTTCTTTTTTTGATTATTTTTGTTGGCATTTACTGTAAAAATATCCACAATAGAAGGGCTTGAGAAATTTCTCTCTGGGAGCCTGGTTGTTTGAGCTGACATTCTCATTTGGGAATAGGCTAACGGTTCCAATATATAATGTCCATAGAATGTAGCCTCATAAATTTATTTTTTTCACAGTGATGTAATGGGGAGAGTGACCTGGAGTTTGAAAGTGTTCCCTGCTCTGTGCATTCCCCAGGGCAGCATAACATTCTAGACAGTGTTTTATGCACTAATTAAAATATAAGATATTCTTACATTTCCTGTGGGCCGAGCAGGAGCAGGGCACAGAGATGTTTGCAGACCTGCAACAGTGTGCTATTGAGTTTCTTGTTTAGTCCTTTCTTCCCTTTTTAAAGACGCTGTTGTGATTCTTCAGCCCTTTGGGCCTCAGTCCCAGAGCCTCCACTCCACAAGAGGCGTCTGCTTTGGCTGTAGTTTGAATATTTTTTAACTTGCACATGCGTGGTGCACACATATGTGTGGGTGTTGGCACTTACATTCGGAGGCTAGGGGAAGATGTCGAGTCTTTATTGTCCTTCACCTTCTTTAAGACAGGGTCTCTCACTGAACCTAGGGCTCTCATCAGCTTGTCTAAGCCGCCTGGCCAGGACTCCATGTCTCCATCTGTCAATTCTGGCCCATGCCATACTTTTATATGAGCTCTGGGATTTGAACTCGTGTCCTCTTGCTTTCACAACAAGCACACTTAACCCACTGGGCCATCTCTTTAGGCTGGCAGTTTTGATTTCATGCACACACTTTAAGCCTGTAATAGAAAAAATGAATTGTGAAAAATTAGTGGGAGTCTTTGTTTCCCTTAGATAGAACAGTAGCAATGGGAAATTACAGCTTTTTATTAAAAGAAAAAGAGTTTTAATGAAAACGAGGGGAAGGACTGTCTATAGTTTCCTCAAAAGGGAAAACAACCTGAGATCCATCATGGACTCAGGAAACCAATTTGTGGATTGAGATGTTTTCGCTTTCCTTGAGGGAGAAACACATGGCAGAAATGAAAGGCACTCGACTTCCAGAAGCAAACACTGGTCTGAGGGCTTGGGACTAAAACTTCCAGAGTAAGAAGTCGATACTGAATGTAGATCTTCCAGGATGCAGACCTCATTCAAAGCAGAAACAAAATGAAAAGTGGAAGCTTCAAGTGGGAAAGGAGAATGGATGTAGCCAACGGATTCCTAGGAGATGAATCCCCCCAAGACAGCGTGTTTAACTCTAGAGTCACCCTTTTATTCTCCCAACAGAGGGTTCGTAGTTCCTGTTGTTTGCAGAACCCTGTGCTGTGTGCCAAGATGACAAGGGTTAGAAAAGACCCAGATCTGGCTTTCAGAGTGTGGCGCTGGAAAAAAAAACAGACACCTTGCTAGGACTTATACAATATTAAGTAGATGGGTGGATGGATGATGGATGGGTGAATGATGGATGGGTGAATGATGGATGGGTGGATGGATGATGGATGGATGGGTGGATGATGGATGGGTGGATGATGGATGGGCGGATGGTGGTAGATGATGGATTGATAGGTTATAATAGAAGGGTGAATGTGTGGATAAACACATTGGGTAGGTGGATGATGACTCATGGCTCCCAAGGAACCAGAGTTTATTTGTATGATCTTTTTCTGGGTCTAATCATTGATTTCCACCCAACTCTTACCGTGGGAGGATGCTGTCATTCCCATTGGCTGTGGATACCCGGTTTCTCTTCTAAGGAATCATCTCTGAGGTTCTGCTCTGTCCTTGATACTGGACCTTGGAGAACTCCAGTGAGCTGCCGAGTACAGGAAAGATCCCAAATTTGCCACTGGTTTCTATCTAAGCCATTCTTAGAGTTCACTGCACTCTGAATGGCATCAAGGTGCATTTTCTATGCCTTCCTGCCTCCTGCTTTGTGCCTGGAGTCAATCAGTACCAAGTGTTCTCTGCAAGGACTCTCTCTTCCAGGCCTATCCTAGATGCTCTCTGTGCCTCTGGCTTCATTCATCCTTCCTCTCAGCTGAGGGGATGAGCACACTATCCTTATTTTTCAGAGGGGAAAAAATTCTTGAGCACAGAGCCTTCCATTCATGTTTCTCACATGGTGAGTTAGGGCAGAGCCAGAGCTGAAATCTAGGTATATTTGGCTCCAGAACCATGGTTAGTGCATGCGTTGCTGCAGCATCTTTAGAAGCCACACTCTTCATTTTGATGACTCTGACTACAACCAGTGTGTCACAGGCTTAACTGAGCCCCAGCTTCAGCAAGTAAGGATGGAGAGGCCCAGGGATGGGCTAGCACAAGGCCTTTCTTCTGGATGCTGTATTTTTCCCTTCTGTGTCAAAATCTCTACACTTTATCCACTTGGCCTAGCAGTGTCTCTCTGAGGACCTCAACCAATGTTCCAGAGCTTCCACTGGCCAATGTGGGTTTGCAAGACTCTATGTTAGGTCAGCCCTTTGTATGTCTGCATCCAGAAGTATAGGAGACAGGAGTGGTGGATGCTGACCTACCAAAACAAAATCAAGGCATTTTACTAAAAATGGTGAGAATAGATGTTAGACCAGTCAAAGTCAAAGAAAACTTTGTATCACCTTACCTTGGGGTTTTTCTCCAGGAACTTTGAACACAGACAAACTGAGGTTCAAATCCAGGTTGTTATCTACTTTCTGTCTTAACCTTAGATAGATGACTTTGTCTTTTAAATGCTAATCTAGTTTTAAAGATGTTTGAAAAGTGGGGGGGGGGGGCAGGGGGCAGTACTCAGAGGCCAAAAAATGTTGGATCTGCCAGAACAGCAGTTAAGGTGGATGGGAGTCCCTCAGTTTGCTGCCAAGGAAACTGGGAACTGAATTTGGGTCTTCTTGAAGATCAACAAGCTCTCTCAACTGCTGAGCCATCTCTCTAGCCCAGCACCGATTTTTTAACTTTAAAATATCCCTACTATGACATGAGCTGAGTGTATGGTTAATGCCGATCATGTCTCTTCTGTATGGAGTACAGCTTGGTGTAGCATACACGCTCAGTAAATGTTGACATGGGCGGGAGTGGTGATGCTTGTTTGGGAACACGGTAATAAACAAGCTTATAGAAAGTGTTAGTGGTGTTGGAGCCTTGTGCAGGCCCACAAACCCAGCTTCTCAGGAGACTGAGGCAGGAGGATTTCGAATGTGAAGCCCCTGTTTGGGTTTCAGAGTTCCGTTCAGCCTGGGAAAAATTAATAAGACCCTGTCTTAAAAAAACAAGTAACAGGAGCATTGGAAACAGTTCAGTGATGGAATGCTTGCCTAGCGTGCGTGAAGCCCCAGGTTCAAACTCTAGTCCCACACACAAAAATATATTTTTTTACTTAAATGGAATTGGGGTGAAATGCGTGTGTGCCACCAAGGTCAAAGAGCCACATTCTAGGGTCAGCTCGTCATTGGTCCTTCTTTTTCAGGGTCAAAAGCTCTCTCCCAACTTCCCTTCAGGTTGTGATGTATTTATTAACTAAGCAAAGTGGGAATTGACAAGCCTGGAATGATAACGATGTGCCTGACTTAAAAGCGTCTTGTATGTCGGGAGTGGAGGATGTGGATTGAATGGGAGAGAAGTGACTATGTCGGTCAGCTGTGGTGGTGACACCCCATCCTGGCTTCAGGAGTGAGGAAGGTGATGGCGAAAGCTGGGTGGCGTTTGTGCCATTTCTCCTGTTTAGTTTGGGGGTATGTAGGGAATCACTGGTAAGATGGCCATGTGCTTTCCTGTGGAAAAGCTGGCACAGGGACATGGGTTGTACATCCAAGTGTGCAAGTTGATTCTCCTGCCCGCTGGCATTCAGAGGCTGCTGGGGACGGAAAGGGGTTGATCACATGTGCACAGGACACTGTCCCTACAACATACATGTATTCGAGCTTCAGTCCATGGCTGCTATTGATTTAGTCCTACACATACATAATGTTCTATGGAGGCCATTGCTGGCAGTAGCTCTTCACCTAATGCGTTATACAAGCTGCCGGAAACGGGAATTATGCCTAACAGGAACGGCCCTTGATTTAAAGCTGCAGGGGTGAGTAATCGAGCTGAAGCACAGGGTAGTGTATAACCTTTGCTTGGGAACCTTTGTCAAGGGCAGCGGGGATTGCTTCAGAGGGAGGTGTTTCCTGGGCCCATCTTTGTCACCTAGGTGGTCTTAGGAAGTCATCAGTTCACTCTTGAGGGGTGCAGTGAAGGCTCAAGGCTGGCTTCCATTGTGCCACTGCGAGGGGACCATGCTGACCTTTCTTCATAAGCTCAGCATCACCCTGCTCTCTGGCTTCTTACAGACGTTCAACCTTACCTTGTGGGTTGAAAAGCCTGCGATTTCTCATCCAGGTCTGTCAAGGTTTGGCCTCCGCACAAGTCCCCAAAACAAGTTAGTCTCTGCATCATCCTTGAAGGACTGGACTGGGCACGAATTCCTGTTTGTGAGGTGTCACAACAATCTTGCATGTGGCTACTGACCATTGAAAAGGCTGTGCAGGTAAAGGAGCTTGCCTGCCACCAAGCCTGGCCACCTGAGTTTGATACCTGATAAAGGGATTACATGCTTCCCAAAGTTGCTGTTTTCCTCCACATGTGTCCTGTGGAATACCCCTGCATGCACACATGATAAAATAAGCACCTGATATTGTAGGCATGTAAAAACAAATATATGAGTCAACCAACAGCTTCCCTGGGTTTCTATTGGGCAAATAATATCAGCTAGAATTGGGTCACTAAGACAGGACAGCAGCTTCTACTGAATCTTAGTGGTTGGCAGAGAAGTCCCCAGATCCAGGGAGAATACACTGGTACATGATAACTGAAAAATGGGTCCGCAGAGTGCAGAAAGATCAAAAAAAAAAAAAACTTGCCTAACATCCCACACTGTCCTTCTTAGCACAGAGATAGCTTCCAATCATTTCCCCCCAAGCCTGGTCTATGGCTCACTGAGGTCAGTGCCCCTTGGAGCTCATCAGACATGAAGACTTCAGGCTCATCTGGATCTGCTAAACCCGAATCTGCAGTTTAACATGTTGCTCAAGTGTCTGGTGGGAACAACGAGATTTGAGAAGAGCCAGCATCTGTGTCCATGGCCACTACCCTTCTCACATGTGCTGTGCTGTGGGGTAATACTCTTATACACTGTAAAGATTTGCCACTCATATTGGTTTAATAAAATGCTAATTGTAGCCAGGCAGGAAGTATAGGCGGGGCAACCAGACTAGGAGAATTCTAGGAAGAGGAAAGGCAGAGACACAGGCACCAACCAGACCAGAGGAAGCAAGATAAAAATGCCTTTCTTAGAAAAGATACCAAATCACATGGTAAGATAAGAATTATGGATTAATTTAAGTTGTAAGAGCTAGTTAGTAATAAGCCTGAGCAATAGGTCAAATAGTTTATAATTAATATAAGCCTCTGTGTGTTTACTTGTGACTGAATGGCTGCGGGACTGGGTGGGACAGAAACTTCTGTCTATGTAAATGAAGTGCTCTCAGTTGTGGGACCTGTGACTTGCTTCATTTTGTCCTCCCTCCATGTTTGGTTTCCATGTTCTCAAGGCATCAGTCTTCACATAGGCCAGGTTTTGGCTCCTTGACTGCATGTTAAATCCACAGCTCTCCCCAACGCAGATGTGAGCATGCCATGGGCTTCACAGCCTTGTATTTTCCAGGGTTAAGACTATGATTCTCAGCTTCGTGGATTCCCATCTATCCTCAGCTCCAAGCAGTAAGCTTCATGAGGGCTGGGGCCACATCTAGCTTCCACACGCAACTTCTCAAGACCCAGGCATAGTGTACCACACAAGGCAGAAACTTGGTCACCGTTGTCCAAGAAAAAGATGCATCAGAAAACTGTAATCTACCTGACTTCTCCCTTCAGGAATGTTCAGAAATTTTCTGTTTCTTCAACTCCAGCTCCCAAAGAAAATCAACATAGATTCTACTTCGGAAGATTATCTCACCCAACGAATTTCATGCCATTCCATCCTTGTAATATTTTATGGATTTTACAAATGAAAACACTGAGGCTCATAGCAATAATTTCAGGTCATACAACAAGGAATAGAGAAGGGCTGAAGATGACACTTGACTCTGAGCTGCTACTTCCAGGACAAGGAGGGTTGTGACCTTGAACTCTGTCTTAGTTTCACCATGAACTTAGCCTCCCAATGGCACCTTGACCTCTGTTCCCATGAGCACAACTCTTTATGAAACATTTTTACTGGGCACTAAGCACTCTTGGATATTGGGACATTAGCAAGTAAGATTCGGCACATGCTGTCTCTTGTGTGGCAAAAATGGAGAGAAGGTGTTAGAAGGTGACAGAGCCACAGGGTAAAAGTGAACAAGGGGTTAATAATAGTGTAGGGTTTTGCCTCCTCCTCTGTGTACATACCTCAAGATCTGGCTCCTGCAGATCCTCAAGGAGCTTCCATTGTCAGGTGGAGTCCATCATTCATAAAGCAGTCAGGAGCCAGCCCGACAGACTGTGAATTTCACTGGAACAGGGAGAGTGGTCCATCTAAGGGTGGGAATTCCTCCCCCTACTGTCACGGTCATGCCCTCTCGTTAGCCACAGGTCTGTGATTGGAATCATTACACACACATAAATGCATGCACAAATCGACATCAACACGCAGACACATTCATGTACACACACACATAGGCACACCTATGCTCATGCACATCCATGCTCAACTGATTCCTTGAGTGGCCTTTGACATTTATTTTTCTGAGACAGGCTGGGAAGATGGCTCAGCCATGAGCAATGAGAGCTGATCTTCATAAGGACCAGAACTTGGATTCAAACATCCTTACCAGACAGCTCATAACTGCCTGTAGCTCTCTGGGAGAAACCAGGCCTCTGATCACTTCAGGCATCTTCACTTTCATACACATACCTACATGCTGACACACCTCATAGATATAATTAAAAATACAAAAAAATAAAATAAAATGTTTAAATGCATTTCTGAGAATTGGAATTTAACTTGCTTGCTTTGGCTAGCTTGCCTGTCTATTTATTAGCTAATTAATTAGTTAATTTTCAGTCAGGGTATTGGTGTATAGTTCAACCTTGTCTAGGGCTTGCTACATAGCCCAAGTTGACCTTGAAATGTGTTCCTGCCTCAGCCTCCCAGGAACCGGGATTCTAGGCATTCCCCGCCATACCCATCTTCTGTATATTTTTAGCAATAACCTCCAAGTTGAGTCTGGTGAGTCTAAAAGTAGAGATGCCCTACTAGGTATTGCAATAGTAAGAATGCTTCTCATTTGTGGCATGCCTCCTTTGCCAAGAAAGTCAGCCCACCCCACTCAGGGCAAAGATGGTAGCACTGCAAACCAGGGTTGTTTATTCCTTGTCTACACCAAGTGCTGTTAAACACTCCATGCAGTGTAGTATTACATCTTCAAAGTCTCCAGGGGAAAGCCTTATTTCCTCTTGGGAATGCTTTTCTGGAAATGCCAGGGAAGGTTCGCATAAACCTCTACTGTGTCAGTCATGACCCAGAGCCAAATTCACTTCTTTGACTATATTTATATGGTCCATAGACAAGAATGGCTTTCGGGGCTGGAAAGACTGCTCAGAAGTTAAAATCATTTGCTGCTCTTACAGAGGACCTGAGGTTGGCTTTTAGCACCACACAAGTAACTCATGACTATCTGGAACTCCAACTCTAGGAGATCTTACGCCCTCTTCTGGCCTCTATAGGTCCCTAAACTTGCATGTACATGTACACATGTCCATATACATACCCATAATTTTAAATATCTTTAAATTCAATAAATAAATCTTAGAATGTTTTTCATATTTGTAAGTGGTGGCTAGAACATAAAGACGTCTTATCTTTTATGGTCTATAAATACCTGTGTATATCCTTAATGCTGTTCTGCTTCTTGGTCTGTGAAACTTGGATGCTTACTATTTGATCTCCTAAAACAATGTTTGTTGGTCTCAGCTCGCAAGTATTAATTCCCAACTTGTTTTGTGTAAGGCAGGAGGCAAAACAGTTTTAGGTGGCACTGTTTAATACTTATATTTTTGACTTCCTATGTATTTTAGAAAGAGAAAGTAAAATACATTAAAACTGTGATTTTTATGGACATTCTCATCCAATCCAATGTAAAGAAAAATAAAATTAATCCATTTGAACTCAATTGAAAAGCAAGTAACCAATAATAGAGATACTAGGGAAATAAAGAGAAAACCACAATGATGGT